>NC_090928.1:356905418-361905418 GCF_040938575.1 Ambystoma mexicanum
AGTCAGAGATCTTGTAGTTCTGTCAATGAATCCATGATTACTTTTGTGGCTGTTTATGTTGTTTCCTGCTTGATTCTTCTTGATACTTGAATAACTTCTTCATCTGTTAGAAAATATTTGCAATATTTTTAAACAATTGAAGATATAATACACTTTAAAAATGTATGTGTTGGTTTCATAGACATTTAAAAGTAGTTAGATAAACTATCTGTTTGGTGACTGATGTTTTTTCAATAACATATTGTTGCTTCTCAAATTTTACATTCAAATAAAGAATGTTCTCACAGTATCCTGAATGTGATGCATATTCTTCTGCTTCCTTTTCTTGAGTATCTTCTTTTTTTATTTCTTCCCCTGTTACATAGTTTTCCTCAAGCCATTCCATGTAATTTTCAATTGTACTGTGATAGAGAAACATACTGTTTATCACCTCAGATATTAGAATTAGCAATGGAGGAACATTAAATGAGGAGAGAAGGTGGATTTCTTGTTTTTACTCTCTGATTGGTTGTTTGTCTGTGTGCAGATGCTGTTCAATGTTGAACCAATAAGAGTGTGAATTGTTTTGACTGATGTTTGTATATGCCAAAACAACGGTAGATTATATTGTATTATATAATATTAAGAGTTTTTCTACATAGTACATTTTTACTGTTTAAGTTGTACCTTCAAGCAATAGTGCTGTTTTTGGGGTATATGTTACGCTCATCTGGTTCCAAGGGGACGCCACCCAGCAGTTGGGACTCAGGTAACCTCCTCTGTGGTTCCCAGGTGTGACCAGCGGGAGGGTTCTGCCTGGAATACAGGTGGGCAATGTTCAAGTCTGGGCAACTGGGGTAAACAGTCCCCCACCACCCCATATACCTGCGGCCTCACTGGACCTCTCCTCACCTTGTTTTTAATGCAGGTGTGTTCTCCGTCCTGCCTTCTTGGCAGGGGTGCGTTGTGCTTGGTGGGCGTTTGCGATCGAGTTACTTCACTGATGCCGGCCCGCTTTGAGTCTTTCAGGTAGGTCTTATTGCTGTACTATATTATTGTCTTTGCATGCCTTTTTGGTTTAACTAATGTCTTTTCTCTTCCTAAGGTGCACGGAATTCCAATACGTGGCATAGACTGTATTAGGTCTCGCCGGTAAGTAGTGGCGTTTTTAGAGCACCTTGATGCGGTGAGTAGGCGCTAAGCGCAGCGCTATGGTGCCTTGCCTCTTGCTAACCTGTTGTCTTGTCTTCCCGCAGGTCGTGGTGCTCACCCGGTGCATGGAATTCCTGAGGTGATGCTGGTCGAGGAGCGGCTTGAGAGGTAAGCTTTTCGGCACCGTTCATGAAATTGTAAAAATGTCTAATGCCTTGTTTCTTCCTTTTTTGCAGATCCGTCGGTTCGGGAGGAGCGCTCGTTCCAGGATGCTGATCGCAAGAGCCGTAGACAGCTAACGATGAAATTACAGGTAAGCTGCTGCTGCTAACAGTGTCCTTTTTCTCCTTAACAGATGCTGTTCTTCCGAGGTTCGCGGGTGCAGCTGAACACGGTGAGAATCACGTTGCAGAATTGCAAAGTAACACGAAGCGTGTTATCCCAGTCGGGTGTGGTTTAAATAGATTCAAGAAAGTAGGTAAAATAGCTCCTATGGTACCACACCCAAAAATACTATACCGCATAGCTTGGTTCCAAGCTATGTGGATGCCTCCATGTTGATTGACACTGAAATAAAGTAGTTCCCAATACAAGTCCTTTATCAAGTATGAGCCTGGCGCCAAAGGCACCAGGACTGGCCCCAAGAAGGCCTAGGCCAACGATGCCTAGTTTTAGTGGAGATCCTTCCTGGCCCATGGGCTTTCCAGGGGTCTTCTGGATGGGGGTCGTGACAGTATATTTATTGTTTTATTTGATATTTGAAAATGGAGCCAGCTTCAGAAGGAGAGGAATCTCTTTCTTCAGAAGACTGTGGACCTGTTTTTGAGAAGGGTATTCATAGTGATTTTGAGGACATAGGTGATGAGTTGTCAAAGCATTGGCTTACAAGGTTTTTTTGGTTTAACAATAGTGTTTGAACTGAGAGGTTTATGCTGTCATTGTGGAGAAATATCTTTGATGTGGAGCACAGGTTTTTTTCTATTTGGAGAAAAGTTAAATAATTAATCATCTAAAAAATGAGCATAGATAAGTTATTTGAAATTGTTTGCATCATCATAGAGGTGAAGAGTATTTTTCTGATTGAAAATAAATTTTTTTGTGATATGTTGGTAAAAAATAAAGGCTCTTCTAAGAGCCATCTAGATAACTTTTTAAATATCTTTGAAAAAGAAAATACCTTTTGAAGTTTTTTTAAAAAAAATTGCCGCGGCTACGACAGCAGCCAATGAAACATCAAATCCTGTCAGGTGTTTTATAGCCGCAAGTACCAATCATATGATGGGTTATAGCCATGGCTATGAGCAAGCCAATGTAACATCGCACATTTTTGGGGGGGTGTAGCAACGTCTATTACTATCGCTATAGCCGCAGGTATAGCAATTCTTATTACTGCGCGTTGATCATGTTGCAATGATTTTACAGCACACAATTTCACATGTGTTTATGACTCTATGTCCTTATGTATATCCCTTGTGTTGTTTCAAGTAAAACACGGTGGGAATATGTCTTGTTGAATGTGTCAAAATGTTACGGGTACTTGACCTGCGGCTATGAATTCACCAATTGTACATTGCACTTTGTAGCAGGCTTTGTTAGCCTTGGGCATGAATCCATTTGTTGTACCCACGGCTACAGCTGTCTTTATTTTGGTGCAGTGATCATATTATATCATGGATTTTTTTGCACAGATTTGTACATGTATTTCTGTTTGGATGTTCTTACCAGAAGGGCAGTGTGAGTATATTTTCAATTCTTTGTAACATGTGTTTTTCAATATATCTGATAACATTTACGTGAAGCCGTGTCTATAGGCAGATTTTTTTTGTGCAGCAGGGGTTATAGGTGCGGTGATGTAATTTGGAAAATTTAGGAAATAATAAAATATGTTTTTAATGTAGTGTGTATATATTGTTTATAGCTTGTGATAAAAATGTGTTTGCCATTTTAATTGTTTGCTTTCTACAGTCCTTTTTTTATGGTATTACATTGTGAAAGTTAAACAAGTGACATTTTTCTGAACTTTTGACAGTGTGATCCCAGAGCTCAGAGTGTGTGCATGTTCTGTGTTTGTATATAGTGAAGTTCTATTCATTATTTAGAGCAGCTGAAGGTGAGTTTTTATTTACAGTTTGAATTATTGTATTTGTAGGATAAGTGAAGTATGTTCAGGTGTCTCATTTGGTCAAGTTTATAAGTATTGATTGGAAAGTATAAAAATTATGCCACCACGCTTTCTGTGCCAGTTAACTTGTAAAAGATTATTCAAAGGTTCATTAGAAAATAGTCATGTAGTGTGTCCAGAATGCGACACGTGTTTCGGTCAGTGGCCTTTTTCAAAGCGGGACACAAAATGAACATTCAAAATTCCTTCTGGGTTTTAAGTGTTGCCAATCATCGTAATTAGTATAGTCAGTATCTTGGTGCAAATCACCATACCTGGTCCATGGAGTTCAGTTCTCCTTGACAGCGTTCGGCGAAATGACTTTATACTTTATATATGAGAGTACAGTTGGATAACTCTTATGCCCACATGCGCTGTGACACACTAAACCAACCAGATTTCACAATCTCCATCACTCACCCAGATAGTGTTGCACTAAGATCCTCTTTCTCTTTTCCCACAACAATTCTCTTTTGATTGGAAAGTAGGGTCCTCCATATTTTACTTCAGTGTTTTTATGAGAGTGATGAAGCAGTATCACATGTTATGCTAGGCGTATGTTGGACAGAAAATACATTTGCAAATAAAGGTTGGTTTTCTGTGACACTGGAAAATGTGATATGAATCAGGGTGCATAAGAAATTGTAGTGTGAACCAAGCATTGTAACTGTACCCTTGACAAATATTGTGGCTGTGGGTGTGCGCCTTCTAGTTGGATATTAAGCTGTATTTTTGTGACTCTATATTGGCGATTTTGTACTGTGTTACAATTGTGTAAGTGTGTATGGTTTGATAGTACATTAAGAATTGTTATGTTATGTAAGAAATGGGTAGTGTGCTGTTAAAGATTAGCTCCATTTTTATTTAGGTTTATTATTGAAAAATGTATGGCCCCAAGGTCAGATATATTACAACATACAGTATGTATAATGACTAACCAAACACTTCTTTCCGACTTGCAAGCAGCGTGCTCTGTCCTTTACTTGGTTGCTGAACGTTCTGGAAAGCATGGGTGCCTGCCCATAGACGCGATCGGCCGCGTTAATATCCAAACAAAGAAAAAGATTTGAAAGCGAATTGCAGCTGTCTAGGCAGCACTCTCCTCAATAAAAAAAAATCACCTGGATACGCACAAAAGGATCTCCATCAACCATCCTTTATTTTAGCATGTACAGTGGACAAGTAGCTCAGGAGAAAACAAAACAACAACGTGTTTCACCCTTACGGGCTTCGTCAGATTGTAAACATAGACAACAGGCTTCTCTTTTTAAAGACTTTACAAATATGATAGTCTTTCTTTTCTTTCCATTGAACAGAAACCTTATTCAAAGATTATGTTTATCTGAGTGCTATCTTGGAATAGTCAAATGTGTTGAAAGGTATTAGCATTCTCCTGGTGTCTAGGGCTTTTTATAAAATGCATAGTGCTCATAAAGTTGCAACAAACCATCAGCAATTTATAAAGATTCATTCATATTAGTTATTTCTATGAAGTGCACAGTGCTTGCCATTCACAAAAAAATAACATAACAATTGCACTACAGCGCTAATGTACTTTCTAATATAATTGTTTGAGTGTTTTTTTATTGGCAAGTTTGGCTTCTTTTTTTCTTCTTTTACACATGCATAAGCTTACTACTCTTTGTCATATGGAAATGCCCAACATAGTCTACATTTAATCGTATCCATGTCCCACATGTCTTATGTTTCTCATATTACTACGGTGTCCAACAGCTTGAGTAAAGTGCATAATGCGTCATGCGCATATTGCATTTCCCCCATTGCTAAAGTGTCTAGCGCTTTGAGTAAAGTGCATAGTGCATCGCAGCAGCAATTGTCCAACAGTACTTATAACTTATTGGTGTTATTAAACAGGGCATATATCAGAGTATTACATTTCCCATGTTACTAAAGTGTCTAAAAATTAAGTGCATAATACATTGTAAGAGCAATTATCCAACAGTATTAAAAATTTGTCAATGTTAATTAAAAAAGCCAGTTGCCAGAATAAAGTGCAGAGTGCTCACAATATATATATTTAAAAACAGGTTGATTATCGATTTCCAGATGTGTAAAATGTTAATTGCACGGAAAGTGAGAAGGGAATAAACATGTTTTTCAAGTGTTAAAAAAGCTTGTAACAGATTAACAAAGTGCATACAAGTTTAAAAAGCTCCCTACATATAAAAAAATGTAAAAAGTGTTGTATGAAAAAAGTGCATTAAAAAGGTATCAAAAAGCTAAGCAATAAGCAACAATATTGTAATTTCACATTTTTCCAAACACAGTATTATTATTATATTGCACCAATTGGGTCAGCAATAGTCTAATTTCCCACAAAGGTATAGAGTTCCTTGTCATTATTGTGACCACCCGGGTTTTTTGTGTGATAGTCAATAATATATTTGCATTTAGTTTGTCTCAATTTTAGTTCTCGATTGCCTCCTCTCGGGTGTGGTAACATTTTATCTATGCCAAAATATTTAAAAGAAGAAATGTCTCCATTATGTTTATCTTCAAATGCTTGGCCAATGGGTAGGTAGGATATTTATTTTTGATGGCTCAAAGGTGTTGTAATGTTCGAAGTTTCACTTCTAACTTTGTACTACCTATGTACCAGAGGTTGCAATCGCATGTAATTACATAGATCACATAAGTTGTTGCACAGGTGATGTGTTTAGTAATAGTCACTTTCCTCTGGGTTCATGGATCTACATAGTATTTAAGAGATACCCCATGTTTGCAAGCTTTGCATTTTGTGCATTTGTAAAAACCACCCTGATTGTTTGCTAACCATTGACTTGTTGGCTGTGTCGAGGTTGAAGAGACGTGGCGATAGCTCAGATTGTAATGACTTTGCTTTTCTAAATGTTACACTAGCATTCTTCTGAATGCATCATTTTATATCTGATCTCTTTTTAATAACAACCATTGTTTGGCCAACATTTTCTGGATGTCTTTTGCCCCATTATTATAGGTTGTGATAAAGCGTATACTTTCAGACTTGGTTTCTTGTAATTTCTGTTTACTTTTCTCTTTGTTTTTTTCTGAAAATATATGCTCTAGTTTGTTTGGCGCATTGGTTGAATGCACTATTGATTGTCGACTTTTTGTAGCCTCTTGCCATGAAGTTGGTTGCTGTTATTTTGGCATTCTCTTCAAATGTTTTGTTTTCGCTACAGTTTCTCTTCATTCTTAAAAATTCACTGTATGGTATACTGTTCTTTAGACATTTCGGGTGTGCACTCTCTGCATGAAGCAATGAGTTTGTGCATGTTGGTTTTCGATAAGTTTCTGTCGTCATTATCTCGTTTCTTATCGTGATCTTAATATCCAAGAATACCACTGAAGTGGGAGAATGGAAGACCAGGCTCCCGTCCTTCACCTCTCGCGCTTGGCCCAGAGGGTCACGACCCAGACACCCACCACGAGAAGAGTTTGTCCATTTACCAGACGACCAAATACCCTGGTACAGGAACCTACGGATGTGTCCATCTGCCTGCCCAACAGCCCGCACTGGCCATGCCGACACCTGCGGCACGGACCAACTAGACTAAAATCTACATGTCGTTAGAGATGCCATGACGACCTAGACAACGGGAAGCACATCTGCACAAATATACACACTGGACATTCCCACACCGATCTACACGAAGAATATACTCAGTGCTATGACGTAGGCGACAGGCATATTCACGGACGTGCATCTTTATTATTTTTACATAGGCTTTCAGAATGCAGAAACGCAAGACGCGTCATGAACTCATCTACAAAGCTTGCTCACGCTTCTCTTGAAACCAGTTACCACCATAAGAAGTATAATGAAGACACGATACTGGTCATGGAACAATATGCTATTATAACCTAAAGCACCTATGCACCAAACGGACCACTTATGCACCAGGCCCAAGTAGGCCTCAAACAAGAGCTCCCATGGACATTAACAAAGCAAGAGTCTAGTTGCTGATCTTGCAGAATGGGCCCGGTGAAACAATCAGCCAAGGTCGCAATGTTGCAAACCCACATTCTAAGAACAAAGCATCAAAGGCACGATGTTGCAACCTCGCACTCCGCGCACCAACGTTAAAGTCACACCTGCAAATTAAACCAGACACACAGTGGAAAAGGAATATTAATTGTGCAGAATTCTGCCTCAAACACGGTCCCTCCCCACGTGACCAAGCCGAACCTGACGAGATGCCAAACCCAGGAGAGAAAAGGCGTCTGGATCCCTCGCTACGAGACATAGGCAGATACACTTGAAAGGCTCAATGAACATCTGCGACAGTGGAAGCGGTCAGCCTTCCAACTATGAATAAATCCTCACATTGTCTGCACGTACCCATAGTGAAACATTGTTGCAAATTGCAGGTACACCGAGAGCTGGGAACAGCGGTGGTCCCAGGCTGGGAAGCTCACGGGCGCACCAATCAGAACATGGGGCTCTTATCACTGACGCCAGTAATATTAACCAATCCTCAGGAGTCTTCATGTAACAATTCTCATGTATCTAATTGTAGGGACAACCCAGATGTATCACCTGACTACCCTTTGTCCACTAACATTGTCCTCTATATGTGTGCTATACTAACCCTACCACTCGAGCAACCAATTGAGAGTGGCGATAGGTTTTTTGTTAACTTTCTGAAGTGACGCAAGTAGCGCGTCATAATACAGTAAAAAGGGCCTGCGAGCCCCACCCCACGATTGTGTGTGTGTCAGGACGGACGCGTATGCTCCTTGACCCATCCCTGCCGTTTTGTCTAATAAACAGCAGAGTCACCTTGCTCCTTGTGTGTGTCTCATACGCTATCTCATCTGGGATACACGGGAGGAGTTGGGGCCTCCCTGCCTGGAGGTCTGCGGACGGCCCGGCCGACCACGGCAGAATTTTCCCCCCGACAAGTTGGAGGCACTGCTGAGATCTGTTTAAGATCGACTTTTATTTTTCACTTTTTCCAGGCACTTCCGTTGCGAGGAGGCCCGGCGGCGCGGCCCCCTCTGCCGTTGCCCCCTTCTGAGGACTACAGGACCATCGCGGAGCTGCGAGAGGACCGGACAGCGCAATCCGGATATTGGCCCTCGGGAGCCGGTTGAGAAGTATCCCGCCCGCGGTTGGCGAGTGTCCAGACGTGGTCCAGACGAGGGGAGGTGGCGAGCCGCTTTGAGGGGTGCACGCAGTCGAGCGGCCCTGCATCGAGAGAACTTGGTGAGCATGACACGCACAACAAGCAATGCGGAATTGTGAGGGAGGAGGGAGGAAGTAAATAAGGGAGGAGGGAGGTGTTGTACAGATGCACGGCGAAGGTCTAACAACTTAGTGTTGCCAATGGAATGAATGGTAGCGAAACGAGTGCGAGAGCAGTCGGCTATGTCACGCGAAAGAGGGGGGGCGGAGCACGAAAAACATCACGTGCGGCCGCTCGTAAGGCACTGATTGGCCTAAGTCGCGACTACGTGTAAGGGTGGGGGTGTGTGGTTTCCTACGATTTGGCATTTATTGATCAATGAGTAGATGAGGATCCCTATTGTTCGAGCAAGAAACTCGATAGGTAGATGACGATTCCCTGTAGGCGGTGGCTAGTTGCCTAGTTGCCCAATACGGAAGATAATTGGCTGGTTAAGCCCTCCTGTTGAGGGGCGTATCACACGAGAGGCGACGCAGCGTGCGCAGTCCGATTATATTATTGATTTGATTACCTTGTTCCAGGAGTGACAGGAAGACAGCTGTAGGGTTGGTGTAGGGTTAGCGGGGGTAGATTGCAAGTGTATTTTGAACTTAAAGAACATAATAAAATGTACCAGTAGCTCGAAGAGATCGGTGACGTCACCAGTAGGGATTTAATAGGATATCGCGAACACAAGGAACTTTGGTTTTGGGAGTGGTGGGGAAGAGAAATATGATAAGGGAGCGGACACGGAGATAAACGATAAATGAGTGGATCGGGAAAAGGAGAAGGGGAGAGGGGCGTGGCTGCGCACGGAGAACGCCGGCCACGGCAAGTGTAAAAGGGGGAGGAGAACGGGGAAACAGGACGACTGTATAAGAGCGTCGTAAAGGGTACGGAGCCGCAGGGGGCTGCGTGCGCTTCGGCCGCAGGGGGCCGTAAGGGTGTAATAATAGAAGGGAATAGACAAATGTAAAACCATACATAAAGGATTGTCGTAAGTCCCCATACTTGCGGGGCCAGGTAAACAATATAAGGTTGTATATTGTAAACTACTAGTGAAGGGAAGGGTAACAACTGGAGCGTCACTATGTCATACGGGACAGGGTCGGGAGGGTGGGGGAACACCCTCACTACACCACTACAACACATATGCACCACACTGCCACCCCATAAGGAGAAATTAATTAAGTACAGCATAGAGTGGACCCAGGGGACGGATAACAAAATGTTAACACCATGGCCGCCTAATGGTAGTTTCGATCCATATGCCCAACATTCACTGCTAAACCATCTGCACAATACATACAAGGGGAAGAAGTTGGCAAACCATGTGGAGGTGTTTAACTTATGAAGGATGTTCCAGGGGTCCATACCAGGACCAAATGGAATGTTCACTATGGGGGAACCACCGGAAGAAAAGGAGATTAAGAAAGAAGGAGAGGATGGAAAAAAGGGGCGTGAAAGCACAAAAAACACGGGGAACGGAGGAGAGGGAGGAGAAAAAAATTAATAAATCAGACGACATAAAAAAGGAACCGAACAACGAGATACCCATAACACCGGGAGTGAAAACAGAGGGAGGAGGGTTGTACCCTTTAAGAGAATTAGGAGAAATAGAAGGACAATTAAGGGCGGCTGAAGGATACTCGAACCCGGCATACAGCCCTCCACCATATGTGGCTCATAGGAAGATGCCAATGGGGGAGGGGAGGATTGGAGAAAAGCAGACTGTAGAGATAGGAAATGATGAGTGGGTAGCTGCACAGATATTATTAAAATTACGAGGTTCACTAACTGGAGAAGAAAGGGAGGTAGTAAAGAGAACAGACGAGGATAGTGCAAGAGAGAGTGAAATGAGGGGGGAGGAGCTATTACGGCAAAAGGAAGAGATTTTGGAGGAAAGATTAGCAAAGCTAAGGGATGAGCAGAATGAATTGATGAAACAGCTTGAGAGGGAGGAAAGAGAGAGAGTGAGGAAAAGGAAAGAAGGTAAGAACGAATTGGAAAAATTAAGGGAACGAAACGAGGAGCAAAGGAGAGAAGCTGAAAGGGTAAAAGCAGCAGCAGACAGGGTATCAAAAGTAGTGCTGAGAGAGAAGAAGAAGGAAGAAGAAGAAAAAGAAAAGGAAATGGCAATATGGAAGAGGAGGGTACTATCAGAGACAGCTAAGAAATACGAAGAGGGGAAAGTAATAGAAAGTATAGTAGAGAGAGAAAGAGTGAAATGGGAAAGGAAGAAAGAGGATGAAAGAATATTGGAACAGATGAGCAACGAAATGATGGAGGAATTAAAAAGGAAAAGGGAGGAAAATAGTAGGGAGATGGAGGAGAGAAGTGAAGGGGAAAGAGAAGGGAGGAGTAGGGAGAGTGAAAGATGGGGGGATGTATATAGAAGTAGAGAAGTAGCAACAACATCAGCACTAGGAGGAGCAGTTGGTAACAAAGGAAAAGGAGAAATAGACCTAATAGACTTAGAAACAGTAACAATAAAAGGGAAAAAAGCAGAGTGGGGGGTGCCATTTATGAATGATTTTTGCAGTGAGGAGGAAGAAGGAGTGGAGAGAGAAGGAAGAAAGAGTGAAAGGGAAAGCTTAGCTAAGCTATACCTCACTCGAACAAACATAGACTCGCCATGGATCAGTAGGAGAAGGGAGGACCTGGAGAGAAGTGAGGAGGGAGTGGAAGGACTAGTGGAAAGACAAACCCATGAAACCACACCATCCCCATCTCCATCACGCCCTCCCCCATCACACCCTACATGCTCAACCACCGCACGCTCGCTGCGCAGAACAAAGCTTGCGCCCTTCATAGACGAACTGACACCCTATGCATGTCGGCTTAGAGACCTCCCTAGTCGCAGGCAAGACAGACAAATAAACACGCCCACATTAAATACAGGAAATGACGAGAGGGGAAAGGATGGAGAAGGAGTTAGGAGCAGGGGTAATAAGGACGGAATTGAAGAGGTAAAGGAACCGGAAGAAGAGGAGGGGTATGAGGACTCGATATTATGGAACGTAAAGGGTGACACAAGACACAACTTAATGCCACTGTTGGAGAGAGGAGGGGTTAGACCACAGTACGTCCCTTGGAAGCACACGGATAAAGAAAATATAAAATGTAGGCTCCCATCACTAAGTGGAGGTGCGGGTAAGTGGATATATGAAATGGAAAAACACACCGCAGGACAGAAACTAGCAGTAGGAGATGTAAAGGGCCTGTTAATATTAATATTAGGGGATAGAGCGGATGACATTTGGAAGAGAGCGGGATTCCATGGGGTAACAATAACAAACACATCGCATGATGGGGCACCATTTGCAAACTGCAGACATGCGCTATGGCAGGCATTGAGAGTACAGTACCCAGACACATCAGACATAGGAGCAATTACTTCCCGTAAGATGCGTGAAAATGAGGATCCTGTTGATTATATCCAGGATATCCAAGAGAAGTGGCGCATGGAAACTAGAGAACAATGGGACAAAACACCAGCCATATTTTATCATATACTAGTACAAGGGCTCCCAGAAGGAGTTCAGAAACAACTAAAGAAAGTAGTAGGAATGGAAGCAAAACCGTGGCCAGAAATACAACTGACTATAGTACATCACTGCAGGACATGGCAAGGAAAAATGAAACAAAAGGAAGAGGACAGGAAAACAGAAGAGGCTAAACTAGTACAGAAAAAACTTACTAAATACACAATGGAAGGGGCACTAATAACCACGCCCACACCAATGGCCCAAAGCCCCACACAAGTAGTGGCTGCACAAGATCCTGCTCAAATAGCACCTCCACAGACTATAACACAACAAGCCCCGCCACTGCAATTACACGCACCAAACATGGGAGGAGGGTACCCAATGCAAGGAGCTGGGTATTATAGTTATAATAGGGGGAGAGGAGGATTTATGAGAGGGAGAGGATACGGATATAATGCCCAACAGCAGGTGGGAGGACTTAGAAATTCCTACCCCACAGGGCAACCAGCATACCAGGACAACACAGGGAGCTTCCCATGGCAAAGCAGGGAACCACCCGTGTGTTGGAGTTGTGGATTATTAGGACACATGTCACGTACGTGTAGGGTCAGGCCAGGAACACCAGTATGGAATGAACAGGCACAACTTAGGACCTCACAAGAACAGCAGGGCATACAACAACAGCAGACGTTACAACAAGGAAGTGACCCACAACAACAAATAACACAACAACAGCCACAAACATATTCACTGCCACAGCAACAAATAACACAACAACAGCCACTGCCACAACAACAAGTAGCGCTAACACAGCAACCCCAAACTCAACAAACACAATTGGGTAGGGTGACGGTCTTGGGACACAACCCTTATACAGGGAATGGCCAATCATTGTACCCACAATAGGACAGCCCACAGACGGCCTTGGTGTGTCCCATCCTGTCAGTAACACCTAATAGTGCGGAGGAGCCACGCATAGAGGTAACGATAGGTGACAAAAAATTATCATTCCTTGTTGACACCGGGGCAACCCGGTCTTGCATAAGGGAAGGTAAATTTAAGATGTCAGGCGAAGCCATGAACACCCAAGGATTTTCTGGGGCTAAAGGGTTGGTTCCCTTTACTGATAACGTTCCCTTATCTATTGGAGATTATGATCTGTCAGTTCCACTTTTATATTATAGTGCCTCACCAGTGAATATACTGGGGAGGGACATAATGAACAGGTTGAATATGACGATCTCCTTTACAGAGGATGGCATAATTTGCTCTACTCCAGGGATTAACATGCTCGCAGCACGACAGATTATGCAAGCATACTGTGGACAGACAGCGATTAGGGCGGAGCCAGTAGATGGCGAGCTATTCCAGTATGGAACAGACATGGCATTTGCATGGATGCCAGGGATAGAAGGGAAAATATGGAGGAGGCCAGCAGCCTATCTGTTCCGACCAGAAACACCTGTTAATGAACCAGAAGGAAAGGTGTTTGTAATGGACATTGAGAGCATTATTGCAACAGCTGATTATATTGCTGTGCATGCCCAAGATAAAGAAGGGAGAGCATGGAGGGCAGTGATAGCACTAGCAGAAGGATGTAGGCTGACCCAGGTGTCAGATGAAGAGCTGTTCTCAGAAGAAAAGGAGGAAGGTGAAATGGTGTTCATGATGAGTGTAGAAATATGGCTAAGAGTGGCTCACAAACAAGTAACACAGAAAATTGCAATGGCACTTGAGGCACCCACATGCACTCCGGTCCCCTTCTTTAAGGAGATATGTCAAAGGTGCCCAAATCATTATGGACTATTAGCCCTTATGACGTGGGATGCATAAAAAGCATAGGTGGTGTAAGGATAAAATTGAAAAAAGGTGCCATACTACCAAGAGTGAAACAGTACCCACTGTCAAAAGAGGCAGATGAGGGCATATATGAAACCATAACGGCCCTTATAAACAATGGCATATTGGTTCCCTCAGAGTCACCATGTAACACGGCTGTGTACCCAGTGCGCAAGGCTAAAGGGGGGTCTTGGCGCTTCATACAGGACCTCAGGCCCTTAAACAACATACTAGAAGCAGAGTATCCAGTAACAGCAAACCCGGCCACAATATTGTGTGGCATTCCAGCAGAAGCATCACGATTTACAGTGATTGACCTTAAAAATGCTTTTTTCTCAATACCATTACACCCAGACTCACAAGATTTGACAAGCTTCACTTACCGAAATACAAAGTGGAAACATACCAGATTGCCACAGGGGTATTGTGAATCACCCTCAATTTTCAATAGAGTAATACAGATGGATTTGGGTAACGTTGAAGTGGAAAGCACAGTGTTACAGTATGTGGATGACATAATAATTTGCAGTACAAACGAAAGTAAATGCAGAGAGGACTCCTTAAAAATGTTGACGATATTGGCTGAAAAAGGGTACAAGGTAGACATGGATAAGATACAATACTGTCAGGAACAGGTACTTTACATTGGCCAACTGATATCCCAACATGGAAGAAAGATTGCACCACAAAGAGCACAGGCCATTTCAAGCACTCCAATGCCACAGGCTGTGAGAGAACTGCAGCAATTTCTGGGGCTGTGCAACTACTGTAGAGCATGGGTATTTGATTACAGTTCATACATAGGACCCCTGCTTGAGGGTTTGAGGGAAGCCAATAAAGGGGAGAAAAAGTTGAGGTGGACTATGGAAACGAGGGAGGCCTTTGATGAATTGAAAGACGCAATATCAACCGCTCCAGTACTGGCATCCCCAGACTATGAGCGACGATTTTTTATATTTTCACATTGCGACTCAGCAGTGATGAAAGCAGTATTGGCCCAAAAAACGAGCATGGGCTATAAACCAGTAGCATTTTACAGCGGTCACTTAGACCCTGTGATGTTAGGTCACTTCCCTTGCGAACAAGGTCTCGCTGCAGCTGCTTTTGCAGTGGAAAAAGCATCAGCAATAACCATGGGGTGTCCAACTACACTGTTTGTGGAACATGCACTATTTGCAATATTGAATAAACCTAAGTCCACACTAACAACGCAGAGGGCATCAGGTTATGAGATCATTTTGTCTAGAGCTGAACTAGCAATTGTTAGATGTAGCACGGTTAACCCTGCAAGGTTCCTAGCAGAAGTAATTGAGGAGGGAGATTACGCCCATGACTGCACCCAAATAACTGAAATGTACTGGTGTACTAGAAAAGTTGAAGAAAACGCACTGGAGGGAGGTGCGCTTTTGTTTATTGATGGGTCATCAACTATTGATCAAGGAGATGGGATACGGAGGACTGGGGAAGCAGTGGTAAAAATGATGGAGGCGCCGGTGTGTGTGGCTATGAAATGTGTACAATTACCACAGCATTACTCTGCTCAAGCCGCGGAACTGGTTGCACTAATATTGGCATTGAAGGAAAGTTTTGACAAACGAGTAACCATATATTCCGACAGTGCATATGTTACATCCACTGTCCACTCAGGGCTATCAAAATGGAGAAGAAGAGGGTTTAGGAGAGCTGATGGCACTCCAGTGCAACATGCCCTCTTATTGGCTGAACTAATTGAAGTAATAAACGACCCCCAAGAACTAGCCCTAGTAAAATGCACCGCACACACCAATGGTGAAGATCACGTCTCAAAAGGGAATGCAGCAGCAGACGCACATGCGAAATATGCTGCATATTTTGGTGAGATATGGAACCCCACAGACTCACAGAGAGGGAGAGGGAGGGGAATGGCTAGGGAGATGTTGATAAGAGAAGGGTACACCCATCTCCCAGCCACGCAGATTATGGAGCTACAAGCGGCTGCACCAATGGCCGAAAAAGAAATATGGGTAAAAAGAGGATGTACAATGTCACCAACCGACGCACTATGGCGCCAGGGTGGCACTGGGAAAATTGTAATACCGTTGGCACTTTTAAACACCGCCCTGAGCCAATTACATCACCCAGCCCATACAGGCAAGGAAATAATTGCAGCACGAATTAGAGAAGATTGGTTCTGTCCCGAGTTAAATTCTCATGTGTCGAATTTTATCAGCAATTGTCTCACATGTCAGCAGTTTACGGCCGGTCATACCCTAAAAGTGATAAGGGGTACCATACCCCAGCCAGAGGGACCTTTCCGGCACCTTCACATTGACTATGTTGATATGATCAACATATGTCAAGGTAATAGGTATATGATTGTAGTAGTATGTCCATTCTCTAGGTGGATTGAAGCAGGGCCCTGTTCACACCCAGATGCATTTAGAGCAGCCAAATTCCTAGTAAGGGAGGTCTTCCCCAGGTGGGGAGTGTGCAAGGTGTTAAGGTCAGACAATGGCCCACATTTCGCAAACGAAATGTTCCAGCATATCACATCCTTGCTGACCATAAAACACAAATTTGCATGTGCATACCACCCACAGGCCAACGGTGTATGTGAACGCCTGAATGGCCTATTGAAGGAGGCAATTGCAAAATTACAACAAACAACAAAGAAAAGCTGGTTGTATTGCCTTCCATTAGCCCTATTTGAATTGAGGAATAGGCCAGGGTCCGACCACCACCTCACCCCTCATGAGGTGGTTACTGGACGTCAAATGCGCCTTCCCCTAACACCAACGTCAAGGGCATTCACTGACCACGAAAGTTCAGCGAGTGTGTTAGGTGATGAAATGTATCAATATGTGTCTTCTTTGATTACTAGTGTTGTGTTTGTGTCTCAACAGCTCGAGCGCACACGGGGCGGGTCTACCAGCAATCAAGAAGAAGGCACCAGTACAGAATTGGAAAAGGAGAACTTGTGCAAACTTGCCAAAGGTGACCACGTGCTACTTCGCAATTTCAACAGGAAGTGGAACGATAAGAGGTTCACTGGCCCCCATCTAGTAGAGGACGTATCAACAAGAGCAGTAAAACTAAAGGATAAGCGTGCCTGGAACCACCTGCATGATGTAAAGATCTACAAACTGCAGACCCGCCCCAGCGCCAACGACAGGTCCATTGGAAGAACGGCAACAACATCCCCGACAGAAGAAGGAAGTTCTACCACAGACAACGACCCAATTGTTCCCTTACCGTGTCACTACCCAGCTTCCCCGGAGACAATAACTGACGAAGAAAGGGGTGATCCCCATACTGCCCACCCCATGGTCACACGCTCAAAGAGTAAAAATACTTCCGCCATCTGAACCCAAACGCCCGCCCATTGACCCTCAAGTATAGTTATAACTGAACTGAAAGACATTGCCTCACAAATACACATGTAAACACGTGAATGTTCTCTTTTTCTCTCGCACATACAGGAACTGCGTATTATTGCATTGTTAAGAAAATAGCTTACTAACAAGTTCACTGCCCAGGTGTAGATGGTACTCCCAGACGATAACTACCCAGAAGAATTGTCACACCAATTTGTATACGAAATAAAAAGGCCAACATACCTAAAAAAGAGAAGGGTACGTGTCTACTACACAGCATTCCTCTTGGCCCTAGAATATTCCATGCCCCACCTCCGCCAATACTTGCCGGTCCTAAGAGACAGATCACTTAGAGTAGCGCGGGAACAGCTCTTCGCCTGGGCACTGAATGACTATTTGATAGGGAGAGCTTAAAGGAAACAAACAACTAACATTTAATAACAAGCACTTTGAGAATTTTTAGGCGGGCAACTTTAACGTCGCAAGAATACGCTGCCAGGACTGCAGCAAGGTAAGAGCAAAATGCCGGTGAGATTAGCATATGTAATAAAAGTAATAGGGATTTTTATGATCACCGAGTTCTTGGCTGCCTCTGTATGGCAATACAGCTATGCTATTAATTTTATTGCTGCACCCAAACCTAATATACCCCCGTCCCCTGCTGCAACAGGTGTTACGTCAGGTGATAGTAGTAACATTGCACCCAAGCAAAATAGAGTTAAACGCAACACATACTCAGACTATAAAGGTATTGATAATTATATACAAGATTCAGCACACGTCACAAACAACATATGGTACCAACACATGACCCGCATTGGTAAGCAGACAACTGAGGACAGCTGCTACGTTTGCTCATTAATACCATACGCCATGAGTGCTTCACGAACATTTGTTGCCACAGAAATAGATGAAAAGATAGCACAGTGCATAATATACTTGGCACTGTTCCAAACGAAAGGAAGATTTCAAGGGACGGTAGTGCACATGACATTGAAAACACGAGACTCATACCCATATGAAAACAACTTCCTCAAGACCTATCTGAGTTACCACAAGAGCAGTTTACATGCTGAAGCATTCAGATACATAACAAGTGGCCCTGCAAAAGGAGAAACAAAGAAAGTAACACTGCAGTATCTACCATGTGATTGGTACGCCACTGAAGTTCCGGGTAAACAAGGATGTTGGGAAAGGCCGCTGGTGACGATAACAGGAAAGGTGTATCTGGACAACAGCTGGGAGATAGGAGTGATTGGCAGCAACATGGTAACAAAAGAAACTATCTCAACTATCGAGGCACACAATCACCGATGTTGGACGACGTGGATCAAGTATGTACCAATGCTCACGTGGGTAGAAACAGATGAAGACCCAATAACAATACTACCGCTGACTGCGCCCAAGGTATGCTATCAGCATAAAGGAGAGGTGGACGTAGGATATAACACCAATTGTGCAAGTGTGACGGAGTTACCTGAGGGGGGAGCAGGAACAGCAGTAATAATGGACCATTATTGGGCCTGTGGAGAAAAGGCATACCATACACTGCCCCCCCCCTGTGGAATGGTGTGTGCACAATGGTGCACGTCAATGTACCATCACTAGTGGTACCTAAGAAGCCTGTCAATGTGGCGAACTTTCCCAAAATGGATGAAGGGGACAAGAGAAAAAAGAGATCTGCACCACTTCAGGAGGAGCAAGGGAACAGGACCAACAGCAATGATACTGTCCTAAATAGAAGAAAAAGACAAGGAGAGCCACTGACAGGAAATTACCTGTGGGGAAGGTCGGAAACGGCACTAACCTCAATACCGCCAGAACACAGACTATTCAGCAGAGCAGCAATGTTCTTCTCCTCAATAATACACCCGGGCCTGCAGGCTTACGCAAACGCGAAATGGCTCCAAATAACTAGATGAGAACTATTGATGACCATCAATTCTACAGTAAATGGGTTTAACGCAATAAAAGAGGAGCTGCGAGCTATAAGGATGGTAGCACTCCAGAACAGATATGTATTGGACCTTCTCACAGCAATGGAAGGAGGAGTTTGTGCAAAGATAGGACAATAATGCTGCACGTTCATACCTGCCAACGATGCTGATAATGGTACACTGACGGAAGCAGTTTCACAATTGGCCCAGATGCACTCCAAAATGATGGATGAAAGTAACGGTGTAAACAAGGATAAGAGCTGGTTTTCACTATTATGGTCATGGATGCCATCCTGGCTGTCAGATGGACTGAAAATAATAGTGGGTTGTACTATTTTGGCTGGAGCTACGCTGATCATAATTAGATTTTGGAAGGCCCGGAAGGCACGTACCACTGACGAGTTGCTTGAAATGGTGGGAATGCACCCCTTGATGCCAGCAGATGACGGCCAACATACAGGTGTGATAATACAGGAGAGGGAGAAGTTGCGCACCCAAATCATCACCAACCATCTAGACCCACCATCAGTGAAGATCGAGAACCCAAGGAACCCCAGGAGTTACATAGGGAAATGGGTATACTGTACTCCTGGAGGAACCTGTGAATATATGTATTGGTCATTTGAAGATCATGTAAACCATTATGGACATCTAGGAGGAATAACTAAGATATGGCGAGTAAGAGGAGATAACGAGAAGGATATGTTTGTGGTCGACAAGTCGACCAGAGGGGGGACTGAAGTGGGAGAATGGAAGACCAGGCTCTCGTCCTTCACCTCTCGCGCTTGGCCTAGAGGGTCACGACCCAGACACCCACCACGAGAAGAGTTTGTCCATTTAC
Source organism: Ambystoma mexicanum (assembly GCF_040938575.1). Classification (NCBI taxonomy): domain Eukaryota; kingdom Metazoa; phylum Chordata; class Amphibia; order Caudata; family Ambystomatidae; genus Ambystoma; species Ambystoma mexicanum. Next base: position 356,925,337 of record NC_090928.1, read on the forward strand.
CAGACGACCAAATACCCTGGTACAGGAACCTACGGATGTGTCCATCTGCCTGCCCAACAGCCCGCACTGGCCATGCCGACACCTGCGGCACGGACCAACTAGACTAAAATCTACATGTCGTTAGAGATGCCATGACGACCTAGACAACGGGAAGCACATCTGCACAAATATACACACTGGACATTCCCACACCGATCTACACGAAGAATATACTCAGTGCTATGACGTAGGCGACAGGCATATTCACGGACGTGCATCTTTATTATTTTTACATAGGCTTTCAGAATGCAGAAACGCAAGACGCGTCATGAACTCATCTACAAAGCTTGCTCACGCTTCTCTTGAAACCAGTTACCACCATAAGAAGTATAATGAAGACACGATACTGGTCATGGAACAATATGCTATTATAACCTAAAGCACCTATGCACCAAACGGACCACTTATGCACCAGGCCCAAGTAGGCCTCAAACAAGAGCTCCCGTGGACATTAACAAAGCAAGAGTCTAGTTGCTGATCTTGCAGAATGGGCCCGGTGAAACAACCAGCCAAGGTCGCAATGTTGCAAACCCACATTCTAAGAACAAAGCATCAAAGGCACGATGTTGCAACCTCGCACTCCGCGCACCAACGTTAAAGTCACACCTGCAAATTAAACCAGACACACAGTGGAAAAGGAATATTAATTGTGCAGAATTCTGCCTCAAACACGGTCCCTCCCCACGTGACCAAGCCGAACCTGAAAAGGCATCTGGATCCCTCGCTACGAGACATAGGCAGATACACTTGAAAGGCTCAATGAACATCTGCGACAGTGGGAGCGGTCAGCCTTCCAACTATGAATAAATCCTCACATTGTCTGCACGTACCCATAGTGAAACATTGTTGCAAATTGCAGGTACACCGAGAGCTGGGAACAGCGGTGGTCCCAGGCTGGGAAGCTCACGGGCGCACCAATCAGAACATGGGGCTCTTATCACTGACGCCAGTAATATTAACCAATCCTCAGGAGTCTTCATGTAACAATTCTCATGTATCTAATTGTAGGGACAACCCAGATGTATCACCTGACTACCCTTTGTCCACTAACATTGTCCTCTATATGTGTGCTATACAAACCCTACCACTCGAGCAACCAATTGAGAGTGGCAATAGGTTTTTTGTTAACTTTCTGAAGTGACGCAAGTAGCGCGTCATAATACAGTAAAAAGGGCCTGCGAGCCCCACGATTGTGTGTGTGTCAGGACGGACGCGTACGCTCCTTGACCTATCCCTGCCGTTTTGTCTAATAAACAGCAGAGTCACCTTGCTCCTTGTGTGTGTCTCATACTCTATCTCATCTGGGATACACGGGAGGAGTTGGGGCCTCCCTGCCTGGAGGTCTGCGGACGGCCCGGCCGACCCCGGCAGAATTTTCCCCCCGACACCACCTCTGTTGGGTCATTATGTTCGGTGAATTTAAGATTTGTATCCTGTGCATTCAAAATATTGAAAAAAGACATCCATTCTTGTTCATTGCCTTCCCACAGTATAAACAAATCGTCTATGTAACAACGCCATAGAGCCACCTTGTTGGTGTATGTAAGTAGGGTTTCCTCCGAAAACAGTTTAGCTTCCCAATCTCCCATAAAGAGGTTCGCATATGTGGGTGCTACTGTCGTACCCATAGCCATTCCACACAATTGCCTATAATGGTGGCCGTCAAACATAAAAGCATTGTGTGTAAGGCAAAAGAGAAGCATGTCTAATAACATTTGTGAGTGGTCTCTGAAGCTTAATGACCTGGTGGATAGATACCTTTTAATAGCTTCCATGCCTTCCTGATGTTTAATGCATGTATATAGAGAGACAACGTCCAATGTTATTAGTAAATACCCTGGCTTTCATGGTATTTGATCCATTTGTTGAAGAAAATCTGATGTGTCCTTAATGTAGGATGGCAAGGTCTGAACAAAGGAAATAAGAAACGGTCCAGATATTTTGATGTGTTTTCTAGCAAAGAGTCAATTGATGCAACTATAGGCCTACCCGGTGGTTTTCTCTTACACTTGTGGATCTTGTTTAGAAAATGTATAATTGGCAAAATTGGAAAATCCTTTGTTAAGAAAGCCTTCTCTTGTACGGTTAATAGACCCATTTCATGCCATGTCGAAGGTTTTTGGTCATATTCTATTTTATATGACTTGTATGGATTCACAAGTAGTATCTCATAGTTATTGATTTGTTTCAGTTGATGTATGGCTTCTCTCTTGTAATCCTGTGTGTTCAGAACCACAATGTTCCCTCCTTTGTCCAATGAGCGAATGACAATTGTCTGATCTTGTTTTAGATTATTTATTGCTATCCGTTCCTCTGAGGTTATATTGTGGTTCATTTTGTTATTCATTTTATATAATGACTATACATATATTATTGTTAGGGTTCTTTTCAATGGGCAAATTCAATTTCTGTACACATATTACAATGCTTGTAGCCAGTGGCCAGATTCTTGGGTGCATGGCCGGTGGCTTTCGGGCATAGGCCATGCACTCAAGAGTATAGGGACTGGCAACAACCACCACGGCATAATACGGCCATGCACCCAAGAATTTGGCCACTGGCTACAAGCATTGTAATAATATGTGTACAGAAATTGAATTTGGCCATTGGAAAGAACCATAATAATAATATCTGTATAGTCATTATACATACTGGATAGGCAGTGTATACTTTTTGGAACACAGTGACACAATACCATTGTAGTGGAAATGGTACTTTTCATTGATGTACGATTGCAGGCACAGGTTGACTCTGTTGTACATGGTAATGCAGGAGAAATCTTTGCTTCTTTCTCTGTGAAAAAAAATAGCATAATATGTTAGGTAAGGTACTCCACAATGTCGCATTACACACAATCTCACATATTCATGTACTTTTTAGATCCTCGTAATTAGTACATTACAAGCACTATGCTTCTAACACAATAGTGTGCGTTTTGAAAAGTTGCTGTGTTTGGATGCATAATCATTGGGTCTGTGGGAAAATAAATCGATGTAGGATTTAAAAAAATCTAGCACATTCATTTGACGTTACGTGTCACATTATGTTTGTTTGAAGTGTACAGTGAGTACAGGAGTGTTTAAGTTGCACAAACAAGTGTGTTTGTTGTTAAAAGCACTGTTGCAATAGGAGGAATTGAAATGGTGTATGTGTTTTGCTTTTTTCGAAAGTGCTAGTGGTATGACTGTAGTTAGATACAGGATGGCATATCCTAACAGTTTATAGTTTTGCAATTTTTAAGAATATCCTTTGATGCACTTTGATTCCTGTTGGTGCATTCTAAGTATTTTACTATTGGAACCTAATGTTGTAGTACTATGGGTGCAGTTATATACCATTTGGCATACTCTAACTATTGATCATTTTACAGTTTTCAAAGGTATGTTTTGAAGCACTTTCATTCCTGATGGTGGATTCTAACTGTTTCACTATTGGAAGTAATATTGCAGTACTATGGGTGCAGTCAGATACCATTTGGTGTATGCTGACTGTTAATAGTTTAAGAGTATTGCAGGGTATGTTTAGAAGCACTTTCATTCTTGCTGGTAGATTTTAACTTTTGCACTGTTGGAAACTAATGTTACAGAATTATGGGTGTAGTTAGATGCCAGTTGGCGTAGTCTAACTGTTGACAGTTTTAAAGTTTTGTGGGGTATGTTTTAAAGCACTTTCATTGCTGTTGGTGGATTTGAAGTCTTTCACTACTGGAAAGTGATATTGCAGTAATATGGGTGCAGTTAGATACCACTTGTTGTATTCTAACTGATGCTACTTTTAAAGTTGTGTAGGGTATGATTTGAAGCACTTTCATTTTTGTTGGGGGATTGCAATTTTTACACTAATGGAAACTAATAGTGCTTTATTATGGGTGCAGTTAGAAACCAGTTGGTATATTCTAACAGTTGATAGTTTTATAGTTTAGAAGGGTATGTTTCAAAGCACTTTCATTCCTGATGGTGGATTCAAATATTTCAATATTGGAAAGTAAAATTGCAGTTTTATGGGTGCATTTAGATAGCAGTTGGCGTATTCTAATGGTTGATAGTTTTACAGGTTAGTGACTAAAGTTTGCAGACCCTCAAAATCAGTACATGTTAAGTACTATGGGTGAAACAATATTAATGTGTGTTTTGCACAGTTGCTGTTTCTGTGTGCATAATCATTGGGACATTGGGGAAAACACTGTATAGCATTATCAAAAATGTATGACATGCACATCTGTTGGCATATTGAAACTGTTTTCCATTTCATAAACAACATTGTACTGCTATAGATGTATTTACATACCAGTTGCTGTATGTTAGGTTTTTATACTTTTACAGGGTATTTTATTTTAGCACTTACATACCTGTTGGTGTCTATCGTGCACTAACTAATTATAGTTTTACAGGTCAGTGACTACATTTAGGTTTAAGGAATATTAAGTAGGCATTTGTTTGATTTGATGGTAATCTATGTTTTAGAGTAATGGAAGTGTCATTGCATTCATACCAACCACATCTTTTTTTAATGTATGCAGTATAGGGACCTGCACTGGTTGTGGCACCAGTGTGGTAGATTATGCCTACTGTTGTGAAGGTTTTCTTGCCAAGAGATACTTGCCCATGTGTGAAGCTAGTAAGCTTGCAGATGTTTTTGGTACCATATGTGTTGTACCTTAAAAGCATTACTATTACATATTGGCTATGTGAGTTTATGTGTAAGGTGGAATGATTGTCTGAATTGCAAACAGTACATAATATGCCATGATTTGCATTTTGCACAGCTGCTGAAATGGAATAAATTCACAGTTAGGTATAGATACATACACAAATCGTTCATTAGGGACTTGCTCCTGTGCAACATGGTTGCAGAGAGTGCATGTATATTTCTACATATATGAAATCTGGAAGAATTCATTGATAGGTATATTTTTGCTTTTGAAGTACTTGCAGTAAGTACATTAGAAATTCTTGTGGATCTTCCTGTGTGTTTATGGTGAATCTTACCACTACTGCAGAGTAGTCCAATTCTTGTATTATTCCTGAGACACTGTAAGTGTTGTCAGGATTGCTTGTTGCATTTCTACGAAGGAGCAGCATTTACAAACACAACTGGTCTGCACTGTTCAAGTAAATGTTTTGAACAATTAGTGGCACTTGGAACAGAAGACTGATTGCTACATTTGCATAGCAATTTACACCAGTTGTGTGGGAAAATTTAAATGGACCAGAGAGTTCTGGGTCTGTGTCATTTGCTGGACCGCCACTTGTTTTTTTAGAAGATATATTTCTCTTTGTTTGTGCTGCTGGATGTGCACTTGCATTTGCACCACATAGTTGTGTTGTTGTGCTACTTGATGGAATAGCAGCTGCTTTCACTTTCTTTGTTGGTACTTTTAGGGGATCTATTCTAAGTTCTGTTTGCTTTACTTTTCTTTTAACAAGTTTTCCTTTTTGAGGAGCAGGGTACAAATCAAGATGGGGTGTGCAGAGTATGCGTGGTCTGTTGTACTCCACTAAGCAAGGAATTTCAGCCTTGACTTTGTTTTTATTAAAATTAACTAGAAATAGTCCTTCAAGTGTATGTAGATGTGACAGTGATACATAACTCATACCTTCTTTAAAGACTATTTTGACAATATCAATTAATGTCTGATCTAGGGTTAGACCTTGAAATTTGCGAATAGTGACTGCATATACAAGTCTTTGAAAAGAAGGAATTGTTTTGTTGAGCATCCTATCCTTTAACTTCTGAACGTTTGTGAGGGTGGATGTTGACAAATTGAATGTTGTTATCACGTGGATACATCTGGAAGCCAAAAACTGTTCAAAGTGCTCCATTAACTAAACCTTGCTCCACATCAAGGTTACGTTTCAGAATTACTCTACAGTTTAAACACAATGCCAACATGTTCTCCAAACCAGCTGTGTTGGAGATTCAGTTTTCTAAGCAGTTCAGTTGTGCTGTTGCTTGTTGACACATAGGGAGTGTCATGCAGTGCACTTCCAGTTTGACTGTGGAGTTAATATGCACTATTTGTTGCATTTCTTTTTTTAACATTGTTTCATTGAATTGCATACAACTTGCTAGGGTTGGCATTAAGAACATACATTTCACATTTTTGTGTGCTAACTGTTCTCTGATATCAGAAGCAAATGTGTCATGCCCATATAGCTCATGCATGAGTCTACTATTTAAGATAGATTGTGCATCTTTAGAAAGAAGAACAATCCGAATGCTTTTTAAAATGTTATCAGACTGACGCATGTTTTGAGTTAGTTCTCTGTATTGGAAATGTTGCCAGAGATTTATATTTCCTATGTGTGTTATGGCACAGTTTGTATCCTAAGGTTTTTAAAATAGGTTCACCTTTCACTGGTGTTAATTGTAGGAGATCTCTGAAAACAATAACGTGTTTTCGTCCAGAGTTCTTTGTAGTCCGTTTTAAGGACCTCTTGTAATTAGATGTGAATCAAAGCCAACATTAGGTTGGAGACCATGCTCACCTCATATATTAGGAGCATTTCCATTTGTTTCTGAATTCTGTGTAGCTCCATAGCAGCTTCTGTTGAAAGTTTGTAGTACTAAAATATGTTTTGGTGTTCTACTGGAAGGATCAGTAGTCGGTGTAAAGTAATACCTCCTATGTTGTAGGCAGCCAAACCTGTGGGGACTGTTAAAACAGCTAAAAACATGTTTGTTAATTTTTTGGAGGAATTTGCTGATTATTTTTATTAAGAATGTTTTGCCTGAACCAGCTTTACCACTTACATGGAGGAGTACAGGTTTATAATTTTGACAGCTACACATTTTACTTTCATGCTGCAAACCATGTTCAATTTCAATTTCTTTAGTTACGTCTAGGAAAATGCTATGTTGCTCATCATTGAGTTTTCAATCAAGTTTTCTTTTGATTCTTCACATTGACACATGGTTTTTTCTACTTCAGTCATAGCTAATTCTGCTTCATTTACTATGATTCACTCTCCAAGCGGTTCTTGGCTTCCTGTCACAGAGGTTGACTGTCCTCAGGAGTGCCTCCATTTAGTTGTGCTTGAACTTCTTCCTCTTGTTGGTGTTCATTGTCCAACATGTTTTTGTACTGCTTGAAATTGATATTTGTTATACTGCTTTCATTTGCATTGAAAGCATTGTCAAAGGAGTCATGGGGGCCTTATACATTTTCGTCTTTTCTTTTTAAAAAAAAAGTTGGAGAAGGGACATGTAGTAAAGCTGTCTATGTTGATGAGTTTTAAATGATAGCTTTATATGATTAATTATGCTGGGTTTGGGAAGTTTAACAAAGCTGCCTTCACAAGTTTTGACTACATATTTACCTTTTTTTTATCTGGTTTAATATTATTCTTGTAGGAGAAACCTTGGGCTTTGTCTAGTACATTGTTTTTCAAAATGTCCTGGGTGTTGGGATCATTTTTGGCCATTGTTTCTGTGTCTTGGTACGATTTCAGCACTCTTTTTCTATATGCAGGAGAACCAAGGCTTAGCCAGACTATGTCTTCAGATTTGCCATATAAGGTTATGCCTGTTAAATGGTCTGCAGCTTCGTAGCATCCACATTCTCTACGGGAGAGCATTTTAGGCCAAATCTGTACGATTTTTGTGACAGTGTTTTGTCAGATGATATGTCATCCAGGAGGTCTTTTAGCTCTGTTTTCCTAGCTTTGGTTAGGTAGGCTGTGACATATCATGCAACAACAGTGGAATTGTCAGCAATGTATTGCATGTCTATATTAGCATTCCGCAAGAAGCTTTGTTTCTTTTAATGTAGTATGTGTTTTTAGGCAATTTGTTTTTTACACAGTGTCTACAGAAGACATGAAGCTGTTTACTTGTCCCTTTGATGAAACTGGTCTAGGGAAATCAAAGCAGCATTTTGTGTTTTTATATATGCGTCAACAATATTTGCCACATTTATGTCTTTGGAAGGGTACAATTTGTGTATGTAGCTCACTGTATGTGCTTTCTGAAGGGATCTCACAGGTTGCATATTTGTGTATGAACTGCAAAACAGTGGCATCTCTGTCCTGACCAAATTTAGGAGCATATATTATCCACAAATGCATGTGGATGTGTGGTGCTCATCAGAATTGATATTGTTTTCTTCAAAAGAAGTGTTGCACTTCTCTAAGGGAAGGAATTGTTTTATTACAGATGAAGTGTAGCATGGCAGTACAACGGTGGTGAAAGTATCTTGATACATTTACAGAGTAAAGAGAGAATAGTTCTTCTAGAGTTGTTATCTCTATCCCTTCTTTGTTTTGGTTTCCTATGCGTAGGAAGTCGTGCAAGTCCTCCCATGCATATTCTACACAACTCAAAGTGACAAACCATTTGGGTGGGCCTTGTTTCTGTAGCATACACCGTACATCAGCATGACATCAGAACCAGTATTCTTTTGTACCACACGTTTGCCAAGAGATTTTTGATACTTGACTGCAAACCTTAATTTTTGTATTTTATTTTTTTATTTTTTGAAGTAGTTGCGTAGCAGACATGTTTAAGCAGTATTCTGATACAGTTATTTGTGTGCATCTTTCATCATACCTTCTCTGTTTTCAGTAGGAAAGAGTAGAGGAAAGAAAGGCTTGTGCTTCTACACTTTTTTCTCATATGCTGATTGGACATGCTTTGGCTTGATGCATTTGATATGTTTCTTGTGCTTCGTCTATGGTGTCTTTGGAGTGCAGTGGGTGAATTGTATACTGGTCTAAAATATTGGATGTCGTAATATGATCTACAAGTTCCAATTGGCCAGTTGCTGAGGAATCCAGAATTATTTTGGTGGCTTCCCTTAGGTTTTGTTCAATGTTTATTATTTTGTAGTACTCATTGTTCTCTTTAAGATATTGTAGGGCTTCTCTAACTCTGTTTAAGTCTACTAGTTGTTGTCAACATTTTTTGTCTATTGTTGGTACACCATTCACTAGGATGATCAAAGTTTGATCTATTGGCCATTGCACTCCTAGAGTGTCTACATTTTCTTTAAGAACTAATGACAAATAAACTACTTTGCCACATATGCCCTCCAGTAATTCAGAAGAAGGTAATTTGACTGTTTTGGGTTGAAGGCGTATTATCGCTTGAAATGGGTGTTCTGTTTTGATAATAATGCTCTCATACTAATTAAGCTGTTGGATAGATTTTGGAAGTGGGAAAATTTGCAAGATATTAGTGATAGCCTGTGAAACATTTGGTTATTATCAAGCTTTGCATTGCAGTATGTGCAAAGTATTGAAGGGTTAGTAATTGTGTACATAATTTCTGCTATAAGATAAAGAGCTAACTGGAACCATTGGGATTCCTCATTGTCTTCTATTTTGTACGTTATATCTACCATTTTGTGGCAATTTGTTTCAAATGTTCTGCAACAATACACACATACTTGGTTTGGTACTTCAGCAGATGTGCTTTTAAACTTTGCTATTTCTTTTTTGTACGTGCTTATTACAAGATTGCCATTTTGTAAGGTTTTCACTCCTCTTTTCTATTCTAAAGTTACTGGATTTTCTAAGTGGTGTTCAGTTCCAAAATATTTGCTTTGGATGTGGTCTATTTCTTCAAGGAGTTCTTTGGCTGTGCCATGCAGGAGAATGTTATTAAAATGGTGCAGTTCTAAAGCAGGACTTTTTGCATAGTACAGTCTCTGGACAAGTTTCCATAGAGTGGAATGGAGTGTTGCTAACATTTCGATGTGGTGGAAGGTGCTTTTGCAAGCAGGTCCTGAAATACAGGCTAATAATTGTCCTCACAGTCCAGTGTAACTGAGTATTGGACAGGAGTCCATGGTTTGCAAAGGTTTTATTGTAATTTTCTCTTTTACTTTCACATATGATTGTGGAAATGGCGTACAGATTTGAAGGATTACTTCCGTAGGTTACAGATTGAGGTGAAGGGCTATTTGTATACTAGATGGATTGGTTTGGTGGAATGCAGAGTTGATTGTACATTGGTGGGGACATTTTTTCATTTTTTCAATGAGGGTTTCTTCTGCCATTATGGTGTTGTCTACCATTTCATACCCTCAGCCATTGATAGGTATGGCAAATGGGTTTTTCTGTTTGTATGCCTCTTCATTGAAATATGGTTCTGTGCTGGTTGTGAGAATCCACTCACCTGCACAGAAATGTGCAAAGGTATCTCTGTTTACAGTGCGCATGTTGCAAAGTACTTTTTGTAATTTACTGATACATTTGGTTAGTGGTTTCATTCTGGTTAAAATTAATATATACGATTTTCTTTTGAAGAGCATTGCACTGTTAATGAGAACTTCCAGGATTAGTCTTCTGCAGTAATTTTTAAGTGTTGAGCGTGATTTCTCTGCTGTGTTTAGAAGATTGTGAAGTACTCTACGGTGGAACATTTTTTGTACCTTTTATTTTTTGGAATACTTAACTGTGGCTACGTTAATACTGGTAGTTGGAGTGCTAGCACTATTAGTAGTTTTATTCTTCTTAATACATTTCTTTTTATTTTTACTTTTTGGAATCGGGGCCATAGTTTGTTTCACTGATAGCTGGTACAGTTTTGTTGAGTGACTGTATTAGCTGTTTTGTTTGAACATTTGCTATTCATTCTGCTAGAGGTAGATGAGTATTTTGCATGTTTTTTTTTATTTTGTATTTCTTTTTATTTATTTATTGTATGACTTAGATAACATCAAACTTTTCACACATTCTAAAAACAGTTCAGCACATATTAACAAGCAGCTAGATCAAAGAAATATCATACATGGGTAAAAGCAGCTTTAAGAAATGCCATGCATTGATTAACAGTCTATCATAAGGCTTGTTCAACACATTGTACAATACATAATGCCATGATAAATATGGACATGTCATAAAGTTACCTTTAAAACTCTCCTCACGGAGCCCAGATAAAATTTTACAATCGACAAATAAATGTTTCACAGTTTCGATTTCCACCCTACAGCAGCGGCAGATGCAGTCAGTTTATGGCAGCCCAGACCTACTCCCTACCACATCCTTGGTTAGAAACAAATTCAATCTAAGACGTAGCCAGAATTCTCTAAGGAAAGGGGAGGCCTGTCTGATCAAACATTGCTGTGGTACATTATACAATTTGATATCCAAGGTGAAATGGTCAAATATCTTGTAACCCACAAGCTTTGCTCTGTTACTGATCCCATCTGCTTCAAATGGACATTCTAAACCTTATTTGGGTTGAGATCCAACTCTTCAATTAGTTTATTAACCAATAGCAGTAAAACAGAGATCGCCCACTAAGTACAGCACAGTTTCCCTTAAAGAACCAAGGTTAAGATCCCTAAACAGGGTGGCTACCAGGGGAAACAAAATGCAGCGCAGGAGCAAGATACTTTTCCATTCCCCCTTGGAGTTCAGGGAAGAAATGTCCAAAATATGCCTTATTGCGGCAAGTGGGGTTCTGCCCGGGAGACTCAGCATATGCGTCCAAAGGAACCCCTCCTCTTTTTCTCAGTCTATTTGAACCACTTTAGTTTCTGCCCCATAAGTCAGTCATGAGACTATCACTTGGTTGTAGAGTTTCAGAGTAGGCATCACAGAGGAACGCCCATACTTCCTGTCCAGTACGTGTAATTGATTTATCGCTGCTGTAGTACTTAGTCTCAGACCGTTAGACTCCAGTAGCTTTGAGCGTTTAGAGCCAATGAAAACTCAGAAGTACTTAAACTCTGCAACAACCTGCAGTCTTGCCCCCTGAATGTGCCATATGAAATCTGATCTCCCGGGACAACTTTTCTTAGAATTCAAAATCAGAATTTTGGATTTAGGCACACTGATTTCCAAGCCCAGTTTCTTAAAGAGCATATGGCTCTAAGCAGTGACCTATGGAGCCCTATAGGTGTGTAGTCAGCTAAAACAAGGTCATCTGCGTAGAGAAGATACTGTATAGCAATGTGCCCCAGTCTCGGGGGATTCACCCTTGCACCTTCATGCGCTATCCTAATTCCCAGAATATAAAAATTAAAAAGAAAGCATTTTTCGAGAGGAATCCAGCCTGAGTAGAAGCTCTTTTTAACCAACCTGACCTTAGTTCTGATGTCCTGATGCAAAAATTCCAGTATCAGTATAAGGTCTTCAGGGCAACCCCACTCCCTAACATTCCCCAAGGAATGCAAAGTTAATAGTTTGCTTGTTCTGAAACGCCTGATTTTTTAACAATTGGAGAATTCATCCGTTCAGGACTGTGTTGGTGCCCTTGCGAAATCCGGACTGGTTAGGATCCAGCATATTTGCAGAGCTTGCCCACTTCTCCAATGCACGCAGTAAAACCCTGCAAAAATGTTACATGAGGAGTCAAGGAGAGAGATTGGATAATAATTCCCTGGGTTGGACCTGTCCCCCTTTTTGTGAATAACGATGATCGTGGCTTCTTTCCACTTGTCTGGGAATACCCTCTGTCGTATCACGTTACGATATAGCTGCAGTAGGACATTGGCCCATAGGAGTTGGTCAGATTTGAGAGTTAAATTACTAATGCCGTTTGGGCCTTGGTCATTAGAGGCCCTAGCCTTTTTAATGGCCATGTGGATACCTTCCAGGTCATAAATTAGGCCCCCAATGATTAACACATTTAGTGGTTAAGCCCACCTCTTGAGAGCCATCTAAAGCATACTGCTCAGTAAAATACTCCTCCCACACCAGGCCATAAATAGGGTGATGCTGCAGTGAGAGTTGCTGGGCCCCCCTTGGATCAGATTCTAGATGTTTGCCATCCGAGAGGATGATAAAGCTCTAAGCATCACTTCAACATCTGCTCGAAGCAGAAGAGCAGCAGGAGAGCTCTGTGTCTCCTTAACCAATTTTTTGCAATATCTAAGTTTACGTTGGACATAAGTGCCAGCTTTAATAATTGCCCTAATGTTGGCAAGACACTCTTTCTTCTTGTCCCGACCTCAAAACCTCAATGTTCAACCCATTTCTTAAGGGTCCGGGCCACTCCCAGTGGAGAGCTTATGGGCAGGCATCAAATCAAAGACTGGAGATAGTTTTGGGAGAAATCCTGTTAAACACAGGATTTGAACTTTAAGGCATACTTGGGAACCCACCTAACTGCATAATTCCGGGGATTAGCACTTAGGTTAGGGTGTCAGAGAGCAGATCCCGCCATGGTCTGTCAATTCCTCGAAAAATAAGACTAAGCTGGGCATGATCACTGGCTGCATCAGACTTGACACAAAAACCTTTGAATAAAGGCAGGGAGGGAGAAGCTGTAAATACAAAGTCAAGGGTGGAACTAAGCCGACCACTCGCCCAGGTATATTTGTGTGGTATGTCCTCCCCCATATTACCATTGAGGTTAACTAAGTCGAAAAACTAGAAGCAGTCCCAAATCGATTGACCATGTAATCTAGCAGGTTGGGTGAAGCGTCAGGATCCCCCCACACTATACCATCGGGCATCTAAGCACTCTAAATTAAAATCGCCTAGTACAATAAAACACACATTAGGCAAAAAAGCATTTTCTTCAAAGACATTAGTAATTGCTGCAAGAAAATCAGTTAAAACAACTTTTTATGGTTTAAAAATAAAAATTTAAGAGACTTAATGTTTGGAATTCAAGCGAGAAAGGATCAGGGCTAGTTATCTTACAACCCAGGATATCAGAGCGGCCAACCTGCATCTCCACAATATTAGAATTTAACGAAATGCGCCAGGCACATAGTAAGCCTCCATATGGATGACCTTTTAGGCCTTTCCTTGCTGGCTCATGTATAGCCGTAAACCAGTTGAGGAGAGGGACATCAAGCATGGGTAATTCCTGTACACAGAGAAGGTCTGCCTGAGTGCGGTGTGTCATGTTAGTTCTTAAATGGGCAAACCCATGTGTGTTCCACGAGATCAGCCTAATTGGAGAGGGTGAACCAGAATGACTGATTGCTGGGTTATGCTGATTTAAGGAATTGATAATGTGGGACCAGTTATAGGTTACCTGCCACTTGTTCGGGCCTTTAGGACCCTCGTTGCCTACTAGCCCACTATTTGCTTGAACGTTAATCTTTAAAGTTTCGCGCAAATTGTGACCTTCCTCACCCACTGGGTTAAATTTAGGAAACACCTCTTCTAGACAAGCACTTGACAACAAATATCCCATTTTCCACAAACATTCCACTTCAGCCATTACCAGGTTATAAACCAGTTTTGAGTAGAACCCAATTGTGACCATATCAACTCGAAGAAAGACCCAAGGCTTCAGCTTTACAAATTCAGATTCAATTTCATCCGATGCGTGGGAATATGTAGATAAGGAAGAGATATTGAGAACATCCTTAGTCTCAGATGTCTCAGGTTTGAGATAGGCTATAATCAGCAACTTTGTGTTCACTGCCACTGAGGGGCAAGGGCACTGGGATAAATTTGGGCACCTCATTTTCCACGACCCCTTTCCAGAAACACCATTCTCTTTCTGAGGACCACTAGACCTGCCCCCAGTGGGGTCCTCATCTTATGAAAAAACATCTGTCCGAGCCTTCAGGGATCTCAGAAATGTTAGTGAGCCTTTGTTACTTCTAAAAGAAACCTGTTTTAGTTGGGTGGGTGGCTTCATTTTCTTTCTTATTCTACGCCCAACTGTGGCTGCTGCTGGTAAGCCATCCCCACACACTTGGAAAGAGAGGCTCTTAGTGCACTAGGGGTGGCTGTTGAACAGGTTCAACCTCCTAATTTACCTTATACCCAGCAGGGGGAATGAACACTAGAGGACAATCAGACACAACCATGTCCATACTTGGCCTTTCCAAGTTGAGTGGCTACAGAGACTATGCATACGTCAATTGGTGGAAAGGGTTTTCACAGGTGTCCGTGGGACATTCATTTCCATAATAAAGCCATCCAGGAACTTCATTTTACCCAATAGTTCTTTCATGCAGGTTCAAACTTCTCTGAGCTTGTACATGTTCATTGCGTTGCCGCAGTTCATAGTGTCCATTATGCAATTCAAAACGGGAAAAGAGAAAGCATCAACTACCGGCTCCTCATGAATCTTTCAATTGGGGGATGACACCATATGCTTGTTCTTGATGTCTGAAGAACTCATATCCAACACTGGGGATGAGCAAACTGACCTTACCGGCCCTGATTGATTGAATAAGGAGCGAGAGTCCCCCAGTGGAGGGGAGCCGTGGTGGACAGTGACTGGTTCATCATCCTCGCACCGGTTGACCAGCGCAGTGAGAGAAATGGAGTTGTGCAATATCACCTTGTCCTTGCATAATGTGCAAGATGGAGAACCATGGGTTTACACTTCATTAGGGCCTGCCAAAGAAAGACAAACTCTTTGTGCAAATTCTGAGGATACCACTGGAGCCAAAATACAGACATCTGAGATTAGATTAGAGGCCACACGATCTATAGTGTCCTATATCTCAAACAGCGGTAGTAAAGTGGTACCATCTGAAATAAAAGGTGTGTCCAAAGAATGGATTGTTGTATAGCATCAAAGAGGGGCCCTTTCATAGAGTCTTCCATAGGTTGTGCTTCCATGTGGTCTAGGTTACAGGAAGTAAATCTCCCATTGCGCAAACCCGGCATATAAATATTTTAGACACTTCAAAAGCCAGCAAGAGGAATCAAGCTACAGTCTCAAGGCTTTTCGACTACACCAACTACAAACCAGCCAAAGTGTTTAAAGGCAATCCACCCACAGCCACTCTCCATAGAATAAACCCACAAATGTTTACAAACAACTCTTTATAATGGTGTTAAGTGATTGCTGGTCTGCCAAGGACAACATGCAGAGACTCAAAGAGCTCAAAGGCGATCCTCCCACAGTTGCTCTCCTGTAAATGAGCCCAAGAGTACTGATCACAGACGACTCCTTTCAGTGCATGTAAGTGATTACTAATCTGCTAGGGACAGCGTGCAGGGGAACAGGGAGCTTGCAATCATTTGCCTTAGAGTAAGTCCTGGAAGCAGATTAGGAACCCCTTTGGTAATGGACGAAAGATGCAAATGAGCCAAACCAACCTCAGAAATTACAAGGAACTCAGGGGTGATGCAACCACCACCACTCTTGTCACAGTGAGCCCTGTATGCTACTAGCAGCAAAATTTTAATGTAAATATTGTTATAATGCTGATAAGGGAGATTCCAGACAGAACATTCACAAGCTTTTTGTCCAAAGGTAAACATTATACACTGTTAGAATACAGGCATTAAAGTTCTCATGTTCGTGAGAAGTGTAATCACAGAGAAGTGACTTACTGATGTGTCACATAGTATCCTGCTGTTTGCAAACCTCAGGAGCCAAATAAGCGGGCACAGAGCCAGTGTTCACAGACCTGGCCTCCCGCCAAACACCAAACACCTGATACAGTCCATGTCGCTCTGCTCCCCAGCTGACTCTTAAACTGTAAAGTCAATGGGAAAAGAAAGGGGACTTCCCTTCCAGGTTTCCAAAGCAAATAGGATGTAGCAGTGATGTTTCCACACAGCAGGTAGACGATCAGTGATTCTCTCACCAAACACTCAATGCATTCTGCTTTTGATCTGCTCTATGTTTTTGTTGTTTTCTACAGAGTTGCTTTTTGGTAGGCATTCTGTTCTGTCTGTTGGAGAAAGAAGGAAAGTGTGGGTTTGAAAGTTGTGCAATGTACTTGCGTGCATTGTGAATGAGTGTGTTAATATCAGGGCAGACATACATAGAGGGCTGTGTGATTGTGCAATGGGCTGTTAGTTCTGGTTGGGATGGTTGCAATAGAAGCGGTGTGTGTAGATGTGTGAGGGGCTTGATTCAGTGTGTATGATAGTGTTCTGTGCATGATTAAGTAAGGACATTATGATGTTTTCATGATACTGGTGTTCAGATGAAAATAGAAAGAGTGTATCTGCTGAGGTGCATTGACTAAGAGTGAAATAAATTCTGTTGGTTTGGATAGAATTTTGTAGGCTTCTATACAATTACACTGCACTGTTTGAGTAACAGAAAGAATACTACTAAACTACTGCACTTACGTTGTATGATGTGAAGAGTAGGTTTCTTCTGGTTCTTATCTTCTAGGGGAGACATTGCTGTCTTTCAGGAGGCTGTTCTTCACTGTGATTGGGAAAGAAGAAAATTAGTGGGTATGTGTGGTAATGGTAAAATAATTGTAGTCCAAGAAGACATTATTGTACACTGTGGGGAGAGTTGTTGGGAAGAAGAGTTAGTAACATTGCAAGTGATTACGAGTGTGGTTGTAACACTGTTGTTGCTGCAGACGGTTGCCAGCAAATTCCTAATAATTGTTCGCCAGCTACCTTTCCATTGTCACTAGGACATTTTAGGTCATGTTGGCCTTGAAAGTCGGGTGGTGGAAAATGTTAGTTTCCATTTTTGTGCAGTTGCATACCACTGTATGGGAATGGGGGCATGGGAGTACCGGCAGTGTTGGTCTTGGGGCCAGTGGTTCTGTGAGAAGTATGCCCTATGGGGCTGGAGTTTTGAAAGTGTGAGAGGTGTTGTTTCACTCTTTGTATTAGAAACAAAGTACTGTAATTCCTAGTATGCCGGAAAAATGGAGATGCCAAGAAGCATGTACAGATTAGAAAGGAACATGTTAGTGTGTGCATTTTCATTAACTTTCCCACACATGCGTGCTTGGTATCTGAGCGCTATTGCAATATGTTGGAGAAATCGTTTCCATTTTCTTTCATTCATTCATTAGAAATTACACACAGCTGTAAATGTTGACATGTTTTTATTAGGTTTCCTTCAAATGGTGCTGCAATTGATAGTTTTAAATGCATTGGATTTTGTCATTTTTCAAATCAATGTACATGGCATGCTTCAGTAAAGATACATCCAGTTTTTGTTTTCATTGCATTGTGGGAGTTTTAGTGCAGCTTTGTTAGTGGGAGAAGTGGTTTTAAAAGTGACTGAAGGAAAGAAAAACATTATAGTTTGCACATCAGAATGGGTGATATGGGTAAGCATGCATGTCGTGGTAATATTCTGAAGTTTCACATAGGATCTGGCACTTAAACATGATGTGGAAATGTTGCCAATGTGTTTTTCATTTTTTACCAGAAAATCACATAGAGTTCTGCTAAAATTGAAATATGTGTTTTGAAACAGTTATGAAAGTGATC
This sequence comes from Ambystoma mexicanum, assembly GCF_040938575.1. NCBI lineage: Eukaryota > Metazoa > Chordata > Amphibia > Caudata > Ambystomatidae > Ambystoma > Ambystoma mexicanum. The sequence goes on from NC_090928.1 coordinate 356,943,447, forward strand.
ATTGAAAGAAAACTTTGTAAGCACACATCATTGTAAGTAACTGCCACTTGATGTCGGGAGATGGAACACATGAAAATATGGTTATTGAGTAGGTTATGCAAGGTAAGTGGCAGGAAACCTGTTCACATGCATTTGTAAAAGTGTTGGAAATGTATGTTATAAAATATCTGCATACCTGTAGTTTGTGTTGATGGATGCAGATGTGTATGAATCTAGAGGTAGAAATCTTGGAGAGGTTTACAGTAGTTTTTGATGCAGGGTCTTGGGAGTAACAGAAGTCCTGTACTCTGAGTGTTGAACAGTACATCTAAAGTGTTGAACAGAGATGACAGTTAGATGTAGAGTTCTTGATGTGATTGGCAGATGAGTAGCCAATGAGGGAGTGTTGCAAAGAGTGAAGTGGAAAGGGAAGAAGGGTTGTCCTGTGTTAAGGGGACCGCGGACAGCCGACAGCGTGGTAGTCCACGGACAGGGCGTACCACATCCGAGTCTTCTCAGGATGGCTGCCATGGAAATGGGACTGTGGGGATTAGCCAATCTGGTGTTCAGGGTGTGCTTTATAGGAAGGGAGGGTAATACTTTTGTTCATTGCTGTGTGTAGTGAAGATGGCTGTGGTTGGAGAGATGGAGAGACCCATTGTGTGGATGGTGGGAGATTGTTTCATTACTAATCTGCAGAGGTATACAGAGATAAGTGCAATTTCTGCCACCTGTGGATTTTAGGAAGTGGAGGTTTTGTGGTGTGGTGTGACTGGCTGCAATTTCCAAGGTGTGCTAGTACTTCGTAGAGATATGGCCACTTTCCATAGTCCAGATGTGCTTGTGGTGCACTGTGGAGGACTACATTTGGGGAAGACAAGTGCAGTAAGTTTGCAGAGTGCACTGAAGGACTTGCTGAAGGTACAGATGTTGATTTTTCCATTTGCAAAGGTGCTGTTTTCACACATATCACCTAGAGCACTATGGAACTGCCCCAATGTCTTCTCTCCTCAGCAAGATGCGGAGTGGTGTCTTGTGAACAGAGGCATATCTTCTTTTTTGGGTAGTGTTGGGATGTTCTCCTTTGAGTGTGATATTTTTCACTACAGATGGCATTTATTTGTCAAACATTGGGAATGCCATTTTGCTTTAAAATGTAAGGAATTCTCTGAAGAGGTTTATGTAAGCCTGTAGTGCAAAAAACAACAGACAAGCCACAAAAGGTATTTGTTTACAAGCACCTTTAAAAAAAGGCTCTTTTCAGAGCCATCACTAAAGAGAAAATCTCCTACCCTGGGTTAAATTTCTCTCCCCACCCCCTTGAATTGTGTGATTTGTCATCGATGACCGTGGTAGTCTGCGAACAGCACGTGCCACATCCGGGGCTTTTGAGGATGGCGGGCATGGAAATGGGACTGTGGAGGCCAGGGGATTGGCCAATAAAGTTTACTGGGTGTGGTATGCAAGGACAGAGTGTGGCAGAGCTCTGTTTTCTGAGAGGTGTACAGATGGCTATGGCTATGGATGTGTCTTTCAGGAGGCAGAGTGTGTGGATTTTGGAGTATTCGTGGATCCATTAGTTGAAGGTGTATGCAGAGCAGTGTGGAGTGGCTGCACATCTTGGATTTGATCATGTTGATGTGCAGTGGTATGGAGTGTGCGGCATGAAGTAGGTGGACTTGCTCCAACTTTGTGCCCCTTTGATGGTTCTTTGATGGCCATTATTATTTTTCATTGTGGAGGGAACAGGTTAGGCCATGTAACAGTTTGCAATGAAGGAGACATTTGGACAAATGATGGCCATTTTTCCAAACTCCAGAGTAATTTTTTCTCAAATTTTCCAGAGACAGATGTGGCTGCACTCCAGTTAATTTATCCGCAAATGGAGAACGCACGGTGCAATGTCATAATTTGCAGCCAATTTTGCAAATACAGAAAGCTTTTTTCAGTAGCACTGCCTACATTACTCTAAAACCTGACAAAAACCTTCCTTCTCCCACAAAAGAGTGCAATGGTTTAGATGCTGCGACCACCTACATTTTTTCGATGTCCGCAGACTTCGCAGACTGCATAGGGTCCTGCACCTTTTTCTTGTTTTTTCTATTTTTGAACGGTGAAAAGTGGCTCTGAAAAGAACTGTTTTTATTGTGTTTTATGTTTTTTTGGCTGTTCTTAAACAGGACACACAAGGAAGGGAAGGGATTGTAGGGAATGGGCACCATCCACATGGAAGAAGGAGCAGGTGTAAAGAGGAAGATGTTGGGTGGGCCTCACTTAAGTAGGGGGGCACTGGTTCTCGTGCTCCTGGACCGTAGCCTCAAAATCATGGCAAAACTGTTTCCCCCTGCAGACTACTGCATCACAGTACATACAGAGTACTGTGACCCTTGAAAGGTAAGGGTTGACTGCATCATGTATGGCCTGTGAGGCATCCTCTGGGATTCTCTGCCCCACAGGAGTGTCTCTTGTGGTGGCAGAAGTAGATGTTGAGGATGCGACAGTGGAAGTCAACCTACTACCATCTTTAAAAGGGATGACCCTCCAAACTGCTGCCTTGTGGTTAGACCTTTGGTGTCGCTGCATGGAGGTAGTCCCGTAGCTATACAGCCCAGGCTTTCTGTGACTGAGTAAAACATTATACTCAGTACAACAAACCTTGGCTGCATGCACCTTGCGTACACTATGGTGGTAAACAGCCTCCACACCCAAAACTCATGCTGGCAGTTGATAGTAGGGACTTCCACTACCTCATCCTCTTCGTCTTCTTGTTCCCCTTCTGCCTCACCACGCCTGTTCCCCTCTCCAGGTCCTCCATATGGTGGTGGTGGTGGAGGAGGTGCTGATGAGGCAGCTGCAGCAGTCATGGATGCCATTGTATGGAAAAGCAGAAATCCAGCAACACCAATCTCCAGCAAGTGCTGAGTCCTGGTCAGCCAGAAACACAATGAGGAGCAGCAGTGACGTGTGGCCTGTTATAGGGGTGCGCTCCACTGACACTTTGATCCCTGGCCAGTGCTCAAAATGTTTCAAAAAGTCACAAGATTGACCAGGAGATGGTCTAGGACCTCTGTAAGGGTGATGTTTCAGTTTAAAACACCCTGTATTGGCCAGAAATGCACTTTTAAGTGTCCCAGGGTAAGGAGAGTGTCCGCGGATATACCTGACTCTCAGCGCGGATGTGGTCACATGGTGACATCCCCGGACATCTGCAGTTAGGACGCCTATCCATAAAACACCTATTGCGTGGGAGGCATGAGCCCAGCGACAAGTTCATGAAGAGAAAGGCACGGTACCATGGTTAACAGACCCACAGCTCACTATGCACATGTGCTAGCGCTACATTTGAAAGCAAGTGGGGGATTTATACATTGCTATAAAGTGCAGGATATTATTTTGAGAACTGCACGATACATTAGTGATAAAAGATACAACATTTTCTTCAACAAGTGGCAAATAAAAAGTGCAATAAGTTGTTGTGGGAACATTGACCTATAATTTCCCAACTGGATTCATCCAAGCTATGTGGCATATGAAGTGGAAGCAAAATGGCAAGCAACAGCACAGGTGCTTTTTAAAGGAGACAACACCAACAAAGATATATCCATCACATTATCAATAGAGCTCACAATACAACAGAAGATGGACAAGATGGAAAACATAAAGAATTGACAATTGAGCAAGTGGTGGGAAGCAATGACATTACAAACATATTTGGAAACCAGGAAGAATCCATAGACAGAATAATCACAATACCCACTTCCGAAGATGCTGATCTTCTTTTGCTAGAAGAATGGTCGGAACACGCAAATCATTTCTCTGTCTGTATGGTGGCTACGTTGGTGAAATTTGCCAAATCTGACTGAGCCAAATTAATTATAGAAATTGACACAATGGAGCAACTCTTCATTTCCTCAGAAGGAGATGAATGTAAAAAAAGAATGGGCAGGTTGGAAGACAATCTAGAAAGGTTTGAAGGAGAAATCAGGTTGCAAAAACAACAAACATTTCAAAGAGATAAACAAGATTACAACCAAAGTCGAATCTACTCTTTCGCCAAACAATTTGATTATCCTATCAAACAACAATTAAACACCAAACTCATTCAACTCCCAGCTCAAACGACACCATGAGAAGATCTCACTAGTTTAGAAAAGAATCAACCGACAATGAAGTTAGGGCAGTCCTTTTAAACTTCTTGGAGGAGTTCAAGCTTCTTCACATTGTCGCCAAAACAGAAAAAAAGAGCAAGGGGCAGACCACCCAGAACAGGAATAGCAAAAATAACAAGATCCTTAGAAGAGGCAAATACGCTGAATGAGTCCATATGGGTGGGGTCAGAGATCCAGGGCAAGATGTAAGGAAGGCATGGCAAGTGACCAAAGTTCAAGGGTGTTTATTGAACTTCAACAAGGGTGTGAAAAACACCTATCTAATCCTAAATCTACAGATGGGATCGTGCTATGTCCATGAAATAATAATAATGCAGTCCTGGTGGTGTCTTGTCAAAATAAAAGGGCCTATACTAAAAAACCTATTTGCAATCCTTACCTCTATATACAAATAGGGAGGGGTAGTGTTTAAGAAAAAGCAGATGTTGCAGCCAATATCGGCTTGAGTTCCTATCTAGAGCGAAGCCTTTGTGCCTCTCTGGTTCCTTTCTCAGACGGCCAAGGGTCTGCACCAGGGGTGCCTGTATTGTGGCTGCAGCAATATATGTACTATTCCAAAAAATAAAGTTGGTACCCTTTAGTGCGCTCCTTGGGAAAAATTACTCAATCACTTGATTATGTTGATTTCAATTTGTTTATTCAGTATAGGTTCTGGATACTCAATGCACTTCAAGTTTCAATAAATAGACTTTGTCTCTCAAATAGTCCTCAATGCACTTAAAGTTCCAATAAACAGACTTTGTCTCTCAAATTGTCTCCCAACACGTGTTTCCCCATGACTTTAGCCACGGTTCCTCAGGGGAGATTCTAAAATGAAAAAAGAACCCAAATTCATACATTCTATATAAATAAACAAAGACTTAAGTGCAAAAAACTCTAATTTCATAACCACTTCTATCTGAGAAGAGGACATACACTCAGCCTTGTCATGTTTTTCATGTTTCTGATTAAGTATTGATTGGTATTCAATTTTCTCTCTCATCGGCTCTCTATTCATCTTCCTTTTGTTCTTTATCCCTTTTTTTCTTCTGTTTTTCTATAAGAAAAATGCACAAAGCCCTCATGCTTTGGTTTACACTCTACTACTGGCTATTAATGTGTTGTATTTCTGTACAGCAAAGCAACCTTTGCTGTCCTAGACAGTGTGCTATATCCATCCTAGTTTGTATTTAATGGCATTTTAGCATTAGTCCATTATTTCTAGTATGAATTCTGCTTTTGCATAGGTATACTTTACATTTCTAGAAAAAGTTATTATAAATTGCTATGGTGTTTACCTTGTCTGTAGATTCTTATGGATTTAAGGATGATCCTTTCTCTCGGTACGGGAGGGGTAGTGTGTATGAGAAAGTAAGACATTTTCACAAAAATGATATCTCAGGATGTTCAGACCATTGTCCTCGCTTCCCCACGTTTTCAGTAGAGGACAAGGCTTTGGCATAAGGATGCCGTTCAATCACTAGCATCAGGGTGTTCTGTGCCCAAGTCTCTTTACTTATCAAAGTCTCTTGATTCAGAGGGCCTGATGTACCAAAACAAATGAAAAGTTATTTTCCTCTTAAAAGTACTCAATTCAGGTGATTCACTCTTCACCCTGGATGCCCGTCAGCCCATTACCACAATAATCAATACTTTGGATCCCCATCTTCTGGGCTCAGATCCCCTTGCACAATGTTCAGAGAACATTCTTCCTCAGGTGACTCATGTTCACCCCAGATGCCCCTCATTCAGGCTCCGATCCGTCCTCTTACACAATTGGTCTTTCCGAATGTGCTCATGGTTTAACTTTACCTATTGCAGGACCACTTTGATTACGCAATTCCTTTTACATTTGTCACCTCCCAGTTGGGTACCTAACAGAGACCTTTGAATGAGCACCCATGTGGCACTCTGTTTACAGTGTCTGTCTTGGCTTCAAATGTTCAATCACTCATCTGCTGTTTGAATATTCACGCCACATATCATCCATCACCAACACAACTAAATAGATCTGTTAAGTACCTATAATCAATATGTGATAGATATGAGGAGCTGAGGGACATTTCCAAGGAGGCCCCTTTTAATTGTATACAACTGTAAAACATCTTCCACAGTCCCTCACCGGAAACATATTTCTAGTAGATTAAGAATAAATAATACAAGTAATATCCCAATGCAATGTTAGGAGATGCAAACCTGCAAACCCATCTGCACCAAATCAGCTATAACAACTCCAAAGAACCAAACTATAATACAGGTACAAGGTTCATACAATTGCATGTTATTCAATTTGGTAGACCACATCCAATGCAAGAAATGTGCACAATGAAAGTATGTTGGTGAGACTTGCAAGGAACTACATGGGAGAATGAACCTGCATCGATACACCATCTCGAAATGCAAAACACATAGACGAGTTGGTCAACACTTTACACAACATGGATCCACACTGCAGGACCTTTCAGTGATGGTCCTGAAAGGTGACCTCTCGGATGCCACACAAAGAAGTACATGAGAGCTTAAGTATGTAAAGATTTTCAACCTGAAAATGTTTGTCTGAAAATAGACAAAGGATGTATGGCCATTTATGGCTTACATTGACAGGGATCGAAATTGGCATTTGTTGACCAGGAGCAAACAACAGCTCCTAGGTATTGGGTTTAACTATTTAGGTAGGAGCTACCTCTGGGTAAGCAGGAGCTATTACACAGTGCAAAGCAAATCTAACTTTGTGCAAGATGCAAACTATAACTTTTTGTCAATTTTTTATGATCCAATATGCTCTAAATGTCCCTTAAGTGTGTACTTTATTCTCATTTAGATACATTACAAACATACAAAGTTAATAAGGTATAGCTAGGTTTGTATGGTACCTTTCATCAGAGGAGTCAAAAATTGCTTCTGGTAGCTGTTGGCTCCCCTTGGCTATAACCAGGAGCTAAATAGCTCCCAGCTCCTGCCAATTTCGAGCACCGCATTGAGCTTGGCACCCTCAAGGCAACAATACCGACAGTATCAGGACATAACCTGTTGCCACCATGTCTCACAAACAACTGTTGGAGATAATATTTCAGAACACAAATTAGAAAAGAATACAGGCATCATGCATGGCAATTCTGGATGTCTGAGCACAAAAGATTGTTGCTCATTATTGAAGAGGAAGGATGACCAGCCAACAATAGAAATTTTACCATTCTAACAGGGCTAATTTATCTTTATATTGTCAAGTTTGTATGTGAGTCAGTAAGCACTGTCAAACATGAGGCAAAACTAGGATACATTTGGAAATAGCACCTTAGACATTTGGGGAAGATTTCTGTATTTCTGTACAAAGTGGCCTAATTAACATGGATTAACTTACTTTTGCAACCTAGCACAACATAGAGCTGCAAAAACATGCACTAACCTCTAAAACACATTGGTGGAGGATGCTTTTATTGGTCTGGTTGGTCATTACAATCGCTGCAACCAATTATTCAGCTGTGACTGCCATGAAGATAATAATACGGATTGCAGTTGGAAAAAAATGCGGCTGATGGAAACATTGGAATCTTAAAACCACTGCACATGTGAAAAACCTTAGACTGTGGAGGGAAGGCATGATAAACATGTATTTTCCTTATCAAACTGTCAGCCTCTAACAATTTGGAATATCTCGGCATAACTGTTTTTTCATACTGGGCATGTTATGAGCTACATGCAAAACATTGGATGAACAACGTACCTCTGTTTGAAATGTAATCTATGAGAGATAAGAACTGTTTCTCAGCTTTTGAGTTTTGTGTCTGTTCCTTTCTAACTTAATGGACCTTTAGCTAAAGGGGCTATGAAGGACTGAAATCCTTGCATACTTTCTATTTTTCTGTGGCTCTGCTTTAGATTATATAGTTGGTCTCTGTTATTCAGCAGTAGGTACACAGCTGGTGCCCGTTAGTCTACTCCTGCATTCTTCATGAGTGGATTTTTCTTTGTTTAATTGTGTAAATCGTGTTTTCTCCATATTATTTGGAGGCATAATTAATGTTGTTCTTTATTATGTTTGCTGAATTTTTCAGCCCTCCTGCTCATTAAGTTAATTGTTTTCTTAATTGGGTTCTGGACATTATCCATTACTATTTGGTGCTTTTGTATTTTATATATTTTTTTATTAAATCCTGTCAACATGCGTTTATTGGTGTAAATAAACATCATCAGATATGCTCAGCAGTTGTTGCTATTTCATGATTATTTGTTTATTATTTTTGATTTATTCTTAAATATGGAACATTCCAGGGTCACAACCTCGTAAACTTTATTTAGCGGTATAGGAAGCGTAACCTTCCATTAGTTAAGAAATAAGCATTTAGTAATTCCCAGTGGGCACATTTCCTTGTGTTTATTACTTTCTTCCTGCAGCCAACTGAATTGAAAGCGGGAGAATCCTTTGTCTTCTTCTTACTATGTAAAAGAGATGTTCAGCTCTGTGTGTGATTTTCTTTGTTTGCTCATTTGTCATGTGACCACAATCTGATGTAGAAGTCTCTGGGACTTCGAAGGCTAATAGAACTACAATCTCAGTGTAATATTTTAAGTTAGTCCAATAAAAGGTATACAAAATGTGGATTTTGCCAATTTTAGGAAAGACAGTTAACGACTGGAACATCATGCTAGAGGTTCTATCAATAAAACCCTGAAAATCAACATCAACATACATCCTCCAGATAATGAAGAAGCCATCAGGCCTGAACCATTGTCCCAATGTTACACACAACATATTAATCAGCAAAACTGTCATTCCAAAACAAGAGAAACCCTGGTGAAAAATAAGCACCTCAACTAACCTAATTTCAAGAACTCCAGACTTCCCACAGACAACTGATCAGGAGAGCAAAAACCACATACTATTTTTATTTGTATTTATTGGATTTTATTTAGCGCTTTAAACCAAAGCGCTTTACATGAAACAGCAGGAAATACATCAGAAACAAGATGAAGCTAAGCAAGAATCAAATAACTAAGAACAAAATACAAAACAATTTGCCAAGATCATGGAATGAACCTGGGTAGGGCAGTAGACTAGGATTGGTAGATAACTGTTAGGTGGGAGATTGGAGTAGGTTGGACTTTAAGGAGGTTCGAAAAGATGAGTATGAGGTGATGGAGCAGATAGGGAGAGGTATACTGTTCCAGTGGAGAGGAGCAAGCAGCTGAAAGGAGCGGAAGCGGTATGGTGCGCAGGGTGCAGGTCAAACAGTGAGTAGGAAGTGATCAGCAGAACAGAGTGAGTGGGATGGAGAGTAGAATGAGAGGAGGGAGGAGGGGTCTTTTGGGGCAAGACTATAGAGATATTTGAAGACTAGGCAGAGGAAGCTGAATTTAAGTTGAGAGTGAAATGAGATCCAGCCCAGTGAGCAGAGTGAGGATGAAATAGAATTGTGGGGAGAGAGAAGGCAGAGTGAAAGGATGGCAGAGTGGTAGACAGATTTAAGGGGGACTAGATGTGAGGCAGGATAGCCAAAGAGGAGGGCTGAGCAGTAGAAGAGTCGAGAGGAGATTAAAGAAGATGTTAAGAGTTTAGTAGCGTGAAAGGTAAGGAGGGAGCAGATTTTGCGAATATTATATCGAAGAACATACCAGCAAAAGCCAACAGTGAAAGTAAAGCGCTCTGAAAGGCAGTCAAACAGTGCATTCATGATCTCCTCAAACCTTGAATCCTCCATTCTATCTGGAAATCAACCACCACCAGCAACCTCTTCATTGACAAGATCAGCAAGATCCATGAAAACATCAATGCCAATCAAATTACACACACTGCCCCACTCATCCCGCTGTACCAAACAATAACATGGACCATGTTAATGTTAGTACTTTGGTCCATCCGCGGCATGCTCTGCTCCTTCCGGACCACCTATGGCAGGCCCGATGGATGCCTTGATATTTTGCTGAACTCACCAGCTTTCCACATTCATTATTGTTCATGAAGGAACAACACACCTCCTCCAAGATGTTTGGCAGGTTGGATCATGTGGCCCAACCCAGTTTGCGGCAAGCTGATGACATAAAAGCAAGACTGCCACGGGATGGGGTGTCTTGCAATTGCAGGTCCAGAGAGACGCTGTTCTACATTATAGATATTTAGCCTTTTATTGTTACATGGAGGATTTTTTCATGTTATCCGCTGTAGGTTCAAGTGTTTTGCTTAAGATTGAGAACCTTTTGATACCCATTCCACTCTACCTGGAATCACGTTACATCCTTCAGGGGTACCCTGATGGTTAGAGCTCTATGACTAGAGTTAAAGGTAACACCTGCTTTACTGGGAAGAGGGAAGGAACTTCCTAAACACAATCCCTGCAGTTATAAACAAATTGTTCTTGTTCCCACTGCAGCTCCTGCTTCAAGTGCCAGAGTACCTACATGAATTGTCTATGCTAAAGTCACTTCCATTTTGGTGGTAATTGTCTCCCAGTCCTCTCAGCTCATTAGGGGGGTAGTCTCCGGCATCCATTAAGGAGTACACCCATACACGTGATTCCAAGCAGGTCATTGCTTCTTGCCAAAACCTATAGTTATGACAGATTGCAAGACTGATTTACTACTCTGAGTCATGGAAGATGTGTTAAAAGAATTGGCCTCTGAAGTTACTGCCTCTAAGCAGGAAAATACATTGTTGTTTCAAACCATGACTGCCATGCAGGCTAAAATGGAGTCCTGGTTTTCTAAATCCCTGATAATAGGAAACCCCCGGGGGCATTAAGGGAGGTGGGGCATCAGGTCCTTCAAGACCACAGGTTTTTCACCCCGTACTAACACCTGCAACCTTACCATCCCCAACCCTGTGTCTGAATATTCCCTAACCTCCTATGCCCGCCAAATACAGAGGTGATCCCCATGAAGTCAAAGCCTTTTTAACACAGTGTAGGATTCACTTCCTGAATCGGCCAACCTTGTATGCTTCTGATCCCGCTGCGGTTGCTTTTGTGTTATTAAATCTTGATAAGACACCATTAGCCTGGGACACTCTCTGTGTAGACAGCAATAGCAGAATCCTTCAGGATTATACAGCCTTCCTACCGGCATTTTGGGACTTGTTTGACAGGTAGTACGCCACCCAAACGGTACGTAATGACCTTGTAGAAATACGACAAGGCAGTAGAGATCTTTTGGCATATATAGCCAAGTTTAGGCATCTGGCTGCACAAACCATATGGGCTGAAGATGGCCAGCTTTCTCACTTCTATAGAGGACTCAAGGATGACCTAAAATATGCCATGAGCCAGGTAGTAACCCTCCAGATACCCTTTCTGAATACATCTCCTTAATAGTTTGCATAGACCAACGTATGGGGAGACAAGAGGGGAGCAAAGAATTTATGATAATCGGAGGTATAATGCTCGACGCAAATCAGAAACCAAACCTGCCACTAATTATGATCCATTACGTCTGATGAAAGAGAAAGGAGATGCAAATTAAACCTATTCTATTATTGTGGAATGTTCTAACAAGCTCTACTATTACCATCACTCCCATTAAATATACCGTAGGACCATTTAATGCCCCACACAGGTTTATCACTGAACAATTAAGAAAATGTAATATTTTCTGGAAGAATATTACGGCCTTGATAAACAGTGGTGCTTCAGTGAATTTTATCGACATCACCTTCGCACAACAACAAGACATACTGCTATTTCCCAAATCTATTCCAGAACCCATTGTTTCAGTAGATGGTTCTAATCTCGTATCTGGGCCCATTTCCCATAAGACAACTATTCTCACTATGTCATATAATCAGTATCATTAAGTGAATATATTTGTTGGCGCTATAGGAGCACCTAACTATCAAATCATTTTAGGTATACCCTGGTTAGAATGCCATATTCCTTGTATCAACTGGAGGAATCGTGAAGTAGAACTAAAATCCCCCTTCTTTCAAGAACATTGTACCGAAGACCAAGTAAACCATACTCCCAGTTCCATTCCTAAACCCAAGTACCCTGTGCCTTCCCAGGTCAATACCATACTACTGACTCAGATCTCTCTTGAATATCATGATTACCAAGTTGTATTCAACCCTGTAGAGGCAGACCAGCTACCACCTCATAGGCCATAGGACTGCCGGATCTATCTGGTCCATCTGGTCCCTTGGGCGAGTATACCCTATGGAAGAACCTATGCCCTATCTGAGAGAGACAACCAGATACTCAAGCCTTAACATCGATGAACATTTAAGAAAGGGGTCCATACGCCATTCCACCTCCCCAACAGGTGCTCCCAGTTTTTGTATCCCAAAGAAACGGGAAAATGAACTTCCGCCCTGCATGGATTACTTACAGATGAACGCCATCACAGTCAAGAATAGGCATCCCCTACCCTTAATACAAGTCCTGTTAGATCAAGCAAAGAATAACAGTGTGTACACCAAATTAATCTGAAGGGGGCTTACAATCTGGTTATGATATTTCCACGAGACGAGTGGAAGAGATACTTCAGAACCCGATTTTGTCATTTCGAGTATGTTGTGATGCCATTTGGGTTTTGTAATGCCCCAGCCACCTACCAACACTTCCTCCTAACTGTTTTTGTTCCCACTGCAGCTCCTGCTTGAGGTGCCAGAGTACCTACACCAAGCGTCTATGCTAAAGTCTCTTCTATTTTGGTGGTCATAGTCACCCCCTCATCAGCTCATTAAGGGGGTAGTCTCTGGCATCCATTAAGGAGTAGATCTATCCTCATGACTCCCAGGGGGTTGTTGCTTCTTGCCAAAACCTATAGTTCTGACAGTTCTATCCATGGAGGAGCTCACTACCACCCTAGGATTCCTCTAAGCTGCCTCCTACTCTGATGACATCCTGTCAGCCTCCAGACTCATGAAATCCCCACATAAGCACTCAATGCTTTCCTCGCTATCATCAATGAATCCCTCACTGCAAGAAACATTGCACATGACCTAACATCGGAAGAGCTGTTGTCACTTAATGACAAGCACACATTGACCAACCTACCTATCTGGCTTCAAACCCATTTGCAGCACAGAAACTGCCACCATCCTTTCCCAGGAAGATAGCTCAGCAGCAAAGTGCTTGCCTTGGAAACAAGACGACATGAAGCAACACAGGTTCGATCCACGGGTCTGCACTTAAAAACCTCTGGATATTAACTGCGTCATAAATACGCAACTAAGACATATTCCTGTAACAGCGCCTCACTCTGTCTGGGCTGTGTGAGCACTTTGAAAATGCAAATAAATAAAAATAAAAAAACAAAATCCTTGTGGTAGATCATGCTGTCCTCATCTTCAATGAGGGACCTCCCTGCCTCATAGTACTCTGTGATATTTCCACAGCCTTCAAAATAGTGCATCAACATTAAAATACTTAACCGCCAGGGAATTTGCGAGACCATCATCCAGTGGTTCACCTCATAGCAAGAAGATCAGAATCAATCATCCCCTACAAACACGCATCACCCTACAAACATGCATCACCTTCAAGACCAGTTCCATCATTTACAAAGCTGCCACCGTGTGTCCTCCATCCTACCTGGTGACAATTTCAGCATCTCTGGCAGCCAACACTCCACAAGAAGCCAGGAACTGGTCAGGTTAGGACTGCAAAAATGAAAGAAATAAAGAAATTAGGAAACATGCTTTCCCACTCTATACCGCCATGCTGTGGAGCCACATACCTGTCAATATTAGACTTGCACCCAACCTCATGCAATTCAGAAAGGAAATGTAGACATTGCTCCTAAAGGAGCACCTTTATCACACAATGCAACACCTCCAGCTGACGCAATGTCAACCCTAATTATTGCCCCTGTTCTTTAACTGTTAATTTACAGAGGCCTATGGAAACCTGGCATTCCAACGTATAATTCTACTAACCTCTGATGAACAGCACCCTACTGTTTCTCACAGATAAGCAGTCAATAAATATCCTAAATAAATAGAAATAGCACAGTTTTGCATATTTTATGATTGGAGCATCTAGGTGAAAATGTGGGCACTGAGGAAGACGTGATATTGCATTTATGCACATTTTGTGCATCCATATTTAAGAGAATATGTGTGTGAGATTGTGAGTTTATGTGTGAGAAGACAAATCTGCATGTGCATGAAAAGATGTGTGTGTGTGTGTATGTGTGTGCGTGTGTGTTAGCAACTTTATAGGTGTCAGGGGGGGGGCCAAGCTGGGAGGCCAACGGCTAAGTGCTAGGGCAGAGGAATCCCAAGGGTGGGATTCATAGCCACCAGGCAGTGGGCCTGCAGGGGCACAGCTGAAGGGGAGAGGGTGCTGGTGTCGACTAGGTTGATGGCCTGGTAATCTGTAAGGTTCATGAAGGACCAGGCTGTTAGTCTTAGTGGCAGTGGGATGATTACCAGGGAAGGGAAAAAGGTAAAGAAAAACATGGTTAGTTTTGAGAAGTTTCTGGAATTTAAGGAGGTCCGGCTCAAGTCTGAGAGGGACGGGGAGTCTGTTCCAAAGAGAGGCACCAGCCAAAGAGAGAGACCTTCCCCCACTCTTTGTTTAGAGAAGCGCTTGACAAGCAGAGAGTTGGAGTGAAAGGAGCAGAGGGCTCTAGCAGGGAAGTATTTAAGGAGTTAAAGTTCAAGATAGCATGGTATCAGGCCCCAGAAAGCCTTGTGGATGAATCAGGGGATCTTAAATGTGATCCTCGAAGCCACCGGGAGCCAGTGGAGAGATGTTAGGGCTGGAGAGATATGGCCCCTCGGTTTGATGCCACGGATAAATCTTTCAGCTCTATTCTGAATGAGCTGAATTAGACGTAGGGAGGAATGGGTGAGGTTGGGGACGAGGTTGTTGAATTATTCCAGCCTAGAGAGGACCAGAGCTCTAGAGACATTGAGCTTCTGGGGGAAGGTGAGGAAAGGCAGAATGCCCATAAGGAGATGAATTAGGAAGTGGTCCTTCTTGGCAAGGTCCAAGATGCAAGGGGTGAAGGAGAGAGAGGAGTTGAAGATGACCCCATGGTTTTTGGCCTCACAGGATGGTGAGCGTAGAGGGCCCAAGGAGAACGAGGGTAGGAGGGAAACTGGGTGCAGGTGTCCCAATAAGAAGGATCTCCCTCTTACCGGCATTGAGACCAAGATTGTTATCCAAACACTATGCTTGGGTGAGAGAGGAGGAGGCAGAGATAGTAGAGGGAAGTTTGAAGGAAAGCAGAGTGTCATCAGCATAACACTGGAAATGAAGATATAAGGAGGAGATCAGGTGAGCCAGACGGGCGAGATATATATTGAAGAGCCAGAGAGATAGGATATAGCCCTGGGGGATGCCATAGGTAGAGGGTGAGGTGGTAGAGGAGAAACATCCCAGTTGCAGCTGGGAAGGGCAGTTAGTGAGGAAAGAGATCAGCCAGTCTAATGCCGGTCCATGATGCTGAGGGTATCACAGAGCTGTGTTATGTGGATAGAATGGTTGACTGTGTCAAAGACAGAGGGAGATCGAGGAGATTGAGGAGAGCAGGAGAGTTAGCTGGGCAGGGGAGAACCAATAAGAAACCGAACTGTGTTGAACGAAAGTAGAACACGGCTAATTGAACTGTGAAAATACAAAGAACTGTTGATACCAGAAAGGGGGAAAACCAGCAACAGAGGAGTACAGCACCACATGGGTGCTCACTCAAGAAACTCTGGGCAATTACCCAATTGTTGAAAGAACCAGTACCAGAAGGCCTTGGGAAAGGTAAGAAGGGGGTCAAAGTGGTCATACAGGGGTCTTGTAAAATGCTCTGTACAGTCGAAAATCTTTGACCAACAGATGATTGTGAAGGTAAGGGAAGTGAATCTGAATCATAAGAATTGAATGAAGAAAGGCGCGATTGACAAGATTGTCAAGAGTGAAAC
This sequence comes from Ambystoma mexicanum, assembly GCF_040938575.1. Classification (NCBI taxonomy): domain Eukaryota; kingdom Metazoa; phylum Chordata; class Amphibia; order Caudata; family Ambystomatidae; genus Ambystoma; species Ambystoma mexicanum. The sequence continues at coordinate 356,959,422 of NC_090928.1, forward strand.
CAGCTGAGGGATGTCCACATTGAATTGTTAAAAGAAAACATTAAGATTCATGAAGGTCATGAAGCAATTGCCTTGAAAGCAGTAGTGAACCCGAATGAGGGAAGCTAACATTTGAGAAGGGTCTGAGCACGGTAGAGGGGAACCCAGGGGTGAAAAGGCATCACCCATCATACAAGCAGAAAGGAACTTTTGTTTATTATTTTGAATACATCAGGTACACTTCAGCAAGAGATTTTTTTGTAGAAAATATACTTAACCACCGAAACCTCTGATTGCTGAGAACAGAACTGTTGGCTCGTGCTGGGAATGCTCGAGCATGTGCTGTGCTCCAGAATCCTACTTTGTCCCGTGCTTAAAACGTGGGGAAGGGAGACCCCGACTACCACATTCTGACTCATTATTTGTGAACACTTCCTTCTTTCTGAAGAACATTAAACCACACTTCTTTTGTATTTAGCGTAAGCATGGAAATAAGTTTTTCTTAGTATAGGCCCTTTTATTTGACAAGACACCACAAGGACTGCCTTATTTTGTTTGATGGTCGAAGCTTACTCCCATCTTAGATTTATGTTTAGATTAGGCATTTTTTCAACCTACCTACACAGTTTAATAAACACCCTTGAACTGTGATCACTTGTATGGGCCTCATTACACGGTTGGCAGTAAGGGTTTACCAGTACCGGTAAGGGCACCGGTACCGGTAAACCCTTACCGCCTTACTACGAGTTCCCCTTGCGGGACCCGACCTTAACGGCTGGTTTTACCAGCCATTAAAGTAGGGTGCTGCAAAGGGACCTTGGTGCTAATGCCCTATGGGGGTAAAAATGGGAATGGGGAAGTGCCTTCGTGAATGGGGAATTACCGCCCCTGCTCACCTTGGAGTAGAGCGGTAATTCCGCCATCCACCAAGGCAGACACGGTAAATAATAGCGCCATGGTTACTGCCTACTGTGTAATGAGGCCCTATGTCTTTACGGTTGCCACCATGAGTTTCTTACAAAGGGCAGCTTTTATTATATTTATTTTATTGTTTAAAGTGTGAACCTAGGTCGAAAGCAACGAAGCGCTGTACATGGTGTGGGTAGTCATCATTTTGTCTGGCATATTTAGAACTGAGTTGCAGTCTGTCCATCCATTGGGATAAGTCCTTGGATAGTTTTTTAAATTTTTTAAATGCCATGTTTTGATACCTGGATTGAGTTCTAGAGGGTGTGTGCATGATAAGAGAAGGATTGTTTGTAGGTCCTATCTCTGTGGACGAGTTGTGATGTGGCTGGTTGGTTCATTTGCTGCCAGGTATGCTTGCGTGCTTCTGATGTCTGCTCTGTAGATGATATATGCAGCCTTGAACAGTATCCTGGCCTGTAGAAGAAGCCAATGTAGTTTGTGTATGATGGGGTGATTCAGTTGAAGTTTCACACACCCATAATAAGATGTGCTGTTTGTAGGTTGGACTTTTTTTAGGGGAGCCAAGTGCGCGGCTGGGGGCCCTAATAGGAGGACATTTCCCTCGACAATATGCAATACTAAAAGTGACTGCACTACAGTCAGTAATCCTGCAGAGGGATGAAGGGTTTCATTTAGCAAAGGGTGAAGATTTTGAGCCAGCCCGTTTGGGCCTTCTTGGTTATGTGTTTCTGGAAGGACAGGCTGCTGTAAATGCACAGCCTAAAGATTCTGGTGAGTCTGAGAGCTGCTGTCACAAATCATTTTGCCATTGTTGGACAAATTGCTGTTTATCAGGGGGAACGAAGAGGACAAATTCTGAAACTGATGGGTTATGTCTGAGGTAGGCATTCTACATCCAGAACTGGACGATGGTTAGGTAATCACAGAGGTGACTGATGTCCTGTTTGCTTTTCACACTCATGTACAACTGAGTATCATCTGAAAATTTGTGGATGGTTATATTGGGATCTTTGAGAAGTGTGTCCAGAGGCTCCATGTTAAGATGAAAAAGGATTGGTGATATTGTGGAGCCTTAGAGGACTCTGTAAGAGGCTGGGAGTCAGATAGAATGCAACATTTCATCTGGACATCTTGGTGTCTTTCAGTGAGGTAGGAGGTAATCAATTCAGTACAGCATCAGAGAATCTCCTCCTGTTGGTAAGGAGGAAGAGAAGGATGTGGTGGTCGACGGTGTTGAATGGAGCTGAGAGGTCAAAGGGGACGACGAGGCATGAGTCACCTTTATATATGATTTGGAGGGCTTCATTCACCACCTGGATGGTGGCTGTCTCAATGCTACACTTGGGACAGAAAGTCGACTGATAGTCATTTAGGAAGAGTCATTGTTTCATTCTGGCCAGTAGTTTTGTAGCAAATATGTTTTCCAAGATTTTGCTAATAAACAGGAGATTCCTAATGGGCTGGTGGTTTAAACTGGTTGTCTGGGTCTAGGGTTGTTTCTTTTCCAAAAGAGTTTGCATGAGACCAGTCTTGCAGGTGTCCAGGAATAAGCCTTCTGTGAGGGAAGTATTAATGATGCTGAGGAGTGTCTTGAGCGCTGGACCCATCACTTGTTTAATGATGAAAGCCCTGGATGATAATTACAATGTTTGAAGTTAGTTTAAGGGAGGAGATTGTGTTAGGAGGACTGAGAGTGAGAGAGGCAGAGATAGAGAGGAGAGAATGAGGTCCACAGGAGCAGTGTGCATACTGGGGTCCAGGTTGGGGGTGAGGGATAAAGCTCTGGCAGGTTGGTTCAATGATTTGTCTGATTTTGTCTTTTTTTCAATACAAAATGTGTTGAGTCCATTGCATTTTTCCTGAGTTGCTGGCAACTCTGTGTTCGAGTGAGGGTTTGGTACAATGCTTTACTACTACATAGTTACAAGCTTCTACATCTGTGGTGGAGTAGTAACTAGCTTTAGCCTCTGTAATTAGAATCCTACAGTTGGTGCACAGTTATTTGCAAATTGGGAGATCTCGAAGTTTATGTTTTTTTTGCACGACCATTTCTCTAGTGCTCTGACTGAGCATTTGCTGAAGGGGAGCTCAAGAGGTGTACCAAGGGCTGTTTTTTAGGGTGTCATGAGTGTCCACCTTTTTCATAGCAGAGTTGTTCACTAATTATAGGAGGACTGAGACATTTACTCTGGTGGGGCAGTCTGCAAAGTTTGCTTCTAATTCATTTACCAGGAATGTTTTGAAGGAACAGGGCTTAGTGAGGGGGAGTTTACCCTGACCTTGGTGTGCCATGGTCCAGTGGGTGATCAAAAGTGGGATGTCGGTGTAATCAGACCAGTCAAGTGGGATGGGGTCTGTGCAGGTGATATGGGGAATTGTGTCTATTGCCTTTAATTTGTGTTGGGTTGAGCACCATTTGCTTATGGTCCATGGATCTAGTCAGTGCAAAAAGATGTCCTTTGAGTGTGATTGTCGGCGTGAGACTCTGGGACATTAAAATCTCAGTGAAAGGCATTATTAGCGTGTACTAATTTTGCAGAGGAGAGTAAGTTGGAGATGCTGGCAATGAAATAGTTCCTCGTATGAGGTGGTCTGTAGATGAGGAGGAAGGTGATATACTCCTTGTGAGATACAGGAAATTATCAGGGTAGTGATTTGAATGAGCATGTTGTAAAAGTAGATATATCTTGCATTATAATGTTGGCCTAAGCACATGCACATTGAACCGTGCCATCGCAGTTGCTGAAAACGCATCTTGGCTGCTTTGCTCTCATTTCTGAGTTTTCATTCTGAACGTGGTGGAAGCTCACAAATTCACCACTTCGGAAGCTTCCCTAAAGCATACCCCCACACAGGAATGCTAAAATAACTGAGCACGCTAAACTCTGGAACAGAGAACCTTGAAGCACTGGCACAAATGTAGCTAATCTGTAAATTAGTTGCCATTCTATGTTCTTTGACTGTCTTGTTTTCCGCAGCTAATTGTGAAAGTGCAATCCAGACAATTAAAGCGAAGCATGATTCACTGCATATTCTGTTTCTAAGATGATCAAACTACTGAGTGTACATGCAGACTGACCTTTTAGCCTAGCACAACCATAGCGAAAGTAGCGCAAGGAATGTTACTTTGTACTGAAGAACACAATATCCTCCTACACACTCTCCACTTTGCTTCCCAGACAGTAAATAGCCTACAGGGTGACATGGAGTGTTCGAGCACATGTTGCTATGGGGAACTGCCCACGTCTATAGGTCTCTAGGTCACAAGTCAGCATCACGTGATGAGCTAGCCCGAATTCATCATGGTATTGTAAAGCTGCATAAAACACCCCTATGCGCACACGTTTTGGCTCACTTTTCCTATGCTTGTTTGCCGTACATTTGTAAAAGTCAGTCTGCACTCGAGTGTGAATAAGCTGTTGTTTATACCTTTGTTCCTCGTAACTGGTGTGTCTTCTTTTTTTTACAGTAGCCTCCTATTTTCGGACTGCCAGAATGCCACCCAACATGGCAACCTTACGACCAGGACCCATCGCTTGGCTAGGACGGAATTGACGAACTGAGATCGGAGTTTTGGGGCCCCTGTACATCTTGAGACATGACTCCTCAGCAGACATCTGCTTACGATCTCCAGATACCACGCTTTGCCTAGAGGTCCTGACAGCAAGAGACTCAGACTAGAGGCTTTTTTTGGGAAGACGGCCAGCCACAACGATATTTGAATTGATGATGGGAGATCTCTCTTTGGAATCAGCTGAGTCTGTTCCGAATCGACAGTGCTCTGCCTGATGTTAATTTGATTTGAACATGTTCAAATATAGGCCTGGTAGAACTGCTTGTTTAGACATGCCAGGCTTTAGTAAATTATGATCCTGTTGGGCAACACTTTGTTGTAGGGGAAGACAACTGAATGATTTGGAACATAAACAACCAGCGCCACCTCCGTGGTCCTCGACATAAGATATGTTCATTAAATATGGAATAGGGGCTGTAGTGTTTAATACTATTTGGCATCGTCAAACCAGACATGAAACAGAACTTTAGTGGCTGAAATTGGGCAGTTTTGAGATAGCGAGATTTGGGCATTTAGAAACTGTGCTGTTGCAAAAGAAAGCGAGACCGGCAGCATTTGACGTTGTTGGGGATTGAAGGAAGGAAGCAACCCAACGTCTTAGAAGCAGAGAGAAGCATGCAGGCAGACACATTACACAAGCTGGCAAAGCCTCAGCACGTGACCAGAAGAAAGAGGACGAGGGAATGAGAAAAATTGATAGGGTTTTTCAATTAGAAGGGCAGAAATATATCCGTCCCAAGATTTGCATGCATCTGACAAATTAATAAATACATTATTAAATGAGAGGAGAACGTCTCCTACCACACTGCCTCTATACGCATCACCACAACCACAGCCAAAAGCACCACTAGTGCAACCAGCATTTCCTACACCAGTTACACATTCCAATAGTTTTCCTTTGCCTCCCAGTGCACATAATTTACTCTTACTGTCATTACCAACCACTTCTAGCACTCCACTGTTGAAACATGACGATACTGTTGACGATTCAAAAATTGTAACTCGTAGCACGTTATCGTCTGCATGAAAAAAGGAATTACGGGATTGCACAGAGAAGTATATAGAAGGGGTGACAAAGCAGCAACTTTGCATTCTCTATCAGACCATGGGGGTATTCCTGAACAAAAGATACTGATAGAACAGATGGGATTATATTTACTTGAGGTTTGGGGTGATTTAACTGATTCAACAGTACCACAAGAATTGCAGGATTTAACTTTTTTGTCTCGTACTAGAGATACCGCACTGAAAGTGTGCAACCATGTGTCAAAACTATTTTTCTATAAACATGAATTAGACCGTCTTCATCAAATAGCATTAGACGAAGCTACACCATTTCCATCTTATGTGCAGAAGAAATGTTTGCCATCCTCAAAAATAGTCTTCGAAGAAACGCACATATGTAGATAGATTTCAGATGCTTCCATTACAACCATTGAAGTACATGACACGTTCAATGAATATTCTCCATCTATGCAGAGAAAGGTATTACAAGTAATGGTAGAATAAATGTGCATTTTCTGCTGACAATGCACTAACTTCATTGTCACTCAATTTGGCTTTGCTCCTTAATAAATGTTTGAGCATTCACATGATGCAATTGCCTATAAGAGAGGTCCCTCCAACTCTTGTCCCCAAGTTAGAAATACCTGCTGTCGGGGGAGCACCTGCCACGACTAATCCAGCCCATTACATTTCCCAACTGGTTCATGTTCCCTTTTCATGGCAAGAAGGAAACACCATTAAGAAATCAATTCCAGATATTTGAAAGAATCCTACAGGATTTTACAAAGAAATAGAGTCCGTTTTGAATTCATCAGTTTTCACTTTAGGTGATATCGATTTACTGTTTCCTGTCATTTTACCAACAGACTTATGGAAGCAAATTAGAACTATAGACGACCAAGCTGCCATGGGGGATACTTGGGTTACCCTGGAATTAGCTGATAGATCTAGGAAAGCTGGAGAAAATCTGCCACAGAACATATTAATGTTACCGAACCATATAGTAACTTAACTCAAAACTTTAGTGCCTGAGAAGAGAATTATTTGGGATAAATAAACTGCATGTATGCAAGGAAAGACGGAAAGGGCAACTGAGTTCTTTAATAGATTTGAACAAGTGTTTTCAGATTTTAGTGATCAGGACTTGAGTACAGAGCCAGGGAAGAGATTATTTGTTGACAAATTTGTGAAAGAATTACTGCCAGACATTCAGTCGCAGATCACTGCTCCTGAAAATGCATGGCAGGGGAAATCTCAATCAGAAGTTTTGCATATGGCTTAATATTATAAAAATAGAGTACATAATGAGAAAGAGAAAATAGAGAAGAAGAAAGGAGATTAAAAAACTAGGGTACTTCTGCAACAGATTGCGAAAGGAGCATGGGGTGGAAATAATGTGAATACACAATCAAGAAACCAGTTCATGCAACAAAAAGGGCCAGTACATGTGAACCAATGTGCCTATTGTAGGCATGAAGGTCACTAGAGGGCACAGTGTCCGACCCTCCAGCAAAGAGCAGCGAATGGGACACAGTAGAAGATTGAGAGCACGCAATGGCATGCCCGGTCTAAATAGAAATCAGTTTACGTAGAATAAACAGAACCAGCCACAAGATAATAATGAAAATAATCTGGGAGGTCAGCAACAGAATACTGGTAATACAAACGCTTTTGACACCAATTCGTACTCCTATTTTACTGAAGATTTCTCATCTGATGATGTTTGTTTCGCTAGGACAGCCAGAAGCAGAGTCTGGAGCCTATTCCTATTCCTGTAGATCAGAAAGGACCCTATGTTGAAATAAAAGTTGGAAATAAAGAGCATGTTTTTCTAATAGATACAGGGCCAAAGAAGTGTTCCATTGACCATCTGCGGGTTCCAGATATACCACTGTCAGGGCAAAATAATATTGCCGTAGGTGTTAGGGAGAATTTTCGTTTATGGCTAATTTCCCTCACCTAGTGAGTCCCCCAGAAGCTTTGCTGGACTTCTGGACTTTATTTTTTTCCACTTGGTAAGTGTGAGAGCTTTTCCCCCAATCTTATCTGTGTTTTGCTATGTCTTTCTGCCTGTTTTTATGATTGTCCACTCTGAAGTACACCATTTCAGTAGCCGTGGAACAGGGTTGTCTTTGAGACTTCCCTCGACTCCATTTCTGAGGCGACTACCGTCCCCCAGAAAAGGGTAAAGTTACCATTAACTTTACTTAGTCAATCTACCACAGATCCAGTACACCCCATCTTCCATTGAGTACTGGAAAGGGTTCATTCATATCCCTTTTTATCTGTACCTCTTAGAGCATTGTTTCGCTCTTTTAACATTTAGACTTGGCTGGTGGCAGTGGTATCTACCCTAACTTTTCTACCGCGATTATCTCAGATAAACATGGCACTGTTTGTGGCTATTACATTAGCCTTGAACATAAACCCGCTTGACCAAATAGTCTTTCTTTTGGCTCAGGCTGGGTTTATTCGCCATTTCTTTTCGTTAAAGTCCTTCTTGTGTTTTACTTTGCACGGCAAACTTGGTTCGCCTTCTTTGTTCACTGTCTTTTGGCGGGCGTCTGCTCAGAAGCCCTCCAAAAGGCCCCTGGGTGTCTAGGTGGGCTGAATGTGAGGGAGGGGTGTAGTCATCCCCTGCACACAGTATCCTACGAAACCCAAGTCAAACTTTGTCATGATTGGCCAGGGTAGTTGTCTGGGCTGGACAACCCCCCTGCTGGGTGATTGACAGCCAGGCTGTGTGAATAGGGGTTTTTCGCATTAAAAGGCAGGTCTCTTTGGCTAGAAGTCAGAGAGTCGCCACTGGAACTACAAGGAACCAAAGAGAAGCAGAGAGAACGACAGCTGCTGCAACTACCCCGTCCCGGTGAAGCTCTGCAGCAGTCCTGAGCTATCTTCCCTTCAACGACTTAGAGAAGATCCAGTCCAGAGTCTTCTTCCCTTGAGCTTGATGGGGATAACCAGTTCATCTGCTACAGCCAGAGGAACCTCTTCCTTGGACAAAATGCCGCCCGCTGCTGTAGTAGTCCGGATAGCCATCTGAAGAGCCTCTCCTGTTTTTAAGGAGCACACCTTTTATTCCTCATCGCTGCTGCCGGCTTCATCCCTGTGTGGTGCAGACCCCCTTCAGATGTTCTCCTTCAGAACGAAGCTCCAGGAATCGTGGGTCTGCAGGAAACCAACAGGAACAACTGCCAGGGCACCAGCTGCACCATTGGAACAAGGTACTGTTTTCTACTTGAGGAAACTGGGTGATTCCCTTTTCTTCATTTCCAGGGTTTGCCCTTGTCTTCCCTCCTTCTTATAACTTTTGCTTCTGAACATTGACAATATCGAAGTACTTTTTGGCTACATTGAATCGTGAACTGTCTGACTGTGTGATCTTCGGAAACAGACCCCGGTGTCTCTCGACCCTGGCTCCGGCCCTTTGACTTTTGAACTCCTGTCTCTGAGTGTTTCTTGATTCTGCCTCCCTAACCAAAATATTGCCTGTGATTTTTGCCTCCAACTCACTCTGGGTATCTCAGGTGCTAAGTGTGTTTTGCCCCGGTAGAATTTCATGTCACGGATACGCGTTTATTTAGTAGACCAAACTGTCAAAAAGTGGTCGCAATCGTATTTGCGGTAATGTGTTTTGTTCGTAACACCGGTTCATTCAAACACAGGGTACTTATCTTGAGACTAACTGTACAAAGTGAATTGGTTAGTTGTAGTATATTTAATGTGTGGTTTTTATTTAAGTTTAATAGAAGTGTTGTATTTGTAACAGATGGTTTAAAAATAAATGTACTTATATTTTTACCTGAAACCTTGAGTCAGTGTTTGCTAGAGTCACAGTAATTGTGGTCCCTTTGTGTAATCTTTGCTACTGCTCATATACTCTTGAGATAAGCCTGCTACCACTCTGACATAGTACTACAGGCTTGTACCAAAGGTAAAACTTGTATTGCCACCTGTAGTCTTAATTGTGTGTAGTGTTCCCTAAGGACACTGCACAGGATTCTGCCTAACACTGGTGTACAGCGGTGAGGATTTGGAAGTAGAGTGATTACACTTAGAGTGCTGCTATTGCTTGGGTTCAACTAACCACAAGGCTAACACCACTAATTCTATTTAACAAGGAAATCATGTCCAATATGGAAAGCTACACTGAAGAGAGTCTTACACTGCTGAGGTTCTGAGAACCATGTGTAGGGATAAGAATATCTCTAGTAAAGGAAACAAATCTGAACTGGTTGCAAAGTTAATGGGAAAAAGCCTGGAGAGTGGGTCAGAAGGACCTACCACTCCAGCAAATGCAGATTTTGATGTTTCTGATTCTGAGAGTGTTAATTGTGAAGAAGTAGATGAGTCCTTGCTAGGCAACTCTGTAACTCCCTTGCCTGCTCCGAATGCACAACCTCTGTCCATAGGTCCTCCCACAGGTCCTACACTTACTCCTGAGTTTATTGCACTTGAGAAAATGAGACTTGAATTGGAAGTGAAACGTATTGATGCACAAACTGCCATGAAACATCAAGAGTTAAGGCTCAGAGAAATGGAGCTGAACCATGAACTAAAAATGAAGAAATTGTCTCTAGAAAATGCTTCTCTCCCAGAGTCCTCTATGTCTTCCAGCCCTAAGAGACCCCGTATGCCAAAGGAAATGATTGGTATGTATGAGACTAAACTTGATATTTTGGATTGGTTAGCAATGTTTGAGTACAATCATGGGATTCAAGGTATCTCATGGAATCAGTTGATTCCTTGGCTTTTCTCTAGGTTCCACCCTGTTGCAAGTGATGCTGTAATGGAGTTGGGGAGGAGGATAAACTGGATTATGAGTGTGTGAAACTAGCATTAATAGCTAGTTTGAAGTTGTGTTTATTTGTAAAGGTTTGGGAATACCCCTTCCCAGTATCTTAAGAAATTTAGAACCCTCAAAAAGCATGATGATGCCCCTTGGGCTACCTGGGTGTGTGAATGTTTGAAAAACTTAGATGGTTGGGTTAAGGGTTACAAAGTGAACACTTATGAAGGTTTGAGGAATCTTGTAATGTTGGAGTCTATTTTTGATGTCTGCTCTCCTGAGCTTAGACAGCACTTGGCTGATTCAAAGGAGATAGATCCTAAGATGCTAGCTAAGGCTGCTGACTTGTGGGTTGCCAAGAGGGCCACTCACAAGGATTCTGGGGCTACTCAAAAGAAGGATGAGGGGAAGCAGCCAAAGAAAGACAACAAAGAGAATTCCAATAATTCCAATCCAAAAGAGGGCCCCAAACATAACCAGGGTAAGCCACAAGGTAAACCGAATCAGGCTAGTGTACCACCTGGTTCCACACCAGATGGAGGCCAGGGCAAACCCCCATTCCAGAGAGCATTTGGAAAATGCTTTGGTTGTGGGTTGCCTGACCATGTGAAAGGAGATCCCAAGTGTAAGGGTAAACTTTCAGGGATCAACACTGTCTCCTTAGCCTTCTCCCAGGTGGATGAAGTACCTATGACCAGTGGAAACTTTCAGCTACTAGCTGATGAGCGCATGAGAGTCTCAGCTAGTGTTTCTTTAGTGTCCTTGGGTCTTTGGGAACAACAGAACTTAGATATCTATAACTCAATCCCAGATAATACTAAAGAGTATTATACAGATAGTGTGCTTGTGAATTGTCAGGACGCCCCTGCCATCAGAGACACTGGAGCCAGCATTACTGTGGTTGATTAATGTTTTTTCAAAGTGGAGGATGTTGCTAAGGCACCCAAACACTTAACCAAGTTAGCTGGAGGCCCTGTGCAAATGGTTCCCCAGTTACCAGCTCTCATCCAGTGTAATGACATGACTGTCAGAATACCTGCAAGTGTGCAAAATAACGTACCTGGGAGGGTCCTGTTGGGTAATGACCTTAAAACTCTTGGAGTTGTGTCTAGCACCCCCAGCCCTCCCCCAGCAGAAGGAAGCAGGAGCTCACAAGGTCTGCAAGGGAGAGAACCTTAAGAGGCTCTCCTGGGGACATGATAGAGGAAGCTATCACCCCAAGTCCACAGGACTTACTTACTGCCATTGCAGGACAAGAAAAGACAAAGGGGAAAAACCTAAGTCTGCCAGCAAGGAAACAGCAAGCACTCCTGTGCCCAGAAGGACATCTCAGAGACTGTCCAAAGTCACACCTGTGACTCCCACACCAGCTGAGGCTGAGTGTGAGGTTCAACCCTGTAAGGTCAAACTAGATACTGAGGAATCAGATCTAGAAGAGGATCTTACCTTGGTAGGAGATCTTGACCCTGTTGACCATCCTGAGCTGCAGTCTTTACTGGCAGAAGGTGGACCCAACAGGGAAGATTTCAGTAAAGGCCAAAGAGAGTGCCCTACCTTGGAAGGTCTTTGCCAACAGGCAGCTTCTCTGCTCAATGGGACTAAGCCTGGGAAGTATAGGTTGCACTGGGAAGATGGCCTCTTCTACAGTGAACCAACTGAGTCAACCCCTGGAGACTACAGAAAAAGTGTAGTACCTCTAGTGAACCGACTCCAGTATTTGCAGTTAGCCCCTGAGGTAGCTTTCGCTGGTCACTTAAGTTTTAAGAAGACCAAAGAAATACTATCTCTGCACTTCTACTGCCCTAAAATGGGTACAAAAGTAGACAAACTCTGCAGAAGCTGCCACACTTGCCAAACCTCTGGCAAGAGTGGATCCAAGAATGTGGCACCCTTAGTGCCTCTCCCAGTGGTAGGAATTCCTTTTGAGAGGGTTGGGATTGACATTGTTGATCCTCTTGATCCTCCCACAACTTCAGGCAACAGGTTTATCCTGGTTGTAGTGGACCATGCCACTAGATTTCCTGTAGCTATACCTATGAGGACTGTTACGGTTCCGGTTGTGGCTAAATCCCTACTTGGTATTTTTTACCATTGTAGGTTTTCCTAAGGAGGTGATATCTGACAGGGGATCAAATTTTATGTCCCACTATATCCAAACCATGTGGAAAACCTGTGAAGTCATCTACAAGTTCTCAACTGCCTACCACCCCCAAACCAATGGACTGGTAGGGAGGTTTAACATAACTATGAAGAGCATGATAGGTGCTTTAGAAGAACCGCTTAGAAGAAAGTGGGACCTTCTACTGCCATGCCTTCTCTTTCCACATAGAGAAGTCCCTCAGGAGGGAGTAGGATTCAGCCCCTTCGAACTTCTCTATGGCCATCCAGTCAGAGGTCCATTGGCCCTGATTAAGGAGGGGTTGGAGAGTGCTCCTTCCCCCAAGCCAGTCAGAGTAACTGACTATGTGATAGGTCTCCGAAGGAGAATGTCACACATGATGGCATAGGCAAGTGATAACTTGAAGGCTGGTCAAGCTCTGGTCAAACATTGGCATGACCAGAAGGCTAACATGGTTGAGTTTACTAAAGACCAGCTTGTTCTTGTTATGGTCCCCACAAGGCAGAGGGCCTTGCAGGACAAATGGATAGGACCCTTCAAGGTTGCGGGTAAATTTGGAGAGGTGAACTATCTGGTGGACTCAGGCAATCCTAAGGAGGCTCCCAGAGTCTTTCACACCAACCGTTTAAACGTTTATGTCTCTAGACCTGACATAGGAGCTTTGCTTCTAGCTTCAGCTCAGGAGGAGGAGGAGGAGAGTTTACCTCTGCCTGACCTCCTCAGAGGCTTACCTTTAGTTGAGCAAGTGGAAGGAGTTAATCTCTCTTCCAGTCTCACATCTGACCAGCAGGATGAGTGCAAGTTACTGTTAAATCAGTTGCCTCCCTGTTCTCACTTTCACCAGGCTTGACCCCTTGGGGCTAGCATGACATACACACTGGTGACTGTTTGCCTGTCAAAAGCACGGGGTACAGAATGTCAGACAATTCAGATCCCACATAAGGAATGACGTCAACAAGATACTTGAACTCAGGGTTATAGAGTCCTCTACTAGCCCATGGTCTAGCCCAGTTGTGCTTGTAGCAAAGGCAGGATCCAAGGAGTTGAGATTCTGTGTGGACTATAGAGCTCTAAATGCAGTCACCACGACTGATGCCCATCCTTTGCCTAGGACAGATGAGCTGGTGGACAAACCTGGTGTAGCCAAGTACCTCAGCACATTTGACCTAACTTCAGGCTATTGGCAAATAGCCCTGACAGACCATGCCAAGGAGAAAACTGCATTCTCCACGCCAGCTGGCCTCTACCAATTCAAGGTAATGCCTTTTGGATCAAAGAATGCACCTGCTACATTTCAGAGGATGGTCAATCAAGTTCTGAACGGAATGGAGGACTTCTGCATGGCATACTTGGATGACATTGCAGTGTTCAGCCCTATATGGAAAGAACATGTTGACCACCTAGGTTATGTATTGCAGGCTCTTGAACAGGCCCGTCTGACCATACAGGCAACCAAATGTCAAATTGGTCAGAGTTCAGTGATCTACCTTGGACATGAGGTAGGAGGAGGTGAAATAAGGCCATTGCCTAGCAAAGTACAAGCTGTACAAAACTAGGCCACCCCTACTACTCAAACCCAAGTGAGAGCCTTCCTAGGTCTCACTGGGCACTATAGGAACTTCTTAGAGAACTATGGGACCATAGCTTCTCCCTTGAATGTCATCTCCTCTCCCAAATTTCCTAAAAAGGTCAGGTGGAATGAGGAGTGCAATCAAGCCTTTGAAGGTCTAAAGAAAGCCCTTAGTCAAGCTCCAGGCCTAAGAGCTTCTGACTATCACCAGCCCTTCATTGTACAAACTGATGCGTCTAATGTAGGCATAGGTGCAGTCCTTAGTCAACTGGATGAGAAAGGTAGGGAACACCCCATTTGTTTCATCAGCAGGAAGTTAAAGGATCCTGAGACAAGGTGGGCAACAATAGAAAGAGAATGCTTTGCTATTGTGTGGGCACTGAAGAGATTTAGGCCATACTTGTATGGATCTACTTTCACTATTCAGAATGACCACCAACCCTTGGGATGGCTGATGCAAATGACAGGGGAAAACCCAAAATTACTCAGATGCAAGGATTTGATTTTTCCATTGAGCACAGAGCAGGAAGTCACCACCAAAATGCTGATGGTCTCTCTAGGATGTTTGAAACCGACTAGAGGTGTGAGGTATGATATGATATGATATGGCATTTGTAACGCGCCTATACACAAGGTCCATCCTGTCCCTTAGTCTGGGGGGGAGGGTGAGTGTTAGGGAGAATTCTCGTGTATGGCTTATTTCCCTCACCTAGTGAGTCCCCCAGCAACTTTGCTGGACTTCTGGAGTTCATTTTTTTCCACTTGATTAGAGTGAGAGCTTTTCCCTCACTCTTACCTTTGTTTTGCTTTGTGTTTCTACCTGTTTTTGTGATTGTGGACTCTGAAGTACACCACTTCAGTAGCCCCCTTCTTTTTTGTGTGTCACACAGCACCTTCAGTGCCGTGGCACAGGGTTGTCTTTGAGACTTCCCTCAACTCCATTTCTGAGGCGACTACCGTCCCCCAGAAACGGGTAAAGTTACCATTAACTTTACTTAGGCAATCTACCACAGATCCAGTACACCCCATCTTCCATGGAGTACTGGAAAGGGTTAATTTATATCCCTTTTTATCTGTACCTCTTTGCTCTTTTAACATTTAGACTTGGCTGGTGGCAGTGGTATCTACCCTAACTTTTCTACCGCGATTATATTAGATAAACGTGGTACTGTTCTTGGCTATTATATTAGCCTCGAACATAAACCCGCTTGACCAAATGGTCTTTCTTTTGGCTCCGGTTGGGTTTATTCGCCATTTCTTTTTGTTAAAGTCCTTCTTGTGTTTTACTTTGCGCGGCAAACTAGGGTCACCTTCTTTGTTCACTGTCTTTTGGCGGGCTTCTGCTCAACAGCCCTCCTCAAGGCGCCTGGGTGTCTCGGTGGGCTGAATGTGAGGGAGGTGTGTAGTCACCCCCTGCACAGGGTATCCTAGGAAACCCAAGACACACTTTGTCATGATTGGCCAGGGTAGTTGTCCGGGCTGGACAACCCCCCTGCTGGGTGATTGACAGCCAGGCTGTGTGAATGGGGGTTTTTCGCATAAAAGGCAGGTCTCTTGGCTAGAAGTCAGAGAGTCACCACTTGAACTACAAGGAACCGAAGAGAAGTGGAAAGAACGACGGCTGCTGCAACTACCCCGTCCCAGTGAAGCCCTGCTGCAGTCCTGAGCTATATTCCCTTCAACGACTTAGAGAAGTTCCAGTCCGGGTCTTCTTCCCTTGAGCTTGGAGGGGATAAGCAGCTCATCCTCTACATCCAGAGGAACCTCTTCCTTGGTCGAAATCGCTGCACGCTGCTGTAGTGGTCCAGATAGCCATCTGAAGAGCCTCTCCTGTTTTTAAGGAGCACACCTTTTATTCCTCATCGCTGCTGCCGGCTTCATCCCTGTGTGGTGCAGACCCCCTTCAGACGTCCTCCTTCACAACGAAGCTCCAGGAATCGTGGGTCTGCAGGAAACCAACATGAACAACTGCCAGGGCACCAGCTGCACCATTGGAACAAGGTACTGTGTTCTACTTGAGGAAACTGGGTGAACCCCTTTTCTTCATTTCCAAGGCTTGCCCTTGTCTTCCCTCCTTCTTATAACTTTTGCTTCCGAACATTGACAGTACCGAAGTACTTTTTGGCTACGTTGAATTGTGAATTGTCTGACTGTGTGATCTTCGGCAACAGGCCCGTGTGTCTTTCGACACTGGCTCTGGCCCTTTGACTTTTGAACTCCTGTCTCTGAGTGTTTCTTGATTCTGCCTGCCTAACCAAAATATTGCCTGTGATTTTTGCCTCCAACTCCCTCTGGGTATCTCAGGTGCTAAGCGTGTTTTGCCCCGGTAGCATTTCATGTCACGGATACGCGTTTATTTAGTAGACCGAACTGTCAAAAAGTGATCGCAATCATATTCGCAGTAACGTGTTTTGTTCGTAACACTGGTTCATTCAAACACAGGGTACTTACTTTGAGACTTACTGTACAAGTGAATTGGTTAGTTGTAGTATATTTAACGTGTGGTTTTGATTTAAGTTTAATAGAAGTGTTGTGTTTGTAACCAATGGCTTAAAAATAAATGTATTTATATTTTTTTTACCTGAAACCTTGAGTCAGTGTTTGCTTGAGTCACAGTAATTGTGGTCCCTTTGTGTAATCTCTGCTACTGCTCATATACTCTTGAGATATGCCTGGCTGCTCCGCCACTGCTACCCCTCTGACATAGTAGTACAGGCTTGTACCAAAGGTAAAACTTGTATTGCCACCTGTAGTCTTAATTGTGTGTAGTGGTCCCTAAGGGCACTGCACAGGATTCTGCCTAACAGTAGGCTTCTCTGGTACTCCAGTAGTGATTGCGCTTTCTCGACCCGTACCAATAGCTTTGGGTCCATTCACTGACTCATGTCCATTTTTGTTGACTACAAATTGTGGTGAGAATCTTCTGGGATTAAATTTGTTGAAAAAATTGAATGCAGTGATTTACTGTTCACCTGATGGAGTGTATTTGACCATTTCGCCCCAGTTGAATTCCTCTTCACAATGTATGACTGTGCCTTTCCCAAGTGAACTACAACAAGTGCCTACACATTTATGGGCAATGAACGACAATGATGTAGGGATACTGAATGTTGAACCTGTATGAATAGTATTAAAATCTGGTATTACATTGCCACGTATCCCACAGTATAAAGTGTCTGTACAATGTGAACAGGCGCTTAAAAGTATTGTTTCGGATTTAATACATCGAGGCATTATTGAAGAGATTTCCGGTAGTCATGTACATGTACATGGGTGTCATCAGCATGACACTGGGAATGGGGGAGAAGGTGGTGATTAAGTGGGCCAGTGGCACTAGGAAGATGTTGAGAGCCATGGCGATAGGATAGAGCCCTGAGGGACACCACAAGTAGAGAGTGTGGTGGAAAAGCGGAAAGGACCGATTTGCACTTGGAAGGGTTGGTCTGAAAGGAAGGAGGTCAACCAAGACAATGCACAGGCTGTGATGCCAAGGGTATCATGGAGACAATTTATGAGGATGTATTGGTTGACTGTGTCAAAACCAGAAGAAAGATCGAGGAGGATCAGAACAGAGCGAGAGTTAGACTCAAGGTTCAAGAGCGGGTCTTCACAGGTGTTCAGGAGACTAGTTTCCGTACCTCTGGATGCTCTGAAACCAGACAAGTGGTCATGGAATCAGGCAGCCTTCAACTCCCCTAAATGCACCCATCAAAACAATACAGAAAACATATGTTTCAAACAACCCAACTGGTTGTTATCAATGCGTGTTTCTATTTTGCTTCAGCATAACCTAAAAACATGAAAGACACTGAACAGAAATCTCTGATAAAGGTGTTGAAATCACTGGCTTAAATGGTACACATGACTGCAACCAATGCTTAAACCACGATCTGTGATATTGGGAATGGAGCATATTACCTGTACGTTATTCGTAATTCTCAGCAGCACAAGTCCTAGCAAGATGCACGTTGTCCCGTTGTCCCTCATCCTTTCCCTTTGAACATTTTTTGCATCAATGCCACTCTTTGCCTTGCTCCTCTCACACCATCGTCTCAGAACTACAACATCCAAAACTATCAACTTTCCCGTTGATAGTTGACTTTCCTTGTGGGCAAAACGTTTTATGGTTGCCTGAAATGTTTTACTCCGAGTGGAAAATAAAGTTTGCTTGACATTGATTTTCTTTCCTTCCACCAGAACTAGTTCACACATCCCAAAAGTAAATCCATTTGAAACATTCAAGAGAGCTCAGTAATAAGACGGAATGCTCCACTGTTCAGGGAGCAGGACATAACTCTTTTCAAAAGGTCACTAATTTTATAATAGTCACCTTGATTAACAAATTATGCCTATTTCCATATAGCAAGCATCAGACAACCTTGCGAGCGCAATAGAAAAAATGGGCACCGTTCCAAGCAGATTTGTAGCCTGAACCTTAAAGCATGTACCGGAAATCAATCTATTTTGCATGCCTTTCAACCACTTTCTTCTGCAGCACTTAATTTTCTCCTTCATTTCATGCAGTATAAACTACAGTATGCCACTCTACCATCAAAGGATTAGCTGAATTAATAGGCCCTTTAAAAACCGCAAGTTGTTAAGAGAACGAGGCTGAAGCAGAAAGTTAATGACTATCAAAGTAGTCTGCTCATTCAGGAAAGTATATTAAAAAATTCCACATTTTAAACAACTAAATGCAAGACGTTTTCAGTCTTATCAATAAATGCTATAAACTGCCTGAACCACTGACGCAGTATATCGAAACAGATAAACGGGGAAAATAAGAATAAAGGAGCATATTGCATATAAGTCATGAAAATGACAGGTCCATAAAAGATCATTAGAAAATATAATCCTTTCTCAAACAGTTTATCATTTCCAATGCAATTAATTGAACATTTTAAACGCTGTGGTACCTGGAGTAAAGCATTCAGCAATAGCGGTACGAAACGCTGGAAAGGACCATTTCACAATTAAGTGGGGGACCATTAGCTGTAATTAATTGTTCGTAGTATTGCTGCATATTTGCAAACGGTGGCACGTGTTTCTTAGTTTGGGCCAATTGCTGTTTCTGCTACCATTAGCAGACATTTGAAATTGATGCATTACTACATTCCTTCCATGGTTTCCTTCCGCACGCAAAGTAGTGCATTGCAAATGGATTGACTGAGCATCTGATGCTGGTGGAAACCTAGGGAGGGGTACTCACAGAGAGCGAAGTGGCGGCGTGCACCTGCACCAGAAGCAGTATTCTTTGTGCTCTGTCCGCTTCCCATGAATCAAGTGCAGTGACCCATAGTAGGGGCATATTGTCCATTGCACAGAGTGAGAGAGCTATAGCCCTGCTAGGCTGCAGAATCAACGCCTACAGGGATGTTCCTCTTTTGGTTTAGAGCGAGTTAATTCATGTGATCCCGACCCTCCCTTCTCTAGCAAGTCCAGCACTGCCTCAGCAGAAACTACAGAGCACACGCACATATTACCTTATAACTGCTTTGAAATGCTGTGGTCGCTTAGGTATAGTACTCTGTTATGTTATGCCCTGCTATGTCATGTTTTTTAAGCTGTAGGAATATGTTGTGTAATTTTCCCTGCTGGGATCTGTTTGTGTTTTGTTCCCAGTGCTTAAAAGCATGTAAACTGAAATCTACCCGAGTTTTGCTTGTGTTTTGCTTTCATTTTTACATATTTGTACAACCTTTTTTCTCATTTTTGGGACATAATGCCGGTTTGCATTTAAACTAACTTGTTGGATCATGTTATGTCAGGTTATATAACAAGTGATGTATCTTTATGCTGTTTTGCGTTATTCTCTAATAATCTCGAAGCCACCATAAGGTTGCAGGTAGCACTCCCCTAAACATGTAAATACATGAACAAGCAATCTAATCTCATAACCAGGCTCAACAGCCCTGTTGTGACCGAAGATTCAAATGCTATGATATATGATATGATAAATCATATTACCAGGACAAGGAAAAAGCAGCCCCGGTCGAGAGGAATATGCAAAGGCAGCATTATGCAGATTAACTACCGAATATTCCCAGCCTCAGACTGAGAGCATTTCTGCATCACACACGATAACCATCCCCAATAACGTCCTATCAGGCCTTAGAAACATCCAGGAAGCAGGTTTCAGGGCGTTTGCTCCCTGTGCTGCCATGGTTTTTAACTCCCTTCATTTTAAAGTGTCCTTTTATCCTTCCAGATTTTCTGTCTTTATAACCTGTTTGTGGCATAGGGGAGTATGTTTTCTTTTGGTTTTAACATGAGATGATTTTAACAACACCCAGGTTCACACTAGCACCCTGACACTGTGAAAGTCTATAAAGTCATGTGATTAATGTTGGGATATGAGCGAACATAGTGTGCCATAGATATTGTATGTGCCTTTAGAAGACACACATTTAGCATTCCTAGAAGAAACAGACTTGTGCAATATGTGATTAATATGATGATTGGGAATATAATTAAAGAGTACAAGACTACATTGAATTGCACCAACAAACAAATTTGCACTGAACTGGAGTTGTAAAATTGTTAAAACAAATAGAGTGCACTATTCTTTGGCAGGTATGTGCCTGTTCATTCTGTATAAGATTATGCAATGTGATATACTATGTTTGTCTGAATTTCAAGATATTAGGGGTGAAGTTAACCCCATTCTGTTATGTTTTTTTAGAGCCTGCCCTGAAGCAGGACATAGTCCGAAATGTATTGGCAAGGGTCTCAGCTTGTTAAATGATTGAACACTACAAACTGAAAAATAAATTACAAAGTGATTGGACTTTAAGTACAGCATTTATGTCAATCCGTTTTCCTTGTTGATTGACTGCATACTACTATCACAAATTTGATCGATTTATAACGCCAACTCTGAAGTAGTATTCACTACAAAATAGGTGTCTTCAAGCTCAGTGGATTTTGCACTGAGCAATTTCTGCCAGGTGTAAAGTCTACCCACAGCTGATCCAAAGACAGTGTTACTATCCTTACACAATTTTCACAAAAGAACAAGCCTCGGTTGGTTTGAGAGTACTGTGGCGATGACTTGGTGCAATATAACATCTTTGTTGATAGCAAAACATAAAGAGACACAAAAAGTGCAACTTTTCTCAGTTTTCAGAGAGTTGAGAACATAGCAATTATTTTATTTCTGATATACAACCCCTCGGAAATCTTGTTATTAAAAGGATTTCCAGGTATACAAGCTGCCCAAATAACTGTGAGTCTGCTCTGAGGCACAATCACTTTTTTTTCATTATCTCCACGTTGACCAGCTGGCCAGTTTTGGGGCTCCTCAGTTCTGATTTTTGGGCATGCAGGTGTTCAGGTTTGTTGACGTTTGACCTGAAAGCTTCCGTCCCTGCTCATCAATTGTGTGAGGTGGCTTTTCTGTGGTATAAAGTGCTGTACTATGACAGAGTGTGTCACAGCGTCATGGTAACAGTCAAAGAATCATAACATAACATGAGAGAAGGGTGCCAGTTGGATCTATCCTGCCTTTAAGATAGCTCTGTGTGAACTGCATGTCACCGATTCGAATCCTGGCATGGCCAACTCAGCTTTTCATCCTTCCAGGGTTGATAAAAGAGTATCAACCTCAGTTGGTTGATAATTGTTTGTAAATATGTTCTATGCACAGCACTTTGGCAAACGCTCTATATAAATAACAAACCATTAACATAAAAATTACCTTAGGCAACTTTTGCCAATTCACAACTTCCTGTGAACAGTTTTGGCACCACAAGCAATTTTCGTTCACCCCTGCATCTACTCCTGACATGTGTCTAGTGTGGGGGACATACCTGCAGACCCTGTCCATTGCCTCCTTCTCATACACACACCTTCTCCCCTCTGTTGTTCATGAGACACCACTGCAGCCCTGATATTTACTTAGGCCCACTAAGCGCCACACTTTACCATGCAGCTCCCTCAATCCCTATCAATGCATACCTATCCTCCATGTCCTGTGCCCTCCCTCCCTCCACCCCTGTTCAACTCCTTAATTGCTGTTCTGTCTCCCTTCCTGTCTATCCACCAGGCATGCGTGAAAGGCACTTGCTGCAATTTCCCAACAGGCCATGGAGTGAAAAAAGTGCCCTATTACTAAATTGGATGTAGTGAACGTGTGCAGTCCCTGTCAGTCTGTTACTGCATGCAGAAGAACTGACATCATGCCTCTCTCTCCATACCTCCTCTGTTTGGACACAGATCCACCTCCATCTTTGACATAGTCTTTTGAACACCTCCTATACATGAGCTCAGGATATATTTAATCACTATGGAAAATTATCTATTACTATAATTTCATAGCCTACTACGAACATCCAAGTAAGATGATATGGTGTGGCTTTTATAACGCGCCTATACACAAGTGTTTCAAGGTGCGACGAGGCAAGGGAGGGGAAACAGAGGGAAGACAGACAACGATCCTACTAGGCCAGGTGACATTGAGATACCAGACTATCTCACCATGAATTCAAATAACATGTTGCATGATATAACATGATGCAATCTCTTAATAATAACCTTTTTGACATCAAGTGCCAGGTCTTTGTAATTTGACAATTCTATTGCGTACCTGTTTTTACCAATTAAATTCACCTTCTTACATAATCTGTCCTTGACTATGCCACTCCTCGCTCAGGTTTAACAGTCACAGCATTAACTTCCCGGAGTTTGACCTGGGGTATGAAGTTTATAGATGCCCTTGGTAAAAAGCCACCAGACATCTAGAATTGCCAGAGCATACTCTTGAGTCCTACATTTATCCAATAGTATAATTGTCCAGTGAGCCACTATTCTCCAAAGCACACTTGAAAACAGAAGCCAGTTTAGCACATATCCACATAAGTGGAAAGTGAAAGAATGTTGAGAATGATGGAATCAAGGCACAATGCTGAAAAAGCTGCCTTGCTATGTTTAATTGTGTTGCACTTATTCTTTAGCTATGAACAGAAAGTGTGATACTTTACTGCACTAAAACACTGAAATATTTTACCAAACTCTGCAGGCAAGAAATATGGAACCTGTGAAAAGCAGAGCAACATTTCAGATACATCAATAGTAATACATATCCTAAAAATAGTGCAGAGCAAAATTCAAGAAAGCCCAAGGATAAATGCCTGTTTCTAGATAGTTTGTCTGAAATGCTGCCAATCATATAAGAAAACCTGGCTTGTACCACAGAAATATCTATTTTATAACTACACAAGCAAAGCAATTTACCCTTTAATTTCATAAGCCAATATTCCATGTGATGTCAAATAGAGTTCAGCTTCCTTTTACACATAAAGAAAAGGGTTTCAATTTCAGAATGTACAAGATGCTTTCTAATTCTGTAATTTATTTCATTTAAAGTGTACTTTAAATTCATCAGTACAAAAAAGGACCATGTATGCATCGTTTATTAAAATAGCTTATGTATATCTTTGCATTCAAGTAGAGCCATGACAACGGTCATCCAGCAGATAAAGATCTAAGTTGACCACATGATGCACAGGCCTGCTGTCCAACTTCGTGGCTTTAAAGGAAAATGATTTCACTTAAGTATCTTTCTCTACAATTTGGCATATGTAGTTAATGGAAAGATTCACAAAGAGACCTGTCGGACCTTCCTATTAATCGTTATTTTTACAAAGTGCCTCCGAGAGCTGGTCATATTAATCATTATGCTAACATGAGGTTTTGTTTCCATGTGCAGAGTTCAAATAGGATTATATCTGTCCAGTTAACATTAGCATTATTTGGTGTGTTATGAAACACTTTATTTACAATACAGAGGTTTAGAATTCAAAGAACAGCTGTTCTAAACCATGAGAATCTCCCCTATAAAATGAGACCAAAGATGATGAAGTTATATTCATTAATAATTGGTACATTATATAGATATTAATAATTCAGTCAAAGTTAATTGCATAAACCCATGTCAGGTGTCCCTGAATTTAGCTTGATATTGAAAATCTGAAACTCCATATTTCATTGATGGAACAAAATCCTACCAAAAGATATTGAATAAAATATGATTATGAATTCCAACTATCCTGCTCCACCCTGTCACATGTGCAAAAATATGATCAACCTATGAAAGTAAGGATTGAATTCTCTGTGAGTTTCAACCAGTTAAGCAAGCCGATGGAAAATGTTGACAGATCAGACATTGTGATTTCACTATGACGTAATGTGGGAACATGAGAGGGTATTAGTTAAAGGTTCTGCAGCTTCGTAGCACCCACATTCTCTATGGGAGAGCATTTTTATACCAAAGCTGTACAATTTTTGTGGTAGTGTTTTGTCAGATGATATGTCATCCCAGAGGTCTTTTAGCTCTGTTTTCCCAGCTTTGGTGTGATAGGCTGTGACATATCTTGCAATTACAGTGACATTTTCTGCAATGTATTGTATGTCAATGTTTGCATTCCACAAGAGGGCAATTAATGCACTGCAATCACTGATGTACTTGGATGCCTCGTCCCTTTAAATGCTGTATGTATTTTTAGGGGATTTGCCTTCTATGCTGTGTTTAACAGAAGACATCAAGCTATTTAATTATCCTTTTTTGCAAACTGGTCTAGGAAAGCCAAAGTGACATTTGGTTTAATATTTGCCTTTGTTTTCATACCCATGTTGGCAGTATTTGCCACACGTGTGTTTTAGAAGTGTAAGATTTGTGTATGTAGGTCACTATCTGTGGTTACTGTAGGACATTGCAGGTAATGTATTTTTCAATAAACTGTAAAACAGTGGCGTCAATATCATGGCCAAATTTAGTAGTATCTGTTATAGACAAAAGCATGTGGATGTGTGGTGCTCCTCTGCATTGATATTGTTTTCAACAAAAGAAGTGTTGTACTTCACCGAGCGGAGGGGTAGTTTTATTGCAGATAAAACGCAGCATGGTAATGAAGCGATGGCAAAAGTACCTCAATACATTGACAGGGTCAAGAGAACAGAGTTCTCCTGGTGTTTGTATATCTATTCCGTCTTTATTTTGGTTTGCAGTGCATACCAGCATAAGCATAAGATGTACATCAGCGGGTCATCGGAATCAGTATTCTTTTGTACCACACATGTTTGCCAAGATATTTGTGATACTTGACTGCAAAACTTCATCTTTATCTTTCATTTTTTTAAGCAGTTGGGCAGTGGATATGTTTAAAAAGTTAGAGCCTGCTTTTAATGTGAGTGCAACTCCATAACATAGAGTTGCTAGTTCACTTTCTGAGAGGAGGTGGAAAATGTATTCAACATTTTGTCTGAATCTGGGTTCTTCTGAATACATTCCTAAAGAGCGATAATCTGATGCACTAATTCACGTGGACCTTTCATCATATCTTACTCCTTTTCCTGTAGGAAACAGTAGAGGAAAATAATGTGCTTCTATACGTTTTTTCCCATATGCTCATTGAGGGTCCTTTGGCTTGCTGCATTTGATATGTTTCTAAAGCATAGTCAATGGTGTCTTTGGAGTGCCGTGAGTGAATTGTATAATGGTCTGAAATGTTGGCTGCAATAACAGGATCTACATGTTCAAATTGGCCAGTTCCTGGTGAGTCTTGAATAATATGGGTGGTTTCTCTTAAGTTTTCCTCTATGCTTATATCTTTGTAGTATTCATTGTTTTCTTTTAAACATTGGAAGGCTTGTCTAACTTTGTTTAAGTGAACTAGTTGTTGCCAAATTGTGTTGTCTTTTGTTGGCACAGCATTAACACCATTAACTAGTATAATCAAAGATTGATCTATTTGTCGTTGTACTCCTAGAGTTGTACATTTTTTTTTTAGATCTATTGGCAAATATACTACTATGCCATGGGTGCCCTTTAGTAATTCGGATGGAGGTAATTTGGCTGTTTTCGGTTGAAGGCGTATAACAGCTTGAAATGGGTGCAGTATTTGTATTATAATGCTCCTGTACAAGTTAAGTTGCTGGGGAGCTTTCAGAAGTGGGAATATGTCTAAGTTATAAGTGATGCATGTGATGGCATTTGGTTATTGTCAAGATTTATGTTGCAGTACGTGCAAACTGTTGAGTGGTCAGTTATTTTGTATTTAGTTTCGGCTGTTAGATATAACGCTAATTGAAACCAATGGGATTCTTCATTGTTTTCTATTTTGTAAGCTAGATCTACTATTCTGTGCTCTTTTTATAAAACGTTCTGTGATAACAGACACATATTTGGTCAGGTATTTCAGCAAATGTGTTTTGAAAACTTAGCCATTTCTTTTTTGTATGTCTTTATGAGAACATTGATGTTAATGATGTTTTCGGTAATGTTACTTCAGTTCCAAAGTATTTACGTTGGATGTGCTTTATTTTGTGAAGCAGTTCTTTGGCTGTTCCATGTAGGAGAATGTTATTTAAATTGTGCAGATCTAGAGCAGGACTTTTTGCATGATATATTTGATGCACAGGATTCCATATAGTACAATGGTGTATCGCTAACATGTTGATGTGGTGGAAAGTGCTTTTGCAAGCAGTTCGTAAAGTACAGGCAAATTCATGTCCCTGCAGTGTGGCTGCGCAGTGGACAGAAGTGTATGATTTGTAAAGTTTTAATTTTACCTTTGAGTTTTATTTTTAAATAGTGATTGAGGAATTGTCATAAAGATTTACAGGATTGTAGTGTACAATATACATTGAGCTGCATGGCCATTTGTACACTGGATGTTATTTTGGCTGAAAGGAGCATTTGGTTAAAAGTTTGATGGGGACTTTTTTCTATAAGGATTTCTTTTGCCATAATGGTGTGTTCCACAATTTCATACCCTCAACCATTCTTGTCTATGGCAATAGTTTTTTGTTGTTCTTGTTTATAAGCACCTTCATTAAAATATGGTTCTGTGATGTTTGTGTGAATCCATTCACCATTACAGAAGCTTGAAAAGGTTTGTATATTGACACTGCACGTGTTTAGAAGTAGTTTTTGTTATTTATTGATTAATTTAGTTATTGGTTTCATTGTGTTTAAAGTCAATGCAAAGAATGTTCTCTTTAGTAGAAACATGCTGTTGATTAGAGCTTGAAGGCTTAGTCTCCTGCAGTAGTTTTTAAGGGTATCGTGACTTTCCAGCTGTTTTTATAAGATTGTGAAGTCCTCTACGGAGGAACATTTTCTGTAACAAACATTTTTTGGATTGTTTTAACGTAACTACGTTAACACTGGTAGATAGGGTTAGGTTCATTAGTAGGTCTGCTTTTGTTTGTACATATTTTTTTACTTTTAGTTTTTTAAAGAGGGCCTTAGCTTTTTTGGTCGTGGCGGGTTTATTTTTGGTGAGTGTGGTTAATTGCTCTTCTGTTTTAATGTTTTCTATACATTGTTTTAGAGGTGGATTGCTATATGGTGTAGTTATATTCTTATCTGTTCTATTTTTTCTTTCTTTTCTATGAAGTTGCTTATTAGTAGGCATTTTGCTGTGTCTGTTGGGAAAAGAGAAAGTTTGCATTGGAAAGTTGTGCAATGTATATGCATGCATGGTGCATGCATTTGTGGGTGTGATTGTAGAGATGAATAGAATGCTGTTTAATTGTGAGGTGGTATATTCAGTGTGGTTTGGAAGGTTGTGAGAGTAAGAGCCTGCAGAGGTGTGAAGGTGTTGGGTTAGTATGTGAGTGGTGGAGTGATGGAATCCTTAGGGCGATTGTGCTGTTTTGTACAACAGAGTGGGTGTTGCAATAGTGGTGTATAGATGGGAATAGTAAGAGTGTGAATGGTGGAATATAATGGGATAACGTGAAAGAAATGTTGGTTTTGAACCGTGCTGCTGTAATTACATGGTACGTTAATGTACTTAATTTGCTGGATGTGGGGGGTATTCATTTTCTGTTTGTTTTCTTCGGAAATGTGGTGATGGCAAAGTAATTTTAGTAAGCAAGGTTGATATCAATGAAGGAAGGAGGCCGGGGGAAAACAGTTAGAATTGGTGGACGGTTAAAAATTGTTGCTTTTAGGAGCATTTTCAAGAAAGTTAAGACATGTGTATGTGCATTTGTAGAAGATCTGTACATTTTGTAAAAGAGAAGAAAAGTTGATGGAAAAGTGTTGTAGTAAACCTTTAAATGGCAGTTGGTGTGCAGAAGTTTAATATGTAAGGAGTATATGCATACTTGCCAACATGATGCATTCTAATCTGAAGGAGTTTATGAAGCCCTACATTTTTTGTTTGAATTCTGGGACTTGTAGTTCCACTTTTCCCATTGTGAAAGTTGGAGTACAAGTCAAAGAATGTCGAGAATAAAGTACGACTGCATAAGTAGCTGAAGATTGTAATGTGTTATTTTAGGAAGTGTACATGTACTTTCAATATATTAACCTGGCACACACTGAGCGCCAAAAACAAATGGTGTCCAAATCTATTTTATCTGCTTTTACTTTCTTTTATGAACAAGTGACACAGTGCTGTTGTAAATGTAGATATGTTTTTTTTAACTTTCTTCAAAATGCCTCCAAAATAAATTTCTTGAAAAGGACAGCATTTTATATGTTTATTTGATATACATGTCACAGTTCTTAATCTTGAAGTTAAGTCGTGTTTTTTTCTTTCCAGTCTGAGTTTTATAATGGGAGAAGTTAATTGGAAGTGACAGAATGCAAATTAAAAAATAAAGACTTAATATGCACCTATAGTTTGGAATGGGTGATGTTGGGATGTATGGATGTGCTGCCAGCATATTAAACTGGAGGACAGTAAGTGCCACTTAAAAACTGTTTAAATATCTATTTTATGTGTTTTTCCTTTATTCTATGACACAGTGACACAGTTCTGCTAAACATGCACATATGCATTTTTTTACTTTCATCAGAATGATTGTAAATAGAAGCATTTTGAAGTGCAGAGCATTGTAATTGTTTGCTGTTTCATGTGAGCAGGTGATGAATGCTGAATGATGAATGCTGAAATGCATGGCATTTGCCAGAGTGTTTAAAAAGAGAATATGCTTTTTACCTGTACTATATTTTGTTAGATGCAGAACTTGTTCAATCTGGTAATAGAAATCTTGGACAGTTGCACAGTAGTTTTTGATGCAGATGCCTTTCATTAACAGGAGATATGTACTTTGATAGTTCAAGTGTACATCTGAAGTGTTGAAGTGAGATGACATGGTTAGGTGTACAGCTTTCCATGTGATTGGTGGATGAATGTGTGACTCTTTGAAAGCATCCAATGAGGGAGTGTTGAGAACATGAAAGTGGATAGGGTAGAATGGCTGCCCCTGTGCTACGAGGACCGCGGACACCGTGATGCCACATGAGGGTCTTTTGTGGATGCTTGGAATGGAAATGGCACAGTGGGGATTAGCCAATCAGAATTGGTGGGTGTGTTGTACAGGATGAGAGGGTAGCAGGAGTATTGTTTGCAGGAGTTGTGAGAGCAGTGACAATGGCTATGGGTATGTACAGTGCCGCAATGCCTCTGGGCTGCAAGTGTGCTATACAAATGCAAATAAATAAATAAAATATGTGTTTGAGAAGACAGACTGTGTGGATTCTGTGGGACTCTTCAATTCAGTCATTGAAGCCGTATGCTGAAAATCATGGCATCCTTAGAAATATTGGATTGGCAGAAGTGGAAGTTTTGTGGCATGCAGTTTGTAGCTTCAACTGGGAAAGTTTGTTTTCATTCTGTGAGAGTATGACTCTCTTTAAATGTCCAGACATTGGGATTGTGCATTGTGTAGGGGACAGTTTGGGGTTTGTGACTCCAGTGTCCTTGCAGGTTGTCCTAAAAGATTTCTTTAAACACCTAATCCAATTTTTCCTGCGGTTAAGATTATTGTTTCAGAAATAAATCAGAGGCAAACATGTAGATGTCCCAAAAACCTTTTCAGTCCACAAATTAAAGAATCAAGGCAGCTTGTCAATAAAGCTCTATCTGCTTTTTTTATATGCTGCAGGAATGTCATCTTTTGAGAATGACAATTTAAGATCTGATGGTGTGAATTTCTTTTTGTCAAGATGGAATTCACTTCACAGATGTCTGAAATGTAATTTTCCTTTACAATGTTAGGAATGTATTGAAAATGTTCCTGTAAGAAATTTGTAAAGGAAGATGTAGAGCATACAGAACGTATGTATGTAAGGGAAAGGGAAAAAAAGAATGTTTGATAACAAACCCTGAAAAAAAAGGTTATTTTCATGGCCACCACTAAAGATTAAATAACTTAAATTGTGTTTAATTTTCCCACCCACCCCTTTCAGTGGCAGCGATGTCCACGGACACCGTGCTAGTCTGCGGATGATACGTGCCACATCCGGGTCATTTAAGGTTGCCTGGCATGGAAAGTGGACTGCAGAGACAGTGCACAGTCATGGTGTCCGCGGACATAGGGGGATCAGCCAATCAGGTTTCTTGGGTGTGGTTTACAGGAAGAGAGTGTAGCAGGAGTTTTTTTAGTAGGAGTTGTGAGAGGATTCAACATGGCCATGGCAATGTCTTTCAGCAGGCAGCGTGTTTGGATTTTGGGGGACTCTTGGGTTCATTGTTTGAAGGTGTATGCTGAGCATTGTGGAGTAGACAACAATCTTGGATTCCCTGAATTGGAAGTGTTCTGGCATGGAGTGCGAGGCATGAAGTGGGTGGCTTGCTCCCATTTTCTGCAAATATGGTTGAATTGAAACATTCAGACATTATTATTGTTCATTGTGGAGGGAACAGTTTGGGGAACGTGACTGTAATCTCATTGCAGTTTGCAATATAGGAGACATTGGGAAAGTTGAAGGAAATGTTCCCTATTTCAAAAATATTTTTTTACGCATAACCCATAGACAGATGTGAATGCAATCAAGTTAATTTGGTCCATAAATGGAAAAAGCGAGGAACAACATCAATAAAGCTGTGTGTGCTTTGGTTTGAGATGTTGGCATGACATTGTTTCATAATGAGAACATTACATTTCATGGGGTGAGCATTTTTCGAAGAGATGGAGTCTAACTGATGTGGGTAATCAGATTTGTGTGGAAAACATTCAAAATGCTTTGAAGCAGTTGTGAAAGTGAGAAGAAATAATTAAGTCAGTCAAATGATTTCTTAGTTCAGTTTGTAAAACCAAAAAATAAAAAAAATATATAAAAGCCAAAAACACTTATAAAGATTCTTTTAAGAGCCACCCTTTTTGAATGCAAAACAATTAAAATGATTTCAATTCTTCCACCCCGCACCTGGAATTGTTTAGATGTCTGTGTACCACTGCAATATCTGCAGGCTATGCAGGCTGGACAGGGGCCTATGACTTTTTTTCTCACTTCTATTTTTTAACTGTGAATGGAGGCTCCTAAAGGAACCATTTTTTGTGTCTTTTTTGGGTTTTGTATTCTTTTTGTTGCTTTTTTGAGGTTTTTTTTGCAGGAGAGAGAAGTTAGGATGGGGATGGGAGGGAAGAGAGGGAAGGTGCACCAACCAGAGATAAGGAGGGTCATGTAGACAGGGAAATATGTTGGGGTGCCTTAAATTTAAGCTAAGGGGGAGTGTTTCTCATGCTCTTTGACAACTGCCTAAAAAGCACTTCAAAACTGCTCCCCTCTGCAGAGCGGTGTGTCGCAGTACATGCAGAACACTGTGACCCTGGAAGGTTAGGATCTACAGCATCCTGTATGGCTTGTGAGGTGGCCGATGGGATCCTCTACCCCACAGGAGTACCCTGTGTGCTGGCAGGAGACGTTAAGGACGATGGGACAGAGGAAGA
This sequence comes from Ambystoma mexicanum, assembly GCF_040938575.1. Classification (NCBI taxonomy): domain Eukaryota; kingdom Metazoa; phylum Chordata; class Amphibia; order Caudata; family Ambystomatidae; genus Ambystoma; species Ambystoma mexicanum. The sequence goes on from NC_090928.1 coordinate 356,991,079, forward strand.
TAGCATGTTCCTCCCTGAGAAAGGAACAGCGTGTGTGGTTGGAACGGACATGGCAGCACATTATTATGGTCCTGAAGGAGTAGTGCCCCTGTTGTCCGTGACTGAGCTTCACCTCACACTCAATGCATTCAACATTGGCAGCCTTCGCCTTCGGGACCCCACCCACGGTCATAAAGAACCACCACACCAGGACTCACTCTGGGTTCTGGAGGTAGGCACTTGAACTACCTCATCTTGGTCTTCCTCTTGATCCTTTTCTACATCATCGTGCCTGTTCCCCTGTCCAGGCCCTCCAGATGGTGATGGTGGTGGTGGCGGGGGAGGGGTTGGGGAGCAGACGTGGCCATAGCAGATGTCATGATGCTTCATAGGAACCGTTCACGGGCAGTCGCACTGTCTGCGGACAAACGAGTCGCAAATAGGCCTTCAAAAGTAAAGTTGTAAAAAGTTGCCAGATCAATCAAGAATGGACCTGGGAGCTTTGGAAGGGTAAGGGCTCTGCTTGAAACACCCTAGATTGGATGCAAAAGCACTTTTAAACTGTCCATGGCCACGGACACAGTTCGCGGACACCCCACCATGCCAAACAGGTGTGGTCACATGTTGACATCTGCAGGGTTCCATGGCCCTGACGGCCGTCCGTGGACACCCATGAGCAGGAATCGCAGGGCGCATGCGCCGGGTGTCCATAGAACAGGCGCGGTATCTACAGACTAATTAAAAGTGCATCATGCAAAACCGGACATGTCCGGACAACACACCTGCCAGGGGCACCTCCATTTTGAGTGCAGACACCACAGACTGTTGTTGTGTCTGTGGACTCATAATGGGAGTTACATTACACATCAATAAACAAAACATTTATAATACAAAACATATATCTATTCAATAAATGGATGGGGTATTGGAATGGGCAAAACACATGGGAGAATTAGGAATTTGTGTACACTAATTATGAGGGGAGGAAGGGAGTGAGTTTTCATCAAAGCCTCTTTGATTAAAATGTTCAGAATTTAATGGGGATGATTGCTGCAGACAACGGGGCAAGTGCAAGAAGGACAGTGATAGGGCACATTTTTTATGACATGATTTATGAGATACTGTAAAGGATCTTTAAAATCATTACTCAATTCATCCAATTTTTAGACAAGTTCATTATTTGATTATTGCAGTTGGGGATAAGACTTCTGTTTGTGATTCTTGGGACTGTGTCTAATTAAACTGGGGCATGGTTTCCTCATGAAAACTACGTACTGTAATAAAAATAAAAAAAAATTATTTTAGTAACGTGTGCAAAAAATACATTATTTGTTTACACTAAAATGTGTATTGTATACCATTGGAGATGTTATCATCGCTCATTTCTTCATTTGAGAAGTTTTCCTCTAACCACTCAAATGTGCTTGCCAGTTCTGTGCGAAATAAAAGTGCTTCTGTCTTATAACAAATGTTTATATAATCAAAGCTAATAACCGAGAAATAAATACAATGCACTTACTGTTTAGTAAGAATGTGTTGTTCACTAAGCACCTGTTTTTTTTTTTTTTCGATCTGTATGCAGAGTTTCAGCAAGGAGATTATATGAAGTGTACAGTTATGGTTTGTGATTGGTGATTTTCATTGTAATGTGTGCTAAATAAAAAACTAGTTTTAAAGTAAGTGTTTGTGCAAAAAGGTATATTTGCATGTTGTAAACATTAGTTGTGATTTTATGTACACCTGTTTGTTGGTTGATGGGTACATTGTTTTTGGATCTCCCTTATGATTCTGAGCCTTGTAAATGCTGCCTGATGTCTGCGGACTACCCTGCTGTCCGCCGACTCCATATCTGCATATTTGGGTGGGGGATTTAATATAAGGGACTTGCAGCAAATTACAGGTGCACTGGTAAAAACCCATGAATATCACTGAACAAAACATTGTCAAAGGGGCATTATGGTTAAGTTGCTTTAATAAAAACCCATGATATTCACTGAAAAACTTTGTTAAAGGGATATCAGGGTCCTTTAAGGATGGCTGTAATGGAAAGGGGACTGTGGAGACCGCGGAACATCATGGATATCCACGGACATCAGGGGATTAGCCAATCAGGTTTTGTGATTGTGGTGTACAGGAATACAGGGTAGCAAGTGTTTTCTTTTTGTGTGCAGTGAAGAAGTGTATGGGTGTGGCTTTGGGAAAGCAGAGTGTGTAGATGGTGGGAGATTCTTGGACGCATTCATTGAAGCTTCAAACTGGATCTCGTGGCATCTCCGCTACTATTGGATTGGAAGAAGTGTAAGTTATCAACATTGTAAACACAACCCCTTGTAGGGACTTTTCATCCAAATGAATTTCATATGTGATGTCATCAGTGATGTCATCAATGACATTTGTGATGTCATCTTTGAAGTCCTGTCTGTTAGTCTTTGCTAAAGGGACATTATGGTTATGTTGCACTAATAAAAAACTATGAAATTCAATGAAAAAACTTTAAAGGGACATTATTGCTCCAAGTAAAACCCCCCAGAAATTCAGCAGTTATGGCCAGCTAAACAGCCATAACTTGTGCCACCACCATGCACTGCTAATACAAACACCCAGTATATGAAACATTACATCACTGACATCACTGATAACATCACATATCTGGGCCACTTGTTTTTGTTCACTGAGATGTCTAGGCTAGTTTTTATTTTTACTGACAATGAGAATTATTTTTAAATTGAAAAGGTGCTATATGTATTTACATTAACCTTCTTATATCTTCTTAAAGTACTTCCCATAGAATATGATTTCACCTCATAATGCACATACATGGGGCAATAAGCAGGTCTGAAGCACAGAATGCATTTTGAACATAATAACCAACCCGAATATTATTGTTATTTTTTGGTGCTGTTGTTTCTTCCTTACTTTTGTTTCCCTGTATGTGGCTCTAATTTGTATGCATTCTGGATTTGTATATCTATTTTGTGTACTAACACAGGAATGCCATAAGTTTGAAATTGTTAGCTATGTATTCCATGTTTAATATTGCACACAACTTTGATAAGGTACCATTTATTATTTTACTATCAGAAATTACCAGATTCAAAATATTGTACTTTTTTGCTACATGCTGCAGTCATTGCCTATGTGAATGAATGATTAGGTTCCAGTATTAACAACAGCACTTGAATATAATGTTTTCTTTAGATGAGAACCTTCTTTAATGCATTAGGTAGTTTATGAGAGATCTACTGATCGTCCCTGACATCTTGTTACCAGCATTATACAAACTACCCCTTATAGGGACTGTTCATGCAAATTATTTCAATATGTGATATTATCAAAGACATTTGTGATGTCATCTTTCATGTACTGGGTGTTTGTCTTAGCAGTGCATGGTGGTGATGTGAAAATGGTTGCTTAGCTTCCCGTAAGTGGTACATTTCTGGGGGGTTTTCAGTTTTACTTGTAACCATAACAACCCTTTTCCATAGGTTTTTATTAGTGCAACTTAACCAAAATGTTCCTTTAACAAATAATTTTTCAGTGAATTTCATGGGTTTAAACTAGTGCACCCTAATTTACTGCAACTTACTAATATCATACTTACCCCAATGTAGCCACATCTTTCTCCAATTTGCTAAGTTTCACCTTAAACTCTCTGATTCCCCAACTTCTAGCATCATTTTTAACACTTCTATACATGTTTTGCAACTTTTTACACTGTTTTTGTGTTCGCCCTGTTCGCAAACGTCTGACGTCATCGCTACTTTTCCAGACAGTGTTACATGACCAGGTGCTTGCACGTGGCATGATGACGTGTCCACAAACATGTACGCACTTCGCAAACAGGTATGTGCTTTGCCAACAGTTCAGAAGTGCATCTTTCAGCTGATCTAGGAACTTTGAAGCTCAGAATTGACCCTTGCACAGCTCCTACACATATTCTTACTCATTATCAATTAACAATCTAGCACACAGCACATACTTGGAAGAATATTAGGAAAACTTCTATTTTAAAAATGGCATCAGCTATTGCTATCCCTCCTCCCCAAGAGCTACGACCACAACCAGGACCTTCCCAAAGAAAGAAGTGCAATACTTTAAAAGACAATCACGAAGACCAGGAAGATGAGGTAGAAAAAGTACCTACCTCTAACACCCAGAGAGAATCATGGGTGTTGCAGGTCTTTACCACTGTTGGAAATGTACCAAAGGCTAAAGCTACCAAAGTGAAATGCACTGAGTACTCAGTCGCGGACAACCTTGGCAGTACTCCTACGGGACCACCTCCATGCACTGCCACACCAAATCCAACCACCACAATGCTCTCAGAAAGGATGTTTCTTTATTGGGAAGTAGTAGGCTGTCTTCCTCTATCTTATCTCCCACAAACAATGCTGTAACCACACAGCCTACATCTGTGGGACACAAAATCCCACCCGCTACCTTGCAAGCAAGTAAAGAGGCTGTTGATCCATATCTTTCAAAAACAACAACACTGTACACACTGCAACACACAACTCTGCAAGGGGGAGACATTTTGAAGTGCTTTTGAAACTGTAATCAAGGAGCACGAGAAACACTACCCGCTACCTCAGATTTAACACATGTGCAACATCGTCCCCTGTCTACCTGCCCCTCCATATGTGTGGTTGGTTCCCCTTTCCCTCATTTCCTTCCCCACCTTACTTTCTGCCCTCTCCAGCAAAAGAAAATATTTTTTTAAAAAAATAAAGAAAACATTAAGAAAGGCTCCTTTAGGAACCACCTTTCACAGTTAAATAATAGAACAAAAAAAAAATAAGCTTATAGACTCCATCCACTTTACATTTTTCAGTAAAGTAGTTAGAGGATACTTCAACATTCCATTAGCATTTTCTACTATGCTAATGGAAATAATGGACAATTGTATACTAGAGATAAACAAAAAAACACAGAAACAAACCTCTGTCTGATATTCTTATCTCTAGTATACAATTAACACCATAATCCATTGCCATATATAACTATCCACAGTCTCCACATTGCCCTGTCTAGCCCATGCCTTATTAGAAAACCTGAATTGCCCATGCACACATCACACAAAACAGCCCTCCTACTCTTTTTACTGTTATGTTTGTAACACTCCCTTATAGCCTGCTTTAAACCCTTCACTCATATATCCAACAATCACTTAAACAACTCTACATATAGCCTATCAACACATTAAACGTCCACCCACCAACTGCCACTTAACAATGTTCTACAAATCTTTTGAATCTACATTTCCCATACTTACACGAAACATTTTTACAAAGTGCTCCTATAAATGCACACATGCATTGTGGAGTGACAGGAGTGTATAAATAAAAGGGGCAGTATGGATGGACAAGTGCTCCTGGGAGCACAGGAGGGAAGTTCCAAGGAATGCCAATGTCGGGGTCACTTGCTAACTTCTGGGGCAGAGGAGTCCCAGGGGCGGGGTACATCTTAACCGTAACGACCCTTTAACAATGTTTATTTCTGTCAATTGAATATGTTTTCATAAGAGAAAATGTTTCATAATGTTACATCACTGTACATAAGTTATTAATAATTCCTCTTTTAAGATATGAAACAACTATAACCATCCTTTAACAAAAATATGTTTTGCAACGCATACTTATGTGAGCCAGTATCAGCAGCACCTACCCCAATAGGCAAATCAGAGTAGACATTTGTCTTTGTCAAATGCCAGCCCCTCTGTCCACAGCACAAAAGTTATACAGCTTTTGTTGCCTTCTCCTCTTTTGAATGCCTCGTCTGCAGGCTCTCTCTCTCGCCTAGCCATTCCCTTACCATGTCTACTATCTATTGGCCACCTGGTCAGGTATCTTCCTTCCTCTCTGAGTGGGCAGACTTCTCCTCCTCACTCCTGGCATCAACAACTCAACTCCTCCTTCTTGGAGACTTCAACATCCACCTGGATGCCTCCTGTCCCCCCTCTGAACTCTTTCGCGACCTCTGCGACTCTCTCTCACTCACCATTCTCCCCTCTGGCCTGACTAATTCTGCAGGGCACACTCTCGATGTTCTGATCCCTTCAGACCTTCCCCTTTCTGTCCCTCTCTCCACTCCTCTCTCCTGGAGTGACCACTTTCTCCTATCCTCCCACCTCACCCTCCCTACCCCGCAGGCCAAGCCACCTCCGTCACTGCCACCCACCTTCTCGGTCATCCGACCCATGAAGCGAGTGTCAGTTGAGGCTTTTGCCGCCACCTTCACCCCCCCTTCTCCTCCTCTGGCTGACTCTCACCCTGACACAGCCCTCTCCACGCTCCACTCTTCTATATCTGATACTCTGGATATCCTTGCCCCTGTCATGAGAATCCACCTGAAGCCCAAAGCCAAGTGTAACTCCTGGTATGACTCAGACCTCGTCACCCTAAAACGCAAGTGTAGGGTTGCTGAGAGGAAATGGCATGCTTCAAGTTCATCCTCTGACAAACTGACCTCCCGCCTGCTGCAAACGGAATACTGACTCTCCGTCCTTACCAAGAAGAGAGCTCATATCCAAGCCCGCGTCTCTGCGGCATCTAACAACTCAGCTGAACTCTTTAAAATATGCAAGGAACTGGCCAATCCTGCTGCAGTCTCTACCTCTCCTGTCCCTTCCCAGGCCCTCTGCACGGCACTGGCTTCTCACTTCATTTCAAAAACTCAGGACATCCTGTCCTCACTCTCCTCCTCTCACCCCCCCGCTATTCCCTGCTCTTCCTCTGGCCCTTCTGCAGCCAACCCTCCTCCCTCCTTCTCTGCCTTTCCCCTTTTCTCTCCAGACAAGGTTTCTAGACAAGTCCGATCTATGAAAGTCTTGTCAAAACAGGTTCACCCCTGTTCCTCCAAAACTATCAAGGATCACATCGACTCCCTGGCTCCTGCCCGGGTGGATTTCTGCAATCACTCCTTCACCACTGGAGTCTTCTCTTCCCCCCTGAAGCACTCCCTTGTGCACCCTCCTTAAGAAACCCTCTGCCAACCCCTCCTGCCCGTCTAACTATCTCCCAATCTCCATCACTCGCTTCCCCCCTATGTCCGCGGACATAGAGGGATCAGCCAATCAGGTTTCTTGGGTGTGGTTTACAGGAAGAGAGTGTAACAGGAGTTTTTTTTAGTAGGAGTTGTGAGAGGATTCAACATGGCCATGGCAATGTCTTTCAGCAGGCAGCGTGTTTGGATTTTGGGGGACTCTTGGGTTCATTGTTTGAAGGTGTATGCTGAGCATTGTGGAGTAGACAACAATCTTGGATTCCCTGAATTGGAAGTGTTCTGGCATGGAGTGCGAGGCATGAAGTGGGTGGCTTGCTCCCATTTTCTGCAAATATGGTTGAATTGAAACATTCAGACATTATTATTGTTCATTGTGGAGGGAACAGTTTGGGGAACGTGACTGTAATCTCATTGCAGTTTGCAATATAGGAGACATTGGGAAAGTTGAAGGAAATGTTCCCTATTTCAAAAATATTTTTTTACGCATAACCCATAGACAGATGTGAATGCAATCAAGTTAATTTGGTCCATAAATGGAAAAAGCGAGGAACAACATCAATAAAGCTGTGTGTGCTTTGGTTTGAGATGTTGGCATGACATTGTTTCATAATGAGAACATTACATTTCATGGGGTGAGCATTTTTCGAAGAGATGGAGTCTAACTGATGTGGGTAATCAGATTTGTGTGGAAAACATTCAAAATGCTTTGAAGCAGTTGTGAAAGTGAGAAGAAATAATTAAGTCAGTCAAATGATTTCTTAGTTCAGTTTGTAAAACCAAAAAATAAAAAAAATATATAAAAGCCAAAAGCACTTATAAAGATTCTTTTAAGAGCCACCCTTTTTGAATGCAAAACAATTAAAATGATTTCAATTCTTCCACCCCGCACCTGGAATTGTTTAGATGTCTGTGTACCACTGCAATATCTGCAGGCTATGCAGGTTGGACAGGGGCCTATGACTTTTTTTCTCACTTCTATTTTTTAACTGTGAATGGAGGCTCCTAAAGGAACCATTTTTTGTGTCTTTTTTGGGTTTTGTATTCTTTTTGTTGCTTTTTTGAGGTTTTTTTTGCAGGAGAGAGAAGTTAGAATGGGGATGGGAGGGAAGAGAGGGAAGGTGCACCAACCAGAGATAAGGAGGGTCATGTAGACAGGGAAATATGTTGGGGTGCCTTAAATTTAAGCTAAGGGCCAGTGTTTCTCATGCTCTTTGACAACTGCCTAAAAAGCACTTCAAAACTGCTCCCCTCTGCAGAGCGGTGTGTCGCAGTACATGCAGAACACTGTGACCCTGGAAGGTTAGGATCTACAGCATCCTGTATGGCTTGTGAGGTGGCCGATGGGATCCTCTACCCCACAGGAGTACCCTGTGTGCTGGCAGGAGCCGTTAAGGAAGATGGGACAGAGGAAGATAGCATGTTCCTCCCTGAGAAAGGAACAGCGTGTGTGGTTGGAACGGACATGGCAGCACATTATTATGGTCCTGAAGGAGTAGTGCCCCTATTGTCCGTGACTGAGCTTCACCTCACACTCAATGCATTCAACATTGGCAGCCTTCGCCTTCGGGACCCCACCCACGGTCATAAAGAACCACCACACCAGGACTCACTCTGGGTTCTGGAGGTAGGCACTTGAACTACCTCATCTTGGTCTTCCTCTTGATCCTTTTCTACATCATCGTGCCTGTTCCCCTGTCCAGGCCCTCCAGATGGTGATGGTGGTGGTGGCGGGGGAGGGGTTGGGGAGCAGACGTGGCCATAGCAGATGTCATGATGCTTCATAGGAACCGTTCACGGGCAGTCGCACTGTCTGCGGACAAACGAGTCGCAAATAGGCCTTCAAAAGTAAAGTTGTAAAAAGTTGCCAGATCAATCAAGAATGGACCTGGGAGCTTTGGAAGGGTAAGGGCTCTGCTTGAAACACCCTAGATTGGATGCAAAAGCACTTTTAAACTGTCCATGGCCACGGACACAGTTCGCGGACACCCCATCATGCCAAACAGGTGTGGTCACATGTTGACATCTGCAGGGTTCCATGGCCCTGACGGCCGTCCGTGGACACCCATGAGCAGGAGTCGCAGGGCGCATGCGCCGGGTGTCCATAGAACAGGCGCGGTATCTACAGACTAATTAAAAGTGCATCATGCAAAACCGGACATGTCGGGACAACACACCTGTCCAGGGGCACCTCCATTTTAAGTGCAGACACCACAGACTGTTGTTGTGTCTGTGGACTCATAATGGGAGTTACATTACACATCAATAAACAAAACATTTATAATACAAAACATATATCTATTCAATAAATGGATGGGGTATTGGAATGGGCAAAACACATGGGAGAATTAGGAATTTGTGTACACTAATTATGAGGGGAGGAAGGGAGTGAGTTTTCACCAAAGCCTCTTTGATTAAAATGTTCAGAATTTAATGGGGATGATTGCTGCAGACAACGGGGTAAGTGCAAGAAGGACAGTGATAGGGAACATTTTTTATGACATGATTTATGAGATACTGCAAAGGATCTTTAAAATCATTACTCAATTCATCCAATTTTTAGACAAGTTCATGATTTGATTATTGCAGTTGGGGATAAGACTTCTGTTTGTGATTCTTGGGACTGTGTCTAATTAAACTGGGGCATGGTTTCCTCATGAAAACTACGTACTGTAATAAAAATAAAAAATAATATTTTAGTAACGTGTGTAAAAAATACATTATTTGTTTACACTAAAATGTGTATTGTATACCATTGGAGATGTTATCATCGCTCATTTCTTCATTTGAGAAGTTTTCCTCTAACCACTCAAATGTGCTTGCCAGTTCTGTGCGAAATAAAAGTGCTTCTGTCTTATAACAAATGTTTATATAATCAAAGCTAATAACCGAGAAATAAATACAATGCACTTACTGTTTAGTAAGAATGTGTTGTTCACTAAGCACCTGTTTTTTTTTTTTTTTTTCGATCTGTATGCAGAGTTTCAGCGAGGAGATTATATGAAGTGTACAGTTATGGTTTGTGATTGGTGATTTTCATTGTAATGTGTGCTAAATAAAAAACTAGTTTTAAAGTAAGTGTTTGTGCAAAAAGGTATATTTGCATGTTGTAAACATTAGTTGTGATTTTATGTACACCTGTTTGTTGGTTGATGGGTACATTGTTTTTGGATCTCCCTTATGATTCTGAGCCCTGTAAATGCTGCCTGATGTCTGCGGACTACCCTGCTGTCCGCCGACTCCATATCTGCATATTTGGGTGGGGGATATAATATAAGGGACTTGCAGCAAATTACAGGTGCACTGGTAAAAACCCATGAAATTCACTGAACAAAACATTGTCAAAGGGGCATTATGGTTAAGTTGCTTTAATAAAAACCCATGAAATTCACTGAAAAACTTTGTTAAAGGGATATCAGGGTCCTTTAAGGATGGCTGTAATGGAAAGGGGACTGTGGAGACCGCGGAACATCATGGATATCCACGGACATCAGGGGATTAGCCAATCAGGTTTTGTGATTGTGGTGTACAGGAATACAGGGTAGCAAGTGTTTTTTTTTTGTGTGCAGTGAAGTAGTGTATTGGTGTGGCTTTGGGAAAGCAAAGTGTGTAGATGGTGGGAGATTCTTGGACGCATTCATTGAAGCTTCAAACTGGATCTCGTGGCATCTCCGCTACTATTGGATTGGAAGAAGTGTAAGTTATCAACATTGTAAACACAACCCCTTGTAGGGACTTTTCATCCAAATGAATTTCATATGTGATGTCATCAGTGATGTCATCAATGACATTTGTGATGTCATCTTTGAAGTCCCGTCTGTTAGTCTTTGCTAAAGGGACATTATGGTTATGTTGCACTAATAAAAAACTATGAAATTCAATGAAAAAACGTTAAAGGGACATTATTGCTCCAAGTAAAACCCCCTAGAAATTCAGCAGTTATGGCCAGCTAAACAGCCATAACTTGTGCCACCACCATGCACTGCTAATACAAACACCCAGTATATGAAACAGTACATCACTGACATCACTGATAACATCACATATCTGGGCCACTTGTTTTTGTTCACTGACATGTCTAGGCTAGTTTTTATTTTTACTGACAATGAGAATTCTTTTTAAATTGAAAAGGTGCTATATGTATTTACATTAACCTTCTTATATCTTCTTAAAGTACTTCCCATAGAATATGATTTCACCTCATAATGCACATACATGGGGCAATAAGCAGGTCTGAAGCACAGAATGCATTTTGAACATAATAATCAACCCGAATATTATTGTTATTTTTTGGTGCTGTTGTTTCTTCCTTACTTTTGTTTCCCTGTATGTGGCTCTAATTTGTATGCATTCTGGATTTGTATATCTATTGTGTGTACTAACACAGGAATGCCATAAGTTTGAAATTGTTAGCTATGTATTCCATGTTTAATATTGCACACAACTTTGATAAGGTACCATTTATTATTTTACTATCAGAAATTACCAGATTCAAAATATTGTACTTTTTTGCTACATGCTGCAGTCATTGCCTATGTGAATGAATGATTAGGTTCCAGTATTAACAACAACACTTGAATATAATGTTTTCTTTAGATGAGAACCTTCTTTAATACATTAGGTAGTTTATGAGAGATCTACTGATCGTCCCTGACATCTTGTTACCAGCATTATACAAACTACCCCTTATAGGGACTGTTCATGCAAATTATGTCAATATGTGATATTATCAAAGACATTTGTGATGTCATCTTTCATGTACTGGGTGTTTGTCTTAGCAGTGCATGGTGGTGATGTGAAATATGGTTGCTTAGCTTCCCGTAAGTGGTACATTTCTGGGGGGTTTTCAGTTTTACTTGTAACCATAACAACCCTTTTCCATAGGTTTTTATTAGTGCAACTTAACCAAAATGTCCCTTTAACAAATAATTTTTCAGTGAATTTCATGGGTTTAAACTAGTGCACCCTAATTTACTGCAACTTACCAGGTGCTTGCACGTGGCATGATGACGTGTCCACAAACATGTGCGCACTTCGCAAACAGGTATGTGCTTTGCCAACAGTTCAGAAGTGCATCTTTCAGCTGATCTAGGAACTTTGAAGCTCAGAATTGACCCTTGCACAGCTCCTACACATATTCTTACTCATTATCAATTAACAATCTAGCACACAGCACATACTTGGAAGAATATTAGGAAAACTTCTATTTTAAAAATGGCATCAGCTATTGCTATCCCTCCTCCCCAAGAGCTACGACCACAACCAGGACCTTCCCAAAGAAAGAAGTGCAATACTTTAAAAGACAATCACGAAGACCAGGAAGGTGAGGTAGAAAAAGTACCTACCTCTAACACCCAGAGAGAATCATGGGTGTGGCAGGTCTTTACCACTGTTGGAAATGTACCAAAGGCTAAAGCTACCTAAGTGAGATGCACTGAGTACTCAGTCGCAGACAACCTTGGCAGTACTCCTACGGGACCACCTCCATGCACTGCCACACCAAATCCAACCACCACAATGCTCTCAGAAAGGATGTTTCTTTATTGGGAAGTAGTAGGCTGTCTTCCTCTATCTTATCTCCCACAAACAATGCTGTAACCACACAGCCTACATCTGTGGGACACAAAATCCCACCAGCTACCTTGCAAGCAAGTAAAGAGGCTGTTGATCCATATCTTTCAAAAACAACAACACTGTATACACTGCAACACACAACTCTGCAAGGGGGAGACATTTTGAAGTGCTTTTGAAACTGTAATCAAGGAGCATGAGAAACACTACCCGCTACCTCAGATTTAACACATGTGCAACATCGTCCCCTGTCCACCTGCCCCTCCATATGTGTGGTTGGTTCCCCTTTCCCTCATTTCCTTCCCCACCTTACTTTCTGCCCTCTCCAGCAAAAGAAAATAATTTTTAAAAAAAATAAAGAAAACATTAAGAAAGGCTCCTTTAGGAACCACCTTTCAAAGTTAAATAATAGAACAAAAAAAATAAGCTTATAGACTCCATCCACTTTACATTTTTCAGTAAAGTAGTTAGAGGATACTTCAACATTCCATTAGCATTTTCTACTATGCTAATGGAAATAATGGACAATTGTATACTAGAGATAAACAAAAAAACACAGAAACAAACCTCTGTCTGATATTCTTATCTCTAGTATACAATTAACACCATAATCCATTGCCATATATAACTATCCACAGTCTCCACATTGCCCTGTCTAGCCCATGCCTTATTAGAAAACCTGAAATGCCCATGCACACATCACACAAAACAGCCCTCCTACTCTTTTTACTGTTAAGTTTGTAACACTCCCTTATAGCCTGCTTTAAACCATTCACTCATATATCCAACAATCACTTAAACAACTCTACATATAGCCTATCAACACATTAAACGTCCACCCACCAACTGCCACTTAACAATGTTCTACAAATCTTTTGAATCTACATTTCCCATACTTACACGAAACATTTTTACGAAGTGCTCCTATAAATGCACATATGCATTGTGGAGTGACAGGAGTGTATAAATAAAAGGGGCAGTATGGATGGACAAGTGCTCATGGGAGCACAGGAGGGAAGTGCCAAGGAATGCCAATGTGGGGGTCACTTGCTAACTTCTGGGGCAGAGGAGTCCCAAGGGCGGGGTACATCTTAACCGTAACGTCCCTTTAACAATGTTTATTTCTGTCAATTGAATATGTTTTCATAAGAGAAAATGTTTCATAATGTTACATCACTGTACATAAGTTATTAATAATTCCTCTTTTAAGATATGAAACAACTATAAACATCCTTTAACAAAAATATAATTTGCAACGCATACTTATGTGAGCCAGTATCAGCAGCACCTACCCCAATAGGCAAATCAGAGTAGACATTTGTCTTTGTCGAATGCCAGACCCTCTGTCCACAGCACAAAAGTTATACCGCTTTTGTTGCCTTCTCCTCTTTTGAATGCCTCGTCTGCAGGCTCGCTCTCTCGCCTAGCCATTCCCTTACTGTGTCTACTATCTATTGGCCACCTGGTCAGGTATCTTCCTTCCTCTCTGAGTGGGCAGACTTCTCCTCCTCACTCCTGGCATCAACAACTCAACTCCTCCTTCTTGGAGACTTCAACATCCACCTGGATGCCTCCTGTCCCCCCTCTGAACTCTTTCGCGACCTCTGCGACTCTCTCTCACTCACCATTCTCCCCTCTGGCCTGACTAATTCTGCAGGGCACACTCTCGATGTTCTGATCCCTTCAGACCTTCCCCTTTCTGTCCCTCTCTCCACTCCTCTCTCCTGGAGTGACCACTTTCTCCTATCCTCCCACCTCACCCTCCCTACCCCGCAGGCCAAGCCACCTCCGTCACTGCCACCCACCTTCTCGGTCATCCGACCCATGAAGCGAGTGTCAGTTGAGGCTTTTGCCGCCACCTTCACCCTCCCTTCTCCCCCTCTGGCTGACTCTCACCCTGACACAGCCCTCTCCACGCTCCACTCTTCTATATCTGATACTCTGGATATCCTTGCCCCTGTCATGAGAATCCACCTGAAGCCCAAAGCCAAGTGTAACTCCTGGTATGACTCAGACCTCGTCACCCTAAAACGCAAGTGTAGGGTTGCTCAGAGGAAATGGCATGCTTCAAGTTCATCCTCTGACAAACTGACCTCCCGCCTGCTGCAAAGGGAATACTGGCTCTCCGTCCTCACCAAGAAGAGAGCTCATATCCAAGCCCGCGTCTCTGCGGCATCTAACAACTCAGCTGAACTCTTTAAAATATGCAAGGAACTGGCCAATCCTGCTGCAGTCTCTACCTCTCCTGTCCCTTCCAAGGCCCTCTGCACGGCACTGGCTTCTCACTTCATTTCAAAAACTCAGGACATCCTGTCCTCACTCTCCTCCTCTCATCCCCCCCGCTATTCCCTGCTCTTTCTCTGGCCCTCCTGCAGCCAACCCTCCTCCCTCCTTCTCTGCCTTTCCCCTTTTCTCTCCAGACAAGGTTTCTAGACAAGTCCGATCTATGAAAGTCTCGTCGAAACAGGTTCACCCCTGTTCCTCCAAAACTATCAAGGATCACATCGACTCCCTGGCTCCTGCCCGGGCGGATTTCTGCAATCACTCCTTCACCACTGGAGTCTTCTCTTCCCCCCTGAAGCAATCCCTTGTGCACCCTCCTTAAGAAACCCTCTGCCGACCCCTCCTGCCCGTCTAACTATCTCCCAATCTCTATCACTCGCTTCCTGGGCAAGCTCCTGGAGAAACTGGCCATCTCCCAGCTCAATCTCCAAACTGAATCTGTTGGTTGTCTTCATGACCATCAGTCTGGCTTCAGAGCAGCCAGAAGCACGGAAACTGCTCTCCTGAACATCTGTGAAGACCTGCTCACCAACCTCGACTCTAACACCCCTTGTGTTCTTATCTTGCTTGATCTCTCTTCTGCCTTTGACACTGTCAACCATGCCATCCTGCTAAACTGTCTCCGTGATAACCTGGGTATCACTGGTCAGGCTCTGGCGTGGCTGACTTCTTTCCTCTCCGACCGACCCTCCCAGGTCCAACTTGGGTCTTTCCTCTCTGACATCTTTTTCTCTACCTGTGGTGTCCCACAGGGATCTAACCTCTCTCCCTGGCTGTTCAACCAATACCTCTCCTTGCCCACCGCATCGCTGCTCTCTGTCCCAACTTTCAGTGCTATGCGGATGATAGCTCATTTTCAGGCTACCCTCGGTCTCCTCCTCCTCTCCTTCCCTCATCTCTGACTGTCTGTCTGCCATCCAGGATTGGTGTGCCGCCAATGACCTCTGCCTTAATGCTAGTAAGACTGAGATTCTACTCATCGTCACACCCACTACCTCCTTCCCTGCAGCTCTCTGGCCGGCCTCTCTTGGCCCACCTCCAACTCCCACCTGCAAGGCTAACAACCTCGGGGTCATCTTTGACGCTGCACTCTCCTTCTCCCCTCACATCTCTGACGTCTCTAAGAAGTCACACTACCAGCTGCACTTCCTTAGAGGTATTCTTCCTTTCCTCTCCTTCCCCCAGAAGCTCACTGTCTCCAGAGCCCTGGTCCTCTCTAAGAATGACTACTGTAACAGCCTCTATCTGAATCTGCCTGCCTCCACTCTCTGCCCTCTGCAACTTATCCAGAACAGGACTGCGAGACTTGTCCTTGACCTCAAGCCCAGGGATCGTATCTCTCCAGGACTGAAATCTCTGCACTGGCTCCCACTGGCTGCGAGGATTAAGTTCAAAACCCTCTGCATTGTACACAAGGCCTTCTGGGGTCTGGGGCCGCAATACCTTCAACTCTCCCTTCCTAAATATCTTCCTTCTCAAGCTCTTCGCTCATCTGCCTCTAACTCCCTCAGGGTCAGTCGCTTCTCCAAGCAACGAGTTGGTGGCAGATCACTCTCTTCAGCAGGGGCCTCTCTCTGGAACAGCCTTCCTGCCTCCCTGAAACTCGAGGAGAACCATCTCCGGTTCCAGAAACACCTCAAAACCTTCCTCTTTGCATCTGCTTTCTCTCCTCCCCTCCCCTCCCCTGCTGAATTCCTGACTGAAATTGCACTGGTTACCTGGCCACACTTTCTGATCTCTGGCCCAGGCCCCATCAATTGCCCACGTTCACTGCCTCTCTGGCAACCCCTCCACTTGGGGACTGTTTTTCTGTATCCCTTCAGTCCCCCTACCAGCACTTATGTCTGCACTTCCTTGCACTTGCCACTAGCTGGCTGTTTTATTTGTCTTATTTATCTTATTTATTCCACTTTCCCATGTACTGCCCTTTCCCCTCTCCCTTCCCGCCACGCACTTTCCTTTCCCCCTTCCCATGCACTTGCGTGATCTGAATGACACCTAGCCTAATAGGATCGTTGTCTGTCCTCCCTTTGCCCCCCCCTTGCCTCGTCACGCCTTGAAACACTTGTGTATAGGCGCGTTATAAATGCCTTATCATATCATATCATACCTATTTCAACAGAACAGATTTCAAAAAGCAGCCTTTCAGGTCACCTGAACCTTCGGCCATGGCTCATGCACCAATAAGTAAATCAGAGTAGCGATTCCTCTCTGCCGAGGATCAGGTCCATTCTCCATGCACCAAACTTATAACACTATTGTTTGTGCCACTGCCCATGGCAGAAAAGTTATATCACTATTTTTCGTACTTGCATTTGCACAATTTCCATAAAGTAAAACACAGGACACATTTGCAAAAGCATCCTTTCAGGTACTTGCTGACTCTCCTCACACAATTTTGTTGCAATCCCGTCCAGCACTCCAGGCTGCACCCGCATGCAGAATTTGTTTTCCCATTTCAAGCTAGACCTTCGGCCATGCTGCATGAGTAACTCAAAGTAGGAATTCGACCTTGCAGAGGGCCAGGTCCATTGTCCATGCATCAAACTTATATCACTATTTTTTGTGCTTACATTTGGACACTTTGGAAAAATAACACTCAATACAGATTTGCAAAACCATACTTTCAGGTCCTTGCTGATGCTCCTCACACAGGTTTGTTGTCATTGAGTACAGCACTTCAGGCTGTAGCCACATGCAGAAAATGTCTTCCCATTCAAACCTAGGGTTCAGCTATTCTGAATTTCCCAATAATTGGATTGGGTGCCAGTCATTGCTGTGAGGTTGTGGAAATAAGTCTGGCATCCAATTCCAATATCTTGTCTCACTATGGTTGCAAATAAGGGTGGGTAATGGTTTCAAGGGGTGGCCTCATGACCACGTGGGCAGCTGGTTTGGCGTGCTTCCTAATTATCTGTTGATGAGCATTGTCTTGGAGAGTATGCAGCAATAGTGACAGCAATCTATTGATTCAATCCTGTACAGCACTTTACCACATAGCCAGTCCCTGGTGACCATGCCCACTTTAACCACTTTGACAATTCTTTGTGGTCATTGCCAGTAGCCAGATTATCTGAGTCATGACTCGGACAATCTGGCCACTGCCCATGGCCACCGGCTATACCTCAGTCACCAAAGGTATATCACAATTTTTTGTACCTACATTATAACACTTTTCAAAAAATAAAACATGGACACATTTGCAAAACCATGCTTTCAGGTCTTTCCCAATGCTCCTTGCACAACTTCCCTGCATATCCATGCATGCTTTATTTTTTTCAAAAGTGTCAAAATGTACGTACATTAAATAGTCATATAACTTAGGTCCCAGTTGACAAAATCCATTCAGGCTTTGCAGAAAAATTCAAGGTTGGGTCTATAATCTTTCTAAAATCTTTTGTGCACATTCGTCACAAGGCCCACTTTCTAAGGCACTGTCTGCTCCCCCGTCCGCTGCCTGGCCAGGTCTGTGGTCCTCTCATACACTGCCCTAAATGCACATGGAGGCATAGAAAAACGCCATGTTGCCTGGACTTATGGTTAGCAATGGAACTCCGAACACTACTCTGGGTGTAATTTCCTTTAACCAGCCCTCCATCCTTTCCTGCATACCTGGACTGTCGACCTCCAACTTCACCTGATCTGGGCTTTAACTTAACTTGCCTTGCTCAGTTACTGAATTTGTCACCTGCCCTGCTGGAAAAACGAATTTAGCCTGTCTAGTGCTGCTTGTTTTTCACCTGCACTGTAAAAATCGTATTTAGCCTGTCTAGTGCTGCATGTATTTCACCTGCCCTGCTGGCAAAACAAATTTAGCCTGTCTAGTGCTGCATGGATTTCCCCTGCCCTGCTGGAAAAACAAATGTTGCCTGTCTAGTGCTGCATGTATTTCACCTGCTCTTCTGGCAAAACGAATTTAGCCCATTTAGTGCAGCTTGTTTTTCACCTGCACTGCTAATATCTTATTTAGCCTGTCTAGTGCTGCTTGTTTTTCACCTGCACTGTAAAAATCGTATTTAGCCTGTCTAGTGCTGCATGTATTTCACCTGCTCTTCTGGCAAAACGAATTTAGCCCATTTAGTGCAGCTTGTTTTTCACCTGCACTGCTAATATCTTATTTAGCCTGTCTAGTGCTGCATGTATTTCACCTACCCTGCTGGCAAAATGAATTTAGCTTTGTCTAGTGCTGCTTGTTTTTCACCTGCCCTACGGGCAATACAAATTTAGCTTGTCTAGTGCTGCATGGATTTCACCTGCCCTGCTGGAAAAAAACGAATTTTGCTTTTTCTAGTGCTGCTTGTTTTTCGTCTGCACTGCTAAAATCGAATTTAGCCTGTCTGGTGATGCATGTATTTCACCTGTCCTGCTAAAATTGGAATTTAGTTGTGCCTTGTGGCTGCTTGTGTTCTCACCAGCTGACATGTTTCCCTCTGTCTCCTCCTCACCCCCTGATGTCCCACCACCACCCACTACCTCCAAGTGCATCAGCGCTTCAGCCTGCTTCACTATTTCCTATCCTTCTCCAAACACTAAATCTGGCCGGAAGAAATTTAAGAAGGACATACTGGGATCCAACCCAGGTCTTCCTATTGAAGACACCTATGTCACGGCTTCCACAAGAGAGATCATCACTGACTTCCTCTTCTTCGTTAACTCACCTGATCTGTGGACTCGCTATATGGTCGGCTTTCTCTCTGCTATCGCCTCTTCTCCCATTAAAGGGGGCACTCGCTGGGAGGTTCTCCTTGACTCTTCACCATTTCCAGAGTCAACATTAATGTTTATCTCAATGGCACCATCATGGTGCAGGGTCCTCAAACCAACCATCTTCTCCTCCACAACCTCCTCTCTCACCTCTCTAACCTCACCTGGCTTCAGCCAGGCTCTCTTGCCTTCTGTGCCTTCCTCCTCCTCTGCACAGGCTCCTTTGCCTCCTGTACCTTCCTCCTCCTCTGTACAGGTGCCCCTGCCCTGCTTTACTGCCCCGGCTCGCTTGCCAGCCTTGGCTCCTTTGCCATCCTCCACTATCCTCCTGGCCCTCTTGCCACCCTCTGGGGGGACCACTATCCCCTGTGCCCCCCAAAGAAGGCCTTCAAAGATGACAAGCTGCTCTACATTGCCACCCTCAACACTCAGTATGCGTCAAACACTTGTCTGACATCTGCAACCTCCTCAAACTGATGGATCTTGATGTGCTCGCCATCTCAGAGACCTGGTTCAAGGATAACTCTGTCACAAGCTTTGACACACTACTCCCTGAAGGCTACAAAATCCTCCCTGTGCCCAGGCCTAAAAAGACAGGTGGGGGAGTGGCACTTATCTTCCCAGAATGGATACCTGTGTCCATCATCCCTACACAGGCCTACTCCTCCTTCGAGTACCTCGTCTGCAGACTCTCACTATCCCCAAAAACCTCTCTCACCAAGGCCACTTTCTATCTGTCACCAGGTCAGTCCACTCTCTTCCTCTCTGAATTGGCTGACCTGGCCTCGTCTCTACTTTCCTCCTCCTCTCAACTCCTCCTGTTGGGTGATCTTAACATCCATCTGAACTCTCCTGACTCCTCAGGTTCTTTTAGCAACCTCTGTGACTCTCTTGCACTCTCTATCCACCCCTCTTTCCCCACACACACCATGGGCCACACCTTGAATGTTCTCATCTCTACTGACATCCCTCTCTCTATCTCTCTCACTACCTACCTTTCCTGGACTGACCACTCTCTTATCTCAACACACCTGAAGCGCTCCTCTCCTCTTGCAGCGATACATACGGCACAGCCACTTGGCTTTAAAGTCACCAGACCCAGCAAAAAAGTGACAGTGGCTGCTTTTGCCTCTCCTACTCTCCTCCGCCCATTCCTCTGGCTGACTCCCACCCTGACACAGCCCTCGCTAACTTCAATCTCTCTATCAACAGCACTCTTGACATTCTTGCCCCTGTCATGAGGGTCCAACTGAAGCCTTCCAAAAAGTACAACGCTTAGTATGACTGTGACCTGGCTGACCTTAAACGCAAGTGTAGGGCACCTGAGCTGAAATGGAATGCGTCAGGTGAACCATCTGACAAACTGGCTTGCCGCCTCCTTCAAAGGCATTATCGACTTTGCATCTGCAAGAAAGTCGATAATCTTTATTCAAGCCTGCATCTCCGCAGCCTCAAACAACATGGCTCAACTTTTCAAAGTCTGGAAAGAACTGGCCAGTCCGGTAGCAGCGCTTCTTCTACTAAACACCCACCCTGGACCTTGGCTCAGCCCTGGCAGCACACTTCACCACAAAAACCCAAGACATCCTTTCCACTCTCTCTTCCGCACCACAGCATACACCAACACCGGAGCCTCCCTTGGCCCCCCCTCCTATTACCCTCTCTTTTCTTTCACCCATCTCACTGGATGAGGTGACCAGACAAGTCTTATCTATGAAGGCTTCATCCAAACAGGTGGATGCCTGCCCTTCCAAAACCATCAAAGACAATATCGACTCCATCGCCCCAGCCTTGGCTGATCTCTGCAATCTCTCCTTTTCCGCTTGAGCTTTCCCAACTGCCCTGAAGCACTCCCTTGTGCACCCTCTGCTCAAAACACCCTCTGCCGACCCCTGCATTCCGTCTAACTACCATCCTATCTCCATCACTCCTTTCTTCGGAAAACTCCTGGAGAAACTGGCCATCTCTCAGCTGACCCTCCACACAGAATCTATTGGTTCCTTCCACAACCATCAATCTGGTTTTAGAGCATCCAGAGGAAAGGAAACTGCTCTTCTGAACACCTCTGAAGACCTGCTCTCAAATGTTGACATTAACACCCCTCCATCCTCATTCTCCTTGACCTCTCCTCTGCCTTCGACATGGTTAACCACGACATCCTGATCGCACGTCTCTGTGACACCCTAGGAATCACAGGTCAGGCTCTGGCACGGTTAACCTCTTTTCTCTCCAACTACCCATCCCATGTGGAACTCAGAGCCTTTCTCTCGACTATCACTCTCATAACCTGTGACGTTCCGCAGGGATCTAACCTATCCCCCTGGTTCTTCAACGTCTAAATGGCTGCACTAGCACGTCTGATTTCCACTTTCACCTCTAACTTCCGTAGACAAAACTCTACCAGACCCATGAGAATTGGCAATACCAACTGTCTTACTACTCCTAGATTTAGGCTTACTAATGTTGGTGATAGTAGCTTTCCTGTGAAATCAGCCAAACTTTGGAACTCCCCACCACACCCTTTTAGAGAAGATCAACCCTACTTGAAATTCAGACAAAACTATATCAACTTGCTTAAATCCACGGACCTGTAGGTGTGACCATGGTATTACCTCTACCTTGGGATATACCATCAAACACTTCTTGACCTATGTTTCTGTATATTTGTTTCTGTATCTCAACTGCTTTATAACCTACACATTTGCTGTATGTTTTGCCTATATGTATAACCTACATATATGCCTATGTTTTCCTGTATCGATATTTTTGCATAATCATTGTGTAACTCTCTTTATCTTGTACTTGTAACCCAAGCCTTGCATTTGCTTTTATTGCTGCACCCTGATACCTCTGGGTCTGGTGTGCATTAAAAATTAAATAAACAAACAAACAAACAAACAAACTTCCATTGCTATGCGGGTGACACTCAACTATCTTTCAGGATACCATCAGCCGCCTCCTCCTCCTCACTCATGTCTGATTGTCTGTCCGCTATTCAATCTTGGTGTGCTGCAAACGACTTCTGCCTCAGTGCCGCTAAGACTGAGATCATTCTCTTTGGGACCCATCTTCCTGATTTCCAATTTTGCTCTGGCCGTATTCCTGTGGCCATGAACCCACACGCACCTGCGAAGCAAGAAACCTTGGGGTCATCTTCAACTCCACTCTCTCCTTCTCCTCTCACATTGCAGACATCTCTAAAAAGTCTAACTATCAGCTACACCTCCTCAGAGGTATTCTACCTTTTCTCACTTTCCCCGAGAGGCTCACTGTCCCCAGAGCCCTGGTGGTCTCCAAGCTGGACTATTGCAACAGCCTCTTGCTGAACCTCCCTTCTTCTGCTCTGCGCCCTCTGAAACTCATCCAGAACAGAACCGCAAGACTTATCCTTGGCCTCAAGCCCAGGGCCTGCATCTCTCTGCCACTGAAATCCCTTCACTGGCTCCCCGTGGCAGCAAGTATCAAGTTGAAGATACTTTGCATAATTCACAAGGCTTTCTGAGGCCTGGGACCCACCTACCTGCAACTCACTGTCCCTAATGAGCCCTCCACTCATCTACCTCCAACCTCTTACGAGTGAGCCAATTCTCCAGGCAGAGATTTGCAGGGAGATCCTTATCCCCAGCAGGTGCCTCCCTCTGGAATAACCTCCCTGCCACCCTCTGTCCTGAGCCAGATCTCCTTAAATTCTGAAAACTCCTCTTCTCCTCCTCCTTCTCTTTCCCTCTACCCTGCTAAGTTAGTTCTCAGCTTTTTCCCTCCCTCCCGCCTCCTCCGTACAGCATGCTAACTGGCTGCTGGGTGTACCTAAGAGCCTCACTGGTCCCCGGTAACCCCTCCAGTCATCCCTCACACTTGCCTCAGGGCTTACACCCTACCCCACTCAATGCACTTGAGAAATTAACCCAAGAGAATGGCTCTCTCTGCACTTAACCCTAGTCTCAACCGACCGGGTGCACTTGATCCTCCCCTCCTTGTGAACCTCTGTGCACTTGCTCGGTCTGTACGCACTGTGGCGAAGATTGTATGTCTGTTCTCCCTTGTCTTCATCCCTTAAGCACTGTCTAAATCTGCAGAATCGCTGTCAGGCCTATTTGCTGTACCCCAATCTTAAATGTACTTTTTACGCACTTACTCTGTCTGTGCAGGCTAGTTTTGTCTCAGAATTTTAAGGGCTCTGAGCGACGGTTTGTTTTTTCCCCATGCTCCCACTCTCCTTGTGCACTTTGAAACACTTGTCTGAGTATAGGTGCTATATAAATAAACAATACCATACCATACCAACAAAATTATAAGCCATCTAATAATTTTGAAACCCCACTCTTATGTTGCCACCTCTTCACAGAATCCCACCAACGTGGCAAAAACATTCAAATTTGAGTGTTAAATCCTTTTTCAAACATGTGTATTTGTATTTGTATTTGTATTTGTATTTATTGATTTATAAAGCGCCTTACACCAAGGCGCTGTACAGTGGAACAACTTAATACATAATACATAAACAATATAATGGTGGAAGCAAAATTACGATATGAATCATTCAACAAAACAGTGAAAAGAGCAATTAACTGAAGGGGAAAGGGGGAATAGGGGAATGTGTGCAGATTTGTGAAAAGTCACCAAATGTATAAGCCTTTCAAAAATGTTTGGACCCCCCCTTTCATTTTTTTCCCTCTTGGTAAAACAGAATCAGAGTTTGTAAAACCATACAAGGTCATAATATTTCAGGAAGTTTAATTGAGTGGCGCCAAAGTTATACGCCATCCAAAAATTGCTTTTCACCAACAATGTGATGAAAAAATATGTATGGATTCCCCCAAACATCTCAGATGTTCACGAACATCGCAGGGCTGTCCCGAGCTGTTTGCTGTCTAGAAGATGAAGTAACACCAGTTTTTTTTAGCCTGGTGCAATGTTGTGTTTTTTAATATGTTTTTTTACTGTCGGTGGACTACGGGCGCTGTACGCAAATCCACATTCTTCACCAGTCAATCAGTGGGTGCGGCCAATGTCTGCGGACATCACGCCGCCCACCAGACCAATCTCAGGCCCGTCCGCGGACCAAACAAGAAGTGAGTCTGCAGACCGAACCCACATATCACTAATCTTTTTGTTTACCTACTTTTTGGCCTTTTCAAAGAAAACGACTAAACGGATTTACACCAAATTTACAAAAGCACGCTTTCCAGACTAAGCCGCCACTCCTGACGTAAATCTGGTGAAAATCAGTACAGCGGTTTGGGCTGTAGCCGTGAGAAACATTTTTTTTGTATTTTATTTTTTTTATTTTATGTAGTTCATTACAAACTTTTCAAATATTCGTCTTCATCAACAAAGAATTAAAATCTAAAAAAAAAAACATTTCCACACATGCATAAACTTTCAAAAACAGTTCAACAAAGAGTCAGAATTAGCAGTAATTGCGTATTATATTATTATCTTTCAAAGTCCTCTATCAATGAACTAAAATATATATTTTATGGGCCAAAGTGAATTTGCTCAAAGTAGGTCCGCCATTGTACTTTCCAGTTTCTCTAAATAAAATGTTAATGTGAAAATTTGTTTAAAGTCTGTTCCTTCCGAAATTATATTCCACCAATCTTTGCCATTTAAATGCGGCCTCTTTGGAATTTCCGGTCCCAAGTATGTTGTTCTTAAGTCTCTTAATTTTTTACAATATAGTAGAAGATGTTTTAACGTTTCTTTTTCTGTTTTACAAAATCTGCAAACTTCGTCAGAATCTTTGTCTTTGGTTCTTATATTCATAATTGCTTTGGTTTGGAACAGGTTCATACGGAATTTCAAGAAGATGTTCCTTCTTTTTTTGCATGGAAAACTTTGGAGATATTTAGGGACAGTATTGACCACCTGCACTTCGGAAGCATTTTCGACCATGCATCTACGGAGTGATCTTTGATCTTGGTTTTCACACCAATCTTGGTCCCATAATTTCTTTTTTACTGCGTTAGGATTCTGGATCAATAGCAGTTGGTCAGTTTGTAGTTGTTTTAATATATTCAAACAGGTTTGTTTCCACATACTCAGAATTGAGACACCAGCATCATTTTTGTCATTCCGAAGAATTTGATATTGAAGAAGATCATCCGCTCCCAAAACGTTCCTATACACTGACAGCATGTTCCACATCACCTTTGCATTGATCGAAGTTAAACCAAGCTCATATCGAATACAAGCAGTTGGGGTCCCTCTGGGCAATGATAGCACTTTACCCTAGAATGTGTTTTCTCACCAGGACCATGTCCCTGCCAGACAGCCTAGCATAGCTTCAGCACCAAAGATTATTGCTTGGATAACCTTTGCTTTATAGAATTAAATGGTCGGTTTCAAGGTGAATTTCCCGTACTTCTTATTTAATACGACTCCTTGGGCTGCTAAAGCTCTACACTTTCAACAGATTTTCGCAACCATATTGTCATCATTAATACGAGAGTTTATCGTCACTCCCAAGTACTGGGTTTCCAGCGTGAGTCAGATGGGTTTATTTTCCAATTTCCAATAACATTTTCGCCGATTACCTGATCCAACTAGATTTTGAAGTACCAATATCTCGGTTTTCATTGGATTAATCACAAGACCACTTGCATGTGTGTACTCTTTTAGAGTTGTCAATTTTCTTTGCAAACCAATCTGTGTTACATCCATTAACACAATGTCATCAGCATATAGTATATGGCCAAGTCGATTTCCGTTTATTTTCGGAGCAAAGGATCTTGTTGTTTCAAATGCTCTTTCTATATTGGAAATAAATGCACTGAATCGAGTGGCCCCAAGAGGAAACCCCTGTTTCACACCTTGTTGTTGCAATGGATGCAGAAAGTGTTCCTTATAAATCCAATCTGACTTTTATCGTGATGCCAGAATAAAGTTCTTTAATTGCAGCAAGCAAGCTACCTGGACACCTCCATTTGCTATGTTTTGTGCAGAGAAGCTCACAATCGATACTGTCGAACGTGTGAGCCAAATCTATGAAGGCTAAGTAAACTCTGGATTTTTTCCTTATCGCCTCCATTTTTAGTAGATTGATTTTCATTAGATTTAGTCCGCATCCAAAACCTTTAACGAAACCAGTTTGGCGATCATCGGCCACTCCTGCCACTTTTATCCAATCTGTCAGTTGTAATAACAGTTGGGTTGCAAAGATTTTTCCCACAACATCTAAAAGGGCGATTAGCCTGTTGTTTTTTGGGTCTGTTCTTAATCCCTTTTTAAACACAGGCACAATTATTGACCTTTTCCACGAGTTTGGAATTCTTTTTTCCTCAATGATATTTTTAAATAGGATAAAGTAGAACTCAGCCCATGCATCAGGATGTAATTTTAATGTCTGGTTTGTGAGACCATCTGGTCCGGTAGCTCGAGACGAGCTCAACCTTTTGATGTTTTCAAGGATATCTATCTTATCAATGGAGATGTCCCAAGTTGAAGGGGTGTTTTGTTTACTATACTCGCTGTCAATGTTTTTAGTAAACAGATTCATAAAATGCTCTATCCATTTTGCTTCCGCCACCATATTTGTTTGAATTGCTTGTTGAGGGACTGCAAAGTTGTTTATCACTTCCCAAAACGTGCAGCCATTTTTTAATGATAAGATTTGCAACATTTTTTCGGCGTCATTTTGAGTCATCGTATTTTTGTGCATTCGCAGCCAATTTCTATAGCTTTTTTTAGCTTCATTTTTGTGTTTCAAATAATCTTTAGCTGGGTTTTTCTGTAAGCTCTTAATGATTTTTTGCAATTCACGTTTTTTTCTGACTACTTCTCTGTCATATACGTGAATCTTCTTAAAATATTTTAGTTGTTTCCTTTGGAAGTTTCGATATAGGCTTACAGTAGGGCAGGATATTCAATTTGATCCATAGTTTATTTTATTTTTTCTCCTGTTAACAGATTTGTCATTGTTGGAATCTGTTGCTTTTTCAGTCTTATATGATTTCTATCCGGTGTACTGGAGACTTTGTGTGTCCATCTCAACTCATTTTTCATCTTTAGTCCTTGCAAGGTAATTCTTATCAGCTCGTGATCACTGTTTTGCATGTCAATTACTTTTAAATCTTCAATATTTCCCAGCAAATTTTCAGAGACATAGAAGTAGTCGAGGATAGATTTAGAGTTCTCATTTTGCCAAGTAGGTTTAGGGGGAATATCCCCTTTCATGTTTCCATTTAGCATTTCCATTCCTCGAACTTCCATCTCTTCTTCCCATGCTAAAAGCAACCAATTTTTCTTTATGTGTGATTTTGTATTTAGTGGAGCTATCGCATTTTGTACTTTCAAACATTCCATGTTGAGATGTTGAGATCACCACAGAGTATAATTTTGGCGTTCTTCTCACTAGACAGTATTGTGTCTATTAGATCTCCTATAACGTCAAGATATACCCATTCATCTGAGGCATTGTGCTGCCAATATAAATTAATTGTATGAACTTTATATACATTATATGCGTTGTCTTTCGCTTTTTCGTTCTTTTTTTCCACTGTAACATATTGGATTTATTGGGTCACATTTACAGAGTTTATTATTCTCTAGCCATGGTTTAGTTTTACTAAAGTCAATAGCCCTGCCATTGGTCTTCCTTTCGCTTGCTTTATGGCTGGGCTCCAGGCTGTTTCATAGACTTTCACCAAAGGCTGATTAAGAAGCCAAGTTTATTGGAGGGAAATGACATGTAAAGTTCTGGTGCCTCCAAGTCTGTTGTTAAACAGGTGCATGAAGCCTCTTGTGTTCCATGTACCTATCCTTACTACCGGCAATATCCTTTTCGTCTGGCATTATTTGTTTTGTTGCAAATTTAGTGAGCTGGCAGCCCAGTTCCAATGTGTCTCATCGTCATTTTTCTCCTGGCTATTGTTGATGGTACTTTGACTCAGATCTTCCTTCTCTTTACAGGCAAATGTGATTTTGATTTGTTTTTTTGGTTCAAGTCTAACTTCGGCACAGGGGAACATATCATAATCTTTGCTTGAGCTCTTTGTAGTTCTTTCAAAGTTGACTTTTTGTTTTGTGATTTTAGAATATAAATTGATCCCCTCTGATCTTTTGGGTTGTTGATTTCCCGGGGTCTTTGTTTTTATATATGAGGAATCACCCCAAGGTCCAGTTATTCCAAATCCCAAATCTTCAAATTCAGAGGTGTATTCTACAATAATGTTTCTGATGGCTCTTGAATAGATGTGTAGTAATACACGATCAGTTATTGCGTCGTTTATGAGTTCAACTGTTTTTATATCATTCATTGTTGTTGAGCGTAGCTGTGGAAGATGGTTCAGAAGTTTCAACACATTGTACTTGTTTAGAATTAGCCCATCATCTGATGGAAAGTTTCTTTCTAATAAAAGGCAGAGGTTTGAAGTTATGTCCTGATGATTCTTTGTCAACAGCTTCTGTCTGTGGAATAGCACTCTCTTATCCTCTCTCCAGTCTTCCTTAGCCTTTTCATTCCATATCCTAACTCTTTCTTTGTTTTTGTGGGCCGTTTGTTCACCCACTACTTCGCCATATCTCTGCTCCCTGTTATCACATTTTACTTCTTGAGATTTTGCTTGTAGGAGGTCGAAGTTCTCGGACGATTTAAAGTTTGCTGAAGCCCATCTTTCATCCAGAGTCAAGCATTTTGTTTGGACTTTAGTTTTTTCTTCTGGCTCTTGGAATTGAATACTCCCTTTTTTTTCCTTCTCAGGGTAACCTCGATAGTACAGGTTCTTAACTGGCTTGTTTTTCCATTTTGAATTGACAATTTATTTTCCATTGCGTCTATGGGAAAAAACACATGGGCCCTCATTCTGAGTTCGGAGGTAACCATGGAGCTATTAGCTCCATGGTTGCCTCCCAACTCGTCCCAATTCCGACCTGGTAAATGGAGTAATTACCGGTCCATTCAAAGGTTGGAGGGACCGGTAATTCCCCATTCCCCAGGGCCCTTCCCCATTCCCATTTTTGCCCCCATAGGGCTTAATGGGAATGGGGAAGGAGGTAATCACGGTATCGTAAATTACGGTACCGTAATTACCTTCAAAGTCACTTTGCGGGTTTGTTTTTTAACGCCTGCTAAAAGCAGGCGTTAAGTAGCAACCCGCAAAGGGAACTCGGAAAAGGGCGGGAAGGGTTTAACGGCACCGGTCTCGTTACCGGTGACAGTTAACCCTTACCGCCCTACTCGGAATGACCCTCATATACTTTTTCTGCAAAGTTTTGTGAGGATTCGTCTGGGGGTCAAAATTATAAGCCACCCAAAAAGTGCTCTTTTTATGGGTTGAGCATTTTAAGAATAATTACAGGGCAGCTACTCCAGGCCCTGTGATATATTAAAATATTTTTGTCATGCCTTTTTCAACCAAACATAACTTTACTGGTGTTTTGTAAACATGCCCCAATGCTCCAATCACAAGACTGTCAAGACTATACTGCGCTGATGATCCATAATAAGCATGAAGCTAGATATGTAGTTGTCTTGCAGCCCTGCCTCTAAGAAATAGACAATTTTTTCTGGAGCATAAGGATTGCATTTGGGCTAAATTGCATAACCACAATGATTTGCTGATGTGGCTCTGAACTGGAGGTGAACTTCCAGCGATGGCTACCAGGTGGCATTGTGGAATGTGTGACTTCACTCCAATAGATTATCCTATTTTGAAAACAATGTTTTACAAAAGAGTTTAGGTTAAACAAACAGAAAATTGAAGTCTACAAACATCAGAAATAATAATGTTAGGGTAACAACATAAACATTATTAATACATTTAAAAAAAAAAAATTAAAATCAAATATCATGGTAACACACTATGTTTTTCAGATCTTTTGTTTTTGCTTTAAAATGCTTTATATTGAATGTAATGCAAATTGTGTGAATATTTGTTTTTAATAGAAATGATAAACTGTTTTAATCAATTCATGTTTTAATTTTGTGCTGTTTTTGTTAGTATTTACAGTTTGCACTGTTTACTAAATTTAATTTAGCACACATATTACATGTTTCCAATTTGTATGCATAGTGAAATAAAATATAAATGGTGTGTATTTATTGTTATTTGTAGAAGTAAATGTTACTAATCTTTTACTGTATATGATATTTGAATGTGTTGTTGTTTAGTCTATGGCCCTCATTACGACACAGGCGTTGGACCATGGTGCTAATAGCACCATGGTCCATGCCTGTAACTTACCGACTCCGCCATGGCGGAATGGGGAATTACCGCCCCATTCCTAGGTTGGCGGGGCGGTAATTCCCCATGCCGCCATGGCCGTTCCCCATTCCCATTTTTGCCCCATAGGGCTCAATGGGACTGGGGAAGGCGCTAATTACGGCACCAATACATTACGGTGCCGTAATTAGCTCCTAGGTCCCTTTGCGGGTTGGTTTTTTAACGCCTGCTAAAAGCAGGCGTTAAAGTGCCACCCGCAAAGGGACCTCGTAATCAGGCGTTAAGGGTTTAACGGCGCCGCCACCTTTTACGGCGCCGTTAACCCCTTAACGCCTGGGTTGTAATGAGGGCCTATGTTTTATTTTTATAATGATATGTGTATTGTTTAGTAAATTATATGCATGTACAATGATGACATGTACCTTATTAATTGATATTGGTGCATTTATAAAGTATGACACATTAATGCTTATGTATATGGTGTTATTGTAAATGTATTTTTTAAATATTCTATGTATTATTTAATGCAATTTTGTGAGGAAACATGCTTGTGTATATTATATTGTAAGTATGTTAATGTGTGGTAATTTTGTATTAGAAACATGTTATATACTTCCTTTTAACATATTATATATAGGTCAACATTAATTGTACTTTTAAAATTGTTACATTTTATACAATTACTTGATTTTCTATGTGGCATTGTTATACGTGTATGGTTATATTGTATGTTTTTACCTTAATATCATTATTTCTGTTGTCTGTAACTCTTTTGTATATCTGTATTTTTTTCAAGTAATTTCAACTTTTTTTACAGTTACGTGGTTATTGATTTGAGTGTTTGTTGTATTACCACCAGGTGTTGTAAGAGCATGTAGTATAAGTGTTTGTGTGTCATAAGAGCATATTGCATAAAAGTGTGTGGTGTAAGTGTATGTGTCATAAATACATGTGTTGTAAGAGCATGCGCATTGTATTTATTATTTATTACATGTGTATTCTGCACCTAACCCGCAGGCAACTGGGCGCATCAGCTTAAGAAAATGGTTACAGGTAGTACATGGTTAAGCAATGTGGTTACATAGTGCATGGCAAATTATATTAGTATCATGCTGGTAAACCTATGAATATGGTTATTATGTGTTTTTAGGAGATGTTAATACAATCTGTGTACAGCATGCATGACTAACTTTGATGGGAGTTTTCAGGAGATGGTAATTGTGTAATGTATAAACTGTACAACTTTAAAGGTGAAATCAAATTCAGCTGTCACTTGCATTTTATGTGGGTTTTTAGATGTTATTTGTGTAATGTATAAACTGTAAAACTCAAACTCTATGTACACAGTTTGCATGAAAAGTGTACATGTATTCCATTGCTTTAAAACTAACATGAATTTCAGCTGTGACTTGCCTTTCATGTGTGCTTTTAGGATATGTTAATTGTGTAACGTACAAACAGAAAAACTCATGTACTCTGTGTACAGTTCGTATGACTTGTCTTTGTTGTGAGTTTTCAGATGATGTTAATTTTGTAATGTATGAACTGTACAACTCATACGCCTTATGTACATTATTGAAAAGCTTGTTGTTGGCACCTCTGTGATAGAAGTGTGTGTTCTAAGAATGTGTGTCATAGGACCATGTATTGTAGGAGCACATGTCATTGGAGCATGTGTCGTAGGAGTGTGTGTGTTGTCAGAGAACATGTAATAGCTGCATGTGTCATACAATAATCTGTTGTAGAAATGCATGTTGTTGGAGTGTGTATTGTATGAGTGCGTGGTAAGTGTGCACCGCAAGAGTGTGTGCTGTTCAAACATACATTGTTAGAGCATGTTTCGTACATCCACATGCAAGGTGTAGTAGACGCATGTGTAGTAGGTGTGCTTGTCATTGGAACATCTATGCATGTATCATAGGAGTGTGTAGTGTAGAAGAGCATGTTATAACAGCGTGGGTCATAGGATCACATGTTGTAGCAGTGTGTCTCATTAGATTGTGTGATATAAGAGTGTGTGGTAAGTGTGTGTGGTAAGAGTGTGTGACGTAGGAGCGTGTGTCCAAGGAGAATGTATTGTAGGAACATGCCTGATAGGTATATTTATTGTAGGTGCATATTTCCTAGGTGCATATGTCCTAGATGCATGTGAGAGCACTTGTTGTACATTTGCATGATATGAGTAATAAGCACATGTGAATGAGGTGCCTGTGTCATAGCAGACGTTATTAGTTTTCATATACATAATGTTAATATCACAAATGTATGTATGGGGTTTTAAGGCAACATGTGCCTCCATTCTTCACATGAATTGAATGCCTCCTAGCGTATACATTTATGTATGCAAAGTGTATATGACCAGATCAGGCAGCAAACTAGGAAAATAGAGTGTCACAATACAAGACCAGTGTGTATAGGGAATTACATTACCGTATTAAGCTTCAAGATGTGCAAGAAACTGCTGTGCTAGTCAGCACAGTGGTAGAGAGCTGCAATCAAGAAAAGATATGAAGCCAAAGAGAAAAGGTTACAAACCAAGCACACATGACCAGGAGATCGTAGCGAGCAAGGCAAGAAGTACTTGCTGCTGGTGTACAACCATACCGGTATGCACGCATCATGAAAATAGCATCTGTTGACAGGACAGTAGGAAAGCCTAAAGAAGAGAACTTGCAGCATGGTGATTTCATCACATGTGATGACGTCATCACATGCGACTCAAGAAGTGAACACTATGTTAATAGCACAGAGTACCGCCCGAAGGGTGTAGAAGTCAGCTCGTACGATAGGATGTGCGCGGAGACCAAGAATAAATAAATTCAAGCATTAAAATGAAGCAAAAAGTAAACGAGTGAGAAACAGGAAACAATACAAATTGTAAAACGGAGACAAGCATGGATCATGAAGGGAAATAGGAAACCAGGCAGGAAAAAGCAGTAAGGAAGGAACAGAAAGAGATTAAAAAAAACAAGCAGGACAAAGGGCTGAAGTAATCTAAAAAAATAGAGAAATGGAAGAAACGTACCAAGAAGAGTATACCAACAAGAGCAAATCTAGAGAAAGCCCAAAGTGAGAATAGAATAAGGAATCAAAATACGAAATTAGAATACTGACAATGTTAACAATATAATGATGATAATGATAATGATGTGGTATTTATATAGCGCCTTTATCCAAAGCTCTTGCACTATTAAGAGTATAAGTTTAGATGTACTCCCAATAATACCACAAAGAGATGTATGAACATGACAAGGAGAAATACATTAAAAAAATATAGTTATCCATTATGGTGAATCAAAATACATATATGCAGCCATAACTAACGAAATAGAGAAAAACAATGTTTAAATAATAATGAGGTACCTCTGGTGATGCCACTGTATGGAGGTACTCAAGCAACATCACAAACTCCAAAATAGCAATTTGAAAGTCCCACTAACAAGGCCAAACATCTCTGGAAAACTGACACATGTCTGTAAGGAAGTTCAAATAGAAATGAGATTCTGAACAAAATCATAAGACGAATGTAAGACTCTGCTCTTAATTGATGCCTCCAGGTGACAATGAGTTAAGGTGATGTATCCAAAAACCTTCCCTGCAATTAAGTCTGCAATGGATGATCGCATGTGGATTACAGACGATCACTTGCAGGACCTGAACACGAATTTGAGTTAGTTGATGTCTTTATACCATGAAATGGCTGGTAACAGGGCAAATAATATTGACAGTCTGTATGTTTGATCGATGCTTGTTCCAAAGAATCTTAGCTGCTCTCTTTGTCTGTCGCACATAGTAGATGCCACATATTGGAGCCACATAACTGGCACACCATGGATAGCGCCCCTGCAATTTATATTTGAAAAGAACAGACACCAGCTGAGCGCTGGCTCTATACATCATGTCAGCTTCCATTCATATGGGAGATCTACTTTCACATAACCCTTTCCATGAATTACTAGTAACCATGTGCTGGCTCCAGAATGGGCTAAGTAGAAGTGGTGCACTTTGCCACCTTGCCTGCTTTCTGCACTCTATCTTGTCAAAATCTCACTGCTGAGCTTAATTCTCATAACAGAGTGGAAGGTATGTGAAGAAGTTACGTGTAATAGCACATCTGTATTTTTGGCACACACAGCCATTCTCTCTCTTCCGCTCTCTTGCTCCTTCGATAAAAGGGGTGTTGGTCATTAATAAACGTGAAAAGGCTCCACTCACAAGTCTGACCTGTGTGCCTGCTAGCCAATATCGCATGGTTCTAGGTTGGTGGATACTACGACTGCTGGGCACTTGGTCTGGAGGATACATGGATATTTGAGGAGAAAATGCACTGCGAGCAAAGTGGCATTGCTGCCCCTATGTTCAGTGTTATCCCCAATGGCCAGGCAGTTGCTCCGGCCCTGCTTATAAGTGACCTCAATAAGTTTGGGTCAGAACTTTTTTCATCATAAAATGACCAGTATTCTGCAATGACATTCCAACATGTTCAATCAGTTTATTGCTTTTGACCTAGTTTAATGTTGGGGCAGCATTTTAACATCAGACAACCCACAAAAAACATTGACTCGTTGACAGCTATATATTTACCTTCGATATGGACATATTCACAGCCAGAAAGTGTATCTTATAGTATTGTATAAACTGGATTAACATACATTAGCCTCCATGACCAGTACAGTTAGGCATTGCTTTGTTAGTTTGCACACATAATTGCAAATCGATTAAGCACCTTTCCTTTTTAACTCTGCAAGCACTGCTAGATAATACATGCAGCTATGAATCCACTCAGGTACACACAACTGAAACTTGCAAGCAGGGGGGGGGGTGTCAAAATGAAGTCAATTTATTATTGACGCAGTTTTAAATTGCATTAATAAATATACTTTCACTATGCAACAAAACAAATGTGTGGTCAGTACCCAGAGTCAGCTCTTTCAGCACAGCTTAAAATGTTGTTACATGTTAGATGGTTTAAGTGAATGAAAATGTATAAGAAACCATTTTCTGCCAGCACATGGGATTATGTGCAAAAGTCCATTCACCTCTTGTTGCTGTACTTGTATGAGGCCCCCATGCCCAGCCTATTATTATAATTATATTATAATTGTTTTTTTTATTGTTTAATACCAGTGAGTGGATTCGAACCTGTGCTGCACTGCGTTGTCTTGCTTCCAAGACAAACGCATTGGCCTCGAGCTATCCTTCCTCCAATCCAATCTCCCTTCTGCCCATCCATGGACGGGAATTCTTTGACTGTCCCATGCACTGTCTCCAGATGTTTCAGGAGGGATTTATCATGATTCTGACCTGCCAGGGATGAGTGACCTGGCCCTGCTGAGTTGATTTATCAACAAGGTTATCTTCCAGGCCTCTGTGTTTTTACTTGAACCAGACAATGTGGTATTCAGCCTGAAAACAGGTTTGAATAGATAAGAGCTATATTTCCACTACCAAGTTAATTACTCCTAGACATGTGAGCAATGCGGTTTGCAGCAGGTTCCCCCCCAAACCCTCCTTTTCCAGGAGGGCATTATACAGCTACTATTGCTCAGGCTGGTTAACATCTCTTTGGGCATTCTTGATAAGAGAAACACTCCTGCTGCTTGTTGACCTCCACTAGCCAGCAGCCTAGGTAGCTGCCTAGTTTGCCTACTGCTTGCACCGAGCCTGGTGTAAGGTTCTGGATATGTATTCATTCGTTTGTTCATATTTCTCACGTTTTATTGGGTGGATAGATACAGTAGACACTTGTCTACCATATTTTGAATTTAGCTCAATACAATCGAAAAATAATCTCTAAAAGCAGCACTCACTAACATATTTCCTCACTTGCGTGTGCCAAGATCGCATGTTATTGAGGACAAATCCTGCAAGCTGCGGGTAGCAGTCTTCATGCAAGTGACATCTGCAGAAGCTTATTTTTAAAGACAGACTCCTAAAACCAGCCATCATTTGTTCAGGGTCATGCCCTGGGTGTATCATCTACATGTCTAAGCACATCTCTCATGTATTAAATCAGTTGTTAAGCCATGTACATATACATGCTGATGGTTCCCTTGTGCTTTGCTGGTGTTTTTGGGAAAGGGCAATACAGAAAGGGCTCTTTACAAACCCCTGCTTGCATGGTTCAACCCCAGATAGAAACGCTCATGCAAATCTGAAACATTTAGGTAGAAATGTGTAAAATAGATTGTCAGTGAAGTCCTATTTAAAGCTGGCATTGGCATTACTCATTCGGCATCCGTGTGGGAGTAGGGCTGACCCCCGCCCATCACCCACATGGGTTATAGGAATCCAATGCACAACAAAGCATTGAAGAGCTGTCTGTGTGCCTCTTGTACCATTGACAAGCCCCCTGACATGCAGGCACGTCTTATCAATCTTGGCAGGTACATCTTCCAATTTGATTGCTCAAAACCTGAGCTGAATCTAACATCCAATCCCAGATTCCAAGAAACACAAGCAGTGGAGGCACCAGCCGGCCATCTTCCCTCCCGCTCCCCTTATTACTTTCAATTCCCCACAAGCCAACACCCCGATCCTGCCATCCCACACTCACCTGTTGTGGTGCTGCCGAGCCAGACCTCACCCAACTCCACCGATGGACATCATGAACATGGAAGAGGTGCTCTGTAC
The DNA here is from genome assembly GCF_040938575.1 of Ambystoma mexicanum. Lineage (NCBI taxonomy): Eukaryota > Metazoa > Chordata > Amphibia > Caudata > Ambystomatidae > Ambystoma > Ambystoma mexicanum. The sequence goes on from NC_090928.1 coordinate 357,028,410, forward strand.
TTGAGCCGTGACTTCAAATTACATGGCGGCCATGTTTGGTGAGGATGCCTTTGTATGCAGCAACATTTTGCATGCTCGCCGCAACCCATTAGTTTACACAAATGTATTGCTGTTGACACCCACCCGTAGGGTTAGCCCTGGGGTTCTTGAAGCAATAAGTGCCTGTTCTAGGGGCTTCTGAATGGTAACAGCAATGGGGACAAGCATAGGTTTAACTTTGGGATCACAGGCCGTTGCCATTTGATGAAGCCCCAGAAGAGAGCAAAACATGAGGGATAAAGAGCCTCTTGCATTATGGATCTTGCATCCCTCAGAACATGTTGAGCTGAGTGTTTGTGGCATCTTTTCAATGTTTGTGTCTGTTCCTAGATCCTTAACCTACTTGCCCTTCCATGGTATGGCTCTATGGCTTTTAACTATGTCCCTTCCTCACGCACTATCTAAAGTTTGGGGTATTTTCAGATACCTTGTTCGAAAAGTTTGACAGAATAATAACTTTATAAAGTCATATTTTTCAGGAGTGAGCATTCTATACAATTCTGCAAGGAATGAAATGCTTCTCAAAAGCTAAAAATTAACCTTATTTAGTAACATGTCAAACTGACATCTTTCACAAATGCATGTTTTTGTTATTGAATAGATTGAAAAGCAATTTGAAATCTGGGGATATTTCAGTTGGCAGAAATTGCTGTGCCAAGCAATTTTCCCATCTACAGAGCATTTACCAGAGAACCATTAGACTTTTTTTTTAAAATGCTCTTGCTGTAAGTAGCAGCATGCACGCTTCATTTTCTGACTTGCATTGAATGAGGTAAATTGGGAATGGAGTGGAGGCTAAATTGTCAAATTAAAGGTGTTTATGAATGCATTTTCAAGAGAAAAGTGTGCACATATTTATGTTGCATAATAAAGAGGAACAAAAAAAGTAGATTTAAAATAAGGCCTTCAAAAATAAGGTGTGATTTTGTTGGCACTTGATTCTGGTGCAATTATGCGAACATATCCTGAATTCAATGAATTCAGGCCAAAGACTACAAATACATTCATAGTGTGAATAATGCTGTTTTCCACTTACCATTTAGTCATATTTCTTTTAGTAGCGATAACATCTTAACAGCAATTTCCACTGATTAGTCTAAACGTGTTCTACAGTATGCACCATATTAAATTTAAAATGTAAACAGTATTTAATGTTCTGAGCGGCCCAGTAATTAAATCTTCTTTTGGCCAGAAGAAATACTACGGGTAAGGAGCAAAGATTTCTAAGTGTTATGTCCAAACTTGAAACTCAACTTGTCACAGATGTGTTTCAGTCATAAAGGGAAACAGACAACACCCATGTCCAGAGAGAGCACTGTATAGTAATCTCCAAAGAAGCAGGTCAGCAGCCTACAGTTCTATATACTTGTTTTTTATAATGCTTAATCCCAGAGGTTTCTAAGCATAGACCCGGTGATCTGAACCTGTGTTACTCATCGTGGTCGTTGCCCCTGAGCTATCCTCAAAGATCAAACAAGAACGTGCAAGCAAGGCCCAATACAATTAGCAGAAACACAGAATAACCAAACATGCTAATCATCAACATTTTCAAGAGAAAACACACAGTAATTAGACATGGAAGGAAGGCAAGCTTCTAAAAGTGGAATTGTGCTGCAAGAAGGATACCAAAATAGTCAAATAAAAAGGAAAACAAAAAAATTGTCTCTCGAAATACTTTAATGAATGCCTAGCCTATAGATCTTCCAAACAGTAATACAGGTCCTAAATGTGGTTTGTAGATGTCAAGCGTGCTCGGCGGTACTCTTGTCCATTGGTCCTTAGCTGCAGGCAAGTTACACGCTCTTTTAAGTGGCACCCTAATTTTCTCCAGGAAGGGTCACATTCCCTCCTTTGATCATATGTCTTAAACCACTTTGGCCCTCATTACGAGTTCAGCAGAACAGGTAAAACGTGGCAGTAACATATTTACAGCCACTTTGACTGTTTCACGAATTACAGGTGACAGAAACTGGTGCTAATTCTGCCAGTGGTAATTCTGTTGGCAGAATTATCACCAATAAACCAGCAGTAACGCCGCCAGCGTTTTATTCCGTTGGCAGAATTATCCCAAAAAAGACGCAGTTACCTCCACCTAGCAGGCCACAACTTGCCTGGAGGAAGGGGGTTAATTGGCCACAGCCTATTTCTTTCTTTTGAGTTGGACTAGACGTTGTGGGATTTGTAGTTTGGTAACAGTTGTTCTCATACCTGTCTCCATGTGTGCATTTGTGCAGATTCATTGTCAGTTGACCTACTTACCCACAGGCCAGATGAGCTGTTCTCTGTGTGTGTTAATGTAAGCTGGGAGGGTACTGTTCCTCAGGGCCATGGTATTATGGGTGGAACCTGGAAATTGAGAGCAACAGTTCCTGATGGTGACAACCTCACCCCAATACCTTAGCCACTATGCCATCACCCCCAACACTTTACCCCCACATCCTTATCCCAAAGAACTTACTCTCCCCACACCCTCATCCCCAACACCTTACTCTCCCCACACCCTCATCCCCAACACCCTACCTTCCCCACACCTTTGTGGTGTGCAGTAAGTCACAAGGACATGTCTACGTCTTCCTTCTCTTGCCACCATTTTGAGTTGGAGTGGTGGGACAAGGAATGTGCCTGTGAGAGCTCATTGGTGATGCGCTTGCCACAGATCCCTCTGTTCGGGTGACTGACACTGAGCTAGCAGGTTCACCCACCCCCACCGAAAAGGCTGTAGTGTGAGGGTAATAGCCTGGTAAACATTTTCATTAGTGGCAGACATGTACTCTGATCATTTCCACACCATTTTGCTTATCAGTATAATGACAACCGTGCCATCTGTTTAATGCCGACACAATGCCCCAAGGCCATAGCCACCCTTCTAGAGGCACCCTGAATGGCATCTTGCATTCCCTCTAAGTAGCCAAACTGTTCCTGAGCAATGTGTTCCTTCCACTCCTGCCACTGCTCCATCTGTGTGAGCCTCTCCCACATAGCATCCAGGGTGTGTTGCTGAACTGGGAATGGAGGTTCATGGCAGTGCCTACACAAAGATCCAGAAGCCTGTGCACCTACTGCATCATCAGCCTCTGGAGGTGTGTCTGTGTTATCCCCATGGTGCCAATGCAGTGCACAGTGAGAGGATAAGGGGGAAGGACTGGTATTCACAGGTAAGATGCTCGGATTGGAGAGGCGTCCATTGATAAGTGGCTCATAATGGCAGCTCCAAAGGCTTAGTCAGTGGTGCCTGACCCAGGTACTGCAAAGCAATCAGGTGAGGCATTGGTGTGCTCTGCAGTTGGCTGACAAATGGATTCACTTCTGGTTAACAACCCTTATCTCGCTGGTTGGAGGCATCTGAGAGGTAGGTGCTTCTTCACGCTACCCTATGGCCACTGTAGTTGTCACAACTGTTGGAGTTGTGTGAGTGGCCCCAAGTGGATGATGTGGTGCTCTAAGACAGCAAGGTCCTCAAGGTGTCCTTGTGGCAATGACTACCTGGCTACCTGGTTGCTGCATCACTGGGCAGTGCAGCATCGTCTGGTGCCAAAGTGCCACTTGCCGGAACAAAAGTGGCAGATGTACTGGGCCCTTTCATGGACTACTGGCTGTCTTGTGTGCCTGTTGGAACACATTAGACATGGCATGATTACCCATGTAGTAATATCGTGGGTGCGATGTGATGGTGTTTAGCATTTAGCAGCAATGAAAGCATGATGGGCAGGGTGTGAAAGTGCCAAAACAGAATTTTCAAATGGCAGGCAGTGAGTTCATGATTGTTTGTGATTTGAAAGTGTTGGGACTGTGCATCTTAGCTAGTTTGTGGTCTTATGGACTTTCACGTCAGGCAAGCTCATGGGTGCCCATGTACACCTGGCCCATCTTGCATCTTGTTTTTACATTGAGTTTTCCTCTCAAATGAGTGGTGCACCTCTACCTGGCATGGTGTGAGGATGACTTTTGGAGGATCACACCGTACATACAAATGTCTTGCTGCTAATGCTCTACTGCACGTGTTCTCTGTGGGGCCAGGTCACCAGCATCTCTTGGATTTGGCATGGGCTCTTTGTCAGGCATGTATTGTGGATACATGGGAGTGGTGCCTACTGCCAACAGTGGTTGGCAATGTACTTTGCAATGCACTCCTACTCCAGGATACTTGCTGTGGACTTTATCTGATGAATGTCCTACACTAAGTGGCTCCTCCTTTTCTATGGTGGGCCTTTTTTGGGGGTAATCACCTTGCATGCCTCCAGATATACAGTCTAATTGTGTTGGATGTGTTAATTGTGCTTGCACATTGCCTGCCTCGTGCTTTGCACAGTGACTGCAAGTGTGTACGATGGAATTTAGTTAGGGTTGGTGGGAAAGTGGCCCATGCACCAATTATGTACTCACTGGGGTCTTCCTGTCTGGCAGCTCTGACCTCTGCTACTCCAATTCCCTTCAAGCATGCAATGTGGAATAGGCTGCTCGCAGTATCCCATCAAGGTGCGAGTTGCAGTTGCTCCACTCTCCATTGTCTGGTAGCTGCTGTCTCCCTACGGTGGTTGGCTACTATGGTGCAGACTGAGGCTTTCAAGCCATTGCATCTTTCATCAGGTCCTCACAGTCCAGTGACACTGTCCCCACAGCTGCCTCCTTGTCCTGGATCTCTCTCCATATAGAGTGTTTCCAGTGGTGGGTGCTCTTCCAATGTTGTGCCCCACGTAGCTCATCTGCAATTGCCACCACCTTCTTACAAAAACCAGTGAGCTCTGCCTCAGTTCGTTTTGGCTTTCAGAGTTGTATTTCAGGCCCCCTAGCTTTTCCTTTGCCTCCTAACTTCTTTTTTCGAGGGTTTCAGGTTTGGGCTGCAATTGATTTAGCATTTATTGAGTTTTTCAAGATGGCAGCCACTGAACTTCCCAAATGTGTCAATGTGATTTTCCACTCAGTGGTTACAATTCAGTAAATCCACCAGGTTTCAATCGGTAACAGTAATTCTGCAGAAAATTGGCAGAATTACTGCTGTACAATGTTTTTGGTGGAATTACCGGTAAAACAAATGGTTGGTGTATGCACCGTCCACTCATAATGCGGCAGTAATTCCATCAGACACAATGGAAGTAACAGTAATTATGTCCAGTGGAATTACCACCAAATTTAATGCCGAACTCCAAATGAGGGCCAACAATGTACACAATACTAGTACCTCCCACATACACTCATTGCATTTATGAGTTCATCCTAGTAGAAGATATTTGTGTGTGAAGGTGAGAGTGCCCTGTAACCTCCTGCATGTACGTCTTAAGGTCTGCCAAGTGCACAGTGTGAGTGATAAAGAAGCTGTATAGTAGGAGTATAATTCATTTGTTTTCTGACCTTCGATGTGAGAAGATGAGCCCCGCTGCACCCACGTGATGGAATATGGACGGACTGGGCTGGGACCAATAAACTGCCATGCCATGTGGATAAAGGCAGCACCTGTATAGGGCCCATCCAATCAGCCACGCAGGATTTCACTGTATGTATTGCGTCACTTATAATGATGTTTTGCCTTAAATGTACCTCTCTTCGCCAGAACGTTCTTAGCAGCATAGTTCCTTGCTTTTGCTCTCATCTGCGCATGAGATTAAACTTGTTATCCTTACAAGGTCGACTGGGGCCTTTCTTCCCTAGCAGGTTGTATTCTCTCTGGTGTGAGCGTTCAGGGGCTTGCTTTCAGGTGCATGCACTTTTTTGGGCTTAGGGCAGCAGGAAGCCTAAATATGCCACTGACAACAAGCCAGTGAGCACAATCTGAAACACAATCCAATCTACACATAAAACACACAGACACAGGCCTATATAGCATACAGTGATATAGAAACAACCCAGGCATTGAACCTTACCCGTATGGATACAATAAGCCAGTGCACGCAACCATCCATCTGCAAGCCAACACACACAGACGTCAGTTTCTCCTGGTTCTACACCTATCCTATCACTCTTCACTCACTAACCAACGCTATCCTCTTTCTTGCAGCGCCATGTGAGCGCCAAGAGACTGCCCTTGCGTGGTAGCAGTGAGCGGTATAAATCAACATAACATAACTCTATGCAGACTTTCTAGGAAAGTAAGGGACCACACCCTCACTGTATCTCCACTCCAAAGTCTAGCCACCAGTATTGACGTAACATACCTTAGTGAAATTGTACTCACAGAGTCCATTATTTCACAGTAAACTTGAGGGGCACATGTGCATTGCCCATGCCCTAATGACGCACCTTCCAAAAATGTGCATATTTAAGTGATTTGTATAGACCTGACCACTATCCTAAAAGATTGCAATGCACTATGGATCCACTACATTGAGTGGGCACAGCTGCATCCGAATCCAAACCAGAAGCACTGTTTTCGATGACTCCCCCTTTGGTAGAATCTTTTAATAATGTAGGTAAGTGTATTTGCTTAAATTGAGCTGGCAGTTCTTTTTTGATCATGTGTTTCCATTAGTTTGACAGCCGTGCACTTCATCTTATGTCACTCAGTGGACATGTGATGTGCATCGTGCGTTTGGATTTCCCTTTAGTCTGCCTGATAAAGAAAAGAGATGGGATGTATGAATGGCAAGGTAAGGAGAATGCCCAAGTGGAGGAAATGAATCAGTAATGGCAAGTTGTAGGATTGCATTGCAGTGCCTCGTGATCTTGAAAAAAATCTTCTGAGGTCTTGTCTTTTCTATGAATGACCGTCTTGAAATATCGAAACATTATTAATATAGCCTCATAGACTGAGGAAGGGGTTGCTATCATGAGATAATGACCCACCACCAAGTTATGCAAGGTTTGCAAGGGCATTGGCACATGCAGCTAGAAGCAATACGTGCTTTGGAGTTTTTGTGTTTGAGTTAAAAATGTTGCTGTAAGAGTGAGTGAACTAAATAGACAAACTGAGTTGGTAAATTAAATGTGGTTTTATTTTTATTTTGTAGTATTTAAATAACATGGTTGCCTTCGTAAGTGAATCTTTTTAATTGCAAGTTGGTTGCAATGGAACAGGTTTAACATGAGCATGCATTAGGTGTCATGTAAACGTTTCTCTATAAGAAAGTGAAACGATTTTTCAAGGTTTTCTCTTTCTTTTCCGTATATTAAATAGCATGTTGCAGCAAAGCAAAACAAAAAAGGTTCTCCCGGAGAGGAATTGTCTTGTTGATACAAAGGCCCTCATTACGACCCTGGCGGTAAGGGGTTTACGCCAGCGTTAGCTGCGCCGACCCCTTACCGCCAACTACGAGTTCCCAGAGCGCCATGGTCACTTTTCCGCCCGCTTTTTGCGGGCGTAAAAATCCATGGCGCTATGGGACCTCGGTGTTAATTACGCCACCGTAGTGTACGGTGGCGTAATTAACGCCTTCCCCACTCCCATTGAGCCCTATGGGGCCGAAATGGGAATGGGGAAGGGTAAATGGGTCAATGGGGACTTACCGCCCCGCCAACCTCGGAATGGGGCGGTAAGTCCGCCATCCGCCATGGCGTAAAGGGACTTTGCGCCATGGCCGTAAAGTCCGCGGATGGCGGAAAAAATCCGCCAGGGTCGTAATGAGGGCCAAAATCTTGCCTGGAAATTGTATTGTTGTTTCCCTGTCTGCTTCTGAATACAGACTGTTCAGAATGCAGTCAATACATGTAGTTATTGACTGCACTGTAAACATTGTGATTGGCTGAGAGGAGGTCAATAATGATTTCCATGTGCTTATATGTAGGAATAGAACAAAAACATTGTCTGGGCTCTTAATTAACCACATTATTAACAAATGTGAATGCACCTCTGATGATACTTGCATCTCATAGAATATACGTTTCTGGGCTCAGGATGTCACAAAATTTCGAAGTTGTGCAATTTTCCGGAGATAAGTATATCTCCAGAATGCCATCGTAAGAAGAGGAAAGCCTCACATTGCGTCAAAACAAGTCATTGCTGAGTAACTCAATGACATGGTTTCACAGTCTCTCTTACCAGCAAGTTATCAGTCGCCATTTCGGCCTTGCATATTTTATTTATTGATAGCCAAACACTCAAGTGGCTTGTCCATTGGCAGCTATGATAGCTGCAGACCAGGCAATAACCATCTCCCACTTTTCAGAGACATCCCCAACTTCATCCAAAGAGTTTGCCATCCTCTGGATGCCCATTCTGATTGGTTGATAATAGTTTGTAGCTTTTCCAGAAAATTCTTATGAATGTAAATCGGTATAATCACAAATCGGAACGTTACTGTTTGTCTATCTTTGCATCTTCAACATATCAGGCATCGTTTAAATGATAATTCGAGACATTTGGGTTTTTCAGCATATCCTTACAAGTTATTAATTCTTTTGAAATGTGTTTCAGTGATCTCTTCCACTGTACGTTTCGTGCAGGTTCACAAAGGACATGCAGTGTATTATCAAACATGGACACATGTAGCGGTATTGAAGGGTACCACTTTATTGCATGTATATAGTCCAAGAACACCTTCAGAGAAAGGTTTAATGATGTGATTTTAAAAGAACTTGGTATCCTCTAAGATAAAGCAAGTTAGAGTATGCACACAGTTTGGAAGTTGATCAGCAATAGGATTTTCTGTTGAATCGGAGTTATACGAGTTGTATTTGATGCACATATACAGTAGAAGAAACGTTTAAGGGATATTTCTGAACTTTAGAAATCTTTGGTTGTTCCAAATTCTCCTCTTGCTTACATGTGGGCAACTTATTTTAATTGTGATATAAATCGGAACAATGCAAGTTTCTGTGGCTTACCCCTTGGGTGTTTTATAATGAAAACATTTCAAAATGTAAAATGACATCTGCGTTTTATGTGTCTGTGCCTTTTGCAATCTGTGAATAGTGCTTCGCGTTTATGCAGGCATTTGATAAAGTTGTCAGAATGTAGAAAGTTAGGACATTAAAATGATGTTCTGCTTTGTGAGTCATTTAGAAAGAACTGGTAACTTGGCTTGATCAACGTCATGTTAATGTTCCAAAAGCTTACCTTATGTCTTTGCATATAATAAAACAAAGTGCTAAAGTATTACATTACGCCAACAGATTTAATTGGAACTGATGGAGGCGGCTGTTTATCAGAAACACCATCACTCATATACTAGAAAAATCATTTATTGGAAATGTTATGATTTTAAGCAAAATTCATTCTCAGAGGTTAGTTTAATCATAACATTCATAACATCTAAACTCCGAAATAAAAACTCCCAGTTCGCATCAATTTACATAGCTATTTGATTGGGTATTCTGTGACATGCAAGAGGTATGCAGGAGTCCGAATAGCATAGTACAGTGCTGCATAAAGATATATAAATGCAACACAAGGATTACATTAATCAAGTACGACTCATAGCGCTCTGCCCAGAATATATTCAATTATATTGGCTTGCAGGTCTGTAATAGCAAGAAATAAAAAAGGTTTGCAGTTTTTATTTTCAACTCTATCCAATGAGGAAGTATTTGATGTTTTTTTTTAACCTTACTTTGCCTGATGCACAAGACTCCTGCTTCTGAAATTATATTCCTAGTATTAGGTATAAAGCATCACCATCAAAAATGAGTGGAATTAAAAAAACATGTCATCCCAAACCTAATGAAATGATTGTGATAAGAAAATAAACTGAGAACAAGCTAGAGCACAGTGATCACAACACTTCGGCATTCTGGTGACATAACCATTTGTGATCAACCACCGTTGAATTTGACCGAGTTTGCCACTATTGGTCCGTGGTTGCCATCAAGTGATGGAGCCTGTGTCACTGCAGCCACTTGAAGAACCCAGCGGAGATGTGAGAAGAGGCAAGGTTCATCAACCGACTGAGGAAAAGCTGTACCAGCCTTGGTGGAGGTGCCAAGGGAATTATGCGGAATCATGTTTATGTTGCGCACAACCCAAACTACTGGCAAAGATTGAGGAATGAGGTCAAGCTTTAAGGGCCTGATAGATGCTTCAACAAAATGTGTCAGCACTGAGACTCTGAGAAGAACACTGTTGCCAAAATGAAAAGTACAGAAAAACAGTAATGGCTAGCAAACATGGAAAGATAGGTGTGAATCGTGGTAGCTGAGCACATGTCCAAGATAAACCACTGTTGTCCTTTGAAATTAAGAGAAAGAGTAGAGTGAGAAAAGAAGAAGCACTGATAATCTGGCCAAAGCAAAAAGGACAAGGTCAGATAGATGTACATCTGTGCCTAAGACATGGGAGAGAAACCGGGAAGTTGAGAAGGAGCTAACGGTGTTCAAGGATTACATCTTGACATCATGGGCCAGAGTAAGAGGCCTGAAGCTCCTTGACAAAAGTTTAAGATATGTCTGTACTGAGGGAAATTGAGACTTAACCCAGAGAACAAACTGAGAATCGTTCACTCTAACATTGCATGCTGGAAAACTGAAACCTCCATAATCTATGAGGGAATTTCACCCATATTGCATTTCTATTGGCCAAATCAGCCGCAGAACGTTATGCTGTTGTGGTCTCAGTTTAGCTTTAGTATTGGCCATGTGCATTTTCACCATTTAGTTCTTTCCAACTTCTTTGAAATTCTCTACATCTAGATATCCTTTCTTGCCCTTCTATTACTCAATTCAAGAAATGAACTATTTCCCCTTTCAGCTGGTCAATGCATTCTGTATATTCTTCTTTGAAAACTAATAAAGCGGGTACCAGGATTTTCTGGTTGGATAAAAACATAACGCACACTATTGAAGCTCTGGGGGTGGTAGGGTACAATCAGCTCCCTAATTTTATTAGGATGACAATTGATTCTATAGAGGATTGGATCCATGCTTTTGCAGGAAAGCATGCAGCGGCACCTATGGGGGCTATGATAGGACTTGAGGGGAAAAAACTGCCTTATGATAAGACAATCAGAGATGCAAAAAGGAATCTCAGAGCTGAGCTGAGCAAGGCCAAAAAATCAATTGTCCCCGCAGAGGTACATTATGCAAAGGTTAGGGGTATCAAAAACAGATATAGATCAGCCTTTAAGGTGAAAAGAAGGGCGGATAAGGTTCTTTCCTGGCAAAGATTGGTGAACACCATATGTGAAGGAAAGACCCGTAACATCCGGTCCCTTTTGGGTGAGGCTTGAGGTGTCAAGAATGGGGCACTAGCTAACCCCATTGAAGCTAGGTAGTGGACAAAATTCCTGGAAAATCGGAATGCGACTCAGAAGATGAGAAACCAACAGCATTGGGTAGTCCCCCACCAGTGGCACCTTTTGTCATATCACATGAACTCATATTGAACAAGATCAAAGAGATAAAATCTTCATGAGCACCGGGCCCTAACGGATTGGCCAACATTGTTATTAAATTGTACCCTGAGTTCTGGGCCGGTTTGCTGGGTATATTATTTGAGAAGATTCTAAAAACAGGTAAAATACCCCGTTCATGGCAAATGGCGATATTAATCCCTGTGTTTAAAAAAGGAAACAGACTTGACCCAAACAACTATAGGTTGCTTTCAATGTTCGATGCCAGGGGGAAGATATTTGCCTCACTTTTGTTAAAAGAGTTACAACTATGGGTGGAGGGTTCTGGTATACTGTCCAAATTTCAAAGTGGGTTTAGACAGGGATATTCCACCTCCCATAACATCATGGTTATGGACCTGCTACGATCTAGAGCGAAGAAAGGTGAGGCTGCCCCACTGTATGCCTTATATATAGACTTCACAGAGGTTTTCAATTCCATCCCTAGAAGTCGCCTGTGGCGGAAACTGAAACTAATGGGCTGCCCTGAAGGTCTGTTATATTATCTCAGTCTACTACATAAAGATAATTCAGTAAAATTGAAGTTAGACCAAGAAGGCCACATTACAGATAAAGTTCCCAAAAATAGGGGAGTAAAACAAGGCTGTGTCGACGATTGGTGATATTTGATTACTCCATAAGTGGGATGCGTAGATCGGCGGCAGCCCTTTGGGAGTATGCAGATGTGAATGGCCTTATTATCAATTTGGGAAAAACGAAGGTCATGAGATACACAAATAAGAAAGTGTCTCGTGTGCAGCTTACAGTAGGCACAGTGAGCATCTCCTACATTCCCCAATATCGATACCTGGGTATTCACTTTGAAATCACTGGCGATTATGTGGCTTGTAAACAGATGCGTAACATTAGAGGAGCACAACTGACTGCCCGGTTCTATAGATGTACTGTCAAGCAGGGCAGTTTTATTCTATGGGGCACTCGTCAACTATACGTATAAGCCTTCTATCCAGCCGTAACATACAGGCTGGAAGCCCTTCTTGAGATTGACCTAAAGTGGCTACAGGTGATTGAAGGGAGATTCTGGCGTTGTATTCTTGGCCTACCCCGTAGTACTTCAATGGCCATAATAAGGTTAGAGCTTGGGCTGATTTCTTTAAAGGTCTGGGTGTTGAAGAAGCGGGCCTGATTATATATAAAAATGATTCGAGACACAAGCAATGGATTACTAACAGCTGTCCACCAGGTAATGGCGAGGGAGAACTCTTCATGTACAACCATTGGTCAGATGGCTAAACTGGCTAAACTGTTCCAGGAAATAGGCTGGCAATCTAGGGATGGGTGTTATTCAGAAAAGGCACAAAGGGCATGAGTAAGCAAATAGATCTCTAGGATTGGTTAGAGAACTACGATCATCTAAGGAGTTTAAAAAGTTATCAATTTGTGCAGGACAGATTGTATGAGTTTAAGAAACCACAGAGATACCTGAACATTTGCCCATCAGCAAGACTTAAAAGGTTTATTTTATTGCTCATATTGGAGCAATTACCCACTATTATGATCACGGGGAGAAAGGATAACATTGCTGTTGAACTGCGAACATGCCGTCTATGCAAAGTAAAAGATCAGCTGGAGACGGCAAAGCATCTTTTGACTGAATGCCCGAAAATGGCTAGTACATTTAACCCTCTCCTTGGTAGATAAGTCCGTGACAACAAATACATTAAGGACAACCTCTTCTGGCACCATTGTATTAACTCTAATAGTATGCGCCTGTTGACAGCTCTATATACCATCTGGCTGAGAGTTAGAGTTAGCTTGGGCATAACACTTTAAGATGCTGGTCAAGAAAGTATATTGTATTGATAATTGAAACTTGGACATATGACTATATGTTTATGGATTTTGTTTTTATGACGTGTTTTTCTTCTTTTTTACATCTTTACATTTGTATTTGTATCATGTATTATTATCTTATTATTTCATAAGTTTTTGTAAAGTTTGTAATCTAAACTATATCACAATAAATACTATTATTATATTCTTCTATTAATTTTTATTTACCCTCCATTTCCCCTTGCATTCTAACACATAGCTGAGCACTAATTTGTAAGTGAGACAACTGTAGGGATATATTCATTCATGATATATTTGTGCAAACAACAGCACGTGTGCAGAGTAAAAAAAGGTAAAGGGGGTTTCATAGTTTAGTATGCAAATGCAACCATTTCAAAATAGGTGTGAGGCACAGCTTTTTAGCAACAGGCCAGCAAGCATTAATTGTTGGAAAAGCATTATTTTTGTAAAACGTTTTTCTTTTTACCAACAAGTCAGCAGGCATTAATTTTGGAAACGCATTTAGGATGCCAGCAGAATGGGGTTCAGTTTGAGAAGCAAAGAGCATACTGTGGACAGTCATTTTTAAAATGCAGAAATGTGAATATTTTACATTTTGGATGTTTTCATCTGTGTGGGACTGCATTCGAAATATGTAATTAACTAATCCTATACTAATTTGTCCCACTAACTCATTAACTGTTTCTAACATGTAATGCAGTTCAATAAACACAGTGAGATTCATTCCATTTTAGGGTTTTTCCGTGGAGAGGAGAAATATGCACCAGGAGGGACTAGATGAAACAATTTTACACTGAAGCCTTTATTGTTTTAACAGGTGAGGAGATAGTGCAGGACATCCTTGCAATTTGATTGGTAAATGAAGGGGTGGAAGAGCTGATGTCAAGAGAGGGCTGATCTATGAGTGACAGACAGGGATAGTTTTTTTCAATCAGCTGAGCTGGGGAACGTAGGCACAAAAATGTTAAACACACACAGCAAAACACATGTGAGAGTGGGAAAAAAGCTCACACTCTTACCAGGTGAAAAAATAAATCCTAGAAATCCAGCAAAGCTGCTGAGGGACTCAGTAGGTGAGGGAAATTAGCCATTTTGGAGAATTCTCCCTAACAGAGCTGATTTCAAGAGAGGGCTGACCTAAGAGTGACAGACAGGGAGAGTTTTTTTAATCAGCTGAGCTGGGGAAAGTAGGCAGAGCTGGCTGGGACTTGAGGGCGAACGGTGTTCCAGAGGCTGATGCTGTCGGTCTCCCTGTGTGTGTGGGCTCCATAGATGCAGTGTGAAGACAGCTTGGCAGGCCAGGCAGAAAAGGCTGTGCAGGACTGCTGACATTGAAGTAGAAGAAATTCCGGGAGCTGCACGAGGTAGGTTTCCATTGATAATGCTCTGACGGCAAGAGCTTTAAACTTCGCCTGTCTGGGTGAGTGAAGTTAAGTGAGGAGTATGTGGGATGACTGACATGTAATCAGATTACCTTAGGGTGCTGAATTACAACAAGAAATGTGTTATTTTTGCGCCTTTCTATTTGCAATTGTTTAAAGGAAAAGAAAAGAAATTAATTAGAGTTTTTCGGTTTCCATGTACATGTTTTCTCTTCTTTTTTTTATCTTCTAGAAGACAAGATAGTGTTTGCTGTTGGTAAGCAAATGTGTAAGTGTAATATTTCAGGTTGTGTATAGCAAAGACCAGCGACATTACAAAAACAAAGCTGGTGAAACATTTTTGCTTGGTTTATTTTAGGTTTCCCATGATTACTGTGTGAGGGAACAAGTCACTGGGTAACCACAGTGTCATACCACTGTGGTAAAGAATATTTTTACCACATTACTAGGGACAAGGTTGTAACAAGAGTATTATATATATATATACATATATATATATATATATATATATATATATATATATATATATATATATATATATATATATATATATATATATATATGTGTGTATATATATATATATATATATATTGCATGGCCACGGTAGTGGCCATGTAGTTATGGTTAAGTTGCTGTTTCCATAGGAAGAGCACTTTTTGGGTGGCTTATAACTTCGCTCTCCCTGGACGGATCCTCACCAAACTTTGCAAAAAAAGTATTTGGGTCACTCTGAATATTTTTGCAAAGTTTGGTGAGGAGTCGTCCAGGGGGGGCAAAGTTATAGGGGGGGTCCCAAAACTTTTTTTTTCCCCATAGACTGAATGGGAAAACATTTTTGCTCGTGTCTACAGCCCAAACCGCTGGACGGATTTTCACCAAATTTGGACCATGAGCAGCAGCTTGGTCCTGAAAGCGTGCTTTTGCAAATTTGGTGAAAATCCGTCCAGTAGTTTGAAATGACAGCACAGTGAAACTTAGTTCAAAATTTGTATTTAGTTCAGTGTGTTGGTGTGTAGGAGTGTTTGGGGAGGGTGGGAGTGTAAGAGATAGGATGAAAGTTGTGTTTTCTATGTGTTAGACGTTCTTTTTGTTTTCGATTTGTCTGCGGACATCACAGGTGTTCCGAAATGTTCTAAATAAACTGAATGGGGGGTGTTTTGAGGACTCAATATGTGTCCGTTTTGTTTGCAAGCAAACTGAAACTGCAAACTGACAATTGTTTGTTGTCAAGTTGAATATGTTCTAAGAACACTTGCAGTGTCCTGAAATGTTCGCAAATACACAAAATGGGGGTGTTCTTAAGACGTTGTCGAACACTCGCTCAGTCCTGAAATGTTCGCAAATATGAATGGGGGTTGTGGCTGACAAGTTGAATGTGTTCTAAGAACACTCGCGGTGTCCTGAAATGTTTGCAAATAAATAAAATGGGGATGTCCTGAGGATGCTGTCCGTATTGTTCTCTGTCAAGTTGAATGTGTTCTAAGAACACTCGCGTTGTCCTGAAATGTTCGCAAATAAACAAAATGGGGGTGTTCTGAAGACATTTCTAAGAACACTCCCGGTGTCCTGGAATGTTCATAGGGGGTGTCCTGAAGGCATAGTCCGTATTGTTCGCTGGCAAGTTGAATGTGTTCTAAGAACACTCGCAGTGTCCTGAAATGTTCGCAAATAAACAAAATGGGGGTGTTCTGAGGATGCTGTCCGTATTGTTCTCTGTCAAGTTGAATGTGTTCTTAGAACACTCATGGTGTCCTGAAATGTTCGCAAATAAACGAAATGGGGGTGTTCTGAGGACACTGTCCATATTGTTCGTTGTCAAGTTGAATGTGTTCTAAGAACACTCACGGTGCCCTGAAATGTTCAAAAATAAACAAGATGGTGGTGTTCTGAAGACGCTTCTAAGAACACTCGTGGTGTCCGGGGAATGTAGGACACCCAGGCGTAGGGTGTGTCCTGAGGACGCTGTCCGTATTGTTCTCTCTCAAGTTGAATGTGTTCTAAGAACACTCGCAGTGTCCTGAAATGTTTGCAAATAAACAAAATGGGGGTGTCCTGAAGACATTTCTAAGAACACTTGCGGTGTCCTGGAATGTTCGTAGGGGGTGTCCTGAAGGCGTAGTCCGTATTGTTCGCTGGCAAGTTGAATGTGTTCTAAGAAGACTCGCAGTGTCCTGAAATGTTTGCAAATAAACAAAATGGGGGTGTCCTGTGGACACTGTCCGTATTGTTCGTTGTCAAGTTGAAAGTGTTCTAAGAACTATCGCGTTGTTCTGAAATGTTTGTAGGGGGTGTCCTGAAAACGCTGTCCGTATTGTTCGCTGGCAAGTTGAAAGTGTTCTAAGAACACTCATAATGTCCGCAGACATTAAAAGTTTCCATAGACCATAGTTGAAATGTTTGACTCTATGGATGTGATATGCTGCGGTGGTTGTTGCCAGGGCATAGAGTCTCGGGTGCATGGCCATTTGGCCATGCACCCGAGAATCTATGCCCTGGCAACAACCACCGCAGCATATCACATTCATATTTGCTTATAACTTTAGGTGAAAAGCAAATGTATAAGGAACAAAGGTATTAGTTACTGTGGATGTGATATGCTGCTATGGTTCTCCTTATTATTGTATACTTACTGTTTGGTCTAGTAACCAGACTACATGTATTTCTTGTTAATTTCTGTGATAAAAGAAAATAGCATGTTAGTATTAGTATTTTGTAATGACTCATTACATTGTATTATCAATATACTTTTTTTTTTTTTGGACCCTCACATTTAGTAGATTACAAATCAGAGTACTGTGCAATTTTCTCAGTTTCTGTATTTGTTGCTAAAATCATTGGGTCTGTGGGAGAAATACAAATCCATGTTGGATTAAAAAAAAAACTTTTTCTGTTATGCTACAGTTTATTTGTTTGTTTATTTTCAGTGTTCACTTGTTTCTGGCTAATGCTTTATACTTTGGCTTGTTGTATTTTTTTGGAGCAGTAACAAATTATTTATTTGTTTTGATATTATAACATTTTGGAGTAGTTAGATACCAATTGGTGTATTCTAACTGTCTATTTTTTATATATTTTAGTGGTATTGATTTATCTATTTGGATATTGTTAAATTTTGGGACAGTTAGATACCAATTGGCGTATTCTAACTGTGTATTTTGTGGTCTAATTTAGTGGTATTCATTTATCTGATTAGTTGTTGAATCTTTGAGCAGTTAGATAGCTTTTGGAGTATTATAACAGTTTATATTTTGTTAACACAAGTTTACTTAGGGTTTAAATACAGTTTAGTTATCAAATTTTGGTTTTAAGAACATCAAATAAGCATTTCTAAGATTTCCTGGTAATCTCTGCTTTAGAGAAATGGTACTATCATTACATTCAAACCATCCACATTTCTTTTTTATATATGCAGTGTAGTGCCCTGAATTAGTTGTGGCTCCTGCGTGGTAGATTATACCTATTGTTGTGAAGGTTTTCTTACCAAGTGATATTTGACCATGTGTGAATCCAGTCAGCTTGCAGTTGTTTTTGGTACCATCTGCATTGTAACGTAGAAGTATTAGTATTATGTATTTACTATGTGTTTGTATTACTAACGTGGAGCGATTATCTGAATTGCAGGTAGAGCATAATCTACCATGGTTTGCATTTTGTACAAGTCGCTGAAATGGAATGGATTCACAATTTGGTATTGATATATATATATGAAGTGTTCATTGGGGATTTCTTCTTGTGTCACATTGTTGCAGAGATTGCATGTATGTTTCCACATGTATGAAATCTGAAAGATTTCATTTATAGGTATGTTTTTGCTTTCCAGTAATTGTAGTAAGTACATTAGAAATTCTTGTGGATCTTCCTGTGAGTTTATAGTGAATTTCACCATTCCAACACAGTAGTCCAATTGTTGTCTGATTCCATAAACACTATACGTGTTGTCAGGATTGTTTGCTTTGGTGGTAATTGAAATAGAATATTCATTGCTACATTTGCGTAGCAACTAACACCAACTATTTTTGAGAATTTAAATGGTCCAGGTAGTTCTGTATCTAACTGCTTTTTTTGGAGTTTGTCTTCCTTCTTTAAAGAAGTACCTGGTTTACTTTCCCTAATTGATTCTTTTTTGCTTGTGGTACTTGATGAAGTATTAGTTTCTTTTACTCTCTTTGGAGGATTTGCAGTGACATCCTGTTGCATTTCTGTTTGATTTATTTTTCTTTTATAACGTTTTACTTTTTGTGGAACAGAATATGTCAATATTAGCGTTTATTTTACTTGCATCAAAGTTGATTAGAAATAGACCGTCAAGTGTACGTAAGCGTGATAGTGCTACATAGCTCATGCCTTCTTTAAAGACTGTGTTACCAATATCTATCGTTGCTTTGTCTAGGGTAAGACCTTCTGATTTATAAATCATGACTGCGTATGCAAGAGTTAGAGAAAATTGTTCTCTGCGTACATACATATCTTTGAAGAGAAGGAATCTAGCTGTTGAGGGTCCTATCCTTTTTACTTCTGAAAGTTTGTCAAAGAGTATATTGACAAACTGAATGTTGTTGTCGCGTGGGTATGTTTGAAAGCCAACAACTGTACCCAGTGCTCCATTAACTAGTCCTTGGTCCACGTCAAGGTTACGTTTAAGCATTACTCTGCAATTTAAGGATAATTTTAATATCTTTTCCAAGCCTGCTGTGTTTGAGATTGATTTTTCTAAACTATTTAGTCTTGTTGTGGCTTGGTCACACATGGGTAGTGTCATTCCATGTACATCTAGTTTGTCTGTGGCGCTAATTTCCATTATTGGTTGCATTTCTTTACTTAACATTATTTCATTGAATTTGAAACAGCTTGCAAGAGTTGGCATTAAGGCCATACAATTGACATTTTTGTGGGCTAATTGTTCCATAACATCTGTAGCACATGCATTATCACCATAAAGTGCATGAATGTGCCGGGCTTTCAATATTGCTTCTGCTTCTTTAGAAAGTATACCAACTCTGATACTTTTTAAGATCTTGGCGTGAGATCTGCAGATTGGCACATGTTTTCTGTTAATTCTCTGTATTGGAAATGTTGCCAAAGGTTGACATTTCCAATGCTGCCAACAGTTTTACGGCAGAGTTTGTGTCCTAATGTTTTAAAAATAGGCTCACCTTTTACTGGTGTCAATTGAAGAAGATCTCCGAAAACAATAATGTGTTTTCCTGCAAAGAGCTCTTCATAGTTTGTTTTGAGTACTTCTTGTAATTTGAGGTGCATCAAAGCCAACATTAGGTTGGACACCATGCTCACTTCATCTATTAGTAGCATTTTCATTTGTTTCAATACTCTGCGTAGTTCCATTGCAGCTTCTGCAGAAAGTTTAAAATAATCTAATTTGTTTTGGTGTTCTACTGGCAGGAGTAGTAATCGGTGTAAAGTGACACCACCTATGTTGTAGCTAGCTAAACCTGTGGGGGCAGTGACAACAGCTGACAGTTTGTTGTTTGTCAATTGTTGAAGGAACTTACTGATGATTTTGATTAGGAATGTTTTGCCAGAACCAGCTTCACCACTGACATACAATAGTATAGGTTTGTAATTTTGACAGGTGCATTCTTTGTTTTCATGTTGTACACCATGTGCAATTTCTTTTGTTACTTCTTGAAAAATGCTACGTTGCTCATTGTTTAGCTTTGATTGTAGTATAGTTAAGTCTTCTTTATCTTCATACTGACACATGGTGTTTTCTATTTCTATCATAGCTAATTCTGCCTCATTTGTTATTGGTGGGTCTCCCAGTGTTTCTTGGCTTCCTGTGACAGAAGGTTGACTACTGTCAGGAGTGTCCTTATCTAGTTGGGCCTGGAGTTCTTCTTCTTGTTGCTGTTCATTGTGCAACATTGTTTTGTACTGTGCAAAGTTTACATCAGTTATACTACTTTCAATTGCTTTGAAAGCGTCTTCATATGAGTCATAGTTATCTGGTATTTCTTCTTTTCTCCATGGTTTAAAGAGTTGTCGCGTGGGTATGTTTGAAAGCCAACAACTGTACCCAGTGCTCCATTAACTAGTCCTTGGTCCACGTCAAGGTTACGTTTAAGAATTACTCTGCAATTTAAGGATAATTTTAATATCTTTTCTAAGCCTGCTGTGTTTGAGATTGATTTTTCTAAACTATTTAGTCTTGTTGTGGCTTGGTCAAACATGGGTAGTGTCATACCATGTACATCTAGTTTGTCTGTGGCGTTAATTTCCATGATTGGTTGCATTTCTTTACTGAGCATGATTTCATTGAATTTGAAACAGCTTGGAAGAGTTGGCATTAAGGCCATACAATTGACATTTTTGTGGGCTAATTGTTCCATAACATCTGTGGCACATGCATTATCGCCATAAAGTGCATGAATGTGCCGGGTTTTCAATATTGCTTCTGCTTCTTTAGAAAGTATATCAACTCTGATACTTTTGAAAAATGTTGGCATAAGTGAGATCTGTAGATTGCCGCATGTTTTCTGTTAATTCTCTGTATTGGAAATGTTGTCAAAGGTTGACATTTCCAATGCTGCCAACAGTTTTACGGCAGAGTTTGTGTCCTAATGTTTTTAAAAAAGGCTCACCTTTTACTGGTGTTAATTGAAGCAGATCTACAAAAACAATAATGTGTTTCCTGCAAAGAGCTCTTCATAGTCTGTTTTGAGTACTTCTTATAATTTGAGGTGAATCAAAGCTAACATCAGGTTGGAGACCATGCTCACTTCATCTATTAGTAGCATTTTCATTTGTTTCAATAGTCTGCGTAATTCCATTGCAGCTTCTGCAGAAAGTCTGTAATAGTCTAATTTGTTCTGGTGTTCTACTGGTAATAGTAGTAATCAGTGTAATGTAACACCACCTATGTTGTAGGCAGCTACACCTGTGGGGGCAGTGACAACAGCTGACAGTTTGTTGTTTGTCAATTGTTGAAAGAACTTACTAATGATTTTGATTAGGAATGTTTTGCCAGAACCAGCTTCACCACTGACGTACAGTAGTATAGGTTTATAATTATGGCAGGAACATTCTTTATTTTCATGTTTTACACCATGTGCAGTTTGTTTTGTTACTTCTTGAAAAATGCTACTTTGCTCATTGTTTAGTTTTGATTGTAGTATAGTTAAGTCTTCCTTATCTTCATACCGACAAATGGTGTTTTCTACTTCTATCATAGCTAATTCTGCCTCATTTATTATTAGTGGTTCTCCCAGTGGTGCTTGGCTTCCAGTTACAGAAGGTTGACTACTGTCAGGAGTGTCCATATCTAGTTGGGCTTGGAGTTCTTCTTCGTGTTGCTGTTCATTGTGCAACATTGTTTTGTACTGTGTAAAGTTTACATCAGTTATAGTGCTTTCATTTGCTTTGAAAGCATTGTCATATGAGTCATAGTTATCTAGTAATTGTTTTTCTTTTCTCCATGGCTTGAAGAGTTGTAGCAGGGACATGTAATATACTTCTTTATGTTGAGGATTCTTTAATGACAATTTGATATGATTAATTAAATTTGGTTTAGTGAGTTTAACTAAGCTGCCTTCACAGTCTGTCACTCTATATTTACCTTTTTTTTCATCAGGTTTCATATTATTTTTGTATGTGTAGTTTTGGGCTATGTGGTATAGACACATGTTTTCCAAAGTATTACTTCTGTTTGGGTAGTATGTGTCCAATACATTGTTTTATAAAATGTCTTGGCTGTTGGGATCATGTTTGGCTATTGTTTCTATATCTTCATATGATTTTAGAACTTGTTTTCTAGATTTAGCTAGACCAAGACTTAGCCATACTATATTTTCAGATTTACCATACAATGCAGTACCAGTTAAACGATCAGCTGCTTCATATGATCCACATTCTCTATGGGTGAGCATTTTTATGCCCAAGCTGCATAATTTCTGAGATACTGTTTTATCTGATGACAGGTCATTCCGGAGGTCTTGGAGCTCTGTCTTTTCTGCTTTAGTTAAGTATGCTGTGAAATATCATGCAACTGCAGTAGAATTGTCTGCAATGTACTGCACATATATGTTTGCATTCCATAAGTGGGCAATGATTGCATTATAATCATTGATATATTTTTCTTCTTCTTTTCTTTTTATGTAATATGTATTTTTAGGTGACTTACCTTTAACACTATGTCTAACTGAAGACATGAGGTTGTTCACTTGACCTGTATTTGTAACTGGTCTAGGGAAACCAAATCGGCATTTGGTGTAGTATTTCCCTTTGTTTTTGTATTTGCAACGACAATATTTTCCACATTTGTGTCTTTGAAATTGTAAAATTTGTGCATGAAGATCACTATTTGTGGCTTCTGATGGAATTTCACAAGTGACATATTTTTCAATAAACTGTAAAACAGTGGCATCATTGTCTTGACCAAATTTAGGAGCATCTTTAATCCATAAAAGCATGTGGATATGTGGTGCTCCTCTGGCTTGGTCTTCTTTTCTCCAAAAGAAGTGTTGCACTTCTCCAAGGGGAGGAACAGTTTTATTACAAATAAAATGTAGCATAGCAATAAGGCGATGGTGAAAATATCTTGAAACATTAACAGGATCCACAGAACAAAGTTCTCCAGGTGTTAGTATATCTATGTTTGTTTTGTTTTTATTTGATATGCGTAGGAAATCATGTAAATCTTCCCATGCATATTCTGCACAACTTAATGTAAAAAACCAAGTGGGTGGGCCAAGGTTTCTGATCATACAACGTACATCTCCATGACGTCGAAACCAGTACTCTTTAGTACCACGCATATTTGCACTCTAGGAGTGCAACGTCCAATGCAGCAATCTTTAATTGTCTTAGTAAATGGAGTACCTACAAAAGACAAAAAAATATGGCAACAGCTGGTAGATTTATATAAAGTTAGACAAGCCTTCCAATATCTTAAAGAGAATAATGAATATTACAAATAAATATTGAAGAAAACTTGAAAGATACAACTGAAAAAGCATTGAACCTGATTTCTCTCCTGTTTTTATAAGATTTTGAAAGACTTTGTGACGGTACATTTTGGCTAAAATACTTTTCTTGGTATGCTTACATTGAACTATATTAAAATTTGAAGAAGTAGTTTTATCTGTAGTGATAGCTGATTTTCTGTTAATTGTTTTTTGGTTTATTTTACATTTTGATAGAGGAGGCAAAGTTTTTGTACTTGAAACTTCTTGTGTTTCACTAAATGACTGTATTAGCTGTTTTGTTTCAACTTTTTTTACAAATTCTGCTAGAGATGGATGCTTATGTTGGACACTTTTATTTTCATTTGCTCTACTTTTGCGTTGCTTTCTACGGACTTGACTTTTGGTAGGCATTCTTTAGGTTCTGTTGAAAAAAATAAAGAAGATATGGGTTGGGGTGTTCTGGAATGTATGTGTGCTGTGTGCATGAGTGTTTGAGTAAGATGATAAAGATGTATGTAATGGTGTGTGATTGTGCATTGGGAACTACAACTAGTAGGGATAGGTATTCTTGAATTTATGTGATACTAAACTGGGGTTCAGATGACAAAAAAAAAGTAAGCTAGTGGTGTGGAAAAGTACAAATAGTAAATCTAATGTATACAATTAAAACAGTTGTTTGTTCTATAATATGAAAATTGTAGCGGTTCAGTTGGGTAATTTGTGTGTCCAAAAATAGAAATTTGTGGGCCATTCTGGCTGTAAATCGCTGTTTAAGACATGGAGATGTTTGGACAAAATGGTACACAATCTCTATTTTTAGGCACAGAAATAGCTTGTATTAACGTTATAGTATGTTTGATTAATAATACAAATATTATGGTGATATTCGACTTACTTTTTTTCTTAAATTAACAGCTAAATTCTTAGTTCTTCTTTGTTCTTCGAATTCAGCTGCTTCCTTTCAGGAGACTGGTCACTGCAATTGTAAAAGCTTCAAATTTGTAACTTTGTATGTATATAGCGCTGTTTTTAATTTAGATATTGATTTTTTTTAATTGAAATCCTCAGTGCCTTCTTTAAAACCATTAAACTAATTTATTTACATAAGATACATTGCATCAGTTCAGTACATATGATATGTTCTTAATGAACAAATTGTATTGAATGACTAACTGTAGCAAAAAAAATATCTTTACTATGTCTTGTGAAATTTATAATATACCAGTGAATACCACTATTTCTGTAACTAACCTGTTCTAGGTAATAGCGCCTCAATGTCATGTCTAAATTAAAGTAATTAAGTAAATAAATTAATAAAAACCAAAAAAGTATGAAATTGTATAAGTATTTTTTTAAAGATTTAAACATAGATTGTGCTTGCATGCAATTTTGTTTGAATATATGTTGTCTATATATTTCATTTAAAAAATGTTATTTTAACATGATTTGAGTGTGTGTGTATAAAGAAAGTAAATAGTATAAAGGTTTATAAGTGATAGTTGATTTTAGGAAATTGAAAAAAATACTTTAAATTCATTTTACAGATTACACAAGCGAAAAGTCTGTTTGAAAATGTGCTCATCTACTGTTCAGCAAATATGCATACCTGAAGTTTGTGTTCATGCATATGGATATGCATGGAGCTGCAAGTAGAAATCTTGGAGACTTGTACAGTATTTCTGGTAGATGGTGCTTGCCAATGATATGACACTTGTACTCAGAGAGATTCACAGTACATTTGCAGTGCTGATCTATGATGATGCAGTTAGATGTAGAGGTCAAGAATGTGATTGGTGCATGGTCATGTGATTTCTTAGCTACATCCAATGAGGGAATCGCAGAGAGAGTGAAGTGGAAATGGTAGAGGGGCTGTTCATGTTACGATATGTCCGCGGACATGGCGGTAGTTCGCGGACATCGGGAGTTACGTGTTGTGCCAGAAGCGAGTTTCTCATATACTGTTCTTGCTGAGAGAACAACAGGTAGCTATGTCTGTGTATTTTAGGAAAAAGAGTGTATGGATTTTGGGAGATTCATGGATATATTGGTTGAAGATGCATGCAGAAAGCTGTGGAGTAGCTGTAGATCTTGGATTCCCACATGTGGAAGCACACTGGCATGGAGTACGTGGAATGAAGTGGATGGACTTGCTACCTCTCTGTGCTACTTTGGAGACAGAGCAACATCCAGACATAATTGTAATTCATTGTGGAGGGAACAGTTTAGGACATGTGACTGGAATTTTTTTGCAATTTGCTATGAAAGAAGGACTTGGGAAGGTTATGGACATGTTTCCTAATTCTCAAGTGATATTTTCACGGATTGCGCAGAGACAAATGTGGCTTTGTTCTTCTTCATTTGGTCCACAAATGGAAAAAGCAAGGCGCAATGTTAATAAATCTGTTTGTGCCTTTCTAAAAGATTTTGGCATGTCTTCTTTTCACAATGAAAATATTCTGTTTCGTAGTACAAACATTTTTCGCAAAGATGAAGTCCATCTTACTTATGGTGGCAATCAGATTTTTCTGAGAAATGTACAAAATGCATTGCGACCTTTTTTGGAATTACAACATCCTTTTTGAAGTAGGTGTTAAGCATTTATAATTTTTGACTTACAAACACCTCCCAAAGGCTCTTTTCAGAGCCACCACTTCCTCCCAGAGGAAATTGCAATGTTTGTGATGGGGTAGCAACCCAATTTTTTAAATGTTCGCAAACTGCCTGCGGACTTCTAAAAAATACAAAGGGCCCTGCTTCATTTATTTTCACTTCTATTTTTTAACTGTGAAAGGCGGCTCTGAAAAGAGCCTTATTTTTTTTATTTTTTTGACATTTTGTATTTTTTGTGGTTTTTTATATACGACACACTAGGAGAGGAGGGGAAAGGAAGGTAAAGGGGGGACACAAACCACAGGGATAAGAAAGGGCGAGCTGAGAGAGGAAGATGTAGAGTGAGTTTTATTTGGGTAGTGAGCAGATCTTCTCGTGCTCTGAGACAATAGTCTCAAAAGCACTACGAAGTCGCTCCCCCCTGCAGAGTACTGTGTCACAGTACATACATACAACTGTGACCCTCGAAAGGTAAGGATCATCAGCATTCTGTATGGCCTGTGAGGCAGCTTGAGGAAGACGCTGTCCCACAGAGGTGGTCCTTGTGGTGACAGGATCAGAAACAGAGGATGAAGTAGAGGAAATCAACCTGCTACGTTCTTCGCAAGGTACAACCCTGCGAATAGCCCCAGAGTGAAATGACCTCAGGTGTCGCTTCATAGTAGTGTTCCCAAAGCTGTACTTACTGTGCTTCCCGCGACTGAGTATCATTTTGCACTCATTGCAGGTAACACAGTTCGCACGAGCCTTAGGAACATTCCCATGAATGCTAAGTAACCGCCACACCCAAGACTCACGCCTAGTGCGGGCAGTAAGAATTTCCTCTACCTCATTCTCATCATCCTCTTCTTCCTCCTCCGCCTCCTCACTCCTGTTCGCCTCTTCGGGCCCTTGGGGAGGTAGTGGTGGTGGAGGGGGTTGGGGTGGTGCTGAAGCAGGTGCAGCACCAGGTGGCAGTTCAGCAGCCAGGGATGCCATCAAAGATGCGATGGAAATCTGCAGTTGGCAGCAAAATTCGCTGTGCTCTGTTGAAAAGCCAGAAACACAACAAGAATGAGCTCTAGGGCGTGGTCTTTTATAGGGGTGCTTGTGCACGGTCCGCGTACATGCGTGCTGTCCACGGACAGATCGAACACAAAAAAAAGTTTGAAAAGTTTCAAAAGGTATGAAGAAACTCAGGATTACTATGTGGGACTTGTGCCATGGTGAGATTTCATTGAAAAATATTATGGATTCATTGAAAATGTACTTTTAATTTGTTCAGGGACCCGAACAGTGTCCGCATTTAGAACACGCGATCAGCATGGGCGCGGTCATATGATCCGTTCGCGAACAAGTCCGCGAAGGAAGCGCATGTCCGCAGGACACCAAATGCACGGAGATTGGCTAGCGCATGCGCGTTGATGTTCTACGGACACTGTTCGGGTCCTGAACTAATTAAAATTGCGTCACACGTGAAACGAACATTTCAGGACACTGCGTGTGTTCTTACAACAGTTTAAATTTGCTACCGAACAGTAAGGACAGATATAGTGTTCTTCAGGACACCTTCAATTTCGTTTATCTACGAACATTTCAGGACACCAATTGTGTTCTTAGAACATTTTCAACTTGCTAGCGAACAGTACGGAGAGGTATAGTGTTCTTTAAGACACCTCCATTTTCGTTTAATTACGAACAATTCAGGACACTGCGTGTGTTCTTAGAACAGTTTGAACTTGCTAGCGAACACTACGGACAGATATAGTGTTCTTTAGGACAATTTAATTATTTTTTTTTACGAACATTTCAGGACACCGCGTGTGTTCTTAGAATAGTTTCATCTTGCTAGCAAACAATACAAACAGGTATAGTGTTCTTCAGGACACCTCCATTTTCATTTATTTACAAACATTTCAGAACACCTGCACTGTCCGCGGACACCTACATTGTTTTTTTTTAAAAAAAACGAAACTATTTACAACACAATATAAAAATTAAAGTTTATTTAACATATATTAATAATTTATGACAGAGAAGGTGAGGCAGAAACAGACACAAAAACAGGAGAATTAGGGGTTTCATCATGATTGTTATTAGGTGAAGAAGGGATGGAAGTCTCATCAAAACGTTTTGGGTTATGGAGAGGGTTTGGGGATAATTGACTGGGATATGGTGAGGAGGGACAAGTACATGTGGGGCAATGGTACGAGGTTTATGGTTTAAAATGATCTTCCACAAAAGTTTTCAAATTATTGAAATTAGTCAACAATAAATCAATTTTTTCTTCTATACTGTGAAAAGTGTTATCCATAACAGGTTTTTCTGAAGTATTTTCTATTTTGGTATGCTCTGGACAAAAAAAAAATATATATGTTAAATGTATACAAAATAATAATAATTAAATGGTTTACATTATAAAGTGTTTACCATTAGTTTCACTATCTTGTGACATTTCTTCATGTGGGAAATGTTCCTCTAGTCATTCCAGAGTACTAGACATTTCTGTGAGAGAAATAAAAAAAGATAATATCTTTTTTTATCTAATACAGAAAGTTTATAAATATATGAATACAATTAAGTACACTTACTATTTCAGGTAAGATATGTCCTATGTACTCAGTGGGTCTGCTCTTGTTCTCAGTTCTGTCGTGTTTGTGAGGTAATTATGTTCAAAGCCAATTTATTTTCTTGTGGTATATTCCATTTTAGAACATAGTGCATTTAAATGAATGGTTAGTGTGTTGTATATATGGGTTACATTTCTTATGTATTAGTACATATAATGTGGTTGTGTGCTTCTTTTTGAATTTGTTAAATGTTCCTATGTTATGATATAACAATCAAACATACCCCCCCAGAGTTTTTAGGTAGTGGTACTGTTCTTCGAACATGTCCGCGAACATTAAATGAGTTCGCGGACATCAAGTACAGTAGAAGAGATTCAGTCAGTTCCATATGATATGTATATAAAGTGAAAGTCATTATTGTTAAGTTGCACTACTAAAAAACTATGAAATTCCGTGACAAAAACTTTGTTAAAGGGACGTTATGGTTAAGTTGCGCTACTAAAAACCTATGAAATTCAGTGAAAAAACTTTGTTAAAGGGACGTTATGGTTCCAAGTAAAACCGAAAAACTCTTGAAATTCGCCAGTTATGGTAAGCTAAGCAACCATAACTCGCGCCACCACCGTGCACTGCTAAGACTAACACCCACGACATCAAAGATGACATCACAAATGTCATTGATGACATCACTGAGGAGATCACATGTCATGCTCACTCTTTTTTCTTTTGCTGACATATCTAGGCCACATGGTTTTCTTTAGTAATAGTCAGAAATTAAAAAATGTATTTTATTTGTAGACGTATTCTTCAAGTAGGTTCTTACAGTAATTCCCTTAGAGTCCAGTCACATCATATGAAACATATACATACGGGAAGACACAAGCTTGAAAGACAGCAATCCTTTTTGTGCATAAAGATAATCAATAGACTTATGAGCACTTTCTGATAGTTCTGTTTTTTTTTATGGCTGTACTTTCCCTGTGGGTCCAATCACATCAAGTGATACATATACATAGGGTAAATAGCAGCTTTGAAACAAAGCAATCATTATTTGCATGAAAATAATCAGTTAAGTTATGAATTGTTTCTGCTACTACTTGTGCTTTTTTGCTAACTTCACTTTCCCTGTATATACCCATATTGGTATGTGTTCTTGTGTCTTTGTGTTTTGTCTATAGTAATGCAATTATGTAATACATGTGTTTTATTAGCTACGTATTACATATTTCACAGTACACAAAAATCTATTAAGAAAACAATTATCATTTCATTATTCAACATATTAACATTACGAATATTATACCTTCATCTTGTACGCTGCACACAATGTTATGTTTCTGTATGAGTAGCTTAGTATACTAGATAGAATCCATAATAGAATGCTATTTATATCAATGCATCGTTCAATGCACTAATTAGGGTAGGATATTTATTGCAATGATCCTTGACACTTGTTTCACAACATTATAATAAGAATCCCTTGTACACATATTTCATGAAAAGTACATACACATGTGATGTCTTCAGTGATGTCATCAGTGACATTTGTGATGTCATCTTTGATGTCGTGGGTGTTAGTCTTAGCAGTGCACGGTGGTGGCGCGAGTTATGGTGCTTAGCTTACCATAACTGGCGAATTTCAAGGGTTTTTCGGTTTTA
The DNA here is from genome assembly GCF_040938575.1 of Ambystoma mexicanum. Taxonomy (NCBI): domain Eukaryota; kingdom Metazoa; phylum Chordata; class Amphibia; order Caudata; family Ambystomatidae; genus Ambystoma; species Ambystoma mexicanum. Next base: position 357,058,637 of record NC_090928.1, read on the forward strand.
CTTGGAACCATAACGTCCCTTTAACCAAGTTTTTTCACTGAATTTCATAGGTTTTTAGTAGCGCAACTTAACCATAACGTCCCTTTAACAAAGTTTTTTCACTGAATTTCATAGGTTTTTAGTAGCGCAACTTAACCATAATGTCCCTTTAACGAAGTTTTTTCACTGAATACATATATATATATATATATATATATATATATATATATATATATATATTGTGTATGTGTTTTGAATGTGCTTGTCTCTGCATGCTGTGAAGAGAAGGCAGTGCCTCAGAGCACATAGGTTACTGAATGTAAATAGGTCAGTAACACGAGTTACATGCAATAAGTTACATTCTGAATAAACTCACTGGGTTCCCTAAAGGTGCTAGGTCCACAGATTACCTACAGACAGCCATAAGTGGGTCACAATTGTAATAAGGGAAAGTTTGTTCTATGTTGGGATGATAGTATAAAAGAGATTCTCACCACTATACCACAAAAATAAGGTAATTCTAGAAAAACCACCAAAAATAAGATACCCCTAAATTTACAAAGAGAGAATCTAGAGAAAGAAGGTGATCTCCAGGCTGTTGAACAAGAGATAGCTAAAATGTTTACAGAAAGGGACAAGCGGGACAAAGAGTTTAATGAATGTCAAATACAGATGAGCGATATGCAAAATGTGATTAATAAAATGGGAGATGAAAACACTTACCTGCATAAGGAGGCAAACTGACTCCTTAAAAAGTGCAAAGATTTGGAACAGCAGATATGTGATTTCAGGTCTCAGAACAAGCGACATGGCACCACATTCAATGGGATTGAGGTTAACTCCATTTCTACACAGGGAAATAGTGTCCCGTGGCTGTGCCGGTGTCTGGACTTGGTTGCAGCACCTTTGATGGGTTTGACCCACCCATTGTGTGTTACCACCAATCCCATACACCTGAGACAAGGGTTTAACCACAAAGTAATGCAACTCCAAACATAACACTGAGTAGCCCTATCAAGATAATGATATCAATAAAGGCCCGATCAAACCGTTCAAAAAAGGAGGGGCGTGTTGTATAGAGGACTACCTAGAAGCAGTCCACGATATATTTAAAGCCCTAAACATACCCAAGGAACAATACAGACAATACTTTCACTTAACTCTGGCTGCTCCCACAGCGAGCATCATCAGAGAATTGAATGAACAGGAGAACATTTCATGGGCAGAATTTTCAGTCTTTGCAGGATGCAAAAAAGCAGCCTATACGATGACAGCTTGACCAAATTCGTCACCTTGCCAATTTCCCCAAGAATTAAAAAGAGACTTTTCTTGCTTTGATGTACCTTTTAATCCCAATTCCAACGAGTTTAAAATTTCTATTTCTATGGTTTGCAGAAATACATTATATCACAGTTAATTTGCGAGTTTGCTGTGAGAAGTCCCTTGAATGGATTGTGCACCAAAGTACCAAACTGTATGAGGTGCTCTACTGACAGGGTAGAGTGGGAGATAAAATAAAAGAAACAAGATCAACATCTAAAGAAACCTCAGCAACAGTAATGGAGATCAGATCTAATAAAATGTCACTTGAGTCCGCTCAAAGTACAGGCAAACATAATATGACACCCAAACAGAGGGGTACTCCACAGAGGCTGCCACCCCAGGCACCAATGTTTTCAGTCACATGATCTAAGTAATAGCGAGATTTACATTAGTCCTACGTACCTAGGAGACAGACCCCAGGTAGGATACCAGCCTAAAATGTCAGGCATAAACAACAATTAGAGACAAAATCAAGATCAAAGAAGTAATAGTCCATACCAGACATTGGGGGCACAGAGCAGGTTTGACCCCAACACCATGGTATATGGTAACCAGGACAGACCATGGTATGTGGATCGATTTATTGAAAATGGGAATCAGCATAGGGTACAGTACTCACAAAATGAGAGAGAGAACATGAGGCAGAATATGAACTATGCTCCACATCAATATAGTCAATCACCGCCACCAGGGGATCACAACCAAAGAATGGGCACACCCCGTTCCCCGCCTCTCATGAATCAAGATTCAGAAACAATTTGAATAGGAACCAATCCCCTGAGAGATATCAGAACAGATTTAACCAGGGGGAGAACAACCAATACCGGCCTATGCCGCAAAGAGAAGATTCTAGAGAAATGGACATATTTCAATGTCTTGAGGCCCAAGTAAAAATGTTGGCTGACCAAATAGGGAAACTGTGTACAGTTCAAAAACAGTCATCAAATGAGGGGGTAGAAGGTCAGAGAAGTGACCTGGTGGCTTCTGATAACAAGTGACTAATTACTCATGACACCTGCAATGATTAAAAGACAGATTCCCATGAGTCAGTTTTACGTAATGGTCCTCAGCTGCTTGATGATTTAAACATGAAAATGCCTGCAAATGAACATGCGGCAGAAATTGCAACCACATATAAAAAAGAGGTTTGGTTTAACCTAGCGTTGAATCAACCTTTGGAAGTCTGTACAAATGAAAAAGAAGAAAAGAGACAGATTCAAGAAAGACAACTTATCCATTGATAAAATAACTAATGGGGGGGTAGATGTGACTGTCAGAACACCATCCCTAGACAATCAAGATGCCGATAAAATATAGACAGGAAAAATATATTACTAAAACGGAGGGTACGATTCAGTTAGCTGAAGAGTTTTTTGAGCCACATATTTTTGAGGAAATCAAAAAGGCTGATATCATGCCAAATACCAGTAAGTATCCAGAATTAGAAAATGACAACCTATTATGTGATGTTTATAAGCATGTTCAGTTGGAGAATTGCAGTGTGAACGCTGGTGATTCCCGGACCGAGGGTCGAACAGTGGCCACACTCCAAATGACCTCTGAACATGGAGAGACGAGAAAGGTTTCTCAAAAGGAAATGGGGAAAAAAGGATGGAAACATGTTTTATCATTTACCAATGTGCTTAGCCAAGAGTGAGAAGGGCCTGAGAAAAGTGAGTTCTGAAATCAGTAAAAATTCACACTTTCTGTGTGTGTTAGAGGAAGTTGAGGGCAGATATTATGCTCCCATTGCCATGGAAGAGAGGTGCAATACATTTGCAATGATTGACACAGGTGCACAGGCCACAATTATGTCCAAAGAATTGGTAATAAGTATCAATGAAGGGAGATCCCCACAGTATCAGATAAAAGTGAGACAAAATGAAGGCCCAATATATAACTTTAATGGTGAGGAGATACCTATTGAAGGTGTCACTGAAGTTGACATAAAGATAGGAAAACACAGAATGAGACAGGAAATATTGATAATATCTATTTGTGAAATTCCATTCTTGATGGGAACAGATTGCCTGAAAAGAGTGTCACCTCTCATTGATGGAGTGAATGGGCTTCTGTGGTCTTTAACCAAAAAACCATTAAGGCCTAGGAAAATAAAGTCACAAAACAGCAATATAAATTAATGCCATACTTTTGCAAAATCCAATGATGCAGTGGAAGTGTATCTCCAAAATAGCTGTGTGCCTAGTGTCACGGCTATTTTAATGTGTCAGGACAAAATGCAAAGTGAAAAAGAAAAACAATCCAAGCAGATTTGTGTGGATCCTAGGAAGAAATGGCAAACTGAGATTGATGAACACACATTCCGATTCTATTTAAAAGAAGAGAAGTGCAAACAAAACACCATCCCTCAAGCAGACACAGAAAAGCACATCACCACCCTTGCTGAAATACATATGGAAGATGAGCAGCCAGGGATTCATGTTGGTATAAATAGCCGTTCTGAAGTGGTAAAAGCCACTTTGGCACTTAAACAGGAAAGGAGTTTTAATAATGAGAAATTATTTCAGAGAATAATGGAAAGGGAGGAGATCCCGAAATGTTTAGAATTAAAAACCAATACGTCTATGGCTTGGACAATCCCTATTTTGAAAATCGAATTGCAGGGAGGTGCATGCTAAAGATTACTGTAGGACAAAAAAACATCTACCACATTGTGTGGATAGTGAGTGGAACACAAAATTATTTTTACCTGGGCAATGATATAATGCACAGGATGTGTATGGTGTTAGATTTCTTCAACCAAAAGGTATGGGGCCGGCAAGGTGGGCCTGCGCCCAAATTTGAAGACAAAAGAAAGACTTATCATTGTGCACAATTGTTGCCATATGTAATTGAACTAAAGGTGAAGAAGTATATTACTATTACTGCATTCACCAGGCAGGTTGCTTTAACAATGAAGCGGAAAAATGGACAGCAAATGAAAGATTTCTATGCTTGAATGAGTCCATGAAACAGCAAGGTCTGGACTATGAATATACCCCATTGGTAGATATTGGGGGGGGTCCGTCAAAATCATGGTGGATAGTAAAGGGTGTCAAGATATTTATTTAGAAGAGAATTCTGTGCTAGTAATGGCGATACAAAAATCACTTTATACTGCAGATTTCAACAATATGGTGATTGGAAATATCCCTGAGAGATATGTAGATGCACAGGGTGTGTTGCCAGAGTCCCTGGATTCTCAACCCAAAGGGATGTTCAAAATTCAGTATGTGTACCCTTATGATGCCAATGAGACAGTGTGCTTTCACCAAGAGAATATTTAAAAGTGACAACTCTGCAGAGAGATACAGCCACACCGTTGGAAGAAAGCACAGAGGTTCCTCCATAGGAGGATTTCCCAGAATTTTCAAAAATGGTAGAGGAGCAAATTCTGTTAGCAGATGCCTGTGATAGCGAAGAAGATAAGAATGAATTGAGAAAAATATTTATGGAATTTAAGGAAGTTTTTGCTAGAGACGCATATGATTGCGACCTAACTGATTTACATATTGCCACATTACCAGAAGGGTGTGGTAGAAATCCAGTATGTGTGCACCAATATCGATTGCCACTGGCATGCTTGAGTCATTGGCAGAGAGATTAGGGGAATCATCAGACCCATTCATAGTACCTCCCACACTCCCATTTCGGGTGTATTAAAGCCAAATAGTCAATTGCACCTGTGTGCAGACCTGAGGGAATTAAATAAAAGAGTGCCAATGTCTAGATGGCCACTGCCATTCATTGATCAAGGTCTTGTTCAGGTGCATGGGTCAAAGGTGTTTACCACATTAGATCTTACAACTGGGTATTGGTGTGTGCCATTGGCACAATTCGTTTGCATTTTCATTTGATAAAACGCAAAACGCTTGCTCCAGAACACCATTTGGGTATGTCAATAGTGGGAGCAAATTTGGCATATTTTTGAGAAAAGCTAAACCAGATGCTGCGGAAAGAGGGACCATAGTTTATGTGGATGATGTCCTGATAAAAATGAAAGCCTAAAAAGACATTTTGATAAAATTAGACATGTACTTGGCCAGTTACAGAAAGCGAGAGCCAAAGTATCCTTGCAGAAGGCCCAATGGTGCAAAAAGAAAATAAATTTCTTAGGCCACGAAGTAATGGAACATGGGTTAAATCCACCCAAGAAAATGGTGGAAGCCATACAGAATTTGAAAAATCCTAAAAACATGAAAGGTTTAAAATGTTTATTAGGAATGACAGAAATGTATTGAAAATTATGCTGAAATCACTCAACCATTGACTAACCTATTGAAGCTGAATACACCCTGGAAATAGGAAAAGGAGTAGTCTGAGGCAGTTGCTAAATTGAAGGAATGTCTCATAAAGGCGCCATGCTTGGCCTATCCGATAAAGAATAAAGATTTGTTTGTAGAAATAGGATTCACTGAGCAGTGTATGTCAGAAGTGTTATCTCAAAAACATGATTTGAACCATAAAACTATTGCCTATGCAAGTAAGGCATTTTCTCAGATTGAAACTAAATTCAATGAATGTGAAAAGGCCCTTCTGAGCACTGTATGGGCATTGCAACATTTCCATCCCATTGTTCAAAGGGAAAATGTGATCATTGAGACAAACCATCAACCATTGCAGTTTTTACAGAGTACAAGGATTAGATCAGGCAATCTAGTGCAGTCCAGAATTACTTTATGGACATTGGCATTACAGGGTTTTCCTGTAGAGGTTAGATATGGCCAGAATAAAAAGAGCCCAATTGCTCAACGGATAGCAGATCCACATGACTGTGCAGCTGAGTGTGTCTCAGATGAGGTACAGGTGGAATCCAGTTTGCAGGAGTTTGAACAATCACCACACAAAGCTTTTGATGAAAATATGTGTAAAGACTTGCCAGTTGTGTATGTTGACGGGTGTGCTTTTCACATTGAAAATGACAGTAATAAACTGTTGGTGTCAGGGATAGGAAAGGTCTGGTTGAGATGTGAGGAAATTCCTAGTACAGGAATGAGAATTGGGGCCAGGAGTAGCTAAATAACAGAGTTAGTGGCCATTTATAAAGCAATTACGACTGCAATTGATAACAAATTCAATGAAATGTTCCTGGTGACTGATTCTGATTATGCACAAAATAGTTTTGTAGAATAGTTACCTAGCTGGAAAGCAAGAGGTATGCTCACATATAACAAAAAGCCCCTTAAACATGGGGAAATAATTTAAGCTATATACAAATTAGTGTCAGAGAATGGTGTAACAACACACTGGAGAAAAATGTGTGGACATTTGAAAACACCAGGAGAGGATAAGGAGGGAAATGATAGAGCAGATCGATTAGCCAAGATTGGGGCTGTCATGGGAGAATTGTTGCCCATTGAACACCTAATTGGTGAAATACAAGTAGATGCAGTTACACGCTCCAAAGCTCCAAAAAATGTTGAACAACCTGTAGTGCAATGGAGTTATGATACATCAGATCAGTATCTGATTAAGGCACAAAAAGAGGACCCAGTATTGGGGGTTTATTACAATCATTCGATAGACCCCAAACAAAATACCTTAACTGAAAATGATTGTGCAGGAAAGAGTTGAGAGTGTTATTGAAGAACAAAAAACAAATTAAATTACGGGATGGTCTGATGATCAGGGAATCCATAACAGGGCAGATACAGTGGGTGGTACCTCTTTCATTCAGAGGGCTAATGCCACACCATGCACATGATGTGATAACTGCAGGTTAACAAAAAACTTTTGAAATACTGAAAGATTATGCTTACTGGCCACACGTGTCCCAAGATGTGGAATTATATACCAGGGGGTGTCTGGTGTGTGCACAATTTAAACCTGCTTCACCAATGCATAGAGCTCAATTAATGAAAAGAGGTTTAACCCTTCCATGGTCAGATTTACAAATTGACTATGTAGGGCCTGTCAAGAGATCAGGTAGGGCAAACCTATATTTATTAACGGTGGTATGTTTAATGTTGAAATGGGTGGAATGCATTCCTGTGCCAGATTGTAGTGCACAAACAGCAGCTACATTGCTGTTAAATCACATATTTTCAAGATTTGGGTTACCACAAAGAATAGAGTCAGACAGAGAAAGTAATTTCACAAGCACCTTAATGAGCAAGGTGTGGCAGATATTCGGGGTAAAAAGGAAATTGCATATCGCATATCGACCTGCCTCTTCATGGAATGTTGAACGTTGCAATAGATCTGTCGTGGAGATACTAAAGACATTTGTGGGAGCGGCAGGTTGCAATTGTGATCTACGCTTACCTTTTGTGTTAATGACCATTAGGTCGAATCCTGCTAAGGCAACAGGTGTCATGATCTCTGCTTCCAAAAGGTCAGGGTTTTCCCAACTCCCTTGGAAGCAGATCCATAACCCAGGTTCCGAGTGCCAACCAGTCCCAATTGGGACCTTTTGGACCCAGTCCTGGCGCCAGTGGCACCAGGCTCATAAATATGCCCAGTCCCAGCGCTGGAAGTGCCGGGCTCCTAATGCTTGGGTGGACTTACCTTCAGCAGACCATGCTGCTTACTTGCCTGCCAGTTGAGCCTCTGATCCTCTTCTGTTTGGAACTACTTTTCCTGTTGGGTGGGGCTGGAGCCACTCCCTAGATTCAGAACACTGGAACTCTTCTGGAAGGCAGGAACTCTTTTCTTACCAGGAACTCTTTTCTTACTTAGGCGTGGCTGTGGAAGGAGACACCTAAGCACTACAGGAGGCTATTTAAACCACACCCGGTGGATGAATCTTGCTTTGCGTTATTCTGCAACCTCTGCAGCAGAACGCTCATCGTGTCTTCTGCATCCGGTCCTGGGCCTAAGGAAAAAGGCTTACCATCCTGAATCCAGTCTTCAGCAACACCTATAAAGACAAGAAAGAACAGGTTAGCATTCCGGCATCTGAAAGGAAAAGGCTTACCATCCTGAATCCAGTCTTCAGCAACACCTATAAAGACAAGAAAGAACATGTTAGCATTCCGGCATCTGAAAGGCAAAGGCTTACCATCCTGAATCCAGTCTTCAGCAACACCTATAAAGACAAGAAAGAACAGGTTAGCATTCCGGCATCTGAAAGGCAAAGGCTTACCTACTCTTCGTGCGCTCCGGAGGTCTTCACACTGCATTCCGGCATCTGAAAGACAAAAGTTTACCAACTCTTCGCACGCTCCGGAGGCCTTCGGCGCTGCATCCCGCATCTGAAAGACAAAACAAGGTGCGTTTAAAGACATTGGGGAACTTTAATACTCACGTGCCATTACTCCTTTCCACATCTAATCCAGTGGGTATTCCGGCACCCTGCAGCCGCTCCGAACTCGTACCTGCAAAATAAAAAGACAGTTAGAGCGCATAGTGAAGCAGGCAACAAGCACTTACTTACGTGCTTCCAGGCGCTTCTATTCATCACACGGGCTCCATCTTCAACTCACTTCAGCCCGTCATCCGCCATCGCCGGAACCCTGCAAAACAAGAGACATCATTACTAAAGACTTTAAAGACATTTGAATGACTCGAAACTTACCGTTCGTGCAGTAAACGACGGACAGCAGTCCTCTGAAGTCAAGAGGCCTGCGCTACCTATCCAGTGAAGAAACTGGTTACAGCACCCTGCCCCGCGGCAGATGGAGAGCTCGGCATTCACTTACCTAAGGTGAGAGCGTTAACCTTTGGGGGTCTACAGGAGAGGAGAAGAGGAAAGAGATAGGGACACCCCAATAACCCCAGTTCATTAACCCCATATTTTCTATCTGCAGACATCTTACTCTACACGTCAGGCATACAGTGCACAGAGGTCCAGCACAAAGAGCCAACCGGGTGCTACACATCACCTTTGAAGATACGGTAGTCGCCCAGTCAAGACCGGCGCCTCTGCGAGAATCAGGTGAGCGTTACAGAACGCAAAGCCTACCGCAAAACTCTCGCCCAGGCGCTATGGAAACCTCGGATACTGACCCCCTAGCCCGGTTACTTGGGGAACTAAGGGCAGAAGTGCATGCAGCTCGTCAGGAAACGAATGCTCTAAGAAGGGAACTAATTATTTCCAAGGAGAGAACAGACAATCTTGCTAGACAAGTGCTACAGTCACAAGCCGGACAGACCCCGTTACCCGCATCAGGGGCAAATCTTCCTTCAACATCCTCTATGAATCCAGTGCAGATCAACCTACCTGGGAATGTACCTCTGGCTCCGCCCGAACGATTTTCTGGTGACCCAAAGAGGTTTGCAGTATTTATCAATCAGTGCCGGTTGCACTTCTTATGCCGGCCAGCAGCCTTTCCAACTGATCAAGCAAAAGTAGCTTTTGTACTTTCGTACCTTAGTGGCAATGCGGCAAACTGGTCGATCCCTCTAGTTAATCAAGATGATCCGGTTCTCCATGATTTTCAAGCCTTTCAGCTTAGTATGGAAAAACTGTTCGCAAGACATTCACAGGGGCAGGCCTTGGACAATGAGCTTCTTTCGTTGCGACAGGGTAATCAAGAGCTTTTGGCTTATATTGCATCTTTCAATAGACTAATAGTGGAAACTCAATGGCCTGAGGACAAAAGGATTACGCTGTTTTATAGAGGTCTACGTGGAGAGCTCAAAGACGTTTTAGCCCAAGTAGTGAATCCCCCACAAGACTGTTTGGATTATATAGACTTGGTCGTTCAAATAGATCACAGGCTGCAGAACAGGAAGGCCGATCGTTCCAAGTTTGATGCTCGAGTATTTTCCAAACCGCCAACTCCTTCCAAAGGAGTAGACTCCGGGGAACCCATGCAAATAGGGGGTCTGAAAGGTCCTCTAACACAAAGGGAGCGGGAAAGGAGGAAACAGTTGCAATTATGCCTATATTGCGGAAACTCAGGGCACTTTCTTCGAGACTGTCCGGTGAAACCTGCCAAGAAGGCAGTAGGAGCTGCAGTTACCAAAGTTACAAACTCTGAGCAGGGAAACGACCTCGCCCGACAAGAATAGAGGTCCTCTTGCCGAGCGTGAAAACCAGTTCCGTGACCTCGCATTTCGTGATACCTATGGTCCTCATTAGCCCTGATAATCCGGATCGATTACATGCAATTGAAGCTTACGTCGACAGCGGTGCCATCGGCAATTATGTGGATCATGAAATGGTTTTGAGGATGAATCTAACTCTTTGTCCCAAGGCTGTAAAGGACGTCATTACTACGGTGGATGGTACGGAGATAGCCTCCGGGCCAGTAACGCATACCACTCAAGAGGTGACGCTAGTAAGTCAAGATGGACACCATGAGAAGATCGTGTTCGATGTGATCAAGGCCCCTCAGTTTCAGATTATTCTAGGAATACCTTGGTTAGAGAAACACAATCCTCTGATCGATTGGCGAGCAAGAACGGTCCAGTTTCCAGAATGTGTCTCTACTTGTCACCCTCCACCTGGTGTTGCACTGGCCGCAATTTCTTCAGAGACTCCCCAGTTACCTCCCGAATACCTAGAATACCAAGATGTTTTCCGGAAGGATCAGGCTAACTCTCTACCTCCTCATAGGTCTTATGACTGCCAGATAGACCTGATACCTGGATCTACTCCTCCTTGTAGTAGAATTTATGCCCTCACCGAGCCTGAGAACCTTCACCTTCGACAATACCTGGATCAATACCTGGCAAATGGGTTTATTCGTCCTTCCAAGTCCCCTGCTTCTTCAGCTTTGTTCTTCGTTCCAAAAAAGGAAGGAGACCTTAGAACTTGTATCGATTATCGCTCCCTGAACCAGATCACCGTTAAGAATAGATATCCGTTACCTTTGATCCCTGAACTCCTGGACCAAGTCAGAAAAGCATGCATATATACAAAGCTGGATCTTAGAGGAGCTTACCACTTGGTACGAGTAAAAGAGGGCGATGAATGGAAGACGGCCTTCCGCACCAAGTATGGGCTATTTGAATATCAGGTCATGCCCTTCGGACTTTGCAATGCCCCGGCCGCCTTTCAATATTTTATGAACGATGTCCTCAGAGAGCTCATAGATGTATGTGTTGTTGTTTCCATTGACGACATCCTTGTTTATTCTTCATCGGAATCTGAACATCGGAAACACGTGAAAATGGTCCTCGAAAGATTGCGTCAACACAAACTTTTCGCTACGTTGGAAAAATGTGTTTTCAACGTGACTGAAGTTGAATTCTTGGGATTCATATTATCACCTGGCGGAGTGCGTATGGATTCAAAGAAGGTCGATGCAGTTCTCAAATGGCCATCACCATCCTCCGTAAAAGGTGTGCAAAGCATGTTAGGCTTCGCTAACTTTTACCGCAGGTTTATCCCCGAATTCTCTCGAATAGTCCAGCCCATCACTGCCTTGTTAAAGAAAAACAAACGTTTTGAATGGTCTACCAAGGCGGAACAAGCTTTCCAGGATTTGAAGACTAAATTTATCTCTGCACCAATCTTAAAACACCCTCGCCCCGAACTCCCCTACATCGTGGAAACTGATGCTTCAAGCCTTGCCATGGGGGCAGTTCTATCACAAAAGGACCCGGTAACCAATCAGTTGCATCCCGTGGCATTTTGGTCCCGCAAATTCTCGCCTCCTGAAATCAATTACACGATTACTGACAAGGAACTTCTGGCTATCAAGTCTGCCTTTAAGGCTTGGCGGCATTATATGCTGGGGGCCCGACACACTGTTACTGTGATTACGGATCACCGAAACCTGCAATATTTGAAGACCGCAAAAGCCCAATCCTCTAGACAACTCCGTTAGGCATTATTCTTTGCCGAGTTTGACTTCATAATTACCTATCGACCTGGTACAAAGAACGGTAAAGCCGATGCCCTTTCTCGGATGGGAGTGGAAGAACACTTGGTCAACCCTAAACCTGTACCAATCATTCCCGAACAAAGAATTCTGGGTGTAATCGCCACAGAATCCATAGAGGAAGTTAAGGATAAAGCCAGGCAACTTGTAACTCCAGCAGACATACAGAATTGGCATCTGCAGGGAAAGGACTTTGCAGTAAAGGACAACTTATTGTATTTCCAAGAACGATTATACCTACCCAGCACAGATTTACAGAAAAAAGTAATCTCTTGTTATCACGACTCTTTAATGGAAGGTCATCCCGGTATAGCCAAGACCTCAGAAAAGATCAAGCGCTACTTCTGGTGGCCGTCTTGGAAAAAAGATATCAGAGACTTTATAATGTCCTGTGGAGTATGCGCCCAAAACAAGAGTCAAAAGGAAAGACCAGCAGGCCTCTTACGCCCTATTGACATCCCACCTCGCCCTTGGCATACGCTTTCTATGGACTTCATCACCGATCTACCTCCATGCTCCGGATACAATACGATTCTAGTAATCGTGGACTTATTCTCCAAGATGGCGCATTTCATTCCGCTCAAAGGCTTGCCAACAGCAGCAACTCTGGCCCGAGAATTTCTCGAAAACATCGTCCGACTGCACGGTTTTCCTTCGGTTCTAATTTCGGATCGAGGTAGTCAATTTATTTCTCATTTTTGGCGACGTTGCTGTCGGTCGGCTCAAATTGATGTGAGACTATCGACCAGTCACCACCCTCAGACCGACGGACAAACCGAGAGGACCAATCAAACTCTGGAACAGTATTTACGCTGCATGCTGCAACAAACTGAAAAAACTTGGAAAGATATCCTTTGGATAGCCGAGTATGCCTACAATAACTCTGTCCATTCGGGAACTGGGAAAACCACGTTTTTTCTTTTGTACGGCAGTCACCCTCGAACCTCGGAGTTGGATCCCCTCCAAGATCTTGAAACACCAGCAGTAGACTACCTGCATTCTACAATCACCCAAGCCTTTAAGGGAGCTGTTTCTCACCTTCAAAGGGCTAAGGAACAATACAAGAAAGGAGCAGATCAACATCGGAAGGAAGCCCCTCACTATCAAGTAGGGGATCAAGTCTGGTTATCCACCAAATATCTATCTCTAAAAGGGCCACGCACATTCAACCCAAGATACCTTGGTCCCTATTCCATCACTACCATAGTAAACCCAGTAGCGGTCAAGTTGGACTTGCCCCCGCACATGAAGATACATCCGGTCTTCCACGTCTCTCTATTAAAACCCGTGCAACCTCAAACCCGACTAACCAAATCTCCAAAACCTATCCTAGTGGATGGAGAACTCGAGTTTGAAGTCAAAAGCATTCTGGACTCCAAGATCTCCAAATCTAAACTATTCTACCTAATTGACTGGAAAGGCTACGGCCCCCAAGAGAGATCCTGGGAACCTGCTGAATATGTCCACGCTCCTCGCCTAATCAGAAGATTTCACCGAACATTTCCTGACAAGCCAAAACCCCCGGAGAAGCCCGGTTTGGGAGGGGCCTTGAGGAGGGGTACTGTCATGATCTCTGCTTCCAAAAGGTCAGGGTTTTCCCAACTCCCTTGGAAGCAGATCCATAACCCAGGTTCCGAGTGCCAACCAGTCCCAATTGGGACCTTTTGGACCCAGTCCTGGCGCCAGTGGCACCAGGCTCATAAATATGCCCAGTCCCAGCGCTGGAAGCGCCGGGCTCATAATGCTTGGGTGGACTTACCTTCAGCAGACCATGCTGCTTACTTGCCTGCCAGTTGAGCCTCTGATCCTCTTCTGTTTGGAACTACTTTTCCTGTTGGGTGGGGCTGGAGCCACTCCCTAGATTCAGAACACTGGAACTCTTCTGGAAGGCAGGAACTCTTTTCTTACCAGGAACTCTTTTCTTACTTAGGCATGGCTGTGGAAGGAGACACCTAAGCACTACAGGAGGCTATTTAAACCACACCCGGTGGATGAATCTTGCTTTGCGTTATTCTGCAACCTCTGCAGCAGAACGCTCATCGTGTCTTCTGCATCCGGTCCTGGGCCTAAGGAAAAAGGCTTACCATCCTGAATCCAGTCTTCAGCAACACCTATAAAGACAAGAAAGAACAGGTTAGCATTCCGGCATCTGAAAGGAAAAGGCTTACCATCCTGAATCCAGTCTTCAGCAACACCTATAAAGACAAGAAAGAACAGGTTAGCATTCCGGCATCTGAAAGGCAAAGGCTTACCATCCTGAATCCAGTCTTCAGCAACACCTATAAAGACAAGAAAGAACAGGTTAGCATTCCGGCATCTGAAAGGCAAAGGCTTACCTACTCTTCGTGCGCTCCGGAGGTCTTCACACTGCATTCCGGCATCTGAAAGACAAAAGTTTACCAACTCTTCGCACGCTCCGGAGGCCTTCGGCGCTGCATCCCGCATCTGAAAGACAAAACAAGGTGCGTTTAAAGACATTGGGGAACTTTAATACTCACGTGCCATTACTCCTTTCCACATCTAATCCAGTGGGTATTCCGGCACCCTGCAGCCGCTCCGAACTCGTACCTGCAAAATAAAAAGACAGTTAGAGCGCATAGTGAAGCAGGCAACAAGCGCTTACTTACGTGCTTCCAGGCGCTTCTATTCATCACACGGGCTCCATCTTCAACTCACTTCAGCCCGTCATCCGCCATCGCCGGAACCCTGCAAAACAAGAGACATCATTAATAAAGACTTTAAAGACATTTGAATGACTCGAAACTTACCGTTCGTGCAGTAAACGACGGACAGCAGTCCTCTGAAGTCAAGAGGCCTGCGCTACCTATCCAGTGAAGAAACTGGTTACAGCACCCTGCCCCGAGGCAGATGGAGAGCTCGGCATTCACTTACCTAAGGTGAGAGCGTTAACCTTTGGGGGTCTACAGGAGAGGAGAAGAGGAAAGAGATAGGGACACCCCAATAACCCCAGTTCATTAACCCCATATTTTCTATCTGCAGACATCTTACTCTACACGTCAGGCATACAGTGCACAGAGGTCCAGCCCAAAGAGCCAACCGGGTGCTACACATCACCTTTGAAGATACGGTAGTCGCCCAGTCAAGACCGGCGCCTCTGCGAGAATCAGGTGAGCGTTACAACAGGTATCAGTCCTCATGAGGTGTTCACAGGAAGAAAAATGATACTGCCACAACATTTATTGTACAGGACGCATGAGCAAACACTTGTGAGTGCATTTACAGTTCACGAGTATGTGGAAGAATTGAGGAAGCATTTACAACATGCATTTGCATTTGCACAGCGGAATTTGGAAAGGGCTGCTAAAAGCGCAAAATCCTATTATGATGAAAAGACATCTGTGAGAGAATATAAGATAGGTGATCGGGTATACAAGTTCCATTTTGGTAAAAACAAGCATATACATTTAAAATTCCTCGCAGCATGACAGGGACCATTTGAGATTGTAGATAAGATATCCCCCGTAGTATATAAAATGTTAAAGACCGAGGGTGAAATGGTGACAGAGCAGTTTGTCCATGTTAACCAAATTAAGCCCAGTCACGCAAAGCATGATATCAGGGGACTTGAGCAGGTGGATATGGGTTAAGTGTAATGTTTGCATAAAAAGAAAAAGTTGTCTTAAAGAATGGAAAGCACAGAATGTTTAATGTTAGCGAATGAATTGAAGGACAATTTCATAATGCATTTGATTAACCAAATATTAAGGTGGTGTGTTTCACTCCATGAGAAACCAAAGATATAGTGGTACATTAGCAAATGAAGAAGCACATGAGATTGTCACATTAAGCCTTAAAAAAAAGATTAATCTAATACAGTTCAGTGTTGTAAAGTTAGTCTGCATGCAGATTGTTGTGATGTATAATAATGTGAGATGTAAATATTGTTGTTTTTCTCTAATGTGTGTTTAATTGCAGGTATCCAAAAGTGATAAGTCATCATGGCTTCAAAGAACATATTTATTTTTGGCTGAATGGTGAAAGGGATGGAAATGTATTTTGTGCTATGTACTTAATATGTTCTTTTCTATTCAATTCAGATGTGAATAATTAATTATACTGGCAGGGCCGCTTCCTGGAGATGACGGATCATGGGAGTCCACGTGAGGCCACAGGACCAAGGATCCAGGAAAGCTTCCGGACCGAAGTATGGAGGTGAAGATAAATAGAATGAGGTACCAAAAGAGATGATTTCGGTGGAGAGGAGCCCATGCGCCGACCCGGAACGATTCCACTGAAAAGGATGCGAGTATGAAAGTTTGGTGATCAGGACATCTCAGAGGTGCGGTCATAAAGATGGTGAATGCTGTCAATGGAATAGTGGTCAGATGAACTTAATTCCACAGCGTTGCTGGTGGGGCATAGTATTGTCCTGTGATTTACCAAACTGGGAACAATGGAGATTGTTTAATTTAATTTTAATCCATAATTTTGTTATTTTATTTAATTGTTTTAGTTAATTATGTTAGCCACTTATTTTATTTATTTATTTTATTTTATTGTTTCATCATCATGCATACACACTGATTAGAAATGTTCATTTCAAACTTATACAGAGACTATAATTGAAAAAGATATTATAAATATGGACATATGTGGATGTATGGAAATGTGCACTTTGGTTGGAAGTGTGCATACAGTGTTTCATGCACATGCATGTGAGGACTGATATGCCCAATTTCGGTTCTATTTCATTTGTATGTTACAGTTAAACAATGGTTTATTATGCAATGATTATATGTTCATGTTATTAAGATCTTATTAAGATTTTATTGGTTCACTGTTGTTCATCTAGAAATGTTAGAGTCTGATATGTGTTTCCTCCAATTATGGGTTTATTAGCCAGAATTGTCAGAAAAAGGAGGGCATATGTAGGGATATATTTGTGCATGACATATTTCTGCAAACAACAGCATGTGTGCAGAGTAAAAAAGAGTTAAAGGGGGTTTCATAGTTTAGTATGTAAACGCAGCGATTTTAGGTGCTATGCACAGCTTTTTAGCAACAGGCCAGCAAGCATTCATTCTTCGAAAAGCATTATTTTTAAAAAGGATTTAGTAAAACGTTTTTCTTTTTAACAAGTCAGCAGGCATAAATTTTGGAAAAACATTTAGCATGCCAGCAGAATGGGGTTCAGTTTCAGAAGCACTGAGCATAGTGTGGACAGTCATTTTTAAAACGCAGAAAGGTGCACATTTTACATTTCGGATGTTTTGATCTGTGTGCGTCTGCAATGGAAATATGTAATGAACTAATCCTATACTAATGTGTCCCACTAACTCATTAACTGTTTCTAACATGTAATGCAGTTCATTAAGATTCATTCCTTTTTAGTGTTTTTCAGTGGAGAGGAGAAATATGCACCAGCAGGGACTAGATGAAACAAATTTACACTGAACCCTTTGTTGTTCTAACAGGTGAGGACATCCTTGTAATTTGATTGGTAAATGAAGGGGTGGAAGAGCTTGTTAGGCAGAATTATATGCAGTACACTTTGGGAACACCACACACAATTAGGACTACAAGTGACAGTACAAATTCACCTTTGGTAAAAGACTGTACCACACAGTAAAGTGGTAGCGATGGCTGAGCAGTCAGACTTATCTCAAGAGTAAAGTGAGCAGTATCAATAGGTACACAAAGGACAGCAATTACTATGATTCAAACAAGCACTGACTCAAGGTTTCCGAGTAAAAGAATATACATTTATTTACACATCAGTTATAAAACATTTTTACTATTATCAAGCAGTTGAAAAATCACGATCTTAATACACTACACTGCATCCAAATGATTCTGGACAAGTTAGGCTCAAAATGAAGTGTGAGCAAAATGGCACTCCAGTAATTTAAAAGGGAGGGAAAGACAAAGTTAGACAGAAGTTGAGCAGCACCAACAAGTAAGTAAGCAGGGCAATCTAGAAAAAGGAACTACAGTGAGGAAATCAAATCAAGGGGCCTGGCCCAAAGACAATGGACCAAAGTCTTTGCAGGGGATCACACAGTTCAGGTTAGTTTGCGGTTAAGTATTTGCCAAGAGTTCAGAAAAAAGTTGGTCAGACAAAAAGTCACTTTAAAGAATAAAGAAGGACAAGCCCTCGGATTGGCAAAAGATTTCACACACTTTCACCGCGGCTGGACGAAACGAACAACCAGGTTAGCACAGTACTTTAGAGCAGAAGAATGCTGTAGCTGCGGCAGACGTTTCTGGCAGGTCCTGCAGGCTCACGGTTCCGGAAGCGACTGTCGGACTTACAAGAAGGAGGAAGATTGGAGGTTCCTGCACAAGCTGTCAATCACACAGCAGGGTGGCTGTCCTGGCGGCGGGTCATCTAGCCAATCAAACAGGAGTGTGACTAAAACCCCTCCCTCACAACCTGCCTACCCAGACTTTCAGGTGCCTAAAAGGGCTTCTGTGCAGAAGCCCACCAAAGGTCGGCAAACAAAGGGACCAAACCTGTTTTGGCGCGCAGAGTTAAACACGAGAAAGACCTTTAGAAAAAGAAATGGCGAATTAACCCAGCCGGAACCATATAAAAATAAATATGGTCCAGCGGATTTAAGTTTGAGGCTACTAAGATAGCCTAAAACAATACCAAGGCTATATAAAATAACTGTGGTAGGAAAAATAGGATAGTTACCACTGTCACCAGACAAATCTTAATGAACAGGAATGAAACAATGTTCCATGAAAGACAGACAAAAAGGGATAACTATTAACCCTTTCCAGTACTCTTTGTAAGATAGTTTGTACTGGGTCTGTGGTTTTAAAAAGACTAATAAAGTCAATGCCAACTTTACATGCTCTGGGAGACAGTGGTCAGTCCCATAAAATGGAGTCTGAGTTGGGAAGTCTAAAAAGACAGCCCTGTGTTAGTGCACTGAAGGTGCTGTTTAATACACTGTAAAACAATGATGCCTATGAAGTAGGTGAGGCTCCACAGTCTAAAAATATTAAACACACACAGCAAAACACATGTGAGAGTGGGAAAAAAACTCACACTCTTACCAGGTGAAAAAAAAATCCTAGAAATCCAGCAAAGCTGCTGAGGGACTCAGTAGGTAAGGGACATTAGCCATTTTGCAGAATTCTCCCTAACAGCTGATTTGAAGAGAGGGCTGACCTAAGAGTGACAGACAGGGAGAGTTTTTTTTAATCAGCTGAGCTGGGGAAAGTAGGCAGAGCTGGCTGGGACTTGAGGGCGAACGGTGCTTCCAGAGGCTGATGCTGTCGGTCTCCCTGTGTGTGGGCTCCATAGATGCAGGGTGAAGACAGCTTGGCAGGTCAGGCAGAAAAGGCTGTGCCGGGCTGCTGACATTGAAATGGAAGAAATTCCGGGAGCTGCATGAGGGCGGTTTCCATTGATAATGCTCTGACGGTAAGAGCTTTAAACTTCGCCTGTCTAGGTGAAGATAAATGAGGAGTACGTGGGATGGCTGACATGTAGTTTAGGGTGCTGAAGTTACAACAAGAAATGTGGTCTTTTTGTGCCTTTCTATTTGCAATTGTTTAAAGGAAAAGAAAAGAAATGAATTAGAGTTTTTCGGTTGCCGTGTACTTGTTTTCTCTTCTGTTTTTTCTTCTTCTATAAGACAAGATTGTGCTCGCTGTTGGTAAGCAAATGTGTAAGTGCAATATTTTGGATTGTGTATAACAAAGACCAGCAACATTACAAAAACAAAGCTGGTGTAACATTTTTGCTTGGTTTATTTTATGTTTCCCATGATTACTGTGTGAGGGAACAAGTCACTGGGTAGCCACAGTGTCATACCACTGTGGTAAAGAATATTTTTACCACATTACTAGGGGCAAGGTTGCACCAAGAGTATATATATATATATCTCTGCAAGGTAGGAAGGTGTGTGTATGTGTTTTGAATGTGCTTTTCTCTGCATGCTGTGAAGAAAAGGCAGTGCCTCAGAGCAGATAGGTTACTGAATGTAATTAATTCAGTAACATGACTTACATGCAATAAATGCATTCTGAATAAACTCACTGGGTTCCCTAAAGGTGCTAGGTCCATGCATTACCTGCAGACAGCCATAAGTGGGTCACAATTGTAATAAGGGAAAGTTTGTTCTACGATGGGACGATAGTATAAAAGACATGCTCACCACTGTACCACAAAACTTAGGTAATTCTAGAAATACCACCAAAAATAAGATGCCACTAAAATTACCCCCAATATAAGCTAACACTAAATTATCAAAAAAATAGGATACTACTGAACTTTCTCTAATGATAAGGCCAGTTTACCGCCAGTTTACTGCCAAAGTATTACAGTAAGAAAATACTGCCAAATCCTGAATTTGCCCCAAAAGACAAAACCTCCTATGCAACTCATCCTTACATCTGGCTTATAGACGTAAACACTGTTGCCCCTCCTTGCCTGTGTTATTGTCTAGTTGACTCACTTTTCAAATACTTCTGTCAATTCATTTTGATACATCACAATCTTTTGCATATGATGCTCTGAATATTCAGCACCCTGTTTAACATGAACTATAACCTGTCCCCCAGCCAAATTATACCCTCTTTCTCTGATGTCCTATTGTCACAGTCAAATAGCCTAATTAAACATCAATGCAAGACTGTGCCCTTTTCAAACAAATGATCTGGAGATTATTTTTCAATCTCTGAAATTAAGCATTGGCACCAAAAATCCATACTATCTGATGATCCTGTTTCTAGACCAAAAAATGTGGCATCAGCGTATATCTGCAATGCTAACTTTGGGCATGTGTCAGTCTGTTTGCACACCACACAATACCTAAAAACCACAATGTTATAACTTTATATTTAAAGGTTACTTCATGTACAGCACACTATTGACAACACACTATTGTCACGACTGCCTGATGCAGTAGCTAAAGATATGCCCACATTCTCTACCAAATATTTTGGAAGAAGTAATTTATCTCTTTGTTTCTGCAAGAAATATCTTACTCTTCCATTTATTCAAATCTTATTGTTTTTATTTTGGACCTTCAGCTATCCACCATGAGAATTATTCACTTCTAGACAAAAACAAAGACTGCTACGCGCATTCCCAATTGTGCACTTCATGTAATCAATCACTTTTGTTACATATATTTGTTGTGTATAAACACCAACACATGAAAACAGTTATTTTTAGGCACATCTGTAAATCCACATTTACTTTGTCATTCCATTCAAAGCATATATGATGTGTTAGACATCTACATTCATTTGTCATTACATCAATATAAAAAAAATGTTTTTCAGTTTTCTGTGATCCTCCTTTTCTCATTTATCATTGCATGACTCGTTATAATATAACCCACTGCACTAAACGGAAAACTCCCACTCGAAATTTAAACGCAGCTTACTCCATTAACCTTTTGGTACCGTAAAGGTTAATGAAGTGCTGCTTTTCGTCGAATCTGACACCTTGCAAATGATTCTGCAGGAGGGATTCTATGTATTTATGTATTTATTTATTTTCTTATTCTCACCATCCAAATGATTTCTTACCCCTTTGTATCTTATGTGTGCCGCCTCGCTCTTGGGTATTTTTAGCCCCCATCCTCACGGTCAGTAACTCCTTTTCTACAGCTAGAAAGGCCTCAGCTCGACCTTGCCAGACCAACACCCCTGCACCGGACCACACATTCTCCCCAGCTACAGCCTTCGAAGAACTGCCTGCTCAGCTGCCAGCCATCTCTGATTCCAACCACCAAATCCAGTCCAGTCCTCTAACCCCCTTTTCTTCCTCTATTACAACCCCATCATTCCTCTATGCCCCTTCTATATGCCCCCTGTACATTTTCTTTAAATTTCCTCACCTTCATTATGATAACACCTTTCACCACACCATGTGTCAGCTCATTTAATTGTCCAGCTCCTAGCTCTGGCAACCTTTTAACTGTTTTCCCTTTGGCACAATCTCATGCTGTCCCTGTATCATGTTACTTCACATCTTTCCCTTTCCTTCCTTACTGTTACATGCACGACAAAGAGTGGTTTCTTTGCAAGGCCCATCCCTCTTCTGTTATACACACTGCCCACTCTGCATCTTTCTCTCATGAAGCACTGTTGTCTTCATTTAATTTTACTTGAATTGCCCAAACCCAAATGTGTTCATGCTCCTTCATCTATGCTACCATTTGCATGGCATAAGTAAACTACCTCACTCCACTCACCCCCAATTCTAAGTGTTAATATAAAATGTTAAAGTACCTTTAACATTTTAACAGTACTTCTCCCACTCCTCCTCCCTGCTCTCAATGACCAGATTTGCACATGTTATGACCCTACGGCGCTGGTTGACACATTTAACTGCGCTATGCAAAAAGCTTTAGACATCATCGCCCCATCTAAACTGAGAAAATCCAAACCTCGAGCCCACCTAAACTCCTGGTTCACACCACAGCTTAAAACCTTGCACAAAGAAAAACGAATTGCGGAATCACATTGGAAAAGCAACCAGTCTCCAGCCAACAAATCGTGTCTATTCCTGGCTACCCTCAATTACAATCTAACCCTCAACCTAACCTTATCCCTACCCTAAACCACCCCATCCCAGATTCTCTGACTCCTTTTAGCTTCTCTCCACTCTCCATCTCTGAAGTTGAAAAGATCACCGCTAGCCTTAAACCTTCCAACTGTCAAGGCGACCTTTGTCCTGCGCCCATCATTCAGGAAGCAGCTCATGACCTGGCACCATTCATCACCACGCTCATCAACTCTTCCTTTAGCTCTGGGATTGTACCTGACAACCTAAAGGACACGTGGGTCATCGCTCTTCTGAAAAAACCTACCTTGGACCCTAGTATACCCACAAATTACAGGCCAATCACTACTGTCCCATTTCTTCTAAAAATCCTTGACCGAGCTGCTTATCTACAAATCCAAGATTACCTTGAATCAAACAAACTTCTGGGACTTAGGCAATCTGGGTTTCGGCCACGCCACGGTACTGAAACCGCCCTTATTGATTTAAAGACACAGATCGAAGATCTAAAAGACAAAGGCAAACTTGCGCTATTACTCCTCTTGGACCTATCGGCGGCCTTTGATCTTGTCAATCACGAAATTCTTTGTCACCACCTCAAATCAGCTGTTCACTTCGCAGACAAAGCTACAACCTGGATTAGCTCTTTATTAGACAACAGATCAATGCGCGTGTTCTCTCCTCTAGCAGCCGCCCCACCCGCACCTGTCTCCTGTGGCGTGCCACAAGGATCGTGTGTTTCACCCACGTTATATAACGTGTTCACCAAACCCCTTTTCGATATTTTGGACTATCTGGGTGTCACCTACACCAACTACGCTGACGACACACAGATACTAATCCCTATCACAGGTGACTACACTGCTGACTCCCGCGCTATCAATGTCATCTACCAGGTCATCCAAGCGTGGATGGCTCAACACGGACTCTGTCTAAATGATGAAAAGACAGAGCTCCTCATCCTTGGCTCACCACATAAACTCACCAAGCTTGACCCTGCGTTTAAGTCCTTCTCCATCGATGGGAATACTATCCCTACCGCTAAGGACACAAAAACCATTGGGATCTACATTGACTCGACCTTATCCTTGTCTAGACAAACTAACTCAGTCTCTTCCGCAGCTGCTTATACTTGTAAGCTTATTACAGCCTGCTGCCCTTTCCTCTCTACAGCCAACTGTGTGACCCTGGCTAGGACCCTTGTACTATCAAAGGTTGATTACTGCAACGCCCCGCACCTAGGCACTAATCAGTGTAACTTAAATAAGCGACAAATTGTCCAAAACAACGCGATCAGAGCGGCCCTTAACATTCCCAGGCGCCAACACATATCTGACACTAGACGTAACCTTCACTGGCTCTCAATCCCACACCGAATTTCTTTGAAATCCCTGACTCTTACCCATAAATGCCTTCATAACCAAGCTCCTTGCTACCTAGCTAACAGATTTGCCTACCACAGTACCACTAGACCTCGCAGAATGGCCCAAGCCAACTGCCTTGTCATCCCTCGATTTAACCTCCAAAGATCAGGTGGAACCAGCTTCCCCATCATGGCAGCTAAACTATGGAACTCACTCCCCAATGAGCTCAGAGCAGAACCCTCCTTTCTGAGATTCAAACACCTTACCAAAGCTTGGTTGTCCTCCCAAGACATCTAACACTGGACTCACTGTTTAACCTGTACTCAGACGTACCCTGTATATATTTGCTGCTTGTCCTCTTATTATTATTATTTTGCTTGCATACTTTGTAATAGACCTGTCATTCTGTAAGTACTGCCCTGTCTGCTTTTATTGTCTTATTTTATGTTATTGTAGTTATATGTTATCTTGCTGTAACTATGTGATGCGCCTGGATGCCCCTGGGCCTGGTGCGCTATATAAATAAATAAAATACAAAATACAAATACCTACTACATGCATCCCCACAAATATTTGTTGCTTTGCCTTTCTGAAGGCTCTTGTCTTCCGATTCTCATCCTCAGCTCTTAGAGAGACTACCCACATGAGTCCTCATTTGCTATCTGTATCTCATGCTATTCTGGGATAATGTCACAAGCTATGGCTGGTGTCCACCAGGGTGAGCCCCAAGCTTCCACAAAAAAGTTGAGGACCTTCCGATGCAGCCAGATCAAGGTGAGGTGGAAAGGCTACAGAGCCCCAAGATTCAACCTGCTGAAGCTGGAGCTGTGTTGCTTTCTCCATCTCATTGCCTGGGTTAGTGTTTAACTACTCCAATCCCCTGGCTTTTTCTATCTCCTCTATGAGATGCAATGGTTTAGTATCTATGCCAATCCCTCCTGCAGCACCCATCTTCTCTTCTCCACTGTCTCTCTCTCGTTCACCTCCTGTAGGTCTTCCTCTATGGTTTGCCACAAGCTTCTTGGCTTGTGTCTTGCTGGCTTGAACCATGCCTGCTCCTTCTCTTCCACACTTTTAACCATAATCCTTTGTTTCTCCTCCCATTATCATCCATCCTCTCCTGTCCATGTTTTTTATATTCAGCCCTCTCCTTTGTGTGTTTCTTTCCAGCTAACTCCTCTTCATTTTTTCTCCAAATCACTCCTTCATGTATTCCATCATTGTACTTCTGGTAACCTTTTCCAGACTATATATCTTCCTCCTGCCACTGCTTTTCCTTTGCTGCTCCATTTTAACACCTCCTACTTTTTCTTCACCTCACACTAATGGCCCTCCACACTGTTGTTTTTCTTTAATGCTGCCCTTTTGTTCTCTTCCTTGCTTCTCTCCTTCCTTCTGGCCACCTCTCTTCAGCCTTCACCCTTCTGCTACACCTCTGTCTCCTTCTCTGTCCATCATTAACTCTCACCAGCATTCTGTCTCTGTCATAAAACATGCACACCCCTCAATCCTCTCTCTTCACTCTTACGTCCTGGGTTTTATAAGGATTTGGTCACTACCCAGGGAAGTGCTGGTACCTAGCTGCCATTCATAATTATATTGTAAATATTATTGTTTGGATTTTTTTTAATTCACAGTCTCTTTCCCACCCTAAATGACTCACCTCTTGATCAGTTTAGATTCAGATGGATCCTTGATTAAGCCACCAACATATAGGTTCTTCATTCATCAATATTGGAGTAGGGCTGCTTGTTGGGATTCAGGTTAAAGATCAGGTCTATGCGAGGGAGGATCACTTGGTTGGAGGGACCTTGGGAAGTGGGGAGAGGATGTCTTCATGTGAGACATGGTATCCCCCTTTCCTTATCAGAATGAACCCCCCCTGCCTTTATAGGTTATTATCAGTCTTCCCCTCTTTCACACACACCAACTGTCCCACATTCTTATGCTTTTAAGACTGGGACGAGGAAGAAGCAACTCACAGTAATGCACACTTCCATTTGTGCACACCACTCTGGTACTGAGATGATGAAGAGGACTATGGAACACCATTACCATGGTCAGGTATGTCCCACTAGCAAAGGTAATTGTGGTAAGGCAAAGGACTTGCATCTGAAGCCCGTTAGTGGGCATCAGGTGCCTTTAAGGAGAGACAATCGAGAACAGAAGAGAGACCCATCTGGGAAGACAAAGTTGACAACCCAATACAAAGCAGGCTGGAGTGATGCCAGTGAAAAGGATGCTGAGCGCTGCAGGAGAGCGAGCAAGATGCTGAGGCCCAAATGGGCTTCAAGAGTGTGGAGAGCCCTGCAGACCCCTGTGCTGTGTGTCCCCTGCCACAGCTGGGGGACACAGAAGTCTCCAAGAAGCCTATAGCACCAGCAAGAAGGTTCAGAAGAGGGGAACGCTGCTCACCGGAGCTCCCGGCAAGTGAAGGGAGAGCGAGACACCGCAGAAGGAGAAACCAAAAGCACCTGGAAGAGAAGCTGTGAACCCTTGTATTTGATTTAATTTTACCGATCCTCTGACATCTGTTGTTTATCTTGACCTTTCTGAACAGGATCTTCTGTACTCTTCTCCTTAATTGTATCCAATGTCGGCCTTTTCCAGTCAAATAAGACCTTGGCTTTTTGGCATGGTTATCCTTAGCTGGGTTTTATTCTGTCTCTGTTCTTGATTTTCTTGCTGCGACACACTCCATTGGAGGCCTTTAGTAACCTTTGTCCAATTCTGCTCATATGCGTAGTAGAGTTATATTCATTCATAAAGGGCTTCGTGAGGTATAAACTTGTAAACGTTGGTGCTTGCAGTTACTTGCATCTGTACACATTTAAACTGACATAATATCTTCATCATGTATGTGGCATAAGTTTCTGCATCTTGACATCAACTTCTTCATTGTGGGCTCAAGATGTCAATTATCCATGGTATCTCCTTGTGTTCTCTTGTCTCTTGTCATCATTCTCGGGTCCTTATATCTTCTGTATGTGCGTCAGTCCGATTTCTTATGACGTCGCCATTCATCTTCCTTCCTTATTTTCTTGGCTTCTACGGGTATTCCCATCTGACAACCGTCATATTTTCTCGGCTGCGAATATGGCTTTCTCAATGGATACCTTACTGTGGAGGTTTTCTTAGGTGTGGGTACTTCAACAGGTGCTGTTATTCTGATAGGCACTAGGCAGAGCCCATATGCGGCTCTCTGCTGATTTAACTTTTTTTCATACGTCACATATTTGGTGTAAACTCAATAGGTAATGGCAGGGGGCAGCTAGAGTGGGGGCTATACATGGCACTTCCTCTTCAATATCTATATCATAGTCAACTCATTCACCTCATTTAAGGAGCTCTACACATGCAGACCTACATGCAGTCATGATTCTAAATAAATATCCTTCTCTGATCTGCATGCCCCTGTATGTTTTATAACTATTCTGACTTGTTCCTTTCCCCTCAACTTCCCCTACTATCCTTTTCCACTCCAGCAGACTAGGGTTTGGATGTCGCTGGTGGGGATCCAATGCAACACTTTACAGACAAGAATAGGTGCTTGGAAACCAGTAAGGAGCCGATTTGAGTAATAATAATAATGTTGGTTGGTTGTAAATTGGTTTCTTTTATTTGCTTATATAGCGCACCGAACCCAAGGGTATCTGGGCGCTTTCCTTAGGATACAACAGGTTACAACAAGGATACAGAAATGTATGCAGGTGTAGAAATAGTACTATACAGATATATAAAAAATGTGTAATATACAGATATATACAAGATAAGGAAGTATACAATATGTACAAGGTTCATAACATAACTTAGGGGCAGGCTTGCAGAGGGCCAGAGGTGGCCATCTGAAGAGGTATTCTTGAGCTGTGGGCAAAGTCGGTTGGCAGCAAGTCATGGAATCACAAGCGTACAAGGGTAGTTAGTTGTTTTGATCGAACAGCCAAGCTTTTACTTTGTTTCGGAATTGGAGAAATATTGAGTCTGTCCTTAGTGTAGGCGGTAGCTTATTCCAGGACTTGGTGGCAAGCAGCGGAAATCTGGAACCTTCAGCTTTGCTGAGTTTGAATTTAGGTATGTTGAGGCAGTGGGCATTGTTGGCCCTAGTGGGTCCAACAGACAATTTCCTAGAGAATTTGTCTGTCAGATATTTAGGGGATGAGTTGTTTAGGCACTTGTGGGTAATCATAAGCGTTCTAAAGGTGATCCTATCTTGAATTGGGAGCCATTTGGTGTTCGGTCAAATTTGTGAAATGTGGTTGGACTGAGGAATATTTACTGCAGTTCTGAGCGCATTGTTTTGCAATACTTGTAACTTGTGGAGATTCCTCTGGCTAGTGGCAAGGTATAGCGTGTAGTCGTTAATAGGGTGCCTGAACAGCAAATGGTTATCCAGGCAAAAAGCATATATAAATCAGAACAAATGAACCATGATTTTGAGGCTGGATTACCACATTACTTGTTTGATTTTATCAAAAATATTTATTCAATGCAATAGCTATTCAAAATAATATAAAATGCACCATATCATCCAGGCTATTATAACTGAAATTACCAAAAAACTATTCCATTCATCATCCACAATCTTACCAGCAAATGCCCACTTACACGCTCACACTAGTAAGTGAGAGGAAGGATCAAACCTCATATTGTCCCCCCTAATACAATACACACCCAATTTTGACAGTTAATGGTATTTCACAAATTAATTCTCAGTCTATACACAAGTCCAAAGATAATTCATATAGACTCTCCTCGTCTACATATGTTTCGGTCACTATGAGGCCATCAATGGTGGCCAACAGTTCAATTGATCTTCTTCAGGCCAAACATCAGAGGTGATGATCTCTGCAATCCTGTCTTTCTTGTGTTAATGAAAGGTGAAATCACCCTTCTTATGGTTTCTCGCTACCTACAATGTATAAAGCATTCACTCATAATCCAGCCTCATTTCTTATATGTCATAGACATCATAAACAAATTATTCTCAACAGCAACCCTAAATGATTGTGTAGAACCTGTACTAACCTCCACTCACCACGTGATGAAGGTAGTATTAGTTTGGTAGAGGTATAGAGTGTTACAGTAGTCCAGTTTTACAGTATAAGGGCTCTTGCAAGGGTGATACAGCTACTTGTGGATAAGAATGGTCTACAGGCATTTATGAGTTTTGTTGTATAAGCCGTTGAGGATGAGGTGGCATTAATTTGTCTTTGTAGAGTTAGGGCAGAATCTAGATAGAAGCCTAAAGTTTTG
The DNA here is from genome assembly GCF_040938575.1 of Ambystoma mexicanum. Lineage (NCBI taxonomy): Eukaryota > Metazoa > Chordata > Amphibia > Caudata > Ambystomatidae > Ambystoma > Ambystoma mexicanum. The sequence continues at coordinate 357,087,820 of NC_090928.1, forward strand.
GTTTCCTTGTCACCTTTGATGATGTTGCCATCAATGTTAAAGGTAGCGTATTTGGGGCATAGCTTATTGAGTCTCAACTTAGATCCAATGAGCAGAAGCTCAGTTTTATCATCGTTAAGACATAAGACGCTCTTGGCCATCCAGGCCTGGATTTTAGTGTAGATATCATTTATGAGTGTGGAGTCTGTTTGGTAATCACCTGAAAGAGTGATGGGTATTTGCGTATCATCTGTGTAATTTGCATATGATATGCCAAGGTCATCGAGATGATCAAATAGGAGCTTTGTAAATATGTTGGGGAGGCACAAGAGCCTTGTGGGACTTCACATGTAAAGGGGGAGGGATCAGCTTAAGCAGTAGGGGAAAAAACCCTCATCGTTCTATTGCAAAGGAAGGAATTGACCCAGGCTGCAGCTTTAGTAGAGAAGGAGACAGCTGTGATAAGGTGGTTAGTTAAGATATTGTGATCTACACGATCGAACGCTGCTGACAAGTCACGAAGGTGGAGTAATGCTGGCTTTCCAATGTGCCTAGCCTCATCCATTTGGATTTTCAAATACAGGAGAGCTATTTCTGTCCTGTGTCTCGGTCTGATACCAGATTTTCTGAGGCCTAAGAGGTTATTGGTCTCAAGATGATTTTGGATTCGGACATAGGCTGCCTTGTCTAGGATCTTTAAGAGAAGGGAATATTAGGGTCGAGGTTAGGTTTTTTTGATGAGGTGCATGATCCAAGCATCTTTAAGATTTTTGGGAACAGTGCAAGAGGCAAAGGAAGAGTTTATAAAGGAAGTGATAAAAAGGGGCACATTCTTTGGCTCCTTCTTTAATGATTGAGGCTGGGCAGATATCTCCTTGACACCTGGACGGCTTAAGACTTTTGATGATTGACTCTACCTCTGAGGTAGTGACAGGGGTACATTCAAAGCTTTCATTTGATTAGAGGGCAGTTATCAGTTTTGGTGGTGGTCGCTAAGCTAGATCTTTTTGCTTTGATTTTTGATTGAAGTAGTGCAATTTTGTTAAGTAGTGCCTTTTGGATGTTTAGACACCAGAAGCCATCCTTATTACAGGAATCTGGAGGGGAGATGGGGCTTTCCAATTCTTTGAGGATGTTGAAATGCTCCTTGGCACTAGTTGTCACATTGACGATTCTATTGTTGTAGTTTTGCCCTTTTTGCTTCTAAGATGGCAGTTTTGTATGCAATGGAGGCAGTTATGAACTTGTCCTTGTTCTGTGTGGAAGGGTTTTTCTTCCAAGATGTCTCTGCTTCTCTTTTAGCTTTACGTAAAATGTTCAGCTCAGATGAGAACCATTTGTTGTGGTGTGCCAGTGGTTTGGCTTTTCGTTAATTTTAGTGGCGCTAGATGGTCAAGGGCCTTAAGTAGATTCTGATTGTAAAGGGCTACCATTTTAGAAGGGTCTAGGTCCGGAGCTACCTTTTGATGGGTGATGGGTTTAAGTAGAGGGAGTATGCTTTTTAATGTGATTAACCAGTTATTTCTAGTTAATATGAGATCCTTAAGTGATGGGTGTTTGGAATCATGGATTTCGAAGGCTATGACGTTATGGTCTGACCGTGCACATGGTGAGTTAGAGAGGATTTTAGTATTACAGTTGAAGTCTGCTATCCAATCTAAAATTCTGCCTTTGCAGTGTGTAGGATCAAGTATGCACAGATAAAAGCCTAGTTCAAATATCGTGTTTTGGATGGCTAATGCATTGGTATCTGAATTGTCCAGTAGGCCGAGGTTCAAATCACCCAGAAGCAAGATTTGCGATCCAGGTTTGGTGTTTTGTGTGAAGAGGCATGTAATGTCTTCCTCAAAGGAGGATAGCTGACCATGTGGTCTGTATAGGATGTGGATAAGGAGCGTCCTCTCTGAGGAGAGAGGCCATTCTCTAATGGCCAAAGTGTTTTTGGCAATGATAGCTACGCAACCTCCTCTCTTAGTGCTATTGTCAGTTCTGAAGATATTGTACTCATCTGGGACAGCTAGCATAAGCGCAGGACCTGCAGCAGGATGTAGCCACATTTCTGTGACTGCTAAAAAATCTTGTTCATTGGAGGTGATAAGGTCTGAGATATCTAAGGCATGAGCAATTAGCAATCTAGCATTGATAAGGGCCCCTTTAATAGTTGAAGATTCAGGCTGAGATGATGCTTCAAGGGCAGTAGGTGTCAGATTTTGTAATACAGGGGGCAAATGAATGCATGGGTCTTTACTGGTGGTGCTGGCGCTATTGAGCAATGAAATATTATATTGGGAGCAGTGTTTAGTTGAAGTACGAGCGCCAAGTGTTTTGTTCCTGCAGGAGGTGGAGCAAGGTAGGGACATGAGAATGTGCGCAGTAGTCAGTATACTAGGGCTGATGTGTGAAGCAAAGTGAGAGTTCAATTTGGGGGGCAAGATGCTTGGATCCTGTTGGACTATTGCAGACGTGTTCGTCTCAGGGCTTATTATACCTGAGATAGCAGTGAGGTGATATAGGACCAGTGAACAAATGTAAAGGACACTCCACCAGGTGTAGTGGGCACTCCACCAGGTCGTCATGGGGGAATACTAGCGCTTGTTAATAACTAAGAGCTACGGGTCGGGTATCATGAAACATGCTGAAGGACAGGAGGGTCCGAGCGGGAACTGGCGTAGCTAGATGTGGGTGTCACTTTATCTAAGCAGGTCAAGTAGCGATAGAGTGTCAGGCTATATGCGGCAATGGGCAGGCACAAAAGGTATCGGCACATAGAAATTGCAGCAGCTAGTACAGGTAGTGTGACAAGATATCTGCGGCAAAGAGCAATCATGACAGTGGCAACACCTGATAGATGAGGCGATCAGTACATTTAGCAAAGGTAGATAGTCAACAGCAGTATGACCAACATTATTATAGTGGTAAGTGTGTCAGTACAGAGGCGAGTACACGGGGTGCAGGCAGGTTACTGAGGCAAAGTCAGTGTAGGACTACCTCGAATGTGATTAGTTGCAGGAGATGGGAAGTGTGTGCTTTCACTGCATGCCGTAGCAGTGTTGTTATGTCGCAGCTTAAAATCTGGAACAAGGAGAGTCAGGTAAGAAGGGGGCAGGGGATGCTGGTTAAAAGGATATCACGGTAGTAGGGAGTGGGTGCCTGAGTTGTGGAAGGCTGAAGCTTAGTACTCACAGAGATGATAGATGGACACAGAAGCAAAATCTCCAGCCGACGGCCAGGACGGCTAAGGACAGGCTTGGGACAGGTAACAGCCTTTGAATTGTGAGCCTTTCAATAGTGGGACAGCTTACGCCTGCCGGCATTGGATTAGTGCTATTCAAGGGAAGCACAGCCAATCATGGTTAAGGCAACAGAAACAGATGAGGTTTGTCTGTAAGATGTGGCTTCAAAATGACGGGGCGGCCATCTTAGCCTGATCTTTACCTTGTGGTGTACAATGGTGGCTAAGAACACACAAGAGATGAGCAGGGTGATTTCCAATATTCAGCAAATATGGCGGGCCTCTGGTTCAATGCAGCATTGACGGCTGCAATTATGGAGCGTTCCATGTTCTGTAAATAATATTAGCAGCTGATTCCAGCTAGAGTGAAAAGAAGCCCACTGGCTTAGCTCCACCCTGCAAAAATGCTCCGGACTGGAGGGTACTGCTGCGGCAGTGTTGGGGAGCTCCTGCTCCTCCGTGGGGCTCACAGATTAGGTTGTGGTTGTTAAATATAATAATAATAATAATAATAATAATAATAATAATAATAATAATAAATATTAATAGCTGTCCTGACCACTGTGCAAAATGTGGATGTCAGCTCCAGCCACACTTCTTGCAGATGGTGCACATCAGAGTGCAGTGTTCACCCAGAAGAGTCTCACTCAAAATAATATCACATTCATGACCATTTGGCTGGTGGTAGAATGGGTCATGATGTCTCCTAGAACTTGTACATGGGATTATTTCTGAGCCTTCCTTGCTTCTTCCACATCAGCAGGCATATACATTTTCCTCTACCACCACAAAGGTTCCTGCTTCAACTTACACCAACTTCTCATTCTTCCGCTTAACCATGGTCTAAAGGCCTGGAATTCAGATAAGACTTTGAGATAAAAGTATATCACTCCTTCATTTGATAAGTAGGGAGTGAAAGTAGTTTTATGGAATAAAACTTGTTTGGTCATTCTCTACTGGGGGTATCTTTGTTTGAAAAAATAGCCACTCTGAAAATGTTTTTATCATTCTCAACAAGGGGCTTTTATGGCCAAGTATAAATATATTCCAACTTGGCTATAGCATTTGTCTTTTATTCAAGAATTCCATTTAGCTAGAAATACACCTAAGTGAAGAAAATGATGTTTTTACACATGCAATGTTCACATTAGACAGCACAATAGCACATCTCCAAAATAGTGCAGTTTGCATGCACGGTCAGAGATATGCATGCATGCTACTCTTTATTTTATTTATTTAGATTATTGGGATGATTTTAGAGAGTAAAATAGACATGGAACATCGTTTGCCCCTCCCCAAATAGGCCACTCTCCTCCAAAACATTACCTGCAGATCCCCTCCTCTGGAAACTAAAACTGCTGTTTGGCTTCCCCTTACTCCTCGTCCACCACCTGATTGCCTGCCTGTGACAAAATGACCTCTGCTCTGCTTCTGCCAAAAGATACCCCTTATTCACCTGTTGTGATAATGTGGGCTGTGGGAAGGCTCTACTCGCAGAGGGAGTGTGAATGTGATACAGCAGTTAACCAAACAGCAAAGTACAACAGTTCAAAAAAAGGACTGTCCAATCAAGGTTCTATAAAAATTGTATATACTGTAATAAACACACCAATGGACAAAAAGTTATTGAAAGCGCTATAAAACCTACGCCTGTAAGAGAGAACGCAGACTGTGCAAAGATAGAAAGATGCGGAACTCTGGATAATGGAAGCAGAGGTGAATAAGGGAATAAGCAATCAACATAGATTCAACAATGATGTGTCTTTCAGTGCAACGGTTCAAAAATTAACTAACCAGTCTCTAGGGCCCAAAGATGGACCAGATGGGACTGTGTGGGCCAATAGTACCTTTCCGCTATTCTTAGGTGGCTTGATCTGGGTTCATGATGTGCCGAGATGCGGGAAAATCAGGTTCAGGTATGGTGAGTCGTGCTGGGTCAAGCAGCGACCTGGCATCTAGTCAGTTAGAATAGGTAGCCTGATGCAGTTTGATTGCTACATTCGTATCATGCAGTCGAGATTGGCTCACCATGCTCAGATCAGGTGTCAAGCTGTTTTGAGACGTTAGTAACCATTGCTCCTGGTCGGCAAGTTATGCGATGCTCCAGCGGTTCGAGTTGAGGTCTGTCGGTTTGATGCGCTGACCTTGGTGCTCCGATGCAGGGTTCTCAGAGGCAATGGATCCATTTTGGGCCACAGCAGTGTGCAGTTGTTCGAGCTCAAAAGGTAACAGGCTTTGCTTGCCATAATGCAGCAGTGAACCGTTTGACAGTTGCAATGCAGTACCAAAAGCAATACTATCGGGTCCCTCTGGTTCCAGTGTTGTGAACATGGTTTGAATGCAGTTCGACCTGTTTGATGCTGTAGAACAGGGAGACTTGGCTTATCTGGTCAGCCAGATGCACAAGACCAACTACAGGGGTTCTAGGACAGGATGAGTCATGTAGACTCTTAGTGATTTTCAGGAAACATTAAAGAGAAGAACGAATTGCAAGAAAACGCAGTTGCAAAATAACAGCCAGGAGGTCGGCCAGTTCTGTGAAACTGGAAACTGAAAACTCGGCATGCCAATATCAGACAGTTGTATTTAAAGGTGAAAACCACAACATTACAATACATTATTATATTTTCTAGAAATTAGGTATATGCAACATTCCATCATCTCTTTTGGTTCCTGCCTATACAAATATACAAACCTAAGTCAGCATAAATTACCCTGTTCAAATTAGTTAGAACAATAACAGGTTACATTTATTTTGATGTGCATCCCACTGCAGATGACCTAATCCAATGCAATTAGTAAGAAGAGTGAACTCCGACCCCCACGGCAACAAACTAGACAAAGTGCTATTCACTGCCTTGAGACCTAAACTCTTGGCATCCCATTCTGCTCTCAAAAACCTGCTGTTCTCCCAAGTTAAAAGCTCTCTAGGATGTGGAAGAAACAGATTTCTAATTAAAACAGGCAGAGTCATTCAAATAAAATGGCATAAACACTCTGAGGCCTAATTCTTGAAGCAATTATACATTTTTGTACTGCCAGCTCTCCCCAACACATACTTGGCCATTCAGGGACATTCTAGAATGAGGCATAAATGAGGCCCAATAAAGTAAAATGGCAAAATAGACTTATGTTAGTAGCAGTCCGGCAGCATGTATTTTCTGTTACATTTAAGACGTTGCAGACCCATCTCAACAGTCCATTCAGGGTCTGCTCCCCAGCCAGGGAGAGTTGATGAAGAATAACAGGTCCTGGTCCTCAGCAAGAGTCATGCCCAATGTGCCCTGGTAATGGGTAAGGAGCAGAGTTTGCCTATGCCCTGGACTACTCCTTCTTCACCTCAGTGGTTGGGGCTTTGGAAAGATTGAATCTCTCAAAATAATTCAAATTAATTCTTCCTCTGATGTTTGACCAAGATTGAATCAAAGAAGGAGTGGGTAACCCCTTCTTGTAAAGGCAAAATTCCACATGTGATTGTACTACATCACACTTGTTTTAGGGGTCCAATCTCTGTTCTTGATGCAAGTGGTGCATGCCTTCTGATATCACAGTCACAGTGCTTTGTGCTAAAGGAAGTGGAGGAGGTAGGATGGAGAGCGGGATACGGAAAGAAACAAGATACTGGAATCCTTGCAAAGCTATGATGAGCTCTCTGCTACAATAACTCTGCTCTCTTGCCTTGTCAATAGCATCAAAGGCCCTTTTGGTATGCAACAAACCTGTGTGTGGCTAATGCTTAGGATGGGTGTGGCCTTTGATTCCTGTTTCCTAGGACAGCTCCTACTGGGAGGAGTTCTTACTTTAGTGAGGAGTTACACAATCAAAGGAGAAGCATAGACATTAAGTCTCAAGCCCTGTCAGTTGGCAGGACCAGGCTGTCTGAACATAATACATCTAATCCTTCCACTGATGAGATGGTCTCAGAGTGCTCACACATGTATGATATCAAATTAATTTGGCTTTAATAAGTATAAGAGATGCTAGCCACCATAATCTAACTCAGGCATTGATTATATTTAATGTTTGAAACTGCACCCGGGTTAGTAACTCTCACAGTTGTGTGGTTTGGGAACAGAGGTGCAAAGCTTAAATGCAGCCCCTGCTATGCAGTACATTGGCTGTCACTGTAGCTGTCAATAACATGCTCCGTTCCACTACAGAGCAGGCACTGCATATCAGGATACTGATTCAGCAGGGCACCAGTGGTCACTATATAGTTGGCATGGTGTTTGCTGAAAGGATGGCCTGGGTAGCAGGCCACTCTTTCTGAGATAGAATTACTTGCATCATTTCATTGTTCTAAAAAAATCAAAAAAGCTAGGGTGTCTACACCTTTGGCAGATTAATATCCTTCATTCTTTATTTATTTAATTTGTTTTATTTTGATAACACGCCTAAAACTGTCTAAGTGTGGAGTGTGGATCTGGGATTCGAACCTCTGTTGCTCTGCGTGCTCCTGCTTCCAAGACCAGCCTGTTGCACCTTGCTATCCTCTTCCATCTAGTTATCCAGAGACCTTTTGTTAATTGTTAATTTTTCAAGTATAACACATTAGACGGTAGCAGCCAAACAAGTGATAGTTACAGCAACATCAAAGCAACAAGCCAATTGGTAATGCAATCATAGGTTCATCCATAGTATGCATGTCATAAGCTAAAGATATGTCCTTACACGTGAGGACATTGACATCAAGAGCCAGAAGGTCATAATTCTCTCCTGGTGAGTAAAGGGGTGGGAGGTGGACGAGGAAACCAAGGGAGAGAGAGAAAAGGAACATTTCATCAATACTGGACCATCTCAGACTTGGAGACATTTCAGGCAATTTGCGGGTCCTTCATGGAAACCTATGGCTGAATCATTGGATGGGATACAGTTGAAACTATATACACTCACACCAGCACTACCCTTTCTGTACTCTGCCTTCGTTTGAGCCCTCTCTCGGAATGCAGTTAACATCTTCTTGTACTAGCGCTCCCCGCTCATCACCTTTGGAGAGAGTCTTCTGCAACCTCATATTGATATACTCAGCCATGGATCTTACCCACTCAGACATCTCATTCAGAATTTCACAAAGGAATCAACATGGCTCCCTCCTGCTTGAGATATCTGGATACCACCCACATCACCTCTGCCATTCCCTACACATACTTCTTCTAAATCTCCAAATCTATCACACACTGTTGGTCGCCAGGCAGTGCCATAAGCAAACTCGACCCGAACAACAGGAAAAACTGTTCATCCACGATGAGAAGGTCATATTTCACATAGCTCTCCAACGATGAGATGTATGTCTTCATGTCAACATTAAGAATATTACGCCTCACACCAGCAACCACCACCACATCCAACACCACATGATCCAATTCGACCTGAGACCCAACCAGTTCAGAGAACAATTTTTCTCTTGATCTTTTCTCCCTGTACGTGCCCCAAAAGCACAATGCCCAACAACATAAAATGTCATGAACAGGCAAAGGTAAACAACTAAAGCAAATATGATTACAAACGATTTTGAGGAACAGAGAAAAGAGGAAACCATTTTTGTTTCTTTTCATATTAGAAAGCAGAGGAAAGGGAACATATTGTTGTGCATACCTTTGGTTATTAAGTTATTGTAAAAGTAATGAAAGGATGCAACTAACATTTGCAATCTATAAACTTAAAAGGCACAATGAAAGTGAACACACACACCAAATACCACAAAGGTGTTCACAAACACACCTCTCACAACCACCAAACAAAACTGTACCCTAACTCAAGTAAATCGCCATCCACACACTCTCTAGATCTGCCATGCTCCTTACAGTTGTGTGCATTCCCTATAAAGCTCCCTTCAGCAGCCTAAAAACACACAGGAGAAGAGTAGGTGAACCCGGGGCCTAGATAAACCCTCACACATTCCTTTGGAGATGTGAATCTTCTGGTCGGGTGCTGGATATGTTTCTGTTTTGTTTAAGAGTAACCTTTCGGGTAATGCATCGAATGGAGACTCAGAATCTATTATGAAATTGACCAAGAGTTATTGACAGACTCAAACTCAGCTTCTGGAGACAAGTGTGTGCTCAAGCTCTGGGAATCTATTTGGCCTTCTCAATTTCATCAGATTAGCGGTGAAGTTGATCGCTTTTTGGGAAGTTGGATCATGCTTACTCAATTTGCGAAAAATGCTACTGATAGCAAATCATTGTTCAAAATGAACACTATGCCAGGTGGTCATCGTGGCACTATTGCAATTGTAGCATTTTTTCAACAGTATGAAATTTCAGCTAGTGGCAAACACTACCATGGGTAATTAACACTTGCTGTACAAATACTGCAGATATAAGGCTAATTTCAGTCATTTCTAGTTGCTAAACAAATATGTCTAGAGTTTAATACTGAATTCATATTTCAATTCTTGGGATCTGATTTGACCCTTTACCAAAAACCACTGAATTACCTGACTGTCTAACTGTTCACTGTTTACATACAGCACATTTTTCAATTGAGACAGCTGGTTATAGGTTTTAGACTTTTCAGGAACAGCTCTGGACTGATCCGAAATCCATTAATTGTTGCAGGTAACCACGTGCACGTATTCTTCTTTCGTTGATGCTTTGTATTTTGTCAAAATGGGTAATTGTAAATTATTACCTTCAGTTATTTTACAGACCTTTCCATAATGTGACCTGAGAAACTATTGGATTTTTTCATTGCATTTATCCCTCTTTAGTGGGTTACTGTGCATGACCGCAATAGTTTACCATTGAAATTAAGATTAGAAATGATATGTCCTTTTCACTGTAGTAGTTAACATTATGTCATATGTTATTGTAATTTAAGCATTGCACTCCATTCCCCCCCCATGCGAAAAAGTGTATGTACCTTGTGTAGTCGACCAAAGAGGCAGAACCAGTGGGTAGTCCAGAGTTTCATAATGGGTTTCTGAAGGGGATATTTGCACAATTGTCCCATAATCATAGCTTAAACTGAAATTCTGGGTTGGTGCCTCACTCAAGCAATTTCAATAAATATACAAGGCCCTCCCAAGTGTCAGTCAATGATCTGTGGCACTAAAGAGAGTCAATGGCAAAGACAAACTGGCTTTTTCGGCTCTGCTGAGGACCTAGCTACTCGGGTCCAGCATTGAGAAAGTGCAGAATCTCTAGACTGAAGACAGCAGGTTGCAGCCATCCACGGCAGAGTAGAGAATCTTTTTCATGGTAAGCGAACAGAGGGCAAGGTACCTTTTAGATCAGATGCCCCCTGCTGGAGATGCTGCACCTATTGCTGGTGCTTTCATTGCTTCCCTCACCTCTTATCAGTAGATGATTACTTTGAAGTATTGAGAAGACTGTTAGGAAAGATTTCATATTTGAATGTAATTTTCCCTCCATGTGTCAACCCCTAAACTTTTTGCTGGTGTTCTACACCCTGATCTAACCATTGCCAGAGAAGCGCAGCCCTCAGAGCACTCCTCTGGGCTTTCGCTCACTTCTTATGGGGAAACTGACATGCCCTTAAGACAGTCAGTACTGGGAGACTTTGTTTCCCTTAGTCCTTTCCTCATGTTGCAGCTTTTGTGCAACATGTAACAAGAGTGCAATGTAACTTACTTTACCGCACCCTTGGGTCTCTAGTCATTCCAACGGCCCTAGAAACTCTCGCTGAACTTATTATGAACTGTGCAGATGTGTCACGGACAGGACTGGTAGCAGCTATCGTTTATCTTATGTTTTGAACCTTTTTTTGCCATGTTATCCGCGCTTACCGCGTTTGGCATGAATAGGTGTCCTGGCTCCAAAATGGCCAGGCCACGAGGTTCTTTGTCCTGTCCTTTGGCCTTCTTGCCCCTTCACCTTCCCCAGGTCGAGCCGACCCGGGTCAGTCCTTATTTGGTCATGCACTTTCCCGCGAAACCCAAAGATTTTGCAGGCTTCTGCATGCCTTTTGTCTGTGCCTCCAGGATGTGGGCTGGGATGTCTGTTCCCATTACAAATCCTGGGTGCCAGAGAGTCTGGAGTGTCCTGAATGCCTGGGACCACCGTGGTCTGTGATTGGTCCACGTATGGAGTGAGTGTTTGTCAGGAGATCTCCCATTGGATCCTCCCCATTTTGGCGCTAAGGGAACTTTGGATAAGAGGAGGCCGAAAAACCACTACCATGTCGATCTCCTGAGTTCACACGAACAAAGGATAAGGAGCCAAGTATCCTGCAACAAGAAGCCGAGTCGAGGAACCGCTGGTGACCCACTGGAAGGTTTGGCACCCTGAGCCCGCTGTCATCCTGCGAGACCCCTCTGCATCTGATCGTCCTAGAAGGTCTACGAAGGTGCTTCGACCGATTGGAATAGTGGGACCAACTATGCTCGGCACCTTCATCAAACCCTGCAAGTAAGCCTCTTCGGAAGTGTCCCTGGGCCAACCAGTGGGCTGACCAGTTTACATAGGATGTTTGCTCTGTCACCGCCGCGGTTTTGAGGAAGCCCTCAAAACTTGGTATACTGCTTGCTCTGTGTCCACGGCACGCTCACACCAAATTTCGAACACTTGGCATTCCCAGGTCTGAAGTGAGACGGGTGCGCCCGGACTGGAGTAAACGCAGTTACCGTGTTGCCCTGCTGTGGCAATGACCTGTGCAAGTTTGCTGCACTTGTGACCCTCTTGACCCTGAAGCCTGCTACCGTGGAAACTACACAGTGTCGAGACGTCCTGATTGTTGCATTTGAAGCTGCCAGCGAAGTGGACTGAACTGGCGAAGTATGGGTCTGCCTGCGTCGGGCACCGGTGAGTAGTCCATACCCCAACCGGCGGCCCCTAGCGCAGGAGCCCATTTCTTTTCCACCGCTGTTGCGAAATAGCGACTCTATCCCGCACTCTCAACCTGCCTCTGCCTGCAAGTGGAGGTCCTGCTTGAATAGTGGGGACTTGTTCTTCATCGACCTTATCCGCCTTCCTGAGCTGCTAGTGACCCTTGAAGAGACCCTATTTTTTCCAGTGGCACAAGCGTGTGCATGTACTATTGAGCATAAGGCTCCTCTCTTCGTAGGGCTTGGACTGCCTCTTAGCTAGGTGTATTCGTGATGTGGAACAGGGTCTAAAGATTACTTGCACTGCCTGTTTTCCTCTCCATCTAGGTGGTCTACATATTTCGTGCTTCTTAATCCGTTAGACCCCTCTGGTCTTGTATATATATTGTGTTGATTGTGATGTGTTGGTTTACTTCAGTATTATTGTGATTCTTTGCTATGGTCTATATTACAAAGGCCTTGTAATAAATGTGTCTATATGTTTAATATAACATCTGTCTGGAGTAATTTGTAAGTGTCCTTGATTTGTGTGCTCATTGAGGTCTTTCAGTCACCCTCACCCCACTTGAGACTTAGGGCCTCATTACACGGTGGGCGGAAAGGCTTTACCGGTACCGGTAAGGGCACCGCTACCAGTAAACCCGTACCGCCTTACTACGAGGTCCCTTTGCGGGACCCGACCTTAATGGCTGGTGTAGACCAGCCGTTAAAGTATGGACCCGCAAAGGAAACTTGGTGCTAATTACGGTACCCCAATTTGCGGTACCGTAATTAGCTCCTTCCCCATTCCCATTATGCCCTATTGGGCAAAAATGGGAATGGGGAAGGGCCATGGAGGAAGGGGGAATTACCACCCCGCCAACCTTGGAGTATGGTGGTAATTCCCCTTTCCGCCATGGTGGTACTGGTATGGTGACGGCGGCAACCATGGTGCTAACAGCACCATGGTGTACAGCCTTCCGTGTAATGAGGCCCTTAGTCTTGACCGCCTGCCATAGCTACCCTGATTGGTCTGGTTTGTCCAGAGATTACCCTGTTCCAAGAAACTAGGTTGGTCTTCTGAAACTCTGCCCCTCCAGGTCAGAGTTCAGAAATCCATCTTAACAAATTGGTGTACAGGGGTGGGATAGGACTGAAGGAATCCAGTGGTGCGCACGAGTGAAGGCATTTCGAGTTATTCCTACGAGGACAATAGTGAATTGTCATAGTATAACTTTTAAAAGGCCATAGTCCTATCTAACAGTATGGAAAAAAGTACCTTGTGAACTTTAAATGCTTCAAAATCCGACACATTAAGAAAGATGTGTGCTGAGAGAGGTGTTTCCTCTCAAGGCTCAAAAGTAGAAATGATCCAGAGAATCATGGACTGGCAAGAAGCTCAGCTTAGAGCTATAGCTTCCGGGGACAGTGCAGAAGGAGGGTCGGCTGCTCTCACTGGTAGAACTGATGGTTCTACTGCTGCACTGATCCACAGCGACCATGAGGACATGGAGGATGTAATGTCGAATGTTTCCTCAGCCAGTGCTGATGGGGAGGCCATACTTGAATTCAAGAAGTAAGAGCTGCTGTTTAGGAAGAAGGAACTTGAGTTCAACATGGCCAAACTAAAGATAGAGCAGGCAGAAAAACAAAAAGACAGGGATCACCAGTTGGAACTGGCCAAGCTTCAAGTTGCCAATGGGTCCAAGGGTCCTGGACATGGGTCTGGGGCCTCTTCTCATCCAAGGTTTCCAAAAGATCTGCTCAGTGTGTATGAGGAAAAAAATGAAATTATGGACTGGATGAGTACATTTGAGTATGCATGTGAAGTTCAACAAGTTGACAATGCTGATAAAATTGCCTGGTTACTTAGCAGACTGCCCCATTCTGGCTGCAGTGCCATTATGGAAATGTCAAAAGCTGAGAGAGCAGATTTTGCAATGTTGAAGCAAACTCTCATCTTAAAGTTTGGAAAGACTCCTGCCCAAAATTAAAAAGATTCAGAGAGTATAAGAAAAAAGAAGGTGGTACTTGGGCATCTTATTTAACTGAATCCTTAAAAAACTTGACTGGCTGGGTTGAAGGTTAAAAGGTTTCAACCTTTGAAGGTATGATAAGTCTTGTAATGCTGGAACATATTTTTGCATCTTCTTCCACTGAGCTTAAGCAGCATTTGGCCGATTCAAAGGAGATAGATCCTAAGAAGCTAGCCATTGCAGCAGATTTGTGGGTGTCACATCAAGTGTCCCATAAGGACAAGACTCATCCTGGTAAGCAGGAGGAAGGGAAAAAGTCCAAAGATAAGGAGGGTGGGGAAACTGATAAATCTTCTTCCCAAAAGGGCCACAAAAAGAAAGATAAGGGTAAGACACAAGACAACTCACAGGGTAGTGGAGGTCAGCCTCCGAAACAGAACTCTGGTTATAGTAAGCCTACCTATGTGAACAGACCCAATGGATCTTGTTTTGCTTGTGAAGGGGGATCCCAGATGTAAGGTCAAAACCTTGGGGGTCCACTCTGCTAATCTGGCCTTCTCCTCCTACAAGGAAGTAGAGATTGCAGGAGGATCCTTCTGCTCAGAATCCTCCCCTAGTAGAATAGAAAGGGAGGTAGTTTTAGTTTCCCTGGGTTCCTGGGAGCCTAAAGTCTCAGAAGCTTATGCTAGGATTCCAGATAACACCAAGCACTACTTTAAAGACAGTGTACTGATCAATGGAGTAGATACTCCAGCTCCTAGGGATAGTGGGTGCAGTTGAACTGTAGTGAATTCTACCTTGGTAGACCCAGAGGAAGTTGCTAGAGCTACTCTGATGCCCACTAAGTTGGCCGACGGCCTACCTCTCATGCTCAAAGTAATACCTGGAAATCTTACTATCAATGGTACAGCAGTCAGGATTCCAGTGAGCATTCAGAGGAGTGTCCCAGGAAAGGTCTTGTTGGGCAATGATGTCCGAGCTTTAGGGCTTGTGGGAGACACTGCTGACAGACCCTGCACAAGGTCTCAAACGAGGGCAGCACTGGCCAAGACCAATGCCCTGCCCCAGCCAAAGGGGAAACCCAAGGCTAAAGGAGTCAACAAAGTAAAAAGAGGGAAAGAAAATATTCCCCCTAACTCACCTACCACTGAGGTGGAGGTAGTTGGTCAATCACCCGGACCTGACAAGGAGGTGGGGATGCCTGAAGTATTTGACCCCAATGACCATACTGAACTAAACGCTTTGTTAGTAGAAGGTGGTTCTGACAAGGACGAATTCAGTAAAGGCCAACGTGAGTCCCAATCTCTGGAAGGCCTAAGGAGACAGGCCTGCTCCCAGCTTGAGGGTGAATCTCCTGGGAAGCATCAGATTTATTGGGAAGGTGGGCTCCTGTATAGTGAGCCCATAGGAGGTTGGTGGTTCCCCTTGATGTACGACCCTTCCTCCTGCAGCTGGCGCATGAAGTGCCCCTTGCTGGTCACCTTTGCATTAAGAGGACCAAGGAAAGGTTATCCATGAACTTCTACTGTCCCAAGATGGGGGTGCAAGTAGAAAGTCACTGCAGGAGTTGTGCCTCCTGCCAATTATCTGGTAAGAGTGGTTTAACAATCCAAGCTCCATTGGTACCACTCCCAGCTGTGGGGGTACCGTTTGAGAGGGTAGGGATCGACATAGTTGGTCCCCTTGACCCCTAAACATCCTCAGGCAATAGGTTTATCCTGGTGCTGGTCGACCATGCCACCAGGTATCCTGAGGACATCCCTTTGAAAACTGTAACTGCCAAGTCAGTTGCAAAAGCTTTACTTGGCATCTTTACTGGGGTTGGCTTCCCTAAAGAATTGTGTCTGACAGAGGCGGCAACTTTATGTCAAAGTATATGCAGGCTATGTGGAAGGAATGTGGGGTCACCTATAAGTTTTCTTCCACATACCACCCTCAGACCAATGGTCTGGTAGAAAGTTTTAACAGGACCTTGAAAAGTATGATTGGGGCTCTGGAAGAACCTCAAAGAAGAAAATGGGATCTTCGTTTACCATGCTTACTGTTTGCCTACAGAGAGGTACCACAAGAGGGTGTTGGCTTCAGCCCCTTTGAACTTCTGTTTGGTCACCCAGTATGGGGACCCTTAGCCATAGTCAAGGAGGGATGGGAGATGCCCACTCCCCCCATTACTACCAACGTAGTAGACTATGTGTTAGGGCTCAGAAAAAGGATGGTACTCCTGATGGGTCTTTCTAGTGACAAGTTGAAGGCAGGACAAGCTCTGGTGAAACATTGGTATGACCAGAAACCTTCCCTCGTTAACTTTACACCTGGTCAGAAAGTCCTGATCATGAATCCCATAAGGCCTAGGGCTTTACAGGGTAAATGGTCAGGCCCTTACACAGTGGTGGAGTCAATGGGTGAGGTCAACTATTTAGTGGACCGTGGAAGGCTTGGACAGGTTCCATGTAAATAGGCTGAAGGCTTTCATCCCAAGAGTTGAAATCGCAGCACTGCTATTGGCTTCAGATGTTGAGGAAGAGGTTTCTGAACCTCTTCCTGACCTATTCCAAAGCAGTCCTTCAGATAACTCCATTGAGGGTGTCTGAGTGGCCCCTCACCTGACTTCTGATCAACAGGCTGAGGTGAAAAGTTTGCTTAGGCAATATACCCCCCTGTTTTCACAGACCCCTGGTTTGACACATTGGTGCAAACATAACATAGACACAGGAGACAGTGTACCTACCAAAATTAGGGATACAGAATATCAGACAAAGTACGGTCTTACATTAAGACACAGGTCAACAAAATGTTGGATCTTGGGGTGATTGAACCCTCTAGTAGTCCTTGGTCCAGCCCTGTGGTTTTGGTTCCAAAAGCAGGTACTTCAGAATTGAGGTTCTGTGAGGATTACAGGGCTCTGAATGCTGTCACCAAGACAGACGCACACCCCTTGCCTAGAACAGATGAGCTGGTGGATACCTTGGGTGCCTCCAAGTACCTCAGCACGTTTGACCTCACTGCAGGCTATTGGCAAATATCCCTTGCAGAACATGCCAAGGAGAAGACAGCTTTCTCAACTCCAGAGGGCATTTTCCAGTTCAGGGTAATGCCCTTTGGGTTGAAGAATGCACCTGCCACATTCCAGAGGCTTGTGAATCATGTGTTGAATGGGTTGGACGAATTCTGTCTTGCATATCTGGATGATATAGCAGTTTGCAGTGCCACCTAAGAAGACCATGCGAAACACGTTGGGATTGTGTTACAGGCTCTTCAGAAGGCTCACTTGACCATAAAGGCCAGTAAATGCCAGATTGGACAAGGCTCAGTGCTTTACCTTGAACATGAAGTAGGTGGATGGAGAATACAGCCTCTACCCAGTAACATACAAGCAGTACAAGACTGACCTACCCCCACTACACAGACCCAAGCGAGAGCCTTCTTAGGACTCACTGGGTATTACAGAAATTTCATGGCAGACTATGGCACCATAGCTCCCCCTCTGACTGCTCTCACTACTCCAAAGAGTGTGAGAAGGAATTCAATGGCTTAACAGACTCCCAGATAGACATGGAACATCATTTTGCCCCTCCCCAAATGTGCCACTCTACTCCAAAACATTACCTGCAGATCCCCTCCTCTGGAAACTAAAACTGCTCTTTGGCTTCCCCTTACTCCTTGCCCACTGCCTGATTGCCTGCCTGTGACAAAATGACCTCTGCTCTGCTTCTGCCAAAAGATACCCCTTATTCACCTGTTGTGATAATGTGGGCTGTGGGAAGGCTCTACTCGCAGAGGGAGTGTGAATGTGATACAGTAGTTAACCAAACAGCAAAGTACAACAGTTCAAAAAAAGGACTGTCCAATCAAGGTTCTATAAAAATTGTGTATACTGTAATAAACACACCAATGGACAAAAATCTATTGAAAACGCTATAAAACCTACACCTGTAAGAAAGAACGCAGACTATGCAAAGATAGAAAGATGCAGAACTCTGGATAATGGAAGCATGGGTGAATAAGGGAATAAGCAATCGATATAGATTCAACAATGATGTGTCTTTCAGTGCAATGGTTCAATAATTAACTAACCAGTCTCTAGGGCCCAAAGATGGACCAGATGGGATGGTGTGAGCCAATAGTACCTTTCCGCTATTCTTAGGTGGCTTAATCTGAGTTCATGATGTGCTGAGATGCGGGAAAACCAGGTTCAGGTGTGGTGAGTCGTGCTGGGTCAAGCAGCGACCTGGCATCTAGTCAGTTAGAATCAGTAGCCTGATGCAGTTTGATTGCTGCATTTGTATCATGCAGTCAAGATTGGCTCACCATGGTCAGATCAGGAGTCAAGCTGTTTTGAGACGTTAGTAACCACTGCTCCGGGTCGGCAAGTTATGCGATGCTCCAGCGGTTCGAGTTGAGGTCTGTCGGTTTGATGCGCTGACCTTGGTGCTCCGATGCAGGGTTCTCTGAGGCAATGGATCCATTTTGGGCCACAGCAGTGTGCAGTTGTTCGAGCTCAAGAGGTAACAGGCTTTGCTTCCCATAATGCAGCAGTGAACCGTTTGACAGTTGCAATGCAGTACCAAAAGCAATACCATCGGGTCCCTCTGATTCCAGTGTGGTGAACATGGTTTGAATGCAGTTCGACCTGTTTGATGCTGTAGAACAGGGTGCCTTGGCTTATCTGGTCAGCCAGATGCACAAGACCAACTCCAGGGGCTCTAGGACAGGATGAGTCATGTAGACTCTTAGTGATTTTCAGGAAACATTAAAGAGAAGAACGAATTGCAAGAAAACACAGTTGCAAAATAATAGCCAGGAGGTCGGCCAGTTCTGTGAAACTGGAAACTGAAAACTCGGCATGCCAATATCAGACAGTTGTATTTAAAGGTGAAAACCACAACATTACAATACATTATTATATTTTCTAGAAATTAGGTATATGCAACATTCCATCATCCCTTTTGGTTCCTGCTTATACAAACCTAAGTCAGCATAAATTACCCTGTTCAAATTAGTTAGAACAATATCAGGTTACATTTATTTTGATGTGCATCCCACTGCAGATGACCTAATCCAATGCAATTAGTAAGAAGAGTGAACTCCGACCCCCACGGCAACAAACTAGACAAAGTGCTATTCACTCCCTTGAGACCTAAACTCTTGGCATCCCATTCTGCTCTCAAAAACCTGCTGTTCTCCCATGTTAAAAGCTCATCCTTGCAGCGTTTGCCAAGGACACAAACCATTATTTCGTGACTGCTCTAAACTCTTGTAAAAAGTTATCATGAGAAAGTACAACAGTGATCTATTTCTTGAAAATAACTCTTATCACAAGCTCTCTGGGATGTGGAAGAACCAGATTTCTAATTCAAACAGGCAGAGTCATTCAAATAAAATAGCATAAACACTCTGAGGCCTATTTCTTGAAGCAATTATGCATTTTTGTACTGCCAGCTCACCCCAACACATACTTGGCCATTCAGGGACATTCTAGAATGAGGCATAAATGAGGCCCAAAAAAATAAAATGGCAAAATAGACTTATGTTAGTAGCAGTCCGGCAGCATGTATTTTCTGTTACATTTAAGACGTTGCAGACCCATCTCAACAGTCCATTCAGGGTCTGCTCCCCCAGCCAGGGAGGGTTGATGAAGAGTAACTGGTCCTGGTCCTCAGCAATAATCACGCCCAATGTGCCCTGGGAATGGGTAATGAGCAGAGTTTGCCAATGTGCTGGACTGCTCCTTCTTCACCTCAGTGGTTGGGACTTTGGAAAGATTGAATCTCTCAAAAGAATTCAAATTAATTCTTCCTCTGATGTTTGACCAAGATTGAATCAAAGAAGGAGTGGGGAACCCCTTCTTGTAAAGGCAAAATTCCACATGTGATTGTACTACATCACACTTGTTTTAGGGGTCCAATCTCTGTTCTTGATGCAAGTGGTGCATGTCTTCTGATATCACAGTCACAGTGCTTTGTGCTAAAGGAAGTGGAGGAGGTAGGATGGAGAGCGGGATACGGAATGAAACAAGATACTGGAATCCTTGCACAGCTATGATGAGCTATCCGCTACAATAACTCTGCCCTCTTGCCTTGTCAATAGCATCACATGCCCTTTTGGTATGCAACAAACCTGTGTGTGGCTAAAGCTTTAGGATGGGTGTGGCCTTTGATTCCTGTTTCCTAGGACAGCTCCTGCTGGGAGGAGTTCTTGCTTTAGTGAGGAGTTACAAAATCAAGGGAGAGGCCCTGTCAGTTGGCAGGACCAGGCTGTCTGAACATAATTCTTCTAATCCTTCCACTGATGAGATGGGCTCAGAGTGCTCACACATGGATGATATCAAATTAATTTGGCTTTAATAAGTATAAGAGATGCTAGCCACCATAATCTAACTCAGGCATTGATTATATTTAATGTTTGAAACTGCACCCGGGATAGTAACTCTCACAGTTGTGTGGTTTGGGAACAGAGGTGCAAAGCTTAAATGCAGCCCCTGCTATGCAGTACATTGGCTGTCACTGTAGCTGTCAATAACATGCTCCGTTCCACTACAGAGCAGGCACTACATATCAGGATACTGATACAGCAGGGCACCAGTGGTCACTATATTGTTGCATGGTGTTTGCTGAAAGGATGGCCTGGGTAGCAGGCCGCTCTTTCTGAGATAGAATTACTTGCATCATTTCATTGTTTTTAAAAAATCAAAAAAGCTAGGGTGTCTACACCTTTGGCAGATTGATATCTTTCACTCTTTATTTATTTAATTTGTTTTATTTTGATAACACGCCTAATACTGTCTAAGTATGGATCTGGGATTCAAACCTCTGTTGCTCTGCGTGTTCCTGCTTCCAAGACCAGCCCGTTGCCCCTTGCTATCCTCTTCCATCTAGTTATCCAGAGACCTTTTGTTAATTGTTATTCTTTCAAGTATAACACATTAGACGGTAGCAGCCAAACAAGTGATAGTTACAGCAACATCAAAGCAACAAGCCAATGGGTAATGCAATCATAGGTACATCCATAGTATGCATGTCATAAGCTAAAGATGTGTCTTTACAAGTGAGGACATTCACATCAAGATCCAGAAGGTCATAATTCTCTCCTGGTGAGTAAAGGGGTGGGAGGTGGACGAGGAAACCAAGGGAGAGAGAGAAGAGGAACATTTTATCAATACTGGACCATCTCAGACTTGGAGACATTCCAGGCAATTTGCGGGTCCTTCATGGAAACGTATGGCTGAATCATTGGATGGGATATAGTTGAAACTATATACACTCACACAAGCTCTACCCTTTCTGTACCCTGCCTTTGTGTGAGCCCTCTCTCAGAATGCAGTTAACATCTCCTTGTACTAGCCCTCCCTGCTCATCACTTTGGAGAGAGTCTTCTGCAACCCCATATTGATATACTCAGCCATGGACCTTACCCACTCAGCCATCTCATTCAGAATTTCACAATTCCTCCTGCTTGAGATATCTGGATACCACCCACATCACCTCTGCCATTCCCCTCACAAACTTCTTCTAAATCTCCAAATCTATCACACGCTGTTGCTCGCCAGACAGTGCCATCAGCACACTCGACCGGAACAACAGAAAAAACTGTTCATCCACGATGAGAAGGTCATATTCCACATAGCTCTCCAACGATGAGATGTTACATGCTATGTCTTCATGTCATCAATAAGAATGTTACGCCTCACACCAGCAACCACCACCACATCCAACACCACATGATCCAATTCGACCTGAGACCCAAACAGTTCAGAGAACAATTTTTCTCTTGATCTTTTCTCCCTGTACGTGCCCCAAAAGCACAATGCCCAACAACATAAAATGTCATGAACAGGCAAAGGTAAACAACTAAAGCAAATATGATTACAAAAGATTTTGAGGAACAGAGAAAAGAGGAAACCATTTTTGTTTCTTTTCATATTAGAACGCAGAGGAAAGGGAACATATTGTTGTGCATACCTTTGGTTATTAAGTTATTGTAAAAGTAATGAAAGGATGCAACTAACATGTGTAATCTATAAACTTAAAAGGTACAATGAAAGTGAACACACACACCAAATACCACAAAGGTGTTCACAAACACACCTCTCACAACCACCAAACAAAACTGTGCCCTAACTCAAGTAAATCGCCATCCACACACTCTCTAGATCTGCCATGCTCCTTACAGTTGTGTGCATTCCCTATAAAGCCCCCTTCAGCAGCCTAAAAACACACAGAAAAAGAGTAGGTGAACCCGGGGCCTAGATAAACCCTCACACATTCCTTTGGAGATGTGAGGCTTCTGGTTGGGCGCTGGATATGTTTCTGTATTGTTTAAGGGTAACCTTTCGGGTAATGCATCGAATGGAGACTCAGAATCTATTATTAAATTGACCAAGAGTTATTGAGAGACTCAAACTCAGCTTCTGGAGACAAGTGTGTGCTCAAGCTCTGGGAATCTATTTGGCCTTCTCAATTTAATCAGATTAGCGGTGAAGTTGGATCATGCTTACTCAATTTGTGAAAAATGCAACTGATAGCAAATCATTATGTCATCAAAATGAACACTATGCCAGGTGGTTATCGTGGCACTATTGCAATTGTAGCATTTTTTCAACAGTATGAAATTTCAGCTAGTGGCAAACACTACCATGGGTAATTACCACTTGCCGTACAAATACTGCAGATAATAGGCTAATTTCAGTCATTTCTAGTTGCTAAACAAATATGTCTAGAGATTAATACTGAATACATATTTCAATTCTTGGGATCTGATTTGACCCTTTACCAAAAACCACTGAATTACCTGACTGTCTAACTGTTCACCGTTTACGTACAGATTATTTTTCAATAGAGACATCTGGTTATAGGTTTTAGACTTTTCAGGAACAGCTCCGGACTGATCCTATTTTGGACAGCGCATTCCATTACTTGTTGCTGGTAACCACGTGCCAGTATTCTTCTTTCGTTGATGCTTTGTATTTTGTCACAATGGGTAATTATTTTACAGACCTTTCCATAATGTGACCTGAGAAACTACTGGATTTTGTCTTTGCATTTATCCCTCTTTACTGGGTTACTGTGCATGACCTCAATAGTTTACCATTGAAATTAAGATTAGAAAATATATGTCCTTTTCACTGTAGTAGTTAACATTATGTCATATGTTATTGTAATTTAAGCATTACACTCCATTCCCCCCCTCCTGCTAAACAGTGTATGTACATTGTGTAGTCGACCAAAGAGGCAGAACCAGTGGGTAGTCCAGAGTTTCATAATGTTTTTCTGAAGGGGATATTTGCACAATTGTCCCATAATCATAGCATAAACTGAAATTCTGGATTGGTGCCTGTAAAGACTGGAGGGGGGTGTCTGTACTTACGATCTCTCTATATGGTAGAGGAGAGGCACAGAGGACCAAAGCCAAGATTCTCTATTATTGGTAATGTAGTCAAGCAATCAAGGCCTAGCTTCTCAGTAGGTGATGCAGGCTAGTTCTTAAGTACAGTGTAGTCCCCGAACCCCCACAAAGGAATGTCCACACACTGTATTACTGAAAACACAGTCTTTATATAATTAATATTCAAAGGTATGTACACGATCACAATAACACACTTTGTACTCGGAAATCAACAATGATAAATATATACAATTCTAAAGTGGTACCACCAATGTTATCAAATCTCATTAAAGTGCATCAACGGTACTGTTAAAATGTCACACAGATCAATAACAAGGAAACCATCAATAGAGATAAGAAGGAACGCAAGATGGTTGAAACAATAGGCAGAATACTGGCCCCTACCGATAGACACAGCTCTGTGTGGAGATCCCCCCACCTGGGCAACCTGTAAAATAAAGATATCTAGCACAAGCCCAGTCCATATATTGTTCAATAGCCTTATTTCCTCCTACTAAGGTTTTACCCGCCCAATGTACCTGGTGTAGTAGAGTTCTTCGAAGACGCGTCGAAGGATCCTTCTTGAGTGACTCCCTTTAAAGCAGGAGCCACGGATCGTTGAGAGGCGTTAAAGATGGTGAACTTGTTGTCGATGGCGGCGATGAGAAGTTCAAGGGTGCCAAGACCACGACGTCGATCCTGGCGGTGCTCGTCAGCGACGTCCTGCGAGGATGAGGTGTGCAGGCACCTCGGCGATGGATAGTTCAGGACCGCAAAGAGTTTCAGAAGAACTGTGGCCCAACAAGGGCGTCGAATCGTTGAAGTCTTTGTGGCCTTCAGGTGGCGGGAAACCCACCGGCGGATTCTCCTTGGTGCGTTGGTCGTCCTTGACTTTCTCCGGCGGGACAAGGCGGTCAATGTTGCGGACAAGGGAGTCCTTGGATTCAAATGTTCTTAGGCAAAGGAGTGGGCGGCTCCGGTCGTCGGCGGCATGGCGTCAAGTGGTCCCCATGGCTGCGCAACACAACTTCGACGGGCCTCCAGCGGTTACACAAACCTGCGAACCCTGGTCGATGGCAATAGACTTCAACAGCGGCGAAGTCCGGGTGCTTTGCTTCGTTCTCCTCAGCGGTCCCGTCTCGGGTCGGCAGCCTTTCGAGGGTCTGACTTCCAAGGAGCTTCGGCGAAGGTTAGCGGTGCTCGATGGTCCCTCGGAGCACGGGAAGATCCTCTCTCGGATCAGTCTTCGACGAATTCGGCAGCTTTCAGATTAGGTCGAAGCAAATGCAACAGCAAGTCTTCTTCTTCCAGCTGGGTGTCGAGGATCAGCAGTTCCAGTTACTCTTCAAGTGTAGACACAGCTTCTGAACGCTTCTGAACGCTTATGAATGCTTTCCAGTGGTGAGAGATCCCCAGATATACTATCTTGTCTCTCATCCACACTACTGGGTCACTCTCAGCAGCCAATCATACAGAAGGGCATTCATGCAGTCAGTCAGCCAATCAGGCACACAGTGCATTCATGCCATCCTCCTCCCTCTCAGACACTCACAACAAGGAATGTGGATTAGGACAAGTACCCAGCTATTCAACACTATACACTGCATTCAGGCCAGTTTCGGTCAGGGCTGTCTCAGTCTTTGTCTCTCATACCAGAAACCAGACAGCCAAAACAAGAAGTGCATATTGGTCACACACTCCATTCACCCAGGTCCCACCCACAGGGCGTACCCACAACATACAGTCACTGGGAAGGCTCCAGTCAGTCTGGACTGGACTTCACAACAACACCATATATGGAACTTCCACCCAACAGCCAGTCAGGGGGAAGGGACAGAGTCAGGGCTTCCCAGGACTTTGGGAAAACAAGGTACCAGGTAATAGAAAGCAAGAGCCCACAGGGGCCATCTTGTTTTCCATCAGGAATCAACGGATTCAAATGGCAGAGCCTGGGTATCCCAAAATGGAGGATACCCAGAGCACCTGTCAAATTCAGCATGGAGCTGCCACCAGCCCATACCCTGTTCTGCGGGCCTCCCACAGGTGCCCAAAAATATACACTAGTGGCACAGGGTTGTACCCCCACCCATGGGTGCCGTAAGGGTATCCCATGGGTCTGTTCACCAAACCAAAAGAGAGAGAGCTGCACTGCCAGGAGTCCCGCATGATCTCCTGCGTGGAAAATACGACAGAACACATGATAAAAAGGCAGTAAAGGAATAGGATACGGAGGCCCTGTCCCTCTGATGCATTTCCAGCATCACAGTGCCTCACTCAAGCAATTTCAATAAAGTATACAAGGCCCTCCCAAGTGTCAGTCAATGATCTGTGGCACTAAAGACAGCAATGGCAAAGACGAACTGGCCTTTTCGGCTCTGCTGAAGACCTAGCTACTGGGGTCCAGCATTGAGAAAGTGCAGAATCTCTAGACTGAGGACAGCAGGTTGCAGCCATCCACGACAGAGAAGAGAATCCTTTTCATGGTAAGAGAACAGAGGGCAGGGCACCTTTTAGAGCAGATGCCCCCTGCTGGAGATGCTGCACCTATTGCTGGTGCTTTCATTGCTTCCCTCGCCTCTTATCAGTAGATGATTACTTTGAAGGATTGAGAAGACTGTTAGGAAAGATTTTATATTTGAATGTAATTTTCCCTCCATGTGTCAACCCCAAACTTTTTGCTGCTGTTCTACACCCTGATCTAACCTTTGCCAGAGAAGCGCAGCCCTCAGCCGCACTCCTCTGGGCTTTTGCTCACTTCTTATGGGGAAACTGACATGCCCTTAAAACAGTCAGTACTGGGAGACTTCTTTCCCTTAGTCCTTTCCTCATGTTGCAGCTTTTGTGCAACATGTAACAAGAGTGCAATGTAACCTACTTGACCGCACCCTTGGGTCTCTAGTCATTCCAACGGCTGTAGAAACTCTCGCTGGACTTATTATTAACTGAGCAGATGTGTCACAGACAGGACTGGTGGCAGCTATTGTTTATCTTATGTTTTGAACCCTTTTTTTCGATGTTATCCGCGATTACTGCGTTTGGCGCAAATGGGTGGCCTGGCTCCAAAATGGCCAGGCCACGAGGTTCTTTGTCCTGTCCTTTGGCCATCTTACCCCTTCACCTTCCCCAGGTCGAGCCGACCCAGGTCAGTCCTTATTTGGTCATGCACTTTCCCGCGAAACCCAAAGCTTTTGCGGGCTTCTGAATGCCTTGTGTGTGTGCCTCTAGGATGTGGGCTGGGATGTCTGTTCCCATTACACATCCTGGGAGCCAGAGAGTTTTGAGTGTCCTGAATGCCTGGGACCACCGTGGTCCGTGATTGGTCCACGTATGAAGTGAGTGTTTGTGAGCAGATCTACCAGTGGGTCCTCTCCGTTTTGATGCGAAGGGAACTTTGGATAAGAGGAGGCCGAAACACCACTACCATGTCGATCTCCTGAGTTCAAATGAACAAAGGATTAGGAGCCAAGTATCCTGCAACAAGAAGCCGAGTCGAGGAACCGCTGGTGACCCGCTGGAAGGTTTGGCACCATGAGCCCGCTGTCATCCTGCGATACCCCTCTGCATCTGATTGTCCTAGAAGGTCTGCTAAGGCGCTTCAACCCATTGGAATAGTGGGACCAACTATGCCCCAAACTTTTTGCTGCTGTTCTACACCCTGATCTAACCTTTGCCAGAGAAGTGCAGCCCTCAGCCGCACTCCTCTGGGCTTTTGCTCACTTCTTATGGGGAAACTGACATGCCCTTAAAACAGTCAGTACTGGGAGACTTCTTTCCCTTAGTCCTTTCCTCATGTTGCAGCTTTTGTGCAACATGTAACAAGAGTGCAATGTAACCTACTTGCCGCACCCTTGGGTCTCTAGTCATTCCAACGGCTGTAGAAACTCTCGCTGGACTTATTATTAACTGAGCAGATGTGTCACAGACAGGACTGGTGGCAGCTATTGTTTATCTTATGTTTTGAACCCTTTTTTTCGATGTTATCCGCGATTACTGCGTTTGGCGCAAATGGGTGGCCTGGCTCCAAAATGGCCAGGCCACGAGGTTCTTTGTCCTGTCCTTTGGCCATCTTGCCCCTTCACCTTCCCCAGGTCGAGCCGACCCAGGTCAGTCCTTATTTGGTCATGCACTTTCCCGCGAAACCCAAAGCTTTTGAGGGCTTCTGAATGCCTTCATCAAACCCTGCAAGTAAGCCTCTTCGGAAGTGTCCCTGGGCCAACCACTGGGCTGACCAGCTTACACAGGATGTTTGCTCTGTCACCACCATGGTTTCGAGGAAGCCCTCGAAACTTGGTATACTGCTTGCTCTGTGTCCACGGCACTCTCACACCGAATTTCATACACTTGGCAATCCCAGGTCTGAAGTGAGACGAGAGCGCCCGGACCAGAGTAAACGCGGTTACCGTGTTGCCCTGCTGTGGCAACGACCTGTGCAAGTTCGCTGCACTTGTGACCCTCTTGACCCTGAACCCTGCTACCGCGGAACCTACATGGTGTCGAGATGTCCTGATTGTCGCATTCAAACCTGCCAGCGAAGTGGACTGAACTGGTATAGTCTGGGTCTGCCTGCGTCGGGGACCGGTGAGTAATCCATAACCCAACCGGTGGCCCCTAGCGCAGGAGCCCATTTCTTTTCCACCACTGTTACGAAATAGCGACTCTATCCTGCACTCTCAACCTGCCTCTGCCCGCAAGTGGAGGTCCTGCTTGAATAGTGGGGACTTGTTCTTCATCAACCTTATCTGCCTTCCTGAGCTGCTAGTGACCCTTGAAGAGACCCTATTTTGTCCAGTGGTACATCGGGTGCATGTACTATTGAGCATAAGGCTCCTCTCTTCGTAGGGCTTGGACTGCCTCTTAGCTAGGTGTATTCGTGATGTGGAACTGGATCTAAAGATTACTTGCACTGCCTGTTTTCCTCCCCATCTAGGTGGTCTACATATTTTGTGCTTCTTAATCCGTTAGACCCCTCTGGTCTCATATATATTTTGTGTTGATTGTGATGGGTTGGTTTACTTCAGTATTATTGTGATTCTTTGCCATGGTCTATATTACAAAGGTCTTGTAATATATGTGTCTATATTTTTAATATAACACCTGTCTGGAGTAATTTGTAAGTGTCCTTGATTTGTTTGCTCATTGAGGTCTTTCAGTCACCCCCACCCCACTTGAGACTTGACCGCCTGCCATAGCTACCCTGATTGGTCTGGCTTGTCCAGAGGTCACCTTGTTCCAAGAAACTAGGTTAGCCTTCTGAAACTCTGCATCTCCAAGTCAGAGTTCAGAAATCCGTCTTAACAAATTTGTGTACAGCGGTGGGATAGGACTGAAGGAATCCAGTGTTGCGCACGAGTGAAGGCATTTCGAGTTATTCCTACCAGGACACATAGTGAATTGTCGTAGTATAACTTTTAAAATGCCATAGTTCTATCTAACAGTATGGAAAAAAGTAGCTTGTTACCTTTAAATGCTTCGGAATCCGACACATTAAGAAAGATGTGTGCTGAGAGAGGTGTTTCCTTTTAAGGCACAAAAGTAGAAATGATCCATAGAATCATGGACTGGCAAGAAGCTCAACTTAGCTTCCGAGGACAGCGCAGATGGAGATGGGGCTGCTCTCACTGGTAGAACTGATGGTTCTACTGCTGCACTGATCCACAGCGACCATGAGGACATGGAGGATGTAATGTCGAATGTTTCCTCTGCCATTGCTGATGGGGAGGCCATACTTGAATTCAAGGAGTTGCTGTTTAGGAAGAAGAAGCTTGAGTTCAACATGGCCAAACTAAAGGCAGAGCAGGCAGAAAAACAAAAAGACAGGGATCACCAGTTGGAACTGGCCAAGATTCAAGTTGCCAATGGGTCCAAGGGTCCTGGACATGGGTCTGGGGCCTCTTCTCATCCAAGATTTCCAAAAGATCTGCTCAGTGTGTATGAGGAAAACAATTAAATTATGGACTGGGTGAATACATTTGAGTATGTATGTGAAGTTCAACAAGTTGGCAATGCTGATAAAATTGCCTGGTTACTTAGCAGACTGCCCCATTCTGGCTGCAGTGCCATTATGGAAATGTCAAAAGCTGAGAGAGCAGATTTTGCAATGTTGAAGCAAACTCTCATCTAAAAGTTTGAAAAGTCTCCTGCCCAATACTTAAAAAGATGTTTCCTCTGCCAGTGCCGATGGGGAGACCATGCTTGACTTCAAGAAGCAAGAGCTGCTGTTTAGGCAGAAGGAGCTTGAGTTCTATATGGCCAAACTCCAGGAAGAGCTTGAGTTCAATAGGGTCAAGCTAAAAATCGAACAGGCAGAAAAAAAGAAAGACAGGGATCACCAGTTGGAACTGGCCTTGCTTCAAGTTGCCAATGGATCCAAGGGTCCTGGACATGGGTCTGGGGCCTCCTCTCATCCGCAGTTTCCAAAAGATCTGCTCATTATGTATGAGGAAAAGAATGACATTAGGGACTGGCTGAATACATTTGAGTATGCATGTGAAGTTCAACAAGTTGACAATGCTGATAAAATTGCCTGGTTACTTAGCAGACTGCCCCATTCTGGCTGCAGTGCCATTATGGAAATGTCAAAAGCTGAGAGAGCAGATTTTGCAATGTTGAAGCAAACTCTCATCTAAAAGTTTGGAAAGACTCCTGCCCAATACTTAAAAAGATTCAGAGAGTATAAGAAAAAAGAAGGTGATACTTGGGTATGTTATGTAACTGAATCCTTAAAAAACTTGACTGGCTGGGTTGAAGGTTATAAGGTTTCTGCCTTTGAAGGTATGATAATTCTTGTCATGCTGGAACATATTTTTGCATATTCTTCCCCTGAGCTTAAGCAGCATTTGGTCGATTCAAAGGAGATAGATCCTAAGAAGCTAGCCATTACAGCAGATTTGTGGGTGTTGCATCGAGTGTCCCATAAGGACAAGACCCATCCTGGTAAGCAGGAGGAAGGGAAAAAGTCCAAAGATAAGGAGGGTGGGGAAATTGATAAATCATCTTCCCAAAAGGGCCACAAAAAGAAAAATAAGGGTAAGACACAAGAGAACTCACATGGTAGTGGAGGTCAGCCTCCGAAACAGAACTCTGGTTTTAGTAAGCCTCCCTATGTGAACAGACCCAATGGATCTTGTTTTGCTTGTGGAGCAACTGACCATGTGAAGGGGGATCCCAGATGTAAGGTCGAAACCTTGGGGGTCCACTCCGCTAATTTGGCCTTCTCCTCCTACAAGGAAGAAGAGATTGCAGGAGGATCCTTCTGCTCAGAATCCTTCCCCAGTGGAATAGAAAGGGAGGTAGTTTTAGTTTCCCTGTGTTCCTGGGAGCATAAAGTCTCAGAGGCTTATGCCAGGATTCCAGATAACACCAAGCACTACTTTAAAGACAGTGTGCTGATTAATGGAGTAGATACTCCAGCTCTTAGGGATAGTGGTTGCAGTCGAACTGTAGTGGATTCTACCTTTGTAGACCCAGAGGAAGTTGCCAGAGCTACTCTGATGCCCACTAAATTGGCTGACGGCCCACCTCTCATGTTCCCAGAAATACCTGTAAATCTTACTATCAATGGTACAGCAGTCAGGATTCCAGTGAGCATTCAGAGGAGTGTCCCAGGAAAGGTCTTGTTGGGCAATGATCTCTGAGCTTTAGGGCTTGTGGGAGACACTGCTGACAGACCCTGCACAAGGTCTCAAACGAGGGCAGCACTGGCCAAGACCAATGCCTTGCCCCAGCCAAAGGGGAAACCCAAGGCTAAAGGAGTCAACAAAGTAAAAAGAGGGAAAAAAATATTCCCCCTAACTCACCTACCACTGAGGTGGAGGTAGTTGGTCAATCACCCGGACCTGGCAAGGAGGTGGTGATGCCTGAAGTATTTGACCCCAATGACCATACTGAACTAAACGCTTTGTTAGTAGAAGGCGGTCCTGCAAGGACAAATTCAGTAAAGGTCAACGTGAGTGCCCATCTCTGGAAGGCCTAAGGAGACAGGCCTGCTCCCAGCTTGAGAGTGAACCTCCTGAGAAGCATCGGATTTATTGGGAAGGTGGGCTCCTGTATAGTGAGCCTACAGAGTCTACAGAAGGAGACTATAGGAGGTTGGTGGTTCCCCTTGCTGTACAACCCTTCCTCCTGCAGCTGGCATATGAAGTGCCCCTTGCTGATCGTCTTGGTATTAAGAGGACCAAGCAAAGGTTATCCATGAACTTCTACTGTCCCAAGATGGGGGTGCAAGTAGAAAGTCACTGCAGGAGTTGTGCCTCCTGTCAGCTATCTGGTAAGAGTGGTTCAACAATCCAAGCTCCATTGGTACCACTCCCAGCTGTGGGGGTACGATTTGAGAGGGTAGGGATCGACATAGTTGGTCCCCTTGACCCCCAAACATCCTTAGGCAATAGGTTTATCCTGGTGCTGGTCGACCATGCCACCAGGTATCCTGAGGCCATCCCATTGAAAACTGTGACTGCCAAGTCAGTTGCAAAAGCTTTACTTGGCATCTTTACTAGGGTTGGCTTCCCTAAAGAAGTTGTGTCTGACAGAGGCAGCAACTTTACGTCAAAGTATATACAGGCTATGTGGAAGGAATGTGGGGTCACCTATAAGTTTTCTTCCGCATGCCACCCCCAGACCAATGGTCTGGTAGAAAGGTTTAACAGGACCTTGAAAAGTATGATTGGGGCTCTGAAAGAACCTCAAAGAAGAACATGGGATCTTCTTTTACCATGCTTACTGTTTGCCTACATAGAGGTACCACAAGAGGGTGTTGGCTTCAGCCACTTTGAACTTCTGTTTGGTCACCCAGTACGGGGACCCTTAGCCATAGTCAAGGAGGGATGGGACATGCCAACTCCCCCCATTACTACCAACATAGTAGACTATGTGTTAGGGCTCAGAACAAGGATGGTACTCCTGATGGGTCTGGCTAGTGACAAGTTGAAGGCAGGACAAGCTCTGGTGAAACATTGGTATGACCAGAAACCTTCCCTCACTAACTTTACACCTGGTCAGAAAGTCCTGATCATGAATCCCATAAGGCCTAGGGCTTTACAGGATAAAAGGCCAGGCCCTTACACAGTGGTGGAGTCACTGGGTGAGTTCAACTATTTAGTGGACCCTGGAAGGCCTGGACAGGCTCCAAAAGTGTTCCATGTAAATAGGCTGAAGGCTTTCATCCCAAGAGTTGAAATGGCAGTACTGCTATTGGCTTCAGATGTTGAGGAAGAGGTTTCTGAACCTCTTCCTGACCTATTCCAAAGCAGTCCTTCATATAACTCCATTGGGGGTGTCTGAGTGGCCCCTCACCTGACTTCTGATCAACAGGCTGAGGTGAAAAGTTTGCTTAGACAATATTCCCCCCTGTTTTCACAATCCCCTGGTTTGACACCTTGGTGCAAACATAACATAGACACAGGAGACAGTGTACCTATCAAAAGTAGGGGATACAGAATGTCAGACAAAGTACGGTTTTACATTAAGACAGAGGTCAACAAAATGTTGGATCTTGGGGTGATTGAACCCTCTAGTAGTCCTTGGTCCAGCCCTGTGGTTTTGGTTCCAAAAGCAGGTACTTCGGAATTGAGGTTCTGTGTGGATTACAGGGCTCTGAATGCTGTCACCAAGACAGACGCACACCCCTTGCCTAGAACAGATGAGTTGGTGGATACCTTGGGCGCCTCCAAGTACCTGAACACGTTTGACTTCACTGCAGGCTATTGGCAAATGGCCCTTGCAGAACATGCCAAGGACAAGACAGCTTTCTCAACTCCAGAGGGAATTTATCAGTTCAGGGTAGTGCCCTTTGGGTTGCAGAATGCACCTGCCACATTCCAGAGGCTTGTGAATCATGTGTTGAAAGGGTTGGACGAATTCTGTCTTGCATATCTGGATGATATAGCAGTTTTCAGTGCCATCTGGGAAGACCATGTGAAACACCTTGGGATTGTGTTACAGGCTCTTCAGAAGGCCCACTTGACCATAAAGGCCAGTAAATGCCAGATTGGACAAGGCTCAGTGGTTTACCTTGGACATGAAGTAGATGGAGGGATGATACAGCCTCTACCCAGTAATGTACAAGCAGTACTAGACTGGCCTAACCCACTACACAGACCCAAGTGAGAGCCTTCTTAGGACTCGCTGGATATTACAGAAATTCCATGGCAGACTATGGCACCATAGCTGCCCCTCTGACTGCTCTCACTACTCCAAAGAAACCCAAGAAGGTAACTTGGACTGAAGAGCGTAAAAAGGCTTTCAATGGCTTAAAATACTCCTTGTGCCAGGCCCCTGTGCTCAGGGCCCCTGATTACCAAAGACCTTTTTTTTTTAAGACAGATGCCTCTGACACTGGGATAGGAGCTGTACTATCACATGCAGATGAGAAGGGTAAGGAACACACTATTGGCTTCATTAGTTGCTAGCTTAAGGACAGAGAGCTCAGATGGTCCACAGTAGAGAAAGAATGTGTCTCTGTTGTGTGGGCCCTATGGAAGCTGAGGCCCTACCTCTATGGGACCCACTTCACTGTGCAAACTGACCATAAGCCCTTAGAGTGGCTAATGAATATGAAGGGAGAGAATCCAAAACTTTGACTCCACTATTGAGCATAGGCCAGGTGTCCAACATAGCAATGCTGATGGGTTGTCCAGTATGTTTAACCGATTTGAACAAGAAACTCATCCAGGGGTGGATTAGTTCCCCCTGTCCTTAGTCTGGGAGGGGTGAGTGTTAGAAAAGATTTCATATTTGAATGTAATTTTCCTTCCATGTGTCAACCCCCAAACTTTTTGCTGCTATTCTACACCCTGATCTAATCTTTGCCAGAGAAGCGCTGTCATGAACTTCAGATCACGCCCCTTTTGGACCTCCTGGTCCATGTCTCAACGGGGCTTACATTCCGTACTACTTCCAACATGGCCGTCCGGAGCTGAAGCCCTTGCTCGCTCCATGCGCTGAACACGGCGTGATCTATTTATAGACCACGCCTTCCGTGGCTCTGCGTGTTTCAATGCTATTGCAAAGTAGCCTCAGACGTGTGTTCGTAGCTCGCTGCATTGTTTCCTTTGTCCCAGTGCTATTACCCGCTCCTGACCCTTTCCCCCTTCCTGATTCTGAGCATTACTAGCATTTCCCAGACTCCTGGATTCCTGGACTCTGCGTTCCCGGAACTAAACGCAACCTGGAACCAGACGAGACAAGAGCAGCACTGTTCAAGGCCAGGAGCGTTCGCAAGAAGGCAGCGATGGAAGACACTGGCAAACACCGGACCCAGGTGAGAAGGGGGGAACTCCTTGACAAGCGCAGCCCTCAGCCGCGCTCCTCTGGGCTTTCGCTCACTTCTTATGGGGAAACTGACATGCCATTAAGACAGTCAGTACTGGGAGACTTCTTTCCCTTAGTCCTTTCCTCATGTTGCAGCTTTTGTGCAACATGTAACAAGAGTGCAATGTGACTTACTTTACCGCACCCTTGGGTCTCTAGTCATTCCAACGGCCCTAGAAACTCTCGCTGTACTTATTATGAACTGTGCAGATGTGTCACGGACAGGACTGGTGGCAGCTATCGTTTATCTTATGTTTTGAACCATTTATTGCCATGTAATCCGCGC
The DNA here is from genome assembly GCF_040938575.1 of Ambystoma mexicanum. Taxonomy (NCBI): domain Eukaryota; kingdom Metazoa; phylum Chordata; class Amphibia; order Caudata; family Ambystomatidae; genus Ambystoma; species Ambystoma mexicanum. The sequence continues at coordinate 357,122,748 of NC_090928.1, forward strand.
TTACCGCGTTTGGCACAAATAGGTGGCCTGGCTCCAAAATGGCCAGGCCACGAGGTTCTTTGTCCTGTCCTTTGGCCATCTTGCCCCTTCACTTTCCCCAGGTTGAGCCGACCCGGGTCAGTCCTTATTTGGTCATGCACTTTCCCGCGAAACCCAAAGCTTTTGCAGGCTTCTGCTTGCCTTCTGTGTGTGCCTTCAGGATGTGGGCTGGGATGTCTGTTCCCAATACACATCCTGGATGCCAGAGAGTCTGGAATGTCCTGAATGCCTGGGACCACCGTGGTCCGTGATTGGTCCACATATGGAGTGAGTTTTTGTGAGCAGATCTCCTATTGAGTCCTCTCCATTTTGGCGCGAAGGGAACTTTGGATAAGAGGAGGCCGAAACACAACTACCATGTCGATCTCCTGAGTTCACACGAACAAAGGATAAGGAGCCAAGTATCCTGCAACAAGAAGCCGAGTCAAAGAACTGCTGGTGACCCGCTGGAAGGTTTGGCACCCTGAGCCTGCTGTCGTCCTGCGAGACCCCTCTGCATCTGATCGTCCTAGAAGGTCAGCGAAGGTGCTTCGACTGATTGGAATAGTGGGACTAACAATTCTCGGCACCTTCATCAAACCTTGCAAGTAAGCCTCTTCGGAAGTGTCTCTGGGCTAACCAGTGGGCTGACCAGCTTACACAGGACGTTTGCTCTGTCACCGCTGCGGTTTCGAGGAAGCCCTTGAAACTTGGTATACTGCTTGCTCTTTATCCACGGCACCCACACACCAAATTTTGTGCACTTGGCATTCCCCGGTCTGAAGTGAGACAAGTGCGCCCGGACCAGAGTAAATGCGGTTACCGTGTTGCCCTGCTGTGGCAACGACCTGTGCAACTTCACTGCACTTGTGACCCTCTTGACCCTGAAGCCTGCTACCGTGGAAACTACACAGTGTCGAGACTTCCTGATTGTCGCATTCGAACCTGCCAGCGAAGTGGACTGAACTGATGAAGTCTGGGTCTGCCTGCATCGGGGACCGGTGAGTAGTCCAAACACCAATCGGTGGCCCCTAGCGCAGGAGCCATTTCTTTTCCACCGCTGTTGCGAAATAGCGACTCTATCCCGCACTCTCAAACTGCCTCTGCCCGCAAGTGGAGGTCCTGCTTGAAAAGTGGAGACCTTATCCGCCTTCCTGAGCTGCTAGTGACCTTTGAAGAGACCCTATTTGTCCAGTGGCACAAGCTTGTGCGTGTACTATTGAGCATAAGGCTCCTCTCTTCGTAGGGCTTAGACTGGTGTATTTGTGATGTGGAACTGGGTCTAAAGATTACTTGCACTGCCTGTTTTCCTCCCCATCTAGGTGGTCTACATATTTTGTGCTTCTTAATACGTTAGACTTCTCTGTTCTTGTATATATATATATATCATGTTGATAGTGATGTGTTGGTTTACTTCAGTATTATTGTGATTCTTTGCTATGGTCTATATTACAAAGGCATTGTAATAAATGTGTCTATATTTCTAATATAACACCTGTCTGTAGTAATTTCTAAGTGTCCTTGATTTGTGTGCTCATTGAGGTCTTTCAGTCACCCTCACCCCTCTTGAGACTTAGTCTTGACCGCCTGCCATAGCTACCCTGATTGGTCTGGTTTGTCCAGAGGTTACCCTGTTCCAAGAAACTAGGTTGGCCATCTGAACCTTTGCCCCTCCAGGTCAGAGTTCAGAAATCCATCTTAACAAAGACCAAGCTCAGAATATTCCAGACCAAGCCCTGATGATTCTGCTTAGCAGCTCCTGAAGATGCAGCCAAAGCTGTTAAAGCTGTTAAACCTCAAAGGTTTTAGGATGTATCCATGAGTTTTACTGGATTATTGTAGTTTGTGTTGAACTTGTCTCAACATTGTTTTTTCTGCAAAGCAGTGTGCTGTTTGGGATGTTGAATACAATTTTGATGAAACAAAATTCAGAGGGCCACTGAATGCCCTCTCCTGCTTAACTGTGTGCATCGCTGACTTTAGAGGCACATTATAACAGCTCAATGTGTAACTATCCACTGAGGAGACCTCTGTTTGCATTGTTGTTTACAGGTTTGCTTGCCAACATGGCCAACCAAACCTTTTCTGAATGTAATCAGATTAGTGACATTCTCTTCATGGCTCTGGTTACACGAGTGGATCATTGTCCTGTGTAAACCTCATTTATCTTTTAGTGGTTTACCCTCTGTGGTTCTCGGTTTCTATCACCCTGTACACATTGTGCACACAGCACCCTCACAGGCCCATCGCTCCCTTCTCCCCCTCCCCTCCCATACATCTCTGGGCTTGTACATGACTATAGCATGTGACCGCAACTGTGTAACTTTGGAGCTGCTACCAAGGCAGCCTTGCCCCGGCAGCCACCCAAGGCCATGGCAAAAGGTTCCTCCCTAGGGCACCTCCATTGCCTATTTGCACCTGTTCACCCTGGGCGACCCAGCCTGGCCTCTAAAGCTGTCAGCATCAACTTTCCAGTAAGAGACGAACATTTGGTAGCATATCCAGTGCTGTATTACAACTATTGAATTGAAATAGGTGCATATTCAAGTATAGCCAGTGAGTTTAAATTTAAGTTCATTTTTTAGTATAGCCACTGTATTGTATTTAACTGAATATTTTAGTATAGCCACTGTATTTAATTCAGCTGGAGATTTTAGTATAGCCACTGTATTGTACTTAAGTGCATATTGAGTATAGCGACTGTATTGAATATAGGTGCATTTTTAATATAGCCGCAGTATTAAATTTAGTGGAGGTTTGGATTATAACTACTGTATTGAATTTAGCGAAAGTTGGAGTTGGCCACTGTATTGAATTTAGGAGCATTGTGAATATAGCCACTGCATTGAATTTAGGTACATTCTGAGTATAGCCACTGTAGTGAATTTAGCTGAATGTTGAGTTTAGCCACTGTATTGAATTTTGGTGCATTTTGAATATAGCCACTGTTTTTATTTTAGGTGCATTTTGAGCATGGTCACTGCATCAAATTTAGCTGAAGTTTTGAGTATAGCCATTGTATTGAATTTAGTTGAACTTTAAGTGTATCCACTGTATTGAATTTAGGTGCATTTTGAGTATGGTCACTGTATTTAATTGAGGCACTACTAACCATATCTGTTCCTCTCCTTCAGACCTCACACGCACCCCAAACACTCATATGGGCTATCCTTACTGCACACAAACAAACAAGACGCACATCCACCACAAAAACAAACTGCTGCAAATAACCAACAACTCAAAGACTGGACATTGCCCCTACAGAAACAATAACCCCAGTACCCAAAATAAAAGTACACTCAGAAAGCCAACACAGACAGACACCAGTTTCTCCTGGTTCTGCAAATACGAACAGAAGAGCAAAACCTCTATCCTATCCCTGTTCCCTCACTAACCTATCCCCACCCGCATTCTTATAGAGCCATTTGAGCACCTGGAGACTATGCAAATGGTAGTGGTGGGCAGCATAAATCAACATAACGTAACATCAATGAGTAAATATCCTACTTTGTCTTTTTTTCTCAGTCTTTTTTTGGTGTGACACTTACAAACACATGCTTGCATAGCTTCATTCTTCGGCACATTTCACCATTGATTTAGGAATGGCGGCATAGTTTTTCATTGCCATTAACTCTGCCATCCCTTCTTCTCGTTCATTGAAATAAGTAACATTTTAATTAAGCTGTAATGCCTCTCCAGGCAGTCTGCACAGCCTTGTAACAGCCCACCATCCCTGGGTAATGACCTCAGCAAAGTCAGTTGGCCTTATCACGAGTTGGGCGGTATCCCCAGCGGTATTACCTCTGGGGCTATTAGCGTTACTGCCAAACCCCCCGCCACTATTAGCACCGGATCACGGGTTTGGCGGAACAGTAAGTTCCTGTTCCCCAATGGGCCCATTCAGGAATTCCACATTGGGCCCAATGGGGAATTTTCGGCCCGGTAATAGCGCCGAAAATTGTGAAAATCGTGGCGGATATGCCCCCAGCTCAGAGCTGAGGGTAAATGTTGCCAAACCCATGATTTGGCGGACCCTTAAATGCAGCAGTACTAGCGTTACTGCCGCATTTAAGGTTTAACGCCAAACTCGTGATGAGGCTGAGTGTATTAATCGAGTGGCCTCCCATTACCAAGTGGTACAGCACATGTAGTACAGGGCCTTGGTAGTATAGCAGTGAAGGTTCTAATAGATTTTCTTTTAAGGAAATGTGTGCCGGGTAAATTGCATGTGCTCAGATTACTTTACATAAAATCCTACCAAACATAATGCTTGACATCAGGAATAAGAAAATAACAAAAGTGCCTTTTATATTTCCAATGCTTTTGATGCAATTCTGGCACTCAGAAAACTATGAGATACCGGATGTCAGGTGAGTGTGGCCTTGTGGCTAAGGCAGGGTGTGTAAGGGAGTGAAAACAGAGGTGGCATGTGGTGGTAACAAGGTATAAGGTGGGAAATGGGATGAGAGTGGCCAACAAACCAGAAAGGTCAATGGAGAGGCTCAGGATGCAGAAATGTATTGCCGGCTTTCCCCAATGTTGGGATGCAGGTTCATCGCCTCAAACATGTAGGGAAGTACAAACTGCTGAAATTCACTTAGCATGAACATTTGGTCATTTTTAGTGAAGTGTTTCTGTTATTTGGCGATGCATTCCAGGCCATTTCTGAATTGGATTTACTTTTGCCACATTCTAGAGAGCACTATGCTACTGAGTATGTGGTGGAATGATGGGCTGAAAAAGATGTTGTTACTGGTCTCCATTAGCATAAAGGTTTCTTTCCACATAGCCAGAGTCCTGCCATTTTGAACTAGGCACCATCAGAGTTGTAGATTTCTGTCATTTAGAGCACTAGGACACATTTCGGCCTCTGCATTCCATTCAATGGGCGTCATTACAAGTTTGGCAGTAGCCTTGCCGGTAAAACCACAGGCTGCCGCCAACTTGCAATATTTTCCAGTGCCCACAAATGGCAGTTCCTGCAGGCTCACGGTTCCTGAGTGACTGATGAACTGACACGAAGTAGGAAGACTGGAGGGTCCTGCACTGCCCAAGGAAGAAACCAGCAGCAGAGCAAAGAAACAAATAAAAGGTGCGCTCTTTAAAACCCAAGCAGGGTCCAACCTTCCTGACTATCCGGTCCACTGTAGCTCTGTACAGCAAATTTGACCAGAGGAGGGAGTCCTGGCTTGCAGTTTGGGTGAGCTGGTTGGTTGCACCAGCTCAGGGGAAGAAGATTCCTGGTGGATCTTCTCAGTAGTTGAAGCTTGAAGATTCGGACCTGCAGCAGGGCTTCACCAGGCGGTTCAGTCATTGTAGCGGTCCTCTTCTGTCAGCTCCTCATCGGTTCTTTCGTTCCAGTGGCAACTCTGCCTTTCCGATCCCAGAGAGCTGCTTTTTATGCATTTTTCCCCATTCACACAGCCTGGCTGACAATCACACAGCAGGGTGGCTGTCCCGCCGGGAAAGTCACCTAGCCAATCAAACAAAAGTGCGACTTGGGTTACCAAGGGAACACATGGCAGGGGTCCTAAAACCCCTCCCTCACATCCTGCTAACCCAGACTTTCAGGCGCCTAAGGGGGGCTTCTGTGCTAAAGCCTGAGAAAGGACGATGAACAAATTACCCAAACCTGGTTTGGCGCACAGAGAAAAACACTAGAAAGACTTTTACAGAAACAAATGGCGAATAAACCCAGCCAGAACCAAATTAAAACAAATATGGTCCAGTGGGTTTAAGTTTCGAGGCTACCAAGATAGCCTAAACTATACCAAGGTTATATAAGATAACCGCAGTAGGAAAAATAGGGTAGTTACCAATGCCACCAGCCAAGTCTTGATGAAAAGGAAGCGAAACTATGCTCCAAGAGAAACAGACAAAAAGGGATAAGTATTAGCCCTTTCCAGTACTCTATGTAAGATAGGGTGTACTGGGTCTGTGGATTTTAAAAGACTAATAAAGTTAATGACAACTTTACATGTTCTGGGAGACAGTAGTCAGTCCCAGAAAATGGTTTCTGAGTTGGGAAGAATAAAAGTCAACCCTGTGTCACTGCACTGAAGGTGCTGTGTAACACACAATAAAAAGATGATGCCTATGGAGTAGGTGAGGCTCCACAGTCTATGCACTCAAGAAAATGTTAAACACACACAGCAAAACACATGTAAGAGTGGGGAAAAGGGCTCACACTCTTACCAGGTGAAAAAAATAAATCCTAGCAATCGAGCAAAAGCTGCTGAGGGACTCAGTAGGTAAGGGAAATTAGCCATTCTGGAGAATTCTCCCTAACACTCTTCCACCCCACCCACTCTCCACTCCTTTTCATTTATCACAATGGAAGAGGTCTCGAGAGTAGTCCGCTCTATGAAGGTCTCATCTAAACAGGTGTCTCCCTGTTCCTCCAGAACCATTAAGTAATACATCTCCTCTCTCTGGCTCTTTCCCTCCTTCTCTCAAACACTCCCTTGTGCACCCCTCCTAAAATGCCTTCAACCGACTTCTCCTGCCTGGCCAACTACCGCCCTATCTATACTACCTCATTTCTTAGAAAACTCTTGTCGAAGCTGGTCTTCCCCAACTGACCCATCACACTGAACTCGTTGGTTGTCTTCATAACCATCACTCTGGATTTTGAGCATTCAGGGGCACAGAAACTGCTCTCCTGAATACCCATGAAGAATTGCTTGCAAATCTTGATTACAACTCTCCTGCTGCTCTCATTCTCCTCTACCTCTTTCCTGATGTTTACACAGTCAACCACTCTATCTTTTTAAAACAGCTCCAAGGCAGTCTTGGTATCTCAGACCAGGCACTGGCTTTGCTGACCTCCTTCCTCTCTGATCGTCCTTCCTAGGTTCACCTCTATTCTTTCTCCTTCCCCACCACTCTCTTTACATGTCGTGCTCCCCAGAGCACTATACTCTCACCTTGGCTTTTCAACATCTACCTTGCACCTCTCGCTCACCTGATCTCTACCTTCTATCCTCATTTCTAGTGTTACGCAGATGAAACAGAAGTCTTCTTCAAGCTCCCATTTTCCCCTTCCTTCTCCATCATCCCAGATTGCCTTTCTACTATTCAGTCTTGGAGTGCTTCTGACAATCTCTGTCTTAATTCCAGTGAGACAGAGATTCTTCCTATTCGGACACCTGCTCCCCGCTTCCCTCCAGCACTCTGACCACTCTATGGACTCTCCTCCTTCTCCTTCCAAAAACCTCAGGTTCAGCTTCGACTCCGCTCTCTCTCTCCTTTACTCCTCACATCTTGGACCTTGCCAAGAAGGCCCACTTTAAACTTCACATCCTGGCTGGATTACTGCAACAGCCTCTTCCTTAACATTCCCCTTTCATCCCTTCTCCCCCTTCAACTGATCCAGAATAGGACTATGAGATTTATCCTTGGCCTTAAGCTTAGAGACCGTCGCTCCAGCTGTAAACTCCCTCCACTGCGTCCCCTTGGTTGCAAGGATCAAATTCAAGACCCTCTGCATCATCCACAAGACTTTCTGGGGCATCGGACCACGCTATCTGTAGCTTTCTCTCACTAAAAACTCTCCTTCCAAATCCCATTGAATCTTCGAGATCCAACTTTCTGCTGATCAAATGTTTCTCCAAGTAGAGAGCTGTCGACATATCTCTCTGTTCGGCGGGCTCCCTCCTCTGGAATAGCTTCTCTCCCTCGCTCCGTCTTGAACTGGACCACCTCAAACAACACAAGTCATTTCGTTTCTCCACCTCCTTCCCTCTCTCCCTCCCTTGTTAATCCTCACCACTCCTGCTGAGACTGGTGGCGTGAACCCTCCTGCGTCCAACAGTGGCCAGGCCATCTGCCACCTTGGATCATCCCAGCCCTTGCACTTACCTACCTAGTGGCAGACTCCCACCATCCTCCTGGGACGTCTCCACCCTTGCAATTACCTGTTGCCTACCCCACAGGCACCTCTGGCACTTCCTCTGCAGGGGATTCTCCAGCGCTGATCCCCCTATCCCCTCACCCGCCCTTTTTCACTGCACTTGCACATTCTGAATGTCACAAGGCCTAGTAGGAACACTTCTAGTTTTATTATTTATTCATTGTTATTGTTTTATTTTCTCCCTTGTTCCCTTCTCTTTTGCCTTGTGGCACCTTGAAACATTGTTCTGTTGTATAGGCGCCTTAATAATATCCAATAAATAAATAAAACAAATAAATTAATAAATATTCTTCACCCTATTGGAGCTGACTCTGGCTATTCAATGCTGCCATTGCTGATGACACCAACAGAACCCATGCAATGCCACAGGAGGTGCCGAACAACCAGGCGCACTTGGGGACCAGGGAAAGCATAGAGGAAACTTTTGTGCTGCTTAAATGAAGATTCAAGTGCCTCGACCAAAGTGACGAGTCTCTCACGTGAAGGTCAGGAAGATTCTCATGGCCTGTGCAATGCTGCACAAAGTGCGCATTACAATTAATGTCCCCATGACTCCAGAGGACAGCAATGCTCACCAAGTCTCTGAAGATGATGATGAGGATGATGATGATGCAGGTTATCACAGGCCACCTCAGAGACCATGTGATGATTGAAGGGAATGATGCATCTTTCATCAGGGCCTCATTGATAACGATTTTTGAAATACATATACTTTCGCATTTTAACTGTACAAATATTATCAATGAAACACATCAATGATAAGTATGAAATAAACACTGCATTCTTTTTCTGGAATGCTAATAATCTTATGGTGCAAGGACATACACATGTCTACCCACCACCCTCATCTCCAACATGCATGCCAACCCACCGCCCTCATCCCCAACATGCATGCCAACCCACCAACCTCATCCCCAACATGCATGCCAACCCACCACCCTCATCCCGAACATCCAGGGAATGAAACAGCATCTGGCATGAAGAAAACGTTTAGTGAATCCCAACGCTAGCGCTCCTTTCAAAAAAGTATTCTTCAGATGTTCTAGTAATCATGTAATTCCAACATAACGTGATTGATTATACCATAGCGTGTTTTACACATTCATATAGAAGTGCTCGTGTGTTAGTAAAGTGAAAATATTGATTTGTAGTGGACTCAGTATTGCCATTGGTTAGTGTACTGAAAATGTGCCACTGCCGACTACATGGTCATTCGTTTCGCCATACAGGGCTTTCCCAAGGCGACATGACTTTAAAATATAAACAATCCAAATAGCACTACTAGGATCATCTGAATTAAACATCCAAATTATTTTAACGAAAAGAAAAATATAAAATAAATGAAGAATGTGTAAAGTAATGAGCCACATGGTAACAAGTGCAAAAAGAGAGGCTGAGCAAAGGAAAAACAATTAGCATGTAATCCAATGCATGGCACCAGGAAATCAGATAGATGACTATTTTAAGGCAAGACTAATGAAAAATTGTCACCTCAGTATCACAACGTAATTCAAAGTGGATCTGATTAGCCTTGGTTGTCCATATTGTTCAAATTTTCTGGCAAACAGCCATATCCATGTTAAGCACCAATATATCTGTTGAGAAAAAAAGGCGTACTTACCTCTTCTAAGTGCTTTGCCCCATGGTGAGATTTCTACTAGATACCAGTGTATTTTCATATTTTACTCACATAGCTGGAGGTGCTGCTGTGTCAAACTGATTAGTTTGTTAAGCACCGTAATTCCATCTTAGATAATTATGTGCAGAATCCTATAAGTTATAAGGTATTGAGTTATTATTAGGTATTCCACAATTAATTGATATCCCTTATCAATGTCAACCTACTATAATCAGGATGAATCCTAGAATCTGGCTATGTAGGGCCTTGGCCAGCGTGCCTCGTGGTGAACATTCCACCATTTTGAAACTACATTAATATAGTTTTGAGGACATCAAGATGCGAAACACGTGTTACGTCAGAAGTAAACAGAGTTAATCACAACACAGACTGTGCTTTTCGGCAAACGGCTATATTCTTTAAAACAGAACAGTCGGTTTGTTCTACAATTCATGATGTGGTGTTCCACAATAAAAATATATTTTAAAGTTCTGTAGTATACATGATCTTGACAAAATAAGTCGCTGCTCGGACAATTGTCTCTAAAAGTATGAGCTAAATTAGCTGTTATCAAACCCTCTCCCATCAATAATTACAGAGGCCATTCTATATTCCTTCTTGGTGCCAAGTCTTATGTCAGTTCTTCTTGTTGATACATATTATGATATTGGACATATTATACTTGATGTATAGTGCTATTTTTGAAAACAAAAACGATAAATGCACTATATTCTCTTATGAGGACATTAAACATGGTCATATTTGTCATGGGTGCCTGCCCGTGGAAGCTATGGCACAGGTATAGGTTGAGCAGCCATTAGCTTCCTCTCACGTTTCTTCTTGTTTCTCGAGGTGGCGGTCTAGTCTTTTATTCCGCTCCGTCCAATGTGCGGAAGGCCGGACGGCATTTACTGTCCTCACTTGTGGCGTTCCGCGCGTTGCAACGTCGGAGTTTCTCTACTCGAGTGCTTTGCTTGGTGTCATCGCCCCGCTCGTTTGTGCGAGCCTCCTTGCTGTTTCTTTGTTTATTTTCCTTCGTCTCCGGACAGCAGCCTTTCTGCCGTCCCTCTCCTCGTCTCTACGCTGGTTTCCCCCCAGGGCTTTCTCCCTTCCTTACGTGCCGGGGACTCCCTTCCTCGAAGCTTTCTTCCTGGCGTTTTTCCGGTCTCTGTCTCTCTCTCTCTCTCCATCAGCCGCTACTGCCATTCTTCCTCACTCAATCCCGAAGAGTGGCCCAGGAGTTCTTCCACCCCTTTCCCTGGATCATCTTTCTACACTGGCTTCCCACATCTGTCTTCCCCGGAGAAGTTACTCCACCCGTTTGCTGACATACTTGCTTCTGAGACCGGTCTCCAGAGATTACAAGACCAACTGCAATTAACTGTGGGTTTTTTTGTCGCCAAAGGCTTTTTCCCCAGACATTTACCTGCTTCGGTACTGGGGCCACAGGTGGCTACAGCTCAGCGGTGGCAACTGTGGCTTCATACAGAGGCCGGTTCCAGTCTCCACAACAGTATCGCAAGATCGTCGGATACAGCACGGATTCCAGTACATCAGGTGAGGAGACAGAGGGGGGCTCAGATTTGGACGAGAGTGAAGTGTTTTATGACAGTTTGCAACGCCAAATAAAGATGGCTACACCTGAGCAGATCCAGGAACTAGTAAACGCAGTATAGGCGCTGTCACAGGAGGTACAAACCTTAAAGAACGAAAATCGCATGCTTCAACAAATCTCACAAGAGGTTCAGAATCTAAAGGCTGAGAATGTGGTGCTTAAACAGAAGGCCACACACAGAGAGCCTATACTCGCTACCGAACTACCCCCTATGCCTTTGTTATCAGGGAAATTTGATGGCTCTAAGAAGGTAAAATAATTCTTAGATGCCTGCAAGATCTACTTTAAATTTCGACCCAGCCTATTCTCCACAAACGAAGCCAAGGTGGGGTTTCTCATCTCAAATATGACAGGAAATGCACTGGCTTGGGCTACCCCTCTAGTGACATGGGACGACCCCATTCTACAGGACCATGATGGATTCTGAACTCTAGTAAAACAAACCTTTGAAAGATCTGAAATCACATTTACGGCATGCGAAGAACTATTAGACGCCCATCAAGGCACCATGGACGTGCTAGCCTATATCTCAGAATTTAAGGCTCTAGCTGCCCAGGCGGGATGGCCTAAGCAGGCTCAGTATGCCATATTTAGGCGCTGTCTTAAGGAAGAGATCAAAGATGAATTGGCGAGACTACCTAGACCTCCTACTTTTTCTGAACTATTGTCCGTGGTTCTGCAGATCGAATATCGTATCCAAGAAAGAGGAAACAAAGGGAGACGGATCCGAAATAAGACTCCGCTAGGTCCAATGAGCTACTCTCCAACTCCCTCCTCTTCTACACGTTCAGACGAACCAATGTAGATAGGTGCTACCGGAGGACCCCTGTCCGCACAGGAAAGGAGACCCAGACGAGAAAAGCGATTGTGTGCATATTGTGCATCCGAGAATCACTCTATTCAAGACTGCAACGAACTTCCCTCCAGAAAGTCGGGAAACGAAAGACCTCGGAATTGAAAGGGACTAGTATCCGAGGGGCTGCAGATGTCTCAAGTCCCTATGTTTCAATGTCTATTTCTCCTTCTGAGCAAGTTAAGGCAGTGGATTCAAGACTCATGGTCATTGCTGTTCAAATCAGGAACAAGGAAAGATGGACAGAAGCCCTAGCCTTATTGGATTGCGGAGAGGGAGGCAACTTTGTTGACATCCATTGGGCAGAAAGTCTGGCCATTCTGAGAGTTGAGAAGGCGGAAGATCAAAAGGTGGAAGGGGTAGACGGGACACCATTATCCTCTGGACCCATAACCCACATGACCGAGCCACTCCACATGTGAATCATACAACATGCTGAACTTATTACGTTCGATTTAATTCGAGCCGCTCACTTTCCGATTATATTAGGAATTACTTGGCTCCGCAGACACAACCCCCTGGTTGATTGGACTCACAACCAGTTAACGTTTGTGTCAGAATTTTGTACCAACCATTGTCTTCCTACCACGAACGTGGTTAAGATACAAGCCTCTGCCACACTTCCAGAAGGTCCCACTGGAATCCATGCTCTACCCAACGAATGCTCCCAATTTCAAAGTGTTTTCTCTAACCATCCCTTTTTGGAACTTCCTCCACATAGACCAGAAGATTGCGCCATTGATTTGTTACCAGGGGCTTTAGTCCCTTTTTGTCGCATGTTCTCATTATCCCAGCTTGAAAAGAAAGCTCTTCGCTCATACCTGGACAGCAATCTGCAAAATGGACTTATTCAACCGTCGAAATCACCAGCTGGCGCTTCCCTATTTTTTGTACCAAAAAGGCATTCTGACGAACTGAGACCATGTATAGACTTCCGGGGGTTAAACCAGGTGACCATTAGAGACCGTTATCCGATGCCGCTTATCACAGACATACTCGAGGCAGTTCAAGGATTGAAAAGGTTCACTAAATTAGATAAATGCATTCTATACCATTTATTTCTCTTTGTTGTACTTAATGTAGCATCTTTATTTAAAGTATAAAAGCCAAATATAAAGCAGATTTAACGAAAATCAAGGGACCAAATGTACAGAAGATTGTTGCATATTCAGTGCCAGTTAAAGTAGGAGGCTTCACAAATGCAAAATGACTGCCTTTGTGAATCAGATGCATTGCATTCTCTATCCAGTTGTAAAGTTGATGCGGTCGAGTTTCAAAACTTCTTTGCAGCTCAGATAGAAGTGTATGTCGGCTCATGCAGGACACAAGTCAAGAGTAAATCTGAAATGTGTGAACTCCATTTTACAACTATTCACCCCACCCAAACAAATGCTGCTCACTTTTCACTTCTTAGCCACTCCTTCTCGTCAATGCACAAACATATGCAACTTAGCATTCCTGATAAAATATCAGATAATGTTAGACTCAGGACTCAAGTCCTTAAAAAAAGAAAAGGGGGGACTATGACGTACGCATTGGGGAGTGACATGACAGGAACTGAAAGTATCTATGCACATTTCTTTCAGTTTGCCTTTGCCAACTTAAAAAAAAGTGTACATTGTATATAAACATTCGCCAAAAGAAAAGATTTTCCTGTATTGTTGCAGGCTAAGTATAAAAGATGAGCACCTTTTTATGTCTAAGAATTTGTAAAAAAAAAAATGCCCTAAAGAGCAGATTACAATACATTTTTCAGCTGTGTGATAGCAATTTGTCTGGCCTAATTCTATTCAGTTTTGCAAACTGAAGTCTATATTTACTTTTCTGAGTTTATGTTGCATTGTATACAAATGAGAGTGAATCTGGGTTGGCTCTAGGTCTGGAAACAGCCTATGCTAGGCTCCTCTGTTGTCCGAGACTAATGAGTTGTTTTGGCTTTTGCAAGATCACAGGAGCTGTTGGGGTTTTAGCCAATACCCCAATTTGTTGAGTAGATAGAGAAGTTTTGTCCCCTGGTTATCTTGCTTCCGTGGTTGAAATAATCGTTATAACACTGTAGTTAATGTGATACAAGATTCGCTTTATTATTGATAGTGTCAGATTGTTTTCCATATAACATAGGTAAGTGTCATATACAGGTAAAGAGTTTTTACTCCTGGATATCTTGCTTGGATTTGCTGCAATGATTAGTTCCAACACTCTGGTAGGTACGAAGCAATTCGTTTATTATTTGGTGGTTTTCTTGGGTGTTTTTTTTAATACAATTGTCAGTGTTTAAGAAACACTATTAGGACTTGATGTACCAATTCGGTCAGCCGACACGTGTTTCTTCCCTGGGGGTCTTTCTCAAGGCTGATCAATATTCAATAGCGCCAGGTGATGTGTAAAATGTGACAATATCGTGACATGATAGTTGTACAATAGTCAAACATTGTGGTGTTGGGGTGACGTGAAAACATTGTGACAGTTTTAGAATCATAGCATTATAAACAGTTTGAATTACATTGGGAATTAGATTCCAGTTGGAAGAAAATGGAGGAAAAACGGAAAAGAGTTAGCAAAAGATTTGGGTTGATGTGCAAATAGTAATGGAGGGAGGGACATGGTGTACCTCTTACCATGTGTGAATTTCTGTGAGCCCTCATTGGGGTCCTGGTTCAGTTGTTGAAGGCTGTCCTTGTGGCAGTCTTGGCTCCTGTTGGGCCCTAGAGAGGGGTTTAATAGAGAGTGATGGATTGGTAGGTGAGTTGCATCCAGTGGGGGTATGGCTGGGCAGCGAGCATGGTTGGGGGAGCCCATGTTGGTTGAACTGCCATTTGGTGCTTGTGCCATGGGGGTGAGGTCACTTAAGGGTTGGTAAAGCCAAGCCTAATTGGAGCATGGTTGTTAATTAGGACAATTTGATTATCTAAAAAGAAACCGTTTTGGTCTCAGTTGCCGAGATTAATGAGGTGAGAGAGAAGGAGGTTAATGGCTGCGAGCCATATAGTTGGTGCAGAGCCCATGTGTGGCGGGGCAGTGTCTCACTCGTTCCGTGGGGATGTGGGCGCTTACCTGGAGTCCGAGGTTGAGCGTCCTGGGTGCTCTGTCGCGCTCCTGCTGTAATGCCGGGCGCCGCCATACTTATTTAATCACGCATGCGCTGTGTCACGTAATGTGGACACCAGCGCATGCGCGATAATGTAGAATTCGCTTGGCGGACTTCCCACGCATATGCGTCGGACGATACCAGCGCGCATGCTTGGTGGACTAGTGAGGTGTTTGAGAAGTATTCGCCTGGTCTGATTAGTGAAAGCCGTAATTGCACTTGGCCTTGGGGCGGGCCAAGGGGAGTGGAGGGGGGGGATCATGGAATGGGAGAGTGCTAGGCTCTCTGGAATAACCCAAATAGAAGGGTATGATTGGGAAAAAGGGCTATGCCTATATTATGAGCAATGGTGTGAGTGCCATGGAGTAATACCATAGGCCTACTGGGTGTGGTGGCCCAGTTCGCTGTGCCTGGGTGTGGGCCTAATTTGGGCAAGGAGGATAAACCAGTTCAATAGTGCCTGGATCCTGGTGGGATAGCGGTCCCAGTGCACGGTACGGTGGGCTGTGGAGCGGTCCATGTGGGACTGATGGTTGAGCCTGCTGAGTAAAGGTATGAATATAGTTAAGGTCCTGCCTAAGGTGTGATCCCTGTATGATGGGCAGGAGTGAAGTCCTAGGATGTGGAATATGTGTCAATTTGTGTGGGGCTCAGTAAAAATGCTGGGCGGTGTGAACGCCCCAGAAAATAGCCAAGTGATATGTTGGGAGCAGATTAGAGAGGAGGTTACAGGAAAACATTGAAGTCATGATCTTTGTTTAAGCCATTTTTGACACATCTGAAATGACAGATCATTCGTGCTTCCTCTTGTCTCAGCTTTTGGATTCTGTCTCCTCCTTTGGGGCCCAGCTGGACAGTCTTGAGTCCGATGAACCTGATCTCACTTTTGTTGTCCATCTGGTGATTCTTCTGCCAGTGGTGGCCAGCGGTAGTTTCGGATCTTGTGAATATATACTGTTCATATGTTCTCTTATCCTGAAGCGTGTTTCTCTGATGGTGCTACCTATGTATATTTTCTTGCATACACAGATAATTGCATATATCACAAATTTACTTTTGCAATTGATGTGCTCTGTGATATTGAAAGTTGGACAGCCCATAAATTCAGCACATTTAGTTGGAGTTGCATATTTGCACATTGAGCATGTCCCGCATCTTGTGAAGCCTATTGGTGTGAGTTTGCTGAGACAGTCCTGTGCTTTGATATGTTTATCCGAAAGAAAGGAGGGGCTCAGTAAGTTCCTGAGAGTCGGTGCTCTGCTAAATAACATTCTGGGGTATGTTTCCAATTGTGGCTTGATGTGTTCATCCATGCCAAGTAGCCCCCAGTGCTTGGTCAGGATTTTTTGGAGTGCATAGCTGTCTTTGTTATATCTTGTTACAAATCTAATCATAGGTTTGTCATCATGTCTCTTTGGTTTGGGTGAGAGTAGAGTCGATCTTTCAAGATCGCAAGCTTGTTCCCTTGCTTGCGCCAAGTTTTCAGTGGAGTAGCCCCGACATCTACATCTACGGTCCAGTAGATCGCATTCTTCATTGAAGAATTTTTCTGTGTTACAGTTTCTTCTTACTCGGATGTATTCTCCATTGGGGATGTTGCGTATAACACTCTTTCTGTGGCAACTCTGTGCATGCAGGGTGGAGTTGACCTCTGTTGGCTTGCGATAAGTTCTGGTTGTGATTTTATTCTCTTCTATCTCAATCCTGAGATCTAGGAAGTCAATTTGTGCCGAACTGGTAAGTTCAATGCCATAGTTATTAGTATTCAGATATTCCATATATTCATTGAGTTCTTCTTTGGTTGCTTTCCATATTAAGATGATGTTATCTATAAATCGTGCCCAGTTGACAATGAGCCTGGTGTATTTCTCTTCTTTCATTGCATGCTGTTGCTCATAGGAATGCATGAAGCGATTAGCTAGAGTTGGAGCATAGTTGGCTCCCATTGCGATCCCCTTTGTTTGTTTGAAGTATTCTCCATTAAATATGAATATGTTATTTGTGAGAGAGAATTTGAGGAAGGCTTTGGTCATTTCCACTTGGTCTAGATGCGCTGCTAACTCGTGCTTGAGGAGGAACCCCATGCTTGTTATGGCTAGTTCATGCTCTATTGATGTGTATAGTGCCTTGACATCAAGAGTGGCCATTATGAAATTTGGTTCCCATTTGATATTGGAGAGTATCTCCAAAGTGTGCATGGTATTCTTTAGATAAGTTGGTATTTTGGTCACCAGTGGTTGGATCACGTTGTTAATGTATCTAGCTAGCGTCTCAGTTACCCCTCCAATCCCACTCATGATTGGTCTGCCCTCTGGAATCGTGTTGAAGGCTTTGTGGATTTTTGGCAGGAAATATATGGTAGGCATGACTGGGTAATCCGTCCTGAGGTAGCTGTATTCTTCATCTATTATGAGGCCTGCGGTTTTGTAATTAGTCAGCAGTTCCTGATGTTCTTTGAGGATCCTTGCTTCTGGGTTGGTGTCCAATTTGACATAGTTGCCTGGTGTTTCCAGGTGGTTTAGGGCCATTTTAAGGTGGTCAGTCTTTTCCATTATTACTATGTTTCCACCTTTATCTGCTTCCTTAATTACGATGTTACCTTCCTCACGTAGGTTTTTGAGTACAGTCTGTTCTTCTTTCGTTAGGTTGCCTTTGATCTCCGTTCTGCAGGTTTGTTGGTCTTCCAATTTATGTAGATCATTGATTACTGCTTGATGAAAGGTATCTATATAGTTTTCCGCGAAAAGTTGTGGCGTGAACTTTGATTTGTTTTTCAGTTCAGGAATTACCATTGCAACATTGTGAATCCCCAGTTCTTGCATGCATTCGTGTTTGCTTTTGTTGTTTTCCGCAAGGGTGCTGAGGAGATGGATGTCCTCAACATCTCTAATGGTAAGTGAGCTAGGTTTTGGTGCTGGCTCTGGTGGTTTGTACACCGTTGTTTTGGTAGCAAAGAATTTCTTGAGTTTAAGGCGTCTTGTGAATTTGAATAAGTCAATTTGTATGTCGACGAAGTTGTTCTTGCTTGATGGTGAGAATGAGACACCCTTGTTGAGTACTTTCATTTCTGTGTTCGTAAATTCTCGGTGTGACAGATTCATGATTAGATTTTGGTGTGCTTTTGTCCCCAGTTTTCTGTGACTGTGACCTTGTCTGTCTTTGTTCTATTTCTTCTTCCAGCTGTCTTGTGTCTTATGTCCCTTCTTCCTCCTCTTCTTCTTCTTGCGGGATTCTTGTATTTGTCAATGGTTTTGCAAAAGATACAGTTTTTTTGGGGTTGGCTTGTGGTTTCAGACGACTTGCTTTCTTGTGTAGCTTGATTTGGTCTAAAAAAGACCGCTTGGTTGGTGGTTTGTCTGATGCTTTTTCCGATACATCTGTTGTATCTTCTGGTTCACTATCAATTTCAGAGCTGGCCCCTGAGCTATTTGGGGTGCTTTCTTTAGATTTGAGTTGCTGTTGATTTTGGTCGTATTTGGGTTGATAGGTGAAAACCTTGTCTTCTCTGTAGTCTTTGTCATCTCTAAAAAATGTGTGGAGTTTTCTCATTTTGACTTCATCTTGATGTGTCTTCAGAATTTTGTACATGGTTTTGTAGTTTTTCTCTTTAGTTGTTTTTGGTGCGTCATAATCTTCAATTTCTTTCTTTAACTCTTCTAGTAGAATCACAACCCTTCATGTTTCCTTTTGGCATGTTCAATTAATAGTTCTATCATCCTTGTTGATCCAAATATGAGGTTCTGTTCCCATTCATCTGCTAGATCTGAGTCCAGCGGGTCATCAAAGTCTGGAAAGATAAGTATCCTGAGACCTCTCGGTATTTTCTTTTGTTCTGCATATTCCTGCATCCTTGTCTTTTCCCAGAATGTATTAATTTCTTTTTTTGACAATTTCTCAAGCCTCATGAATTTCTGTTTGAGGTCTTCCTGTAAATTAGATTCTCTGAAGGCGTTGTCTGTTGATCCTCGTGGGGCAAAGAGTGTTCTGATGTCCTCATTCCTTGACATCAGATATTCTGCCATTCCTTTGCTGTTCTTGTATATTCGTTAAGTTGTTGGAAGATTCCTGGTGCTTGAGCATTGGCTAGTTCCCTAGTGTGAAGTTAGGGTGAAGTTAGGCTCTAGGAGTGGAACCTGTTGTGCTAAGCTCCATTTGATTTAAGGTTTGGGAGTATCTCAAGATCACAGGAGTGGTTTTGGGGTTTAGCCTGGACCCCAGTTTTGTAGGTATTTAAAGAGTTTTTACTCCTGGATATCTTGCTTGGATTTGCTGCAATGATTAGATCCAACACTCTGGTAGGTACGAAGCAATTCGTTTTTTATTTTCTTTGGTGTTTTTTTTAATACAATTGTCAGTCTTGGCTCCTGTTGGGCCCTAGAGAGGGGTTTAATAGAGAGTGATGGATTGGTAGGTGAGTTGCATCCAGTGGGGGTATGGCTGGGCAGCGAGCATGGTTGGGTGAGCCCATGTTGGTTGAACTGCCATTTGGTGCTTGTGCCATGGGGGTGAGGTCACTTAAGGGTTGGTAAAGCCAAGCCTAATTGGAGCACCAGCTATATAGCTCGCAGCCAATAACCTCCTTCTCTCTCACCTCTTTAATCTCGGCAACTGAGACAAAAACGGTATCTTTTTAGATAATCAAATTTTCCTAATTAACAGTCATGCTCCAATTAGGCTTGGCTTTACCAACCCTTAAGTGACCTCACCCCCATGGCACAAGCACCAAATGGCAGTTCAACCAACATGGGCTCCCCCAACCATGCTCGCTGCCCAGCTATACCCCCACTGGATGCAACTCACCTACCAATCCATCGCTCTCTATTAAACCCCTCTCTAGGGCCCAACAGGAGCCAAGACTGCCACAAGGACAGCTTTCAACAACTGAACCAGGACCCCAATGAGGGCTCACAGAAATTCACACATGGTAAGAGGTACACCATGTCCCTCCCCCATTACTATTTGCACATCAACCCAAATCTTTTGCTAACTCTTTTCTGTTTCTTCCTCCATTTTCTTCCAACTGGAATCTAATTCCCAATGTAATTCAAACTTCTTATAATGCTATGATTCTCAAACTGTCACAATGTTTTCACGTCACCCCAACACCACAATGTTTGACTATTGTACAACTATCATGTCAGAATATTGTCACATTTTACACATCAACCGGCACTATTGAATATTGATCAGCCTTGAGAAAGACCCATAGGGGGTCGAAACACGTGTCGGCTGACCGAATTGGTACATCAAGTCCTAATAGTGTTTCTTAAACACTGACAATTGTATTAAAAAAAACACCCAAGAAAACCACCAAATAAAAAACGAATTGCTTCGTACCTACCAGAGTGTTGGAACTAATCATTGCAGCAAATCCAAGCAAGATATCCAGGAGTAAAAACTCTTTACCTACCTACCAAAATGGGGTCCAAGATAAACCCCAAAACCACTCCTGTGATCTTGCGATACTCCCAAACCTTAAATCAAATGGAGCTTAGCACAGGCAGGTTCCACTCCTAGAGCCTAACTTCATCCTAAGTGTCATATACACTTGAAGGCAATTGTGCACCTTGTTTGTCAGCCGACACGTGTTTCGAACTGTGGGTCTTTATCAAGGCTATTGTCAAAGTTCTTGAGCCCCCTGTGGGGTCCTGATTCTGGCGTGGGTGCTGTCTTGTTGACAGTCGTGGCTCCTGTTGGGCCCTTGTCTGCGTCTCTTCAGGAGCCGGACGGACCGTAGAATAGAGACGCAGACAAGGGCCCAACAGGAGTGGCCCAGGAGTTCTTCCACCCCTTTCCCTGGATCATCTTTCTACACCGGCTTCCCACATCTGTCTTCTCCAGAGAAGTTACTCCAACCGTTTGCTGACATACTTGCTTCTGAGACCGGTCGCCAGAGATTACAAGACCAACTGCAATCAACTGTGGGGTTTTTTGTCGCCAAAGGCTTTTTCCCCAGATATTTACCTGCTTCGGTACTGGGGCCACAGGTGGCTACAGCTCACCGGTGGCAACTGTGGCTTCATACCGAGGCCGGTTCCAGTCTCCACAACAGTATCGCGGGATCGTCGGATACAGCACAGATTGCAGTAAATCAGGTGAGGAGAAGGAGGGGGGCTCAGATTTCGACGAGAGTGAAGTGTTTTATGACAATATTCATAATTTACTAAAGAAACTGTAACTTTGTTACATAGATCAAAGATAATTGTTTGTTGTCCATATTAAGTCCATATGCAGTGGCCCTGAGCTGGAATATGTACTTTGCTTCCATTTTTCCTAAATTCTTCTCTCTGTTGCTGCCTCTAGACAGTGGTTTGACTTGGTCAATCGCAAGGAATCTCATGTCTTTTTGTTTCCAGTCTGGTATTGGCACATATTTATGTGTGTTGTCACAGTATAGGGGTGCATCGAACAGAGCGCACACTTGTAAAATCCAGTGACCTGTTGCTCAGTAGTGAGCCAATTTCCCTGTGTCTTCCATGGTTTCATGTAGCTGTGACATAATATGTTGTGGATAGTTGGTTCCTTACTACAGATAAGAGTGGATTTATTGCCAGTGTATGGCTAGAGACAATCATCCATATACAATAAATGCCAACGCTTCCCAAGGATATTGTACAATGTTTAATCCCATTTGATTTGTTCCCACTCCTGTGTTTGTTACCCATGATTAGTTAATCGTTGGCTTTATCTTAGCGTTGACTTCTGCTGTTGCTATATTAACACGTTTGCAGCCTCTTTGTCTGAATCTATTCTTTACCAACTGAATTTCCTTTTCATAAATCTCACTTTCACTGCAATTGCGTCTTTCCCATATGATTTCTCCCATTGGGATGGTAAGTATTATGTGTTGAAATTGACAACTTGAGCCAACAGTGTTGAATTAACCTCTGTTGTCTTACGATACGTACAAGTTTGTATAGTGCTGTTCTTAATTTACATGTAAAATGTTATTGAATTATGTTGGAATTACACGATCTCTAGAATATCTATTGAATACTTTTTTGAAAGGAGCACTAGCATTGGGATTCACTGAATAATCACGTCATGTAGGTACCAGCACTTGGTTGTGTGTTGGTCCCATCCTGGATCTAGCAGCTCTTTTCTAGTTTTAAAAAGAAGAAAACAAAAACACTGGTATAGGGCCGCTCATTTTCACAGTGTCTGGCATTATCTTCGTACCAGAGTACTGCTGACGGACCCTCCTGTTGGAGTGACAGAGATGGAGCTGGCTGTGTCCCCATTATATGCAGGAGTGTGAGCGTAATGGCTCTCAGGACTGCCTCATTGCTGGATGAAGTGGCTCTGTCAGCTCTTGTACCGTCTGCCCAACCAAGGTGATAGCAGCTGTGCCATCTGAAATCCTTCTGCTCTGCCTCTCCCACACACTGTCCACGGGCATTCATGGCATCCTTCATAGCCTGTGAATGGCCCAGTTGTTTCTCAGCAATCCTCTCTCTGTGCTCCTGGCACTGCTCCATCACATTCAGTATCTGTCATACTGTGTCTTGGGATGGCAGAGATGATAGGTTGGGGTCGTCCCCCTCCCTGATCCATGCACACATGTGTTGTCATCATCACTGGTGGAGTCAGAGTCCTGCTGATTGTAGCACTGCAGTTCACAGCTACTGGATACGGGTGAGAGAGTGGTGGTGAAAGGGGGACAGGATCAGATGTGGATAGTTGTCTTGCGGATTAATGTATCTCTGTTAAATGTGTCTGGCACACATGACATGGCAGCACAAACAGGTGCAGGCTGTGCTGACACTGAGGTGGCAGTGGGCACAGTTGTGGTCTTTGCAACTGTCACTTTCAGGGCCACCGTGGGGTGTCCACAATTGTGTTTTTTTGCAACAGCGTCCCTAATGTCTGAGGTAGGATGTGCTAACGGTCAGTGTGTCCACGGGCTCTTTAGACAGAACTGTAGTGAATGCAGACAAGGAGATGGCTGTTGAAGACGTTCCTATGGATTTCTGGTGAGTAAAAGATCCGCATCCTGTGCCCTTGGATGTGTGGCCAGAGGATTGCACTGGGGAGGAGGTAGTAGATGTGTAAGTGGACATGCTTGGCTCCTCATCAACTGCTTGGCTTTCTTGAGTACCTGTTGGGATAGACCTGACATGCTGTAACTTGACATGGACCTTATAAGAATTACTATTCTACACATTCAGGCTCATTGCTAGTGGCTGGATGTCACTCTTGTTGGTAATGGCATTGATATTACACGTGGGGAATCTGTGACTGGCATCCTGGCTTGCATGTACACAATAATGTTTCTGCTGCTGCTGTGGAATGACATTGGGTTGGAAGGTGGCACTGAAGGACAAAGAAGGCATGGGAACATTGTACCTGGCTCATGATATTCGTCCACACAATGCATGTTGATTCTGTGTAGGCCACATGTGGGACTTGGGAATGTTGGGTCAGTGATGTCTGTTGGGATTTGTATGTTGTGCCCTCTGATTGACGTGTGTTCATCTTGCATTGCTGTTGTAGCAGCTGCTTATGGGTAACATCATTCAGTGTGTCTGACAGACATGTAGTGGCAGTTTGGTATGATGTAACTCGCACAGCATATGGCTGTCTGCCCAGATGTGCTAGTCAGTGTTAGTCACGTTTTTGGTTTGTGTGTGAGTGAGGAAGTAAAGTTATGCTTACTGCAGAGGTGCTAGGGATCTCACAGACACACCATGTGAAACATTGTGTTGACAGATTTTGGGACATTATTTGCTACCTGCATGTCGTAGAGTATGGGTTGGACATTCCTTGAATGCTCATTAGCTGGACCATTGTACCAGTTGTGACCATTGTGCATGGGCAACGTTGGCCATTGAGTCTGAGTTTTCTGCGTTGCAGTCAGTGTATGGCTTCCCATTGTATATGGGTTATGTCAATGGTAATTGGACATAATCTCCTCACCATGGTCTGCTTGACTTCCCACTCTGACCTCAGCTGCACCAACATCCTATTAACCAGCCATGTGAAGAATGAAGCTGTCTCCTCCCATGGGTTCATCGGGGGATGATCAGCTCTGCTTCCTTCTGTGGCTGTTGTTTTATCTGTGATAGTGTGTCAGCAGTGAGCGGGCCCTGGATTTGAGGTAACTCCCCCTCGTTTTACGTGATCTCTGTCTCCTTTGTACTGCTACCACCTTGTCCTGCACTTCATTCCAGTTGGAGACCTTTCTCTTGTGTGTGATTTTCTTGATCTGGATCAAGCTCTTCAGAGCTCTTTAGAAAGGTGCACAACTTCCTCTACCAATACAGTTTGTTCAGCCTCTGTAAACTTTGGTTTCCTGGTTCATATTTCAGGCACTTTACGTTCACCTTTTTCCCCAGGCATGTTTGCACCCACCTTCACCATTGGATGGTAGCAGGAAATGTGTGATTTTAAATGGATTGAGTTTTTTAAAGATGGCCACCGTGCAGCTTCTTATTTTCTTCGTAATGCTATTTCCTAATGATGCCAATTCTGCCAATTCTTGGAGGAATTACCATTAACAATACATTACAAAATGGTAATTTATCCAAATATTGGCAGAATTACTACTCATTTGCAGATATTAGCAGTAATTACTCAAGGTGGAATTACTGTTACTGACAGTTGGTTTGGTACATGGCCAAGCATTCATAAAATGGCAGTAATTCGTCGAACACAGCGGTGGTAACTGTAATTCCGTGTAGTGCAATTACTGCCCTATTTACTGCCTCTCTCATAATGAGGCCCTTACTTTTTTATTGGGAAACACAATCTCTGATACCTGCTTCTCAGAAAGGTGCTGCAACTGTCTCTGGAAAGACACAAAGCATTTCCTTGTTTCAAACTCTCTGAAGAATTTCCAAGGAATGTAATTGGCAGGCAAGGTCTCCCCACTTCGATTGTCTTGTGCATACTCGGCAGGTAGTATTGGGCACATAGCCCCTTTGCCAAGCATGCCAGTCAAACCAAATCCAGAGTTATTAGACTGACTGTAAACTCCCATTTAGCCTCTCTTCATTTCCTAGTGAACCAGAACAGTCCCATGTGGCAGGAGGGTGGGGGCGTGTAGGGGGTGCTAAAAGGTAGCTAATCTACAGAGGCAAGAATTTGCACCTGGGAGAGAATCCAATACAAAATACATAAAATTAAATCCGACTGTTTAGTTTAGTTTAGTTGAGTTGAGTTTAGTTTAGTTTGTTTATTTGTATAGCGCGGCCAAACCCTGGGGTAACTGGGCGCTAGGCTTAGGCAAAGCAAATGTTACAGAAGGTTGCACATACAGGTACAGTAGAACATGGTGCAGTACAGTAAATATTATATGGGACCAAGTTACAGAGTGGTTCGTGGAATGGCATGGTTCGGTGGTAAGTGTCCGGTTACAAAATGGTCCATTGCAGTGTCATTAAACATTCGATACAAGGATAAAGGATTTTGCTAAGTGCTGTTAAGGGTCTATTGATGCGAAGCATATAGTTCCTTCACCTTGGCTCTGAATGACCAGAATGAGGTGTCCGCTCTGATTGTCATGGGCAGGGGGTTCCAGCATTTCGACTGTCAAATTAGGTATTATCCCTCTTGTGTTTCTAATTGCCTCCTTAATAGTTGACCAGCAGCCACTCAGCCTAGGAGTATCACATTTACATGCCCGGCTGTTGTTAGTCAAAGTACCAACATTGGACCTAACATCATGAAAATCATCTTTAATCTCTGCTGTGAAAGTTAATATGAGAGGATTATGGTCACTTTCTTCCTGGTGCATCTCTTCCATGTCTACCACTGAACGCCACTCATTAGTGCGGACAATACAATAGTAAATTGAGCAGCATTTATGGCTTCCACCTTTTACATTTTTTTAAATTGTATCATCCAGGGGTGTAATTTGCCACTTACTGCCCTGAGCCCCCGGTTCATATCTGTGCATCAGTAGTCAGAGGCCTCATTCATCTCTTCCTGAATAAATCATGACAGAAGATGGAATTCTATAAACTGCATCTTCCTCTGATTCAAAACTATCTGTACCAATGAGGAGCCCAATATTGCATTACATTCTCCAATAAGGAGAGAGGAATCCTGGTGGACACTTCACGGCACAAAACATCACTGGTGTCTTGTTCTATCTGATCTGGGGTAGGATAGACAGTAAATATAGAGAAATAGAACAGAGGTCGACAGTTCAGATGAAGAGGGTTGTTAAGTACACAAAAATAGAACAGCCACTTAAAAAACTAGAGTTTAATTACAAAAGAGTACATTTAAAAAAAATAAACAGTATTAAATCAATAAAGGTGTGAAACTGTAATCGTAAATCAAACAATTTTGTGCTTTTCACACAGTATGTCACAGGAAACAGAAACCTCTTAGTGGAAAATGAATTGTAGACATAAGTACATCAATCAGTGGTAAATCACTGTGTACAGTTTGCAGTGGGTTAGCACCACATTGCACCCCTTCTCCACGTGGCTGATCAACTGCTACTGGTTAAGGTGGGTCTCACGGTATTCCACCGCTCCCCTTTGAATTGTTTTGGGCGGGTTATCCGGTTTTCCGTAACGCTGTTAGAGACCTAAAAGCCATTTACTGTGCTTTTTTTGTAGTATGGCCTTAGGAGTATTGTGTTTATAATTTGACTCCTCTTTGCTGAGTTGTCCGCCCCCACAAGAACCAACTCGAGGTAATTTTGCCACCTTATTATACAGGTTCACGAACCACATTTGGCTTCTTTTTGGAGACATACACAGCATTTGTAGCTGACTCTGTCCTCCTTTGTATTTCTTGACAGGTCGGGTGATTGGCCCACACTTATTGGTTGAATATAGGAAATCTATTTGTACCTCTCTCCTGAAGAAAGTTCTGTACATCTGATATATGAACTGAAACATGTCGAGACTGTATGACCCTGTAAAACAACAGAATTGTTGGAATTGAAATTTGTGCTAACCCGCTGCAAACTGTGCACAGTGATTTACCACTGATTGATGTACTTATGTTTACAATTTATTTTCCACTAAGAGTTTTCTGTTTCCTATGGCATACTGTGTGAAAAGCACAAAATTGTTTTACTTATGATTACTGTTTCACACATTTATTGATTTAATACTGTTTTTTTATTTTTTATTCACTCTTTTGTGATTAAACTCTAGCTTTTTAAGTGGCTGTTTCTATATTTGTGTACTTGACAACCCTCTTCATCTGACCTGTAGACCCCTGTTCTATTTACCTATATTTACTGGCATTACATCCTCTCCCAATTATAATCTTGCATTTGTTTACATTGACATCCTCCCAAAGAACATTCAAATGAAGCAATAAGTCCTGCTGAGATTTTTGTGTCTGAAGAGCTCTAGTTGGGGTTTTAAAAATGCTTGAAAAGTACATTGCAGACAGAATTTAGAACGAACTTCATTACAAGTAAAGTGTATCACAATCAGACAGTGATCACAACATCTTAAAGTTGAGTTAGCAAACGAGTTACCGGAAAGTCAACCAGACCGAGAGCTCAATACTCGGCAACGTGGCGTTAAATCCAGTGGGAAAACGCCTACGAATAACAAAAAATGAAATTAAGAAAATAACTGAAAGATACAAAGATTAAACGACCAGCACTAATCCGCAGATAGAATATCAATCACTGTTGAAGGTATATGAAACCAGAATGGCTGGAATAAAATTGTACTTGCTTACAGCAAAACATCAGTATAGTGTAAAACTGGTCGATAAGAGAAAAAAAAAACTACGTCGAGAAATTAGACAAATCAAAAAACGATTCAAAAGAAAGTCTTGTTTAAGTAAAATAAAAAAGGCACAACAGCACTATAAAAATTGGCTCACCGAATTCCGACAATGGAGAGACTAGGAGCAAGGAGAAATAATGCTAGCTGCCTTATCAAAGGCAACCACAAGAGAAACATGGAACATAATAAATAATGTAACACTTAGTCAACAGAAGCGGGTAATAAGTGAAGTCTCAGAACTCGAGTGGATTAAACATTACACCCAATTATTTGGAACCCTGGATGAAGCGCAAGAGCAGCACATGGCAGGCTCCAATAAACCCTGGAAAACCATGATGGACGAACCTCAAATAGAACTAGCTATGAGGAAACTAAAGGATTCTTCCGCTGCAGGTCCTGATGGTCTGACAAATTTACATCTAGAGAAAGATCCAGCAAACTGGGTAAATATGATCAACATGCTATTTGTGCTGATTGGGAAATAAAAGAAAATTCCCGAAGCCTGGGATAAAAGTATAAAAGTACCCATATTTAAGAAATGAAAACGAGACAATCCAAAAAATGATTGACCAATTTCACTTTTAGCAACAATATGGAAACTATTTGCCTCAGATCTTCAAATTGGTTTAACTGAAGGGGCGGAAAAGAATAGTATCATTGATCCTTGTCAAATGGGGTTTACCAAGAGAACTAGCACTGAACTAAATATTTTTCTCCTGTCAATGCTAAAATTAAATTCGAGTAGGAATTAAAAGGAAATACATCTGGCTTTTATAGACATAAGCCAAACATTTGACAGAGGCAATCGCAACAAGTTAAGGGCGAAACAAAAAAAGTGGAATTGCCCCGACAAGCTCCTAGAACCAATTAGGGCTCTACATCAACATACTTCAAACCAGATACGAATCTCTAATGTCAGTGCCTTAAAAGCCGATTTAGTCATCAAAAAAGTGGTTAAACAAGGCTGCGCCTTAGCCGCGACGCTTTTCAAGTTGTGTATTGCGGACCTTCCGGAAGTACTGCACGATGCAAGGCACTTACCTCCCAAGATCAATGAACAAGAAGTGGCGATGATATGCTATGCAGATGACATTGTCATCATTGACAAAATGCAAATCAGACTGCAACGCCTCCTAAACAAGCTACAGAGCTATATGACGGCAAATAATTTGAAGATTAACATCAGTAATTCCAAAAGCATCTCTATTGGCGGTGCAAAGAAACAATCAGTGAAAAGTTTCTGCTGGCAAATTGGGGGCGAGATCTTAGGGTCTGTCTCAGAGATACGCTACTTGGGTATAAGATTTAGCAATTCATGCTTCGTGAAAATTGGGAGGAAGAGCTTTACTTCAAAGTGAGGATGCTATGCTCTCAAGGTTCGATAATGAATGGAAGATTTGGGAAATTCTCTCTTCTACCAGTATGAATGTTCTATACTCAAAAAGTGGTACCAACGCTATTTTACGGAAGTGAGGCGGGGCTGAACCTGTCATGGTGTATCTGGATGAAACTTGAATGCCTTTTTTGGAAGTCAATTCTAAAATTGCCCAGCAATACACCAATAGTTGTGATAAGAACTGAATTTGGCCTTGAATAACTTGAGTAAAAAATGAAATGGAAATCACTAACTCGCCTAAGAAAAATTAATGAAGCAGGAGGGTACAACATCCTCATTAATAATGTACTAGAAAAAAGTGCAATCCTATTAAATACATGGAAAGAGGAATGGACGAAGGTGCTACATGACCTAGACTCATCAATCAAAGAGTTGTTAACCATTCTGAACTGAGTTAAGGAAAAACTAAATAGGCAGGACTAGATTCAAACAAGGGAAGCAAAACTATCACACAAGCACCAAATAAATATGTCCAATGAACATCGTACAAGGGACACTCTTCCTGAGTACTTGATGAAATTTCACTCGAAGTACTACAGAGAGAAGCTTATGAAAATCCGACTTGGTGTTTATCCAACAAAAGAATATAAACATATCACAGGGGAAAGAGAAATCAATGAAGGGACCTGTAGATTCTGTCCACGAAGGAACCAGATGGAATCGACATTTCATCTTCTATTGGAATGCTCAGCAGTTCGAGACGCAAGACTACAAAGTCTCTGCAGTTATGTGGCACATTTTAATGTAAAAACCACAGAGGAATGGTGGGAATATGGTGTGCTAGGAAGGAACCATAGATTCACATGCACTGGAATAAAGTTTATAGACAATTTACTCAAAGACAAGGACTGTGTTGGAGTAGAATCGTCACTAGCGCAATGATTAAGAGATTCATTTTATGGAAGGACTGAGTACAGACTCATGTTTCTTGAAAATTTAATATGGCTTGTGATAAAAGTTTTCTGCAATTGTAAAAGTAACTTGCAAATAAAAAAAATAAAACAATTTAAAAAGTGTGTAACAGTACAGAGACCGTCATAGATGTAACATTAAGATTCAGTGAGACCCAAGTTATAAGACCACTTTTCTTTCTCCCCTTAACAGATTATATAGCCTTTGTGGAGAAACATGAACACCCACTGAGCTCAAGTGAAACGTCCAAACTAGCCTTTTGGAGGATTATGATACAATGGTTACAAAAACAAGTATATGAGAATAGTTCATTTGGAAATTATTAAGACCAGCTATATTGCAATTAACAATTGTAATTTCTCTAATGCCGACTTTTTTAAGAGACTGATTGCAGGTAACTTAAGATGTGATGAATAGCTTTTGTTTTTTAGGTTTGAGACTACTCATTCCATTATTACAATTCAGTGGCCTACTGCAGCTATGAATGTCCTTGCTCTTTGGACCCCCCCCCAGCCTTCTTCCCCAATTACGTTTATCAATGCATTTCTCAAATATACAAATATGTTTGCAATCTGCATGAGTATGCATATGATTAGAGATATCAGTTAGTGAGTTGGGGAGTGTAGATCCTTTGGGTTTGTGGGAGATATAAATCGCCAGATCCCATCTATAGTAAGTTCCATTCTGGCCATACTCTCTGACATATTTAGGGCCTAATTCATGGATGGAAAAGTGTGCATTAATCCTGCAAGGGCCGCGTGCCAAGAAAGACACTGCGCAAACCTGCGTGCAGAATAAAAAATATGCGCTCCAGGTTTTCATGGAATTGTCTGCACAAAGTAACCGCATACGGCTCAACGCCCTCAACACTCCCTTTGAAAAGCAAAAACAGCTGAAAACAGCTACCATTGCGCGAATACCTGCACCCTTTAAACAGTGCGTGGAGTCCCCCACAAGCAGGGCTACATCTCGCTGACCCTGCACGGGGTGACCTAACTGTTACCGGCACCCCGACAACATGCGTACGATTTATCGTAACTCAGATAAAAATCTGAAGATCTGTGTGCAAACCCGGTAAACCGTCCTTGCACCATGCTACACTGCATGCGCACACTTACCCCTAAATACGGCATCCGATTTTACCTCTGCATGGTGAATTCTATGTTCAAGTGCCAGTACGCCTGCCTTTGGGTGGTGAATAGTATGAGGGCTTTGCATGATCTTTTCCCCTATGAGAGTAACGACAACATTTTTCCATGTTCTTCCTAATTTACCGCATTCCGCCCCTACCCTGCCCTCTTTGCAGGCCACACCCACGCTCTGCGTGGTGTCTTGCGCAAGGTACTCGGCCTCTCGCAGTGACGCGCTGAGCCTGCGCAAAGGCCACACAAAGCACAATAAAGTCCCGTGCAGTCAATTCCATGAATCGACAAACGTGAATTTGGGTGCAGTTTGGCATGCCGAGTCCTGATTTTCCACGCAGATAATTCCATGAATCGGGTCCTTAGAATAATCTTTAACATTTGCAGTGTTTTGTACATGGCGTTTTCCATCAACATCCCATTAGAAAAGTGTTTACTCAGACGCCCTTCATTCCTCCAAGATTGATGTGGGGGAATGTTGGATGAAACTGAAGGAGTCTTAGCTAGAATCATAGTGTCATGATAGCTTCATGGATGCAGTGTTCGTACTGGTAGAGCTTTCATGGATTTTTATCGGGTTTTCCCTTTATCCCCCTTTTGTGTTAGAGCAATCCGTTTCCCCATTTCTCCTTGTCTGCTTGCTCATAAGGTCTAGCAAAATCAAAGGACCAGGCTCGCCACGTGTGTATGATGGATTCCCGCCATGCACACACAGGTCGGAGGGTTTGGAATGTGTCTGAAAAGGCTGTCCAAGAGCGTTAGCAGAAACAGTGTTAGATGCAGTTGGCACCAAAGGCATTGACCCTGTTAGACTGCAACGTAGATGTCTAGACAGCTTATTCTCGACATGTGCAATTCGTGGAACTATAACAACCACAGCCTTCCTTAGGAATGCATCCAGCGGTGTAGGATGCAATTTCCTTTTAGGATGGGAAGTCATAGACAAGGATGTGTCGGCTTTGCAGAAATAATGACTACTTTCTTAGTAGAAAAAGCAGCAACAGGGGCAACCAGATAATGCCCTCATTCCAGCTTTGCCGCCCTGCCAGAGGTTGCCAGAAATACCTGTGCCAGTTATAGTTGATCAGGATACTGTGGTCTGAGGTTAAAATACTTAAAGCAAACTTTGGTAAAGCCCTGCCATAAGTTAGAAGTGATATACAAGCACACACAGTGATGTGGGCGGGGGAGGAACTAAGTTTTAGGCTGCAGAATGTTGCAGAAATCCTTTAAACATGATTACATTAAACAGTGTTAGGTTAAATTGGAGCGCTGATGTATACCTTATTGCAGTATAAAACATGTGATCTTGACCTTGTACTAACCCCAAAAGTAGTAAGAGAACGTTTGGTTCCGTCAAAACAACTTAAATTTAGTTAAATCGAGTTTACTCAAATATGTTTGCCCGCGCTTATCTGTTCATTTGATTGGCAAGTAGCATTGATGGGTGGTGTGATGATTGTGTTTAAGAACTAGGCCTCTCTGAATCGAGTTCATTAGATATACCCCTTCCTTGCAATAGCCTGGTCTGATTAGTTCTGATAGTGCCAGATTTTATGAATATTATTTTCTATGAAAGCCTGAACTAGTGCATAACATCTTCTTCGAGATTACACTCCGCTTGCACAAACGGTCTTAACTTCTACTTTCTAGAAGTCATTTTCTCCAATCCCTATTATTTGTTTCATTTCCCGAAACACTTAGAGAAAGGGAACATTACTTTGTGAAATCTTATAATCTCAGTGAAATAGTCCACTTTGCGTGACCTATCAGGGTGCTGTGCGCCAGGAACACGCCGTGGCATCTTGACACAGATGCGTATCTCACGCTGTCACGCTGTCCCCTCTAGAGCGTGCCAAATATCGACGGCAGTGTTCTGCACAGGCTGGAAGGTTATCACGCAGATAAGTGGCCAGGCCATTTCAGAGATAAGAGGGCACGGGCAAACCGCAGTAAGGCGATTTGAAGGAAATACCATGTTTCATTGTAGCCCATTTAAAGTAAATGATTTCCAATCGTTTGCCCACAAACCTAATACCATTAATTACCAGTGGGCGCAGCTGGCATGGAACTTAGTTGGACATGAACTGAACAAAGAGTGTACATTAATTTAAGTTAACCCGAGCTTTTAAAGGACACGACAGCATGGGGTGCCGTATAACTATATGCAACACAGTTGGAATTAAGTTCCTTTATTTTTTAATCAGCCTAATATATCCCTGTTTTTATTCAAGATGTGATAGTAATATTCTGTGAACTGCACGATTATTGTGTGGAAGTCAACACACAGAACAGCATCAGGTATTTGAACATGTGACTTAACAAAGGGACAACTAGTGGCTCGTATACATTGGACATGATTTTGCCTACTGCCCTCCGCCGCCAGACTTTGCACTGATGATACAGAGGCAATGGATCAACAACCTTAACAACCAGACATCTTAATGCATATCGGTGTGGTCATTAAGTCACGCAAACACACCTCCCTTGCCTTTTCAAAATTCAACATATAGATTGATGTCAAACAAATCGGAAATAGGAATATAACCGCCGATAAAGCCCTTATGAGCTTGGATAGGGGGACATAGTAAAGTGAATGTTCAAAGACACAGGTAAGAAACGCTGTTAAATGTGCCGTGTGTGCGTATACTAAAGAATATCAGAGAAACAATAGTTCACAAAAGAGGATTAACATTAAATAAATGGTCATCTGACAAAGGATCATGCAGAACACGACAATGTATAGGCACATTATAAATAACTAATGAAGAAAGAAAGAAAGAAAGAAAGAAAGAAAGAAAGAAAGAAAGAAAGAAAGAAAGAAAGGACTAACACTTTGCATACCATTAAATTACATTCAAAAGTACACTTGAAACATTGACCAATGGCAGAGAATATCTACCATGTCTAGCACCGTGGTTTATATATGTATACATTTAGAAGGACTGCATCATGCTTGAGATTTGCGCTGCCACAAAATCCATAACACAATGAGCACTCTTCCAGTGCATGCTGGGCAAGCGCAGGCCAAGGGCAAATCTTAATTTGCCATTTGGGGGAGGGGGGGCAGTTTAATCAGGTACTCGTATACAAGGGTGGGCTGGCCTATAGGGAACTCTGGAGATTTCCCAGTAGGGCTCTGCACCCTGGGATTCTTTTGTGGGGTGTTTCCACATTTACCATAGGAAAGGTGTGGGGCTTGCTAAAAATGTGTAATATGGGGCCACTTTGAACATTATTTCCAGGGTGTCTTTTGGTTCCCAGTCCACCCCTGCTCCTATATCTCTGTTTCTTCCCTCATCTCTGACTGTCTTTCTGCTATCCAGGAATGGTGTGCCGCCAATGACCTCTGCCTTAATGCCAGTAAGACTGAGATTCTATTCATCGGCACACCCACTCCCTCCTTCCCTGCAGTCTCTGGCCGGCCTCTCTTGGCCCTCTTCCTGCTCCTACCTGCAAGGCAAAAAACCTCAGGGTCATCTTCGACTCCACACTCTCCTTCTCTCCTCACATATCTGACATCTCTAAGAAGTCACACTACCAGCTACACCTCCTCAGAGGTATCCTTCCTTTCCTCTCCTTCCCCCAGAAGCTCACTGTCTCTAGAGCCCTGGTTCTCTCGAAGCTAGACTACTGTAACAGCCTCTATCTAAATCTGCCTGCCTCTACTCTCCGCCCTTTCCAACTCATCCAGAACAGGTCTGCGAGACTTGTCCTTGGCCTCAAGCCCAGGGACCGTATCTCTCCAGGACTGAAATCGCTACACTGGCTCCCAGTGGCTGCGAGGATTAAGTTCAAACCCCTCTGCATTGTCCATAAGGCCTTCTGGGGCCTTGGGCCAAAATACCTTCAACTCTCGCTTCCAAAGTATCTTCCTTCTCGAGCTCTCCGCTCATCCGCCTCCAACTCCCTCAGGGTCAGACGCTTCTCCAAGCAACGAGTTGGGGGTAGATCTTTCTCTGCAGCAGGGGCCTCCCTCTGGAACAGCCTTCCTGCCTCCCTGAAACTTGAGGAGAACCATCTCCGGTTCCGGAAGCACCTCAAAACCTTCCTCTTTGCCTCCGCTTTCTCTCCCCCTCTCCCCTGCTAAAATTACTGAAACTGCACTGAATCTGCTACTGGGCCACTCACCGATCTCGGTCCTGGGCCCAGCCACTCTCCCCTGCACTGCCTCCCTGGCAACCCCTGCACTGTGGGACTGTCTCTGTATCCCTACAGCCCCCCTTCCCAGCACTTGTCTGCACTTACCTTGCACTTGCCACCAGCTGGCCCTTATTATTTATTTTTTGCTATTCTACTAACCATATACTGCACTTCCCCTATCCCTTTACCCCTTGCACTTTTTCCCCTCCCCTCTATCCTTGCACTTGCGCGATCTGGGTGACACCTGGCCTAGTAGGATCGTTGTTTGTCTCCCCTTGTCCCCCCCCTGCCTCGTCGCGCCTTGAAACACTTGTGTATAGGCGCGTTATAAATGCCATATCATATCATATCATATCAAAGGTATCCCTCAACCAGATACAAAAGTCAGAGGGCCAGTAAATTGTCACTCAACCTTAAATTGGCAACCATGGCCAGCACTCTAATGGCCTTATTAGCAATTTGGTGGTAGTGGTAAAGCATATTACTCTTCAGAATGTCAGCATTTATACCACTGCACCATATTGTGTGTTTCTGAACTAAAACTCATTAAAACAGCCTACTATTTTGTAGAAAAATAAAACCTCAACAAAAAAAAGCACCAGATTCAAAGTTATTGCATGCAGTAGTATGGCTTTTCCAAATGGAGACCCTTGGGCCTCTAAATTGTGGCCTACCTGAAGGTTCTGCACGACTAATGTTAGGGAGAATTCTCCAGAATGGCTAATTTCCCATACCTACTGAGTCCCTCAGCAGCTTTGCTGGATTTCTAGGATTTATTTTTTTCACCTGGTAAGAGTGTGAGCCTTTTTTCCCACTCTTACACGTGTTTTGCGGTGTGTGTTTAACATGTTTTGTGTTCATAGACTGTGGAGCCTCACCTACTTCATAGGCATCATCCTTTTACTGTGTGTCACACAGCACCTTTAGTGCAGTGACACAGGGTTGTCTTTTTCAGACTTCCCACTTTAAACTCAATTTTTTGGGACTGACTACTGTCTCCCAGAACATGTAAAGTTGCCATTGACTTTATTAGTCTTTTTAAATTCATAGACCCAGTACCAACTATCTTACATAGAGTACTGGAAAGGGTTATTAGGTATCCCTTTCTGTCTCTCTCTCAAGGAACATTATTTCGTTCCCCTTTCTTTAAGATTTGGCTTGTGGCAGTGGTATCTACCATATTTTTCCTACCGCGGTCTATTAAAATAGCCTTGGTACTGTTTTAGGCTAAGTTAGTAGCCTCAAACTTAAATCCGCTGGAACCCATTTACTTTTATTTTGTTCCGACTGGGTTGATTTGCCATTTCTTTTTGTAAAGTTCTTTCTCGTGTTTTACTCTGCGTTCCAAATCAGGTTTGGTTCCGATGTTCTCTGTCCTTTGGTGGGCTTCTGCACAGAAGCCCTCCTTAGGTGCCTGAGAGTCTAGGTAGACAGGATGTGAGGGAGGGGTTTTAGGCCCCCTGCACAGGGTCTCCTTAGAGAGTCAAATCACACTCTTGTTTGATTGGCTAGGTGACTGCCCTGCCAGTACAGCCACCCTGCTGTGTGAATGGGGGAAAACTGCATAAAAAGCAGGTCTCTGGGACTTGGAAGGCAGAGTCGCCACTGGATCGAGAGAGCCGAAGAGAAGCTGAAGAAAAATGATTACTACCGCTGCTGAACCTCCTGGTGAAGCCCTGTTGTGGGTCCGAATCTCCTACACTTCGACGACAGAGAAGATCTGCAAGCACTCTTCTTCCATTGAGCTGGTGGGACCAACCAGATATATCCAGGAGGACTGGACCCTGTTTAGGTTTTAAGAAGCACACCTTTTATTTGTTGCTTTGCTCGGCTGCTGGTTTCTTCCCTGGGCAGTGCAGGACCCTCCAGTCTTCCTCCTTCCTGTCAGTCTGACAGTCGCTTCAGGAACTGCCAGGAACTCCTGCCGCAGCTACAGCATTCTTCTTCTTCTAAGGTACTGTTCAAACCCTGTTGTTCGTTCCGTCTGACCGCAGTGAAAGTGTTTTCAATCTTTCGCCAATCTGAGGGCTCGTCCTTCTCTACTCTTTTAAGTAACTTTTCTTCCGACCAAGTTCATTTTGAACTCTTGACAAAGACGTAACCGCAAACTACTTTGAACTGTGTGATCCTCTGCAAAGACTCTGAACCACTAACATTGGCCCAGACCTATTGACTTGAATCTTAGTTGTAGTAAGCCTTTTCTAGATTTCCCTGCCTACTTACTTTTTGGTACTGCTTAATTGTGTATAACTTTGTCTTTCCCTCCATTTTTAAATAGCTGGAGTGCCATTTTGCTCACACTTCATTTTGAGCTTAACTTGTCCAGAATTCATTGGGTGTTGTGTAGTGTAGTTAGATTGTGATTTTCTTCTGCTTTACTTAGCGAACTGTTTTACAAATGATTGTGTAAATAAATGTATATTCTTTTACTCAGAAACCTTGAGTCAGTGTTTGTTTGAACCATAGTAATTGCTGTCCTTTGTGTAACTTCTGATACTGCTCACTTTACTCATGAGATAAGTCTGGCTGCTCAGCCATCGCTACCACTTTACTGTGTAGTACAGGCTTGTACCAAAGGGGAATTTGTACTGTCACTTGTAGTCTTAATTGTGTGTGGTGTTCCCAAAGGGTACTTCATATGATTCTGCCTAACAACTGACAACCATGCACAACCTTCCGCTGCCGCATGTGGTAATGATAATTGACTTTGGCAGCATATCCATCAGAAATACCGCCAGTATTCCAGGTGGCATCTGGAATGAGGCACTGTTGATTGCCACATGCTAGAGTTTTGGGGTCATGAGATAGTCTCATTATATGCTGATTGCTCCTGACTAAGGGATCCTTCATGTGATTGCATCTCTTGTACCACTGAGGGATGGTTTTAAGTATTGCTTTCACTGGGGACGAGGTGCCACTTGTGGTGCACAGTTTCAATCATCAATGTGTGGGTAACTGTGAATATGACCTTATTTCAATGTTGATCACATCCATGGACAAGAGATACCCCCACTCATACACAGATGAACGTATGGCATAATGTGTTTGCTTGGGAATGTGGCACTTCTAAAGGGGCACTGACATACAATCTGGAAAATAAGTGTGGGAGTGGGACGTTCTTTTTAGGGTTGGTTAAGGAAGGCACTGTACACTCTAAGAGGATAGGCCTACTAAGGAGAAGTTAGGATTAGAAACACCATCAAACATTAAAGCCAGTGACACATCACATGTTGCCTTCTGCATAATGATATTTTTTCGTGAGGCTCTTTTCCATACAGTTAACATTTTCTGATTACTGACCATCCCAAAAGGCATGCAGCAATACACATTTTATGTTAGTGGTCTGGTTCATGAACTGGCCAGTAAGCCAAGGAGGACACCAATTTGGTACCAAACACTTTTGAACCATAGTCATTCCAGCTCCGGACTGGCTTAATTAAGGGCAATGCATTCTTTTCTTCATGCCTTCTCCATGTTTCCATGTTTGGAGCTTTTTTTCCAGCGAAAATAGTCCTAAAGTAGATAGAAGGACTTGGCCTGTTCCTGTGTCTTGGGCTAGACAAACTAGCACGATTGTTGAAAAAACCCTTCATTAGCTTTCTGCACACATTAGAAAATAACTGTTTGCTTTCACCTGTGATAAACCGTGTTTCATCATTAAAATGCCTTCTATTTTATCTCCATATAACATTCTCATGTGCAGTCGATCGACTAACGAGGGATTCTATGCATCATCTTGCCAGTGATTGACTTAATTCCATTTTAGTGAATCCAACATCCACCAGCACCGTTTTTTTACTGTAGCTGGACATGTATGGAAAATAGTAGGGCATATGAAGAAACACCTGAATATATTTGCAAAACCTTGGAGCATGGTGGCTGTACATGATCACACCTATTACCTTGGTATATGATAACTGTACCTAGGCATATGGCGGCAGGGTATGTGGATATTATGTTAGTCACTCGCCATGAATTGCCGAATGCCTAGTCATATGAAGGCATATGTTGGTATGCACATTCAAGTCCCCTGCCCCCAAAATGATTCTGGTTTAGGAAAATGTATTAGGAACACATGGTGACAAAGAAGCAGGACTGTAGAGGGGAGAAAGGGTGGCATGTAGGGGCGACAGAATATCATAGTACATGGTAATGGCAGGTGGGAGAGGCAGCTCAGCCCCGCAACAATAAGCAATGAACAAACGCCATTTTGAGATTGAGGCCTGGAAACGCCAGGCCCCACCGTCAGTCAGAGATCGCATATACTGCTATTTCATCACCAATACATTTTCCCATCCCCGTTGTGAGCTCAGGCGGCAAACTGAAAGGCCTTCACACCGAATAGATGCAACTATCCCATTGTCTCACGCAGCAGGCATATGCAACTAGAAAGGAATGTGAATAGCCAAGCGCGAGCAGGGCTGTGGCTGTCCCTGAAGGACGATCTCTTGGGGGCCAGGGCAGAGGTCCTGTGTTGCCCAAACAACCCCATTCAGATTTAGGGCGCCGGCACCCCCATGATACTGGTCATTCTATTTGAACTACCAGATGCCCACCAATAGAACTCTTAAGTCCCTCACAAGGTGACTGATTAGTGTGGTCCTGGCAGAGGCCAGGTGAAGGTCCAGGGAGCGGCATGCTGCCAAGGGGGGAGTACAGGGCAGGATGTCTCATGATTTGCACTGCAAGGTTCACAGGGTGAGGCCAAAACATCTAGGTCAGTACCGGGAGACATGGTGGGGTCACCTACGTGTCTGGGATCCGTAGACATGCCCGGTAATTTCAGAGGGCTAATTTGACCTCAAGAGAATCCACTGAGCTCATGTACGACTACCCAGATGTACATCATTTGAGTTGTTCACTGGGAGAGAAGTGTTCATAATTTGGGATCCAATCATATCGCTGGAACCTAGCGTGACAAGGCCCAAGCCCATATGTAGTGCGAATGGCAAAATGACATGGCAACCAATCACTTGGCATCCCATATGGAGTGGGTGGTATGTACATAGGGGAAGGCCAATGAGCTGCAGGAATTAGTACTGTATATTGCTTGAATCATATGTGACGACAATCTCCTCTAAAATGTATTGTTCTGCTTTGAACAAACCAGTGCGCTACATGGCAGTCGGGAGAGACATGTTATTTTATATCTTTGTGAAAAAGAACCTTGTTATCCCTGCAAGAGGTTCGCCAAGCCTTGTTCCTTAGAGGATTGTCATTTCCTTTTCTGGTTGCCGGTGGTGCACCCTACAGAATTTGATGACCCTGACTTGATCCCAGAATTTCTGCAGAGATGGAGGATTCCTGGCTGCACATCCGGAGAGGCAGCACCTACCTACAGCGATCAGTCCCCTTGTACACAACCTGGAGTGGTTTACAGGAGCCATGCTGTCAGAATTTCTGTCTGTTCTTTGGAGCGGGGCGATGCTCTAGGATTGAGCAGGCTGTTGATGGGACCCTGTGACGGAGGAGCTCGGGGGAACACGCAGATGTGAGTGCACCTTTTGCTGGAGAGAACAAAGTGGGGAAGGGCAGGGAGAATAAGAGTGAGTGTGAGGAGTGTGGAAGGGTTTCATGATGCTGCGATTGAGGTGTGGGAGAGGTATTGGAAAGGCTATATGGCGGTTTTTGACTTTTTATATTATTTAATAAAGTGGACAAAGGAGTAAAGCAAACTTTTCCGAGTTAGGGAAGAAGACACTGCTGTAACTTTAAAGAAGAAATGGAAAAGGGGTAGAGACTTTGTATATGGAGTGGAACTGGGTTCTAACCGCCGGACATAAGGGGTGCGGTGGAACGAAATGCAGTCGTTTTTTATTGTATTTTTATATTGAATTGGTATAGGCCAAGATGGTTCCAGGTTGGCTGTGTAGAATTTTGTGATGGTGTGCGAGGCGAGAGGAGCCGTGATTGTGTAAAACAGTGCAGGAGAGTGTGGAGTTGTATGAACTTTGAGTAGGGGATGAATGAGTGAGCTGGGTGGGCAGGATGGTATGTTGCTGGGTGGGGATTGACAGAGTTGGGGCAGCAGGGGAATAGAGGTGCAGCTGATTCTGAACTTGGATTAAAAGAGCATTTGTTGCAGTTAAACAAGTTGATAACAAAAGGGGTAGGGGTGCTCGAAATGGCACCTGCTACCCCATTAGAGTACATGTGTGCTGCCCTACCACTGTATAAAGAGAAGATATTGAAGTACCACAAACCGTGGGTGGCCGAGACAAATGGGTGGCTGCTTCAATCTTCGCCAGAGCAGGGAACTAGTAATAAGGAGGTCTTGGGCCACATGTATACCTTCTTAGCTACTAAGTAAAAGGGGAAATGTTTGAACAATAGAAAAGAATTGTTAGAGTTGTGGAAGATAGTAGAAGATTTGGAGGAAGTCCCCCCAGACCAGGCAAAGACATTAATGGTCCCGCCAACTATATATTTCCCCACAGCTCCATCCAGTGCAAAGACCTATGACTCAGTAACATCAGAACGCACAGAGTAAATTTCATTGGGACCCACAAATACACTGTTAAGATGCTACCCTACTATGTAAGCATCATGTTATACAAATCCTACCTACGTCCCACCCCTGACCACAAAGCCCCCCCTCCCCCCCAGTATTCTCTGGCCTAATATCAGAACCTTCTCAATCCAATAATATCTGCAGCTGCTAGGGAAAGGGAGCATGGGGATAGGATCGGAAACCTTAGACAGAGTTAAAGGAGGCATTGAAAAGGACACAAGAAGAATTGGCAAGGTTGCGGATGGCTAGAAGAGAAGGACAGAAGGAACCTGGAGGATTGAATGAATGAATGAATGAATGGAGAGCAGGTAAAATACTGTTCAGCATTGACAGTACCGCCATCAGAGATGTACACAAAGAAAAGGAATAAAGTGGGTCCGGGAAGGCAGCGAGCAGGAAGTTTAGATTATGGGATAGTGCGGTCTGAGGACGAGAGAAGAGGGGTCGTAGGAGAGGAGGATTGGGACACTGTAGACAAAGTAGGGGATGAGGAGGCGTGCCTGCTAGGTCACCCTTAGAGGAGAGCTTATGGGGACCCATGCTGGTGAGGAATAGGTTTGGGCATATGGCAGTGGCAAAGGGCATGCTGTCAGAGAAGAGAAGGGTAAAGAATGTGATGGCAACACAGTTCCCCTATTGCAGGAAGGGCTCAGTTTAT
Organism: Ambystoma mexicanum; assembly: GCF_040938575.1. Lineage (NCBI taxonomy): Eukaryota > Metazoa > Chordata > Amphibia > Caudata > Ambystomatidae > Ambystoma > Ambystoma mexicanum. The sequence continues at coordinate 357,165,321 of NC_090928.1, forward strand.
TCCATGGCCGCACATGGATAAAAACAATGTAATAAAAACTCTACCGTCTCTAACCGTAGGGGCGGCGGAGTGGATCTACCAGTTTGAAAAACAAACTGCAGGTGTTACCTTGGCCGTAAGTGATTTGAAAATCCTATTTGTAGCTATATTGGGAGACCAGGCTGACGACATATGGTTGAAAGCAGAGTATCAGGCTGTGTGATTGGTGGATGATATTCATGATGGGACCTATTTTAATTATATTAGGGCACAAGTGTGGGCAGATTTATGCCATGCCTACCCCTACATCCCGATCTCCAGTTCATCATGCAGCGCACAATGGGAGGCGATGAAGACCCCATCCGGTATATTTTTCAGACCCAAGAAATGTGGAGGGCAGAAACACGGGAATCATGGTTCAGTAGATCCCATTCTTTTGTTTTGTGGTCAAGGAGGGGCTTCCCAACGAGGTCCAAAAAGCAATCAATAAAATTGTGGGGATAGAAGCGAAAGGATGGAAGGAAATACAGTCTATAATTATATGTCACTGTAAATGGTTGAGAGAAAAAGAGAAGGAAACACCCCAATGACTTCAGACAGAGGAAGTGAAACTGGTACCAAAGAAGTTAGCAAAGATATCAGTTGGAGGGGCTGTAGTGGCAGCACTACAAGAAGGACAGACAGAGTACAGGGTGGTACAGGCAAATGTGAGAACAGCCCCTGCATGGGCAGGGGGATACAAATGAAACAGTGGATTTCAGCCACAATATCAGGGGTGGCCCCAGGGAGGTACCAGTGAGGAAGAGGGGGATTTGGAGGGATGGGGCCAAAGGGGGGACATTTGGGGCAGTGTTGGACATGTGCGAAGATGGGACATTTCTCATGGCAGTGAAGATGCAGGTTTGGTGGGGGTATCACCAGATGCCCCTGTATGCTCCAGGAGTACCAGCCACCTATCAATTTCCCTATTCCCCCATCCCCACATTAGCTCAAGAATCAATGCATCTGCAGTTCCCACAGCTAAAAGCACCAGTCCCAAGCAGCCATCTTGCCCTACCTCAGGTGCCTCAAATACCCAAAAATAATATGGTTCTCAACGGTACTTTTACACATTATCAGGGGGTGATTGTGCTAGGGGGGAATATTTGTGTCTTCCCAGGGACGAACCCCTATCCAGATTAGGACAGCCCACAGAGAGCTCTTGCATGCCCATTCCTGACAATCACTGCTGACCCTGAAGAGGAACACTTGGTGGTCGTGGAGTTAAGTGAAATTCCCTTTATTTTCATGGTGGAAACAGGTGCCACCAAATCATGTATTATGGAGTGTCATTTTCCTTTGTCAGGTGAGATTATGGACATGCATGGCTTCTGTGGGGTAGTGAAATTGGTTCCTTTTACAGAACAGTTGGCCATTAAAGTGCGGGGTAAACAGTGTGGGCCCTCCTGTTGTTCTCAGAAACATCCCCAGTCAACTTGCTAGGATGAGACATGCTCAATAAACTGAACATAACTCATTTACTGATAGGGGGTGGTGTGTTCAACCCTCGGGATGTGTCAAAGAAGAGCTATGTTGATCATTCATGCCCTAGGGATCGAGATGGCTGCCCAAGGGTTTACTGTACACCCAGATTTGTTCATCTACCGAGTCACAGTTTTGTTAAATGCAATCCCTCGAGTGGGAAATGAGTACTGGAGAATCCCCTCAGACTTTATAGTCAGGCCTGATTTTCCCTGAGAAAATGTTGCAGGGACAATACCTTTGTTGTGCATTGAAGGAGTGGTGGTGTCAAAAATGTGGATTATTTTGATGATGTAGGGCTCTTGTGCAGTGTTGTTACAATACAAATTACCTTAAGCATGTTCCAGTGTCACCCTGACTAAAGCAGTACCTGCTGTCATAAGAAGCTGAAGTGGGAATAAATGACACTATCAATGCACTCCCACACCAGAGCATCATTGTTCCCTACAACTCTCACTGCTGCACGGCCATATATCCCTTCAGGAAAGCAAAAGCATCCAGTTGGAGAATGATTCTGAATTTGAGCCCTCTAAATTACATAATGCAAGCAGAGTTTCCAGTAGTTCCAACCCTGCAACAATATTATGCAATATGCCCACCACAGCAACCCATTTTATTGTCTTCGACCTGAAAAATGCATTCTTCTCAGTTCCATTGCAGCCTAACTCCCAATACCTTACAGCGTTCACGTATGGCAGGAGGAGATTTCAACACACAAGATTGCCTCAGGGGTACTGTGAGTCTCCCACCATCTTTAATAGGGGACTACATGCAGACTCGGGGAACATACATGTACCCATCACCATTATCCAGTAAATGGATGATCTGTCGGTGTGACAAACAGCAACATAGAGCTGATTGTATCACCTTATTGCAACTGTTAACTGAAAAAGGGTACAAAGTAGACAGAGCGAAGATACAGTATTGCCAGCAAGAGGTGCTATGCCTGAGGTGTTAGGCGGAAACCTGTGCAGTTCCCTCTGGGACCACTGCAAAAGATTTAGGACTACAGGTGTTTGGCGGTGAACCCACTTGGTAGCAGTCTGTACCACACAGATTCACTTGGTAGCTGTGGCTGAGCAGTCAGACTTCCCTCAAGAAGAGTTGAGCAGTATGTGGAGTATACAAAATAGGGCAATTCTTCACAGCAAGACAAGCAAACACGCAACGAGGCTTAGTGTAAAGGTTTAAGGTATTTATTTATAACGAAACATCTATCAAAAACACTATGGCACTTTCACAGCAAACAAATCAAACACAATTACTCTACGAAGAAGAAACGATCAATCCCCCTAGCAATATTTCGACAAGTCTAGGTTCTACCGGCACCACTTATTTACAGACAGAGGTGTATACCTCAACCTAGATGGCACTCTAATATTAGTTAGGACGGGAGAGAAAAAGATAGGCAGGTTACGAAATCAACACAGTTCAATACTTCACGGGTAAAATGCAAGGCAGGAAGGCAAGAATCACAATAGATCGTAAAGTTCAGAGGCCAGGCCCACTCTGAGAGAGGCAAGGCGATATGTCCCAAAAAGTCTCTAGTGGAGATGCGTTCCAGTCTTTGTAGCAAATTGTTATCGGCAGATTTAACCAGTTTCAGAACCATAAATGAGAAAAGCTTGGAGGCGACCCAACGGAAAGGAGAGGATTAAGACACCTCACTCGAACCGATCGAAAGGGAAGCCAGGCGGACATGGTACCTTGTTGTGGAGGGCAGCTCCGGCGGGGGCAGTTGTTCCTGGTGGTGGATGCACGTCGGGTCTTTGCCAAGAGTAGAGATGTTCTCGTTGTCGAAGAAAAGTGAAGTCCGGTGCACCACCAGGGAAGAGACCAGCCGCGGAGTGCTCCGTCACTAGGCACCAGCTTTTGGTCGCGGTACAGGGGTGGTGGCTATCCGGTTGCCGAGGTGCGCTGCACGGTCAATTCGACCACCGCGTCCTGAGGCGAAGAAAAAGCAAAGGGGACTGGTTGTTCCCACCAGTCAGGGGAAGAGACTCTCCGGCGGGGAGATCTCCTCTGTCGTCGGGAAGTGGTGAGTCGGTTCCGCAGGGCTCCACCGGAGGTGTCGTCGTGCAGGTCGGCTCAGCATTACCCTCGTCGGATTCTTAGGTCCTGTGGCGACTTCTGAAGATCCAGTCCCAAAAGCCCTGCTTTTATGCAGAAAACCCCCATTCATTCAGCCTAGCTGTCAATCAACACATGCTAAGTGGTGAGCGGGGAGGCTCACCACTTGGGCCAATCACTCCAGAGTGTGACCGGAGTTGGCAAGGCAACTCGGTCCAGGGTGCTTAAACCCCCTCCCACACCCCTGTGGTAACCCAGACAGAATGGCACCACTTTGGAGGGTCTCTGTACAGAGCCTGCCAAAAGTGGAACAAAGGGCTCGACCTTTGGTTTAGGAGTTACAGAGACAAACACAGACGCCATTTTACAAACCGAGTTCTGGCAGAAAATACCATCCGATAAACTTATTTAAGATAAGCAGATTGGTGGTATGTTAGAGATTAACGAGAAAAAGTATCAATCTCCAACAATGGGACGAATCCCATAGGGTTAGGTTCGGGGTCGAACATAACAAGTAGTTTCCACTGCCACCAGCCAAAACTCGACGAGGGGGGACGGGACAGTGCCCCCTCGAGTAACAGATCCAGGAGTAATCGAATTACCCCTACTAGCACGTCCACAATAAGATGGTTTGTACTAGTTCTGTTAGTAAATTTAGGTCTAGTAAAGCCCGGGGAGACAGTAGTCAGTCCCCGGGTATGGAGTCTATGGTGGAGGTTCGCTAGGACATCCCCGTGTTACGGCACGTAGGGTGCGGTGTAACACACATAGAAAAACATATGAGACCCTATGGAGTAAAAGACCCCATAGCCCATAGAACACATTGACATTCAAAGGAATTACACACATACATGTCCAAGAGTGGGAGAAAAGAGCCCCACTCTTGGCAGGATGGAAAAAAACAAACTCCAGAAATCCCGCAAGGCTGCTGGGGGACTCACTAGGTTAGGAAATTCAGTCTAAACAGAGAATTCTCCCTAACATGAGGCAGCTTATATCTATTCAAGGAAAGAAAATAACACAAGAATGTGCTGCAGCAGTGTGCAGTTCCTCACAGCCAGTGACAGATAAAGATGTGCAGAAATGCTTTGGGTTATGCAAATACTGCAGGGAATTTATTTTTAATTACACAATTTACACACAACCGTTGTTGTAGGCACACAAAGTGGCCCAGAAAGCAAAGAGCACAATCACATGGACTGAAGACATGCTTACTAGTTTCCGAGATTTGAAAGATGTGATGGCCCCAGCCTCTGTCCTAGCCACCCCCAGCTACACATCAGAGTGTAATATGTTTTCACACTCAGATGGGCAAATGATGGCGGCTGTACTGACACAAAAGAGAATGATGAACCATAAGCTCTTGGCCTATTATAGTGGCATGCTAGACTCTGTAATGTAGGGACAATTCCTGTGTTAGCAAGTGTTCACTGCTGCAGTGTTTTGCCATAGAAAAGTCTGCTTCCATTATGATGAAAAGCATGGGATTATCCCCTTGATGATGGGGAAATCTTCTTGACAGGTCAGCAGCTATTGACCAGGAGGCGGGTAGGTGGCACATGGGGCAGCCATGTTTCACTTAGTGGATGGAGAATATGAGACACTAGTTTAAAAAAGGTTACCTACGCACTGCTCAGCCCCAGCAGCCAAACATTTTGCCTTATTTAAGGCATTGGAAGCATCACAGGGGTGCCGAGTAACTATTTAATCCGACTCAGTGTATGTCGCCACTACGGTGCACAATGGAAAAGGAGGGGATTTAGAAGAGCAGATGGGTCCACTGTACAACATGCGGCTTTACTGAACAGATTAATTCATGCCCTATCGTGCCCACTCTAGTAGCAGCGGTGAAATGCCCCACCCACACCAATTACACAGACATTTGAATCAGAAAAGTTGAAGCAGACCCAGCAGCAAAGTATGTAGCATATCTCACAATACAAGAAATTGTGGAATACCTGGAGGTTGCAAACATGCATGTACACCTTCCAGCCCCATATACATCCCTGCCACTAAGTGAAATAATTGAATTTCAGGGCAGGGCCAGCCAGAAGAAAGAAAAGCCATGTGTTGGTTTTCATGTAGCAATAAGCATTTATGTAGTTATTCATATTATATGTTTGAGGGATGTAAAGATGGTTGGTTGAGAGATGGCTGGGTGTGGGCATAGAAGGGAACATATTTGGGGAATTCCAAGGGAGGTACCAGTGGGGAAGAGGAGGATTTGGAGGGATGAGGCCAAGGGGAGGTGGAGGGGGGGGGAAATATGCTGTATGTTTGTTAAACAGAGGGACAGAGGGACTATTGGATGACCAGAAAACGCAAGTGACCATCACAGCTACATGGGAAAGGTCACGCAGAGTAAAGAGGGAGGTGGTTGAAACAAGAGGATATGATGAATACTGAGGACTACGATTAGATACAGTGTAAGATGTGCACCATCCAGAGTTCAATAATATGTGGTATAGCCACATAAGCTCGGTGGGCAAATAGGGGGGAAATGGAAGCTGCTATGTCTGCCTCTTGATCCCTCACAAGTTGGGAGCACCAAAAATGTTAGTACCACTGGAAACATTATCTATAGAAGCTCAATACATTGTCCATCTAGCACTATGGCGGTTTTGCAGCTTATTCCAGGAGCACAGAGTCCAGCTTGTGGGGATGGACAGAGACGAAGCAAAATGTGGCAAGAACACCAAAGACCCGCAGTGCAATCCATGCCCACTTTTAAAGATGAAAGGAGTACTATTTGTATCAGATAGATGGCAAGAAGCGGTAGTAAGTTTCTTGGGGTCAGGGGACCGCTGGTGTTCGATGAAGAAGTAATATGGGATGTGAACAACAAATGCACCACAATATGGAATATGTATGTCCAAAGCTACCATAGATTGACATTAGAGAGACTGCTGTGATAGTGCAAGTTCAGAAGAATATAGACTGTGTTTCCAAGGCCTCATCAGTGTTGAGGTGAGGACCAACAATAGGTGCAACAAGACTCTATACATTCCAGACATAAACAAAGACACTGCAGCATTAATGGATGTGTACTGGGTGTGCGGACAGCAGGCGTACTTGCACCTCCCACCATCAATGAGGGGCATATGCTCATTGGCAACACAGCATTTAGCCATACTTGTACTACCTGAAGTTCACCTTGCAATAGCACTGGCTCCTGTTGTAGCACAGTCAAGACAATCTTGATCCCAGTCGCTACAGACACAGTGAAAGAAGTGGTCACTGCAAAGACAGAAGAAGCAATAGAATGATCTAGTTTAAGATTCATCCAAGTGAGTCTGTCAGTCCAATAAGGTGGCACTCTTATGTAAAAGTAACCTCTGCACACAGGATTTTAACCCTTGACCAGGAGCCATGCAACCTATTGGAGGTTCTACCAACAAGATAGAGTTCTAATTTGTCCGGGGGATGAACCCTTCACTAGTGGTCTAGAGGTTACTTTCACATAAGCAGAGCGCCACCTTATTGGACTGACAGACACACTTTTCTAATTTAAGGCCCTGAAAACGACTTAGGTCGAAACACCTGTCGGCTGACTCCATGATAAAATAAAACATCACCAGATGAAGATTTGTTAAAGACTTTATTCATACATTTCCATACAGAAATGTACCTTTTCATAATTGACTAACATTAAGGTAGAGCACGACTAGCCTTTGCCTACTTCGAATTTGCTTCATTTTATTGGGGGCCTTTATGGGTCGACCCCATGGAATTGGCTGTGCAGCTTGCCGTTTCATTGTGCTTAGGTGGTCATAGCGCATTTGTCAGTAGTCAGACCCATACTTTGAGTTATAGATCAAATTCCATCATGGACTGCTGCCAGGATATCAGGGAAAATTAACAATAGTGACTGTCTGGCCTTCACGGGACAGTTTCTATTGTGCTGCATCCAGGAAACCTGGCTGTTGCATTACATTGATAAAGAGGTGTATTCTGCCTTCCATGTTCCTCCATAAAAGGCAATTAGAGGCTGAAACATGGACCCCTTTTAACTTGGGTGGATATCAAATTCTTTTGGACAAACAGAGTAAATGATAGTGGTTATTGGCACATCCAATTTTTAACTCTTGCTGTCTTGGATATGCATGACTTTATCCTGATACTGGTGTACAATGCCCATAAGGAAGCCAGCATGCCATCCTGTCATTCTCGGCAGGCTGAATTACATTTTGGAATTAATCTCTGAGAGAACTTTTTCCAATCAGGGAAGGAGTCAATTTGTAGCTGGTGAATTTTAATGCTTTCACATCTTGTCTTCAAGATTTTCTATCAGAGTTGGGGTGCACATTTTATATTTGAGGTGTTCCACAACAATGATTTTTATATATAATGAAAGGCAGATACATCTCTGAGGTATCTCTGCCATTTAACTGAATCACATGGATCAGTAACTTTGTTAGGTAAAGCAGAAAAACTACAACTTTGCTTCAGGGAAACTGCAGATCTGAATTGACAACACAGGTTTAGAAGTAGCAACTGAGCCACTAGTAGACAATATGTCTGTCATCACATGGATCGAGAGTGAACATGGCTGTATAGGTAAAATCCACAAATTGCAAGGTTAACAAAAACAAATTCCCTCAAAATAAAGCCCAATGTATTTCCTCTAGAAAGAGACAGTTGCCATGATCCAAGATTAGGCTCTGATATGGTATTCCCATCTTAAAAGACAGTAAACTGTCTAAATTCACCACTGTGATTGGGGAGCCCATCCCCCAGGTGAGTGTTAAAAATAATGGGTTATTGGAAGAATATTTTCAACCATAATTTTTTTTCAGTGAAAGGAGTTAGGGACATTTTTAGGGATGGTAGATGGTTTGGCACTCAACATGGAGACCGAGAGATCACTGGATAAACTTCTCAAGTGAAAGTGGGCTGCCCAAGTGAGCCATTAACAGAGGCTGGAGTAACAACTTAGTTCTCTCAAAAAAGAAACCATATGCCAAATAAAAAGGGCAGTAGTTACAGATGCTACTTGTCTCTAAGGAGCAAAAGAGAATTATTAATTGGTTGTGAGGGAAACCACAGGGAATATTATAGCTCCAAGCACACCTATCTTTGTTAATGGTAAACTGTGGTTTTCACACTCTCAAAATTATAACAACAAAGGATATAAAGGAGGTAAGTGAGACATAGGCCTCGTTACAACTTTGCCAGTCTGGGAACTACGGTACCGGTAAGCTTGCCGGTATCGTAGTTTCCGGACCGGCAAACTATGAGTTCTGCTCCCGGGTGTCTTTACAGCCGCCAGGTCTGACCTGGCGGCTGCAAAGGCACCCATGAGCAGAGCACGTCAGATGCAGCGGCACCATTCACGAATGGTGCCGGTGCATCCGCCTTCCCCATTCCCATTGAGCCCTATGCGGCTCGAATGGAAATGGAAAAGAATATTTTCCGGCGCCCTGGAATGGGCAATTACCGGATCCGCCAGGGTTGTAATACCCCAGTTATTGCCCATTCCAGGGCGCCGGAAAAATGATGACTCCGTCGGCAGCCATGCCTGTATTACAGGCACGGCTACCGCCAGAGTCGTAATGAGGCCCATAGAGTCATTGGAGGTTGTTTTGTTCCCAGCAACCTTTCTTGCTCACTCTCTCTGAAATTGATGAGGTGTGTATAGTCTCAAAAGCTATTGAAAGCACTGAGTCCAGAAAATCTGTTTTGGACCTTTATCAATTGGACTTAAAAAGCTGTGCTGTTTATGTCCATATAATAATTGAAGCAGTGTCCATCAGCAGAACAATTCCCAAATCCTGGCAATAAGCCATACCATACCTTTGTATTTGTCCTATCTCCCTTTTGGTTCTTATGGGCATGATATATAGGACAGTCCTTCTCTCACAGTCAAAAACAAAAGCTGAGACGAAGTCCTTTTTGTCTTTTTATTGACCTGAAACTCCATCTACTGTCAGGAATCAAAATTTTAGGAGAGGCAGGAATGGGCTCAGAAATTATAAATGCAATTAGGATGCAGTATACCAGAAATAGGGTTTTATGAGGTGTGGGCCTCAGGTAAAAACCTCTGACATTACCCGCGGGTCAGTAAAGGATGTGAGGTGTGTTTTAGTCCCAGCTCTTTTTGGGGGTCATTACGACCCAGGCGCTAATTGCGCCAACTTTACCACCATGGTGTAAACTGCGTTTACACCATGGTGGATGGCGGATTTACGCCCCATTCCAAGGTGAGTGGGGCGGTAAATCCCCATTTCCCATTTTCCCTTCCCCATTTCCATTTTTGCCCCATAGGGCATAATGGGAGTGGGGAAGGCGCTAATTACGCCACCGTAAATTACGGTGGCATAATTAGCATCATGGCAGGTTAGCGCCATGGATTTTAACGGCTGCTAAGAGCAGCCATTAAAATCAGAATAGGCGTTAAGGGTTAACGACGGCGTTAACCCTTAACGCCTGGGTCGTAATGAGGCCCTTTGTCCAGTAGTTACTGCATTAGAGGAGATTAATTTTGCTGATGCACCAATAATTTCTGGCCACGCATTGCTAGTGGACTACCCCATATGTGAATCACAACATACTCAACTGCCCAATGATTTAGCGTTAATGAGATTGCTACCCATTTTCAATACATTTGTTTGTAGAAGGGTTTCTGGTATTAAATACCAAAAAAATGAAATTCATGAACATTTGCTCTCATTGAACCATCAAGAACGTTTTTGCAATGAGCATTAAACCTTTGGAAGAAGTTACTTTTTATGATTACCTAGATATATGCGTCGCAAGAGATGGCAGTCAGATTCAGACTAAGGGCCTCATTACACGGATGGCGGAGAACCATGGCGCTATTAGCGCCATGGTTCATGCCGGTAAAATACCGGCACCGCCTTGGCGGAAAGGGGAATTGCCGCCCCATTCCAAGGTTGGCGGGGCGGTAATTCCCCCTTCCACCATTGCCCTTCCCCATTGCGGTACCGTAATTAGCTCCCCAGGTCCCTTTGCGGGTTGGTTTTTAACGCCTGCAAAAAGCAGGCGTTAAATTCCCCAACCCGCAAAGGGACCTCGTTGTAAGGCGGTAAGGATTTACCGGTACCGGTAAATCCTTACCGCCATCCGTGTAATGAGGCCCTAAATGTTCAATGGGGCACTTAAATAATTCCATATTTATGTGTATTTATTTTATTGTTTAAAGTGTAGGCCTAGCTCGAGAGCAGCAGAGAGCTATACAGAGTGTGGGTAGCCAACGCTTGGGCTGGTGTCTTTTATCAGTAGAGCAGTATTGTGAGTTATGGTCTGCACATAAGTCTGTGCATCCAGTAGGATTAGTCCTTTGCCAGGTTTTGTCAAAAAAGGCATGTTTTGAGAGATTTCTGGAATTTGTGAATTATGAGGACATTCCAAGCTGATACCAGGATTGAGTTCAAGATGGTGGGTGCTTGACAAGAGAAGGATGATTTGCGAATCCTCTCTTTGTGGACAAGTAGTGATTCAAGCTGCTGGGTAAATTTGCTGCACAAAGATTATGGAGGTCATTACGACCTTGGTGCTAAGTGCACCAACTTTACCACCATGGTGTAAACTCCGTTTACACCATGGTGGATGGCGGATTTACCGCCCTATTCCAAGGTGAGTGGGGCGGTAAATCCCCATTTCCCATTTTCCCTTCCCCATTCCCATTTTTGCCCCATAGGGCATAATGGGAGCGGGGAAGGCGCTAATTACGCCGCCGTAATTAGCACCATGGCGGGTTAGCGCCATGGATTTTAACGCCTGCTAAAAGCAGGCGTTAAAATCAGAATCAGGCGTTAAGGGTTAACGGTGGTGTTAACCCTTAACGCCTGAGTTGTAATGAGGGCCTATGTGTTGTTTAGATGCCAGATATGCTGGTGTGCTGCTTGTGACTGCTTTGTAGATAAAACTCACAGGGCCTCATTACGAGTCAGGCGGAATGAGTTAACGGGCTCCGCTTGTTGAGACATTGTTGGAGGAGCTATTGTTTGGCGGGGGACTGATGAGGACGAATTGAGTCTTGGGGTTGTTAAGTTTGAGGTAGGCAGTCAATATCCAGAATTGGAGGATGGCTAGGTAATCGCGGAGATGACTGATGTACTCCATTTAAAGGTTAAAGAGTGTCAATGAGAGGATGGGGGCTCTGGGAGCCTCGACAGAGACCAGGAATCAGTAAGAATTCAATGGGCCTCATTACACGGACAGCGGTAAGGGTTTACCGGTACCGGTAAGGGTACCAGTGCCAGTAAACCCTTACCGCCTTACTACGAGGTCCTTTAGTGGGACCCTACCTTAACGGCTGGTTTTACCAGCCATTAAGGACGGGACCCGCAAATGGACCTTGGAGGTAATTACGGTACCGCAATTTGCTGTACCGTAATTACCGCCTTCCCCATTCCCATTGAGCCCTATGAGGGCAAAAATGGGAATGGGGAAGTGCCATGGTGAATGGGGAATTACCTCCCACACACACCCTGGAATAGGGCAGTAATTCCGCCATTCACCATGGCGGACTCGGTAAAATACCGGCAGCAACCATGGCGCTAATAGCGCCATGGTTACCGCCGTCCGTGTAATGAGGCCCAATGTGTTGGTATGGATGGCCTGGTGTCTGCTGATATGTAGTACTTGGGATGCATCATGGTAACTCCTCTGGTTCTTTATTTATGTTGCACGCTTACAGGCTACATATAAGATGTCAGGTATTAGAGATAGGAGGCAGGATCTTAAGTATATCTTGGAGAGCACACTGCCTCCCACACCCCAGGCAATGTGTCCCTGCAATTGTCCTGGGAGGGACTCCAGACACATCATAGCATTCTTAGCTCCTGCTTAAGCACCTGCGGGACATTCCATTATGTCACAATTAATACTCACACATACAGGCAACAGGGAAGGGAAGCAGGATACAACACACCTCCTTCCCTTAGACCAATGACTAAGCAGATACCATCCACACAAGGCAAGCAGAGTAAGGACACAGTTGAAGAAACATAATACAATACTCAGTGTGGAATACAATGCAACACACCTTGTTCCTTAGACCAATGAAAAAGTCACAAGGTGAGCAGGAAGAGAACACAAAAGCACAACCATGGGAGAAACAGGCATAACCTTCTTTTCCTTCCTGGAAATCAAAAAGACATCCAACTACTATGTGATGGGTTTCCAGATGGTCCATGGAACACAGAACAAAGCATACAAGTGAATGACTTCCCTGTACTTGCCAAAGGAAACTCACCAACAAGACCTTACCATCATCCCATGAGGAGGAGTGTAAGCCACAAACATAAAAAACACAGAGAACACAGGAAACTACCACTCCATCTCATATACAACCACATAATGGTGACAACCCAGCCAGAATCTTCCTCACTGCCAACAAGCTGCGTTCAGATCTGCTGGCCGGGCAACTGAAAACTGTTAGGAAAGATTTCATAATTGTAGGTAATTTTCCTTCCATGTGGCAACCCCCAAACATTTTGCTGTTGTTTTACACCCTGATCTAGACTTTGCCAGAGAAGCGCAGCCTTCCACCGCACTCCTCTGGGCTTTTGCTCCATTCTTACAGGGAAACTGACATGCCCTTAAGACAGTCAGTACTGGGAGACTCGTTCCCCTTAGTCCTTTCCTCATGTTGCAGCTTTTGAGCAACATGAAACAAGAGTGCACCGTAACTTACATTACCGCGCTCTTGGGTCTCTAGTCATTCCAATGGCCCTAGAAACTCTTGTTGGACTTATCATTAAATGTGCAAGAGTGTCAGGGACGGGACTGGTGGCAGCTATCGTTTCTTTGTGTTTTGAACCCCTTTTTGCCATGTTAACAGCACTTCCTGCGTTTGGCCCAAATGGGTGGCCTGGCCTCCAAAATGGCCATGCCACGAGGTTCTTTGTCTGTCCGCTGACCGTCTCGCCCCTTCACCTTCCCCCAGGTCGAGCCGACCTGGGGCAGTCCTTATTTGGTCATGCACTTTCCCGTGAAACACAGCGCTTTTGCGGGCTTCTGCATGCCTTGTGTGTGCCTCCAGGATGTGGGCTGGGATGTCTGTTCCCAATACACATCCTGGGTGCCAGAGAGTCTAGAGTGTCTTGAATGCCTGGGACCACCGTGGTCCGTGATAAGTCCACGTATGGGAGTGTTTTGTGAGCAGATCTCCCATTGGGTCCTCTCCGTTTTGGCACAAAGGGAACTCTGGATAAGAGGAGGCTGGAAACACCACTACCAGGTCGATCTCCTGAATTCTCACGAACGAAGGATAAGGAGCCAAGTATCCTGCAACTAAGAAGCTGAGTCGAGGAATCGCTGGTGACCCACTGAATGTTTGGCACCCTGCACTGCTGTCGTCCTGTGAGACCCCTCTGCCTCTGATCGAACGAGAAAGCCTGTACTGGCGCTTCGACCCTTTAGTGGGAACAACTATTCTCGGCACCTTCACCAAATCCTGTACGTAAGCCTTTGGAAGCGTCCCTGGTCCCTGGGCCATCCAGTGGACTGACCAGCCTACACAGGAACCTTGCTCTGTCACCGCCGTCTGGCTTGCTGCTAATCCTGTCTCCTCGGCACTCTCACACGATTCGTACACTTGGCATTCCCAGGTCTGAAGTGAGACGTGTGCTTTGGGATCGGAATACCTGCGGTTGCCGAGTTGCCCTGCTGTGGTAACAAACCTGTGCATGTTCGCTGCATGTGGGACACCCTCGAACCTGACTCCTGCTGTCGCGGAATCTACACGGCGTCGAGACATCCTGCTGATCGCATTTGAACCTGCCAGTACCGAAATGGAACCGGAGAAGCCTGGGTCTGCCTGCATCGGGGACCAGTGAGTAGTCAATACCCTAACCGGTCGCCCTCCCGCAGGAGCCTGTGGTTCTCCACCGCTGTCGTAAACAGCATCCTTTTTCCGCACTCGCGCCCTGCTTCTGCCCACAAGTGGAGGCCGCGCTTGAGTAGCGGGGAACTGTTCATCATCGTTTTGTTCACCTCTCAGAACTGCCTGATCTCCCTGAAGAGACTCTCCTTTGCCCGTTGGCACCCGCGTGTGCAGGTACTTTTGAGCACAAGGCTCCACTCTTCGTAGGGCTTGGACTTCCTTCTAGTTAGGTGGCCTCTGATGTCGAACTGGGTCTAACGATTACTTGCACTGCCTGTTTTCCTCCCCATCTAGGTGGTCTGCATATTTCATGCTTCTAACTCTTTAGACCCCTTGGTCTTCTCTATATATTGTATTGCTTGTGATGTGTTGGTTTATTGGAGTTTTACCGTGATTCTTTACTATGGTTGATGTTACAAAGGCCTTGTAATAAATGTGTCTATATTTTTAAAGTAACACCTGTTTGGAGTAATTTGTAAGCGTCCTTGCTTTGTGTGCTCATTGCGGGCTTTCAGTCACCCTCACCCCTCTTGAGACCTAGTCTTGACCGCTGCCATCGCTACCCTGATTGGTCTGGCTTGTCCAGAGGTTACCCTGTTCCAAGAAACTAGGCTGGCCTTCTGAACCTCTGCCCCTCTAGGACAGAGTTCAGAAATCCATCTTAACAAAAACCCACCTACTAAACATAGTGCACACTACTGGGAATAAAGCTGGGATGGTGGAACATGTAACCAAACTGACCAACCTAAATGCACTCAACCACAAAGTAATACAAAAGGTTGAGAAGTTGATCAACCACAAAAATAAATAGAAATCAACGCCTGACAGGGCTTGGTGGTAAACTACATTACTAAAATGACCATGATCGTAAACTGTACGTCCAAACCCTGTCAACTCCAGGGTACCAGCAAATACTTCCCTTACCATTGAACGCACCCGTAAACAAAACATCTGGAACCTAACACCAAAATCACCTTGAGCACCTCAGCGAACGCTTCAATGCCCATAGAAGACGACTGTGGACTCCACGTCTGAGAACCCATAACACCTAACTCCTCAACACAAGTTCACCATCTGAACACCTTTTTCCTATGCAGCCTTACAGTGCCCTCCTGACACACGCCTGCACACAATGCCAAACTCCTTGCAGTCTTACAATGTCCTCCTGACCCACGTCTGCTCCCAGTTGCGGCCTTACAGTATCCTCCTGACACACGCCTGTACACAAAACCAAACTCCTTGTGGCCTTACAGCGTCTTCCTGACATATGCCTTCAACAACACCAATTACCTTGTGGCCTTAAACTGTCCTCCTGACACACGCCTACAACAATACCAATTTTCTTGTGGCTTTACGGGGTACTCCTGACACACGTCTACAACAACACCAATTTTCTTGTGGCCTTATGGTGTCCTCCTGACACACGCCTGAATTAATTACCAAAACTCTTTGTGATTTTACAGAGTCCTCCTGACCCACGCCAATTTAGCTTCTCAATTTCGTAACAACATGAATCTACTCCCCATGTCCATTGCAGAAATGTCCTCCTACTGACACCGCAGCTGTAACTAACATTCATCATACTACTCCGACATGACCACCACCCGCCTCAGACTCCACTCACTCCCATTAAAAAACAGTTGAATGCTACTACATGCACCGCAAAAAACATTTTGTGTGAGCACCTAAGTACTTCTTAATGCACTATTTGTGGATAAAGATGTTGTACATTGCATCACTGCAAAACATTACATGCATTATTTCACTATAAGTCCATGCTGCATCCTAAACCTGAACATTCCTCAATATTGTTAAATATAATGGAACTTTTTAATACTACTGCATTTTCACATTCACATTTCACCACACCACCATACAACTATGCACTGCTTTTTTTAATTGCATTTCAAAATGAGTGTAAACTAAGTGTCGTTGCTGCTTCTTTGCAGCTTATTGCTGAAAATCTTAGAAGATGGTTAAAATTACTGAGCCTTTCTATTGTTGCAATTCGTAATTTATTGTCAAATAGAAACATACTATACATTTAATGGCACCACACATTATTCAACATTGTGTTGTCAGGTTCACCAAACACTGATAACTGCACACAATATCAAAAGCGTGAAATGAATATAAAATGCAGGCCATAACAGTTGCAAGCTAAAACACACGAAATCGGAAAAACATTGGGGTGGCTACTAGAAAAAACGCGAATTGACTCTAGTGTGTAAACCCTCACAGTTGCCTCAAAAAACACAAAATAGGAGGAAAACAATGGCGCAGCTAGCAGCATGAGCACATGCGCGTGGTACTTGAACACTAATATGATCGGTGCAGCTTTATCATTCAAGTCCATCTGACAACCTCTGTGTTCATGGCATCACGGACTGAAATGCTTGCTGTAATCTCTACGGTCGATTGATCTCTCGCAATATTTCAACAACAACATAACTGATCTATCTTTGATCGTACACTTCTTCCGACACTCACTTTTCCGAGCGTTCCTTGGTTGACACGAAACTGCACAATAAGTCGAGACATGATGTGCTTATGTGCGCTAGCCGAGTCCTCTTCTCTTGAACCTCTGGCAGCCTCAGGAATGCTTTAGCGCTCTGACAAAGAATGCAAACACCGTCAGAGCAGAGACAACAAAAACAAGAACTGCGAATGATTGTCCAGCCCTACTTTGACAAGTCCACACAGACCAAGAAGAATCCTAACCCACGACTATACACTCAACCTGAGAAGATGGAGTAATGAGGCTCAAGCCTCGGTATTCCAAAAAAATTATAGCTGATGGATAAAATCAATCAGCAAGAAGAAGACAGCCAGCAGGATCCACGTTTTTGCCTACACCAACACGGACACCATCAACCTGATGTCATCATTTACAGCTCAGCCAAAGCGGGGATCAGAACTACATGGAGTAACTGTCTTAATGGCCTGCAGTGCCTCCCTGCTGAAGTCACGAAACCAAGACTTCTTGGCAACATCCGAACCGGCTTGCCTTCTCCTCACATGGCGGTCCGTGTCAAAGAAACTTTTTGCACTTGCTAAACTTCCTGTTACTTTGGCATTTAACAAAACCTTGTAATGAATCTGCCTCCAGCCTTGAGTCCATGCATAGGCACATAGGAAGCACACCAAGCAGTGGGAGGGGTGGTCTCTTTCGATGTGTTACACATAACATGTTTCTTTTCCAGCATCCAGCTGATGATCACTACTGAAAGGGGCACTGACTCCTTTTCTTTCTTCATCTTTTATTCTATTAGAGAACTCACTTCACTTAATTCTCTCAATTTTTGCACCCAGGAGATATTTCCCTTCTCCCTACTTCCTCACCTACAGGGAGGAATCCTTCATCTCCCAATTACTCACAGTTCTTCCAGGGAGAGATGCTTCATCTCCATCATTCTTTCTCCTTCCACAGCCAGCTTCTCTTCCCCCCCGGGAACGCCCTCAGTTGTGGGACTACCTTGGCGGGTAGGGATCAGTGTATTACCCTGTCTTCTGTGCTTCATACTGAACTCTGCACCACAGGCAGCAGTCATCTCATACAGCTCCATCTCTCTTCACAGGTACCTGACCTTCTCCTGGGGTCTACATCAAGACCAGCTTGTCGCCAGTGATAGGAAGTACTTTGGAAGGCAGCATGATAAGTCCTCGGGTTCTTTATTTATGTTGCACACTTACAGGTTACATATAAGATGTCAGCTATTAGAGAAAGGATTCAGGATCTTAAGTATCTCCTGGAGAACCAAACGGCTCCCACCACCCAGACTACATGTCTCTCCAACTGCCCTGGGCAGAACGTAAGCCAAATCATAACATTGTTACATCCTGCCTAAGCAGCTACAGGAGATTCCATTATGTTATAGCTCATACTCACACATACAGGCAATTGCGAAGGGAAGCAGGATACAACTGGCTGAGATATCAAAGCTAAACTAATTCAGGGAGTGGCCAGTGAATCCAGTCCAGTCAGGGAGGAGGGAGAGGAGGATGCAGTGATGAATGGTGTGGAATTCAGCTGCGCGGTCAAGGAGGGTGAGGAAGTATCGATCACCCTTAGCCATGATTTGGGGGCCATCATCCACCACTTTGATGGAGGCTGTCTCAATGTAATCACACATTCTGGTTCAGAAGATTTTGTTTGCATAATAATTTTTCAGGGGAATCAGTATTTGATTTTCATTTTCTATTGCCTTTTCACCATGTAAAAACTGCCTTCTAAGTGAAACATTCTTTTAGTCTTTAAGCAGTTTCTATTGAAAACAGAACATGTATTAAACAACCCACAGGTTCTTGGTTGTTGTCTTTTTTGTTTTTACCATAAACCAATGGTATCTGTAGGTAGCGAAATTAAAAAGTATCAGAGAGATGAATGGACCAAATACTTCAAACAGTTCTCCTAAATACTAAGTACATCAAGTGATTTTTCATCATTGTACAGTCCGTAAATATCCACAAAGGAACCTCTTCTTCTTTTTATTCATGTAGAGAATGGAGTTGCGGCCTGGCTGGGGAATTCTTTGAAAATTCCTCAATCCTTTTTATGCTAAGTTGCAGCCCAATAATGCGCCGACCGGTTTCAGTGATATTGGATAGTTACAGCACTTTCATCAGGGCTGGTAAAGTCAGCATTATATCATCTGCTGGCTTTATAAGTTGTAATACAGCGTTGTGTGGCTGTTTTTTGGAAGGGCCCACCTCATAGTCAGTGTTCCCCACCTCTGTATATTGGTCCTTAATACAGGAAGCATAACTTCAAACTTCTTGATCGGATGATGTGGACTGAGGTGAAGCCTGGTTGCACCATTCCATATTACACAAGCAGCAAAACTGATGCTAAGGACATTTGCATATAAACAAAAATACATGTTTAGACTTGTTGTCTGTTTCCTATGATTAAGACAATACAAGGAAGGGTAGAATGCTCTCCACCTAAGTTCCCTTTCTGTAATCTATGTGTGTTTCATTTATTACTAATGTGCTATGAAAAGTTTAGACTTTTATTTTCTCTCACATGCAATTCCAGAAGCTAGTTTGATTTAATTATCTAATTTCTCAATTTCTCGAAGTAGACTTAGCGAAGTACGCTGATATGCTAGATGCTTGGCACTCTTTTGAGTGTTTATCCGAAATAGTCTTATTTGGAAATTATTCTCATAGGATATTCTTATGGTAAGGGGTTGCAACTTCTCAGAGATGGAGACCAAAGCCTATTTTATGATATCTATGAGAAAAAGGCTGTCGTTTTTTTGTTTGTTTTTTCTTTATAGATCAAAGCTGGTTTCTTAGAGTGCAGATTCCACTTCCTCAGCCCCGCTTCTGCCAGGAATTATCATCTTCTCCTGAAATCTGGAGTGAGCACATCCTTGATAACACTCTGGTCTGCCTGTTCAGTTTCATTCACTATTTCACCCTCTTTCTCGCATTATAGAAAGTCCTTTAGCTTGGGGGAGGGTGGTTACTACAACTAATGAATGACCCGTTTATACATTCTATTTGCAAAGGTTATCCCAAACACCCTTCTCCTTCCCTTAGAAAAACCTACACACCTGTCTACTACTCACTTCAAATCAGGTGCTTGTTGTGTCATGCCCTGTTCTTCTATTCTGCTCTGGGTCCATCTGTGGTCATGAGTGCCTGGATGTAGAATGATGAGTGAATATTCTTTGCTGAGTGTTCTGTGAATGACAGTTGAAGTGAGGCTGGCTGAGAGAGATGTGTCCCATGTATACCAGCCGTGTGGACTGTAACCTGTAACTATGAAACCTGCAACTAGTAAACACGTGTTTCCTTCCTACCAGAGGCTACCGAGTCATATGTACTAAGAAGGTACTCCCATAACAGGGCTGCATTTCCATATCTGTCACATGTGATGCTGGTGGACACCCATCAAGTGGGCACAGCAATTCCAGGAACATTTACTGAACAGGCTGATGCAGCAGCATTGACTCATACTGGAATTGGGGACAGCATTTCCACGCAAGTCCAAATCCAGACCCTCCGTAGTACTATAAGCAGTAGTAAAATCATGTATTAAGCGCAAACTAAGCCAGAGTACAGTACCAGTGTTGACAGGTGCTGCATCACACATAACATACAGATACAAACAAATAAAAGCTTTACATACATTACAAATCAATCCAATAATAAGAGACATTGCAGCACCTTTCTCTGAACAGAGGATCCATATGGAAAGAGATACCATTATATTTATAGCAGGAGCACTGGGGTCTTCTGCATTGAATAAGCTAGTGCTGAGCTAATGGTGGATATTGCTGTGTGCTTTCAGTTTTATTTATTTAAGAATTTTGTCTATTCTAGTGAAGGGTAGAAATATTTTGAAAACAATATTAGTCATAGCTTTGCCCTGCGTATACATATTGTTTAATGGCTTTCTACAAATCAGAAGCTTTAAGAGATCGCTTGGACTTCAAAATCAAACTTTCTTGAGCAAGTTGGATTTGTTTGTTGTTGAAGTAGTGCACATATTTCAAAATACTATAACTGTATTTTGGAAGAAGATAAAGGAAACTGTGAAAAGGTATTTAATACTTGGAGAAAACATTTTCTGACAATGAGATAGTGGTAAGTATTGAGTTTGGTTTTCATTGCTTTCTGAAACAACATCTTTCTGCTATTAGTTCCCGGTGAGGGGGGTACGGAGGTTAGAGGCCTCCCAGCTAATGAGGAGGCTCGGAATGGGGTCTTTATTACAACACTTTTTAATTGCCCCCAAGGAAAGTGAGAATGTACTGCATGTAGTCCCTTCTCCCCGATCCATGGCAGCCATTTTTTTTTGCTTTTTATTCATGAGTTGAGAAACGGTTTACACACTGTTTGTCAACGCAAGTAAAATACTATTAGTACCCCCTACAACATTCCAGGGTAATAATAACAATAGACCGGGGGGTATTACCGGTTTTATAATGACCCATGGCTTACGTTAAAGCCCCTTCTTCACTCTGGTTTGTAAATGAGGCCCGAGGCATTAACGGACCAGTAATGTCCCCCTCCTAGGGTTCTGTGGCTTAAGTGGATAAGTACATCATCCTACTAGTGTACAAACGGGCTAAATGTCAGCGGACACAAAACATATGGTACCTGGATTTGAAATATTTATTTCCCAAGATGTCAGGAAGTATCTGCAGATCTGACCCATATCTACATTGACTGACGTAAAATTAGAACACTCTGGCAGGGCATTCTCAAATTGTTCACAGAGGTTTGTAAGTGTGAGGTTAATTACCCACCTTTCCCGATAATCTTATTGTGTTTGAAAGGAGCGCATGAAACATTCATTAGTGATTGCTTTTGCAGGTTCACCAGGCACTGGAAAGTTCCAAATATTCCTTGTGTGTAGGAATGTTTCAGGTCAAATTGATAACAATACACCGGTTGTCACAACACACATTCTGCTTATTGACATTTAAATATGGCTCTTGGAAATAATCTTACAGTGCATTTTGTTGTTTCTTTCGGTTGGTCCTCACATCAAATTAACAGTGAGCCTAACCAGTCGGGGGGAGGTACTACTGTGTTTCTTCAGCTATTTGTGTTACTTGTATATTGCAGGAACTGTGGAAAACGCATGTTATCTGTGGTGTCATGCATGGCAGCATGCTCAGTGCATGACAGAGTATGCTTTTTGTTTGTTTTAGGGACGATAGATGTCGAATATCTGAGGCTTTGTTGTTTTGTGCTGTAATGACCCTTCAACCAAAGGTTGTTACCCTTGTATTTCGATTTCTTAGTTATAGTAGTTGGAACATCACAATATGTAACACAATGTTTTTTAATTGATGTAAACTAACATACTCAGATTGCCTGCTGGGCATGGCATCTCCAAGTGAACCATTTCATCCATTAGGCTTGGTCTGTGCTCAGTGTACCCAAGACACAAGGCATTGCCCTTGACCATACCCTTGTCACCTCTGAACCATCCATTATGTCCACTAGGAATGGGATTCAGCCATGCATATTTAACACTATGTCCCAGCTAAACTCCCAGCCATCCATTGTATACACTGTGTATTGGCTGGGGCTACAGCTAGTGAACAATGTGCTCATACTATGTCTTCAGCCTTGCACTCCCTGTGAATGATCCGTGTCCCGGGGACCTCAAGCAGTAAGGCACTCTTCTGCGCACAATCCACTGAAACCAAAGGCCGCAGGAGACTGTAAACCACTGAAGCAGAGTCCAGCCCAACAGAGCACATGTGTGCTCACAGGGGATGACAGGCCCATTTCAGAGCGGCACAGAAGAGGGTAGTTGTTGGAATCTACTTGGTCGACCACAAAACACTAGGACACCACCTCATGAACTCTGCCCACTTCTCTCACAAAGCCACTACAAGGATAATTTCCTTCTTAGAGGGCCGTGCCATGAGGGTCTTCTCAGACCAGGCATCAGCCACTCCCTCGCCCATCAGCTGTGGAGTGCCTCAAGGCTCATGCACCTCGCCAACCCTCTATAACCTCTTCACCCTACCATTATTTAATGACCCGGAATTTCTCGGAATAACGTTCACCAATTATGCCGACGACACACAAATCCTTCTCCGTCTATCTGGTGACTACGAGAAAGACCTCAGAACACTACAGCAGACATATGTAATCATCCAGGCCTGGATGGCAGCAAACGGCCTATGCCTTAACGGGGATAAAACGGAACTCCTAATTGTAGGCCCCAAATACAGCAATTTCAGCATTGAAAACACTGTCATCCCAGTCTCGGCTGCAGTAAAAACACTCAGAGTCTTTCTTGACTCCACTCTCTCCATGAATAGACAAGTTAGCTACATCTCCTCATCAGCAGCTCACACTACTAAAATCATCAACGAGGTAACACCCTACCTCTCCGCCAAGAACTGTCTCAACATTGCCAGAGCCACCATAGGAACCAAACTGGACTATTGCAATGTCCTTCTGCTAGGTACATCTGCCAAGAACATTAACAGGCTACAAATTGCGCAAAATAATGCTCTCCGAGCTGCTCTCAGTATCCCCAAGAGAGAGCATATCTCCCAGGCTAGACAAGATGCCCACTGGCTCCCTATCAAAGAACGCATATTGTTCAAGCGCTCACAATCACACACAGATGTCTTTCCCAATCAGCGCCCCGATACCTAGCTGATCGGATACACCCTGCACAATCACTCAGACCTAAGCGTGAACTCTACTCTGACCAATTTGCGGTCCCTGTCTTTAACAGAGCCAAAGCCGGCGGTACTAGCTTTGAAGTATTGGCACCAAAATCTTGGAACTTACTACCCCCCAAACTCAGGAAGGAAACATCACTCCTAGCCTTTTGAAAGGCTCTGAAAACCATATTATTCAAATAACTGTTTGTTCCACTGTAACCAAGGAACTGTTTATCACCTAATATGTATGACCCTGAACGGAAAACTGTACACTGTTTTTGGCTGCACTGAAGTGAATATGATGTAACAGCGCCACGATGCCCTAGGGCAGCTGCGCGCTTTATAAATGTAAATAAATAAATAAATACATAAATGAAGAGTAGGTGAGTGAGTATTGAGTATGTGTGTGCATGCATGTGTGTGTGTGTGGTGCATGTATGTAAGATGTGAGGGCTGGTGAGTCACACAATGTTTGTAGTGGGGAAGGGAGAGGGGAAGGAGAGCGAACATGGGAGAAGGTGGGGTTGATGAGCAGGTGGAGTGAGAGGTGCAGAGGGGAAAACCCCCAAAACAGCCATTTCCCATAGAATAGGTTCTGCATTGCGACAGTGACGTTGGATTCAGAGTAACTGCCTTTCAAACCCTTTTCAGAGGTGTATTATGCCTACAAGGTGGCATTGAAGCATGGCTCTCAATCCCAGTGTTTGCAAGAGAGATTGTGCTTGTGTGAGGCGTGGGGGTGGGGCAAGGGTAAATCCCCCAAAACAGACATGTTCCCACCCATTAAAGGCCAAATCAAATCAGCCTAATAAAGCAGTCTGTTCGGGATGAAGGCTTCAACGGGTAGGTTTTAAGCCCTCAATTTGCCCAAGCCCCACAGGTCACCATCAACAAACAGTGGCAGCGATAGGAAACGTGTACTCTGTCACTCTGAGGGTTATAGGTATGTTGTCAAATGCTAGATGTATTTGGCAAAGGATTTCTATCTGGTGCTCAGCTCAGGGAATGTGAACTCAATTCGAGATTGAATCGAATATTCCTCTAGCTATGACCAATTAAATGTTAATGAATTAGAAATGTATTTAGATCAGACGATACATTACATTTTGGGGTTTTCCAGGTGCTGTATTTGTTAGCCTAATTTATTTAAGTTATAACCGTAAAAATGGAGATAGGTGTTTTGCACCCTTGACCATGCACCGGGCAACCAGAAACCTCCCAATGTGGCCACAAGGCATGGCCTAAGGTCCCCAGTTTGCTGAAAATCGTCTTGCTGTGTTGTGCAAGTCCGACTGTGACTCTCCGTCTCAGTCTGAAAAGATAAGTATATTCAAAATCGCTGTAATGCTTTCTAACCCAAGCACCCCATCCCTATTACATGAAATAATAATATTTTGTGTCTGCAGTCAAATTAAACAATAAAAAAACAACTGAAGCCTCTCATGTTTAATTCAACCAATGCATCAATTATTAATGTGAAATCTTAGACTTAGTGAAATATCAAATTTATGCAGATGATTTCATCATTTATGCTGTACAAATGCTTCCCAGATGGCAAAAATGCATATCTCAAGTTATAATGCGCTACAAAATAATGTAATTGTGTCTACCAGATTACTGATCACCCAAAAAGAAATAAACAAACATGACCGGAGAGGTCTGCAGAAGTGCAGTTGCTTCTAAATTACCAATTTACATTTGCTTTAGGTTTTGTTTATATAAAAAAAAAACATAATTAGAAAGGCATTTAAAACATCTTGCTTGCAGTACAGATGGCTGCATATGATTGCGTTGGTCAGATAGGTTTTACTGGCTGTTTTAACTGTGCATTTCTGGATCCTTCCACAAAGTGTTGTTTCCAATGCACATTTCTGGTCATGCTACTCAAACAAATGATTTATTTCATTACAATGATCTGCGCATGATATTGATAATTGACCTCACAAAGTGATTGCCTACCTGTGTGTGTCAAAAATGCAGACAATTGGAAAATATGAATCTGGGCTATGCATAACCTCTTTCGCACCACATACAGGCTGTGTGTGTTAGTTCAATCCTGGGGGAGTGCAAGGGGCATGCCAGAGCACTTTCCACATGTTTAAAGGGATACACTGGCTTTGTGGGGCTACTTTCTCTAACTGGCAGTATCTCTGTTATAGAAACCCTTCATTTCATCAATGACAAGCCACACCCAGAACCCGATGAGGCAGATGGAAGGCCCACTTCCTCCACCGAGTTGGATTAGGGCAGCAAATACATAGATCATTTTACAGTATTTTGAAATGCAAAGGGGACTGGGCATTGAGTCCTTGAGTCCACTGCCGTTGCTGTATGGACAATTATCCTGCCTGCATGTTCCCTTTGAGCATCAGGCACCCTGCTTGCAGACTATTCTGGATCCAGGCTGGAAATGGTGCAAGGAGAACAAAAGTCTATGTCACCGGTCAACAGAACAGCAATGCATTGTCCATAGATGTCCATATAAAAGACCACAACAAGACTATGCAGCCACAAATCCTCCTCCTACTTCCCCACTCAGATCAGGAACCCCTGACACTACAGTAATACCAACACCTGAAGGCAGCATCATTCCCTCTGAGTCTTTTTTTTTCAAACAAGTTTTTATTAACATTTTTAAAAAGATTACACAAACACAAAGTTCCCCCCCTCCAGTGACCGACCCATGCCCCCCTCTCGTCCCACGCTCCCCTGATCCAAGAGCATACGTTGGTAGTGACCGGGTTTGGTAGTTCCGACCAAACTTCTATATGTGAACATTGACCAACTTCCTTGGGCCAACTGCTCAGTAGGTCCCACTGCATCAGTTCTTCACAAATCAGACTTGTCTTGCGGCTGAATTATTCCTAGGAGTTCCATGGCCTTAGGGAACCAGGCTCGGCGAGCTCCCGCTTTTAGGTATGACAGTAAGTTGGACCCATCTGAAACTAACCTCATGTGATCCCCTTGGATAGAGTAGGTGAGCCATTCAAGGGCTACTAACGACCAGATTTTAGCAATCCATTGATGTTCTTGTGGAGGTTGTTTCGATTTCCATTTTCGAGCCAAGACCAAAGCTGCCGACATCATCATCATCATCGTCACGTAGAGCTTACGGTCTGCCCTCGTTTCGAGGGCTTCCAGGACCCCATTTAGACCTACCAAGTCCAGGCCTCTGTTGCGTCCAACTGTGATACACAAGACTTGGGTAACTGGACCCAGGACAGGTCAATTTCTGGACAATCCCACTAGATATGAGCCCAGAAGCCCTCTCCCCTGTACTCCCTCCAACATAGCCGTGAGGTATTGGGGAATATTTTATTTAGCCTGACCGGGGTTAGGTGCCACTGGAGCATCAGTTTCAGCCACATCTCACAAATCTGAATTGATCTTGTAAGCTTGGGGATCTGTGCCCACAACTTTTCCCAGACCGGTTCCCCTATCTCTGTCCCCGTGTCCTGCATGACAGGGCTTCTTCCTGCTTGATATGTTTATAAATGGAAGCCAGCACCCACTTATCCCCCGCATCTGTATCTAGGTACTTTTCGAAAGGGGTGAGGGGACGGGACCTCGCCTGCTTGATCAACAGATGAGAGAGCCAGTGCCTCATCTGGAGATAGGAAAACTGCTGCCTCTCCCCTATACCAAAGTCCCTTTTACACTGCTCAAATTGTTTGAGCTCGTCTCCGACAAACATGTCTCGCACCATGCGTCAGCCCCCTTGGTGCCAGGGATTAAAAGCTGATGCTTGAGTGTACGCAGGGGTGAACTGGGGCGTGTAGGGGGAGGGGAAGGAGGTGATGTGCACCCTATTTACAGCTTGGTTCCATGCCTTTTCCGTTGTTGCGGTTATTGTGCTGCAGTACATTTGATTTGGTCTGTCAGGCCTCAGCAACCACAGTACACCCTCTAGGTTTCCTCACACCACCGCTCTGTCCATCAGCCTCCAAACTTTCCCTCTGTCATCCCTTTGCCAATCCCTGATAACACTAATCTGAGCCGCCAAATAGTATACCCTGAAGTCTGGCTCCCCCATACCTCCCCGGGCTGGCTGCGCTTTCATTAGTTTTGCCGCTACTCTCGGGCATTTCTAGTTCCAGACAAAACAATTGGTTATTTTCTGGATGGCCCTGAAGAAGGACGCTGCGACGGGTGCAGAGAGGGCCGAAAAGTAGTAAAGCAGCAGAGGTAAGATCGCCTTCTTTAAGGCGTTTATACGGCCCAGCCAATTTATCGCCAGGGGCCCCCCAATCAACCATTTTGGTTTTGAGCTTCTGAAGGAGAAGAGGATAATTTGCCTTGTAAAGGTCCTCCACTGTTTTGGTTAGGTATATTTCCAGGTACTTTAAAGATTTGTCGACCCATCTATATTTATACACCCTTCTGAGGTCTTGCTCTGCGCTGTCTGACAATGAGAGGGAGAGGACTTTGGATCTATGCATGTTAATTTTTAACCCCGCCACTTGGCCAAACCGGTCCAACTCCCTGCCCACTGCACGTAAAGAGGTGTCATGCTGAGTCACAGACAGAATCATGTCGTCCGCAAAGGCAGCTACCTTGTGGACGCTGCCTCCGAAAGGAATTCCCTCTATATCCCCGACTGCCCTTACTGCTGACAGAAATGGTTCCAGGTGAAGAGCATAAAGAAGGGGGGACATTGGACAGCACTGTTTTGTGCCCCTTCCTACTAGAATCGAGGCTGCGATTTGGCCATTAATTGCTAGTCTGATGACTGGATTTTGGTAATTAGCCCTAACACGATTGATATAGTTGGGTCCGAAGCCTATCTTGACCATAGCGGCAAAAAGGAATCCCCACTCAACATGATCAAATGCCTTCTCAGCATCTATTTCTAGCAGAAGGGCCAGAATTTTCAGTTTCTGGGTCTTTTCAACAAGATGGGCTAATCTTCTTACGTTGTCAGAGTTTTCCTGCCGCTAATGAATCCCGACTGGTCTGTGTGAATTAATTTGCGGAGGATTGTGTCGAGGTGGTTGGCTAGTACTTTGGTATGAATTTTGGCGTCCACATTTATTAAGGCTATAGGGCAATAGGACCCACAATAAGTCGGGTGTTTACCCTTCTTATGAATTAGGATCACTTTGGCTTCGTCCATTGTTTTGGGAAGGACCTTAGTGTACCCGAATTAAACATTTTACAGGCCGATTCATGGAATTAATGTGCGCCGCGCAAGCGTGCGAAAACGTGCGATTCGCAGTGAAAGAGCGAAAATCGCAGGGAAACCAGCGCACATCGATTCATGGAAGTCCGTGCGCGAGAAAAATATTGGATGTGCGCTGAAAAAGTGCGCGGCGCATGCCGGCGCACAGGTCATCTAACGGCGTGCGCCACGGCCACAGCGAAATCGCACATAGCGCGGCGCACATAACAAAAGTAGGCGGAACACGGGGCGTGACACGCGGAATGGGGAACAACTCGTGAAAATATGGGCGTCACGGGGGAAGCACAGGAGGCAAGTGCGTGGAACGCCCACACGCTCGCCTACAACACGTATTCATGGAATCGAATAGGGCAAACCAGCGCACGGGCAAAGACGCGCACAGGCCCATACACGTCCGCCACATGAAAGCAGGCGGTAGCGTCCCTGCGAATGAAAAAAATGTGCGCCAAAATGTGCACTAACAAAAAGCACGTATACGCAGCTCTGATGAAAGTCCCATACTGTGGCCATCTAGGACAAATGATGTGCAAAGGGGAACGCGACAAACACGGACACCCGCTGTGTGAATAATAGCGTGTGCGTGTATTTCATGGGTGCGCGGGAAGTTCTACACAGGATCGGGCCTAGGGGAGCGAGGTACGTGTATTTCAGGGGCTCGCGGGAAGTTTAACACACGATCGGGCCTGGGGGAGCGTGGTACGTGTATTTCAGGAGTGCGCGAGAAGTTTCACACGCGATTGTCCTGGGTACGTGTATTTCAGGGGCTCGCGGGAAGTTTAACACTCGATCGGGCCTGAGGGAGCGTGGTACGTGTATTTCAGGGGTGCGCAAGAAGTTTCACATGCGATTGTCCTGGGTACGTGTATTTCAGGGGTGCGCGAGAAGTTTTACACGCGATTTGCCTGGGTATGTGTATTTCAGGGGTGCGCAAGAATTATTACACGTGATTGGCCTGGGTACGTGTATTTCAGGGGCTCGGGTTGTTTTACATGCGATTGGCCTGGGTACGTGTATTTCAGGGGTGCGCGAGAAGTTTTACACGCGATTGGCCTGGGTATGTGTATTTCAGGGGCTCATGGGTGGTTTACACGCGATTGGGCCTGGGTGAGCGGGGTATGTGTATTTCATGGGCTCGCGGGTGGTTTTACACGCGATCGGGCCTGGGTGAGCGGGGTATGTGTATTTCAGGGGCTCGCAGGTGGTTTTACATGCGATCGGGTCTGGGGGAGCAAGGTACCACTCAACGTCTGCCTTGCGTGTAGAAGAGCGCGTAGCCAACACCCACCCGCTGTGAAGTAATAGCGTGTGAACCCCAACGCCTGCAAAACACACACACCGCACCCCACGAAAAGCACGTACAGAGCAATGGAAATCCACGTGGGATCTTCAAGCCCTTCCAGGGCAATTCCCGTGCGCGATATGTCACAGATGCGTTTACGCGCTAAGGGCCTTTGGTCCAATGGAATTGCGTATGCGTGCTGATGTGCTTACGCGCTAAGGGCCTTTCCTCGAATTACACGCTGACGTGCAGAATTTTCACGTGCCAAATCACTCCGTATCAAGCTGGCCACGTGTAAGCACACGGAAGACCACGCTCCTGCCCAAAAGGCCGAATTACTACCCCCCAGATCCCCGAGCAGCCTCCCACGAGCCATCTGCTGCTGCCTGCCTGCCTGCTGCCACCGTGCCCTGCCATTTGGTGCCTGCACATCAGCCATCTGCAGGGGTCCAGTTGCTGTGTCCACCCCTGCTGAAACAGAAGACTCCCGACTGGGATACCATCGCTCCACAGCCCAGCCCCAGGACCCAGTTGCCCACCCACGCCTGCCTCGGGGGTCGCCATGTCGGGGCAAACACCATCCGAGACCACTGGCGACCCCCAACCAGAGGGGCAGAGGGCCACCAGCTTCAGTCAGAAGGAAGTTGCTGTCCTGGTGGAGCTTGTCTTGGGGCATTATGATGCCCTCTTCGGATCATCACACGCCGATAAGGAAGGACGAGACAGGATCTGGGACGACTTGCCATCAACGCGGAGGGGGTGGCAACCCGCAACATCAAGCAAGTCAAGAAGCGTTTGGAGGACTTGAGGTCCAGGACCCTCATGAAGGCCCGGCGCCTCGTAGAGGGGGGCCGGGGCAGCATGAGTACCATCCAGATGAGGGTCCTGGAACGCGTACGCCCAGCGCTCCATGCCCAGATCCTTGAGAGGCAGACCCGTCTGGAGTCGAGCGGTAAGTGGCCAAGCATTGCTGTGTGAGACATGGCATGTTGCAGTGTGCTGGTTGTCTGATACTTGCCTGTATGTGTGACATAGGCCATGTACGCATGTGTGTGTGCAGGGAGATCATGGTCATGCATGTGAGACCAGTAATGTGTGAAGCACACGGTTGGTGTATGTGTTTAAATGCAACATGGGGAGCCCTATGTGGAATGGACACATGAGAGCATGCCAGTCTCTGTTCCTGGACATGGGTGGGGGTGAGGGATGGGTGCTGATGCCATGTACATGTATGGTGTCCATGTCTGTGTGTCTGACCTGCGTGTCTGTGACTTGTGAATGCCATGGATGCATGACACATGTCTGTGATAATGTTCAGAATCACTGATGCAGCCTAGTTATCCTTGCATCCACTGTGTCTGGGGTGTACGAGTCCAGATGGATGAAAGTACGGTGAAGTGTGTGCATGTGATAGGCATGACCCATGATGCATGTGAGTTCCAAAACAACATTTTATGTTTCAAGATTCCCTTGGACATGTTTGCTAATGTCCATAGCATGCGCCATGACTGTTACTGCATGTGTTTTGCCTGCACTGACCCATGTGTTGTGGAGGGACATGATGGAAGTGATCTTTGACAGTGCCACTCATCTGCTTCCTGTCTCGGGGACCATTGTACAGTACCCTGATGCTTGTGTTCTATGTCTCCCTCTACACAGCGCAAAGTGAAGAAGAGGGCAGAGACGGCCCTGTGGAGCAAAACGGCGGGGATGCCTCCACGGCTGCAGCGGAAGGGGTGGGTGAGCCCCCACAGGGGCTTGCAATGGCAGAAGACGGGGTGGAGCCATCCAGGTTGGTGGTTTCCACAGAGGAGGAGAAGGCCGCTACTGAGCCGCACATGGGGCCTGGTGGGGGGATCCCTGCTGGTGCAACTGGTGCAGTCCAGGGGCAGGGGCAGGAGGCAGCACAGGTCACCGTGGAGGGGCCTGTACATGTCACTGTCCCTGACACGTGACCGCATCACCATGCACCAGCAGGGATGCCCCATCCCAGGCCCGTCCGCAGGTAGGGGGATGTCCATGTCATCTGACTCCCCTCCACCTGCGGACGAGGGGACCCCTGGCCGTATGGAGAAGGTCCTGATTGGTGTCGCGTTGCGCACGGGTGTCATTCGTGATGACGTGCGTGCTTCCCCAGGAGGAGCACACACGTCATCACGAAGAGCACCGTGCTAACGTGGCCCAGTTGGGAGGGGTGTGGTCAGGGGTTTCGTACATGTGTCAGCCACTCTGGCGACCCTCTCCTCCTCTGTGGAGGCTATGCGCCAGTCGTACTCCATGCCGTCTTCCGGCCCAGATGCCACCAGGGCCCCCTGTGGACCTGCCCCGACCAACGCAGCCAACTCGGTGGGGATCCCATCCCTGCCACAGTCAGGAGTCGGAGGTCTAGCAGGGGTGGACACACCAGCAACTGGACCCCAGCAGATGGAGGATGTGACGGCATCATCGGGCAGGGCACGTGCACGACGGCGTCGGTGGATTCCATCAGCCTGAATGCCTTCGTGCTGGCACAGGCAGTTGCGTCGGAGGCAGCGGCAGGCTCGACGTGGGAGGCATCATGGCTCGGGGCCATCAACATCAGGGGGGCAGGCATCGGCCAGAGGGCAGGAGAACCCTGGAATGGGAGTGTCTTCCGTGTGGAAGCGGTTGGGCCAGCAGATAGGTGCGGAGCGGCAGCGGGCAGAGGAGGAACGGCTCACAATGGTCAGGGCGGTGAACTCCATGCGGAG
The DNA here is from genome assembly GCF_040938575.1 of Ambystoma mexicanum. Classification (NCBI taxonomy): domain Eukaryota; kingdom Metazoa; phylum Chordata; class Amphibia; order Caudata; family Ambystomatidae; genus Ambystoma; species Ambystoma mexicanum. The sequence goes on from NC_090928.1 coordinate 357,198,082, forward strand.
GGCACTGAGGCAGGCTGAGTGCCTCGACGGTATTCTCAGGGAGTTGGAGCTGGACACTGCATTATCCCTGCGAGACCTCGGGGCCAGGGAACATGGCCGCCTCCAAATCATTGAACAGGAGTTCGATGATGCCCTGGGCCATGACATCAACCAGTGAGCCGTCGGACTAGCCCGCTGCACTTGTAAATAGTTATGTAGTTAGTGTTAGGTTTCCTTTGCTTTTTCATTTATTTTGGACCTTTTGGACAATGGACTACATTTTTGTATATAGTTTTTTTATTAGGTAGTATTTTTAGATAGGTTTCATTTCTTCAGTTGGGATCATGGACCCTGGATTGTTTATCTGTACATAGTTGACTGTTGGATTATAGTTTTTTTTTTGGATTTACCCATGGAGCAATGGTTTTCGGTTTTGTTTTTCCCTTGGATTTACTTTTTTGGACTGTGACTTTGGACACCTTTCCTTTGGATTATGATTTGTGGTTTTCCATTATTTTACGGACATTAATTCCCATTGTCGTTTGTTTATTTTTAATTCCATTTATGTTGCTTTTAATACATTTTTTTCATCAAACTTCAATGTGTAGTATCATCTCATTGGTTTCATGCATATCATGATATGGGTTTTGACATTCACTTACACCCATTGTGTGTATGTGAGGGACATGTGTTCATTTACATACTTGCCATTGGGGTTGTATCATGTAATTGGCATTTCTAAGTGGGTGGATGCAATACTTGGGTGGGTGTTTGGCATGTGGAGGCTGCCCATAAGGGCCAGGGATCTAGATTGTGATGACGTGTTGGCTGGGGAACATGTGTCAGTGCCTGTGGGCAGGTGCCCCGCACTGCTGGGGGTGGGGGTGCAGGGGGACATGAGTGGGACATGAGTGGGGGCCTGCTGGCAGGTGCCCCGCACTGCTGTGGGGTGGGAGTGCAGGGGGACATGAGTGGGGGCCTGCTGGCAGGTGCCCCGCAATGCTGGGGGGTGGGTGTTCAAGGGGACATGAGTTGGTGATCAGTAGTGCAAGGAGACATGTGCCTTTGCTGGGGGGCATGCCCATGTTGGGTGGGCTGCCTGCGGGACATGACCAGGGGTGCAGGGTAGTCCCCTGTGGTGTGGGCTGCCTGCAGGGGCCGTGGAGGGTGTACAGGGAACACCTGGGAGGACCCACACTGCCAAATCACGTGTAGGACTCCCCGGCACCCCTGAAATACACATACCCTGCTGAAATTGTGTGTGAAACTTCCCACGCACCCCTGAAATACACGTACCCTGCTGAAATCACGTGTGAAACTTCCCGTGCACCCCAGTAATACACGTACCCTGCTGAAATGGCGTGTGAAACTTCCCACGCACCCCTGAAATACACATACCCTGCTGAAATCGCGTGTGAAACTTCCCGCGCACCCCAGTAATACACGTACCCTGCTGAAATCGCGTGTGAAACTTCCCGCGCACCCCAGTAATACACGTACCACGCTTGCACAGGGCCAATTGTGTGTGAAAGTTCCCGCGCACCCCAGTAATACACATACCCTGCTGAAATCGCGTGTGAAACTTCCTGCGCACCCCTGAAATACACGTCCCCTGCTGAAATCGCGTGACAAACTTCCCAAGCACCCCAGTAATACACGTACCCTTCTGAAATCACGAGTGAAACTTCCTGCGCACCCCAGTAATACACGTAACCCGCTCGCACAGGGCCAGCCGCGTGTGAAACTTCCCGCGATCCCCAGTGATACACGTTCCCCGCTTGCCATACTGGTACAGAGTTAGCGCAGCCCTTTGCGCTGGATTGGGGATTTTGATGGCTTTTTCCTGCGCGAGGGGCGTTCTTGGGGGCGTAACTGGCACTGCTGCAGGGTCACTGCGCCACTGTGCGCCACGGCTGGTTTTGGTAGCTGGAATCCATGAATACGCTGTGCGCGGAAATGGATTTTAGCGCACGCGGCTGGCGCAGTCTATCGCACGGGAACACTGTGCGCCAGCCACGTGCGCCACTTTTGTGCAAAATTCCATGAATTACCCCGTTAGTAAGGAAGGGAATTAAGACTTCTTTGTGTGCTTTGTAAAACTCGGATACAAACCCATCTGGGCCTGGGGCTTGGTTGGAAAGTAGGTTGTTGATTACCCTTCTAACTTCCTCTGAAGTTATCTCGCCTTCCAGGAACTCCCTATCTTCCGACGAGATCTGATGAAGGTCGATCATGTTTAGCTAGGCCTCCTGCTCAGGGAGAGGCGGATTATCAGAGCTGTAAAGATCTGCGTAAAATATGCAGAATTCGCTTTCTATGTCTGAATTGTTGGTGTACAAATGCCCTCCCTCCCCCTTGATTGTTAGAATGATTTTGTCCCCTATTTCCTCCCTTAGCAATCTGGCCAGAAGACAGTTGGATTTATTGGCTTTAATGTAATATCTTTGGCGCAGCCAGAGGAGATTGCACTCGCCCGCTCTTTTTTGTATGAGATTCGACTGCTCTCTCACTGCCCTGCATTCTCTTTTGCTGGCTGTTTATAGCCCATCTGAGCCATAATACCCTTGAGTTTGGCTTCCAGTTGTTGCTCCTCCAATCTCAACTCACATTCTCTTCTGGCCTTGATAGCTATGATTCTCCCTCTAATCGTTGCCTTGAGGGTATCCCACCATAGTTGCAGAGCCGAGTCCTCACGATTGTTGTGTTTAGCGAACTCTGCTATCTCGCCCTATAGCTCCTTGACAAGAATAGGGTCTTTGAAAATCGAGACCGGATAGCTCCACTTCCGTAGGCCAAGGGTGCCCCATGGTCTAGCTAATGATAGGGTAAGTGGAGCATGATCAGCTAGCGTATTTGCCCCTATAGCCATGTCTGCTGCTTTCCCCACCAGTGGCGTTGACAGCCATACGTAGTCAATACATGAGTTTGTCCTGTGGTGTGCATGTGAGTAAAAAGTGTAATATTCTGAGTTCCCATGAAGTTCTTGCCATGCATCGACTAAGGCCAACTCCTGCATTTTCTTTACGAGGTCTCCGGAGGGTTTCCCTTGCGTAGCCCAAGACGTCGAGCTCCTATCCTTCGAGGGGTCCCATGCCAAATTAAAGTCTCCCGTTAGTAGAATGTTAGCCCTGGCAAATTTCCCTAGTCAGGGGAGGGTGTTTTGAATGAAAGGGTCTTGAGCCTGTTTTGGTGCATAGAGGGTTGCTACCGTAAAGGACTCTGCCCTTCCCTCAAGGATAACCACTAAATACCTACCCAGGTTGTCTTTCTGCATCCCCGTGATGGCCACGTCTAGACCATCTTTCAGAGCGATCACCCCCGCCCCCTTTTTTGCTTGCTTGTGTGGCCTGAACCATTCTCGAGTACCCCCTTAATGTTATTTCTCTGCATGTCTCTTGAATCAACATGGGTCTCGTGTAAAGTTACTATTTGGGGATGTTCCCTCCTCAGAAACCTCTCTACCTTCTTCCTTTTAACCTGCGAGTTGAGCCCATTTGCGTTTAATGATAGTAGCTTCAAAGAGTTTGTGCTAGTCATGTGAGGCGACTATAAATTTACTTTTAGCCCCGGTGGGAGCCAATCCCGCTACATCACCTACCCTGAGGGGTCACCTCTCATCTTGCCCCCTACTGGATGAGGTTTTGACTTGGGACTCTTGGATCTTTCCTGTACCCTTCCTCCGCACCCCCTTTTCCCCACAGCCCGCCCCCCCTTCCAGGCAAGCCTAGGTGGCCCAAGGCCCCTCTCGTAATACAAAGACGAGCGCCGGACTCTATATCTATCCCAGAACTGCCTCACGCAGGATCCCCCAATCCCATTCCAAGACCCCAGCCCTCCCCCTTCCTGCTTCACATAACAAACTCTCATGAACAACCTGAAACATAACACACATCTTCGTTGGCGAGCACCCTCCCCAGGCTTGGCCTAAGGACTCAAAAGCTCCTCGATACATCAGGATCTGTTGGAGGGCCCCCTACCAATATCCGAGGGGTCAGCATCCGCATTGTTGAAGGTTTTCCTGGGTGCAGATCCCTGTTCCTGCTTCCTCGCTCGCTTGGGCCTGACCGTTGATCATTCCCATGGTTTGCGCACATTGGGATGAGCATCCGCGCCTGCGGGGGGCCTTGAGGGTTGCTCCTCCAGGCCGAGCAGGGCCAGCCCCTGGTCGCAAGTTGTAATCTTGTGGTGAGAGCCCTGCCAGGAGAAGGTCAGGCTGAAAGGGTGGGACCACTTGTAGCGGATTTGTTGTGATTGCAAATAGGACAATACATGGCCTATTCGCCTCCTTTTGATTAGAGTTAGCTGAGCCAAATCTTGATACAAGAAGATTTTGTGGCCATTGTAGGTGATGTGTGCAGCCTTCCTGGCCTTTTCCAGAACTTTTTCTTTTATGGCGTAGTTCTGGAAGGCCACCAAAACATCTCTCGGCCTCGCACCTGGTTCTGGTCTGCGCTGGCCCACCCTGTGGACTCTGTCAAATTGCATCACAGATTCGAATTCAGACTCAAGGAGGTCAGCAAATATTGATTTGAGTGTTTGTGTTAGCTCCTGATCTGGTATGTCCTTGGGCAGGGATTTAACTTTAATATTCACTCTCCTTGACCTATTCTTCAGATTTTCAGCCTTTAACTCGAGATTTTGTGTAGCCACGGCCAGTGTTTCCAAAAGATTGTGGACTTTCCTTGCATGCTCTGTCAGTTCTTGGATGGCCCTCTCATTAGTGTCCACTCTCTCTTCAATTTTGTTGATATCCCTTTTAATTTCTCTTAATCTTTCAGCTAGATCCTCCGTCAGCTTGTCCATCTACTGCTGTCCTACTGCTGTAATCTTGTCGACAAATTTGCCCATGAATTGTGTGAGCATTGCCTGGGACACTGGTTTGTCTTGCTTTTCCTGGGAGGAGGGTGTGGCTTGATCGTATGACCAGTCTCTCATCTCTTGGCCCTCTGATGACTCAATTTCTTTTGCCCAGATCTTCATGAGAGGGCCTTCCATCCCTTTTTTGGAGCCTTTCCCAGAGGCTGGCGTGTCCTTCTCTCTATTCCTCGACATTTCCGGCTGCCTCTCTTAGGTGTAATGGTGGATGACTTTTGGGGGAGCAGCTTGTCTGCCAACGAGACCTCAGGTGAGACGAGAGGGTGACTCGCCACTGCGGGGGACCCCCAGGAGACAGGAGGCGTTGGTTCTGTACTTCTGTAGTCTGCTAGGGTGCTGTCACACTGCCGGGCCCCGCACCTCTATCCAATCCTTTTTTTCCGGTATATGGACGGATTGCTGTCCCCCGGAGCTGCCCCCTCGGCGTGCGGTCCCCGCAGCCTGCTCTGCCTCAACAAGCTTAGAACCGACTTGCTACTTATACCGTAAGCACGATTCTCGCACTCGCGAATTTTGCCGCGATTTGGCCCGATTTCTTTACTTGTAAAAAGATAGCTGCTTTTGCCTGAACTGCTAAATTTCGTTTGCCTCTTAAGAACCTTCCCTGAATCATTGCTAGAGTGAGCCTGAACTCATATTAACTAGATACCACTCACCCTGAACCTCCTGAAGGGAATTAAAATCATTTTCAGCATATTTCTCACTGCATTGTCATCATATTCAAAGCCTTTTGCCTGTGTTTCAAACTTCTGTAGTCTAAGCTTGCTGAATTGAACTGAATTACATTTGATTGCATTCCTAAGAACTGTGTCATCTTCATCTTCATCTCCTTATATTGCATAAAAGGGGGGGTGAATTGTCCAAGAAAGTAAGTGATTACATTGTCTTTTGCTGAAACCCTATCAGGTTATTTTCTGTATTGCATCTTCATTCCACCTTGCATCCATTTGAAACCATAAAAGTATTGTTGCTATCCTATCCATCCTATAACCACTCATCATTGATTATAAAGAAGTGTGCTAGTGCCAGACTATCCATTATTGATTACTGCTCAGATTAAGTGTGATATTCAATTATTAATTTATTATAAAGTGTGATATATATATATATATATTGTTTAAATTCTCAAATAAACCTTTTAACTTGCAAAACTTGCAAAACAGAACTACTTCTTGGCTCAGTGGGGTCAGGGGGATTCCAAGAGAGGGGTGTTATATAGGGGTAGTCATCCAGAACTCATGAACTGGACATAAAGATATATCAATAAGGGTTTCCATTCAGTATCCCAGACTAGGCATTGACTTAGCTGTAGTGTTGAATTGAATCCTCTTACAGGATGCACTCTGAACAAACCTGCTACCAATACGTGCCAGCCAGGGTCAGGGGAGATGCACGAGTCAAGACAGTTCGGCGTGTTTATCAGGCGGCGTTTTCACTTGTCTCATCCCTTTGTAGACCAGAGCACTTCTTAGGAATAGTGTTTTCAATTGACACTCTGCACAGTGTTTCTGATTGATGTGATGGGATCATATTCACGTTGAAACATACAAAAACAAAGCCAGGGTCAGGACATGGAGAAGGCGACACTATTAAGTGGGGCAAATAGACTGGGGAAGCATGCAGTTTATATAGAAGTACAATGCATTATTCTGCACGTTATTTTATCCAAATCAGCGCCTAGGCCAGATTAATGCAACACAAGGCGCTACATAAAAAAAACGATTTAAGTTAACGCTCTAGTTTAACAGGTGGCCTGGGTGGATGAATTCACTCTACTGCTAATTGTACCACGACCGGTTTCACTGAGGTCCTTCTGCACACTCAGACTGCACCCTATCATCACATGTGACACCCTGGACCATGCCTGGTCTGACACTGCTGTGTCTATTCAAAGGTGACCGTCTGGGCTTTCGCCACTGTGTCATGATCTGGTCGAGCCATAGCTGCATCCCCCCAACTTACACACTCATTACGATAAGGATAGTCCCGTGCTTCCAAGAATCCTCACGTTTCTGGCTCTGCTTTAAACGCAACACACCGGCAGCGAGCGCCGGTTCCTCTCTGTAAGCCGCCCCCGTGGTGGGCCGTGGACGGTGCACCCCTTCCCTTTGGCGTTGTGTCCTAATGCACAGACTCAGGGTCAGCTGGTAATACTTTAATTGCATATCACGCCCGCCCCAGCCTCGCATTGCCTTAGAAGTGGGAACACACTGGGAGTGACTCCCCTCCTGGGGCAAGGACTATCATTTCAGCATGGAATTCCATACCACAATCATCCTATTTGCATATATGGATGTCAGAAAAACGGTTGCATTCACTGTTACAACTATGAAGAACAAAGATCCTATTGGCTTTGGGTAATGTTGAACCTCACCGGATTCATTCCATTTTGTGAATGGAGAGAGAACTCCTGCAGTAGGACGAGAGCAAGTGCTATGCAGAAGAGAGCCCCTGGAGCATCTACATCCTGGAGGGTCAGAATTATGTTGAGCCGTAGAGTCTGTGGTGCCCAGCAAGAACCCCAGTAGCTGGAGGCTGGTCAAAGAGTGCTTTGAACAAGCAAGAGCGCTGGTGAATTCGAGAAAGGGGGACATAAAGACAACCATTGTCCCTGGCCTGGCACCCAGCAACCAACTCTGAAACCCGAAAGGAAAGAGGATCAAGGACACAGAAACCCACGGGGATAAGAAACCTAAAACGAATGTAATGGGCGCATGGCCTGTTTGAGAGCAAGTAATACAAACATTGTGGTACAAGGCTGAAACAATAACGAAAGTCGAGAGAACACAGAGAAATGGGACACAAACAACGTAATATAAGGTTGGAATATCTGACAAAAAGTATGACAAGTTATCAGAATGGGACAAGCACACAGCCCTCACTAAAGAGGAGTAGGAAAAGTTACAGGTACTATATTTCAGAGCTTATATAACCACCAAGAGTGTCGAGAAAGCACAGGCAGAGCTCCAATGTCACAACAAAGTAAAAGGAAGCAGAATACACTAAAACAGAGACAGTATAGTGCACAAAATCACGAGGAGCTGTGTTATTTGAATGGCCAAGAACCCTAAGATAATTTTTATACATAGAGATAAGACTTTCGCCACAGAGCTAACAGCCGTTTGGGAAGTCTCAACACCAAAAAAGTGGGAAAGAAAGAAGTGCCTTTTCAAGTTAACTTGGAGCGATTGGAAAAATTTAAGATATGAAACTGTCTTCTTCTCAGTAGGAGAAAGACAACTCTATAGATATTTAGTTTACAAAGGTAGCGGGCGCCCCTCTCTCGACAGAACAAGGCCTGATAACCTGTTCAGTGGTTATTAACCACTTGAGAGTTCGCAGCCACTGCTTTTACTCACTGTGCCTTTCACAGATGGGAAATATCCATTTGCATATCAGTCTTTGTCCTGCCCAGGGGCAGTCCAGCACCGAAATACAATGGCAATTCCAATCTGAACGAGAGTACCACCAGCAACCCCATACACGTGTTTCACCCTTGTTGGGGATCATCAGTGAGGTGAAGCTGATGCCTCTCTAAGCACAGTGAGAGGGAGACCACGTCTGGTTGCCCCCAGGAGACCTAGGGTTACCAATCCCAGGTTCCTTGAAATTTAGTTTACAAAGGTAGCGGGCGCCCCTCTCTCGACAGAACAAGGCCTGATAACCCGTTCAGTGGTTATTAACCACTTGAGAGTTCGCAGCCACTGCTTTTACTCACTGTGCCTTTCACAGATGGGAAATATCCATTTGCATATCAGTCTTTGTCCTGCCCAGGGGCAGTCCAGCACCGAAATACAATGGCAATTCCAATCTGAACGAGAGTACCACCAGCAACCCCATACACGTGTTTCACCCTTGTTGGGGATCATCAGTGAGGTGAAGCTGATGCCTCTCTAAGCACAGTGAGAGGGAGACCACGTCTGGTTGCCCCCAGGAGACCTAGGGTTACCAATCCCAGGTTCCTTGAAATTTAGTTTACAAAGGTAGCGGGCGCCCCTCTCTCGACAGAACAAGGCCTGATAACCTGTTCAGTGGTTATTAACCACTTGAGAGTTCGCAGCCACTGCTTTTACTCACTGTGCCTTTCACAGATGGGAAATATCCATTTGCATATCAGTCTTTGTCCTGCCCAGGGGCAGTCCAGCACCGAAATACAATGGCAATTCCAATCTGAACGAGAGTACCACCAGCAACCCCATACACGTGTTTCACCCTTGTTGGGGATCATCAGTGAGGTGAAGCTGATGCCTCTCTAAGCACAGTGAGAGGGAGACCACGTCTGGTTGCCCCCAGGAGACCTAGGGTTACCAATCCCAGGTTCCTTGAAATTTAGTTTACAAAGGTAGCGGGCGCCCCTCTCTCGACAGAACAAGGCCTGATAACCTGTTCAGTGGTTATTAACCACTTGAGAGTTCGCAGCCACTGCTTTTACTCACTGTGCCTTTCACAGATGGGAAATATCCATTTGCATATCAGTCTTTGTCCTGCCCAGGGGCAGTCCAGCACCGAAATACAATGGCAATTCCAATCTGAACGAGAGTACCACCAGCAACCCCATACACGTGTTTCACCCTTGTTGGGGATCATCAGTGAGGTGAAGCTGATGCCTCTCTAAGCACAGTGAGAGGGAGACCACGTCTGGTTGCCCCCAGGAGACCTAGGGTTACCAATCCCAGGTTCCTTGAAATTTAGTTTACAAAGGTAGCGGGTGCCCCTCTCTCGACAGAACAAGGCCTGATAACCTGTTCAGTGGTTATTAACCACTTGAGAGTTCGCAGCCACTGCTTTTACTCACTGTGCCTTTCACAGATGGGAAATATCCATTTGCATATCAGTCTTTGTCCTGCCCAGGGGCAGTCCAGCACCGAAATACAATGGCAATTCCAATCTGAACGAGAGTACCACCAGCAACCCCATACACGTGTTTCACCCTTGTTGGGGATCATCAGTGAGGTGAAGCTGATGCCTCTCTAAGCACAGTGAGAGGGAGACCACGTCTGGTTGCCCCCAGGAGACCTAGGGTTACCAATCCCAGGTTCCTTGAAATTTAGTTTACAAAGGTAGCGGGCGCCCCTCTCTCGACAGAACAAGGCCTGATAACCTGTTCAGTGGTTATTAACCACTTGAGAGTTCGCAGCCACTGCTTTTACTCACTGTGCCTTTCACAGATGGGAAATATCCATTTGCATATCAGTCTTTGTCCTGCCCAGGGGCAGTCCAGCACCGAAATACAATGGCAATTCCAATCTGAACGAGAGTACCACCAGCAACCCCATACACGTGTTTCACCCTTGTTGGGGATCATCAGTGAGGTGAAGCTGATGCCTCTCTAAGCACAGTGAGAGGGAGACCACGTCTGGTTGCCCCCAGGAGACCTAGGGTTACCAATCCCAGGTTCCTTGAAATTTAGTTTACAAAGGTAGCGGGCGCCCCTCTCTCGACAGAACAAGGCCTGATAACCTGTTCAGTGGTTATTAACCACTTGAGAGTTCGCAGCCACTGCTTTTACTCACTGTGCCTTTCACAGATGGGAAATATTCATTTGCATATCAGTCTTTGTCCTGCCCAGGGGCAGTCCAGCACCGAAATACAATGGCAATTCCAATCTGAACGAGAGTACCACCAGCAACCCCATACACGTGTTTCACCCTTGTTGGGGATCATCAGTGAGGTGAAGCTGATGCCTCTCTAAGCACAGTGAGAGGGAGACCACGTCTGGTTGCCCCCAGGAGACCTAGGGTTACCAATCCCAGGTTCCTTGAAATTTAGTTTACAAAGGTAGCGGGCGCCCCTCTCTCGACAGAACAAGGCCTGATAACCTGTTCAGTGGTTATTAACCACTTGAGAGTTCGCAGCCACTGCTTTTACTCACTGTGCCTTTCACAGATGGGAAATATCCATTTGCATATCAGTCTTTGTCCTGCCCAGGGGCAGTCCAGCACCGAAATACAATGGCAATTCCAATCTGAACTAGAGTACCACCAGCAACCCCATACATGTGTTTCACCCTTGTTGGGGATCATCAGTGAGGTGAAGCTGATGCCTCTCTAAGCACAGTGAGAGGGAGACCACGTCTGGTTGCCCCCAGGAGACCTAGGGTTACCAATCCCAGGTTCCTTGAAATTTAGTTTACAAAGGTAGCGGGCGCCCCTCTCTCGACAGAACAAGGCCTGATAACCTGTTCAGTGGTTATTAACCACTTGAGAGTTCGCAGCCACTGCTTTTACTCACTGTGCCTTTCACAGATGGGAAATATCCATTTGCATATCAGTCTTTGTCCTGCCCAGGGGCAGTCCAGCACCGAAATACAATGGCAATTCCAATCTGAACGAGAGTACCACCAGCAACCCCATACACGTGTTTCACCCTTGTTGGGGATCATCAGTGAGGTGAAGCTGATGCCTCTCTAAGCACAGTGAGAGGGAGACCACGTCTGGTTGCCCCCAGGAGACCTAGGGTTACCAATCCCAGGTTCCTTGAAATTTAGTTTACAAAGGTAGCGGGCGCCCCTCTCTCGACAGAACAAGGCCTGATAACCTGTTCAGTGGTTATTAACCACTTGAGAGTTCGCAGCCACTGCTTTTACTCACTGTGCCTTTCACAGATGGGAAATATCCATTTGCATATCAGTCTTTGTCCTGCCCAGGGGCAGTCCAGCACCGAAATACAATGGCAATTCCAATCTGAACGAGAGTACCACCAGCAACCGCATACACGTGTTTCACCCTTGTTGGGGATCATCAGTGAGGTGAAGCTGATGCCTCTCTAAGCACAGTGAGAGGGAGACCACGTCTGGTTGCCCCCAGGAGACCTAGGGTTACCAATCCCAGGTTCCTTGAAATTTAGTTTACAAAGGTAGCGGGCGCCCCTCTCTCGACAGAACAAGGCCTGATAACCTGTTCAGTGGTTATTAACCACTTGAGAGTTCGCAGCCACTGCTTTTACTCACTGTGCCTTTCACAGATGGGAAATATCCATTTGCATATCAGTCTTTGTCCTGCCCAGGGGCAGTCCAGCACCGAAATACAATGGCAATTCCAATCTGAACGAGAGTACCACCAGCAACCCCATACACGTGTTTCACCCTTGTTGGGGATCATCAGTGAGGTGAAGCTGATGCCTCTCTAAGCACAGTGAGAGGGAGACCACGTCTGGTTGCCCCCAGGAGACCTAGGGTTACCAATCCCAGGTTCCTTGAAATTTAGTTTACAAAGGTAGCGGGCGCCCCTCTCTCGACAGAACAAGGCCTGATAACCTGTTCAGTGGTTATTAACCACTTGAGAGTTCGCAGCCACTGCTTTTACTCACTGTGCCTTTCACAGATGGGAAATATCCATTTGCATATCAGTCTTTGTCCTGCCCAGGGGCAGTCCAGCACCGAAATACAATGGCAATTCCAATCTGAACGAGAGTACCACCAGCAACCCCATACACGTGTTTCACCCTTGTTGGGGATCATCAGTGAGGTGAAGCTGATGCCTCTCTAAGCACAGTGAGAGGGAGACCACGTCTGGTTGCCCCCAGGAGACCTAGGGTTACCAATCCCAGGTTCCTTGAAATTTAGTTTACAAAGGTAGCGGGCGCCCCTCTCTCGACAGAACAAGGCCTGATAACCTGTTCAGTGGTTATTAACCACTTGAGAGTTCGCAGCCACTGCTTTTACTCACTGTGCCTTTCACAGATGGGAAATATCCATTTGCATATCAGTCTTTGTCCTGCCCAGGGGCAGTCCAGCACCGAAATACAATGGCAATTCCAATCTGAACGAGAGTACCACCAGCAACCCCATACACGTGTTTCACCCTTGTTGGGGATCATCAGTGAGGTGAAGCTGATGATGTAAAACTATTTGTTAAGGAACCTGGGATTGGTAACCCTAGGTCTCCTGGGGGCAACCAGACGTGGTCTCCCTCTCACTGTGCTTAGAGAGGCATCAGCTTCACCTCACTGATGATCCCCAACAAGGGTGAAACACGTGTATGGGGTTGCTGGTGGTACTCTCGTTCAGATTGGAATTGCCATTGTATTTCGGTGCTGGACTGCCCCTGGGCAGGACAAAGACTGATATGCAAATGGATATTTCCCATCTGTGAAAGGCACAGTGAGTAAAAGCAGTGGCTGCGAACTCTCAAGTGGTTAATAACCACTGAACAGGTTATCATGTCTGTTCTTGTGAGAGAGGGGCGCCTGCTACCTTTGTAAAACTATTTGTTAAGGAACCTGGGATTGGTAACCCTAGGTCTCCTGGGGGCAACCGGACGTGGTCTCCCTCTCACTGTGCTTAGAGAGGCATCAGCTTCACCTCACTGATGATCCCCAACAAGGGTGAAACACGTGTATGGGGTTGCTGGTGGTACTCTCGTTCAGATTGGAATTGCCATTGTATTTCGGTGCTGGACTACCCCTGGGCAGGACAAAGACTGATATGCAAATGGATATTTCCCATCTGTGAAAGGCACAGTGAGTAAAAGCAGTGGCTGCGAACTCTCAAGTGGTTAATAACCACTGAACAGGTTATCATGTCTGTTCTTGTGAGAGAGGGGCGCCTGCTACCTTTGTAAAACTATTTGTTAAGGAACCTGGGATTGGTAACCCTAGGTCTCCTGGAGGCAACCAGACGTGGTCTCCCTCTCACTGTGCTTAGAGAGGCATCAGCTTCACCTCACTGATGATCCCCAACAAGGGTGAAACACGTGTATGGGGTTGCTGGTGGTACTCTCGTTCAGATTGGAATTGCCATTGTATTTCGGTGCTGGACTGCCCCTGGGCAGGACAAAGACTGATATGCAAATGGATATTTCCCATCTGTGAAAGGCACAGTGAGTAAAAGCAGTGGCTGCGAACTCTCAAGTGGTTAATAACCACTGAACAGGTTATCATGTCTGTTCTTGTGAGAGAGGGGCGCCTGCTACCTTTGTAAAACTATTTGTTAAGGAACCTGGGATTGGTAACCCTAGGTCTCCTGGGGGCAACCAGACGTGGTCTCCCTCTCACTGTGCTTAGAGACGCATCAGCTTCACCTCACTGATGATCCCCAACAAGGGTGAAACACGTGTATGGGGTTGCTGGTGGTACTCTCATTCAGATTGGAATTGCCATTGTATTTCGGTGCTGGACTGCCCCTGGGCAGGACAAAGACTGATATGCAAATGGATATTTCCCATCTGTGAAAGGCACAGTGAGTAAAAGCAGTGGCTGCGAACTCTCAAGTGGTTAATAACCACTGAACAGGTTATCATGTCTGTTCTTGTGAGAGAGGGGCGCCTGCTACCTTTGTAAAACTATTTGTTAAGGAACCTGGGATTGGTAACCCTAGGTCTCCTGGGGGCAACCAGACGTGGTCTCCCTCTCACTGTGCTTAGAGAGGCATCAGCTTCACCTCACTGATGATCCCCAACAAGGGTGAAACACGTGTATGGGGTTGCTGGTGGTACTCTCGTTCAGATTGGAATTGCCATTGTATTTCGGTGCTGGACTGCCCCTGGGCAGGACAAAGACTGATATGCAAATGGATATTTCCCATCTGTGAAAGGCACAGTGAGTAAAAGCAGTGGCTGCGAACTCTCAAGTGGTTAATAACCACTGAACAGGTTATCATGTCTGTTCTTGTGAGAGAGGGGCGCCTGCTACCTTTGTAAAACTATTTGTTAAGGAACCTGGGATTGGTAACCCTAGGTCTCCTGGGGGCAACCAGACATGGTCTCCCTCTCACTGTGCTTAGAGAGGCATCAGCTTCACCTCACTGATGATCCCCAACAAGGGTGAAACACGTGTATGGGGTTGCTGGTGGTACTCTCGTTCAGATTGGAATTGCCATTGTATTTCGGTGCTGGACTGCCCCTGGGCAGGACAAAGACTGATATGCAAATGGATATTTCCCATCTGTGAAAGGCACAGTGAGTAAAAGCAGTGGCTGCGAACTCTCAAGTGGTTAATAACCACTGAACAGGTTATCATGTCTGTTCTTGTGAGAGAGGGGCGCCTGCTACCTTTGTAAAACTATTTGTTAAGGAACCTGGGATTGGTAACCCTAGGTCTCCTGGGGGCAACCAGACGTGGTCTCCCTCTCACTGTGCTTAGAGAGGCATCAGCTTCACCTCACTGATGATCCCCAACAAGGGTGAAACACGTGTATGGGGTTGCTGGTGGTACTCTCGTTCAGATTGGAATTGCCATTGTATTTCGGTGCTGGACTGCCCCTGGGCAGGACAAAGACTGATATGCAAATGGATATTTCCCATCTGTGAAAGGCACAGTGAGTAAAAGCAGTGGCTGCGAACTCTCAAGTGGTTAATAACCACTGAACAGGTTATCATGTCTGTTCTTGTGAGAGAGGGGCGCCTGCTACCTTTGTAAAACTATTTGTTAAGGAACCTGGGATTGGTAACCCTAGGTCTCCTGGGGGCAACCAGACGTGGTCTCCCTCTCACTGTGCTTAGAGAGGCATCAGCTTCACCTCACTGATGATCCCCAACAAGGGTGAAACACGTGTATGGGGTTGCTGGTGGTACTCTCGTTCAGATTGGAATTGCCATTGTATTTCGGTGCTGGACTGCCCCTGGGCAGGACAAAGACTGATATGCAAATGGATATTTCCCATCTGTGAAAGGCACAGTGAGTAAAAGCAATGGCTGCGAACTCTCAAGTGGTTAATAACCACTGAACAGGTTATCATGTCTGTTCTTGTGAGAGAGGGGCGCCTGCTACCTTTGTAAAACTATTTGTTAAGGAACCTGGGATTGGTAACCCTAGGTCTCCTGGGGGCAACCAGACGTGGTCTCCCTCTCACTGTGCTTAGAGAGGCATCAGCTTCACCTCACTGATGATCCCCAACAAGGGTGAAACACGTGTATGGGGTTGCTGGTGGTACTCTCGTTCAGATTGGAATTGCCATTGTATTTCGGTGCTGGACTGCCCCTGGGCAGGACAAAGACTGATATGCAAATGGATATTTCCCATCTGTGAAAGGCACAGTGAGTAAAAGCAGTGGCTGCGAACTCTCAAGTGGTTAATAACCACTGAACAGGTTATCATGTCTGTTCTTGTGAGAGAGGGGCGCCTGCTACCTTTGTAAAACTATTTGTTAAGGAACCTGGGATTGGTAACCCTAGGTCTCCTGGGGGCAACCAGACGTGGTCTCCCTCTCACTGTGCTTAGAGAGGCATCAGCTTCACCTCACTGATGATCCCCAACAAGGGTGAAACACGTGTATGGGGTTGCTGGTGGTACTCTCGTTCAGATTGGAATAGCCATTGTATTTCGGTGCTGGACTGCCCCTGGGCAGGACAAAGACTGATATGCAAATGGATATTTCCCATCTGTGAAAGGCACAGTGAGTAAAAGCAGTGGCTGCGAACTCTCAAGTGGTTAATAACCACTGAACAGGTTATCATGTCTGTTCTTGTGAGAGAGGGGCGCCTGCTACCTTTGTAAAACTATTTGTTAAGGAACCTGGGATTGGTAACCCTAGGTCTCCTGGGGGCAACCAGACGTGGTCTCCCTCTCACTGTGCTTAGAGAGGCATCAGCTTCACTTCACTGATGATCCCCAACAAGGGTGAAACACGTGTATGGGGTTGCTGGTGGTACTCTCGTTCAGATTGGAATTGCCATTGTATTTCGGTGCTGGACTGCCCCTGGGCAGGACAAAGACTGATATGCAAATGGATATTTCCCATCTGTGAAAGGCACAGTGAGTAAAAGCAGTGGCTGCGAACTCTCAAGTGGTTAATAACCACTGAACAGGTTATCATGTCTGTTCTTGTGAGAGAGGGGCGCCTGCTACCTTTGTAAAACTATTTGTTAAGGAACCTGGGATTGGTAACCCTAGGTCTCCTGGGGGCAACCAGACGTGGTCTCCCTCTCACTGTGCTTAGAGAGGCATCAGCTTCACCTCACTGATGATCCCCAACAAGGGTGAAACACGTGTATGGGGTTGCTGGTGGTACTCTCGTTCAGATTGGAATTGCCATTGTATTTCGGTGCTGGACTGCCCCTGGGCAGGACAAAGACTGATATGCAAATGGATATTTCCCATCTGTGAAAGGCACAGTGAGTAAAAGCAGTGGCTGCGAACTCTCAAGTGGTTAATAACCACTGAACAGGTTATCATGTATGTTCTTGTGAGAGAGGGGCGCCTGCTACCTTTGTAAAACTATTTGTTAAGGAACCTGGGATTGGTAACCCTAGGTCTCCTGGGGGCAACCAGACGTGGTCTCCCTCTCACTGTGCTTAGAGAGGCATCAGCTTCACCTCACTGATGATCCCCAACAAGGGTGAAACACGTGTATGGGGTTGCTGGTGGTACTCTCGTTCAGATTGGAATTGCCATTGTATTTCGGTGCTGGACTGCCCCTGGGCAGGACAAAGACTGATATGCAAATGGATATTTCCCATCTGTGAAAGGCACAGTGAGTAAAAGCAGTGGCTGCGAACTCTCAAGTGGTTAATAACCACTGAACAGGTTATCATGTCTGTTCTTGTGAGAGAGGGGCGCCTGCTACCTTTGTAAAACTATTTGTTAAGGAACCTGGGATTGGTAACCCTAGGTCTCCTGGGGGCAACCAGACGTGGTCTCCCTCTCACTGTGCTTAGAGAGGCATCAGCTTCACCTCACTGATGATCCCCAACAAGGGTGAAACACGTGTATGGGGTTGCTGGTGGTACTCTCGTTCAGATTGGAATTGCCATTGTATTTCGGTGCTGGACTGCCCCTGGGCAGGACAAAGACTGATATGCAAATGGATATTTCCCATCTGTGAAAGGCACAGTGAGTAAAAGCAATGGCTGCGAACTCTCAAGTGGTTAATAACCACTGAACAGGTTATCATGTCTGTTCTTGTGAGAGAGGGGCGCCTGCTACCTTTGTACAACTCTATAGATAGTTGTTGATTTCCCAAAGGATCTTGTACTGAAACTGTCTACAAGAAATCTAAAACTGGGAATAAGTCAACTACAATGGTGCCAGGCAGAAGTCTATACTGAGGCTATTTTACAAGCCTCCCTTTTCTTTTGAGTTAGGTATTTAATCTAAGGTGGTAGGGCCAGTGAGTCACCTTCGGACAGAGGACTTTTTAATTGGCCTTGATTAGCACCCTTAGTTATAGAGTTAGTTAGGAATTTTGGTTTTTATTTTAAAACAATTCTTGAATCATGTCTACATGTAGTCTGAGTCCTTCTTCTGGTTCATCACACTGCTCGCAGTCTCAACTTCATAGAAAACTACTTTTGAGCTTAGTAATAGTAATAGAATCAGAACTCTTTGACCAAATTCAGCATTAGTAGCGCCCAAAAGTCTATTCCCATGTCTTTTTTCGTATCGGTGAGCAGTTCCCTTGGCTTGCTTGGTTTATCAAAAGTAAAACGCCTTTTCATTGTTTATCCGCCTGCATACCTCTCTCCTATTTTAAATTAATCCACCTGGCACCCATGCATATTTCTAAGCATGCCATTATCTTTATCTCTAACTTTGAACAAAAAATGTGACTTAAGGTAGCCAGTCTGAAAGTCATTTAACATTTGGGATATTATTTGTATACCGAATGAAACCAGTGTGCATGTCCATGAATTTGCTGATTACATGAAATAATGTCCATGAATGCATCCTATTTACCAACACTAAAGATGATATGACAATCTACAGAAAGCTTGAGATGTGGCTGTTTGAGAACCAAGGGCCTGAGTGTGTGTTTGACGACATTTACTGTGGTAAATCCACCAAACTCATTTACAGTTACCACATTCAGTAATTCCCAGGTGCCTGTAAAAGTCTGTACGATTCCAAGTCATGAGGACCTTTGCTTTATGCCTTCTTTTGGAGTCCCATAGGACACCTATGGTGTCTGTTATTTACTGCATGTGGTTAATTATTTCTCTGTTTAAACTTATTTGCATTCCACATTATTTACTGGCATATAGAATGTTTACTTCTCACAAGAAAGGGAAGCAGAGTTGCTTGGTATGTAAAGTAGTTATTCTTGTGCCTTGATTTCCTGCTTTAAGGATTGGTGGAAATACAATTGATGACATTTCCTTTGACTATCAGTCCATGGTAACAGGTTGCCTCCACCGATTTTACATATATGTATGTCTTCGTCCAGTGTAACTTCCTTGGGCAGTGACATTATTGTGCTTCCAACATGCATTGGTTTCCAGTTCCTGGGTAAGATATCAAAGAATACAAAGAAAGGGTTGGTGAAATAAATGGGAGACCACCAACCATGTGTAATGCTGATGCTGGTCCATCAAGGATATTCACTGTAGACACAAGTCCATATTTAGCTACCCTTACACTACTTACAATTTTCTCTTGTTGTAGCATGTCCATCTTTACCCTATTAATGAATGCAAGTCCACCAATAAAGCCCCATGCTTTTCTGATCACATCTGTATATTTATAAAACGTGTGAACATAGTGTTCTGGGAAGTTTTGGAAAGACAATAATAGTTGTATAAAAATATAAGCATTTAAGTTAATATTAGCATGGGCAACATAGGCCTCTAGACTATGGGCCTGATCACGACTTTGGCGGTAACCCTTAAATCCAGCGGTAGCGCTATTACCGCTGGATTTAAGGGTCCGCCAAATCAGGACTTCGGCAGATTTCGCCCCAGCTCTGAGTTGCGGGGAAATCCGCCGACAATTTGCGCTATTACCGCCGGCGGGAAATCCGCCAGCGGTAAGAGCACAAAAATTCCCCATTGAGCACAATGGGGAATGGGGCATTCCCGAATGGGCTCAATGTGGAATGGCGATTAACATTACCGCCGAACTCGTGATCCGGCACTATTAGCGCCGGGGAGTTCGGCGGTAGGGCTAATACTGCCGGTGGTAATACCGCCGGCGTTACCGCCAAAGTCGTGATCAGGCCCTATATATGCTTCTCCATATTTTTGTTGTTGTTGATTTAATCTTTCTATTGGTATAGAAACAACATAACAATCAAGGACATTTCGGCATATAAACATGCATTGTACAGATATTGTTGTAACAATAGCCTCTGCATCCTTGTTCCGCCCCAACATTCCCTCTCCCCTTAGTACAACCTATACATGTACCTATATACATGTGATCGATTTTCTATGGGCACACGTGTGCCGAAGCCAAGCACTACTATTTAACCCTTCTTTGCAAATAACGATTAACCACAAGATACACATGTCCATAAACTTACGCTTCCATATGTTTCCATTTCCGGAGGTTTTTGTTGTCCAATGAAGTCTCCACAATCGCTTTGCGGGGAAAGCTGTTCTCCATCTTCTCTTTCTTTAATTTCTCCACATAATCTCTGGGCCAAGCTTCCCCTTGTATTACATCCTCTGACCCAAACGCAGTATATATCACTTACACTAAAGTATGTATTTTGCATATTTACAGGTTATCTTGCTGTCCCCACATTTAACTGTATCCTTGATGTTCACTAATTTCCTCAGTCATCTTGAGTACTTCTCCAGAACCTGGCTCTGTACTTGTTTGCCACTTGCATCCTACAATTGCGAGCCACGCACATTCTGTCAGTTCTCATCCCCCCTACGGTGCCTCCCATTTCTGTTGTATCATCCTTCTTTCTGCACACCACTTGATCTCACAAACCGAAACATAAAGAACATTGACACAGTACAGTCATTCAAGATTGTTCTCAAGATGCATGACCACTACCTCTGCTATGCTCATCCTTCTTCACTAGTTCTCTATGCCGCCCCTTCCAGTGTTCATAAACGTAAATATTGGTACAAATTGTATACATCGATATAACTGATTAGCTACAAAAATGTATTGCCCGATTGTAACGTTCTCTTTCCTGCTCCCACTTGATTCCTCTGCCTACAGCTGCACCAACTGATATGGCCATGTTTAACCACCACTTTCAAATGCGTGTTTCACATAGCGCCCTGAAAACAAATTGCTCCACTCACTCCTATTGCCTTCACGTCTGACTAGTGTGCGTGCCTTATAAAAGTAAACATTTGTGGGTGGCTGGGCTTGTGGCAAAGAGTTGTTTCTTATATAATTCCACAACATTTCACCAATCTGCACCACATTTTGCATAGTTACCTGCTAGGGCCCTGCGGACAATACTGGCAAGATGACATTTGGACACCCTACCCCATTCCCTGGATTTCAGCACAAGTCAAAATGTGTTTGTGGGTTTGTGGCTTGTCAAAGCATTGTATTTTATACAATTCAACAAAGTTTCACATATCTGCACTAAATTTGGCAGTTACCTGTTAGGACCCTCCATTATGTACTGGCTACATGACATGTCGACACCCTATCCCTTTCCCCGTATTTCAGCACAAGTAAAAAGTTGTTTGTGGGTTTGTGGCATGGCAAAGCGTTGTTCCTTGTACAATTTCACACTGTTTCACCAATCTTCACCAAACTTTGCATAGTTAGTTAATGTGTTTGGACCTTGCAGACATTACTGGATACATGACATTTGGACAAGCCACCCCTTTCCCCTTATTTCAGCACCTTTACACATGAGACAGTTGCCTGATCGGGAAACATCAATGTGGTCGTAGAAGGACCAGTCCTGATGCGAGAAACAAAACTTGAAGTCCCTGTGGGACCTTGTAAACCATGTTTCAAGGCACTAGAATGCACAGATTCTGAGATATGTGCAAAGCAATGCACCACATTGAACTGCACTACGCCAGGGTGATGCGACAGGTAGGGAGAGAGCACAGAAGTTCCCAGTATGCAGCAGCACACCAACTCTTACGCCCACCCCCCAGTTTCTGCTTTGGGGTTTGTCAGCCATCCACACACACCCATTCTCAGTGTGGTTTACTTCAGGATGCAAAGCACATCAAGCGATAAGCGAATCAGAACATCGACCTACAGGATCATAGAGTCTCAACAATTGATGAGCGTGTTATCATGTCTGTCTCCAGAACCCGTTCGGAGAATGGGTACTTTTGCTAGTTAATAAATAAATACAAATAAACAGAAATGCATTAAGGAATTAAAAAGTGTGCAAAAATATTCAAGGGCCCACATTCGTTAAAGTATAACTTACATGGAGGTGACTGCCAACGTGTGCACTGCATTCCATTCCAACTTTTGTGCTTTGCACTACCAAGTGAACAAATTCACTGACGTGGGTATACATGTATTTTGTGCACTTTGTAGTGAAACGGAGTGCAATGAAGGTGCTGATACAGTGCTGTCCAGGGGGGGTGTTTTCCAGCTGCAGGAATAATTGGAGTGGGAAGGGGCACCCCCAGTATGGGATGGGGCATCATTGACAACTGCAATACAGGTGCCTACAGCACATATGCGGTCGGAGGAGCTAAAGGTTAGGAGAGGGGCAGAGGTGTTCAAGGGGGGACATGGGGCACACAATACATATGGTGGCACAACCACATAGAGTGCTGCTGCATAGTCGGAATTAGGTAAAAAATCACAGGTAAGCACAGTGCATGGGGATGACTCAGACAGGCCCTGCACGGTAGGCCACATAGAAAATTGCACAGACATGTTACAGCAGTGGGGTGCAGGAAGATCCATTCAGGCTGACCATCCCCAGGAGACAGCAGTCACTGGGAACAGAACTAACTGATGCATACAAGGTCAGTGAGCCAGTCCCGGGGCCACTCGAGGTTTCAATTCACCTTTGGCCGGTGGGCCAGGGAAGAAGAATGTGTGGAATGAAGGGGCGATCCAGGAAGAGCCAATCAGAAAGTGAGTTTTGGTGTCACTGAAAGACAACAAATATACTGTGTCCTCAATGAAGTCTATGAGGCCCCTCAGTGGTCAGATGCCATGTGAATGTCTCCCTTCCCACAAGTTAAGGATGTCTCCTGTGTTTCCTACGTGTGCTGTCCAATGGCAGAATAATAAAGTTCCAGAGGTCAGCACAATTACATACTGCTTATTAACAATCAATTTGTGGGGTGGAGTGGGAAGGAATGTGGCTCCACAAGGGGAGGTGATGAACCAGGGGATGGCAGGTTTGTTTGTTCCAATCATGTTTAACTAACCTCAGCGTAGCTATAAGGGACTGACATGGCCCCACCAATCAGCTTTGTGGGACACTCAGAAACTTGAAACTCTAAGTACAGCTGTTTCTCACTATGCAAGTATTGTGTTTGCTGTATAGAAAATGTGAACGCTGTGGGTGGTTTTGTCAGCTCTCATCAATCATTTCTGTTCCACTGTGCTGATTGATTGGTGCTTACACAGCTGTACTAAACAGGGTTACTTCTTGCCTGGTGTACACTCCTTTTTGAATTACTTCTGGTAAATTGCTGGTCACATGCTCATAGAGGACCCCTCATACATTTTTGGAGGCCCCAGCGAGATCCTCACTTCCCTCGGCCAACTTGGGGCATTTCAGCCACACTCCTGGGGGGCCTGGGTCCAGCAACCACAGACCAGTTCTATGCGCATCATGGCGGAGGTCTTGCTGGTGCCGAGTTTGCAAAGGTCTGCCCAGTCCTGAGCATCGCCAGCTTTCAGGAGTAGGAGCGAGCCAACAAGGAAGGCCCAGTACCGAGGGGCCTCGAAAATCTCTTGAACATGTTAGTGTACCCGTGTATTAACATGCTATATTGTGGTTGCCTGCCCACGGAGGAGGAGGGTTCTTTTCTTACGGTTTTAGGATGCATCCTCTATGTGGGAGGACAATCGGCCGTTGTACTCATAGATTTTAATACACTCTATTCCATAGGGAGAGGATGTTTGTGTGTGGCATGCCTGCATTAGAGCAGAGCAGTGCTGAGCAGTGTGTAGCATGAGGCAGACCCCATTAGACGGGAGTTGTGCGTAGTGCAGGCGATTGTATAGTTGCATCATTTGGGGTAGAATTGTGTTATTTTTTCCATGCATTTGTTAAAGTGGCATTTTGTTTGTTAGATTTGGAAGGAAGCGCATTGGTAAACAGTGTTTGTATGTCTTGTGGCATAGACTGAGGTGGAAGGGTTAACCCCACAGGTACCTGGTGTATAATATTGCACTCAGCATAGTAGCAGTGGATGGCAATGTAGAGGAAGGGTGCAGTTTGGCATCTGCTGACACTAGTCTCAACGCTACCGCTACCTGTGTGCCTCCGAGCGTAACTTGTTTGCTTCCTGGTGTTACCCTGGACTTTCTGAACGCTCCTGGAAACTGAACCGCTATCCTCACGCTGGACGCAAAAGATCAGCGCTCGGGTCTATACAAATCCCGGACCGTAAAAAAGAAGAAATCCCAGGACGTCGCAAATACTCAACTAAAACAGGTGAGACAGGGAGAGATTTGTGACAGATTGAGACGCCGTAAAAACGATACAGATACAGAGATGGAAGCCGCCGTTCAAGACCTCATGCAATGCATGCAGGAGTTAACAATAGAGGTACAGAACCTCAAGGCAGAGAATGCTGCGTTAAAGCAGTTAGTTCTATCACGTGATTCAGCGACAAAAGAAAGTGTGTTGTTGGGAGGAATAGTGGACAAGTATGACGGTTCTTCCAAGACTCTCCGCACCTTCCTTGATTTGTGTCTAGTTCACGTCACCTTCAAACCCTACTATTTCTCCACTCCTAGAGCAAAGGTGGGTTTTATGATCTCACACCTCACTGGAAATGCATTGACTTGGGCAACCCCCCTGGTCAATTCAGGTGATGCCCTCTTGGATGACTATGATGGCTTTGTGAGAGCCCTTAAGGAAATGTTTGATCGCCCAGAACAAGTGTACAGTGCTCAAGAGAGACTACTGGAGTTGCAACAAGGATCCCAGGATATGCTCACCTATGTTACTCATTTCAAACAACTTGTAAAGGAAGCAGACTGGTCTCCAGAAGCTAGTGTTACTCTCTTCCGAAGGGGGCTCAACGAAGAAATAAAAGATGAGCTAGCAAGGGTGACCGCCCAAGTTCCTTCCAGGCTCTTATGGACCTATCCTTACAGATAGATTTCCGAATCCAAGAAAGAAGAGCAGAGAAAAAGAAGTCTAAGGCGAGTTTCCAAAAGACCAGCACAGAACATGCTCCTAGAGCAGAGCCTACTGTTCCTTCTACCCAGGACCCTGAACCTATGCAACTAGGAGCCTTCCATGGACCCATTACCCCTCAAGAAAGGATGCAACAGATCCATACTGGTCTGTGCATTTATTGCGCCTCCGATAAACATCTGGTGAGAGAATGTCCTATTGCTCCTCCACGGCGTTCGGGAAACACCAGCTCCCGAACCTAGATGGAGCACAGTATCGGGAGAGAGATGTTTGCTCCACATCAATTCCATCCTTGAACTCTCCTGGACAAAATAACCTTGTGGTTCTTCAGGCCTTACTATCACCTTCCAAGACAGAATCCTACCCCATCCTGACATTAGTTGACTGCGGAGCCATGGGTGTATTTCTAGATCAAGATTGGGTCACTGCTCACAACATTCCACATGAAAGCCGAATAACAATGCAACCAGTAGAGGCCATTGATGGAAGGCCTCTTTCCTCAGGATCCATTACCCTTCAGACTAAAGAGATACTACTTTCTATTAATCACCATCAAGAGAGGATCAGATTTGACCTCAATAAATCAGCCCATTATCCGATGGTTCTCGGAATGCCCTGGCTACAAAGGCACAATCCTTACATCAATTGGGCAGCCGGCTCACTGTTTACTGGATCTGAATATTGTATGGCTCACTGCCTATCCCTAGATACCGTACCGAAGCCTTCTGAAGACTTTCAAGAGAACCAACAAAGTCCAGTCACCATTTCTAACATCATCCAGATTCCCAGAGCCTACCAAGCCTTTTCTGATGTCTTTTCGACCGCTATAGTTCAAGCTCTACCTCCTCACAGACCAGAAGATTGTGCCATCGATACCGAGCCCTCTGAAGTGATTCCTTTCGGCAGAATGTTTATATTATCTGCACCTGAAAAGAGGGCTCTCCGAGAATACCTGGATACTAACCTGGAAAATGGTACCATACGCCCGTCCAAATCTCCAGCGGGCACTTCATTGTTCTTCGTTCCAAAGAAAGATACCAAGGAACTCAGACCATGTTTGGACTACCGTGGTCTAAATCAGTGTACTCTCAAGGACCGTTATCCCTTACCCCTCATCTCGGTTATCCTAGAAGCAGTCAGAGGTGCAGTAATCTTGAATAAATTAGACCTAAGGGGTGCTTACCATCTCATTCGTATAAAAGAAGGTGATGAATGGAAAACACCCTTTAGAACCCCCTTCAGCCATTTTGAATACCTAGTCATGCCCTTCGGACTTGCTAATGCCCCAGCAGTTTTCAAACGTTTCATGGATAGGATGTTGTCGGATATGCTATTCTCTTCGTCATCGTCTACCTGGATGATATCTTGATCTACTCCAAGGACCTTCTAAAGCATGAAGAGCATGTTAATGCAATCCTACAGCGATTACGTGAAAACAAACTCCTGGCTAAACCCGAGAAATGCCTATTTCACGTCAATTCTGTTCATTACCTAGGATTTGTCCTTAGTCCAGAAGGAATTGGAATGGATCCTCAAAGGTAAAGGCCATACTATCTTGGCCGGCTCCCACTTCCGTGAAACAAATTCAATCCTTTCTGGGACTTGCTAATTTTTACCGAAAGTTCATACCGTCCTTTTCTGAAATTGTTCAACCGATCATTTCTCTCTTGAAGAAAGATACCCCATTTCTCTGGTCCGCAGCCCAAGACAAGGCATTCCAACGATTAAAGACAGAGTTCACTCAAGCCCCCATCCTAGCGCAACCTGCCATTAACTGGCCATTCCTAGTGGAGACGGATGCCTTTAACTACACCATAGGAGCAGTCCTAAAACAGGAATTTGAGGACAAATTGGAGCACCCCATTGCTTACCTTTCATGAACTCTGACTCCCAGCGAGACTCATTATTCCGTCTTGGAAAAGGAGCTATTAGCCATCCACCAAGCCTTTACAGAGTGGCGACATCTACTCCTGGGAGCTAGGCAACCAGTCCAGGTCCGTACGAACCATCAAAATCTTCAAGTTCTACAATCCTTGGAGTGTAGGAACAGTCGTCAGGCCCGTTGGGCCTTCTTCTTTGCCCAGTATCAGTTCCACATCCATCATGTCCCTGGATCACAGAATATAATTGCTGATGCCCTATCCAGATGTCCTGACTATGAAAACCCTGAGGATCGGACCTTTCCAAAAATGTTTCCCCACACAATCTTTGTTGCCCAAGCACTCACCCTCCTGGAGAATATCCAAGGCCAAACTCGACTTTTGGACCTCTGGAAGGAGCACAAGAGAAATAACAGATGGAATCTCACAGCAAAGGACGGATATTTATTCAAGGACAATCGCCTAGTTATTCCCACTCCTGGACTGAGACAAAGAATCACAAGGCTATGTCATGATACCTTACATTCAGGACATCGTGGAATTACCAACACTCTCCATTTAGTACAAAGACAGTTTTGGTGGCTGAAGATGAAGGATGACATTAGGATCCATGTCCAAACATGCGCCATTTGCAATCAGAACAAACATGAAAATAAGAAGCCGGCCGGACTCCTACTCCACCCAGCAATACCAACAAGACCCTCGGAATTCATCGCCACAGACTTTATCGTGGAATTACCACCCTCTAGAGGCTACACAACAATCATGGTCACTATTGACTTGTTTACTCATTTGGCTCATTTTACACCCTTATCCAAACTACCTTCCTCATCAGATCTTGCCGGAATTTTCCTGGAACACATATTCCGACTTCATGGGCTGCCTTCCAAAATCATTTCAGACCGAGGACCCCAGTACATATCTCAGTTTTGGAAGCAAGTGTGTCGTATTCTAGGAATCCAACGTGCCTTATCCTTCGGCTACCACCCACTAAGCAATGGAGCCACGGAGCGTGTCAACCAGACTCTCGAACAGTACCTACGTTGTTTCGCGACCAAAGTTCAGGACGATTGGTCACTCTTAATACCTATGGCCGAGTTTGATTATAACAATTCAGATCACTCAGCTATAAAGACCAGTCCCTTATTCTGTAGTCAAGGATTCCATCCACCTGTCCTACCATCCGTACTCCCACATCCTACCCCAGTACCTGCAGTAGACTCCTGGATCGAAAACCTCATCACAGTCCATAAGGAGGTTAAAGAAAACCTAGAAAGGGCCCGAAAAGATGTCAAACGTTATGCTGGGAAGACCTGGACCTCCCTATTCAGTAGGAGATAAGGTTTGGTTATCCTCGAAGCTCCTTCCTAGACACCTGCGCCCTAATAAACTGGCTCCCAGATGCTACAGTCCCTTTTCCATACAAGAAATCATCAACCCAGTGGCCTTTCGACTTTGGTTACCTGAATCTTGGAAAAGGATTAATCCAGTCTTTCACACTTCTCTGCTAAAACTTTACATTCAGTCATCCCGAACAGCTCCTAGATCTACCCTGTTATTGTAAATGATCAACTGGAATACAAGGTTTCCAGGATTTGTGACTCAAGATATCGACGAGGTCAACTACAATAACTGGTTGAGTGGAAAGTTTACCCTTCCAGTGAGCGTACGTGGGAACCAGTGTCAAACATGAATGCGCCCACATTGGTTCGACGATTTCATCTGATCCATCCGGGCAATCCCGGAGGAGCTGGTTTTCAGAGGAGGCATACTGTCATGAACCGTCATCTAGGTCCTTTCTGATCCTCCTCGTCCCTGACTCGCAGAGGATTGCATGCAGTATTCCTTCCAACATGGACGCTCCGAACGGAACGCTCCGGATCAGTCTGTGCGTTCCACGCTGCTCATCCTACAAGAGAGACACGCCCCCGTGGCTCTGCGCGTCTCAACGCTACCGCTACCTGTAGTCGGACTTGCTTTGCTGGAGTTCGATCGGGGCTCTCGCTTGATTCCTTGTTCCCAGCTCCTTGATTCCCTGTCCTATTCCTACCCTCTCCAAACTCCTGGAAAACCTTCTGCGCTCATGTCACGGTCCTCCGTGCCTCCGAGCGTAACTTGTTTGCTTCCTGGTGTTACCCTGGACTTTCTGAACGCTCCTGGAAACTGAACCGATATCCTCACACTGGACGCCGAAGATCAGCGTTCGGGTCTATACAAATCCCAGACCGTAAAAAAGAAGAAATCCCAGAAGGTCGCAAATACTAAACAAAAACAGGTGAGACGGGGAGAGATTTGTGACACAATGTAGGTTTGAGTCTGCCACTGGTCTTCAGAACTGTGGAAGGTGTTGGGAAGGGGGCAGCCCTGTCCCACCCACATAAGCATTTTAGAGTGAGGCGAGATGCATTCAAAGAATTATGATGGGCCAGGGGCAGGGGGGACGGTGAGAGGACCACCTCCCAATAAAAAGGGCCCCACTTCAATATAATCAAATATAATTAACCTGCATAGAGTAGAGCAGGGCGCAAGCAGCATTGATATTTTGGGTAGATATTAATAATCATCGGTAGAAGGGAAGGCCTGCACGGCAAATTCAGCATTGCATGCACTAGGCCCAAATTATGAGACAAAGGAAATCTCCAGCCATGCCCAAGCTTCGATGAGGACAGCCCACAGCGCCTATTCCTTGTACTAACAGTGTTGCAAAGGTGTGTTTTTTACTCAAGAGGAATGTGCCCTACAAGGCCATGATCAAAGACCGGTGCCTGGTGTGCAGGTAATCTCACACTGGCCAAAGCATGATCTGGCCCATGCCCAGGAAACCATGAGTTATAGCCCATTTAACTGACTAAACCTTAAGATCCCTGAATTCCATGGCACCAGGTGCCCTTTGACCACCAACCCCAAAGTAACAAATCCTGAAATGTTCAATGAGGAAAAACAGGGCACATCGTTCAACGAGGTGCTGGGAGAGATACATTATAGTTCAAAACAATGGTGGAGACTTTGGAGCCGGATGGCTCGGAAGGGAGTGAATGAAATGTGTGTGTGAAGGTTAGAGTGCCCCAGAACCTCATTTGTGCCAGTATTGAGGCCTGCCAGGTGCACAGTATAGTGATAAAGTAGTTGTATGTTAATAGTTAATTTGTTCTTTGACCTTTGACGTGAGAAGAGGATAATTACTGTGGCACCCACATGATGGAAGACGGACGGACTGGGCTGGAACCAATGACCTGACATCTCTTATGGAGCAAGTGGATCATGTATAGGTGCACACCAACCAGCCACACAGGTTTTTACTATATGTGTTGCATCATCTATGGCGATGTTTTCCTTTATAAGATTCTGCTTGTGCTACATTTCGGCTGAACGTTCTTAGCAGCAGAGTTCTTTGCTGTTGGTCTCATCTACATGTGAGATTAAAACGTGTTATCCTTACAAGATCACCTTTGGCCTTTTCTTCCCTAGCGGGTTGTATTCTCTCTGGTATAAGCATTCAGGAACTTGCCTTCAAAAGGCATCACCCTCCCTCCATGCAATGCTTCTCAGTAAACTGTTGAAGACTACGACTGTGGTACCTGGTTCTTTATTCTATGCTGCAGGGTCACAATGAAGGTCACAGGACCCTTCAAATTAAATGCAGACCCTCAATGCAGGGATCCCTAGTCCCATGGCTTACACCATTGCAGATGATTGCAATTCAATCTGTAGGTACTTGTCCAATTGCTAAGACATTCAATTCAATGCCTAGAAACAATTACAATGTGTAAGGTTCCATATATCTACACAGATACATTCCCCACTGTGAAGGATTGACAGTATCACCCAGAAAGTATGCTGGTCGCCAAGGAGTTCCATCAATTGTCCTGATAGTTAAAAATGTTTAATTGAGTCCAGAAACATATCTTGCCACACACCCCTTTGCCAAGGATTACCATCATAAGCCCCACTACTTGCCTTAACATTAATTTCCATCAGCTTCACAGGCACATTCCTCTTTTATAAGATTTGCCACCAAGCATCAGCGACTACTTATTGTTTCCACCTGCATCCTCACCATCGTCTGTCTCCTCTTCTCTCCAAAGATGGTCCATGGAATATGAGAGATGAGATGCTAGCTTCTTTTGCTGCTGCTGGCTCTGCTTCAATGCTGGACACTGGCAAAGAGTGAAGTCAAGCTGACCTTTAGTTCATGACTCTGTTCTCTTCAATGCTAACATTGGACTCTACTCTCCAAACCTGCCTATATGAGGAGCTGGCCTCAAGAGAAAAGTGCAGCTTAACTGTGCATGCCCAGCCTTTCCTGCACTTTTATTCCAGAGGCCGTTGAAAGCATAACTACGGTGGGAGGCAGGGCTCTGGGTGACGTGACGCTGCAGCTCGTCTTTGCGTTCCTTCCTTTTCTTGGTCCACCTCCCCCTCATGATGTCCATGTCAGTGGGTGAGTGTGAGCAGACATGGCAGGTAGACGTCACCTTTCACCTGTGGCTTACCTCTTCCAAATGTTTAGTGTAAACGCCCACACATGACCGCATTCGAGTTTTAATTGTAAAGCGCAGAGGGGGATTGTTACATGAATAATATCAGTCCTGTTTTTTATGTCGGCAGGTATTTCCTTCTCTCAGGATCCGGGGGATTTGGTACGGCCCTTCCGCAGGGGGAATGGGAGCGTGGATGAGCTGATTTTTACTAAAATCCTGTCACCATCTCCCCACCCTGGGGGACAGGTGGACAGGACGATTTTGGATATAGTAGCGGCAAGCCGCATAGCGAGTGGGAGACGGCATCTTCATGACCGCGTAGAGCTTCCTTACCCTCCGTTCTGAAGTACACCACTTGGTCAGTGCCTGGCCGGCTGCGCTCCACCCTCTACAGGGTAGAGTAAGTGCATGGCGTGGTGAGGGTCCATGTGTTGGCACCAGTCGATGGGGCAGACGGTAGCGGACAGGAGGTAGGAGCTGAAAAGTCTCTGGAGCTGGCAACACAGTGCGGCCCATTAGAAGTAGAAAACTACATTGTCTGGCCATTACAGCCTTGGCAGCAAATGTCAATTTTATGTCTCATCTTTTTTGAAGAGAACTTCTGAGAGTGAAGAAGGATACATGTTTACTGGTTATTGCTGATACCATAGTCAGTGGCATGTTCATGTAAGCAGAGGGAGAGAAAGGGGGGGGGGTTAATTACAGAAAGCCTCAAGGGTGGGGGTGCCTTCATAGGAGTCGCACTAGGTTTAATGCTGTACGTTGGGAGAGAAAGTAGTCTGGCAGCTCTTGTCAGAACACAGAGGTAGTGTCAGGGCTCATTGTCTGATTTTGCACCTTAGATTCCCCTTCACTTAGTCCCTAAACCGGGAGTTACGCTTAACGCGGGTTTCTCCGGGGGGTATCGAGATCACGGCCAGCACTGGCTGTGGCCTCCAAGGGGCCCTCATGAGGGAGGTTGTCTCTCAGGACACAGGGAATGGCTTGATGTGAGTCTGCACTTTCTGAGGGGGCATAGATGGTAGCCGGCCATTGCTGGGAAGTTCTAAAACAATAAAGGAGTTTTTTATTTATCTAATGTGACAAATCCTGCTTGCAAAAGCCTCTCAAGAAGTAAAAATGGTTGTTTATTTTTTCAAAGGTGACAAATCTCATTCGCAAATGCCCCTCATGAAGTAAAACGGGATGTTTATTTATCAAAGGTGACAAAGCTCTGCTCGCAAAGGCCCCTCATGAAGTAAAAG
Organism: Ambystoma mexicanum; assembly: GCF_040938575.1. NCBI lineage: Eukaryota > Metazoa > Chordata > Amphibia > Caudata > Ambystomatidae > Ambystoma > Ambystoma mexicanum. Next base: position 357,230,474 of record NC_090928.1, read on the forward strand.
GGTTGCTTATTTATCTAATGTGACAAACCTCGCTCTCAAATGCCCCTCATTAATGAAAGAGATGGTTATTTATCAAAAGTGACAAATCTCGCTCGCAAATGCCCCTCATAAAGTGACAGAGTGTTTATGTATCTAATGTGACAAATTCTGCACGCAAGTGCCCCTCATGAAGTAAAAGGGTTGTTTACTTATCAAATATGACAAACCTCACTTGCAACTGCCCCTCATGATTTGGAGGAGTTGGTTATTTATCAAACGTGACAAACCCAGCTCGCAAATGCCCCTCACGAAGTATAAAGTTTGTTTATTTTTCAAATGTGTCAAACCTTGCTCGAAAATGCCCCTCATGAATTAAAGGAGTTGGTTGTTTATCAAATGTGACAAATCTCACTCGCAAATGCCCCTCATGAATTCAAAGGAGTTGGTTGTTTATCAAATGTGACAAATCTCACTCGCAAATGCCCCTCATGAATTCAAAGGGTTGTTTATTTATCTAATGTGACAAATCTTGCTTGCAAATGCTCACCCTGAAGTAAAAGAGATATTTATTTATCTAGTGTGAATAATCTTACTCACAAAGGCTCCTCATGTCTGTGAAACAGTTGATTTCTTAATATATGTGAAGGATGAGGTGCTAAGGTGCTCGCACCAAAGGGAAAACAGTTATGTTATGATCCAAATGAAACTGAGTTAAGTCATAAGTGTTCCCACTGTACTATTTGTGTATTAGTATCCACTTTGAAGGGTCCTGCCCTCCGCCAGTGTCCACACTGCGGTACAGAGAAGTAGAACTATTGGAGGAAATGTGAGAAGGAATCATAAATGACTGTGCCTCAACTGAACTAGAGGACTTTGTAAATGACATTATTTGGGTAACCGAGTAGCAGATCTGTTGGTCTATTACTATTATGTAAAGAAGAAGTTTGAATCTATGCAAATCACCTGAGGCTGTGTCTGATTATTTGACCTGGTGCAACTATAGGACGGCTGGCCACCAGGGCTGGGCTGTCCATAGTGCAAAGCTTAGACTATCCCCCCCTGGGTTCACATTCGCACATGTGTGCAGTAAGGTGGAGTATCCCTTGCTCAGGACTCTTAGAGGTAGCTGCTCTTTCCCCCGCCCTTCCCTTGGGAGAACCACCTTACACTAGGATGCGCGCAGCAGGGTACAACTATGTGCCAGAAGTACAGCCTTTGTCATGGAAAAGGCTTGCATTCATATTTTCTATCCAGGGCTTCATGGAAAGAGAAGCATACAACAAGCTAGTCTGATTGCAATCCAACTCTAAAACTAATTAACACTTCCATGTCGTTGATTTTGGGAGGCATAGATGCAGATTTGCCAGCATGACTCATTCCAATTTGTAGGTGCTTATTCAGTCCTCTTTTTTTCTTTTCATTCTGGGACTTGTAGCTCCACTTTTACCATTATAAAACTCGGACTACAAGTACCAGAATGCAAAGAAAAAAGCAGGACTGGCTAAGGACTGGCTTAGCACCTACAGATTAGAACGGGTCATGTCAGCAACTATGTAGATGTGGCATGCTGCTGGTAGGCATACAACATGTGCACAATGTCCAATCAATGCCACACCCCATATTGTTATGCTAGAATCACGATGGGCGGTGCATCAGGGTGGAGACAACAGAAATTTCTCAGTCATTGTCAGTTTTGAATTAGATACAAAACATCAGGTTTGTGAAGCAAATAGTGTTCTTGTCAAAGAACAGAATTGTGCTATTCTAATATCTGATTCCAAACTCAACCAAACTATTTTGACTGTTATGAGTGATTTCTGTCAGAAAAATAGAACATTTATAATACGAGGAAAGCTTTTCATTTCCGATGTGAAATCGGTGGCAGACACTTCTCTTAAGGGACCGGCAAGCTGATTCCATGATGTACTTTGAACAGCATGTGTGATTGCCTCCTGCAGACAAATCTGTTTGACATCCCTGATGGTTTTTCAAACACGTTGGAAGTGACAAACTCCCTGTGGATCATTTAATCTGCTTTCTTGTTATCTGCAAGTGGAATTCTTTGATAAAAGATTTTAAATATTGTTATCATGTGTTGTGCAACTTCAAATTGAGTTTTAACAAAACACTTCCCGTATAATACCTTAAGTGCAGCATACAAACCGATTACACAAGGGATAAAACAAAATGAAGGCTTCACAAATAAATCACATTATTTGTTTGGTCTGTTGAGGCATGTGCATTGTATATACAAAAAAGTTGGCACCCTGCTGGAAAGCATGCTCTCCAATGGCGCGGGGTGTCTTTGTAAATCGAGGAAGAATTTTAAGTAAAAGCTTACAATAAGGCGATTGGCCAAAACAATGGCTGCGGGTTGAAACATAATTGATGAGTCGTCATACTTAATGTACCAATTAATTTGGCGTTTGCATTCGAAAAGCTAGTTCGATCAAATGAAAGGCATCGACAATTTATGAGACAACATTTTATTTCAACACCTTACATGGAACGAGGCATCATGATATAATCAAAGATTACAATTATCTGGAACCATCTTAATAAATGTAATGCACAACTTTAGAATGGGAAGTACATATGGTGTGCATTTGAAACGTTGTCCGACACACGATGAACCCGTTGCACCTATAAGAGACCATCCGTGACTAACCTCTCGTTAATTTGTTTCTTTTGCTTCCATCGCCCATAGACCCAGAAAGAGACTAATGTACATAACCACTCTCTCCACAATGTCCCGCTAGATGGGAACCACAATGCATATGCATGATTTTGATAATGCCGAGAGCCTAGTGACAGGATGAGGTATCTGGAAGCTTATATACACTACTACAGGATTTACACTTTTGTCATTGATGGTGAAGTGGTTTGCACACTTGAATCCAGAAAAGAGAGCACCAGTGGAAGCTGTTGACCTCTGCCAATGACATTTTGAATGTGCGTTAATTATGTTATGTTTTTGCCTTTGTCAACCTATTGACAAGTACACTGGTACGTAAACATATACTCTACGGGGTTGAAAATCTGTAGACACCGGGCAGCAGTTAGCCACATTGCTTGGTAGCTGAGGGGTTGTGTATGTTAACTTGACAGCTGGCTGGAGTGTGTTCCTTCATGTATCACAGTGTCTATCTTCTTAGCCCCTTGATTACCAGCAGTGTCTTACACAATACTAATATTTAGCTTAATTGAAAACTTGGGGAGCTCTACTCCTGGAACCACCAAAGTTAGTTTTAATAGATACACTGTCCTGTTCTGTTGTGAAGTGTCTCCACCCACCCTTCCAATGGCAATGCCAGAAAAGTGTCTATGTGTTTCCTTCACAGAGTTTTTGATGTTCATTATGACAACAACTCCACCGTTTGATTATAGTATTCTGGCTGTGTTTCAGGAACTGTATTTCCTTCCTTTCTGTAGATATAAGGTTATAAAGTTGATTAATGCATTTGTTCAGTATGGCAGATATTGCTCTTTGTCTAAAAAGTTGAACGTATCAGTCCAGATTTGGGTTGCGTCCAGATTCCAATTGGAGATCTGCTTCTTTTCCCTGTTTGTGTCACAGTTGTTTACCATTCCATTCCTGGCTGGTCTGTCATCTTGTTTATCATAAGATAATTCCTTCATTTGGAGTAATATGAAGAAGGCTTTGAAATCAATGGACAGTTCTAGTTTGTCAACAATGTTAGAAGGACAGCAAATATCACCCTGGAAAATTTTGAATGTTCTGCCTATGTTAGCTTACTTTTTAAGAAACTGACAATGGGCCTCATTAGGAGTTTAGAGGTAGCCATGCCGTTCTTAGCGGCATGGCTACCCCCAGACCGGATACCGGGTCCGGGTCCCAAAAACAGGGTATTACCGGGCCATGCCGACTTTAGCACGCCCGGTAATTCCCATTCTCAGGACCCAGACCCGGTACATCCCCATTCCCATTTGAGCCCCTATAAGGGTCAGTGGGAATGGGGAGGATGTTAACAACAGGCCTGTTAATGATGGGCCCGTTGTTAGCATCCTGGTCTGCTAGTGGGTCCAGCTCTGCACGTCTGGTCTGGCCAGGCGTCCAGAGCGGGACCTGTTGCAGACCTTGTAATGTGGCGGCCTGGAATGAACAGTGCCGGTCCTTTACCGGCACCGTTCATTCCACGGCCACCAGCTTCGTAATGAGGCCCAATGTGTTGTTGCAGAGTGCCTCTTTTCCCTGCTCTCATGTTGTCTTATACTGACTCTGTATTTCCCATTCTATGTCCAAGTGCTTTAAGTTTATTCTTCTTGTGCCTTCTACCATGTCCTATGAACTTTACTCATGGAATTCTGTGAAGAGCAAAAATGCAGGAACTTTATTTTTTTAATGTGATTTTGTGTTTTGCAGCCAATAATAGAAAACCCTTTAATTGTTTCTACAGAAATCTTGTTTTCATGGTTTGTGGGTTGTTTCTCCTTAACATACTCCATAACACACTCCCTCGGATCCTTATATTTTGTCATCTATACATACATCATATAACCTTGATAGTTTTGATGCGACTTTACTATCAATCTAGTATTAATCTATTATCTCTATCCCCTGTCCTCATGCATGAAGTCTATTTTCTCTTCAGCGTGGGGGGGATATCTCAGGGGCAATGAGTTTGTCAGGGAAGCAAAACAACGTGGAACAACACAAGTTTGAATACCAGTCCCATGGTTAGAGACTGATGCAGTATTAAGTGCGTTTATAAAAGATCAATTAATTAATGAATACTCTCTTGTCTCACATTTTCCCGACCCTCTGATCAGGTACACCATTTCTACCTCAGACTTTCTTCCTATTTTACTTCTAAACTGATAATATGATATCTTCTTTTTTTGGGCTCTTCCCGTCTTCCTTATTTGCTGCTCTCTCCTTTCTCTCTTTCATTTTCTTCTTCTTGTTTTACCCCTCTTTCAGAGTATTCTCTATTTTTGTTTTTGCTTCAACAGGCTTATCCTGAAGCTGTCACTTCTGGTACCCTTCCTTCACTGCTTGCATCATTGGTATACCCTTTATTTCTTCTGCACTTAACTGCTATTTTTAGTTCTTTATTCTCCTCTTGTGTTTCCCTCCTCCTTTTAAGCATGCTACATTTCCACCTGTTCCTAAAAGTCTTCCTCTGATCCTTCCTTTTCCTCTATAAGCCTATCACTCTTATCCACTTCCTCTCTAAGCTCTTGAATGTCCTGCCCCCCCCCCAGCATTCTTCATATCTGGAATCCAATTCCCTCATTTTCTTCTGTGATCCAAGTTCTGTTCTGATCACTCTATGAAGACTGTTCTTTTACATGTAACCAATGTTCTGCCTTCCTCTCACATGCAAAGCAATATTCTCTTCTTCTTAGTCTTGATCTTCCTGCTGCTTTTGATATGGTATATCACACTATTTTTTGCTTCTTGTGTCTTCTCTTGCTATATATGGTGTCATCATGTCCGGGCACATACACTTTATGCTGGGGTAGGAATGATCCTTTATCTCTTCCTTTTTGCTTCAGCACCCTGCAAATGACTGTACTCAGCCCTTAATTTGTTTTATTCACCATTCATCTTTCTTCTATTATTCACTCTTTGTTGCTTTCCCTGCCATTTCTATGCTAACAGCTCTAAAGTGATTTCCGTCTTTTTCTGATTCACTTCAGTCTATTTCGGACTATCCATCAGACATTAGGCTGTCAATGCTTCCTCAATCTTTTCATCTTAATTCTTCTAAAACCAAGGATCTGTTCAATCCTGATCCATCCCGTCACAATTGCCGTCTCCTGTCATCCATTTCTTTTTGCCCAGGCTAACTGTCCTTTTCTATTTCCACACATTATCTAGGTGTTACCTTTGATCCTTCTCTTTTCTCTGTTCATCATATTTCTATTCTTGCTCTATCACACCTAGAAACACTTGGGTACAGGCGAGTCATACATGCCATATCATATCATACCATATCATACCATATCATATCCTATCACTGTTAGCGCTACAATATTCATAGAACTCAACCTATCTTACCTTCCCAGCTGCTAAAATGCTCACCCTTTCAATATTGCCCTCAGCTCTTCATTACTCTTCGTTTCCTCCCATGGAGCTGACTGCTTATGCTCCTGTTCATCTTCAGTCTATCATTAATTCTGCTATTCACTTAGAATGCTCTCCCCTCACCATTTTTGCAAAGCCCCATCTCTTCTATCTCTTCATTGGCTTCATGTTCATACCCTCCTGTAGATTTGTTTCCTGTGCATCCATGTGCTTGCTCCCTCTTATCTTTTCTACCTGGTATCAGTGTATGGAGCAAAGTAGGTATTTCACTCTTCTCAGTTTCTACTGGCAGTTTCTCATACTCACTTGACACTATCTAATTTTCATTCATGTACTCCATTAGCTCTGAAACTCTGAACTGGCTTTCTTTTCTCTGCTCTTTACTCATTTACATTGACAGATTTAATCGTTTTACTTCTTCCTGAATTAAAATGTTCTTCATGTTTGATTCGATTTGTAAATTGTTCTCACTTTTATAAATGTTTATTTATATGTTGGAAAGCACTTTGCAAAAGTGCTCTATACATTCAAAAACGAAATAAAGTGGATAAATAAATAATAACTCATCATTTCTCTGTACAGGTCAAGGATTGCTAAAATCGTCTTGCTGTTAAACCTATGTTCTCTCTTTTTAGACACACAAAAAACACAAAAATCAACACTAAAACTGGTAGTCATAGGAGTTGTCATTTGTACTTAAATCAACCATCCCTCAATATTTGGCAAGACCTGCAAGTTCAAGAAAGGCAGGATAGTGTACAGCATCTCTACAGTAGCTAGCTGAGTTGATAGGTATATCATTGTGTATGAGCTATGGTTTCTCAGACACTCTCACAACAGCCCTTCCTTTCAGTTCAGTGCTCATAACGGACATTCTTCAGGTGAAAACACAGTTGCTTGGGGTTGTTATCCCTGGATGCCATGCGCACAGGCATGGTAAATACACTCTTTGATTTAGTGAGTAAGGCCATTAGGTGAGTGTCATAAACCACAGCGACAAGTCCTAATTATTTTGGATGGTATTAGATCCAAACTCATCCACTGTTTTTATTTTTTTATTTTTTTATTTTTGCATTTGTAAAGTGCAATGCAGTCCTTAGGCATTGAGGCGCTATGAGAAGGCTTAGGAAGGCTTGATTCAGGGTTACATGAATGCGGCCCCAGCAGAAACTTGGAAACAGAAACTAGTTATAGTTAACAATGGACATTTTCATGACAGTTTTAAGACAATTAGGCAAAAAAGCAGTATATTGTCAAAATCATGTTACAGTTCAAATAACATAAGTTGTCAGACAAAGAGTCTAGTTTTGATGGCCTTCCTAAAGGTTGCATGGGAGTCAATCCCCCTGATGGAAGGGGGAATGGAGTTCCAAAGCGTGGCCGCCATGTTGGGGAAGCTTGTACCGCCCGCTTTCACTCTGTGGGTAAAAGGTACAATGATTCTGTTGGTACAGGCCGCTCCGGTGGGCCTAATGGGAGTGTGCAGGCTGATTTTTTGAGCTAGGTAAGGAGGAGCACGACCGTGCAGGCACTTGTGCGCCAGGGCAAGTGTTTTGAAGGTAATTCTCTCCTTGACGGGGAGCCAGTGCACCTTCCTCCTGACCTCAGAGATGTGGTCACATCTTGAGATTCCTGTTGCGGCTCTGAGGGCATTATTCTGTGCTCGCTGTCTCCGAGAACATAGTGAAAATCCCCTGAGTGCCCTGCAATCATAAAGATTATCCCCTCAACAGTACATTCCAATTCACTAGCAGTGTTCCACACATCACAGCTCCATATGTCTCCCTCTCACTTTTCACCAGAGCTTTCCAAGTCTATTCCTTCTGTTGTCCCGCTCAGAAAAGGAGAGAATGATTGAACCTCCTATTGACCAGGCTTTCTCTCTGATCTCTAGGATGTACACTAATTGACCTTTTCACAATTGACCTCGGGAGAATTGACCTCAAGAGAATTGACCTAATTTAAAAGGTCAATTAGGACATATATGCGGGGGGAAACACCCTCCAACCCCCCACCCAATCCAAAACCCCCTGCAACCCGCCCACCCAATCCCCTTATATTATTTATGATCCAAAACTAACCCAATACATATATAACATAACTAAAACAATGTAAAGGTCAATTGTGCAGGAGGTCAATTAGGACCATTATAATTAGGTCAATTAGGACAAAAGGTCAATTGTAAAAGGTCAATTTGGGTAATACCGATCTCTAGCTTGCTTGTTGTGGTGAGTCACTTGGGAGCCCTCTAGACTCATAGCGGGATGAGGAACCTGATCACATGAGTGAGATCTCTGACCAGTTTAGGGTTTTATGTGGCATCTGGTGTGTGCTGCTCCTGCCCTACAGCCAGGACCAGTCCAACAAAGCCTGTTGTTGTTCCCATTTTCAGAAAGTAGTTTATAGTATTCAGTTGGCTCAAGAGATCCATTGCTATCTTGCAACCAAACTAGATGTATGTATGTATTTATGTATTTATTTATTTATTTAGTACATTTGTGAGAGTGCACAAAACCCACAGGTATCTAGGCTCTGGTTGCAAGGAAAGGGTGGACAGGGAGGTACCAGGTAGTGATGGAAACAAACTACCTAAAAGTCACATATTAGTCAAAGAGCAAAGTTTTGAGGCGTTTCCTGAACACATGGTATGAAGGTTCATTAGGTAATTAAGGAGGTAGATCATTCCTGAGCACTGGGGCGCGGGCAAGGAAAGTGGCACGCCCTCCTCTTTTCTTGTTGTACCGAGGAGAGATGAGGCAGTGTTTGTAGGCTAACCTAGTGGGTCTGGTAGATGAGTGTTTTTATTGGTGTCTGTGAGGTATTGGGAAGCCTCTTTGGCAATGCATTTGTAGGTGATGGAGAGTGTCTTGAATTTGATTATGTCCTTAATTGGGAGCCAATGTCATGATTTTCTGGCTTCCGAGATGTGGTCATGTCTGTCAATGTTAAGTGCTGCCCGTAGAGCATTGTTTGGATGGTTTGGAGTTTGTGCCGATTTTCTTTTGAAGTTTCACACAATAAGACATTGCAATACTCCAATTTGGATCCTATGAGGGTTTGTGTGATTTTCAATTGATTCTATGTTGAGAGGAATGTCTTGCTAGGGTTGTTTAGTTGGTTGCATATCCAGATGAGACAACAATGTGGTTGACCTGGTGGGTCATGGTTAGAGAGGAGTTGAGGAAGACGACAAGGGATTTGACTGACGTTGATACTGGAAACCTGTGGCCGTGTCAATAGTGAAGGTTTTGAAATCTTGGTGTAATTTGGCCAGGCAAGATGATGGGCCAAGATGAGGAGTACAGTTTTATCATTGTTGAGGCACAGGCTGTGAGCTGCCATGGTTTTTAGATGGCATTGATGTGAAGGATGTCTGTGGGATAGTCTCCATAGAGTAGTGTGGGGATTTGTGTATCAGATACCAAGAGTGTCTCACAGCATGGGTGATACACAAGAGCCTTGGGGGATTCCACAAGATGTGGGAGTGGGGATGGCAGTGCCCTTGTCTGCGAAGACACAGGTTGTTCTGTTGGCTAGGAAGGATGCAATCCATTTGGTAGCATCTGGTGAGAAGTGTGCAGAGATAGAACAGTGTTTTGCACAGGATGTCGTGATTGAAGAGGTCAAAGGAAGCAGAGAGGTCGAGTAGTAAGAGAAGTGAGAGGGAGCCCTGGTCAATGACTACATAAAGTTGGTTTTTGAGGTCTAAGAGTGTTGTTGTTTCCGTGCCATGTTTGGTACAGAAGCCTGATTGTCTGGAGCCCAGGACATGATGTGTTTCTAGGAAGGATTGAATTTGTTAATAGGCAACTCTGTTCATAATTTTGAGCAAGAATGGGACTGTGGTAATTTGACGGAAGTTGGTGATGGTAGCTGGGTCAAGAGATGTTTTTTCAGGAGTGGCGAGACTCAGGATTCTTTGAGTGAGCTTGGGACGGTGAAGGAGGCAAAGGAGGTGTTGATCATGGTGGTGAGGAGCGCAAGTAGGAGTTCTGCGCATTCCTTGACTAGGGGTCTGGGCAGGTGTCACTCTTGCAGCGGGAGGGCTCGAGGCCTTTGATGATGTTGGCAATGGTGGTTATGTCCACCGGTTTCAAGTGAAAGGCGGGATGCTGGGGGCAGCAGTGGGTATGTGAAGGTTGGGCGTGGGTTGAGGGGCGTTGTGGTAGGATGGCTTGTTGTTTGAGTTTTATTTTATCTTGGAGTTTAGGGATTTTGGCCATGTGCATGTTGTGGATACAGTTGCACCAGGCGTCATCCTTGAGGATGGAGGTGGGTGGGGAGATGGGGGTTTCTAGTTCTTTGAGAATGGAGAAAAGCTTGCAGGAACTGGAGGAGGCTTTGGAGATACTGCCTTTGTAGGTTGCCGCTTTGGAGGCTATAATGGCTTATTGATATTTAAGAGATTTGGTGGAGTGGCGAGTTTTGTTGGTTGTGGTTGTTTCATTGTGCCACTTTGCTTCTGCTGCTCTTTTAGAGGCTCCAGCGGAGCAAAGGTCAGGAGTGAACCAAGAGTTAAGGTGTGCCGTGTTCTTGGCTTTTATAGCTTTGAGGGGTGTAGGTGGTTGATGGCTGTGCTTAACAGAGCGTTGTAGTGCTCCACTAGGGCAGAGGTATCCTACATGGGTGGGACAGGCTAGTCGAGGAGGGGGGTGAGGCAGTCACATGTGAGGTTTCGAGAGCAGAGGCACAAAATGGTGACAGGGGTGGATATAAGTTTGGGCGGTGTTGCAAGGGTGGCGATGGAGAAGTTGATAGTGTGGTGGTCAGACCTAGGGATAGGGATGGAGCATTGATGTTGCTGTTGTGATCCCCGCACATCATCCTCCTATAACTTGGATACTGTGAACATAAGTTCATACAAAGCAATATCTTTCCATTTAGTCAAGCTGTTTTCAGCAGCCGACAATACAAGTGAAAACTGGTAATAAAGGTACTGACAGTGTAGGTTAAGAACATAGGGAGATACTTAGACATCCTTGTCTGGCTCAGTCATTTAATTCAATAGACACGGAAGGGCTATGGCCATCCTTGAAAAAAATATAATAGACACCTAGTTTTCAGTTTTATTTCAGCCTGCATACAGGGTGAACGTTAGATACTCGGGTGTGATGTCAACAAGGTTCATGTCACCAGAAATAGAGAAAAATATGCTAAATTATGTTATATGAGGCAGTATTACAAAAATGCAGTGTTTGCTGTTTTCACTGCCTCTTGGCATGGACAGATGTTTCCTGAGAGAAAATAAGTTTTGTTTGTTAGGTTCATCATCAGGTTTCCAAGGGTAAAGCAACACTGCCAATTCCAGGAGACCTTCTGGTAGCTCTGACGTCTTCCGCAACACTCGTGTGACAGTGTTGGTGTTGGAGCGATCAGCAGTGCGATTAGTGAGAATTGATACTTGCATCAGGGAGAAGAGTTACAAGCGCTTAACAGGACATTGATAGTAATGCATCAGGAAGGGACGGGCTTGATCCACACATTGATAGTAATGCATCAAAACGGGAGGGGTTTGATCCACACAACATGTTCTCAGATGGGACATGGTTAATTTCAGGGTTAAACTACAAAATGTCAAACAGGAACATTTTAAGATCTTTAAAGCAGCATGCACAGGACAAAATGAGCATTTGGTTATTCTGCTCTTCACTCCTCTTTTACTATTCCCCACTCCCAGTCCCACCACCTCCTGTTCCCCCCTCACTTCTTCCTACTGGTATCCGCAGATAGCACCTATTTACACTTGCTGCCTGTTCTGTTCTCTCACACTCTCTTCAAAGGATACATGGCATACTACATGCAAGAATGGTCAAGATATGTTAAGTAGGGGGTTCTGGTTCCTGGTAAAAGTCCTAATCTCCCTACATGCTATGATACATGAACTTTGCATTTGTGACTTCATGTTACACTGATAGGAAAACTTAGCCCAGTTCCCACATATTCCAATTGTTATCGTCTTTTTTCTTAACTATTTGTGTTAGGAGTTAAAAGCTAATGAACAAGTCTTTAGATAGATGACTTCTGGTTGACATTTCCTCATCAAGTATTTGTCTCGTTGGCTTCTTGGGAAACTGATTGTTTGTTTTTAACCATACCCAAGCATCTAGCAAATTGTGGCTCAGTCTCGTCTGTGATCATTGTATCCTTCCTGATGGTGAGACCGTTATGAACACTTGCTTTGCATACTTTTCAAATGTGTTAATTAGAGAGTTAGCAAGTAGTCCTAGTCTTGTTTCTTTCATATCTTAAGGCAGTATGTAATTGTATATCATCGGGATTCCAAAAAAGTGTGCAATTAGTTTATTATGTATAGCTACTTAAATGCAAAGAAATACTCTTTAAATGTAATATGATGGAGGTGACTCGAAGGCTACACCTCCAATTTCGGTAATACAGTGCTACGGAAAAGTGGCAGTAAATTGGTCATAATTGCGATACCAGCATATTACTGATATTTTCACTGTATTGTCAAACTGGTAATGAAGCCCAATATATTTCAGTAAGGGTAAGGTAAGATTTAGCTGGCGTTTGAACTAAAGGACAAATGCAAGCCAAATATGCAGGCCAAGCTACCGAGACAGGTGCTTTTGTAGAATATCGCAAAAGTCAAGGAGCAATACTGAATGGTATAATGACATCCACATCTGTCAAATCATAGCAACCACAAAAGAAATTGAATATGTATCATGCACTTTCACAGCCAACCAACTGGAATTAGACATGGCAAAGAAAGACATTGCACCCTTACATCTGTGTTTCCATAGACAATATGTGCATCATACAATTGCTTCATTGTGGTAGCGAGACATTACTTTAACATGCTGAAAAAGACGTCTAATGAAAATAAATAGCATAAGTAAAATTTTCTGAAGCGGCTCCATTGCAGAAACTTTGCTATAACTCAAGTTAAATTTGACATGGCATCAGCACTAGGGGACTTTTTTATTTTTATTTTTTATTGATATAGCTGAGTAAGTCAACTTTTCAATAACACATTTTATACAAAAAGTTACAGATTATTAATACAATTGTCGAATTTACATTTTTACAATATTAACACAGATTGAAAAGAAAAAGAACATTAAGAAAAATCACAAAAGAAAAGGAAAAAGGGAAAAGAAAATAAAAGCAAAGAAAAAAGAAAGCTTCTCATTCAGCATTAAAATCACCCTTTTCAAATGAATAAGGCATCTGATCTTTCAATGTGCATCGCTTAACACTTAAAAAGTCAATTAGATAGATTGGGTTAAACTTCTCACAATATGAATTAATTTAGCGCTCAAATGTCTGCGGCTTCGCACCTCAAATTGCTATGCTCACTAAGCCAACACACGTTGTCATATCATCACTACTAGTATTTTAAAGAATGGGTACTCCCTGTTTTTTTGATTTCGGGGGGTCAACTCTATCAAATGGGAGACTATTTGACAAAAAGCAAAGTGATAGGTCGACTACCCCTTCCTTTAGTCCCTGAGGAACACAAGGCTAGATCTAAGCTAATTTAGTTAAATTTAGAGATAAAAAAGTAAAATTTGATTCACCAAGTGTGTTAATTCACCATACCTGTACCATTTACAGTCATGGTGAATTAACACACTCTGTATATCATGCATCCGTTAAGGAGCCAGATGATGTCATCTTATTAACACCTACCTAATACGTCCCGAAGAAATCTGAGTCACATACATGTTAGTCCATGAAGAGGCAGTTAAATACAGTCCATTACCACAGTTTTTAAGTGAAGCTCTGTTTAAGAGTCCCCTTGTAAATCAAATTTTACTTTTTTACCTCTAGATTGTAATACAAGGTAATGGGAAAGTATGAACTACCATTTACAGGTATGGTGAATTAACACACTCTGTATATCATGCATCCGTTAAGGAGCCAGATGACGTCATCTTATTAAGACCTACCTAATACGTCCCAAAGAAATCGGAGTCACACACAGGTTAGTCCATGAAGAGGCCGTTTAAATACAGTCCATTAGCACAGTTTTTTAAGTGAAGCTCTGTCTAAGAGTCCCTTTGTAAATCAAATTTTACTTTTTTACCTCTAGATTGAAATACAAGGTAATGGGAAAGTATGAACTACCTTTGTGAAAATACTAGATATTCTGTCCTGCAGACGGCCATCAACATCAAAACCAACGGCACCGAGAGAGTGCACCGTATGAGTTAGAAGGGCCGAAACATATGTTGACTTGATATTAGGAATCTTGTATTATCCTTTTCTTATCTCTCAATTTAAGAACTAAATACAGGGTATTTTTTGTTCAATGTATAACCCAATACCCTATATTGACATGGTAGAATAAAATAGAGCGGTTATAAAAGAGTTATATGAAAAGAACAAACTAACAACTGCTCCTATAAACCTTTGTTGTATGCATAAATGTAGTTGGGATCAAGGGTATTGATCCTCAAATTGGTTAGAAAAACGTAATTGTGTCTATAGTATTTTTGACTGCTTTTCCCGTTTTTTATGAATTAAGTTTGAATTATCTGTATTTGTCCCTATTCATCATGAAAGGTATGGTGTTAGTACGCCAGTTAGATTGTGACTAGCACAGATTTGGTTTTTATGTGTATAGGACTTTTTTTTAGCCCTTTTTCATGTTTCGCATAAGATGCATCAAAATAAATGTATTTGCTATTTCAAAGTATACTAGCTGTGGTATGACTAATCTTAAATGTAACTAGATTAGCTTGGATCTAGCCTTGTGTTCCTCAGGGACTAAAGGAAGGGGTAGTCGACCTATCACTTTGCTTTTTATATCATCACTACTTACAAAGAATCTAGTTGCAGAGTTTTTAGAAAATGTACTGCACCACAGCGAAATGAAGCCTACTGACCAGACAAGATCCCATGCCATAGCGAATCATATGTGATACCACAGGATTCCCTAAATAAGGCATCGCACCCTCAATGGAGTCCATTTTTCACAGATTACCAGTAAATGTTTTAAGGTCTCACTGGTGTTTTCATTAGAACAATATCGGCAACAATTGTCCTCTTTTCCTATCATTTTTCATTTTGCCAGTATTTCTTTGGTATACCAAAGGGTAAATCTAATACGCATGAAACAGAATCTGTGTTCAGGAGAGGGAGATTTTCTTAAATACATTCCGGGCTCCCTGTATTTTTTTGGGCAAAGGGGTTTGGAATTTCTAATAACAATTTTAGCGTAATGTCAGTGCATTCCAATGCTTGCTGCACTTTCAACCTCCATTTCCCCGTGAACACATCCCCTGATTCACACATATGATTTGCAAGAGTGCCAATTATGTCTTTAGATGACTGTGCAAGTTTACATTTTCTGAACAAGGCCATTATATTCCAGATGTATCTTATGTGTAATGAGATTAAGCCCAGCTCATATCTTGTCCACGCGCCAGGTATGCAAAGCATTAATTTCAATAAGCGCCTCCAAAGTTTCGCTTCTAATCTATTCCAGACCTTGGCCGGAATGTTGATTTTACTTTCTGCACCATAAATCAGTATTAGTGTCGTTTTCTGCAGAAAGAATTTGAGTTAACATATTTGTTTAATATTAACCTGGCTTGTGAGATAGATGTGGCGCGCTTACTGTCAAGGCATCTAAAAAACACTTTTTCATCATCGTGGGCTGCCATCGTCACTCCTAGGTAGTATATTCAGAGATTTGTTCTAATTGATTATTTTATAGTGTCCACTTATAGTTTTTCAGTAGGCCTCTTTTCTTACCAGCGCAAACCAGTACTTTAGTTTAATCTAAATTAATAGCTAAAAAATGTGCTTCCACATATGTATCAAGGGCATGTAACAAACATTGTAGTCCCTGCAGAGTTTTAGACATTAGGACTAAATCATCTCCATAAAATAATGCTGGGTTGGCTCTAAATGCCAATCTTTGTGCATCAGAGACCACCTCTGTGAACATTCTCTGTGTGTCAGCAATAAATAAATTAAAAAGTGCTGAGGCAAGGATACATCCTTGTTTTAGGCCTCTACGTTTCTCAATGTACAGAAACAGATTCCCTTCTAGATCTACTCTCACTTGCATCCTTGTGTATGTATGCAAGGCTCGAATTAGGGAAATTAAATAAGGTGGACACATGGCACGCTTTAGCTTGTTATTCAACAATTCCCTGGAGACTGAATCAAACGCTGCCTTTAGATCTACGAAGGTGAAGTATATTGTTTGTTTTGATGCCAAAGGGTATGGGGTAATGGCCTTGATTGTTAACAGATTGATGGCAGTGCCCATCCCCTGAATAAACCCTGTCTGACAAGGATCCTGTTGCGAGTAGTTTCATCCATGGGTTAAAATCTCTCAAGATAAACCTTGAGAAGATTTTGCCTGGAGCGTCCAGAAGGGCGATCGGCCTATAGTTCTTGGGGCAGGTCCGATCGCCCTTCTTGAATATGGGAATTATGAAAGAGGTACACCAGGATTCCAGGATAGCATTAGTCCTGAGTATCACCTGAAACATCTTAGAAACTATCTTAACCCACATGTGCGGGTGTTCCTTGAGCATATAATTGCTCAGGCCACCCGAGCCAGGAGCTCGGTATCTACTGGATCGCATAATATAATAAAGAATGTCTTCATCCATGATCATCATGATTTATCAAAATTCGAGTAGACAACTGTTTCTTTGTCTTCACCATGAGGTGGCGCTTCATAGATTTGGACAAAATGCGATACCCATTGATGTTGTAGTACTCTATTGATTTGGACAGGAAGCTGCCTTCAATGGGCCGCTACATTCATAAGGGGCCAAATTCCGGTACTATTTTTGGATTGAATGGCTTTGAATATTTCTTCGCCATCAGTCTGATAGAGCACACTTCTATACGAGCGTAGTGAATTTGTGTATTTACACCTTAGACCTTTTTTGGTTACTGCTCGTATTGCAATTGGCATGAGCAGGGCCAGTTTTTTGTCTTTGCAGAATCTAGCTTTCCACACCTGGATGTTATCATCAAAGGTATGTTTTGCCTTTTGTAGGTTCTTTAATGGAAAGCAAAAGGGTGGTCTAGTCTTCTTCCCCCCATGTTGTATAATGTCTGATGCTTCCTAGTCTGGTATTTAAGGAATCTAGGGAATGATCATCCCACCAAAACCGTGTTTTAGACTTATCAGTACTCCCTGAAAAGGAATATAAATTACCACAATGTTTTGCCTGATCATCAGTTTATGACCACCGCGCTGTTAAAAGCTTGTGGTCACTGTGCATTTGTATCTTTACCTCAAAATCTGACGTTCGGCTGAAGGTGAATCTATCCATAAAGATATAGTCAATGACAGACTCACTTTTGACATGCCACCAGGTACTCTTGGGTGGATTGTCTGATTTGAACGCTCCATTGAGCATCCAGAATTGATGTGAGTTCATCAGATGTAACCACCTCTGACATGAAGGATCTTTTTTGATGATCCCTGGTGAGAAACATTTTAAATTGAGATCACCCAACAATGCTGTATTTGTAATTTCAGGATCAGTACCATATCAAGCAAGTGCTCGAGGTTTTGAAGAAATTTGTCATCAGCTATGACAATGGGGTTCCGATACATATTTACCAACGCAATATAGCCTCCAGGATATTTTATCTTAACCAACTGCAGATAGGTATTTGGGGCGGCCCAGGGAAAGAGTTCCAATCTATCTTTCGTTTTCACAGCTACCAGGAGCCCAGAGGATGGTCGTCCTCTGTGACCAGCTTTGGCTGGCAAAAGCAAGATTTCATGACCATCCCACACGGGCTGATCAGTCAGCCAAGTTTCTTGTAGTGCAATTATACTAAAGTTTGAAATAATGGTTGCGATGGCTCCAAATATGTGTGCTGAGCCTCCCATATTCCAACTTCCCAATGAGACCATCCCCCCTTTTGTGGCTTGTGCTAGTTATGATCCTGCATTACACATGTGATCTCTTTGGAAAACATTTTTCTCTTGTTGAACTCGGTTTATAGATTCTCGGGGTTCCAGTAGGAAATTTGTTTTGACCCAATTCAGTTTGTTTCTGAGATGAAAATCTAAGGACCACTGACGGATCTTGAGCCAAGATAAGACCAAGTCCAAATAGTTTCATTTTAACCTGGCACAAAAGATTTCACACGACAATAGAGGGAACCCACACTCTTACTGTCGTGAGTATTTCATCATTCAAGAATTCAACCTGTTTGATGTCATGGGTTGTGATATCTTGCAGGCTGAGTACATCTTTAAGTATGGCCAAGATGGATGTGCAGTTTAAATCGTAAGAGGGAAAGGGAGCAGCTCTGCATTTCATTAAAAAAAATTGTGTATCGTCTTTTGTATTCAGACCTATAGCCTTATTTTGTTCACTGACAATTTGTCGAGAATTTGTGAATTTTGAGGACCCTGTCTCCCGCGTCTAATTATGTTGTAGAGGATAATCAGACCCTCCATTGGCAGTTACACTGGGGGTGTCAGGCATTCTCTGCCTATTTTCTTCTTCCGCCACCAAGACTTTCTGTTGTCTCAAAAAGTCATCAAGAGAAGATTTGATCATTGTTTGTATGTGGGGTAACATACCCTCTATTGTGCCTCTCTCTTTGGTAGCTAAGTCCTCTCTCTGTGGCAATATTGCCTTAGTTGCATTATGCATGGCAGATTATTGTGTTAATATTCTAGAAGCACTTTCATAGGCTTTGATAACTGAGCCCTCAACTGTTTCATCTGCAATCTTGGTATGCCTTTCTTGGGATTGACTGTAGGGTTCTGAGCTGGCCTTTTCTGTCAACGGCCGCCATTGAGGTAATTCAATTATCCAATGGTTCATATGGCTTATTTCATCAAACTTCTTTTGATAATAAATGCCTTTTGTTGTTTCTTGGAATTTATTCTGATACGATTCAACATTTTTGTTTTACCACCAGGCCAACATTCTCGAAAAAGCATGATCCACGATTTGCGGAGCTTTGGCTTGATTTAAGGGGGTCACTTGTTTTTGCTTTAAGGTTACAGCAGTTGTAGAGTCGCAATTACCAACCTTTATGGTTGGTTTGGCTTGGAACATGTTAAATACCAACGGCTTGCTTGCCCCAGTTTGGGGAACTTTATTGATCATCGTGTCTGAGGTTATAGGCAAGCTAGTGACAGGAGCCTTTGCAATTTCGGTTGTTACAGGCGGAACCATCACCCCTTCCGAAGTACTCACTATCACACAATCTTCCTGAGATATTAGGGTGTTATTCTTGATAGTGGAAATCAGCGGTATTTGGCCACGTGTACTCTCTACGGTCAAGACATTCAGTTGCTCAAGTGGCTCACTTGGCTGCTTGACAATAGATGCTTCTTTCATTATAAGGAACTTTTGATCAAAAGTATTCATCCATGTTATGTTATCAATCTGTGTAGCTTGTGTATTGATTTTAGTATCTAGGGTATCAAATAGTTTGACGAGTGACATCATAGTGGTATTCATTGCATTAAGAGTAATTTCAATCAGAGATGTTTGATTGCTATGTCCCGTTTGAGGAACCGGCCTATACTCATCCACCACAGAAGGCCGATGGGCTCTACGCAGCGTAGGATGAATATAGGACACTGAATTCTCTGACACATTATGTATGGACTGGTCAAACATACTGTTTGATTGGTTTGTGGAGTTCGGAGGGCTCGGCAACACAATGGAAATTGGGGAAAACATGTCGGAACCCCTACAGAATCCTCAGGACTTTGATTCTGCATCTGCATCTGCGGACTTACATCAACCAATGCTTTGGCTGTCTCTTGAGGATTGCCACCACAATCAGTACTGGCTTTGAACAAATAGAAGCCGAGTCTGTTATACTCTGAGCTGGAACTTGGGCCGGCACCTCCACGTTTACTTTGTCAAAGCACGGCAAAATCGCAGCCATGTCACGCACAACTGCTTTCGGGGATAAGTTCTTATTTCTCGATTTGCAAAGTTGCTAGTCAGTGTAGCAGAATTAGCACCTGTTACTAACTGTGTATCAATTAAGGAGCCGTTAACTGGTTTTGACTGAGTGCTACCTATTACAATCGGAAGCGACAGTACATTCTCGTTCTGTTGTTTTGTCTTGCGGTCAGCAGCCGAATCTAGCTGTGTTCGTTCTCTGAACATGCAGTAATCACAGATGTCTTCCATGACTATCTTCCGATCAAGTACAAAAGATATTACAACTGCACGTTTTTTTCTGGTGGCGATCAGGGGCAACGGTTTGGCAGGGGTGGATCTAAGAATTACACAAGCACGCGTAATGGTGACGTGCTCTGGCACATTGGTTTTGAGGACGTACAGACAATGCTTCATGCAAATAGTTTTACTTGATGCAGGGCAGTTAATAAACAATTACTATCACCTCACTCACCCCTCTCAGCCCTAACAGCCACAACTGCTCTTATGATACTCATGCCGAAATGTGCACGCGCAAAATGCGTGAGCGCTGCAATAATATAGGTATTGTGGGTAAGAGGTCTGTCTTCTTCCCATGTTGCTAACCACGCTGTTTAAAGTGGTATACAGCTTTACTCCTGAAATTAAATCGTCTGCAATTAGAGTTTTAAGTTGCTTTGTGATGATTAGTCCATGTAGCTGTCTTTGATTGGAATCATACCGTTGTAGTACAGGTCACAGTTCACAATCTGTCAACAGGAATCCACCTCCTCCAGCACACGAGCAAAGAGTCCAGCCACAGCAGCTCTTACGAAGCTCTTGCCGAAATGCGTGAAAAATGCGCGAGCACTGCAATAATATAGGTATTGTGGGTAAGAGGTGTGTCTTCTTCCCACCTTGCTAACCACACTGTTTAAAGTGGTATACAGCTTCACTCCTGCAATTAAAGAAACTGCAATTGGAGTTTTAAAGTTACTTTGTGATAATTAGGCCATGTAGCAGTCTTTGATTGGAATCAAACCGTTGTAGTACAGGTCACAGTTCACAATCTGTCAACAGGAATCCAACTCCTCCAGCACACGAGCAAAGAGTCCAGCCACAACAGCTCTTACGAAACTCTTGCCGAAATGCGCATGCGCGAAATGCATAAATAATATAGGTATTGTGGGTAAGTTGTGTGTCTTCTTCCAACGTTGCTAACCACGCTGTTTAAAGTGGTATACAGCTTCACTCCGTTGTAGTACAGGTCACAGTTCACAATCTGTCAACAGGAACCCAACTCCTCCAGCACACGAGCAAAGAGTCCAGCCACAACAGTTCTTACAAAGCTCTTGCCGAAATGCGTGCTACCTTCCTACTTCCCGCTCACTAAAATTGCTCCCAAAAATCACAATGATGACGTCTGAAGTCACGTAAAGAAGAGTAGGCGGCCCGTTGCTATAGTTTCTCAGATGGGAAATAGGGGACTTTTCTAATCCTCTGATGTGCAGAAAGTGGTGCTAAAATCAGATGTATATGTGGTACGACTGGTTTAACACCACTTTTTACACTATGTTGGTGCACTTGGCAGGTGGAGTGGGTGCATCAAACAGAATTGCTGCTTACCGCCAGCCCTTCCAACTCTGCCTGCCAACCATGAATGGTTTTCCATCAGCATTTTGCATCAAGGAGGAGAAATATAAAAATAATTTTGCAACTACCACTACCACAATCCTCTCTGTTTAGAGTATCTCTTTGATCAGCAATAACCTATTATTTGAAGTGCTTGTGAATTAGCTCTGAGTTCCTCACCATGCTCTCTTATCTCACTCCTCCCGCAAATATAAGAAGAGCATAAACCCCTCATATTTGTTTTATTATATTATTCCTGTTTTGTATACTGGGTCCATAGTGATTGGTTACCTTAATATTTTCATCAGGAACTTTAATGGCGCATTCAAAAAGGTGAAGAGATGCGCACTCGTGAAGCGGAGGTGCACAGAACACCAGCCTAGTTATAATGCAGCCAGACCCATGAAGTATGCGAGATTCCTCCTGCGAGGCTCGCATTGGTCGGGAGCTGTTAACTAATCACTTATTCACATGGTGCACTGATTCGGTTCCTCTGGGCCCGTGATCAGGATACAAATAAAATAATGTTAGCATGCAGTACTGCTCACATTACCTTCATAAAAATATGTTGCAGCATTGATCTGATGGCAACAGCAGCATTCATTGTAGATCCTCCCGCCCATTCTAAAAAGTGTAGCATCGTGCTCTGCTTGCCATAACGCTTCTATGCTGCGTCTTGGCGCAGGACAGGCCAGCACGATGAAGCGACGTGGAGGTCAGGGCGCGGGTGATGGCAAATGTTGGAAGGAGCTCGAGGCTGCTGCATGCACCAGCCTAACCACCGCCCTATATAAATATATTTCCATTTAGTAAAGGTGTTCCTAAACAGTATATTGGTTCAGCATGTTGCTCCAAAAAGTGAATCTTCGCAGTGCAGAAGAAGGAGGACTCTGGCCTCTGTGCAACAGTCAAAGACAGGGCGCCCTTCTGAGAAAAATGTCATGACCCCAGAATCACTCCACCACTTGCTTTCTTACAAAGTGCAAGTGAGTCACCCATTGAAAGTCCCAGTTTGACACATACATTGATGCTATTGGCGGGACTGAATTCGCCCCAGAAAGAAAATCCACTCTAATAGAAATGCACTGGCAACATGAGGTCAAATATTGTTTGCATAAGACGATGTTGCAAAAGAAAGAGGCTAATAAGCGCAGAACGATGCTTTCAGTGAAGCATTGGCCAATTTAGAGAACAGATTCAGGAAAATAAACAACATAGTATTGAAAAGGCAAAACTTCTACACCAGACTTCATGAAGCATCTGAATTGATAGGCAACCTTGTTGCTGCCTTAAAGGACATAACAAGCATGAATGCTTTTGAAAACATGGCTGACCAGCTTATGAATGAGCATCTGAAAGCCCATTGTTGTGATCCCAAAACACCACAAGCATTGTGGATGATCAGTAACCCCACCCTAGGACAAACCATCACCATTGCAAAGACAGTGGAATGCTCTCTCCACTCGATCAAGGAAGTGAGTAAGTTATGATATAATATGATATTATATTTCTATCGCGCACGTACACAAGTGTTTCAGAGCGTGACAAGGCAAGGGAGGGGAACAGTGGAGAACAAAACAGCGATCTTACTAGGCCCAGTGACATTGAGAACGCACAAGTGCATGGGAGAGGGGGAGGGGAAAAGTGCATGGAAGGGGGAGAAGTGGAAAGTGCAAAGCAGAGGAGAAACAGATAAATAACAATAAATAAATAATAAATGCAACAAACAGTTTTAGAGCAGCCAGCAATTTGCAAGTGCTAGGTTTAAGGCAGCAGACAGGGTAGGTCTGCTAAGTGCAGGAAGAAAAAGGGGGGGGGCTCTATGGGTACAGGTACAGACCCCAGTGCAAGGGGTGGCCCGGAGGCAGTGCGGGAGGGTGGCAGGGTGAGCAGGTACCTGGGCCTGGAGGAAAGAGTGTGTCCAGGTGCACGGTGCCAAGAGATAACAGATCAGCAGGGGAGAAGGGGAGTGAAGGCAGAAGAAAAGAGGAAGGTCTTGAGGTGCTTCCGGAACCAGAGATGGTTCTCCTCAAGTTTTAGATTGGCAGGGAGGCTGTTCCAGAGAGAGGCTCCAGCCGAAGACAGAGATCTACCCCCAGCTCGTTTCTTTGAAAAACGACTGACCCTGAGGGAGTTGGAGGTAGAGGAGCGAAGAGCTCGAGAGGGGAGGTATTTGCGGAGGGATAGCTGAAGGTATTTTGTACCCAGGCCCCAGAAAGCCTTGTCGACAATGCAGAGGGTTTTGAATTTAATCCTTGCATCCACTGGGAGCCAATGGAGAGATACGATCCCAGGGCTTGAGGCCAAGGACAAGTCTCGCAGACCTATTCTGGATTAGTTGCAGAGGGTGGAGAGTAGAGGCAGGTAGATTTAGAAAGAGGCTGTTACAGTAGTCCAAGCTTGAGAGAACCAGAGCTTGGGATACCATGAGCTTCTGGGGGAAGGAGAGGAAAGGCAGAGTACCTCTGAGGAGGTTAAGTCGGAAATTTGACTTTTTAGAGACCTCAGAGATGTGGGCGGAGAAGGAAAGGTTGGAGTCAAAGATGACCCTGAGGTTCTTAGCCTCGCAGGTGGGGGTAGGAGGAGGGCCAAGGGAGGCTGGCCAGAGAGTGAGGGGAAAGGATGGTGAAGGTGTGCCGATGAGGAGGATCTCCCTCTTGCTGGCATTCAGACAAAGATCATTGGCGGCACATCAATCTTGAATGGCAGTTAGGCAATCAGAGATGAGAGAGGGAGAGGAGGTGGCAGAGGGCAGCCTGAAAATGAGTTGAGTGTCATCAGCGTAGCACTAGAAATTTGAGCAGAAAGTGGCAATGCAGTGGACGAGAGTTGCCAGGTATTGGTTGAAAAGCCAGGGTGAGAGGTTAGACCCCTGGGGAACACCTTCAGTTCAATTCAAAGAAGAAGTTTGAACTATAAGACATAGACCAAAGAGAGGATATACTAACAGATTGCAGAACTTCAGACGTCCAAATTAACATAGTAGAGAAGATCAACCGCGAGAATGCAGTGACAGATTGTGCCCGGCCATTTGTAAGGAATGCGTGGCATGCCACAAAATAGGCCATTTCACACCACGATCTGCAAATACAACAAAAGGCCCACCTCAGCAGCAGTGCAGGACACATTGTATAAAGTGCAACTATGGCCCAAAAGTGTCTAAGTGCTGCTATTGGCAGTACGGAGAAAAAAGCTAATCAAGAAGAATGCACACCGACTGCTTAAAACAAAAAGGACTTAAGTGCCCTTCAGAAGGGAATGTACTCCTCTATAACTCTCAGAGCTAGAGGGAGAATATTCCACAGTAGAGGGGCCATGACCGAAAAAAGGGACGGCCACCAAAATGCATACACTGATATCTAGGCACTTTAAGAAGTGTCTGAGCAGATGAGTGCAGGTGCGCAGGTGGGTGATAGTGCTCTATCTTATCTTTCAAATACACGGGACCTACATTACACAGAGCTCGGAGGGTGACACAAAGTATCTTAAACTTCATCCGTTCCACTACTGGGAGCCAATGCAGGTGCTGCAGGAGACCAACAGATGGAGTCAGACGGGGCGCATTTAGCATCAAACTTGCTGTTGCATTCTGGAGTAAACAGCATGGTACGGCTATCTGAGGGCAGAAGAGGCAGTATTTACTTAGGATTTTAATTTTCCCACACCCTGCATTCCACACTGCTGATATCTGAGTTTCTCGCAACCCACTGGGGAGAAGTCTCACCCCTAGGCTCTTTACAGATGTGCAGACTGCTGGACATGGGCTGAGTGATTTGAGACAGAATTGAGAATTCCCCAGACTACCGGCCCATTGTGGACCAAACCCCAACACCTCTGTTTTATCCCCATTCAACTTTAGCCAATTATCCGACATCCACTTACCTATATTGTCCAAGCAGTCTCGAAGTTTGTCAGTGAAAAGGTTTGTCCAGACTTATCGCAGGAAATATGTCAACATATGCTGAAAAGGAAATAGTCCATGTTCTATTATTCTGCATGTGGTGTCTCAAGGATTTGAATTTTCTAAATTCCATAATGTCACTAAGGGTATGCCTCAATCTAGATTGTGTGATACAGTTAGTGAGATAGATAGGTTGGGGTTTTGTTATGTTTTTGGAAACGCATCACTAGGGACGGTGCTGTTTTCAATTTCTTTGTCTGCCTTTCAGGTTACCACATAATTCCCCAATAGCTCAGAAGGATCAGCCATCAGGTTGCAGCAAGAGAGACATATTTTCCCAAGGAAATATAAGAGGGAACAGATGGATAGGGTGTAGGATGGTGCAAATACAGCAATTGCAGCTTTGTGGGTTTATCAAAGGCAATTTCTTAACAATCGATTGGGTGATTTAGAAAGAGATACTGGTCTTCTCACTGGGGCAAATCTCACCAATGCAGATGCTAATGTGGATGAGCTTCACGTTATTGGAACTTTAAGTAAACTTTCCAGAGAAGTGTTAATCCAATTGGTAAATGGAGGGGTGACCGCATGCACAGCTTTACAATGGGACATTGTCTGTGCTGAAGTGTAAGGCTTTCTGAACAATTAATTGATCAGTATTCTTGATAATGTGCTTGCCCAGATCTGGGCCAGCATCCTGCAAAATATTATACCTTTTGAACCTGGAGAGCCCTATGGCGATACAATGGATGCAGATGCAGAAAGCAAGCGTGCATCTTCCAAGTGAATGGTCCAGTGGATGTCACATGGGCTCCAATGAGTACCAGGTTTTTGGGCAGGCTACAACTGGGCCATGGTCACTCATTATGAAATGTGAGAAGTGCGACCTCCCAAAAGTCCTGGTCATTATGTGACTTCTGCCCCACGGACAACCCCTGATTTGAGGGTAGCCATTAGTAAATTAGTTGCAATGTCTTATCAAGCTATAGGCAGACTGTTGTTATTGGTGGGAAACAAAATGTGCTGGGATGGGAATGCAAAGGTATGGAGTGGCAAGCTGGTTTCTATGCCTTCTGTGGATGTTCCTTTTGTCTTGCAGTCCAGAGTGAAACAGCATTATATGTATTGGCCAGCAGAAAGGAAAAGAACTGTAAGATTGCATGTCGAATTTCAGCAAGAATGGACCTGGATAGTCCCACTCAGGTTTGAAAATGTGTTAGAATTGTTAAAGCAAGTTGCATGAATCATGTATGTACATCGAGACTTACCTATCATGCAAGTTCTCTTTAATAATGAGAAAAAAGCTTTTGAGATTGCTCACCACAATGCCTCTGTGTAACCCCATGATGCATTATGCTTAGTCACCAAGGACATTAGAGAAAGATATTTTCTTGCCATCAGTGTGTGTATAGTACTATGTTTTTATTCTCTTGGCATGGCTGATTGTTTTCTGCTGCACATGTAACACTAGACATGACTAGATAGTGGTAAACACCAGACCTCTGTGAATGTTTTATAATGACAATTATCATTCCTCTATCCTTTGTTAAGATGGTGGCCTAGAATCAAAGGAACTAGAGTTAGGATTGGAAGGTGGGCCTTTCTGTGGAAGCGCATCAGATCTGGAACTCTCTGCATCTGGCCTTCAGGCTCATTGACGACTATCTTAAATTCCACAAGGACCCAAACACCTTCCTCTACCTGTACTAATGGACATGGTTTGCAGCATCTCTAACTGGTCCTCTCTCTCTGTGACTCGCCTGGTGTTCCGTCACTGCGCCAAAATACCTTTGGGTAAATGCTGTGCTCTACTAATTTCAGCTAACATAACATAACAGGATTGGATCACAACCAAAGCTAAACTGTACCTCATCGAGAAACTCATCACCATCACCCAACTGCAAAAACAGGAACAAGGCCTGTCCCTCGAGCAAGTTACCAATGAAGATATGACTGCCCTTTCTGTACACATCAGGTTGGAACTAAAGACCTTACACTAGAAAAAACGTCTCATTATTCAATGATCTCTCCACTTGAACCTGAATCTCTGCTTCTGGCGATACTGCACTGTGTCCCTTTCTACTTATATCCACCTCAGCTGCTCTGCTATGCACACACCATACTTTTAACTAGGGATGTACCGAACTTCTGCTTCGAGTAAGTATTCAGCCGAATTCCGGCTGAAAAAAAGCTACTTGATTCCGGCTGAAAAGTTTCTTGCTATTCGACTCTTGCTGAATAATGTCCCATTCTCATTTGAATACAATGCAACAAGAACTCAGAAAGGCAAATATAGACTTCAGTTTGAAAAACTAAATAGAATTAGACCAGACACTTAGCGACAAGACCAGACAAATTCCTATCACACAGATGTAAAATATCTTATATTGCAATCTGTACTTTAGGGCATGTTTTGTTACAGATTCTTAGACATAAAAGGTGCTCTTCAGTTGGAAAAGGCAAACTGAAACAAATGTGCATATACCACTTAAGGATACATTCAGTTCCTGTCATGTCGAGAAGGAGTGGTGAGGAGAAGTAAAAGTGAGCAGCATTTTTTTCCTATGGGACATTCCCATGGAGAAACTTTTAGAATTCAAAATAGGTAGTGGAAGCTAGCAGGGCTCGGTTATGTCAGGCATAGTAATGTGCCCCACCTAACAGGCCTCTCAGAGGAATATATGTCGGCTAATCTCTCCAGGTGTGAGGACCCTGTATGAGAGAGTCAGAGAGCTATGCTCTGTTGGTGGAATTTGTAGGATGTAGAGCTAGGAGAGCCAGATAATTCCTGGGATGCGCCAAGTCAGGGCTGAGCCTTAGAGTCCGGCTTGGCTTCAAGTGGCAAACATGACCTGAACCGGCAAAATGATCATGTAATTCTTGGAACCAAAGACACAATTGCTGACACTCTGCCTGCATACAGTGCAAGCCCACATTACTGGCATCCTGCCTCCTCAACAACCCCACACACGTCCTACTTGCGGCCTGCCAGCCCTAACATAAATACTATATTTGGCATTCCACCTCCCACCCCAACAACACAAATCACCTACCTGGAATTCTGCTCTCCCATCCCTACCAAACATACATCCCTACATGGCCTCCCACCTTCCCAGACCACACAAAGAGCCAACACCCTACACCTACTGGGATCAATCAGACAACAAAGGCAACTAGAGCCAGAACAGGATTCTGCTTTAACGAGGAATAAAAAAATTAACTATCAGGCAGTAGTGATTAAATTGCCTTTTTGTTCTGCAAAACATAGGACTATTCCTCTGAAATGTTTCCTTTAAAGCATTTTTAATTTGGTTTGGCTAGTGGCAGTGTGTTCAACTCTGACATAAAGAAATTCTCTAATGAGGATGTGCATTTATGGCCTTTTTGTCTAGTCAATATATGGGGCAGATTTCCTTGTATGTTTGCTCACCTGTCTATGTTTCTTATATATTATGCTTTGTGAAGTAACCCTTTGAAGAATGAAAGGTTGAATTGTGTGAGACCTGCAAGCCACTCAGATTAATTCAGGGTCGCTGCTGCGTTAACACACCAGACTATTCAAGCAGCTTTCTTCATTGCCCAAACAAATCAAAACAAAACAAAAACTGTACTACACAGGCAAAATTGACAAAGGCAACAGCAAATTTGGTGGAAAACTGCAGCAAGTATGTTGGTTAGAATAGGACTATATTTCAATCAAGTATGAAGTAAATATAAATGTATATTTTAGTGCTGCTATAGTGTGTTTAATTGTTTTGGTGGTATCGTTACATAAACAAACTTTCTTTATGTATGATCCAGAATTGTTATATATTTTTTTCTTTTTTTAAATGCAATGAATAGTCAGACCTCATGTACAAAATCAATTGTAATAAATGAACGGGTGTAAAACCATTCACCAAACACCAACAACCTCTCTAGGAGCGGCCTCTCCTTTGTTTGTCCTGTGAGGGAGTGAGGTGAATAGTTGTGAGATGGAGTTCATGCATTTCAAATTTCCTCTTGACTTGTGTCCTGCATGAGCCAACATGACCCATTTTATTCATTCAATGTCAGCTGCAAAGAAGTTTCGAAACTCCACTGCAGCAACTTTGCAAGTGGATTGAGAATGCAATGTGTCTGAAACACAAAGGCAGTTGCAAATTGTAATATCATTTTTTTTTCATTGCAACCTAGTCCTTTTGCATTTGTGAAGCCTCCTATTTATTATTTTATTTATTTATATATTTATTGGTTTTAACCACGCCGAAGCCCGCAGGCATCAGGGTGCAACAGGGAATATACGACAAAAATTATTAAGTAAATCTATCCTAATCTTCAATTTTTTTCAAGTTTTGACTGGATTGTGGGACCATTTAAAGAAATGTGTCTACAGCTTTTTTCAGAATCTTTGGTAGTTCTTTTCTCGTCTTAGCTCGACAAGGAGTTTGTTTCATATCAGGGTTACTCTGAGTGGGAAAGCTCTGCCCATACCCTGTGAGCATTTGAACGGGGAACTATTTATCTAGTTCTTTCCTTCTGATCTTAGGGATCTTGTCGGTGTGTACAAGGTGATTTTATTCTTTAAGATAACCTGAATATGCAACAACCTTCTATACATTTGGTCCCCTAATTTTGGTTAAATCTGCTTTTTTTTTTTACTTCAAATAACGATGCTGCATTGATTAAAATCAAGAGAAATAAAAGTATACAATGCATTTAAAATGGTGCTTTTTTGTTTTGTTGAATACCCTTTGGGTTTGTCCAATAAGCCATGTTCCATTGCTTCTCAGCTAGGTTTGCACATTGGCAATTCCTTACATACATCCCATAAATACAGGATGGGCCTTGGGTATTGCAGGACCTGATGTACAAATATACCAGAGTCACTTGAATCCAACAAAGCAGAAGCCTAAAACGATATAAACATAACAGAAAACCAGCAAGGTTAGGTTTCAGAACACTAACAGTCAAAGGTATATTGACTTCATTATCTTGCAAGAAATCTAATAGCATCCCATCCTAAACCCACTGACCCAACTAACACCCTCGACTCTTACTATTGGCTGCCCTTAAACTACTCAAGACGCTCAACCCCATTTCTTCGAAGTGTCATATGCAGGCTTTCTGGGACATTATTCCCACCTCCCCAAGACAAAGAGTGCCTGTGTATTATAGCGGTAGTCATTCGCCTGTATTCACACCCTTCAGATCTCATGTGATGGAGTAGTTCTAATTCAACTTGGCTGTTGCATGGACTGCTTTTGCCGTCCTACTCAGTCGAGTAGCGTAGGTCCGCTGCCCCATGGCATGCTTCCTGTCCCAAAGAAAGTCCCATTGTTCTGGCTGGATAGAACATACAAACACTTTCCTAGTATTAATTTTCCCTCCACACACCCTGTAAGGTAACAATGGTGACAACACGTTGTTTTATAAGTACTAGTACCAGAAGAGGAGGCTGTCAACGTTGACAATTACATGAATAATTTAGCATCAACAATGACCTTAAACAATCATGACTGGCACTATGTGATTGATACATCATCTGGATAAAATGAAAAGAGCCATCCCATATTTCATATACACACAATGTAGATGATCTAACTCACCTCATATCAGTGCAGGCCAAACCAAACAATTCTTAATCAAATTCCAATGACCACATTATTGACATCATTTTACCTTGCCTCCTTATTCATCACCACAACAAATCGGAGTCCACTTGGCAGGACGAGTAGGTGTAAAATGGCCCGCTCAGTCCTCACATTGCTACAAACCAAACACAACACAATCATAATGGCAAAAAAGGGTCAATCAAGAAATATGCTTCCTTCGCCTTTCCTGGTATCCTGAGCCGAAGGTAGGCTATACTCTCAAGAGGGGTGTGAAGGTGAACCAGTAGTGACCCAAACAACACACTATCACAGTCCAAAATAGAGTGAACGTCTAATCAATGTTCTGTAAAAATATAAACAATTTAATTAAACACACCATGTGCACATGGAACGAAAAGATATTACTATACAAAAGCACACCCCAAAGGAAAGAACAGAGAAGATGCACCAGACTGGAGAAAGTGTCACTCTCTGCATAGTTCCAGGGGTGGTAGCTAATGCACTACCACAAAAAGGATATTGGGTTGAAAACAGAGACGTTCGAGACCTAACCAGACTCTAGGGCCCATGTGGACCGTGGGGACAGTTCAGTGTCACAGTACCGGAATTCAGTACTTGGTGGGCATATGCATCAGACTCAATGTCGAACGATGATGAGAGCTGATCAAGCTCAGTTTGGGCATGTAGGGTCGTAGAGGACCTGCCAGCAAGCGGATGTCAAATAGGAGCGGATGTACGTGTTCTGTGCAGTCAAACAGCAGTGGTTCAATTGATGCAGGTTGGGGTGATCCCAAGAATGCTTCACATTTGGCCAGGCTAAGTCGAGGTTTAGCAACTGGGGGAGGTTAGTGGGCAAACGCTTCAGAGATCTGAGTCGTCAGATGATGGTCATTAAATTAGTGATTGAGGGTGCATCGATGTGCTATCAATGAGGCTGCAGTTCACGGGTTAGCTGCGCGGAGCCGTGGTTGTAATCGCTGGTTAGATTTGGCTGGTGACCCTGCTGAGATTTCACAATCAATCCATTTTCATGAAAGACCTTGTAGGGGAATGTAACGTCTATGCTTAATTTATATAATGACTACAAGAATCCTTAATTACAAGTAGTCAGTCTTTGTACATCGAACAGAATAGAGACCATTGTGTACAGCATCTAAGAATGCCTATACAAATTCTGATCACCCAGAAATGTTAATCCTGTTTGATATGCCCATGACATATGACAAACCACTTCATGAAAAACTAGGCAGGAAACCTGGGGAAGCTCTAGCTTGGAACCATTCTTTCCTCTCTATCTGTAGTAGTAGTAGTTGAAGTAGTAGTTTGTCATTTATATAGCACCTTTGCCCCATTAGTATGGCCTGTACGGCTTGCGGGTAAACACCTTCAGGGACCGGCGTCCAAGTATGTAGAGTGTTTGAGTAGAAAGCGGGTGCACATTAGGCAGAGATAGGGGTTAGGTGGGCTGGCCATGCTCCTTTAAGCAACCAATTATAGACATGTGGATGGGTGCTGGGGAGGTCAGACGATTTAGAGCATGCAGGAGAAATTCGCTATGTGACCAGCTTGACTGAATTGTATTGTAGTATTTGACTGCAGTCTGATTGCTGTTGTGCTTTGAGTATTATTATAATTGTTTTCTTATAACGCGCATAATACCGAAAAGGTTTCTAAGCACAGACCCAGGATTTGAGATGGAGCTGCACTGCAGCATCTTGCTTCCAAGATGAGTGCGTTGCCCAACTATCCCACCCTGAACTATTGGAGTGGGGTATGAATGCAAGAGTGTGTTCTGAGAGTAGTACTTTACCATCCCTTGGCAAATGTTCTGTGATCAACGAATGTGAATCCCCTTGTTTATAATAAGTAGAAAGACACTTACTGCAGAGGCCCCCACTGCTCATGTCTCTAGTTGCTATTAATAAACATCTTCTTGAGACATGTGTCAGAATTGATCTTGTAGTAGTGGTTACAGTTTGAAAACTACACCAGAGAGACAGATCGACCAAATGTGGTGAAGGACAGAGAGCAGCTGTACAAAATCAGAGAATATCTGCAGAACATTTAAAATTGGATGAAACTATATGACCTGTGCCTAAACAGTATCCTTATAATTGGTTTTGCAGGTAGAGAAAGGCTTCTATTGCCCGGGCCATTGTCACTAGGTAAGGCCCTAATCTCTGTCAGGAAAGTGAAAATCCTCTGCCAGCAAGGACAAAATGTCAGCTTTTTGTTTGATTCTGTATTCCTGCTTACGAAACAGACATATGCTCTCACTCTCCATTTCTCTTATCTGGAGTGCATATTAAAGACACCACCTCTATGACAGCATGCCCATACATGTTTAGCATAGCAAAATTCAGTGGGGCAGGAAACAAGGGTGATATCCATCAAGTGCATTAGGTACTCCTGTGTGTTTTCAACCTATCATCTGAAGAATACTGATAAGCGTATTAGATGTTCCATCCATGGTTATTTATGTGGCTTTCCACGGCTACTTCACCCCAAGGTGCATGACTGTGGCCTGGCTTCAAGATGCCCAACTTCCTGCCAAGGGATCTCCCTCACGCCATGTGTCTGATGTGTATATGGATTTAATAGACACTGCCACCTGAAAAATCCATTACCACCAGCCCAGCGGCTTGCCAACTCATTGCCTCTATATTCCCCTCTCTGTCAAGTGCCAACAGTAATGATACGCTAGATGCCCTTCATGACAATTTAGAGATTTTCCACTGAATGGTTTTGCTCCACTATCACCTGCCTGCCCCGGCCTGAAAACACAAGCACAACATACTCAGATGTTCATTCTTTTCATATTGGTGGATCTGAGGTTAGAAAGCTTGCCTCAGATTGGGGAGATCTGGTTTTGATACTCCCTAATGAGTATATGGTGGGTTTTTAAAATCTTAGCCACTAAGTTGGGCAGGATAAAGGTAGTTGAGCGGAACTGTCTGGCCTCACTTGTTTACCTGTATTCACGATGCTGTGCAGTCCCTCCTCACGGGGCGTCATTTCACCAAAATGCCTTGGATAGCAAAGGTGGCAACATATGATCTTTAATCAATGATGACATCACTGGATATGATGTCATGTGACCCCACTCCAAAGTGGCATCACGGGAAGTGATGGCACACGACCTTCAGGTGCACCTAACACCAGTGTTTCTAACTAGTAAATTCAAACAAACACTATCGCATGCCTACCCAAACACTCACCAGTCACTCGCTCATTGACCTTCTCTTTCATCCACTCTCACTGCATTCTCCACACAGGCACACACCCACCCAGAACATTCAAACACACACACACACTTTTGCATTTCTTCTGCCCATGAGCTTCCATTTGAAAACAAAAAATAGGGGTTGCAAGGGAGACTCCAAGAGTAGCAAGGGAGATCACAGGGGTTGTGGCTGAGACCTCTGGTGGCCCCCAAATGATGGCCCTGTGCCTCCTATGTTGTGATTGCTGGCTATGGAATGAGTGAGGTCCAGCAATATAATCAATCCAAATTGCAATTGGTATGCTTTTAGATGACCAGTGCCCTTTACTTGCACCAGAGGTGTTCCTGAACTGGCAACAGCAGCAACTTCAGTAAAATCAATCACAACTGGCCTCCCTATCATATCAGAGGAATGATCTAGAGTTAAATCATTCAGGTGATCCTTTGTATGTTGCGTTGTGTTGCATCCCAAGTAGGAAACAATACCTTCCAGGCAGAGTGTGCATTAAAGCTAAGAAGGAATACCTTTCCAATAATGTGCGGACAGTTCAAACAGAGGAAAGAAAGGAGTGTGCCCAATAGAACTCCTGCTGACATGACTATAGTTTTTGTTTCACTTAAAAAGTAGACAAACATTCCACATGGCACTGTTACTGCTGGTTAAAGACTGAACACAGTATGTGACAAGACCTGATCTGTTAATGAAACCTATCTATGAATGGAGACTGACAGGTTTTACACAAGATGGACCATGCCACACAAATCGACGAGGTTTGTCAATAGCCCAGCAGTGGCATGTGATGTGCATGCCATGAAAAGCAAAATAAATATCTCAGAAATAGAAGAGGAATCTTTCACCAAATGCCAAGAAAATTCTTTTGTCTCCAGGGAAGAAGAACATAGTCTTCATCAGCAAGGTTAAGTCATTTTGCTGTATATCATGAGACCATGCTGTCACTTTCCCTATTGTAAAGTTGGTCTTTTAAGGGTTTAGTCTAAGGAATGCTGTACTCTGTGTTGGGTGTACGTGTTCCTGCAATTAGCGGGTGTCCATGACATTAGCATGATATATATCTTTTTTCTTTTTAGTACCAACACCTCAGCTGTAAGGACGTTTGGGTGCCTGCAAAAAGCCTAGCATCTGCAAGGTTGCACTCTCCACCAACATTTCTCTATTCAGAGTATTTTATGTAATGCCAGAATCATCATGTATGCTTCCTCACAAACTATGTGCATGAGAAAGTTTGCTTTACAGGCCAGGGAGTAGAGGGAGGGGAAAAGGCGACACTAGTTAAGGAAGAACCAGATGAGGACAAATCCATGACTTCTACCACAGCCCTTCCATTAATTCCATGCCTCTTAACATATCACCCTCTAATATCAAATCCAGCACTTCTCACACTGGAATAACCTCAACATCTTCAGCTGCCATCCCAGTGATATCTTTGTTGTTGCTGTCCAGTGTGTTGACGGCAACATGCGTGTCTCTTTATTCAAATCTCAGATCATAGCTGACAACCTAGAAAACAGCAAAAATGCACCATTATGTTTCTCTCCAGAAACAATGCATATAAACAGTGTACACAAAATCAGGATTGCATTTTTAGCATCTCAGATGATAGCCCCGCCCCAGCAGTTCACAGGAATACACAACTTCTCCAAACCACTCACTTCTACTGTATTGTAAATACATATGAACATTTCACATAAACACACCAAACTAAAATGTCTTTTACTATCTGAGACACTCAGTCTGTTAGGGCATTTGTAAAGTTTGACTCATATCACAGTCTGCCATTTCCAACCCAGAGCTCACCAAGCACAAAGAATTACACTATTCATAACGTGTAGTGCTGTGACTTGAAGATAGCAAAGACTTGAGATGGGTCACATTTTTTATCATTCTCCTGAAGCAGACAGTCAGTGATCACACACAATCGTCTAAGTACAGGAAAGTAAACGAAATGTTAGATTAGTGCTCAGATATATCTGTAAACACAAAATGAGGCCTCAAGAACTGAGCCGTTGAGGTTTAACCAAATGCTCACTTATTACAACACATAACATGAGAGAACCCTTCTCTTACTCTTCGTAACTTTTATATGCCTAAGACTGGCTGTATCTCACTGCAAGAAAGGCTAACTCACTCTAAAGTTACAAAGAGTAAGACAAGGGTTCTCCCACTTTTTTTGTTGTAGATTAGTGTTCAGAACCATGCAAAAACCATTCAAGATATTGGACTTCTCATGCACACGTATAGTACACAGTACAGCACTTCTCTTCCTACAGCATGAAAAATAAGACCACATAGCAATTTCACTTGTATATCATGTGTTCCTTCATGTGAAAAGAGATTAAACATGATATGAGAAGCTCCTAAACCGTTTTGCCTGTATGCATTTGAAGTGACATGATACCTTTCTATCTGAAATGTGGTGATCACATGGCAGCTCCTAGTGCACCGAAGTATTAGTATATCCACTATATGAATGGGATTGTTTATGTTACATGTTCACAGAGCTTGAAATGAACTCAGATGTAACCATTGATGTTACCTTTATCAACATAGATGGAACCCAAGAATGTTTCCCTGAAGCAAATTGATGCTGAAAAAATAAATGCAAACTGTGCTGCTTCTTTCAAGTATGGAGAAGATAGTTCAATGTGAGAAGATTCAAAGTCAAATGAAGATAGGTTCAAGTAAGGGAGATTTCAGAAAAATCCAGGTTTTATTTATGATTTCTATCTCGTATTCGCTACCACAACAAGGGTGCATCTGCAGGATTCGGGATGCAGGTAATCACCTGCACACCTAAGAGTTGCCACCAATTAAACCATTCCAGCAACACACTATTCCTACTTGTCCCTTGTCGGGAGTCTTATGTATTATGTAATCCTGCCTTTGCTGTGGTAGCCTTTCTTGGTCCCTGTTTGATCAGCAGGGTTGATGGACTTCACTGACATTCCAGGTGGTGTTTCTAGTTCTTGTAAGTATTGTCTTTAATTTACCTTATAAAATACCATGCAGGGTGTTAGCTCAGAGATCCTGTCATTGCTGTATGTGGGCATAGAGCTGACAGTACCTGTAACAGCAATTGTGAGTGAGGTGCTTGCCGACTTTCTTTGTAATCATAAGGAGCGTCTAAGGGCTTACCCTACATCCCACTTTTAATAAATTTGTATTCTTATTAATCTCTCTTTGCAAAATCCGGGGTTTAAGTGTACATGTATCTTGGTTCCTTAGTGCATGTTGTATGATACAAAGCTATTCACACATTTCCTTTGCAAATACAAACTGCCTTTGTCCTCTCATGAGAATGGGGGTCATTATGTGGTTGGCGGTTTGCTGTGCCGGTAAATACCAGCACAGCAGCTGCCGGAGTAATTTTTTACCGGCAATGGGGATGTACCAGGGAATTCCAGCCCCGGTAATTCCCCTTCACTGGGTGCCGGCAAAAATTACTCCCCACTCCCTTAGGACTCAATGGGAATGGGAGGATGGTAGCACGACACCATTAATAATGGTGCCGATGCTGCCATTTAGGACTGCGAGCGGGTGCTGGTCCGCCCACAAGGTCAGACCTGGTGGGCTGTTAGGCACCCGCTTACAGACCTCATAGTTTTCCAGTCCAGAAACAAAGGTACCGGCAAGCTTACCGGTACCGTTGTTTCCGGACCGGCAAGCTTGTAATGAGGCCCAATGTCCTTCCCAGAGAAAAAGTCAGAACACAGGATTACGATCCCAGGAAATCCAAGTCAGAATGTCCACAGAGACAGCAGCCAGACGACATCCCCTAGAACCAATTATCAAAAAGATTATCCTCTTATTCCTCCTATGTCTCATTATAAAGTTCACAGAACACCCCAGGTCTGGAGAGTGGAGCAACATTTGTCAGAGAACATTGGTCCAATCATGAGATCCCAACACAGAACAGGGGACTCTTAGCAGAATGAAACCTGAGCATTTAACCAAAGATATTAAAACAAAATGACTTTCCAACCTCTCCAGGCTTTTCTAAATATCACCATCTAAGTGGTAACGCTGACCTGGAACTCCCAGAAGGGGAAGTGATCTCCTGTGCTGATGTTGATTTACTCGTGTATTGTTCTTCCTACATAGTCCTTAACCAACACACATGAACATGACCCTGAGGAGAACACCCCTCAGGGGGCTGCACAAGGTCAAGTTTATGATCTTCCAAACATTGACAAAATGCGGTCTGAATTATTCACTATCTCACATGTTCTCTGTTAATTCGAGATGAAAGATTTATCATATCAATCCAGGTTCAAGGACAGTGTGATGTATTCGCTTTCATAGATATGTGGTAAAAATGCGAGTCCAGGATGTAAAAAGGTGCAAACGTATCAGCTGCAGGAATATCCCACTAAAAGGAGGGAGGGCTTCATTGATAGCCACAGAGTTTTATGCAGTAGGCTGGAGAATGCCCTAAATAATTGTGTCTCAAAGTAAATAACACCTAAACGGTAAAGATGGTTTACAGGTAAGTATTTGAGGCTTTATATTAGATTAGACCAAGGCATGGTAAACAAGCATCAGAGCATGCTTTTCACTAGAAATGAATTCACATTTTAATAACTTGCTTAGTAGCCGCAGAGGCTGACAGCGCATTTCCAAGTAGATGTTCCCGGGATCGTACTGTATGGCATGAACTTCCTTTTTATACTTTCGAGGTCAGGAAGAGAAGCTCATGGGTTCCGGGTGAAGGCAGCAAATGCATGATCATTTTATAGTTCGGCATATTAGTTTATGAAGCTGGTCTATGGACAGTTTAAAAATGTCTGATGGTGGTTTCAAGTTGCTCCTTAGCATATCTCAGCCTGGGATGGGGTTCAAAGAGGTCCAAAGATGCAACATTAAAACGGTAACTTGTCTGCGGTTCAAGGCATTGTCAGTATCATGATTGGTTGTATTCCCAAGAGAAATGAATGGAGATGATCAGTGGCACATGAAGGAAGATCTGCTGGTCATCTCAATTGTCTCAATGTTTTGGCACCATGATGTGGGAACTGTGGGTTGGACTGTGATGTCACAGAGGTGCTCAAGGGTGGTGTGGTAAGATTTGCCAGACCAAATCATTTTCTGATAATGTACGTCCTGCAAAAGTGGAATTATTTAGCTCTGCCAATTAGCTTCACTTACGGGGATGACCTAATGGTAAAATGTGACTTGATGCTAATTAGTTTGTATGATTATAAAAGTTTTTATTTTGGGGGGTACTTTGGCAGCGCTTTTTATGCAGTTCTGTTTCACATTCCATTTGAATATTGCTTTCCCAGCTATATGTATCTCAGCCGAGAATAAATAGCATTACTTCTTGCCTGGTGAACACTCCTTTTTAAGACTACTTTTGTATTTTTTCTTGGTGAGTTCCAAGGCAACCTGCAGTACAGATACAAGGTCTCAGTTGACCTTGATATCTCAATAAATACTGGAAAGTCTGAACAAAAAAAGAGGGAAAAGTCACTATATTACCCACAAACCACTTAATTGAGAGATACATCATTTTGATGGAAAGGAGAGTCCTGTAGTTGGGGTGACACAGACTCATCCACCCATCATAGTTATGACTCCTCGAAGCACACCTGTTTTACTAGGAAACAATTTCCCCGGGATGCTTTCACCCCTAATACATTGCATGAACCATATCCTCTTGCCCCAAACCCGCCGTCAGATGAAAATGAAGATGGGTCCTGCCATGTGATTGAAAAACATCCTGGACAAGTGGAGATTCAACAGTCAAGTCACAGACATCACGGTCATATCTGTGAAAGAACACATAGATAGTAAAGAGACTGCCCCAGAACCTTTCAGAATAAATCTTCCTCCAAAAAATTAGTGGTTCCTCACTTTGTAAGTAAATACACACAAATTCTATCCATGGCAAACCTCCAGTTAGGATCAAGGTCAACTGATAGATAACTCAGTAGATCAAACTATCAGCTTAACAACACTATAAAAGTAAATTTAGCATTAAAGGAAAAAAAGAGTCAATGCCCTGACAGTGCACTTCATGAGAACATAGAGTTCCATAATAGGAGCAGAGAATGTTGGCATCGCTTCAAGCATAAGTTATTCATCCATTGTGAAGAGGAGTGTAATCAAGTAAGTCATCAAAAGATTTAGAGGGAGTGCTCTGGAAACGAGGCATGGGTTTAACCATTGCCAAATAGAAGATCTTTGGTGAAATGAGGAAATTGAAGAAAGTACCAGATGTTGACCATACATCTTAGACCTGCATGATTGTCACGGGAACTGGCTATTTATGTTAGCCAGTTCTGATTGCCTCATCTTAAATAGATCCATGATTCAGCATGTGTTGTTGTGCAAGCAAACAAATCCTTATACATGTCCTCCTCTAAGTCCAGATTTGAGTATAAGAATCATTTTTGCCAACATTTGGAATTGGGACTTTAGCAATTTTAAGCCAGATGTTATCTTTTTATTTGGTCTTTCAATTCCTTTAGTAATGGTGATAGTGTCCAAGATACTGAAGACAGTCATAAAAAGAAGGGAAATATCTTGACTGGAAAGCCTTTAGCAAGTTCCACAGAAAGGCAAATGTTGAAGCATTAGGTATTGCTTAAAAATGTAATTGCAAACCCCATAGTGGCCCACAGTACTGCCAATTAAGCGGCTCTCTGTAGCAACGGGAACATCAGTTCAACAAAATTAAGATAATTTATGGTGGTCCAAATACTTCACTGTAAACTGGCTCATGTGAATCATTTTCTCAACATTTAAGGAATTTTGGACTGATTTCAAAGTCAGCAAAATGAAGATTGAATAGACCAATGAGACGCACAATCAAACATTGGAAAGTTGACATCCATGAAAGTTGTTTCCCTTGAAAATTAGTGGGTGTCTTTATTTCTTCCACTCATCTTTTTCTTAATTTGTATGCGTTTTACAATTTTTTATTGTGATCTACATAAATGCTGTTTTTTGTATTATACAGTTTTTTTAGCACATGTGGTGCACAATAGACTTTAAAAAGATGGGTTTGTGTAAAACATTGGATGAAGTCTGGGCTGGTTAGAAATGGGCTGTGGCAAGCACATACAGCATTGTACGATCTGGGTTTTCTCCTCATTAATCAGTCATCATTTGACCATCAACACATTCCTTTTTTGGTCACCAGCAAAGAGTAACCCAAAATTGATGATACTCAGAGTAATTTACATCATGATCTAACAATGATCAGAAGAACGATCCAAACCTCTTCCTAACAACTCATTAATGCCAGCACATATCACCTGGCGTGTGGGAATACGAGAGGGTTCAAACATCTAACCTCCACTAACTTGAATCTGCTGCTAGAGAACAGTATTGTGGCATTACAAGAGATCTGGCGTTCGACTCCCCCAATTTGGGACTTACATACAATCTTACTGATACCTGCAATTGTTCTGCTGCGAGGTAGACCTATGTCCGGTCTGCTAGTTGCTGTGAAAACATCTGCAAATCTGAATCTAGAACCGTGGGCGTCTCCCAATAGTTTTCTTCAGTTCATTAAAATCAAAGCTGGCAAGAATACTATTGCATTAATGAATGCCTATTGGAACCATGCAGGCATTGATGAGGCCCTATCCTTACTAATCTTGAATACCTTCTTGATCTTATCGTGGCTGATCGTATGTGTCATTATACCCTTCTGGTTGGTGACCTCAATCTATCTTGCATTGAAAATACGGGTGATCAGCTTTCTCCCCTTGCTCTTCATTGGAATTCCCTCATGGCCAAACAACAACTTTTCATGTTGAATGGGTGTATACAAGGAGTTATCCCTCGGTAGAACCTTGGCATAGAGGTAATCAGGTGGAATTGCTCGATTATGCTTATATGAATAGAAAACTTCTCAAACTAATCATGAGGTTCAAGGAGATTAAGCAAAATATTAGCAACCATGATATTCTAGCCACTAATTGGGCCTGGTGTATGCCTCGAAAAGAACTGCATCGATCAGCAGAGCAAGGTCTGACTCTAAATAAAGCAAAAATCAGATTTCACTGGACCCCAGCCCTATTGGATGACTTCACTAGAAAACTTGGGCAGGTTCATTATGAATCTCCACATGATAAGCCATAGGCTAACTCCTATGTGACTGTTTTAATCTGATATATGCCTTACCACTGTCAAAAGCTATGACCATGAGGTTGCAGTACAGAAAAAGTTGTTCCGCGCCAAAAAAAGAAAACTTTTGATGAATGCCACCCCTATAAAATGGTGTGACTAAGAACTCTCAAACCGAAATATAAAAATTTCCTTAAATCTAGGCAGGCATTGATGTTGCAGCATGACGCTGAGCATTTGATGGAGTCTCTGGCTTCTAAGAACTCTTCCAAGATAAGTCTCTTGAATCAAACTCAAGGTAATTTGTAGTTAACATCTCAAATTAATTCTGTTCTGGAAGAGGTAAGGATTAGGTTTCATAAAACCTTATACGCACCCACTCTGTTAATATATGATCAGGATGCAGATTTAAAGGACAGGATTAATCAGTTACACATTACTGGTGAGGACCTCATCTACTATATCAACAAATGAAGTAACTCGAGAGCACCTGGGCCCGACGGCCTCTCAAACAATATGTTAAAACAACATCCTTATGGCTACTATATTGCTTGCTAGTTTCAATGAGATTAGCCATGTATCTAATGGTAGTGGCCATGTAGTTATGGTTAAGTTGGTGTTTCCATAGGAAGAGCACTTTTTGGGCGGCTTATAACTTCGCTTCCCCTGAACGAATCCTCACCAAACTTTGCAAAAAAAAGTATATGGCCCACTCTGAATTTTTTTGCAAAGTTTGGTGAGGATTCGTTCAGGGAGGAAAAAGTTATAGGGGGGGTCCCAAAATTT
The DNA here is from genome assembly GCF_040938575.1 of Ambystoma mexicanum. Taxonomy (NCBI): domain Eukaryota; kingdom Metazoa; phylum Chordata; class Amphibia; order Caudata; family Ambystomatidae; genus Ambystoma; species Ambystoma mexicanum. Next base: position 357,273,583 of record NC_090928.1, read on the forward strand.
ATTTTTTTCCCATAGACTGAATGGGAAAAAAACTTTGCCCGCGCCTAGAGCCCAAACCGCTGGACGGATTTTCACCAAATTTGGACCAGGAGCAGCGGCTTGGTCCCGAAAGCGTGCTTTTGCAGATTTGGTGAAAATCCATCCAGTAGTTTTTTGAAAAATTATCAGAAAGTGGGTCATAAAAAATTAGTGATATCTGTGTTCGGTCCGCGGACACACTTCCCTGTTCTCTCTGTGGACAGTGTCCTGATTGGCTGATCGGCTTACGTCATGTCCGTGGACATGCAACGTGTTCGCTGATTGGACGGTGTGGAGCGTGAAGCGCGTTAGATTTTCGGTGGCACCTCCATCTTGGATTCGCGGACGTTCGCGGACAGCGCAGTGAAACTTGGTTCAAAATTTGTATTTAGTAGAGTGTGTTGGTGTGTAGGAGTGTTTGGGGAGGGTGGGAGAGTATGAGATAGATTGAAAGTTGTGTTTTTTCATGTGGTAGACGTTCTTCTTGTGTATGATCTGTCTGCGGACATCACGGGTGTTCTGAAATGTTCTAAATAAACTGAATTGGGGTGTTCTGAGGACTCAATATGTGTCCGTTTTGTTCGGAAGCAAGATGAAATTGTTCTAAGAACATTTGCGGTGTCCGGAAATGTTCGTAGGGGGTGTCCTGAAGACGCTGTCCGTATTGTTCGTTGTCAAGTTGAAAATGTTCTAAGAACTCTCGCGGTGTCCTTAAATGTTCTAAATAAACTGAATGGGGGGTGTTCTGAGGACTCAATATGTGTCCGTTTTGTTCAGAATCAAGCTGAAACTGTTCTACAAACACTTGCAGTGTCCTGAAATGTTCGCAAATAAACAAAATGGGGGTGTCCTGAGGACACTGTCCGTATTGTTCGTGGTGAAGTTGAAAGTTTTCGAAGAACTCTCGCGTTGTCCTAAAATGTTCGTAGGGGGTGTCCTGAAGGCGCTGTCCGTATTGTTCGATGGCAAGTTGAATGTGTTCTAAGAACACTCGCGGTGTCCTGAAATGTTCGTAGGGGGTTTTCTGAAGACGCTGTCCGTATTGTTCGATAGCAAGTTGAATGTGTTCTAAGAACACTCGTGGTGTCCTGAAATATTCGTAGGGGGTGTTCTGATGACGCTGTCCGTCCTGAGGACGCTGTCTGTATTGTTCTCCGGCAAGTTGAATGTGTTCTAAGAACTCCCGCGGTGTCCTGAAATTTTCGCAAATAAATAAAATGGGGGTGTTCTGAGGACACTGTCCGTAGTGTTCTTTGTCAAGTTGAGTGTGTTCTAAGAACACACGTGGTGTCCTGAAATGTTTGCAAATAAACAAAATGGAGGTGTTCTGAGGACACTGCCCGTATTGTTCTCTGGCAAGTTGAATGTGTTCTAAGAACTCCCGCGGTGTCCTGAATTGTTGGCAAATAAAGAAAATGGGGGTTTTCTGAGGACGCTGTCCGTAGTGTTCTTTGTGAAATTGATTGTGTTCTAAGAACACACGTGGTGTCCTGAAATGTTTGCAAATAAACAAAATGGGGGTGTTCTGAGGACACTGTCCGTATTGTTCGCTGTGAAGTTGAAAGTGTTCAAAGAACTCTCGCGTTGTCCTGAAATGTTCGTAGCGCGTGTTCTGATGACCCTGTCCGTCCAGAGGACGCTGTCCGTATTGTTCTCTGGCAAGTTGAATGTGTTCTGAGAACACTCGCGGTGTCCTGAAATGTTCATAGGGGGTGTTCTGAGGACGCTGTCCGTAGTGTTCTTTGTGAAGTTGATTGTGTTGTAAGAACACACGTGATGTCCTGAAATGTTCGCAAATAAACAAAATGGGGGTGTTCTGAGGACGCTGTCCGTAGTGTTCTTTGTAAAGTTGATTGTGTTCTAAGAACACTCGTGGTGTCCTGAAATGTTCGTAAATAAACAAAATGGGGGTGTTCTGAGGACTCTGTCCGTATTGTTCGATGGTAAATTGAATGTGTTCTGAGAACACTCGTGGTGTCCTGAAATGTTTGTAGGGGGTGTCCTGAAGACGCTGTCCGTATTGTTCGATGTCAAGTTGAAAATGTTCTAAGAACTCTCGCGGTGTCCTGAAATGTTTGTAAATAAGCAAAATAGGGTGTTCTGAGGACGCTCTCCGTATTGTTCGTTGTCAAGTTGGAAGTGTTCTAAGAACTCTCGCGTTGTCCTGTAATGTTCATAGGGGGTGTCCTGAAGACGCTGTCCATATTTATCGTTGTCAAGTTGAAAATGTTCTAAGAACTCTCGCGGTGTCCTGAAATGTTCATAAATAAACAAAATGGGGTGTTCTGAGGACGCTGTCCGTAGTGTTCTTTGTCAAGTTGATTGTGTTCTAAGAACACACTTGGTGTCCTGAAATGTTCGCAAATAAACAAAATGGGGGTGTTCTGAGGACACTGTCCGTATTGTTCATTGTGCAGTTAATAGTCTTCGAAGAACTCTCGCGTTGTCCTGAAATGTTCGTAGGGGGTCTTCTGATGACGCTGTCCGTCCTGAGGACGCTGTCCGTATTGTTCTCTGGCAAGTTGAATGTGTTCTGAGAATACTCGCGGTGTCCTGAAATGTTCATAAATAAACAAAAGGGGGTGTTCTGAGGACGCTGTCCGTATTGTTCTTTGGCAAGTTGAATGTGTTCTAAGAACTCCCGCGGTGTCCTGAAATGTTTGTAAATAAACAAAATGGGGGTGTTCTGAAGACGCTGTCTGTAGTGTTCTTTGGCAAGTTGATTGTGTTCTAAGAACACTCGTGGTGTCCTGAAATGTTCGTAAATAAACAAAATGGGGGTGTTCTGAGGACTCTGTCCGTATTGTTCGATGGGAAGTTGAATGTGTTCTGAGAACACTTGTGGTGTCCTGAAATGTTCATAAGGGGTGTCCTGAAGACGCTGGTCGTATTGTTCGATGTCAAGTTGAAAATGTTCTAAGAACTCTCCCGGTGTCCTGAAATGTTCGTAAATAAACAAAATAGGGTGTTCTGAGGACGCTGTCCGTATTGTTCGTTGTCAAGTTGGAAGTGTTCTAAGAACTCTTGCGTTGTCCTGAAATGTTCGTAGGGGGTGTCCTGAAGACGCTGTCCATATTTTTCGTTGTCAAGTTGAAAATGTTCTAAGAAATCTTGCGGTGTCCAGAAATGTTCATAAATAAACAAAATGGGGTGTTCTGAGGACGCTGTCCGTAGTGTTCTTCGTCAAGTTGATTGTGTTCTAAGAACACACTTGGTGTCCTGAAATGTTCGCAAATAAACAAAATGGGGGTGTTCTGAGGACACTGTCCGTATTGTTCGTTGTGCAGTTAATAGTCTTCGAAGAACTCTCGCGTTGTCCTGAAATGTTCGTAGGGGGTCTTCTGATGACGCTGTCCGTCCTGAGGACGCTGTCCGTATTGTTCTCTGGCAAGTTGAATGTGTTCTGAGAATACTCGCGGTGTCCTGAAATGTTCATAAATAAACAAAAGGGGGGGTGTTCTGAGGACGCTGTCCGTATTGTTCTTTGGCAAGTTGAATGTGTTCTAAGAACTCCCGCGGTGTCCTGAAATGTTCGTAAATAAACAAAATGGGGGTGTTCTGAGGACGCTGTCCGTAGTGTTCTTTGTCAAGTTGATTGTGTTCTAAGAACACTCGTGGTGTCCTAAAATGTTCGTAAATAAACAAAATGGGGGTGTTCTGAGGACTCTGTCCGTATTGTTCGATGGTAAGTTGAATGTGTTCTGAGAACACTCGTGGTGTCCTGAAATGTTCATAAGGGGGGTCCTGAAGACGCTGGTCGTATTGTTCGATGTCAAGTTGAAAATGTTCTAAGAACTCTCGCGGTGTCCTGAAATGTTCGTAAATAAACAAAATAGGGTGTTCTGAGGACGCTGTCCGTATTGTTCGTTGTCAAGTTGGAAGTGTTCTAAGAACTCTTGCGTTTTCCTGAAATGTTCGTAGGGGGTGTCCTGAAGACGCTGTCCATATTTTTCGTTGTCAAGTTGAAAATGTTCTAAGAAATCTCACGGTGTCCTGAAATGTTCGTAAATAAACAAAATAGGGGTGTTCTGAGGACGCTGTCCGTATTGTTCATTGTCAAGTTCAAAGTGTTCTAAGAAAACTCATAATGTCCGCGGACATTAAAAGTTTCCATAGGCCATAGTTGAAATGTTTTACTCTATGGGTGTGATATGCTGCGGTGGTTGTGGCCATGGCATAGAGTGTAGGGTGCATGGCCACAACCACCGCAGCATATCACACATATAGTTGCTTATAACTTTGGGTCAAAAACAAATTTATACGGAACAAAGTTATAAGATGCTATGGGTGTGATATGCTGCAATGGTTGTGGCCAAGGCATAGAGTGTATAATATACTTAGTGTTTGGTTTCGTAACTGGAGTACATGTATTTCTTGTTCATTTCTGTTATAAACGAAAATAGCATGAAAGTATCAGTATTTTGTAATGACTTTTTGGACCCTCATATTTTGTAGATTACAACCCAGAGTACTGTGCAATTTGCTCAGTTTCTGTGTTCGTTGCTAAAATCATTGGGTCTGTGGGAGAAACAAAATTCCATGTTGGATTAAAAAAAAAACCTTTTTCTGTTATGCTACAGTTTATTTGTTTGTCTGTTTTCAGTGTTCACTTGTTGTTTCTGGCTAATGTTTTATACATGGGCTTGTTGCATTTTTTTGGAGCAGTAACATTTTATTTATTTGTTTGGATATTATAAAATTTTGGAGCAGTTAGATACCAGTAGGCATATTCTAACTGTCTATTTTCTGATATATTTTAGTGGTATTGCTGTATCTGTTTGGATATTGTTAGATGTTGGGACAGTTAGATACCAAATGGCGTATTCTAACTGTCTATTTTTTTATATATTTTAGTGGTATTGATTTATCTGTGTGGATATTGTTACATTTTGGGACAGTTAGATACCAATTGGCGTATTCTAACTGTCTTTTTTTTGCTATAATTTGTGGGTATTGGTTTATCTGATTAGTTGTTGTAGAATCTTTGGGCAGTTAGATAGCTTTTGGAATATTCTAACAGTTTACATCTTTTTACTACAAGTTTACTTTGGGTTTAAGTACAGTTTAGTTATCAAATTTTGGTTTTAAGAACATTAAATAAGCGTTTGTAAGATGTGCTGGTAATCTCTGCTTTAGAGTAATGGTACTATCATTACATTGAAACCATCCACATTTATTTTTTATATATGAAGTGTAGTGCCCTGAATTGGTTGTGGCTCCTGCGTGGTAGATTATACCTATTGTTGTGAAGGTGTTCTTAACAAGTGATATTTGACCATGTGTGAATCCAGTCAGCTTGCAGTTGTTTTTGGTATCATCTGCATTGTAACTTAGAAGCATTAATATTACGTATTTATTATGTGTTTGTATTAGTAACGTGGAGCGATTATCTGAATTGCAGGTAGAACATAATCTACCATGGTTTGCATTTTGTACAAGTTGCTGAAATGGAATGGATTCACAATTAGGTATTGATATATATACAAAACATTCATTGGGGATGTGTTCTTCTGTCACATTGTTGCAGAGAGTGCATGTATGTTTCCACATGTATGAAATCTGGAAGATTTAATTTATGGGTATGTTTTTGTTTTCCAGTAATTGTAGTAAGTACATTAGACATTCTTGTGGATCTTCCTGTGAGTTTATAGTGAATTTCACCATTCCAGCACAGTAGTCCAATTGTTGTCTTATTCCATAAACACTATGGGCCTCATTACGACCCAGGCGGTAAGTTACCGCCTGGGCCGTGACTTTACCACCATGGCGTAAACTACGTTTACGCCATGGTGGTTGGCGGACTTACCGCCCCATTCCGACCTTGGCGGGGCGGTAAGTCCCCAATCCCCATTTACCCTTCCCCATTCCCATTCCCATTTTTGCCCCATAGGGTATAATGGGAGTGGGGAAGGCGTTAATTACGCCACCGTAAATTACGGTGGCGTAATTAACTCCATGGTCCCTTAGCGCCATGGATTTTAACACCTGCTAAAAGCAGGTGTTAAAAGCGCCATGGCGCTAAGGGACCTCGTACTCAGGCGGTAAGGGTCGGTGCTGTTAACGCTGCCGTTAACCCCTTACCGCCTGGGTCGTAATGAGGCCCTATATGTGTTATCAGGATTGTTTGCCTCATTTCTGTGAAGTACTAACATTTGCATACACAATGGGTCTGTACTGTGTAAGTAAATGTTGTCAACAATTGGTGGTAATTGAAATAGAATATTCATTGCTACATTTGTGTAGCAACTTACACCAACTATATTTGAGAGTTTAAATGGACCAGGTAGTTCTGTATCTGACTGCTTTTTTTGGAGTTTGTCTTCCTTCTTTGAAGAAGTACTTGGTTTACTTTCCCTAATTGATTCTTTTTTGCTTGTGGTACTTGATGAAGTATTACTTTCTTTTACTCTCTTTGGAGGATTTGCAGTGACATCCTGTTGCATTTCTGTTTGTTTTTTTTTCTTTTATAACGTTTTACTTTTTGTGGAACAGAATATGTGTTTAGATGGGGGGTGTATAGTGAGCAAAGTCTATTGTATTCTAAAATGCAAGGAATATCAGCATTTACTTGCATCAAAGTTGATTAGAAATAGACCGTCAAGTGTACGTAAGCGTGATAGTGCTTCGTAGCTCATGCCTCCTTTAAAGACTGTGTTACCAATATCTATCATTGCTTTGTCTAGGGTAAGACCTTGTGATTTATGAATCGTGACTGCGTATGCAAGAGTTAGAGAAAATTGTTCTCTGCGTACATACATGTCTTTGAAGAGAAGGAATCGAGCTGTTGAGCGTCCTATCCTTTTTACTTCTGAAAGTTTGTCAAAGAGAATATTGACAAACTGAATTTTGTTGTCACGTGGGTATGTTTGAAAGCCAACAACTGCACCCAGTGCTCCATTAACTAGTCCTTGGCCCACGTCAAGGTTACTTTTAAGCATTACTCTGCAATTTAAGGATAATTTTAATATCTTTTCTAAGCCTGCTGTGTTTGAGATTGATTTTTCTAAACTATTTAGTCTTGTTGTGGCTTGGTCACACATAGGTAGTGTCATACCATGTACATCTAGTTTGTCTGTGGCGCTAATTTCCATTATTGGTTGCATTTCTTTACTTAACATTATTTCATTGAATTTGAAACAGCTTGCAAGAGTTGGCATTAAGGCCATACAATTGACATTTTTGTGGGCTATTTGTTCCATAACATCTGTAGCACATGCATTATTGCCATAAAGTCCATTAATGTGCCGGGTTTTCAATATTGCTTCTTCTTCTTTAGAAAGTATACCAACTCTGATACTTTTTAAGATGTTGGCATAATTGAGATCTGCAGATTTCTGCATGTTTTCTGGTAATTCTCTGTATTGGAAATGTTGCCAAAGGTTGACATTTCCAATGCTGCCAACAGTTTTACGGCAGAGTTTGTGTCCTAATGTTTTAAAAATAGGCTCACCTTTTACTGGTGTCAATTGATGAAGATCTCTGAAAACAATAATGTGTTTTCCTGCAAAGAGCTCTTCATAGTTTGTTTTGAGTACTTCTTGTACTCTGAGATGAATCAAAACCAACATTAGGTTGGAGACCATGCTCACTTCATCTATTAGTAGCATTTTCTTTTGTTTCAATACTCTGTGTAGTTCCATTGCAGCTTCTGCAGAAAGTTTGTAATAGTCTAATTTGTTCTGATGTTCTACTGGAAATAGTAATCGGTGTAACGTGACACCACCTATGTTGTAGGCAGCTAAACCTGTGGGGGCAGTGACAACAGCTGACAGTTTGTTGTTTGTCAATTTTGCCAGAACCAGCTTCACACTGACATACAGTAGTATAGGTTTATAATTATGGCAGGAACATTGTTTATTTTCATGTTGTAGACCATGTGCAATGTGTTTTGTTACTTCTTCAAAAATGCTACGTTGTTCGTAGCTTAGTTTTGATTGTAGTATAGTTAAGTCTTCTTTATCTTCATACTGACACATGGTTTTTTATACTTCTATCATAGCTAATTCTGCCTCATTTATTATTAGTGGTTCTCCCAGTGGTTCTTGGCTTCCTGTTACAGAAAGTTGACTACTGTCAGGAGTGTCTTTATCTAGTTGAGCCTGGAGTTCTTCTTCGTGTTGCTGTTCATTGTGCAACGTTGTTTTGTATTGTGTAAAGTTTGCATCAGTTATAGTGCTTTCATTTGCTTTGAAAGCATCTTCATATGAGTCATAGTTTTCTAGTATTTCTTATTCTTTTCCTCATGGTTTAAAGAGTTGTAGCAGGGACATGTAATATACGTCTTTATGTTGAGGAGTCTTCAATGACAATTTGATATGATTAATTAAATTTAGTTTAGTGAGTTTAACTAAGCTGCCTTCACAGTTTGTCACTCTGTATTTACCTTTTTTTCATCAGGTTTTATATTATTTTTTGTGTGTGTAGTTTTGGGCTATGTGGTATAGACACATGGTTTCCAAAGTATTACTTCTGTTTGGGTAGTTTGTGTCCAATAATTTGTTTTTTAAAATGTCTTGGCTGTTGGGATCACGTTTAGCTATTGTTTCTATATCTTCATAGGATTTTAGAACTCTTTTTCTAGATTTAGCTGGACCAAGACTTAGCCATACTATATTTTCAGATTTACCATACAATGAAGTACCAGTTAAACGATCAGCTGCTTCTTATGATCCACATTCTCTATGAGAGAGCATTTTTATGCCCAAGCTGTATAATTTCTGAGACACTGTTTTATCTGATGACAGGTCATTCCAGAGGTCTTGGAGCTCTGTTTTTTTCTGCTTTGGTCAAGTATGCTGTGACATATCGTGCAACTGCAGTAGAATTGTCTGCAATGTACTGCACATCTATGTTTGCATTCCATAAGTGGGCAATGATTGCATTGTAATCATTGATACATTTTTCTTCTTTTCTTTTTATGTAATATGTATTTTTAGGTGACTTACCTTTAACACTATGTCTAACTGAAGACATGAGGTTGGTCACTTGACCTGTATTTGTAACTGGTCTAGGGAAACCAAATCAGCATTTGGTGTAGTATTTCCCTTTGTTTTTGTATTTTCAACGACAATATTTGCCACATTTATGTCTTTGAAATTTTAAAATTTGTGCATGATGATCACTATTTGTGGATTCTGATGGAATTTCACAAGTGACATATTTTTCAATAAACTGTAAAACGGTGGCATCACTGTCTTCACCAAATTTAGGAGCATCTTTAATCCATAAAAGCATGTGGAAATGTGGTGTTCCTCTGGCTTGGTATTCTTTTCTAAAAAAGAATTGTTGCACTTCTCCAAGGCGAGGAACAGTTTTATTACAAATAAAATGTAGCATAGCAATGAAGCGTTGGTGAAAATATCTTTAAACATTAACAGGATCCAAGAACAAAGTTCTCCAGGTGTTAGTATATCTATGTTTGTTGTGTTTTTATTTGATATCCGTAGGAAATCATGTAAATCGTCCCATGCATATTCTGCACAACTTAATGTAACAAACCAAGTGGGTGGGTCAAGGTTTCTGATCATACAACGTACATCTCCATGACGTCGAAACCAGTACTCTTTAGTACCACTCATATTTGCTAATAGATTTGTAATATTTGATTGTAAAACCTCATCCTTTTTTTGCACTTTTTGTAATAATTGTGTAGCTGTCATATTTTGAAAGTGTGATCCTGATTTTAATATGTGTGCAACTCCGTAACATAAAGTTGCTAGTTCACTTTCAAAGAGTAGGTGGAATATGTATTCCATCTGGGATCTTCAGAATACATCGTAATGAGCAGTATTCTGAAGCTGATATTTGAATAGGTCTATCTTTCGTACCTTCCTCCTTTTCCAGTAGGAAGGAGTAGAGGAAAAGCATGTGCTTCTATACTTTTTTCCCATATGCTGATTGGTGATCCTTTTGTTTGACGCAATTGGTACGTTTCCAGTGCATCTTCTATGGTGTCATTAGAGTGCAAAGGATGAATTGCATAATGGTCTAAAGTATTTGATATTGTAGCAGGATCTAGGAGCTCAAATTCACCAGCTTCTTGTGTTTCTTGAATTATTTCAGTTGTATCCTTCAAGTTTTCTTCAATATTAATTTCTTTGTAATATTCATTGTTCTCTTTAAGATATTGCAAGGCATGTCTAACTTTATGTTAATCTACCAGCTGTTGCCATATTTTTTTGTCTTTTGTAGGTACTCCATTTACTAAGATAATTAAAGATTGCTGCATTGGACGTTGCACTCCTAGAGTATGCACATTTTCTTTTAAATCTAATGGTAAAAAAAATACTTTTCCACGAATACCTTTTACCAATTGAGAGGGAGGTAATTTTGCTGTTTTTGGTTGAAGGCATATTATTGCTTGAAATGGGTGCACTGTTTGAATTATGATGCTCTCATATAAATTAAGTTGTTGTAGGGGTTTTGGTAGTGGGTATAATTCCAAATTATTTGTGATAGCACGTGATGGAGTTTGGTTGTTGTCAAGTTTTGTAGTGCAGTAACTGCAAAGTATTAAGGGGACAGTTATTTTGAATTTGTTTTCTGCTACAAGGTAGAGAGTTAATTCAAACCATTTAGAATCTTCATTGTCTTCTATTTTGTATGATAGGTCTACAGTCTTTGTGTTACTTTTATAAAATGTTCTGCGGCAACATACACACACATGGTTTGGTAATTCAGCTGATGTACTTTTACATTTTAGTATTTCTTTTTTGTATGTGTTTAGTAAAAGGTTGCCATGTGTAGAATTGTTGCTAATTTGGTTTAAAGCCATTTCATTCTGTAAGTGGTTTTCACTTCCAAAATATTTTTTCTGGATATAGTCAATTTCTTCAAGTAGGTATTTTGCTGTACCATGTAGAAGAATGTTATTTAAATTGGCTAGTGCTAAAGCAGGACTTTTAGCATAGTACAGTTTATGAACTAGATTTCTTATAGTTGAATGATGTGTTGATATCCATTTGATATCATGGTAGGTGGTTTTACAAGTAGGTCCTGTAAAGCAGGCCAATGAATGTCCTTGTAGTCCTGTGTTCTTGCGCATTGGACAGGTATCCATATTTTGCAGTAGTTTAATTTTGATTTTGTTTTTGCTTTTTACATATTGATTGAGGAATTGGCATAAAGACTTCAAAAATTGTTTGGGAATGTTACACATTCACGTGCATGGCCATTTGTACACTAGATGTTCTGATTCAGTTGAATGCAGGGCTAATTCTAAGTTTTCAGGGAATATTTTTGTAAGGAGTACTTCTTGTTCCATTATGGTATTATTTACTTTTTCATAACCTTGACCACTGCTATGTATGGCAATTGTATTTGTTTTCTTTTGTTTGTACGCTTCTTCCTTAAAGTATGGTTCTGTGCTTGTAGTGTGATTCCATTCACCTCCGCAGATACTTAAGAAGTTTTTTCTGTTGACATTTCGTTTATTGAGAAGTCTTTTTTGTAATTTAGTTATTAGTTTTGTTAGTGGTTTCATTTTGTTTAACACTAAAATAAATAACTTTCTTTTGAGAAGAATTGCACTATCTATCAATACTTCTAAGATTAATTTCCTAGGATAGGTTTTAAGGGTTGAACCTGGTTTCTCTCCTGTTTTTATAAGATTTTGAAGGACTCTGTGACAGAACATTTTGGCTAAAATACTTTTCTTGGTATGCTTACTTTCAACTTTATCAAGATTTATAGAATCAGTTTTATCTGTAGTGATAGCTGATTTTTTGTTAATTGTTTTCTGGTTTGTTTTACATTTTGATGGAGGAAAAGTTTTTCCACTTGACACTTCTTTTGTTTCACTTAATGACTGTATTAGCTGTTTGTTTTCACCTCCTTTACAAATTGCGCTAGATATGGATGCTTATGTTGGACACTTTTATTTTTATTTGCTCTACTTCTGTGTTGCTTTCTACGGACTTGACTTTTGTTAGGCATTCTTTAGGGTCTGTTGAAAAAAAAAGAAAGTATTGGTTGGGGTGTTCTGCAATGTATGTGTGCTGTGTGCATGAGTGTTTGAGTAAGATGATAAAGATGTATGTAATGGTGTGTGATTGTGCATTGGGAACTACAACTAGTAGGGATGGGTATTCTTGAATTTATATGCTACTAAACTGGGGTTCAGATGACAGAAAAAAGTAAGCTAGTGGTGTGGATAAGTACAAATAGTAAATCTAATGTATACAATTAACACAGTTGTTTGTTCTATAATATCCAAATTGTAGCGGTTGAGTTGGGTAATTTGTGTGTCCAAAAATAGGAATTTGAGGGCCATTCTGTCTGTAAATCGTTGTTTAAGACATGGGGATTTTTGAACAGAATGGTCCACAATGTCTATTTTTAGGCACAGAAATAGCATGAATTAACTTTACAGTGTGTTTCAGTAATAATACAAATATTATTGTTATATTCTACTTACTTTTTTCTAAAATGAACAGGTTAATTCTTAGTTCTTCTTTGTTCTTCAAATTTGGTTGCTTCTTTTCAGGAGAATGGTCTTCACTGTAATTGTAAAAGAAACAAATTAGTAATTTTGTTTGTATATAGCACTGTTTTTAATTTAGACATTGATTTTTTTAATTGAAATCCTCAGCGCTTTCCTCAAAACCATTAAAACTATATTATTTACATAAGATACGTTGCACAAGTTGAATACATATGATATGTTCTTAATGAACAAATTGTATTGTAATGACTAACTTTAGCAAACAAAATATCTTTACTATGTTTGTGAAATGCATAATGTACCACTGAATACCACTATTTCTGTAAGTAAGCTCTTCTAGGTAATAGTGCCTCAATGTCATGCTTAAATTAAAGTAATTGAATAAATAAAGAAATAAAACAAAAATATTAAGTCAATTTGAAAATGTGTTCATGTATTGTACAGACAATATGCATACCTGTAGTTTGTGTTCATGCATTTGGATATGCATGGAGCTGCAAGTAGAAATCTTGGAGACTTGTACAGTATTTGTTGTAGATTGTGCTTGCCAATGATATGACACTTGTACTCAGAGAGATTCACAGTGCATTTGCAGTGCTGATCTATGATGATGCAGTTAGATGTAGAGGTCTTGAATGTGATTGGTGGATGGTCATGTGACTTCTTAGCTATATCCAATGAAGGAATGGCACAGAAAGTGAAGTGGAAATGGTAGAAGGACTGTTCATGTTACGATATGTCCGTGGACATGGTGGTAGTTTGCGGACATCGGGGGTTACATTCAGGGATTTTTGAGTTCAGAAGTCATGCACATGAGAATGAGCACTGAAAGGGATTGGTCAGGAAAGTTTAGTGGGTGTGTTGTGCTAGGAGAGAGTTTCTCAGATACTCTTTTTGCTGAGAGAACAACAGATAGCTATGGCTGTGTGTTTCAGAAAACAGATTGTTTGGATTTTGGGAGATTCATGGATACATTTGTTGAAGGTGCATGCAGAAAACTGTGGAGTAGCTATAGATCTTGGATTTCCACATGTGGAAGTACACTGGCATGGAGTACGTGGAATGAAGTGGTTGGACTTGCTACCTCTTTGTGCTACTTTGGAGACAGAGCAACATCCAGACATAATTGTAATTCATTGTGGAGGGAACAGTTTAGGACATGTGCCTGGAATTTCTTTGCAATTTTCTATGAAGGAAGGACTTGGGAAGGTCATGGACATGTTTCCTAATTCTCAAGTAATATTTTCACGGATTGCACAGAGACAAATGTGGCTTCGTTCTTCTTCGTTTGGTCCACAAATGGAAAAAGCAAGGCCACAAATGGAAAAAGCAAAGCGCAATGCTAATAAGGCTGTTTGTGCCTTTCTAAGAGATTTTGGCATGTCCTCTTTTCATAATGAAAATATTATGTTTTCTTAGTACATACATTTTTCGCAGAGATGGAGTCCATCTTACTTATGCTGGCAATCAGATTTTTTTGACAAATATACAAAATTCATTACGACCTTTTTTAGATTTACATGCAATTATTTGAAGTAGGTGTTAAGTATTTATAATTTTTGACATGCAAACACCTCCCAAAGGCTCTTTTCAGATATATTTTATGATAGAGTAGCAACCCAATTTTTTAGATGTCCGCGGACTGTCCACGGACTTCTAAAAAATACAAAGGGCCCTGCTTTATTTATTTTCACTTCTATTTTTTAACTGTGAAAGATGCCACTGAATTTCATAGGTTTTTAGTAGCGCAACTTAACCATAACGTCCCTTTAACAAAGTTTTCTCACTGAATTTCATAGGTTTTTAGTAGCGCGGCTTAACCATAATGTCTCTTTAACAAAGTTTTTTCACTGAATATATATATATGTCTCTCTTATTCTTGTACAAGAATTGGTTTTAGAATATCAATGTTAACTGAAACACATGACAATTTAAAATGTTTTTCTCTTTTTTATGTAAATTGTCTGATATATTTGAAAGGCTGTTTTAATTCGGCTATAGCAAATATAAACATTAAAAAAAATAAACCGCAAGAATTACATTTTAAGCAACGTGGAGTCTTTGGGGGTAATTCATGCATTATTTGCGCCAAAATAAAATGGGATTTGTGCGCCATTATGCACGCAAATACCCATTTGTTAAACAGGGATTTGCGGGCAGAAAGGCGCACAAATCCAGTTTTATATATATATATTCAATATAATATATAAACCAATCAAGATCCTCAATTTCAAAGTAATAAAAATAAATGTGGTTCTATTAATCTTCCACTTGCGTATCAGATAAATGTAAACTCTTCATAAAATTAATCGTTTCAAAGTTCACTTTAGCTTTTTGTCAGTTAAACAGAAATCTCCTCGGGAAACATCTGAGATATGCTTCAATAGTGTGTAGCTTTATCTCCATAAATGTTTGTTCAGCAAACTGATGCAGGGTTGAACATCTATCAATGGTTCTAATCCAGTCATATAGCCATAATTTGTTCTTGGCTCTAACTGGGTCAGTAATAAGTAATTGCGGTTCATTCTCGGCATTTACTAAAATTTGTTGAGTTTTAGTTCTCCAGGCTTGTAACTTTTTGTGGTTAGTGTGTAGCACATATTTTGAAAAAGTGTCCAAAATGCCAGGATCTGTGTTCGATATCAATTTTTTCTGTACAAGGAGAGTAATTTCGATTGATAAATGGCATACATGGGCATACAAGGACATAGAGAAATATAAAAAACACCTGAGTATCGTCCTCACACTGACGGACAAGGCCTTATCCGAAACTTGTGAGTCAAGAAGCTTAGTACCCAAATTGCTAGGGTAGCGCCAGACGGGACACTGACCTTGACCTCAAAATGCTGTGCCCTCTCTTATGCGCCTGTTTCCTGGGCGGGAGGTGTAGACCTAACCTAGGACTGTTGCCAAGTCCGCTTCAAGTGGACTCATTGACTTAACAGCAAAGCCCATTATACGTTATGGCTGAACAGAACTCTTGACTAGCCTGAAGGCAGCTATTTAAGACCTGCAATTCTGGCCTTAGTGACCTGCAATTACTCCTTTGTCTTATCAGCTTGCCCATCATCTTGTATATGTTTAGGCAGTTGGCACTGATGGGTTCTGTATTCATCTGAAAGACTCCTCACAGCTGGCTTACCTAGCATGTGGGTGTCCACTTACAAGATGTTTAAAGATGCACAAGAAAGCATCTCTTTTCAAAGTTAGTAATTAAGTCTACTACCTTAACATGGAAAAATCAGATTGCTTTGTAGGGTTAATCACATATTCTTAATATGTTGCACAACAACATGACTGCAGTTTGTGACAAACGTAATGATAATCCTATTCACTTCACTACAAAACATTTTCAGTGATTCTTAAAGTGATAACAGAACAGTTGTGTAAAAGGAAGGCATTTTTATGCTTGCATAATTTTGCAATCTGTGACTTCTATTTTTCCTTTCAGGTTTTGGAAAATAAAATTACAACAATATTGTGTTGGCTAAACATGCTTCACTACGGATGTACATATTGTAAGGTTACTTTAATTAATATGTGTATTTTGCAAGAAAACTATCAGAATTCTCAAGCTTCCACTGGCCAGGCATAAGAAGGTCATCTAGTCCTGTTCACCCCCCTGTGAATTCTGGCACTTATACAGGACTGAATCGCCTTCTCACGCTTAACCACAAGAAACCTAAGCTCTCTGCTCTGAAAGGCAATATTATTATAGGCCTTGAAATGAAAAATGCACATATTTGTACCAAGTTGAGCTTGAAAGTTGTGTTCAAATGCCTAAACTGTAGATTAGGTTAAAATCCCAGTTTCACTGTTTAACCAAGTGTGTGATCCTCTGCAAATAATGTTGTCTATTCATGTATAGAGGACAGCAGCAGAGCCAACAATAATGTCCTCCTCTTGCTGCCAGTCACCAAAATGGGGTGGGCTGTCCATAGTATGGCCTCAGAGGAGACTATTTTTTCTATGCCCTGTAATGCTCTGTTGCTGAGTCTTACAAAGTACACAGTCTACCATTTTCAAGGTTTCTTGGGTTTTCAGGCTCTTCAAGAGCTGGGGTAGGAGACTAACGCAGAAGAAGTGCAAGGTTGCTTTGTTGCAATGTCGATGGGTTCTCTGGTGTGTGCACGTTTTTGTAAACTTTGTGAGTTGTCTAGAGCAGTCTTAATGTGCGCTCCAGACTGTAATGTACATTTATTATAGTATTATGGTGTATGTCATGGTGGTATTTAAGTAGTGTGGGGAGCTGTATTGGTGTATCTGTGGTAGGTAAGCGTGCTATTTAGGGAATTTCTTTGGGTGGTATGTGTTCGATTGTGCAATGTTATTGATTCAGTTGGGAGTTCTATGTGAAGATGTGTTGTTTGTTAGAGGGGCATAGAATGATTTTCAGGTAGTTACTGTTCCCATATATGGCTGGACACACTGCCTGATAAAAACTAGGAGGAACCTTTTTCACTTTGGATACATGACAGTTGGTCATATTTATGTGCTTATATCAATGGAAAACATTATTATGGGGGTTGGGCTATGGTGGCGGGGAGGTAGGGTATGGGGCTTGGGTTGTGTGTGTTGGGGGAAGGATGGCAGGTTTGGGGCTTGCATTCTGGCCTCTGGCTGTTGAGGAGACAGGATGCCAGGTATGGGGCTTGGGTTCTCGTGGTGGGATGCCAGGTACGGGGCCTGGGCAATGGTGGTTGGGAGGCAGGATTACACAATGCCAGGTATGGGGCTCTAGTGGTTGGGCGGTATTCTGCCTTGTATGGTTTGCAAAGGTAGCGGGCGCCCCTCTCTCGATAGAACAAGGCTTGATAACCTGTTCAGTGGTTATTAACCACTTGAGAGTTCGCAGCCACTGCTTTTTCTCACTGTGCCTTTCACAGATGGGAAATATCCATTTGCATATCAGTCTTTGTCCCGCCCAGGGACAGTCCAGCACCGAAATGCAATGGCAATTCCAACCTGAACGAGAGTACCACCAGCAACCCCATCCACGTGTTTCACCCTTGTTGGGGATCATCAGTGAGGTGAAGCTGATGCCTCTCTAAGCACAGTGAGAGGCAGACCACGTCTGGTTGCCCCCAGGAGACCTAGGGTTACCAATCCCAGGTTCCTTGAAATTTGGTTTGCAAAGGTAGCGGGCGCCCCTCTCTCGATAGAACAAGGCTTGATAACCTGTTCAGTGGTTATTAACCACTTGAGAGTTCGCAGCCACTGCTTTTTCTCACTGTGCCTTTCACAGATGGGAAATATCCATTTGCATATCAGTCTTTGTCTCGCCCAGGGGCAGTCCAGCGCTGAAATGCAATGGCAATTCCAACCTGAACGAGAGTACCACCAGCAACCCCATACACGTGTTTCACCCTTGTTGGGGATCATCAGTGAGGTGAAGCTGATGCCTCTCTAAGCACAGTGAGAGGGAGACCACGTCTTGTTGCCCCCAGGAGACCTAGGTTTACCAATCCCAGGTTCCTTGAAATTTGGTTTGCAAGTTAGCGGGCGCCCCTCTCTCGATAGAACAAGGCTTGATAACCTGTTCAGTGGTTATTAACCACTTGAGAGTTTGCAGCCACTGCTTTTTCTCACTGTGCCTTTCACAGATGGGAAATATCCATTTGCATATCAGTCTTTGTCCCGCCCAGGGGCAGTCCAGCACCGAAATGCAATGGCAATTCCAACCTGAACGAGAGTACCACCAGCAACCCCATACACGTGCTTCACCCTTGTTGGGGATCATCAGTGAGGTGAAGCTGATGCATCTCTAAGCACAGTGAGAGGGAGACCACGTCTGGTTGCCCCCAGGAGACCTAGGGTTACCAATCCCAGGTTCCTTGAAATTTGGTTTGCAAAGGTAGCGGGCGCCCCTCTCTCGATAGAACAAGGCTTGATAACCTGTTCAGTGGTTATTAACCACTTGAGAGTTCGCAGCCACTGCTTTTTCTCACTGTGCCTTTCACAGATGGGAAATATCCATTTGCATATCAGTCTTTGTCCCGCCTTGTATGGACCTTGGATTCTGGGTTTTGGGGTGGAAGGATGCCATGTATAGGGCTTTGGACCTGGTGGTGGGGAGGCTGGGTGCCAGATATGTGGCTTGGGCTGTAGTGGTGGGGAGGCAGGGTGCCAGATATGGGGCTTGGGCTCTGGTGGTGGGGCGTTGAGATGCCTGGTATGGAGCTTGGCATCTGGGTGTGGGGGGGTGCAAGTATGGGACCTGGGCTCTGGCTATTGGGGCGGCAGGGTGCCCGGTATGGGGCTCAGGCTCTGGTGGCATGGAGACTGGATGCCTGGTATGGTCCTTGTGCTATGGTGGTGGGAAGGCAGGGTGCCAGGTATGGGTCTTGCATTCTGGTGGTGGGGAGGCAGGATGCCAAGTACAGTGCCTGGGCTATGGTAGAGGGAGTCAGGATGCCAGGTATTGAGCTTGTGTTCTGACCATTGGCTGCTGAGGTGGTAGGATGCTAGGTATGAGGCCTGAGGCCTGGATGTTTGGGGGAGGATGCCAGGTATGGGGCCTGGGCTCTGGATGGTGGGGTGAAAGGATGCCAGGCATGGGGCCTGGGCTCTGGGGAGGCAGGATGCCAGGTATGGTGCCTGGGCTGTGGGTGGTGGGGTAGAGGAGGGCAGGTATGGAGCCTGGGCTTTGGTGGTAGGGAGATAGGATGTCAGGTATGGTTGCCTGGGTTTGGGTAGTGTGGAGGCAGGATGCCATGTTTGGGGCCTGGGATCTGGTAGAGGGGAGGAAGGATGCCAGGTATTGGGCCTGTCTTCTGGGCGGTGGGGGAAAAGATGCCAAGTATGGTGCCTGCGTTCATTTGGGAAAGCATACCATTAGCCTTTAATAGGTAGCCCCCCTGATTGTGCCTATGGCCGGTTCTGGGTCCCTCCTAAATGTGATTCCTGGAGACGACACTGTGAATAAGAATGGATGGAAGCACTTAACACAATAAACTGCATCCGAGACTAAGTGAGGGCAGTTCAGATGCACCCCATCCACCCTGATTGGTATTTCAACATTTCTCACATGACTGCTGTTAACTGCGCTTACGTTTGCCACAGTTGAATACTGTGCACGTGCACAACATCAAACTGGTTGGATGGAAATGAGGATGGCTAACAGGATGAATGTCCAATTTCATTAAGCTGTCTAATGTCAGTGGTGGGAAGTATGATGTCAGTGTTGAAATGTGTATGTCATTCTGTCATTGTATGTGCACTGTTTAAGCCATCACACTCACTAATTTACTCACTCAGTTTAAAGTGTCAATTTTTCTTAGTCCCAGTGCTCCTCCATCTGCTGACAGGCTTTACCGGCCACTCTGCAATCCGCAAACTATGGATTTGAAATGAGAACTCACAGAATGCATGCATTGATGCTCAGAATTGAGCGTGTGAGATGGCTAACTGCTGAGGGTAACAAGATGCGGGCAAACAATCCATGTTTTATCTCCAAGATTCACAAACACACGCACATGCACATGTGCAGAGCAGAAAGATTCAAAGGGAAGGCCTTTGATTCTCTTGTCTAGCTGCTCGTGCTCACATATGTTCAGTCCCACATGCCTGATCCAGAGGATTCCCACGTCATTCGAATCTTCATGAATGTCTGGCGTGTGGATCTGGCTGTGGGGTGCCACATGAGCTTGGCACAGAAAGCATGTTTTTCCACGTTCTTTACTAATGTCTCAATGCACTATCAATAATGCAATATGTCCTGATGTGTATAGCCTGATCGTCATACCAGATTTTTTTTTGTCATTGATTCATATCCAGCTGTTGCCACTAGCCAAAACATCACCCACACTTGCACAACCTCATTTGTGCATGAAAAAGGAATGATTGCAAATTGTGCTTCCGGGCAAGCTCTCCTGAGCTGAACTAGGGATGTATGTAGGCTGTATATCATACATTACTGACACGTTTGCCTTCCTTGTTAGCGAGGGAACTAGAGAAATGTCTGTTCATATTCACATTCTTTGCTGCATTTTCGGCAGCATTTTCAGACTAGAGGCCTGATTCACACAGCATTTTCTCGTGGGATTGCACCATTATAAAATGCTTCAGTGAATCAGGCCCTGGAAGTATTTTGAACTCCATGTCCTACGGTGATAGATGGGAGGAGGAAAGCAAATGCGCTGCTTACTGGAGCAACGCTAACACAAGAGCCCCGCACGGCACATCAATTTCGGAAAATGAAAACGAATGCCCAATTTACCTAAATTCAGTGCACTCAACCAAAGGCATGGCATTTGGGAGCAAAATTTCAGCTGACAAGTGAACAATGGCATCCCGAATGAACAGTCGGCACAGCAGTTGCAACGTTTAAGCCTTATTCACTGAAGTGAACAACTGAGCGATCGTTTGACGGTGACATGTGCGCACTCCAACGGCTGCAAAACTGTTGAACAGTAGCAGAAGTAAACTTCTGAAGAAAAGGCACTTTGTCTAAAGTCTCTGCGCATGCCGTGTTGCTTTCAGTTCTATGAATGCTTTGATATACCCGAATTAATGTGTGTCTATTTTCTATAGTGCAGAAATAGTTAAGTTCATACAGTCATGAATGAGAACACATCTGAAGCTACGTCCTAGGGGCATATTCATACACTTTCAGGCACCATAGGCGCGTTGATGGACATTATGTTGATACCCGATTCTGAGAAGGATTTTGTACTCAAAGATGACCTGCACATTTTTCGGGGCCATGTACCCAATTGACATCATCTGTTGGTCTCCGCAATTGAATACATTAGTGTCTGTTGGGCATGCGCAAGAATGATGTAATATATGCTCTCAAAACCCACATGTTTCCAAAAGTTCATTTCACTATTACTACCTTTGGGCCTGTCCTGGCAAACATCAACTGGGACAGGTCGAAGTCAAGCATTAGAAAAAGAAGAATTCATTTTACATCGGTGAATGGGAAATACTTTCAGGACCTCACCTGTCAAAAAAATGTAACTGTTCTGAGTGTCAACAAATGTACAGATTAGTCAAAAATAACCCTTCTGTGCATTTAACATTTCCGTGTGTGTATTCCAAATGGCCAGCTTCTAGAAATGTCGGCCCAATGTCTCCCTTTGGACAATTGCATACGAGATCGTGTCCTGAAAGTGTGTGCTGATTTGGAACACAGTACCATCCTCAGGTTCCTGAAGATATTATATGATCTTTAGCCAAACTGATTCTGTCTGCCTTGATCGAGGTGGACCTGATGCTTCTTCATCTCGTGGGGCTTAAATCAATTTCCCCAAACTATGATACCTTAGTGTGTTTAACAGACCTGAAAGTGGAACCGTCCTTCACGAAGGAGTTAATGGATTGTATCCTGTACTAACATACTGAGGTTTTGTGGCAGGTTGCGGCCAATCCAATCCATAGCGATATACTGTCCTCCTTCTTGTCCTTGGCTGCATGTTAGGTCTGTTCTTCTCTCCTGTAAGCTTTTCAGAAGGAGTAAACTTGGATTTCAGTGAAGCTATGAAGAAAAAGAAAAGATAATCCCTCAATTCCAAATTCAACATTCTCTCTTTGTGCCGCTTAACTGCAATACATACCTTTTATTATTATTAAAGGCAACTCACACAGGTTCCTCTGTGCTCTGTGCACTAAAAATATATAACAAGCAGAACAGAACCCCAAACAAAACAAAAAGGAGACAACGAAGAAAGAAATGCTACAATACCAACATTGCTCAAATACAACAGGCTAAGTATCAAATAGATAGGTCTTTACAACAGCCTTGAAGCTGCCCAGATGAGGAATGCAATGCAAGGCATGCAGTAAACAATCCCACAGAGCTGAAGAAACGTGGTCAAACATAGTGTTGCAGGTCCGCTACAGTTTAAAGCAAATCACCTTAAGACGTTCAACACCATTAGAGCGCAGTGTTTGGCAAAATGTCCCACGCCCTTAATGCAGCAAGAGAAATAGCTAGGGTTAGAATCATACAAGCACTTGTGAGTAAGAGCCAGTATCTTGTGAGAGATACCTGCCTTGACAGGCAACCAATGAAGGGAGCACCTAGCCAGTGGAGCGAAAGACCAAACACAGCTTGTACAGCATCATTCTGAATAACCTGGAGCTTAGCCAGGTTGGACTGTGAGATACCAACAAGCAGGACATTACAGCAATCAATCTTAGATCCAATAATCACACGGGCCAAGATGGCACAGTTGTGGTCCAAAAAATAAGGTTGAATCTGCCTGATAAGGTTAAGACAATAAGCACAGGAAGATCCAAGATATTTAACGTGCAGATGCATCGTCAGTTTAGCATCCAAAATGACACCCAGAGTCTTAATTTTAGATGCCACAGTAATGACACGATATGAAATGGTGAAGGCTATATAATCACTGTCTAGTTTCCTGAGACAGGCCCTAGTCCCCAGGGCATTCATTTTGTGCCATCCAAGCATGAATAGACAAGTGGATGCATTTAATGTCCCTGCAGTTGTGGGGTACATTTAAGGCTCAGACAGAAGTCCCCTTCAAACAAAAACTGCATTGAAACAGTACCACACAAATGGCAGTGTTTGTATCTTCCTGGTGCATGTGTGGTGAGCATTGAACACTGCCACCCAAAGAATGGCTCTGTATTTGCTTTACTTCAAGTTGAACCATAAGGAAATGACCTGCATTCAGAATGGCACCACATTTGCTGTTCTGTCCTCTGAATATTAAAGTATCACACAGCATTCAAGACGTCCCTGCATTTGTTCTTTATTTATTGCAGAACACCACCAAATTGTGCACTCCATTTAAACACACCCACCCCTGTGGTTTCTTTTTCCATGTCAATATCAAAGAAATCCTGTGCAGCATCCTTTTGTGTCCATAAACCAGCAGTATATGCAAAACCCCCCAGAAGATTAATTGAAAGTCAGTCCTGTGGGTCTGCAGAAACCGCATTTGTAAACTTGAAATGAAAGGAAATGAACACACGTGTGAATCTGCTGTCTTGAAAATAAGGAAATTGCTGTTTAAAAGTTAATGTCAAATGAAAGCTTTGCTCGCACAGAAATGTGATTGAATACGTGGGTGGGGTTTGTGCTATATAATGTACATTATATTTTTCCCTACAAGACTTGGTTACTTAGAAAAGACTCAGAAACCAGTAAAACTGGGATTTTGGCCCACGCACTGTATTCAATGGCCAGCCCTAACTCGCCCTGCAAAGTCACATCCATAAGTAAACTGGCCCACAATGATATATGAAATGGCCGAGAGTGTGAGGATTCACTGCCCTGCTAGACTAGCAGGCAGCTCTGGAGGAAGGAACAATGGGCTCTGGAGGAAGGAACAATGGGGCTGGTGCAAGACCAAGAGGTGTGATTTCCTCCAGCTGTAACGCTCACCTGATTCTCACAGAGGCGCCGGTCTTGACTGGGCGACTACCGTATCTTCAAAGGTGATGTGTAGCACCCGGTTGGCTCTTTGGGCTGGACCTCTGTGCACTGTATGCCTGACGTGTAGAGTAAGATGTCTGCAGATAGAAAATATGGGGTTAATGAACTGGGGTTATTGGGGTGTCCCTATCTCTTTCCTCTTCTCCTCTCCTGTAGACCCCCAAAGGTTAACGCTCTCACCTTAGGTAAGTGAATGCCGGGCTCTCCATCTGCCTCGGGGCAGGGTGCTGTAACCAGTTTCTTCACTGGATAGGTAGCGCAGGCCTCTTGACTTCAGAGGACTGCTGTCCGTCGTTTACTGCACGAACGGTAAGTTTCGAGTCATTCAAATGTCTTTAAAGTCTTTAGTAATGATGTCTCTTGTTTTGCAGGGTTCCGGCGATGGCGGATGACGGGCTGAAGTGAGTTGAAGATGGAGCCCGTGTGATGAATAGAAGCGCCTGGAAGCACGTAAGTAAGCGCTTGTTTCCTGCTTCACTATGCGCTCTAACTGTCTTTTTATTTTGCAGGTACGAGTTCGGAGCGGCTGCAGGGTGCCGGAATACCCACTGGATTAGATGTGGAAAGGAGTCATGGCACGTGAGTATTAAAGTTCCCCAATGTCTTTAAACGCACCTTGTTTTGTCTTTCAGATGCGGGATGCAGCGCCGAAGAGTAGGTAAGCCTTTGCCTTTCAGATGCCGGAATGCTAACCTGTTCTTTCTTGTCTTTATAGGTGTTGCTGAAGACTGGATTCAGGATGGTAAGCCTTTGCCTTTCAGATGCCGGAATGCTAACCTGTTCTTTCTTGTCTTTATAGGTGTTGCTGAAGACTGGATTCAGGATGGTAAGCCTTTTTCCTTAGGCCCAGGACCGGATGCAGAAGACACGATGAGCGTTCTGCTGCAGAGGTTGCAGAATAACGCAAAGCAAGATTCATCCACCGGGTGTGGTTTAAATAGCCTCCTGTAGTGCTTAGGTGTCTCCTTCCACAGCCACGCCTAAGTAAGAAAAGAGTTCCTGCCTTCCAGAAGAGTTCCAGTGTTCTGAATCTAGGGAGTGGCTCCAGCCCCACCCAACAGGAAAAGTAGTTCCAAACAGAAGAGGATCAGAGGCTCAACTGGCAGGCAAGTAAGCAGCATGGTCTGCTGAAGGTAAGTCCACCCAAGCATTATGAGCCCGGCGCTTCCAGCGCTGGGACTGGGCATATTTATGAGCCTGGTGCCACTGGCGCCAGGACTGGGTCCAAAAGGTCCCAATTGGGACTGGTTGGCACTCGGAACCTGGGTTATGGATCTGCTTCCAAGGGAGTTGGGAAAACCCTGACCTTTTGGAAGCAGAGATCATGACAGTACCCCCCCTCAAGGCCCCTCCCAAACCGGGCTTCTCCGGGGGTTTTGGCTTGTCAGGAAATGTTCGGTGAAATCTTTTGATTAGGCGAGGAGCGTGGACATATTCAGCAGGTTCCCAGGATCTCTCTTGGGGGCCGTAGCCTTTCCAGTCAATTAGGTAGAATAGTTTAGATTTGGAGATCTTGGAGTCCAGAATGCTTTTGACTTCAAACTCGAGTTCTCCATCCACTAGGATAGGTTTTGGAGATTTGGTTAGTCGGGTTTGAGGTTGCACGGGTTTTAATAGAGAGACGTGGAAGACCGGATGTATCTTCATGTGCGGGGGCAAGTCCAACTTGACCGCTACTGGGTTTACTATGGTAGTGATGGAATAGGGACCAAGGTATCTTGGGTTGAATGTGCGTGGCCCTTTCAGAGGTAGATATTTGGTGGATAACCAGACTTGATCCCCTACTTGATAGAGAGGGGCTTCCTTCCGATGTTGATCTGCTCCTTTCTTGTATTGTTCTTTAGCCCTTTGAAGGTGAGAAACAGCTTCCTTAAAGGCTTGGGTGATTGTAGAATGCAGGTAGTCTACTGCTGGTGTTTCAAGATCTTGGAGGGGATCCAACTCCGAGGTTCGAGGGTGACTGCCGTACAAAAGAAAAAACGGGGTTTTCCCAGTTCCCGAATGGACAGAGTTATTGTAGGCATACTCGGCTATCCAAAGGATATCTTTCCAAGTTTTTTCAGTTTGTTGCAGCATGCAGCGTAAATACTGTTCCAGAGTTTGATTGGTCCTCTCGGTTTGTCCGTCGGTCTGAGGGTGGTGACTGGTCAATAGTCTCACATCAATTTGAGCCGACCGACAGCAACTTCGCCAAAAATGAGAAATAAATTGACTACCTCGATCCGAAATTAGAACCGAAGGAAAACCGTGCAGTCGGACGATGTTTTCGAGAAATTCTCGGGCCAGAGTTGCTGCTGTTGGCAAGCCTTTGAGCGGAATGAAATGCGCCATCTTGGAGAATAAGTCCACGATTACTAGAATCGTATTGTATCCGGAGCATGGAGGTAGATCGGTGATGAAGTCCATAGAAAGCGTATGCCAAGGGCGAGGTGGGATGTCAATAGGGCGTAAGAGGCCTGCTGGTCTTTCCTTTTGACTCTTGTTTTGGGCGCATACTCCACAGGACATTATAAAGTCTCTGATATCTTTTTTCCAAGACGGCCACCAGAAGTAGCGCTTGATCTTTTCTGAGGTCTTGGCTATACCGGGATGACCTTCCATTAAAGAGTCGTGATAACAAGAGATTACTTTTTTCTGTAAATCTGTGCTGGGTAGGTATAATCGTTCTTGGAAATACAATAAGTTGTCCTTTACTGCAAAGTCCTTTCCCTGCAGATGCCAATTCTGTATGTCTGCTGGAGTTACAAGTTGCCTGGCTTTATCCTTAACTTCCTCTATGGATTCTGTGGCGATTACACCCAGAATTCTTTGTTCGGGAATGATTGGTACAGGTTTAGGGTTGACCAAGTGTTCTTCCACTCCCATCCGAGAAAGGGCATCGGCTTTACCGTTCTTTGTACCAGGTCGATAGGTAATTATGAAGTCAAACTCGGCAAAGAATAATGCCCAACGGAGTTGTCTAGAGGATTGGGCTTTTGCGGTCTTCAAATATTGCAGGTTTCGGTGATCCGTAATCACAGTAACGGTGTGTCGGGCCCCCAGCAGATAATGCCGCCAAGCCTTAAAGGCAGACTTGATAGCCAGAAGTTCCTTGTCAGTAATCGTGTAATTGATTTCAGGAGGCGAGAATTTGCGGGACCAAAATGCCACGGGATGCAACTGATTGGTTACCGGGTCCTTTTGTGATAGAACTGCCCCCATGGCAAGGCTTGAAGCATCAGTTTCCACGATGTAGGGGAGTTCGGGGCGAGGGTGTTTTAAGATTGGTGCAGAGATAAATTTAGCCTTCAAATCCTGGAAAGCTTGTTCCGCCTCGGTAGACCATTCAAAACGTTTGTTTTTCTTTAACAAGGCAGTGATGGGCTGGACTATTCGAGAGAATTCGGGGATAAACCTGCGGTAAAAGTTAGCGAAGCCTAACATGCTTTGCACACCTTTTACGGAGGATGGTGATGGCCAGTTGAGAACTGCATCGACCTTCTTTGAATCCATACGCACTCCGCCAGGTGATAATATGAATCCCAAGAATTCAACTTCAGTCACGTTGAAAACACATTTTTCCAACTTAGCGAAAAGTTTGTGTTGACGCAATCTTTCGAGGACCATTTTCACGTGTTTCCGATGTTCAGATTCCGATGAAGAATAAACGAGGATGTCGTCAATGTAAACAACAACACATACATCTATGAGCTCTCTGAGGACATCGTTCATAAAATATTGAAAGGCGGCCGGGGCATTGCAAAGTCCGAAGGGCATGACCTGATATTCAAATAGCCAATACTTGGTGCGGAAGGCCGTCTTCCATTCATCGCCCTCTTTTACTCGTACCAAGTGGTAAGCTCCTCTAAGATCCAGCTTTGTATATATGCATGCTTTTCTGACTTGGTCCAGGAGTTCAGGGATCAAAGGTAACGGATATCTATTCTTAACGGTGATCTGGTTCAGGGAGCGATAATCGATACAAGTTCTAAGGTCTCCTTCCTTTTTTGGAACGAAGAACAAAGCTGAAGAAGCAGGGGACTTGGAAGGACGAATAAACCCAATTGCCAGGTATTGATCCAGGTATTGTCGAAGGTGAAGGTTCTCAGGCTCGGTGAGGGCATAAATTCTACTACAAGGAGGAGTAGATCCAGGTATCAGGTCTATTTGGCAGTCATAAGACCTATGAGGAGGTAGAGAGTTAGCCTGATCCTTCCGGAAAACATCTTGGTATTCTAGGTATTCGGGAGGTAACTGGGGAGTCTCTGAAGAAATTGCGGCCAGTGCAACACCAGGTGGAGGGTGACAAGTAGAGACACATTCTGGAAACTGGACCGTTCTTGCTCGCCAATCGATCAGAGGATTGTGTTTCTCTAACCAAGGTATTCCTAGAATAATCTGAAACTGAGGGGCCTTGATCACATCGAACACGATCTTCTCATGGTGTCCATCTTGACTTACTAGCGTCACCTCTTGAGTGGTATGCGTTACTGGCCCGGAGGCTATCTCCGTACCATCCACCGTAGTAATGACGTCCTTTACAGCCTTGGGACAAAGAGTTAGATTCATCCTCAAAACCATTTCATGATCCACATAATTGCCGATGGCACCGCTGTCGACGTAAGCTTCAATTGCATGTAATCGATCCGGATTATCAGGGCTAATGAGGACCATAGGTATCACGAAATGCGAGGTCACGGAACTGGTTTTCACGCTCGGCAAGAGGACCTCTATTCTTGTCGGGCGAGGTCGTTTCCCTGCTCAGAGTTTCCGCAATATAGGCATAATTGCAACTGTTTCCTCCTTTCCCGCTCCCTTTGTGTTAGAGGACCTTTCAGACCCCCTATTTGCATGGGTTCCCCAGAGTCTACTCCTTTGGAAGGAGTTGGCGGTTTGGAAAATACTCGAGCATCAAACTTGGAACGATCGGCCTTCCTGTTCTGCAGCCTGTGATCTATTTGAACGACCAAGTCTATATAATCCGAACAGTCTTGTGGGGGATTCACTACTTGGGCTAAAACGTCTTTGAGCTCTCCACGTAGACCTCTATAAAACAGCGTAATACTTTTGTCCTCAGGCCATTGAGTTTCCACTATTAGCCTATTGAAAGATGCAATATAAGCCAAAAGGTCTTGATTACCCTGTCGCAATGAAAGAAGCTCATTGTCCAAGGCCTGCCCCTGTGAATGTCTTGCGAACAGTTTTTCCATACTAAGCTGAAAGGCTTGAAAATCATGGAGAACCGGATCATCTTGATTAACTAGAGGGATCGACCAGTCTGCCGCATTGCCACTAAGGTACGAAAGTACAAAAGCTACTTTTGCTTGATCAGTTGGAAAGGCTGTTGGCCGGCATAAGAAGTGCAACCGGCACTGATTGATAAATACTGCAAACCTCTTTGGGTCACCAGAAAATCGTTCGGGCGGAGCCAGAGGTACATTCCCAGGTAGGTTGATCTGCACTGGATTCATAGAGGATGTTGAAGGAAGATTTGCCCCTGATGCGGGTAACGGGGTCTGTCCGGCTTGTGACTGTAGCACTTGTCTAGCAAGATTGTCTGTTCTCTCCTTGGAAATAATTAGTTCCCTTCTTAGAGCATTCGTTTCCTGATGAGCTGCATGCACTTCTGCCCTTAGTTCCCCAAGTAACCGGGCTAGGGGGTCAGTATCCGAGGTTTCCATAGCGCCTGGGCGAGAGTTTTGCGGTAGGCTTTGCGTTCTGTAACGCTCACCTGATTCTCGCAGAGGCGCCGGTCTTGACTGGGCGACTACCATATCTTCAAAGGTGATGTGTAGCACCCGGTTGGCTCTTTGGGCTGGACCTCTGTGCACTGTATGCCTGACGTGTAGAGTAAGATGTCTGCAGATAGAAAATATGGGGTTAATGAACTGGGGTTATTGGGGTGTCCCTATCTCTTTCCTCTTCTCCTCTCCTGTAGACCCCCAAAGGTTAACGCTCTCACCTTAGGTAAGTGAATGCCGAGCTCTCCATCTGCCTCGGGGCAGGGTGCTGTAACCAGTTTCTTCACTGGATAGGTAGCGCAGGCCTCTTGACTTCAGAGGACTGCTGTCCGTCGTTTACTGCACGAACGGTAAGTTTCGAGTCATTCAAATGTCTTTAAAGTCTTTAGTAATGATGTCTCTTGTTTTGCAGGGTTCCGGCGATGGCGGATGACGGGCTGAAGTGAGTTGAAGATGGAGCCCGTGTGATGAATAGAAGCGCCTGGAAGCACGTAAGTAAGCGCTTGTTTCCTGCTTCACTATGCGCTCTAACTGTCTTTTTATTTTGCAGGTACGAGTTCGGAGCGGCTGCAGGGTGCCGGAATACCCACTGGATTAGATGTGGAAAGGAGTCATGGCACGTGAGTATTAAAGTTCCCCAATGTCTTTAAACGCACCTTGTTTTGTCTTTCAGATGCGGGATGCAGCGCCGAAGAGTAGGTAAGCCTTTGCCTTTCAGATGCCGGAATGCTAACCTGTTCTTTCTTGTCTTTATAGGTGTTGCTGAAGACTGGATTCAGGATGGTAAGCCTTTGCCTTTCAGATGCCGGAATGCTAACCTGTTCTTTCTTGTCTTTATAGGTGTTGCTGAAGACTGGATTCAGGATGGTAAGCCTTTTTCCTTAGGCCCAGGACCGGATGCAGAAGACACGATGAGCGTTCTGCTGCAGAGGTTGCAGAATAACGCAAAGCAAGATTCATCCACCGGGTGTGGTTTAAATAGCCTCCTGTAGTGCTTAAGTGTCTCCTTCCACAGCCACGCCTAAGTAAGAAAAGAGTTCCTGCCTTCCAGAAGAGTTCCAGTGTTCTGAATCTAGGGAGTGGCTCCAGCCCCACCCAACAGGAAAAGTAGTTCCAAACAGAAGAGGATCAGAGGCTCAACTGGCAGGCAAGTAAGCAGCATGGTCTGCTGAAGGTAAGTCCACCCAAGCATTATGAGCCCGGCGCTTCCAGCGCTGGGACTGGGCATATTTATGAGCCTGGTGCCACTGGCGCCAGGACTGGGTCCAAAAGGTCCCAATTGGGACTGGTTGGCACTCGGAACCTGGGTTATGGATCTGCTTCCAAGGGAGTTGGGAAAACCCTGACCTTTTGGAAGCAGAGATCATGACACCAGCACCCACTCTCAAGTGGGAACTGTCAAACTTCAAAGGGCATCACAAAAGTCCTTTGTTGTAAGCCGAGCCTGGCAGAGATAGTTTGCTGTGGGGGTCTGAAGCACCACCCACACATGTGACAAATCCACCCCATTGACATTAAAGGACTTCTGAAGTTGTAGAAAGGTTTCCCAGTAACCTAAATACGTAACAATGTTGTACTATGCCAGTTTTCCATGTGATTTTTAGGCAAATGTAAAGAGACCAAGTACATGTTTCTAGCACTTGGTGAACTGAAATGGAAATGAAAGATGCATTTCAGGGTGAATTATAAATGGGACAAATATGAAACTATGGGGGATGTTTCAAATTGTTATTGGGAATATGTGTAGTCATTGGCAGAATTTTAAATATTATGCATTTCATAAAAATGGTGAACATGTGCCAAAGGGAGATGCAACCTCGCACAGAGTCAGCAATCAGATTGTCCAATTCACTGTGACCTAGTGAATCTGCATATCTACTTCTTATGGCGGTGGCTAGCATAAGTTTTAAGTTTTGATCTATAACTCATTTTGGCAAAAGCAGGCTGGAGAGACAAAGAAAGGTCATAAATGCAAACACATAAATGATGTCATTTCCCCTTAACCAGTTGGTCTGGTGGAGGAGGGAAGACTGGTAGGCGGTCCTTTCCTAGGAGAGGAATAATTCCATATTACTTCCCCCCAGGTTATACATTTGATGATGTCATTTTGGCTACATAAGGGGGAGACAGAGAAACACAAGGGACTAACTTGCTCTCAAGACTGACACACTCACAGAAGAATCGAAATCCATTCAAGATCCAGGAAGCCAGATAGATCCATCCAGGCAGATCCATCCATTTATCCAGATCCATGGAGAAGGAGAGGAGGCAGCTGGCCAGCATCCCATCCAGGAGAGTCCAGTGACCAGACCTCTTGGACCAGCTGTCTCAGTGACCAGATCCCTTGGCCCAGCCATCCAGAGTGACCAGATCCCATGGCCTAGCTGTCCAGAGACCTTGATGGCCTTGAATTGTAAGAGGATTCAATTCAACACTACAGCTAAGTCAACGCCTAGTCTATAATACTAAATGAAAACCCTTATTGATATAACTTTATGTCCAGTTCATGCGTTCTGGATGACTACCCCTATATAACACCCCTCCCTTGGAATCCCCCTGACCCCACTGAGCCAAGAAGTAGTTCTGTTTTGCAAGTTAAAAGGTTTATTTGATAATTTAAACAATAGATATAGATATCAGACTTTATAATAAATTAATAATTGAATATCACACTTAATCTGGTATGATAAAGATTAACAACGGAGAATCTGGCACTAGCACACTTCTTGATAATCACTAAGGAGTTGACATGAAATGGATAAGATAGCAACAATACTTTTATGGTTTCCAATGGATGCAATGTGGAATGAAATGCAGTACAGAAAATAACTTGATAGGATTTCAGCAAAACAATGTAATCACTTTCTTGTACAATTCACCCCCCCTTTTATGCAATGCAAGGAAATGGAAGGAAGGCACACAATTCTCAGAAATGCAATTAAATGTGATTCAGTTAACCCCAGCAACTTAGACTACAGACGTTGAAAACACAGGCAAAATGCTTTGATATGTGCTGGCAATGGAGTGAAAATATGTTAAAATGCTTTTAATTCCCTCTAGAAGTTCAGGGTGAGTGGTATCTAGTTAATATTAGTCCAGGCTCACACTAGCAATGATTCAGGGATGATTAGCAGGTTAAACGAATTTCTGGCAAATGGAAGGCAAGCAGCAGCAGCTTTTTACACGTGAAGAAATTTGCAAATCGCGGCAAAATTCGCGAATGCGTGTTCCGCGATTGCGGTAAAACTATAAGGGGTAGGAATGTGGTTCTTGGTGCGATTAAAAGCTAAGATTCTAAGCTTTCAGATGAAAGTTACTGCAAGTCTCTAGCACAAACGGTCACGGAGATATGAGCGATTAAATAAAGGTCGTTTTTCAGATTTGAAATTTTAAAGTTCAAAAGACAAGTGCAGCTTGCAACTAGAAAATGACAGGTGACAGCTTTACAAATGACAGGAGACAGTTAGGAGACAGTTCTACTTAGATTAAAATAGATTGAATTATATTATTCTAAGAGATTGGTTCTGCACAGTTTTGCTGGCTACTCACACTATATTCTTGAATTAGAATGGACCTCACCACGGATCTGGTCAGGTTTTAAACTGGACTCTGGTCTCTGCACTTCACAGTGATCTGGGTCTGCTCTCTCTGGTTCTGCTAACAGGTCAGCTCTACTCTGCTGGTCTGGTCTGGGTCTCTGGTTCTGGATAGATTGAAGTCTCTAGTTTGGCTTTCTGAAGGTTGAGGGAGGTAAAGTATGGATTTTCCGGCAGAGCTTCCAGCTGCAAATGGATTTGAAGGTCCCTATCTGTCCTGTCTCTCTACTTTTATGTGTTTTGAAAATGGGTGTGTGTGAGCAGCATCACTAGACCCTACCCCTCTCCACTTGCAATTGGTCAAATTTCCATTTCTCACTTGATTGGGGAAGGAACTGTGAGTCAGAGCGATGTCATTTTATGGCTTGCAGAGAGGACACTCCCCTGTCAAATTGCACACAATCTATATTTGATATAAAAAGACATATTTGCACAGGTAAACATTTGTTTAAAATTACATGCACCCCTCACATATCACAGTATGTATCCCCTGTTCAAACTCTGCTCTTCCTGAGAGCTTGCATTCAGAAATGGCAATATTTTGCACTTTTTAACTGGTTTGCAATACCGTACATTACCCCAAATTTACACACATGTGCGCAAGGAGTATGGACATTAGTTGATGAAGTGTCAGATTTTTCACATGCACACATTTTGAGTAATATCCTCTTAACTGCTAGTTTGCCCCCAGAACATCACACAAATTGGAGTTTGGGCTTGAATTGAAGGTGCATTTTTTAAATTAAGGCTCTCAAAGTTATACATTTCTGTCATTTGATTACAAAGAGTTATCAGTGTTTTTGTAAAATATATATTTTACTTTCAATTCAGTCCTCAGAGTGTTGAGGTCCGCCTCCAAGACTTGGGTGGGTCAGTCACAGGTGTCCTCTGGGCAGGCAGGGCTTTGTTGACATTAAACAGTCAAAATCAACATATTCCTTTCAGAGGAAAGGGGCCATTGTGTGGTCTCTGGGAAGCTCCCAGCCAGTCTGCCTTCTATCAATCAAGAGGTCATGTGAGATTCTAACTCCTGGTGTGAAGCTCTGGAGGTGAGAGGGTTTCCCAGGCTTCAGGCCTCTGGGAACAGCATGTGGCTAATTTTTAATTAAAATGCAGCCTTTGAAGTCAGCTGAGTCAAATCCCTTTGTCAGCAACTGCACTCAGTTCTCCTGTCAGAGTTTAGACCGCTAGCGCCCCCTTGAGGATTTTGTTCGTACTGCATGCAATTTTGGGATTTTCTTGGATTAATGCATTCTAAACAGGAATGGTTCTTACATGGTAGTAAATCCTTGCTTAACATTGTTTTGATGGGGCTCCTTACAGTAAAATGGTTATGTGGAACCCCACAAAAGGGTTGAATCTTTAAAGTGGTCCAATGAGTCACGATTTCAGCAACTTTTTGACATCAGTAACAGTGGATTTTGTTAACAAAGACCTTTCTTTACACTGGTGGGTGGCAAGTTAGGTAACCATTTTGGTGTGCGCACAACTGCGCAGCTCTCCTGGATTCTGGGATGAAATAATGGGCGGCGACAGCGCATCCCCATCTTTACCCACTCCAATGATTTATTTTTGTTCTGGGGTAAAATGATGGGCAGCGACAGCTTAATCCCCATATTTACCCCGTCTAATGATTCCACATGGGTCAAAACCCTCCACAAACCCCCCCACCCGACTGCGCTTTGACTTGAGTCGAGGGGGAGTCGGTTGCAAGGGAGGTTTTGAACCCTGGCGCTGGTATGTCCACATTATCTTCTTCCAATTCTGTAGATGGCACAGTTCAGCATCTTCCTCTCCATCCGGTCAGATCGATCAGTTCTCCTCGCCGGTCCTGATGGGAAGATTGGGCGGTACCCCGGGCCCGTTGCGTCTCTGCTCCCGGTCTCCGGATCGTCCTCCTTGGCCCGTCTCCCGGTTTTCTTTCTCCTAGGACGACAAAGGAAGAGCGGCAATACCTACTCATAGACGTTTTTCCACCACTGTTGAGATAGTGGGGCAGCATATGCATTTCATCATAACGAAACATTACATTCTTATTTTGAAAAAAAAAACAGTATAACTAAGATACAGTTTCATGCAAATCACAATATTTTAGAGACTAGATGTGGTATGTTTTATGGTTGGAACTGAATTAGTCTGAGACAGTACCCGCTAGGATTCCAGAGGATTCCTCCAGTTGTTGCAGAGCGTGCCTGGGATGGCAACATTTCAACTGGTTTATGTGGACCCACTTGTCTTCCCCGGCTGCCAAAGGACCTTTGGGGATGTGGATTTTGTAGGCCACAGGGGAGATCTTGTCGACGATCTCAAAGGGTCCCTTCCATGTAGGCAAAAATTTCCGCTGTTTTGCCTGGTTTCTTTGGAAATTGTATAGATAGACCCGGTCTCCCACCTGATATTCCTTCCTGGAAGTTTTCAGGTCATAATGGGTCTTCATGCTATCAGCCGATCTTTCTAGATTCCGCTGAGCGTAAGCAAAAGCATGTTGGAGGTGTTTCCTTAAATTCTCCACATACTCATGAGTAGTGGAGGCATTTATCAGTGTCTGCTCTTGGGTCCTGTAGAGCAAATGCTGCGGAAGCACCATCTTGCGCCCAGTCATCAACTCAAATGGTGACATTTTGGTTGCAGATGAAGGGGTAGATCTGATGGCCATTAGGACCAGAGGTAATCGGATATCCCAACTTGGCCCAGAATCTGCCACAAACTTCTTTAACATGCTCACAATGGTTCGGTTATATCTCTCTACTGCCCCAGAAGAAGCTGGCCGGTAAGCAATGTGTAGCTTTCTCTTGACCCCCAGTATCTCCCACATCTTTGTCATTACTTCACTGGTGAAGTGGCTACCTCTGTCTGACTCAATCCTTTGAGGTAGACCAAAACGGGAAAAGATGTGGTTAATCATCAGGGCAGCTGCAGTTTCTGCCTTGCAATTTGGGGCTGGGAGACATTCCACCCA
The DNA here is from genome assembly GCF_040938575.1 of Ambystoma mexicanum. NCBI lineage: Eukaryota > Metazoa > Chordata > Amphibia > Caudata > Ambystomatidae > Ambystoma > Ambystoma mexicanum. Next base: position 357,309,725 of record NC_090928.1, read on the forward strand.
CTTGGTAAACAAGCATGTCACAGTCAACATGTACTTATTCCCCCTAGCCGAGCGAATCACGGGGCCTACGAAGTCGATTTGTAAATCTGACCATGGCAGGGTCATCCCCCTCTTTTGGAGAGGCGCTCGGTGTGTGAGGGATGATGGCTGAAATTGTGCACACACAAGACACCCCTTCAAGTATTGGTCGAGGTCCTGCCCCATGTGTGGCCAGTATGCAACCTCTCTTAAGATTTCCAATGTTGTGTGAAACCCCCTATGACCGGCGGTGGCCGCATCATGGGCGTGACTTAACATCAGGCTTCGGAATGAGGTAGGAACCACCCACTGATCGTGGCCAGCTTTGGATTTCCTTACCAACAAACCGTCTTGGATCCGGAACATTTTTGGACATTTCATCAACACTCTTAGGTCCTCTTTCCCAATATAATCGGTATCCGTCAGGGGAAAGTTCTCAGGGTCCTCAAGGTGCTGGTAAAACTTACCAATTATGGGATCCCCCCTCTGAGCTGTAATCAAATCAGCATCAGGGGTCTCCTTACTCCATTGTACAGTTGGAAGATCATTGTGAGCATTTGTCTGGGACCTAGTGATAGCAGTGACCTGGATTTCCCCCAACAGGGACTCAATCTCAATTAGATCCCCTTGGATGGCCCCGGTTTTGGCCAGCTGATCCGCTAAGTCATTTCCAGTTTTGTCTGGTCCCTCTACTTTGGAATGACCCTTGATCTTTTTCCAATAGATGGTCATCTCATTCGAGGTGACCAGATCATCAATGTTTTGGATCAACTTCCCATGTTTCAAGGGTTTGTTGTTAGCACATAACATGCCTCTGGTTTTCCAATTAACCAGGTGCTCCACGAACCCGTTCCGTACATAATCCGAATCTGTGATTATGACCAGTTCGCGGAGTTGATGCTGAACAGCAGTGAGGATGGCTTGATGCACAGCCATCAATTCTGCCACCTGACTACTTCGGGGACCAATTTTGTATCCAGCGGAGGGTTCTGGGGACTCATTCACCCACGCATTCCCTACGCCGGCCACCAGTTCTTTCTCCCCGTTGTTGTCAACATGGTAAGAGCATCCATCCACATAGACAGTGGGCATTCCCTCACACTTGTCCTCTTCAAAGACTTTGTGTGGGGAATTAAGGTATGCCTCCGTGTTGTCCTTGATTTTTAGACTTTCGTCCTCGAGACAGTTTTCTCTGGCACAATCATGCAAGTCAGCCAGACCTTGCGCGAGGGGACTCTTCTTGTTTTGGCCATATCGGACCTCCACAGGAAAGCCTTGCATTGACAGAATCCAGGAAGTAATTCGGGAATTACTCACATTTCCGGCCCGGATTCTGTCACTTTGGAGATATTGCAGAGGCTGGTGTGGAGTCTCCACTATGATGTGTTCCCCCTGGATAAACGGGCGGTAATTCTTCAATGCCCACACCGTTGCCAGGAGTGCCTTCACGCAATCGTTGAATTTTTCCTCCACAGAGGATAAAGTTTTGCTCGCATAGGAGATTACTTTATTGACCTTGTCATGCTTTTGGTATAATACTGCCGTCAAGCACGTATTAGAGAACCCTGTCTCCAGGAAGAACTCCTTGTTTCTGACAGGGTAAGCTAGGCAAGGCGCTTGTGAGAGGCTTCTTTTGAGTTGTCTTACTGCCTCGGCTTGTTCTGGACCCCATTCCCACTTGACCCCCCCCTTCAGGAGATAAATCAGGGGTCTGGTGATCTCTGCGTAGCCCTCAATGAACTTTCTGCTGTAATTGGTCAGTCCAAGGAGGCTCCTTAGTTCCCGCAGAGTTGTGGGGTCTTTCAGTTTCTGAAGTGCTTCCACTTTCTTTTCCTGGGGACAGAGACCCTGAGGAGTAATCTCATGCCCCAAGAAATTAACACGGGTTCTACACCACTGTGCTTTCTGAAAGGAAAGTTTTGCTCCGGCGGCCCTCAACTGGGTCAGAACATAACGGATCTCCGCTATGTGTTCCTCCACAGATGAACTTTTGATGAGGACATCATCTACATAGGCCAGGTTACCCCTCGCACCCAGGTCGGGCATGGCCTTATGTAGGAAAATGTTGAATTCATTGCCGGAGTTAAGGTATCCGAAGGGAGTCCGGGTCCATGTATAACGCTGGCCCCCAAAGGTAAAAGCCAGCTTGTATTGGTCCTCCCTACTGACAGGCACGGTCCAGTATCCATTGGTCAGGTCTATTGCTGTGAATACCTGTGACCCCTGGATCTGGGCCAGTCCTTGGTCAATGTAGGGCAGAGGCCATCGGGAAGTATGGACCCGTTTGTTGAGCTCCCTAAGGTCATCGCAGAGTCTCCACTGGCCGTTTGGCTTCAATATTCCCAGCACCGGATTATTGAAGGTGCTGTGGACTGGACGGATTATTCCCCTGGACTCAAGGTTCTTAATTATTTCAGTAAGGGACTCCATTGATGAAAGAGACACGCGATATTGCTTCACAAACACAGGAGTAATGCCAGGGTCCGTGGGGATTGTTGTTGTGTGGATGTCAGTGCGACCACAGTCATATGAGTCTACCGCAAAGTGATCTTGGAAATCCAAGAAAACTTGTTTCAACTTTTGCTTTTGTTCCAGAGTCACACAGGCATCAGCTAGGTTGACTCTCTCTTCCACCATCTGCCTGAAGCCTGGAAAGACTTCTGGTTTGGCTATCTCAGCGGCCTCCTCCAGCTGGGTGGAGAAGTCCCTGGTCAGAGTGCTGATTTGGACTGGAGGCTTCAGGTGGGAAAGGCAGCCCTCATGGACCTGGAAAATCACCTCATCCCTCCTGAAGTCACAAGTCACATCTTCCTTACCATAAGGGCCAGAAGTGTACACCAGGAAGTTCCCCCCATGCCGGGTAAAAATTCTGTCTGGTGTTGCGTTGTCATCACTGTCACTGTCAAAACAGTCCTTGGGGATTGGTCCTAACAGTTCATTTCCAAGATCAATGGAGAAATGTCGGTGATCAACCGCCATTCCAATAATGGTGCCTGCGGCTAGAGTAATACTCTTTAAGTCGCTGTTATCCACCTCTATTGGAATGGTGTCATGTTCTATGTTGACTAATGGAGTTGGGTTTACCCCCAACCCTTGCTGTTGGAGAGAAGCATTTAGATGTATGTAAGCATCAGGGTTTTTCAACTCTTGTCCCCTTTTAACTTTCACTTCCAGGGAGAATTGTCGGGTCCTTTCTGGGATGGTGACTTCCTCTTTAATATGAATTTCAACTGCATAAGGTAGCAATTGAGCTGACCTAAATGCTTTTTCTGGATCATCAAAGCCCATGGGATTATCCGCTAATCGGGACCAAGCTTTGAAGTTTATTAGGTCCAAACTAATGGCAAAGCGATTGAGAATGTCACTGCCTAAGTAAAAGGCGGCAGGGACGTCTCGCACGACCCAACAATTGTGGACTATGCTCTTGTTGCCAATGGAGATTTTGAGCATACACCTGCTTGGCAGGAGATGTTTGGAAGTAGGTGCTTCCAGGTCCATTTCCCACTTGTCTATCAGTTTGAAGGTGGGAATGGCTGGATCTTTTGGGAGTTGGCGGAACATGGCTTCGCTGATGAAGCTCTTACCGTTGTTCACACACACTCGAGCGAGAACAGAGTCCTTCCCATCATTTAACTGAACAGGGATGAACAACTGCTCTCCAATTTGCTGAATATCAGCCAGGCTCTGAGCTGATTTCACATCTTTTTGGACTATAGGAGTGGGAGTTTCTGATTGGGGATTAGTATAGAATCTCAGAATGTTTCCTTCCAGCGTGGAGTACCACTTTAGACTGGAAGGAAGGTTGATTTTCAGAAATAGAGAGGACCCCCCATCACCAGTCTGTTGTCCTACTGCTATTACTGTCACGTCTGGAATTTGGCTATTCTGGAAGTGAAATTCTACTTGGTCAGATTTTTGTTCAACCATGTGGCAGGTGCCGTTTAAACTAACATGGTTGACACTCTGTTTTAATTTTATTGGTCGGCTAGTCTGGGTCCAGAGGACCTTGTTTACGCAATCTATTAGGGGTGACAACCTTCTCAGGAGGTCATTCCCTAGTAAACAAGGGGTGCCCTCTGGGGTCACTACTATGACCGGGTGTTTCAACTTATGTCGCCCAATTTTTATGTCCAAATCTGCCGTCCCCTCAACGGGAATTTCCTTCCCGTCGAAGTTCTGGAGTTGTCCAGGAAGAGAGGTGAGAGGAATTCGGTAATTCTCTCCCCTTCCTGCATTCAGTTCATCAAAGGCCCTTCTGGACAGAAGGGTAGCTTGAGATCCAGTGTCCACCAGTGCCAAAATTGTACCCTGTCCCTGTACTTGTACCGGGGCATAATATCTTCCCTCCTTCTCCTCAAGGGGGCACAGATAATGTACATTTTTGGACAACTGGTGGGCTAATTTTCTGGTTTTGGACATCGCTAGCGAAGAGATTTGGGCAGAATTCTGTGGAGAGCCTTGGGAATCTGAAAGAAAAATTTGGCAACTGGAGATCAGAGCCATTGTGGGTTCCCCTGGCTCCGGTTCTGGGCCGCCCCCCCCTTTTTGGAGGCAGTCAACAGGATGGGTTTGAACCAGGGGATTTTCTTGCTGTTGGTTCTGGGATGAGATGGTGGGTGGCGGTAGCTCAGTCTCCACATCTCCCCAGTCTGGATTTGCATCCCTAGGGACCCATTTTTCTTTGGGAGGAGTTCCCCCCTCTCTGAAGGAGAAGATCCTTTTCCCAGGATCCTCTGAGGATCCCTCTCCCTCAAATTGGAAGATCTGTACCTCCTCCTCAAACTGAGTCTGTTTGGGTCTTTTGTTTCTCCTACCCCCCCTCTGCTCCTTAGGAGGCAGACTTTCAGGGGCAAGAGATTTTGTTTCCGGTTCCTGGGTTTCCAGGGTCTGTTTACAAGTGAGGAAGGAAGCTTCCTCCAAGGCTTTACACCCCCCTTCCCTTTGTGCCTCCTCCCTGGGAACCGGTGAGTTATCGGGGTGCTGCCCCCGTCATTGTTCTGGAGCACCAGGTCCAGAGTTGGGTGCATTCTGCGCCGGCACGCCCATCTGAGGGTTCTGCTGAGCCCTCAGTATGTGACCCAGATCCCGCGCCATGTTTTGAACCTGGCGCTCTAACTGGGAAACCCGCTCAGGCTGATACGGGGCCCTGTTTTCTCCCCTGGGCTGATCCCGGGAAGGGTAGCTGTCCCTCCTCTGGTAATACCCCGGGTTGGGAAGATTTGGGTACCCCTCCACCCTTGGCCTCCCCTCTCCCGGATTCAGTGGTCTGGGCTCAGGGAATTGGGGAAAGAAGGATGGATGGTTTTGGGGCTGAAAGTCGGGTGGATATCTGGGGAAAAAGTTCTGCCCAGGGTTTGGTAAATTTCTGCCCTCCTGTGGGAAGTTTGGAGGGAAGTTCCCTGGGTTAGGTGCTTGGCTGGATCGCCCCCCTTGGGCTGGAGGAGTCCACACATAACCCAGGATGGGTCGATTTCCCTTGTAACGGGGACTTACATAATCAGGAGAGCGAGGGACCCCATTTGTGGGGCTGCCTCCTTGGCTCCCAGTCTGTGACTGACCCGAGGACCTCCTGGGCCTAGCATTATTAGGTGCAGGTAGGTTTTTAGGCCCCCCCATCTCCAAATCCAAAACGGGGGTGACCTTTACCTCTGCCACCTTGGCAGCAGCAGGGGTGCTGTTGGCTTTGGGGTTTTTCTGGGCATTACTTTTGCTATCTATCGGTTTCTGCACCTCATAGATCCGGGTAGCCTGTTCAATGACCCAGTCTAAAGATCTTTTCTCGTGAAAATCCCTCACGAGCTGGGTCATGATATATTTGGGCAAGGCATGGAAAAACGTATTAATAAATTCTCTGCTATCCGTGCGCACCCTTCTTGTGGTCTGTGCAAAAGCACGCTTTAACTCCTGCACAAATTCTTGTGGGGCCTGATCCTCCCCACATTGCAAATTGTAGGCTGCCTTGCGAGCCTCTTGAGGATTTCTGTGAACAGAAAAATGTTTCAAAATGGCCGCCTTATAGGTGGACCATCTTAAAGGATTTTGGTCCTCCAGCCCCGCAAAGAAACTGGAGTATTCCGGGGAGAAGGTCCACTTTACATATTGAATACAGCTTTGGCTGTCCTTCAAATGGAAAGTCTCCATCATTTGTTCAAACAACTCTAAGTGCTCCCAAACAGAATACTTAGCGTTCTTATGGTAAGGCGTGATGACGCTCCTGATCGCCTTAATCTGCTTTAAGGGGTCCTTAAGCAAGGCCCTTTTTGCCTTATTGGCCTTTTTGGTTCGGGCAACCCTTGTCCATTCGTCCTCGGACTCAGAGGCACTGCTCCCAGAGGTTCCCGTCTGTTCTTCCAGGTTTTCCCGGATTCTGCGAGCCTGGGAATGGCTGGCAGAATGTGGGGACCTGGTCTCCTGTGTCCTGCGCAGTTCAGAGGAGTCTTCAGATTCCTCCTTGCTGCCAGGATTTGATGGGTACCCCCTCCACTGACCTAACTGGGCAGAGGTTTTCAGGATGCCCTTAATGGGCCTACTCTCCTGGGGTTCCCCATTGAACTGTACTGTACTTGGGTGCCCATACCCGGATGCCCACCCCTCCATTCCTGAGTGGTACTGGCCTATGAGCCCCATACTCTTAGCTGGATAGTAATCTGCCATCCCTGTGGCCCTGTGCTCATGTGCGCCAGGGGACATGGGGGTGGTAGAGTCCAGGGACTGGGGGAGATGAAGGCCCCTGGTGTTAGGGCTCCTGCGGTTATGGTCAGGAATCTCTCTTTCCCAGCGGACCTCATCTCTATCCGCCCCTGCTCCTTGTTGTAATGCAAGAGCCTGCATTTGTGCTTTCAGTTCCTCTGTTAAGGCCTTACTCGACTCTATCAGTTTCTCCTGCATCGCTACCTGTTGCTGGAGCCTCTCATTGTGCTGGCAGAGAGCCTCATTTTCCCTCCGTGCTTCCTGGTTGGTCCTGGAGAACTGGGCCAGTCTTTGCTGCAGGAGGGTTACCTCCTGAGCTGTGTCCCTATTGGCCTGCTCCTTTCTTGCTAGAGCATCCTCCACCCTCCTGGTGTGCTCTAGCAAGTTCTGGTATTCTTTTGGAGGTCACCCAGTCCCTGGTGGGCCAGGTGATTTTCTTCCATTTTTCTTTTTAAGTGGCAGACTTCCTGGCCTAAGGTGTCCCTTTCCTGACTAAGAGTCTGCATCTGTACCGTCATATCGTCCCTTTGCCTTTGGAAGGCACCAGCTTTCTGGCGCTCCTGATCAAACTCTGCCTGGGTATCCAGGTCTTTCAGAATCAGTTTATTGCTCTCTGCCTTCTCCCTATCTAGGTGGCTTTGCAGGGTGACTACCTGCTCAGCACATGCCCTATTGAAGTCTAGCTGTTGCTCCAGCTTTTTCTGGCTTTGCAGTAGGGAGTCCAAACCTTCTTGGTGTTCCTTCTGCAAGGCCAGAAATCTGGTATCCTGTTCTGACTTTTCCTTTTGCAGCACATCCATATCCTCCTTTATTTTAGTGATGTACTGTCTGGTCTCATTTTCTGACTCCTGGCTTCTGTGCAGCCTTTGCTCAGAAGAGTCCAGATCAGATTGGGCCTTCTCTAACGCCATCTGTTGCCTTTTTGCCAGATCATGGCCTTCAGCACATTTATTCTGTATAGCTCCCATATATAAATATAAATATGCCGCTATCCTAACGATCTTGTCGTGTTCATCTTTGGCCTTAGGAGCCATATATAGTTCACTCAGGGCCACATGTAATGGACCCTGATCTCTCCATAAGTCTGACCCTGTTTCAGTGACCTGTCGCGTGATGGCCTGCAACCAGGCATCCTGGCCCTGCTCAGCCCATTCACCTCTCACAAATAGTTTATGTAAGAAGTGCTCTCTGGCTATTTTCATATCTACCAAGGTCGTCATTCTAGAGATTGGTCTCTGTCCTGACTTACAGAAGTTAGTATTTTATTTTTGCAGAACAGAACTTTTCTTGGAGTGTCCCTTTTGAGGAATGCTTCACAGCGTAATGCAGCGTGGTGATCCGACTGGATGTATGTATCCCGTCAGTTAGCACACTGTATTAAGCCGCACAAGTGGTATTCTAACCCAGAATCCCGGATACGAGCCCCCAATTTGTAAGAGGATTCAATTCAACACTACAGCTAAGTCAACGCCTAGTCTATAATACTAAATGAAAACCCTTATTGATATAACTTTATGTCCAGTTCATGCGTTCTGGATGACTACCCCTATATAACACCCCTCCCTTGGAATCCCCCTGACCCCACTGAGCCAAGAAGTAGTTCTGTTTTGCAAGTTAAAAGGTTTATTTGATAATTTAAACAATAGATATAGATATCAGACTTTATAATAAATTAATAATTGAATATCACACTTAATCTGGTATGATAAAGATTAACAACGGAGAATCTGGCACTAGCACACTTCTTGATAATCACTAAGGAGTTGACATGAAATGGATAAGATAGCAACAATACTTTTATGGTTTCCAATGGATGCAATGTGGAATGAAATGCAGTACAGAAAATAACTTGATAGGATTTCAGCAAAACAATGTAATCACTTTCTTGTACAATTCACCCCCCCCCCCTTTTATGCAATGCAAGGAAATGGAAGGTAGGCACACAATTCTCAGAAATGCAATTAAATGTGATTCAGTTAACCCCAGCAACTTAGACTACAGACGTTGAAAACACAGGCAAAATGCTTTGATATGTGCTGGCAATGGAGTGAAAATATGTTAAAATGCTTTTAATTCCCTCTAGAAGTTCAGGGTGAGTGGTATCTAGTTAATATTAGTCCAGGCTCACACTAGCAATGATTCAGGGATGATTAGCAGGTTAAACGAATTTCTGGCAAATGGAAGGCAAGCAGCAGCAGCTTTTTACACGTGAAGAAATTTGCAAATCGCGGCAAAATAGGGTAGGAATGTGGTTCTTAGTGCGATTAAAAGCTAAGATTCTAAGCTTTCAGATGAAAGTTACTGTAAGTCTCTAGCACAAACGGTCACGGAGATATGAGCGATTAAATAAAGGTCGTTTTTCAGATTTTAAATTTTAAAGTTCAAAAGACAAGTGCAGCTTGCAACTAGAAAATGACAGGTGACAGCTTTACAAATGACAGGAGACAGTTAGGAGACAGTTCTACTTAGATTAAAATAGATTGAATTATATTATTCTAACTAAGAGATTGGTTCTGCACAGTTTTGCTGGGTACTCACACTATATTCTTGAATTAGAATGGACCTCACCACGGATCTGGTCAGGTTTTAAACTGGACTCTGGTCTCTGCACTTCACAGTGATCTGGGTCTGCTCTCTCTGGTTCTGCTAACAGGCCAGCTCTACTCTGCTGGTCTGGTCTGGGTCTCTGGTTCTGGATAGATTGAAGTCTCTAGTTTGGCTTTCTGAAGGTTGAGAGAGGTAAAGTATGGATTTTCCGGCAGAGCTTCCAGCTGCAAATGGATTTGAAGGTCCCTATCTGTCCTGTCTCTCTGCTTTTATGTGTTTTGAAAATGGGTGTGTGTGAGCAGCATCACTAGACCCTACCCCTCTCCACTTGCCATTGGTCAAATTTCCATTTCTCACTTGATTAGGGAAGGAACTGTGAGTCAGAGCGATGTCATTTTATGGCTTGCAGAGAGGACACTCCCCTGTCAAATTGCACACAATCTATATTTGATATAAAAAGACATATTTGCACAGGTAAACATTTGTTTAAAATTACATGCACCCCTCACATATCACAGTATGTATCCCCTGTTCAAACTCTGCTCTTCCTGAGAGCTTGCATTCAGAAATGGCAATATTTTGCACTTTTTAACTGGTTTGCAATACCGTACATTACCCCAAATTTACACACATGTGCGCAAGGAGTATGGACATTAGTTGATGAAGTGTCAGATTTTTCACATGCACACATTTTGAGTAATATCCTCTTAACTGCTAGTTTGCCCCCAGAACATCACACAAATTGGAGTTTGGGCTTGAATTGAAGGTACATTTTTTAAATTAAGGCTCTCAAAGTTATACATTTCTGTCATTTGATTACAAAGAGTTATCAGTGTTTTTGTAAAATATATATTTTACTTTCAATTCAGTCCTCAGAGTGTTGAGGTCCGCCTCCAAGACTTGGGTGGGTCAGTCACAGGTGTCCTCTGGGCAGGCAGGGCTTTGTTGACATTAAACAGTCAAAATCAACATATTCCTTTCAGAGGAAAGGGGCCATTGTGTGGTCTCTGGGAAGCTCCCAGCCAGTCTGCCTTCTATCAATCAAGAGGTCATGTGAGATTCTAACTCCTGGTGTGAAGCTCTGGAGGTGAGAGGGTTTCCCAGGCTTCAGGCCTCTGGGAACAGCATGTGGCTAATTTTTAATTAAAATGCAGCCTTTGAAGTTAGCTGAGTCAAATCCCTTTTTCAGCAACTGCACTCAGTTCTCCTGTCAGAGTTTAGACCGCTAACGCCCCCTTGAGGATTTTGTTGGTACTGCATGCAATTTTGGGATTTTCTTGGATTAATGCATTCTAAACAGGAATGGTTCTTACATGGTAGTAAATCCTTGCTTAACATTGTTTTGATGGGGCTCCTTACAGTAAAATGGTTATGTGGAACCCCACAAAAGGGTTGAATCTTTAAAGTGGTCCAATGAGTCACGATTTCAGCAACTTTTTGACATCAGTAACAGTGGATTTTGTTAACAAAGACCTTTCTTTACACTGGTGGGTGGCAAGTTAGGTAACCATTTTGGTGTGCGCACAACTGCGCAGCTCTCCTGGATTCTGGGATGAAATAATGGGCGGCGACAGCGCATCCCCATCTTTACCCACTCCAATGATTTATTTTTGTTCTGGGGTAAAATGATGGGCAGCGACAGCTTAATCCCCATATTTACCCCGTCTAATGATTCCACATGGGTCAAAACCCTCCACAGAATCCTAAACTCAAGCTTACATTGTAAATAGCACATAACCTCAGTACACAAAACTTCATGTCCCCTCTTTTGACCCTTGCACCCCATTAAAATCACATTCAAGTCCCAAATTGCCAGTATAAATCTGTTCACCTTTCCAAACATAAATCTGGATTAGCCTGTGTCTGCTAGTGTATTCCTTTCATACATCTTTCAAACAGTCTGTTTTGCAAGTAAACCAATGAAATCCCCTTCACGGTGAGTTGGTTGATGTTCAAAATCAACCACCTCATGTCAAGTGCCTTTCTTTAATGATTATAGCCATTAAAATATAGTCTCAACAAAACTAGCCTTTATCTAACAAAAAACGAATGTGCCTGTGTTTTGTGCGCTTTCCTACCAATTCTGAGTTGCATTTGTCCCATAGAAAAACCCAAACTCTAGTCCCATTGAAAGTAATCCCTTTCTATCAGAAACCTCTCTGTTATGTGCCTCTGTTCCTTGTCTTGAAAGCCAATTTTCGATTTCGGCAGCCAAGCCCCTTCCGGGGCTGCCTGTCATCATAAGTCCTAGAAGCAAATTTCATTCTGCTGCGTGTTTTCTTTTGCATTTGTTTGTTCCCAAACTGGAATTTCTGACCTTGTGTTCACGTTGTCTTGGTGCGCTGCTTAGTAGTCTGTAAGTATCCTTGTAAGTATCCTTGTCTCTCAAGTGTAGCAACACAAATATCTGTCCTAACTATCCCACCACGGTTGCACACTACGGTGCGAGTAACAAATGAAATCCAATTATGCCCTTTTGCTTATAAATAAGGTTTTCATTTTATTTCTGGCCTCCCATCTTGGGGTGGAGGGCTGAATCCTAAATCTGATTGTTCCCTCTTCATACTGAGTGCTTGCCACTGCCTTCCATCCACAAAGAATTTAGTTAGCCGATGTTTGGGGGTGAGTGTTGCAGGGGGAGTCCTTAACCTGAATGCCATCTGAAAAATGAGTTCTCTTCTGCTGCTATTAAAGGTTTCTCTATATTGCACTAGGAGTTTAATTAACTGTGTTGTGGGGATGTTTGCATTGTATTGACACAAACTTTGTGGCTGCTGCCCAATTGTTTGATTTTGCTTGATTTTTCATTTGAGCATACAATTAGTAAACATCATATTGTTACACACCGTCCTGTTTCCTGGTCCACTGTGTCATAGGTTGTTAGTTAAGGTGGGTGCGAGACGGGTTGGGGGCCTACTCAAATAAAGAACCCGTGGTTGATTAAAGATTAAAAGCATTTTTATTGTATGCCACATTCATTGTCAATGGAAGAAGTCCCTGGCTGGAGTGTGCTGTGTTATAAAACCGTTACACAGTCTTCTTTATAAGTACCCATTAGTTGGAGCCCGTGCACAGAAGCCTGACTGCCTTTCATTTAGGATTACATAAGTTCTGAGATGCCACTGTACCTGAAGATAGGCAAACCGGTACAGAATTTAAGCAAGGTGAGACCACTTGCATATGAATTCCCAAAGGCTGTTTTATAAGATCATTGCCCTGCCCCAAACCAAATCCACCCCCTGCCTGCTCATTGCTGGGAACCTATTTTAAATCCTTGTATTCCGTTTTTAAAACATGTGTTTGTAATCATTGCAATTCCATGTAAAACAAATGTAATTTTCCATCCTTTGCACATTTTTGCATATTTGCACAATTACTCATTCCCTAATTCTCTTATATGCTACATTCAAACTAAGATGTCTAGGATAGCCGGTGACTACATGGTTACTAAGTGACTTGGCTTCCAACAGTGGGGGGTGGGACTAGGGAATCTCCTTAAACCATTTGTGTGGTGTTCCCCACTGCTTTTGGTGATTTAATAATAGCTATGCAAAGGCAACTACCCATATATCACCCCTAAATGGCACAAACAAGGTGTCATGCCGAATGACCCCTATAATGGAAGTTAATATGCTAATCAACAAAATCGAGACCCTCTGGGATGATATGGATAATCCTGAAGGGAGAGCACATATGACCCAATTGGGGGGCCCATGAATCCATCTACCTAATGGCGCCATAAAACCCAAGACCAATGAAAAATCACAGCAAGCTAAGCTATCCTTTACCATTTAAAAAGGCACCAACAGGAGCAAAAGCAGCAAAGACATTCTTCCTTTGCAACCTTGTATCGATTCTGAAATGACCAAACCAGGAAGGGGGCTGTAAGTATCTCATCCCGGTAGAATTACACAAGACTAAAGGACCCCACATTGAAAATAACACTCTGGCATCAAACACAACATCTCCACCACCAGAGTCAATAACTGATACTTAACAGGTGGCAGACGACATTACTGTCCAAAATAAATTCCAACAGTTGGTGGACTTAGCCTCCAACCCTGGGTGCAATATGATGTCCAAAGTGATGCATAACATATGCATGAATTAGCTGATTCACCCATTCAATGGTAGTAAGCACTTCCAGTGGTGGAAACAATGGTAATGCTCTAATTGAAACCTGTAGTGATTGTGTAAATATCATGTTTGAAATTATCCAGTTCAATAAATGGTCATATTCCTCAAAGAAGGAAGTATCCTGTATGGAGAAAGATTTGAAACATCTAAAAGAGTTTTCAAAGAGGTCAACCATCTATAAATACATCAACTATTCTGGAAGCTCCAGAATTACAACTTCATTCTCTCACACTGGTGATAGAGAAATGCATTAGGTAGCACCCTCCCCTTATTAAGATGCAGTGCGGAGGCCGGACTTTACTAAATTGAGACACACCAAGGTCACTCAAGGCACTAGCAAGCCAGCACCAAGGCACCATTTATAAAGCACAGAACCCCAAACATAGACTCAGTCATCCTGAAAGGCCTAGTCTTACTCCTGGCATATCTATTCTGTCAATATATATAGTTAATGTGCCCCAGTTAGCCCCCAATTCCTATGAAGGGAGAGATACCCTACTTAACAAATGCATCCATTGGATACACCACACAAAACATTTCTCTCAAGACTTAGAGATGATATCTCTGACGGCCAATATCGCCTGACCTCAGGGTTGACTGCATCAGATTAACGATTTCAAATAATTCACTAGTCGATGGCTTGCTACCCATAGATTTAAGAACTCTACCCCCAAACAACCTGATAATTGAACTTCGAAGCAAACTGCCAATCATTGATTTAAGTAATGATAATTCATTAGGAAATGAAAGGATCCAAGAGGGTTCACATTTGCTGCCTTCTGCCACCACATTAAAAGTTTTACATTTTCCCTCCCACTGCAATAACGCTGGCCTGGTGGCCATAGCGGTCGTACAAGAAATAACACGTAAACATGAATTGCCCTCCTATCTTGAAACATAGCAGGGCTGGAAAAATATTGTGAGGATTTAGGTTGGATTCATTTTATAAGATGTTTTGATATAATTACCTTAGAAGGGATGTGGGCCACCAATTAATTGTTCCTAGAGGGATATTCTAACTTTATGGCTCCTGCCATTCTACCCCTGAGTGGGGGGCCCGTCCAATTGAGGGGTTATGCATATGGATTAAAGTCAATGAAGTGCCTTACCTGTTGCCTAGAACTCGGCTCATTGGATCTACAAGGTACATATATTGATTTAGAGGGAGGGGTGCTTTATTTGTATTTAATATTTATAATCTACCCTACGGCCCTTATGGCATGGATATTTTAGATGAGTTGGAGTATGAATTAGTAAATTGGACTCTTAAGAATGGCAAAATACAAATCATTTTAATCATGGGAGACCTCATTCTCCAATTTGAAACTCTGAAGGAGATGTTTGATCTCATAGAACAAGAGGATTTTATTTGGGATATCCCTCCACTAGTCCTTACATAATGCCATAGATGTTATAAATATGCCCTCCCTACAGCCCGACTTTTTGACAAACTGGGGATGCAAGCTTGTAATGGGAGAATATCACCTTACAGACCCCTGGCACCTGCATCTCATGAAGGCAGAATAACTAGGCACATTGGTTACATTCTAATTTACATCCGAGATTGGAGACACATAAACAAAATGGAAGTTAACTGAGAGATTAAAGTGATCATGATGGGGTAACAATTCTAGAGGGTACTATGAGCGAAGCCGTTGTTAGGACACAGGCCTTTTATTCTTCAAATAATAGCATGAAATTAAAGTGGGAGTATTGCGTTCACGATAAAATGATACCACTTGCCTATTCTATGATTTGTCCAATTTTTGATGGGATTATTACTGAGCATCCACTGAATTTCCGTCTAATATAGGGTCCAAACAATATCATTACAACAGCTCTTGAGCCATTATTTATAAAACCTTGTAAAATGGTCTTGGCCATCCAGCTAACAAGGGTTTCCTGTAAGAATGGTAGAATTAAAAAGGGATAGCTTAGTTAAATCCCTTAAAAAATGGACAATAAGAGATAGTGCTAATGTTAAAAACCTACAAATAGAGTACAAGAACCTGATTATTCATTAAAAAGCAAAGAAAGCTGAGGACAAATGGGAATTACTTTGTGACGTTGCTAAACCCAAGGATTCGATATGTTTTTGGAAAATGGTACAACAAGGTATAACATTTGAGGACAAAGCCTTCCGAAATTGCATTCCTGAAAACAAATTGCTAATGCACTTAAAAAAAACTGTATAGGGAAGAAATAATTCCTTTCCTATCCATATCCCATGATTTTGAGAATTTAAGCAGAAAAAGTCCCATTCAAATGTTTATTCACAGAGATCATAGTCACCATCAAGAGCCAGGCCCCAGGGAAAGTGCTGGGGTCAGATGGCATCCCTGTGGATTTATACAAAGGTGAAATATCAATATGGGCTCTGTATTTCTTACTATTAGTTAACTCAATTAGAGAATTGGGAAAAATTCCACAAACACAGAGCATTGCTGAGATAATACCAATACATAAAAAAAGGCGGGTAAGCTCTCACAGGCAACTATCAACCAATATCATTGCTTGATGCTAGCAGCAAGATTTCTGGTAAGGTACTATGGACAAGACTTGAAGAGTGGGTGTCCCAAATTAATCTAATCAGCCATGTGCAGACTGGCTTTTCTAGGGCAGTTAGTACTGTCAATCAGGTCTTTAGACATACTGTGATCATGAATAAGTACTTGTACATTCACATTGGAGGACTCAACTTCATGTTCAATGAACTAAAAGCTGCCTTCAGTGGCATCCCTAGACAGAAGTTATGGCAAGCACTAATGAGGAAAACATACCACTAAAATTAGCTTAAGAAATCATTGAGCTATATGGTAACAGCTTGGTCATAGAGAGATGGTGACTGGGGGGAGAGCATATGATGTCTTTCCCAGTTGAAAAGGGAGTCAGACAGGGCTGCACTTTAGCTCTCCTAATGTTGAGCCTCCTCTTCAATGGGCGGAGGGGTGGTTTGGGTACCATTGCTAACCTCAGATGGACCAAATCTGGGGCGGGGTCTGTTTACTGATGTTTGCAGATTACATTGTGTTAATTTTCTGTACCCTGTATGGCATAACACGCTCAAGGATTGCTTTGTGGAATTCTGCCATGACCATGGTTTTGTGATCAATTCCAGAAAAAACAAAGTATTGTGCTGTGCTAAAAAACACAGGTCTTTTGCACCCCTACATCTACATCTAATATAATCTAGGATTGAAGAGGTTTAGTTCTTCGATTACCTAGTGGTCAGGCTAATTCCCAGTGGGAAGTGGGACACAAACATTAGGGGAGCCAATTTGGTCCTGAATAAAAAGTGCAATGCTATCATAGGGCTTTCCCAAACATGTGGAAATAATATTTTGTTGCCAGCATTAGCGGTGTATAGGGCCCAGGCTAGCACTGCCGCTAACTATGGAGCATACCTTTGGGGAACTCAAACATTCTGTGTCTGTTACAGAAAATACCTTTCTTAAAAAACTCCCATTTCTACCCACAAGCATCCCATATGTGACCCTCCACTGGCTCAGGTATGTCAAGACTTTCCTGTGAGCATTGGGACTGGGTGATCTGTGGGACACCCAGCCTATTATTGTAGGAGAGTTCAGCCAATGGGTAATTGATGCATTTGAAGAATGGGCAGTGTAGGGAGAGGTGACTCTGAATTTCAATGGTGACTCCACATTTTACCAGGGCTCCACATTTCATCATGGATTAACATTGGTCCCATTAGTGAGCAAGAATGTGAGACTCATGTGTGAGACTCAGGCTGACTTCAGTATATGTCAGTATTGTGGATGTGCAAAACACATGCCAGCTAAAAATGAATTCAAATGTGTTAGTGCACAACATGTTGCCATTTTGCACTCCCTATCACAGTTATGGACTGAATATTGCAATTAACTATAAAACTAACAAAGATTAAACCTTAATCAACCCCTAATTATTCAGAGAAAATCAGTCAATGATTTTGTGTGCATACTTTGGTGCAGATTGATGACTAATGTCGAGGCATTTGTGCTGTGCAGAGTTCATTTAAAATGCAAGCAAATGACAGTGGAAGAAATGGTTTTGCAGGCAATCTGAAATCTAGTTCAATTGTTCATATTGTAGAACAGGAACAAAGCAGGCAGGATCATCACATGCTCAGACGTTTCCAGAGAGTTGGTTGATTGACAAAGGGAGGTTGTTCTGATGGAATGATGTCACTGGAAGAGGCAGGCATTTATATATTTAATATAAGTAAGATCTACATTGTGGGCAGTCTTAGTACAGAGGGTTTAAGTAGCACAGCGCGGGGGGCTGTCTCTCTCTCTCTCTCTTTCTCAAGCTCCTGGGCTGGCAGTTGTCTCAGAAGAGTTTTCAGTCTCGGGCACTCTGAATGTTTGACTGACCACTGGGAGAAGCGTGTGGCAATGAAAGGAGGAAAGGCTGGCAGAGAATGTTGTGGGCTCTTTCCAAGATCAGACGGACTGAACAGATAAAGAATTTTTCCATCCAGCAACTAGACGGGAGTCTATTCTTGGAAAGTTCCATTTATTGAGGTGCGAGGGAGTGAATGATTTGTTATCAGGTATTGTAGGGTGGCGAATATTTTTATAAATTATCAAACATAGGTAATTCCTTTTTTAGGTGCTGCACTGTACATTTTAAACGTAGACAGCTGTGTTCGTGTTTCTCAATTCATGCGATAAAATTCAGATATAACAGAAGCTTATATGTGAGTGTCAGGTGAGTTTTAACAGGACTCTGGGCATTTAGCAAAAGAAAAGGGAGGATTTATAGCTGGTTATGAGAAAAGCCCGCTATCGTGAAGGAAGTTTTCATTAAGAAATTCAAAGCACATATCGCAGGGAAAGTAACTGCAGGCGTATTGTGTTATGGCCTGTGGTGATAACAAAGGGACTGTGAATAACAAATGGTGAATTTTTCTTATCACCTGTAGAAAATTACTTTGCCATGTGTGGTAAGATGAAATCTAAACTAATTGTTGTGAACTGGATTTTCAGAAGGGCTTTGTGTGTGAATGACAATATTCTGTTTACATAATAAATGTATTTTGAAGTACCGTCAAAAGGGCATAATGTGGTATTATTAATAAAATACAGCAAGGTCATAAAATCATAATTTAGAGTGCATTAAGTCCAGTCGTTGCTTACCATTAGTGACCCCGGCATAAGAACAATTATTAGGCAGTACTCTGGAGTTAGGCTCAGGACTAAACCACAAAATACCAAAAATGCTACCAAACAAAAATACCCCCAACCAAAATACCACCTAGAAATTGACAAGTGCGTAAGTCTTTCATCAGGACAACCATATATATCTAACAAAGAAGCTTATGTTATGGAGAAGTACCTGACTCTGGTATCTAAACAATTTCAAAGGACCCCATATATCCAAATAAGACTGGGAACCCTACCTGTAGCTGCATTGCAGGCATGATGGCCCAACATTGCAATTGCTACATGTCCATTTTGCCCTGATGATGTAGAAACTGTTCAACATGTTCTTTTATGTGGCCAGTATATAAGTGTATTCAAAGGATTTGGCCTTGGTGAATAAGGTTTACCTCATCATCCAGGTATGGATGGCCTCCCATGGACTATGCCTGAATGATGACAAGACAGAGATCATCATCCTGGGTACACAATCTTCTCTCAAAAAACTAAGTCCAAAATATTCTGCCTTCAGCGTCGACAATAACATTATCACAACTGCTAAGGAAGTAAAAACACTAGGGTTTTACTTGGATTCTGCCTTAACGTTTAACAAACAGGTAAATACGCTGGCCTCGGCCACAGCCTACACATGCAAATTAATCAGAGCCAGCAGAGCCTTCCTCTCCAACAACAGCTGTATCACCCTTGCTAGAGCTCTCATATTATCAAGACGTGATTACTGTAATGCTATGTACATTGGGGCGAGCAAGCAAACCACCAAGAGAATCCAACTCCTGCAAAATAACGCCCTTAGAGCTGCCCTTGGAATTGCCAGGAGAGATCATATTTCGGACACTAGAAGAGCTAATAACTGGCTGTCCACAATGGACAAAATAAAACTTAAAGTCGCCTCCCTTACTCATAAATGTGTAAACAAAGAAGCCCCTCGCTATCTTGTGGATAGAATCATTACTAAACCTGAGACAAGATTAACCAGACATTCCAATACTAACTGCCTCTTGACCCCTAGATTCAAACTTGCCAGAGTGGGAGGAAACAGCTTCCAGGTTAAGGCTACCCAACTATGGAATTCACTCCCCACTCCACTCAGACTAGAACCATCATACACAAAATTTCGCCACAACCTTATAAAAATGCTCAAAGATTCTGACAGCTAAGTGAGAATCTGGCCTTAGTCCATTCTACCAGCATTTACCTTCCTTTACTTCGGACTTCTCTCGGTATGCCCATTGTAAAATCTTGTATAAAGCTCATATTGTATATATATTCTTTGTGCAATCACCTTGTAAAAATGTGTTTACTGTAATAATGTTTTTGACTTTATATAATAACACTACAACTGTAATGTCTTCTTGTGTACAACCGAGCTTTGAGTAAACTTTTGCGATGCGCCCGACTACCTTCGGGTTTGGTGCGCAATACAAGTAATAAACTAAACTAAACCGTAGACATTTAAAACACTGGGCCTCATTACGAGTTTGCCGGTCTGGAAACAAGGGTGCCAGTAATCTCACTGGTACCCTTGTTACTGGACTTGCAAACTACAAGTTTTTCTTCCAGGGCCGCTGCACCTGACAGGTCTGACCCTGCAGGGCACATCGGCCCAGGAAGGCGGAGTCATTACGGAAACACAGGCACCATTAGCAACAGTGCTGGTTCTTCTGAGTCCCCACTCCCATGGAGTCCTATTGGACGCCACAGGAATGGGGACTAATGTTTTACTGCGCTTGACTTCCCAGGCCACGGCACTTGTAATGTCCGGTGGCACTGGGAATTCACGCACCGGTAAAATGTTACGAGTCCGGTGGCAACCCCTGGGAGCACTGGCAGGGTTACAGCTGGACTCGTATTGAGGCTCACTCCTTAATCATGGCGTTTGAACATTATGTGATGCAGAGATTTTATGTTTGAATTCAGAATATGTGGATGTGATATTTGCAGTGTAAAGTTATATTGGGTCTGCTTGGACAAGGATACAAATACATATTAATAAGATTTGATTACACTAGCAGTCACGGGAAGGTGGTTTTTACTTATATCAATCCTATCACTTTTTAATTGAATAATTATTGTCTTTTATTGCTTTTTTAGTTCTCATTCTGTTTTTATCTATAATGTGTATTGTGTACTATGCAAACATTTATGATTAACCTAAAGCGAAATAAAGATCTCGATTGATTGACTGACATTTTTCAGATGTATAAAGTTGAAAATAGCACGGGTGAGTGAGAGAAGACATGTGAGAGGAAAAGGAAAACGAGGGTTCATACATCATTCAGGCCTAAAAGCAGAAGGGGAAAAGAGAGAAACTCAGGGGGGAAATTAATGAAGGAAAATGCGGTAATTCGTGAGGCCAGGGTGAAGGGAAGAAAATCATGTCATTTTTGTGTAGGTTGTACTAGTGGAGGGGGAGTCACAGATAGAAGAGCGTAGTTGATCTTTGAATGAGGGGCTTGAGATATCAATTGAAATACTTATCATTGAAATGGCCATTGAATAACTGCAGTGAGAAGGAGTCTACAGAGTGAAAATAGTAGCGGTCCAAGAACTGAGACTGGAGCAGCACCAAAACATAAAGAAAAAGCACACACAATTACCAGCCTAAGACACAGAGTAAGATTGATAGGAAAGGCAGGAAGAAAACCAAACAAGAACAGAGCCAGAAATAGTTGGAGAAAAAAGAGAAGATCAGAAAATTGATTTGTCACAATGTCAAATGCTGCAGATACGGCCAAAGTATGAGAAAGTGGTATTTCTAAGAGTGATGATTTGAAGTGACAATATAAAAGTTAAAGGATATTTGAAGGTTCCTGATTAAAGTGCTGCTCTTTTGGTGAAAATGATAGAATCAAGTAGTATATGGTATAAAATATAGAATTTTGTCCCGGAGGATAGCTCAGTGGCAACGTGCTCGCCTTGGAAGCAAGACGACACGGAGCAACACAGGTTCGATCCCCGGGTCCGCGCTTAGAAACCTCTGGGTATTAAGCGCGTTATAAATCATCTCAATTGTAGGGACGTCTACCCATCTGTTATCATCCTGTATAACCCCTACCTTTCCCACACCCTCTGCGATGTCCCCAATGACAAATACTGCAGTTGCTATAGCGAGGAGGCAGAATGGGACAACACCTGATTCATAATATCTCCCTCCTAACCCCAAACAGAAAAATAAACATCATGTGCCATGCTCCATCCTATAGTGTGTACGTACTTGCCTTTCACAACTCTGCACCCAACTGGACAAATATACTCGGGGTCCTCGACTTCCTTGTGTAACCTTTTGTCCCTTACTGAACTTTAAAATGAATAAAATGAATAGTTATATTTGGTGGCCTCCCACCCTGCACCATCTCACTTGTACTATCCATAATCCCTCTTACCAGAAATAGAACATCAGATACCTTCTGTCCTACTCCTCTCGCCCACCACCCAATCTGTGATATCCGCTGAAATCAAGAAGAGAAGAGTACTTGATGTCTTTCCAACCATCCCATCAGTCCTCACTCCCACATCCCATCCCCTCTGACTCCCAATGCAGCTCTTTCACACATCGGGGTGCACATTTTTTACAGGCTGTGATGACTAGTGTAGAGAAGCCTTTGACAGTGCAGGAGCTCTAGTTTTAACAAACCAGCATCAAATTCTCCGGGCAGCTGCATATTGTGCAGATTGGGTTGTGGGCTTTTTTTCTGCATCCCTTGGATCACAGAAGACCTGAAGAAGGCAGTGAAAAAATGCTTTTACCCATTGATGTGACATCACAGCATTGGATTATGGAATCCGCAATCCTCTGCTGTGATGTTACAGTAAGAGGATACAAAATATCTACAATTAAATAGTTCATCGACACATCTAATGGAAGCCATACATAAGAAAAAATGAGGTACATGTTCCTAATCTATATAGATCCTTAGGCTTCCTTCCATATATTATTCAAACAACAAAGCTGATGTGCTTCCAGTGTCCTTATACAATGCTGCCACATGTGTTGTCGTTACTAGTGAGTTCTGCTATCATAACTACTTTGAAGAAGAAAATGATGGAAGAGATTATTATAGTCGAATAATGATGTCACAACATGCTCACTACAATTGACAATAGATGGAGAAGCAAATATTTTACAGTGTATTAGTGACATGCCTGATTGTTGCCACTACTGGGAAGGCTTCTACTACTGTTAAAACAGCTAAAAGGGTGGCCCACGTGCAAACATTTACTCCCTGGAGCCAGATTATCTAACATTTGCACGGGTGCTAAATAGTGAGAAAATACTTTTATAATACAAAATGCAGCAAACATGTTTAGTCACAATACATATTATCTACAATGGATTGCACTGGGGCAACACATGAATCTGACTGTTGTGTGTACTATATTTGCTGGGAAACATAAAATGAACAGTGTCTACTGCATTTCTTTTGAAAAGGAGTGTGGGAGCCCCTCTACTGAGAACGAACATGGGGCAAATACCCTGTTCTATGGAATTTCTTCCACTTAGGAGGGTTTACAACCATGTTGTAGCTCACTGCACCTTTCACCAGGGATGTCATTTAGGGGTTGCCAGGCGTCGCTCGTGCGACCCCTGAGGTCTCCCTTGCTATCCCTGTGGTCTCCCTTGCTATCCCTAAAAACATTTATTTTTTATTTTTTACAAATTGAAGCTCGAGAGCTATGGCCAATGCCATGTGGCTCTTTGGTTCTAGAGTGGCTGGCTGTCTTGTTCAGGCTTCTTTAAAAAAAAACACGGGATTGCACAAATGTAACACTTTGAGCAGTGACCGTAAATAAGAAAGAATAGTAATAACAAACAATTTGTCTTTCTGGGATTCTATACTTTAATTGCTAGACTCATTAAAGATTTATTTAAGGCACACTTCAGGGGTGTGTCACTGATTTAGTCTGTTCCTAAACACCTCAGATTCACAATGCAGACACAATCCTCCAAAAAGCATTTAGATTAAAATAAGCACCCATTTTGGACTATCTATGTTGCTTTTCGCAAGCTGCAGTTATAGCATGTTTTTTTCTGCTGATACATATGGTGATCCAGAAATGTAGATCACGTTACAGGGATATTGTAATCATATTTTTCATAGTGTACATAGGAACAATGCTATGTGATGCCACTCGCTGTTTTGGCAAGGGGTAAAAGGTTGTGACCATTGCTTCCCGTGATGTCAGTTCGGGGTGGGGTCAAATAGCATCACTTCATGTGATGTCATCAGAGGTCAAGGGTCATGTGATGTCACTTTCGCTACCCATGGCATTTTGATGAAATTACGTCCCTGTTAGAGAACAGAAAACACTGATAACTTGAAGCCCAGAAAATGAAAGAACATAGGTTGCAAAGAAGGCAAGAGGAAGTAGAAGACAGGGAGATGAGGAGAAGGGAAATAGAAATGAGAAAGAATAGGGAACAAAGAGATGATGACATAGATTGTATTGTCAATAGAAGTATGGTACTCATTGAAGAGCGGGAGCGAAGGGAGGAAGAGAGAGGGTCACAACAGCCCTGAAGCGAGTTGCAAGGGAAACCGAGAATACAGACATGGGCTGACAAGCATGAGGCAGAAGGCATAGGAAAAAGGATAGGGGATCTATATAGACAGATGAGAGAGAAAGCTGTCTACAAGGCTATGGGGAGCACTGCAGTATCTCTGCCAAAGGAAACAGGATGTAGAACAGATGCTATGTTGATAGAAGAGCATAGAGCGCTGTCCCTAAGTAGACTAGGGGTCTCATTACAATTATGGAGGTAATGAAAAAAGTAAGGCGGAATGGCATTACTGGCATCGTTAACGGGTCCGGACCATTACGAGCTGACAACCCACCAATACCGCCACTGCCCATGCCATGCCCCTTCTTACCGGCATGCGCACGTACACGCGCCCCTTCGCGGTACCAATACCGGGATGCCGCTAACAGGAGGACATCACAAGTTACGCGGGCATGCACTTACCGGCATCCCAAAGGCGTTAATTAGGGCCTGCACGACGGCAGCAATACAGGCATCGCGGACCACCCACAAATAGCAACCTGCAGTGCAGGAAACTGCCACAGGTGCACACATTCCTACACCAAAATGATCCCACTTGCTGTAGCAATCATGGGGCTGGAGGACATGCCTGTACTGCTACTACAACAGCAACAACAACAACAACTGCAGCTACAGCTACAACAACAGGCAGCACAGAGGAGACGCAGGAGGAGAAGGAGGGTAAGACAGACCCAGCAAGTTCCGCCAGTGCAGCCAGTGGTACCACGTAGGCAGCCACCAATCCCTCGCATCAGACCCAGTCCATTCAATCTAACCCCTGAGCAGATCCACACCCTGTACCGGTTGGACCGGGACATCATCACCACCATAGTGGACATGATACACAACAACATTGTCAGCCTGATAGAAATACGCACTGCCATCCCCCTGCTACTAAAGGTGGTGTCTGTGCTCCACTTCCTGGCCACAGGCACTTACGAGCACACAGTGGGGCAGCTGCATGGCACATCACAACCACTCTTGTCCCGCATGCTGACCCAAGTGCTTGATGCCCTCCTGAAGCATGCAAACGTCCACATTTCACTACTACAGACTGGCCAGGAGCTCGCTGACACCAAAGTAGGCTTCCATGCACTGGCAGGCATGCCCAATTGCGTCGGTGCCCTCGACTGCACGCATGTAGAATTGGTGGCCCCTCATGCCAATGAGGCGGTGTACCGCAATCGCAAGCAATACCACTCCATCAATGTGCAGATGGTATGTAACTCAAGCAAGATCATCACACATTGCTGCGCCCGATATCCCGGATCTACACATGATGCCATGGTGCTGCGTAACTCCACGCTACCACGCTATATGGAGTAACATGCTGGACAACCTGCCTGGCTGCTCGGTAAATTGCCTGACTGGGTCATGGCAGTGCATTGGGGTTGTGAGGTGGGGCATGCATACTCCACTTGGGTTGGATTGGGGGTGCGCATACTCCACCTGGGTGGGATTGGGCGGTGAGTGGACAATGCACTCAGAGCTAAACACTGTTGTCCTGAACATCCCAAGCTGAACATGACACATCAATGCCATACATAAGACCAATGCCATACATCAATGTCAACATGCCAGACACACAAGCAGGCCACAATGGGTATGTCAAGTAATGCATGACTAATCATGATTACAACTGTGCCAATGTTGTTAGCGTGGTTAGTTACAGAGTAGCATACACTGCAATAATGGGTGGCAAGACATCGTTCCGCATCCACAGTACATCCTCATTAGCATGCAAGTGAACACCCTGCATCATCTGTACAATGTAATCCAAACTCGTAGACCATTGTGCAGTACACAATGCATCAAATGAACCTGTGTGCATACACACAGGGCCATGTGCATGTCAACACCAAAAAGCTGCAGCAATGGCCGTTAATCCTGAAGGTGTCAGCTCAGGTTGACTCACACATACCTCTTTGTGCTCCCATGCAGGTGATGGAGGCTATCCCTTGAAGCCGTGGCTACTTACCCCTGTGTGGAACCCGCATAACAGGCATGAAGAGGAGTACAATTGGGTTCATATCCATACCCGTGTCATGATTGAGCAGACCTTTGGTCTGTGAAGGCACGGTTTCGCTGCCTAAGCAGGTCTGGTGGAGCACTCCTTTAAGGCCCGGAGAAGGTGGCAAAGATCACCATGGTCTGTGTCATGCTGCACAACATGTGCATCCGGAGAAACATACCACTGCTACCTGACATTGACATGCATGCACTGGGTGAGGACGATGAGGATGATGATGGAGGAGAAGCAGCACCCCTGGCAGTACTTGATGCACAGGATGGCCGTGCTGTATGCCAATCACTGATTAACAATTACTTCTGAACCACAGGGACGTTGATGGTTATGTGTCAGTATTACACTGAGCACTGGGACCGTTTGGACATGAACACAGGGTGTGTGGGGAGTTGGGCACTGTGCGCTGTCATGAATTGAATGAACACACATGAAATGAACAATGTCCAGGCATTAAATGATTTTGAACACAATGGGTGTATTAAGAAATATAACAACATAGTGATTCCTCCCTCCACCACTCACATGCCCTCCCCCAACCCCCAAAACACCCAAACACCACATACCCCCCAAAACAACCCATAGCCCCCAATGAACACCCCCTAGATCCCCTCAACACCACCAACACCACCTCCCCCCTCACCCATTGTCATCTCACACACGATGTGTGTTGACCGGCTATTTCTGGACTTTTTTTGTGTCGGGGCAGCATTTCTGTCTGCCTTGCACTGCGCCTCGTCATCCGCAAAGCGCTCGAGGGAGTGGAGGTTGCAGGTGCAGACGATGGGGTAGATGCGGATGGGTCTTGCGATGCCGGTGCAGGTTGTTGGTGCTGCATGTGTTCAAGCATCCTTTTTAGGACCTGTGTGACAGCACCCAAACTGTCACGTATCATTATGGCACTTGATTTGATGGCCGCAATGGTTCCAGCATTGGCCTCCCGGATCGACGGCATGTTTCCTCGCCATCGGCCACATACTGGTGCACCAGCTCGATCATCGAGTCATGGCGGGCCTCTACCCTTGACAGGCGTGCCTCCATGTCACTGGGGGCTGTGGAGGTAGAGGGTGCTGCGGCTGGGTGGGCCATTGCAGGGCTGGCCTCTGGGGTGCTTGTAAGATGCAGACTGTGCAGTTGAACCGTTGGTTCCTGCATGGGGCTGGACAGTGTGCCCTGAGTGGTGTATTGGGGGCTGGATCGGGGGCTTGGGGTGTGGGGACATTCCACATGGATTGTGCCTTCTATGTCCTTATACTCCTCCACTTGTACATCCACATCACTGAGTGGGGCTGTGGCTGCTGCCTCACCCACTAAACTGGTGGCAGCGGACTGCGTGCCATCAACCTCACCTTCAGCTTTTGTTGCCAGCTCAGTATTCACAGTCTCAACTGCTGCTGTTGTCTCCTCATCAGCCTGCCTGGCCTGTACAGGTGCCCTGGGTTGCACTGTGGGCCGTGGTGCTATCCAGGAGGTGGAATGCCCAGTGCCCTGTTGTTTGGCACTGGGTCTTGATGCCCTTGGGGTAGGGTCCTGCCCTTCACCTTCTGCAACAGTGCCTGTGGGGGAACAAGAGATGCAGGGCATCAGTGATGGTGTTACATGCAAGATGCATGAGTTGGTGCTGTACAGTATTTCATTTCTCATGCATTGCATTCTTATAGGTTTGCCACACAGGATACTTTCAAGGGGGGGCATATTGGCATAAGCTGCGGCGTCTCCATTTGGCACTGATGCGTACCAGGTGGCATGCCATTGTACTGAGGTTTGTGTGATGTATGACATGCAAATGGTCCCTGTGTATTGGGTGTCTGTTGGTAATGTGATTGGCACGCAGCATGCATTTCATTGTGCCCGGGTTTGGGCCTCCATCTGGACATGGATCTGTATATGTGTGTATGATGGGCCATGCATTGGCTTGGCTCACTTTCACATCAGCTCTACTACGTCACTGTTTGGCCTACTGGGGTTTGCAGGGTCACTCAACTCCATTTCGCCAAAGCCATCTATGGACTCCATTTGGATGGTCGTGCTGCAGGTCTCTTCCCAGCGCATTAGTTTAACTGGTGAGTGGGCACATCTGCCTTTGGACATGGCCTCCCTCTAATTAGAGGCCCGGATGTTATGGACCCGGAGACGTAGGTAGTCCCATCGTTTTTTGCAGTTTTTGACTGTGCGGGGGGTGGTGCCGACTGCTGACACCTTGCGCGCAACCTCCTCCCATATTTCTTTCTTTCTCAGCTGAACTTCCCTTTTGAGGTTGTTTGCAAAAACCTCAAATGCATGGGCTGCAAGGGTATCAGCCAGTATGTTTAGCTGCTCATCGGAGAAATGCTTCTTGCGCAGGCGGGGGGTTGTCCTGCAGGTAGCCTTGGACATACTGGATGGTATGGCCCTGCTCTCTCCTCTGTATCACTACTGGATTGAGAGGATTGCAATGGATGGTGTTTTTAATGTTGGCCACCGGCGCATTTCCCGTTCCAATGCAATGACGTTATTTACGAATCCGGTGTTGCGAGCCCGGTATTAACATGATGTTATTACTGGGTCGTTATTAAGGCATTGCTCATTGGTGGAGGCGGTATCGGCGGGTCCCATGATGGCGCTATCGGGGGGTTGGAGGGCCTTTTGCGGCATGGCGGTGCAGCCATTACCGGCATGTGGGGTTCACGCATGCTCGCACACTCGTAATCAGCCGCTATTAGCGGCATTAAGGGAGCACGGACGCACCACTACCTCCATGCCGGTAATGACTCCATTTTTAGCTGGATTCTCGTAATGAGGCCCTAGATCTTGATGATGAGAAATGGGATAATAGCCATAGTAGCTGGGGCATAATTATGTCAGACGAAGAAAAGGAACAAAACAAGAAGACACAAAGTGAGGCTGCATGTGGTTTTTTGAAAGACCTGAGTATAGAAAAGGGTGAAAACCCTAGAGAAAACATCGGCAGCTACACCATATTCTGAATGACAACCAGCACGATTGCACAGTGCAGGGGATATATACCCGCCATATGTGAGGAGGCTAAGATCGTTGTCAGGACGAAGACAGATGGGCGAAATTAACCCCACCTGGAAATTGAGAAGCTTAGATTAAACGTTGGAGGGAAGGGTTGAAGAAGATTGGGGAAGACAGTCAAACTGATCATCCTAGTAAATTGTTAAAACAGTCTAGTTTGTATCTGGGGGACCAGGTGTTAGCACAAAGTTTTATGACCACTTGGAATACGCCCCGTTTCGAAGGACTATGCCTGGTAGAGGAGGTCACACCCACAGCTGTTAAATTAAAAGGTAGATGCGCCTGGCTGTAGCTGAATGACGTGAAGCTCTAAAAAGGAGAGACCCATATCCCTCTAGCAGCCGATGACAGCCAAGCAGGAGAAGAAGTTCTGCGCATGCAGACCAGATCGGCTACCAAGGGCAAGGACAGAATTAACGGATTTAAAACCTTCTGGAACCAATGGACACTTCCTAGAGCTTGATAGGACGTGAATGGACTTGCTGCAGTTCAGGAAACTCTTTCAACTGAACTAAACACAGATTATACATTAACAAAGGGAGACAAAGAGTGCAAAATATATTATTTATTTATTTGTATTGATTCATTATCAACCTTTAAAAACATATATAAAATATAAGACATATAAAACACATATACGTTCTGTGACACCATCTAAAACATCCAACGCATCTAAGCCATCTAAAACATGGCATAACCCAATACATTTAACACATAACATTTCACAATATTGGATTACATACGACCATGTCTCTTATCTTTCAGCATATCGCAACTATGGTTAATGGTCTCCGAGGTACATTTTCACAGTTACTCCACAACTTCTTATTAAAAAATCCAAATGACTAACTAGAAATCCATACAGCAAGTTGCAGATTATAACATTTTAAATCAAATGTAAAACTTTTAAAATATCAATGTTTATTTTTAAATTAATTTGATTCCATTTCATATCATTTCATCACGTATTTTCAAGTAGTCTTAATCTAATGACACTAACAAGATAATATGACAAACCTTTTCCTCAATTATGTATACTCATGACATTCAAATTCTTTGATACGTCATTCCAGATCTTGTATAGTCCTATGTGGACCAATTGAAGGTTAGAATTTAGACATACATTCAAACATTCATTACTTTTTATGGCATCATAGTTACCAACAAAACGACCCAGGATAGTCATATAGAGTGTTCCTATTTTTGGACATGATGTCAAAACATGTCTTGGGGATTCAATGTTCACCTGACTTTTGCAGACTCGACATATTCTTTATTTGATGGGGATATTGTTATGACTACCCTGTAATGCAAGCACTGGGAGTCGAATTGGTTCTCAGTTTAGTGATGAAGTCACGAACAGCAGGACATGGGATTTCAGTAGGTACTTTTGGGCCTTGAGCGATTGATGGATAATAGTTGATATATATTTAAAATCATGCAGAGACTGGAAATGTAAGTAGTTGGTAATCCAGTCTTGCTGTTTAAGCTTATGTTTAACAATAGCCTTTTTTACTTCAAATTTTGTACCACGTGTATAATCACGTGTATAATCAGGGCTCCAGCTCATGTCCTTAAAACATTTGTCCTTTAGTTTTACAAAGGTTTTGAAAGGTTTCAAATCATAGTTTGTACCCAGGAAATGTAACAGCGGACATTGGGGGAAGCAGCAATATTTAATGTAGAGGGAGACTCTACGTATTAAAACCTGACTCTTCAATGAAACCAATCCATTGTGGTGGATAGGGACAGGTCTAACAGTTTTCTTCAGAAGGTACCCTCAACTACATTAAGCCATGGGAGATCTTTCATGGCTAGAGCTTTAAGACCGTATACTATGACAGGTGTGAAACTTTGTTTATATAGATTAAGGATGCCTTCAATCAAATACCCTGCAATCTGGCTTGCAAATTTACTAATCAAGCAAGACAGCTGTCTTGCCTTCCTTTTTTATTCTGCACAATGGATTTATAATTCCTATCTGCGCTCTACTCGATTCCTAGATGGGGTAACTATCACCATACTCCACTCTATGGGAATCAATTTGAAAATGTACTCTGGCGGGCCAACTACTTGCTACTAACATGATTTTTGTTTTATTTGTGTTGATCACCAGATAATATTCTTTGTAAACTTAATGAGGGCCTTACATTTATTTGTAGCTCCTCTTATTGTCCCGTCTAACAGTGCCAGCTCATCAGCATAGAGTAGAGTCACACTGTGTCTAGTGCCAAGCTTGGCAGAACATCCCTCAGCTGCCAGTAATTTTGCTGGAAGAACAGCTATATATAGATTGAACAGTAGGGCAGACAGGACACAAACTTGTCTAACCCCCCTGTCACCTCCATAGGTGATATCACTGTCCCAGTGTTGTTGAGACACATTGGACACTGTTTCCAGAATATAAATGTATGATAATTGATAAGAGTCTTTCAGGTCAGCCATAGGCTTGCAGCTTCTTCCATGGAGTGACTCGATTGACAGAATTGAATGCAGCACTGAAATCCACCCACATTACGTAGAGTGCTGGTTTACCTTTTTGTGCAGCTTCACATATTAATGCATCCAGTAACCTGATATTGTGTGTGGTTGCAGAACCACATCTGAAACCAGTTTGGGTGACATGTAGCATGTTTTTTTCTTTCACCCAGGTTTGCAGTGCTTTCAACAAAATGATATCTCGCAAGGACCAGAGTAAGTAATTTGCAGGACATAATCTATCACCTTTTTTTGTGTATAGGCAAGAGTGTAGCTTACTTGCATGATGGAGGGATGGATTTTTTGAAACATACCTTATAAAATAGGAAGTGCAATGCTTTTGCACATGCCTCAGGATCAGCTTTAAGGACAACGTTAGACATCCCATTTAATCCGGATGCTCAGGAGCTCTTCAGGTTACTATCACCTTCTGAATTTCACTAATACTAGGGACTGATAGCCAGCTCCCATCATAATCATTTTCAAAGACTGGCTCTTCTTTAGATACAAAATTTAACAAAACATGTTCCTTCCACCTATACTCTGGTATTGGGTTCACCATTGTGCATCGGGAGTCACCTTTGGCTTTAGCTGACATTTTCCAAATGGACCTAATGTACCCACTGCAAAGTAACAAGAACATGAATTGCCACTGCCCATTAAGGAAAGAATGTCTTTGCCTTCTAAGCCAGTTCTTGAACTGTTTTTTTAAATATGTGTTGACTTTTACTTCATCCCAACCATTTACAATTCAGTTCCGACCATGCAGGCCTTATTTGGTGCTGCATTGATCGTTTTGCATTGCGTACTTTGATATCAAAGGCATGTTTATGTTTACGGTCACTGATTGCAAATTGTTGGCAACCTATTTGCCCTGTTTCAATTGCAAGTGTTTCCAATCGACCCATGATATATTCTACAATGCATCCAGTCCAATAATCAGCTTCATCTAAGAGTAAAGCATTAATATAAATAGTGGCTTTACTCAGATTTTTAGCTGATCAGCATATACTGTTAACTCCATTATTGACCTTGAGATCAACATGGCTGTGATTTTTTTCATATTCGGTATACACCTTTAATGTGAGTATAAAGATGTTATGGTCGCTGAAGTCACTATCTCAGGAGTCCATCTGGACAACTCTTCCTGAGCATAGTTGGTACCAAAACAGCAATCTAGGGTTGAGGAACAGGTACCAGCTGACCAGGTACACTTGCCAGGATGATCTCCAGAAGTGTGTCCGTTGTACATCGAGAACCCACACTCTCTCCGAGTGTCTCTCAGAGTGTCAATCCACATCTTACCTTTCTGGTTGCCTCTAGGTTTTCCTATAATGCTCTTTGACCTAACATTTTCATAATAAGGGCCAAGGACATCGTCTCTACAAGCTGCTTTAAGATCACCACCTATCAAAGCAAATTCATGACTTTGGGTGGTCATCCAGGTTGAACAAATCATATTAATTGCATCTAATATTTCATCTGGGCCATCCACTTCAGGAGAGACATACATTAATGAGCAACATCGGGAACATGTAGCTTTCCACTTTCACAAAAATGTCTATAGCAAGATTGTTGTCTGTGCTAATAATTATATTTATGTTGACTAGTGGTACAGTGTGTTTCACTCCAATAACCAAGCCGCCAAACGGACGACCACTAGCACTTTGCATCACGAAATGTTGAACTAATGTATAACCATCTAAATGTATCTTTCAACAAAGCCATTTTTCTTGCATAAAAAATACATCAAGTTCAGATACTACGGGCAGTGACCTTTTTGGGAAAACCCCCTCGTATTCCATCTGGCAAACCTTAAAGTTAATTTTGACTCGACCAATTGGAGAACCAGAAACTTTCTAAAGCAATCCCAACCTGTGGCATCATCAAGAAAATGTTTCTTGGCAATATCAACTATCCTACTCGCTCCTTTAGCTAGTAAGGATGGAGCATCCACTAGGGGGATCTTGGTTACTGGGGGTATGGGAACATGGGAAGGGCAATCTATAACATATCCCACATTCTGGATCAATGCCGTATAGTTAAGGATAAGCAAGGTCACTTCAGCAGATGAGCAGTACACACAGACATAATTACCACCATTTACATTCCTGGGTTCAACAAAGCTAAAATGAACAGAGGACAATACGCGTAACACAGGTTTTCTACTACACACATTAAGGAGATCAGACCTATTAGTAGGGCCATCAGTAAATGTCTTCGGACCTCTAGTCAATGTGAATGTTTTTATTTCCCTCACTGCAGGAGGAGGACACATTGGTGGGCACGTGCATGACTGTGATTGCACTGGGTCAGCTTGACACATATTTCCAGAGGCCAAAAGGGCATGCTCTGCCAATAAACATGTCACTTTCACTAAAATTTCTATAGCAAGATTGCTGTCTGTGCTAATAATTATATATGTTTTGACTGGTGGTACAGTGTGTTTCACTCCAAGAATCAAGCTGCCAAACGGACGACCACTAGCACTTTGTGTCGCAAAATGTTGAACTAATGTATAACCATCTAAATGGATCTTTCAACAAAGCCATGTTTCTTGCATAAAAAATACAAAAAATCAGATAATAAGGGCAGTGATCTTTTTGGGAAAACCCCCTCATATTCCATCTGGCAAACCTTGAAGTTCATTTTGATTTGACCAATTGGAAGACCAGAAACTTTCTAAACCAATCCCAAACTGTGGCATCATCAAGAACATTTTTCTTGGCAATATCAACTATCCTACCCGCTCCTTCAGCTATAAATGATGGAGTCTCCACTAGGGGGATCTTGGTTACTGGGGGTATGGGAACATGGGAAGGGCAATCTATAACATATCCCCCATGCTGGATCAATGACGTATAGTTAAGGATAAGCAAGGTCACTTCAGCAGATGTGCAGTGCACACATACATAATTACCACCATTTACCTTCCCGGGTTCAACAAAGCTAAAATCAACAGAGGACAATACGCGTAATGCAGGTATTCTACTACACACATTAAGGAGATCAGACCTATTAGTAGGGCCATCAGTAAATGTCTTCGGACCTCTAGTCAATGTAAATGTTTTTATTTCCCTCACTGCAGGAGGAGGACACGATGGTGGGCACTTGCGTGACTGTGATTGCACTGGGTCAGCTTAACACATATTTCCAGAGGTCAAAAGGGCATGCTCTGGCAATAAACATGTCAATTCACCATGTTTGACAGCAGGTTGGGGTACCGGTATTGCCTCTACAATGGGTTCCACTGGGGGATCATCAATCAACAACCAACTGATTAGGGTGCCACAAGCACCCTGACCTTTTGGCGTCTTTTCTTGAGATTCATTGGATTGTTCACCACCGGAACGAACCTGTATGGGTAAAATAGAGGTTGAAATTAGAGGAGCAGCCGTTTTCTTTTGGTGAGGAGCATCTAATTTGTTCTTAGTAGCTTGTTTACGTAGTCTGACACATTTTGGAAGGGATCTCTCTTTACAGGTTTTATACTTAGATACATCTGAAGCATCCACCTCGCCTAGCTCTAGTACTATAGGAGTGGATCTTAACTCACAATCAACACTTTCAGTAACGAGGTCGACAGGCACAGCCGGATCATCATGGGCCACATTTTTAGAGTCATGCATTTCATGTTGTGTTCTCAGTTTAAACTCATTAAGAATTGTTCCGTGGGTTTTCACTTCTCCAAGTATGACACTGGACAGTTTTAACAACATTTGAACAGCAAATTGTAGAATGCCTTCCGACGTGTCCACATTATGACTTGAGGCCGAATCATTCACATTGTTGGATCTTTTTGTCGGATTTTCATTAGCATCAGTGGAACTCTGATTAGTACTAGGGCAAAGAAAGGTTACATCGACAGTCATTGTTGAGCAGCTAGACTATTCTGAAGAGTAGCATCTGGTCTATGCGTTGCTTTATCAACTTGTGTCAGAGGGCTCTCCAGAATGTCATTCAAGGCATTATTGTTTGTATGGAGATCAGCCTTAGTTACTAGAAATGAACCTGTACGTTTACTCTGTACATTAACAGGCAAAGTACACCTAGAAGCAGTACCAGACAACATGTAGCACATTGCAAGAAGTGAATTGGTGTCATATCTCCATAATCTGCATTAAAGACTTCAAATGGTGGTGTAAGTGTTGGGCAACTTCTTGTGTTTCTACATAATTTGCACGTGTAGTTGTGGGTTGATAAATGCTGCAATTAAACCCGCCTCAGGCACATTGTCATGGGCATTACAGCAGCTAGTTGCATCAGAATGACTGGCCATTCAAGATGGGTCAGAATGGTTTCCGGAATTTCGGGGGAAGTTTTTCACATATTTTGCCGTTCCAGGATTTCCAGACTTGGTTTTCGTCATCACCAACGCCCACTCAAACAGGAAGATAAACACAAGATAAAACAGACCTGCTCACACAGAGCGTACCTTTTGTGTCTTGCCATAAATAGAATTTTGTAAGTGAATATTTCAATAATACATCAATAGTGTGCAAAGTTACATGTGCTTTTATTTTTCAAAGAATGTTCAAAAGAAATTGTAAACTCCATGAAACGAACGATTTTTTAATTTTGCGGGTAAGTTGGAGGTGACAATGTTTTTTTTTCCTTTTGTGTCCTTGTGTTGCCGTATGGCACATTAGCAAAACAATTCAATGATGGTCCTTGGTGTTCTGTGTGGGAGAACACAAGTCTTTTTTGCATTTCTGCGGCTTCGTACATCATGATTGCTGAAATGTTGCTCCTTATTGCCAGAAACGCAAATGGACATATAGGGCCATGTTGATCGTCCCAGATAACGGTGAGCAAAAAAACACTCCTTATGGTAATCCTCCAATGTTGGTTCCATAATCCATCTGTTGGCACTTGGAAGCTGTGACGCGGGCAGTACGGTAGAAAGTATCTGCAAAACACAATAATAATACATTTAAGTACTCGTTCTTTATTTTAATATAATAAGTTAGCGTATAACTCATAACTGTTCGAAACCTAATCATAAGCACAATACAAGCAATATTTAACACACAAATTAAAACAAGGTGTACTGTTTGAGACCACGAGTTGCGTACAATTTGAGCGCTGTAAATTAGGTACGGCTC
Source organism: Ambystoma mexicanum (assembly GCF_040938575.1). Classification (NCBI taxonomy): domain Eukaryota; kingdom Metazoa; phylum Chordata; class Amphibia; order Caudata; family Ambystomatidae; genus Ambystoma; species Ambystoma mexicanum. The sequence goes on from NC_090928.1 coordinate 357,346,442, forward strand.
TTAATGGGATGGGAAACCACATGGAGAAAATGAAGAACGATCATAGCAATCGTTCAGCTTGAACCCCGCCAAAAAAATGTTATGTAAACTTCAATTTGCATAATTTCTAGAAATTCCATGGTTAGATTTTTCAAGGGCAACCACTCTGTACGACGTATCACACACTTTCAGACTAACTTGGCGATACATATACGGTCTGATATAGTTAAAGTTATCTTTTCTTTTTTTTTTCTATTTTGCACATTGAATGTCCTTCAATCAATTGATGCATAGCGTTGAAGGCCAAATTACAATAAGCACTTGTCCTATTGAAAGGCAGACACGTTTAGGTTTCAATTTCTGGAAAGAATGCAGGAGCAAAAAGGCATTGAGGAGGGACACTGTTAGGATATTATTGTGTATTTCACAATGTAACCAGTGTAATTACATAGACCTTAGCATTAGCTACATGGAGAGATGATCCTACCTTACACACGGTACAATGAATAGACGGATGAGCAAAAAAACTATTGTAGAATTACGCCCCCTATGTAATACTGTGACGTACAGTGTCTTACGAATCAACCGTACATGTTTAGAACTGTGTGTGACAGACTGTGTGTCAGACAGCTCAGCATATGTGGGGGGCAGGGCCATCTCGAACCCTGTTGGGGCCCTGGGCATGGACATTTTTGGGGCCCCCCTCCACCAATCCAAAGGAATTACTTTAAAAATGTTAAAATGATTATAAGTGGGACATGGTTTTGAAATAGTGTTTCCATTAGATATCAAAAGAGTAATAACTCTTTTAATAAAACTTTTAAAGAGTAGAGCAAACTTTAAAATATGCTTGCCCGAGTCCTGCACCATCTGGTCAAGTCCATTCTGTGTCCTACCTGTTTCACTCAAATGGCCTACATGAGAAGAAAGATCAAGTAATGGGCTAAACAATGCCACTGGCATGTAAGGAGGCAAATCTTACAGAAGTCAGTACAGTTATGTACGAGATATGGATGCATTCTGTGTTTGGGTTGTGGCCACTCGGCAGATTATTTCGTAGCCTATTGTATTATGATGTATTTGTTGCGGGCAGTTATTAGATCCTTGGGTGCAGAGGCCAAGCATCAAAGAGCATGTCCATTGGCTGGAAGTACTGCAGTACTGTGTGAACTGAAGTGGATAGGGGTTGGTGGCTGTGTTATGTTTGTGGTTTGGGGTAAGTGGGTAGATGTTTGCATGCATGGCTGTATTATGCTGTGGTAGTTGTGGCCAGGGTCTAGAGTATTGAGTGCATGGTTGGAGGCCGTAGACTGTAGGGTATTGTGGGATGTATCAACCCACTCATCCAAGCCCTGCAACATCACTGTGCATTGCTGGCAGCAGAAACATCATAATGGCTGCCGGAAAGCATGCTGCTTGCTAGAAATCACCAGAAATTGCGCAGTGAAAACCTGAAAAATAGGCCACCATCCATTTTTGCCTAGATTAGTGAGCACAGGAGATCACTGCCAAAAACCACCATTGGGCTACCCACAAAGTAGCCTGAAACCACTTGGAAATAGCAATGCTGATTGAAAAAGAAACACAGAGCTGTTTGGAAATCTGTTTTCTTGATTGTCAAAAATTGCTAAAATCATGGCTCACAAAGCACCTAAAAGATCCAACCTCTGTGTTGGGTGTTCCACATCATTACTGCAAGAATCCACATCAATACAATGTCAGCAAAAATGATATGCTCTCAGAACAAAATCCTCTTTGAAAGATCCTTGATGGAAAGACAGCTGTCCAAAATGGGTGTAATACCGTTGCTCACCTCTATCAGAAAGCCAGCGTTTTTAAACCATTTTTTGTGAAGTTGTACATTGAACCCCAAACTATGCCAAAGAAAGACTTGCTATCAGAAGCCTAAGAGGTGGATACAATTTAAAACTATACTCTGAAAAGGCTTGAAGGAAGAAATCGTTTAATGTATGTGTTAAAAATGTGGGATATATTATAAGAAAAGACAATTGGTAGACATTGAGTTTAAGAATTAAGAGTTTCCCACACTGTGCTTCAAACAAATTTCACACCTTTTAACTGGACAAAGGAAGCTTCCCCTGCCCTTGGCCAAGAGATTGACAGGCTGGTGTGAACAGGAACTAGCAGAGGCACCCTAGCCTGTTGCTCTCAGTCAAGACAATGGATTCTTTGGGATGAATAGGAATATGCTAAATTCTGGTGTAACTGACAACAAACTGCTGGAAGGAAACAAGACATGTGACCCTCTGAGTCAGCCCAGCTCTAGGAGGTGGACCAGACTGAGATGTGAATTGAATTGAAAGCAAATGTATGTTTTATAAAAATGCTTATAACAAATTGTACCGAGCTGACAAAAATGTAAAATTTTGAGAGTGTGAAAAAGAAAAATTCACTCACAGTTCAAGACTAAGCTGGACACCGTGCGATGTTCTGAGACTAAACCCCGGAATTTATTCATATTGTAGCTGCAGTGTTTTTGCTATGAACATAAGAAATTATAGTAATATGCTCAGAGAGGATATGCATGCATGTATCCAATTTGGTGCAGAATGTATATTGAGAAACCCCCCAAAAGCGTGAAAATTATGTCATTTCTGACCCAAACCTCTTAGGAAGAGAAGAATTGAACAGAAATATACCTTAGTTAATCTGTCATGTGATTTATGTAGTATTAACAAGTTGTGTATATTGTAAATATGCGTTTTATGGAAAATAAGATATGCTGTACAGACACAAAGGGGAGTGGTCTTTCCCTAAGCCATAAACATGACACCTGATGACACAGGATGACACACTACTCCCTTCTCAAATCAGGGGAGAGGGAATCCTCTAACCTATCAAATCCTTAGAGGGTTGGGCATAGAGAATCAGCCTCCCCACCCACTTTGGAAATACATAAATAAGGACTGCTAGGACAGATAGGACACACACATTTTTCCACTACTCAACTGATTTCCTGGCGCAGCACCCTGCAGGAAGACTCCAGACTCCAGACTCCAGATCTAGAACCAACTCTAGAAGCAAACTCTAGAACCCTGAGGCAGAGGCCTAACCCAAACTGAACTCTTTGCAGCAGGCCTTCAGAATATTTTGCAACCTGATTCCTACCCCTAAACTTCCATGGGGCCTAACTAAACCATTGAACAGCCTGGCTGAGCTGTTTTGCTTCTAGCTAAGAACCCTGTGCTAGAACCAAGGTCCAGACCCAGAAAGCAGCGCTGTATCCAGAACCCGTCAGATCCAGTTCAAGAGGCCACCCAGACCGCAGTGCAGTGCTGAGAACAGAACCCAAAGTGCCTGAGACCTGTCCGGTGGCAAGAGTGAAGCCAAACCCTGGACCAGATCTTTGACGAGGCCCATTCCAGTCCAAAGCCCAGGAGTGAGTATTTAGTCTAGAACTGTCCATAACCAATCTCTTAGTTTAAAGGAATCCTCTTCCATCCATTTCAACCTGTCCAGAACTGCATTATAGAATCTTGTGTCCCTCCTGTTGATTCCAAATCTGTAAAGCGCAATCTGTCATTTTGAAATCTTGACTTTATTTCCGAAAAATGTATCTTCACAAAGACCTCCGTAACTTTTGAACCACACATCCTAGAATCAAAATCATTTTGAAGCTAAACTCTGAAGCTTTCCAACAAACTTAAAACGACATTCCAATTCATTATCGTTTTCCTGTAATCGTGTTTCACACACACAGAAAAATTGCAGCGAATTGCAATTTAGCTCCATTTCACCACATGTCAGAATAGCTGTTTCTTGTTTGCAACTGCTGAATTTCGTTTTCAATCTGATAATCATTCATGAATCATTGCTAGTGTTGACCTGTACCAATCCAAAGTAATTCTCGCTGGTGCTGAATCTCCTTTAGTGAATTAAAATCATTTTAGCATATTTTCCGATTCATTGCAATCACATTCAAAAGTATTTTTGCCTGTTTTAAAATCATAACTGTTTTCTCTAAGCTTTCTGGGGGAACTGGAATTAAACTGCATTATTGATTGTATTCTTGAAACCTGTGTGCTCTCATTTCCATCTCTTCATATTGCATCGTGGGGGGAGTGAGTAGTCACAGGGGAAAAAGTAACCACATTTTTTTGATTGAAACCATATCAAGTTTATTTCTGTGTTGCATTCTTTCCCACCATTGCATTTCCGTGAACCCATATAAAGTACTCTCTGCTACCTTATACTTCCTACTCCGACTCCTAACTGATTAAAGAGTTGTTGATATTGTAATATTACCCGGTACTGATCTATGTTCATATTCATAAGTGTGCTATTCAGATATTGTGTCTATTCATAAAAGTGTGATACATATGTTGTTCAATTCTTCAAATAAACCTTTTAATTTGCAAAACAAACCTACTTCTTGGCTCAGTGAGGTCGGGGAGATTCAAACAGAGGGGCGTTATATAAGGGTTCATCATCCAGATTTAAAGAACTTTGACATAAAAATATATAAATAAGGGCTTCCATTGGGCATCCCATCCTAAGCATTGACTTAGTTGAATTGCTGGATTGAAGTCACTTACAGTATGCACTCAAGAGTTTAGGCCCTGGGTACAAGCACCACAGAATAATATACCTATGTATTCAACATTGTGATACTGGTATATGATTGCAGAAATATGTGTACAGATTGCAATTTGGAGATCATAAAAGAAGTATGACACCAATAATGTTATACTTATTGTTTGTATTGTTGAGGGCCTATGCAGTTTTAGTGCATGGTATGTGGAAATGTAGGAGTAATCATTGTTTCATTTACTGTGATAAAAGAAAACATAACATGATAGGGTAGGTACTTTGCGATGTTGTAGTTCATTGCATTGCAGACTTTTGTATGCTTTGTGGACCCCCATAATTAGTACTTCATAAGTACCATGCTTTAAACAAGTGTACTGTGCAATGTGTGCAGTTCCTGTGTTTCTTTGCATAACCATTGGGTCTGTTGGGGAAAAGAATCCATGCAGGATTACAAAAACACCTTCTGCGTTCCTTTGTTGTTATGTTGCACAGTCCAATTCAGTGACGTGTGCACTAATTACAGCAATGTTTAAGGTGCAATGTTGCAGCAGGAAGAATTGAAATGGTGTATGATTTGTCTTTTGGAAGTAGTGGTAGTATGGTTGCAGTTAGATACCAGTTGGCATATTCGAACACTTTTTCTGTTCCCTCTTTTTAGCAGTATTTCTTTATGTGTTTGGTTGTTGTTGATGTTTTGTAAGTATTGTGGCAGTGTACTGTAATATTGCAGAATTGTGGGGGGAGTTAGATACCTGTTGGCATATTCTAACTGCTGATAGTTTGGAAGTTGTTAAGGGTATGTTTGCAGCACTGTGGTTGTTGAAGGTTGAGTTTGGCAGTTTTAATGCTGCACGTAATATTGAAGTATTATGGTTGCAGTCAGATACCAGTTGACGTATTCTAACTGTTTGCAGTTTCTCATTTTTGCAGGGTATGGTTTGAAGCACGTGCATTCTTCTTGGTACATTTACATTTTTCAATATTGTGAATTTCCTTTGCGGCACTATGGGTGTACTTAATAATATTTGCGTATTTCGTGCCTTGGTATGGCCATTGTTGGACAGCTGTTGCCTTAGTCGGTAGTTTTAGAGGCTTTTGAGGACAATTTGTAAAACCTCATACTCAGTATTTATTTTAAGTACTATGTAGGAAACAATATTAGTGTGTCTTTTCTACACTTATTGTTTTTGTGACTGTAGTCATTGGGCTATTGGGGAAAATGGTATAACAGGCTAACTGATGTATTTGTTGGATAGTTGCTGTATGCTAAGTTGTTCCAGTCCCACAGAGTAGAAGGTCATTTTTTTGTTGCAATTATATATGTACTGATGGGTTTTGGGGAGTAGGTTATTCTCATTTTGTAGATCAGTGAGGAAACTTTGGTTTCAAGAATATTAAGTAGGCATTTGCAAGATTTGCTGGTAATCTCTGCTTTAGAGAAATGGAAGCAATATAGTGACCTGCACTGGTTGTGGTGCCTGTGTTGTAGATTATGGCTACTGTTTTGAAGGTTTTCCTGCCAAGCGATACTTGCCGGTGTGTGAAGCTAGTAAGCTTGCAGTTGTTTTTGGTTCCATCTGCATTGTGTCTTAAAAGCATTATTATTACACATTGGATATGAGATTGTATGTGTAATGTGGAACCGTTATCGGAAATTGCAAGTAGTACATAGTATGCTATGGTTTGCATTTTGTATGAGTTGCTGAAATGAAATGGATTCACAGTTAGGTATAGATACATAGACAAAGCGCTAGTTTCCACATAGGTATGTTTTTGCTTTCCAGTACTTTTAGTAAGTACATTAGACATTCTTGTGGATCGTCTTGTGGGTTTATAGTGAATCTTACCATTCCAGCACAGTAGTCCAATTCCTGTCTTATTCCTGGGACACTGTAATTGTTCGTTGCATTTCTGTAAAGGAGTAGTATTTGTAAACACAACTGATCCAAGACATTTAAGTAAATGTTTTCAACAATTGCAGGCAATTGGAATAGAACATTGATTTCTACATTTGCATAGCAATTTACACCAGTTGTATTGGACAATTTGAATGGACCAGATAGTTCTGTGTCTGAGCCATTTTATGAAAGTCCACATGGTTGTTTGAAGAGGTAGTTCTCTTTCTTTGTGCAGTTGGGTATGTACTTTCCTTTTCAGTACATTTTTCTTTGGGTTTTGTAATTGATGGTGTATGAGCTGATTTCAAATCTTTGATGGTACTGTTGGGAGATCATGTATAAGTTTTGATTGCATTAGTTTTATTTTACAAAGTTTGTGTTTTTGTGGAACATGGTACATTTTGAGATGGGGTGTGTAAAGTGTACGTAGTCTATTGTACTCTATGATGCAAGGAATGTCAGCGTTGACTTACTTGTATCAAAATTGACAATTTGAACAAAACATTGTTCTTCAAGTGTACGTATGCGTTACAGTGCTACGTAACTCATGCCTTCTTTCAGGACTGTGCTGCCAATATCAATTAATGCTTGATCTAAGGTTAGACATTGCGATTAATGATTAGTGACTGCATATGCTAGAGACAAACTGTTCTCTGCGTACACACATGTCTTTGAAAAGAAGGAATCAGACTGTTGAGCATCTTATCCTTTTAACTTATGAAAGTTTGTCAAAGTGGATGTTGACAAACTGAATGCTGCTGTCACGTGGGTATTTCTGGAAGCCAACAACTGTACCAAGTCCTCCATTAACTAAACCTTGCTCAACGTCAAGGTTACACTTTAGCATTACCCTACAGCTTTAACACAATATTAAACATTTTTCCAAACCAGCTGTGCTAGAGATAGAGTTTTCTAAGTTATTTAGTCGTGCTATGGCTTGTTCACACATATATATTGTCATACTCTGTACATCCAGTTTGTCTGTGGAGTAAATTTGCACTAGTGGTTGCATTTCATTTTTCAGCATTGTTTAATTGAATTGTGCACAGCTTGCTAGAGTTTGCATTAATGACATACAGTTGACATTTTTGTGTGATAATTGTTCCATGACATCAGTAGGATATGTGTTATGACCATATAACTAATGGATGCATCTGGTATTTAGGATATACTGAGCCTCCTTAGATAGTACACCAATCCGAATGCTTTTTAAAATATTGGCGTGGGTGAGGTCTGCAGACTGACGCATATTTTCAGTTAGTTCCGTGTATTGGAAATGTTGCCAGAGATTTACATTCCCTATGCTGCCAAGAGTTTTATGGCACAGTTTGTGTCCTAAGGTTTTAAAAATAGGTTCACCTTACACTGGTGTTAATTGAAAGACATCTCCAAAAACAATAACATGTTTTCCTCCAAAGAGTTATTCATAGTCTGTTTGGAGGACCTCTTATCATCTGAGGTGAATCAAAGCCAACATTAGTTTGGACACCATGCTCACCTCATCTATTAGAAGCATTTTCATTTGTTTTAAAACTCTGCGTAGCTCCATAGCAGCTTCTGTTGAAAGTTTGTAGTAGTCTAATTTGTTTTGGTGCTCTACTGGAAGGAGTAGCAATTGGTGTAGTGACTCCACCTATGTTGTAAGCAGCTAAACCTGTAGGGGTGGTTACAACAGCTAAAAGCTTGTTATTTTTTAATTGTTGGAGGAATTTCATGATGATATTAATTAAGAATGTTTTGCCTGAACCAGCTTGACCACTTGCATACAACAGTCCAGGTTTATAGTGTTGAGAGCTCAGGTACAAGTTTTAGTTTTGTGCTGTATACCATGTTCAATTTCTTTACATACTTCTAGGTTATTGGTACACTGTTCATTGTTTAGCTGTGATTTCAGTACAGCAAAGTCTTCTGAAGATTGCTGATACTGACACATTGTGTTCTCTACTTCAGTCATGGCTAATTCTGCCTCATTTGCAATGAGTTGAGGTCCCAGTGGTTCTTGGCTTCCTGTTAGAGAAGGTTGACTGCTCTCTGGAGTGTATATATTTAGTTGCGCTTGAAGTTCTTCTTCTTGTTGACGTTCATTGCCCAACATGTTTTTGTATTGTGTAAAGTTTATATCTGTTATGGTGCTTTCACTTGCATTGCAAGCATCTTCATAGGAGGCATGGGTGTCTAATAAATCTTTTTATTTTCTCCATGGTTTAAAAGGTTGCAGTAGGGTGCTGTAGTACAGTTCTTTGCGTTGAGGAGTTTTTAATGACAGCTTCATATGATTAATCAGGCTGCGTTTAGTAAGTTTAACCAGGCTGCCCTCACAACTTTTGACCATGTATTTCCCTTGTTTCTCATTTGGTTTAATGTTGTGTTTGTATGAGAAGTTTTGGGCTATGTGGTATAGGCACATGGTTCTAAAGCAGTACTCCTGTTTGGTTAGTATGTGCCTAATAAGTTGTTTTTCAAAATGTCCTGGCTATTGGGATCATTTTTGGCTATTGTTTCTATGTCTGGATATCATTTGAGAACTCTTTTGCTGGATAGCAGGACCAAGGCTTAGCCAGACTATCTTTTCAGATTTCCCATATAAGGCAGTGTTGGTTAAACGGTCTGCGGCTTTGTAGCAGCCACATTCTTTATGGGAGAGCATTTTTATGCCAAAGCTGTACAATTCCTGTGGCAGTGTTTTGTCTGATGATTTGTCATCCCAGACATTTCAGCTCTGATTTCTCTGCTTTGGTTAAGTAGGCTGTGACATATCGTGCAACTGCAGTGGAATTGTCTGCAATGTACTGCACATCTATATTTGCATTCCATATATTTGCATTGCTGTTCCGGTTCTTTTTTATATACTATGTGTTCTTAGGAGATTTGCCTTTCACATTGTGTCTAACCAAGGACATGAAGCTGTTTACTTGTCGTGTTGCTGAAGCTGGTCCTGGGAAACCAAAGATGCATTTGGTGTAGTATTTGCCTTTGTTTTTATACTAGTACCAACAATGCTTGCCACACTTGTGTCTTTGAAGCTGCAAATTTTGTGCATGTAGGTCACTATTTGTAGTTTCCTAAAGGAATTTCGCAAGTGACATATTTGTGAATAAACTGCATCACAGTTGCATCATTGTCCTGACCAAATTTAGGAGCATGTTTAATCCACAAAAGCATGTGGATGTGAGGTGCTCCTCTGGCTTGATATTCTTTTCTCCAAAAGAAGTGTTCTACTTCTCCTAGGGGAGGAATTGTTTTATTACAAATGAAGTGCAACATGGCAATAAAGCAATGATGGAAGTACCTTGATACATTTACAGGATCAAGCGAGCAGAGTTCTCCTGGTATCTTCATGTCTATACCTGCTTTGTCTTTGTTTGCTATGCCTAGGAAAGTGTGAAAATCATCCCATGCATACTCTGCACAATCTAAAGTGTCAAACCATTGGGCGGGCCAAGGTTGCGTAGCATACACCTTACATCTGCGTGCCGTCGGAACCAGTCTTCTTTTGTACTACACATATTTGCCAAGAGATTTGTAATACTTGACTGTAAAACTTCGTCTTTGTCTTGCATGTTTTGAAGTTGCTGTGTAGCAGATATGTTTTGGAAATTGGAACCTGTTTCCAATGTGTGTGCAAATCCATAACATAGAGTTTCTAGTTCACTTTCAAAGAGGAGGTGGAATATGTATTCCACACTTTGTCTGAATCTGGGGTCTTCAGAATACATTTGTAAAGAGCAGTATTCTGATGCTGTTATTTGTGTGCATCTTTCATCGTACCTTCCACCTTTACCAGTAGGAAAAAGTAGAGGAAAGACTTGTGCTTCTACACTTTTTTCCATATACTGATTGGTGATCCTTTGGCTCTCCGCATTTGATATGTTTCCAGCGCATCGTCTATGGTGTCTTTGGAGTGCAGTGGGTGGATTGTATAGTGGTCTAAAATATTGGAGGCTGCAGTAGGATCTAGAAGAAATTGGCCAGTTGTTGAGGAGTCCTGAATTATTTCAGTCGTTTCTCTTAGGTTTTCTTCTATGTTTATTTCTTTGTAGTATTCATTGTTGTCTTTAACCCTTTAAGTGCCAAGGGCGAGGTATCTCGTCCTTGGCAGTGCACACGCAGTGCCAAGGACGAGATAGCTCGTCCTTTTCGGCACCTTGTTTGGAGCGATCCCTGCACCCCAGGGCCTAAATCTGTAGGTTGGCTCCCCAAGCCCCTTGGGGGGGATAGCAGTGGCTTAGCCTTATTCCTTCGCGCCCAGGTAGGTGCACCCACACATGTGAGGTACCGTTTTCATCGGGACACCTGTGGGAATGCGGGACGGTAGTCCATGTGCTGTTGGGGGCGTGTTTCGATGGGTGAGCCAGGCGAAATGTGCAGAAAATGTTTTTTTCCCCTCATTTTGGACTTTGCGGGGGTGTCTGGGTAATAAATTCTGGGGAGATTTGGGCATATCTTACCTCTGCGGATTCCTACGGGTGTCCTCTTTTTGGAAATGCATGGGGTTCCCTGTTTTCCCCAGTGGCTTGGACACCCGAGGCCCATATCTGTATGTTGCGGCGGTCGGCAGAGCGTCTCAAATGCCAGTCAGAAAACAGACTTGGGGTTACTTGTGTTTTAGGCTCTCCCCTTGGTGGCCAGGTAGGTGCACCCACACATGTGAGGTACCGTTTTCATCGGGACACATGTGGGAACGCGAGACGGTAGGCCATGTGTTGTTGGGGGCGTGTTTCGATGGGTAAGCCGAGCAAAATGTGCGGAAAATGCATTTTTTTCCCACATTTCGGACTTTGCGGGGGTGTCTGGGTAATACATTCTGGGGCGATGTGCGCAAATCATACCTCTGCGGATTCCCATGGGTGTCCTCTTATTGGAAATGCATGGGGTTCCCTGTTTTCCTTGGTGGCTTGGACTCCCGAGGCCCATATCTGTATGTTGTGCCGGTCGGCAGAATGTCTGAGATTCCCTCTGAAAACAGACTTGGGGTTACTTGTGTTTTAGGCTTTCCCCTTGGCAGCCAGGTAAGTGCACCCCCACATGTGAGGTACTGTTTTCATCGGGACACCTGTGGGAATGTGGGACGGTAGGCCATGTGTTGTGTTTGTGTGGTGTTCATAACGTTTTGACCCATTTGCTGGTGCCCTTTGTCTCACAACCCTTTCATTTCCCAAATGTGACCTACATTTAGTTTCTGCTTTAGCCACCATACACTTTTGTAACCTGCACAAGTCACCTACCCTTGAAAAGGTCTGCCTGTGCTCTTTCAAAAAATGTATGCTTGCCATTCCTCACCACATTGGTTTTCCCGATTTACACATGCTAAGTGCCTCTGGTCTGGCCATGAGCGTAAAACTCCTGTGTACCATGGCTCAGTGTTTGGCTTGTGGTATTGCTTGTTTTGTAAAACACTACAAAAAATGTGTGCTCTCCTAACTGCAAGAGTCAGGGGAATATTACGGAGCATTGCTTTTCTCAAAATTCATAGAAGCCATTGCCGTACCAAGCCAACCATGTCCAACACATACCTTTTTTTTCAGTCATTTTCCCGCTTTTCCCCCAATCGATGGCAGTTTCCCCTACCTAGTTGTTGCCTGACCTACGAAAATCACTGCTTCCTAAATTTGGAATTTTGTCTACTTTTCAGAAATATATGCCTTTCTGTCCTCCAGTTCGGCTTTCCTACCCTTTTCTTCCATTCCCTCCATGCATGTCCAATTGGCAAAAATGGCCAAAATCGCCTACCTCTCACAAAACGGTTGATGACCACATCAAAATATTTTTTTTTCCATTTCCACTCAACCTGTTCTTGAAAGCCAGGAAATTGGGGAACTCAGCACAGCAAACCATTTGTTCCTAGCTCTTACAAGGAAAAAACCACAGGCTTCTTTGTACATCATTTTATTTATTTTCACCCTTTTTGCTTATTTTCTCTCACCCCCCTACAGCAACCTAGGAATCCTGGGAAAACAAAGGAGCCAAATTTGGCCGATATCTCATATAACAAAAAAGTTGCAAATTTCTTTTGTCTTTTGTAGGTACACCATTCACCAGGATATAAAAGATTGTTCTATTGGCAATTGCACTCCTAGAGTGTGTATATTTTCTTTGAGATCTGATGGCAAATAGACTACTTTGCCACGAATGCCTTTCAGTAATTCAGTATTGAATGGCCACATACCGAAATCACCAAAAAAGGCCCTGGCACTGGGGAGAAATACCCATGGCACTTAAAGGGTTAAGATATTGCAGGGCTTCTCTCACTTTGTTTAAGTTAACAAGATGCTGCAAATTTCTTTTGTCTTTTGTAGGTACACCATTCACCAGGATATAAAAGATTGTTCTATTGGCAATTGCACTCCTAGAGTGTGTATATTTTCTTTGAGATCTGATGGCAAATAGACTACTTTGCCACGAATGCCTTTCAGTAATTCAGTGGGAGGTAATTTTGCTGTTTTTGGTTCTAGTTGTATTATTGATTGAAATGGGTGTACTCTTTGGATTATAATGGTCTCATACAAATTAAGCTGTTGGCAGTAGGAATATTTCCAAATTATTTGTGGTAGCCCGTGAAGGCATTTGGTTATTGTCAAGTTTTGTAGTGCAGTATGTGTACAGTATTGAGGGGTTAGTAATTTCGTATTTGTTTTCTGCTATAAGGTAGAGAGCTAATTGGAACCATTGGGATTCAACATTGTCTTCTATTTTGTACATACATTATATCTATAGTTTTCATGCTCTTTGTATAAAAAGTTCAGATGTGCTTTTAAACTTTGCTATTTCTTTTCTGTAAGTTTGTAATACAAAGTTGACATCTGCAAGGTTGTCACTACTGTTTTCTAAAGTTACTGGATTTTGTAAGTGCTCTTCAGTTCCAAAATATTTGCTTTGGATTTGGTCTATTTGAGCAGTTGTTTGGCTTTACCATGTAGGAGAATGACATTTAAATGCTCCAGTGCTAAAGCAGGAATTTTGCATAGTACAGTTTGTGAACAGGATTTCTTACAGCAGAATGGTGTGTTAATAACATTTTGATATGGTGGAAGGTGCTTTTGCAAGCAGGTCCAGAAATGCAGGGTAATGAATGTCCTCATAGTCCTGTGTATTTGCGCACTGGACAGGAGTCCATAGTTTGAAGTATTTTCATGTTTCCTTTGTTGTTGGCTTTCACATAGGGATTGAGGAACTGCTGAAAAGATTTGATAGAGTTTTGGCGTATGTTACACATTGATGTGCATGGCCTTTGTAGATGGGGCAAATTGGTTCGGTGTAATGGAGAGTTGATTCTAAGTTTGATAGGTATATTTTTTAGAGCAATGTTTCTTCTTCCATCATGGTATTGTCTACCTTTTCATACCCTCGCCCACTGCTATGTAAGGCAATTTGGTTGGTTTGCTCTTGTTTGTTTGATTCTTCGTTGAAATATGGCTCTGTGCTTGTGGTGTGACTCCAGTCACCTGTACAGATGTTGCCAAAGGCATTTATGCTGATATTGTATTTGTTGCGAAGTACCGGTTGCAGTTTACTAAATAATTTTGTTAGTGTTTCATTCTGTTTAAAATTAATATTAAGAATTTCCTTTTGAGGAGCATTGCACTGTCTACAAGAGTTCAAGGAACAGTTTTCTGTGATAAGTTTGAAGGGTTGAGCGCGATTTTTTCCCTGTATTTATAAGGTTCTAAAGGACTCTGTGGTGGGACATTTTTTGTAAATTTAATTTCTTGGAATGCTTACCTGTGGCTACGTTACCATTTATAGGTGCTCTCTTAGCACTAGTGGTAGTTGCAACATTTCTTTTTATTTTTACATTTTGAAAAAGGAGTTAAAGTTTGTTTCCTTTAAGGTGCTTCTGTTTTCCTTAGTGACTATATTAGCTGTTTTGTTTGAACTTTCTGTACAAAATCTGCTAGAGGCGGATGGCTATTTTGTATGCTTTTATGTATTTTTTCTATATTTCTGTGATGTTTTCTATGGAGTTGCTTTTTGGTAGGCATTCTATGGTATCTGTTGGAGAAAAAAGGAAAGTGTGGGTGTGTAGGTTGTGCAATGTATATGTGGGCACTGTGCATGAGTGTTTGCTGAATATGAGGGTAGGCATACATATAGAGCTGTGTGATTGTGTAATGGGCTGTTACTTTAGGTTGGGAAGGCTGTATTGGTATCTGTGTGTTACTATAATGGCAGTCAGATGACAATAGGATGTGGGCAACTATTGAGGTGCAATGAGTAAGAGTGAAGCAAATACTGTTGGATTGATGGAATTGTAAATCCTACAATACAGGAATACTGCACTGTCTGAGTAAGAGGCAGAACACTACGATAGTAGTGCACTTACTTTGTTGGATGTTGAGAATAGGATTCTTCTAGATTGTATTTTCCACTTCAGACGCCACTGGCTTTGAGGAGATAGGTGTTCACTGAAACTGCGAAAGAAGGAAGTAAGAACATATGTTCGTTAATGGCATAGTGATTGCATTTGGAGAATACATTATTTAAAATTGTAGGAGGATTTCTTGGCAGGAAGAGTTAGTGTGTGTGTGAAATTGGATAGCTTTGTATATGAATGTGGACTTGGGAGCATCAGCATTTTTGGTAAGGGGGTCAGTGGTTTGTTTATAAGTGTGCTATATGAGGTGCACTTTAGCAAGTGTGTGTGTTGCTGTACAACTATTTAGTTTGGAATGGATTAGTGCAAGTTTTAGTAGGGTGAGGAAAAGGTTCGGAAAGATGTACAGACTGGAAAGGAGAATGTTTTCGTGTGCGGAATTCCATTAACTTTTCTGCAGATAGATGTTTGCTGCATGAATGGAGCAATCATTTGAGTTGTTTGATTTATTTATCCACATTTGTAAATGGCACTGTTCTCAATGCACACATATTTCTTTTTTGCTTTTTAAGTAATGGTGCATTCTGTGAACTGTGCAAGGTAAGTGGCAGGGGTACGCATGCAATGTATGCACTTGCTATGGTTTGGTAAGGTACATTCAGTTTTCCTTTTCTGTGTGCATTTTAGGAATTTTATAGGTGGTGTGTTAGTGGGGAAGTGGTTGTAAAATTACAGAAAGAAAAGAAAAGAATAACAGTTTGCAAATTACAATGGGTGATATGGGTTAATGAAAACTTTCAAAGCACATAGCATTGTAAGTGCCACTTGATGATAGGTGATTGGACAAATGACAGTATGCATTTTGAGTAGGTTATGCAGGGTAAGTGGCAAGTGCCTTGTTCATAGGTATTTATAATAGAGTTGCAAATGTACTGTACACAAAATATTCATACCTGTAGTTTGTGTTGATGGATGGAGATGCAGATGAATCTAGAAGCAGAAATCTTGCATAGTTTTACAGTACTTTTTGCTGAAGGTGCTTTGCAATCACAGGAGACCTGTACTATGAGTGTTTAAAGTAAATATGGAGTGTTGAACAGAGATGATAGAGTTAGATGTAGAGGTATTGGATGTGATTGGTAGATGGTCGTGTGACTGCTTACCAGTAGCCAATGAGATAGGGATGTAAAGTGTAAGTGGACGGGGAAGAAGGGTTGCCCATGTTTTACGAGATCCGCAGACACCACGGTAATCTACGGATCGCACATGCTGCATCCGGGGCTTGTTAGCATGATTGGCATGAAAATGGGAGTGTATTATGGGGATTATCCAATCAGGTTTTCAGGGTGTGGTTAACAGGCAGGGATGGTAATGCTTTGTTTTACTGCTGTGTTGGTTGTGTAGTGAATATGGCTGGAGTTCCTGTATGCATAGTGAGAGATTCATTGGTATGTGATCTGGAGAGCTATGCAAAGACAAGACGGTTTTCTGCAGATCTTGGTTTTCCAGGTGTGGAGGCTTTACGGTGCAGTGTGCCTGGCCACAATTTGCAGGCACTATTTGCTGTTGGTAGTCCTGATGTTTTGGTGGTGCACTGGTGAGGAGAGCATTTGGGCTACATCAGTGCCCCAAGTTTGGTTCCTGTACTGAAGATGTTCGTTGAAGACCTAATGGTGCTTTCCCCTAATGCAAAGGTGTTGTTTTTCTCAAATAATACCAAGAGCACAATGGAACAATACCAATGTCTTCAATTACCAGCAAAATGTTGCAAGGTGCCTTGTTAATAGCGGCATGGATGAGGTTTTGGGAAGTGCTGATATGTTTGTTTTCTCCATGAAGAACATTGATTCCCTTTTTTTGGAAATCTAGGGGATGTTTGCAGAGGTTCATGTAAGGCAGTAAGGAGGAAAAGAAGAGAAAGAAACCTGAAAAAATAGAAAACAAAGGGGGTCATTACGACCCAGGCGGTAACCATGGCGCTAGTAGCGCCATGGTTGCCGCTGGTATTTTACCGATTGCGCCATGGTGAATGGTGGAATTACCGCCCCATTCCAAGGTTGGCAGGGCGGTAATTCCTCATTCACCATTGGCCCTTCCCCATTCCCATTTTTTGCCCCATAGGGCTCAATGGAAAGGGGGAAGGCAGTAGTTACGGTACCGCAAATTGCGGTACCGTAATTACCTCCCAGCTCCCTTTGCAGGTCCAATCCTTAACGGCTGGTAAAAACCAGCCTTTAAGGTAGGGATCCGCAAAGGGACCTCGTAATTAGGCGGTAAGGGGTTAACGGCGCCGCTACCTTTTACTGTGCCGTTAACCCCTTACCGCCTGGGTCGTAATGAGGCCCAAAAAGTGTTTTTTCAGTAGCACCTAAAAAATGAAATAAAAAAAGGCCACCACAATAGGAAAAATCTCCTAACCTGGTTAAAATTTCTCTCCCCACCCCCTTGAATTGCCCGATTTATCCATGATCCCAGTGGAAGGTTGCTGATTGCACGTGCCACATCTGGGACTTTTGAGGATGTCAGGCATGGAAATGGGACGGTGGAGGACTGGTGATTGGTCAATAAGGTTTCTTGGGTGTGGTGTGCAAGGAGAGACTGTGGTAGAAGGTCTGTTTGCTGAGAGGAGCACAGATGGCTATGGTTATGGCTGTGTCATTCAGGAGGCAGAGTGTATGGATTTTGGGGGACTCCTGGATACATTGGTTGGAGGTGCATGCAGAGCACTGTGGAGTGGCTGCACATCTTGGATTCCATCATGTGGATGTCCACTGGTATGGAGTACGTGGAATGAAGTGGCTGAATTTGGTTCCTCTTTGTGCCACTTTGGTCTTTGGTGACGCTCCATCATGCAGACATTATTAATATTCATTGTGGCGGGAACAGTTTAGGACATGTTAACAGAATTTCTCTGCAATTTGCAATGAAGGAGGCACTTGGGCAAGTCATGGACAAACTCCAAACTCCTGAGGATTTTTTTCTCGGATTGCCCAGAGACAGATGTGGCTGCGTTCTTCTTCATTTGGTCCACAAATGGAGAAAGCGAGGGCAATGCCAACAAGGCTGTTTTTGAGAGATGTTGGCATGTCCTCCTTCCACAATGAAAATATTATGTTTCGTAGAACTAACATTTTTTCGCAGAGATGGCGTCTATCTTACTGATGCTGGCAATCAGCTTTTTCTGCGAAATATCCAAAATGCATTGCAGTCCTTTTTGCAAGTATAGCAAATATTTTTCCAGTAGGTAATATCCACTTCAATCCTTCCAAAAACAAACAAACATGACAAAAAGACTATTTTCAGAGCCACCAGTTTGTCCCAGAAAAGAGTGCAATGTTTTTGATTATGACACCACCACACATCTTTTTTAGAGGTCAACGTATACCGCTCTGTCCACCGACATCATAAGCTGCGCAGGGGCCTGCATCATTTTATTGGCAATTCTCTTTTTAAACTGTGAACGACGGCTCTGAAAAGAACCTTTTTTTTTTTTTTTGTTTTTGTTGTTTTGGATTTCGTTTTTTTATACACGACACACAAGGAAAGGGCAGGAAGGGAGGGTAGGGGCTCCAACCACAGGGATAAGAAGGGGCAGGTGGAGAGAGGAAATGTTGATTGGGCCTCACTTAGGTAGTTGGCAGTTTTGCTCATGCTCCCAGACCAAAGCCTCAAAAGCAGTGTGAAATTGTTCCCCCCTGCAGAGTACCACATCACAGTACATGCACAATACAGTGACTCTCGAAAAGTAAGGGTCTGCTGTAGTGCGTATGGCTTGCAAAGCTGGTTCAGGGATCCGCTGCCCCACAGGAGTGTCCCTTGTGGCGGCTGGACAAGATACAGAGGAAGCTGCAGAGCAACTCAACCTACTGCTTTGTTTGAAGGGTACGACCCAACAAAACTGATGCCATGTGTTTTGACCTCAGATGTTGTCGCATGGAGGTGGTGCCGTAGCTGTACAAGCCTGGTTTACCGCGACTGAGCACCATCTTGCACTCATTTCATTGCACCTTGCTTTCACAAGCTTTGGGCACGTCTCCAACGGTGGTAAATAGCCTGCACATCCAAGACTCACGCTGGCTGCAGGCAATGGGGACTTCCTCTACCCCATCCTCATTCTCTTCTTGATCCCTCTCTACATCACCATGCCTGTTGCCATCCCCAGGCCCTTGGAAAGGTGGTGGTGGTGGTGAGGGTGAGGGTGAGGCTGCGAGTGGTGCTGAGGCAGTGGCAGTAGCAGCAGCCATGCTTGCCATTACTATAGCACAGCTCCAAAAGTAGTACAGCACAGCAGAATTGAGCAAAGAGTAATTGGAGCAGCAAGGAGCAATCTGGACGACTGCTCTGTTCTGGACAGACAAAAACAGAATGAGGAGCAGCTCTGGGGTGTGGTCTTTTATAGGGGTGCTCGGGAGGGCTTTGAACCCCAAAGCTGGTCCAAACAGTTCCAAAAAGTGTCCAGATCACCATGTCATAGTACAACACCCTGGATTGCCCAAATAAAAACAGTTTTCCGATGTCCGAGGGCCTAATAAGTAGGGAGTCCGGTTTTCGGTGATTACCGATTTTCCCCGATATCTAGACGCCGTTATTGTTTATTTAATACTCGGGGGACTCCAATAAAACCCCGGTAAATCATATCCTGGGAGCAGGATTTGAAGCTGTGATGTCTTGTATTCAAGACAGAAGCGTTGCCAGTGAGCTATCATGGCAGCTCTATGAAAGACTTGGATTTAGTGCCTTAAATTATTATGCACCATTGCCACCTTGTGGCTGAATGGTGAATTGAATGCATTTTGCAAACAGTTTTTTTTGTTCTCTCTGTCAACTAGTCCCTTATTGTTGTGCTTATTTCTTCATAAGCACAACAATAAGGGCACTTCTTCCCCACCAACATTGCGGAAATAAATAAATTAATCGGGTCCACGGACCCGAAGAATATTGTCCAAACAAATAAATAAACACGGCCGTGGCGAAGGGGGCACCAGAGGCAGTAACAGTCCTGCCCCCGTCCTGCTTCTCGGCCACGGCCGTGTTTATTTATTTATTTGGACAGCGTTCTTCGGGTCCGTGGACCAGATTAATTTATTTATTTCTGCAATGTTGGTCCCCACCAACATTGCAGAAATAAAAAAATTAATCGGGTCCATGGACCCGAAGAACGTTGTCCAAATAAATAAATAAACACGGCCGTGGCCAGAGGCATGTCATGCCCTTGGCCCCTGAATAGCTCCCCCACCAGCAGAGAAGCGGGATGTGGGGAGGACAGTGCAGTTACAGGCCTCAGCCACGGCCTTGTTTTTTTATTTATTTGAACAATGTTCTTCGGGTCCGTGGACCCGATTAATTTATTTATTTCCGCAATGTCGGTGGGGACCAACATTGCAGAAATATATAAATTAATCAGGTCCACGGACCCGAAGAACGTTGTCCAAATAAATAAAAAAACCACGGCCGTGGCCGAGAAGCAGGACGGGGGCAGGACTGTTACTGCCTCTGGTGCCCCCTGCAAGGGGGCAGCAGAGGCAGTGGCCTTCGCCACGGCTGTGTTTTTTTATTTATTTGGACAATGTTCTTCGGGTCCGTGAACCCGATTAATTTATTTATTTCCGCAATGTTGGTGGGGACCAAGATTGCAGAAATAAATAAATTAATCTGGTCCATGGACCCGAAGAAATGTGTCCAAATAAATAAATAAACACAGCCGTGGCCGAGAAGCAGGACAGGGGCAGGACTGTTACCGCCTCTGGGACCCCCTGTAAGGGGGCACCAGATGCAGTGGCCTTCGCCACGGCCGTGTTTTTTTATTTATTTGGACAATGTTCTTCGGGTCCGTGGACCCAATTAATTTATTTATTTCCGCAATGTTGGTGGGGACCATCACTGCAGAAATAAATGAATTAATCGGGTCCACGGACCCGAAAAACGTTGTCCAAATAAATAAATAAACACGGCCGTGGCTGAGAAGCAGGACAGGGGCAGGACTGTTACTGCCTCTGGTATCCCCTGCAAGGGGGCACCAGAGGCAGTTACAGTAGGGTGACCAGACGTCCTGGTTTTCCCGGGGAAATCGCCCTCCATCCCGCGACCCGGGAGTTTTTTTTTATTTTACCGTCGGGGGTTTGCATGGTTGGGTGACTATGGAAATTAAAATTATTATAATTATTTTTCACAATGTTGGAGTTGGAGGATTGGCTCGAACCCCCAACCTTTCAGGTACACGTCACAACACTTACTAACTGTGCTACAGAGACTCGCTTGGAAATAATTGTACAGCAGGCCATGTAATATGACTGAGTTATAGCAAAAGCTTGTTTTGAAGTAACATGCCAAGATTCAGAGACAAAACTGCACAAATGAGATCATATACAGTTTATAAAAAGGAGAAGAGCTGGAAATATGATTGGGTGGTGGTTGTGGGGACGTGTTGGGGGAGGGGTGGTCATTGGTGGGCTGCAATCTGGTAGTCCCTCTCTTATGTTGTTGGTTGTCCCGGTTTTCGTTTTGGAAATCTGGTCACCCTAAATTACAGGCCTTCGCCACGGCCTGGTTTATTTATTTATTTGGACAATGTTCCAACAAACGTTGTCCAAATTAATAAATAAACTGTGCCGTGGCCAGAGGCAAGTCATGCCCTTGGCCTCCGAGTAGCTCCCCCACCAGCAGAGGAGCGGGATGTGGGGAGGGCGGTTACTGCCACTGGTGCCCAGCGGCAGTTACAGGCCTCAGCCACGGCCTTGTTTTTTAAATTTATTTGGACAATGTTCTTCGGGTCCGTGGACCCGATTAATTATTTATTTCCGCAATGTTGACCCGAAAAACATAGTACAAATAAATAAAAAACCAAGGCCGTGGCAGAGGAGCAGAACGGGGCAGGACTGTTACTGCCTCTGGTGCCCCATGGTTATTTCCCCACCCATTGACTGTCTACTGCTAAACTAAACCCTATTGTCCTTACCACCCATTACCTGCCCTTCCCCACTCAATGCCCACCATCCTGGTATGTCTTAGAGCTTTCTCTATCAAACCGTAACATCAAGCCACTATTATTAATTAGTAGTCTGTTAAGAGTTAATGGCTTAATTGCGTTTGTAAATGTTTTACTGGTAAAATGAAAATGTCTTAAGTGTGCCTTTCCCCCACATCTGTTCCTCGAAGCAAAAGTCCTGTAAAAAGCAAGTATTGACAAAGTCAACGATTTTAGCTCGTTCTTAGGTTTTGGGTAGGACTTGCATGGTGGTGTTCATGATGATATAGTCATGTAGTCATAGCTGGTCACAGAGGAAAGCATACCTAGTTACATCTTGGATACAGTTATTGCATAGACTTACAAGGTGGTGTGTGAGGGTATGACCCCTTATTCCCCCCGCCCTCCAGCACTATCTGAAATGTTGTCAGGCCTAGTACGATAGTCGCTTGTTTTGTTCCTCCCTTCCCTTTCTCCACCACTCTCCCTCACCTTTTGTTTTCTCCAGCTCTACCAGAAATGTTGCCAGGCCTAAATCGGTAGTCGCCTGTCTGTTTCCATTTCCTTCCCACTCTCCCCCTCCCTTCCTTATCTATGTCTTAGCTCTTGCACTATCTGAAATGTCGCCAGACCGAGTACGATAGTTAATTTCACATCCTTACTGTTCATGGCCTGTAAGAATGTCATTAGGTCCTAAGTGTCACTCACTGGTGTGGGGAGAGAAATGCTCCCTCTTACGGTCAATCTAGAAATTGTTTAGAACATCTCACATTGAGAGATTACCCTACATTTGCATGCAATGAAGCAATAAAATAAAATTTCTGTGTTTACACCTGGAAAAACAGTTGTCCGCGATTTTTTGAAAGGGGCAAATGGGAAAACACTGATAAACACAGATTCTGACATTTTTTGAAAACACTGGAAAAACACCCCCAGAAGTAAAAAAAAATAAACCCCTAAAACAGGAAACCCTAGTGCCAATGCTCAGCGTGGCTGCGGTAACATGGTGACCTTGTGGACATTCATGAATGGGACGGTTGTCCACAGGACACCCATTGCATGGGATGCATTGTGCGCATGTGCATAGGTGTTCTACAGACAGGGTGGGGCTCCCTGAACTAATTAAAAGTACAACACACGTGCAGCAGACATTTCCGAACAGGCGTGCTGTTCGTAGGACTCAGGAGGTGGTATGCGCATGTGACCAGGCGTCCTTCCGACATGGGTGGGCTCCTCAAACTAATGAAGATACAAAACCACTTTTTTTGGACCTGCCGGACAGGGGTGGTGTTTGTAGGACCCAGGGGATGAGACATGCAAGTGCCCAGGTGTCCGCTGGACAGGCGTGGGCTCCCCGCACTAATTAAAGGTGCATCATAACTTTGTGGACATGCAGACAGGTATGGTGTCCTACGAACACCTCAATCAATTTTGAATGCGGACAGGCCCGGACAGGCGCAGTGTCCGTAGGACACCTCCATTTTGATTACAGACAGGTCGGACAGTCGCATGCTCTTTGGACTAGTAACAGGCTTTTTAAAAATAGAAAACACACACACACACATGCACACACACATCAACAGTATACATATAAAACTTTATTTACACATATAAATAGACACAATTAGGAAAGGGAAGGCGTACCAGAAATTGAGACATATACAGGGGAATTGAGGTTTTGTATAGGTTGGGCGTCAAGGGAGGAAGGGATTGAGGTCTCATTGTAACGTCTCTGTTTACAGGGAATTTGTGGGGCTGTTTAGCTGGGATAGGGGGAAGTGGTACAGGTGCAGGTGGGGCAGTGATATTTTCTTTTTTCCATAATATGTCCTTGTACAAAATCTTTTAAGTTGGCAAAATTGTACAGCAATTGCTCATTTTTGCGTCTAGGCTGTCTAGTTTATTATTTACAGAGTCTGTTTCATTTTCTTTGCGTGCATGCCCTTGTGGAAGAGGTGCTGTTTCTGCTGCATTTTCTTCATTTCCTGGATATACTGTTAAAGAAAAAAAATATCTGTCAGGTATATGTGAAGCAATGTGTATTAACTGTCTTACTTTTCAGACTGTGTTGTGTACCAATGGGGTTACTGTCTTCACTCATTTCATCATGAGGGAAATTCTCTTCCAACTATTCTAGGGTGCTTGCCATTTCTGAGTAAAAAAAGAAAAATCTTTTTTTGTCTACTATTGTACACTGAACAAACTGTGCAGTTATAGGAAATAAATTAATGTACTTACCACAAAGTAGTGCAGTTCTGCTCTCAGCACTTTGCAGTTCTTCCGGTAAGAGTTCCTTCTTAGTTTCTGTGTAAAGCAGAACTTAGGTAATATTGTTGTTAGCATACATTATTTTTCTTATTTGTGCATTCCATCATGGTGCATACTCTATGCATTTGTTCTGTTCCTTTCATAAGTACAGAGTTTGTAGACGTACTGTATTTTTCATTGTAATTCACTTATGTGTTGCTCTTTGTACATGTTTGCACGGAATTTGATAGGTTTTTAATAGCACAACTGAACCATAACATCCCTTTTTTACTGAATATATATATATATATATATATATATATATATATATATATATATATATATATATATATATATATATATATATATATATATATATTACATGGACGCGGTAGCGTCTATGTAGTTATGGTTAAGTTGGTGTTTCCATAGGAAGTGCATTTTTTGGGTGGCTTATAACTTCCCTCCCTCTGGACGAATCCTCACCAAGTTTTGCAAAAAAAGTATATGGCTCACTCTGAAGTTTTTCGCAAAGTTTGGAGAGGTTTGGTCCAGGGGGGACAAAGTTATAGGGGGGGTCCCAAAACATTTGTTTTTTTTCCCATAGACATAATAGGAAAACA
Organism: Ambystoma mexicanum; assembly: GCF_040938575.1. Classification (NCBI taxonomy): domain Eukaryota; kingdom Metazoa; phylum Chordata; class Amphibia; order Caudata; family Ambystomatidae; genus Ambystoma; species Ambystoma mexicanum. The sequence goes on from NC_090928.1 coordinate 357,371,015, forward strand.
CTTTGTGCACGCCTACAGCCCAAACCGCTGGATGGATTTACACCAAATTTGCGGCAGGAGTAGGGGCTTGGTCCCAAAAGCGTGCTTTTGCAAATTTGGTGTAAATCCGTCCAGTAGTTTTTTTTTAAAATGACCAAAATGTAAGGCAAAAAAATTAGTGATATCTCCATTCGCTCCGCGGACGGACTTCCTGGTTCACTCCGCGGACAGTGCCCTGATTGACTGAGCGGCTTGCGCGATGTCCGCGGACATCCGACGTGTTTGCTGATTGGACGGCGTGGGGCGTGGAGCGCGTTAGATTTTTGGTGGCGCCCGACATCTTGCATTCGCGGACGACCGCGGACAGCGAGGTGAAACTTGGTTTAAAAATTGTGTTTAGTGGAGTGTGTTGGTGTATAAGACTGTTTGGGGAGGGTAGAGGAGTATGAGATAGGTGCAATGTGTTATTTATTTTATGTGCTAGACGCTTTTGTTGTTTTCGATTTGTCTGCGGACAACACGGCTGTTCTGAAATGTTCGTAAATAAACAGAATGGATTCGGTGTCAAGTTGAAAGTGTTCTATAAACACTCGTGGGGTCCTGGAATGTTTGCAGGGGGTGTCCTGAAGACGTTGTCTGTATTGTTCGTTGGCAAGCTGAAAGTGTTCTAAGAACACTTGCGGTGTCCTGAAATGTTCGTACATAAAGAAAATGGGGGTGTCCTGAGGACGCTGTCTGTATCGTCCTCTGGCAAGTTGAATGTGTTCTAGGAACTTCCTTGTGTCCGCGGACATTAAAATGGTTGCAATGCTTGAATCTATGGGTGTGATATGCTGCGGTGGTTGTGGCCAGGGTATAGAATGTTGGGTGCATGGCCATTTGGCCATTCACCGAAGACTCTATGCCCTGGCCACAACCATCGGAGCATATCACACTCATATGCCATGCACCCAAGAGTCTATGCCCTGGCCACAAGCACCGCAGCATGTCACACTCATAGTGGCTTATAACTTTGGTTCAAAAACAAATTTATAAGGAACAATGTTATAAGTCAGTATGGGTATGAAATGCTGCGATGGTTTATCATTTTATACTTACTATTTGGTTTAGTAAGTCCATGTTTTTCTTGTTCATTTCTGTGATAAAAGAAATAGCATGTTAGTATTAGTATTTTATAAAGACTTATTACATTGTACAATCAACATTTTCTTCTTTTTTTTTACCCTCATATTTAGTAGTCCAATTGTTGTCTTATTCCATAAACACTATACGTGTTGTCAGGATTGTTTGTTGCATTTCTGTGAAGTACTAACATTTGATAACACAATGGGTCTGTGCTGTGTAATTAAATGTTCTCAACAATTGGTGGTAATTGAAATATAATATTCATTGCTACATTTGCGTAGCAACTTACACCAACTATATTTGAGAGTTTAAATAGACCAGGTAGTTCTGTATCTGACTGCTTTTTTTGGAGTTTGTCTTCCTTCTTTGAAGAAGTACCTGGTTTACTTTCCCTAATTGATTGTTATTTGCTTGTGGCACTTGATGAAGTATTACTTTCTTTTACACTCTTTGGAGGATTTGCAGTGACATCCTGTTGCTTTTCTGTTTGATTTATTTTTCTTTTATAATGTTTTACTTTTTGTGGAACAGAATATGTGTTTAGATGGGGAGTGTATAGTGAACAAAGTCTATTGTATTCTAAAATGAAAGGAATATCAGCGTTTATTTTACTTGCATCAAAGTTGAATAGAAATAGACCGTCAAGTGTACGTAAGCGTGATAGTGCTACGTAGCTCATGCCTTCTTTAAAGACTGTGTTACCAATGTCTATCATTGTTTTGTCTAGGGTAAGACCTTGTGATTTATGAATGGTGACTGCGTATGCAAGAGTTAGAGAAAATTGTTCTCTGCGTACATACATGTCTTTGAAGAGAAGGAATCGAGCTGTTGAGCGTCCTATTCTTTTTACTTCTGAAAGTTTGTCAAAGAGAATATTGACAAACTGAATTTTGTTGTCAAGTGGGTATGTTTGAAAGCCAACAACTGTACCCAGTGTTCCATTAACTAGTCCTTGGTCCACGTCAAGTTTACGTTTCAGCATTACTCTGCAATTTAAGGACAATTTTAAAATCTTGTCCAAGCCTGCTGTGTTTGAGATTGATTTTTCTAAACTATTTAGTCTTGTTAAGGCTTGGTCACACATGGGTAGTGTCATTCCATGTACATCTAGTGTGTCTGTGGCGCTAATTTCCATTATTGGTTGCATTTCTTTACTTAACATTATTTCATTGAATTTGAAACAGCTTGCAAGAGTTGGCATTAAGGCCATACAATTAACATTTTTGTGGGCTAATTGTTCCATAACATCTGTAGCACATGCATTATCACCATACAGTGCATGAATGTGCCGGGTTTTCAATATTGTTTCTGCTTCTTTAGAAAGTATACCAACTCTGATACTTTTTAAGATGTTGGCATAAGTGAGATCAGCAGATTGGCGCATGTTTTCTGTTAATTCTCTGTATTGGAAATGTTGCCAAAGGTTGACATTTCCAATGCTGCCAACAGTTTTACGGCAGAGTTTGTGTCCTAATGTTTTAAAAATAGGCTAACCTTTTACTGGTGTCAATTGAAGAAGATCTCCGAAAACAATAATGTGTTTTCCTGCAAAGAGCTCTTCATAGTTTGTTTTGAGTACTTCTTGTAATCTGAGGTGAATCAAAGCCAACATTAGGTTGGACACCATGCTCACTTCATCTATTAGTAGCATTTTCATTTGTTTCAAAACTCTGCGTAGTTCCATTGCAGCTTCTGCAGAACGTTTGTAAAAATCTAATTTGTTTTGGTGTTCTGCTGGCAAGTGTAGTAATCGGTGTAAAGTGACACCACCATGTTGTAGGCAGCTAAACCTGTGGGGGCAGTGGCAACAGCTGACAGTTTATTGTTTGTCAATTGTTGAAGTCACTTACTGATGATTTTGATTAGGAATGGTTTGCCAGAACCAGGTTCACCACTGACATACAATAGTATAGGTTTGTAATTTTGGCAGGTGCATTCTTTGTTTTCATGTTGTACACCATGTGCAATTTCTTTTGTTACTTATTGAAAAATGTTACTTTGCTCATTGTTTAGCTTTGATTGTAGTATAGTTAAGTCTTCTTTATCTTCATACTGACACATGGTGTTTTCTACTTCTATCATAGCTAATTCTGCCTCATTTGTTATTAGTGGGTCTCCCAGTGGTTCTTGGCTTCCTGTGACAGAAGTTTGACTACTGCCAGGAGTGTCCTTATCTAGTTAGGCCTGGAGTTCTTCTTCGTGTTGCTGTTCATTGTGCAACATTGTTTTGTACTGTGCAAAGTTTACATCAGTTATACTGCTTTCTTTTGCTTTGAAAGCGTCTTCATATGAGTCATACTTATCTAGTATTTCTTCTTCTTTTCTCCATGGTTTAAAGAGTTGTAGCAGGGACATGTAATATACTTCTTTATGTTGAGGAGTCTTTAATGACAATTTGATATGATTAATTACATTTGGTTTGGTGAGTTTTACTAAGCTGCCTTCACAGTTTGTCACTTTGTATTTACGGTTTTGTTCATCAGGTTTTATATTATTTTTGTATGTGTAGTTTTGGGCTATTTTGTATAGACACATGGTTTACAAAGTGGTACTCCTGTTTGGGTAGTATGTGTCCAATAAATTGTTTTTTAAAATGTCTTGAGTGTTGGGATCATGTTTGGCTATTATTTCTATATCTTCGTATGATTTTAGAACTCTTTTTCTACATTTAACTGGACCAAGACTTAGCCATACTATATTTTCAGATTTACCATACAATGCAGTACCAGTTAATCGATAACCTGCTTCATAGGATCCACATTCTCTATGGGACAGCATTTTTATGCCCAAGCTGTATAATTTCTGAGACACTGTTTTATCTGATGACCGGTCATTCCAGAGGTCTTGGAGCTCTGTCTTTTCTGATTTGGTTAGGTATGCTGTGACATATCGTGCAACTGCAGTAGAATTGTCTGCAATGTACTGCACATCTATGTTTGCATTCCATAAGTGGGCAATGATTAAATTGTAATCATTGATATATTTTTCTTCTTCTTTTCTTTTTATGCAATATGTATTTTTAGGTGACTTACCTTTAACACTATGTCTAACTGATACACTTGACCTGTATTAGTAACTGGTCTAGGGAAACCAAATCAGCATTTGGTGTAGTATTTCCCTTTATTTTTGTATTTGCGACGACAGTATTTGCCACATTTGTGTCTTTGGAATTGTAACATTTTTGCATGAAGATCACTATTTGTGGATTCTGATGGAATTTCACAAGTGACATATTTTTCAATAAACTGTAAAACTGTAAAACAGTGGCATCACTGTCTTGACCAAATTTAGGAGCATCTTTAATCCATAAAAGCATGTGTACATGTGGTGCTTCTCTGGCTTGGTTGTCTTTTCTCCAAAAGAAGTGTTGCACTTCTCCAAGGGGAGGAACAGTTTTATTACAAATAAAATGTAGCACAGCAATGAAGCGATGGTGAAAATATCTTGAAACATTAACAGGATCCTGAGAACAAAGTTCTCCAGGTGTTAGTATATCTATGTTTGTTTTGTTTTCATTTGATATGCGTAGGGAAGCATGTAAATCTTCCAATGCATATTCTGCACAATTTAATGTAACAAACCAAGTGGGTGGGCCAAGGTTTCTGATCATACAACGTACATCTCCATGACGTCGAAACCAGTACTCTTTAGTACCATGCATATTTGCTAATAGATTTGTAAGATTTGCTTGTAAAACCTCATCTTCTTGTTGAACTTTTTGTAATAATTGTGTAGCTGTCATATTTTGAAAGTGTGATCCCGATTTTAATATGTGTGCAACTCCGTAACATAAAGTTGCTAGTTCACTTTCAAAGAGTAGGTGGAATATGTATTCCACATTTTGTCGAAATCTGGGATCTTCAGAATACATTCGTAATGAGCGATATTCTGATGCTGATATATTGAATAGGTCTATCATTGTATCTTCCCCCTTTGCCAGTAGGAAAGAGAAGAGGAAAAGCACGTGCTTCTATACTTTTTTCCCCTATACTGATTGGTGATCCTTTTGTTTGGCGCATTTAGTATGTTTCCAGTGCATCTTCTATGGTGTCATTACAGGGCAATGCATGAATTGTATAATGGTCTAAAGTGTTTGATATTGTAGCAGGATCTAGGAGCTCAAATTGACCAGCTTCTTGTGTCTCCTGAATTATTTCAGTTGTATCTTTCAGGTTTTCTTCAATATTAATTTCTTTGTAATATTCATTATTCTCTTTAAGATATTGCAGGGCTTCTCTAACTTTATGTAAATCTACCAGTAGTTACCAAATTTGTTTGTCTTTTGTAGGTACTCCATTTACCAAGATAATTAAAGATTGTTGCATTGGACGTTGCACTCCTAGAGTGTGCACGTTTTCTTTTAGATCTAATGGTAAATACACTACTTTTCCATGAATACCTTTCACTAATTTAGAGGGAGGTAATTTTGCAGTTTTTGGTTGAAGGCGTATTATTGCTTGAAATGGGTGCACTGTTTGAATAATGATGCTCTCATATAAATTAAGTTGTTGAAGGGGTTTTGGTAGTGGATATAATTCCAAGTTATTTGTGATAGCACGTGAAGGAATTTGGTTGTTGTCAAGTTTTTTTAGTGCAGTAACTGCAAAGTATTATGGGGTCAGTTATTTCGTATTTGTTTTCTGCTATAAGGTAGAGAGCTAATTCAAACCATTTAGAATCTTCATTGTCTTCTATTTTGTATGATAGGTCTACAGTTTTTGTGTTATTTTTATAAAAAGTTCTGCGTCCACATACACACTCGTGGTTTGGTACTTCTGCTGAAGTACTTTCAAATTTTAGTATTTCTTTTTTGTATGTGGGTAGTGAAAGGATGCCATGTGCAGAATTGTTACGAAGTTGGTTTACAGCTAATTCATCTTGTAAGTGGGTTTCACTTCCAAAATAATATGTCTGGATATAGTCGATTTCTTCTAGTAGGTCTTTTGCTGTACCATGTAGAAGAATGTTATTTAAATTGGCTAATGCTAAAGCAGGACTTTTAGCATAGTACAGTTTATAAACTATATTTCTTATACTTGCATGATGTGTTGATATCCTTTTGATATCACGGAAGGTTGTTTCACAAGTAGGTCCTGTAATGCAGGCCAATGAATGTCCTTGTAGTCCTGTGTACTTGCGTACTGGACAAGCATCCATATTTTGCAATAGTTTAATTTTGATTTTGTCTTTGCTTTTCACATATTGATTGAGGAATTGGCGTAAAGACTTGAATATTTTTTTGGGAATGTTACACATTGACGTGCATGGCCATTTGTACACTAGATGTTCTGATTCAGTTGAATGGTGGGGTAAATCTACGTTTTCAGGGCATATTTTTGTAAGGAATACTTCTTGTTCCATTATGGTATTAATAACTTTTTCATAACCTCGACCACTGCTATGTATGGCATTTGTATTTGTTTGCTTTTGTTTGTACGCTTCTTCATTAAAGTATGGTTCTGTGCTTGTAGTGTGACTCCATTCACCTCCACAGATATTTAAGAAGTTATTTCTGTTGACATTTCGTTTATTGAGAAGTCTTTTTTGTAATTTAGTTATTAGTTTTGTTAGTGGTTTCATTCTGTTTAACACTAAAATAAATAACTTTCTTTTGAGAAGAATTGCACTATCTATCAACGCTTCTAAGATTACTTTCCTACAATAGGTTTGAAGTGTTGAACCTGGTTTCTCTCCTGTTTTTATAAGATTTTGAAGTACTTTGTGACTGAACATTTTGGCTAAAATACTTTTCTTGGTATGCGTACTTTGTACTATTTCAAGATTTATAGAAGAAGTTTTATTTGTAGTGATAATTGATTTTCTGTTAATTGTTTTTTGGGTTGTTTTACTTTTTGATAGAGTAGGCAAAGTTTTTGTACTAGAAACTTCTGTTTCACCACATGACTGTATTAGCTGTTGTGTTTCAACTTTTTTTTACAAATTCTGCTATAGATGGATATTTATGTTGGAGACTTTTCTTTTCATTTGCTCTACTTCTGCGTTCCTTTCTACTGAGTTGCTTTTTGGTAGGCATTCTTTAGGGTCTGTTGAAAAAATACAGAAGATATTGGTTGGGGTGTTCTGCAATGCATGTGTGTTGTGTGCATGAGTGTTTGAGTAAGATGATAAAGATGTATGTAATGGTGTGTGATTGTGCATTGGGAAGTACAACTACGAGGGATGGGTATTCTTGAATTAATGTGTTACTAAACTGGGGTTCAGATGACAGAAGAAAGTAAGCCAGTGGTGTGGAGAAGTATAAATAGTATATCTAAAGCTATACAATTAAAACAGTTGTTTGTTCTACAACATCTAAATTTTAGCGGCTGAGTTGGGTAATTTGTGTGTCGAAAAATGGGAATTTGTGGGCCATCCTGCCAGTAAATCACTGTTCAAGACGGGGGGATTTTTGGTCAGAATGGCGCAGAATCTCTATTTTTAGGCACAGAAATAGCATGAATTAACCTTACAGTGTGTTTGAGTAATAATTCAAATATTATGGTAACATTCTACTTACTTTTTTTCTAAAATGAGCAGTTTGCGTCTTAGTTGTTCTTTGTACTTCAAATTCGGCTGTTTCTTTTCAGGAGAATGGTCTTCACTGCAATTGTAAAAGAAAGAAATTAGTAATTTGGTTTGTATATAGCACTGTTTTTAATTTAGACATAGATTTTTTAAATTGAAATGCTCAGCACCTTCCTCAAAACCATTAAAACTATCTTATGACTAACTGTAGGAAAGAAAATATCTTTACTATGACTTGTGAAATTCATAATGTACCACTGTATACCACTATTCCTGTAACTAAGCTTTCCTCGTAATAGTGAGTCAATGTCATAGCCTGCTTTTCCACGTAATAGTGAGTCAATGTCATAGCCTGCTTGTCCTATATAAATGTAAGTAATTATATAAATTAAAAAAATTAAAACTAATTATGTGTTTGTACAAATATTATTGTTTGAGATTTGATCCTAGAGTGTGCATGTAATTTTGTTTGATTATATGTAGTCTATATATTTTATTTCAAAACTTTTAGTTTAACATTATTTGCGTGTGTGTGTGTGTGTATGAAGAAATTAAACGGTATAAAGGTTTGTAAGTCACAGTTCATTTTAGGACAATGAAAAAATGATCGTAGATTCATTTTACAGATTATACAAGGTAAAAGTCGCTTAGAAAATGTGTTCATGTACCGTATTGAAAATATGCATACCTGTAGATTGTGTTCATGCATATGGATATGGACGAAGCTGCAAGTAGAAATCTTGGAGACTTGTATAGTATTTCTCATAGATCATGTTTGCCAATGGTATGAGACTTGTACTCCGAGAGATTCACCGTACATTTGCAGTGCCTATCTATGATGATGTAGTTACATGTAGAGGTCTTGGATTTGATTGGTGGATGGTCATGTGATTTCTTAGCTACATCCAATGAGGGAATGGGACAGAGAGTGAAGTGGAAATGGTAGAAGGGCTGTCCATGTTACTATATGTTCGCGGACATGGCGGTAGTTCTAGGACACTGCATATTACATCTGGGGAATTTGGGGTGGGGAGGCATGCAAATGATATTGAATGTAGCAAGGGATTGGTCAGTAAAGTTCAGTGAGTGTGTTGTGCTAGGAGAGATTTCTCAGATATTCTTTTTGCTGAGAGAAGATAGAACAGATAGCTATGGCTGAGTGTTTCAAAAAACAGATTGGCCCTCATTACGACCCTGGCGGAAATCGAAAAACGATGGTGGAAATGCAATACCGCCATCGAATAGCGCTCGGTGCGATTATGACCCGTCACCGCAAAGTACGATGCCATTAGCGACACCGCAGTGAACGCCAACGCTAACTGCACCAAGTACGCGCGCGCGCGCCATGCCAAACCGCAATTACCACCATGGCGCAACGGTACGCGAATTCTGACCCCAGCGGACATGCACCTAACGCCATCAAGCACGGCGGAAAGTACCATTCCGCCATGGTGAGAAGTACGGCATCGCGAACCAACCGTAAACGGCCCTACTGAGTGCCTGTACACCGCTCCCTGGCCACATTGTACAACTCCCCGTAGGTGCAATGAAGCCACACAATGCAACCAGTGAAATGTACAAGTCATCCATGCCTGCCAACGAACAAATGAACCTCAAGAGGGGCCAATGGGAGCTGCAGGGCACAGATGGCACGAATACAGAAGCCACACAAATGGACATGACCTCAGTCTCCCTCCAAGAAACGCACGCAAACACAGGCACCTGTGACCAGCCATATTCTGATAATCACATCATACCACCAATCCAACTGGCTGACCGGCATCTGTTACACAAAAGCCATTCCCCCGCCCCTGAGCATCACATCATCAAAACAGTCACATTGGCAGCCCTCATCCCTGACCTCACTGGGCTACGTAGGCAAACGCGCCCAGCACAGTACCACGCAACTATACTCCGAAGCTGGAACCCAATGCAGATCTCCTCACAATACATCGCTCCCCAAATAGGAATATGACACATCACCTGCAAAGAAGAACGCTACACGGTTCATATCAGAATAGGAATTTAATGCACAACAAATTCACCAAGCCCATACAGCCATCAGGCCATGAACTCCAAAATACATTTCACCATTGTGGGCTGCATCCGCAATAAATGACCAGCTACTTCTTGTGCGACGCCCTGTACCCTCATGGCACACAGGGGCTACATTCTCGTACGAAAAGGCAACATGGAAGCGCCTCGACCCGCAGGGCCGTCCCAATAGGGAGGCACTAGTCCAGCTGAAAGGCCGAAATGTTGCTCCTAGCCACTAGTACTGCGTAAGGGCATGTGGCCCATTGGCGATCGTCCCATAAGATCGTAATGCTGCTCCACTGATTAACACGAAGCAGCAGGTGTCGGGAGTAAAATCCATCTGCAGGAGTGGCATACAGATGGCAGTGGCAAAAGGGGAGGAGATACCTGTCACCCAAACGAAATGAAAAAGAATAGTATGGCGATCAGAACTACATTTGAATTACTCACTTCAATGATCACACCAAATCCACAGCCATATGCATGCTAGCCCACTCCAAAGGATCATCACCAACCAAAAACCACTAGCGAATCATAACTATCTATATCGAGGTGAAAACACTATCACAAACGCCTGCTTCCATACTCACATGACATGTGAAACTTCCATTGAGTCTGTGCGTAATGCAGCCTGCAAAATCCACTGTGCCCCAGCCCGTAATTCCAGTGTTGTGAAGCAACATGTAATTGGGAACGTCCGGCCTTATCGCCCACTTCGCTATTGCGCATCCCATACTATTCATATCAATCATTGCATCCTCGCCATGGCCCCTGTCCCAAGGACATTGAACAATAGAACGTTATATTTGCAGTCAGACCTGTGGGCATCTCCTCGCCGCTAGCTGAAAACCGAAAGCGCCGTCCTTCGAATTCCTCATTTGCAACATCACGTCGAAAAGGCATCTGTGGCCGCTTGAAATCACAAATTAATCCATCTAGTGCGGCTGTGTGTGAAAATGGCAACTGCCTTCACTCACAAATGGGACGCCCCGCCCGTCGGTGAACCTCGGTGCAGTGTTGCATGAGGGTCCACCGTTACTCGAGTACTACGTTCCACTGACCCTTCACAAGTCTGTTCGCGACTGCAAAGATAGTATGTGAAACAATGGGACCAAAGCAGAATGAACATATCAACCAATGTTACACTGCCATCGGGTACAAATACATGATTGTAATGGCAAGATGCCATTCGTCGAATTGCAGCGTTGTGTGCGGGACGTGCTCGCCCAAAGGGGAGAGCAGCTTGCACAGCTGGAATGAATCACCACAGGTGGAGGCCATACAGCCTGGAAACACATAAATTGCACACCCAACCCCCTCCCACAACCACACCCACTCCGAAATGCTACCGGCAGGACTAGCCATGTTGGCCCTGGGGGACCTGATAGCACTGCAAGTACTCCAACTTCAAGAAGAAGACGAACACCGACTACAACCGGCCGCACGGAGGAGACGCAGGAGGAGGAGGAGGAGGAGGAGGAGGAGGAGGGCAAGGCAGGGCCAGCAAGGGCCGCCAGCACAGCCACTACCACCACGCAGGCAGCCCGCAATCCCACGCCTCCGAGCACATCCGTTCAACCTCACTGATGAGCAGATCCACACCCTCTACCGTTTGGACCGGGACACCATAACCGCCATTGTGGACATGACACAGGCTGACCTTGTCAGCATGATAGATAGCCCAACCGCCATCCCACCCCTACTGAAGGTGGTGTCTGTACTCCACTTCCTGGCCACAGGCACCTACCAGCACACAGTCGGACAGTTGCATGGCATTTCACAGCCACTGTTCTCACGGACACTATTGCAAGTGCTCGATGCCCTCCTGCAGCACGCAGACGACTACATCTCTCTACCACGCTCGGAGCAGGAAATTACCAACACAAAAGTGGGATTCCATGCACTTGCCGGCATACCGGGCTGCATTGGTGCCATCGTCTGCACCCATGTGGAATTGGTTGTCCCACATGCCATGGAGGCCCAGTACCGCAACCGAAAACAATTTCATTCCCTGAATGTACAAATGGTGTGTGACTCCAACAGGATCATTACACATTGTTGTGCCTGATTCCCAGGATCAACCCATGATTCTATGGTCTTGAGGAACTCTACTATACCACGCTACATGGAGCGACACGCAGGGAACAGATCCTGGCTACTCGGTGAGTCTCATTTCAAGCATGATAGTGTGGGGTATGTGATGCGGCAATGACCTGGCAGGAAGGGGGGGGTGCGTACGTAGCAATGGCATTCCTCAAAATACCTTCATTGTCCACATACAGGTGATGCCGGGTATCCACTGAAGAGATGGCTCCTTACACCAGTCCACAACCCACGGGACCAGCATGAGGAGGACTACAACCATGCCCACTCACGTACCCGTGTAGTCATTGAACAGGCATTCGGCCTACTGAAGACTCGTTTCCGCTGCCTCAGCAGGTCTGGCGGGGCACTCCTGTACCGACATGAGAAGGTTGCAAAGATGGTCATGGCATGTGTCATGCTACACAACATGTGCGTACGTAGAAATGTGCCCATGCCCCCTGACGCAGAACTGCAAGCACCTGAAGATGGTCATGATGAGGGTGGGGATGTGGCAGCACCTCAAGGAGTCTGCGAGGCACAGGAGGGCCATGACATTCGTCAGCATATCATAGATGCATGCTTCTAGCACTCACGCCTGGTGGCTGATACATGGACACGGGACTTGTGGCACTGTGTGTGTCTGGAACATGCACAATATGGACTGTACGCCTATAATGGCCTCGTACACAAAGATCAATGTCCACACATCTCATTGGATGATCGTGCATTGTTTATGGCATATGTGATATCATGTTAAACACCCTATCGACCCGCCACCCAAGTGAGCCCAACACACCCCCTCCACCCTCCTACCTCCCCCCCGAACACCAGTGTCCAAAGATGCTCATTGTCAGTGGGCAGTCGCTATTGCAAGCCCCCTCTCCAGGTATCAGGGGCACCCCTGCCTGTGGAGCGCAGGTTCCTCCCAGATCTACGTTGGGGGCTGCCCTGGACGGAACTTGCAATGGATGATGTCTCTGCCTGCTCACGTCCATGCATGTCCCTAAGGGTTTGTGAGAGCTCAGTGAGCACACGGCGCACAGCGGCAAGTTCAGCACATACGTCTTTGGACGTCGCATGCAGTTCCCCCCTCAGGCTCTCGGTGCTTCTCTCCATTTGTGCCCTTAGTGTCTCTGTACTTCTCTCCATTTCTGCCCTAAGTGTCTCAGTTGATGTTTCTATGGCTGCCTTAGTACCCCCACATTCATCAGCATGGTCCTTGAGGAGCGTGGCCAGTTGCTGCTGTTGCACGATCACCTGGTCGAGGGACTGTTGCCTCTGCTGTGCCATGGCCATTTGCGGTGGTGTCACAGAGGGGCTGGTCACCTCATGTTGCCTTGCCACAGGGCTTGTGGGGGATGGCCAGTCGTCGTCTTGTGGGTGCCCCTGCGTGGTATCCTCATGGTGTACGGGATGAAACAGACAGGGGGATTGAGACAGGTCATGGATGGATCTAACTTCGACATCCCCGTTTTCTGTGTCGGAGCATGCTGCCATTAATGCAGTGTCACCTATGGTGCTGCTGCCACCAGAAGCAGTGCCTACTATGGCATCCATTGGGGGGACCTGTGGTGGTGCTGTTGTGGGCATGCTGGCTGCTGGGGTGCCTGTTGGAGTTCCCTCCTGTGTGCTGCCACTCGATTTGTGCTGCTGCCGTGTCTTGATGCGTGCAGCTGAGGTGGAGGGTCTTTGGCCGTTGGTCTTGGCCCTCTTTGCAGGTGTGCTGGTAGGGGTGTCCTGGAGCTCGTCGTTTGAATCGGACCCTGTGGTGGAGTAAAGGAGGGCGAGCGTTATAAATGGGTCTGTGGAAATTGGAATGGCAATGTATCACATGCATTGGGGTGGTACCTGAGGGTGATTTGGGTTGGGGCCTTGGAGGTGGTTTCATTTGTGTGTGGAGTGAGGGTGCAGTTGTTTTGCAGCCTGCAGTTAGGGTGTGCCTGCTGCACGTGTAGAGGGTGTTTTTAGGATTTTTAATTATTTATGTATTTAATGTGACTTTTAAAGTGTGCTATCAGGCCTATGCATGTGGCCGTTCTCCTGGACATGTGTTACTGTTGCACTATGTGGACACGTGGTACTTCACATGATTGGACATTGTGGTTTTGGCATTGTTTTATTTGGGGCACCTACCTGATTCTTCGGTTGTCTGCACTCCTTTCTCCATCCCTCCGACTCCCTCTATACTCTCCATTCCAATGGTGGAGGCACAGATTTCTTCCCAGGGGGTCAACTTGATGGGTGATTCCGATCCCCCACCGGTAGCTGTGGCAATGTTGCGGTTGGCAGAAAGTATGCTACGGACGCGGATCCGCAGGTCGTCCCATCGCTTTCTGCATTGCTGTGGGTTGCGGGGTGCGGTCCCCACCGCACTTACCCGCTGTGCCACCAGGGCCCATATGGCCTTCTTGTTCGCAAGTGCCGTCCTGGTCATTTGCGTGGAGAAGACGGCGGCAGCATTCTCCTGGAGGGTCTCTGTGAGCACGGTGAGTTCCTCACGGGAGAAGTGGACCTGCCGCTTGCGGTCGCACGCTTTCTTCGCTACTTTTCCCATTATTCTTGGTTTCACTAGGGTGGCTAACGGGTTGGGATGTGTCTCAGGGTAGTGTTTTTAATGGTTGTGTGGAAATAGTGTTTTTATAGGTGTACGGCGTGATGTTTCCCGTTCCGGGACCATGTTTTTACTTCCGTTTCCGTATATTTCCGGTCACCGTACTTTCCGGTTGCCGCTCATTGCGGTGACCGCTAAGATGGGTGGCGGAATTGCACCGAGGGCGCCGTACGGCGGCGGTGTGGGCCGTTTTGGGGTCATTTCCGCCATCGCGGACTTTGAACTTCCGCCATGGCGTGGTGCTCGTGCCCGATGGGTCGGAATGAGCCGCACTTTGCTCTGTCATGCAATGGCGGAAACGCTATTTACGCTATGGCGGTCCGGTCGGTCGATTTCCGCCAGGGTCGTAATGAGGGCCATTGTGTGGATTTTGGGAGACTTATGGATACATTGGTTGAAGGTGCATGCAGAAAGCTGTGGAGTATCTATAGATCTTGGATTTGCACATGTGGAAGTGCACTGGCATGGAGTGCGTGAAATGAAGTGGTTGGACTTGCTACCTCTCTGTGCAACTTTGAAGATAGAGGAACATCCAGACATAATTGTAATTCATTGTGGAGGGAACAGTTTAGGACATGTGTCTGGAATTTCTTTGCAATTTGCAATGAACGAAGGACTTCAGAAGATCATGGACATGTTTCCAAACTCCAAAGTAATTTTTTCACGGATTGCGCAGAGACAAAGGTGGCTTCATTCTTTCTCATGTGGTCCACAAATGGAGAAAGCAAGGCGTAATGTTAATAAGGCGGTTTGTGCCTTCCTAAGAGATTTTGGCATGTCCTCTTTTCAGAATGAAAATATTATGTTTCGTAGTACATACATTTTTCTCAGAGATGGAGTCCATCTTACTTATGCTGGCAATCAGATTTTTCTGAGAAATGTACAAAATGCATTGCGACCTTTTTTAGAAATACAGCATCCATTTTGAAGTAGGTGTTAAGTATTTATAGTTTTTGACATACAAACAACTCCCAAAGGCTCTTTTCAGAGCCACCACTTCCTCCCAGAGAAAAATGCAATGGTTACAGTAGGGAAGCACCCCAATTTCTTTTATGTTCACGAACTGTCCGTGGACTTTCAAGAAATACAAAGGGCCCTGCTTTATTTATCTTCACTTCTATTTTTTAACTGTGAAAGGCGGCTCTGAAAAGAGCCTTATTATTTTTTGATTTTTGTTATTTTGTATTTTTTTTGGTTTTTTTATACACGACACACTAGGAGAGGAGGGGAAAGGAGGGTAAAGGAGGGGGACACCAACCACAGGGATAAGAAAGAGCGAGCTGAGAGAGGAAGATGTAGAGTGGGTTTTATTTGGGTAGTGAGCAGGTCTTCTCGTGCTGTGATACGATAGTCTCAAAAGCACTACGAAGTCGCTCCCCCCTGCAGAGTACTGTGTCACAGTACATACATACAACTGTGACCCTCGAAAGGTAAGGGTCATCAGAATTCTGTATGGCTTGTGAGGCAGCTTGAGGAAGACGCTGTCCCAAAGAGGTGTTCCTTGTGGTGACAGGATCAGAAACGGAGGATGAAGTAGAGGCAATCAACCTACTACGCTCTTCGCAAAGTACAACCTGGCGAATGGCCCCAGTGTGGAATGAGTTGAGGTGTCGCTTCATGGTAGTGGTCCCAAAGCTGTACGAACCATGCCTTCCGCGACTAAGTACCATTTTGCACTCATTGCAGGTGATACGGTTCGCACGAGCCTTAGGACCATTCCCATGAACGGTAAACAACCGCCACACCCAAGAATCACGCCGAGGGCGGGTAGTAGGGATTTCCTCTACCTCATTCTTGTCATCCTCTTCTTCCTCCTCTGTATCCTCACTCCTGTCCCCTCTTCAGGCCCTTGGAGAGATGGTGGTGGTGGAGGGGGTGAGGTGGTGCTGAGGCAGATGTAGCACCAGGTGGCATAGTGGAGCCATGGATGTCATCGGCTTGGAGATGGAAATCTCAAAATCTGCAAAGTATGCAGCAAAATGCAGTGTGCTCTCTGGAATAGCCAGAAGCACAATGAGAATGAGCTCTAGGGCATGGTCTTTTATAGGGGTGCTTGTACGCGGCTCGCAGACATGCGCGCCTTCCGCAAGACAGATCGAACACCAAAAAAGGTTCAAAAAGTCACAAAAACTATGTGGAAACTTAGGATTAGTATGTGGGATTTGTGATATGGTGAGTTTTTAATGAGAAATATTGTGGATTACTTGGAAATGTACTTTTAAACTGTTCGGGGACTCGAACAGTGTCCGCATTCAGAACACGCGATCAGCGTGGGTGCGGTCACATGATTGCTTCGTGAGCATGTTCGCTAAGGAAGCGGCCGTCCGCAGGAAACCCAATGTACGGACATTGTTTTGCGCATGCACGTTGATGTTCTACGGACAGTGTTCGGGTTCTGAACTAATTAAAAGTGCGTCACACGTAAAACGAAGAGTTACGGACAGCTGTTTGTTCTTAGCACAGTTTAACTTACTTGCAAACAATACGGACAGACATGGCGTCCCAAGCACACCTCCATTTTCGTTTATTTACGAACAATTCAGGACACCACGAGTGTTCTTAGAACAGTTTCAACTTGCTAGCGAACACTATGAACAGGCATACTGTTCTTAAGGACACCTCTATTTTCGTTTATTTACGAACATTTCAGGACACTATGAGTGTTCTTAGTACAGTTTCAACTTGCATGAGAACATTATGGACAGATATAGTGTCCTCAGGACACTTACATTTTCGTCTTTTTACGAACATTTCCGAACAACCGCGCTGTCCGTGGACACCTAAATTGGTTTTAACAAAAAGAACTGAAACTAATTACAACACAATATAAAAAATATATATGTTAAATGTATACAAAATAATATTTATTAATTGGTTTATATAGTAAAGTGTGTACCATTAGGTGCACTATCTTCTGACATTTCCTCTCATGGGAAATGCTCCTCTAGCCACTCCAGAGTACTACACATTTCTGTGAGAAAACAAAAAAGTAATATTTGTTTTTATCTAATACAGAAAGTTTATAAATATATGAGTAAAATGAAGTGCACTTACTATTTCAGGTAAGATATGTGATGAGTAGTCTGTACGTCTAGTCTTGCTCTTAGTTGTGGAGTGTCTGTGAGGTAATTATGTTGGAAGCCACTTTATCTTCTTTTGGTATATTCCATTTTAGAACATATTGTATTTAAATGAACGGTTAGTGTGTTACATATATGGGTTACATTTCTTAAGTATTACTACATATACTTTGTATGTGTGCTGCTTTGTGAATTTGTTAAATGTTCCTATGTTATAATATAACAATTACACATACCCCCCAGAGTTTTTAGGTGGTGGTACTATTGTCCAAAGATGCCCGCGGACAGTCAAATTCAGTAGAAAGGGTTCAGTATGTTCCACATTACATGTACATATAGTCAAAGTTATTATTGTTAAATTGTGCTACTAAAAAACTATGACATTCAGTAAAAAAACTTTGTTAAAGGGACGTTATGGTTCAGTTGCGCTACGAAAAACCTATGAAATTCAGTAAAAAACTTTGTTAAAGGGACGTTATGGTGCAGTTGCGCTACGAAGAACCTATGAAATTCAGTAAAAAAACTTTGTTTAAGGGACATTATGGTTAAGTTGCGCTACTAAAAACCTATGAAATTCAGCAAAAAAACATTTGTGATGTCATCTTTGATGTCCTGGCTGTTAGTGTTAGCAGTGCACGGTGGTGCGAGTTATGGTTGCTTATCTTACCATAACTGCCGAATTTCAGGGGTTTTTCGGTTTTACTTTGAACCATAACGTCCCTTTAACAAAGTTTTTTTACAGAATTTGATAGGTTTTTAGTAGCGCAACTTAACCATAACGTCCCTTTTAACAACGTTTTTTATACTCTAACACAAATTATTAAAGGGACGTTATGGTTAAATTGCACTAGCAAAAACCTATGAAATTCAATGAAAAAACGTTGTAACAGGGACGTTATGGTTACAGGTAAAACCGAAAACCCCTTGAAATTCGACAGTTATGGCAAGCTAAGCAACCATAACTCATGCCACCAGTTTGCACTGCAAGGGCTAACACCCATGACATCAAAGATGTCATCACAAATCCCATTCATGACATCACTGATGACATCACATGTGCATTTACTTTTAATAGGAAGCCTCCACAAGGGATTGTTATTGTAATGGTGGCAGGAAACTATCAAAGATTATTGGAAGAACTATCATGAAATAAGTAGGTAATGGAGGAATGCATTGCTATACACACCATTGTATTACACACTTCTTCACTATACATGAAGGGACTCATGTGCAAACATCACCATTGTCTGCACCGTGCCTCATGGAAGTGTAATCTTGGGTCTTGTGAAACATGTAAGAAGTAGCTACCATTGCCTTTCTAACTACATAATTGCATTACTTCACAGAAACAATAACTACACCACAATGCATACAAACATGACCATATACAAGGGAATTAAAGTAATCTAAAAAAGAGCAGTATTACCAGAAACTGTTCATAACAAAACTCATTATCTTCATGCACAGAAACCAGTGCTGTGTTTTATGCTTTCCTCTTCCCCTATATGTATATGTATCACATGATGTGAGTGAACCATATGGAAAGTACTGTAAGAACATATGGGAAGGGTGCAGCACACAAATATAGAACCTTTTGAATTGTTTGTTCCTCAGTTAGTGAAGAAAAGCACCTGGCCTACTTATGGTAGTGAACAAAACAGAGGGAGCCACACATGCGATGTCATCAGTGATGTCATGAATGAGATTTGTGATGACATCTTTGATGTCATGGGTGTTAGTCCTTGCAGTGCACACTGGTGGCACGAGTTATGGTTGCTTAGCTTACGATAACTGTCGATTTTCTTTTCCCAGTTTTACCTGTAACCATAACGTCCCTATAACAAAGTTTTTCCATTGAATTTCACAGGTGTTTGCTAGTGCAACTTAACCATAACGTCCCTTTAACAAGGTTTTGGTTAGTGAATTTCATAGGTTTTTAGTAGGGCGCTTTAAGCATAATGTTGCTTTATGCTAGTTTGTTCAGTAAAGAGAAAAGGTTTTAATAACATATACACACAGTAATTCATAGAAATTAGCGCACAAGTGGCGCACGCGGCTGGCGCACAGTGTGTGCGTGCAAATCTCTGCGCCAGCCGCGTGCGCTAAAATCCATTTCCGCGCACAGCGTATTCATGGATTTTAACTACCAAAACCAGCCGTGGCGCACAGTGGCGCAGCGACCCTGCAGCAGCGCCAGTTACGCCCCCAAGAACGCCCCTCGCCAAGGAAAAGCCATCAAAATCCCCAATCCAGCACAAAGGGCTGCGCTAACCCTGTACCAGTGTACAGGGCTGCCACACAGCACACGGCAAGCGGGGAACGTGTATTACTGGGGTTCGTGGGAAGTCTCACACGCGATTTGAGCAGGGTACGTGTATTTCAGGGGTGTGCGGGAAGTTTCAAACGCAATAGGCCCTGTGCGAGTGGGGTACGTGTATAACTGGGGTTCGCGTGAAGTCTCACATGCGATTTGAGCAGGGTACGTGTATTTCAGGGGTGCACGGAAGTTTCCCACGCGATAGGCCATGTGCGAGTGGGGTACGTGTATTTCAGGGGTGCGTGGGAAGTTTCACACGTGATTGGCCCTGTGCGAGTGGGGTACGTGTATAACTGGGGTTCGCATGAAGTCTCACATGCGATTTGAGCAGGGTACGAGTATTTCGGGGATGGGCGGGAATTCTCAAACGCGATAGGCCCTGTGCGAGTGGGGTACTTGTATTTCAGGGGTGCGCGGGAAGTTTCACATATGATTGGGCCTGTGCGAGTGGGGTACGTGTATAACTGGGGTTCACGTGAAGTCTCACATGCGATTTGAGCAGGGTACGAGTATTTCGGGGGTGCGCGGGAATTCTCAAACGCGATAGGCCCTGTGCGAGTGGGGTACTTGTATTTCAGGGGTGCGCGGGAAGTTTCACATATGATTGGGCCTGTGCGAGTGGGGTACGTGTATAACTGGGGTTCACGTGAAGTCTCACACTCGATTTGAGCAGGGTACGTGTATTTTGGGGGTGTGCGGGAAGTCTCACATGCGATTTGAGCAGGATACGTGTATTTTGGGGGACACGGGAAGTCTCACACGCGATAGGTCCTGTGCGAGTGGGGTACGTGTATTTCATGGGTGCGCGGGAAGTTTCAAACGCGATAGGCCCTGTGCGAGTGGGGTACGTGTATTTCAGGGGTGCGCAGGAATTTTCACACGCGATTGGCCCTGTCCGAGTGGGGTACGTGTATAACTGGGGTTCGTGTGAAGTCTCACACACGATTTGAGCAGGGTACATGTATTTCGGGGGTGCGCGGGAAGTCTCACATGCGATTTGAGCAGGGTACGTGTATTTCGGGGGTACACCAAAGGGGACTACCCCGCACCCCTGGTCATGTCCCGCAGGCAGCCCATCCACCATGGGCATGCCCCCCAGACAAACCACATGTCAGCTTGCACCACTGATCACCAAATCATGTCCCCTGCACCCCCACCCCCCAGCAGTCATGGGCACCTGTCAGCAGGCCCCCACTCATGTCCCACACATGTCCCCCTGCACTCCCGCCACCCAGCAGTGCGGGGCACCTGCCAGCAGGCCCCCACCCATGTCCCCCTGCACCCCCAGCCCCTAGCAGTCAGGGGCACCTGCCAGCAGGCCCCCACCCATGTCCCACCCATGTCACCCTGCACCCCCACCCCCCAGCAGTCAGAAGCACCTGCCAGCAGGCCCCCACCCATGTCCCCCTACACCCCCACCCCCGTGCAGTCAGGGGCACCTGCCAGCAGGCCCCCACCCATGTCCCCCTGCACCCCCACCCCCCAGCAGTCAGGGGCACCTGCCAGCAGGCCCCCACCCATGTCCCACCCATGTCCCCCTGCACCCCCGCCCCCCAGCAGTGCGGGGCACCTGCCAGCAGGCCCCCACCCATGTCCCCCTGCACCTCCACCCCCCAGTAGTCAGGGGCACCTGCCGGCAGGCCCCCACTCATGTCCCCCTGCACCCCCGCCCCCAGCAGTGAGGGGCACCTGCCAGCAGGCCCCCACCCATGTCCCCCTGCACCCCCACCCCCCAGCAGTCAGGGGCACCTGCCAGCAGGCCCCCACTGATTGTCCTCCTGCACCCCCGCCCCCCAGCAGTGAGGGGCACCTGTCAGCAGGCCCCCACTCATGTCCTCCTGCACCCCCGCCCCCCAGCAGTGAGGGGCACCTGCCAGCAGGACCCCACTCATGTCCTCCTGCATCCATGCCCCCCAGCAGTGAGGGGCACCTGCCAGCAGGCCCCCACTCATGTCCCCCTGCACACCCATCCCCCAGCAGACAGGGGCACCTGCCAGCAGGCCCCCACCCATGTCCCACCCATGTCCCCCTGCACCCCCACCCCCCAGCAGTCAGGGGCACCTGCCAGCAGGCCCCCACCAATGTCCCCCTGCACCCCCACCCCTCAGCAGTCAGGGTCACCTGCCAGCAGGCCCCCACCCATGTCCCCCAGCACCCCCACCCCCCAGAAGTCAGGGGCACCTGCCAGCAGGCCCCCACCCATGTCCCCCCTACACAAAATAATGATGCACAATCATGGCCCACTTCTACACCAAAAAACCACTTCACGCCACCCCATTCTTGAGACACAATGATTTCCCAATCCACCCCACACTGACATGCCTATCTCAAGACACAAACCAAAAGTCAACTATGTACATCAACACATGTCCGTCACACACATACACTGGTTGGCATTGATTGTGTAAACCCACATTTTCACATGCATCAACTCAATGAGGGAATCACACACACATGGAACTAAAATTTGAAAATGTATTATGTACATAAATAAATCAATGAAAAGAAAGCATACCAAAATAGCAAAAATGAAATGAAAAGCATGGGCAAAAGATGAGTGAATGAAAATCATAACCAATCCAAAAAATAATTCCAAGAAAAACGGTCCAAACTCTCCCTCCACCAACGCAAATCCAAAGGAAAGAAAAAGAAAATCCATTGCTTCATGTCCATGATGAAAAAAAAAAAATCAAATGAATCCATAGTCCAACTATTTACAATCCAATGTGAAAAAAAAACATTAATCCATGTGAAAACTCCAAAAGAATATTTCAAATAAATCCATTTTTGGAGTATGAAAAGGGTCCATGAGCCCAACCAAACAAATGAAACCTATCTAACAAACTACCTAAAAATACAACTATACACAAATTTGTGTGGCATTGTCCATTCACCACAAATAAAAGGAAAACGTAAAGGAAACCTAACTCTAAAAACTATTTACAATGGCAGCGGGCTAGTCCGATGGCTCAATTCCCGATTTCCCGGGCCAGGGCATCATCGAACTCCTGCTCGTTGTCCAGGAGGCGGTCCTCTTCCATGGCCTGAGGGTTCACAGGGACAACAACATCTGGACCTCCAGGTCCCTGCGAATTGCCTCGAGGCACTCGGCCCGCCTCAGAGCCCTACGCATGGAGTTCTCCGCCCTGCCATTGTGAGCCGTGCCTCTTCCGCCCGCTGCCGCTCCGCATCTATAGCATGGCCTAACCGCTGCCACACCGAAGACACTTCTAGTCCTGGGTCCTCCTGCCCTCTGGCCGATGCCTGCCCCTCCGATGTTGAAGGCCCCGAGCCATCATGGCTCCCACCTTGTTGCTGCTGCTGCTGTGCCTGTACCTGTGCCCTGGCTCTTGCTGCCTGCACGTCCTCCTCCGGCTGGGGTGCAGTTGTCGAGGTGGCCACCCCTGCTGGACGTCCGACTCCCGACTGTGGCAGGGATCTTTTCTCCACCAGCCTGGCCGCAAGGTCAGAGGCAGCTCCACAGGGTACCCAGGTGATACATGGGTGGGAAGATGGCATGGAGGACGACTGGCGCATAGGGGATTCAGGTGAGGAGGGGGTCGGAACAAGGTCCAGCAAACGGAGGAATCCGGCCCTAGTGACCTGTCCCAGTAGGTCAACGCAGACGAGACATTCGAGATGACGTGCAGTGTCCTAACGAAAACACTGCAGGTCACCTCGCATGCCCCGTTGACGCAACGCCATCCCACTCAGGACAGGCTCAACCCAGTCCCGGATAGCCACGTCTGGAGGGAGAGGAAGGTCAGTTGTTGTAAGTGGATCACCTCCCTGAAAACGGGTCTGGACGTAGGCATTCCTGCTAGTGCAGGATGATGCAGTCACAGGATCGGGGACAGGATTACACACAGGCACCTCCGCGGCGGCCTGTGCTGCCTCCTGTCCCAGCCCCTTCACTGCACCACTAGCACGAGTGGAATCCCCACCTTCAGACCCTGTTTAATTCCCTTCCACGGCCTCCTCCTCCACCAAACCCCCCACCAACCTGGATGACTCCGTGCCATCTTCCACCGTCGGACCCTGTGGGGTCTCAGCTGCCCCTTCTGCTGCCGAGGAGTCCAACTCTGACCTCCGCCACTCTTCAACCTACCCTCGGCAGCTGTGGCCTGGGACGCAGCACCGGACTTCTCACTCCCTGATGAGATGACAACTTGGGAGGGGAGCCGGGCCTTGCGTCTCCGGCTGGCGTTGCGATCCCTGCCGCTGTGCTCCACAGCACCCTCTCTGCCCTCTTCATCAGTTGACGCTGCAGACAGGGAGAGAAAGATCACAGGCATCAGGGCACTGTACAATGGACTGATACACACATAACAGTTGCACATGAGTGGCAGTATCAAACTTCAGACATGGCATCACAATCCCCAAAACACATGTCATTTCAACTCACACACATGAGCAATTCCACAGCCATATCGCAACAGCCAGCACCATCCATACACATACGACAGCATGAGCATCCGAAGGTGAGCCTGATGTCACATGAAACACGGGGAGTGCAAAACACATGCACACACACCACCACACTTACATGCATGATGTGTACATGTCCACCAACTGTCACAGTGATGAGATCGTCATCCATGTCACATCTGGCATTCAGCCTTCTATACGTCAGTGTCACATGCATCCAAGTTGCATCACAGTTGCACACTTGTCAAATACACACACATGCACATGTACACAGTGCAGATACATGCAGCAGGAACCACCATCCATTTGCGTCACCACAACCATGCCAACGTACATACAAAGAATTTCAAACATGTGTGCTCCCACATCTGCATTTCGCCTGCATGCTTACCCACACATACACCATCCATTTGTCTCACACATGAGGGGACTTGCATGTGTCAGCATCACCCCCCTGTACATACACATCCATACATGGCCATACAAAAACACATGTGCAACCTGCCCACTACAGGCACACCATGACACGCACAGCATACAATCAGTATCCATGTACACTTACCGCTCAACTCCAGACGGGTCTGCCTCTCAAGGACCTGGATGTGGAGCGCTGGGCATATGCGTTCCAGGACCTTCATTTGGTGTTCTGACAGGTGGTCCTGGTGCCCCTTAGCATCCGCTGCCTTCAAGAGGCACCAGGCCTTGTTGAGGGTCCTGGACCTGAAGTCCTCCCAGCTCTTCTTGACATGTTGTAAATCGTGGACTACCACCCCCTCCGCATTGATGGCAGTCATGATGTCCATCCAGATCCTGGTCCGTCCTTCCTTGTCGGCGCGCAAACTTCCGAAGAGGGCATCATACTGCCCCAGGACTTGCTCCACCAGGACACCAACTTCGGTGGCAGTGAATCTGGTGGCCCTCTACCTCTCTGGCTGGGGGTTGCCAGTGGTACAAAACTATATATTGGATCAGTAGAACGGGTTGACTCTGGCACAATTAGAACATATCACATTTTATTTCAAATACTTCATTACAAAAAAATATATATATATTTAAATTCTTAAGTACTTTTTAAAAAAATCACCAATTAATCTCCTCATTCATACCCCACAAACACTCACCAATCTATCTAAAAAAACACACCATGTTATACCCCACACTCAATTTTTTGCAGAGCATCCACTCTGTTATTGTATTTCATTAACATGTTCAACAATGACCCAGTCCATAATATCAGGTGTCATTATATGACTGATATGGTGTTTAACCAGATGTCTTGCTCGTAGAAAAACGTCGACACATGTTTCGGTCAAAGACCTTCTTCAGGACGTCGGGCAAGAAAACAGTGCTCCACCCTATTTTGAACTTGTATGGGCCAGAATTCAATCCCCAAGATGCAATTCTTAGGATCGTGAAAAGAACCGAAAGGATTAATCCTCCACTGGCCTCGGTATTTATATCGAGCATATATCCAATGGTAAAGAAAAAGAACACTTTATGCAGGACCTGCACGTTTGTAAAAGCAGGACGTACACTAATGTAATGGAGTCACTCGATCCTCGATGGACCCCCGACAACTTGGTCCACTCGATCCAAAACCACGACCAAACAATCCACTACTCCGGACGGATTGTTTGGTCGTGGTTTTGGATCGAGTGGACCAAGTTGTCAGGGGTCCATCGAGGATCGAGTGACTCCAGTACATTAGTGTACGTCCTGCTTTTACAAACGTGCAGGTCCTGCATAAAGTGTTCTTTTTCTTTACCATTGGATATATGCTCGATATAAATACCGAGGCCAGTGGAGGATTAATCCTTTCGGTTCTTTTCACGATCCTAAGAATTGCATCTTGGGGATTGAATTCTGGCCCATACAAGTTCAAAATAGGGCGGAGCACTGTTTTCTTGCCCGACGTCCTGAAGAAGGTCTTTGACCGATACACGTGTCGACGTTTTTCTACGAGCAAGACATCTGGTTAAACACCATATCAGTCATATAATGACACCTGATATTATGGACTGGGTCATTGTTGAACATGTTAATGAAATACAATAACAGAGTGGATGCTCTGCAAAAAATTGAGTGTGGGGTATAACATGGTGTGTTTTTTTAGATAGATTGGTGAGTGTTTGTGGGGTATGAATGAGGAGATTAATTGGTGATTTTTTTAAAAAGTACTTAAGAATTTAAATATATATATATTTTTTTGTAATGAAGTATTTGAAATAAAATGTGATATGTTCTAATTGTGCCAGAGTCAACCCGTTCTACTGATCCAATATATAGTTTTGTGCTGCATAATACCTGAAGGATCAGGGATTATAACGCAGGTCTACCCCTTTATTTTCCTTTCGGTTGCCAGTGGTGCCAGATGATGTTGTGCCCGACATGGCAACCCCAGAGGCAGGAGTGGGTGGGCAACTGGGTCCTGGGGCTGGGCTGTGGAGCGATGGTATACCAGTCGGGAGTCTTTGGTTCCAGCAGGGGTGGTCACAGCAACTGGCTGATGTGCAGGCAGCAAATGGCAGGGCACGTGGGCAGCAGGCAGTCAGGCAGCAGCAGATGGTAGGTGGGAGCATGCTCGGTGTTCTGGGGGGCAGTAATTCGGTCTTCTGGGCAGGAGCGTGGTCTTCCGTGTGTTGATGCATGGCCAGCTTGATACGGAGTGATTTGGCAGTGAAAATATTGCACGTCTGCCTGTAATTCGAGGAAAGGCCCTTAGCGCATAAGCGCGTCAGCACACGTATGCGGTTTCATTGGACCAAAGGCCCTTAGCGCGTAAGCGCGTCTGTGATGTGACGCGCGCAGGTGTTTCCCTCATAGCACATGATGACAGAGCCCACATGGAAAAACTGCACATCCGAGTGTCATTGCGTGTAATTGGAGGAAAGGGCCCGCATACATGCATATGTGACATGTATGTGTGGGCCGGTTTAAAAGCTTTGTGTAGGATGCCATTTCCTTGTACGTGCTTTTCGTGGAGAGCGAGTGGGTGAAATCTGTACTTCTTGTCGGTTCACACGCGATTACTTCACAGCATTTGTAGTTCGTACTCCCTGTTGCCTCTGACAGCTTTCATTTTTCTTCACTTTTTGGGCCTGTTTCCTCAAACAGCGTTCACTTCTCCTTTTGTCCTGTCTTGTCAGACAGCGTACAATTCTTCTTTTGGCGGGGGTGTTGCCAACGCGCACACGCGCTTCTTTTTCGCGTTCTTTTTCCAGGCAGAGGGTGAGTCGCGCACGTATTTACCAACTGTGCTTGCCCCATGTGTTGCGGACCCCTTGAGAGGTCATTGTAGGCTGCGTGTATTACGCGTATGCTTATTTTTGTGTTTCTGGGTGCCACAGCGTAGTGCGGGTTCATTTTCCCACGCACGTGGTCTACGAGGGGTTGCGTGCATGTTAGTTTTTGTTTTTGGGCTGCCTGTGCGTTGCGTGACCCGTCATCTTCCCCCAGGGGTCACAGACAGCCTTGTTAGAGCACTAGGGTATGAATTCCATCTAGTGCCCTACCCTTTTGACCCCCAATTGCCCAAGACAATAGTTTACTGCTCCTCCCATACGCACAACAACATCAGTGCCATGGTTGGGAGGCGACCAAGCGGTAAGGGAGGCAAAGGTGGCCGATCTTCAAAAGGTGGACTTGGTGGGCGCGGTAGGGGACGTGGCCGGGATTTGCAGGGTGCCCCTATAACCCCACGTGTGGAGGACCTATCAGGGACACCCATGCCCCCCCATGGTTGAGGGAAACGTGGCTGAGACCATCCCAGCTCAGCCCTTGCTGGACCAGCCCATTGTGGCACCTGACCTGGCACAGGATCACTCCCAGGCTGACGTCCAGGTCAGCAAGTCTGGGCCCGACATGGCAACCCCAGAGGCAGGAGTGGGTGGGCAACTGGGTCCTGGGGCTGGGCTGTGGAGCGATGGTATACCAGTCGGGAGTCTTTGGTTCCAGCAGGGGTGGTCACAGCAACTGGCTGATGTGCAGGCAGCAAATGGCAGGGCACGTGGGCAGCAGGCAGTCAGGCAGCAGCAGATGGTAGGTGGGAGCATGCTCGGTGTTCTGGGGGGCAGTAATTCGGTCTTCTGGGCAGGAGCATGGTCTTCCGTGTGTTGATGCATGGCCAGCTTGATACGGAGTGATTTGGCAGTGAAAATCTTGCACGTCTGCGTGTAATTCGAGGAAAGGCCCTTAGCGCATAAGCGCGTCAGCACACGTATGCGGTTTCATTGGACCAAAGGCCCTTAGCGCGTAAGCGGGTCTGTGATGTGACGCGCGCAGGTGTTTCCCTCATAGCACATGATGACAGAGCCCACATGGAAAAACTGCACATCCGAGTGTCATTGCGTGTAATTGGAGGAAAGGGCCCGCATACACGCATATGTGACATGTATGTGTGGGCCGGTTTAAAAGCTTCGTGTAGGATGCCATTTCCTTGTACGTGCTTTTCGTGGAGAGCGAGTGGGTGAAATCTGTACTTCTTGTCGGTTCACACGCGATTACTTCACAGCATTTGTAGTTCGTACTCCCTGTTGCCTCTGACAGCTTTCATTTTTCTTCACTTTTTGGGCCTGTTTCCTCAAACAGCGTTCACTTCTCCTTTTGTCCTGTCTTGTCAGACAGCGTACAGTTCTTCTTTTGGCGGGGGTGTTGCCAACGCGCACACGCGCTTCTTTTTCGCGTTCTTTTTCCAGGCAGAGGGTGAGTCGCGCACGTATTTACCAACTGTGCTTGCCCCATGTGTTGCGGACCCCTTGAGAGGTCATTGTAGGCTGCGTGTATTACGCGTACGCTTATTTTTGTGTTTCTGGGTGCCACAGCGTAGTGCGGGTTCATTTTCCCACGCACGTGGTCTACGAGGGGTTGCGTGCATGTTAGTTTTTGTTTTTGGGCTGCCTATGCGTTGCATGACCCGTCATCTTCCCCCAAGGGTCACAGACAGCCTTGTTAGAGCACTAGGGTATGAATTCCATCTAGTGTCCTACCCCTTTGACCCCCAATTGCCCAAGACAATAGTTTAATGCTCCTCCCATACGCACAACAACATCAGTGCCATGGTTGGGAGGCGACCAAGCGGTAAGGGAGGCAAAGGTGGCCGATCTTCAAAAGGTGGACTTGGTGGGCGCGGTAGGGGACGTGGCCGGGATTTGCAGGGTGCCCCTATAACCCCATGGGTGGAGGACCTATCAGGGACACCCATGCCCCCCCATGGTTGAGGGAAACGTGGCTGAGACCATCCCAGCTCAGCCCTTGTTGGACCAGCCCATTGTGGCACCTGACCTGGCACAGGATCACTCCCAGGCTGACTTCCAGGTCAGCAAGTCTGGGCCACGCGTGGCGTTGCAAGTTGTTGTCACCAAGCCACGTGGATCTGGGGCAGCTATGTCATCTGCTGCCCCAAGTAGGCAGGGTGGGGAGGCTGCAGGGGCAGCTGCAGCTCCATCCGCCCCAGCTCTGACTCTCCCAGCCAGGACAGTGTCGGTCCAGGTCCATCAAACTGACGTTCCCCCTGCCAACAACACCTTGCAACCAATGCCTGCACCAAGACCAATGGTCATTGTGCATTCCCACACTCCTACTACCCAGTCTACCGGTGCTTCTGCCCCTACTGACCAGAGCGGCGTAAGCCACTCTGGCTCCACTCCACCTTCAAAAAAGAGGAAGAAGGGTGCTCTGGCACAACAGGCTGAGACCCCAGACACAGCTACACACTCCTTCACGTCACGGAAGCCTAGCTTTAATGACCCGGAACTTGATGCACTTGTGACCTATGTGTCAGTACACAGCCGCGAAATGGTTGTGACTCCAGGTTGCAAGACCACACCTGGTCAACGTAGGGCACACTGGCAGACCATCGCGGACCGCATAAGTGCCCTTGGATTTGTGAGGCGCACAGCTGATGATTGCTACAAGCGGTGGAATGACCTGAAACGCAGAGCAAAGAAAAAGCTGGCCTCAAATCATGCCGCTACTCTGGTGACTGGCATTGGGTCTCCACCAGAGGACAACAAACTCACTGAACATGAGTCTGTTGCTGGGGTCTTCGTCACAGAGGAACAGATACAAGGTGTGGGAGAACTACCTGATTACGACGCATTGTCCGGTGAGTGCCCATGCATGTGTGTGTAATCCATGTGTATGTTGTTTGGGTGACGGGTTCTGATTGAGTGCCTCAGTGGTATGGGTCATCCATGTGCTTCATCCAAAACATTCAGCAGCCTTGGATTTGGGTGTGACAGTATCCCTTCTGCCCACAGTAGTAATTTAGTCAACATTACGGCAGTTGCCCTTGAAGTGGCATCTTGCAACAACATTGTTTGTATTTTTCAGTGTTCGTTCAGGCTGATTGTTTCAATTCTCCCACTTTTGCTGCGCATTCCTCAGCCCTCTTGTCACATATGTAACATGCTTCTGTCATTGATGAACCCCACATTGGCCCACATGTGTTACCTTGTTAGGTGAATGGTTTGACCATTCAGGCTGATTGAGTATTGGCCTGATCACATACATTTTTGGGGCCTGTTTGAATGTGGAACATGATAGTTGTTTCCTGTCATGTTGAAGTGCACAACCATTGATGTGTACATCGGCCTGCAATCACTGTATTTTTGTACACTGGATGTGTTGCAGTTTGTGGCACATGCGTATTTTGTCACACTATGTAGCATTTTTCATCTCATCATGTCCATCTCACATGGATGGCTGACAGTACTCATTCACTGACATGTGGATGTACTTGTGGAATCATGCCATCTGTGTGATGGCATGTGTCATGTATGTGTATTGGACATGCCACTCACAGGCCAATGTATGATGGCAGTGCTACCCAGCATGCATCAAATGTGTTGCTCTTCCATCTTGGTGTCATCTGTGTCTGCCTTTTGCCTCCCCTTCAAACTCAGTGACAGTGCATGCATTGGAGGGTTATAGTCATGTGGGACATGTGTAAATCATGTACTGGTTCTGTAGCTTGTCAGGCCTATGTGTGTGCTATGGTGCTAATGCCTGTTTCCATTTTTTCTCTTTCATGTTTTTGCAGGGGATGACGCACTTGATGCTGTTGAGGTTGAGGAGATGGTGCAGACCCAGGAGGATTCTCAGGCACGACCGGGCAACAGTGGTGGACGTGGTGTGGTGGTGGGTGAGAACCCAATCTTGCTGCAGACCATTCTGTCCTGGGGTGTCTCTGGGTGCACCTCCCCAGACCTCTATTCAGGTGCTGATTCGGATGATGAGACCTATGTGCCGTCGCAGTTAAGTGTTTCTGGCAGGGATTCTGTTCTGTCCAACCCACCTGCACCAGGGGTAGAACCCTCTATGGGGATGTCAGTGTTGGTAAGTCTGCCTTTGGCGGTTACGGATGCAGGGTCACACTCCACAACATCTGATCCTGTTCCTGGGCCAGCAGATCAGAGGGGGAATGCAGTCCTGCAGCCTCAGGCAGTGCCCGCACAGCAAGGTGCAGATCGCCTTGCCCCAAACAGGTGTGGTGCCCGCCGACGCGGTGGCCGTATGCCACCAGGCAATACCGTATGGGAACAATCCATGTACGGTATGGCAACCGAACAGGCAGCATCAGTTGAGATAATGGCTCAAGCAATGGAGAGGGTGGCCACTTCCATTGTCCCCCCTGAAAGGCAGATGGAGCTACTACAGCAGGCAACAGACTCCATTTGCAAATCACACAGGGAAGACATGTTGGCGTTCAACAGGGACTGACGGGCGGCACTGGAGACTCTGAGCCAATCCATCTCAATAGATTCCCAGGCCCACAGTGAAGCCCTGAGGGAAGAACTCCATAACCTCAGGGAGACTCTTCTTGACCTTGAGGCTTCCGCTAATTTCAGGACAGAACAGCAGCTGGAGCGGCTCACACCTTCGCTCTCAGCTGAGATACAGGCAACACGTGAGGAGATCCGGACATCATGGGAGGCCGTGCATGCAGAAATGCATGCAACCCGTGAGGTGGTGCATGGGGATCTCCGCACTTTAATCCTCCAGAATCAGACCTTCAACACCCGCATGCTTGCTGCCATGGAGGACCATACCAGGGCTTTGTGTGGGCTGCCTCCCATAGCACCTCCACCTCCTGATGCAGCAGCAGAGGGTTATGAGAGCGACAGCAGCA
Organism: Ambystoma mexicanum; assembly: GCF_040938575.1. Classification (NCBI taxonomy): domain Eukaryota; kingdom Metazoa; phylum Chordata; class Amphibia; order Caudata; family Ambystomatidae; genus Ambystoma; species Ambystoma mexicanum. Next base: position 357,403,330 of record NC_090928.1, read on the forward strand.
ATTCTCCCACAATAGCGTAGCCGTGCAGGCCATGAGCCCATGGAGGTGTTTTTTTTTTCCAACATCCACACAGGTGGCTCTTGATGCGCGCCCTGTCCTCGGAACTCCTGGGTGCCCCCCCCCTGGCCCCCACATGGCCATTTTTGATTTTTGATTTTTGATTTTTTACATTTTTTTACAGTGTGTTGCGTTGTGTGGCTCCCATGGGCTTCCACTGTATTCCAGCTGGGCACATGCAGGCTTGTTCTGAGTTTGGGTTAGATGCTTGGGTTCGTGAGACACACACCCCTCCTGCTTCCCATTTCCATGGGCTTGCAAAGGGTGTGCCCAAGTGACAGTGAATTACACAGTGACATTGGACTCCCATGAGCTGTGTGGGCAGTCTGTAGTCAATACTGTGTATACATTCCTAGAGGATATTCTTGTTGTATTGTACACTGCATGGTGTATTGATATGTGCTTGTGCTTCAATGTCTCCCTCCAAATTTGCAGGTTCATTCCTCATGTCTTCACAGGGCCATCTACGATGGAGTTCAGTTCTATGCAGTACACTGACAAATTTGGAAGGCTGCAACACTACAGTTGGAAGGGGTAGATGTGGTGGCATATTCAGGTTGTAAGACTATGACTACTTTAACTTAGTACTGTCATGTTTTTCCTATGTTTGAGGTTGTGTTGCTGCATTGTATTGTTGGTAAGTATTTGGTCATGTTGTTGTTAGTTCTACATTACTGGAAGCATATTGTGTGTGGCCAGTTTCCATTAGGGACAGTGTACTTTGTGACACTTGTGTCAGGTTTTGGGGATTGCTTTGTTTGCTTTCACATAGCATGACATACTATGGTGTGTTGGGTGGCGGAGCTGGGGAGGGGTTGGGTGCATTGGCGCTGTTGTCATGTTGTATTTTGCAAGGGGGTCATGAATTTAGCAGCATTTTTGATGACACAGCATTGGTGGTGTTTGTGTAGGTACGGATGCACACAATGGAACACTTCCAGGTGACCAATCTCAGGCTGGTATGGTTGTGACAGTTGACTGTCCCTTATGTCATCATCATTGATTGTCAGCTGGTATGTGCCAGGGCTGTGTGCACTCCACAGGGGTGTGATTTTAGGTGAAGTAATTAGCCACCAGCTGCGTGCGGGCTGCCTCACCCCGTGCCCTTTCCCCTCCCTTGCACAGCGGGCGTGCATGTGGTTGGGGATGTAGGGGCACCACCATGTCCACCGGCAGGCCCCGGCGTGTTGCAAAGTTGTGCAGGACACATGCTGCCACTATGATCCTGCACACTACTGGGGAAGCGTATAACAGCTGCCCGCCAGAACGGTCAAGGGAGCGAAAGCGTGACTTGAGCACTCCAAATGTGCGCTCCACTATGCCCCGGGTTGCAATATGGGCTGTGTTGTATCTTACCTCATGTGGCGTGGTGGGGTTCCGAATTGGCGTCATCATGTGGGTGCTCAGAGGGTAGGCACTGTCTCCTGTGGAGGTGGTGATGGGTATCATTAGTGGGGTTGTGACATTACTCAGTATCTGACATGCATGCATGTGCTGTGGCATTTATACTCACCAAGCAGCCACGTATCGCCATGCCGCCCAGCTTCTAGGTCCCGGTTTAGGGTTGACATTCTGTAAATGAAACTGTCGTGGGTGGATCCTGGATAGTTGGCACATACTGAGGTGATGATTCCCTTGGCATCACATACTACCTGGTCGTTGATGGAATGCCAGTGCTTGCGGTTTCTATAGATGTGCTCAGATGCCCTCGGAGGACGTAGAGCCACATGGATGCAGTAAATGGCACCTAGCACTTTTGGGAAGTGTGCCACCCCGTAAAAATCCTGGATGACAGCCTGCCTTTCGGCAGGTGTTCTGGGCAGGTATATGTGCCTGCGGACTGATGGGCGTGCAGTCATGATGCCCAACACCTGGTGCAGGCAGCGTGACTGTGTGGCCTGTAACACCCCCCCACTATGGCACTTGTCCGCTGAAATGATCCAGTGGCCAAGAAGTGCAGTACATTGAGGACCTTCTCCAGGGGGCTGAGTGCTTGGGAGCAAAGCGTGGGTGATGTGAGGTTATCCTCCCACGAGGTCGAGTATTATGTGAGGTGGAAACCTGTACCTCCCATACACCTGGTCATCAGGCACCCACAAAGGCTGGTTCTGGGTGTGAAAATTCTGGGCCTGACTATCCACCTCCTGCGGTATCCCATGACCACTGCTGCTAAGAACGGTATATTCATCCTGGCGTCTGTGCTTGTTTGTTGTTTGCGTGCACTTTTATGCTGCACGGGTCCACGTACGCCTGCTTCCTGCTGGCGTACGTGTTTCCAGATTAGTGCATCTTTTTTGGCGCACGCGTTAGACCCATTTGATTCCATGAATACGTGTTGTAGGCGAGCATGTGGGCGTTCCGCACACTTGCCTCCTGTCCTTTCCCCGTCACGCCCACATGTTCACGTGTTGTTCCCCATTCCGCGTGTCACGCCCCGTGTTATGCCTACTTTTGTTGTGTGCGCCGCGCTATGTGCGCTTTCGCTGTGCGCTTAGCGCACGCTGTTTGAGGGCGTGTGCACCAGCTTGCACCGAACAGGATTTTGGCGCACATCCGTGGATTTCCACGCGCACGGACTTCCATGAATCGCTGTGCGCGGGTTTCGCTGCGATTTTCGCACTGGCACCGCAATTCCCACGCTTTCGCACACTTGCGCTGAAATTTTCGGCGCACATTAATTCCATGAATCGGCCTGTTTGACTTCAACTAGTTGGCGTATGTGCAATTACACGGCAAGTATCCGTAGGACTCCATTAGTGTCCACATGTCTGCATCTTGAAATGCACTTTTCAGTAACTGTGGAAGCACACATGTTTACGTTCCACACCTAGACCCATGCATAGGTCAAGCAGTGTATGCTGATAACACTGCCCCTGTCGCCAGCCCTACATATTCATGCAGTAGGCTACCTCATTTAAATTATTGCTGTCCACTTTGTGGGAGGCTCTGCAAGCTTAGCAATGTGTGGCTATAGTACTCCTAACTGTATAATGGCCACTGCTAAACAAACAACAGCAACCTGCTTTATCTGCTGCTTCCTTTTTCATGACCTGTGAAACTGATACATTGTTTGTGCACTGAGCAGTGAGACGGAAAGTATGAACAGGTCACCTGCCGTTTAGACAGTTGAAGAAAATATGTAACTGCAAGTACGACAGTTTGTAAGAAGGCTGCAAAATTGCAAAGCTGGTACACCTTCCGCACGGACATACTAGCGCATGTAAAGGCACGTAAGGAAACAGCAAAATATACAGAGCGCAAACAAGCTTACTGGTGGTTGGGAAAGTGCTGTATATACATGGGTTGCACAGAATGATTGGCTTTGTGGCATAGGTAAAGAAGCTGTGGTTTGCGTTGTGAACATTCTTGTATTTCACAATGTAGGTATATATGTGAATGGTACTGCTAACAGTAATGGCGGTAGCATAAAGTGCTTGTACTGCATGTGACGACAACTCAAATTGTAGGGCAAATAAGCAGTGGGCTGGCTACCACCTTTCAAAGAATGATGTTGTGTACTGTCATGTACAGCATTTGCCACATCCGCTGCGGACAACAAGAGGGGAATCATGTAGGGCAGCGGAGCTGTAAAACAACCTTTCCAAAGCATACGCTGCGTTACAGACACTTACCTGACAAAGGGCATTGTATTGTACATGTACTGCAATGCGCTACTGTGCACAGGGAAGGAACTTGGAAGTACATTGCAATGGTCGTTACAGGAGCATTACAACTGTGCGCAAACATTTCATTCCCAATGGCCGACAAAGACATGCCATTTCCCTTGAAAAGGTGTATGTATTGGGCACCAATGTTTTCATTCTCACAGGAGTACATCCCAGCAGCACTCAAGAAGTCACACATGCTTCTGTTGATGAGACCCCTTCCGACCTCTGGCTGCTGACAGGAAGCATTGGAATAATGTCAGGCAATTCTCGGCCGTATACATGAGAAAAGCACCTTGGCAGTAGGAAACATGCGCTGCACTGCTTTCATCAAAATCTTCAGTTGATTGAACACACGAGAACAAGGCATGGAACCCAAAAAGAAGCCTCCAAAGTGCACGATCAGAACAGTTGCGAAGAGGCCACACGTCAACATTCTAGAAGCAGTCCGCCGACACAGGACGATTCCATACCTCTCCACAAAATGTCCACTCCCTCCAAACCTAAATTATTAGACAAGTCTTCTTGGTGGGCATACACGCACAGATTTTTCACAAAGTAATCGCACACAACGAAAACTGTGTGCCTTGCCATATTTGCCAGCCGCAGTACACAAAGTTCTGGAAAAGTGAATGCCTCCCTTTCCTGTGATGCACACCCAGAGCACCTGATTAGCCAAAGGCCATAGTCCCATTTCCATTGGCCAACATGGTGAGAAGGGCAAAATGTGGCACGTGCTTTCCCCCAATCACAGAGAGGGAGGCGCCCCGGTGAAGCAGGAGGACTTCTTATCCCTATTGGTGCTCTTTTCTGTAACGTATACCCTGACCACCTCATTGGCTAAGGGGCATAGTCCCATTTCTATTGGCCAGCATGCTCACAAACGCAGAATGTGGCATTTGCCTTTCTTCAAGTACCGCCAGGGCCATGCCCCAGTTAAGCCGGAGGAGTCCTTCCTATTGGCGCGCGTTCCTCTTACGCTCACCCTGAGCAGCACATGATAGGGCAATCGCTACAGTCCCATTTCCATAATCCAACATGGTGAGGAGCGTCGAATATGGCATGTGTGAGTCCCCAAACACATTGAGGGCCAGGCCAGAGTGAAGCAGGAGTCCCTCTTCCTATTGCAGCACATCCTAAGCAACTCATTGGTCAATCCCCACTGTTCCATTTTCGTGGCCACGAATATCCCCGCATGTGACTTTCAAGCTGCGTGCGGCTGTGGGGGAATAACTTGCATCCAGGGCAGGGGGAGTTCGTACTAAGGGGCGACTCTTAAAAGAGTCTGTTTTTCTTTTTTTTTAGATCCTTCTACAAAAACACCTTTTTTGTCTGTTTTCAGTAGCTTTTGAGTTTTGTTCTACGCACATTAGTTCAGTAAACTCTTCACCGCATCCTGTAGATGAGGAAACGAAACTGCTTTGACAATGGAGGACAACAAAATGCCATTTTCTTGGAAATACTCTGCATGTCCACAAGTAATAAGGTCACTGTTGCAGAAGAACATTCCACGAGCGGACACAAAAGTGTACATGCTTCTGTTGATGTTACACCTTCCTTTGTCTGGCTCGGCACAACATCCATGAGCAGTAAGCCATGCTCTTTGCAGTAATGTACATGTGAGAAGGAACTTGGCGTTGCGGAAAAGCATCCTCATGACACCCAGCAACCTCCTCAGTCTACAGGACAAATGTAAGGAAGGCAGGTAACCTATATGCATTCCGCCCTAAGAAGATACGATAACATCTACTACTGGAAACGTGGCAAGGACTTTGCAAAGTGCATGCATATCGACAAAATGGCACTCATACACAGCGTTCCACAATGCGTCCACTCCTTCCAAACCAAAATTGCCATCAAAGTTTCTTTGCAGAGCACAGTTGTGCACATCTATTGCAAAGGGAGCACCTACAGGCAAAGCAATACGTTGTGCCATGTCAGCCACCCTCAGTACGCACAGTACAATGTGCAACCATTTCACCTCCCCTGCCTGTTAACCACACCCACTCTACTTGATTGGATAATCCCCACACTGCCATGGCAATTGGGCAAGGTGGTGTAAAGGGCCGATTTTGCCACGTGCACCTCCCAAAGTAGCGCGCCGGCCACATCCCTGTAAAACTGGAATAGTCCTCCTTCCCTTAGCACTATCTTCTCTGCAGCTATACCTCATTAAGTTATACTGGCAAACAGGCACACATGCATCCTCCAATCGCATTAAAGGTGCCATCATCAAACACTGTCACTGCTGTGCAACACTTGAAATGTACCATCACACATTCACAGTACAAATGTGCCATTCCAAAGCACGTCCACTACAAAGTTCAATAAAAGTATGCACAATTTCTCCATCCGCATACATCCACATGGCCACCCAGAATGTGGAACGTGCCATCCTGAAAGTACTGCGTAATCCACTACCTTTTCGTTATAGTGAAGGTGGGGAGGCTGTGGTGGGTGGTAAACAATATGAAAGTAGGCATAGGATTTAGTCTTCCAGCATATATGTGTGAATGTTTTTTTTTTTACAGCCATGCAAGGAAATGTTTACTTTATTTTCTCTTTGTATCCATTTCGGTTTGCCTGTCCTCACATTTTAACAACATTCTGGTCAATGCTTCTTGCACAGTGCGAAAGAAAACGACATTGCCAATAGTGCATAAATAAATGCCACTTCTACGGAACCACTGCATGTTTTGCAACCTCATGATCTCATAGTGGGTGGAGAACATGCCAGCAATCTGCATAAACCGACGCATAAATCTGTGCATAACACACCTTCCAACCGCTGGCTGGGGACAAATTACACCTTCTTGGACCCACACTGCTCTTGGTGTGATGCATGAGAAAACCACCTTGGCAGGAGGGAAAATATGCATCACTGCGGCCAGCAACCTCATCAGTAGACAGATTCATCGTCCACACGACATGTGACCCAAATGTGCACTTCCATAGTGCACCACCACACAGTGACGTTTGTGACGGATGCCACATATCTGCAAAAGCGAATCATCCTGCCGAAACTAGTCACCCTGACAGACCCAGAAAGCGTCCACTCCTTCCAACCCGAAATTACCGGCAAAGCCTCTTTGCATGCAAAACCTGTGCAGATGGTGCACAAAGATATCACCGACGATAAGCATGGTTCGTGTCTCCATCTCCACCACCCTCACAACAGAGTATTGTGAGGGAAGGGTAATGCCCCTTCCTATGAACCACACTCTAAACTCTTAATTGTCTATTTCCCACAATTCCATTTCCATTTCCACCCTGCTCATAATAGGAGGATGTGCATGTGCACTTTCCCATCTACAGTTAGGGCCACAGCCCAATAAAGCTGAGCCAATACTTCTTCCCTTTGCACGGTCACTTTTTGCAGCACTCTCCAAATTGGGTGCTGTCACATTTCAAAACACGCATGCACCAATCGGATACAAAACCTCTGCACTGCATACTGTAATTTCTGTACAGCACTCCTTTTTACCGTTCAACACACTCAGTACATGTTCCGTGTGTTTGCAAAGCACCTCCACCAGAAAAGTCTGCTAAAGAAGGCAGTATTGCAGCATCCACAAACATCCTAACAGGCCCCCAGCACACATTTAGGTATACAGACAACATTGCAACCCTTTCCACACCAACCGCAATACTGCACATCCAAGAAAGCAACCATGTGGGCACCCAACATTATCCACAAACGTTACATATATAGCGCCCGTTCTACCCATCTCCCTCAAACCATAAAACACCCAAGCAGAAAAAATGTCACACTTACCAGAAGCCACAACCATAGTGCAGCCTGCACCACCCCTACGCACTACCGATCACACACTATTGTGTCACTGCCAACCTATGCACACTACCTTCACAACATTGGGCCTACTCCAATAATTGTGCATACAGCAGAGTAACCAACCACATATAAGCTGCCCTTCAATCATACCCACTTCCATAGTCACATTACATATGCACTGCATCCTGTGGCCACACTACCCAACTTCTCACTGCACCATCTCCTGCCACCCACCAAATACTGTGGCGTGTTCCAACTATCACCACAACCATAGAATCCACAATTCAGGCTTTGCAACTCACTTGGTCTGGTGTAGCACATCGACAATGTGCTTCACACGCATTTCCCCAAACATCACTACCCTGTGCCGCATACACTGCCAAACCTGCAATGCTCCAGTGGGTCTGCTCCTTGCACACATTCCCCGCACCGTAATTGAACAATACATGTCAGCATATCGCCAACTACCACTATGCGCATATGCACCACTGGCACAAGCATTGCACCCAGTGCCCATATAGCGTGACTTTTCTCTGCAGCAACTCCAACCACAGAGCACCACCATGGAGGTATGCAGTAACAAATTGCAACAGATTCCATAATGTACAAACAAGACACTCTCTCCTGCATCCTTGAACACTTTCATTCACATACTATGGGCATACCCACTACCATTCACAAACTATTGTGCGACTGCCAAACTACCCACAATCTATTTGCAACAGGGGCCTTTAGTGGCTTAAATGGCCTCCACACCCATTCCTTACATGTCACCACCCTCTAACTCATACACATTGAAAGATGCATTACTGGCGTATGTGCCCTCAATGCCTAGGCTCTTAAATGCATGGCCTATGGCCTACGGCCTTCGGCCATGCATCCATTAGTCAAGGCCATCAACCCACTCATGCCAACGCAATGCCACCATGCATGTCTCCATGTCAGCTTCTGCGACAATGCACATAGACACCACTGCCACCAATAATCCTACGAAACCTATACACCACCGAGGCACTACGCAGCAGCAAATGCCAACAGTTAACTTGATTGCCACGTGGGCAGCTACCATTTTGCACAAACGTATCACATGTAGTTAGCACCCCAACTTCCCACACCATAAAACACGCAATCACGAACATAGGTCGCACTTACCAGAATGCACAAACATACCACATCCTCCACCACCTTTACCCACAGCCATTCACAGTGTACTGGGTCACTGCCAACCTACCCACAATCACTTTGCAGTACTAGCGCTACTGCACCCAATTGTCACACACCGCACTTAGCAAGCACCACCATGTACCAAATGCAGAGTGAGACATGCCTTCCTGGGGTGTGTATGATTCAGCCCTATGCTCCTCAGTGCATGCCCTACAGCCTACTGGCTCGGTCCTTTGCCCATGCACCCAATAGTGTAATCCTTCCACAGAACCACTGCACCTTGATTCACCCATACATGCCTCCATGTGCCCAAGTATCGCTTTCCATTCGCAGCGCTCCACCACCTGCGCTCCCACCCAACCTATCTCATCTGCAAATTCACTCCTCATCTGCAAATGAACTGGCAGCACTCACCACGAAAACAGTTCCCCGCAAACAGGTCACAGCATAAACTAAGCAACTGTTGCTACAGCTGCCTCCAATCACCACAGAAAATACTAGCCTATGTATGCCACATGAACCACTTCTCACTCCCCCAGCCATTCCTTCCTTTATAGCCGCCGACACAATGCGTACAGTACATTTTGCAGACCCTGCCGACCCTGCCGCTGCTGCACTGTCCTCTGATACACCATAGCGGCTTCCCCAAAAAATGTTGACGCACAGCACGCACAATTCCCTCCAGCCAAACTTCTCCTACACCACGCCGTACCGTGATCCAATAATACTTCTGTCCACGGAGCGAACAGGTAAAACTGAAACACCTCATAAATTTGCCAGTTATGGTAAGCTAAGCAACCATAAGTCGCTTAGACCCAGGACATCATCAAAGATGACATCTCAAATGTAATTGATATCTGGGCCACTTGTTATTGTTCACTGTGTACTGAAGGCATGGTGTAAACAGTAAAACAGGCACAAGTGACCACAGTTCAAGGGTTTTTATTGAAGTTCAATTGGTTTGAAGAACACCTATCTAATCCAAAATCTAAAGATGGGAGTAAGCTACGACCATCAAATAATAATAACGCAGTCCTATTGGTGTCAAAATAAAAGGGCCTATACTAATACAGCTATTGGCAATCTTTACCTCTAATAACAAATAGTGTGGGAAACAATGTTATGCAAAAAAAAGGGTTCAAGAAATGACATGTCAGGATATTCAAGCCGTTGGCTTCCCTTCCCTAAGTTTTCAGCACGGGACAAGTGGTCACACTCAAGCTTAGCAGAGTCTCTGGCTTCTCTAGCATGAGGGTGCAATTCAAAACTTCAACATCATGGCCTTCTATGCCAAAGTCTCTTTGCCATTCAAAGTCTCTTACTTTAGAGGGCCTGATACAAAAAAACAAACAATAGCGTTCCTTTCCTTTTAGTATTTTGCATGTACACAAGTTTCTTAGGATTTTCACTATTCACTTCGGATCCCCCTCTGCCGGACTCAGATCCACTTTAACACAAAGTTCTCAGTATTTTCACGTATCCAATTTCTCAGGTGTTTCACTACGCACCCCAGATCCCTCTCTGTCGGTCTCAGATCCACTTTGACACAAAATTGTTTTAACACAAAGCTTTCAATTGATCTCCCTCTGTCAGGCTCAGACCAACGTCATCTACTTTGTTATAAACATTTTTTACTGTATCAACATCGAAGTCTTTCGATTCAACACAGGATTTTGCTTGACCCGTCGCAGGACCACTTTGATTCACAATTATTTGCCTCTCATTCACTTTTTCCACTTCTCAGCTGCATACCTTACAGAGACCTTCGAATGAGCACACAGGCTATGCCGGACCACTCTGTCAAAGGTATTGTATCTTGGTTTCAAAGTTCAATCAATCATCTGCAGCTCAGTTTTACTTGCGCTTCTTATCACACATGTTTTTGACAATGTTTGTTCCAGCGCTTGCCATATAATGTTGCTGCTTGCAACCTTGGCTTCAACACAGACCGGTCCTGTATCAGTTTTACCAACTCACTGGTTGTTTTCCTTTCACTCAAGTAGCTTTGTTCTTGCAGCCATGGACAGTACCACGGTGGCTGGAGAGGTGGTCAGTCATTTTTTCGAAAAAAATGTCGAATGACAATTTTTTCGAAAAAAAATGTAAAAAAAAAATGTCGAATTCTGTTTTTTTTATTATATATTTATTTTGGGGTCCGGGAGTAAAAAAAAATGGTTAAAACAAAAAAGAAATTTAAAAAAGGGGGTTGGTGGGGAAGCCCCCCATTTTGAATAAAAAACATATTAAAAAAAAATTAACATTTTTTTTCGACATATTTTTTTCGAAAAAATGATTTTTGACATTTTTGCATTCGAAAAAATGACTATAAACCGGCTGGAGAATCTCCCTGCCTTGATTACTGACGTAGGTGGGCCCTGGATACCTCTGAGACAAAATTCAGGACTCTTCAGCTTGCCTTCCTGGTTTTACGCTTATGGTTCTTGAGGTTTCACGAGAGTAACGGTTCCTTGTTGAAAAGGTCAAGGGAACTTCCCTCCTTGCTATCCCCTTCTGTTTCACCGTTTTTCATCTCACGTTAAAATGCCATCTTGAAAGTGCTGTTTCCTTGTGTGCTTTGCTTCGCTCATATATGCTTTCTTGCCCCGCCTTTTATCTGTGTGGAGAAGCTTAATGGGAGTCAGGAGTGTGTGATGGTCAGTCACACCTCACCTTGCTTGATCATTGTATTGGGACACATCAGGTATACTTCTTGGGTGTTAGTCTGTTTTCCTTCATTGTGGGCTGTCCATGAGAAAGTGTTTGTGTTGTAAAAGGGGGTATGATGGGTGGTTATATTTCCTAAATATCTTACAGAGTAGGATGGGGCAAAGGTGTTACAAGGAAGGGGACAATGCGTCTCACTGTCCAGTGTGCCACGACCACTCCCCGAAGACCCCTCGCCTAGTTGATCCTCCCAGACTAGTCCACCCCCAGGAACTGGATGCAAAAGGGATGGCCATGTCCTGGCTACCTGGATTACAGATCCCTGGGGACTAGTGGGTGAAACACCTTCTGGTTTCTCACAACTGACATATCTACGTCAGGCGGTTTTGTTCACTGACAGTCAGAATATGAAAATTGAAAATGTGTTATATATCTAGACTTTAACCATCTTGTATGTTCTCAAAGTACTTTCCTTAGTGTTTGTCTTACCTCATGGTGCACATATATACAATAAGCAGCCCTCAAACACACAATTCGTTTGTAAACATGATGATACATTTTTATGTTATTCACATTTTCTGGTGATGTTGTTTCTTTCTTCCTTACTTTAGTTTCGCTGTATATGCCTCTGATTTGTATGAATTGTGGGTTTTCATATGTATTGTTTGTACTAACACAAGTATGTACTAAGTTGTGCATTATTATCTTTTTATTCCATGTTTACCATTACTCAAAACTCTGATAAGGTACCATTCAGTATTTTACTATCTAAAATTACCAGTTTAGAAATATTGTACTTCCATGGTGCATACTACAGCCATTGCCTAGGTGTCTGTATCATTAGGTTCCTGTATTAAGAACAACACTCCAATATAATTTTTGGTTTAGATGAGTACATTCTTTAATACATTAAGTAGTTTAGGATAGGTCTACCGATCACCGTTGAGATCTTGTTACCAACATTATAAACATAACCTCGTGTAGGGTCTTCTCATCAACATTAATTTCATAAGTGATGTCATCAGAGATGTCATCAATTACATTTGTGATGTCATCTTTGAAGTCCTGGGTGTTAGTCTTAGCATTGCACAGTGGTGGCACGAGTTAGGTTGTTTAGCTTACCATAAGTGGCGAATTTCTGAGGTTTTTCGGTTTTACTTGTTACCATAACGTCCCTTCATCAAAGATTTTTCAGTGATTTTCATGGGTTTTTATCACTGCAACTTGGCCATTACGTCCCTTAAACAATGGTTTTTCAATGAATTTCATGGATTTTTAGCAGTGCAATCTAATTCCTAGAATGTAGCAATAGCATGCTTACCCCAATATAGCAACATTTCTGTCAAATTTGCAAAGTTTCACCTTAAAACTGTGCAATTTCGCACCTTCTAGCATAATTTTCAACACTCCTATACACTTTTTGCAACTTTTTCCACAGTTTTTTGTCTGTCGAAGTAAACGAACATCTGATGTCTTCACAGACCTTTTTCAGACAGTGTCACATGACCACGCGCTCGTGCACGGCATGATGACGTGTTGACGAATGTGTCCGCACCTCACAAACATGTCTGTGCTTCGCGAACAGTTTGGAACTGCGTTTTCTGCTGATCTAGGAACTTTTAAACTCAAAATGTACCCTTGCATTTCTTCTACACATATTCTTACTCATTATTCATTCATGATCTAGCACACAGCACAAACTTGGAAGAATATTAGCAAAACTGCCATTTATCTTAAAAATGGCATCTGCTATTGCCGTCCCTCCTCCGAAAGAGCCATCACCATCACCACCGGCAGGAGGACCGACACAACAAAAAAAAGCCCAATGCTTCCAAAGACAATGAAGAGGTCCAAGAAGATGAGGTAGAGGAAGTGCCTACCTCTAACACCCAGAGAGAATCATGGGTGTGGCAGTTCTTTACCGCTGTTGGCAATGTACCAAAGGCTAAAGCTACCAAAGTGAAATGCACTGAGTGCAACTTTGTACTCAGTTCCGGACTACCTGGACAGTACTCCTGTGTGCCCACCTTCATGCGCCACCACCCCAAATACAACCACTGCAGTGCTCAAAGAAAGGTTGTTCCTTTCTTAGCAAGTAGTAGGATGTCTTCCTCCACCTCATCTTCCTCAACCAGTACTGTAACCACACAGCCTACTTCTCTGGGACACAAAGTCCCACCAGCTACCTTGCTATCGATAAAATAGACTGTTGATTCATATCTTTCGAAGACAACAGTCTCTGTATATACTGCAACACACCACTCTGCAGTAGGGAGCAATTCCAAAGTGCTTTTGAAACTGTAATCAAGGAACATGAGAAACACTGCCCCCTACATTAGATGAAAACATGGGTGCAACATATTCCCCTGTGCCCCTGCCCCTCCATATTACTACTTGGTGCTTCTTTCCTCATTTACCTCTGCACCTGACTTTCTGACCTCTCCTGCAAAAAAAAATCAAAACACAACAAAAAAAGGTTCTTTTAGGAACCACCTTTCACAGTTAAAAAATAGAACTCAAAAAACAATCTTATAGACTCCATCTACTTTACATTTCTCATTAAAGTAGATAGACTCAATAAGATTTTCCAACATTTCCATTACCATTGGGGATAATAACCAGCAGCCCAAATTATTGGCCCAAGCGAAGAGAGGGCAGATAACGGGCACTCTGAACCGTTATTCCCTGTTTCAGCCCCTGCAGCAAGGAATGAAGGCCATTAGCATCCCGGGTTGCCAAAGCGGTAATGCGGGATGTAAAAAAAAGGATTTTCCTTCCTACAGTGGGACGCGTGCAGTGTTCCACTGTAGGAAGGAAAAACCTTTTCCAAGATGGTCACCATGGGAAGGGAAGGTGGGGTGTCGTACAGAGCCCCTCTTCCCTTTCCATGGCGGCCTGCAGGAGGCAAAAAGAAGGAGCTAATGCGGCGGGATAAGGTAAGTAGGTGATCTGGGGGGTGAAAAAATAAATAAAATGGGACCGAGGGTGGGGAGGAAGATGGCAGCAGGGAGAGCCGGCCGTCGAGCGCCCTCGTTCCTAGCACTTGATTGGCTGGTTCCCAAAGCCACTTCAGTGCTAATGTACAAATGTATATTGGAGAAAAATATAAAATGACAGAAACATTTTCTGTGCTAAATACTTTTCACTTGCAAACAATAAGGAACATAATCGATGGACATTTATAACTATCCATGGTCTCCACAGTCCCCTTTCAATGCCATGGATCATTAAAACACCTGGATGGCACATGCACACCATCTCACAGGGCAACTCTTCTACCCTTTTTAATCTTATATTTGTAACACTCCTTTAATGCCTGCTTTCAAAAAGTCACACATCTATCCACCAATCACTTCCACAAACTGTATATATAACCCTATGACCGTATTAAGCTTTCACATACCAACTGTAACTTAACAATCTTTTACACATCTTGTGCATATGCATTTCTCTTACATATACAAAGACATTGTACACAATGTTCCTATAAATGCACATATGCATTGTGCAGTGAGAGAAGTGCATAAATAGAAGAGGCAGTATGGATGGACAAGTGCTCACGAGAACCCAGGAGGCAAATGCCAAGGTATGCCAAGGTGGGATGCCACTGGATAACTACTGGAGCAGAGGAGTCCCAAGGGTGGGATGCTTCTTAACCATTACATCTTTTTAACAAAGTTTTTCTGTCAATGTAATGGATTTTTATAATCTGGCCACTATCCATGGCAACAGGCTATACATCAGTCACCAAGGTATATCGCAATTTTTGTACCTACATTATAACACTTTTCAAAAAATAAAACACTGACACATTTGCAAAACCATGCTTTCAGGTTCTTGCCAATGCTCCTTACATGTGATTGCTGCAAATCTGCCCATGTCTTATTTTTTGAAAAAGTGTCCAAATGTGCATACATACAATAGTCATATAACCTAGCCCCCCCCCCGTGACAAAATCCATTAAGACTTTGCAAAAACATTCAAGGTTGGGTCTATACTATTTCTGGAATTTTTTGTCCATATTCATCAAACGGTAAAAAAGTTATAAAACATCTCAAAATGTTGAGAACCCCCCTTTAATATTGCCCCTCTTGACATAATCCTACCAAACTTGGCAAAAACCTTCATATCTATATCTAAAACATGTTTGCAAACGTTTGTGCAGATTCATCAAATGCCACCACATGTATAAGCCTTTCCAATATTTTGAGACACACCCTCTAATTTTGTTCCCTAACAAAACAGAACCACACTTAGCAAAATTCAGAATCATGTCTACACAAACTGCTTTTCACCAACCCTGTAATGCAGAAATAGGCATAGATGTCCCAGAACATCTGAGATGTTCTCGAACATATCAAGACTGTCCCAGGCTGTTCATGGACATCAGAGAAGAAAAAGCTTGTTTTTGGGCTTTTTAAGGCCATATCGCATCCCATCCTCATCACCCCTCACCTCTCCACAGATTGTTTCATTTGTTTGCCAAGTGCAATGTTGTGTTTTTTAATATGTTTTTACCACAATGTCCACGGACATCGTCCGCTGTCAGCGAATCCAGCATTGCAGGCGTTTCTGAAAATCTGACGAACCTCATGCTTTTCACTATCCAATCAGCGGGCGTGTCTGATTTCTACGTTCACCATGCCGCCCTTCTGGACCAATCAGATGCCCATCTGTGGACTGAACAGGGAAGTGAGTCTGCAGACCGAACCCAGATATCACACATTTTTTTTACCTACTTTTTAGTTGTTTCACAAAATAAATACTGGACATATTCACACCAAATGTACAAAAGCACGCTTCTGGGACCAAGGCTCTGCTCCTGTTGTAAATTGTGTGAAAATCCGTCCAGCGGTCAGGGCTGTAGGAATGAGCACATTTTTTTTCCATTGCGTCTATGGGAAAAAACACACATTTTGGGACCCTAATATAACTTTGCCCCCCCCCCTTAATGAAGCCTCACAAAACTTTGCAGAATCAATCTGACGGGGCCATATACATTTTTTCCAAAGTTTTGTGAGGATTCGTCCAGGGGGGGACTCTTCCTATGGGTTGAGCAACTTAACCATAACTACAGGGCAGCTATTACAGGCCCTGTCATATATATTTATTGAGGGGAAAAGCTATGGGGGTAGGAACAGTGGGGGCTAGGGTTGGAGGGTAGGAGGGAATTCCCCAGTAAAAAAAAGAAACTTTTAAATAAAATCGTGAAAGTGAATTCACACAAAGTAGTTCACTTTAATAAAACAACATAGAACTGAGGTATGTCATCCTCAAGTTAATCACCTTCAAAAAGTCCAAACCACCCATGTCACCTGATTGTTGGCCTAAAAAACCACAGTCTCTAGTCACTGAGAAAAATGCATTGGCTCGCAATGGCAGACAGAATCTAGTTCAAGATTCTTTACTTAACCTTAAAAAGCATCCACACCCTAGCCTCTCACTACCTACAAAGCAAGGTTGAACCATTGACAGGCATTATCTCATCCAACACAAAACTCCTCCTTTCACACACACAGACAATATCATTACAAAGGTTCCCAGCTCAAACAACACCACTGCCTCTATATGAAATCCCACTCCTTTATTTCCCACACCTTCACAAATGCATTCATTGCACACTTTTCTGTACAATATCTGTACAATATCTACCATTTACCCTGTAAAAATAGCAAAAAAGGCATATGATTATTTCTTCTACCTCTTACCATCCAATAACATAACATTAAAAAAACAAGTGTTCTCTATACGTTTACTATTATACTCATTTGTAAAACATATTCAACTAACAGATTCTAAATAAAATATACATGGTGCACATAGGCAAAGGAAAGTGCATATGCATACTATGCTCAGTTGTAAGAAAACACTACTACTACTACAAAAAAAAGTCTACATTAAGAAAAGTGCTAACTTCTTTCTTTTACAATTTCAGTGAAGACCACTCTCCTGAAAAGCAGCAGCGTCTGGAGTACAAAAAACGACTTAGAAGAAACCTACTCTTTCCATACAAAAAAGTAAGTACAATACTAACATAATGCTCTAACTGTTACTCAAAAACACTAGCATTTTACTGTTGTAGAACAAAGAAGTGTATTAACCTTTGCCCACTAGATGTATTATTAGCGCTTCCCCATTACCAGTTGCATACTTCATATTGTCATATCAAGCCCAGTGTAGTAACACACAAATACAAGAATAACCTTCCCAACTTGATATAGCTGCCCATTGCACAATCACACGCCGCCACAATCATCCTTACATCATACTCAGACACTCATGCACAAAGCATGCATACACTGCACAACAACCCAACCCACACTTTCTTTTTTTCTCCAACAAACCCCAAAGAATGCCTATCAAAAAGCAACTCCGTAAAAAGCAACACAGAAGTACAGCAAATCAAAATAAAAGTGTCCAAAATAATCATCCATCTCTACCAGATTTTGTACAAAAAGTTCAAACAAAACAGCTAATACAGTCATTACACGAAACAAAACCAGCTTCCAATGCAGAAACTTTCTCTCCTCTATCAAAATGTAAAACTAAACAAAAAGTGATTAACAAGACTTCAGCTACCACTACTGCTAACACTGCTCCTAAAAATCTTGATGTAGTGGCAAGTAACCATACCAAAAAAAGTATTTTACATAAAAAGTTCCACCACAGAGTTCTTCAGAATCTTATAAAAACGGAAGAGAAATCATGCACAACCCTTAAAACCTACCGTAGAAAATTAATATTAGAAGCTCTCATAGAAGTGCAATCGTTCTCATAAGTCAGTTATTTATTTTAGTTTTAAACAGAATGAAACAACTAACAAAACTAACTTCTAAACTACAAAAATGACTGCTCAATAAACGGAATGTCAACAAAAATAACTTCTTAAATATCTGTGGAGGTGAATGGAGTCACACCACGAGCACAGAACCATATTTTAATGAAGAAGCATACAAACAAAAGCAAACAAACACAATTGCCATACATAGCATTGGACGAAGGAATGAAAAATGTAATAATACCATAATGGAAGAAGAAATGCTGCTTACAAAATATACCCAGAAAACTCAGTATCACCTCTCCATTCGACTGAACCAAAACGTCCAGTGTACAAATGGCCATGCACGTCAATGTGTACACTGCCGAAAAATCTTTCAAATATTTACGCCAGTTCCTCAATCAGTATGTGAAAGGCAAAGACAAATTCAAAATTAAACTACTACAAAATATGGATACCTGTCCAGTGCGCAAATACACATGACTACAAGGACATTCATTAGCCTGCATTTCAGGACCTATTTGCAAAAGCACCTTCCATCATATCAAAATGATATCAACACATCATTCAACTATAAAAATCTGGTCCATAAACTCTACTATGCTAAAAGTCCTGCTTTAGCACTAGTCAATTTAAATAACGATCTTCTACATGGTACAGCCAAACAAGTACTCGAAGAAATAGAGCATATCCACAGAAAATATTTTACAAGTGAAAGCCACTTACAAAATACAATTGCTTTAGAACAGACTACAACAAACTTTACACACATACAAAAAAGAAGTACTAAAGTTTAAAAGTACATCTGCTGAAGTACCAAACCATGTGTGTGTGTGTTGCCGCAGGACTTTTTATAAGAATAGCGCATAAACTGTAGACATAATGTACAAAATAGAAGACAATGAAGTAGTTCCAATTAGCTCTCTATCTTATAGCAGAAACAAATACGAAATTACTGACACCTTATTACTTTGCTGCACTGCAAAACTTGACAACAACTAAACACCTTCACGTGCTAACACAAATAACTTGGAATTATTCCCACTACCAAAACCCCTGCAACAACTGCATTTATATGAGAGCATCATAATTCAAACAGTGCACCCACTTCAAGCAATAATACGCCTTCAACAAAAACAGCTAAATTACCTCCCTCTAAATTAGTGAAAGGCATTTGTGGCAAATAGTTTATTTACCATTAGATCTCAAAGTAAATGTACACACTCATACACCACAATCCAAAATATTTACTTCCAAACGTATTTTATAACGCAGTCCTATTACAAACTCTACAATCTTAACTGCATAGCCTAGCCAAAACTTCACATACAAACTCTACACAAACAGTGCACAAACGTTTGCGTTCTGGATATTTGATGGATGTTTGATTCTATGGGTATGTTATGCTGCGGTGGTTGTGGTCAGGGCCTAGACTCTAGGGTGCATGGCCTATGGCCTACCTCTTTCAGCCATGCACCCAAGACTCTAGTCCCTGGCCACAACCACCGCAGCATAACACACCCATGCTACCAAACATTTTGACTGTGGTATATGGGATGCTTAAAGGGGATATTAATTACAATCAATCCTCTACTAACAACTCAAAACCACCATCATACTAAAGTAAAATAGCCAGTAGTGCATTTATTATGTCCTCGGACAGCCACGAAGACCGCGGACATGGCAAACACATCAGGGGCACCTGCCACCTAAACAAATACAGTATTTTACCCATCTCTTACTCCCCAAGCACTTCTGCACACCAACACACTGCCCAAAATTGCAGTTTGCCTCTGTTCGCCGCCACGCTGTTGGCGGGGCGGGCGCATCGAAACAATGTGACGCACCTCAAGCCTCACCCCAGCCAATCGGTGAACACATTGCGTGTCCGCGGACATGATGCAAGACGGTCAACCAATCAGTGTCCTGGGAAGCGCGTCCGCGGAGCGGACATAGATATCACTCATTTTATTGCCTTACGTTTTGGTAATTTAAAAAAAAAACTACTGGAGGGATTTACACCAAATTAACAAAAGCGCTTTCGGAACTAAGCAGCCACTCCTGTGCAAATTTGGTGGAAATCCATCCAGCGATTT
This sequence comes from Ambystoma mexicanum, assembly GCF_040938575.1. Classification (NCBI taxonomy): domain Eukaryota; kingdom Metazoa; phylum Chordata; class Amphibia; order Caudata; family Ambystomatidae; genus Ambystoma; species Ambystoma mexicanum. The sequence goes on from NC_090928.1 coordinate 357,423,547, forward strand.
GAGCTATAGCCGTGCGCAAAGTTTTTTCCCCATTATGTCTATGGGAATAAAATACATTTTGGGACCCTTCCTATAACTTTGCCCCCCCTGGACCAAACCTCACCACAATTTGCAAAGAACTTCGGATTGGGCCATATACTTTTTTTGCAAAGTTTGCTGAGGATTCGTCCAGGGGGAGTAAAGTTATAAGCCGCCCAAAAAGTGCTCTTCCTATGGGATTAGCAACTTAACCATGGGCTGTGTAATATATTACACGGTCTGCGTGTAGTTATGGTTAAGTTGCTAAACCCATAGGAAGAGCACTTTTTTGGCAGCTTATAAATTTGCTCCTCCTGGACGAATCCTAACCAAACTTTGGTGAGGTTTCGTCAAGGGGGCGGGGGGGAGTTGTAGGGGGGCCCCAATTTTTTTTTCCATAGACAGAATTCCTACAGCCCAAACCGCTGGACTGATTTTCACCAGATGCAGCAGGAGCGGCGCCTTGGTCCCGAAATCGTGTTTCTGTAAATTTGGTGGAAATCCGTCCAGTATTTTCTTTAAAAACAGGCAAAATGTAGGTGCCAAAAAAATAGTGATATCTGGCTCCGCTCCATGGACCCATTTCCCGGTTTGCTCCGGGTAATGGCCGCAATTGGCCCAGAGGGCTGGGAGATGTCTGCAGACTTCCACCATTCCTGCTGATTCGCTGGAGGGAAGCGTGATGTGCATCACATTTTCCTGAAACGTCCACCATGTTGTATCCACTGATATTCGGGTATGGTGCGATGAAAAACAGGGCTGGAAAACATGCTTTGGGTCATTTCATTTTGGCGAGAGGGGCTGGAAAGGGTGGGAGAGTGAAAGATGGTTCATATGCTGCATTTGTTTAGGTGGAACACTGTGTTGTGTCCGCGGTGTCTGTGGTCACCGCGGCAGTTAGGGGATAGGTCCACAGGCAAGCAGCTTATGTGGTGACTGCAGGCAGGCTTCTTTAGGGTAGGGGAGTGGAATGTAGATGATATGAGGATGTTTGCTGCATTATGCTGTGGTGGTTGTCGCAAGGTCCTGGACTCTTGGGTGCATGGCGGGAAGCCATGCATCCAGGAGTCTGTCCACTGGTTGAAGTACTCCAATAGTATGTGTAGAGAATTGTACAGGGCTGAAGGCGGTTTAGGGTAGGGGAGTGGAATGTGAATGGTTGAAAATACTGCAATAGAATGTATACAGAAGTGGAAAGGGCCTCTAGCAGTTGGTTTATGTGTGTGGGTTGTGGCCAGTGTGAATATTGTTGGGTGCATATCTGTATTATGCTGTGGTGATTGTGGACAACTACTCGTGTCTTGGTTGCATGGCCGGGGCCATGCACCCAAGAGTCTGCCCACTGGATGCAAATACTGTAATAGTATGTGCACAGAAGTGGACAGGGTGTGTGGCAGTTGGCTTATTGGTCTGTTCTGAGTTTCTTGGGTGTATGGGAGTCTGTGCAGTGGGAGAAAGTTGTGAAATAGTTTGTGAACTGAAGTGGATACAGCATCAGGCGCAAGCCTTATTTGTGTGGGTTGTGGTCAGTGGGCAGATTTTTGGGTGCATGGCCGTATTATGCTGCAATGGTTGTGGCCAGGCCTTAGACTCTAGGGTGCATGGCCAGGGGCCATAGGCCATAGGCCATACACCCAAGAGTCTAGGGCCTGGCTAAAACCACTATAGCATAATACGGCCATGCACTCAAGAATGTGACACTGGCATATGGATTGCACAAATATGTGTATAGAAATGCAATTGGCTGATTACAATGAAGCATGTTACCAATAATCATATACTCACTGTATATATTGTTGAGGCACTGTACACCTGTTTTGCACTCAGTGTAGAATACTGTTGAAGTGGCAATTGCAGATTTGAATATTGTGGCATGTGGAAGTTCAGGAGAAATATTTGCCTCATTGTCTGTGATAAAAGAAAACATAACATTTTAGGGTAGGTACTTGATAATGTGGTATTGCATTCCACTTCAGATATTCACGTACTTTGCAGACCCTCATAATTAGTAATTTGCAAGTACTATGCTTTAAACAAGTGTACTGTGCAATGGGTTCAGTTCCTGTGTTTGTTTGCATAATCATTGGGTCTGTGGGGAGAAAACTCCATGCAGGATAAAAAAAAAAGCTTCTACATTCATTTGTTGTTATGTGGCACACTCTGTTTCATTGACGTGTGCACTACTTACATGAATGTTTAAGGTGCATATCTATGTGGTGTTGCTGTTATACGTACTGTTGCAGTAGGTGGAATTGCAATGGTGTATGATGTTCCTTTTGGAAGTGGTGGCACTATGGTTGCAGTTCGATACCAGTTGACGTAGTCTAACTGTTTATCTGTTTCCTCTTTTTAGCAGTATCTGTTTATGCGTTTGATTGTTGTTGGTGTTTTCTAAGTGCTGTAGTATTGTACCCTAATATTGCAGGTTTGTGGGCGCAGTTAGATACCTGTTGGCGCATTCCAACTGTTGGTAGTTTCAAAGTTGTTGATGGTAGGTTTGTAGCACTGTTATTGCTGAAGGTTGATTTTGGCATATTGTAGTACTGGGGCTTCAGTAAGATACCAGTTGGTGTATTCTGGTTGTTTATACTTAATATGTATTGAAGGGTTTCCTCAGAAGAACTTCCATTTTTGCTGGTGGATTTCAAATTGTGTTGTAATGGGAAGTAATATTGCAGTATTATGGTTGCAGTTAGATACCAGTTGGCATATTCTAACTGTTTACAGTTTCTCAGTTTTGCAGGGTATGTGTTCAAGCACATTCATTCTTGTTGGCGGATTTCCACTTTTCACTATTGTGAAGTGCCTTTGCAGTATTATGGGTGTAGTTACATGCAGTTGTGTATGGAATGTAGTGGTATGGGCATTATTAGACAGCTGTTGCCTTATTCTAAAAGTTGGTAATTTCACAGGTCATTGAGGACAGTTTGGAGACCCTCATACTCAGTACTTTTCCTTTTAAGTACTATGTGGGGAACAATGTTAGTGTGTCCTTTCCACAGTTGTTGTTTCTGTGACATAATCATTGGATCATTGGGAAATAAAGTGTACAGCAGCGCAATTGATGTCCTCATGGACTAGTTGCTGCATGCTAGGTTGTTCCAGTTTCACAGGGCAGATGGATATTTTTCATTTGTAATTACATATCTGTTGGTGGGTATTGGGCAGTAGGCTATGCTACTTTTGTAGATCTGTGAGCACGTTTTGGTTTTAAGAATATTAGAATAAGTAGGCATTTGCAAGATTTACTGGTAATCTCTACTTCAGACAGAGTAATGGAAGTATCATTGCATTCAAACCACCCACATTTCTTTTTAATGTATGCAGTATAGTGACCTGCAGTGGTTGTGGCACCCATGTGGTAGATTATGCCTACTGTTGTGAAGGTTTACTTGCCAAGTGATAGTTGCCCGTGTGGAAAGCTAATAAACTTGCAGTTGTTTTTGGTACCATCTCGATTGTATCGTAAAGGCAATAATATTACATATTGGTTAATTGATTGTATCTGTAAGGTGGAACGATTGTCTGAATTGCAAGTAGTACATAATATGCCATGGTTTGCATTTTGTACCAGCTGTTGAAATGGAATGGATTCAAAGTTAGGTATAGATACATACACAAAGCGCTTGTGAGGGACTTGTTGCTGCCCCACAAGATTTCAGAGAGTGCATGTATGTTTCCACATGCAAGACATTTGTAAGATTTCATCTATAGGTATGTTTTTGCTTTCCAGTTCTTGCAGTAAGAACATTAGAAATGCTTGTGGATCTTCCTGTGTGTTTATAGTGAATCTCACCAGTCCTGCACAGTAATCCAATTCCTGCCTTATTCCTGAGACACTGTAAGTTTTGTCAGGATTGTTTGTTGCATTCCTATGAAGCAGTAGCATTTGAAAACAAAACTGGTCTGTGCCGTTTAAGTAAATGTGTTCAACAGTTGGTGGCAATTGGAATAGAACATTGATTGCTACATTTGCATAGCAATTTACACCAGTTGATTTGGAAAATTTGAATGGACCAGACAGTTCTGTGTCCGAGTAATTTTATGAAAGTCCACATGCTATTTTTGAAGAGGTAGTTCTCTTTGCTTATGGAGTTGGGTATGCATTTGCCTTTTCAGTACATCCTTCTGTGGTTGTGGTAATTGATGGAGTACCAGCTGCTTTCAATTTCTTTGGTGATGCTTTTGGGAGATCATGTATAAATTGTATTTGCACTAGTTTTCTTTTACGAAGTTTGCCTTTTCGAGGAATAGGGTACATTTTGAGTTGGGGTGTGTAGAGTGAACAGAGTCGGTTGTACTCTACAATGCAAGGAATGTCTGCCTTGACTTTGCTTGCATCAAAATTGACTAGAAATAGTCCTTCAAGTGTACGTAGGCATGACAGTGCCACATAACTCATGCCTTCTTTAAAGACTGTGCTGCCAATGTCAATCAATGCTTGATATAGGGTTAGACCTTGCGATTTATGAATAGTGACGGCACATGCTAGAGACAGAGAAAACTGTTCTCTGCGTACATACATGTCTTTGAAAAGAAGGAATCAGACTGTTGAGCATCCTATCCTTTTGATTTCGGAAAGTTTGTCAAAGTGGTTGTTGACAAACTGAATGCTCTTGTCATGTGGGTATGTCTGGAAGCCCACAACTGTACCAAGTGCTCCACTAACTAAACCTTGCTAAACATCTAGGTTACGCTTTAGCATTACTCTACAGTTTAAACACAATGTACATATTTTCTTCAAATCTGCTGTGTTGGAGATAAAGTTTTCAAAGCTATTTAATCGTGATGTGGCTTGTTGACACATACGTACTGTCATACTATGCACGTCTAGTTTGCCTGTGGAGTACATTTTTACAATTGGTTGCATTTCTGTTTTCAACATCGTTTCATTGAATTGTGCACAGCTTGCTAGGGTTGGCATTAAGAGCATACATTTTATATTTCTGTGTGCTAATTGTTCCATGACATCAGTAGCAAATGTGTTATGCCCGTATAGCTCATGGATATGTCTGATACTTAAGATAGACTGTGCTTTCTTAGAAAGCACACCAATCTGAATGCTTTTCAAAATGTTAGCATAGGTGAGGTCTGTAGTCTGACGCATGTTTTCTGTTAGTTCTCTGTTTTGGAAATGTTGCCAGAGATTTACATTTCCTATTCTGCCAAGTGTATTACGGCACAGTTTGTGCCCTAAGGTTTTAAAAATAGGTTCACCTTTCACTGGTGTTAATTGCGGAAGATCTCTGAAAACAATAATGTGTTTTCCTTCCAAAGAGTTCTTCGTAGCCCATGTTGAGGACCTCTTGCAATCTGAGGTGAATCAAAGCCAACATTAGGTTGGAGACCATGCTCACCTCATATATTAGGAGCATTTTCATTTGTTTCAAAACTCTGAGTAGCTCAATAGCAGCTTCTTCAGAAAGTTTGTAGTAGTCTAATTTGTTTAGGTGTTCTACTGGAAGGAATAGCAATCGGTGTAAAGTAACACCACCTATGTTGTAAGCAGCTGAACGTGTGGGAGCAGTTACAACAGCTGAAAGCTTGTTTTTTGTCAATTGTTGGAAAAACTTGCTGATGACTTTTATTAAGAATGTTTTGCCTGAACCAGCTTCACCACTTAAATACATATTTATAGTTTTGATAGGTACACATTTTACTTTCATACTGCACACCATGTTCAATTTGTTTAATTACTTCTAGGAAAATGCTATGCTGCTCATTATTGAATTGTGATTTCATTAGAGCAAAGTTTTCCTCAGATTGCACATACTGACACATGATGTGTTCTACTTCAGTCATGGCTAATTCTGCCTCATTTACTATGAGTGGCTCTCCAAGTGGTTCTTGGCTTCCTGTAAGGGACGGTTGACTGCTCTAAGGAGTGTCTACATTCAGTTGTGTTTGACATTCTTCATCTTCTTGGTGTTCATTGTTCAACGTGTTTTTGTACTGTTTAAAGTTGATATCTGTTATAGTGCTTTCACTTGCATTGAAAGCATCTTCATAGGAGGCATGGGTGTCTAATACATCTTCTTCTTTTCTCAATGGTTTAAAAAGTTGCAGTAGGGACATGTAGTAAAGTTCTCTGTATTCAGGAGGTTTTAATGAAATCTTCCTATGATTAATCAGGCTGCGTGTGGTAAGTTTAACCAGGCTGCCCTCACAACCTTTGACTATGTATTTACCTTTTTTCTCATCTGGTTTAATATTATTTTTGTATGAGAATGTTTGGGCTATGTGGTATAGACACATGGTTTCCAAAGCAGTAATCCTTTTTGGGTAGTATGTGTCCAATAAATTGTGTTTTCAAAATGCCCTGGCTGTTTGGATCATGTTTGGCTATTGTTTCTATGTCTTGGTACAATTTGAGAACTCCTGCAGCAGGACCAAGGCTTTGCCAGACTATGTTTTCAGATTTCCCATAAAAGGCTGTGCCGGTTAAGCAGTCTGTGGCTTTGTAGTGGTCACATTCTATATGAGAGAGCATTTTCATGCCAAAGCTGTATAATGTTTGTCACAGTATTTTGTCAGATGATATGTCATCCCAGAGGTCTTTCAGCTCTGTTTTCTCAGCTTTGTTTAAGTAGGCTGTGACATATCATGCACCTGCAGTGGAATTGTCTGCAATGTACTGCACACCTATGTTTGCATTCTGCAGAAGGGCAATGATTGCATTGTAATCATTGATGTACTTTGATGCTTTGGTTCTTTGTATGCAGTGTGTATTCTTAGGTGATTTGCCTTTTACACTCTGTCTAACAGAAGACATGAAGCTGTTTACTTCCTTTTGCTGAAACTGGTCTAGGGAAACCAATGCAGCATTTGGTGTAGTATTTGCCTTTGTTTTTATATTTGCGCCAACAGTACTTGCCACACTTGTGTCTTTGAAACCATGACATGTGTGCATGTAGGTCACTATGTGTGCTTTCTGAAGGGATTTCGCAAGTGACATATTTGTGAATGAACTTCAAAAGAGTGGCATCACTGTCTTGACCAAATTTAGGAGCACCTTTAATCCACCTTTAATCCACAAAAAGCATGTGGATGTGTGGTGCTCCTCTGGATTGATATTCTTTTCCTCAAAAGAAGTGTTGCACTTCTCTGAGGTGAGGAATTGTTTTATTACAGATAAAGTGCAGCATGGCAATAAAGCGGTAATGGAAGTACCTTGACACATTTACAGGGTCAAGAGAGCAGAGTTCTACTGTTGTTTTCATGTCTATCCCTGCTTTGTTTTCAGTTGCTATGCGTAGGAAATTGTGCAAGTCTTCCCCTGTATACTCTGCACAACTTAAAGTGATAAACCATGTGGGTGGGCCAAGGTTGAATAGCATACACCGTAAATCTGCGTGACATCGGATGCAGTATTCTTTCGTACCACCAATGTTTGGCAAGAGATTTGTAATACATGAGTGTAAAACTTTATCTTTCTCTTGCACCTTTTGAAGTAGTTGCGTAGCAGGCATATTTAAAAAATTGGAACCTGTTTTTAATGTGTGCTCAACTCCCTAACATAGCGTTGCTAGTTCACATTCAAAGAGGAGGTGGAATATGTATTCAACGTTTTGTATGAATCTGGGGGTCTTCAGAATACATTCATAAAGAGTGGTATTCTGATGCTGTTATTTGCATGCTTCTTTCAGCATACCTTACACCTTTTCCAGTAGGAAAGAGTAGAGGAAAGGCTTGTACTTTTTTCCCATATGCTGATTGGAGATCATTTGGCTTGCCGTATTTGATATGTTTTTAGTCCATCGTGTATGGCGTCTTTTGAGTGCAGTGGATGAATTGTAAACTGGTCTAAAATATTGGAGGCTGTAGTAGGATCTCGAAGTTCAAATTGGCCAGTTGATGAGGAATCCTGAATTATTTTGGTGGCTTCTCTCATGTTTTCTTCAATGTTTATTTCTTTGTAGTCTTCAATATTCTCTTTAAGATAATGCAGGTCTTCTCTCACTTTGTTTAAGTCTACTAGTCGCTGCCAATTTCTTGTGTCTTTTGTAGATACACCATTCACTAGGACAGTCAAAGATTTATCTATTGGTGGTTACACTCCCAGAGTGTCTATATTTTCTTTAAGATCTAATGGCAAATAAACTACTTTGCCACAAATGCCTTTCAGTAATTCAGAAGGAGGCAACTTGTCTGTTTTCGGTTGAAGGGGTATTATTGCTTGAAATAGGTGCATTGTTTGGATCACAATGCTCTCATACAAATTAAGCTGTTGGAGTGGTTTTGGACGTGGGAATACTTCCAAGTTATTAGTGATAGCCTGTGAAGGCATTTGGTTATTGTCAAGTTTTCCAGTGCAGTATGTGCACATTATTTAAGGGTTAGTAATTATGTATTAGTTTTATGCTACAAGATAGAGAGCTAATTGGAACCATTGGGATTCCTCATTGTCTTCTATTTTGTATGTTAAATCTACAGTTTTGGTGCTCTTCGTATAAAAGGTTATGAAACAACACACACTCAGGGGCCGATTCATGGAACAAACGTGTGACGAAAATCCCAGCGCAAGCAGGCACAAGGTGGCGCAAGCCTGGGAAAGCAAGCGCACGCACACGCATGTGATTCACGGAAGACTATGCGCGTGTATACCACTGGTTGTGCGCCAAATCCGTGCATGGCGCACGTGGGCGCACACGTCATCAAATGGCATGCACTGCGTGCACAGTAAAAGAGCACATAGCGTGGCGCACACAACAAAAGTGGGCAGAACAGTGGGCGTAACACGTGGAATGGGGAATAACGCGTGAAAAAGAAGGTGTAACTGGGGAAGTACTGCAGGGAAGTACACGGAACTCCCACACGCACACGGACAACCCGTGGATCCGAATACGGGAAACCTGAGCACGGCAAAAGACGCGCATAGGGTCAATGCGTCCACCACACGAAGGCAGGCGGAAGCGTCCCCCGCACAGTATAAAAGTGCGCGCAAACAACAAACACGTATATACCGCTACGATGAATGCCCCATTTGTCGCAGCACTGATCGTGGGACACTGCAGGAGGAGGAGAATAACCAGGACATGCATTTCTTCACCCCGGACAAGCCTTTTTGGGATGCCTGACAACCAGGTTTACGGCAGGTATAGGTTTCCACCTCGTATCATCCTAGACCTGGTCAGGGAGTGGGAAGATGACCTTACATCCCCCCACCCTCTGCTCCCAAGCATTGAGCCCCTTGGAGAAGGTGCTCAATGTCCTGCATGTTTTGGCCACTGGGTCATTTCAGCGGACTAATGCTATGGTGGGGGGGTCTCACTGGCCACCAGTCACGCTGCCTACACCAGGTCTTGGCAATCATGACAGCGCACCGCTCAGTCCGCAGACATATATACATGCCCAGAACAACCGCAGAAAGGCAGGCCATTGTCCAGGACTTTTACAGGGTGGCACACTTCCCCAAAGTGCTTGGTGCCATAGATTGCACCCATGTGGCCCTACGTCCACCTAGGGCTACTGAGCACATCTACCGAAACCGCAAGCACTGGCATTCCATCAACGTGCAGGTGGTATGCGATGCAAAGGGAATCATCACCTCTGTCTATGCAAACTACCCTGGCTCCACCCATGACAGTTTCATATACAGAATGTCTGCCCTGAGCCGGGCCCTGGAGGCTGGCCAGCATGGCGACACATGGCTCCTAGGGGAGTACAAATGCCTGTGCACATGCATGCATGTCACACACACACACAAATACACAAACCCCAATAATCAGAACCATCATCACCTCTCCAGGGGACAGTGCCTACCCTCTGAGCAACCACATGATGACGCCAATCCGGAACCCCAACACACCACCCCAGGTAAGATACAACGCTGCCCATATTGCAACCAGGGCCATAGTGGAGCGCACATTCGGAGTGCTCATGTCACGCTTCCGCTCTTTTGACCACTCTGGCGGGCAGCTACTCTATGCACCCCCAGTAGTGTGCAGGATCATTGTGGCAGCATGTGTCCTGCACAATGTTGCAACACGGCAGGGTGTACCGGTGGACATGGTGGTGCCCCCACATCCCCAACCACAGGCACAGGCGCTGTCCATGGGAGAGGACAGGGCACGTGGCGAGGCAGCCCGGAACCAGCTTGTGGCCACATTTTTCACCTAAACTCCCACCCCTGCGGAGTGCACACAGGCCTGGCACATACAAGGTGACAATCGATGATGACAAAGAGACAGTCGACTGTCACAACCTTACCACCCTGAGAATGTTGCCATGGAAGTGCCACATTGTGTGCATCCCTAGCTACTTAATCATAACTGTAAGATTAATTAGCGGGTTTTGGGAACACAGAGCACAGCACCACTGCACAGGATCAATGTATAGCATGTTATTTATACAGCACCACTGCATGGGTTTGGTGCATTGCTATGATGCAATTGTTTCAAGCTATGTGTTGCCAGTGCAACCTATGGACATGTAAATGAAAACAGGTTATGCAGTCAAAAACGATTTCTACATATAAAATTCAAATAATTTTTTTCACAGTTAAAAGTATATATTTTTACCTGAAATTCCTCTGTTGCAGGAGACACATTTGAGGATTAATGAACTAACCTCATTAACAAAAAACTAACATGCTAACTCATTAATAAAATAATGTGTTCTCCAGTGCAAAATGAATGGAAAAGACAGGCTCTGAAAGTCATTTTAAACGCGCATCCAGATTTTTTTTTTCTCTGTGCTGCCCTGTCCACAGTATTTGCAGGAAGCAAAGACTCGAGTAGCAGGAAATCAGTTTTGTTACAGTTGCTTACTGTAAAAGATTTCTATTGTGTGCAGGAGGAGGATAGAACATGAGGGATTTTTATTGGACAAGCATCATATTAGAGGCTGTAACCAAGTTTTCTTGTAGAATCTGGGGGAAGAAGAGAGGCAGAATACATTTTAGACAGCTCGGAGAAAGACCTGTCCGATAGCTGTGGAGTTCCTGATTGAAAAAGCAGATCCCAGCTGCACTGCTGCAGAGACTGGGGATCCCAGACAATAATCCCCGGTTTGAGTAATGGCTGATGCCTGTTCTCACTGGGGGTTCTTGAAGAGGGAATTGCCACATCCAGAAGGCAACCAGCCGAAGAATTTCACATGCTGAACAGATTAGGTAATTATACATTGCAAAGTACGTGGGCAGTGTGCGTGAATGCGAAACTATTCAGTCAGTGTAGAAGAAAGAATTCCAGTGTCTTATCATCAGGTTTAATGTTGCGACTTCTCGTCGCCCTCTTCTCATTTTGTTACAGATAATGTTGACTGTGCTATTTCATTTATTTCTGTAAAAAGAGTGAGATCGTGTTTAAATGCAACTTTTATAATACACAAAAATATCTGAAAGCAGACGGGTAGTGTGTTTTATTTTCTCTTTCCTTTGTGCATTTACCATTACAGTGCTGATGATGTGGGGAGATGTTTAGACAGTGCAATTGTCATTTTTAGGGTAGCTAAAAATAAGACTTGGCTGCAGCTGTGTGCACGATTTCATTCAGTATGAGCAATTATAAATAACTGTGTGTGTTATAGCCTGCTGGAGGTACATGAGTCAGCAGAAAGAGAGGCCCTGGACATAGTTCACAGATGTAGATAAGTTGGTGATAAGTACCGCATGTTAGCTCGCTGCCGTAGATAAGACAGCGAGGACAGCCCATGGTGGCACTCCAATTGAAAATGTGGTGTTCCTGAAATGTAAGCCTGAGGCCTCTCTAGTGATCACACGAACAATCTAAACAAAAATAAGGGGTTCTGGATATTGGGGCCACAAATAAAACAAAGGAATTATGCTCACCAAAAATACCACCAACCACGCATACCAACCGCGCATACCAACAAATGTATACCATCTAAATATGTCTGTGTACTGAAATAATGCATATCCACTGTATTATTAGTATACATAACCCGATCTGAATACAAGGAGTGATTGTTGCTAAATTATTTTTTCGGCGGTAAGAAAATACCTCCAGGCCCCAAATCTACACAAAATACCCAACATATTTATGGTGTGTTGCAGGTCAGGAAAGTGATCATAGAGCACATACTGGGCTTGGCAATCGTGTCTCACACTGCCATCTGTACATTAGAGGGAACCCATTTCATAATAGCAGTGTGCCACTAAAAACGAATTTCAGAATGTCTCAAATGGAAGCCACATTCCCAGAGCTAGTGCAATATTTAGAGGCAAAGTTATTTGCACATGGGACGTGGTCATCGAACAATGCCACAGAATGGCACAACCGCATTCATGGTGAAGTGCAGAAAGAAAAACTAGACAGTATTTTTGCAGCAGGCAGCATAATTCAGGTCTGCCTTTAGAGATTATTAAATGCAGCTGACAATCATGCAGAAAAACACTCTTTAATACGGCTATGTGCCAAAATATGGTTTATTTTGAATAGGTCCCTGCGAATGCAAGAAAATGATACCCAGCTAAATAACAGGTTAAAGACTGACTTAAATGGGGCAAGTAAAAAAGAGGAGATGTTAAGAACAGAATTAGAAGGATGTCAGAAAGACATGCAATTAAAATGCAGAGATTTTGATATTCAGTTGTCCAAAAGCAAGAAACAGTTTGAAGACAGTGAGCAAGAATTGGTACTCTTAAAAGCCTTAGTGGATCACAATAGACAGGATAAAAATTAGATTGTTTCAGAAATGCAGATTTTACAAAAAGAAAAATTTGAAAAAGAAAGTGATCTGCAAGGTGCAGAGCAAGAAATGGTTAAAATGATTCAAGAAAGAGACAAGAGAAACAAAGAATTCAATGAATGCCAAATGCAAATGTGCGACATGCAGGAGGTAATAAATAAAATGAGTGATGAAAACAACTATCTGCAAAATGAAGCACAGAGGCTGCTTAAAAAGTGCAAAGACTTAGAACAGCAAATGTGCATTCCCAGATACCAGGAGAGGCGGTAGGGTACTACATTCAATGGAGGGCAGGTGAATTCTAGTTCTGCCCAAAGAGCTAGTGCTCCAGTGACTGGGCCGGTGACTGAACTTGGTTGCAGCGCCCTTGGGGGATTTGATACTCCCATTGGGGGCAGCCACCAATCCCATACACCTGGAACGAGGATTGAGTCACCAAGTAGTGCAATTCCATGCATTGCAACAAGTAGCCCCATAAAAATAATTAAATCTATTAAAGCTGATCAAACCATTTAAAAAAGGAGGGGAATGCTGCATTGAGGATCACTTAGAAGCGGTTCATGACATTTTTAAAGCACTCCAGATACCTAAGGAACAGTACAGACAATATTTTCATTTAACTTTAGATGCTCCGACGGCCAGCATCATAAGGGGATTAAATGAACAGCAGAATATGACATGGGTGGAGTTTGAAAAAGAAATTAGGCGTCATTTTTCTCCTTTTCAGTCATTACAGGAGGCAAAGAAAGTCGCTTACACAATCACTGCTGGGCCTAACACATCCCCTCGCCAATTTTGTACAGGACTTTAAAAGGGCATTTTCTTGCTTTGATGTATCTTTTGACCCCAATTCCAATGAGTTTAAAACTGCCTACTTCTATGGGCTACAGAAAGACATCATATCACAATTGGTCCGTGAATTTGACCGTGACAAGTCCCTTGAATGGATTGTACATCAAAGCACAAAACTATATGAGGTACTCTATTGTCAGGGTAGAGAAAGTGATAAAATGAAAGATGCTAGACCTAAATCTAAAGAACCCTCAGCCACAGTGATGGAAATCAGGTCAGCCAAAATGTCCCTTGAGTCTGCTCAAAGTCCAGGTAAAAATAATTTGGCACCTGAACAAAGGGTTAATCAACAAAGGTCATCACACTCTGCACCAATGTTCCAATCACATGATCCTAGTAATAGGGAGAGCTACATCAGCCCTAGGTATTTAGGGGATAGACCCCGGGCAGGATATCGGCCTTATATGTCAGGTATGAATAATAACCAAAGAGAAAATCAAGATCAAAGAAATGATGGTCCCTACCAGACATTGGGGACACAAAGCAGATTTGATCCCAACACCATGATATATGGTAATCAGGATAGACCCCGATATGTGGAACGATTTGCTGATAATGGGAATCAACATAGGGCTCAGTACCCACAACATGAGAGACATGACATGAGACAGAACATAAATTACACTCCACGTCATTACAATGATTCCCCACCAGGGGACTACAACCAAAGGATGGGTGCACCCCGCTCCCCTCCACAAATGAATCAAGAGTTCAGGAACCATCCCAATAGAAATCACTCACCTGAGAGGTATCAGAATAGATCCAAACAGGGGGAAAACAACCAATATCGACCTAGGCCACAAAAAGAGGATTCTAGAGAGATGGAAAGGTTCCAGTGCCTCGAGGCCCAAGTGAAAATGTTAGCTGAGCAAATAGGGAAGCTCTATACAGTGCAAGAACAACTATCCAAGGAGGGGGCTGATGGCCATAGCAATGACCGGGGGACTTCTTCTGAAAAGTGACTAAGTACTCATGATACCTACAGCGCCGAAAAGACAGATTGGCCTAATGTAATTGTGCATAATGACTCTGAGATGCCTAATGATGTAAAACTGAAAATGCCAGTAAATGAACATGTAACAGAAAGTGCAAACACTTCTAAAAAAGAGGTATGGTTTAACCTAGAGCTATATCAAACGGTGAAGCCCCGTGAAGTCCCGCTTTGCCCGCTGCTCTGCTGCGTTCTCCATTTGGATTTGGATTTGTTTGGATTTCGTTGGACTCTTTGGACTCTTTTGACCACAAGGCATTTTGTCTGACTAGTGTGGGTGTGCCTATAAAATAGAACTCGTGCGCGCACCGCGCGCGCGCACCGGTGAAGCCCCGTGAAGTCCCGCTTTGCCCGCTGCTCTGCTGCGTTCTCCATTTGGATTTGGATTTGTTTGGATTTCATTGGACTCTTTGGACTCTTTTGACCACAAGGTGAAGACCGTGGTCACATTGACTTGCTGTATATGGACTTGGGGATATATATATCCACATATTATATTATACATGTGTTAACTGTCGTTTCTATTTACTTATAGGCATTTTGTCTGACTAGTGTGGGCGTGCCTATAAAATAGAACTCGTGCGCGCACCGCGCGCGCACCGGTGAAGCCCCGTGAAGTCCCGCTTTGCCCGCTGCTCTGCTGCGTTCTCCATTTGGATTTGGATTTGTTTGGATTTCGTTGGACTCTTTGGACTCTTTTGACCACAAGGTGAAGACCGTGGTCACATTGACTTGCTGTATATGGACTTGGGGATATATATATCCACATATTATATTATACGTGTGTTAACTGTCGTTTCTATTTACTTATAGGCATTTTGTCTGACTAGTGTGGGCGTGCCTATAAAATAGAACTCGTGCGCGCACCGCGCGCGCGCACCGGTGAAGCCCCGTGAAGTCCCGCTTTGCCGCTTCGCTGCGGCGGCGCGAGCAAAGCGAGGGGCCTCTCTGAGAAGTGAGTGATTTTATTGTGACAATATTGTTAGGTGGTTGCACCTAGCACTATATATTTCTCAAGACCACAAAATCTTGTAATTCTCGTGGTTTACAACAACTCCGCTCACTTTGCACTGAAGCATTGGCATGAAACGTAACATTTATAACTTGCGCACTGGGATGCCGCCCTTGCCTAAACTGTTCGCCAAAACAAGTGGTGTGAACCCGAATACGATTATAACCACAGGTGTTATTGCCACGTGTGTGAATGACTCGGGTGTAAAAAAAAACCCTAATGGTTTCTGTACCATTGCATGCGAGCGAACTTCATGTTCAGGCCGTCCCCTGTGTCTCGACTCCGCGAGCTACAGGGGCCGGGCCTGTGGCTCCCCTTGTATCCAAAATCAAAAAACGAGTAACCTCTCGTGACACTACCACATCTAGACAAAAAATGTTTCAAATCTGAAAGATATTAGATTTTTTTACCCGGACTCTGTAAATTCTAAATCCACTTCACAGTCCTCTCAAATTGTTAAACAAGAGGGCCCCAAAATCTCCAATCAAACACAAGAAGTGTGTGGCTCTACTGTACATGTCTCACTCTCTGACAGCACAGTGTTAAGAAATGATTCTGTAGCTTACTACCCACCCTCGAAACATAGCTCTGAGGTCACGAAATGCTCAGAGGAAATGGCGCGTATCGATCTGTCTCCCCCTGATTCTGACCTTTTGCTAAACCAAACATTGGGAGGTCTGTCCTTTTCACCTAAACTATTCTCGGCTGGGGGTTGCACTAGATCAAATTTAACCTCTTCTTTTATTTTTCCCACTCCACGGAAATTTTCCCCAGTAAATCAAATTCCGCCTTGCTCAAACATCTCTAAAGTGTTGGAACTAACACTGGGTGCTATGAACTTAACAATGCAAACCTTGACGACTCTATTTAACACATTGAATTCCAAACTGGATGTACAAAGCACGCAATTACTATCAGTGCTGGCTTGGCAAGCCAAACAGAAAAATAACCTGGGCTAGTCAAGGCTTGAATTTAAAGGCAAATCCTTGGAACCCAGGGTCGACAGTTGATCAGTGTTTATCGCCCATTATGTTTCCGCCGGCGGTGGATCTAACTTCAGCTCCTAATACTGTGGTTGGTCCTCCGGTGGTGGATTTAACTTCAGCTCCTAACCTTGTGGTTGATTTAACCTCTGTTCCTAACCCTGCACCGCTAATAATGTCACATAACTCAGTGGCAAATGTGAGCTTGGATCAACAAGGAGTTGATCCTTTGTCCCCAATTACTGTGGACAATTCTGGAATCCTGTGCTCACTTCCTTATATTGGTCAAATCATTAGAGAGGCAACTACAGAAGTGATTGAGGATGTTGAAGACCTGACGCCAACTGAACCCCCTCAAGCTCCATTCAAAATATTTTGTAAAAAATCCTCCATCTCGGGCTCTAAGTCTTGTCTGACCAATAAGGAACCAACCAAAAAAACGAAAATTATGCAGTCTGCTCTATCTAAAAAAGCTAAGAACATTACAAATACAGAAATACCGACCTCAGCAAGCTCTAAATCATTTTTTAATAGGCTTACTTTACCGAAAAAACAGGCACAGAAAACTTCATGTGTTATTACCAAAAAATATGTGCATCTGAATCAGCTGCGTAAACTCAAGCTCTACTGTGCTGATAAAAATCTTGTTGCTGCTGAACCCTATGCGCCATTAGATCATCTAGTGCAGGCTGTTCAAAATTACGAACTTGCTGAAAAGCAGCAAGCTCATGTTGAAATCCAACCATTACAATCTGAACAGCCAGTTGGGTCTAAATTCGAGTCTTCCTCTAATACAATAAATACAGAATGTGTGAAACCTCAGGGCGCTATCAGAGAAATCTGTAATAGTTGTACCTTGACTCAACCTCCTACATCTTCACTGTCTCCTTCTGCTGGCTGTGAGCAACAGATGCTAGCAAGAAGACGATTAGAAATTAGAAACAAAGTTGATGCCTATATGAGTGCTTTCACAACTTTATCGACTCTCAAAGCTCCCATACTTGAATCTGTAGTATCAACAACTTCTACCCCTCAGGTACCTGAACGTATTGTTACGTTTAAATGTGCTGATGATAAAACGACATCATTAGCGGATTTACCGCTTCCAAGTCAGGAAGCAGAAATTGCTTTGCTAATAAATTCCTTACGATCTAAAACAAAACAACCTGGTCCTACTAACTCAATTTTAGTTCCTAATAAACCTTTGATAAAATCCATACTGAAAACAAAAACAGATAAAGAATCGAATATTGCTCTAGTGTTGGGCTGTCGACCTGCTCCATTTCCTCAGTATGTACTTAATAGACACAGCATCCTACAGGTGTTTTCTGATATTCCTATGCTACAAGATATTGGATCGGCTGACATTGCTCAGGTGGAGTTTTTCAATGATAATGTAGTGAGTACAGCTTGTATCTGGCTGACGTCCCGTGTTATTAGGAATCTGATATGGGACGCCAAAGCCCAATTACTAGATCTTGGATTCATATTACTATTAGGACCTTTGACTCCAACCAATGGCCCTCTTTGTGTAGAATCGTGGATAAAGTCGGCGTCTAATGAACTTAACAAGGCACAAAGTTATATAGAGAATAACACCGCTGTAGTCACCTCGAACCAATGCTGTTGTAATTGTGATTCCAGAAGCTAACTTCCATGCAAGGTCAATAAAGCTCGGACCATAACTCTTGTGTCTTGGAATACTCGCGGCTATCGTCATTTAATTAACAATACACAAGACCCTCTCTCAAAGTATGATGTGATCCTTTTGCAAGAAACCTGGCTTTTATCTGCCCCTTTATGGGATAACCATGGTTTACACTTTCTACCAGCAATTAAAGGTGTGATGGGTCGGCCGATGTCTGGCCTTTTGACTGCCGCGAAACTATCCTCACAAATAAGAATTATTTTCTCTTTTGCTCCAAATTCCTTCTCACAATTGACAATTTTATCGTTAGCAAAGACCTTGTATGCGATTATTAACTTGTACTGGAACCCCAAAGGCATTGAGATGCGAAATTTTTTACTTGATATATCCACCATGTTAGACTTCATCATATTAGCACCTAATATCAAGCATACTATTGTTGCTGGCGATCTAAATTTACATTGTTTACAGGGCAATACATTGCAAGGAAACATCAGACAAAGGTTGTGGGAGAACTTAATGCTCACCAGAGGATTTTGTATGCTGAATGGAAGCAAATTTGATACTGGTGGAATGGCCTATACGTGGCAGCAGGGTTGGAAAAAAGCCTCAATTGACTATATTTATGTTGACGATAGGCTGTTCTCTAAAATCAAATCCTTCAAAATTGAGCATAATTCTAATAGTGACCACTGCATTCTTTCTATGGAATGGGCAGTTGGTGTTTCTCTTTTAAAGATTCCTTCTATAACTGACCGCGGGCATATGACGGTATCCAATTCTTTAAACCGCCTAAATTGGAATGAAACCAGCCTTGGGAAATTTCATGATTCTTTGCGCACAGCCTTTTGTCACTCACGAAACAGCTCCCAAGTCAATTCTGTTCCTTACTATGACCTTATGCAACACTTCTCCAATACTATAATGTGTAAGCCCAGGGCATCTAAGCACATACATATGTTCGATCTGGAAACTAGAAACAAAAAAACTGAGTATCGACTTCGAAAAAGGGAGGCATTAAAATTACCTTTGTGTAGGAGGTTTGAAGTACTCAACAAAGTTAAGATCACATCTAGAAACTGGCGGCGACAGCATCGTAGTAAACTGTTTCAGCGTGATAGTGAGCAAATGCTAATGTTGACTCGTAACAGCAATGTGATGCAAATTTGGAAAGTAATAACTAATACCTTATCTCCGATCCAAATATTGTCACAAACGCAGAGTGTGCCGGAAGCAATCTGGCTTAGCTATTTTTCCAAAATGTATGCGCTTCCGCCTAACTCCGTGAAATTAGACAACACATTGCCTCAACAATCGTTTCATATTAACATTTCCAAAGCCGACATATTCTATTTCATCAATAAAATTAGCCCATCCAGAGCTCCTGGACCTGATGGCCTGTCGAACAAAACTTTCAAGCAACATCCACTCTTGTGGACATCGATCTTATATCAGATATTTGTTAACATTAATATCACTCAGGAAATCCCTTTGTCATGGAAACATTCTCTTATTGTACCGATCCACAAAAAAGGTGAATTATAGACCGATTGCATTATTAGATGCGCCTGGTAAATTATACAGCCGCATTATTTTGCAAGAATTAACCAGATGGTCAGCGGTCTCCTTTAAAAGAGATCCTTTTCAAACTGGGTTTGTGGCGGGACTAGGGACCTCTGTAAACTTGATAATGCTGAACATGATAAAATCTAAATATGCCCACTTAAATCAACCATTATATATGGCTTTTGTGGACTTTCGGTCAGCTTTTGACTCGGTAGACAGAGCACTATTACTCCAAAAGTTGCAAAACTATGGCTGCCCGTCATCAGTGTTAACAATAATTAAGATGTTACATTCAAATACATCTATGCAAATTAGATTGTCCATTGAAGGTATTCTTTCGGCAAATATTGACACTCTAAGGGGCCTTAAGCAAGGGTGCATTTTAGCATCTACTTTATTTAATCTCTTCTTGCTAGACATCGGTAGTACCTTTGAAGAAGCAGTCTCAGACGCTCCCAAACTAGGCACGCAAAAAATCACATGGCTGCTTTATGCCGACGACCTGGTTTTAATATCGCAAACACCGCGAGGTCTTCAGAATTTGTTAATTAAACTGGAGACGTATGTTGACAAGAATAATCTCACAATTAATGTCAGCAAAACACAAATAGTGATCTGCCAAAAGAGAAAAGACAAAAAAATGGGCAATTATCAATGGGTTTTGAAGAACTCGCCCTTAAAACTTGTCCACAGTTATAAATATCTGGGCCTACCCTTTTCCGGTACTGTGAAAAATCAAATCTATTTTGACACATTAAGAGCAAAAATCTTGATGTTAACATCACAGGCAAGAATAATTTTGTACAGATTTGGCAAATTCACTACAACTCATATAGTTACATTTTATAATCAGAAAGTTGTCGCGATTGTTTCTTATGGAGCAGAAACCTTCCAGCCACGGCGAAGGGATGTTTGGGATTTACTGGAGGGTAAATTCTGGAAGGCAATCTTTTCCTTACCTAAGTGCACTCCGATGTGTTTTCTAAGGTACGAGTTGGGACTAATTTCACTGTCTGCGGTAGTGGTGTGGAAAATGTGTAATTTTTATCGGAAATGTCTACTTGGGTTTGAAAAGCCAAATATTTTGAGAACGTTAGCATCTTATATGCGCTCATCGCATGATGCCTTCCCCAAGGAGTGGGTAAAGAGCATTTTGGGATGGTTGGTGGAAGCTGACGTTTCAATTGAGCTGCTGTTAAGTAACCCTGATAAAGCAAAGAAAAAAATGTATTGGCATGATTGGATTATAACTTATCAATTATGCTCTAACTATGCGGACTATGACTTGAACCTTTTTCCACCAAAAAAGTATAAGCAAATGGCTTGTTACCTTTTGAAGTGTCCATCAAATTTTGTCCGCGTTGAAATGTTAAGAACACGTCTAAATTTGCACCTAACAAATCAAATCCTTGCTAGACGAGGTATAATCTCTAAAGAACACCGATTTTGTCGATTTTGCCAAAATAAAAAACAAACAGAAACCCTGATACATTTAGTAGTAAATTGCCCTGTTTTAAATGGATTGCGTGAACGCTTTTTTAGTAATTTATTGCAATTGACTTGTGATCGTTCTGAATCTGAAATCTGGACCATTTTAATCACGAGTAATCGAACTGCAATCCACATTGCACTTACACAGTTTATAAAAACAATTCTGCCATACAACCATGTAGCATGATTATTATGATTATTTTTCTTTTATTTCCTTTTCAATGTAAATATTTGTAAACTAGTAAATGTTTTTGCTATACATTGTACTTGTTATATGTTAAGAAATGTATTGTAATCTAAAAGTTACTCCTTTTTGAAAGGTTGATTTAATCAGCCAAACAAATAAAAAAAAAAAAGAAGGTTTGTGCAAATGAAAAAGAAACACCTGAAATTCCAAAAGAACAAAGGGACAGATTTAAGAAAAATGACTCATGCATGGTGAATACCAGTGAACAGGGAGTAAGTGGGGATGCTATAGCTCCTTCCCTGGACAGTCAAAACGGTGAACAAACACAGACAGTAAAAGGAAATACTAAAAAGGAGGGTACAAATCAATCACCTGAAGAATTCTTTGAGCCACATATTTTTGAAGAGGCTGAAAGGGCTGGTACCACACTAAATGATCACAAATGCACAGAATTAAACAATGAAAAATTACTAAATGATGTTGTTACACATGTTCTGTTGGAAGGTTGTAATGTGGTCCCTGATGATTCCCAGATGGATGGGCGAACAGTGGCCACACTCCAAAAAACCTCTGAACATGGAGAAATGAATAAAGTCTCTCGCGCAGAAATGGGTAAAAAGGAGGGAAAAATGTCTTTTCATTTACCAATGTGCTTAGCCAAAAGTGAAAAAGGCCTGAGAAAGGTGAACCCTGAAATCAGTAAGAATTCACACTTCATATGTGTATTAGAGGAAGTTGAGGACAGATATTATGCACCCATCACTGTAGAAGAAAAATGCCAAACATTTGCTATGATTGACACTGGCGCACAGGCCACAATTATGTCCAAGCAGCTGGTAAAGATTATCAATGAAGTGAGATCCCCACAGAATCAGATCACAGTGAAGGAAAATCAAGGTCCAATGCATAACTTTAATGGGGAGGAGGTGCCCATCATAGGTGTAACTGAGGTTGACATAAAAATAGGAAAGCACAGAATGAAACAAGAGGTATTGATCACATCTATTTATGAAATTCCATTTCTGATGGGTACAGATTGCCTGAAAAGATTGTCTCCTCTCATAGATGGGGTGAATGGAGTGCTGTGGTCCTTAACCAAAAAACCATTGAGACCTAAGAAGCTAAAATCACAAAACAGCAACATAAATGAATGTCACACCATTGCCAAAACAAATGATGCTGTGGAGATATATCTCCAGAATAGTTGCATACCTAGTGTCACTGTTATATTAATGTGTCGAGACAAAATGCAGAGCGACAATAAAAGACTACCTGTACAAATATACTTGGACCCAAGGAAAAATTGGCAGACTGCCATAGATGAGACACATTACGTTTTTATTTAAAAGAGAAAACATGCAAACAGAATATTGCTCCTAAAACAGATTCAGAAAAACACATTACCACTCTTGCTGAAATACACATGGAAGATGAGCAACCATGGGTTCATGTTGGTATAAATGACTGTTTTAAACAATAAAAGCCACTTTAGCGCTTGAACAGGAAAGGAGTTTCATTAATGAGAAATTAGTGCAAAAAATAATGGAGAGGGAGGAGATCCCGAAATTTAGAATTAAAAATCAATATGTTTCTGGGTTGGACAGTCCATACTTTGAAAACCGAATTGCAGGCAGATGTATGCTTAAAAATAGCATTGGGCAGAAAACAATTTACCATAATGTATGGATAGTGAGTGGAGCACAAAATGATTTTTACATGGGCAATGACATCATGCACAGAATGTGTATGGTGTTAGATTTCCATAATCAAAAAATCTGGTCACGCCTAGGTGGGCCGGCATCTGAATTTGAAGACAAAAGAAGTGCTTATCATTGTGCACAACTGGTTCCTTATGCAATCGAATTACAAATGAGGAAAGATACTATTATTCCTGCATTTACAAAACAGTTTGCAATAACACTGAAATGCAAAAATAGACAGCAGATGAAAGACTCTGATGCATTTGTATGCCTGAATGAATCCATAAAACAGCAATGCCTGGATTATGAATGCATTACATTGGTAGATATTGGTGAAGGGCCTGTAAGGGTTGTCAAGATATTCATTTAGAGGAAAACTCCCCATTAGGAATGGCCATACAAAAATCACATTATACTGCAGATCTAAATAACATGGTGATTGGAAATATCCCTGAAAAGTATGCAGATGCCAAGGGTGAGTTACCGGAATACCTGGACTCTCAGCCCAAAGGAATATTTAAAATTCATTCTGTGTACCCTTATGATTCAAATGAGACAGTGTGCTGCCATCAAGAGGAGTGCATAACGTGTAATTTAAATGAAAATGAAACAGAAAATCAGCCCATTGAAGTGGAAGCTGATATGCCAAAATATTTAAAAGTGGCAGCTTTACAAAAAGACACAGCCACACAGTTAGAGGAAAGCACTGAGATTTCCTTACCAGAAGATTTCCAGAATTTTCCAAAATGGTAGAAGAGCACATTTTATCAGCGGATGCATGTGACAGCGATGAGGATAGAAACAATCTGAGGGAGATAGTTATGGAGTTTAAGTATGTATTTGCAAAAGATGCTTATGATTGCGGTTTAACTGATTTACATGTGGCCACACTACCAGAAAGGTGTAGCAGAAGTCCAGTATTTGTACGTCAGCATAGACTACCGCTGGCATGTTTAGAATCATTAGCAGAGATTATAAAAAAATTGGAAGCTCGGGGAATCATCAGGCCCATTCATAGCACATCCAATACACCTATTTTAGGTGCGTTAAAGCCAAGTGGTCAATGGCGGCTATGTGCAGACTTGAGGGAGTTAAATAAAAGACTACCAGTGTCCAGATGGCCACTGCCATTCATTGATCAGGGCCTAGCTCAGGTACATGGTTCAAAAGTGTTTACCACATTAGATCTCACCTCTGGATATTGGTGCGTGCCATTGGCAGAGGAGATACAGAATTTATTTTCCTTTTCGTTTGATAAGACTCAATTCGCCTGGCTTAGAACTCTGTTCGGGTACATCAATAGTGGGAATGAATTTGGCATATTTTTGAGAAAGGCCATGCCTGATGCAGTGGAAAGAGGAACCATAGTTTATGTGGATGATGTCCTGATAAAAAATGAAAGCCTGAAAAGCCATTTTGGTGAAATAAGACATGTGCTTGGCCAATTGCAGAAAGCAGGCGCCAAAGTATCTTTACAAAAAGCACAATGGTGCAAGAAAAAAGTAAACTTTCTAGGCCATGAAGTGACTGAACTTGGGCTAAATCCACAAAAGAAGAAAATAGAGGCCATACAAAAACTAAAGGACCCTAAAAATGTGAAAGGGGTAAAACGTTTATTAGGAATGATGGGTTATAACAGAAAGTTCATTGAAAATTATGCTGAAATCACTCAACCATTGACTAAACTGCTTAAACTGAATACACCCTGGATATGGGAAAAAGAGCAGTCTGAGGCAGTGGCTAAATTGAAGAAATGTCTTGTTAAGGCACCATGTTTAGCATATCCCATAAAGGGTAGGGATTTCTTTATAGAAATAGGTTTCTCTGAACAATGTATGTCAGCAGTGTTATCACAAAAACACGATTTGAATCACAAAACCATTGCCTATGCAAGTAAGGCATTTTCCCAAGTTGAAATGAAATTCAATGAATGTGAAAAGGCCCTATTAACCACTGTGTGGGCGCTACAACATTTCCACCCTATTGTTCAGGGAGAAAAGGTGATTATTGAGACAAATCATCAACCTTTGCAGTTTTTAGAGAGTAAAAGAATTAGGTCAGGTAATCTAGCGCAGTCCAGAATCACTTCATGGACGCTGGCATTACAAGGTTTTCCTGTAGAAGTGAGATATGGACAAAATAAAAAGAGCCCAATTGCTCAAGGGTTAGCTGACTTACATGACTGTGCAGCTGAACAGGTATCAAATGAAATGGAAGTGGAACCTGATTTGCAGGAATTTGAACAATCACCACACAAAGCTTTTGATGAAAAACATGCAAGGATCTGCCAACTGTATATGTGGATGGTTGTGCTTTTCACATTGAAAATGACAGTAATAAACAATTAGTGTCAGGAATGTGGAACGTCTGGTTGAAATGTGAAGGCTTCCCCAGTATAGGGATGAGGATTGGAGCTAGAAGCAGTCAAGTAGCGGAATTGGCGGCCATTTATAAAGCAATTGCTACTGCAGTTGATAATAAATTCAGTGAAATTGTCCTGGTGACTGATTCTGACTATGCACGAAATAGCTTTGTGGAGTATTTACCTGGCTGGAAAGTGAGAGGCATGGTTACATACAACAAGAAGCCACTTAAACATGGAAAAATGATACAAGCCATAGACAACTTGGTGTCAGAAAATGATTTGACAATATACTGGAGAAAAATTTGTGGGCATTTAAAAACACCCGGAGAGGATAAGGAGGGAAATGATAAGGCAGACGACCTGGTTAAAATTGGGGCTGTGATGGGAGAATTGCTACCTATAGATGATTTACTGGGTGAAATACAAATTGATGCAGTAACACGTTCTAAAGCACCAAAGGAGGTGGATCAACCAGTGGTACAGTGGGGTCATAATACACCAGACCAAGATTTGATTGAGGCACAAAAGAATGATTGAATTTTGGGAATCTATTATAATCATTTGATAGATCCTGAACAAAACCCTTTAACAGAAAATGATTGTATGGGAAAAGAAGAGTTGAGGGTGCTATTAAAGAATAAAAAACAAATTAGATTACAGGATGGACTCATGATTAGAGAGTCCATAACAGGACAGATACAGTGGGTGGTACCCCTTTCATTCAGAGGGCTAATGCTACAACATGCACATGATGCAATAACTGCAGGCCACAGAGGTTCACAAAAAACATTGGAAATACTAAAAGATTATGCTTACTGGCCACATATGTCCCAAGATGTGGAATAATATACTAGAGGATGTCTAGTATATGCCCAATTTAAAGGATAGTTCCGGGACTTTTTTTTTATTGTCCCTACGATTTGGCCATGTTTTTTAAGCATAAATCGGTAGATCGTAGAAAACTTTCCTATGAACCTTACCCGACTTTTCGTCCATTAACGCACTCGAAATCAGCCGCCATTTTGTGATAATCCTATCATTTCCCCCCATCGACCTGGCTCACCTGCGCTTGCGGCACTAAATCATATCCCCTGCCCCTGAGCCTGACATCAGCAGACGCGTACCGCCCATTTCCCAACGCCAAAGCACGTTTCGTGTCAACAATCGCTGCGCCTCAGCTAATGAAGTGTCGCCATGGAAATGGCAGGACGCCTCTTTCCTCAATAAGTATAAACACACCGTTTCACAACACACAGCAGCAGATTTTCGATTCCATTACTCTCTCTGTGTTACTTTGAGTATTCTGTGACTCGTTTCTGTGCTCTGGTCAGCTACCTTCGCCGCTTCTAGGCCTTGTGAACACCTGTACCATCTCTGTAAATTATTTTACTTTCTTTACCACACAATGGCTACAATAATGCCGTATATGTACGAGCCCGAGTACACCGAGGAGGAACTACTGGAAAGGCAAGCACGCGAAAACGATGGGGATTCGGACGGCAGTTGGGAGGACCAGTCAACGGATGAAGAGCCTGGACCATGTCGCATGGACGGCGTCTCCACCTGGTGCACGTGCAATCGGTGCGAGCTAATGCCAACTGCGGAGGAGAACTGCTGCTGCCGTGAAAATTCCGGGTGCTTGGCCTACATTTCGGAAGGCGAGCCAAGTCCGCAATGCATCACCGAGCTGCCAGAGTTCAGGGAAGCCTGCCTCTCACGGACCGTGTTGAGGATGATGATGGTGCTTATGCAAGAACTTCGCGGCACTGTTCATCCGCGTAATCCGAGTAACGAGTAAGTATACTCTGGTTGTGATGTCAGTGATGCCACTACTATTTCATGGTCGTCTCCCACATATAAAATTACATCTACATATCATTCGAATGCATGTAAATTGGTTCCATATTGTGCATTTTCTAGATAGAATTTTTTTCAAAGGAGAATGACATTTTTTACCTTCATCGACATTGATAGGAAAGTTTTGTCATTTTAATACCGTTTGCATCTTTCTTTTTCACCGGTGGTACAGGCTGGTGGCCTATCGTTGCTTCACTTGGTGGCTTCACGGGAGGCTCGGACACCGCGTTCGGAGAGTAATACCTGCCTGTGCGGTACTTGCCATTAGACAACATTTACCCAGCGACAGTGGACAATACCGCGGATTTTCCCTGGATGTGCTGCAACCGGAACTTTACAATGTGTAATGTTTATTATTTATGTTCAATTGAAATTAAGATCTAAAATAAAACCCAACATATATTTTAACAATGGTTGTTTTGATTTTTTAAATGAATCTAGTCTCCATTGAATAGTCTTCCTGTGCCTTGTCTTGTCACACCACATGTCTCCGGCCAGCATCCTCCCTCACGCTGGCCGCCCACCTTCAATCCACATAACCGTTGAACCCATATGCAGCAGACATACATATGTTATTTTGCGGGTTGGCATCAAGCCTCCCGGCCTTGCCTCCTCCCCCAAAAATACTTACCACACCACTTTGTTCAAGCGTTGGCAATAAAAGGCCGTTGGATTTTATTGATACAAAACATGGTTATAGGTAAATAATCAATATGGTTGATCATAATAAATCATCCTTTTGGGCACCGGGTACAGAGATGACCCCCTCTGGCCCGTGCCGCCTTGCCACCACAGGCCAGCCTGCTGCTGACTAACTGCCTAGGCATCCAGGGTCTCCAGGGTGAACTGCACCCATATATTCTCCTGGGAGGGTGAGGTATTTATAAACTCACCCCCCTGCCTTCCATGTACTAGATCCTGCAGCCTGCCTCTTACATGCAGTTAGATGGCCTCTCCTTGGTGAGGCCCTGCGGCAAACGAGTCTTGTCTGCACGACCACCGCCCCAATCCACCCCCCGCCCTATCAAAGGCAGTTCGCACCGGGGTACTTGCGCTGGCAAGTGGAGCTGTCAGGGAGCGATAAAGGCCAAGAGGTGCCAAAGACCATGTACACTTCAAAGTGGTCTATAGAGCATGGGTTGTTGTTCCCATGTCTACCTTCAGACCCCGTGTCTCCTGCCAAGCATCCCCCCTCACGCTGGACGCCCCCCTGCAAACCGCATAATGCCACGACATATTAACATCATTCATTCACAAACACACCCCTGTTTCGAATTCTTTATAACCCACTTCATATTTCTAATGAGAACTTCTTTGCGCTTTGCTAGTCAACCCGTGAAGGTGCTGGTTATCTGCTCTTCGTCTCTGTGAACTTCCGTGACCACTTCGAGCAAACTCGTCAGTTTGCAACCTGTGAACTGCTCCCTGTTCTACGACAAGAATCTACTCTGATCCCTGCATCTAACTGTTTGTTCGTCAAGGTAAGGCCATGTACCATAATCATTTTGCGTCCAATTTTTTAATTTATATCTATTTGCTAGTAGTCATCAAATTGCATCCATGTTTTCTTTTCGTTCAAGACAGTACATGCAAGGAACTAGTCACATGTTCTGAGTTTAGTCAAATTATTTTTCTATTTTTTTAAAGTTATTCAAATACTTATCCGCATGTGAATAACGTGTATAGTTCCAAGAACCAAAACGAACCTTGCATTGAACCTTTTATGTGTCATTTAATTTTGTAACACATTGGTATTCATAGAGAATTGTTGATCTTTACTTTTCAGAACTTTCCACAATGCCTGCCTGTTCCATTGGCGGTTGCCCTTCGAAGACCCATAAAAAATCTGAAGGTACTATAATGCATGTTTTCCCAAAGACAATAGATCAGATAAGAGAATGGGTCCGATATTGCGGATATCCACTGTCTCAGCTTGAAAGTAGAGTCCTAGAAGTCTTTGCGGACAAGAGGGGTGATCGATACCGCATCTGCAGCAGGCACTTTAGCTCAGACATGTACTCCACATCATTGCTAATAAAGAAGAACACACCGCGAGCGAAGCGAAAATTGCTCTCAACCGCTATTCCCACTCTATTCGTCCACATCCCTCCACTGGTGAGTCAAGTTTACGGATTTAGCTCTCGGCCTTGCGGTAGTGTGTAGCATTAGCTAACAATAATTTCCCCATTTATGTATCCACTCAATATGAAGGCGGAATATTCTCCATCCGTGTCGTTATTGCAGTCATCAGCCACTTCAAGCGCCTATCGGGTAATCTTACTTAGCTATTCTGCCACTGACTTGTTTTAGGCATGTAAATCAATAGTTTTAATTTATCGTGTAATTATTTTACCTAATGGTACACCCTAGTACTCGTCCTCTAGTCTTTGTTTTCAGTTATAATTATTGTTATCCAAAATAATGCAAGTACTGTCTTTCAGGGAGATGCTGAGGAGTCCAACGCATTGACGACAACCGTTGATGTCACTCAGATGCTCGAGGTACGTTTCCGGACAGTTCCATCGATGGAGATCATCAGATCTTGCATTCTTGTAGCGTGATTGTTACACACAATGTTTCTTTCGTTTTTAGCCATTGATATGTCCTTCTGTCGTCGCCCTCCTATGTGTCTTCTTTTTTCAATATTGTGTTCATTACTAATAAAAGTCCTATGTTTCAGGGAGTCGATGGAGCATTAGTCCAAGAAGAAGGGGGAGCATGCAGTTACGGGTCGGCGCAATGTTCTACAAGAACATCACCCCTAGTAGTTGATGCAGATCTCTGGGTGGTGACACTTCCAACGATCGAGCAAATCGAATAATATTTAGATATCCATTACTTATTTTAGACAAATGATCATTTGTGCAGGTCTATTTAGATGAGCCGTTGACGCCTGCACAAAGTTTATGTTCTTTTTAACAAAACAGAAAACCATACTAATGCAATTACTGTGTTTCAGGGAGTTGCTGAAGCGTCATCTTCAATAATATCATCAATGGAAGTCTATGCGGAGCCCGAGGTATGGATCTTGACAGTTCCATCTAACTAGATCAACAATGCGTGAATAATTGTCGTTTGAATGTTCTACACAATGCGTTCATTCGTGTTTTGCTATTGAGATGTACGTGGGTATTGGTCCCCAAGTACATTTTGTGTTTTCAATATTATCATACATACTAATGAAAGTTCTATGTTTCAGGGAGTCGATGGAGCGTCAGTGCGTGATGGATGTGTTTATCATGAAAATATAGTCGTTGCAGCGCAAGAGGAAGTGGAGACATGCACACACGAGTCGGAGCAACAGTGTCCTGATGTTGAAGTTCGAGGCAAGAAAGTTTCAAAGAAAAGAAAGCAAAAAAGGTTAGTGTCCTGGTCACTATATTATGTTGTTTTTCACTGTTATTAGATCAATACTGTAAGTTGTGTTTAAACTGAACATCCCTTTTCCAATCTGTCCTCTAGTTGCGAGTGGGTGTACGAACTAGATCTACACAGACAGTGAAGCGAACGAGAGATGTTGCTTGTCAAACCTTTTGGCAGGGACTTGAGACTGGAGATGCATCATGCCAATGGGAAGAATATGAAGTGATTGACAACGGAGCTATACCACCACCAGCCATTGATAGTGAATGTCCTCCTGGTAGTTCGGATGCAGTCGGAGATCAATTCACAGAATCCACACCCGCAAAAACTAAGACCGCGAGAAAGTTGAAGAAATTGTTTTATTCACCCATCGCCGGAGAAGGAACAGATGTTGCAATGGAAGAGAATGAAGTGGACGACAATGAAACACCATCAATATCACTGAACATAGCGGAAGACGATATCAGAGATTCTACCTTTCATGTGAGTGACATGTCCTCAACGTTACAGGCCGAACCAGCTGGGATGCAGAGTGACAGTATAAGGAAAGAGGCCAAATTCATTGTATTCGATAGTTGTTTGATTGATATTATTATTAGGATGAAATGTGGGCATTCGGTTGGTGGGGAAGTATGTGGGGAGCCATTGATTAATGTGACTCGTGCAATTCGAGGCACTAACCTTAAAATACATGCCACCTGTACAAAATATCATCCTTTCTCATGGTCTGCCCAACCCATGCTGGGGCAACTGCCAGCAGGCAATCTACTTTGTGCAGCGGCCGCACTTTTTAGTGGTTCAAGTTTTAAAAAGTTAGAGTATTTCTTTCAGTTTGTGGGAATCCATTTCATTGCGAAAACTCAGTTCTACAAATACCAAATCGATTATCTATTTCCAGCCATTAGCGAAGCTTGGAGAATGGAAAAAAATGTCTATTGATAGTACATTCGCGGGCAAACGGTTCAGGCTAGCCGGTGATGGACAGTGCGACAGCCCAGGATTTTCAGCCAAGTACTGCACCTACCACTTTCAGGACATGGAAAGTAAGAAAATTGTGAGTTCGGTGGTCGTGCAGGTGTCACAAAGTACATCCTCAGTGG
Organism: Ambystoma mexicanum; assembly: GCF_040938575.1. NCBI lineage: Eukaryota > Metazoa > Chordata > Amphibia > Caudata > Ambystomatidae > Ambystoma > Ambystoma mexicanum. The sequence goes on from NC_090928.1 coordinate 357,455,331, forward strand.
CCATGGAGAAAGTTGGCTTTGTAGCATCATTGCAAGAACTACAATCGCGGGGAATGGTGATCGACCTGATAGCCACGGACAGACACGTTTCAATTGCCAAGACAATGAGAGAAGAGTACAAAAATATAAATCACCAATTTGACGTATGGCATCTTGCAAAAACAATCAATAAAAAAATGTCGGCTGCAGGTAAAAAAAAAGATATGCAAGGTATTTCACAGTGGTCCAAGTCAATCAGCAACCATCTTTGGTGGAGCTCAAAAACATGTGGAGGGTCGTTGGAAATTCTACTGGAAAAATGGCGGTCAGTAATGCTACACTGTAGCAACGTTCACCGCTGGACCACAAACCAACATTTCCACAATTGTGAACATGGCCATTTGTCCACAGAGAAGGCACGGAAGAAGAAGTGGTTGATTCCTTCATCACCCACTCACAAAGCCATTGAAAAGATTGTATTTGATAAAACTATAACAAGAGATTTGAGGGGACTCAAGGAATTCTGCCACACAGGAGATTTGGAGGTGTTCCACAATATGTGCCTAAAGTACAGGCCAAAACGATTGCATTTTGGCATGGAGGGCATGATAAATCGGACTCTTCTAGAGGTCTTGGCACATAACCATAATGTTGGCCGTCAACAAAGTAGGACGACCAGAACTTTAGGGACGCTTCGCTACAATAAGGCCTTCACTAAAAGAAGTAAACAATGGGTGATCAAACCAGTGTTTCAGGATATGCAATAGGAGTTTATTGAGAGACTTATTGTTGATGTCCTAGATAGGCACATACATGGAGTTGTGAACGAACCTGTGCAGGGGACAACTGCATTGCCACCCAACATTGCCTCTGTTCCATGTCCACCTAAAGCAGAGCTCATTGAGAAATACACATCACGGTTTAAATGATTGTAATTTGATTGTCTGTTCTCTCGAGTCTCCTCATGTTGCAGGCCCCTTGAATATGTGTATCTATGTAATGTGTAAATAAAAGTGATTGCTCAGTGTACATGCATTGTGTCTCTCCACCGTTGCCCCTCCCTTCACCGTGCAGTTGTGCTAACCACCCGGGTGTCACCTGTGACTTTGCTCTGGAGTCTCCTAATGTCGCAGGCCCATTGAATATGTGTAGCTATGTATTGTGTAAATAAAAGTGATTGCTCAATGTACATGCAATGTGTCTATCCAACCTTGTCCATTTGCGCATTAAATTAAACCAAACAGTAATATAAATCATTTTTCAAAAAATATAGAATGTCTCCGTATTTATGGTTCTCTGGGGCTGCAAATGCATGCAGACAAAATGCAAAGATGGAGTGTAAATTTCAAGTCCTGTGAGATGGCCTTACACTGAATGTAGCTAACTAGGAATGTGTGCTCGTTCAAAGTGAAGGTCAGCTGCTTTGATTTTTTGCTCGGGTGCCGGAATGGCCCACGACTCAGTATAAGGTTCTATTGTTATTTGACCTTGACAGGCCGGGACCATCCCGAAAGACAAAAAGCACAATGGTGCAAGAAAAAAGTAAACTTTCTATGCCATGAAGTGACTGAACTTGGGCTAAATCCACAAAAGAAGAAAATAGAGGCCATACAAAAACTAAAGGACCCTAAAAATGTGAAAGGGGTAAAACGTTTATTAGGAATGATGGGTTATAACAGAAAGTTCATTGAAAATTATGCTGAAATCACTCAACCATTGACTAAACTGCTTAAACTGAATACACCCTGGATATGGGAAAAAGAGCAGTCTGAGGCAGTGGCTAAATTGAAGAAATGTCTTGTTAAGGCACCATGTTTAGCATATCCCATAAAGGGTAGGGATTTCTTTATAGAAATAGGTTTCTCTGAACAATGTATGTCAGCAGTGTCATCACAAAAACACGATTTGAATCACAAAACCATTGCCTATGCAAGTAAGGCATTTTCCCAAGTTGAAATGAAATTCAATGAATGTGAAAAGGCCCTATTAACCACTGTGTGGGCGCCACAACATTTCCACCCTATTGTTCAGGGAGAAAAGGTGATTATTGAGACAAATCATCAACCTTTGCAGTTTTTAGAGAGTAAAAGAATTAGGTCAGGTAATCTAGCGCAGTCCAGAATCACTTCATGGACGCTGGCATTACAAGGTTTTCCTGTAGAAGTGAGATATGGACAAAATAAAAAGAGCCCAATTGCTCAAGGGTTAGCTGACTTACATGACTGTGCAGCTGAACAGGTATCAAATGAAATGGAAGTGGAACCTGATTTGCAGGAATTTGAACAATCACCACACAAAGCTTTTGATGAAAAACATGCAAGGATCTGCCAACTGTATATGTGGATGGTTGTGCTTTTCACATTGAAAATGACAGTAATAAACAATTAGTGTCAGGAATGTGGAACGTCTGGTTGAAATGTGAAGGCTTCCCCAGTATAGGGATGAGGATTGGAGCTAGAAGCAGTCAAGTAGCGGAATTGGCGGCCATTTATAAAGCAATTGCTACTGCAGTTGATAATAAATTCAGTGAAATTGTCCTGGTGACTGATTCTGACTATGCACGAAATAGCTTTGTGGAGTATTTACCTGGCTGGAAAGTGAGAGGCATGGTTACATACAACAAGAAGCCACTTAAACATGGAAAAATGATACAAGCCATAGACAACTTGGTGTCAGAAAATGATTTGACAATATACTGGAGAAAAATTTGTGGGCATTTAAAAACACCCGGAGAGGATAAGGAGGGAAATGATAAGGCAGACCACCTGGTTAAAATTGGGGCTGTGATGGGAGAATTGCTACCTATAGATGATTTACTGGGTGAAATACAAATTGATGCAGTAACACGTTCTAAAGCACCAAAGGAGGTGGATCAACCAGTGGTACAGTGGGGTCATAATACACCAGACCAAGATTTGATTGAGGCACAAAAGAATGATTGAATTTTGGGAATCTATTATAATCATTTGATAGATCCTGAACAAAACCCTTTAACAGAAAATGATTGTATGGGAAAAGAAGAGTTGAGGGTGCTATTAAAGAATAAAAAACAAATTAGATTACAGGATGGACTCATGATTAGAGAGTCCATAACAGGACAGATACAGTGGGTGGTACCCCTTTCATTCAGAGGGCTAATGCTACAACATGCACGGTTCACAAAAAACATTGGAAATACTAAAAGATTATGCTTACTGGCCACATATGTCCCAAGATGTGGAATAATATACTAGAGGATGTCTAGTATATGCCCAATTTAAAGGATAGTTCCGGGACTTTTTTTTTATTGTCCCTACGATTTGGCCATGTTTTTTAAGCATAAATCGGTAGATCGTAGAAAACTTTCCTATGAACCTTACCCGACTTTTCGTCCATTAACGCACTCGAAATCAGCCGCCATTTTGTGATAATCCTATCATTTCCCCCCATCGACCTGGCTCACCTGCGCTTGCGGCACTAAATCATATCCCCTGCCCCTGAGCCTGACATCAGCAGACGCGTACCGCCCATTTCCCAACGCCAAAGCACGTTTCGTGTCAACAATCGCTGCGCCTCAGCTAATTAAGTGTCGCCATGGAAATGGCAGGACGCCTCTTTCCTCAATAAGTATAAACACACCGTTTCACAACACACAGCAGCAGATTTTCGATTCCATTACTCTCTCTGTGTTACTTTGAGTATTCTGTGACTCGTTTCTGTGCTCTGGTCAGCTACCTTCGCCGCTTCTAGGCCTTGTGAACACCTGTACCATCTCTGTAAATTATTTTACTTTCTTTACCACACAATGGCTACAATAATGCCGTATATGTACGAGCCCGAGTACACCGAGGAGGAACTACTGGAAAGGCAAGCACGCGAAAACGATGGGGATTCGGACGGCAGTTGGGAGGACCAGTCAACGGATGAAGAGCCTGGACCATGTCGCATGGACGGCGTCTCCACCTGGTGCACGTGCAATCGGTGCGAGCTAATGCCAACTGAGGAGGAGAACTGCTGCTGCCGTGAAAATTCCGGGTGCTTGGCCTACATTTCGGAAGGCGAGCCAAGTCCGCAATGCATCACCGAGCTGCCAGAGTTCAGGGAAGCCTGCCTCTCACGGACCGTGTTGAGGATGATGATGGTGCTTATGCAAGAACTTCGCGGCACTGTTCATCCGCGTAATCCGAGTAACGAGTAAGTATACTCTGGTTGTGATGTCAGTGATGCCACTACTATTTCATGGTCGTCTCCCACATATAAAATTACATCTACATATCATTCGAATGCATGTAAATTGGTTCCATATTGTGCATTTTCTAGATAGAATTTTTTTCAAAGGAGAATGACATTTTTTACCTTCATCGACATTGATAAGAAAGTTTTGTCATTTTAATACCGTTTGCATCTTTCTTTTTCACCGGTGGTACAGGCTGGTGGCCTATCGTTGCTTCACTTGGTGGCTTCACGGGAGGCTCGGACACCGCGTTCGGAGAGTAATACCTGCCTGTGCGGTACTTGCCATTAGACAACATTTACCCAGCGACAGTGGACAATACCGCGGATTTTCCCTGGATGTGCTGCAACCGGAACTTTACAATGTGTAATGTTTATTATTTATGTTCAATTGAAATTAAGATCTAAAATAAAACCCAACATATATTTTAACAATGGTTGTTTTGATTTTTTAAATGAATCTAGTCTCCATTGAATAGTCTTCCTGTGCCTTGTCTTGTCACACCACATGTCTCCGGCCAGCATCCTCCCTCACGCTGGCCGCCCACCTTCAATCCACATAACCGTTGAACCCATATGCAGCAGACATACATATGTTATTTTGCGGGTTGGCATCAAGCCTCCCGGCCTTGCCTCCTCCCCCAAAAATACTTACCACACCACTTTGTTCAAGCGTTGGCAATAAAAGGCCGTTGGATTTTATTGATACAAAACATGGTTATAGGTAAATAATCAATATGGTTGATCATAATAAATCATCCTTTTGGGCACCGGGTACAGAGATGACCCCCTCTGGCCCGTGCCGCCTTGCCACCACAGGCCAGCCTGCTGCTGACTAACTGCCTAGGCATCCAGGGTCTCCAGGGTGAACTGCACCCATATATTCTCCTGGGAGGGTGAGGTATTTATAAACTCACCCCCCTGCCTTCCATGTACTAGATCCTGCAGCCTGCCTCTTACATGCAGTTAGATGGCCTCTCCTTGGTGAGGCCCTGCGGCAAACGAGTCTTGTCTGCACGACCACCGCCCCAATCCACCCCCCGCCCTATCAAAGGCAGTTCGCACCGGGGTACTTGCGCTGGCAAGTGGAGCTGTCAGGGAGCGAAAAAGGCCAAGAGGTGCCAAAGACCATGTACACTTCAAAGTGGTCTATAGAGCATGGGTTGTTGTTCCCATGTCTACCTCCAGACCCCGTGTCTCCTGCCAAGCATCCCCCCTCACGCTGGACGCCCCCCTGCAATCCACATAAGTGTGTCTCCATTCACGAGTCTTCCTGTGTCTTGTCTGCACGACCACCGCCCCAATCCACCCCCCCGCCCTATCAAAGGCAGTTCGCACCGGGGTACTTGCGCTGGCAAGTGGAGCTGTCAGGGAGCGATAAAGGCCAAGAGGTGCCAAAGACCATGTACACTTCAAAGTGGTCTATAGAGCATGGGTTGTTGTTCCCATGTCTACCTCCAGACCCCGTGTCTCCTGCCAAGCATCCCCCCTCACGCTGGACGCCCCCCTGCAAACCGCATAATGCCACGACATATTAACATCATTCATTCACAAACACACCCCTGTTTCGAATTCTTTATAACCCACTTCATATTTCTAATGAGAACTTCTTTGCGCTTTGCTAGTCAACCCGTGAAGGTGCTGGTTATCTGCTCTTCGTCTCTGTGAACTTCCGTGACCACTTCGAGCAAACTCGTCAGTTTGCAACCTGTGAACTGCTCCCTGTTCTACGACAAGAATCTACTCTGATCCCTGCATCTAACTGTTTGTTCGTCAAGGTAAGGCCATGTACCATAATCATTTTGCGTCCAATTTTTTAATTTATATCTATTTGCTAGTAGTCATCAAATTGCATCCATGTTTTCTTTTCGTTCAAGACAGTACATGCAAGGAACTAGTCACATGTTCTGAGTTTAGTCAAATTATTTTTCTATTTTTTTAAAGTTATTCAAATACTTATCCGCATGTGAATAACGTGTATAGTTCCAAGAACCAAAACGAACCTTGCATTGAACCTTTTATGTGTCATTTAATTTTTTAACACATTGGTATTCATAGAGAATTGTTGATCTTTACTTTTCAGAACTTTCCACAATGCCTGCCTGTTCCATTGGCGGTTGCCCTTCGAAGACCCATAAAAAATCTGAAGGTACTATAATGCATGTTTTCCCAAAGACAATAGATCAGATAAGAGAATGGGTCCGATATTGCGGATATCCACTGTCTCAGCTTGAAAGTAGAGTCCTAGAAGTCTTTGCGGACAAGAGGGGTGATCGATACCGCATCTGCAGCAGGCACTTTAGCTCAGACATGTACTCCACATCATTGCTAATAAAGAAGAACACACCGCGAGCGAAGCGAAAATTGCTCTCAACCGCTATTCCCACTCTATTCGTCCACATCCCTCCACTGGTGAGTCAAGTTTACGGATTTAGCTCTCGGCCTTGCGGTAGTGTGTAGCATTAGCTAACAATAATTTCCCCATTTATGTATCCACTCAATATGAAGGCGGAATATTCTCCATCCGTGTCGTTATTGCAGTCATCAGCCACTTCAAGCGCCTATCGGGTAATCTTACTTAGCTATTCTGCCACTGACTTGTTTTAGGCATGTAAATCAATAGTTTTAATTTATCGTGTAATTATTTTACCTAATGGTACATCGATGGAGATCATCAGATCTTGCATTCTTGTAGCGTGATTGTTACACACAATGTTTCTTTCGTTTTTAGCCATTGATATGTCCTTCTGTCGTCGCCCTCCTATGTGTCTTCTTTTTTCAATATTGTGTTCATTACTAATAAAAGTCCTATGTTTCAGGGAGTCGATGGAGCATTAGTCCAAGAAGAAGGGGGAGCATGCAGTTACGGGTCGGCGCAATGTTCTACAAGAACATCACCCCTAGTAGTTGATGCAGATCTCTGGGTGGTGACACTTCCAACGATCGAGCAAATCGAATAATATTTAGATATCCATTACTTATTTTAGACAACTGATCATTTGTGCAGGTCTATTTAGATGAGCCGTTGACGCCTGCACAAAGTTTATGTTCTTTTTAACAAAACAGAAAACCATACTAATGCAATTACTGTGTTTCAGGGAGTTGCTGAAGCGTCATCTTCAATAATATCATCAATGGAAGTCTATGCGGAGCCCGAGGTATGGATCTTGACAGTTCCATCTAACTAGATCAACAATGCGTGAATAATTGTCGTTTGAATGTTCTACACAATGCGTTCATTCGTGTTTTGCTATTGAGATGTACGTGGGTATTGGTCCCCAAGTACATTTTGTGTTTTCAATATTATCATACATACTAATGAAAGTTCTATGTTTCAGGGAGTCGATGGAGCGTCAGTGCGTGATGGATGTGTTTATCATGAAAATATAGTCGTTGCAGCGCAAGAGGAAGTGGAGACATGCACACACGAGTCGGAGCAACAGTGTCCTGATGTTGAAGTTCGAGGCAAGAAAGTTTCAAAGAAAAGAAAGCAAAAAAGGTTAGTGTCCTGGTCACTATATTATGTTGTTTTTCACTGTTATTAGATCAATACTGTAAGTTGTGTTTAAACTGAACATCCCTTTTCCAATCTGTCCTCTAGTTGCGAGTGGGTGTACGAACTAGATCTACACAGACAGTGAAGCGAACGAGAGATGTTGCTTGTCAAACCTTTTGGCAGGGACTTGAGACTGGAGATGCATCATGCCAATGGGAAGAATATGAAGTGATTGACAACGGAGCTATACCACCACCAGCCATTGATAGTGAATGTCCTCCTGGTAGTTCGGATGCAGTCGGAGATCAATTCACAGAATCCACACCCGCAAAAACTAAGACCGCGAGAAAGTTGAAGAAATTGTTTTATTCACCCATCGCCGGAGAAGGAACAGATGTTGCAATGGAAGAGAATGAAGTGGACGACAATGAAACACCATCAATATCACTGAACATAGCGGAAGACGATATCAGAGATTCTACCTTTCATGTGAGTGACATGTCCTCAACGTTACAGGCCGAACCAGCTGGGATGCAGAGTGACAGTATAAGGAAAGAGGCCAAATTCATTGTATTCGATAGTTGTTTGATTGATATTATTATTAGGATGAAATGTGGGCATTCGGTTGGTGGGGAAGTATGTGGGGAGCCATTGATTAATGTGACTCGTGCAATTCGAGGCACTAACCTTAAAATACATGCCACCTGTACAAAATATCATCCTTTCTCATGGTCTGCACAACCCATGCTGGGGCAACTGCCAGCAGGCAATCTACTTTGTGCAGCGGCCGCACTTTTTAGTGGTTCAAGTTTTAAAAAGTTAGAGTATTTCTTTCAGTTTGTGGGAATCCATTTCATTGCGAAAACTCAGTTCTACAAATACCAAATCGATTATCTATTTCCAGCCATTAGCGAAGCTTGGAGAATGGAAAAAAATGTCTATTGATAGTACATTCGCGGGCAAACGGTTCAGGCTAGCCGGTGATGGACAGTGCGACAGCCCAGGATTTTCAGCCAAGTACTGCACCTACCACTTTCAGGACATGGAAAGTAAGAAAATTGTGAGTTCGGTGGTCGTGCAGGTGTCACAAAGTACATCCTCAGTGGCCATGGAGAAAGTTGGCTTTGTAGCATCATTGCAAGAACTACAATCGCGGGGAATGGTGATCGACCTGATAGCCACGGACAGACACGTTTCAATTGCCAAGACAATGAGAGAAGAGTACAAAAATATAAATCACCAATTTGACGTATGGCATCTTGCAAAAACAATCAATAAAAAAATGTCGGCTGCAGGTAAAAAAAAAGATATGCAAGGTATTTCACAGTGGTCCAAGTCAATCAGCAACCATCTTTGGTGGAGCTCAAAAACATGTGGAGGGTCGTTGGAAATTCTACTGGAAAAATGGCGGTCAGTAATGCTACACTGTAGCAACGTTCACCGCTGGACCACAAACCAACATTTCCACAATTGTGAACATGGCCATTTGTCCACAGAGAAGGCACGGAAGAAGAAGTGGTTGATTCCTTCATCACCCACTCACAAAGCCATTGAAAAGATTGTATTTGATAAAACTATAACAAGAGATTTGAGGGGACTCACGGAATTCTGCCACACAGGAGATTTGGAGGTGTTCCACAATATGTGCCTAAAGTACAGGCCAAAACGATTGCATTTTGGCATGGAGGGCATGATAAATCGGACTCTTCTAGAGGTCTTGGCACATAACCATAATGTTGGCCGTCAACAAAGTAGGACGACCAGAACTTTAGGGACGCTTCGCTACAATAAGGCCTTCACTAAAAGAAGTAAACAATGGGTGATCAAACCAGTGTTTCAGGATATGCAATAGGAGTTTATTGAGAGACTTATTGTTGATGTCCTAGATAGGCACATACATGGAGTTGTGAACGAACCTGTGCAGGGGACAACTGCATTGCCACCCAACATTGCCTCTGTTCCATGTCCACCTAAAGCAGAGTTCATTGAGAAATACACATCACGGTTTAAATGATTGTAATTTGATTGTCTGTTCTCTCGAGTCTCCTCATGTTGCAGGCCCATTGAATATGTGTATCTATGTAATGTGTAAATAAAAGTGATTGCTCAGTGTACATGCATTGTGTCTCTCCACCGTTGCCCCTCCCTTCACCGTGCAGTTGTGCTAACCACCCGGGTGTCACCTGTGACTTTGCTCTGGAGTCTCCTCATGTCGCAGGCCCATTGAATATGTGTAGCTATGTATTGTGTAAATAAAAGTGATTGCTCAATGTACATGCAATGTGTCTATCCAACCTTGTCCATTTGCGCATTAAATTAAACCAAACAGTAATATAAATCATTTTTCAAAAAATATAGAATGTCTCCGTATTTATGGTTCTCTGGGGCTGCAAATGCACGCAGACAAAATGCAAAGATGGAGTGTAAATTTCAAGTCCTGTGAGATGGCCTTACACTGAATGTAGCTAACTAGGAATGTGTGCTCGTTCAAAGTGAAGGTCAGCTGCTTTGATTTTTTGCTCGGGTGCCGGAATGGCCCACGACTCAGTATAAGGTTCTATTGTTATTTGACCTTGACAGGCCGGGACCATCCCGAAAGACTTCTTTTTGGGGGTGTGGTGCAATAACGTAAACGATAATGAATATAATTTCAGAAACGAAAGCCATTTAATGTTCGTTCATTAGAAGAAATAACGTCGGCATAGAAGGAGTGGTATTTCGGGGCTGCCCTACGCACAGACACAATGGAAAATGCAAATATAATGTAAGTAACTCTTTAGATGAGTTTATACCGCAATTTAATTACTATACAGTAGCTTTAAAGACGGGTTAAGTTGTACTTGTTCGTTCTATGTGGCATATTGTTTTGTACCGCGCACTATCTTGAGGAGAACCATCTCCTTTTACGGAAGCACCTCAAAACCTTCCTCTTTGCTTCTGCTTTCTCTCTCCCTCTCCCCTGCTACAACTGGTCCACTGTCTGCGACCTCGGTCCTGGGCCCTTCCACTCTCCACCTGCACTGCCTCCCTGTCAACCCCTGCACTGGGGGACTGTCTCAGTATCCTACAGCCCCCCTTCCCAGCACTTGTTCTGCACTTACCTTGCACTCGCCACCAGCTGTCCCTATGTATTTATTATTTTATGCTACTTACCTTGTACTCCACTTCCCCCCTCCTCTTCCCCTTGCACTTTTACCTTCCCCCTACCCCTGCACTTGCGCGATCTGAATGACACCTGGCCTAGTAGGATCGTTTTCTGTCTTCTCCTTGTTCCCCCCCCCTCCCTGCCTCGCCACGCCTTGAAACACTTGTGTATAAGCGCGTAGCAAATGCCATATTATATCATATCAGTGATGAAGTGGTCCACTGGCGCTCAGGCGGCTCTGAAAAAGGCGGAGCAGAGGGGGTGGGTTACTGGAAATGACGTATAATACCCAGTTGCACTGTCCTAGCTATGAAATAATTTCCCGACCTAATATATAAAATGAATAATTTTAATAAAGATATGATGGTGAGACTAATTTCATTTTTTATGTTTTTAAAACAGGTACATCCTTCATTATTGTATGTGTCACGAGTACCAGACACCGGCGGATGGCTTTTACAACCGCCAGTTGCTTCTCCGCGTGAACAACGTTACCACTCTGACCATTTTATAGGACGATCGCCAAGTACAAGTATGCCCTAACGCGGTACTAATGGCTAGATGCAACATACATACCGTTGTGGTGGCCTAGTGCCTCGTTGTTGGAACAGCCATGCGATTATCAGTGCGACCGAAGAGCTTATTTTATCATAAACCAACACCCTGTGTACTGCACACGAACATCGCTTGCCACAAGACGAACTATTTTGGATCGAGAGCAAAGAAAAATGCAAATCGCTGAATATTCTCTAAACATTTGATGTCAAATAAATGTACTTTACCAAATTTACAATCTTGCGGTTTGATTTAAAAGTACAGTTTCATATTCCGAATTGTGGCGCGCTGTGTTGTGAGCTGATCTGTGTTGGTTTCCGGGTTCTGTGTGGAGTCGCGTAGAAGACGCCTGGGCGCGTTTGCCTACGCAGCACAGTCACATCACGGATAGAGGCGGGGAATATGAATGTTTTGATAAAGTCTGTTTCAGGGGTGGGGGATATGATTTAGTGCCGCAAACGCAGGTGAGCCAGGTCGATGGGGGGAAATGATAGGATTATCACAAAATGGCGGCTGATTTCGAGTGCGTTAATGGACGAAAAGTCGGGTAAGGGCCATAGGAAAGTTTTCTACGATCTACCGATTTATGCTTAAAAACACATGGCCGAATCGTAGGGACAATAAAAAAAAAGTCCCGGAACTATCCTTTAAACCTGCTTCACCAGTGATTAGAGCCCCATTGATGAAAAGAGGCCTAACTCTTCCATGGTCAGATTTGCAAATGGACTATGTAGGCCCTTTAAAAAGGTCAAGCAGAGGAAACCGTTATATTTTAAGTGTAGTTTAATGTCGAAGTGGATTGAATGTATTCCTGCACCAGATTGTAGTGCGCAAACAGCAGCCACATTGCTGGTGAACCATGTGTTCTCAAGGTTTGGGTTGCCACAAAGAATTGAGTCAGACAGAGGAAGTCATTACACAAGTGCTCTAATGAGTAAGGTATGGCAAATACTGGGTGTGAAAAGGAAACTACATATCGCATATTGGGCATCCTCTTCAGGTGGAGTTGAACGGAGCAATAGGTCTGTTGCGGACATATTAAAGAAATTTGTGTCAGAAGCAGGTTCCAGCTGGGATTTACATTTACCGTTGGTTTTAATGGCAATCAGATCAACTCCTGCCAAAGCAACAGGTGTTAGCCCCCATGAGGTCTTGACAGGTAGGAAAATGGTGTTACCACAACACCTGATATACAGAACACATGAGCAGACACTTGTGAGTGCATCCACAGTTCATGAGTACATTGATGAATTGAGGAAGCATTTGCAACATGCATTTGCTTTTGTGCAGAGAAATCTAGAAAGAGCTGCTGACAGTGCAAAGTCATACTATGATAAAAGAACATCAGTGAGAGAATACAGTGTATGGGATCAGGTGTATAAGTTTCATTTTGGAAAAAGTAAATAGAAAAATTCTAAATTTCTAGCAGCCTGGCAGGGGCCATTTTGAATTATAGATAAGGTTTCTCCTGTAGTTTATAAAATTTTAAAGACTGAAGGTGAAACAACAATTGAGCAATTTGTGCACGTTAATCAGATTAAGCCATTCCATCCCAGACACGAGATCAGGCAGCTTGAGCATGTAGAAACAGATAAAGTCCCTTGAACATAAAAAGGTGGAGTGAATATGTCTAGTCAGGAGGCAGTGACAAAGAAGTTAAAAAAAGATGGTTGAAATGGTACATAAACACTGTAATATATGTAAATATATATAAAATATAGATAATATAAAAAATAAATAAATACATTTAAAAAAAATAATGGAAGCTCATGGTTGGTGTGCAGAATGAAAATGCATTAAATATTGAATTTATGTGTGATTGTTCTCTGTAACCTGTGTTTAATTTCAGAAGGCGAAAGAAAAAGGGCGAAATGTTTTACAAAGCATATTTTATTTTTGGCAAAAGGGTGAAGTCGGTATTGTGCTATATACTTAATCTGTTTCTTTTCTATTTTATTTAGAATATTGACATATTTCACGGGAGACGATGGAGTCCTGGAGTCCAAAAGATGCCTGCCTCCGGGTGGAGGTGAAGACAAAATAACCGGAATGCCAAAAGAGATGACTCCTATGGAAAAAGGATCCAAAAATGCCAAGATGAAAGAGTACCCGAATGAACCAAAAGAGGCAGACAAGTGTCCTGGCATATGGATTTCCACGTATTTATTGTTTTAATTAATTATTTTAATTTGGTATGTTAATTATTTATTTTAGTTGGTTGTTTTAGTTTGTTGTTTTCAATTGACTTATACAATTGGAACACTGGACTATAGACACTTCCATTGGGAAGGCAATTGTAGAACATTTTAAAAGAACTGATAGACTCAGATGAATTTTAATATATGTTGAGCAGTGGTTTTCAACTTTTTCATTTATGCACGTGAATATTCAGTGTATGGGTTTGGCTGTCCTGGTGCTAATCATGGGTGGATGGTTGATTGTACTATCACTAAAAATGAAAATGTTGCTAATTTTAGTAGCTACGTCAGGAAGAGAAAGATTTCCCAATACACTTACATTTTGAAAAGAAGAAAAGAACGAGGTTGTTTTTTTAAAATTGGCTTGGATCGTATCCAAGTTCTAAAAAAAAGGAGGGTATATGTAAGATTAATTAGCGGGTTTTGGGAACACAGAGCACAGCACCACTGCACAGGATCAATGTATAGCATGTTTTTTATACAGCACCACTGCATGGGTTTGGTGCATTGCTATGATGCAATTGTTTCAAGTTATGTGTTGCCAGTGCAACCTATGGACATGTAAATGAAAACATGCTATGCAGTCAAAAATGATTTCTACATATAAATTGCAAATAATTTTTTTTCACAGTTAAAGGCATTTATTTTTACCTGAAATTCCTCTGTTGCAGGAGACACATTTGAGGATTAATGAACTAACCTCATTAACAAAAAACTAACATGCTAACTCATTAATAAAATAATGTGTTCTCCAGTGCAAAATGGATGGAAAAGACAGGCTCTGAAAGTCATTTTAAATGCGCATCCAGATTTTTTTTTTCTCTGTGCTGCTCTGTCCACAGTATTTGCAGGAAGCAAAGACTCGAATAGCAGGAAATCAGTTTTGTTACAGTTGCTTACTGTAAAAGATTTCTATTGTGTGCAGGAGGAGCATAGAACATGAGGGATTCTCATTGGACAAGCATCATATTAGAGGCTGTAACCAAGTTTTCTTGTAGAATCTGGGGGATGGAAAGAGGCAGAATACATTTTAGACAGCTCAGAGAAATACCAGACCGGTAGCTGTGGACTTCCTGATTGAAAAAGCAGATCCCAGCTGCACTGCTGCATAGACTGGGGATCCCAGACAATAATCCCCGGTTTGAGTAACGGCTGATGCCTGTTCTCACTGGGGGTGCTTGAAGAGGGAATTGCCACATCCAGAAGGTGACCAGCCAAAGAATTTCACATGCTGAACAGATTAGGTAATCATACATTGCAAAGTACGGTGGCAGTGTGCGTGAATGCGAACCTATTCAGTCAGTGTAGAAGAAAGAATTCCAGTGTCTTATCATCAGGTTTAATGTTGCGACTTCTCGTCGCCCTCTTCTCATTTTGTTACAGATAATGTTGACTGTGCTATTTCATTTATTTCTGTAAAAAGAGTGAGATCGTGTTTAAATGCAACTTTTATAATACACAAAAATATCTGAAAGCAGACGGGTAGTGTGTTTTATTTTCTCTTTCCTTTGTGCATTTACCATTAGAGTGCTGAGGATGTGGAGAGATGTTTAGACAGTGCAATTGTCATTTTTAAGGTAGCTAAAAATAAGACTTGGCTGCAGCTGTGTGCACAATTTCATTTAGTATGAGCAATTATAAATAACTGTGTGTGTTATAGCCTGCTGGAGGTACATGAGTCAGCAGAAAGAGAGGCCCTGGACATAGTTCACCGATGTAGATAAGTTGGTGATAAGTACCACATGTTAGCTCGCTGCCGTAGATAAGACAGCGAGGACAGCCCATGGTGGCACTCCAATTGAAAATGTGGTGTTCCTGAAATGTAAGCCTGAGGCCTATCTAGTGATCACACGAACAATCTAAACAAAAATAAGGGGTTCTGGATATTGGGGCCACAAATAAAACACAGGAATTATGCTCACCAAAAATACCACCAACCACGCATGCCAACCGCGCATACCAACAAATGTATACCATCTAAATATGTCTGTGTACTGAAATAATGCATATCCACTGTATTATTATTATACATAACCCAATCTGAATACAAGGAGTGATTGTTGCTAAATTATTTTTTCAGCAGTAAGAAAATACCGCCAGGCCCCAAATCTACACAAAATACCCAACATAACCAATCCTGTGTGACCAAAAGGCACACATGCAAGGTGTGAATCACACAGACCAGCAAAACAGGCCATGACTATCACTGATATGTCACCCAAACCCTCCCAAACCACAACATGACATGGCAAGCAATAGCTACTCATCAACACAATACCAATAAGGTACACATTGACATGTGAAAAATGTAAAGTGGCATCACACAATGATGCCTGACATGGAATCAGATGAAATGACTGACCAACAACCTCCCACCCAAAAGAAGTAATACCCAAATACATTCCAACAGTTGTAGTTGTAACATAACAATGAATGCCTGTCTACATGCACATTGTGCATTGCAAAATCAACACTGCATCTTCTGTGTGCCGTGACCACCTCATGCAACACACTGCTCAGCGCACAACATGGTCAGCCATTGTGTGTGACGCACACCCTGAGCATCACATTCAAGCGACAAACTACATCAAAAGCAAATTACGCATGTACAGGATTCACAATTGGTCATAGATCATGTGCTGCAGGAACACAGTGGGCACCAGAAGGCAAACAGAGTGTATATGTGGTCATGGAAGGGTGGTTGTACATGTAGTGGATCATAGAGCGAGTGTGTGGGTCAGTAGGGACATGCACTCAATATATGCATGTGCAATCAAGTGACTATCAGTTTCCTCTACACATCACATGTGAACATTCACCATGTGTACACCCCAGCATGTCAAGCCACAACTATTCCCTCACACCTGAAAGGTAAACACAACACATGAACAGGCATTGATCAGCAGAATACATCATGTACATAGGATACTGCAATTACAATGTCAGGGTGTGCATCACACTGTTGGGCAAGGCAACTGCCAACAACAAAACACCCCCCCCTTCCTCACAAATCACCATGACCCACTGAACAACTGCACCTGGGTTATCTAGCCTTCATCCTTGAAGTACACCTGGCCACAGGATCACCCTTACCCTTTGTCACCATCTCCCACCTTGTGTGCAAAAAGTGTCCAGCACCCTCAGAGGGACCTTGACTTGCAAAAACACCACATCAAAGAGAACTCAAAGCAGGCCAACACAGAAGCCAAGCAAAAAGCCTGCAGGCAGCAAAACAAACCAGAAGACCCTCCAGTAGATGACTTGAAGTGGCAGTACGTCACAAAGCCCAAGTACTACCACAATGACGTAACAACCAAGGTAGCACAGTAAAACAATGTCACAACAGGATGTGTACCATGTGTGGTACATAACACAGAATAATGCACCACAAACTGATGTGTACTGTCAGCTCCCGTGTACAGGTGCAGAAGTGGCACGAACCAACCACCCCCACCGCGGCTGGGTGCCTGCAAGGTCAAACTCACACAGGCCTCTGAGACCCTGGTGGGGAAGGAGGGTCAGGGATATGCAGTCGGGACAGGCATTGCTATACTGGATAAATGGAATGAGGGGCAGGAGAGGGGAGTAGGATTCACATGGGAAAGTAGGAAATGCACAAAACTGTACTACTCACATTAACACATACACAAGTACACCAAACCTGATCATCATGCACATAGTAACAAATTAATCAAATGGAAGACAAACAGAAACTTATCTCTGGGGTGAGTGCTGGCCTCCTGCCTGCGCACTATCAGGTCCGGTAACAGGAGCAGTTTAATGCTGCAAAGAGAGCCACCGTTACTAATCTGTGCATGCCTATAACACACAAACACATCACCATATATGCCCCAAAGTAACAAAATACTCTACAAACAAACAATCTGGTGTGGATGCTTCGTACCCATACGTAACATTACCCCTGTGCTGGTTCATACTCAGTCAATGCAGTAAGTCATGCGCCGCTGGGTGCGTTGCAAAGGGAAGACCAACGTGTCACGAATCACACAACATGCAATGTTCCCTGGGTAAGCAGCCAGACGCATATAGCAAGGAATGACTTCAGAACAAGTCGTGTTCCACCATTACCCAAATAAAGTAGGTAGTGCATGTGTCAAATTCTACATTGTAATGAAATGCACTGCACATGAGTCTGTCTCTTGCTGTCTGTCCCTGTGAGCTGCTTCTCTCCATGTCTCGGAATGCTACATGGCTAATACATGTGCCTCAATGGACCATGGTGGACCGGATGGTATGTGCCACTGGCCCTGCAGGTGCCCCAGACAACTTTCCCATCAACTAGCCATTAGTCCACCAACACAACTCAGCTGTATTGTGCGCTTCAACACCAATATTTGTCCAAGCAAACCGTCAGTGCTGCTACTAAGCATGCATGTGCAACTGACCAGGTGGAAGGTGTGCTGCGTTGTGACCCCCCTGTCCTGCTCACCTTGCCTGGAGTCCCTTGAAATATGTCAGCTGT
Organism: Ambystoma mexicanum; assembly: GCF_040938575.1. NCBI lineage: Eukaryota > Metazoa > Chordata > Amphibia > Caudata > Ambystomatidae > Ambystoma > Ambystoma mexicanum. Next base: position 357,473,399 of record NC_090928.1, read on the forward strand.
TTTCGGATGTATGAGCGCAATCCCTGTGCCTCTGCTTGTGCATACATGCGCATGTCGGCACCACCAAACATGTCCAGCTTCCAGACGTCCAATAGCCCATGTCTGCTGGCAAAGGTGGTCTGGAGGCTCATCCCCCTGCAGAAAGGGCATGAAACACATTATTAATGCTTTAAAATCTTCTGTGTATGTCTCTTCAGGCATTACATGACTGGACCATGTCAGAGACGTACAACACAAATCACTCCATCAGTCCGTCTTTCACAGGCAAACTGTTGAACACACCATCTACGCCATGAATTGCAACAAGCACATGTACAGTATAGATAATAAACATACTACACAATGAATAGCAATGAATGTACAAATCAATCATGAAACCCCCATCTAGCGAATGAAGAACAGTGGTCAATACCACCCCTATGATCCCCACTAGGGGTGTTAACACAAGTTTCACAGCAGCAGACATGCCACAGATATGACAGTCCAGAGCCCTTGTGTAATAGGCTGTTACACTGAACCATCCTTGCGAGCCCATGGATAAGGGAAGCAGGAGTGGCATATGTGAGTGAAGGACCCCAAGCTGCAAACACATACACAAGACAAGCTTGAAGGGCCCAGCTGGAACAGACAGTGGATGCTCTCAAAAGCCACAAAGCACCATACCGTCACATGAAAGCACAATAGACAAACAATTTTAAACTATATTAACTAATTACATTAACTATGAAAAACCTACATTACCTATTGAAACTAACTATCAATATGAAACTAAACTAACTAAACTAAAAGAAAAATCAAAAATGGCCACATACGACCCGGGGGGGTAGCACCCAGGAGGGGGGAGGTACAGGGTGCTGATCAACACCCACATGCGATGATGTTGAGGAAAAAAAAACTCCATGGGCTCAACGCCTGCACCCCTGACCTATGTGGGAGATAGATTGTTGTCCGAGTCTGGCTCTTCCTGGAAAGGGGGATGTGGCACAGGAGCCTGACCAAGCCTAGCCGCAGCTTGCCTCTCGTTGGCAGCAAGTCTGCCAGACGGGTGAGCCTGGTTCTGTGTGGCGATCACACGTAGGTCTGCATGCAGAACCTCCCCTGATACACGTGCTTCCTCTTGCAAGGTAGCACGTGTAACACGGAGTTCCTCCTGCAAGGCCTGGCTGGACAACTGCTGCACCTCCCAGCAAGCATGTAGCTCAGCCGAGATGGTACGCTCAAGCTGCGCAAATCTCTCCTCTGCCCGCTTCCTCTGGGACATCAGAAGGACACCCAGAGTGGATCTGAGGGAAGCATACTCTTGCCTCAGGGCCTCCATATGTGCCTCTGCGTGAGCAGCAATTGCTTTACGCAGAGATGATATTTCAGCCTGGCGTGCCCTGTCTGAGGCTGCCATGCCCAGCCTGAGCGAGCGGGCCGTGGACAGTGCCACTTGCTGCTGGAGAAGCACCTGCCTAGCAGGGGGGAGCACAGATTGGGCCACACGCTCCATGCTCTCAGCGATGTTCTCCATTGCTGCCCCCTGCCGTTCAGAATTGGCAGTCATGTCTTGCTCCCACTAAGTATACTGCGGTTGAGCGTGGCGACCGCGTTGCTGGGCTTGACCCCTGCAGGACCCAAGGACTGGGTGTGATGGCACCACCCGCAGCTGCACGACTACATGCCCCCGTCGACGTGATGGCCGAGGCACATCAGTCACTGGTGTGGAGGGTGATCCTGCGTCCCGATCCACCACAGGCGGAGGTTCCAAGATTGTCTGACCCCTCAGTGCAGGTGTCGCGGACAGAGGAGTGTCCACATCAGAATCACTCACCCATATGGACCTGATGCTCATCCAACTCGACATGGACGTCAGAGTGGTCATGAGGGCTGGACTCATTGCCAGCCAGAGACAAGATGGACTGTAGCACATGTGGGTTTTCGTGGCCTACCACCCCACAACTCCCACTTGTGCCGGGTTGCTGTATTGATGACACCCCTGTGCCTGGCATGACAACACCATCCTCTGGCTCCATTGCGTCATCATCTGAAAAGTAGAGAGAAACAAGGTCACTACAAATGTTAGAAGTACACAACACACACACACACAGACACCAAACACATCAAGCAGACATGTCACACACAAAATAGAACCTGCCATGCATGCTGGGTCAACTTGAAATTGCTTCTGTGATTAGGCATTTCGAAAGGTGTCATTTTGCACTGAAGTGGGTCGATGCAGTTCAGCAAATATACTCACTATCTACATGTACAAGAACTTCATGATGTGTGTCAGAAAATGTGAAGGCAGTGCAAGGTCAACATCAGGCATCACGTGCAATGTGCATTCAATGGGTAGTATGTCTACAAGCAAACCACCCCTCCCCCCAAGTGCAAATGCAGGGATGCCTAGCATGGTATCAAAAGGCTGAACATAGACCTGTGTATTGACTGACAGTGTTGACTAGCATCAACTGCATCATGTGAGTCAAGTGACAACACAGCAAATGATGATGGCACAGTAAGCAGGACACATGATGAAACCTCTGGAGTACACCCACGTGTGAAGAAGACACTACACCAGTTGGACAGAGTCATTGGCCATTAAAGAGGCTGAGGCCTGTGACCCACACCGACTGTCACACCCCAAACATGTGTGTGATGCAGGACTGAGCCACAGTGGAAATGGGAAGGCTGATGGAATGCCATGCAATGTAGGTCCCCCTGGACTCCTACTACAATGATCATCCAGTCAAGGACACATAGGGGCATGAGTGGAATACACATGAAGCATGAATAGGCACTCATGTCCCTGCAGGGCATCTGACCTCTGCACAGTCCAAATGAGACACATTTCATCAGGTACAAAGGATGTACCACACAGCTTATGTCTGGCAGATTGGCTGCTGGAAGTTAGCATGTACACAGGACGCATGAACAGGGAAGTACTCAATGGCAAAATTGAAGCATACCAGTGTTAAGGTGGAATTGGGGTGCAGAGGGGGGTTGGAGGGGCAAGGGAGCATGCCTACATGGAGTCCGCGTGCAGTCACAGGACACATGCCTATCAGTCATGCTATGACATAGTCCCTGGGCTGAGAGGAAGGTCATCCCACGCTACATGCAGAAGGGCCAGTGAGCTGGAACATGGACTTGAGGGGCATCCTGGTGACCAGCATGTGAGTAGGGTGCAATAGTGGTGATGCAGACTGTCCCCGTTCGCTCCACATGTCCACCATTTAGCAGGGCAGACATGCATCAGGGAAGCATTGCATTACTTGCACATCAGAACCATGTACATGTGACATGTAGTGGCAGTCATGCACAACACATCACACAAGTAAAACACACATGTCCACAACAAACACGCAGCAACACTCATTGGACTGGGCATCAAAGTCTGACATCTCTCCCACTCCTTCGACCGATTCAGATGGTATGAACTCCGCAACGAGTGACTCGTGCGGAGTGAGGTCTTCCTCCTCAGGTGCAGGCCCACTGCCAGTCACCAGAGTCAAGTTGTAATTTGAGGCACGCTTAGACTAAGCGCTGCGTTTGAGGTAATTCCAATGCTTTTTGCACTCTTGCGCCGTGCGCACCTCATGGCCAAATGCACTCACATGTTCCGCAACTTGCTTCCAGTGGGTATCACGGTGGGCAGCCGCAGTCTGACAATTAGGACCCACTAGCATGTCACGGCTGTGGCCCAGCACGTAGTCCACGATGTAGTCCAGTTCCTGGTTGCAGAAAAGCTTCTTCCTCGACGTGCTGGAGGTCGTGGCTGTGTGTGGGGTCCCAGCCTGTGGTGCAGGTGCAACCTTCCATCTCTTGGATTGTGGCACAGAGCCTGGCTGGTAAATGCCGCCCTGATCACTATGGCCAGTAGCACCGGTGGATTGAGCCAAGGGAGTGGCAGGTGGAGGGTCGACCAAAGGCCTAACTTGCATCAGTGGCAGCTGGGTGCCCTCTAATGGACCCTGTGCAGCAACATCCGCTGTCGCAGGGTCATTGACTGCGACTGTCCTGGTTGGCAGACTCACAACCGGGGTGTTGTTGGCTGCATCTGCCCCTGCACTTGCCAACATCTGGCTGGTCGGGGCAGCAGATGACATTACTGCCCCAGAGACACGTGTTTTGGTCAGGGCAGCCCTGCATGCACCCACGGTTTCCCTCCTGGCCTGTTGGAAATCTTCCAAGGGCTCTTCAAGTGCCAACGCAGCCTACGCTGGCAGACCCTGAGCCTGGGTGGTGGTGTCCACAGCTGCACCTGCAGCTACCACTACCCTTGAGCCCGTGGCAGTCAATGAAACAGACTGCTGGGTTCACACATGCGCCAGTGCCAGATGCAGAAGCTGCATCTCCCAGAACCACAGGGGGTGGTGGCAAGACTGCACCGACACATGGCACAACATCGTGCTCAAGTTGTGCACCCGTGCCTCTTCCCCCTCTGCGGCCACCCTGGACACCCTGCAGTCCCCCTACTCCCTTGTCACCCCGGCCACATCCCTGGCCATGCCTGCCATGAGGAGGATGTCCAGCTGAGGTGCCCCTCACCTTTGGTGGCCTCCCAACCATGGCACAGATGGAGTAGTGCCGGCACAGATGGAGGAGTGCCAATGGGAGGTGTTCACCACAATTGTCCTGGGCAATTGGGGTGAAGGGGGTGGTATGCAAGAGGTTAACAGCCCCCCTGCACCTGCAAGGCTGTATGTGACCCCGGTGATGTAGTGACGGGTCATGCAATGCTCAGGCACCCCAAAACTGCACTAAAACTGTGCACGCAACCCTGCAGCCTACGTGCATGGAATCAACCTCCCGCAGTACGCGGTGGCACCCAGTAACACGAAAAACGCCCAGCCCCAGGACCCAGTTGCCCACCCACACCTGCCTCTGGGGTTGACATGTCAGGCAAACCACCATCTGGCACAACTGGCAATCCCCAGCCAGAGAGGTAGAGGGCCACCAGCTTCAGTGCCAGGGAGGTTGGTGTCCTGGTGGAGCAAGTCCTGGGGCAGTATGATTCCCTCTTTGGAAGTTCGCGCGCCGACCATGAAGGACGGACCAGGATCTGGATGGACATCGTGACTGCCATCAACGAGGAGGGGGTGTCAGTCCGCGACATCAAACATGTCAAGAAGAGGTGGGAGGACTTCAGGTCTAGGACCCTCGACAAGGCCCGGCGCCTCTTGAAGGCAGCGGATGCCAAGGGGCGCCGAGGCCACCTGTCCGACCACCAAATGAGGGTCATGGAACACATATGCCCAACGCTCCATGTCCAGGTCCTTGAGAGGCAGACCCGTCTGGAGTCGAACGGTAAGTGTACATGCACACTGATTGGACGCTGTGCATGTCGTGGTGTGTCAGTAGTGTGCAGGTTGCACATGTGTTTTTGTAGGGCCATGTATGGATGTGTATGTACAGGGGCGTGAGGCTGACACATGCGAGTCCTCTCATGTGTGAGACACATGGATGGTGCATGTGTGGGTAAGCATGCAGGCCAAATGCAGATGTGGGAGCACACATGTTTGAATTAATGTGTATGTACGTTGGCATGGTTGTGGTGTCACACATGTATGTTGGTTCCAGCTGCATGTATCTAAACTGTGTACATATGCATGTGTGTGTATTTGACAAGTGTGCAACTGTGATGCAACATGGATGCATGTGACACTGATATGTAGAAGGCTGAATGACAGATGTGACATGGATGGCGATCTCATCACTGCAACAGTTGGTGGAGATGTACACATGCATGTAAGTGTGGTGGCGTGTGTGCATGTCTTGTGCACTCCCAGTGTTTCATGTGATGTCAGGCTCACCTTCGGCTGCTCATGCTGTTGTATGTGTATGGATGGTGCTGCCTGGTGCAATATTGCTGTGGAATTGTTCATGTGTGTGAGTTGAAATGACATGTGTGTTGGGGATTGTGATGCATTGTCTGAAGTTTGACACTGCCACTCATCTGCAACTGTCATGTGTGTATCAGTCCATTGTACAGTGCCCTGATGCCTGTGTCCTATCTCTCCCTGTCTGCAGCGTCAACTGATGAAGAGGGCGGCGAGGGTGCTGTCGAGCAAGGCGGCAGGGATCACACCGCCAGCCGGAGACGCAAGGCCTGGCTCCCCTCCCAGGTTGTCATCTTGTCAGGGAGTGAGGAGTCCGGTGCCGCGTCCCAGGCCGCAGCTGCCGAGGGTCGGTCCAAGAGGCGGAGGTCGGAGTTGGACTCCTCTGCATCAGAAGGGGCCGCTGAGATCCCACAGGGTCTGACGGAGGAAGATGGCACGGAGTCATCCATGTTGGTGGGGGGTTTGGTGGAGGAGGAGGCCGTGGAAGGGACAGACACAGGGTCTGGAGGTGGTGATTGCACTGGTGCTAGTGGTGCAGTGGTGCAGTGCAGGGGGCAGGGACAGGAGGCAGCACAGGTGCCTGTGTGTAATCCTGTCCCCGATCCCGAACTAGCAGGGATGCCTACGTCCAGACCCGTTTTCAGGGAGGGGATCCGCTTACAACAACTGGCCTTCCTCTCCCTGCGGACGTGGCTATCCGGGACCGGGTTGAGCCTGTCCTGAGTGGGATGGCGTTGCCTCAACAGGGCATGCTAGGTGACCTGCAGTGTTTTCGTGAGGACACTGCATGTCATCTCTAATGCCTCATTGACCGCGTTGACCTACTGGGATGGGTCAGCAGAGCCGGATTCCTCCGTTTGCTGGACCTTGTTCCGACCCCCTCCTCACCTGAACCCCCTATGCGCCAGTCATCCTCCAAGCCATATTCCCACCCATGTATCACTTGGGTACCCTGCGGAGCTGCCTCTGACCCTGCGGACAGGCTGGTGGAGGACACATCCCTGCCACAGTCGGGAGTCAGACGTACAACAGGGGTGGCCACCTCAACAACTGCACCCCAGCCGGAGGAGGACGTGCAGGCAGCAGGAGCCAGGGCACAGGCACAGCAGCAGCAGCAACAAGGTGGGAGCCATGATGGCTCGGGGCCTTCGACATCGGAGGGGCAGGCATCGGTCAGAGGGCAGGAGGACCCAAGATTGGAAGTGTCTTCCATGTGGCAGCGGTTGGGCCAGGCCATAAATGCGGAGCGGCAGCGGCAGAAGAGGCACGGCTCACAATGGTCAGGGCGGAGAACTCCATGCGGAGGGCTCTGAGGCGGGCCGAGTGCCTCGAGGCAATTCGCAGGGAGTTGCAGGGCCACATGTCATCATCCCTACGAACCCTCGGGCCATGGAAGAGGACCGCCTCCAGGACATCGAGCAGGAGTTCGATGATGCCCTGGCCCGGGAAATCAGGACGTGAGCCATCGGACTAGCCCGCTGCCATTGTAAATAGTTTTTAGAGTTAGGTTTCCTTTTCCTTTGATTTGTGGTGAATGAACTATGCCACACACATTTGTATATAGTTTTTTTATTTGGTAGTTTCTTAGGTAGGTTTAATTTCTTTCGTTGGGCTCATGGACCCTTGGCAATGGATTCTACATAGTTGCACAATTAATTTATTTGAACTTTTTATTTGATTTTGAACATGGATTAATGATTTTTCTTTTGGACAATGGATTGTACATAGTTGGACAATGGATTATTTTGAACTTTTTCTTTTGATTTCACCATGGATCAATGGATTTTTCTTTTTACGTTTCCTTTGGATTTGCGTTGGTGGAGGGAGAGTTTGGACTATTTTTCTTTCGGATTTCTTTGGATTGGTAATACTTTTCATTTACTCATCTTTTGCACATGCTTTCCATTTCATGTTTGCTATTTTCTTATGCTTTCATTTCATTGCTTTATTTTTGTACATAATACATTTTGATATTTTAGTTCCATGTGTGGGATTCGCTCATTGGGTTAATGCATGTGAAAATATGGGTTTACACAATCAATGCAAACTAGTGTGTGCGTGTGTGTGAGACGGACATGTGTTGATGTACATAGTTGACTTTTGGTTTGTGTCTTGAGAGGCATGTCAGTGTGGGGTGGATTGGGAAATCATTGCGTCTCAAGAATGAGGTGGCGTGCTGTGGTATTTTGGTGTAGAAGTGGGCCATGATTGTGCATCTTTATTTCATGTAGGGGGGGACATGAGTGGGGGCCTGCTGGCAGGTGCCCCTCACTGCTGGGGGGTGGGGGTGCTGGGGGACATGAGTGGGACATGAGTGGGGCCCTGCTGGCAGGTGCCCCTCACTGCTGGGGGATGGGGGTGCAGGGGGACATGAGTGGGGGCCTGCTGGCAGGTGCCCCTCACTGCTGGGGGATGGGGGTGCAGGGGGACATGAGTGGGGGCCTGCTGGCAGGTGCCCCTCACTGCTGGGGGGTGGGGGTGCTGGGGGACATGAGTGGGACATGAGTGGGGGCCTGCTGGCAGGTGCCCCTCACTGCTGGGGGGTGGGGGTGCAGGGGGACATGAGCGGGACATGAGTGGGGGCCTGCTGGCAGGTGCCCCTCACTGCTGGGGGGTGGGGGTGCAGGGGGACATGAGCGGGACATGAGTGGGGGCCTGCTGGCAGGTGCCCCTCACTGCTGGGGGGTCGGGGTGCAGGTGGACATGAGCGGGACATGAGTGGGGGCCTGCTGGCAGGTGCCCCTCACTGCTGGGGGGTGGGGGTGCAGGGGGACATGAGTGGGACATGAGTGGGGGCCTGCTGGCAGGTGCCCCTCACTGCTGGGGGTGCGGGTGCAGGGGGACATGAGTGGGGGCCTGCTGGCAGGTGCCCCTCCCTTCTGGGGGGGTGGGGGTGCAGGGGGACATGAGTGGGGCCTGCTGGCAGGTGCCCCTCACTGCTGGGGGGTGGGGGTGCAGGGGGACATGAGTGGGGGCCTGCTGGCAGGAGCCCCTCACTGCTGGGGGGGGGGTGCTGGGAGACATGAGTTGGACATGAGTGGGTGCCTGCTGGCAGGTGCCCCTCACTGCTGGGGGGTGGTGGTGCTGGGGGACATGAGTGGGACATGAGTGGGGGCCTGCTGGAAGGTGCACCTCACTGCTGGGAGGTGGGGGTGCAGGGGGACATGAGTGGGGGCCTGCTGGCAGGTGTCCCTCACTGCTGGGGGGTGGGGGTGCAGGGGGACATGAGTGGGGGCTTGCTGGCAGGTGCCCCTCACTGCTGGGGGGTGGGGGTACTGGGGGACATGAGTTGGTAATCATATTGCAACGTGACATGTGGCTTGGCTGGGGGGCATGCCCATGGTGGATTGGCTGCCTGCGGGACATGACCAGGGTTGCAGGGTAATCCGCTGTGGTGTGGGCTGCCTGCAGGGACCGTGGAGGGGGTAGAGGGGACACCTGGGAGGACCCACACTGCCAATTCACGTGTGGGACTCCCCGCACACCCTACTGGATACACGTACCCCGCCCTGACAGCAAAATTGCATGTGAAACTTCATGCACACCCCAGAAATACACATACCCTGCTCGCACAGGGCCAATCGCGTGTGAAACTCCCCGTGAACCCCAGTAGTACATGTACCCCGCTCGCACAGGGCCAATCGTGTGTGACACTTCCCACGAACCCCAGCAATACACGTACCCCGCTCACACAGGGCCAATCGCGTGTGAAACTTCCCGTGAACCCCAGTTATACACGTAACTCACTCACACAGGGCCAATCGCATGTGAAACTTCCCGCGAACCCCAGTAATACACGTACCCCGCTCTTACAGGGCCAATTGCGTGTGAAACATCTTGCGAACCTCAGTAATACACGTACCCCGCTCGCACAGGGCCAATCGCGTGTGAAACTCCCCGCGAACCCCAGTTATACACATAACCCACTCACACAGGGCCAATCGCGTGTGAAACTCCCCGCAAAGCCAGGGTGTACATGTATTCGGAGCGGTGCACGGGGAGTTTTACAGGCATTTTCGTCGTTGGGGGCCTGGGCGCCAAGTACGGGATTTGTGCACTGTGCATGGCGCACAGGGAGGGGTTGGGGGCATAGCTAGCACTGCTGCAGGGTCGCTGTGCCACTCTGCGCAATGGCTGGTTTTGGATGTTAAAATCCATGAATACGCTGTGCGCGGAAATGGATTTTAGCGCACGCGGCTGGCACAGACTGTTGCACGCGCACACTGTGCGCCAGCCGTGTGCGCCACTTGTGCGCTGTATTCTATCAAATACCCCCATAATTGGTTTGGTACTTCAGCAGATGTGCTTTTACACTTTGCTATTTCTTTTTTGTGCGTGTATAACAGAGGGTTGGCATCTGCAAGGTTCTCAATACTATCTTCTAAAGTTGCTGGATTTTGTAAGTCCTGTTCACTTCCAAAATATTTGCTTTGCCTGTGGTCTATTTCTCCCAGCAGTTCTTTGGCTGTACTATGTAGGAGAATGTGATTTAAATGCTCCAGTGCTAAAACAGGACTTTTTGCATAGTCCAGTCTCTGAACAAGATTTTGTATAGTAGAATGGTGTGTTGCTACCATTTTGATGTGGTGGAAGGTGTTTTTGCAAGCATGCCCGGAAATGCAGGATAGTTAATGTCCTTGTAGTCGTGTATTTTCGCACTGGACCGGAGTCCATGGTTTGTAATATTTTAATTTGTCTTTGGCTTTCACATACTGATTGAGGAACTGCCACAAGATTTGAATGATTGTTTTTGTACGTTACACATTGAGGTGCACAGCCATTTGTAGACAGGACAGATTGGTTCGGTGGAATGGAGAATTGATTGTAAGTTTGTTGGGGATATTCTTGCAAGCAGCAATAATGGTACCGTCTACCTTTTCATACCCTCTGCCACTGCTATGTATGACAATTGGGTTTGTTTGCTTTTGTTTGTATGCCTCTTCATTGAAATATGGCTCTGTGCTGGTTGCGTGAATTCACTCACCTGCACAGATGTTTACAAAGGTATCTATGTTGGTATTGCGTATGTTGCGAAGTACTTTTTGAAGTTTACTAATTAATTTTGTTAGTGGTTTCATTCTGTTTAAAATTAATATAAATAATTTCCTTTTGAAGAACATTGCACTGTCTATGAGAGGTTCTAGGATCAGTGTTCTGTAGCAAGTTTGAAAGGGTGAGCGTGATTTTTGACCTGTTTTTATAAGGTTCTGAAGGATTCTATGATGGAACTTTTTTTGTAAAATACATTTTTTGGAATGCTTACTTGTGGCTATGTTAATGTTGGTAGATGTAGAGTTAGCATTACAGGTAGTTGCATGCTTCTTAATGCATTTAGTTTTAGTTTTATATTTTGGAAGAGAAGTCACACTTCTTTCCCCTCTACCTGGTTCCGTTTTGCTCAGTGCTTGTATTAGCTGTTTTGTTTGAACTTTTTGTACACATTCTGCTAGAGGTGGATGGACATTCTGCATGGTTGAGTTTTATTTGCTCTATTTCTACATTGATTTCTGCAGAGTTGCTTTTTGGTAGGCATTGTCTTGTGTCTGTTGGAGAAAAAAAGGAAAGGGTGGGTTTGGAAGTATTGTGTAATGTATGTGTGTGTACTGTGCATGAGTGTCTGAATATGAGGGTAGGTATACCTAGAGGAGTGTTATTGTTCAAAGGGCTGTTACTTTTGGTTGTGAAGGTTGTACTGGTATGTGTGTGTGTTCCTGTGGAAAATGTTTGCTTCAATGTGTATGGCAGTGTAATGTGCTTGAAGAAATAAGGATTGCAATGTTTTTATAAAACTAGTCGGTATTAACATACAGGTGTCCTGATGACAATAACAACAGTGGACCTGGCAAGGTTGTTAGGCGGAAACCTGTGCAGTTCCCTCTGGGACCACTGAAAAAGATTTAGGACTACAGGTGTTTGGCAGTAAACCCACTTGGTAGCAGTCTGTACCACACAGATTCACTTGGTAGCTGTGGCTGAGCAGTCAGACTTCTCTCAAGAAGAGTTAAGCAGTATGTGGAGTATACAATATAGGACAATTCTTCACAGTAAGACAAGCAAACACGCAACAAGGCTTAAGTGTAAAGATATAAAGGTATTTATTTATAACGGAACATCTATGGAAAACACTATGGCACTATCACGGCAAACAATTCAATTACAATTACTCCACGAAGAAGAATCGATCAAACCCCCTAACAATATTTCGACAAGTCTAGGTTCTACCGGCATCACTCATTTGCAGACAGAGGTGTATGCCTCAACCTAGATGGCACTCTGATATCAGTGAGGATGGGAGAGAAAAATAGTAGGTTACGAATTCAACACAGTTCAATACTTTACGGGAAAAATGCAAAGCAAGAAGACAAGAACAGCAATAGATCATAAAGTTCAGAGGCCAGGCCCACTCGGAGAGAGGCAAGGTGATTTGTCCCAAAAAGTCTCTTTGTGGAAATGCGTTCGAGCCTGTGTAGCAAATTGTTATTAGAAGATTGAACCAGTTCAGAACAATGCGTGAGACAAAGCTTGGAGGCGACCCAACGGAAAGGAGAGGATTAAGACACCTCACTCTATCCGATCAAAAGGGAAGCCAGGCGGACACGGTACCTTGTTTGTGGAGGGCAGCTCCGGCGGGGGCAGTTGTTCCTGGTGATGGATGCACGTCGGGTCTTTAACAAGAGTAGAGGTGATCTCGTCGTCGAAGAAAAGTGAAGTCCGGTGCACCACCATGGAAGAGACCAGCCGCGGAGTGCTCCGTCACAAGGCACCACCTTTTGGTCGTGGTACAGGGGTAGTGGCTATCCGGTTGCCGAGTTGCTCTGCACGGGCAATTCGACCACTGCGTCCTGAGGCGAAGAAAAAGCAAAGGGGACTGGTTGTTCCCACCAGTCAGGGGAAGAGACTCTCCGGCAGGGAGATCTCCTCTGTCGTCGGGAAGTGGTGAGTCTGTTCCGCAGGGCTCCACCGGAGGTGTCGTCGTGCAGGTCGGCTCAGCGTTACCCTCGTCGGATTCTTAGGTCCTGTGGCGACTTCTGAAGATCCAGTCCCAAAAGCCCTGCTTTTATGCAGAAAACCCCCATTCATTAAGCCTAGCTGTCAATCAACACACGCTAAGTGGTGAGCGGGGAGGCTCACCACTTGGGCCAATCACACCAGAGTGCGACCGGAGTTGGCAAGGCAACTCGGTCCAGGGTGCCTAAACCCCCTCCCACACCCCTGTGGTAACCCAGACAGAATGGCACCACTTTGGAGGGTCTCTGTACAGAGGCCCGCCAAAAGTGGAACAAGTGGCTCGACCTTTGGTTTAGGAGTCACAGAGACGAACACAGACGCCATTTTACAAACCAAGTTCTGGCAGAAAATACCATCCAATAGACTTATTTAAGATAAGTAGACCAGTGGCACGTTAGAGATTAACGAGAAAAAGTATCAATCTCTAACAGTGGGAAGAATCCCATAGGGTTATATTCGGGGTCGAACATAACAAGTAGTTTCCACTGCCACCAGCCAAAACTCGACGAGGGGGGATGGGACAGTGCCCCCTCGAATAACAGATCCAGGAGTAATCGAATTACCCCTACTAGTACGTCCACAATAAGATGGTTTGTACTAGTTCTGTTAGTAAATTTAGGTCTAGTAAAGCCAATGGTGACTTTACATGCCCGGGGAGACAGTAGGCAGTCCCCGGTATGGAGTCTATGAGGGAGGTCCGCTAGGACGCCCCAGTGTTACGGCACGGAGGGTGCGGTGTAACACACATAGCAAAACATATGAGACCCTATGGAGTAAAAGACCCCATAACCCATAGAACACATTGACATTCAAAGGAATTATACACACTCATGTCCAAGAGTGGGAAAAAAGAGTCTCACTCTTGGCAGGATGGAAAAAACAAACTCCAGAAATCCAGCAAAGCTGCTGGGGGACTCACTAGGTTAGGAAATTCAGCCTAAACAGAGAATTCTCCCTAACACTCGCCCCCCCCCAGACTAAGGGACAGGAGGATTTAATCCACTCCTGGATGAATCTCATACCTCTAGTCGATGACATACATCCTAGAGAGACCATCAGCATTTTGGTGACACCCTGACCTGTGCTCAATGGTGAAATCAAACCCTTGCAGGCAGATCGACCATCTCAATAGTTTTGGGTTTTCCCCCTTCATTTGCATTAACCATCTCAAGGGTTGGTGGTCAGTCTGAATGACGAAAGGAGAACCATACAAGTACGGCCTAAACGTCTTCAGAGCCCACACGATAACAAAGCACTCTCTTTCGATTGTTGCCCACCTTGTTTCAGGATCCTTCAGCTTGCGGCTGATGAAGCAAACGGGGTGCTCCCTACCTTTCCCATCCAGTTGACTGAGTACGGCACCTATTCCTACATTTGAAGCATCTGTCTGCACAATGAAGTGTTGGCGGTAATCAGGAGCTCTGAGTACTGGGGCTTGGCAAAGAGCCTTTTTCAGGTTTTCAAAAGCCTGATTGCACTCCTCATTCCATCTAACCTTTTTAGGAAATTTGGGCGAGGAGATGACATTCAGTGGAGAAGCTATGGTCCCATAGTTCTCTATGAAATTCCTGTAGTACCCAGTGAGGCCTAGGAAGGCTCTCACTTGGGTTTGAGTAGTAGGTGTTGTCCAATTTTGCACAGCTTCAATCTTACTGAGGCCTTATTTCTCCCCCTCCTACCTCATGTCCTAGGTAGACTACCTTACTCTGTACAATTTGGCATTTACTCGCCTTTATGGTCAGATTGGCTCGTCCAAGAGCCTGCAAAACATCTCTCAGGTGGTTTACATGTTCTTCCCAGGAATTGCTGAACACTGCGATGTCATCCAAGTATGCCATGCAGAAGTCCTCCATCCCATTCAGAACCTGGTTTACCATCCGTTGAAACATAGCAGGTGCATTCTTCAGTCCGAAAGGCATTACCTTAAACTGGTATAAGCCAACGGGGGTAGAAAATGCATTTTTCTCATTGGCATAGTTTGTCAGGGCTATTTGCCAATAGCCTGACGTCAAGTCAAATGTGCTGAGGAACTTGGCGGCGCCGAGTTTATCCACCAACTCATCTGTTCTTGGCAAAGGGTGGGCATCAGTCTTGGTGACTGCATTTAGAGCTCTATAATCCACGCAGAATCTAAGCTCTTTAGATCCGGCCTTTGGTACTAACACAACTGGGCTAGACCATGGACTAGTAGAGGGCTCTATCACCCCGAGGTCAAGCATCTTGCTGACTTCACCTTTGAAGTGGGTTCATACGTTTTCTGACATTCGGTATCCACTGCTTTTGACTGGCAGACAGTCACCAGTGAGTATGTCATGCTGGCCCCAAGGGGTCAAGCCTGGTGAAAGCGAGAACAGAGAGGCAAACTGATTCAACATAGATTTGCACTCTTCTTGTTGCTCAGGTGTCAGATTGGAGGAGAGATTTACTCCTTCAATTTTTTCGTCCAAAGGTAAGCCTCGGAGGAGATCCGGAAGAGCTTCACTCTCTTCTTCTTCCTCGGATGATGATAGAAGCAACGCTCCTACATCGGGTCTTGAGACATACGCTTTGAGTCGGTTGGTGTGAAAGACTGTCGGAGCCTCCTTTTGATTGCCCAAGTCCACCAGATAGGAGACCTCTCCGAGTTTACCCACAACTCTGAAGGGTCCCATCCATTTGTCTTGCAAGGCCCTTTGCCTTGTTGGGATCATAACAAGAACGAGCTGGTCTTGAGCGAACTCAACCATGTTAGCCTTTTGATCGTGCCAGTGCTTGACCAATGCTTGTCCAGCTTTCAAGTTATCGCTTGCTTCCGTCATCATGTGCGACATTCTCCTCCAGAGACCTATCACGTAGTCAGTCACTCTGACTGGTTTGGGGGAAGGAGCACTCTCCAACCCCTCCTTAATCAGGGCCAAGGGACCTCTGACGGGATGACCATAGAGAAGCTCGAAGGGAGAGTAACCTACTCCCTCCTGAGGGACTTCTCTATAAGCAAAGAGAAGGCATGGCACTAGAAGGTCCCACCTACGCT
This sequence comes from Ambystoma mexicanum, assembly GCF_040938575.1. Classification (NCBI taxonomy): domain Eukaryota; kingdom Metazoa; phylum Chordata; class Amphibia; order Caudata; family Ambystomatidae; genus Ambystoma; species Ambystoma mexicanum. The sequence continues at coordinate 357,489,245 of NC_090928.1, forward strand.
TAAGGGGTTCTTCTAAAGCACCTATCATGCTCTTCATGGTTCGGTTGAACCGTTCTACCAACCCATTGGTTTGTGGGTGATAAGCTGTTGAGAACTTGTAAGTAACTCCACAGTTTTTCCACATGGCCTTCATGTAGTGGGACATAAAGTTTGACCCCTGTCAGAGATTACTTCCTTAGGAAACCCAACTCTAGTAAAAATACCAAGGAGGGCCTTAGCCACAGCCGGAGCTGTAACAGTCCTCATAGGAATTGCCTCAGGATACCTAGTAGCATGGTCTACTACAACAAGTATAAACCTGTTGCCTGAGGAGGTTGGAGGATCAAGGGGACCAACAATGTCAATCCCTACTTTCTCAAATGGGACTCCCACAACTGGGAGAGGCACTAAAGGTGCCACATTCTTGGAGCCACCCTTAACAGAGGTCTGGCAGGTGTGGCAGCTCCTGCAGTGTTTTTCCACTTCGGCCCCCTTCTTTGGCCAATAGAAGTAGAGAGAGAGCCTTTCCTTAGTCTTCTTGAAACTCAAGTGACCAGCCAAAGGAATCTCGTGGGCTAACTGCAAGAACTGTGGTCTGTTTTCCTGGGGTACTACAAGTCGTTTGTAGTCCCAGGTGCAGACTCGGTCGGTTCACTGTAGAAGAGGCCATCTTCCCAGTGCAACCTGTATTTCCCAGGCTCTTGCCCTTCAGCCTGAGCTTCTGCCTGATGGCGAAGACCTTCCAGAGTTGGACATTCTCTCTGTCCCTTACTGAAGTCTGCCCTGCTGGGTCCACCTTCTGCCAGTAAAGACTGCAGCTCAGGATGGTCAACAGGATCCAGATCTCCAATGAGTTCCTGGCCTTCCATTAGCTCTTCCTCGGAGTCTAATTCTACCACACAGGGTTGTACCTCCCTCCCAGCCTGAGCCGGAGGTGGAGTTACGGGTGTAACTTTGGACAACCGCGGGGAAGTCCGTGTAGGCTGTACTGTAATGCCGGCTGATGGTTTCAGAGCAGAAGTCTTAGGTTTCCCTTTCGCTTCTGGTTTCTTCGAGACAGCGGCTGACAATTCCAGTGGAGCAGGAGTGATTTCCTTCTTCATCATCTCCTGGAGAGTACAGCGCATGGTCCTACCTCTTGCGGGTCTGCTTAGCTCCTGTAACCATTTACTAGGAGGTCTGGGAGTATGCGATACAACTCCGAGATTTTCCAAATCGTTACCCAACAGTACGCGTCCTGGTACCTCACTCTGTATGCTGACAGGTATTTTCACAGTCATGTCGTTGCACTGGATGAGAACTGGTAATTAGGGAAGCATCTGCACAGGCCTTCCAGCTAACTTGGTGAGGCATTTGGGTGCCTTAGCAACATCCTCAGCCTGAAAAAACGATGTATCCACCACAGTTATGCTGGCCCCAGTGTCCCTAATGGCAGGAGTCTCCTGACCATTCACCTGGACAATGTCCTTATAATACTGTTTAGTATTATCGGGGATAGAATTATAGACATCTAAATTCTGCTGTTCCCACAACCCCAGAGATACTAAAGAAACGCTGGCTGAGACTCCAATGGGTTTGTCAGCTAGCAGTAGAAATTTTCCACTTGCCATTTGGACTTCCTCCTCTGGAGCGAAGGCTAAGGAGACAAGCTGGACCCCTGAAGGTTTACCCTTACATCTGGGATCTACTTTCACATGGTCAATGGTGGCTTGTTCTGGCCTCCTTCCCGTTTGGCACCAGAAGACACACTATTCTGCTGTGGTTTTCCCGGTGGCTTACCCTTTTGGTTTTGTTTGGGGCCCTCTTTGGGATTTCAGTTATTCAAATTCTCTTTTGAGTCTTTTTTAGGCTGTTTTCCCTCAGCCTTTTTCTGAGTTGCCCCAGAATCCTTATGAGTAGCCCTGTTGGCAACCCACAAGTCAGCAGCCTTAGCTAGCTTCCGGGAATCCAATTCCTTTGAATCAGCCAAGTGCTGTCTGAGCTCAGGAGAACAGGCATCATAAATAGACTCCAACATAAAAAGATTCCTCATACCCTCGTAAGTGTTCACTTTGTAACCATTAATCCATCCCTCTAAGTTTTTCAACCCTTCACTCACCCATGTAGCCCAAGGGGTACCATCATGCTTTTTGAGGGTTCTAAACCTCTTAAGATACTGGGAAGGGGTCTTCCCGAATCTAGCTATCAAAGCTAGTTTCACACTTTCGTAATCCGTCTTATCCGCCTCCCCCAATTCCATTACCACATCAGTCGCAACAGGAGGGAGCCTAGAGAACAACCAGGGAAGTAAATCATTCCCGGTGATGTCCTGGAGCCCATGATTGTACTCAAACAGTTTTAACCAATCCAACACATCCAATCTCGGTTCATACATACCCACTAATTCCTTCGGCATCCGGGGTCTTTTGGGACTGGAGCTCCTAGAGGAACCAGAGGAGGTAGAAGCATTTTCTATAGACAACTTTTTCATTTCCCTGAGTCTTAACTCAGCTTGCTTCTGCTCAGCCTGGGCATTCATCCATCTGAACTCGAGCTCTTGGTTTCGTTCAGATTGAGCCAAGAACCATTTGTATTCTAATTCGAGCTTCATTTTTTCAAGTTCAAAATAAGCAGGGTTACTTGTGGGACCTGGTATGGGCCCCGTAGGCACAGCTGGTAAGGCAGGTAGAGGAGCAGGGTAGACAGTTTCGTTAGCCTCTCCGTCCTCGCCAGCCTCTTCATCGCTATCATCAGAATTACGATTCAGATCAACACCATCACTGTTATCTACATTTGCTGGAGAAATTGGCTCCTCTGAACCAGTACCCAGACTTTGGTTCGCCAGCAATCTCTCTATTAATTCTAGCTTCTTGCCTCTTACAGAAAGATTCTCTTGCCTGCAGAGAGCTCGCAAACTCTCAGTATTTTCACCTGACAAGGATTCTTGACTGTAAGTTTCCGTCATAGCATGTTTTTGAAAGTTGCTTTTTAGTGCTAAGCTTTGTGGTTAGTTATCCTAAAGTGTCGAAAAGCACTCTAAACTGTATACTCGATACAAATCCCACCGCTGTACACCAGTGTTAGGCGGAAACTTGTGCAGTTCCTTCTGGGACCACTGCAAAAGATTCAGGACTACAGGTGTTTGGCAGTAAACCCACTTGGTAGCAGTCTGTACCACACAGATTCACTTGGTAGCTGTGGCTGAGCAGTCAGACATATCTCAAGAAGAGTTAAGCAGTATGTGGAGTATACAATATAGGACAATTCTTCACAGTAAGACAAGCAAACACGCAACAAGGCTTCAGTGTAAAGATATAAAGGTATTTATTTATAACGGAACATCTATGGAAAACACTATGGCACTATCACGGCAAACAATTCAATTACAATTACTCTACAAAGAAGAATCGATCAAACCCCCTAACAATATTTCGACAAGTCTAGGTTCTACCGGCATCACTTATTTGCAGACAGAGGTGTATGCCTCAACCTAGATGGCACTCTGATATCAGTTAGGATGGGAGAGAAAAATAGTAGGTTACGAAATCAACACAGTTCAATACTTTACGGGAAAAATGCAAGGCAAGAAGACAAGAACCACAATAGATCATAAAGTTCAGAGGCCAGGCCCACTCAGAGAGAGGCAAGGCGATTTGTCCCAAAAAGTCTCTTTGTGGAAATGCGTTCGAACCTGTGTAGCAAATTGTTATTGGAAGATTGAACCAGTTCAGAACAATGCGTGAGACAAAGCTTGGAGGCGACCCAACGGAAAGGAGAGGATTAAGACACCTCACTCTATCCGATCAAAAGGGAAGCCAGGCGGACACGGTACCTTGTTTGTGGAGGGCAGCTCCGGCGGGGGCAGTTGTTCCTGGTGGTGGATGCACGTCGGGTCTTTACCAAGAGTAGAGGTGATCTCTTCGTCGAAGAAAAGTGAAGTCCGGTGCACCACCAGGGAAGAGACCAGCCGCAGAGTGCTCCGTCACAAGGCACCAGCTTTTGGTCGCGGTACAGGGGTAGTGGCTATCCGGTTGCCGAGTTGCTCTGCACGGGCAATTCGACCACTACGTCCTGAGGTGAAGAAAAAGTAAAGGGGACTGGTTGTTCCCACCAGTCAGGGGAAGAGACTCTCCGGCAGTGGTGAGTCGGTTGTGTAGGGCTCCACTGGAGGTGTCGTCGTGCAGGGCGGCTCAGCGTTACCCTCGTCGGATTCTTAGGTCCTGTGGCGACTTCTGAAGATCCAGTCCCAAAAGCCCTGCTTTTATGCAGAAAACCCCCATTCATTCAGCCTAGCTGTCAATCAACACACGCTAATTGGTGAGCGGGGAGGCTCACCACTTGGGCCAATCACACCAGAGTGTGACCGGAGTTGGCAAGGCAACTCGGTCCAGGGTGCCTAAACCCCCTCCCACACCCCTGTGGTAACCCAGACAGAATGGCACCACTTTGGAGGGTCTCTGTACAGAGACCCGCCAAAAGTGGAACAAAGGGCTCGACCTTTGGTTTAGGAGTCACAGAGACGAACACAGACGCCATTTTACAAACCGAGTTCTGGCAGAAAATACCATCCGATAGACTTATTTAAGATAAGTAGACCGGTGGTACGTTAGAGATTAATGAGAAAAAGTATCAATCTCTAACAATGGGAAGAATCCCATAGGGTTATATTCGAGGTCGAACATAACAAGTAGTTTCCACTGCCACCAGCCAAAACTCGACGAGGGGGGATGGGACAGTGCCCCCTCGAATAACAGATCCAGGAGTAATCGATTACCCCTACTAGTACGTCCACAATAAAATGGTTTGTACTAGTTCTGTTAGTAAATTTAGGTCTAGTAAAGCCAATGGTGACTTTACATGCCCGGGGAGACAGTAGTCAGTCCCTGGGTATGGAGTCTATGAGGGAGGTCCGCTAGGACGCCCCAGTGTTACGGCACTGAGGGTGCGGTGTAACACACATAGCAAAACATATGAGACCCTATGGAGTAAAAGACCCCATAGCCCATAGAACACATTGACATTCAAAGGAATTATACACACTCATGTCCAAGATTGGGAAAAAAGAGTCTCACTCTTGGCAGGATGGAAAAAACAAACTTCAGAAATGGAGCAAAGCTGCTGAGGGACTCACTAGGTTAGGAAATTCAGCCTAAACAGAGAATTCTCGCTAACAAAGGTGCAATGAGAAAGGGTGCAGCGAGTGCTCTGGGGTTGGATAATATTGTGTAGGTTACAATAGAATAACACTGCACTGTCTGAGTAAAAGCAGAACACTAAAACAGTACTGCACTTAATTTTTTGGATGTGAAGAGTTGGTTTCTTCTGGGTTTTATCTTCCAGCAGAGACGTCACTGGCTTTTAGGAGGCAGTTCTTTACTGCAATTACAAAAGAAGGAAGTTAGTGGGTATGTGTGTTAATGGTACAGTAATAGCAGTAGGAGAACACAATGTTTTAGTTTCTAGGAGGATTTGTTGGCAGTAAGAGTTAGTGTGTGCATGTGTGCAATTGTACAGTACTGCATATGAGTGGGGATTTGGGAGCATTAGCATTGTTGATATTGGGGTCAGTGCTACAGTGATATCTGTGGCCTATGGTGCTGCATTTTTGAAGTGTGTGAGATTTATTTTGAAATTGATTAGTGGAAGTCATAGTATAGTGAGAAAAATGGCAGAAAGATGTACAGATTGGAAAGCTTTCTTTCTTACATATAGATGCTCGCTACAAGAGTGCAGAAATTATTTTCTGTTGTTTCATTTATTTATCCAAATTTACAGATAGCAATGTTTCCAATATACAAATGCATTTCTTTGTGTTCCTCCCAATGGTGCATTTTGTCAATTGTGCAATGCATGTACTTGCCATGATTTCCTAACATAGTTGCAGTTTCCCTTTTTGTGCACATTTTGGGCATTTTACATAGAGTCTTGCATTTGAATTTGGTGTACACATGTTTCCAATGTGTTTTTTTATAAAATAAATAACAGGGAGTGCTGCTGACAGTGAAATATGTGGTTTGTAGCTGTTATGCTAGTGGGCAGTACAAGAAAACTGTGAAAGCAAAACACATTGTATCTAACTGTCAGTTAATTTGAGATGATGGTACACATGATAGTATGGTTATTAAGTAGGTGATGCAGGGCAAATGGCAGACACCCTGTTCATATGCATGGAATCTATGTGCTTGCAATGCTTTGGTAACATAAATGTAGTTTTTATTTTCTGTGTGCATTACAAAACATATGCATGCCTGTTGTTTGTGTTGATGGATGTAGATGTGGATGAATCTGGAAGTAGAAATCTTGGAGAGTATTACAGTACTTTTGGATGCAGGCGCTTGGGAATCATAGGAGATCTGTGCTCTGAGTGTTGAAGAGTATATCTGCAGTGTTGTACTGAGTTGATAGAGTTAAATGTAGAGATATTGGATGTGATTCGTGAACGGTTGTTGGGCTGCTTACCAGTAGCCAATGAGAGAGCTCTGCAAAGTTTGAAGTGGAAAGGGAAGAAGGGCTGCCCCTGTGTTACGGGATCCATGAACACTGCAGTAGTTCACAGATTGCAAGTGCCACATCCGGGATTCTTCGCATGCCTGGCATGGAAATGGGACTGTTGGAATTAGCCAATAAGGTGTTCAGGGTGTGCTTAACAGGAAGGGAGGGTAATACATTTTTCATTGCTGTGTTGGTTGTGTAGTGAAGGTGGCTGGAGTTATTGTATGGATAGTGGGAGATTCCTTTGTATGTGATCTGGAGAGGTATGCAAAGGCAAGAGCAGTTTCTGCAGATCTTGTTTTTCCAGGCCTGGACTCTTTATGGTGTAGTGTGCCTGGCCGCAATTTGTAGGCACTGCTTGCTCTTTGAAGAAACATGGCTACTTTTGGTAGTCCTGATGTTTTAGTGCTGTACTCTGGAGGATAGCATTTGGGCTACATCAGTGCCCCAACTTTAGGTCCTGTATTGAAGTTGTTGGTGGAATAAGTAATGATGTTTTCCCTAAAAGGTGTTTTTTCTGAAATACTACCAAGAGCACAATGGAACAACCCCAATGTCTTCAATCCCCAGCAAAATGTTGGAAGGTGCCTTGTTAATAGAGGCATGGGTATAGTTGTGCGACGTGCTGAGATGTCTGTTTTCACCAATGACAACATTGAGTCCCTTAGTGTGCACTATTTTACTGAAGATGGCGTTTCGTTGTCCATTCTTGGAAATGCTTGTTCTTATTGGAATCTAAGGGCTGCTTTGCAGAGGTTGATGTAAGGCAGTAACGAGGAAAAGAGAAAAAAACACACAAAAAATAGAAAACAAAAGGCGACTGTTCAGTAGCATCTAAAAAAAAAAGAAAAAGCTCTTTTCAGAGCCACCGCAATAGGGGAAATCTCCTACCCTGGGTTAAATTTCTCTTCCGAGCCCATTAAAATGTCTGATTTATCTGCAAACTCTGCAGTAGTTTGAAGATCGCAATGTGCCACATCCAGGACTTTCGAGGATGGCAGGCATGGAAATGGGACTGTGGAGGCCAGGGGATTGGTCAATAGGTTTCCTGGGTGTGGTGTGCAAGGAGAGACTGTGGCAGAAGGTCTGTTTGCTGAGAGGAGTGCAGATTGCTATGGCTATGGCTGTGTCTTTCAGGAGGCATAGTTCGTGGATTTTGGCGGACTTGTGGATACATTGGTTGCAGGTGTATGCAGAGCACTATGGAGTGGTTGCACATCTTGGATTCCCTCATGTGGATGTACACTGATATGGAGTGCATGGCATGAAGTGGCTCGATTTGCTTCTTCTTTGTAACACTTTGGTGATGCAGCATCATCCAGCCATTATTATTGTTCATTGTGGAGAGAACAGTTTAGGCCATTTTACTGGAATCTCTCTGCAGTTTGCGATGAAGGATGCACTTGGGAAAGTCATGGACACGTTTCCAAACACTTGAGTAATTATTTTGCGCATTGCCCAGAGACAGATGTGGCTGCACTCAGATTCATTTGTCTGCAAATAGAGGCGCAATGCCAACAAGGCTGTTTGCGCATTTCTGCAAGATGTTCGTATGTCTTCCTTCCACAATGAAAACATTGCATTTCGTAGCACCAACATTTTCCACAGAGATGGCGTCCATCTTGCAGATGCTGGCAATCACCTTTTTTTGCGCAATAGCCAAAATGCTTTGCAACCATTCTTGCAGGCATAGCAAGCATGTGCGCAGTAGGTGTTGGCCACTTCAAAACATACAAGAACACCAAAGTAAAGTCTCATTTCAGAGCCACCACTTTGTCCCGGAAAAGAAGGCAATGGTTTACATGATATCACCCCTTGCATGCTTTGGAAGTCTGCAGACTACCGCGCTGTTAAGGGCTTTGCGGACTGCACAGGGGCCTGTACATTTTCATTGGCACTTCTATTTTGAAACCGTGAAAGGTGGCTCTGAAAAGAGCCGTTTTTATTTTTGTTTTTTGTGTTTTGTGAATTGTTTTTTGATTTTCGAAATATGACACAGAAAGGAGGGAATGTCAAGGAGGATAGGGAAGGGGCACCAACCATAGGGATAAGAAATGCAGATGGAGAGAGAAAGATGTTGGGTTCACCTCATGGAGGTACCAGGCAATTTCCTTTGTGGTCCATCTCCGCAGCCTCGAAACCACTCCGGAACTGTTCACCCCTTCAGAGTACTGCGTTGCAGGACACACACAAAATATTGACCTTTGAAAGGTAAGGAAATACGGTGTTGCATATGGCGTGCAAGGCTGTTGGAGAGATCCGCTGCCCCACAGGAGTGTCCCTTGTGGTGACAGGAGCAGATGTCGAGGATACTGTAGTGGAACTCAACCTACTACCCTGTGTGAAGGGTAGGACCCTCCGAACTGCTGCTTTGTGGATGGATCTCAGGTGTCGGCGCATAGAAGTTGTCCCATAACTGTACAGCCCAGGTTTGCCATGACTGAGTACCATGTGGCACTCTTTGCAGCGAACCTTGGCTGCACTAGCCTTGGGCTCATCTCCAAAGGTGGTAAAGAGCCTTCACACCCAAGACTCACTTCGGCAGCTGGTAGTGGGGACTTCCACTAACTCATTCTCTTCATCCTCTTCTTCCTTCTCTGCATCGTCACACCTGTTCCCTTATCCAGGCTCTTGGGGAGGTGGTATTGGTGGTGGTGGGGTTGGTGCTGAGTCAGAGGCAGTGGCAGAGGTAGATATGGATGCCATTATCCAAGTAAAAGTAGCCTGGAACCAAGAACAGAGCAATCTGTAAAAAAGCAGGAGCACAGCAATATGCTGAACAGCAACCTGCAGCAGTAGTCCTTGATATTTAGCAATGGCAATGCCAATTACAGCCAAGTGCTCTGAGCACTGTGTTCTGGAAATCCAAAAACCGAATGAAGAGCAGCATTGGGTTATGGCCTTTTATAGGGGTGCTGGGGAGAGCTTTGTAGATGGTTACGCGATTCACGGACACTTCAAACCCCAAGCTGCGCTCAAAAAGTTCCAAAACGTCTCTAGATAGCCAGGGGCATGGTCCGGGACATCTACAAGGGTGAAGTTTCACAATAAAACACCTTGGATTGGGCCAAAAACAATTTTTTCGGTGTTCAGGGGCCCGAGTGGGTGCGGACACATAATGACGTAGCTAATGTAACGAATGGGACATCTGTCTGTATTACAACTATTGTGCAGGATCCGTTGTGCGCATGCGCATAGGTGTCCTATGGACAGGGTTGGGCTCCTCAAACTAATTAAAAGTGCGACACACGTGCAGCGGACAGTTCGGAACAGGCGCAGTGTTCGTAGGACCCAGGGGATGAGATGCACATGTGCCAGATGTCCACCAGATATGGCTGGGGTCCCCAAACTAATACTTCATTGCTTTGCGGACATGCTGGACAGGCCCGTTGTTCGTAGGACCCAAGGAAGTGATGCGCATGCCCCCAAGTGTCCGCCGGACAGGGCAGGGGCCCCAAAACCTATTAACGCACGCCACAACTTTACGGACATGCCGGACAGGCGCATTGTCCATAGGACACAGGAACTGTGATGCACGTGCACCCAGGTGTCCGCAGGACAGGGGTAGGATCCCTGTATTAAAGGTACATCACAGCTTTGCAGACATGCGGATAGGCACGGAGTCCTACGGACACCTCCATTTTGAAAGTGGACTTCACAGACAGGCGCGCTGTCCATAGGACACCTCCATTTTGATTAATTGTGGTAATCCCGACACTACTGCGCTCCTGGGATTCCAAATAGGGCTTTTAAAAAAGAAAACACATACACACATACACAGTAACAGTATACACATGGAACTTTATTTATAAACATAAATATACACAATTAGGAAAGGGAAGGGGTAGTAGAAATGGAAACATGTACAATGGAATATGGGTTTTCCACAGGTTGATCATCAGGGGAGGCCGGGATTGAGGTCTCAACATAACGTCTTGCTTACAGGGAATTTGTGAGGATGGTTGGCTGGGACATGGGACAAGGGGTACAGGTGCAGGTGGGCAGTGGTATTTAATATTGTCCATTATATATCTTTGTACAAATTATTTTAAGTCGTCAAAGCTGTTAATTAATTGATCCATGTTTGCTTCCAGGCTCACTACATTATTTTGCACACTGTCAGTTTGGTTTTCTATGTGCCGATGCAATAGTGGAGGAGCTTCTGCTTCTGTGCCATTCCATTCATTTCCAGTATGTACTGTTAAATAAAAAAATATGTCTTAGGTACATGTGAAGCAATGTGTATTAATTCTCTTACTTTTCAAACTGTTCTGTGTAAAACAAGATAAGCCATTTTTACTAATATTGTACACAAATCAACTGCACAGTTATAGGAAGAAATATAGAGAACATACCACTTTCTAGTGCAGTTCTGTTGTCAATAATTTGCTGTTGCCCCTCTGACAGTTGCTTCTCAGTTTGTATGTAATGCAGCATTGATGTAATACTGTTGGAATTACAGGTTATTTTCCTGCTTTGTGCATTCCATTATGTTTCACACTCTATGCAATTGTATTGCTGCTTTTATAAGTACAGAGTTTGTAGACCTATTTCATTTTTCCTTACAATTTACTTATGTGTTGATCTTTAAAAACGTTCAGTTTCTTTGCTGTATGCTACCATAATGTGAAAGAACCTCTGTGCTATTGGGTAGAGTGGATGCTGGCCGACGTCCGCGGACAGTTGCATAGTCCGTGCGGACCCAGGGGTTATCAGCATGGAGCCAGTGGGTTCAGTATGTTGTATGGTACATCTGTACAAATTAAGGGTATCCTGGTAAAAACCTATGAAATTCAGTGAAGCAACTTTGTTAAAGGGACGTTATGGTTAAGTTGCGGTAATAAAAACCTATCAAATTCAGTGAAAAAACTTTGTTAAAGGGATGTAATGATTCAGTTGCCCTAATAAAAACCTATCAAATTCAGTGCAAAAACTGTGTTAAAGGGCCGTTATAGTTAGTTTGCACTAATAACAACCTATCCATATTATCGTTTCAAGTAAAACTGAAAAACCCTAGAAATTTGCCAGTTATGGTAAGCTAAGCAACCATAACTCGTGCCACCACTGTGCACACCCATGACATCAAATATGACATCACAAGTGTCATTGATGACATCACTGATGACATCACACATCTAGCCCCTTTTTGTGACATATCTCAGACAGGTGGTTTTGAGATGCTCTTAGTGAGCTTTGAAATGCATCCTGACAAGGCATTTCATAGGTGTAGGTAACAGTACACCTCAGCAGTAAATGATGTGCCTGGACAACATATGTCACATGTACTTGATGCACAATGCAAAGAGACAGGCCCCATGAATGTTGCAATGATTGATTCATGTGGATGAGGAATTTCTGGATGTGACACAAGTGTGCCTTGTAGGGGATGTGTGCCTGTTGAGGGGCACATCATGGGGTCTTCCTATGTGCACATGTTTTTGACATTACAACCTTGTATGCAAGTACTGTGCAAGTACTGGCACAGCTGTGAGTCCCAGTAGACAGTGATGTGTACTGTCACACAAACATGTGCAACAGATGTGAACCACACAGCAACCTCACAGGATGCAGGCCATGTCACAGAAGTGAATATGGTAGCAAACATGCCTTGGTCAAGGATGGCTGTCAACTGAAGCCAGCTCTACTACAAAACATATATAGGTTACTCGGTCATGATAGTTGAAAGTGGTCATTCCCCAAAATATAAATCCCAAACTCATAATAAATGGACACACCCCAGTAGGGAATGAGAATAGGAGAAAGATTGCAAGTGAATACACTTGTATACAGTAAATGATGTGCGCAATGGACTCTGCTGCTCTGAGAGTGCTCTGCAAACAATACAGAAACAACATATCTTTATACACAAATCTTGTCATCAGTGACAAATAGTACAGGGGATGAATAGTGCGAGCCCATTGGTGCGTTGTAGCGATACTGTATAGTCCATAATGGGGTGGTGCAGCTCAATTGGTTGGTGCCGAGCTGTTGCTTCTCTCAGCACGTGGGTCAGCTGAGCTCATCTGGGAGGGGTGAAGGTCAGGCTGGTTTCACAAGGTGCGGTTGTCCTAACTAATCTGAACTGCATAATAATCTTTGACACGCTAAGAATAATACAATACATAAAACCTATATCAGAATGTGGGGTTGCCTGTAAATCGTGAGCAAACATGTACACATTCCTGACCTAGACCTTTGTGTGGCAGGGGTGCAGTGGTCCTTTTTGCCATGTGGCTTATCTAAAGGGTTTGGTCTTAGAGTTATTTGCTGTGATGCCTCATGGTTCAAATGAATGGTTGATAGGTGTTAGTACAAGGAGAATATATGATCACATAGAATTAATTATATTGGTGGCAATCTAGGGTGGTCTGTGGGGAAGGCTCACAACTGACTGCTACATAAAAGGAGACGTGAGGGGCATAAGGTTGTGCAGGCAATCATTTAATAGAGGTGGGGGTGAAGGAGCAGGAGCAGGTTTGTGGAGACGGATGAATACACAAGTCAAGATTCGCCCCAGTCACACACAGGGCAGTGAGCTCAGAGGAAGAGAAAGAATACAGTTTTCAGTTTGCATCAATTCGCGTCTGGGCTTCCGTGAGAACTGGGCTGGTGTGGGGTGGACAGGGGAGGAGGTGGTGGGGGCTGTCGAGCTGGCTGTGCTCAGCGCTGTGTGAAGGGAAGAGGAGGCCTTTCAGAGATCATTGTGCAGCCTAGTACACAAATTGAGCCTTATGTGGCACAAAATGGAGTCTGAGTGTGAAATCCAATGGCTTCTTTCTACTGTCATCAGTGAAAGACAAGGGGGACGTCTCCCCATGATGGGATGAGCAAATAGACTTATTTAATGCAGAATGTTTAGAGGGGCTTACGGACCCTTCCTCCCTTACATTTCCCCTTTTGTTACTCCTAAAGTAACGAATAACCTTGGCTGTTGGTATGCTTACGTTTTTTTGCTTCCATTACCGCTTTATGACAAGCTGGCGTCTTTTTTATTGTCATCCACACTTTGCACACAGATTTTAGGCTTTGACTTTTTTTGTGTAATCGTCAGGAGTACAGGTCATATAGATACACCCACCATCCCTTGAGAGATCCACCCACATTTACTTATACCATTTTATCTTATGGGTTCTTTGATGGTTGTGTAGTACAAGTTATTAACTTTATCGCCTGTGTTGTACACTGCCGTCATGCGGTATTTAGCCTCCTGGGTGTGCCCTGTTTGTACTCGTACATTTTCTTACATCGTGAGGCACTTTTGTTGGGCTGCCCATTGTTACTATTATTATTGCACTACTACGCAAGGATTCTGCACAGCCTTGAACCCTTACTTGGCACACACAAACAATTTGCAGTAAAAATATTATAATGTGTACCAGTAGCTTTATTGCAGTCCCGAACAAAGATGGTACCCAGTTAAAAATGGTGTTGAACCAGTTACTTTACTGCACACCACCTTTTTAAAAAACATTTTTTTGAGGTTCTGTACTGCAGTTAACACGTGTGATAGTGGTTTATTGTTAGCGTCGGCAGAAGGCACAAATGTGCAACATGCGCTTTCGATTTTTTGGCAAACACTGCCTTTTATTGCTGTTAGAAGGTTTAGCACATATTTATTTTGCATGGTCATCAACCGCAGGGCTTTGAGTTTCACCTTGATGATGGTGAATCTTTTTTTAGTGTTGTTGGCTAGCTGAATTAGCTTTCAGTGCACGATTTGTAACCACTTGGCGTTTGCTTGTGCCTGGATGCTTCGTATAAGTGATGCAAAAAATGTTTTTGCTGAATTGAAGAGCTTAAACTAGTCTGGTATCTGTGCCAAAAGATGAGAAGAGTCTTTAGAAATGTAATTTGATGCCCTTTTTTTCATGACACTTTGTCTTGCAGCTTATTTTTCACAACACATTATATGTGGGGAATCCTTCGGTTGTTGACTGGGGTGTTGGAAGCATTTTGGCGGGCACTCTTTTATTATGAACATGACTCTTTGGGATTACTATTTAGGCCGAATTCAGCGTGGCTAGGGCATGAGTACCTTTTTTATGACAGTGGGAGGTGCATGCACACCTGTTTGCCACATACCTAGTAATTGTTCATTAAAGCAGCTGTTTTTTTATGTCGGGAAGGATGAGTGTTTTGTTGCAATGTTTGTTTGCCCCATCGCACCTTATTTTTTTCATGGAAACAAAGTTTAGATTGCACTTTACGTTGGATCCTGATTGGCTTTTCAAGAGCTGTTACCTATGTTAGTTTGGCAATGTGCTGAGACCAGACCTGAGTGCATGTTTTTTTGACCCATTGGAATTTTCTTTTTGACAATCCCCGCAGTGCTTTTGCTTTACACATCACTGTTATTTTTGCCATTTGTTTTTTGCGAGCATTGTCCCTTTCATAACAAAAAAATGGTTCTTTCATGCTTGTTACTTCTTGAGGCTTGCTGTGACAGGTTTTTTCATTTTGGATCAGCTGTACTGCTATGGTGTGTGCCTGGAAGGTACTTCAAATTCTATACAGTGCTAGATGAATAAGACATTGGAAATTTGCTATTGGGGTTGCCTGTGGGATTAGTTCTTTAGGTGTTGCTGATGCGTGGGGTCTTAGGGAACACATATAGCAACTTTAATTAGTTGGTTGTTTACCCATGGTGCTTATGTCAGAGTACCATTTGTTAGACTGATCTGGTTGATGGGGGTCTTTCACTGCATTTAACCCCAGGCCATAGTATGCATCATACCTTTTCTGTTGCGCCCCTTTTTTTGCCTATTTTTCCCCCTTAGACCATTATGTAGCTACATTATTCTTTGAAAACCAATGGGAAAAATACCTGAAATTAGCTTTTTATTTTGTTCATAATTATGTTGCCAATACTATGTGGTAGGACGCATACGTGGGGTGAGAGTTTGAGACACAAAGTGCATGTAATTATTATTTGAGGTAGGTTCAAAGGTTGTTTGTGCGTGTGCTTATGATGACATTAGAAATTGTTTTGTTTTTATTATAAGCATTCAGTACATTTTTATAATAATTCACTGCTGAATACGTAAACAATGGGGCTTTTATTGTACAAATTTTGTGCAGGGAGGTAAGGCTCGAGGACACATTGTGGGCCCAAATTAATTTCAACCCATTCCGTACAAAAGTACAGAACCCTGACAACTGCCCCAGAGAATCCCTGCATTTCCGAATGGTCTCCCGACAGCGGAAACCAGCCTTCCATTAGGCACGATTCTTCCGCTCCTGAGTTTACCATGAAGATGAACTGCCTGTTTCCTACATCCGCCCCACAAGGGGTTCCTCGTTTCAACATAGGGTAGTTGATAGGACTGGACACGCAAGTGCTCTCTGTGGGCTGTCTTAAGCTGGGTGTTTGTTTGTCCCCAGGAAAGAAAATATGTTTTCCCCAACCATGGCTGTTCCCCGGAATGGTGCTGGTGCGTCATTGGCTGTGGTGGCAAAAGGGTTACTGTGTGTGTTCCCCATCTGATTTTGTTGTGTTAATCTTTGCTTTGTTCCCTGTTGTGGTACTCTGTGCTCTTGTGTGTGACAAGTGTCAACCTGTTCCCATTGTCTATATCCCCCCAAAGGTAATAACCCATAGGGACTGCCAGGGTGGGGATGGCCGTACTGTTGCTCATTATTGAACCCTTTTGTGTTTTGGTAATATGCCATGGGATGGATGCAACATTCCCTCGCAAAGTGTCCCCACATTCCGCATGACCAACTTGCTACCTGTCCCCCTCCTCGGGGTCCTTGTCCCCCGTGTCCCCCTCTCTGTCCCCGGTACACACCGCTTTCTCTTCCAGGTCTGTGTTTGTTGGGGTCACCAAGTGAAAGTGGCCATTCCCCAAAATATAAATCCCATACTCAGAATAAATGGACACACCGCAGTACGGAATGAAACCAAAAGATAAATAGCAAGTGAATAAAGTTTGATGAGGTAAATAATGCACGCAGAGGACTCTGCTGTTCTAAAAGCACTCTGCCAACAATAGAAAAACAACATATCTTTATACACAAATCTCGTCATCAGTGACAAACAGTATAGGGGATAAATAGTGCAAGCCCATTGGTGCGTTTTAGCGATACAGTATAGTCCATAATGGGGTGATGCAGCTCGATTGGTTGGTGTGAAGCTGCTGCTCCTTGCAGCACGTGAATCAGCTAGGCTCATCTGCAAAAGGTAAAGGTCAGGCTGAGTCCACAAGGTGCGGTTGTCCTAACTAATCTAAACTACATAATATAGACCGTCTATATGAAGAGAGATTTTTGGGTACAACTAACAAAGTTGGTTCAAGAGGTGCATGCAGCCGCATGGAAAACACCTGACATGGGACTGGAAATCAGGCTACAAGCAAGGCATGTCTGTCTGCTATTGTAGTGCAAGGTGTTGATAGCCCGGGAGGAAGCCCACATCTAGGGGAGAATGATAGGTTTCTGTATACAGAGGCTGACCAGAACTTGTAAGGTTATGATCATCTTTCCCCCATTTGTTGTGTTTTTTCGCCCGACACCCGGAGGTCACAGGTGTGATCCATGATATAATGAAGAGCATTCCAGTGGTTTCTGAAATGGTATCATCGAGGTTGAGAAAGGAAGTAAGTTCCTCAATGGAGCTGAGTCCAATTCCGACATGTGTGGTGAGGACTCACAATACAGCGCGTTAGGAGTAGTGGAGAATGTATTCTTGGCAAAAATCATTGAAAGACTGGCAAGATTGGAAAATCTGTGTGAAGATCTCAGGGCTATGATAACCTCTGAAAGGGCCTTGCATGGTATTTGTCTGGTAATCATAGACAAATTGTCTTTGCAGATCCCTTTTTTCACTTGTCCGGCTGCAGTTATCCTGGAAGCCAAGGGGGAGAGAAGCCATTCGATCTGTCATTCTCAGAATGGCTTTGCAACTGGTAGTGGAATGTCTAGGGTTCAACAATCAGCTACAAGAAATGTCCATCAAGTCGATCATTGCAGAAAGATGGGAGAGCACTGGGATAAAGTTAAAACAGTGGCCCAGTTGAAGCCAGATGATTTTCGCCAGGGGAAAGTTAGGGCATCAGGGGGCAGAGCTCAAATGTAAAGGAGCAGGCTGCTGCTCCTGCATGTAGTGAGTCACAAGTAATCATTCAGAGCCCAAGCCCTGTGTTTACGGGGGTGTCCCCACAACAGGCTGCAAATGTATGGATCTAACAAAAGAGTGGGGGGTCCCCTAAAGTAAGAAATGAAAATCTAATTTGTTGCACCACACAATTAATGGGATGGGTGGCTGTAGTGGACTAAATCAAAATTAATTTGATTAGAAATGCACAAATGTGTACAAATCATAATTTATTTATTTTGTAGACCAGATGGTCTTACATCAAATTGAAGTAATTCAATTGCACAGAAGAAAATGAAAAAAAACAAACATTCAAAGAATTCAGTTGCACAAAATCTAATTCAAAGTCAAATGGACCAGTAACCAACAACAAGTGTACATCACATATGTATTTTTTTTAAAAAATGGATCCAAAGCTTATAAGTATGGCAATATATACAGAAAAGAAACAAGTTGTATTCTATACTGTACGGTAGATGATACTATGGATTTGAACATATAAATCACACATCAACATATATAGAATTCAATGTCCACAAGACACATTGGGACTGAACAATGAAGCAAAAAGGAAAGGAGTTAGGACTTGGCCATTGTTCTGTCATAGGAAAAATTAAATTATAACAAAAAGATTTAATACATCTTATATCAACTGCTTTTGTCTGGATTAGTCTGACATGACTGAAAAAGATATTTTTGTTGAAAGACCAATACTTCACAGACCATGCAAATTAGATTATAATCTGGCCTAAAGACACATCCCAGGCAAATGTAGGGTGGCAGCTCCAGCATCTAGTCTGGCCCCTTTAGGTCTACTATTACCTCCTCCGGCACTCCAAGACGTGCTAGTGCAGCCTCCACCACCCCCTGACAATTTTACAACTTTGAATTCTAGAGGCACCCGGACTGAACCGTTGGAAGATTGGAAACAGTTACATTTAATATGCACTTTCAAAGGCAGGATATATGGAAATAAAAACTCATACAAGAGATCATTTGTTGGCGCCTTGTGGTCTACTCTGGGAGTAGAAGACATTGCTTTTAAGATCTTTGCTCATATCCGTATTTTATCAGAATGTATGTATTGTGGGGTTTGTAACTTATTTTTAGAGTTTAACAATCCATATTTTAGAGCTTGTGTCATTCAATGCAGAGATCTGCTGGCAAGTATGGGCACTGAGATTTTCTTGGATTCTCCAGCAAATATCTATCATTGCCATGATACATGGTTTGATGCTATTATACCAGGTTTAGAGTGAAGGGAAGATGGTGAGGCCAGAGAGCCCAGTAGGAGTAATAATGTAGCCCCTGAGGCTGAAAGTGTCCTGCATATTGATCCGCAGTGAACTAACCCAGTAACACCAGCCATGTTGATTTGTAAGAGTGCTAAGGATCCCTTGTATGGCTGTCCCATAGGGCACAGGCAGAGCTGCCTCTAGGGATGGCGATAGGAACAGAGATTTTTGACTATAATTTGATCTGCTGGAACTTGGCAGGATTATATGGTAAAATCATTGACGATGAATGGGTTAATTACATCACTGACCACAATATTATTTGTCTACAAGAAACCTGGGCTGAGTCACACCTGCCATTTAGCAACTATGCCAGTTTCCCTCTTGACGCAGGAATTGTTGGTAAAGGGCAAAAGAGTGGGGGGTGCTCACTGTCATCAGGATCGCCCCATCATCGACTGCAGAAAGAGTGGTGGTAGCAAATGAGTTCACAGTTGTGGTTGTTCTGAAATCCATTCACTGCCTGATGAGCTTGTTGTTGGTGAAAGTGCACTTGCCACTGAGAAATTGCTGATGAGGGGATGTTTGCCGGAGGAAAGTACTAGGAGAGCTTCTGGAGTGAGAGGTTTTCTGTTATATAATAATTGTTGCTGACTTTAATGCCAAGTTGGGGCCGAATGCGAGAGAAAGGGACGGCAGCTGCCTTTTGGAGGAACAGCCTGGTATACCTGCTAAATGAGAGTTAAATCCCCTAAGAGATGGCAGGGGCGTGGAGCTGAGTAATTGTATGTAGGAATTCCACTTAGTAGAACTGAGTGGGTGGTGTGTAGAAACTCGCCCACCCAGGCTCACTTTAAAACGAGGAAATGTTGTTACATAATTGACTATTGTCTGTTCGACAGCTAGTTTTACCCTTAGATCACTGGATTTGAGGTGGCCGCTCATATGGTTAGTGATGATTTTCCCCTTGTTATTGGCTTTAAGCTTCCTGGTGAGATCCTTGCCTAGGGCAGTGTAAGTAGTAGAAGTGCAGGTGGAGTGTCCCTTCCGTTTAAAACAGGAACAGTGGGATACAATCTTGGTGTCAGCCAGAGCAGAGGAAAAGTTGCCTGTGTATTGTGACGCCCATTTTGGCGCCACAGCGAGTATCAAATGTTATAAAGAATTATTGGAGGCAATTTCCTATGTAAGAAAAAGAATGCGCCAGATCAGAAATCAGCTGGCTGGGGCAGGCACCAGGGGAGCAGTCTGCTATAACCAAGAATGCAGGCCACTGAATGGAAAATCAATGGGGCAGTGAAAGGTAGTGATCTGAATTCTGGAAAACTATATACCCTCAAATCCGTCTATAGAAAGATGTTAAAACCGAAGAGGATAGAGCATATTCTGAAACAGTGGGAGCAACTTCAGAATGCGGCTATAAATAATACGTCTAAGCTTTTCTGGAGTTTAGTCAGCTAGGGACAACTCGAAGAAAGCCGACCCCTGTGGTATCCCGGCCGACAGGTGGGTTTCCCACTTCACTAGCATGCTGTTTCATGCCTGCGGTGAGGGTGAGCCCACTTTGTGCGAGCCAGGTGGGGGGGGCGGTCCCGCTGTCTTTTCCCATGGGAAGATATTGGCTTATGTAAATGCTTTCTCGATGGGGAAGGCAACTGGCCCAGACGGCTTATGGTCAGACTATCTAAAATGGAGTCCTACCTGGTGGGCTACAATCCTAGAAAAACGTTTTAATACATTCTCCAGCTCCATGGTAGTCTCTTGCACGTGGAAGAAAGCCACAATTGGCCTGATTTTTAGAAGGGTTCGATCAACAGCCCCCACTCCTGCCATCCAATTTCATCTTTGGACATTTCTAGTAAAATCTTTAATACACTTCTAAAGAGTTGAAGATTGGGCAGAAAGTAATTTTGTGCTCGATCCCTCCCTAGCAGGTTTTCGGAGTGGTTTCTCCACAATGGATCACTGTTTGATCCTAAACGTTCTGTTTAAGAAATACTGTTTAATTGGCGGGGGTAGGTTATATGTGGACTTCTGGGACCTGTAGAAGGCTTTTGATACAATGAAAAGGGGGGTTTTATGGTGAAAATTAAAGGATATGAAGGTGCCGTTGAATCTACTGCAGCTCAGTTTATGCTACTATTCGAATACGGTTGCCACTGTAAGAACAACAAATCAGGGAAGCTTACGGAGAAGCTCCCCACAAACCGACGTATTAAACTAGGCTCCTCTTTGGCCCCGCTTTTATTCATTCTATTTTTTGCAGATTTTAACTCTGTAGAAACAAGTATAGAAATAAAGCTGCCATGCCTGGGGAATGCTGTTTGAAACCCTGCTATATGCTGACAATACAGCCTTCAATGACCTGGCACCGGCTGGATTGCAGGCATGTTTAGACAATGCTGCCAAATATTTGAAAAGGTTATAAGTAAAATCTGAATAAGGACAAGACAAACATGTTAGTATTTAGTAATGATAGGCAAAAAGTTAACTGTTCTTGGTCCCTTAATGGGGAATAAATTGAGGTTGTGGACTCGTTCTGCTATCTAGGGCTGACTTTCCAGAGTAATGGGAAGTGGGGCAAGCATCTGGAGTGGGTTAGCATGAAAGTCAGGACCAGGTCGAACGGGTTAATAAGATTCTATTAAAGATCCGGTGGGCGTATGCTGGGTAAAGCCATAGAGGTTTACAAGTGTACGGTGGGGAGCCTGCTACTATATGGTAGTGAACTATGGTGGAGCAGCAAGTGTGATATTCTGGAGCACATCCAAAATGGGGTAATTAAATGGTTGACAGGTCTCCGCTGGGAACCCCAAACTGTGCTCTGCGCTTGGAGTTGGGGATCACTATGATTGCGACAGAGGCTGGGATGAGACATGGTGCTTTCTTTCTGAAGGTGTTGCATGCAGAGCCAATGAATCTTAATATGCAGTACATTTTAGCAGAAATGGTAAGCTCAAGTTACTCTCCAAAGTTCAAGTGGTTTTAGGATGGCCTTAAATTACTGCTGATGGGGGGGATTGCTTCAGTGAATATGGTCAGAGTTCTCAGTATGGCAGATCTGAAATCCAGGGTTTAAATGGGGTTACTAAGTAATGATCAGGCTGAGCAGTCAACTGCAGTACAGGCCTTGGGTCCTCCAAGTCTGCTCTCTTCTGTGAGAAGTAGCTGTGAGCTTGAGGGTGATGTGTGCATTATCCCTTTCCCATTTGTTGGCATTTTATCCTACTGACACGTTTAAATATGTTACCCTCGAGAGCCTGTACTAACCGGGGAAGGGAGACCCAGTGAAATATTGCATGTGCGGGCAAACAGTAAGGGACGATCTCCTTGCTACCTGGACTTATGGTGGGATTTGTTAAGGCCCTTATTCTTGAAAAATAACATTAGGGACTGTAAAGGGGCACGGTATTTTATCTGGAACTGTATGGACCCAGATTTTACTTTCAGTTTGTGTAACTACGTGAGCCAGGCTTTGACAAGACGAGCAAGGAAAATGCTAGATTAGTACCCCTGGATTATGACTGGTGGGTTATTGTGTTCCGTACAAGGTTTGAGGGATCTCACGGGTTGTTTTCAAAACTTCTTAAATTCCAACTCCTATTGTATCATGTGAGTTTTAAAAGTTTTAATAGTTTATAGTTTTTTAATCATATTTAATTGTGGTGTGTTTATGTGCATTTGTTAAGGGAAAAATCTGGACTAATACATTATTCATTCATTCATTCGATTCTTTATTATTAAGTCTGCCTGTGCACATTGTCCATCTCCTTAACTCGCACACTGGGAGACAGCATTCACATCACCCTGCCACATGACAGTTCGGACGTGTGACATGTGTGGGGGCTTTGCCACCCCTAAATGCCTACCTCACTGACTTCCTTCTTTACTTTCTAGGGGGTACCATGCAGACACACATTACATGTGACTCATTCAAATCTGTGATGTCTCATACTTGGGGCCTCCACAGGCATTCACATACAGCGCTTTGGGTCCCTTGAAATGGCACATAGGCAGAATGATAGGTTCATTGCGCTCCATTTCATTGATATGTCACATGTACATAGTGTGGTCAGAGTGTTGCTAGTGCAACGTTATTCTGTCCTGTTGATGTTCTGCAGCTGAGTGTGATGTACCAGGGAGTCCCATGTTGGGCTCTGGGCAGGGATTCTGCCGCGGTGCTCCCAGTAGTTCAAGTTGGACGGGGATATGTGGCCTGTGTACTTCATGTTTTCTACAGGCCGTTGGGCTGCCTGGGGGTAGTGGCAATGGTAGGGGGATGTGGGGAGGGGGTGTAATGTCAGGGGGCAGCCTGGGAATAGTGGTATTGATGAGGGGATGAGGGGCGGGGTGTACTGTCAGGGAGCTGTCTTGGGGTAGTGGCTAAGGTGAGGTGGATTTGTGGGTGTTGTCAGGACTTGAGGGGGCTACCTGGCGGTAGTGGTGGAGGTGAGGGGGATGTGAGGAGGGAGGTATCATGTTAGCAGTCTGCCTGGAGGTAGCGGCGGAGGTGAGGGGGAATGGTGGGTGGTGTCAGGAAAGAGGGGGCTGCCTGGGGGTAGTGTCAGAGGTGAGGGGGACTGGTGTGTGGTATCAGGTTGAGGGGGCTGTCTGGGGTTGTGGTGGAGGTGACAGGGACTGGTGGGTGGTGTCAGGATTGGAGGGGATTCCTGGGAGTAGGGGCAGAGGTGAGGAGGATGTGGGGAGGGGTCTGTCCTTTCAGGGGGCTGCCTGGCGGTAGTGGCAGAGATGAGGGGGACTGGTGGGTGGTGCCAGGACCTGAGGGGGCTGCCTGGGCCAGTGTCGGAGGCGAGGGGTGCTGGTGGATGGTTTCAGGATTTGTTATTTATCTGGATGTTCTGTGAGTGCTCTGAGGCCTATGGGCATGCTGGTGCTATACAAAAACACACTAGAATAGACTACAATACAGGGGGTCTGCCTGGGGTAGTGGTAGAGGTGGGGGGGCTGGTTGGTGGTGTCAGAACTTGAGGAGGCCCCCTGGAATAGTGTCAGAGGTGAGGGCGCTGGTGGGTGGTGTCAGTTCTTGGGGGGCTGCCTGGGGTAGTGGCAGAGGTGAGGGGGGATGGTGGGTGGTTTCAGGACTTGAGGGGCTACCTGGGGTAGTGGAAGAGGTGAGGTGGGCTGGTGGGTGGTGTCACGTTGAGGGGGCTACCTGGGGTTGTGGCAGAGGTGAGGAGGATGTAGGGGGGGGTGTCCTTTCAAGGGGCTGCCTGGGGGTAGTGGCAGAGGTTAGGGGGACTGGTGGGTGTTGTCAGAACCTGAGGGGGCTTCCGGGGGTAGTGACGGAGGTGAGGGAGGCTGGTGGATGGTTTTGCGATTTGTTATTTGTCTGTATGTTCCGTCAGCACCCTGAAGCCTATGGGCACAATGGTGCTATACAAAAACCCACTAGAATTGAATAGAGTAGAGGGGGGCTGCCTGGGGTAGTGGTAGAGATGAGGCGGGCTGGTTGGTGATAACAGGACTTGAAGGAGCTGCCTTGGATTGTGGTGGAGGTGAGGGGGGCTGGTGGGTGGTGGTCAGGACTTGGGGGGCTGCCTCGGGTAGTGGTGGAGGTGAGGGGGGCTGGTGGGTGGTGTTAGGACTTGACGGGGCTGCCTATGTTAGTGGTGGAGATGAGTAGGGTTGGTGGGTGGTGTCAGGACTTGGGGGGCTACCTAAGGTAGTGGCAGAGGTGAGGGGGCTGGTGGGTGGTATCAGGAATTGAGGGGGCTGCCTGGGATAGTGGCAGAGAGAGGGCGGCTGGTGGGTGTTGTCAGGACTTGAGTGGGCTGCTATGACTTAGGGGTATGGTGCTATGACTTAGGGGTATATGCCAGCAGTTTGGGTGCCTTGGGTGTAGGGGGGAAATTCTACAGTTTTGCCAGGGTGCAGCCATGACTTACAAGGTGTCACATGCATTTTCACAGGGGTGCAGCCATGACTTACAGGGGACGGCACACAGTTTCACAGGGGGGCAACACTGACTCACGGAGTGCCACACACACTTTCACAGGGGTGCAGCCATGACTTATGGAGAGCCATATGCAGTTTCTCAGGTGTGCGGCCATTACTTACAGGGTGCTGCATGTAGATTTGCATGGGTGCAGCTATTGCTTACAGTGGACAGCACGCAGTTACGCCGGGGTGCAGGTGATACTTACGTTATTTCCCAAACAGTTTCACCGGAGTTCAGCCTTGCCTTACAGGGGGCCGCGTGCAGTTCTGCCAGGGTGCTGATTGGTAGGTCAAAGGTGGACTCCAAGGTAGGGACAAAGGTTGGTCTTTGGCAATGGTTTTTGTTTGTGTGGGGACATGTTGAGGGCATTCCTTGCACAGCTCAGTTTTCAAGTCGGGTTACATTGCGCTTAAGTTTCCATAAACATGCAGACCGCGCAAAGAGACTTTCATGCACAGATTCGCCCAAATTTATATTTTACGTGCAGAGTCTGGGTCTTTGCAGGGTTTTGTGCCTTTTCTTTATCGCGCCCTAAATATTTGTAGTACTGACAGTAGTGAAATCATTTCAAGTGCCAGTGCTAGCAAAAGACACAGAAAAACACAAATAAAACTACCTCTGAAACAATTCCATTTGGCAAAAGTAAAAGTAGTGAGGCCCACAAAACCAAAAAGCACATTTACCAATTACTACCTCCTTTAACTTCTACATCACAAATTTCACCAACTGAAAAAATATCACAACTAACTGTTTGTGGTACTGGTAGTAGTCAAAGCGTTTCCAGCGCTAGTGTTAATAAAATCAAAAAGCAACATCCTCTGGAATTATAATTTCCTCTGGAACAATTCCATTTGGCAAATTAAGATCTTGGATTTGGGGCTATTTTGAAACTCCTGCATGAGATGAGATAAAAACTTGTCGAAACTGTAACTGTAGAAAAAGGCAATGAAGCTTTAGCTTCTGAAGTTCATAAAACAGTTGGTTATTGTGTGTATTGATCCCGACTATGATTTTCTGTTATAGGCTGCTTAAAATGTGTGACAATAATTTTAGTAGGAGAAACAAATGCAGCTACCCATCTGACAAAAAGTAAAATATCACCAATTAGGTATGCTTTTAAAAAGTAAATAGTTATTAAAGACAAATGTTTTTTAACAAAATAGAATTAATTTTATGCCAATTTGAAATAATCTATCCATTAATATTAAAAAGACACAACACATTGTATAGTTTCTAATTGTGCTTTATGATGTACAAAGCATATTAGCACTTCAAACCGTTTTTAAAACATGTAAGTACCAACGTAAATAAAACAAAATAAAAGTCAATCAAATATATGTTTTTAATATAAATTACATGTAAGTGTACCTGTAGATATGTCCCCTATTTCTGGTGATTTTCATAATGATACCCATAAAGGATTTGACACAATATATAAAGTATTCTTATTGTAAGTAGCGATAATTCGTATTTTAAAAAGTCAAATCTAGCATGGCGCAAAAAACAAAACAAAATCATGACTTATCTATTACTACTACTCTTTTAACTTCTACATCACAAACCTCTAAAACTGGCCAAATATCACAGCTAAATCTGTGTAGTAATGGCAGTAGTCAAAGCATATCCAACGCTAGTGCTAGCCAAGACAAAAGACAACATCCCAAAAGTACACCTTCCTCTGCAACAATTCTATTTGGCAAATCAAGATCTTAGATTTAGGACTATTTTGAAACTCATGCACAAGATGATGTGCAAAATGTCACTGAAGTAATTTGCACGGAAGTCACTGGAAATCAAAATGCAAGTGGTTCCCCTAGGCACTTAAAAAAAAAAGGCTGGAAGGCAATGTGCTTTTTCTTGAAACACAAGGATTCATTTACACTTCATGTAGATTCTGAAATAGACCTGTCTCAGGTCTCTTCATTATGGCAATTAAACATTACCACAGCAAAATATATAGAAATAAATCAGGAATACGTCACCATCAGCATTTTTCTAATATTCTTCATCTCTACCATGTCTTCACTGGTGTAGGAGAGAGAGCCACTCACCAACAGGAAGAGGCTGAAGGAAACACCCCTGCTTCAGTCAGCCCAGCCAGAGCCAGAGTTCAAAGTGAAAAGTGACTTACTCTTTCTCTGTCTGTGTGATGTCTTTCCCTCAAAATGTAATCCACTATTTTTCCAGAGATGTTTACTGTCAGTAGAACCCCACAGCGGCGTGGCTGTTGGAGCTACTGAACTCCCCTGATTTTGTAAATAATCTCTGGTTTCTCATGAGAAGCCGACAGACCTTGCTCTTGGCTGCTTAACCCCTTAACTGCCAGACTATTATGCAAGTCTATGCAAAAAGGACAAGCATACTCGTCCTTGGCACTTAAGCAAACAAGCTATATCTGAAAACATAAACAAGCTGTCTTTCCCTGGCTGCAGAAAATGTACATTGTGCTCAGAAATGGGCTCCTCTTTAAGCCTGAAATATTAATGTTCAGATGTGTTCCCAGAATGGCTCTCATCTTGACTCCATATCAGAATCAAAGCTAATGCATCTGTCACCCTTGGACATTTGATTTCCATATCTTAATGGCATTAAATTAGGTTGTTTACATCTATGAAGGATTATAGCTAAGCTATAAATACATTGTCAGAAACAACACAATAAAACCAACATAATCAGAAGAATACAAATGCAAGCAAGGGCATAATGTAGGGTCTCACCAATTTTTGGAATCCATGCAAATAAACAATCCTAATTACCAGAATGATAAACAGAAACCTCATTGGTCAACTCCATCAATTTGTCGATATGATTTTGCACAGACTGGTAATGGTCGCTCAAATTAAAACAGCACATCCCTTCAAACACATTGCACCCTAAATTATGTTTTAATAAAAGATAGTCAATAGCAGCTCTATTTTTCAAAACTGATTTTCTCATCACTTTGATATCTAAAAGCAATTCTTGAGAAGTATAATTACATGTCATGTTATTGTTGACGCTATTTCATGTGCTTGAGGCACATGAACTAAGTCTCTCTTCAAACACAGTTAGGTTGATTTCCTGATTTAAAATGCATTGTTGACATTTGCCAACCTCCTTTGGCTGACAAGTCATCCAAAAGCAAATATCTCAGTTGGCTATATTGTAAGTATGAAACCTTGTCATATTGGTCCATTTGTCGTTTGTCTCTTGGCCAAATTGAAACTAACTGTAGACCAAAAGAGTTCGACAAACTTCATTGTCCTCAACTGAAGAATCTTTGTGAAGTACTTGAAAGATTTGTCTTAATACTGGAGCAGGCACTGGCACTGGTACTAGACATGTCATCAGTAGGTCTTTTCAATTATGAACATCCAATAGGCAAAAGTAAGATGTATGAAGGATTTCTTTGGCAAAATATTTCTAAATATTTTGTGTTTGAGCAAATTGCATTTGAGTAATTCTTATTTTCTTTTGAATCAATTTCTTCGTGCCTTCTGGACTGGTGTTTTGCCGTTCTTCATTTTCCTCACTTGCATATCGATCCTTTGAATTGGTTTCTCTATGATTGGCTTTGATCCCTCCAAATGGATACCATTGATACTTGAAATTACACCAGTCAGGCACACCCAGTACAGAATCTGTCAAACAAACCAATAACGGGCATATCAGTGTTGATAATTATTCTCTTAAATAACATTTTTCAGCAAGAACATAATTCATTTTTTTTCATTTTTTTTTTCAGAACTATTTGGTCTCTGCCTATGGCAATTACCTCTGTGGGTACAGGTGACCACTATGCTTCTCTACCCACACTTTGTCACCCGGTACCACGTGGTCTGATGAACCAAAACCACAGTCTCCCCAAATTGTCAATATAGTAGGGGGCTCTCCCTTTTTGATCATGGATCGTTTGACAGTTTGACAGGTATGACAATCACTTGGGCTTTCCTATCTCCTCCATGGATAGGCACAATCTGATCTCAACTGTTCATCAAAATAACTTTAATCTCCTCTTGATAATCAGCATCAATCACTCTTCCCAACACTTGAATTACGTTCATTGCCAATCCAGATCTAGGGGTAAATAATCCCATATTCTAGGGAATGTGTACCCCAATTTCTGTCTCAGAACTACAGTATCTCTGGGTTCCAGTCTGACTTCTTTTTGAGCATGCAAATCTACTCATGCAGATTCTGGAGTTGCTTGATAAGCAACTAAAGCACCTGGTGTCAGTTCCCAGTACAACAGTGTTTCTGTAGCTAACTGAGGTTGCATCTGTACACTAGGTGTCAAATGTCGTGTTAAAGGAGTTTCACACTCCGCCACAGGGCGATTATTCAAAATCTTAACTGCATCAAAAATGTGATCTCGCCAGCCAACTAGGCCCCCATTCCCATACTTACATAACTGCTCCTTCAGCAGTCCATTCATTCTCTCAATGAGGGCCACTCCTTGGGAATGGAAAGGGACATGGTAGTGCCATTCAATATTCGTCTCTTTACAATACTCTTGAATTAGTTTGCCTTTGAAATGTGTGCCTTTTTCACTCTGAATTTGCAAGCGCACTCCATAATGCAATATAATCTGGTCTAGCAACTTTATGGTGTTCAACTGTGTATCCCTCTTACATGACAACTCCATCAGATATCCTGAAAAAGTCTTTACAATAGTACATGCATATTGGCAGCCTTTACTGATTGGCGGAGGCCCAATATAATCGATCTGCCAGATTTGACCTGGTAACTTGCCTCTTCGCAAAGCGCCCTTGACAGTGTGAGGGATGATGTTGCTGATGTTGACACACCGGACAGTGCCAAATAACTGTTTTTGTTTATCCATCAAGCTTGTGCCCATCTGTGAGTAGCTTTTTCTCCAAGGTGCCTGGATTTCTGGTGAGCCCACATGGCCATACCCTCCAAATCCTCCTCCTGAGCCTCTGCGTCCACCGATGAAATCTTGGTGTATTCATCTGCAACAGAATTAAACCAATGTCCTAATGAGTCAGTAGTACAGTGTGAATCCACATGATACACTGTTACTTCAATTTGTGATAGCATTTCCAATATGTCCTGCCACAGTTCCCTTTCTCCCAAAACATTTTTGAATGTATTTTCCATCCATTCTTTTGACATGTTGCCAGCTACATAGTTAGCCCATTGGCCACTGACCATGAATCTGTATACACATGACATTGACCAGGTATCTCTTGTTTCAACTTTGATAAGCTGCAAACTGACTGCTCTTCCGTTTCCCTGACATTGTCAAGATCTTGTTTGTCTTGGGATTATATGACACTGCTTTCCAGAAGCGCTCAGTTCCTACATAGCGAGCAGAGCGATCAGTAAACCAGGCGTGCTTTGTCTGTTCCACTGCCAGATCTCCATAAGGTATTCCTCATTTCACGGGAAATTACCATACTTCAGTCACTTCCTGTGGTATTTAATCTACGAGTGGTATATTTGCCACTTGCTCGTGTCATTTTGCCACTCTACCCTTTCCTGATTTGGCTCTGTCTTGAATGTACCATTTCCATTTGATTATGCTGGCCGCTGGGGCGTGACCTATTCTGTGACTTTTAGGTGAGCTCACTATCCACTGCATAACTGGGATTTCATGTCTAATCAGTACATCATGACCCACAGTAAATTGTTCAGTATCAAGAAGAGCCCAATAACATGCCAGCAATTGCTTCTGAAATGGTGTGTACTTATCACCTGCTTCAGGTAATTGACGACTCCAAAATCCCAAAGGGACTTCTTTTCTGTCTTGCTTCTGCTTCTGCCACAGACTACAATTTCCCTGTATAGATACATTTAACTCTACTTGTTCTGGCTTCAAAGGCCACAATCAAGCATATGTTGCATTTTGTCATTTCCCAAGGCTGTTTGCTACTCTTCGCCCCATTCAAATTCATTTTCTTTAGTGTCACAAAGTGTGGGCCCAAGATTTGTCCTAAATGTGGTATGTGTTGTCTGTGCTGTGCTGTCTCCAAAACCCATACAGCCCTATAAACTGCTGAGATTGCTTTTTGTTCAGGGGAGTAGCAAATTCAAGTATCTTTTGCTTGGCTTTTGGCACTATCTTTCGATGGCCATTTTGCCATTGAATTCCCAAATATATCACCATCTCAGCTGGCCCTTGAATCTTGTTAGGGTTAATTTCCTTCACTTCCTTTTTCAATCCCTCTATGATTGCTTCCAATTGATTTTGCACACTGCGCTCCTCCATTCCCTGAAACAAAATGTCATCAATGTAGTGTGTGAGTTGGGTGTCAGGCTCACATGGTATCTTATCTAAGGGTTCTGCCACCAGCTGGTGACAGAGGGTGGGACTATGCAAGTGCCCCATAGGCAATCTTGTGAAGGTGTACTGGCGCCCACCCTAAGAAAAAATGAGAACTGCTCCTGGTACTCTTCGGCAATTGGCACTGTGAAAATTTAATTTGCCAAATCTAGCGCACAGCGTACCAGGTTTCCTCAAACTTCTGGATATTCTCAATCAAGGTAACAATATCTGGCACTGCCCGAATTAAAGAGCCAGTGTGTTTAATTAACTCTCCATAGTCCACCAGCTCCAATGCCCCTTTTTAAGAGGTTGGATTGGATTGTTCCAAGCAGTAGAGACCGGTCTTAACACACCATCCTCTACATATTTGATGGTGTCTGAAATGTCCTTGTGCCTCCCAGGAATGCAGTATTGTTTCATTGATACTCGTTTCATGGTCAATCGTACCTGCACTAGAGGGATCTTAAATTTGCCTACAATCACTGGTGTACAAATCAATGCATTTACTCCAAATTGATATGTGTTACCTCCTAAAACTAAAGTCAACCCTTCCAAAATGTCAAATTCAATAATGTATTCAGGTATCGGGACAATCAATACCTCATATTTCTGTATTTTCAAATTGCCAATCTTCATTTTCACTCCTGTCGTACTTTTGGTGTCTCTTTTCCACCCAGTCCATTAATTTTAAAATGTCTACCTTTAAATCTTGAAGGGTTCCCATGAATCAATGAGGCCTCTGCCTGGTGTCAATCAAAGCTCTGACATCTTGTGTGTTTCCAGGCTTCCAAAATATCTTTACATCAACATGAGGTTGCCTGTCGATTTTTACGTGAGCTGACACCACCGGGACATGGCCATAATCCTATTAAGACTTTGAATTAATGTACCCAAATGCAGCCTTCAACATGCACTCACTATTTTTCTCAACTCAGCATGTGTTGGCTGGTACTTGGAAGGAGTTCCCATAGAGCTTTCTCCCTGCTCCTCCACAGAAGGTGAAGTGGCTCTCTTCTGCTCAGAAATCACTGGTCTGTTGAGAAGCTTATAGCGTTCTTTGCAAGCAAGCCCTCTCTTCTGATAGATGCTGTGAAATATATCACACTAGCTGCTAATGCATTCGACATGGATGGTCTGCCCCATACTTTGCTCCAGCCTTTTTTGGCTTACATGTGGTCATACCTGTCCACTGTAGCTGTGATCGGTGGTTGTGCAGAATCATTCTCCACCCATGAAAGGTTCTGCCAACAACAGCCAAAGTCTTGAAATACTTGTAGCACTGGAGCACTCCAGTCAAAGAGTCATCAGAAATGCTAGAAAGTTTCAGAGAGGCGGCTTCGTTTTTTGTAACATTGTGTTTTTGGAGTTGTAATTTTTGTTATTTTACATTGTCCTCACCAGTTGGACATTTTAACATTTCTAACCATGAGAACAGCAGCAGCTTTCGATGGTGATGCCATCTCGGTCCCCAATCCATTGGCACCCAGGAACAGTTGGCGATATTTCAAGGTTAAAGAACAGTGCTCTAAAAGGGAGGCATTTGATGTTCAGTGCACATTGTGCATGAAGGCTCTAAAATGTGCTGTTGCAAACCCTTGGAATATATGTAATGATTAATCATCTGGTGATAGTGCATTGGGATGATGTGGGATGATGTGGACGACACTTATTGTAAATCGCACGAATACCACAAAACTAAAATGCATGGGATCATACATTATGTGCATGGAAATTGGCATCACGTCCAGTACTTGATTCCACCAGTGTGACACCACATGGTCCAATGTTACCTGCTCACAATCTCTAAGTTATGAGAGTCATGTGTGATCGATGCCACCAATAGCTAGCTGTGGGAGGTGTTGCATGTAAGGATTGGGACAATAGCTGAATACCAGATTAACCCCTTAAGTGCCACCGACGAGCCGGCTCGTCGGTGGCAAGCGCTCCAGGTTGCCACCGACGAGCCAGCTCGTCGGTTTTGGCACTCTGTTTTGCTCGATCAGGGATTGAGCAAAACTGTAATCCAACCCCGGGCTATGTGAGGGGGAGGTCCCCCCTCACTGCCATGGGGCTGGATTACCTTCAGTTTCACATCGGCGTGCATAACGCACGTCGGCGTGAAACTGAAAGTAAATTCCCTGCAGCAGCCATTTTTGGTTGCTGCGGGGAAGAGAGAAGGTAAGAGACCTTCTTGTTCTGCCTCGATCTCCGGCTGTATTTCAAGCTGGAGATCGAGGCGGGTATCGTTGGAAAGGGGAGATCCTCCCCTTTCCAACGAGACCCATTGTGTGGCATTGCTGCCTGCGAATCGGGCGCAGGCCGCGTGATGCGCAGGCAGGAATGCCACCGGATCAATACAGATCCGTTTGTGACACGGGGGGAGGGGGGGCTGCTTACTAGGTAAGCGGCTCCCTTCCCCCCGTTGCCCCAAAGCATGGGGCCACAGCGCCAGAGACCCCTGAGGGCAGATGATCACTGCCCCCAGGGGTGAAAACAAAAAAGAAATTGAGGGATGGGGGAGGTGGGAGGGGATTTGGGGCCCTGGGGCCCACTAGACCACCAGGGATATGACAAAAAGTGGTGTCCCTGGAAAGGGGAGGCTCTCCCCTTTCCAAGGACACCCCTGATATGACGCATTGCTGGACACTGATCAGCGCAAAGTGCTGATTAGTGACCAGCAACTCACTGGACCACCATTGATTTGTTTGTGAGTTGGGGGGGAGAGGGGCTGCTTCAAGTAAGCAGCCCTCTCCCCCCGGCCCCCAAAGCATGAGGGCACATGCACATGAACCCTGGGGGCATATGGCTGACCCCAAACGGCTGCAGGGGACACCTCATGCAGCCCTCCCTGAGCCTCCTAGGAAGGACTGCATGATGTGCCCCCCCTCCGTTCGGTGTGGGTGAGGAGAGGGCCACCACAAAAGGTGGGGCAGGACCCCCAATAGATGGGGCAGTAAGGTTTGGGCACCCTGGGGGAAGATTGGCACACTAATGAGGCCATCTGCGCCAAGCGAACTTGCGAACTTGGGTAAACAAAACAAAAATCCAAAATCATAGGCTGCATTTTAGGGGGGCTGAGGGGCACCCTAAGTTGGCAGCGAATGTTGTACTGCAACGGGGGGTGGCACTCACCCCCCACCCCAAATGGAGGGCCCCACCTCATGCAACCCTCCCTGGGGGCAGATATCTGCTCCTAGGAAGGGGCATCTGACCCCAGGGAGGGATGCATGAGGTGGGGCCTCCCCTATCTAACGCCAGGGAGGGATACATGAGGTGGGGACCTCCATTTGGGGTGGGGGTGGAGAGTGCCCCCCCGTTGCAGTACAACATTTGCTGCCAATTTAGGTGCCCCTCAGCCCCCCCTAAAAAGCAGCCTACGATGTAGTATTATTTTCTTTGTTTACCCAACTTCGCTTGGCGCAGATGGCCACATTAGTGTGCCAATCTGGCCCCAGGGTGCCCAAACCCTACTGCCCCATCTATTGGGGGTCCTGCCCCACCTTTTGTGGTGGCCCTCTCCCCCCACCCCAAATGGCTGGGGGAGACACCTCATGCAGCCCTCCCTGTGCCTCCTAGGAAGGACTGCATGATCTCCCCCCCCTCCGTTCGGTGTGGGTGAGGAGAGGGCCACCACAAAAGGTGGGGCAGGACCCCCAATAGATGGGGCAGTAGTGTTTGGGCACCCGAGGGGCAGATTGGCACATTAATGTAGCCATCTGCGGCAAGCGAACTTGGGTAAACAAAAAAAAAATCCAAAATCGTAGGCTGCATTTTAGGGGGGGCTGAGGGGCACCCTAAATTGGCAGCGAATGTTGTACTGCAACGGGGGGGGTGGCACTCACCATCCCACCCCAAATGGAGGGCCCCACCTCATGCAGAGATGGAGTCAATCTTACTTATGCTGGCAATCAGATTTTTTGGAGAAATGTACAAAATGCATTGCTATCTTTTTTGGAATTAGAGTCATCTAGTTTGCAGTAGATGTTGACGATGTCAAGTTTTTCAAACACAACAAAACACCACCAAAAGGCTCTTTTCAGAGCCAAAACTTCCTCCCGGAGAAAAGTGCATTGGTTTTGCTAGGGCAGCACCCTAAAATTTTACATGTCCTACGACTGTCTGCGACTTCCAAAAAATGCACAGGGTCCTGCACTGTGTTTTTGCCACTTCTATTTTTAAACTGTGAAAGGTGGCTCTGAAAAGAGCCATTTTTTGGATTTATGTTGTTTTATATTTTTTTGGGTTTTTTACACATGACACACTAGGAGAGGAGGGGAAAGGAGGTTAAGGAAGGGACACCAACCATGGGGGTAAGACAGGGCAGGTGGAGATAGGAAGATGTAGGGGGGGCCTTACTTAGGTAGTTAGCAGGTCTTCTGGTGCTCCGTGACCGTGGTCTCGAAAGCACTTCTAAGACTCTCCCCCCTGCAGAGTACTCCGTCGCAGTACATACACAATTTTGTGACCCTCGAACGGTAAGGGTCAACAGCATCGTGAATGGCCTGTGAAGCAGCCGGAGGGATGCGCTCTCCCACAGGAGTGTCTCTTGTGGTTAGAGGAGCGGAAACGGAGGATGCTGTAGAGGAACTCAATCTACTATATTTATCACAAGGTACAACCTTGCGAATGTCCGCACTGTGGAACAACGTTAGGTGTTGCTTCATGGATGTCGTACCAAAGCTGTATGAACTACGTCTCTCACTGCTCAGTACCATTTTGCACTGGTTGCAGGTGACCTTGTTCGCATGTGCTTTGGTACGTTACCATGAACGGTAAACAACCGCCACACCCAAGACTCCCGGCGAGTGCTGGTAGTAGGGAGTTCCTCGACCTCATTCTCTTTATCCTCTTCATCCTCCTTCTATACATCCTCACGCCTGTTCCCCTCTGCAGGCCCTTGGGGAGGTGGTGGTGGTGGAGGGTTTGGGGGTGGTGCTGAGGCAGATGTGGCAACAGCAGCCATGGATGCCATCAGGGTTGATGAGATAATCCCAGCAAGAGCAGCAAAGACATCAAAAGTCAATCTGCAATAGGCAGAAGTACAATGAGCTCTGGGGTGTGGCCTTTTATAGGGGTGGAGGGGTGTACTTCGCGAACAGATCAAACACCCTAAAAGAGTTTTTGCCATTGACCCTTCTTAGCATCATCTCCGAATCTTGTTGGTATAGAGTCGCTCGATAGAATTTGAGCCAACCAGTGTATCTCTTTGCCTCCTCTTGATAGTGTTTCTTGATTGTTGGTGAATTTGATTTGTTTGCTTGTCGTTTGAGTTTCCTAAGGGCGCGATGTTTCTCGACCAAAGGTTTATCGTAATGATGCTTGCCTTGTAGTGCTGTTCCTGCTTTTAGTGTTTTTCAAGGAGCTCAGTTTTTCTTTGTAGTTCCCAGATAGTTCCAGAATTCTTTCTTTTGTTAGCCGCAGACGGTTTCCTTGGTTGATAGATTCCACTGTTTCATTCATTGCTGGATTTGAAGGTCTATGCGACCACCATAAGATTTCCATGATGTTATGATCGCTTGCCTTGGCGCGTGTAACGTTGAAGGATGTTAGTAGATTGAGCATAGCCTCTGAAGCAAAGATGTAATCTATGGTTGCGTTTTGGGTTCCTCTTTCCCATGTTGGTATTTGGGATGGCTTGGAGGAGATTTGGTCTGCGTTGTGGATGAGTCTGGATTCCATCAGTTTCACCCATTTTTGTCCTCTTGAGTCGCCCCGCCGTTTTCCGTTAGTTGTGGTGAGAGGTTCTATTGGGTTCGGGCAGGCTGCATTTAGGTCTCTGCATATGACGATCAGTGTGATTTCTGAGTTGGCTTGAATGTCGTCCATTTCGGATTCCAATGTCCGTAGGAATCTCTCATCTGTGGTTGCTTTGGGATTCCAGTAAACGGTTATTATAGCCATTGTGGAATTCTGGGTCTTCTTGCTCGTTGGTTCAGTCCTAGTCCACTCCACCTGTACCGAGAGGTGGCTTTGGGAGAAAGAGCGCTTTTTTACAATTTCCAGGCCATAACCTGTTTGGACTGCAATCAAGAGTCCGGCTGATGGGCGGCCTATCAAGGCTATTTTAGCAGGCGCAATTTCCATTGCATATCCGTCCATTGCTGGTGTGTCTGTCATCCAGGTCTCCTGAAGTGCTAGAATGCCGTACACTCCCAGATTGGTGTCTCCCAGTGTCATTAAGTGTTTGAAACCCCTTCTGTTCCATGATCCTAGTTTTAGTGAGACCGATGTGTGATTCTTTCCTTTGTCAGACCTTGGGGTTTCTTGTCTTTTTTGCCTCACTGAGTTTGAGGGTTTTGGTAGCCATGCCCAAAGCTGTTTTATCGGAGCGAAAGAGATTGTGGATCTTGTTGTTTTTGTGTGAGAATTGGTGTAGTTATTTGTTCCCAGTTTCTTTGTTGGGGTGGGTGTCTTTTCATGCGTGTAACCTTCGTTGTCCGTGGGTTTGGTGGTTCTTATTTGTTCTGCTCTTGATAAATCATGGCTCTTCGTTATGCGGCAACGGTTTGGTGGAGTGCCGTTGTTTGTTTCTTGGTGATGGTAACATGCTGTTTTCATCCTGTAGTATGTCCTTCGGCTGCCTGACGATTTGTTTTCTGTGTCTTTGGCAGAAAAAGGTCTGTTGTCTTAGTATTCAGTTAAGAGAAGCCCCTTTTTAAGTAGAAGTTCCGAATCTTCTCTGGGCAGAGTTGGTCTTGAGGAGTCTTTTATATGTATGTAAGCCTTTGCTATCCTGGCTTTGTGGTACGGTTCAACAAGAATGATATTGTCAGGATTTAGCCGTTTGAGGTCTTTTGTGCTTCTCAGAATCTTCATGATAGTTCCTCTGTTCAGAGTTATCGGTTCTGTGTTTTTTTCTGTTTGTTCAAGTTTGAAGATGGTTCTTCTTTGTTCTATTTTGGAGTGTTCTCTAGCAGGTCGAACTTTGTTTTGACCTCTCTCTACTTCTTTGCGGTCTAAGCTTGTGTGATCTTTGTGTCTCTTCATTATGGCGGGCCCTTGTGGACCAGGTCTTTCATTTGCTCTTCTATAACTGTGGTTTTTGAGGTCTGGTTGTTTTGATTGGAAAAGGTCTTTTGAAAGTCGGGCTTCTGTGGGTGGTTTCACGGAAAGAGTTCTCGAGCTATTTCATCTGCGTTTTCTTGGCTTTTTGTTTTTCAAAGGTGCGCTCAGAGATTGGTTTGCATGTATTGCGTCAGGGGAGAGGTGAAGGGTAATGTCCATTGCACTTTTGTCGGCCATAAAGTCGTCGATTGTCCTTGGTGATTTTTGGGTTTGGAGCAAGAGGGTTTTTTGAGGGTGCGGAGTTGTCAATTTCTGCTGATTAAATACAAGGAAGTTTTGGTTTTGAGAGTTTTCGTATTTAGGAGAGGTGTTGGGGTGCTTAGGAGGGTCGATAATAATGCAGGTCTCATTACTCGGCAATGCGTTGCGTGTGCAGCCTTTTTTGCTTGGGTGATCAGTTTTATTCTTTTCAGCAGGGGTGTTTCGTTGAGTGCCTGAAAAAACAAATGGCATTGGCCCTCATTACGACCCTGGCGGAAAGCGACTGACCGGAGCGCCACAGCGTAAATAGCGTTTCCGCCATTGTACGAAGGAGCAAAGTGCGGCCCATTCCGACCCATCGGGCACGAGCACCACGCCACGGCGGAAGTGCAAAGTCCGCGATGGCGGAAATGACCCCAAAACGGCCCACACCGCCGCCGTACGGCGCCCTAGGTGCAATACCGCCACCCCTCTTAGCGGTCACCGCAGTGTGCGCCTACCGGAAAGTACGGTGCCCGGAAATATACGGAAACGGAAGTTAAAACATGGGCCCGGAACGGGAAACATCCCGGCGTACACCTATAAAAACACCAAAACAACACAACCACTAAAATCACTACCCTGAAACACACCCCAACCCGTCAACCACCCTAGCGAAACCAAGAAAAATGGGAAAAGTAGCGAAGAAAGCGTGCGACCGCAAGCGGCAGGTCCACTTCTCCCGTGAGGAACTCACCGTGCTAACAGAGACCCTCCAGGAGAATGCAGCCGTCGTCTTCTCCACGCAAATGACCAGGACGGCACTTGCAAACAAGAAGGCCATATGGGCTCTGGTGGCACAGCGGGTAAGTGCGGTGGGGACCGCACCCCGCACCCCACAGCAATGCCGCAAGCGATGGGACGACCTGCGGATACGCGTCCGCAGCATACTCTCTGCCAACCGCAACATTGCCACAGCCACCGGGGGAGGTCCTGAATCACCCATCAAGTTGACCCCCTGGGAAGAAATCTGTGCCTCCACCATCGGAATGGAGAGCATAGAGGGAGTCGGAGGGATGGAGAAAGGAGTGCAGACATCCGAAGATTCAGGTAGGTGGGCCAGATAAAACAATGCCAAATCCACACAGTCCATCCATGTGAAGTACCATGCGTCCACATAGTGCAACAGAAACACATGTCCAGGAGAACGCCCACACACATCGGCCTGATAGCGCACGTTAAAACCCACAATAAATACATAAATAATTAAAAACCCCTAATACACGCACTACACGTGCAGCAGGCACACCCTAACTGCAGGCTGCCAAACAACTGCACCCTCACTCCACACACAAATCAAAGCACCTCCAAGACCCCGACCCAAATCACCCTCAGGTACCACCCCAATGCATGTGATACAATGCCATTCCAATTCCCACTGACCCATCAATAACCCTCGCCCTCCTTTACTCCACCACAGGGTCCGATCCAAACGACGAGCTACAGGACACCCCTACCAGCACACCTGCAAAGAGGGCCAAGACCAACGGCCAGAGACCCTCCACCTCAGCTGCACGCATCAAGACACGGCAGCAGCACAAATCAGGTGGCAGCACAGAGGAGGGAACATCAACAGGCACCCCAGCAGCCAGCATGGCCACAACACCACCACCACAGGTCCCCCCAATGGATGCCACAGAAGGCACTGCCTCTGGTGGCAGCAGCACCATAGGTGACACCCCATTGATGGCAGCATGCTCGGACACAGAAGACGGGGATGTCGAGGTCAGATCCATCCATGACCTGTCCCAATCCCCCTGTCTGTCCCCTCCCGTACAACATGAGGATACCACGCAGGTGCAGCCACAAGACGACGACTGGCCATCCCCCACAAGCCCTGTGGCAAGGCAACATGAGGACAACAGCCCCTCTGTGACACCACCGCAAATGGCCATGGCCCAGCAGAGGCAACAGTCCCTCGACAAGTTAATCGTCCAACAGCAGCAAATGGCCACACTCCTCAAGGGCCATGCCGATGAATGTGGGGGCACCAAGGCAGACATAGAAACATCAACAGAGACACTTAGGGCAGAAATGGAGAGAGGTACAGAGACGCTAAGGGCACAAATTGAGAGTAGCACCGAGAGCCTGAGAGTCCAAATGGAGAGTAGCACCGAGAGCCTGAGAGTCCAAATGGAGAGTAGCACCGAGAGCCTGAGGGGGGAACTGCATGCGACGTCCAAAGACGTATGTGCCGAACTTGCCGCAGTGCGCCGTGTGCTCACTGAGCTCTCGCAAACCCTTAGGGACATGCATGGACGTGAGCAGGCAGACACATCATCCGTTGCAAGTTCCGTCCAGGGCAGCCCCCAACGTAGATCTGGAAGGAACCTGCGCTCCACAGGCAGGGGTGCCCCTGATACCCGCAGAGGGGGCATGCAATAGCGACAGCCCACTGACAATGAGCATCTTTGGACACTGGTGTTCGGGGGGGAGGTAGGAGGGTGGAGGGGGTGTGTTGGGCTCACTTGGGTGGCGGGTCGATAGGGTGTTCAACATGATATCACATATGCCATAAAAAGTGCACGATCAACCAATGAGAAGTGTGGACATTGATCTTTGTGTACTAGGCCATCATAGGCGTACAGTCCATATTGTGCATGTCCCAGACACACGCAGTGCCACGAGTCCCGTGTCCATGTATCAGCCACCAGGCGTGAGTGCTAGAAGCATACATCAATGAGATGCTGACGAATGTCACGGGCCTCCGGTGCCTCGCAGACTCCATGAGGTGCTGCCACATCCCCACCCTCATCATGACCATCATCAGGTGCTTGCAGTTCTGCGTC
Organism: Ambystoma mexicanum; assembly: GCF_040938575.1. Classification (NCBI taxonomy): domain Eukaryota; kingdom Metazoa; phylum Chordata; class Amphibia; order Caudata; family Ambystomatidae; genus Ambystoma; species Ambystoma mexicanum. The sequence goes on from NC_090928.1 coordinate 357,530,343, forward strand.
AGGGGGCATGGGCACATTTCTACGTACGCACATGTTGTGGAGCATGACACATGCCATCACCATCTTTGCAACCTTCTCATGGCGGTACAGGAGTGCCCCGCCAGACCTGCTGAGGCAGCGGAAACGGGTCTTCAGTAGGCCGAATGCCTGTTCAATGACTACACGGGTACGTGAGTGGGCATGGTTGTAGTCCTCCTCATGCTGGTCCCGTGGGTTCCGGACTGGTGTGAGGAGCCATCTCTTCAGTGGATATCCAGCATCACCTGTATGTGGACGAGAAACGTATGATGTGGAATGCCATTGATACGTACGCACACCCCCCCCCCCCTTCCTGGCAGGTCATTGACAATTCACATACCCCACATCATCATGCATGTAATGAGACTCACCGAGTAGCCAGGATCTGTTCCCTGCGTGTCGCTCCATGTAGCGTGGTATTGTAGAGTTCCTCAAGACCATAGAATCATGGGTTGATCCAGGGAATCGGGCACAACAATGTGTAATGATCCTGTTGGAGTCACACACCATCTGTACATTCAGGGAATGAAATTGTTTTCGGTTGCGGTACTGGGCCTCCATGGCATGTGGGACGACCAATTCAACATGGGTGCAGTCGATGGCACCAATGCAACCCGGTATGCCGGCAAGTGCATGGAATCCCACTTTTGTGTTGGTTATTTCCTGGTCCGAGCGTGGTAGAGAGATGTAGTCGTCTGCGTGCTTCAGGAGGGCATCGAGCACTTGCAATAGTGTCCGTGAGAACAGTGGCTGAGAAATGCCATGCAACTGTCCGACTGTGTGCTGGTAGGTGCCTGTGGCCAGGAAGTGGAGTACAGACACCACCTTCAGTAGGGGTGGGATGGCGGTTGGGCTATCTATCATGCTGACAAGGTCAGCCTGTGTCATGTCCACAATGGCGGCTATGGTGTCCCGGTCCAGACGGTAGAGGGTGTGGATCTGCTCATCAGTGAGGTTGAACGGATGTGCTCGGAGGCGTTGAATTGCGGGCTGCCTGCGTGGTGGTAGTGGCTGTGCTGGTGGGCCTTGCTGGCCCTGCCTTGGCCTCCTCCTCCTCCTGCGTCTCGTCCGTGCGGCTGGTTGTAGTTGGTGTTCGTCTACTTCTTGGAGTCGGAGCACTTGCAGTGCTATCAGGTCCCCCAGGGCCAACATCGCGAGTCCTGCCGGTAGCATTTCGGTGTGGTTGTGGGAGGAGACTGGCTGTGCAATTTATGTGTTTTCAGGCTGTATGGCCTCCACCTGTGGTGATTGATTCCACCTGTGCAAACTGCTCTCCCCTTTGGCCGAGCACGTCCCGCGCACAACGCTGCAATTCGGGGAATTGTATCTTGCTATTGCAATCATGTATTTGTACCCGATGGCCGTGTAAGATTGGTTGATATGTTCATTCTGCTGTGGTCCCATTGTTTCACATACTATCTGTGCAGTCGCGAACAGACTTGTGAGGGGTCAGTGGGACGTAGTACTCGAGTAACGGTGGGCCCTCATGCATCACTGTACCGAGTTGCAACGACGGGCGGGGCGTCCCATTCGTGGGTGAAGGCAGTTGCCATTTTCACACACAGCCGCACTCGATGGAATAATTAGTGATTTCAAACGGCCACAGATGCCTTTTCGACGTGATGTTGCAAATGAGGAATTCGAAGGGCGGCGCTTTCGGTTTCCAGCTAGCGGCGAGGAGATGCCCACAGGTCTGACTGCAAATGTAACGTTCTATTGTTCTATGTCCTTGAGACAGGGCCCATGGCGAGGGAGCAATGATTGATATGAATAGTTTGGGATGCGCAATAGCTACGTGGGCGATGAGGCCGTCCGTTACCAAATACATGTTACTTCACAACAATGGAATTACGGGCTGGGGCACTGTGGATTTAGCAGGCTGCATAACGCACAGACTCAATGGATGTTTCTAATGTTATGTGAGTAATTATTCTGGCATTTTGATCCCGGGATGAGGGAATGATGGATGGATGCATGGGCAGGTGATTTGATACAGAGTTTGCCATGTACAGGGCTTCTTGGGATCTATCCGCCTCCCCTACGCTATGTGATGCAGGGCTGCCATAGTGGGACCATCGTCCATCTGGCCTTGTTGAGCCCTCCCTGTCTCGAGGCGCCCTCAGACACTCGTTTGTGATGGTGTTTGCACCTCGATATAGATGGTTATGAGTCGCAAGTGGTTTTGGGGTGGTGATGTTCCTTTGGAGTGGGCTAGCATGCATATGGCTGTGGATTTCGTGTGATCATTGAAGTGAGTTGTTGGTATGTAGTTCTGATGGCCATTCTGTTCTTTTTCTTTTCTTTTGGTTGACAGGTATCTCCTCCCCTTTTGCCACTGCCATCTGTATGCCACTCCTGCAGATGGATTTTACTCCCGACACCTGCTGCTTCGTGTTAATCAGTGGAGCAGCATTACGATCTTATGGGACGATCGCCAATGGGCCACATGCCCTTACGCAGTACTGGTGGCTCGGAGCAACATTTCGGCCTTTCAGCTGGACTAGTGCCTCCCCATTGGGACGGCCCTGCGGTTCTGTGCGCTTCCATGTTGCCTTTTCGTACGTGAATGTGGCTCTGTGTACCATGGGGGAACAGGGCGACACACAGGTAGTGGCTGGTCATTTCTTGCGGAAGCAGCCCACAATGGTGATTGGTGTTTTGGAGTTCATGGCCTGATGGCTGTATGTGCTTTGTGATTTTGATGTGCATAAAATTTGTATTCTGATTTGGCCCGTGTAGCGTTTTTCTTTGCAAGTGATGTGGCATATGCCTATTTGGGGGGCGATGTATTGTGAGGAGATCTGCATTGGGTTCCAGCTTCGGGGTTTAGTTGCGTGGTACTGTGCTGTGCGCGTTTGCCTACGAAGCCCAGTGAGGTCAGGGATGGGGGCTGCCAATATGCCAGTTTGAATGTTGTCATGCTCAGGGGCGGGGGATTGGGTTTTGTGTAACAGATGCCGGTCAGCCAGGTGGACTGGTTGAATGATGTGGTCTTCGGAATATTGCTGGTCACAGGTGCCTGTGTTTGCGTGCGTTTCTTGGTGGGGGACTGTGGTCATGTCCATTGGGATGGCTTCTGTATTCGTGCCATATGTGCCCTGCAGCTCCCATTGGCCCCTCTTGTGTTTCTTTTGTTCGTTGGCATGCATGGGTGACTTGTACATTTCAATGGTTGCATTGTGGCTTCATTGCACCTACGGGGAGTTGTACTTTGTGGGCAGGGAGCGGTGTACAGGCACTCAGTGGGGCCGTTTACGGTTGATTCGCGATGCCGTACTTCTCGCCATGGCGGAATGGTACATTCCGCCATGCCTGATGGCGTTAGGTACATGTCCGCTAGGGTCCGAATTGGCGTACCGTTGCACCATGGTGGTGTTTGCGGTTTGGCATGGCGCGCGCGCGCGTGCTTGGTGCAGTTAGCGTTGGCGTTCACTACGGTGTCGCTAATGGCTTCGTACTTTGCGGTGACGGGTCATAGTCGCACCGAGCGCTATTCGATGGCGGTATTGCATTTCCGCCATCGTTTTTCGATTTCCGCCAGGGTCGTAATGAGGGCCATTGTCCCTTGCGTCGGGTTTGTTTGGATTTGGGCTCATATGTCTTGCATCTTAGGTGTTTCAGATTTGTTGTTTGCAGAGGCTTGTGTGCCGCATTGAAGAATTGGACAGACGTGGCAGATTTTTGGACTATTTTCTTTTGCAGTAATGAAGCCCTCGATGCAGATCATTTTGGTGTGCATCAGGGCGATGAGTGTTGTATGGTCTTTTAGCATCTCATTGAGAGACTCGTATCATTTCCCAAATGGCGCCAGTGCGATCGTGGTTGCTGACATTATCTTCATCATGTCCGTTTTTTTTGTTGGAGTTTCTTTGGGTATCGTGGTGGCGTGGGTTTTGTTTCTGATTGGTGTCCAAAATGGTAAGTCATGTGATGGCATGTCATCCGGAAGGTTCAGGGCAAGCCGGGTGTCCTGTGTGAAGTGTGGAAGAGAAGATCTTCTCCCCTGTTATTGAATTCCTGGGATCATCCAGTCTGCGTCAGCATTTATTTTGGGGTGTTGATTCTGTGAGACTTTAGTCTTTTGAGGTTCTTCGGGCTTGCCTGGCATGGATGAAAACAGGTCACTCAAAAGGATATCTTCAGGTGCCTCGTCGTCCTTTTGGTGTCCTGCAACAGGGGGAAGGGGCACGTGAAGGGAGTCTGGCCTATAGCCTATGGGGGCTAGAGGTATAAAGGTTGTAGATGGCGGTTTTGGAGATTTATCCCATGTGGCAACCGCCTCAGGGGCACCAGGATTGCTTGGGGTTTGCTCTAGAGAAGAATTTACAGGTGGTTTTTCTTGTGGCGCAGAATCTGGTGCCATTTTGCTAATGGGAGGCGCGCTGCTGTCGCTGGAGGTGCATAATGTTTTTTGTGTTTTTATGGCTGGCTGTTGTTCCGTTAGAGCTTCCAGGAATTCATCATCTGTGAGTTCAGAGAGCACCTTGTGCTTTCTTTTGCCTTGTCTCGCAAATAGTTATTTTAGGGAATTGCAGAGAGTACTTTTTGTGGTTGTTCCATTTGTCGGCATTTGGGGCCCAGGTCTTTTGCCATTCTTGTTGCAGGTTTTTTTGTTGCTCCTTTGGTGGAGTTTCTTTTTCCATTGGAGGCTTGATTCATTGCTTTGCAGTGGTCAGATTTAGGGTTTCCTCCCTTTTTATTTTTCTGAGCCAGGGGCTGGGGATTGTAGATGTTTTCCCATTCCTCTACTGTGGTGGCAGGCCTAGGAGGATAGCCCAGGTGTTCTCCTCTCTTGGAGGGTGTCAGCCAGTGTGTGGAGCTGGCCACAGGGGGAGCTCGAGAGTCCTGTGAGCGGCTTTGCTCAGCGGCCGAGCCAGAGCTACATGACTCCAGGTACTGCGTGCGGGGCTCGGGGAGGTCTGCTCTGCCGTCTCTCCATCCGGCATTGACCTGCACCCGAATCGCGAGAGGCACTGCAAGACCCGCCGAAGCCTTTGGGGCTCCCAGGCATGGAGAAGACTCCTGCGGCGGGGTTTGGGCTGTCGCCCTACCGGCCATGGGGCTCCCCAGGTTGCGAGGATTCTGTCGGATGATTTCATCTTCCGAGGTGAGTCCAATATCCAGGGAGGACTGAAAGTTTGTTTTGTCTTCCGTAGATGATAGCGGAGCTTCAGCCGCTTCACACTCACGGCCTCTCTCTGGTTGGGGCAGATCCCTTGCCGTCAGTCCTCTGACTGGCTGCGCTGGGTTGCCTCCAACACAGAGATCGGGCTGGGTGTTCGGGTCGGCCCCTGCTTCGTTTTCCTTGGGTCCTGTTGGATTTACTTTTTGTGATGCTCCAGGGAAGTGAGCATGGTCCGATGCGGCGTCCTCCTATGTGTTTGTGGTTTCATGTTGAATGGGAGGATTTTCTGCCGACAGTTGAACCCCTTTTTTTGAGGTTTTCTGTTGGTTCGGCGCCAGTTTCATGGGGCAAAAGAGTGCGCCTGCATATTGCTTGAGCTGATTCCTGGCAGGGTAGAGGTTGTAGCTAGGAGAGCTTGTGGTCTTGGTTTGATAGGATGCTTTATGGGTATCGAGAAGCAAGATGGCAGTTGTGTTAGGCGTGAGCTTCTTAGACGCCTTTTCTCGTCCTCAGCGCCCTCATTTGGTGTTTCTGCCTGCAAATGTTGTTGGTGCTGGTCTTGTTCAGCAGCCATGTCCCTGCCAGTCCTGACAGGGACTGCAGAGTCTGCACTCGACTCTGCCACGACTCCGCGGCCACTCTGCCGTTCTGGTGGGTATTAGTATCCACCCACTAATGAAAAGCAAAGGAAGACTCAGCGCCTTGGGAACGCTGAAAGGGGTCTTTCCTGCAGAGACTGCACTCAACTCTGCCACGACTCCGCGGCCGCTCTGCGGTACTGGTGGGTTTTAGTATCCACCCACTAATGAAAATCAAAGGAAGACTCAGCACCTTGGGAACGCTGAAACGGGTCTTTCCTGCAGAGACTGCACTCGACTCTGCCACGACTCTGGTGAATTTTTACTGTAAAATAATTTGGATTGTCTAAAAATGTTCATTTAAAATATTGGGGAACCAGACAGTGTCTGCAAATTAGGACACAAGCTCAGCGTGGGTGTGGTCACATGATGACGTCGGGAACACGTCCGCGAAGGGACGGGTGTTCGCAGGACACCAAATGCACGGGAACGGTTTTGCGCATGCGTGCAGGTGTTCTACGGACAGTGTTCGGGTCCGTAGAACACTGTCGGGTGACACAAGTGAGACGGACAGTTACGGACAGGTGCGATGTTCGCAGGATTTACGGGTGTGGCGCGCATGTGTGTAGATGTTCTGCCGACTGTACGGAGAGGTATTGTGTCCTTAGGACACCTCCATTTTGTTTGACTACGGACATCCCTGACACCGCACGTGTTCTTAGGACAGTTTCAATTTGGCTGCGGACAGTATGGACAGGTATAGTGTCCTTAGGATCCCTCTATTTTGTTCATTTACGGACATCCCGGACACCAGGTGTGTTCTAAGTACAGTTCCATCTTGGTTGCGAACGGTACAGACAGGTATAGTGTCCTTCGAACACCGCCATTTTGTTCATTTACGGACATCCCGACACCCGGTGTGTTCTAAGAACAGTTCCATCTTTGCTGCGAATGGACAGTCAGGTATAGTGCCCTTAGGACATCACCATTTTGCTAATTACGGACAGCCAGGACAGCCGCGCTGTCCGCAGACATTTTAACAGTTTTAAAAAAAAATCAGACACAAAGAATTTCATTAAAAGAAACATAATATTTTTTTTATTATATACATATACACAATTTATGAAAGAGAGGGGGAAGCAGAAACTGATACAAATACAGGGGAATTAAGGGTTTGGAGAGGATGGATGGGAGGGGATGAAGGGATGGAAGTCTCATCAAAATGTTTTTCTTGGTGTTGAGGGTTTGGGGATAGTTGACTGGGACATGGAGAGGGGGAACAGGTACATGTGGGACAATGGTATTTATTTTTTTCTTTTATGTGGTCCTCCACAATTTGTTTCAAAACATTGAAATTTTCCTTGAGCATGTCCATTTTCTGTTCCATGTGTTGCAGGGTCTTTTTCAATGTGTCTTTTTGTGTATTATTTTCAATGTTTGTATGGTCTGTTAAAAATAAATATATATATTAAGTATACATAAAGTAATGATTATTAATTTGCTTATATAGAGAAGTGTCTACCATTATTATCACTGTCTTCAGGCATTTACTCACGTGAAAAAGTTCCTCAAGCCATTCCAAAGTACTGCACATTTCTGTGTGAAAAACAAAAATATATTAATTGTAGTGTACCTAATACAAAAAGTTTAGAAATATATAAGAAAAATGAAGTTTATTTACTAGTTTCTGATAAGGTGTGTTGTGTATGTCTACTGTTGCTTCTAGGTCTGCAGTTTCTGTGAGGTAATTATGTTGGAGAAATATCTTTTTTGTTTTGGTATATTCCATTTTACTACATATGGTATTTAAATGGATGGTTGATGTGTTAGATATATAGATTACCCTTCTTATTTATTTTTACATATAATGTGTATATGTACTTTGATGCCCTGGGTGTTAGTCTTAGCAGTGCACGGTGGTGGCGCAAGTTATGGTTGATTAGCTTACCATAACTGGCGAATTTCAGGGGGTTTTCGGTTTTACTTGGAACCATAACGTCCCTTTAACAAAGTTTTTTTTACTGAATTTCATAGGTTTTTAGTAGCGCAATAACGTCCCTTTAACACATTTTTTTTTACTGAATATATATATTACATGGCCACCGTAGTGGCCATGTAGTTATGGTTAAGTTGCTGTTTCCATAGGAAGAGCACTTTTTGGGCGGCTTATAACTTCGCTCTCCCTGTATGGATCCTCACCAAACTTTGCAAAAAAAGTATATGGGTCACTCTGAATTTTATTTGCAAAGTTTGGTGAGGATTCGTCCAGGGGGGGAAAAGTTATAGGGGGGGTCCCAAAACTTTTTTTTTCCCCATAGACTGAATGGGAAAAAACTTTGCGCACGGCCACAGGCCAAACCGCTGGACGGATTTACACCAAATTTGCGGGAGTAGCGGGGGCTTGGTCCCGAAAGCATGCTTTTGAAATTTGGTGTAAATCCATCCAGTAGTTTTTTTATAAAATGACCAAAACGTAATGCAAAAAAATTAGTGATATCTGTGTTCGCTTCGCGGACGGACTTCCCTGTTTGCTCCGTGGACAGCACCCCGATTGCCCCATGGTCTTGCGTCATGTCCGCGGACATGCGACGTGTTCGCTGATTGGACGGCGAGGGGCGTGGAGCGCGTCAGATTTTCTGTGGCACCCGCCATCTTGTATTCGCCGTCGATCGCGTACAGCGCGGTGAAACGTGGATAAAAAATTGTATTTAATGCCGTGTGTTGGTGTGTAAGAGTGTTTGGGGAGGGTGGGGGAGTATGGGATAGGTTCAATGTTTTGTTTTTTTATGTGCTAGACGTTTTTGTTGCGTTCGATTTGTCCGCGGAGAACACGGCTGTTCTGACATTTTGTAAATAAACTAAATGGTGGGGTGTTTAGAGGACGGAGTATGTGTCATTTTTGTTCACAAGGAAGGTAAAAAAGAAATATGAACACTCGCGGTGTACTTAATTGTTCGTAAATACACAAACTGGGGGTGTCCTCAGGACGCTGTCTGTATTGTAATCTGTCTAGTTGAATGTGTTCTAAGAACACTCGCGGTGTCCCGAAATGGTTGCAATTACACAAAATGGGGGTGTTCTGCGAACGTTGTTTGTATTGTTCGTTGTCAGGGTGAAAGTGTTTTAAGACCACTCCTTTTGTCCGCTAATAGTACAATTTCCTATGGGCGTCAACCGACTTTTTGTTCACTAAAGAAACGATAAATCCGCCTGGTGTGCGCCGACATTATGTGATAATCCTATGACTGGCGCTATTGACCTGGCTGACTTGCTTTTGCGACACTAAATCATATCTCCCGCCCCTAAGCCTGATATTATCAAAGCATTCATATTCCCCGCCTCTCTCCGTGACGTTACAGGGTGCGTCATCAAACGCGCCCAGTCCTCTGCAGTCCTAAGTGACTTCACACAGAACCCGGAAGACAACACATATTATGTCACAACACAGCGCGCCACAATTCGGAATATGAAACAGTGATTTAAAAGCAAACAGCAAGATTGGAAATTTTGTAAAGTACATTTATTTGACATCAAATGTTTAGAGAATATTCAGCAATTTGCATTTGTCTTTGTTGTCGATCCGCAAAAGTTCATGTTGAGGCACGCGATGTTCCTTTGCGGTACAGAGGGTGTTAGATCAGCTTACAACTCAGTGCGCCACAATCCGGAATATGAAACTGTGGTTTAAAAGTAAACAGCAGGATTGTACATTTATTTCACATGAAATGTTTAGTGAATATTCAGCGATTTGCTATTCTATCTGCTGTCGATCAGCAAAAGTTTATTTTGAGCCACGCGTTGTTCCTTTGCGGTAGATAGGCTGTTGGTTTATGATAAAAGCAGTAAATGGTCGCTCTGATAATCGGAAGGTTGCTCCAACAATGAGCCATTAGACCACCCTATTGGTTGGTATGTTGTTTGTAGCCGCTAGTACTGCGTAAGTGCATATTGGTCCTTGGCGATTGTCCCATAAAATGCTGAGGGTCATGAAGTTGCATATTTGGACCTGCACCTGGCAGTTGAAGACCCCATTCGCTGGAGTCTGTAAATCGTGACATAGGCAAAATGGGGCCACATACCTGTTTTAAAAAACATAAATTAGTTTCACCAGCCGATCTTCATTAAAAATCATCATTTTATTTATTAGGGCGTGAAACTATTTGCTATCGAAGATAGTGCAACGGAGTATGTTAATAATAAAATAATAATATTTTCCCATTCATATAGCGCTAAGAACCGTGAGGTATCTAAGCGGTGCTTATTATTAACCATGGTGTGTGGTGCTCATTTATCGACCACGGAAGGATGAAAGGCTGAGTTTGGCCTTGCCGGGATTCGAACTTGCGTTAGCAAGGTGTGCACGGATGTCAAAGCGAGCGTTGTACTCGCTGTGCCACTTGACAGGCTACAGTGAAGTGGCACAGCGAGTAGAGCGCTTGACCGCCTATAGACCGGTTAAATTCTTTCTATTAACCCACCCTGTGTCGTCTGCCATTTTCAGAGCCCTCTAAACGACAGGGGATCAATTCGGCGGTGATAGTGCACGGTAGAAAACATTATGCCACTTTCAACGAACAAGTTCAACTTGAGCGGTCTTTAATGCTACGCTATTGTAATTATATTTGGTATAAAATAATCTAAAGGGTTACTTACAGTACAATTGCAATTTCCATTGTCTACGAGTAGTGCAGTCCCAAAATACGACTCCGCGTGTGCGAACGATCTTTCACATAGTGATATAATATATAAAAGTGGTTTCGTTTCAGAAATGTCATCCTTATCTTCTCTTATGTTTTAGCAACACTCCTTCAAGAGAAGTCTTTCATCACAATCTCTGTCTGTCAAGGTCAAAACACCATACAACCTTATAGTCCGCTTTGTGAGCCTCTCCGGGGCCCGAGAAAAAAATGGAAGCAGCTGACCTTCACTGTGAACGAACATAAATTCTTACTTTGCAACATTCTGTGTAAAGCCATCTGTGAGAAGTTGGTTTTTGCACGCCATGTTTGTATATTGTTTGCGTGATATTAAAAAAAGTTTGTTTAAGGGACGTTATGGTTCTAAGTACAGCCGAAAGACCCCTGAAAATCGCAAGTTATGGTGAGCTATGAAAAATAACTCGCGCCACCACCGTGCACTGCTAAGACTAACACCCAGGACATCAAAGATGACATCGCAAATGTCATTGATGAAATCACTGATGACATCACATGTGTATGTACTTTTCATGGAATTTGTGTACTAGGGATTTTTATTATAATGTTGCGAAAAAAGTGTCAAGGATATTGCAATAAATATCATACCGTTATTAGTGCTTTGAACGATGCATTGATATAAATAGCATTGTATTATGGGATTCTATCTAGTATACTGACCTACTAATGGAGAAACATAGCATTGTGTGCAGAGTAGAAGATGAAAGTATAATATTTGTAATGTTAATATGTTGAATAATGAAATGATAATTGTCCTGAAATGTTCGAAAATTCACAAAATGGGGGTGTTCAGAGGACGTTATTCGTATTGTGTGATTGCTTAGCTGTATGCAATGAGGGAATGGCACAGAGAGTAAAGTGGACGCCGTCCACGGACACCGCGGCTGTTCGTGGACAGGGCGCGCTACATCCGGGTTTTTCCAGGAAATCCAACATGGAAAGAAGACTGTACGGATCAGCCAATCAGATGTCGAGGTTGTGGATTTGTGTTGTAAGAGACTGTGTGTAGTGAAGATGGCAGATGTGGAGAAAGTCAGGGTGTTGGTGCTCGGAGATATGTTTGTGCATGGTTTACAGCAGTATGCTCAATGCAGGCATGTTGCAAAGAACTTTGATGTGAAAGGAGTGGAGGTGGTGTGGAGCTCTGTACCTGATTGCAATGTACAGGGAATTGTACAAGTTTGTGAGGATATGGCCAAGATGAACAGTCCTCATGTGGTAGTTTTGCACTATGGTGCTTTCCATTTGGGCAACGTCAGTGCCCCTACTTAGTTGGCTGATTTGGAACACTTGGTTCAAGCCGTAATGAAGATCCTTCCAAATGCGAAAGTAATTTTTTCTGGATTACTACCTAGGGCAATATGGGACAATAGTTCAGTTTTTTGTCCTCAGCAAAATATTGCTAGGTGTGTCATCAACCAAGGCGTGTGTGCCTTCATGCTTAGAGCTGGTATGTTCTTCTGTAATAATGAGAATATTTATGCCAGTAATGCTGTTAATTTTAAAGAAGATGGCATTTCTTTATCTTTTACGGGAAATGCCTTTCTATTTTGGAATGTAAGGGTTGCTTTGGAGAAGGTTATGTGAAGATTTTAGGAGTAAAGTAAGAAAAAAAAACAAGAAAAAAAATACAAAATAACAGGTGTCTGTCAAGCATCTGTAAAAAAAAACAAAAAAACGGCTCTTTTCAGAGCCAACTTCAAAGGGGAAATGGGGCACACTATTTAAATTTTCATTCACCACGCTCAGATTTTCGATATGTCCGCGGACATGGCGGTAGTCCGCGGACATGAAAATCACTACGAGGGGGTTAGTATGTTCTATGTTACATGTATATGAAGTCAGGGATATTATGGTTAAGTTGTGCTACTAAAGACCTATGAAATTCAGTGAAAAGTCTTTGTTAAAGGGATGTTATGGTTAAGTTGCGCTACTAAAAACCTATGAAAATCAGTGAAAAAACGTTATTAAAGGGACGTTATGGTTCAAAGTAAAACCGAAAAACCCCTGAAATTTGGCAGTTATGGTAACATAAGCAACCATAACTCGCGCCACCGTGCACTGCTAACACTAACACCCACGACATCAAAGATGACATCACAAATGTCATTGATGACATCACTGATGACAACACATGGCTGGCTCTCCCTTTTTATCCTTTACTGACATATCGAAGCCACGTAGTTTTCTTCAGTAACAGTCAGGAAGTAAAAATTGAAAAGGTAATATATTTGTAGACTTAGGGTGAAGTCACATCATATGAAACATATACATAGCAGAAGACACAGGCTTGAAAGAGAGCAATCCTTTCTGTGCATGAAGATAATCATTAGGGTTATCAGCACTTTCTCATGGTTTTATTTTTATTACTCTACCTTCCCTGTATATGCTCATATTTGTATACATTATACTCACTCTCCTTTCCTTTGGGTGCAGTCACATCATGTGATACACATACATATGGTAAGTAGCAGCTTTGAAACAGAGCAATAGTTTCTCTGCATAAAGACAATCAGTTAGGTTATGAACTATTTCTGCTACTATTTCTACTTTTTTGTTTACTTCACTGTCCCTGTATATACTCATATTTGTATGTGTTGTTGTCTCTTTGTGTTTTGTCTGTAATAATTATGTATTAAGTGAGTTTTATTATCTACTTATTACATGTTTCACAGTACGCAAAACTCTAATAGGAAAGCAGTTATCATTTCAGTATTCAACATGGCAAGATTATGAATATGGCACCTTCATCATGTTTGCTGCACACACTGCCTATGTTTCTGCATGAGTAGCTTAGTATACTGGATAGAACTTCATAATAGAATGCTATTTATATCAATGCATAGCTTAATGCACTAATTAGCTCATGATATTTATCCCAATGATCCTTGACAGTTTTTGGTCAGCATTATAAGAATCGCTTGTACAGAGTTTTTATGAAAAGTAAATGCACATGTGATGTCATCAGTGATGTCATCAATGACATTTGTGATGTCATCTTTGATGTCCTGGGTGTTAGTGTTAGCAGTGCACGGTGGCGCGAGTTATGGTTGCTTATGTTACCATAACTGCCGAATTTCAGGGGTTTTTCGGTTTTACTTTGAACCATAACGTCCCTTTAACAAAGTTTTTTCACTGAATTTCATAGGTTTTTAGTAGCGCAACTTAACCATAACGTCCCTTTAACAAAGTTTTTTTTACTGAATATATATATGTATGTCCAAATATTACATTACTTTTAAGTTATCATTCCATACATAATGCATTGTGGGTGCGAGTAATTCACCAATGTCATAGAAATAATAAAAGTTATAACTATATTGAATTTATCTTGTCTTTGTGGCAATCTGAAGTTCTTAATTCACAGTATTCGAACAAAGCATCACTTAGTTGGCTGATTTCCAGTACTCAGCAATAGCCAAGTTGAGCCCCACTTAAAACTGCTCATCCATCGCGACCAGGTGCATCCATTAATAGAGATTGTTTACAGTGGACAAAACGAAGAAATATTTTCAGTCTAAGAGCCTTAAGTGAAGGACAGACTATGTAAAGGAGGTGTATCAGGGTTTCAATGGCTCCTGGTGTCGCACATAGATGACATATATGCTGGTTATGATCCACTTGCAATCAAGACCTTACCATTTCCAAAATGTCTTATTGGTTTAGTCTGAATCTAATGAGCAGGTGACGTGCTTCTCAACCTCGAAATAGGTTTGCATAAGGCTGTACACTCATATAATGGAAAATGTTTATGATATTGACAGGCGTATGCTAGTTTTGAGATCACCAGTGCATTTTTACCCCAGTGCTAAAATGCAGCCTTTTTTTAAAAAACCAATTGAATTGGACTGTCAGTGGGTCCACATGATTCCATGTGAATTCAATAGCCCTGAAGAATGTTTCCATTTCACTTCTGAATGTAATTAATTGGGAACTTACACCTTTCATTAGTTCTCTTTTCAGATGTTCGACTGCCGAGGTAGATTCTGAAAGCATTTTCTTTACAAAGAGAGCCCCCTTTGTAGTTTTTATAATTGTTCTTATGGAAATGAGGCCCAACTTGCATCTGATCAGGCTTAGTGGAGTGGATTTAGCTAAGCCCAAACATTTCTTCCCGAATTTCCCGTCAAGCCTATAAGCTCATCTACTGATATCCATCATCACTGCTTCTAATCCATAAACTACCACCGGGGTACATTTCTGTTTACATACAATTAGGGCAGGTTTAAGGGAAACATCTCTGTTCTTTCTTTGTACAATAACCAGTCTTGTGGCTGAAGTGCTATCCCTTCTCAGTCTTTGTTTGGACCCAATTCACACGTTTGTTAAGGTGAAAGCCATATGTAACAGATATATATTTTCATCTTTAACACACATGTCCAAAAGAGGTTTTTTTCTGGTACTGTTGTCACTGTAATTTTGATGGAGTCGTGAAGTTAATTTAGGCATAACCATGGCCAGAAATGTTGCCCTGTTATACCTTAAATATGCTGGGTACAACATTGCAAACAATGGCCTGGTGGAACTGAATGAGGAAATCGATAAGGCCATACCATTTGAATAGGGAAGGCCAAGAACAAGTGCCACAATCAAGATGAGTGTGACATAAATAAATTAGATTGGTTGAATTTTTCACCTGTAATGCCAGAAAGGTTAGGCTACCATTTCCTGCAGAACCAAGACTGATATGCACACATTTATGAGTTTGTAATGCGCACAACTAGCTGAGAAGCAACAGAGCACTTGTGTATACGCGCGTTATCAAAGCCATATCATATCATAACATGGATGCACATAGGGGTTTATAGAAGGATGCAGGGCTAGCAGAGGAACTGGTATAGCGAAGGCATGCAGGGGAGGGTGGGAACTCTAGAGAGGGTGAATGAGTTGAGTGGATCATTCAGTGATTGGTCAGACGTGCTCTGAAGAGTATGGTCTTCAGGTAGGATTACCTGAAAGGGTAACATGTTCCAGAGACAGGAAAATGCCTGTTTTGTGTTTTCTCCCTCCGGCCGTTCTTTGTTTCCAGCCTGGTCATATTGTGGCTTCTGGTTGTGTGCCGGTAGTGGTGAATTTCTATGCTAAGTAGAGTGGTGCTTTAGTTGTCACTGCTTTGTATATGTGGCAGCCATTCTCGGACAGGATACATGCTTCAAGGGATATCCAGACCAGCTCTTTAAAGGATGGGTTGATGTGTTTGAATTTTCAATAGTCCCCCAATGAGGCATGCTGCCTTAAACACAGCACTTGCCACTTGCACTACCACTGTTTATTGCCTCCATTTTCTACTTATTTTTATTTATTATGTATCTGCTCTCCTCTGCTCCACACTTTCTACTCTCCCCCTTCCATGCACTTTTTCCCTCTCCCCTTTCCCATGCACTTGCGCGGTCTCAATGTCACTGGGCCTACTAAGATCGTTGTTGTTTTGTGTTCTCCCCTGTTCCCTTGCCTTGCCTAGTAGTGCTCTGAAACACTTGTGTACAAGCGCGATACAAATAAAATATCATATTATATCATATCATAATGTGGCTTAGAGTTAGGGAGAATTCGCCAGAATGGCTAATTTCCCTTACGTACTGAGTCCCTCAGCAGCTTTGATGCATTTCTGGGATTTATTTTTTTCACCTGGTAAGAGTGTGAGCCTTTTTTCCCACTCTTACATGTGTTTTGCTGTGTGTATTTAACATTTTCTTGTGTTCATAGACTGTGGAGCATCACCTGCTCCATAGGCATCATCTTTTTACTATGTTGGCACACTGCACCTTCAGTGCAGTGACACAGGGTTGTCTTTTTCAGACTTCCCACTGAAACTCCATTTTTCTGGGACTGACTACTGTCTCCCAGAAACATGTAAAGTTGCCAGTGACTTAATTCGTCTTTTTAATCTCACAGACCCAGTACAAACTATCTTTCATAGAGTACTGAAAAGGGTTAATAGTTATCCCTTTTTGTCTGCTTCTCATGGAACATTGTTTAATTCCCTTTTCATTAAGATTTGGCTGGTGGCAGTGGTAACTACCCTATTTCTCCTACGGCGGTTATTTTAAATAGCCTTGGTATTGTTTTAGGCTATCCTAGCAGCCCCGAGCTTAAACCCGGTAACCCATATAGATTTGTATACGGTTCTGGCTGGGTTTATTCGCCATTTCTTTTTGTAAAAGTCTTTCTCATGTTTTTCTCTGCGCGCCAAACCAGGTTTGATTCCTTTGTTCGCCGACCTTTGGCGGGCTTCTGCACAGAAGCCCTCCTTAGGCGCCTGAATGTCTGAGGGGGACAGGATGTGAGGTAGGGGTTTGAGACTCCCTGCACAGGGTTTCCTTGGAGACCCATGTCGCACTCTGGTATGATTGGCTGTGGTGACTGTCCCGGCGGGACAGCCACCCTGCTGTGTGATTGACAGCCAGGCTGCGTGAATGGGGGAAAACTGCCTAAAAAGCAGGTCTCTGGGTCTGGAAAGGCAGAGCCGCAACTGGAATGAGAGAACCAAAGAGAAGCTGGAAGAAGAGGACCCTTACCACGATTGAACCTCCCGGTGAAGCCCTGCTGCAGGTCCGAATCTCCAAACTTTGTCGACTGCAAGGAATCTTCTACCCTTGAGCTAGTGGGACCAACCAGTTCGCCAAACTGCTAGCCAGGCCTCCCTCCTCTGGTCGAATTTGCTGTACAGAGCTACAGTGAACCGGATAGCCAGGAGGAACAGACCCTGCTTGCTTTTTAAGGAGCGCACCTTTTGTTTGTTTGTTTGTTTGGTAATTTGGTAATGCGCACCAAACTCTTGGTAACACAACGGCAATAGGAGCAAAAATAAATGTAAAAATATATACAAGCATATGCCTATAAAACACAAATGGCAAAAAAGCAAATAAATACAAGAATATATACAAACATATGCCCAGGAACAGGGCATGTCTTGGGGTGACCAGGCGAGTGTTAGGTAGTGGCTGGGAGGGAGTAAGCTAGGTGTTAGTAAAATTATGTGTCATTGGTGCGCAGCCAATTGATTATCTTGTGCCTAAATTTCGGGTATGGTAGTTCAATTCTGAGGTCAAGTGGTAATTTGTTCCATTAGTGAGCAGCTTTGACAGGAAAGCTAGTTCCTCCCGCGGTGGATCGTTTAAACCTTGGAATCTCTAATTTGAAGGTGTTGGCGGATCTCGTGGGTTGCATGGAAATTTTCCTGTTGATTTTTTCCATTAGATAGGGGGAGGCTAGGTTGTTTAGACATTTAGATGTGAGGGATGCTGTTTTAAGTAGGATTCCAACCGTTATTTTTAGCCAGTTCACCTCTTTTCTGCAGTTAGTGGTGTGTTCTCTGTAGGGGATATTTAGTGCTGCTCTCAGGGCATTATTCTGTAGTCTTTGGAGTTTGTCTGTAATGTATTTATTGGTTCCAGAGTACAGGGCATTGCAGTTGTCTAACCTCGACATGATAAGGGCGTTAGCTAAGGTGATGCAGCTGGCGCTGGAGAGGTATGGTCTGGTTGTGCGGATGAGTTTACAGGTGTAGGTAGTAGAAGAGGCGAGGGAGTTGACCTGCTTCTTGAGAGTAAGGGAGGAGTCCAGATAGAATCCAAGGGTTTTAACCACAGACATCACTTTGATAGGGTTATTATCAATGCTGAAGGATGTGTAGTTTGGGCATAGTTTTTGGATGTTGGCTTCAGAGCCTAGGATTAGTAACTCCGTTTTATCGTCGTTCAGGCAGAGTCCATCTGAGGCCATCCATGCCTGAATGAGGGTGTAAATCTTGTTCACCAAGGCTGAGTCTGTCTCGTAGTCGCCCGAAAGGGGTATCAGGATCTGGGTGTCATCTGCGTAGTTGGTGTGGATGACACCCAGTCTGTCCAACTTGCCAAACAAAGGCTTGGTGAAGATGTTGTACATGGTGGGGGAGACACATGATCCTTGTGGAACACCACAGGTTATTTTGATAGGGTCAGCAGAGTCGGATGTGGAGAAGACTCGCATGGTGAGATTTGCTAAGAATTATTGGACCCAGGCTATGGCATATCCGGCAGGGGAGTTGCTAGGTCTGGAAAAGACCCGGGGCTAAGCTGATGTCAGAACTGTTGGGATTGGGGGCTAGCTAGTCTTTTGGCTGTAGCTCCTGAGATTCTATCCGTGGCTCCAAACAAAAGATCAGGGGCTATAGCTCCCTTAGCCCCCCCCTTAGCAACGCCCCTATTCTCCGGTGAAGTTGGCAGCAGATTCGAGGTGGTTGCATAAGACTGCATGGTCCACCAAGTCGAATGCAGCTGACAAGTCCAATAAGAGGAGCAGGGCTGTTTTCCCGTTATCCTTAAGTTCCTCAATTTGTGTCTTTAGGTCTACCAGGGCTGTTTCCGTGCCATGGAGTGGGCCGAAGCCACATTGCCGTGAGCCAAGCAGGTGGTTAACTTCCAGGTAATCGTGGATTTGTATGTAGGCGGCTCTGTCTAGGATTTTAAGTAGAAAAGGCACAGTGGTGATTAGTCTATAGTTGGTAGGGATGGTGGGGTCCAGAGTTTGTTTTTTCAGTAATGGGAGGACCCATGATTCTTTGAGGTTGGTGCGTACCGTGTTGGATTTAAAGGAAGAGTTTATGAGCTTAGAAATGAAGGGAGCTAGATCCCTAGCTGCGTCCTTTATTAATTGTGCTGGGCAGGAATCGCCCTTACAATTTGAAGGTTTGAGTGAGATTATTATTTTTTCTGTGTCAATTATGGAGATAGTCTTGAATCTAAACGGTGCAGTAGTCTTATTCTTCTGAGTTTAGGGTAGTTGTTGATCCAGTGGTGGTAGTGTGGCCTTTTTTTTGCAATTTTGCATTGGAGCGAGAACATTTTGTTGGCAAGGGCGTTTTGTGTGTTTGTGCACAAGACTTTGTTTTTAGGGGCATTGTCTATTGGTTGATTGGGGGATTCCAGTTCGCGGAGGATGGCGAAGAGCTCTTTAGTATTAGAGTTGGCTTTTGCAATCCTGTCATTAAAGGTGTTCTTCTTGGTTTTGATGATTTCTTTTTGTAAGATTTGGCAAATTCATTTAGGTTGTTTTTGTTGTATTCAGTGGGTGAGTGGCGCCAGATGGATTGGAGCTTTCTTTTTTGTAGTCTTAGAGATTTAAGGTGGAGCGTAAACCAGGTATTTAGGTGTGCTTCCTGTTTAGCTTTATGTAATTTGGCTGGAGCAACTGCATCTAATGCTTTGGTCATGGCATCATTGAAAGTATTTACCAAGGTGTCCAGGTTGTTACTTTCCAATCCCGATATGGCTGGAAGGAGGAGAGGGATAATATTTTCAGAAGTCATGTCCTTCTTACTTCTAGTTGGGAGTAGGGGGACCATGTTGTTGATTTTGGGGCTAAGGAGATTTAGAGTGGCATAGAAGGTTATTAGAAAGTAATCAGTCCATCTTTGTGGAAAAATATCGGTGATGTTGATGTTGCAGTTCAGTTCCGATACCCAGTCAAGGGTCCTTCCTTTAATGTGAGTGGGGGAGAGGACTTTTTGATCAAGGCCGTGGTGCTTGAGCAGGGCTGCAACTGACTCTGCGTGTTTATTGTCAGTTTCATTAAAGCTGAGGTTGAAGTCTCCCAATAGTAGGATTTAGGAGTGGTCTTTAGTGTTATTGGCTATAAGGCTAGTTAAATCGTCTTCAAAGGTGCCTAGTGACCCTGGTAGTCTATATATCAAGTGGATTGAGAGCGTGCGGTTGTTAGAGAGGGTAATTTTGGCTGTGAGTACTTTACAGGATGAGTAGGAGACTGATGTGGCAAGTCTGATGGGAAGGGAAGATTTGAAGATGATGGCGAGTCCGCCGCCTCTGGTATTTTTTTATCGTCGTTTTGCTCCGCTGCTGGTTTCTTCCCTGAGCAGTGCAGGATCCTCCACTCTTCCTCCTTCTTGTCAGTACGAGTCGCTTCAGGAACCGTGAGTCTGCAGGACCTGCCAGGAACGTCTGCCTCAGCTACAGCATTCTTTGGCTTTTAAGGTACTGTGCTAATCAGGTTGTTCACTTCGTCCAGCCGCAGTGAAAGTGTGTAAAATCTTTCGCCAAACCGAGGGCTTGTCCTTCTCTATTCTTTAAAGTAACTTTTCTTCCAACCAACTTCGTTCTGAACTCTTGGCAAAGACATAACCGCAAACTACTCTGAACTGTGTGATCCTCTGCATAAGACTTTGGTCCATTGACTATGGGCCAGGCCCCTTGAATTTGATTTCCTCACTGTAGTTCCTTTTTCTAGATTGCCCTGCTTACTTACTTGTTGGTGCTGCTCAATTTCTGTCTAACTTTGTCTTTCCCTCCCTTTTAAATTACTAGAGTACCATTTTGCTCAGACTTCGTTTTTAGGCCTAACTTGTCCAGAATCTATTGGGTGTGGTGTAGCGTATCTTGATTGTGATTTTTCAACTGCTTGGTAATGGTGAAACGTTTAATAACTGATGTGTAAATAAATGTATATTCTTTTACTCAGAAACCTTGAGTCAGTGTTTGTTTGAATCATAGTAATTGCTGTCCTTTGTGTAACTATTGATACTGCTCACTTTACTCTTGAGATAAGTCTGGCTGCTCAGCCATCGCTACCACTTTACTGTGTAGTACAGGCTTGTACCAAAGGTGAATTTGTACTGTCACTTGTAGTCCTAATTGTGTGTGGTGTTCCCAAAGGGTACTGCATATAATTCTGCCTAACACTTGTCACTTTCAGTAATAGAACGTGCATGCTTAAAAATGAAGCTCTGTAAGGCAGCCCAAACCAATGTCATTGCTTATAATTGAGTCAATACATCCATGAGTTCATCACTTCTTTCTTCCAAAATCTATTAAACCATTGCTGTAACGTCCGCTCTAATTAACCAGTCATTGTGGACCAATTTATCAATAGGGCTTTGCTGTCATCAATGTAATACTTTTGGAATTGGTTGTCTTAAAACTTGCACAGCCAAACCAATTTTTTTGGAGCCTTGCTCAGCAGCATAGAGTAACCACAAAATAAGGCCTTTAAACATATCACTTCACGAAAGATTCCTTGTGCTTTTAATTCCCATTGTGACTCCTCGTTCCCCATCTAATCAACTGACCTCTAAGTTCTCCTACCACCTTCCTGTGCACCAAACCCCTCAAACCCCACCACAGACGGCTGCCATAGACCTACCCATTAGCAGAGCAAAAATAATCTACCATGTTAAAGCTCTCCTCTTTAGCCCTATCACACTCATCTAATTCATTGACTAAGCAGACTTGTCACCTGAAGCACTTTAGTTTAGTGTATCAGATCTTGGGCTATTCCCTATGGATGTGGGCTTGACCCATGTCCGAACTCATAATATATCCACCAGGCAGGGGACAAAAAAGAAAAAAGCTTATAGGAGGTTCAAATATCACTCATTTATTTGCTACCACCTCTCAGCTAATAATGAAACATTCAAGATCTGCCCTGCACTGCTTCCGTTTCTTCCCCCTCAATGATACGTTGTGTCCAGTCGACTTTTAAAGCATACCACTTCAATATGAGCGTTAAGTAAATTTATTTAATGAAAAAGAGCAATGCAAGAACTTAAAACGTGTATGTGTATTATAGCTGTCAACGCGGTGCTATCAATATTCATATGCACGCATGCGTACTGCAGCGTAAAGTTCCTAATGTAAATGTGCGGTGATAACGAGGATCCTCGGTTAGCTTAGAGCCTCTCATGAATTATTACGTTTCCATGAGGCTTTTTTCTAACTCTATCACAATTACCTCACGTGGTTCTCAATCAAAGAAAACGTCCTCCGAATGTGGCTATTGCAAATGTCTCATGTTGCTCCTGCGTGGCTGACAGGGATCCTGAGGCCTTCCGTTTGTATAATGTTCACGCGTGCGTCGCAAAGCATAATGAGCGTTGCAAATTGCAAATTATGTTTCACGCTGTTTCTGATTTCGCAGCACAAGGTCCATACGGGCTCAGGTGGATTTTTCTGAAGGAACGAGCATTGAAGATCATACAGCTCAATTGTGCGCTTTACCTTCAAACGAGAGGTGTCCTGTGTTTTGAAATATGTTTTTCCATTCCAGTCCTGAGCCATCATTTTCATCGCTTTACAGGGCATGCGCTTGACTGACAGCGTCCCCAACTGTGGGAACATTTTTTATTGTGTTGCCACTGGAAATGTGCTCTGCCTGGTCAATTGGGATATACCATTTAGACACCTGCTTTCTGAAATAAGCTCCTGCTTTTATAATAACGTTTAAACTAGCTGTTCGGTGACACTGTTTGTTCCTGTACTTTGAAAAGCATTACAATTCCTTGTGAGGCAGTTCAAGCTGACGGCGGGCGAGACAGCCAACTGATGCCCAGACGTTTGACATTCACCATCCATTGAATGCTCCTTTCGCCAAAGTTTTTATACTGAAACTTTCTATTAGGAGTGAACTTTTTAGAGCATTCCAACCTTTAAAGTGCAGACGTGCATGTGAAATACTTAAAACTTTTTTTCTTTTGCAAGGTATCTGCCTGTGTATGTCAACAGTGGCTGGCAACATTTGTGAACAACCCTAACTCGAGCTACGTCCCAATGTGTTTCAGTTCCCTAATCTGAGCATTTGGCATTTGATCCAACAGCTTAAAAATCATAGGCACTTTCTCTTGTGCGCCGCTTGATTTAAAGAAAACAAATACACTACCTTCTCTGTCAGACCTATGACTTCAGGAAAGCCATTGTATGCACAACTCACCTTGAACCAAACAGTGTACACCTTTGCTCGTGAACATCATTTCATGTTGAAGTGTTCCATCGTCTAGATTAGTTCCAGTCTGGCTTCTGTCCTGCTCAAAGAACAGGCACTTCCGGTCTTGGACGACATTTTGAAACATGCAGGTGAACGTGCTTGCACCCTTCTAATAATGTTGGATCTTTTCGCAGTGTTTGATAACGAAGATCATAATATTCTTCCGATCAGGCTGTCAGAAATCACAGGTGTATCGCAGCATTGGGCCTCATTACAAGTGTTCCGGTCCGGAAACAACGGTGCCATTAAGCCTACCAGCAATGTTGTTTCTGGACTGGCACACTATGGGTTTGCCTGCCGGAGCTGCGGTGCCGGTGCATCCGTGGTCCCCATTCCCATTGAGTACCATAGGACTTCCTGGATCGCCAGGGTTGTAATCCCATGGTGTTACCAGGAAGTCAGGCGATGGTCATTTTTAGCAGGTCCGTCGGTAAACCCGCCAGTTTCACTGACAGGGTTCTGCCAGAGCCGTAATGATGTCCATTGTGTTGATTGTGTTCTTTTTCTAATACCGCACTCGGAAAGGTCAACTCAGCAGCTATTTCTCTGGCAAGCTTCCTGTCCCCTGTCGAGTACCTCAGGCATCATCTCTGTCTCGCCTCCTTTTCAATATTTACTGTCACCCCTTGATGTCTCTTTTTGCCAACTACGGCTTACAATATAACTCGTATGTTGATGACACACAGATTTTTTTATGTGCCAATAACCCAACAGATTTATTAGAGAATATCTTGGGCTGTGTGGTTAAATGCTGGATGACCATTAACAGATTACAGCTCAATCCATCTAAAACTGGGATGATCTTTTTTGGTCCTGAATACTGACTTAAGGATCCTTCCAGGCTGCCATCTTCACTTCCTTTGTTTGGTTTTCCAACATGCTTTGCACATAAAATTAAGAATCTTGGATGTTATTAGCAGTTCAATCTAGGCCTTAAGCCTCAGGTAGCAGAGATAGTTAAGTCAATTTTTCATAGGCTTCACCTTTTACGATCCGTATTGCCTTACATTCCTGCTACAGATCACTTATGTATTTGTTGTGTTAGTACATTTAAAAGTCGCCTACACAAGTTCTACACTAGTGGGTAACCCAGATTGACTGTTGTCCTCCATTCAGACCACACACACAAAATGTTGTTATTAGATTGCGAATATGGCTACCAGTGAAGCAGAGGATTGCATTTAAGATGTTGTGTTTGGTCGATAAATGTTTGCATGGTCTTGCACCATCTGACCTTTCAGAGAGAATTCAATTTGATCTGCCAACACATGCCCTCCACTCTACCTTTCACAGCATATTGGTCACTCCTGCGCCCTTCCTTGTGCATTGTGGAGATAGGCGTAACTCTTTTTTTAGGTCCTCATCTGTGGGAATCTCGTCCTATACGCAGTTACACCTTGGATTATTTTCCCTTGTTTCCCAAAACACTTAAGACTTTCCTTTCTATCAAATGTGTGCCCTCTTTAGTCTGCTGTTATTCATTTCTGCAACAGCACCTGTGCCCAGATGTGGCTTAATCTACTAGGAGAAGAAAGAAAGAAAGAAAGAAAGAAAGAAAGAAAGAAAGAAAGAAAGAAAGAAAGAAAGAAAGAAAGAAAGAAAATAGAATATTAGGGTGCACATATTATGTTTTTAGTCACTGGTCACTGGCCTTGAAAAGGCTGGGGTAAGCCTTGGTGTCACATTCTCCTTTCTTCGCGATGTGCCTCCTAAGATGTCTTTGTCTAAGAGCTGTTATGTTATGAGCTTGTGTGGTCACCCATAGAGTTGACTAATATCAGTTAGAGCTGGCTGCTTGGATGGTGGGAGCGTGGGTGTCTTAAGGTGTACCTGTAACTATGAACTTGATAAATGGAACTTACCTCCAAGACATACCTGAAGTGTCCACCATGATCTATGTGACACTACAATTTGGCGACAAGTGGTCCAGAAGAGAGCCTGGAGATGAGGACAAAAGTGCTATGAGGGGGAGCAGCCATCCAGGAGACCCATCTCCCCCCAGCAATACCTCACAACCCAGGAAAGGAAAGGAGGCAAGATGTTGTGCGATACAGCGCAAGGGAGCCCATGACTGATAGGTCCTAGTCATATGAGTTTTGTTGTCAGAGGGAGAGACTTGGTTGACACGTTGTATGGGAAGTGGCACCATCAGATGGTGGACTATCAACCACTTCCTTAAAGTGCTGAGTCCAGGAGTAAATTGTTGTGCCCACAAGAAGAGAGCCGCTGTGTGGTGACTGTCCAGTATGAAGAAAATCCCAGCTCTTAGCTGGAAAGAGGGCAAACGCTGTGAAAAGATATTGGTGGTTTCTGCCATACAAAGGGAGTCATCATGCTGATAGGAAGCAGAGCAAAAGCGCAGCTATGCATTTGTAGGTCGTCAGGAGTATTCTGTATGTCTTCCGTGCCCCTGAGAGTTGTCTGTTGATATACTGTTTAGAAGCGCTATATGCATGTGGAGTGGAGAAAGCCATAGTCAATGGGGTAAGGATTAAGGCATAGAAGCTCAGCGTGGCACCCTAGCAACATCAAATAGGTAAGTATTTCTTGAATTGCAACTGAAGTATGTGGTCACAAAGATTCTGCCAGGAGGCAGCACTGCATCACGGCTCTGCATCAGGTACTGGCCGGGATCCTTCCTGAAGAGGAGACAAAATGCCCAAAGCAATGGGAGCAGGGCATACAGTTACTCTAGGTCATGTAAAATATTTAACATACGAGTTGTTACAAAAAGAAAATACATTTAATTGTGGAATATGTTATGGACTGTTATTACCCCCACAGAGCTTTAAAAAGTACTGTCTTGGAGTTGTGCTTTCAATATACGAAGTACATTGTTTTGAGTATAAAAAGGTGTATTCCCCATTGCATTCTGCAAGCCATCGTGGGAAGAGTTAGTAGCACTACCAGAGAACTGCGTAATTAGTAACAAAGATAATACGTTCAGGAAGACATATCGGGAACAAATGCATGGTTACCTACAGCTGGACTTGTATACATTCATGTAGAGTGGTGGAAAGCATAGAAATAGAAAACTTTTCAGCATTTTAGATAAAAATGGGGAACAGTTGTTTGGGCATACCTAGGTGTAGAACAAGGAAAATATGAAAGACAATACTCTATGACACTAGAAAATGCTGAAATAATGTAACAGGATCTGGTACATTTAATGTACGTTCTTTTTATAGATGTTCCTCATGTAATTGTATGGTAGAGTACGAAATGGCATCCTCGTGTAAACGCAGTACTGAGGATAAAATAGTACCCTTGTGTAAGTGCGATGTTTGAGGATGGAGTGATATAGTGCAAGTGCATGATTGAGGGTGGAATGGTATCCTCTACGACGTAATTGTATCTTCATATAACTTTTCTGGTGTAAGGGCATGATTGAGGATGGAAAGGTATCCTCCTTTAAGTGCATGGCTGAGGACCGAATTGGATCCTCGAGTTGTGTGGTTGAGAATGTAATGGTATCCGGGTGTGGACGCATGGTTGAGGATGGATTGGTATACTCGCATAAGTGATGTTAACTTCAAAAAGTATTGTCTTAATTTCAGATTATGATCAAGCAAAAGGTGTTTTCAAGTTTGCTTGCAAGAGAAATGGATAGCATCCTAGCCATTAACCCATTCCCAACCAACTAACCCACCCCACTGTGTGTGCTTTTCTGGATGTAAGTTTGTGTCTGTAAGGTTATGGGTTGTGTATCCAACTTCGTGCTCTAGCTCTTCCCGAGTGGACACCTTGTGGCCCAACAAGGCTAAAACATGTGTCTGGGGTTGCTGGTGGTACTCTTGTTCAGAGAAGAATTGCCTAGCATTTCGGTACTAGACTGCCAAAGTGGGTGGGACCAGACGGATATGTAAGTGGATATTTCTCCTCTGTGAAAGGTAGAGTGAGCTCCAATGTGGATTAGAGCCTTCCGATGGGCACCTTCCCATAGAGCAGTTAGTTTGGCCATGTTCGTTCTCAGATGAGGGGCTCCCAGACCTATTTGTGTATTTTTAGGAACTTGGTGTTTCACCCTAAATTACCCAGGGTAATCCAGATGTAGACCCTTGCTCGCGCTGCGTAGATAGGAGCTTGCCCATCTCACAGACGAGGCTTAACAAGGCTGAAACAAGTGTCTGGGGTTGTTGTGGGTACTCTTGTTCAGAGGAGAATTGCTTAGCATTTGGGTGCTGGACTGGCCAGGTGGGTGAGACCAGACTGATATACTAATCATTATTTCTCCTCTCTGAAAGGTACAGTGAGCTAAAACATGGTTGTATACCCTGAGTGGGCATCTTCCCTGGAACAGATTATGTGGCTGTGTGGATTTTTTCTGTAGACTGAATGTGGAAAAACTTTGCACATGGCTACAGGCTGAACGGCTGGATGGATTTTCACCAAATTTGCGGCAGGAGCGGGGGCTTGGGTCAGAAAGCATGCTTCTGTGTGTTTGGTGGAAATCCAACTGGTAGTTTTGTTGCAAAGAACTGAAATGTAAGTCCCAAAAATCATTTGATATCTGGGTCCGCTCTGCGGACCCATTTCCCTGTTCACTCCGCGGACAGAAGTGTCATTGGCTCGCGGTACGGCGTGCTGTCGGAGAAGTTTGGATGTGGCCGGAGATTGGCTGGAGGGAAGCGTGGTGTATGTCAACATTTTTTGGGAAAGCCGCCATGGTGTATCGGAGGACAGTGCGGCGGCGGAAGGGTCTGGAAAATATAGCATACGGAATGCGTTAGTGGCAACAATGGAGGGAACTGGTGGGGGAGTGAGAAGTTGCTAAAGTGACATATGTAGGCGAGTACTGTGTGTGGTGATTGAAGGCAACTGTCGTAGCGGCCCCATAGCTTTTGCTGATACCTGTTTGCAGCTACCTCTTTTCGTGTTGAATGGTGGCAGGTGAATTGCAGAAGGGGAGTGATTTGCACATGGGGTGGGTGGGAGTGCGGGTGGTTGTGATCTGCGAATGGAATGCAGTAATTGGAGACTTGGTGGCATGCATGGGTGAATGAAGGTGTGGTGGGTCTGTGGAAGGATTGGACTACTACTGTTGGGGGCATGGGCGAAGGCCATATGCCATAGAGTGTAGGGCATGCACTCCAGAGCGTAGGGTTGCAACATACCCATTGCAGGAATGCATTTTTGACTCTGCGTTCGGTACAGGGTGGTACTTGTATAGTGTGGTATGTGCAGATTGGTTGTAGTACGGCTAGTGCTGCAACAAGAATATGCGTAGGTTGGCAGTGACACAGTACTTTGTGAATGGAAGTGGGGGCACCCATAGTAAGTGAATGAAAGTGCACAGGGGTTCAGGAGAGAGTATTTTCTTTGTGTGTACTGTGCATTCCAAATTTTTGGGAATTTTGGAATTACATTTTTGAAATTATTTTTGGGGGGGTTTCCCCCAACCCTCCATTTTCTTTAATTTTTATTTATTCCCAAACACCCACACCCCATATATATATATATAATTTACTAACCCCCCTTAAAAAATTTGATGGGTTTTTCCCCAAAAAGAAAATAGTGGCAAAAAAACACGAAAAAACATCCCGTGATGAAAGGACGTCGTACCGCAGAAGATACTCAAACATCAATAATCAAAACGACTCACAAAGTTGGCAAACTTTACTGTTTTAATGTCAATTATCTAAAACACAACTAAAGTACACTAAAGTACAATTGACATCTACGGCTTCTACGGATCTACGGATCTACGGATGTCTAACAGCATGATCTCAACAAAATTCATAAAAAACATCATCTTTATAGCAAAAACCTGTCACTGCTGATGTCAACCTACGTAGTTGTCAATGTCATCCTATGTTGCAAACTGCAAAAACCGAGTGGCAACTGTAATAGCCTTAGAGGGAGCATCTAGGTATATGTTCAATACCAGTCTAGGAAAGTGATAGGGTCTCTAATATCAGGTGGGGCAACTAAGCCCTGCCCTAAAACAGGTCAATATGAACGTCACTAAATACACAATGTCCCATTGGTTACACAAACTATAGGTTCCTTAACAATGCAGCCCCCTATATTTGTCTGGCACTCTTACATCCATCAGTACTTTTCCACCCACGTTAGCAGAACGCAGGCTGGATGTTCAGGAACTGGTGGGGTGGTCATAACCATAGTTTCCGACCAATTAGCACATCATCTATCATCATCTCACTGGTCTACACGTCTTGGCCTTGGAAGTGTTCCTTGGTCTGGAGAATACAAGGGAGTGGAGGCATGCTCTGTCTCCTTGCGTGGGTGTGGTTCATCATGTCCGTCCAGCTTCAACCCTCCACGTGACAAAAGACTACAAATTTGAGCTCTGGTGCATTAAAAATACTATTATTTAATGAACCTCGGACGTCTTCCTTGTTTTTGTGCAGGTCTTCGGAACAAGAGTGTTGTTCTTTCACATAATTGTAACTACTGCCTGATCCTCCCAGCCTAACATAACCTTGGCTTCTCAGGGCTGGTCCAGCCTCGCCCTTCTGAGATTCACTTCTGTAATTCAATTGCTTTTCAACTGCGACACACTGGAAAAGGCCTTCCTTTCTTGGTCCATCTCTGCTATAAAACATATTAGAATCATTCATTCTTTACTTACTCCTATATATGTATATGTTGGTGCTTGCCACAATCTATTCACTACATAGCTAGCCTCAAGAATACTTTGTCTGCTTGCGTTTCTTTGCATCTGTACATGTGTAAAATAACTTTATATCGTCATTGTTTCTGTAGCATAAGCCTCTTCATTTCGATCCTGAAATGTCACTTATCTTTGATACCTTCTTTATGCCTTAAATACTGATAACAAGTATTTCACTTGCATTGCAAGAGATCAATTTTCCTACGTACTTCTTATGGTTCTTTGGGCAGAGGAATTCCGTTCCCTCAGCTACATGGATGCTGGATTTCACAAAATCTCTGATTTCTTCATCTGTCAACTCCATCCAAATTCAACATCAATGATGATCATCATCCCTATGGCTTTCTTTGCAGTCTTCTTGCACTGTGAGATTATTATTTTGATTATACAAAATCCAAGCATGGTCATCACCAACAGTGCTCCAAGGAACTTGAACATATCAGCCATCCATTGTGAAACCCACGAAAAGAGTGATCCAAACCAGCCATTGTCAGCAATGTCTTCTACTTCGCCTATCATCTGAACATGTTGCTTCATCAGTATCTCTATGGCCTCTGTCATGGTACCATTCTCATCATCATGAGAAGTTATGTAGGTGCAAAATGATTCTCCAATTTTGGCACAAACACCTCCATCCAGAGCTGTGATCATGTCCAGGACGTATCTGTTCAGAAGAGTCATCAATAAAATGACTCTCAGCTCTTCCCTGTTAGCATTGAATCCCTTTATGGTAGTGTTGATTGTCTGCAACAACTCCCATCTGGTAATCTGCAGCCATTTCGAATTTTCTGCAGTCTAGATCCTTGACAAAATGATCAAGGTGAATATCGACAAAGACTGGCTGAACAGTTTGTGCTCATATGGAATCGAGTCAAATGCTTCTATTGACTTGGCTGAGAAAAAGTTCTCTCTCTTCATTGACTTATCATCTCTACAGATCTCTTCTTCCTCAGGTGAGCATCTGATTTAGGAAAGCTGTCAAGGTTTAAGTCACTCTTTGGAATCACCAATGCTGGGACATGTACATTCACAATGGAACATCATCCTCCCCAATCCTTGGCAGCTTCATATATGCTCTGGATCCACAAGCCCAGTAGTGATCCATGATCACTGCTGTCCCAATGTTCATTCCTGGTGCATCAAAGTTTCAACCACATTTCTGGTTCTCTCCAACTTTTCTTGTGCCATTGTTTCTGAAGCACAGTTTGGCAATTGCCAAAGGCCCTATCTTTAACGGTGCTCTTTTATACTCGACCCATGTCAGTAGCTTAGCAAGTTTTGACCATACAGGTTTACACAGCCTTTCCACATTGTCAACAGTTGGCTGGTAGTCTGCCATTACTACCCAAGCTCTGTATATCACCACACCTTCTTCCCAACCGTCTGGAGATAGTACTGAACCCCAGATATGCATTTGGCCTCTTTCCTTCCATCTTCAGATTTCCTCTTTAGTTTTTCCTGGGCTCTCCAGTCTTCTATTGACTTCCCATTTGATTCCAGCTCCTTCTACCCCAGGCTTTCCGTATCTGATCACGTGATACTTGGCTTGAGCTCTTTACCTTGTCTTTGTGTCTTGAACATCATCATCTTCCTCCGGATCTGTCCGAAATGTCACTTATCTTTGATACCTTCTTTATGCCTTATAGAATATCGACATTCTCTTGTCTCTGCATCTCGTCTAGGTGCTTCAGTTTTACTTCGTGTGACGTCACCAATCTGCTCTTTTTCTCTCTTTTCATGCTTCTTCTGGGATTTCATTCAAATGGACATCATACTGTCTTGTATGCAGCTATGACTTTCTCAATGGGAACCTTGCCTCCAGGATTCTCCTCGTTATCAGTATGTTCACTGGTACTGCACGTGTTTCACACTCTGGCTCCCAACATATAGGCAATATGGGCGAGAGGCTTCAGGGGGGGTACTTGGCTCCTTCTCTGCACTCCCCCTCTGGGCGATTCATCGACCACTCTCCCATCATTCTTCACATCTAGACATCCTCTTTTGAAGAAATGATTCTTTGGAACCCATATCTTTATGACTCCTTTCAGGCATCCAGCCAATTTCACATGCTCATCCTTGTTCCAAGTCATGAGCATGCACTGTCCACTTGGACTACAATAGATCCATTTTCCCACATACTTCTTATGGTTCTTTGGGCAGAGGAACTTCGTTCCCTCAGCTACATGGATGCTGGATTTCACAAAATCTCTGATTTCTTCATCTCTCAACTACATCCAAATTCAACATCAATCATGATCTTCATCCCTATGGCTTTCTTTGCAGTCTTCTTGCATTGTGAGATTATTATTTTGATTATGCAAAATCCAAGCATGATCATCACCAACAGGGCTCCAAGGAACTTGAACATATCTGCCATCCATTGTGAAACCCACGAAAAGAGTGATCCAAACCAGCTATCATCAGCAATGTCTTCTACTTTGTCTATCATATGGACGTGTTGCTTCATCAGTGTCTCTATGGCCTCTGTCAAGGTACCATTCTGATCATCATGAGAAGTTATGTACATGCAACATGATTCTCCAATTTTGGCACAAACACCAAACACCTCCATCCATAGCTGTGATCATGTCCAGGTTGTATCTGTTCAGAAGAGTCATCAATAATATGGCTCTCAGCTCTTCCCTGATAGCATTGAATCCCTTTATGGTAGTGTTGATTGTCTGCAACAACTCCCATCTGGTAATCTGCAGCCATTTAGGATGTGCTGCAGTCTGGATCCTTGACAAAGAGATCAAGGTGAATATCAACGAAGTCTGTCTGAGCAGTTTGTGCTCATATGGAATAGAGTCAAATACATCTATTAACTTGGCTGAGAAATAGTTCTCTCTGTTCATTGACTTATCAGCTCTACAGATTTCTTCTTCCTCAGGTGAGCATCTGCTTTAGGAAAGCTGTCAAGGTTTAAGTCACTCTTTGGAATCACCAACGCTGGGACATGAACATGCACAATGGAACATCATCCTCCCCAATCCTTGGGAAGCTTCATATATGCTCTGGATCCACAAGCCCAGTAGTGATCCATGATCACTGCTGTACCAATGTTCATTCCTTGTGCATCAAAGTTTCAACCACATTGCTGGTTCTCTCCAACTTTTCTTGTGCCATTGTTTCTGAAGCACAGTTTGGCACTTGCCAAAGGCCCTATCTGCAATGGTCCTCTTTTATCCTCGACCCATGTCAGTAGCTTAGCAAGTTTCGACCATATAGGTTTACACAGCCTTTCCACATTGTCAACAGTTGGCTGGTAGTCTCCCATTACAAACCAAGCTCTGCATATTACCACACCTTCTTCTCAACCGTTTGGAGATAGTACTGAACCCCAGATCTGCATTTGGCCTCTTTCCTTCCAACTTCAGATTTCCTCTTTAGTTTTTTCTGGCTCTCCAGTCTTCTATTGACTTCCCATTTGATTCCAGCCCCTTTTACTCCAGGCTTTTCGTACCTGATCACGTGATTCATGGCTTGAGCTCTTTACCTTGTCTTTGTGTCTTGAACGTAATCATCTTCCTCCGGATCTGTCCATTCAGTTACCCATTTGAGATAGGCTGTTTGGCCCATTAACTGACCTCTTGTATGGCAGAACGCTATGTGTGATAGACCATGTGCTGTCTGGAAGTCTATTTCAATAGCTACGAAGATCGTAGACTTCCCCATGCTATAAGGGCGGAGAGCATATACAAAGCATTCCTCCTTTGAGGTCCTCCTTCCCACTGCTTTCATATGCTGAGTACCATATCTTATTCCCTAAGTGTGCTGTACTATCCAGGTAATTATTCAACACATGATCATCCTCCCTAGTATTTCTCTTAGGTCTCATTCTTTTCTTATGAGTTTCTATAATCATCTCATGAAGTATGCCAGCATAATTTCTTCTTACTGGACCAACCATAGCAACATTTGTCAGTAAACTGGTTGCTTTTACGTGTGCTACGTGTGTAGGAGGAAGCTCCTGAAGCCTCATTTTAATAGCAGAATATGACTGCCACAGAGCGTCCTGTATAACTTCCATACGTGACCTCCCCCAAAAAGGAAGCCTAGATTTATCTATTATAGGACTTGGTGCCTTCAGCTGTACCTCTAGAGTAGGAACAATTACAAATAAGTTCTCAGCTGTTCGGTAGTTGCCACATCTGTACCCCCCTTCTGCATAGGAAGATGCACAGGGATCCTTGCTGTATTTGGATCAAAATAGTTAGCAGTGCGTACTGTAAGTGAAATAAGGATGACCATGAACAAGATGCATGTAAAGAAAACATATAGATAGACCCACTTAATGCACAAGTAGTTTCTTGCTCGTTGTGGTGGCCTCTCGTTGTTAGCAACATTATTGATGCAATCTAGATTACCCATTCTCAATCTTTTTTAAGGAAGGAAAAGTAACCTTTATTCGGGTTATATCATACAATATTCTGGAAATATCTGAATCTGATCCACAAGTTCTTCAAAAAGCTGGCTGATCACAGGACGATTAACAGGATTCCTGATGTACAGAAAGGAGTCATCCTTTCTCCAGACAAAATCTGGGCACTTCTCCAGTAAGAAATAGAAGACTATAGAGAGTAGGCTCTGGAGCTCTTCCCTCGAAAGTCACATTCAGGACGTTCTCAGTGTTCTCTCAGAATATAGATTGACCTGTTTGATTATATCATGTCGTAATTCATTGAATTCCACTGGAGTCCTCGGATAGCTAAAGAAAATGCAAACGTCAGTTTGTCTTCCAACAAGATGTGGGCATTCCTGAATCAAATAGTAGAATACCATTCCAACCAGTCTATGAGCGTTGTCATCATATAGGGGCATTTGTGTTTTCACCACTGTACTCAGGATACCGGAGAATTTGCTCTATTATGGCTGCAAGCAAACATCTCACGATTGGACCATTCTTAGGATATTGCAGGAACAGATGAACACTAGTAGTTCTCCCAACAAGTGCAGGGTATGCACGAAGAATGAAGAGAAAAATTGTAAGAACGATCCTGTGAACGTGGCCATCAGGCACTACAATGGGTGGCTCCGAAAAGAAACTCAGTGAGAAAGGCATCACAGAACTGTTCAGTCTTTGAAAAGGAATTCCAGATTTGGCATCTTTCCTTCTCGATCAAGACTTAAATGTGTCTCAGTCCAATGTCAACAAGCTCCTGTGGCTCAAGAACAACTAACCTTTCTTTCACTCCTATTTTAGCAATCTGAAAGAGTGTCCCGAAAAGAAGCACAGTCCAATATTTTCTTTATCTGTCTATTGAACAGACTTTGTGTCCTTCTTCCTAGTCATGGACCTAGTCTGCCTATGCAGAGTTTTTTCCCTGATGCTTGCTTCCGATTGGGGTGTGGGAGAAGGGGGTTCTCCAGGATAGATCTTTATGTCTCCAATAAATATCCATGCTCATCTTCCTAGCACTTTCACTTCTGACAGCATTATGTCCTCAATGATGAATGGATCGTTAAAGCATGGCTCGTGCAAATTCCTTGTAAAGTTCTTAATTAGGAACTCATCACTGGGGAAAAGGTTGGGAAGACAGTTCTTTAAATCCGGTTGTTGCATGGTCTCCATCTATGTTCTGAGCCCAGCACACCTTCCATTTGAGCTGATCTGAAATGACAGAGATACTTGTAGTCATAAATATTAAATAAGCATGTAACTCCTTTCCTAACAATTCTGGCATCGTCTGGGCATCAGTTCTAGTACTAGATGGAGGTGTGAGGGGTGTCCTCAGCCGCCTCCATGTCACTATTTTGTGGGGCATAAGATGGTGGTCGGAACCTGGTTCATTTTTCAACACATACAATGCCAGTGATAGGGAATGTAACCATCCTTTTTTCAATGTAAGTTTCAATTGGGCTATGCTTTCTTTAAGAAGGCTGTTGAGTCTCTGACATACTCCATTCGCTTGTAGGTGATAAGCTGATGAAAACGTGTGCGTTATACTAAGCAACAAGCTAATTTGTTCAAAGACTTCATTAACATAATGAGGGCCATTGTCAGATCTTAATACTTCACATATTCCCCATCTAGGAAACACTTCTCGTACTAAAGATTTTGCTGTGCAGGTGGAATCTAGATGTGTACATGCACCTGCTTCAATCCACCTTGAAAAAGGACATACCACTATCATACATAAGTATCCATTACAGACCTGCAGCATATCGACATAGTCGATATGTAAATGCTAAAACAGACTATTAGGTCTCAGGATAACTCCTCTAGCTGTGCGCACTGTGTGCCCACCAGTAAACCGTTGACATATGATGCAGTTTACTACATAAAATGCAATGTTTTCAAGGAAGTTCGGAACAAACCAGTCCTCTGCAATAGCTGCTGCAAAGCTTTCTCTAGTGACATGCGCTGGATAGTGCAGATGTTCCAAAACCACCGTCAATAAGGCTACAGGCATCACTGGTTTAACAGTGCTTTCCTATAGCCACAATGCTTCGGAAGGGGATAAAGAACACCCCCTTCGTGTCCACAGGTATTTCTCATCCTGTGGTGCTTCCCCTTGAATTTCCATCAACTGAGTCGTAGACAAGTCATTAAAGATTTCATGCACACTCATCATAACCACATTACTTTCATTCACATCAGGCGTATCAAATTTCATAATGATGTCTGAACATGTTACTCTTTTTGCTTCTTCGTCTGTGGCTTGATTTCCATGTGAGATAAAATCTGCCATTGTAGTGTGAGCTGCGCATTTAACTACTGCGATTGCTACTGGGAGCTGTAGTGCTCTAATAAGTCTGTCCAATAAGGCGGCATGTTGCACTGGAGTGCCATCCGCTCTGTGGTAGACCCTCCTTTTCCAACTGTACATGGTTACTTCCTGGTCTGCGTTTTTCTCCAGCACAAAAATCAGCACCACTAATTATGCAGCATGTGCCAAAAAGTGAGATGTAGTCGTGCACTTATCAATACTTCAAATTCTTTATTGGCTCTGTGCT
Organism: Ambystoma mexicanum; assembly: GCF_040938575.1. Taxonomy (NCBI): domain Eukaryota; kingdom Metazoa; phylum Chordata; class Amphibia; order Caudata; family Ambystomatidae; genus Ambystoma; species Ambystoma mexicanum. Next base: position 357,567,123 of record NC_090928.1, read on the forward strand.
TTATCACAGCGGCACCTCTATATCTTTGTCCATCATTTTGATCAATTCTAGAAAAAACATCAATAAAGAGAATCTCTCCAGTTGCCAAAGCATATTCTTTTACCCTCAGGATTTCATCATAGAATTCCTCATAGTTCGAGCAATCATGTGCATGCTCGTCTTCTGCCAGTGGTTCTGCTATAAACATGGCGGGGTTCACAATTCTGCATCAAACTATTTTAATTGCTGGATTCGATATGACTATCTTGTTTGTCCCACAGAGTGGCTGCAGAGTGGACTGCTGAGTTGTCTGCAGTCTTTGGCAGTCCCCCTATCGTTTGCTGAGCTTCATTGAGTCTGTCTACCGTTTCTATTGTGTGGTGGAGGACTCACCACTTTCTTCAAAACAGACATTCTCCTGCAGAGCGGCTGTGGACTGAACTGCTTAGTGGTCTGCAGTATTTGCCAGTCCCCCTTTCCTTTACTGAGCTTCATTGAGTCTATCTACCGTGTCTATCGTGTGGTGGGAGAACTCACCACTTTCTTCAAAACAGACATTCTCCCGCAGATCGGCCGCGGAGTGGACTTCTGTGTGGTCTGCAGTCTTTGGCAGTCATTGGCCGTCCAGATGGAGGAATAAACGCATCATCTCAGGAGCAGCCGCTTCTGAGCAGCTGACAGCGACACGCGCCTGCCTCCCACAAACTTACAATGGAAGTCTTCATAGGTTGGGCTACATGCTCAGAACCCAGGTAAGAGCAAGGGTTCTTAGGACACAGTTGGAAAATAGTCTATAGCTGTGGACCAGTCGCCAAATGCTAACACTCTGAGCCCTCTGAACCCTAACTTGACCCAAAACTCGACCAGTCGAGCAATAGCCTCCAGCAACATTGCCTGTCAAGAGTGCGGGCCTTCATGGGCAGAGGCAGCAGAGGAGGGTGGCGAGTCTGACGAACATGCGGCAGAGGTGCCTCCCACTGCCATCCAGCCTGATCCAGAAGCGTCCCATCCAGTACCGTTGGCCCTAGTTGACTTCCCTTGGCAGCATTGTCACTCACCCCAGCTCTCTTGATGGGGGATGCTGGCGTTGATGACACCCAGCCGCGAGGGATCCCAGCGGTTATGCCAGACGCTGCTGCCGAGTGTGCTCTCCAGCTTTTCGCCAGCAGATCCACTCTCCAGCCCAGCTTAACAGTGGACGTCGAGATAGACCAGAACTTGGAGCAGGAGGATCTAATTTCGCCCCGGATGGCACTCTTTCAGGGGGGGATATGGGGGCAGAGACTTCGAGGTACTCAAACAGCGGACCCACAGGAGGGGGTGACCTCGAGGAGTCAGAGCAGCAGCTGCAGTCCAACAGCCCGGGGGAGGGGCTTGCTGCTCCATCCCCGCTGAGTAAATGTAACGCTCACCTGATTCCCGTAGAGGCGCCGGTCTTGACTGGGCGTATACCGTATCTTCAAAGGTGATGTGTAACACACGGCTGGCTCTTTGGGCTGGACCTCTGTGCACTGTATGTCTGACTCGAAGGGTAAGATGTCTGCAGATAGAAAATATGGGATTAAGGAACTGGGTTATTGAATGTCTCTCTCTTCTTCCCTTTCTCTTCTCCTGTAGAACCCCAAAGGTTAACGCTCTCACCTTAGGTAAGTGAACGCCGTGCTCTCCATCTGCCTCGGGGCAGGGTGCTGAAACCAGTTTCTTCACTGGATAAGGGGAGCAGGCCTCTTGACTTCAGAGGACTGCTGTCTGTCGTTTACTGCACGAACAGTAAGTTTCGAGTAATTCTAATGTCTTTAAAGTCTTTAGTAATGATGTTTCTTGTTTTGCAGGGTTCCGGCGATGGCGGATGACGGGCTGAAGTGAGTTGAAGATGGAGCCCGTGTGATGAATAGAAGCGCCTGGAAGCACATAAGTAAGCGCTTGTTGCCTGCTTCACGATGCGCTCTAACTGTCTTTTTATTTTGCAGGTACAAGTTCGGAGCGGCTGCAGGGTGCCGGAATACCCACTGGGTTAGATGTGGAAAGGAGTAATGGCACGTGAGTATTAAAGTTCCCCAATGTCTTTAAACGCACCTTGTTTTGTCTTTCAGATGCGGGATGCAGCGCCGAAGGCCTCCGGAGCGTGCAAAGAGTTGGTAAGCTTTTGTCTTTCAGATGCCGGAATGCAGTGTGAAGACCTCCGGAGCGCACGAAGAGTAGGTAAGCCTTTGTCTTTCAGATGCCGGAATGCAGCGCGAGGCGTTGGTGACAGCCGATGGACCAGGTAAGTGAAGAGCTGTTACTGAAGACCGTAATGCTAACCTGTTCTTTCTTGTCTTTATTGGTGTTGCTGAAGACTGGATTCAGGATGGTAAGCCTTTTTCCTTAGGCCCAGGATCAGATGCAGAAGACACGATGAGCGTTCTGCTGCAGAGGATGCAGAGTAACGCAAAGCAAGATTCATCCATCGGGTGTGGTTTAAATAGCCTCCTGTAGTGCTTAGGTGTCTCCTTCCACAGCCACGCCTAGGTAAGAAAAGAGTTCCTGCTTTCCAGAAGAGTTCCAGTGTTCTGAATCTAGGGAGTGGCTCCTGCCCCACCCAACAGGAAAAGTAGTTCCAAACAGAAGAGGATCAGAGGCTCAACTGGCAGGCAAGTAAGCAGCATGGTCTGCTGCAGGTAAGTCCACCCAAGCATTATGAGCCCGGCGCTTCCAGCGCTGGGACTGGGCATATTTATGAGCCTGGTGCCACTGGCGCCAGGACTGGGTCCAAAAGGTCCCAATTGGGACTGGTTGGCACTCGGAACCTGGGTTATGGATCTGCTTCCAAGGGAGTTGGGAAAACCCTGACCTTTTGGAAGCAGAGATCATGACAGTACCCCCCCTCAAGGCCCCTCCCAAACCGGGCTTCTCCGGGGGTTTTGGCTTGTCAGGAAATGTTCGGTGAAATCTTTTGATTAGGCGAGGAGCGTGGACATATTCAGCAGGTTCCCAGGATCTCTCTTGGGGGCCGTAGCCTTTCCAGTCAATTAGGTAAAATAGTTTAGATTTGGAGATCTTGGAGTCCAGAATGCTTTTGACTTCAAACTCGAGTTCTCCATCAACTAGGATAGCTTTTGGAGATTTAGTTAGTCGGGTTTGAGGTTGCACGGGTTTTAATAGAGAGACGTGGAAGACCGGATGTATCTTCATGTGCGGGGGCAAGTCCAACTTGACCGCTACTGGGTTTACTATGGTAGTGATGGAATAGGGACCAAGGTATCTTGGGTTGAATGTGCGTGGCCCTTGTAGAGGTAGATATTTGGTGGATAACCAGACTTGATCCCCTACTTGATATTGAGGGGCTTCCTTCCGATGTTGATCTGCTCCTTTCTTGTATTGTTCTTTAGCCCTTTGAAGGTGAGAAACAGCTTCCTTAAAGGCTTGGGTGATTGTAGAATGCAGGTAGTCTACTGCTGGTGTTTCAAGATCTTGGAGGGGATCCAACTCCGAGGTTCGAGGGTGACTGCCGTACAAAAGAAAAAACGGGGTTTTCCCAGTTCCCGAATGGACAGAGTTATTGTAGGCATATTCGGCTATCCAAAGGATGTCTTTCCAAGTTTTTTCAGTTTGTTGCAGCATGCAGCATAAATACTGTTACAGAGTTTGAGTGGTCCTCTCGGTTTGTCCGTCGGTCTGAGGGTGGTGACTGGTCGATAGTCTCACATCAATTTGAGCCGACCGACAGCAACTTCGCCAAAAATGATAAATAAATTGACTACCTCGATCCGAAATTAGAACCGAAGGAAAACCGTGCAGTCGGACGATGTTTTCGAGAAATTCTCGGGCCAGAGTTGCTGCTGTTGGCAAGCCTTTGAGCGGAATGAAATGCGCCATCTTGGAGAATAAGTCCACGATTACTAGAATCGTATTGTATCCAGAGCATGGAGGTAGATCGGTGATGAAGTCCATAGAAAGCGTATGCCAAGGGCGAGGTGGGATGTCAATAGGGCGTAAGAGGCCTGCTGGTCTTTCCTTTTGACTCTTGTTTTGGGCGCATACTCCACAGGACATTATAAAGTCTCTGATATCTTTTTTCCAAGACGGCCACCATAAGTAGCGCTTGATCTTTTCTGAGGTCTTGGCCATACCGGGATGTCCTTCCATTAAAGAATCGTGATAACAAGAGATTACTTTTTTCTGTAAATATGTGCTGGGTAGGTATAATCGTTCTTGGAAATACAATAAGTTGTCCTTTACTGCAAAGTCCTTTCCCTGCAGATGCCAATTCTGTATGTCTGCTGGAGTTACAAGTTGCCTGGCTTTATCCTTAACTTCCTCTATGGATTCTGTGGCGATTACACCCAGAATTCTTTGTTCGGGAATGATTGGTACAGGTTTAGGGTTGATCAAGTGTTCTTCCACTCCCATCCGAGAAAGGGCATCAGCTTTACCGTTCTTTGTACCAGGTCGATAGGTAATTATGAAGTCAAACTCGGCAAAGAATAATGCCCAACGGAGTTGTCTAGAGGATTGGGCTTTTGCTGTTTTCAAATATTGCAGGTTTCGGTGATCCGTAATCACAGTAACGGTGTGTCGGGCCCCCAGCAGATAATGCCGCCAAGCCTTAAAGGCAGACCTGATAGCCAGAAGTTCCTTGTCAGTAATCGTGTAATTGATTTCAGGAGGTGAGAATTTGCGGGACCAAAATGCCACGGGATGCAACTGATTGGTTACCGGGTCCTTTTGTGATAGAACTGCCCCCATGGCAAGGCTTGAAGCATCAGTTTCCACGATGTAGGGGAGTTTGGGGCGAGGGTGTTTTAAGATTGGTGCAGAGATAAATTTAGTCTTCAAATCCTGGAAAGCTTGTTCCGCCTCGGTAGACCATTCAAAACGTTTGTTTTTCTTTAACAAGGCAGTGATGGGCTGGACTATTCGAGAGAATTAGGGGATAAACCTGCAGTAAAAGTTAGCGAAGCCTAACATGCTTTGCACACCTTTTATGGAGGATGGTGATGGCCATTTGAGAACTGCATCGACCTTCTTTGAATCCATACGCACTCCGCCAGGTGATAATATGAATCCCAAGAATTCAACTTCAGTCACGTTGAAAACACATTTTTCCAACTTAGCGAAAAGTTTGTGTTGACGCAATCTTTCGTGGACCATTTTCACGTGTTTCCGATGTTCAGATTCCGATGAAGAATAAACGAGGATGTCGTCAATGTAAACAACAACACACACATCTATGAGCTCTCTGACGACGTCGTTCATAAAATATTGAAAGGCGGCCGGGGCATTGCAAAGTCCGAAGGGCATGACCTGATATTCAAATAGCCCATACTTGGTGCGGAAGGCCGTCTTCCATTCATCGCCCTCTTTTACTCGTACCAAGTGGTAAGCTCCTCTTAGATCCAGCTTTGTATATATGCATGCTTTTCTGACTTGGTCCAGGAGTTCAGGGATCAAAGGTAACGGATATCTATTCTTAACGGTGATCTGGTTCAGGGAGCGATAATCTATACAAGTTCTAAGGTCGCCTTCCTTTTTTGGAACGAAGAACAAAGCTGAAGAAGCAGGGGACTTGGAAGGACGAATAAACCCATTTGCCAGGTATTGATCCAGGTATTGTCGAAGGTGAAGGTTCTCAGGCTCAGTGAGGGCATAAATTCTACTACAAGGAGGAGTAGATCCAGGTATCAGGTCTATCTGGCAGTCATAAGACCTATGAGGAGGTAGAGAGTTAGCCTGATCCTTCCGGAAAACATCTTGGTATTCTAGGTATTCGGGAGGTAACTGGGGAGTCTCTGAAGAAATTGCTGCCAGTGCAACACCAGGTGGAGGGTGACAAGTAGAGACACATTCTGGAAACTGGACCGTTCTTGCTCGCCAATCGATCAGAGGATTGTGTTTCTCTAACCAAGGTATTCCTAAAATAATCTGAAACTGAGGGGCCTTGATCACATCGAACACGATCTTCTCATGGTGTCCATCTTGACTTACTAGCGTCACCTCTTGAGTGGTACGCGTTACTGGCCCGGAGGCTATCTCCGTACCATCCACCGTAGTAATGACGTCCTTTACAGCCTTGGGACAAAGAGTTAGATTCATCCTCAAAACCATTTCATGATCCACATAATTCCCGATGGCACCGCTGTCGACGTAAGCTTCAATTGCATGTAATCGATCCGGATTATCAGGGCTAATGAGGACCATAGATATCACGAAATGCAAGGTCACGGAACTGGTTTTCGCGCTCGGCAAGAGGACCTCTATTCTTGTCGGGCGAGGTCGTTTCCCTGCTCAGAGTTTGTAACTTTGGTAACTGCAGCTCCTACTGCCTTCTGGGCAGGTTTCACCGGACAGTCTCGAAGAAAGTGCCCTGAGTTTCCGCAATAGAGGCATAATTGCAACTGTTTTCTCCTTTCCCGCTCCTTTTGTGTTAGAGGACCTTTCAGACCCCCTATTTGCATGGGTTCCCCAGAGTCTACTCCTTTGGAAGGAGTTGGCGGTTTGGAAAATACTCGAGCATCAAACTTGGAACGATCGGCCTTCCTGTTCTGCAGTCTGTGATCTATTTGAACGACTAAGTCTATATAGTCCGAACAATCTTGTGGGGGATTCACTACTTGGGCTAACACATCTTTGAGCTCTCCACGTAGACCTCTATAAAACAGCGTAATCCTTTTGTCCTCAGGCCATTGAGTTTCCACTATCAGTCTGTTGAAAGACGCAATATAAGCCAAAAGGTCTTGATTACCTTGTCGCAACGAAAGAAGCTCATTGTCCCAGGCCTGCCCCTGTGAATGTCTTGCAAACAGTTTTTCCATACTGAGCTGAAAAGCTTGAAAATCATGGAGGACCGGATCATCTTGATTTACTAGAGGGATCGACCAGTCTGCCGCATTGCCACTAAGGTACGAAAGCACGAAAGCTACTTTAGCTTGATCAGTTGGAAAGGCTGCTGGCCGGCATAAGAAATGCAACCGGCACTGATTGATAAATACTGCAAACCTCTTTGGGTCACCAGAAAATCGTTCGGGCGGAGCCAGAGGTACATTCCCAGGTAGGTTGATCTGCACTGGATTCATAGAGGATGTAGAAGGACGATTTCCCCCAGATGCGGGTAACGGGGTCTGTCCGGCTTGTGACTGTAGCAATTGTCTAGCGAGATCATCTGTTCGCTCCTTGGAAATAATCAGTTCCCTTCTTAGAGCGTTTGTTTCCTGACGGGCTGCATGCACTTCTGCCCTTAGTTCCCCAAGTAACTGGGCTAGCTGGTCGGTATCTGAGGTTTCCATAGCGCCTGGACGGGAGTTTTGTGGTAGGCTTTGCGTTCTGTAACGCTCACCTGATTCCCGTAGAGGCACCGGTCTTGACTGGGCGTATACCGTATCTTCAAAGGTGATGTGTAACACACGGCTGGCTCTTTGGGCTGGACCTCTGTGCACTGTATGTCTGACTCGAAGGGTAAGATGTCTGCAGATAGAAAATATGGGATTAAGGAACTGGGTTATTGAATGTCTCTCTCTTCTTCCCTTTCTCTTCTCCTGTAGAACCCCAAAGGTTAACGCTCTCACCTTAGGTAAGTGAACGCCGTGCTCTCCATCTGCCTCGGGGCAGGGTGCTGTAACCAGTTTCTTCACTGGATAAGGGGAGCAGGCCTCTTGACTTCAGAGGACTGCTGTCCGTCGTTTACTGCACAAACAGTACATTTCGAGTAATTCTAATGTCTTTAAAGTCTTTAGTAATGATGTTTCTTGTTTTGCAGGATTCCGGCGATGGCGGATGACGGGCTGAAGTGAGTTGAAGATGGAGCCCGTGTGATGAATAGAAGCGCCTGGAAGCACGTAAGTAAGCGCTTGTTGCCTGCTTCACGATGCGCTCTAACTGTATTTTTATTTTGCAGGTACAAGTTCGGAGCGGCTGCAGGGCGCTGGAATACCCACTGGGTTAGATGTGGAAAGGAGTAATGGCACGTGAGTATTAAAGTTCCCCAATGTCTTTAAACGCACCTTGTTTTGTCTTTCAGATGCGGGATGCAGCACCGAAGGCCTCCGGAGCGTGCGAAGAGTTGGTAAGCTTTTGTCTTTCAGATGCCGGAATGCAGTGTGAAGACCTCCGGAGCGCACGAAGAGTAGGTAAGCCTTTGTCTTTCAGATGCCGGAATGCAGCGCGAGGCGTTGGTGACAGCCGATGGACCAGGTATGTGAAGAGCTGTCACTGAAGACCGTAATGCTAACCTGTTCTTTCTTGTCTTTATAGGTGTTGCTGAAGACTGGATTCAGGATGGTAAGCCTTTTTCCTTAGGCCTAGGATCAGATGCAGAAGACACGATGAGCGTTCTGCTGCAGAGGATGCAGAATAACGCAAAGCAAGATTCATCCATCGGGCGTGGTTTAAATAGCCTCCTGTAGTGCTTAGGTGTCTCCTTCCACAGCCACGCCTAGGTAAGAAAAGAGTTCCTGCTTTCCAGAAGAGTTCCAGTGTTCTGAATCTAGGGAGTGGCTCCTGCCCCACCCAACAGGAAAAGTAGTTCCAAACAGAAGAGGATCAGAGGCTCAACTGGCAGGCAAGTAAGCAGCATGGTCTGCTGCAGGTAAGTCCACCCAAGCATTATGAGCCCGGCGATTCCAGCGCTGGGACTGGGCATATTTATGAGCCTGGTGCCACTGGCGCCAGGACTGGGTCCAAAAGGTCCCAATTGGGACTGGTTGGCACTCGGAACCTGGGTTATGGATCTGCTTCCAAGGGAGTTGGGAAAACCCTGACCTTTTGGAAGCAGAGATCATGACAGTAAACTTGTGGATCTGCTTCCGCTGAAAGCACAAACAACGGGTTGAACGCTTATCAAAATATCATCAAAAGGCCTGGGAAAAAATTGAAAAAGGCCTCCAATTCGACTAAATCTCAGGCTAAAATGAGTAACCCTCGTGAAAACCAAAAAAATCAAGTGATTTCTAATACACTCCAAAAGTTTTTTAAAACCAAACTGATGTCAATTTGTGCACAAAACAATGAAATCTCGGATGCCAAATTGATTGAAGGAGCAGAACTTTTGAATGCCCTGACGCTATCTAATAATCCACTGTGCATTGTGGAGAGATCAGAAATACCTAGTAAAGGGGGGTGCCCATCTGATAATCCACAAACAACAGACAAAGAATTGCAATTAGAGAAAGACTGGCTACAGAAATCTCTGCCAGTAAGGAAGTGGCATTTTGGAAAACCACACACGAAAGATCTACAGTCCATGAGAAGGGTCCCTTTAATCTATCTCCCTCGAAGAGTGATGTTCTGGCAATTCGAGACCAGCCCCTGGCTACACCAGTAGAGGTTGAGACTAGTGAGAGTGCTCATATCATAGCCCCAGATCTCCAGCCCTGCAACGAGCCTCCTTCCAACAAGTCTTTGAATCCCAGGGCATGGGGTTATTCCCCATCGACAATGACAACACCACGCCCTTAAAACCCTCATACACTCACCCTACAGCTACCGATCTTGGTGCAAGCCCTTGCTTTCCACCTACAGTTAGGACGGAGAGGGGAGACCATAAAGCATGCGACCTGCAGATGAGAAAGAGCTTGGATTACTTTACACCAAGGGATTTTTCAGCACCGTCTACCCTGTTGAATAGACGGGAGAGTGACCAAATCACTCCATCTATAAAAGAAACTCCGTCCAGGAAACCTGACCTGATGACGATAATGTCAACAATCACGATAGCTCTGGCCCCCTTCTGCAAGCTATATGAGTCTATGAATGACGGACTTAAAGACCAAACGACCCTCCATGCCCAAATGCATACAAAACTGTTCTTTCTTGAAGGTTATATGCTGGCTAATAAGGAGGGAAAAACACATTGAGTTCCACCCAAACTAAAGATGCCCCGACCAACTGTGCAAGGTTAATTGCACCAAAGGTAACTGGTTCCATGTGTTAATATCCCTGCAAAAATATTGCTATACAAAAATATCGCCATATTTTTGCGGCAATATTGACCCATGGACCCTGTGGGGGACACCCCTGCAACCCATGCATTATTTTAAAATGTGCGGGGTACACCCTGCAACCCCCGCTCCCACAAATTATCCCTCCCAAAAATATTGCCTATGGCGAGACAAACAGCCATATGTACGGCAATATTTTTGGTGGGGATATTTTGTAGGGATACCAGGTAACTGTGGCGTCCCAAACTGACAAATGGCCTGCCCCTCCTACAGAAGATAGCAACTCTGCGCTGCCGATCAAGACTGCTCTAAATGTCGGACTGGGCCCCATTATTGAGGAAGCCCAACCAAATATATCCAATTCTAGATGTACAAAGAGAAAGGTTCCAACGACAATTGCATCAAAAACTCAGGTGAAGAAAGCCAGGACCAATGGCTCTGTTATATCTTCAACATCCACTCTTGGGGCAATCTCTGGGCTACCATCAACAGAGGCCCACAAAATCATGGTTGTGGAGGAGAAAGTGATTGAAACCACCTCCTTCTATGGAATCTTTTCCAAAAGACTAGGAGGCACCCTAAGTGACTCCACAGTGAATGTTACATCAAAGGATTTGAAGAAACCTTCCAACACAAGCAGTATAACAGAGAGGGTAAGGATGCTCTTTCCAGTCAAAACCTCATTCCAGCCTATAAAACCAACGAAAAGCACAACAAAGGTGCATCAACATCAGATGAGGAATCTGTTGATCTCTTGAACATGATAGAGGACTCTGAGTCAGAACTGATGGTGCACCTAAAAAAAAAAGGAAAGCAGAGTCACAGGGGATTGAGGTGGGCCTGAAGCCAACTCAAAGGAAACCAGATAAATATAGCTCTTGCTCCCCCCATTCTTGACAGTTGCAGAAAAATGCAATCAGAAACATGGCCGCGATACCTCTCTTGCACGAGGGAAGCGCAGTGTAGAGTGCCTATCTTTGTCCAAGTTCTACTGTAAGGATGATCAGCAAAGACGGAGGACAGGAGTGGTCCACAGTCTGAGTCGCACAATCCATTGTAGGCACCCAGGGATACGGAGTAAAGACAGAATTGCCCACTCAACTAATCAGAGTATTTTGAACACCAACAGAGAGAGGATCCACCCGAACACAGACACAACTTATCCCCAAGAGCAGGTCAGACGAAAGCTGCAGGCAGTAAGAAGCCAATACTCATTGACCCGCGAGTGAGATCAATACAAGACTCAAGATCATTCAAGTTGGAGAGAACTTCTCACAAGAAGGACAACTTAACTGTGAACCATCAAACTCTAATGAAGCTCTGCGATCGAATTCCAGGCCTGAGAGGCTTTCATCCTGATGATGTCAAAATTGTGGAACCTGCATACGAAGATCGCACGACGCCTCCTTTCTTCACATCACTTCTCACAAAATAAAATTCTTATTGAATAAGGCATAGTTTTGTTTAACTGTTTGCAGTCCTTTTTCGGCTTTTACTTCCACTTTGGGCGATTTCCAAGTGCAATTAATAAACTGTTGTTTGCCTGGATGCTGCACCCTTAAGTGAGTATTGCGGGTGCTGCAATATTTATTCAAATTTTATTTTTGGAAAACACTTATGTGGATTGCGCTTCAGGCAAAATAATATATCCGTCACTATCAAAACATTGAAAATCAGACTTCAAGAACATCTAAGAGCCATTAAGAATAATGATATAAGATACCCTATGGCAGTGCACTATAATCAAGATCATGAAATATCTGAAATAAAAGAAATTACATTTTTAGGCATTGAAAGAGTTGACACAATGGAAAGAGGTGGAAATATAGAGCTCCAGCTAAGAAGAAGAGAAGCCAAATGGATTTGTATTCTGGACACGTGTCACTCTGGCCTGAATTCGGAACATGAGATGGCCTATTGGCTATAGAAAGCTGAATTATGAAAATAGAATGCAAAAATGTATCCAATAAGTTTCAAGCACTATCATGTTTTGATATATCTTCTTTTGATCATGTTTTATGAAAATATGTGTTGAATTGCAGTAAAATTGGTTATTTTTTTTTTCCAAAAAAAATGCCTTTTACCTTATGGTTATAGTTTGAAATAAGTCTCTTCTCAAATTTGCTCTATTGATCCTTTTCTTTCCTGGCTTTCCCTTGTTTTTTACTTTGATCTGAAATAATGGATCCGTTTGATATTACCCAAAAAAAAAGGATCCTTAGGAAGGATACATTCGAACCAGACAAACGTTATAAAAAGGAATCACTATGGTTTCAAGGCAGAAATAGAGAAACAAAATGGCTGCCAGACGTCAAAGCGTGACGGGTGACGTCATCGCGTAACGTGACGCGGTGACGTCACACGTTACGCGATTGCGTCCTTTATAAAGGATAGAAAATAGCACTGAAAGGTAGTGCGGACTATGGCAGACTGGTGGCATTCGTACCGAGTAAAAATAAAAGGTAATTCAATTTAATTTAATTTCTTTGAGATAACTATGGGTGTGAACAGCATTTTAAACTTTAGTATCCTGGAACTTTGGGGGAGAGCTTCACAGTAGCTCTACCTTTACAATAAATGTGACTGCTCTAAAGAGGGCATTTGAATGAAGTTTGAAAAATGATACACTACCTAAAAGCATTGAGAAAATGATGCACATAAGGAGAGACTCTGATAGATCACTTCCTGTGAAACACGTAAGTAAAGCAAACACAGACTGTAGGTCTCACAACGGAGTTGCTCAGAGAAGTTCGTCCTGCGATCTAAGGAAAGTCTCCTTTACAAAATCGGCCAGGAAGTACGACTCCCCTGCAGACATAGCACAAATGCCTGACAAGATGAGATGGTGCCATGATTCAGCTGTGGACGCAGCTCAGGAGCTTAGAGTCAGCGAAAGGGCCAGACTTTTGAAAGGTCCCTTCGCCAACCTCAAAATAACATTCAAGCAGGATACACCAAAAAAAAAAGAATCGCCTCAAAGGACAGCGACCTGGGATTCTCAAGCAACTCATGATCACATGAAGTGTACAAAAAATTGGACTTGGACTTCTAGAGTTCATACGGACCACACAACAATGTAACCACCAAGGCCAATCTGGACCAAGGGGGAGGAGGAGTACGGGAAAGTCCAACATCGAAGCTTGGAGGAAACATTGTATACTCCGGGATCTTGGAATACTTGTGGTTTTCAACATCTCACTGGGGCCTCTGGCGTGAACTTGGGAGCCTTCGATGTACTCTGTTTGCAAGAGACCTAGCTGGTTTCTAAACCAACATTAGAAGTCTACGAAATGGCCTTTTCTTCAGCCATAAAAGGCCCCAAAGGTCGTCCTTCATCTGGTTTGCTTACTGCCATACGATCAGGGAGTGGACTCCACCCGAAGACTACTATACTAACATTAGATCCAATCCTGGCGACTTTAATTATCATGGAACTTTAAAAAAAAACCAATGAAAGGGACTCAGAAGAGTCGATCCTCCTCATTAACTCACACTGGAATCCATCTGCAGTTTCGACAGTGAGTTACATTGAGCAGATGGACAAGATTCTCGAAGATGCCCAGGACACTTACAAAATTGACCACATAATTATCACTGGGGACTTAAATGCTACATGCTTTGATAGAGATACAAAATCATCCTGGAAAGACATTAGCTACCCATCACATAGAAGGGGTCTAAAATGGAACCAACGAATGTCCGGAAAAGGATCTTCACAATTTACAAAAACTCAAAGACTACGCAGGTCCTTTGTGTCCTACATGGGAGCACAATGGCACAGGTCTGACATTAGACCACACCTTCGTATCGCGTGAATTCCTGGCCCTAATTGACTCCTTCAAAGTGACTAGAACCAAGAACAGTGACAATAACATCTTGACAGCAATCTGGAAATCACCTGGCTTAACTTCATTTATGACGGCTGATGTGGAAAGCTGTAATGGTAACAGACACCTTAGAATATCTGCAAAAGATATTGCAGATCTCTCAGAGACCTACAAGTTAGCCACACACTATCTAAACAGTGAGAATTGGGCCAAGATTGACTATAACCCACTACTTGTAGCATACAAGACACAGAAGTCTCCACACTCCAACCCGACAAAAACCAATCTCCACATCTATGACAAAATCTTGGTGGAGAAGAGATGGCTGGTGAGACGAGCACAGAGGATCGCCAAACAATCATGCAACCCAATATCACTGGCTAATGCTAAATCGATGAAAAAAAAGTACAAATCATGGTTGCAGCATCAGCCTTTTGAACTTTGCCAATCTGACTCAGAAGTGATGCTACGCACTCTGTGTGGGAAGAGGTCCAGGGACTTTTGGACCCTGATAAAACCAAGAGCCATGGAGACTAACACCGCTCTACAAAGTAACGTCCCCGAAAATACTTGGATAGCTCATTTCACCGACTTATACAAGCCACCAGCCAACGAACAACTCTCCCCCATGTCCTTCCATGAATCAGACTGGGACATTCTTACTAAGATAGTGTAAATAACGAGAAAAATTAAGAAACTGAACAACTCGAGAGCAGCCGGCCCAGATGGGATTACCAACTAGGAGCTGAAAAAACACCCAAAAATGTGGGAAACGTTTGTCAGCGCTATCTTTCTAAACTGTAAGAAAACCGGTGAGATACCACCATCTTGGAAACAAGCCCACGTCGTCCCTATTTTCAAAAAAGAGACAAAAGACAATCCCTGCAATTACTGGCCTTTTGCCCTTTTAGACACCATTGGCAAACCTTTTGGATCCTTTGTTTTGGACGAATTGCAGCAATGAACAGTTAACACTGGTTATCAAGACCCCTTTCAAGCTGGATTTGTCAAATGCTTGGGCACCACAGTGAACATTTTATTGCTTAACATCTTGAAGGCCAAGACAATGGTGGGAAATACCCCGGTTATTTGGTCTTCGTGGACTTGGTTCAAGCCTTTGACCGAGTCAACCGGGACCTACTCTGGATGAAATTAGCCCAGCGTAAATGCCTGAACTCCATCCTTGCTCTTGTAAAGGCACTATACTCATCCACATCTACGAGAATTAGACTGAACAGGGCAGGACTTTTATCTAAGGAAATTCCAACAGCAAGTGGAGTGAAGCAGGGCTCCCCTTTGGTGCTGGCGCTATACAATGCTTGTATAGCTGACTTCATGGACTCGCATGAAAACGTCAGAGCCTTTCCACCAACGATAGAAAACACAAAAATTCCAAGACTACTCTACGCGGATGACATCATTTTAATCGATCAGACGCCGGTGGGTCTTCAGAGACAGCTGCAGAACTTAATCGCCTACCTGGACAAAAATAACCTACAGCTAAATAAAGATAAAAATAAGGTTATATACTTCGCCAAAAGGGGTACTGAGAAGAAACCTACAAAGTTTTTTGCGGATGGGATCCCACTTGAGAGGGTCAAAAGCTTTAAATATCTTGGAATAGTCTTCAACAACAGTAAAATGGAGACTCAGATGCAAGATATTCTTGATGAAAAGATGGTATCTTTGATAGCCCAAACAAAGGCAGTTAACAGAAAGTTTGTTCGCTTCTCCCTGCAACCGATACTGAATTGTTTCAGAGCGAAAGTCATACCAACTTTGATTTATGGTGCTGAGGCCTTTCTGGCATTACCCGCAATTGTGTGGAAGAAATTTTAAGGTTGATTTTGGAGGAACGTGCTGACACTACCCCAGTCAACTCCAATTACCTTAATTCATCGAGAACTCTGCACGTCGTCTCTTAAAGCTATAGTGAATCAAAATGGGCTGATGCTCTATAGGAAAATCATCTCACCTTCACCAAAGGCCCTTCTTCAAATTATTAGAGACGAAATGGAGGGTGACCATATTGCAATACTTACTAACTGGAAGGACAAAAATAGACAGATTCTGGACAAAATAGGAAGCTCAGAGGAAGAACTGCTACAAAACCCCTTAAAGGTTAATTAAAAAGCCACTCATTTTCGACTGGATTGAAACTCAAGAGGAAGACACTTCATACATTCTCACTCAAGACCTTCCGCCGAGACATAACAAACTGAACGAAATTCCCCTTACTTAGCAAAATTCCCTAATCAGGGTTTCGGAGCAGCTTCCTAAGGATCCGACTAAACCTGCTTCACACCAACGAAATTCTAGCCAAAATGGGCATGGTACCTTCGAATAAATGTCGCTATTGCAAGAGCCCAAACCAGGTGGAGACAATAAAACATCTCCTCCTATATTGCTCGGGGGTTACTGAAGTGAGGAAGACCTGGCTAAGTCCCCTCTTCAAGGACCTCCAAACCTTCTGCGAGCAAGAATGGTTGACCCGATTAATTAGTGGTGAAAAAACCCAATGGACAATCGCAGTAGTGGGCTTTTTCGGACAATTTGGCCTGCATGGCAGTACTAAGGAGGTCTCTCCCTAGCCCACTGATGTTGCGCTTGGTTAAAAATCAGGATTGTAATCACAAACTGCATGACCCTGGGTTCGTTGGGGAAAACAAGGAGGTGGGTTGGGTTGAAGACACATTTGTATTTAAATGTGTCCCCTAGAATGAACTTACTCCCACTATAACGGTCCAGTTCGAGAATTGGAAAATTCTTTTACAGGCTCTCTACGGAGATGCCGGATTGTTCTTTTTGTAAATATTGTTTTGTACAATTAAACCAAATAAAAAAGAAATAATAATAATTGGGAATCCCTAGAACAGGAGCTGTGCAAATTGCCTTTTTCAACTCATCAAACCCTTCCTCAATGTCCTCAGTCCAGACAATGTTTTCTTGAGTTGACTGTGCTATCTTTAGAGCCTGCAACAAGGGCCTTATATATATATTATATATGAACTGTAATCAAAGACCCATGTTCTCACATAATTGCATAGCCCTACAAATCTTTCCATGTGCTTTATTGTATGTGACTTTGCTGTTTACAAAGTAGCCTCAGCTCTTTCAGGTGGAACTTTCTTTCCTTCATGTGAAATTAACTGACCTATGTATAACACCTCTTCTCGACAATACTGCAATTTCTCCTTGTCCACTTTATATCCTTTCTCTGCAAGAATAATCATTAGCTGAACTGAATCACGTCTGCACTCTTCCTCTGAGGTGCTAGAGACTAACGTGTCATCTATGTATTGCAACACAACACTCTGCAAATCAATATTGCTTAGGTCCATTTGCAGAACTCTATTGAAAACCGATGGAGACTCACAGTACCCCTGAGGAAATTTTGTGCTTTTTAACTTAGTCTGTCTAAACCTAAATGACGTCTTGAGAATCCTTATGCAATGGGATTGAGAAAAATGCATTTTTCAAGTCAATCACTATGAAATCTCGTGCCTCTACAGGGATACTACATAAGATTGTTGCTGGATTAGGAACTAGAGGGAACTCAGCCTCTACAATCTGATTAATTGGCTCATGTCTTGCACTAGACACCATGACCCACTTTACATTTTTCACAGGATACACTGGCCTATTACATGGTGACTCTGACATCACTAAGATACCCTCTTCCATCATGGCGGATATCGCCATACCTTTGCTTGCCTCTCGAGACATGGGATACTGTCGTGCTCGAGGTAAAATTGCTCCTGTCTTCAATTTAATCTTAACTTCTCCAGCCCCCTTTAGTAGTCCTACATCATAGGGCCTGTTGCCCATAATGAACCTGGCACTTTTACCATGTATTCATCAAACAAATTGGGACGCTTCCATGTTAACATCATTCTCTGAGGAACCTCACGTCTAATTGCTCTTACCCAATAAGTAATACTCATTTCAAATACTACTTTGTCATCTGATGGATGATCTCTAAACAAATCCTCATCAGTGACATTAGTCAATCTCTAACCTTCCCCAATTGCTATCACTGTACACTATCGTCTGCCTTTAGCTAACTCTCCTTGCACTATAGCTGCTTGTAATTGTAAGGGAAAAACGTGTCCCTCCTCTTCATCCATAGGTATCCTTAGCCTGAATAAAAATTCAACAGGTATCCTCACAGTTTTACCCACTAAAACTGGTATCCATGTTAACAAAATGTGTATACAATAGTGGAAGACCTCTGGCTTTAACGGTAACGGTACTCCTCGTATGGCCATTTTCCCTGTGAATGCCATAATAAATTCACTCACATTTAAATAATGCATTCCTGGAGTCGAACACACTATGCCTTCATCACTAAACAAAATCGTCATGTTTAACTTTGTCATTAAATCTCAACCTAATTTATTAACAGGTGTATGTCTCAAATAAAATAATGGTACAGACATGTCGCATTCCCCTATGGAAACTGGCATTTTTTCAGCAAAAGGAACTCTACTTGTAGCTCCTGTGAAATCTTGAGCATTCATGGCATACCCAGATAATGTAAATTTCCACTCTCGTATACATGAGCGTGTTGCCCCCGTGTCTACTAAAAAATGAAAAGATTTGCCCCCTATAGTGACATCAACCCTTGGTTCCTCTTGAGGATTGGGAGTCACTGAAATCACTGAACACATCAAGTCTCCCAGTGAGCTGTCCTATTGTGGGTACATGTTGATCCCTGTACCTGTGAAAGGATTCCCTACATCGACAGTGACAGCCCCTATCCTAGGAGTCATTAACTGTCCCGTGCTTGTGCCCTGCTGTGTCTGCATGGGTGAATGCTGTGACTGCCCTTGCGGCAGATTCATTGTTATTTGCAGTGTTTGTAAATGTTGCTGCACTCTCAGCACTTGTGTTTGCTGCACTTCGATTTTGGGCGAACCCCTCTACACTTTGCTGAGTGTATGCAGGCGGGTATGTGGTCCCCCCTCTTAAGAACTGCCCATTCTGCACAAATCGTTGGCTTCCACACATGCGTGCAATGTGTCCTGTCATTCCACATGTCCAAAATATAGGAGGTCTCCTCATTTGCCCTTCTTACATGTCTTGATTATCATTCTGCCTGTTCTGAAACCCCCTCTGATTATTCTGGAAATGTGCATGATTATTTTGGAAGCCTCTACCTCAGAAATGTCCCCTTCCTCGTGGTATGAATCCATTATTACCTTGTCAAACCACCTTTGGTTATTTGCCTGTGTCATGCTTGCTGCTTACTGTGATCCTGACCCTTCTCCACTAGTCAACATTGCCCCTTCTATGGTGTATTTTTCTGCACTAATTTCGCTTCCTCAGATTTCCTAGCATCATCTTTCTTTCGATTCTTCTCCTACAGTAATCTACAATAATGTACAATGGTCGGCTGTATTTCTGACCATGGTTTCACTTCCATTCCCACTAACTTCTTTAGCTCATTCTGCACTGGGTCTGGCAGCCCTTGGGATAATATGTGATAGAATACAGGCATAGAATTCCCCCATGGCTAACGAGTTTCCAAAGACCACTGTTCTTGGAAATTCTGATTGTAAACAAGAGAATCCTCCCATTCCTGCATCTTTCTTGCCATTATAGCTCCCATATCTGATGTGTCTGGATACTGTACTCACAGTGCTTTCCAGACTGCCACTGTGCAGTAATTAAACAGCGCTCCCTCATGAATGGTATTATGCGCAGTGACACTTGAGTATCCTGCTCTCAACCAAATGTCGTCTGCTCTCTCCCCAAGAATAGCGGCTAGAAGATCTTTAATGTCTCCTAGATTTCCTGCCTTCTTTTCTCCAGCACCTGGGTGCCTGCCCTGCTACTCCAGCTGCAGCCGCCATGCCTGCAGCCTCATCTGAGCGTTACTACCAAGGTAAGCCTGGCAATTGTGGAGTACATCACGCCTGATGTGCAATTTTCGTGTGTTCCATCCGAGAATTTGTGACTTTGTTGTCGGCTGCACAACGTTTGCTGTAGATTCCATGTTGCACCTGGATGAAACCCTTTTCTTGGGTTTTTTGCTTTTATTTCTGAAAATCACAGGCATTCGAAGGCCTCTCCAAGATGGCCGTACTGTTTCAAACTGGACGTCCTTCGTTCATGGCCAGGCCCTGACTCCCTCTCCCATTGGTTGCCAGGCCTAGATAGGCAAATCAGTGCACCCAGGAGGCGGGAGCCAGCACCTGACCACTAAGGCCAACAACAAAGGCCCTGTCTATCCCTGCCCACCATGGTACACCACATTATGTCTGTCTCAGCCCCCCTTTGACCCCAATGCCCCCCGTTTGTCTGTCTGAGCCCCGCTCCCACCCTAATGCCCCCCTGTTTGTCTGTCTGAGCCCCCCTACCCCAATACCCCCTGTTTGACTGCCTGAAGACCCCCTCCCACCCCAATACCCCCATTTGTCGTTCTGAGAACCCCTCCCACACTAATGCCACCGTTTGTCTGTCTGAGCCCCCACCCCAATTGCCCCATTTTTTTGTCTGAGCTCCCCACCCCAATGCCCCCTGTTTGTCTGTCTGAAGACCCCCTGCCTCCCCAATGCCCGCCGACTGTCTGTCTGAGCCCCCCTCCCATCCTCTTTTGTGTCCCCCCTGCCCCTGCAACCTCATGTTTTCCCTTTCTGACCCCTGTCCATCTGTCTGTCCCCTCTACCTCTTGGTCTTTCCTGTGTGCACCTATTTCCCCACACCTTTATTCCTCTCTCTGTCCCTGCCTTACCCCGTGCCCCCCTCTACTGTCTTCTAGTTCCCCTCCCTTTCACCCCCTGCCTTCTGTACCCTGATTCTTGCCCCCTCTCTTCCCCCGGCTTGCTTCTATTCCTGAATCCCCTTCTCTCTTGACCTCTGATAATAGCTTGTCTGTCTCCCCTTTCCTTCTTGTCCTCTCCTCTCTCTCCCTCCCCAGTACTACCTTGGTTCAGTCACCGGTCCTCTAAAATAGTCACTTGTTTTGTTCCTCTTCTCTTCCCCTCCATCCCCTCCCTGACACCTCCCCTCCTCCCCCTCCTATTGTCATTCTTGCACTGCAACAATTGCTGACAGGCATAGTAATGTTACTGCTAGTTTTGTCTCCTTTTTTCCATCCCCACCTCTCCCTTATTGTTCCATACACTTGTACTATCTGTTATGATATGATAGTTTCTTTTCTCACATTCTGATTTGTTTCAAGGACCTGTAAGAATGTAACTGTATTTTCCCATGCTCCCTTCCTCCTTGAAGCGCTTTGAAACACATTGTGCATAGGTGCTATACAGATAAACAATCAATCAAAACAATCTATCAATCCTATAGCTAACATATTTCCTTCTGTCTTTTTCTCTAACTCATGTATCCATTTCCCAGCACCGGAAGTTAAACTCTGAAGTTTACACCTTAAATTTCTTTATCCATCTGTGGCTATGGTATATTCTGTGGTCTGGCTCCTCCTTTCTCTAACAAGGGAAACTGCGAGATCCCAAATTCACATTCATCGCCCATCGTCTGTCTGTCCATAGCAGGGACAATGGTCCTGCACCGCCTTCTTCCTGGTACCGATCTTACCCTGCTTACATAAAATGGCGAGATCCCCTCTCACTATGGGATCTCCCTGTGGGCTGATCTAGTCATGGCAGAGACTCTGACGCCCGCAATTTGAGTAGATCTAGATCTGAACATCTCACTTCTTTGTCCATTGGAGAACATCTTTCAGGACCAAATGCATGATCTCCCTCTTCCCCACGGAAGGTCTCTCTGTCCTCGTCTAACATTTCCTGTGCCCAGCTTGTGTGGCTTCCCTCGTCTTCATCTCTATTCAGGGTTAGTCTGTCTAAAGACAACTCTTTAGGCTGAAACTACACGAGTCTCCCTCTCTGTTGTATAACTGCATACTCTCAAGTCGATCGTTTTACCCTTTCCGTTCAGTTCTTTCTTAGGCCTCATATCATGATAGACTTTATTGTGTCCTCAATGCATCTAGAGTCATACTCATCCACTATATTTTCTCTATACGGACTTGGCATCGGTTCATGTGTCGGGAAGAATTCTTCTATATGCTCCCATTCTACTACTGGATTATGCTCCATCATTTTTTTTTTCTATGTGATCAACGTCTTGTGCTCTCTGCCTTATCTTCCATTCTATTTCATCATTCTCTCCTTGTCCCTTCTCACTTCGTCCCTTGGGACTTTAGAGATCACATCTCTTTCCGAGAATCTACTCTGGACCTTCGTCGCTAAAATGCGAAGGTGACTCATATGCTGGATTACTGTACCATGTCGCTGCCTTGAGTTCTCTTAATGGGTATACTCCGTCATCCTTTACACAATCACGTTTTACTTCAGGCATGGCAGGGGGAGCAGAAGACTCCTCACCTCCAACTTTGGTATGTTGAGTATTCAGTCCTTAGGAGGCGGCTCTTCTCTTTCCTTATGGTACATTTTCCAGAGCTCTAAGCTTGCTAGCTTTTTAACATACTTTTTTCCCGTGTATTCTGCATGCAAGTATGTCGTCATGTTTGGCAAAGCTCCCTTTCATAGGGATCCCTCTTGTGGCCATGGCATGAACATCTTATCTGCCGTGCCTTTAACCCATTCTGCACTGTACTATTTAAGCTTTGGTGCGTGTTTTGATAACTGCTTGCATAAAAGTATAAGCAGAGTAATATCCTCAATTTTGACTCATCACACTTGACTGTCAATACTCACCTTTACTCTTTTCACTTTTCAAAAATATGTTTCATAAATATGAGCATGCACCAACCATCGCAGCACCAAGCCTTTTATATTAAGTTTAATCTTGTTCTACTTATTCACTAAAACACCATCAATTCAATTAATTAAACAAATAATTAAGTTCCAAGATCTCGTGTTTTTCTTTTTCATATCTCTTAATTCGTCAATTACTTCTTCAGCACATATATATTTATACAACGCATAAAACAAGCCGACAAACTGACAAACTCAGCCGGCCCATGTATATTTTAGCCTATGTTCCTCGAGACTATATCTTCATTCACGATCTTCAAGGCACCCCTAAACACACTCTTAGAGAGTTTGAGTCATTCTCTTTAGACAGTTTTTAAATATAGTCTACGTTAACCGCTATTGGTATTCTAGATATGACTCTTTCTGATACGTGCTATGACGCAGGACACTGGGCTTACTCTACTGTGACGTTCTTCGTCTCACAGTTTCTTAATTGCTTGGCAATCCTTTCTTCAAGTCAATAACTTAATAACTCCTTCACGCTCATTGTCTCGAGTTGTTTTACCCCAACTTCCCTTTTTTACTTAGTTTCCCTTGTTAGTGTCTCCACTCATTGCCCCTTCACATTTTTACCATCTCACTCACTTTTTACTCACCATTCGCTTTTTCAACTTCTGACTCTCGGCATCGTCGCCTCTTCAACCAGCCTTTTCAACCTTCCATCCGCTCAGCTTCCTGTAGAAAGCGAGAGGGGATTCTGCCTGAAAACAAGGGGCCCATCCTACCTATGCTTGCAAGCCTTATTTTAAACTAATTTCCGCTATCCACAGGGAGCTTCACGTCCTTTCAGTCGAATGGCAGAGGACATCCGAAATTGACAGGACCCCAAAGCTTACTATACCAACGGATCTTTAACCATCATCTCTCTGCTACCTCATGAACCGGGACAGCTGACCCAGCCCTTTAAGAAGAGGTAGCAATACTTTGAGATGAATGGGAATGCAGAATATACTCAAACATCAATAATCAAAACGACTCAGGAAGTTGGCAAAGTTGACTGTTTTAATGTCAGTTATCTAAAACAGGGAGTACACCGTACATCATTGGACGTCTCACAGCATGATCTCAACAAAATTTCTAAAAAACATCATCTTTATAGCAAAAACTTGTCACTGCTGATGTCAACCTACATAGCTGCCAAAGTCATCCTACATTGCAAACTGCAAAATCCTATTGGCAGAAGTGATATGCTTAGAGGGAACATCTAGGTATATATTCCATAATAGTCTAGGAAACTGATAAGGTCTCTAATATCAGGTGGAGCAACTAAGCCCTCCCCTAAAACAGGTCACTATGGACATCACTAAATACGTGAGGTCCCATTGGTTACACAAACTATAGGGCCCTTAACTATGTGGCACCCTATAATTGGCTGGCACTCTTACATCCATCAGTACCTTTCCACCCACGTTAGCAGCACGCAGGCTGGACTTCTAGGTGCTGGTGGGGTGGTCATAAACATAGGTTCCCACCAATTAGCATATCATCTATCATCAAGTCAGTGGTCTACAGGTCAATTAAGGCTTTAGACTTGACCGTGGAAGTGTTCCTTTCTCTGAAGAATTCGAGGGAGTGGAGGCACGCTCGGTCTCCTTGCGTAGGTGTTATTCATCATGTTCGTCCAGCTACAACCCTCCACGTGACTAAAGACCACCAATTTGAGCTCTGATGCATTTAAAATACTATTATTTAATGAACCTCTGATGTCTTCCTTGTTTTCATGCACGTATTCTGAACAAGAGTTTCATTCTTTCACATTATTGAAACTACTGCCTGATCCTCCCAGCCTAACACAGCCTTGGCTTCTTGGGGCTGGTCCAGCCTCGCCCTTCTGAGATGCACTCCTGTAATTCAATTGCTTTTCCACTGCGACACACTGGAAAAGGCCTTCCTTTCTTGGTCCAGCTCTGCTATATGACGTAGTGGAATCATCCATTCTTTACTTACTCCTATATGTGTATACGTTGGCGCTTGCCACAATCTATTCACTACATAGCTAGCCTCAAGAATACTTTGTCTGCTTGCGTTTCTTTGCATCTGTACATGTGTAAAATAACGTGATATCTTCATCGTTTCTGTAGCATAAGTCTCTTCATTTCGAGCCCAAAATGTCACTTATCTTTGATACCTTCTTGATGCCTTATAGAATATCTACATTCTCTTGTCTCTGCATCTCTTCTAGGTGTGTCAGTTTTACTTTGTGTGCTGTCACCAATCTGCTCTTTTGCTCTCTTTTCATGCTTCTTCTGGGATTTCATTTAAATGGACATCATACTGTCTTGTATGCAGGTATGGCTTTCTCAGCGGGAACCTTGCCTCTAGGATTATCCTTGGTATCAGAATTTTCACTGGTACTGCACGTGTTTCACACTCTGGCTCCCAACATATAGGCAATATGGGAGAGAAGCTTTATGTGGGGGTACTTGGCTCCTTCTCTACAGGGTCATCATCTTCACCCCCTTTTTAACACCAGGTTTTTTTTCCAGGGGGCACCATTCCATTAGTATCCTCCAGATATCCGGCGCACTCTAACTCCCAAATCGCTAACATGGAATATAAATATTTTTCTAGATCAAGAGAAAAAGAAAACTTAAGATTTAAGTACATCAATCCATTTACTTTTGCCTTTTCATTTGGAAATCTGAAATCAAAATTAATTATGCACACAAATGCACACAATACACATATAATGCAGCAAAAACATCTCTTTACATCCCTCTTAAAATAACATACATTAAACACACTAATATACCACAGCACTTTTTCAGGCAACTGTTTCAAACACATCCAATCTTCACAACATCTAACAAAAATAATGCAAATTATCTAAGCCTTTACTTATTTACAATACCCCTTTCTCTTAGTTAACTATTTATACTTTTGTTCACTAATATGATATATCTTTCACCTTTTATCCCTTCAAACTCCATTTTGACATCTTCAAACTATTTACACCCATTCACCAGCTATGGTAAGTCTATTTAATATGCAAATACTTTCACTTCATACTATCACATGTTTCACTACCTGCTAGTCTGAATTCGCTCTAGCCTTTTCACCTCATGTTTCGGGTGAAAGAACTTAATCTCATTAACATGGACAAACTGTCCATTGTTAATTCTCCCTCATTTCTAGCAATTCTTTAGACCACAGGTGAATCCTTATCTACAATGCCATAGGGCCTGTGCCATGCTGCAAGAAATTTAGAGGTGTTATTCTTACCTTTACCAAATTTGAATGTATAGCTCTGGTGTCCTAGCTCATATTCTTTCACAGATGTCTTCCTATCATAATATGACTTTGTGCTGTCAGTAGCCTTTTGCAAAATTTCGCTGTGCAAATGCAAAAGCACATTGCAAGTGCTTTCTCATTTCTTCCACATATTCATGGATTGTGGACGCATTTACCAGAACCTGTTCATTTGTTCTGTACAGCAAGTGTTGTGTCAAAACTATTTTCCTGCCTGTCAAAATTTAGTGTTGCCTGATATTTGTTGATTTAGAGGGCGTCAACCTGAGAACCATTAATACCAGAGGAAGTCGTAGATCTCAAATAGATCCTGCTTCAGCTACAAACCTGTTAAACATGTCAACTATTGATCTGTTGCACCATTCTACTCCCCCTGAAGAGGAGGGCCGGTAAGATATGTGTAGCTTCCTCTTCACACCCAAGATGTGCACATTTTTGTCATTACTCTACTAGTGAAATGACTTCCACGGTCTGATTCTATTCTTTGAGGTAAACCAAATCTTGAAAAAGTATGATTCACAAGTAAAGTGGCTACCGTTTGCACACTGCAATCTAGAGCTGGAATGCTCTCCACCCATTTAAACACTAAGCAAACAATTGTTAACATGTACCTGTTTCCCCTTGCTGATCTCTTCAAAAGTCCTACAAAATCGACTTGTAAAGTGGACCATGGGAGTGTCAAACCTCTTTTCATTAGTGGTGCTCTATGAACTGGTGACACAGACTGAAACTGTGCACACCCTAAATCCACTCCGGTATGGAGCTCAACATCTTGAGACATGTGTGGCCAATAGGCATAATTGTTTTAAATTTCCAAAGTTTTGTTTGAACCACTATGGCCTGCAGTCATGGCATCGTGGGCATGATGTAACATCAATCCCCGAAATGACAAAGGCACTA
The DNA here is from genome assembly GCF_040938575.1 of Ambystoma mexicanum. Lineage (NCBI taxonomy): Eukaryota > Metazoa > Chordata > Amphibia > Caudata > Ambystomatidae > Ambystoma > Ambystoma mexicanum. Next base: position 357,593,751 of record NC_090928.1, read on the forward strand.
ACCATTGGATTTGGCTTGGCATGGATTCTCTAATCATCAGTCCATCTTGTAACCTGACTCCCTTTTTTAATAACACCCCCAATTCCTCTATCCCTTTGCAGTCCTCTTCATTCAGAGGATGTTGTACTGCATCTAGCAAATGGTTTTAAAATGGGCCTAGAATTAGATCCTAATTTTTCTGCCTTAATCAAACCTTGATCTGGAGTATCAAAACACCATTGTGCTACAGGTTGTTCAACTGTTTTCAGAGTTTTGGATCATCTCCCCCATCACAGTTACAATTTTGACTAATTGATCTGCCTTATCATTTTCCTTATGCTTACCTGGCGTTTTGAAATGACCACATTGTTTCTTCCAATGGACTATCATGTCATACCCTGACACAAGTTTGTCTATCGCTTGAATCATCATGCCATGTTTAAGTGGCTTCTTGTCACCTTACAGCCAGGTAAATAGTCCACACAGCTATTTTGTGCATAATCAGAATCATTGGGCCTCATTACGACCCAGGCGGTAAATTACCGCCTGGGCCGTGACTGTACCACCATGGCGTAAACTACGTTTACGCCATGGTGGTTGGCGGACTTACCGCCCCATTCCGACCTTGGCGGGGCGGTAAGTCCCCAATCCCCATTTACCCTTCCCCATTCCCATTTTTGCCCCATAGGGTATAATGGGAGTGGGGAAGGCGTTAATTACGCCACCGTAAATTACGGTGGCGTAATTAACTCCATGGTCCCTTAGCGCCATGGATTTTAACACCTGCTAAAAGCAGGTGTTAAAAGCGCCATGGCGCTAGGGGACCTCGTAACTGGCGGTAAGGGGTCGGCGCAGCTAACGCTGGCGTAAACCCCTTACCGCCAGGGTCGTAATGAGGCCCATTGACTAAAACTATTTCTTTAAGTCTATTTTCTACTGCTGTAGATATTGCCTTATAAATGGCGACCTATCCTTATGATTACTCTTGGATTGCTGTCGCATTTAAAACACACATTTCCCATTCCTGCCACAAGTTATTTTTCAGCATAATTTTCTATGTGGTATACACACCCATCTACAAACACAGTTGGTAAATTGTTAAATGTTTCTTTGTTGAAAGCCTTGTATGGTATTTGGTCAAATTAATTTAAACTTGTCTCTAGCTCTATGTCATCAGGTGCACAGACAGCTGCACAATTATGCAACTCTGCTAGCCCTTGAGTAACTGGGCTCTTTTTATCTTGTCCGTATCTCACTTCTACTGGAAATCCCTGAAGTGCTAATGTCCATGAAGTGATTCTTGACTGGGCTAAATTCCCTGATCTGATCCTCTTACTTTGCAAAAATTGCAGAGGCTGTTGATTTGTTTCAACAATCACCCGCTCCCCTTGAATTATGGTACGGAAATGCTGTAATGCCCGGACAGTGGTCAGAAGTGCTTTTTCACATTCACTAAATTTGATCTCTACATGTGACAATGCCCTGCTGGCCTATGCAATGTTTTTTTTTTATTTGTATCATGTTTTTGATATAACTCTGCTGGCATACATTGATCTGTGAATCCTATTCCACTGCATCACTCTGTTCCTTTTCCCATTTCCAAGGTAGACCCTGCTTTAGTAATCTCATCAGAGGTTGTGTAATCTCTGCATAATTGTAAATACATGTTCAGTTGTAACTTGTCATTTCTAACAAACTCTTTAAACTTTTCAAGTGAGTGGGATCTTTCAGTTTCTGTATCGCTTCCACCTTTCTCTTTTTTTGGGTTTAATCCATGCTCTGTCACTTCATGGCCTAGGAATTGCACCCTTTTTCTGCACCACTGTGCTTTCTGTAAAGATACTTTTGCCGCAGACTTCTGTAGCTGACCAAGTACATGTCTAATCTCATTGAAATGGCTTTTCAAATCTTCATTTTTGATTAGCACATCATCCACTTAAACTATTGTTCCTCTTTCAGCTGCATCCGGAAGTGCCTTGCTCAGGAATATCTCAAACTTCGTCCCACTATTGACATACCCAAAAGGGATCCGGGCCATGAATATTGTGATTTGTCAAATGAAAATGCAAATACATTTTGAAAGTCATCAGCTAGTGGCACACACATTATCCATCTGTAAGATCTAAGGTGGAAAAAACCTTTGACCCATGAACCTGTACAAGGCCTGATCAAAAATTGGAAGGGGCAACCTTCAAACAGGTACCTTTTTGTTGAATTCTCATAGATCTGCATGCAAGCACCATTGGCCATTGGGTTTTAGCACACCTAATATAGGAGAATTTGATGCACTATGAATAGGCTTAATGATTCCTCTACATTCAACATTTTTGGTTATTTAAGCCAGTGACTCCAGACATGCAAAGGGCAACCTTAATTGCCACACAAATACCGGCTCCCTACCATGTCCTTTTGGTAGTATGGCAACATAGAAATTGGTCAGCCCACAGTGATAGGCATCTTTGGCAAAAATCTGTTTGAACTCCATAAATATTTTCCTCAATTTTTCCTTTTCTTCTTCATTTGTGCAAGCATCTGCAGCTTGAATCTGCTCCTCTACCATTTTAGAAAACTCTGGGAAATACTTTCCTCTAACTGTGTAGCAGTGTCTCTTTGGAGAGTTGCTACACTCAAAAATTTTGGAATATTGACCTCCACTTCAAAATGCTGCTTTTCTCTATTAGATTCACCTAATTTGAATAGGATACAACCATCCTGATGACAGCATACCATTTCACTTGGCTCGTAGGGGTACATAGACTGAACTGTATATTCCTGATCACTGGGTTACTGAAATCAGCAGTGTAGTAAGATGCCTGTACTGTCATTCCTAATGTTGTATTCTCTTCCAAATGAATGTCTTGACCCTTTATTGTCCACTAGTATTTGAATGGGTCCATCTCCTATCTCTGTCAATGGTGTATATTCGTATTCTAACCCTTGCTGCTTTATGGATTTATTTAGGCACAAAAATGATTCAGATCTTTTATCTGGTGTCCCTTTCTGTATATTAATGCTACTGTAAATTTTCTGGTAAATGAGGGAATGGTACCATCATTTTTCACTTGAAGCTCCAATTGCATATGGCGTCATTTGGGCACATGATAAGCTTGTCTCTTGTCTTCAAATTCAGGTGCGGTTCCACCCAATCTGGACCAGCCCTTTTGGTTGTGAATGTCTAATACCATACACATTCTGTGCATGATGTCATTTCCCAAATAGAATATGTTTTGTGTTACGCTCACAATCCACACATTGTGATGAATGCATTTAGAGCAAATTGTAATCTTTAGCATCTATCTTCCTACAATTCTGTGTCCCAGCTCGGGGTCATCTAGGCCAAACATGTGTTAGTCCTTTATTTTGAACTTTGGGATCTCCACTCTGTCAAGTTTTTGCCGGAGTACCCTTTCACTAATGAAACTCTTCTCATGCTCAAGCGCCAAAATGGCTTCAATCATTTCAGAATGCCCATTCACATGTATAGGGATCCATGGCTGTCCTTCTCCCATGTGTATTTCTGCAACTGTTGGAAAGCGTTTTTCCTGATTTAGCTCTGGAGTAATAATTGGTTTATATTTTTATTAATTTAGATAAAAACGCAATGTGTTTTCATCTATTTCTGTTGGCCAGTGTTTCCTAGGGTCCACATATATCTCCAAACACTATTTCTCTTTTTCTCCTTGGATTTCATCCTGACACATGAGACATTGTGAAGATATACTTCCACTGCACTTTCTGATTTAGCAACAGTGTGACATTATTTTACACTGTTGCTTTGGTTAATTATTTTCTTAGGTTTCAATGGCTTTTTAGCTAAGGACCACAATACCCCACTAAACCAATAAATGAGGGGTGATCTCCTCAGGCAATTTGTCCCTATGAGGAAGGGTATTTCATTAATGGGTGTGTCTAATACCCCTGTCTCATCCAATGCTTCCCTATCTTTACGTCAACCTCAGTGACACCTTCAATAGTATTTCTTCCGCATTGAAATTGTGCGCAGGGCCTTCAATTTTCCTCAACTTAACATGATTTTGTGGGTATCTCCCTTCATTGATACTTTTCACCAGTTCTTTTCACAATGTTTCTTGGGCAACTGTGTCAATCATTGCAAATGCATTACATTTTTCTCCGCTAGTGATAGGAGCATAGTAAAAATCCTCAACCTCTTCTATCACGCATAATAAATGTGAATTTTTACTAATTTCAGGACTTACTTTTCTTAGCTAATTTTTACTTTTTGCCAGGCAATTGGGCATATGAAATGAAATTTTACCCTCCTTTTTGCTCACTTCATTTTGAATTCCTTTGTCTATTCTCCTGGGCTTCGAACCCATTTGGAGTTTTGCCACTGACTGCCCCTCTAAACTGGAACCACCAGTGTTCACACTCCAATTTCTCATTGTACCTTTCCCATAATCTGGGTCCGTTCTACTTGCTTGCACATTGCAACCTGTTGGCTGTTTATTTCCACATGTGTCACGTGACAGTCAGTTTCTGGTGTGTGGCACTTCTCTGTATGTTGTATGGAGCCTGTCATTTCTGTCCCTTGGAAGATCTGCGGCTCAAAATACTCCTCAGGTGACTGACCTGCGTGTGCCTTTTGAGCAATTGTTTCCTCTGTAGGGGTATCAACAGTATTTTGATTATCAAGTAAGGATAACCTATCTGTTGACTCTAATTCTTCATTGTGTGTTTAATTGGATATTCTGTTTAAATCTGATTCTCTGTTCTTTGGGTTTTTCTTGTTCATTTTCCCTTTTTTGCTCTTCATCTTCACACACCTGAATGGTCTGGTTCAACTCCAAATTAAACCACACTCCGTTTATGTGTGTGTTATAATTCCCTGTCTCACTTTCATTCATTTGCTTTCTTGTTTTTAAATTGGCAAGCAATTCAGCATTTGTATTTAAAGGTGATTCATGGGCATCTGTGTTTTCATCAGGACAGAGGTGATTAGCTAGTCACTTGTTGTCACTACATACACAGTCACTCCTATGACCTTCTGCACCTTCACATCGCTGTTGCTTTTGAACTGCACATCATTGTCCTATCTGTTCAGACAACATTCTTACTTGATCCTCTACATTGAAACCTGTCCATGTCTCTGAATTCCTCTCTTTGTGGTCTGGGCCAGTAATGATTAAACTCGCCCTGATTAGGCCTGTTCTGACATCTGTCAGCAGATTGATTTCTATTTGTGTCACCTCTGAGTTCACGTGACACAGGAAGTGGAGAACATGGAATGATCATCCTTTGACCATTGTCAACCTATGGTCGAGAATGATTTTATTGATGAGGTGTAAAATTCATATTTGTTCTTTCATTTGGTGGGAGCTCTTCCCTATGTTGGTTTCCATTTTGAATGAATCTGTCCACATATCTTGGTCTTTCTTGATGGCCATAAACCATTGTATTAGGGTCAAATCGACTCTGGGCCCCTAGTGTCTGGTATGGGCCATTGTACATTTGATTTTGATTGTTATTTAGTCCTGGCATATCATGGTGAAATCCCACACTGGGAGAACTACTAAAGTATCTAGGACTATTGTAAGAATTTCTGTCTGGGATCAATGAATTGGAACAGAGGAGTCTGGGGCGATGTCCTTTGTGGAGTCATGCACCTTTGATTAGGTGTCATGCCATTCTTTGCCTGAGTTTGGACTGATTCTAGCTGCATCTTCACTGACTTTACCTCCAAAATCGCTGAGGTGATTCCTTATACATTGGTGTTGCCTCTTTATTCCTAGGTCTCTCCCCTTTCTGACCAAATATCACTTCATACAGTTTGGTCACCTCTTCTATTATCCATTCTAGTGGGTTTTCCCTGTCAAATTCACAGATTACTTGGGAGACAATTTCTTTTTAGAACCCATAAAAGTATGCAGTTTTAAATTCTATCGAGTTATGGTTAAAGGTCACGTCAAACATGAAAATGCTTGTTTTAAATTTTGAAAGAACTGGAGTGAGGGCTATTTTGCTGTGCTGCCATACCATAAGCAGCTTTCTTGGTTTCCTGTATAGACTGATAAGGGGAGAATTGGTGTCTAAACTCCTTCTCAAAGGCTGCCCATGGCAAATGTTTCTTTTTGAGACTACAAATGATAATAGCAGACGCTGCATCTAGAGTTAGGTGAAAATACAGTTTCTATAGTTTCCCCGGAATCTGAAGATTCTTGAATATATCTTGAACCTTCTCAAAATGATCTTCCATACAACAATCCCCTCCACTTTTGAATGGTTTAATCAAAGTCTTGATAGATTTCATAATTTACAAAGGACTACATGGTGCATTCGGGTAAGTGTCATTTTGTCGCTCATTCCTGTTCTCTTGTGGACAAGAATGTGTGTGAGTATTTGCAGGTGACTCAGACCCTAACATTGGTTTATAACCAGATCTGGCCATGTGGACAGCTGCTGGTACATTTCCTTAGCTAGGACTGTGATTAAGTTCAGCTTCAGGTATTTTAGTACACAGTCACTTTTCCTGAGAATTGCGATAAAATATTTGCTATTCCAGATTTTTGCACTGACCATGAAGCTGTTCTGCTTCATGACAGAGAGCAGAATTCTCATCCCTGACCTAATTGATTATTGCTTGTAATTCAGTGATCTGTGTCTGGCAATGATCAAGTACTTTGGATTTTTTTTCATTTTCATCCAGTAATTTAAATATCTCCTGTTCCATAGCTGGGAATTCCTTATCTTTCTCCTTGTTATCTTTTCTAAGCATTTGAATGTCGTAAACTACAACATCTTTAACTTGCCTTATATCATCCAATATTATTTTCAAATGGGTTCATTCTTGCTCACTAAGTTGTTTCTCTCTCTGAGCCAATTAAACAGCAAGGTCGCTACATTTGACTTGCAGTTCCGTGTCTAGCTCATTGTGCTTTAATTCTGTTTTCAATTGCTGCACCTGATCACATTCATTTCCCAAATTGCATTGTAATTTGCTAATGACCTCACTGACTTTCCCTTCAATATTTATGGATCTGTGTAGCAGAAAATAAAGTTTTGTGTACAGTCTAATGATGCAATTCTACTCCTCTTTGTGTTCTCATGCTCAGAACAATCTAAGGAGACACACCTGCACAATACTTCTTTCATCAAAAATACCTTCAAAAACCTCTTTTTCCACTGCTGTGCTAATTCTACTTTTCCACGTTGTCAAATCTTCAGAGGACCAGTTTGCTTGAGCATAAAGCTTTGCCTCAAGGTAATCTGATCATTCAGAAAATTCAGCCTGAATTTGGGACATGGCGGTACTATTGCAATAATACTATAATAGGAGTCCTGCACTACCTTACTGCTCTAATTCAGAGAATGAGTTCACAATCTGCTATATTGCTATATTTTTAGCTATATTTTTTATATCTCTTGGTATTTTTGTGGAATAGTGGTATTTTTAGTATACTGGTAATTTTCGTATAGTGTTGATCCTAACTTCAGAACACTGCCTAAGAATTATTTTACCAGGGTCACTAACAATAAGCAAGTACTTGACTTAGTACACTCTTGTCTGCTCCCAGTATCTTATTCACAATGCCACAATATGCCCTACAGATAACACAATGTTTATATTCACACACATGCATAGCACTACTGAAAAAATCAATGCACAATAATAAATTCACCTTTTATTTTACCACATGTGGTAAAATGAGTAAAATGTGTTTTACCACCAGTTAGACCTCAGTCTATTCGCTAAAACAATCATTCAAAAACATAATGAGAACTCTGAAGCTAACTTGTTCTTTCCTTTTTTGGCGTTATAAGGGTTACATTTCAGAAAAATTAATAAACTGTGCTACTTATTACAGTAATGTATACTTGAACATGGATAAAATGCATTTCATTCGGTGGTATGGTGTTAATGATAAAAGCCTGTTGTGCAGAGTCAAATTCAAATTAGCTGGTATGTGCTTTATGCGTTATAATAATGACATCCACTAGGCAAAGCTTGAGCCTCACATATGAGTCTCACACCCTTGACTCTATTTAAAATTCAAAACTTTGCTAAAATGTGGATGATGAAATCTGGGGCTACCCTTGTTGAAATTCAGAATAGGGAAAAGCATTTCCCTATTACATTTCACGACCGGGAGCAATTTCAAAGTGCTTTTGAAGCTTTAATCAAGGAGCATGAGAAAAATTCCCCCTTACCTTAGATGTAACACATGTGTAACATCTTCCCATATCCCTACCCCTCCATATTTGTGATTGGTACCCCTTCCCTCATTTCCCTCACCACCTTACTTTCTGGCCTCTCCTGCAAAAAACATAACAACAAAAAATTAAAACACATTGAAACAAATTTCCTTTAGGAACCAACTTTCACAATAAATAAATAGAACTAAAAATAAGCTTATAGACTCTATCTACTTTACATTTGTAAGTAAAGTAGTTTGAGTCAATAAGATTCTCCAACATTCCCATTAGCATTTTCTACAATGCTAATGGAAACAATGGACACGTGTATACTAGAGGAAAAGAAAAAAGCACAGAAACACATTTCTGTCTGTAATTCTTCTCTCTAGTATACAATAAACAACATAATCCATTGCTCTTTATAACTATCCACAGTCTCTGCATTCCCCTGTATAGCAAATGCCTTATTAGAAAACCCGGATTGCACATGCACACCATCGCATAAAACAGCCCTTCTACTCTTTTTACTGTTATGTTAGTAACACTCCCCCATTGTCTGCATTGAACCATTCACACATATATCCACCAATCACTTAAAGATACTCTTCGTAGAGCCCCTCAATATATTAAACTTCCACCCACCACTTAACAATGTTCTACAAATCTTTTTCCTCTACATTTCCCCTACTTATACCAAATAATTGTACATAGTGCTCCTATAATTGTACCTATGCATTGTGCAGTGAGAGAAATGCATTAACCGTAACATCCCTGTAACAATGTTTGTTCTGTCAATCGAATATGTTTTCATAAGTGAAAATGTTTCATAATGTTACATCACTGTATATGAGTTAATAATTAATCTTTTAACATATTTGAAACAATTATAAACCTCCTTTACCAAACATATTTTTGCAAACACATACTTATGTGAGTCGTCGTTAGCAGTGCATACCCCAATAGGCAAATCAGAGTACACATGTGCCCTTGGCAAAGGCCAGGCCCTCTGCCCACGGCAGAAAAGTTATATCACAATTTTTTGTACTTACATTTCGACAATTTCAATAAAGTAAAACACAGGACAGATTTCCAAAAGCATCCTTTCAGGTCCTTGCTGGTGCTGCTCACACAACTTTGCTGCAGTCCCGTACAGCACTCCGGGCTGCAGCCACAAACAACGTCAGCTATGCTGCATGCCCCAATAAATAAATCAAAGTAGGCATTTGTCCTTGTTGAGGGCCAGGCCCATTGTCCACCAAACATATATCACTATTTCTTGTGCCAATCCCCACGGCAGAAAGTTTTATCACAATTATTTTTACTTGCATTTCTACACTTCGCACAAATTAAACACAGGACAGATTTGCAAAAGCATACTTTCAGGTCCTTGCTGATGTTCCTAGTGCAAGTTTGCTGCAATGCTGTCCAGCACTCGGACTGACGCCACAAGCAGAATATTTCTTCCCATTTCAACCTAGAGCTTCAGCCATGCCGCATGCCCCAATAATTAGCTCAGAGTAGGCATTTGTTCTTGCAGAGGACCAGGCACATTGTCCATGCACCAAACATATATCACTATTTTTTGTGTTTATATTTGGACACTTTTGAAAAATAAAACACAACACAGATTTGCAAAACCATGTTTTCAGGTCCTTGCTGACGTTGCTCATGCAGGTTTGTTGTCATTTAGTACAGCCTTCAGGCTGTAGCCAGAAGCAAAATATGTCTTCCCATTCAAACCTAGGGTTTGGCCATGCTGCATGCCCCAATAAGCAAATCAGAGTACACGGTTATCAAGTAATTGCAGGGTGGTAGTATGGGTAGATCACTGCGCTTCATCCAGTACTTTAAACATATTACCCTACTGCTGGTGATGGGTTTCTTTTGTAAAGGTGCCCTTCCTTCGTCAAGTGTTAGGTTTCTAAAAGGAGAGTGAGTCCTGTACACCTAAGCACAGGGTTATTCAATACGTGACTGTTGTCATAATGAAGTAGTCTTCAAAACCATTCTTGATGTTACATGTATTATTAGAACTGAGCCAACAAGTAATTCAACTCTCTAGAGTCTTTCTGAAGGCATGTGGCCAGTCATTGATGTGAGGTTGTGTAAATGGTTCCAGCATCCACTCCCAATATCTTGTCCAACTATGGTGGCAAATAAGGATGGGAATTTATTTCAAGGGGTGACCTGGTGAGCATGTGGGCACCTGGTTTGGCGTGCTTGGTAATTTTTTATTGATTAGCATTATCTCAGAGTGTATGCAGCAATAGTCAGGGCAGGACTTTGGGCTGTAGCCACAGACAGAATTTTAGCCATTGGAATAATTTATTTTCCCATTCAAACTTATCCCAATTTTAACAAAACATCACCACATAGCCAGTCCCTGGTGGCCATACCTACTTTAACCCTGTTGCCAGTCCATCGTGGTCATGGCCAGTAGCCAGATTGTTTCAGACAATGGGCCTGATCACGACTTTGGCGGTAACACCGGCGTTATTACCACCGGTGGTATCAGCCCTACCGCCAAACTCCCCGGTGCGAATAGCGCCGGATCACGAGTTCGGCGGTAATGTTAATCCCCATTCCCCATTGAGCCCATTCGGGATTGCCCCATTCCCCATTGGGCTCAATAGGGAATTTTCGCGCTCTTACCACCGGCGGATTTCCCGGCGGCGGTAATAACGTGAATTTTCGGCGGATTTCCCCCCAGCTCAGAGCTGGGGCAAAATCTGCTGAAGTCCTGATTTGGCGGATCCTTAAATCCGGCAGTAATAGCGCTACCGCCGGATTTAAGGGTTACCAGCAAAGTCGTGATCAGGCCCAAGGTGTCCACTGCTCATGGACACAAGCCTTGACTCAGACAATCTGCCCACTGCCCATGGCCACCAGCTATACCTCAGTAACCAATGGTATATCAATATTTTTTGTACCTCATTATAACACTTTTCCAAAAATAAAATACGGACACATTTGCAAAACCACGCTTTCAGGTCCTTGCCGATACTCCTTGCACATCTTTAGTGCAAATCCATCCATGCTTTACTTTTTTTAAAGTGTCAAAATGTATGTGTACTTTGCAGAAAGTTTGGGTCTATAATCTTTCTAAAATCTTGTGTGCACATTCGTTAAATGGCAACAAAGTTATAAGCCATCTAAAAATGTTGAAACCCACCCTTTAATGTTGCCCCATCTTCACAAAATCCCACCAAACTTTGACAAAACATTAAAATCCAGGTCTTAAAACGTTTTGCCAACTTTTCCTTCTTCGCAAAACAGCACCAAACTTTGTAGAATCATTTAAGGTCACGTCTACAATAATATGATAAAATCTCAGGCAGTTTCATCCAAAAACTGCTTTTCACCAACCCAGTAATGCAAAAATAAGTATGGATGCCCCTGAACATGTGAGATGTTCGGGAACATCACAGGGATGTGGTTCGACTGGTCATGGACTTCAGAGATGAAAACCCGCCTGTTTTTTTGCTTTTCATGGCCATATCCCATCCCATCCTCATCACCCCTCAGCTCCTCAGAGATTATTTCATTAGTTAGAGAAGTGCAATGTTGTGGTTTTTAATATGTTTGTACCGCAATATCTGTGGACTATTTTTTTTTCATAAATCCAACATGGAGTCCATTTAAACAATGTTGATGCACCTCATGTTTTCACCATCCAATCAGTGGGTGATTTTGATGTCCTCGGACCTCACGACAGCCCCTGCCAATCACAGGCCTGTTTCTGGACCGAACAGGGAAGTGGGTCCGCGGACAGAACCCAGATACCAGATATTACTAATTTATTTTGCATACTTTTTAGACATTGTTTAAAAAAACTACTGGACAGATTTACACCACATTTACAAAAGCACGCTTTCAGGACCAAGCCCCCACTCCTGCTGCAAATTTGGGGAAAATACATCCAGTGGTTTGGGCTGTAGGCATGAGCAACATTACAGTTCCATTGGGTCTATGCGGAAAACCACACATTTTGGGTCTCCACTTATAACTTTGTCACCCTGGACAAAACCTTACCAAACTTCAAAGAATCAATCCGAGGGGTCCATATACTTTAATTGCAAAGTTTGGTGAGGATTAGTCCAGGGTAGACAAAGTTATACGCCCTCCAAAATGTGCTCTTCCTATCGGTTTAGCAACTTAACCATAACTACAGGGCCACAACCGCAGGCCTGGTAAAATATATATGTATATACAAGGAAAACACTTTAGCTGCAGGGATGTTTAGGGGAGAATTTAATGAAACAAAATCCCTGAAATTCAGCTAAAGCCACCTTAACTTTGTACCCCCTGTTGCTCAGCCTATGACCACAATGATGACATCACAGATCACATCACTGCTGACATCCCTAATTACATGTTGTAGGAAAACACTGATAACATCACACATTGCATCACTCAGGACATCACTGCTGACGAAACAAATTGCATTGTATATACCTGCTTACATCAACAATGGAATTAGACATAACAAAATGTAGAAATTAGCTCATGAAAACGTTATTTACCTTATTAACAATTTAGGCCATGGACTTGGCCATGACAAAGGCTGGGATCACTGGTCAGCACACAAGACCATAGCTAGTGGCCCCATCATTGTTTGAAAATATACGGTGGTCAACGCTGAAAGCTGTAGTAAGTGGCCATGACTAAAAGCCATAGCTAGTGCCCATTCATATGTTACAATATACAGTCATCACAGTCAGAGGCCATGGCCACTGTCTAGTACTGTGTTAAAGACCATGCATGGTTAGTGGCTGGTTAGTGTATTTAATATGGAGTGGGCACAGCCATAGGCCAAAACTAGTGGCTGGTTAGAGTTGTATAATACACAGTGGGCATGGCTGAAGGCAATTGCGTATTGCATTTTATTATTTTAAAATATACAATGGGCATGTCCAAAAGATGTACAAACTTCTCAAGGTCAAAGGCCATGGCTAGTGGCCCAGTTATATGTTTGAATATATAATGGGAACAGCCAAAGATTGTGGCCACTGGCCAGTATTGTGCTTAAGTCCATGCCTAGTGCCTGATCATTTTATATAATATACAGCATGGTATTGTAATGTTTATTTGTAAAGTGCCTATACACAAGGCAAGTGTTTCAAAGTGCTGAAGGAGGGGCTGAACAAGGGGAAAAAACAACAGTAGTTCAGAACTCTTTTCTGAAACAATAATAGTCTGTACAGGCAGAGTAAGTGCAATACAATGAACAGTGGAGATAACAGCAAATAAGCCTGACAATGATTCTGCAGTTCTTCCAAGTTCATTAAGGTGCCACCATGCAGGGAGTGAAGACAAGGGGGAACAGATAGACAGACATAGTGCATTCGGATTGCACAAGTGCACATACAGTTACAGTGGAGAAGAAGTGGAGGGGGGACAAGTGCCGGGGGGGGGTACAGGTTCACCAAGTCAGTGGAGGTTGGGGTAAGTGCAGAGAGATGCCACTCTCTTGGGTCATTGTTCAAGTGCAGTGATGATGTGGCAATTGCATGGCGCAGTGGTGAGTGCGAGAAGACTGGCGGAGGTGCCAGGGACCTGTGAGACTCTAAGGTACACCAGGCAGCCAGTTAACAGGCTGAACTGAAATGGAGGGATAGAGGGAAAGAGCAGAGTGATAGGTTAGCAGGGTAGAGGGAGAGAGAAGGAAGAGGAGAAGAGGAAGGTCTTGAGGAGTTTCTGGAACAAGACAGAGGGTGGCAGTGAGGCGATTCCAGAGGGAGGTCCCTACTGAGTATAAAGGTCTCCCTCCAAATCTTTGTTTGGAGAACTGGCTCACTCGCAGAAGCTTGGAGGTAGATGAGAGGAGGCATCGTGAGGCACAGTATTTAGATAAGCATTGTTGCAGATAGGCAGGTCCCAGGCCCCAGAAAGCTTTGTGGAGAATGCATATGGTCTTGAACTTGATCCTTGCAGCCACGGGGAGACAGTGGAGGGATTTCAGCGCTGGAGTGAGGCGGTCCCTGGGCTTGAGGCCAAAGATAAGTCTTGCGGTTCTGTTCTGGATGAGTTTCAGAGGGTGCAGAGCAGAAACAGGGAGGTTGAGAAAGAGGCTGTTGCAGTCATCCAGCCTAGAGAGAACCATGGCCAGAAAGTGAGATGCAGGAGGAAAGTGACAAAAGGTAGAGTGCCTCTGAGGAGGTTTAGCTGATAGACGTTATAGAGATGTCGAAATGTGAGAGGAGAAGGAGAGAGTCGAAGATGACCCAAAGGATTTTAGCCTCGCAGGTGGGTGCGGGCGCAGGGCCAAGGGAGGCCAGCCAGAGTGGAAGTTGGGAAGCGGGAGCAGGGATCCCAATGCAAACGGTCTCAGTCTTACTGGCATTGAGGCAGAGGTAATCACACCATGACTGAATAGCGGACAGTAAGATATGAGTGAGGAAGAGGCGTTCACTGAGGGTAGCCTGAAAGATAGTCGCGTGTCATCCACATAACACTGGAAGTTAGAGGGGAAGGGGCAATCACATGTGCCAAGGCAGCCATATAGATGCTGAAGAACCAGGGGGATAGGTTAGATCCCTGGGGAACGCCACAGGTTGAAAGAGCAATAGTGGAGAGAAAGTATCAGAGTTCCACCTGGGATGGGCAGTCGGACAGAAAGGAGGTTAGTGATTCCCAGGGTGTCACTGAGATGTGCGATCAGGATGTTGTGGTTAACCATGTCAAAGACAGAGGCGAGGTCAAGAAGAATGAGGACAGAGGAAGTATTAGTGTCAAGATTTGAGAGCAGGTCTTCACAGGGGTTCAGAAGAGCACTTTCCGGGCCTCTTGATGCTCTAATGCCAGACTGATGGTTGTGGAAGCAACCAATAGATTCAGTGTGGAGGGTCAGCTCAGAGATAGCCAACTTCTCCAGGAGTTTGCCCAATAAAGGACTGATAGAAATAGGGCGGTAGTTTGCCAGAATGGAGGGATTGGCAGAGGGTGTTTTGAGCAGAGGGTGCGCAAGGCAGTGCTTATGAGCAGTTGGGAAAACTCCAGTGGCAAAGGAGAGATTGCAGAGATCAGCCAAGGCTGGAGCGAGGGTGTCAATGTTGTCCTTAATGGTTTTGGAGTGGCAGGGGTCCACCTGTTTGGATGAAGCCTTCATAGACCGGACTTGTCTGGGGACCTCATTCTGTGTAATGGGTGAGAGAGAAGAGAGGGGAAGTGGAGGTGGGCCAAGGGAGGCTTCAGTGTTTGGGTATGTTGTGGTGTGGAAGAGAAGGAGGAAAGGATGTCCTGGGTTTTTATGATGAAATGTGCAGCCAGGACCGAGCAAAGGTCATGAGTGGGTGTGACGGAAGAAGAGTCTGCTGCAGGATTTCCCAGTTCCTTACAGACTTTGAAAAGTTCAGCCATGTTGCCATGTTGCTTGATGCCGTAGAGATGCAGAGTCAATGTTGCCTTTGAAGGAGGATGCAGGCCAGTTTGTCAGAGGGTCTGTCCGATGAATTCCATTTCCGCCCAGCTGCCCTACACTTGCTTTTAAGGGCAGTCAGATCGGAGTCGTATCAAGAGTTGTATTTTTTTAAAGGCTTCAGTGGGACACTCATGGCAGGGGTAAGAGTATCAAGAGTGTTGGAGATTGAAGTTAGCGAGGTCTGTGTCAGGGTGGGAGTCAGCTGCAAGAATAGGAGGAGGAGAGTAGGTGGAGGCAAAGGCAGCCACTGTCACTCTTTTCACAGGTCTGGTGACTTTGAAGCTGAGTGGCCGTGCCAGGTGTGCCGCTGCAAGAGCAAAGTAGAGATTCAAGTGTGATGAGAGAAGAGAGTGGTCAGTCCAAGAGAGAGAGGTAGTGAGAGGGCTAGAGAGAGCGATGTCAGTAGAGATGAGAACATCCAAAGTGTGGCCCGCAGTGTGTGTGGAGCCAGAAAGTAGGATAGAGAGGGAGAGAAAGTCGCAGAGGTTCTGAGGAGACGGGAGAGTCCAGATGGATGTTGAGATGTCATCTTTGATGTCCTGTGTGTTAATCTTAGCAGTGCACGGTGGTGGCGCAAGTTATGTTTGCTTAGCTTACCATAACTGGTGAATTTCAGGGGTTGTTCGGTTTTACTTGGAACCATAACATCCCTTTACCAAAGTTTATTTACTGAATTTCATAGGTTTTTAGTAGAACAATTTATCCATAACGTCCTTATAACAAAGTTTTTTTACTGAATATACATTTTCATAGTGTGAATTTGATAGATGTTTATTAGGATTCCCTTACTTTATATATATATGTAACATAGAACATACTAAACCCCCCGCTAATGATTTTGATGTCCGCGGACTGTGCGTACATCCGCGAACGGTCACGGATGACATCAACACTACCCAAACATTCAGGGGGTATCTTAAATTGTTCTATCATACCATATAAACACGGCACAAGTTCAAAAAGCAGCGCATAAACACATTGGCCCTCATTCCGAGTTTGGAGGTAAGTATCGTCCCTTACCGGCATGGCGCAAATACCATGTCCGAGCTGGCAGCAGCCCACTAATAGAGGACTATTACGACTTTGCAGGCACGAGCTTTGCGCCATGTCGGTAAGGCACCTAGAGCCATGCCGCAAAAAGACCCCAAAAAGCCCTTACCGGAATCAAGCGCACCGTAGATAACACTACCGCCATAGTCCAAAGTGTCATTACCAGTGACCGTAAGTAGCGGTGACCGTAATTAGCAGTCACCGGTAAATAGCGAAACTGGGAATAGCGTCATCGCACAGGAACGGGAAGGAGCACGACGGCCATCTTTAAAAACACAATCCATTGCCATCCTCAGCATGCAGGACCCCTGGGACACTGCAAATCGACCAAAAAGTTCATCCAACCACCCACGAATGCCAAAAGCACTCAAGAAGGGATCTGCCCGCCTTCTTGGAGCATGAGCATGCAGGGACAGTGTTCAGCAGCAACATGAGGAGGGAGGATGTGTTGCGCAAAAAGGAGATTTGGGCACTAGTTTGCCAGAAGGTCAGTGCAGTGGGCAACACACACCACACGGTGAAGGATTGCCGTAAGCGATGGGATGACCTGTGGCGGAGGGTGAGGAACATTCTATCCGTAAACCGTACCCAGGCCTTGGAAACCGGAGGAGGACCAAGTTCTCCCATTAAGCTCACCCCGTGGGAGGAAACATGTGCAAGCATGATTGGCCCAGAATCAATCGAAGGCATAGGAGAGATGGAGTGTGGCGCCACGACATCTGCGGATGTAGGTGAGTGTCCAAAGTAGAAACTGCTAAGCCAAATCTGATGAAAGTCAATGCAAACGTCTGTCCAAAGAGGGACCCCATGGTCGGCCATACACACACTCCCTGTAAAGTATGCCGAAGCAAGTGAGACAAATGCCGATGCCTGGTGCAAGGCCGTAACATACATGACACATACCACACAAAGTAGGAAATTCCATGAGGCACAAAGCGTGCATGACCTAAATTGTGAGCATGTCAGACAGCCCAGTACCTGGCCATCATGAGTGACACCGACATATGGCTGCATTAACCACCCATGTATGAAATGACTTGCTCTTCCCAACACAAATGCCTATTACCCATAATTTTGTGGATGTGCAATTGTACCAATGTATGTATGATGCCTATCCAAACATCACTCATTCCAACCCTCTTTTTCAGCCCCATAGGCAGTGAGCATGAAAGTGATGAGCAGGACACCACCCCTGCACAGGACAGCAACCGTCCCTCTACATCCAGGGGATAAGCCGGGGACGCCGTGTCCCTGCAAGGAAGCGACCACAGGGACACATACCACCTGCAACACCAAGGCCCATGGAGGGCACACCACCCCCAACCCCAAACCCCACTGTTCTGCCTGCAGACACCTGTCCGACACCCCGTTCAGAGGAATCCAGTGTGGCTGGGGAGGTGGCAGCCACGGCACCCCTCACAGCTGAAGACAGCCCAGAAGACATCTGGGGCACCATTGAGGATGACTCAGTGATGTTGTCCCCACCCCAACACAATTAGCATCCCACCAGGTATCCATGAGTGACACCATTGATACCAACACCCCGGAGCAGTCTGGGCAAGCCAACACCCAAGGACATATCAGTTCGGTATACAGCCCCGGGGAGGAAGAGCAGGCTGGGCCTGCCAGCCAGATCCCCAGTACGGCCACAGGTGCAGCCGCAGGAGCACAGCGGGCTGATCTGCTCAGTGCACTAATACAGGAATTTGTGCAGGACAACAGTCAGGCCAGGGAGGAGTGGCGCACTGAGTTGGCAGCACTGGGCCAGTCCATCACTGAAAACACCAACTGCCTCTGTGAGGTGCTAGGGCGCATCGCTGATGCTTTGGAGGCAGGTCCCATGCCCAACAGCATGAGGCAGCACCATCCACCAGTAGCTCGACACAGACCAGCCCGCTCCGCCGGTCGGTCCGTGCGCTGCACCAACGGGACATGCCACCCCCTGGCTCTCGGAGTGCTGAGTGACTATTCTGGCAGCCTCATGTAGGCTCTGTGGACTGTGTGGGACTTGTGTGGGGGAGTTGTGGGGGGAGGTGGAGGGGAGTGAGGGTGTGTGGGGGAGTTGTGGGGGGATGGGGAGGAGGGGAGGTTGTGTGGGGGAGTTGTGGGAGGAGGGGAAGGGGGAGGGGGGTGAGGGTGGTGGAGGGTTTTGTCATTCACGTTTATATTCTTACTTTCAATACACCGGTTGTGTAAAAAAAAAAACAGAGTGGACATTCATCATTGCGCATGTGTCATTTAATCTTGCACAGTGCATAGTGTACATGTACCCCCACACCCAGTGTCCTATGTCCAACCATTATGTCACCCTCTGCTGACATGTATGTCAGAAATATTGTGCGATCACTGACTGGCGCACAGCACGTCCCTCCTGTGCATCGCCACCGTGATGAGGTACTGCCACATCTTCATCATCCCCTTCATCATCATCAGGTGGTAGGAGTCCCATGTCAGGGAGCAGGGGCACGTTCTGGCGGATGCACATATTGTGCAGGATTACACATGCCATGGTGATCTTGGCCACCTTCTCATGTCTATAGAGGAGTGACCCACCTGACCGGCAGAGGCAGCGAAATTGTGCCTTCAACAGGCCAAAGGTCTGCTCAATTATCACACATGCACGGGTATGGGAACAATTGTAGTCTTCCTCGTGCCTATTCTGTGGGTTTTGGACAGGGGTCAGGAGCCACGGCTTCAAGGGATAGCCACCATCAACTGCATGAGAGGGGAATGAAGGTAAATGTTTGCACATTCATGTTGGACAACTGTACTAGTCTCACATGCCTGCAGGTAATTGGTGCCCACATGCACATGTCCCTGGATGCATTGACCCCATTTCAGGTCCCTCTATGTGTCCTGTGCCATGGACTAATGGTGTGGGTTGCATCTTCAAGATGATTCATGGTGTTGCACGTGCATCCTATATGCATACAGCAGTGTTGGAGTCAAATTAGTGATGTGTTGTGTTCTGTGAGATTTACTAGTAGGGAGCGTTGGCTGTAGTCTATGCAATATTGGGCATTCTGCGCTGATCATTTCCATGGTGACATGCAGCACTCCTATGGGTGTACCGACCCCGTGATACACTGTGGAACCCCTGGTTGGCTCTGTTCAATGCACTCCCAGGGATGATTGTCCTGGGTATTGATATGCTGGAGACAGCAACATAGTGCATATGCACTGCATGGTGCAGGATGGCCTTACGGTGGGTGAGGGCCGCTGATGAGTGATGCATGTGTTGTGGAATGTGGGCTGGTTACCTGTTAGTCATGTAGTGATAGGTGTCAACCTTACTTTATCACTATGGGATTTGGGTGTCATGTACCATTTCTGATGCTTTGAGGCACAGTGTTCGGTGATGTGCACATCGTGCAGTGACATCAACATTCCCACCCAGGTGGAGTATGCATCCCCCCCATTCCCACCCAGGAGGAGTATGCATCCCGCCATTCCCACCCAGGTGGAGTATGCATCCACCCACCCCACAACCCCGATGCACTGCCATGGCCCAGTCAGGCAACTCACCAAGCAGCCAGGCACATCGTCCAGCATGTCGCTCCATGAAGACTGGTAGCGTGGAGTTCCGCAGGACCATAGAGTCATGAGTTGATCCGGGATCACACATACACAATTTGGCATGCCTGCCAGAGCATGGAAGGCAACTTTTGTATCGAATATCTCCTGGGGAGTCCGTGGTAGGGATATGTAGTCCCTTGTGTGCTTGAGGAGAGCATCCAGCACCTGGTTGAGAATCCAGGAAAATAAGGATTGTGATATGACATGCATGTACCCCACTGTGTGCTGGTAGGTGCCTGTGTCAAGGAAGTGGAGTACAGACACTACCTTCAGTAGAGGGGGGATGGTGGTGCGTATTTCAATGAGGCTCACTATGTCGTCGTGTATCAGGTCCACTATGGTGGTGATGGTCTCCCGGTCCACACGGTACAGGGTGTGGATCTGCTCAGGTGTTAGGTTGAAGGGAGTGGCTCTGATGTGAGGGATTGGGGGATGCTGGAGTGGTAATGGTGGCTGCAATGGTGGGGCATGCTGGGCCTCTCTCACCCTCCTTCTCCTCCTGCGTCTCCTCTGTGGTGGCGGCTGTTGTTGTTGGTGTTGTTGTTGTTGAGGCATTGCAAGCAGGGCCTCCAGCTCCAGTAATGCTACTACTATTGGTATCATCTTGGTGTGGGAGGGGGTGTGGGTGTGCTCCTTTTGTACTGGGCCTGACTCCATTGCCTACTGTGGAAGTAGGAAACACTGCTCAGGACTCTTTACGCCTGGTCGGCGATCACGGTATTTACGCCATGCCAGTAGGCACGTTTTCCACCTTCATGAGGCCGTTATTTGCATGTCCGCCTCACTTGTGATATTCTCCGGTTTACGGCATGCCGCTAATGCCGACATGGTGTGTCGTGTGCGCGCGCCCAGACCGCTATTAATGGCATCGTACTTTACGATGCCGTTAATTGCGGTTTGGCTGGTCAGAATAGCCCGTAGCGGTAAGCGATGCCGGTAATCCTTTACCAGCATAATTTTTCCCTTTCCTCCAAACTCGGAATGAGGGCCATTATATGTAATAATAAATAAGCAGTGGAATTTACATATCTAACACATCAACCATCCATTTAAATTTCATATGTAATAAAATGAAATATACCAAAACAAAAAAGATATGCCTCCAACATAATTACCTCACAGAAACTGCAGAGCTAGAAGCAACAGTAGACCTACACAACACTGTCAATACAACTTACCAGAAACTAGTAAGTAAACTTCATTTTTCTTATATATTGCTAAACTTTTTGTATTAGTTACACTACAATTAATATATTTTTGTTTTTCACAAAGAAATGTGCAGTACTTTGGAGTGGTGTGAGGAAAATTTTCCACGTGAGGAAATGTCTGAAGACAGTGATAATAATGGTAGACACTTCTCTGTATAAGCAAATTAATAATCATTACTTTATGTGTACTTAACATATATATATATATATATATATATATATATTTATTTTTAACAGACCATACAAACATTGAAAATAATACACCAAAAGACACATTGGAAAAGACTCTGCAATGCATGGAACAGAAAATGGACATGCTCAAGGAAAATTTCAATGGTTTGAATCAGTTTGTGGAGGACCACATAAAAGAAAAAAATAAATATCATTGTCCCACATGTACCTGTTCCCCCTCTCCATGTCCCAGTGAACTATCCCCAAACCCTCAACACCAAGAAAAACATTTTGATGAGACTTCAATCCCTTCATCCCCTTACATCCATCCTCTCCAAACCCCTAATTCCCCTGTATTTGTATCAGTTTCTGCTTTCCCCTCTCTTTCAGAAATTGTGTATATGTATATAATTAAAAAAAAATATTATGTTTCTTTTAATGAAATTCTTGTGCCTTATTTTTTTTTAAAAAGCACTTAAAATGTCTGCGGACAGCATGCCTGTCCGGGCTGTCCGTAATTAACAAAATGGGGATGTCCTAAGGACACTATACCTGTCCGTACCATTTGCAGCAAAGATGGAACTGTTCTTAGAACACACCCGGAGTCCGGGATGTCCGTAAATGAACAAAATGTGGGGGTCCTAAGGACACTATACCTGTCCGTACTGTTCGCAACCAAGATGGAACTGTTCTTAGAACACACCCAGTGTCCGGCATGTCTGTAACTTGGCTGTGGCGGTTGTTTACCATTCATGGTAATGTACCAAAACACGAGCAAACAAGGTCACCTGCAACCAGGTCAACATGGTGTTGAGTCATGGGAGACGTGGTTCGTACGGCTTTGGTACGACATCCATGAAGCGACACCTAACATTGTTCCACAGTGCGGACTTTCGTAAGGTTGTACCTTGTGATAAACGTAGTAGGTTTAGTTCCTCTACAGCATCCTCCATTTCCGCTCCTCTCACCACAAGAGACAGTCCTGTGAGAGAGCGCATCCCTCCAGCTGCTTCACAGTCCATTCATGATGCTGTTGGCCCTTACCTTTTGAGGGTCACAAAATTGTGTATGTACTGCAACGCAGAACTCTGCAGGGGGGAGAGTCTTCGAAGTGCTTTCGAGACTACGGTCAAGGAACACCAGAAGACCTGCTACCTACCTAAGTAAGGCCCACCCTACATCTTCCTCTCTCACCTGCCCTTTCCTGCCCCATGGTTGATGTCCCGTCCTTACCCTCCTTTCCCCTCCTCTCCTAGTGTGTTGTGTGTAAAAAAAACAAAAAATATAAAACAACAAAAATCCAAAAAAAAGGCTCTTTTCAGAGTCACCTTTCACAGTTTAAAAATAGAAGTGGCAAATAAACAGTGCAGGGCCCTGTGCATGTTTTGGAAGTCCGCAGACAGTCATAGGACATATTAAATGTTAGGGTGCTGCACTAGCAACACCAATGTACTTTTCTGTGGGAGGAAGTGGTGGCTCTGAAAAGAGCCTTTTGGTGGTTTGTATGTGTTTGAAAAACTTGAAATCGTCAACATCTACTGCAAAATAGGTGACTCTAATTCCCAAAAAAGTTGCAATGCATTTTGTAAATTTCTCAGAAAAATCTGATTGCCAGCATAAGTAAGATGGACTCCATCTCTGCGAAAAATGTACGCGCTACGAAACATAATATTTTCTTGTGAATAGAGGACATGCCAACATCTCTTAGAAAGGCACAAACAGCCTTATTGACATTGCGCCTAGCTTTCTCCATTTGTCAACCAAGTAAAGAAGAACGCAGCGGCATTTGTCTTTGCGCAAAACGAGAAAAAATTACTTGGGAATTTGGAAACACATCCACGACCTTCTCAAGTCCTTCTTTCATTGCAAATTGCAAAGAAATTCCAGACACATGTCCTAAACTGTTCCCTCCACAATGAATTATAATTATGTTTGGATGATGCTCTGTCTGTAAAGTAGCACAGAGCATCATCATTCTACGCACTCCATGCCAGTGCACTTCCACATGAGGGAATCCAAAATCTGCAGCTACTCCACAACGTTCTGCATGCACCTCCAACCAATGTATCCATGAGTCTGCCAAAATCCAGATAATCTGTTTTCGGAAACACACAGCCATAGCTATCTGTTCTTCTCTAAGGAAAAAGACGTTCTGATAAAATCCGTCTTTACACAACACACCCAGTAAACTTTACTGACCAATCCCTAGCTCCACTCATTCACATTTGCATGCCTCTCCTCCCCAGAATCCCTTATGTAATAGGCGCTGTCTGCAGACGACCGCCATGTCCGCAGACATATCAAAAATCTCAGCATGGTGAATGTACATTTAAATAGTGTGCCCCATTTCCCCTTTGAGGTGGGGTCTGAAAAGAGCCATTTTTTTTGCAGATGCCTGACAGACACCTGTTATTTTGTATTTTTTTTTGGGGGGGGGTTCTTCTTACTTTAAAACTAAAATCTTCACATAACCTTCTCCAAAGCAACCCTTACATTCCAAAACAGCATGGCATTTCCCAAAAAAGATCTTCAAAATAAACAGCATTACTCAAATCAATATTCTCATTATTACAGAAAAACATACTAGCTCTAAGCATGAAAGCACACATGCCTCGATTGATTGCACACCTAGCAATGTTTTGCTTGGGACAAAAAACAGAACTATTGTCCCATATTGCCCTAGGTAGTAATCCAGGAAAAATTACTTTCGCATTTGGAAGGATGTTCATTACTGCTTGAACCAACTGTTCCAAATCTGCCAAAAAGTAGGGGCACTGACGTAGCCCAAATGGAAAGCGCCATAGTGCAAAACTACCAGATGGGGACTGTTCTACGCATATCTCCACAAACTTGTAGAATTCCCTCTACATTGCAATCAGGCACAGCACTCCACACCACCTCAACTCCTTTAACATCGAAATTGTTTCCCACATGCCTGCATTGAGCATACTGCTGTAAACCATGGACAAACATATCTCTGATCCCCAACGCCTTAATTTCTTCACCTCTGCCATCTTCACTACACGCACTCTCTTTCTACACAAATCCACAACGTCAACATCTGGCTGATTCCTACAGTCCCCTTTCCATACTGGATTTGCTGGAAAACCCCAGATGTGGCACGCCCTATCCACGGACAGCTGTGGTGTGCACGCGGCACGTAACTCTTAGCCAGGCCTTCTACCCTTTCCAAATCACTCTCAGTGCCAATCCCCAATTGGATACAGCTAAGCAGTTACACAACCATCCACCAGTCACATCCAAGACCTCTACATCTAACTCCATCACCAGAGTTCCGCACTTCAAATGTACTGTTGATCACTCTGAGTACAAGTCTCATATCATTGGAAAGCACCTATTGCAAAAACTACTGTACAAGTCTCCAAGATTTCTACTTACAGCTGAATGCATATCCACATGCATGAATACAAACTACAGGTATAAATATTTTCTTCAGAGTACATGTACACCTCTAATGAATGCATATAAACAGAGTAATGCCACTAAACCTCTGTAGCCTATACATACATGCCAACCCTCCTGATTAAAGCGCAAGACTCCCGATTGTTCATTGAAATATCGCACTATTTTTTACTGTCTACCGCATAATCTATACATACATGCCAACCCTCCTGATTTAGGCGCGAGACTCCCAATTTTTCATTAAAAATCGCACTATTTTTTACTGTCTCCCGCCTAAATTAATGCTAATCCCATTGCAATCCTATGGGAAAAATAAATGTTCCCGATTGCTGTGGTGAAATCTCACTCTCAGGGGCTCCCAATTGTTGGCATGTCTACCTATAAAATGAACTTATTGAAATGTATCCCATCTACTATAATCAACTGTCACTTCCAAACCTGTCTGCTATCTACAACACACCTTTAAAAAAACAAGTGAATTTCATGCACTTAAAATTCTACTCATTTGCAAAGCATGTTGAACTAACATATTGTAAATAAAATATAAAGGCTGCACATAGTCAAATGAAATGCATGCATACACTATGTTCAGATATCAAACAAGAATACTACCACAAAAACATAAAAATCAATGTCTACATTAACATCAGTGCTATAAACACACATAATTACTAACTTCTTTCTTTTACAATTACAGTGAAGACCACTCTCCTGAAAATCTGCAGCATCTGAACTGTAAGCAACATATTCGAAGAAACCTGCTCATTCCACAATACTACCTTAATATTCTTACTGTTCCTCAAACACACTGTGTGGTTCATTCATGTAATTTGCACACCAAAAAGAACAGTGATTTCTGAACCATTCTGCCCACAAATCCCCATTTATTAAACAGAGATTAACAGGCAGAATGGCACACAAATCCCCGTTTATTTGGAGCACAAATAACATACTCAACCGCTAGAATGTTAGTACTACAAGACAAAGAACTGTTTTAATTTTAAACCATTAGATTTACTATTAATGCTTCTCCTCACCACTAGCTCACTTTCTACTTTCATCTGAACTGCAGTTTAGAAACATACAAATAGAAGAATAGTCTTCCCAACTAATTGTAACTGCCCAATGCACAATCACACCACCACATACATCTTTCCCATCAAACACATACACTCATGCACACAGCACACATACATTGCAGAACAGCCCAACCCATACCTTCTTTTTTTTCAACAGACCCCAAAGAATGCCTACCAAAAAGCAAGTCCATAGAAAGCAACGCAGAAATAGAGCAAATGAAAATAAAAGTGTCCAAAATAAGCATCCATCTCTACCAGAGTTTGTACAAAACTTTCAAACAAAACAGCTAATACAGTCATTTAGCGAAACAAAACAAGCTTCTAATACAGAAACTTTTCCTCCTCTATCAAAATGTAAAACGAAACAAAAAATGGTTTACAAGAATTCGGATACCACTACTGCTAAAACTGCTCCTATAAATCTTGATATACCAGCAAGTAACCATACCAAAAAAAGTATTTTAGCAAAAATGTTCCGCCACAGAGTCCTTTAGAATCTTATAAAGACAGGAGACAAATCATGCACAACCCTTCAAACCTACCGTAGAAAATTAATCTTAGAAGCTTTAATAGGCAGTGCAATCCTTCTCAAAAGAAAGTTATTCATTTTAGTGTTAAACTGAATGAAAGCACTAACAAAACTAACTACTAAATTACAAAAATAACTTCTCAATAAACGAAATGTCAACAAAAAATACTTCTTAAATATCTGTGGAGGTGAATGGGGTTACACCACGAGCACAGAACCATATTTTAATGAAGAAGCATACAAACAAAACCAAGCAAACACAATTGCCATCCATAGCAGTGGACAAGGTTATGAAAAAATTCATAATACCATAATAGAACATGAAATACTGCTTACAAAAATATCCCCAGAAAACTCAGAATTACCTCTCCATTCGACTGAACTAGAAAGTCCAGTATACAAATGGGCATGCACATCAATGTGTAACATTCCCAAAAAATCGTTCAAATCTTTACGCCAGTTCCTCAAACAGTATGTGAAAGGCAAAGACAAAATCAAAATGAAAGTCCTGCAAAATATGGATACCTGTCAAGTGCGTGAATACACAGGACTACAAAGACATGAATTAGCATGCATTACAGGACCTATTTGCAAAAGCACCTTCCATCATATCAAAATGATATCAACACATCATTCAACTATAAGACAACTAGTCTATAAACTTTACTATGCTAAACGTCTTGCTTTAGCACTAGCCAATTTAAAGAATACTCTTCTACATGGTACACCCAAAGACCTACTCGAAGAAATCGACCATATCCAGAGAAAATATTTTGGATGTGAAAGCCACTTAAAAAATGCAATAGCTTTACAACAGACTAGCAACAACTCTGCACATGGCAAACTTCTACTACACACATACAAAAAAGAAATACTAAAATTTAAAAGTACATCTGCTGAAGTACCAAGCCATATGTGTGTGTGTGTTGCCGTAGAACTTTTTATAAAAGTAACTCAAAAACTATAGATGTAACATACAAAATAGAAGACAATGAAGATTCCAAATGGTTTGAATTAGCTCTCTACCTTATAGCAGAAAACAAATATGAAATAACTGACCCATTAATACATTGCAGTTACTGCACTACAAAACTTGACAAAAACCAAACTCCTTCACGTGCTATTACAAATAACTTGGAATTATTCCCACTACCAAAACCCCTGCAACAACTCAATTTATATGAGAGCATCATAATTCAAACAGTGCACCCATTTAAAGCAATAATACATTTTCAACCAAAAACAGCAAAATTACCTCCCTCTGAATTGGTGAAAGGCCTTTGTGGCAAAGTAGTTTATTTACCATTAGATCTGAAAGAAAATGTGCACACTCTGGGAATGCAACATCCAATACAGCAATCTTTAATTGTCTTAGTAAATGGTGTACCAACAAAAGGCAAAAACATTTGGCAACAACTCGTAGACTTACATAAAATTAGACAAGGCTTGCAATATCTAAAAGACAATAATGAACACTACAAAGAAATAAATATTGAAGAAAACTTAAGGGAAACAACTGAAATAATTCAAGAGTCACCAGAAACTGGTCAATTTGAACTTCTAGATCTTGCTACAGTATCCAATATTTTAGACCATTATACAATTCATCCATTACACTCTAATGACATCATAGATGATGCAGTAGAAACGTACCAAATGCGACAAACCAAAGGATCACCAATCAGCATATGGGAAAAAAGTATAGAAGCACATGCTTTTCCTCTACTCTTTTCTACTGGCAAAGGAGGAAGGTACGATGATAGGCCCACTCAGATAACAGCATCAGAATACCACTCATTAAAAATGAATTCTGAAGATCCCAGATTTAGACAAAATGTGGAATAGATATTCCACCTACTCTTTGAAAGGGAACTAGCAACTCTATGTTACGGAGTTGCACAAACATTGAAATCAGGAACCCACTTTCAAAATATGTCAGATACGCAATTAATACAAAAAGTGCAAGAAACAGATGAGGTTTTACAATCAAACATTACAAATTTGTTAGCAAACATGCGTGGTACGAAAGAGTACTGGTTCCAACATCACAGAGATGTACATTGTATGATAAGAAAGCTTGGCCCACCCACTTGGTTTGTTACATTAAGTTGTGAAGAATATGCATGGGAAGATTTACATGATTCCTACGCATATCAAACAAAAACAAAAGAAACATAGATATATTTTTTTTTTTTTTTATTACTTGTATTTAATCAAGAAACAGGTTTTACAAGGACTGATTCCAGGTGGAGCGAATCTCGTTTGCAGTGTGAAAAGGTTCGACGGCAGTATAAGCCACAGTTTCAAGTTTCTGTAGATGATGGATCAGCGACAGTGATGATTCTTGTCTTTTCAATTGCAAGTTTTAAAAGTTTGGCGGCTGCCGTGTGCCATCGGGTCTTTTCGCCATTGATGATTCGATTCCACCAGATATCTTCGTTTCCTGCGAAGGAGGTGGCTGTCAGAGAGCTAAAGTAGGCGATTCTGGGTTGGTGCAAGGCAGGGCAGCACATTACTAGATGCCTTATTGATTCAGTCTGTTCAGAATTTTGGCAGAGTCTGCAAAATTTTTCTTTAGATCTCGTTCTAATGGCTAGAATTTCTTGTGTCGGTAGCACGTTCAAGCGGGCTTTCAAAAAGATTCTCATGAGGGATTTGCTGGGATATCTTTTGCAGTAAGCCATTGGCTCTTTCAGCTTATTTGTGTTCGATGGCAGGTTGACTAGAAGTTTATATGAGGTCGCTTTATCGATGGTGGTGATCCAGTCCCAACAGTCTAGTTTGGTTTTGACCCTGGTAGGGTTGTTCTTCAGATCCTCTTTCGTACAGGCAATTAAGTGGAGTTTTTGTTTTTGTTCCATGGCCCATTTGTTCATGAAGTGGTTTTTGCCTATTTCAATTTCTTCAGCTATCATGTGGTAGATTTCCAGGCTGTCTGGGTGGATGACTTTCCTGTAGAGCTGTAAAGTAGTGTGGTCTACCATTGCTTTGAGGGATGTGAGGCCAAGTTCTCGTCTTATCGGCGCTAATGGTGTCGAATTGGGAAGTCCTAGGACTGCTCTCCAAATTAGACCTTCGAGTCTAAGCCAAAGATGGGAGGGAATTGATGGTGTGGCATCCATGCCGTACGTCAGAGAAGGGATGATTTTTGCTTTGTAAAAATTGATTGCTGGCTGAAGTGAAAATTTGCCATATTTTCGATCGACTGCTTTTAGTTGGGCGGCTAAGTTCTTTGCCTTAGCCCAAAGGGTTGCTTGCATATTCAGGGCGTTCTTTGTAGTATCGAGTTGGACTCCTAGGTATTTAAATGAGTCGACCACTTCAATTTTTGTCTCGCTTAGATGCCAGCGAAATCGATCTGTCTTTTTGCTCCCTGGTTTTTGCAAGATCATTATTTTTGTTTTGGATTTGTTGATCTCGAGGTTGTTGTTGATGATGTAATTTGTGAGATTATTTAGTTGGCATTGCAGACCAACCTGAGTTTGGTCAAGTAAGATCAGGTCGTCTGCTATAGGAGTCTGGGAACCCTTGTAGAGCCTATTTTGGACGGAAACGACTGTATCTGTTCCTGGCTGTCATACTATATGATATACTAACACCTGGAGAACTTTGCTCTCTAGATGCTGTTAATGTTTCAAGATATTTCCATCATCGTTTCATTGCTATGCTACACTTTATTTGTAATAAAACTGTTCCTCCCCTCGGAGAAGTGCAACACTTGTTTTGGAGAAAAGAATACCAAGCCAGAGGAACACCACATATCCACATGCTTTTAATAATTAAAGATGCCCCTAAATTTGGTCAACACAGTGATTCCACCGTTTTACAGTTTATCGAAAAATATGTCACTTGTGAAATTCCATCGAAAACAACAAATAGTGATCTTCATGCACAAATTGTACAATTTCAAAGACACAAATGTGGCAAATATTGTTGTCGCAAATACAAAAACAAAGGGAAATACTACACCAAATGCTGCTTTGGTTTCCCTAGACCAATTACAGAAACAAGTGAAGTGAACAACTTCATGTCTTCAGTTAGACATAGTGTTAAAGGTAAATCACCTAAGAAAACGTATTACATAAAAAGAACAGAAGAATCAAAATATATCAATGATTACAATACAATCATTGCCCTCTTATGGAATGCAAACATAGATGTGCAGTACATTGCAGACAATTCCACTGCAGTTGCACGATATGTTACACCCTACTTAACAAAAGAAGAAAAAACAGAGCTTCAAGACTTCTGGAATTACCTATCATCGGACAAAACACTATCTCAGAAATTGTACAGCTTGGGCATAAAAATGTTCTCTCGTAGAGAATGTGGCTCCTATGAAGCTGCAGATCATTTAACTAGCACTGCTTTGTATGGAAAATCTGAAAATATAGTATGGCTTAGTCTTGGTCCTGCTAAATCTAGAAAAAGAGTTCTCAAATCATATGAGGACATAGAAACAATAGTCAGAAATGATGCCAACAGCCAAGACATTTTGAAAAACAATTTACTGGACACATACCACCCACTGTACCACATAGCCCAAAACTCCACATACAAAAATAATATAAAACCCGATGAAAAAAAGGTAGATATAGAGTGACAGATTGTGAAGGCAGCTTAGTGAAACTTACCAAACAAAGCTTAATTAATCATATCGAATTGTCATTAAAAACTCCTCAACAGAAAGAACTATATTACATGTCCCTGCTACAACTTTTTAAACCATGGAGAAAAGATGAAGAGATACTAGAAAACTATGACTCCTATGAAGACGCTTTCAAAGCAAATGAAAGCACTATCACCGATATAAACTTCACGCAGTACAAAACAATGTTGCACAATGAACAGCAACACGAAGAAGAACTCCAGGCCCAATTAGATAAGGACACTCCCGACAGTAGTCAACCTTCTGTAACAGAAAGTCAAGAACCACTGGGACAGCAAATGAGGCAGAATTAGCTATGACAGAAGTAGAGAACACCATGTGTCACTATGAAGAAGATACAGAAGACTTAACTTTACTACAATCAAAACTGAACAAAGAGCAGCACACCATTTTTCAAGAAGTAACAAAAGAAATTGCACATGGTGTACAACATGAAAATAAAGAATGTACCTGCCAAAATTACAAACCTATACTACTATATGTCAGTGGTGATGCTGGTTCAGGCAAAACATTCTTAATCAAAATCATCAGCAAGTTCCTGCAACAACTGACAAACAACAAACTGTCAGCTGTTCTAACTTCCCCCACAGGTTTAGCTGACTAACACATAGGTGGTGTCACTTTACACTGATTACTACTCCTTCCAGTAGAACACCAAAACAA
This sequence comes from Ambystoma mexicanum, assembly GCF_040938575.1. Lineage (NCBI taxonomy): Eukaryota > Metazoa > Chordata > Amphibia > Caudata > Ambystomatidae > Ambystoma > Ambystoma mexicanum. Next base: position 357,625,669 of record NC_090928.1, read on the forward strand.
ATTAGAATATTACAAACTTTCTACCGAAGCTGCAATGGATTTATGCAGAGTGTTAAAACAAATAAAAATGCTACTAATAGATGAAGTGAGCATGGTCTCCAACATAATGTTGGCTTTGATTCACCTCAGATTGCAAGCACTACTTAAAACAAACTACGAAGAGCTCTTTGGAGGAAAACACATTATTGTTTTTTAAGATCTTCTTCAATTAACACCAGTGAAAGGTGAACCTATTTTTAAAACCTTAGGACACAAACTCTGCCGTAAAACTGTTGGCAGCATAGGAAATGTCAACCTTTGGCAACATTTCCAATACAGAGAATTATTAGAAAACATGCGCCAATCTGTAGATCTCACTTACGCCAACATTTTAGAAAGAATTAGAGTTGGTGTACTATCTCAAGAAGCACAAGCAATATTAAAAACCCAGCACATCCATGCACTTTATGGCCATAACTCATGTGTTACTGATGTTATGGAACAATTAGCGCACAAAAATGTCAATTGTATGTCCTTAATGCCAACTCTTGCAAGCTGTTCCAAATTCAATGAAACAATGTTGGAAAAAGAAATGCAACCAATAATTGAAATTTGCTTCACAGGCAAACTGGACATACATGGTATGACACTAACCATGTGTCAACAAGCCACAACAAGACTAAATACCTAAGAAAATTCACAGCTGGTTTGGAGAAAATATTAAAATGATCCTTAAACTGTAGAGTAATGCTTAAACGTAACCTTGATGTGGAGCAAGGACTAGTTAATGGAGCACTGAGTACAGTTGTTGGCTTTCATACATACCCACGTGACAACAACATTCAGTTTGCCAATATTCTCTTTGACAAACTTTCAGAAGTAAAAAGGATATCGCCCTCAACAGATCGATGCCATCTCTTCAAAGACATGTATGTACGCAGAGAAAAATGTTCTCTAACTCTAGCATATGCAGTCACCATTCATAAATCACAAGGTATTACCCTAGACAAAGCATTGATAGATATTGGTAACACAGTCTTTAAAGAAGGCATGAGCTGCATAGCACCATCACGCTTACGTACACTTGACGGTCTATTTCTAATCAACTTTGATGCAGGTAAAGTAAACGATGATATTCCTTGCATTTTAGACTGCAACAGACTACGTTCACTATACACCGCCCATCTAAAAACATATCCTGTTCCACATAAAGGAAAACGTTGTAAAAGAAAACTAATTCAAACAGAAATGCAACAGGATCTGACAGCAAATCCTCCAAAGAGAGTAAAAGAAGCTAATAATTCATCAATTACCACAACAAAAGAAGAAACTATTACTCAAAGTAACTCAGGTACTTCTTCAAAGAAGCAACACACACTCCGAAAAAATGACTTGGACACAGAACTATCTGGTCCTTTCAAATGTTCAAATATAACTGGTGTAAGTTGCTACGCAAATGTAGCAATGAATATACTATTTCAATTGCCACCAATTGTTGACAACATTTACTTACACCGTACAGACCAATTGTGTTTGCAAATGTTAGTACTTCATAGAAACGCAACAAACAGCCCTGACAACACATATAGTGTTCATGGAATAATACAAGAGTTGGACTACTGTGCTGGAATGGTGAAATTCACTATAAACTCACAAGAAGATCCACAACAATTTCTAATGTACTTACTACAAATACTGGAAAACAAAAACATACCTATAAATGAAATCTTCCAGATTTCATACATGTGGAAACACACATGCACTCTCTGCAACAATGTGACACAGGAACAAATCCCTAATGAGTGCTTTGTGTATGTATCCATACCTAATTGTGAATCCGTTCCATTTCAGCAACATGTACAAAATGCAAACCATGGTAGATTATGTACTACCTGCAATTTAGATAATCGCTCAACCTTACTAATACAAACACATGGTAAATATGTAATAATAATGCTTCTACGTTACAATGCAGATTCTACCAAAAACAACTGCTAGCTGACTAGATTCACACATGGTCAAGTATCACTTGGTAAGAAAACCTTCACAACAATAGGTATAATCTACCACGCAGGAGCCACAACCAATGCAGGTCACTACAATGCATATATAAAAAAGAAATGTGTATGGTTCGAATGTAATGATTGCACCATTACTCTAAAGCAGAGATTACCAGCAAATCTTACAAATGCTTATTTAATCATTTTAAAAACAAAATTGAATAACTAATCTATATTTAAACATTAACAAAACTTCAATTAAAAACTATAAACTGTTAGAATATGCCAACAGGTATCTACCTGCCCCAAGATTCTATAACAACCAGACAGCTAAATGAATACCACTAAATTATAACAATAAATAAACAGTTAGAATACACCAACAGGTATCTAACTGCTCCAAGATTTTGCAACAAGCCAACAGATAGAACATTAGCCAGAAACATCAAGTGAACACTGAAAACAAACAAACAGACTGTACCATAACAAAAAAAGTTTTTTTTTAAATCCGACATGGATTTTATTTCCCACAGACCCAATGATTTGGAAAACAAACACAGAAACTGAGCAAATTGCACAGTACACTGGTTTGTAAACTACTAAATATGAGGGTCGAAAAAAAGCTGAAATGTCTATTATGCAATGTAATAAGTCTTTTTAAAATACATACACTAACATGCTCTTTTCTTTTATCACAGAAATTGAAAAAGAATATGTACTCCAGGTAACCAACTCATGAAAAAAATATATCCAATCTCACAAAATCAAACAGTAAGTATATTCTAACAGAACGCATAAATACTGCTGCATAACGGAACCATTGAAGCAAACATCTATGCATACACCACAATACAAAATGTTCACTTCCATGGATAGGTTATACTACAGTGCTTGTTACCAAACTCTACAATCTTAATGACATGACGTAGCCAAAACTTCACATACAAACTATACAAATCAAACAGTACAGAAACTGTAGATTTGCAAACATTTGATAGATATTCAATTCTATCGGTGTGAACTATGGGTGTGATATGCTGCAGTGGTTGTGGCCAGGGCCTAGAGTCTTGGGTGCATAGCCTACCTATGGCCTACAGCCTGCGGCCATGCACCCAAGACTCTAGGCCCTGGCCACAACCACTGCAGCATATCACACCCATAGATCACACCCATAGAATCAAATATTTTAACTGTCTATATGGGCCCACCCATATTACACTTTCTGCAAAGTTTGGAGAGAATTCATCCAGGGAGAGCAAAGTTATAAGCCACCCATGCACCCAAGACTCTAGGTCCTGGCCACAACCACTGCAGCATATCACACCCATGGTGGCTTATAACTTCAGTCCTCATAACTTTGGTCCCAAGACTCTAGGCCCTTCCCACAACCACTGCAGTATATCACACCCATGGTGGCTTACAACTTCAGTACTTATAACTTCGGTCTTGGGTGCATGGCCGAAGACTCTAGGCCCTGGCCACAACCACCGCAGCATATTACACCCATAGAATAAAACATTTTAACTGCAGCATATGATCAGTGTTTATGTCCGCTGACATTGCGCGTGTCTTTAAAACAGTTTCAACTTGCCTGCAGACATCATGGACGGGAATACTATCCTTAGGACACCCCTTATTTTCACTAATTACAAACATCCTGAACAGCGCGGGCATGGCGAATACATCAGTAGCACCTGCCACCTAAACAAATACAGTATTTGACCCATCTCTTACTCCCCAAACCTCCGCAAATACTCTTGCACACCAAAACACTCCCCAAAACTGCATTTTGCCTCTGTTTGCTGCCGCACTGTCGGCGGATCCAAGACGGCGGGTGCATCGGAACAATCTGACGCACATCACGCCTCACTCCAGCCAATCGGCGGACACATTGCATGTCCGCGGACATGACGCAAGCCAATTAGCCAATCGGTGCTCTGCCCACAGCGCGAACAGGGAAGTGTGTCCGCAGAGCGGACATAGATATCACTAATTTTTTTAGACCTACTTTTTCATCGTTTTAAAAAAAAAATACTGGACAGATTTTCACCAAATTTACAAAAGCACACTTTCGGGACCAAGCCGCTGCTCCTGCCACTAATTTGGTGAATATCCATCCAGCGGTTTGGGCTGAAGGCGTGCACAAATGTTTTTCCCCATTCACTCTATGGTAAAAAAAAACATTTTGGGAACCCCTGTGTAACTTTGGCCCCCCCGGACCAAGCCTCACCAAACTTTGCAAAAAAATTCAGAGTGGCCCAGGGGGAGCGAAGTTATAAGCCACCCAAAAAGTGCTCTTCCTATGGGATTAGCAACTTAACCATAACTACACATCCACTACCGTATATATATATATATTACATGGACGCGGTAGCGTACATGTAGTTATGGTTAAGCTGGTGTTTCCACAGGAAGAGCATTTTTTGGGCTTCTTATAACTTTGGTCCCTCTGGACGAATCCTCACCAAACCTTGCAAAGAAAGTATATGGCCCACTCTGATTCTTTTTGCAAAGTTTGGAGAGGTTTGGTCCAGGGGGGGCAAAGTTACAGGGGGTCCCAAAACTTTTGCTTTTTCCCATAGACATAATGGGAAAATACTTTGCGTACGCCTACAGCTCAAACCGCTGGACGGATTTACACCAAATTTGCTTGGTCCCGAAAGTGTGCTTTTACAAATTTGGTGTAAATCCGTCCAGTAGTTTTTTTTAAAATGACCAAAATGTAAGGCAAGAAAATGTGTGATATCTCTGTTCGCTTCGCGGACGGACTTCCCGGTTCGCTCCACGGACAGTGCCCTGATTGGCCGAGCGGCTTGCGCGATGTCCGCGGACATCTGACGTGTTCGCTGATTGGACGGCGTGGGGCATGGGGCGTGGAGCGCGTCAGATTTTTGGTGGCGCCTGACATCTTCATTCACGGACGACCGCGGACAGCAAGGTAGAACTCGGTTTAAAAATTGTATTTAGGGAGTGTGTTGGTGTGTAAGAGTGTTTGGGGAGGCTGGGGGAGTATGAGATAGGTGCAATGTTGTATTTTTTATGTGCTAGACGCTTTTGTTGTGTTCGATTTGTCTGCGGACAGCACGGCTGTTCTGAAATGTTCGTAAATAAGCAGAATGGATTCGGTGTCAAGTTGAAAGTGTTCTAAGAAGACTCGTGGGGTCCTGGAATGTTCGCAGGGGGTGTCCTGAAGACGTTGTCTGTATTGTTCGTTGTCAAGCTGAAAGTTTTCTAAGAACACTCGCGGTGTCCTGAAATGTTCGCACATAAAGAAAATGGGGGTGTTCTGAGGACGTTGTTCGTATTGTTCGCTGGCAAGTTGAATGTGTTCTAAGAACACTTGTGATGTCCTGAAATGTAAAATAAACAAAATGGGGTTGTTCTGAGGACGTTCTCCGTATTGTGTGTCTGCTTAGCTGTATCCAATGAGGGAATGGCACAGAGAATGAAGTGGAAATGGTAGAAGGGCTGTCTACATCCAGGGTTTTCCAGCAAATCCAGCATGGAAAGAAGACTGTAGGGATCAGCCAATCAGATGTTGAGGTTGTGGATTTGTGTTCAAAGAGACTGTGTGTAGTGAAGATGGCAGAAGTGGAGAAAGTCAGGGTGTTGGTGCTCGGAGATATGTTTGTGCATGGTTTACAACAGTATGCTCAATGCAGGCATGTTGCAAAGAATTTTGATGTTAAAGGAGTGGAGGTGGTGTGGAGCACTGTGTCTGATTGCAATGTACAGGGAATTGTACAAGTTTGTAAAGATATGGGCAGGATCAACAGTCCCCATGTGGTAGTGCTGCACTATGGTGCTTTCCATTTGGGCTATGTCAGGGCCCCTACTTTGTTGGCAGATTTGGAACACTTGGTTCAAGCAGTAATGAACATCCTTCCAAATGCCAAAGTATTTTTTTGTGGATTAGTACCTAGGGCAATATGGGACAATAGTTCAGTTTTTTGTCCTCAGCAAAACACTGCTAGGTGTGTAATCAACCGAGGCGTGTGTGCCTTCATGCTTAGATCTGGTATGTTCTTCTGTAATAATGAGAATATTGATTCCAGTAATGCTGTTTATTTTAAAGAAGATGGCATTTCCTTATCTTTTATTGGAAATGCCATTCTGTTTTGGAATGTAAGGGTTGCTTTGGAGAAGGTTATGTGAAGATTTTAGGAGTAAAGTAAGAAAAAAATAATGTAAAAAAATACAAAATAACAGGTGTCTGTCAAGCATCTGCAAACTCCCCCCCAAAAAACGGCACTTTTCAGAGCCAACCTCAAAGGGGAAATGGGGCACACTATTTAAATTTACATTCACCATGCTCAGACATGGCGGTAGTCCGCGGACATCGAAATCACTAGCTAGGAGTTCAGTATGTTCTATGTTACATGTATAAAGTCAGGGACGTTATGGTTAAGTTGTGCTACTAAAAACCTATGAAATTCAGTGAAAAAACTTTGTTAAAAGGGACGTTATGGTTAAGTTGCGCTACTAAAAACCTATGAAATTCAGTGAAAAAACTTTGTTAAAAGGGACGTTATGGTTAAGTTGCGCTACTAAAAACCTATCAAGTTCAGTAAAAAAACTTTGTTAAAGGGACGTTATGGTTCAAAGTAAAACCGAAAAACCCCTGAAATTCAGCAGTTATGGTAAAATAAGCAACCATAACTCGCGCCACCGTGCAATGCTAACACTAACACCCAGGACATCAAAGATGGCATCACAAATGTCATTGATGACATCACTGATGACATCACATGGCTGGCTCTCCCTTTCTTTCCTTTACTGACATATCTAAGCCACATAGTTTTCTTCAGTAACAGTCAGGAAGTAAAAATTGAAAAGGTACTATATTTGTAGACTTAGGGTCAAGTCATATCATATGAAACATATATATAGTGGAAGACACAGGTTTGAAAGAGAGCAATCCTTTCTGTGCATGAAGATAATCATTACAGTTATCGGCACTTTCTCATAGTTTTATTTTTATTACTATACCTTCCCTGTATATGCTCATATTTTTATACATTGTACTCCTTTCCTTAGGGTTCACTGACATCATTTGATACACATACATACAGTAAGTAGCACCTTTGAAACAGAGCAATCATTTCTCTGCATAAAGATAATGAGTTAGCTTATGAACTCTTTCTGCTACTACTTCTGCTTTTTTGCTTACTTCTCTGTCCCTGTAAATACTCATATTTTGATGTGTTGTTGTCTCTTTGTGTTTTGTCTGTATTAAGTGTAATTATGTATTAATTGGGTTTTATTAGCTACTTATTACATGTTATATTATGAATATTGCACCTTCATCATGTATACTGCACACACTGCCTAAGTTTCTGCATGAGTTGCTTAGCATACTAGATAGAACTTCATAATAGAATGCTATTTATATCAATGCATTGCTTAATGCACTAATTAGTTCATGATATTTATTGAAATGATCCTTCACACTTTTTGGTGAACATTATAAGAATCCCTCCTACATAGTTTTCATGAAAAGTAAATGCACATGTGATGTCCTCAGTGATGTCATCAATGACGTTTGTGATGTCATCTTTGATATCCTGGGTGTTAGTGTTGGCAGTGCACGGTGGCGCGAGTTATGGTTGCTTATCTTACCATAACTGCCGAATTTCAGGGGTTTTTTGGTTTTACTTTGAACCATAGTAGCGCAACTTAACCATAACGTCCTTTTTAAAAAAGTTTTTTCACTGAATATATATATATATATATATATATATATATATATATATATATATATATATATATGTACATATTTTTTGTTGTAAATTAATTTTATAGCTGCATCTACCAAATGTGCATACATGGCTAAAAACAGCAAAAGCGAAGGTGGTGAGGTTGCGTCAATGAAAGGCCCAATTGGTTCAAAAATCACATTCACAAGGCTATGCACATTCATGCATCTTTTGGCACTTTCCCTTCTAAATTCCTTATCCTTTTTACCTGCTTTTGCGCTAATCCTATTACCTTTTGTCCTGTGATTTATTCAGTTTGTGTATTTGTTGGTTTACTCTTTTCTTTTTTTAAACCTTTTCATTTTTTGCAGCATTGTCTTTTTTGTGTTGTCGTTTTAAAGTTTTACTTTTTCCTGCCTACTTAGTCATTCAACATGCCTGGACATGAGATCTTGAGTAGTGATGACATCATCATTTGGGTCGACAATCCATTGCCAACAAGGAAGCAGCAAACACGAATGAGAAAAAAAAATAAGACAATTGGCGCTTCTTCAAAGTGAAGGAACACTGTGCAAGAAAAGAGGCAGAGGAGGTACTCTGCACTTTCTGTAACGAGACTCTATGTTGTGGGTCTTCTGATGTTCGATCTCTAAGCCTAGGGACATCAATAATGATAAAACATCTAGTATGAGTCCATTAGGATAAGGTGGATGATGAGTATAGAAAACCACACATACATCATAAAAGGAAAATGCATAGGGCCCATTGCTTGCATAGAAGGCGATCAGCACCACCTGCAGACCTTCCATCCTCTAGTGCATCAACAACTCCAACTGGAATGAAGCCTCTACATCAACAGTGGTATCCATTACACAGAATCCTCTGTTATCAACACCTGATCTTACCATGATGCAAGTCATGTGTAAAAAATGCTGCAAATGGCTAGTCAAGGAAGGTGACCCATTTAACGAATTGGAGAAGTTAATCGCACAACACCAGATCACCCGTCATTGTAAGTTTTGTCACATTTCCCCCCGTGTTTTTTCTAAGAAAATAGAAAAAAATACATAAAGTATATGTTTTTTATTTGAATTCCCTTTGTTACATGTTTCATCCTTATGTGTTTTCCTCCCTATTCAACCCCCCCTCTTTACATCTCCCAAAATGGCAATTTTAGGGCCACCTTTTAAGTTATAAAATAGATAAAAATGACCAAAAAATGCAAAAATATATTGCAATACATATTGTAATTTATTTTATGTAATATCAGTAATCAAACCCCTCAATTGTTTGTTTGTAGTTGGGACTACAATGTTAATAGGGGAAACAGTTTAGCTGCAAATAAAAGCAACCCTGTTGCTCCCAGCCTTAGCCGCGCAAGCAAAAACCATGAATTCATAAAATTACAAAATGTATACAACTCTATATATGGGCATTACACATATATATATATTCAGTGAAAAAAACTTTGTTAAAGGGAAGTTATGGTTAAGTTGCGCTACTAAAATCATATGAAATTCAGCGAAAAAAACTTTGGTAAAGGGACTTTATGGTTCCAAGTAAAACCGAAAACCCCTGAAATTTGCCAGTTATGGTAAACTAAGCAACCATAACAAGCACCACCACCGTGCACTGCTAAGACTAACACCCAGGACATCAAAGATGACATCACAAATGTTAATGGTGACATCACTGATGACATCACATGTGCATTTCATTTTTATTAAAAGTCTGTACAAGGAATTCTTATTGTAATGTTAATAAACAAGTGTCAAGGATTATTGGAATAAATATCATGAGGTATGTAATGCATTAAGTAATGCATTGATACAAATACCATTCTATTATCAGGTTCTTTCCAGTATAGTAAGCTACTCCTGTAGAAACATTGGTATTGTGTGCAACATACATGATGGAGGTGCCATATTGAATAGTAAAATGATAAATGATTTCTTATTACAGTTTTGCCTACTGTGAAACATTTAATAAGTAGCTAATAAAACCCACTTACTACATAATTGCATTATTGGAAACAAAACATAAAACAGACAACAACACATACAAATATGAGCATGTACAGGGAAAATAAAGTAAACAAACACAACAGCAGTATTACTAGCCAATCTTCATACCATAACTGATTATCTTCATGCACAGAAATGATTGTTCTGCTTCAAAGCTACAAATTCCCTATGTATAACTATCATATAATGTGACTGGACCATAGGGAAATTAGTATGAATACAATTAATACAAATATGAGCATATCCAGGGAAAGTAAAGTAATTAAAAAAAGCAGAACTATAAGAAAGTGTTGATAACTTTACTGATCATCTTCATACATAGAAAGCATTGCTGTCTTCCAAATCTGTGTTTTCACCTATGTATATGTTTCATATGCTGTGTGTGAACCCCAGGTGAATTACTGTAAGAACCTATTTGAAGTATAAGTCTACAAATACAGTACTCTTTGAATTTTTAGTTCCTGACTGTCACTGGCCTAGATATGTCAGTAAAGGAAAAAGAGGGAGCCACACATGTGATGTCATCAGTGATGTCATCAATCATATTTGTGATGTCATGGGTGTTATTCTTAGCAGTGTACGGTGGTGGTGCGAGTTATGGTTGCTTAGCTTACCGTAACTGGTGAATTTCAGGGGGGTTTTGGTTTTACTTGTAACCATAACGTCCCTTTAACAAAGTCTTTTCACTGAATATAAATATAGATAATGGAAATGGATAAATGTTTACTAAGACTCCCTTACCTTACACTTATATAACATAGAACATACTAAACCCCCTCTCCTGCTAGTGATTTTGCTGTCTGCGGACTGTGCGCACATCCATGGGCGGACACGTTCACCATCAACACTATCCAAAAACTCAGGGGGTATCTTACATTATTGTATCATACAATAAAAATACCAAACATATTCAAAAAGAGCCACATAAATACATTACATTTAATAATAAATAAGTGGAAACTGTATATGTAAGACACCAAATGAGTGAAGACAGTGATAATGATGGCAGACACAACGTTTCTCTAAGCCGATTAATAACCATTACTTTATGTGTACTTAACACATTTCATTTAACAGACCAGACAACCAATAAAAATAATATACCAAAAGAGATATTAGAAGATCCTCTGAAACAAATGGAACTAAAAATTGATTTGTTATCAAAAAGCACACACAAATCATAAATTAAAAATGCATGGGGACCATTATTTGCATAGACATAGATCAATGCCACCTGCACAACCTCCATCCTACAGTGTAACAACATCACCAACTGCAAATGAAGCCTCAACTTCAGCAACAAAGTCAACTACACACACTCCTATTTTACCAACTCCCGATATTTCCATGATGGAAGTCATGTGTAGACAATGCCACAAATGGGTAGTCAAGAGAGCAGCCACATTTGAGAAATGTCAAACCATCTACTGCAAATCCACTACAAAGATGTGCATGATGCCTATCAAAAAGCACACAAGCACAACAAAATAAAAATGCATGGGGCTCAAGCATTACATGCAGAAAAATCAGCACATCAGCCACACTACTGCCTTCTCCACAGTGACAATTCTGGATTCAAACCAGAGACTTGAAACACCTGCAGTACTCAATTTCAGCAATCATCAGAAATGCTATAGAGGTTCAAAAAGAAGGCTTTTCAAAACTGTCTACAAATGTGCTGCTCCCATCTCCAGCAGTACCACTATGTTTTGGATATAGGTTTACCTTTCACAGAAGTTAACTGTCCAACATCTGGTGCAAATCCACAGGGAGGATGAGAACGATACAGCTACAACTAAATAAAAAAATAAAAAATGACTAAAATGAATGTATAAAACTCCTCAATTGTACTGCCTCACAGAAAAATCAAAACAGCTAGAAGTACTGCATAGCTGAAACTGCATTACAATTACAAGAAATACAATCAATTAAACCTTCAACCTCACTAACATGAATTCAAAAACGAAATGCCTACATGTAAATGCCACTGTTTGTTTTGTTTGTTTTTATTATTTATATTGCGCACCAGACCCAGGGGTATTCGGGCGCGAAGGCATAATGAGGGTTGTTCAACTCAAGATACAGGTTACAGATAATACATGGAACGGTACAGCTGTAGTTACAATGCTGTATGCATGTACTTTCAAAGCAGCACAAATGTATATACAATAATTTTACAAGAGTGCATGTGAGGCACATACATAAGGCAGAGCAAAGTCAACAAAATATACACAAGATCCGAGATGTCAGGAGAGTAGGGTAAGGCTAGGCATCATGTTCCTTTAACCATTGGATGAGGTTGGATCTGAATTGGAAGTATGGGAGATCTTCCCTTAGAGTCAGGGGAAGTGAGTGCCAAAATTGTGCTGCTTTAACAGCGAATGATTGACAAATCTAATTGTGTAGGTCCATGTTAGTGAAAGTTAAAAAAATAGATTAAAAGTACTTGCCACAGAATCAGACCAGATTAAACAAATGCTAATTAGCTCCATCTGCTAGCAGTCACTAGTATAACTAACACACAAAACACTGTAAATAAACCTTAGCACATGTGAACATTTAATAACACTTACTTTCACATCATCCACCCTCCTGCCTTGTACAGCGGCAGTGTTCTGCAATGAAAAGGATGAAACTGCAGAGAAGTGTGGCTTTTTTTATATTTTCAAAAATGAATACCAAAAAAGAGAACTATATGCCAATAAAACTACTAAAAAGGATGACACATTTTCCCCACAACCTATCACAGTCTGCTACACAAAATGAAAAGTAACAATAACCAATAAAAAAAGAATGAAACTGACAGCAATCTATTTCATAGCCGCTGATATTTGATGCAGCTAAAGACCCTAGTTTGTATTTGCGGCTACATGTACATTTTTATGCAACCTAAAAATCAAGCTAAACATGCCCACAAAACTTAAAGAAAGAGAACATTTAATCACATCAAATAACACACACAAATAACATTCTGTGCTGTATCATACACATAACAATATGATATTGCACAGGAAATGTGTATGTATAGACGTGGCTACACATATAACCGTGCCTACAGTCACAACCTACTAAATGATGAAAAGTGTAGACACGCCTACAGATGTGCTATCTGTAGACACAGTTATACGACAGCCCTTCATGGACGTTTGTCGATAGCCATGGCTAATTGCTAAAACCATGAACTTAAAATTGTATTTCGACCTTCCCAAACTATACACAAGTATCCCTAACATGCATACCAACAGCTGAGCATGTTGTTGCATCGACTCGAACTAGAAGAACATTGCTGCAACTGCTATGTTCTAGCTGCTTTTTCGAAGCATCAGCATCTTCGTTGCTGATCAGGCAACTGCAAACCGACCCTGGTGCTTAATAGAACCAAACCATTGAATGCTGGTTGAATTGCCTCATCTCGAACTTTGCATCCAATCACCAGCATCTTTACCATCAAAAAACCCATCAGCTGCCAAATCGACCGGGGTGGCCCTCACGATTCATATTCTACAATCGTTGCTTTGAACCACAAACCCAACCCGACACTTGCTCCAGCTCTGAAATGCAGAAACCGCTCCATTCTAGACTGGCTCAAAACGTTTGAACAGTGCCAACAAGCATGGTTCATCACTGTCCATCCGGCAAGAACTGCAAGAAGGTATTATTGTCTGCTATCTGCCTCTCTGGTCCATCGTTAAGCCTTAGAGACTGGCTAGGTCACTTTTGATCCCTTTTCTCAACCAACACGTATCCTTTTACAAATATTGTGCTTATTGAATGCCTTTCGTCCGTTTCATCACCCACAGTGCTGCATCTTTCTATCTCTTGCAAATGACGTGTTCTCCAGGGGGTGGGGGGGCTTTTATGTAGTACTTTCATAGTTAAGTTATTTTTACATGTAGTATGTTTGACCATGATTGGACATTGCTTTATTTTGAACTGTTGTTCATTGCTGGTTGGCTTGCTAATCATTCACTTGAAGATTATAGTTTGTCCTTGGCCCACGTTACTACAAAAGGTGAAGGACATACACCTCTTACTTGTGCCTGTTTCACCTTTATTATTTGGATCACTCTTGTTTTGTAGAAGTGTGAGGACTGAGTAGGTGGTTTAGCCACTACTCATCCTTGTACTACGGTGGGGCAGAAGCCATTTTGTCACTCACATGTAATTCCATTTGTGATCTTTCTAGACCATGTCCAAAGTGTCTTTGTAGTTTACTTGTGTATGGCATGGTCTTTCCTTACAATTACATAATTGCCTACTTATGTCTGTGTTAATATCCTTCAGTTTTAGAACATTTAGATACAAATGTACCTGTCATATTTGTCTAAATGCTCCAAATAGCAATGTGGTGTATCCTGACTCGTATTACCTTGTTATGGTCTCATGCCTCAGCAGAACACACTTGTCAACTTTATTTCACTTTTCTGTCTGAAGCAAATTCTAATTATGATTACGGTTTTCTTATGAGTTGCGATGGGCAGTCATCTGCTCCAGGAAATAATGGAAAATTGCTGGTTTCCTCAAGAATTTTGAAACTTGACTTAATGTGCCACAAAATAGCTCCCAGCCGGGAATAGAAAAACATGTCGGAAAATTGAGTTTATGTTGCTTGTCTTGCTCTCGGGACTCAATTTCCAGAAATGCATTTAACACTGCAAATACATATCAGATTGAATGGCTGTTAAGCCAAACCAAGCTTGACAAATTTGTTTGATCTCTACAAAATACATTCTCACAGCGTTTCAGGTCACTGGATACCTGGATCTGCTGGTACGTATCACCTCGGAGAATCCTTTTAATCTGGCTGCAGTTCAGAGTACAATGCATGCTTCCACACCTGGATCAAAGATGACGATTTTGATGGGGATGTGCAATACATGCGTGTTAAGAATCGTTTTCACCCGTTCAATCGTAATAAAAAAAGTCTACTATGTTACTTTGTGATGACAGACAAAATGTTGATCCTATGTTGAATACAAACATACAATGGGACTCATCACGACTTTGGCGGTAACCCTTAAATCCGGCGGTTGCGCTATTACTGCCGGATTTAAGGGTCCGCTAAATCAGGACTTCCATGGATTTCGCCTCAGCTCTGAGCTGGGGGGAAATCCGCTGAAAATTCACGCTATCACCGCCGGCGGGAAATCCGCCGGCGGCAAGAGCCCGAAAATTCCCCATTGAGCCCAATGGGGAATGGGGCATTCCCGAATGGGCTCAATGGGGAATGAGGATTAAAATTACCGCTGAACTCGTGATCCGGTGCTATTAGCACCGGGGAGTTCGGCGGTAGGGCTAATACCGCCGGTGGTAATACCGCCAGCGTTACCACCAAAGTCGTGATCAGGCCCAATGACTTTAGAATTTCAGGGCAGCAGAGACAGAGATATCAACATTTTAGCAGTGAGCGAAGAGTAATGGCTTAATGCATTGGCTGAAAAGCTGTGGTAATGGCAACAATGCTTATGTGGTCACAGTAGCGATTATGCATGTATTCAGAAGCGTTGCTGGAGTAGTGGGGGGTATAGCCCAGGTATTGTCGTTGTAGCACTGGATAGAAGCTCAGGTGCCATAACCAAAAGGCTAGATAGCCCTGAGTCCTGTCAGTCCCGACATTAGCTTAGCCCGTGATCTTTTCCAGACCTAGCAACACCCCTGCATGTATTTATTACTATTGCGGAATGTGTGCGGCACGGATATTACAGAGTGCATGTTTAACTCATGAACTTAAGGAGTGGTAGCTATTCTTTAATGAGCAATGCATTGGTGGCGACTCATCATGGTGTTCGCTGTCGTTCAATCCTTTCCCTGTCCGCAGCACTGCCTCATTGCAAGAACAGTGGCCCTGCCAACCTCCATGTGAAGGGCTGGTGTTCCCATACAGGCAGCACTTAGCAATTTTGAGCCAGGCTTGTAAGAGTTCATGAGTACTATGAGTTGGAGCCTCAACACGCACAGAGCAGCACATGCTGGGTATCAGAATCAGAGCTCTCATGGTCTCGTGTAGACCACAAAGAGTCGTGGCTCGCGGATGATAGTTGGCCATCACTTCTCTCCCTAATTACTTTTTTTTTAAACAATTTTTATTTTAACACCACAAACAACCAAATAACAAAACAATACCATTTCTTACAATGCAACAATAACATGATTTCCATTTTACACCAGGTCCCGCCTCCCCCATCTTACACCATATCTCTATTCAACATCTACTCTGAGGATATGTGTATCTCTATTCAACATCTACTCTGAGGGTATGAGTAGTACTTCGCCTGTTGCAGAGTCGTTTTCTCCTGCTTCGGTCTGAGCCGCTTCGGGAGCCACAGCCTAGAGGCAGACAAAGCAATGTATTACAAATTGTTTGTAAATGTGTGCGTGAAATAGAGAGAGATATACAGAAGGAGGGAGAGAGGGAGCGAGAGAGTGAGAAAAGATAGAGGGCCTCATTACAACCCAGGCGGTAAGTTCCCTACTTTACCACCATGGTGTAAACTCTGTTTACACCATGGTGGATGGCGGATTTACCGCCCCATTCCAAGGTGAGTGGGGTGGTAAATCCCCATTCCCCATTTACCCTTCCCCTTTCCTATTTTTGCCCCATAGGGTGCCGTGATTAGCACAAAGGCGGGTTAGCGCCTTGCATTTTAACGCCTGCTAAAAGCAGGCGCCATTAAACCCTTAACGCCTGGGTTGTAATGAGGCCCATAGAGAGAAGGTGAGAAGTTTCAAATCCCAGAAGGGCAGACTTTTCATTTCATCTCCTGGAGCTGAACACACTTCTGAGTGATATTCAGTTCAGTAATTTGTAATTTACAGACCAATAAAATGGCAAAATGTTCTGAGATACAGGGCCTTTAATTGTGTGAGTGCAATTATCTCAGAAATTGCGAAGGAACATGTCGGCAGAGTGCTTCCTCTGACATGTAGTCTTGTTGGGTGGGGACGGGCTTTTTTTTTACTGAGGTTGGGACCTTCTGTGCAATATAGTTCTGGTAGAGCACCTGCCCACAGTGGGGCAGCGTGTATTCTAATATGTGCACTCTAATAGGAACCTAGGAACTTCTGTACTGAAAGTAAGATTACATTCTGCGGATCTATTTTTTTTAGATTACACCTTTTGGGATATCCAAAAGTTAAAATGCATTTGGGGGACGTAGTCCTCTAGGGAAATACTGCTGTGTGAGATAGAACGCATTGATTGAAATGTAATACTGCTCAGCCTTCTATTCTAAATGGAGTAATGGGCACTCCTTAACCGGAAGTCCTCTGTGGGGAGCATTTTGTAAAAACATCGTAATAGCTTGCATGGGACAAACAACACTTGCATTATGTGCCGTTAGGTCCCTTGCATGCAATTTTCATCACTCTCAAAACGGAGTGTGCACTTGAACACTAACACAAGGTAAAAATCGCATTTTCTCGTAAATTCTACTCTCTGTTTTGAGAAAAATAAAACATTGCCTTAAAATAACCCTTTTGCAGGCAGCATTTTGTAATGGATTCCAATAGAATCATCTACCTATTTACCTGGCAAATGAATCAGTCATCAGAAGCAGCCGCTATGCATGTGCAGCGGTGGGGTTTGACAGCGAGTGGGTTCTTTCCTCTGATCATTGTGAGTTGGAGAGGCAAGCAGTGGTGAGGCCGAAGTAGAGCAGAACAGAACACAACCAATGTTGGGCTGCTTTTATGCCAGGGCAGCACCTGGTGGGCTAATATGATCCAGCCTGCAGACAATAGAGGACAGCAAGCGGATGGCAAGCTATTGTTCTGAGCCCTAAACTTCAAGAGTCGATTTTTTTATTTGTATTTATTCTTAATCTGACCTTTGACACCAAAACCTTGGTACTGTTTCCTGAGCCTGTGCCTGCATTCTCCCTTGTCTGCATACACCCCAGGCAGATTCTGCCAAATACTATTAGCATCCATTAGAATCTAATCTCTGGTATCAACTCTGGTACCCTACACCTTACACCTGTTGATGCATCGGTTGCAGTCTGATAGTTGGGTGAGACTGGAGGGATCTACTTTAGCCAGTGTGATGGAAGAGCAGAAGGCCTTAGGACTATTGGCCACTCACAGAAAGTCTCTGCTTGGAAGCAAGACAAGCAGAGCTGACTGTACAGAGTGTTTAAAGCACATAAAGTGTAATCTGACTATTCAGCTGAGTGTCTGCAGTTGTTTCAGCCGGCCATTTTGTACATTTCTATTTGTAATAACGACCAAGCCTCACCTTCTGCGAGTCAAGCATTAGGTTCCGTCACTGCTGCTGTAGAACAACATCTGTATAGGTGGCCTTAATGGAGACTCTGGAACCACAGTTTGGATGGGGGCAGGGAGATAGGCAAAGGATGCCCCTAAAGCAAGTCGGGTGTGCCCCCAAAACCGATATTTTCGCAGCAACATTTGGACTTCAATTTGCTCAAACAGCGCCTTTCAAATGTAACCACACTAGCTGAGAAAGGCTCTAATTTAACTTCTCTTGATCGGAAGAAAAAACAATTTTTACATTGCTTCCTATTAATGAGGCAAATCACTTATTGAATGGGATCGAAGTTCTACTGAATATCTTTGATAGCAACCAACATAATAAAGATGCAATTAAACTCGGCATGAATATTTACATTCAAAAGTTTTCAAAGTTGTCAAAACTAAACTTTAAGGAGACAGACAGTATTTCTTAAACCAACCACGAGCTGATTTATCAGAGTCTCTTCCAGACCCTGATAACCGATTATCTTGTTACAAGATACGCCACGGCGGCTTATCAAGAAGGATGACAGAACTTTAAGCTACCTCTGGAAATTCATACACCTGGATGGACTTTATCCGTTGACAAAAGGGGAGAAACTTAAAAGCAGCCGTTGAGTGGCTTAAGGAATCTCTTGTGATCATTGTGGAAGAAGTGCCACTTTCAAAAAGGAGGCTTCCAAACCCATGCAAAAACAATGGAATTAAGGTCCACATGGGAAGCTGAAATTGTACCCCGCTCTGTCTAGTGCCACAAAATAGAAAATGAGAAAAACTCTCTGTGTACAAAATTATTAGCCATGTGGGCTGTACTACCAGTGCGGTCACTAAAGACGGGCCAATTGTTCAGACTAATGCAAATGCTGAGGTTACACTTGCTCCCCTCCTTGAGGATATCGATAACCATACAAAGAAATAAACAGCCAAACATATGAGCTTAAAAGGTCCAGATGACCTAAATAGTCCTTGAACCATGTTAGTGCCCTAACCAGTGCTTAATTTGCAAACAAATAGGTGCCAGTGTGACAAATTGCCATCTTCCAACGGGCATCCATACATATTTCTGCATTCAGGGTTGGTGAAAAGCAGTTTCTGGTGCCACTCAATGAAACCATATGAATTTTTGTGATATCATTCTAGGCGTGACTTTGACTGGTTCGATGAAGTTTGGAGCTGTTTTGCCAATCGGGAACAAAAAAGGTTGCAGAAATATTTAAGACCCAGATTTGAATGTTTTTGCAAGGTTAGGTGGGATTTTGTGAAGAGGGGGCAACATTAGAGGGGGCTTTCAAATTGCCATTTAACGAATGCATACAAAAGATTTTAGAAAGATTATAGACCGAACCGTGAATTTTTCTGCAAATTCTGAATGGATTTTCTCAACTGGGAGCTAAGTTGACTATTTTATGTACATACATTTTGATGCTTTTCAAATATAAAACATGGATGGATTTGCAGAAAAGTTGTGCATGGAGCATTGGCAAGGACTTAAAAACATGGTTTTGCAAATGTGTCCGTGTTTTATTTTTTGAAAAGTGTCATAATGTAGGTTCAAAAAATAATGATATACCTTTGGTGACTAAGGTATAGTCAGAGGGCACTGGGCAGTGGCCAGATTGTCTGAGTCATGGAATTGGCAATGGGGTTAAAGTGGGCATGCCCCCCAGGGACTGGCTATGTGGTGAAGTTTTGCAAAATCGGGATAGATTTGAATGGGAAAAAAAAATCTACCCATAGCTAAATTTCTGTCCGTGGCTACAGCCCGAAGTGCTGCACAGGATTGCATCAACAGATCGCTATGACTATTGCTGCATACACTCAAAGACAATGCTAATCAGCAGATAATTACCAAGCACGCCAAACTAGGTGACCACTTGAAATCTATAAACCACCCTTATTTGCGACCATAGTGGGACAAGATATTGTAATTGGATGCCAGACTCATTTCCACAGCCTCGCAGCAATGACTGTCCCACAATCCGCATGCCTTATGAAAGACCCTAGAGAGTCGAATCACGTGTCGGCTGACTTCTAACAATTAAAAGAGCATCAAGAATGGTTTTGAAGACTGCTTCATTACGACAACAGTTACTTATTGAATAAACCATCGCTGAGGTGAGCACGGGTCACTCTCCTATTTGAAACCTAACACTTGAAGAAGGAAGGGACCTTTCACAAAAGAATCCCATCAACAGTAGCATGGTAATTTGTTTAAAGTACTAGATGAAGTGATGTGATCTACCCATTCTACAGCCCTGCAATTATGTGCATTTATAAGAGAGCTATGTAATATTTTTGGGCATAAGTTTGGGAAATGAAGATGCAAAAGATTTGTAGAACATTGTTGGTGGGTGGAAGTTTAATAAGCTTGTTGATAGGCTATATGTTGAGTTTTTTAAGTGATTGGTGGATACATGTGTGAATGGTTTAAAGCAGGCAATGAGGGAGTGTTACAAACATAACAGTAAAAAGAGTAGAAGGGCTGTTTTGTGTGATGGTGTGCATGTGCCATCCTGGTTTTCTAATAAGGCATGGCCTAGACAGGGGAATGCTCAGACTGTGGATAGTTATTCACAGCAATGGATTATGGTGTTTATTGTATGCTAGAGAGAGAATTTCAGACAGAAATTTGTTTCTGTTCTTTTTTCTTTTTCTCTAGTATACAATTATTTCCATTAGCGTAGTAGAAAAGGCTAATGGGAATGTTGGAGAATCTTATTGAAGCTAACTACTTTACAGAAAAAATGTAAAGTACATGGAGTCTATAAGCTTATTTTTTTAGTTCTATTTTTAACTGTGAAAGGTGGTTCCTAAAGGAACCTTTTTGTATGTATTTTTTTTTTTACAGAAGAGATCAGAAAGTCGTGTGGGGAGGGAAATGAGGGAAGGGGCACCAACCACAGATATGGAGGGGCAGGTGGAAAGCGGAAGATGTTGTGTCTGTGTTAAATGTACGGTAGAGGGCAACGTTTCTCATGTTCCTTGATTACAGTTTCAAAAGCACTTCGAAATTGCTTCCCCCAGCAGAGTTGTGTGTTGCAGTATATACAGAGTACTGTTGTTTTCAAAAAATACTGATCAACAGCCTCTTTTATTGCCTGCAAGGCAACTTGTCGGATTTTGTGTCCAATAGGAGAAGCTGTGTGGTTACAGCATTGGTTAAGGAAGATGACGAAGACAGCCTACTACTTCCTAAGAAACAAACAGCTTTTCTGAGAGCATTTAGGTGATTGGTTTTGGTGTGGCGGCGCATGGAGTTGGTCCCGTAGGAGTACTGCCCAGGTTGTCCACGACTGAGTAAGTATAATGTTGCACTCAATGCATTTCACTTTGGTAGCTTTAGCCTTTGGTATATGTCCAACAGTGGTAAAGAACTGCCACACCCATGATTCTCTCTGGGTGCTAGAGGTAGGCACTTATTCTACCTCATCTTCCTGGTCTTCTTGATTGTCTTTTGAAGTATTGCACTTCTTTCGTTGTGTAGGTCCTTCAGCTGGTGGTGGTGGTGCCTATGGGGAGAAGGGATGGCAATAGCTGATGCCATTTCTAAGATAAATAGCAGTTTTCCTAATATTCTTCCAACTACTTGCTGTGTGCTAGATTGTTAATGGATAATGAGTAAGAATAGGTGTAGGAGCAGTTCAAGGGTACATTTTGAGCTTTAAAGTTTCAAGATAATCTGAAAAATGCAGTTTCTATCTGTTCGCGAAGCACAGGCGCATTTACGAATTCATCATGCGCACGCGAGCGTGTGGCCACGTGCCACTGTCCAGATGACGTCACATGTTTGCAAACATCAGCAAACACAAAAGCAGTGGAAAAAGTTGCAAAAAGTATATAGAAGGGTTAACAATGATGCTAGACAGTGGGGAATGGCAGAGTTTTTAGGTGAAACTTTCTAAATTGGACAGAAATGTCACTAAATTGGGGGAGTATGATTTTAGTAAGTTGTAGCAAATTAGGGTGCATTAACTTTGTTAAAGGGATGTTATGGTTAAGTTGCACTAATAAAAACCCATGAAATTCAATAAAAACATGTTTTTAAAGGGACGTTAGGTTTAAGATGCACTTATAAAAACCCATGAAATTCAATGAAAAAACGTTGTTAAAGGGATGTTATGGTTAAGTTGCACTAATAAAAACCTGAGAAATTCAATGACTTTTTTTGTTAAAGGGATGTTATGGTTACAAATAAAACCGAAACCCCTCAGAAATGTGCCTGTTATGGTAAGCTAAGCAACCGTAACTCATACCACTACTGTGCACTGCTAAGACAAACATCCAGTACATGAAAGATGACATCACAAATGTCTGATGAAATCACTGATGGCATCACATATTAAACTAATTTTGATGAACAGTCCCTAGGAGGGGTTTTGTTTATAATGTTGGTAACAAGATGTCAGGGGTGAACGGGAGATCTACCATAAACTACTTAATGTATTAAAGAATGTTGTCATCTAAAATGAAACAATATATTCGAGTGTTGTTATTAATACAGGAACCTAATCATACATACACATAGGCAATAATTGCAGCATGTACCAAAGATGTACAATATTTTTAATCTGGTAATTTCCAATAGTAAAATAATAAATGCTTCCTTATCAAAGTTTTGCCTAATGTTAAACATTGAATAAATAGCTAACAATTTCAAACTTGCGACACTCTTGTGTCAGTACAAAAAATACATATTAAAAACCCAGAATGCATACAAATTAGAGCCACATACAGGGAAACTAAAGTAAGGAAGAACGAAACAACAAAAAATAACAATAACATTACAGTTGATTATGATGCACGCAAATGAATTCTGTGTTTGAGGCCTGCTTATTGCCCCGTGTATGTGCATTATGATGTCAAATCAAACTATATAGAAAATACTTTAAGAAGATATATGAATGTTAATGTTTATATATAACACCATCTCAATGTTTTAAATTCTCATTAGCAGTCAAAAATAAAAACTAGCGTATGCATGTGAGTGAACAAAAACAAGCGGCCAGAATTTGTGATGTAATCAGGGGTTTTTCGGTTTTACTTTAGTAACCAAACAGAAAAATAATCTGTATATTTTAATGACTTCCGAGATATATTAAGTAATTAAAATATACAGACTCTTTTTCCATTTGGTTACTAAAGTAGAGTGAATGGCATTTCTGTTAAATCTTCATGAAATGTGTTTCCAAGATAGACTTTAATTAACGGTTGTTATAATTATTTGGGATTCCCTTCCTTGGGGAAACACTTATTCAATTGTTTCATTTAGAAACTAAAATGGTGACTGGTACCCAGTTGATGTAGGTGTGCATTGGACGCGAGTGTCCCACAGACTGTGGGCACGTTTGGTTGTTCATTTTGTATACAACATAGTGCCAGGGTTGCCTTTCTCTCTTGCACCCTTTACCATTTGAAACATTTTTACTTGAGGTGTGCTCTCTAATATTTGGACATAGGTTTTTATTAGTGCAACTTAACAATAAGATCCCTTTAACAACGTTTTTTCATTGAAATATAGACATGTATGAGATGTCTCTTTTCCTATGCGCACCACTCGAGTGCCCCACCTCTCATGAGGCCCTCCCATGTGAGGCATTTATCTAATGGTGCTGCCTCCTCACTTGCTGTGTGTCTGGCGGCGCAGCGGGCTACCATGGGATTGATCATGCCATGGGGCTGTGCGCACACCATTTGATCTGTGGAGCGTGGCCTGTGCCCACGTCGCTGTTTTCTGGAGCACTGGGTTGATTTGTGCTGAACACTCCCAGCACTACTGATACTCCACTCTACCATAGCATTTCACGGCAATGTGCGGATAGTGCCAGGTTGTATTGGCCACTGGCACACCTGCTACTATCTTCAGCAGCCATACTGGTGCCGCTGCCCCTACTTCACGTAGGGTCGCGTTCAGGCACAGTGCAGGTGTTTGATCGGCCATATGTGGGTCCGGGCAACTACTTTGTCACCATTGTGATGTCTGTGAGAAACCTAAGGGTATTCTCTCAAGTATACCCCGGGAATCCCTTATTCAGGTGCCACGGAATAACTGGCCCTCTCTTATCACAAACCTAGGGGTAGACAGAGCGGGGAAAGATCACCTGGGTTGGGGAACCCAGGGTTGTGCTCAGAGAAATACCCCAGGTTAGACGCAGTACTATGCCAGGGATGAAGGCGAGGAGTATGCAGTCCCTATGGCTTACATGGGTTGTTCCACATCAACCTCCCTTCCACCAAAAGAATCCCCCTTATCCAAATTTAACAACCCTTCCATATCTGGTAAATCTTCTAGGAGCCCAAACCCTGTTGCATTTAAAAATCACAACTCCAGAATCCTGGTTTTCCTGTTTCTTGTCCCTCTGGTTATTCTTTTCTGTACACCCAGTCTGCTTTGACAAAACACTATCGCTACCACAATCCCCCCTGTTCATTTCATGATAAATATCCCGGTCATTCCCGTTTGTTTCACAAACCCTTCTGATCTCACCCTTCTAAGTCTACTAACCACGCTGGTACGAGGGCTATAATTCCTTACAACACCTTTTACCCATACTGCCCCGTAGGATACTTGGAAACTCTACCACCCCCCTTTTCCAACACAAACACTTTCCCATACCATGAAAACCGATGGACTAACCACAGTGCTGTTCACCTGACATGTCCCAACACAAGGGTCAAGGAGAGTCAGGCAACTAATAGTAATAGTAACAATACACACCTGATAGCCCTTTTCTTCCCCCACATGGATAAAAGGTGGAGCACAAGAGCACAATACGAGCAAGGCAGATGGCACAACGAGAGAGCTATCCAAGCACAGCATTTAAAGAGCAGGAGGGGGAAGGTTGTGAGAATCAAAAGGGTGACAAGGAGAGAAGAGACTCTGCCCTTTCCGACCCAGACCCGCAAAGCCTCCATGGAAGTAATTGTGAGACCTTGAACAATAGCCAGTGCGTGTTGCAGCAGATGTCAACGGTACACAGAGCGTGCTTAGGCTGATAAGCAGGACAGAGAGAGATGCCTGCTGCCATAGCACTGGCCATGGCTCCAGATACAAGAAAAGCAAAGCGGTACATCACAACCAGTGAGTCAAGGGGAGAGCCGATAAGAAACCAAACTGTGTTGAATGAAAGTCACAAAGTGTCAAATTAAGGATTTTCAAAGAACTGTTAACATTAAGGGAAAACCAGCTGCAGAAGGGTCCGGCACCACATGGGTGCTCATTCGAGAGACTCTGGTTAATCCCATCTTTGTTGAAACTACCAAAACCAGAAGGCCCTAGGAGAACCACAGGAAAAGGTCAAAATGGTCATATATAGGTCTAGCGAAACCCCCTCTACAGTCAAAAGTCTTTGACCTGCACGTAATTGGAAGCTAATGGAGATGAATCCGGCATTGTGAGTTCAAGAGAAAGAACTAGGTGATTGGCAAAGGTTGGTAAGAGTGAACCTGTTGGAGGGATGCTGAGGGAATCACGGGCAAAGTCTCAGGCCCCAAAGAACAGTGTGTTGACAATAGTGAACCCGACAGAAGGATGTCCACAGTGAACTGTTTAAAAAGACATTAAGGTTTGTGAATGCCACAAGTGAACATGATGCGACAAAACCTGTAGTGAACCCGACGGAGGGAGGCAAACATTCAAGAAAGGGTCTGAGCCCAGAAGAGGGTGGATCCAAGGGTGAAAAGCCAACACTCACCGAAATACGCCATAGTGAACCTGACAAAGGGAGGCAAACATTCGAGAAGGGTCTGAGCCCGGAAGAGGGTGATTCAGGGGTGAAGAACAATCACCCGAGCGACATGTGAATGTGACAGGGGAATCTTTTGAATACAAGCCAAATTGAACCCAACGGTGGGAGGCTGATATTCGAGAGAGGTCTGAGCCTGGAAGAGGGGGACCGAGGGGTGAGGATTCATCATCCAAAGTGCAACCATAAAGGAACTTTTGTTGAACTTGAAGGTCCTTATATTGCTACAAACTTTTTGTGGATCTGAGCACAGAAGAGGTGGATCCAGTGGTGAAAGGTCATCACCGAACATAAAAGCAGAAAGTAACTTTTGTTTATTATTTTGGACACATCAGGTCCTCGGAGGAAAGAGACTTTTTGTAGAAAAGAGACTTAATCATTGGCTGTCCTGATATCTGAGAGCAGAACTGTAGTCTCATGCTGGGAAAGGTTGAGCGTGTGCTGTGCTCAAGAGTCTAGCCATGTCCCGTGGTCAAAACGAAGGACGAAGGGAGACCCATGGCTACCACCTCCTGACATAACATTTGTGAACACTTCTTTCGTTCTTGTGAACATTAACATACACCCTTTTTGGTATTAGTCGTAAGGATTGGCAATAGCTTTTTCTTAGAATAGGCCCTTTTATTAGGACTGCCTTATTATTGTTGGATGGTCGTAGCTGCCCCCATCTTAGATATAGGTTTAGATTAGGTACTTTTCCAACCTACCTATAAAGTTTAATAAACACCCTTGAACCGTGATCACTTGTGTCTGTCTTTACTGTTGCCACCATTAGTCCTTTACATGTCCCTTCAGGGACTCTGTGCGGGTAACCCAACAGACACACGTTCACAAAAGGGAGGTTTCAACATGAACTAACTTTATTCATCCAGCGTCACTCCTCACATAAAGTCAGGTCACATGACCTACCTCTGCATTCATGTTCTGGAACATGTGATGTTTAAACAATACATTACACCCCTTGAACTGCTGCCTCATTGATTGTACATCGACACACCGTAGATCACCACTTGGATGACCGTTGGCCACCGACTCAAACTGCTGGAGCATCACTCATCATCCCCACCAGGTGGCTAATGCCCAACTCAGCCTGGCCAACTGTGAAGCATTCCTGGGAAAGCACGACCTTTGAGAGCTGCCCCTCTACTATGCACACAGTACATACATACCCCTCTACTCGACACCAGCCTTCTGCATGGGCCTCCATGATCTTATATGCCAGTACGGAGCTGGATACGCTCGCATCTAGGTTTAAACCCAGGTCTGACTGCATCAGCCCAACCAGAAGTGAATCCAGGTGCTGTTGACTCTGATCTGCCCCATAAGGCCACTTTCACCCTAGAGACTTGTTAGGTCATGATTAGAGCTGGGGTGGTTGAAGCGGGCAGCTGCCTGGGCAGAGAGCAGAGAGCTTGGGGGTAAGGGGCACAGGAAGGAGCCCACCCAGATAGCTGCCTCTAAGCACCTGCTGCTGGTGTAAAATTAAGTTTTCCTAATACGCGACTGTCACCACAAAAACTCAGTTCAGTTACAAGTGCAGTTTCTGTCAATTGCAGCCAGTCTAATCCCATTGTGCGATGTTTTCAAGGCAACATCTGTTTCTCCCTGCCTGTCGCAGCTAGCGCATGCTGCTCTTACCTCCCAACCCCCTGTAATGCTCCAGAGACCCATCAACTCCCCACACCTCTCCAGCTGCCTAGCAGAAGCCGTGAACCCACTGGGGCGTCACAAATACATTTAACGAGGGCAGCTATTTAGAGGTAATGGCTCATTGGAGCCATTGTTTTCTACACCGAGTCAATGTGATTGTTTTTTTGTATTCCTTTTAGTTTTGGCTGGTATGTGGCTGTAGTAATCACAGATGCATTGGTACAAAGCTGTACTTGATTTCCACTTAAGACACGTTTAAAGACATCAAGAAGCATTTACAAGCCCACATGAAACATATTTTTCATTATCATTGCCCATGTCTAAGCCCTGCACTGCTCTGTTGGATATCATTTGATGGTAGTTCACTTTGATAAGCGCATGCTGATTCATGCCTAACTTTGCACATCTTTTCGGTGGCATAAAAGTAATGTGTTAAATCCGTTTTTGATGAATCCTCCTATGGAATGTCATTTTCTACACAGAAAAGAAAAATGAATAAGAAAAATAGAAGTTTTTGTTTCTTTCCTAAATTAGTATGCTGTTTGAAAAGTTTGGGAAGCAGATGCTTTGTTCTTTGTTCTGGTGACAGGTCCTCATTACAGGTTTGGTAGTAATTTGGTGGAAAATCTGCCGAATTGCCACCAAACTCGATGGATTTACCATGGCATTACAAATGGTGGTAATTCACGATGTTTGGAGTTCATAGGACTCTATGGGGCATTTTGGTGGATTTACTGCAAGGTAAATCCACTGATTTTTTGGCAGTAGTGGATTGACCCCAGCTTTTTTGTAGAGGTAGACCCCCCTCTTAACCTCCAAAGTTATGTTTCGTCTGTGCAGGAAAAACAGAGGTAATTCTGATACCACCTAAAAAAGTGTCAGTAACAGAATTACTGCAATTTTTTCCCACACCACAAATTCATCTGCACCCCCTTCAAGAAGTAGCCACCCTCTTCCACACATTAGACGATTCCCATTCTAACACACCATAAAAAGATAAGCGTTCTATCCTTTTGTAAGGGAGAGCAAGGAATGCATAAAACACTGCAGGAGGAGTTGCATAATTGAAGTCGAGTGGAAAGATAACTGCACACCCCTGGCAAAATGCTGTGGCAGCAATATTTCCAGGGTCAGCACCAGGAGAGAGGGCTAGGGGAGGTGTCTGGCACAGAGCAGGGCAGGATGACATCATTTGTGCATGCTGCTGCTCGGCGCCGGAAGTCCTCTGTGTGCGGGGTCTCGGGTGCAGATGTCCTATAAGACAGGGAGTAGAGCGGTGCTCCCCCATTTTGTTCCGGTGCACTCGACCCCCTGCTCTGAAGAAGATGCAGTGCAGTGGCCCTGTTCTTGGTGTTTTGGGACAGAGATGTATGGTCATGGGTTGGTCTTAGATAGGAGCCTGAGTTGGTTATCATGTGATAGGAGTGGTGTCACACTGTACTTCTTTGTAATGCCTGAACGAGAGAGCATGGCGTCATGTAAGGTCCAGGCAGGATTTATGGGCAATGTTTTCTGAGTTGGTGCAGGGTGAGGCCTGGCAATGGGGTGTGACAGGCTATAGCGTGTTTGCATTCAATGATTATGTATGTGGATCGAGGAGGCTTGCAATGGGGGCCTATAGTATAATTTGCTTGTGGTGATACGAGTGACAGGAAGGCGCCCACGTGGTGAGCAGTTATGTCCAGGTCCAGACAGATGGGTATCTATGCACTCAAGTGTGGTCAGGGCAGCGGGAAGCATACTAGTTGGTGTTTGTGACAGTGGTGTTGTTGGGTGTGCGGTTGCCCCATGCCAGAAACCTTGCAAAGTACAAGCAGAGCAAACTACCACAGGATATGCTTTAACTGTTCTGTATTCCTTCCTTAGGTGATACAGCAAACCTTGTGATTATTCCCTGACATCGAACAAGGTTGTGTGGGCGGGGGAGTGGTGTAGTTAAGCAGGAAACCTGCGATTAAAGAGTTCACTGTGCAGAAGACAAAAGGGGTGTCTGGAGGTGGTGTCTAGTGGCACAAAAAACAAAGGGACTATAACAGACCTGAGTGGCTGCTGCCACGTTGGGAGCTGGAAACAACAGAGAAAACAAGGTGGTGGCCAGTTCCTCGGAAGGGAACAACTAACCCTGGTGGCTTCTGCCACGGGTGGGAGGAGAAACCAGAAGGGGGAAGGAAGGTGTGTTATATGACCTTGATGGTGGTGACAACTGCATCTCAGTGACCGGAATTGTCTTTGGGGGAGTGCCACTGACTGGTAGATAAGGGTCCCTGCGGCAGTAGGTTTAGCACATTGCATTGAATTGATACTGGCCGTAAACATTTCCAGACACTGGTAGAGTGATTTTTATCCTAGTTGGGGGCTGAGGCTGGAGCAACCATGGCAGGTGCAGACGGGAGCTTATCAACAGTGCTTAACCGGTAAATGCAGAGGGGCAGCAAGAACAGGGCTGGGGGAGTGGTTGGTTCACTGGGTCACTTAATTTCCCCAGCAATGTAATTTGGGGATGGGGTAGATTGTCCCCCATGCACAAGTGAATGCATTGTGAAGGTTCCATAAATGCGGCCAATGCCTTCTGAAACAACAAATATCTCATGTCTCTCTCCTTTGCCTTGCCACCTGTGTTGCATAAAGTCATGGTCTGATTGCTTGTATTGGCAAAATAGTTGCACATTCAACCTCAAGGAAGACTAGTTCCTATTGTGCCTGGATCCTCTAGAGATCTATTCTGTGGTTTCCCTCCTAAGTACCCAAATTGAGATAGGACAAATGTCTTGTATGTCACAAAGCACAGGTTACATTGAATCATTAAGCGGAAGCGGGGCAGTGAGAATGAAACAAAAAGAAGGTGGTTTGATCAAAGTTGCACACTCCAACCATCAACTGACAGTGAGTGACATAAAAGATGAATGTTATGGATCCACCTTAGATACTGGCAATTCTGTCAGTACTATTGGGTACTTTTTTTAAATGTTTTTTTCTGTAATGTACTTGAATTGAAATGTCCCAAAACTAGATTTATTTGTATAGCTGTGATTTATTGTGATTGAGTAAGGGTTGTGTCGCGTGACACAGAGGTGTAAATTGGTAGTGACATGTGCCGTTTGTGGGCGAGCACATTGTAGTGTTTCGCCCTGGGCACCAAATTGGCTAGAATCTGCCCGCTCACGATTGCTCCTTTTTACTTCCAAAATATCCTTTTTGTGGTTAGTACCTAACCTCCCACTGCTCGATCTACGCTCAGAGTGCTAGTCTCTCCAGTCTTTCACATCTTCTCTCTACATCCTTTGGGGTAGATTGGTGTACGTTATTTTCTATATTTGTTCTGCGTGCAGATAGTTTGTTTGATTAAAGTATATATATTTTTATAAATCCTTCATTGGACATTCCCTTTGTTTTGGACTGTGATACTGTGTTGTTTGCATCACTACTTCTCATCCTAACACTCCTCTTAAGACTATTGCCTTCCCTCTGCCCACATTATCACAAAAGGTAAAGGAGGTATATCTCTTAACTGTCCCAATTTTAACTTTATGATTGCATTGTGTTTTGGTTTGTAGAAGTATGAGGGTGGAGTCAGACGTTTTACCCCTACTCCTCCTTGTACTACTGTGGAGCAGAATACAATTTGTCATAGCACAGCCCAATAGTTGCACATCGGGATGGGCTGCTCGCCGTCCACTGTTGCACCACCCACGGCTGCTTGGATGTTTGGGGTTAAAGCTGCAACTCCCACTGGCACATCAGGTGTAACGGACACACAACCCAAGACATTTGTGCATTTTACAGATGTCAATCAACCTAACACAAAATTACTCAACATGCTAGTTGTGTCATGACAGTTAACATGTGGCTCTGATTCTACAAGTGGCAAGTGGAACATGTTGACCATCTATCCACAGAAAAAGACAAATGTGTTTTCGTCCTATAGAAAATGAATGTGCCAATTCAAGAAAAATTATAACTTAACTAATGAACTTCTGTAGTATGCTCACAATATTTATTATCATTACTGTGCTACTACATTATAATAATTTCCAGAATGTTGTGAAGGCCATGGAATGTGAGGAGCGTACACATTCTAGATTTGCCAGTTGAACAGGACTTCAAGATGGGAGCTAGACCTGGTTAGATTCTAATCTACAGCTCTCCTGTTTGCCACCTTCTCTATACCCTGTAAATAATAACGCTAGTTTCCTTTCTGTTAGGCAAGATTTATGCACAACCCTTTATGTGCACTACAACAACCTTGACCTCCTGGCAATAGGAACGCAACCTTTGGTATAAGTCTGTACTACACATGTTAGTAGTGTGGCTGAGCAGCCAGGATTATCTCTAGAGGGGTCAATGTGAGCAGTAGGGTGTTTATACAGAGATTCACAGTGACAAGTATCCAAACAAATTCTTACCTGCAGGGTTTCTTGATTAAACAATTATTAATTTATTTAACAGTCAGTTTGAATAAGCCTTCTTCAGAAGGGTCAATATAATAGTAACACTCCAAAATACACAATCTCAGTTTCTCTAAATCAGCAAGTACCCATATGGGATGGCACACAGACACTTCCTACACCCTCAGGTGACTTAAATAGCTAGGGCACTGTGGACATAAATATATCACTGGTACATCTAGATCAGTATTGAGATGAGTGTCAAAGTAAAGAGGTTTCAGAATAAGACAAGAGATCACACACATATTCTTAAGTAGGTAAGTACTTTTGAACATCCAAGGCAAAGTATGTTAACCCTTTCCTGGAAGGAAGGTAAAAACACACAATCAGAGGAGAGAAGAGTCATTCAGGGGGCCAGACAAGCCAATGTGAATTGGGCAAAAGTCTAGGTGAGCTGAAGTGTTTCTTGCAGATAAATAAAAGTCTTGCACAATGATTTAGAAGTCTATGTAGAAAAAGTAGAATCAAGTGGGGTCACAAGCTGGGAGGCTTGTGAGGTGTAAAAGATGCAACCAACTCTACAGGAGCAACCAAGACAGGTCTCAACTGAGAACAGGTAAGGCTACAAGACAAGAAGTAAGTTCTCTTAGACTGTACAGTACCTTCGGTTAGAAGAAATGGTTCCAGCTGGCTTCTGTACCTTTGTGGCTCTGCTTATCTTTTTGTTCCTATGCCTCAGTCATGGGGACAAGAGGGCCTCCTGCAACACAATGGTTTAGTAGGCGAAAGCAAAGGGCAAACTTCAATTCAGTGGCACTTCAGCGTTTCACCTCCTTCGTCTGACAGCAAATAGCAACACTGCAGTTCTCGGATGCCACTTCAGACTTTCCTTGCTTCTGGGGCCCAGCACTCAGTTGAGGTGGCTCAGGCTTGGTCAGTCCTCCATCAGGTCTGGAGGATCTTCCTAGTGCTCGGGTCCGACTTAAAAGTGATCCACTTGATTTGGTGTTCCTCTCCCTGGCACTTTGGATGCAGCAGTAGCAGCAGCAATGGAAGAACAGCCAGCTTCGAGAGGATGTCCAAACAAGTTTACTTTGGAGTTCATTGGTCCCACCAACTCAAGGGGAGAAGTCGTCCCTGCAGGGCTTCTCTAGTCTAGGTGAATTCGGAGCTTCAGCACATCAGCAGGGCTTCACCAGGCAAGCCAACGGTCCAGGAGTTGCAGCAGGCACCTTTTCCAAGTTCTTCTTCAGATTCCTTCGTCCAGTGGTCAACTCTGCCTTCCGAGCCAAAAAGCCTCGCCTTTTATGCAGGTTTCTCCCATTCATTGTAGCCTAGCTGTCAATCACACAGCAGGTTGGCTGTCCTTGCCGGACATCAGCTTTGGGTGCATTTCTGTAACCAAGGGGATTAAGCAGAGTGAGTTTCGGGCACCTCCTTCTCTTCCTGCCCCTGCCAGACATACTGGAGCCAGAGGCGTTTTTCACTTTTGAATCCCGCCAAAGGCAAAATGAACAAAGGGACCAAACCTGGTTTGGCGTGCAGAG
Organism: Ambystoma mexicanum; assembly: GCF_040938575.1. Classification (NCBI taxonomy): domain Eukaryota; kingdom Metazoa; phylum Chordata; class Amphibia; order Caudata; family Ambystomatidae; genus Ambystoma; species Ambystoma mexicanum. The sequence goes on from NC_090928.1 coordinate 357,658,942, forward strand.
CAAATCTCAAGAAGGACCTTTCCAGCAAGAAATGGTAAAAAAAGAAGACCTGGAACATTTTGACAAAATGGGCACCCCTGGGTGCTTTACTGCAGCTGCAAACACAGCCCGCAGTAAAAAGTCCCAATTCTAGTTAAAAGTAAAGCACTGCCAACAGCCATTAATTGTTGAAAGGGTAGCATAAAATTGTTATGAGCCACTAAACAAAAGGGATACTAAGTAACACCTCCAGCATCCTATTGTAAGATAGTGTGTGCTGGGTCTAGAAAGTTAAGATTGTAAGTAAAAATCAATTTCACTTTACTGCTCTTAGAAATAGTAGTTTATCCAAGAAAAGGTATTTAGACCTTTGGGAAATCTGAAAGACTTCCCTGTGCCACTGAAGGTGCTATGTGTCACAATGTAAAAAGATGATGCTCATGGCGTTTCTCAGACCCCCAAAGAAACCAAAAGAAACACAGAGTTTAAATCACAGTAAAATACGTGAGAGAGTGGGAAAAAGGTCTCACTCTCTTCAGGTTAAAAATTAAAAAGTCCTACAGTCCAGCAAAAGTGCTGGGGGTCTCTAAGGTAGATAGAAATAAGCACATTTCTCAGAATTCTCCCTAACACCTTCATGCCATCTGGCTCTTGACATCTCCTTGCCTGCAGCGTGACTTAGCTGAAGTATGATGATACTTCAACTTTCCTTTGAAAAGCTGCAGCTGAATCCTTTTGTATAGGATGGCACTTGTGACAGGCACTGCTCTTGGAGTTTGATCTTTTTCCAGTTCTTTCCCTGTGATGGTGCCACTAGCATGGTCACTGCCCTGTTGTCGTCAACACCCACTCCTTTGGCATGCCACTGCTTATTACAGTTACGAGGCTGAAACAATGCAATGCAGGTTAACTGAAACACTATGTAAACATGGGCAGCACAATTATTGAGGATTGATTGCGCCTTCCAACGTATGGTTATCCCTGAAAAAGTATAACTAGCTTTGCACTGCCCACCAGAGACATCAGATTCATGAATAACAATGAGCTGACCCAGGATGCAAAGCCAATGAACCCTGTAGTTGCTTGATGTCCGACTACGACTGACAGTTAAAATGATAAAGTTGCCAAAACACCAATCATAATCAAACTGGGTCTGAGACAATAAGTGCCAGGCCCCACCCAAACATGTTTCTTGCTCCTCTACGATTCCTACAAGATCCAACCCATCTCGAGGAGAATGTCAACCCAAATCAATAACTGCAGATTTGTCTTCAGAACCGCTTGAGCAGCTATCTTCTAATTCCTTTGTGATGATTAACATCCCCAAACTGGTCATCCTGTTTAAGAAAATACCACACTGGATCTGTCAAAATAGAGACCGCATATCCATTATTTGGGATGACATAATAAAAGCTCAAAGATGGGAGGAAAACTTTGCTAAAAACAAAGATGTCCTTAAAGTGCAACTGAAAAGCCTAAAATTGGTTGAGGTCCCATTGGCGACTGATTGTAGGTCTTTTCCCGATGCAGGTTTTCATATCTATATAAGACGCTCTTACCACAATGGCTTGAACTGCAATAATTCCCTTACAGTCTCTAACAATGTGACAAGAAAAAACATAGTTAATATCCTACCTAACAGCTCTCATCTTTTACAACCAACATGCTGGATTGTAATGACTGACAGAATGAACCTCCTCTCTGCACCCCTGTTTCCTGCACCAACTTTTTCACTTGTGATAATGGGCCTCATTACAAGTTTGCTGGTACGGTAGTAACAGCGCTGGTAAGTTACCAGTGTCATTTGAACCGGACCAGCAAACTACGAGTTGTGCTCGCAGGTGCCTATGTGTCCGCCAGGTCTGACCTGGCGGGCGGACCAGCACCCGTGAGCACAGCATGTCAGATGCACCGGCATCATTCATGAATGGTGCTGGTGCATCCGGCTTCCCCATTCCCTATGGGGCTCGAATGGGAATGGGGAAGAATATTTTGGTAATTGCCCATTCCTGGGGGCCAGAAAAATTTGCACGTTTGGCGGCAGCCTGCCCGTTTCTATATAAAAAATGTATATTGGCCTCCCGTTCCGAGAAATTGATCCACGAAGACAAAACAATTGGGAGTCTACCTTACAAAAAGTTGTGTTAGAACAGCCTGTGGATGGTAGGCACACATTGTACTAGTTTATTCAGAAGCAGATGAATTAAGCAAACATCAATTGTAATGGAAAGTGTAAACACTCTGTCGTTCTCTGAGAAGTATTACCAGAGGCTAATTGGTCTGCCATCAATTGTGGCGACAGACCTAACAGAAATAATTACACCCACAACAACTGATGATTTAGAGTTATTGACTCAGAAAAAGAAAAGAACTGGGGGAAACATACCAGAAGGCCTACAAATAAAGAATGTTCCTCCTGTCTTTACAGACAACCCGAGGTTTAATGGAAAGTCCAGCACAGTAAGTAATAAGTGCTCAAGAGATTACATTTTCCTTATCATTGACACTGCGGCCGAGGAGTCAGCTAAAAAGAAGAAATTGAAATCTTAGAAAGTAAAATCAAAGGTGAAGATTTGATAAAATACATTAAAGATAAACTTACTAAAATAGAAGATAAAATACAAAAATGTAAGCAATTTATACTTGATAAGAAAATTTGGAAATATAAGAAAGACACAGAACACTACAAAGAGATTATGACCAATCCGCGTATGGTAGATTCCTACTATGAGGACCAAAATAAATAATCGCAAATGATAGCTTGAAATACAGAGCGACAGAGAAAGAAATATGTAAGTTTTTCTAACACATCGAATACTACCACGAGCAGTGATTCAGATAATGCCAGTGCTTCAACCAATAATAATCCCAATAACCAGCCCCAGTTTTTCCTGGGGCGTCGGAAAAAAACCTGTACGTGGCAACTGGGGCCCCCCAGAATGCAGACCCAGAACTGGAGAGGTCCCCCGCAGAGCTGGTGATACCAGTCTTTAACCTATCGACCCACCTGTTGACCAACACAAAGCTGGCGATCCTCAAAAATGGCCTAAGTTTCGTACCAACCATGAAAGCCAAAGATTTTGAAACATAAATTGAGCTCCAGAAATTCTTCCGCCTGATCCGTTTGAAATATTTCTTTAAAGACTCACCTCTTTCGGATAAAGAACCAAGCACTCTATCTTTATCCCTCTGAACAGTATGGTTACACCAGCTATAGTTGCTTTTGAGAATAAGGTAACTGAAGAAACTAAACACATTTTGAAGTTGAAAATTCATCATAAAGACAATATGAGCAAAGAGGAGAGAAATGCCCTAATTTCCCTGCAGAATAATCCCCTTTTTCTTATCAAACCAACTGATAAAGGGGGTGGTATTTTTCTATGGGATAAATATCTTTATGAAAAAGAAATTACAGACCAGCTTCAGAATCAGTTGTTCTATCATAAGCTAGACAGGGATCCATCACCTCGCCTTCGTGATGAAATTAAGAGCCTAATGGACTAAGCATTAAGTGAAGGTTGGTTGGAGCGGGAAGAACACTCGTTCTTGATTAATAAAAATCCCACCATCCCCACATTTTACTTACTCCCAAAAGTCCATTAGAGTATCACCAACCCCCCCGGCAGAACTATTGTATCTGCCATTAATTCTATTTTCTATCCATATATTCAGATTGGTTTCTCAGACCTTTTGTAAGATCTATGCAATCTTTTGTCAAAGATACCACAAGCATGATCAATTTAATGTGTGATCTATCCCGCGCACCAAATGATCTGTTAGTGACGCTGGATGTGACAGCGTTGTATACGAGCATCCCCCACGGTGAATGTCTAAAAGTCATGGAGATATATTTGAACCAACACACCACGAATCACAAAAAAGTCCCTACAGCATTTATGTTAGGATGCATTGGACTTGTGCTTGCTGAAAATTTCTTTCTATGCAATGGGATTTTCCATAGACAAGTACATGGGACAAGTAAGGGGGCAATCTTTGCCCCCGATTTGGCCAATTTGTTTATGGACCAATATGAAATGTCATCCATATAACATGTGAACAATCCCTATAAAGACAACATAGGCCAATGGTAATGCTATATAGACGATGTTCTCATGGTACGGAAAGGCAATATTACTAGCTTAGAGAGTTTCTTGGTTGGCTTAACAACCAGAATGAATACATCAAATTCACCATGACTGAGAATGTAAAACAGATCCCTTTTCTAGATCTACTTATGTGCAAAAAAGAAACAGGTCAAATATTTAAAAATCTGTATTTATAAAAACCTACAGATAAAAATACCTTTCTCAAATACAAAAGCTTTCATCCCTTAGTGTTAAGCGACAATTTACTGATTTGCCAATTCCTTAGAATTTTAAGGAACTGCTACAATATGACTGACTACATCAAAGAAGGTAAAGACCTTAAAGAACAACTGAAAGCACATGGATATCCAAAGAAAATTATCCATTCAGCTTTTAAAAGGGCCCAACATGCCAATAGAGAAAGATGTTTACACCCAGAACCGAAAACCCAAGAAGAGAAAATCACGTGCTTTACCACGTTTAGCCCCATTAGCAATAGACTAAGGAAAAGCGTAAAGAAAAATTGTCACATTTTATTAACTGATGATTTTAACCCTGCTCCACCACGTTTTGCGTTTAAACGTCAACAAAATTACAAAGATATGTTAGTTCATACATATCCTAAAAAAAAAAGAAAACGTCAGACAAACCACACTCTGGCAGTTGCCACCTGTCTCTGGCCACTTCAACTGTGGGCAGTGCTCAGTATGTTCTTTGACCCAGAATTTGAAATCGATCAAACTGTATGGCAAAGTTTGGGAACTGCAGATATTTCCAACTGCACAACTCCCTGGGTAATCTATGGTATTCAGTGCCCCTGCAATCTATTGTGCATAGGTAAGACCAAAAGATGTGTTAAACAATGTATTTGTGAAGACAGGTCTTGTCTAAAGAACTTAGGTGAGAATAAACCATTGGTAGCGCACTATGAAGATAAAAAACATAAACTTAATGAGATTTTTTGGTTTGTGATTCAAATAATTTCCTCTACAGCAAGAGGTGGCAATAGAGAAATCATGCTCAGCAAATGTGAACAATGCTGGATTTATAATCTTAATACCACTAAAGATGGTTTAAACTCTTTGGTAGAGTGGAACATTCTCGTGGCTTAAACTCTGCAACGTAATAAAAAGAGACATTCCATCTCCTTATTTTCAACAAGCCCTGCAACCCTTTTGTTGTGATATATTTGTGTGCAACAATTTTTGGTAAAAAAGCAATCACGATTTTTCGTGAGTAACTTATGCCTAAACACCGGAAGATCATGTTCTTGATAATAAATAAACTAATTAGGCGCATCCTATTGGGTGCATATTTCTGTGAAACCTATACAAATGCTTTTGAATAGGCGTTGGCATTTGACGATTTTGAGAAATATTCCTCTCGAAGAAATCGAAGAGAAGCCATATAAGATTCAACACTGTAACACTGCATCCTTTTCCCAAGTTTAGGGCACTAACCCTTTAAAAGGCAGTAGCATTCCACTAGCATTCCACCAGTCAGGTGACCGGAACACATACTATAACAAATATAACAAATATACGTGCTGTCTGCAAAACAGAATAAAAGAAAACTTAAGCCTGTGAGATTTTCTTCAGTGCGACCGCTACAGAAGAGGAGCGCAGTCTTACGAGACTCCCTGCTGAAATATTGAGGAAAGGTAAGCCTGTGTTTATGCGTATCATTCAGTTGCCTTACACGCAGTGACAGTGCACTAATAGTTTTGCCGCACTTTCTTTTAGAATTACCCAGCCACACACCACAAGGCGGTTTCACGGCATTGCTGTGAATGGTCCAAGTATAACCTGGCAAGGCGAGTCATTTAACGCTGATTTGAGAAGTAAGTGGGAAAGGGGTTTTTCTGATATAAACTGCGGGGGTGCTTATCGATGAGAAACTCATAATTGTAGCAACATTGTGAATGGTTGCGGGGAATACCATCGTTCCATCATGATAATAGTGAAATTAATAAAGAAAATCAAGGACACAGCTGCAATAGCAATTACATTCCTTGTACCGTGTAGAGCCCGACGATTATGGACCAGAGTACCCATCTCATCGAGAAATAAGTGCCGCAAGCTTGGGTAATCAGTTACGTGAAATACCAAGGTATCGGTCACCATCAATAAATAGTTTCATCATTGCACGTAAGAAGTTAGCAATACCTTGGATGCAGCGGTTTGTTTTTGTGTTCTGACACTGGAACTGAAAATCGGTTCACAAAGAGAGAGTAAGAGTATAAAGTATTTGTAATACTAACACACACTATTGGCATTATCCATGTAGAGCTTGACGAAGACAGACGTCACTCATGCCCCACTCTTAAGAAAGAAGTCAACTAAGTTATACAATATCGAATGGGAAAAGTGACAAGCAAATTCAAAAGACGCTGTCTACAGGTAAGTAACAAGTTCAGTGCCTAGTCACAGGCTGTGAGTCTTTTTTTAAATACTTCTCTCTCTCTTCTGATTAGTGGAGTAGTTATTGAAATAAGTTGATAACTATCTGTGTTGACATAGAGGTCAATAGGATCTATTAATATGTATAGAGAAATCTTCTGATTCCTTGCATAAAGAGATTACAAGGTAGAACTAGGAATTAAGTGATCTGTTTCGGTTTTGGGAATAAGTAAACTGCACTTAACGACAGACCTGAGCATAACTACGGCCGCTCAGGGACAGAGGTGTATCTCACTGTCAAAATGTCATCCTTTGGGACATTTGGACAGCCGGTCAAGTGGCACAGCGAGTAGAGCGCTTGCTTTGACATCCGTGCAGAGCCTGCTAACGCAGGTTCGAATCCCGGCAAGGCCAAACTCAGCCTTTCATCCTTCCGAGGTCGATAAATGAGCACCACACACCGTGGGTAATAATAAGCAGCGCTCAGATACCTGAGGGTTCATAGCGCTATATAAATGCCAAATTATTTTTATTATTATTTATGGCCCAGAAGTAACAGGATTGCTCATACCGGTTGTTGTTAAAAGTGAACTAACTAACTAGCTAACCAACTAAGGAGTTTCTTATATAGCGCAATCACTCAGCCAAAGGTCTCGGGGCGCTTACATGAACGAATACCAACACATAACACTAAAATGCCAGAAAGGAGAGAAGAGAGTAGCCGCCATGGGTCATGGCAACTCACATGTCCTGAGGGGTAGCCTGTGAAACTTACGGCACCAGGTGGGGATTTAAGCATCAAAAAGAAAGGTCTTAAGACTGTTTCTGAATTGTTGCAGTGTTGTGGACTGTTTAAGATGAAGAGAGATTGTGTTCCAGTTCTTAGGGCCCCAGGCCACAAAACTTGCTTCACCCAGTTTCTTCAAGAGGGTACGTGGTTGCACCAATAGCAGAAGACTGTTTGACCGTAGTGTACGCTTAGGAGGCGCTATCTGGAGCCTAGTTTTCAGATATTCCTGGGCTTTGCCTAAGAGGCATTTAAAGACTATTACTTAACCTTTGAATTTGAGGCGCTGCTCAATAGAGAGCCAGTGTAACTTTTTTGCGGTGCTCTGTGATGTGAGTTTGACGACTTAGGCCACATACAGCTCGAACAGCTCCATTCTGTGTAGTTTGGAGACTCTTAATATTTCTTTTTGAAGTGCCTATCAGGAGGCTATTGCAGTAGTCTAGCTTGGTATTGCCTATGGCTGCTGCAATGAATGATCTATTGGCTTGGGACAAATATGGTCTTATTTGCAATAGGAGATGTGTGAAAAAGCTGCATGATGACTTGAGGTAAGATACATGCTTCTGAAGGTTTGGCTGTGCTTATAGTAGTCAGTAACTGTCATAGAACTATGTGACTGTGTGAACATTGGTTAGTAAAGTATGTAAAATATAGCAGTAAAGAAGAAGGTGCTAACACATATGAACCAACCACCTTGTGTAATTGTTGTTTAAAAAAAAAATGTAGAACTTGAAAAATAATTATGGGGTACAAGAGCGAATTGAAGAAATCAGTCCCCCCTGAAGAAGGCCTCAGAACTGATGTTGGAAGTGACACTAGAGATAGGGTCCAATGTAATTGTAATGGCCGAAACATGTTGACAATCTTAAAAGACTGAATTATTAAGAGTATATGTTAATTTAGCAAAATTGACCCCTGTATGAATTATTTTTTAATGATTGTATCATATCCATCCCCTTTTCTATCCCTCCTTTATTTTGGTTCTCTTGTGGTTTTAATGAGTTATTAATAAATTGAAAACTTTTGCACCTGATAAGATCTGTGTCTGGTTCTAAGATATGCATATACACATCGCAGATAAGTGTATCCATTATGGATTCACATGCTAATTGGTGAACATGCTTACTATGAAAAAGCACTACCAAACCTACCTTCAATCGGTATAGAGAGGGGTAATCTTTTGCTTAATCACTTCCACAGAAGGATGACAGTCCTCTCAACATTCAGATGAGAGTTTATGTATGGCCATTAAGTTCTTGATTAATAAGGGAAGAGTAAAATGGACAGATTGTGATTATCGTACATATGTACCACAGAACTTTTCATCCCTTTTACCAATTTCGGGGACGTGTCTGATAGGGATTACCAGTGATAAATCTAACATAGAATCCATATATCAATCCATAATAACTGTTATTGTACCATTTGTTACTGGACCCATTAACGTAATCAAAGGAAAGCATTGTAATCAAAGAAAAGCATGGTACACTTAGCTCTTCACATGACAAGGAGTGCCAAGTTGCAAAAATAGAGCTCTTCAGTGCATTAAAATGTGCCGCTGACTCTGTTTGCATCCCTAAATTACGACCTACCCATAAAGAGATAATTAATACAAAGGAAAAGGTGGTTTAATATGAAAAATAGGAGACCCTACGTAAGGCATAAATAATGACCATCACACTTGTTGGCAAATCATTTCTAAACTTTTTTCTGATAATTATTTTACAAAGCATGATGTTGAGATGACTATTATTAAGGACATGTAGTTTGAGCATGTTAGTAATCCATATGGACTATGTTTGTTTGTGCATACAGGCACACAAGGTGCTGTGCTGGGTAACCGCTGAATATTATAAATTGGTTTGCAATGTGTGTGGGTTTCTGCATGTTCGCAGATTATGTGGCTATGCCCTATGTCACACTCTAAGGGTTATCTATGGTGCATGACTGTGTTCGAATGTGTAAAAGCCCCTTCTAATAATATTCATCTGTTCTGATTACAGTTTTATTTTGTAAAACGTATCAGTTTATTGTGTACATAACTAGTTTAGAAAGCTACTCAATGTAGTTTTTGAAAGACTTCTCAATGTATTATATACACAGTTGCTGTGGCTGACACGTGTTTCAGTCCCAAAGGGTCCTTTTCAAGGCTATAACAGTCATTGCAAAACCCAAATGTAGTTCCAGTTTCAATATAAACACAAACATGAAAAATATTTGTATATCATATATTGAGATGTCCAAACAGTTACCCCAACAATATTATCCAACTAGAAATATATACACAAATAGTGAAGTGATCAAGGAACATCAATATTTTTCAAATATCCAAGTCACAATATAAACAGGCCGATTCATGGAATAAATGTGCGCCGAAAATTCCGGCGCAGAGGGGCCTATACGTGCGCTGCGCCGAAAAATAGCGAAAAGCGCAGGGAAACCAGCGCACGTCGATTCATGGAAGTCCGTGCGTAAGAAAAGCATAGGACGTGCGCTGAAAAAGTGCGCGGCGCACGCCGGCGCACAGGTCAACCAACGGCGTGCGCCACGGCCACTGCGCTATCACTCCGAGCGCAGCGCACAGCTCTAAAGTAGGCGGAACACAGGGCGGGACACTCGGAATGGGGAATAAAATGGGGCACAACACTCGGAATGGGGAAGAATGTGGGCGGCACGGGGAAGTACAGGAGGCAAGTGCGCGGAACGCCCACACGCTCTCCGGCAACACGTATTCATGGATTCGAACAGGGCAAAACAGCGCTCGATCAAACCAGCGCACAGGCCCAAAAACGTACGCCACAAGTAAGCAGGCGGTAGCGTCCCGACGCACTTAACGAAAGTGCGCCAAAACCTGCGCCAACAAATACCACCCACATACAGCAATGGGCCATACCGTGACCCCAAAGGACAAATGAGGTGCAAAGGTGTACGCCATTAACACGGACACCCACTGTTCAAAAATTCGCGCGTGTGTGTACAACGGGTTGCGCGAGAAGTCACTCGCGCGATTGCCCTGGGTACGTGTATCCCGGGGTGCGGGGAAGTCCCACACGCGATTGCCCTGGCCACGTCGATATCAGGGGTGCGTGTGAAGTTCCACACGCGAAAAGCCAGGGTACGTCAATTACAGGGGTGCGCGGGAAGTTTCACACGCGAAAAGCTAGGCTACGGGAATTCCAGGGGTGCGCGTGAAATCCTACACGCGAAAAACTAGGGTACGTCATTTACAGGGGTGCGCGGGAAGTTTCACACGCGGCTCTGATGGGTGGGTCCTCACAGGTGTTCCATTCACACCCTCCACGTCCCCTGCATGCAACCCACACCACAGGGGACTACCCTGCACACCTGCTCATGCCTCCCACCACCCCCACCCCCCCCCCGCAGTCAGGGGCACCTGCCAGAAGGCCCCCACCCATGTCTACCACCTCCCCCACCCCCCCCGCAGTCAGGGGCACCTTCCAGCAGGCCCCCACCCATGTCTACCACCACCCCCACCCCCCCAGCAGTCAGGGGCACCTTCCAGCAGGCCCCCATCCATGTCTACCACCACCCCCACCCCCCAGCAGTCAGGGGCACCTTCCAGCAGGCCCCCACCCATGTCTACCACCACCCCCACCCCCCCAGCAGTCAGGGGCACCTTCCAGCAGGCCCCCACCCATGTCTACCACCACCCCCACCCCCCCAGCAGTCAGGGGCACCTGCCAGAAGGCCCCCACCCATGTCTACCACCACCCCCACCCCCCCGCAGTCAGGGGCACCTGCCAGAAGGCCCCCACCCATGTCTACCACCACCCCCACCCCCCCAGCAGTCAGGGGCACCTTCCAGCAGGCCCCCACCCATGTCTACCACCACCCCCACCCCCCCAGCAGTCAGGGGCACCTTCCAGCAGGCCCCCACCCATGTCTACCACCACCCCCACCCCCCCAGCAGTCAGGGGCACCTTCCAGCAGGCCCCCACCCATGTCTACCACCACCCCCACCCCCCCCCGCAGTCAGGGGCACCTGCCAGAAGGCCCCCACCCATGTCTACCACCCCCCCCCCCCCCCGCAGTCAGGGGCACCTACCAGAAGGCCCCCACCCATGTACCATCCATGTCCACCTTCACCTGGGTCACAACCCCACACAATCATGACCGTAATGGACAGTCTGCCCTGCAAGAATTCCCAAACAACTATCCCATCCACCCACATATCAAACACAATGACATGTGACACACCCAATGTAAATCATATGAATGAACACATGTCTGTCACACACAGAATGTCCAAACACCCCACATGTCATGCATGAAAGCAATGAGATGATACAACACATTGAAGGATCAAATGAAAATGTATTAAAAATAAACAAGGATGGTAAAAATAAAAAATAACAATAAACATGCAATGCAAACTAAATAATAAAAAAGTACAACCAAAAAAATCAGGAACACTAATTAACAAAAATAAAGTAAAATAGGGGTCCAAAGTCAAAGTCCAAAATTAAATCCAAGTACAAATGAAAGAAGAAACACATTGCCTCATGTGAAAAATTAAAACAAATATTAACATCCCTCAAACTATCAACATGATGATCCGGGTCCATGAGCCCTAATAAATGAAACCTAACTATTTACACTAAGTAAGAAAATGTCTATATACAAAAATGTGGTGCATTGTCCTTTGGCAACCAAATAATAACATTAAAACAAAGGAAACCTAACTACAACTAAACTACAGAACTATATACAAAGGCGGCGGGCAAGTCCTGCGGCTCACTGATTGTTGTTCCGGGCCAGGGCATCATCGAACTCCCGCTCGATGTCCCGGAGGCGGCCCCATTCCACTGCCCCGAGGGTCCGCAGGGACGCCGATGTACCCACCTCCAACTCCCTGCGGATGGCCTCGAGGCACTCGGCCCGCCTCAGGGCCCTCCGCATGGAGTTCTCCGCCCTGACCATAGCGAGCCGCGCCTCTTCCGCCCGCCGCCGCTCCGCATCTATGGCATGGCCCAACCGCTGCCACACGGAAGCCACTTGACGTCCAGGGTCCTCCTGCCCTCCGGCTGATGCCTGCCCCTCTGATGGTGATGGCCCCGAGCCATCAAGGCTCCCACCTTCTTCCTCCTGCTGCTGACGTGCTGGTGCCGGTGCCCTGACACCTGCTGCCTGCACATCCTCCATTGTTTGGGGTGCTGTTGTTGTGGTGGCCACCCCTGCTGGACTCACGACTCCCGACTGGGGCAGGGATGTGTCCTCCACCAGCCTGGCCCCATCGTCAGAGGCAGCTCCACAGGGCACCCAGGTGACAGGTGGGTAGGAAGATGGCACGGAGGACGACTGGCGCATAGGGGTTTCAGGTGAGGAGGGGGTCGGAACAAGGCCCAGTGTATGGAGGAACACAGCCTGGTCTCCCTGAGAATGGGTCCGGACGTGGGCAACCCTGCTGGTGCAAGATGATGCAGACACAGGACCGGGGACAGGATTACACACAGGCACCTCCGCGGCGGCCTGTGCTGCCTCCTGTCCCTGCCCCTGTGCTGCACCACTAGCACCAGTGGAATGCCCACCTCCAGACCCCATCTCAGTCCCTTGCACGGCCTCCTCCTCCACCAAACCCACCACCAACCTGGATGACTCCCTGCCATCTTCCGCCGCGGAACCCTGTGGGGTCTCAGCTGCCCCTTCTGCTGCCGAGGAGTCCAACTTCCTCCTGCGCCTCCTGGACCTCCCCTCGGCAGCTGCGACCTGGGACACAGCACCGGACTCCTCACTCCCCGACGAGATGACAACAGGGGAGGGGAGCCGGGCCTTGCGTCTCCGGCTGGCGGTGGCATCCCTGCCGCTGTGCTCCACAGCACCTTCTCCGCCCTCCACATCAGATGACGCTGCAGGCAGGGAGAGACAGGAGACAGGCATCAGGACACTGTACAATTGACTCACACACATAACAGTTGTACAAGAGTGGCATTGTCATACTCCAGACCTGGCATCACAATCCCCAACACACTTGTCTCCTCAACGCACACACATGAGTCATTCAACAGCCATATTGCTACAGCCCGCTACATACATTCACATACAGCAGCATGAGCAGACAAAGGTGAGCCACACATCACATGATACACACGGACTCAAATACACATGCACACATGCAAAGCACACATCCAAGCATGTGTACCACTCCGCAAACTGTCAGTCATGAGATGAACATCCATGTCACATTTGCAATTCACTCTCCAACATGACAGTGTCACCTGCATCCATGTAGCAACACTGTTGCACCCTTCACAACTACACACACGCACACGCTTCAGACTAATGCACCTGGAATCAACATCCATGTGTCACACCACAAGCATGCCAACTCACATGCACAGTCAAACACATGTGCCCACACACAAGCATTTGCACTGCAAGCACACACACACACACATGCACCATCCTTGTCTCACACATCACAGGCACACATGTGCTTGTCTCACAGCCCTGCACACACACATTTATACATGGCCACACAAAGACATGTGCAACATGCACACTCCTGGCACACCACCAGACACACAGCTTACAATCAGTATGCATGTACACTCACCGCTCGACTCCAGACGGGTCTGCCTCCCAAGGACCTGGACATGGAGCGCTGGGGATATGCGTTCCAGGACCCGAAGTTCATCTTGCGACAAGTGGCCCCGCCGCCCCTTGGCATCCACTGCCTTCACGAGGCGCCGGGCCTTGTTCAGGGTCCTGGACCTGTAGTCCTCCCAGCGCTTCTTGACTTGATGGAATTCTCGGACTGCCACCCCCTCTGCGTTGATGGCAGTCACAATGTCCGTCCAGATCCTGGTCCGTCCTTCCTTGTCGAGCCGCATCCGTCCGTAGAGGGCATCATACTGCCCCAGGACTCGCTCCACCAGGACACCAACTTCGGTGGCACTGAAGCTGGTGCCCCTCTGCCTCCCTGGCCGGGGGTTGCCAGTCGTGCCAGATGTTGTGCTCCCTGACATGGCAACCCCAGAGGCAGGAGTGGGTGGGCAACTGGGTCCTGGGGCTGGGCTGTGGAGCGATGGTACGGCTGTCGGGAGTCTTTGGTTCCAGCAGGGGTGGTCACAGCAACTACACCCCTGGCTGATGTGCAGGCAGCAAACAGCAGGGCACGTGGGCAGCAGGCAGTCAGGCAGCAGCAGATGGCAGGTGGGAGCGTGCTCGGGGCTCTGGGGGGCAGGATTCTGGCCTTCGGGGCAGGAGCGTGGTCTTCCGTGTGTGAACGCGTGGCCAGCTTGATACGGAGTGAATTGGCACGTGAAAATCATGCACGTCTGCGTGGAATCCGAGGAAAGGCCGCGTAAGCATGTCAGCACGCGTACGCGATTTCATTGGTCCAGAGGGCCAGGCGCGTAAGCGCGTCTATAACGCACGGCCGTTTCCCAACCTGCGTGATTGGTCCAAAGGGCCAGGCGCGTAAGCGCGTCTATAACGCACGGCCGTTTCCCAACCCGCGTGAAAAAATAAACCTCCCGCGCGAGCGCGTCAGCACGCGTACGCGATCTCATTGGTCCAAAGGGCCAGGCGCGGAAGCGCGCCTATGACGCACGGGTGTTTCCCAACCCACGTGAAAAAAATACACGTGCCGCGCGAGCGCGTCAGCACGCGTACCCGATTTCATTGGTCCAAAGGGCCAGGCGCGTAAGCACGCCTATGACGCACGGGTGTTTCCCAACCCACGTGAAAAAAATACACGTGCCGCGCGAGCGCGTCAGCACGCGTACCCGATTTCATTGGTCCAAAGGGCCAGGCGCGTAAGCGTGCCTATGACGCACGGGTGTTTCCCAACCCACGTGAAAAAAATACACGTGCCGCGCGAGCGCGTCAGCACGCGTACCCGATTTCATTGGTCCAAAGGCACACAGCGAGTAATCGCATATTCAACAGCGCGCGTGAAAAACGCCCGGTTACCATTTACATCTGGATACAATTACAATATTATTAACGTACATTTAACCTGGTAAACCTCGAGCATTTAGTCACACACGCTCGGCCACGACACGTGCAAAATTACAACAGGCAATACGGAAAGACGTACGCCTGCAGGAAGCAGGCGTACGTGACCCGGCACGTCTAAATATTCATGTGAAAACATCCTACAAGCTCAGTGCAAAGATGAACATACCGTTCCTAGCAGCAGTGGCTGTGGGTTACCAAAGGAGGAGGAGGAGGAGAGTCAGGGCCAGAATTTTCTCACCCAGAACCAGCCTATTCGGGATGCCTGATGACCAGGTGTATGGGAGGTACAGGTTTCCAGCACACATCATACTGGACCTGGTCAGTGAGTGGGAGGATGACCTCACATCACCCACCCTGTGCTCCCAAGCACTCAGCCCCCTGCAGAAGGTCCTGAATGTACTGCACTTCTTGGGCACTGGATCTTTTCAGCGGACAAGTGCCATAGTGGGTGGTGTGTCACAGGCCACGCAGTCACGCTGTCTACACCAGGTCTTGAACATCATCACTGCACGGCCATCAGTCCGCAGGCACATATATCTCCCCAGGACTCCTGCAGAAAGGCGGGTGTGCATCCAGGAATTCTATGGTGTGGCTCAATTCCCCAAAGTGCTTGGTGCAATTGACTGCACCCATGTGGCTCTACGTCCCCCCAGGGCAACAGAGCACATCTATAGAAACCGCAAGCACTGGCATTCCATCAACGTGCAAGTTGTATGCAATGCCAAGGGAATCATCACATCAGTATATGCCAACTATCCCGGGTCCACCCACGACAGCTTCATCTACAGAATGTCTACCCTAAGCCGGGACCTAGAGGCTGGCCGGCATGGAGATACATGGCTGCTTCGTGAGCATGAATGCCACTGCACATGCATGCATGTCAGATACAGGGTCATGTCACAACACCACTAATGATACCCATCACCACCTCCGCAGGGGACAGTGCCTACCCTATCAGCCCCCACATGATGACCCCAATCCGGAACCCCACCACGCCACCCGAGGTAAGGTACAACACAGCCCACATTGCAACACGGGGCATAGTGGAGCGCACATTCGGAGTGCTGAAGTCACGCTTTCGCTCCCTTGACCGTTCTGGCGGGCAGCTGTTATATGCTCCCCCACTAGTGTGCAGGATCATAGTGGCAGCATGTGTCCTGCACAACGTTGCAACACGCCGGGGCCTGCCCGTGGACATGGTGGTGCCCCCACATCCACAACCACATGCACGCCCGCTGCGCATGGGAGGGGAAAGGGCACGGGGGGAGGCAGCCCGTACGCAACTGGTGGCCAACTTCTTCACCTAGGAATCACAGTGCTGGCTAGTGCACACTGCTCTGGCACATACCATCTGACGATCAATGATGACACTACCTGACAATGTCACAAAATTTCTTGACAATAAACTGTCAGAAACACATCAGCCTGAGATTGTTAACATGGAAGTGTCACTATGTGTGCACCCCTACCTACACATACACCAGCAATGCATAACTATGAAAAGACACAACTCCATTCATCAAATATGCATTGGCACAGGCGAATTGCTACATGACAACATTGCCATGTCACCCAATCCCTTCACAGTCCTGCCACAGAGGACACCATGTCATGGTATGTGAGAGCAAACAAACTGACCCTCACAACATGACACCGGTGTCACAAATTGCAGTGCCCCAAATGGAACATAGCCGCACTTGAACAGCTAACCGTGATGGAGGCACTACTACACACCTGTGTAAGAGTCATTTCAATCAAATTACACACCAACCCACCCTGAAGCCCACCAAAACAAGACACAATGCATGTAATCAATGGTAGTCTCAATACCTGATTGTGCTGGTATGTCCTCACCGTCCAGCTGTACAGTGATGGCGCCACGCAAAAGTGTCACTGCACTTTTACCGACATGTAGTCTGACTCCAGAGAGTATGCCCGTGTGAAGAACTGTGTGAAATACCTGCAAAACATGAGTAACATATGTAAGTTGAGGCACATATCAAACCATCATGCATAGTTAGGTGCAACAACAATGTACACTATGAATGTCTACACAGTATTGACTATGGACTGCCCAACAGCTCATGGGAGTCCAATGTCACCGTGTAATTTGCTGTCACTTGGGCACACCCTTTGCAAGCCCATGGAAACGGAAGCAGGAGGGGTGTGGATGCCAGGTACCCAAGCATCGAAACCAAACTCAGGACAAGCCTGCATGTGCCCAGCCACAATACAGTGTATGCCCAGGTACCCACACAAGGCAACACACTTGAAAAAGAAAAATATGATAAGAAAAAATGGCCATGAAAGGGTCGGCCGGGAGGGGGGGGCCACCTATGAGGTCCGAGGACAGGATGCACGCCACAATCCACCTGTGTGGATCATGGGAAGTAAAAACACCCCATAGGCTCGTGGCCCACACGGCTACTCTGTTGTGGGAGATGAGTCGCTATCGCTCTGGCCAGACCCTGCAGCTGACTCAGGAGGTGGGGGAGCTGCCTCAGAAGATGGTGTGACAATGGGAGGCAGCCCACGCAAAGCCCGAGTTTGCTCCTCCATGGCTGCAAGCAGGCGGGTCTGGAAGGTCTGGTTCTGGATTATAATCATGCGGAGGTCCCCATGCAGTAACTTCCGGGATGACCTGACCTCCGCACGAGTTGCCTGCATCTCGGCCGAGAGCGTCCGTGTCAGACGCTCCAGCTGCTCCTCTGTCCTTCTATGGGATGAAGCCTCAAGCTCTGACAGGGTCGACCTGAGGTGATGGAATTCTTCCCTCAGGCCTTCCCTGTGGCGCTGGGACTCCATGGAAAGTGATTCCCGCAGAGTCGCCAGTCCTGCCCGCCTGTCCATGTTGGACGCCAACATGTCCTCCCTGTGTGCCTGGCAGATGGACTCTGTAGCCTGCTCCAGTCGCTCCATCAGCCTTTCTGGGGGGACAATGGAAGTGGCCACCCTTTCCATGGCCTGTGCAATCATCTCGGATTATGCTGCCTGTTGGGTGGCCATACCGTAGATGGATTGCTCCCAAGCGGTATTGCCAGGTGGCATACGGCCACCACGTTGGCGGGCACCACACCTGCCTGGGGCAAGGCGGACTGCGCCTTGCTGTGCCGGCAAAGCCTCAGGCTGCAGGACTGCATTCCCTCTCTGATCTGCAGCCCCAGGAACAGGATCAGAGATTGTGTGGTGTGGCCCTGCATCCGTAACCACCGGAGGCTGAGCTGCCGACACTGACATCCCCATTGAGGGCAATAACCCGGTTGCAGGTGGGTCGGACAGAGGAGATTCTCTCCCAAGAACACTCACCTGCGACTGCACATAGGTGTCATCCTCCGAGTCTACACCTGAATACTGCTCGGGGGAGGAACCCCCAGAGACACCCCTCGACAGCACGACCTGCAGCACTTGTGGGTTTTCACCCACAAACACACCACGTCCCTCACTTGTGGAAGGTCGGCCCGGGTTGCCCTCATGGGACGGCTCCACCACCACATCCCCAGCATCAACAAGTGCGTCGTCCCCTGCAAAGACATGAAAGAGAGAAATGGAAACAGGCATTAGCACCATGGCATACAACAAGGGCTGATGAACAACAGAGCCAGTAGTTCAATGACACATGTCCCACATGACTGGGAAACCTCCTATGCATTCACCATCACTGGGTCTGGAGGGGAGGCTCAGGGCACACAATGATGACACAGAGAATGGAGAGCAACGCCTGCTCCCCATGCTGCCTAGCACTGGCATCACACATTGGCCGGTGATTGCCATGTCAAATGCACATGCCATCACACACATGGCATGTGACATAGCCACCAAGTGAAGAGGGAGAGGAGGGCAACTAATTTGGATTTTGGCCACTCTGGTCCTGACATTGCTTCATCACATCAAGAAGTTAACATGTTGGACATGGATCTGCTAGTCCCAATTGGCCACGATGCACAGTGCCTTGTCAACATTAACAAAATGCAGTAAACAATGAGATTCCACCTCCCCATCACCTGTAATGGATTCATATAGCATTCGTGAAGCACCTGTACAGAAATGTATGAAGGTACAGCGGAGCACTGAGGGGTGGTGGGGCAGAAGGGGATGCCATTCAACAATCCTACTGGTGCTGGTGTCATTCATGTAACGCAAGTGCAGAGGTGGGTGGCACAATGAAGTGCAAGGGGAAGTTGCGGCTGGAAGTGCTGTACAAGGTAAGTAGGACTTAACGTCGAGGGCAGATGGTGGTAGGCGCAGACAAGTGCTGGGGGGGTGGCCTATAGGGGTACAGAGACAGTCATGCAGTGCTGTGGGCTCGGAGGGGACAGGGGAGGTACACACTGCATCTGGCTCGGCAAGGTCCTTGCAGATTTCAATGTGTCCTGCAGAGTTGTCAGATGCCGCAGATATGTGCCCTTGGATTGGGGCTCTCATCTTGGTGAGAAGGGTGAGACGCTATTGCCTTTGGAGCAGGCGGCAGGCCAGTTTGCCAGAGGATGAGCATGATGCAGGCCATTTCCTCTCTGCCACCCGGCACCTGTGTTTTGGGTTCACAAGATCCGAGTCATGCCAGGAGTCAGCATTGGCATGGGGCTTCAGGCGGATTGTCATGACCGTGGCAAAGACATCCAGTGTACCTGACATAGAGTGGAGCATGGAGTGGGCCCTGTCAGGATGGGAGTGAGCCTAAGGGGGAGCTGGATGGGGGGGAGATTTTGGCAGCATAAGCCTCGACTGACACACACTTCATGGGTTGGAATACCAAGAAGGTGTGTGACAGTGGTGAGGGTGGCTTTGCCTGTGGGGTGGTGAGGGTGAGGTGGGAGGAGAGGAGAAAGTGATCACTCCAGGAGAGAGGAGTGCAGAGAGGGATGGAGAGGGGAAGGTCAGATGAGATCAGAGCATCAAGAGTGTGCCCTGCAGAATGAGTAGGGACAGACGGGAGTTTAGAGGGTGATAGGGAGTTGCTGAGGTCACAGAAAAGTCACGTGGGGGGGACAACAAGCATGCAGGTGGATGCGTACATCACCAAGGAAGAGGATTTCAGTGTCTGGGGACATGAGTGAGGAGGAGAGGTGAGGCCACTCAGAAAGGAAGTAGTACATTTGACCAGTTTTCCGATACACAGTACGCACAGTTTGTGAATGTCGAGGTGAGATGGAGAGAGACGTCACACAAGCCATTCCAGAGGGGAGTAGGTCTACGTAGGAGTGACAGTGGCAGGAATACCCTCAGGGAAGGCAAGGGCACACCCCCCCTGCACAGTAGTGCCGGGCCAAGGAGAGGATCTCCTGAACATCAGGTAGGAGTGTGTCAAAGATGCAGACAGAGCTGGCCGTCAGACATGTTTCCATGAGACCAAGGATGTCAAGGTGCATTACCTCATGTAAGTGACATATATTGGAGGAATGCCTGATGCAGCGGCAGAGTAAGGAGTGTAAATGTGGAGGAGGTTGACAGCCTTGTAGGACTTACGGGGAGTGCTACAGATCAGAGGTGCAGCATGTGTAGGAGTTGGAGTGGGAGGCGGAGAAGGATCATGGGAGGGTGCAGGGAGGCAGTGCAGGATAGATGAGGAGAGAGGAGGGGGGACAGCAGGAGAGGAAAGGAAGTTGATGAGATGTGGGTAGCATTTGTCAAGGAGAATAAGGTTGGCCTGAGGGCCTTGGACTGAGATGCTCCCATTACCATACACATCAATTGTGGCCTCTGAGGATTGGAAGGAGGCCAAGAGTACACCCCAACGGGTCACACCATTGATGGTGGAAGAGGAGCAAGGAGAGAGGACTGGGACCATGTGAAGGGTCCATGGGACAGGCAAAGGCATGTATGAGCAGATGTCAGTGAGAGTTAACCTTGAGTAGGCTCAGATGTACTTGTCAGCAATAGGGTGGGTCGCATTGGAGGGCAGGGTGCCCTCATTTGACTGTTTGCAAGCAGGTGTCGTGAGTAGGGCACGATGGTCTGAACAGTAGAAGTCAGGGAAGATAGACCATGAAGAGCAGCATGGAGTGTGAGGGAATGGGGCTTGAAACCAGACGGAACAAGAGCACACAGGTAGGAGGTGGGTGTCAAGGCAAATTCCAGAGTATGACAGCATGTTGAGTGCCATGTATATACAGAGGACGCATTAGCATGTGGTATCATTGCATGTCAGGCATGTGACGATGGAACTTGAATGGCTGGGGGAAAGTGTAGGAATGGTATGTAAGACATAAGATGAATAGACAGGGGAGAATGAGCAACAATGTCGTGACAAAATGACAATTCAAGGGGAACTTCCATGGTGTAGGGCCATATGTGCACTGTTGGCAGTAGGGATAGTGCTGTGGGCACATGGTGTTGCACTGAACATACTGGATGAGGCACATGGGTGACACTATCAACTCTGCCACACACCCCCTTGACAGGCACCCAACATGAAGGCTTCGCACACACACCATGCACATGGATATAACACACATGCATGTGCACTCACCGGATGATGCCTCGTAATCAGGGAGATCTCCCACACCTTGGAGTTGTCCCTCGGTGACGTTGGATCCAGCTACGGACTCGTGTGGTGTGAGTTCTATTTCCTGTGCTGGGGACCCACCTCCAGTCACCAAGGTTGCGGCATGACTTGAGGCCAGCTTATCCTTTGCCCTGCGCTTAAGGTCATTCCAGCGCTTCTGGCAATCACTAGCTGTGCGCCTCACTACTCCAAGGGCACTTATTTTGTCAGCAATGGTTTGCCAGTGTGCCTGGCGTCTGGCATGTGTGGTCTTGGACCCTGCAACGATGACCATTTCCCTATCATGGTCTGACACATACTGAACAAGTGCATTCAGTTCGGCGTCTGTGAAGCTGGGCTTCCTTGATGGGCCGGACTGTGCAGCCGTGCCTGGGGCATCAGCCTGTGCCGGACGTGCACTCTTCCTCTTCCGCTTGGAAGGGGGTGGGGATCCAGAGTGTCCTACGCCGCTGTGGACACTAGGGGCAGGAGCCGTGGTGGACTCAGTACTGGGTGTGTGGGATTGCACACTCAGCATGGGAGTAGGTGCAGGCATTGGGGGTAGAGGGATAGGGTCAGGCCTGATCTGAGGTGCATGAACTAGGACCGACACAGTCTTGGCAGGGTGTATGAGAGGTGGGGTGGATGGAGCCACACCCTGCCCACGGGGGGCAGCAGATGACCTATCTGGCATAGATGCGCGTGTCCTGATGACACCAATGTGCACCGGTGCACGTGCAGTGGACCTGCTGACCTGGATGTCAGCGATGGAGTCACCCTCGGACAGGTCTGGTGCCACAATGGGCTGGTCCAACAAGGGCTGATCAGGGTTGGTATCAGCCACATGACCCTCAACCTGGGGAGGGGGCGGGGGGGCATGGGTGTCCCTGACTGGCCCTCCAGACTGGGGGGGACAGGGGCACCCTGCAAGTCACAACCACGTCCCCTAGTGGATCCTCCACGGCCACCACGTGTGGCTCGGCCACCTTTGCCACCCTTACGGCTTGCACGCCTCCCAACCATGGCACTGATGTTATTGTGCGTATGGGAGTGGGTGTGCACAATTGTCCTGGGCAATTGGGTGTCAAAGGGGTTGGGTACCAGATGGTATTCGTACCCTAGTGCAGTGGCAAGGCTATATGACACCCCTGGGGAAAGATGACTGGTCACGCAACGCACAGGCACCCCAAAAAAGTTAAGGAACGTGCACGATACCCCTCCTAGACCACGTGTGCGTATAAAAAACCCTGCACTACGCTGTGGCATCCAGTAACACAAGAATGAACGTATGCGTGTCACACGCAGCCTAGATTGACCTCTGAAGAGGTACGTGACACACGGGGCAAGCACAGATGATAGATGCGTGCGCAACTCACCGTCTGCCAGGGAGAAATGCGTCAAAAAGACACGCGTGTGCGCGTTGGCAACACCCCCGCCAAAAGAAGAATGGGACGCTGTCTGAGGAGACAGGACAACAGTAGAAGGGAACGCTGTGTGAGGAAACAGGCCCAGGAAAAAGAGCAAAAGAGAAAAAGCTGTCAGAGGTAACAGGGAGTACGACCTTTGAACGCCGTGAAGTAAATCGCGTGTCAACTGACAAGAAGTACAGAATACACCAACTCGCTCTCCACGAAAAGCACGTACAAGGAAATGGCGTTCTACATGTACCTTTTATGCAGGCCCACAGGTCCTGCGTCACTTCCGCGTGTAGGCGCTGAAGGGCCAGCCTCCAATCACACGCATTGACACTGGCTTGTGTTTCTTTCACGCGGGTTGGGAAACGGCCGTGCGTTATAGACGCGCTTACGCGCCTGGCCCTTTGGACCAATCACGCGGGTTGGGAAACACCCGTGCGTCATAGGCGCGCTTACGCGCCTGGCCCTTTGGACCAATGAAATCGGGTACGCGTGCTGACGCGCTCGCGCGGCACGTGTATTTTTTTCACGTGGGTTGGGAAACACCCGTGCGTCATAGGCGCGCTTACGCGCCTGGCCCTTTGGACCAATGAAATCGCGTACGCGTGCTGACGTGCTTACGCGCTGAGGGCCTTTCCTCGGATTCCACGCAGACGTGCATGATTTTCACGTGCCAATTCACTCCGTATCAAGCTGGCCACGCGTTCACACACGGAAGACCACGCTCCTGCCCAGAAGGCCGAGTTACTGCCCCCCAGTGCCCCGAGCAGCCTCCCACGTGCCATCTGCTGCTGCCTGCCTGCCTGCCTGCTGCCACCGTGCCCTGCCATTTGGTGCCTGCACATCAGCCATCTGCAGGCGTACAGTTGCTGTGTCCACCCCTGCTGGAACTGAAGACTCCCGACTGGAAGAACACCACTCCACAGCCCAGCCCCAGGACCAAGTTGCCCACCCACTCCTGCCTCTGGGGTTGCCATGTCAGGCACTGAAACATCTGGCACCACTGGCAACCCCCAGCCAGAGAGGCAGAGGGGCCCCAGCTTCAGTGTCACCGAGGTTGGGGTCCTGGTGGAGCGAGTCCTGGGGCAGTATGATGCCCTCTTCGGAAGTAGCCGCGCCAACTATGAAGGACGGACTCGGATCTGGGACGACATCGTGACTGCCATCAACGCGGAGGGGGTGGCAGTCCGCGACAACCGACATGTCAGGAAGCGTTGGGAGCACTGCAGGTCCAGGACCCTCTCAAAGGCCCGGCGCCTCGTGGAGGGGGGCCGGGGCCACATGAGTTCGATCCAAATGAGGGTCCTGGCACGCATACACCCAGCGCTCCACTCCCAGGTCCTTGAGAGGGAGACCCGTCTGGAGTTGAGCGGTAAGTGTGCAGGCATTGCTGTGTGAGACAGTGCATGTTGCAGTGTGCTGGTTGTGTGATGCTGTATGTGTGGAATGGGCCTTGTAGGCGTGTATGTGTGCAGTGTTGTCATGGCGATGCATGTGCGACCAGTAATTTGTGGATCACATGGTTGTTGTATGTGTTGCTATGCAACCTGAGGAGGCCTATGCAGATTGGACACATGTGAGCATGCAAGTGTATGTTGGTGGACATGGGTGTGGGTGAGGGATGGATGCTGATGCCAGGTACATGTATGGTGTCGAGGTCGGTGTGCTTGACCTGCATGTCTGTGACTTTTGAATGGCATGGATGCATGACACATGTCTGTGACACTGTACAGATTCACTGATGCTGCCTAATCATCCTTGTATCCACTGTGTTTGTGATGTACGAGGCCACATGGATGTGACAGAGGTGAAGTGTGTGCGTGTGATTTGCATGACCAATGATGCATGTGAGTTCCATGACATCGTACTTTAGAAGAGTGCAGTGGACATGTATGTTGATGTGCATGCCATGGACCATGGGTGTTGCGTGTGTGTATTGCCTGACCCATGTGTTGTGGAGGGACATGATAGAAGTGTACTTTACCATTGCCAGTCATCTGATATTGCTTCCTGTGTAGGGGACCATTGTACAGTGCCCTGATGCTTGTGTTCTATGTCTCCCTCTATGCAGCGGCTAGTGATGGAGAGGGCGGAGACGGCGCTGTGGAGGTAGACAGTGGGGATGCCCCCACGGCTGCGGCGGAAGGGGTGGGTGAGCCCCCACAGGGGCCAGCTACAGCGGAAGAGGGCAAGGAGCCATCCAGGTTGGTGGTTTCTACAGAGGAGGAGGCGGCCGAGACTGAGGCACACCTGAGGCCTGGTGGGGGCATCCCTGCTGGTGCAAGTGGTGCAGTCCAGGGCCAGGGGCAGGAGGCAGCACAGGTCGCCGTGGAGGTGCCTGTGCATGTCGCTGTCCCTGACCCTGTGAGTGCACCACCATGCACCAGCATGGATGCCCCGTCCCAGGCCCGTCCGCAGGTGGAGGGGGTGTCTATGTCATCTGACTCCCCTCCACCTGCGGACGAGGGGACCCGTGGGCGCATGGAAAAGGTCCTGATTGGGGTCGCGTTGCGCACGGGGGTCATTCGTGATGACGTGCGTGCTTCCCGGGAGGAGCACGCACATCATCACAAAGAGCACCGTGCCGACGTGGCCCAGTTGGGATCTGCCATTGGCGCGGGTTTTCTGCAGGTGATGGCCAATGTGTCGGGCATCTCCTCCTCTGTGGAAAGTATGCGCCGGTCGTTCTCCTTGCCGTCTTCCGGCCCAGTTGACACCAGGGCCCCCTGTGGACCTGCCCCGACCAATGCAGCCGGCTCAGTGGGGATCCCATCCCTGCCACAGTCGGGAGTCGGTGGTCCAGCTGGTGTGGACACCATGGCAACTGGACCCCTGCAGGTGGAGGATGTGCCGGCATCATCAGGCAGGGCACGTGCACGACGGCGTCGGTGGATACCATCAGCCTGGATGCCGTCGTGCTGGCAGAGGCAGTGGCTGCAGAGGCAGCGGCAGCGACGTGGGAGGCGTCATGGCTCGGGGCCATCAACATCGGAGGGGCAGCCATCGGCTGGAGGGCAGGAGGACCCTGGACAGAATGTGTCTTCCGTGTGGCAGCGGTTAGGCCACGCAATAGATGCGGAGAGGCGGCGGGCAGAAGAGGGGCGGCTCGCTATGGTCAGGGCGGTGGACTCCATGCAGAGGGCCCTGAGGCGTGCCGAGTGCCTCGAGGAGATCCGCAGGGGCTTGGAGGTGGACACTGCGTCAGCCCTGCGGGCCCTCGGGGCCATTGAGGATGAACGCCTCGGGGAGATAGAAAGGGAGTTCGATGATGCCCTGGCCCATAACATCTCTCAGTGAGCCGCAGGACTGGCCCGCCGCCTTTGTATATAGTTATGTAGATAGTAGGTTTCCTTTATTTTTATTTATTATTTGGGTTGATTGGACAATGGCCCACGTTTTTTGTATATAGTTAGCATTAGTTAGGTTTTGGGTAGGTTTCATTTTATGGTTTTTAGGGATATTGGACCCGGACAATCATCTTTGTACATAGTTTGTGGATATTTTCGATTTTATTATTTGGACCATGGGGCAATGTGTTTGTTTTTGATTTCCATGTTGATTGACTTTGCACCCGTTCTTTTGGATTTCACCTTTCATTAGATTTTTTTTGTTTTTTACCTGTTACTTTGTGTATTCATTTAGGTGTTTCTTTTTTTTTCCTTCTTACATTTTAATACATTGTTCTTTTGATTCTATTGTGTGGACTTCTCTCATTGGTTTGTTGACTGTCACAATCTGGGTTTTCACAGTCATGTGTTGCCATTGTGTGAGTCTGACGGACTTGGACTCATGCACATACTGCTCATTGGTTATGTATCATGTAATGGGTATTTGATTTTTGAATGGATGTGTACCTTGGATGTGTGTATGGACTGGGGTGACATGGGGTGGGATGTGGTTGCCCATGGGATCCTGGGATCTGTATTGTGATTTCCTATTGGCAGGGGAACATCTGTGTGGGCCTGGTGGAGGGTGCCCCTTGACTGCTGGGGGGTGGGGTTGGTGGGAGACATGACTGGGACATAAGTGGGGGCCTGCTGGCAGGTGCCCCACAGTGCTGGGGGGTGGGGGTGGTGGGAGGCATGAGTGGGACATGGGTGAGGGCCTGGTGGAGGGTGCCCCATGACTGCTGGGGGGTGGGGTTGGTGGGAGACATGAGTGGGACATAAGTGGGGGCCTGCTGGCAGGTGCCCCACAGTGCTGGGGGGTGGGTGTGGTGGGAGGCATGAGTGGGACATAAGTGGGGGCCTGCTGGCAGGTGCCCCACAGTGCTGGGGGGTGGGTGTGGTGGGAGGCATGAGTGGGACATAAGTGGGGGCCTGCTGGCAGGTGCCCCACAGTGCTGGGGGGTGGGTGTGGTGGGAGGCATGAGTGGGACATAAGTGGGGGCCTGCTGGCAGGTGCCCCACAGTGCTGGGGGGTGGGGGTGGTGGGAGGCATGAGTGGGACATAAGTGGGGGCCTGCTGGCAGGTGCCCCACAGTGCTGGGGGGTGGGTGTGGTGGGAGGCATGAGTGGGACATAAGTGGGGGCCTGCTGGCAGGTGCCCCACAGTGCTGGGGGGTGGGGGTGGTGGGAGGCATGAGTGGGACATGGGTGGGGGCCTGGTGGAGGGTGCCCCATGACTGCTGGGGGGTGGGGTTGGTGGGAGACATGAGTGGGACATAAGTGGGGGCCTGCTGGCAGGTGCCCCACAGTGCTGGGGGGTGGGTGTGGTGGGAGGCATGAGTGGGACATAAGTGGGGGCCTGCTGGCAGGTGCCCCACAGTGCTGGGGGGTGTGTGTGGTGGGAGGCATGAGTGGGACATAAGTGGGGGCCTGCTGGCAGGTGCCCCACAGTGCTGGGGGGTGGGGGTGGTGGGAGGCATGAGTGGGACATGGGTGGGGGCCTGGTGGAGGGTGCCCCATGACTGCTGGGGGGTGGGGGTGGTGGGAGACATGGGTGGGGGCCTGGTGGAGGGTGCCCCATGACTGCTGGGGGGTGGGAGTCATGAGCAGGTGTGCAGGGTAATCCCCTGTGGTGTGGACTGCATGCAGGGGACGTGGAGGCTGTACAGGGAAGACCTGTGAAGACCCAACGATCGGAGTAGCGTGTTCAACTATCCACGCCCCCCTGAAATGGACGTAGCCTGGGATTTCGCGTGTGAAACGTTCCTGCGCACCCCTGAAATGGAAGTAGCCTGGGATTTCGCGTGTGAAACTTCCCCGCGCACCCCTGTAATGGACGTACCCTGGCTTTTCGCGTGTGAAACTTCCCGCAAACCCCTGTAATGGACGTACCCTGGCTTTTCGCGTGTGGGACTTCCCGCGCACCCCTGGTATTCCCGTAGCCTAGCTTTTCGCGTGTGAAACTTCCCGCGCACCCCTGTAATGGACGTACCCTGGCTTTTCGCGTGTGGGACTTCCCGCGCACCCCTGCAATTCCCGTAGCCTAGCTTTTCGCGTGTGAAACTTCACGCGCACCCCTGTAATGGACATACCCTGGCTTTTCGCGTGTGGGACTTCCCGCGCACCCCTGGAATTCCCGTAGCCTAGCTTTTCGCGTGTGAAACTTCCCGCGCACCCCTGAAATGGACGTAGCCTGGGATTTCGCGTGTGAAACGTTCCCGCGCACCCCTGAAATGGAAGTAGCCTGGGATTTCGCGTGTGAAACTTCCCCGCGCACCCCTGTAATGGACGTACCCTGGCTTTTCGCGTGTGGGACTTCCCGCGCACCCCTGGAATTCCCGTAGCCTAGCTTTTCGCGTGTGAAACTTCCCGCGAACCCCTGTAATGGACGTACCCTGGCTTTTCGCGTGTGGGACTTCCCGCGCACCCCTGCAATTCCCATAGCCTAGCTTTTCGCGTGTGAAACTTCACGCGCACCCCTGTAATGGACGTACCCTGGCTTTTCACGTGTGGGACTTCCCGCGCACCCCTGGAATTCCCGTAGCCTAGCTTTTTGCGTGTGAAACTTCCCGCGCACCCCTGTAATGGACGTACCCTGGCTTTTCGCGTGTGGGACTTCCCGCGCACCCCTGCAATTCCCGTAGCCTAGCTTTTCGCGTGTGAAACTTCCCGCGCACCCCTGAAATGGACGTAGCCTGGGATTTGACGTGTGAAACTTCCCGCGCACCCTTGAAAATCGCATGGGCCGCTTGCCGTGATGGTCCAGGGTTAGCGCAGCCCCTTGCGCTGGTTTGTGATTTTTATGAGATTTCCCAGCGCAAGGGGCGTTCCTGGGGGCGTAACTGGCGCTGCAGCGAGTCGCTGCGCCACTGTGCGCCACGGCTGCCTGGGGAAGCTAAAATCCATGAATACGCTGTGCGCCGGATTCGGTTTTGGCGCACGCGGCTGGCGCAGACTATCGCACGCGCACGCTGTGCGCCAGCCGCGTGCGCTACTTGTGCGCTGAATTCTATGAATTACCCTGAAAATGTTTATATCTGTTAAAGACATATCATAGATCCAAAGGAGCAAGGGGACAACAAATAAGACAAACAACAACATCTTCATTAGGTCATGTGGATTAAAAGTATTCAGAGCATGAAACTCATTAACATCGACCAGGTTCTTACCCATAAATATCTGTATAACAGTGTTCATATTAAAGAAGATGTCACTTCTGTTGGTAAAATCATGAGCATTCCCGTTTGTACTGATGTTGACATGGACCTGCAATTATGAGATGTTGAGAATTTAGTCCACTCAATTAATACCCAGTGATTGCTTATAACTTTAAGAACCTCAATAGTTCCTGGGAGCACTTACCTATGTGCTGGTCTAGAGCATGTGTGGTGATTGTATAGGTTTTTATGTTGCTATCTGTTATCTGCATCAATTCTTTGTTTATTGACATTAGATCTGAAAATGAGTTAAGCTGTTGTAGGTTCATGGGTTCATACCTCTCTCTATTTGTGGTGTGGTATGATATGTATCTCCTGTGTCCTCATGTATAGACGCTATCACTACATATTATCCCCACCAAAAATATCGCTGTATATATGGTCATCTGGAATGGCCATAGGCGATATCTTTGGGGCGGATAATTTGGGGGGTTTTGGGAGCAGGGGTTGCGGGGTTGTCCCCTGCTCCTTTAAAAATAATGCGGGGATTGCAGGGGTGTCCCCCACAGGTTCCATGCCTTAATATTGCCACAAAAAAATGGCAAAATGTTTGTATGGCTATATATTTGCGGGGATATTTACACATGGAACCTTATAGAATTGTGCTGTGCTTATAAAGGCAATATTGGGTACAGCAATATTTGATTCTCCAAAACTGGGAGGGTTAATACTGGTGTTGTTGCATGCTAATGATGGTCTCTGTGAGAATTTCTTGTTATATCCCGAATCATACCTGATCTCAATGAATAATCAGATCCAATATTGCAAAAAGCATTGCTAAAATTGTTTATTCGGTTAGAATGAAAAGTGAGTAAATCATATTGTCTATCTCAAATGGAACAGCGAATCCTCAAGACTCACTAATGAGAAGGCAGCAGATAGGCCATAGGTGATACTTAGTTCTAGCCATGATGATTAAGTTAGTATCCTGTCACGTTTGATGCTGAAAACGGTATCCAGTGATTTTTTCCCTGAAACATGTAGCACCTTTTTGCAACTTCTCTTACTTGTACATAGGATTTGCAATGTTTGGCATTGGCGTGCCAAATGTTTTTCATTGTGGCACCCATTTCTATCAGCACGAACAGTTCATCAAAGATTCATCAGATAATTTGAATATTATACAATCTGAAGTGAACTTTGCTTTGAATTCCCCGAAAAGCAGCAAAGCCCAAGGAGTGAACACATTTCCCAATTATATGTTTAAGGCAGAACCTTTGGCTGCCCTTCCTAACATATTATTTTTATTTTGCTGAATCATGTGGGTTGAGTTGGAAATAGGCAGAAATTGTGACAATTTTCAAGAAAGGGACTGGCAATCCCCATGGCAAATATAGAACAAGAATCAAATATTGCGATACTCTCTCCACGCTTGATACTAATATTCACAAACTATTTATTTACACTATACAAATCGATATTTAGATAGCACAAAAAAATATAATAGTCCACACTATGTGTTCAATCCAATGTTGTCTTTATGTTGAAATTATATAGTTCGTAATTTTTGTCCTCAATAGCCGACACGTGTTTCGAAGGTTGTGGTCGTTCTCAAGGCTATATTGGTACAATTCGCCACATTCAAAACGCACAATAATTCACAATAAAATTAGACAAAACATTATATTTCATGTTATCAAAAAAATGTTAAAAATAAAAACATACCACACAGGTTGAAGTAGGTTTCGAGAGATGCAAGCAACCATGGAAATTTAGAATAAAGAAAAGAACCAAATATTTGATTACCAATCTAATACACATTGTCATACCTTTTGAATAATGTGATGAATTAAAAACTTGATGCATTCAAAATCTATTTACAATGTCATGTGACAACGCCAGTTGACCACCTGTTACTCTCCTCCCTTAAATTATCCAAACATTCACCCATGTGAAAAATCCTTATTATTCCACCCAATTGTGCTCCCGTAGTCAGGTGTCTAAAAGTATTAAATAAGCTTACCCTTATCACGTATTGCTTTCTTGGCATCTATATAAATGAATGCAATAATGATGTGCACTGATTAAATGGACCTATTTGATTACCCAATATGTCTGCACATTGTATGGATAAATGCCCACCTGATAGTACTGCCAGAATAACAGAACAAAATTAGTGGTGTCTTCTTCTAAGTCTCTGGGATAGTTCCCCGTGACCTGAAAAAGTTTGACAGGACACTTGTAAGTGAAACTTTTTAATTGTGTTTATCCATGCTATAGAAATGTAATTGTTTAGGACCTACCTTTTCCTGGGTTCAATCCCTCGTCCCCTGTTAATTATGTCTGCTCGCGCTAGATGCAATGTTGTATTATGCTATATTTTGCGGAAAAAAACGCGATCGCGACGTCTGTTCGGCGCGATGACATCACGCGCATGATTGCGCGTGACGTCACCACGCCTCGAACGCAGCATCACTTATGCTGGCCGCCATGTTAAGTCCAGGCTAGTACCCTTAAAAAATCGTTCTATTAGATTTATAAAAAATGAAGACTTCATTGAATTGATCCTACACTATAAAGTATATATTGGTCTGGTGTATTGCATGCCACTATACTGTTCGCCCATTATATGAATGCATCCTGTTAAACTGAAACAAATTTTCTATAGTTTGTGAACTAAACAGGTGATCAACTTGGCATGTCACCGGTCATTTGGCTAATTATGTGTACCTGAATAAATCACAAATTCCTTGTAAATTTACAAAAAAAAACATGCATCTCGTGGTCTGAATTTAAGCCATGTTCCGTGGACCTCAAAAGACAAATTCTTTTAGCTTCCATTCTACGTAGTAGCAATTGGTTGTCCCCACCCCTCTTCCCCTTTTTGACTTTCATCAGCCCCAAAAATCTTAGATCCTATACATTGTCCATTGGACAAATGGACAATGTATAGGATCTAAGATCTGTCTTCTATGAAACTCTATAATACGCAAGATGTTCCTGTTCTGTTATATTGCTTTGGAATTTGGGGGTTCAAATGAATAGTGATCTTACAACGGATCAAAAAAAAATTGTAAAATCGATTTTTGGCCTTCCTATAAGCACTCTGACAGTATCTCTGCTTTTGGAAATGGGCCACAAATCAGTCAGTATCAATATTCTGACCAAAGCTTTGTTTTATTGGCTGGGTCTGCATAACAACAAAAATTGGAGAGGGCATACAGAGGTAATATGGGACGTAATACACACCCCAGTTGGCCTTTCTTAGGAATGCTGCCAATATATAAAGCCTCTTTTGTACAAAATTGGTTATTTTACCCTTTTACAAAATTCCAGGGAGATTAGTGAATCAGTGATTAGCTCCATTGAAGATATATTGGATTCTCTCTATATAGAAACCCAGATACCGGAAAGGGCATAATATATGAAATTCGTGTCTTTCCAGTCTCCAAATGTGTGAGTAGTTGACGTTCTACTAATACTAGGTGCTGACCTCTATTTTCCACAATTGGTTGAAATTCATTGATCATGTTTTATTATACTGTCCTCAATATGTTGACCTTGTGGAAAGCGGATATTTCCTGATTTTAATAAATATTAGGTCTGCTCCAAGGGTGAAGTCTACATGCTCTGTGACAGAACTATGAACGTTGAAGTAATTTTTGCTGTTTCAGTTTTTTGATAGGCATGGCGACTACAATTTAATTAGAACATAAATAGGTGTTTTTTGACAATTGATGTGTGTATTTGTTTTGTATCTGCTTAATGTATATACTTATGTACCTTCTTTTACATGTTTTATATTGTATTTAAGATAAGCCTATTATGGGGGTAATTCATAGAAATCAGCGCACAAGTGGTGCACGCGGCTGGCGCACAGTGTGCGCGTGCGACAGTCTGCGCCAGCCGTGTGAGCTAAAATCAATTTCCGCACACCGCATATTCATGGATTTTAACATCCATTACCAGCCATGGCGCAGAGTGGTGCAGCGACCCTGCAGCAGCGCCAGTTACACCCCCGACCCCTCCCTGTGCGCCATGTACAGCGCACAAATCCTGTACATGGCGCACAGGCCAGTGGCCCAGCATACAGGCCCCCAACCACGAAATGCCTGTAAAACTCCCCACGCACCCCTCCGAATACACGTACCCCGCTGCGTGGGGAGAATCACACGCAATTGGCCCTGTGCGAGCGGGGTACGTGTATTTCGGGGGTTCGCAGGGAGTTTCACTCGTTATTGGCCCTGTGCGAGCGGGGTACGTGTATTTCGGGGGTTCGCAGGGAGTTTCACACGTGATTGGCCCTGTGCGAGCGGTGTACGTGTATTTCGGGGTTCACGAGGAGTTTCACACACGATTGGCCCTGTGCAAGAGGGGTATGTGTATTTTGGGGGTGTGCGGGAAGTTTCACACGTGATTGGCCCTGTACGAGCGGGGTACGTGTATTACTGGTGTTCGCGGGGAGTTTCAGACGCGATTGGCCCTGTGCGAGTGGGGTATGTGTATTTCGGGGGTGTGCAGGAAGTTTCACACACTACTGGCCCTGTGCGAGCGGGGTACGTGTATTACTGGGGTTCGCGGGCAGTTTCACGCGATTTCGCTGTCAAAGTGGGGTACGTGCATTTCGGGGGTTAGCGCAAAGTTTCACACTCGATTGGCCCTGTGCGAGCAGGGTACGTGTATTACTGGGGTTCGCTGGGAGTTTCACACATGATTGACCATGTGCGAGCGGGGTACGTGTATTTCGGGGGTTCGCGGGGAGTTTCACATGCGATTGGTCCTGTGCGAATAGGGTACATGTATTTCGGGGGTGCGAGGGAAGTTTCACACGCGATTGGCCCTGTGCGAGCGGGGTACGTGTATTACTGAGGTTCACGGGGAGTTTCACACGTGATTGGCCCTGTGCGAGCGGGGTACGTGTATTTCAGGGGTGCGCGGGAAGTTTCACACGCGATTGGCCCTGTTCGAGCGGGGTACGTGTATTACTGGGGTTCGCGGGCAGTTTCACACGCGATTTCTCTGTCAGAGTGGGGTATGTGTATCCAGTGGGGTGCGTGGCGAGTCCCAAACGTGAATTGGCAGTGTGGGTCCTCCCAGGTGTGCCCTCTACCCCCTCCATGGCACCTGCAGGCAGCCCACACCACAGAGGACTACCCAGCACCTCTAGTCATGTCCCGCAGGCAGCCCATCCACCATGGGCATGCCCCCCAGCCAGCCCACATGTCACCTTGCACTAGTGATCACCAACTCATGTCCCCCTGCACACCCACATCCAGCAGTGAGGGGCACCTGCCAGCAGGCCCCGACACATGTCCCCCAGGACCCCCACCCACCCAGCATTGATGGGCACCTGCCAGCAGGCCCGACTCATGTCCCCCAGCACCCCCACCCACCCAGCATTGACGGGTACGCGCCAGCAGGCCCTGACTCATGTCGCCCAGCACCCCCACCCACCCAGCAGTTAGGGGCACCTGCCAGCAGGCCCTGACTCATGTCCCCCAGCACCCGCACCCACCCAGCATTGGCGGGCACCTGCCAGCAGGCACCGACTCATGTCCCCCAGCACCCCCACCCAACCAGCATTGACGGGCACCTGCCAGCAGGCCCGACTCATGTCCCCCAGCACCCCCACCAACCCAGCATTGACGGGCACCTGCCAGCAGTCCCTGACTCATGTCCCCCAGCACCCCCACTCACCCGGCAGTGAGCCTCAGGCCCTGAATCATGTCCTCCAGCACTCCCACCCACCCAGCATTGACAGGCACCTGCCAGCAGGCCCCAACCCATGTCCCCTAGCACCCCCACCCACCTGGCAGTGAGCCTCAGGCCCTGACTCATGTCCCCAGCACCCCCACCCACCCAGCATTGACGGGCACCTGCCAGCAGGCCCCGACTCCTGTCCCCCAGCACCTGCATGCACCCAGCAGTGAGGGGCACCTGCCAGCAGGCCCCGACTCATGTCCCCCAGCGTCCCCACCCACCCAGTATTGACGGGCACCTGCCGGCAGGCCCCGACTCATGTCCCCCAGCACCCCCACCCACCCAGCATTGACGGGCATCTGCCAGCAGGCCCTGACTCATGTCCCCCAGCACCAACACCCACCCAGCATTGATGGGCACCGGCCAGCAGGCCCCGACTCATGTCCCCCAGAACCCCCACCCACCCGGCAGTGAGACTCAGGGCCTGACTCATGTCCCCCAGCACCCCCACCCACCCAGCATTGACGGACACCTGTCAGCAGGCCCCGACTCATGTCCCCCAGCACCCCCACCCACCCAGGAGTGAGGGGCACCTGCCAGCAGGCCCTGACTCATGTCCCCCAGCACCCCCACCCACCCACCATTGACGGGCACCTGCCAGCAGGCCCCGACTCATGTCCTCCAGCACCCCCACCCACCCAGCATTGACGGGCAACTGCCAGCAGGCCCCTACTCATTTCCCCCAGCATTGACAGGCACCTGTCAGCAGGCCCCGACTCATGTCCCCCAGCACCCCCACCCACCCATCAGTGAGCCTCAGGCCCTGACTCATGTCCCCCAGCACCCCCACCCACCCAGCATTGACGGGCACCTGCCAGCAGGCCTTGACTCATGTCCCCCAGCACCCCCACCCACCCAACAGTGAGCCTCAGGCCCTGACTCATGTCCCCCAGCACCCCCACCCACCCAGCATTGACAGGAACCTGCCAGCAGGCCCCCACTCATGTCCCCCAGCACCCCCACCCACCCAGCATTGACGGGCACCTGCCAGAAGGCCCCGACTCATGTCCCCCAGCACCCCCACCCACCCAGCATTGACGGGCAACTGCCAGCAGGCCCCGACTCATGTCCCCCAGCACCCCCACCCACCCAGCATTGACGGGCATCTGCCAACAGGCCCCGACTCATGTCCCCCAGCACCAACACCCACCCAGCATTGATGGGCACCGGCCAGCAGGCCCCGACTCATGTCCCCCAGCACCCCCACCCACCCAGGAGTGAGGGGCACCTGCCAGCAGGCCCTGACTCATGTCCCCCAGCACCCCCACCCACCCACCATTGACGGGCACCTGCCAGCAGGCCCCGACTCATGTCCCCCAGCACCCCCACCCACCCAGCATTGACGGGCAACTGCCAGCAGGCCCCTACTCATGTCCCCCAGCATTGACAGGCACCTGCCAGCAGGACCCGACTCATGTCCCCCAGCCCCAACTCATGTCCCCCAGCATCCCCACCCACCCAGCAGTGAGGGGCAGCTGCCAGCAGGCCCTGACTCATGTCCCCCAGCACCCCCACCCACCCAGCATTGATGGGCACCTGCCAGCAGGCCCCGACTCATGTCCCCCAGCACCCCCACCCACCTTGACGGGAACCTGCCAGCAGGCCCCGACTCATGTCCCCCAACACCCCCACCCACCCAGCATTGACGGGCACCTGCCAGCAGGCCCCGACTCATGTCCCCCAGCACCCCCACCCACCCAGCATTGAAGGGCATCTGCCAGCAGGCCCCGACTCATGTCCCCCCAGCACCAACACCCACCCAGCATTGATGGGCACCGGCCAGCAGGCCCCGACTCATGTCCCCCAGAACCCCCACCCACCCGGCAGTGAGCCTCAGGCCCTGACTCATGTCCCCCAGCACCCCCACCCACCCAGCATTGACGGACACCTGTCAGCAGGCCCCGACACATGTCCCCCAGCACCCCCACCCACCCAGGAGTGAGGGGCACCTGCCAGCAGGCCCTGACTCATGTCCCCCAGCACCCCCACCCACCCACCATTGACGGGCACCTGCCAGCAGGCCCCGACTCATGTCCCCCAGCACCCCCACCCACCCAGCATTGACGGGCAACTGCCAGCAGGCCCCTACTCATGTCCCCCAGCATTGACAGGCACCTGCCAGCAGGCCCTGACTCATGTCCCCCAGCCCCGACTCATGTCCCCCAGCATCCCCACCCACCCAGCAGTGAGGGGCACCTGCCAGCAGGCCCTGACTCATGTCCCCCAGCACCCCCACCCACCCAGCATTGATGGGCACCTGCCAGCAGGCCCCGACTCATGTCCCCCAGCACCCCCACCCACCTTGACGGGAACCTGCCAGCAGGCCCCAGCTCATGTCCCTCAGCACCCCCACCCACCCAGCATTGACGGGCACCTGCCAGCAGGCCCTGACTCATGTCCCCCAGCACCCCTACCAACCCAGCATTGACAGGAACCTGCCAGCAGGCCCTGACTCATGTCCCCCAGCAACCCACCCAGCATTGACGGGCACCTGCCAGCACGCCCCAGCTCATGTCCCTCAGCACCCCCACCCACCCAGCATTGACGGGCACCTGCCAGCAGGCCCTGACTCATGTCCCCCAGCACCCCTACCAACCCAGCATTGACAGGAACCTGCCAGCAGGCCCTGACTCATGTCCCCCAGCAACCCACCCAGCATTGACGGGCACCTGCCAGCACGCCCCGACTCATGTCCCTCAGCACCCCCACCCACCCAGCATTGACGGGTACCTGCCAGCAGGCTCCGACTCATGTCCCCCAGCACCCCCACCCACCCAGCATTGACGGGTACCTGCCAGAAGGCCCCCACTCATGTCCACACATGTCCCCCAGCACCCCCACCCACCCAGGATTGACAGGAACCTACCAGCAGGCCCCCACTCATGTCCCCCAGCACCGCCACCCACCCAGCAGTGAGGGGCACCTGCCAGCAGGCCCTGACTCATGTCCCCCAGCAACCCACCCAGCATTGACGGGCACCTGCCAGCAGGCCCCGACTCATGTCCCCCAGCACCCCCACCCACCCAGCATTGACGGGCACCTGCCAGCAGGCCCCGACTCATGTCCCCCAGCACCCCCACCCACCCAGCATTGACGGGCACCTGCCAGCAGGCCCCGACTCATGTCCCCCAGCGACCCCACCCACCCAGCATTGACGGGCACCTGCCAGCAGGCTCCGACTCATGTCCCCCCTACATGACATAAAGATGTACAATCATGGCCTACATCTCCACCAAAATACCACAGCACGCCACCACAGTCTTGAGACGCAATGATTTCCCAATCCACCCCACACTGACATGCCTATCTCAAGACACAAACCAAAAGACAACTATGTACATCAACACTTGTCCGTCACACACACACACTGGTTGGCATTTATTGTGTAAATCCACATTTTCACATGCATGAACTCAATGAGCGAATTACACACATGGAAGTAAAATATCAAAATGTATCATGAACAAAAATAAAGCAATGAAATGAAAGCATTAAAAAAATGCAAACATGAAATGAAAGGCATGTCTAAAAGATGAGTACATCAAAAGTATAACCAATCCCAAGAAATCCAAAAGAAAAATAGTCCAAACTCTCCCTCCACCAAAACAAATCCAAAGGAAACGTAAAAAGTAAAATCCATTAATCCATGGTGAAATCCAAAGAAAAAGTTCCAATAAATCCATTGTCCAACTATGTATAATCAATTGTCAAGGGTCCATGAGCCCAACGAAAGAACAGAAACCTATGAAAAAAAACTACCTAATAAAAAAACTATATACAAATGTGTGGGGCAAAGTCCAAACACCCCAAAATAAAGGAAAACGAAAATTAAACCTAACACTAAAAACTATATACAATTGCGGCGGGCTAGTCCGACGGCTCACTTTCCGATTTCCAGGGCCAGGGCATCATCGAACTCCTGCTCAATGTCCTGGAGGCGGTCCTCTTCCATGGCCCATAGGGTTCGCGGGGACGATGCCATGTTGACCTCCAACTCCCTGCGAATTGCCACGAGGCACTCGGCCTGCCTCAGTGCCCTCCGCATGGAGTTCTCTGCCCTGACCATTGTGAGCCGTGCCTCTTCCGCCCGCCGCCCTCCGCATCTATGCTCTGGCCCAACCGCTGTCACACGGAAGACACTTCCAATCTTTGGTCCTCCTGCCCTCTGGCCGATGCCTGCCCCTTGGATGTTGAATGCCCCTAGCCATCATGGCTCCCACCTTAATGCTGCTGCTTCTGTGCCTCTGCCCTGGCTCTTGCTGCCTGCACGTCCTCCTCTGGCTGGGGTGCAGGTTTTGAGGTGGCCACCGGTGCTGGACGTCCGACTCCCGACTGTGGCAGGGAGCCTGGCCGCAGGGTCAGAGGCAGCTCCACAGGGTACCCAGGTGATACATGGGTGGGAAGATGACATGGAGGACGACCGGTAGATAGGGGGTTCAGGTGTGGAGGGGGTCGGAATAAGGTCCAACATATGGAGGAATCCAGCCCTGGTGACCCATCACAGTAGGTCAACGTGGTCAACGAGGCATCTGAGATGAGGTGCAGTGTCTTCACGAAAACACTGAAGGTCACCTCACATGCCCTGTTGACGCAACAACATCCCAGACAGGACAGGCTCAACCCGGTCCCGGATTGCCACGTCTGCAGGGAGTGGAAGGCCAGTTGTTGTGCGCTCATCCCCTCCCTGAAAACGAGTCTGGACGTAGGCATCCCTGCTGGTGCAGGATGATGCAGTCACAGGATCGGGGACAGGATTAAACACAGCACCTCAGCGGTGGCCTGCGCTGCCTCCTGTCCCTGCCGCTGCACTGCACCACTAGCACCAGTGGAATCCCCACCTCCAGAACCTGTGTGTGTCCCTTCCACTGCCTCCTCCTCCACCAAACCCCCCACCAACCTGGATGACTCCATGCCATCTACCTCAGTCGGACCCTGTGGGGTCTCAGCTGCCCCTTCTGCTGCCGAGGAGTCCACCTCCAACCTCTGCCTCTTGGACATACCCTCGGCAGCTGCGGCCTGGGACATGGCACCAGACTCCTCACTCCCCGACGAGATGAAAATCTGGGATGGGAGCCGGGCCTTGTGTCTCCGGCTGGTGGTGCGATCCCTGCTGCTTTGCTCCACAGCACCCTCTCCGCCCTCTTCATCAGTTGACGCTGAAGACAGGCAGAGTTAGAACACAGGCATCAGGGCACTGTACAATGGACTGATACACACATGACAGTTGTACATGAGTGGCAGTGTAAAACTACAGACATGGCATCACACTCCGCAACACACATGTCATTTCAACTCACACACATGAGCAAATCAACAGGAATCTTGCACAAGGCAGCACCGTCCATACACAAACAACAGCACGAGCAGCCGAAGGTGAGCCTGATGTCACTTGAAACACAGGGAGTGCACAACACATGCACACACGCTACCAGACTGACATGCATCTGTACATCTCCACCACTGCAGTGATAATGTCACCATCCATGTCACATCTGGCAATCAGCCTCCTACATGTCAGTGTCACATGCATCCATGTTGCATCACAGTTGCACACTTGTCACATACACACACATGCACATGTACACAGTGCAGATACATGCAGCAGGAACCCCCATCCATGTGTGACACCACAACCATGCCACAGTACATACACATCATTTTCACATGTGCGCACCCACACATGCATTTGGCCAGCATGCTTGCCAACACATACACCATCAATGTGTCTCACACATGAGAGGAATCACATGGGGCTGGTTCACGTCCCTGTACATACACATCCATACATGGCCCTACAAAGACATATGTCGAACCTGCACACTCCTGGCACACCACAACACGCACAGCGTCTAATCACTCCAGACGGGTCTGCCTCTCAAGGACCTGGACGTG
The DNA here is from genome assembly GCF_040938575.1 of Ambystoma mexicanum. NCBI lineage: Eukaryota > Metazoa > Chordata > Amphibia > Caudata > Ambystomatidae > Ambystoma > Ambystoma mexicanum. The sequence continues at coordinate 357,700,270 of NC_090928.1, forward strand.
GAGCGCTGGGCGTATGCGTTCCAGGACCCTCATTTGGTGGTCGGACAGGTGGCCCCGGAACCTCTTGGCATCCGCTGCCTTCAAGAGGCATCGGGCCTTGTCGAGGGTCCTGGACCTGAAGTCCTCCCAGCGCTTCCGGACATGTTTGATGTCGCGGACTGCCACCCCCTCCTCGTTGATGGCAGTCACGAAGTCCATCCAGATCCTCGTCCGTCCTTCATTGTCGGCATGCGAACTTCCAAAGAGGGCATCATACTACCCCAGGACTTGCTCCACCAGGACACCAACTTCCCTGGCACTGAAGCTGGTGGCCCTCTGCTTCTCTGGCTGGGGGTTGCCAGTGGTGCCAGATGGTGTTGTGCCCGACATGGCAACCCCAGAGGCAGGTGTGGGTGGGAAACTGGGTCCTGGGGCTGGGCAGTGGAGCGATGGTATCCCAGTCGGGAGTCTTCTGTTCCAGCAGGGGTGGTCACAGCAACTGCACCCCTGGCTGACGTGCAGGCAGCAAATAGCAGGGCACGTGGGCAGCAGGCAGGCAGGCAGCAGTAGATGGCAGGTGGGAGCATGCTCGGGGCTCTGGGGGGCAGTAATTCGACCTTCTGGGCAGGAGCGTGGTCTTCCGTGCGTTGTTGCGTGGCCAGCTTGATACGGAGTGATTTGGCACGTGAAATAATTGCATGTCAGCGTGAAATCTGAGGAAAGGCCCTTAGCGCGTAAGCGCGTAAGTGATGTTACATGCGTGGGCGTTCCCCACTACATGGGTGCATAGTGAATCAGCATGTGAGAAAACTGCATGTCACTGTGCTATTGGAGGAAAGGGCCTTAGAGCGTAAGCGCGTAAGTGACATTGCACGTGTGGGCTTTCTTAAAAGGTACGAGTATCATGCTATTTTCTTGTACGTGCTTTTTGTGGAGAGTGACCGGGTGATTCTTGTACTTCTTGTCGGTTCGCACGCGATTACTTCACAACGTTTCCAGTTCGTACTCCATGTTTCCTCAGACTGCGTTCTTTTCTTCTTTTGGCGGGGGTGTTGCCAACGCGCACACGTGCGTCTTTTTCACGTTCTTTTTCAAGGTAGACGGTGACTCGCGCACGTATTTTCCAACTGTGGTTGCCCCCGTGTGTCGCGTACCCCTTCAGAGGTCATTGTAGGCTGCGTGTAACACGTGTATGCTTATTTTTGTGTTTCTGGGTGCCACAGCGTAGTGCAGGTTCATTTTTCCACGCACATGGTCTACCAGGGGTTGCGTGCACGTGTACTTTTGTTTTTGGGGTGCCTGTGCGTTGCGTGACCCGTCATCTTCCCCCAAGGGTCACAGACGGCCTTGCTAGAGCACTAGGGTACAAATTCCATCTAGTACCCTACCCCTTTCACCCCAATTGCCCAGGACAATTGTTTACTGCAACTCCCATGCGCACAACAACATCAGTGCCATGGTTGGGAGGATACCAAGCAGTAAGGGAGGCAAAGGTGGCCGATCTCAAAGAGGTGGGCGTGGTGGGCGCGGTAGGGGACGTGGCCAGGATTTGCAGGGTGCCTTAGAGCCCTGTGTGTGGAGGACCAATCGGGGCCACATATGCCCCCCCAATGGTTGGGGGAAACGTAGCTGCCACCATCCCAGCTCAGCCCTTGTTGGACGGGCCCATTTTGTCAACTGAACTGGCACAGGATGACTCCGAGGCTGACTTCCAGGTCACCAAGTCTAAGCCACGTGTGGCGGTGAAAGTTGCTGTCACCAGGCCACATGGATCTGGGGCAGCAATGTCATCTGCTGCCCCAAGTAGCCAGGGCGGGGAGGCTGCAGGGGCAGCTGCAGCTCAATCCACCCCAGCTCCGAGTCTCCCAGCTGGGACAGTGTCGGCCCAGGTCCATCACACCGACGTTGGCCCTGCCAACATCACCCTGCAGCGAATGCCTACACCAAGACCTTTGGTCATTGTGCCTTTACAGGCTTCAATCACCCAGTCCACCTCCGCTTCTGCCCCTAATGTCCAGAGCAGCGTAAGCCACTCAGGATCTGCACCACCTTTGAAGAAGAAGAAGAAGGGTGCTCTAGCACTACAGGCTGAGACCCCAGACATGGCTACACACTCCGGCACGTCAAGGAAGCCTAGCTTTAATGACGCTGAACTTGATGCACTTGTGGCCTATGTGTCGGCACATGGTGGTGACTGCAGGGTGCAAGACTACGCCTGGTCAACGTAGGGCCCACTGGCAGACCATCGCCGACCACATTAGTGCCCATGGATTTGTGAGGCACACAGCTGATGATTGCTACAAGCGCTGAAATGACCTGAAACGCAGAGCAAAGAACAAGCTGGCTTCACATCATGCCTCTACTCTGGTGACTGGCGGTGGGTCTCCACCAGAGGACGACCAACTCACTGAACATGAGTCTGTTGCTGGAACCTTCATCACAGAGGAACAGATCCAAGGCGTGGGAGACCTACCAGATTACGAAGCATTGTCTGGTGAGTGCCCATGCATGTGTGTGTAATCCATGTGTATCTTGCTTGGGTGCCAGGTGAGGGTGTGTAGTCCTGAGTGGTATGGGTTACCCATGTTTTTCCTCCAAACCATTCACCGGCCTTGGATTTTGGTATGACAGTATCCCTTCTGACCACAGTGGCCAATTAGCGCCACATTACTGCAGTTGCCCTTAAACTGTCATCTTGCAACAACATTGTTCAGATTTTTCAGTGTTCATTCAGCCTGATTGTTTCAATCCTCCCATTTTTGCAACACATTTTTCAGCCCTAATGCCACATATGTGACATGCTTCTGTCTTGGATTACACCCCACATTGGCCCACATTTATTACCTTGTTATGGGAATGATTTGACCATTCAGGCTGATTGTTTAAGGGCCTGCTCACATTGATTTTTGGGGCCTGTTTGAATGTGGAACATGATTGTCGTTTCCTGTCATGTTGAAGTGACCAGCCATTGATGTATCCAGCTGCCTGCCATCACTGTATAATTGTACACTGGATGTGTTGCAGTGTGTGGCACATGCATATTTTGTCACACAACTTTGCTTTTTTCATCTCATCATGTCCATCTCACATGGCTGGGTGACAGTACTCATTCAGTAACATATGGCTGTACTTGTCAAATGTACCATGGCTATGCTACGTGCCATCTGTGTGCTGGCATGTGTCATGTATGTGGATTGCCCATGCCACTCACAGGGTAATGTGTGCTGCCAGTGCTATCCAGCATGCAGCACATGTGTTGCTTTTCCATCTTTGAGTCCTCAGTGTCTGCTTTTTGCCTCCCCTTCCAGCTCATTGACAGTGCATGCATTCCAGGGTTGTAGTCATGTGGGACATGTGTAATTCATGTACTGGATCTCTGGCTTGTCAGGCCTATGTGTGTGCTATGGTGCTCATGCCTGTTTCCATTTGTTGTCTTTCATGTTTTTGCAGCTGATGACGCACTTGATGCTGTTGAGGTGGAGGAGATGGTGCAGACCCAGGAGGAAACTCAGCCACGACCGGGCACCAGTGGAGGACGTGGGATGGTGGTGGGGGAAAACCCAATCCTCCTGCAGACCATACTGTCCAGGGGTGTCTCTGGCTGTACCTCCCCAAACCTCTATGATTCAGGTGCTGAATCGGACGATGAGACTTATGTGCTGTCGCAGGTGAGTGTTTCTGGCTGGGATGCTGTTCTGTCCAACCCACCTGCACCCCTCTATGGGGATGTCGGTGTTGGGAACTCCACCTTTGTCAGTTGCAGATGCAGGGTCACACTCCACAACACCTGATCCTGTTCCTGGGCCAGCAGATCAGAGGGGGAATGCAGTCGTGCAGCCTCAGGCAGTGCCAGCACAGAAAGGTGCAGATCGCCTTGCCCCAAACCGGTGTGGTGCCCTCCGGCGCGGTGGCCTTGCGCCACCAGGCAATACTGTATGGGAAAATTCCATGTACAGTATAGCAGCACAACAGGGAGCATCGGTTGAAATGATGGCTCAGGCAATGGATAGGGTGGCCACTTCCATTCTCCCCCCTGAAAGGCAGATGGAGCTCCAACAGCAGGCAACAGAGCCCATTTGCCAATCACATAGGGAGGATATGTTGGCGTCCAACAGGGACCGACGGGCGGCATTGGAGACTCTGCGCGAAGCCATATCTGTAGAGTCCCAGGGCCACAGGGAAGCCCTGAGGTTAGAACTCCATTTCCTCAGGGAGAATCTGGTTGAACTTGAGGCTTCCTGAAATTTTAGGGCAGAACAGCAGCTGGAGCAACTCACACGTTTGCCCCTCAGCTGAGATCCAGGCAACATGTGAGGAGATCCGGGCATCACGCAAGGTCATACATGCAGAAATGCAGGCAACCCGTGAGGTGCTGCATGGGGATCTCCGTACTATCATCCTCCAGAACCAGACCTTCCACACCCGCATGCTTGCTGCCATGGAGGACCACACCAGGGCTTTGCGTAGGCTGCCTCCCATAGCACAGGCACCTCCTGATGTAGCAGCATGAGCCCATGGCGGTATTTTTTTTCGCAACATCCACGCAGGTGTGTGTTGGGGTGCACCCTGTCCTCGAACCTCCTGGGTGCCCTCCCTACTGGTCCACGCATGGGCATTTTTGATTTTAGTATTATTATTATTTTTTACAGTGTGTTGCCTTGTGTGGCTTCCGTGGGCATCCACTGTGTATTCCAGCTGGGCACATGCAGGCTTGTCCTGTCTTTGGGTTAGATGCTTCGGTTCCTGACACACACACCCCTCCTGCTTCCCCTTTCCATGGGCTTGCAAAGGGTGTGACCAGGTGACAGTAACTTACACAGTGACATTGGGCTCCCATGAGCTGTGTGGGCAGTCTTCGTCAAATCTGTGTGTACATTCCTAGTGGGGATTGTTGTTGGATTGAACACTGCATGGTGTATTGATATATGCTTGTGCATCCATGTCTTTCTCCTTATTCACATGTACCTTCTTCATGTTTTTACAAGGCTGTCTCCTTTGCAGATGCAGTTCATGTTGGATGCAGTACACTGACACATTTGCCGGACAGCAACACTCTGCAGTTGGAAGGGGTCGATGTATTGGCTTAGTCAGGTTGGGAGACTTGCACTACTTTGATTTTGTACTGTCGTATTTTGACACTATTTCATCCTGTGTTGCTGTTCTGTGTTGCTGGTAAGTATTTGTTCATGTGTGCTGTTTCTTATTGATTACTGGGAGCATATTGTCTGTGGTCTGTTTACATTTGGAACAGTGCACTTTGTGACACTTGTGTCATGTGTTGTGCATTCATTTTGTAGCTTTCACATTGCATGACATGCCATGGTGTGTTGGGTAGCTGAGAAGGGGAGGGGTTGGGTGACATGGCACTATTTTCATGGTGTATTTTTCAAGGGGGTAGTAATTCATTCAGCATGAATATGTGTCTTTTTTGACACGGCATTGGTTGTATTTAAGTAGGTAGGGATGCACACAATGTAACACTGCCAGGTGACCAATCTCAGGCTGGTATGGTTGTGACAGTTGACTGTCCCTTATGTCATCGTCAATGATTGTCAGCTGGTATGTGCCAGGGCTGTGTGCACTCCACAGGGGTAGTATTGTAGGTGAAGTAATTAGCCACCATCTGTGTACGGGCTGCCTCACCACGTGCCCTTTCACCTCCCATTCGCAGCAGCCGTGCATGTGGTTGGGGATGTGGAGGCACCACCATGTCCACGGGCAGGCCCCGGCGGGTTGCAATGTTGTGCAAGACACATGCTGCCACTATGATCCTACACACTACTGGGGCACATATAGCAGCTGCCCACCAGAGTGGTCAAGGGAGTGAAAGTGTGACTTGAGCACTCCGAATGTGCGCTCCACTATGCCCCGGGTTGCAATATGGGCTGTGTTGTATCTTACCTCAGGTGGTGTGGTGGGGTTCCGAATTGGCGTCATCATGTGGGTGCTCAGAGGGTAGGCACTGTCCCCTGGGGAGGTGATGATGGGTATAATTAGTGGGGTTGTGACATTAATCAGTATCTGACATGCATGTATGTGCAGAGGCAATTATACTCACCAAGCAGCCATGTATCGCCATGCCGCCCAGCTTTTAGGTCCCGGTTTAGGGGTGACATTCTGAAAATGAAACTATCATGGGTGGAGCCTGGATAGTTGGCATATACGGAGGTGATGATTCCCTTGGCATCACCTAATACCTGCACGTTGATGGAATGCCAGTGCTTGCGGTTTCTATAGATGTGCTCAGTTGCCCTGGGTGGACGTAGAGACACATGGGTGCAATCAATGGCACCTAGCACTTTGGAGAAGTGTGCCATCCGTAAAAGTCCTGGACGGCAGCCTGCCTTTCTGCAGGTGTTCTGGGCATGTATATGTGCCTGCGGACTGAGGGGTGTGCAGTCACGATGGCCAACACCTGGTGTAGGCAGCGTGACTGCGTGGTCTGTGAGACCCCCCCCACTATGGTACGCTGTAATGATCCGGTGGCCAAAAAGTGTAGTACATTGAGGACCTTCTCCAGGCGGCTGAGTGCTTGGGAGCACAGGGTGGGTGATGTGAGGTCATCCTCCCACTCACTCACCAGGTCGATTATTATGTGTGGTGGAAACCTGTACCTCCCATACACCTGGGCATCAGGCATCCCAAAAAGGCTGGTCCTGGGTGTAAAAATGCAGGGCCTGGCTATCCTCCTCCTCCTGCGGTGTCCCACGAACACTGCTGCGAGGAACGGTTATTCATAGTAGCGTCTGAGCTTGTTTGTTGTTTGTGTGCACTTTTATGCTGCGCGGGGCCGCGTACGCCTGCTTCCTGCTGGCGTACGTGTTTCCAGATTAGCGCGTCTTTTCTGGCACACGCGTTTCCCCTGTTCGATTCCATGAATACGTGTTGTAGGCGCGCATGTGGGCGTTCTGCGCATTTGCCTCCTGTACTTCCCCCATAACGCCCACATTTTCATGCGTTGTTCCCCATTCTGCGTGTTACGCCACGTGTTCCACCCACTTTTGTTGTGTGTGCCGCGCTATGTGCGCTTTCGCTGTGTGTGTAGGGCACTGCATTTGATGACGCGTGTGCCCACGTGCGCCACGCACGATTTTAACACACATCCCAGGATTTACACGCGCACGGACTTCCATGAATCGATGTGCGCGGCTTTCGCACACTTGCGCTGCGATTTTCCTGCTTGCGCTGCGATTCGCACGCTTTCACACGCTTGCACTGCGATTTTCAGCGCACATTAATTCCATGAATTGGCCTGTAAATCTGGTTCTGATTTTGTATGTGCTTTTATGGACTCAGGCCCCGAAATAAAGCTTGACCGACGGACTACCAGCTGTGAGGCATGCTCCATTGGAATCCTTTGAATTTACACCTGCATTAATATCTCATGCAGGGAGAAAACCGTGTGCTCCTCTGAGACAAAGGAGGAAAGCATGCAGAGATGTCGCAATGTCTTTTTGCAAAAAAATGACATTAGACCCAGACGACCTGTCCAACTTGTGGTCCAATGAAAAGCTCATTTTTAATCTTAGAAAAAGAAGTCACTACACAACTACTCAACAGAATCAATTAACTACACCTCCTAAACAAATAGCTGTCAGAGTTCTGTCCCAAGTGCAGCATAAAGTTGGCCACCATCCAGGTGGCGGATGATGCCCTCAGAAACATGGGTAAGGGTGTCTTGTGCCTTTCTGTCCTCAAACTCACAGTTGGATTTGACACAGTCAACCACCGTATCCTCCTCTCCATCCTCGCTGACCGGATTGAATTTTCTGGCATTGTGCTGAATTGGTTTACCTCCTACCTCTCGGGAACACACCAGGCCACCCCAAAGTCTCCCATGGCTACATTCTCTCAACAATCCTTTTGAACCTTTACACAGAACCTCTGGGCATACTCATCAAAGCCCCTGATATAGCCATCAACCACTACACAGATGCTATTCAGTTATACATGATAATAAAAAGCTGGATACCTTAATCCAGCCAAGAACAAATACATCCTCATCAGCCCCCCACCACTAAACAACAACGTGTCCAAGAATGGCTCGATTATATGTGCCTCGAAGGGCTTAGTCTGCATCTCTTGAATTCTGTAAAATCTTACACTTCACCATTGAGGGCAGCTTGTTCTTCCAGAAACATATAGATAAGAAGGCCCAAATAGACTGGCTACAAATCCCCCCTTCATAAAATCAAATCCTTCATCCAGTAGCAAGACTTCTGGACCATAGTGCAGGCCCTTGTGGTCTCACACATCGATGGGGCAAATGCACTCCTGACAGTGCTCCAAGCCCTCACTTGTAGCAGTCACGAGTAGCACACGAGCATAGCTGGCAGCTAAGCTTCACATATTTCGTTGCACATGCTTTTTGCGCATCAAATTGACCTACCGCCTCGATACACAACTGATCTGCAAACAATCCTTCCTTGTCACGCTTCCAGCCTCTGGAACTCAATCCCAGTATTGATTCAGAATGCCTACATAATTCTCCACTCTTACAAATCTCTCAAAAAGTGGCATTTTCCCCAGCGCCTGACCATGGATTCATTTCAACGTACACACCAAACGCTGGCTTCCCAAACCTTGTACAGTGCTGTGCTGCTCTCAAGCTAGGTCAGCGCTTTAAACAATACAAAATAAAAATATTGCTAACTCCTCTTTCCTTACTCCCACACCTCAGACCAGTACGACAATGAGATAGAACTGATACATTAGAGCATAAAGGCACTTGTATGCTTTGATTTTCCACACCACTCACAAAAGTTAAATATGTGACCCACAGTCCATTCTAGTAACCCTGTGAGAGGAAAAACACAATCATCAAGCGTCTAATGAATCAGTGTCCATCCTATGGGGACGTTTATACTGCTCAAGATAATAGATAATAGATAAAGCCAGCCCTATTAGCTTGCTCAATACATGTTTTATAATTACCACTCCTAAATGTGGGAGTCACTATCGAGATAATACTTCAACAATTGTGTTTATGTTATTTCTGTTTACACTAAGGCATATATTAACTTCTTGCTTTTGCAGTTGGTCAAGTTGTTTGTGGATGAGGATTTTACCACCAGAGAAAAGACCGTCTTGATGGTAGACAGGTATATGGAATGGCATCTGTTCACTTTACAGGAGTAAATGTTTGGTTGTGACTAATTTTCTCTGTTCCCTACAAGCTATGCTTAGGCTTGTCTGCAATTTGCAGTATTGTATGTGATTTTTAAAAATATATCGTTCAGCTAAATCCTACAACAGCCACATTAAGAATGTGGGATTGCATACAGTAACAAAATGACCCAGATTCTGCTCCACAATCTAAAAGATGTAGATCCCTTGGAGGCGGGTGAAGGTGTTTTATTTGGAGGTGTACACACTTTTAATTGCTTTCCTCTCTGGTTTAGGGATGCATACATTTTTTAGTTAGCCCCCTCTTGTGGAGGAGTATCGCAGGCCGATGTGGATGTGTCTTTAATAAGCAGAATATTATTTAAAAGTACAGACTGGAAAAAGAGGTACGTGATTGGCTAGATATTCAACCCCAGAATTCTGCGCTGAGTAGATACATGAATAGCATTGATGACATTCTTGGTTCTTGGAGATATCCATCTCCCCAACTCGACCAATTATCTATGAAACAAGCCCTTTCTAAGTGTGGGAGGAAACAGTAGGTGACCTGGGGTGCAGAAGAGGAAAAGAGGAATAGGGTGATGCAGTGACGAGAAATATATTAGACCCTGCGACCAAAGGTAGCAGAGAGAGCACAGAGGCAACTTCAAAGAGAACCAAACTCAACCATCCTCATATTGTGTCAGCTGCACCTCCTGCAGATAAAGCTTAGCACATCATTGTTTGGGGAAGTTTAACAGCATCATTGTTTGGACTAGAGATTCTTACCATCAGGGGTGAAGGGTAAAGGAAGCGGCTGAGGTTCTGCGCATGCTGGCCCAAACGCCATCAGTGCGGCTTGCTTCTGGTTCTCTCGAAGTGGCTCTCGTATTTTGTTCCCTTACTGGTTGCTGGCTTCCTTATCTGGGTTGCTGTTAATCCAGCTGTAAAAACTGCTTGAGATGTTCTGTGTTTGGGCCAGCTATCCTGTTTCAGGACGCTGTTGTTGCGGGCCAAGGAGGGATTGCTGACCCCCCTCTTCCTCGCCATTACCATTGTGCTGCAGTCGTTCAGCCGGTGAGAATTTGAAAGCCTGCCAGAGATATTTTATGTACTTAGGCAGGGGACATGCGGCGGCCTGCATGCTGCATTCCTTTCAAATGGCTTTATGGTCGTGCGTTATTTGGTAATACCAATTGATCTGTAACTGACTTTTTGTGTTCCTTTCTCCCACGCCATTTTAAAGTGATTACGAGGTTCCTTCTCAAGGGGGCTTGTTGCTTGTGTAGTACTCTAAGCGAACAAGACGTCCATTACTAGATCACACGTTGTAAAGTGGACGGGTGAGCAGTTAACAGCCCAATTGATTGAGAAGGCAGTTGATTCCCCTCCGGGCCAGATCTTCCTGACTCGGGGCCCTCGGAAGGGCTTTTGCAAGATATTCACAAATCTGGTATAGCTGAAAGGCTTCAGTTGGAGCCCGGTATATCATGTTCTTCACCAGTGCCTAGAGCCAGTTGGATTCTGAAGGTCCTGATGAGAAGTACACGGAGGAGGCAGTGGATCAGGGCCTGCGAGAGGAAGCTACTGGTGATGTACCTGTTTTGTTTGAGGCTATACCAGTGATAAGTCTGGCATTGGAGAATGATGGAACAGTTTCTCAGGAAGGTCGCTTGCTGGCGTCAAGGGAGGCTTTATTAGGAATGCAAAGACAAAGCACCGAGGGTTACAGGTAGGTTTGTTCCACCGCAGCCTCCAGTTGAGAAGGTGGGGAAAGCTCCACTGAAAATAGTCTTACAGTCCCCTTCCACTACCACATTAAAACATATTACGATGCATTGGGAGCTAGTTGACCCTATGATTTGTCAACACACTAAGGAGAACATTATTTCTAAGCTCGTGAAAACAATGGTGAATTTTACTTGTGGCTTAATGCTGTGGACAGGAGTGGTGTTCAGGTCCATTGCAGTATAGAGGACAAGTTTTGACAAAATAATCAGGAGGAATGTAGTACTATGCGGATAGTCAATAATGAAATTGAGAAAAGGCATGTGCAGTGGTCAACTCCCTCGTTGGCACAGCTGTATTACCGGTGTTAGTAGGAAATCCTGGTGGATAGGGGTTATCTTTTCAAGATCCAAAAGGCTCAGAAGATATTGCTCAAGGAACAGGCAGGTCTTCCCTGGAATTGGATATTCCATTAGGAAAGTCTCAAATGCCTTTCATCATGAACACTAACTTACGAGACGTTGTCGTGGATAATAGGAAAATAATAATAACCAATGTGGAAAAGCCAGAGAGGAACGAGTCAATAACAGGGGTTTGTTCCATTGTTGTACTATTCACCTCCTTAACAATGACTACTACTTCAGCATTTGCAGAGATAAGCCACATTGATTCAGTATATTCAATATTCCTTGCATAGACCACTTAAATTTGATTTACTGCATTAATAATATTTCGGTAAAATGTTCATGAACCTCTCTGTTTGTTTTTTGGATCACTTGGCTGGTTGAAAAATAAATGTAAAGCATTTTTCCTTTCCCCATTATCATAGCGGGAATTCTACTTATTCCAGTCTCTATTTGTATCTCTGTTTGTGTTTGTGATTTAATCACTATGGGTTCCTGATGTGTAGACACTGTCATTTTTTCCTCACTTAGAATTCCCAATAAGGTGATTCTTGTTAATTCCTTTTCAATATTGAACAATGCCTCTGTATTTAACCATACTTTACACTGAACATTGAACGCTGCCATTGCTGGCACACTCATCATTGAATTGTCACCAAATGTTGGGTCTATGACACTTTCTCAGACTGTCTGTTACATCTTGGTAGTCTCTGACCGACTCTTGTAAGAACTGCTCATCCTTGATGGCTAGATCCGAGCTCACAAATAGACATGGAGATCCACTTTAGTTAGTTGGCAGAATTTCCACCACTTGTGTAGCGGACACCTAAACCTACACACCATTGAACAGGGTTTCATTTGTCATGCTTGTACCGGTGTCATTTCATTCTTCAATTGGGGAATTATTCAATCCGTGATGACCATGCTTTCATTCCCATTATTCAAACTTCGCTGGCAGACTACAAGTGTACCACCATGCCTAAACTGTATACCGTTTGTTGCATTCATTACAAGCATGGCATCCCTAGGTGCTATCACTGGGGCTTATATGAACTGACGCACTTGGCTACATGTTCTAATGGGTGTGGGTGGGTTTACATTTTAGAAAATATCTATAATTTTTCCCCTCTATGGTGTACTCCCCATGACTCACTTCAATGATTGTTAATGCCATCTCCTTATCCAAGGAGTATTTTATCCCTTTTCCTAAGTTGCAGTGACCTTTTTTATGTGGCATGTTTCTTAGTTGGTACAGTAAGTTAAACACAAGCTTTTGGGCCGGCTTACAGATGTTGCACTCGACTACGAATTTATCTACCCCTGGCACTTGGTTCCAGCAGTAGCAAAGAAGTACAGCCAGTTGGGGAAACTCTTCCAGTCAAGTTCGTATGGGGGTTAATTGGTCCTACTATCCAAAGGGAAGAAGTGGTCCTCTCTGGCGCTTCTCTTGTTGATCAGAAAAGGGGGTTTCAGCACAGCAGCAGGGCTTCACCAGGCAGTTCAATGGTCCAGGATGATGCAGCAAGCTTCGGTCACGGTTTCTTCTTCGGAGTGTTCTTCCCAGTGGTCGACTCTGTCTTCGGTCCAAGAAGCCTTGCCTTTTAAGCAGGTTTCTCCCATTCATGCAAAGCCTAGCTGTCACTCCCACAGCATGTTGGCTGTCTTGCAAGGACAGCCAGCCAGCCAATCAGGAATGGGTGTATTCAGGTAACCAAGGAGGCAAAGGACAGGGAAGTTTTGGGTACCTCCCTTACTTCCTAACCTTCCAGACATACTGGAGCCAGAGGCGGGTTTCAGTACTGAAGCCCGCCAAAGGCAAAATGAAGGGTTGAAACCTGATTTGGCGTATAGAGTAATACCCAAGAAAGACCTAACAAACAAGAAATGGCGAAAAAAGAAGACCGGGCCATTTTGACACAATGGTCACCTATGGGTGCTATACTGCAGCTGAGGATTCAGTCTGCGGTAGAAAAGCACAATGGTAGTGAAATTAAACCACTGCCACCAGCCAGTAAAAGCTGCAAGGGTAACATACACATAAGTAAGTATGAAAAAGGGACCACTTAGTAACCCCCCAGAACTCCACATAAGATAGTGTGTGCTGGACCTACTAATCTTGGGAACAGCAGTTCTCAAAAGAAAAGGTATTTAAACCTTATGAGAAATGTAAAGGATTTCTCTGTGACACTGCAATGGAGGTGATGAGTGTCAACATGCAAAAAGTAGATGCCTATGGAGTTTGTCAGACTCCAAAAACAAAAGAAACAGATAATTCAACTCAGATCAAAATTCATGAGAGAGTGAGAAAAAGGGCTCACACTCTCCAGGGTTAAAATTAAAAAAATCCTAAAGTCCAGCAAAAGAGCTGAGGGTCTCTAAGTTGAAGGGAATTAGCACAGAAATGAGAATTCTCCCTAATACTTAATACGTTACTGTACCATTCACAGGAAAAGTGGCAGACAGGGTCAATACAATACCACTTACATTCAAGTCAAAGTGCATATGAAGGCACTGATGTATTTCCAAGTCTTAAAATCATTTGCCAAAGCTAGTTTTAAATACCCGTTTTTGCCATCGTTTTCTAAAATCTATTGCGCTTAATTGCTCTTTGATTACAATGTGCTGTATAGATTCGTGTCAGAGCCGGCAGTATGTGGGTCAGGCATACGATTATTAAAGAAGGGTTATTTGAAGTTGAAATGCAACACATCATAGAATGTAGTTACTTAATTATTGCTGTTGTGTGCTTTGACCCTCTTTCTATGAAGGTTGTCTTGACCAGCTAATCAGTTAGTCGATAATGAAATGTATCTTAGTCAAGCATCTTTTTAGGATTTTAGATATTGTCAAAACACAATCATATTTAGGGATGAAATGCTTACAATCGGGTTACATTGTTAAAATCTATGAAGACTGGGATGTGTGCAGAGGGTTTTTAAATTGGTGTTGTCATGTGCCAAGTCATCAAGACAGTGTTGGGTGGAATACCGTGCAATAAAACAACCCACAGGCATCAAAATGCATGTTTCAACCTTAGCAAGTGTGCAGGTCTTCATCAGGACCCCTAATTAGAGCGAAGTAAGAGGGATAACAAATCAAGCATCCAGACTCTGTTTTACAGAACACTGCTAAATGTACTTCTTAGTTTAGTCCCTCTTGTGGACACAGCCTATCTCAAAAAGAAAAAATGTGCTTATATAAAGATACATTCAATGAACGACTGATACGCTAGAACACAGATCAAAGCACACATCAACAAAGCAATACAAAAACTCTGTGGCATAAACGTAAAATAATCATTGTTTGATAACCATTTTGCTACCCACACACTCTGTTCTGGTATTATATCTTCAGACCAACTATGCTGGTCACATCATCTGGGCCGCCCTATGCTCCAATATTGCAAGCATGCGGCCTTCCCATAAAGATACATATTCCAATGCCTTCTGCAGCTCCAGGCTCTCCTTTATACCACCAGCCCATGTGTATCTGGAGACACAGAGTGCATGGTCATGAAATAAATGAACTACAGACTTTGTGAGGCATAGCGCACTACTTTATTTCTTCCTGACACAAGACTTAAAGTGAAAAGCCTATGAGAACAGAAGGGGAAGCCACTTCAGCGAGCAATCGATAAAGAGTGAAATTGCAGTTTGCTTCTGTATAACAAGGAGTTAGGAAAGCTGGCTTAATGGCAGAAGCAATGTGGAGGGGATTAGAGAACGGCTGGACCTTGCCGGACGGTGTCAGGCCTTCCTTTTATACCCCTGCCCATTAAAACCTCCCCTCCCCGCCCCCTTCCAGATCGGGACATTAGGAAATGGTGAGCTGTTTGCTTGCTGGGAATTGAATTTTGTGTTCAAAATAGAAGGAGCCCACGTCATATTTCTCCATCGGCCCAAAATGTACCACGAAGCAGCACTTACTCTGACGAAAGTTTGAAGTGAAGATAAAAGAAGGAACGTTTTTGCAAGTTCCACTGGAACGATCATGCTGTCACACGCCGCAGAAAACACAAAAGAGCTGGCTGTGTTAGATATTCATGTATGGATAATGATCATGGCGGGATAAGAGATCATTTCATCTTAGCGTTACTTAATGACACGCTTTTTGAGGTAGATATCTTTTTGTACAAGAATAACATCATTCTACAGTGGGCCTTAATATTATACTTTATAATGAGTGCATGAAAGATGCCGTACTCGCTGTTATGGAGAAAGAATGTAGAGCTCTGTCTATTAGTCAAAAAACCTGATTTTATTCAAGGCACCCTGGGATTTCAAGCAAATGCTTTTTTTTGTTCTTTGTTAGTTCGTAGCAGGCCCAGTTACATCAGAAGCAATAAACAAGATGTGATCACGGAATTACCCTTTACAATTTAAGTTATACAATTTGCCTGGACTGGACTGGACTTTGCATGTCTAGTGTTCAGCTAAACTCCACTTAAACCATGCGAAGAGGCCCACTTCTTGCAAAGGCCATGGCTAGAAAATGGCACGTCTCGAACAGAAAGAAGGTGTTACTTTCAATAAATGGCACAAGCCCTTGAAAAATATCACTTGCGGGGCAGAAGTGAGTGTGTGAACATAACGTGTTCCCTTGGCCTTTAATGAATGGAGGCCTAGATAAGGCTTTACAGTGGGCCTCATTACACGGTAGGCGGTAAAGGTTTACCGGTACCGGTAAGGGCACCGGTACTGGTAAACCCTTACCGCCTTACTACGAGGTCCTTTTGCGGGTTGGTACTTTAACGCCTGCTGTTTAGCAGGCGTTAAAAACCAACCCGCAAAGGGACCAGGGTGCTAATTACGGTACCGCAATTTGCTGCACCGTAATTAGCGCCTTCCCCATTCCCATAGAGCCCTATGGGGCAAAAATGGGAATGGGTCAGTGCAATGGGGGAAGGGGGAACTACCGCCCCGCCAACCTTGGAATAGGGCAATAATTCCCCTTTCCTCCAAGGTGGTGCCAGTATTTTACCGGCATGGACAAAGGTGCTAATAGCACCTTGGTCCTCCGCCTACCGTGTAATCTTTCAGCCAGATATCATACGGCCTCATTCTGAATGTGGCGCTATTTCTGTCGGATTTACTGCCAAACACGGTTCCCATCAAGCGCTCTTGTATTTGGGAATAATCTACCTCAGGCCCGGCTCCAGCAGGGGAGTCAGTGGGGCCAGGCCCATTAAGACCATCCCTTGGCCCCCCTAGTATGCAGGCCTGGAAAGTGGGGACGTTGTGGTGTGGGGGCACCAGGAACCTCAGAGAGATTACAATTCTGGGAGGCTGCACAGCAGGAGGCCCGGCCAGGATCTGTTTGCTTGCCCTGGACAATGGCCTATTCCCCACAGCCATGAAAGCATACATTACCAGGGAGATGAAGGGCCTGTCACACCTCTAAGTGAGGTGGCACACTTCATCAAGCACCCTTGCTTCAGCAGGCCTACAACTATTTTCTCAAACCTTAAATCACAAAGTTGGTTTCTGTAATTGAAAGTATGTTCATTATTTTGTGGGAATATAGCAGTTTTTCACATCATGCTTAATAAAATGCTTAGCCATATCATACAACACATGATACATGCTGTGACTTGCACATAGCTGCAGAAGGTGCATCAATCAACTGGGGCATTTAAGTGTATTGAAGAAGGACGCTGATACAAAGGTGGCATGGCAGTGGTTATAGACTTTTATTTGTGGATTAAAAGGGCCACACTATCCCTATCTTCTGAGAGGGGTTTCCCTGCCTCAGAACTAATACCACAGGCTCCATCTGGATGTCTGTCAAATCAAACTCCGCTGTCCTGTGTCACAACCTGCTTCTATCCCTCACGCTACAACTAAAGAATAATCTAACAGCAAGTTCCTTCTCTAGGAAAATGTCTCCCTTCTCCTGATGTTTGGATAGTGTTCAAAAGAATGTGCTCTTGCAGCATAAATGTCAGGGAGAATGACTCCCTTCATTCTGCTTGTGGGTTTCACTCAGCCTTTATATAATTTCCACGTCCAGGAGAATGGCTCCATTCTCCAGGTTTAGGTCTATAAAGTTTCCAATAAAGACAGGGGGAATGACTCCCTTCCCCCGACGTCTCTAGCACAACTCCCAGTTCGGGGCCAGGAGAATGACTCCCTTCTCCTATATTTCTTGGCACAGTTCACAACAAGGTCAGTGGGACTAACTCCCTTCCCCTGGCATCTTTACAGAGTGCCCCTTCAACAGGGGAATGACTCCCTTCTCCTGGTGTATAAAAAGTGCAGCTTGATGTACACTGTGCCACTCTGTTTTCCTGTTAACAAAGTGCCAAATCCTTTTTTGCTGATCACTGGGCTTAGTGTCACCACTACGATGGAGACATTCTCCTTGCTTGCTCAGTTCCCTTTTGTTGCCATCCCAGACCCTTCTCTGGGGGTCAGTGTCTTAATACGTCCACTGCGACAAGGAAGCTATCCTTGGATGCTTGGTTTCAAATAGTTGGGGTCTCCGACCCAACTCTGGTGGTCAGTGGGCATATTGTCACCACTACATCAAGGACGCTGTCCTTGGGTGCTTATTTTACAATCGTTGGGGTCTCCGACATGTCTCTGGTAGTCAGTGGACTTCTTGTCGCCACTGCTATGAAGACACTCTCCTTGGATGCTTGATTTGCACTGATTAGTGTCTCTGACCCATTTCTGGTGGTTAATGGGCTTATTATCACCACTACGATGACGTAACCTTCCACGGATGCTGGGTATACAAGTGCTAGGGTTCCGACTCATCCATCTTCCACCCCTGGGGCACTGTCAAGTCTCTTGCATCTCCCATTACCTTCTGAGGGATTTCGGCATGCCACTGGGATTTCCTGGGACTGGAGTTCTTCTATCCAATGCACCAGGCTTCTCTGTCCAGTTTCAACAGCACTGCGGAAGCTCCATGCTCTGGAATTTTGCTTGGCTCTTCTCTCCTGCTTTGCGTTCGGGTCTTTGTCAGCTGGACCCAAGTAGAACTCCTTCCACGCTTTGCCGGTGTCCTCTGCTCTCCTCTGAATCTGGTCTACCGCAACGTTTGGAACTCCCACTGGTTTCTGCAATTGTTGCCTCTCACGACTGAGTTTGACAACAAGGTAAGTACTTCTTCCATTTTTATAGGAGTTTTCATCTTTGGAGGATTACAAGAGTATTTTTCTCTTTTACTGAGGTGATCTCTATGCCCCCTTGGGGCCTCCTCGTCCTAGTACCACTGGACTTTAACAAGTTACAATACATCATCTGATTACAGAAAGTTATTTCTGGTGTTGGTCTGCTATGCTAGATGATGGGGCTATTAAGGTAATAAGGTGGTTGTGGCCCAGAATAAACGTCTTCATCCCCAAGAGGCGAGCCCTCTCCTGGAAGATCTTCCTGCATGTTACCACCTCTTGGGGGAGTATTGATTATCAGCTGCACCACCCTAGTCATATAGGGAGGGGCTCCCCCCATGTGGAGAATGTATGTTATTCAAAAATGTGTCACAGGGCCCTTACATATTACATTGAAAATATATATTCTGCTGCCTTAGCAACTTAAGTAGTAAAATCAAAAAGTGATAAATGAAAGGATTTCAATTAAACATTACAACTATCATCGCATTGCACAAAATTCCATGCCATAATTCTTTAGTATGTCTGTGCCCTTACAGAAAGGGACAAGCCATTGATATGATAGGTTATTTTTTAACGTGCTTAGTACCCAGAGGTTTCTAAGTGCAGACCCGGGGATCAAACCTGTGTTGCTCCGTGTTGTCTTGCTTCCAAGGCGAGCACGTTGCCCCTGAGCTATCCTCCCGAGACAAATGACAAGCGACATTTGGTTCTGCCACCAAAAGGTGCAATTCAGTCTCATTTGCTAGGCCATGTACCCTCTGCACTGGAACACAAGCAACCACAGGCATTTTTAGGCGTTGTGGTCTAGCAGTGTAGCAGTATGGGCAGGGCTGCTCACATTAGTGGCAGTGCCAACGCTGATTTGCAGACAGTGTTATGGAAGTCTGAACAGAGCAATGCCAATGGTTATGATTGATTCAGAGACTTACAGCCACCATTTTAAAGTTTTGCCTACTAGGTGTAAGCCAGAACCTTTGCAGTAGAACACAGATATGGTGGTGACTGGATGTGAGGGGAAACACACACTCTTTGGTCATTTACCCACCCAATGAATAGCCATGGCTATGTGAATGCCTAAGGCATTACTACCAACTAACTCCCCCTCACGACCAAAATGTACCCTTAGGGAACTCTTTGAGCAAGCTCTATCACAAAGTAACAACAATTGTTGTGCTGCATATGACCTGGCAGTGTTATATCTAAGCATTCTTTTGAGTGTTTAATTACTTAATTGGCTCTGTAAATGAGCTCCTGGTGTGATAACAATCTCTTACTGTTTGTCTTCATAAGCAATATCTGTGTCAATGCCCCTGTTGCTTGCACGGCACTCCTGTCTAAAACAAGCAATTGCAAAGCCAACAGTTATGAGTTGTGTATAGCTATTAGTCAGACATTTGCCAGGCAATTGCATTATATCCCCAGGTACTTTCACAGTTCCCCTGCTGCTCCCATCTTGTGGCAGTGCCTAGCAAATGCCTATCCATGCCTAATCAAACGCTGAAGCTGATGGCTTTGCCAATGCATGTTTATTTCAGTTTGACTCCCTAAGTGAAAGTGTACATGCCCAGATATGGGTGTATTGTTTGGTATGCCTAGGGAATTAAGCTGCACCTCCCTGAGTTTGTCAAACAAGGCCCTACCTGAAAATGACAAGGCTAGGATGGCAAGTATGGATCAGTTTCAGATTTTCTTCTCTTGAGTACATTCCAGTGGGATTCCTAACTAAATATAATGCATCTTGTATGTGTGGATGCCTAACCTGAACAGCCATAACTTTTAATGATTCAAACTAGGTACTGAATTGATAACCTCATACTGTTTGAGCAACTTGCATGAAAACAGAATACATCATGTGTATTGTGGTTCTTGTTTGGAAAGTATGATGTAAATCCTGGGTGCTGGGTGTTGAGGCAGTGCCAGAAATGGAAATGATTTGCTGTGGGACCCCACCATTGATGGGGATGGGAGTGGGTTGGGAGGATTGTTCCCACTCCACAATAAACATTTGCCTCTCAGAATGTTGTGGGCAAAGTATAAAAGATACATCTTTTAAAACTAAAAAGCAGTATTTCAATATGTCCTAACAAATGCAATCAGAGGAGGATTTGATATTTGGACAAGGGACAAATGGCCATGACCCCCTCCCACCCTACTCTGCCTCTCCCCCCTTAAACACAAATAGCCAGGGCTGCATAGGCCCTCCCAATGTGTCTCAAAGGCAGATTATTTACAACAAGAAGTGATTAAAGATGTGAGAAGGTAAATGGCAGTGACCATTGCTGTGACACTTTTTTCTTAAAAGTATATAAGGTGTGACTGTTGGGTGATTAGAAATTAAGGTGATGCAGACCAAGCTGTGTGAAACAATGACTTGTCATGCATTTCTTTTCATTTGGTCTCTTATGACATTTTTTGTAAATTCTCATTATTTTCTATGCTGGAGCATGTAAGCTTCCATTCAGGATCAGGAAAATAAAGCTACAATCATAGGGGGTCATTTACCAAGTAAAGTGGAGTGGAAAAAGTGGTGCTAAAAGCATTAATCCACACTTTTTATGCAATGCAGGATTGTGTATGATTTGGCAATCGAAGTTCGAAGGCAGATCGAACTTAACGTGTTTGCCTGTTCTTACATGTCCCTCTGCCTAATCCGATTGGTTTTCTACCAGCATGTATTTTCATGTTGGTAGAACACCAATGGATTCCTATAGAATCCGCCTGACTTTTACACCCTGGTAAAAGCAGGCAGATTAAAAAAGAAACCATTTTGGATGACTTCCAGTAATGTTAATAGTGGGAGGGATTTACACTTTTCCAGACACGTAGTGAAAAAGTATAGATCAAAGGAAATATATGCCAGTGTTTTATACTTTTCTTTACCAGTACTTGGTGGAAACAATTCAAATTGCATGGAGGGTCCCTTTTCCAAAAAGCTGCAAACACGAGTGGTCCCTCTTTGCAATTTAGGATTATAAACCAATTGACTACTTTACTCGTTTTCATCAACACGTTTCTACAGTGATGTATACATTGTCAGGTTGGTTTATCATGGGCATTTTTAAAGTAATTGTATATAATTGAGTATAATTTTAGGTATTCAAAACCAAACTTCAACACATATTTGTACCATCTTTGCCATGGAAGATGTGTGGTCAAGTATCCTAGATTTCAATCTAGCCTCAAATTCTGGCTTTACCACTTAACAAACGTGTGTGATCCTGGGAAAATTATTTAATCACATGCCTCATTACGACCCTGGCGCTAATGGGTTAACAGCGCCATAAAAGGCTGCAGCGCCATTAACCCATTAGCGCCTTACTAAGAGGTCCCTTTGTGGGACCCGACCAGCCGTTAAAGTAGGGACCCGCAAAGGGACCTTGGTGCTATGTATGGTACCGCAATTTGCAGTACCGTGCTTAGCACCTTCCCCAGTCCCATTGAGCTCTATGGGGCAAAAATGGGAATGGGGAAGGGCCAATGTTCAATGGGGAATTACTGCCCCGCCAACCTTGGAATGGGGTGGTAATTCCCCAGTGAACATTGGCGGACTCGTTACGATACCGGCGCCAACCATGGTGCTAATAGCGCCATGGTTTAGCGCCAGTATCGTAATGAGGGCCATTGTCTCTTAACTGCAAAAATCAGGTGCCTCTAGAAGTGATTTAGTTCACAGTATAAGCTATTTAAAAAAGCCCCACTCATGGTTAAACATGATATGAAGATATGATAGGGCATTTATCACGCGCCTGTACACAAGTGTTTCTAGGCACAAAAAAAAAATAGATGGGCAGAGAATGTTTCAGGACCTGCCAAGAACACACACACATCTTTCTTTGAAAATATCAGGCCACGTTATTGAACAAACACATAAAAAAAGCCATCATGGACAATTACATATTATAACCAGTATATAAACAGTATGTACCAGACAATGATGTACAGGGGCATGGTAGGGGAGTAAGGGCCCATCCTCCCTGCTAAGTCATACCAGGAGTGATACCAGGAAGCTGGAATCCCCTCAACCTACACTGTCTGCTTCCTGATCCTACTCCCCTCGCCCTCCACCCTGTCTCTCGCTATCTCTCTCTCTCTCTCTCCTGCATGCTAGGACTCCCTTGTGCACTCAACTCAATTAAAATGTTCTGAAAAAATGCGACAAAAAAAATAAAATGTTCTTCAAAACGCCATTTTGTAAGATACAAAATGTCCTATTCCTTGCTTCAGTATTCTGGAGGGGGCACCTCCTCCGGGGCCTGCTGTGTTCAGGGTGGCATTGTTGAGCTCACACCATCTGAGATGGAACAAAGACTGGGGACCTCACTGCTCAGCCCTCACAGAGGAGGTGGAAGCATCACCCTTGATTCTTCACAAACAGGCCAAAAAAGACATGGGGCCTCATTACGAGGTATGCCGGTAGCCATGCCGCTATTGGCGGCATGGCTGCCGGCAAAACCGCATCCGTGTCCGTGTCCTCGGAATGAGGATTTACCGGACCATTCCGAGTTCGGATGGCCCGGTAATTCCTCACTCAAGGACAAGGACACGGTTCATCCCCATTCCCATTTCAGCCGCCATGGGGCTGAATGGGAATGGGAGAGGGAGTAAACAACGGGCCATTATGAGATGGCCCGTTGTTTGCTCCCTCTTCCCCTCGCGGGACCCGGTATGCACGCCTGGTTTTCCCAGGCGTGCTTAACGTGTCCCGCGAGGGGACCTCGTAATGTGGCGGAATGGGTTAAACGGCGCCGCAGCCTTTTACGGCGCCGTTTAACCCATTCCGCCAGGGTCGTAATGAGGCCCATGGTGTGGGTTTTCGGGGTAGGTGGGATTGGGGGTAAATGGGAATGGTGGTCAGGGGGGCCTGACCATATGGAAGGTGACTTGGGGGGGCTTGGTAGGTGAAGGGGAAGTGGATGTCATAGAAACGGGACGAGCAGATGGCAAGGAAAGATAGGTAGATTGATGTTGCAGCACTATTTTCCTTGTTCTTCTTTTGCTCTATGCTGTTTTTTTATAGAGCAGTGCAAATGTATTTTCTGGATCCGAGAAGGCATGTTTTGCTGGATCACGGATCTGGGAAATCTGAATTAATGCCTGCACTTTGTTTAGGTTACTCATACACCCACACCCAAAGGAAATTTGCCTCCACTGGTCACAAACCTAGCCCCCTAGTTCAGATCTCCCTTATTTCATTTTCCAGTGATAAATTAGTGGTACTAATTACTGTGTTCTGAATTCATAGAACACCATCGGCCTGATCCACAAAGTGAGATTGCACCCAAATCACACTAGTTGCATGTTTCAGAAAGAACATCACTGATTCATAAGATTCATAACAGTAACTTTTCAGTGACAAAGTGCAGGTGGTGTCCGAGACTACCACACTGTGCCGACCTGCAAAGGAAGTGCAAATGCAAGGGAGGAGAACAGGGTGGAATATGCATGAAGGTTCATTAAATTGTGATAAAGAGTAGTGTCATGGCAGTGTCCTGGGTGGCAACAGGCAAAGGAACAATCACACCATCAAATTGTTCATACACCATAATTCAGAAACCCAATTGCATTATCGCACTACATGGAATGAGCACTATACTATGCACCTATTCCAGAGCAGGGGCAACATACAAATGCAGCACGCAAAAGCGGCCAACCTTTTCCAAAATGGAAAATCCAATGCTAGTAGAGCTGGAACTAGCACACCATGCCAGAGGAAGAAGGAGAAAGAATAAAGTGGACGGCCTGAGTATTCCACTTCTGGATAACCATCTTTGAGATGCCGATGGAGTGGTGCATGGCAGATACAGCCATGCAATCACATTGTACATGGTGAGGGAGTGGGAACCACATTTAACACACAACAACATGCAAGCTGTCCTGCATTTCTTTGCCACTGGCACTTTTCAGTGCACCACAACTATCACAGGGTGAATATCACAAGCCAGATATTCCAGATGCTAGCATCAGTCTCTGCAATGCATCATGGCGTGTCTGTGCACGAACATAGCAATGTTCCCTACCATACAGGCAAGGCAGGGATCAGCATACGCACTCTTGTCAAGGGTTCTGAGAAATATCTAATGGGTGTGTGCATCCCTGCAGACATGCAGATTGACAGAGCACATATTCAGGAACCAGGCAAACTGGTATTCCTGAATGATCAAGCCATCTGTGACACCCAGGGCCTAATCATGCTTCTCAATGCTAATTACACAAGCGGAACACATGATAGCTTCATCACCCACCAGTCACCCCTCCATCAGGCTGTCACATCTGGAACCTTTCATGACATCTGGCTGTTTGGTGTGTGGGACCCATTCCATTCATGCATTAATATACACTTCAAATCATTTAATTGCAATTCACCTTCCACAGAAATGAAACCCATGAAATGCTGCATATCTTTTCCTTTTGCATGGGAAAATCCCTACCCACAGCCATCCAGAATTCCTCAACTCCTGAAAACCATTATAATGCAACACACATCTCAACCAAAGAAAAAGTGTGACACCCCTATGGTGTGCTGGAATCATGATTGCATTGTCTTGATCAGTTAGGCGGCGTGTTGCTGTACACACCATCAGTAGTGTTTAAAATCATATTTTCCTTTTGTGTCTTGCACAATATAGCTGCACAACGTGGGCTACAAGTGAAAGTGCAGGATGATTTGTGTTAGGGAGAATTCTCTGTTAAGGCTAATTTCCCAAACCTAGTGAGTCCCCCAGCAGCTTGGCTGGATTTTTGGGGTTTATTTTTTTCTCCTGCTAAGAGTGAGACTTGTTTTTCTCCCGCTCTTAGACATGATTTGAGATATCCTTTGACTTTGTAATGTGTTTAATGGGCTATGGGGTCCTTTACTCCATAGGGTTTCATGTATTTTTGGTAAGTGTATTACACAGCACCCTCAGTGCAGTAACACAGGGGTGTCATAGTGACCCCCAAGCATAGACTCCATACCCTGGGACTGACTACTGTCTCCCAGGGCATGTACAGTCACCATTGACTTTACTAGTCTTAAATTGTGAACAGAACCAGTACAAACCATCCTATTGTGGAAGTACTGGTAGGAGTAATTAGATTGCCCCTGGGTCTGTTTTTTCGAGGGGGCACTCTGCAGTCCCCCCTCGTCGAGTTTCTCGCTGGTGGCAGTGGTTACCACACAAAATATTCCACCGGAATATTTCCTATGGGATTTTCCCATTCATTTTAAACGCACCACTTTTTGGTGCAATGTTAAAGATACCGCTGGGTTATTTATTTAATATTTATTCCCCGGTTGGGTCTTTTTGCCAGGACTCGGTTTTAAAATGGCGTTTGTGTTCGCCTCTGTAACTCCAACCCAAGTCGAGCCCTTTGTTCCACTTTTTGGCGGGCTTCTCCACAGAAGCCTCCAAAAGTGGTGCCACTCTGTCTGGGTCTATAGGATGTGTGGGAGGGGGGTTTAGGCACCCTGGACTGAGTTGCCTCGGCAACTCAAGTCGCACTCTTGTGTGATTGGCACAGTGGTGAGCCGCCCGGCTCACCACTTAGCATGTTTGAGGGTTCCATGTAATAATGTCGCCACAGAAATCTTGCCATGCAAAAATATCGCCGAAAAATTGACGTTTTTTTGTGGTGACATTATTGCATGGAACATGCGGGGGACACCCTGCAACCCCCACATTTTTTTTGTTCTTTTTTTCTTTTTTATTTTTTTTTTGCCCCTGTCCCCATATATATGGTCACCCATATAATATTGCCGCAACCTTTCCCAGCGATATTATTTACGGCGACCATATATATGGGGATAATATTACCTGATACCTGTTTGAGTGACAGCTAGGACTGATGAATGGGGGTTTTCTGCATAAAAGCAGGGCTTTGGGGACTGGAACTTCAGAAGTCGCCACAGGAACAAAGAATCCGAAGAGGGAGAAGCAGGGCCGACCTGCAACGACGACACCACCGGTGGAGCCCTGCTGAACCGTCTCACCACTTCCCAACGACAGAGATGATCTTCATCCCGGAGAGTCTTCTTCCTCTGAGCTGGTGGGGATAACCAGTTTGCCCTCTTTTCGCCTTCCTGGATCGTCTCGTGGTCGAATCACCCGTGCCAAGCACCCCGGCGGCCGATAGCCACGCTTCACCACTACCGCGAATAAAAGGGTAGTACCTTTTAACCGGGAAACTCCGCGGCTGGTTTCTTCCCTGGCAGTGCAACGACCTCCAGCTTTCCTCCATGTTGAGATCTCCTCTTCCCCTGGACGAAGCACCTGCTTGCACCCGCTGCCAGGAACAACTGCCCCCGCTGGAGCTTTCTCACCATTTCAGGAACTGAGTCCTGCCTGGTCTCCCTTGCAACAGACTGCTCAAGGTGTCCCGTAAATCCTTGACTTTCTATCCTGGGGTGACTTGGGACCTACTAACTAACCTTTCCTGACTTGATCCAACCCTTCTTGAACTCGTTGCAAAGACTCTTTAAAAGTACTATTCATTTGTGTGATCTTGGACACATTCCGCCTTGCTCTCACCAAGAGTGGGCCTGGCCTATGACTTTTTTGCTCCTCAGTAGACTCTGCCTTTTCTGACTTGCTCTAATTCTCCTAAAGTGTTGGTATTGAGTATGTTCCTAATTCTGCCTTTTTCCCTTCCTTTTTCATTAACTTATTGGAGTGCCATCTTAGGTTAAGCGCTCACCTCTGACCGAAAATAAGTGGTGTTTTAACCAAGACTTGTTCAATAAGTGATCAGGGATGTATATATATTAATAGTGACTGTGTTTGAACTTGCTTGCCATATTAGTGTTAGTGTATTTTACAAAGTGTGTTTTTAAATAAATAATGATATACTTTTATACCCAAGCTCTGGTCAGTGTTTGCTTGTGCTACTGTATTTGGGTACCTATCTTGTATACTCTATATACTGTCTAACTCTTCTTGAGAGAGGTCTGGCTGCTCAGCCACAGCTACCGGGTAAATCTGGGTGGTACAGACTGCTACCAATTGGGTTTACTGCCAACACCTGTAGTCTTAAGCCTTTTGCAGTGGTCTCTAAGGGAACTGCACAGGTTTCTGCCTAACAATTTGCATCCAAATCTACTTAGTGCACCCCTACCTCATGTAAACCAAAGGGCACAGAGAAAGACAGCATGGTATTATATGGTACGTACATTCTTCAAATGAAGTCCACACCACCATGTAGTGACAAGACCCAGATCCTTTTCACAAACGTGACTCACTGACGATAGAGGCAAACACCTGTGTGGCCCAATTAAACAACCTGGGAGTTCCCATCGAGGAGGGTGAATCAGTCATTGCACGACGTGAGAAGGACGACCATTGCCACACCATAGACACTGAAAATATACATTGTGAAACACGTAATGGCCATGACATGATATGATATGATATTTTATTTCCATCACGCTCATACACACGTTTTTCAGAGTGCAACGAGGCAAGGGAGGGGAAATCAAGGGAGGACAAAACAACAATCTTACTAGGGCCAGTGACATTGAGAACACGCAAGTGCCGGGGAGAGGGAAGGGGGAAAGTGCAAGGGAGAGGGAGAGTTGGTAAGTGCTGAGCAAGGGATAAAAACAACAACTAGTAGTGCAGCCAGCAAGGTGGCAAGTGCGAGGTTAAGGCGCAGACAAGTGGTGTCTGATAAGTGCAGGTAGGGGACTGTAGGGTTACACAGACCCAAGTGCAGGGGTTTCCAGGAGGCAGAGCGGTGTGTGTCTGGGTGGGCAGGGACCTGGGCCCCAAATCAGAGGGTAGCCAATTGCACAGAGCCAAAGCAAACAGTTCAGCTGGGGAGAGGAAGAGCGAAGGCAGTAGCAAAGAGGAATGTCTTGAGGTAATTCCATAACCAGAGATGGTTCTCCTCAAGTTTCAGTGTGGCAGGGAGACTGTTCCAGAGGGAGGCCCCAGCCGAGGTGAAGAGATCTACCCCCAACTCGTTGCTTGGAGAAGCGGCTAACCATGAGGCAGTTGGAGGTGGAGGAGCGAAGAGCTGAAGTGGGAAGGCATTTACGGAGGGAGAGTTGAAGGTATTGTGGACCCAGGCCCCAGAAAGCCTTGTGGACAGTGCAGAGGGTCTTGAATTTAACCCTTGCAGACACTGGGAGCCAACAAAGAGATTTCAAGGCTGGAGAGATACGATCCTAGGGCTTGAGGCCAAGGACAAGTCTTGCAGTACTGTTCTGGATGAGTTAAAGAGGGCAGAGAGTAGAAGCAGGCAAATTTAGAAAGAGGCTGTTGCAGTAGTCAAGTCTAGAAAGAACCAGAGCTCTAGAGACAGTAAGCTTCTGGGGGAAGGAGAGGAAACGAAGAATGCCTCAGAGGTGCAATTAGTAGTTTGACTTCTTAGAGATGTCAGAGATGTGAGTGGAGAAAGAGAATGTGGAGTTGAAAATGACTCTGAGGTCCTTAGCCTCACAGGTGGGAGCAGGAATGCACCTGTCACAAGCAATTACCAGCACAACCACTGCCCCAATGTCCCTAACCCCAGCATCCACTGTACCACCAATAGGCACAATGCTACATTGCATTCACACAAATCTGCATACGCCAAGAGACCTCAAACTGCAACCATCACTAGAAGGATACAGTCAACACTGCACCATACACCTCAAGTCTGGAAATAAAACAAGTAAAATACAAGACACCAAATATAATTGCCAACTCTATTGAAGCACAAGTGTGAGGGGCCAGTAATCCTGAAATATGTTGCACATACACATCATGTTGACCCATGTACTAAGATGACCACAACAATCACTGTAACAGAATGTGTCTATGTTTGCCAGCAGGTGACACATCAGAACAATGCATTTGTAGTGGCACACAAAACACACATGGAGTCACACAGCTGTAGTGAAATCTACGAGAGTATGCATTCAAAATAATTGACATGCCACAAAAAACAAATATTTTCAGCTACATGGAAGAATCCAGCAATCTTTTGTTAATTGGCAAACAATCCAATTTGCGCTGAAAAGCACAGCATTTAATATGAGAGTCAACAATTGTATCGGGCCCTTCAGTTTGTCTGTTTTTCTGTAGAAGACTGGGAATTAGCTTTGTATAGGCAAACATAAAGTGACATGACATATATGTCTTTGACGCAAGATGGATTGCAAAGAAAAAATTATAATGTTGCTCTTTTTAATGTGACAATTGCATTGAGAAAAATAAAGAAACGCTGTATTTGTGAATCAAACAGCAAGTTTTGGCTTTGAAGGTAAACTTGCAGACATCCCCCAACATCATCTCGACATGCATGATGCTTTCCAGTGAGAAAAGTGCACGCACTGGCCTTGAAGCTGAACTATACCGTTTTTGACTCAGCCTCGACCACCACATGATTGAATGTGTTGCTTTTGTTCTGGGAACAGGCCTTCAAGAGCAAAACAAATACTAGTCATTAAAAACCCCATTTGTCATTGAGCCTATTCAAAATATCCAAAAAGTACAACAGATAGACTATGAGTAGTGGTCTCCTCTCAAATAATCAAATCTTCCCATCAGCCAGGAGAAGGAAATTCACACCTTCAGAGTCCTGATATCTCTCAAAAGAGAAAGGCAGATGCTGGAATCTCACAAGATGACCAGGCAGGGCCATACACTGCCCTTGCCAGCTAATGTAACTTTAAAGAACCTTTAAAAATTGGTTCTATGATAACTATATTCTCAGAAGACATAAAAGCCCATCTCTAAACTTCTAGGAGGATGACACCAGATGTTCTGCTGTCAGGCAGGTGATGGTATTCCATGTTGTATTGTGATTCATCCCATTACATGTAAACAAACAAAATACACCATGTGAAACGTACATAAGGAATCATATTATGGTTATAACATTTGAATGAAATGTAGTAGAGGCCTATTTTTTTCAAATTGTTCAGGGTGAAAATCTCTTTCATGTAAAACAATATTTTTTAAACATTTCTGTAACTAGCATATTATGTGACAGTGGATATTTTTGCACTGAAACGGCATGCAACAGTGACACACAGAACCTAGCTTTTGTGCCGGTGAGCCAGTTATTCCAACCGTTTGAATGGAAATTGGGTGTAAAAGTATCAGAGAACAAAAAGGAACAATCTGTAACATGTCAATGGTCAATCTGATGAATCGATTATTAACACAATCACATGTGATAAATGTGGTGTTTTAGAAAGTTACAATTGTTTAATGTAGAAAGTCCAATATCACATCACATCAAGTGGGAGAGAAACTGGGTGTGGAATTTACTCCCATTAGATTGCCCTGTCACATTTGGAATATGTTTCAATTACACACAGAGGCCAATTAGATTAGAGAAAGGATACACACCTCTAAAGGGAGTGGTTTCTGATCTAGAAAAATGCCAACCCAGAGGAGAAAGAATTGGCAACAATTGAAAGAAGAAAGACATAGATTGTTTTCCTTTTTCACCCTTTTCAAATTAAAAGCTGTATGCTGTAAGAGTGGCATACCTGGAGTTGAAGCCCAGGTCTTCTTCAGTGAAAAAGACAGCAACAGCTTGCTGCTTAATGCCCACATATTCCTAGAAGAGTATAACAGAACTAGTCCATAAAGGGATTTTCATCTGTCTGTGAGACAGCCAAAAGGAAATAATATTAAGGGGAATTTATTCAGAGGGAAGTGATAGTCTAAAAGGAAATACATTAATACCCAACACTTTAATATTTGTGGAAGTACTGAGAGGGTACCTAAATTCATTATACATCTTGAGAAATTAATAAATATTTCACAACTGTATGTACTTCTGCAATTATAGATTTGATAGAATGGTTCCTTTGTTGTGTATATGGCGAGATTCTATGCCTCATTCTCTGTGTAATGATCAATCACAGATTGGGAGCCACAATTGCATAGCTAGAAAAATAAAGTAATTTAATAAATTTCCTGGTTACATCACCAAGCAGATTTCTAGTACTGCTGCTGAACCATACAAGACGAAGGGGAAAGGGCGATTAACTGCTACATTTTTTCCCACTTTAAGGTTGTCCATTGAAATTAAGAAATGTACACTTTTACACAGTAATAAAATATCAGCACAGTTGAAGGACATCTAGTGAACATACCTGTTAAACAGTAATTATTCTGTTTATAAGTGATTTACATGCAAGTATTTCAATTGAGTTTTCTAGAATGCTGTATGGTATTCTGGCATGTCCATTGACTCAGGGCGATGGTCTATTTTCAATAAAGGGGGAGTCGGGAGACTTAGATATTCAGAGATGCTCCAAGTTCATTTGGTTTTCTATAAAATGACAGCTTCATTCTAAGCCTTATGCACTTTTCAATGCATGGTGGTTGCGTACTCAGGGTAAATCAAAGGTACTGTAGTGAATCTACCAATGTCATCCCTCCCTCCGAGTGGAAACCCTCTTCCCATATGGCAAGGGAAGGGCAGTTGGTACCTAATCCCAACCCTGGGGTTGGCTGCCTTTGGAGGATCATATGAGGAGAGGTAATTGCCATGGGAGGGAAAGAGACTCACTGAAGGAACCTGGTATCTCCCTTTGCACTCAGGCTATGACACATACACTCTGAATTCCCCGGTCCATATGGCATTTTTCAGTGTAGAGCCAATCCATCCACTTAGCAAGAACTGTAAGGTTATTTTTACAATCTCCTTCTGAAAAAACTGGGACGAGTAAGAGCAGAGGAGCAATATGGAGCACAGAACCAGAGACGCGCTATAGCTGTTTACTGAAACCAGAAGGTGGTGCAGTGTTTAAGAATAGGAAGCGTCAAGATCAAGGGAGACTCACTGCTGCTGACTAGGGTTGGGATAGCCCGAAGAATCAGCCTGCATTGCTCAGTCGGGAAGAGGCTTGGGACGTCACAATGAGAAGATCAAGAGGCAGAGCTCTGACACTGAGACACTGAGAGCTGAGACAGTTGCTGGAGAAAGCCAGAGGTGTGGCAGAAACTGATGGGTGAACGAAGCATATGCCACACCCAACAGCGGAACCAAAGACTGAGTCGTGGGACATGAAGGATAACGATGGTGCCATTGAGAACTAGTAAGCCCAGCTAGAGAGGCTGGAATGGCGGGAAACTTAGAAGGTTATACCTTGTATTGAAAGAAACAGTATATAAACAATGGGGCAACCCAAATAGGGAAGTAGAGCCCCAGGAACATTACTGGAGAAAGTCTAAAGTGAATAAGAAAGGGTCTGAGACCCAATGTCATTCTGAAAAGGACACTGATTCAGAACACAGTAGGCATGAGAAAATAAAAGAGAAGAGATGGGATAATCAGAGAGGTCATGGCAAGGAAATGAACCATGCATTGAGAATTGCGAGTCTGGGACCCGCACCAAAAGTGTATGATGTGAAAGCCGTGGCAGGAGAGAGTACCGGGTGGTGCAACTGCAAGTCTTCAACCCACACCCAATCATAAGAGAACTGTGAGAATTAAGAGGGAAGCAACCTTTTGGGAATGTGGAAACTCCATGGGAAGGGACCAATACCCCGTGGACAGAAATTGTGTTTGTGCTATTGTGTTTGAACTGTGAGATATGCAGGGGAAGGGTACCATTCTCCCTAAACCGAAGGACGGTGAATCTGTGAGAAAAGGAAAAGGAACTGCGTTTGTGTTAAAACACCCAGCCAGGGGAAGGGGGGATCCCTCCTGAGGACAGTAAAACTGTGGTTACTTGTTTCTTTTCACACCTTTCACTTTGGAACTTTGTATTGAAACAGTGGAGAGAACCACAATTGCTCACTTGAGAGACCAAATCCCTTTTCACATTATCATAGGTTTATGATGTAAGGGTCAGGTTAGGATTTCGGACACATGACAGCAAACGCTTTTACTTTTGGACATTCTGAAAAGTTGACAACCTTAGTTTCGTTGAGGACGGGAAACCCCTCATAGTGATAGGGCGAGACAGGTCTTTTTCCAAACCATGTTTATGTTAATAAAAGTCCATAGCAATCAACATAATGCCCGTGTGTCTGACTTTTTCTCCTGATTCATTACAGCACATATGGCAATGTGTGTGGTCATACAAGTCCACATTCATATAAATGTAGCATAGAAAAGTGATGCAACCAGTGTATTGATCATTCTTCATTGTTGTCACCATTGACATTGGATTTTTATAGATGCCTAATTTGTTTATATTCATCTTGATTTTCTCATTTCTATTTTTTTTTAATTAAAAATACCTTCTGTGCAACCATGCATGTTTCTTGTCCTGAATGAGGTTGTAGGGAAACAATCTTGTAAATTGTGGGGTCTCAGGTTCATAAAAATATTTTTATTCAATAAATAAAAAGTCTGAGTGCGTGATTTGGGGTGAGTGGAAAATCCCCCCTATCTAATTGTTGCATAATTAAAACATCCCACACAGCTGATGTGAGCGGTCATCATAACATGTAAAATAACAACATGACTGCACAAATAGATCCAAATACAAACAGAGGAGGCCCAAAAAAATAGAGCAACACAAGCAAAACCAAACAAATAATATACTGACAATGATTCTAAATAACGTCATGTAAAGAAAATCCACTTCCTGGTCAGGCGTAACAAAATGTCATAAAGTGAACATGCCATGGACACAAAGAGGGCATCATGTCTGCATAACAATGGTCACGGCAAAGCATGCATCAAATTCTCCTCTGGGAGCCCATTACAAATTCAATGTTCATCATCCCCAGATGCTGCCTAGTAACCCCTCTCAACATACCCAGTATCCTCCATTGTCATGTCAATGCGAGAGAGAGTTGCATGGAGAAATCCACCAATAGCAACCATGGTGCAGGTCATCACTGAATGGACGAACCTCCGGGTGATGCTCACCAATTGCATTTAACATTGCACAAATCATCTCTGTGATGCTCTCAGACAAATCCTCCAGGAACTATTATTGTCTGTTTCTTCTATTGAGATTCCCCATCTCCCAGTCTGCCTGCATCCCACCCCAGAGGCCATCATGTGTGTGGGGCTTGGGGCACCTTGATGACCTAGGTCTCTGATGTCTTAACATGGAGCCAGAGGCAGGACATGAACATGATCATGACCTACACGGGCCTGCCAATCCTGAGGAAACTACAGATGCCCGAGACAATGGGCAATACTGGACCGATCCACAACATCAACTGCATATCAACGGCACTGCGACAGCTTGATCATCCTCAGTGAGCAGAGCTGCCCATGAAACAGCATATCATTCTGAGGGCCTGTGTTGAAACACAAATGCGCACAAACCACAGGCAGACACATTTGACTGCTGGCCTACATCTTGACCATTGGTCTCGCCACACTCAACAGATGTGTCATTGGTTTGCAGGGAAGTATTAGACGATGATGAGGTGTCCTGCAGGTATGGTGCCAACCCACCTGAAGCATCATGAGCTTGTGCTCCTACTCATCCCATTTTGCCAGTGGTGAACTAAACAGCAGTTCTTTAAATATGTCTCAAACGCTTCTGGGAATATCCTCAGATGACAAAGAAGAGCCAGGCCTGCTGATGATTGCATGCAAGCACTGTGGATTCTTCCCAACAACAGCCTGCCAGCCTATGCTGGTTGATGTGCATGCTTCCTTCTCCTACCCCTCCTTTGTCAGAGGTTTCTCATCTGTAAATGATCAGAGAACATATTTCATGTACAGCTCACCATTAGCACACATATTGCAAAGTGTAGCACATTAAGCAGACACGTGATGCACAACACAAGCCTATCGTGTCTCTGACAACTTCACATTTGACATCCGAAATTTCACCGTGTGCTACCTCATCACGCACCAAACATGCTAAATGCCTTGCATAAGCAAGTGCACGGTAATATTCAGGATCACATTTGCCTCACCTGCCTGGGAAGGGCAGCAAGTACATCGTGAATGCCTGCAGAGTGTCATCACAACTCCCACTCAATGTTATGTCACCATGCACTCGAAGAGTTGTCCTACTATACGTGGCATGTAATATATGCATACCTGCCATGCTAGATGCTCCTGTGAGCAGTGCCCTAAGCATGTGCTGTAAAACAGAATCTGCATTTCTGGTATGGACACATCCAAAAATCGCACAGCCATGGAATGCATGATCCTTCACTTCCAGATAAAGCACCAACATCATCCATGCTTGGGGTATGAACACTTGACCCGTTTTACAAGCACTCATGACTCTCTGTCAGTGCTGGACATGGCCTTTGCCATAAAGGAGAAAAAACCAGTATAAGCATGGTCCACCGCATAAGTTCCATACATGTGTGACATGACGATGCCAACTATGTACATATCAACAGCCAACATCTAATGGTAGTCACCATGTCCTGCCAGGCGCAGACACCAATTACCATGATACACATCAGCCACAAATATGCATACAACGTACATGTTCTGATAAGCATGTGAGGTCTCATCCTATATAGCTCATGCAGACATGTAGCTCTCTAGATGGAGGCACATAGGTTTCAGTCCCTCCCAGCTGATGACATCCTGATCTTTGGATAACAGGCAAGGCATTACCTCTTCCAGCACCTTGGTTGGGGTCCTCCAATCATGGGCTGAGCAGACTCCTCCTTGAACAGACCATTTATGCAATTCTCCACCTCATTGGACGTTCTATATTCCAATCCGCATGCATTTATCTGATGTGTGACTTGCTTCCAAAGGCCAGCGCACTATGTCACTCTAGGTGTGCTACCAGCCCGTGCACCTGATGTTCCTCCACAAAGTCAGTGAAGATAACTTGCTCCTTATGGGTGAACCTCTGCTTCGTTGGGGGGCCCAATTCCTTCGATAGTGTACCCAGACTAAAACTCTGTGAAGGACTAAGCAAAGAGAGGATTCCAACAGGTTTGCTAAGGTCTGTTCAAAATCTCTATTCAAACAACACTTGAGTCTCCATCATGGGATGTTACTGCAACCCGGAATATTGTAACCGTAATATGGCAGGGTTGTGTGTTGGTGCACACCTTGTTTTGTATTTTTATTAACAGACATATTGACTGCATTACTGCTCGCCAAACAGATGCACCCAGATTAGCAAGAGATAGGATCCTGCTGCTACCGTATGCAGGTCATGCCACACTCTTACCCCCGGCTCCCATCGGTCTTATGAACCAGTTCTGTGTTTCAATGAGGGGTGTAGGGAAAATGGGCTTACCATCAACATGGCTAAGAGTGAAGTCATGGTCTTCCACCACCCACATAAAAAACATGCGGCCTTCATCTACAGATCAATGGGTGTAGTAAAGAACAGGTTTATAGGTCGGATTACCATGGTGTCCGTTTTGCATGTAACTGTAAACGGAAGGGCTAGACTGATAAAGTTTTCCTTAAGCTCTAGAAAGAAACAGTAATGCCATTCTAAAATATTCAAAATTGCACGGCAACGGTGCAGTCTCACCCGCTTTGGAAGTATATAACACGAAGGCCAGAGCTGCGGCAGTCTATAGTTCTGAGCGCTGGGGGTTTACTAAGAATGTGAAAACAGAGACAACTGAGAATAAGTTTAAACAAAAATTATAAAGAATTTGCCTTTTAGCACACCTAATGTTTCTCTACACCTGGAAACCGATCAGAAATTCATCTCTGATGTTGTTTCTTTTAATCAGGTTTTGTACTGGATTAGGTTGTGGTCTTCTCCTGCACTGGGAACCTATATGGAGCTATGTTTGACCTTATATCACAGGATGGTATCCAAAATGTACCCAGGTGCACACATGTCAAAATGCATTTAAGAGATCTAGGGCTGATACAGCGTTGGCATAATATCATAGATATAGCAAATGAGACCAAAGTAATATTAAAAAAATCATAAACCATTTTGACACAAGAATAGGCTATTGCCCGGTGCAATAACACAGTTCCTGCTAGCTCCTATTTGCCTATTAAAAATACTGCAGGTTTAGAAGTGTAACTTGGATGAGATTAGAGCGCACTATTTATAAAGTTATGCATAGGCCTTCTCCCATTAGCATGCACTCTTTTTTCTTGTGGTTGTACAGCTTCTGATATCTGTCTGATTTGTACCCTCGATAGAAGTGAAACTCCTCTTTACGTCTGCCCCGGATATAGTCGGTTATGATAATCTATCTGAAACTGGTGATGAGGAAACATTATTTTAGACACGTTAATAATGCGTTGCTTTTATGTAAGTAAACTGAGAATTAGAATATCGTTTTTACAGTCTCCAAGTTTCTTTATAGGGCTTGGTTTGTAAGGGGGCTATTTGAGTAAGTGGGCACCACACTTACATTTATCAATTTTGACATTCTCGTACAAAATAATTGCACTTAATCCAAATGTTCAAGTTTTGAAGGAGCAGACTGAGAAGAAGTCCAGAGAAAACTTGGCTAAAAATACAGAAATGTGGAAAGCCGGGTAGCAATACCTAGCTAATCAGTCACTCTCAAACTGTCCCCCTCGGGGTCACGGAGTGTTTTCGTAAAAATCCTTAGCTGCAATTAACCATTAGGTAGATGTGAAATTCCAAATGTTATAAAATATTCTTATATTCATCAGACATGAGCACGTTAGAGTCATTAGAGTGGTCAGAGTATATTTTAACTTGTTCATTAATATCTTCTTATTCGAACAGAGGTCATCACGGGTTCATATGCCAATGCATTCCGGAGAGAAAATTCTCCTTCATCAGGGCGAACCTTTATGCAGTCTTCAATTTGAAACTGGGACCACACTATTTTGAATGACACTCTGTGTCCTATTTGTTTCGTTAAACGGTTGTGAGGGATCAGCGCTGTGTCTTTGTTAGCGTGTGATCTGCCAAAGAGCCGGTTCGACAACTACAGCGGCTACTCAATTCAGTAAACGCTGCAGTTGTCGAACCGGCTCTTTCAATTGGTAGGTTAATCAGTCCCTCCCCCTTTTTTTAGGATTTGGCTAATGTCGTTGGCCATAGTGTGTCTGCAGTTAAAAATGTTTAATGTTGATTGTCTTTAATCTCTGTCTGTCCACCCATGATTTGTCTCCAGCGACTGTTCCATTTAGTTCCCTCCACAACCTGATCAGAATGTCACTCAAATTTACCCCATTGTAACAAGCTTATTGCTTCCTGTCAAAACCGGTTTTGTATTTGTTGTACCCTCTTTCGTGATCAAACGCACATTGCCCCTCTTTGTATATATAAGTGAATATAACGTATATAAATGACATAGTTGTGTACAGACATGTCATGACAAGTTCCTACAGTGATGTTGATGTTTTGATCTTCTTTTGCAGTGTGAGCAGCCGAAGAGTGGCCTTCATCTGAGGTGGAGCTGCACAGCTGTGACAAGACCTTCAGAAGACACAGTAGATTGTAGGCATTTTGCATGACATCCAGCTCCATAGAAAGTTAATTGCCTATAGAGTTGACATATCCGATGGCACTGCTGGTGAGCCTGAGGGCACTGGATATGTCATTGTTGTGGACAGCTCAGCAGCAGAGGGACATTGGGCTGTGTCCCAGCGTTCTTAGGAGCCTGAGAGCCTGGAGACCTAGATTGAGGTGGCAGGGGCATGGAAGGGGAGGAGGAGGAGGACATTGATGGGATTACCTCTGTGTGTTGGGGAGTATCTGAGGGGTAGTTGCATGCTGCAGAGATGGGCATGAGTCAGGATGGTGTGCAGGGCACCTTGGCTGTGTCAGCACATGGGTCTACCCCTTCCACCTCTGGTGTTGCCTGACATTCCTACTCTGATGCCTCCACACAGATACACCCTTTCTTATTCCCAGATGAGCCCATGCAGGCCACAGCACTGCCAGTGCTGGTGTGTGTATTGCAGAGAAGAAATGTGCTCTGTCATTATGTACTCACCGGTCAACAGCAGACTCACAGCATCACAGAGAAGTGGCCATGCTCACCATGATACTGTCGTGATGGATACACAATAATCTTCATGTAGCCAAATTGATAAACCTTTACTAAATTTAATCTGATGTGTCACACATTGGGCCTCATTCCGAGTACGGCGCTAACCAATGGCGCTATTAACGCCTTGGTTGACGCCGTACCCGGACCGGCAGCGCCTTGGTGGATGGCGGAATCACCGCCCCATTCCAAGGTTGGCGGGCGGTAATTCCCCATTCACCAAGGCTCTTCCCCATTCCCAAATGAGCCCCCACAGGGCTCAATGGGAATGGGGAAGATGCAAATAACGTGGAGGCCCCTTTGCGCCCTTGACTTTAACACCTGCTCAAAGCAGGCGTTAAGGGCGAGGGCGCAGAGGGAACTCGGAGTATGGCGGTAAGGGAATACCGCCACCGGTCTCGTTACCGGTGGCCGCTATCCCTTACCGCCATACTCGGAATGAGGCCCATTATGTCTATTTAAATCATATTTGGGGTGTGTGTGTGTGTGTGTGTGTGTGTGGGTGAGTTTGTGTTACTATCCTTGTGGGGACTTGGGTGTGTAAACATGCACACGCTGTGGGGACTTGATTTCACTGTGGGGACCTAAACCCAAGTCCCCACATGGTAATGCCTTCCAAATGACTTAAAACAACTTAAAAGACATCTGTGCCAATTTTTAGAACTTTTTAAAAAATGGCTTTGTGGGGACCTGTGTTTATTTTGGTGTGTTGATTTTTTACTCAGCTCTGCCCCCGCAGGGTGGGTGTGGTATTGCAGTCATCAACACACGGACAGGAATTTAAACACACTTGATAAATCAGATGCCCTACATGCTTAGGCAGCAGGCAGCAGATTCATGGGAACCATTTATACACAAATACAATTGTGTTTTAAATGGCCTGAACTCTGCGTTTAAATGTAAAATAATGAAATTAAGCTGTTTTTTGTGTATTTTGTATGTTTACAGAATTGGATATAATTGATATGCAATGTAAATCTTCCCTCATTGATTGCACAACACACTTCCAGATTCATTTCAAGCATTGACTACTTTTGTAATAAACGAATCATAATATGACTTACTTTACTTTCTTATTTTTCTGTGATTTTGTTGAAGTCCCCATAGGGGTGGTGTGTGATTAAATTGAATTCTACACTGTCAAGACAACACATTATGTGCACGGATGTCATCTTGTCTATAGTCTGATATGTGAATTAATTGAATGTTGGCATCAAATTTTGTCTGATTATTCAAAAAATATTCACAAAGTTGATGTTTAATTGATACTCATTTGGTTTCCTTACAAGTTGATCTCTAAGGGAAAAAAGTGGCAGTAATGGAATTAGCGCCACTTTGATCAATCTGCTGATATAAGGGTTATTGAAAATGGACACTCATTCCTCTGGTGAAATTAACCCAGAAGAAATGAGCGCTGGAGGAATAAGTAATGAAAACCAGTGATAATTCCCCCGGGGCTAAATCCTCCAGTGGAATTAGAGCTGGAAATAAAAATGCTAATTCCATCCTATCTTCAGGTAAAAATACCGAACGAAACACTGCCAAAAATAGTGGCCAATTCAACCAAAAATACCCAAATGGTGAAGGAAAATGCATTCAGGTGATGCAAATGAAGCCACAGATGCACCCAATTGGCCATACAAGGGTATGTGAATACGAATAGTATGTAATGATGCTGAAGTCCCAATAGAGCTGATATGATGGTACTGAGTCCACCAAAAGGATGGTGTGTGGTCATGTTGAGGTCTCCGTTGGGATGTTGTTTGATGACATAGAGGTCCTCACAGGGATGGTGTGTCATTGTATAGAAGGCCATATAAGAATAGTGTGTATTTATGCTGAAGGTCCCATAGAAATGGAATGCAATGATATTGAATCCTCCAACTGAATGGTCTGTGCTGATGTTGAGGTCCCCACAGGGTTGATATGTGATGATATTGAAGTCCTCACATGGATGGTGTGTGCTGATGGTGAGGTCCCCACAGGCATGATATGTGATGATATTGAAGTCCTCAAATGGACAGTGTGTGCTGATGTTGAGTTCCCCACAGGGTTGATATGTGATGATATTGAAGTCCTCACATGGATGGTGTGTGCTGATGGTGAGGTCCCCACAGGCATGATATGTGATGATATTGAAGTCCTCAAATGGACAGTGTGTGCTGATGTTGAGTTCCCCACAGGGTTGATATGTGATGATATTGAAGTCCTCACATGGATGGTGTGTGCTGATGGTGAGGTCCCCACAGGGATGATATGTGATGATATTGAAGTCCTCACATGGATGGTGTGTGTTGATGTTGAGGTACCCACAGGGTTGATATGTGGTGATATTGAAGTCCTCACGTGGATGGTATGTGCTGATG
This sequence comes from Ambystoma mexicanum, assembly GCF_040938575.1. Lineage (NCBI taxonomy): Eukaryota > Metazoa > Chordata > Amphibia > Caudata > Ambystomatidae > Ambystoma > Ambystoma mexicanum. Next base: position 357,741,797 of record NC_090928.1, read on the forward strand.
GTGAGGTCCCCACAGGGATGATATGTGATGATATTTAAGTCCTCAAATGAGTGGTGTGTGCTGATGTTGAGGTCCCCATAGGGTTGATATGTGATGATATTTAAGTCCTCAAATGGGTGGTGTGTGCTGATGTTGAGGTCCCCACGGGGTTGATATGTGATGATATTGAAGTCCTCACATGGATGGTGTGTGATGATGTTGAAGTCTCCTTAATGAAGATGTATTATGATATTAAACATTTTGTATGTGGGCCCTTTGACATTAAATGCCTTACAGATATGTAATGCTTCAAGGAAGTAAAAGAGAGGTTTTGTGAAGATGTTGAAATCATTTAAGAAAGTATTTATAGGCCTGAGTGTGTTTTATGTTAACATGAACTCATGTAATGGTAATGTTACATCATGCTCTGCTTAGTACATGGCCAAATCAGAAATTGAACAAAATCTCACCTGACAATGGGGGTGATTACGAGTTGGGCAGTATTCTGTCTGTAAATCCACTGGATTTACCGTTGCCACCACTTAGTTTGGCAGATTTACAGGTGGATTACACGTGGTGGTGGCGGAGTATGATCCCTTTTTTTCATTGGACTCTATGGGGCATTTTTGGCAGAATTACTGCCTAAGGGAGCAAGGGCTAAAGGTCAGTGTGAACAAGTGCCAGTTTTGCTGGACAAGCAGCAAATACAGCGGAAACATCATCTCTGCAGACATCATTCCTGTAGATCCCGCAAAGACGGAAGCCTTCCTCACCTGGTCAAGACGTCAGAACTTGAAGGAGTTACAGAGTTTCCTTTCTTTAACAGCTACTGGAGATTTGTTGTGGGATATGCCAACATCGTGCAACCGCTTGTGGACCTCATCAAAGGATACCTGCCTAACTAGAGGAGTGGCAGGACTACTCTGCAGACCATTTACACCATCCACATGAGCCCTTTGATGATAGGTGGACCGACTAATGCCAGGAGGCATTCAAGGAGCTGAGGCAAATCCTCACTACTTGAGCTCCTCGAATGCTCAAACCAATTCTGGGCTACACAGATCCTCAATTGCCTTGCATCTTGCACATTGATGCAAGTCTTCCACCTGGTGATTGTGTGTTGATCCACAGCCTGGAAAAAGAGTGGACAGAACAAGCTGAGTAACAAGTGGGAGTCTCAACCATTCAACATTGAGCATCAATTAGTAGTGCTGCCTGTCTACTGACTATGGGTATGAGGACAGCCAAGAAACATCAAGACCTTGCAATGGAACCATCTGCTCCAAGTCCAGGATGAGTTTGAGCTGACACTGGCAGTGAGAGAAGAGGACGTGAACCCGACTCTGAGAGTGTTCTTTCGAGACTAATCCTGATCCCATTGCTCCTGGTAAATTGGATGTGGCAGGTTACCCTTACCCATTCCTCCACTGTAATATAGGGAGCCTGACTTGGTACAGGGTTGATCGCTGGGTCAGGAATAAACCCTAGATGAGGCCCCGGCTGATCTTCATCCTGCAACCAGGGAGAGCACGACTGTCATGAAACTAACATGGGATTCACCGGGGGTCCAATGTGAGTTTCCCATTGCCTGATCCTAAGTTTTCCATTCTTTCTTCTTTAGTGCAGGTGCCTGCGAGTTCAGGGATACTTTGGCAGGGCGCAGGGCATGAGAGGGGGTTGGGGGGTAACAGGAGAGAGACACGGGGCATGAGTGAGGGGTGGGGGGTAACAGCAGGGAGACACGGGGCATGACCGGGGGTGCGGGGCAACAGGAGAGAGACACGGGGCATGAGCAGGGGGTGGGGGGGTAACAGGAGAGAGACACGGGGCATAAGTGGGGGGTTGGGGGTAACAGGAGAGAGACACGGGGCATGAGAGGGGGGTGAGGGGTAACAGGAGAGAGACACGGAGCATGAGCGGGGGGTGGGGGGCAACAGGAGAGAGACACGGGCATGAGAGGGGGGTGGGGGTAACAGGAGAGAGACGCGTGGCATGAGCGGGGGATGGGGGTAACATCAGGGAGACACGGGGCATGACCGGGGATGGGGGGCAACAGGAGAGAGATACGGGGCATGAGAGGGGGGTGGGGGTAACAGGAGAGAGACACGTGGCATGAGCGGGGGGTGGGGGTAACATCAGGGAGACATGGGGCATGACCGGGGGTGGGGGGCAACAGGAGAGAGATACGGGGCATGAGAGGGGGGTGGGGGGTAACAGGAGAGAGACACGGGGCATGAGCAGGGTGTGGGGGTAACATGAGAGAGACATGGGGCATGAGCTGGGGGTGGGGGGGCAAAATCAGGGAGACACGGGGCATGAGCGGGGGGTGGGGGGAACACGAGGGAGACACGGGGCATGAGCGGGGGTTGGGGGCAACAGCAGGGAGACACGGGGCATGACTGGGGGTGGGGGGCAAAAGAAGGGAGACACGGGGCATGACTCGGGGGTGGGGGCAACAGGAGAGAGACAATGGGCATGAGAGGGAGGTGGGGGGGTAACAGGAGAGACATGGGGCATGAGCGGGGGTTGGGGGCAACAGCAGGGAGACACGGGGCATGACCGGGGTGTGAGGGGCAACAGGTGAGAGACACAGGGCATGAGAGGGGGTGGGGGTAACAGGAGAGAGACATGGAGCATGAGCGGGGGGTGGGGGGGTAACAGGAGAGAGACACGGAGCATGAGCGGGGTGTGGGGGTAACAGGAGACAGACACGGGGCATGAGTGGGGGTGGGGGCAACAGCAGGGAGACACGGGGCATGAGCGGGGCATGAGAGGGGGGTGGGGGTAACATAAGAGAGACACGGGACATGAGTGGGGGGTGGGGGGCAACGGGAGGGAGACGCAGGGCTTGACGGGGGTGGGGGGCAACAGGAGAGAGACACGGGGCAAGAGAGGGGGGTGGGGGGCAAACAGGAGAGAGACACGGGGCATGAGCGGGAGTGGGGGGCAACATGAGAGAGACACGGGTCATGAGTGGGGGTGGGGGGTAACAGCAGGGAGACACAGGGCTTGAGCGGAGGATGGGGGATCACGAGGGAGACACGGGGCATGAGAGGGGGTGGGAGGTAACAGGAGAGAGACACGGGGCATGAGCGGGGTGGGGGGCAAGTGCAGAGAGACACGGGGCATGAGCGGGGGGTGGGGGGTAACAGGAGAGACATGAGGCATAAGCGAGGGGTGGGGGAACAGGAGAGAGACACGGGGCATGAACAGGGGGTGGGGGGCAACAGCAGGGAGACACGGGGCATGACCAGGATGGTGGGGGGCAACAGGAGAGAGACACAGGGCATGAGAGGGGGGTGGGGGGTAACAGGAGAGAGACAAGGGGCATGAGAGGGGGTGGTGGGGTAACAGGAGAGAGACACAGGGCATGAGCGGGGGTGGGTGTCAACAGCAGGGAGACACGGGGCATGAGCAGAGGGTGGGGGGCAACAGGAGGGAGACACGGGGCATGAGCGGGGGGTGGGGGGAACACGAGGGAGACACGGGGCATGAGCGTGGGGTCGGGGTTAACAGGAGAGAGACACGGGGCATGACCGGGGGGTGGGGGGTAACAGGAGAGAGACATGGGGCATGAGAGGGGGGTGGGGGGTAACAGGAGAGAGACACGGGGCATGAGCGGGGGGTAGGGGTAAGAGGAGAGAGACTCGGGGCATGAGCGGGGGGTGGGGGGCAACAGCAGGGAGACACGGGGCATGACCGGGGGTGGGGGTCAACAGGAGAGAGACACGGGGCATGAGAGGGGGGTGTGGGTAACAGGAGAGAGAAAAGGTGCATGACCGAGGGTGGGGGGCAACATGAGAGAGACACAGGGCATGAGCGGGGGTGGGGGGAAACAGCAGGGAGACACGGGGCACGAGCGGGGTGGGGGGAACACGAGGGAGACACGGGGCATGAGAGGGGGTGGGAGGTAACAGGAGAGAGACACAGGGCATGAGCGGGGGGTTGGGGGCAACAGCAGGGAGACACGGGGCATGACTGGGGGGTGGGGGGCAACAGGAGAGAGACACGGGGCATGAGCGGGGGGTGGGGAGTAACAGGAGAGACATGAGGCATAAGCGAGGGGTGGGGGAACAGGAGAGAGACACGGGCATGAGCGGGGTGTTGGGGCAACAGCAGGGAGACATGGGGCATGACCGGGGTGGTGGGGGGCAACAGGAGAGAGACACGGGGCATGAGAGGGGGGTGGGGGGTAACAGGAGAGAGACACGGGGCATGAGGGGGGTGGGGGGCAACAGCAGGGAGACACGGGGCATGAGCGAAGGTTGGGGGGCAACAGCAGGGAGATACGGGGCATGAGCGGGGGGTGGGGGAACACGAGGGAGACACGGGGCATGAGCGGGGGGTCGGAGTTAACAGGAGAGAGACATGGGGCATGAGCGGGGGGTAGGGGGCAACAGGAGAGAGACACGGGGCATGAGCGGGCAGTGGGGGGCAACAGCAGGGAGACACGGGGCATGACCAGGGGGTGGGGGGCAACAGGAGAGAGACACGGGGCATGAGGGGGAGTGGGGGGTAACAGGAGAGAGACACGGGGCATGAGCGGGGATATGGGTAACAGGAGAGAGACTCGGGGCAGGAGCGGGGGTGGGGGGTAACAGCAGGGAGACACGGAGCATGACCGGGGGTGGGGGTCAACAGGAGAGAGACACGGGGCATGAGAGGGGGGTGGGGGTAACAGGAGAGAGACACGGGGCATGAGCGAGGGTGGGGGGCAACATGAGAGAGACACAGGGCATGAGCGGGGGTGGGGGGCAACAGCAGGGAGACACGGGGCATGAGCGGGGGTGGGGGGAACACGAGGGAGACACGGGGCATGAGAGGGGGTGGGAGGTAACAGGAGACAGACACGGGGCATGAGCGGGGGGTTGGGAGCAACAGCAGGGAGACATGGGGCATGACTGGGGGTGGGGGGCAACAGAAGGGAGACACGGGGCATGACCGGGGGGTGGGAGGTAACATGAGAGAGACACGGGGCATGAGAGGGGGATGAGGGGTAACAGGAGAGAGACACGGGGCACGAGAGGGGGGTGGGGGTAACAGCAGAGAGACACGGGGCATGAGCGGGGGTTGGGGGGCAACAGGAGGGAGACACGGGGCATGACCGGGGGGTGGGGGCGACACGAGAGAGACACGGGACATGAGTGAGGGGTGGGGGGTAACAGGAGACAGACATGGGGCATGAGCGGGGGTGGGAGGCAACAGCAGGGAGACACGGGGCATGAGTGGGGGGAAAACGAGGGAGACACGGGGCATGAGCGGGAGGTGGGGGGTAACAGAAGAGAGACACGGGACATGAGCCGCGGGCAAAAGGAGGGAGACACAGGGCATGACCGGGGGGTGGGGGGCAACAGGGAGACACAGGGCATGGCTGGGGGGTCGGGGCAACAGGAGAGGAACTCAGGGCTTGACCTTGGGGTGGGGGGCAACAGGAGAGAGACACGGGGCATGAGAGGGGTGGGGGGTAACAGGAGAGAGACAGGGGGCATGAGCGGGGGTCGGGGGCAACAGCAGGGAGACACGGGGCATGAGCGGGGGGTGGAGGAACAGAAGGGAGACACGGGGCATGAGCAGGGGTGTGGGGGTAACATGAGAGAGACACGGGGCATGAGCGGGTTGTGAGGGGCAACAGCAGGGAGACACGGGGCATGAGTGGGGGTGGGGGGGAACAGGAGAGACACGAGGCAAGAACGGGGGGTGGGGGGCAACAGCAGGGAGACACGGGGCATGACTGGGGGGTGGGGGCTAAAAGGAAAGAGACACAGGGCATGAGAGGGGGGCGGGGGGTTAACAAGAGAGAGACACGGGGCATGAGTGGGGGGTGGGGGGCAACAGCAGGGAGACGGGGGCATGAGTGGGGGGTGGGAGTCAACAGCAGGGAGACACTGGGCATGAGCAGGGGGTGGGGGTTAACAGGAGAGAGACACGGGGCCTGAGCGGGGGTGGGGGGCATTAGGAGGGAGACACAGGGCATGACCGGGGGGTGGGGGGCAACAGGGAGACACAGGGCATGGCTGGGGGGTCGGGGCAACAGGAGAGGGACTCAGGGCTTGACCTTGGGGTGAGGGGCAATAGGAGAGAGACACGGGGCATGAGAGGGGGGTGGGGGGCAACAGGAGAGAGACAGGGGGCATGAGCGGGGGTCGGGGGCAACAGCAGGGAGACACGGGGCATGAGCGGGGGGTGGGGGGAACACAAGGGAGACACGGGGCATGAGCAGGGGTGTGGGGGTAACAGGAGAGAGACACGGGGCATGAGCGGGTTGTGAGGGGCAACAGCAGGGAGACACGGGCATGAGTGGGGGTGGGGGGTAACAGGAGAGACACGAGGCATGAACGGGGGGTGGGGGGCAACAGCAGGGAGACACGGGGCATGACTGGGGGGTGGGGGGTAAAAGGAAAGAGACACAGGGCATGAGAGGGGGGTGGGGGGTAACAAGAGAGAGACACAGGGCATGAGTGGGGGGTGGGGGGCAACAGCAGGGAGACACGGGCATGAGTGGGGGGTGGGAGGCAACAGCAGGGAGACACGGGGCATGAGCAGGGGGTGGGGGTTAACAGGAGAGAGACACGGGGCAAGAGCGGGGTTGGGGGGCAACAGCAGGAAGACACGGGGCATGAGCAGGGGGTGGGGGGCAACAGGAGAGAGACACGGGGCATGAGCGGGGGGTGGGGGGTAACAGGAGAGAGACACGGGGAATGAAAGGGGGGTGGGGGGTTAACAGGAGAGACACACGGGGCATGAGCGGGGTTGAGGATAACAGGAGAGAGACTCGGGCATGAGCAGGGGGTGGTGGGCAACAGCAGGGAGAGACGGGGCATGACCGGGGGTGGGGGGCAACATGAGAGAGACACTGGGCATGAGAGGGGGGTGAGGGTAACAGGAGAGAGACACGGGGCATGAGCCGGGGGTGGGGGGCAACATAAGAGAGACACGGGGCATGAGGGGGGTGGGGGGCAATAGCAGGGAGACACGGGGCATGAGCGGGGGTGGGGGGAACACGAGGGAGACATGGGGCATGAGCGGGGGGTCGGAGTTAACAGGAGAGAGACATGGGGCATGAGCGGGGGTTAGGGGGCAACAGGAGAGAGACACGGGGCATGAGCGGGCAGTGGGGGGCAACAGCAGGGAGACACGGGGCATGACCAGGGGGTGGGGGGCAACAGGAGAGAGACACGGGGCATGAGGGGGGGTGGGGGGTAACAGGAGAGAGACACGGGGCATGAGCGGGGGTATGGGTAACAGGAGAGAGACTCGGGGCATGAGCGGGTGGTGGGGGGCAACAGCAGGGAGACACGGAGCATGACCGGGGGTGGGGGTCAACAGGAGAGAGACACGGGGCATGAGAGGGGGGTGGGGGTAACAGGAGAGAGACACGGGGCATGAGCGAGGGTGGGAGGCAACATGAGAGAGACACAGGGCATGAGCGGGGGTGGGGGGCAACAGCAGGGAGACACGGGGCATGAGCGGGGGTGGGGGGAACACGAGGGAGACACGGGGCATGAGAGGGGGGTGGGAGGTAACAGGAGACAGACACGGGGCATGAGCGGGGGGTTGGGAGCAACAGCAGGGAGACATGGGGCATGACTGGGGGTGGGGGGGTGGGGGGCAACAGAAGGGAGAAACGGGGCATGACCGGGGGGTGGGAGGTAACATGAGAGAGACACGGGGCATGAGAGGGGGGTGAGGGGTAACAGGAGAGAGACACGGGGCACGAGAGGGGGGTGGGGGTAACAGCAGAGAGACACGGGGCATGAGCGGGGGTTGGGGGGCAACAGGAGAGAGACACGGGGCATGACCGGGGGGTGGGGGCGACACTTGAGAGACACGGGGCATGAGTGAGGGGTGGGGGGTAACAGGAGACAGACACGGGGCATGAGCGGGGGTGGGAGGCAACAGCAGGGAGACACGGGGCATGAGTGGGGGGAAAACGAGGGAGACGCGGGGTGTGGGGGGTAACAGAAGAGAGACACGGGACATGAGCAGGGGGTGGGGGGCAAAAGGAGGGAGACACAGGGCATGACCGGGGGTGGGGGGCAACAGGGAGACACAGGGCATGGCTGGGGGGTCGGGGCAACAGGAGAGGGACTCAGGGCTTGACCTTGGGGTGGGGGGCAACAGGAGAGAGACACGGGGCATGAGAGGGGGGTGGGGGGTAACAGGAGAGAGACAGGGGGCATAAGCGGGGGACGGGGGCAACAGCAGGGAGACACGGGGTATGAGCAGGGGGTGGGGGAACACAAGGGAGACACGGGGCATGAGCAGGGGTGTGGGGGTAACAGGAGAGAGACACGGGGCATGAGCGGGTTTGTGAGGGGCAACAGCAGGGAGACACGGGGCATGAGTGGGGGTGGGTGGTAACAGGAGAGACACGAGGCATGAACGGGGGGTGGGGGGCAACAGCAAGGAGACACGGGGCATGACTGGGGGGTGGGGGTAAAAGGAAAGAGACACAGGGCATGAGAGGGGGGCGGGGGAGTAACAAGAGAGAGACACGGGGCATGAGTGGGGGGTGGGGGGGCAACAGCAGGGAGACGCGGGCATGAGTGGGGGGTGGGAGGCAACAGCAGGGAGACACGGGGCATGAGCAGGGGGTGGGGGTTAACAGGAGAGAGACACGGGGCCTGAGCTGGGGTGGGGGGCAACAGGAGAGGGACTCAGGGCTTGACCTTGGGTTGGGGGGCAATAGGAGAGAGACACGGGGCATGAGAGGGGGGTGGGGGGTAACAGGAGAGAGACAGGGGGCATGAGCGGGGGTCAGGGGCAACAGCAGGGAGACACGGGGCATGAGCAGGGGGTGGGGGGAACACAAGGGAGACACGGGGCATGAGCAGGGGTGTGGGGGTAACAGGAGAGAGACACAGGGCATGAGCGGGTTGTGAGGGGCAACAGCAGGGAGACACGGGGCATGAGTGGGGCGGGGGGGTAACAGGAGAGACACGAGGCATGAACGGGCGGTGGGGGGCAACAGCAGGGAGACACGGGGCATGACTGTGGGGTGGGGGTAAAATGAAAGAGATACGGGGCATGAGTGGGGTTGAGGGTAACAGGAGAGCGACTCGGGCATGAGCAGGGGGTGGGGGGCAACAGCAGGGAGAGACGGGGCATGGCCGGGGGTGGGGGGCAACATGAGAGAGACACTGAGCATGAGAGGGGGGTGAGGGTAACAGGAGAGAGACACGGGGCATGAGCCGGGGGTGGGGGGAACACGAGGGAGACACGGGGCATGAGAGGGGGGTGGGGGGTAACAGGAGAGAGACATGGGGCATGAGCGGAGGGTGGGGGGGTGACAGGATAGAGACACGGGGCATAAGAGGGGGTGGGTGGAAACTGCAGGGAGACATGGGGCATGAGCAGGGGCTGGGGGCAACAGCAGTGAGATACGGGGCATGAGCGGAGGGTGGGGGCAACAGCAGGGAGACACGGGGCATGAGCGGGTTGGGGGAACACGAGGGAGATGCGGGGCATGAGCGGGGGTGGGGGTTAACAGGAGAGAGACACGGGGCATGAGCAGGGGGTGGGGGGCAACAGGAGAGAGACACGGGACATGAGCAGGGGGTAACAGGAGAGAGACACGGGGCATGAGCGGGGGGTGGGGGGGTAACAGGAGAGAGACACGGGGCATGACTGGGAGATGGGGGCAACGGGAGAGAGACACGGGGCTTGACCGGGGGGTGGGAGGCAACAGGAGAGAGACACGGGGCAAGAGAGGGGGGTGGGGGGTAACAGGAGAGAGACATGGGGCATGAGCAGGGGGGTAACAGGAGAGAGACACGGGGCATGAGAGGGGGTGGGGGGGTAACAGGAGAGAGACACGGGGCATGAGCGGGGATATGGGTAACAGAAGAGAGACTCGGGGCATGAGCGGGGGGTGGGGGGTAACAGCAGGGAGACACGGAGCATGACCGGGGGTGGGGGTCAACAGGAGAGAGACACGGGGCATGAGAGGGGGGTGGGGGTAACAGGAGAGAGACACGGGGCATGAGCGAGGGTGGGGGGCAACATGAGAGAGACACAGGGCATGAGCGGGGGTGGGGGGCAACAGCAGGGAGACACGGGGCATGAGCGGGGGTGGGGGGAACACGAGGGAGACACGGGGCATGAGAGGGGGGTGGGAGGTAACAGGAGACAGACACGGGGCATGAGCGGGGGGTTGGGAGCAACAGCAGGGAGACATGGGGCATGACTGGGGGTGGGGGGCAACAGAAGGGAGACACGGGGCATGACCGGGGGGTGGGAGGTAACATGAGAGAGACACGGGGCATGAGAGGGGGATGAGGGGTAACAGGAGAGAGACACCGGGCACGAGAGGGGGGTGGGGGTAACAGCAGAGAGACACGGGGCATGAGCGGGGGTTGGGGGGCAACAGGAGGGAGACACGGGGCATGACCGGGGGGTGGGGGCGACACGAGAGAGACACGGGACATGAGTGAGGGGTGGGGGGTAACAGGAGACAGACATGGGGCATGAGCGGGGGTGGGAGGCAACAGCAGGGAGACACGGGGCATGAGTGGGGGGAAAACGAGGGAGACACGGGGCATGAGCGGGAGGTGGGGGGTAACAGAAGAGAGACACGGGACATGAGCCGCAGGCAAAAGGAGGGAGACACAGGGCATGACCGGGGGGTGGGGGGCAACAAGGAGACACAGGGCATGGCTGGGGGGTCGGGGCAACAGGAGAGGAACTCAGGGCTTGACCTTGGGGTGGGGGGCAACAGGAGAGAGACACGGGGCATGAGAGGGGTGGGGGTAACAGGAGAGAGACAGGGGGCATGAGCGGGGGTCGGGGGCAACAGCAGGGAGACACGGGGCATGAGCGGGGGGTGGAGGAACACAAGGGAGACACGGGGCATGAGCAGGGGTGTGGGGGTAACATGAGAGAGACACGGGGCATGAGCGGGTTGTGAGGGGCAACAGCAGGGAGACACGGGGCATGAGTGGGGGTGGGGGGGAACAGGAGAGACACGAGGCAAGAACGGGGGGTGGGGGGCAACAGCAGGGAGACACGGGGCATGACTGGGGGGTGGGGGGTAAAAGGAAAGAGACACAGGGCATGAGAGGGGGGCGGGGGGTTAACAAGAGAGAGACACGGGGCATGAGTGGGGGGTGGGGGGGCAACAGCAGGGAGACGGGGGCATGAGTGGGGGGTGGGAGTCAACAGCAGGGAGACACGGGGCATGAGCAGGGGGTGGGGGTTAACAGGAGATATACACGGGGCCTGGGCGGGGGTGGGGGGCATTAGGAGGGAGACACAGGGCATGACCGGGGGGTCGGGGGCAACAGGGAGACACAGGGCATGGCTGGGGGGTCGGGGCAACAGGAGAGGGACTCAGGGCTTGACCTTGGGGTGAGGGGCAATAGGAGAGAGACACGGGGCATGAGAGGGGGGTGGGGGGCAACAGGAGAGAGACAGGGGGCATGAGCGGGGGTCGGGGGCAACAGCAGGGAGACACGGGGCATGAGCGGGGGGTGGGGGGAACACAAGGGAGATACGGGGCATGAGCAGGGGTGTGGGGGTACCAGGAGAGAGACACGGGGCATGAGCGGGTTGTGAGGGGCAACAGCAGGGAGACACGTGCATGAGTGGGGGTGGGGGGTAACAGAAGAGACACGAGGCATGAACGGGGGGTGGGGGGCAACAGCAGGGAGACACGGGGCATGACTGGGGGGTGGGGGGTAAAAGGAAAGAGACACAGGGCATGAGAGGGGGGTGGGGGGGTAACAAGAGAGAGACACAGGGCATGAGTCGGGGGTGGGGGGCAACAGCAGGGAGACACGGGCATGAGTGGGGGGTGGGAGGCAACAGCAGGGAGACACGGGGCATGAGCAGGGGGTGGGGGTTAACAGGAGAGAGACAAGGGGCATGAGCGGGGTTGGGGGGCAACAGCAGGAAGACACGGGGCTTGAGCAGGGGGTGGGGGGCAACAGGAGAGAGACACGGGGCATGAGCGGGGGGTGGGGGGTAACAGGAGAGAGACACGGGGAATGAAAGGGGGGTGGGGGGTTAACAGGAGAGAGACACGGGGCATGAGCGGGGTTGAGGATAACAGGAGAGAGACTCGGGCATGAGCAGGGGGTGGGGGGCAACAGCAGGGAGAGATGGGGCATGACCGGGGGTGTGGGGCAACATGAGAGAGACACTGGGCATGAGAGGGGGGTGAGGGTAACAGGAGAGAGACACGGGGCATGAGCCGGGGGTGGGGGGCAACATAAGAGAGACACGGGGCATGAGGGGGGTGGGGGGCAATAGCAGGGAGACACGGGGCATGAGCGGGGATGGGGGGAACACGAGGGAGACATGGGGCATGAGCGGGGGGTCGGAGTTAACAGGAGAGAGACATGGGGCATGAGCGGGGGGTAGGGGGCAACAGGAGAGAGACACGGGGCATGAGCGGGCAGTGGGGGGCAACAGCAGGGAGACACGGGGCATGACCAGGGGGTGGGGGGCAACAGGAGAGAGACACAGGGCATGAGGGGGGGTGGGGGTAACAGGAGAGAGACACGGGGCATGAGCGGGGGTATGGGTAACAGGAGAGAGATTCGGGGCATGAGCGGGGGGTGGGGGGCAACAGCAGGGAGAACGGAGCATGACCGGGGGTGGGGGTCAACAGGAGAGAGACACGGGGCATGAGAGGGGGGTGGGGGTAACAGGAGAGAGACACGGGGCATGAGCGAGGGTGGGGGGCAACATGAGAGAGACACAGGGCATGAGCGGGGGTGAGGGGCAACAGCAGGGAGACACGGGACATGAGCAGGGGTGGGGGGAACACGAGGGAGACACGGGGCATGAGAGGGGGGATGGGAGGTAACAGGAGACAGACACGGGGCATGAGCGGGGGGTTGGGAGCAACAGCAGGGAGACATGGGGCATGACTGGGGGTGGGGGGCAACAGAAGGGAGACACGGGGCATGACCGGGGGGTGGGAGGTAACATGAGAGAGACACGGGGCATGAGAGGGGGGTGAGGGGTAACAGGAGAGAGACACGGGGCACGAGAGGGGGATGGGGGTAACAGCAGAGAGACACGGGGCATGAGCGGGGGTTGGGGGGCAAAAGGAGAGAGACACGGGGCATGACCGGGGCGTGGGGGCGACACTTGAGAGACACGGGGCATGAGTGAGGGGTGGGGGTAACAGGAGACAGACACGGGGCATGAGCGGGGGTGGGAGGCAACAGCAGGGAGACACGGGGCATGAGTGGGGGGAAAACGAGGGAGACACGGGGCATGAGCGGGGGGTGGGGGGTAACAGAAGAGAGACACGGGACATGAGCAGGAGGTGGGGGGCAAAAGGAGGGAGACACAGGGCATGACCGGGGTAGGGGGCAACAGGGAGACACAGGGCATGGCTGGGGGGTCGGGGCAACAGGAGAGGGACTCAGGGCTTGACCTTGGGGTGGGGGGCAACAGGAGAGAGACACGGGGCATGAGAGGGGGGTGGGGGGTAACAGGAGAGAGACAGGGGGCATAAGCGGGGGACGGGGGCAACAGCAGGGAGACACGGGGCATGAGCAGGGGGTGGGGGAACACAAGGGAGACACGGGGCATGAGCAGGGGTGTGGGGGTAACAGGAGAGAGACACGGGGCATGAGCGGGTTTGTGAGGGGCAACAGCAGGGAGACACGGGGCATGAGTGGGGGTGGGTGGTAACAGGAGAGACACGAGGCATGAACGGGGGGTGGGGGGCAACAGCAGGGAGACACGGGGCATGACTGGGGGGTGGGGGTAAAAGGAAAGAGACACAGGGCATGAGAGGGGGGCGGGGGGGTAACAAGAGAGAGACACGGGGCATGAGTGGGGGGTGGGGGGGCAACAGCAGGGAGACGCGGGCATGAGTGGGGGGTGGGAGGCAACAGCAGGGAGACACGGGGCATGAGCAGGGGGTGGGGGTTAACAGGAGAGAGACACGGGGCCTGAGCTGGGGTGGGGGGCAACAGGAGAGGGACTCAGGGCTTGACCTTGGGGTGGTTGGGGTGGGGGGCAATAGGAGAGAGACACGGGGCATGAGAGGGGGGTGGGGGTAACAGGAGAGAGACAGGGGGCATGAGCGGGGGTCGGGGGCAACAGCAGGGAGACACGGGGCATGAGCGGGGGGTGGAGGAACACAAGGGAGACACGGGGCATGAGCAGGGGTGTGGGGGTAACATGAGAGAGACACGGGGCATGAGCGGGTTGTGAGGGGCAACAGCAGGGAGACACGGGGCATGAGTGGGGGTGGGGGGGAACAGGAGAGACACGAGGCAAGAACGGGGGGTGGGGGGCAACAGCAGGGAGACACGGGGCATGACTGGGGGGTGGGGGGTAAAAGGAAAGAGACACAGGGCATGAGAGGGGGGCGGGGGGTTAACAAGAGAGAGACACGGGGCATGAGTGGGGGGTGGGGGGGCAACAGCAGGGAGACGGGGGCATGAGTGGGGGGTGGGAGTCAACAGCAGGGAGACACGGGGCATGAGCAGGGGGTGGGGGTTAACAGGAGATATACACGGGGCCTGGGCGGGGGTGGGGGGCATTAGGAGGGAGACACAGGGCATGACCGGGGGGTCGGGGGCAACAGGGAGACACAGGGCATGGCTGGGGGGTCGGGGCAACAGGAGAGGGACTCAGGGCTTGACCTTGGGGTGAGGGGCAATAGGAGAGAGACACGGGGCATGAGAGGGGGGTGGGGGGCAACAGGAGAGAGACAGGGGGCATGAGCGGGGGTCGGGGGCAACAGCAGGGAGACACGGGGCATGAGCGGGGGGTGGGGGGAACACAAGGGAGATACGGGGCATGAGCAGGGGTGTGGGGGTACCAGGAGAGAGACACGGGGCATGAGCGGGTTGTGAGGGGCAACAGCAGGGAGACACGTGCATGAGTGGGGGTGGGGGGTAACAGAAGAGACACGAGGCATGAACGGGGGGTGGGGGGCAACAGCAGGGAGACACGGGGCATGACTGGGGGGTGGGGGGTAAAAGGAAAGAGACACAGGGCATGAGAGGGGGGTGGGGGGGTAACAAGAGAGAGACACAGGGCATGAGTCGGGGGTGGGGGGCAACAGCAGGGAGACACGGGCATGAGTGGGGGGTGGGAGGCAACAGCAGGGAGACACGGGGCATGAGCAGGGGGTGGGGGTTAACAGGAGAGAGACAAGGGGCATGAGCGGGGTTGGGGGGCAACAGCAGGAAGACACGGGGCTTGAGCAGGGGGTGGGGGGCAACAGGAGAGAGACACGGGGCATGAGCGGGGGGTGGGGGGGTAACAGGAGAGAGACACGGGGAATGAAAGGGGGGTGGGGGGTTAACAGGAGAGAGACACGGGGCATGAGCGGGGTTGAGGATAACAGGAGAGAGACTCGGGCATGAGCAGGGGGTGGGGGGCAACAGCAGGGAGAGATGGGGCATGACCGGGGGTGTGGGGCAACATGAGAGAGACACTGGGCATGAGAGGGGGGTGAGGGTAACAGGAGAGAGACACGGGGCATGAGCCGGGGGTGGGGGGCAACATAAGAGAGACACGGGGCATGAGGGGGGTGGGGGGCAATAGCAGGGAGACACGGGGCATGAGCGGGGATGGGGGGAACACGAGGGAGACATGGGGCATGAGCGGGGGGTCGGAGTTAACAGGAGAGAGACATGGGGCATGAGCGGGGGGTAGGGGGCAACAGGAGAGAGACACGGGGCATGAGCGGGCAGTGGGGGGCAACAGCAGGGAGACACGGGGCATGACCAGGGGGTGGGGGGCAACAGGAGAGAGACACAGGGCATGAGGGGGGGTGGGGGTAACAGGAGAGAGACACGGGGCATGAGCGGGGGTATGGGTAACAGGAGAGAGATTCGGGGCATGAGCGGGGGGTGGGGGGCAACAGCAGGGAGAACGGAGCATGACCGGGGGTGGGGGTCAACAGGAGAGAGACACGGGGCATGAGAGGGGGGTGGGGGTAACAGGAGAGAGACACGGGGCATGAGCGAGGGTGGGGGGCAACATGAGAGAGACACAGGGCATGAGCGGGGGTGAGGGGCAACAGCAGGGAGACACGGGACATGAGCAGGGGTGGGGGGAACACGAGGGAGACACGGGGCATGAGAGGGGGGATGGGAGGTAACAGGAGACAGACACGGGGCATGAGCGGGGGGTTGGGAGCAACAGCAGGGAGACATGGGGCATGACTGGGGGTGGGGGGCAACAGAAGGGAGACACGGGGCATGACCGGGGGGTGGGAGGTAACATGAGAGAGACACGGGGCATGAGAGGGGGGTGAGGGGTAACAGGAGAGAGACACGGGGCACGAGAGGGGGATGGGGGTAACAGCAGAGAGACACGGGGCATGAGCGGGGGTTGGGGGGCAAAAGGAGAGAGACACGGGGCATGACCGGGGCGTGGGGGCGACACTTGAGAGACACGGGGCATGAGTGAGGGGTGGGGGTAACAGGAGACAGACACGGGGCATGAGCGGGGGTGGGAGGCAACAGCAGGGAGACACGGGGCATGAGTGGGGGGAAAACGAGGGAGACACGGGGCATGAGCGGGGGGTGGGGGGTAACAGAAGAGAGACACGGGACATGAGCAGGGGGTGGGGGGCAAAAGGAGGGAGACACAGGGCATGACCGGGGTAGGGGGCAACAGGGAGACACAGGGCATGGCTGGGGGGTCGGGGCAACAGGAGAGGGACTCAGGGCTTGACCTTGGGGTGGGGGGCAACAGGAGAGAGACACGGGGCATGAGAGGGGGGTGGGGGGTAACAGGAGAGAGACAGGGGGCATAAGCGGGGGACGGGGGCAACAGCAGGGAGACACGGGGCATGAGCAGGGGGTGGGGGAACACAAGGGAGACACGGGGCATGAGCAGGGGTGTGGGGGTAACAGGAGAGAGACACGGGGCATGAGCGGGTTTGTGAGGGGCAACAGCAGGGAGACACGGGGCATGAGTGGGGGTGGGTGGTAACAGGAGAGACACGAGGCATGAACGGGGGGTGGGGGGCAACAGCAGGGAGACACGGGGCATGACTGGGGGGTGGGGGTAAAAGGAAAGAGACACAGGGCATGAGAGGGGGGCGGGGGGGTAACAAGAGAGAGACACGGGGCATGAGTGGGGGGTGGGGGGGCAACAGCAGGGAGACGCGGGCATGAGTGGGGGGTGGGAGGCAACAGCAGGGAGACACGGGGCATGAGCAGGGGGTGGGGGTTAACAGGAGAGAGACACGGGGCCTGAGCTGGGGTGGGGGGCAACAGGAGAGGGACTCAGGGCTTGACCTTGGGGTGGTTGGGGTGGGGGGCAATAGGAGAGAGACACGGGGCATGAGAGGGGGGTGGGGGGTAACAGGAGAGAGACAGGGGGCACGAGCGGGGGTCAGGGGCAACAGCAGGGAGACACGGGGCATGAGCAGGGGGTGGGGGGAACACAAGGGAGACACGGGGCATGAGCAGGGGTGTGGGGGTAACAGGAGAGAGACACGGGGCATGAGCGGGTTGTGAGGGGCAACAGCAGGGAGACACGGGGCATGAGTGGGGGTGGGGGGTAACAGGAGAGACACGAGGCATGAACGGGGGGTGGGGGCAACAGCAGGGAGACACGGGGCATGACTGGGGGGTGGGGGTAAAATGAAAGAGACACAGGGCATGAGAGGGGGGTGGGGGGGTAACAAGAGAGAGACACGGGGCATGAGTGGGGGGTGGGGGGGCAACAGCAGGGAGATACGGGCATGAGTGGGGGGTGGGAGGCAACAGCAGGGAGACACGGGGCATGAGCAGGGGGTGGGGGTTAACAGGAGAGAGACACGGGGCATGAGCGGGGGTGGGGGGCAACAGCAGGAAGACACGGGGCATGAGCGGGGGTGGGGGGCAACAGGAGAGAGACACGGGGCATGAGCGGGGGGTGGGGGGTAACAGGAGAGAGACACGGGGAATGAAAGGGGGGTGGGGGATTAACAGGAGAGAGACAAGGGGCATGAGTGGGGTTGAGGGTAACAGGAGAGCGACTCGGGCATGAGCAGGGGGTGGGGGGCAACAGCAGGGAGAGACGGGGCATGACCGGGGGTGGGGGGCAACATGAGAGAGACACTGAGCATGAGAGTGGGGTGAGGGTAACAGGAGAGAGACACGGGGCATGAGCCGGGGGTGGGGGGAACACGAGGGAGACACGGGGCATGAGAGGGGGGTGGGGGGTAACAGGAGAGAGACATGGGGCATGAGCGGAGGGTGGGGGGGTGACAGGATAGAGACACGGGGCATAAGAGGGGGTGGGTGGAAACTGCAGGGAGACACGGGGCATGAGCGGGGGCTGGGGGCAACAGCAGTGAGATACGGGGCATGAGCGGAGGGTGGGGGCAACAGCAGGGAGACACAGGGCATGAGCGGGTTGGGGGAACACGAGGGAGATGCGGGGCATGAGCGGGGGTGGGGGTTAACAGGAGAGAGACACGGGGCATGAGCAGGGGGTGGGGGGCAACAGGAGAGAGACACGGGGCATGAGGAGGGGGTAACAGGAGAGAGACACGGGGCATGAGCGGGGGGTGGGGGGGTAACAGGAGAGAGACACGGGGCATGACTGGGAGATGGGGGCAACGGGAGAGAGACACGGGGCTTGACCGGGGGGTGGGGGGCAACAGGAGAGAGACACGGGGCAAGAGAGGGGGGTGGGGGGTAACAGGAGAGAGACATGGGGCATGAGCAGGGGGGTAACAGGAGAGAGACACGGGGCATGAGAGGGGGGGGGGGGAACAGGAGAGAGACACGGGGCATGAGCGGGGGTGGGGGGCAACAGCAGGGAGACATGTGGCATGAGCGGAGGGTGGAGGGCAACAGCAGGGAGACACGGGGCATGAGCGGGGGGTGGGGGGAACAAGAGGGAGACACGGGGCATGAGCGGGGGTGGGGGTTAACAGGAGAGAGACACGGGGCGGGGGTTGGGGGGCAACAGCAGGAAGACACGGGGCATGACCGGGGGGTGGGGGCAACAGGAGAGAGACACGGGGCATGAGAGGGGGGTGGGGAGTAACAGGAGAGAGACACGGGGCATGAGCAGAGGGTGCGGGGCAACAGCAGGGAGACACGGGGCATGACCGGGGGGGTGGGGGGCAACATGAGAGAGGCACAGGGCATGAGTGGGGGGTGGGGGGCAACAGCAGGGAGACACAGGGCATGAGAGGGGGTGGGGAGTAACAGGAGAGAGACACGGGGCATGAGCAGAGGATAGGGGTAACAGGAGAGAGACACGGGGCATGAGAGGGGGTGGGGGTAACAGGAGAGAGACACGGGGCATGAGCGGGGTGTGGGGGGCAACAAGAGGGAGACACGGGGCATGACCGGGGGTGGGGAGGACAGTAGAGAGACACGGGGCATGAGAGAGGGGTGGGGGGTAACAGGAGAGAGACACGGGGCATGAGCGGGGGTGGGGGGCAACATGAGAGAGACACAGGGCATGAGCGGGGGGTGGGGGGCAACAGCAGGGAGACACGGGGCATGAGCAGGGGTGGGGGGAACACGAGGGAGACATGGGGCATGAGAGGGTGGTGGGGGTAACAGGAGAGAGACACAGGGCATGAGCTGGGGGTGGGGGGGCAACAGCAGGGAGACACAGGGCATGACTGGGGCGTGGGGGGCAACATAAGGGAGACACGGGGCATGACCGGGGGTGGGGGGCAACAGGAGAGAGACACAGGGCATGTGCGGGGGGTGAGGGGTAACAGGAGAGAGACACGGGGCATGAGAGGGGGGTGGGGGGTAACAGGAGAGAGACACGGGGCATAAGAGGGTGTGGGAGGCAACAGCAGGGAGACACGGGGTATGAGTGGGGGGAAAACGAGGGAGACACGGGGCATGAGAGGGGGTGGGGGGTAACAGAAGAGAGACACGGGACATGAGCGGGGGGTGGGGGGCAAAAGCAGGGAGACACGGGGCATGACAGGGGGGTGGGGGGCAACAGAGAGACACAGGGCATGGCTGGGGGGTCGGGGGCAACAGGAGAGAGACACAGGGCTTGACCTGGGGGTGGGGGGCATCAGGAGAGAGACACGGGGCATGAGAGAAGGGGTGGGGGTAACAGGAGAGAGACACGTGGCATGAGTGGGGGTCTGGGGCAACAGCAGGGAGACACAGGGCATGAGCGCGGGGTGGGGGAACATGAGGGAGACACGGGGCATGAGCAGGGGTGTGGGGGTAACAGGAGAGAGACACGGGGCATGAGCGGGTTGTGAGGGGCAACAGCAGGAGAGACACGAGGCATGAGCGGGGGGTGGGGGGAACAGTAGAGACACGGGGCATGAGCGGGGTGTGGGGGGCAACAGCAGGGAGACACGGGGCATGACCCGGGGGCGGGGGGCCACAGGAGAGAGACAGGGGGCATGAGAGGGGGGTGGGGGGTAACAGGAGAGAGACACGGGGCATGACTGGGAGATGGGGGCAACGGGAGAGAGACACGGGGCTTGACCGGGGGGTGGGGGGCAACAGGAGAGAGACACGGGGCAAGAGAGGGGGGTGGGGGGTAACAGGAGAGAGACATGGGGCATGAGCAGGGGGGTAACAGGAGAGAGACACGGGGCATGAGAGGGGGTGGGGGGTAACAGGAGAGAGACACGGGGCATGAGGGGGGGTGGGGGGCAACAGCAGGGAGACATGTGGCATGAGCGGAGGGTGGAGGGCAACAGCAGGGAGACACGGGGCATGAGCGGGTGGTGGGGGGAGCAAGAGGGAGACACGGGGCATGAGCGGGGGTGGGGGTTAACAGGAGAGAGACACGGGGCGTGAGCGGGGGGTGGGGGGCAACAGGAGAGAGACACGGGGCATGAGCGGGGTTGGGGGGCAACAGCAGGAAGACACGGGGCTTGACCGGGGGGTGGGGGCAACAGGAGAGAGACACGGGGCCTGAGAGGGGGGTGGGGAGTAACAGGAGAGAGACACGGGGCATGAGCAGAGGGTGGGGGGCAACAGCAGGGAGACACGGGGCATGACCGGGGGGGTGGGGGGCAACATGAGAGAGGCACAGGGCATGAGCGGGGGGTGGGGGGCAACAGCAGGGAGACACAGGGCATGAGAGGGGGTGGGGAGTAACAGGAGAGAGACACGGGGCATGAGCAGAGGATAGGGGTAACAGGAGAGAGACACGGGGCATGAGAGGGGGTGGGGGTAACAGGAGAGAGACACGGGGCATGAGCGGGGGGTGGGGGGCAACAGGAGGGAGACACGGGGCATGACCGGGGGTGGGGGCGACAGGAGAGAGACACGGGGCATGAGAGAGGGGTGGGGGGTAACAGGAGAGAGACACAGGGCATTAGCGGGGGGGGCAACAGCAGGGAGACACGGGGCATGAGCAGGGGTGGGGGGAACATGAGGGAGACATCGGGCATGAGAGGGTGGTGGGGGTAACAGGAGAGAGACACAGGGCATGAGCAGGGGGTGGGGGGGCAACAGCAGGGAGACACAGGGCATGACTGGGGCGTGGGGGGCAACATAAGGGAGACACAGGGCATGACCGGGGTGGGGGGCAACAGGAGAGAGACACAGGGCATGTGCGGGGGGTGAGGGGTAACAGGAGAGAGACACGGGGCATGAGAGGGGGGTGGGGGGTAACAGGAGAGAGACACGGGGCATAAGAGGGGGGTGGGAGGCAACAGCAGGGAGACACGGGGTATGAGTGGGGGGAAAACGAGGGAGACACGGGGCATGAGAGGGGGGTGGGGGGTAACAGAAGAGAGACACGGGACATGAGCGGGGGTGGGGGGCAAAAGCAGGGAGACACGGGGCATGACGGGGGGTGGGGGGCAACAGAGAGACACAGGGCATGGCTGGGGGGTCGGGGGCAACAGGAGAGAGACACAGGGCTTGACCTGGGGGTGGGGGGCATCAGGAGAGAGACACGGGGCATGAGAGAAGGGGTGGGGGGTAACAGGAGAGAGACACGTGGCATGAGTGGGGGTCTGGGGCAACAGCAGGGAGACACAGGGCATGAGCGTGGGGTGGGGGAACATGAGGGAGACACGGGGCATGATCAGGGGTGTGGGGGTAACAGGAGAGAGACACGGGGCATGAGCGGGTTGTGAAGGGCAAGAGCAGGGAGACACGGGGCATGAGCGGGGGGTGGGGGGAACAGTAGAGACACGGGGCATGAGCGGGGTGTGGGGGGCAACAGCAGGGAGACACGGGGCATGACCCGGGGGCGGGGGGCCACAGGAGAGAGACAGGGGGCATGAGAGGGGGGTGGGGGGTAACAGGAGAGAGATACAGGGCATGAGAGGGGGGTGGAGGGGTAACAGGAGAGAGAAACGGGGCATGAGCGGGGGGTGGGGGGCAACAGCAGGGAGACACGTGGCATGAGCGGGGGGTGGGGGGCAACAGCAGGGAGACACGGGGCATGAGCAGGGGGTGAGGGGAACACGAGGGAGACGCGGGACATTAGCGGGGGAGGAGGGCAACAGGAGAGAGACACGGGGCATGAGCGGGGGTGGGGGGCAACAGGAGAGAGACACGGGGCATGAGCGTGGGTGGGGGCAACAGCAGGGAGACACGGGGCATGAGCGGGGAGTGGGGGGTAACAAGAGAGAGACACGATGCATGAGAGGGTGGTGGGGGTAACAGGAGAGAGACACAGGGCATGAGCGGGGGTGGGGGGTAACAGGAGTGAGACACGGGGCATGAGCGGGGGTGGGGTGCAACAGCAGGGAGACATGGGGCATGACCGGGGGGGGGGGGGTGGGGGGCATGAGCCAAAATGTGTTTGGCCCTGGGATGGGTTGAGCTGGTTGCTTGCTTATAATATATATATATATATATATATATATATATATATATATATATATATATATATATATATATATATATATATATATATAATTAAACACTGGGATCATGGGTGCCAGCTTTGGTTTTTATATATATATTTATGCAGGGAACAGGTGGGGGTATTTCTGCACCTGTAGTGAAAATCCAAAGCTGGCACCCATGATCCCAGTGTTTAATTTCCTAACAACTGCTGTCAGCACAACAGAAACATGTATTTGTGATTAAGCAGTTTGACAACCATTTAACATCTTTATAAATATAACCTGTTATAAAAAACACAAAGGAAGAGGCACAACAATTACAGGGTATTTGTTTGGTGGTCAGATAAAAAAAGAAACACATTTCAAAGAAAACTAGCGAATGCAAGTTTAAGCAGCATGATTGAGTTTGGAAATTACGTTTTTTTTACTGAGTGTAAGATGCCCATTTGGAAAACAATAGTGTGTCCAGCAGGTAGAAAGCCTCCTTATAACAGTGGGGGCCCCCACCCAAATAATAGTCATGGCCACTTAATTCATGCGGTGTCCCTTTCAGGCCAGAAGAAAGAAAATAGGATGAGCAAAGAAATCGCTCAAACGCGGGAAAAAATAGGCTCAGCAAATACGACCTGTAAACGCGCGAATGACGATCAGAGCCACTGGCTTCACTCTGCGTATATGCGGGCTTGGAAAAAGACTTGTCAGTGATGAGGCAGGCTGGATTCTTGTGTTGTGAAGAGTGCAGACACTGGCCAATATTCAAAATAGATAAACGTGTGGCATCATGAAAGATTACGTTTTTAAAACTTAGCATTTTCCGTGCATTCATGTTAAACTAGGCACAATATGTTTTAAATAAGAAACCATAACATGTTTTAATTACTCTAAAGAACTGTGCACTTTAAATACTTCTATGCTAAACTAACCACTATACTCCTGACAAACTGTATCACCCTAAATGCAAGGATTCTTTTAAAGTATTTGTCTCTCAATGAACATTGGGTTGGGCTCGCACTGGGGATCGCATTTCAACAACGGCTTCAGCTTCAAGGCTATTGTCATGTAGAAGGGGCCCTGCCCTGGGGAATTTCACACCTGCCTTGAGCTTAGACCAAACACTAATGTGGAGGAGGGGAGAGGAAGCAAGGAGAGGGAGAGGGCTGGGAATTCCAGAGTGGTTTCAGACTGGCTTTTCAAAAACATTTTCCGTGTCAGAGCAAAATGCTACATTTTCTTAATAAACATGTACTTTTTTATTACATTTAAAAAGGGTGCTTTTCTGAGAGTCATGTTTAGGGCATAATGCATTTTGCCAGAACCCATTTAACAGTAATACTACGACTGTTATATAGTTTACACTGTACTGGCTTAATTAAAAAACCTTGCTCTTTATCACCTCTTTCATTCTGTTGTCCTAAATGCTTAATTTTATAGCACTTTATGCCCTAACCCGGCTTCACATTTTAAAGCGAACTTGATAAGTAATGTTGGTCACAGCTCGATCGGGTTTAAAGATAGTTTGGCAGATTTTTGTGTAGTTGCTATGTTCCAACATATTTTTAGGAAAATATATGTAAAATGGTGCATTTTAAATACACTGGGTCATTTTATTTCTCATAATCAGTCATGATTAAAAGAAATAAAGTTAAGGATTTAATACAACATTAAAAGATGCTGGCGCTTAAATGTCTTTCCTCCAGTGGCAAAGCCAATCATGCAGAAATCTTGCTTCTCAATCTACAGTATGGGCCTCATTACGACTTTGGAGGTAGCCATGCCCTTAATAAGGGCATGGCTGCCTCCAAAATCGGGTCCGGGTTCCCTGAATGGGGAAATACCGGACCATTCCGAGTATGAAGGGCCCGGTATTTCCTCTTTCAGGGAACCCGCGCCCGGTCCTTCCCCATTCCCCT
Organism: Ambystoma mexicanum; assembly: GCF_040938575.1. Lineage (NCBI taxonomy): Eukaryota > Metazoa > Chordata > Amphibia > Caudata > Ambystomatidae > Ambystoma > Ambystoma mexicanum. The sequence goes on from NC_090928.1 coordinate 357,766,415, forward strand.
TCGAGCCCTCATAGGGATCAATGGGAATGGAGAGGGAGCTAACAACGGGCCCATTACGAACAGGCCCATTGTTAGCTCCCTGGTCCCTCGCGGGACCCGCTATGGACATCTGGAAAAACCAGACGTCCAGAGCGTGTCCCACGAGGGGACCTCGTAATAGTGCAAAGTGGGTTTAACGGCACCGGCACCATTAAATCCATTCTGCACTTCTTTTAATGAGGCCCTATGTCTCAGATATATAAGTACTCACCGACCGCACAGAAACACCACCTCCTTTAGCATCCCTTAATATTACCAATGTAAGTCTTCTCTTTTTTTATTTTACCACTCCTATTATCAGAATGAACTCTTATTATCGTACCGATAGCTGCATGAGGACACGCCACAGGTTTCAATTCATGATGCACACATGCGAGCACCTAAAGTTCGGGTGACCAGATTTCCAAAATGAAAAAACGGGACGACCAACAACATAAAAGAGGGACTACCTCATCGCAGCCCACCAATTACCGCCCCTCCCCAACATGCCCCCACAACCACCACCCAATCATATTTCCAGCACTTCTTTTTATAAACTGTATATGATCTCATTTGTGCAGTTTTGTTTGTGAATCTTGGCATGTTAATGCAAAACAAGCATTTGCTATAACTGATATTACATGACTTGCTGTACAACCTTTTCCAAGCCTGTCTCTGTGGCACTGTCGGTAAGTGTTGTGACTTGCACCTGAAAGGTTGTGGGTTCGAGGCAATCCTCCAGCGCCAACATTCTGAAGGTGTTGTGAAAAAAAGAATACACTTTTAATTACCATAGCCGCCCAACCATGCAAACCCTGGATGTGGCTTCTAAAATGAAAAAACTCCTGGGACCCCAGGACGGAGGGTGATTTCCCGGGGCTGTCTGGTCACCCTACCTAAAGTATAAAAATCACTACTTTGCATCTTTATCTCTTTGGTGCGTCGTAAGGGTGCCTTAGCTTGCCTTTCTCTGTGCGCCGTTTTGCTCTTGAAGCGAGTACTTGGTTTCATGACCGGCCTATTAATTTCCACCCAGCAGCTTTTGAGCTATTTTGTGCTCAATGAATGTAGCTGCATTCATTGCTCTGTGCTGTAGACAGCATGGCCAAATAGTGGTTTACTTTACTTTTAAGCTAGGTAGTTTATACGCTAATTGTGAATCTGCCTCGATCTGCATCTCGAGCAGTGGCTTAATGCATTTCTGACCCAAATGAGCTCGTAAATCGGAATAGCTGGTTTTCAATGCATGTGCTCATGATGCAACTTTTACTTGACCATTCTGTTATTAAATTATGTGGACGTTATTTGGCACTCTTTTACATGTCTCTATTCGCAAACCCAATACTTTTGGATGTTGAACTTACATATTTGAGAATCTGTTATTTTATGCTCTCGGGAGATAGCAGACTGTTGATTGTCAATGTTCATGTATCCAAAGCTGCCATGCGCTCGCCATTAGCGAGTTAATGATGGTCTCTTGGCCAGTAATGAATGTGTGCATGTGCTGAATTGAGGATGGCAAATGACTGATGTGCTAGTAGCTTGCAACATTCTATGTTCAGCTTATTTGATGCTGCTACTTGATTCACGCTGATAATTGGTACTAACAAATGCTGTTGCCCAAACAGGTTAGTGGTCGTTTTGGGCTGTTTGTTGACAACGTGCCTTTTATTCAGTGGATAACTGCATGGGTTTAGTCTGGAGAGGCAGCCCTCAAGTTAAATCGGTTTTGGTGGATTCTGATCACCTACAGTGTGGATGCACTTTTTGTTGCATGTTGGGCATGAGGGAGGATTAGATAGCTGCTAGTTGTGTGGTCTTCTGGTGGATCTGAAAATTGTAGCTGGGTTAAGTTCGGCTTGTTTTTTTTGTTTTTTTGTGAGCATAAAAGTGTAACGCTCACCTGGTTCCCACAGAGGCGCGGCGTCGAAGGCGCAGAACTCTGAAGATGGACAGAAAGGGCCCCTCTATTCTGGCTTCCCTGGTTCGTTGGATACCCTCCTGTGCGTGAAAAGGCAGTATTACCAACTGTGGAACAATGCTCAAGCCTCCCACTCCCTTCCAACCCTCCACGATACCTCCTCCACGATTCCCTGTGAAGCCTCACCTTAGGGTTTGGAAGGATGAGCTCTCCATCCTGCTTCTGATGCAGGGGCGCGTTGAAACCCAGTTACTTCACTGGATTGAGGATTGATGGGAGTTCAGGTAAGCTTGACTGTTCAGGTAAGGCGCTGTAAAAGTTCTGTTCAAAAGTTCAAGCTTAATAATAATGTTTGTTGTCTAATTGCAGCAAGCGCTAATGTTTATGTCTATTTCCCCTTAGTGGCCGGGGTTCGGAGTTCCGGAGATATGGCGCCGACCCGAAGTGAAACAGTTCTGGATGAGCGCTCAGGTAATGTCTTTGCATTCGCTCATTCAATGTCTTTGTCTTTTTTCCCCATAGGGGCCGGGGTCCGGAGATGCCAGGAAGCGGCAGGACCCGAAATGCAGTGGGAATAATCCAACAGGTAAGACTTAAAAGGAAACTGAGCTTTCCTTATTCCTTTTCTCCCTCTCACCTTTGTTCTTGTCTTTTTTCCTCTAGGCGCCGGGGCGTAGCTGAATCCGGAAGATTGCTGCAGAAGATGGAAGCGCCTTGCAAAGGTGAGTAAAATGCAGCGCTGCAGCGATCAAAACAAAATGCCTTTAAAATGATGTCTTCCTTTTCAGGGCCGTTGGAGAAATGACTCTGGGATGCAGATTTAGCAGGTAAGGGCTTTTCTTCTCCTATTCTCTTCCTTTCTACCCTTGCAGGTGTTCCAGGGTGCTGGCAGGCGTGGCTGAAGTCAGGATGCAGGAGCTGACACGGTGAGCGTCCAGCTGCTAGGTGCAGAACAACGCAAAGCACGTGTGGCTGTTCGGGTGGGGTTTAAATAGCCTTGGAAGAAGTTCCTGGTATGTATCCTTCCACCAATCAGGTAGGTATCCTTCCCCGACCACACCCGGGTGGTGAAGTAGTCCTACAGGTAAAGTAGTCCCATTCAGGCCTCAAGAGGGCCTGGATGAAGCAGCAAGGTCTGCATCAGGTAAGTGTGCACCCAAGCACTTAAACACATATCCTCTTCTATGAGCCTGGCGCCTAAGGCGCCAGGACTGGGGACCGCTATGAGCCTGGCGCCTAAGGCGCCAGGACTGAGTCCAAAGGGCCCCGACTTGGGCCCGCTGAGACTTCCCTGGGGAAAATGATGTCTGCCTCTGGGGTTGCTGGGCCCGGCCTGGCTCTTTGGAGGTAGGCATCATGACAGTACCCCCCCTCAAGGCCCCTCCCAAGGTCATTTCCTCCGGGGGTTTTGGTTTGTGCGGGAATCTTCGATGGAATCGTTGAATTAATCGTGGTGCGTGAACATAGTTACTGGGTTCCCAAGATCTTTCCTGAGGTCCATATCCTTTCCAATCAACAAGATAGAAGAGTTTCGACTTAACTATCTTGGAATCTAAAATGTCTTTCACTTCGAATTCTAATTCTCCATCAATTTGGACAGGGCCTGGGGGCTCAGACAGTCTGGTTCCAGGTTGTACTGGTTTTAGAACAGATGCGTGAAAAACGGGATGAATCCGCATGTTGGATGGTAAATCGAGTTTAAAGGCCACTGGGTTGATAATAGCTTTGATGGGGTAAGGCCCAATGAATCTGGGATTAAAAGTTCGCTGACCCTTGAGGGGTAGATGTTTAGTTGCTAGCCATACCTGATCTCCTACTTGGTAAGGAGGAGTTTTACTTCGGTGCAAATCAGCGTTTTCTTTATACTTTTTCTTGGCTTGCTGTAAGTGGGTTGTAGCTTCTTTGAAGGCTTGGGTTATTGTGGAATGTAGGTGATTTACTGCAGGCATCTCCAGGGTCAGAGGTGGATCTAGGTCAGAGGTCCGAGGATGGTGACCATACAGGGTATAAAAAGGAGTCTGTCCGGTTCCAGAATGCACTGAATTGTTGTATGCATATTCTGCAATCCAAAGGATGTCTTTCCAATTTAACTCAGATTGGTGTAACATGTACCGCAGATATTGCTCGAGAGTCTGATTGGTTCTCTCGGTTTGTCCGTCGGTCTGGGGGTGGTGGCTGGTGGATAACCGCACGTCTATTTGTGCTAGTTGGCAACATTTCTTCCAAAAGTGGGAGATAAATTGACTTCCACGGTCTGAGACTAATATGGAAGGGAAACCATGTAACCGCACTATATTTTCCATAAATTCCTTGGCCAAGGTGGAAGCTGACGGCAATCCTTTTAAAGGGATAAAATGGGCCATTTTGGAGAATAGATCCACTATTACGAGAATCGTGTTGTAACCACCACAAGGAGGCAGGTCAGTTATAAAGTCCATTGACAAGGTGTGCCAAGGTGCTGGTGGAATGTCCAAAGGTTGAAGTAGGCCGGCTGGCCTTTTCTTTTGACTCTTATTTTGGGCACAGATTCCGCAAGACAACACAAATGACTTTATGTCTTTTCTCCAAGAAGGCCACAAGAAGTGGCGTTTGATCTTTTCTTCTGTTTTCGCGATACCGGGGTGTCCTTCCATTAATGATTCATGATGACGGGTAATGACAAGTTCCTGCAATTCTTTACTTGGCAGAAATAACCGCTCTTGGAAGTAGGGTAAATCATCCTTAACGGTGTAGTGAGGACCCTTTTGACTCCATTCCAGTAAGGCAGAAGAGTCAAAAAGCTGTTTTACTTGAGCTTGGATGTCCTCAATGGTTTGCAATGAAGTCAAGCCCAGAATTCTTTGTTCCGGTATGATTGGCACAGGTTCTAAACTCGAATTGGGTTCTTCCATGCCTATCCGGGATAAGGCATCTGCCTTACCATTCTTGCAGCCTGGGCGATAGGTAATTACAAAATCAAATTCCGCAAAGAATAAAGCCCATCGGAGTTGTCACGAAGATTGAGCTTTGGCCGTCTTTAAATACTGCAAATTTCTGTGGTCCGTAATTATGGTGATGGTGTGTCTTGCACCGAGAAGATAGTGACGCCAAGCCTTGAAAGCTGATTTAATAGCAGTAGTTCTTTGTCGGTAATTGCGTAATTGAGTTCAGGTGGAGAGAATTTTCTGGACCAAAAGGCTACAGGGTGTAGTTGGTTAGTTTCTGGGTCTCTTTGCGACAGGACAGCCCCCATGGCCGAAATGGATGCATCGGTTTCCACGATGTAAGGGAGATCTGGGCGCGGGTGCTTCAATACAGGTGCAGAGGTGAATTTGGTTTTCAGGTCCTAAAAGGCTTGTTCAGCCTCAAGAGTCCATTCAAAGCGTTTATTTTTCTTTAGGAGACCTGTGATGGGTTGAACAGTTCGAGAAAATTCCGGGATGAACCTTCGATAGAAATTGGCAAAGCCAAGCATGCTTTGCACTACCTTCACAGAGCTAGGAGATGGCCATTTGAGAATGGCGTCCACTTTCCGCGAGTCCATTCGGATTCCTTGAGGTGTCAGGATGAATCCGAGAAACTCCACTTCTGTGGTATGAAAAACGCATTTTTCAAGCTTGGCAAATAATTTGTGCTGGCGCAATTTCTCAAGAACTGCCCTAACATGGTTTCTGTGATCAGATTCTGAGGAGGAATACACCAGGATGTCGTCAATATAAACGATGACACAAACATCGATAAGTTCCCGAAGAACATCATTCATGAAGTACTGAAAGGCGGCAGGTGCGTTGCACAAACCGAAGGGCATTACTTGATATTCGAAGAGCCCAAATTTGGTGCGGAATGCAGTCTTCCACTCGTCGCCCTCTTTTATACGTACCAGGTGGTAAGCTCCTCGGAGATCTAGCTTGGTGTACACACGAGCATCTTTTACTTGGTCGATAAGCTCAGGTATCAGGGGCAAAGGGTAACGATTCTTAATCGTTATCTGATTTAGGGCGCAGTAGTCAATACAGGCCCTAAGGTCTCCTTCCTTTTTAGGTACGAAGAACAAAGCGGAAGAGACTGGTGACTTTGATGGGCGAATGAAGCCATTGGCCAGGTATTGATCCAAATACTGGTGCAAATGCAGGTTCTCAGGTTCAGTAAGAGCATAAATCCTACTACAAGGTAGTTGTGCATTGGGTACCAAGTCGATTTGGCAATCGTAAGATCGATGGGGAGGTAAGGTGTTAGCCTGCTCTTTCTGAAAAACGTCTTGGAATTCTTGGTATTCAGATGGTAGCTGTACAGGGGTGGAAGTTACAGAGGCTAGACCCATAGCTGGATTCCTTGGGTAACAGGTTGGTTCACAATCAGGAAAATGTATCTTCTTTGCTCGCCAGTGTATTCTCGGATTATGTGTTTCTAACCAAGGGATACCAAGAAGTACTTGAAATTGTGGGGCCTTGATCACATCAAACACGATTGTTTCCCGATGTCCGTCCTGACCCACCAGAGTGATTTCAACTGTGGAATGCGTTACAGGCCCTGAGGCTATTTCGGTTCCATCAACTGTAGTAATTACATCTTGGGTTACTTTCGGGCGGAGAGGAAGCTTAATCCTGGAAGCCAATTCACGGTCTATGTAATTTCCAATAGCTCCACAGTCTATGTATGCTTTTATAGCATGCAACTGCTGAGGCTGTTTTGGGTTCACAAGCACCATTGGCATGACAAAATGCGAGGTCAAAGAGTTTGTTTTCAAGCTCGGCAAGCGGACCCCTACGCTTGTCGGGCTAGGTCGTTTCCCGAACCAGGTGTCAATAACTCATTATCAGTGGCTCCAACGACCTTCTTGGGTGGTTTAACTGGACAACTTTGAAGAAAGTGACCGGAAGTTCCGCAATACAGACAAAGTTGCATTTGTCGCCTTCTCTCTCGTTCCATCTGCGTTAATGGTCCTTTAACACTGCCAATTTGCATAGGTTCGGAAACGTCAGTACTCTTGGAGTTAACGTGGGTCTTGATAGGTACTCTGGTTTCATACTTGAGCCGATCTGCTTTTCTATTTTGAAGTCTGTGATCAAGTTGAACCACTAAGTCTATGTAGTCTGCGCAGGCCTGGGGTGGATCTACTATCTGAGCTATAACATCTTTAAGCTCTCCGTGCAGGCCTTGATGAAATAATGTGATCCTTTTATTTTCAGGCCATCCGGTTTCCACAACTAGTCTATTAAAGGTGGCGATATAGGACAAAAGATCCTGGTTACCTTGTCGTAAGGATAGCAGTTCGTTGTCAAGGGCCTGTCCCTGCGAGTGTCGAGCGAACAATCTTTCCATGCTGGCCTGGAAGCCCTGGAAATCCCGGAGAATGGGATCATCCTGATTTACCAATGGAATAGACCAATCGGCAGCGCAGCCACTGAGGTAAGATAGTACAAAGGCTACTTTGGTCTGGTCGTTGGGGAAGGCCCCGGGCCTGCATAAAAAGTGTAAACGGCATTGGTTCATAAAAACGGCATATTTCTTGGGATCCCCCGCAAAACGTTCCGGCGGGGCCAAAGGCATGTGTCCAGGTAGATTGATTTGTACCGGGTTATTCGAACCCATTGTTGTAGAAATATCTCCGGAAACAGGTAAAGGAGTGTGCTCTGCCTGGCCCTGCAATAACCTTTTGGCCAGATCATCAGTTCTTTCCTTGGATAGGATTAGTTCCCTTCTGAGAGCATTAGTCTCCTGGCGGGCTGAGTGCACTTCTGCCCGTAATTCCCCTAAAAGATGGGCCAGCTGATCTGTCTCGGAAGTCTCTATAGCGCCCAGGTGGGAAATTGTGGTAAGGCTTCGCGTTCTGTAACGCTCACCTGGTTCCCACGGAGGCGCGGCGTCGAAGGCGCAGAACTCTGAAGATGGACAGAAAGGGCCCCTCTATTCTGGCTTCCCTGCCTCGTTGGATACCCTCCTGTGCGTGAAAAGGGAGTATTACCAACTGTGGAACAATGCTCAAGCCTCCCACTCCCTTCCAACCCTCCACGATACCTCCTCCACGATTCCCTGTGAAGCCTCACCTTAGGGTTTGGAAGGATGAGCTCTCCATCCTGCTTCTGATGCAGGGGCGCGTTGAAACCCAGTTACTTCACTAGATTGAGGATTGATGGGAGTTCAGGTAAGCTTGACTGTTCAGGTAAGGCGCTGTAAAAGTTCTGTTCAAAAGTTCAAGCTTAATAATAATGTTCGTTGTCTAATTGCAGCAAGCGCTAATGCTTATGTCTTTTTCCCCTTAGGGGCCGGGGTACGGAGTGCCGGAGATATGGCGCCAACCCGAATGAAACAGTTCTGGATGAGCGCTCAGGTAATGTCTTTGCATTCGCTCATTCAATGTCTTTGTCTTTTTTCCCCATAGGGGCCGGGGTCCGGAGATGCCAGGAAGCGGCAGGACCCGAAATGCAGTGGGAATAATCCAACAGGTAAGACTTAAAAGGAAACTGAGCTTTCCTTATTCCTTTTCTCCCTCTCACCTTTGTTCTTGTCTTTTTTCCTCTAGGCGCCGGGGCGTAGATGAATCCGGAAGATTGCTGCTGAAGATGGAAGCGCCTTGCAAAGGTGAGTAAAATGCAGCGCTGCAGCGATCGAAACAAAATGCTTTTAAAATGATGTCTTCCTTTTCAGGGCCGTTGGAGAAATGACTCCGGGATACAGATTTGGCAGGTAAGGGCTTTTCTTCTCCTATTCTCTTCCTTTCTCCCCTTGCAGGTGTTCCAGGGTGCTGGCAGGCGTGGCTGAAGTCAGGATGCAGGAGCTGACACGGTGAGCGTCCAGCTGCTAGGTGCAGAACAACGCGAAGCACGTGTGGCTGTTCGGGTGGGGTTTAAATAGCCTAGGAAGAAGTTCCTGGTATGTATCCTTCCACCAATCAGGTATGTATCCTTCCCCGACCACACCCGGGTGGTGAAGTAGTCCTACAGGTAAAGTAGTCCCATTCAGGCCTCAAGAGGGCCTGGATGAAGCAGCAAGGTCTGCATCAGGTAAGTGTGCACCCAAGCACTTAAACACATATCCTCTTCTACGAGCCTGGCGCCTAAGGCACCAGGACTGGGGTCCGCTATGAGCCTGGCGCCTAAGGCGCCAGGACTGAGTCCAAAGGGCCCCGACTTGGGCCCGCTGAGACTTCCCTGGGGAAAATGATGTCTGCCTCTGGGGTTGCTGGGCCCGGCCTGGCTCTTTGGAGGTAGGCATCATGACAAAAAGTGCGTCTTATTCCCAATGGGGGTATTTTATTGAAGTGTAAACATATTTTAACTCTGTTTTTGACCTGATTTATGCGTAGATGTGGTCCCAAGTGTACAACTGTTCCAATCTTATCCATGGAGCTTTTTGGGTGAATTAGAGCAGTGGACTCTTGTATGTGTTTTCAATCTTGTTGTTGGGAGCAAGATGGTATTTTTGGGCGTATTTCCAATTTTAGGGGAGTAAACCCGACTGGTACACGCCTTGTCTGTAGGGCTGTGTGGCACTGGTTGCAGGCAATCTCCCAGAGAAGCGTGCAAGCTAATTTCCGTGTACACTATACACATACGCATGTGTCCTAAGCAGACCGTTGTGTGCCTCTGGTGCTAGGAATTGTAGGCCTGGACTGATATGTACATTGTTTAGGGTTCTGTTTGTGGTTTTTTTAATTGCTGGGTGCAAGTTACTTTGAGAATATTATGGTAGCATAGATGCTAAGATTGTGGCTGGCCTGGTGGGCAATTTGTATGGCAATGTTTTGCAAGTTGTGCTCTTGGGTTAAGGTATTTTGATAATGGATGCCCTGAGGCGCCATGTTTTCTGGCAATGGAAGTACGCAGCGACTGATCCTGGCTGTCAGTGTGCAACACCGGAACGAGTAGAAGACACACTATTTACTAACATTCACCAGTCTGCTCTACTCCACTCTTGTTACAGCTTCATATGGGACACCCCTTCTAAAATTTGATGGAAATTAATTTCTAACCTTCAATGCCTCTGTTAATGTATGCAAAGAGTTTGTCACCCAAGAGATGTGTAGCAGACATTGATTCGGATCTGAGTACTAGAATTGAATCACTTTTGCTCTTCTACCTGTACATTGTACATTGTATTTTGATTTCTCCAACTGTGGCACAGATCTGAGACTTATGCTCAACTATTGTTTACAGTTTTCTTTTTCCTTATGTGTTACTCTCAGTTCTTCCTTTTGAGACACCGTAATTAATATGCAGCTGTCTTGACATAGGAAACCGTGTGGATTAAAAATTGCACCACTAAAGATAAGAATTGTCTTTCCCAATTATATAGACTATACCTTCACAAAACAATTCACTGGTTTTGTTTAACCCCTAGAAGTTTTAGAATACATCATGACTTTGAATTAATGGTGTATCTCTGACAACACCACTTATTCAAATACAACTAATCTCATCCCGAATTTATAGTATGTTTTAACTTTGCTAGGCGGTTACCACCAATGTGATACACTGCTCATTTCAGCCTCAGGTTCTGCCGTTATGGGCTGCCCCTTCAGTTCACACACGAGTACAAGACATGGCAGTAGTGGTTATAAAGGTAGAAAGTTGTTACAGAGATGTGTTCCAGTTTGGGGGATTCCATAGTGTACAACTAAACGTTGTCCATAAGAATACGTCTGTATGCTACAAGGTCCCAATGTGATAAAATGGGAGTCATGGAATTGGACATCTGGGAGCAAATTCACAGCATTATCTATTGGACACCAGCAGAAAAAATCACAGCAGGGCTTCCTTGCAACGGATGGAGTGGATGGAACGGATGGAGTGAATGGAACGGTTCGAGTGCATGGTACGGATGAAGTACATATAACGGATGGAGTGCATGGAACGGATAGAAAGGATGAGTGCAGAGAACGGAGCGAGTGCCGGGAACATAGGCAGTGCATGAAACAGGGAGTGCATGGAACAGATAGAATGCATGCAACTAATAAAGTAGATAGAACCAATGGAATGATGGAACGGATAGAGTGGATGCAACGGATAGAGTGGACTGAACTGACAGAGTGGATGGGACGGATGAAATGGATGGAACGAATAGAGTGGATGGGATGGATGGAATGGATGGAAAGAATAGAGTGGATGGAACAGATGGAATGGATGGATAGGTTGGAGTGCATGAACGGTTGAAGTGCAGGGTATGGATGAAGTATAAAACACACGGAGTGCATGGAACGGATAGAACGAAAAGAGTGCATGGAATGGAGTGAGTGCACGGGACCGAGGAAGGAATGGTTGGACCGATTGGACTGCTCAGAACAGTTGGAGCGCATGGTATGGATGAAGTACATGGAATCAGAAGAAGTGCATGGAATGGATAGGAGGAAGGGAGTGCATGGAACAGAGGGAGTGCTTGGAATGGATAGAGAACTTGGAACCGATGAAGTGGATAGAACCGATGGAGTGGATGGAACCGACAGAGTGGATGGAACCAATGGAGTGGATGAAACCGATGGAGTGGATGAAACCGATGGAGTGGATGAAACCGATGGAATGGATAGAACGGATGGCGTGGATGAAACAGATGGCATGGATAGAACGGATGCAGCAAATGGAACTGATGAAGTGAGTAAAACACATGGGACACAGCCTCACCAAAACCCACCATATCACACCACCACGCTTACTCTCTCCTATACACCACCACTCAACTAGAATACAGTTATACTATGACACATTCAGTATAGCTGTTCTCATACTAACACCCGCCACATACTGCCCATCATCCTAACAAACTCACCCAGCTCAGCACACACCACCGGCCTAAGCGTCTCCTCAGGCCTAACACAGCCAGAAATCACTCTGGGTATCAACCCACCAGAATGAACACATATTCCTGACCTCCCAAACCATCACACCTACAGCTAATAAGCGGCTATCACGCAAATACCTCTCCAGCTGCACACATATCCGGTGCACCCACGCACCTTATGACTCTCTCTCTCTCTCTACTGACTCGAACTTCGGTTCCCGAGGGCGTTCAACCTACCAGTGCTTTGAGATCATACCAATGATACATGAGGCGCTATATAAATACAAAGTAACATAACATAACATAACATAACATAACATAACATAACATAACATAAATGAAAAGCAGTAAACACACACTGTTATTATCACACACAGACACACATAAAGAGATCCTCAGGCAAACATACCACTCAAAGCACCTAGATTTGGTGGGTGTCACTCGCCCTGTACTCAATTCGAGTTTATCAAAATCTGTGTACCATTCCATACACTTGGATAGGCTATGTTCCACTAAAAACACTGACTTTCAACTGCCTTGAAATTGCAATAGGTTAGGTAGGTGCAAAGAGAGGTAGAGACAAGAAAACAGAGAGGCAAAAACGTATAGCAAGACACAGCCGCACAAAGGCGGCAATCTCAAATGTCCCTAATCCATGCAGGGTAGGTGATCAATTCCTTGTTTCAGTCTTTGGATTCTGGAAAAAGTACTTTTCCTATTTTAAAATTAGGACTACAAGTCTCAGGATGCAAAGGAAAAACCAGGATGGAGCACCCACTTAAAGCTTAAATGGGGAAACCTAAAAGCTCTTACAAATGCACATAGGCCAAAGCAAATACATACACGCTCATTCTGACATATTTATAGTAATGCACAGGGAGGCAGCCCATGCACACATACACAAAACTGTATCCCTTATCCACCCAAATCCACTCAGAAGCACCAAGCGTGCCGGCCTCAGTTAACAGGACAGTCATGCAAAGGTTATGGACAGCTGCCTTCTAATAATACCTAGAATGCCCCTGCCTGTAGTCTGTGGGCATTTGTCTTACTACTCTTAGTACTCAGCATTGACCTATACCTGAAGTACAAAAATAGTTTTAGAGTTACCGAAAGTTGCCAAGTATTTGTTGCCTGTGTGAATTATTATCCACTCATCCATCTCATCACAGTCTCCTAGTATTACCCTTTCCAAAATGTAGCATTGAAGAAAACTAAACAACATAAATACCCTCCTCCTCACAACATGACCTCTTCTTATCTGTCGCTGCTGCAATGAACAGATCAGTCTTTTCCAGAACCAAAGATAAGCATATGAAATGTATGACACCGTAATGTTACTTTTGTATTGCAGGTTTGCATATTCCTATGCTCTCTGCATCATTCTACCAATCTTGGGACAGTTGGGACCTACTCTGTGGACCAGTTCCTCTCTGATCCCCGAGTATTGCTGGGCAGGCTGAGTGATCCTGGGGACAGCTTCAGGTCAGGGAAAAGCCAGTACTCTCCCACTCTTGTGGCACTATCCAGCATACAGCGGTCTCTATACAAAGTGGGAGCATAAACACTTATTCTGGTTCCAGATCTCAGCAGTGCGATAGCATGCAACAATTCACTTTTCCGAAGCCCCTCGGTTGCATTGGTTATGGCACAGAAGCATAAGGAAGAAGATAAACCAACACTGCTGCCCGTGCATGTTGGCAAGCAACCTGCCATATTGAACAATGAAACTTTAGTCTGCAGCTCCGTGCAAAGTAACACCCGCACAGGAAAATGCCTCTGGAACAGACAATGTGGCAGCTCCTATGTACTTACTACTTAGTGAACAACCTACTAAGACAGTGGTCTGCAACCTTTCGTTATGTAGATGATTTGAACTTCAACTCCAGCCAGCCCTAGCCATCGTAGTCAATGGCGACAGATCATGGGAGTAATAGACACCTGCACTATGATAGCTATGGAGAAGGATACATTCCAAAGCCTAACCGCTACTGCTATTGCCCAGTGATGTTGAAAGCAGCCATTCTTTGCTCTCCCTGATTGAACTTTGCACAGTGCGACTTGACACCACAGGGTGCTTTGCTCTAGCCTAGTCACAGCGAGCTGTGAGCATGAAGGCGGCCCAGACAGCTACTTTGGTCATTGCCTGAGACTAGTGCCCAGTGCGGGTGGGCCGGCTGGGAAGGAGGCGAGCGGCAGGTGTCGAGCGAGTGTGTGGCACCGATTACAGTGCCCCTGTGAAGAAACATTACCTAGCGGGTCAACTTCTTGGTGAGCGCCGTGATTGCCCACTACTGGAGCAGGTGAGACTCACTGTAGACTGAAGATCAGTTTGGCCACTGAGATGTTAGTGAGACAGCTAGTGAGACAGGCAGCAGGTCTGCAGTAACTCCCATCTGTTTGCCACCACTTAATTGGCTAGTACAACATTGTAGCAGTTAGCAAAGTTAGCAAAGGGATTGTATTGGAAGTTGGCTAATACTGATACATTTGCAGCTAGTTGTTGCTTGTTGTATTTTGCCCCTTTTCCCCCTTACCTTGAGCTCACTTTTGAGCTTGCCCCATGCATATGTCCAGGTAGTGCATTCAATTGAGTAGCCCCAAAACACATCACTTTGTTTTGCTGATAGTGACTGCTGGACGATGTCCTTTGAGCCATCGGCATTCATCCGGCATTCATCCGGCATTCATCCTTAGAATGTGTGGAGAGCGCATGGTCTTCAGTGTTCCATGGTGGGACCTGAGTGACTGGATGGAAAAAACACAGCGTGCATCTCGAGGGAAACAAAATGGATAGATGAAATGTTCCCAGCATCAGGGGCAAGTTCAGACTGCATAGTGACTCTACAGTTTAAAAAACAGTTGTCATTTGCTCTATCTGCAGATCAGACCCTTGTACTGGACACAAGTGCTGGCAGTGTTCTATTACGAGGGTCGGAGGGCCAACAAATTAAGATCTGTATTGGCATATGTCCCCCTGTTAACAAGGAGAGTGTGTCATCATGTCCAAGTATGTCAAAAGATCTAGTAGTTGTGGAAAGCAACAGTAACCTGAAACTTCTTGCATCCCCCTCGACAATTTAGGTTGGGAGGCCCTGATTACCAGTATGTGGAATGAAGGATAAGCTGGGGGTTTGCTTCCTCTGGCGATGGGAGGGGAAAGCAGAGGCAAAAAGTGCATGTCCAGCGGTCTTCTTGTGGCTCGGGCATACCCAGCAAAAATTTCCTGCGAAGCAGGATACTCAAAACCGTTTCATTCGGTCTGCCAGGCCCCCTTCTCACAGCTTGACATTGGCCTCCCGCTACGTATGCCTTTGCTTCCCACTGTATATGCTCTGCACTGCATCACGGGTCTCAAGCACTCCTCCTGCTATGCTGCCACACCAGAGAGATCTCTCCGCACACAGCTGGCTGTGCTCCTATAGCTGCCTTGGCTTCTGCCTCTCCCTCTTCCTTGGCTTCCATTTGTTTCAGGTTTCCCGTTTTTAAAGCTCCCACCTCCATTTGTATTACAAAATGAACTAGACCTCTCACCAACAAAGCGGTAGTTTTGCTTTACACCTGTTGTTCTCCTCCTCGTCCCAGTACTTGGCTGGGGTTGATCGTTGCTTTTTGTTTCTCAAAATGAAGATATGTTATTCTAGTTATCCTCTTCTTTGTTCAAGTACCGTATTGATGCCATTTAGGTCATATTTTAGGGGATCCCAAGAAAAGGGTTGACAAAAGTTCATGAAGGCTTGGGGGATGGAGGGTTCATGTTGGGAAATGGGGGATACCATGTATCACTTAAGGATATCCTCTCCCCAAATCTCCTCAACTCAGGTGATCCTCTCTCACATTTCCAACCCCAGGGTCAGGATCCAAAACCATGGCCTTTCCCTGGCCGCCTGAGAAGAGTATCCCTGGGAAAAATAAGTGAGGCTGCCTTCAGGTGCCTCACATACCCTTCCCTTAAGAATAGGGCCTCTCGCATAACGGAAATATGGTAATAGTTTATTTTCTCAGGGTGGGGGTTTGCTGGGAATCTCTCTGGATTGAGGACCAATCCCACACAGAAGTGGTGGCTATAAAGGGTTCTTCATGCCAATTTTTTGCTAGGTAAAAACTGTGAACGGCTTGGGCTGACTTCATGTAGTATGGATGGAAATCTGGGAAAGTCAGTCCCAATGATCGTTTCTTCTGGTAGATCCAGAAAGACAGCTGAAGGAAAAATTGTAGTTTTGCCTTGCACATGTATGGGTATAGCAACTTTGGGGTATATCTCTTGATCTCGATTGACACAAGTAATTCTCATCAAAGGAGCACCATTTAATTGCTCAGGTGTTACTAGATTAGCTCACACAGCCACCTGTTTACTTCCAGAATCTACTAAGGCCTGTACCAGGATCCCACTCGCAAGAACTGATGTGTGACTGAACTTAGATGATGTCTCACAAAAGAAATTGCTCTGGGTTTCAATGTTTCCATAAAAACATGGATCCTCCCATTCTTCTCCTACCATACATGCAATCTCCATGGGTTCCTCCCTTTTATTTTGGGAACAATTCCGAGCTAGATTTCCTGGCTCATTGCAGGTAAAACAGATTGGGCTCATGGGTTGTATTGATCTACTGTATTCTCTCCTCACTTCCTCTTTGGCTTTGGGATTTCACTTTTTCTCTTTGTGGAAAGTTGGGGTGGGGAGGTCCTCTATTTTCTTTCCACCCTTCTAATGAGTATAGTAAATTAATTTGTTTGTTGGCATCAGTGACATTTTGGGCGGTTTCAATAGCTAAAGAGAGTGTGGGCTTGTTCAGTTGTAAGGCGGCCCGTAGGAGGGAGGTAAGGAGTTGATAAATTATTCTATGATTACGGCTTCCAATACTTCCGTAAGCTTTTCTTTCCTACCCCTAAGGACATTGTATTCTTAACTCGCTCTCCCAATTCCACTGGTATTTCCCCGGAGTTTAGTTTAATACTTCTTAACTTCTGACAATAGAAATGATTGGTTTGTCCCACTCTTTGTAAGAGACCTTCTTTGATTTCAGCAAAGGTGGCTGTTCCTGGGAGGTTTAGTAACTGGTAAGACATTTGCAATTCTCCTTTTAATAAAGGTCCTAGATAGCATAGTTTTAACTCATCCCCCCATCGGAACTGGGTTGCTGACCTTTCAAAGTTCAAGGAAAAATGTACTAAATCATCCCCTTCTTTTTTTCTTCAGCGGCAGTCAGACGTTCCAGTCCAATTTGAAATTTGTCTTTCACTTGTATTTGATGCACAGCCAGCTGAGCTAACACCTCATCTATGGATGACATGCTGTCTAGAGGTTATATGGTTTCACTTGAACTTTCTTCAGAATCGGACATAGACAAATATTCAGAGTCCCTTTTGGTTTCAGGGCCTGAATCCATTTTGGTTGGGCTGATTGAACTCATATTACCTTTTCCCTCTTTCCCTTGGACTAATTCTGTAGAAGGATGAGGTGGAATGGCAGGGGAGAGTCCCTTTCCATGGTTAAAAGAACCTAATGCCCCGGGTCGAGAAAACACTTGTGGTTTTCTGATGTTTAAAACAATTTGATCCCAATGTTTCAAATAATAGGTGGCCAAGGGAAGAATGTCACAAAGGGTCTGTGAGCTATACAAAGTCTTGACACTTAATCGGGACCTGCAAATGTGTGGCAATTATCTTCTTGATTAATGACACTTTAGCCTGAGCCTGAACTCTCACAATCATTTTTTTCCCTGAGAGCTTTTGGACTACAGCAACATAAGGGCTCCACAATGTTTACCAATTCAGAGTCTCCCACCCCTGACACCATTTGTGAAAGCAACATGAGTCAGACAGACAACAGGTTCAAATGTTCTCAACAAAGTTTTATTTAACTTTAAATGCAGGGTGGAATGATGCCTAACTTGCCTTATGCTGAGGTGGGATTTCCCTACCTAAAGGAAACTAAGGATAGTCTACAGGAAGTCCAAAGTAAAACTTCTGTCTGTGTCCAAAACCTATACTTGGCTTCACAAATAACTGCATACAACATGTAGGGATATCAGCATCAAACAGGAATAGTGTTCAATGTAAAGTTCAGAGCTCCTACTAGCACTTTGGCTTGTAATTAGCTCCCCTTCATCAAACAATCAAACACAGGGGTTCCCTTCCCCAAGTTCAAAGAAGTTCATTGTTAGGCAGAATCCTGCGCAGTGCCCTTAGGGGCAACTACAAACAATTAAGACTACAAGTGGTAATGCAAGTTCACCTTTGGTACAAACCTGTACTACACTGTTAAAGTGGTAGCAGTAGCGGAGCAGCCATACCTATCTCAAGAGTAAATGTGCAGTAGTAGAGATTACACAAAGGACCACAATTACTGTGACTCAAGCAAACACTGACTCAAGGTTTCAGGTAAACAAATATAAGTACATTTATTTTTAAACCATCTGTTATAAAACACACCACTACTATAAATTCAAAACCACGCGTACAATACACTACACAACCAATCCCACTTGTTCCAGCAAATTGGAGGTAAGTACATTAGGATTTGAAAGACCGGTGTTGCGATACTAACGCGTACCCGCGGATAGGAATGCTCACGAAGTTAAAACACGCTTTGTACTTAAGAATTTCAAACAAGGGAAAAGTGAATAAAAATCATGGGCAATACTTTTTCAAGGCAAGTAGACTCGAGGACTTATTCAAAGATACAGATTAAAGTCAATAGGCCTGCGCCAGTGTCAATGGAGCAAAGGGTCAGTTGCCGAGGATCACACGTTCAACAGTTCGAGATTCGAGATGCCAAGAGTTCGTAAAGATTGTCAAATGAAAGGAAAAGTTATAAGAGGGAGGGAAGAAATAACAAATCTTCATGGAGGAAAAGGGTTCACCCAGATTCCGGCGGTCAGACAGAGAGAATGACCAAATGTACACAGTACCTTATTCCGTTGGAGAAAAGCTGGTGCCACGACAGTTGTTCCTGGTAGTTCCTGCAGACTCACGGTTCCTGCAGCTTCAGTTGTGGGGACAAGAAGGAGGACGTCTGGAGTGATCTGCACTACCCAGGGATGAGACCAGCATCAACGAAAAAGACAATGAATAAAAGATGCGCTCCTTTAAATCAGGAGAGGGCTCTTCTGATGGCTATCCAGACCACTACAGCACAGCAGTGATTTCGACCCAGGAGAGGATTCTATGACTGAAAAAAAGACGAGTTGGTTGATCCTACCAGGCTCAAGGGAAGAAGACTATGGACTGGATCTTCTCTTAGTCGTTGAAGGGGTAGATAGCTCAGGACTGCAGCAGGGCTTCACCGGGACTCGGGGTTGCAGCAGCTGTCTTTTTCTCCACTTCTCTTTGGTTCCTTGTAGTTCCAGAGCCGACTCCGCCTTCTAGCTCAAGAGTCCCGCCTTTTATGCCAAAATCCCCCATTCACACAGCCAGGCTGTCAATCACTCAGCAGGGGGGTTGTCCAACCCGGATAACCACCTGAGCCAATCAACACAAAGTGCGACTTGGGTCTCCAAGGAGACCCTGTGTAGGGGGTGACTACACCCGCCCTTACATTCAGCCCACCTAGACACTCAGACGCCAAAGGAGGGCTTCTGGTTAGAAGCCCGCCAGAGGTCAGCGAACAAAGGAGGCAAACCTGGTTTGCTGCGCAAAGAAAGACCCAAAAAGGATGTTAACAAAAAGAAATGGCGATTAAACCCAAACGGAGCCGAAATAAAAAGTATTTGGGCTAGCGGGTTTAAAGTTCGAGGCTACTAAAATAGACTAAAACAGTACCACATTATGTAATATAATCGCGGTAGGAAAATTAGGGTAGATACCACTGCCACCAGCCAAGTCTTAATGTTAAGGGAGCGAAACAATGCTCCAAGAGGTACAGAAAAAAGGGCTAAGATTTAACCCTTTCCAATTCTCCATGTAAAATGGGGTGTACTGGATCTGTGGTTAAATTACTATGTAAAATTAATGGCAACTTCACTCTTTTCTGGGGGACAGGAGTCAGCCCCAGAAATGGAGTCGGTGGGAAGTCTAAAAGACAACCCTGTGTCACTGCACTGAAGGTGCTGTGTAAAACACAAAAGCGTGGGGCTACTGAAGTGATGTACTCCAGAGTCCACAATCACAAAAACAGATGAAATACACATGGCAAAACACAGGTAAGAGTGGGGGGAAAAGCTCCAGAAATCCAGCAAAGCTGCTGAGGGACTCACTAGGTAAGGGAAATTAGCCATAGAATGAGAATTCTCCCTAACACTTTCCCCCCCCACCGCAGACTAAGGCATAGGAGGATTTAATCCACTCCTGGATGGATCTCATACCTATAGTCGGTTATAAACATCCTAGGGAGACCATCAGCATTTTGGTGGTGACTTCCTGCTCTGTGCTCAATGGAAAAATCAAATCCTTGTAGGCAGATTGACCATCTGAGTAACTTTGGGTTTTCCCCTTTTATTTGCATCAGCCATCTCAAGGGTTGGTGGTCAGTCTGAATAATGAAGGTAGAACCATACAAGTATGGCCTAAACCTCTTCAGTGACCACACAATAGCAAAACATTCACGTTCTATTGTTGCCCACCTTGTCTCAGGATCCCTTAACTTCCTGCTGATGAAACAAAAATCGGTGTTCCCTACCTTTCTCATCCAGTTGACTAAGGACTGCATGTATACCTACATTAGAAGCATCAGTTTGTACAATGAAGGGTTGGTGATAGTCAGGAGCTCTTAGGACTGGAGCCTGACAAAGGGCTTTCTATAGACCTTCAAATGCTTGATTGCACTCCTCATTCCACCTGACCTTTTTAGGAAATTTGGGAGAGGAGAGGACATTCAAGGGTGAAGCTATGGTCCCATAGTTATCAATGAAGTTCCTGTAATACCCAGTGAGACCTAAGAAGGCTCTCAATTATTTTTGAGTAGTAGGGGTGGCCCAGTTTTGTACAGCTTGTACATTGCTAGGCAATGGCCTTATTTCACCTCCTCCTACCTCATGTCCAAGGTAGACCACTGTACTCTGACCAATTTAACATTTACTTGCCTTTGTGGTCAGATGGGCCTGTTCCAGAGCCTGCAATAGATAGCCTAGGTGATCAATGTGTTATTTCCATGTAGGGCTGAACACTGCAATGTCATCCAAGTATGCCATGCAGAAGTCCCCCATCCCATTCAGAACTTGATTGACCATCCTCTGAAATGTAGCAGGTGCATTCTTTAATCCAAAAGGCATTACCTTGAATTGGTAGAGGCCAGCTGGGGTGGAGAATGCAGTTTTCTCCTTGGCATGGTCTGTCAGGGCTATTTGCCAATAGCCTGACGTTTGGTCAAATGTGCTGAGGTACTTGGCTGCACCAAGTTTGTCCACCAGCTCATCTGTCCTAGGCAAAGGATGGGCATCAGTCTTTGTGACTGCATTTAGAGCTCTACAGTCCACGCAGAATCTCACCTCTTTGGATCCTGCCTTTGGTACAAGCACAACTGGCTAGACCATGGGCTAGTAGAGGTCTCTATAACCCCGAGATCAAGCATCTTGTTGACCTCATTACTTATATGAGTTCTTACATTGTCTGACATTCTGTACCCCCTGCTTTTGACAGGCAAACAGTCACCAGTGAGTATATCATGCTGGCCTCAAGGGGTCAAGCCTGGTGAAAGTAAGAACAGGGAGGCAACTGATTTAACAGTAACTTGCACTCATCCTGCTGGTCAAATGTGAGACTGGAACAGAGATTAACTCCATCCACTTGCTCATCACACACAATCTCTCTGAGGACCTTAAAGCCGTTATAATCGCATACCATCTCTAAGGGACTTCAACATGATTTTCACACTCCATACATGAATTGAAACTTGGTCTTCCATAGTAAACCTTTTGCATTTTCGTGGTTTTATTGCATGCACTCTTTCTAGAAAACTGGTGGGGTTGGGGTCTTAGTGGGTTAGAGGGGGAATCATATGCAAAACCAGCATTGTTGATGTGTGAAGGCCAGAGGCAGTGTCTGAGTCCTCAATGCCAGGATGGATCTGTGTAGTTTGTGACACTGGCAATTGGATTTCTAATTTATCCAGATGGAAGAGCCCACAATCCATTAAATGACAGCACTGTGATACTTGATTTTCCACTGCCTTAGGGGTTGAGTCAAATAAATAGAGATGAGTGCTTTAGCAAGTCTGCATCAGGTTAATTTTGTATTAATAGACACAAGGCTGCCATGTTTGGGGTAGAATATGTGTGTGTAGTTTAAGGTGGTAGGAGAAGGAGGGGTACATCATTTTAGATGGGGAAGGTCTAATGATTTATTAGGACAACCATTGAGGAGTTGAATACTAAATGTTTCCTTTCCAGTTATTTGTTGACCTATGTGTGGCCCCTGGGCGAACTTTAAAAAGATTCTTATCACACACCCTCTCTGTGGGGACTTTAGTGTTATCATTATCGCATAACATCTCTGTGGAGTCCTCAACATCTTAGAATTTACACAACATCTCTGTGGGGACTTACATGGCATATCTGCGGAAACCTTATTTTGTAATTTTTTATAATTTTATTTATTCTATAGCGGCTAATGCCTAAGGGCTTAACATCATCATAATTACATACTGTCTCTGTGGGACTTGAATGTTGCCATAATCATACACAATCTCTGTGGGGACGTTAGTGTTATCATAATCACTTACCATATCTGTGGGGATCATATTCTGTTTTTGTAAAAGTTTAGTATTTTATCGAGATTTCTATAGTGGCTAATGAATGAGTGCTTAACATCATCATAATTACACACTGGGGGTCATTACGACCTGGCCGGTAAGGGATACCGGGCACCAGTAAGGAGACCGGTGCCGGTAATCGCTTACCGCCCTATTCCGAGGTCTCTTGGCGGGGACCGTAAGGAACGTGTGGTCTGACCACACGTCCATTACGGGTCCCGCTAAGGGACTAGGGCGCTAATAACAGGATTGCAAGTCGCGAGCCCATTATTAGCGCCCTCCCCAATCCCATTGAGCCCTATGGGGGCTCAATTGGGAATGAGGAATGGTTTGTTCAATGGGGACTTAACGGTCCCGCCAGGGTCGGACTACACCGGTAAGTCCCCATTGAACAACACTGGACATGGACACGGTATGGGAGGCAGCCATGGAGCTAATAGCTCCATGGCTACCGCCCAGGTTGTAATGACCCCCACTGTCTCTGTGGGGACTTTAGTGTTATCATAATCACTTGCCATATCTGTGGGAACCATATTTTGTATTTGTATTTTTTGTATTATGTTTAGATTCATATAGCGACTAATACCCAAGCGTTTAGCAGCATCATAATTACACACTGTCTCTGTGGGGACTTTAGTATCGTCATAATCACACACCATCTCTATGGGGACCTCATCATCATTGTAATCACACACCATCTCTGTGGGGACATAAGTGTTATCATAATCTCTTACCATATCTGTGGGGATCTTATTTTGTATTTGTAAATGTTTAGCATTTTATCTAGATTTCTATAGTTGCTAAAACCCAAGCACTTAATAGCACCACATTAAACACTGTCTGTGTGGGGACTCGAGTATATTCCTAATCACACACGATCTCTATGGGGACCTTATCATTGTAATCACACACGATCTCTATGAGGACCTTATCATTGTAATCACACACCATCTCTGTGGGGACCTTAGTGTTATCATAATCACTTACCATATCTGTGGGGACCACATTTTCTATTTCTATTTATTGTATTATATTTAGATTTATATAGCGACTAATGCACAAGCGCTTAACAGTATCATAATTACACACTGGGCCTCATTATAAGCATGCAGGTCCAGAAACAATGGTGCCGGTAAGGTTACTGGCACTGTTGTTTCCGGACCAGCATACTACAGGTTTGCCTGCTGGAGCCGCTGTGCCAGACAGGGCAGGCCATGCCGGACACATCAGCCATGGTAGGCAAACCGTCATGGAAGCACCGGCACCGTTAACCATGCCGGTGCTTCCGTGGACCCCATTCCCATGGAGTTCCATGGACTCCATGGGAATGGGGATTCACAGGATTACCGGCGCCTGACTTTGCGGCCGCCAGGGTTGTAATGCCCCGGTGTTACCGTGAAGTCAGGCGCCGGTAACTCCTAACGGGTCTGGCGGCAAACTGCCGGTATCACCGGCGGGGTTACCACCGGACCCATAATGAGGCCACTGTCTCTGTGGGGAATTGAGCATAGTCCTAATCACACACCATCTCTATGGGGATCTTACCATCATTGTAATCACACACCTTCTCTGTGGGAACTTCAGTGTTATCATAATCACTTGCCACATCTGTGGGGATCTTATTTTCTATTTGTAAATGTTTAGTGTTTTATCTAGATTTCTATAGTGGCTAATGCCTGAGTGCTTAAAATCATCATAATTACACACTGTCTCTGTGGGGACTTGAGCATACTCCTAATCAGACACCATCTCTATGGGGACCTCATCATCATTGTAATCACACACCATCTCTGTGGGGACATAAGTGTTATCATAATCTCTTACCATATCTGTGGGGATCTTATTTTGTATTTGTAAATGTTTAGTGTTTTATCTAGATTTCTATAGTGGCTAATGCCTGAGTGCTTAACATCATCATAATTACACACTGTCTCTGTGGGGACTTGAGTATAGCCCTAATCAGACACCATCTCTATGGGGACCTTATCATCATTGTAATCACACACCATCTCTGTGGGGACTTTAGTGTTATCAGAATCACTTGCCATATCTGTGGGGACCATATTTCCTATTTTTATTTTTTGTATTATATTCAGATTTATATAGTGGCTAATGCCCAAACGCGTTCAACAGCATCATAATTACACACTGTCTCTGTGGGGACTTGAGTATAATCCTAATCACACACCATCTCTATGGGGACCTTATCATCATTGTAATCACACACCATCTCAGTGGGGGCTTTAGTTTTATCATAATCACTTGCCATATCTGTGGGGACCATATTTTCTATTTGTATTAATTGTATTATATTTAGATTTATATAGCGGCTAATGCGCAAGCACTTAACAGCACCATAATTACACACTGGGCCTCATTATAAGCATGCAGGTCCAGAAACAATGGGCACTGTTGTTTCCGGAGCAGCATACTACTAGTTTGCCTGCCGGAGCAGATGTGCCCGACAGGGCAAACCCTGCCTGACACAGCGGTCATGGTAGGCAAACCGTCACGGAAGTACCGGCACCGTAATTAATGGTGCCGTTGCTTCTGTGTTCTGTGGTCCGCACTCCCATCCATGGGAATGGGGATTAACAGGATTACCGGCGCCTGACTTTGCGGCCGCCAGGGTTGTAATACCCTGGTGTTACCGTGAAGTCAGGCGCTGGTAATTCTTTACGGGTCCAGCGGCAACCTGCTGGTATCACCGGCAGGGTTACCACCAGACCTGTAATTAGGCCCACTGTCTCTGTGGGGGCTTGAGTATAGTCCAAATAACACACCATCTCTATGGGGATTTTACCATCATTGTAATCACACACCATCTCTGTGGGGACCTCAACGTGATTGCAAGTACACAATGGGCCTCATCACGACCCTGGCGGTAGAGGTTAACAGCGCCGGTAGAGCTGCCGGCCCCGTCAACCCTCTACCGCCTCATTACGAGGTCTTCTTGCGGGTCCCGTGAGCAGACCAGGATGCTAACAGCGGGCCCGTCATTTACAGGCCCGTTGATCGCATCCTCCCCATTCCTATTGAGCCCTATGGGGGCTGAAATGGAAATGGGGATGTATCGGTCCGGGTTCCTTGAATATGGAAATACCAGGCCTTCGAAGGTCGGAATGGACCGGTATTTCCCCATTCAAGGAACCCAGACCTGGTACCCGTATGGAGGTAGCCATGCCTCTGAAAGCGGCCTGGCTACTTCCATACTCGGAATGAGGCCCACTGTCTCTGTGGGGTCCGTTTCATGATTATCGCACATGAGATCTGTGGAAAATATAACTTTTCCATAATCAAACATGATGCCTATAGGAAAGTTAACTTAACTCTAATTATACACATTCGAAAAGAAGAAAGCAACATCATTTCCATTACACCATTTCTAAAGAGCAGATATGAGTTAGAAGGGAAGATGATTCCTGTGAAAGAATGAAATCTGAATTTGAAATATTTATTCCTTTTTGGCCACTGTGTGTCAGCCTGGGTCAATCAAGTCATTGCCTGTGTCGCAGTTATCTTTTCTGGTACATTTTGAGTGTTTATAATAGTGTTTAATGCCAGAAACTAAGTGCCTTTTTAAGTTTTGCATGCAAATTAAACATCTTGTGGGAAATGTCAAACCCCCAAAATGCGTCTGTTGTGATAGCTATAATGCAGGCAAGTACTCACATGTCCAAATAACATTGTATAATGTATATTGAGTACTATAAAGTAAGCATTTTTCCATTTGCTCACGGTGCAATCCATCCTAAATAAGAATAATAAAGTAAGTCTTCACAAGGATGGTAACACGCGTCCAAGTCCCAGCAAAGATGGTACCGGACATACGAGTAAAAATAAGCATTTTTGCAAATATGAAGTTGGATCCTGTATTATGAATTTTTTATGAACATAGTTCTGCTATTAGCCCATTTCTAAAACATTGGGAAAGGTTAGTCCCCACAAGGCAGGTATCCACACATAGTCCATTGTAATCACACACCATCTCTGTGGGGACTTTGGTGTTATCATAATCACACACCATCTCTGTGGGGACCATACCATTGTCATAATTGAACACCATCTCTGTGGGGACCTTATCATGATTATCACTTAGAATTGCTTTGGAGAATTTAAATTGACCATAATCAAACATGATCTCTATTGGAAAGGTAACTTCAGTAATATTAAACATGATCCAAAAGTAGATAACAACACCTCACCATTCCTAAAGAGGAGATGTGTAAATAGGGAAGATGGTGCCTGTGGAAGAATGAAACTTGAATTTGAAATCCTGCTTCCTTTTTTATCACAAAGTGTAATCCTGGGTCAATCATGGTATCTCCTGTGCCACAGTTCTCTTTCCTGGAAGTTTTGTTTAGTGTTTATAATAGTGTTTACTGCCAGAACAAACTGCCTTTAAGTTTCACATGCAAATTAAACATCTTGCAAATTCAAAAACATCCTAATCCATCTGTTGTGGTGCCTAGATATCAGGAATGTACTTGTATATAAAATATATTGCATACTAAGTACTATAAAGTAAGCATTTTTTCATTTGCTCATTATACATTCCATCCCAAATAAGAATAATGTGGTAAGTCCCCATAAGGATGGTAACACACGTTCAAGTCCCCGCAAAGATGGTACCAAACACGCGACTAAAAATAAGTATTTTTGCAAATTTGAAGTTGGATCCTGTATTATGAATTATTTCTGAATATATTTCTGCTATTAACACATTTCCAGAACATTGGGAAAGGTTAGTCCCCACAAGGCTGGTTTCCACACATAGTCCCCACAAGGTAGGTAAAACGTGTATGGGTGTGTGTGTGTGTGTGTGTGTGTATATATATATATATATATATATATATATATATATATATATATATATATGAAGTAACTGCAGTCAGGATTCCCTTTGTATCAACACTCATTTTTCATTGGTGAAAATAATGTATAATATATGATTAGGTAAAGCTGTTGATAAAAAAACATTTATTGTGATATAGTTTAAATTATAAACTTTACACAACATTTTCAGATAATAAGATATGAATTCATATTACAAGTAAAAATATAGAAAAAACATAACATATAAACCATAAATTGCACAGACATATAATCATATGTCCGACTTTCAATTAGCAATACAATATAAACTTACCTAATCAACTTCTTATAGTGTTATGCCCAAGCTAACTTCAACTCTCGGACAGATGTTATATACAGCTGTCAATAGGCACATACTATTAGAGTTAACACAATGGAGCCAAAGGAGGTCATCCTTGATGAACTCCTTATCATGGACATATCTACCAAGGAGAAGATTGAATGTGCTAGCCATTTCAGGGCATTCCGTCAGAATGTGCTTAGCAGTCCCCAACTGATCTTGTACTTTACACAGACAGCATGTTCGAAGTTCTACAGCAATCTTGTCCTTTCTCCCTGTGATCATCCTAGTGGGTAGGAAAAGAAAGCAGAAAGCTGTTAATGCCTTTACAAAGCCAAATAAATGCAATCAGAAACATTAACGTATACACAAAAGTTACACAACTATTTGTGCTTGGTAGTACAAGATCATAAAACAATTGCATAATACTGACAATTCATTATATTTCAATACCGATAAAATCTAAAAAACATGAAACATTGGCCTATACATAGACTATTGCATGCATTCTTCTAATCGCTGATCTATAATTCCTTGCCTCACTAACAACATAAGCCAACTAGCATACACTATAACAAGCTCTCCATTGAGCAACAGCGTTTCACACTTGGCAGCGAAGATCCAATGCTAGGAACACTTAAGGACTTAATATTAGAAGAACAAGGAACAAACCAGACTGACTACCCCTCTCTCTACGGCCTGTCGATGACACAGGTGAAAGTGCAATAGAACTGTTTTATATTTCTACAGTCCCACAGACCTTTAGTGAGCCAGTTATGTGACTGAGTCCGATGAATACAAAATTGTAAATCACTTTAATAGTTACATAAAACCTTGACATAAAAACATTCATAGGATTGTTCATTCATCAATCACACCTTTCATTCCAATTCATATATTATATGGACTAGGGGTTTGACAGATTACAATTTTTTAAGCATATTGGCTGTTTACAGTATGCATGACAACGGAAAACACATTGGAATTTCCTCTAGGTCGACATATGTTTCGGCCCTTCTTTCAGGTACCATCGTAGTCTGCGATGGTCAATATGGTAGGTATTGGGCCATCTTCAGGACAGTCGTGCTTATATTGAACTTTAATTTCATTCCCCTTTTCCTCATACAAAACGACGAATCTAAAAACATAAATTACATATACATTACATTGTGCATCGGGCTCTGCCCACTTGTATTTATTCAAGGTGATGGCCAAATTCATAAACCAAAACAAAACACCCACCTATGGTCGACTTGTATTATTGCAGACCTTGGAGCTGTAAATACCGGTTATCTTTCGTATTTCCCAGTATCTGGAACCCTGTTTACAGGGAACACATAGATCGTAGTTAATACATTGGACGGCTAGCATGGATGGCAATGATCCCCTTTATATATTGAAGTGACTTACGAATGTGAAAAGGGAGTGGTTGACTCTTCAGAAGGCTTTCTTTTCTCTTCTTTCGATATCTCGTGATAATTAATATTAGAAGTACTCTAGTTGTGATGACTAGCCTCTGCCCTTGTCTTCATCTGAGCAGATATATTATAAAGGTTAGCATCATTCTGTGACAAGGCTCATAGAAAATATGTAACCACTTTACCCATTGCTGCATACTCAAAAACTCTACAACCTCACATAACAATTTGTTTTTAGTCGGTGAACCAATGATTTGGGAATAGCCAAGCTTTTCTGGTGTAGTAAACTGCGAGCATAAGGTATTGAGCATCGATCCTTCTGATTACATTTTCTAACACGTGTGATAGTGTATCTTGTTAGATTTGTGACCTTCTGTTTTCCTTGCAAGGTGATACATTGTTTGAGGTTCAAGTCACCTTTTTTACTACAGGGAAAAGTTAATTCATGAATTTTCTAAGAAATAATAACAAGCTTGTTGAAAAGCCAGCTCATGGCCATAAAACAATTCTAATCCTAATTTTAATGTAACCACACTTACCAATACAAAATTGCCAATGCCTTTCTTTCCAAAGCAAGCCAGCTTCTCAGATCATTGGAAATAGCCCTACCTCATAACCGGAACAGTGTGACAGCATAGATTTGATATCAAGACCACTGCATTTCAATAAATGTAGTACATGTAGGCTATGTGCTGCAACATACAGGACTGCTGGGCACAACTTTGCATCAGTTCAGCAACCATTAAGTGGAAAAAATTAGATTAATCTAGATCGTGAATGGTCACAAAACTACTGTACACAGTTATCACATCTAAGCGATACCATATTGCATTATTTCTACTGGATAGTCAAATTAATTCTGTCAGCAAACTGATAGTTTTCAAAATTCCTAATAGAACTAAAAACAAGGCTCCATGATTAAGGAGAAATGTGCTCAATGTACGGTGCACTAGGGTTCTTCTAGTCTGGGGTCCTTAATTCTTAGGGGGCCACTAGGACCCTTATCCTTAGGCTGACCAGTTTCAGTGGTTTCTGTCATTAAATACCACTTTCTTCAGGGCCACAGCCCCCCCACTGGGCACCGTGAACGGGTTGAGACCTCAATCGGTTCCTGTGCCCTTAATGCGCTGTGCCACACTGTATCTCAATCCCCTTGACTCATAATCGCCTCTTCGAGTTCGGACTGTTTAGTAGTCCTGGTTACCTCTGATATCATATAATTCTTGCTCCGCAGCGGATTTACAAACATCGCTGCAGAGCAAAAATTATAGAGGTGCTTTTAACACCAGCCATTTTGGCACTTTTGTCTCATTTGTTTCTGCCAGTTAGTGAAAGCTTCTGCTCCTGTCCCCTCACTCTAAATAGGTGGTGCATCACCGCAAACTAGGGCTGGCTACTCAAAAAGGCCTTAAATAGAATGGTTGGAGGGAAAGATAAAATGTATTCATATACAGAACATAAATAACTATACCTAAATACTTAACCTGTAAAAATAATGCTGGCCAGTCCAATTGATCACTCAACCCTCATGGTGTGTCCTGAGGGATATAAATCCAACATTGTTCATGTTGTGACAGTTTGTGTTAAAGTTAGCCCCCTCTTATATCCTGTGTGACCGTTTCGAACACAGACTTTTACATTTTGTCTTGGTTGGGTTGGTACTCTTAAAAATGACCAGCAGTGCTGATGAAACACAATTGTTGATCCTTCATCTATATTAATTATTTCAAAAATGCACCTGTCTTTTTTCTTCCCTATATAACACTTATTACAGGAACACAAATTATGTATATAACATTTTGTGAGTTTCAAATAGTGTGGTCCCTAAAGTGTTAAACCTCATCTGCAATATTGTGCTCCGATTGTTTTAAGATCTATATGTCCTATATGTCAATGGTTTTGATTGTATTCATTTGGCTTTGTGAAGCACTTGCACTTTAATAGCTTTACCCAATCATTTTGGATACATGATTTTCACCAATTAAAAATGTGTTTCGATACAAAGGGGATCCTCACTACAGCTACTGCATACTCACACCCTGAAAGTGAAGTTTAAATAGATTTAAATAGATGTTATGTGTGACATATCAGATTAAATGGAGTAAATGTTTATCAATTTGCCTACACTAAGAAAGTTGGGTATCAATTATACCTATGCCCGTGCTCTTTGTCGGTATACAGAGATCCCTGGTGTGTTTGTTATCTTCACCAACCTGGCAGCTGCCAACGTTAATGTCCCCCCTCCACCACTTCGACGTCTATACTGAAGACTACCTCAGGTGTGGCCACCATGCATGATATCAGTGCTCCGGAACTTTTCCTCCATTCACCCCTCTGGAAGTGCCTTTGTCCCTTGTTGAGTTGGACACCCATATGGAGGCAGACAAGGTGGCATCCCTAGCTGGAAACACGGAGGAGATGCAGAATTCTGGCCCTGCTGTGAATCCACTGTAGAGCAGTCAATCCAGGACAGTGCCATGAATGCTGACTCCCCACAGCTGACTATCTTTTGCAGAGGGAGAACCAGTGTCACAGATGAATTCCCAGACAGACACAATGGTTGCATCAGAGAAGGTTTGAACTGTTTGGGAATGCATGTATCAGGGCCAAATGACTGTGCACCTTCAGCAGGGAAATGCAGAAGAGAAAGGCAGACTTCGGGTGCTAGCAGTGTTTGCACATATGAAGCACAGGAGGAGGGCAGGACTTCACCTAGGGCTGCTGCAGGTGCCATTGCTGGGTACAGATCTGAGGCTGAGGAACCCATGTCCCATGCTAAGACTTCCATCATGAATTATTCCCTCAGGGCTGGTGAGGATATAGAGGCACAGAGGAAGGCACCGGAGAACCCCCAGTAGGAGATAGATGCAAGACTGAGTGAGGCAGGTCAGATGGCTCAGATGACCTTGGGCTGGGAAAAGATGGAACTGGATGAGGACGTCAAGGACCTGTGAAGTTTTCTTGGGTGAGGTTTCTTTAAAGTCATGAAGGGTTGTTAATATCTGTGAATGTTATATGTATTTGTCACACACCTATGTTTTACATATCTGTTTTACTGTTCGTACCAGTTTCTTACATGTTCCTTACATTCACGCTGTTGTGCTCTTATTTGACCATGTAGAGAATGGGCTTGCATGCTTTGGTATGGATGGATGAGTGGGGTACTGACCGTGTATCAATATATTTAGGACATTATGTTGGCATGCCATGGTTTGATGAATGTGTGTCACATGGTTGAATGTCATACTATGGTGTGAAATCCAGAAGATGCCATGGTCCAATTAATATTATTGAGGAATCAACAGCTGTGCAATTAGAGGTTAATCAGTATGTTAACATGAGTACAATTGCTACCTCACCTGGTGTAGTTGAGGTATATGAGAATATGGAGCCTACTAGAACTTTGAATACTTCCATGTTCAACACTGTTACTCTTCCTATTGATTATAGGAAATGATCACCACTGTCCTATTCAAAGATATTTGGAGGTAAGTCCAGTTTTAGCTCAAATGGCCCTGGCAGGACCCATTGTTTAGGAAAGGAACAGGAGATCCTGACTGTAAATCAGGCTCCTATGGAAGTCAAAAGAGACACAAATCCCTCTAAAGGACTGGGGAGGGTTGGCTGTTCGGGAGAAGAGCGGGAGGTATGGAGGGACCAATTGGCCAATATGAAGGGGAACAAGTCAGTAACAATTGAGGAGAACGGCCCTGGTGACGCTCCGGACATGGAGCTGAGCTGACATTAACAGAAAAAATGGTTTGGCAAATCATGAAGCATATTTTAGAAAGGGGCAAAACTGGATTAGTTGGCAATGGAGGTTTTCCGGATGAACTGCACTCAATGTCTAAACTGATGGAACCTGGTAGAGTGTCCCCATCTCTAGCGCCAGCAGGTCCTGTAATTAGTGAAGCTGTTGAACAAAGACCAGATGTTGATACGGTTAGAAATAAGGAAAATGCAAATGTGCAACGTGATGAGGTGTGCTATAATGATGAGTCAAGGTTTAACAATGTGCATGAGCAGAGGCCAAATAAACCACCTCATTTTAATTCTTGGTCTAATGATATTCAGTTAAGACAGCCCCACTTCGTGAAGCTACCAAGCCTCTTAATCTAATATCTGTTTCCACAGGGTGGACCCCCCGTCTCTGAATAGAGTGAGAATACTGGCCCTTTTCAATGAGATTTCGAATCTCAGGCTCATCACAACTGGGGATATTAAATTAATTGACTTCATACACCCGGAAAGATACGACTATGTCCGGATAGTGTTCCACTCTAGAGCTATTTGTGAAGCTGTATTAGCGGAAGTGGAGTCATTTAATTGCTTTGGCTATGATGTTATAAGCTATAGCAAAGGTATACAAGAATCTGAGGTGGGTGGCAGCTCCCAGACATTAAAAAGTAGAGGCATGGAACAGGCCGAGAGAACTACAACGATTCCTCCCAATTTAGCGAGTCCGGTCTCCAGCGGCTGGTTTCTTCCCTCCGCGAGTCTATAACGCAGCTGCAAGGCCTTAGACCAAATATTTAAGAGTGAGGATAGATTTTCCCTTGTGTCATGGAACACGAGGGGTCATTGGTATCTAGAAAACTATGTGGAAATTTGTAGTATGCTCTCGAGGTGTTCACTGTTTTGTTTGCAGGAGACATGGTTTGTCACTCGTGCCTTTGATGGCTTTACTGTTCTATCTGAGCCTGCAACACAAGGAAAATTGGACAGGCCATCTGGGGGTTTGGCAATTGGACTACATTTAAAGCTATGACCAACTGTAATCAACATTTTCTGACTATCAAATTGGTGTCTTGCGGTTTTGTGTGATCTAAAAAATTGTGTGGGTTTTACCCATTTTTTGATAGTCAATATCTACTGCAATATTAAAAATTGCTTAAGTGAATCACTTATACTGCTTGGAGAAATGTTCGAAGAAGCTTACACATTGCAATCTGTGGCTTTATTGATAGTGGTAGGTGATTTTGATGTTAATATTCCTGCTTGTATGGTGGTAGATCTTCCACTAGACCGGAATGTTATCCTGTTAGTGGTGATGCTCAAAATAAGAACATCCAAGGGCACCTCTGGAGCAGTTTTCTGGAGGTCTGGGGTCTGTCTAACTCAGCTGAACTTTGGAGTGACATGGCAGATAGAGATACCTGGACCAATGGTAAATTCCCATCTAAAATAGACTATGTTTTCATTTCTGTTTCATTGTGTGCCTTGGCTAGCTCAATGTTCATAAGGGAAACTAAATGCAGTGACCATAAGATTCTGGAGGTTGTATTTTCAGGTATGGGTTGTGAGATGCATCAGGGGGTCTGTGACGGCTTATATGTTGTTAATCAAGCCGGAAATCGAATTGTATGGCATAAGGACAATGTTGATCGACTGAGTGCTGTTTTTCAAGCAGATTTTTACAATACTAATTTAGAGCAAAAAACTCGATTATATTGTGCAGAGCATTTTGATCATTACGAAAATACAGCCATTAATTTGAATATACTGCCAGTTAAGACTAATGTGAGGAAGTTAAATCATCTTCATAGCTTTGATGCTGAAATAAGAACCTTAAAAAACCTCCGACAGAGGGAACTGCGATACCTGAGTAAACAGAATGTAACGGATATTGAAAGAGAGGCTCTGGGGAAAAAAAAAATTGAGAAATCTAAATAAAACCCATAGAGCTAAGATCTACCAAGGAGATGGTGAATTAATGTTGGCAGCCATAAGAGATACCTCTGAAAGAACTTTTTGGGCATTAATAAATAATCGCAATGTCCAACAGGCCAAAATACAAACCTATGCTGTATCGGAGCAACAGTGGAGGGGCCACCTTGGCACGGTCTACCAGAACTCTAAGAACATAATTCCCATTTAAAGTACAATTTTAGTTCATCCATGGAATTTCCACTTTGACAGAGATGATGTCAAACTTCTGATAGTAAAGGCCTCCCTGTCGAGGACCGCCGGACCAAATGGGCTGGCGAATATTGTCTTTAAGGGTACTCCTATTGTTTGGGAAAAGGCATTGTTCCTTTTGTTCAAGAATATAGTTTGATTGAGAGTAATTCCAAATTCTTGGCACATTGCTTATGTTGTCCCTATTTACAAAAAAGGGGACAGGACATTTCCTGCTAACTACAGACCAATTGCACTCTTGGATGCGGATTCTAAGATCTTTTCAGGACTTGTACTGAAGCGCATCCAAGAATGGGCTGAGACAAATAAGATCTTATCATGCCTTCAATTCGCTTTCAGGAAAGGAGTTGCCACAGACGCCAGGGCACTGCTCATGAATATGTTACAACGGAAATCTTGGAAAAAAGGCAGTGCGCCAATCTATGTGGCCTCAATAGATCTGACTATGGCCTTCGATATGGTGGACAGAAGTATTTTGTGGGGGAAACTACAGCATCTAGGGCTTCCCTCGCACTTATTATCTATTCTGTACCACTTACATGAAGGTTCAAAGTTACAGGTACGACTAAGTAATTTGGGAACACTATCACAGACTATCTCTGCAGCAAATGGTTTATGTCAGGAGTGCGTATTTGCACCCACAATATTCAATCTTTATGTATCTGATGCAGGGGAGGCCATCAAAACAGCTGCTTTTGTGCCACCCACAGTTGAAGGGAGAAAGATATCTTGGTCTGCTTACGCGGACGACTTTATGTTGTTTGACCACACTCCACGGGGACTCCAAAGTCTGTTAACTAACTTTCAAGATTACACCATTGCAAATTCCCTTTTGATAAATGCTAAGAAAACAGTGATCTTAAGACTACATTGTAGTGCTATAAGGGGCAATCCTGTGTGGTTCCTGAACAATGAAAAGCTGTGTATACAATCTAATTTGCGGTACCTCGGCTATCCGATTTTTGAAAGCAAAAAAAAAAACAGAACTATCGGCAATTCCTGAATTCCTGGATAACAAAGTGCAGGTGCAAATCATCCACATAAAAAAAATAGATGCTAAATATGGGAAGGTTTCCCTCATGTCGACCCTGCGCTTTTATAAATCCACAATTTTGTTATGGATTGGAGTTGTTTCCCAGGTGGGCTGTTGATGAGCTAGATAAATATGAGGCTAAGATTCTGAGATCGGTTCTCACATGTTTGCCCAACTGTGTGCCGCTTGAAGTTCCTCGGTATGAACTTGGTTTACCCTCTCTTAGAAGTATTCTTATGTTGTGTAGGATATGCCTATTCAGGAAACTCATAGTGAGCTCTAGAGACACGCGGTATGATTTTCTAGGTAGCAAGATTCAAACTGGTACATGTGTATCTGAGTATCTTAATGAGTTAATAAGGGAAACCTTAGAGTATTTGACCTCCTTCGGTGCAACATGTGAGATGCTCATTTTTAACCTAAAGAAGGCAAAAAAATATGCGGAACAATTGGACTGGAACCTAACTTGTACAAAGATAACTGTAACTAAACTCTATTGGCATGTTGTATCTGGTTACAAAATAGGGGGTATAGTGGAGTCATACTTGATAAAGTTTCCAGACAAAGGTTTGGCGAAACAAATTCATGCGCTTTAGATGCAATGTGCTGCTCACTAGGGAAATCATAGACTTGCGGGAAAGGAGAGATGGGTTAACGACACTGTGTAGATTTTGTGGCCTACCCAGGTCAATTGAAACTTTACAGCATGTTGTAATATTTTGTACAGCATTAAGAAATGTACGTATACATCATTTTTTAAGATTTGTGAATATGGATAATGTGGATCTTATGCGGTTATGGTTTGAAATATTACATGGAAGTAACTTTATTCTACAGCTTGAGGTGGTAACATTTCTGAGAAAGACTGAACTGTCAGCTAAACGATCTGATTTACGTAGAAGAACGGAAACTTAAAGCTATGAATGCAGTACATTTTAAATATGTTCTCCCAGGGAGTAAGTTCATTTTGAGAACAAATATGTAATATATGTTTCTTTTGTCTGTGTTCTTTCCTTTTCTTAATTGAGTTTAGATGGATTTTATGTATTGTAAATTAACTGAAGACTATGTAAGTAATTGTGTTTTCTATCTCTGAATTGATGAATTGAACTGTTTCTTTTATCTATTTTGTAAAGGTTATGTATAACCAAAAACAAATAAATAAATACAAAAATAGAGTTAACTTGCCAGTGGGGAAAACCATCTTTTCGTTGTATTGAATGTTAGAATGCACAAGGTTATAAGACTCTTTACTGACATACCAAGACCACAACCTTGAGAGCTACTGATTTTTCCATGCAGGTATGCCGACAAATCAACAAGCGATTCTGATTGTGAGATAGCCAACTTCACCCAACAGCTGGCTATGATGTGCCAGCCAGACGCCCACACTACCTGCACTTTAACTGCTGACACCTCCCTGTTGGTAGTTAAGCCACCACTGGGACAAAC
Source organism: Ambystoma mexicanum (assembly GCF_040938575.1). Classification (NCBI taxonomy): domain Eukaryota; kingdom Metazoa; phylum Chordata; class Amphibia; order Caudata; family Ambystomatidae; genus Ambystoma; species Ambystoma mexicanum. The sequence goes on from NC_090928.1 coordinate 357,803,774, forward strand.
ATACAGGTAAATATGTGTCCCCACTCTGAACGACTCTTTCCCTCACCTTGCTGCCTAACTAGCTTAGCAATGTATGCTAGAACCTGCCTTCTGCTTCTGCCAAGGAGGGACAGAAGCAATAGTTTTACGTCATGCACAATAGGCCCCCAAATGCACAGTGGGACTTGCCATCAGCAAGCCTTTCTATCACGGATGGATTCCAGGATAGAGTAGCATCAGTGCATCAGTCACCTCACCTGGCTCCAGTCATGGCTACCCTTTGTCTCGCTGTACACAGGACTCACGAACATTACGGGTGAACCACAACGCTGCACCATAATCCAAGGACATGCCAATCATCGCGTAACGGCTCCCGTCACACACCTGCACATGCTTTAGCATGTGAGTTGCTGCTTCTGCTGCCTCAATACTCAGAGATAGTAACTCACAGAATGTTCGTAATCGTTCTCCTCTATCAAACTTGATATTCAAAAAGGTATTTTGATCGCAGTGTGACCTCAGATGATTGATCGCCCCCATTCCAAATGGGTTCTATTGGTATGTACCTAAGAGTAGACTAAAGTATGTTATTCAGCTTCCAGGTAAAATGCGTTGATCATAAAAGTGAGTAGATTGGAACATTTATTGTGTGATCTGAAAATACATCTCCCATCACACTCCTGCTGGTCCCCTTTTAACCAGAAAGAGAATCATGCCGTAGTGAATAGCGAAGCATTTGAATGCTTACAATTTTATTCAGCAGACCAAACTGGGCTCCGACAAGTTTAAAATATCACCTCCATTTTTGGTTTCTATTATAAGACACTTACCGTCAGCCATTTTGTGCAGCTTTCCTGAATATATAAATATCCCAGTGCACTCTAAATGTCTTTCTACATATGACGCTATAAATTATACATTTTATTTGTACATCCATTTTCTGCAAGCATAAAACGGAAAACCAAATTATCACTGTGGCACAGAAAAAAAGCTTTCACTAATGCCATCCTTAATGCTTCACCTATTTAAATAGCGATAAACTAAAGTTATAGTAAAATAATGAAGTATAAATGTGGTTGTCCTCGGAAATGTGTTTTCCTGATGGCAGTGCATTAATTAACAGAGAAGGTCAAGCACGTGACTGGAAATACACTGATACTGAAATAATTGTAATTATTTCTTTGTCCATAGAAACCCATGCGCAATTAAGGGGCACTGTTGATGCCCCTAAATTGCTTACTTGCTTAGTTGGTGCTTCCAATTTCCTCAGTGTCTCTGTTTTTCATTAAGATAACAAGTACATATACACACTTCTGTGTACAGAATGCAGATAGTTTTCATTGCTCACATCCATGGCCCTGGTGGTGGTAGTCTCAGTCAAAAAATGTACCAATGCTCGTCTCTATTTTTTAAAACACCCCCTTTCCAACGTTTTTATCATTCATGTTAAACACCCCTTATTCCCGAAAATCAAGGAGTCAGTAGAAACAATTACACCACCCTTATGTTTGAAAATGTCTTATCTTAAGAGATAACCAGACATCTCTGTGTACTGATTGGTATCTTAACAACTCAAAAGTCACTTTCACACAAGCATCTTGTGAATAAAGTTTGCAAGCATGCAGTGCATTATTAACACACTGTTTTGGTAAGTTTGAAAAAAAACAGGGTTATGTAGTGGAGGTATTGACTGTAGAGTATACAAAGGATGATGGTCTTCGGGATGCTAATGACCTGTTCCCAGTGAGCTGAGACTTCACAGAGAGGGAGGGGGCCATTAGCACTCCCTCCCTCATCCCCATTTCACACTTCTGTCTTCACCAGCCCAGTAATAAAAGATAAGACATGAAAGAAGCAGACATGGGATAATGACGTAGGGCCTGCATGAAGCCCGGCTATGACTTTGGCCTGTAGTATAAAAAAAAAACAACGCCTTTGTTAGGATTTCAAGGACACAGACCTCTGTGTTTTACACCTCAAAATAGGACCATTTTCCACGTTTTTTGGGACCAAATCAGTTCAAGTGCCCCCGCCGGGGCCCTGGCATACGAGCAAATGAGCTTTCTCATGCATCAGCAGTACAACACATATTATTCTTGCACCAGTTGAGTCATTTTCAAAATATATTGGTCAGATTCTCCAAAATAAATATGTGTGCAATTCTGAGATGTTCAAGTCATGCGAAGCAGATGTGCATCAAACAGATAGATACACATGATTCTCAGAAGTGTGCATTTCACAGATGAGCATTTGCAAAAAGAAGCAGAAAAGGAGATCAAAAGACGTTCAAACTAGGCAGAAAGCATGTAAAGCAGAGCAATCACACATGCAAGAGAGAAGTGACACTCAAAAGCAGGAAAAGAAATACCTAAATCCATAGATGTTGAGCAAAACATTTGTTCAATGTGACAAAAGGACTTCTGCTCTGCAGGAGTTTAAGGATGAGTATGACCAGACTGCCTACCCAACCGCTCTACTCCTTCTTCAGCTTTTATTTTAATGTGGGCCGAGGGAAACCTATACTCTCAGAAGGAGTGTGAATGTGAGCCAGTAACAACCCAAACAGCAATTGTCTACCAGTTTTAAAATAAAATAAAAGAATGTCCAATCAAGATACTTTAAAAATATATACTTTAATCAAACAAATCAATTGCACACTCAACTGTCAAAAACACCCCTAGAAAAGAAGGCAGAGAAATGCAGAATGTAATGATGCAGCTCTCTGGATACTTAGGGGGCCCAACAAGATGAACTAATTATTTATTTATTTATTGCATGTGTTACATGCATAGACCCTTAGGTATCACGGCGAGGTTACAGACAGCTTCATAACACATACATTCAATCAGTTACATTAATAGATATTAGAGGAAAACAGTGTATAAGAGAGAAGAGGCACAGTTATTTACAATACAGAGAAGTATATAGAATTACAGAAATATTTACAGACGTTATGCTGGCTGCTATTGTTAATATACATTGAATAGCCAGGTTTTTAGCAGTTTTTTGAAGCCCATGAATGTTTCCTCGTTTTTGATGTTTAGGGGAAGGGAATTCCAGTGTTTGGGGGCTAGGTATTGGAAGCTGCTGCCCCCTGCTCTGGAGTTGTTGTACCGGGGAATAGCTAATAGCGACTGGTTGTTATATTTTAGGGATCTGGTGATTTCTTTTTTGGCAATAGCATGGTTTAAGTAGTTTGGTAAGTTAAAAGGAGCTTATTTGAATGTTGCCTGTGGGTTGAACCGGCATCAGAGACAGCGAGCTGCGTTGTGCCAGGCACAGAGTTGCCGTCAAGTTATATGCAATTGGAAGCTTCATGCGGTTCACAGCAGGAGCCAGCATTGAGCAAGGCAGTTTACATGGGTCACAAGTAGAGGTTTGACAATCAAGCATGGTTTGAGACGATGAATAATGCTAGTTCGGATTGCTGATTAATGTGAGGGTCCAGCAGTTTGAGTCAAGCTGCAATGCAAGCTCCTGGTGGTTTCATGCTTCGTTCAATGCATTAATTCGAAGTTGTCTGCATGTGGTACTGTTGCTGGATCTAGACAAGTGACGGGGCTCTGCTGGGGCCATGTAGCATTGAGCTGGTTCGATGGCAAAAACACAGCGGTTCGAAGATCGAGTGGGTGTCAAAGGCAGTGCCAGTGAATCCTACTGGTTGAAATGTGGCAAAGTTTGAGTGCAGCTCGATTGGTTTGAGTCCTTTCAGGTTCTGCTCTTACTGGTTAGGGAGGTTTGCAAGCAGAGTGGTAGGTCTGATATGCAGCCAGAATTACCCCCAATGTGCCTTGGGGAGTGTGTAGGAAGCAGATCTTGCCCCTATTTTGAAACACTCACCTCAATGGTTGAGTGCTTTGAAAAGATCAACTCTCCCAAAAGAGTGCCAAATTAACTCTTCCTTGAGTCCTGGATGATCCAAAAGTCAGTCAAAGAAGTAATGGCTACCAATTAAATACAAAATTGCACCATAAGCTGATGTGTCATAGTTGATACTGAATGTGAAGATACCAATAACTTAGGGTTTAGCACTTTGGTTTAATAGTACATCATTTGCTTTTTCCTTTTTGGTGACCCTGGGCTAGGTGTCACTTTCTATGACCACTGCAAGATGAAACACCCGCCATTGCAACAGGATAGGTCTTATGAGTTATTTTCTGAAACATGAGTCCTCAGCTCGATGGAGTTGCAGCCCCAAATCTTCTAGAAGAGTCCACAGGGGATTGGATAACAGCAAGCCTGCTTTAAGCGGTCCAATCATTGTCCTTGTGACAAGTGGTTCTTGCCTTATTGAATCATACAGAAAGTGCTTTGTGCTAATAGAAGTGGAGGAGACAGGAAGGGAAGAGGGTATAGACAGAAACAAGTTAGTGGAATCCTTCCCAAGAGTGCTAAGCTACCTATGACTACACTGACGACAACCCCCTCCTAGACTCATAACATTAATAGACTTTTGGTATGCAAAACTCTGGTGTAATGCTTGTCCTTTTGTATAGGGTGTTTCCTTTAATTCTTTTTTTTCCAGGACTGCCCCTGCTGAGGGGATGTCCTGCTGGAGAGAGGTGTTACCTGTCCTGATAAAGGATCAAAAGAGAGGCAGTGTGAACAGGCTATGGTGCTGCTGAGTGCAGCAGAGAGAGTCTGTCTAGGGGACAGACACAGACTCTCCATGGCTGGCCTGGGCTCACAGTGTTGATTTCAGATGTGCTTCAATAATTAGATGAAATACCAGCCACCATGGCCCAACCTCAGAAATGGATTATGTTTAGGGAATTAACTGCCAACAATATTGCAATTGTATGCAGTTTTGATACAGAGATGCAGACTTTCTTTAAATGCTGCATCTTTGCTGAAGTGGCTTTGCTGTCCAGCAGTCAAGAGGGCATCTGTGATAGCTGAACCTACTCTGCACCACTGGAGAGCAGGTGCTGCAGATCAGGATACTGATGTAGCAGGGCACCGGTGTACAAAATACTTTTGGCATGGAGTGAACCTGCTCTGTGCCACTGGATATCTTGTGCTGCGGTTCAGGATACTAATTTTTAGTCTGCTAAATTGGTAGACTCAAGCAATAAAATATTGATATGGTAAGAAATACAAACATTATGATTACAATATGCATATGAATGCACTCAGTAAATTATCTCTAACGTACACACTCACATAACAGATCATCTAGTTGACCCCTACTACTAGTTATACGCCAAAGATAGCTTCAAAAACCAAGCTTGAAGAATAACTACCTATATGACATTTACATAAATGAAATAAAAACAGTAACATCATCAGGATGAATACATGTTAATATGTATCTTAAGGCAGAATGATCTACAATAGAAAGTACATTATAGAGGGCTAATTATAGCACAAAACAACCAAAAAACATGGGGAGCAGATGAAACCAAAGGGAATGGAAAGTATATAAATATCCAAATGTGATTAAGTCATAGATTTCTGAATATTTATACAATTGATAAAACAGTATACATTCTAATCAGGGATCTTGCACAGAAGTTCTGCAAGATGACAAAAGTTAAATAAGTGCTATTTCATTTCATATTTGGATAAGACAGCCAGTGTACATGCTAAACATCTCTCCAGTCTTTGGATGCCACATAGATTATTCCACCAACCTTTAGTAGATAGTTTGTGAAATTGTTTCCAATTATATGTAATAATTCTAATAGTGATGGCTATATAAAGATCATAAATAATCTATGAATAATTAAAGACCCTTGCTTTAAATAAAGGGTTGCCAAATAATATAAAAAAGACAGAGGGTCATCAACTTTCAAAATGTGTTTAAGATACCTCCCAACTTGTTCCAAAAAATTATTAGAGTAAGTGCATTGAAAAACAAATGTACATATGAGCCACCAATAGTTTTACAAGACCAGCATTTTCCCTCATTAATTAAATTGGAGTTAAATAATGTAATCAGTGTAACAAATGCTCTGTGTGTAAAAGAATATGTTTGCTGAGGAAGAGACAATCTTTATGTTTCTCCAAGTGGAAGACAATTTAAGTGAATCAAATACCACCCGCAGTCTTGCTTGCATTGCAATTCTGAAGACCATGTAGCAGCAAAATCTCTATTCGCTAAAATGATCCTAGAAAGAGGAGTGGCTTTTGTGATGGAAACCAAAGCTTGCAATCTAGATTGGTCAGAAACAAGTTTATTTCTCAAAATTGAATTCAAATAATCTATACAAGAATTTATTTTATTGGCTAAAATCTGAATTTGCAAAAGAGATTTTCACATAAAAGTCCTCAAAGGACACAATATTTGAATCAGGAAAAACTTGATTTATAAAATGTAATGCCTTTAGTGTTTTTCCAATAAATGAATCTGTCATTAATAATAATATTTTTGTCACATATTAAGTAAGGAGAGAATAAGCTAGATGGTTTGTCCCCTCACATAATAAAAAGTCCCTAAGAGTGGAAATAGTAAGACCGGCTGGCTTATGGTATCTGGTTAAAGAATGTCCAAAAATATGTATTAAGTCATTCAAAGACCAAGAGTACACCAATTCCCTTTCAAGAATTGTCCAAGCAGGAGGATCACAATTGTCATCCAACAGAAATCATCATTGTCCCTGCTTTAAAATAAAGGCCTTTTGATAGCAATTGAAATCCAGGAAACCAATGCCATTTACCTCATATGAATTTTTTTGTTTGCTTAAAACAATTCTTTTTTTTTTAATAGCTCCACAGGAAATTCATGAGAATCAGATAGATAGATTTAAACAAGGTGAAGTGAAAGTAAGTATTTGCAAATAATAACGTATGACTGGGGAAAGCATCATTTTATTGGTTTCTAGCTGCCCCCATCAAGTCAAATGCAATAGAGATGATGGAGCAACCAAATCTCTAAGTTTACCTAATAGGGCTACAATATTAGGTTTAATTAATTCCTGTACTCTTGAGGCAATGTAGATCTCCAAAATATTTAATTGACGTTTGGCACCATTTGAGCCCAAATGCATCAAGTTCATGTTTAAGGCAAAGTGAATTGAGGGGTAACATTTCCGATGTATCCTTCTTTAATGTATAGCTCAGAGACAGTGGAAAACATATGTACCTATTTAACATAGTTAAATTAGCATTTCAGTTTTTCATAATGATTAAAACAACATCAACATTGGCTGCTAATTTCATTTCATGTTTCCCACACCAAATTCCTGGGATACCTACTTCTTTTCTAATAGGCTCTATAAGACATTCAAGGGAGAGTACAAACAGAGTAGGCGATAGTGGGCAACCCTTTATTGTGCCATTCTTCAGCTAATAATTTGGAGAAAGTTGTCCATTAATAAAAATAGAGGTTTTGGAGTCAAAGAATAGAAGTTTAACTAGTAAGATATGGCCCTCATCACAGCCTTGCCAGTTCAACGCTTAAATCCACCCTTCAAAAAGCTTTCTCTGCATCAAGGGCAATAGCATCATAGCTGTCACCACCGTTATTTTGTTTTATTGATCATAGAGATCAAATGACATTGAAGTCTGGCATTGTAGGATATAATTCTACCTTTTACAAACCCAACTTGATCCAGGTTTAACAATTTGGCATGATATGGTTCAATTCTATTCTCAAAAATGTCACAAAGATTTTACAATCAGCATTAATTAAGGAAATGGGCCATAAAGTTTTGTGATCCTCAGATCATTGTCATATTTTGGAAAAATAATTATTATAGCCTCTGCAAAGTATTCAGAAGCTTTAACAACTGAGGAAAAATAAGAAAAAGAGACGCTAACCTAGGGGCGAGTATAGAAGCAAAATGACTGAAAATCCTTAGATCAGCCAGTACCAAGCATTCCTACCTCATAGAAGTCGGCAAACTTGATCCCAATCTTCAAAAGTGGCAGTAGGCATGATCCGAACAACTATCAGCCTATTGCCTTCTTGGATGTCATGGATGTCATGGGGAAGATTTGTGCATCGGTCGTCTTGGGAAGGTTAAACAAGTGGACACATAAAGCTGAAAGGTATGACACTTGCCAGTGTGGTTTTGTCAAGGGACTGGGTGCTACTCCACCAATATTCTTGCTGTCAGTAGTAAAGGAACAAACTAGAAAGAAAGCCAAAAACATTTTCCTAGCTTTTGTAGATTTGTCAAAGCCTTGGATACCATAAACAGACAGTTCTATGGAACAAGATTAGGGACTGGAATTGGGCGGAAAATCTGGTGGCACAAATTATGGGCTTATATACAGAGACCTTTATGAGAGTACGGTTAAATCTGGAAGGACAGTTAACGGATGATATTGAGACAGAAAGAGAAGTTAAACAAGGCTGTTTCTTAGCTCCTACCCTCTTTAACCTCTACTTCTCTGACCTGGGCCCTTAATTGGAGAACTGTAAAAGCTTTCTACCTAAAGTGGTTGGTGTCCATGTGGGTTGTCTACTTTATGCAGACGATTAGGTGTTATTGACCGCAAACAAATCGGATTGCGAAGACAGCTGAGGCGATTAGAGTAATATGCTTCAGAGAAGGGCTTATTAATTAACTCCAGCAAAACTAAAATGTTATGCTTGAATGGTTGAAGGGGTAAGTGAACACAAACCTTCAAATGTCAACTCAGTGGCCTTCTGCTAGAAAAGGTAGAATTGTTTAAATACCTAAGAATGACTATTATTAAAATCTCAGTAGAAACACAGAACATCCTAGTTTTAAGAACTAATATGAAGATGTTGGCAAACCAAGCCCTGGTATTGAAACGCAAATACTGACACTACTCGTTGCTTCCGTTGTTGACATTCTACAAAGGCAAGGTAGTGGCAATCATGATATACGGTGCAGACACTTTGATACAGTTCCCTAAAAATCAGTGCTCAATCCTGGAGGGCATGTTCTGGAAAAGGGTTCTGGGACTGCCAAAATCGACTCCTATTCAAATAATTAGAAGAGAGCTGGGACTCACCTCGCTAAAAGCAATGGCCAATAGGAAGACCTTGACATTTTATGAGAAATGTATGAAAGACGACGTGACCCCAATCCTGTCAATAATAAAAAAGAGAACTGGAATGGGGACCTGAAAAGGCAGGCAAAGATGGGCAACGAGCTGCAAAGTCTTATTAGAACAGGTTAGCAATCTACTAGAGGACCTTCACAAAACCCCGAACAAAGTGAAAAAGAAATTGCAAGAACGTGGCTGGATACAAACTTGTGACGAAGCAGACTATTTTAAAATGTTTTGGAATCTAGTAACCGAAAGCAGAGCCTTGGGAAATATACCTTGCTATGTAAAAATAATTCCCAGATTCTCTTTATAGGGCACAATTAATGAGGATACGATTAAATATGCACACAACAAAGGAGGTCCTATCAGTGAGAAACAGAAAGGGCCCTAGAAATGTTACGTGTAGATTCTTTAAATGTGAAGGCTCTCTAAAAAACCTGCAACATATCTTCATGACTTGTACAGCTGTGATGGAGATAAGGACAAGATTTTTCTCTCGTTTTTTAGAGGATGCACGCACACACTCTGCTGAGGACTGGTGGAAACAACTGATGAGGGGGAGAAATCTCAATGGTGATTACTTTGATTAAATATTTAAAAGAATGTCTGGAGAATGAGGTCCAGGTGACTTATTAACAATACATTTGGACTTGATTTAAAGGACTGGATAGTATGAATGAAATATGTGGACAACTTTGCTAAATGTTTTAATAAACTAAAATGCAAATAAAAATCAAAAAATGGAAAAAATAGGTATTTTCTTCTCTTTTTTTAAGGTAGGATGCAACTGCTCTGTTTGCTTTATTAGAAGATTGATACACTTTGGATTTACATGTAATATTGCCCAGCAAGCCTGATGATAATAATATAATGATTTTGTATTGTTGCACTAACATATCATGAAACTCATCTCTTGGATTCTGATTGTATGTTTTATCAATTGTTTTTTAGATTCCTAAATAATAAATCAATATATTATGTTTCTATTTCTTTTTTTAATAGCATAGGAAAGAAATAATATGTCCCCTTAAGGCAGATTTGTAAACACGCCCATTATTCATTGGGAATGTGTCCTCATCAAAATTAATATAAAAAACACTGCTGAGGAAAGGATCAATAATAATAATAATAATAATAATAATAATAATAATAGTAATAATAAATCCCTGTCGTGTAGCAGAAAATGATTTAGTCTCCATCGATTTGAACGTTCTTTTGATTTCTTCAGTTCAAAAATGTTATCAACTGGAGCAGGTCAGAAATGGTAATGCTTTGTAGTTTGGAATCCAGAACAGTTCCTGATTGAGACTTGGAGATACAAATATAATCAATACCTGAGAATGTATTTTGAGTTTTAGAGTAGAACGAAAAGTCAAACTATGTAGAGTGAGCAATCCAACAAGAGTCCAATAGGCCAATTTCTGAAGTACATCTAAGACATTCTCTATGTGGTTTGCAGCTTTTGATGATACATTTCGACTTTCGATCCATAAAAGAATCAATACGATCATTAAAGTCACTACAAACAGTCAAATTAGGCCGATCTGAATGCAAAATATATTTATAATATGAATCAAATATTCAGGATCAGGAACTGTCAGGTCATGAATGTTCAAAATAGATGCAATTTGCTTATAAATGAGTAATTTTTTTTTTATTTTTTTTTTTTATTTACTTATATATAATCAAAAAAATAGATTTTTACAAGGGCTGAATCCTAACGGAGCGAATCCCGTTGAGAGTGTAAAGAGTTTTGACGGTAGTATGAGTCAGAGTTTCAAGTTTCTGTTGACGACTGATCAGCGGCAATGGTGGATCTTGTCTTTTCGATTGCCAGGTCCAGAAGTTTGGCGGCTGCTGTGTGCCATCGGGTCTTTTCGCCATTTATGATTCGGTTCCACCAGATATCTTCATTACCTGCGAAGGAGGTGGCTGTCAGAGAGCTGAAATAGGCGATTCTCGGTAGGTGCAAGGCAGGGCAGCACATTAATAGATGCCTTATTGATTCGGTCTGTTCAGGGTTTTGGCAGAGTCTGCAAAATCTTTCTTTAGATCTCTTTCTAATAGCTAGGATTTCTTGTGTCGGTAGCACATTCAGACGGGCTTTCAGAAAGGTTCTCATGAGAGATTTTCTGGGGTATCTTTTGCAGTAGGCCATTGGCTCTTTCAATTTATTTGTGTTCATTGGGAGGTTGGCTAGAAGTTTGTAGGAGGTCGCTTTATCGATGGTGGTAATCCAGTCCCAACATTCTAGTTTTGGTTTTAACCCTGGTAGGGTTGTTCTTCAGATCCTCTTCCGTACAGGCGATCAAGTGGAGTTTTTGTTTTTGTTCCGTGGCCCACTTGTTCATAAAGTGGTTTTTGCCCATTTCAATTTCTTCGGCTAACAAGTGATAGATTTTCAGGCTGTCTGGATGAATGATTTTCCTGTAGAGCTGTAAAGCACTGTGATCTATCGTTGCTTTGAGAGATGTGAGGCCAAGTTCTCGCCTTATCGGCGCTACTGGTGTAGAGTTAGGAAGTCCTAACACTGCTCTCCAAATTAGGCCTTCGAGTCTGAGCCAAAGATGGGAGGGAATTGATGGTGTGGCGTCCATGGCATACGTCAGAGAAGGGATGATTTTTGCTTTGTAAAAATTGATTGCTGGCTGAAGTGAAAATTTGCCATATTTGCGATCGACTGCTTTTAATTGGGCGGCAAGGTTCTTTGCCTTAGCCCAAAGGGTAGCTTGCATGTTCAGGGCATTCTTTGTAGAATCGAGTTGGACTCCTAGGTATTTAAATTAGTTGACCACTTCGATTTTTGTCTCGCCGAGATGCCAATGAAAACGGTCTATCTTTTTGCTCCCTGGTTTTTGCAAGATCATTATTTTTGTTTTGGATTTGTTGATGTCTAGTTTGTTGTTGGTGATGTAAGTTATGAGATTGTTTAGTTGGCGTTGCAGACCGACCTGAGTTTGGTCGAGTAAGATCAGGTCGTCTGCATACAGAAGTCTAGGAACCCTTATAGAGCCAATTTTGGGCGGAAATGATCGTATCTGTTTCTGGCTATCTTTGAAATCTCCAAGGAAGGATATAAACAGGGCGGGTGCCAGGGGGCAACCTTGCTTCACTCCACGAGATGTTGGTATAGGATTCGAGGTGAGGCCTTGATTGTTCAGCCGAACCTTTATGCTGGTGTTCGTGTGGAGACTGATTATTGGATCCAAAATGTTTTCCGGACAGTGCCAAGACCTCAGTTTCGACCATAGTTTGGGCCTGTCCACTCTGTCAAATGCTTGGGACAGGTCGACGAATGCTAGAAAGATTTGAGGGGCTCCTGCCAAAACTCTTTCCTTTAGTATATTCGAACACATTATGTTGACGCTCGTGCTTGCGTTTCTTTGAAATCCTGTTTGTAGGAAATCAAAGCACGTCGAGGTAGAGGTCCATTTCTGGAAATGTAAGAGGAGGAGAGAGGCGAACACTTTCCCGATGACATCGAGAAGGGCAATTGGCCGGTAGTTCGAGGGGTCCTCTCTTGCTCCTTTCTTGAAGATCGGGACGACCACAGCAGTCGCCCATGAGTCTGGGATCGTTCTTTTATCCTGGCAAAGTTTGAAGATTGAGCTGATAAGGGTTGACCATTCATCTGGATGCTGTTTTAGATCCAGGTTCGCTAGGCCATCGGGCCCGGGCGCTCTTGATGACTTCAGTTTTAGAATTTTGGACTTGATGTCACTAATGTCAGTCTGGTCCACCCAGGTTGAGAGCTCTGTGCGCTTTGTTTCTTCAACATTGCCTTCTGCTGGATGAAATAGGGTCGTAAAATGGGAAGCCCACTTTTCTTCTGGGATTGGATTTATCATATGCGAGTTTGGGAACTTGTTGGATTTATTGATGAGTGACCAAAAGTCGCGAGATTTTTTGTTGGTAAGGGCCTTCATCATGTCTTCGGCATCTCGTTGATATAACCCACTTCTAGCGTTTCTCAGCCATTGCCTGAAGGTCCTCGTTTCTACTTTGAGGGCGTCCCAGTCGTTAGGTAGATTTGATGATACTGCCACTCTTCTCAATTTCCTGAGGAGTTTCCGTTTAGCTACCAGGGTCGGATTATATTTATGGGTGTGTTGTTTGCTTCGAATTTTAGTGGTCTTCCCTGGTTTTTTGAAAGCCAACAGAAGAGGAATGTAACTTGATCTGGCCACTCCGTTTTGGGATGCGGGTTCTGAAATCAGGGTGGCAAATTGGTCTGTTAATTTGCGGATGTCGGGAGCGATCATTCGAAGACGAGTTTGCTGCGAATTGGTTTCAATTTGAGTTTCGTAGAGTTGCGAAAAGGTCTCTTGATTTCTGCAGATCAGGCTTAGTAAATTGTGATCACTGTGAATTGTTTTAATGACGTTGAATGACACTAGGTTGGAATACACAGGATCTGAGACGAAGATGTAGTCCAGGGTAGCAGATGACGAGCCACGTTCCCAAGTTGGTATCAGGGCATCAAGGTCTGTTTTGGTGGCTGAGTTGTGGAGGTTTTTAGATTTCATAATGGCGTTCCAAGCGAGACCTCTATCTGAAGCAGAGCCATTGGTAAGGTCACGTCTAGCTGGAGCGTTTGCTGTAAGGCAGTTCGCGTTAAGGTCCCCGCAAATCACAATGTTCGAAGATTTATGTTTGATGGTGATTTCGTCGATTATGTTGGACACTTTTTCACACATGTTCGCGGTAGAGGTCTTTTGAGGGTTCCAGTAGACGTTGATAATTGCTACCGAATCCTGGGTTGTGGAATTTGTTGATGAGTTTTCGGTGCTCCAAGAGGTCAGAATGGCCAGAATTTCGTAACAGCGGGCAATGACTTTTGTGGTGGTTATACCGGATCCGATGCGGGTTGCTATTAGCAGTCCCGACGAGGGGCGGCCCAGTGGTCCTTTAGAAGCTGGAGATATTTCAATGTGGTAGCCGTCGAGGGCCGGTTTTTCACATAGCCACGTTTCTTGAAGGCATATGATGTCGTACGGGCTCAGGTCTTGGCTGTCAGAGTTAGTAAGGTGGACGTGGCCTCTGGTGTTCCATGAGGCTATGTTTATGTTTGTTCTCGAAGATGGTTGTTGGAATGCTTTAGATGTGGGTGATGCCTCTACAACGTCGCCCAATGGTTGCTATTTCTTTGCCCCTAAGGCCAGGACGTTGCGGAACCAGTTCCATTTGTTTAGCTCAGCTGACTTTTCAGGCTCGTTTGTGGTCTGCTTTGTGGTTTTACTTGGGGTTCTGTCGGTCAGAGGGACCTCTTTGCTGGCATGGTATCTCGATCGTGTGGTTGCGGGGTATCCATAATGCCGGTTGGAATTGTGATTTTGTCTGCGGTCTTCGTTGTGCTCTGTTTCCTCTGCTCGCCTTGAAGTTTTCCTTCGGCGTGTTGTTGTAGGGCGACCATCTAAAGGTGATCTGTATTTCGGCGAGCGCTTGTTAGACGATGGTGAGGGGCTTCTGCCCCTTCTCGCTGATCGGTAAAGGTCTTCAGTGCGTGACTTAAATCTATAGTTTTTCCTCGGAGATGTTTTGTGACTGTCTTTTGGTTGTTCTTTGGGGGTCGAGGAGGGGATCTCGTAGAGGTTGAAGCCCAATAGGGCTAGTTCGGCAAAAATGTCATGATGTAATTCGTCCAGTGCAGATTTTTTGATGTGTAAATAGGCCTTTGCTTGATTCTTTCTGTGGTATGGTTCAATTAGTGTAAAATCGACCGATTGAAGGTGCTGAAGGGTTTTCACCTGTTTGAGTAATCTAGAAACTGTATTACGGTTTAAGATCATGTACCGGTCGTTTGAAGTTTTTTGTTCGATTTTGAACAAACGGGTTGGGGGAGTGATCTTCCTGCTTGAAGTAACCCGGTTCTCCAATCCGTGTCTCGATATGCTCGGGTTCTGATTTGTCCGTTTTAATTCAGGAGATAGTGCTGTTTGGTGGTTCGAGATCGTTTTAGCCGATGGAGGCTTATTGATTTTGTGGACAGTTGGGATTGACGTGGTGGACGAAGTCTTTTCGGTTCTGAGGTCTTGGTTTGGTGAAGGATCATCAGTTAGGTCCAGATGTTGGCTTATATTCATCAGTGAGCTCTGAGCCAAGAATTCATCGATGGATTTTGGGGAAGAAGAGATGTAGATGGCTGGATTGTTTGAACTTGATTTTTGGTGTGATGTAGTTTGTATGTCTTTTGATAATTCTTTTTGTTTTGTTCTTACTGCCATCAGAGGGTCAAGAGCCGACACTGTTTGAGCCCCAGAGGAGGACGTTGCGTTTGTCGTAGAGACTTTCAGCAATGGTTTGCTGTTTATACTCTGTGTTGCCTTTTGTTGGTTTTCCTCTGGTCTCTGATGTTTAGGCACAGCTTGATTTGGTTGTGTATGCTTTTCCGTTTGACTTTTAAAAATCGGTGCTGGTTGGGGAGAATGTGCCCCGAATTCTGTTTGGATCTCTTTGTCCAGTGCAGCTGGCGAGGTTGCTTTGAGATGATTTAAGGTCTCTTCTATTCTACTCAACTTTGAGTCCATCATCGCATTCTGTTCTCTGTTTCGTTGTTCTAGGGCTGTTATGAAACCTTCTATGAATATCATTTTGCTGTGCATCATTGCGGTAAGAACGTTGCTGTCCTTCAGTGAGTCGTTGATGGCTTCGTAAAGCTTTCCAAATGGGGCTAAAGCTATTGTAATGGCGGACATGAGGATTGGGAGATCAGGTTTTTTCGAGGGTGATGGCTTTGCTTCCGAAATTGTGATTTCGCTCAGTCTTCTATTTTTTGGCGGAGATCTGGATCGTGGGGTAAAGGTTAGCGGAGGGTCTGATGGTTGCTGAGGGTCGTCTGTTTGAGATGAAACCTCGTCTGAAATGAAGAGGTGATCAACCAGAGGTCGAGTTGTACAGGGCGTTGGCGGTGTGTTGTCGCCCAAATTGAGCGCGCGTAAGGGAGTGGAGAAGACTTGGTTATCTTGTGGTCCCGGATATTTAGGGGATGGGGACTTGCTTGCATCAATGATGTTGGTTTCCAAGACTGAAGAGGGGTAGGGGCCCCTTGGGTTCGGGCTCATTTGATCGGAGGTCACTCCTTTTGGATCGGAGGCTTTATTCACAGGGACGCCTGAGGGCACTTCGTTAGAGCTGTTTGATGTTTGTCTTTGGGGGTCAGGAATCCCATTGTGTGGTTCTAGAGCAGCGTTCACTTCTTTGTGCTGGGGGGCATCATTGCTTGGGTTGGTCAAGGCCTTTGACGGCGTCAGATCAGAACTGAGCGGAGTAGATGTATCCATTTGTTGATTTAGAGGTAGTGGTTGGGACCAGCCGTGGGTTGGATTCCTCGGCATTAATTTTCTTGTTTTGCTCATGGGTTGGAGGTCCTGGATTGCCTCCAGAATTTCAGCATCAGAAAGTTCTTTCGATTGGTCCAATTTCCTTTTGAATTGTTTGTTTATGAAGTCTTTCAGGGCACTGGACAAAAGGGGGGCTGGTAGGGTCCGCTTCCCTGTTTTCATTTCTATGGTTGCTTTTTTGTTCGTGCTCGTTTTAGACTTTTTGTTTCTTTTGTTGGTTTGTTTACAAGCTTTTTTCGAGTCAGGAGTTTTAGGATCAGGCGTAGAGTCTGTCTCTAGGATGACGTTGGATTGGTCTGAACACCTTTCCGGGGTGAGAGTGGTAAAAGTGCCGCCCGGTTTCAGAGGGGGGGCTTTACAGGTGATGAACAACGCTGCGTCAGCGGTTTCCACATTTGGGTGTATGGGTGTGGAATCCCGGTCTGGAGGTAAAGCGGCCCGGGTGGTCAAAGGAAAGGCCGTATTGCTTTGCACTTGGGGTGGGGCATGGACTAGTGCCTCCACCGCGATTGACGTTATGATCGTAGCCGAGATTTCGTCCGCTGGAAAAACCTTCGAAGGACCCTCCGACACAGATCGCGTGATTGAAGGAGGGGTTTGGTCTGGCTGAACGCCGGAAGCCGACGTCGTAGTGAAATTCAGGTGCGGCTTGACGAGCGCCAGTGACAAGGGGCAGCTGCGCTCGTTTACTGGCCCCCCCTTGGCCGAAGTCGACTTACTCCTGGAGGAGCAGATCCCAAAACCCTCACCGTTGGCGGACAGCACAGGAGCCTCGACCGGCCGTCCTCCGACAGCCGAAGCCGAGGTGTCCCTCGTCTCGCTAACGAGGCGGTAAGGCAATGCCCGCCCGGCGGGGGAAGGGCTGCAGAGCAAACTGGAGCCGGACGCCGGGCAAGAGATCTGACGGTCCGTTTGGTGGAACGTTGCAGCAGCTGACGGCGAACCGTAAGTCCTTGTTGCAGGGAAGGATGCGGGAAGAGAATGGGTTGAGGAGGTTGAACGTACATCCACGTTACTAGACAGTGCTGTTTTAGACAGTCCAGGGTTGAACACTTCGTTTGCTGGGGAGGGTGTAAATTCATCCAAAATATTTGGGGGGTTGTGGGGATCGTTTGATGAATGAAGTGCAGCATTAGGTATTGCAGTCGTAGCGCCGGGGGGGTCTACAAGGTTTTTGACCTTTCGGTGTGTATGATTTTGGGGTCGGCTCGGGAGAGACACAGAGCAGGCCGTGCTCACTGAGGGTGCCGTAGGTGCCGCAGGTGGCGAAGGCAGAGTGCACGAAGGGATGTAAATTGATGTCGTTGAGGGGGGTCTGAGCTCCTTAGTTTTTTTTAAGCATGTCGGTAATTTTGCACTCTTACCGTTGGGTGGTTTTGCGGAGCTCCGTAGGACTCGCAGAGAAGCCTCTGAGAAGAAGTCTGTTTCGATCTGAGCAGGAAGGGTTACGCTTGTGTCGGGGAGCTCCATGACGCCTGCAGCAGACTGCAGACGACTGCTCACCCTCTGCTCACGCTCCGCTCACCGCTCCGCGTTGGTATGGGTGTTTTTAAGCACCAGTAGAAAAGACAGAGTGGAAAGACTGCAGACGACTGCTCACCCTCTGCTCACGCTCCGCTAAATGAGTAATGTAACTATAACCCATCTACCCTTGCTGTCAGCATTCTTATGTAAAATCTTATGACATAGCCCTTTAGTGACAAGAATTGCAACACGATTATGCTTTCAATCAGCCTGGCTTGGAATAACATCACCCAACGTCCTTTTAATTTCATCGACTCCTGTACCGACAGATTAGTTTCCTTAATACAAGAAACAGATGGATTGTATTTCCTCAGATAAATTAGCGCCTTTTGGGCCTAATTCATAGAAAGTGGTGTGCTGCGCAAAACTTAACTTGCTGATTCATGAATCCGACTTTGTGCTGGGTATTACCTACTTTGCGCTGGGCCTTACCTACTTTTCACCATGCTGAGCGCTTTGCGCCACATACAGCGCAAAGTGAGGGAAGGGTCAGCGCAAAAAATGAAATAGGTGGTGGAACATGCATATTCCCTGTTCTTCCCGTAAAATGAGGAAGAAAGAGGAATAAAGTGGGCATGTTGAGAGACGTTCCACATAAAAAATAAAAAAAAATGCCCAGTCAAGCGCTAACATACCCCAATGCGTGGATACCTAACAGCAACTTACCGGAGTGAACAGGCACATGTCACTTGAAGCAGGACGCAACATAAAAAGTGCAAAGACTACGAATAAAGCGCTAATGCACAACATTACAAAATAGGATTTCCAGGATGAAGCCTGCTTGAGTGGCAGTGATAGTTCATGGAAGAAGGAGGAGGAGGAGGTTGGTGAGGGATAGAATTTTCCATCCTCCCATAATGTTTTTTTCGATGCCAGGCGTGGAGGTGTATGCAAGGTACATATTCCCTCCCCATGTCATCCTAGACCTGGTCAGGGAGTGGAAGGAAGACCATGCATCACACACCATCTGCACCCATTCACTCACACCCCTGGAGAAGCTGCTGACAGCCCCACATTTTTTGGCTATGGGTTCATTCCAGCAGACTTCTGCCATCGTTAGGAGAATATTGCAGCTGATGCAATCCCGGTGCCTACACCTGGTACTGCGCTGCATAGCATCATGTGTGGTAGGCACATATACATGCCACGAAGACCACAGGCAAAGCAGAGAGTGTGCCGGGAGTTTAATGCCTTTGCACACTTTCCACAGGTACTGGGAGCCATTGATTGTATGCATGTTGTGATATAGTCCCCAAGAGACAGCAAGCACATGTACCGCAACTGAAAGCATTGCCATTCAATCAATATACATGTCATCTGTGATACTTAGGAAGTTGTCATGAATGTGAATGCCAGTTTCCCCAAAAGCACACATGATTGCTCAATTTACAGCCATTCACCACCATACCAGGCCCTGGCATCCGGAACCGTTGGCAACACCTTGCTCATCGGTGAGTATCAATTATTACGCACATACAAGCAGTAACACAACACACAGAATAACAGGCCATGACAATCAATGCTAACAACAACCATTCCCCCCTTTTCAGGGGATGGTGCCTACCTGCTCTAACCATTCCTGCTCACATCATTGAGGAATCCTGCCACCCAAGATGAGGTAAGATTTAATGCAGCACATATAGCCACTAGGGCCATAGTGGAGTGCACATTCAGGGTGCTTAAGTCATGCTTCCGCTCCCTTGACCACTCTGGTGGCATATTGCTATATGCCCCACCAGTAGTATGTAATATCATAGTGGCATCTTGTGTCCTGCACAATGTTACCACACGGCGTGGCATGCGAGTAGAGCTGCAGGAGGGGTACCGCCCTCTGCTACAGGCACCACCTATCCCTTTGCAAGGCCGACGAGCACAGGGAAAAGATACATGGAATCATGTTAAGCAAACCTATTTCACCTTTATAGCAGCCCCTGCGGACCACACAAAGTAAAGCCACATCCCTGAACCCCTTCAATGATGAATCATGCAGTTTTGAAGAAAACAAGCACTTGGCCATTTAATCCTGCAAAGCTCGAATGCATTTATCAGTTGCTGGTACCACCAAGTTCCCTGCAGCCCGTCCAACCCCCTGCACCACAAAACCACCCAGGGGCTCGCTCATGGGGCTGGGAAGAGGGTGAGATTCCATTGCAGGCTCATTGGAACAACCATCACATGCCCTAGCCTGAGCTCCATGATGGCTAGGGGTGCTGCCTGCCTCCCTTGAGCACCTGCTTTGAATGTGGGTCAACCGTTTTCCTGGACAGCAGTGGACTCGGGGCATCCTGCCAGGATCCCGTCCTTCCCTGTAGGGAGAAGCTCAAATGTGCCCTGGCCATAGCACCAGAGCTGCTGCTCCTCACCCAAGACCCTTGTACACCTGTCTCACATATGGGTAAGCAGTGCCTCCTACCCAGTGGGTCCTGGTGCCCCATGGTCAGGGGGCCCAAGGAGCTTCGGGCCCAGGACCATTGGAATGCACTGCACTACCAGGCAGCTGGCCTCCACTGGAACTCCAGATTGCCGTCAGTACAAACAATCTATTTCCAGTTGGGTCTATAAGAAGGCTGGATGCTTTTGGCCACAACTCCCCCACTGTCACCCAGGTTACACAGAATACAAGAAAGCTCAGTCACCTTCCCCTGGATTACTGTAGACAGTGTGTATGGGTCGTGTATATTCCCCACTAGGTTCTCGCGGCCCCATCTGGGCTTCCTGGTGAAACCACTGTGGGCTTTGTACTGAAACTGCTGCACCCCTCCAAGCCTGCCAAGGGCTTTACCTGCCGTAATGTCCCATCAGAGCATGTTCTGTTGGGGGTGTCCGGTTGCCTCACAGTGTGGCGGGGGGCAGCCTACGGTACTTTTCCAAGATGCCAACTTTGTTTCCGGCAAGCAGGGTGCCTGGCTGACAAAAGAACCTCAGCTGACTTGCCTTCGGAGGACAGGCTGGCCTGCCTGTGTGCCTCACTGCACTATATGGGATTGATTTGGTGCATTCTGACTGTCTAGAATTGGACTGGACTGCTTGGCTAGCTTCAGCTGTTGTTACAAGCAATGACCTTCCACCTGCCTTGGGAGAGCATCAATGGCATGCCCCCTCAGGGAAGGCTTCTCAATATGAGTGACTCTTGTCTGCAAGCACAATGACTGGCCAAGCAGCCTCTGAGAAAAAAACAATGTTGGGTACTGAGGGGGAGTATGTCTGAAAAGCTGAAACTGAATGGAATAGATGGAAGGGAACCACCAGAAGTGGAGCCTACATCTCAATGTGACCATACATGGCAAACCTCACGTGGCCCGTACACAGAAAGGATTGACAGACTGGTAGCTCTGTCCAGATTCTGTGGGTGGTGGTGCATGCCTGTTGTAATTTGGTGGAGTCTGAGTAATTCCGATAATGAACACAACTCCCCCATGGCAACTAATCATCTGACCCCAAGTTGTTGATGTTGAAATTCTTAGAGTTTCAACTGGCATTCATCCACATGAGATTGAACAACACCATGACTGTGATCCTGTCAAATGTCCAAGGCTGTACATGGGCCACACTGAATGGATCAAGGTGTGTCCACCCTTTGCCTACAGATGTGAGTAATCTGCTAAACCCCATTCAGTATATGGATTGGGGAATGCAATAAAATCACATGAACTGGGAATTCCCAGTAAGTGCAGGTCATAAGCTTGTGTTGATTATGTCCCTGCCCTTTGTACACACTGCATGTCACTATAACCAATCGGATGGTTCAATGAGGTCCCTATCTTGGTCCTGCCTGTGTTGTTGATGGCTCTGGCGGAGCACCGACAAGAACGCCACAACAAGGTTTCTGTAGATGCACATGTGGGTTAATCATCAATGGTGGAGCAGCTGTTGCATCCCATACATGCACACCCACAGCCAGGGGCACCCGCTGTGACATCGTCTGGCCAGTAGAGTGGGCAGGTGCCAGTGAGTGGGATCCATTCCACCAGAGTGGCCTGTGACCCAGCAGATGGACAGTGATGTCTAGCTGGATTGGGTTAACCTGCCGGGAAAGCCCCAACCACGCAATGGTATGAAGCCCTGAGTGGACCCCTCCTCTCCAAGCTAGCACCGCAGCTGCCGTGTAGGCCGGGGCCACTCATCTCTCTGACCTGATAGTGATCAGGTGTTGGCGGGGGCACCAAAGACCGAATTAAATCCCCAGTGGGTGCATCCGTGAGCCAAGGGAAACCTGGCTGTTCTCAAAGGATTCCTCCACAGGTGGACATGGTCCTCCCATGCTGCCTGACCTCTGAGCCATAGCACAACCAAGACTACTCCACGGGTGGGTGTTGATGTTCTGGTTGGCCACCACCATGGATGAGCAATGGCCATGTTGCCGGTGCAGCAGGATACATACCCTTGTGACCAGGTACTTGGAGCTTGGACCATGTGGCTGGGCTAGGGTTTGAAGACCCTAGTGTTCCCACCCAACACTCACCCTTCCTGCCTCTGGGCCTCCTCTCCTCCTCCCCAAAAGGGGAGCGGGAGAACATGGTCATGGAAGGATGAACAGATTGGGCTGGTGGGTCGGTGGTGGAGCTGCCTTCCCCCGTCACTGTGGAAAGCCCCTATTGCGCTGCTGCAGAAGTTGGTGTTTGGGCTTTCTGGGTTGAGTGCCTTTTACCTGTACTTTTGAAAATTGTAACGGTCTTGTCTGACTTTCAAGTGGTGCAGCTAGAATGGGTGACAAACTGTCTCACAGTGTGTGCGTGGGCAGGACAGGTGGCGCTGTCTCTTGGCTTGTGCGCCGATGAAGAACGTAGCTGGCTGCGAGAATCAGTGTGAATTGAAGGACACGTTGATTGAGAATATGAATGCACCTCATGGCCCTGGATTCCTCCTGGGACTCTGCCTATCCGAGGGTTGCTTGAATGTCAATGGCTCAAGGGGAACTCGCCAGGTTCAAGGCTGGGCATGTTGCAGGGACCCCATTGACTTCGTCCCCTTACGGTTAGACGATTAGTACTGTTGCAGGATCCCTGGACCAGACTGTTGCTGGAGCATCCTGTGGTGATAGCGTTGGGATAAAAACCTGATGCACCTTCCCCTATCCCGGGGCCACTGGCAATGCCATGTGTGGCCAACTGTGATGTCCCAAATCTGCTTGTGTGGGATAGTCCTGGAATGCAGACCTTACCACTGTGTCAGATGGCCATCCCCTCCCCAGTTGTTCTTTGGTGCATATTGGAACAGCACACACATGGTTGTGCCAGAATCACAGGTCTGGGGCAAACCCCCTCAAACTGCCCAGCCCTGAAGCCGGCTGCCTGAGGTTTGGCTCCCCGACCATGACCTCAGATCAGATGCGGCTACCTGCTGAATTGAAGCATACTACTAAGCGGAGGAAAAGGGGCTAAACTGGATTCCCCACAAATGGCAAGCAAAGAGGGAACAACCCAGGGCAGAATCCAGGGTGATGCTGGTATTCCCCCCACCCTGGTACACTGGGATCGGGTCAACTTGGAGTTGGTTTGTTTGGGTATGCAGGCCAAAGTGGGTGGTAAACTCTATGTAAGGCCAAATACGGACATGAAAACGATAGCCAACAAGTACCATGAAGAAAATGTGAAAGTAAGTTTAAAGACAGAGTGCAAGAGGGCATGAAACTGTTGAGAGGTAAATGGGTGGGTTTTGTGCAGTCCACTCAGAGGATTGAACATAGTGGCTACGTAATTCCTCCAGAATGGTGGATCCTCTTGTGGGACTGCTGTTCAGGACCACTCACCCCTTCAGGTTGCATTCCCTACATGGTGGTGCACTGTGACAGGCTCTGGGTGGGCTGTGAAGGCCAGGGGGCAAGTGGCTCTCTGATATGGTGGAGAGTGCCACAGCCCCCCGTTCGCAGTCTCGCCATGTCTGTGGTGCAGAGGGCGATTGACCGCTCCCACACATTCTGCCATCAATCATTCTGGCCCCTCTCGAGGGGTCACCTTGACAGTGATGGGGAAAGGGGCCCCCTCAACCAAGTGCCACTGCCGACTTGGGTGGACTGTCCTCAGTGCACCACAACTGTGTTGGGCTGCTGGGCAGGAAGGGCCACCAAGGGTGCCAGGGGTCTGTGGTGATGTCAGTTACATACCCAATCCATCTTCAAATACAGACCAAGTAGTCATACACATGTGCGGATCAGATTCCTGTACCAAACCCTTGGTGCAATGAAGGTGAGGAGTGGTGCACACTGGCTGAGGTGAGATCCTGTTGTGGGGTTGTGGTGGGTGCACTGTTAGGGAGAATTCTCCAGAATGGCTAATGTCCCTTACCTACTGAGTCCCTCAGCAGATTTGCTGGATTGCTAGGATGTTTTTTTCACCTGGTAAGAGTGTGAGCCTTTTTTCCCACTCTTACATGTGTTTTTCTGTGTGTTTTTAACATGTTCTTGTGTTCATAGACTGTGGAGCCTCACCTACTCCATAGGCATCATCTTTTTACTGTGTGTTAGACAGCACCTTAAGTGCAGTGACACAGGGTTGTCTTTTTGACTTCCCAACTCCGACTCCATTTTCTGAGACTGACTACTGTCTCTCAGAACATGTAAAGTTGCCATTGACTTTATTAGTCTCTTTTAAAACTCACAGACCC
Organism: Ambystoma mexicanum; assembly: GCF_040938575.1. Taxonomy (NCBI): domain Eukaryota; kingdom Metazoa; phylum Chordata; class Amphibia; order Caudata; family Ambystomatidae; genus Ambystoma; species Ambystoma mexicanum. Next base: position 357,828,187 of record NC_090928.1, read on the forward strand.
AGTACAAACTATCTTAAATAGAGTTCTAGAAAGGGTTAATACTTATCCCTTTTTGGCTGTTTCTCTTGGAGCATTGTTTCGCTCCCTTTTCATTAAGACTTGGCTGGTGGCAGTTGTAACTACCTTATTTCTCCTACCGCGATTATCTTAAATAGCCCTTGTACTGTTTTAGGCTATCTTGGTAGCCTCGAACTTGTACCCACTAGACCATATACGTTTTTATATGGTTCTGGCTGGGTTTAGTCGTCTTTCTCGTGTTTTACTCTGCACGGCAAACCAGGTTTGGTTCCTTTGTTTGCTGTTCTTTTGCGGGCTTCTGCACAGAAGCCCTCCTTAGGTGCCTGTATGTCTGAGGGGGACAGGATGTGAGAGAGGGGTTTTAGGACTCCCTGCACAGGGTCTCCTTGAAGACCCATGTTGCAATCTGATCTGATTGGCTGTGGTGACTGTCCTGGCGGGACAGCCACCCTGCTGTTTGATTGACAGCCAGGCTGTGTGAATGGGGGAAAACTGCATAAAAAGCAGATCTCTGGGGCTGAAAAGGCAGAGTCGCCACTGGAACGAGAGAACTGAAGAGGAGCTGACAGAAGACGATCCCTACCATGACTGAACCTCCCGCTGAAGCCCTGCTGCAGGCCCGAATCTTCATACTCCAACGACAGTGAAGATCTGCAAGGAATCTTCTCCCCTTGAGCTGGTGGAAACAACCAATTTACCAAGCTGCCTGCCAGGCCTCCCTTCTCTGCTCGAATTTGCTGTACAGAGCTACAGTGAACAGGATAGCCAGGAGGAACAGACCCTGCTTGCATTTTAAGGAGTGCACCTTTTATTCGTTGCTTTGCTCTGCTGCTGGTTTCTTCCCTGTGCAGTGCAGGACCCTCCAGTCTTCCTACTTCGTGTCAGTCCAACAGTCGCTTCAGGAACTGCGAGCCTGCAGGACCTGCCAGGAACGTCCACCTCAGCTACAGCCTTCTCCATTTAAGGTACTGTTCAAATCCGGTTGTTCGTTTCGTCCAGCCGTGGTGAAAGTGTGTGAAACCTTTCGCCAATCCGAGGGCATATCCTTCTCCAGTCTTTAAAGTAACTTATTGTCCGACCAACTTCTTTCTGAACTCTTGGCAAAGACCTAACCGTGAACTACCCTGAACTGTGTGATCTTGAGCAACAGACTTTGACCCATTAACATTGGCCCAGTCCTATTGAATTGATTTCCTCACTGTAGTTCCTTTTTCTAGACTGCCCTGCTTACTTACTTGTTGGTCTAGCTCCATTTCTGTCTAACTTTGTCTTCCCCTCCCTTTTAAATTACTGGAGTGCTCTTTTGCTCACCCTTCATTTTGAGCCTAACTTGTCCAGAATCTATTGGGTGTGGTGTAGTGTATTAGTAACGTGATTTTTCAACTGCTTGATAATAGTGAAATATTTTACAACTGATGTGTAAATAAATGTATATTCTTTTACTCAGAAACCTTGAGTCAGTGTTTGTTTGAATCATAGTAATTGCTGTCCTTTGTGTAACTATTGATACTGCTCACTTTACTCTTGAGATAAGTCTGGCTGCTCAGCCATCACTACCTCTTTACTGTGTAGTACAGGCTTGTACCAAAGGTGAATTTGTACTGTCACTTGTAATCCTAATTGTGTGTGGTGTTCCCAAAGGGTACTGCATATAACTCTGCCTAACATGAACCACTAGCCCCTCTACTTTACACTGTTAGTGAAGTGGAGTATGTGCGTGTGCGATGATAGGACCTGAAAGATGGTAAACAATGCCTGAGCAGGGTAAAGCCACGGGAGACACTAGTGGAGGTCTGTGTCTTTCTTGATGTGCAATACGGTTGTCTGACCTGGAGATAGGGAAATAGCAGGTTCTCTCTGAGGTTTTCCCCAGGAGAGCTGGCACAGATCCCCACTTTCACCTGGTAAAGCAAATGATCAGAGGCCTCTGAGGTAATAGTATCACAAACTATTCTCAAACTTTTAAATGGGCAAGAATCCCAGCTCACTGGTGTGGATCCAGGTTTAAAATACAAGTGGGCAGTGGTCCACTTCTAGGAAGGAGAACTGTCATTGAGGGATGAAGCAAATGCTGAATTAAGGCGACCCTTGCCAATGCTCATCAGACCCTAAACAAGGTGTGGCTTGATGGCTTGATGCAGACAGCAGGATGGTGGCCATGGAAGATGGAATCTGCTAAAGGGTGAGTAGCAACTTACCTGCCTAATCCGCTGACCCTGAAATGGATGGAGCTTTGGGCCCATACTAGGCCATCATTGATGCGAGAACCAAGCAGGCAAAACCCTGATGAGTAGGAGGGCTGTTGTGGAATGCACGGATGCCTGTGGCAAAGGCCTGTGTGGAGCAGACCTTGGTGGTAGTAGCAACTTTGCAGGCTGAAGTGGAGAAGGGTTCCATGTGAACAGCAGTTGAACATGAGCAAGTTGGTCCAAAGAGATGGACGAGTGCTGTTCGGCAGGGAAGGGCGATGGCCTCCCTTAAACCCACCAATTGAAAATGAGTTTGTTTCCGTTCCCCGAACCAGGACTGGCAGAGATGGGTGTCCTTGTGCCGTACAGTAACAGTAATGATCCCAGAGAACCTGGCGTGATCCCTGGACCCCTGGGGTGAGTCAAGCTCCAAGTTGTTGAGGGCAGAGCCCCAGACAACTGGGGCTGGCACTGAGTAGACCATAGCTGTCCAGTCATCCTGTCCTGTTACATTTGATTCCCCACACTGCATGTCTATGTGACTGAATAAGGAGTGTGACTCAGGCTGTCTTTTCTGACCGCTGTGGCCATATGGCAAGGTTGTCCCAGTCGAAGAACCAGATGGCTTGGAACAGTCACCCACTATCACATGGCTGTGCATCCATGAGGTTGTGCCTGCATTATGGCAACCATCCAGGGTCTGGGGCTGAAGCTGCCATCTGCCACCAAGATTCACTATCTCTTTCCTGATTCCCATGAGGTGTGTCCTGCCACTCCACTGCTGGCTGGGCCAAGTCCCTCTGGTCTGCGAGGCTTGACACAAAGGGTAAACAGTGCTCAGCACACATCCCACATCCCCGCAGGTGCATCCAGGGTGCATGGTAGTTCCTGGAGCACACCATCGTGAAGCAGAAGGAGTAAGGATTGTGACCCTTGTGGCACCAGCACTGTGGCAGTGCCATTGATTGAACCGTGCCTCAGAGGATATCTACAAACAGATTACAGCAAGGTAGTTGCTATATGCTACTCATGTCCCCAAATCATCATTCACTGCATTCCACACAAACATGAGTTACACGACGTGTGAGAGAGGTTGGCCACTTGTGTGAACAACTGATTCCTGAGGCAAGCAGCTTTATGCACCGCCACACAGGCTGGCTAACTTAGACCAACTGATGCTCTACAGTGCTGGGTCACTGTCACCGTTTTTTGGGGAAACTGGTTTAGAGGCATTCAGTCATGCTCACACACATGGCAGTGTTAGGCAAAATGTGTATGCAGTACTCTCTGGGAACACTACAAACAACTCTGACTACAGGTATAGGAAACCCAACTATTGGTATAAGCTTGTACTACACAGTTTAGGTAGTGTGTTAAGCAGCCAGGCTTATCTCAAGAGGGGTCAATGTGAGCTATAGGGGAGTTACACATAGATTCACAGTGACACGTATTGAAATAAACACTTACACTCAAGGTTTCTTGAATAAACAATTATTAATGTGTTTATCAGTCAGTTAGAATAAGCCTTCTTCAGAAGGAAGCAATATAATAGTAACACACAAATACACTTCAATACTGTACACTCTTAATTTCTAAATCAGTTAAGACCCTTTTGGGATGGCCCACAGACACAACCTACACCCTCAGGTGTCTTCAATAGCTAGGGGGCTGGGGACACTAATATCTTACTGTTGGCATTTAGAATACTGTTATAAGTAGGTAAAAGGAAAAGGTTATTAGAACAAGAGACCACACATATTCTTAAGCAGGCAAATACTTTTGGATCCCCACAGCAGAGTTATTCAGTATAACAGGTTAGGCGAAAGTCTTTGGGCAAAAGTCTTATATAGGATGAAGCACTTCTGGCAGGTAAGAAGAAAAGTCTTTGTACAATGTTTCAGATGTCTTTGAAGAAAAGAAGAATCAACACATATAGGGCCACAAGTCGTTACACTTGTGAGGGTTAGAAGATGTAAGCAACTCTACAGCAAGAGGTGAGTTCTCTCAGACTTGATACAGTACCTTTGAATTGAAGAAAAAGTGCAGCTGATGACTTATGTTCCTGTGCAGCTCTGCAGATCTCACTATTCCTGGGCCTCAGTCGTGGGGACAAGAGGGAGGACTTCTGGGGACTCCTGCACTGCAATGGGACGGTCACCGCTCGCAACTAGCAATCTTCAAATCAGTGGCTGTTCAGTGTTTCAGCTCCTTGAGTCTACTGCAAATTGCAACACTGTGGTTCCTGGCTGATGAGATGGACTTTCCTTGCTTCTGGGGACCCGTACTCTGTTGAGGGGGCTCAGGCCCGGTCAGTCCTGCTTCCTGGGAGTCCGGAGGACATTTCTGGAGCTCTAGAACAGCTCAAAAGCAACACACAAAATCTGGTGTTCCTCTCCCTGGCTAACCAGTTTCTAGCAGCAACTCTGGAAATTAAACCAGCTCTGAGATGGATGTCCAGGTGGCTTACTTCGGAGTTGATTGGTCCCACCAACTTAAGGAGAGAAGTCGTCCTCTCAGGGGCTTCTCTGTCGATACGAATTTGGAGTTTCAGCACAGCAGCAGGACTTCACCGGGCAAACCAATGGTCCAGGAGTTGCAGCAGTTATTCGCTTAAAGTTCTTCTTCGGTTCCTTCGTCCAGTGGTCGACTCTGCCTTTCAAGCCAAAAACCTCACCTTTTATTCAGTTGTCTCTCATTCTTTCCAGCCTAGCTGTCAATCTCCTAGCAGGGTGGCTGTCCTTGCCCGACAGTCAGCCAGCCAATCACTTCAGAGTGCATTTGGGTCTCCTAGGAGACCAAGCACAGGGAGTTTCGGACACCTCCCTCACTTCCTGGCTACCCCAGAAATCCTGGAGCCAGAGGCAGGATTCACTCGCAAATCCCGCCAAAGGCAAAGCAAACAATGGGACCAAATGTGGTTTGGCACCCAGAGTACATCTCAAGAATGACCTTTCCACAAAGAAATGGCGAAAAAAGAAGACCTGGCCATTTTTACAAAAATGGCACCCTTGGGTGCTTTACTGCAGCTGCGAATGCAGCCCGCGGTATATGCACACCACAGTAGTTCAAACGAAACCACTGCCACCAGCCATTCAGTGAGGAAAGGGTAACATAAGATTGTTACATGAGAAGCTAGACAAAGGGGATACTAGGTAGCCCCTCCGGCAGCCTATTGAAAGATAGTGTGTGCTGGGTCTAGAAAGTTACAATGGTAAGTAAAGTCAATTTCACTTTACTGCTCTGGGAAACAGTAGTTTATCCCAGAGAAGGTATTAAACCTTGGGGAAATCTGAAAGACTTCCCTGTGCCACTGCACTGAAGATTCTGTGTGACACAATGTAACAAATGATGCCTATGGAGTTTGTCAGACTCCACAAACAGAAAAAACACAAAGCTCAGAAATCACATTAAAATACATGAGAGAGTGGGAAAAATGGTCTCACTCTCTCCAGGTTAAAAAAAAAATCAAGTCCTCAAAATCCAGCAAAGTTGCTTGGGGACTCTAAGGTGGAGGAAATTAGCACATTTTTCAAAATTCTCCCTACCAGGCAGCTTTGCCCCATTGCCTCCTTAGCAATGTTGCGTATGATTATGCATCGAGATTGTTTGGAATACAAAACCTCTAATCATTTGCCTAACCAGATTAAACTGGGTATCCAAGTGCCAGCTATCCTTAGTGAAACATCAGAGAGAACCAGACACCAGATGGTCTGATTGCTCATCTGACCCTATACCTATGTCGGACAAACAATTTGCATGTCAGGACTGCTATGGACCTCCACCACAGTACCCTCTGCCACCATGCTGCCAAGGCATAGTGCACCATGTCTCTGGTCCGGTCACACATGATATGAGATGATATGGTATTTATAATGCACCTATTTACAAGTGCTTATACACAGAGTTGATCATGTTTGGACCTGGAATCAGGTTGCGCTCGCAAGGGATTCTTTTGCCCCATGTATCCTTGGGGAGAAATTTACATTTTCTGCTAAGATCAAGAACCTAGGATGCATTTGGCAAGAAAATGTGGCCAGTGAGGCACAGGTCGGGGCAAAGGTTCAATCCGTATATTACTCTCTGCAGATGCTCCAATGAGTTACACCATATATCCCTAAAGAAGAGCATGCAGTAGTGGAGAGGGGATGTCAAATACCCATCTGCACTATTGTAATAGTCTTCTGAATGGCATCACAGCCAAACAACTGCATATGCTCCAGAAGGCCCAATATGCAGCCGTCAGATTGATTGGCAGTCTGGGGAGAGTAGATCATGTCTCCCCCTCCGCAGGACACTTCACTGGCTGGCTGTTGAGGACCATATTAAATTCAAAGTAGCTTGCATGATCTTGAAGTGTCTAAAGGGATTGGCCCCGGAATCTCTAAGCAACACAATCTCCCTCTTTAACCCAGTGAGGATACTTAGGTCAAGGGATTAAATGTTGTTAAGCAGCCCCCGGTCAATATTTGCTACCAGAGTTGACAGGAGATTTGCAGTCTTCGGTCCTAAACTCTGGAATAGTATACCACAAAAGATAAGGGAGTGTCAGACACTTGCCCAATTTCAGAAGGTCTTGAAAACATTCCTGTTGAAATAATACCCCCGTCTAGCTACCTGGCGCCCTCTAGCTGACACAGCAATGAACCAATCATCTAGTGACTTCTCTGCATCTCAATATGTGTGTATGCATGTGATTCCAACTGTGCCCGTATACGGTTAAGTGTTACACATATTCAAAATCAAAATCAAGTGTTGCAAGATGCGACAAGGCAAGGTAGAGGAAACAGAGGGAGGATAAAACCAATCATCTTACTACGCCAAGGGACATTGAATCTGTGCAAGTGCATGGAAGAGGGGATTGCAGAAGGGGGGGCAAGTGCCAGACACGGGATCACAAACAAGTAGTGCAGCCAACAGGTGGCAAGTGCGAGTGTTAAAAGTGCAAACAATAGGTGTCAATAAGTTTGGTAGTGGGACTGTAGGGTTTCAGATACAGACCACAAGTGCAAGGGATCCCAGGAGGCAGTGCGGGAGTGCAACTGGGCGGGCAGGCACCCGGGCCCGAGTTCAGAGGGTAGCCAGGTGACCAGTGCAGTATTGGACAAGAGATCAGCAGGGGAGAGGAAGAGAGAAGGCAGAAGCAAAGAGGAAGGTATTGAGGTGCTCCGGAAACACAGATGGTTCTGCTCAAGTTTCAGAGAGGCAGGGAGGTTGTTCCAGAAGGAGGCACCAGCCGAAGAAAGAGATATGCCCCCAACTTGTTGCTTGGCAAAGCGACTGACCCTCAAGGAGTTGGAGGTGGAATAGCAAAGAGCTTGTGTTGGTATTTCCAAAGAGAGAGTTAGAGGTATTGTGGTCCCAGGCCTCAGAAGGCCTTGTGGACAATGCAGATGGTCTTGAACTTAATCCTTGCTGCCACTGGGAGCCAATGGAGAGATTTCAGGGCTGGAGAAATATGATACCTGGGCTCGAGGCAAAGGACAAATCTTGCTGTCCTGTTCCGGATGAGTTGTACAGGACAGAGAGTAGAGGCAGGCATATTTAGAAAGATGCTGTTTCAATAGCCTAGCCTAGAGAGAACCAGAGCTCTGGAGACAGTGAGCTTCTGGAGGAAGGTGAGGAAAGGAAGAATACCTCTGAGGAGGTGCAGCTGGTAGTTTGACTACTTAGAGATGTCAGAGATGTGAGGAGAGAAGGAGAGTGTGGAGTCGAAGATGACACAGAGGTTCTTAGACTCACAGGTGGGAGCAGGAAGAGGGCCCAGAGTGGGCAGCCAGAGAGTGACAGGATTGGAAGGTGCAGGTGTGCCGATGAGGATTTCTATTTTACTGGCATTAAGGCAGAGACAATTAGCAGCACACCACTCCTCGATAGCAGACAGACAATCCGGGATGAGAGAGAGGGGGCGGCTGAGGAGACTCTGAAAGTGAGCTGAGTGTCATCCTCATAGCACTGAAAGTAGGATCACAGAGCAGCAATACGGTGAGCAAGAGGTGCCAGGGTATTGGTTGAACAGCCACAGATAAAGGTTAGACCCATGGGGAACACCACAGGTAGAGAGTGAGATAGAGGAGAGGATGGACCCTAGTTGGACCTGGGATGGTCTGTCAGAGAGTCAGAGCCTGATCAGTGATACCCAGGTTATCACAGAGCTGGTTGAGCAGGATGGCATGGTTGACCATGTCAAAAGCAGAGGAGGGATTGAGTAAAATGAGGACAGATGGATGAATGGTTTCAAGATTAGAAATTATGGGCCTCATCACGAGTCTGGCGGTAACCCTTAAATGTGACAGTAGCGCTATTTCCGCTGCATTTAAGAGTCCACCAGATCATGGCATTGGCGGATTTCCCCCCAGCATGAGCTGGAAGGAAATCTGCAGCAAATTTGCTGATTTTTGGCACTATTACCGCTGGCGGAAAATCCGCCAGCGGTAATAGCGTGAATGTTCCCCATTGGGCCCAATGGGGAATGAGGAATTCCCGAATGGGCCCAATGGGGAATGGGCACTAACCGTTCCGCCAAACCTGTGATCCAGCGCTAATAGCGCCGGGGGGGTTGGCGGTAGGGCTAATAGCTCTGGCGGTAATAGCGCCAGCATTACCACCCAGCTCGTGATGAGGCCCTATGTCTTCACGGATGTTCAGGAGAGCAGTTTCTGTGCTTCTGGCTGCTCTTAAGCCAGAATGGTGGTCGTGGAGAAAACCAACAGATTCAATGTGAAGATTAAGCTGGAAGATGGCCATCTTTTCCAAGAGTTTGCCCAAGAAAGAAGAAAAGAACGATTGCAAAAGTTGGCCAAGGCTGGAGCAAGGGTGTCGATCTGGTCCTTGAAGGTTTTGGATGAACAGGGAAGAACCTGTTTTTACAAGACTTTCATAGATCGGACTTGTCTAGAAACTTCATAAGGGGTGAACAGAGGAAAGGCAGAGAAGGGAGGAGGAGAAGTGGCCGTGCGGAGGCCAGAGGTAGAGGAAAAAATAGAGGGGAAAGGAATAGAGGAAGAGAGGGTGGACAGGTTGTCCTGGGTTTTAGAGATAAAATGTGAAGACAAGGCCGTGAAGAGGGCCTGGGAGGGGACAGGAGAGGTAGAGACTGCAGCAGGAATGGCCAGCTCCTTGCAGATTTCAAAGAGTTCGGCCAAGTTGTTAGATGCTGCAGAGGTGCAGGCTTGGATGAAAGCTCTCTTCTTAGTGAGGACAGAGTCGATATTGCCTTTGGAGCAGGCTGCAGGCCAGTTTGTCAGAGGATGTACAAGATGCCAGCCATTTCCTCTCAGCCACCCTACACTTGTGTTTAAGGGTGACAAGGTCTGAGTCGTACAAAGAGTTGCACTTGGCTTTGGGCTTCAAGCGAATTCTCATGACAGGTGCAAGTACATCAAGAGTGTCAGAGATAGAAGAGTGGATGTTGGAAAGGGCTGTGTCACGATGTGAGTCAGCCAGAGGTGCAGGAGGAGAAAAGAAAGTGGCAGCGAAGGCATCAACTGATACACACTTCATGGGTTGGATGACCGAGAAGGTGGGTGGCAGTGTGGGGCTAGGCTCAGCCTGAGGGGTAGAGAGAGAGAGATGAGTGGAGAGGAGAAAGTAGTCACTCCAGGAGAAAGGAGTGGTGAGAGGGTTAGAGAGGGGGAGGTCTGAGGAGATCAGAACATCCAGAGTGTGCCATGCAGAGTGAGTCAGGCCCGAGGGAAGAATAGAGAAAGAGAGTCACAGAGGTTGCGAAAGAGTCCAGATGAAGGACAGGAAATATCCAGGTGAATGTTGAGGTCTCCAAGGAGGAGGAGGTGAGTGGTGGCAGCCAGGAGGGAGGAGGAGCCTGCAGACACAGCATTCAAAGGAGGAGTAAGCTGACGTAGGAATGATAGAGGCAGGAATCCACTCCAGGAAGATCAACGCTACACCCCTGCCGGAATGGTTGGATCTGGGTGCAGAGAGGATGTTTTAGCCATCAGGGAGGAGAGTGTCAAAACTCATGACAGAGCTGGCAGTGAGCCATGTTCTGTGAGACCGAGAACATCAAGGTCAAGTTCTTCCAGGAGGCGGCAGATGTCAGAGGAGTGTTTAACAGCTGCGCGAGAGTTGAGAGTGTCAATGCAGAGAAGGTTGCCACTGTTGAAAGACTTCCGGGAGGGTGGTACAATTCAGAGGTACTCCCTGCATAGGTGTAGAAGGAATCCAAAGGAGCGCAGAGGAGGAAGGAGGAGTGGGAAAGGTAGCCAAGGAGGATGAAGAGCTCACCAGAGAGGTTGCAGAGGAAGGAGGCAAGGGCACCACAGAAGGGAAAGAAGGGCAAGAAGGGACAGTAGGAGAGTAAAGGAAGTTGATCCGGCGGGGAAAGCATCCTTCAATGAGGAAGCGAATGGCCTGAGGGTCTTGGACCAAGATGGTGCTGTTTAGGTAAACATTAATGTTGATCTTAGCGGAATGGAAGGGTGCCAGGAGGGCCTTGCACCGGGTGCCACCATTCATGGCAGAGAAACAATAAGGAGAGAGCACAGAGAACATTTGTGGAGGCCATAAGTCTGGCAAAGGAACGACAAAGAGGATGTCAGGGAGGGTCTGTCTGGAGGAGGCGCGGGTATAGGTATCAGAGATCGGGAGGCCTGGTTGGAGACTAGGATATCCTTTTAGAACTTCTTTCTACCAGACATAGTGAGAAGGACAGGATAGTCAATAGAGAAGCAGTTAGAGAAGATAGGAGGAACAGAAAGCACCATAGATGCTGCAGAGGTGGGGGAAAGAGGGGAGAGGCATGGATGGAGGTGACAAAGTAAGAGGGAGGGGAGACACTAGGGTAGGGCACAAGAGGAGGGGTGCAAGCAGATCAGACAAGACAAGAACACTTTAGTGAAAAACGCTAGATGATGGGATCAAGGGACTACATGGGCACTTAAGTAGAAGTGAAAACATACCAGTAACAGAGTATGAACGAGGGAACCTGAAAGAAAAATGACATGGCAAGGGAACAACCAGGCAGAACAGGGGCTAGACAGAATGATCAATCAACGGAATCTAAGGAGAGTGTGAACAAAAACATAAAGAAGTAGGCAGTACAAGTATGCATCGCCTCAAACAGCAGAGCGAGGACTAGATAAATTAACAGTGATCAAATGGATAATGACAGTGATCAAAAAGGGAACAGTAAAAAACAAATGGAGGTAAGCAGTATAAATAACAGTAGTCGAAGAAAGCAACACCTCCACAACAGAGTGGACGAAGCTGGTGTATGCTGGCCCTCACCTGAATAGTGCCACATGGTTTGGTTTTGCGCTCAACTTGTACACAATGGTCTGTGTCACAAGATGAGTCATTTGGTTGACCGATATCACTGCAGACCTCTGTCACCCTATGTGGGCTTCCCTGCCTGGTGGTGCTACATTTTCAGGGTACACTGGGGACAGTCCACCCCAGTTGACATTTGCACTGGGAACAGGGGCCTCTTTTACCTGTCTCTGCCCTGATGCCCATGGAAGATGCTGGAATGGTTGCCAGGGGAATGTGCACTGGGGGTCAATCACCCTTGGCCACGTGAACTTGTTGAAACCAGAGCCAAGGGTCAGTAACACTTCTCACCAGAGTGGATAGCCGCCTGCCCCCAGGGGCTTTCTTAGCCAACCTGGCGGCCATTGCGGTGCACCACAACTGAGGCAATGTGCCCTGTGTGGGCTGGATGTGCCCTGGTGGCGGTCCTGCAAGGGTATCCACTGTGTCGGTTGACCAGACTTCCCACTTTGTAAAATCCCTACCTGTTGATCTCTAGATGAAATCATACCCTTTTCAACTTGCACTTCAAAGCACACTTCTTTCACTTATGGTACTTGTTGGCTATCAGTCTCACAACCATACTAATCCTTAGATGGAGTCCCACCCGCTTTGTGTTGCATTCCCAATTACCCAACTCAGAGATGACACTTTCCCACTGTGCAGGTGGACGCTATCAGCTGAACACCGTCCATGTGGTGTGCCCTGAACAGAAGGACATGGGGCCCCTGAGTGATGCTGGAAGTCGGTTTTATGCACACCAAATTTCCTGCATCCACCACTGGATGTCTATGCAGTGCTGAGCTCTTCCCTCTCCACTTGCTGTTACTGAGGGAATCCTGGTCAATTACTGTTAGTACTGATTTTCTATACTCTGGCCCAGTCGAGAGATGTATAGAAGGCCAACTTATATTATGACAGGAAAAACTCTGGTAAGCTGTAGCCAAGCCAGTTTAGGTAGCAGTGAAAGGCGGCCTAGACTAAGTTATTCAGAGGGGGAGAGCTTTTAAAGGATCCACAATGAGGTCACACAATGGGAATCACAGATTACACTTAGACAGGGTGTATATAAACACAATTATTTAATTATGGTCAAAACACACCATAGAATAATAACTAAAAACAGGTAGACATATCACACAACACTATCACACAAAATACATATATGCATTCACTTGGTTATTGGACATAATACAAATCAGAAACTCCTGCAAAGGAAATGTAAGACAAGTATTATGCACAAAAAGTCTGCAGAGATGATCCCTATCTAAAATTGTGCAGCCCTAATTTGCCTGGGGCCTTTTGCCCAGTAGTTCAGGATACAGTTCCAGAGAACATAGGATGCATGCAAACATGCAGGTAGGGTCTCTGGGGTCCAGTGAAGGGTTTTTTGAGTTAGGGTTCAAGTTACACTAATGCCCAAAAGTAGCCCCAACAGTCAGATGTCTTGCACAAGCAAGCAATGGCAAAGCCAAAAGTGTTATAAATTAGCTTTATTATAAGCCTATAGACTTATAATGGGAGTATAGGGGTAGGTTAGAATCTCTCTAACTTACCCCCTTACTCTGATTATTCCCCAGACTTGGCAAAACAAAGGAAGAGTGTACAATGTTGCTTTTCCTGCTGTAACCTGCAGTCATGAATTCCCAGGGGTTGCAGGTTCGAGCTGATCTCCAGTTGGTGTCTTTTAATGCTGCAAGGACTCTCGGTCGAAGAATGCAGAAAAACCCGAAGCAACACCCCTCTCAGGACTGGACGAGGGTCAGGTAAGCAGTTTTCAGATGGTGGTCACCGCGCATGGTGACGCAAAATGACTCAGCAGCCGCAGTCAGACTTTCCCTCATATCTCGGGTCCCTTTGATGTTAGGATGCCGAGATTTCCCAGAAAGTAGTCTTGCAGGGAAAGCTGAGGATCCCCAAAGTTTCAGCCTGAAATTAATTAGGCCCTTTTCCTTTTGATTGGATTGTTGATCCCCTTAACATTCCAGGAAATGCATTCAAAAATCTATTAAGAGGATATTATAGACCCTTTAATTCTCCTTGTTTAGACAACTGAATGAAATGCAGCAGGTGCAGATGAGGAAAATAAAATGATTAGATTATATAGCATCCAATGATGTAATACTTTATGAAAGCGAAAGCTTATAATCACATATGGAAATAAATATTGGGAAATACACGTAAGGAAGGCACAGGGACTCACAATACGGAAGATCCTGACCTGACAACTACAATGATAGTATACCAAGGAACATTGTAAAGTTGATATGTGATGTCATCAGTGATGTCATCAAAAATGCCTTTGTGATGTCATCTTTGATTTCCTGGGTGTTAGTCTTAGCAATGCATGGCAGTGGCACAAGTTATGGTTGCATAGTTTACCATAACTGGAAACTTGGGTTTTTTGATTTTACTTGTAACCATAACGTTTTTTCTCTGAATTCAATAGTCTATTTATTATTGCAACTTAACCATAAGGTAACTTTAAAAAGGTTTTTTCACCGAATTTGATAGGATTTATTTGTGTGCAACTTAACCATAACAGCCTTTTAATAAAATGTTCTCAATTATATGCATATATGCGTTATTTTGAAGATCAGATTTTGGGTAGTTGTTAACTTTGGTGCTATTCGACGAATCCGGCCAAAACTTTGTAAACAATAAACAGACCCACTCTGAATGATTTTTGGAAAGTTGCATGCATATTTGTAAAGGGTCATTCATTAATTATGAATGTTTCAGGTTTTCTGGTAACCATTATTTATGATTAACAGAAGTGCTGTTACATTTAAACCAAACACTTTTTTGTCTTATTTTTGCATTATAGTTTTCTGTGACAGAAGTTTTGTTACAGTCAATCTAACCACTTCTTAATTTTGTATTTGCAGTACAGTGTCCTGAATTGTGGTATATTGTATATTTTGTCTACTGTTGTGAATGTTGTTTATACCAAGCAATACTGTGCATGTGTGAAGTTACTGAGTGTTCAGTTACTTTTGGTTCCATTAGTGTTGCACATTAAAGTAATTAAAATAACAGATTGGCCATGTGAATATATTTGCATAGTTGAATTATTATTATTTTTGTTTTATTTGGTTGGTTCAAAATATTGAACCTTTCAAACATACATTGTTAAAAAAAAACACATTCAATCAATTAGATCTTTACAAAAATAAAAATTATTTATCATTAGCATGACAAAGCAAAACCAAGTATATACAATTTACAACATATGTAGACAACAATTCCTCACAAGGAACAAATGCAGCATCACAGTAGAAACACTAGTTCCTATGGTATTCCCCTTACTCAATGCCCTACCAGACACTAATGATCCTAACACACTGATTACCACTTATAATGAGACTATGAGCAAAGCCATTGACGCTATTGCCGTGCTAAAATTACGTAAAAGTAAACCTAAAGCCAACCTTAACTCGTGGTTTACGCCAGAATTAAAATTACTCTGTACTGAAAAAAGAAAAATGGTATCTCGCTGGAAATCTTCCCCCACATCTGGCAAATAAAACAAGCCTTGCCATCGTCACTTCCACATACAAAAACAAGATAACCCAGACTAAAAAATAAACCTACAATGACAGAATTGCCCAAACCAGCTCCAGCACTATAGAATTATTCAACATCCTAAGAGAACTAGAGAACCACAACCCCCTGCCTGACACATGCACCAAGGATAAAGCCTGGTGCACCAGTATACAAAATGCCCTGTCAAACAAAATTAATGGACTTCAGACCAAAATAGCTGACAAAAGGTCACAACTCGAGGTCAACACTCCTGCACCACCCTCTACCGCACACATTAATTCAGGTTTCATGTTTAAAAAAGTCACCATACCTGAAGTTCAAAAAATAATTGCCTCTCTTAAACCTTCTAATTGTAAGGGCGATAACTGTCCAGCTCAGATAATAAAAGACGCAGCTAGAGACCTAGCCCCATTCATCACTAAACTCATAAATTCCTCCTTCTCTAGTAACTCTGTTCCAAGCAACCTCCAACAGTCCTGGGTTCTACCGCTACTAAAGAAACAGACCCTCGACCCAGCTATACCCATTAACTATAGTCCAGGGAGGATAGCTCAGCGGCACCGTGCGTGCCTTGGAAGCAAGACAACACGAAGCAACACAGGTTCGATCCCCGGGTCTGCGCTTAGAAACCTCTGGGTGTTTAAGCGCATTATAAATCGCAACTAAGACAAAAAAAAATCTTGTAACAGCGGCTAGATGCCTGCGGGCTGTGTGAGTGCTTTAAAAATGCTAAATAAAAATAAATAAACTATAGACCTATTACGACAGTCCCCTTTTTTACTGAAAATCTTAGATAGAAATGCTTATCTGCAAATTCAAGATTATCTTGAAACTCACAAATTACTCAGAATCCGGCATTCTGGCTTCAGACCTCAGCATGGCACAGAAACCGCCCTTGTTGACCTTAAAAGCCAGATCGATGAACTGAAAGATAAAGGTAAGATGGCCAGCCTACTCTTACTGGACCTCTCAGCGGCTTTTGATCTGGTGGACCATACAATACTTTGCAAACACCTATCATCAGCAGCTCATTTCTCCAGCTCTGCAGTCACATGGATCCAATCTTTCCTTGCAAACAGAACGATGCGTGTATTCTCACCCTCAGCGGCTGCCGATCCCATTCCCATCACCTGCGGAGTCCCTCAAGGATCCTGCGTTTCGCCCACTTTGTACAACATTTTTACAAAGCCACTATTTGACAAACTGGACCGTCTGGGTGTCACCTATACAAACTATGTGGGTGACACCAAAATATTCCTACCCCTATCAGGAACTTATGATATAGATGTTGCTCGGATCAAAGAAGTCTACAGCATCATTCAGGCATGGATGGCCACACATGGCCTCTGCCTGAATGATGATAAGACAGAGTTGTTCCTAGTTGGCTCTCCTAACAACCTTCTCAAACTAAGTTCTCACTATTCAAGCATCCTTATCGATGGAAATAGTATACCCGTAGCCAAACATGTAAAAACATTAGGTTTTTACTGCAATGCCCAGTCTAACTTAACCAAACAGGTGAACATGACCTCATCCGCCACTGCCTACACCGGCAAGATGATCAGAGCCTGCAGATCTCTATTATCACCCATCAGTTGTTTTACATTGGCGAGAGCGCTCATACAATCCAAATTGGATTACTGTAACAGTCTCTACCTAGATGCCAATAAAGCCATCTTAAATAATTTGCAGATCATGCAAAACAATGCACTTAGAGCAGCACTAAATATCTCAAAAAAAGAGCACATATCAGAAACCAGAAAGCAACACAAGTGGCTCTATATACATGATAAAATCGATCTAAAAACCATTTGCCTCACTCACAAAGCGCTCAACCCACAAGCCCCTCCAGATCTCACAGACAGGTTTTCATGGAAAGTGTCCAATAGAATCACCAGATCATCCAACACACCATGCTTGGCGGTGCCCAGATACAACCTAAAAAGAGCCGGTGGCTCTAGCTTCTCGGTACTAGCCGCCCAGCTTTGGAACACTCTTCCGCAGAACATTCGATCTATTCAAGTATTTGACAAATGCAGAAGCCATGTTATCACATGGTTACTCAACAAAACATAAACGCCACAGCTATTAGCCACCATTAACCCTTTGTTGGGACTGCATAATTTGCTCATACATCACCTGTACTATTACTATGACCCAATGCTATGACTGTATAATCTGTATAATATGTTTATTCCTCCTGTCGCATATTTCTCCTGTTGTAACCTCACCTTAACTGTTTATATGCCATGTAACCATTAATGTTCTACTAGCGCCCAATTACCTTCGGGTCAGGTGCGCGATATAAATAAAATAAACTAACAAACAAGCAAACACACTCTTAAAAGTAACAGTGTTTCTTAATTAAGTTACATGTTTATTCCTTTTCAGTTTCAAATAGCACATTGAGAAATTGAATAGTAGCAATTCGAACAGCTAAATTGGTGTTAGTGAATAACCATTGCCATTCTTGAGTCTGGTCCATAGGGAGTTGTGGCGCTGTGACTCTGCCAAAATATTTTTTCCGCCTAACAACTAAATTTGGACATTCAATTAGACAGTGTTGCAATGTTTCTTTCTGCAAATGTATACTACACCATCTACAAAAACTCTGGTCCTCTGGTATGAACTTCCTTCTTGCCAATATCTCCCTTGTGTGCCATAGATTGAAACTAAATCGTAGATATTGACTTTGCATATACTGAGAGGGGAATTTCTGCAAATAATCAGCCATGGTCCTTAATTTTTTGTGGCCAAATAGTTTGATGTCAAAATCTTTCGCTAGGGAGCATTCATCAATTGTGATGATCCAGTCCATTTGAAATAATTTGGTTTTTGCTCTGGAAGGGTTTTGTAATAACATGTCTACTGGAATATTAGCATCTGCAAGAATGTTTAGTGTGTTTTGAATCCATCTGGTAGAAAATATGCCATTTGTTGTAGCTAAATGACAAGCTAACATTCCTAGTACATTTGTTGAAGTGAGATTTAACAAACATTTTCTGAGTAGCGCACATTTTTTCCATTGATCTTGGGAATGCAAAATGGTAAGCCCAATTCAAACCGGAGCATCACTCTCGACATGCATATGGGAAGACATAGGATTTTTTTCCAAAATTTGGATTCAATTGCATCGCAGAATTTATGTTGTTTGGGTAATGATGTTTCCACACCATAAGTGATGTGGGGATCCCTTTCTGCTTGTAAAATAGGAGAATATGTGTATAAGAGAATTTTGCAAATTTGTATGTTAACAACTTCGCTTGAGTAATTAGTGGGTGTAGTTTCTTTTGAATATCAATCTCACTATTGGTATTTCTTAGTGAATTTGTAATTGATGCTCCTAAATACTTATACATTTTAACATTTTTGAGCTTTTCGATTCCTAAGTGCCATTGAAGAGATTGAGCATTTGACTTTGATTTAGGCTTGCAAACCGACTTGTATTTTAGATGTATTGATAATCAGATTATTCTTTAGTGCGTAAACATTTAGCGTGTTCAGCATGTTCTGCAGACCACTAGGCATTTGAGAAAGAAGAATTAAATCGTCTGCGTATAGAAGATACTTGATTGGATGAATACCTAATTTAGGGGCATCATAGATCGTTTGTAGGAATGCATGACTAATGTCTAAAATAAACAAATTAAACAAAGTAGATGCCAAGATGCATCCCTGCTTTAGGCCTCTTTGTGTTTGAATATAGGAGGACCCTATTCCATCCAATGTTAATTTCACTTGCATGAAGGTGTTAGTGTGTATCAGCACAATCAATGCTAAGAGAGAGGGGGGACAGTTGTAATTCTTTAACTTCTGATAAAGCAGTAGGCGGTCGATTGAGTCAAACGCAAATCTAAAATCTACAAAAGCGAAATAGAGGGGTTGACCAAGATTTGCATATTTCTATTTAAAGAGATTAAGAATCATAATATTTGGGATTGTGCCAACTCCAGTTACAAAACCCGCTTGAAAGGGGTCCAACAGATGCATATTGGTGGCCCAGTGGTTAAGCTCTTTTAGAAAAAGGCGCAAAAAGATTTTGCCCGGTGCATCTAATAGCGATTTAGGCCGATAGCTATTGGGAGCTTGTCGGTCCCCCTTTTAATATATCGGGACTGTTATGGAGTGTCTCCAGGACTGAGGAATATTTTGTGTTTTATTCACTAAAGAGAAAATGTTAAAGAGAATCTGGTTCCATAAAATAGGATTCTGTTTAAACATCTGGTTAGATAGACCATCCAGACTGCACGCTCTTGAACGACGAATGGATTTAATACATAATGGTATATCAAGAAGGTTGAATTCCATATTGAATTGTGTTGGTAGAGTGAAGTTGTCAAGACTCATGTTATTTGCCGGATGTGCATAGAGGTTGGATAAGTGATAGATCCAGTCACTTTCCATAACACTATTTGTTGGATGAGTTCTTGCGGCCCTTGAAGAGTACCGTTTATGATGGCCCAAGTTCTCGCTGTATTTTTGCATAGTTGAAATATTGTCTGAATTGCAAAATAAGCGCAACATGCCATGATTTGTATTTTGGAGAAGTTGTTTAAATTGTATTATATGCCAATTTGGTATGGATGCATACACAGATAGTTAATTGGGAACATATTCTTGAGAAACATTGTTGCAGAGACTGAATGTATGTTTCTAGGATTAAATAATCTGTAGGAGTTCATTTCAATGTGTCTTTTCTGAGACAATAAGTAAATGTTGTGCACAATTGGTGGCAACTGGAATAGTAGATTGATGACAATATTTGTGTAGCGATTCACTCCAGTTATGTTTTGGAATTTAAAAGGACCAGAGTATTTGGCATGTGGTTGATTTAAAACAGTTGAATTTGATGTAAAGGTTTCATTTTTTCAGGTATATGGACATATACAATTGTGCAGTGCACGATGCAATGCACCTACAGTGTTACATAAACCATACCTTCTTTGATTACTCTGCTGCCTATGTGTACAAGTGCATGGTCAAGGGTTAGAAATTGTGACTTGGAAATTGTAATTGTGCATGCAAGAGAAAGAGATAGTTGTTTTCTGCATACAGACATATCTTTAAAAATAAGGAAAAGTGCAGTAATTCAGGGACATGTTTTACTTTCTTTAAGCGTCTCAAAGTTTGTAAAGAATAATTTGATATTATTTTCATATGGATATGATTAAAGCTAACAAATGTCCAGTGTTAGGGAGAATTCTCATTTATGGCTAATTTCCCACTTCATGAGTCCATCAGCAGCTTTGCTGGATTTCTGTTTTTTTTTCTTAAAGTCCTTCTTGTGTCTTACTTTGCACGGCAAACAAGGTTTGCCTTCTTTGTTCACTGTCTTTTGGCGGGCTTCTACAGAGAAGCCCTCCTCCTGGTGCCTGGGTGTCTAGGTTGGCTGAATGTGAGGGAGGGGTGTGCACAGAGTCTCCATGGAGACCCAAGTCGCACTTTATGATGATTGGCTGATGCTTGTCCCCCCGGCTGAGTGGTTGACAGCCAGGCTGTGTAAATGGGGAAATTTTCGCATAAAAGGCAGGACCCTTGGGCTGGAAGTCAGAGTCACCACTGGAACTGCAAGGAACCGAAAAGAAGCGGAGAAGAAGACAGCTGCTGCAACCCTGAGTACCGGTGAAGTCCTGCTGCAGTCTTGAGCTATCTACCATTCAATGACGAGAGAAGATCCAGTCCGGAGTCTTCTTCTTTTGAGCATGGTGGGGGCAACCAGCTCATCTTCCACAACCAGAGGATCCTCTTCATGGTCGGAATTGCTGCACACTGCTGTAGTGGTCCGGATAGCCATCAGAAGAGCCTCTCCTGTTTTAAAGGAGCACACTTTTTATTCACTGTCGCTGCTGCCAGCCTCATCCCTGGGTAGTGCAGATCGCTCCAGACGTCCTCCTTCTTGTCTCCATGACTGAAGCTCCAGGAACCGTGAGTCTGCAGGAAACTACCAGGAACAACTGTCGTGGCACCAGCTTCTTCAAAGAATAAGGTACTGTGTCCGACTTCGAGAAACTAGAGTGAACCCTTTTCTCCTCACCAAACGTTTGCCCTTTTCTTCCTTCCCTCTTATAACTTTTCCCTCCTCTTCTGACAATATCTGAGTACTCCTGGCATCCTTGAATCGTGAACTATCTGACTGTGTGATCCTCGACAGCAGGAAGCCTGTTCCACCTAACACTGGCGCTCGCCTATTGACTTTTATCTTCGTGTTAGAAAGTGTTCTCTGATTCTGTCTGCCTTGACAAAAGTATTGCCTATGATGTTTGTCCCCAACTCCCTTGTGTTAACTCAGGTGCTAAGTGTGTTTTAACTCCGGTAACATTTCTTCCTGCGGATATGCATATCTTTAGTAAGACCAAACTGTCATTACTGTCAAAAAGTGATTGCATATGTATTCCAAGTAACGTCTTCTGTTTCATAACACCGGTCTGTCAAATCCTAAGGTACTTACATTGAGTTGGTCTGCACAAGGGGAATTGGTTGTGTGTAGTGTATTTGAAGTGTGGTTTTTATTTTTCTAGAAGTGAAATGTTTTGTGAACAAATGGTTTAAAAATAAATGTACTTATATTTTTTTTTACCAGAAACCTTGAGTCAGTGTTTGCTTGAGTCACAGTAATTGTAGTCCTTTGTGTAATCTCTACTACTGCTCATTTGCTCTTGAGATAAGTCTGGCTGCTCAGTCACTGCCACCACTCTCTCTGTGTAGTACAGGCTTGTACCAAAGGTGAAATGGTATTACCACTTGTAGTCTTATCTCTGTGCAGCGGTCCCTAAGGGCACTGCATATGATTCTGCCTAACATCCAGTTGCTCAATTTACTAAATCTTACTCTACAGTAAGGTTGCATCTTAATATGCAAAAAAGGGGGGTCTGGGAATCTCTCTACCAGCACGAACACAGCCCAATGACCTGTTCTTGGGTGAATAACCCCTGGGAGAGACTCAACCAAGTCTTTAGCTCACTGTCCTTTTCACAGAGAAGAAATTTCCCCGCATATCAGCCTTTGTCCTGCCAAGGGGCAGTCCAGCGCCGAAATGCTAGGCAATTCTCCTCTGAACATGAGTACCATCAGTAACCCCATACACGTGTTTCAGCCTTGTTGGGCATCATCAGTGAGGTGAAACTGTTGCCTCTCTAAGAACAGTGAGCAAGGGGTCCACGTCTGGATTGCTCTGTTAACTTAGGGTGAAACCCAAAGTTAATGTATGCAAAAAAAGGGGGGTCTGGGAATCTCTCTACCAGCACGAACACAGCCCATTGACCTGTTCGTGGGTGAATAACCCCTGGGAGAGACTCTACCAAGTCTTTAGCTCACTGTCCTTTTCACAGAGAAGACATTTCCCAGCATATCAGCCTTTGTCCTGCCCAGGGGCAGTCCAGCGCCGAAATGCTAGGGAATTCTCCTCTGAACAAGAGTACCATCAGTAACCCCATACACGTGTTTCAGCCTTATTGGGCATCATCAGTGAGGTGAAACTGTTGCCTCTCTAAGAACAGTGAGCAAGGGGTCCACGTCTGGATTGCCCTGTTAACTTAGGGTGAAACCCAAAGTTAATGTATGCAAAAAAAGGGGGGTCTGGGAATCTCTCTACCAGCACGAACACAGCCCAATGACCTGTTCTTGGGTGAATAACCCCTGGGAGAGACTCTACCAAGTCTTTAGCTCACTGTCCTTGTTCAGAGGAGAATTGCCTAGCATTTCGGTGCTGGACTGTCTCTGGGCAGGACAAAGACTGATATCCAGGGAAATTTCTTCTCTGTGAAAAGAACAGTGAGCTAAAGACTTGGTTGAGACTCTCCCAGGGGCCATTCACCCAAGAACAAGTCAATGGGCTGTGTTCGTGCTGGTAGAGAGTTTCCCAGACCCCCCTTCTTTTGCATAAATTAACTTTGGGTCTAACCCTAAGTTACCAGGGCGATCCAGACGTGGACCCCTTGCTCACTGTTCTTAAGAGAGGCGCAGCTTCACCTCACTGATGATGCCCAACAAGGCTGAAACATGTGTATGGGGTTGCTGTGGTACTCTTGTTCAGGGGAGAATTGCCTAGCATTTCGGTGCTGGACTGTCTCTGGGCAGGACAAAGACTGATATGCAGGGACATTTCTTCTCTGTGAAAAGAACAGTGAGCTAAAGACTTGGTTGAGACTCTCCCAGGGACCATTCACCCAAGAACAAGTCAATGGGCTGTGTTCGTGCTGGTAGAGAGTTTCCCAGACCCCCCTTCTTTTGCATAAATTAACTTTGGGTCTAACCCTAAGTTACCAGGGCGATCCAGATGTGGACCCCTTGCTCACTGTTCTTAGAGAGGTGCAGCTTCACCTCACTGATGATGCCCAACAAGGCTGAAACACGTGTATGGGGTTGCTGTGGTACTCTTGTTCAGAGGAGAATTGCCTAGCATTTCGGTGCTGGACTGTCTCTGGGCAGGACAAAGACTGATATGCAGGGAAATTTCTTCTCTGTGAAAAGAACAGTGAGCTAAAGACTTGGTTGAGACTCTCCCAGGGGCGATTCACCCAAGAACAAGTCAATGGGCTGTGTTCGTGCTGGTAGAGAGTTTCCCAGACCCCCCTTCTTTTGCATAAATTAACTTTGGGTCTAACCCTAAGTTATCAGGGCGATCCAGACGTGGACCCCTTGCTCACTGTTCTTAGAGAGGCGCAGCTTCACCTCACTGATGATGCCCAACAAGGCTGAAACACGTGTATGGGGTTGCTGTGGTACTCTTGTTCAGAGGAGAATTGCCTAGCATTTCGGTGCTGGACTGTCTCTGGGCAGGACAAAGACTGATATGCAGGGACATTTCTTCTCTGTGAAAAGAACAGTGAGCTAAAGACTTGGTTGAGACTCTCCCAGGGGCCATTCACCCAAGAACAAGTCAATGGGCTGTGTTCGTGCTGGTAGAGAGTTTCCCAGACCCCCCTTCTTTTGCATAAATTAACTTTGGGTCTAACCCTAAATTACCAGGGCGATCCAGACGTGGACCCCTTGCTCACTGTTCTTAGAGAGGCACAGCTTCACCTCACTGATGATGCCCAACAAGGCTGAAACACGTGTATGGGGTTGCTGTGGTACTCTTGTTCAGAGGAGAATTGCCTAGCATTTCGGTGCTGGACTGTCTCTGGGCAGGACAAAGACTGATATGCAGGGAAATTTCTTCTCTGTGAAAAGAACAGTGAGCTAAAGACTTGGTTGAGACTCTCCCAGGGGCGATTCACCCAAGAACAAGTCAATGGGCTGTGTTCGTGCTGGTAGAGAGTTTCCCAGACCCCCCTTCTTTTGCATAAATTAACTTTGGGTCTAACCCTAAGTTATCAGGGCGATCCAGACGTGGACCCCTTGCTCACTGTTCTTAGAGAGGCGCAGCTTCACCTCACTGATGATGCCCAACAAGGCTGAAACACGTGTATGGGGTTGCTGTGGTACTCTTGTTCAGAGGAGAATTGCCTAGCATTTCGGTGCTGGACTGTCTCTGGGCAGGACAAAGACTGATATGCAGGGACATTTCTTCTCTGTGAAAAGAACAGTGAGCTAAAGACTTGGTTGAGACTCTCCCAGGGGCCATTCACCCAAGAAAAAGTCAATGGGCTGTGTTCGTGCTGGTAGAGAGTTTCCCAGACCCCCCTTCTTTTGCATTGCATCTTAATATAACTCTGCAGTTTATGCAGAGAGTTATTATACCTGACAATACAGCTGTGTTTGATGAAGTTTTTCTAGGATACTTAGACGTGATATTGCTTCTTGACATAGGGAGTGTCATATCATGCACTTCTATTTTGTCTGTGAAGCTGATGTGGACTATGGGTTGCTTTTCCTTTTTGATCATTGTTTAATTAAATTGGGAACAGTTTGCAAGGGTTGGTATTAAGCATATGCATTGTTGATTTTGTTGTGTTAATTGTTCCATTACATCAGGGGCAGATGTATTTGTCAATGCAGTTCATTTAACAGTCTGCTTTTTTTTAATGTTCTTGAATGTTCAGTAAGTCCAGAAATTATTATGTACTTTAGAATTGAGCATATGTTAGGTTTTCAGACTGATGCTCATTTTGTACAATACGTCTATAGAGAAAGTCATGCCATAGATTAAAATTGTCTATGCTGCTAAGTGTGCTATGCTTCTGTGCAGAGGGGACCTGGCCTAGCAGTTCGGGCTGGGCTGCTACCATTGGTGGCGGCAACCGACTGATTTGCACATGGCTGGACCCCTTTTGCAATGGCGCAGGCGGGCTAAAAAACGGTGGTGTGGAAGGTTGCCCAGAGCAATTGCCAGTGGTTCAGAAACATTCGAAACCTTCCACTCATCACTTTTGTGGTCACAGTTTGTCTCTCCATGTGAGAGAGGGTATGCCCAGACGTGGGTCCCTTGCTCGCTGTGCCATAGGGAACCAGGCTGCACCTCACTGAGGAGGTCCAACAGGGCCGAAACATGTCTGGGGTTGCTTGGTTTTCTGTGCAGAGGGGACCTGGCCTAGCTGTTCGGGCTGGGCTGCTACCATTGGTGGCGGCAGCTGACTGATTTGCACATGGCTGGAACCCATTTTGCAATGGCGCAGATGGGCTAAAAAACGGTGGTGTGGAAGGTTGGCCAGAGCAATTGCCAGTGGTTCAGATTCATTCGAAACCTTCCACCCATCATTTCTGTGGTCACAGTTTGTCTCTCCATGTGAGAGAGGGTATGCCCAGACGTGGGTCCCTTGCTCGCTGCGCCATAGGGAACCAGGCTGCACCTCACTGAGGAGGTCCAACAAGGCCGAAACATGTCTGGGGTTGCTTGGTTTTCTTTGCAGAGAGGACCTGGCCTAGTAGTTCGGCTGGGCTGCTACCATTGGTGGCAGCAGCTGACTGATTTGCACATGGCTGGACCCCTTTTGCAATGGCGCAGACGGGCTTAAAAACGGTGGTGTGGAAGGTTGCCCAGAGCAATTGCCAGTGGTTCAGATTCATTTGAAACCTTCCACCCATCACTTTTGTGGTCACAGTTTGCCTCTCCATGTGAGAGAGTGTATGCCCAGACGTGGGTCCCTTGCTCACTGCGCCATAGGGAACCAGGCTGCAGCTCACTAAGGAGGTCCAACAAGGCCGAAACATGTCTGGGGTTGCTTGGTTTTCTGTGCAGAGGGGACCTGGCCTAGCAGTTCGGACTGGGCTGCTACCATTGGTGGCGGCAGCTGACTGATTTGCACATGGCTGGACCCCTTTTGCAATGGCGCAGAAGGGCTAAAAAATGGTGGTGTGTAAGGTTGCCCAGAGCAATTGCCAGTGGTTCAGATTCATTCGAAGCCTTCCACCCATCACTTTTGTGGTCACAGTTTGTCTCTCCATGTGAGAGAGGGTATGCCCAGACGTGGGTCCCTTGCTCGCTGCAGCATTGGGAACGAGGCTGCAGCTCACTGAGGAGGTCCAACAAGGCCGAAACATGTCTGGGGTTGCTTGGTTTTCTGTGCAGAGGGGACCTGGCCAAGCAGTTCGGGCTGGGCTGCTATCATTGGTGGCGGCAGCTGACTGATTTGCACATGGCTGGACCCCTTTTGCAATGGCGCAGACGGGCTAAAAAACAGTGGTGTGGAAGGTTGCCCAGAGCAATTGGCAGTGGTTCAGATTCATTCAAAACCTTCCACCCATCACTTTTGTGGTCACAGTTTGTCTCTCCATGTGAGAGAGGGTATGCCCAGACGTGGGTCCCTTGCTCGCTGTGCCATAGGGAACCAGGCTGCACCTCACTGAGGAGGTCCAACAGGGCCGATACATGTCTGGGGTTGCTTGGTTTTCTGTGCAGAGGGGACCTGGCCTAGCAGTTCGGGCTGGGCTTCTACCATTGGTGGCGGCAGCTGACTGATTTGCACATGGCTGGACCCCTTTTGAAATGGCGCAGAAGGGCTAAAAAATGGTGGTGTGTAAGGTTGCCCAGAGCAATTGCCAGTGGTTCAGATTCATTCGAAACCTTCCACCCATCATTTCTGTGGTCACAGTTTGTCTCTCCATGTGAGAGAGGGTATGCCCAGACGTGGGTCCCTTGCTCGCTGCGCCATAGGGAACCAGGCTGCACCTCACTGAGGAGGTCCAACAAGGCCGAAACATGTCTGGGGTTGCTTGGTTTTCTGAGCAGAGGGGACCTGGCCTAGCAGTTCAGGCTGGGCTGCTACCATTGGTGGTGGCAGCTGACTGATTTGCACATGGCTGGACCCCTTTTGCAATGGGGCAGACGGGCTTAAAAACGGTGGTGTGGAAGGTTGCCCAGAGCAATTGCCAGTGGTTCAGATTCATTCGAAACCTTCCACCCATCACTTTTGTGGTCACAGTTTGACTCTCCATGTGAGAGAGTGTATGCCCAGACGTGGGTCCCTTGCTCGCTGCGCCATAGGGAACCAGGCTGCAGCTCACTGAGGAGGTCCAACAAGGCCGAAACATGTCTGGGGTTGCTTGGTTTTCTGTGCAGAGGGGACCTGGCCTAGCAGTTCGGGCTGGGCTGCTACCATTGGTGGCGGCAGCTGACTGATTTGCACATGGCTGGACCCCTTTTGCAATGGCGCAGACAAGCTAAAAAACTGTGGTGTGGAAGGTTGCCCAGACCAATTGCCAGTGGTTCAGATTCATTCGAAACCTTCCACCCATCACTTGTGTGGTCACACTCAAAGTGTGCTATGCCATTCTTTGAAACAAAATGCTTTTAATATGTAATGGCCTTTGAATGGTCTTACCTGCAGAAGATATCCAAAGACAATTATATGTCTACCTCCAAACAGTTCTCTGTATCCAATGTTATGGACTTCTTGCATTGTTTGGTGAATTAAAGCAAGCATTATGTCGGAAACCATGCTTACTTCATCTATTAAAAGACTTTTATTTTACACAGAATTCTGCGCACATCAAATGCAGATTCTGCTGGCAATTTGTAATATTATAATTTGTTTTGTTGCTGAACTGGGAGGAGAAGCTGTTACGCTCACCTGGCTCCCACAGGGGCCTCGGTCGGACCCGGACAGCTGCGGTCTCCACCCACGTGATGCGTAGTGCTGCGATGACTGAATGGATCTGCCCTCCTAATCCTGTCTGCTTAACCCATAGAAATATTCTCCTGCAAGTGGAGAAATGGATTTAGCCACTTGTGGATTCAAGTGATGGCACCCCCACAGTCCTCCCCAACTAATCACCTCCGAAATGCCCTCACAGCAATCTCACCTTATATTCTTGAAAGATGAGCTCTCCATCCTGCGTGGATTTGCAGGGGCGTGTCGATTCCAGTTACTTCACTGGTTTGAAGGCTCGGGAGAGTTCCGGTGAATATTGACTCTGAGGTTCCTGGTGAGGACCAGTAAGTATTAAGTTCATAGAGTTCAATATGTCCGATGTTCACTCTTGTTCCCCCCTTCCTTTCTTGTCTTGTAGCTGGCTCGTGAAAAGATGATCTTGTGGCAGCTGGTGGCGCTCAGGTAAGAGTCTGTATTACCCGTTGCCTCCATTAATGTTGCACGTGGAAAACGTGTTGTTTTGTCTCTCTTTACAGATGCAGCACGTGAAAATATGGAGAGTCACAAAAGGATGCCTCCGGTGGTAAATCAGGTAAGTCTATGGTGGTAAGAATTATATTTGTTGGTTCCCTCGGCTCACCTTGTGGTTTTCTTTTGTCTCCTAGGTGACGAAGTTCGGCAAAGAAATGATGGAGGCAGCGCCGACCCGAAGGATGCTGTGAAGACTGGTGAGTATGGCGCGGCGCTGCAGCTGGAGGTGCGGCGCGTGTAGAAATGATGTTCTTTACAGGTCCGGAGACGAGATGGATACAGAATCAGGCGTGGAATAGAAATAAGTTTGTTTTCTAACCTTGTCCCTTTCTTTCCTCTTTGTTTTAGGAGCTCTGGATTCGAGGCGGGCGTGGCAGAAGACTGGATGCAGGCTGCAGGCACGGTGAGCGTTACGCTGCTGGATGCAGAATAACGCGAAGCGTGTGTTGCTGGTCGGGCGTGGTTTAAATAGCCTCAAAAGTAGTCCAAGGTAAGAAGTCCCTAGAACCACACCCGAGTAAAAAATAGTCCCTGTTGAAAAATAGTCCCTTTCAGGCTTCATGTTGGATTGGAGTCATTTGCAGCATGGTCTGCCTGAGGTAAGAAATGACTATGAGCCTGGCGCCTTAGGCGCCAGGACTGATTTCTACTATGAGCCTGGCGCCTAAAGCACCAGGACTGAACCCAGATAGCCCCTAGCCGGGGCTGCTGAGGTTTTACAAATGTCTAGATGCGTGCTCCCGGGGCTGATGGGCTTGGTCTGGATGCCTGGGGGTAGGCATCATGACAGCACTCCCCCCCAAGGCCCCTCCTAAAGTTGTTCTTCCCCTGGGCCCTGGTTTGTCTGGGAAGTTCCGATGGAATCTTTTCACCAACCGAGGTGCAAGACCTGGTCATTAGGTTCCCATGACCTTTATTGTGGTCCGTAGCCCTTCCAATCAATTAAATAAAAAAGTTTTGATTTAACCATCTTGGAGTCCAGGATATTTTTTACCTCAAATTCAGGTTCTCCATCTATCAAGACGGGGTCGGGAGGTTTGGTTAATCTTGTTCCTGGTTGAACTGGTTTTAAAAGTGAAACATGAAAGACAGGATGAATGCGCATATTAGAGGGTAATTCCAATTTGACCGCTACCGGGTTGATAATGGCCTTAATAGTGTAAGGTCCCAAATATCTAGAGTTAAAAGTCCGAGTTCCCTTGAGAGGTATGTGTTTTGTAGCCAGCCAAACTTGATCCCCAATCTGGTATTGTGGAGTTTCACTTCTATGTTGATCAGCATTTTTTTTATATTTCTCTTTTGCGTGTTTCAAATGTTCTGTTGCCTCTTTAAAGGCTTGTGTAATAGTAGAATGCAAATGACTAACTGCAGGCATTTCTAAATGCTGAGGCGACTCTAGTTCTGAGGTTCGAGGGTGATGTCCATATATGGTATAAAAGGGGCTTTGTCCGGTTCCTGAATGTACAGAGTTATTGTATGCATATTCGGAAATCCATAAAATATCTTTCCAATTACTTTCGCTCTGGTGTAGCATGCAACGTAGGTACTGTTCAAGGGTCTGGTTGGTCCTCTCCGTCTGACCATCAGTCTGGGGATGGTGACTGGTTGATAACCTCACGTCGATTTGCACCAGTTGACAACATTTCTTCCAAAAATGTGAAATGAATTGACTACCTCAGTCAGAGACCAATACGGAAGGAAATCCGTGTATTCGAACAATGTTTTCGAGGAACTCCTTGGCCAGAATTGAAGCAGAAGGTAATCCCTTTAGAGGAATAAAGTGGGCCATCTTGGAAAAAAGATCCACAATAACTAGAATGGTGTTAAATCCATTACATGGAGGTAGATCTGTAATAAAGTCTAACGATAAGGTGTGCCATGGTGTAGGTGGAATATCCAAAGGTTGTAAGAGGCCAGCTGGTTTTTTCTTCTGACTTTTGTTTTGGGCACAAATGCCACAAGACATTACAAATAACTTTACGTATTTTCGCCAGGTGGGCCACTAGAATTGTCTCTTAATTTTTCTCCAGTTTTTGCGATACCTGGGTGTCCTTCCATCAGGGTGTCATGATAATTGGAGATGACTAGTTCTTGTAGTTCCTTGTGTGGTAGAAATAGTCTCCCTTGATAATAAGGTAGGTCATTGATGACTGAGTAGTACGGGCCTTTCTTCACCCAGTCCTGCAGGGCTGTTGGATCTTTACTTGAATATCCTCTAGTTTCTGTAGAGTGGTTATGCCAAGAATTCTTTGTTCTGAAATTATAGGCACCGGTTCCGGGTTCGCATATGCTTCTCCCATCCCTATTCGGGATAAGGCATCTGCCTTGCCATTTTTACAACCTGGTCGATAAGTGATCACGAAATCGAACTTGGCAAAGAACAATGCCCATCGAAGTTGACGCGACGATTGGGCCTTGGCTGTTTTTAAATACTGCAAGTTCTGGTGATCAGTGATTACCGTAATGGTATGCCTGGCACCGAGAAGATAATGCCGGCAAGCCTGGAAGGCGGATTTGATGGCTAATAATTCTTTATCGGTAACCGCATAGTTTAACTCGGGTGCCGAGAACTTTCTGGACCAAAATGCTACTGGGTGAAGTTGACCGGTTTCAGGATCCTTCTGGACAGGACAGCTCCCATGGCTAAACTGGATGCATCAGTTTCAACTATGTATGGAAGTTTGTGGCGTGGATGCCTTAAGACAGGTGCAGACATGAATTTTGCTTTCAGCTCTTGGAAGGCCTTTTCAGCTTCTTCGGTCCACAAGAAGCGTTTGTTTTTTCACAAAAGTGCTGTGATAGGGTTTACAACATGTGAGAAATCCGGAATGAATCTGCGGTAGAAATTAGCAAATCCGAGCATGCTTTGTACCCCTTTAACTGAACTGGGTGATGGCTACTTGAGGATTACGTCCACCTTTCGAGAGTCCATTCGGACTCCTTTTGGAGTCAGGATAAATCCAAGGAATTCAACTTCCGTAGCATGAAAAACGCATTTTTCCAATTTTGCATATAACTTGTTCTGGCGTAGTTTCTCAAGGACTGCACGAACGTGCTTCACATGGTCTGATTCTGAAGAGGAGTACACTAGAATATCGTCTATGTATACAACAACACAGACGTCAATGAGTTCACGAAGGACATCATTCATAAAATACTGGAAGGCTGCTGGTGCATTGCACAACCCGAAGGGCATAACCTGGTATTCGAATAACCCGTACTTAGTGCGAAAAGCAGTCTTCCATTCGTCGCCTTTCTTTACACGTACCAGATAATATGCCCCTCAGAGATCTAATTTAGTGTAGATGCAAGCGTCATTTACTTGGTCTAGTAATTCAGGGATCAGAGGCAATGGGTATCGGTTCTTAACCGTGATCTGATTTAATGCGCGGTAGTCTATGCACGTTCTGAGGTCACCTTCCTTTTTAGGCACGAAGAACAAAGCTGAAGATGCAGGGGACTTGGATGGACGAATGAAGCCATTAGCAAGGTATTGGTCCAAATATTGTCGTTGGTGAAGGTTTTCGGGTTCCGTAAGGGCGTAGATCCTACTACATGGAGGTTGTGCACTGGGTATGAGATCGATTTGACAATCGTATGATCTGTGAGGTGGTAGGGTGCTTGCCTGTTCCTTTTGGAAAACATCCTGGAATTCCTGATATTCCTGAGGTAACTGCACGACTGGAGTAGCGACTGTGGCCAGGCCTTGGTTGAAGGGTTTTTTCGGGTAACAAGTATGTGCACAATCCGGGAAGGTTATTCTCTTCTCTCGCCAATCAATACAAGGATTATGTGTTTCCAACCAAGGTATCCCCAGTATTATTTGGAACTGCTGGGCTTTGCTTAAATCAAACACAATAGTCTCTCAATGCCCATCCTGACCCAATAGTGTAATCTCTGCGGTGGAATGAGTTACAGGCCCAGAGGCAATTTCAGTTCCATCGACTGTGGTGATGACATCCGAAGTGGTCTTTTTGCAGAGAGATAGATTCATCCTAGAAGCCAACTCGTGGTCCACATAGTTTCCTATGGCCCCGCTATCAATGTATGCCCTTACTGCGTGCATGCGTGATGGCTGCCTTGGATCTATAAGGACCATTGGCATGATGAAGTGCGAGGTCTGAGTATCCTTCTTCAAGCTCGGCAAGCGGACCTCTACGCTTGTCGGGCGTGGTCGTTTCCCGAATCAGGCTCTGTTTGATTTTTATCAGCAACTCCGACTACTTTTTTAGATGTTTTTATAGGACAATCCCGTAGAAAATGTCCTGAGGCCCCACAGTACAGACACAATTGCATCTGCCGTCTTCTTTCTCTTTCCTTTTGAGTTAAGGGTCCCTTGACCCCCCGATCTGCATCGGTTCTGATACATCTGTTCCTTTGAGGGTAACATTGGGTTTAACCAATACCCGATTCGCGAACTTAGCTCGATCAGCCTTTCTATTCTGAAGTCGGTTGTCTAACTGGACCACTAAGTCTATATATTCTGCACAATCCTGAGGTGGGTTCACAACTTGGGCCAAAACGTCTTTGAGTTCACCCCGAAGTCCACGATGAAATAATGTAATTTGTTTTACCTCTGGCCATCCGGTTTCCACCACTAACCTATTGAAAGTGACGATATAGGTTAGTAGATCCTGGTTACCTTGTCGTAATGATAAAAGTTCGCTATCCAGGGCCTGTCCCTGTGAATGTCTGGCAAAAAGTCTTTCCATGCTCAATTGAAAACCTTGAAAATCCCGAAGAAGAGGATCATCCGGGTTAACTAATGGAATTGACCAATCCGCTGCGCTGCCACTAAGATATGATAGTACAAAGGCTACTTTGGTTTGGTCGTTCGGAAAAGCTCCATGTCTGCATAAAAAGTGCAAGCGGCATTGGTTCATAAACACGGCAAACTTTTTTGGGTCCCCAGCAAAACGTTCGGGTGGAGCTAAAGGAATGCTCCCTGGTAGAACCACTTGCACAGGATTGCTCGATGAAACAGGAGTTGGATTCCCCCCGAGTCCAGGTAATGGTGTTTGCCCAGCTTGGTTTTGCAGTAATTGTCTAGCAAGATCATCAGTGCGCTCCTTTGACACAATCAGTTCTCTCCTGAGGGCATTAGTCTCTTGGCGCGCGGAGTGGACTTCTGCCCTAAGTTCCCCTAACAATAGGGCTAGTTGGTTGGTTTCTGAGGTTTCCATAACGCCCGGGTGGGGATTTGTAGATAGTCTTCGCGTTCTGTTACGCTCACCTGGCTCCCACAGGGGCGTCGGTCGGACCCGGATAGCTGCGGTCTCCACCCACGTGATGCGTAGTGCAGCGATGCCTGACTGGATCTGCCCTCCTAATCCTGTCTGCTTAACCCGTAGAAATATTCTCCTGCAAGTGGAGAGATGGATTTAGCCACTTGTGGATTCAAGTGATGGCACCCCCACAGTCCTCCCCAACTAATCACCTCCGAAATGCCCTCACAGCAATCTCACCTTATATTCTTGAAAGATGAGCTCTCCAGCCTGCGTGGATTTGCAGGGGCGCGTCGATTCCAGTTACTTCATTGGTTTGAAGGCTCGGGAGAGTTCCGGAGAATATTGACTCTGAGGTTCCTGGTTAGGACCAGTAAGTATTAAGTTCATAGAGTTCAATATGTCCGATGTTCACTCTTGTTCCCCCCTTCCTTTCTTGTCTTGTAGCTGGCTCGTGAAAAGATGATCTTGTGGCAGCTGGTGGCGCTCAGGTAAGAGTCTGTATTACCCGTTGCCTCCGTTAAATGTTGCACGTGGAAAACGTGTTGTTTTGTCTCTCTTTACAGATGCAGCACGTGAAAATATGGAGAGTCACAAAAGGATGCCTCCGGTGGTAAATCAGGTAAGTCTATGGTGGTAAGAATTATATTTGTTGGTTCCCTCGGCTCACCTTGTGGTTTTCTTTTGTCTCCTAGGTGACGAAGTTCGGCGAAGAAATGATGGAGGCAGCGCCGACCCGAAGGATGCTGTGAAGACTGGTGAGTATGGCGCAGCGCTGCAGCTGGAGGTGCAGCGCGTGTAGAAATGATGTTCTTTACAGGTCCGGAGACGAGATGGATCCAGAATCAGGCGTGGAATAGAAATACGTTTGTTTTCTAACCTTGTCCCTTTCTTTCCTCTTTGTTTTAGGAGCTCCGGATTCGAGGCGGGCGTGGCAGAAGACTGGATGCAGGCTGCAGGCACGGTGAGCGTTACGCTGCAGAATAATGCGAAGCGTGTGTTGCTGGTCGGGCGTGGTTTAAATAGCCTCAAAAGTAGTCCCAGGTAAGAAGTCCCTAGAACCACACCCGAATAAAAAATAGTCACTGTAGAAAAATAGTCCCTTTCAGGCTTCATGTTGGATTGGAGTCATTTGCAGCATGGTCTGCTTGAGGTAAGAAATGACTATGAGCCTGGCGCCTTAGGCGCCAGGACTGATTTCTACTATGAGCCTGGCGCCTAAGGCGCCAGGACTGAACCCAGATAGCCCCTAGCCTGGGCTGCTGAGGTTTTACTAAATGTCTAGATGCCTGCTCCCGGGGCTGATGGGCTTGGTCCGGATGCCTGGGGGTAGGTATCATGACAGAAGCAATCTGTGTAAATGTGCACCTCCTATGTTGTAAGCAGCTAGACTGCTGGGGGCAGTTACAACAGCAAAATGGCTTTTACTTGTTTTTTATTCATTTTTTTGTTTAAAGATATTTATTTGATAAAATAGATATACAGGGCGTATAATTGATACAACAGATGTTATAAGGCATAAAACGTGTACAAATAAAATCTATAAACAATAAAAATATGATGTACATTTGAACCAAGTATTTGTAAAACAACCATTGTATGAAGAAGAAACTTTTGAATAAAGGGGGGGGGAACAGACAGAAAAACAAGACAAACCAAAACAAAAGAACAGGACATGTACAGGGGGGTGGAGGGTTTGATAAAGGAGATGCAGAATCACTCATAAAATGACTATGCTCATGAAGTGTTAATGGGAGTCCATATTAGATAGAAGTGTAGAAAGGATTGGCATTTCAACTGATATTTACATAATAGGTCCAGAGAGGATGCATTGCAGCTTTCTTTCCTATGAATATTACAGATAGAGTTCCACCATAGTTTGTAATGAATATGGTTTACATTTTTCCAGTTGGCGGTTACAGTTTGGATTGCAATCATCAAAAAAAGATCAAACAAGTAACCAGCATGCGTATTAATGATAGTATCCTGTATGAAAGAGCTATCAAAGATAAGGAATTAAAAACAGAAATCTAGATGAAAGTTAAAAATACATTTGATAGTGTTCTAAACAGAATTCCAAAATGATTTGACATGCTGGCATTACATAAACATGTGTTTAAAAGAGCCCTGAGAGTGTAAGCAGCTCCAACAATTATCATTAAGTACTATTTTACATATGAAAAGTAAAACGGGGTAATAAAAGCTCTCCTCTTCTCTCTCACCCTGCCCTGCTAACCTAGCTCTCTGCTCTTCCTTCTGTCCCTCCTTCCACACAGCGTATTAACTGGCTGCCTGGTGTACCTCAAAGTCTAACAGGTCCCAGACACCCCTGCCAGTCCTCTGCACCTGCCGCAGGCCCTACACCCCACTGCACTCGTAATAAAACCTTGAGAGCTTCTCTCTCCGCACTTCACCAGTCTCTACTGACTGGGCGCACTTGGTCCCCTGCCCCTCCCATTCCCTCCCACACTTGCACAATCTGTATACAGCCCTGCTTCAAAATCGTTCTGTCGGTTCTCCCTTGTCTTCACCCCTTAATGTGCACTTGAAAAAACCACAGAATCACCGGCAGGCCTATTTGCTGTATCTAAACTGTTAAATGCATAATATTCACTTAATCCGCCTGTGCAGACTGTTATCGTCCCAGAAATTCAAGGGCTCTGAGCGACTGTTGTTATTCCCTGTGTTCCTTCCCTCCTTGAGCGCTTTAAACCACTTGCCTCTGTATAGGCACTATATAAATAAACATTACCATACAATACGATGACAAAATAAGATTTTGAAGTAATCTTGGAGACATGTTTCCATTGTGGGGGCCAGCATTGTTGATTATCAGGTAGTATACAGTCTTACTGCCAGTCACTGTGAAAATGATGAACAATTTGGGAAGTAGATGTTAGGGCTAGGGTTTTATAGAACGTGGAGGCAGTAATGTCAGAGTTAGGCAAATGTAGGAGTCTTTTCACATTAGGAATATTGGAATCATACATTAACAACTCATAGATCTCCACAATTGCAAAGATAATATTTAGATACTGTGTCAGGGAAGAGCTAGGCATATGGAACTTAGTAGCAAATTCATTAAAAGTAATGGTAACCCTTGTAAAAAGAATTGATTACACACTGTAATACCTGTGGAGAGCCATGGTTTCCAACAGTTAGATTTCCCTTTGATTTTAATTAAGGGATTGAGCCAAATGAAAGGAGAGGTGAATAAGGAGGGTTTTGCAATAGAGGGGAACCTATATTCTGAGAAAATGTGCAGATTGGCGAATACAGGAGTATCTGGTATATTTGTTTTGACCTATAATGAGGTAAAACTCTTCAAGGGTAATAGGGGAACCCATAGCTCTTTCCAAGAGTACTCAGTTAGGGGTATACATTGGTACATCATGGGCAAACCATAGCTGTGTTTGCCTAAGAACAAAGACCATATGGTATTTTCTGAAATCAGGGAATCCTACACCACCCTGAATGAGGGATTTCTTTAATTTGCAGAGAAATTCGGTGTCTTTTTTTTACCCCACAAGAATTTGGTAAGGCCAGACAATGGATTTGAAAAAGGAGGATGTGATGAGGATTGGTAGCATATGAAGGAAATAAAGAATCGTGGGGGAAATTATCATTTAAATAGATTCCAAGCGTGCCCACCAGGATCAGTAAAGGAGAGACCAAGAGGTTACTAGTTCATTGATTCTTGCTAGTAGAATTTCAGAATTCTGTCTTTGGATATTTTTACTGGATGCTCGTATATGAATGGCCAAGTATTTAAAGCCTTAAGGGCACAATTTTAAACCCTAAAGCAATGGTGTGGTGTATTGTACAATGTACATTAAGGGAGAGAACTTCAGACGTATCAACATTTAGCTTGTAGCCCGATGCTAGGGAGAAATTAGAGATAGTATCGAGTAACAATTGAGTACTATGTTCTGGATTTTTAAGAAATAAGAGCATGTCATCAGCGTATGCAGTGGTTTTGATATGTAAATGTCCATAACAAATTCCTAGAATATTATCATTGTGTTTTATTGCCTCTAAGAAGGGTTCTAGTCTCAAAATAAAAAGAATCAGGGAGAGGGGACATCCTTAACACGTCCATCTACATAAGGAGAAGTAGGAAGACATTTGTCCATTTGCAGAGACTGCAGTCTTAGGCTTAGAGTTGAGGACGCTAATCATAGAGAGAAATTGTGTACTAAGGCCATACCATTTAAGAGCTTTGAACATATAATCCCATTCTACTTTATCGAAGGCTTTTTCTGCATCAAGAGCTACAGCTACATGGGGATCTTTAGACTTATGTATTATATCTAGCATGTCCAGGAAAAGTCTAATGTTGGAAGAAGATAGCTTACCCTTCACATATCCAACATGGTCATGTTTAAGTAGACTGGATAAGAAAGTGAGAAGTCTATTGGCTAAAATCTTGGCAAAGATTTTACAATCTGTATTAATAAGGGAGATTGGACAATAATTTTGGGGAAATTCTGGGTTTTTGTTGGGCTTAGTAAAAGCAATGAGCATGGCCTCTAGAAAAGATCCCTGTGCCCCGCTTTCCGAAATGAAATGGGTTTTGAGATCATTGAGTTTAGGAACTAGTAGATTGCCAAAATGGGCAAAACAGTCAATAGGGAAACCATCCAGGCCACGGGCCTTGCCTTTTTTAAGACTTTAATAGGTTGGCATATTTCGGAAGAGTATATTAGAGCAATAAGTGATTGGAGATCTACTTGGGGATGCGTAGCATGGGGAGTATTATGAATAAATTCTCTGATATGAGTATTATATGAGTATTATTTGGAGGGGCCTCAGAGGTGTATACATTAGAGTAGAATTGAGAGAAAACTTTGATGATTTCTTTATCTGTGAATTTCCGATACCCTCTATGATCTTTTATAACCACAACCTTAGCCTTTTCTATTTTGAGTTTGAGATATGATGCTAAAGATGTACTACTTTTATTAGAGAATTGATCAACTTTGCTTTATATTTCAGCAAGTTGGCACATGAGTACTGTGTAATGATTTTATTATATTGAAATCTTAGCTTTACAATATCTTTGAGAATGGAAGCGGTGCTTGTATGTGAATATGGAGTTTCAAGGTGCTTGAGCTCTCTGAGTATGGTTTCTGATTCTTGCTTTAATTTTTCTTTTTATTTGTACAAAGGGTATATTTGGCCCCTCGGAGCAGCTTTATAGCAGTCCCAACTGTTAGTAATAGATGTATCCTCATTCTTATATTCTTAGAAAAAATTGTCATGCTGCTGTGTAATAACGGGAATGAATGATTCATCACTCAGCAGAAACGAGTTTGAACCTCCATCTATTGGAGTTGTGGGAATTCTCTGGGATGCACATTAGATGTAAACCATGGTATGATCTGAAATTGTTATGGATTCCATCAGGCAGTAAAAAGGAGATTAAACATAGATTTGGAAATAAAAATGTAATCTATTCATGAGAGGGAGTTGTGGGAAGTGGAGAAGAAAGTGAATTCAGAATCTGTAGGGTGGGTGATACACCATGCATCAATAAAACCAAGCTCTGATATAAAATTAGTAAATTTTGTATGGGAGGTGGTGTGTTTGAAGCGTACACTAGATTTCCTATCAAGGAACAGGTCCATAATCTGATTACAAATCTCTGCAGACTATTAGGTTTTGGGGATTGTGTGATTTCTAAGTTGTCACCAAAATGAAGGGTCTGCACTAAAATGTACAAAACTCTAGTTATGAGTAACATTGTATTAATATTCCATTGGTTTAGTGAAATGAAGCAGGGTTTTCTGCTTCATTCCACTGTGTGGCAGGGATAGTAGAGCCATCCCTCGTCCTCTTTCAAGATGGCCCCCACCATTCACACGGACACACCTCTTTTCTCACCGTCATTTGTTTCTATGTTTAGATAACACGCACTCGCTTTTACATCCAGTAACGATGCCATGTTAAGCAGAGACACGCTTCTAGTACAGAGGAACGACCGAGACTAGACCGTGTAGTGCTCCCACACGTGGCGGCAAGGGAAGACATGGTAAGTTCCTAGTGAACTAATACGAGCGGTTTGGCACATTTGCATCAACCCGCCACATGTAAATCTTAAGCCTGTAAAAAAAGAGCGGCACACGCCCGCGTTGTTAGTGAGCTTGTCTTTCTTTCTTTATGTTTACAGGCACAGCCAAGTGCCTCAAAGGTAACAGCGTGAGGGCATTGAAAGTCCTTACACCCTAAGATGTTCACGGACGTTTGAGGTTTCTAAATTGCAGGCGGCATTCATAAATGTAAAATCCGAAATTCAAGGTTAGTCCTCTTTGTTTGTAAACACGACAAGCAATCTGTGTTTAGAGTAGAATCTTATTATGTAGGTGACTCAGAGGAGTTGTATAGTTGAGAGTACTGCTAACAACGGTATTTTATGTGTTTTGTCCACTTTGGAGCACAGTTGTGGACATATACATATGAGACTTAGTACACACATATATATTGTTTTCACAAAGTACAGAGTTTTAGAAATCCTGCATTTAAACAAGTTTGTGCAACATGCAAGTTTACACTCGGTTTATAGTGTATTGTACGTGGAAGCATTAGATGGAAGTTTAACTTTTGCCACTCCTGAGGTTAACATTGAGCAATCAGCTATTTTGGCACAACTGCTTTAATGAAAGATTACACTCTGTTTTCACTGATTTGCCACTGACTGGGCTCTGCCTTCCCACTTTTTTTCAGAGTGTAAACCGTCCGCACACAAAGACTTTTCTGTTACCCCTGCTACTACTCATAAATTGGCAGTGAGGTAAGCCTTCAAGTTGTCAATAGTCAGAGGGCCAACAAACTACTATATTAAGTCTTTGTGTTTGAAACATTCAACTGATTCATCCGGTTGTCTTTCTCTCCCCTTTTTGTTTAGGCTGGCACTTCATAGTGAAAAGAGCCTTCCTTAAAGAGCTGCCCTTGCTTCTTTGCATCAGGTCACACTGAATGTACATGGAATCACTCCAGTAATTGTAATGCCAATGGTTGTTTACAGAATATCCCCCTGAAGAATTTCCCGTTAACAACCCTTTCGAAGGATAATGGGAACGAAACATTTCGGGTTTTTATGTCTGTGAGAAAGATGTCACAGTTCCAATAAGGATTCAAGAGCTGTTTTGTACCTACAACTAATAACAGAACCTCAGTACTAATATAAGAGATTCAAGATTAGACATCAGACTTGTGGTTTGACCCAAGAAGCTAATGTTTTATATTTCTTATGTCATGTGTTTTGTCTAGTATACAATTGGATGTTTTGTTTAGTTTAGTAATGTCAATAACAACCACAAAGAGTAAACTGTTTTCAGTAACTGTTTTCTGTTTTCTTGCTTATTAATGGTTCAGGTTTCTAATTCACGAGTATATAGAACTTTATAGGTCCTATCTTAGGACTGCTTTTTTTTCTCTATCTGTTTTTCATCAGTTTTTCAATCTCAGTTTCTTTTTTTCTCTTTTTTTTGTCCAACACATTAGGATTGTTGTGATTGATACGCTGTTTTTATAAAAAAAAAGGTTTTATAATACATAAAATTAATTTTGTAATAAAACATAGCAGTATATATATTTTTTCAATCATGGTTGTAAGTGTGATTTGTTGCAAGTCTAATGGTCTGCAGAAGTAGGGCCATATATACATTACATGGCCACTGTAGTGGCCATGTAGTTATGGTTAAGTTGCTGTTTCCATAGGAAGAGCACTTTTTGGGTGGCTTATAACTTCGCTCTCCCTGGACGGATCCTCACCAAACTTTGCAAAAAAAGTAGTTGGGTCACTCTGAATTTTTTTGCAAAGTTTGGTGAGGATTCGTCCGGGGGGGAAAAGTTATAGGGTGGGTCCCAAAACTTTTTTTTCCCATAGACTGAATGCTGGACGGATTTACACCAAATTTGCGGCAGGAGCGGCGGCCTGGTCCCAAAAGCGTGCTTTTGTAAATTTGGTGTAAATCTGTCCAGTAGTTTTTTAAAAAAATGACCAAAATGTAAGGCAAATAAATTAGTGATATCTGTGTTCGCTTCGCGGACGGACTTCCCTGTTCTCTCCGCGGACAGCACCCCAATTGGCCCATGGCCTTGCGTCATGTCCGCGGACATGCGACGTGTTCGCTGATTGGACGGCGAGGGGCGTGGAGCGCGTCAGATTTTCTGTGGCGCCCGCCATCTTGTATTCGCAGTCGACCGCGTACAGCGCAGTGAAACCTGGATAAAAAATTGTATTTAGTGCCGTGTGTTGGTGTGTAAGAGTGTTTGGGGAGGGTGGGGGAGTATGAGATAGGTTCAATGTTTTGTTTTTTATGTGCTAGACGTTTTTGTTGCGTTCGATTTGTCCACGGAAAACACGGCTGTTCTGACATTTTGTAAATAAACTAAATGGTGGGGTGTTTAGAGGACGGAGTATGTGTCATTTTTGTTCGCAAGGAAGGTAAAAATGAGCTATGAACACTCGCGGTGTACTTAATTGTTCGTAAATACACAAACTGGGGGTGTCCTCAGGACGCTGTCCGTATTGTAATCTGTCTAGTTGAATGTGTTCTAAGAACACTCGCAGTGTCCTGAAATGCTTGCAATTACACAAAATGGGGGTGTTCTGAGAATGTTGTTTGTATTGTTCGTTGTCAGGGTGAAAGTGTTAAAAGAGCACTCCTTTTGTCCGCTAATAGTACAATTTCCTAGGGGCGTCAACCGACTTTTTGTCCACTAAAGAAACGATAGATCCGGCTGGTGTGCGCCGACATTATGTGATAATCCTATGACTGGCACTATTGACCTGGCTGAATTGCTTTTGCGACACTAAATCATATCTCCCGCCCCTAAGCCTGATATTATCAAAGCATTCATATTCCCCGCCTCTCTCCGTGACATTACAGGGTGCGTAATCAAACGCGCCCAGTCGTCTCCAGTACTACGCGACTTTACACAAAACCCGGAAGACAACACACATTATGTCACAACACAGCGCGCCACAATTCGGAATATGAAACTGTGATTTAAAAGCAAACAGCAAGATTGTAAATGTTGTAAAGTACATTTATTTGACATCAAATGTTTAGAGAATATTCAGCAATTTGCATTTGTCTTTGTTGTCGATCCGCAAAAGTTCATGTTGAGACACGCGATGTTCCTTTGCGGTACAGAGAGTGTTAGATCAGCTTACAACTCAGTGCGCCACAATTCGGAATATGAAACTGTGGTTTAAAAGTAAACAGCAGGATTGTACATTTGGTAAAGTACATTTATTTTACATGAAATGTTTAGTGAATATTCAGCGATTTGCTATTGTCTCGTTTATTTGGAGCCAACCGTTGTTCCTTTGCGGTAGATAGGCTGTTGGTTTATGATAAAAGCAGTAAATGGTCGCTCTGATAATCGGAAGGTTGCTCCAACAACGAGCCATTATACCACCCTATTGGTTGGTATGTTGTTTGTAGCCGCTAGTACTGCATAAGGGCATATTGGTCCTTGGCGATTGTCCCATAAAATGGTGAGGGTCATGAAGTTGTATATTTGGACCTGCACCTGGCAGTTGAAGACCCCATCCGCTGGAGTCTGTAAATCGTGACATAGGCAAAATGGAGCCACATACCTGTTTTAAAAAACATAAATTAGTATCACCAGCCTATCTTCATTAAAAATCATCATTTTA
The DNA here is from genome assembly GCF_040938575.1 of Ambystoma mexicanum. NCBI lineage: Eukaryota > Metazoa > Chordata > Amphibia > Caudata > Ambystomatidae > Ambystoma > Ambystoma mexicanum. Next base: position 357,871,601 of record NC_090928.1, read on the forward strand.
TTTATTAGGGCATGAAAATATTTGCTATCGAAGATAGTGCAACAGAGTATGTTAATAATAAAATAATAATATTTTCCCATTCCTATAGCGCTAAGAACCGTGAGGTATCTAAGCGGTGCTTATTATTAACCACGGTGTGTGGTGCTCATTTATCGACCACGGAAGGATGAAAGGCTGAGTTTGGCCTTGCCGGGATTCAAACTTGCGTTAGCAAGCTGTGCACGGATGTCAAAGCGAGCGCTGTACTCGCTGTGCCACTTGACAGGCTACAGTGAAGTGGCACAGCGAGTAGAGCGCTTGACCGCCTATAGACCGGTTAAATTATTTCTATTAACCCACCCTGTGTCGTCTGCCTTTTTCAGAGCCCTCTAAACGACAGGGGATCAATTTGGCAGTGATAGTGCGCGGTAGAAAACATTATGCCACTTTCAACAAACAAGTTCAACTTGAGCGGTCTTTAATGCTACGCTATTGTAATTATATTTGGTATAAAGTAATCTAAAGAGTAACTTACAGTACAATTGCAATTTCCATTGTCTACGAGTGGTGCAGTCCCAAAATACGACTCCGCGTGTGCCAACGATCTTTCGCATAGTGATATAATATATAAAAGTGGTTTTGTTTCAGAAATGTCATCTTTATCTTCTCTTACGTTTTAGCAACACTCCTTCAAGAGAAGTCTTTCATCACAATCTCTGTCTGTTAAGGTCAAAACACAATATAACCTTATAGTCCGCTTCGTGAGCCTCTCCGGGGCCCGAGAAAAAAATGGAAGCAGCTGACCTTCACTGTGAACGAGCATAAATTCTTACTTTGCAACATTCTGTGTAAAGCCATCTGTAGAAGTTGTGGAAGCAGCTGACCTTCACTGTGAACGAGCATAAATTCTTACTTTGGAACATTCTGTGTAAAGCCATCTGTAGAAGTTGGTTTTTGCACGCCATGTTTGTATATTGTTTGCGTGATATTAAAAAAAGTTTGTTTAAAGGACGTTATGGTTCTAAGTACAGCCGAAAGACCCCTGAAAATCGCAAGTTATGGTAAGCTTTGAAAAATAACTGGCGCCACCACGTGCACTGCTAAGACTAACACCCAGGACATTAAAGATGACATCGCAAATGTCATTGATGAAATCACTGATGACATCACGTGTGTATGTACTTTTCATGGAATTTGTGTACTAGGGATTTTTATTATAATGTTGCGAAAAAAGTGTCAAGGATATTGCAATAAATATCATACCGTTATTAGTGCTTTGAACGATGCATTGATATAAATAGCATTGTATTATGGGATTCTATCTAGTATACTGAGCTACTAATGGAGAAACATAGCATTGTGTCCAGAGTACAAGATGAAAGTATAATATGTGTAATGTTAATATGTTGAATAATGAAATAATAATTGTCCTGAAATGTTCGAAAATTCACAAAATGGGGTTGGTCTGAGGACGTTATTCGTATTGTGTGATTGCTTAGCTGTATGCAATGAGGGAATGGCACAGAGAGTAAAGTGGACGCCGTCCGCGGACACCGCGGCTGTTCGTGGACAGGGCGTGCTACATCCGGGTTTTTCCAGGAAATCCAACATGGAAAGAAGACTGTACGGATCAGCCAATCAGATGTAGAGGTTGTGGATTTGTGTTGAAAGAGACTGTGTGTGGTGAAGATGGCAGAAGTGGAGAAAGTCAGGGTGTTGGTGCTCGGAGATATGTTTGTGCATGGTTTACAGCAGCACGCTGAATGCAGGCATGTTGCAAAGAACTTTGATGTGAAAGGAGTGGAGATGGTGTGGAGCAGTGTGCCTGATTGCAATGTACAGGGAATTGTACAAGTTTGTGAGGATATGGCCACGATGAACAGTCCGCATGTGGTAGTTTTGCATTATGGTGCTTTCCATTTGGGCAACGTCAGTGCCCCTACTTTGTTGGCTGATTTGGAACACTTGGTTCAAGCAGTAATGAAGATCCTTCCAAATGCAAAAGTAATTTTTTCTGGATTACTACCTAGGGCAATATGGGACAATAGTTCAGTTTTTTGTCCTCAGCAAAATATTGCTAGGTGTGTCATCAACCGAGGCATGTGTGCCTTCATGCTTAGAGCTGGTATGTTCTTCTGTAACAATGAGAATATTGATGCCAGTAATGCTCTTTATTTTAAAGAAGATGGCATTTCTTTATCTTTTACGGGAAATGCCTTTCTATTTTGGAATGTAAGGGTTGCTTTGGAGAAGGTTATGTGAAGATTTTAGGAGTAAAGTAAGAAAAAAAAACAAGAAAAAAAATACAAAATAACAGGTGTCTGTCAAGCATCTGTAAAAAAAAAAAAAAACGGCTCTTTTTAGAGCCAGCTTCAAAGGGGAAATGGGGCACACTATTTAAATTTACATTCACCACGCTCAGATTTTCGATGTGTCCGCGGACATGGCGGTAGTCCGCGGACATGAAAATCACTACGAGGGGGTTAGTATGTTCTATGTTACATGTATATGAAGTCAGGGATATTATGGTTAAGTTGTGCACTAAAAACCTATGAAATTCAGTGAAAAAACTTTGTTAAAGGGACGTTATGGTTAAGTTGCGCTACTAAAAACCTATGAAATTCAGTGAAAAAACTTTGTTAAAGGGACGTTATGGCTCAAAGTAAAACCGAAAAACCCCTGAAATTCGGCAGTTATGGTAACATAAGCAACCATAACTCGCGCCACCGTGCACTGCTAACACTAACACCCAGGACATCAAAGATGACATCACAAATGACATATCGAAGCCACATAGTTTTCTTCAGTAACAGTCAGGAAGTAAAAATTGAAAAGGTACTATATTTGTAGACTTAGGGTCCAGTCACATCATATGAAACATATACATAGCGGAAGATACAGGCTTGAAAGAGAGCAATCCTTTCTGTGCATGAAGATAATCATTATGGTTATCAGCACTTTCTCATAGTTTTATTTTTATTACTCTACCTTCCCTCTATATGCTCATATTTGTATACATTATACTCACTCTCCATAGAGTGAATGGGAAAAAATGTTTGCTCACGCCTACAGCCCAAACCGCTGGACGGATTTCCACCAAATTTGGACCAGGAGCAGCGGCTTGGTCCCGTAAGTGTGCTTTTGCAAATTTGGTGAAAATCCGTCCAGTAGTTTTTTTTAAAATGACCAAAAAGTAGGTAAAAAAAAATTAGTGATATCTGTGTTGGGTTAGCGGACACACTTCCCTGTTCGCTCCGCGGAAAGTGTCTTGATTGGCCAATCGTCTTGCGTGATGTTCGCGGACATGCAAAGTGTTCGCTGATTGGACGGCGTGGAGCGTGAAGCGCGTCAGATTTTTCGGTAGCGCCCGCCATCTTGGATTTGCGGACGTCCCCGGACAGCGCGGTGAAACTTTGTTCAAAATGTGTATTTTGTAGAGTGTGTTGGTGTGTAGGAGTGTTTGGGGAGGGTGGGAGTGTATGAGATAGGATGAAAGTTGTGTTTTTTATGTGTTAGACGTTCTTTTTGTGTTCGATTTGTTTGCGGCCATCATGGGTGTTCTGAAATGTTCTAAATAAACTGACTAGGGGGTGTTCTAAGGAGTCAATATGTGTCCGTTTTGTTCGCAAGCAAAGTGAAACTGTTCTAAGAACACTCGCGGTGTCCGGGGAGTGTTCGTAGGGGGTGTCCTGAGGACGCTCTCCGTATTGTTCTCTGTCAAGTTGAATGTGTTCTAAGAACACGCGCAGTGTCCTGAAATGTTCGCAAATAAACAAAATGGGGGTGTTCTGAAGACGCTTCTAAGAACACTCGCGGTGTCCGGGGAGTGTTCGTAGGGGGTGTCCTGAGGACGCTGTCCGTATTGTTCTCTAACAAGTTGAATGTGTCCTAAGAACACTCGCGGTGTCCTGAAATGTTCGCAAATAAACAAAATGGGGGTGTTCTGAAGACGCTTCTAAGAACACTCGCGGTGTCCGGGGAGTGTTCGTAGGGGTGTCCTGAGGACGCTGTCCGCATTGTTCTCTGTCAAGTTGAATGTGTCCTAAGAACACTCACGGTGTACTGAAATGTTCGCAAATAAACAAGATGGTGGTGTTCTGAAGACGCTTCTAAGAACACTTGCGGTGTCCGGGTAGTGTTCGTAGGGGGTGTCCTGAGGACGCTGTCTGTATTGTTCTCCGTCAAGTTGAATGTGTCCTAAGAACACTCGCGGTGTCCTGAAATGTTCGCAAATAAACAAAATGGGGTGTTCTGAAGACGTTTCTAAGAACACTCGCGGTGTCCGGGGAGTGTTCGTAGGGGGTGTCCTGAGGACGCTGTCCGTATTGTTCTTTGTCAAGTTGAATGTGTCCTAAGAACACTCGTGGTGTCCTGAAATGTTCGCAAATAAGCAAGATGGTGGTGTTCTGAAGACGCTTCTAAGGACACTCCCGGTGTCCGGGGAGTGTTCGTAGGGGGTGTCCTGAGGACGCTGTCTGTATTGTTTTTTGTCAAGTTGAATGTGTCCTAAGAACACTCGCGGTGTCCTGAAATGTTCGCAAATAAACAAGATGGTGGTGTTCTAAAGACGCTTCTAAGAACACTCCCGGTGTCCTGGAATGTTCGTAGGGGGTGTCCTTAGGACGCTGTCCATATTGTTCGTTGTTAAGTTGAAAGTGTTCTAAGAACTATCGCGTTGTTCTGAAATGTTCGTAGGGGGTGTCCTGAAAACGGTGTCCGTATTGTTCGCTGGCAAGTTCAAAGTGTTCTAAGAACACTCACATTGTTCGCGGACATTAAAAGTTTCCCATAGATCATAGTTGAAATGTTTGACTCTATGGATGTGATATGCTGCGGTGGTTTTTGCCAGGGCATAGAGTCTTGGGTGCATGGCCATGCACCCAAGACTCTATGCCCTGGCAACAACCACCGCAGCATATCACATTCATATTTGCTTATAACTTTGGGTGAAAAACGAATGTATAAGGAACAAAGGTATTAGATACTATGGATGTGATATGCTGCTATGGTTGTCCTTATTATTGTATACTTACTGTTTGGTCTAGTAATGGGAGTCCATGTTTTTCTTCTTCATTTCTGTGATAAAAGAAAATAGCATGTTAGTATTATTATTTTGTAATTACTTATTACATTGTATAAGCAATATACTTTTATTTTTTTTCGACCCTCATATTTAGTAGAGTACAAATCAGAGTACTGTGCAATTTGCTCAGTTTCTGTATTTGTTGCTAAAATCATTGGGTCTGTGGGAGAAAAAAAATCCACGTTGGATTAAAAAAAAAACCTTTTTCTGTTATGCTACAGTTTATTTGTTTGTTTGTTTTCAGTGTTCACTTGTTGTTTCTGGCTAATGCTTTATACTTTGCTTTGTTGTATTTTTTTTGGAGCAGTAACAGATTCTTCATTTGTTTTGATATCATAAAATTTTGGAGCAGTTAGATACCAATTGGCGTATTCTAACTGTGTATTCTTTGGCCTAATTTAGTGGTATTCATTTATCTGATTAGTTGTTGTAGAATCTTTGAGCTGTTAGATAGCTTTTGGAGTATTCTAACAGTTTATATTATTTTAACACAAATTTATAATTTTGGGACAGTTAGATACCAATTGCTGTATTCTAACTGTGTATTCTTTGGTCTAATTTAGTGGTATTCATTTATCTGATTAGTTGTTGTAGAATCTTTGAGCAGTTAGATAGCTTTTGGAGTATTCTATCAGTTTATATTTTTTTAACACAAATTTACTTAAAGGTTTAAATACAGTTTATTTATTAAATTTTGGTTTTAAGAACATCAAATAAGCGTTTGTAAGATTTGCTGGTAATCTCTGCTTTAGAGTAATGGTACTATCATTACATTCAAACCATCCACATTTCTTTTTCATATATGCAGTGTAGTGCCCTGAATTGGTTGTGGCTCCTGCGTGGTAGATTATACCTATTGTTGTGAAGGTTTTCTGACCAAGTGATATTTGACCATGTGTGAATCCAGTCAGCTTGCAGTTGTTTTTGGTACCATCTGCATTGTAACGTAGAAGCATTAGTATTACGTATTTACTATGTGTTTGTATTACTAACGTGGAGCGATTATCTGAATTGCAGGTAGAGCATAATCTACCATGGTTTGCATTTTGTACAAGTTGCTGAAATGGAATGGATTCACAATTTGGTATTGATATATATATGAAGCGTTCATTGGGGATTTCTTCTTGTGTCACATTGTTGCAGAGAGTGCATGTATGTTTCCACATGTATGAAATCTGAAAGATTTCATTTATAGGTATGTTTTTGTTTTCCAGTACTTGTAGTAAGTACATTAGAAATTCTTGTGGATCTTCCTGTGAGTTTATAGTGAATTTAACCATTCCAGCACAGTAGTCCAATTGTCGTCTTATTCCAAAAACACTATATGTGTTGTCAGGATTGTTTGCTGCATTTCTGTGAAGTACTAACATTTGCAAACACAATGGGTCTGTACTGTGTAAGTAAATGTTGTCAACAATTGGTGGTAATTGAAATAGAATATTCATTGCTACATTTGCATAGCAACTTACACCAACTATATTTGAGAATTTAAATGGTCCAGGTAGTTCTATCTAACCGCTTGTTTGGAGTTTGTCTTCCTTCTTTAAAGAAGTACCTGGTTTACTTTCTCTAATTGATTCTTTTTTGTTTGTGGTACTTGATGAAGTATTAGTTTATTTTACTCTCTTTGGAGGATTTGCAGTGACGTCCTGTTGCATTTCTGTTTGATTTAGTTTTCTTTTACAACGTTTTAGTTTTTGTGGAACAGAATATGTGTTTAGATGGGGAGTGTATAGTGAGCGAAGTCTATTATATTCTAAAATGCAAGGAATATCAGCGTTTACTTTACTTGCATCAAAGTTGATTAGAAATAGACCGTCAAGTGTACGTAAGCGTGATAGTGCTACGTAGCTCATGCCTTCTTTAAAGACTGTGTTACCAATATCTATCATTGCTTTGTCTAGGGTAAGACCTTGTGATTTATGAATCGTGACTGCGTATGCAAGAGTTAGAGAAAATTGTTCTCTGCGTACATACATATCTTTGAAGAGAAGGAATCTAGCTGTTGAGCGTCCTATCCGTTTTACTTCTGAAAGTTTGTCAAAGAGTATATTGACAAACTGAATTTTGTTGTCACGTGGGTATGTTTGAAAGCCAACAACTATACCCAGTGCTCCATTAACTAGTCCTTGGTCCACATCAAGGTTACGTTTAAGCATTACTCTGCAATTTAAGGATAATTTTAACATCTTTTCTAAGCCTGCTGTGTTTGAGATTCATTTTTCTAAATTATTTAGTCTTGTTGTGGCTTGGTCACACATGGGTAGTGTCATACCATGTACATCTAGTTTGTCTGTGGCGCTAATTTCCATTATTGGTTGCATTTCTTTACTTAGCATGATTTCATTGAATTTGAAACAGCTTGCAAGAGTTGGCATTAGGGCCATACAATTGACATTTTTGTGGGCTAATTGTTCCATAACATCTGTAGCACATGCATTATCGCCATAAAGTGCATTAATGTGCCGGGTTTTCAATGTTGCTTCTGCTTCTTTAGAAAGTATACCAACTCTCAAACTTTTTAAAATGTTGCCATAAGTTAGATCTGCAGATTGGTGCATGTTTTCTGTTAATTCTCTGTATTGGAAATGTTGCCAAAGGTTGACATTTCCAATGCTGCCAACAGGTTTACGGCAGAGTTTGTGCCCTAATGTTTTAAAAATAGGTTCACCTTTTACTGGTGTTAATTGAAGCAGATCTCTCAAAACAATAATGTGTTTTCCTGCAAAGAGCTCTTCATAGTCTGTTTTGAGTACTTCTTGTAATCTGAGGTGAATCAAAGCTAACATCAGGTTGGAGACCATGCTCACTTCATCTATTAGTAGCATTTTCATTTGTTTCAATACTCTGTGTAATTCCATTGCAGCTTCTGCAGAAAGTTTGTAATAGTCTAATTTGTTCTGGTGTTCTACTGGTAATAGTAGTAATCGGTGTAATGTAACACCACCTATGTTGTAGGCAGCTAAACCTGTGGGGGCAGTGACAACAGCTGACAGTTTGTTGTTTGTCAATTGTTGAAGGAACTTACTAATGATTTTGATTAGGAATGTTTTGCCAGAACCAGCTTCACCACTGACGTACAGTAGTATAGGTTTATAATTATGGCAGGAACATTCTTTATTTTCATGTTTTACACCATGTGCAATTTGTTTTGTTACTTCTTGAAAAATGCTACTTTGCTCATTGTTTAGTTTTGATTGTAGTATAGTTAAGTCTTCCTTATCTTCATACTGACACATGGTGTTTTCTACTTCTATCATAGCTAATTCTGCCTCATTTGTTATTAGTGGTTCTCCCAGTGGTTCTTGGCTTCCTGTTACAGAAGGTTGACTACTATATCTAGTTGGACTTGGAGTTCTTCTTCATGTTGCTGTTCATTGTGCAACATTGTTTTGTACTGTGTAAAGTTTACATCAGTTATAGTGCTTTCATTTGCTTTGAAAGCATCCTCATATGAGTCATAGTTATCTAGTAATTGTTCTTCTTTTCTCCATGGTTTGAAGAGTTGTAGCAGGGACCTGTAATATACTTCTTTATGTTGAGGAGTCTTCAATGACAATTTGATATGATTAATTAAATTTGGTTTAGTGAGTTTAACTAAGCTGCCTTCACAGTCTGTCACTCTATATTTACCTATTGTTTCATCAGGTTTCATATTATTTTTGTATGTGTAGTTTTGGGCTATTTGGTATAGACACATGTTTTCCAAAGTATTACTTCTGTTTGGGTAGTATGTGTCCAATAAATTGTTTTTTAAAATGTCTTGGCTGTTGGGATCATGTTTGGCTATTGTTTCTATATCTTCATATGATTTTAGAACTCTTTTTCTAGATTTAGCTGGACCAAGACTTAGCCATACTATATTTTCAGATTTACCATACAATGAAGTACCAGTTAAACGATCAGCTGCTTCATAAGATCCACATTCTCTATGGATGAGCATTTTTATGCCCAAGATGTATAATTTCTGAGATACTGTTTTATCTGATGACAGGTCATTCCAGAGGTCTTGGAGCTCTGTCTGTTCTGCTTTAGTTAAGTATGCTGTGACTTATCGTGCAACTGCAGTAGAATTGTCTGCAATGTACTGCACATCTATGTTTGCATTCCATAAGTGGGCAATGATTGCATTATAATCATTGATATATTTTTCTCCTTCTTTTCTTTTTATGTAATATGTATTTTTAGGTGACTTACCTTTAACACTATGTCTAACTGAAGACATGAGGTTGTTTACTTGACCTGTATTTGTAACTGGTCTAGGGAAACCAAATCGGCATTTGGTGTAGTATTTACCTTTGTTTTTGTTGCGACGACAATATTTTCCACATTTTGGCTTTTAAATTGTAAAATTTGTGCACAAAGATCCCTATTTGTGGCTTCTGATGGAATTTCACAAGTGACATATTTTTCAATAAACTGTAAAACAGTGGCATCACTGTCTTGACCAAATTTAGGAGCATCTTTAATCCATAAAAGCATGTGGATATGTGGTGCTCCTCTGGCTTGGTATTCTTTTCTCCAAAAGAAGTGTTGCACTTCTCCAAGGGGATGAACAGTTTTATTACAAATAAAATGTAGCATAGCAATGAAGCGATGGTGAAAATATCTTGAAACATTAACAGGATCCAAAGAACAAAGTTCTCCAGGTGTTAGAATATCTATGTTTGTTTTGTTTTTATTTGATATGCGTAGGAAATCATGTAAATCTTCCCATGCATATTCTGCACAACTTAATGTAACAAACCAAGTGGGTGGGCCAAGGTTTCTGATCATACAACGTACATCTCCATGACGTCGAAACCAGTACTCTTTAGTACCACGCATATTTGCTAATAGATTTGTAATATTTGATTGTAAAACCTCATCCTTTTGTTGCACTTTCTCTAATAATTGTGTAGCCGTCATATTTTGAATGTGTGATCCTGATTTTAATATGTGTCCAACTCCGTAACATAAAGTTGCTAGTTCACTTTCAAAGAGTAGGTGGAATATGTATTCCACATTTTGTCTAAATCTGGGATCTTCAGAATACATCCGTAATGAGCGGTATTCTGAAGCTGATATTTGAATAGGTCTATCATCATACCTTCCTCCTTTGCCAGTAGGAAAGAGTAGAGGAAAAGCACGTGCTTCTATACTTTTTTCCCATACACTGATTGGCGATCCTTTTGTTTGACGCATTGGGTAAGTTTCCAGTACATCTTGTACGGTGTCATTACAGTGCAAAGGATGAATTGTATAATGGTCTAAAGTATTTGATATTGTAGCAGGATCTAGTAGCTCAAATTGACCAGCTTCATGTGTTTCTTGAATTATTTCAGTTGTATCTTTCAAGTTTTCTTCAATATTAATTTCTTTGTAATATTCATTATTCTCTTTAAGATATTGGAAGGCTTGTCTAACCTTATATAAATCTACCAGCTGTTGCCATATTTTTTTGTCTTTTGTAGGTACTCCATTTACTAATATAATTAAAGATTGCTGCATTGGACGTTGCACTACTAGAGTATGCACATTTTCTTTTAGATTTAATGGTAAATAAACTACTTTTCCACGAATGCCTTTTACCAATTCAGAGGGAGGTAATTTTGTTGTTTTTGGTTGAAGGCGTATTATTGCTTGAAATGGGTGTACTGTTTGAATTATGATGCTCTCATATAAATTAAGTTGTTGTAGAGGTTTTGGTACTGGGTATAATTCCAAATTATTTGTGAAAGAACGTGAAGGAGTTTGGTTGTTGTCAAGTTTTGTAGTGCAATAACTGCAAAGTATTAAGGGCTCAGTTATTTCATATTTGTTTTCTGCTAGAAGGTAGAGAGCTAATTCAAACCATTTAGAATCTTCATTGTCTTCTATTTTGTATGATAGGTCCACAGTTTTTGTGTTACTTTTATAAAAAATTCTACGGCAACATACACATACATGGTTTGGTACTTCAGCTGATGTACTTTTAAATTTTAGTATTTCTTTTTTGTATGTGTTTAGCAAAAGGTTGCCATGTGTAGAATTGTTGCTTAATTGGTTTAAAACTATTTCATTCTGTAAATGGCTTCCACTTCCAAAATATTTTTTCTGGATATAGTGAATTTCTTCAAGTAGGTCTTTTGCTGTACCATGTAGAAGGATGTTATTTAACTTTGCTAGTGCTAAAGCAGGACTTTTAGCATAGTACAGTTTATAGACTAGATTTCCTATAGTTGAATGATGTGTTGATATCCTTTTGATATCATGGAAAGTGGTTTAACAAGTAGGTCCTGTAATGCAGGCCAATGAATGTCCTTGTAGTCCTGTGTACTTGCGCACTGGACAGGTATCTATATTTTGCAGTAATTTAATTTTGATTTTGTCTTTGCTTTTTACATATTTATTGAGGAATTGGTGTAAAGATTTGAAACATTGTTTGGGAATGTTACACATTGACGTGCATGGCCATTTGTACACTAGACGTTCTGATTCAGTTGAATGGAGGGGTAATTCTAAGTTTTCAGGGCATATTTTTGTAAGGAGTACTTCTTGTTCCATTATGGTATTATTCACTTTTTCATAACCTCGACCACTGCTATTTATGGAAATTGTATTTGTTTGCTTTTGTTTGTACGCTTCTTCATTAAAATATGGTTCTGTGCTCGTAGTGTGATTCCACTCACCTCCGCAGATACTTAAGAAGTTCTTTCTGTTGACATTTCGCTTATTGAGAAGTCTTTTTTGTAATTTAGTTATTAGTTTTGTTAGTGGTTTCATTTTGTTTAACAGTAAAATAAATACATTTCTTTTGAGAAGAATTGCACTGTCCATCAATGCTTCTAAGATTAATTTCCTATGATAGGTTTTAAGCTTTGAACCTGATTTCTCTCCTGTTTTTATAAGATTTTGAAGGACTTTGTGACGGTATATTTTGGCTAAAATACTTTTCTTGTTATGCTTACTTTGCACTATATTAAAATTTGAAGAAGTAGTTTTATCTGTACTGATAGCTGATTTTCTGTTAATTGTTTTTTGGTTTGTTTTACATTTTGATAGAGAAAGCGAAGTTGTTGTACTTGAAACTTCTTGTGTGTCACTAAATGATTGTATTAGCTGTTTTGTTTCAACTTTTTTTTACAAATTCTGCTAGAGATGGATGCTTATGTTGGACACCTTTATTTTCATAAAGTTGTCTTTTGGTAGGCATTCTTTAGGGTCTGTTGAAAAAAATAAAGAAGATATGGGTTGGGGTGTTCTGGAATGTATGTGTGCTGTGTGCATGAGTGTTTGAGTAACATGATAAAGATGTATGTAATGGTGTGTGATTGTGCATTGGGAACTAAAACTAGTAGGGATAGGTATTCTTGAATTTATGTGTTACTAAACTGGGTTTCAGATGACAGAAAAAAAGTAAGCTAGTGGTGTGGAAAAGTACAAATAGTAAATCTAATGTATACAATTGAAACAGTTGTTTGTTCTATAATATGAAAATTGTAGTGGTTCAGTTGGCTAATTTGTGTGTCCAAAAATAGAAGTTTGTGGGCCGTTCTGGCTGTAAATCGCTGTTTAACACATGGAAATCTTTGGACAAAATGGTACAAAATCTCTATTTTAAGAAACCAAAATAGCTCGTATTAATGTTATAGTATATTTGATTAATAATATCAATATTATGGTGATATTTTACTTACTTTTTTTTAAAATTAACAGGTAACTTCTTAGTTTTTCTTTCTTCTTCGAATTCGGCTGCTTCTTTTCAGGAAACTGGTCTTCACTGCAATTGTAAAAGCTTCAAATTAGTAACTTTGTTTGTATATAGCACTGTTTTTAATTTAGATATTGATTTGTTTAATTGAAATCCTCAGTGCCTTCTGTAAAACCATTAAACTAATTTATTTACATAAGATACATTGCATCAGTTCAGTACATATGATATGTTCTTAATGAACAAATTGTATTGAACGACTAACTGTAGCAAAAATAAAATATCTTTACTATGGGCCTCATCACGACCTCGGCGGTAGCGGTAGCGCTATTAGCGCGGGGGCTATTAGAGCGACCGCCTAGCCCCCGGCGCCTATAGCGCGGGATCAGGAGTTGGGCGGACTTGGAAGTCCCCATTCCCCATTGAGCCCATTCGGGAATGCCCCATTCCCCATTGGGCTCAATGGGGAAATTTCGCGCTCATACCGCCGGCGGATTTCCCGCCGGCGGTATTAGTGCGAATTCTCGGCGGATTTCACACCAGCTCAGAGCTGGTTTGAAATCCGCCGAAGCCCTGATCCGGCGGACCCTTAAATCCGGCGTTAATAGCGCTACCGCCGGATTTAAGGGTTACCGCCGAGGTCGTGATGAGGCCCTATGTCTTGTGAAATTTATAATATATTAGTGAATACCACTATTTATGTAAGTAAACTATTCTAGGTAATAGCGCCTCAATGTCATGTCTAATTTAAAGTAATTAAGTAAATAAATAAACAAAAACTAAAAATATGAAATTGTATAAGTATTTTTATAAAGGTTTAAACATAGATTGTGTTTGCATGCAATTTTGTTTGAATATATGTAGTCTATATATTTCATTTAAAAAATGTTAGTTTAACATGATTTGAGTGTGTGTGTATAAAGAAAGTAAAAAGTATAAAGGTTTATAAGTGATATTTGATTTTAGGAAATTGAAAAAAGTACAGTAAATTCATTTTACAGATTTTACAAGGTAAACGTCTGTTTGAAAATGTGTTCATCTACTATACAGAAAATATGCATACCTGAAGTTTGTGTTCATGCATATGGATATGCATGGAGCTGCAAGTAGAACTCTTGAAGACTTGTACAGTATTTCTGGTAGATGCTGCTTGCCAATGATATGACACTTGTACTCAGAGAGATTCAGAGTACATTTTCAGTGCTGATCTATGATGATGCAGTTAGATGTAGAGGTCTTGAATGTGATTGGTGCATGGTCATGTGATTTTTGAGGTACATCCAATGAGGGAATGGCAGAGAGAGTGTAGTGGAAATGGTAGAAGGGCTGTTCATGTTACGATATGTCCGCGGACATGGCGGTAGTTCGCGGACATCGGGAGTTACATCCGGGGATTTTTGGGTTCAGAAGTCATGCAAATGAGAATAAGCACTGAAAGGGATTGGTCAGGAAAGTTTGGTGGTTGTGTTGTGCCAGGAGAGATTTTCTCAGATACTCTTTTTGCTGAGAGAACAAAAGATAGCTATGGCTGTGTGTTTCAGAAAACAGATTGTTTGGATTTTAGGAGATTCGTGGATACATTGGTTGAAGGTGCATGCAGAAAGCTGTGGAGTAGCTGTAGATCTTGGATTCCCACATGTGGAAGTACACTGGCATGGAGTTCGTGGAATGAAGTGGTTGGACTTGCTACCTCTCTGTGCTACTTTGGAGACAGAGCAACATCCAGACATAATTGTAATTCATTGTGGAGGGAACAGTTTAGGACATGTGACTGGAATTTGTTTTGCAATTTGCTATGAAAGAAGGACTTAGAAAGGTTATGGACATGTTTCCTAATTCTCAAGTGATATTTTCACGGATTGCGCAGAGACAAATGTGGCTTCGTTCTTCTTCATTTGGTCCACAAATGGAAAAAGCAAGGCACAATGTTAATAAGGCTGTTTGTGGCTTTCTAAGAGATTTTGGCATGTCTTCTTTTCACAATGAAAATATTATGTTTTGTAGTACATACATTTTTCGCAGAGATGGAGTCCATCTTACTTATGCTGGCAATCAGATTTTTCTGAGAAATGTACAAAATGCATTGCGACCTTTTCTGGAATTACAACAACGATTTTGAAGTAGATGTTAAACATTTACAATTTTTGACTTACAAACACCACCCAAAGGCTCTTTTCAGAGCCACCACTTCTTTCCAGAGAAAATTACAATGTTTGTGATGGAGTAGCAACCCAATTTTTTTAATGTTCGCGAACTGTCCGCGGACTTCTAAAAAATACAAAGAGCCCTGCTTCATTTATTTTCACTTCTATTTTTTAACTGGGAAAGGCGGCTCTGGAAAGAGCCTTATTTTTTTTGATTTTTGTAATTTTGTATTTTTTTTGGTTTTTCAGACACGACACACTAGGAGAGGAGGGTAAAGGAGGGTAAAGGGGGGACACCAACCACAGGGATAAGAAAGGGCGAGCTGAGAAAGGAAGATGTAGAGTGGGTTTTATTTGGGTAGTGAGCAGGTCTTCTCGTGCTCTGAGACGATAGTCTCAAAAGCACTCCGAAGTCGCTCCCCCTGCAGAGTACTGTGTCACAGTACATACATATAACTGTGATCCTCGAAAGGTAAGGGTCATCAGCATTCTGTATGGCCTGTGAGGCAGCTTGAGAAAGACGCTGTCCCACAGAGGTGGTCCTTGTGGTGACAGGATCAGAAACAGAGGATGAAGTAGAGGAAATCAACCTGTTACGTTCTTCGCAAGGTACAAGATTGCGAATAGCCCCAGAGTGAAATGACCTCAGGTGTCGCTTCATAGTAGTGGTCCCAAAGCTGTAGTTACTGTGCTTCCCGCGACTGAGTACCATTTTGCACTCATTGCAGGTAACATGGTTCGCACGAGCCTTAGGACCATTCCCATGAATGGTAAATAACCGCCACACCCAAGACTCACGCCTAGTGCGGGTAGTAGGGATTTCCTCTGCCTCATTCTCATCATCCTCTTCTTCCTCCTCCGCATCCTCAGTCCTGTTCCCCTCTTCAGGCCCTTGGGGAGGTGGTGGTGGTGGAGGGGGTGGTGGTGGTGCTGAAGCAGGTGCAGCACCAAGTGGCAGTTCAGCAGCCAAGGATGCCATCTCGATGATGGTGTAGCCTGCAGGTGGCAGCAAAAATCACTGTGTTCTGAAGAATAGCCAGAAACACAATGGGAAAAAGCTCTTGGGCGTGGTCTTTTATAGGGGTGCTTGTGCGTGGTCCGCGGACATGCGCACTGTGCGCGGACAGATCGAACACAAAAAAAGGATCGGAAAGTTTCAAAAGGTATATAGAAACTCAAGATTGCTATGTGGGACTTGTGGCATGGTGAGATTTTATTGAAAAATATTATGGATTAACTGAAAATGTACTTTTAAATTGTTCGAGGACACGAACAGTATCCGCATTTCAGGACACACGATGAGCGTGTGCGCGGTCATATGATCCGTTTGCGAACTAGTCCGCGAAGGAAGCGCCTGTCCGCAGGACACCAAGTGCACGGAGATTGGTTAGCGCATGCGCATTGATGTCCGACGGACACTGTTCGGGTTCTGAAGTAATTAAAAGTGCGTCACACGTGAAACGAACATTTCAGGACACCGCGTGTGTTCTTAGAACAGTTTAAACTTGGTAGCAAACAGTAAGGACAGATATAGTGTTCTTCAGGACACGTGTAATTTAGTTTATGTACGAACATTTCAGGACACCAATTGTGTTCTTAGAACAGTTTCAATTGGGTAGCGAACACTACGAACAGGTACAGTGTTCTTCAGGACACCTCCATTTTCGTTTACGTACGAACATTTCAGGACACCAATAGCGTTCTTAGAACAGTTTGAACTTGCTAGCGAACAGTAGCGGACAGGTATAGTGTTCTTAAGGACACTTTAATTTTTGTTTGTTTACGAACAATTCAGGACACCGTGTGTGTTCTTAGTACAGTTTCATGTTGCTAGCGAACACTACGAACAGTTGTACTGTTGTTCAGGACACATCATTTTCGTTTATTTACGAACATTTCAGGACACCAATTGTGTTCTTAGGACAGTTTCAAGTTGATAGCGAACATTACGGACAGATATAGTGTTCTTTAGAACACTTTAATTTTTGTTTCTTTACAAACATTTCAGGACACCACTTGTGTTCTTAGAACAGTTTCAACTTGCTAGCGAACAGTACGAACAGGTGTGGTGTTCTTCAGTGTTCTTCTTTTCGTTTATGTACGAACATTTCAGAACACTCGCACTGTCTGAGGACACTTTTATTGTTTTTTTAAAAAAAAAACGGAAACTATTCACAATACAATATAAAAATTAAACTTTATTTAACATATATTAATAATTTATGACAGAGAAGGTGAGGCAGAAACAGAAACAAAAACAGGAGAATTTGGGGTTTCAACATGATTGGTATTAGGTGAAGAAGGGATGGAAATCTCATCAAAACGTTTTGGATTATGGAGAGGGTTTGGGGATGATTGACTGGGATATGGTGAGGAGGGACAAGTACATGTGGGGCAATGGTATGACGTTTTTGTTTTAAAATGATCTTCAACAAAAGTTTTCAAATTATTAAAATTGGTCAACAGTAAATCAATCTTTTCTTTTATGTTGTCAAGCGTGTTTTCCATAACAGCTTCTTCAGAGGTAGTTTCTATTTTGTTATGCTCTGTACAAAAAAAATATATATATGTTAAATGTATACAAAATAATAATATTTAAATGGTTTATATTATAAAGTGTTTACCATTAGTTTCACTATCTTGTGACATTTCTTCATGTGGGAAATTGTCCTCTAGCCATTCCAGAGTACTATACATTTCTGTGAGAAAAAAAAAAAAGATAATATATTTTTTAATCTAATACAGAAAGTTTATAAATATATGAGTAAAATGAAGTACACTTACTATTTCTGGTAAAATAAGTCCTATGTATTCAGTGGGTCTGGTCTTGTTCTCAGTTCTGTTGTGTCTGTGAGGTAATTATGTTGGAAGCCAATTTATGTTCTTGTGGTATATTCCATTTCAGAACATATTGTATTTAAATGAATGGTTAGTGTGTTACATATATGGGTTACATTTCTTATGTATTACTATATATAATGTGTTTGTGTGCTGCTTTTTGAATTTGTTAAATGTTCCTATATTATGATATAACAATCAAACATACCCCCCCCCACCCCCTCCCACAGTTTTTAGGTAGTGGTACTGTTCTCCGAACATGTCCGCGAACATTAAATAAGTTCGCGGACATCACGTTCATAAGAAGAGATCTAGTCAGTTCCATATGACATGTATATAAAGTCAAAGTCATTATTGTTAAGTTTTGCTACTAAGAAACTATGAAATTCAGTGAAAAAACTTTGTTAAAGGGACGTTATGGTTAAGTTGCGCTACTAAAAACCTATGAAATTCAGTGAAAAAAACTTTGTTAAAGGGACGTTATGGTTAAGTTGCGCTACTAAAAACCTATGAAATTCAGTGAAAAAACTTTGTTAAAGGGACGTTATGGTTCCAAGTAAAACCGAAAAACCCTTGAAATTCGCCAGTTATGGTAAGCTAAGCAACCATAACTCGCGCCACCACCGTGCACTGCTAAGACTAACACCCAGGACATCAACGATGACATCACAAATGTCATTGATGACATCACTGATGACATCTCATGTCTGGCTCACTATTTTTTCTTTTGCTGACATATCTAGGCCACATGGTTTTCTTCAGTAACAGTCAGAAACTAAGAATTTTATTTTATTTGTAGACATATCCTTCTAGTAGGTTCTTACAGTAATTCCCTTAGAGTACAGTCACATCATATGAAACATATACATATGGGAAAACACAAGCTTGAAAGACAGCAATCCTTTTTGTGCATAAAGATAATCACTAGACTTATGAGCACTTTCTGATAGTTCTGTTGTTTTTTTTTATGGCTGTACTTTCCCTGTATATGGTCGTATTTGTATACATTGTACTCACACTACTTTCCTTAGGGTCCAATCACATCAAGTGATACATATACATAGGGTAAATAGCAGCTTTGAAACAGAGCAATCATTTATTTGCATGAAACTAATCAGTTAAGTTATGAATTGTTTCTGCTACTACTTGTGCTTTTTTGCTAACTTCACTTTCTCTGTATATACCCATATTGGTATGTGTTCTTGTGTCTTTGTGTTTTGTCTATAGTAATGCAATTATGTAATACATGGGTTTTATTAGCTACTTATTACATATTTCACAGTACACAAAAATCTATTAAGAAAACAATTATCATTTCATTATTCAACATATTAACATTACGAATATCATACCTTCATCTTGTACGCTGCACACAATGTTATGTTTCTCTATGAGTAGCTTAGTATACTAGATAGAACCCCATAATAGGATGCTATTTATATCAATGCATCGTTCAATGCACTTATTAGGGTATATTTCTTGCAATGATTCTTGACACTTTTTTCGCAACATAATAAGAATCCCTTCTACACATATTTCATGAGAAGTACATACACATGTGATGTCATCAATGATCTCATCAATGACATTTGTGATGTCATCTTTGATGTCCTGGGTGTTAGTCTTAGCAGTGCACGGTGGTGGCGCGAGTTATGGTTGCTTAGCTTACCATAACTGGCGAATTTTAAGGGTTTTTCGGTTTTACTTGGAACCATAACGTCCCTTTAACAAAGTTTTTTCACTGAATATATATATATATATATATATATATATATATATATATATATATATATATATATATATATATATATATATATATTCAGATATTCAGAGCAGTATACTCCTTAGACTCAACTAAGATTTTGAGTAGTACCCATCTACTTGAGTCATCAGATTCATTAGATATCACTTTACATTTAAAGGCCTTATTTATAAGTGTAATAATACCATTTTGTTTACAATTCGCTGCGCTGGAGATAACCGGACCCACCCAATGACGTTTGAGTTTAGCTGCTTCTTCATTTGATAGATATGGTTCTTGAATACATGCAATTGATGGTTTTGTTCTATTAAGATGAGAAAGCACTTTCTGTCTCTTGATAGGATTATGTAATCCTTTAAAGTTCCAAGAGGGTATGTTAAGTGACATAGATTAGGAGAAGGTGAGCATAACGTATATGAACGAAAAAGATATTTACTAATAAGCTAAAACTTGCCAAGGCATATTTGAAAGGGCAATTTAACAGTCTGCCAGAGGATATATAGATAGAGATCTGCATAATGGATGGGAATATAAAGGGAGTGAAACAAAAGGGGGAGGGTTGGACAAACAGTGAGAACATGGAATTGGTAATAGTGAGATATAACCAAAAACTATAGATAGGACTGTGACTAACAGGCAACAGCCACAGCAATCCATGTTAGAGAGATGATAAAATGGGGGTGGAGGGCCAGATGAAATGAGGCCCGGTGGAAGTTCATCAGAGAGAATTCAATATTTAGCCCAAAAGATGTAGTGATATCCTTCATGTATCGGGGTCTTTATGTGTCCATATCACCCTTTTGTGAGATTGAATATAGTGTATTAAGTCTGTTGGATTCTGGAAAGTAGAGGTATTACCATTAAGGGTAACTTTGAGAAAAGCTGGGTGTAAAATTCCAAATCTGGTATTTAAATGTCTAAGGGCTGATCTAAAGGTGAGGAGTTCCTTTCTTCTTGCCGCTGTAGCATTGGAGACATCTTGTGAAATAAAAATGTTCTTGACTTAACAAGAGAGCTGCTTGATTTGTTTAACTTTCTCCATTATGAGAACAATATGGGTGTATTCCAAGAGAGCTGCTATGAGAGTTCTGGGTAGGCCTGTAGAGTTTCGGACCAAATTGATTAGTCCGACCCAATGTGCTCTTTGGATATTGAGATGGACTGAGGCTGGTAAGTCGAGGATTTGAGGTAGAAAGGCATACAAAAATGGAATAGGATGATCCTTTTCTATTCCCGCAAGAAGGCCAACAATACATACTTTATTTCTCCTATTTCTATATTCAAGATTCTCAGCCTGTTTTCTTTTGGGAAGTGATAGTGGTTTCCAGAGTGATTACTCTATTCGTAATGTCTTCAGCGTCGCTAACACTCCTTTCCACCTCATACATCCAAGATTCCAATATGGACCATTTATTATCAAGCTGTTGCAGTTTAGCATTGACATCCTCCATGAAAGGCTTCAAAGCTCTTATTTCCAATACAATTGTCTGCATAACTGGGTCTAAAGTATCTTCTTTAGGTGTAGAAGAGTCACTCGTCTGCCTCTTGAGGGTAGTGGGTGACGACGAGGTTGTTTCTTTTGTCTATCCTTTCTTCGATGCCATAATTCACAAAACTGTGGAGGTGGGTATGGGATGTGCAGTGTTACTTATTTAAAGATTGCAAGAAAGTGCTATACATTCACAACTAAACCCGTGTAATAAATAATACTTGAACGCAGCAATTTTATTAATTTGCTTAAGGTAGTGCTTAGAAAAATATTGTGATATGTGTGCAGCACTAGTTTTATGACGTACCTTGAACGAGAGAAATTAGAATTAGTTCTACCTCAGGAAACAGTCAATAGGTAGGCACACGCTTCAATAATGGGGATTCAGTAAATTAAATCCTTAAAAGGGCTCAGAATATTGCTGAAATGGGAAGAAAACTTAGTAGCAGGGATTTATTTGTAAAGAAAACCCATGTTGTGTGAAATACTTGTTACTGGTGTAAGGCGTGCTTCCCACGCCTTGGAGTCTGAGCAGCTGACAGGAGTCGCCGGCTGCTACAATTACGGGATGATGCGGCTGCAGGCCCGGACCACTGAAGACTTCAGATGAGTCCTTGCAGCGAAATGGAACTCCTCCACAGCGAGCCATGGAGCCCCAGAATGTTCTGCAAGACACACACAGACCATCATAAAGTCATGTTTTAGGTTGCAAAAGGTGAACAAAAAGGATTATTTAGCCAGCGGAGCAGGGCGCCGAAACTAGGCGGCCATTTGGGTAGGTGACAAGCCACGCCCCCACTTGTTTTTTATTCTAATAATGTATGAATTGTTTTAATTAAAAAAATATGGCCAGAACCAGCTACACACTTGCATACATGTGCAAAGGTTAAAAATTATTACAATTGCATGTTTTGTTTTCATGTTTTAATCCATGTTTAATTTCTTCAGTGACTTCTAGGCAAATAGTGAGTTGTTAATCATTTAACTGTTATGTACGGATTGGCAAATCCTCAGATTGTTTTTATTGATATGATGAGTTTACTAACTCATTCCTTGCTAGGTCTGCTTCATTTTGAAATAGTGGTTTTCCTAGTGGTTGTTGGCTAACGATTAGCAATGGTTGATTCCCTTTGGGAGTTTCTTTATCCATTCTCTTTCTATTTCTTCTTGTTGACATTCATAATCCTGCACGTTTTGAATTGTTTAAAATTGTTATTTGTTATGCCACTTGCACTTGCTTTGAATGCAGCTTTAAATGTAGCATGGTAACCTAACATCTCATCCTCTTTTCTCCACGATTTTAATAGTTCTAATAGGTCCTCGTAATAAGAATCTCTATGCTCTGTAGCATAAGTTTAAATGGTTAATTAGACTGGTTTTGAATGTCTTTCTAAACTTCCTTCACAATGTAATATTGTATTTTTGTTGTTAATTTCGTTTGGCTTGGCATTATTTTTGTAAGTGCAGTTTTGTGCTATCTCAAAAGCAGGACTTCTATTTGAATGGCATGTGTCAATCAGATCATTTTGACGATGTCTTTGCTTTTGGGATTTTCTGTAACTATAGATTCAATTTCTTGATAGGATTTCAGTACTCTTTTTCATGATGAAGCTCGACCAATGTTGGGCCTGACAATATGTTTATATTTTTCTTAGAAGGCTGGACCTGTTAAACAATCTGCAGCTTCATATGACCCTCATTCTCTATGTGTGAGTGTTTGATACCAAAGCAGTAAACATTTTGTGAAAGACATTTATCAGATAATATGATATTCAGAGGTATTTTAGCTAATTGTCCTCAGCTTTGTTGAGATAGCCTGTGACATATCTTGCAAATGCAGTTGACATGTCTGCAATATATACATCAGCATTCCACCAGAGTGCTTTGACAAATTGTAATCATTAATGTACTTGGATGCTTCATCTCTTTTAATGTTATATGTGTTTTGGGAGATTTGCTTTATACACTGTGCCTAACAGAAGACATACAACTATTTACTTGATCTTTGGTACAAAGTGGTGTAGAAATCCATAAATCTAAAACAATATTTGGCAAAATATTTCCCTTTTGTCACTGTATCAACATTGGCAGCATCTCATTATGTATGTCCTGTGTAAGGATGCATCGTGTAATGAAAGTCAATATATTGTACAACATTGTCATCACTGACCTGGTCTATGTGCTGCTCCTCTATACTGGTATTCTTTTTTTTCCAAAAGAAGTGTTTTATTCCTCCAAGATGAGGGCATGTTTATTGCAAATAATGTGTAACATGGAAATAAATCAATGGTGAATGTATCTTGAAACATGTACACCATGTTCTAAGTGCTTTTTTATTTCTATTCCTTCTTTATTTTGATTTGCAATGCATAGGAAGTAATGCAAGTCATGGATACTCTGCACAACTAAGTATAATAAACCATTAAGCGTGGGCCTATGAAACTTAACGTGCAGCAAACTTCAGCATAACCATTATTGTTTTGTGCCACGCTTATATGGCAAGAGATTTGTAATGCTTGACTCCAAAACTTCATCTTTTGAAGTAGTTCACAAGCTCACATGTTGGTAAATTGGGTTTCAGTTTTAAGTGTGTTTGTAACTCCACAGGATAGAGTTGCTGGTTCAATTTTAAACAAAAGATGGACAATGAATTCAATATGTTGATGGTATTTTGGACATTCAAAATACATTCTGAGACCACAATACTCTGATGCACTGAATGTTATGGGTCTTTCGTCATGTCTTTATTCTTTTGATGTAGGGAAGAGTAGTGGACAAAGCATGCTTCTAAACACGTACCTCGTCTACCCATTGGAGGTCATTTGCCTTGATGCATTTAGTATGTTTCCAATGCATCTTCCCTGGTGTCTCTGGAATTTAGTGGGTGGATTGTAAACCGGTTAAGAAAATTGTCCACATTGCTAGCATCAACACATTCTAATTGACCAGTTTGTGGTGTATCTGTATATATTTATACTGCTTCTTTTATATTCACAACAATGATTATATATTTGTAGTATTCGTGTTTCTGTTGGAGATACTCTAGGGCTAATTTAACTCTGCTTAGGTCAACTAGCTGTTGCCTTTATTTTTAAACTTTTGTTGGAACACCATTGATTAGTACACTTAAAGATTGAAGTACCAGTCATCCCACTCAGTGTTTCAATATTCTCCTGAAGTATAATGGTAAATATACTACCTCACCACAAATGCATTGAGATTATTCTTATGGAGGCCATTTAGCAGTCTTGGACTGTTGTTATATTATGGCTTGGCATGGGTATACAGTTTAAATTATAACACTCTCATATAGATTAATTTGCTCAAGAGCATTTAGAAGTGGAAATATTTCTAAGTTATTATTGATAGATCGAGAGGGCATTTGGCTGTCATCAAGCTTTTTGTTGCAGTATGTGCAAAGTATTAAGGTATCTGTTAAGTTATATTTATTCTCTGCTATTAGATACACAGCCAATTGTCCCAATGTGATTCCTCATTGTCTTCAATTTCATCAATCGGGACCCTTTTGCAATGGCGCAGATGGTTGAAAAAACGTGGCATGGAAGGTTGCCCAGACCAGTGCCAGTGGTTCAGATTGATCAAAAACCCTCCACCCATCACTTTTTTGGTTATTGTTTATCTACCTGTGTAAGAGAGGGTATGCTCAGACATGGGTCTCTTGCTTGCTGCACCATAGGGAACCAATCTGTACCTCACTGATGAGGCCCATCATGGCTGTAAATTGTCTAGGGTTGCTTGTGTTTCCATGTGGAGGGTACCTGGCCTAGCAGTTTGGGCTAGGCTGCTCGCATCGGAGGCAGTACCTGACTGATTTGCACATAGATGGACCCCATTTGCAATTGCGCAGACAGGCGAAAAAACTGTGGTAGGGAAGGTTCCCCAGAGCAGTGCCAGTGGTTCAGATGTTTTCTAAACCTACCACCCATCACTTTCTGGTTATCGTCAATTGTATAGGACATAATATGCAAGGAGGGGACTTCGTTAGATGTGGGGGTAAGCTGAACAGGATAGATGGCAAAGAGGGCAACGGGTATTTAAAGGACAACGTAGTGTGAGTTAAAGGAGCATGGGCAGGGGAAAACTAGCCATGAGTGATGACCAAAGAACACTACTGGGCACAGGAGCATCATTGGGGGAAACATCCCTTTATTTGCAATGATGTTATCTGGGGATCTGAAAACATGGGAATATTTAACAGTAAATTTATTTACAATGTATTGTCTCTGCTTTCAAAGTTTTTCTCTTCCTGGCCTCCATCAGCCAGTGAGAAATGATGCAGCAGCAGGGAACATGGTTGTGTGCTGTTAAAGTGGTATGAAGGATAGTGTCTTAAAAGCACCATCCAAGGATTCAATATTTCAAAGAAAGGAGATGTGGTGGGGATCATGGAGCACTGAGCAGATGACAAATAGCACAGTGTACAACACATGCATTTATGACATTTCTTTTACGTGTATGCTGTGTTGAAGAAACCAAAACTAAATATGTATTACTTTGCATGTTTTAAACCCAGTCTACTTGCCTATCAGCAATGTTGTCATACTGTTTTGAAATCCGATTGGGAACCACTCTCCTCATCCCATTTAAAAGGTGTTTAATTTTGTGTACCATTAGAAATTAACTCACTGCGTTAGGGTAACAATGGTAGAGATCCCAATGTAACCAGCAGGTTTTCCCATGCCTTTTGTCATTCTAAGGTCACTGTAGGCATTGATTAATAATAGGACATTTTATTTAATTGCCAAAAGACTAATATTTTTAATGTATCTTCCAAACAAGGGTTACCAACCTGTTTCAAAGAGTTGGCTGATCTAGCGAAGAACCTAGCAACAGAATTGAAACTGTCCATGTCAACAACCACTACAGTATTAAATGCCTCCAATTTGAGAACTGTGTTAGCTAAATCAAGTAGCATATTAGAGATCCAGTCATAGAAGTCAGTGGAATCGTGGTTGGGAGAATGTATGCTTCTAAGCATGATATTATGTCTGCTGATGGGTCCGAAGTCAATCAAGGAACTACAGTCATTAAACTAAGTGAGTGTGGACACTCACAGATCAAAGATCTATGAATCAGGGTGCCTCAATGCTGCAGTAGTGAGAAAGAAGACAAATACTTGTACAAAACCCATATATCTGAAAAGTACCATGACTGTCAGGGGAAAGATTAGTTTCCTGCACAATTGTCAAGACCACGTACATTTAAGGAGAGAGCACTAACCTTTGTCAAAAGAAAAAAAGTCAGCTTTGCGTAGAAACCCACCCCACATATACTTGCCAATCAAATGAATAATGAAACTGCTCTGATATAATCAGAGACCTAGTTAATAACAGCTTGTGTCGAACACACACCCTGTCTTGACCTACCACCGTTCACACTTACCAACCCTAATGGTTTTATTTTACACAACCCCCAAACATACCAAAGTAATTCAGCAATATAAGCAGCTAGAATGCACTGAGGGAGACTGATCGCACCTTAGAAACCTCCCAACCCTCAGATTTGGCCTCAATCAGCTTGATACAAGCTTTCATGTTTAAAAAAAAAAAATATATAGATTTGTGTGAGTACGTTTTATTTAATTTTTGTTTATTGTCCGCTTGTGAGGCACTTATACAGCAAGTACATTCTGTTTCAAAGCACCAACAGGGCAATGGGAGGGAAACATGAGAATGAAACACATAAAATACACACAAATATTAAATACAGTGGATGGAAAGAAGAGCATGACAAACCTACTATGCCTTGTGAGTATTCAGAATGTGCAAGTTCAGCAAGATAAGTGCTACACAACCTGGAGTACGAGCCTCCAGGGCGGAGGGTGTGCCGAGGCAAGTGCTTAAGGTAGACAGAAGCTGGGGCAATTGGGTGTGGGAAGTCAGGGGCCTGGGGGATGCATAAGGGCCCAGGACACCAATCACAGCAACTGTGAGATTAGCAGAGGAGAGAAGAAGGGAAGGAGTAGGAAAACAGGAAAGATTTGAGGAAATCCAGAATTTAAGGAATCCTGCTCAAGACGCAGAGGGGGGGAGGCTGTTCCATAGGATGAAGCTAGATGAGGAAAGCGATCGACCGCCAGCTCTCTGTTTAGCAAAATGCTTGACCCACAAAGAGTTGGTGCCAGAGGAACGTAGGGTTCTAGAGAGAGAGTATTTCATAAGTGAGAGTTGAATATAGTGTAGTCACTGGCCCCAGACAGCCTTGTGGATGATGCAGATGGATTTGAATTTAATCCGTTCAGCAACCAGGAGTCAGTAAAGACTTTTTATGGTTGGAGAGATGCAATGCCTGGGCTTAAGACCAAGGATAAGGCTTGCTGCCATATTCTGGATTAGCTGGAGGGGTCACAGAGTGGAAGAAGGTCGATTCAGGAGGAGGCTATTGCAATAGTCAAGCCTAGATAAAACCAGGGCTCGGGTAACATTGAGCTTCTGGGGGAAAGTGAGAAAAGGCAGAATTCCTTTGAGAAGGAAGAGCTGAAAGTGGGACTTCTTGGCAATGTCCTGAGTGTGAGGGAGGAAGGCGAGGGAGGAATCAAAGATGACTCCAAGGTTTCTGGCTTCAGAAGAAGGAGCACGGGGAGAGCCCATGGAGGAAGGCCTGAGTGAAGGGAAAAAGGAGGGAACAGGAGTCTCAATGGGAAGGATCTCAGTTTTACTGGCATTGAGGCAGAGATCATTGTAAGTGCACTAGGACTGGATGGTAGATAGGCAGTAAGGGATGATGGAAGTTGCAGGAGGTTCAGAAGGAAGTTTGAAAAAGAGTGTGTCATCTTCATAACCCTGGACGTTTGGGTAGAAGGAGGAGATGAGGAGTGCCAGCTGAGCAAGGTAGATGTTAAAGAGCTACAGGGAGAGGATAGCCTGGGGGAAGCCATAGGTGGAGAAGGAAGTAGGAGAGGAGAAGGTGCCCAGCAGTACTTGGGATGAGTGGTCAATTAGGAAGGAGATCATCCAGCCCAGTGCCCATTGCAAGGTACCAAGGGTATCATGGAGCCTTTGTTTGAGGGTGGAATGGTTGAGTGTGTCAAAGGCAGAGTAGAGATAAAGTAGGATGAGGACACCTGGGGAGTTGGAGTCCAGAGATGCAAGCAGTGCTTCAAAGAAATTCAGAAGGGCAGTTTCCATGCCTTTGGATGCTCGAAATCCAGATTGATGGACGTGGAGACCACCATCAAGTTCAGTTTGAGAGTTGAGTTTGGGCAAGGCAGGCTTGTCCAGCAGTTTCACCAGGAAGGGGGTTATGGAAATAGGGTGACAGTTAGCTGGACAGGTAGGGTCTGCTGAAGGTTTTTTTAAGAAGGTGGTGGACAAGGGAGAGCTTGAGGGAGGACAGGAAAGATCCAGTGGCAAAAGAGTGGGTACAGAAATCAGTGAGTGCCGGGGCAAGAGAGCCAATGTTGTCCTTGGTGGTTCTGGACAAGCAAGGGGGAACCTGTTTAGAAGAGACTTTCATGGAGTGGACACCTCTGGCAACTTCTTCAGGTGTGACAGGGAGAAGGAGGAGAGGGTGGAAGGTGGTAGGTGATGAGTCATGGGAGACAAGGGGTGTGGAATGGGTTGGGAGGGTGAGTAACAAGGGTGTTCAAGATGTCCAGAATTGTGGTGGCAAAGATGGCCAGTGCATTGCAGAGGGGCTGGGAAGGAAGAGGGGAGGAGGAGGCTGCGGAAGGGTTGGCTAGTTCCTTGCAGATCTCGAAAAATTCAGCTATGTTGTTGGATGAACCGGAAACACGTGCCTGAATGTAGGCTCTTTTCTTGGCATGGATGGAGAGTCGGTATTGCCTTTGGAGAAGGCAGAAGGCCAGTTTGTCAGAGGGTGAGCCTGAGGTTTGCCACTTCCATTCCACTGCTCTGCACTTTCATTTCAAGGCTGCAAGTTGTGAGTCGTACTAGGTGTTATGCTTAGAGGCAGGTTTCCGGTGGATCCTCATGACTGGGGCAAGAATATCAAGAGTATTGGGGATAGCCAAGTGGACGTTGCTGATAGCAGAGTCGGTGGTAGTATCTGAGGTAGGGGGCAAGGAGGGATGAAGGTGGAAGCAAAGGCAGCAGCTGACAGTCGTTTCATCGGGCAGATGTTCGTGAATGAGGTTGGCTGGGCTTTTGGGGATGCGGTCATAGGGCCAAAGGGACCCAAGTTGGAGGAGAGGAGAGAGTGGTCTGACCAAGAGAGAGGGGTGTCCAGAGGGAGAGAGAGAGAGAGAGAGAGGTCAGAGTGAATGAGGGCATCCAGAATGTGTCCAGCCCAGTGGGTTGGACCAGAAGGGAGAATGGAGATGGATAGAAAGGTGCAGAGATCAATGAAAAGAGTGAATGATTTGACAGGTGAATCCAATTGGATGTCGAAATCACCCAAGAGGAGGAGATTGGAGTGGGTGATAGTAAGTAAGAGCAGAAATCAGCCCATTCACAGAGGAATAGGGTGGCACCGCCTGGGGGCCAGTAAATGGTAGCAATGGTCAGGGTGGAGGAGACAGACATAACCAACTTGCATACCTGGCTCTCAAGGGGCGAGTAGAGCTGCGTTGGTGAGATGGAAGAAGGAACCCACTCCAGGGAAGATTTAGGCAGCCCCACCATCAGCACGGTGGGGTCGATGCTTGGAAATGATATTGAAACCGTGAGGAAGGAGGGTGTCAATAACAGTGGCACAGCTGGCATTGAACCATGTCTCTGTAAGAGTGAGAATGTTGAGATCAGTGTCTTCGAGAAGGATGCATATGTCAGCAGAGTGTTTGTTGGCTGAGTGGGCATTAAGAGTTGCCAGATGGAGGAGGTATCTGCCTTTGAGGAGGGATTGAGAGGTGGAGGAGAGGCGAGAAAAGGAAAGAAATAATGAGTGATGGCAGGATCTGGTCAAAGAGAAGGAGGTTGGTTTGAGGACCATGGACCAAAATAGTGCCAGTGCGGTAGACATTAACGAAGCAACGTGAAGATGAAAAGCCTGCCAAGAGGACTTCCCACTTGGTGCCACCGTTAATTGGAGAGGGTGTGAAAGGGGAGAGAATAGAGATGAGAGGAGAAGTTCATAGATCTGGAATAGCATATCAGTGTAAACCTCGCTAGAAGATGTGCTGGCATAGGTGTCTACGATGGGAAGGGCAGGGTTTGCACTCAGGATGTCTTTGTGTGCTTTCTTCTTCTGGGCTTCTTGAGAGAGGGAGGATAGGTGATACTGTAGCAATTAGAGAAGATAGGAGAGACGGAGAGTGACATTGAGTGGTAGAGGATGGATAAAGGGGGAGGCTGCACTGCACAGTCCTTGGCTGTACTCAAGGTGGCCTATGTCACAGTTTATTACACGGCACAAGCAATTCAGGGATTCTCTTCCCGTACAATTAATGTGGCGCAGAACCCGTCTTGCACACACCCTCCACAAACACCCTGTGTCACGATGGACTAGGAACCAGGCGGGTGTGTATCAATAATATATTTATTAATTTATTATTTAATTTCAAATTAGAATCAACAGATTACAACAGCCGTCAATGTTGTGGCAACACAAAAGGCGATATCCTTTTTGATGAAGCAGTATACTGATATAACTCAGAATATACAGTACCAGAATTTACTTTTACTTTCCAAACACACCAGGAAAATGAATGCACACAAACAGGAAAGTGCATGTGCACAAACTGATGCATGAAACCCAGCAACCCTCAACCCGACCCCCCCCAAACATCCACTATGCTTGTCAGTTTGAGATGGAAGGCAGTGGCAACGAGTGGGAACACAAAGTACAAATCAGATTTGTGATCTAGTTCATAGAAACAATATGGGAGGAAGCAAAGAATGGGACAATTTGTTTTAAAGCACAAAGAAAGGATGGGGGTTTAATTATTGAGTGCAACTGCTATGGAAAAAAAAGAAGGACATTCGTACTGTTTACACTTAACAGATAGGCAGGGCTTTAGAGACTACTAGATCTCATGCCCCACCCCATTCCTTCCCTCACTACCACCATTCCCCATACAAACTGCACGGCTAAATAATACCTCCTCCAATAACATAAACAAAGCACACCCAAACATCGCTAGCCCCAGTAACGACAACACTAAACAGCCCAGACTCAATGAGACGACAAATAAGACTAAACCCACCTTGGGTATTGACAGGCTAAATAGACTTATGGCCGGAACCAAAACTAATACTACCCAAAGAGATACCTCACTCTCCCCAATCACAAATGCACCTACCAGATTAGGTACTTATTCACAAAATTGGCAACATAAAAACCATCACAAGAACCCTACCAAACCCCATACTAACTTATTCAACCTATATTGACCTCACCTAACCCAGATAACATGCCGGTAAATACTCCAGCTCCCGCCACTATATCCACTCTCAAAGGTGCACTGATCAATACATGTTCCCTTGGAGCTCATGCAATAGAAATCCATGACCTAATAGTAGATCAACAACTGGACATATTGGTAGTCACCAACACATGGTTACAACCTGCTGTGGGCCCACTCCTAGCACTTGCTATTCCCCCAGGATTCAGTATCCTCAGAACAGACAGGACCAACACCCAAGGAGGCAGAGTTGCCATCATAGCCAGAACATCCTTGAAAATCAGAGCCTGCTCACTTGAACAAATCCCGAGCTATGAAATCCTATTAGCAAATTACACACCCAACCCTAAACCCACCACCAATTTCATTGTAGTGTATAGATCGCCAAACAGAAACTCTCACCCTAACCTGGATATCCCACTACTTCTAACACCCATCGTCAAACCTAACACGAAATGCATCATCCTCGGGGACATCAACCTAGGATTCAGTGATCCCCTAGATTCTGATGCATCAGCCTTCCACACAGAAGGTCTGATATGAACTTCGCACAGCTCTTAAAGGAACCCACTCACTCCAAAGGTAGAATTTTGGACTGGCTCCTCACCCTGAACTCACAAGTCACCATCAACTTAATCCTCCCTTTAGAATGATCAGATCACTCCGTTATCAATTTCACATTGAAAAACAATAACACAGACCATACTCTCCCCAAAACATCTGATACCTTCGATACCAGAAATATCAAGAAACTCACAGCAGATAATCTGTCCCCTGCCCTAATTACTGCACTAGCCAATAACGCCGCCAACACCAATAAACCCGAAGTACCTAGCAGAACGCTACCAACAAAGCTTTACCCACACTATTGATATACTCGCTCCCATAACCACCAAAACTCGTAAACCAAACAAATGATCATGCTTTTGGTTAAACGAGGACCTAGTCTCCCTGAGACGCACAAAAAGATCACTGGAACACATCCACGGAAAAACTAACATCCCAAACTCAGCAAAAGCCTTTGATGAAGCCAACAAAAAATAACAAAGCAGTTATAATTACTCATAAAACAAATGCCTTCAATGTTGGAATCACAATGCCTCCTCAGACAGCAAAGAACTATTCTCTATCCTTAGAGAACTAGAAAGTCCATGCCAAGATACAGCTCCCCCGAACACTAGTAAAGCCTGGTGCACTACTATACAAGATGCACTAGCAGCTAAAATCCTTCTACTACAAAAGAAAATTGTTAGCAAAAAAACACTCCTAGCAGAAAAAACTCCACCCACCATCTTAGCCAACCTACCCCATTCGACTTCAGGCAACCTATTTCACTTCACGCCGGTCTCACATAAATATGTCTCAGACACCGTAGCCAAACTCAAAGCTTCCAACTGTAAAGAAGCTCAATTCCCATCCCACCTAGTTAAACTATGCGCCCCCATCATCACTGAATTTATCAATGCTTCATTCTCAACTAACACAGTCCCCACCAGCATCAAAAAAGCATGGGTGACCCCACTGCTAAAAAAAACAACCCTAGACCCATCAATCCCCGCCAACTACCGACCAATCACAACGGTCCTGTTTCTTCTAAAAATAATAGACAAAATAGCATACTCCCAAATACAAAATCACCTAGAACAGAATCAACTATTGGGGGATCGCCAGTCAAAAATCCAAATTGATGCCACCAGAGAAGGAGGAAAACTCTGCCTAATAATGCTATTGGACCTATCGGCAGCATTCGATTTGGTTGACCATGACAAACTCTGCAGCTCACTAGCCAACAACTTCTACCTATCCAAGGCTGCCACTTACTAGATCAAATCCTTTCTAGTGGACAGAGTTTCCATCGGCAAAGAAACAGCTGACCCTATACCAGCCCCTAAAGGCGTCCGGCTCCTGCCTATCCCCCACCCTCTATAATGATTATACTAAGTTACTCTTTGCAGCACTGGATGCTATGGGTGTCATCTACACCAACTTTGCAGATGACACCCAGATCCTCATCCCATTAACAGGGAACTACGACCATGACTCCCTGCTCATCAATCAAATCTACTCACTCATCCAAAACAGGAAGGCTAACAACAGTCGTTGTCTCATTGATGACAAAACAGAGTTACTCATTCTATGCTCAGCCTCCAAAATTGATGCACTTCAGCATGCCTACAAATCATTCATCATTCATGGTACTACTATCCCAGTACTTAAACAAGTCAAGATGCGCTGA
Organism: Ambystoma mexicanum; assembly: GCF_040938575.1. Classification (NCBI taxonomy): domain Eukaryota; kingdom Metazoa; phylum Chordata; class Amphibia; order Caudata; family Ambystomatidae; genus Ambystoma; species Ambystoma mexicanum. The sequence continues at coordinate 357,905,125 of NC_090928.1, forward strand.
GTGTACATAGATGCCACTCTAAATATGTCAAAACAGGTTAACACTCCAGCTTCCTCCACCTCCTACACATCTAAACTCATCTCTCTCAGTCGCAAATTCCTCTCGTTACATTAGCAAGAGCACTCATACTCTCCAAACTTGACTATTGTAACATCCTCCTCCTTGGCACCTCCAAAACCAATATAGCGAAACTTCAACTTATGCAAAATAAAGCCCACTGAGCTGCTCTAGTATCACTCACTGACTAGGATGGGGCTAGGTATGCAGCCGGGTTTTTCTTCGGGCCAGTCTGGTATTCACAGTTTTGATGGAAGAGCTCGGATGGGGCCTCCAACCGAGCCTCCTATCTGTAAGGGTAAAGATCTTTAAAATTATATAACCCTCTACTGAGTAGACAGTACAAATAGCCTGATCATTCAAAAGAGCGGGGAGAACACACCGCCATGATATACCAGCTGCAAAATAAAGACGAAGGGATGAGTTTTATGTGACAAATTCTCAGATATAAACAGTCAAAACTGCTATGTGTTATACCTGGTGTTTTATCTTGTTATCGGGGCACAGATTCCTACCTAGAAAACAGATAACAATATCAGGACTGTTCGGGGCACTCTAAGATGAATTGAGACAGTAATTAAACACTCCTTACCACTAGTAGTATTGGGAAAAATCCAAAGGTGAACAAAACGGCAGTGTAAAATAATAAACAGGGAGGTTAGTGAGAGTTCTAACCTGAACGGCACGAGGAGCGCACTAGGTTCGGGTTGGTGCACACCCTGCGCAGCGTCCACTTGTGCACTTGTTTGGAGAGAGATAAAAGATGTCCCAATATCTTGTAGTTCAGAAGACAGCAATATCAGTGGACCCCAGATGGCTGTTTGATTTGGTGTCTGGGGCTAAGCGGCAAGAGTCAGTGCAGATTACAAAAAATGCTGGGTATAAGCTGTGATGTCTGAAAGCAATTGAACAGTATCTGAGACAAATGTGTAAAGAAGAAAGCAACTCAAAAAATACACGGGCAGCTTTTTCCTTTACACGCTGGCAATAACTGGCACAAAACGTTAGGCAAAGCAATAAATGGAGCAAGGAAGCAAGGTCCTGTTAACAGACGGGCGGCACGAGTACAAAGTCGTTAAGCAAGGCAGTCGTGAAGGCAGATACGAGTCCTGGTACACTAACCTGACAAAGATGACAAAAGCAGCAAACAAGGCAGTCCGTTAGGCAGGCAAAGGTCAGGTAAACAGAGTGATCAAGATTGTGGTGAAGACGTAACTTCAAGGGGATTTCAACTTCAATCAGAAGCGGCGAGCTGAATGAAAAGGCTGCTTTTGAGAAACTGAAAGCAAGACGTCAGAGCATGTTCATTGGAGGAACAGGGCACCTGACAGAGCTGCAGAGCGGCATTGGAATTTTAGTTTGTTAGATTCCTGGCCATAATCTCCATTGTGAAATGAACGGGGGAGTGAAGCGCCGCACACCATAAGGAAGGGATACAAGAGTGCGCGTGCCCGTAGATGTACAAACCCTTCTTCTGGGATGAGGTGCACCGCGAGATGTAACATCTAGGCATAAACAAATCTGAACACATCTCAAACATCACGAGAGACAACCACTGGCTCCCCATCCAAGCGAGGATAATATTCAAAACCCTAAGCATTACGCATAAATGCATTGCCAACAAAGCTCCCAAATAGCTCATCAACACAGTCATGAAGAAATCCCAAACTAGACCACTCAGATCCAATAACAACTCTAATCTAGAAGTACCCTGTTATAAAAGAGTGAACGCGGGGGTCAGTAGCTTCAAAATTCTCGCTCCCAAACATTGGAATTCCCCACCTACCAATATCAAAAATGAAAGCTCCTACCCACAATTAAAAAAAAATTACTGAAAACATGGCTATTCAATCAATATTAAACGTAGTTAAGTCCATAGTCTATTGCAAACCTTAATTATCGCTTGTATATACGCTGTATATAAAACCACCTCTGCTCTTGTATTCCTGTCTGTTATATTGTAAGCTTGTATTGTATTTACCCACTGTCTGTAACTAAACCGTGATACCTCCGGGTCTGGGCATATAACAAATGTAATAAATAAATAAATAAATACTAATCAGCACACAAGAGGAAAAAGGAACAGAGTGGGAAAATCAATTTTAGGATATTTAACACATAGGCAATGGGAAAGCAAATGCAAATGGAAATTCATTTTAAACAATTTTGGGAATGTTAAGCACAATTTCAAGGGAAAAGAAAATGCAAATGGGAATTTGTTTTTAGTGATACTTAAAATGACAGGCAAACTATGGGAAAGAGGGTAGCTCACAAGAGTAAAATTGGTTTTGGGTTAAAATGACAGATGCAATGGAAAAATCCATTTGCAGATGGAAACTCGTTTAGCAGGGCACAATTTAAACAAGATCACACTGGAAATAATCCTTTTGTGCAACAATTTATAACTATAACCATTCACACGGCACTGGGAGGAGATGGTTGGTTTTGAATTCAAACCATACACATCCAGTGAAATCAATGGGGAAATTAATTGATTTACTTAGAAAATATACTAAGGATTTACTCAGGCAAATGGGGGTTCTTCAATGGGGAATTGGTAACATACACAGACAAATAATGGGTCTTCAATCGGAAAATGACTGAAATACACAGGCAAATAAGCAAGGGTACCTTTCCATGAAGGAATCTCTATGGCAATGCTGAAAAAATATAGGACTTTTGCAATCTGTGGCTTGGGGATGGCTACTTACAGGAGAGGTCTGGACTGGACATCAGGTAGCGTCAGAGCACTGTTGGGACAGCCAATGGAGTCAGTCAATGATTCCCTCTATCCTCCAAGGTGTCCAAATGCAGCTACTAAACCTCCTGGCTCCACTGCAGGTTGGCTTCACTGTGCTGGAATGGTTCTCCAGATTTTGACAGCTGCTAGTCTCAGGATTTAGTGGTAAAGCCGGTCAAGTGGCACAGCGAGTAGAGCGCCCGCTTTGACACCCGTGCAGAGCCTGCTAATGCAGGTTCGAATCCCGGCGGGGCCAAACTCAGCCTTTCATCCTTCCGAGGTCGATAAATGAGCACCACACACCGTGGGTAATAATAAGCAGCGCTCAGATACCTGAGGGTTTGTAGCGCTATATAAAAGCCTAATTATTATTATTATTATTATTAAAGGTCCTGATTTGAGGCAGGGTTACCTAGTTATAGGGCAAATGACATCATAAATGTTTCATGATTCCCGTGGAAGGGATTGGTCAATGTCCAATCCTCAACACCCACCTGTGTGCTGATAGGTTCAGCAAATGTGGGAGTGCTTTGAACTGGCTAGGGGAGGAGAACCCTTCATCATCTTTCTTTGACAGGGGCTTGGTCTGATTCAGGGAAATAGAAACCTCACTGCATGACAAGTGCCATTACTTTTCATTCTGGAACACATATGAATGCATTTTTTAACACAATATTTTACTGCAGGTTAAATGACACTACTTAGATGTTTGTATGTCATTCCTATGCGGAACTACAGTTCTACAGTTTTTCCTCATTTACTCCCAAACGGTATTACCCGAATTGTTTGTTTACAATTGTTCGAATGACACAATTGTTCGCATAATAGGGGTCCTAATTGACCTTCTGCACAATTGACTGTATGGTCATTTTAATATATATTATGGGTTGGGTTGGTGTAATAATAATATAAGGGGATTGGGAGGGGGGTTGGGTTGGGGTTGGATTGGGTGGGAGGCTGCGGGGGGTTTTTCCCCGCATATATATCCTAATTGACCGTTTAAATTCGGTCAATTGTGCAGAAGGTCAATTGTTATTCGAGCAATTGACATTTGAACAATTCGTATACAACCCTCCCAAACTATATCCGTGAAAGAAATGGTGCTCGGTGGGCGGAATGTGAATAGTATTTTGTAGGTTTTCTCAAATGTTCATATCTATGAACTACACAAGGAGGGCACCATGACGTTTTCATAAATAACTTGAGTTGTGTAGGTCCCACAAAAATCATTTTTGTGTGACCAGAAAGGCCTGTTTGACACCTTTTCAACAACCCTACAATGACTCTTGTGGGATAAATATTCTTGATTTTAAATGGTAAAAAACATTTCTCCCATTTTGCACAATGGGCAGTCAACTACCTCCTTGACTTCTGGCCCCCACCCTTGCAGTTCCTGTTCCTGGCTGTGACATCAAGAGGGGTCCTGTGTTGAGATTAGATTACACATTCCAAGAGCTAATGTGCAGTAAATGCATGTTTTTATGGAAGCTCGTGGGGCCTAGGGTCATAAAACTGGAGAGCAGAAACATCCTTATCTCGCCACAACGCAAATGTGATCTCTACATGTCATTTTGTTAGTTTCAGCCGTGAAAAGGGCCTTCATTTTACTGCAGCAGTTTAACCCACACAAATGCAGAGCAATAGATGTGGTGCAAGAATTGATTTTAAAATGTATCACACAGCAGTGCACAAAAGGATGCAAGATGTAAAGCACGCCCACCTAGTCACGATTTAAAAAGGACCACATATGCAGTGCTCAAAGGATGCAAGATGTAAAGCACACCCACCTAGATATGATTTTAAAAAAGGATCACATATGCAGTGCACAAAGTATGAATGATGTAAAGCAAACCCAACTAGATACGATTTAAAAAGTATCACATAGCATTGCACAGAAGAATGCAAGATATAAAGCATGCCCACCTAGTCATGATTTAAAAAGGACCACATATGCAGTGCTCAACAGGATGCAAGGAGTAAAGCACACCCACCTAGATATGATTTTTAAGAAAAGATATCATATGCAGTGCACAACAGGATGATATGATATGATAGGTTATTCATAACGCGCTTAATATTGATGTGATATTTTATTTCTATTGCACTCGTACACAAGTGTTTCAGAGTGTGACAAGTTTCTAAGAGCGGACCTTGGGATTGAACCTCTGTTGCCCTGTGTTGTCCTGCTTCCAAGGGCAGCATGTTTCTGCTGAGCTATCCTCCAGAGACAAGGGAGAATGTAAAGATGCAAAGCACGCCCACCTAAATATGATATAAAATGAATCACGTATTCATTGCACAAAGGATGCAAGATGTAAAGCACACCCACCGAGTTACAATTTAAAAAGGATCACATATGCAATGCACAAAACATGCAAGATGTAAAGCACACCCACCTAGATTCGATTTAAAAAGGATAGCATATGCAGTGCAGGAAGTGGTACAATGAAAAATAAAACCATTGGCAAAACACATTTTTCATTTGAAAACACAGATGCAGTGAGAAAGTAGAATGGAGATAGATTGAGGAGCCAGTGGAAAGATCAGTCATATCTCATTTGGAGAAGAGAGCAGCATGATGGTGTATTGGCCCAAGCTCATGGGGAAGCAGTATGTGAACAGAAGGTTGCATATAGGTTTGAGAGGGGGAAGGAAGTGGGGGCCCTGCTGTGCCCTTCCTGGCCCGGACAGGCTCAGACACGGCCTTAGTTGTGGGCCTTCACTGGGACCAGCTAAGCCTGCCAGTTCCCCGATTGGCTAATGAGTCCCTGTTAGGCAACAATTGATGTAGTAAACCTCTGGGAGACTACACAACCCTTGTCCTCTTGGTATTATGTAACCCACCTATTGGTATAGGTCTGTACTATACAAGTTGGTAGTGTGACAGAACATCCAGACTTATTTCAAGAGTGGTATATGTGAGCTGTAGAGTTGTAGCAATGAAATCCACCAATAGAAGTATCCAAATAACACTTACACTTATAAGGTTTATTTAGTTAAAATATGTATTTATTTATAAAATATGGTGCTCGGTGGGCGTAATGTGAATAATATTTTGCAAGTTTTCTCAAAGGTTCATATCTATCAACTACACAAGGAGGGCCTCATGATGTTTCCATAAATAACTTGAGTTGTTGTTGGTCCCACAAAAATCAATTTTGGGTGACCAGAAAGGCCTGTTTGACACCTTTTCAGCAACCCTACAATGACTCTTGTGGGATAAATATTCTTGATTTAATATGATAAAAACTTTTCTCCCATTTTACACAATGGGCAGTCAACTACCTCCTTGACTTCTGGCTCCCACCCTGCAGTTTCTGTTCCTGGCTGTGACATCAAAAGGGGCCCTGTGTTGAGATTAGATTACACATTCCAAGAGTTAATGTGCAGCCAATGCAAGTTTTTATAGAAGCTCGTCGGGCCTAGGGTCATAAAACTATTTTTAAATAAGCATTCTTTAAAAAGGGCAATGTGCAATGAAAAATGCAATTCAAAATACTTTTTCAGAATCAATTGAAAGAAAGTAGATACTCTTTAGAGATGCTTCATACACTCTTCCTACAACCTGAGGGGACTTCACTAACTAGGACAGTAATGGCATTTGTATATCACTTGCACACTTTGGGTATATTCTGCGGTTGGCAGAAAGGAAAGGTCAGAGGAAGGAAAAAGGTTTAAAAGGTTCTCAGAGCATGTGAGCACTTTCAATCTTTCAATGAAGTCTAGATAAAAAACCTTTCCCAGCAATATTAGTTTAAAACCAATGCATCACCTATGATGGGCAGTAAGAATCAAAGTCAGTGGAATAGAAGAGTCTGTAGGGAGTCAGGACAGCCAAAGTCAATTTGGAGCAAACTTTATGGTGCTGAGGCACATCTTAGATAGTAAAAGTCTTGCACAAATTTAGAGAGTTTGTTGAAGAAAAATCTATGTAGGGTCACAAGCTGTTACACTCATGAAAGTCTCAACTGAGAAGAGCAAGCTACAGTCAATGATGTAAGTACCCCAACAGTCAGAACAGTAGCTTTGTTTCAAAGAAGAGGATACTGCTGGCTCCTGTCTTCCTGTCTGGTTGCAGTGATGCAGATCCTGTGTTCCTGGTCCTCAGTCATGGGGACAAGAGGGAGGATGTCTGGGGACTCCTGCGGCAGCAATTTGATGGTCGGCGGCAGCTATGGTCACTTTTCAGATCAGCATCACTTTGCGGTTTCAGAGCTCGATAAACAGCACCACCGTGGATCTTGGACACTACTTGGGCTTCCTTCACTCCTTGAGTCCTGCTCTCTGATGAGGTGACTCAGGATATGGTCGTCCTGCTTCGGGAAGGTCCTGGGGAGACTCTGGGATATTCCAGCGGGTTATTGGATGCTGCACTTGACTACAGATTTCTCGACCCCTGGCACTCAGTTCCTGCAGCAGCAAAGAAGTACAGCCAGTTGAGGAAGGTCTTCCAGCAAAGTTCATCTCGGGGTTAGTTGGTCCCACTATCCCAATGGAAGAAGACGTCCTTTCCGGAGCTTCTTTTGTCAATCAAAAATAGGAGTTTCAGCACAGCAGCAGGGCTTCACTGGGCAGTTCAACGGTCCAGGTGGATGCAGCACGCTTCATTCACGCTTTCTTCGTCAGGATGTTCTTCCCAGTGGTCAACTCTGTCTTCAGTCCAAGAAGACTGGCCTTTTAAGCAGGTTTGTCCCATTTATGCACAGCCTAGCTGTCACTCACACAGCAGGGTAGCTGTCCTGCAAGGACAGACAGCCAATCAGGACTGGGTGTATTCAGGTTTCCCTGGAGACAAAGGACAGGGGAGTTTTGCGCACATCTCTCACTTCCTGCCCTTGCAGACAAACTGGAGCCAGAGGCAGGTTTCGGTCTTGAAGCCTGCCAAAGGCAAAATGAACAAAGGGTGCAAACATGGTTTGTCATGCAGAGGAAAACCCAAGAAAGACCTCACAAACAAATAATTGTGAAAAAAGAAGAGCAGGCTGTTTTGACACAATGGTCACCCATGGGTGCTATACTGCAGCTGAGACTTCAGCCTGCGGTAGAAAAGCACAATGGTAGGAAAATTAAACCACTGCCACCAGCCATTTAAAGTAGTGAGGGTAAGATAAAAATTGTTAAATGAGTAAGTAGGAAAAGGGGCTACTAAGTAAACCCCAGTACTCCACATAAAATGGGTTGTGCTGGACCTACAAAGAGAAAAGGTAAGTACAGTCAATTTCACTTTTCGTGAGAACTGTAGTTCATCAAAGAAAAGTATTTAAACCTTATAAGAAATGTAAAGGATTTCTCTGTGTCATGCACTGAAGGTGCTGTGTGTCACCATACAAAAGATAGATGTCTATGAAGTTTGTCAGACTCCAGAAACAAAGGAAACACATAATCCAAATTAGATCAGAATTCATGAGAGAGTGAGAAATGCGGCTAACTCTCCCAAGGGTTAAAATTAAAAATTCCTAAAGACCAGCAAAAGAGATGGGGTCTCTAAGGTTGAAGAGAATTAGCACAGACATGAGAATTCTCCCTAAAAATCCCAAGGCTGGCCATTTACAGGGAGGGCAGAGCTGGCTGGTGGGGTACTGCAGCAATGGAAAGCATGTCAGCCATATTTGAGTGAGGCCACATGCTGTAGTGCTGCTGCCCAGCCAGACCTTCCATGCAATCACAGGCACAGAAACGACCAGGAAGTCCAATTCAGTCTCCAAGGCCAATGGGCCTTTTTCAGAATAATGTGCTGGTTTGTTGTAAAAAAGTAGGATTGTCTAAATCATTGTGCAATATTTTGATTGAAGCCCATCAAGGCCTACCCCTGCTGGATCTATGTCGTGGGCTGCAGTGAGGAGAAATGGCGGGGCCTGCAGGCCACAGGGTGTGTTGGGATGCCTGTGTATTCCTCCAGCACCTTCCTTTGGTGCAAGCAAAGGATGTAAGCTACTCAGACTCTTCGAGCCAGTTACTGTGAATATGCAGTACGGCTTCAATATGAACCACCTTGTATGACAAGTTGCTAAGCTTCATCTTAATGCCATCTAAATTATGAGAAATATAGCTCTACACCCTCCTCTCCCTCCACCACATCTTTTTGATCACCTTCCTGTGCTGAGGCAACCCATCCTGTAGGAGAAGCTCACTCCTCTGGCTACTTTCCTCCCGCCTAAAAGGAGGGCTAGGCTTGCTGCTTGCCCAGTTTGCCTCTGGTAAGAATGATAAGGTGGGAGAGTGATTAGGGTGCTACTAGATCCCAATGAGGGAACTACAAAAAGCAAGGTTGCAGTAGATGTAGCGAATGATAACCGTGCTATATTTGCAAGTCATTTTTCAGTCAAGAACTGTGTTAAAATTTTACCACTGACTATGGCCATCCCTTTCTTAAACCTATGGCAACAGTTGGATGGTGGGAAAAGCCTGGGAGCACATCCCCCAGCAGATTCACAGACTGCAGACCTGGCACAAAAGCAAGGGCACCAGTGAGACCTTTCCATTCGGGTACTAGGGAGGCAAGGGACTGGTGGCAGATTGGACACTGGAGACAAAAGATATGAGGTGGCATTGGTCATGTAAACAAGTGAAATGGTGGAGGCACACACAGAGCAGCCACACACTAGGCTTTGGCTGTTTAGAAGAGCAGACTGCCACACTGCCTAATTGACACTGGCTCCTGTCAGCAGCAAACTTCTTTTGTATCTCGAGCACAGTGCAATAACAGCATGCAGTAGCAGTCCTCCCCATAAAACGCCTGGGGGCTCTCCATGTTCTACCATTCTGCCATTGGATCTCGGGCAGAAGCTGACAATACTTATTGTAGTATGGTGGTAAATGTATGGGTGCATGATACTGGAGATATTTAATAAAAGGCTACATGGGAGATGAGGCCTCCCACGAAGGCAGTCATTTTGCACCACATGCTACTATTGTTCTGTTCGTGAGCCTCACCCCTGCTATGTCACACCATCAGTAATACGCAGAGAGCCACCTTCCAACAGGGCACATAGCAGTTCCACTGATAACAAGTCCCACTTGTGATGTGAGAGCTGAAAAAATGAGCTTTATTTACCATTCCACTCCCTATTACAGGGTAAGGTAGCATGACAGCTGGAAAAATGCCAGTTTCATATTCAATCATTTCTGGTGATTTATTTTCAAATCTTGAGAAATTAACTAATTTCTTGATCCTTTTCAAAATTCCAAATATTTAAACAGTTGCTTTACAGAACAATGTCGATAGGCAATGAAAGACATTATTTGCGCCAAAGAAAACGGGATTTGTGCGGCATTCTGCCCGCAAATCCCCATTTGTTAAACAGGGATTTGCAGGCAGAATGGCGCACAAATTCCGTTTTATTCAGCGCAAATAATCCATGAATCAGGGAGCAGGTGTCACATGTTCAGGAGTTACCTAATATGACATTCAAGCAGCTGTGTAATATTAGCTAACATCCTTTTTAAAGTCTTACATTTTTAGCTTATATTTCATTGAGCTGGTAATATTTACATTGAATTCATTTGTAGCTTTATACATTTCCCATGTCTCCATCATGCCAAATGGATTTGTATTTCTTTCATCCAGAAAAGAAGATTCAATAATTCAGGAGCCCATTCCTAGCTGATAGCGTTTTGCTTGATGCGGGTGAAATTTGCAAATAGCAAATAATAAGAAATAGTGCAAAAACCGGGGGGAATACAATCATTTGGCTTTCTTTCATTAGAAAATGTTATTGTAGTGTCTCAGGTTTACGAATCACAACCATGTGGGCCAATATGTCATACATTAGCTGGATTCTACTCAGTAGTAGGTCTTTTAACAGCAAATCACTCATAAAATCCTATCTGAACTTACTTCACTCCATTTCCAACTCTTCATACAGTGGTGCAATTCACAACATTTGAGGGCCACTGTCTCTCACTTTGCTGACTAGTCTCCTGAATCTGTCCAAGGTCAGTCACCCCAACTACCCTTGTATTACTCTGTTGCCCAATGCTAAGTGATTCACCCACAAGAGGGTAGGGTAGTTGCATATCATGTGTTCCTTCATGACATCTTACACTTTTGCACGGTTGAGCCCCCCAAATTATGGTCATCTAACAATATAGGCACTGCATGTAGTATGATGCATCATCCAGTCCCTCCATGCTTGCCCAAATATCAGCACACTTAAAGGGCTTCTATCATCACCAGCAGCAATGTTTGGTGGCTGTGGTGCTGGCCAGTTCAGACAAGGCCCTGACTGAGGGCAGCATGCACAGAGATTAGAGCACCGAGGGAAGGCTGACAGGTCAAGCGTGTTGAGGAATGATTGTATACCCTTTGCTGTCCCCTTCTATGGAGGGTGCTGTGAAAGAGGGTTCAATGGAATTTGACATGCATTCACGAAGACATGTAAAATGATGCTTGAATTTGTTGTGTTTGTGTATTACAATGACCCCAAGGTGCAACCATTCTTAATAGTATCCGGCTTCAGAGGCATTGTGCACATGTTGCACAACACAGTGCTTGCCTTCACCCTCATAGTGTTCCATTGTGGCAAGCTAAACTGGTCTCGGGTTCATGTTACTGTGAGTACTGGTTGGGATCTCGGTCAGGGTTTCAACCATCCCACTGCTGAAAATTGACAATGGGTGTTTCTGCCTTCCTGGCCCTTCCGACAAGTGCAGGTACAGTTGCAGAGGCCTTACTCTCTTCCTCCTCCTGGAACATCTGCCGGGGGTCCAGCTATGTGACCACCACTTGTCGCTCTTTCATCTCCTTCTGCATCCTCTCCTTGTCTGTCTCTGGTCAGCCTAATAACTATACTGTGTCATTTCTCTGCATTATTATCATTTCCTCCCCAACTCCAAATATGCTTAAAGCATTGTCTAGCAACAACTGTGATGTATCCAAATGTCCATTGCCTTTACCTGTATTAAGTCAACTGTTGCCGCCCAGTCCACCCAGACATATACACCACCTATGGCATAATCACTCCCACATCGGCCCTTCATCCACCACCTGTGGTAACCCTCCATGTCAGCCCTGTTCATCCTAGACCTTCATCCTCTGTGGCAGTGGTAAACTCTCAATTCCCAGAACTGTCTCCTCTCTTCTTCTTGAGCCATCTCACAATGACTCTCGAACCTCGGTTAACACCTCCTTTGAGAAGTGAACCTGCATGCCCTCCTCCTTTTCTCCCACAACATACACCAATCTGCCCTGATTCATCATTTTAAATCCTTATTTTTAAAGCAATGATTGGTACTAGGCAAAAACAACGGGAAACAAGTGACTGAATAGGTGGCAGAAGGTCTTCAACATACAAAGGTGACTAAAGCAGAAAGGTTTCTCTGGTTCACACACAATTGGGAAGTCTTTTTAGGTTTCACAAACAAGTATTTAATTTCTTTGGATTTAAAGGCAAGGTTAAGAAAATGCATTGAAGGAGTCAGGCCATGCCTAGTATACAAACCCACATGGAATAAGGAACACTAAAAAGAAATAAAGGGGTTTATTTTGTTTTTCATAATAGTTTGGAATAACACGTTGAGGAAGAGGAAAGGGGCAAAGGACAGCGTTTGATGCTTTTTATGAAATAAAGCAATGAGAGGGGATATGACAAAGGTTGCATCATAAACACACCACCAGATTAAAGGGGAAAAAATAGCGATAAGAAAACACTAAATTTGAACCGTCTGGCAATAAAGATCATTAGTACCCAGCGAGTGGTGTGTGGCGGCCTCCCAGCCAATGGGGAGGCTCAGAACGCGGGTGTTACCACAGAGTAATCCCACCGCCCTGAGCCCCCTCAGGGCTGGCGGTCGCCATCACCCCTCGCCGGGGAATCAGGTATGTTTTTCCAGCCCCCCTAACCCCATCCACAGAATTTCCTCCACGCCCTCTCACACCCACTTACCTTATTTTCTGTCTGTTTCAAGAGTGGACACGCTGGGAACACTTCTGTCCCCAGGGCATCCACTACCGATCTGCGACAGGCCGTCATGGAAAGGTCCCTTCTCTCCTTTTAATGGCAGCCATTTTTTTTTGTTTACTTTTTTCCATATTTTTTTAATAGCTGCCATGGAAAGGGGGAAGGGACTATGTGTAGTCCCTTCTCCCTAGTCCCTTCTCCCTTTCCATGGCGGTCATGTTTTTTGTTTACTTCTTTTCAGTTATTTTCAATGGCCGTCATGGAAAGGGAAAATGGACTTTGTTTTCCCTTCCCTGGCGGCCATTTGTTTGACATTTATTTTTCTGTTCTGAAATGCCAGAGACTTTTGGAACAGGAAAAAAAATGCCTTTAATACCCCGGTCTAATGGGCATGGGTACTAATGGCAATAAACCCCTTGCATGCGGGCAATTACCACATAAGGTAATGCCCCCGGGGCCTTTGTTAACTGTAACTATGTGCCCCGAGATCATTACCCTATACAGTAATGGCCCGCAGGCTTGGGGCTTATTGCCTAGGCATACTCCTCCACGTCCACCATATGTCCTTTAACCCTCTAGTCACTTCGTCTGTTTGCCATGTACACTCCTGCTCTTACAGCCCAATAAAATCCACAAAAAGGACTTGAACGTATTATTGTCCTTTTATAGGGATTCCAAGTCTCCCACAGCACACCAAATCGCCAGAGATTATGTAACACTATTTATTCTGCCACAAAACCCTGCCTGACCTACCACATTGGAGGGGTTCCAGCTGTTGGCAAGTCCCACTGAATCCCGTGAGAACACCTACAGAGAAATGCAGTCCAGATCAATTGCTAGACTAAGCCCATTCTTCATATATGCAACCATATATGCAACAATAGCACACATGTCTATCATGATTGCAAACATGGAGCTAGAGGACCAAGTCTAACAAAATTGGCCAGTGGTCAGATATTTGGGAAGGAGCTCTCATCTTATATCAGGCATTCTTCGGGATGAAACAACCACTTATTGGTTGGCCCTACAGTCTTGGCCAGCAAGAACGCTTCTTTGTACTTGAAGAATGGGTGAGTGTGATTACATAAGACAAGTAGAAAAGACAGAATAAAAATCCTTTCAATTCTCCAGCAGTCGCTGTTCCTCTGATACTCGAATCATGCTTTGTGTATTGCTTAATATCAAGCTATGGGCTGGAGCATGCATATGTTTTAAACTTACATTTTTATAAATCTATCACTGCCCTCGATGGCCATATCTTGTATCTCTTAAAAAATAATGAATAATGTTGAATTAAACGCAGCTGGACATTGTCATTCGGCCATTATGGGCACTGTCAGAAATGAGAGGTAAACTGTCAAGGGCAGGTTTTAAACCAAATGTCAAAGTAAAGCTATACAGTAAAGATGCATAGGTAGAAAAATAAAAGAATAACCATGGTATAAGCTCACTCATAATTTGATTTCATAATTATTGACTTTGCACTGAAGGAATTGTATTCTTAAGGAGCACCTGACCCCATCTCACAATGCCTTGTGCAGTGAGTGCCTAGGATGGACACTTACAATAGAGATGGATGCCTCATTCGGACTTGGCTCTAGAAGAACTACGCGGTAAGTACTACTGAAGGAGCCATAGGGAGCTACTACTGCACCCTTTGTTATGTTTATCTCATGTATGTATTAATGTTCTTTTGGTTAGAGTGAGATTGTTATAGTGTGAATCATTTTACTTTGTGTTTTTCCACATCTTCATGAAAATCTGGTGAACTGATAAATCGGACATCATGAAGTAAACGCACATTGCAAATTGGTCACAGGCGCATGACCGTCAGTCACGAAACTAGAACAGCCACTTTTAATGACTATTTTCTTCCTATGTATGAGGCACTGTTCCCAACTATTTTTCCTGTGCAATCGGTGTAGTGCTTGTCAACTTTGCCTCCAAAAATCGGTAGCAAATCTGCCCAAAATCCTATGGTAACTCCACGGGACCAAATGGCAGTAATAGTAATCCAGTTTGGCGGATTTACCACTGAAATACTGCAAAACATGTAAAGAGGAAATGTCCTGTACTTAATTTTCAGCTATTAAGTACATATCTGGAAACCTTAAACAAATGTAACCTTATGGGCCTCATTAAGAGTTTGGCGGTATGCCCTACCACCAACCTCGTTTTCCATGCGTTCATGCGGTAAGCATGCAGTAACTATGAAGGGTCTGCAGGATTCAAAGGTGTGCAGCCCCTTTAGTTATTCCCCATTTTGGATTTCCCCACTCTATTGGGGAATGGTATATTACTGTATGCAGTATCAGTGCATTAACCCATGAGCATCTGGCTGATTGTTGAAACCAACCAATTTCAGCTGCTCAGGAGTTTCTCCCTTTTTCTCTTACCCATCCCAGCTCCTCCACTAAACCTGCACTCTGCTTGTAACCCCCTGGGTTCGTCCCCTTTGAACAGCACTCTGCTACTTCCCAGCTAGGTTCATCATTTATAAACCCCAGTCATTCAGCTGGTACTGCTTTTGTGTGGAAGAAATTGCCTCCACTCAGAAACAAGCAGTAGAGTTTCAGTTACGAAACGCAGAATTTGGCCTTGTGATTAAAGATCCACGATTCTGAAATACTCAATGTTTTCCAACTACCACCATAATAAGGATGTCCTAATCTCAACTCTAAACAGCCCAGCTTTTATCGCTCTTCTCTGCCTGAGGTCCCGCAACTTAGATGTGCTACTCTATAGTCAGCTCAAGTGGGGGATCTTAAATTAACCAGACACAGGAGAATGTATTTTGAAAGTGTTTCAGGGTCCAGGAACGACCTGATTTTTCAGTATGTTCGTCTTGAAATCGCAAAGGAAATCATTGTAGGCTCCCCCACTCCCTCAGTTAAGCGGTTGGGAACTGACGTTTGGCGTTCAGCAGCGCTCAGTCTGGAACGCACTGATGCATGTATTCTGAAGGGCACATGGCCTTCTTAATATACATGCACTCATTGTTAAACGTCACTGCCTCTGATGATTCATTTCAAACTGCTAATAGATCTATCAGCAACAATGTCATTTTCGATAATATTGTGAGGGGTAGAGAAATCTAATGACCGGTTGAAGGTAGGTAGGTACAGTGTAGGACATCAAATTGTGCTTTTTTCTAAGGGTTTCGTTTTAATGGGACCAACCTTATCATGACCTCCGCTAGGTGTTTGAGCTGCGCAACTGAAGCCAGACAGCTGCCTCTTTTCCATGTATGTCTCAGGGACGTCATTTCATCAAAATGCCAGGGGTAGCGGATGTGACATCACACAATCCTTGACCCCCTGATGACATCACAGGAAGTGATGTTATTTGACCACACCCCGATATCGCGGGAAGCCATGGACCACAACCTTCCACCCATTGACAAAACAGGAAGTGGCATCACATAGAATTGTACACTACGAAAAATATGCTTATGATATCACTATAATGTGATGTACACTTCATACAAGGTATCTTAACGATATGTATCATTAAGATCAGTGTGTATAGGCCCATATTACCAAATTATTGTGAATGCAAGCAGACGTCCATGACTAAATGATAATGATGTGTTATTATATAGCACTTATGCTTAAGTGCTTTATATAGAAAAAATATACACCCAATATCATCTAACCTGTGTTGGTACTCATTTATCGACCTAAGACGATGAAAGGCTGAGATAAGGAGTTTAAGAACAGACTAAATCAGTGACACCCCCTGAAGTGTGCCTGAAATAAACCTTTATTGAATCTAGCAATTATTGTATAGAATTCTAGAACGACACACAGGCCGATTCATGTAATTAATGTGCGCCGAAAATTTCGGCGCAAGCTTGCGAAAACGTGCGAAAACGTGCGATTCGCAGTGAAAGAGCGAAAAATGTGCGCTAATAAAAAGCACGAATATACAGCTCTGATGAATGTCCCATACTGTGGCCCCCTATGACAAATGACGTGCAAAGGGGTACGTGACAAACAGCGACACCCGCTGTGTGAAAAATTAGCTTGTGCGTGTATTTCGTGTGTGCGTGTGAAGTTCTACATGCGATCGTGCCTGGGGAAGCGGGATACGTGTATTTCAGGGGTTCGCAGGAAGTTTCAAACGCGATTGGGCCTGGGCGAGCGGGGTACGTGTACTTCAGGGGCTCACGGGAAGTTTCACACGCAATTGGGCCTGGGCGAGCGGGGTACGTGTACTTCAGGGGTGCGCATGAAGTTCTACATGCGATCGTGCCTGGGGGAGCGGGATACGTGTATTCCAGGGGTTCGCGGGAGGTTTCAAAAGCGATAGGCCCTGTGCGAGTGGGGTGCGTGTATTCCTGAGGTTCGCGTGAAGTTTCACACGCGATTGGCCTGGGTAAGTGTGAATCTCGGGTTCACGGGAAGTCTCACACACGATAGGCCCTGTGCGAGTGGGGTGCGTGTATTCCTGAGGTTCGCGTGAAGTTTCACACGCGATTGGCCTGGGTACGTGTAAATCTGAGGTGTGCGGGAAGTTTCACACGCGATTGGCCTTGGTCGAGCGGGGTACGTGTATTTCGGGGGTGCGCGGGAAGTATCACACACGACAGGCCCTGTGCAAGTGGTGTACGTATACATCTGGGGTGCATGGGAGTCCTACACGTGAATTGGCAGTGTGGGTCCTCCCAGGTGTTCCCTCTGCAACCTCCATGGCCCATGCAGGCAGCCCACACCACAGGGGACTTCATGTCCTGCAGGCAACCCATCCACCATGGGCATGCCCTCCAGGCAAGCCACATATGAGCTTGCACTACTGATCACCAACGCATGACACCCTCCACCCCCACCCCCCAGCAGTGCAGGGCACCTGCCAGCAGGCCCCCACTCATGTCCCCTTGCACCCCCACCCCCAGCAGTGCAGGGCACCTGCCAGCAGGCCCCCACTCATGTCCCCCAGCACCCCCACCCACCAGCAGTGCAGGGCACCTGCCAGCAGGCCCCCACTCATGTCCCCCGCAACCCCACACCCCAACAGTGCAGGGCACCTGCCAGCAGGCCCCCACTCATGTCCCCTTGCACCCCCACCCCCCAGCAGTTCAGGGCACCTGCCAGCAGGCCCCCATTCATGTCCCACGCATGTCCCCTTGCACCCCCACCCCCCAGTAGTGCAGGGCACCTGCCAGCAGGCCCCCACTCATGTCCCCTTGCACCCCCACCACCCAGCAGTGCAGGGCACCTGCCAGCAGGCCCCCACACATGTCCCACTCATGTCCCCTTGCCCCCACTCATGTCCCACTCATGTCCCCTTGTAATCCCACACCCCAGCAGTGCAGGGCACCTGCCAGCAAGCCCCCACTCATGTCCCCTTGCACCCCCACCCCCCAGCAGTGCAGGGCACCTGCCAGCAGGCCCCCACTCATGTCCCACTCATGTCCCCTTGCACCCCCACCCCCCAGCAGTGCAGGGCACCTGCCAGCAGGCCCCCACTCATGTCCCCTAGCACCCCCACCCACCAGCAGTGCAGGGCACCTGCCTGCAGGCCCCCACTCATGTCCCACTCATGTCCCCTTGCACCCCCACCCCCCAGCAGTTCAGGGCACCTGCC
This sequence comes from Ambystoma mexicanum, assembly GCF_040938575.1. Lineage (NCBI taxonomy): Eukaryota > Metazoa > Chordata > Amphibia > Caudata > Ambystomatidae > Ambystoma > Ambystoma mexicanum. The sequence continues at coordinate 357,923,407 of NC_090928.1, forward strand.
AGCAGGCCCCCACTCATGTCCTACTCATGTCCCCTTGCACCCCCACCCCCCAGCAGTGCAGGGCACCTGCCAGCAGGCCCCCACTCATGTCCCCTTGCACCCCCACCCCCAGCAGTGCAGGGCACCTGCCAGCAGGCCCCCACTCATGTCCCACTCATGTCCCCTTGGACCCCCACCCCCCAGCAGTGCAGGGCACCTGCCAGCAGGCCCCCACTCATGTCCCACTCATGTCCCCTTGCACCCCCACACCCCAGCAGTGCAGGGCACCTGCCAGCAGGCCCCCACTCATGTCCCCTTGCACCCCCACCCCCAGCAGTGCAGGGCACCTGCCAGCAGGCCCCCACTCATGTCCCCCAGCACCCCCACCCACCAGCAGTGCAGGGCACCTGCCAGCAGGTCCCCACTCATGTCCCCCAGCACACCCACCCACCAGCACTGAGGGGCACCTGCCAGCAGGCCCCCACTCATGTCCTACGCATGTCCCCTTGCACCCCCACCCCCCAGCAGTGCAGGGCACCTGCCAGCAGGCCCCCACTAATGTCCCACTCATGTCCCCTTGCACCCCCACACCCCAGCAGTGCAGGGCACCTGCCAGCAGGCCCCCACTCATGTCCCCTTGTACCCCCACCCCCAGCAGTGCAGGGCACCTGCCAGCAGGCCCCCACTCATGTCCCCCAGCACCCCCACCCCCCAGCAGTGCAGGGCACCTGCCAGCAGGCCCCCACTCATGTCCCCAAGCACCCCCACGCCCCGGCAGTGCAGGGCACCTGGCAGCAGGCCCCCACTCATGTCCCTCAGCACCCCCACCCACCAGCACTGAGGGGCACCTGATAGCAGGCCCACACTCATGTCCCACTCATGTGCCCTTGCACCCCCACCCCCCAGCAGTACAGGGCACCTGCCAGCAGGCCCCCACTCATGTCCCACTCATGTCCCCTTGCAGCCCCACCCCCCAGCAGTGCAGGGCACCTGCCAGCAGGCCCCCACTCATGTCCCCTTGCACCCCCACCCACCAGCAGTGCAGGGCACCTGCCAGCAGGCCCCCACTCATGTCCCATTCATGTCCCCTTGCACCTCCACCCCCCAGCAGTGCAGGGCACCTGCCAGCAGGCCCCCACTCATGTCCCCCAGCACCCCCACCCCCCAAAAGTGCAGGGCACCTGCCAGCAGGCCCCACACATGTCCCCCAGCACCCCCACCCACCAGCAGTGCAGGGCACCTGCCAGCAGGCCCCCACTCATGTCCCCTTGCACCCCCACCCACCAGCAGTGCAGGGCACCTGCCAGCAGGCCCCCACTCATGTCCCATTCATGTCCCCTTGCACCCCCACCCCCCAGCAGTGCAGGGCACCTGCCAGCAGGCCCCCACTCATGTCCCCCAGCACCCCCACCCCCCGGTAGTGCAGGGCACCTGCCAGCAGGCCCCACTCATGTCCCCCAGCACCCCCACACCCCAACAGTGCAGGGCACCTGCCAGCAGGCCCCCACTCATGTCCCACTCATGTCCCATTGCACCCCCACCCCCCAGCAGTGCAGGGCACCTGCCAGCAGGCCCCCACTCATGTCCCCTTGCACCCCCACCCACAGCAGTGCAGGGCACCTGCCAGCAGGCCCCCACTCATGTCCCCCAGCACCCCCACCCACCAGCAGTGCAGAGCACCTGCTAGCAGGACCCCACTCATGTCCCCCAGCACCCCCACCCACCAGCACTGAGGGGCACCTGCCAGCAGGCCCCCACTCATGTCCCGCTCATGTCCCCTTGCACCCCCACACTGCAGCAGTGCAGGGCACCTGCCAGCAGGCCCCCACTCATGTCCCTTTGCACCCCCACCCCCCAGCAGTGCAGGGCACCTGCCAGCAGGCCCCCACTCATGTCCCACTCATGTCCCCTTGCACCCCCACCCCCCTGCAGTGCAGGGCACCTGCCAGCAGACCCCCACTCATGTCCCCCAGCACCCCCACCCCCCAGCAGTGCAGGGCACCTGCCAGCAGGCCCCCACTCATGTCCCCTTGTACCCCCACCCCCCAGCAGTGCAGGGCACCTGCCAGCAGGCCCCCACTCATGTCCCCTGCACCCCCACCCCCCAGCAGTGCAGGGCACCTGCCAGCAGGCCCCCACTCATGTCCCACTCATGTCCCCGTGCACCCCACCCCCCCAGCAGTGCAGGGCACCTGCCAGCAGGCCCCCACTCATGTCCCCTTGCACCCCCACCCCCAGCAGTGCAGGGCACCTGCCAGCAGGCCCCCACTCATGTCCCCCAGCACCCCACCCACCAGCAGTGCAGGGCACCTGCCAGCAGGCCCCCACTCATGTCCCCCAGCACCCCCACCCACCAGCACTGAGGGGCACCTGCCAGCAGGCCCCCACTCATGTCCCACTCATGTCCCCTTGCACCCCCACACCCCAGCAGTGCAGGGTACCTGCCAGCAAGCCCCCATTCATGTCCCCTTGCACCCCCACCCCCCAGCAGTGCAGGGCACCTGCCAGCAGGCCCCCACTCATGTCCCACTCATGTCCCCGTGCACCCCCAGCAGTGCAGGGCACCTGCCAGCAGGCCCCCACTCATGTCCCCCAGCACCCCCACCCCCCAGCAGTGCATGGCACCTGCCAGCAGGCCCCCACTCATGTCCCCTTGCACCCCCACCCCCCAGCAGTGCAGGGCACCTGCCAGCAGGCCCCCACTCATGTCCCCCAGGACCCCCACCCACCAGCAGTGCAGGGCACCTGCCTGCAGGCCCCCACTCATGTCCCACTCATGTCCCCTTGCACCCCCAGCAGTGCAGGGCACCTGCCAGCAGGCCCCCACTCATGTCCCACTCATGTCCCCTTGGACCCCTACCCCCCAGCAGTGCAGGGCACCTGCCAGCAGGCCCTCACTCATGTCCCACTCATGTCTCCTTGCACCCCCACACCCCAGCAGTGCAGGGCACCTGCCAGCAGGCCCCCACTCATGTCCCCTTGCACCCCCACCCCCAGCAGTGCAGGGCACCTGCCAGCAGGCCCCCACTCATGTCCCCCAGCACCCCCACCCACCAGCAGTGCAGGGCACCTGCCAGCAGGTCCCCACTCATGTCCCCCAGCACACCCACCCACCAGCACTGAGGGGCACCTGCCAGCAGGCCCCCACTCATGTTCTATGCATGTCCCCTTGCACCCCCACCCCCCAGCAGTGCAGGGCACCTGCCAGCAGGCCCCCATTCATGTCCCACTCATGTCCCCTTGCACCCCCACCCTCCAGCAGTGCAGGGCACCTGCCAGCAGGCCCCCACACATGTCCCCTTGCACCCCCACCCCCAGCAGTGCAGGGCATCTGCCAGCAGGCCCCCACTCATGTCCCCCAGCACCCCCACCCCCCAGCAGTGCAGGGCACCTGCCAGCAGGCCCCCACTCATGTCCCCAAGCACCCACACGCTCCAGCAGTGCAGGGCACCTAGCAGCAGGCCCCCACTCATGTCCCTCATCACCCCCACCCACCAGCACTGAGGGGCACCTGATAGCAGGCCCACACTCATGTCCCACTCATGTCCCTTTGCACCCCCACCCCCCAGCAGTGCAGGGCACCTGCCAGCAGGCCCCCACTCATGTCCCCAAGCACCCCCACGCCCCGGCAGTGCAGGGCACCTGGCAGCAGGCCCCCACTCATGTCCCTCAGCACCCCCACCCACCAGCACTGAGGGGCACCTGATAGCAGGCCCACACTCATGTCCCACTCATGTGCCCTTGCACCCCCACCCCCCAGCAGTACAGGGCACCTGCCAGCAGGCCCCCACTCATGTCCCACTCATGTCCCCTTGCAGCCCCACCCCCCAGCAGTGCAGGGCACCTGCCAGCAGGCCCCCACTCATGTCCCCTTGCACCCCCACCCACCAGCAGTGCAGGGCACCTGCCAGCAGGCCCTCACTCATGTCCCACTCATGTCTCCTTGCACCCCCACACCCCAGCAGTGCAGGGCACCTGCCAGCAGGCCCCCACTCATGTCCCCTTGCACCCCCGGCCCCAGCAGTGCAGGGCACCTGCCAGCAGGCCCCCACTCATGTCCCCCAGCACCCCCACCCACCAGCAGTGCAGGGCACCTGCCAGCAGGTCCCCACTCATGTCCCCCAGCACACCCACCCACCAGCACTGAGGGGCACCTGCCAGCAGGCCCCCACTCATGTTCTATGCATGTCCCCTTGCACCCCCACCCCCCAGCAGTGCAGGGCACCTGCCAGCAGGCCCCCATTCATGTCCCACTCATGTCCCCTTGCACCCCCACCCTCCAGCAGTGCAGGGCACCTGCCAGCAGGCCCCCACACATGTCCCCTTGCACCCCCACCCCCAGCAGTGCAGGGCATCTGCCAGCAGGCCCCCACTCATGTCCCCCAGCACCCCCACCCCCCAGCAGTGCAGGGCACCTGCCAGCAGGCCCCCACTCATGTCCCCAAGCACCCACACGCTCCAGCAGTGCAGGGCACCTAGCAGCAGGCCCCCACTCATGTCCCTCATCACCCCCACCCACCAGCACTGAGGGGCACCTGATAGCAGGCCCACACTCATGTCCCACTCATGTCCCTTTGCACCCCCACCCCCCAGCAGTGCAGGGCACCTGCCAGCAGGCCCCCACTCATGTCCCCAAGCACCCCCACGCCCCGGCAGTGCAGGGCACCTGGCAGCAGGCCCCCACTCATGTCCCTCAGCACCCCCACCCACCAGCACTGAGGGGCACCTGATAGCAGGCCCACACTCATGTCCCACTCATGTGCCCTTGCACCCCCACCCCCCAGCAGTACAGGGCACCTGCCAGCAGGCCCCCACTCATGTCCCACTCATGTCCCCTTGCAGCCCCACCCCCCAGCAGTGCAGGGCACCTGCCAGCAGGCCCCCACTCATGTCCCCTTGCACCCCCACCCACCAGCAGTGCAGGGCACCTGCCAGCAGGCCCCCACTCATGTCCCATTCATGTCCCCTTGCACCTCCACCCCCCAGCAGTGCAGGGCACCTGCCAGCAGGCCCCCACTCATGTCCCCCAGCACCCCCACCCCCCAAAAGTGCAGGGCACCTGCCAGCAGGCCCCACACATGTCCCCCAGCACCCCCACCCACCAGCAGTGCAGGGCACCTGCCAGCAGGCCCCCACTCATGTCCCCTTGCACCCCCACCCACCAGCAGTGCAGGGCACCTGCCAGCAGGCCCCCACTCATGTCCCATTCATGTCCCCTTGCACCCCCACCCCCCAGCAGTGCAGGGCACCTGCCAGCAGGCCCCCACTCATGTCCCCCAGCACCCCCACCCCCCGGTAGTGCAGGGCACCTGCCAGCAGGCCCCACTCATGTCCCCCAGCACCCCCACACCCCAACAGTGCAGGGCACCTGCCAGCAGGCCCCCACTCATGTCCCACTCATGTCCCATTGCACCCCCACCCCCCAGCAGTGCAGGGCACCTGCCAGCAGGCCCCCACTCATGTCCCCTTGCACCCCCACCCACAGCAGTGCAGGGCACCTGCCAGCAGGCCCCCACTCATGTCCCCCAGCACCCCCACCCACCAGCAGTGCAGAGCACCTGCTAGCAGGACCCCACTCATGTCCCCCAGCACCCCCACCCACCAGCACTGAGGGGCACCTGCCAGCAGGCCCCCACTCATGTCCCGCTCATGTCCCCTTGCACCCCCACACTGCAGCAGTGCAGGGCACCTGCCAGCAGGCCCCCACTCATGTCCCCTTGCACCCCCACCCCCCAGCAGTGCAGGGCACCTGCCAGCAGGCCCCCACTCATGTCCCACTCATGTCCCCTTGCACCCCCACCCCCCTGCAGTGCAGGGCACCTGCCAGCAGACCCCCTCTCATGTCCCCCAGCACCCCCACCCCCCAGCAGTGCAGGGCACCTGCCAGCAGGCCCCCACTCATGTCCCCTTGTACCCCCACCCCCCAGCAGTGCAGGGCACCTGCCAGCAGGCCCCCACTCATGTCCCCTGCACCCCCACCCCCCAGCAGTGCAGGGCACCTGCCAGCAGGCCCCCACTCATGTCCCACTCATGTCCCCGTGCACCCCACCCCCCCAGCAGTGCAGGGCACCTGCCAGCAGGCCCCCACTCATGTCCCCTTGCACCCCCACCCCCAGCAGTGCAGGGCACCTGCCAGCAGGCCCCCACTCATGTCCCCCAGCACCCCACCCACCAGCAGTGCAGGGCACCTGCCAGCAGGCCCCCACTCATGTCCCCCAGCACCCCCACCCACCAGCACTGAGGGGCACCTGCCAGCAGGCCCCCACTCATGTCCCACTTATGTCCCCTTGCACCCCCACACCCCAGCAGTGCAGGGTACCTGCCAGCAAGCCCCCATTCATGTCCCCTTGCACCCCCACCCCCCAGCAGTGCAGGGCACCTGCCAGCAGGCCCCCACTCATGTCCCACTCATGTCCCCGTGCACCCCCAGCAGTGCAGGGCACCTGCCAGCAGGCCCCCACTCATGTCCCCCAGCACCCCCACCCCCCAGCAGTGCATGGCACCTGCCAGCAGGCCCCCACTCATGTCCCCTTGCACCCCCACCCCCCAGCAGTGCAGGGCACCTGCCAGCAGGCCCCCACTCATGTCCCCCAGGACCCCCACCCACCAGCAGTGCAGGGCACCTGCCTGCAGGCCCCCACTCATGTCCCACTCATGTCCCCTTGCACCCCCAGCAGTGCAGGGCACCTGCCAGCAGGCCCCCACTCATGTCCCACTCATGTCCCCTTGGACCCCTACCCCCCAGCAGTGCAGGGCACCTGCCAGCAGGCCCTCACTCATGTCCCACTCATGTCTCCTTGCACCCCCACACCCCAGCAGTGCAGGGCACCTGCCAGCAGGCCCCCACTCATGTCCCCTTGCACCCCCACCCCCAGCAGTGCAGGGCACCTGCCAGCAGGCCCCCACTCATGTCCCCCAGCACACCCACCCACCAGCAGTGCAGGGCACCTGCCAGCAGGTTCCCACTCATGTCCCCCAGCACACCCACCCACCAGCACTGAGGGGCACCTGCCAGCAGGCCCCCACTCATGTTCTATGCATGTCCCCTTGCACCCCCACCCCCCAGCAGTGCAGGGCACCTGCCAGCAGGCCCCCATTCATGTCCCACTCATGTCCCCTTGCACCCCCACCCTCCAGCAGGGCAGGGCACCTGCCAGCAGGCCCCCACACATGTCCCCTTGCACCCCCACCCCCAGCAGTGCAGGGCATCTGCCAGCAGGCCCCCACTCATGTCCCCCAGCACCCCCACCCCCCAGCAGTGCAGGGCACCTGCCAGCAGGCCCCCACTCATGTCCCCAAGCACCCACACGCTCCAGCAGTGCAGGGCACCTAGCAGCAGGCCCCCACTCATGTCCCTCATCACCCCCACCCACCAGCACTGAGGGGCACCTGATAGCAGGCCCACACTCATGTCCCACTCATGTCCCTTTGCACCCCCACCCCCCAGCAGTGCAGGGCACCTGCCAGCAGGCCCCCACTCATGTCCCACTCATGTCCCCTTGCAGCCCCAACCACCAGCAGTGCAGGGCACCTGCCAGCAGGCCCCCACTCATGTCCCCTTGCACCCCCACCCCCCAGCAGTGCAGGGCACCTGCCAGCAGGCCCCCACTCATGTCCCCTTGCACCCCCACCCCCCAGCAGTGCAGGGCACCTGCCAGCAGGCCCCCACTCATGTCCCACTCATGTCCCCTTGCACCCACACCCACACCCCCCAGCAGTGCATGGTACCTGCCAGCAGGCCCCCACTCATGTTCCCCAGCACCCCCACCCACCAGCAGTGCAGGGCACCTGCCAGCAGGCCCCCACTCATGTCCCACTCATGTCCCCTTGCAGCCCCAACCACCAGCAGTGCAGGGCACCTGCCAGCAGGCCCCCACTCATGTCCCCTTGCACCCCCATCCCCCAGCAGTGCAGGGCACCTGCCAGCAGGCCCCCACTCATGTCCCCTTGCACCCCCACCCCCAGCAGTGCAGGGCACCTGCCAGCAGGCCCCCACTCATGTCCCACTCATGTCCCCTTGCACCCACACTCACACCCCCCAGCAGTGCAGGGTACCTGCCAGCAGGCCCCCACTCATGTTCCCCAGCACCTCCACCCACCAGCAGTGCAGGGCACCTGCCAGCAGGCACCCACTCATGTCCCCTTGCACCCCCACCCCCCAGCAATGCAGGGCACCTGCCAGCAGGCCCCCACTCATGTCCCATTCATGTCCCCTTGCACCACCACCCCGCAGCAGTGCAGGGCACCTGCCAGCAGGCCCCCACTCATGTCCCCCAGCACCCCCACCCCCCAGTAGTGCAGGGCACCTGCCAGCAGGCCCCACTCATGTCCCCCAGCACCCCCACCCACCAGCAGTGCAGGGCACCTGCCAGCAGGCCCCCACTCATGTCCCACTAATGTCCCCTTGCACCCTCACCCCCCAGCAGTGCAGGGCACCTGCCAGCAGGCCCCCACTCATGTCCCACTCATGTCCCCTTGCACCCCCACACCCCAGCAGTGCAGGGCACCTGCCAGCAGGCCCCCACTCATGTCCCCCTCATGTCTCCTTGCACCCCCACACCCCAGCAGTGCAGGGCACCTGTCAGCAGGCCCCCACTCATGTCCCCTTGCACCCCCACCCCCGGCAGTGCAGGGCACCTGCCAGCAGGCCCCCACTCATGTCCCCCAGCACCCCCACCCACCAGCAGTGCAGGGCACCTGGCAGCAGGTCCCCACTCATGTCCCCCAGCACACCCACCCACCAGCACTGAGGGGCACCTGCCAGCAGGCCCCCACTCATGTCCTACGCATGTCCCCTTGCACCCCCACCCCTCAGCAGTGCAGGGCACCTGCCAGCAGGCCCCCATTCATGTCCTCTTGCACCCCCACCCCCCAGCAGTGCAGGGCACCTGCCAGCAGGCCCCCACACATGTCCCCTTGCACCCCCACCCCCAGCAGTGCAGGGCACCTGCCAGCAGGCCCCCACTCATGTCCCCCAGCAACCCCACCCCCCAGCAGTGCAGGGCACCTGCCAGCAGGTCCCCACTCATGTCCCCAAGCACCCACACGCTCCAGCAGTGCAGGGCACCTGGCAGCAGGCCCCCACTCATGTCCCTCATCACCCCCACCCACCAGCACTGAGGGGCACCTGATAGCAGGCCCACACTCATGTCCCACTCATGTCCCCTTGCACCCCCACCCCCCAGCAGTGCAGGGCACCTGCCAGCAGGCCCCCACTCATGTCCCACTCATGTCCCCTTGCAGCCCCAACCACCAGCAGTGCAGGGCACCTGCCAGCAGGCCCCCACTCATGTCCCCTTGCACCCCCACCCCCCAGCAGTGCAGGGCACCTGCCAGCAGGCCCCCACTCATGTCCCCTTGCACCCCCACCCCCCAGCAGTGCAGCAGTGCAGGGCACCTGCCAGCAGGCCCCCACTCATGTCCCACTCATGTCCCCTTGCACCCCCACCCCCCAGCAGTGCAGGGTACCTGCCAGCAGGCCCCCACTCATGTCCCCCAGCACCCCCACCCACCAGCAGTGCAGGGCACCTGCCAGCAGGCACCCACTCATGTCCCCTTGCACCCCCACACCCCAGCAATGCAGGGCACCTGCCAGCAGGCCCCCACTCATGTCCCATTCATGTCCCCTTGCACCCCCACCCCCCATCAGTGCAGGGCACCTGCCAGCAGGCCCCCACTCATGTCCCCCAGCACCCCCACCCCCCAGTAGTGCAGGGCACCTGCCAGCAGGCCCCACTCATGTCCCCCAGCACCCCCACCCACCAGCAGTGCAGGGCACCTGCCAGCAGGCCCCCACTCATGTCCCACTAATGTCCCCTTGCACCCTCACCCCCCAGCAGTGCAGGGTACCTGCCAGCAGGCCCCCACTCATGTCCCACTCATGTCCCCTTGCACCCCCACACCCCAGCAGTGCAGGCCACCTGCCAGCAGGCCCCCACTCATGTCCCACTCATGTCCCCCAGCACCCCCACCCCCCAGCAGTGCAGGGCACCTGCCAGCAGGCCCCCACTCATATCCCACTCATGTCCCCTTGCACCCCCATCCCCCAGCAGTGCAGGGCACCTGCCAGCAGGCCCCCACTTATGTCCCCTTGCACCCCCACCCCCAGCAGTGCAGGGCACCTGCCAGCAGGCCCCCACGCATGTCCCCCAGCACCCCCACCCCACAGCAGTGAAATGGCGATCCCATGACACAAACCAAAAGTCAACTATGTACATCAACACATGTCCGCCACACGAAGGCAGGCGGTAGCATCCCTGCGCATTAAAAAAATGTGCGCAAACAAAAAGCCGTATATACAGCTCTGATGAATGTCCCATACTGTGGCCCTCTAGGACAAATGACGTGCAAACACGGACACCCGCTGTGTCAAAAATAGCGTGTATTTTGGGGGTGCGCGGGAAGTTTCAAACGCGATTGTGCCTGGGCAAGCCGGGTACGTGTACTTCAGGGGCTCGCAGGAAGTTTTACACGCGATTGGGCCTGGGTGAGCGGGGTACGTGTACTTCAAGGGGCTCGTGGGAAGTTTTACATGCGATTGGGCCTGGGCGAGCGGGGTACGTGTACTTCAGGGGCTTGCGGGAAGTTTTACACGCGATTGGGTTTGGGCGAGCTGGGTACGTGTACTTCAGGGGCTCGCGGGAAGTTTTACACGTGATTGGGCCTGGGAGAGCTGGGTACGTGTACTTCAGGGGCTTGCGGGAAGTTTTACACGCGATTGGGCCTGGGCGAGCGGGGTACGTGTACTTCAGGGGCTCGCAGGAAGTTTTACACGCGATTGGGCCTGGGAGAGCGGGGTACGTGTACTTCAGGGGCTCGCGGGAAGTTTTACACGTGATTTGGCCTGGGCGAGCGGGGTACGTGTACTTCAGGGGCTCGCGGGAAGTTTTACAAGCTATTGGGCCTGGGCGAGCGGGGTACGTGTACTTCAGGGGCTCGCCGGAAGTTTTACACTCGATTGGGCCTGGGTGAGCGGGGTACGTGTACTTTAGGGGCTCGCTGGAAGTTTTACACACGATTGGGTCTGGGTGAGCGGGGTACGTGTACTTCAGGGGCTCGCGGGAAGTTTTACACGCGATTGGGCCTGGGCGAGCGGGGTACGTGTACTTTAGGGGCTCGCTGGAAGTTTTACACGCGATTGGGCCTGGGCGAGCGGGGTACGTGTATTACTGTGGTGGGCGTGGAAGTACAGGAGGCAAATGTGCAGAATGCCCACACGCACACGAAAAAAGAGACGCGCTAATCCGGAAACACGTACGCCAGCAGGAAGCAGGCGTACGTCGACCCGCGCAGCATAAAAGTGCACGCAAACAACAAACAAGCTCAGACGCCAGGATGAATATACCGTTCCTAGCAGCAGTGGCCGTGGGATACCGCAGGAGGAGGAGGAGGATGGCAGGGCCAGAATTTTTACACCCAGAAGCAGCCTTTTTGGGATGCCTGATGACCACGTGTATGGGAGGTACAGGTTTCCACCTCACATAATACTCGACCTGGTCAGTGAGTGGGAGGATGACCTCACATCACCCACCCTCTGCTCCCAAGCACTCAGCCCCCTGGAGAAGGTCCTGAATGTACTGCACTTCTTGGCCACTGGATCATTTCAGCGGACAAGTGCCATAGTGGGGGGGGTGTCACAGGCCACGCAGTCACGCTGCCTACACCAGGTCTTGGCCATCATGACTGCACGCCCATCAGTACGCAGGCACATATACCTTCCCAGAACACCTGCAGAAAGGCAGGCTGTCGTCCAGGATTTTTACGGAGTGGCACACTTCCCCAAAGTGCTAGGTGCCATTGACTGCACCCATGTGGCTCTATGTCCCCCAAGGGCATCTGAGCACATCTATAGAAACGGCAAGCACTGGCATTCCATCAACGTCCAGGTAGTATGTGATGCCTAGGGAATCATCACCTCAGTAAATGCCAACTATCCAGGGTCCACCCGCGACAGTTTCATTTACAGAATGTTAACCCTAAACCGGGACCTAGAAGCTGGGCGGCATGGTGATACATGGCTGATCGGTGAGTATAAATGCCACAGCACATGCATGCATGTCAGATACTGAGTAAAGTCACAACCCCACTAATGATACCCATCACCACCTCCCCAGGGGACAGTGCCTACCCTCTGAGCACCCACATGATGACGCCAATTCGGAACCCCACCACGCCACCCGAGGTAAGATACAACCCAGCCCATATTGCAACCCGGGGCATAGTGGAGGGTACATTCGGAGTGCTCAAGTCACGCTTTTGCTCCCTTGACCGTTCTGGCGGGCAGCTGTTATACGCTCCCCCAGTAATGTGCAGGATCATAGTGGCAGCATGTGTCCTGCACAACGTTGCAACACGCCGGGGCCTGCCCGTGGACATGCTGCGCATGGGAGGGGAAAGGGCACGGGGTGAGGCAGCCCGTTCGCAGCTGGTGGCTAATTACTTCACCTAAAATCACACCCCTGTGGAGTGCACACAGCCCTGGCACTTATCAGCTGACTATAAATGATGATGAGTCAAGTGACAGTAAACTGTCACAACCATACCAGCCTGAGATTGTTCACCTGGAAGTGTTCCATTGTGTGCATCCATACCTACACAAACACCACCAATGCTGTGTCATCAAAAGACACACTTGTATGCTGCCAAAATCATTACCCCCTTGCAAGATACAACATGACAACAATGCCATGTCACCCAACACCTCCCCGGCACCGCCACCCAACACACCATGGAATGTCATGCTATGTGAGAGCAAACAAAGGAATCCCCAAAACATGACACAAGTGTCACAAAGTACAGTGTCCCGAATGGAAAATGGCCACACACAATATGCTCCCATTAATGTAGAACTGACAACACACATGACCAAAGACTTACCACAATACAATGCAGCTAGCCAACCCCAAACATAGCATTCACATGACAGTACTAAGTTAAAGGATACGTAGTCTTACAACCTGGTGATGCTAGCACATTGACCACTTCCAACTGTACAGTGTTGGTGCCACGAAAATCTGGAAGTGCACTGCTTACAACATGAACTCCATCTCCAAAATAGACGGCCCTGTGAAGACATGAGGAATGAACCTGCAAATTAGGAGGGAGACATGGATGCACAAGCACACATCAATACACCATGCAGTTTACAATACTACAACAATATGCACTAGGAATGTATACACAGTATTGACTGCAGACTGCCCACACATGTCATGGGAGTCCAACGTCACTGTGTAAGTCACTGTCACTTGGGCACACCCTTTGCAAGCCCATGGAAACGGGAAGCAAGAGGGGTGTGTGTCTCACGAACCCAAGCATCTAACCCAAACTCAGGACAAGCCTGCATGTGCCCAGCCGGAATACAGTGGATGCCCACGGGAGCCACACAAGGCAACACACTGTAACAAAAACTCAAAAATCAAAAACCAAAAATCAAAAATCAAAAATGGCCATGTGGGGGGCAGGGGGGGTGGGGGAGGCCACCCAGGAGGTGCGAGGATAGGGTGCACACCAACAGCCACCTGTGTGGATGTTGCGAAAAAAAAACACCTCCATGGGCTCATGGCCTGCACGGCTACGCTATCGTGAGAGATTCAGAATCGCTGTGGTCGCTCTCATCACCCTGTGCTGCTGCCGCCACAGGAGGTGGTGGTGCTATGGGAGGCAGCCCACGCAAAGCCCTAGTCTGGTCCTCCATGGCAGCAAGCATGCGGGTGTGGAAGGTCTCGTTCTGGAGGAATATGGTGCGGAGATCCCCATGCACCACCTGAGGTGATGCCCGGACCTCCTCCCGAGATGCCTGCATCTCTGCTGAGAGCGTACGTGTGAGCCGCTGCAGCAGCTGTTCTGTCCTCGTGACAGTGGAAGCCTCAAGGTCCACAAGAGTCTGCCGAGGTGATGGACTTCTACCCTCAGGGCTTCCCTCTGGCCCTGGGACTCTAAAGAAATGGCTTCCCGCAGAGTGTCCAGGGCCGCCCGTCTGTCCCTGTTGGACGCCAACATGTCCTCCCTGAGTGATCGGCAAATGGAGTCTGTTGCCTGCTGTAGTGCTCCATCTGCCTTTCTGGGGGGACAATGGAAGTGGCCAGCCTCTCCACAGCTTGATCTATCATCTCAGATGCTGCTGCCTGTTGGTTTTTCCATACCGTATATGGATTTCTCCCATGCAGTATTGCCTGGTGGCGTACGGCCACCGCATTGGCGGGCACCACACCTGTCTGGGGCAAGGCAAACTGTGCCTTGCTGTGTTAGCACTGCCTGAGGCTGCAGGACTGCATTCCCCCTCTGATCTGCTGGCCCAGGAACAGGATCAGATGTTGCGGAGTGTGGCCCTGCATCCGTAACCACCAAAGGCGGACCTACCAACACTGACATCCCTGTAGTGGGCTGTACCCCTGGTGCAGGTGGGTCGGACAGAACAGAATCCCTCCCAGAAACACCTACCTGCGAAGCCACATAGGTCTCATCATCCGAATCAACACCTGAATAGAGGTCTGGTGAGGTGCACCCAGAGACAGCCCTGGAGAGAACGGTCTGCAGCAAGAGTGGGTTTTCACCCACCACCACACCCCGTCCCCCACTGGTGCCCGGTCCTGCCTGAGATCCCTCCTGTGTCTGCACCATCTCCTCACCCTCAACAGCATCAAGTGTGTCATCCCCTGCAGAAACATGAAAGACAAAAAATGGAAACAGGCATTAGCAACATGGCACACAATTAGGCCTCACATACTACAGAACCAGTACTTGATTGACACATGTCCCACATGACTATAACTCTCCCATGCATGCACTGTCACTGAGTTTGAAGGGGAGGAAAATGTCAGACACTGATGACACCAAGATGGAAGAGCAACACATTAGCTGCATGCTGGCTAGCAGAGCCATCACACATTGGCCTGTGAGTGGCATGTCCAATCCACATACATGACACATGCCATCACACAGATGGCATGTACAATAGGCATGTAACATATCGTTTGACAATAGGGCTGAGAAATGCATAGTGAAAGTGGGGGGATCGAAACAATCAGCCTGAATGAACAATGAGAAATACGGAACAATGTTGTTGGAAGATGTCACTTCAAGGGCAACTGGCGTAATGCTGCACAAATTGTCTACTGTGGGCAGAAGGGATACTGTAATACCCAAATCCAGGGGCGCAGAATGTTTTGGATGAAGCACATGGGTGACCCAAACCACTCAGGCACACACACCCTCACCTGGCACTCAATCAGAACCCCTCACACACACAACATACACATGGATCACACACACATGCATGTGCACTCACCGGACAATGCCTCGTAATCTGGCAGTTCTCCCACACCTTGGATCTGTTCCTCTGTGACGTAGGTCCCAGCAAAAGACTCATGTACAGTGAGTTCAATGTCCTCTTGTGGAGACCCACCTCCAGTCACCAGAGTAGCGGCATGACTTGAGGCCAGCTTTTTCTTTGCCCTGCGCTAAAGATCATTCCAGCGCTTGTAGCACTCACCAGCTGTGCGCCTCACTAATCCAAGGGCACTTATGATGTCGCGACGGTCTGCAAGTGTGCCTGACGTTGAGCAGGTTTGGTCTTGCACCCTGAAGTGATCAACATTTCGCTGTCATGTGCGGACACATACTGCACAAGTGCATCACGTTCGGCATCATTGAATCTAGGCTTCCTTTGCGTGCCGGACTGCGTAGCCGTGTCTGGGGTATCAGCCTGTAGTGGACGAGCACTCTTCCTCTTTTTTTTGGAAGGTGGTGGGGATCCTGAGTGGCCTACGCCGCTCTGGCCACTAGGGGCAGGAGCACCGGTGGACTGGCTAGTTGGAGTGTGGGAATGCACACTGAGCATGGGACTTGGTGCAGGCATTGGCTGAAGTGTTACGTAGTCAGGGGGAACGTTAGCAAGATGGACTGGGACCAACACTGCCCTGGCTGGAAGAGTCAGAGCTGGGGTGGATGGAGCTGCAGCTGCCCCTGCAGCCTCCCCACCCTTCCTACTCGTGGCAGCAGATGACATAGCTGCCCCTGATCCACGTGGCCTGGTGACACCAACTTGCACCACCACACGTGGCCTAGACTTGGCGACCTGGAAGTCAGCCTGGGAGTCACCCTCTGCCAGGTCAGGTGCCACAATGGGCCGGTCCAACAAGGGCTGAGCAGAGATGGTGTCAGCCACGTTTCCCTCAACTATGGGGGGGAGCATGGGTGTCCCTGACGGGTCCTCCACACATGGGGGCTAGGGGTACCCTGCAAATCCCGGCCACGTCCCCTACCGTGCCCAACACGGCCACCTCTTGAGGCTCGGCCATCTTTGCCACCCTTACCGCTTGGTCGCCTCCCAACCATGGCACTGATGTTGTTGTGCGTATGGGAGTTGCAGTAAACTATTGTCCTGGGCAATTGAGGGTCAAAGGGGTAGGGTACTAGATGGAATTCGTACCCTAGTGCTCTAGCAAGGCTGTATGTGACCCCTGGGGAAAGATGACGGGTCACGCAACGCACAGGCACCCCAAAAACAGAAAATAACGTGCACGCAACCCCTCGTAGACCACGTGCGTGGAAAAATGAACCCGCACTACGCTGTGGCACCCAGAAACACAAAAATGAACGTACGCGTGTTACTCGCAGCCTACAATGACCTCTGAAGGGGTACGCGACACACGGGGCAAGCACAGTTGGAAAATATGTGCGCGACTCACCGTCTGCCTGGAAAATGAGCGTGAAAAATACGCAGGTGTGCGCGTTGGCAACACCCCCGCCAAAAGAAGAATTGTACACTGTCTGAGGAGACAGGACAAAAGAAGAAGTGAATGTTGTTTGAGGAAACAGGTCCAACAGAAAATCAGAAAAAAGCTGTCAGAGGTAACAGGGAGTACGAACTAGAAACGCTGTGAAGTAAATCGCGTGTGAACCGACAAGAAGTACAGAATTCACCCACTTGCTCTCCACGGAAAGCACTTACAAGCAAATGATGTCTACATGCACCTTTTGAACCGGCCCACACGTCCAGCGTCACTTCCGCGTATAAGCGCTAAGGCCCTAACCTCCAATTACACGAGCTGACACTCGGACGTGCAGTTCTTGGACGTGTAACATGCACCCGGGTTCAGGGAAAAGCCCGCACGTGCACATCACAGACGCGCTTACGCGCTAAGGGCCTTTCGTCCAATGAAATCGCGTATGCGTGCTGACGCGCTTACGCGCTAAGGGCCTTTCCTCAAATTACACGCTGACGTGCTAGATTTTCACGTGCCAAATCACTCCGTATCAAGCTGGCCAGGCGTACGCACATGGAACACCACGCTCCTGCCCAGAAAGCCGAATTACTGCCCCCCAGAGCCCCGAGCATGCCCCCACCTGCCATCTGCTGCTGCCTGATTGCCTGCTGCCCACGTGCCCTGCCATTTGCTGCCTGCACATCAGCCCGGGGTGCTGTTGCTGTGACCACCCCTGCTGGAACCGAAGACTCCTGACTGCTATTCCATCGCTCCACAGCCCAGCCCCAGGACCCAGTTGCCCACCCACACCTGCCTCTGGGGTTGCCATGTCGGGCACTACACCATCTGGCAGCACTGGCAATCCCCAGCCAGAGAGGCAGAGGGCCACCAGCTTCACTGCCACCGAAATTGGTGTCCTGGTGGAGCAAGTCCTGGGGCAGTATGAGGCCCTCTTTGGAAGGTCGGCCGCCGACAAGGAAGGACGGACTCGGATCTGGACGGACATCGTGACTGCCATCAACACGGAGGGGGTGGCAGTCCGCGACTTCCAACATGTCAAGAAGCGCTGGGAGGACTTCAGGTCCAGGACCCTCAACAGGGCCCGGCACCTCTTGAAGGCAACGGATGCTAGGGGCGCCGTGGCCACCTGTCGGAACATCAAATGAGGGTCCTGGAACGCATACGCCTAGCGCTCCACGTCCAGGTCCTTGAGAGGCAGACCCGTCTGGAGTCGAGCGGTAAGTGTACATGCATACTGATTGGAAGCTGTGCGTGTGGTGGTGTGCCAGTAATGTGCAGGTTGTACATGTGGTTTTGTAGGGCCATGTATGGATGTGTATGTACAGGCTGTGAGGCTGACACATGCAAGTCCTTTCATGTGTGAGACACATGGATGGTGTATGTTTGGGTAAGCATGCAGGCCAAATGCAGATGTGTGAGCACACAAGTTTTGATTACTGTGTATGGCCCTCATTAGGACCCTGGCGGAAAGGGGTTTACGCCGGCGTAATGCATGGCGTACCTTTCCGCCAGACTACGAGTTCCCGTAGCGCCATGGTGATTTTCACGCCTGCTTTTTGCAGGCGGAAAAATCCATGGCGCTACGGGACTCGTTGTTAATTATGCCACCGTAATTTACGGTGGCGTAATTAACACCTTCCCCACTCCCATTATACCCTATGGGGCAAAAATGGGAATGGGGAAGGGTAAATGGGGATTGGGGACTTACCGCCCCGCCAAGGTCGGAATGGGGCGGTAAGTCTGCCAACCCCCATGGCGGAGTTGGCAGCTTTGCGCCATGGACCATGGTGCAAATTGCACCATGGTCCTCCGCCAGGGTCGTAATGAGGGCCTATGTAAGTTGGCATGGTTGTGGTGTCACACATGGATGTTGGTTCCAGCTGCATGTATCTGCACCGTGTACATGTGCATGTGTGTTTATTTGACAGGGGTGCAACAGTGATGCAACATGGATGCATGTGAGACTTATATGTAGAAGACTGATTGCCAGATGTGACATCGATGCCAATCTCATCACTGCGACAGTTGGCGGAGGTGTACACATGCATGTAATTGTGGTGGCGTGTGTGCATGCCTAGTTCACTCCCTGTGTTTCATGTGATGTCTGGCTCACCTTTGGCTGCTCATGCTGTATGTATGTGTATGGATGGTGCTGGCTGTTGCAATATGGCTGTGGAATAGCTCATGTGTGTGAGTTGCAATGACATGTGTGTTGGGGATTGTGATGCCATGTCTGAAGTTTGACAATGCCACTCATGTACAACTGTCATGTGTGTATGAGTCCATTGTACAGTGCCCTGATACCTGTCTCCTATCTCTCCCTGTCTGCAGCATCAACTGATGAAGAGGGCGGAGAAGGTGCTGTGGAGCACAGCGGCAGGGATCGCACTGCCAGCCAGAGACGCAAGGCCCGGCTCCCCTCCCAGGTTGTCATCTCATCGGGGAGTGAGGAGTCCGGTGCCGCATCCCAGGTCGCAGCTGCCGAGGGGAGGTCCAAGAGGTGGAGGTTGGAGTTGGACTCCTCGGCAGCTGAAGTAGCAGCTGAGACCCCACAGGGCCCAACGGAGGAAGATGGCACAGAGTCATCCAGGTTGGTTGGGGGTTTGGTGGAAGAGGAGGCCATGCAAGGGACAGAGACGGGGTCTGGAGGTGGGGATTCCACTGGTGCTAGTGGTGCAGTGCAGGGGCAGGGACAGGAGGCAGCACAGGCCGCCGCCGAGGTGCCTGTGTGTAATCCTGTCCCCGATCCTGTGACTGCATCATCTTGCACCAGCAGGGATACCTACGTCCAGACCCGTTCTCAGAGAGGGGATTGGCTTACACCAACTGGCCTTCCTCTCCCTGCGGATGTGGCTATCCGGCACCGGGTTGAGCCTGTCCTGGGTGGGGTGGCGTTGCATCAACGTGCCATGCGAGCTGACCTGCAGTCTTTTCATGAGGAGATTGCAAATCTTCTCGCATGGCTCGTTGACCGCGTTGACGCACTGGGACAGCTCACCATGGCCGGATTCCTCCGTTTTGTGGACCTTGTTCCGACCCCCTCCTCAACTGAACCCCCTATGTGCCAGTCTTCCTCTGTGCCATCTTCCCACCCATGTGTCACCTGGGTGCCCTGTGGAGCTGCCTCTGACCCTGTGGCCAGGCTGGTGGAGGACACATCCCTGCCACAGTCAGGAGTCGGACGTCCAGCAGGGGTGGGCACCTCAACAACTGCACCCCAGCTGGAGGAGGATGTGCAGGCAGCAGGAGCCAGGGCACAGGCAGCGGCACGGCAGCAGTAGCAACAAGGTGGGAGCCATGATGGCTCGGGGCCTTCATCATCAGAGGGGCAGGCATCGGCCGGAGGGCAGGAGGATCCTGGACGGGAAGTGTCTTCCGTGTGGCAGCGGTTGGGCCATGCGATAGATGCGGAGCGGCAGCGGGCAGAAAAGGCACGGCTCACGATGGTCAGGGCGGAGAACTCCATGCGTAGGGCCCTGAGGCGGGCCGAGTGCCTCGAGGCCATTCGTACGGACCTGGAGTTCCAGATGTCATCGTCCCTGCGAACCCTCGGGGCCATGGAAGAGGACCGCCTCCAGGAGATTGAGCAGGAGTTCGATGATGCCCTGGCCCGGAACATCAACATGTGAGCCGTTGGACTTGCCCGCTGCCCTTGTAAATAGTTAGATAGTGTTAGGTTTCCTTTGCTTTTTTCTTTATTTTGGGATCATGGACCCTGGACTGTTCTTCTGTATATAGTTCACTATTGGATTCATCTTTTTTATTATTTTATTTACCCATGGAGCAATGGTTTTCACTTTTGTTTTTCCCTTGGATTTGATTTTTTGAACTGTGACTTTGGACCCCTTTCCTTTGGATTATGATTTGTTGTTTTTCATTATTTTACGGACATGTAGCTTTTCATTTTTAATTCCCATTGTCGTTTGTTTGTTTTTAATTCCATTCATGTTGCTTTTAATAAATTAATTTCTTAATGTGTGGTATTATCTCATTCGTTTCATGCGTGTCATGATATGGGTTTTCACATTCACTTGCACCCATTGTGTGTGTGTGTGACGGACATGTGTTCATTTACATACTTGCCATTGGGGTTGTATCATGAAAATGGCATTTCTATGTGGGTGGATGCAATAATTTGGTGGGGCTTTGGCATGTGGAGGCTGGCCATAAGGGCCAGGGTTCTAGATTGTGATGACGTGTTGGCTGGGGGACATGTGTCGGGGCCTGCTGCACTGCTGGGGGGTGGGGGTGCAAGGGGACATTGGTGGGACATGAGTGGGGGCCTGCTGGCAGGTGCCCCACACTGCTGGTGGGTGGGGGTGCAAGGGTACATGAGTGGGGGCCTGCTGGCAGGTGCCCTGCACTGCTGGGGGATGGGGTGCAGGGGGACATGAGTGGGACATGAGTGGGGGCCTGCTGACAGGTGCCCCGCACTCCTGGGGGTGGGGGTGCAAGGGGACATGAGTGGGGGCCTGCTGGCCTGCTGGCAGGTGCCCCTCAGTGCTGGGGGTGCAAGGGGACATGAGTGGGGGCCTGCTGGCAGGTGACTCTCAGTGCTGGGGGTGCAAGGGGACATGAGTGGGGGCCTGCTTGGAGGTGACCCTCAGTGCTGGGGGGTGGGGGTGCAAGGGGACATGAGTGGGGCCTGCTGGCAGGTGCCCTGCACTGCTGAGGGGTGGGGGTGCAAGGGGACATTGGTGGGACATGAGTGGGGGCCTGCTGGCAGGTGCCCCACACTGCTGGGGGGTAGGGGTTCAAGGGGACATGAGTGGGGGCCTGCTGGCAGGTGCCCTGCACTGCTGGGGGATGGGGGTGCAGGGGAACATGAGTGGGACATGAGTGGGGGCCTGCTGGCAGGTGCCCCGCACTCCTGGGGGTGGGGGTGCAAGGGGACATGAGTGGGGGCCTGCGGGCCTGTTGGCAGGTGCCCCACACTGCTGGGGGGTGGATGTGCAAGGGAACATGAGTGGGGGCCTGCTGGCAGGTGCCCTGCACTTCTGGGGGGTGGTGCTGCAAGGGGACATGAGTGGGGGCCTGCTGCCAGGTGCCCCTGACTGCTGGGGGGTGGGGGTGCAAGGGGACATGAGTGGTACATGAGTGGGGGCCTGCTGGCCGGTGCCCTGCACTGCTGGGGGGTGGGTGTGCAAGGGGACATGAGTGGGGGCCTACTGGCAGGTGACCCTCAGTGCTGGGGGGTGGAGGTGCAAGGGGACATGAGTGGGGGCCTGCTGGCAGGTGACCTGCACTGCTGTGGGGTGGGGGTGCTGGGGGAGATGAGAGTGTGCCTGCTGGCAGGTGCCCTGCACTGCTGTGTGGTGGGGGTGCAAGGGGGTAATGCGTTGGTGATCACTAGTGCAAGGTGACATATGGCTTGGCTGGGGGGGCATGCCCATGGTGGATGGGCTGCCTGCGGGATATGACCAGGGGTGCAGGGTAGTCCCCTGTGGTGTGGTCTGCCTGCAGGGGCCGTGGAGGGTGTAGACGGAACACCTGGGAGGACCCACACTGCCATGTCACGTGTAGGACTCCCCTGCACCCCCGAAATACACGTACCCCACTCGCACAGGGCCTATCGCCTGTGAAACTTGCCCGCACCCCAGTAATACACGTACCCTGCTGAAATCGCGTGTGGAACTTCTCGCACACCCCAGTAATACACACACCCTGCTGAAATTGCGTGTGGAACTTCGTGCGCACCCCAGTAATACATGCACCCTGCTGAAATCGCATGTGGAACTTCCCGCATACCCCAGTAATACACGTACCCTGCTGTGATTGCGTGTTACACTTCCACGCACCCCAGAAATACACATACCCTGCTGTAATCGTGTGTGGAACTTCCCGCGCACCCCAGTAATACAGGTACCCTGCTGAAATTGCGTGTGAAACTTCCCCACGCCCCAGAAATACACGTACCCTGCTGAAATCGCGTGTGGGACTTCCCGCACACCCCAGTAATACAGGTACCCTGCTGTGATCACGTGTTACACTTCCACGCACCCCACAAATACACGTACCCTGCTTTAATCGCGTGTGAAATTTCCCCGCACCCCAGAAATACACGTACCCTGCTGTAATCGCGTGTTGAACTTCCCTGCACCCAAGAAATACACGTACCCTGCTGAAATCACCTGTGTAACTTCCCGCGCACCCCTGTAAAACACGCACCCTGCTGAAATCGCGTGTCAAACTTCCCCGCACCCCAGAAATGCACGTACCCTGCTGAAATCGCGTGTGTAACTTCCCGCGCACACCAGTAAGACACCTACCCTGCTGAAATTGCGTGTTAAACTTCCCCGCACCCCAGAAATACACGTGCCCTGCTGAAATCGCGTGTGTAACTTCCCGCGCACCCCAGTAATACAGGTACCCTGCTGAAATCGCGTGTAAAAGTTGCCTGCACCCCAGAAATACACGTACCCTGCTGAAATCGTGAGTGGAACTTCCCCCGCACCCCAGTAATACTGGTACCCTGCTGAAATCGCGTGTAAAAATTCCCTGCACCCCAGAAATACATGTACCCCGCTGGAATCGCGTGTGGAACTTCCCGCGCACCCCTGTAATACATGTACCCTGCTGTAATCGCGTGTTGAACTTCCCCGCACCCCAGAAATACACGTACCCTGCTGAAATCGCGCGTGGAACTGCCCGCGCACCCCAGTAATACACGTTCCCCGCTCAACGTTTGCTGTTTGGCAGCCCTGTATACTGGTCCAGGGTTAGCGCAGCCCTTTGCGATGAATTGGGAATTTTGATGGCTTTTCCTTGCACGAGGGCGTTCTTGGGGGCGTAACTGGCGCAGCTGCAGGGTCGCTGCGCCACTCTGCGCCACGGCTAGTTTTGGAGGCTGAAATCCATGAATACGCTGTGCGCGGATATCGATTTTAGCGCACGCGGCTGGCGCAGAAATTCGCGTGCGCACACTGTGCGCCAGCCGCGTGCGCCACTTTTGTTCGAAATTCTATGAATTACCCTGACATTATTTGGCATTCCTATTCTTTCTTATTTAGGGTCGGTGCTGAAAGTGTTAGACTTTTGGCACCTCTGTTCTTTTATTTCTTTTTTAAAGATTTTTAAGAGGCTTGAACAAGAAAGCCAGAATGAAAGAGCCATATGGTGCTGGCCACAGCCCAGGAGCTTGCATTACAAAAATTAATAATAATAATACTTATTTTTTGTTTTTTTTTGTTTTTAGAGGTCGCAAGGGAGACCTCAGAGGTCGCAGTTGCGTCCTCTGGTGACCCCTGAATGACGTCCCTGGTATGTCTCCCCATTGGTAACATTCTACCTGCCATATGGAAAGTGATCCACATTTGAAAGATCACAAGAATCCCTATGATTTGGGCGTATGAATATTTATATTTGGAATATTTATATTTATTTTTGCAACAAACTGCATAAAATAGCAGGCCATTTTTGACCTACTGCTAATACCATACAAAATATCACTTGCGCCGTGGACTGTTTCTGGGATGAGGCCCACGATGAGCCATCTGTAAGATAATGGTTTTTCCTCATTGATGCGCGCTTCATTAGAGCTGGATAGCTGGTAAGATATTCAATGGACTAAAGCAGATCAGTGGTTCAAGGGTGACCTTTGTCTTTCATACTGCTATGGTTGTTGGCATAAGTACCATTGAAAACGTTGTAGTAACACCTGTTATAACAGCACTGTGAGGCGATGGTGATCAAGTGCTATAAAACCAATTAATATTATAACACAAACTACCCACAACGTTAACACATTTTCCATTCATCTTTGAAGCACCCAAGCATGTGCACTCACCTTTGTACGCTTCATATATATGCAGGATGCAGTTTTGTTTACTTTTTGCTCAACGTTTTTAAGAGAATATATCGGGCCAGATTACAGAAACTTGGCACATGTGCAAGCGCAAAGTTGCCTGGTACTAGCACTTGGGAAAACTTTGCCCTGGTGCAAATATGCATTAAAAGTGTGTGTTTTGTGCACTAGCTCAATTTAAGCCCTAGTGCTTATACCATGTAAAATTGCCCTTGTCATCATGCAAATGTTTTCTTATATGGACCCAGTGTTTGTGCACTAGTGCAAACTTTGACATAGTGCTAATATTGTGCAACCTTGCACTTGCACCGGTGCAAAATGTCCGTAATCTGGCCCCATGGTGTTTTTCTGTGAAGCACACCAGAGGCCCGATTCATGGAAGTTTTTGCACGGTTCAAAGTGACTTTGCACTGCCCACACAAACCCTGATTCATGGAACTGTGCAAAGTCAGTACATAGTCATTTTTGCAGTACAAATGACTTTGCACTGCACAAAATACACTTTGCACAGTTCCAGGAATCAGGGTTTGTGTCGGCAGTGCAAAGTCTCTTTTCAGCAGTGCAAAGTCACTTTGCTCCATGCAAAAACTTCCATGAATCGGGCCGCAGATGTATTTCACAAAATTGTTACCATCCAAATGGGAATTACTTCAGAAAAGCTCAATCTGTTTTACCTATGGAGTTTGATTAAATTCTCTCCAAGCCAAATGTATGTAATTGGCTTTCTATCTGTAGTTAGAATAACCGAAAACGTTAGGTTAAGTATTAATAATGGAAGTCATTATGGGGTATTTTACTGTTCATAGCTCCCTTTTGTCTAACCTGTAGCTAATGTTGTGCCATTCTTCACAGGCATCCGCGTGCATAAAGTCATTTGCTATTTCAGGCTGCTGGGTAATAACTTTCCATTATGGGTTGAAGTTAAACAGTTCTAACAGATTGAAGATCGTGTGCCTAGCCACCCTGAGAATTCATATGACAAATGCAAGCCTTACATAAAAGTTCGAGGTAGAACCATTTCGGAAAATGAACGAGCCTCTCAAAGCGTGTGGCCTCTTGGCGACAAAGCGAGAAGCCAAATGGGCTGTCCCTTGTGGCCAGGCGCAGCATTGATCATTTCAAAGCTCAAAAACATACCTTGGCAAAGAAAAATGAGCTCATGCAGTTCATGTCAGAAAGCGCTGCTTGAGGAAACGTGTGAGTGGATTGTCTTCAAATATTTCGTATGCAGATGCATCATGTGGCGCACGAAGTATATAACATTCTAGTGTTACACATCATGTATCAGATTATTTAAATGCCCGCACAGCTATACACCATTTTCTTTCTTCATATTTTGCTAGTGAAATATTTTGTGTATGGATAGTAAATAATTAAAGATGTCCTCCCTTCAAACCTTTAACTTTCCTGAACACTATAGCTGAAAATTAAGTAGAGGACATTTCCTCTTTACATGTTTTGCAGTATTTCAGTGGTAAATCCGCCAAAATACCACCAAACTGAATTACTATTACTGCCATTAGGTCCCGTGGAGTTACCAGAGGCTTAAAAGTGGTGGTAATTCCCCATTTCTGAAGTCCATAGGATTTTGGGCAGATTTGCCCTCGATTTTTGGAGGCAAAGTAGAGGATTTACCTCAAGCAACAAGCTGGAGGTTGTCACTTTTCCTCCGAGAATCAGCTGATTTACTGCACGGTAATTCCACCAATGGGAAATTTGCCAGAAGTTCTGCTTTGGCGAAGCAGGAAAAGTGGCGGTAAGGCAATTACCGCCACTTTTTTTTCCACACTGTCAAACTTCTAATGAGGCGCATTGTGAACAATGCTGTTCTTCACTGATGGGTGTTTCAATTACGTAGTGCTTTTCCACTGCATTCTAATCGACATCCTCCCTTGTATTCATTAAAACAAGATAAACAATGTATCCTTTCCTCTCAGAAACGTTTTTATTTTTATTCATCTGTCTGCAAATTGGAGCATTGCACTGCGATAGCAAAAATGGATGGACAATGCCATGAGTTTGCGGGATAATGGAGTGTTTGTTTTCTTATTTCCCTCTGTGGCTCAATGACATTTGAAATGGCCTCTAGTAGGCCTGGGTAAACATATTGAAGGATAATGTGAAACACCTGAACACTGTCATACCCCTCAAAAGTGCCCTAAACTGCCCTACAGCGGACTGGTAGAGCACCACAGGGCATTGGGATATGTTTGTTATGAATGTCATATTATTGGGGTCCTATGATTGTGATGCTCTGCGAGAGGGGTGTGGTGTTTTAGTTGTCTATGTTCAACCCCAAAAAGTGACCTCTATTAGGGTGTAATTAAGTGGCACTATTTGTTGGAAGACCTATTTTCATCTTATTTAGGCATAGCCTTGTGTGGTCCTTCTCTTGTCTCCCTGCTGTAATTCTGTTTTCCCCAGAAACTAGAAGCACTGCAGGTGAAGCCTTACACCATGAGTCTGACGTGTGATGGTAGTTCCTGTTTGCTTGCTCTGTTCCTATCATCTGGGTATTTGATAAGATGCCTGGGGCCCCAATCTTCATTTTATCCCCCCACCTAGTCAGAGGATGCTATGGTCTTGCGTGGGCATTTTCTTTTCCTCTCCGGTGCATTTCAATTTGTCAGGAGGGTGACATTCAGTGTTGACCCTATGACCAAGACATTTGACATACAACAGTCATTCATCTATTCTCCAACTGTGCCCAATTTCTCCTTAAAGCCACTGAGGATCTGGTGTTGTACTCTGGTGTCCACCAGTAAGCAGACAACACACAGCCCTTCAGGTTTTGTCATTATCACAAAACACTGGGACTCATTACGACCCTGCTGGTCCGGAAAGAACAGTGGTGGTAAATCCGCCACCACCGTTGTTTCCGGACCGGCTGATTAAGAGTCCTGCAGGTGGGAGGTGTCACTCCCGCCAGGTCTGACCTGACGGGTTTAACACCACCCGCCTGCAGGTGGACATGGAAACACCAGCACCATTACAGCATGTTGCCGGTTTTTCCACTTCCCCATTCCCATGGAGTCCTATGGGAATGGGGATTAACAGAATTCTGCCTCTGGAATTACCGGGTCACCAGGGATGTAATGCCCCGGTGATTCCGGCAATCACGGAGGGGGAATGGTAATACGAGTCTGGCGGTAGCCTGCCAGAATTTCCGGCACGGTTACCGCCGGACTCGTAATGAGGCCCATTGTTTCTATGTCATTGAGAACACACTTTCTTTTTCTCAGACTTGTATTATTATGCTTCCTAACCGTTGCATTCATTTTACTGTTGAAACCTGGATTTCATTTGTACATATATAAATATAGTCAGCAAAAAACATAGTTGAAGGGATGTTATGATTAAGATTCATCTGTTATGGTAAACTGCATAGCAATAACTCGCACCAGTGCCATACACTGCTCCCGTTAACAACCAGGACATCAAGGATGACATCACAAATGCTGCCAATGATGATGTCACTGATTACATCACATACACTGAAAAGTTGCTTTTGTTCAGTGACAGAATTTTAAGCAGAGGACTTGATCTGTTCATACTGCACTGAAAACATTATACACATACTCTAACTGTGCTGTATTTGTAAAATGTAATATTGTGCTATGTTCTTATTTCCATTAGGGTTTGGCCTCAGCTCATGATGCACATATATGGAACAATAATCAGGCCCCAGACAGATTATACACTTTTTATACATGATGATGGACTCTAATCTTAATTTCATGTTGTGTTTTTATATTTGTTTCCTCCTTACTAGAGTTTTTCTGTATGTGCCTCAGATTCACTACATATACTCTGTATACTAACTTATGTGTTGAAATCCTTGTATTGTTAGCTGTTGATTCCAGTGTTAACATTATTCAAAATTCTGATAGGCCTGGACGTATGATTCTAGTGGCCAAGCATACCAGAATGCGAATATTCTACTTCTATGTTTCATGCAACAGTCATTGCCTATGTTTAAGTACTATTAAATTGCTGTTTTAATACTTCAGTATAACGTTTCTGTTGCAATAACTTTGTGATACATGGAGTAGTTCATGAGAGGCCTACTGATCCCCCATCATATGTTGCAAGCAACAATCCAAACATAACCCCTTGTAGGGAGTGTTACAGAGTAGTGATGTTATATGTAATGTGATGTCATCAGTGATGTCATCAATAATACAATTTGTGATGTCATCTTTGATGTCCTGGATGTTAGTGTGAGCAGTGTATTGCAGTGGAGCGAGTTATGGTTGCACAGCTTACCGTAACTGGCCAATATCTTTGTTTTTTTATTTTTTATTTTACCTTGCAAACATAATGGGCCTCATTACGACCCTGGCGGAAAGTTACCGCCAGGGCCGTGACTTTACCGCCATGGTGCTAACTACGTTAACGCCATGGCGGTAAGGGGATTTACCGCCCCATTCCGACCTTGGCGGGGCGGTAAATCCCCAATCCCCATTTACCCTTCCCCATTCCCATTTTTGCCCCATAGGGCATAATGGGAGTGGGGAAGGCGTTAATTACGCCACCGTAAATTACGGTGGCGTAATTAACACCAAGTTCCCTTACCGCCATGGTTTTTTACACCCGCTAAAAGCAGGTGTAAAAACCGCCATGGCGGAAAGGGAACTCGTGATTGGCGGTAAGGGGTCGGCGCAGCTAACGATGGCGCTAACCCCTTACCGCCAGGGTCGTAATGAGGCCCAATGTCCCTGTAAAAAAGTTTGTTCACTGTATTTCATGAGTTTTTATTAGTGCAACTGGTATTTACCAGTCCAACCTAATTTACCCGCAACTTCATAAGTTCTCTTCAGAAACTTTGCACTTAAAAATCATTCTCCCCTCCCACTTAGCTATTATGTCCACAGATAGTACTGCTAGTTTGCGGATGTGCTTGGGGGCAGGTGGCTTCAATATTACTCAAAAACACAATATAAAGTTCTTGTTTTAGTAGAAAAAGTAAACGTATAACAACAATGCATACACTTAATGCAAACCATGTTTTACATCACTTACACATTTGGACATTTAAGTACTCTTTTTAAAATGATAAAACAACATTATGGGTTGTACCAAATATTGAAGAAAACTGTAGCTTATATAAAAAAATGTGCTTCAAAACTTGACAGGCACTGAAGCATAATATTTATTGCAGTGAGGAACGTCATTTCAAAACTTTAGTACATAAAAAGTACCTTCTAATTTCATTTAGAAACATGCAGTATGTAATTGTAATATGTGTGTGAAAATGTTGTGTAACTAAACATAAACATTGTATATTGTAAAAGAAATGGCAAGCAGTCTGGAATGGCTAGAGGTATACCTCCAAAAAGAAGATATAACTAAAGAAGAACCTACTAATGGTATTATTTTATATTTTTTACAAAACAATACAATTCTGTTACGTATACATAAACGATTAAACTGAATGTATTACATAACTCTTATGCCTCACAATCTAGTACAAGAAGGAGAAGAAACCAATCATGAAAAAAGCAAACCCTTTGAAAATAGATAAAATAATATTGACACTCAGATGAAGAAATTATGTGAACATATAAATCAAGTTACAAGTCAAATTACAGAACTATGTAAATATGTCAAATAAATCATGTGATTCGAATTATTGATTTTCATCGCCCGACCTGTACATGTGGCCTTTTCCACCATCACCACCCCAATAATTTCAAGAAGACATTAAAGATGCACATGTTGGTTAGATTTCTATCCCTCATTCAGCCAATTATGTGCATATACCACCCCCAAATACTCTGATTTGTGTTTCCCACAGTGATTCTTCCTCCCTATCATAATGTTTTTAATATAAATGGTTTGTAAATAGGTGCTAACCTTTTTTTTCGATGTCATGTTCACCCCATTGTATACAGTGAGTCACATTTTGTGCTGAGGTTTGTGAACAGACTGGCATATCCACAGTGGCTATTATGTAATTTTAATTAGTTTGCAAGCATCAGGGCATAGTCGCGGTTTCCATAGAGCATGCATGTGAGTCACCCAGGTGCTCTAACATTCATTATCACTGTGATGTGGTTGCGGGCAGCCACGGACATCATGACATGACCGTTCCCATGCAGTGTGATGACGTGTCCACGGTCGATGTCCGTGCTTTGCAGATATTTTGAAATCCAGCTGTCATAAATCACTGTTCCTGGACCCTATGGTCAGCATGGCACTGTTCTCCACGTTTTGCGGGCAACATTTGTTCCACCAAGATGGTGCCCGTTGTCGCATGCAGAAAACCTTGCTGTGGTCTAGTGTTTGGCCCACACTCTGCAGCTGGTTCTGTCCTTCTGGTTACGAAACATAACAGACTCTGCTGTTTGCAGCCCGGCACATCTCAACACAGGTCATTTTTCTCTTCCTGCTCAGCGCTCCTTGTTCTCCTGGTCCGTTTTGTTCTCTTGGCCCCTGGCTTCCATTCCATCTCTTTCTTCCTTGCCCTGTGTTCTCCTTGATACCTGACCTGTTAATTCATGTTTTTGCCTGGCTCCTGTGTTCCTTCCAGCTGCTGCCTTATTTTTGCTATGGCCAACCGGTCACCCCGCCTTGCCTCCGGTCCTTTGTTTGGCAGTTCAACTTCTTGGGTACTCTTTTTGCAGACTCTAGCTTGGACTCCTGACTACTACAACACCAGCAGCCTGACTTCCTGGACATCCTTCTTCTGCTGTGGCTCTTTGATACTACACTACACAGTGTTTTCCTTCCCCTTTGGGGAAAGGTTTTTTCTCCTGTGTTTACTTACTGGCTTTATCCTCCGGGGGTCATCGTGTCTGGGTCTACACAATTCGCCCAATATGGTGTTGGGAGAGCCTCACTCATATCTTCATTACACACAATCATAAAAGAAGACAGGCAAGAGATCCATCGAAATCAAGACTTCTAGAGTAAAGGCACAGGTGAGCCCCAGTCCCGTTTCTGACACCAATTTGCACCCACACACCCAACTCTGACGAGGAAACATTACCCTTACAAAAAGGCTACCAACATTCTTTGCTGTTATCTGAACTTTGTACAACTTTAAATGCCTTTTTCTGGCCTCTAAAGTTCAAGGACATTGTGGAAAACCATGGACAGTTCTTCCAAAGGGACCCACCCATTTCGTTTAGTCATTCTCAATCTGGCAAGGTTCAGGAGAGGAGCACGATTTGGGAGCTGCAAAAAACTCTAACAAATGGCACCAGTCATGGCCATCTCTCTCCCATTGAGGCCACCACCTCCACCCGGAGATGGAAACAGGGGCACAACAGAAGATGAACTCAGGAGGAAGAGGAAGATGATGATGCAGTAGAGGAGGTACATTCTACGTCTAGCGGGCAGAGAGAGTCCTGAGTGTGGCATTCCTTTACCACTGTTAACGCAGTGCCAAAGGCTCAGGCTGCCCGTGTGTGCTGCACTGAATGTAGTGCTACACTCAGTCATGGCCAGAGGGATAGTACACCTTCGGCACCACTTCCATGCATCGCCACACCACTACTTTAAACCCATCTGCCCTGAAAAAGACAATTCTATTCTCAGGACGTAGAAGTACCTCTTCTACTGCGCCATCATCTTTCACTCCTGCCTACAGTTGTTCCATGCCAGTTAGGCAGAGGATTGCTCCCGTTGCATTGCAGGCTATATAAGAGGCAGTTGATCCCTACCTTCAGTCCTATGCATATACTGTGATGCACTATTCTGCAAGGGGAACAATTCTGCAGTGCCTTCAAGGCCTCTGTGAAGGCTCACAAAAATAATTGCCACCTACCTTAATTTCATCAGCATTTCTCAACATCTTCCCTTCTCCACCTGACTTTCATTTATAGTGGTTGGTGTCCCTTCTCTCGTCCACCCTCCCTCCCTTTCACCCTGCTTCTGCCAAAGAACCACATAAGCAATTTTTTAAAAGGTTACATTCCATGGGGAACCATCTTTCAAATTCTAAAAATAGAACCTAAAAAAATGTGTACAATAGATACTTATGGAATATGCATGCTTTATGTTAATGCATAAAGCAAGTAGGCTCCATAAGAATCTCCAGCATTTCCTTCGGCATCAAAATCCACATCATTGCAAATGCTGGAGCATTTCTATTGCACGGAGGAAAAAAGGTGACAGGAATTAAGTTCTGTTCAACTCCTCTTCTATGCCATACAAACAATTGCAGAGTGGTGTGAAATAGATACCTTACTCAAGCCTTTTAGACCTTCCATTCACATTACACCACCGAAGAACATGAGCTCCCTTTCTGTGTATTTCCACTCTTGATGTGCACATATGGGAGAATATGTCCACCGACTATTCAATCAAAAAACATAGAATGGAAGCTGTATTAACTTAACTTCTTTTTTTGTACTCTTTTGACTCTTAAAAGAGCCTTTTTGTTCTTGTAAAACAGTGATCTTTATATGTACATAGTGCATACTCTTTTTCTTCCAATTGAATTTCTTTTTTAAAAAAAAGGTTCACTGCATTCCTAAAATTGCAAATATGTACTCCATCTTCTCTAAAAATGTTCACTCTATCATGTCGTATATTTTCATTTTCAAAAAATGAAATTCCAAAATCTCTGAGAAATACACATACGACTTTATTCACATGCTGCCTTGCTTTTTCTATTTGTGGACAAAAGAAACTTGGATCTTTCCAAAGTTGTCTCTGTGTAATTCGTGGAGAAAAAAAATGTTTGTTGCAAAAGTTTCATCAGACTTTTGAAAGTATCTTCCATGGCAAACTGCAAAGATACACCAGTTGCATACCCTAAACTAAATCCTGCACAATGTACTAACAACTTTTTAGGATGTTTCAAATGCACCATAACGTAAAGTATGGGTAATGTTTGATTCCATTTCATGCTGCGATCTCCATAATATACCACTTCCAATTTTTCAAAGCCAATATTATGTAAGCTACCAAGCTGCTCTGGATATATCTGCATATATCTGCAGCAAATTGACCCATACATCTCTTTATTTCAAAAAGTCTTCTTGTAGAGCTCCATGCTTTTAGCAATTCAAACAAGAAAAGGTGCAGTTGCTACACTGTCCTCCACTACAGTTCAACTCCTCCGCCACAAAGAGAAGGCCAAATTGGTTAAGCCTCCAGACATCCATGGTATCCACAATCTCTGCAGTCCTCTTTCCCTGCAGAGCATGATAAAAGAGCCCAGATGGAACGTGTGATCCATCCGCGAACAGTAGAGTATGTCTGCAACACTCTCTGATTGGCTACATTCAAACATTTATACACCCATCCACCAATCACATCCCAAATGCCTACATCTAACCCTCTCACCTTAGTTCAACAGTTCAGATGCATCTTTCAACTATGTGTAACATAACTATACTGGGCATTATCCTAAACTCTCCCCGCATACTATACTATGATGTTTCCCACTTCCTCATTCTTTTGTGGCAATATCACTATTTTCCATTACGGCACACCATTCCTCTCACACTACACATCTTTTCTAGTGATTCTCCTTTAACCTATACATCTCACTGCCGCATGTAACTTCCATGATTGAATACATACAATTTCTACAACAACCTTCTTTCTCATCCCAGTACCCAACTTGAATCTATGTAATTATCCTGACACCTCTCTCCCTCATGTGACTTCATTAACAACAATATATTAATCACTGTATTTCCCGCTATTTCATACCATTACTGAAATCACATTATTTTATATTCTCCCAATCCCCCTTCTGCATACCACTACACCAGCAGTCTAAAACCTCTTCCGCTACACATATTTTAGTCCACAGCTCTCATTTTCTATAAATTCCTCTTCCACATCCTACTGCACAAGTATAATCTATATTATTACTCCAACACCACTCCTCCTCATCTCAGTACCCAACATTCATCTATATTGTTATGCTTAGCTTACCGCCACTCTCCCCTCAATTAACTTCACTAACAACAATGCATTTGTTGCTGCAGTTCCCCCTTAATCATACCATCTTTGAAATCACATTATTCTGTATTATCTACAAGTCTGTCTTCCTCATACCACAACACCAGAGGTGTGGAACCTCTTCCTCTACACATATTTTAGTCCACAGTTCCCATTATCTATACAGTCCTCTTCTGAATCCTACTGTGCAATTGTAATATATATTATTACGTCAATACTTAAATACTCCTCTTCCTCATCCCAGTACTGAACATTCATCTATATCATTATGCTTACACCACTCTCCCTCATGTGACTTCACTAACAACAATGCATTCATTGCTATATTTCCCCTTCCTCATAGCATCACTGAAATCGCATTATTCAGGATAATACCACACCCCTCTTCCTCATACCACTACACCAGAGGTCTACAACCTCTTCCTTGCAAACATTTTCCTCCACAGCTCCCATTACCTGCACATTCATCATCCACATCCTTCTGTGAAATTACAATCTATATCATTACTCCAAAGTCCCTCTTACTCATCCCAGTACGCAACATTAATCTATAACTTTATGTTTACACCACTCTCCCTCTTGCGACTTCACTAACAATGAATGCATCGCTGTATTCCCCGTTTCCACATAGCATTACAGAAATCGCATTACTGTGCTTTATCCTCAAATCCAACTTCCTCATACCACGCCACAAATATAATCTAAATTATGACTACAACAATCCTCTTCCTCATTATAGATGGCGCAGCCTGCCTCAACCAAATGCAGAGACACAAGACTGCCTGCAGACCTCTCATCAGCTCCGCTGCATAGCATGTCCAGCAAGGGACCCCAGAAGCCTACAATTAGCACCAGAGCACATATAATTCCAATGGAGACTACCTCCCTTAAGATGGCCGACAAAGAAGTGTACATTGCCCTGCAGACTACACCAGAAGCACACCAAGGTGCTAATTGGCCAGCCGGAGTACAATGAGAGCCCCCCACATGAAGCCGGATGGCGCAGCCGGTCTCGACCAAAGGCCGAGATGCAAGACTGCCTACAGATCTCCCTGCAGCACAGTTGAACAGGATTTCCAGCGAGGGACCCCAGAAGGCTGCAAGTAGCACTGGAGACCATATCATTCCAAAGGAGACTACCTCCCCTAAAATGGCTGACACAGAAGCGTGCATTACCCTGCAGACTTCATGAGAAGCACACCAATGTGCTCATTGGGCAGCTGGAGTGCATGACGAGCTCCCCATCCGAAGCCGGATGGCGCAGCTGCCCCCAACCAAAGGCTGAGACACAAGACTGCCTACAGACCTCTCTGCAGCTCTACTGTGCAGGATGTCCAGCAAGGGACCCCAGAAGCCTTCCATTAGCACCAGAGCCCACATAATTCCAATTGAGACTACCTTCCCTAAGATGGCCAACACAGAAGCGTGCATCACCATGCAGACAACATCAGAAGCACACCAAGGTGTTCATTGACCAGCTAGAGTACAAGGCAAGTTCCCCAGCCCAAGCCGGATGGCGCAGCTGGCCTCGACCAAAGGCTGAGACACAAGGCTGCCTACAGACCTCGCTGCAGCTCCACTGCACAGGATATCCTGTGAGGGACCACAGAAGCCTGCAAGTACTACCAGAGCCCATATAATTCCAATGGAGACTACCTCCCCTAAGAAGGCTGATACAGAAGCGTGCATCACCCTGCAGACTACACCAGAAGCACACCAAGGTGGTCATTGGACAGCCGAACTACAAGGTGAGCCCCCCATCCAAACCCGGATGGCGCAGACGGCCTCGACCAAAGGCCGAGACACAAGGCTGTCTACAGACCTCTCTGCAGCTCTGCTGCAAAGCATGTCCAGCAAAGGACCCCAGAACCCTGCAAGTATCCCCAGGGCCCACATCATTCCAATGGAAATTACCTCCCCTAAGAAGGCCGGCACAGAAGCATGCATCGCCCTACAGACTACAACACTAGAAGCACACCAAAGTGCTCATTGGCCAGCCGGAGTACAAGGTGAGCCCCCCACCCGAAGCGGAATGGCGCAGCTGGCCTCGACCAAAGGCCGAGACACAAGGCTGCCTACAAACCACTCTGGAGCTCCTCTGCAGAGGAAGTTCAGCAAGGGACCCCAGAAGCCTGCAAGTAGCACCAGATAATTCCAATGAAGACTATCTCCTCTAAGATGGTCAACACAAAAGCATGCGTCAACCAGGAAGACTACACCAGAAGCACACCAAGATGCTCATTGGCCAGCTGGAGTACAAGGCAATCCCCCCAGCCAAACCCGGATGGTGCAGCTGACCTTGACCAAAGGCTTAGACACAAGGCTGCCCACAGACCTCTCTGCTGCTTACCGATGTGGTCGAATTCCCATTCAACATCCAAGGTGCCGTTCCACCCGGACGGTAAAACTCATGTATATGTATATACAGTTGACTCCAGTCCAAGTCGCTTTGTTACCCTGCACTGCAATGTCATTCTGCATACCCCCCAAATCCCCTTCCTACCAACTGTATTACCCTGGCCTGCGCATACTGGTCCATGCAGTTCGCTAACAGACTCAAGTGCCACTGCAACCAAGCCACTCCAAAATATTTCATATCCGAACATAACGCAGCCCTGTGGCACCCGAAATGCACGAGCAAGTTTCCAAACCAAAGCTGGGGCTAAATACAACTAGACCTAGTCACAAACTGTAGCATATGTCCTCTAGTATCCGCAAAAGAGTTGGACCCCGAATCCCGCATATGCAACACTCCTACGAACAAACCCTGGTGTATCCATTGCCAGCCACGAGCTACGAAGCTCTCCCAAAATGCAGAGCTCACACTCCCCGCATGCCTTCCCCCAGACACAGGCACAGTATTCCTATGACAAGAATGAGACCACTGAGCACTGCAACTCGAGCCAGTGACAAACAACCCCTACCTCAGCTCTTGATCAATTCCCCCGCTCTCCCAGTATGGAGTCACAGCAGCATACGATTGCCTCTGTACTAACATGGAAAATAGGCAACTGTACACAGTTAACAGCAGCCCACATGCTGGACAATTCAGCTCAGCCAGCCTCACTAAGCAGCATCCCCATGCATCCCACCACAAGCCACCATCCCCATCCCTATGAGGAACATAAGATTAGGGGTGAGGATCCCTGACTCAAGACCACATGACCAACCTGCCACCATCCAAATGAGAAATGCCTACCTAGGCACAAGGTCTCGTTGGAACCATAGACTGCCCTCATTGAGCCATCCAGGTGCCTGAGGTAGCATCCCACACATGCCTAAACTTCCACACCTACAGTCTACAAGGAACACCTCTGGTAAAAACATACTGAGCCAGTCTAACCAGTCATCCAACAAACTTGCCGGACCTAGGACCCCATTCAATGCAGGAAGAAACCCATTTGC
The DNA here is from genome assembly GCF_040938575.1 of Ambystoma mexicanum. NCBI lineage: Eukaryota > Metazoa > Chordata > Amphibia > Caudata > Ambystomatidae > Ambystoma > Ambystoma mexicanum. Next base: position 357,961,249 of record NC_090928.1, read on the forward strand.
CCACCCCTAGTTCCACACCCAATTGCCACACTAGAAAGACCATAGCCCACATCTCCTCATAATAATCTGCACCCCTCACACTCACTGAAGCCCACCCCTCCTTAAGGGAGCACACATCAATGCAAGATTGCTACCAGCCCACGCCCTGGACATACAAAACGTGATCACCACCCAAGACCTTGACTTACTAGCTATAACTGAAACCTGGCTCCACCAGGCTTCAGGCTCAGTGCTGTCACCTGTGCTACCTGCTGGATTTTCCATGCTAAAAAATGATAGAGAGTACTCACGAGGAAGAGGTGTAACACTCATCCACAGAGACTCCTTCAACAATAGACAGGCCAATAACACTAGGGAAGGTAACTATCAACTCCTCACAGCCAAACTCCACACCTCCCCTACCTACTCTATAACCCTCTACATCATCTACCAACCACCATGTGGGGCAGCTTCATTCGAGGAAGACCTCAGCCTCACAGTAGGAGAAAACTGGAACCCCACCTCTAGAGCCATAACACTTGGGGACCTCAATCTAGGCCCCAATGACCCAGCAGATCTCACTGCATCAGCAATCACCAAAACTCTTTCCGATCTGGGATTCAAGCATCAGGTCTCAGCCCCAACACACATTAAAGGGGTAGTTCACTCAAAAATGTGAATTTCTAAAAAGATGATCCATAATGACAAATATACAAAACAATGGGCCTCATTACGACCCTGGCGGTACGGGGTAAACAGCGCCGTAAAAGGTGCCGGTGCCATTTACCCTGTACCGCCTCATTATGAGATCCACTCGCGGGACCCAGGAAGTAACGCCTGGTCAAACCAGGCGTGCTTACCGGGTCCCGCGAGGGGAAGAGGGAGCAAACAACGGGCCAACTCGTAATGGCCCGTTGTTTGCTCCCTCTCCCATTCCCATTCAGCCCTATGGGGGCTGAATGGGAATGGGGAAGGACCGGGTCTGAGTCCTTGGAGGGAGGAATTACCAGGCCTTCCGAACTCGGAATGGCCCGGTAATTCCAAATTCTGTGGACCCGGAACCGGACGCGATTTCGAGGTCGTAATGAGGGCCAATATGTTTAAAGAAAGTTCCTCTGTAGAATTTTGGGGAAATGAGGCTCAAAGTCTTGAAATGGGGGAATCAATTTTGTGGAAATCAAGCAAAAGCCCCCTACTGAGAGCTTTTGCTTACTGCTGCCAGAGATCAGAGCTTAACATGAAGAGGAGGCCACCACAGTAATTGACTTGACTTTCTATATGTGTTTCCTGTACTCCCAAGGCACAGAGAGCACATAAAACCTAAAAAGAAAGGCACTGCAATTATAAATACTTCGCCGGCCACCGGCAAAGTCTTCTTAATTGCTGTAACTTTCTTTTCAAGTTTCCCGAGCATGGGAATCTGAAAACGAAAATCAAATCAATTATGAATACTCTGCCGGCGAGCGAAGAAGTATTCATAATTGCAGCGACTTTCATTTTAATTCTCATCTAAAACGAAAGGCACAGCAATTATAAATACAAAGTGCCGATTCACAGTACTTTTTCCTATGGGATTGCACCATTTTAAAACACTTCTATGAATCAGGCCCTAAGTATTTATAATTGCAACGACTTTCATTTGAAATCTCCCAGGCACCCCCAGGCTCGGGGAGCACGGGAGATTTAAAACGAAAGGTGCAGCAATTATAAATACAACATAGTTGTATTTATAATCACTGGTACTTTTGCTATAGGTCTCCCGGGCACCCCCAGGCATTTTGACGCTAAGCGCGAGGTAAGCCACCTTGTAAACACTTGGAGATTTTATGCTATTCCACTTTATGTGTTAGCTGCAGCATGATACTTTCTCAATATATATTTATTCCAGCCTTAAAGTTTCAAGACCCTACTAGATTATAGTCCTGCTAGACAGTGAAGCATTTCTCGCCCACATCTGAGTAGCAAGATGTTTTGTTCTTTGATGACATTTTGTAACTTTTGAACTGTAGGATGCACTATAAAGTTTTTTTTAGTTGTTATACACATGTGTGTGTTTTCTGTGAGGAATCCAGGTGGTACCTCCTGTTCTACTTCATGTTTTCCCCGGTTTAGGGATTCCTGTGCTCCAACACCTATCGCACGTTCATGTTTACAGTCTTTTGTTAACCATTACAAACATGGTTCATCACGGCAAAGCATTTGCTATACTACCGTAATAGCAAGGAATAAGCCTATGCCTTTCCATACACGGTGGAAGTTACCATGGAGACTGGGGAAAAAAAATTAGTGTATCACACGTCACACACACGTTCAAGTCATGAGACTTACGGCCTTTTTAGCTCTTCCTTGCCGATTGTTCAGTGCTTCTGATTTTGTTGAAGTGTGTTACGTTTTGACATTGCCTTATTGTTTTTCCTGGTTTCTCGACTCCTAGCCTGTACTTCTGGACTCCATTCTGTGTTACTCCCTGCCTGTTACGAGTTGCTTGGATTCTTTTCTGCTATTGCACATGTGAACCTTGTTCTTGCACTTTGACTTTGCTCCCTCCTGTTTCTGTCTTACCCGCCCATTGCCGAAGTCTGTCCGCTCTTCGGACCGCCTTCGGCCTCCTTGGTTCTCCTCAAGTCCTCCTGTTTCTGACACGGAACGCTTTATGGATTGCTTTTGTCTCCTCCTTGGATGGTTCTTTGCCCGACCCATTGCCGACCAGGATTGTTTCACAGACTGCTTTTCTCTTGGATCCTTACCTTCCAGCATGCAGCAGACTTGCACTTTTCCTATGGAACCCCCTACATAGTAAGTCAGGAAGCCCATCTCCTTGCAATTAGCCTGGTGTGGACTAGAGACTTCCTATGTACCTGGAGGGGCTGAATGAGGAGCGTCCTCATTCCGTCGGGTGTGTCACAGGACTTCATCGCCATTAAAGTATACACGTTCCATCGGGAATAGTCCTGTCATCTTCCCAGTGCTTCCTGGCCTTACACGTAGCTTTTCATCTGGCTGCTGCATCTGAGAAGCTGCCTTATCTCAGCAAACAGTAAGATTCCCCTGACTGAACTTCCTTATGCTCTTAGTGTGCTTTACTCTTACACAAATCTTGAATCTATACCTTCTTGTTTGTCACTAGATACTACTTCAGAATTCTCCTGACACCTGTTGAATTGCTCTCCATTGCCAGCAACAGAATAGTGCTCTTCATTAATCCAATTCAGGTGGGGTTTAATTACATACCATCTCTATACTGTTTACTGAGAAATGACTGTCACTGATTGCAAATTCCTTTCAGGTTATAGGAGGTCTGCTGCACATGTTTGGGTACTTTCTTCCAAATAATAGATCCCTTGGTATCGGTTTACCCTCCATACACAGGGTTACATTGTTGGGTAAAATTCATTGTCTACACTACGTGGGTAATATTCCAGGCTACCTCTGACATATTCACAGAACCCCTTTGGATGGTTTCATTTGTGATCCATCTTGAGAACTACACCACAGTACCCAGAGGTATTTGGATGTATCTTTATCACCCTTTGGCTGGATTAAGGGAGTATATATTTTCTCTTTTTTACAAGATTACAATTAATGGCTGTTTATTTATCTTTTTTGGTATCTTAGAGTGTGGAAAACTCCAAGTGTTGCAAGAAACAGTAGCTCTGAGATTTGTCCCGACCATACCAAAGTTTTCTCATTACAGATCCCCTGAACTGCAAGTGACTGTATTAGATAGCTCCTGAGGAATGTTTGCCGTTTTGGAAATTAAGAATCAGAAGATGTCCAGCAGTGGCCTTTGCTGTTGCAAAGACATATGTAAAATGTATTCGTATTACATTGAGTCATAATATGAGATCTGTCATGAAATTGTTGGCTATGTCAAGTTACCCAGGTTTTTCATATAAGAGCCTGCTCCTACCTCGTTCGGACGAGAGTCACTTTTGCATATCTTGATTGTATGCCCTTTACTTAGCCTCATATGCTACTTAGTTTGTGTCTCTTTGATTATTTATTTTTCTGTATGTATTCTGCCATTCTTGGTTTTTAATATTTTTTTTTTTAGGTTCTCATTCATGGTATTTGCCATTTCAGTTGGTGTTTGTACACATTCCCATTTGGGCTTTCCATATTTAGCTGATACTGAGTTCCTCCTCACCCCAGTGCTTATATTATAGACTACATACAATATAGAAGACAAGAGGAATCATAATGGTTCCAATTGGCTTTGTATCTAACAGCGGGAAATAAATACAACATAAATGATCCCCTTAATAGTTTGCATATATTGTAATAGTAGCCTACGATGATAACCAAATGCCATCCCGAGCTATTAATAATAACTTTAAAAAAGTTAACTTCTAAATGCTCTCCAACAATGTAATCTATATGAGGGTATCATATTTCAGACACTACACCCATTCCAAGCTATAATAATTCTAAAGCCCAAGACTGCCAAATTTCCTCCATCAGAATTACTTAAATATATTTGTGGCGAGGTAGTATAATTACCATAGACCTTAATGTACTAGTTAATAGTGTTCCAACAAAAGAAAAAAGAAAATTGATAACAACTAGTTGACCTAAACAAAGTTAAAGAAGCCCTAGAGTATCTTAAACAAAACACTGGATACTACAAAGATATAAGCATAGAAAAACACTTAAAATAAACAGAACAAATATATGAATATACATCACAACCTGATCAATTTGAATGTCATGATCCTATCGCTATGGAGAACATTCTTGACCAGTATATAATTCAACCACTGCATTCCATAGACACCATAGAAGATGCATTAGAAAGATATCAAAAGTATCGAGCCAAAAGGTCTCCAATGAGTATTTGGAAAAGAAATGTTTTAGAAGCATGTTGTTTTCCACTACTCTTCACTATAGAAAAAGGAGAAAGACACCAAGAAAGACCCATACAAATGAGTGCATCAGAATACCGTTCTCTACAAATGTATTCTGAAGATCCAAGATACTGGCAAAATGTTGAATATGTTTTCCATCGCTTGTTTGAAAGCTAATTAGCAACTCTATGTTACAGAGTTGCACACACATTTACAACAGGCACCCACTTTCTAAACATGTCAGCTACTGAGCTTGTTAAAAAAAAAGGCAAAGATGAAGTGCTGTAGTCAAGTATTAGAAATCTCTCGGCAAATATGCATGGTACAAAAGAATACTGGTTCCAATGTCATGCTGATGTACGCTGCATGCTAATAAACCTAGCCCCCCCCATGTGGTTTGTTACTCTGAGTTGTGCAGAATATGCATGGGATGGCTTACGTGACTGACTACACACTGCTAACAAAATTAAACAAGCATTAGAAATAAAACGTGCAGGAGAACTCTGTCAATTCAATCCTGTCAATGTCTCAAGATACTTTCACCATCGTTTCATTGTCATGTCACAGTTCCTTTCTAATAAAAACCTTTCTCCACCTGAAGAAGTAGAACACTTATTTTGGATGAAATACTATCATTCCAGGGGAGCACTACACATCCACATGTTTGGTGGATTAAAAATGCTCCCATATTTGGCACCGACAGTAGTGACACTGTTTTACAATGTATTGAAAACTACATTACCTGTGACATCCCTTCAGAAGACACACATAATGACCTATGGACACAAATCTTATATTTCCAACAACATAGGTGTGCAAATATTACTGACTACAATATAAAAACAAAGGAAAAAACTTGACCAAATGTTGTTTTGGATTCCCTACACCAGTCGGTACCAAAGGTCAAGTAAAACTTTTCATGTCTTTGGCAAACCTCCCAAAAACACATACAACATTAAAAGAGATGAAACATCCAAGTACATAAATGATTATAATCTTATCATTTCATTCATGTGGAATGCTGACATAGACATTCAATGCATTGCAGATAGTTCAATTGCCATTGCAAGATATGCCACAACCTATCTCGCCAAAGCTGAGAAGACAGTGCTAGAAGACCTTCTGGAATGACATATCTTCTGACAAACCCTTTCACAAAAATTGCACAGCCTTGCTATCAAAATGTTGCCACATAGAGAGTGCAGTTGCTGCAAAGCATTACATTGACTTTCAGGGTATGTTGCATGATTGATGTGTGTCAGGGCCATTGCAGGTGTATATATTGTAATTGTTGGCTACATCCAAGACTGTAGAGGTGTCTGAAAGTTGTTGTCTATCATCATGCAGGTGACGAGGCAGCATATGAAGAAGAGGCTGGAGCATCCACCAGCACAGACCACACAACTGTGGCTGAGGAGGCTCCGATCTGCTTACAATCCATTATCAGCAGGCCTGGGGACTCTTCATCTGCTGATGGTAACGACTGTAATGGTGAGTGCTTCCTCAGGCACATAGTGCATGGAACTGAGCTTAGTATCTCTAATAAGTTGGAGTTGCACCAGTTCCTTGAAGAAACTTACTCTGAGGAGTAGACTCAAGACACCCCACCCCTGTCTGTTGGTAGTACAGCAACATTGACAGCTTCATGTTGCCATCTCCCATTTTGGAGCCTGGAGTGGTGGGTGATGGCAGTAGTTCCCACATGGAATGGCAGCTACTGACAGTGGGATAACGGAGATGAGGGTAGCCTTTTGCTTCACACATGGGCAGAGGATGCTTGCCTATAGGCCAACTGTAGTGGGAGGATGAGTTGCTGCAGGAAAGTGCCTAGGCAGGCTGAAGTCCTGCAGAACTTATCCAGGGAGATCCACCATATGGCCATGAAGCCATTTCATCCAATGCCGACCTTATGGGTGAAATACGACTTGTGAGGCAGGAGAGGGTAGAGGACATGTTGCAAGTGTGGCACACCATTCAACAGGACATTTTGGCATCAAGAGGTGCTCCTCATGAGGAGGAGTCAGCCTTTGGGCAATCACTGCATGATGGGCTCCCATACGCTTGTTTAATGAGTAAAACCTGGAGGGGCTCCCACATTTTTGTTTTAACTGCTTGAGGAAATGTTGGCCTTAAGGCACACCCTATGGCAGATGTTTTCTTCAAGGGGTGGCTTGCACATAGACATGGTATGCGCGAGAGACAATATGCATCAGGAAATGGGTGCATTTGGGACCCTGATGCATGCCTCACTCTCAAAAGTGGTACTGTCTAAAGAGGACCAGCCATTTGCCATGCATGGTCTGAGTGGTCCCCCAGTTCAGGATTCTACGCAGGATGGTGGATTGAAGTGAAAAAACTGGAATCCTCAATATCCCCACAAGCATTCCATCTGGTTCCCACTGTTAGGGAGAATTCTCATTTCTGTGCTATTTCCCTTCAACCATAGAGGCCCTAGCCCTTTTGCTGGATTTAGGACTTTTTAATTTTCACCATGGAGTGAGTCTTTTTTCTCACTCTCTCATGTGTTTTTACCAGATTTGGATATTGTGTTTTGACTGTTTTTTGAGTTTGACAAACTCCATAGGCATCTGCTTTTTGTACGGTGACACACAGCACCTTCAGTGCAGTGTCACTGAGAAATCCTCTAGATTTCTCATAAGGTTTAAATACCTTTTCTTGTGTGAACTACAGTTCCCAAGAATAGTAAAGTGACATTGACTTTACTTACCTTTTCTCTTTGTAGGTCCAGCACACAACATCTTATGTGGAGTACTGGGGGGCGGGGGGGTTACCTAGTAGCCCCTTAGCCTACATTCCCATGTAACATTTGTATGTTACTCTCACTATTTAAAATGCCTGGTGGCAGTGGTTTAATTTGTCCTACCATTGTGCTTTTCTACTGCAGACTGAACACTCAGCTGCAGTACAGCACCCACGGATGACCATTTTGTCAAAATGTCTCCTGTCTTATTTTTTCACCATTTTATGGTTGTGAGGTCTTTCTTAGGTTTTACTCTGTGTGTTGAGACAGGTTTGATCCCTTTGTTTGTCTTGTCTTTGGCAGGCTTCAGCCCTGAAGCCTGCCTCAGGCTCCATTGTGTCTGGAAGGACAGGATGTGAGGGAGGCTCCCGAAAACTCCCCTGTCCTTTGTCTCTATAATGCCTGAATGCAACTAGTCCTGATTGGCTGGCTGGCTGACCTTTGAGGACTGCCAGCCTGCTTTGTGATTGACAGCCTAGGCTGTGCATGAATGGAAGAAACCTGCTTAAAAGGCATTGGTTTGGGAACTACAGGCAGAGTCGACCACTGGGAGAAACCCCCAATGAAGAAACCATGAACGAAGCTTGCTGCAACCTCCTGTAACTTTGAATTGCCCGGTGAAGCCCTGCTGCTGTGCTGAACTCATTTTTCACCTTGACAGAGAAGCGCGGGACGGAACGACTTTTCCCCTTGGGTTAGTGAGACCAACTAACCCGAGATGAACTTCACTGGATCACCACCCCCGACTGGCTGTGCTTCTTCGTTGCTGTGAGAACCCAATGCCAGTGGTTGAGTGTCTGTAGTTGAGTACAACGTCTACCGCAGAACGAAACTGGCTAAATGCTCAAGGAGACTCCTAAGGACCATCTTGAAGCAGGACCTCCAGATCCAGTGTCCCCTCACCAGAGTGCAGGACTGAGGGAGCAAAGAGAGTCCAACTGGTTTCCAAGATCCACAACAGTGCTGTTTGCTATGCGCTTTAACTGCAAAGTGCTGCTGAACTGAAAAGAGCCTGTAGCTGCTGACGACCTCCCACAGGAGCCCTCCAGACATCCTCCCTCTTGTCCCCATGACTGAGGCTCACGAACAAGGGTCTGCACCGCTGTAGCAAAACAGAATCCAGCTGCACTACTCTTCTTCAACCCAGAGGGACTCTTTAGGCTTTGGATACTTACCTCATTATCTTTTAGCCATGCTCTTCTCAGATGGGAATTGCATTGGCTTACTTTTTAGAGTTGATTCCAACTCTATTTCCACAGGCTTAACAGGCTGTGAGCCTACAAGTGATTCTTCTACATACTCTCTAACTTTGTGCAACACTTTGATCTAAGGAGTACATCAGATCTATAGACTGTGTCCCAAATGACTTTGGCTGTCATGGCTCCCTGGGGACTCTTCTAGTCCATTGACATTGATACTGTTTGTCCCTCATAGGTGGTAGCTTGTTGTATATTGTTACTGCTGGGAAAGGCTTATCTAGATTTCATTGGAAGATTTAGTTGTCCTCACATATACTGAGAAACTGTCTAACCTTTTTCCTTCCCTAAACTTTCCTTTCTGCAACCTCAAAATCTGCAAAGTTTACTAGTGAGATATAAAAATGCCATCACTGTCCTTGTGATTGGCTTACTTTTTAGAGTTGATTCCAACTCTCTTTCCACAGGCTTAACAGGTTGTGAGCCTACAAGTGATTCTTCTACATACTCTCTAACTTTGTACAACACTTTGATCTAAGGAGTACATCAGAGCCATAGACTGTGTCCCAAATGACTTTGACTGTCTTGGCTCCCTGAGGACTCTTCTAGTCCATTGACATTGATACTGTTTGTCTCTCATATGTGGTAGCTTATTGTATATTGTTACTGCTGGGAAAGGCTTATCTAGATTTCATTGGAAGATTTAGTTGTCCTCACATATACTGAGAAACTGTCTAACCCTTTTCCTTCCCTAAAGTTTCCTTTCTGCAACCTCTAAATCTGCAAAGTATACTAGTGAGATATATAAATGCCATCACTGTCCTTGTGATTGAAGTCACCTCAGGGTGTAGGAATTGTGTAAGGAGCATATCCAAAGATTATCCACTAACTTGTTTTGATTCTAAAAAGTAAGTTTAAAATATATTTACATTGTTACAACAAATTGCCTTTTTTAAGAAAGCTTATTTACAAATTGATGTTAATTAAATTAATCATTATTTATAACTGAAACTTTGACTGTTAGTGTTACTTGGCTACATAAATTTACGGATTTCATTTGTACAGCTGTACAGCTCACATTTAGACCTCTTGAGATAGGCCTGGCTGCTCAGTCACACTACAAACTTGTGTAGTACAGACCTATACCAAAAGGCGGGTAATATAATGCTAAGCAGATATCTGTTGTGTAGTCTCACACAGTGTGACTTCACCAATTCCCACCCATCCATTCCACATCACCCTGAGTTTTAAATTTGTTTCACATTGGAGGAAGTGTTCCCTTTCTCATCCCTCTGGTGACCGTGAGCCAGTGGATGAACTGGATTTGATATATTGACATTTGTCTACCCAAGAGATAGCTTTGAGTTTATGAGGAAGCCATTGTGCCTCATATACCAGTGACACACCTGGGTGTTAGACAATGCTGTAGTCAGCTGGGTGTTCTTGTTTGTCAAAGTTCAGTGACATTCCCTGACTTCAGTATTTATCTTGCTAGAACCTCCCACCTCCATGTAATCATGGGCAAATGAAGAATGGGCATTTTATGTATAGTTTGTTGGACAAAACCCAGAAGGTATTCTAAACAATTCTACACTCTCATTTCAGATCTCATTCCACATCTGGCACCCACTCAGCAGCCCAGAGGAAAAGTCCAGAGGCCTCTGAATTCACACCTGCTCCCCATTCCCTCTGTTGAACACCGACCCTATGAAAATTTTGGTGGATATGTTGAGCCATTGACAACACAACAGCTGTGAAGCAAGGTAAGAACCTACAATGTCATGCATTTAAATTGCTGTTAACAACAGCCTATAGAGAGTGGACTGATGTGGCAGTCACAGGGGTGTGGATATATGTGTTATGCAGCTTAATATTGGGTAATGGTCACTGGCATCGATGAAAAAAGTTGTCATCCAGCACAAAGTGTGTTCATTTGTATTGTTTTCCATGGTCATGGTCTTTGGCCCTCATTACAAGTCTGCCAGTAGGGGCCTTGAACTACAGGCAAGCTAGAGACCCATACCGGCAGATTTTTCACTGAAGCACCGGCACTGTTGCTAACCTTGCCAGTGCTTCAGTGTTCTCATTCCCATGGGACTCCACGGGGATGAGAACATACTGTTCCTCCGCTACCTGTAATATCCAGGTATTACCGCCAACCTTTGTTTTGTTGAGGGTCTTTGTGTTGTGTTGTATTTTGTGTGGTCCTCTTCAATTTGCGTGTAGAAGTGTGTCTTCTGAAGTATCTGCGTTACTGTTTGTGATACAAGTTTGTGTAATACTAGGTGACTTGGTGGGTGCTATGTTATGTTTAATACTGTTATGTTATGCTTGCATGCCATCTCCTGCAATATGTCATGTTGGTGCTGGATGATGCATGAGCATGCAGCACACCATAGTCTCAGAAACCATGAGAGAGGAACAGCCTAAAAGCTTTTTCATGGTTCTGTTTGTGTTATTGTGCTGATGGATCTGTATATGCCTGGCATTTGGAAGGAAGGTGTTTGTGTGTGCAGTTTAAGATGTTGAGAGATGTTAGAAGGGGAGTTGGTCCATAGAGGGGAGCAAAGGGGTGGACCTTTCAATGTAAAACTAGTTTAGCAAGCCTCCAACCCCAACAATGACCTATTGCAGGCAGGTCCCACTGTTTTAGTTGGCCTCATTGGCAACATATGTCCATCTCTTGCCTGCTCTAACTCTCTCTGTCTGTGATCAACATGATGTATCCGGTGTGAAAGTACACAGGAGTATGCTAGTTGGCATGTGAAGGGGAGGCAATGTACAGACGCCATTCATTTCTCATGGGTTGCATGCTATGGTGCTTGTGAGGCAATTTTCTTTGGTTCTGATAAAGTTTTACTGTAAATCTGTGGCCAAAGTCAACTATTGTGATGTACTGAGTATGTTGGTTTGCAGGGTGAGAGACAACGCAGGGCTCTTTCAGGCATTCTCATGTGGGGTGCTCATTACATGCTGATAATTGTGCCCCCAGGGACAAGGTCACTCTTGGGCATGGCAAGAGGACATTTGTGTGCCAGTCATCATGCTGAGAGGGCAGAACGTGAAATCCCACTGTGCTCCTCCTAGAGGTCTCCCCTACTGCCTCTCAGAAGTACCAACAGTCTTGGGCCCCTAGGCAACATGTCATTACATCTACCCAAACAACCACTTCTCTCCTTGTTCTGAGGGGTCTTGTGTGGGAGCGAGGGGCCATCAGGCCCCTTGTGTCCTCTACTTTTCAGTACAAAACTCGAACCAAGTGCCTCCAGTAGTGGGTTCGCCCCTTGCCCTTATGCGATGTTAACTTTGGTTGACTTTCGCCTAGATGGGACCACTAAGCAGGACACGGGGCATCCATTTTCATACCCCCTTTCGACTCCATCTTGGTGACTAGGCCTCACTGCGATAGTACAAAAACGCTTCTCTTCCCTTTTCTCGCAGCAGCACGGCCAGGCGGGCAGGGCACAGGGCCCCCACCCTCGTTCTCACTCTGACTGGAAAACTCTGTGGTTCCATTCTCAAGCTGAAGCCGGAGGTGCTTGCAACACATAATAAATGTAACACATCACTCTTCCTCTGAGATCACTGTCCTGCATGTGAACCAGCATGAGCTAAGCACATAGCTCGTCCATCTCCACAAATGTGTCCTTGCTCCCACACCCTCGCCAGTGGAAACTTACTGCTAGCGTGACCCTGTGTCCCTGCAAGATATTCCTTTCATGTGCCAGACCACTGACCACGCCATGATGCCCACCCAGCAGATCCCCAACTAACATTAGAACCCAATTGCAGTATATTGTTCCCTACCACTAACAAATGCCACATATCAGAGATTCTTATGAGTGCAAACCTTAACCTCAACAAGTGTATTATAGTGGTCAAGACCCTTAACCTAAAACCTGTATAATCCAATGTTATTGATAGTATAGATATATGTGTGACTTTTATAGAGACATGATAAACTACTGAAAGACTTTGAACAATTGTTATTTAGTGCATGCATTTTTGAGAATATATTATGTTAGCTTAGATAGTGACCATCCTGCTTCCCAGAAACCTGACCTTCACCCATTTGGAGCACAGAGGACTGACGTCAATCCTCCCGCCAACCAAGCAACCAACCCGGAAGAAGAGATGCCACCCACACCTGAGACCTCATGTGAACTAGCCAATCTGGGAACAATGTAGTATCCTATGTTAGTTGCGTCATTTACGCTATAAAATGTGAAGTAATGATAACTTGTGTCAGAGCGCTCTCAGAGATCTTTTGAATGCCATTCATTAGATAAACCTTGCCTTGAACTCTCGCAGCCAGCTCTCTGTGCCTTATTCCCCGTCTGGGGTTGGTCTGTTTTATTCTTTTGCACGTATAAGTCAGGGAGGGCACAAACATTTGGTGACCCCCTGCGACGTGATTTGGAGAGGTGCCTCGAGGCCCACACCGTGCGGCGAGATCTGGGACGCCCCCCAGCAAAACCATCGCCTCTGCGGCCGACCAGCCTATGTGCACTACGAGAAAGGGTCAAGGGTTCCCGGTTGATGAATACCCGACTGAAATGCTGCGCGCCAAGGCGGGCCACGGCTTGGTTGGGGTGCGGACCTGACTGAGGTCAGACCGAGAACGGTGACCGTCGTATTACCTGACCAAACACGTGAGTGCCGGTTGTGAAGGTTTCCAAGGAAAGGTAAGGGGAAAAGTAAGGGAACAAGGGAACAGGTAAAAATGGGTTAAAGCTGAGAGTAGGGACTGTGTGCGTGATGCTGAGGCTTTTCTGATCTGTCCTTTATATGGCCATTAGGTTTTGTGAAAAAGTGAGAAGAAGAAGAGAAGAGGTATCGTAGCCCGAACAGGGTAGAAGGCGGAGCCGCGTAGCATTGTCTCGTCCAGTGCAGATAAATAAGTGAAGATAAGAGAAAAAGTAGGGGTCTCATATATTGAGTAGACTCGGAGTAGTTATTTAGAATTTTCTTTTTCCGTGTAAGCAAGAATTCTTGGGAATGAGTAAGAGGGTGTAAGAGGTGGGGAGTGAATGAGAAGAGCAGGCAAAACAGGGAAAGGGAAAAAGTGTTCACTAACGGGAACAAAGGAGAAGTAAAAGCGCGCAGGTAGTGCATGTGCATGTTATGTGTTATATGTTTTTTGCTTTTTGTCCATTTTGTGTTGCATATATCGAAATATTGCAAGTGATTTGTTGGAAGAGGTCATACATGCTAAAAGTGAACTATTGAAGCTAGAAATGCAATAGGTACAAAGGTAACATTGAATATTGATACACAATAATTGCCAATAATTGAGAAACACATGACAAATTGTTGATCTATACAAGAGGACAGGTGGTAGGAGGGTGTGATTAGAAGGGAGGCTCAGGTGCGAGCGCACATACAAGCGAAGGGAGGAATATCGTAATGGGAGGAGTGACACCGTTATCTCATATTTGCCAGCACCTCCCACTATATAGTGATAGAATACAAAAATACCACGATCAGTGGGTGACAGAGATAAAAGGGGACAGCGTGACACAAATTTGGCCAGAGGGAGCATCATTCGACAAACGGGTGTTAGATTTAATGTCCACGCACTTATTGGCAAGGTATAAGGGGAAACAGTTGCTCAACAGAAGGGAAGTTTTCGACCTGTTGCGAATGTTTGAGGAAATTGCCACCACAGCAGAGGTAAGTACAGAAAAAACAATTGAAAAACAGAAAATGCAGGAAGAGGTAAACAGAATGCCGACGGGTGAGTGCACAACGACCACAGCTGAGAATGACACAACCAAAATATACCCCTTAATGACAAGACCAGCAGTAGGATACAGTGAGCCCCTGTACATACCAGTGTGCACCACCCCCACTCCCTCAAACGGAGCAATAGCCACAGCACTGCCGCCATATGACAAAGGAGGCCTGTATGGGCCAACGAGCATGCCCCCTGTAAACTTAGCGCAATTAACTGGAGATTTAGATCTCCAGCTAGCGCATGCACAAATGGAAATAACCCATCTGAGAGCACTGTGTGATATGGGCCAAATGCTGCCGGGGGGAGGGGACGTGCCACCATTGTCTGTAGCAGATCTCGCACTCTCATTAAGCGCGACAGGGGAGTTAGCACCAGCAACGCCAGAGCCAGCGCGATCCATATCGTCTAATGGAACACCATATCACAAGGGCGAGAAAAGGAATGGCAATCAGAGTTCCTGTTCCATCTGAATGATATACCAGTGAGAATTATACGCCTAGCCACCCCAGAAAGTCAGCGAGGGAAAGGACACAATGAGAATGGTGAGCAAGAAGAGGAAGTAGAAGAGGTGGGACTGACTTAGATGAGTATGAAGAGGGAGCAGCAGCTATGGGATCCCCGCTACCATCTCAGCTCAATGATTTTGACGAACCATCTCCCCCACGATGGCAGGGGAGATTAAGGCAGCGGGTAGGGAACATGTTGGTGAGTAAGGTAAAGAAAGGGACGGTAAGTAAGACAGGAAAGAAACACAAGTTGCAGATTCCGCTGATACATAAAGGAGCAGGTAGGCCACGTTATATTCCGTGGGCCCAAATGGACAAAAACAACCTGTTGAAGCTCCTCCCCCCACTTGCAGGAGGGGCAGGGAAATGGATACATGCATTTGAGAAAAACATGGCAAAAGTACCATTAGCGATAGGTGATGTAAAGAGTTTGCTAGTGTCCGCTGTCGGTGATCAAGCCGACGCTGTGTGGGAAAAAGCAGGGTTTCCAGGAGTGACAATGATTTGTGACCGCCACAATGGATCACCCTTCAACAATGTTTGAGCACAAGTATGGGATGCATTGCAGCGCACATTTCCAGATATTCCAGATTTACATATAGTGATGCAATGTACAATGGAGGAGAACGAGGATCCTACACAATTCATACTGCGAGTGCAAGATTTGTGGAGAAGCGAAACTGGCACGGCATGGAATCAATCCACTGCCCTGTTCTACTTTATTATCAGAAAAAGGGCTCCCGAAGGAGGTACAGAAGGCCTTGGATGAAATAGCTGGGATAGAAGCCAAGGGTAGGCCTGAAATTCAGAGTATAATTGTACACCACTGTAGGAGGATCAAAGAGAGAGAAAAGGAGATAGCACAAAAAAGGTTGGCAGAAAAAGCGAAACTGGTGCAGAACAAATTGGTGAAGGTCGTCGCCATAAACGCCAGCGTACCTGCTGATAGAGAGAAAGAGGGGGATGAAAGTGCAGGAAATAGACTAGTTGGAATAGCAGTGCTGTGGGCCACAGGAGAGCAAGGACCGTGGAATGGAGAGGAGCCACAGAGGACCACAGTGGCAAGAAAGACCGGCAAGAGGAAGAGGTGGGTACTGTGGCCAGAGAGGGGGGTTCGGAGGAATGGGAAATAGAGGATTCGGTGGGCAAGGGATGAGAGGGGGACAGCAAGGGTCATGTTGGAATTGTGGAAGATGGGGACACTATTCAAGAGATTGCAGAATGCGGCCTTCAGGGTACGTTCAGGGGCAACCACACATGGACATTGAACATGTATGGGGTTGCCCACACCCAAGTAGCCCCTATGGATTACCAATGGGAGAGGGGAGACCACAGGACCAGTGTTATAATGAACCGCAAGTACAACAAAGACAGCCACCACCACAACCACATCACAGTGCATCACAGCCTATGGCAAGACAAAACATTGTAGGGAACACCAGCAATAACAGTTTCAAAACAGCTTCAAACGCTGCACCTGCACCATTCCGTGGCGTAACAGTAGTTGGATATAATTTCTTTTCAGTACCAGGACAAGATAGGTATGCAGATTAGGACAGCCCACAGAGAGCTCTTGCGTGTTCAGTCCTATCCACCACCCTACATGCAGAAGAGGAACCACTAGTGGGGGCAGACATAGGCAATAAGCAGTTTATCTTTATGGTAGACTCAGGAGCGGAAAAATCATGTCTTATGGAAGGATGGTTTCCGCTTTCAGGCAGGAATTTGGAAACGCAGGGGTTCTCTGGGGCTATTTAAAAACTTCCTTACACCAAAGTTCTTGATATAGCGGTGGGGGGAAAAACAGTGCGCACACCCTTATTGTACCACGATGACGCGCCAATCAACTTGCTGGGAAGAGATTTGCTAAGTAAATTGAACATGACCATTTCATTTACAGAGCGGGGAATAGTGTGTTCCACCCCAGGAGTTTACCCAGTACGAGCGATGTTGACGATCAGCACAATGATGAATGAAGCTGTAGTGCGAGTGATACCGATTGACATAGACATGTTCATCTATGGTAGTAGTGCCTGAAAAAAGTGTAGATGTGCCAGGCACGATAATGTCCATAGACATTGAGGCAGTTCAGGTGTCAAGTAAACGTATTGTGGTCATATGCTGGGACACGCATGGGTGCGAGTGGAGAACTGTTATGCATAGATCCCAACATAATGCTAAGAGACATAACTGATGAAGAATTATTCACTGATAACGAAGATGATGGAGAAATAATAATGGAAATAAGCATACCGTGTGACATTATGATCCAGTACAGAGAGGTACACAACACACTTATGGCTAGTGTTAGTGCCCTGCCAACAGTATTTGAGGAAGACATGGCAAAGTTGGCACCAGAAATTTAGACTACAGGCCCCCATGATGTAGGGTTACTACATGAAGTGGCACCCATAAAGACAAAACTCAAACCAGGTGCCGTACCGCCAAGAGTGAAACAATACCCAATATGCAGAGAAGCAGAGGAAGGAATTAGGGAAACAATAAATGCACTCCTGAACCAAGGTATCGTAGTGCCATCAAACTCCCTGTTTAATGCAGCTATCTTCCCGATCAAAAAAGCAAAAGGAGGCGCGTGGAGGATGATCCAAGATCTCTGCCCACCCAATGATGTCATCCAAAAGGAAATCCTGTTAGTGCCTAACCCGGCATCAATACTGTGCAGTATACCCAAATAATCTACATGTTTTACCATGGTTGACTTGAAGAATGCTTTCTTCTCTATACCACTCGATCCAGGATCGCAGTACCTCACAGCATTCACACTGGGAAACAACAGATATGAGCATTGCAGGCTCCCACAGGGGTATTGCGAAAGCCCCAGCATTTTTAACACGTGACGATATTAGAAACATAGATGTAGAGAGCACCATTATACAATACGTAGACGACTTACTTGTCTGCAGCAAAACAGAGGAAAAGTGCAGGGAAGACTCCATAACACTAGTAAACGTGTTAGCTACCAAGGAGTACAAGGTGGATAAAGGGAAATTACAATACTGCCTTTCCGAAGTTGTATACCTCGGACAGTTGATATCGAAAGATGGGAAAAAAATACTACCAGACAGGGCAGCTTCTATACGTAACATAATCATACCAAAAACAGTGAAGGACATGCAAAAATGTCTCAGCATCTGTAACTACTGCCGAGCATGGATCCTTGATTACGCAGCATACACACGTCCATTACTGCAAGCATTTAAAGAGGCACAGAAGAATAGAGCCCCAGTAAAGTGGACACATGACATGATGACTCAGTACTTCCGACTAAAAGACCTTATTGCAGATGCTCCAGTCCTCATGAATCTAGATTATGAGAGGGAATTTTTCCTGTTTTAACACTGCAATGGAACACTGATGACAGCGGTGCTGACACAAACAACATCATTAGGCCACAAGCCATTGGCCTATTACAGTGGAACACTAGACACGGTGATGCAAGGTCACTTCGCGTGCGAACAGGCCCTCACAGCTGTGGCCTTCCCCATTGAAAAGAGTGCCACAATTGTGATGGGATGTTCAGTAACACTATATGCCAAGCATTCATTATTTGCGATTCTCGAGCGGTCAAAATCAACACTGACAACACAAAGAGCAACCGCATATGAAATAATAATTTCAAGCCCCAATGTACATGTAGTAAGATGTAAAACGGTAAACCCAGCAACGTTCATAACAGAGCCATGCAAAATGGAGGACATGCAGGAACATGATTGTGCAACATATGAGGGGGAGGGTGACGATCAATGTTCCCTCTAATTTTTTTGGGCTGTGTGCGCCAAAGAATAGTTGTGTGCGGGCTGTTTTTCAGTCATGTGCGGAACTGAGTGATGCGCTGCCAGACCGGGGGTGGTCAGCGGCGACGCGTCGGCGGCGCAGCGCCCCACCAGTGAGCAAGGCTTAGTGATCAGATTCCACAGTGTGCAAGCGAGGAATGCGAATTTGCGGCACAACAAGCTCTACTTCAAGGGACATTTGGGTGCTCTACTCTCCTCCCAAGACTTTAGCTCATCTGAAATTGTGTCCTTTTACATCTCTAAACATTAGCAAGATCTTTCGTTTTATGATGGGTTGGTACAAGAACAGAGGGGTTCTTGTAGTGGAACACAGATTACACTTTGCAGTTCCCACTCTCTTGCTCCTTCATGCATTTCCTTTTATCTTGATCTGTTTATCACATAGAGAGATTTCTGAAGACTGCCATAGTCCTGTCGTGGGGATTTGTAATCGTTGTTAAGGGCCTGAGATAATTTCTACTTTCTGCTCCAAGCATCCATGCATCCTCATTGGTGCCATTTGTCGATGCTCACTCTGCCTGTGCCAGTACAGCTGTTTTGAGACTTCTTTCAGTCAAGAGTCAAACCCTTCCCTAAAGCAGATGCCAAAATGCCTTTGCAGACCAGCAGGCCTGCATAACTTAGCACGAACTTCAGAAGTGCCTCTCACACCCTCCCCCCCTTCCTGCCACATCAGTGGGGAAGGAAACCACAAGGCATAGCCGGTCTCACCTGGTCCATTCACACTTGCGTTACTCGCCCTCTGAGGCACACATACGCCCCTTGTACTACTTCCTGCCTTAATGCTGCTCTTGAATTCGGGTTATTGGCGTTGATAAAGTATGCATTGCTTCAATGCCACTCCATGTAAACGGTGACAATTTGAGCACAGATATGGCTAACTGAGGGACAACCTCCCATGAACATTGTGCGTTTTATGATAACACTTTTCTAAATTTAAGCGAGGCGATAATATTATATTACCACATGGTCCCTGACTTCTAATTACGCCTTAACCAACCGACCTTTATATCTTGTAATACCGCTCCTTCTTGCCTTGTGTTCACTTTACCACAAATAGTATCTTTATAAAGCAGCCACCCCCCCTTGCGTACCACTTACCCCACACCCTACACATCTATCTCCCTGGAGCTCTGTGCCCCTATGCACTTGCGCGTTCTCAATGTCACTGGGTCTAGGAAGATCAGTGTTTTTGTTCTCCCCTCCCTTTGCCTTGCCGCGCTCCGAAACACTTATGTACGAGCACGATACAAATAAAATATATATCATTTAGTGCTGCCGCTACTTAACTGAGCGTGCGGACATGTCGCTCACTCCTTCTGGTAGCATCTTAATGCAACGTCAGCGGTGCTCGAGCCGCATATACTTCAATTAATTACCAATGATTGTCGTATATATGATTTGCATTCGGCTTCCTGCCATAGTCCTTAATCAATTAATATTTCCCACTACCTCTACCTACCAAGCCCCTCAGCGCATTATGGCGCCCTTTAGCTGCTGACTAACAGCCGCCCATACAAGGATTGGCCTCTTCGCTGTGCGTGTGTCCTGTCTCATGTGCTTTCCTTAATGCTGTATGGGGGAGCCCCATTAGAAATTATACCTTCTCACTAACACGTATGTGCTGGGCAACCCTTTCAGCGACCTGAGAGCTATCGCTGCTGCAAGCGTACATTAAACTAAAAGGCTCTAGCATCAACCACTTCTCCCCCACAGCCCACTTTGGTAGTTCCCCACCTCCCGCTTCCGAATCTCTGGTGCCAGCAAGCATCTGGCACCTGACTTGGTTGGTCATAAAAGAATTTGCAACGGTTCGCCCTACCCCCATCTTCCTACCACCCCACCCAACCACCCTGCCAATGCCCAGAGATTTCTTTGCACAATTTTGAAAACAAATAACATTGAAACATCTGGTTAAATGCCCCGAGAACGGCACCCGCTCACCACAAGGAGTTGCTAAATTGCAGCTTTGGCTGGCTGACGTTCCAAACATTTCCCTATATGTCAAAAGGTAAAGGCGTACGGGGGCCTACATACCAAGCACGTGGCACGGACAGCTTACAAACGTCCGCCCTGAGGCCATACATTCATGAAACTAAACCTTTGATTGGGCTGATACATGCCTTGCAGACATAGCAGTTTGACGACTGCCCATTAGGACAAAGACCGCCATCAATAGACCGCAAACGGCCTGAGGTCTCCTGGGTGCGACAAGCTGCACGCCCCCCACAACTGCCATGTGTCCCACCCCTCTGGCAGGATTGCTGCAACGCACCTCTCCGTACCGTAACCCCGATGGCAGCGCTGCTTCTGGTGCCTAAATTGGTGTCATATAAGTTTGCCTGCAGACTCCACTCCCCTTGATTGATGACACTGTCCAATGCAACCCCCCTAGACGACAATAAATGCCTCCACCATCCCTTGGTACCCTCTGGAATGGCGACCGGCGTGCGCGTGAAATGCCTGGAGAGAGAACGCCCTACTCAAATGTACTAATGACCCCTCCACAGAGAGGCCAAGCAACGCATGGGTAGTGGGAGGACTGAACTTCATATAGGTAACAAACCGTTTTTACATAGCGCCTCTTGCCGTTTTGCTCCCTCCTCTAAGCACTGTACAATGCAATCCTCATACTGAACCCCGAACTGAAAAGACCCAGTCCCCCCACGCAGCCATCAAACATTACAATACGCACACGACCTTTTATTACGGTGCACGTCATTTTTTACCAATACAATGTTACACACAATAACGATGCAGGGCCATACGTTTGGGACTGGCAAATTCATTAGACAGCGCAGCATAACTTGCCGAGCCATAACGGCGCTGTTTTTTTTTTCCTTTTTTTTTTTTGAATGGCAGGCTGCATATCACTGTAGCACTTTGCAAGACCCCGAAAAACTACGTTATCGTATTACTATTGTATATGACATCTTATGCCTCGAGGGCAGGATAGCTAACACTGCATACTAACCAAGCATGGACAATGAGCCATAATGTAAGCACAAGCAATCCCACCTCAACATACATTGTGCGAACCTCAGAAAGCTGGGAGGAAATACAAATAACATTCCGCGCCCATTTCTGCACTGTGGGACAACCGTCCATCTACTTATTATTATTTTTTTTAAACAGAGTCTTGCCACGTGGGCAACGGCCACCATTAGCCACGAGGCTGTACCTCCTCCTTCCCCCCTATTTTTCCCCTGCGAGTTGCTTTCCAGTTACTGTGTTGTGAAACTCGCCACCTCCACTTTAAATTTCCCGAAAACCTTAACGCTGCAACCTGCGTTTGCCATCGACCATACCCAGTATTCATGACCCTTGACCCCCCAAAAACCTCCGCTTATCACCTCCTACGGAACACCCAAACATCAATGCATCCAACTCCCGAGTTCTCCTTAGTACATGCACCGATTCTTACAATGGAGGCACTAAACCATCAGCTAATACAATGCTGGCCTGAACAATATATATGATCCCCCCCTTACCGACAAGCGCACAAACAAACGCACTTGTTTTCGAACTGGCATGCCCGTGAGTGCACAGGTCTAACCACATGCCTAACACAATATAGGGTTTCCCGCGAGTTAACCCCCACTTCTCTTCTGCTTCCCGTAAGCGCCATGCTCTGCCCCCCACCACACATCACTGATTAGACAAAGCCTTTGAATTAACTGGTGCCGGCCCGCGACTGCATTCTAGTCAATGCAAGCAGCTCTGAAGACCACTCCTGCCCACTTCAAATTATACTTAATGATCGTGTAAACCCAACATATAATAAATGCGACCAGCACGTGATTCTCAATCATCTGCCTTGGCTGCACATCATTTAAAGCCTCACTTCATTACTTCGGCGGATAGTCGTATGTTACCAGTGCCTATACAACCTGGTTGCCCATTATCATTTACGTATCTTTTTTTTTTATATAACCCTGTGCTGGAGCACTGCACGCACTGTCCTGCAGTATATTGCCCCCCCCACCCCGGTGTGATCTCTCCTGCATGTACGTGGGGCATTAACCCTTCAACACGCCATTCGACCCGTCTGAGACTGCTTCCTTTTTTCCATCAGACACATGCGAGCAGTGAAGCACATGCCGGCACTGTCCCACCCCTGATGCAGATTCTAGCATATCACGCGCACACCAAGGGCAACAAATAAAGCGGACGTGCAACCTCACCATATGAAGTGCAAATATGGAGCCACACAAAATACCTTGTTCTCAGCTACCCATTGTCCACGCCCCCACCTCGCACGCCCCCCTACGTATGATATTCACCTTGTGTCTGTTTGCTCTGCGAAACACGACGATTGCTCTTAGCTGGAACTGAAAGCTTCCATCCCTGGAACGCTTCGACGCTGGAAACCTTTCCCCTACTGGACATCACGATCAAATGAGCAGGATACATCATGAACAAGGAATACGAACTAGCAGTATTGTTTCTTCCTTCTGAGGGCACAAGTGGAAGTTGCTTTCAACTTTGCAATTGTTACTTCCTGCACAGTTGAAGCAACTAGTGTGAAATGTGTCACTGGGCCCCAAATCAGCACTGCAGGCAGGCTGCCCCCCCAGGGTCAGGACTGGGAGGGAGGCGGCAGGTGTTACAATTGCTTTAGTGTTTGCAATTGTGTGCAGAGTGCAGTCTGCAGACAGTGCCGCCGGCGCCTCCTGGCTCCTGCCCTGCCCAACCCAGCACAGCCCCAGCCCCCTCCCCCCCTATGAGTCTGACTCGACTTCCTGGCCGCGGGCGGCTTGCTGTGACTGTGAGCCTGTGATGACTCGGACGAGCTGCTCCAGGTGGGCCGCGGCGCCGGCATGCCGCACACACACTGTTACTGTGGGCAGGGCAGGCCAGGCCTGCCAGTGCCAATAAACAAATTACCCCAAAGTCATTCGGCCGCGTATTTACATTTGGTGGCTAGCCTTAAATTATATTTTATTTAAAAAAAAAAAAAAAAAAAAAAATCACAAAATGATGATTGGAGCAAGTGCGCGGCAAAATAAGCACTATGCGCGGCTCACAATCAAAAGGTGCGCGGCCGCACATGCGCGCACCTTACAGGGAACATTGGTGACGATATTCCCAAAGCGAGTGAAAACGCCCTGAAGGAAGGAGAAACATATTTCATAGATGGGTCAGCATCAATAAATCCAGAAACAGGGGAAAACATGTAGGGATGGCAGTAGTATGAATGGAAGAAGATAGCTATGAAACAATCGTCCAAAAGAACCTCCCGTCCCATTACTCCGCACAAGCGGCGGAACTAACTGCATTAATTGAAGCATTACGCGCAGAAAAGGATGCACAGTGACGATATATTCAGATTCAACATATGCAACTACCACTGTTCATTCAGGTCTATCGCGCTGGCATAGGAGGGGGTTCAGACGAGCGGATGGCTCGCCAGTACACCACTCTGCACTACTGAATGAATTGATAGATGCATTATCGGAACCATCAGTAGTGGTGGTGGTGAAATGCCAAGCCCATACCAACAATACAGATGCGATCTCATTGGGAAACGCGGCAGCCAACGCAGTGGCGAAGGAAGACTCGTATTTCAATATAACACCAGTAACGGAATGCATTGTAAAGGCAACCACTGTAGAGCCACTAGAAGAAGCTTATAGCAAGACACCCATAGCACAGCTAATAGAGCTACAGAGGAGAGCACCACCGGAAGAGCAAGAGTTGTGGGGCAAGCAAGGGTGTAAACAGTCAGCTACAGATCTCATTTGGAGACAGGAGACAACAGGAAAGGTAGTGATGCCAGTAGAATTACTAGAAGTAGCATTCCAACAGCTGCACTTCCCAGCCCATGTAGCGAAACAACACATTGCCGCAGACATTCAGGAACATTGGTTTGTCCCTAACCTACAGGACCATTTGTCAAAATTTGTCATAGAGTGTACAACATGTCAAACATACAATTCAGGGATGACATTGAGGACATTGCGAGGAACTTTGCCACAACCAGTAGGGCCATTCAGAGAACTCCACATAGACTTCGCCAACATGAGAGATGTAACGGAGCAAGATATCTAATAGTGGTGGTATGTCCATTTTCAAGGTGGGTGGAGGCGGGTCCATGTCCCCACCCAGACGTGAAGTGTGCGTCAAAATTTCTAGTACCAGAAGTGTTTTCCCGGTGGGGGATATGTGATGTGATACGGTCAGACAACGGCACACACTTTGTGAATGACCTCTTCAAGGAAGTGACAACACTCTTGGGGGTAAAACACAAACTGTGTTCCATTTATCATCCGATGGCCAATGGGATGGTAGAAAAGATCAACGGCCTGCTCAAGAGTAAATTATCAAAGTTGTGTAACACACTAAAGAAAAACTGGTTATATTGCCTGTCCCTAGCACTGTTCCAACTCAGGACGCAACCATGCAAGGACCACCATCTGAGCCCCCATGAAATTGTGACTGTGTGGCGAATACACACACTACTCTCCCCGATTAGGAGAGCATCAGACGCACACAGGGCTGCCACAGTGCTGGGGGAATAATTTAAGGAATATTTGACCCAGCTGACCTGCGCAGTCCGAAGCATAGTGTGACAAATAGCACCATACTTTACTGAGAATGTGGCAACTGACACCACAACACCAGCCGAAGACAGCCCAAGTGGGCCACTGATGCCAGGGGCACAGGTGTATGTCCGAAGCTTTGTGAGAAGATGGAATTCACCTAGGTTCCATGGCCCCTATGAGGTCATATATAGTACACCCACTGCATTTAAAGTTAAGGGACTGAAATATTGGGTGCACCTCTCAGATGTGAGGAGGGCACGCGATAGTACACTCCCTCAGATCGAACAGGAATGTGCAACTGGTACTACAAACAATGTTGAGAAACAATGACAATGTGATTTAATGAAAAGGAACATGAAAGGATGGTATGCTCTCTGGTTTGCTCTGCCCTATGTGCGTATCCCTTTTCCTTTCACTCTCTTTTCATCAGTGTCTCTCTCCTACTATAAAAATGCCTAAAACAGAAGACGTAATTGAAACAAAGGCCTGAGAAATGTATATAAAAAAAGCAATCGTAAATGGAATTAATGAGTAAATATGAAATGTAAATATATAAATAAATGTACATATTCTGGTGACTTAACAATTTTATATCACCCCTCCAGGTGACAAATGGCCCAACGAAGTACAATTACAGAGAATGCAATAATGTTAGATAGTGATAGGGACGCCATCAGGGCGAAAAGGTTTTGCAACGTTGAATGTGTTTTGAAATGTGCTGCAGTTTTGTTTTCAGTGATGTTGTTTTTCATGGCCTGGTACTATACTCTCTTATCTCTGGTTAATGATTTGCACAAAGGGGGGAGCGGGGCTAATATGATACGAGAGGGTTCCAACTTAATATGGACTGGAGTAAAGACAATGTGGGGAGAAACTTATAATATTGGTGTTAACAATACAAATGTAACGCAACCTTCAGAACACGCCGCTGCAGGCCCAACAATTGTCTCTTTGTCACATTCTGGCATAAATATGAATAATGATTATGAATTGAACGAATATGATGGCGACTACTATTGGCCGAGCAACCTAGCAAACACAAGCACAAATGCACAGATAGCCATAGAACCTACCTCATATTATGCTGCTACTAATGAGTACACACATGCAATATTCAACAGCAATGACACTGCCTGGGCTGGAATGTTCCCAATACATTACCGAAGAGTGGGAATATCCAAGGAGGGAGGGGAAAGGAGAAGGAAAAGGAGGGCGAGAGGGAAAGGATTTGACATCTATCAAAACCTAGGGTTAGATGAAATAGAAGACCCCCGCCACCCTGATCAATCTAACAAATGGTACTCGGACATGAGTGCTACGGCAAAGCAAGCAACACGTGAAAGCTGCTATGTCTGTTCACTCATACCTCATGCATCAGGGACGTCCAAAATGTTGATACCCCAGGAAGTGCCCTTGTCGGAGGCTCAATGTTTAATTCACTTAGTTCTGTGTAGGATAAAAAGCACCTTCCAGACACACACCGTCAGCCTGGAAAGAATGGAGAGTGTGAGAACATGCAAGAGCCGGTGTCAAGGAGTAATTTGCCTCAGAGAGCCATTTCTTGTCATAAAAGGGACGAGGTATGCAGAGAACAAATGGCACGATGAAACTATTGAATGCAGAGCAGAAGCACTCCGGGGGCTGGCTGAAGACGTGTTCCAATGGATAAAAGGAGTGTGCACCCCTATCTGGTCACAGCATCTTGCTAAGCTAACATGGATTACAGCACTGGAAAAGCCCATAAAAACACAAAAAGAAATATCGCACGAACTGTGCTTCTTTGGAGAAGGAAAAGTGAACATGGGGGAAGCAAGAAAATGCAACAAGACAGTAATAATACCAGACATGAAAAAAGGCAGCGCAACCCTCATGGACATGTACTGGGTTTGTGGCAAACCAGCCTACCTGCATCTACCCACATCCTGGAAAGGTACTTGCGCCTTAGCCACTTTCCATACAGCCCTGATGGTAATACCAGAAAGCCATATCCAGGGAGCAGCAGGAGATTCAGCTGGCAGTGCCACAACAAGAAAACACAAAACTTCCAGTTTATGAACTGTTGTCAGAATACGAGTTGAAAACAAAGTTGTCACGAAGCAAAAGATCATCCAACTATATTTCGCCTGAATCGTCAAAACTCCTTGCTGAGATCCCGCAAAAATACAAACTGTTCTCATCTGCAGAGACATTTTTCGCATCGCTCCTAGCACCAGGGCTCCAAGCACAAGCAAACGCCAAATGGTTACAAATAGTGCGCTGGGAGCTCATCCAACTGGCCAACAACACAGAAGAAGGATTCAACGTTATAAAAATAGAGCTCCGCACCCTGCGCCTAATGACAATGCAAAACAGATATGTTCTAGATCTCCTCACGGCGATGGACGGTGGTATTTGCCGAAAAATCGGGGGGGCCTGTTGCACATTCGTTCCATCCGAATATGCAGATAACGGGACACTCTCGCATGTGATTACAGCAGTCCACAATCTAGGAGAGAAGATGAGAATAGAGGGCGAGCAGAAGAAAGTACATGGTTTGACAACTTGTTCAGCTGGATACCATCATGGGTAAATGTGATGATGAAAATACTCTCCATCATTGTCTTTGTGTTGCTATTTTTCTGCATGTGCCAACTGGGACTCCGGTGTTGTGCAAAAAGTATGCCTACCTCGACTATGATGATGGTAACTATGGGCCGACTGACAACGGTAGCAACTATGATAGATGCACAAATACAAACAGGAGAACATAACCCTCCAAAGTACAGGATGACTGCCATATACAGGCAATACGGGGACAAGGTCGATAATTTATACCACACCACAATAAAGGAACCAACCGAATTGAAATGGTATAACAAGGTATGGATAGACTTGGACGGGGATGGTGGGATATACTTTACAAAAACACTAAAATGGGGACTCCAGGTCAAGTCTGTCCACGGCCATACCTGGAAAGCACAAATATATATAGGACAACTAAGGGGCCAGGATAAGCAAGCTTCTTTAGGTGAAAGGACAGACATTTTTATTTAATACATACTGTTATCAACATTGATCAGTTCGCACATCTCACAATTGGAGGTGAAAAAATTCAATTCACATCCACAAACATGTTTGTAAAATAAATGTATTAGTTCTAAAAACTCCCATATGGATTGTAAAAATCTCATAATATGTATCAAAATTAGAATAAATGCATAAAACACAAGATACAATAAACGTAATGATTCATATTAACATTCACAGTGCATAATAATTCATAATAACATTCACAATGCATAATGCAACAAACTCAAAACCACTCGCATCACTGACTACTCCATCCATACTACAATCGTTCAAATTCACCAAACTAAACACACCTTGATTACAATAATTGTCAAAAAACACAAATGTAAAATTTAAACCACAAAAATTAGCAAAATTAACATATTCTAGCCAGTAACAAACAACAAAGTACTGCTAAATATAAAGTTTCCAATAACTCGAAAACTTGACTTGTCACATTAATTCATCACTGCTCATGACAATAATCAAAAGTCCAACATGTTTCTTTCCATCTTAATTATTAAACTTTTTTTGTGGAAATTCATCAGGGATATAGAAGGTCTGAAGTCATCAAAGCGGAATGAAACTGGATTCTTGCAATATATTGAATACAACTGCCTTTGCCTGACACCTAAATAAGAAAGCAAGAGTTACTGATCTCATACCAAATAACATTAATGGGTTCAGTATATATCTACTACGCTCTATAAATGAGCAAGCAGCACAAGGCCATAAAACCATACAAAACACACATTCACCTTAAAGTGGTCACAAGAATCGGTGATCGGACCAACAGAGCACAGAACTATATAAATTGTGTTCTCGCCCAATGTACTGTATAAAAGAGTGAAATAAGCTAACCCTAAGAATGGCATAAAGCATAACTCTGTGTAATAACCAATTACACCAATAACTAGGTCCCACTCGAGATGTTAGAGTAGAACAGTATATACTTTACATGCACTTCAGATGAATTGGCAAGAAGAGGAAATAGCTTGAGAAGTGTATGCAGAGCATGCATGCCAATAAAGGGTACCCCAGTCTGGGAAGAAGGAGTCGCTGAAGCTGAGTAGTACCGAAGGGAGAATGAAAAGAATAAATTGTTATAATCAGTTACTTTAATTGTAACAAAAGGGGGGAATGTGTGGGAGTGAGGGGCAATCAGGCCCCTCGCGTCCTCTACTTCTCAGTACAAAACTCGGACCAAGTGCCTCCAGTAGTGGGTTCGCCCCTTGCCCTTATGCGATGTTAACTTTGGTTGACTTTCGCGTAGATGGGTCCCCTGAGCAGGACATTTTTGTACCCCCTTTCGACTCCATCTTGGTGACTAGATCACACTGCGATATTACAAAAACTCTTCTCTTCCCTTTTCTTGCAGCAGCACGGCCAGGCGCGCAGAGCCCCGGGCCCCCACCCTTGTTCTCACTCTGACTGGAAAACTCAGTGGTTCCATTCTCACGCTGAAGTCGGAGGTGCTTGCAACACATAATAAATGTAACACATCACTCTTCCTCTGAGATCTCTGTCCTGCATGTGAACCAGCATGAGATAAGCACATAGCTCGTCCATCTCCACAAACGTGTCCTTGCCTCCACATCCTCGCCAGTGGAAACTTACTGCTAGCGTGACCCTGTGTCCCTGCAAGATATTCCTTTCATGTGCCAGACCACTGACCACGCCATGATGCCCACCCAGCAGATCCCCAACTAACATTAGACCCCTGTTGCAGTATATCATTGCCTACCACTAACAAATGCCACATATCAGAGATTCTTATGAGTGCAGACCTTAACCTCAACCAGTGTATTATAGTGGTCAAGACACTTAACCTAAGACCTATATAATCCAATGTTATTGATAGTATAGATATATGTGTGACTTTTATAGAGACATGATAAACTAAGACTTTGAACAATTGTTATTTAGTGCATGCATTTTGAGAATATATTATGTTAGCTTAGATAGTGACCACCCTGCCTCCCAGCGACCTGACCTTCACCCATTCGGAGCAGAGAGGACTGACGTCAATCCTCCCGCCAACCAAGCAACCAACCCGGAGGAAGAGATGCCACCCACACCTGAGACCTTGTGTGGACTAGCCAATCGGGGACCAATGTAGTATCCTATGTGAGCTGCGTCAATTACTCTATAAAATGTGAAGTAATGATAACTTGTGTCAGAGCGCTCTCAGGGATCTTTTGAATGCCATTCATTAGATAAACCTTGCCTTGAACTCTTGCAGCCTGCTCTCTATGCCTTTTCCTGGTCTAGGGTGTGTCTGTTTTATTCTTTTGCACGTATAAGTTGGGGAGGGCACAAACAGTTTCCAGGACTTGTGAATCTGAGTGATGATGCAAGGCTGTGCAGTGATCTCCACAGTGGAAGGAGGAGCAGTGTAGTTGGAAGGTGGAGTGTGGAGTCGTCACAATTAATGTACCTTCACCTATACGGTGCCTTTAGGTGGAGGAAATCGTAGAGGTGCATTGTGGTAGTCATAGGAAGTGTGCTTTGCAAGGAGTGTAGGGACTGGATGGGCAGTCTACAGGCAATGTAGACAGAAATGTTGTGTCTCACCTGTTCCTTGCTAAATAAGTGTGTTTGTCCCATGTCCTGATGAAGGTTTGCAACATGGCAGACAGATGAGGGCAAGGCAAAAACTTCCATGGGTCACTGATGCATATATTATGAGTTGTCTTTCCCCAGAGAGGGTTGTGAGGGATTGCCAAATAGCAAAGCTGTGAGGTCACCCAGACAGGGGGTCGTCTGCAGCTAGACAGTTTAACCTCAGACATTCCATACTACTTGCTGCACAACAGCGAGGAAGGAGCAGAAAGGATGCCTCGACGAATGTTGGTGTGCTGTCAGAGGTGGAATCTGTGTTTGTGTTGTCTTCCCAAGGCAGAAGGTAACTTACTTACTTCAACTCTGGGAGATACCAGGTTTATTTTAGATATCCCTGGTTTAAAACACTTGTGTAGTAAACAAACCCTCCTAGACTGCTTATTTAGGTTAAGTCAAAACACTGCAGACCAAACATGTGACTTCATCAAATTTTATGAACACGTAATATTCAATCAGTAAAATTCTGGTCACCCTTTGCCTAAAATACAACAATATCATCACATGTTAACAAGACAGGAATATATACATCAGTCCATTTTAAAACACATATACTAAAAACCATTATTAAAGTGCAATATGCCAAAGGTGAAAGTGCTTTGTGGTACCAATTCTCTGCACCTCTAATTGTGAAATATTTGCACCTATTCTACAGATCCTCTTCCCGATCTAATATTCCTAACATTGACCAACATGTTTAATTCCTCTTATATCAGACCTAATCTTTGGAACATATTCAGTGGCTTTCTACACATTTTTACTACCTAGGGCAATCAATGGTTGTTAGGGAGAATTCTCTGTTTAGGCTGAATTTCCTAACCTAGTGAGTCCCCCAGCAACTTTGCTGGATTTCGGGAGTTTGTTTTTTTCCATCCTGCCAAGAGTGAGACTCTTTTTCTCCCACTCTTGGACATGTATGTGTGTAATTCCTTTTGAAAGGTCAACGTGTTCGATGGACTATGGGGTCTTTTACTCCATAGGGTCTCATATGTTTTTCTATGTGTGTTACACCGCACCCTATGTGCCGCAACACTGGGGAGTCCTAGCGGACCCCCGCCATAGACTCCATACCCGGGGACTGACTACTGTCTCCCCGGGCATGTAAAGTCACCATTGGCTTTACTAGACCTAAATTTACTAACAGAACTAGTACAAACCATCTTATTGTGGACGTACTAGTAGGGGTAATTCGATTACTCCTAGATCTGTTACTCGAGGGGGCACTGTCCCGTCCCCCCTCGTCGAGTTTTGGCTGGTGGCAGTGGAAACTACTTGTTTTGTTCGACCCCGAACATAACCCTATGGGATTCGTCCCATTGCTGGAGATTGATACTTTTTCTCGTTAATCTCTAATGTACCACCGATCTACTTATCTTAAATAAGTTTTATCGGATGGTATTTTCTGCCAGAACTCGGTTTGTAAAATGGTGTCTGTGTTCGTCTCTGTGACTCCTAAACCAAAGGTCGAGCCCTTTGTTCCACTTTTGGCTGCCTCTGTACAGAGACCCTCCAAAGTGGTGCCATTCTGTCTGAGTTACCACACAGGTGTGGGAGGGGGTTTAGGGACCCTGGACCGAGTTGCCTTGCCAACTCCGGTCGCACTCTGGAGTGATTGGCCCAAGTGGTGAGCCTTCCCGCTCACCACTTAGCATCTGTTGATTGACAGCTAGGCTGAATGAATGGGGGTTTTCTGCATAAAAGCAGGGCTTTTGGGACTGGATCTTCAAAAGTCGCCACAGGACCTAAGAATCCGACGAGGGTAACGCTGAGCCAACCTGCACGACGGCACCTCCGGTGGAGCCCTGCAGAACCGACTCACCACTTCCCGACGACAGAGGAGATCTCCCTGCCAGAGAGTCTCTTCCCCTGGCTGGTGGGAACAACCAGTCCCCTTTGCTTTTTATTCACCCAGGACGCAGTGGTCGAATTGCCCATGAGGAGTACCCCGGCAACCTGATAGCCACTACCCCTGTACCATGACCAAAAGGTGGTGCCTTGTGACGGAGCACTCCGCGGCTGTCTCTTCCCTGGTGGTGCACCGGACTTCACTTTTCTTCGACGACGAGATCATCTCTACTCTTGGCAAAGACCCGACGTGCATCCACCACCAGGAACAACTGCCCCCGCCGGAGCTGCCCTCCACAACAAGGTACCGTGTCCGCCTGGCGTTCCTTTCGATCGGTTCGAGTGAGGTGTCTTAATCCTCTCCGTTCCGTTGGGTCGCCTCCAAGCTTGTCTCATTTATTGTTCTGAACTGGTTCAATCTGCCGATAACAATTTGCTACAAAGACTTGAATGCATCTCCACTAGAGACTTGTTGGGACATCGCGCCTTGCCTCTCTCCGAGTGGGCCTGGCCTCTGAACTTTATGATCTATTGTGATTCTTGCCTTCCCGCCTTGCATTTTATCCGCGAAGGATTGAACTGTGTTGATTTCATAACCTGCCTATCTTTTTCTCTCCCGTCCTAACTAATATTAGAGTGTCATCTAGGTTGAGGTATACACCTCTGTCTGAAAATAAGTGGTACCGGTAGAACCTAGAGTTGTCGAAATATTGCTAGGGGGAGTGATCGTTTTCTGCTTCGTAGAGTAATTGTGTTTGATTTGTTTGCCGTGAATTCGCCATAGTGTTTTTCATAGATGTTTCGATATAAATAAATACCTTAATATCTTTACACTAAGCCTTGTTGCGTGTTTACTTGTCTTGCTGGGAAGAATTGCCCTATTTTGTATACTCCACATACTGCTCAACTCTTCTTGAGGGAAGTCTGACTGCTCAGCCACAGCTACCAAGTGAATCTGTGTGGTGCAGACTGCTACCAAGTGGGTTCACCGCCAAACACCTGTAGTCCTAAATCTTTTGCAGTGGTCCCAGAGGGAACTGCACAGGTTTCCGCCTAACACTGGTGTACAGCGGTGGGATTTGTATCGAGTATACAGTTTAGAGTGCTTTTTGACACTGTAGGATAACTAACCACAAAACTTTGCACAAAAAGCAACTTTCAAAAAACATGTCTACGATGGAAACTTACAGTCAAGAGTCCTTGTCAGGTGAAAATACTGAGAGCCTGCGAGCTCTCTGTAGGCAAGAGAATCTTCCTGTAAGAGGCAAGAAGTTAGAGCTAATCGAGAGATTGCTGGCGAACCAAAGTCTGGGTAATGGTTCAGAGGAACCAAGCTCTCCAGCAAATGTAGATAACAGTGATGGTGTTGATCTAAATCATAATTCTGATGATAGCGATGAAGAGGCTGACGAGGACGGAGAGGCTAACAAAACTGGCTCCCCTGCTCCTCTACCTGCCTTACCAGCTGTGCCTACGGGGCCCATACCAGGTCCCACAAGTAACCCTGCTTATTTTGAACTTGAAAAAATGAAGCTCGAATTAGAATACAAACGGTTCTTGGCCCAATCTGAACGAAACCAAGAGCTCGAGTTCAGACGGATGCATGCCCAGGCTGAGCAGAAGCAAGCAGAGTTAAGACTCAGAGAAATAGAACTTAATCACGAGTTAGAGATGAAAATGTTGTCTATGGAAAATGCTTCTCTCTCCTCTGGTTCCTCTAGGAGCTCCAGTCCCAAAAGACCCTGGATGCTGAAGGAATTAGTGGGTATGTATGAACCGAGATTGGATGTGTTCGATTGGTTGAAACTGTTTGAATACAATCATGGGCTCCAGGACATCACCCGGAATGCGTTGCTTCCCTGGTTGTTCTCTAGGCTCCCTCCTGTTGCGACTGATGTGGTAATGGAGTTGGGGGAGGCGGATAAGACGGATTACGAAAGTGTGAAACTAGCTTTAATAGCTAGATTCGGGAAGACCCCTTCCCAGTATCTTAAGAGGTTTAGAACCCTCAAAAAGCATCATGGTACCCCTTGGGCTACCTGGGTGAGTGAAGGGTTGAAAACTTAGAGGGATGGATTAAGGGTTACAAAGTGAACACTTATGAGGGTATGATGAATCTTTTTATGTTGGAGTCTATTTATGATGCCTGTTCTCCTGAGCTCAGACAGCACTTGGCTGATTCGAAGGAATTGGATTCCAGGGAGCTAGCTAAGGCTGCTGACTTATGGGTTGCCAACAGGGCTACTCATAAGGATTCTGGGGCAACTTAGAAAAAGGATGAGGGAAAACAGCCTAATAAAGACTCAAAAGAGAATTCGAATAACTCACATTCCAAAGAGGGCCCCAAACAAAACCAGAAGGGTAAGCCACCGGGAAAACCACAGCAGAATAGTGTGTCTTCTGGTGCCAAACCGGAAGGAGGTCAGAACAAGCCATCATTCCAGAAAGCATTTGGTAAATGCTTTGTTTGTGGCTCGACTGACCACGTGAAAGGAGATCCCAGAAGTCAGGGTAAACCTTCAGGGGTCCAGCTTGTCTCCTTAGCCTTCGCTCCAGAGGAGGAAGTCCAAATGGCAAGTGGAAACTTTCTACTGCTAGCTGACAAACCCATTGGAGTCTCAGCCAGTGTTTCTTTAGTATCTCTGGGGTTGTGGGAACAACAGAATTTAGATGTCTATAATTCTATCCCCGATAATACTAAAGAGTATTATAAGGACAGTGTCCAGGTGAATGGTCAGGAGACTCCTGCCATTAGGGACACTGGGGCCAGCATAACTGTGGTGGATAAATCGTTTTTTCAGGCTGAGGATGTTGCTAAGGCACCCAAATGCCTCACCAAGTTAGCTGGAGGGCCTGTGCAGATGCTTCCCCAATTACCAGTTCTCATCCAGTGTAACGACATGACTGTGAAGATACCTGTCAGTATACAAAGTGAGGTACCAGGACGCGTACTGTTGGGTAACGATTTGAAAACTCTCGGAGTTGTATCACATACTCCCAGACCTCCTAGTAAACGGTTACAGGAGCTAACCAGACCTGCAAGGGAGAGGACCATGCGCGGTACTCTCCAGGAGATGATGAAGAAAGATATCACTCCAGCTCCACTGGAATTGTCGGCCGCTGTCTCCACGAAATCAGAAGCGAAAGGGAAACCTAAGACTTCTATCCCGAAACCAGCAGCCCGCATTCCAGTGCAGCCAACACGGACTTCCCTGCGGTTGTCCGCAGTTACACCCGTAACTCAACCTCCAGGCGAGGCTGAGAGGGAGGTACAACCCTGTGTGGTAGATTTACACTCTGAGGAAGAGGTAATGGAAGGCCAGGAACTCATTGGAGATCTGGATCCTGTTGACCATCCTGAGCTGCAGTCTTTACTGGCAGAAGGTGGACCCAGCAGGGCAGACTTCAGTAAGGGACATAGAGAATGTCCAACTCTGGAAGGTCTTCGCCACCAGGCAGAAGCTCAGGCTGAAGGGCAAGAGCCTGGGAAATACAGGTTGCACTGGGAAGATGGCCTCTTCTACAGTGAACCGACCGAGTCTGCACCTGGAGACTACAAACGACTTGTAGTGCCCCAAGAGAACAGACCACAGTTCTTGCAGTTAGCCCACGAGATTCCTTTGGCTGGTCACTTGAGTTTCAAGAAGACTAAGGAAAGGCTCTCTCTCTACTT
Organism: Ambystoma mexicanum; assembly: GCF_040938575.1. NCBI lineage: Eukaryota > Metazoa > Chordata > Amphibia > Caudata > Ambystomatidae > Ambystoma > Ambystoma mexicanum. The sequence continues at coordinate 357,997,817 of NC_090928.1, forward strand.
CTATTGGCCGAAGATGGGGGCCGAAGTAGAAAAACACTGCAGGAGCTGCCACACCTCACCTGCCAGATCTCTGGTAAGGTTGGCTCCAAGAATGTGGCACCTTTAGTGCCTCTCCCAGTCGTGGGAGTCCCATTTGAGAGAGTAGGGATTGACATCGTTGGTCCCCTTGATCCTCCAACCTCCTCAGGCAACAGGTTTATACTTGTTGTAGTAGACCATGCTACTAGGTATCCTGAGGCAATTCCTATGAGGACTGTTACAGCCCCGGCTGTGGCTAAGGCCCTCCTTGGTATTTTTACTAGGGTCGGGTTTCCTAAGGAAGTAATCTCTGACAGGGGGTCAAACTTTTTGTCCCACTACATGAAAGCCATGTGGAAAACCTGTGGAGTTACTTACAAGTTCTCAACAGCTTACCACCCACAAACCAATGGGTTGGTAGAACGGTTCAACCGAACCATGAAGAGCATGATAGGTGCTTTAGAGGAACCCCTTAAGCTTAAGTGGGACCTTCTACGGCCATGCCTTCTCTTTGCTTATAGAGAAGTCCCTCAGGAGGGCGTAGGTTACTCGCCCTTCGAACTACTCTATGGTCATCCCGTCAGAGGTCCATTGGCCCTGATTAAGGAGGGGTTGGAGAGTGCTCCTTCCCCCAAGCCAGTCAGAGTGACTGACTACGTGATAGGTCTCCGGAGGAGAATGTCAAACATGATGACGGAAGCAAGCGATAACTTGAAAGCTGGACAAGCATTGGTCAAGCACTGGCACGATCAAAAGGCTAACATGGTTGAGTTCGCTCAAGACCAGCTCGTTCTCGTTATGATCCCAACAAGGCAGAGGGCCTTGCAAGATAAGTGGATGGGATCCTTCCGAGTCGTGGGTAAACTCGGAGAGGTTAACTATCTGGTGGACTTGGGCAATCCCAAGGAGGCTCCGACAGTCTTCCACACCAACCGACTTAAAGCGTATGTCTCACGACCTGATGTAGGAGCATTGCTTCTAGCATCATCCGAGGAAGAAGAAGAGAGTGAAGCTCTTCCGGATCTCCTCAGAGGCTTACCTTTAGATGAAAAAATTGAAGGAGTAAATCTCTCCTGCAATCTGACACCCGAGCAGCAAGAAGAGTGCAAATCTATGTTGAATCAGTTTGCCTCTCTGTTCTCGCTTTCACCAGGCTTGACCCCTTGGGGCCAGCACGACATACTCACTGGTGACTGTCTGCCAGTCAAAAGCAGAGGATACCACATGTCAGAAAACGTACGAACCCACATCAAAGGTGAGGTCAGCAAGATGCTTGATCTCGGGGTAATAGAGCCCTCTACTAGTCCATGGTCTAGCCCCGTTGTGTTAGTACCAAAGGCCGGATCTAGAGAACTTAGATTCTGCGTGGATTATAGAGCTCTTAATGCAGTCACCAAGATGATGCCCACCCTTTTCCAAGAACAGATGAGTTGGTGGATAAACTTGGCGCCGCCAAGTTCCTCAGCACATTTGACTTGACGTCAGGCTATTGGCAAATAGCCCTGACAGACCATGCCAAGGAGAAAACTGCATTTTCTACCCCCGTTGGCCTATACCAGTTTAAGGTAATGCCTTTCGGATTGAAGAATGCACCTGCTACGTTTCAACGGATGGTAAACCAGGTTCTGAATGGGATGGAGGACTTCTGCATGGCATACTTGGATGACATCGCAGTGTTCAGAAATTCCTGGGAAGAACATGTAACCCACCTGAGAGATGTTTTGCAGGCTCTTGGTCGAGCCAATCTGACCATAAAGGCGAGCAAATGCCAAATTGGACAGAGTAAGGTCATCTATCTTGAGCATGAGGTAGGCGGTGGAGAAATAAGGCCTTTGCTCAGTAAAATTGAAGCTGTGCAAAATTGGACAACACCGACTACTCAAACCCAGGTGAGAGCCTTCCTAGGCCTCACTGGGTATTACATGAATTTCATAGAGAACTATGGGACCATAGCTTCTCTACTGAATGTCATCTCCTCGCCCAAATTTCCTAAAAAGGTTAAATGGAACGAGGAGTGCAATCAGGCTTTTGAAAACCTGAAAAAGGCTCTTTGCCAAGCCCCAGTACTCAGAGCTCCTGATTACCGCCAACACTTCATTGTGCAGACAGATGCTTCAAATGTAGGAATAGGTGCCGTACTCAGTCAACTGGATGGGAAAGGTAGGGAGCATCCCGGTTGCTTCATCAGCCGCAAGCTGAAGGATCCTGAAACAAGGTGGGCAACAATCGAAAGAGAGTGCTTTGCTATCGTGTGGGCTCTGAAGAAGTTTAGGCCGTACTTGTATGGTTCTACTTTTGTCATTCAGACTGACCACCAACCCTTGAGATGGTTAATGCAAATGAAAGGGGAAAACCCAAAACTATTGAGATGGTCGATCTGCCTGCAAGGGTTTGATTTCACCATTGAGCACAGGTCAGGGTGTCACCACCAAAATGCTGATGGTCTCTCTAGGATGTATGTCATCGACTAGAGGTATGAGATTCATCCAGGAGTGGATTAAATCCTCCTGTCCATTAGTCTGGGGGGGGCGAGTGTTAGGGAGAATTCTCTGTTTAGGCTGAATTTCCTAACCTAGTGAGTCCCCCAGCAGCTTTGCTGGATTTCGGGAGTTTGTTTTTTTCCATCCTGCCAAGAGTGAGACTCTTTTTCTCCCACTCTTGGACATGTATGTGTGTAATTCCTTTTGAAAGGTGAATGTGTTCGATGGACTATGGGGTCTTTTACTCCATAGGGTCTCATATGTTTTTCTATGTGTGTTACACCGCACCCTACGTGCCGTAACACTGGGGAGTCCTAGCGGACCCCCACCATAGACTCCATACCCGGGGACTGACTACTGTCTCTCCGGGCATGTAAATTCACCATAGGCTTTACTAGACCTAAATTTACTAACAGAACTAGTACAAACCATCTTATTGTGGACGTACTAGTAGGAGTAATTCGATTACTCCTAGATCTGTTACTCGAGGGGGCACTGTCCTGTCCCCCCTCGTCAAGTTTTGGCTGGTGGCAGTGGAAACTACTTGTTATGTTCGACCCCGAACATAACCCTATGGGATTCGTCCCATTGTTGGAGATTGATACTTTTTCTCGTTAATCTCTAACGTACCACCGATCTACTTATCTTAAATAAGTTTTATCGGATGGTATTTTCGGCCAGAACTCGGTTTGTAAAATGGCGTCTGTGTTCGTCTCTGTGACTCCTAAACCAAAGGTCGAGCCCTTTGTTCCACTTTTGGCGGGCTCTGTACAGAGACCCTCCTAAGTGGTGCCATTCTGCCTGGGTTACCACAGGGGTGTGGGAGGAGGTTTAGGCACCCTGGACCGAGTTGCCTTGCCAACTCCGGTCGCACTCTGGAGTGATTGGCCCAAGTGGTGAGCCTTCCCGCTCACCACTTAGCATGTGTTGATTGACAGCTAGGCTGAATGAATGGGGGTTTTCTGCATAAAAGCAGGGCTTTTGGGACTGGATCTTCAGAAGTCGCCACAGGACCTAAGAATCCGACGAGGGTAACGCTGAGCCGACCTGCACGACGACACCTCCGGTGGAGCCCTGCAGAACCAACTCACCACTTCCCGACGACAGAGGAGATCTCCCTGCCGGAGAGTCTCTTCCCCTGGCTGGTGGGAACAACCAGTCCCCTTTGCTTTTTATTCGCCCAGGATGCAGTGGTCGAATTGCCCGTGCAGAGCACCCCGGCAACCGGATAGCCACTACCCCTGTACCGCGACCAAAAGGTGGTGCCTTGTGACGGAGCACTCCGCGGCTGGTCTCTTCCCTGGTGGTGCACCGGACTTCACTTTTCTTCGACGACGAGATCATCTCTACTCTTGGCAAAGACCCGACGTGCATCCACCACCAGGAACAACTGCCCCCGCCGGAGCTGCCCTCCACAACAAGGTACCGTGTCCGCCTGGCGTTCCTTTCGATCAGTTCGAGTGAGGTGTCTTAATCCTCTTCGTTCCGTTGGGTCGCCTCCAAGCTTGTCTCATTTATTGTTCTGAACTGGTTCAATCTGCCGATAACAATTTGCTACAAAGACTTGAATGCATCTCCACTAGAGACTTGTTGGGACATCGCGCCTTGCCTCTCTCCGAGTGGGCCTGGCCTCTGAACTTTATGATCTATTGTGATTCTTGCCTTCCCGCCTTGCATTTTATCCGCAAAGGATTGAACTGTGTTGATTTCATAACCTGCCTATCTTTTTCTCACCCGTCCTAACTAATATTAGAGTGTCATCTAGGTTGAGGTATACACCTCTGTCTGAAAATAATTGGTACCGGTAGAACCTAGAGTTGTCGAAATATTGCTAGGGGGAGTGATCGTTTTCTGCTTCATAGAGTAATTGTGTTTGATTTGTTTGCCGTGAATTCGCCATAGTGTTTTTCATAGATGTTTCGTTATAAATAAATACCTTAATATATTTACACTAAGCCTCATTGCGTGTTTACTTGTCTTTCTGGGAAGAATTGCCCTATTTTGTATACTCCACATACTGCTCAACTCTTCTTGAGGGAAGTCTGACTGCTCAGCCACAGCTACCAAGTGAATCTGTGTGGTGCAGACTGCTACCAAGTGGGTTCACCGCCAAACACCTGTAGTCCTAAATCTTTTGCAGTGGTCCCAGAGGGAACTGCACAGGTTTCCGCCTAACAATGGTTAGTGCAAGCACATAACCCTGCAGCCAGACATAAGAGACAGAGAGCCTAAAATGAGTCTATGGGCCTCATTACGAGTTTGGAGGTAGCCGTGGAGCTATTAGCACCATGGCTGCCTCCAAAATCGGGTCCGGGGTCTGTGAATGAGGAATTACCTTGGAGGACCCGGTAATTCCTCATTCACAAAACCAATCCCCATTCCCATTCGAGCCCCTATAGGGCTCAATGGGAATGGAGATAATAACGAGCCCGTTGATAACGGGCCGTTAATAGCTCCTTGGACCCCTCGTGGAACCCGGAAAGGATGTCTGGTTTTACCAGACGTCTGTTCCGGGTCCCGCGAGGGAACCTCGTAATAGGGCGGAATGGGTTTTCCAGCACCGGCACCATTACCGGTGCTGGTAAACCCATTCTGCCAGCCTCGTAATGAGGCCCTATATTTCCATTTAGGTTGTCAGAGATGCAGAGTGAAAAGCCTGCCCAAGGCACAGGGTATTATGTATTGCCAAGCAGGACTTGCCCGATTTCATCATTGAAGCCCATCAGTGTTGTGGATTGTGTTTGTGTATACGACACAGGATGTGATTTATAGGAACTAGTTTAGCACCACATGGTTGTGGGTGTCTTGTCCCCACAACCTTTGCCATGCTAAGAGTATGGGTGGGGCCTGTGCATCTTGCACCGTGACAGGTATTCCATGGCATGTAGCAATGTTAGCAGGGCACAGCATACTGCTATGATTTTACATACAGCATGTGGTGTATATAGCAATTCCCAAACCGAGTGGTCAAGTGAAGGGAAGGATGACTTCAGCACTCTGAATGAGCGCTCCACTATCCCCCTAGTAGCAATGGCCACTGCATTGTAGTGGGCCTCGTCTGGGCTCACAGGATTCCTGATGGGTGTCAGTAGGAATGGTGATAGTGGGTAGGCTATGCCTTCTGCAAAAGTGTAAATGGTACATATATTAGGTTTACAGTCATTTGGTAGGTGTATGTTTTGCATGTGGATGTTCACGTGTCTGTTTGTATGTGCGTGATGGATGTACTCATGGATGAACCACATGCTACCAAAGATTCCAGATGCCAGAGCCTGATGAGTTTGGGAATGAAGTAAGATTGAGCTGTCATGGGTGCATCCAGGGAAATTGGCATTCATAAGCATTATGCACTGTTGGCATCACTAATGACATGTACATTGATGGAATTCTAATGTTTTATGTTGCGGTAAATGTGCTCCATCTCTTTGGGGGAGTTTCATTGCAACATGGGTGCAGTCAGTGATTCTGATGACCGCGGGGATCTGTGCAGCAGCAAAGAGGTGCCCGGCTTCTCTTTGTCTTGTATACGGAGTGCATGGCATGTCAATGTGCCTATGCATGTGTGCTATGATACAGAGCAACACATGGGGAAGGGACTGTGATTGTGTTGGCTGGGAAAGGCCTGCAGCCCAGGCTATGCTGCACTGAATTGACTCAGTAGACAGGAAGTGAAGGGCAGATAACACTTGTACATGAGGTGGTACTGTGTGTGAGCACACAGTGTGTGGTGGCAGGTCATTCTCCCACTCCCTGAACAGGTCAACGATAACATGTGGGCGGAACTGGTATGTGCCATACACCTTCTCATCTGGCATCCAAAAATAATGGTAGGAGTGTGGCATATTCTGGCCCTCCTCATCCTTCTCCTCCTTCCATGTAGTATCACAGGTGCAAGCAACGCGTGATTGGCAATTCTCGTTATTTTTAATTACGTTTGCGTGCATCATTTATAGTTTGCACCTGCTCAGGTCTGGTGGTAAATGTTTGACCATTTGAAGATAATTGTGTAAATTTGGTTAGGTTTGCACTTGATTGGGTGTCTTTTTAGGTTTGCACAGTGCCGCCCTCCCCACGCTCACGTTTTTCCTCAGTTTCCTGTATTAATGACACCTTTTCCATAGCCCACCTCCTTCTTGCAATTTATGCGGGCCTTTTCCTCATGCTGTGGTGCTAGCATGATGTGCTTTGGCAGTGCGCAAAGTTGGAAGAGCCAGCGCAATGTTTAATCTATGAATGACTGTCAGTCTTTTTGTGATGTGCAAAATGTACTTTTTCACTGCAAAGTCACTGTGTGCCACTTAAAATGTTTTGTAAATTAGGCCCAACAAGTCATGGTCCTCTAGCTGCAAAAGGTACAATCATTTTCTAGTGCCAAATACTATAAAGAGAACTACCAACACCCACAATTACAAAAGAAAAAAGACCCACAAAACATGTAGAACACTACTAAAATCTGAATTTCACAAACACACATTGAATGGGTAACATCTGGGGCACACTGCCAAGAGCCCCTCCATAAACTACTTAAATAACAGCTTTGTTCAGTCTTGTGCATTTTGTGTTATCGCTCTTCTGGCGGATGCACCATGTGGCACTTCTATAAATGGTATGCAGAGATGAAATTTCTTCCTTAGATATCTGAATTTCTGAATCAGATTCAGAAGTAGTGATTACAATCAGACTAGTGTATTCAGTGTATTCAAAGGTTTGGCTGTTGCTGCTACAGATCTGCTGATGACATGCAGATCGTGGTCCCCCTCAATCTGGACCAACCTCAGCTGGCTGCCAACCTTAACAACTTTTTGAAATCTGTTGGCGGGTGGATGCGCCGGAACTGGCTAAAGTTCAACAGTGACAAAACAGAGGTATTGATAATCAGCTGTCCATCAGCTGTTTTCTGCTGGACACCTGAGTATTGGCCTGCATCCCTTGGCCCGTTTTCTCAACCAGTTTTGGTGGTTAAAGATCTGGGAGTAAAAATATCGGATTCCCTGTTGATGAATGCACAAGTCAGTTCTGTTTATCAGCAGAGCCATCTCACACTCAAGGTTCTGCATTAAGTTCTGAACAGGGTACCCTTTTTCCATCCCATCAAGCTTTCTGGCATCTGTGAATACATCTGAGGCAAAAGAACAGGAGCCAAAGTAAACAGGTGCACAGGTGGTTTCCACAGCAGTCTTTATTGGATATAAGTTCAAGACACTTCTGGAAAAACAAACAGTCATTCTGCCGTTCCCCTGCTTATATAGGCTTATAGGGATGATGCAACACCCTCATTGAAATTACTACCTTGTTTGAACATGTATCTAATAGGTCCTTTTAGTCAGAGAAAAACCCTCCCTTTTCTACGATTGGATGATTTATCTACTACTCACCACGCCACATTAGTCATACTTGGCATCAACACATTATGCCTTCTCATCATGAGTTTTGTCTGTTTTTTTATCCTGCCAGGTTCCAAGCTCCCAGACTCAATGATCTCACTGTCGGATGCTGCCAAAGACTGTTACTTATCAGCATGAGTCAGGGTGTTCACACTAGACACAATTTTTGTCTTGAGGTATCCATTTTGAAATGTATCCCAGTCTGACACTATGCTACCCTTCAGAGAGCCATTATTTAATTAGTTAAGCATTTCTTACTTTGTATCTCTTTTTTGTAATATATGTTTACATATTCATGATATATGTGTGATACTTAAACCACCCTTCACTTCCTGGGTCATTTTAACCAAGATATTGCAGCACTATGTGCACTTTTCACCATTTTTATAGCGAGGCGCTATAATTTTAATTTCTGCAATAATTAAACCATTGATCTGCCTATCATGTTATCTGTACTTGGTTGAGGGGGGCAGGGGTTGGCACCCCTAAACACATCCCCTCTGGTTGGTATTTGACCACTCTTTAATATATGACCACTACACCCAGTGTCCAACCTCCCCCATATGCAGTATACCTATGCATCCCTAACTCAATCACCCCCTTCAGTGTTGTGCTTTACCTCAACATGGGAGTTATCATAAAAATACATCTCTAAAGAATCAACAGTGTCTTCAACCATATTGCATTCTCCTAATCTAAGACATATTTCATATTAAAAGATCACAGCATGTGTTCCGCCTTCCTATAATCTTTGTATGTACATATCCTCAAACAATAACTTTTTTATTGACATAACATGCACAACAATTGATTTTAGCCTCCATGGGAATCGGGAGAGATCATTCCTTGGGGGAACCCACCAGCCCATTTTTTCTTGTTTCATCCATATGCAATATTTCTTTATTCGCATACACTTCTATCTTCCTCCTACCTCACAACACTTCCTTGTTTCCATCCCTTTCCCCATATACATTTTAATTTTGTCCTCGTCTTCCATCGGTACATATTCTACCTGATTCACCTTATTTTCCTTATTTCAAGTTCAGGGACTCTTTTAATTTTGTCCATATTTATTTGTTTTATTTGTCTGTTGTGTTGCTTTGCAGCAAGTTCAAGGGCCCCTTAATTCATAGGCAAGGCTTTTTGGGTGTTACTGTTTTTGTTTTTTTGACCACAGATGACTCAAACTTTCAATCTTCTTTATTCGCATATAGTCGGGGGGGCATTCGATTGTTTCTGGGGAACACAAAGATGGGAGAGTCTTTATAAAAAAAAACATTTTCAAGGTGGTTGCAACTGTGCATCTGGCTGGGTCCCTAAAAACCCCTTTTTCACAATGGGTGTGTCTCCCTGCTTGCAGTATCAGTTGCCGTCAATCATTGGGTGTGCAGGTACGACTCGTCCATCTGTAATATAAAATCTAAATGAGTTTCTTGAAAAATAAGTCAATTATTATCATCATACTGCCTCCTCAAACCCAAACCTTAAAATTGCCATGTCCTTCCTTGAAACACTCCTACCTTCTAAAAACAATCACTGCCGCATTTTCTCTTTTTCTAATATAATAGGATGGCTGTTTCCTTCTCCCTTTTCAGCATATCATAGTGCCATCTATGCATCATACATATTGGCTGATACCGGGATGTGGCTATGACATGAGACCATAAAGCATATAAATTTTTTGCTTTTTCCTGGCACTGCCCTATTTTATCATGGGCTTTTTCTAAAAAATATGTAGAGTACTAAAGAAAAAAATGTATCTGTGGCTGTCATTCTTCACACCATAGAGTCATAGAGTCTCCTTTTTCATAATAAAAATAATAAAAGACAAACAAACAACATAATAAATTCAAAGCATTTTTTCGAAAAAAGGATGTGTCTTCTTCAGTCGCTCTCTTTCTTTCTTCTTGGTTCATCCGTAGCTGAAGAAGAAGACGCTGATATGAGTTCTTGCTCCTTTATAAACCGAAACAGAGGCAAAGTCATGAGCGATCCATTTTTGTTTTCTTTTTAAATAGTCCTTTAGACAATGTTGCTGAGGTCATATTTTGGCATCCTCAGACTAATAAAATCCAGGATTGGTTCTCTTGTAAAACACTTTGTTGGTGCACTTTTAATTTCTTTCAAATTGTTCATAAGTGTAGTGGCAGGTCTGTGTTAGTCTTTTCTGCTATTCTGAGCATTTTCTCTGTACTTTTGAAGTACTCCTTCTGATGGTGTGGGGCCACAGTCTCTTCTTTCTTTGCTGTGTTTATTCTGTTGAGACATAATTAACATTGTTACACTAATCTTGCCTACCCATGTTATTTAGAAACTAGCACTGATTCTATTAAGTGCATGCAAGTGTGGCATAAAGAAATACATTGTTTTGCTGTCCTTAAAGTTTCATGCATTTGCCAAATGCATGTTTTTTGGCTTTGCCTTATCACTAGAATTACAAAAAAGGTTACTCCAGCTTCTATCCAAAGTCGTCTTCATTCTCGCGCTTAAATATGGCCATATTTGCAAATATATGCTGTTCTGTGCTCACACCTGTTTGCACCTTTCTTGGGAAAATGCTACCTATTCAAAAGAACTGTAGCCCTTCCTACATTTTTCTGTACTTACCTGGGTCTTCTTACTCCTAATAATGGTCAATAAGGTTTGTTCACATACTTACTGTGTCAACTGGTACTTACCTATTCATTCTCTACTTGTTCAATAGTACCCACTTTTTTCATAATATAATGTTTCTTCCTAATTATATTGCTATACTCCACTAAGGCCATATAGACATTCCTTTCATGCTCCAAAAATGACAATATTTTTCATCTGTAAAATATAAATCAACATCTTCATATAAACATAAACAATGTTCTTGTTAGTTACTCTCGTATGGTCTTTTGTGCAATTCTGCTAAAAGTTATCTCACATTATTAGATCAATATGGCCATCCAGTCCGAATGTATCCTACCCTCCTGAACCTCCTCCTCAACTTGATCTTCAGAGGAGCTGTCCTTGGGATTTGATGGCTTCTGCGTGTCTTCCTTGTGTCTGGTTCCTTCCTTTCCTTTAGTTTTCTTTCTTTCTTTTCGTGCAAGTAGGGTCTGGCTCCTTCAGAGGCCACTGTGGCTGGATAGGTACCTGCTGCCGGGGAACTCTAAGGAGCCAAACCCAAGACCAGGGAAAAAGCCGCAAGGCAACAAAAAACCCTGGTAGTTGATCCGATTGAGATGCGTCTTCTGGTTGAGGAATGCGAGTAACTCATAGAAGGTAGGTGCTTCCAAGGTGAAATGTTCGTGCTCCGTTGAGGTAGGCCACACGTTGCTGGTAGATGTAGTCTACGAAGAAGTCTTTTGATGGTACCCAGTGTTTATATATCCTACTGTAGTATCTGAACTGTGGCTGGTAGGGTTAACGAGCATCCACACCAGAATGGACAAAACAGGGAGTGCAGAGAAGGAAGCCTGCACAATAGCCAGAGAGGGATGAAAATGATCTCTGTAACTGGGTATGTATTGTAGCTCAAACGAAGGAAGAAGAGGAAGTGTCAGCACTGGTAGCGGTAGCAGAGTGAAACGCAAGAACGTGAAAATAGACAGAACAGAAAGGCAGGTAAGGAAAGTGGAAGATTCAGCACCAGTGATGGCGGCAGAGTGAAACGCTAGGACGAAGAATAGAATGAGCAGGAAAACAGGTAGGGAAAGTGGAATGTGACAGTAAGAAGCCGCACGAAATACGAGAGAGAAAGCGAGAGAAGTCAGAAGCTAGAAAGCGGCACAAGCAGAGTGTGAGTGCCTTCAAGCAGAATATATCCAAACTGGAGTGGTGAAAACAAGAGGGCAAGCAGTCACGGAACACCAGGAGGAATCGAAGAGAGGAAACTGTGTGAAACACAGCAGCGCGTCCAAAAACGAATGGACGGATGCAACGCACTGATCCGGGGGAGTGGCGGAATGTTATACTAACGGCAGAGGACTAGACCGCATACTCCGGTTCTGGTCGAAGTCCCTAATGTTTCCATGCTTGCCACAGCTTCCATGGGCGAAGCCTGACACATCCATACCTACTTCGCCTTTCAATATTCACATTTTATCTTTATCAAATATTTTACACTGATCAATTTAAACATGCACCATCCATTGTGCTCACTGTTTGTAAATCTGGACATCTTATCCACATCTTCCTCCATTACTCTTGTGTCATATTGTTATTCTTTGTTCCTTTATTTGTACCTTCTATCATGTTGTTTTTTTGCTGCTTTAATATCTGTTCATGTATTCACTTTTTATTTATTTATTTCATCCCCTCGATTGACAAACCTTTTGGTTTTGAACTTCTTACTTCAATGCCTTCAGCTTTAACTGTTTCTGAGTATCTTACATTAATTAGTCTATTTACAACACAAACCCTCATATTTTACATTCATTTTACATATTATAAACTCTCATATGTATGTACTTTTATTTTGTTCCCCTATTATTTTCAATAGACCCATGTCATAAGAGTCTGTGGTCCACAGGACACTTGGCACTCCCTCCAAGTCTTCCTGAAAATATGCTGGGTGCTGTCACGTTCGCTGTGGGAAATGTGGGATTTCCCTTTTCTCTATTTTTATCCAAAATGTGATGCTCCTAAAAAATACCACTTCATCATTTGTTTAGTCTTCTCTAAACATGTCATTGTCAGTAACGTCAGTCAACCTATATCCACTTTGAGAACTATCACTGTCCTCCATGGTCTACCCTCATCGTCCATTCCTTCAAGCATCACCATTTCCCTTCGTACTATGGGTGACTCTAACTCCTGAGGGATTGTCTGTCCTCCCTCTTAATCCATAGGTATCTATGGTCTGACCAAGCATTTGTCAGGTATTCTCACAGTCTTCCCCACTAAACCGGGTAGCCATGTTGATAAAATGTTCACTCCATAAAGGAAAAACCTCTGGCTCCACTGGAACGCTTTACAGAGCCACTTGTCCTGTGAATGCCAGTATACATTCACCCATATTTAAATAGTGTATTCCAGAAGTATAACACGCTATCCCTTGATCAATAAATGAAATCGTCATGTTAGGTTTGTCATCATATCCCTTCTAAAAATGTTAACTTTTGTCTGTCGTGAATACAACAAAGGAACAGCTATGGCACACTCTCCTACAGAGACAGGCAATTTACCAGTAAAAGAAACTCGGCTTGTAGCTCTAGAGAACCCTTGATCATTCATGGCAATTCCTGACATTGGATACTTTCCCCTTTCATATACATGAACGAGTAGCCCCAGTGTCTACTAAAAATTGAAAAGATTTGCCTCCTATAGTCACATCAACCCTTGGTTTCTCTTGTGGGTCTGGTGTCACTGATAGTACTGAACACATCAAGTCACCCTGTGGACTGTCCTATTTTATGTGCATGCATATTCCCATTCCTGTGAATGGACTTCCTCCTACCACAGTGGCACCTCCAATTCTGGGTGTGCGTATTTGTCCCACGTTTGAATATTACTGAGTCTTTATGGGAGCTGGTTGTGATTGCCCTTGTAGTGGATTTATTTGCACTCTCTCTAGCTATTGTACCTTGTTGCACTCTCAGCACTTGAGTCTGATACAATGTCTGATCTTGGGTGAACCCCAGTATCCCTATCTCTCTTCATGTATAGCCTTCAAACAATCTAGCTTCTTTTATATCATATTTTAGTAATACATAATGTCCCCAACTGTTATTCATAATGTAAAGAGAAAGCATCCTATATGTGTGAATGTGTGCTCATTGCAATATTTAATTCCTTCTCTGACTACCTATATGTGTTTTATGTGAATTGAGCCTGTGATTCATTGATTGTGTGTACTTCCACAAGATTATGTGTGTACATGTGCATGTACATGTGTGTGTACACGTGTGTGTGTGTGTGTGTGTGTGTGCGCGTGTGTGTCACTCCCCTTCTCCTTCTAACCATATCATGAAAGGGACTATGGCCTAAATCAATTCATAATACATAATAATAATTAATATTGTGCTATATAATTGTGTCAAGCCATCCATGTTAGTCTTTGTCAGTGCCCAGCCTACTTGTATTTATTCATAAATAGTTTTTTTTTGTTTAACCAAATCCTAAATAATGCACTCCTTATTCTTGTAAATTATGGTAATCAGGATGTTTGCTCTATAAAAAAAAATCCTCTTTTGACGTAATGTCTTCTCAATACAACTGTTAAATATATGATGCTTTTCATCTATATTGTATGTAACCTTAGTGTTAGTGCATTTGAGTGTACCTCCTCTTATTTCTTACTGCTTCCCCATTCTAAATACACATTTTTGCATTAATACATGCACTTTTAATATTGCTGCTAAAAAAGGTGTTTTGTCTTTTTATTTCATACTACTCCCTATAAATATTAACCGTGCTTAGTTTAATATCATTCAATATTGCATTAATCTACTTTTTAACAACATGCTTCACAATCTGTATCATTTTAGACACATTTTATTTTTGTTTTATTTCTTCAAATGCCTCTATACTGTACAATGGGGGAAATGCTGTCCCCCCTCTTAAAGCATGTCCAATCTACTGTGGCCCTGGTGCTCATGCCTGGGTCTGTATGTATAACATCCAGTGCTTTAAGTGGGCCGGGGCCTGCCGGGGCCGGGCCCCGGCAGTCTCCAAAAAGTGGGGCTGAGCCGGGGCCCTGCCGGGGCCCCCAGTCCCACCGCACGCAACATTGGCGGGATGCATTATCCCGTCGCGGCCACAGCCGCGACGGGAGATGCGCCTGCCATGAAGTCAGGCTAGCTGACAGAAGTGGCAGCCAACCACAGCGATGCTGTGCCTGGCTGCCACTTCTGTCAGTCATAGTAACTGCCTCTGGTGACCCCTCGCGCGAGGGGTCATCAGAGGCAGTTACTGTTCCTTTGTTTCCCCAGGTCGCCGAGGCGTCTTTAACCCTCGGCGAACCTGGGGATTCCTCGACATATTTCGAGGTTTATAAAAGATGGCTTTGAAAGTACACATTTCAAGCCATCTTTTATAAAGCTTTGCCGACGGACAATTTTGTCCGTAGTCAAAGCTTTATAAAAGATGGCTTGAATTGTGTACTTTCAAAGCCATCTTTTATAAACCCGAAAACATGGCCTGAAAACTAGGCAAACCGTAAGGTACGCACACAAATATATATACATGTTATATATCTGTGTACGTACCTTACTATGGTTTGTGTACTTTGCAGGCCATCTTTTCTAAACATAGAAATACGTAACATATGTAACATATTTCTATGTTTAGAAAAGATGGCCTGCAAAAAACACAAACCATAGTAAGGTACGCACACAGATATATAACATGTATATATATTTGTGTGCAGACCATTTGTGTCATGCACAATAGGTCAGTTACACACTCATACAACACCTTGCATAACACTCCGACACAAAGGACTGTCAGGCTCCCCGGATTACAGTCAAACCCTCAAGTTGTCCCATCACCTACGGTGCAGGGAAGTCGCCATCACCGATGGTTTCAGGTCACACGCAGAGGACGGCGTTGTTTGTTTCCTCGTCTCCAATGGCAACTGCCATGGAGATTGCGATCGGGCTGGAACAGCCGATCGCGATTGCTTCCTGGTTTCACATCGACTTCCCGATCACGTGCACGAAATCCCGCTCACGTGATCAGGAGGCGGCTCACATAAAAGCCGGGAGCTTTGAATCACTCGCCGCTTCACAGCTGTTTCACAACACTGTTCGGCGTTCTTGACTCTTGTTTTTTGGCCACATCGGATTTCGACTTCAGGCTTACACATCACGGATTTGGTTAACTCTTGCTCCTTGGATACGGTTGCTGGAACTTTGCACGGATACTGGTACTTTGGACCTTTGGCTTACGCATAACGGACTGCTTTGGATTTTCCCTATCTGCTCACTTACTACAACACGGATTTTGACCCTTGGATTGCTTACGACCTTCCTTCCGTTCTTTCTTGGAAACCATTACGCGCACCTTAAGGGTTACGGGTGGTCAGCCCGTACCTGCCTCCAGGTACTTGACTGTTTGAATCGTTGGCGCTCCCTTGCACCAAAACCTCAGGCTCTCTTCCACTGAACATAGGTAAGAGAGTATCATTTATTTGCATTTAACTAAAGCACTGTCTTTGCCTGTATTGACCTCGACTTCCTTCCAACAGCCTCTGGGGTCCTCGGCGCCATCTGATTCAGCGAACCATCAACCACCTGTGGCCTCAAAGCTCGCACAGGGAGTGTTTATCTTTTTCTCCCTGTGGGTGATTTGTGGACAGAGGCTCAATACTCTTCACTTCGTGGCAAGTCACGACAATTTGCCTGCTTTTTAGGCCATGCCCCTCCCAGAAGCCACGCCCCCAAATGAGGGCCCCCTCTCGATTTCTTACCCCACTTAAAGCCCTGATAACATCACAATGACTCTGCATTGTATTATGGTGCATATACCATGTCCCCTCTCTCTGTTCTTTACTACCAGTATTCCCACTGTTCTGGTTACTTATAGCACTTCTCCTGTGCTTTTATTTGCAATCTGCCTTTCTTTTGCTCTTCTAATAATGTTCTGTTTCCTTTTCCCATTCTCTTCCTACTGACATACTTCCTTGTTCCAATTTCTTATGAGAATAACCTGTGTGCATTTGCTCTTCCTTTCGGTAGTGCACTTTTAGTGAACTACCTTTCCGCTCTTCCTCCCTGTGTGATTTGCCCACGCATGTCTTCTGATCCATGCTCTTCCAAAATTTCCTATTTATCACTAATGACAATGCCTATATTGTTTAAAAATGAAATTTAACAAATCAGGGGTACTCTAATGTGTGCTTAACAGAGAAAGAATCCAACACTAACAAAAATAACCAACAAACCCATTTACAATAGGAAGTCACTTGTGTGACTTCCAACCAGTGACCCAATGGGACCGCCCTAATTCACACATGTGCAATAACTGAGAGCAGCTTCTAATGAAAAACAATAATTTCACAATAGTGGTTCAATCACACATAGTTTCTTTGGAAAAACAACATTTGTTCAAAATATATATCTTTTCTTAACTAAACAACCAGGGGTTTAATTATGCCACAACATATTAAATCAATGCAGTGCGTCTGTAGCACCTGGTTTCAAAAACATGCACAAATGTCATGACAAAAATGCTCTTTTTCAAAACGTACTCAATTGTCAATTTCCTCAGCTGAAATGTGTCATACAGACCTACAGCTGAGCTTTCTTATTCAAAAACACAAATATTACATATATGTTGATGTTAATGTTAAAGGTATTTATATCGGGCACCATCATCAAAGGAATTGGTCGCCAGGCGCTCAGGCAGATCTGCAAACAAGAAGGCGGGATTGGTTAGTCAGGTGAAAGGGAGTAGGAAAGTGAAAGAAGTGGTCTGCTGTTGACAGCTTCAGTTCAGTTTTCATCATGTGCTGAGCTTTGGTGTGAATATCGGACCGATGCAAGACCTCATGTGCTGTTGGTGCGGTTTATGTGTTGTTTTTTTGCTGTTGCGGTGTGGTGAAGTGCATGAGGTTTGCTGATCGAGAAGGTGGTTGTGTGGATTTTCGGGGGAGTTAGCTATGCAGAGATTTGAGCATAGGGTTAGTGGGTTATATATCCTAGTTTTTACAGATTGTGTTCTATGTATCCAGTTGTCCTGTAGGTAGGTGTCATGATCCATGTCCCTGACCCCCTCAGGTATAACAGCTCCCTGGCAGCAGTGGGGCTAAAGCCCTTCACACTGTCCCCAAAAGCCTTAAAACTCCATCGGAAACATACATGGAGTCAGTCCTGGCGCCTTTGGCGCCTTGCTCATTATCAGGAATAAAGCAATACCAGTTTTGGACCTTAATCCAACCTGGAGGCCTATTACACAGCTCAGTTCTTTAGAACCAAGCCATGCGGTAGAGTGTTTTGGATGTGGCTGGCCCTGGAACTACTTGGCCTAGAACTACTTTAACTGGGCTATTTAAACCACACCCAAACAGCAGAACACTCTTCGCGTTATTCTGCACTCCTGCATCTTAATGCTCACCGTGTCCAGCTCCTGCTCATTTGCTTCTCCAGCGTCCCGATCATGAAGCCCAAATTCTGGATTCCATTAATAACCTGGAATTACAAGAACAGCATTAGAGAACAAGAACACTTACCTGTGAAGTAACCGGTCTGAATCCATCCTGCGCTTAGCTTACCTCGCCCATCTCAAGAGTTTGCAGCAAAATGCAAAGGGAAAGAAACAAGGACAGCATTAATAATAATTCTTACCTGGGCAAGCAGCGACTCCTGGCAGCACCCTTTGCTTCTCTTACCTCGCCCATCTCCGGGTTTCACTGCTAACAAAGCACTTACCTGGGCAAGCAGCCCTTCAATCGCTCATCACTCCGGAACATCACCGCAACCTGTACAAAGAAGGGAAGAGAACATAAATTAGCACCAGTAGACAGCTGTCACGACTCGCTCCCTTCGCTCCCGTTCCCACCACTTGGGGGCATGATTTGGGGTTTATTCCCTACTGGACCTTTCCTCCGAACCTTATGCTACAGTGCTGTGATGAATTGGGAGCGCTAAATCCCTATTTTCCAAGCTACTTCCCTTCCGGATCCATTCCAGGTTTTTGGCAGCCAGCATGCTTCTTTAACCAAATGACTATGCTTCCCAGAATGCCTGGCCCACTGCTCCACCCTTGCAGGACAAGGTTGGGTGGAGGATAGGCAACAGCTGTGGCTGCAGGTGCAGCAATCAGCACACCTGAGGCGTGTGCTCGTTAAGCAGCTTTAAAAGCCTCAGTCTTACTTCAGTCCAGCGCTGGTCATCGTTTGCAGTGTTCCTGTTGTGACTAGTCCCTTGTTCCTTGTTCCTTGCCTTTGTACCTAGTTCCTAGTTCCTGTTTTCTTGTTCCTCCGCCCTGAATCTCGGATTCATGCGCTAATTGATTTCTGCTCCCTTGATTCCCTTTTTGTCTTCCTCTGTTTGCAGGCAGCATTTCTCAGTGCTTTCCCCTTTTAGATGCAGCCCAGTTTGTCTGTGTTCTATATTTCTTTGACTCTGTCCTTTGCTGCTGTAAACCCGTATGCCTTAGCCTTCCTCTTAGATTAGCTTCCTGTCTTTTCCTTGGAGGGGTAGGGAGAAGTTTGCATTGGTTATTTCGTTTTTCCCTGCTCCTGATCCTTACTTTCTATTGGGATCCATTCCATGTTTTCCATTGCACTTCTGCATTTATTTCCCATTTGATTATTAGGTGTGGTGTGCAGTTGTAGCTAGCTCCTGTGTGAATGCTTATGTTTTCCTCACTAATTTGTAATCACTATTCCAACTTAGGTATTTAGTTTTCCTCCCATTGCTGTTCTAGCCTTTCTGGGTCCCAGTTCATCAACAGGATTCGTGGGCTAGCTGACATTCAAGAGGTTTATCTCATCCTTGTGAGTACAGTTCTTTAGTTCCCTTATTTAATACCATCAAGAGTGTTAGTTCACAGATCCTGTCATTGCTTGCCCTCCACGTGGGTTTAGCGCTGTCAGTACCTGTAACAGCAATTGGGGGTAAGGCGCTTGCCGACTTTCCTCGCGGTCAGGTGCTTACCCCACATCCCTTTTCATATATTGGTTTTGTTGTCACACTCTATTTGCACTCCTGGGTTCTAGCATACATGAGTCGTTGTTCCTGTGTGCACGTAGTTTAATTCGAAGCTATTCACTGTGTGATTTAGTGCACATTTCCCTTGCCATATTCGCTGCCTTTGTACTCGCCTGACTAATCCTGACAGAATGACCAGCCCAAAATTCCCATTGAATATGGCAAGTTTAAGAAAGAAAGGCAGCAAGGCCTCTAACAAGTTTGTAAAGAAAGCTTCCCCTACATTTACCTGTGACAATCAAATCACTAGTCCTGACTTAAATGAACTCCTTGTCACGAATGGGCATTTACGTGCAAAGTATTTTTCCCATAGGATGGCACATCCTACATTGCCTGATCCTAGTTCTATCTTTTGTTTTGATCCCGATTCTATGTCAGCGCAAGCCTTAGCCGCAGAAAACAACACACTGTTAGACTTATTATACAAAAGTACCTCTGTTGTTGAACCCCATGATTCCAGTTGTGCTTCACCTCAGATAGAACAGATTCATGGTACAAACATAAAGAATGGAGGGGTTCCTTGCATAACTTCTGTTTTCTACCCTCAGTCTAAAGCATACTCCTTTGCACAGGTACATACTGTAGTCCCTAATGCCAAGAGGTCTAATGTCAATAGTTTGCTTAAGGGAAACACAGACCAAGTTGGTAAGAGAAACTATAAATCACAGAACCTGCAAGCAGTAGAGGACAGTGTACAATCGGTGCACATCCAGATTGCTAGTGCAGGATCCAGCCCTGATGCCACTATGCCTCCCCCTGTGCCTACTGATAGTGATGTACAGTTAATGCAGGGCATGCTAAGAGCTAAGCTTGAGGAGTTAAGACAAGAATTCATTTCTTTACGAGAGGAGAATAAAACCTTGCACTCTTTACTGAATACACCTCAGACTTTATCTGTTGATGTTGAGGAAGTGAACACTGTTCAGCCCCTGAGTGCAGAGACTTTGGTAAACCATGATATTTGTCAATATGTTAGATCTATTGGGAGTGAAGGTCTTTCGTCTAGCACAGCGCTTAATCTGGGCACAGTTTCTAACAATTGTTCTGCTGTTTGTCAGGGATTGCAGTTAGCTGAAGATTTACAAGCCACTCCTTTACCTAAAATTTCCTGTGTAGCAGTTTGTCATAATTCTGAGCTAGCACACATACAAGCTTCTGATTTCCAAACACAATCCACAATGGTGGCATACACAGATTCAGTCACTACAGTAGGCTTAGGCCCTGCTCTTGATACAGCTGCTGAGACTGAAGTAGATGTTAAAGCTGATGTGGAAAACGATGTTACCTCTGGGTTCACTCTTCCTTCTGCCAATTCTGATCAATACGAACAGTCAGAGACAGTACAGATTTCATGTTCTGATGGACTCATTCCACAGTATACAAAACCAAAAAACCGGCAGGCGATTCCTGAACTGTTGATTGATAATCTGCCTCTTTCAGAAGCTAAAACAGAGGAATGGACAATTGACGAAATCCTGATTAACAGAGACTTTACTATGGTGATTCCACTGGTTGATTTTGACTTCTACAAAGAAAGAGACTCTGTGTCACCCACTAAAGAAAGGGACTGCAAGGGTACAGCTCAGTCTTTGGTTACTGGTGCCAAGGAGTCTACTGCCCTAAAGGTGCCCTTCATTCCTGAGCCACCAATGTGTCTGTCAACTTCTGAGACTTCTGTCTGTCCTCCTACAACCATTGACTCTTCTATGATCCAATCCACAGCCCTGCAGTCATCTTTGGCACATGTGTCTTCAACCAATGAACCGCTGCCATGTCTGCCATTTACTCAAGAGCCAGTCCCAAAGACCTGGACATGTTTGTATCCAGCAACCGAGATTGCTTCAGCTTGCATGCCTTCAGCCTCAAGGTTTCCCCTGGCCTGCCTGTCTTCAGCTACAGTGACTCATCCTGCAGATCATCCTTCAGCTTTAGAGCCTCCGGTAGTCCATCAAAAGTGCATGTCTTCAGTCCCGGAGTATACTGAGTATTTGCCTTCAGTTCATGAGACGCCTGTATCCTGCTTAGCCTTGCTGCCAATATCAGAGGTATACCTGTCTACACCATCAGATCCTGCTGTATTTTCTTCTGCTCCAGCGATTCCTTCTGAATCCCAACCATTTACTGTCGATGAACGTCTAGCTTGCCTTTCTTTTGCTTCAGGAGGAGCACCAGAATGCCTGCCTTTTCCACAAGATGATTCTCCCAACTGCTTCACTTTAGCATCAGAGCCTCCTAAAGATGCAGCATCAGAGTTTGAGACTTTTGCCAGCTCCCGCTTCAGAGTCATCAAGCTGGACCCAGTGGTGAGTCAGAACCACTCACCTGGGTGTGCACAGGGGGTGGTGCAGACCGGCGTATTACCTACAGGACTTGTGCAACAGAATTCCGCCAAGAAGCACCAGTGGGGTGCTAGTAGCCAAAGGAAGGGAATGACTGCTGCAGTTCAAAATGTGTCTGTTATTGCTCCTTCTGCGAGTGTGCCTGAAATACCAAGTACTGCGTCTATCACTCCTATCAGTATGCCAAACGTCCCTGCTGTTGTATCCCACGTGCAACAAAGTGGCTACACGACTGTCACCAGGAGTACCAGCCTTGTACAACCCATTGGACTTCCAGGTCTCCAAGGCGTAGAACATGTGCAGTCCAACCTTAGTCACTTTCAACCACAAGCCTTTTCCCAGATGGATGACAGAAGAAAATCTGAACCTCTACCTCAGCCGCCACCTTCTCTAATGGCTGAACATAAATCTTTCCTGAAGCCAGCAATTTCCTCACCTCCCGCATGTCCACTCTCGGCAGAAAGGCTAACAGGGCTTCTACCATTGTCTAAGGCATGTTGCACCAGCCTGCCTCCCTCCTCAAAGACTTATAAGGGTCCACTCCCAGTGACTGAGCTTCCTGGACCTTCCAACTCTGCTTCAGGTCCTGCAAGTCCTTCATGCCTTTCTTCGAACCATGAGTCTCTTCCTCACCAGAAGCCACCGTTTCCATCAGTGCCACCTCCAAAGAAAAAGCACTCCCATCATGGAAAGAAGATGTCTCGTGCGGGTGGCGGGCACCCGAAGACGGCCGTAGGAGGGGGTATACTGTCACGACTCGCTCCCTTCGCTCCCGTTCCCACCACTTGGGGGCATGATTTGGGGTTTATTCCCTACTGGACCTTTCCTCCGAACCTTATGCTACAGTGCTGTGATGAATTGGGAGCGCTAAATCCCTATTTTCCAAGCTACTTCCCTTCCGGATCCATTCCAGGTTTTTGGCAGCCAGCATGCTTCTTTAACCAAATGACTATGCTTCCCAGAATGCCTGGCCCACTGCTCCACCCTTGCAGGACAAGGTTGGGTGGAGGATAGGCAACAGCTGTGGCTGCAGGTGCAGCAATCAGCACACCTGAGGCGTGTGCTCGTTAAGCAGCTTTAAAAGCCTCAGTCTTACTTCAGTCCAGCGCTGGTCATCGTTTGCAGTGTTCCTGTTGTGACTAGTCCCTTGTTCCTTGTTCCATGCCTTTGTACCTAGTTCCTAGTTCCTGTTTTCTTGTTCCTCCGCCCTGAATCTCGGATTCATGCGCTAATTGATTTCTGCTCCCTTGATTCCCTTTTTGTCTTCCTCTGTTTGCAGGCAGCATTTCTCAGTGCTTTCCCCTTTTAGATGCAGCCCAGTTTGTCTGTGTTCTATATTTCTTTGACTCTGTCCTTTGCTGCTGTAAACCCGTATGCCTTAGCCTTCCTCTTAGATTAGCTTCCTGTCTTTTCCTTGGAGGGGTAGGGAGAAGTTTGCATTGGTTATTTCGTTTTTCCCTGCTCCTGATCCTTACTTTCTATTGGGATCCATTCCATGTTTTCCATTGCACTTCTGCATTTATTTCCCATTTGATTATTAGGTGTGGTGTGCGGTTGTAGCTAGCTCCTGTGTGAATGCTTATGTTTTCCTCACTAATTTGTAATCACTATTCCAACTTAGGTATTTAGTTTTCCTCCCATTGCTGTTCTAGCCTTTCTGGGTCCCAGTTCATCAACAGGATTCGTGGGCTAGCTGACATTCAAGAGGTTTATCTCATCCTCGTGAGTACAGTTCTTTAGTTCCCTTATTTAAAACCATCAAGAGTGTTAGTTCACAGATCCTGTCATTGCTTGCCCTCCACATGGGTTTAGCGCTGTCAGTACCTGTAACAGCAATTGGGGGTAAGGCGCTTGCCGACTTTCCTCGCGGTCAGGTGCTTACCCCACATCCCTTTTCATATATTGGTTTTGTTGTCACACTCTATTTGCACTCCTGGGTTCTAGCATACATGAGTCGTTGTTCCTGTGTGCACGTAGTTTAATTCGAAGCTATTCACTGTGTGATTTAGTGCATATTTCCCTTGCCATATTCGCTGCCTTTGTACTCGCCTGACTAATCCTGACAACAGCACTGCGCTCCACGCATCAATAACTCACCGTGGTCTTTGCCATCAGTGTGGCAACTACGAGATCGCAACCATCCCTGTGGCAACAAAAAGAGACATTGTAAGGGAACAAAGTAGTGGAGCAAGACACCGAGAAGACAGAGAAAACGGAGGGAAAGAGAGAGACAGAATAAAGACGTAAAAGACATAACTCACCTGGAAGACAGCAAGCAGAGTCGGAGTCACAGCCGGTCTGGGCCCTACATAAGGGCACACGGACCAGTGAAGCAACTAGGTCCATGGAACGCCCTCACCAACCACGGGCCCCTGCCCAGAGACGCAGGACGGAGAGTTCAACGCACAAAAACCTAAGGTGCTACCCAACGTCTGGCACATAACCAAGCAGAGAAGGGTCCAGGATAGCGCTTAGACCTCCATCCAGTATCGTGTGGCATCCCCGTGGTTACCAGGTGAGCATAACAGTAGGCAAACATTTCCACTTTTCTTTCTTCTCCATCTAATTATTGTGCCTAATTGCATGGCGCGTTCCCAGATGTGTTGTATTTGAACTTCGTGTAATGGGACGGGGTATGTCTAGCCCCCCTCAATGGGGTACGGGTGCTGTATATTAGCAGTCGCCTACTCCCTCGTTATCTATTTCCGTCGCTGGTGTATTGGTGCTTTTGTGCAATTTGTAGGCCAAGGTGCTATTGATAAATCGTCCTTGTCCTTCCATCCCGATCTAGCTGTGTTTAATCCAGGGTATCATCCTATCATATCTATCTCTCAGTTGGTAAGTTGGTATGCCGTAGCTTGGCTTCCTTAGATTCTTTTTATGGATGATAGCTCAAGGGGATCCGGGATTGTTTTTTTTACTCATCATAGTTTCAGCGGTGTATCTGCCTATGTGGGTGTTCTTCTACTTATGAGGTGAAGATCCAGGATTGCAAGAGTTTTCTGAATAATAGGTGGTTTCTCCTTAAAAACTCAAATTATCTCATTGAGTTCTGGTTCAAAATTATTTTTCCATATGGGTCAGAAGTCAGCCCTGGCTCACTTACAGCTTGATACAAAACATATGAATTTTTCAAAAAGAGTACTCAAATAACCCACTGCTTGTTCTAAGAAGACATATATACACTAGCTTTGGCCCTACTGATTGTCACTTGTTTCAATCATATCTTCATGAGTTTTTATATATGTTCCTGTTTCAATTTTAATATATATATATATATATATATATATGTATGTATATATATATATCATTTCTATCTAGATTTCCCACTTCTTCGCATAAAATATATTGATATATTGTCAACAGCATATTGCTGCTTCTCTGTACAAACTGACTGATACATAACTGTTTTGACTTCCAAAGCTATCTTTTGTTTTAAAAAATGCATGCAACCTTGAGCTCTTGCAACAATTTAATCACTTATTGGCATTGTGTCAGCACAGGAAGCATTGGCTAATCTTCAAAAGCTCAGCGATTTGGAACATACATTTCACAGTTCATGTCACTTCCTAGCTCTTTATCAACTGTGCACCATATACAAAGTGACTATATTTCTGTCTTGTTACATTTTTAGAATATGTCATGTACCAAATTACCTTCATTTGTTGACACAAAAAGGGAAATTACTCTCAGATTTTGGCCCATAACCCATTTTAAAGACATTTTCCCACTAAGCATTTTTTCCTAGCCATGAAAAAAGCCTGCAGAATCTCCTACACATGTTGTCTGTTCATTCGTTCATTTCTATGTGCCGCTTGTCAGTTTTCTATTGTTGAAAACATTTCAGCTTATTAAGAGTCTTATCTTTGTTAGTATATAAATGTTAACCCTTTACTTGATTGTACCTGTTTGTTTTAAAGGTAAAAGTAGAGTCACAATTTGACTGCATATTATCATTTGTTTCTTTTTCTTTAACAGCTTTTTCAAACATAGGTCTCCAAAACATCTCACACAACAAATATGAGCGTGCCCCATCAATTGCTGCTCAAGTCTCTGCCTTTTCACTAATCCCCATCTAGTTTTGGATTGGTGCCAATTACCTTCCTAGATAGACAATGTAACTTCTTAACTTTATCTCAACTTTTTAAAAACTTGTTGTTGCTCTTCGACACCTTAATTTAAACATAAACATATAAGCAGACAGACAGACTAGTCTACTCTTCACACAGAAACCTTAGTGATCACTCTTAATCTTTGCCCCTAATAATACCCTGATCACAGGATTTAGGTTGTCTTCTTATATGGATATGTCCATACATAGCATAGTGACACCCAATCAGCGTATAAGACAACCTCTTCTGAAACCCCTTGAGTCAAGACTCATGGGATTTCTCTGTCTCTCTTTACACAAACAAATCCCCCGTCAATTTCCCGTTGCTTTCTAAATTACCACAATCCCATCCCCTTAATATGTACACAAACTTGTTTTATTTGTATTTTGCCTCTGTTCCTCATAATACATACCATAGTCCACAGATGCCAGATGTATCATGCTGACAGTCATGGGGAGATGCCCCAGACAGAATATGAGAGCATACTGCAGTTTTACCACTCACCGTGTCTCTCTTCAGGCATCTTCCCATCTGTGGCAGAACATCAACATGAAGCATGGGTCCTTGTCCCTGAATCTTATGAAATATTTTAGGGTCCCTTCATGGTCACCAAGTGAAAAGGGGATCCTTTTGCATCCCACCAAGATATCTGGCATCTGTGAATACATCTGAGTCAAAAGAACAGGAGCAAAAGGAAACAGGCGCCCGGGTGGTTTCCACAGCAGTCTTTATTGGATATAAGTTCAAGACACTTCTGGAAAAGCTCACACGTCAGATATCTGCCTTTCCCCTACTCATATAGGCTTATTTGGATGATGCAACACCCTCATGCAAATTACTACCTTTTTTGAACATGTATCTAATAGGTCCTTTTAGCCATAGAAAAGCCCTCTCTTTCTTACGATTGGATGATTTATCTGCTGCTAACCAAGCCACATTAGTCATACTTGGCATCAACACATTATGCCTTCTCATCAAGAGTTTTGTCTGCTTTTTGCTGCCAAGTTCCACTCCCCCAGACTCAATGATCTCACTGCAAGATGCTGCCAAAGACTGTTACTTATCAGCATGAGTCAGGGCTTTCACACTAGACACAATGTTTCTTGAGGTATCCATTTTGAAATGTATCCCAGACTGGCACTGTTCTACCCTTCAGGGAGCCATTATTTAATTATTTCAGCATTTCTTACTTTGTATCTATTTTTCATAATATATTTTTACATATTCATGATATATGTGTAATACGTAAAGCACCATTCACTTCCTGGGTCATTTTAACCAAGATATTGTTGTGCTACATGCACTTTTTACCATTTTTAAAAGAGACACTATAACCTTGATTTCAGCAATAATGGAACCATTGATCTGCCTATCATGTTATCTGCACTCCATTGAGGGGGGCAGGGGTTGGTACCCCCGTACAGTTCTTCCCTTTCTGTTTTCTTCTCTTTGAGTGCCTGCTGATGCTTCTCTGATTATGGGCACCTTAGACTATTTTTAATGCATTATATCTAGCTCAACCTGCCTATCTTTTAGGCAGGCTGCATATTTTACTAAATCTGGCAACCCGTGCTTTTTCTGGCCTATCAGCCTGTGGCTATATTTGTCCAACTACACACAGTTTGCATTGGCTCTCAGTGGCTCAGCACATTGAATTCAAATCACTGTGCCTAGTCCACCATGCCTTTTATGGTTTTGGAGCCAATTATATCCTGGTAAAATGTTGGTGTTACGGCCCTTCTAATTCCTTTTGCTCAGCGTCTGACTCTTTAGTTCAGGTTCCCAAAGTCTTTCAATTCAAAACTGGCGGCTATGCTTTTTCGGTTGCAGCTGTCCGCCTGTGGGACAATTTTCCCTGCAAATGATTTCTGACCATTTTTCTTTTTACTGTTGTCTCAAAACGCATCTGTTCCAAACCTCTTCCTGGATCAGACTATTCTGGTTGGCTGCTCTTTTTCTCTCTCTGGGAATCCATTCCTATAGCACCATGGGTGTAAGCTGCGCTTTAGAAGTTTTCCTAACATAACAGGGTGTGAGACACTGGGATGTTAGATACATCCATTTCTATTACAAAGGAAACACGTGTATCATTGCATAGCAATACTATGTTTATTTTTGATGGTATGGCACCTGAAACCAGA
Source organism: Ambystoma mexicanum (assembly GCF_040938575.1). Taxonomy (NCBI): domain Eukaryota; kingdom Metazoa; phylum Chordata; class Amphibia; order Caudata; family Ambystomatidae; genus Ambystoma; species Ambystoma mexicanum. Next base: position 358,025,915 of record NC_090928.1, read on the forward strand.
GCGGGCCGAAGTCTTAAAAGGTTCCATAGCTTGTAATTACCCTTAGACAGTCCCTTATATTCAATGCATTTTACGTAACATTGTTAATTTCAATGCCCATTGTTAATGGATTCCAGTTCTAGGCCGCTGTGCCTAGGTGGAGCCCTGCACTGCACAGCATCTTGTGATGCTCTATAAATAATATAACATATAATAATTTATTTCTTATATAGCGCTACACACATAGGTCTCAGAGCACGGAAATAACAGAAGACATTATTATCTCACAGAGTGATACTCAATTTATCGACCTTGGAAGAATGACCAGCTGAGTTGACCCTCCCGGGATTCAAACCTGCCACAGCAGGCTGCACACAGATATCAGGTGCAAGCACTTAGTTCACTGTGTTATCTGACCAGCTGCACATATGCCTATTTTAGTGTGATTCCAGAAATTGGAGACAGTGGTTATTGCTCCAGAGTACACAGAAATTCTTTCCACCATTCGGGCCGGCCTGCTGAAACAGCATTTGTGCTCAGGCCCAACACTGCCACACCGTGCACTGCATTGTGTGTTTGGCTGCGGCTGCTTATTTGTAATCACTCTGTAGTCCTTTATTAATTTGAGCGAACAGGGAAATACAGAGGAATGATGACATATTCAGGATCACCTAAACTTGCCTGTATTTCATTTAATGGGGCTCGCGAGGACGTCTCTCTAACTCAGTTCATTTAGTGTCCACCGCCTCACTCTGTCGCTCTGCGTGCTGATCCCAGTCCTTGGATCAGTGAGGCATTGTCAGCTCGTGTGTCTGTGCAAGCCTCAGCCATTGCCTCCTTGAGCTATATAAATAGACTAATGAAGTAAGTTTGTTCCTATTTGCTTTACGTTTATTTTAAAGAACAACAAAACGTTCCACAACAGTTTCTTATTAAAATAAAATTATAGAGACTGTAGAAATAGTGGAAATGTTTTTAAAAGTAGCTTAGGAGTGGTGCTCCCATCCGCTCCCACTCACTTTGACCACTCCTCACAGCTGTGATAGCCACTGCAGAATATGGAATTGTTTGCAGATCACTGCCCACCGATCTCCACTGATAGTCCTTCAAACCGCTCCACCATAGCAGGGAAGTCACCTTATGATACCTGTACGCTAACCTATTTTACAATACCGAGATGCCATGTATAACTCAACCCCATGGTGCGGTCCTCTCCGCCAATCCTCCTGGTGCCTGTTTGTTCCCTTATGTTGATTACTTTAGTAGCTCAACCACACAGACACTGCAATAGTTCCTTCCTCTGGATCTCTAACAATAGTTATGTGGAACCTTGTAATTTGAGTCCATCACTAAGAGATGGATTGAACAAAGACTTCAGTATGGTGGGGTGAGAGGGCTAAAAATAACCAAAGAGAGGCTCGAAATAACAGGATAGTAGCACGTAGGTTCTTTTGGCTGTGCTTGGGAACAGTGTGTGCTTTTATGTTGGTGCTTCTGAGTTCTAGTCCTATTGAGTGAGAATAAGGTGTGAGCTAGTGATTGCTTCATGCCTCCTGCTCTGTGAGACTCCTTACCTGTTCTTTGAGCCAAGAGATGGTTCCCCTTTGATGGGCCCACATTTTCTAAGTCTTTGTTGTAGCCCTTTCCACCCTGATCTCCCTCACTACCACACCTCCCACTGGCATTTCTGCTAATGGGCTGAAGTACCTAAGTACTACATCACCCCTTACTAAACCTACATCATCACTATCTTTGATGCAAAATCGTGGCTGAATAAAGCAGAAAAGCATTACAAGATAATTACCACCATATGCCAAAAACAAATGGCTCTGTATGAAAAGCACTATAATTCTAACTCACCAAAACACATGCTATGAAATTATGTTATGCAAATATACATCATTGTTTATGTAACAGTGAAGAACAACAAACCGAACAAAACATGTTAACAAAAAAAGTAATTGATGTAATACAAACAGCAATACACAAATCCTTTCACAAAATGAAGATTTCCATGATAATAAACTACAGAAAAAAATCAGGACAACTTTATTGCCACATGTGTGGACTCTTCCAATTTATAAAAAAGTTCTAGAAATTTAAGTGGAACACAATAGATTCATCGGTATGCCAACTGGGGCACAGTTAATTCATGTACAAGGAAGTATGCTAACGTCAAGCCAAGAACCTGAGTTTCGGCTGCGCAGTTGTAATTAGTTGGTCCACCCAAGCCTTCATCCAGACAAAGAACATTTTTGTCGAGGGCATTTCAGGCTTGTGTTCCATACAATGGAGATGTTGGTTCTGGCCTGGGGTTCATTACCTTTAGGAAGCTGCTGATGATGGGAGAAGGATTTTGTCTCAAATAAAGTGTCAACAAATAGGTTGATCTGATTGTCATGCATATGGAACAACACTGTGCTCTTGTGCAACCAAGTAGTGGTAAGATTACGGGCATTCAGTATTTTGTGAAAAAATAAATCAGTATTCAAAGCCACTTTTTTTTTTTATGAAGATAAATAATTGTCCCGGACGGGCTTTCCAGTATCCGGGATCCACCGGTCCACAGTGTGTATGAATGTAAGGAAACAGCTACGCTGGCCAGGGGTGCCTGAAGATGAGCACAGTATAAAGCAGAGTAAGATGCTCCGAGGAATTTCACATGTTGACGGAGAATAGAAGTGCAACTGAGATAATGCCATGCAGGCATCATATAAGGTTACACAACACTCCCATGATGCATTCCCAACAGCATGTTCTACTTTGTTTGTATCAGAAATTGAATTGCACCATCTTCTCTTTCTCTTCTTTCCCCTCCACACTGCGCAGATCTCACCATATCCAGGCAATAAAACAGCATCTGTGTTTTTATGCAGAAATTGCGAGAATACAAACAGGGCTTACATGTTTTAAAATCAATATTGATACATTGACATAATTTTACACACCGAATTGTCTGCGATGTAGTCCCAGAAATCAATTGTTTGGCAAAAATATGCCATTTTTGAGGCACCATCACATAATTTAACTTCCTAATAAATAAGTTTGTAAAATTGTTCGGGGAAAGACTGCAGAACTTGGAGGAGCGTTGGTTGTGTAATTGTCAAGTGAAATGTCAAGTACCTCGTACTACCATAGCATTACAATTATCATTGGAAATGTTAATAGTCAACGGCATTACAATTAAGCTCATGACACGCTAGGCGTTGAGCTTTGGTTTCTTTTCACATTTCTAAATGTTATTCACCGCGCAATTGGCCCTCCATCTGCTCTGAGATTGCTCCTTTGTGCAGAGCGTTCTTTGGTATTGTTTAATGACAATGGACGCCCTTAGCAGACGCGTATACACCCTTGTGCTGTCCCAATTTAAGATGCCAGGCATTGCCCTCCAAGGTCAGTGAAATCAGTAGGCCCCAATATTTATTCAGCACCTGTCTAGCAGGGTCAGGCATTCAATACGCAGAGTCACAGGTCTGCCTAATTAGTTGAAAATGAATGCTGATTGGTAACAACATTACATATGCCGCGCCATTTCAGAAATGGCATGCCAGGACAACAATTTAATACATCTTAAGGTTAACATCCAATTATTTCGAGCAATGGCTTCAACGTTGCAGCATTCAACGCTACATTCTTTTCCTCACACAAATAAACACAGCATGCACTGCACAATTCTGTGAACTATACGGGAACCAATAAAACCTACATGTTGGTGTTTTGTTTATTATTGAACTAAGCAACTTATACGGTGATTAAAATGATATTGGGCTTTTAGATTTTGAAATGCAAGGTTTATTCTTTTTCCATGGCAATAACTCAAAGAATGAATGAAGAAACATATTCCCATTAATTTGTAAAGTCAAGGGGCCTGATTCACACAGCAAAAGAAGGGGGAATTGAAAGAAGTCATATGTACAAACTGTGCCTATGAAAACTGTCAAAACCCGCATTTCCGGCCCCATTCTTTGGATATGCGCACGCGCACGTGTGTGCCATCCAGGGGTGGACTGGGAACCAAAAGAGGCCCTGAAAATAATGTTCAAAAGAAGCCCTTTATTACACATATTCAGCAAGCCCAACCCTTTCCCTATGAGAAGATTTAGAAATACCACACAAAAGAGGCACAAGGTGCAGAGGCCTACCAGGAAATCTCCGAGTTCCCTATCGGCCAGTCCACACCTGGTACCATCTGTGCTAGGTGTACACAATCTGCAAACATGCCAATTGAAAAGGCCACCACAAGTACAGGTGTAACCACGGGTAGGACATGAAAAACAGCCAATCTTCATAAGCAAAACAGGTGCGGAGTGCAGTGATAACAGTGTGATACCAAAAATCCTATGCAAATTAATGCGCCAACACAGGTGTTCAAATCCAACCAAGGGAGTGTGTTTGTATACATTTGAAACAGAGCAAAGCCCTCCCAGGCACGCCTTACAAAAATGTGCAGCAATGGTTCCCTTGCTGCGCTTAGGAGAATAAGGGCCCAGAACTATTCCACCAATGGACATCCTTCGAGGAGGGTAGTGAAGGAACGTATGCACTGCTACCCCATGTCAAAGTGCTTGCTAATTTGTGTTGTTTGTCACTGGATATATTACAGTGGGCTAGTGCCATCTCAGGGAGTGTTTCAGAAGCCAGCTGTTCCCAGATACTGCTTAGTGATAGTGACTTATCGAACACATGTGCCAATGCATCTGCATGCCAATGTTTATGCAGGTTAAGCATTGGGTGGCAAAGTAGTGTTGTGCTATTGTCCCATTTCCCAGTATTATTGGGGCCATAGACGCTACCCATATAGCCATCACCCTAGACGTAACCCCTAAACTGCCATCAGCAGCTCTAGTGATCCATCAATGTACAAGTCATCAGCAACTTCAGTGGCAACATAGTGAAAGTATGTGGTTGTGTATGTGAGTTACCTTTTCTCTACCGCTTCCATTATTATTACATGGATATTTGCTGGCCAGAACTGAAACAAGTGTTCATTTAAGGAGTACACACACATATCATTATCACGAGATTCAGCTGAACAGATTACGTGAAAATGATATGATATGGTATATTTTATTTATATCGCGCCCATACAGGGGTGTTTTAGGGCGCAACGAGGCAAGGGAAGGGTAAAAAATGTGGACAAAACAACACTCTTACTAGGCCCAGTGACATTGAGAACGCGCAAGTGCAGGAGAGAGGGATGGGGAAAGTGCAGGGGGAAGGGAAGCGTGGAAAGTGCTGAACAAGTAATCAAAACAACAACAGGTAGTGCGGCCAGCAGGTGGCAAGTTCAAGAAAAAGGTGCAGACAACGGGTGTCAAATAAGTGCAGGAAAGGGCTGGTGGGTTGCATATACAGACCCAAATGCAAGGGTTGCCAGGAGGCAGTGTGGGTGTGATGCTGGGTGGGATGGGATCAGGGCCCGAAATCAGAAGGTAGCCCAGCGCCCAGTGTTGAAGCAGGCAAACATCGGCAGGGGAGAGGGAGAGAGAAGGCAGAGCAAAGAGGAAGATCTTGAGGTGCTTCCGAAAACAAAGATGGTTCTCCTCAAGTTTCAGAAAGGCAGGGAGGATATTCCCAAGGGAGGCCCCAGCCAAAGAGAGAGATCTACCCCCAACGCATTGCTTGGAGAAGCACCTGACCCAGAGGGAGTTGGAGGTGGAGGAGCAAAGAGCTTGAGAAGGAAGGTATATCCAAAGGGAGAGTTGCAGGTATTGCAGACCCAGGCCCCAGAAGGCCTTGTGGACAATGCAAAGGATCTTGAACTTAATCCTTGCAGCCACTGGGAGCCAATGCAGAGATTTCCGGGCTGGAGAGATATGATCCCTGGCCTTGAGGCCAAGGACAAGTCTCTCAGTCCTGTTCTGGATGAGTTGCAAAGGGCAGAGAGTAGATGCAGGCAGATCTAGAAAGAGGCTGTTGCAATAGTTCAGCCTGGAGAGAACCAGAGCTCTAGAGACAGTGAGCTTCTGGAGGACGGAGAGGAAAGGAAGAATACCTCTTAGGAAGTGCAGTTGTTAGTTTGGCTTCTTAGAGATGTCAGAAATGTGTGGAAAAAAGGAAAGCGTGGAGTCGAAGTTGATGACAAGGTTCTCAGCCTCACAGGTGGGAGCACGGAGAGGGCCAAGGGAGGCCGGCCAAATTTGCAAGGTTCTCCGCCAACTCCATATAATGGATCTCGTCATTTTTGTCAAACCGATTATTTAAAATATGCTGAGGAGGAAAAATGTCTGAGTGAGAGGTGCTGACCTATGGAGTCCCTCAGGGCACCTGCTTGTCACCTTCTCTTTTTAATGTTTTTATGAAGCCACTCTTTGGCCTACTGTCCGAACATAATATCTTATTTACTAACTGTTTGAATAATACGCAGCTACTGGTTGAACTATCCAGTGATTTTATTGCTGATCAAGAGAAGTTCAATACAATTTAATGACTTATTAAATCTACAGACTTGGATGGGCTGCGGTTATATGGGCTTAAATGGCATTAAAACAGAGCTGATGCTGGTTGCCTCAGTAAAAGTAAATAGAGAGGGTAAAACAGGACTAGAACCAGTTTTGTAATGATGGCTGTTCTTGACTATGGACTGCCACACCAGTACACTGGTGAGTCCCTCACATGGATGTTATTTGGGAGTTGCAAGGGGTCGCAACTGTGACCTCTGAGGTCTCTCTTGCCACCCCTGTGGTCTCCCTTGCTACCCCAAAAAAAATAAAAAAAATAAAATGTGTCTTTCTTTTTTTAATGTAAGCTCCTGTGCTGTGGCCAGCACCATGTGGCTCTTTGTTTCTGGAGTGACTGACTTTCTTGTTCAGGGCTCTTAAAAAATACAGAGGGTTCCACAAGTGTAAAACTTTGAGCAGTGTCCCTAAATAAGGAAGAATAGGGATAACACATTCTATAAAAATAATTGCTAGACTCATTAAAGGATTATTTCAGGCACAATTCAGGGGGTGAGTGACTGATTTAGTCTGTTCTTAAACACCTCAACTGAGCCTTTCATCCTTCTGAGGTCGATAAATGAGTACCATCACAGGTTGGGTGATATGGTATGTATATTTGTTCTATATAAAGCTTAAGAGCTATATAATAACACATTGTTATCATTTGGCCCTGGATGCCTGCTTACATTCACAGTAATTTGATATTATGGGCCTATACTGATATTAACGATACATGTGGTGATCCTTTCTTCTATGAAATGTCTATCACATTATAGCGATATTGTAACCATATTTTTCATAAGGGGTCATTACGACCCAGGCGGTAAGTACACCAACTTTACCACCATGGTGTTACTACGTTTTTAAAGTTGGTTAAGTTAACAACAGCGTTAACCCTTAACGCCTGAGTTGTAATGAGGCCCATAGTGTACTTAGGAACAATGCTATGTGATGCCCCTTCCTGTTTTGTCAATGGGTGAAAGGTCACGTTCCATAGCTTCCCATGATGTCACTTAGGGTTGGGGTCAATTGACATCTCTTTGTGTGATGTCATCAGAGGTCACGGGTCGTGCAATGTCACGCTATCCCTGGCATTTTGGTGAAATTATGTTGCTGGCTCCTAAAGCTTCTATTTAAGGTTGGTCTGGCAATTCACCCTTATTTGTTGGAAGACAATTGTGCCACAATTGCTAGAGCAGTTGTCCTTACAAAATTGGATTATTGTAATAGTTTGCTTGCTGGATCGTCCATCAAAAACACTCATAGTAAATTACAACTTGTACAAAATGATGCCGTTCAAACAGTTGCCTGCATTAATCGCAGGCAACACATTACTGATCACAGGAAGGCATTGCATTGGCATCCAGTGAAATCAAGAGTTGAATTTAAAGTGCTTTCCATGGTACAAAAATTCCTAAATGGTCATGCTCCCAGCTATTTGTCTGAAGCGATTCAGCCTTAAAAACCAAGTCATCTTCTTCGGTCCAATACTCAAGCACTGCGTGTCTGTCCCAGAGTCCTCCAAACAGGGCACAAGGGGAAATCTTTCACTCACTTGGCCCTGCCTTTTGAAATGTATTGTCACTTGACATCGAGCTCACATCTAGCTACTTGGTGTTCAGGAAATGACTCCAAACTCTGTTGTTTGAAAAGCATTAATATTACTGGAACCTGAATGTGTCTTGATTCGATCATTCCTCTGTCCTTTAATATTTTTGCTTTGTTTTTTGTATTGTTTGTACGTTTTGTTATGTGTGGCACTATGATGCCTGTGGCCTTCGGCACTTGATAAGAAAACAAAATAAAATATAAATAATCTTGTTTATTCCTCATACATTGTATTAATGTTCATTTTTGTACCATTGTAATTTCAGTAAAGCTCTTTGGTGAAAGCGCTATAAAAATCACCTAAATACAACCAAAAAAGAATCTACTGCTCAAAGTAACTCAACTACCTCTTCAAAGAAGCAACGCACAGTCCCAACAAATGACTTGGATACAGAACTGTCATGTCCATTCAAATTTTCAAATACAACTGGTGTAAATTGCTACGCAAATTTAGCTATAAATATTCTATTCCAATTGCCACCAATAATTGACAACATTTACTTACACGGTACAGACCAATTGTGTTTGCAAATGTTAGTCCTTCATAGGAATGCAACCAACAATCCTGACAACACTTACAGTGTTTCTGGAATAAGGCAGGAATCGGACTACTGTGCTGGAATGGTCAAATTCACTATACACTCACAAGAAGATCCACGATATGTTCTAATGTACTTGCTACAAGTACTAGAAAACAAAAACATACCTATAAATGAAATCTTCCAGATTTCCACATGTGGAAACATACATGCACTCTTTGCAGGCATGTTGTACAAGAAGAATGAACGCTTTGTGTATGTATCCATACCTAACTGTGAAACCATTCAATTTCAGAAACTTGTATAAAATGCAAACCATGGCAGATTATGTACTGCCTGCATTTCCGATAATCGCTCCACCTTACAAATACAGACACATAGTTAATACGTAATAGTAATGCTTTTACGTTACAATGCAGATGGTACCAAAAACAACTGCAAGATGACTGGATTCACACATGGTCAAGTATCACTTGGTAAGAAAACCTTCACAACAATGGGTATAATCTACCACGCAGGAGCCACAACCAATGCAGGTCACTACACTGCATATATAAAAGGAATTTTAAATGGTTTGAATGTAATGATAGTACCATTACTCTAAAGCAGAGATTACCAGCAAATCTTTTAAATGCTTACTTAATATTCTTAAAACCAACATTTTATAACTAATCTGTGTATGAACATAAACAACACCTGAACTTCAAAACTATGACCAGTTAGAATACGCCAACAGGTATCTAACTGCCCCAAGAATCTGCAACAAAGAAACAGATAAATGAATACCACTAAAATTAAACAAGAAATACACAGTAAGAATACGCCAACAGGTATCTAACTGTCCCAGAAATCTGCAACAAGACAACTGATAGATGAATACCACTAAAATGGAGAGAGAAATAAACAAATAGAATACACCAACTTCTATCTAATTGCAACAATACTACCACAACTTCCAAATGAAAAACCATACACCTATTCAATTCCTCTTATTGAAATCAATGAAAGAAATATATTGTACCACATCGTAGAAAGGTTTTTTTTAATCCAGCATGGATTTTTTTTGCCCACAGACCCAATTATTTAATCATCAAACACAGGAAATGATAACTTTGCGCAGCACACTGGTTTGAACTAGAGTACTTCTACAGTACTAACTAACTATGAGGGTCGACAAAAAACAGAAATGTCTACTATGCAATGCAATACTCATTATAAACTACCTACACTAACATGTGATATTTTCTTTTATCACAGTGATTGAAAAAAAATGTGTGCTCCAACTACCCATGTCATGAAAAAACTGCATACAACCACAACAAGTCAAACAGTAAGTATATAATGATTGGACTCACAAACACCACAGCATAACACACCCATTGAAGCAAACACCTGACCATAAACAACAATCCAAAATGTTTGCTTCCATGGGAATTTTATGCTGCAGCGCTTGTTGCCAAAACTACAATCTTGGATGCATGGCCTGGCCAAAACTCTTCACACAGCCTCAACAAAGGAAACAATAAGTATGTAATAATTAAACTCACAAACACTGCAACATAACACAGCCATGCAAATGAAAACCTCACCAATAAATACAACCCAAAATGCCTAGAGTATTCAATACCAACAATCTGAACACAATCCAACAAACAAACAAACAGACATCATCTCACTATCCTATAAACACTATTACACTACTACCAATCAGTTCTTACATTTTTGGCCATGCACCCAAGACTCTAGGCCTTGGCCACAACCACCGCAGCATAACACACCCATAGAAACAAACACCTACCAAATGACCACAACCCAAAAACATAATACATCCACCTCAAAACTATGCACTTCAATTAACATTCTAAAAAATTATTACAACCAACGTACAAACTCTTCAATACATACCCTCTTCACCCAATACTGTTCTAACAACCCAAAAACAACATCATACTAAACTAAAATAGCCAGTAGTGCACCCAGTGTTTAGTATGTCCGCGGACAGCCATGGTGACCGCGGACACCGCAAACACATCACGGCCTTCTCCCACCTAAACAAATACAGCATTTGACCCATCTCTTACTCCCCAACCCTCTCCAAGCACTCATACACACCAACACACTCCCCAAAATTGGATTCACTAAATTTACAAAAAAAAAACGCTTTCAGGACCAAGCCACCGCTCCTGCTGCAAATTTGGTGAAAATCCATCCAGCGGTTTGGGTTGTAGGCGCAACAGAAATGTTTTCTCCATTCAGTCTATGGGAAAAAAGACACTTTGGGACCCCCCCTATTACTTTGCCTCCCCCTCGACCAAACCTCGCCAAACTTTGCAAAAAAGTGGGCCATATACTTTTTTTGCAAAGTTTGGTGAAGATTCGTCCAGGGCGAGCAAAGTTATAAGCCGTCCAAAAAGCGCTCTTCCTTTTTGTTTAGCAACTTAACCATAACTACATGGCTGCTACCGACGGCTGTGTAATTCAAGGAAAAACCTTTAGTTGCACGGACGTTAAGGTGAGAACTTAATGCAACAAAACCCTGCAAATTCATCTGAAGCCACCTTAACTTTGCACCCCCTGTTGTGCAGACTATGACCATAATGATGACATCACATATGACATCACTGGTGACAACAGTAATTGCATTGTGTATAACTGATCACATCAATAATGGAATTAGACATAACATCATTCAAAAGTTAGCTCATGAAATGTAGGCCATGGACTTGACCATGACAAAGGCTGTGGTTACTGGCCAGCACCGAAGGTCAAAGCTAGTGGTTGGCTAGTGTTCAAAAATACCAATTTGCATGGTTAACTGTCATGCCTAGTAGCCTGTGACTGTTTTAAAATATACAGTGGTCAACATTGAAAGCTGTAGTCAGTGGCCATTGCTAAAGGCCATAGCTAGTGCGCATTAATATGTTTGAATATACAGTCGCCAAAGGCTGTGACCACTGGCTAGTATTGTGTTGAAGACCATGGCTAGTGGCTTGGTTAGTGTATGTAATATACAGTGGGTACGGTCAAAGGCCATAGCTAGTGGCTGGTTAGTGTTGTGTAATACACAGTGGGCACAGACAAAGACAAAGGCCATCGTTAATTGCATTTTATTATTTTTGAATGTACAGTGGACATGGCGAAAAGATGTACAAACTGTTCAAGGTCAAAGATTTGTGCTAAAGTCCATGTCTAGGACCTAGTTAGTGTATATGATATACCGTGGCCACGGTCAAAGGCCATAGATAGAGCTGGTTAGTGTTGTATAATACACAGTGCACATGTCCGAAAGTTCTTCGCTTATGCCATGTTAGTATTTTAAAAAATACAGTACACATGGCCAAAAGATGTACAAACTGCTCATGGCTAGTGTCCCATTTATATGTTAGAATATATACTGAACATAGTTAAAGATTGTGGCCACTGGCCAGTTGTCATGATGCCTACCCCCGGGCATCAGGACCAAGGCCCTCAGCTCCGGGAGCAGGCATCCAGACATTTGTTTAAACATCAGCAGCCCCGGCTAGGGGCTGTCTGGGTTCAGTCCTGGCACCTTAGGTGCCAGGCTCATCATAGAAATCAGTCCTGCTGCCATAGGCGCCAGGCTCATAGACTTTACTTACCTGATGCAGACCATGCTGCAAAAGTGTCCAAGCCTACATGAGGCCTGGATGGGACTATTTTGTTACAGGGACTATTTTTTACTCGGGCGTGGCTCTAGGGAACTTCTTACCTGGAACTACTTTGGAGGCTATTTAAACCACACCCGAACAGCAGCACATGCTTCGCGTTATTCTGCATCCAGCAGCGTGACGCTCACCGTACCTGCAGCCAGCATCCAGTCTTCTGCCACGCCCGCCTCGAATCCAGAGCTCCTAGAATAAAGAAAAGGACAAGGTTAGAAAACAAACTTATTTCAAATTCCTCACCTAATTCCGGAACCATTTAATCTCCGGACCTGGAAAGTACATCAGTCCTGCACGCGTCGCTTCGCCAGCTCCAGCACAGCGCCATACCCACCAGTTCCCACAGCATCTTTCTAACCGGAACTGTCTCCATCATTTCTTCGCCGTAATCCGGCACCTAGGGGACACAAGAAAAAAAACAAGGTGAGCCATGGGAATCAACAAATACAACCTCTTACGACCATAGACTCACCTGATTTACCACCAGCGGTATTATTCCATAACTCTCCACATTTTCATATGCCGCATCTGTAAAAAGGGAGAAAAACAACACGTTAACGCATGCAATAGTTACCGGACAGCGTTGGGTAACACAGACTCTTACCTGAACGCCAGCAGCAGCTACGAGACCTTCTTCTCACGAACTCAGTTGCAACTTAAGGAAGGAAGGGGACAAGAGTGAACATCGGGCACATTGAACTCTTTGAACTTGATACTTACCAATCCCGCCAGGGACTTCAGAGTCAATACTTACCGGAACTCTCCCAACACCTTCAAACCAGTGAAGTAACTGGTATCTACGCGCCCCCGCAAGACACGCAGGATGGAGAGCTCATCTTTTACAAACATAAGGTGAGGTTACTAAGGGGATAACTTAATTAGTGGGGGAGAGCGAGAACAGTTGGGAGGCCATCACTAAAACCTACAGGTGGTTAATCCCTGTCTCCACTTGCAGGAAAATACTTCTTCGGGTCCAGCAGACAAGACTAGGCGGGCCAGTCCAGACAGTCATCTCTGCACTACGCATCACGTTGAAGGAGACCGCAGCTGTCCGGGTCCGATCGACACCCCTGTGGGGTCCAGGTGAGCGTAACACCAGTATTGTGCTAAAGTACATGGCTCGTGCCTGTTCGGTGTATATAATATACAGTGAACCCTGTTGAAAGCTGCATCCACTGGTAAAGGCCAAAATCTATGGTTGATATATTGTTAGTATTTTTTAAATATTCAGTGCACATGGGTGAAGGTTGTGACCACTGTCCATAACTGAAGGCCATGACTAGTACCCATTCATGTGTTAAAATAATATATTTGGCCATGCACACTGACCATGGCTGAAGCCCATGCTTAATGGCAGTTACTGTTGTAATGTAATTAATGATGTCATCAGTGATGTGATCTGTGATGTCATCATTGTGGTCATAGTCTGCGCAACAAGGGGTGCAATGTTAAGGTGACTTTAGCTGAATTTACAGGATGTCGTTGCATTAAGTACCTTAATGTTCTTGCAACTAAAGCATTTTCCTTGAATTTCAAAGGATTTGTTACAATGTATTGCTCACCTTAACGTCCTTAAAACTAAAGTTGTTTCCTTGAATTGCAAGGGCATTGTTATTGCATACATAATTAACATTAATAATACAGACAATTCAGCTAATTAAAACACTATTATGTCTATAAAGTAAATAAAAAGCAATTGGACAACCAAATTCCCCCAAAATAAACCTGTTGTTACAAGAAAATGAGTTTGCATACGTACTTAACTTGTTTAAGTATTTACGTTACACAGCCACAGTAGTGGCTGTGTAGTTATGGTTGAGTTGCTAATCCCATAGGAAGAGCACTTTTTGGGTGGCTTATAACTTCCCTCCCCTTGGACGAATCCTCACCAAACTTTGCAAAAAAAAGTATATGGCCTACTCTGAATTTCTTTGCACATTTTAGTGAGGTTTGGTTCAGGGGGGGCAAAGTTATGGAGGGTGTCCCAAAATTTCTTTTTTTTCTATAGACATAATGGGAAACAATAATTGTGCACAGCTATAGCTCAAACCGCTGGACGGATTTCGACCGAATTTGCGGAAGGAGAGGCGGCTTATTCTCGAAAGCGTGCTTTTGTTAATTTGGTGTAAATCCGCCCAGTAGTTTTTTTTAAATGGCCAAAGCGTAAGGCACAAAAATGAGTGATATATATGTCCGCTCCATGGACACACTTCCCTGTTCGCGCCGCGGACAGGACACTGATTGGTTGATCAGCTTGCGTCTTGTCACATTGTTTCAATGCGCCCGCCATCTTGGACCCCCCGACAGTGCGGCGGTGAACAGAGGCAAAATGTAATTTTGGGGAGTGTGTTGTGTGCAGGAGTGCTTGGGGAGGGTTGAGGAGTAAGAGATGGTTCAAATATTGTATTTGTTTATTAGGTGGCAGGTGCCCTTGATGTGTTCGCCATGCCCGTGGTCGTAGCGGCTGTCCGCAGACATAATGAATGCACTACTAGCTATTTTAGTTTAGTATGATATTGGTTTTGGGTTGTTAGTACAGCATTGATTATAATTAATATAATCTATAAGCAGCCCACATACCAAAGTAAAAATGTTTGCTATTATAGGTGTGATATGCTGCGGTGGTTGTGGCCAGGGCCTACAAGACTCTAGGCCCTGGCCACAACCTCTGCAGCATACCCACATACCACAGTGCAAATGTTTGGTATTATAGGTGCGTTATGCTGCGGTGGTTGTGGTCAGAGCCTAGGGTCTTGGGTGCATGGCTGAAGGCCATAGGCCGTAGGCCATGCACCCAAGACTCTAGGCCCTGGCCACAACCACCGCAGCATACCACACACATAGAATCAAACATCCATCAAATATCCACAACACAAAAGTGTGTGTACTGTTTCATTTGTAGAGTTTGTATGTGAAGTTTTAGCTGGGTTATGCAGTTTATTCATTGGATAATTACTGGTTGAGTTTTTTGTGGTTGTATGCAGTGTTTTCATGACATGGTAACTGGACCAGACATATTTTTTCGACTCTCTGTGATAAAAAAGCACATATATTAGAGCAGGTAGTCCATAATGAGTTATTGCATTGCATAATAGACATTTCTGTATTTTCTGACTCTCATATTTAGTACTTTATGAGTACTATAGTTCATACCAGTGTTTGTTTTCTAAATCTTTGGGTCTGTGGGAAAAAAAATCCATGCTGGATTAAAAAAAACTTCTATGGTGTGGTACAATACATTTCTTTCATTGTTTTACTGTTTATTTTTTGTTTCTTGCTAATATTCTATCTGTTGGGTTGTTGCAGGTTTTTTGGTGCAGTTAGATACCTGTTGGTGTATTCTAACTGTGTATTTATTGTTTGATTTGAGTAGTATTTGTTTATCTGTTACTTGTTGCAGTTTATTGGGGTAGTTAGATACCTGTTGGTGTATTCTAACTGTATATTTCTTATTTGATTTTAGTGGTATGTATTTATGTGTTTGCTTGTTGCAGAATATGTTAGATACCTGTTGGCGTATTCTAACTGTGCACAGATTTGAAGTTGAAGTTTTGCTTATGTTCATACACAGATTACGTATACAATTTTGGTTTTAAGAATATTAAGTAAGCGTTTACAAGATTTGCTGGCAATCTCTGCTTTAGAGTAATGGTACTATCATTACATTCGAACCATCCACAATTCTTTTTTATATATGCAGTGTAGTGACCTGCATTGGTTGTGGCTCCTGCTTGGTAGATTATACCTATTGTTGTGAAGATGTTCTTACCAAGTGATACTTGACCATGTGTGAATCCAGTCAGCTTACAGTTGTTTTTGGTACCATCTGCATTGTAACGTAAAAGCATTACTATTACGTATTTACTATGTGTCTGTATTTGTAAGGTGGAGCAATTATCTGAATTGCAGGTAGTACATAATCTGCCATGGTTTACATTTTGTACAAGTTGCTGAAATGGAATGGATTCACAGTTAGGTATGGATACATACACAAAGCATTCATTAGGGACTTTTTCCTATGCCACATGGTTGCAGAGAGTCCATGTCTGTTTCCACATGTATGAAATCTGAAAGATTTCATTTATAGATATTTTTTTGTTTTCCAGTACTTGTAGGAAGTAAATTAGAAATTCTTGTGGATCTTCTTGTGACTTTACAGTGAATTTGACAATGTCAGCACAGTAGTCCAATTCTTGTCTTATTCCATGAACACTGTAAGTGTTGGCAGGATTGTTGGTTGCATTTCTATGAAGGACTAACATTTGCAAAGACAATTGGTCTGTACTGTGTAAGTAAATGTTCTCAACAATTGGTGGCAATTGGAATAGAATATGCATTGCTACATTTGCCTAGCAATTTACAGCAATTACATTTTAAAATTTGAATGGAGCAATAGTTCTGTGTGGAAGTCATTTGTTTAGAGTTTGTGTTGCTTTTTTGAAGAAGTAGTTGAGTTTCTTTGAACACTAGATTCTTGTTTGATTGTGGTACTTGATGAAGTATTAGTTTCTTTTTTTTCTTTGGAGGAATTGCAGTGATATCCTGTATTGTTTCAGTTTGAAGTAGTTTTCTTTTACAAAGTTTTGCTTCTTGTGGAATAGGATAGGTTTTTAAATGGGGGATGTAGAGTGAACGTAGTCTATTGTATTCTAGAATGCAAGGAATATCATCATTTACTTTACTTGTATCAAAGTTGATTAGAAATAGCCCGTCAAGTGTACGCAAGCGTGATAGTGCTACATAGCTCATGCCTTCTTTAAAGACTGTGCTACCAATATCTATTAATGCTTTATCTAGGGTAAGACCTTGTGATTTGTGAATGGTCACTGCGTATGCTAAAGTTAGTGAAAATTGTTCTCTGCATACAAACATGTTTTTGAAAAGAAGGAAGTGAGCTGTTGAGCGTCCTATCCTTTTAACTTCTGATAGTTTGTCCAAGAGAATATTGGCAAATTGAATGTTGTTGTCACATGGGAATGTTTGAAAGCCATCAAACTGTACCAAGTGCTCCATTAACTAATCCTTGCTCCACGTCAAGGTTACGTTTAAGCATTACTCTACAGTTTAAAGATCATTTTAATATTTTCTCCAAAGCAGCTGTGTTGGAGATAGAGTTTTCTAGGGTATTTAGTATTGTTGTGGCTTGTTGACACATAGGTAGTGTCATACCATGTACATCCAGTTTATCTGTCGAACAAATTTCAATTATTGGTTGCATTTCTTTTTTCAACATTGTTTCATTGAATTTGGAACAGCTTGCAAGAGTTGGCATCAAGGACATACAATTGACATTTGTGTGTGCTAATTGTTGCATCACATCAGTAGAACACAAGTTATGGCCATAGAGTGTATGAATGAGCCTGGTTTTTAATATTGACTGTGCTTCTTGAGATAGTACACCAACTCTAATACTTTTTAAAATGTTGGCATATGTGAGGTCTGCAGACTGGCGCATGTTTTCAGTTAATTCTCTGTATTAGAAATGTTGCCAATTGTTTACATTTCCTATGCTGCCAAGAGTTTTACGGCACAGTTTGTGCCCTAAGGTTTTAAAAATAGGTTCAGATTTCACTGTTGTCAATTGAAGAAGATCTCCGAAAACTATAATGTGTTTTCCTCCAAAGAGCTGGTCGTAGTCTGTTTTGAGGACCTCTTGTAATCTGAGGTGAATCAAAGCCAACATTAGGTTGGAGACAATGCTCATCTCATCTATTAGCAGCATGTTCATTTGTTTGAAAACTCTGCGTAGTTCCATTGCAGTTTCTACGGAAAGTTTGTAATAGTCTAATTTGTTTTGCTGTTCTACTGGAAGGAGTAGTAATCGGTAAAAGTGACACCGCCTATGTTGTAGGCCGCAGTTTGTTGTTTGTCAATTGTTGAAGGAACTTGCTGATGATTTTGATTAAGAATGTTTTGCCTGTACCAGCTTCACCACTCACGTATAGCAGTATAGGTTTGTAATCTTGGCAGGTACAGTTTTTATTTTCATGTTCCACACCATGTGCAATTTGTTTTGTTATTTCTTGGAAAATGCTATGCAGTTCATTGTTCAGTTGTGATTTCAGTACAGCAAAGGCTTCTGTAGCTTGTTCATACTGACACATGGTGTTTTCTACTTTTGTCATGGCTAATTCTACCTCATTTGCTATTTGTGGCTGTCCAAGTGGTTCTTGGCTTCCTGTTACAGAAGGTTGACTACTGTCAGGAGTGTCCACTTGTAGTTGGGCCTGGAGTTCTTCTTCGTGTTGCTGTTTATTGTGCAACATTGTTTGGTACTGTGTAAAGTTTACGTCTGTTATAGTGCTTTCCTTTGCTTTGAAAGCATCTTCATAGGAGTAATACGTATCCAGTAACTCTTCTTCTTTTCTCCATGGTTTAAGAAGTTGTAGCAGGGACATATAATACAGCTCTTTATGTTGAGGAGTTTTAATGACAATTTGATATGATTAATTAAGCTGCGTTTTGTAAGTTTCAATAAGCTGCCTTCCCAATTTACCACTCTGTATCTACCTTTCTTTTCATCTGGTTTAACATTATTTTTGTATGTGAAGTTTTGGGCTACATGGTAGAGACACATGGGGCCTCATTACGGGGTTGGAGGTAACCATGGCGCTATTAGTGCCATGGCTGCCTCCAGATCCTTACCGACTACGCCCTGGTGAATGGAGCTATTACCGCCCCATTCCAAGGTTGGCGGGGGCGGTAATTCCCCATTCACCAGGGCCCTTCCCCATTCCCATTTGAGCCCCCATAGGGCTCAATAGGAATGGGGAAGGCGCTAATTTGCGGTACCGTTATTAGCTCCAAAGTCCCTTTGTGGGTCCCGTCCTTAACGCCTGGTAAAAACAGGTGTTAAGGGAGGACCCGCAAAGGGAACTCGTAGTAGGGCGGTAAGGGATTACCTGCACCGGTGCCCTTACCGGTGCCAGTAATCCCTTACCACCCACCTCGTAATGAAGCCCATGGTTGACAAAGTGGTACTCCTGTTTGGGTAGTATGTGTCTAGTAAATAATTTTTCAAAATGTCTTGGCTGTTGGCATCATTTTTGGCTATTGTTTCTATATCCTCATATGATTTGAGAACTCTTTTTCTAGATTTAGCAGGACCAAGACTTAGCCATACTATATTGTCAGATTTTCCATACAAGGCAGTTCCGGTTAAACGGTCTGCAGCTTGATAGGAGCCACATTCTCTATGAGAGAGCATTTTTATGCCTAAACTGTACAATTTCTGTGATAGTGATTTGTCAGATGATATGTCATCCCAGAGGTCCTGAAGCTCTGTTTTCTCTGCTTTGGTTAAGTAAGCTGTGACATATGGTGCAACTGCAGTGGAATCGTCTGCAATGTACTGCACATCTATGTTTGCATTCCATCGGAGGGCAATGATTGCATTGTAATCATTGATGTATTTTGATTCTTCTGTTCTTTTTATGTAATATGTGTTCGTAGGTGATTTACCTTTGACACTATGGGCCTAATTACACGGATGGCGGTGGACCAAGGTGCTATTAGCACCTTGGTCCATGCCGGTAAAATACCGGCACCGCCTTGGTGGAAAGGGAAATTACCGCCCTATTCCAAGGTTGGTGGGGCGGTAGTTCCCTCTTCCCCCATTGCCCTTCCCCATTCCCATTTTTCCCCCATAGGGCATAATGGGAATGGGGAAGGTGCTAATTACGGCACCGCAAATTGCGGTACCGTAATTAGCTCCCTGGTCCCTTTGCGGGTTGGTTTTTAACGCCTGCAAAAAGCAGGCGTTAAATTCTTCAACCCTCAAAGGGACCTCGTAGTAAGGCGGTAAGGATTTACCAGTACCGGTAAAATACCGGTATCGGTAAACCCTTACCGCCATCCATGTAATGAGGCCCTATGTCTGACTGAAGTTATGAAGTTGTTTACTTGATCTGTTGTTGAAACTGGTCTAGGGAAACCAAAGCGGCATTTGGGGTAGTATTTGCCTTTTTTTCTTATATTTGCGACAATAATATTTCCCACATTTGTGTCTTTGAAATTAAAAAATGTGTGCATGAAGGTCACTATGTGTTGTTTGGGAAGGGATTTCACAAGTGACATATTTTTGGATGAACTTCAAAACAGTGGCATCACTGTCCTGACCAAATTTAGGAGCATCTTTAATCCACAAAAGCATGTGGATTTGTGGTGCTCCTCTGGCTTGGTATTCTTTTCTCCAAAAGAAATGTTGAACTTCTCCGAGGGAAGGAACAGTCTTATTACAAATAAAGTGTAGCATAGCAATGAAGCGATGATGGAAATATCTTGATACATTTACACGATCTAGAGAGCAGAGTTCTCCTGGTGTTTTTATATCTGTGTTTTTTTTATTTTTGTTTGCTATGCGTAGGAAATCGTGTAAATCTTCCCATGCATAGTCTGCACAGCTTAATGTTACAAACCAAGTGGGTGGGCCAAGGTTTCTGATCATGCAGCGCACATATCAGTGACGTCGGAACCAGTATTTTTTTGTGCCATGCATGTTTGCTAAAAGATTTGTAATACCTGACTGTAAAACTTCATCTTTTTCTTGCACTTTTTGTAATAATTGCAGAGCTGTCATATTTTGAAAATGGGTACCTGATTTGAATGTGTGTGCAACTCTGTAGCATAGAGTTGCTAGTTCACTTTCAAAGAGAAGGTGGAATATGTATTCATATAAGTGACTTTCAATTATTTTCTCTGGTTATGGTCTATTTCTTCGAGTAGTTGTTTGGCTGTACCATGTAGAAGATTGTTATTTAAGATTGGTATTTAAGTTGGCTAGTGCTAAGGCAGGACTTTCAGCATAGTAGAGTTTTTGGACTAGATTTCTTATAGTTGAATGATGTGTTGATATCATTTTGATATGATGGAAGGTGCTTTTGCAAATAGGTCCAGAAATGCCGGCTATTGAAGGTCCTTGTAGTCCTGTGTATTTGACAGACATCCATATTTTGTATTCGTTTCATTTTGAATTTGTCTTTGCTTTTTACATACTGATTGAGGAACTGGTGTAAAGATTTGAAAGATTTTTTGGCAATGTTACACATTGATGTGCACAGCCATTTGTAGACTGGATGTTTTGGTTCAGTAGATTGGGGAGGTGATACTGGGGAGGTGATACTGAGTTTTCTGGGGATATTGTTGTGAGCAGAGGTTCTTGTTCCATAATGATGTTATTAAGTTTTTCATACCCTTGTCCACTGCTATGTATGGCAATTGGGTTTGTTTGCATTTGTTTATATGCTTCTTCATTAAAATATGGTCCTGTGGTCGTGGTGTGACTCCATTCACCTCCACAGATGTTTAAGAAGCTATTTTAAACAGTTTATTGAGAAGTCTGTTTTGTAGTTTAGTAGTTAGTTTTGCCAGTGGTTTCATCCTGTTTAAAACTAAAATAAATAACTTCCTTTTGAGAAGGATTGTCAACATGGGCCTCATTACTAGAGCTTCTAGGATTAATTTTATACGGTAGTTTTTAAGGGTTGTGCATGATTACTCTCCTGTTTTTTAAAAGGTTCTGAAGGACTCTGTGGCGGAACATTTTTTGTAAAACATTTGTTTTTTGCTATGCTTACTTGCCACTACATCAAGATTTATAGGTCCAGTGTTAGCAGTAGTGGTAGCTGAAGTCTTGTTACTCACTTTCTGTTTGGTTTTACATTTTGATAGAGGAGGGAAGGTTTCTGTACTGGAAGCTTGTTTTGTTTCGCTTAATGACTGTATTAGCTGTTTTGTTTGAACGTTTTGTACAAAAGCTGCTAGAGGTGGATGCTTATTTTGGACACTTTTATTTTGATTTGCTCTACTTCTGCATTGCTTTCTACGGAGTTGATTTTTGGTAGGCATACTTTGGGGTCTGTTGGAGAAAAAAAAGAAAGTGTGGGTTGGGCTGTTGTGCAGTGTATGCGTGCTTTGTGCATGAGTGTTTGAGTATGATGGTAAGTATGATTGTGGAGGTGTGTGATTGTGCAATGGGCAGGTACATCAAGTTGTGAAGGTTATTCTTGTATTTGTGTGTTACTATTCTGGGCTTCAAATGAGAATATAAAGTATGCAACTGGTAAGGGGAAGCACTAATACTACATCTAATGGTAAGGGGTTAATATATTTGTTTCTTCTACAATAGTAAAATGCTAGCGTGTTTGAGTAACAGTTAGAACATTGGGCCTCATTACGACCCTGGTGGTCCCGTAATGAAGGGTGCCGGTACGGGACCGACACTCTTCATTATGGGATGCCCTATTACGAGGTCCCCTTGGGGGACCGGGTAAGGATGTCTGGTCAGACCAGACGTCCTTTGCAGGTCCCGCGAGGGGACCATGGAGCTAATAACGGGCCTGTTATTAACAGGCCCGTTATTAGCTCTCTCCCCATTCCCATTTCAGCCCTATGAGGGCTCAAATGGGAATGAGGATGGGCTCCTTCAAGAAGGAATTACCGGGTCCTCCAAAGTCGGAATGACCCGGTTATTCCTCATTGAAGGAACCTGGTACTGGGACCCAGTATGGAGGCAGCCATGCCCTTATTAAGGGCATGGTTACCTCCATACTTGTAATGAGGCCCATTATGTTAGTGTTGTACTTATGAAAGAGTCGGTTTCTTCTAAGTCCTTGTTCGTACTTCAGATGCTGCTGCTTTTCAGGAGAGTGGTGTTCACTGAAAGTGTGAAAAAAGGAAGTTAGTGCATATGTGTGTTTATAGCAGTTTTGTTAATGTAGACATTGTTTTGCACTATTCTTTGCATATGTGCATCATGTATATTTTATTTAGAATCTATTAGTTGAATATGTTTTTCGAATGAGTCTAATAGTAAACGTATAGAGCACAGTTGTTTTTTTAATGTTATGTTAATGGATGTTAAGAGATAGAAGTAATAATCATATGCATTTTGTGCTATTTTAGCTGGGTAAATGGCAGAGATTGTACATAAAAGCATTTTATGTATGACTTTGTGAAGGTGTGGGTAATAAAGCAGAAGGATTTGATATAGAGGCAGTGGTGTTGTTTGATCTGAGAGCTTTTCTCATGATATTGGGCCTCATTATGAGATTTGCCCAAAAAACGGGGTCAATACCCGCATGGAGGAACTAGCGGGTCCGTGCTCGTTTGACAACGCTAATAGCGGCTGATTACGAGTGCGAGAGCACGCGCAAACCCCCATGCCCATAATGGCCATACTGTCATGCCGCTAAAGGCCCTCAAAGCCCCCGATAGCGCCATCACGGGACCCGCCGATACCCCCTCTGCCTAGGAGGCACCCTTTAATATTGAACCAGTAATAATATCATGCTAATACCGGGCTCATAATACCGGATCCGGAAGTAACGTCATTGTGTCGGAACGGGAAATGTGCCGGCGGCCATTTTTAAAAACACAATCCATTGCAATCCTCCCAAACCACCAGTGTTGCACAGGAGAGACCAGGGTCTCCCAAATCAACATGTCCAAGGCAACCAGCAAATCAAACCCCCGCCTGCGCAAGAAGCGTTTTTCCAATGAGGAACTCAACATGTTGGCGGACACCCTCACTGCCCATGCAGAGGACATAAACATCCATAACCTCGAAAGGGAGGCACAGCAGAGGAAAATGGAGATTTGGGAGGAGGTAGCCCGCAAGGTATCTGCAGTCGGCACCACCCCACGGACAGTCAAAGACTGTAAGAAAAGGTGGGATGACCTCCGCCTTAGGGTACGCAACATCCTGGTCAGCAACCAGAGGGAGGCCATGGCCAGATGGAGTCTATCCAGGGCTTTGGGGAGATGGAGACGGGTGCCGCAACATCTGGAGATGGAGGTGAGTGACCCTGCAGACCCCAGTAGGGGAAACCATTATGTAGCACAAGTGATCTGGAATAGAGTCTAGCTAAGACAATGCATGTCCCAACACACACACATCAACATATCCATGTCCCGATGGAGGCCCAAACCCTGCCACACTGGAATGCATGCTGAGTGCCAATCCCATTACCAACAGACAGTCAACACACACGGACCATTCCCATGTCATACATCACACAAGCCCCAATACAAGGGCATGCCACCTGCCATGCAGCATTCCTGAATTGAGACATCACGGCAAATGCCAAAATGCCCACTTCAAACTACCCTGTGTGACACACCTGTAAGATATGAATGCATGATAAATGAAAATCTCCACAGCACCATATACTGCATCTTGCATGTAACACCATCACTGATGCCCTACATCTCTTCTACCTCCCCAGGCACCGATGGAGAATATGCCAGTGAAGAACCACCCACAAGGCATCCACATCCTGGGCCAAAACAACTGCCAGAGGCAAAAACACCTCCGGGGCAACCTTGCAGCCCACACCAAAACCCAGGGCGAGTGCCCAGGCCATGCCCGCACATAAGGGCCCCACAGCTACGCCTGAGACTGGAACCACAGAGCTGGCAACACCAGCAGAAGGCGAGGCCAGTGGCACCCATTCGGCAGAAACAAGTTCCGTGGGCGAGGCAGCAGCCACTGCCCCACTGAACATTGAAATTGGGGCAGATGAGTATGTTGACAAGGAAGGCCTAATTCATGTGGCATGCCCCACTCCCCAAGCCCCCTGTCCACCCCCCAACCCCACACTCAGGCCACACCCACCAGCACCATTGTGGATCCTGCACTCCACAGTTCATACCTCAGCACCAACCCCCGAGGTCAGCCCTGCCAATGCACGCCTGGTAGCAGAACCCTCAACCAGTGCTGCTCCCACCAAACTTGAGGCATGGCTATCAAGGGTGGAGGCAAGACAGGACTCCATGCTGGAACTTGTCCGACAATATTTGTGGAGGGAGAGGACACAAGGCGAGAGATAGCGCAGGCCATTGCGGGGAACACTGCCGCCATCAATGCCTCTGCGTTGATGATGCGAGACAGTCTGGGGCCCGTCACGCAGGTCCTGACCTCAATACTGCTGCACATACAGCAGCAACACCCCGCGCCAGCCGTGCCAATCACTATGGCATCCACCCCATCCACCACAGCACTGACATATATCCATCAACGTCCCTGTGGTTCAGAGGTATTCGTCAATCAGTGATTGGCGTACAGCATGGCCATCTTGTGCATCAAGTACTGGCAGGGGTGCTGCTTCTCCTCCATCTTCATCCTCATCATCCTCACCCGGTGCATGCATGTCAATGTCAGGTGGCAGTGGTACATTTCTCTGAGCGCACATGTTGTGCAGCATGACACAGGCCATGGTGATCTTTGCCACCTTCTCAGGCCTATAAAGGAGTGCTCCACCAGACCTGCTTAGGCAGCGGAACCATGCCTTCAACAAGCCAAAGGTCTGCTCAATCACGACACGGGTATGGGTATGAACCAGATTATACTCCTCTTCATGGCTGTTCCGCGGGTTTCACACAGGGGTAAGTAGCCACGGCTTCAAGGGATATCCTCTATCACCTGCATGCAAATACAAAGAGGTCTGTGTGAGTCACTCTGAGCTGCCACCTTCAGGATTCACAGCCATGGCCGCAGCAATTTTCTGTTGACATGCACATGTCCCTGTACGTATGCACAAATATCATTTAGATGCATTGTATACTGCAATATGGTGTGCTAGTCTGAATGGCGTTGAACGGATGATGCAGGGTGATTACTTGCATTCTGATGCAGATGTACTGTGGATGCAGGACGATGTCTTGCCTCCCATTATTGCTGTGTATGCTACTCTGTGCATAATCACACTAGCCACATTGGACCAGTTGCAATCATGTTTGGTCATGCATTGCTTGACATACCCATGGTGGCCAGGTTGTGCATCTTACATGTTGTCATTGATATACGGCATTGGTCCAATGTGTGGCAGTGATGTGTCATGTTCGGGTTGGGAGGTTCAGGTCAGGAGTGTATAGCTCTGTGTGCATTCTCCACTCACTGCCCGTTCCCACCCTGGTGGAGTATGCATCCCCCCACCTCATGACCCTGATGCACTGCCATGGCCCAGTCAGGCAACTCACCAAGCAGCCAGGCACGTCGTCCAGCATGTCGCTCCATGTGACGGGGTAGCGTGGAGTTATGCAGCACCATGGCATCATGTGTAGATCTGGGATATCGGGCACAACAATGTGTGATGATCTTGCTGGAGTCACACACCATCTGCACATTGATGGAGTGGTATTGCTTGCGATTGCGGTACACAGCCTCTATGGCATGAGGGACTACCAATTTGACATGGGTGCAGTCGAGGGCACTGACGCAATTGGGCATGCATGCCAGTGCATGGAAGCCTACTTTGGTGTCGGCAATCTCCTGGGCAGTCCGTGGTAGGGATATGTGGGTGCTAGCATGCTTCAGGAGGGCATCTAGAACTTGGGTCAGCATGTGTGAAAAGAGTAGTTGTGAAATGCCATGTAGCTGGCCCACTGTGTGCTGGTATTTGCCTGTGGCCAGGAAGTGGAGCACAGACACCACCTTTAGTAGCGGGGGATGGCAGTGCGTATTTCTATGAGGCTGACGATGTCGTCATGTATAATGTCCACAATGGTAGTGATGGTGTCCTGGTCCAACCGGTACAGGGTGTGGATCTGCTCAGGGGTTAGATTGAATGTACTGGTTCTGATGCGAGGTACTACTGGCTGCACTGGTGGTAATTGCTGGGCCTGTCTCACCCTCCTTCTCCTCCTGAGTCTCCTCGGTGCTGCCTTTGCTGTGGCTGTGGTTGTTGTTGTTGTAGTTGTTGTTGTTGCTGTAGTCGTAGCAGTATAAGCATGTACTCCAGCCCCATTACTGCAACAGCTAGTGGTATCATTTTGGTGTGGGAAGGGGTGTGGTGTGTGGGTGTACTCCTTTTATGCTGGGACAGGCTCCATGGACTCCACCTTTTGTGATTGTGTGCACCTTTGGCAGTTGCCTTGACTGCCGGTTGCTGTTTACGGGTGGTCCGCGATGCCTGTATGGCTGCCATCGTGCAGGCCCTAATTACCACCTTCGGGATGCCGGTAATTGCATGCCCGCGTGAGTTGTGATGTCCTGGTATGAAGTGGCACGTTACGGGTGGTGGCAGTATTGGCGGGTTGTCGGGTCGTAATGGCCGGACCAATTAACGATGCTGATATAACTATTCCGTCTTCCAATTTTCATTACCTCCATTGTCATAATGAGGCCCATTGTCTTTGTGTGTGCTTGAATGAAGATGTATGTACTCATCCTGCCTGTTTGTAATTTTATAACACACTGAACAGTCTTTTTCATAATTATACTGTTTTTTTTTCACATCTTATAATAAGAAACAATATTTTTTTAGATAGGTGTGTGTGTAAACAAAGATTTGGAAAGCTGAAAGCTTTGCAAGTGACACTTCATCATAGCAGATGGGAGAAATGACTGTAAGTTCATTTTACAGTTTATACAGTCAGTGGCATTTACTCTTTTCATATTTTTATTTATTTTGTTTTACATTTTTAAAGCGCTTACACAGCCTGCGGGCATCGAGGCACTGATACAGGAATTGTTTGTTTTTTAGTTGCGTAATTACTTTGTCTTGGTTGCATATTTCTAATGTGTTTAAATACTGAGAGGTTTCTAAGCGCGGACCCGTGGGTCGAATCTGTGTTGCTTTGTGACGTCTTGCTTTCAAGGCGTGCACGTTGCCGCTGCGCTATGCTCTCAGGATGTATTGTATTTCTAGAAGAGGTGTACATGTACTGTGTAGAAAATATTCATACCTGTAGTCTGTGTTCATGCATGTGGATGTTCATGAATCTGCAAGTGGAAATCTTGGGAATTTTTATAGTAGTTGTTGCTGTAGGTCCTTTGCAGTGACAGCCGAATTGTACTGAGAGTGATCAATAGTACATCTAAAGTGCTGATCTGTGATGACAGAGTTAGATTTAGAGTTCTTGTATGTGATTGGTGGATGATTGTGTGACTGCTTAACAGTAGTCAAGGAGGAAATGGTGCAGAGAGTGCAGTGGAAAGGGTAGAAGGGCTGCCCTAGTGTTACATAAGCGCTCCGCGGACAGCGCGGCTGTTCGGAGGCAGGACATGCTACATCCGGGGTTTCCGAGAATGAAGTGGGAGTGTATTTTGAGAATTAGCCAATCAGGTGTTGAGGTTCTGCTTCATATTGAGAGAGGCTGTGTGTAGTGAAGATGGAGGAGGTGCAGAAAGTCAGGGTGTTGGTGGTTGGAGATATGTTTGTGAATGGTTTGGAGCAGTATGCAAAATCGAGGAATGTGGCTAACCATTTTGACACAAAAGGAGTGGATGTGGTGTGGAGCACTATGCCTGATTTGAATTTGCAGGCAATTCTAGTAGTTTGTCAGGATGTGACTAGGTTTCATAGTCCACAGGTAGTTGTGCTACACTGTGGTGCTGTGCATTTGGGCTATGTCAGTGGCCCTACTTTGTTGCAAGATTTGCAAACCTTGGTTAAGGCAATCATAAAAATCCTTCCGAATGCCAAAGTTATTTTTTCTGGGTTGACTCCTAGGGCAAAATGGGACAATAAATCTGTTTTTTGCCCTCAGCAAAATGTTGCTAGGTGTTAGTCAACCGAGGCATGTTTGGTTGTATGACTAGATCGGGCATGTTATTTTGCGAAAATCATAACATTGGGCCTCATTACGAGGCCAGCAGTTAGGGGTTAACGGCACCGGTAAGGATGCCGGTGCCGGTAACCCCTTACCGCCTCATTCCGAGGTCCCTTAGTGGGTCCCACTAAGGCCGGCTGGTTTTACCAGCTGCACTTAGCGGGAGCCGCTAAGGGACCAGGGAGCTAATAACGGGCCCACTATTTGCAGGCCCGTTATTAGCTCCTTCCCCTTTCCCATTGAGTCCTACGGGGGCTTGAATGGGAATGGGGAATGGTTTTCAGAATGGGACTTACCGGGTCCTCCAAGGTTGGAATGACCCGGTAAATCCCCATTATGAGAACCCGGACATGACTTTGGAGGAAGCCATTAGCACCATGGCTGCCTCCAAAGTCGTAATGGCCCCCATTGGCTCTGGTATTGTCGATTACTTTAAGGAAGATGGCATTTCTTATCTATTATGGGAAATGCCATGCTGTTTTGGAACATAAGGGTTGCTTTGGAGAAGCTAATGTGAAGATTTTTGTTTGGAGGAAAATAAGAAAAAAAATGTGTTTCTGAAGCATCTGCAAAAAACCCCCCAAAAAAGACTCTTTTCAGAGCCAACCTCAAAGGGAAATTTGTGGCACACTATATAATTTTTCATCACCTACGCTCAGATTTTTCGATTTGTCTGTGGACAGCGCGGTTGTCCGAGGACAGCGCGTATTACATACAGGGATTTTGGGGTTGAGTGGCATGCAAATAAAACTCAGCAGAGCAAGGGATTGGTCAATAAGGTTTACTGGGCGTGTTGTGTAAGGAGAGAGTTTGTCAGTAGGTATTTTTCCTGATAGAAGAGCAGATAGCTATGGCTGTGTGTTTCAGAAAGCAGATTGTTTGGATTTTGAGAGATTCGTGGATAAATTGGTTGGAGGTGCATGCAGACCACTGTGGAGTGGCTGTACATCTTGGATTCCCTTATGTGGAAGTGCACTGGCATGGAGTACGTGGAATGAAGTGGGTGGATTTGGTACCTCTCTGTGCTTCTTTGGTGACACAGCGTCATTCAGACATTATTATTATTCATTGTGGAAGGAACAGTTTAGGACATATTTCTGTAATCTCTTTGCAATTTGCAATGAAAGAAGGACTTGGGAAAGTCATGGATATGTATCCAAACTCCAGAGTAATTTTTTCCCGTATTGCTCACAGACAAATTTGGCTGCGTTCTTTTTCATTTGGTCCACAAATGGAGAAAGCAAGGCGCAATGTTAACAAGGCTGTTTGTGCCTTTTTGAGAGATGTTGGTATGTCCTCTTTTCAGAATGAAAACATGTTTTGTAGCATACACATTTTTCGCAGAGATGGAGTACATCTTACTTATGCCGGCATCAGATTTTTCTGCGAAATATACAAAATGCATTGCAACCTTTTTTGGAATTAGAGCTATCCATTTTGCAGTAGGTGGTGACCATTTGAAGTTTTCAAAACACAAAAAAAAACACAAAAAGGTTCTTTTCAAAGCCACCACTTCCTCCCAGAGAAAGGTGCAATGGTTCTGACAGGGTAGCAGTGCACAGATTTTAGGTGTTCGCGGACTGTCCGCAGATATCTAAAAAAGCACAGAGCCCTGCACTATTTATTTGTGACTTCTATTTTTAAACTGTGAAAGGCGGCTCCTTAAAGAGCCTTTTTTTTGTTTTTGTTGTTTTATATTTTTGGGGATTTTTTAAACACGACACAGAAGAGAAGGAGGGCAAAAGAGGGTAAGGAAGGGACCCCAACCACATGGATAAGAAAGGACAGGTGGAGAGAGGAAGATGTAGGGTGGGTCTTACTTAGGTAGGTAGCAGTTATTCTGGTGCTCCTTGATCGCAGTCTTGAAAGCACTCCGAAGGTTCTCCCCCCTGCAGAGTACTGTGTCACAGTACATGCACAATATTGTGACCCTCGAAAGGTAAGGGTCAACAGCATCCTGTGAGGCAGCTGAAGGGATGGAGTGTCTCTTGTGGTGGCATGAGTGGAAACAGAGGATGCTATAGAGGAACTCAACCTACTACGTTTATCGCAAGGTACAACCTTACGAATAGCCCCATCGTGGAACAACTTTAGGTGTCACTTCATTGATGTAGTACCAAAGCTATACGAACCATGGCTGCCACGACTCAGCACCAGGCGGCACTGAGTGCACATCACCTTGTTCGCATGAGCTTTTGACTTTCCATCAATGGTGGTAAATAACCGCCACACTGATAACTCAAGATGAGTGCTAGTAGTAGGGACTTCCACTAACTCATCCTCTTCATCCTCTTCATCTGTCTCCTCTGCATCCTCATGCCTGTTCCCCTCTGCAGGCCCTTGGGGACGTGGTGGTGGTGGAGGGGATGGGGGTGTAATGCGTAGGCAGTAGAAGTAGAAGCAATTTGGGATGCCATCTGGAAGGTTAATAACCAGGAACTAGGAACCGGGAACGAAGAATAGCAACTTGCACAATTGTCTTGTAAATTTTGGAAATCCAAAAACAGAATGAGGGTCAGCTCTGGGGTGTGGCCTTTTATAGGGGTGCTGGGGCACGCTTCGCGGACACATGCTCCGTCCCCGAACACTTCGAACACCAAGAAAGGGCTCAAAAAGTTCTAAAAAGTATGTAGATCGGCAGGGACATTGTCTGGGACATGTGCAATGGGGAAATTTAACTGTGAAATACCTGTGATTGCTGAAAAAAGCACTTTTTAAATGTTCGGGGGCCAGGACATTGTCCGGAAATAAGGATAGATGCTCAGGGTGTATGCGGTCACATGATGATGTTGCGGGCACGTTCGCAAATGGGATGGTTGTCTGCAGGACACCAAATGCGCAGTGCCAGTTGTGCGCGGGTGTCCTGCGGACAGTGTTCGGGTCTCGGAACTAATTAAAAGTGTGACACACGTGTGGCGGACATTTGCGGAGAGGCGCGATGTTCGTAGGGCGCAAGTGTGTGATATGCATGTGCGCGTGTGTTGTACGAACAATGTTGAGCTCCCCGAATTAAAATAAATGTGCATCAAAACTTTGCAGTCAGGTCGGACGGGACATGTGTTCTACGGATGTATTCATTTTGGTTGCGGACACTACGAACGGCGGGGTTGTTATTAGGACACCCCTTATTTTTGGTGATTACGGACAGGCGGACATCTTGTGTGCTATAATGACACTTACATTTTAATTAAGAACAGTACGGACAGGTATGTTGTCCTTAGGACATCCTTATTCGGTTTAATTGACGTCCCTTTAA
Organism: Ambystoma mexicanum; assembly: GCF_040938575.1. Lineage (NCBI taxonomy): Eukaryota > Metazoa > Chordata > Amphibia > Caudata > Ambystomatidae > Ambystoma > Ambystoma mexicanum. The sequence continues at coordinate 358,057,971 of NC_090928.1, forward strand.
CAATGTTTTTTTACCTGAATTTCATAGGTTTTTAGTAGCGCAACTTAACCATAACGTCCCTTTAACAAAGTTTTTGTCACTGAATTACATGGGCATGTTAGTGGCCATGTAGTTATGGTTAAGTTGGTGTTTCCATAGGAAGAGCACTTTTTGAACAGCTTATAACTTCGCTCCCCCTGGACGAATCCTCACCAAACATTGCAAAAAAAGCATATGGCCCACTGAGTTTGGTGAGGATTCGTCCAGGGGGGGAAAAGTTATAGGGGGGGTCCCAAAACTTTTGGTTTTTTCCATAGACATAATGGGAAAAAACTTTGCTCATGCCTACAGCCCAAACCGCTGGACGGATTTGCGGCAGGAGCGGCGGCTTGGTCCCGAAAGCGTGCTTTGCTTTATTTGGTGTAAATCCGTCCAGTAGTTTTTTTAAAAAATGACAAAAATGTAAGTGAAAAAAATTAGTGATATCTGTGTTCGCTTCGCGGACACACTTCCCTGTTTGCTCCATGGACAGGATGGTGATTGGACAAGCAGCCCGCGGACATCTGACGTGCTCTCTCATTGGATGCGGTGAAACCGTGCAGTGTGTCTGGCTTCAGAGATGCCTGCCATCTTTGTTCCTCGCATGAGAGGCTTTGTCAGCAGGAGCAGGATCTGTCGCCTGCACAGTAAGTCCGCCAGTGTCTGTCTCCTGTTCCTCCCACTCCGCTCATGTCCTGTGTGTCCTTCTTGTCCCCCCACCCCCACTCATGTTCCGTGTCTCCCATGTTCCTCCAGCCCCCAGCTCACGCCATCGGCACACGGTGGCCAGCGGAGGGCCGAGGAGCGGGATCTGCCGCCTGCACATGAACGCCGTGCGTCTCTCTCCCTTTCCCCAAACCCCCCCTCATGCCCCGTGTGTCTCTCTCCCTCTCCCCACCCCCCGCTCATCCCCCTGTGTGTCTCTCTCCCTCCCCCCACCCCCACTCATGCCCCGTGTGCCCCTCCCCCTCCTGCCCACCCCCCGCTCATGCCCTGTGTGTCTCTCCCCCTCCCGCCCATGCCCCGTGTGTCTCTCTCGCTCCCCCCCACACCCGCTCATGCCCCATGTGTCTCTCCCCCTCCCGCCCACCCCCCGCTCATGCCCCGTGTGTCTCTCCCCCTCCCGCCCACCCCCCACTCATGCCCCGTGTGTCTCTCCCAGTCCCGCCCAGCCCCCGCTCATGCCCCGTTTGTCTCTCCCCCTCCCGCCAACCCCCCGCTCATGCCCCATGTGTCTCTCTCCCTCCCACTCATGCCCCGTGTGTCTATACCTCTCTCCCGCCCACCCCCGCTCATTCCCTGTGTGTCTATCCCTCCCGCCGCCCACCCCCCCGCTCATGCCCCGTGTGTCTATCCCTCCCGCCGCCCACCCCCCCGCTCATGCCCCGTGTGTCTATCCCTCCCGCCGCCCACCCCCGCTCATTCCCCGTGTCTGTATCCCTCCCCCCGCTCATGCCCCGTGTCTCTATCCCTCCCGCTGCCCACCCCCCGCTCATGCCCCGTGTCTCTATCCCTCATGCCGCCCACCCCTGCTCATCCCCCGTGTCTCTATCCCTCCTGCCGCCCACCCCCCGCTCATGCCCCGTGTGTCTATCCCTCCTGCCGCCCACCCCCCGCACATACCCCGTGTCTCTATCCCTCCCGCCGCCCACCCCACGCTCATGCCCCCTGTGTCTATCCCTCCTGCCGCCCACCCCCCGCTCATGCCCGTGTGTCTATCCCTCCCGCCGCCCACCCCCCGCTCATGCCCCGTGTGTCTATCCCTCCTGCTGCCCACCCCCCGCTCATGCCCCGTGTGTCTATCCCTTCCGCCGCTCATGCCCCGTGTGTCTATCCCTCCCGCCGCCCACCCCCGCTCATGCTCCGTGTCTCTATCCCTCCTGTCGCCCACCCCCCGCTCATGCCCTGTGTGTCTATCCCTCCCGCCGTCCACCCCTCACTCATGCCCCATGTGTCTCTCCCCCTCTCGCCCACCCCCGCTCATGCCCCTTGTGTCTCTCTCCCTCCCGCTCATGCCCCGTGTCTCTATCCCTCCGCCGCCCACTCCCGCTCATGCCCTGTGTGTCTCTCCCCTCCCCCCACTGCCGCTCATGCCCCGTGTGTCTCTCCCCTCCCCCACCCCCGCTCATGCCCCGTGTGTCTCTCCCCTCCTAACTACCCCGCAACCCCCTGCTCGTGTCCCGTGTGTCTATCCCTCACGCCGCCCACTGCCCGCTCATGCCCTGTGTCTCTATCCCTCCCGCCACCCACCCCCGCTCATGCCCCGTGTCTCTATCCCTCCCGCTGCCCACCCCCCGCTCATGCCCCGTGTCTCTATCCCTCCTGCCGCCCACACCCGCTCATGCCCCGTGTGTCTCTCCCCTCCCACCCACCCCCGCTCATGCCCCGTGTGTCTCTCCCCAAAACAACCCACCCCCCGCTCATGCCCCTTGTGTCTATTTCTCCCACCCACCCCCCGCTCATGCCCCGTGTGTCTATCCTTCCCGCCGCCCATCCCCCGCTCATGCCCCATGTGTCTATCCCTCCCGCCGCCCACCCCCTGCTCATGCCCCGTGTCTCTATCCCTCCCCCGCTCATGCCCCGTGTCTCTATCCCTCCCCCGCTCATGCCCTGTGTCTCTATCCCTCCCGCCGCCCACCCCCCGCTCATGCCCCGTGTCTCTATCCCTCCCGCCGCCCACCACCCGCTCATGCCCCGTGTCTCTATCCCTCCCGACGCCCACCCCCCGCTCATGCCCCGTGTGTCTATCACTCCCCCCGCTCATGCCCCGTGTCTCTATCCCTCCCGCCGCCCACCCCCCGCTCATGCCCCGTGTGTCTCTCGCCTCCCACCACTCCCCTACCCCCCGCTTCCCCGCTCATGCCCCGTGTGTCTATCCCTCCCGCCACCCACCCCCCGCTCATGCCCCGTGTGTCTCTCCCCTCCCCCCAACCCCCGACCCCCCGCTCATGCCCCATGTGTCTATCCCTCCCTCTGCCCACCCCCGGCTCATGCATGCCCAGTGTGTCTATCCCTCCCGCCGCACCCCTCCGCTCATGCCCCGTGTGTCTATTCCTCCCACCGCCAACCCCCGCTCATGCCCCGTGTGTCTATCCGTCCCGCCGCCCACCCCCCGCTCATGCACTGTGATTCTATCCCTCTATCCCTTCTGCCGCCCACCCCCCGCTCATGCCCCGTGTGTCTATCCCTCTCGCCGCCCACCCCCCGCTCATGCCCCGTGTCTCTATCCCTCCCCCGCTCATGCCCCGTGTCTCTATCCCTGCCGTCGCCCACGCCGTTTCTCTATCCCTCCCGCTGCCCACCCCCCGCTCATGCCCTGTGTCTCTATCCCTCCCGCTGCCCACCTCCCACTCATGCCCCGTGTGTCTCTCCCCTCCCTCCCACCCCCACTCATGCCCCGTGTGTCTCTCCCCCTCCCCCGATCCCCTGCTCATGCCCCGTGTGTCTATCCCTCCCGCTGCCCACCCCCCTCTCTTGCTCCCTGTGTCTATCCCTCCCACCCACCCCCCGCTCATGCCCCGTGTGTCTATCCCTCCCGCCCACCCCCCGCTCATGCCCCATGTGTCTATCCCTCCCGCTGCCCACCCCTCGCTCATGCCCCGTGTCTCTATTCCTCCCTCCGCTCATGCCCCATGTCTCTATCCCTCCCTCTGCCCACCCCCCGCTCATGCCCCGTGACTCTATCCCTCCCGCCGCCCACCTCCCGCTCATGCCCCGTGTCTCTATCCCTCCCGCCACCCACTGCCCGCTCATGCCTCGTGTCTCTATCCCTCCCGCCGCCCAACCCCCACTCATGCCCCTTGTGTCTATCCCTCCAGCCGCCCATCCCCGCTCATGCCCCGTGTGTCTATCCCCCCCGCTGCCCACCCCCCGCTCATGCCCCGTGTGTCTATCCCTCCCGCCGCCCACCCCCCCGCTCATGCCCCGTGTGTCTATCCCTCCCGCCGCCCACCCCCGGCTCATGCCCCATGTGTCTATCCCTCCCGCCGCCCACCCCCCACTCATACCCCGTGTCTCTATCCCTCCCCCCGCTCATACCCCGTGTCTCAATCCCTCCCACCGCCCATGCCCCATGTCTCTATCCCTCCCGCCGCTCTCCCCCCTCTCATGCCCCATGTCTCTATCCCTCCCGCCGCCCACCCCCTGCTCATGCCCCGTGTCTCTATCCATCCCGCCGCCCACCCCCCGCTCATGCCCCGTGTCTCTATCCCTCCCGCCGCCTACCCCCCGCTTATGCCCCGTGTCTCTAGCCCTCCCACCGCCCACCCCCTGTCATGCCCCATGTCTCTATCCCTCCCGCCGCCCACCCCCCACTCATGCCCCGTGTCTCTATCCCTCCCGCCGCCCACCCCCCGCTCATGCCCTGTGTCTCTATTCCTCCTGCCGCCCACCCCCTGCTCATGCCCCATGTCTCTATCCCTCCCGCCGCCCACCCCCCGCTCATACCCCGTGTGTCTATCCCTCCCGCCGCCCACCCCCCGCTCATGCCCCGTGTCTCCATCCCTCCCTCCCGCCCACCCCCCGCTCATGCCCCGTGTCTGTCCCCTGTTTCCCCCCACCCGCTTATGACCCGTGTCTGTCTCCTGTTTCCCCCCGCCCGCTCATGCCCTGTGTCTGTCTCCTGTTCCCCCACCCGCTCATGCTCATGCCCCGTAGGTACACCCCGTTTCGCCGGTTCAGCGACGGGATATTTTGGCGCGCCGCACACCAGTGCACATCGCCTGCTGTTTAGGGAAACGTTCAGTGCTGTGCACTGAAAATGCAAGTTTCAACTTCACCCCACACTATTTTAAAATGAAACTGTTCTAGAGCGGTTTCATTTTAAAATAGTGTGGGATGAAGTTGAAACTCGCACTTTCAGTTCACTGCACTGAACGTTTCCCTAAACAGCAGGCGATGTGCACTGGGGTGCGGCACACAGAGCAGAATTGATCTGCCGGGCTCACGAGGGTGGGGGCTTTGCGGGCCCGGCTGTGTACTCTGCGTGGCTGTGGTGCCTGCATGAAGAACTCGCAGGACATTTATGAGCGGCCAGTTCGGCGCGGGCTGCCGCGTTGTGCTGCGCCGAACCGGCTCCTGCGCCGAACCTGCCGCGGCAAATCATCCCCCGCCGAACCGGCCGCCCCGAAATGTCCTGCTCCATGCCCCGTGTCTCTCTCCTGTTGCCCCCCACCCCCCGCTCATGCCCCGTGTCTGTCTCCTGTACCCCCCACCCCCGCTCATACCCCTTGTCTGTCTCCTGTTCCCCCCATGCCTCCGCTCATGCCCCTTGTCTGTCTCCTGTACACCCCACCCCCCGCTCCTGCCCCGTGTCTCTCACTCCTGTTGCCCCCCTGCTCATGCCCAGTGTCTGTCTCCTGTTCCCCCCAGCCCCCGATCATGCCCCGTGTCTGTCTCCTGTTCCCCCCACACCCTGCTCATGCCCTGTGTCTGTCTCCTGTTCTCCCCACCCCCCGCTCATGCCCCGTGTCTCTCTCCTGCTGCCTCCACCCCCTGGTCATGCCCCGTGTCTTTCTCCGGTACCCCCCCACCCCCCGCTCATGCCCCGTGTCTTCCTCCTGTTCCCTCCCTCCCCCTGCTCATGCCCTGTGTCTTCCTCTTGTCACCCCCTCCTATGATGCCCCTTGTTGACCTCTTGTTCCCCCCACCCCCTGCTCATGCCCCGTGTCTCCCTTCTTCACCCCCCCCCACCCCCCGCTCATGCCCTGTCTTCCTTCCCCCCCACTCCCCGCTCATGCCCCGTGTCTCCCTTCTTCCCCCCACCCCCAGCTCATGCCCCGTGTCTGCACTGTTGGAACAGGGCAGACACGGGGCATGAGCGGGCGTGGGGGCCCCACCTTGCCCTACCCCCGCTCATTCCCCCTGTCTCTCCTGTTCACTCCTGCTCATGCTCCGTGTCTGTCTCCCTCCTTTCTCCCCGCTCATGGCCCGTGTCTCCCCTGTTCACCCCACCCGCTCATGCCCCGTGTCTCCCTTCTTTCCCGCTCATGCCCCGTGTCTCCCTTCTTTCCACCCCCTGCTCATGCCCTGTGTCTCCCTCGTGTCCCCCCACTCATGCCCCGTGTCTCTCTCCTGGTCTTCCCGACCCCCTGCCAATGCCCTGTTGTGTTCTCTTTATATACCCTGCCTTCCCTTTCCCTGGTGTCCATCTTGGTAAAAGATGTTCCTTCCTACACCGGGACGCCTGCCTGCGGTGTCCTGGTTTGGGACAAAAAATCTTTTTTTTACCACCCCGGGTTCCCACTTTGAGAACCTAGGATGCTAGTGGTCTTCCTCCATTGAAAAGGATGTTATGGTTACGTTGCACTAATAAAAAACTATGAAATTCAGTAAAAAAAATTTGTTAAAGTGACTTTATGGTTAGGGTTAGGTTGCACTACCATGGCCATGTAATATTATGGCTAAGTAGCTGTTTCCATAGGAAGAGCACTTTTTGGGTGGCTTATAACTTTGCTCCCCCTGGACGAATCCTCACCAAACCGCAAAAAAAGTACATGGCCCACTCTGAATTTGTTTGCAAAGTTTGGTGAGGATTCGTCCAGGGGGTGAAAAGTTATAGGAGGGGTCCCAATTTTTTTTTTTCCCCATAGACTGAATGGAAAAACATTTTTGCTCGCGCCTACAGCCCAAACCGCTGGACAGATTTTCACCAAATTTGGACCAGGAGCAGCGGCTTGGTCCCGAAAGCGTGCTTTTGCAAATTTGGTGAAAATCCGTCCAATAGTTTTTTTAAAAAATGACCAAAAAGTAGGTCAGAGAAAATTAGTGATATCTGTGTATGCTTCGCGGACACACTTCCCTGTTCGCTCCACGGACGGGACAGGGAATGGGCAAGTGGCTTGCGTGGTGTCCGCGGACATGTTACGTGCTTTCCCATTGGCTGCGGTGCAAACGTGCAGTGCGTCTATTTTGAAAGACGCCCGCCATCTTTGTTTATCCCAAGGGATCTGCCGCCTGCTACTACGGTAATGCCTGTGTCTTCCTCCCGTTACCCCCACCCGCTCCCACTCATGCTCCGTCTCTCCTTCCTATCCCCCCACACCTGCTCATGCCCCGTGTCTCCCCTGTTCCTCCAGCCCCCACTCACGGCATCGGCACACGGTGGCCTGCGGAGGGCCGAGGAGCGGGATCTGCCGCCTGTACACTAAGCTTATGTCCGTGTTTTCCTCCCGTTCTCCCCCACCTCCTGCTCATGCCCTGTGTCTCCCTTCTTTCAACCGCCCACCCCCCTGATCATGCCCCGTGTCTCCTTTCTTCCGCCCCACCCCCCGCTCATGCCCCATGTCTCCCTCGTGTTAGCCCCCACCCCCTGCTCATGCCCCGTGTCTCCCTTCTTTCAACCGCCCACCCCCCGCTCATGCCCTGTGTCTCCCTTCTTCCCCACACCCACCGCTCATGCCCTGTGTATCCCTTCTCCCCCCCACCCCCTGGTCATGCCCCGTGTCTCCCATCTTTCCACACCCCACCCCCCGTTCATGTCCCGTGTCTCCCTTCTTTCCACCACCCACCCCCCACTCATGCCCTATGTCTCCCTTATTTCCCCCCCACCCTCCGCTCATGACCCGTGTCTCCCTTCTTCCACCCCCCAACCGCCGCTCATGCCCCGTGTCTCCCTTCTTTCCCCCCCACCCCTGCTCATGACCCATGTCTTCCTTCTTCCCCCCACCCCCGCTCATGCCCCGTGTCTCCATTCTTCCCCCATCCCCCGCTCATGCCCCATGTCTCCCTTCTTTCCCCCCACCCCCCGCTCATGCCCCGTGTCTCCCTTCTTTCCACCCCTCACCCCCCGCTCATGCTCCGTGTCTTCCTTCTTCCCCCTCACCCCACGCTCATGCCCTGTGTCTCCCTTCTTTCCCCCCCACCCCCGCTCAGGCCCCGTGTCTCCCCTCTTCCCCCCACCCCCCGCTCAGGCCACGTATCTCCCTTCTACCACCCCACCCCCCGCTCATGCCCCGTGTCTTCCTTCGGTCCACCCCAAAACCCCGCTCATGCCCCATGTCTCCCTTCTTCCCCCCATCCCCCACTCATGCCCCATGTCTCACTTCTTTCCCCCCGTCCCCCCGCTCATGCCCGAGTCTCCCTACTTTCCACCCCCCACCCCCCGCTCATACCCCGTGTCTTCCTTCTTCCCCCCACCCCACGCTCATGCCCCATGTCTCCCTTCTTTCCCTCCCACCCCCCGCTCAGGCCCCGTGTTTCCCTTCTTCCCTCCCACCCCAGGCTCATGCCGCGTGTCTCCCTTCTGCCCCCCACCCACCGTTCATGCCCCGTGTCTCCCTTCTTCCCCCCACCCCCGCTCATGCCCCGTGTGTCTATCCCTCCCGCCGCCCACGCCTGCTCATGCTCCGTGTCTCTATCCCTCCCGTCGCCCACCCCCCGCTCATGCCCTGTGTGTCTATCCCTCCCGCCGTCCACCCCTCGCTCATGCCCCATGTGTCTCTCCCCCTCTCGCCCACCCCCCGCTCATGCCCCTTGTGTCTCTCTCCCTCCCGCTCATGCCCCGTGTCTCTATCCCTCCCGCCGCCCACCCCCGCTCATGCCCTGTGTGTCTCTCCCCTCCCCCCACCCCCGCTCATGCCCCGTGTGTCTCTCCCCTCCCCCCCACCCCCGCTCATGCCCCGTGTGTCTCTCCCCTCCTAACTACCCCCCAACCCCCTGCTCGTGTCCCGTGTGTCTATCCCTCCGGCCACCCACCCCCGCTCATGCCCCGTGTGTCTATCCCTCCCGCCGTCCACCCCTCGCTCATGCCCTGTGTGTCTCTCCCCTCCCCCCACCCCCGCTCATGCCCTGTGTGTCTCTCCCCCCCCCACCCCCACTCATGCCCCGTGTGTCTCTCCCCTCCTAACTACCCCCTGACCCCCTGCTCGTGTCCCGTGTGTCTATCCCTCCCGCCACCCACCCCCGCTCATGCCCCGTGTCTCTATCCCTCCCGCCGCCCACCCCCGCTCATGCCCCGTGTCTCTATCCCTCCTGCTGCCCACCTCCGCTCATGCCCCGTGTGTCTCTCCCCTCCCACCCACCCCCACTCATGCCCCGTGTGTCTCTCTCCTCCCACCCACCCCCCGCGCATGCCCTGTGTGTCTATCCCTCCAACTGCCCACCCCCCGCTCATGCCCTGTGTGTCTATCCCTCCCGCTGGGCACCCCCCGCTCATGTCCCGTGTGGCTATTCCTCCCACCCACCCCCCGCTCATGCCCCGTGTGTCTATCCTTCCCGCCGCCCACCCCCCGCTCATGCCCCATGTGTCAATCCCCCCCGCCGCCCACCCCCTGCTCATGCCCTGTGTCTCTATCCCTCCCCCGCTCATGCTCCGTGTCTCTATCGCTCCCCCGTTCATGCCCCGTGCCTCTATCCCTCCCACCGCCCACCCCCCGCTCATGCCCCGTGTCTCTATCCCTCCCACCGCCCACCCCCGCTCATGCCCCGTGTCTCTATCCCTCCCGCCGCCCACCACCCGCTCATGCCCTGTGTCTCTATCCCTCCCGCCGCCCACCCCCGCTCATGCCCCGTGTCCCTATCCCTCCCGCCGCCCACCCCCTTGTCTCTATCCCTCCCACCGCCCACCCCCCGCTCATGCCCCGTGTGTCTATCACTCCCCCCGCTCATGCCCCGTGTCTCTATCCCTCCCGCCGCCCACCCCCCGCTCATGCCCCGTGTGTCTCTCCCCTCCCCCCACCCCCCAACCCCCGCTCCCCCGCTCATGCCCCGTGTGTCTATCCCTCCCGCCGCCCACCCCCCGCTCATGCCCCGTGTGTCTCTCCCCTCCCCCAAACCCCCGACCCCCCGCTCATGCCCCGTGTGTCTATCCCTCCCGCCGCCCACCCCTGGCTCATGCATGCCCAGTGTGTCTATCCCTCCCGCCGCACACCCCCCGCTCATGCCCCGTGTGTCTATCCCTCCCGCTGGGCACCCCCCGCTCATGTCCCGTGTGTCTATTCCTCCTACCCACCCCCCGCTCATGCCCCATGTGTCTATCCTTCCTGCCGCCCACCCCCCGCTCATGCCCCATGTGTCTATCCCTCCCGCCGCCCACCCCCTGCTCATGCCCTGTGTCTCTATCCCTCCCCCGCTCATGCCCCGTGTCTCTACCCCTCCCCCGCTCATGCCCGTGTCTCTATCCCTCCCGCCGCCCACCCCCCGCTCCTGCCCCGTGTCTCTATCCCTCCCGCCGCCCACCCCCGCTCATGCCCCGTGTCTCTATCCCTCCCGTCGCCCACCCCCGCTCATGCCCCGTGTCTCTATCCCTCCTGCTGCCAACCCCCCATGTCTCTATCCCTCCCACCGCCCACCCCCCGCTCATGCCCCGTGTCTCTCTCCCCTCCCCCCACCCCCTACCCCCCGCTCCCCCGCTCATGCCCCGTGTGTCTATCCCTCCCGCCGCCCACCCCCCGCTCATGCCCTGTGTGTCTCTCCCCTCCCCCCAACCCCTGACCCCCCGCTCATGCCCCGTGTGTCTATCCCTCCCGCCGCCCACCCCCGGCTCATGCATGCCCAGTGTGGCTATCCCTACCGCCGCACACCCCCGCTCATGCCCCGTGTGTCTCTCCCCTCCCACCACACCACTACCCCCCGCTCCCCCGCTCATGCCCTGTGTGTCTATCCCTCCCGCCGCCCACCCCCAGCTCATGCCCCGTGTGTCTCTCCCCTCCCCCCCAACCCCCGCCCCCCGCTCATGCCCAGTGTGTCTATCCCTCCCGCTGCCCACCCCCTGCTCATGCCCTGTGTCTCTATCCCTCCCGCCGCCCACCCCCCGCTCATGCCCCGTGTGTCTATCCCTCCCGCCGCCCACCCCCCGCTCATGCCCTGTGTGTCTATCCCTCCCGCCGCCCACCACCCGCTCATGCCCCGTGTGTCTATCCCTCTCGCCGCCCACCCCCCGCTCATGCCCCGTGTCTCTATCCCTCCCCCCCCGCTCATGCCCCATGTCTCTATCCCTGCCGTCGCCCACGCCGTGTCTCTATCCCTCCCGCCGCCCTCCCCCCACTCATGCCCTGTGTCTCTATACCTCACGCCGCCCACCCCCCACTCATGCCCCGTGTGTCTCTCCCCTCCCTCCCACCCCCACTCATGCCCCGTGTGTCTCTCCCCCTCCCCCCCGACCCCCCGCTCATGCCCCGTGTGTCTATCCCTCCTGCCGCCCACCCTTCGCTCTTGCCCTGTGTGTCTATCCCTCCCGCCCACCCCCGCTCATGCCCCGTGTGTCTATCCCTCCCGCCCACCCCCTGCTCATGCCCAGTGTGTCTATCCCTCCCGCTGCCCACCCCCGCTCATGCCCCGTGTCTCTATCCCTCCCCCCGCTCATGCCCCATGTCTCTATCCCTCCCGCCGCCCACCCGCCACTCATGCCCCGTGACTCTATCCCTCCCGCCGCCCACCTCCCGCTCATGCCCCGTGTCTCTATCCCTCCCGCCGCCCACCGCCCGCTCATGCCCGGTGTCTCTATCCCTCCTGCCGCAGAACCCACGCTAATGCCCCGTGTGTCTATCCCTCCCGCCGCCCACCCTTCGCTCTTGCCCTGTGTGTCTATCCCTCCCGCCCACCCCCGCTCATGCCCCGTGTGTCTATCCCTCCCGCCCACCCCCCGCTCATGCCCAGTGTGTCTATCCCTCCCGCTGCCCACCCCCGCTCATGCCCCGTGTCTCTATCCCTCCCCCCGCTCATGCCCCGTGACTCTATCCCTCCCGCCGCCCACCCTCCGCTCATGCCCCGTGACTCTATCCCTCCCGCCGCCCACCTCCCGCTCATGCCCCGTGTCTCTATCCCTCCCGCCGCCCACCGCCCGCTCATGCCCGGTGTCTCTATCCCTCCTGCCGCAGAACCCACGCTAATGCCCAGTGTGTCTATCCCTCCCGCCGCCCAACCCACGCTCATGCCCCGTGTGTCTATCCCTCCCGCCGCCCACCCCCCGCTCATGCCCCGTGTGTCTATCCCTCCCGCTGCCCACCCCCCGCTCATGCCCCGTGTGTCTATCCCTCCCGCCGCCCATGCCCCATGTGTCTATCCCTCCCGCCGCCCACCCCCACTCATACCCCGTGTCTATCCATCCCCCCACTCATGCCCCATGTCTCAATCCCTCCCACCGGCCATGCCCCGTGTCTCTATCCCTCCCGCCGTCCACCCCCCGCTCATGCCCCATGTCTCTATCCCTCCTGCCGCCCACCCCCCCGCTCATGTCCCGTGTCTCTATCCCTCCTGCCGCAGAACCCACACTAATGCCCCGTGTGTCTATCCCTCCCGCCGCCCAACCCCCGCTCATGCCCCGTGTGTCTATCCCTCCCGCCGCCCACCCCCCGCTCATGCCCCGTGTGTCTATCCCTCCCGCTGCCCACCCCCCGCTCATGCCCCGTGTGTCTATCCCTCCCGCCGCCCACCCCCTGCTCATGCCCTGTGTCTCTATCCCTCCCCCGCTCATGCCCCGTGTCTCTACCCCTCCCCCGCTCATGCCCGTGTCTCTATCCCTCCCGCTGCCCACCCCCTGCTCATGCCCTGTGTCTCTATCCCTCCCGCCACCCACCCCCCGCTCATGCCCCGTGTGTCTATCCCTCCCGCCGCCCACCCCCCGCTCATGCCCTGTGTGTCTATCCCTCCCGCCGCCCACCACCCGCTCATGCCCCGTGTGTCTATCCCTCTCGCCGCCCACCCCCCGCTCATGCCCCGTGTCTCTATCCCTCCCCCCCCGCTCATGCCCCATGTCTCTATCCCTGCCGTCGCCCACGCCGTGTCTCTATCCCTCCCGCCGCCCTCCCCCCACTCATGCCCTGTGTCTCTATACCTCACGCCGCCCACCCCCCACTCATGCCCCGTGTGTCTCTCCCCTCCCTCCCACCCCCACTCATGCCCCGTGTGTCTCTCCCCCTCCCCCCCGACCCCCCGCTCATGCCCCGTGTGTCTATCCCTCCTGCCGCCCACCCTTCGCTCTTGCCCTGTGTGTCTATCCCTCCCGCCCACCCCCGCTCATGCCCCGTGTGTCTCCCGCCCACCCCCCGCTCATGCCCAGTGTGTCTATCCCTCCCGCTGCCCACCCCCGCTCATGCCCCGTGTCTCTATCCCTCCCCCCGCTCATGCCCCATGTCTCTATCCCTCCCGCCGCCCACCCGCCGCTCATGCCCCGTGACTCTATCCCTCCCGCCGCCCACCTCCCGCTCATGCCCCGTGTCTCTATCCCTCCCGCCGCCCACCGCCCGCTCATGCCCGGTGTCTCTATCCCTCCTGCCGCAGAACCCACGCTAATGCCCCGTGTGTCTATCCCTCCCGCCGCCCACCCTTCGCTCTTGCCCTGTGTGTCTATCCCTCCCGCCCACCCCCGCTCATGCCCCGTGTGTCTATCCCTCCCGCCCACCCCCCGCTCATGCCCAGTGTGTCTATCCCTCCCGCTGCCCACCCCCGCTCATGCCCCGTGTCTCTATCCCTCCCCCCGCTCATGCCCCGTGACTCTATCCCTCCCGCCGCCCACCCGCCGCTCATGCCCCGTGACTCTATCCCTCCCGCCGCCCACCTCCCGCTCATGCCCCGTGTCTCTATCCCTCCCGCCGCCCACCGCCCGCTCATGCCCGGTGTCTCTATCCCTCCTGCCGCAGAACCCACGCTAATGCCCCGTGTGTCTATCCCTCCCGCCGCCCAACCCCCGCTCATGCCCCGTGTGTCTATCCCTCCCGCCGCCCACCCCCCGCTCATGCCCCGTGTGTCTATCCCTCCCGCTGCCCACCCCCCGCTCATGCCCCGTGTGTCTATCCCTCCCGCCGCCCATGCCCCATGTGTCTATCCCTCCCGCCGCCCACCCCCCACTCATACCCCGTGTCTCTATCCATCCCCCCACTCATGCCCCATGTCTCAATCCCTCCCACCGGCCATGCCCCGTGTCTCTATCCCTCCCGCCATCCACCCCCCGCTCATGCCCCATGTCTCTATCCCTCCTGCCGCCCACCCCCGTGCTCATGCCCCGTGTCTCTATCCATCCCGCTGCCCACCCCCCGCTCATGCCCCGTGTCTCTATCACTCCCGCCGCCTGCCCCCCGCTCATGCCCCATGTCTCTATCCCTCCCGCCGCCCACCCCCTCTCATGCCCCATGTCTCTATCCCTCCCGCCGCCCACCCCCCGCTCATGCCCCGTGTCTCTATCCCTCCCGCCGCCCACCCCCCACTCATGCCCCGTTTCTCTATCCCTCCCGCCGCCCACCCCCCGCTCATGCCCCGTGTCTCTATTCCTCCCGCCGCCCACCCCCCGCTCATGCCCCGTGTCTCTATCCCTCCCACCGCCCACCTCCCGCTCATGCCCCGTGTATCTATCCCTCCCGCCACCCACCCCCCGCTCATGCCCCGTGTCTCTATCCCTCCCTCCCGCCCACCCCCCGCTCATGCCCCGTGTCTGTCTCCTGTTTCCCCCACCCGCTTATGACCCGTGTCTGTCTCCTGTTTCCCCCCACCCGCTCATGCCCTGTGTCTGTCTCCTGTTCCCCCACCCGCTCTATGCCCCATAGGTACACCCCGTTTCGGCGTCACCGATTCGGCGACGGGATGTTTTGGCGCGCCGCACACCAGTGCACATCGCCTGCTGTTTAGGGAAACGTTCAGTGCCGTGCACTGAAAATGCGAGTTTCAACTTCACCCCACACTATTTTAAAATGAAACTGTTCTAGAGCGATTTCATTTTAAAATAGTGTGGGATGAAGTTGAAACTCGCACTTTCAGTTCACTGCACTGAACGTTTCCCTAAACAGCAGGCGATGTGCACTGGGGTGCGGCACACAGAGCAGAATTGATCTGCCGGGCTCACGAGGGTGGGGGCTGCACAGCCCCCACCTTTGCGGGCCCGGCTGTGTACTCTGCGTGGCTGTGGTGCCTGCATGAAGAACTCGCAGGACATTTATGTGCGGCCAGTTCGGCGCGGGCTGCCACGCTGTGCTGCGCCGAACCGTCTCCTGCGCCGAACCTGCCGCGGCAAATCGTCCCCTGCCGAACCTGCCACCCCGAAATGTCCTGCTCCATGCCCCGTGTCTCTCTCCTGTTGCCCCCCACCCCCCACTCATGCCCCGTGTCTGTCTCCTGTACCCCCCACCCCCGCTCATACCCCTTGTCTGTCTCCTGTTCCCCCCATGCCCCTGCTCATGCCCCTTGTCTGTCTTCTGTACCCCCCACCCCCCGCTCCTGCCCCGTATCTCTCGCTCCTGTTGCCCCCCCGCTCATGCCCAGTGTCTGTCTCCTGTTCCCCCCAGCCCCCGCTCATGCCCCGTGTCTGTCTCCTGTTCCCCCCACCCCCTGCTCATGCCCTGTGTCTGTCTCCTGTTCTCCCCACCCCCCGCTCATGCCCCGTGTCTCTCTCCTGCTGCCTCCACCCCCTGGTCATGCCCCGTGTCTTTCTCCGGTACCGCCCCACCCCCCGCTCATGCCCCGTGTCTTCCTCCTGTTCCCTCCCACCCCCTGCTCATGCCCCGTGTCTTCCTCTTGTCACCCCCTCCTATGATGCCCCTTGTTGACCTCTTGTTCCCCCCACCCCCCGCTCATGCCCCGTGTCTCCCTTCTTCACCCCCCTGCCCCCCGCTCATGCCCTGTCTTCCTTCCCCCCACTCCCCGCTCATGCCCCGTGTCTCCCTTCTTCCCCCCCACCCCCAGCTCATGCCCCGTGTCTGCACTGTTGGAACAGGGCAGACACGGGGCATGAGCGGGGGTGGGGGCCCCATCTTGCCCTACCCCCGCTCATGCCCCCTGTCTCTCCTGTTCACCCCTGCTCATGCTCCGTGTCTGTCTCCCTCCTTTCTCCCCGCTCATGGCCCGTGTCTCCCCTGTTCACTCCAACCCCCCGCTCATGCCCCGTGTCGCCCTTCTTTCCCGCTCATGCCCCTTGTCTCCCTTCTTTCCACCCCCTGCTCATGCCCTGTGTCTCCCTCGTGTTACCCCCCACTCATGCCCCGTGTCTCTCTCCTGGTCTTCCCGACCCCCTGCCGATGCCCTATTGTGTTCTCTTTATACACCCTGCCTTCCCTTTCCCTGGTGTCCATCTTGGTAAAAGATTTTCCTTCCTACACCGGGACACATGCCTGCGGTGTCCTGGTTTAGGAAGAAAAATCTTTTTTTTACCACCCCGGGTTCCCACTTTGAGAACCTAGGATGCTAGTGGTCTTCCTCCATTGAAAAGGACGTTATGGTTACGTTGCACTAATAAAAAACTATGAAATTCAGTAAAAAAAAATGTGTTAAAGTGACTTTATGGTTAGGTTGCACTACCGTGGCCATGTAATATTATGGCTAAGTAGCTGTTTCCATAGGAAGAGCACTTTTTGGGCGGCTTATAACTTTGCTCCCCCTGGACGAATCCTCACCAAACTTTGCAAAAAAGTACATGGCCCACTCTGAATTTGTTTGCAAAGTTTGGTGAGGATTCGTCCAGGGGGGGAAAAGTTATAGGAGGGGTCCCAATTTTTTTTTTCCATATACTGAATGGAAAAACATTTTTGCTCGCGCCTACAGCCCAAACCGCTGGACAGATTTTCACCAAATTTGGACCAGGAGCAGCGGCTTGGTCCCGAAAGCGTGCTTTTGCAAATTTGGTGAAAATCCGTCCAGTAGTTTTTTTAAAAATGACCAAAAAGTAGGTCAGAGAAAATTAGTGATATCTGTGTCTGCTTCGCGGACACACTTCCCTGTTCGCTCCACGGACGGGACAGGGAATGGGCAAGTGGCTTGCGTGGTGTCCGCGGACATGTTCCGTGCTTTCCCATTGGCTGCGGTGCAAAATTGCAGTGCGTCTATTTTGAAAGACGCCCGCCATCTTTGTTTATCCCAAGGGATCTGCTGCCTGCTACTACGGTAATGCCTGTGTCTTCCTCCCGTTACCCCCACCCCCTCCCACTCATGCTCCGTCTCTCCTTCCTATCCCCCCAACACCTGCTCATTCCCCGTGTCTCCCCTGTTCCTCCAGCCCCCACTCACGGCATCGGCACACGGTGGCCTGCGGAAGGCCGAGGAGCGGGATCTGCCGCCTGCACACTAAGCTTATGTCCGTGTTTTCCTCCCGTTCTCCCCCACCCCCCGCTCATGCCCTGTGTCTCCCTTCTTCCCCCACCCCCGCTCATGCCCCATGTCTCCCTTCTTCCCCCCCACCCCCGCTCATGCCCCATGTCTCCCTTCTCCCCCACCCCCTGCTCATGCCCCATGTCTCCCTTCTTTCCCCCCACCCCCCGCTCATGCCCTGTGTCTCCCTTCTTCCCCCCCACAGCCCGCTCATGCGCCGTGTCTCCCTTCTTTCCTCCCCACCCCCCCTCATGCCCCGTGTCTCCCTTCTTTTCCCCCCACCCCCGCTCATGCCCCGTGTCTCCCTTCTTCTCCAACACCCCCAGCCCCGTGTCTTCCTTCTTTCCCCCCCGCCCCCCGCTCATGCCCCGTGTCTCCCTTCTTCTCCAACACCCCCAGCTCATGCCCCGTGTCTTCCTTCTTTCCCCCCAACCCCCGCTCATGCCCTGTGTCTCCCTTTTCCCCCCACCCCCCGATCATGCCCTGTGTCTCCTTCTTCCCCCACCCCCTGCTCATGCCCCATGTCTCCCTCGTGTTAGCCCCCACCCCCTGCTCATGCCCGGTGTCTCCCTTCTTTCAAACGCCCACCCACCCCCCGCTCATGCCCTTTGTCTCCCTTCTTCCCCCCACCCTCCGCTCATGCCCTGTGTATCCCTTCTCCCCCCCACCCCCTGCACATTCCCTATGTCTCCCTTATTTCCCCCCCACCCTCCGCTCATGACCCGTGGCTCCCTTCTTCCACCCCCAACCCCCGCTCATGCCCCGTGTCTCCCTTCTTTCCCCCCCACCCCTGCTCATGACCCATGTCTTCCTTCTTCACCCCACCCCCGCTCATGCCCCGTGTCTCCATTCTTCCCCCATCCCCCGCTCATGCCCCATGTCTCCCTTCTTTCCCCCACCCCCCGCTCATCCCCCGTGTCTCCCTTCTTTCCACCCCTCACCCCCAGCTCATGCTCCGTGTCTTCCTTCTTCCCCCCACCCCACGCTCATGCCCCGTGTCTCCCTTCTTTCCCCCCACCCCCCGCTCAGGCCTCGTGTCTCCCTTCTTCCCCCCACCCCTCGCTCATGCCACGTGTCTCCCTTCTGCCACCCCACCCCCCGCTCATGCCCCGTCTCTTCCTTCGGTCCACCCCAAAACCCCGCTCCTGCCCCATGTCTCCCTTCTTCCCCCCCATCCCCCACTCATGCCCCATGTCTCACTTCTTTCCCCCCGCTCATACCCGAGTCTCCCTTCTTTCCACCCACCACCCCCGCTCATACCCCGTGTCTTCCTTCTTTCCCCCACCCCACGCTCATGCCCTGTGTCTCCCTTCTTTCCCTCCCACCCCCCGCTCAGGCCCCGTGTCTCCCTTCTTCCCCCCCAGCCCCCGCTCATGCCGAGTGTCTCCCTTCTGCCCCCACCCCCCGTTCATGCCCCATGTCTCCCTTCTTCCCCCCACCCCCCGCTCATGCCCCGTGTCTTCCTTCTGTCCACCCCCCGCTCATGCCCCATGTCTCCCTTCTACCCCCCCACCCCTGCTCATGCCCCATGTCCCCCTTCTCCCCCCCACCCCCCGCTCATGCCCCGTGTCTCCCTTCTTTCCCCCCCACCCCCCGCTCATGCCCCGTGTCTTCCTTCTCCCTCCCACCCCCCGCTCATGCCCCACGTCTCCCTTCTTCCCCCCCACACCCCGCTCATGCCCCGTGTCTCCCTTCTGATCCCCCACCCCCCGCTCACCCGCTCATGCCCCGTGTCTTCCTTCTGTCCACCCCCACCCCCCGCTGATGCCCCATGTCTCCCTTCTTCCCCCACCCACCCCCGCTCATATCCTGTGTCTCCCTTCTTCCACCCCCCACTCCCCTCTCATGCCCCGTGTCTCCCTTCTTTCCCTCACATGACCTGCTCATGCCGCGTGTCTCCCTTCTTTCCCCCTGCTCATGCCCCGTGTCTCCCTTCTGTCCACCCCCACCCCCCGCTCATGCCCTGTGTCTTCCATCTTTCCCCCCCACCCCCCGCTCATGCCCCGTGTCTCCCTTCTTCTCCAACACCCCCAGCTCATGCCCCGTGTCTTCCTTCTTTCCCCCCACCCCACGCTCATGCCCCATGTCTCCCTTCTTCTCCAACACCCCCAGCTCATGCCCTGTGTCTTCCTTCTTTCCCCCCCAAACCCCGCTCATGCCCTGTGTCTCCCTTTTCCCCCACCCCCCGATCATGCCCCGTGTCTCCTTCTTCCCCCCCACCCCCCGCTCATGCCCCATGTCTCCCTCGTGTTAGCCCCCACCCCCTGCTCATGCCCGGTGTCTCCCTTCTTTCAACCGCCCACCCACCCCCCGCTCATGCCCTGTGTCTCCCTTCTTCCCCCCACCCTCCGCTCATGCCCTGTGTATCCCTTCTCACCCCCACCCCCTGCTCATGCCCTATGTCTCCCTTATTTCCCCCCCACCCTCCGCTCATGACCCGTGGCTCCATTCTTCCACCCCCCAACCCCCGCTCATGCCCCGTGTCTCCCTTCTTTCCCCCCCACCCCTGCTCATGACCCATGTCTTCCTTCTTCCCCCCACCCCCGCTCATGCCCCGTGTCTCCATTCTTCCCCCCAT
Organism: Ambystoma mexicanum; assembly: GCF_040938575.1. Lineage (NCBI taxonomy): Eukaryota > Metazoa > Chordata > Amphibia > Caudata > Ambystomatidae > Ambystoma > Ambystoma mexicanum. The sequence continues at coordinate 358,077,574 of NC_090928.1, forward strand.
CCCCCGCTCATGCCCCATGTCTCTCTTCTTTCCCCCCACCCCCCGCTCATGCCCCGTGTCTCCCTTCTTTCCACCCCTCACCCCCAGCTCATGCTCCGTGTCTTCCTTCTTCCCCCCACCCCACGCTCATGCCCCGTGTCTCCCTTCTTTCCCCCCCACCCCCCGCTCAGGCCTCGTGTCTCCCTTCTTCCCCCAACCCCCCGCTCATGCCACGTGTCTCCCTTCTGCCACCCCACCCCCCTCTCATGCCCCGTGCCTTCCTTCGGTCCACCCCAAAACCCCGCTCCTGCCCCATGTCTCCCTTCTTCCCCCCCATCCCCCGCTCATGCCCCATGTCTCACTTCTTTCCCCCCGCTCATGCCCGAGTCTCCCTTCTTTCCACCCACCACCCCCGCTCATACCCTGTGTCTTCCTTCTTCCCCCACCCCACGCTCATGCCCCATGTCTCCCTTCTACCCCCTCACCCCCCGCTCATGCCCCATGTCCCCCTTCTCCCCCCACCCCCGCTCATGCCCCGTGTCTCCCTTCTTTCCCCCCCACCACCCGCTCATGCCCCGTGTCTTCCTTCTCCCTCCCGCCCCCCGCTCATGCCCCGTGTCTCCCTTCTTCCCCCCCACACCCCGCACATGCCCTGTGTTTCCCTACTGAACCCCCACCCCCCGCTCATGCCCCGTGTCTTCCTTCTGTCCACCCCCACCCCCCGCTGATGCCCCATGTCTCCCTTCTTCCCCCACCCACCCCGCTCATATCCTGTGTCTCCCTTCTTCCACCCCCCACTCCCCGCTCATGCCCCGTGTCTCCCTTCTTTCCCTCACATGACCTGCTCATGCAGCGTGTCTCCCTTCTTTCCCCCTGCTCGTGCCCCGTGTCTCCCTTCTGTCCACCCCCACCCCCCGCTCATGCCCTGTGTCTTCCATCTTTCCCCCCCACCCCCGATCATGCCCCGTGTCTTCCGTCTTTCCCCCCTACCCCCCGATCATGCCCCGTGTCTCTCTTCTTCCCCCCACCCCCCACTCATGCCCCGTGTCTCCCTTCTTCCCCCCCGCTCATGCCCTGTGTCTCCCTTCTCCCCCCACCCCCGCTCATGCCCCGTGTCTCCCTTCTTCCTCCCCCACCCCCCGCTCATGCCCCATGTCTCCCTTCTTTCGCCCCACCCCTCGCTCATGCCCCGTGTCTCCCTTCTTTCTCCCCCACCCCCTGCCCATGCCCCGTGTCTCCCTTCTGCCTCCCCCACCCCCCGCTCATTCCCCGTGTCTCCCTTCTTCCCCCCATCCCCCATTCATGCCCCGTGTCTCCCTTCTTCCCCCCACCCCCTGTTCATGTCCCGTGTCTCCCTTCTTTCCCCCCACCACCCGCTCATGCCCCGTGTCTCCCTTCTCCCCCCCACCCCCCGCTCATGCCCCGTGTCTCCCTTCTGCACCCCCACCCCCCGCTCATGCCCCGTGTCTCCCTTCTCCCCCCCACCCCCCGCTCATGCCCCGTGTCTCCCTTCTTCACCCCCACCCCCCGCTCATACCCCGTGTCTGCCCTGTTTTCCCCACCCCCTGCTCATGCCCTGTATCTCCCTCTTGTACCCCCCACCTCCCGCTCATGCCCCATGTCTCCCTCCCGTACCCCCCACCCCCAGCTCATGCCCCGTGTCTTCCTTCTTTCCCCCCCCATCCCCGCTCATGCCCCGTGTCTCCCTTCTTCCCCCCCACCCCCCAGCTCATGTCCCGTGTCTCCCTTCTCCCCCCCACCCCCCACTCATGCCCCGTGTCTCCCTCGTGTTACCCCCCACCCCCTTCTCATGCCACGTGTCTCCCTTCTTTCCACCGCCCACCCCCGCTCATGCCCCGTGTCTCCCTTCTTTCCCCCACCCTCCTCTCATGCCCCGTGTATCCCTTCTCCCCCACCCCCTGCTCATGCCCTGTGTCACCCTTCTTTCCCCCCTACCCTCCGCTCATGCCCTGTGTCTCCCTTCTTCCACCCCCCACCCCCCGCTCATGCCCTGTGTCTCCCTTACCCCCGCTCATGCCCCATGTCTTCCTTCTTCCCCCCACTCCCAGCTCATACCCCGTGTCTCCCTTCTTCCCCCTCACCCCCCGCTCATGCCCCGTGTCTCTCTTCTTCCCCACAGCCTCCGCTCATGCCCCGTGTCTCCCTTCTTTCCCCCCCACCCCCTGCTCATGCCCTGTGTCTCCCTTCCTTCCACCCCCCACCCCCCGCTCATGTCCCGTGTCTTCCTTCTTCCCCCACTCCCCGTTCATGCCCCGTGTCTCCATGCCCCGTGTCTCCCTTCTTTCCCCCCCCACCCCCGCTCAGGCCCTGTGTCTCCCTTCCTCCCCCCACCCCCCGCTCATGCCGTGTGTCTCCCTTCTTCCCTCCACCCCCGCTCATGCCCCGTGTCTCCCATCTTTCCCCACCCCCACCCCCCGCTCATGCCCTGTGTCTTCTTTCTTTCCCCCCACCCCCCGCTCATGCCCCGTGTCTTCCTTCTGTCCACCCCCACCCCCCGCTCATGCCCCATGTCTCCCTTCTTCCCCCCCACCCACGCTCATATCCTGTGTCTCCCTTCTTCCACCCCCACCCCCTGCTCATGCCCCGTGTCTCCCTTCTTTCCCTCCCACAACCTGCTTATGCCACGTGTCTCCCTTCTTTCCCCCCCGCTCATGCCCCGTGTCTCCCTTCTGTCCACCCCCACCCCCCGCTCATCCCCGTGTCTTCCATCTTTCCCCCCACCTTCCGATCATGCCCCGTGTCTTCCGTCTTTCCCCCCCACCCCCCGATCATGCCCCATGTCTCTCTTCTTCCCCCCACCCCCGCTCATGCCCCGTGTCTCCCTTCACCCCCCGCTCATGCCCCGTGTCTCCCTTCTTTACCCCCCACCCCCCGCTCATGGCCCGTGTTTCCCTTCTTCCTCCCTCACCCCCTGCTCATGCCCTGTGTCTCCCTTCTTTCCCCCCACCCCTCGCTCATGCCCCGTGTCTCCCTTCTTTCTCCCCCACCCCCTGCTCATGCCCCGTGTCTCCCTTCTTCCTCCCCCACCCCCCGATCATGCCCCGTGTCTCTCTTCTTTCCCCCCACCCCCTGCTCATGCCCCGTGTCTCCCTTCACCCCCCGCTCATGCCCCGTGTCTCCCTTCTTTACCCCCCACCCCCCGCTCATGGCCCGTGTTTCCCTTCTTCCTCCCTCACCACCTGCTCATGCCCCGTGTCTCCCTTCTTTCCCCCCACCCCTCGCTCATGCCCCGTGTCTCCCTTCTTTCTCCCCCACCCCCCGCTCATGCCCCGTGTCTCCCTTCTTCCTCCCCCACCCCCCGCTCATGCCCCGTGTCTCTCTTCTTTCCCCCCACCCCCTGCTCATGCCCCGTGTCTCCCTTCTTCCCCCCCACCCCCCGCTCATGCCCCGTGTCTCCCTTCTTTCCCCCCCCACCCCTGCTCATGCCCTGTGTCTGCCCTGTTGGAACAGGGCAGACACAGGGCATGAGCGGGGGTGGTGGGGAGCCCACCTTGCCCCACTCCCGCTCATGCCCCTGTCTCCCTTTTTCACCCCCGCTCATGCCCCGTGTCTCCCTTCTTCACCCCCACCCCCCGCTCATACCCTGTGTCTGCCCTGTTAAAACCACCCCCCACTCATGCCCTGTGTCTCCCTCTTGTACCCCACCTCCCGCTCACGCCCCATGTCTCCCTCCTGTACCCCCCACTCATGCCCCATGTCTCCCTTCTTTCCCCCCACCCCCCGCTTATGCCCTGCATCTCCCATCTTTCCCCACCCCCCGCTCATGCCCCATGTCTTCTTCCTTTCCCCCCAACCCCCGCCATGCCCCGTGTCTCCCTTCTTCCCCCCACCCCCTGCTCATGCCCCGTGTCTCCCTTTGTCATGATGCCTACCCCCGGAGCACCAGGCCAGGCCCAGCACCCCCGGAAGCAGGCATCATGCCCTCGGGTAAAAGCCCAGCGGCCCCTTATAGGGGCTCTTTGGACTCAGTCCTGGCGCCTTTGGCGCCATGCTCATAAAGGGAGGTGTTTTGTGCACTTACCTGATGCAGACCATGCTGCACGCTTCAGACCTCCCTGAGACCTGAAAGGGACTATTTTTTCATAGGGACTATTTTTTCACTCGGGCGTGGCCAGGGAAGGATACATACCTAGTTGGGGAAGGATACATACCTGGGACTTCTTTGGAGGCTATTTAAGCCACGCCCAGACACCAGCTCATGCTTCGTGTTGTTCTGCTTCCTGCAGCTTAACGCTCACCGTGTCTGCTCCTGCTCCTGGACTCCAGCCACGCCCGCCTCGAACCTGGAAGACCTGCAAGGAAGGAAGAGAAGAGAAAGGTGAAAACCAAGGACTATTTCAAACTTCTTACCTGCATCTGGAATCTTCTCGCCAGCATCCCTGAAGAAAGACTTCCATTTAAAAGCATTGCGTTGCTCGCTGCAGCGCCATGCTTCACTCACCTGTCCTCGAGACATCTCCTGGCTCCATCGCGGCTGTCAGCATCGGACGCCACATCTCTGCACCTAGGGGAGAGAGGAAGAAACAAAAGGTGAGCAGAAGGAACACAGAAGGAAAGCCTGATTAACAGCCATAATACTTACCGGCTTTTCTTCCACATTTCGGGTCGGCGCCGCCCCGTTGGCAGGTATCGTACCCCAGCCCCTATGGGGAAAGGACAAGAGACATTTCTGGGGAATGATAAGGACATTTAGAGGGATCACCCTCATCACTACTCACCTCGGCAGTTTAACCCCTCGACGCATCGCCTTCATTCTGCACCTGAAATAAAGGACAGATCACAGGTTAGAAAGACTACATAAAGGGGGCCTCACTTGAACTTTGAACTTTCATACTTTCGGCGCATCGCTCAGGAAAGTCAAGTGGATTTTGCCAGCGCCATTCTGAAAACCAGTGAAGTAACTGGACGAACACGCGCCCCTGCACCAGAAGCAGGATGGAGATTTCATCCTTCCAAACCATAAGGTGAGCTTAAACCGGGGTTTGGAGGAAGTTAGAGAGGAACGAAGGGGGAAGGGGGAAAGGGGGGAGCTAGCACACTATTCTGCAGACTGTTAATCCCCTTTCTCATCTGCAGAAGGATATTCCTACGGGCCAGGCAAGCACGATTTGGAGGTCCTGTCCAATCGGTGTTCCGGGTCCTGCGCATCACGCTAGAAGAGGCCACAGCAATCCAGACTAGAACAGCGCCCCCGTGGGAACCAGGTGAGCGTTACAGAACGCAAAGCCTTCCTACAAATTCCCACCCAGGCGCTATGGAAACTTCCGAAACTGACCAGTTAGCCCAATTACTGGGGGAATTACGGGCCGAAGTACACGCTGCTCATCAAGAGACTAGTGCCCTCAGGAGGGAAGTGATTGTAATAAAGGATAGAGCTGATGACCTGGCTAGACAGCTTTTGCAAGGTCAAGCTGGACAAACTCCTTTACCCGGTTCCGGGGGGAACCCCACTCCTGTGGTTTGCAGTAACCCGGTGCAGATTAATCTACCTGGAAACATGCCGCTGGCCCCACCTGAACGCTTTGCTGGGGACCCCAAATGATTCACTGTATTCATGAATCAATGTCGTTTGCACTTCCTATGCAGACCTGGGGCCTTCCCTAATGATCAGACCAAGGTAGCCTTTGTGTTGTCATATCTCAGCGGCTGTGCTGCCGATTGGTCAGTCCCACTGGTAACTCAAGATGACCCGATTCTTCGTGATTTTCAAGGATTTCAAACAAGCATGGAACGGTTATTTGCTCAACACTCCCAGGGACAGGCTCTGGATGACGAACTTCTATCTCTGCGACAGGGCAATCAAGACCTTCTATCCTACATTGCAACCTTCAATAGACTAATTGTGGAAACTGGTTGGCCAGAGGATAAAAGAATCACGTTATTCTATCGAGGTCTACGCGGAGAACTTAAAGATGTCCTGGCACAAGTTGTAAATCCGCCCCAAGAATGCACTGAATATATAGACTTAGTGGTCCAATTGGATCACAGGCTGCAAAACAGAAAAGCAGATCGGTCCAAGTTTGAAACCCGGGTGTTGGCCAAGTCCCACGCTAACCCCAAGGGGGCTGATTCCTCGGAGCCTATGCAAATCGGAGGTGTTAAAGGACCCCTAACTCAAAAAGAACGGGAAAGAAGACGACAGATGCAATTATGCCTTTATTGTGGGTCCTCTGGACACTTTCTACGAGATTGCCCGGTTAAGCCGCCCAAGAAGGTGGTAGGAGCCGCTGATAAAATCCATGGAAACTCTGTATCAGGAAAAGACCACGCACGGAAAGCATAGGGGTCCGCTTGCCGAGCTTGAAAACTAACTCTCAGACCTCGCATTTCATTGTGCCAATGGTCCTCGTAGATCCGGAACAGCCTAAATGGTTGCATGCTATAAAGGCATACATCGATAGCGGGGCTATAGGAGACTATGTGGATCGAGAATTGGTCTCTAGGATAAACCTCCCTCTGCATCCTAAAACCAACAAAGATGTCATCACCACAGTAGATGGAACCGAAATTACCTCTGGACCGGTAACACATTCCACAGCTGAAGTGACACTTGTAGGTCCGTATGGCCATCGGCAGGCAGTTGTGTTTGATGTAATCAAGGCTCCACAGTTTCAGCTTATTCTCGGAATCCCTTGGTTAGAGACACATAATCCTCGAATTGATTGGCGAGCGAAGAGAATAACCTTCCCGGATTGTGCACAAACCTGCTACCCAGAAAATCCAAAGATTAATCTAGCATCAGTAACCTCTGTCCCCGTGCAACTACCTCCAGAGTACCAAGACTTTCAGGACGTCTTCCAAAAGGAACAGGCCAACACGTTACCTCCCCACAGATCGTACGATTTCCAAATCGATCTGGTGCCCGGTGCACAACCCCCTTGTAGCAGGATTTATGCCCTTACTGAACCAGAGAATCTGCATTTGAGAGATTATTTAGATCAATACCTCGCCAATGGTTTTATTCGCCCGTCAAAGTCCCCGGCATCCTCAGCTTTGTTCTTCGTGCCTAAAAAAGAAGGCGACCTTAGAACTTGTATCGATTACCGCGCATTGAACCAGATAACTGTTAAAAATCGTTACCCTCTGCCTCTGATCCCTGAACTCCTTGACCAGGTGAAGGACGCTTGCGTATACACCAAGTTAGATCTCAGGGGGCTTATCATCTGGTACGAGTAAAAGAAGGCGACGAATGGAAAACGGCCTTCCATACAAAATATGGACTAATTGAATACCAGGTGATGCCTTTCGGGTTGTGCAACGCGCCTGCAGCCTTCCAATTCTTCATGAACGATGTCCTTCGGGAGCTCATCGATGTCTGTGTTGTCGTGTATATCGATGACATTCTTGTGTACTCCTCTTCGGAATCTGATCACAGAAAGCATGTCAGGGCCGTCCTAGAGAAACTGCGCCAGCACAAACTGTTTGCCAAGCTGGAAAAATGTGTTTTCCATACCACCGAGGTTGAGTTTCTCGGATTCATCCTGACACCTAAAGGGGTCCGAATGGATTCACGGAAAGTGGATGCCATCCTCAAATGGCCATCACCTAGTTCCGTGAAAGGTGTCCAAAGCATGCTTGGTTTTGCCAACTTTTATCACAGGTTTATCCCGGAGTTTTCACGTGTGGTACAACCTATCACTGCACTCTTGCGAAAAAATAAACGTTTTGAATGGACCGAGGAAGCCGAACAGGCCTTTCAGGAGTTGAAAGCTAAGTTCACGTCTGCACCTATTTTGAAGCACCCGCGTCCCGATCTCCCATATATAGTCGAAACCGACGCGTCCAGCTTAGCCATGGGAGCTGTCCTGTCTCAGAGAGACCCTGAAACCAACCAACTGCACCCCGTAGCATTTTGGTCCAGAAAGTTCTCGCCGCCGTAGATAAATTATGCGATCACCGATAAGGAACTATTAGCCATTAAGTCCGCCTTCAAGGCTTGGCGGCATTATCTCCTCGGCGCCCGGAATACCATCACCGTGATCACTGATCACCGAAATTTACAATATTTAAAAACTGCCAAGGCTCAATCGTCTCGACAGCTCCGATGGGCTTTGTTCTTTGCTGAGTTCGATTTTGTAATCACCTACCGCCCCGGCTATAAGAATGGTAAGGCGGACGCTCTATCCTGAATTGGAATGGAAGAAATAGACACAAACTCAGAACCTGTGCCGATAATTCCCGAACAAAGAATTTTGGGGATAACCACTTTACAAACCCTTGAAGACATTCAAGCACAAGTGAAACAATTCCTGGACTCTTCAGCCTTGCAGGATTGGATCAAAAGGGGGTCTAACTTTTCAGTCAAGGATGGCTTACCTTACTTCCAAGGACGCTTATTTTTGCCAGAAAAGGAATTGCAAGAACTGGTTATTTCCCGTCATCATGATACCCTGATGGAAGGACATCCTGGCATTGCCAAAACAGAGGAAAAGGTTAAACGACAATTCTGGTGGCCTTCCTGGCGAAAGGATATTAAATCTTTCGTGATGTCCTGTGGAGTTTGTGCCCAAAACAAAGGTCAAAAGACAAGACCCGCCGGTCTTCTTCAGCCCTTAGACATTCCACCAGCACCTTGGCACACCCTGTCACTAGATTTTATCACGGACCTGCCCTCTTGTAATGGTTACAATACTATCTTGGTCGTGGTGGATTTATTTTCCAAAATGGCCCACTTTAGTCCGTTGAAAGGATTACCTTCAGCCTTTGTTCTTGCCAAAGAATTCCTCGAAAATATCATCCGTTTGCATGGATTCCCGTCCATACTAGTCTCCGATCGGGGAAGCCAGTTTATTTCTCATTTTTGGAAAAAGTGTTGTCAACTGGCACAAATCGACGTAAGACTCTCGACCAGCCACCACCCACAGACCGATGGTCAGACGGAGAGAACGAACCAGACCCTTGAACAATATCTACGATGTATGTTGCACCAATCGGAGGGTAATTGGAAGGACATTTTATGGGTGGCAGAATATGCATACAATAACTCGATACACTCTGGAACTGGTCAGAGCCCCTTTTATACTCTATATGGACATCACCCTCGTACTTCAGACTTGGACTCACCCCTGAGCCTTGAAATGCCTGCAGTGGACCATTTGCATTCTACGATTACTCAAGCCTTCAAGGATGCAACTGCACATTTGCAACATGCGAAAGGGAAATACAAAAAGAATGCGGATCTGCATCGAAGAGAGGCGCCTCCATACCAAATAGGGGATCAAGTATGGTTGGCTACCAAACACCTATCACTCAAGGGGCCTCGAACTTTTAATCCAAGGTATTTAGGCCCTTACTCGATCAAAGCTATAATCAACCCAGTGGCAGTCAAGCTCGATCTACCAGCTAACATGCGGATTCACCCCGTTTTTCATGTGTCACTTTTGAAACCAGTGCACCCAGGAACCAGATTAACAAAGCCACCAGAACTGATTCCGATAGATGGGGAGCCTGAATTCGAGGTGAAGAACATTTTGGATTCTAAGATCTCAAAATCAAAACTTTTCTATCTAATTGATTGGAAAGGGTACAGGCCTCAGGAAAGGTCTTGGGAACCCAGTGATCACGTACATGCACCTCGGCTGGTAAAAAGGTTCCATCGGAATTTCCCAAACAAACCGAAACCTCCAGAAGGAACGACCTTGGGAGGGGCCTTGGGGGGGAGTGCTGTCATGATGCCTACCCCCGGAGCACCAGGCCAGGCCCAGCACCCCCGGAAGCAGGCATCATGCCCTCGGGTAAAAGCCCAGCGGCCCCTTATAGGGGCTCTTTGGACTCAGTCCTGGCGCCTTTGGCGCCAGGCTCATAAAGGGAGGTGTTTTGTGCACTTACCTGATGCAGACCATGCTGCACGCTTCAGGCCTCCCTGAGACCTGAAAGGGACTATTTTTTCATAGGGACTATTTTTTCACTCGGGCGTGGCCAGGGAAGGATACATACCTAGTTGGGGAAGGATACATACCTGGGACTTCTTTGGAGGCTATTTAAGCCACGCCCAGACAGCAGCTCATGCTTCGCGTTGTTCTGCTTCCTACAGCTTAACGCTCACCGTGTCTGCTCCTGCTCCTGGACTCCAGCCACGCCCACCTCGAACCTGGAAGACCTGCAAGGAAGGAAGAGAAGAGAAAGGTGAAAACCAAGGACTATTTCAAACTTCTTACCTGCATCTGGAATCTTCTCGCCAGCATCCCTGAAGAAAGACTTCCATTTAAAAGCATCGCGTTGCTCGCTGCAGCGCCACGCTTCACTCACCTGTCCTCGAGACATCTCCTGGCTCCATCGTGGCTGTCAGCATCGGACGCCACATCTCTGCACCTAGGGGAGAGAGGAAGAAACAAAAGGTGAGCAGAAGGAACACAGAAGGAAAGCCTGATTAACAGCCATAATACTTACCGGCTTTTCTTCCACATTTCGGGTCGGCGCCGCCCCATTGGCAGCTATCGTACCCCGGCCCCTATGGGGAAAGGAAAAGAGACATTTCTGGGGAATGATAAGGACATTTAGAGGGATCACCCTCATCACTACTCACCTCGGCAGTTTAACCCCTCGACGCATCGCCTTCATTCTGCACCTGAAATAAAGGACAGATCACAGGTTAGAAAGACAACATAAAGGGGGCCTCACTTGAACTTTGAACTTTCATACTTTCGGCGCATCGCTCAGGAAAGTCAAGTGGATTTTGCCAGCGCCATTCTGAAAACCAGTGAAGTAACTGGACGAACACGCGCCCCTGCACCAGAAGCAGGATGGAGAGTTCATCCTTCCAAACCATAAGGTGAGCTTAAACCGGGGTTTGGAGGAAGTTAGAGAGGAACGAAGGGGAAAGGGGAAAGGTGGGAGCTAGCACACTATTCTGCAGACTGTTAATCCCCTTTCTCATCTGCAGAAGGATATTCCTACGGGACAGGCAAGCACGATTTGGAGGTCCTGTCCAATCGGTGTTCCGGGTCATGCGCATCACGCTAGAAGAGGCCACAGCAATCCAGACTAGACCAGCGCCCCCGTGGGAACCAGGTGAGCATTACAGAACGCGAAGCCTTCCTACAAATTCCCACCCAGGCGCTATGGAAACTTCCGAAACTGACCAGTTGGCCCAATTACTGGGGGAATTACGGGCCGAAGTACACGCCGCTCATCAAGAGACTAGTGCCCTCAGGAGGGAAGTGATTGTAATAAAGGATAGAGCTGATGACCTGGCTAGACAGCTTTTGCAAGGTCAAGCTGGACAAACTCCTTTACCCGGTTCCGGGGGGAACCCCGCTCCTGTGGTTTGCAGTAACCCGGTGCAGATTAATCTACCTGGAAACATGCCGCTGGCCCCACCTGAACGCTTTGCTGGGGACCCCAAACGATTCGCTGTATTCATGAATCAATGTCGTTTGCACTTCCTATGCAGACCTGGGGCCTTCCCTAATGATCAGACCAAGGTAGCCTTTGTGTTGTCATATCTCAGCGGCTGTGCTACCGATTGGTCAGTCTCACTGGTAACTCAAGATGACCCGATTCTTCGTGATTTTCAAGGATTTCAAACAAGCATGGAACGGTTATTTGCTCAACACTCCCAGGGACAGGCTCTGGATGACGAACTTCTATCTCTGCGACAGGGCAATCAAGACCTTCTATCCTACATTGCAACCTTCAATAGACTAATTGTGGAAACTGGTTGGCCAGAGGATAAAAGAATCACGTTATTCTATCGAGGTCTACGCGGAGAACTTAAAGATGTCCTGGCACAAGTTGTAAATCCGCCCCAAGAATGCACTGAATATATAGACTTAGTGGTCCAATTGGATCACAGGCTGCAAAACAGAAAAGCAGATCGGTCCAAGTTTGAAACCCGGGTGTTGGCCAAGTCCCACGCTAACCCCAAGGGGGCTGATGCCTCGGAGCCTATGCAAATCGGAGGTGTTAAAGGACCCCTAACTCAAAAAGAACGGGAAAGAAGACGACAGATGCAATTATGCCTTTATTGTGGGTCCTCTGGACACTTTCTACGAGATTGCCCGGTTAAGCCGCCCAAGAAGGTGGTAGGAGCCGCTGATAAAATCCATGGAAACTCTGTATCGGGAAACGACCACGCCCGGCAAGTGTAGGGGTCCGCATGCCGAGCTTAAAAACTAACTCTCAGACCTTGCATTTCATTGTGCCAATGGTCCTCGTAGATCCGAACAGCCTAAACGGTTGCATGCTATAAAGGCATACATCGATAGCGGGGCTATAGGAAACTATGTGGATCGAGAATTGGTCTCTAGAATAAACCTCCCTCTGCGTCCTAAAACCAACAAAGATGTCATCACCACAGTAGATGGAACCGAAATTACCTCTGGACCGGTAACACATTCCACAGCTGAGGTGACACTTGTAGGTCCGGATGGCCATCGGGAGGCAGTTGTGTTTGATGTAATCAAGGCTCCACAGTTTCAGCTTATTCTCGGATTCCCTTGGTTAGAGACACATAATCCTCGAATTGATTGGCGAGCGAAGAGAATAACCTTCCCGGATTGTGCACAAACCTGCTACCCAGAAAATCCAAAGATTAATCTAGCATCAGTAACCTCTGTCCCCGTGCAACTACCTCCAGAGTACCAAGACTTTCAGGACGTCTTCCAAAAGGAACAGGCCAACACGTTACCTCCCCACAGATCGTACGATTGCCAAATCGATCTGGTGCCCGGTGCACAACCCCCTTGTAGCAGGATTTACGCCCTTACTGAACCAGAGAATCTGCATTTGAGACAATATTTAGATCAATACCTCGCCAATGGTTTCATTCGCCCGTCAAAGTCCCCGGCATCCTCAGCTTTGTTCTTCGTGCCTAAAAAAGAAGGCGACCTTAGAACTTGTATCGATTACCGCGCATTGAACCAGATAACTGTTAAAAATCGTTACCCTCTGCCTCTGATCCCTGAACTCCTTGACCAGGTGAAGGACGCTTGCGTATACACCAAGTTAGATCTCCGGGGGGCTTATCATCTGGTACGAGTAAAAGAAGGCGACGAATGGAAAACGGCCTTCCATACAAAATATGGACTATTCGAATACCAGGTGATGCCTTTCGGGTTGTGCAACGCGCATGCAGCCTTCCAATTCTTCATGAACGATGTCCTTCGGGAGCTCATCGATGCCTGTGTTGTCGTGTATATCGATGAAATTCTTGTGTACTCCTCTTCAGAATCTGATCACAGAAAGCATGTCAGGGCCGTCCTAGAGAAACTGCGCCAGCACAAACTGTTTGCCAAGCTGGAAAAATGTGTTTTCCATACCACCGAGGTTGAGTTTCTCGGATTCATCATGACACCTAAAGGGGTCCGAATGGATTCACGGAAAGTGGATGCCATCCTCAAATGGCCATCACCTAGTTCAGTGAAAGGTGTTCAAAGCATGCTTGGTTTTGCCAACTTTTATCGCAGGTTTATCCCGGAGTTTTCACGTGTGGTGCAACCCATCACTGCACTCTTGCGAAAAAATAAATGTTAATCCCCTTTCTCATCTGCAGAAGGATATTCCTACCGGCCAGGCAAGCACGATTTGGAGGTCCTGTCCAATCGGTGTTCCGGGTCCTGCGCATCACGCTAGAAGAGGCCACAGCAATCCAGACTAGACCAGCGCCCCCGTGGGAACCAGGTGAGCGTTACACCCTTCTTTCCCCCCTCCTCCGCTCATGCCCCGTGTCTCCCTTCTTCCCCCCACCCCCTGCATATGCCCCGTGTCTCCCTTCATTCCCCCACCCCCTGCTCATTCCCCGTGTCTCCCTTCTTTCCCCCCCACCCCCACTCATGCCCCGTGTCTCCCTTCTTCCCCCCCACCCCCAGCTCATGCCCGTGTCTTCCTTCTTTCCCCCCACCGCCGCTCATGCCCCGTGTCTCCCTTCTTCCCCCCCACCCCTGCTCATGTCCCGTGTCTCCCTTCTCCCCCCACCCCACGCTCATGCCCCGTGTCTCCCTCGTGTTACCCCCCACCCCCTTCTCATGCCATGTGTCTCCCTTCTTTCCACCGACCACCCCCGCTCATGCCCCGTGTCTCCCCTCTTTTCCCCCCACCCTCCGCTCATGCCCAGTGTATCCCTTCTCCCCCCACACACCCCGCTCATGCTCTGTGTCTCCCTTCTTTCCACCCCCACCCCCCGCTCATGCTCCGTGTCTCCCTTCTTTCCACCCCCCGCTCATGCCCCGTGTCTCCCTTCTTTCCCCCCACCCTCCGCTCATGCCCCGTGTCTCCCTTCTTCTACCCCCCGCCCCCCGCTCATGCCCTGTGTCTCTCTTCTTCCCCCCCACCCTCCGCTCATGCCCCGTGTCTTCCTTCTTCCCCCCAACCCCAGCTCATGCCCCGTGTCTCCCTTCCCCCCCCGCCCCCTGCTCATGCCCCATGTCTCCCTTCTTCCCTCGCACCCCCCACTCATGCCCCGTGTCTCCCTTCTTTCCCCCATCCCCCGCTCATGCCCTGTGTCTCCCTTCCTTCCACCCCCCACCCCCCGCTCATGCCCCGTGTCGTCCTTCTCCCCCCCGCTCATGCCCCGTGTCTCCCTCCTGTACCCCCCACCCCCCGCTCATGCCCCGTGTCTCCCTTCTCCCCCTCACCCCCCGCTCATGCCCCGTGTCTCCCTTCTTCCCCTCCACCCCCGCTCATGCCCCGTGTCTTCCTTCTTTCCCTCCCACCCCCTGCTCATGCCCCGTGTCTCTCTTCTCCCCCCCACCCCCTGCTCATGCCCCGTGTCTCCCTTCTTTCCCCCCCACCCCCGCTCATGCCCCGTGTCTCCCTTCTTTCCCCTCCCCACCCCCCGCTCATGCCCCATGTCTCCCTTCTTCCCCCCTACCCCCTGCTCATGCCCCGTGTCTCCCTTCTTCACCCCCACCCCACGCTCATGTCCCGTGTCTGCCCTGTTCCCCCCACCCCCCACTCATACCCCGTGTCTCCCTTCTTCCCCCCCCACCCCTTGCTCATGCCCCATGTCTCCCTTCTTCCCCCCTACCCCTGCTCATGCCCCGTGTCTCCCTTCTTCACCCCCCACCCCCGCTCATGCCCTGTGTCTCCCTTCTTCACCCCCCACCCCCCGCTCATGCCCCGTGTCTGCCCTGTTCCCCCCGCTCATGCCCCGTGTCTCGCTCCTGTACCCCCACCCCCCACTCATGCCCCGTGTCTCCCTTCTTCCCCCCCACCCCCGCTCATGCCCCGTGTCTCCCTTTTTCCCCCTCACCCCCCGCTCATGCCCCGTGTCTCCCTTCTGACCCCCCACCCCCCCGCTCATGCCCCTTGTCTTCCTTCTTTCCCCCCACCCCGCGCTCATGCCTCGTGTCTCCCTTCTTTCCCCACCACCCCCCGCTCATGCCCCGTGTCTCCCTCGTGTTACCCCCCACCCTCCGCTCATGCCCCGTGTCTCCCTCGTGTTACCCCCCACCCCCTGCTCATGCCCTGTGTCTCTCTCCTGGTCTTCCTGATCCCCCGCCGATGCCCTGTTGTGTTCTCTTTATACACCCGCCTTCCCTTTCCCTGGTGTCTATCTTGGTAAAAGATTTTCCTTCCTACACCAGGGTCCCGGTTTGGGAAGAAAAATCTTTTTTTTACCACCCCGGGTTCCCACTTTGAGAACCTAGGATGGTAGTGGTCTTCCTCCATTGAAAAGGACGTTATGGTTACATTGCACTAATAAAAAACTATGAAATTCAGTTAAAATAAATGTGTTAAAGTGACTTTATGGTTAAATTGCACTAATAAAAACCTATGAAATTCAGTAAAAAAACTTTGTTAAAGGGACGTTATGGTTAAGTTGCGCTACTAAAAACCTATGAAATTCAGTAACAAAAACTTTGTTAAGGGGACGTTATGGTTACGTTTTTCTACTAAAAACCTATGAAATTCAGTGAAAAAAACTTTGTTAAAGGGACGTTATGGTTCCAAGTAAAACCGAAAATTCGCCAGTTTTGGTAAGCTAAGTAACCATAACTCGCGCCACCACCGTGCACTGCTAAGACTAACACCCAGGACATCAAAGATGACATCACAAATGTCATTGATGACATCACTGATGACATCACATGTCTGGCTCCCCCTTTTTTCCTTTACTGACATATCTAGGCCACATGGTTTTCTTCAGTAACAGTCAGGAATTAAAAGTGGGAAAGGTAGTATATTTGTAGACTTATCCTTCAAGTATGTTCTTACAATAATTCCCTTAGGGTCCAGTTATATCATATGAAACATATACATAGGGCAAGACACAATCTTGAAAGACAGCAATCCTTTCTGTGCATTAAAATAATCAGTAGAGTTGTCAGCACTTTCTGATAGTTCTGTTGTTTATTTATTACTGTACTTTCCCTATATATGCTCTTATTTTTATATCTTGTATTCGCACTACTTGCCATCATAATCCTCAATACTCACTCCAACTTCACGACTTCTCAAGTTGCTCCCTTGCCTTGACAAACCCTATCAAGGCTGGCACCGCCCCCGAGACGTGTTCGCTACCAGGAACCAATCCGCGGGTCCGTCTCTTTCAGCCAACCACCTTGCTCGATCACTCGACCAATCATCATCCTGCTTACTTAATACCAGGAAGCTGCATCCTCAGTAGCTCACACGCTTCTCGAGAACCCCGTCTTAGAAGCTCCGGCCGAACTCGGCACCGGTAAGTGGTCATGTAGTTATGGTTAAGTTGCTGTTTCCATAGGAAGAGCACTTTTTGGGCAGCTTATAACTTTGCTCCCTCTGGATGAATCCTCACCAAGCTTTGCAAAGGAAGTATACGGGCCACTCTGAATTTATTTGCAAAGTATGGAGATGTTTGTGCCGGGGGGGCAAAGTTATAGAGGGGGTCCCAAAACTTATTTTTTTCCCATAGACTGAATGGGGGAAAAACTTTGCGCACGGCTACAGGTGAAACCGCTGCACGGATTTTGAAGAAATCTGCGGCAGGTTCAGGGGCTTGGTCCAGAAAGCGTGCTTTTGTAAATTTGGTCACCATCCGTGCAGTATGTTTCTTTATAATTATCAAAAAGTAGGTTGGAAATAATTAGTGATATTTATGTTCGCTCCGCGGTCACACTTCCCTGTTCGGTTGACGAACTAGATACAGATTGGCTAAGGGGCTGGCGTCATGACCGCGGACACGTGACGTCTCAGCCCATTGGCTGCTGCAAGACGTGTTCTGCGTCATATTGTTTGGATGCGCCCGACATCTTGGATCCGGGGAAAGCAGAGCAACAACCAGCGTACACATTCTTTTTTCATGAAGCTATTTTGCTGTGTCACAGAGCATTGGGAAAGGTCCAGACAGTAAGACATGGGTGATCAATGCATTTCTTCTTCGGTCCTAATGATGTAATTTCTATGGACACCTCGTACGCACAGTAAATGTGGGGTGTAATAACGATAGCACTTCAGTCCATGTAGTGGGCAGGAAATGTGTAACACTTCAGTCCATGTAGTGGACAGGAAATTTGTAACTGTTGAAAGCACACGCGTATTGGTAGGCAACATTGAAATTGACAACACGCCATGAATGGATTATTTTTTTCCAATGGCTATTATTATATTCATTAGTACGCCGCCATGGGTGGCACATGCTACGGTGGTTGTGGCCAGGGGCTAGAGTCTTAAGGTATGTGTGGTCAATGCATTTGTTCTGGGGGTCAATTGTCATGATGTAATTTCTATGGACATCTTGTACGCACAGTACACTTATACCTACTTAATGACGTATGTTTTATGGCCTCCTTGTACGCACAGGAAATGAGGGTCCAATAAGGCCAGAATGTCAGCCCGTGCAGTGCATGGGGGAGTTGTCACATTTGTAAGGACACGTGTCGTGTTAGTGAACATTGGAATTGACAACAAGACCTGAATGCATTATTTTTTTGAATGGCTATTATTATATTCATTAGTACTGTTAGAACTGATATAATATTGTTTCGTCCTCATTGTATATGTTGGCCTATACCCAGTCGCTTTGCGAGGAAATCCGTATTGCAAGGTCGTGACCTTAAGTGAATCAAGCCTCCATTTTAGTTTATCATGCAAAGTCACCCTGTTGCCTAAAATGGCAGACCTGTGTTCTCTTGTTCTTGCTTTAACCTCTGCAACCTCTGAGGGAGAGTTAATGTCCAACCTGCCTGCAGGCTACATGTTAGGGTCATGTAGACCTTGTCCTTTGTTGACCTCGGGATCAGGGGATTACTTGAATCGGCAATGTTAACCTACAAGTATACAAGAACAATAACGCTATCTAAACACGACATGTGAAACATCTGTTTGACCTGTATTAAAGTAAAGAGTGTAAAGCTAAACCTAGAGAATAATAGTGTTTGTTAGTGAATGTATTAAAAGTAAACCGCATGCACGAGATATGTAAATTAGGAACGAACCTGGCGCGACCCTAGCCCAGTACATGATTAACTTGTAAGAGGCTGGACATCGTTATAACGAAACTGTATAAATACGCTGATGTCCAGCTAGCAATTCCTGTTCACTGCTCACATTGAACCCTGCTGGTGGTCTCTGTGATGTATTGACGGCCAAATAGCTATTTGTGTACTTTGTTTTGTAAACTGTACTGAATTGCAATAAAGATTCTGGGAATCTTTACAAACCTGTGTCGGTGTATTTCTCTTTGCATGGTGTAAAAGCCTTAATATTGTATTTTTTGATTCCACAGATGGTGCCCGAATAGGGACCCTCAAGATCGACTTCGTCTCGTTGAAGGTTGGCTCGGCTATCGGACCGGGATCGGACAGTGCCAACAGAAACGGCCACTCTGGATGAGAAGTGAATTCCTTGACAGAACTGCACGATCCAATCCCTGAACGGTGAGCTGTAGCCTGAGACGACGTCTTGACGAGGGTCCATATATCGAGGTGGGTAAATTTATCGAAATCACCAGACACGTGGGTCCTTAGAATTGTCCTTAGTAACCCGATCGGACCTCCCCGTCCTTTGGTCAGGTTTATTGTGACCCGATTCTTAATTTAACCCTGACAATTTGAATTTGGCGCATTGTACTCACGAGCACAATTATTTGACCAGGTAACACCAGAATTTTGATATGCCTGGGAAATTGTCTGCCTGCTTTAGGGCATTATTCCGCAGCGACAGACAATCTTTGGAAGATAGCCATCCCGCACCACAGGAGGGGTCACCGGCATGTACTATAAGAATGGCTTTGGTAGTATAGAATTTAATGACATTTGGCACAGACAGACCAGACATAACTCTAATCTTCGGTGGCCAACCAATGGTAGCTTTGAAATCCCTCGTATAGACTATCTAGAGTCTGTATTGTTAAAGCAAAAGGCTAGACCTCCAGCATTTGACACATTACACAGTTGGAAAACAGAAGCTTTGCAGCAACAAAAGAGTAGAGAGAAACATATGCGTCGACATATGACAAGTGTCGAAAAGGCACGGTTATATGATCAAAATAAACAATTGGAGTCAGTTAGGAACACGGACAGAGCGTTTCAATTAGGCATTCAAAAAATGTACCCTTCAAAAGATTTTCATACGTCAGATAAATTGATTAATAAACTTTTGCATGAACGAAGGCCCGATGCCTCCGCCCCAGCCCCGTACGTCCCTCCTCCTGGCGCTTTGCCCCTTCCCGTTGTTCTTCCTCCTCCTATAGTTCCTCCGGTCCTCCCTGTTGTTCTTCCTGTTGTTCTTCCAGCCGTCGCTCCTTTGCCTGCCCCCTTGCCTCCACCTGTTGATATTCAAAATGTGCCTACTCTTCCTCTTCCAAGTGATTCTGCACCGCTTGGAGTAGACCAGGGAGCGGGATCAAGGGTTGTGACTCGTAATACTGTGTCCCCAGATAAAAAGAATGAATTGATTGCTTGGGCTAAACATTGTGTGGAGAAGGGTGAACAAGCTGATGTTTTTTCCACACTCGAAAATTTAAAAGGTATTCCTGAGAAAAATTTCTTTATTGAAGGATTAGGCATTCATTTGAGTATAATGTGGAATAGATAAAACGATGTAGATCTCCCACAAGGGTTACGGGATTTAAACGCCTTAGCGTTGTCCAGAGATACTGCGGAGAAAGTATATGAGCATGTCGAGAAGATTATTGTGTATAGGAAGGAGTTGGAAGAGTTACAGAATGAGGAAGCAGATGGTGATAGTTTAGGTATTATGTTCTTACAGAAACGGTTTTCTCCTCGCCGTGAATTAAAAGGTGAGGAAGCGCAAATTTGTACAAAAGGTGCGATAAGATGGATTTCGGATATGTCGATAACTCCAGATGAAGTATATGACACATATGGTCAGTATACGTTAGAAATGCAAAAGAAAGTGATAAAGGTTATGGTAGAATACCTGCAGAATGATTGTGTAAAAAGAAATATTTGTTTTCCTGCAGAATTGTTGAGTGTTTATAAGAGAGCCTTTTCGATTGATACATCTTCGACTGCCTTAGCGCTTGATTTGGCTCTGTTGCTTAGTAAGCGTTCGGAGCTACCTACTTCTCAGTTGCCTATGAGAGAGGTCCCTGCGACATTTGTCCCAAAAGTTGAGATTGCGGCCGATGCTGCACGAGGAATACTCGCAGGGGAAATTCCTGCACATTACGTATCACAGTTTGTTCACGTCCCGTTTTCAAGACAGGAAGTGAATACCATAAAGCAATCTATTCCCGATATAAGAAAGTATCCGATGGGAAATAGAGTTGGTCTTACAATCATCGGTATTCACCTTAAGTGATATTGATTTACTATTTCCCATACTCCTGCCAGTTGATTTGTGGAAACACATTAGGACTGTAGATGATGTACCTGGGTTAGGAGATAGATGGGATAACATGGTTAGGCTCGACAGAGAAAGACCAGCTGGCGAGCGACCGCCTCAAGTGATATTAACTTTGCCTGATAGGATTGTTGTAAAATTAAAAACTATAGTTCCTGAAAAAAGAATCATTTGGGACAAGCTTACGGCCTGTGTCCAAGGAAAGTCTGAGGGTGCTACCGATTTCTTCAATCGGTTTGAGCAGGTATTTTCAGATTTCAATGGACAAGACTTAGGCACAGAGTCAGGGAAAAGGCTGTTTGTCGACAAATTTGTACGTGGATTGCTGCCTGACATCCAGTTACAGATTATGTCTTCCGAAAGCGCTTGGCAGGCGAAGTCTCAATCAGAAGTCCTGCACATGGCTCAGTACTATGAAAATCGTGTGAATAATGAAAAGGAAAAACTTGAGAAAAAAAGTATGACCTGAAAACAAAAGTCCTATTACAACAGATTGTTAGAAACCCTAGAAGGGGTAATCAATTTAGAGGTCAGTACGGTCCACAGGGAAGTACCCCCCTGGCTCCGGTAACAATTAACCAGTGTGCCTATTGTCGACAGGAAGGCCACTGGCGCGCACAATGTCCGACCTTGCAGCAAAGGTCATTTGGGTACATGGGTAGACGATCCAGAGGTCGCCCAGGTGCAGGGGGCCCTGGCAGAGGTCAGTTTGCACCAGAATCACAGCAACCTCCTTCACAGGATAAGCAAGTTTCGAATGTGGATAATAGAAACATTTTTGATCACCCTTCTGCCACGTACCTTTCTGAAGAGCTTCCTTTTGACGATATTCTGTTTCGCTAGGATTGCCCGAAGCAGGATTTGGAACCGATGCCTATTCCCGTTCATCAGAAAGGCCCCTACGTTGAGATGGCGGTGGGAAATAGGAAGCATCTATTTTTAGTAGATACAGGAGCACAGAAATGTTCCATTGACCATTTGCGGGTTCCAAATATTCCCCTGTCAGGGCAGTCCAACGTTTCCGTAGGGTTTTCAGGCACACCTGTAGTTTGTCCGGTCTCTCTGCCGGTACCAATAACACTGGGTCCCTTCGAGGAGCAGTGTCCATTTCTACTTACCACAAACTGTGGGGAGAATTTGCTGGGGTTAAATTTGTTGAAGGAATTGCATGGAGTAATACATTGTTCTCCGGACAGAGTTCGGTTAACAATTTCACCTCAGCAATCACTCGCCTCTCAGTTTTTGACTCGACCTTTACCACCAGAATTCAGTAATATTCCGGAATGCTTATGGGCAATTAATGATAATGATGTGGGCATTCTTCAAATTGAACCTGTTAGAATTATTCTGAAACATGGAGTTAAATTGCCTCGCATCCTACAATATAAGATATCAGTTGAAGGCGAACAGGCTTTGAAATGTATAGTCTCTGATTTTGTACATCGTGGAGTAATTGAGGAAACTATGGGTAGTTTGTGTAACAGCCCGAATTTGCCAGTATACAAAAAAGGTGATAATGCGATTCCCTTTCGGTTTATAATTGATTTACGTGCTATTAACAAAATTGTGGCTCCACAATTTCCTATTGTACCTGATGTTACAACGATACTAACCATGATTCCGGCTTCTGCCACTCACTTTAGTGTTGTTGATCTCAAAAATACGTTTTTCAGTATTCCCATACACAAGGATAGTAGGTATTTGTTCGCGTTTACCCTAGGTGGACGCTCGTTCACATTCACTCGTTCATCACAAGGGTACACCGAGAGTCCAAGTATTTATAGTAGGGCATTAAAAGAGCAGCTCGATACTCTCGAGTTGCCTACTACTTGCACGTTACTACAGTATGTAGATGATCTCCTCTTGGCTGCTGATTCTGAGAGTTGTTGCTTTGTCATCTAGCAAAACATGGTCACAAAGCTTCACTCAAAAAATTCCAATATTGTTGACAGGAGGTTGCCTATTTAGGCTATCTCCTGTCAAAGGAGGGAAGACGGTTGACACCTGAACAAATTAAAACTATTTCTGGCATGTCTGGTCCAAATACGCAGAAGGAAGTTAGAGCCTGATAGGTATGGCTTCTTACTGTAGATTGTGGATCCCTAACTTTTCGTTAACGATTAAACCAATTCTGGCTTTGACAAAGAAGGGCATTTCTTTGCCATTGCCATGGACTTTGGAACACTAGACAGCATTTGACTTGCTCAAAACCGCGCTGTGCTAGGTGCCTGTTTTAGGAACTCCAAATTATGAAAAGGCCTTTGTGTTGTATGTGCATGAACGTGATGGATGTGCTTTGGCTGTGTTAACGCAGGAACATGGAGGGAAGAATAGGCTGTGCGGCTATTTCTCATCCGCCCTTGATCCTGTTGCGTGCGCTTTGCCGAGATGTTTGAGAGCTGTCGCTGCTGCGTCTGTAAAACAGAGCGAGGGAATGGTCCGGGGTCATGCGTTAACCCTAATGGTACCTCACTCTGTAGATATTTTATTGAATAGAACTCAAACGCAACACCTTACTTCCGCACGATTGACAAGATACGAATTGATCTTGTTTGCTCCCCACATTCAAATTCAGAGGTGTTGTGTATTAAGTCCGGCTGAACTTTTACCTGTCCCGCAAGATACTGTTGATGGTGACGAAACGTCACACGATTGCCTTTATGCGACAGAACAAGAGACTAAAGGTAGAATCGATCTGAAAGACACGCCTTTGAATAGCCCACAAGGAGAGCTATTTTGTGCTGGCTCTTGTTTTAAACTTCCGAATGGTACATCCACGGCTGCTTATGCCGTCACTACTTTAAGCACGATTGTGGAAACCAAAAGAATTATGCATAATTCCGCTCAGGCCGCAGAAATTATAGCGTTAACTCGAGCTTGTGAAATTTCTGAAGGGCTTACAGTAAATATATATACCGACAGTCAGTATGCTTTAGGGGTGGTTCACAACTTCGGTAGACTTTGGAAAGAACGAGGTTTCTTGACCTCACATGGCACGAAAATACAGCATGGCACTTTAATAGTGCAATTACTTTCAGCGCTCGCACTGCCTGTTCAGTTAGCTATTATAAAATGTGCAGCACATCAAAAGGTTACAGATGCTATGGGAAAAGGGAATGCTTTCGCTGATCAGATAGCTAAGCAAACTGCCACTGATTTTAGTTCAGAAATGTATGCTGTAAGAGAAACTGTAAATATTTGCACTTTTGGTGAAAGTATCGATTCTGTAAAAGACATTCAAGCAGATGCTACTATAGAGGAAACCAAGAAATAGGCCGAGGGTGAAGGAAGATTGGATGATGATGGGTGTTGGGTGGACAATGTTGAAGGAAAATGGCTACTCCCTGACGCCTACATTACAATGATGGTTATTATGGCTCATGGTCCGACACATGTCTGCGCGCGTAAATTGACTAAAATGTTACATAGTGTATGGGCCAATGATAACATTTTCAAAATTGCGGAGCGCTTTGTCCAAGGGTGCATAGTCTGTTTACAGCACAATGTAGGAAAAGGTACCTCGACTCCTAGAGGAAGTTTCGCTCCACCTTCTGTTCCGTTTGAGGTTATCCACTTTGATTTTATTGAAATGCAACGTTGCAACAATCTTAAATATGTGTTGGTTGTTATTTGCGCTTTTAGTAAGTGGGTTGAGGCCTTCCCTTTTAGAGACGCAACAGCCATAACCACGGCAAAAACTCTGTTGAAAGAGTTTTTTCCTAGGTTCGGGCTGCCGAGAGTCATCTGGTCGGATAATGGGCCACACTTTATCGCTGCTGTAATCCTACAAATATGCAAAGGATTACAGATTGATAAACGGTTCCATTCGGCTAGACATGCCCAAAGTGCTGGATTAGTGGAAAGGCATAGCGGCATTATAAAGAACAAGCTCGCTAAAACGTGTGCTGGCACCAAGTTAAAATGGCCGGACGCCTTACCGATCGTGTTGCTGTCGATGAGAACAACCCCTCAAACTAAGACTGGGCTCTCTCCCTTTGAGGTGGTAATGGGGAGGCCTGCTAATATTTGGGGCATGCCAAAAAATCACTTGTTGCGGGATATAGAGAATGTGCTTCTTTCAGATTACTGTAACCAGTTGACTAAAAATCTGTTTTCAATTTATCACCAGGTGCGAGAGGCATTACCTGTACGTTACAAGGGTCCTGGTCACAGTCTACGACCGGGGGACTGGATCCTCATGAAAGTTTTCGAGAGGTCGTCTTGCCTTGCACCTCAGTGGAGGGGTCCCTACCAGGTCCTGCTAGTCACCCAGACTGCTGTGCGGGTAGTGGGGCGTAAGAACTGGATCCATGCGACACACACCAAACGGATCCTGCAGCCCGTGCCATACGATACAGAAGACACAGAATCCCTTTCCACTGCTGTAACCAACGTGCCTGAAACAGCAACAACCGACAAGAGAGTATCGGGGACCGTTCAAAACAGACAAAACGGCCATCTTGTCTCCGCACTCTCCAACAGTGGTATTTCTGGATCAATCATTTTCTGATCCCATTTCTGTTCACTCACCACCTCCAGTGGGAAGTGACGACATTTTGTTATCCGATCCTTCGGCACCGGAAATTGTGAAATATAATTTACGTCCAAGGAAATAGACATACAGCCCGGTTTGACTGTGCGATTGAGGAAATAATTTGAGGGCTTGCCTTTTGGCCCGATTGTACTGAAGGATTCTGTTGGCTAAGGGTTGTGGGAAAGACATTAAGAAGACGCGCGACTGGAGTCGCCAGC
The DNA here is from genome assembly GCF_040938575.1 of Ambystoma mexicanum. NCBI lineage: Eukaryota > Metazoa > Chordata > Amphibia > Caudata > Ambystomatidae > Ambystoma > Ambystoma mexicanum. The sequence continues at coordinate 358,103,053 of NC_090928.1, forward strand.
AAACAAACAATTGGTGTTTTTTCAATTAAAGACTACGATGCCTGCACCCGCTACCGCTCGTACCGAACATTTAGATAAATATGTGACTAGCAGAGACAATGATCAAGCATGTAATGGGACCCCGAAAGTGTATTGTTACCTTTTTGTAATAATAACTGGGTTTTTAGTAACTATTGGTTTTGGGTTATGGTATCTGGAGGAAGCATATCCGCTAGAGGACTTTTTACCTGTTGAAAATGTATCTGTTTTCCCCACTCCTTCCGTGCAATTGCATACCTTATCACCTAGAGATTCTTCGCATAGACGGAACTATCAGAATAATACTCTTTTGTTAATAATGAATGCCACTCATGCAATTTTAAATAGGACCAATTGCTGTATCTGCTCACATCTACCGCAACATGGGGATAAGGGGCTAGGTTGGTATATTCATCCTTTACCGTTGACAACTGCTTGTTATGCTTCTCTTAGAGCACTATTTTTGGGCCGATGGAATGACAGCATCTCAGGGAACTTTGATGGTACAAATTTGAATAGTTTTGAAAAACATGTTTTGATGCCCCTGGGATGCTCGCTTTTTGCAAATAAGAGTAAGCCAAACGTTGCTTCTGTTAGGCCCTCTGATAGATTGTCTCGTCCTTTTCAGTCTTTGATCTCTTTCAAAATGGCTCCTATAGGCAATAAGGATGCCACGCCTCCATCTTATTCTGTTAACCATAGGCCCGATTCAGTATCCTTCTACATACAGAGGAATGGAACACGGTCAATGGGTAATTTTAGGAAATGCACCAACGTTGCGAATTTGACTAGTGAGAACAGACCTCTGTACGTAGGCGAACCTGTCTATTTTGTTTGCGGTAATGTGGCATTTCCATGGTTGCCCAGGGTTTGGCAAGGAACCTGCTATTTAGGGATTCTATTACCTGGGGTATTTATTGCCAGCACTGCAGAAATTTTGAAGACTCGTCCACGACGAGGTGTGAAAGGGGATACTCCAGCGCAAACTCTAGGAGACATCATGAAATCCTTTGAGCCTTTTTCTGGGAAAATTTCAAATTCAGAAGATATCAGGGGACTAGCGAGAGTATTGGAGAGAACCATCAACCGTACCACTGACATACTCTATAATATGACATTAGAACAGAAAGCGATAAGATTAGTAGCTCTTCAGAACCGGATGGCATTAGATGTCATTCTGGCTGAGCGTGGAGGAGTATGTAAATTAGTGGGGTCCGCTTGCTGCGTTTACGTACCAGACTCCTCTCCAACGATCTTTAGGGCTATCCAAAATCTACATGTTCTTAGTTCAGAAGTGCATGTTCCTGAGGGAAACTGGGAACTTAGTGCATGGTTTTGGGACCTCCTACGGTCGTGGGGATGGAAGTTGTTTTCAGCCCTGCTGATTATCTTGGGTAGTTTTCTGTTCTTTTGTTGTTGTATACAGTGTCTCCCTGGTATATGTTCAGTATTAGGGGGGTGTTGCGCGCAAGCAACAAGTGTATTAGGGCATAAAATATACGCCCCAGATAAGGTTTCCAAGGAGTATGTGTTGAAAGAAACTCTAGTGTCTGATCTAATGGCAATATATATGTCTGACAATGATTCGGGGTGTATAGACGTTGAAATGTGGAGTTAGTCGCAAAGTGATTGAAGTTAGTTTAGCCCTTGGCATAGGCCAAAAGGAGGGTTTGTTAGAACTAATATAATATTTTTTCGTCCTCATTGTACATGTTGGCCTATGCCCAGTCGCTTTGCGAGGAAATCCGTATTGCAAGGTCGTGACCTTAAGTGAATCAAGCCTCCATTTTAGGTTAAAGCCGCCATTTTAGTTTATCGTGCAAAGTCACCCTGTGGCCTAAAATGGCCGACCTGTATTCTCTTGTTCTTGCTTTAACCTCTGCAACCTCTGTAGGAGACTTAATGTTCAACCTGCCTGCAGGCTACATGTTAGGGTCATGTAGATCTTGTCCTTTGTTGACCTTGGGATCAGGGGATTACTTGAATCGGCGATGTTAACCTACAAGTATACAAGAACAATAACGCTATCTAAACACGACATGTGAAACATCTGTTTGACCTGCATTAAAGCAGTGTGTAAAGAGTGTAAAGCTAAACCTCGAGAATAATAGTGTTTGTTAGTGAATGTATTAAAAGTAAACCGCATGCACGAGATATGTAAATTAGGAACGAACCTGGCGCGACCCTAGCCCAGTACATGATTAACTTGTAAGAGGCTGGACATAGTTATGATGAAACTGTATAAATACGCTGATGTCCAGCTAGCAATTCCTGTTCACTGCTCACATTGAACCCTGCTGGTGGTCTCTGTGATGTATTGATGGCCAAATAGCTATTTGTGTACTTTGTCGGTGTATTTCTCGTTGCATGGTGTAAAAGCCTTAATATTGTATTTTTTTATTCCACAGTATGCCGCCATGGTTGGCACATGCTACGGTGGTTGTGGCCAGGGCCTAGAGTCTTGGATGCATAGCTGTCGGCCGAAGGCCTTACTTTCAAGACTGTAGGCCCTGGCCACAACCACCGCTGCATGTGCCACCCATGCATACACCTGTAGTGTATTCTGATTGGCAAGTTGTGGGGAGTGCGTGCAGTGTTGGGTGCATGCCGGCAATGCACCCAACACTGTTGGGTGCTTCGGCCATGCACCCAACACTGCACGCACTCCCCACAACTTGAACAAAGTGGTAAGTATTAGACGTGGAAGACACTGCACACCCAACCCATGTAAGATCCACAGACATACAGCTAGGAGTGAAGCTTCTAGGCAGACGCACTGAAGGATAACACACCTACAGAATAACCCCCACTACCACACATCACTGAGGTGGTTGTGGGGAGACCCTGCACTCTTGGAGGCAGGGCCGAAGGCCCTGCACCCAATAATACACTTATACCTACTTAATGACGTATGTCCTATGCCCTCCTTGTACGCCAGAAAATGAGGGGTCCAATAAGGCCAGTATCTCAGCCCGTGCAGTGCATGGGGGAGTTGTTACATTTGTAAGGACACGTGTGGTGTTAGGGAACATTGTAATTGACTATATGGCGTGAATGCATTCTTTTTTCAAATGGCTATTATTATATTCATTAGTAAACTCCCCACAACTTGCCAATCAAAACGCAACACTACGTGTGTATTCATGGGTGGCACATGCTACGGTGGTTGTGGCCAGGGCCTAGAGTCTTGGATGCATGGCCGTTGGCTGAGTGGCAAGTTGTGGCAAGTTGTGGGGAGTGCGTGCAGTCTTGGGTGCATGGTCGAAGGCCATGCAACCAAGAACAAAGTGGTAAGTACTAGACTTGGAAGACACTGCACACCCATCCCATGTAAGATCTACAGGCATACAGCTAGGAGGGAAGCCTCTGGGCAGAGTTGCTGAAGGATAACACATGTATAGAATAACCCCCACTACCACACATCACCGAGGCGGTTGTGGGGAGACCCTGTACTCTTGGGTGCATGGCTAAAGCCCATGCACGCAAGAATGAAGTCATAAGCAGTGGAGTTACAAGTCAATATGGGTGTGGTGGAATGTGCTAGTTGTGTTGATGCCCTAGTGTCTTAACTTCATGGCTGTAGACGATGGTCCGAAAAGTAAATTTATAAGCAGCTAATTTACAAGGACCATGGTTTCCATATGCAGCGATGGTTGTGGATAGGAACTCTACTCCTTGTACCTTGGTTGTAAGGCGTAGTTGGTTGTCTACATTGCATAATAGACAGTTAACTTTTTTTTTTAACCTCATATTTAGTTTACAAACCAGTGTACTGTGCATTGCACTCAGTTTCTGTGTTTGCTTTTCTAATCCTTGGGTCTGGGGAAAAAAATCCTTGTCGGATTAAAAAAAAACCTTCATTTCATATGGTACTAACGACTTCATTTTTTCCTTTCAGTGTTTTCTTCATCTTTCTGATCAATGTTATGTTTGTTGCCTTCCTACAGATTTTTAACAACAGTTAGATACCTATAGGCGTATTCTACCTGTGCAATTGTTTCCAACGATCTGTGATAATTATTTATTTGGTTCATTCTTCCATCCTGTTGGGTAGTTAGATACCTGTGGGCGTATTCTAACTGTTTGTAGTCTTTCAAATACTTTGTTGACAATTTTGAAGTACACATTCGTTCGTAAATTTTGGCTTCAAGAACATTAAATACGCATTTGTTAGGTTAGGTGGCAACCTCTGCTTTAGAGTAATGGTGCTATCATTACATTCAAACCATCCAGAATTCTTTTTAATGTATGCAGTGTAGTGACCTGTATAGGTTGTAGCTCCTGCATGGTATATTATTCCTACTGTTGTAAAGGTTTTCTTTCCAAGTGACACTTGACCGTGTGTGAATCCAGTCAGTTTGCAGTTGTTTTTGGTGCCATCAGCATTATAACGTAGAAGCATAAGTATTATGTAGGCACTATGTGATTGTATCAGTAAGGTAGAGCGATTGTCTGAATTGCAAATATTACATAATCTGCCATGGTTTGCATTTTGTACAAGTTGCTGAAATGGAATGCTCTCACTATTTGGTATGGAAACATACACAAATCGCTCATTTGGGAATTCTTCCTGTATCACTTTGTTACAGAGAGTGCATGTATGTTTCCACATGTACGAAATTTGGAAGATTTCATTTACAGGTATGCTTTTGTTTTCCAATACTAATAGTATGTACATTAGACATTCTTGTGGATCTTCTTGTGAGTTCATAGTGAATCTCACCATTCCAGCACAGTCGTCCAATTGTTGCCTTACTCCATGAACACTGTATGTGTTGTCAGGATTGCTTGTTGCATTTCTATGCAGCACTAACATTTGCAAACACAATTGTTCTGTGCTGTGCCGGTAAATATTGTTAACAATTGGTGGCAATTGAAATAGAATATTCATTGCTACATTTGCATAGCAACTTACCCCACTTTCATTTGTAAATTTGAATGGCCCAGCAAGTTCTGTATCTGAGTGCATTTTTCGGTTTTTCTGTTGCTTCTTTGCCAACGTGCCTGGTTTACATTCCCTAATAGGTTCTAATATGTTTGCGGCAATTGATGAAACTTTAGCTTCTTCTCTTTTCTTTGCGGAATTTGCTGTTGCATTCTATTGCATTTTTGTTTCATTTACTTTTCTTTTACCATGTTTCACTTTATCTGGAACAGGGTATTGTTTCAGATGAGGGGTGTACAGTGAACACAATCTATTGTATTCTAGAATGCAAGGAATATCAGCTTTGACAGTTGAATCAAAGTTTATTAGCAATAGACCGTCAAGTGTACGTAAGCGTGATCATGCTACGTAGCTCATGCCTTCCTTAAACACTGTCTTTCCTATATCTATCAATGCTTTCTCTAGGGTAAGACCTTGGGATTTATGAATGGTAACTGCATATCAAAGAGTTAAAGAAAATTTCTATCTACGTACATACATGTCTTTGAAGAGAAGGAATCGAGCAATTGAGCGCCCTATCCTTTTCACTTCTGAAACTTTATCAAAGCGAATATTTACAAACTGAATGTTGCTATCACGTGGGTATGATTGAAAGCCAACAACTGTGCCCAGTGCTCCATTAACTAGCCCTTGCTCTACGTCAAGGTTACGTTTAAGCATTACTCTACAATTTAATGATAATTTCAATATTTTTTCCAACCCAGCTGTGTTGGAGATTGAATTTTCTAAACTATTTAGTCTTGTTGTGGCTTGCTCACACATGGGTACTGTCATACCATGTACGTCTAGTTTGTCTGTGGTGCTAATTTCTATTATTGCTTGCATTTCTTTCTTTAACATTGTTTAATTGAATTTGAAACAGCTAGCAAGAGTTGGCATTAAGGCCATACAATTGACATTTTTGTGCGCTATTTGTTCCATAACATCAGTTGCACATGCATTATCACCATAAAGTGCATGTATATGCTCCTTTTTCAATACAGCTTATGCTTCTTGCGATAATACACCAACTCTAATACTTTTTAAGATGTTGGCAAAAGTGAGATATGCAGATTGCCGCATGTTCTCAGTTAATTCTCTGTATTGGAAATGTTGCCAAAGGTTACATTACCTATGCTACCAACAGTTTTCCGGCAGCGTTTGTGGCCTAAGGTTTTAAAAATCGGTTCACCTTTCACTGGTGTCAATTGTAGAAGATCTCCGAAAACGATAATGTGTTTCTCTGCAAAGAGTTCTTCGTTATTACTTTTAAGTAATTCTTGCAATCTGAGATGAATCAAAGCCAATATTAGGTTGGAGGCATTTTCATTTGTTTCAATACTCTACGTAATTCCATTGCAGCTTCTGCAGAAAGTTTGTAGTAGTCTAATTTATTTTGATGCTCTACTGGAAGCAGTAGTAATCGGTGTAAAGTCACACCGCCTATGTTGTAGGCAGCTAAACCTGTGGGGGCTGTTACAACAGCTGACAGTTTGTTGTTTGTCAATTGTTGAAGGAACTTGCTGATAATTTTGATTAAGAATGTTTTCCCTGATCCAGCTTCACCACTGACGTACATCAGTATAGGTTTGTAATTTTGGCAGGTACATTCTTTATTTTCTTGTTGTACACCATGTACAATTTGTTTTGTTACATCTTCAAAAATGGTCCGCTGATCGTTGTTAAGTTTTGCTTGTTGTACAGTTAAGTCTTCTGTATCTTCTTGATACATGGTGTTTTCTACGTCTGCGATAGCAACTTCAGCCTCATTTGCTATGAGTGGTTGTCCTAATGGTTCTTGACTTCCTGTTACAGAAGTTTGACTACTGTCGTAAGAGTCTTTATCTAGTTGGGCCTGAATTTCTTCTTCCTGTTGCTGCTTATTGCGTAACATTGTTTTGTACTGCGTAAAGTTCACATCGGTGATAGTGCTTTCATTTGCTTTGAAAGCATCTTCATAGCACTCATAATTATCTAGTATGTCTTCCTCTTTTCTTCATGGTTTGAAAAGTTGGAACAGAGACATGTAATATAGTTCTTTCTGTTGAGGAGTTTTTAATGACAATTTCACATGATTAATTAAGCTGCATTTGTTAAATTTCACTAAGCTCGCTTCACAATCAGTCACTCTATATCTACGTTTGCTTTCATCGGATTTTACATTATTTTTGTATGCAAAGTTTTGAGCTATGTGGTATAGACACATGCTTTCCAGAGTGGTACTCCTGTTCGGATAGTATATGTCCAGTAAATTGTTTTTTAGAATGTCTTGGCTGTTGAGATCATTTCTGGCAATTGTTTCTATGTCCTCATATGATTTTAGCACTCTTTTTCTAGATTTTGCAGGACCAAGACTGAGCCATACTATGTTGTCTGATTTTCCATACAAAGCAGTGCTGGTTAAACGATTTGGAGCTTCATAGGCCCCATATTCTCTATGAGACAGCATTTTTATACCTAGGCTGTACAATTTCTGTGATAATGTTTTGTCTGATGCTAGGTCATCCCAGAGGTCTTCAAGCTCTATTTTTTCTGCTTTTGTTAAGTACGCTGTAACATATCGTGCAACAGCAGTTGAATTGTCGGCAATGTACTGCACATTTATGTTTGCATTCCATAATATGGCAATGATTGCATTGTAATCATTGATATATTTTGATTCTTCCCTTCTTTTTATGTAATACGTGTTTTTAGGTGATTTACCTTTAACACTATGTCGAACTGAAGACATGAAGTTGTTTACTTCACCTGTTACTATAACTGGTCTAGGGAAACCAAAGCGGCATTTGGTGTTGTATTTATCTTTGTTTTTGTATTTACAGCGACAATATTTGCCACATTTGTGTCTTTGAAATGGTAAAATCTGCCCATGCAGCTCACTATGTGTCTGTTGTGAAGGGATTTCACATGTGACATATTTTTGAATAAACTGCAAAACAGTACTATCACTGTCGTGCCCACATTTCGGTGCACCTTTGATCCATAACAGTATGTGAATATGTGGTGCTCCTCTCGCTTGATATTCTTTTCTCCAAAAGAAGTGTTGCACTTCTCCAAGGGGAGGAACAGTTTTATTGCAAATAAAGTGTAGCATTGCAATGAAACGATGATGGAAATATCTTGAAACATTAACTGGATCTAGAGAGCAAAGTTCTCCAGGTGTTAATATATCTGTGTTTTTTTTGTTGCTGTTCGCTATGCTTAGGAACTCATGTAAATCTTCCCATGCATATTCTGCACAACTTAGCGTAACAAACCAAGTTGGTGGTCCAAGGTTTCTGATCATGCAACGCACGTCTCCGTGCCGTCTGAACCAATATTCCTTTGTACCACGCATGTTTGCAAACAAATCTGTTATACGTGATTGTAAATTCGCACCTTGAAACACTTGTGTATAGGCGCGTTACAAATGCCATATCATATCATATCATATCATAACCTCATCTTTTTCTTGTACTTTTTGAATTAACTGCAGAGCTGACATATTTTGAAAGCGCGTTCCAGATTTAAGAATGTGTGCAACTCCATAACATAGTATTGCTAATTCACTTTCAGAGAGTAGGTGGTATATGTATTCCACATTTTGTCTAAATCTGGGATCTTGCGAATACATTCATAATGAGCGGTATTATGATGCCCCAATCTGAGTGGGTCTATCATCGTATCGCCCACCTTTGCCAGTAGGAAATAGCAGTGGAAAAGCATGTGCTTCTATACTTTTTTCCCAAATACTCATTGGTGGCCCTTTGGTTTGTCGCATTTGGCAGGTTTCTAGTGCATCATCTATGCTTTCATTGGAATGCAATGGATGAATTGTGTAATGGTCCAAAAGAGTGGATACTGTGGCTGGATCCAGAAGTTCAAATTGTCCAGTTTCTGATAGCTCTTGAATTATTTCAGTTGTTTGCCTTAAGCTTTCATCAATATTTATTTCCTTGTAGTACTCATTATTGTATTTTAGATATTGCAATGCTTGTCTAACTTTGTGTAAATCCACTAATTCTTGCCAAATATTTTTGTCCTTTGTTGGTACTCCATTTACCAAGACTATTAAAGAATGCTCTATTGAACGTTCCACTCCTAGAGTGTGTACATTTTTCGTTAGATCTAATGGCAAGTAAACTACTTTGCCACAAATGCCTTTCACCAATTCAGAGGAAGATAATTTTGCTGTTTTTGGATGAAGGCGTATAAATGCTTGAAATGGGTGAGCTGTTTGAATTATTATGCTCTCTTTCAAATTGAGCTGTTGCAGGATCTTTGGTAATGGAAACAATTCCAAATTATTTGTAATAGCATGTGAAGGAGTGTGGTTGTTGTCTAATTTTGCAGTACAGTAACTGCAACATATTAGGTGTTCAGTTATTTCATATTTGTTTTCAGCTAAAAGGTACAAAGCTAATTCAAACCATTTAGAGTCTTCATTGTTTTCTATTGTGTATGCTATGTCCACATTTTTTGTGTTCCTTTTGTAAAACTTTCTGCGGCAACACACACACACATGGTTTGGTACTTCAGCCGATGAGCTTTTAAATTTTACTATTTCTTTACTGTATGTGTGTAGTAGAAGGTTACTATGTGGAGAATTGTCGCTACTATGTTCTAAAACTGTTGCATTTTCTACATGGCTCTCACTTCCAAAATACTTTTTCTGGATACAGTCCATTTCTTCTTGTAAGTATTTGGGTGTACCATGCAGAAGAGTGGTATTTAAATGGCCTAATTCTGAAGCTGGACTTTTTGCATAGTATATTGTATACACTAAATTTCTTACATTGGACTGATGTACTGATATTCTTTTGATATCATGGAAGGTACTTTTGCAAATAGGCCCAGAAATGCAGGCTAATGAATGTCCTTTTTAGTCCTGTGTCTTTCCGCACTTCACAAATATCCATATTTTGCAGCACTTTCATTTTACTTTTGTCTTTACCTTTTACATATTGATTGAGAAACTGACGTAAAGATTTGAAATCTTTGTTTGGAATGGCACACATTGATGTGCACGGCCATTTGTATACTGGACGGCGTGGTTCTACTGAATCGAGAGGTAATTCTGAGTTTTCAGGAGATAGTTTTGTAAGCAGTGTTTCTTGTTCCATGATGGTAGTATTGATTTTCCATACCCTCATCCACTGCTATGGATGGCAATTGTGTTTGTTTGATTTTGTTTGTATGCTTCTTCATTAAAATATGGCTCTGTGGTTGTTGTGTGACTCCATTCACCACCACAAACATGCAAGAAATTATTTTTGTTCACATTCCGTTTATTGCTGAGTTTCTTTTGTAGTTTGGTACTTAGCTTAGTTAGTGCTTTCATCCTATTTAACACTAATATGAACATCCTCCTTTTGAGAAGGTTTGCACTGTCCACGAGAGCTTGTAGGATTAACTTTCTACGGTAGGTTTTAAGGGGTGAGGATGATTTTGGTCCTCTTCTTAGTAGATTCTGAAGTACTCTGTGGCGAAATATTTTTGCTAAAATACGTTTTTTACTATGGGTTCTTCTTACACTATCAGGATTATTAGGAACATTGTTAGCTGTACTGGAAGCCATTTTTTTGACAACATTTCTGTGTTTTGTGACACTTTTCAATGGAGGAGGTATAGTTTCGGTAGTTGAGACTTCCTTTATTATGTTACTCAACTGCATTAGCTGGTTTGTACCAAGATTCTCTACACACTCTACAACAGGTGGGTGCTTACATTGGGCACCTTTATTTTTCTTTGCTCTAATTCTGCGTTCCTTTCTACGGAGTTGCTTTTTGGTAGGCATTCTTTGGTGTCTGTTGAGAAAAAATATATGCTTTGGTCTGTTTTCCAATGTATGTGTGCAGTGTGCATGTGTGCATAAGTCTGATGGGGAAGCTCTTTGTCATGGTGTGTCAATGTACAGTGAACTCTAACAATCATTTGGTAAGGCTACTTTACTGTTTGTATAGTACTACAATGTGCTTCAGATGAGAGTACAAAGTGGCCTACTTGTGACGAGAACCATTATTAATAACTGAAATGCCAAAAACTTGCTACAGCAACTTCTTTTCACAATCTAACCTTCTAAGGATTACCTATGTTATTTCAGTACCAAACACACAGGGATTTGTCAGCCATTCTGCCTGTTATTCTTTGTTCAATAAATGGATATTTATAGGTAGAATGGTTTACAAATCAATGCTTGCTTTGGTGCCCAAAATAAACAAATAAGCCACGCAGCCTCTCTAACGAGTAGTTACAATATAAAGGTTGTACTGTACTTACTTTTTTGTGCAAGATGACCAGGTTTCTTCGGATATGTCGTCTGCAGTGTAGATGCTGTTGATTCTCAGGAGAGTAGTCTTCACTGCGAATTAAAAAAACAAAATCAATTACTTTGTGTGTTTGCAGCAGTGATGATACTGCAGACATTACTTGTGCTTCTTTTGTCAGATGATTGAACTTTCATATTTAAACCCAGTACACGTGCAAATTTAACTTCACTCTGTGAAGTCTTGGCATAGTACTTGCAATATGGTACTTGTAAATCCTTCAAAATAACTAAATCTTTTAAGGATATGGAAATGCCTTGTTCTTTAAAAAGTGTACTATGCATAGGAGAGAGGTTTGTAAGCGATAGGGCAAAGTACTAGATGGGAAAACATTTTTTACTTGTTAATGAAAAGCACGATGTCGAAAAATCGGGAGACCCTCAGAAGGAAATGTCAGCACTACAATCGGGAGTGCTTACTATTCTCATACGATCACATTGCAAGTAGCATTACTGTAGGCCTTACAGAGTACAGAACTCTGACATTTTCACATACAAAATTGTGGTCTGCCTTAAATAGGCATGCTTGCAACATATGTACAGGATATGCGGAAGACAGTAAGCAGTTGTGCGATTTGTGAATGACAAATCGGCAATCTGGCATTTTAAAGGCAGAGCGTTGTTATGTGTTCCCTATGGACATTTAGCGGCATTATTTTGTCTAATTTAAATCATAAGGCTTCCGCATGTTCTCTGATTAAAATATACATACCTGTGCTCTATACTGATGCATGTGGACTTGTATGGAGCTATACGTAGAAATTCGCAATCCTTGCACAGTACCTTGTGAAGTAGGTGCTTTGCAATGGTATGCGACTTCCATTCAGAATCATCGACAGTAATTTTGAAGAGCGCAATGTTGATGACGGAGTTAAAATTAGCGATGATCTATGTGATTGGTGGATGATTGTGCGACCGCTTAGTTGTGTCCAATTAGGGACTCGCTTTGGTACCGCTGTAGAAAGGGTGGAAGGACTGGGTAAGAGTTACGTGCCACACGAAGGCAACGCTTGTCCGCAGGTAGGGCGTGTCACATACGGGTTTCTACAGCAAATCCTGCATGGAAAGGCGACTGTAGGCATCAGCCAATCAGATGTTCACATTACTCTTTTGTGTGGAAAGACGGTGCCACAATGAAGATGGTAGAGGTGGAGAGGGTCAGGGTTTTGATGCTTGGAGACATTTTTGTGCAAGGCTTACAACACTATGCCGAGAGTAGGCATGTGGCACACCATTTTGATGTGCGAGGAGTGGAGGTGGTATGGAGCGCTGACACTGATGCCAATGCTGCGGCAATTCTGAAAGTTTGTAGAGACATACGTAGAATGACCACTCGCCATGTGGTATTTTGCACTACGGCGCTTGCCATTTGGGATACCTGACTTCACGTACTTTGTTGGCAGATTTGGCACAGTTAGTTGAAGCACTCATGACGATCTTTTCAACAATGAAAGTCATTTTTTCTGCTTTACTCCCGAGAGTACAATGGATCAACACTTCTGTTTTCTGTCCAGATCAAAGCATCGGGAGGTGTATCATCAATCGCGGCATGCGTGCAGTCATGCTACGAGTTGGTATGTTTTTTTGCAGCCACGAAAACATTGCTCCAACCAATGCGCATTACTTTGAAGGAGATGGTGTTGCGCTATCTTCTTTGGGAAATGCGATATTCTTTTGGAACATAAGGCTTGCTTTAGAGAAGGTTCTGTAATGTTTGCAAGAGTAATGCAAGGAAAAAAATACAAAAAAATACATAAAATACCAGATGTCTGTACGGTATCTGGTCACGCTCTGATCCTGTACATGTCCGCGAACATGGCAGTAGTTAGCAGCCAGCACATATCACCACCAGGGATTCAAGGGTGGAGCCGAATGTAAATGAGAATGAGCGGCGCTAGGGATTGGTCCATAAAGTTCAGTAGGTGTGTTCTGACTGACGTACTTTAATAAGACCATCTTCTCCCTTACAGGAGACCACACAGCCATGGCTTTCCATGCTCGAAAACAGATTATATGGATTTTGGGAGACTCATGGATACATTGGTTGAAGGTGCATGCAGAAAGCTGCAGTTTATCTACAAATCTTGGATTTCCACATGCGGAAGTGCACTGGCATGGCGTGCGTGGCATGAGATGGCTGGACTTGGTACCTCTTTGTATTACTTTACTGACAGAGCATCCTCCCGATATACTGATCATTCATCGTGGAGGAAACAGTTTAGGCCATGTATCTGGAATTTCTTTGCAATTTGCAATGAAGGAAGGACTCGCAAAGCTCATGGATATGTTTCCAAATTGTCAAATACTTTTTTCCCAAATTGCCCAAAGACAAATATGGCTGCGTTCCTCTGCCTTTGGTCCACAAATGGAGAAAGCGAGACGCAATGTGAATAAGGTTGTGTGTGCATTTTTAAGAGATGTTGGCATGTCCTCTTTCCACAATGAAAACATTTTGTTTCGCAGCACTTTCATTTTCTGCGGAGATGGAGTCCACTTCACTTATGCTGGCAATCAGATTTTTCTTCGCAATGTACAAAATGCATTGCGACCTCTTTTGCAATCACACTAACCTATCTGACAATCCGTTTTCCCCAATCCACTGTTTTTGACCCACACAACACACCACCGAAAGGCTCTTTTCAGAGCCGCCACTTACTCTAAACATACACTTTATTGCGTTTGCTCCGCATGCACCCTCCCTTTTTTCCTGTACAACTGTCCGTGAACTTTTCCAGAAATCCGCAGGCGTCTACGGACGTCACTTCATAGTTCTATTGTTATACTGAGAAAGGCAGCTCTGATAAGAGCCTTTTCTGTAATTTTTGTTGTTTTTACCTTCATTGCTTAACAGCACACGACACACTAGGAGAAGAGGCGAAAGGAAGGGACACGAGCCACGGGGATAAAAAAGGGCAACTGAACAGAGAAAGATTTAGGGTGATCTTTATTTAGGTAAGGAGCAGATCTTCTGGTGCTCCATGACTGCAGCCTCAAAAGCACTTCGAAAACTCTCCCCCCTGCAGAGTACTGCATCACAATACGTGCACACTACTGTCACCTTTGAAAGGTAAGGGTCAACAGCATTGCGAATGGCTTGTGAGGCAGCTGGAGGAATGCACTCCCCCACAGGAGTGTCTCTTGTGGTGAGAGGATTGGATACCGAGGATGCTGTAGCGGAACTCAAATGATTACGCTCTTCACATGGCACCACCTTGCGAATGTCCGCAGTGTGGAACGAAGTGAGGTGTCGCTTCATGGTTGTCGTACCAAAACTGTACGCTCCAAATCTCCCGCAAGTCAACACCTCCTCGCACTGGTTACACTTCACCAGGTTCGCACATGCTTTTGGTACATTCCCATAAACGGAAAACAACCGCCACACCCACGACTCCCGCCGAGTGCTCCTAGTGCGGAGTTCCTCCACTTCATTCTCTTCCTCCTCTTCTTCCTCGATCTCTACATCCTCACCCATATATTTCTCTGCAGGCCCTTGGTGAGGTGGTGGTGGTGGCGGGTTTGGGGGTGGTGCAGAGGCTAATCACCCAACAGCAGCCATGGAAGCCATACCGATTAGTTTCCTTTTGGTCACTACAGCAGTAAAGGCAACACACCTCAATTTGCTATAGCTAGAAGGACAATGAAGATGCGCTCAGGGGTGTGGCCTTTTGTAGGGGCACAGGGGTGTGCCTCGTGACCGTCTTCATCCCTACAAAGCAGTACACAAATTTTACACAGCAAGTCCTGAGGTGGCCTATTGTTTGGAATGTGTGAAATTACATTTTTACACTCTACAATACTTTGCCTTGTGTCTACAAGGTTATTGGTATTGTTGCGGAAGCACACCAACCGCGGAAATTAGTCCCCACGCTCAGCGTAGGTGCGGTCACATGATGACGTCCTCAACACATCCACCGAGTAATTAAAGTCTCCTGGACAGCAAATGCAAAGAATTAAATGTGCGCATGCGCACAAGTGTCCTACGGACAGTGTTCGGGTTCTCAAACTACTTCAAAGTGCGACACTAGTGAGATGGACAGTTAGGAACAGGCACGATGTTCGCAATACTTACGTTTCTACATTTGTGATGTCATCTTTGATGTCCTGGGTGTTAGTCTTAGCAGTGCACGGTGGTGGCGTGAGTTATGGTTGCTTAGCTTACCATAACTGCTGAATTTCAAGGGGTTTTCAGTTTTACTTGGAACCATAACGTCCCTTTGACAATGTTTTTTCACTGAATTTCATAGGTTTTAGTAGCGCAACTTAACCATAACGTCCCTTTAACAACATTTTTCACTGAATTTCATAGGTTTTCAGTAGCGCAATTTAACCATAACGTCCCTTTAACAATGTTTTTTCATTGAATTTCATAGGTTTTTATTAGTGGAACTTAACCATAATGTCCCTGTAACACTTTTTTTTACTGAATCTCATAGGTGTTTATTAGTGCAACATCACCATAAGATCCTTTTCAATAGATGAAGACCACTAGCATCTTAGGTCCTCAAAGTGGGAACCCCGGGTGCTAAAAAAAAAAGATTTTCCTTCCTACACCGGGACGCCGCAGGCGTCCAGGTGTAGGAAGGAAAATCTTTTACCAAGATGGCCACCATGGAAAGGTGGGGTGTATAAAGAGAACACAACAGGGCATGAGCAGGGAGTGGGGGGGAGCAGGGGAGACACATGGGCATGAGCGGGGGGTGAGAGGGAACAGGGCACAAACGGTGCATGAGCAGGGGGTGGGGGGAAAAGGAAGGAAACACGGGGCATGAGCGGGGGTGGGGGGAACACGAGAGAGACACAGGGCATGAGCAGCGGGTGGGGGGGAACAGGGGAGACACGGGGCATGAGCAGGGGGTGGGGAGGAACACGAGGGAGACACGGGGTATGAGCGGGGGGTGGGGAGGAACACGAGGGAGACACGGGGCATGAGCAGGGGGTGGGGAGGAACACGAGGGAGACACGGGGCATGAGCGGGGGATGGGGGACACAGGGGAGACACAGGGCATGAGCGGGGGGTGGGGAAACAGGGCACACACGGGGCATGAGCAGGGGGTGGGGGGAACAGGGCACACACGGGGCATGAGCGGGGGTGGGGGGAACAGGGCACACACGGGGCATGAGCAGGGGTTGGGGGAATAGGGCACACGCGGGGGTGGGAGTACGGGGCATGAGCAGGGGGTGGGGGAATAGGGCACAAACGGGGCATGAGCGGGGGTGGGGGGAAAGGAGAGAGACAAGGGGCATGAGCGGGGGGTGGGGGTAACATGAGGGAAACACGGGGCATAAGCGGGGGGTGGGGGTAAGAAGAGGGAAACACGGGGCATGAGCGGGGGGTGAGGGGGTACACGAGGGAGACACGGGGCATGAGCAGGGGTGGGGGGAACAGGGCACATGGGGCATGAGCGGGGGTGGAGGGAACAGGGCGCACATGGGGCATGAGCCGGGTGGGGGAACAGGGCGCACACACGGGACATGAGCGGGGGGTGGGGGGAAAGGAGAGAGACACGGGGCATGAGCGGGGGTGGGGGGTAACATGAGGGAGACACGGGGCATGAGCAGGGGGTGGGGGGGTAACACGGGGCATGAGCGGGGGGTGCAGGGAACACGAAGGAAACACGGGGCATGAGCAGGGGGGTAGGGTACAGGAAGCAAACACTGGGCATGAGCAGGGGGGTGGGGGGTGGGGGTACAGGAGGGAGACACGGGATATGACCGGAGGGTGGGGGGGCAACAGGAGACATGGGGCATGAGCGGGGGGTACACGAGGAAAACACGGGGCATGAACGCGGGTTGGGTGGGAACAGGGGAGACACAGGGCATGAGCGGGGGTGGGGGAATAGGAGAAAGACACGGGGCATGAGCGGAGGTGGGGGGAACAGGGGAGACACGGGGCATGAGTGGGGGGGTGGGGGGTAACACAAGGGAGACACGAGGGTGGGGGGAACAAGGCACACACGGGACATGAGTGGGGGTGGGGGGTAACACGAAGGAGACACAGGGCATGAGTGGGGGGTGTGGGGTAACACAAGGGAGACACGGGCATGAGCGGGGCGTGGGGGGGTAACACAATGGAGACACGGGGCATGAGCTGGGGGTGGGGGGTAACACAAGGGAGACATGGGGCATGAGCTGGGGGTGGGGGGTAACACAAGGGAGACACGGGGCATGAGTGGGGGGTGGGGGAACAGGGCACACGGGGCATGAGCAGGGGGTGGGGGGAACAGGGGAGACACACAGGGCATGAGCGAGGGGTGGGGGGAAAGGGGAGAGACACATGGGGCATGAGTGGGGGGGTAGGAGGAAAGGGGAGAGAGACATGGGACATGAGCAGTGGGTGGGGGGAACAGAAAGGAGACACGGGGCATGAGCGGGGGGTGGGGGGAAGGGGATAAACACACGGGGCACGAGCGGGGGGTGGGGGGAAAGGGGAGAGACACACGGGGCATGAGTGGGGGGGAAGGGGAGAGAGACACGGGGCATGAGCAGGGGGTGGGGGAACAGTAGGGAGACACAGGGCATGAGTGGGGGGTGGAGGGGAAGGGGAGAGACACACGGGGCATGAGCGGGGGTGGGGTGGAAGGGGAGAGACACACAGGGAATGAGCGGGGGGTGGGGGGAAGGGGAGAGACACATGGGGCATGAGCGGGGGGTGGGGGGAAAGGAGGGAGACACGAGGCATGAGTGGGGGGTGTGGGGAAGGGGAGAGAAACACGAGGCATGAGCGGGGGGGAAAGGGAGAGACACGGGGCATGAGCAGGGGGTGGGGGGAAGGGGAGAGCCACACGGGGCATGAGCAGGGGGTGGGGGAAAGGGGAGAGAGACATGGGGCATGAGTGGGGGGTGATGGGGAAGGGAAGAGAGACACGGGGCATGAGCGTGGGGTGGGGGGAAGGGGAGAGAGACACGGCATGAGCGGGGGTGGGGGTGGGGGGAAGGGGAGAGACATGGGGCATGAGCAGGGGGTGGGGGGGAGGGGAGAGGCACGGGGCATGAGCAGGGTGTGGGGGAAGGGGAGAGACACAGGGCATGAGCGGGGGGTGAGGGGGAGGGGAGAGACACGGGGCATGAGCGGGGGGTGGGGGGTAAGGGGAGAGACACGGAGAATGAGTGGGTGTGGGGGGTAACACAAGGGAGACACGGGGCATGAGTGGGGGGTGGGGGGTAACAGGGGAGACAGGGCATGGGTGGGGGTAACATAAGGGAGACACGGGGCATGAGCAGGGGGTGGGGGGTAACACAAGGGAGACACAGGGCATGAGCGGGGTGTGGGGGGGTAACACAAGGGAGACACGGGGCATGAGCTGGGGGTTTGGGGTAACACAAGGGAGACACAGGGCATGAGCGGGGGTGGGGGGTTACAGGGGAGACACGGGGCATGAGTGGGGGGTGGGGGAAGGGGAGAGACACACGGGCATGAGCGGGGGTTGGGGGGGAAGGGGTGAGACACACAGGGCATAAGCGGGGGGTGGGGGAAGGGGAGAGAGACACGGGGCATGAGCAGGGGCTGGGGGGAAGGGGAGAGAGACACGGGGAATGAGCGGGAGGTGGAGGAAAGGGGAGAGACACAGGGCATGAGCAGGGGGTGGGGGAAAGGAGGGAGACACTGGGCATGAGCGGGGGGTGGGGGAAGGGGAGAGACACACAGGGCATGAGCAGGGGGTGGGGGAAGAGGAGAGAGACATGGGGCATGAGCATGGGTGGGGGGAAGGGGAGAGAGACACGGAGAATGAGCAGGGGTGGGGGAACAGAAGGGAGACACAGGGCATGAGGGGGGTGGGGGGAAACAGGAGAGAGACACGGGGCATGAGCTGGGTGTGGGGGGAACAGTAGGGAGACACGGGACATGAGCGGGGGGTGGGGGGAACAGGGGAGACACGGGGCATGAGCGGGGGGTGAGGGGGAAGTAGAGAGAGACACAGGGCATGAGCGGGGGGTGCGGGGAACAGTAGGGAGACACGGGACATGAGTGGGGTGGGGGAAGGGGAGAGAAACACGGGGCATGAGCGGGGGGTGGGGGGAACAGAAGGGAGACACGGGGCATGAGCGGGGGTAGGGGAGAGACACAAGGGGCATGAACGGGGGGTGGGGGGAAAGGAGGGAGACGCGGGGCATGAGCGGGGAGTGGGGGGAAGGGGAGAGAGGCATGGGGCATAAGCGGTAGGGTGGGGGGAAGGGGAGAGAGACACAAGGCATAAGCTGGGGGTGGGGGGAAGGGGATAGACACATGGGGCATGAGCGGGGGGTGGGGGGAAGGGGAGAGATACATGGGGCATGTGCAGGGGGTGGGGGGGAAGGGGAGAGAGACACAGGGCATGAGCAGAGGGTGAGGGGGAAGGGGAGAGACACACAGGGCATGAGCGCGGGGTGGGGGGAAGGGGAGAGAGACATGGGGCATGAGCATGGGTGGGGGGAAGGGGAGAGAGACACGGAGAATGAGCAGGGGTGGGGGAACAGAAGGGAGACACAGGGCATGAGGGGGGTGGGGGGAAACAGGAGAGAGACACGGGGCATGAGCTGGGTGTGGGGGGAACAGTAGGGAGACACGGGACATGAGCGGGGGGTGGGGGGAACAGGGGAGACACGGGGCATGAGCGGGGGGTGAGGGGGAAGTAGAGAGAGACACAGGGCATGAGCGGGGAGTGCGGGGAACAGTAGGGAGACACGGGACATGAGTGGGGTGGGGGAAGGGGAGAGAAACACGGGGCATGAGCGGGGGGTGGGGGAACAGAAGGGAGACACGGGGCATGAGCGGGGGTAGGGGAGAGACACAAGGGGCATAAACGGGGGGTGGGGGGAAAGGAGGGAGACGCGGGGCATGAGCGGGGAGTGGGGGGAAGGGGAGAGAGGCATGGGGCATAAGCGGTAGGGTGGGGGGAAGGGGAGAGAGACACAAGGCATGAGCTGGGGGTGGGGGGAAGGGGATAGACACATGGGGCATGAGCGGGGGGTGGGGGGAAGGGGACAGATACATGGGGCATGAGCAGGGGGTGGGGGGGAAGGGGAGAGAGACACAGGGCATGAGCGGGGGGTGAGGGGGAAGGGGAGAGACACACAGGGCATGAGCGCGGGGTGGGGGGAAGGGGAGAGACACACGGGGCATGAGCGGGGGGTGGGGGGAAGGGGAGAGACACACGGGGCATGACCGGGGGGTGGGCGGAAAGGAGGGAGACCACGGGGCATGAGCAGGGGGTGCGAGGGAAGGGGAGAGACACACGGGGCATGAGCGGGGGGTGGGGGGAAGGGGAGAGAGACACGGGGCATGAGCGGGGGGTGGGGGGAGGGGAGAGACACACGGGGCATGAGTGGGGGGTGGGGGGAAAGGAGGGAGACACGGGGCATGAGCGGGGAGTGGGGGGAAGGGGAGAGAGGCATGGGGCATGAGCGGTAGGGTGGGGGGAAGGGGAGAGAGACACAGGGCATGAGCTGGGGTGGGGGGAAGGGGATAGACACATGGGGTATGAGCAGGGCTGGGGGGAAGGGGAGAGACACACGGGGCATGAGTGGGGGGTGGGGGGAAGGAGAGAGATACACGGGGCATGAGTGGGGGGTGGGAGGGAAGGGAGAGAGACACGGGGCATGAGCGGGGGGTGGGAGGGAAGGGGAGAGACACACGGGGCATGAGCGGGGGGTGGGGGGAAGGGGAGAGAGACACGGGGGATGAGCGGGGGGTGGGGGGCAAGGGGATAGACACACAGGGCATGAGTGGGGGGAAGGGGAGAGACACAGGGCATGAGCAGGGGGTGGGGGAAAGGAGGGAGACACTGGGCATGAGCGGGGGTGGGGGAAGGGGAGAGACACACAGGGCATGAGCGGGGGGTGGGGGAAGAGGAGAGAGACATGGGGCATGAGCATGGGTGGGGGGAAGGGGAGAGAGACACGGAGAATGAGCGGGGGTGGGAGAACAGAAGGGAGACACAGGGCATGAGGGGTGTGGGGGGAAACAGGAGAGAGACACGGGGCATGAGCTGGGTGTGGTGGGAACAGTAGGGAGACACGGGACATGAGCGGGGGGTGAGGGGAACAGGGGAGACACGGGGCATGAGCGGGGGGTGAAGGGGAAGTAGAGAGAGACACAGGGCATGAGCGGGGGGTGGGGGGAACAGTAGGGAGACACGGGACATGAGTGGGGTGGGAGAAGGGGAGAGAAACATGGGGCATGAGCGGGGGGTGGGGGGAACAGAAGGGAGACACGGGGCATGAGCGGGGGGAGGGGAGAGACACACGGGGCATGAACGGGGGGTGGGGGGAAAGGAGGGAGACGCGGGGCATGAGCGGGGAGTGGGGGGAAGGGGAGAGAGGCATGGGGCATGAGCGGTAGGGTGGGGGAAGGGGAGAGAGACACAAGGCATGAGCTGGGGGTGGGGGGAAGGGGATAGACACATGGGGCATGAGCGGGGGGTGGGGGGAAGGGGAGAGATACATGGGGCATGAGCAGGGGGTGGGGGGGAAGGGGAGAGAGACACAGGGCATGAGCGGGGGGTGAGGGGGAAGGGGAGAGACACACAGGGCATGACCGGGGGGTGGGCAGAAAGGAGGGAGACCACGGGGCATGAGCGGGGGGTGCGAGGGAAGGGGAGAGACACACGGGGCATGAGCGGGGGGTGGGGGGGGAGGGGAGAGAGACACGGGGCATGAGCGGGGGGTGGGGGGAGGGGAGAGACACATGGGGCATGAGTGGGGGGTGGGGGGAAAGGAGGGAGACACTGGGCATGAGCGGGGAGTGGGGGAAGGGGAGAGAGGCATGGGGCATGAGCGGTAGGGTGGGGGGAAGGGGAGAGAGACACAGGGCATGAGCTGGGGGTGGGGGGGAAGGGGATAGACACATGGGGTATGAGCGGGGCTGGGGGGAAGGGGAGAGACACACGGGGCATGAGTGGGGGGTGGGAGGGAAGGGAGAGAGACACGGGGCATGAGCGGGGGATGGGGGGGAAGGGGAGAGAGCCATGGGGCATGAGCGGGGTGTGGAGGGAAGGGGAGAGACACACAGGGCATGAGCGCGGGGTGGGGGGAAGGGGAGAGACACACGGGGCATGTGCGGGGGGTGGGGAAGGGGAGAGACACACAGGGCATGACCAGGGGGTGGGGGAAAGGAGGGAGACCACGGGGCATGAGCGGGGGGTGGGAGGGAAGGGGAGAGACACACGGGGCATGAGCGGGGGGTGGGGGGAAGGGGAGAGAGACACGGGGGATGAGCGGGGGGTGGGGGGCAAGGGGATAGACACACAGGGCATGAGTGGGGGGAAGGGGAGAGACACGGGCATGAGCAGGGGGTGGGGGGAAGGGGAGAGACACGGGGCATGAGCGGGGGGGAAGGGGAGAGACACAGGGTATTAGCGGCAGGTGGGGGAGGGGAGACACATGGGGCATGAGCGGAGGTGGGGGGAAAGGAGGGAGACACACGGGGCATGAGCGGCGGGTGGGCGGAAGGGGAGAGAGACACGGGGCATGAGCGTGGGGTGGGGGGAACAGTAGGGAGACATGGGGTATGAGCCGGGGTGGGGGGGAAGGGGAGAGACACACGAGCATGAGCGGGGGGTGGGGGAAGGGGAGAGACACACACGGCATCAGCGGGGGGAGGGTGGGAAGGGGTGAGACACACGGGGCATGAGCGGGGGGTGGGGGGGGAAGGGGAGAGAGACATGGGGCATGAGCGGGAGGTGGAGGGAAGGGGAGAGACACGGGGCATGAGCAGGGGGTGGGGGAAAGGAGGGAGACACTGGGCATGAGCGGGGGTGGGGGAAGGGGAGAGACACACAGGGCATGAGCGGGGGGTGGGGGAAGGGGAGAGAGACACGGGGCATGAGCATGGGTGGGGAGGAAGGGGAGAGAGACACGGAGAATGAGCGGGGGGTGGGGGGAACAGAAGGGAGACACGGGGCATGACAGGGGTGGGGGGAAACAGGAGAGAGACACGGGGCATGAGCTGGGTGTGGGGGGAACAGTAGGGAGAAACGGGACATGAGCGGGGGGTGGGGGGAACAGGGGAGACACGGGGCATGAGCGGGGGGTGGGGGGAAGTAGAGAGAGACACAGGGCATGAGCGGAGGGGTGGGGGAACAGTAGGGAGACACGGGACATGAGTGGGGTGGGGGAAGGGGAGAGAAACACGGGCATGAGCGGGGGGTGGGGGAAACAGAAGGGAGACACGGGGCATGAGCGGGGGGTGGGGGGAGGGGAGAGACACACGGGGCATGAACGGGGGGTGGGGGGAAAGGAGGGAGACACGCGGCATGAGCGGGGAGTGGGGGGAAGGGGAGAGAGGCATGGGGCATGAGCAGTAGGGTGGGGGGAAGGGGAGAGAGACACAAGGCATGAGCTGGGGGTGGGGGGAAGGGGATAGACACATGGGGCATGAGCGGGGGGTGGGGGGAAGGGGTGAGACTCACAGGGCATGAGCGGGGGGTGGGGGAAGGGAAGAGATACATGGGGCATGAGCAGGGGGTGGGGGGAAGGGGAGAGAGACACAGGGCATGAGAGGGGGGTGGGAGGGGAGGGAGAGACACACTGGGCATGAGTGTGGGGTGGGGGGAAGGGGAGAGACACACGGGGCATGAGAGGGGGCTGGGGGGAAGGGGAGAGACACACGGGGCATGACCGGGGGGTGGGCGGAAAGGAGGGAGACCACGGGGAATGAGCGGGGGTGCGAGGGAAGGGAATAGACACACGGGACATGAGCAGGGGGTGGGGGGAAGGGGAGAGAGACACGGGTCATGAGCGGGGGGCGGGGGGAGGGGAGAGACACACGGGGCAAGAGTGGGGGGTGGGGGGAAAGGAGGGAGACACGGGGCCTGAGCGGGGAGTGGGGGGAAGGGGAGAGAGGGATGGGGCATGAGCGGTAGGGTGGGGGGAATGGGATAGAGACACAGGGCATGAGCTGGGAGTGGGGGGGAAGGGGATAGACACATGGGGTATGAGCGGGGGTTGGGGGAAGGAGAGAGATACACGGGCATGAGCGGGGGGTGGGGGGAGGGGAGAGAGACACGGGGCATGAGCGGGGGTGGGGGGAAGGGGAGAGAGCCATGGGGCATGAGCGGGGTGTGGAGGGAAGGGGAGAGACACACAGGGCATGAGCGCGGGGTGGGGGGAAGGGGAGAGACACATGGGGCATGTGCGGGTGGTGGGGAAGGGGAGAGACACACAGGGCATGCCCAGGGGGTGGGGGAAAGGAGGGAGACAATGGGGCATGAGCGGGGGGTGGGAGGGAAGGGGAGAGACACACGGGGCATGAGTGGGGGGTGGGGGGAAGGGGAGAGACACGGGGCATGAGCGGGGGGTGGGGGGGAAGGGGATAGACACACGGGGCATGAGGGGGGGTGGGGGGAAGGGGAGAGACACAGGCATGAGCAGGGGGTGGGGGGAAGGGGATAGACACGGGGCATGAGCGGGGGGTGGGGGGAAGGGGAGAGACACAGGGTATTAGCGGCAGGTGGGGGAGGGGAGACACATGGGGCATGAGCGGGGGGTGGGGGGAAAGGAGGGAGACACACTGGGCATGAGCGGTGGGTGGGGGGGAAGGGGAGAGACACACGAGGCATGAGCGGGGGTGGGCGGAAGGGGAGAGAGACACGGGGCATGAGCGTGGGGTGGGGGGAACAGTAGGGAGACATGAGGTATGAGCGGGGGTGGGTTGGAAGGGGAGAGAAAAACGGGGCATGAGTGGGGGGGAAGGGGAGGGACACACAGGGCATTAGCGGGGGGTGGGCGGGAAGGGGTGAGACACACGGGGCATGAGCGGGGGGTGGGGTGGAAGGGGAGAGACACACGGGGCATGAGCGGGGGGGAACAGTAGGGAGACACGGGGTATGAGCATGGGGTGGGGGGGAAGGGGAGAGACACACAGGCATGAGCAGGGCTTGGGGAAAGGGGAGAGAGACACGGGTCATGAGCGGGGGTTTGGGGAACAGTAGGGAGACACGGAGTATGAGCGGGGGGTGGAGGGAAGGGGAGAGACACACGGGGCATGAGCGGGGGGTGGGGGGAAGGGGAGAGACACACAGGGCATGAGCGGGGGGGGTGGGAAGGGGTGAGACACACGGGGCTTGAGCGGGGGTGGGGGAAGGGGAGAGACACACGGGGCATGAGCGGGGGGTGGGGGGAAGGGGAGAGACACATGGGGCATGAGCGGGGGGAAGGGGAGAGAGACACAGGCATGAGCGGGGGTGGGGGAACAGTAGGGAGACACAGGGTATGAGGGGGGGTGGGGGGAAGGGGAGAGACACACGGGGAATGAGCGGGGGAAGGGGGGAAGAGGAGAGACACACGGGGCATGAGTGGGGGGTTGGGGGAAGGGGAGAGAGACACGGGGCATGAGCGGGGGGAAGGGGAGAGACACATGGGGCATGAGCCGGGGGTGGGCAGAACAGGAAAGAGAAACGGAGCATGAGCGGGGGCGGGAGGAACACACAGAGAATCAGCAAGGGGTGGGGAACATGGGAGACACGGGCAGGGGGTGGGGGGTGGAGGGAACAAGAGAGAGATACGAGGGCCTGTGCCTCACCGCCTTTTCGTGGCTGATGCAGGGCCGATGCAGAGCCGACGCAGCTCACATCTACACTGTGCAGGCAGCAGATCCTGCTCCGATAAACAAAGATGGCGGGCGTCTCTGAAAATAGTCGCACTGCACGCTTCACGGCAGCCAATAGAAAAGCACGTCAGATGTCCGCGGACATCACGCAAGCTGCTTGCCCAATCACCGTCCTGTCCGCAGAGGTGATTTTTTGGTCATTTAAAAAAAACTACTGGACGGATTTTCACCAAATTTGCAAAAGCCTGCTTTCAGGACCAAGTCGCTGCTCCTGGTCCAAATTTGGTGAAAGGGGAGAAAGACACGGGGCATGAGCTGGTGGTGGGGGGAAGGGGATAGACACACGGGGCATGAGCGGGGGGTGGGAGGGTTAGGGAAGAGACACATGGGGCATGAGCGGGGGGTGGGAGGAAGGGGAGAGACACACGGGGCATGAGCGGGGGTTGGGGGGAACGGGAGAGACACACGGGCATGAGCAGGGGGTGGGGGGAAGGGGAGAGAGACACGGGGCATGAGCGGGGGTGGGGGAAGGGTAGAGAGACACGGGGCATGAGCGGAGGGGGAACAGTAGGGAGACATGGGGTATGAGCAGGGGGTGGGGGGAAGGGGAGAGACACACGGGGCATGAGCGGGGGTGGGGGGAAGGGGAGAGAGACACGGGTCATGAGCGGGGGATGGGGGAACAGTAGGGAGACACGGTTGATGAGCGGGGGGTGGGGAGGAAGGGGAGAGACACACGGGGCATGAGCGGGGGGTGGGGGAAGGGGAGAGACACACAGGGCATGAGCGGGGGCTGGGGGGAAGGGGTGAGACACACGGGGCATGAGCGGGGGTGGGGGGAAGGGGAGAGACACATGGGCATGCGTGGGGGGTGGGGGGGAAGGGGAGAGACACACAGGGCATGAGCGGGGGTGGAGGGGAAGGGGAGAGACACACGGGGCATGAGTGGGGGGGTGGGGGGAAGGGGAGAGAGACACGGGGGATGAGCGGGGGGAAGGGGAGAGACACACGGGGCATGAGCGGGGGGTGGGGGGAACGGGAAAGAGAAACGGAGCATGAGCGGGGGTGGGAGGAACACACGGAGAATCAGCAAGGGGTGGGGAACATGGGAGACACGGGCGGTGGGTGGGGGGAACAAGAGAGAGACACGAGGGCCTGTGCCTCAGCGCCTTTTCGTGGCCGATGCAGGGCCGATGCAGAGCCGACGCAGCCCACATCTCCACTGTGCAGGCAGCAGATCCCGCTCCGATAAACAAAGATGGCGGGCATCTCTGAAAATAGACGCACTGCACGCTTCATGACAGCCAATAGAAAAGCACGTCAGATGTCCGCGGACATCACGCAAGCTGCTTGCCCAATCACTGTCCTGTCCGCGGAGGTGATTTTTTGGTCATTTAAAAAAAAACTACTGGACAGATTTTCACCAAATTTGCAAAAGCACGCTTTCGGGACCAAGCCGCTGCTCCTGGTCCAAATTTGGTGAAAATCCATTCAGCGGTTTGGGCTGTAGGCACGAGAATTTTTTTTCCCATTCAGTCTATGGGAAAAAAAAGTTTTAGGACCCCCCCCTATAACTTTGCCCACCTGGACGAATCCTCACCAAACTTTGCAAAAAATTTCAGAGTGGGCCATATACTCTTTTTGCAAAGTTTGGTGAGGATTCGTCCAAGGGGAGCGAAGTTATAAGCCGCCCAAATAGTGCTCTTCCTATGGAAACACCAACTTAACCATAACTACATGGCCACTACCGTGTATATATGTATACTGTACATGAATAGTTATTAAAGTGTTACTGTAACTGTCAATATATTTTAAAATAAATATTTACAAGACTCCTGTCCAAGGTTTTATAGCCACCTCTACCAAGGATACATGCACGGCTACATAGAGCAACGACTGGGCACAGGGGTTACCCGCAAGTGCGAAATGAGCCAATAGAACATCGACATCCTGCAACGCGGCTACGCATCTTTGCGTCTAATACTCCAGCCAATGGTATTTCAAATGTTACAATCATTGTTTACAAACACTACACTCAATACATATTAAAAATGAATCCACATTTAATTTTTTTTTCAAAAACTATTTATAGCCACGGTTACCAAAAAATCCAATTACACCCCAAATCTTATAACCGCAGCTATGTGATTGCATGTCTTTCTTTTCATAAATGTAATGCTAAATATTAATAATAAAAGACACACTAAAATGGAGTACCTAAAGAATGCACTTTTCACACATTACAACTATAGCCACGAGTATGTGTCATCGAAATCGCGCCTAGGACATCGTTCAGTCATTGCTGAAGTTACCCATGTCTCCAAATGCCAATGGCACATTGGGCTAAACCATAGCCATGGTTATTCATCTATGTTTAAAAAAATATATCTTTTAATCTGAAAAAAAAGAAAGCAGAATCAGTTCGATGACACACACACTTTTATAAACACAATTTAATACACATGTTTTTATGACCTCATATTTGATATGCAGTGCATCACACGCACTATATAAAAGATACAACAATAGTGCATAGTACACTGTTGTTCTCTTTGTACATACTTATCATTGGGTCATTGGGGAAAAACATCCAACTTGGATAAAAAAACACATATAACAATATAAGAAACTATAAGAAAATACCACCACAAAAAACAAAGAGGGATATTTAAA
Source organism: Ambystoma mexicanum (assembly GCF_040938575.1). Lineage (NCBI taxonomy): Eukaryota > Metazoa > Chordata > Amphibia > Caudata > Ambystomatidae > Ambystoma > Ambystoma mexicanum. Next base: position 358,131,496 of record NC_090928.1, read on the forward strand.
CTGGGTGAAAATAAACAAAGAACATTATACTAGTTCCATGCAGGACAAAGGATGGGAAGGTTAAGTAAACTTGGAGAACAAGAGAAAATAGGGTTGGATAAGTAAACTTGGAGAATAAGTCACCAAACAGATCTAGTTTAACTTTTTCCTTGCTACTAGGGCATTCCAACAAGTCTGGACATGAGAGCTTGAGTAGTGACAGCATCATCATTTGGGTCTACAGTCCTTCACCACCAAGGAAGAAGCACACAAAAATGAAAAAAAAAACAGCTGAAAGTTGGCACTTCTTCAAAGTGAAGGAACACTGCTACAGAAAAGAGGCAGAGTAGGTACTGTGCATCTTCTGCAATAAAACTCTACACTGTGGGCCGTCGGATGTTCCATCTCAAAGCCTGGGAACATCTATTATGATTAACCATCTAGTGCGAATCCATTGGAATGAGGTCAATGATGCCTATCATAAAGCACATGAACATCACAAAAGAAAAATGCATGGTGCCCATTCCTTGCATAGAAGGCGATCAGGACCACCTACATAATCTCCATCCACCAGCTCATCAACAACTCCAACTGCAAATGAAGCCTCTACATCAGCCATGGTATCCAGTACAAAAACTCCTCTCTTACCCACACCCAATCTAACCATGATATGATTGGTTATTTATAACATGCTTAATACCCAGAGGTTTCTAATCGCAGACCTGGGGATCGAACCTGTGTTGCTCCATGTCGTCTTGCGTCCAAAGTGAGCACGTTGCCAATGAGCTATCCTGCCGAGCCGATGAAAGTCATGTGTACAAAATGCTGCGACTGGGTAGTTAAGGAAGATGCCACATTTAGCGAATGGCAGAATGTAATCGCACAACACCAGATTACCTGCCATCGTTAGTTTTTTTTAAAGTGGCAAATTATTTTCCCCATCCTTTTTTTCGAAACTTCAACAGCGGTGTCATAACGAAGTTCGCACTCACCAGGTGCACTGCCTCATAACACTTCCCAGATTCAGTGATGAAAGTCCTGTGTGGACGATGCCTCAAATGGATAGCCAAGGGAGATGCCACAGTTAAGAAATGAGACAGATTCCACGCCATGTAAAACATCATTATAAATACTAGAAAGGTCACTAAGAAATCCTTCCATTCATCTCCTGCTTCCATCTCCAGCAGTACCACTATCATTTGAATATAGGTTGACCTTTCACAGGAGTTAACTGTAGAACATCTAGTGCAAATTCACTGGGACGATGATAACAATGCAGATACAAGAAAATACAAAAATAAGCACATTACAAAAATGAACTTGCACAAAACCAGCAATTAAACTACCTCACAAGACACTCCAAGTACGAGACGTACAATCAAATAACCTTCAACCGTAATAACAAATACAAAAGCTACATGTCCACATTTTTTTAAACTAAAAAAAAAACGTTAAAAAATACTTACCACTCAAACACAGCAAATCAAGAAAATAATAATGAACACCATCTGATAGCAATGATCACTAAAACTAACACACACAACACTTCAGATACACCTTCAAATGTGTAAATAAAGATGAACACTTTTTTTCACATCAGCCACACTAAAGCCATGTGCATAGTCAGACTTCAGGAATCAAAAGGACAAAACTGCAGAAATTGGTGGCTTATATACTTTTCAAAACAAACACCAAAAAAAGAGGACCATATACAAATAAAACTACTAAAATGGCTGACAAGTTTTCAGCATAACCTATCTCTAAGCTCTACACAAATGCAAAAGTAACAACAACCAATAACAAACAATGAAACTGACACAAAGCTATTTTTTCCCCATCCAAGCATCTTTCATAGCCACGGCTCTTCAACGCGGCTACAGATATTGATTTGTATCCACGGCTACATGCACATTTATCTGTAAGCCCAAAATCAAACTAAATTGGTCTTCAAACCTTCAAATCAAATAAGTGAACAACTAAGTACATAAAATAACACACACAAATATAATTCTGTACTGTATCATCCACATGAACATATGAGTATTCCACAGAAGATTTATATTTATAGACACGACTTTAAATATACACGTGGTTCCAGCTGCAACGAATGAAACGCAGAATAGAATTGATGCGCCTACGCACATGCTTTTTACAGATGTGGCTATACAAGAGCCCCCCCTAGATGTTTGCTGATAACAGCGGCTATTCGCAAAAACTATGAATTCCAAATTGCATTTCCACTCCACCAAACTCCAAAAATTGTCCCCAACATGTCTTCCAGCCCCCTCCACTGATCATAGTCCTCCTCCACTGCCCTAGTCTCTTACAATCTCCCAAAACACTCAATGCATATAAGATACCACCCCACCAATAATTTCAGATAGCCACGGCTACCACACATCCACAAACACACGACGTGTCACTTGCTCGAATATAGCCGTGGCTGTAATGGGGGATGGGTTGAGGATCTACCTGCGAATAGCAATGCCGCACGCTGGGCGGCTGTTGGATAGACGCAAATAATAACAACAGCACCATCGACCAATTAGAAAGTACAACCCACAAACATCAGACATACCCTGCTCATACAAACTACTAAAAACTCAAACTAGGAATAATTTTCCTGGAAACAGAGAAATACTGCAGATATCATGGCTATTTTGAAAACTGTGTTGCTGATAGGAGACAGTTGGCTGTTTTGGTTGCTGGCTTTTTGGGAAAAACTAAATATTAACATGGACCTAGGTTTGAGAGATTTTATAATTGAATGGTTTGGATTGCAAGGAATGCGTTGGGTCCAGGTTAAGTCTGAGAAGTACAGGGCACCCAGACGTCATACTAATTAATTGTGAAGGCAATGATTTGCAGAATGTACGGGGGGTGTCCCGTACTTTAATGAAGAAACAAGAAATGGCAAACTAATGGAACTATTTTCTCACAAAATCTTTATCTTTTCCGATCTCACTCAGAGGCAAAAATGGAGATGGCCCACCAGATTTAATGGTCACATTGAGAAATCCCGGAGAAATGTCAATAAAGCAGTTTCAGCATTCATGAGAGATCACAACCATGACGGAGTACACCTAATCAATGAAGGAAATGCAGTGTTCTTTCATAACATCAAAACAGTACTCCTAATGTGCAAACGTTCTACACTCAGTGTACACCAAAACAGTCCTTTTAAGGACTACATATCATATAAAAATACATAAATACAATAAAATAATAACAAAAAAAAACATGTTTTATTATAACCGCGGCTACAGTTCATTGACTTTTATCATAACCGCGGTAACAAAAAGTCAATTGACGAGGCACTGACTTTAAGTTTTATACTACAAAACAACTTAAATGATCAATACAGAACAACGCTACTCATATACTTATGTAAAGTAACTGAAAACGAATAAACCACAGATAAATAAATAACAGTAAACTAGATAGGCAAACATTGCTCACCCACACAACATAATACCATAAGTGAGAATACACAACCTAAAATATATTGTATAGTGCATCTAAAACTAGTCTACAATTGCTCCTTTTTATATTCATTTTGTTAAACTATTTTCCTCTCCCTTTCTCCAAAGTCTCACATGCTCAAAAGTCTGAAAACACACATTCAAAATAAAAAAGACTCTCTAATACCTGCCAGGCCACTGACAATGGCCTCTGGCCATGCCAATGATTTTTCACCCCCAATGATAGTATACCTAAATATAGCACTTTCAAAAAAAGATAAAACACTGACATCCCAAACTATATAGCCGCTGATACCGAACTACACATACCCTCAGCTATCTGTAGTCCTTTGTAGCCTTGGATATAGATGCGAAAATTGTCAAAAAAGGCCAGAGGAACGAAAATGCTATCCTGCCCCCAAACACCTCACCAAGTGCCCCCTCATCTGTGCCAGCCCCCCTACTCCCTAGATGGCCTCCTCACCTTCCCTGACCTCTCCCTTTACCCCCACAACACAAGCTGCTTCTGTGACGCAGTTTGCTATGAGATGTCAGCTATTCATGGATATAGCTGAGGCTATGGAAAGCTTTGTATTGCAAACTCGGTCCCTGTACCCCTCCAACTCCTAAATTTCACTCAGGGCCCTCTAGCCATCTGCCCACCTCTACCCTGATGGCATTTGTATGTTTTTTGACCTGCAAATAGCTTTTTACTGTGTTTCATTTTCCCATCATCTCGGCTATAGATGCGAATATCTTTGCTTCGAGAGAAAAACAAGATGGCGGTCGTTTCATTTCTGTAAACCATGATCCTCCAATGCACCATGTGAGATATAACTATACTTTTTGGGGAAGGGGACACCCCTTCTCGGTGAAATTGTAAAAGAACTACGGCATCGAATAACCCCAAACCACGCATGGATCGTGAGTCAATACTTCGTGCCCAAGTTATTTTGGACCTGGTCCAAATCCGTCCAGCAGTTTGGGCTGTGTGCCTTTGGCAAAAATGTACCTTTTTGTCTGTGTGAAAATTAATGGGACTACTGCACTTTTAGAATATTTTTTTTTAGACTTAATAACTTTTTATTTTTTAACAAATCTTTACGAAACTTTAGATTTTGGGCAGGCCAGCAGACTTTTAATCACTTTCGAAATTTCAGCCAAATCCGTTACTCGAATCAAAAGTTATTAACAATAGAATGTTTAGTGGTTCAACGAAGAGGACCAGGAAGATGAGGTAGAGGAAGTGCACCTCAGAGAGAATCATGGGTGTGGATGTTCTTTACCAGTATTGGGAATGTACCAAATGATAAAGCTCCCAAAGTGAAATGCAGTGATTGTATTAAGTTGCGGACTACCTGGGCAGTACTCCTATGGGCGCACGTCCATGCACCGCCACACAAAATCCAACCAATGCAATGCTCTCAGAAAGGCTGTTGCTTTCTTAGGAAGTAGTAGGCTGTCCCACCAGATACCTTGCAAGCCATAAAAGAGTCTGTTGATCCATATCTTTCTAAGACAGCAGTGCTCTGTATTTACTGCACCACACCACTCTGCAGGGGGAGCAATGTCAAAGTGCTTTTGAAGCTGTAATAAAGGAGCATGAGAAACACTGCCCCTACCTTAGATGTAACACACGTGCAACAGTTACAATATCCACTTGTCCCTCCATATTTGTGGTGGGTGCCCTTTCCCTCATTTCCCTCCCCACCTTACTTTCTGGTCTCTGCTGCAAAACAAAACAAACTTTTAAAAAACGAAAGGTTCCTTTAGGAACCACCTTTCACAGTTAAAAAATAGAAGTACAAAAATAAGCTTATGGACTCCATCTAATTTACATTTTTCAGTGAAGTATTAAGATTCAATGAGATTCTCCAACATTCCTATTAGCATTTTCTATTATGCTAATGGAAATAATGCACAATGGTATACTAGAGTAAAAGAAAAAAAAACACAGAAAAAAATTTCTGTCCGAAATTCTTCTCTCTAGTATACAATAAACACCATAATCCATTGCACGTTATGGCCACAGTCTCTGCATCACCCTGTCTAGCCCATGACTCATTAGAAAACCTGGATTGCACATACACACCATCACACAAGGTAGCCCTTCTACTCTTTTTACTGTTATGTTTGTAACACTCCCTCATTGCCTGTTTTAAACCATTTGCACATATATCCACGAAACACTTAAAACTATAAATAGCCTGTACAAATATTAAACTTCCAACCACCAACTGCCACTTAAAAATGTTCTACAAATCGTTTGCATCTGCATTTCTTATACTTATACCAATAAATGTAACATAGTTTTCTTATAAATACACATATGCATTGTGCAGTGAGAGAACTCCATAAATAAAATGGGTAGTACGAATGGACACGTGCTCATGGAAGCCCAGGAGGAAATTGCCAATGGATGCCAAGGTGGGAGGGCACTAGCTAACTGCTCGGGCAGAGGAGTCCCAAGGGTGGGGTACATCTTAACCGTAACATCCCTTTAACAATGTTTTTTTCTGTCAATTAAATAGGTTTTTATAAGTGAAAATGTTTCATAATGTTACATCATTATATATAAGTTATTAATAATCCCTCTTTTAACTTATATTAAACAACTATAAACCTCCTTTAACAAGCATATTTTTGCAACACATACTTATGTGTATTGTTATCAGCAGCGCATGGTGGGAATGCAAGTCATGGTTCAATTGTCTAGAGCATGAGGCTCAACCATGACCCCAGCCCCACCAAACCACCCCTGTTATCCACTGCACCTACCCAGCATCCTAGTACATAGTGCACTATACCCGCATAATGTAACCAATGGCCAGTGCTCAAGGTTTTGAAGTGTTGTTGCTGGCACACACATCACAAGTCTTTACATATTGGATGACATTCTTTCGCCACTTAGGCTACCAAATTTGTTGCGGAATTTTCACTAGAGTTTTGGTGATTCAAGAATGGGCAGCGGTTAAAGCATCATGGTAGTTTTGTAAAACGTTGTCTTGCATGGTCGACTCCGGTAAGTACAGGCGCCCTCGATAGTACGGTAGACCATCTTCTATGGTTCGTTGAGGGTCTTGGGACACCCAAACCTGTAACTGTTCTAGTTTTAGATATTGTCTAATTTCAATGCACAGCTGATCTAAAGGAGGCAGCGTTGAGCTTGTCAATCACAAAAATGTACTTTCTGGGATAATAGCTACGGGGTCTGGAACTGCATAAGCATCTCTTCCCTCCAGAATCCATCCGATGCGGGATAGGGCATCCGCCTTTCCGTTTTTGACTCCTGGACAGAAGGTTATGACAAAGTCATATTCCGAAAAGAACTGGGCCCATCTAAGCTGACGGGAGTTTGCGCATGTGCTGTTTGCAGATATTACGATCGTTGGTGTAGACAGTAACTGCATGTTTTGCGCCTAACAGATGATGATGCCATTCTTTGAAAGCAGTTTTAATGACAAGCAACTCTTTGTCACTTATTGTATAGTTCAGTTCCGCAGGGGAGAATTTCTTGGACCAAAACGCCACAGGATGTAATTGATTAGTGGTCAGATCTCGTTGTGACAATACAGCTCCCATCGCCATGCTGGACGCATCAGTTTCAACAATGAATGGAAGTTCAGGATCTGGGTGTTTCAAAATCGACGCTGAGGTAAACTGTGCTTGAGATGTTTAAACACTTGTTCAGCTTCATCAGTCCACATGAAGGTTTCCTGCATTTTTAGTAATGCCATGATGGGGTGTGCAATGTTCGAAAAGTGGGGTATGAATCGCCTATAAAAGTTAGCGAATTCTAAGCAACTTTGCACGTTTTTCCCACATCTAGGCGAGGGCCACTTTAAGATTGCTTCCACCTTGCTATTGTCCATTTGGATGCTGTGTGGTGTTAAGAAGATTCCTAAGAACTCCACTGTGGTCACATGAAAGTAACATTTCTCCAAACCAAAACGGTGTTTGCAGCGTTTTGCTAGGGCAGCTTTAACGTGAAGCCCATGTTCTTCTTCGGTGGCTGAGTAGATCAATATATCATCGATATAGACCATGACACAAACATCCAAGAGTTCTCATAAAATGTCTGTCATAAAGAACTGGAAGGCCGCTGGTGGATTACATAGCCCAAATGGCATTTTTGGGCAGTTTTCCACTCATCCCCCTCCTTTATGCGGACTAAATGGTAAGCCCCGTGCAAATCCAATTTGGTGTACATATTCGCCTCTTTAACTTGGTCTAACAATACTGGAGTTAAAGGTGGAGGGTACCTATTCTTCACGGTTACCTTATTGAGTCCCCTCTAATCGATGCAGGTTCTGAGGTCCACTTCCTTCTTTGGTATGAAAAAGAGAGCAGAAGATGCTGGGGACTTGGAGGGTTGAATAAATCCGTTTGCCAAGAACTGGTCCAAGTACTCTCGGAAGTGCTGGTTTTCTTTTTTCGTAAGAGCAGAAATGCTGCTACATGGAACCTGCGAGCCATTTATCAAATCGATTTGGCAATCATATGGCCGGTGAGGAGGAACTGTATTGGCTTGTTCTTTTTGAACCACGTCTTCAAATTCCTTGTATATGGCAGGTAGTTTTTTCTCTCCATTGGGCTGTATCACGGCCCCCAACTTTTGTGTTCTAGATGCTGGCTCCTTGGCCACAACCGGTACACATGGCTAACAGGTGCAAAGGCACTTGGATGGAAAGATTACTGTATGCGTTTTCCAGTTAATAACAGGATGGTGGTACTCCAACCAAGGAATGACAAGTATAAGATGCATTAATCAGGTCAAAGGTTATATGCTCTCGGTGGCCGTCTCTGCACAATAGTCTGACCGCTTCCATACACTGTGTTACTGGCCCTGATGCCAATGGTGAACCATCTACCGAGACTATGTTGTCCACCTTCTTCCTTTGTTGCCCCGGTATGTCGATTCTCTGCACCACTTTTATCTATGTAATTACTGATTGCACCGCAGTCGATATAGGCTTCCAAGGCATACATGTTTTGGGGTTCTTCTAGTCTGATAAGGATGACAGGTACTGTAAGGTGTGAGACCGTGTTTGAATTCTCCTCCCTCGAAAAGCAGATCCCTACTCTTGTCAAGTCTTGGAGTTTTCGGACGGTGGAATGGGACCTTTTGGGTTCACTGAGAGCACCTCAGGTGCTCCCAAGGGCTGTTTGCTTGGTTTGTTAGTACAGTCCTTCAGAAAGTGGCCTGCTTTGACACAATATAAGCACAACTGTTCCTGGCAACATCTCTCTCTTTCCTCCTCGGATAGTGGCCCCCTCACACTTCCCAACTGCATGGGCTCCAGGGTGTTCTCCTGAGCACGGGGTTGCGTTTTGCGTGGGCGGATGTATAAGTGCCTATTCTCCGACCAGGCATGATCTGTCATTCTCTTCTGTAATCGGTGGTGTAGCTGTACTACTAAGTCTATGTTCCCCACGCAGACCCCAATAGAAAAGGGTGGTTCTTTTTTCTTCAGGCCTATTTGTTTCAGCAATGTGTTGCTTAAATACAATGATGTATACTAGCAATTCCTTTGGTCCCTGCCATAAGGCCAACAACTCCCCATGTAATACTTGCCCCTGGCTTCTGCGAGCGAATACTTTGTCTTACTCCTGTTGGAATTCACCAAAATTGTGCAGGATGGGGTCATCTCGATTTACTAAATGCACTGACCAAGTAGCTGCATGGCCACCCAAATATGACAACACAAAAGCAACCTTGATTTGGTCCGTAGGAAAGGCCCCTGGCTGACACAAAAAATGTAATCTACACTGGTTCATAAAAATAGCATACCTTTGTGGGTCCCCTAGAAATCATTCAGGAGGGGCCAGGGTAATGGTAGGTGGGGTGGTTACATGGATATGAGGCGTCCCAGCTATGCTCCCATCAGATGAATCAGGTAGTGGCACCTGGCCGACTTGCGCTACCAATAGGTGTTTGGCCAAGTCATCAGTTCTTTCTCTGGTAACTACTGCTTCTCTTCTCACTGAGTTTGTTTCTGAATGGGCTTCGTGCACCTCTGCTTGCAAGTCCCCCAAAAGAGCTTTTAACTGGTCTACCCCTGATTCCATGACACAAGGGCAGAGCTTTTGGCGTGGGTGTTAGGGAGAATTCTCTGTTTAGGCTGAATTTCCTAACCCAATGAGTCCCCCAGCAGCTTTGCTGGATTTCTGGAGTTTTTTTTTTTCATCCTGCCAAGAGTGAGACTCTTTTCCTCCCACTCTTGGACATGAATGTGGTTGATTCCTTTGAATGTCAATGTGTTCTATGGGCTATGGGGTCTTTTACTCCATAGGGCCTCATGTGTTTTGCTATGTGTGTTACACCGCACCCTCCGTGCCGTAACACTGGGGTGTCCTAGAGGATCCCCACCATAGACTCCATACCCTGGGACTGACTACTGTCTCCCAGGGCATGTAAAGTCACCCTTGGCTTTACTAGACCTAAATTTACTAACAGAACTAGTACAAACCATCCTATTGTGGACGTACTGGTAAGGGTAATTCGATTACCCCTGGGTCTGTTATTCGAGGGGGCACTGTCCCGTCCCCCCTCGTCGAGTTTTGGCTGGTGGCAGTGGAAACTACTTTTTATATTCGACCGCGAATATATTCCTATGGGACTCTTCCCATTGTTGGAGGCTAATACTTTTTCACATTGGTCTCTAACATATCACCGGTTTATTTGTCTTAAATAAATTCACTGGTTGGTATTTTCTGCCAGAACTCGGTTTTTAAAATGGTGTATGTGTTCGCCGCTGTAACTCCGAACCAAAGGTTGAGTCCTTTGTTCCACTTTTGGCGGGCTTCTACACAGAAGCCCTCCACAGTGGTGCCATTCTGTCTGGGTACCACAGGGGGTGTGGGAGGGGGTTCAGGCACCCTGGACTGAGTTGCCTTGCCAACTCAGGTCGCACTCTCGTGTGATTGGCCCAAGTGGTGAGCCGCCCCGCTCACCACTTAGCGTGTTTGATTGACAGCTAGGCTGAATGAATGGGGGTTTTCTGCATAAAAGCAGGGCTTTTGGGACTGGATCTTCAGAAGTCGCCACAGGACCTAAGAATCCGACGAGGGTAAAGCTGAGCCGACCTGCAACGACGACACCTCCGGTGGAGCCCTGCTGAACCGACTCACCACTTCCCAACGACAGAGGAGATCTCCCTGCTGGAGAGTCTTCTTCCCCTGACTGGTTGGAACAACCAGTCCCTTGCTTTTTCTTCGCTTCCAGGACGTCTAGTGGTCGAATTGCCCGTGCTGAGCACCCCGGCAACCGGATAGCCACTAACCACTGTACCGTGACCAAAAGGTGGTGCCTTGTGACGGACCACTCCATGGCTGGTCTCTTCCCTGGTGGTGCAACGATCTTCGCTTTCCTCGATGACGAGAGCATCTCTTCTTCTGGCAAAGTCCCAACTTGCATCCACCACCAGGAACAACTGCCCCCGCCGGAGCTGTCTCTTCACTTTCAAGGTACTGTGTCCGCCTGGCTTCCCTTGTGACGGTTAGCGTGAGGTGTCATAAATCCTTACCTTTCCACTGGGTGGCCTCCAGACCTTCTTACTTTTGTTCTAAACTGGTCCAACCTTTCTGTGACAATTTGCTACAAAGACTCGAAGTGCATTTCCACTGTGATACTTTTGGGACATACCGCCTTGCTTCTCTCCGAGTGGGCCTGGCCTCTGGACTTTGTGATCTACAGTAGACCCTGCCTTGCCTGTCTTGCATTTGCTGCGTAAAAGTGTTGGTACCGAGTTGGTTTCATACCCTGCCTTTTTCTCTCCCGTTCTAACGAATATTAGAGTGCCATCTAGGTTAAAGCATTCACCTCTGTCTGCAAATAAGTGGTACCAGTGAACCTAGACTTGTCAAAGAATTGTTAGGGGATTGATATACTTATAGTAATTGTGATTGAAGTTGTTTGCCGTATTAGTTACAGCATGTTTTTCATAGATGTGTTCTTAAATAAATAATTATATATCTTTACACCCAAGCTCTGATCAGTGTCTGCTTGTTCTACTGTGTAAATTGCCCTATCTTGTATACTCCAAATACTGCCTAACTCATCTTGAGAGAAGTCTGACTGCTCAGCCACAGCTACCAGGTAAATCTGGGTGGTACAGACTGCTACCAATTGGGTTTACTGTTAACTCCTGTAGACTTAAACTTTTTGCAGTGGTCCCAGAGGGAACTGCACAGGTTTCTGCCTAACAGTGGGTTTAGCGTTCTGTAACGCTTGACTCTGGTGCCCTACAGGAGTGCCAGGTCCTGCCTGTTCTGATGCGTTTCCCTCTCACTCAGGTTGCCTCTGAACTGAAGAACACCCCAGTCAATATCTTCCCCAGTGGTCTGCCGGTGGCTTAACCTCCAGAGGAGCGTGAGGCTGGGAGTGACCTGGATGAACTTGGTTCCTCTGTAAAATGGTGTTCGGGGGGTCTGGATAACCTAAAGGTTTGTGTATGTATTTACTATTGGTTTCTATTGCTTTCTCTCCCACCTCCCGTCTCTCCCCTTCAGTAAGGTAGGTGGGTGGCTGGCACGTCGCGGCTTTAGCTCAGCGTAATGAGCTGAGGACTGAAGGCCAAGGTTAGCTGGTAGGTATCCGACTCTAGTTACTTCACTAAGACTAGTGGTCCAGACCGGGTGCGACGCACTGGATGCAGATGATGAGAAGGTAAGTTCTGGTGAGGCGTTATTTTAGATCTTGGACGCTTCTCAATGTAAAACGTAGCTTGTATGTACAATGTCTTTGTTGATGCGTTGAATATTAATACTCCCTTTGTGTCTTCACTTCTAAGCACTGGCAAGCTGTCTGGACTCAGAGTAGAGCGAAGAAGCTGGAACTTGTATGCAAGTGAGTCCAAGTTAAACTGGGTACGGGAACTGGGAGGTACGTGGTATTTCAGTCTCTTACTATTGTAGTTTTCTGATTTCAGGTTCCCAGGAGCTGTGATTACTGTGGACTGTCGACGAAGGACCAGAAACACCGGGTTACCAGGATGGGACGCCACAAGTCTACCGAGGTCAAGGTAAGGATCAAGACTGAACACGAAGCAGTAGCCCGCCGGGGCAGGTAGTTCTTCAATTCCAAGTGAGAATGCTGCAAACTCGTGTACGTGCCGATCGCATGTGCTAAAGAAACAGGAGCGGCAAGCGTAACACTGCTCTGTTAGGAAGCAGAGGAAGTGCTAAGCGCAGGGTAAGGTCCGGGCATGGTTTTATAGCTGCGGACCGCGCCCTGTCAGCAGTAGATCACCAAGGATGTCAGATCCATGTATTTATCCGGTGCCATCTTGAGTTCCACAGTGGATTCCTCTTTGGCAGCCATGTTGGGATGGGTTGCCGCCTTGTTCCATATACGCCTCTGGCAGCCAGCTATCCCACAAACCCATTAGCTCCCTACACTGTCATGGGGGGAGATCCTCCTGGCTCTGACCCATCTACCTTGTACCTGCATTGGAATCGTGATAAAAACACCAGCAGCAACTAAACGCATAAAGAAACAGCGCTGCAAAAAGGAAGCAGGTAAACCTTTTTCAAAACACCAACTGCTATACAACACCACCCATCCTACTAACATGTATATGCTAGAATTCGTAAACCGTTACATTTCCTCCTACTTCAAGAGCACACCTTAAAAATTGGTGTAAACCACTGCAAACGTTACTGTAAATCATTTTGCACCATAGCAGCAAAGAAATTCGGACCTTTTTATTTTTTAAATCATAGCATGTATTTTATTTTTCCCGCAGACCCAATGATTATGTAAAGAAACACAGGAACTGCGCACATTGCACAGTACACTGTTTCAAAGCATAGTACTTATGAAGTACTAGTTATAAGGGTCCACAAAGTAAATAAATATATGCAATGTTGTGGACTACAAAGTAACAAAATACCTGCTCTAACATGTTCTGCTCTCATTCCCCACAGATACTGCAGCAACGAGTATTACAACATTTCACATTCCACACACAAAAAACAGCACAGGTCCTCCCCAATCCAAACTGTGAGAATGAAAGTATTGCTATCATACGTTTCACAATGTCCACCGTGCAATGTTTGCACTTATTTCTGCAATGCCCATAGCAATGCCACTATTTGCAATATGCACCTATAAAACACTACACAGCTTGTGCCTACGCCCTATATGCTTCACTACACCCAATGCAATGTACGGGCTCCAGCCATGCACTCAATATTGTAGTCCCGGCCCTCAACTAACTACAGTCCCAAACATGTTCATGCTGCAAGACACCAAAGTGCGTACAATGGCCCAGCCACCCACGTATACTGATCCAGCGCACACACAGTCTGCCATCGCCCACCGTTGCCTCGTAACACACTCCACATATAAATGTTCCTTAGGGACTGTAAATGCAGATTTTATGTATTTTTCCACCTGTGCATTCAGTGCAGCATGTGTACAGCACAATCATTTCTTCTTATACGTCGTACTAACTTCACCCTAATGACACTACCAACATTCGGAAATGCATGGTACAATACAAGCATGGAATTTGCCAAAGTTATGAAAGTACAACTTTACATCACATGTGTATTAGGATTACATTTTATTAGGCTGCAGTTCTGTATGCACAATTATGAATTTAATTTACTGCACACTTTCTCTGTGGAGGTTTGTGACAGCAGTATTCAGGTGCTGTTACAGTGCCATGTCTCCACCATTCCCCGTACATTGCAACTGTGATTGTACTTTGTTTTCTTGCCATTCCTCCCCAGCCCCTGAAAATCCAGACACAAAGCACAAGACGAAAAGGGAACGCAATTTGTGCTGTGAAAGAAGCACCCCTTATGCTCACTCGTACAATTCTACAATTCCTGTTTTGCCTTTACTATGTACTTTCTCACAATTACCAGTTCTACACACCCTTATTGTATTCAAAGTAATAACGGGCAGAGGTGCACTCAGCAGTCAACCGGCAGACAAACCTGGACAGGTCACATTTCAATGTTGCAAGTTTTAGCAAAACAGCTCCTGCATTCTCCTGCAATCCAAGAGGACCCCAATGAGGGTTCTTTTTTTAACTTTTTTATTGTCGACACACACAGAGACATTGTGGGCTGGGTCTAACAACACTATCATTTTTTATAAAAAGGAACACATTAAAGGAGCGTCTGGTGGCAACGTTTCAAAAACATTTTGCTCGTGTGGAGCCGTGCAAGGACAGTATCACCTACATAACAGAGAGCAATGCAGTGGGTTAACATATGACGCTACTCAGTAACACACAGTACATGGACCATGATGCAGCCACCTATTACTACATCCTTCCCACAAATTCTTGTACTGTACGCTGCCACTAATAACACCTACTTACATCTATTCTTATTCCTCTTTCTTCTTAGATACCTGGCACCTTACTGCGTGGGCCACGCTTCCACATTCCAACAGATGTGTGCTGTACCAAGCATTGCAAGATTACCGTCGTTGTTTTCTGGGCCGACTGATATGGGCCTGTATGTCCATTTGCGGTTTCCGGCAATACGAACCAACCTGCAAGCATTTATGATGTAAGGCATCACTCACAGAGGCAACAACAGCTGCCTTCTTTACTTTGCAAATAAAATGCCTTCTTCCACACAGGCCACCAAGGACCATACATTATTCCTTTTTCCACTTTGCCAGACAACAAAAAAAGTACAGAAGTGCACAGACGGCATTGCACACTGGATTTTGTTTGCAAAATAAAAGAGTGGTGATAGCAGCCACCTTACACGTTCTTGTGATCATTCTGCGGCAAAATAAAGCTCTTGCAACAATTAATAGTGTTGGTCATTAAGTATTGGAATGTTCTGGAACCGTATGATCTGTGTGCGCATTTGTGCTTTTGCTTTTGTTTATGTTGCTCCTTTCTAGACCTAGGTGCTCACATGACAGTGTGCGCTACGCTTGGCATGTACGTAACGAAAATACCTGGAGTGCACACTGTGAGCAACGATTCTAAACAACTGAAGTATTGTATTGTATTTTGTTATTTATATAGCGCTCTTTCCCCTCAGTGGCCTCAATGCACTTTTTTCCTTGGTTGGAACTCCCTTGGTGACTGTAGTCGATGTGGTTACAGATTCTAGGGGATAGGATTAGATGCGTGTGTGCATGTTTGCCATTCTAAGTCTTGGGTGACTGGTAAGGCTCGACTAAGCAGCCCAGTAGAGGTCAGGCACATGGGTGGGTGCTCTGGAGGGTTAGAGATAGATTGCTGTTGTTGAAGAGAGTCTATGTGAGGCCAGCTATACCAGGTACCTTTCGGGTGGTGGTCGCTGCATGCTAGTGGCAGAGGTGTTGGGGTACATCAGGTGTTTCAGACTGGACGGCTACGTGTGAAACTAGGCCGGAGGTGCTTAGCCGTAGACATGTTCTATCGTGCAAGGATGATTGGCTGTGCCTGCGGCCTGTGTCCCTGCTAGTGGTGTGAGCTATACGTACCGTAGGCAGCGAGATTGCTTATTTGTCCGTGTTTAGGATTCAGAGTCATGTAGCGAAGGGCCTAGGTTTCGTACTGTAGCCGGTATCAGCATATAATAAACAGAGGCAGAGTCAAAACCTAGATTAGAGGATCCTCTACAGCGCGAGAAAGGCCTATGTTTCACAGTGTAAAAGTTTACGCATTTGGCAAACCTAGTTTGAGGCTACACCTAGATTGAGGATTCTGTATCGGGGAGAGAGGCCTGGGTGTCACCCTGCAGCTTGATTCGTCATATAGTAAGCCAAAGTGGAGGCCGTACCTAAAGTTGAGAGTCCTGTAAGGTGGGCATGCTGCCCAGGCTTCGAAGTGCAGGTGGTCTCCACATATAACAAACAAATGGAGGGGGGTACCCCTAGATTCGTGTAGGTGGAATGGGGCCTAGGCTTGAGAGGCCATAGGTTTCAGCCTATTGTAGAGGTAGAATCCATAATGTTGCAGTCATCGATAGGTTGTTGTACCTAGCTTGGGGATAGGTTTGTGGTGGGGCAAATGGTAGTGTTGGGGGCTTCTCGGGAAAAGTGATGCGGGTTAGCAGTGGTAGTGAATGGTTGATGGTGTGCGTATGCTGACCTGGGCCACCTATCTCACTATTGTCTCTCATGTGGGTTGGTGGGCCGGGGCGCGGTAAGTATGATGTGAGCGTGGCCATAGCGAAGGTTGCTGGCTTAGCTTGGGTGCTTTTTTTGTGGGAATGTTGTTGTGGGTGGGTTGATGGTGGATCAGGAAATGCCACATAACAAAAGCTGCTGGTGTACCTGGTTTGCTCGTTGGCAGGCAGTGTTGTTGAGCGGTATGTGGTAGATGAAACCGCTGCGAGAGCTGCCGGCCCCCAAGTTACGGTCAAAAGCGATGGAAAGTTTATTAGTGGTGTATCAACGGGGTGCAGTTGCTTAGGCGAGTACGAGGAAGAGCCATGTTTTGAGGGCTCTCCTGAATTTAAGGTGGTTTTCAATGTTGCCAATGTGTAAGGGGATGGAATTCCAGATAATTGGCGCTTGTACAGAGAAGGAGGAGCCGCCAAGTCTTATGGAGCTATGCAGTGGGATCACTGGGCGAAATGCATTGCGAGATCAGAGCTTCCTGAGAGGTAGGTAAGGGACAATTTTGTCTCGCAGGAATTCGGGGCTAGTGTTGTGGATTGCGGGATGGGTGATACACATGGTTTTGACAGTGGTATGTTGGGCAATAGGGAGCCAGTGGAGGACTCTCAGGTGGGGCTGATGTGTTCTATGGCGGGAAGGTTAATGAGCAGGCGTGCTGCCGCATTTTGGCTTCTTTGGAGTTTCCGTAGTTGGGATGGGGGGGGCTCCTAAGTAGAGGCAGATAGAATAGTCAAGGCGGGAGCGGATGATGGAGTTGATAGCCGAGTAGTGGTGGGGATAAGTGAGGTAGGGGAAAATCCACCTGAGGGTGCGTAAGTGAAAGAAACAGGTTTTGGTGGTGTGTTGGGTGAGGGATAAATCTGAGTTGAATTTGCATCCCAGGTTTTTAACCACGTTTGTAGGAGCCGGTGCTTGTCCTAGTGAGTCGGGCCAGGGGATTGGTTGGGGGATGAGTGATGTTTTCCCACAGAGTAGGATATCGGTTTTCCCAGGGTTGAGGATGAGGTGATTGGTCATCATCCAGTGATCAATGTCAGAGAGGCAGGATGACAGGTCTGGGGTGCCGGATCCTTTGGAGTTTGGGATTTTGAAGACGATCTGGGTGTCACCTGCGTAGTTGTAGCAGGTAAGATTGTACGAACAGATGATTGTGGGAATGGGTTGTATGTTGAAATTGAAGATTAGTGGTGACGTGGATGCTCCTTGGGGAACACCTTTGCAAACTGGACGTCATATGGAAGTGAATTGGTCGAGGTGCATGATTTGCGACCGGTTAGAGATGAAAGAAGAGATCCACGAGTGCGCTGTGCTTTTGATCCCTAGTGTTTGTAGTCTGTCTAGTAGAATCATGTGATCATTGGTATCGAAAGCTACGGAAAGGTCTAGAAGGATGAGAACCGTGCAGCCATCTGCGTCGGCTGTTCCTTTTAGGTCATGCCAGATGGAGACTACGGAAGCTTCTGATCCCCTTAGTGGTCTGAAACCTGATTGCGCTGGGTCTAGGAGGTCATTTGATTCAGCAAATTGTCCAAGCTGTTTGTAGGCCGTTCGGTCAATCACTTTGGCGATCAAACACGTATTGGAGATAGGTCAGTAGTTTTGGGGAAGAAGTCGGTCAAGCGTTGTTTTTTTGAGAATGGGTTTGGTGTAGGATGTTTTTAGACCTTTGGTGAAAGATCCTGAGGTGAGTGAGTGGTTGAGGATAGCACAAGCGACGTTACCTGCGCAGCTGTCGGTTAGTATTTTCTCGAGCAATGTGGGTGGGCATGGGTCTTCCAGAAAGCCTGACGGGCGGCTGTCTGATAGCAGCAACAGGAATTCTTGGTGTGTGAGTGAAGAGAAAGAGTCAAAAGAAGATTGTGTTTGGGGTGGTGTTTGTGTGGGGTGCTGCGGGCGGGTGGGCAGTGTGGTAGGGCTTTTAGTTTGGCGATGATGGCATTGGATCTTTCATTGGCGGCATTGTAGAAGTGGAGGAAGAAGGTGTCACATAAGGCTTGGGAGCTTGGGATGGTCAGGCGAGAAAATTAGGGTGATTTGAATTCTGCTATGATTTTATGTAGTTCCCTACTTGGGTTGCGGGAATTTTGGATTCAGTTCCCATAGAATGATTTCTTGCTTTTTCTGATTTCCATTCTGTAGTTTGTGGTTGTCCTTGCTAGGGCGGTTTTGTTTTGGCCTGAGGGATCAGCTCTCCAGACCCGTTCCAGGCGCTGCTTGAGAGTTTTGAGGAGTTTGAGGTTGGGGAGAACAACCGCGGCAATGGTCGACCTCTCTGTGGGAAACGTTTTGACGGGGTTAGGGGTTTGAGGGCTTTGCTAAGCCAGAGGTCAACGGAGTCAATTGCCGGTGGTCCTTCCACTAGGAAGAGTGAATTGAGGGAGTTGCGGAGTGAGAGTTCTAGATCTGGGGTGATTACCACTTTGTTCCATAGTGGGAAAGTGGGGGTGCAGTTTGTGGATCGCGTGTTGGATGTTGGCCGCTGACCCCGGTGTTGAGTGGTATGGTGAAACAGAGGGCTGAGTGATCAGTCCATGACAGTGGGTGCAGGGGGTTGGGTGGAAATGCTTGTGGTGCTGAATATTGCATCAAGGGTGTGGCCTCTCATGTGGGTGGGAGTGGTTGTGTGATGTTTCAGTTTGAGTGGATCTAGACGGTCTGTAAGTGACCTGGTCATGGGTTTTGATGGTGAGTCGAACCAAATGTTGAAATCTCCTAAAATGGTGAGAGTTTGGTGTTGGATGAGGTTGGCGGCCAGAGCTTCTCCAAATGTGTCTGCAACATTTTTGTTACAGCTGAGGGATCTATAAATGAGAAGGAATCTGTGTGAGGTGGATGGTGTAAGTTGTAGTTTTACCAGGAGCAATTCGTAGTCGGTGGTGCTGGTGGAGGTGTCCTTGGATAATAGCTTGAATTGGTCTTTGTGTAAAATTGCAATCCCCCTCCCCTACGAGATCTGTTCCGAACTGTGAGGGTGTAGCCAGGTGGGAAGGTCTCATGTGCGAGAGGTTCATAGTCATCCGAGAACCAGGTCTCAGTAATGAAGAGGATGTCTGTGTTCTCTTCTGGGATGAGGTTGTATATGTGGAGTTTGTTTTTGGAAACAGACCTGGGCAATGCTGCATTGGCATCCCACAAGCGAGGCAGGGTAACTGCTGTCACCATCGGTAGCAGGGAGAGGGGCAGCCCCAGACAGTCGGCTATCTGGTCGAGGGCTGCGACAACAGCAGCCCCCACCACATACACAACAAAGACCCAGGGCCTCCCTGGGTCCTAGAAATATGAGCAGCATGCTCAGAGTAAACACAATCTGTTTGTGGACCCTGAACGGGGACCCAAGCAAACAGGAGGTTCACTGTTTACTCAGTGTCTTCCAAATCTTCTTGCTTCTTTAGCAAATCTTGAAGTTCGCTGTACACTGCAGAGTCTTTTTTTCCTTTTTGAACATTGTACTGTTCAAAGCAATTGCATTGCAGCCTTAACGAATGAAGAAGAGGCAACCGAACAGCCAGCGCGGACAGCGTCAATTTCAACATCTCGTCATAAAGGAAAAGCGAGCGGCGAGCGTGTCCAAAACAAAACAAACAAAGACGCGTGCTGCGGAATCATCATAAGCCAGTGTGAACGAAGGAGAGAGAAGCACCCGAGCAGCCCAGCGCGGACGGCGTCCGATTCAACAATTTACAGGTGAGCCACCATGCTGGGGCTACGAGGGAGGAAAAATAGACCTTTGTGTCTGGGAAGAGATACAATTTGTTACAGTGGACCGGAGTCCCCGCGTTATAAGGCAGGCGGGGCAAGATAACACAAGCCAGTTTTAAACTCGGACAGAGTCACAGCCAGCCTGGTAGCACGGCGAGCCGGGAGCTCGTTTTTCTTGACATCCATGCAGAGCTTGCGAATGCAATTTCAAGCTCGGCAGGCCCAAATACTGCAGATTAAAAATATTTTCTGTAATTTTGCACGGGCACCTTCACAGCGAAACCAAATATTTAAATAGCAGTAAAACAAGTCTGGGGGCTGCCCATTTATTAAAATAAACACTGCACAAAGTGGACACTAGGAGACAATTTTTCTTTGAACCCTGCATAGACTTAACAAAAGGAGATCTATCTCTTTTAGCAAAAAGCTAGCAGAAAACACAGACCGCAACAAGAGGGCACCACCCAGCACGGGCAACAAATAGAACAGGCTCAAAGAGCTCGCCGATAGCAACAGCTTTAACTCCTTGATAAAACTTTTTTCCTTTTCCTATAACAGGCATAAAAGATCATGCGGCCCAAACAGAAAGCACAGGCACCCTCAACACCGGTGCAAAAGCCCAAATCACCACAATTGTTAGCAGCAATTGAAGCGGCAGAGCACTATGGATGGGCATGGGTTAGAGAAAACAGGGAAGGAATTACCAGCCCACCCAGCCAAGATGAGGTTTCTGCGCCATCAAAAAGGAGAAAAGTATCTGAAGGTGCCAAAAAAGGTAAACAAAAAATTGTCAAAACTATGCGAGAATGTAGCGGAATTACAGCAACTAATGGTAGAAGTAAGGGGGAAACAGACATCGCCCACAAGGGAACCCGGGGCCTCAAACCCTACCATCGCAGTAGAACCTACAATAACGGTTGTCAACCCACCCGTAACACTACCTACAGCAATCCCGCCACAACAAGTACAGCAGTTGCTAGTAGCACCCACAGCTATAAATACAACAGCCTCCAAAACTCCAGAAACAGACTCAGCAGGTGCTCTAAAAGCATGGGCAACCCCCAGCGCAGACAACACGGGCGTGACAGGGACACCCGGCAGCAATACAACTGATATTGTAACAATCTGTAATGCACAGTTAGACCAAAAAATGAAATCTTTCCAAACAGAGATATTAAATAGATACAAAAGATGCCTGGCATGGAACATTGATACCACAATCAAAGAAGCCATATGGGCCTAAGAATTGATAGAAATCTTTTCCTTTATAGAAGCCCAACGCAAAGGGAAAGACGCTTTCAGAGACCCCAAAAAGATAGAAGAAAAAGCTATTGCCAGAAACGCCCAGGTCGAACAAAACTGGGACAACTGGTTACAAGCCTTTGCCATCTTAGCAACAATATATGAAGAAAAATTCCCCATGGATGGTAGGAAGATAGTGGGCATACATTGATAAAATAAGGGAAGTAAAAGTAACCCAGAGGGGGAAGACGTGGCTAGCATATGACATCAGATTTAGGAGGAGCATGTCAGAAAGGCCGACATTTGAGTGGGATGAAGTCCAGGACGATTTATACACCCTCAACGCCGAACCTCCCCAGGAAGAAGATACCATGCATTCTTCTTCCAAAAATACAAAAATGTGCAAGGAAACAAATCCAATGACAATGATAAATCCAAAAAAGGGGAGTAGCCCTTTCGGAAGAACCAGCCTTTGGGCGGCTAAAAATAATGCCCACAGACAGAACAAACAGCAGGCTGCCAAATCGAACATCCCATGCAGAAATTTTGGGAAAAACTAGTGTACATGGGGCAAAGAATGCTGGTACAAACACGCCTGCACAAACTGCAACGGCGACCATGCCGCAAGCAACTGCACCAGACTACCAGCCAAGAAAGAATGATACCCCAATTTTAGAACCAGGGCGAACACCCATCAACCGGGCAACTTTAGGGACACCCCAAACAACTACCCAGACAAGGAAACCAACAGGATACTATGGCAGGGTTTCAACAAAGGTTTTTCCATCCCATTTAAGGGCTCTGGGTCACACACCATCCCGATGAACCTGAAGTCAGCCAGGGATAACCCCCAGATAGTAGAAACCAAAATCAAGAAAGAACTGCAACTAGGCAGGATAGCAGGTCCCTGGGACGGCATGCCTTTAAAGAACTATTTAATATCTCCACTAGGCCTGGTCCCCAAAAACGAACCCGGGAAAATGAGGCTAATCCATCATCTCTCCTACCCCTAAGGCCAGTCTTTAAACGACGGCATCCCACACACAGAATCCGCTGTATCTTCCTCACATTCCAAGAGGCGGTAAGGCTCATACAAGAGGTGGCAGAAACGCCTTGATGGCCAAGCTGGACATCGAATCTGCTTTCAGACTTTTGCCAGTCCACCCAGATTCACAGCAGTGGTGAGGTTTCACTTTTAACAACAAATTCTATGTAGATAGATGCCTCCCTTTGGGGTGCGCAGTATCCTGTGCACTCTTTCAGCAATTCAGTTCCTTTTTCCAATGGGCTTTCCTAAAGCAGAGACCAGGGACAAAGATAGTCCATTACCTAGACGATTTTATGGTCATGGGGCCACCAAACTCCGGGGAATGCGGCAGGGCTTTAGCAAAACTTGAGCACATGGCCGCATAGTGGGGAATTCCCCTAGCGATGGAAAAAGCCACCAAACCAGACACAACATAATTTTCCAGGGCATCGAAATAGACACAGCAAAGGGGCTCTGCAGAATCCCCAAAATAAAAATATCAGAACTCCTGTTTAAAATACAAAACCTGATAACAAAAGAAAAGGGGACAGTAAAGGAAATACTATCCTTAGCAGGCAGCCCCAATTTCGCATCGAGAATAATACCTCAAGGGAGGATATTTTCCAGAAGCATAGAGTTCAAAATCAAATCACTCACCAAACCACACTTGCATATCCGGCTAGGCAGAGAGGTGAAACAAGACCTGGAAACATGGGGAAAATTCCTCAGAGATTTCAACGGGTCTTTACTTTGGCAAACGCCTTTAAATACCTGGTCAAACAGGGTCCTATACACCAACGCAGCCGGGAGCAAGGGGTTTGGAGCCATACTACACTCCGAATGGGTGGCAGGACACTGGCCCAATTCATGGCAAGCAGCAGGGTGGACAAAAAACATCACCCTACTAGAAATATTTCCCATCTGGCTAACATTACACATCTGGGGCAGGCGACTAGCGAATACGGAACCTTTGATCTGGTGCGATAACATGGCTGTAGTGGGCTCCATAAACAGAAGGTCTACGAAATGCCCTTTAGTACTGAAAGTATTACGAGCCATTACAACAGTCACACTACAAGAAAACGTTGTAGTCAAAGCGAAGCACATTTCAGGGGCAGATAATAACATTGCTGATGCCTTATCTCGCTTCCAGTGGACAAGATTTCGAGAGCTAGCGCTGCACGCCCAAGAACAGATGACGCCAATGCCAGCAGAATGCTGGGCAATAATGGGAAGACAAGAATAACGGCATCAACGCCAGCGCCAGAGAGCACAGGCCGGGATGCCCAACAAAAACCAGGCACCTCTAAAACGGGTGCCAACAACACATTGGCATCAATGCCAGCACCAGAGAGTGCAGGCCGGGATGACCAATACAAAACAGGCACCTCTAAAACGGGTGCCAACAACACATTGGCATCAACGCCAGCGCCAGAGAGCCCAGGCCGGGATGCCCAACAAGAATCAGGCACATCACCAACGGGTGCCAACAACCTCACAGGCTTCCTAACAGAGATGGCAGAGAGGGCAGTGGCAAGCACTACTGCAACACAGTACAGTAAGTGTTTGCAAACAGTATTTAAGGCCACAGGTGTAAACCACATAGAATGAATAACGATTAAAAATATAGAAGTATTTTTCAAATGGGCTCGGCAACAAGGTTTCAAAAGGGATTGGTCCAAAAGACACCTGGTGGCAATTTCATATTTTACAAAAATACGGGGCGATTCAGACCCCACCCAGAACACCCTCATCCCTCATGCAATGAAGGGATGGGGCAGAATAGAGGGTGCCCAAGTGGACACCCGCCGACCCCTTGAATTCAGCAAACTGGTGCAGATAGCAAGCCATTTGGAAGCCATATGTTGGCACCCATATGAGATAATCTTATTTAAAACAGCCTTTTTCCTACCCTACTTTGGGGCTTTCTGGGTAGGAGAACTCATCGCTTCCAGCACCAAGGCCACAAACGGCCTGGGTGTCATGGAAGTCAGGGTGAGACAGGAGAGTGTTAACATAGAAATGCAGCAGTCGAAAACGGGTGCAAAAAGAACCATCAACATTTGTTGCATTGATGAAGCAACAAACTTTCTGGTTTGCATCACCAACCTCTATTACGCACAACGACCCAAAGTGGGGGGGAGTTTCTTAATCCACAAGGATGCATCGGATCTAAGCCCCTACCGATTTAAAGGAGTGCTGATAAAAGCAATCAGCAAAGCAGGGTGGGATCCCAAACAGTTCGGCACCCATTCCTTCAGGATAGGTGCAGCCACTGCAGCATGGCAGGGAGGCCTAGCACCACAACAACTAAAAAACATAGTGGGATGGAAGTCAGACTGCTATAAAAGATATATCAGACCACAACTGATATAGCCTTCCTCCCTCAAATTTTCTTTTCTTTTCCCTCCCTCCCACCACCACAGAAACTACAGTCGATTCGAGGACCACACTCTGATCAGCATAGATAGTTGCCCACTCATTCATTTTCAGGACAGGCAGATGGGCAGAAGAGAATAAAGAAGGGCCACCTTTCAGAAGCACCATTACTTCATGGTGGGGATACAGAGGCCTACGGTGGGCCGACGTCCACGGAACGCTAGCAGAATCGGTGGCCCACAGGGACCCCACAGAATTCCTGATCATTCATCTAGGGGGCAACGACCTAGTCAACACGACTAGACGCATCCTATGCGAAGAAATCTGCTCCTCCCTAGCAGGCATTTCGCACAACTGGAGGGGTACTGAAATATACTACTCAGCCATCTTACCAAGAAAGAAATGGCTAGGGGCCAACTGCTACAAATCTATAGACATGTCCAGAAGAAAATTGAACAGGGGGATAGAGAGATTCTTTATGACAAGAGGACTGGGTTTCATAAAACACCCAGCCATTACACTAGGCAACCCAGACCTCTTTCTCAACAACGGCACCCATTTGTCTAACTAGGGCATGGAGCATTTCTTTCGGGAAATCAATGCAACACTTGCTCTCAGGGGATGTCTCTAGGGCATACTCTTGGGGGAACTCGGTCAGCCGCACAACCTGCCCGTGTGTGGCGGCACGGGTCAGAGGGGGTAACCTCAGGATCCGGTGCCCAAAAGTATGATACCATCATGATATGTGATATTGTGTATTTGCCATAACTTATATCTGTACAATGAAATCCTAGGCCTTTTATTGCCAACACTTGACACAAGTTGTGAGCCTATCATTACGGGAGAGGGTTTGGGGTTCGGCCAAAACTAATGCATGCATATGGGTTCAGCAGTTATGGGCAATGCTGCATGGGCATCCCACAAGCGAGGCAGGGTAACTGCTGTTACCATTGGCAGCTGGGAGAGGGGCATCCCCAACCTTCTCTGTGCCTGCTCCTCTCCTCCCCCCAGCTATGGAGACACGCAGTGTCAGCAGCACAAAGCCACGGAAGAGTAAGGTGCGAACAGTCATCTCACCCTTCCTCCAAACAGCAAGGTGCTAAGCACCATAAGGAAAACAACCGTCAGGCAGGGCCCAGGTTCAAAAGATCTGCCCCCACCAGGGGGCCAGACAGTCGGCTATCCGGCCGGGGGCTGCGACAACAGCAGCCCCCACCACATACACAACAAAGACCCAGGGCCTCCCTGGGTTCAATAAATATGAGCAGCATGCTCAGAGTAAGCAAAATCTGTTTGTGGACCCTGAACAGGGACCCAAGCAAACAGGAGGTTCACTGTTTACTCAGTGTCTTCCAAATCCTCTTGCTTCTTTACCACAGAACCCGCCCACCCTACAAAAAGGGGAGAAGAACAAAAAGAAGTACAAGGCACTGTACGGTGCCCACAACAAGTCGTGGGACACAAGGAGGTGCACGGGTCAGAGGGGGTAACCTCAGGACCCGGTGCCCAAAAGTATGATACCATCATGATATGTGATATTGTGTATTTGCCATAACTCATATCTGTACAATAAAATACTACAGCTTTTTATTGCCAACACTTGACACAAGTTGTGACCCTATCATTACGGGAGAGGGTTTGGGGTTCGGCCAATACTAATGCATGCATATAGGTTCAGCAGTTATGGCATTGATGAGGGTGCAGGATATTTGGAGGGATGCCTTTGTGGGTGGAGCGTGGGTGGTGTTTGAGGGAAGAGCGGGGTCTGCTGTGGGGAGAGGCAGTGAGTAGGTGAAGGGGAGAGGTGGGGCGTGGGGATGTGGTAGTAGATGGAGTGGGTGGACAGGGGAGGGAGGGGAAGAGAGCTAGGACTGGGTTGGGTGTGGGCAGTGAGGTTTCGCTCCTATATTGCGGTGGTAGTGGTTGAAGACTACTGCATTGGAGAATGGGAGATGCTAGTGCAGGCATTGGGTGACTGCTGCCTCACCCTTTCCTTGCATTATGTGCGGTCATGGGAGTGTGGGAGAGAGTGAGTGGTTCTCTGGTGAGTGGAGTGTTGGCTAGACCTGCTTGCTGCACTAAGAGAGGGGAAGTGGGAGTTGGGAGTGGGCTGTTGTTGGTTGGGGGAAATGTGAGTGGCCTGAGTGGGATATTGTGTGTTCCGTGGGTGAGAGCAATCTAATCCGTCTCTCCATCTTGCTGCTCTTAATTGTGCAGAGCGGGATCTGCGGGTAGGGGTGAGGGTGATAGTTTGAGGCGGGAGGGTAATGATCAGGTAATGATCAGGAAAGGGAGAAAGTGGGGGTGAGGGATGCCAGTTGGATGTGCGCTATGGGAGGGGGGTGGCAATGTGTGGTAATGGGGGAAGAGAGAGGCTGCGGTGGGTCTCAGTGGGACTAGAGGTGCGCCAGAGAGCTGCACGTTTGTGGACAGTGAGTGACATGGTGCCTCGATGACTGTTATGGATTGGGGACTAAGTTTCATGATGTGCGTTGGGTAGAGAGTGAGTACCTTAGAGTCTGAAACGAGACACTGCTTGATTTGAGAGTCGTGTAAGGGCCTACACCTGACTGTGTAATTCATGCACAAGACTAGACACAGCTAACTAACCATACAGACTGTGTACAGGACTAAACTAAAGCACAGCTACCTAACAATGTAGTTTGTGTGTAGGGTTAAACCCAGCTAGATTAGTGAGACATGTATAGTGGGAGAGAGGCCCACACCCAACAATGCAGATTGTGTACACGACTGAAACATGGTTACCTAACAATGCAATTTGGGGGCAAGAATACAGCACAGTTACCTAATTATGCAATTTGTGGACAAGATTAAGAAGTAGTTACTTAACAATGCAATTTGTGGACAAGAATAAGACACAGCTACAAACAAGACTAAAAGAGCTACCTAACAGTGCAATTTGTGGACAAGACTGAAAGAGCTACCTAACAGTGCAATTTGTGAACATGACCAGCTACCTAATAAAGTTGTTTGTGTACAGGGGCGAAAACAGCTAGACTTGAGAGTTCTGCACAGTGGGAGGGAGGTCCACACCCGACAATGCAATGTGTGTACAAGACCAACACAGCCAGATCTGAGACTCCCACACAGTGGGAGAGAGGCCCACACCCGTCAATGCAATTTGTGTACAAGACTAACACAGCTAGATTTGAGAGTCCTGCATAGTGGGAGAGAGGCCTATACCTGGCAATTAAATTTGTGTACAAGACCAAAACACAGTTACCCGACAATGCAATTTGTGTACAAGGCTAAAACAAAGTTACCTGACAATGTGATTTGTGTACAAGACCAACACAGCCAGACTTGAGAGTCCTGTATAGTGGGAAGAGACCTACACCTGACAATGTAATTTCTCTACAAGACTAACACAGCTAGATTTGAGAGTCCTGTATAGTGGGAGAGAGGCCTACACCTGACAATGCAATTTCTGTACAAGACTAAAACACAGTTACCTGACAATGCAATTTGTGTACAAGACTAACACAGCTAGGTTTGAGGGTCCTGTATAGTGGGGGAGAGGGAGGCATAGGAAATAGATCACAGTAGTGTACATGTATAGGTAGGTTTGCTAACTGTCCGGGCTTCAAGGGTTGAGTAAGTGCTCCACTCCCCACCCAAGTCAGCTATGCCAGTGACTGTTGCGGTGGTGTATCGTGCCCACATGTATAGGTAATGGAAGCGATGCACACATTGGAATTGTACACAATAGGAACGCCAACCGCGTTTGTTGGCCATCTCAAGAAGTACGCAAAAGAAAGCTAACAGTTAGATGACCTGCCGTCCTGCATATAGCCAGTGGCCAGACTGTTAGTTCCAAGGGCCATAGCCATGCACACAAGGCAGTAGGGGCATGCCACTCCCAACACAACATAGTACACCAAATGGAAATATCCTGATATCATCTGCAATACTCCCCCATCCCCAATGGGCTCTGAAGGTAGTTGCCTGTTCAGCTACCTGACAATGATTTATATGCGAGTAGCTGCGCACACCACCGTCTTCTTTGACCTAAACAAATATATCATATTTTCCCCTTTTCGCTCTCCCAAAGTTTTCATCCCCTCTTTCACCCACCCGATCCTGCAAACCATGTTTTACAACCCCCTACGGCGCGGCACTATCCTCCGATACACCATGATGGTGTTTCCCAAACACTTTGTCGCGGAGCACGCTTCCCTCCAGCCAACCACCGGCCACCTCATACGTTCGCCGACATCGCGGCATACTGCAAGCCAATGAGCCTACTGTCCACGGAGTGAAAAGGTAAATGGGTCCGCAGAGCAGAGCCAGATATCACAATTTTTTTTAGAGGTACATTTCTGTTCTTTGCAACAATGGTACTGGTTGGATTTCCACCAAACACACGAAAGCATGCTATTTGAACCACTCCCACGCTCCTGCCACAAATTTGGTTAAAATCTGGCAAGCCGTTCGGGCTGTAGCCGTGCGCAAAGTTTTTTTCCCCATTCAGTCTATGGAAAAATAAAATGTGGGAACCCCCCTATAACTTTGACCCCCCCACCCCATCCACGATACCTCACTCAACTTTACAAGAAAATTCAGCGGGCCCCATATACTTTTTAGTTTGGTGAAGATTCGTCGACAGGGAGCAAAGTTATAAACCGCCTAAAAAATGTGGTCTTCCAATGGGTTTAACGACTTAACCTTAGTTAAATTGCAGTTAAGTTGTACATATTTCATGCAACAAAGTCCCTTCAAAATTCAGCAGATGTAGGAAGTCATGGCCAGATTAACTCAGCGTGCTCCCGTTGATGTGCCCCATGATGCAATTCCCCCATAATGCCATTTTGTATGTCATTGTGAATCCCTTCTCTTATAATAAGTATGGGCTCATGAGCTTTGCAACGGGAACACGCTGAGTTAAGCTCACCATGACTTTACATCTGTGCAGCCTAAATTCAACTTAACCTCGTTATTTTCAGTGTATTTCAACGTTTTTTTTAAATCATTGTTTTTTATGGTCCGCTAGCCGTGGCCTTCCCCCATGGCCAGTGGTCAAGGCTTTTGGCAGTGTCCATAGTACATGTTCCTCCAATATGTATCTTTCGGACACACTAGGTAGTGAGCACAGCATTTGGCCATGCCCACTGTATATTTTAAAGCACTACCGCGGCACTAGCCATGGCCTTCACCCTTGTCCACTGTACATGTTCCCCGAATATGTTTCTTTTTGACCCAGTATATAGCCTTTGGCCCTGGCCAGTGAGCATGGTCTTTGACCATGTCCACTCTATATTTTTAAACACTGCTGGGCCACTCGCTATGGACTTGGGCAGTGTCCACTGTACATGTTGCTCCAATATATTTCTTTTGGCCGTGGTCACTATACATATCTTTGAAGCCTACTGGCATATACAGGGTCATGCCCACGGAATTTTTGAAAACACTACCTTTCTTTCTTACTCACTGCCCATGGCCTTTGCACATGGCCCCTTTACATGTTGCCCCAATAACTTTTTTCTGGTCCCACTAGCCATGGCGTTTGGCCTACGCCAGTACCCATGTCCTTCAGCTGTGCACGCTCTACATATTTCTCCAATAGGTTTCCTAAACATGCCCACTAGCTGTGGCCTTCTTCCCTAGCCACACCGCTAGATTTCCATTGGGCACACTAGCCATGGCCATCAGCCATGTGCTCTTTCCATTTTCCACCCCTTGAAATGTTGCCCCAATAGGTTTCGTTGGTGCCCATTAGTCATGGCTTTTGGCTGTGTCCTTTTCCCATATTGCACAATTTGATTCCTTCAAGTAACCCTGCAGCCATATCCATTGGCCACACCCATTACCCCCAAGCTCACTGTAGGTGTAAAATTCCACTTTCTTAATATTAATCTCAATTTTTTAACTCTCTCTTTTTTAAAATGTTTTCCTCATAACCACAGTTATATTAGCAATGCACTACAAATAACCCTGGTTATCCGCAAACACCCGCAAATAACCACAGTTATCTGTAAAAAGCACTCCAAATCTAAAACTCTTCCCTGCCTCCCAATCACCCACCAAGAACCCCCCTCCTCTTGACATGCCTGCCCCCCCCACCCATCAAATTCCACTCAAGGACTGTCTCAGGAGGGTGAGAGAAAGAAGAAAAGGAAACATGTATGTTTTATTGTGTGTAAAAATGGCCGAGGGGTTGTCGACGTGCTCCAGGTAATTTTTACTGTTGGTGGCCAACACAGACAGAAAAAGGTGTTTGTGGACATCCATTGAGAGTAGTGGTGTTATGTTATATGCTACACCAATGCTTAATTGGGATGTAATACTTATGTATTGGAACTAGTATGTGTGACTAATAGTTATGTAGTACAATGTGAATCCTAGGTGGATGCAGAATAGGAATTTTGGAGTGTGGTTATAGCAGTAGCAGTAGTACTAGTAGTAGTAGTAGTTGTCATAGTAAATATTGATGTGGCCATGGCCAGTGGCCCGATTGTTCACCTATGCCCTGAAATATCTGGTAACTGCCAATGGCCACAATAGTATGCTTACTTTATTTTGATTGCCAGCATCAATGTGGATACTGGACATGGCTTCAATAGTTTGCTTAGTTGATCATGGTAACCAGGGAATATTGTTTGCGACATGACCAGATGAAGTGTTGATATAGTAGTTGTAGTAATAACAATACATATGGTTGTGGCCATGACCAGTGGGCAGATTGTTTGTGGCATGGCCCAAACAATCTGACCACTGGCAATGGCCACAATAGTAGACTTACTTGGTGTTGAATGTCGGCAACAATATGGCTACTGACCATGGGTACAATAGTGTGCTTAGTTGGACATGGAAACAAGGGAATATGTTTCGGGGCATGACCGTATGGAGTGTGGATATAGTAGTAGTAATAACAATACAAATTGCTGTGGACATGACCAATGGCCAGATTGTTCAGGGCATGTTCCGAACAATCTGGCCACTGGCTATGGCAATAATGGTATGTTTACTTTGGGTTGAATGCCTGCAACAATGTGGTTACTGCCCATTGCTAAAATAGTGTGCTTAGTTGGACATGGTAATAAGGGAGTATCTGTGTTTCTTTTTCTGTAAAAAAAGAAAATGTAGTTAGTTGTAGAATATGGCATAGATGATATATGTACTTAACGTTTTACACAGACATTTACTTGTTTTACCCTCATAAGTAGTACATTGTACGTGCTATGTTTTCTACAATATCTGTGTATGATACACTCTTGTTGTATTAACATATTGTAATCATTGGGTCATGGTGAAAGAAATCCAAGCTGGATTCAGAAAAAAAGCATTGTGTACATTTACTGTTAATAACACTTACATCTTGTTTAACTTTTTTCAGACTGTGAAATGTATGAAAGGGAGACAAATTCTGGAAGTAAATATTTTCCACAATTGGCAACAATTGGAAATGAAGATTGATTGCTATATTTGAATTACTTAAGTTGTGCTGTTGAATTGAATTATAAAGGACAAGAGAAATTGGTCTGTCTTTGGTTTGAAGGACCTGCATTGTTTTTTTTCTATTTTTACAAGGATTATAGCGAAAACTGCTATGGTTTCCGTTTGTACTAGTAGTCTGTTTAAAGGTTTTCTTTTTTAAGGTACAGGGTACTATGAAGAGTCAGGAAGGAAACTCGGACACAAGTTAGACATGTTTTTGATTGAAGAATTTTATTTAAAATAAAAAGGTTGGGAAAAGACCACTCTGACCCTGCGCTAAGAGGAATTTCCCTACCTAAACCAAAACTAAGGATCTTTCTGTGTCAGGATGTCAAAATCAAAACTGTCCATGTATCCAAACGTTCTATTTTGAACCTCACAATATAAACTAAACTAAATGGTGAAAAGGGAAATGTCTTTAATCTTTGATGCCTTTGAAACAAAAAGTTCATAAAGAAAAAGTAAGTAGTTCCAACTCAAATGTTCTCCCTACCCCTGAAGTTCTCTTCAATATAAACAGTTCTTTATACAACAGTTCCTTGTATCTATCTGGGCCCACAGTGGCACTGTCATACTCACAAAACTTTACACTTTCAGAATTCTGGTGTCTTTCTCTGCCAGGATTGTTGTTCCTGCTCATCTACCAACACAGTCCTAATATCCTTTCTTAGGACTTCTTGTTTCTACACATTTGCAATTGCCTGATGTACACTACTTCCAGGACTTCTTATGCTCACACACTTGATATTGCCTGGTGTACTTTCCAGCCAGCGCTTCTTATATTCATGCACTTGTAATTGTCTGGTATACTCTCCTGTCAGGACTTCTTATACTCATCCACTTCCACAATTGTACATTTACTTTATTGGATAATATATCCTCTCATTTTCCATGTATTTGCATTCCATGCACTCACATACTGATAAGGGCATTGATTGCAATTCACTGTCTCTTATCACAATTAGTCTCTTTGCTTTCTTTTGGTCTTCTCACTGGTTTACTATTATTTGCATTTGGCATGGTTGCCGATAAGCCCCAGTGTCCTCACTGGCCTTGGTTGTCTCAGCAGCTCTTGCTGGCATTCTCGGGCTCATTTGTGGTCAACCGCTGAAGGTGCACAGCCTGCTTCCCTTTTGTGGCTGCTTTGTTGGCATTCTTCTGTTTCCCATGGCTTCCTTTCAGCATGTCAGTTTTGCTTCAGCCACTCGCAGTTAATGGGCTGCCCTCTATGGTTAGCGAATGCCCAGGAGTATTTTCCTGGCTCTCTACATCTCTGCAGTGCGTACCATTCTTGCAGTGATTCCCTTCTTCCTGGGCGGTGAGATGTGTGGCTCCACAACACCGGCCTGTGCCTTGCAGGATCTCCGGCCTCTCGGGGAGGTAAACTGAACTCTAGCCAACACCAGCAGCAGCAACCTTTGACACTTTCCTGCTGGTCTTTACATTTCCCAGCTGTAGGTGTTTTTGGACAACTAGAGTGTTCGCTTGGCTTGAGGTTTATTCTGCTCTGCACTGTTCTTCTCCCCTCCTTGTTCCAGCATTTAGGTAATTCTGGGGAAGAAGTCTATTGCCAAAGGTTGACAAAAAGAGTCTCGATAATTACTTACTTTCAAGAGGTCTGGATGGTAAAGCAGTTCTGGATGATGAATAAATGGAACTCGTGAAGTATTCTTGTTATATCCACATGGTAGATCAAATTGGATGCTTGGCCTATATGCTGTGGGGAAGAGTATTCTTCCAAGGGGGAGGTGTAGAGGTATGACAATAAGCCATTAGGATATTGGGTATGTGAGGATTATCTTGAAGTGCAGATGGAGGATGCCATGACTCATCCATCAAAGCCATAACATCACCTGAGATGTTGTCTCCTCCCATGTGATCCTCCCTTATATAGCCACCCCCTGGGTCAGGATCAGATGGCGTCTACCATCCCCTGGCCACATGGGAGGAGGTCATCACCAGGAAATCAGTGATGACTCCATTGGATTAATCACTGTACCTAGAGTGTGCAGTACACACAGTCTGTTATATTTGAGGATGAAAGGAATGTCAGAGTTGACTTTGTTAGTGTCAAAGCTTAATACGAATATACCAGTGAGTGTATGCAGATGTGAAAGTGCTGTGTTTTAGAATCAATCTGCTTTTTAGGCATAGAGTTAATAGTGTTTCTAATCCAGTTGTGTTTGAGATAGATTTCCCTTAGTGATTATGTTGTGCTGTTGCTTGTTGACACATAGGGAGTGTTGTGCCATGTACTTCAACTTTGTCTGTGCAGGTGATGTGGACTATTGGTTGCATCACATTTTTTAGCATTGCTTTGTTAAATCGGGTACAGTTTGCAATCGCTGGCATTAAGTACATGCATTTTTGATTTTGTTAAGTACTTTGTTCCATTATATCAGGGTCAGATGTGTTTTGGCCATACAGCTTATTTATTAATCTATTTGACAAGGATGACTTTGCTTCCTCAGTAACCACACCAATTCTAATGCATTTTAAAATGTGAGCATGAGATGAATTAAAGAAAGCATTAGGTTGGAAACTGTGCTAGAAGAACTTTCATTTATCATAGAATTCTGCTTAATTCCCTTACAGCTTCTGCTGACAATTTGTAGTATTCTAATTTGTTTTGCTGTTCCACTGGGAGGAGGAGTAGTTGGTGTAAAGTTACACCTCTATTGTTGTAAGCATCTAGACCTGTGGGGGCTGTTACAACAGCTAAACAGTTATTATTTCTGTTGTCTTTGAAAAATGTCCTGATTGTTTAATTAAGAAGGTTTTGCCACAACCAGTGTCACCACTTACATACAAGAGCAGAGGTTTGTAATTTGTACAAGTGCATGTATTATTTTCATGTTTTTGACCATGTTCAATTTCTTCAGTGGCTTCTAGGTAAAAGCTGAGTTGTTCATCATTTAACAGTGATTTGAGCACTGATAAATCATCTTTCAAGTGTTTGGATTGAAACTTTGTGTTTCCTAGCTCATTCATTGCTATTTCTGCTTCATTCTAAATAAGTGGTTCTTCAAGTGGTTCTTGGCTTGCTGTAAGAGATTGTTGACTCCCTTCAGAAGTGGATCTGTCTAGTTGTGTTTCTGTTTCTTCTTCTTGTTGGCTAACATTTATTTGTACTGTTTAAAATTGTCATTTGTTGTACTGATTTAATTTGCCTTGAATGCCACTTCAAATGTTTCATGGTCACCTAACAAATCTTCCTCTTTTGTTCAAGGTTTGAATAGCTGCACTAGTGCAATTTAATAAAGTTATCTATGCTCTGCAGATTTAAATGATAATTTTACATGGTTAACTAGAAGGCGTTTGTAGACTTTCTTCACAATTTAATACTGAGCATTTGCCAGTTGTCTCATTTCGCATTACAATATTTTTGTATGTATAGTTTTGGGCTATATCCTACAGATACATGTTTTACAAAGCAATACTTCTGTTTGGATAGTATTTATCAATCTGATACTTTTTTAGGATGTCTTGGCTTTTGGGATTTTCTATAACTGTAGATTCAATTTCTTGGTGAAAATTTAGTACTGAGACAGAGAATATTTTCAAATTTCCCATACACGGCTGTGCCTGTTAAATGATCTGCAGCTTTGTAGGGCCCACACTCTCTCTGTGACAGCATTTTGATACCAAAGCTGTACATTTATTTAAAAGGGTTTTGGCAGATGACAGAAGTCTTTTTGCTCAGTTTTCTCAGCTTTGGTGTAATAGGATGTGAGATATCTTGCAACGGTAGGATTATAATCATTGATGTGCTTGGATGCTTCATCTCTTTTAATGTATTTGTTTATGGTAGATTTGTGTTTGACACTGCGCCGACCAGAAGACATTCAACTATGTACTTGATCTTTGGTACAAACTGATCTACAAATCCACAATTACATTTGGTGAAGTATTTTCCTTTGTATTTGTATCAACGTTGGCAGTTTTTGACACACTTATGTAATTCGCAATTTACAATTTGTGTCCATAGGTTGTTAATGAAGTTTTTAATAAATTGTAAAACAGTGTCAGCACTGTTGTGGCCATATATGGGAGCATTTTACATCCACAAATGCCAGTAGATGTGTCCTCTGAATTGATATTCTTTCCTCAAAAATAAGTGTTCTGCTTCTCCAAGTGAAAGACAATTTCTATTACAGATGACATGTAACATGGCAATGAAACAATGGGGAAAGTATCTTGAGACATTGACAGTCTCAAGTGAATATAGTTTTCCTTACTATTTATGTCTATTCCTTCTGTATTTTTGTTTGCAATTTGTAGGGAGGCATGTAAGTCATCCCATATATATTCTGCACAATTTATGTGGGGGTAGGTTCCTCAACATGCAGCGTACATCAGCATAATGTTAGATCCAGTATTCCTTCATACCACTTATATTTGTGAAGATATTGTAATACTTGACTGCATCTTTGTCTTTTATATTTTGAAAGGGTGACATGTTTAGAAGGTCGGTGCCCATATTTAACGTGTGTGCAACTCCATAACATAGATTTGCTAGTTTGCATTCAAACAAGAGATCG
The DNA here is from genome assembly GCF_040938575.1 of Ambystoma mexicanum. Lineage (NCBI taxonomy): Eukaryota > Metazoa > Chordata > Amphibia > Caudata > Ambystomatidae > Ambystoma > Ambystoma mexicanum. The sequence continues at coordinate 358,168,366 of NC_090928.1, forward strand.
AAAATGTATTTGACATTTTGCCAGTATCTTGGATCTTCACAATACATCCGTAGAGAACTAATAATGATGCCTAGATGTTTTTGGGTCATTCATTGAGTCTTCCTGGTTTTCCTGTAGGGAAGAGTAGTGGAAAATAAGGTGTTTCTAAACTTTTTTCCAATATACTAATTGGAGACCCTTTGCAATGATGCATTTGATATGTTTATAAACCATCTTCTGTGGTGTCTCTGGAATGTAGTGGCTAATTGTATGCTGATCAAGAATGTTATCCATAGTGATAGGATCAACATGTTCAAATTTACCAGTTTGTAGTATATCTTCATATATTTGTTTATTTTAAGTTTACTTTTCTGCTTATATCTTTGTAGTATTCATTGTTTTGTTGAAGATGCTGTAGGTTTGATTTAACTTTGATTAAGTCAACTGGTTGTTGCCAAATGTGTTTGTCTTTTGTTGTCACACCATTAACTAGTACAATCAAATGCTGTACCCGCCATCCTGCTCCGAGTGTTTCCACATGTATCCTTAAGGTCTAATGGTAAGTAAACTGCCTTGCCCCAAATGTCTTTGAGTAATTCTGAGGGAGGTAATTTGGCAGTCTTGGGAAGCAGACGTATTATAGCTTGGAATGGGTGTACTCTTTTAATTATGATACTCTTATAAAAATTACATTGTTGGAGAGCATTATAAAGTGGAAATATTTATCCAGTTATTATTGATAGCTTGAGATGGCATTTGGTTACCATCAACTTACTAATACAGTGTATGCAAACTATTAAGGGATCATTTATGTTGTATTTATTTTCTGCTGTTAAATGCGAGGCCAATTGGAACCATTGTGATTCCTCATTGTCTTCTATCTTGTAGAACATATCTACAATGTTTATACTTTTGTTATAGAAAGTTATTTGACAACAGACATTTGCTTTGTCTTGAATATCATCAGACAAACATGTTTTCAACCTTTGCTGAATGTGCACTATTTGTCTGAGGACCTTCTGTGCTGTTCCATTTAGGATATTGCCATTGAGTTTTTGTAGTTCTAGAGCGGAACCACACATTGTAGAATGGTGTATTGCTAATATTGCTTGTGATGGAAGGTGCTTTTACAAGAAGTTATTGAAATGCAGGATAAAGAATGTCCTCGTAGTCCAGTGTGGATGCGCACTGGACAGGAGGCCATGTTTTGTAAAATATTGATTCTACTGTTATCTGGTATTTTGATTGCACTGTTATCTTTTATTTTAACATTGTGATTGAGGAATTGTCATAAACATTTGAAGGATTTTTGACAAACATTAAATATTGAGCTGCATGTCAATTTGTACACTGAGTGACCTTTGTGGACATCAGGGACATTTGGTTGAAAGTTTACTGGGGAAGATTATTCTGTTAAGGTTTCTTTTGCCATAATAGTCTATCCTATGATGTCATAGTCTCTTCCATTAGTATGTATGGCAATTGCGTGTGTTTGGTATTGGATGCATGCTTCTTCATTGAAATATGGTTTTATGCTACTGGTGTAAAACCACTCACCAGCACAGATGTTAGAAAAGTTATTTATATTCACATTGCACATAATTTGTAACTAGATTTTAATTAATTTTTGTAGTGGTTTTATTCTGTTTAAAAATAATATAAATATATATTTTTTAGTTTGAATGATCTGTCATTCAGCGCTTCAGGTATCAGTTTTCTTTGGTACTTTTTAAGTGAGGAACATTACTTTTCAGCTCTTTTTATAAGATTGGTAAGATCTTTGCACTGGAAAATGTTTCAAAAATGATTTTTTGAGTGTTGTATTGTGAGTACATTGCCATTGCTAGATATAGTTTGAGGCTCATTTTCAGTTGTACATTTTGTGCTACGTACTTGGTTACTTTTCTTTTTGGATGCAGGATGAACACTTTTGTTTGTAGTGACTTTTGTTGTACATTGCAAGATTAGAGTTACTTATTCTCTTGCTTGTACATTTTCTTTACATTGTTTCCGTGGGCGGTGAGCAAATGACTTTCCCTTATTTGTATCTTCTTAATCTTTTCTACGTTTTCTATAGAGCTGAGTTTTATTAGGCATTGTTTTGTATCTGCTGGAGAACAGGAAGTGTGTACTTTAGTTTTGTAGAAGGGTTATGTGGGTGTTATTGTACAGGGATGAGGAAGAGTGTTGTATGGATAATAATATGAAATAATACTGGGATGAGGATAGGGGGTGTTGAAGTGATAACATAGATTATAATTGCAAAGTGGTATGAGGAAGGGGGATGTGGGCATATGATTTGAATACTTGTATGGAGAAGTGAAAATAGAGCAATGAATCCATTGTTATTGAAATTACATGCAGGAGAGTGGTGTAAGCATAAAGATATAGATTAGTGTTGGGTATTGAGATGAGGAAGAGGGGTGTTGGACACATAATATATATTCTAGTTGTGCAGTAGCATGTGGAAGAGGAATGTATAGATAATGGGAGCTGTGGCCTTAAATATGTGTAGATGAAGAGGCCATAGCCCACTGGTGTAGTAGTATGAGGAAGAAGGATATGGGAATAATGCAGAAAAATGTGGTTTCTGTAATGGTACAAGGAAGTGGGAAGTGGGCAAGCAAACAATGAATGCATTGGTGTTAGTGAAGTCACATGAGGGAGAGTAGTCTAAGCATAAAGATATATATTAGTGGTGGCAACTGGGATGAGGAAGAGGGTTGCTGGAGTAGAAATATAGATTACAATTGTGCAGTAGGATGTGTAAAATTAATGTTTAGATAATGGGAGCTGTGTACTACAATGTTTCTGGAGGAAGAGGATGTTAAATATTATGATTTAAGACAATCAGGCTTTGTGAGTGGAACAGACTGCGGCCTACATCTGTTTCTATTAAGTCTACTAAAGGCAAAAACATTAAAAGCAAAGGAGTGCCTATATGTTGCATTTATCGATATGGAGTCGGCATTTGACTCCATAGACAGAGAGCTTATCTGGTCTAAGCTGGTGAATAGAGGCGGCCCTAAAGATCTTGTGGCTGAAATAAAAGATCTATACACAGGAACAACTTTGCAGATTAGGCTGAATAAAGATGGATGCCTTACCAAAGAAATAGAAACGACTAAGGGCCTAAAAGAGGGCTGCTCCTTGGTACCTATAGTGTATAATTTTTTCATCAGTGACATGCCAAACGTATTGGACCCTCCAAGATCTTGTTTGCCTAAAATTAAAGTAGAACCCACTGGCTGGTTAATTTACGCGGACGATTTTGTCCTATTAGACAGGACTCCTTTAGACCTGCAAAAAAAACTAGATGCGTTACAGGCATATGTTACCTTAAACAATCTGAAAATAAGTGCAGAGAAAACGGAAATCCTCCTTATTCAAAATCCAGGAGGCAGAAAGAGAAGACCAAATATCTGGGAATTATGATTAGTGCCGGTAGAACAGTCAGCATGGATTGCAAACCTAATTCTGAAAACTGACCAACTGACAGCCCAGGCTATGGTTATCACCAGAAAATACTGCAAATGTTCTCTTTTGCCAGTGATCCAATTTTACAACCAGAAGTTGGTACCAGCCCTTACTTACGGTGGTGAAGCCGGTTTTGGGTCTACCCAGTTAAGCATGGCAAAAGCTTGAGAGTAAGTTCTTGAAACGACTGTTACGGCTGCCAAAATCTATACCTATAGAAATTGTAAGACATGAGATGGGCCTAATATCCATGCATGGAAGAATCATAAGTAAATCACACTCTCTCTTTGGTAAATGACATTTCTGTAATTGCCCACCACAATATGACATCATTAAAAAAAGGGGAGATGGATCATCAAAATGGATCTTGAATGAATGGACTGCAAACTGTTTGGAAATATTAGCAGTGCCTGTCTATAAAAACCTTATGTGAAAATCCGCTCTGGGTGAAAAGAATGATATGAGCTGCGGATTGGGCAGAAACAGAGGCAAAAAGGTCAGCTTAAAAGAATTACAACTTATCAGATACTTTGAATAGTCACCTAAATGTAGTGGCAGTATACCTGAGGAAGTGTCTGAGTGCTGGCTTTTTGTGACACATACTTAAGATTTTGCCTCAACGTTCTTCACACAAAATCTGAGTTCTTTTGTTACGGAGTGCGGGTGAAGGACAATAATTGTAGACTATCCAACCATCCAGAGGAAACTCTGCAGCCTTTGACACTTTACTGCCCAGACCTTCGAACAGAGAGTACTTTAATGTTATACGGAAATGAAGAACATAGCGGGTACCGACCCTTATCTATGGTGGAAACATCTGTATGGGAGCTCTACTCAATCCGTAACCAGATGTATGATAAAGTTCCTGGAGAGAATCTTCAAAAAGAGACTTAGAGACGTCTTAGGAGCTTGAAAAAGCTATGACTTGTTAAACTAGGCAAATGTATCCTAGCCACCGAGTTGAGAACATTCATTTGAATGTGGTGATAAACCAGGACCATTGAGAGGGGCCCTCTGAGGAGGAGCTTTAAGGGTCTTTGTTTGGTTTTTATTTGTTGCATGTCTATCTCATTGCTTTTCCTTTGGACCACATTCTCTTGGATCGCATGTTGGTCTGTTAAATTTCTATACCTTTACTGACTCTTCTTCTGTGTTTTAAATTGACAATAATGGAGAAACAAACATTTTTAGCATTAAAACTGTATGTTTATGAATTAAAAAATGTTTTTAAAATAAATATCTCTGCCGCTGTATGTAAGTGTAACACTCACTTGTCTGGCTTCAGGTTCAATGTAAATACGAACAACAGACAGGTTCCCTTGTCTTTTACTCATAACTAATAAGCAGTGCTGTAACAGTGCCACAATGCCTCATGGCCGCTTTGTGCACTTTATAAATTAAAATAAATAAAATACAAAATAAATCAATAGACCTCTGGTGTAGTGGAATGAGGAAAAGGGATGTGGTGGTGATGATTCAGAATAATGTGATTTCAGTAATGGTATCAGGAAGGGGGAACACAACAATTAATGAATTGTTAGTACATTTACATGATGGTTAGTGGTGTTAGCATAAATATATAGATTAATGTTGGATATTGGGATGAGGAAGCAGGTTGTTGTGGAAATGATAAACATTTAATTTTGCAAGTAACATGAGACATGAAGATATATAGTTTATAGGGAATATTGTAGAAATTATTTGTAGAGTGAGAGGTTGTAGAACTGTGGGGTGTTGGGTAAATGATATGGATTGTAGTTGAAAAGTGGGTTGTGGGAGAAATATCTATAGGTGATTTAGTTGTGTGATGAAATGTGTGCAGTGTTATAGGTTGGAGACTGGTGGTGTTATAGGATAAGGAGGAATGGTGTGCTGTAATGGAAACGAGTGTGATTGCAGCGATGAAATGAGGAAGTGGGAACTATAGAGTATAGTCTGAATGGATAACTTAGAATAATACATAGTATGTTTATGCTATTGAAATTGTTACAACATACATGCCACATTGATATATTCACTTTGAAGAAATTGAAGAGTTTTTATTCTTCAGTATGTTCCTGTGGTAATCTTTTGTTTATCAGAAAAGGAAAAAGAAAAATGATTGGCAATTGTGCAAATTCTACAATGTATATAGTAGGGCATGACAAATATTATGGAGGCGAAGTAATTTTAATAACACTATTGAACTATTGTGATGGCTGATGCATTGAAGCATGTTTTGCAGCATAGAAAACCACATTCAGTTGAAGTTAAGTTAAAGGGAAGGTTGTATAATGTGTTGTAACATGAAGGTGAGTTATAGTTTTGACAGAAGGTAGGCCATTTTTAAAAATAAATATGTCATTCTTTGTTGTACTCTACATTGATAATTGAGGTGTTTCTAATTACGGGATTGCTTCCTGGTATAAGTAGTATCACATGTAGCAGTCACTATACAAGCACACATACCTTTAAAAGCACTCATGAAATATTGGGATAGATGCCTCAGTGAAGCATGTTTTGTAGTGCAGAAAACCAGTTATAGTCGAAGTGAAGTTAAGGGCAAGATTATATAATGGAGTGTAGTTTGAAGGTCTTTTATAATTTTGACAGAATGTAGGTCATTGAAAAAATGTCATTATTTGTTATACTGTAGCTTGATAATGGAGGTACTTGTAATTGTTGAATTGTGCAATGCTACAAGTAGTTGTTTATGTAAGTCACTATGTAAGCAGACATACTTTTAAAAGCCCTAATGAACTATTGTGATAGGTGCTGATGTGACTCCAGTAACTCTGGATGTTATATTACAACAGAGGTGGTATAGAATATCCCTTTTGAAAATTAAAACATACTTGTTGTATGTCTTCTTAGATGTAGTTTGTGGAATGTAGATCATGTGTATTTTGGAAACAGAATTCAGTAAATGTTTGTACAGTAGGTTGCGATAAAGCAGGCTCTGAATCAGAGCACAAATGCACTCTCAGAGTTGAAAGATGCATCTGAACTGTTGAACTAACATGAGAGGGTTAGATGTAGGGTTTTTGGATGTGGTTGGTGGATGGGTGTGTAACTGTTTGAATGTAGATGATCAGTGAGTGTTGCAGAGCTAAGGTTAAAAATGGAAGAAGGGCTGCCCTGTGGGACGACGTCAGTGGATATACGTGACTGTTCACGGACGGACTGCATGAACCATCTGGGTGCTTTTACCATAGCTTTTATAGAAAGTGGACTGCAGAGACTGCGGACACACCTCGGATGTTCGCAGATGTCAGGAGGCTCAACCAATCAGGTGTTCTCTTTGTGGAGGAGGAGTTGAACTGCAGAGGAGACCAGTGCATTGCTTCATTTCCTGTATGAATTGCTGAAATCATGGAACTAAACTGAAGACTCCTTGGATAAAAGGAGATGTTTTAGTTAATTGGCCACATATATATGCAGAGCATCTTGGCATCTAACATAATCTTTGCTTTGAAAAGTTTGAAGTGGTATCGTATGGAGATCATAACATGAAAAGGAGTCAACTATTACCCGAATGTGAAGATATGGTGCATTTAAAACATCCAGAACGGATTGTAGTAGATTGTGGAGTTAATAGTTTAGCGTATGTAACTGGTGTATCTTTGCAGTTTGCCATGAAAGATACTTCAAAATTCTGATGACACATTTTCCACAATGTTTATTTTTCCCCAAATTACACAGAGACAAGTGCTGAAAAGATCCAAGCTATTTTGTCCACGAATAGAAAATGCAAGGTGAAATGTGAATAAAGGCGTATGTGCATTTCTGTGAGGTTTTGCAATGTCATCTTTTGAAAATTATCATATACGACCTGATGGAGTGAAAATTGTTAGAAAAAATGAAGTAGATATTCCAAGTGGAAATTACCATTTTCCTTGCAGTATTTGGAATGCAGTGAACTTTTTTTTTGTTAAAGAAAGGAAGTTGGAAGAAGAGTATGTAATGAAAAAATGTATGAGTACACATTGTATGTATACGTATTAATACCACAGTCTTACAAGAACAAAATGGCTCTTTTAAGAGCCAACATCAAAGAGTACCAAAAAAAGAAGTCAAGTTGATACAGCTTCCATTCTATGTTTTTTAATCGTATAGACATAGTCTCCTGTCTGCAGACATCCAGGGTGGAAATACACAGAAAGGGAGCGTATTGTTTTGCTGGTGTAATATGAATGGAAGTTGTAAAAGCCTTCAGTAAGGTTTTATGGCTTCTATCCATGCCACACTGCATTTTCAAATGTTGGCTTGACAGAGAAGAGGGGTGGAACAGAACTTCATTTGTGTCACCTTTATTCCACTGTGTTGTACACATTCCCAAGTATTTGGGGGAGGGCAGGGCCAGCAACAACTATGAAGGAGGTAAAGATATTGCTCCACACTTCAGGAACTGCGCCACACTGAATACTGGTGAAAAGGCTGATATTTATTGTGTTGCCCTTTATAGATAACACGTGTTTCGAAACGCCAGTGTCTTTTTCAAATCAGGGCTATTAGGAAAGCTATATTCCAAATCAAGATTTTCCAATAATATGGAACAAACAGTCACGGGATAAATCCCCCTCCGAGTTGCACACAATCTTCTGTCGTCTGAATCAGTGATGAAGGAGGGACAAGTGGAGACAGGAAGATGAATAGTACTGCTGATGAAAATAAAATAGGGGCAGTTCCTTTGTGGGCCTTCACAGCAACCTCAAAGGCACTGCAGTATGTCTCCCCCTGCAGATGAGTGCATTGCAGTATATACATTGGATGGTTGTCCCGTGAAGGTAGTTATCAACTACCTCTTGTATAGCTTACAATGCAGCTGGAGGAATTCTCTGCCCAAATGGAATTAGTGTTAGCAGGAGTGGACGGTGATTGTGCAGTAGAAGAGGTACTTCTATCTCCTGAGAATGGAAATGCCTTTCTCAGGTCAGTCAGATGGAAGGTATGTGGTTGTGGCAATTCATAGAGGTGGTGGTGAAGGAGTACTGCCCCTTCTGGCCACCGCTCAGTGTGACACCACACTCAGCACAGTACACACAGGCAGCCTGACCCTCCAACAGTGGGAAATAACCTCCACATTTAGGATTCTCTCCGACCATCATACGTTGAAGGTATCCTCCTCTTACTCCTGCAGCTCATCGGATGCAGTGCCCCTGTTCCCTTATCCAAGTCCTCCAGGTGGTCGCCGCTGAGGGGGTGGGATGGTCATGAATGATGACATTTTTCAGAGTTGCTTGCAACTAGCAAATCTTACTCCTCTCCTGAGCTCTGCCAGATTGAGAATTACTCAAATAAATGAATGGGTCCACTTGGAGGAACCCGTCAGTGGTCTTTCCTCCTGTCTGTGAATCTTCAGAGGTCAAACAAGGGTGTTAAAAGTTGTGCAAAGTTCAAGGAACAACAAAGAATGCTAGTAGCCGTTGTGGAATGTTAAGATTTGAACTTGAGAGTTGGTAAGGTGGACGCAAATTGCATTTTAAAATGTCCACAAAGCACAAACATCGGCCACAGACACATCATCAAAGAGCACTGGCATGGTCACGTCATGATGTCCGCGGCTGTCCTAGACCACATCACACCATTTGTGGATGTTAGCCACCCGCGCGTCGTCACTCGGGTGCACTACAACAACCGCTGCCACTCCCTGACGTTCACGAACTGATTAAAAATGCATTAGGACGTTGCAGACACATTCGTTATTTGCAAACAATTGCACAGCCAGATGACATCATTCAGATGCGCTATGGTGACCATGACCATGCACCCGCATACGTGAAATAGTTAAACGTGCATCTTTGCCAATGCGAACATGTCTGTCAGTTTGTGAATGTCAGCTGACATCACTGTATACAATGGTGCGGCAGCAAACAGGTATATAGTCCGCAGACTTCAAATTCTGGTTTAAAAAAAAAACACACATATTTACATGATATGATATCATATGATATGGCATTTGTAACGCGCCTATACACAAGTGTTTCAAGGCGCGACAAGGCAGGGAGGGGGGAACAAGGGGAAGACAGACAACGATCCTACTAGGCCAGGTGTCATTTAGATCACGCAAGTGCAGGGGTAAGGGGAAGGGAAAAAGTGCAAGGGGAAGGGAAGGGGGGGAAATGCAGTACAAGGTAAGTAGTATAAAATAAATAAAATAGGGCCAGCTGGTGGCAAGTGCAAGGTAAGTGCAGACAAGTGCTGGGAGGGGGGGCTGTAGGGATACAGAGACAGTCCCGCAGTGCAGGGGTTGCTAGGGAGGCAGTGCAAGTGGAGAATGGCTGGGCCCAGTACCGAGGTCGGTGAGAGTGGCCCAGTTGCAGATTCAGTGCAGTTTAGTGAAGAATTTAGCAGGGGAGAGGGAGAGAGAAAGCAGAAGCAAAGAGGAAGGTTTTGAGGTGCTTCCGGAACCGGAGATGGTTCTCCTCAAGTTTCAGGGAGGCAGGAAGGCTGTTCCAGAGGGAGGCCCCTGCCACAGAGAGAGATCTATCCCCAGCTCGTTGCTTCGAGAAGCGGCTGACCCTGAGGGAGTTGGAGACGGATGAGCCAAGGGCTCGGGAAGGAAGATATTTAGGAAGAGAGAGTTGAAGGTATTCAGGCCCCAGGCCCCAGTAGGCCTTGTGGATAATGCAGAGGGTTTTGAACTTAATCCTCGCAGCTACTGGGAGCCAGTGTAGAGATTTCAGTCCTGGAGAGATACGGTCCCTGGGCTTGAGGCCAAGGACAAGTCTTGCAGTCCTGTTCTGGATGAGTTGCAGAGGGCGTAGAGTGGATGCAGGCAGATTAAGATAGAGGCTGTTACAGTAGTCCAGCTTTGAGAGAACCAGAGCTCGGGAGACAGTGAGCTTCTGGGGGAAGGAGAGGAAGGGAAGAATACCTCTGAGGAGGTGCAGTTGGTAGTGTGACTTCTTAGAGACGTCAGATATATGAGGAGAGAAGGAGAGTGTGGAGTTGAAGATGACCCTGAGGTTTTTTGCCTTGCAGGTAGGAGCAGGAAGAGGGCCAAGAGAGGCTGGCCAGAGAGCTGCAGGGAAGGAGGGAGTGGGTGTGCCGATGAGTAGAATCTCAGTCTTACTGGCATTAAGACAGAGGTCATTGGCGGCACACCATTCCTGGATAGCAGACAGACAGTCAGAGATGAGGGAAGGAGAGGAGGAGGCCGAGGGTAGCCTGAAAATGAGCTGGGTATCGTCCGCATAGCACTGAAAGCTGGGGCAGAGAGCGGCGATGCGGTGGGCAAGGAGTGCCAGATCCTGGTTGAACAGCCAGGGAGAGAGATTAGATCCCTGGGGGACACCACAGGTGGAAAAAAAGATGTCACAGAGGAAGGACCCCAGTTGGACCTGGGAGGGTCGATTGGAAAGGAAAGAGGTCAGCCACGCCAGAGCCTGACCAGTGATACCCAGGTTATCACGGACACAGTTGAGCAGGATGGCATGGTTGACCGTGTCAAAGGCAGAAGAGAGATCGAGCAGAATGAGAACACACAGAGTGTTGGAGTCGAGGTTCAAGAGCAGGTCCTCACGGATGTTCAGGAGAGCAGTTTCCGTGCTTCTGGCAGCTCTGAAGCCAGATTGATGGTCATGAAGACTACCAACAGATTCAGCAAGGAGGTTAAGCTGGGAGATGGCCAGTTTCTCCAGGAGCTTGCCCAGGAATGGAGTGATGGAGATTGGGCGATAGTTAGCCGGGCAGGAGGGGTCGGAAGAGGGTTTCTTAAGAAGAGGGTGCACAAGGGAGTGCTTAAGGGGGGATGGGAAGACTCCAAAGGCGAAGGAGTGGTTGCAAAAGTCAGCCAGGGCAGGTGCCAGGGAGTCGATGTGGTCCTTGATAGTTTTGGAGGAACAGGGGTGAACCTGTTTAGATGAGACTTTCATAGATCGGACTTGTCTGGAAACCTCGTCAGCAGAGAAAAGGGGAAAGGCAGAGAAGGAGGGAGGGCGGTTGGCTGCAGAAGGGCCAGACGAAGAGCAGGGAAGAGAAGGAGGGAGGTGATAGGAGGAGAGTGAGGACAGGATGTCCCGAGTTTTAGAGATGAAGTGAGAGGCCAGTGCAGTGCAGAGGGCCTGGGAGGGGACAGGAGAGGTAGAGACTGCTGCAGGGTTGGCAAGCTCCTTGCAGATTTTAAAGAGTTCGGCCGAGTTGTTAGATGCCGCAGAGATGCGGGCTTGGATAAGGGCTCTCTTCTTGGTGAGAACGGAGAGACGGTATTGCCTTTGGAGCAGGCGGCAGGCCAGTTTGTCAGAGGATGAACATGAAGCACGCCATTTCCTCTCTGCCACCCTGCACTTGCGTTTTAGGGTGACGAGATCCGAGTCATACCAGTAGTTGCATTTGGCTTTGGGCTTCAGGCGGATTCTCATGACGGGGGCAAGGATATCAAGAGTATCAGATATAGCAAAGTGGAGCATGGAGAGGGCTGTGTCAGGGTGGGAGTCAGCTGAAGGGGGAGGGGGGCGAGAAGGTGGCAGCGAAAGCCTCAACTGACACGCGTTTCATGGGTCGGATAACCGAGAAGGTGGGTGGCAGTGATGAGGGAGGCTTTGCCTGTGGGGTAGGGAGGGTGAGGTGGGAGGATAGGAGAAAGTTATCACTCCAGGAGAGAGGAGTGGAGAGAGGGACGGAGAGGGGAAGGTCAGAAGAGATCAGAGCATCAAGAGTGTGCCCTGCAGAATGAGTAGGCCCAGGCGGGAGAATAGAGAGTGAGAGAGGAGGTTGCAGAGGTCACAAAAGAGTCCGGAGGGGGGACAGGAGGCATCCAGGTGGATGTTGAAGTCACCAAGAAAGAGGAGTTGAGTGGTAGAGGACAGGAGTGAGGAGGAGAGATCAGCCCACTCAGAGACGAAGGAGGAAATTTGACCAGGTGGCCGATAGATAGTAGCCACGGTAAGGGAATGGCTAGGAGAGAGAGAGAGTCAGCAGACAAGACATTCAAAAGAGGAGTAGGTCTGCGTAGGAGTGACAGTGGCAGGAATCCACTCAGGGAAGATAAGGGCTACACCCCCCGCTGCACGGTTGGGCCTGGGCCCATTAACATTTAAACATATGATAGGGAGGGAGAATCACTGTGGGAAACAAAAATAGATGAATTTGCCTGTGATATATGTACATGGGTAGCAATCTCTTCAAAACGTGCCTCAACAATGTCCTTTTAAAATGATTGGGTTGATTGATGGGGGAAGGGTCACATTTACAGGTAGGGCAATGGAAATAAATATTTCAAATCACATGTTCTTTTAGTCTAGTTCTGTAATTTGACTTGTAAATTGACTCATGTACACGTAATTTGTTCACATGAGTTTCAACATTATTTATTCTATTTTCAAAGGCTTTTTCTTTTTTTCTCCATGAAAGGTTTCTTCTTCTTTTTGTTCTAGTTTCTTGGATATAAGAGATATGTATTTTGAGTTTAATAGTTTATGTTTTCATAACAGAATTGTATCATTTTGTAAAACATGTAAAATAATTTACTGTTAGGTACTTCTTCGGATATTTGTTCTTCTAGGAAGTATTACTCTAGCCATTCTAGAGTGTTTGCCATTTCTATTACAATATACAATGTTTATATTTAGTTATGTAACATTTTCACACACGTATTAAATACTGCGTGTTTATAAATACAATGAAAGTAAGTTTACTTACTAAAGTTTTGAAATTACCTTCGTCAGTGCAACACATCTTGTGCTTCAGTGCCTGCAGGTGTTGAATGTAATTGTTTATACAAGATATACAGTTCTCTTCAATATTTGGTACAATCTATAATATTGTGTTATCATGAAAAAAATTGTATTGAATTTTCCAACGTTATTAGGGATGTAAAACATGGTTGCATTCATTGTTTGCATTGTTGCTCTATGTATAGTTTTTCTACTAAAACAAAAACATTATAATGTGTCCCTCTGTGATTTTGGGAAATATTGATGCCATCTGTCCCCACATACATCTGCAGACAAGCGATACTGTCTGCTGATAGTGTAGCTATAATGTGGCAGTGGAGAATGATTTTTAAGTGCGAAGTTTGAGAAGAACACTTATGAAGTTGCTGGTAAATTAGGTTGCACTGGTAAAAACCTATGAAATTCAGTGACAAATCTTTGTTAAAGGGACGGTATGAGTAAGTTGCACTAAAAAACATGCAATTCACTGAAAAAATGTTGTTAACGGGAAGTTATGCTTAAGTTGCAGTTAGGAAAACCGATGAAATTAATTGAAAAAAGGGAGGTTATGGTTGCAAGATAAAATCGAAAAACCAAAGAAATGTGTCATTTATGTTAAGCTTTGCAACAATAACTCATGCCACTGCCATGCACTGCTAGAATTAACAACTAGTACCTCAAAGATGACATCACAAATATCTGTTTGTTTTATGTGATGCATTTTCTTCTGCGAGGTGGACTTCAATGAAATGGAACTGCTGACTTTCAGGGGTTTTGTTGTGTTAAATCTGAGCACCTTAACTCTCTCTTAACAAATCGTTTTTCATTGAATTTCAAGGGTTTTGCTAAACCTTGGTTTCCACAGGGCCCACTAGCCATGGCCTTCTGTCGTGGTCACTGTACGTATTGTACCAATCGTTTTCTTTTGTGCTCACTAGCCATGACCTTCAAATATTTTAAAAATAGACTACACGGAATAATCCCAGACCACTTGTTTTGTACCTGGTCCAATTACGTCCAGTGGTTTTTGCTGTGCGCTGCCCAGAAATGTGGACATTTTCTCTATTGGAAAATTAATTGGAGTAAGCCGAAAGCAGTTTATTTTTGCTTTCTTAATAGCTTTTTCATTTTTTAATGAATTGTTTCCAATTTCCAGTCTGGAGTACTTGTGACAAACTTCCTTCTCTTTGCAAAATATAAGCCAAATCCATCATGCAAGTCAAAAGTTATTAGTAATTATATTTTCTGATTTTCTATGGATCATGCTACTCACCTTCACTATAGTGCATCGACCGCCACACTATAATATATCTTGTGAAAACACTTTGGTTAAAACAGAGATAAGATGGCCTGAATGAATTCTTTGTAACAAAATGCATGACATTCAGCAGATAATGTGGGAAGGGAAGACAATCTTAACTCGGTGTACCCAACGCAGATGCCCCAAAGATGAAATATATCATGTCTTTGTTGATCCCTGTTGACATTGCATGTATGTGCTGCTGGGATGAACAACAGGATACTCTCCAAGTTAATATTGTGATCCTTCCCACATCTTTTGAATTTCATGGGTTTGTTGCGATGAATTGGATAATCCTAATTATGCTTTAACATGAGCTTTTTTCACTGACTTTCAAAGGTTTTGTTATGCTATATCTTCCCCAGGCCCACTAGCCATGCCTAATAGCAAACCAAATCACTCCAATTTCCCCTGAAAAACAAACATGTTAAAATAATGCAGCCACATTGATGTCGCCTCCTATTTCTGCACTAATCAATCCTGGTAATAATTCCGACAGTAGTGCATCATTTGCCAATTGCATGGGTCATGGAAAAACATTTTACAAGGAAATTGTCTTTCCCATTCTCAATGCCATTCTCCATCTGTCCCCTCGCTTTCTAGATACCCTTATCTGCCATGCACTATATCACTCCACAATGACCCTCTTCTACTATCCTTTTTCTTTCACTGATTCCTGTGATGCATTTTTTTAGTGTGTCTTGTGATATGTGCTTTGCAATACCTTATGAATTCTGCAGGATACACACGCAAGACAAAAATGGTCTGTCACAAAATGATCTATTGAACTCACCGCAAACTCTCCCACTACACATGTGGCGTTCCACCATTTCCCACCTCAAAATATAATTTGAAGCCCTTTTCATTGTTACTTTGGCACACTAATACAATGGGAATTTGTCACTTGAAGCAACACAAAAAATGTCAGCTTTCCTTTTCTTGAAAACATCACTGCTGCAATGCACCATGGGTATGGAGTTGTTTTTTTTTGACCGGTTTACCCAATTCTCAAAGGACCTGGGCGGCTTTACATCAAACCACAAAAGGCACACTACCCAGATTTGTGTCTAAGGTGTTTCTTATTTGGTGGAAATGCGTCCAGTGATTTTGGCACTGCAGGTGTTCAATGGAAGCACCTTTTTCTCTATGGGAAAAATTATTAGGGAGTAGGCTAAACATAGCTTTGATATTGTTTTGCTTTTAAATTTTGAACCGTTTAATGAATTTTCTCCCAATGTTCCAGTTAATACAACATATTTGGGAAATGTCATCCAAATCCATCTAGTGAGTCAAAATGTATTAGTAAGTAAGTCGGTTGGTATTAAAATTAGTAACATTGTTTTTGGCTTGTTATACTAAGTTCCAAATCCTGACACTGTCAGATGAGTAGATTTAGTTCATGATCAAGATACCAAACACTATAATGTTGTCCTAACTGTTGTGAGAAATTAAGGGCCTGATTCATGAAATAAAATTGCATGGAAAAAGGGGTGCTTGCGTCCAACATGTCACTGCGACACCACGAACGCCTTGCCCGAGACGCCCAGTGAAGGCGCATACCGTCTAGCGCAGTCACCTAAAAATGGGATGGAACACGTGGAATGGGGAACAACAAGCATAAATGTGGGCATCACGCCGGGAAGTACCACAGTAAAATACTTGCAACGCCCACACGTGCGCTAACAACATGTATTCATGGAATCGAACAAGGGCTCTCTGACACATGGAAAAAGACGCGCCAAGTCCGGAAACACGTCTGCCACGTGAAAGCTGGCGTAGGAGTCACTGCACACTAAAAACAATGCACAAAAAGTGTGTGCAAAAGCCAACGCGCATATACAGCTATGATGAATGCACAATTTTTCACAGCCATGATTGTGGGACACCACAGGAGGAGGAGGATAGCCAGGGCACACATCTTTTTTACCAACCCAGGACCAGCCTTTTTGGGAAGCCTGATGACCAGATCTATGGCAGGTATAGGTTTCCACCTCATATCATATTAGACTTTGTCACGGAGAGGGAAGATGACCTCACATCACCCACCCTGTGCTCCCAAGCCCTGAGTCCCTTGGAAAAGGTGCACAATGTACTGCATTTTTTGGCCACTGGGTCATTTCAGAAGACAACTGCCATAGTTGGGGGCGTTTCACAGGCCACGCAGTCATGCTGCCTGCACCAGGTGTAGGCAATCATGATTACATGCTGCTCAGTCTGCAGGCAAATATACATGCCCAGAACACCCGCAGAAAGACAGGCCGTGGTCCAGGACGTTTACGGGGTGACACACTTCCCTAAAGTGCTTGGTGCCATCGATTGCACCCATGTGGCCCTACGCCCACCTAGGGCCACAGAGTACATCTATCACAATCGCAAGCACTGGCATTCCATCAAGGGAATCATTACCTCTCTATATGCAAACTATCCACCCATGATAGTTTCATATTCAAAATGTCACCCCTAAACCGGGCCCTGGAAGCTGGGAGGCATGGCAACACATGGCTCATTGGTGAGTACAAATGGCCCTGCAAATGCATGCATGTCTCACACAGACAAAACCACACCACTGACAACCCATCTCACCTCCACAGGGGACAGTTCCTACCCTCTGACCACCTACATGATGACACCAATACGGAATCCCACCACACCACCCAGGTAAGATACAACGCAGCCCTTATTGCAACTAGGGCCATAGTGGAGTGCACATTTGGAGTGCTAAAGTCACGCTTCCGCTCCCTTGACCACTCTGGTGGTGAGCTACTATATGCACCACCAGTAGTGTGCAGGATCATTGTGGCAGCATGTGTCCTGCACAATGTTGCAACATGGCGTGATGTATCGGTGGACATGGTGGTGCCCCCACATCCCCAACCACATGCACGGCGGCTGTGCATGGGAGAGGAAAGGGCACATGGTGAGGCTGCCCGTACCTAGTTTATGGCACAATTTTTCACCTAAAATCCAACCCCTGCGGAGTGCACACAGCCCTTGCACATTCCAGGTGACAATCAATGATGACAAAGGGACAATCATCTGTCCCAGCCTTAACACCTTCAGAATGTGTCCTTGGAAGTGCTACATTGTGTGCATCCCTTAGTACTAAACGTATCTCAATCAGGTGTGCACAAAAGGAACACATGGAAGATGGAGTATGCAACTAACACCATGCCAAAATACACAACTAAATGCTGGTATGTCACCTAAACCCTCACACACTTCAAGTCACCTGGTTGACACACCATGCCATGGCATGCAATGTCCAAACTGAGAAATAAATGGTCAACACATACCCCACTGTCACAAAGCGCTCAACCATCAACGGAACAAGTTCAGAATTAACTCACTCTCACTCATCAATCTAATAATGTACACAGGAACATCAATTGGCCAGTACAACATACCAGAAACACAGGACCCAAGAGTTAATCCGTCTGACCGTGACCATACATAATTGCACATGTGCCTCAATGTGTCGTGAATTGCACATGGCACCCTTGTATATTAGTTTGGCAGTGCTAACCAAAGGGGGCAGGGAAGCGCATACAGCAGGAATGCTAACAATAATGGAGATAGTCAAGCCAATACATAAATATGGAACATGAACAAAGGATGGATCTCAATGTACAAACAAAAAGGGGTGCTAACCATGCACTGGATAAACAATCATGAATCCCACAAGGAGTGTACACACAGGTCAGACTTGAGACTGCCCACAGATAGAATGGAAGCCCAATGCCACTGTGTAAGTTACTTTTACACGCTGCAATCCTTGCAAACCCATGGAAAGGGGAAGCAGGAGTGGCAAATGTGTCTGGACCCTAAGGCACAAACAAGGAGGGTACCAACACGAGACAAGCCTGCATGGGTCCAGCTGGAATCTACAATGGATGCCCTTGGCTGCCTCACAAAGCAACACACTGTCACATAAAAGCACACTAGACAAAAAACTAGTTAACAAAAATTGAAAAATGCCTGGGGGGAGGGGAGGTGCTTCAGGACTGCATCGCTCCCTTGATCAGCTGGCCCAGGAACAGGAGTCAATTCTGTAGAGCATGACCCTGCAACTGTAACCACCACAGACGGACGTCCCAACACTGACTGGCCTTGTGAGGGGTCATCCCCCCCTTCAGACATTTGGGATACAACAGTACCCACAGTCGATGCACTCACCTGTGACAGCACAGAGGTATCCATATCTGTTTCACCCCCAGAGCCAAGGCTTCTTCGGAGGCGGAATCAGACTGAGTCAGGGCCAGCATGGCCTGTAGCACCAGTGGATCTTCATGGGCCACCACACCACGTCCTCCACTGATGGGTGGTCGTGGCTCAGTATCCTATTCCTCCTCCACCTCCTCCTCTGCATCCAGTGCCTCATCACTTGCACATGGGCAGAAACATAAATGAAGAGCCATGTAAATAGCATAGCCACTCACATAGGCATCACAATGTTGTCATGCAACACATCAATGTGCTATGTCACAAACTCCCGCACATAAGCAGTTTCATTGCAAGTGAAGGCTAGCATGAAATCAGCAATGGACATGTGCGGAAGGGCTAAATACCCAGTTTGGCAATATTATTCATGGCCACCTTTGAAGATCAATTTATTTTTGCAGACTCCAATCCTTTTCGTCAATGTATTGACTGTTAGAAGTGCTACATTGACAATATCATTTTTATCTGGCATGGCACCACAGACCATCTCAATAATTTCCTCATTTGGCTCAATCAATGTCATCCAGCAATAAAGTTCACCATGATGGCCAATAACCACCGCATACCGTTTTTGGACCTTTCAATTCAACATTCAAATAATAAATTGATCTGTTCACTTTACACTAAACCTACTGATCGTAATACTTTGCTACACTTCAACAGTTTCCACCCTCGCAATCAAAAGGAAAGCTTGCCATACTCACCATTCCTCAGGCTCAGGTGTAATTGCACGCGTTTACCTGATTATGATCACCATGCTCAATGGCTTACAGATAAGCTCAAGGAACGTGGCTATCCTAAAAAACTTGTCTCTGACTCTTACTAAAAAGCTACATTCACTCCTCATGAGACTCTTTTTGAACCCAAATCTAAACTACAACAACAGAAATTGATATGTGCCTTAACATGCAGCCCAGACACTTTTTCCATAAAAAAACAATAAAGAAATGTTGGTGAGTGGCTCAACTTTTGCTACCCAATGAACCATTACTCATTTTTGCCATGAAAAGACAACAAAACCTGCAGGATCAATTGGTACACGCATCTTTAAAAAAATCCAAAATATCCACAACCACAAGCTGGGATCTGTGGCAACTCACTAGCCATTTCACATGTGGATACTGTTCGGTCTGTAAATTCGTCCATAGGACCAAATCAATTACTATTGATAGCAAAATATGGACGTTACGGCAGCATACAAACTGCAAAACTCACTGGGTGATTTACTGTATTGAATGCTCTTGCGGCTGTAAATACATGGGCAAGACTACCCGCCCAGTACATTCACATATAACTGAATACCGATCCCGCATTAGATGTAAGTCAATTACTTCTCTGCTGGTCAGTCACTATATGGAAATGGGTCACGCCGCTGATGACATATCATGGTACATAATAGATGTGGTAAAAGAGGCATCCAATTCACATGCAGCCTTGGCAAACAAAGAAGCTCGCTGGAGTTTTCGTTTAGATACCATCGATCGAGGCCAGAATGAAGCACTGCCGATTTGGTAGTCTTCCTCCCTCTGAAGTCTTATTTGACTTCATCATGCATCTCGCTTCGGCTTCAGCACCTTCCTGTACTGTACACTGGGGATTGCACATACAATGCAGGATCACGTTTTACCCTTCTTTTTATTTTATTTTACTTTAGTTTTTTCATCCAAGCCTTAACTTAACTAGAACTATTTAAGCCATACAGACTGTGTTCAGTACAAGCATGTATCTTACTAGGACAGCCAATTCAGCCTCCTTTCATCAAATAGCAAATATATCTGCCAGTCTCTTTTCAGGCACTTTCCTACATTTACCAGCATCCATTCTGTTTAGTCCCCTTTCTACCTCTATTACAGGACTCAGACAGCACCTAGTCTATAGTCATCTTTTTCGTTCCTTACTGGAGGGCTCCTGCTGTCTATGGCTAGATCATGCCACTCATGGTTACTTTCCGACATGTACCAGCAGGCACTCTGTTTCAGTCCCCTTTCTCTCTTTACTACAGGACACAGACAGCCTCCAGGCCATAGTCCTCTTTCTTGTTTACAGGCAGACTTCTGCTGTATACACTGTTTCCGTCCCCTTTCTCTCTTTACTACAGGACACAGACAGCCTCCAGGCCATAGTCCTCTTTTTTTGTTTACAGGCATGCTTAAGGAGTATACAGCCAGATCCTGCCTTACCTGTTTATGCGTCCCCATACAGCTGACCTGCACACGGGACTCTTTGCCTGTAGAGAATTAATTTCTCAGAACAGCGCACCCGCAGACAGGTGAGTGCAGCCTTTGCCCAATTGTATCCAGAATCTGCTGTCCAGTATTCTTGACTTTGACTCCCACTGGCACATTCCTCAAACTTAATAGTAACCTGCTCCTAGCAGTTCTTTCCGCCCGCAACGGTATCATGGTCTGCTGCCACTAATGTACTGACCTTATATAAGAAACCCATTTCAAGCGTGACTTTCCTTTTGGTATTGAGGTCCTGCGCCTTATGTTTCTTTTCAGCTCAGGATGATTTACTTAATCACGTGATTTCGATGATATGTGCCTTCAAATAGTTCTGCCATGCATTTTGGCTACATGTAGGTAAGAAGCTTTTCATCTTGCATTTCTGCTTAAAGGTCATTTTTCTTAATGACAATTGAGGGTCATTTTCTGTTTCTTCTTTCTTCTGAGGCTCTAGCTGCTTAAAACTACAGACGTGCACCAATGTGTGTACCCTTTGCTACGAATTAAGCACTCAAGTCTTTGGTGTCATCTGCCTCAACTGAATCATTCTTCCTGTGAGCTAACATACCGTTGGCATACCACAGTTTGCCTACGAGCATGTTACTCTATTCAGGTAAGCAGTGCTGAATTGCGCTGTTCCTTTTCACTGCACCTTGTGCAGGATTCCACTGATTTCAGGCTGGGTGGCTTTTCTGCACTTTTGTTCATGTTTTCTTATTTACTAAACCCCTTGCATTTTCCATTCATCTTGATGCCAAGGGTTATTATTTTCTTCAATTTGATATTTTGCACTCCCCTAGTGACCACATTGGGTGATGGGTCCTAAAACATTTTGAGTCTGTCCTGGGTCCACTCTCTCTGGCTCTGATAACCTACCTTCACTGATTTTAATAAGCTGTAGCACTACTACAAACTATGACACCTGTATATTTTTCCAGACATCCATTTATTGTCATACTTCCTCTAGGGCTGAACAGAGAAATCCTCTATCTGATGAGGGTGGTACACCCCTTCAATTTCCCCGAAACGCCCAATGTGGCAAACTTCTGCTTGGGTACTGTGTTGTACCATCAGAACAATAGCGGTTGGCTATCCACGCTTTCTTTCAACTCAGGCAAGCGGGGGGCTTAGGCTCTTCTACATCAGCCTTAAACTGGTATCTTCTAACCAGGTCTTTTCGGAATTATTCATTCATGTTTATAATGATGTATTGATGTCCACAATAAGTTGCAATTGGTTTTTGTTGCGTCAATATGCACATGATGATGGCTTAACTTCACTGATGAGCCAGGGACAGTCAGCCAATTCAGCTGTATTTTCTGTTTGCAAACACATAGATCCCTCGTGGGACTAATATTGTTTCAAATTACATTGGATGTGCTTTTTCATTTCATGTTGAAACTGTTTTCGTACTTACGGTTGTGTTTCCTCACAACAATGTTTTCTCTGTTGCTAGCTATTCCCCATATAATTATGTTCAAATGTACATTTAGATTTTTTCACAATCACTGTTTAATTATTGAAATAATAGCAAGTTGCTCTATTTTATTTAGCTTTTGTATTACGTTTTGATTTATCGGCGCTATATTAAGCCGGAATGTATATTTCATGAATCTCAGACAATTTTCTTTTGCACTAAAAAAATGAAAATAACTATTTGTTGTACACTCTATTTACTTTTTATTTTCTTTTTTCTCAATTTTGGCATCATTGAGACCCTGAATACTCACAGGGCTTTTGTTACAATATATATACAGGTGCTATAGATCTGTAAAAATATGTGAAACATCACCACTTAAGGCAACATCTAATTCGCATAAGTTGTACTTAGTTAACTAATTTCGTACACGGGAACACCTTTTTGTGTACTCTAGAAGAGCTAAATACAACATGTAGTGCATGGTGCATAGCACCTGCTACACACATGAGCACCTGACTGGCATAGTTAATTCACCAACATCACTGATGCAAAAACACACATGCCATGTAGCATAGCCATGCCTGAACTGTAATGCTGCATGATATGGAACTTGTGGACTACTGTCCCAGAGCCATGAACAATGGATGTGACATGACATGATATGTAAATAACAAACTCAATACACATAAGTGTCACACGGTGCTACGATGCAAGGGTGGTGGAACAGAGTGAAGCCAGACACACCCATCCCATGAGTCTAGGCCACATTGACATCATGCAAGTGAATAGACATGGTGAAGGTGAGACCTGGAGTTGGAAGTGGGAGTGGGCAGTGCAGTACATGGGAATGGCATACCATTTAAATTCAACTACATAATCAGCAATGAAAATGCGGTGGGCTGGTGGAAGTGTATGTGCAGACATCAGGTGTCAATTGCTGCTAGAGTGTTGTAGGGATACAGTAAACAGCCACCGAGTGCATGGGTACAACTGGTGGCTCTGAGGCCCGTGTCGGATATCAGAGTGTGGGAAGGTGACTAGTGCATTCTCTCAGTCATGCAGGACTCCAGCAGGGGCGAGGAGGCAGAGAAAGCACAATGCATGAGGAAGCATAAGAAGTGCCTCCGGACCTGGATAAGGTTCACCTCCAGTTCCATTGAGGCAGGGAGGCTGTACCAGAGGGAGGCCCCAGCCAAATATAGACATTAACCACCAACTAATTGCTATGAGAAGTAACTGACCCTGAGGGAGTAGGAAAAGGATGATCAAATACCATGAAAATGAAGTGAATTGGGAAGATGGAGTTGGCCCTGTAGACAATGCACAGTGATTGGAAATTAACAATCGTAGCCACTGGGAGCCAGAGCCATCATCACAGTCCTAGGGATATTCAATACATGACACCAAGAAAAAAGGACAATCCCCACTGTCCAGGCCAGGATGAGTTACAGAGGGAAGAGAGTAGAGCCACAGAAATCTGTTGCAGTACCCCACCATAGGTATGGCCAGTCCTCTGGAGACAGTGGCATACTGGGGGAATGAGAGGAAAGGAAGAATACCCCTGAGGAGCTGCAGCTGGCAGGGTGACCTCTCAGAGACGTCAGAGATGTGCGGAGAGAAGGCGAGTGTGGAGTGCAAGATTGTCACAGGCTATCCACCATCATAGGTTGGAGAAGGAAGAGGGCCAAGAGAGCCTGGACAGAGAGTGACACGGAAGGAGTGAGCAGGTGTGGTGATGGGGTTTGTCAAGGTGCGCAGCACATTGTTCATATGCAGTCTGCAGAACAACAAGCACGTGTCAGTCCACCATTACATGGTTCACCCATGGCAGTCGTGTAAATGCAGGCAGAACTGCCAGACAATCATTACACTTCATCCAAGCAACATACACATGTTCTGGACACACTCGCATCACCACTAATCAGACATTTCTTCATACATTGTCTGGTCTCCCACGCCTTGGATCTGATACACATCAATCACAGCACCTATAATCTCATGTGGAGTGAGTTCTTCTTCCTTTCGTGATAACCCACCTCCAGTCACCGGAGTAGGGGCGTAGTTGGCACCCAGTTTATCTTTGGCCCAGCGCTAGAGGTCATACCAATGCTTCATTGTGTCAGAAGCTGAGCACCTCTCATGGACCAAGGCGTTAATATGATCAGCGACTATCGCACTCACCTGTGTCTCTGCAGGAGCGATGGATGAGCCTCCCTTGACCCTGAGTCTTCACTTCCCCTGTTTCACCCGGAGGAATACCTGTCAAATACAAGGTGTACACTCAAACCTGAATCCACCCGATTAACCTGGGTCCTTCCCTTCTCTTTACTGTGTGCTGTGATGTCCCCCTATGGGCTTACCTTGATCTTTAGTAGGGTGTGTACTCCATTCTGCATTCGCAGGGGCGCGATTCACTCCTGTGATTGGTGCTAATTTCTGTAGGCTGAGTCCAGATGCCAAATGCTGTTTTATGCCTTCACAGTGAGGCCGAGAGTTCAGGGTGCCAGTTTCTTCACTGGCTAGAAAGTCCTTCCCACAAGTGAACACTGCACAGAGAATGTTGAGTGTCCAAAATTGTCCGTATTGTCTTTGCTGGTATTTTTGTGGATGAGTAGCGCTTCGTGTAGAAGCTAGTTGCTGGTAGGTTTGCGCAGCGCTTTCAATTCGAGCGCGCCTGGTAATGTCTCTCCCTTTACCTTGCATGAGAAATTCTGTGGTATTAGCGTCTCGAGTCTGGGTTCAGCGCTACTTGAGAGTTGGTGGTTAGGTACGTTTGCATGGAGGCTTTTGGTAAGTATGCATCGTATAGAGAGAGAGAGAGTGCAGTGAAATAAGTGTCTGCGTTATTGGGGTGAGCGCAATGAATAATGTCTCTTCTTTCTTTTAGAGGGGTTTGTGTGCTCGTACAACTAACCTGGATTCCAGCGTCGTGGGAGGATTTCGTGAGTATGCGCAGCGTTACTGATGTGCGCATGTTAACGCAGTTATTCTTTGTTCTTACAGGTGCCGGTGTAGAAGTCCCCTCTTAACTGGACATAGCTGCGGCATGGAGTAAGAACCAGGTAAGCTAAAGCAGAATGATCCGGAGCAGGTAAGCAGAAGCAGAATGATCTGGAGCAGGTAAGCAGATGCTGGCTGAGCCAGAGCATGGCAAGTGTGTTGCTGATACAGCTCACAGTAAGCAACACAAAGCACTGGAAGAATCTTGGGTGTGGCTTATATAGCCAGCCACACCAAAACACTAGAGAACTCATGAATTATCATGCACTTCCTGTTTGGCAACAGGAAGTGGTAACCAGGAAGTTACTACAAACGCTAGGAAGGAATGAAAGGAGGGATTTGTTATGGGTTCTTTGTGTGCCTATGCCATGCCTGCCAAGCCTCCACCCAGCTTGCCCCAGCGACCTGCCTGATACCCATGACAGCGACACACTGCCAATGTGCCATACACTGGGCAGACATATGTGTGCGCCCTACCCACACAAGCATGTCATGTTCGTGTTCCTGCACATAGTCCATGAGGATCTGTAGTTGCTCATCACTAAAGCTCCTCTTCATCGACATGTGGGTCTCCTGTGCCGTGCCTTGGGTCTGAGCCTGTTTGCCTACTGCACACTTTGCCTTCTTGTAAGGTCGTGCAGACCATTAGTGGCCGGGACCACTTGGGTCAGTAGGAGCTGGAGCAATGGTGGCCTGGGCTGTGGCATCGCACACTGATGGTTTGACAGTAGGTGCCCTTGCAGGTGGCTGTACTTGGGTGCCGGTGTCAGGACGCTGCACAGCATGTCCATTCCCCTTCGATGCATGGATAGCATCTGCCCCTGCGTCTCCGTGGACCGGTGTGGGGAGCAGCACAGGCCTGGCTGGGTGACCTGGAGGCTGCGTGGTGGTTGCTGCAGTTGCACCTGCAGCTTCCTGACCCTGTTGGTGGGGGGCATAGCTCTCCTGCCCGGGCCCGGACACCTGGACACCTTGGACCCTCGCCCACTTCCGCCACCTCCGCCACATCCACCACCTCCACCACCTCATCCACCTCGGTCACCTCTGCCACCCCAGCCACTTTTGCCTCCCTCCCCACTGGTTGCCCTCCCAGTCATGGCACAGATGGATTAGTGCAATGGGAGGTGCAGCTATCGATTGTCCTGGGAAATTTGAGTGAGGGAGCAGTGTACGTGATGTTAAACGTACCAGTTTCACACCAGCAAGGCTAGATGTAACCCCTGGGGAAAATATAAATGGGCTGTGTTACGTACAGCCACCCCAAATATGAAAAATATGTATACGCGACCCCTCAGCAGCCCACGTGTAAAGGAAAAACCTAACGCAGCACGCTGTGGCACCTAGCAACACAAAAATTACAGATACGAAGGACAAGTAAGCTACAGTGATGTTAAATAAGGGGTTAGCCTGACACACAGGGGCACCCACAGAATGCAAAATGCATACGCAACTCACCGTCAGCCTCAAAAGTACACGCACATCTGCGCAGAAGCAATCCCACCAAAACAAGAGGCTTGCACGCAGTGAAGAGAACGCGTGGAAACGAAGTCAACACGTCCATCCGCTATAACTCAGCAAGCGTGTGATGCTCTCCTACGCACTACTTTATCCCGATCCTGAACACCACGCCCAACTTTCAGCACATCTCACATAAGTTACGTGCTTAGGTCCTTTCCTCTGATTTCATGCTTAAGTGCTGTTTCTGCACGTGGTGTGGAGTCACTCTTTACCTGTCTCCAAGTGCCCCGAGCTGCTTCCTATGAGCCATCTGCTGCTGCCTGCCTACTGTGTGTGCCTGCTGCCCACGTACCCTGCAATTTTGGTGCCTGCTGTGCAGCCATTGCCAGTGCTCCATTCGTTGGACCTGTGACCACATCTTCTGATCCGGAAGACTCCTGACGTGCCAGATCACTGCTCCACAGCCCAGCACCAGGACCAGCTTGCCTACCCAAACCTGCCTCGGGGGTTGGCATGTCTGAAGAAACATCATAAGAGGCAAGTGGCAACCCCCCGGCAGTGAGGCAGAGGGCTGTCACCTTCTCAGCCAGGGAAGTCCTGGTGGAGCAAGTCATGGTGCATTATGATGCCCTCTTGCAAGTCGGCAAGGAAGGACGGAGGAAGAGCTGGGCAGACATTGTGGGTGCCATCAATGCGGAGGGGGTGGCACCCCACGATTACAACCATGTCCACAAGCGCTAGAAGGACTTCAAAGCCAGGACCCACAAGAAGGTCCAACGCTTCCTCAAGGCTGGCATGGACCAAGAGGGGCACCAGGGCCGGTTGACCATCGACAAGCGGGTCTTGGAGCGGTTCTAGCCGGTGGTGTACTCCAATGTCATGGATTTGGAACTCTGTCTGGAGTCTACTGGTAAGTGTCCATGTGTACTTGTTGACCATATTGCATGTGCATGTTGATGTATGGTTGGAGTGTGCACCTTGGTCTCATGTCTAGTATGCCTCTTGTACAGATGTCTGTGTGCATGTCCCAGACAGTGCTGCATGTGAGTCCATTCAAGCATGTGTCACATCAACAGTGTTTGTTATGTTATGTTATGTTGTGTTGTGTTATGTTATGTTATGTTATGTTATGTTATGTTATGTTATGTTATGTTATGTTATGTTATGTTATGTTATGTTACTTGCCATTTATAAAGCACTTTATATATCATTGGTATGACCTCAAAGGGCTGGTTGGTTGAACACCCTCGGGAACCGTAGTTCAAGTTAGTAGAGAGAGATAGTATTGTATGGAACGTGGGTACACCAGATATGTGTGCAGCTGGTGTAGTTGTTGGATGATTGCTGCTTCTAAGCGATAGGTGTGGTCCTGAGGATATCAGTTGGATGTGTGCAGTCTGGTGGGTGGACATCAAGACTGGGTTCTGGCTGCGTTAGGCCTGAGGAATGCCTATATGAGCAGTTAGCCAGAATGTGCTCAGCTAGCTGCGTTTTATTAGGGTGATGAGGTGTTCATGGGGTCGTATTCGTATGTTAACAGTTAGGCCGAATTATCAGGGGTGATAGCTGTATTCTAGTTGGATGATGGTGTATAGTAGAGAGTAAGCGTAGCGGTGTGATATGGTGGTTATCTGTTTTCGCACTTTAGACGTTAGGCCTTCATGCACTCCATCCGTTTCATCCAGTTCATCCATTCATTCATTTCACCCCTCCATCCGTTCCATCTACTTCATCCATTCCATCCACTCCATCCATTTCATCCACCCTATCTCTTTCATCTACTCTATCCGTTCCGTCCACTCTATCCATTTTGTCCACTCCATCTGTTTCGTTCACTCCATCCGTTCCATCCACTCCATCCACTCAATGTGCGGCATTGTGTAGCAATATGTGATGCGCGGCAGCATGTAACAATGTGCACATGGTTGATTTCATGTGTCTGAACTTGACCATGTGAAAGGTGTCCCACATGGGTGCTTTTGGCAACATCATGGACATGCATGGTGCATATGTGCATGTGTCTGAAGAGTGAGTGTGTAACTGGCCAACACTCCGGGATGGATGCCACTTGAGCATTAGATTGACTCATGCTGCCAAATTGACCTTTAGTGCACTCTGACGTGATAGCTCCATGCCCTGCTTCATGACTGTCAGATGATGTGTGTGAATGGGATGTGCATGTCCCATGGTGCATGTGAGGTGAAGGGACAATTTCAAGGTGCTGGCTGTGCCTTGTGCAAGGATGTGATTGTCTGTTTTGAATGCCAGTCATGATTGTGCATGTGTGCTAATTGCACTAACCTGTGTGTTGTGGACGGTGATGATGGTTGTGACCTTTGACAGTGCCACTCATGTACATTTGCTTTGTGCAAAACAGACATATGTTCAGTACCCTGATGTTTGTGTTCTATGTATCCCTATCCACAGCAACGATGGAAGAAGCGGATGGAGAAGGTGCTGTGGAGCAAGGCAGTAGGGATGTCTCCATGAGGCCCAGTCATGCTCCCAGCTCATATCATCTTCTGGGAGCGAGGAGACTGATGCCACATCTAAGCCAATGGCCGCAGCTGCTGAGGGGAGACCCAAGAGGGTGAAGTCGGTTGTGGGCTCCTCGGCAGTGGGAGGGACAGTTTAGGTAGCACAGGGACAATCCGATGCAGAAGACGGTTGGGAGGCATCCAGGTTGGCGGAGGTGAAGAAGGAGGAGGAGACCGTATGAGCCCAGCCCACGGGGCCCGGCGTGGGTGATGACGTGGGTGTGACTGGTGCAGTCCAGACTCGGGGGCAGGAGGCAGTACAGGTTGCTGTGGAGGGGCCTATGACTGATCCTGCCCCTGGGACTGCACCAGTATTCATCTGCAGGCATGCCCCAGGCCGGACCCATCCGCGTGTGGCAGATGTTTCTACCCAAACGGAACCACCAATAGCTGCCAATGTCGCCATTCGGGACCGTGTGGAACCGGAGCTAGGCAGTATCATGAGGCGGAATGGCACCATTTGTGATGATGTGCAGGCTTCCAATCTGGGGCTTGCACATCATCACGAGGAGGTCTGCCGTCTGGTGAATTGGCTAGCACATTTCCAGATCTCAAAATGGGTGCGGCGTGGGCTGGCCACTTCTGCAACCTCCTCCTCATTTTCCTCCTCTGTGCGCCAGTCATCCTCCCTGCCGTCTTCCGGCCCAGATGTCACTAGGGCCCCCTGTATACCTGTCTCAACCCCGGTGGCCAGTCTGGTGGAGACCACATCCCTGTCAGAGTCGGGAGTCGAAGTTGGATCAGCCAAGGTGGTCACCACACAGATACAGCCAGCGACAGGAGCTGTGGCAATGGAGGAAGAGCAGGCACCAAGGAGCCGGGCACATGCACGACAGCCCTGGGCATTTTTATCATCCCGGAGGCTGTCCTTGAGGTGCAGGCACCGGGCTATTTGGCAGGAGCAGGCTCGGAGTAGGAGGCTGCAGGACTTGAGGCATTCAATCGCAGGGAGGCAGGTATCGACATCAGGCAGGAGGCAAATGTGGACCTTACACAAAGGATGTCTTGCGTGTGGGAGCGTTTGGGCCAGCAGATTGGGGCAGAGCGGCAGCGGGCACGGGAGGAAAGACTCACCATGGCCAGGGCAGAGAATTCACTGCGTCGGGCAGAGAGGCGGGCTGAGGTCCTCGAGGGGACTAGCAGGGAGTTTAAGCGGAGCATGTTGGAGTCCCTGAAAGCCCTCGAGGGTGAAGCAGAGGCCCGCCTAGGGGAAGTAGACGCAGTGTTCGATGATGACATGGCCGAGACTATGGGGGAGTATGGTGAGGAGAAGGACTAGCTCGCTGCCATTGTATATAGTTATTTAGGTGTAAGTTTCATTTTTTGGTTCATTTTTTTTGTTATTTGACTGTGCTCCACTTTTTGTATATCATTATTTTTTTGTGTGTCATTTTGTGGATTGTTTTTTCATGTTTTTGTTATGCATTTGGAACAATGGACCTCTAATACTTGTACATAGTTTTCATCTTTATGGATCCTTTTGTGTTCACCATGATGGAATGGATTTCTTTGAATTTTGGTTTTAATTCTGAGAGTCATTTAAGGACGTGGACCGCATTTTTGAGTTTGACATTTTTTTTTGTGACCTCTGTTTTTTCATTTGGACATGCTTACTTTTTTTTATTTCATGCACATTTTATTTATTTTCAGGAAATGAATGTGAATTTCATACTTGTTTTAAAATATTTTCTTATTTTTACTACAAGTGGTGTTTGGTCTCAAATTGTGTGCTAGATTGACGCTTCCCTACTCCTTTCTGTGTCCCTGATGATGACCAATGTGGTTCATGTGTGTGCAGACAAGCATGCATGTGTCATGTTTGACACCCATTCGCATGGGGCATGTCCTGGTGTGCATGACCAGTGGGTGGGTGTTAAGGTGGAGTTGGAGTGTGCACCGTGTGTTGGTCGTTGATTTCACATGTGCAGCATATTTGTGTCTTGGTCCTCAGTGTTTTTGGGAGAGTGGTGGGTTGGGTGAGTGATGGAAGTGTGGAACAGGTTTTGCTTTATGCAGTGCAAGTGCCTTCACAATAATGTTTTTGTGCTAATTTAATTGTATCTCATGTAGTTTGACATCCTGCTTTGCTATTCCCATGTTCCTATTGCTAGAGGTTGACACATGGACAGACCAATGCTGCAGTATATGTTGTTAGGTAACGGTATGCTGTCATGTACACAATCATGACTTGAGTCATTTCTCAGTGCTTGTGCTTTTGGTACTCCTCTGCCCTGATGAGGTGCTTTGGAAATCTGCTATGGGCAGCTGTCTACCCTCTGAACTTGTCATAAGGTCCCACCGCGTGCCACTTGCACACCGGCACTGGCTCACAGGCATGCACAATCTTTAGACTGTTTTTATGTATGCCAACAGACACCTACCGACAGTTTGCAACTCCTGTTTTCACTTAGGCTTGGAATTGACACCGGCTGGCCAGATTAAATTTGTTGACGTTTTGGGTGTTTTTCTTGAGGTGTCCTTCACATGTGCAGAACTGACACCTCCGCAACCACATTTCATCTATCAACACTTGCCAGGCATGGGCACTGTCTCAATGTCACCTGCTCAGACACATTTCTTGTGTCTGTCTTCGCTCGGTTCCCCCTCCCGGGACTCTTTGGCCCTTTGCACACTTGTGTACATGTGCATTGCGAATGACATGTGATTTGATTGGATGTCATGACATGTCATGTCCCTCACACATGGGAGGGTCACTCGTGTGTATATGGGATAATAGGTTCATGTGATGTGTGCTCATTGAGGCTGATGCCATGATACACCATGCACATTTCTCTTAATGTGACACAAATCGAGGGTGCTTTGAATTCTGTCACTGTGTGTGTATTTGTACATGTTTTTTTTTCATTACTTTGTCACATGGCGTGCAGTACCCCGGACACACCCCAGCCAAATCGCGTGGAGACTCAGCGCGAACCACGGACGCACCGCAGCCAAATTGTGTGAAAACTCAGCACGTACCCCGGACGCACCCCAGCCAAATTGCATGGAAACTCAGCGGGTACCCCAGACGCACCCCAGACAAATTGTGTGGAAACTCAGCACCTTCCACGGACGACACCCCAGCCAAATCACGTGGAAACTCAGCATGTACCCTGGATGCAGCCCAGCCAAATTCTGTGGAAACTCAGCGCGTACCCCGGATGCACCCCAGCTAAATTGCATGAATACTCAGCGCGTACCCGGTGTGCACCAAGTTCTCATGCTATTTGTCTGGGGGGCTGTAAGCTGGTCCAGGGATGGCACGGGGGCTTGCACCGTGTTTGGCATTTTACTTGCTTTTTACTGCACGTGGGGGCCTAATGGGGCGTTACTGGCGCTGCTTGATGTTACTTGTGCCGCGGCTAGTGATGCCTCAGGAAATACATTAATATGCGTGCTGCGCAATTGTATCTTTGTGCCACGGCTGGCACACACGCACCACATGCTCCTTCTCGGCACGCGGCGCTTGCGCCTTTTCTGTGCTGGATTCTATTAATTGGGCCCTAAATGTTCATCAAAAACAGTGTGTTTTATACACTTAGTTATTCAAGCATGCAGCCCTTTTATCACAGACATAGCTATCAAATCAAGTCACTGTGATCATTCTCTTGTCTCCAAAACACTCTTTGATTTAATCCAAAGCAGTCAGGAAACCTCACTTGTGCAATGTGCCCCTTTCCCTTCTTTTAATGGTCTATTTTCAAAATAGTACAATATGAGTTTACAAGACTGTCCTCCTTGGAATGGTAACCTTCTATCAGAAATATCTGATATGCTCATTATAGGTTTTGATAGTGTACTTTGCTCAGTAAAACAAGTGTAACGTTCTTATTATGACTACATTGCATACTGGAAGTGATTATTTGTAATGAACATTGTACACATTTAAAATATAGAATGTTTTTACAATTAAAT
This sequence comes from Ambystoma mexicanum, assembly GCF_040938575.1. Lineage (NCBI taxonomy): Eukaryota > Metazoa > Chordata > Amphibia > Caudata > Ambystomatidae > Ambystoma > Ambystoma mexicanum. The sequence goes on from NC_090928.1 coordinate 358,201,530, forward strand.
CATCTTTTTACTCAGCTTCTTTTGCTGAGAATACATATTAATATATCTTTCAAAATGTCCTACCTTCTTGGAAAGGGCTCTGCTTAAATTTGAAAAATGTAGCTGTTTCTTCTGTGATTTCCAATGTAGTGCTTAATTTTGAATGCTTGTCACTGGCTGATAAACCACGAAAATGTAACAAAAAATAGAAAATAACAGATACATTTTTAGAGATTAAAGTATGGTCCTCTAGACCCTTGCAAGTTCTGTCAGATCCTGAGCACCCTCCACACATCCTATCTGTGTCCGCATCAACTATGTGAAGACAACAGTCTCTCCTTTTAACAGCGACAGTCCTGCAGGACCCACACAATAATGATGTATGTCTCCAAATATCAAGTCTTTCACGACTCCAGGGAATGTCTCTCCGGCTGTTCCTCTCTACATTTTAACCATAAAAACATGTTCCCCACTTTCAAGATGTCTGTTATTTGTTACGTTGCTCTCTGCAACGTGTGGGATGCTCTGGCAAATACACACCTCACAAGACATCTTTCACCCACAGCAGATGCATAGCCAGGATTGTCTATCAAGTGGGGCCTAAAGCTAATGTAGTGGGGCCCACTGCATTGACATTAACATCTGTAAATGCCCATCCAGCGCTGCTGAGTGGGCATTTACTGATTCTGGGTGGGCCTTGCCTGCTCAGTACCTACCCTGCCTACGTCCCAAAGAGAGATACAGATACCTAGATTGAGACAGAGATAGAGAGAGATAGAGAGAGGGAGAGTGGGAGAGACAGAGACAGACAGATAGAGAGAGAGAAAGCCCCACAGAGCCAGTTCAGCATATGCTAGTCCCGGTACAGCTAGCATGTTATAACACTCTTGGTGTTGCGAACATTAAGGGACCGATTTACGCACAAAACATGTTATGAGGCTGTATTTCTACAGAACCTAAGTACATTTTGCTTATGTTTCACATACTTGCATGCATTAGGTGTTTGCAAGTTACAATTCAAATCAGCCATTGAAGATGTTCCAATAGTGTGCCATGATAATGCTGGAAAAGACATCGAAAAAGTTGGTGAACATTTACCGTGAGAGGGCATCAATTGACAAACTAGCAGCATCTGTGCAGGAAGTGACCATCATCGTGTGCGAAAGGTGGGCAACAATGAGTGAAAACAGAACTAAATGGTTAGATATGTATACATCTCTTTTCTAAAATGTATGCAATATGTACGCTTCTCATCACAAATGCATGACTTATTGTGCATATTGTGCACATGTAGGCCACATTTTCAGGCATAAGCCTGTTTTCACTCTGACTGTGATGAATTAAATATGTACTTTCTGCCAATAGTAAGTAGCCCATGCTTTGGCATGATACTTTCTGAACACCAAGTCCAGCAAAAGGTTACAAGCACACTTGCGCATGTCATAACTTACCTTTAAGATTGGATGTCTTTGTGAATCTGGCCTATGTTCTTTAACTCTAAATTGCACAATGTGTACAGATTATCCACAGATACTTGATGACTTCTGTAGAGGTTTAACCTACCATTTGGTATTTCAAGGAGATTTACCGACTTGCCTCTCGTCTGCACAATTCTGGATAGCACTCCTGTAAGTCAAAAGGCAGATATGTGTGAAATGAACAAAACGTGTTCCACCTCTCACTGACATTTACTTCATCAGTAGTTGAGATTAGAGGTGTTCCTCCAGAGCAAGCAGACGAAAACATACATAACTGTCTAGGATACAGAGCTGGACCTGGAACTTTCTTTATTCATCAATACATCACTTTTTATTAAGATTCTTTATGGCGCACTTGAAAGACAATTCTCACATCAAAATGTGACCTCTCCATGGTAAACATTCCTATATACATCCGTTTTGCCAGAACACTCGGCCATCTTGATGTTTCTCAATAGCATGGTTTGCACACAATAGATAAAACAGTTTCGCTGTTTCGCAGCACTGAATTCTAATTAGACCCATTTCCGTGTTCTCCATAATTAAGGACATAAATTTACCTTGGAATGTTGAGAGAGTTACTCTTTGTGGCTTTGTCCCCTGGGTGGCTGAATAATCCCCTTATGTGCGAAGCCCACATCGATCAAAGAGCTCCTCATGCAGCGCATTTCTCAAAAGCAACCAGATAAGATGCGGTGCACAGCAGTTGCTTGTCGGTCGGAATAAACGCAACACAACCAAGCAAGGTCTCTCACTTGAAGAGATGAGGAGACGAGGCAAGGTTAAATTAGCAAGGAAAATAGATACGACCTTCCAGATGTTAAAGAATTGTTGGTACTTTTAATGATTAACATGTAGATTTAATTTCACGCCGTCATCAGAACTGACTTACCTTGAAATAAATTGAAAGTATGTTTTTCCTTGCAGCGTTTTGCCAGTAATGTAAAAATAATATCCTTTACAAAGTGGCTCTAAAGTCAACACCTGCGGAACTTTCTACGATGATGTCACCTAGCTTAAACATTGGATAAACATCTAAATCATCTTTTTTCTTTATTATAATGTATTTGACACCTGAAAACAACATTTGATCCTATTTTGTTTAAAATGGTATGTTCCTTATTAGCACGCTAGGGCCTACAGCATCATCGCATTGAACATTTTAGACATTTTACAACATGTTAGATATGTTACCAGTCCAGCAGGTAAGTGGGCTGGGAGGGAGTGGGGTAGCACAGGATATCTCGGGGGTGGAGGGAAAGGAGGAGGAGGAGGAGGGGACAAGGCGGGTCAGGAAGGATAAAAACAAGATGGTGTCACACACGCGAACATTGCACAGGATATCTCGGGGGTGGAGGGAAAGGAAGAGGAGGAGGAGGAGGGGACAAGGCGGGTCAGGAAGGATAAAAACAAGATGGTGTCACCCACGCGAGGGGCTCCGGTGGCTGTAGGAACGCAGACAGGACAGTGTCAGTTCACGCCCATGCTTACAGCCACCTGATTGGCTGAACGCTCCTCCTAGGGTGTCAATAGACAGTAGTCACCAAACAGATACAGACTCAGAGTTAAGCAACTACCACCTCATGTACATAACCATGTCCACAGTCTATGGCTTCTATAGCAAAGAAGAAAATACCACTGGAAATGAAAATTGCAAACACTGGATGTTGCCTGCAGAATTATTATGCTAAATATGTGCTCTGTAAAGCGCTTTGGATTAAGGCGCTTTATAAATAACACATCATTATCATTATCATTATTACAAACCCCATCCCCAAACCCTTATCATGCTCAAAGCACATTCTCCAAGTGAAGACTCACAGAAACAAACTCCCAACATGCAAGTAATAATAAAAACTCACACAATCAGCGCAACACACCAGAAATAAACAGGATACATTCTTTCTTACAAACGGAAAGATAAGTCAGAAGCAATGCACAGTACAGGAAAACATGTTGGTGTGTCGAGACAACAATGGACAACACAGAAGACCTTTGCTATACACTGAGATGCATGAGGCACACAAAACAATATCCTTGACTCTGTTTTTCTCTCCTCCGAAATGTGCAAAGCACATTAGCACTCTCATGGCTTTGGGAATCCCATAACGTACAGCACAGCACAGCACAGCAGCTGCACATGTTAACAGCAATACCCATGAAGTAACCCCCACTCACCTTGCCAAGTAGAGATATGATATGCATCCCACTGGCAACCACTGTGCAGCTGACACCACAATGCTGCCTCAGTGGACACTCAGGCATTTCCATGAACTGGTACAGATGGACCCAATGCTGAAGCTTGTTGAGGTTGTGTTGAACATTGTTAACCTCAGTAGGAGGACCCACAGGAACTGTGAGTACCTGGCACGTTAAACCAACTACTAAAGCAGAGACACCTGCTCACTGAAGACATTCTGAGAATCCTAAAGCACAAAGAGGACAACATCAACCTCCAAAAGAGAACCACATAAGCATGGGTACAGCGCTGAAATTGATCACTTGTGTATGCCATTGTGCATCTGTCTCCCAGTAACAAATGACAGGATGTATTATGTACATCTGCACCTAATTCCCCAGGCTTGACCACAGGAAACAATGGGAACCAGAATGTGTCCCCTTGCCAGCTTCCAGGACACTAACGTGGCTAGCACTGGTGGAGGAAATGCAATGCCCATGTGTATTACCTATTGTCCTTCCGAATCAGACATCAACTGCTGAACAACTGCGTCTGTCCTCACACCACTGCATAATATCAGAATAGTGATCTATACACAGCATTCAATCATTCCGTGTTTGTACCACATGCTACTTCCTCACAATGTCCGGCAAGCGTAGAAGGATCTGCTCCAGCACTATCTGCAACATATCGATTGCTTCTACCTCGCTGATCATAGAACATTGCTAAGTGGCACGTGAGGGCATATATATACAAGGATATTCAAGGAGGGTTTTGGCCCATTGATGCAAGAAGAACATGACTGATTGTGTATCTCCCTATACTCACTCCCACGAGTTCCACTCTGCATACTATCCCCACATGGCTATGTGCTGTTGTGATAACATACAGGTCCCTAAGATTGCATTTGGTTCATATGCAAGATCACAGGAATGTGGGATTACCCTGTTAATCAGTGTTGGCGTGTGCCAATTCAGCTGCCTGTTCTCAGGTGATGTAATAGATGGCAATTTCTTCCCATTCAGTGTATTTATTTAGAGTCTGTGCACCAGCTCCAGATGTGGACACGCATTTTGCTTCTCATCACCACATGATCCCTGAAAGGAGGTGTATCTAGTCATACTTAATGCATAGTTGCGCTAAACTCACAGGGACCTCAGTCTGTGTGCAGAAGCGCCAACAAATGGATGTCTTCCCAGATCTTGTTATGTTGGTTGCAGTTTCTTTTTACTGAATGGTACAGCAAAGCTCATGCAGATGCACAATACCAGCATCTCAGCTTTACTGAAGTCTGGCATTTTCTGCCACCAATCCATGCTGGGTGCACATGTGTTGTATCTTGAGTAGTCTTTATGCTGTACACTTTCTGTGTAGTCGTCCGTGTCAGTCATATATATTGTGTCTCATGCAGAAGCTATGATTCGACTCAGAACTGCTGATGTTCAGGTTTGCTTGTTGTCTTTGGTGGGACCTGTGGGACTTGGAAGGGTTATCCTTCGGCATCAGTATTGTGTCTAAACAAGGTCTCCACTGCTCATAATCATATAAGCTGATGATTGTATGGTGTGCTATCTTCAAACAAAGCATTCTGCTATCCCTCCATTCCTGAATAAATAGCCGGGCTGAAAGGAAAGGTTCTATTCCACCCAGTCTCAATGTATATGTTCCTGGCCATGTAGATTGCATTATAGGTTGATGCATTGGTTTGTATTATGTGCTTATGGGTTCTGTCCTTACATCAGCTAGACAGTGATGGGTCTGGTGCTATACGGCAGAGTTTTGGGGTGCAGCCAGGGTTTGCAGATGGACATCATGAGTGGTGCAGTGTGGGCATGCATGCAGCTGTTTTCATCTCTGTTAATCCCACTACAGATTGTCGTTCATGGTTCTGTGACTGAGTTGGTGGGCATCTGGTAAAGGATTGCATCAGCGGTGGTGTGGACAGGATGGGATGGGCAAACTTTGTGTGCAAATGAATCTGCAGCTGGTGATGGTCCTGTCATCCAGTCCCTGTTGGCCTGTGGGCCTTCTTCCATTGCTCTGCTGCAGGTGTTATGTATATAATGATGTTTGCATGTATCAAGCGTATCACACCCAGTGAGTTTACCATAGTTGGATGTGGTGGATGATGTTGTTGTGTGCAGGGGGCTCATCTGAGTTGCCCATTTCTTTATGCAAATTGATGACAAGTATGATTGATGTTCTAATGAGAATAAAGCACGGGGTGTTGGTGATAGGATGTTACCGAAATAGATTGACATATCTGAAGTGGGCACTGCGACGGCCTTATCTCCTCCCTATCTTAAGAGATGTGCTGGTTACTTCTGACCTAGCCGTGCTAGTAGATTCATACAATGCTACTATCACCCAAGCGATAGATAACATTGCACCTTTGAAAATGTGCAAAAGCAAACCTAGAGCCCACCTTAAATCATGGTTTACCCCTAATCTTAAAGCTTTACGGTCCGAAAAAAGAAATGTTGAGACCCTTTGGAAAAACTACTCTACAGCCTTAAATAAAGACAACTTACTTAAAATCACAGCTAAATACAAAAGGGAGATCCTACAAACTAAATGTGATGCCTATAATGATATGATTAACAAAGCTAGTTCTAGCACTCGACAACTATTTGTCGTCCTAAGAGAAATGGAAGCCCCCATCCTGCCGACAGACACCTGCACCAAGGATAAAAACAGGTGCACCGAAATTCAAAATGCGCTTTCCAACAAAATTTCCCTTCTCCAAAATATAATAGCAGCAAAAAACATAACCTTCCTAATTAAGATGCTCCCCTGAGAACACATTCTGACATGAGTAAACCATCTACTAGGGCTCCGGCAGTCAGGATTTCGACCCAAACATGGCACAGAAACAGCCTTGATTGACCTGAAGAACTAAATGGACAAACTAAAGGACAGTGGGAAACGTGCCCTCCTACTCCTTCTAGACCTTTTGCCGCCTTTGACCTGGTGGACCATAAAGTCTTATGTAAACATCTATCTACAGCTGCCCACTTCTCCCCGGGAAGCAATGGCATGGATCCATTCCTTTTTAAACAACAGAGTCATGAGAGTATTCTCACCCTCGTCATCAGCAGATCCTACTCCTATTACATGCGGTGTACCACAAGGTTCATGTGTATCCCCTATTATGTATAACATCTTCACCAAGCCATTGATAGATGACTTAGACAATCTGGGTGTCACTGACATGAATTATGCAGATGACACCCAGCTCCTCATTCCTCTGACTGGTGACTATCAGACTGACTTGGCTTAGTCAATAAAACTGATCTCATCATCAGGCCTAGATGGCATCCCGCAGCCTGTGCCTGAATGATGAGAAGACTGAGCTTCTGGTCCCTAGTCCCTGGGTTTCTACCGAGATTCAGCATTAAACCTGCATAGGCATTTCAACGCTACGGCCTCAGTGACTACCTTTACATCTAAGCTGATCTATGCATGCAAACCATTTTTATCAAGAGAGAGCTGCACTTAGCAAGAGCTTTAATCCTCTTTTTTAAAAAACTTTTTTTTTATAAATGATCTGTTTGGTAATACAAACTTTTCATTATATCATTTACAAAAATGAGAAAGGGTTAACATTTATGTTTCTGATTCTCATAACTCGCTATTTTTCAAGATCACAGTCCAAAATTGAATTACTGTTAAAATTAGGTTCTTGTCGTGTCCTTTTAGAAGATGGGCCCATCGTTCCTGTGTAGTAATCTGTTTCTGGGAAATTTTGAAGAAGTCCTTGAACAAGTTTCTTTTATCTGTCAAAGAATGGCAATCCACGATTACATGAAAGAGAGTCTCTCTAGTATTGTCAATCTTACAAAACCGACAATCTGTGGTGGTTCTGGTTGGATGTTTAATGCTTGATAGGTAATCACGGGTTGGTAATATATTTAGACGAAAGCATAGGAATAGATCTCGTATTGACCGTTCTGGAAAGCATGCTAAATATGGTGGTAGTTCGTTAAGAGCTCTTGATTCTATTGGACAATTCATCGCTCATTTATATTTTGATTGTTCCTCTATTGTTGATCCAATCATTTTGCTGAACTCTTCTTTTAGCATGTTGTGGTCTGTTTATTAGCATGTCTTCGCTAATATCTTCGGCCTTCATTTTCTTTTTTATTTCGTTGGTCCAGTATTGCAGAGCTGTTACACATAGAGGGGTCTTTTTTTCCTTGAGAATTTCTAAGGATGGAATCTTATCCTGACAAATTATTTTTCTGTAGCGATCCAATTTTTTCCAGGTGATTAAAGAATCTAGCAATTGTAGTGCCAATTCAAACCGAATTCTTGGGATAGGAAATGAGTTAGGTAAAGCCAGAGTTTTTCTCCAGAATATGGCCTCATATTGTTGCCATTTCATTGTGTCATAATTAATTATTGTTTCTCCAGCGTAGGTTAGGATGCGAGCCACCTTTTGTCTATACAGTAGGATTCTTGATTTTATTGTAAAGGTTGCAAATTTGCAATGAAAAAAGTGACCCAAACGAGCTAAGGATCTTGCTTTTCTCTCGATATGGTCTTTCCATTCTTGCTCAACTGGTGATGAATGTATCAGTGCACCAAGATATTTGAATTCTTTGGTTTCTTCAATCTCATTGTCTTCTAGTTGTAGTTTCACTTTTTGTCGTCTGGTACTATGTAATGATGTTAATCTCATTAACTTGGTTTTGGGAATGTTAATTTGTAGGTCATTCTCTTTCATGAAAAAGTTTACTTTGTTTAATGTTTTTTGTAGACCCGATTGCGTTTTGTCCATAACAATGATATCGTCTGCATACATTAAGGTTTTTAACTGTTCATTATTAATCTTCGGCGGATTCGAGAGTGGATCATGAATCACTTGTACAAAGCCAAAAGTGTATAAGTTGTAAAGACAAGCAGCCAGGGGACACCCTTGTTTCAGGCCATTCCAGGTGGTAATTTCATCTGTTACTGCACCATCTTTTGTTAACCTTATTCTGATCGAAGTATTAGAGTAGAGCTGTTTAATAGGATTGAGAATAGCTGGGGGACAACCCCATGATGTTAACTTCAACCACAGTTTTTCTCTATTCACCAGATCAAATGCTGTTTTTAGGTCTATAAACACAGCGTAAACTTGTTGTTTATTTGTTGTCGTTTCATACTTAATCATATTGAGAAGTAGCAGATTGATGTTTGTGCCGATTTTGTTAGCGAAACCAGTGTGCCTCTTCTCTTAAAAGCCATTTTCCGCTGTCCAAGACTTAAGTTTTTTCATTACAAAATCCCACGAACAGCTTTCCCAGTGGGTCAAGAAGGGCTATGGGTCTGTAGTTTGCTGGCATTTTCCTGTCACCCGCTTTATAAATCGGTATCAATATCGCAAGGGTCCAGCTGCATGGGATTTGTTTAGTTTTCTCTATTAAATTAAGAAGTTTTGAAAAAAAGGTCGCCCTTTCTTTGGGGGCAGATTTTAGGTTGGTGTTGGAGAGCCAATCAGGGCCAGGTGCTTGCGATGGATTTAAGGATATGATAGTTTTTCTGATCTCGTCTCTTTCCCATTTTAGGTCCCAGGCATGTTGGTTATTCGAGCTTCCTGCTGGTGAAAAGTCTGTTTTCGCTTTGTAGAGGTTTTTGAAATGTTGTGACCATTCTCTGGGTTCTACCTCTTGTATCATGGTTGATCCATTGGATTTTCCGTTAAGAAGCGACCACAGCTGACTGGTGTTTTTATGTTTTAGAGCTGCTAAAATTGCGTCTGCGTCTGCTTGGCGCATTATAGCTTTATGTGATTTTATGAAGTTGGAATATTTTTGTTTTTCCTTTTTTATTTCTGCAGCAGAGGTTATTGTATTCTGTTTTTTGAGTTGTCAAATTTTTTTGTATACATTCTTTTTCATTGTGTTGATTTCATGATTAAACTGATGTTTGTGTTTGGTTTCCTCATTCACACTAGTTTTTTTGGGTTTTTGCTATTTGTGCAGAACCCACTCGTAGTTGAGTTTTGAGTGGTCTGGTAATTTTGAGGCCTCAAAGTTTGTCACCAGATAAACCATTTGGTGTTGATTTATTCGAAGTTTGTTTAGACCATTGTTTAGTTCCAACTCTGGGAGGTTTAATCGTGAAATTTGATTTCGAGCAGTAGTCCATGTTATTAAAATTTGGTGGGGGTCACTATTTATTTGTGGATGATTTGCAGTTGCCGTTAGGTTTTTTAGTATCCTTTCTGAGATGAAGACATAATCTATAATTGACTTGGATTTTTCACGGGTCCATGTTGGAGAAGGTTTATCTTGATCATTTCGTGATTGCTCAGTCAATGTTAGATGTCTAATAAAAATTTCTTTGGACCATTTTTTTGCCCTTGAGGATAGATTGGAATAATTTAGTCTCAAACCTTCTGGGCTATAAAGATGGATGTTGAAATCACCAGCAATTATAAATTCTGTCGAGTTGTATAAGTTGGCAATTGAATCAAATTCATCAAAGATTGAATCGAGGAATAGGTTCTCATTCATTGATGTTGGGTTCCAGTAAATGTTGAAGATTGTTAGATCGCTGGATTCCTTTTTTGGGGTTTGGATGCAGATGATGATGTATTGAGCCCAGGGGTGTAGATTTTGCTTAGCTACGATTGTCCAAAATGTATTTATTCTGGTCATAATCAGCATGCCTGATGACGGTCTACCTTGATATGAGGTAATCGCTGGATTTATGAAGGTCGAGAAACCTTCGCATATTACCTCTTCAGACAGCCAAGTTTCTGGAGGCAGATTAGAGTTGCATCTTTTTGATTTAAGGATCCTTCTTCGAAGAGATGGTTTGAGCCTCTGATATTCCGGGAGCATAGTGTTATCTCTTCTGTTTTTGTTTCTTTAGTTTTTGGTTGTTATAGATAGGTCTTAATTCTTGAGTTTTGGGTATCAACTCGTTGTGTTCATTGTTGTTTGATTCGAGCATTATGAGACATGTCAGGATACGTTTGGTCTGTCCTGCGGATCGGATGAAAATTTGATTGAGAATCTTTGTCCCGCAGGTCATTGTATGGTATTACCTGCATAATATTCTGTTGTTTGTCGATAATCCTCTGTTTGTTTTGATTCGAATATTCTTGGTTCATGGTTATTTTTAGTTTTTTTGTAGCCATGGATGTGGTTACAAGGACTTCTTCTGTTGTAAATCCCTATTTCATTAGGTGATTGTTTGTTGACAGGACGTGCATCATCGTCTTTTGATTGTAAAAGTCAATGTGGACTTTGTCCATCTGTTTTTTATTTGGAAATGTAGGACATCAATGTCACTCGAAATGATTTGAGCCAATTGTGGAATAACTGTAAATAGATGTAAAATATTTGATCTGTTCATGATTAATGATTCAGTAGGGTTTAGACTAGTTGCAGACAGTGATAGCCGGAAGATGTTATTTACTTTCCTCGGATCCACAAAGATTGGACGGATGAGGTTACATTCTCCTTGTCCCATAGTCATTTCCTCACTTTTATAGGATTTTTCAGTTTCAACTGAAGTCCATCTTTCCTCATTTGATACTGTGGAGTATGTGAAGGAGATATTAGTGGATGTGTTAATTGAGATCGAATTGGCAATTGAGGTCTCAGAACATTCATCTAGGACTAGTAGTAGCTCGTCTTGAGGATTAGTCAGCGTGTCATCCAGTTCCGTTGGAGTACCAGGCCTTGTAGGATTGTCAGGATGGTTCCTCGTCATATCGATTACTGCTTCTTGGTCAATCACGGCTAGTAGTGCGTAGAGTGGTTCGTCCTCTCTTTGCATTGATGTTTCTCGTCTTTGGTTCGAGGCAGCCAATGCTTCTTCAAGATCTGATCTTGTTGTCGCTGAGGCTTTCCTCGTATCTAGTCGAGCTTGTACCTTCGTGTTTTCAGGATTTTTTTGTGTTGTTTTTATAGATGTGGTTTGTTGTTTTTCAACCACCTGGAGTTTTCTTAGGAACGCTCGTGAGCCTGTCTGGTGTTTTTTCACAGTTTTTTTCTTTGGCATTGGTTGGTTTCCTAGATGGCCTTGTTTAGTTAAGTCAAAGATGTCAAAAGGAGTGCATGATGAGGGTTCATCATTTGCCATACTTATGGATAGTTTTACAGAGTCTACTTGAATTTCGTATTGAGTATTTTGATTAGTTTTGATTTTAGCATCAGATGCAGGTTTTTCTGCTTTTTCACTTTGAGGTTGTGATGAGATGTAATCTGGTTTGTTGTCTGTGCCAAGATGTTTTTTTGATTTGTCATCCAGCATTTTCTTTGTGATCGTTGTCAAGGTATATGTTAAGTTTTGTTTGTCAACCCGGTCAATTCTTGCAATTTCTGCCAGGCGGCTTTGCCAGGTCCTGGTGGCGTCTGCCTCATAGTTGAGACATTCTTGTATAGTACCTATGAAGCCTTCAATATTGATTTGTTTTGTTAGGATCATAGCCAATAGGGTTGCTTGGTCTTTTATAGAATCTACCATTGCTTCTTGGATCGTAAGGAAGGGTACCATAGCTAATGAGAGAACAGCCACTAACGTGTTCTGGAGATCCAGCATTGTGGTTGGAATTCTTTCTGGAGTCTCAGTGGGAATATTCGTTTTACTCTCCTCTATTATAAGATTATTGTCGACTGGTGAGGATTTTGATGCGGAGGCATGAGCGGGAGAGGTTTTGATATGCATTGGTTTGGTTTTATTGACAATTGGCGTGGATGTGCTATTTGTTGTCATTATTTTGTTATTCTTTGGTTCTCCGAAGATTTCATTCTTCATTCCTGTGAATCCATAATTGCATCTATTTCCGTGAAGTCAAGAGATAGACGGGCCACACGATTTTCCAATTGTTTATTTGTGTTTTGTTGTGGAGAGTCTAACAGGTAATATGATGTTTGCCATTGATGTTTTGCAGATCGCGCTCTTTGCTGTAAAGATGGCGTACAGGGTAAGTCCGTGTATGTCTTTAAATGATTTTTTGCAGTTTGTATGGATGCAACCGTGTGTGAAAGAAACTCACTGTTTTGCATTGCTAGAGCAATTTGTTTAGTTTTATTTGTTTGTAGCTTCATTGCTGGTTTTAAATCAGATTGTTCATTATTTCCTATTGAGTTGTGTATAAGTGACCTGGTTGGTTTCTCATCTGTCTTTGACTCCGCAAGGGGCGGGTGGTCAGACTTGTTTGTAAGGTTGACGGGAGTGATATATTGATCTTGGCTGGGGCTAACAACTGGATCTATAGATATAGGGTTTTTCAGGACATTAGCTAATGTCTCTTCCAGTTTTTCTTGTAATCTAGTATGGGGTTTAGTGGAGTCCATTGTCTCTATCTCGCAATTAGATCTGTACTATACAGCTGTATGTCAGGTAAAGGAAAGGCGATCACCGCGTCACCAGACGTAAACAGCAGCAAACAGCGTCTGTGGATCGCCCTCTTTCTCCGACGGGCTTAACGCCGCAACGGCAGTCGGGTCTTCTTTTTGTCCGTGCTTCCGGGGGGCGTGGCTTGTTGCTACCACGTGACACGTGACACACTGCAGTTGTTATGCACGCTCGCTTCAAACTGCTACGGCTCCAGCCGCAGTCTTACGCGAGTCGGAGCGTGGCAGGCAGTAAATGCAGGTTATTCAGAGGCACAGAGAGACAGTGGCTCAGCAAGAGCAAGAGAAGGAACAGGAGCAGCAAACAGCATCTGTAGATCACCCTTTACTCCAACGGGCTTTAATCCTCTCAAAAATTGATTATTGTAATGCGTTCTACCTAGGCGCAAATAGATTTATTGTCAACAAACTGCAAATCTTGCAGAATAACGCACTGTGTTAAGCATCCCCAGGAGACACTGCATTTCAGAAACTTAACAGAAGACTTACTGGCTCTCAGTCAAGGACAGGATACCGTATAAATCTGCCTCCCTCACTCATAATTTCCTAAATAACTTAGCACCTAAATATTTAATGGACAAATTTGACAAAAAAGACATCAACACGCCCTACTAGGACCTTGCATTCCTTCTGCCTGGAGGTACCCAGATATACATTGAAAAAAGCAGGTGGTAGCAGTTTTCCAGTTATGGCAGCCCAGCTTTGGAACTCCTTACCCACAAAGTCAATAGTTGACCAACCCTTCTTCAGCTTTAGGAAAAACACTAAAGATTGGCTCTTGGCAAATGATTGTAGACCCTAGCCAATGACTAATACCTTTGGCCATGTAAACCTGACTTGGTACATGCCTGTGGGATAATACCGGTCAATCTGTAGCGTGTAAACTACTGTTTGTCATGTAATTATTGTAAATATTGTAATCTAAGAATTTCATTCAATCAATGTAAACAATCTAAGAATGCCATGTAACTACTTTACTTTGTATTAATCCTAAATGTGACGTGTTATCCACAAATAACTTGCAATACACCCAGATATGTCTGGGTGAGGATCGTGACATAAATAAATAAACAAACAAACAAACAGTTGTTTATATACTGCTTCCTTCCCAAGATGCATTGTGTTGCCATCCATGCTCCTTTAGTATTGGCTGTAAGCCTTTTTATTTTGGTATTTCTTCACTTTTGAAACAACCTTCATCACGCTCACATAGTTAGCATGTCCTTGTGGGTGTTTCATTTGTTTGACCTTTGGAATGTAATCATGGTCCTTTCTGAAATTTTCCACTGCAGGTGGCAGTTTGAATGTCCAATGTTCAATTTCAAGGGCATGTGTACCTGTCAAATGTACTCTACAAGAGAGAAGGCAGAAAACACCAATTACACACTGACATCTGGTTCACCTAAACAGAATTGGAGTCATGCTCAAATATCAACCAATATTGTGGTATGAAAGTGTGGATGGGGGACCAGGGAGATGATAGTACATACATGCTGCAGGGGAAACCCCTTTGTTTGCTCCACTGAATTTGCTTCTGGAAGATCATGCTCTTTTAAAAGGTGATAGAGGAATACTCAAATGATGGCATGCTTATCTCATCGGTGGTCTCAACCTGTCAGGACTATCCCCTCCTTCCAATCGTTCCTCACCTGAAGTCTGCTCTGGATCTTCCTTAGCTGGCGAAGACTGGTTTCATGTTGTCTTGGACTTCTCTTTGATGGGCTTGTCTCGGGTCTTCCTGTCATGTAAATAGGGTCTGGCTCCCTCGGAGGCCACCTCGACAGGATAGGGAACCTGACTATGGGAGGGCCCCGGGGAGCCAGGCCCCATGACAGGGAAAAAGCCAAACCACGGCACAAAAAACCCTGTTAAGCAGTTCCAGGAGGTAGATCACGTGATGGGAATCACCGGAGGATAGATCCAACTGATGACAATATACGAAATGGAGATCAGAGAAGTTCTTCTCCGGATTAACCGTACAGGAGTAGTGGACTGCAGCGGGTACCATAATGGGAAGGTCCAAGTAGGTAAGTGAGCCAGAGGGAAGAGGGAAGGAGCGGAACAAGTCAGAACGCTAGGACGCGAGAAGGGCGGACCGAAGACCGCAGGCGGGAACAGAATAAGTAAAAGGTAAGTGATCGATAGTACAGTCTAGAACACGAAGGGAGGCGAAAGGGGCAGACTGGAACCACAAGTAGGAAAAGAGATTACCGAATACAGCCAAGAAAACAGACACAGGTATGAACGCGAAGGGATGCAGGAGTGGCGGACCGAGGACCGCAAGAGGAAAGAAGTACAGAAGGAACAGAATGAAGGCAAAGGCAAAGGTGAAAGTTGGCTAAAGCTAGATTATCCAAAGGAAAAAACATAGAAGGCAGGAAGCGAAGGTCTCAGTGAAAATTCACGGATACAACGCGCCGAAAGATGGGCGGAGTCTGCTTATATAGTGGCGGCCGCCATCTTGAATAAGGACTCGACCGCTGCTATACGTGTCTTCGTGACAGTAACTTCCACTGATGCCACAGTCTCCATGGACGGATCCTGACAGTATAACCTCTCTTCCTCCGGGAACACCCTGGTTTACCCGGGTACTGTAGATGGAATCTTCTCAGCAACCTGGGGGCATGTAGGTGATGACTGGGTTCCCAGGTTCGCTCTTCTGTGGAATATCCCTTCCAGTGGACAAGATACTGAAGACCTCCCCGGTGATAACGTGAGTCTACCAGGTAGTCAACTTCCTACTCCAGTGGTTCTATGATGGTGGATGTCCTGGTCTGAGGGGTCTTGCGTAGATATGGATCATTCTTGTATTCCCTCAGTAGAGAGGTGTGGAAAACAGGGTGTATCCTCCTGAGAGCCTTAGATAGTTTTAATTCAAAGGCTACTGGATTTATCTGTCTTGAAATGGGATAAGGACCAAGATATCGTGGGGCGAATTTGCCTGTATGTACCCACCTCGGTAAAAACCTTGTGGATAACCAGACCTTCTGGCCGATCTTCCATTCAGGATTGGATCTTCTACCACGATCTGCCCATCTCTTTTGCGACTGCTGACTGTCTTCTAATGCCTCCTTAGCCAGCTTGTGTATCCTTGTAAGTTTGGACAACCTGTCATCTAGGGTTGGTGATTTCGTTTGCAGCATTCCGGTCCAAGGCATCTGTTGGGGATGGTAACCGTAAGTACAAAAGAAGGGGCTCATTTGGATGGAAGTATGATAATTGTTCTTGTAGGCGAACTCAGCTTGCACGAGAAAAGAAGACCACTTCTCTTGTTGGTCGCTACAGAAGCATCTTAAATACTGTTCCAATCCGGCATTGAGTCTTTCGGTCTGGCCGTTGCTTTGCGGGTGAAAACCAGATGACAGTGCTCGACTGATTCCCAGTTGTTGGCATAGCAGTGTCCAAAACTTGGAGGTGAATTGGGAACCCCTGTCAGAGATTATCGTTCGGAGCAAACCATGAAGACGTACCATGTCTTCGAGAAAAACCGAAGCCCTCTCGGGTGCTGATAGAAGGCCTTCCAATGCAGAAAAATGAGCCATCTTACTGCTAGTATCCACTGTCACCATTATTGCTGTCTTTCCTTCAGATTCAGGCAGGTCTTCGATGAAATCCATAGAGATATGTTCCCAAGGCCTGGTCGGAAGTATTGGTTGTTGTAATTTACCCAATGGCTTCCCTGTTTGGTATTTGTTGGCTGCACAAACTGGACAAGAGGGCACATATCTTTCCACATCCTTGTGTAGTGCGGGCCACCAAAACCTTCTGCTGATGAGATCTTCGGTCTTCCTGATGCCTGGGTGACCTGCAAGAGGGGTATCGTGGCACCATGTGAGGATCTGTTTCTGTAGCTCTGTAGATGGGAGGAATAGCCCAGTACCATGGTAATACAATCCGTCTTCAGCCCGGTTCACTGTGGTGGGGAAAGCTGGCAGTTGGTTGTATTGAGTGGTGAGCTCCTGAAGGAATGAGGTAACCCCTGCCAAAAGCTTGAGGTTGGGAAATAAGAGATCAGGGGGGTTCAGACAGTGGTCTGTTTCTTCTTCATTACATCGGGAGAGTGCATCTGTCACCTTGTTTTCGGTACCAGGAATGTAAGATATGGTGAAGTCATACTGGGAGAAGAAATATGCCCAAAGGGCATGTCTGGCATTGGTACACACCATCTGCTGCAACACTCTTAGGTTCCGGTGATCTTTTTGGATCTGAAAAGGGTGAGCTGTTCCCTGAAGCAGATGTCTCCACTCTTGGCATGCCAATTTTATGGCCAGTAGTTCTCTTTCCAGAACCGAATAGTTACGTTCGCTCTTGGTTAACGTTCGGGAGTAGTATGCCACCGGATGAGTGAGACCATCTTCAGCTTCTTGAAGGAGAATGGCTCCTACTGCTCCCCCCGAGGCATCGGTCTCCAATAGGAATGGTCTTGTTTGATCAGGTTGTACCAGAATAGGCGCAGAGGTAAATAGATCCTTATGTGTGAAAAAGCTGCTTCTTGTTCAGAACCCCATACATACTTTACTCCCTTCTTGAGCAAACCGGTAGTAGGCAAAATCAGGTTGGAGAAATTTGGGATAAACCGTCGGTAGAAATTGGCTAACCCCAAAAACGTCTGAATCTCCTTAACGCTTCTAGGCGGCTTCCACTCTAGTACGGCCCTTATCTTTCCTGGTTCCATCTTGATGCCCTCGTTGGAGAGGATAAAGCCCAAATATGACACCGACTTCACCTCAAACTGGCACTTCTCTGGCTTAACCAGGAGATGATTTTCTTGAAGTCTGTGTAGTACCTTGGAAACCTGTTTCCTATGTTCCCAAAGGTCTTGAGAGAAAACAAGGATGTTGTCCAAGTAGATTACTACAGAAACATACAACATTTCCGAAAAGAGCTTGTCAACAAACCTCTGGAAGGCTGCATGGGCATTCACTAAGCCAAAGGGCATCTCCCTATATTCGTATTACCCAAAAGAGGTTCGAAATGCCATCTTCCATTCATCGCACTCCTTACTCTGAGGAGGTGGTAAGCTCCTCTGAGGTCGAATTTTGTGAAGTACGAAGCCCATCCTGATGATCTGGATTCTTGTATCAGTCCGTTCTGTAAATTATCATCCAAATAGGATCTGAGAGCCTGTCTTGCCGGAAGGGACAAAGGATACATCCTACCAAAAGGAACGACCGACCCTGGAGTGAGTTCTATCACACAATCCTCTAGCCTGTGAGGGGGTAGGAGTTTGGGGGTTTGGTCTTCGAATACTTCGGCGTACTCCTGATACTGTCTAGGAACGGATGAGACTACCTTAAGTTGAGATGGTCCACTCTCTATGACTGGTTTAGTGTCACAGCCTTGCATCTTGCAGTGATGAGCACAGTATGCAGAGTCGAAACGGAGGCATTTGGTAGTCCAATTGATCTGTGGATTGTGCCTCCTCAGCCATGGGATCCCAATCACCAAGGGAAAATGTGCGGCCTTTATAAGATCAAAAACCATCAGTTCGTTATGCTCTCCCAAGGCCAGGCGTAACGGCACAGTCTTGAATAGGATGGGGCCTGAGGAAAGAGGTATACCGTCCACACCTTCAACTGGGATGGGTCTTTCTTTACATCTAATTGAGACTTGATGTTCCCTAGCCCATTCCAGATCCATAAAGTTCCCTGCCGCTCCGCAGTCTAGCATAGCGTATTCTTCGGTTTGAATAGCTTCAGTTATCCAAAGTCTGACTCGAAATACCATCAGACTCTCACTTCTGACTGTCTGGTAAGGTTGCAAGGACTGTGTCTTGCTCCCTCGAAACCTCCCTTGCAAAGGCCCGAGGGTTGGAGTTTTCCTTCCTTCGTCGGGGAACCTCTGGGCAATCTCTAAGCAGATGTTTAGAGGAGCCGCAATATAGACAGAGTCCCATATCTCTCCGTCTCTTCCGTTGCATGGGAGTCAACGGGCCTCTAGCTGCCCCAATCTGCATAGGTTCTTCCGATGGGGTCTCTAACTTTGGTTGGTGAGGAACTAGGCTGGGGGAAGGAAGGCTCTGACGAGGTCGTCTTCTTTCTTGGCACCTTTCGTTTAGTCGATACTCCAACTGCAGAGTGAGAGTCATGAGATCCTGAAAGGATGCTGGCCTGGCAACTCGAGCTAGTTCGTCTTTCAATTCGTCCTGGAGATCTCTCCGAAAAATGGTCTGTTTGGCGGAGTCCAACCAGTCTGACCGTGCCGCTAGTCTCAGAAAGCGAGAAATGTACATATGTACCTCGGTATTTCCTTGCTTAACATCAAGAATACCTTCTAATGACGTGTACAGCACTTCAGGATGATCAAACCTTCCCTTAAAGCGTTCAACGAACTGATCATAGTTTGTCAAGGAGGGATCATTTTCTGTCACCAAAGGAGTGGCCCAGGCCAATGCATTCCCAGAAAGATTGGCTATCAGAAATACCACCCTGGCCTTGGCAGTTTCGAAGGCGCGGGGTTGGAAGGCAAAATAAACTTGACAGGCGTCTAAATAGTCCTTGAGCCCTCCTGGATGGCCGTCATACTTGCCAAACGACAGGGGCATAGGAGGCAGGTCTCCTTGGTCGTCTCTATGTAGAACCACCTGTTGGCGCAGTGCCGCGTTTTCAGTCTTAAGGGATTGGACTTCTAGGGTGAGGCTCTGAAGAGCGGCGACCAGCTCTTGATATTGTTCAATGGAGGCCATAGATCTTGTTGGGCGTTGTATTCTGTCAGGACTATCCCCTCCTTCCAATCGTTCCTCACCTGAAGTCTGCTCTGGATCTTCCTTAGCTGGCGAAGACTGGTTTCGTGTTGTCTTGGACTTTTCTTTGATGGGCTTGTCTCGGGTCTTCCTGTCATGTAAATAGGGTCTGGCTCCCTCGGAGGCCACCTCGAAAGGATAAGGAACTTGTCTAGGGGAGGGCCCCGAGGAGCCAGGCCCCGCGACAGGGAAAAAGCCAAACCACGGCACAAAAAACCCTGTTAAGCAGTTCCAGGAGGTAGATCACGTGATGGGAATCACTGGAGGGAAGATCCAACTGATGACAATATACGAAATGGAGATCGGAGAAGTTCTTGTCCGGATTAACCGTACAGGAGTAGTGGATTGCAGCGGGTACCATAATGGGAAGGTCCAAGTAGGTGAGTGAGCCAGAGGGAAGAGGAAAGGAGCGGAACAAGTCAGAACGCTAGGACACGAGAAGGGCGGACTGAAGACCGCAAGCGGGAACAGAATAAGTAAAAGGTAAGTGATCGATAGTACAGGGTAGAACACGAATGGAGGCGAAAGGGGCGGACTGGAACCGCAAGTAGGAAAAGAGATTACCGAATACAGCCAAGAAAACAGACACAGGTATGAACGCGAAGGGACGCGGGAGGGGCGGACTGAGGACTGCAAGAGGAAAGAAGTACAGAAGGAACAGAAGGAAGGCAAAGGCAAAGGCGAAAGTTGGCTAAAGCTAGATTATCCAAAGGAAAAAACGAAGAAGGCAGGGAGCGAAGGTCTCAGCGAAAATTCACGGATACAACGTGCCGAAAGATGGGCGGAGTCTGCTTATATAGTGGTGGCTGCCATCTTGAATGAGGACTGGACCGCTACTATACCTGTCTTCGTGACGGTAACTTCCACTGATGCCACAGTCTCCATGGACGGATCCTGACACAACCACATGATTTTCATATGGAGGCTGGTAGTGGTGGTGGCTGCCAGAAGTGCTGAACCATAGAGTCTTCTGACTATGATTTTGGATTTGCCTACAAGATGGCAGAGCGCTCCTTTGAGCCCTCAACCCACCCAGAAAAGCCAATCAAACTGATTTAGATAAGAGTCAATCTGAGAATTCAGATTATAGGAATAAATAACTAGGGCATGGACATTGCCTGAGATGGAGGTCATAGCATGAAACACCAGAGAAAACCCAGACCCTGTTTACTGATGGAGGTGGCTGGCAAGCATTGCAATTATTGAGATACTTGAGTTAGGTGCCACAGTATACGTCAGTGCAGGTCACTGCAACAGCAGATCATGTGCCACTGCTTCTATTGTAAAAGCAAAAAAAGAATATCGAGGCTGAGTACCCCAAAAGGAAATACACCAACACAGGCTTACAAAGATTTACAGATCTTTATTCTACAACTGAACAGTTTTCAAAGGACAAAGCAACAGATAGCTATCAGGCCCTCAGTACAACACAGCGAATACCAGCCCTGTTCGGTGTGTGAAGTGAGTGGGACTGTACATCAAAATATTCGCTCTTTTATACAGCTTTGTAACATGATGTTCAGCCCCTCTGTACGTTAATAATTCCCAAACTAGGGTTCGTGCCGAGTTCACCTCTGACTCGCCCAGCTATATGCATATGGATCACCTTCAGTTTACATGTTCAACAAATCACAATAGTAACAGTATTTTCTCGGATCTAACATAAGCCTTAGTACATATTTCATACTATGTGGTCAAACAAGTGCTCACATTCAGTATTTGAACTACATTGTGCTTAATATATGTTCATGGATTAGTATCGTTGGCACAAGTAATCCTCAAACTATAGGTCAACGAAGGACAAGGTCTCATTACATGACCCTAACATTTGGCCTACGGGCAGTTTAGGCATTAACATTCATACCGAGGTCAAGACGGCCATGTTACTAACAGAAGAACACTGTCCACCATTTTAGAACACAGGGTGACTTTGGAGAGAGAATCAAAATGGCAGATGAACCTAAAATGGCGGCTTGATTGATCTAAGGGCAGAACCTTGCAACACGGATTTCTTCGCAGAGCGACTGGGTTTAGGCCAATATATATACAGTAAAGGAGGCCTGATATGATGTCCTGTTCAACAAACCCTCCTTTTGGCCTAAGCCAAGCGCTATACTACTTCTCACTTTGCGAGTAACTCCACTTCTCAATGTCCATACATCCTGAATCACTATCGGAGATGTCAATTGCCATAAGATCAGATAATAAGATTTCTTTCAGCACATATTCGTTGGAGCTCTTATCTGGAGCGTATACCTTGCCTCCTAATGAACCCATCGCCTGTGCACAACATCCTCCTAGCATTGAACATAGACCAGGAAGACATTGTATACAGCAACAAAGAAACAACATAATACCCAAAGTGATCAGCAAGACCGAAAGTAATTTCCATCACCAAGATCCAGTCCCAGAACCAAGCGCTAAGATCCCAATTTCCCTCGGAAACATGCACTTCTGAACTTAGGACATGCAGATTCTGTATTGCCTTGAAGATAGTTGGGGAGGAATCTGGCACAAAAAAACAGCAAGCGGCCCCCACTAATTTACATACCTCACCACGTTCAGCCAGGATGACATCTAATGCCATCCGGTTCTGAAGTGCTACTAACCTTATTGCTTTCTGTTCTAGAGTCATATTATAGAGTATGTCAGTGGTCCGGTTGATGGTCCTCTCCAGTACTCTCGCTAGTCTCCTGATATCTTCAGAGTTCATTATTTGTCCCCAAAATGGCACAAAAGATTTCGCTGCATCGCCCAGAACTTGTGCTGAAGTGTCACCATTCCCGTCCCGCCGTGGACGAGCCTTCGAAATGTCTACAGTACTGGCTATGAATACAGAATCCCTAAATAACAAGTTCCCTGCCAAGCCCTGGGTAGCCATGGACATGCTACATTACCGCAAACAAAGTAGACAGGTTCGCCTACATACAAAGGTCTGTCCTCGCTAGTCAAATTCGCAAAGTTGGCGCAACCTTTAAAATCAGCCATTGACTGAATACCATTCCTCTCTATGCAGAAAGAAACTGAATCGGGGCTATGATTGACAGTGTAGGAAGGAGGCGTGGCATCCCTATTGCCTATAGGAGCCATCTTGAAAGAGATCAAAGATTGAAAAGGACGGGACAGTCTATCGGAAGGCCTAATAGAAGCAACGTTAGGCTTACTCCTGTTTGCAAAGAGCGAGCATCCCAAGGGAGTCAGAACACGTTTTTCAAACTGATTCAAATTAGTCCCATCAAAGTTCCCTGAGATGCTATCATTCCAGTGACCAAAGAATAGTGCTCTAAGAGAAGCATAGCATGCAGTTGTCAAAGGAAGAGGGTGAATATACCAACCTAGCCCCTTATCTCCGTGTTGCAGTAAATGTGAGCAGACCCAACAATTAGATTTGTTAAAAATGGCATGTGTAGCATTCATGATGAGTATTAATGTATTATTATGATATCTCTGCCTGTGCTGAGAGTCTCTAGGAGATAGAGTGTGCAGAGGTATGAAAGGAGTAGAAACAGTAGGTGCATGTTCAGTAGGCAACAAATTCTCAAGCGGATGTACTTCTTCTAGATACCAGAAACCAATTAACATTATCGCAAGACAGCAGTATGTTTTCGAGGGCCCACGTAATGGATTGTCCATTTTCACAGCTGGTCACACGTTCTCTTATCAGTCCTGTACGAGCGGGAGCGGTTGAAGGCATTGTAATCTTCAAACGAAAGCACCAATGTTAGTTTTCTGGCGACCTCCAGGCCGAGCGTCTTCTTAGTCCTTCCACAACCTTAGCCAACAGAATCCCCTTTTGCAAAATTGATCAGGCCAAAAAGACAAGCCCTTTGATGATTTTCCTCGATCGCACAGCCAAACTGTGCCGTAAGTCTATTTCCTTGGACGCAGATCGTACCTTGTGCTTCCTGGTACTGAGTGATCTGTGAACAATGTGTCGTCACTTCCCGTTGGAGTTGGGGAATACAAAGCAAGATCAGATGCAAGATCCGGAACCAATTCACAAGACGAAACTGTTGGAGAATGGCCTCACGGGCTCAGGGAGAGTCTCTGGTGAACTCTCGATGCTAGTTGCTGCTTTGGGATCGTTGTTTACAGCATTGGTGAGGGGCTTCTGCTTCTTCTGTATCGTGTGGCACTGGGTGTGGAATCTTCTTGGTGTGCGACGCATGAATCAAATTCTTCCGGCCTGCCACCCGCACCTCAGTCTGTTTGACTAGCAGGACTTGGAAGTGGCCCCGCCAACGAGGTGCGAGGCAAGAAGATCGCTCAAAGGATTTCACGAGGATCCATTCCCCAGGTCGTATGCTGTGACTGGGACCCTCATATCGTACAGGTAAAGCCTCTCGCACCTGGTGATAAATCAAATACAAGTTTTTAATCAACTGGTTGCAGTAATCTGAAAGAAGTACATTTTCAACATCTCGCAAAGAACAACACTTCGTAATATTCCGAATATTAGCAGGCCTCCCCATAACCACCTCAAAGGGAGAGAGCCCAGTCTTAGTTTGAGGGGTTGTTCGCATTGATGACAACACGATCAGTAAGGCGTCCGGCCATTTTAGTTTGGTGCCGGCACACATCTTAGCAAGCTAGTTTTTGATGAGGCCGTTGTGTCTTTCCACTAGTCCAGCACTCTGAGCGTGTCTAGCTATATGGAACCGTTTATTGATCTGTAATCCCGCACATATCTGCAGAATTACAGCAACGATAAAGTGTGGACCATTGTCTGACCAGATGACTCTTGGTAACCCGAATCTCGGGAAGTATTCCTTTAACATAGTCTTTGCAGTGGTCATGGCTGTGGCGTCTTTGACAGGGAAATCTCAACCCATTTTCCAAAAGCACAGATGACGACTAGCACATACTTTAAATTATTGCAACGTTCCATCTCAATAAAATCAAAATGGATGACCTCAAAGGGGACAGAGGGTGGGCCAAAACTACCCCTAGGAGTTGATGTGCCCTTTCCCACATTATGCTGCAAACAAATCACAATTCCTGAAGAAAGCGTTCAGCTACTTTAGAGATTTTGTCATTTACCCATACTTTTTGCAACATTTTTGTGATTTTATGAGCACATATGTGTGTGGTACCATGAGCCATAACAAGAATCATCATAATATACGCGTCAGGAATTAGCCACTTCCCTTCAACTCTGTCCACCCAACACCCATCATCATCAAGTTTCCCCAAGCCCTCAGCCCATTTCTTGGACTCTTCTAACGTGGCATCGGCTTGGATATCCCTTACAGAATCAATAACCTCATCCATAGTACAAGCATTTGTGGCTTCCCTTGAAGTATACATGTCTGAAGAGAGATCAGTGGCAGTCTGTTTGGCTATCTGGTCAGCAAAAGCGTTACCTTTTCCTACATCACCTACAATCTTCTGATGTGCTGCGCATTTTATGATAGCTAGCTGAGTAGGGAGTGCATGCGCTGAGAGTAGCCGTACTATCAAGGAGCCATGCTGGATTTTCGTACCATGCGAGGTCAAGAACTGTCTTTCTGACCAAAGTCTCCCAAAGTTGTGAACCACCCCAAAGGCATACTGACTGTCAGTGTATATATTTACTGTAAGCCATTCAGAAAGTTCTCAAGCTCGGGTCAATGCTATAATCTCTGCGGCCTGCACAGAGTTATGCATAATCCTCTTGGTCTCCACGATCGTGCTTAATGTAGTGATTTCATAAGCAGCTGTGTATGTACCATCCGGGAGTTTGAAGCCAGAGCCGTCGCAAAACAGCTCCCCTTGTGGGTTGTTCAAAGGACTATCTTTCAGATTGATTCTACCCTTTGTCTCTTGTTCGGTAGTGTAAAGGCAGTCATATGACTCTTTGTCACTGCAAGAAGTACCTTGCAGGTAAGCTAAAAGGTCAGCCGGATTAAGAAAACAACACCTCTTGATTTGTATGTGTGGCACAAAGAAGATGAATTCATATCTTGTTAATCGTGCGGAGGTGAGGTGTTGCGTTTGAGTTCTGTTCAATAGAACATCTACGGAGTGAGGTACCATTAGGGTTAAAGGATGGCGTAGGTCCATTCCCTTGCTCTGTTTTACAGACGCAGCAGCTCACAAACATCTTGGCAAAGCGCATGATACAGGATCAAGGATGGAAGAAAAGTAACTGCACAGCCTATTCTTCCCTCCATGTTCCTGCATTAACACAGCCAAAGCACATCCATCACATTCATGCACATACAACACAAAGGCCTTTTCGTAGTTTGGTGTGCCCAAAACTGGTGCCGAGCACAGTGCAGTCTTGAGCAAATCAAATGTACCAAGTCCCATGGAAATTGCGAAGAAATGCCCTTCTTCGTCAAAGCCAACATTGGTTTAATCACTAAGGAGAAGTTTGGGATCCACTGCCCACAGTAAGAAGCCATGCCTATCAAGGCTCTAACTTCCTTCTGCGTATTTGGGACAGACATGCTAGAAATAAGTTTTATCCGTTCAGGCGTCAACCTTCTCCACTCCTTTGACAGGAGATAGCCTAAATAGGCGACCTCCTGACAACAATATTGACATTTTTTAAGCAAAGCTTTGTGTCCATGTTGTGCTAAGTTAATAAGTAACAACACGGTGCCCTCCTTACAAGCGCTCTCTGAGTCAGCAGCTAAAAGTAGGTCATCGACATGTTGAAGCAGTGTACAAGTGGTAGGCAACTCAAGGGTATCAAGCTGCTCTTTCAAAGCCCTACTATAGATGCTTGGACTTTCCGTGTAACCTTGCGGTGCACGGGTAAAGGTAAACGAACGTCCCCCTAAGGTGAACACAAACAAGTTTCTACTGTCTTTATGTATCGGAATACTAAAGAAAACGTTCTTCAGATCCACAACACTAAAGTGAGTAGCTGAATCCGCCATAATAGTTAATATCGTTGTTACATCAGGCACAATTTGAAATTGTGGAGCAATGATCTTATTGATGGCACGTAGATCAATTATGAAACGAAAAGGAATTGCATTATCGCCTTTTTTGTACACGGGCAAAATCAGACTATTGCACAAACTATTGACAAAAAGTGAGGAACCTTTGGGGTGGGTATTCCTTTGATTGGACCTCAGCGCCCTTGAGTATGTTTTTATATGAGTTACCTTATCTATGGTCGCATGATAAAGTAACAACGGAGTACTAGGTTCCTCTACTCCGTTAAATTGAAAAGCAAAAATAAGCTGTTACTTTAACATTGGGCACATGCACCCATGTTTTTCTGAGAAAGAAAAAAAAACATAACTCCTTTCTCAGTTTTCCAATGCAGTTTTGGGAGTTTTTAATGTTTTTTTCTCTTTTTTTGCAAATAACAGTGCCCTCTATGATAACACGTGTTTCGACGGTTCCTCCGTCTTTCTCAAATCAGGGCTTATTATTTTTACAAATTCACAAAATCATAAAGGAATAACATTCATATTTTTGTAATTTCAAACAGTCATTACAAAAGATCAATTCAAAGTATTGGCCATTGAGGGAGGGGTAAAGGGTACGAGTATTTAGGAATGATAGAAGAAACATCAAAAAGAAAATAATAAAAAATGAAAGAATACATTAGTTTCTTAGGATATGTGCTTAAACATTGTGAACATTCATCACAGTAACTAATTTCTTATTTCTTTGCATTTACTTGACCATCTTTAGAATAAATGGTTCGTATGGTATTGAGGTTTTGGAGCTTACCCATTAGTACTTGTTCTTGTTTCTACCTCTGTCTTTTGTTTCAAGTCATGGGTCAAATCCCAAGCTGATTGAAAAAATATATATATATAATGAATGCAAACGTGTCCTGTTCATGAACAAGTCCCATTCTAACTTAAAAGTAAACCTAAGGTTTCAAAGTTGTGCGCTACATGATCTGCATGTCGTGTTGAAATGTTTCTAAAATCCTCCATGGGGACATATATTTCATAAACCCCCCATTGCAGCGTTTTCTGTACATTAAAAATCATCTGCTTTGTCCTTAAGCATTTCCACTTATTTTTAACATCTTGATTAGCCTTATGGCAATGAGCGCTGAATTTTTTGTAAAGACTCCCACATATTTTTTTAAAGACCTATTGCAGTGTCATTTACGGGGTAATTCATAGAATCCAGCACACAAGTGGCGCACGCGGCGGGCGCACAGTGTGCGCGTGCAACAGTCTGCGCCAGCCACGTGCGCTAAAATCCATTTCCGCGCACAGCGTAATCATAGATTTCAACATCCAAAACCAGCCGTGGCGCAGAGTGGCACAGCGACTCTGCAGCAGCGCCACTTACGCCCCCAACCCCTCCTCGTGTGCCATGCACAGCGCACAAATCCCGTACATGGCGCACAGGCCATTGGACCAGCATACAGCCCCCAACCACGAAAACGCCTGTAAAACTCCCTGCCCACCCCTCCGAATACATGTACACCCCGGCGCAGGGAGTTTCACACGCGATTGGCCCTGTGTGAGCGGGGTACACGTATTTCCGGGGTGCACAGGAAGTTTCACACGCAATTGGCCCTGTGCGAGCGGGATACGTGTATTACTGGGGTGCGCGGGAAGTTTCACACGAGATTGGCCCTGTGCGAGCGGGGTACGTGTATTACTGGGGTTCGCGGGAAGTTTCACACGCGATTGGCCCTGTGTGAGCGATGTACGTGTATTACTGGGATGCGCGGGAAGTTTCACACGCAATTGGCCCGGTGCGAGTGGGGTACATGTATTACTGGGGTTCGCGGGAAGTTTCACACGCGATTGGCCCTGTCCGAGCAGTGTACGTGTATTACTGGGGTTCGCGCGGAGTTTCACAGGTGATTGGCCATGTGCGAGCGGGGTACGTGTATTTCGGGGGTGTGCGTGAAGTTTTACACGCGATTTTGCTGTTAGAGCAGGGTACGTGTATTTCGAGGGTGCGTGTGAAGTTTCACACACGATTCCGCTGTCAGAGCGGGGTATGTGTATCCAGTGGGGTGTGCGGGGAGTCCCACACGTGAATTGGCAGTGTGAGCCCTCCCAGGTGCCCCTCGACCCCATCCACGGCTCCTGCAGGCAGCCCACACCACAGGGGACTACCCTGCACCCCTGGTCATGTCCCGTAGGCAGCCCATCCACCATGGGCATGCCCCCCAGCCAAGCCACATGTCACTTGCAATATAATCACCAACTCAACTTTAAAAATACACTAACTAATAAAGAACTATATACAAAAATGTGGGGTATTGTCCAAGCGCCCCAAAAAAAATGAAAACAAAAATTAAACCTAACACTAACTAACTAACTAACTATTTACAATGGCAGCGGGCTAGTTCGACGGCTCACTTTTTGATGTCCCGGGCAATGGAATCATCGAACTCCCGCTCAATGTCCTGGAGGCGTTCCTCTTCCATGGCCCAGAGGGTTCGCAGGGATGATGATATGTTGACCTCCAACTGCCTGCGAATTGCCTCAAGGCACTCGGCCCACCTCAGTGCCCTCCGCATAGAGTTCTCCGCCCAGACCATTGTGAGCCGTGCCTCTTCCGCACGCTGCCGCTCCACATCTATGGCGTGGCCCAACCGCTGCCACACGGAAGACACTTGCAATCCTGGGTCCTCCTGCCCTCTGGCCGATGCCTGCCCCTGCGATGTTGAAGGCCCTGAGCCATCATTGCTCCCACCATGTTGCTGCTGCTGATGTGCCTGTGCCTGCACCATGGCTCTTGCTGCCT
The DNA here is from genome assembly GCF_040938575.1 of Ambystoma mexicanum. Taxonomy (NCBI): domain Eukaryota; kingdom Metazoa; phylum Chordata; class Amphibia; order Caudata; family Ambystomatidae; genus Ambystoma; species Ambystoma mexicanum. The sequence continues at coordinate 358,230,936 of NC_090928.1, forward strand.
GCACGTCCTCCTCTGGCTGGGGTGCAGTTGTCGTGGTGGCCAACCCTGCTGGACCTCCGGCTCCCGACTGTGGCAGGGATGTGTCCTCCACCAGCCTGGCCGCTGGGTCAGAGGCAGCTCCACAGGGTATCCAGGTGATACATGGGTGTGAAGATGGCATGGAGGACGACTGGTAGGTAGGGGGTTCAGGTGAGGAGGGGGTCGCAAGAAGGTCCAGCACACGGAGGAATCCAGCACTGGTGACCCGTCCCAGTAGGTCAAAGCGGGCAAAGAGGCATCTGAGATGATGTGCAGTGTCTTCACGAAAACACCGTAGGTCACCTTGCATGCCCCGTTGACGCAACGCTATCCCAGCCAGGACAGGCTCAACCTGGTCCCGGATAGCCACGTCCACAGGGAGAGGAAGGCCAGTTGTTGTGCACCCATCCCCTCCCTTAAAACGGGTCTGGACGTAGGCATCCCTGCTGGTGCCGGATGATGCAGTCACAAGATCAGGGACAGGATTACACACAGGCACCTCCGCGGCGGCCTGTGCTGCCTCCTGTCCCTGCCCTTGCACTGCACCACTGGCACCAGTGGAATCCCCACCTCCAGACCCTGTGTATGTCCCTTCCACGGCCGCCTCCTCCTCCAAACCCCCCACCAACCTGGATGATTCCATGCCATCTTCCTCCGTCGGACCCTGTGGGGTCTCAGCTGCCCCTTCTGCTGCCGAGGAATCCATCTCCAACCTCTGCCTCTTGGACCTACCCTCTGCATCTGCGGCCTGGGACGCGGCACCAGACTCCTCACTCCCCGAAGAGATGACAATCTGGGAGGGGAGCCAGGCCTTGCGTCTCCGGCTGGTGGTGCAATCCCTGCCGCTTTGCTCCACAGCACCCTCTCCGCCCTCTTAATCAGTTGTCGCTGCAGACAGGGAGAGATAGAACACAGGCATCAGGGCACTGTACAATGGACTGATACACACATGACAGTTGTACATGAGTGGCAGTGTCAAACTTCAGACATGGCATCACATTCCCTAACACACGTGTAATTTCTACTCACACACATGAGCAATTCCACAGCAATATTGCACCAAGCAGCACCATCCATACACATACAACAGCATCAGCATCCGAAGGTGAGCCTGACGTCACATGAAACACGGGAGTACACAACACATGCACACACACCAACACACTTACATGCATGTGTACATGTCCACCAACTGTCAGAGTGATGAGATCACATCTGGCATTCAGCCTTCTACATGCCAGTGCCACATGCATCCATGTTGCATCACAGTTGCACACTTGTCAAATACACACACATGCACATGTACACAGTGCAGATACATGCAGCTGGAACCAACATCCATGTGTGACACCACAACCATGCCAGCGTACATACACAGTAATTCAAACGTGTGTGCTCCCACATCTGCATTTGGCCTGCATGCTTACCCGCACATACACCATCCATGTGTCTCACACATGAGAGGACTCACATGTGTCAGCCTCACGCCCCTGTACATACACATCCATACATGGCCCTACAGAAACACATGTGCAACCTGCACACCACTGGCACAGCACGACACGCACAGCGTCCAACCAGTATGCATGTACACTTACCGCTCGACTCCAGACGGTTCTGCCTCTCAAGGACCTGGACATGGAGCGCTGGGCTTATGCATTCCAGGACTCTCATTTGGTGGTCGGACAGGTGGCCCCGATGCCCCTTGCCATCCGCTGCCTTCAAGAGGTGCCGGGCCTTGTCAAGGGTCCTGCACCTGAAGTCCTCCCAGCGCTTCTTGACATGTCTGATGTCACGGACTGCCACCCCCTCCTCGTTGATGGCAGTCATGATGTCCATCCAGATCCTGGTCCGTCCTTCATAGTCGGCACGCAAACTTCCAAAGAGGGCATCAAACTGCCCCAAGACTTGCTCTACCAGGACTCCAACTTCCCTGGCACTGAAGCTGATGGCCCTCTGCCTCTCTGGCTGGGGGTTGCCAGTGGTGCCAGATGGTGTTGTGCCTGGCATGGCAACCCCAGAGGCAGGTGTGGTTGGGCAACTGGGTCCTGGGGCTGGGCTGTAGAGCGATGGTATCCCAGTCGGGAGTCTTCAGTTCCAGCAGGGTTGGTCACAGCAACTGCACCCCTGGCTGACGTGCAGACAGTAAATAGCAGGGCACGTGGGCAGCAGGCAGGCAGCAGCAGATGGCAGCTGGGAGCATGCTCAGGGCTCTTGGAGGCAGTAATTCGGCCTTCTGGGCAGGAGCGTGGTCTTCCATGTGTTGTCGCATGGCCAGCTTGATACGGAGTGATTTGGCACGTGAAAAAATTGCACGTCAGTGTGTAATTCGAGGAAAGGCCCTTAGTGCGTAAGCGTGTCTGTGACGATATACGCACAGGTGTTTCCCTCGTGACGGGTGCATAGTGAATCAGCATGTGAATACACTGCACGTACGCAAATTCATTGGACCAAAGTCCCTTTAGCGCGTAAGCGCGTCTGTGACGTGACGCGGAAGGGCGTTTCCCTCAACACGGGAGAATGTTCATCGTACACGTGCAAAAACTGCACATCCGAGTGTCAGCTCGTGTAATTGGAGGAAAGGGCCTTCGCGCATACATGCGTAAGTGACGTTGTACGTGTGGGCCGATTAAAAGGTACATGTAGCACGCCATTTTCTTGTATGTGCTTTTCGTGGAGAGCGAGTGGGTGAATTTTGTACTAGTTAGTTCACACGCGATTACTTCACAACAGTTCAAGTTCGTACTCCCTGTTACCTCTGACAGTGTTCAATTCTTATTTTGGCCTGTTTCCTCAAACAGAGTTCACTTCTTCTTTTGTCCTGTTTCCTCAGACAGCGTAAAATTCTTCTTTTGGCAGGGGTGTTGTCAACGCACACACGCGCGTCTTTTTCACGTTCTTTTTCCAGGCATACGGTGTGTCGCGCACGTATTTACCAACTGTGCTTGCCCCGTGTGTCACGTAGCCCTTCAGAGGTCACTGTAGGCTGCTTGTATTACGTGTACGCTTATTTCTGTGTCTCTGGGTTCCACAGCGTAGTGCGGGTTCATTTTTCCACGCACGTGGTCTATGAGGGGTTGCGTGCACGTTCATTTTTGTTTTCGGGGTGCATGTGTGTTGCGTGACCTGTCATCTTCCCCCAAGGGTCATAGACAGCCTTGATAGAGCCCTAGGGTACGAATTCCATCTAGTACCCTACCCCTTTCACCCCCAATTGCCCAGGACAATTGTTTACTGCTACTCCCATAAGCACAACAACATCAGTACCATGGTTGGGAGGCGACCAAGCTAAGGGAGGCAAAGGTGTCCGACCTCCAAAAGGTGAGCATGGTGGGTGCAGTAAGGGGCGTGGCCAGGATTTGCAGGGTGCCCCTAGACCCCGTGTGTGGAGGACCAATCAGGGACACCCATGCCCCCCACCCCCATGGTTGTGAGAAACGTAGCTGACACCATCCCATCTCAGCCCTTGTTGGACCAGCCTATTTTGGCACCAGAACCGGCACAGGATGACTCTCAGGCTGACTTCCAGGTCAGCAAGTCTAAGCCACGTGTGGTGGTGCAAGTTGCTGTCACCAGGCCATGTGGATCTGGGGCAGCAATGTCATCTGCTGCCCCAAGTAGGCAGGTTAGGAAGCTGCAGGGGCAGCTGCAGCTCTATACACCCCAGCTCTGAGTTTCCCAGCCGGGACAGTGTCGGTCCAGGTCCATCAAACCGACGTTGGCCCTGCCAACATCACTCTGCAGCCAATGCCTGCACCAAGACCTATGGTCATTGTGCATTCCCACACTCCTAGTACCCAGTCCACCGCTGCTTCTGCCCCTACTGACCAGAGCGGCGTAAGCCACTCAGGATCCGCACCACCTTTGAAAAAGAAGAAGAAGGGTGCTCTGGCAGTACAGGCTGAGACCCCAGACACGGCTACACACTCCGGCACGTCAAGGAAGCCTAGCTTTAATGATGCCCAACTTGATGCACTTGTGGCCTATGTGTCAGCACATAGCCGCGAAATGGTGGTGACTGCAGGGTGCAAGACCACACCTGGTCAACGTAAGGCACACTGGCAGACCATCGCCGACATCATTAGTTCCCTTGGATTTGTGAGGCGCACAGCTGATGATTGCTACAAGCGGTGGAATGACCTGAAACGCAGAGCAAAGAACAAGCTGGCCTCAAATCATGCCTCTACTCTGGTGACTGGCGGTGGGTCTCCACCAGAGGACAACCAACTCACTGAACATGAGTCTGTTGCTGGAACCTTCGTCACAGAGGAACAGATCCAAGGCGTGGGAGACCTACCAGATTACGACGCATTGTCCGGTGAGTGCCCATGCATGTGTGTGTAATCCATGTGTATGTTGTTTGGGTGACGCGTTCTGATTGAGTGCCTGGTGAGGGTGTGTACTCCTGAGTGGTATGGGTCACCCATGTACTTCCTCCAAAACATTCACCGGCCTTGAATTTGGGTATGACAGTATCCCTTCTTCCCACAGTAGCCAATTAGCGCAACATTACTGCAATTGCCCTTGAACTGTCATCTTGCAACAACATTGTTCAGATTTTTTCAGGGTTCATTCAGGCTGATTGTTTCAATTCTCCAATTTTTGCAACGCATTTATCAGCCCTAATGCCACATATGTGACATTCTTCTGTCATTGATTACACCCCTCATAGGACCACATTTGTTACCTTGTCAGGTGAATGATTAGACCATTCAGGCAGATTGAGTATTGGCCTGCTCACATTGATTTTTGGTGCCTGTTTGAATTTGAAGTGACCAACCATTGATGTGTACATCTGCCTGCCATCACTGTATTATTGCACACTGGATGTGTTGCAGTGTGTGGCACATGCATATTTTGTCACACTATTTTGCATTTTTCATCTCATCATGTCCATCTCACATGGATTGGTGACAGTGCTCATTCACTGACATATGGCTGTACTTGTCAAATGCACCATGGCTATGCTACATGCCATCTGTGTGCTGGCATGTGTCATGTAATGTATGTGTATTGGACATGCCACTCACAGGCTAATGTGTGATGCCAGTGCTACCCAGCATGCAGCAAATGTGTTGCTTTTCCATCTTAGTGTCATCAGCGTCTGCTTTTTGCCTCCCCTTCCAACTCATTGACAGTGCATGCATGCCAGGGTTATAGTCATGTGGGACATGTGTAAATCATGTACTGGATCTCTGGCTTGTCAGGCCTATGTGTGTGCTATGGTGCTCATGCCTGCTTCAATTTTTTGTCTTTCATGTTTTTGCAGGTCTTGACGCACTTGATGCTGTTGAGGTTGAGGAGATTTTGCAGACCCAGGAGGAATCTCAGCCACGACCGGGCACCAGTGGGGGACGTGGTGTGGTGGTGGGTGAAAACCCAATCTTACTGCAGACCATACTGTCCAGGGGTGTCTCTGGATGCACCTCCCCAGACCTCTATTTAGGTGCTGAATCGGATGATGAGACTTATGTGCCGTCGCAGGTGAGTGTTTCTGGCAGGGATTCTGTTCTGTCCAACCCACCTGCACCAGGGGTAGAACCGTCTATGGGGATGTCAGTGTTGGTAAGTCCGCCTTTGGTGGTTACGAATGCAGGGTCACACTCCACAACATCTGATCCTGTTCCTGGGCCAGCAGATCAGAGGGGGAGTGCAGTCCTGCAGCCTCAGGCAGTGCCGGCACAGCAAGGTGCAGGTCGCCTTGCCCCAAACAGGTGTGGTGCCCGCTGATTTTGTGGCCGTACGCCACCAGGCAATACTGTATGGGAAAACTCCATGTTTAGTATAGCAGCCCAACAGGGACCATTGGTTGAAATGATGGCTCAGGCAATGGAGAGGGTGGCCACTTCCATTCTCCCCCCTGAAAGGCAGAAGGAGCAACAACAGCAGGCAACAGACTCCATTTGCCAATCACACAGGGAAGACATGTTGGTGTCCAACAGGGACCGACGGGCGGCACTGGAGACTTTGCGCAAAGCCATATCTATAGAGTCACAGGGCCACAGGGAAGCCCTGAGGGTAGAACTCCATAAGCTCAGGGAGACCTTCCACACCCGCATGCTTGCTGCCATGGAGGACCATACCAGGGCTTTGCGTGGGCTGCCTCCCATAGCACCACCACCTCCTGATGCAGCAGCAGAGGGTGATGAGAGCGACGGCAGCAATCCTCCCACAATAGCGTAGCCGTGCAGGCCATGAGCCCATGGAGGTATTTGTTTTTGCAACATCCACACAGGTGGCTGTTGGTGTGCATCCTGTCCTCGAACCTCCTTGGTGGCCTCCCCCCCGGCCCCCACATGGCCATTTTTGATTTTTTTTAAAAACATTTTTTACAGTGTGTTGTCTTGTGTGGTTCCCATGGGCATCCACTGTGTATTCTAGCTGGGCACATGCAGGCTTGTCCTGAGTTTGGGTTAGATGCTTGGGTTCCTGACACACACACCCCTCCTGCTTCCCTTTCCATGGGCTTGCAAAGGGTGTGACCAAGTGACAGTGACTTACACAATGACATTGGGCTCCCATGAGCTGTTTGGGCAGTATGTAGTCAAAACTGTGTGTACATCCCTAGTGGGGATTGTTGTTGTATTGAACACTGCATGGTGTATTGATATGTGCTTGTGCATCCATGTCTTCCTCCTTATTCACAGGAACTTTCTTCATGTCTTCACAAGGCCGTCTCCTTTGAGGATGCAGTTCATGTTGTATGCAGTACACTGACACATTTGCCTGACGTGAACACTCTGCAGTTGGAAGGGGTGGTTGTGCTGGCTTATTCAGGTTGTAACACTTGCACTAATTTAGTTTGGTACTATCATATTTTGGCAATGTTTCATCCTGTGTTGCTGTATTGTGTTGCTGGTAAGTATTTGGTCATGTGGGCTGTTTGTTATTGATTTCTGGGAGAATATTGTCTGTGGCCTGTTTCCATTTGGGACAGTGCACTTTGTGACACTTGTGTCATGTGTTGTGCATTCCTTTGTTTGCATTCACATTGCATGACATGCCATGCTGTGTTGAGTAGCAGAGATGGGGAGGGGTTGGGTGACATGCCGCTGTTTTCATGTTGTATTTTGCAAGGAGGTAGTCATTCATGCAGCATGAATGTGTGTCTTTTTGTGACACAGCATTGGTTGTCTTTGGGTAGGTAGGGATGCACACAGTGTAACACTTCCTGGTGACCAATCTCAGGCTGGTATGGTTGTGACAGTTGACTGTCCCTTATGTCTTCATCATTGATTGTCAGCTGGTATGTACCAGGGCTGTGTGCACTCCACAGGGGTGTGATTTTAGTTGAAGTAATTGGCCACCACCTGCGTACGGGCTGCCTCACCACGTGCCCTTTCCCCTCCCATGCGCAGTGGCTGTGCATGTGGTTGGGGATGTAGGGGCACCACCATGTCCACCGGCAGGCCCCGGCGGGTTGCAACATTGTGCAGGACACATGCTGCCACTATGATCCTGCACACTACTGGGGGCGCGTATAGCAGCAGCCCACCAGAGCGGTCAAGGGAGCGAAAGCGTGACTTGAGCACTCCGAATGTGCGCTCCACTATACCCCGGGTTGCAATATGGGCTGTGTTGTATCTTACCTCGGGTGGTGTGGTGGGGTTCCGAATTGGCATCATCAGGTGAGTGCTCAGAGGGTAGGCACTGTCCCCTGTGGAGGTGATGATGGGTATCATTAGTGGGGTTGTGACATTACTCAGTATCTGACATGCATGCATGTGCATTGGCATTTATACTCACCAAGCAGCCATGTATCGCCATACCGCCCAGCTTCTAGTTCCCGGTTTAGGGTTGACATTCTGGAAATTAAACTGTCATGGGTGGACCCTGGATAGTTGGCATATACTGAGGTGATGATTCCCTTGGCATCACATACTACCTGCACGTTTATGGAATGCCAGTGCTTGCAGTTTCTATAGATGTGCTCAGTTGCCCTGGGAGGACGTAGAGCCACATGGATGAAATCAATGGCACCTAGCACTTTGGGGAAGTGTGCCACCCCGTAAAAATCCTGGATGGCAGCCTGCCTTTCTGCAGGTGTTCTGGGCAGGTATATGTGCCTGCAGACTGATGGGCATGCAGTCATGATGACCAACACCTGGTGTAGGCAGCGTGACTGCGTGACCTGTGACAACCCCCGCACTATGGCACTTGTCCGGTGAAATGAACCAGTGGCCAAGAAGTGCAGTACATTGAGCACCTTTCCCAAGGGGCTCAGTGCTTGGAAGCACAGGGTGGGTGAAGTGAGGTCATCCTCCCTCTCACTCAGCAGGTCGAGTATTAGGAGAGGTGGAAACCTGTACCTCCCGTACACCTGGTCATCAGGCATCCCAAAAAGGCTGGTCCTGGGTGTAAAAATTCTGGGCCTGACTATCCTCCTCCTCCTTTGGTGTCCCACGACCACTGCTGTGAGGAACGGTATATTCATCGTAGCGCCTGAGCTTGTTTGTTGTTTGCGCGCACTTTTATGCTGCGCGGGTCGGCGTACGGCTGCTTACTGCTGGCGTATGTGTTTCCGGATTAGCGCGTCTTTTTTGGCGCACGCGTTTGCCCTGTTCAATTCCATGAATACGTGTTGTAGGCGCGCGTGTGGGCGTTCCGCGCATTTGCCTCCTGTACTTCCCCTGTAACACCCACATATTCACACGTTGTTCCCCATTCCGCGTGTTACGCCCGGTGTTCTGCCTTCTTTTGTTGTGTGCGCCGCGCTATGTGCGCTTTTGCTGTGCGCTTAGTGCACACCGTTTGATGACGTGTGCGCCCGCGTGCGCCACGCAGAATTTTAGCGCACATCCCAGATTTTACACGCGCACAGACTTCCATGAATCGATGTGTGTGGATTTCGCACGCTTGCACTGCGATTTCGCACTTGCGCTGCGATTCGCACACTTTCGCACGCTTGCGCAGAGATTTTCGGTGCCTTTTATTCCATGAATCGGCCTGTATGTGTTCACAGTCCTTTAGTGTTTTCCCTTTGTTTCTTTAAGAAATTCCTTAAAATACATGGCGGCATTGCGAGAACGTTAAAATGGTTCAAAAATGCTTTTTCTATATTTATATTGGCATCGCTGTAAAGGCACGAGCAGATTCACGTGTTTGCTCGTGTATCTATGAAACAGGAGTTACCTGTCGAGCCTCTCATGCACGGTTACTTTCACCTTCTGTTCTTGTTCTCGTGCGAATATGTCCTTGTACACTCCGTGTCCCTGAGGTTCTATTCTGTAAATACAACTGTTGCTTAGCAACATAGTCCTACTTCCTGTTTCTTTAACCTCAGCCATACTTTGGGCTCGGTTCCTAGTTAAGTATGTGAAAATGTGTAAAGTCGTTTTAACATGTTTCCTTGTTTGCCTCACATTAATGTATTCACTCTTCTAAATGTTTTGTTAACACCTGACTGGTCTTGTGAAATAAAAATAATACAAATAATAATTAAAACATAAGTCATGCTGCCTCGTGTTGTCAATTATACTTAATAACCTCTGATTACTGTTGTGGCGGCCATGTTGTGTGCAATACAATCTTTATTGTTACATGATATGTACTATTATAATCATGCTGGACTCGTATTTCTTTATTTGTCATTATTAAATTGATTTGTGCTATATTTTACTTTAGAAAATAATTATGCTAAATTTACATGTTGTTTTTGGTTGAGTAATGCGGAGCAAGTTGGGTACCAGTTTACACTTTATTGAGACGTCTTTTAGAGAATAAAGTCATTGGTTCTAAACATTCATGTTGGGTATAGATCCCTTGTCACCTCATAGTGTGCATTGTGCAAGGTGTTTCAATTGCATGATTTGAACTGTTGCCCCATGGCGGCTCTCCTATTACCCCATACCATACATTGCCATTTTTTTCCCCTTATTTATATCATCCTGTTACAAAAAAGAAGCCATTTCGTTATCAGAGTTCAGGCCCCTCTCTACTGAACGAAATGTACATATTAATTTTGCTTCTTCTTGTCTGAGCTTCATTTCCTGGTCTCCACCTCTTGGGCCTAATAAAACTTTCTTCAGACCAACAAACCTCAGCAATCTTTTATCATTTAATTGGTGATTCCTTTGCCAGTGTTGGGCCAGTGGAAAATGTATGTTTTGACTTCCAATGTTCGATAAATGTTCTCTTATTCTTGTTCTTAGTTGTTGGATTGTACTTCCTATGTAGATCTCTTGACATTGGCAAATTATTGCATAGACCACGTATTTTGTTTTACAGTTAATCTGATCCTCAATCATGTATGTAATTCCATATTTGTCTTTGAAGGTTGATATGCTATTGGATGCATATTTACACATTGAGCATACGCCACATTTCCGAAAGCCTTTAGGTGGTGGTGGGAGCCTTGTTGGTGGATTGACATTCTTGATATCAAACTACCTGCAATTTCCTCGATCACCCCTCGATGCACAAAATCGGAGACAATGCATTTCAAAGCTTGCTCACCATCAACCGAGATCTTGTGCTGTGGAATATGTGGCAACTTTACTCCATGTTTCAAGACAATTTTAACAGGTTCAATTTGTAAAACACCGACATCATTATCATCAATAGCCCATAAACACTCCAGAACTTCACTAAATTCTGGCGGCAAAGGTCTGGTCAACAATTGAGAGACAGAAAGTTGCTGTGGTGAAATCATCAAACGCACTCCATCAGAAGAACAGTGAATTACCGCATTTAATTCCTTCAACAGATTCAACCCCAACAAATTCTCTCCACAATTGGTAGTCAAAAGGAATGGACAGTGGTCCGTAAAGGGACCCAAAGAAATAGATACCGGCGAAAAACCCGGACAAGCAACTGGTGTGCCAGAAAACCCTACAGAAACATTGGTTTGCCCTGACAGTGGACTGTTTGGAACCCGAGAATGATCAATGGAACACTTCTGTGCCCCTGTATCTATCAAGAAAAGATGTTTCCTATTTCCCACTAACATTTCAACGTAGGGACCTTTCCGATTAACGGGAATAGGCGTTGGTTCCAAACCCTGCTTCGGGCAATCCTAACGAAACAGAATGTCATCAAAAGGAAGTTCTTCAGAGAGGTAAGCAGCAGAAGGATGATCAAAAATGTTTCCATTATCCACACTCGATGCCCGATTGTCCTGCGAAAAAGGTTGCTGTGAATCCTGTGAAAACTGACCTTTAACAGGACCCCCTACACCCGGGCGACCTCTAGATCGTATACCCATATTTTCAAATGTGTTATTTTACCTCTGCTGGAGGATCGGGCATTGTGCACGCCAATGACCCTCTTGTCTACAATAAGCACACTCGTTAATGTTTACAGGACCCAAGGGCGCATTTCCTCGTGGAATGTACTGTCCTCTAAATTGTGAATTACACCCTCTCGGGCCTCTAACTATTTGTTGTTATAATACTTTTGTCTTTAAGTCTCCTTTTCTCTTCTCTACTCTTTCTTTTTCACTATTGACACGATTCTCGTAGTACTGAGCCATGTGCAATACTTCTGACTGAGACTTCGCTTGCCAAGCACTCTCGGAGGACATAATTTGCGACTGGATGTCAGGCAGCAATCCACGCACAAATTTGTCCACAAATAATCTTTTCCCAGACTCTGTGCCTAAGTCTTGTTCACTGAAATCTGAAAATACCTGTTCAAACCAATTAAAGAGCTCGGTAGCACCCTCAGACTTCCCTTGGATACAGGCAGTAAGCTTGTCCCAAATAATTCTCTTTTCCGGAATCATAGTTTTCAATTTCGTAACTATTCTGTCAGGCAAAGTTAGTATCACCTGAGGCGGTGTTTCGCCAGCTGGTCTTTCTCCATCGAGCCTAACTATGTTAGTCCATGTATCTCCTAACCATAGTACATCATCCACAGTTCTAATCTGTTTCCACAAATCAACAGGTAGGAGTACAGGAAATAACAAATCAATATCACTTAAAGTAAATACTGATGATTGCAAAACAGACTCTATTTCTTTGTAAAACCCTGTTGGATTCTTCCTAATGTCGGGAATAGACTGTTTGATGGTGTTCACTTCCTGTCTCGAGAACGGGACGCGAACAAACTGCGACACATAATGTGCAGGAATATCCTGAGCTGGTGTACCTGCTACAGCTTTAGCAGGAATCTACTTTTGGGACAAATGTCGGAGGAACCTCTCTCATAGGCAACTGAGAAGTAGGCAACTCCGAACGCTTACTAAGCAAAAGAGCCAAATCGAGCGCTAAAGCGGCCGAAGAAGTGTCAAACGAAAAAGCTCTCTTGTAAATACTTAATAACTCTGCGGGACAATAAATCTTTCTTTTTACACACTCATCCTGTAGGTATTCTACCATTACCTGTATCACTTTCCTCTGCATTTCTAGCATATACTGACTATGCGTGTCATATACTTCAACGGGAGTTGTCGATGTGTGTGAGATCCATCTAATCGCGTCTTTCGTGCAAATCCGCATTTCCTCATTCGTCAATTTATGACAAGGAAGGAACTGTTTCTGTACGAACATAACATCCAAACTATCTCCATCTTCATCTTCATTCTGTAACTTTTCCAGCTCCCTTCTATACTCAAGTACCCTCCCAACATGCTCTTGTACTTTCTCCGCAGTATCTCTAGAGAACGCTAAAGTATTCAGATCCCTTAACCCTCGTTGGAGATCTGTTTTACAAAGGTAGCGGGCACCCCTCTCTCGCAAGAACAGACATGATAACCTGTTCAGTGGTTATTAACCACTTGAGAGTTCGCAGCCACTGCTTTTACTCACTGTGCCTTTCACAGACGGGAAATATCCATTTGCATATCAGTCTTTGTCCTGCCCAGGGGCAGTCCAGCACCGAAATACAATGGCAAATCCAATCTGAACGAGAGTACCACCAGCAACCCCATACACGTGTTTCACCCTTGTTGGGGATCATCAGTGAAGTGAAGCTGATGCCTCTCTAAGCACAGTGAGAGGGAGACCACGTCTGGTTGCCCCCAGGAGACCTAGGGTTACCAATCCCAGGTTCCTTAAAAAATAGTTTTACAAAGGTAGCGGGCGCCCCTCTCTCGCAAGAACAGACATGATAACCTGTTCAGTGGTTATTAACCACTTGAGAGTTCGCACCACTGCTTTTACTCACTGTGCCTTTCACAGACGGGAAATATCCATTTGCATATCAGTCTTTGTCCTGCCCAGGGGCAGTCCAGCACCGAAATACAATGGCAAATCCAATCTGAACGAGAGTACCACCAGCAACCCCATACACGTGTTTCACCCTTGTTGGGGATCATCAGTGAGCTGAAGCTGATTCCTCTCTAAGCACAGTGAGAGGGAGACCACGTCTGGTTGCCCCCAGGAGACCTAGGGTTACCAATCCCAGGTTCCTTAAAAAATAGTTTTACAAAGGTAGCGGGCGCCCCTCTCTCGCAAGAACAGACATGATAACCTGTTCAGTGGTTATTAACCACTTGAGAGTTCGCAGCCACTGCTTTTACTCACTGTGCCTCGTTGGAGATCTGTATCATTTAACCTGTCCCACATTACACACAAATGAATCCCTAATCCCTCAATAAAAACGTTTTTCTCAGGAAAATTGTCTATATTAGAGAGTGTGGCAAAAACATTAGCTTGATCACCCATCTCCATGTAATGCTTAGCCCACGGAGTGAACTCATTTTTTTTCTCTGGAGACACAGGATTACGAGTAACAACCCTCAATCCCACTCCCCTATCTACTACAAGCGGTGTAGAACCACTTTGAAGAGGGAGAGTAGGCAAGTTTAACGGAGGTGCTATTACTGGCACAGCAGGCAAAGGTGGAGGAGCAGGTGGAGGAGCAACCACAAAAGGAGGAACAACAACTGGAGGAAGAGTAACAGCAGGAGGAACAACAGGAAGAGGAGGAGAAGCAGGAGGAGGAATAACAGCAGGAAGAGGAACATACGGAGGTGGCGCAGTGGCACCAGGCCTTCGTTCATTTAACAATTTATCAATAAATTCATCAGAAACATGAAAGTCTTTAGAAGGATAGATTTTCTGGATACCAAGTGAGAAAGCCCTATCCATATTCCTAGCCGACTCAGACTGTTTATTTTGGTCACACAACAACACTTTTTCGGCATTCGTAATATGACAGCGCACATGTTTTTCTCTACTCTTGAGCTGTTCTAAAGCTTCTTTCTTCCAATTCTGTATTAGGTCAAATACTGACGGTGTAGCCTTTTTCTTCAACAATATAGATTCTAAGTATTCAATACTGGGTATTTCAAAACTACCATTGATTGGCCACTTAAGGTCGGAAGCATGTCTAGTTTGTCTGTGCAAAATATCATTAAATACTACACTACCAATGCCTTGCTTACAGTACATAGTACACGCCGGCGACCCCTCCATTGGTGCCGTCGGCCAAATTCCAAAGATTGTCTGTCCTTACGGAATAATGCCCTGAAGCAGGCAGACAATTTCCCTGGCATATCAGAATACTGGTGTTACCTGGTCAATAATTGTACTCGCGATTGCAATACACCAAAACAAATTATCAGGATGCTTAAGAATCGGGTCACAACTCACCTGATCAAATCCTAAGGAGGTCTGATCGGATACAAATTTTCTAACAAACAAAGGACCCTCGTGTTTGGTGATTTCGGCAAATCTGCCCGCCTCAATATATGGACCCTCGTCAAGATGCTGACTTGGACTGCGCGCCCACCGTCCAGGGATCGGGTTGTGCAGCGCTGCTGAGTTGTCGCTTCTCATCCAAGTAAGGGGCCCCCTTTTACACCGTCCGATCCCAGTCCGATAGCCGCATCTACCTTCAACGAGCTGGCATCAATCTTCATGGTCCCTATTCGGGCGTCATCTGTAAAAGCAAAAAGAGAATATCGAGGCTGAGTACCCCAAAAGGAAATACACCAACACAAGCTTACAAAGATATACAGATCTCTATTCTACAACTGAACAGTTTTCAAAGGACAAAGCAACAGATAGCTATCAGGCCCTCAGTACAACACAGTGAATACCAGCCCTGTTCGGTGTGTGAAGTGAGTGGGACTGTACATCAAAATATTCGCTCTTTTATACAGCTTTGTAACATGATGTTCAGCCCCTCTGTACATTAATAATTCCCAATCTAGGGTTCGTGCCGAGTTCACCTCTGACTCACCCAGCTGAATGCATATGGATCACCTTCAGTTTACATGTTCAACAAATCACAATAGCAACAGTATATTCTCGGATCTAACATAAGCCTTAGTACATATTTCATACAATGTAGTCAAACACGTGCTCACATTCAGTATTTGAACTACATTGTGCTTAATATATGTTCATGGAGTATTGTTGACACAGGTAATCCTCGATCTATAGGTCAACAAAGCACAAGGTCTCATTACATGACCCTAACATTTGGCCTACTGGCAGTTTAGGCATTAACATGCATACAGAGGTCAAGATGGCCATGTTACTAACAGAAGAACACTGTCCACCATTTTAGAACACAGGGTGACTTTGGAGCGAGAATCAAAATGGCGGATGAACCTAAAATGGTGGCTTGATTGATCTAAGGTCAGAACCTTGCATCGCGGATTTCTTCGCAGAGCGACTGGGCTTAGGCCAATATATACAGTTAAGGAGGCATGATATGATTTCCCATTCAACACTATATCTGCACCAAGACAGACTGAACTGACAGCCAGACCCCTATTCTGAACCCCTCAATCTCTCTTATTTACCAAATCATTTCCCAAACACACCTATATGAAAATGGAGAAGCCATCAGGAACAGAGCATGGCAGCATGCAGGATATATTAAGATAATACAAGGCACAGATGTCCAAACTTGGACATCTCTGGATGTACTCTGACTCCCACCCACATCCACACACTCAAGTAATTCTGAACACTCCTATCCCCTCAGCCCATCTACAGAAGTATTTGCATTGGCAGGTGGCAGTGTTCCTCTCGTCCCCTCAACAAATACATTTGCCAATCTCGCTCAAGTCAATGAGTGCCCAGATGTTAGTCCATTCAAATAGGACCTATGACAACTATTGTGCGTTAAGGCAGGGTTGAGATCCAACCATAACACAATGCTCATCCAATACCAGGTCTTGCTCACACACACCCCAACTCCTTTTTTGCATCACAAGTTATTTGCTGCGGTGCTCACCCCAAAGCCAATTCTCTCTTCCTAGTCAAGCTTCTTTTAAACCTAGCCTGTTCATGGGGAACATGCTCAGGCTCATGGGCCAGCAGCATATGCCATTCCGGAAACACATGACAACTTGCAATCCCACAGGAATGTGGAATAATTTTGGTTCTGGCAGTATAAATTACCCCATCATTCTATCAGGTTGACAGTCGTCTGCTTACATTACTGAGACTTACCTGGGACTTACCTGCTGCGACCAACTCCCCATGGGGAACCATAGACATTGTCACAATATATTTTGCAGCACAGGCAAGTGGGGGATCTCTTTCCCCTGCAATGAATGTGGCGCACAATAAAACCGTTTTTTATTTTTACAATGTAGATTCTTTTAATGAGGCCTCCAACCCATATCGCACCCAACCTCCACAAGTCCCCTGTGTCACAGTAGACTAGGAACCAGGCTGGTGTGTTTATCAATGAATATGTTATTAATTTCTGATTTAATAGTAAAGTTGAATAAATAGTTACACTAGCCACCAAGGTGTGGCAACACAAATTTCAGAATCCTTCTAGTCAAGAGGCACCCTAAGACACTCAAACATGTATAGCACAAGGATTTACTTTTTACTTTTCTCAACAATACCATCAAACCAGTTTAAAAAACCTTGAAATTGAATGCAACCCACAGAAAAGTGCATGCACACACAAAGGATTTGTGAGTCCCAGCAACCCTAACCCACGCTCCCTGCCCGACCTCCACTAGGCTTGTCAGCTTTGCAGGGTAGGCAGTGGCAAGGAATGGGAACACCCGGTTAAAATCTGATTTTGAGTGGGGTTTTCAGAAACAAATGAGGAACCAGCAATGAATGGGTCAATTTGTTTTTCTGCACCAGGAAGAATGGGTTTTTAACTAGTTAGGACAAATGCTATGGGACAGCACACAAGGGTACTTTGTGCTGCTTATACTAGAAGACAAATAGGGCTTTAGAACACTGGCACACAAGAGGAAAATCGATTTTATCATATGCAACACATGGGAAAACAAAAGGGAATGCAACTTGAATTTCATTATCACAGTACAGTAGGTAAAGAGAAGTAGACTAGGAAAAATGGTTTTTAAACAGTGAAGCTAAACTTCCAGGGAAAGTTAAATGCAAATGACACTCATTTTTACTAAGGCTGCACATGACAGGCAGCTCTGTGCACGGGGGAACTCACAATAGGAAAAATTGGGTTTCAGTTAAAATGACAGAGGCAAATAACAGGTAGGCTCTGGGCAAAGGAATAGCACACCATAGCAAAATCATTTTTGGGTTTAAACTGACAAATGCAAAGAGAAAGCCGTTTTGTAGCACAATTTAAACACACATATTTGTTTTTCATCTCACAATGAAATGAATTATTTGGGGAACACTTTATAACTATAACAGCTCACAAGGCACTGGGAAGAGATAGTTGTTTCGAATTCCAAATATCCCAATCCCGTTAAATAAATGTGGAAATTAATTGATTTACTGAAAGAAAAATCTAATAGGGTTCTACACAACCAACTGGACATTCTTTACTGGGAAATGACTGAAATGCACAGGCAAGCAAAGTATTATTTCAATGGGAAAGATTACTACAATGCACAGACAAATAAAATATGTTTCAATAGGAAATGACTGAATTACACAAACACATAAGGTAGGGGATTTATCCTTGGGGGAATCTCAAGGGAAAGGCTGGCGAAGATACGGCTTATTTAATCTATGGCTCGGGATGTATATACTTAAAAGAGAGGGTTTGATGAACATCAGGGGGCACCAGAGCCTCACTGCTGGGACAATCAAGGGGTCAGTCAAAGGTTCTCTCTCTCTTCCAAAAAGAGTCCCACTCCAGCTACTGCAGCTCCTGGCTCCACTCCAAGATGTAAGCCTCACTCTGTTAGTATGGTTCCAGATGTGGTCAGAGCACACCTCAAAATCTGGTAGGGAGCGCCTTGATTTGAGGCAGATTGACTTATAGTTCTCGCAGAAAGGATTGGACAGTGTCCAAAGGTTCCCTCCTATATGTGGGCCAATAGGTCCAGATAATGTGGGAGTGTTTTGGGAAGCCAGGGGAGGAAACCTGATCCATTATCTAACTCTGACAGGGGGCTGGGGCTGGTTTTTGCACAGGGAAATCTCACTGTGTGAAAAATGTCCTTTCTCATCTTATTTGGACACATATGTCAGCATTTTTTAATACTACATTTTTTGTGAATCACATGAACTTTATAAGGTGTCTGTGTGACGTACTGGGGCGGAGCCACAGTATTCTCTTGTTTACTCCCGAACTATATTAATGAAAAATATGGCAGTCGGTGGGTGGAATATGGATCATATTTTCCATATTTTATCAGCATTGTATGGTTCTCACATTTGTACAGAGGGCCACATCAAGTTTTCCTTTATAATTTTTGGTATGCTGGTGTCACCAAGCGGCTCGCTGACAGGTTTTCAGAAATCTGAACATGAATAGTGTATGATCAATATTGCCAAAGTTACCCCCAAAAACAGCATATCTCCCATTTTACAGAATAGTAATGAAACTACTCCTTAGCTCTGGCCCCCACCCTTGGAAGGGATCTGTTTCTGGCTGTGACTTCAAGAGGGGTTCCAGTGTTTAGATTAGCTCAAGGCTTCAAGGGCTAATGGCAAGCTTTATTACGGCCTAAGTGGTCTGAGTCATAAAACTGGTGAGCAAGAGAATTCCTTATTTCGTCCGCACAAAAATGATCTCTACCAGCCTTGGCTTGCACGCTTAACAGAATGGACTCTTGTTTGAAGAAGAATCAGACTTTAATCCTGATGACAACGAAGCTTTGAAATCTAGTTTCACATGTGGGGGACCTACAGCAGAGACGTGAAACCAGCAACCAAGATTTGGGGGCCTACCTCGGCTGAAAAGCATTTTACTTTTTACCAATCTTAGCAAATGCACACAATCTGAACACGTAACCCTTTGCAAAAGTAATTTCCTGCAAACAGTGATTACAGAAGGACAACATAATATATATTTAAAGACTTTAGCTGTATATCTGAATGCTTAAAGTGTTAATTTAATTTTAAAGGCACAATTGCAATGTCACTGGGGAAAGTTCCAGCCGTGAAAGCTTTCATTCTGCTGCAATTCACATCTCCTTGTAGATTCTGTAAATTATGGTTTACTCTCTGATGGGCTCCTGATGGACACAACTGCAGTTCCTTTATTACACTTTTGCACACATTTAGAGGAGCATATCTTTAACTGAATGAGAAAAATGCATTTTACATGCAACTGTTCTTATCACAGTAAAAAGCTCCATTCTGCTGTGCAGGCTTGCACACAATCTTGGCATTTTCATTTAACCTCTGAATACTGCCATTTCTGACAATATGACTTCAGCTCTCCCAGACCTTTTGCAAATGTGGTCTCATGTCTTTCCCCTATGTAAGGCAATGAACATGTTTAGGCATCTCCAAGTGTTGATGCCTAATTTTGCTCCTTTTTGCTTTGAAATTGTAGGGCCTTATTTCCATGTTAATTCAAAGCAGGCATTTCATTTTGGGGAAGCCCTCATACTGACTCGGGTCGGTAATTATGGCTTTCAGGGCTATTTCTCTCCACAATATAGACATACCTCAATAATACTTGTCCTCTTCAAAGCTCTTTATTAATACATGCTGTGTTAAAGAAAACAGAACAAACAAGTACAAGTACTTTGCTCACCACAAAGCTGGGGCAAGGAGGTATGGGGACTATCCAGACTCTGCAGAACCAAGGTATGATATGATATGATATGGCATTTATAACACGCCTATACACAAGTATTTCAAGGTGCAACGCGGCAATGGAGGGGGAACCGAGGGAAGACACAGACAACGATCTTCCTAAGCCAGGTGTCATTCAGATCGCGCAAGTGAATGGGAAGAGGGAAGGGGAAACATGTGGGGTGGAAAGGGGCGGGTACAGTGCAGTACATTGGATAAATAGAATAACAAAATAAATAAAAAATATACCGCCAGCTGGTGGCAAGTGCACGGGTAAGTGCAGACATCAGGTGTCAAGTGCTGGTAGGGGGGCTGTAGGGATACAGAAAACAGTCCCCAAGTGTGAGGGTTGCCAGGGAGGCAGTGCAGGTATGCAACCTGCGGGGGAGGTGACCTAGGCCTGAGATCAGAGGGTGGCCAGGTACCCAGTGCAATTTCAGCCAGGAATTCAGCAGGGGAGAGGAGGAGAGAAAGCAGAAGGAAAGAGGAAGGTTTTGAGGTGCTTCCGGAGATGGTTCTCCTCCAGTTTCAGGGAGTCTGTTCCAGAGGGAAGCCCCAGCTGAAGAAAGAGATCTACTACCAACTTGTTGCTTTGAGAAGCGACTGACCCTGAGGGAGTTGGAGGCAGATGACCGAAGAGCTCGGGAAGGAAGATATTTAGGAAGAGACAGTTGAAGGGATTGAGGCCCCTGGCCCCAGAAGGCCTTGTGGACAATGTAGAGGGTTCTGAACTTAATCCTCAGAGCCACTGGGAGCCAGTGCAGAGATTTCAGTCCTGGAGAGATACGATCCCTAGGCTTGAGGCCAATGACAAGTCTTGCAGTCCTGTTCTGGATGAGTTGCAGAGGGCGGAGAGTAGAGGCGGGTAGGTTTAGAAAGAGGCTGTTGCAATAGTCCAGCCTAGAGAGAACCAGCGCTTCTGGGGGAAGGAGAGGAAAGGAAGAATACCTCTAAGTAGGTGCAGCTGGTAGTGTGACTTCTTAGAGACTTCAGAGATGTGAGGAGACAAGGAAAGTGTGGAGTTGAAGATGACCCCGAGGTTTTTAGCCTTGCAGGTGGGAGCAGGAAGAGGGCCAAGAGAGGCCGGCCAGAGAGTGACAGGAAAGGAGGGCGCAGTTGTGCCGATGAGGAGAATCTCAGTCTTACTGGCATTAAGGCAGAGATCATTGGCGGCACACCACTCCTGGATAGCAGACAGACAGTCAGAGATGAGTGAAGGAGAAGAGGTGGCTGAAGGTAGCCTGGAAATGAGCTGAGTGTGGTCCACATAGCACTGGAAGTTGGCTGGCAAAATAAAGCTACAGCAACATTTCTATTTCAAGAGGCTTGATTCACTCCCTACTAACAGTAAGAAAGGTGATCTATCGCATGCAACAAACCATTCCCCACAGACACTTTATGCTTGTAAAATTAATAAATGAGTCAAGACATGTCTTGGTTTTTCATGTGCCGTGCAGTTGTTAAGCTCTTTTCCAAAGTATTTGAAAGATGTGCCCCATAAACACAAAAGCATACTGCAAGAGTAGCTCTTGAAAATATATTTCATCAGCAGGCCCAGTTTATCTTTTGTCTATGTTCCCCTGCAACCTCTGGCTGATGATTTGGACTATGACTCCCATGATCCATCAGTATGTACTTTGCTGATTAGGGTTGATGGGAGCTGTAGTCCAAAACACATGCAGAGTCAGAGTTTGCAGACCCCTGCCCTAACCGAATATCACTTAATAAGAGGAGCTGTTTGCACATTTATTTCATAAGGAAGCCCAATATGTCTTTTGGCCAAATTAGTCACCAACTGTGGTTCTCTAGATGTGTTGTGCTACATCTCCCTAAGCTCCTGCCAAAGAATATGGTGGCTAGGGCTGATGAGAGTTGCAGTACAAAAAAGATAGAGAGAGCTGAAGGTTGCAGAGCTCTGATCCATGTCAATGACAAAAGCAAAAGGTGGCTGTCCTTCC
Source organism: Ambystoma mexicanum (assembly GCF_040938575.1). Taxonomy (NCBI): domain Eukaryota; kingdom Metazoa; phylum Chordata; class Amphibia; order Caudata; family Ambystomatidae; genus Ambystoma; species Ambystoma mexicanum. Next base: position 358,252,798 of record NC_090928.1, read on the forward strand.
AAGGAAGGCATTCAGGATATTACGACCAACGGGGGGCAGTGCTGTGCTAGAGGAGTTTAAAGCATGGCCTGGAAATCGGTCCCTTGGATGCAGTCTTCTGCAGCTCTGTGTAAGTGGGTCTCACATTATATAGCACTTGAATATAAGGGATCTGTGGAACACTGCAAAGACAGACCTAGTGATGTAATGTGTGTCCTTATACTCTGCAAACATTCCACTAGTCTAATGATTGAATGGAACCTTATCATCTGGTGTTCCACAAAATGGCAACTGATCCCCCGGCATTGCTAATTCTAGACTCAAGTAACACAAATCCCCCTTGCATTTATTTCAGAGGTATGTTTTTATTCGGGTAAATGTGCATAAGACATGTTATTCTTTATTTGAAAGGAACTGAATCAGGGACACTTACTGCAAATCTAGGACAGAGGGCTATAACAACGCACATTGGCCCCAGAAGATACCTTGACCCACATTACTTGTAAAACACAAACAGATCAGGGCAATTACAGATAAATCTAGACCCAGTAGCTTATCTCTATAAAAGTTAATATGGTTTTATTATGTATAATTCATTTCATTTATAAAAAAAAATAGGTACTTAAAAGTAATTCATACAAAACAATTGACAATACAATATTTACACAGGAGTGAAAGTGTGATATAATAAATGGGCAATCAATTATAGTTTACATCACTGTGCAATCACAAAATGAATTGCTAAACTAGGGCTATCTTAGTGTATCTACCATCTTCACTTTAATCAAACATGTCTGTGATAGTAATCCAAATGTGCATTCCTTCTGAGCATGCACAGCACACTTGGTATGATGCCCATTTCATCTGTCAGAATAGTCACCATAACAGTAAAGTGTCAGCAAACCGTAACTTGGGCCTGTTTCATTGTTTGAGTTTGGGCTGTCCAGCGAAGGAAGACTTTCAAATGCGGCTGTGTAGTTGTTGCATGTCACTGATCAGTGGCACCCATTGAGACAGTGGGCCTCATTACGACCCTGGCGGAAATCGCGGTGCTAAATGCACCGCGGAGCACGGCGGAAAGCTGCCGATAGCGCCATGGAGGTTGGCGGATTTTCCGCCCCATGCCGACCTTGGCGGGGCGGTAAATCCCCATTCCCCATTTTACCCTTCCCCATTCCCATTTTTGCCCCATAGGGTATAATGGGAGTGGGGAAGGCGTTAATTGCGCCACCGCAAAATACGGTGGCGTAATTAACATCAAGGTCCCGTAGCGCCATGGATTTCTCCGCCCGGAAAAACCAGGCGGAAAACGTTCCATGGCGCTACGGGAACTCGTAGTAGGGCGGACGGGTCCGCCGCGAATAACGCTGGCGTAAACCCACTCCGCCAGGGTCGTAATGAGGCCCAGTGTGTTGAGGAAACTAATAACAGTAGGAGGCAAAGAGCTTCCTTAACTTGGGGGGACAGGGGGCTAGGCCTGAATTCTACACGGGAGTGTGCTCCTGAAAAACAGTTTTTGCTGGAGTTTGTTCTGACCCGATTCCTTCCCTGGTATTGAGCTAACTCCAAGTGCATGGGAAGAGTAGGGTCGGACCGATAAACATATGCAGTCTTCCTGAGAAAGGCATTCATATGTATCTGCAGTGAAAGCTTTTGAATTAACCTGAACTCCCAGTAGCGTAGGTTGCTACAGTAATGGATTTAGACGCATACACATGAGTCAAAGAAACTGCTTGCAATTCATGTGTACTATAATTAAATTGGGCAGCTGCCCAATTTCCTTGCAATGCTCTTCATACCTTGGCTTCAATATGCGCGAGCCATGTCTCATAATTACTTAAACTAGCTCCCTGGCATCTGCTGTAAGCCCTTGAATATACACATGTAATCAATCCTTTGTTAAGTTGCCCAAATCCACTGAGCACTGCTTATCTTCCTTGATGGGTTGAAGTACAAAAAAAATTGTTTCTAATGTTTGCATAGCCAGACAGCAATGGCAATGCATGTGAGTCCTCATGTGAAGTTACGCCTAAAGAACTGCATAGGGACATGTTGCTATGCCACTCTGAAAAAGTAGCGGTAACCTCGCTGGAGCCTGGTGAAGCTGTGATACATTCTGGAGCTTCATCTGAAACTTCACAACTCTTACATCAGGAAGCAACACCAATTCCTGATCTGTCCTGAATCAAGAGCTCATAAATCAGAGGTCCTGGAGGGGAATCACAGATGGTTCCCATAAATCCAGCAGCAGAACAAATACCCCAAGCATCTGCACCACCAACAGAGTATTCATCTATTCCTTGTACAAAAGCATCAGTGGTGAATAACAAATTGTCACATCGAGCTTGACAAAAGATGCATCTTGTATGCAGTGATCTCACAATTGATGCCATCCCTTTTATAAAAACATTGGCACAGTCTGGAGCTTGAACTGTAGCACCCTGATTTCAAAATAATCATTGAATGCCAAAATAAGGAACATATGGTGCCTGAGCCAAACATGTATGAATTTTCAATGTCTTTTTTTCAAATAAGGGTTATCATTTGCTAAAGGGATTACATCTTGAATGTATTGGATTTTAAACATAGAATGAGTCTCTTCAACTATAGACCTGGGCCCAACTTCTACTTTGAGAGCATTGCATGGTAAGGCTTTCACAACCACACTTGATCTGTGGGGTTCCCAGTTTACTCTAATTTCTACTCATCAGCAAAGAACAGACATGCACCTCAACCAGTTCTTCTGTGTCCACTGCTTCTATATATACAGGACCTAGGAACTGATTATATTAGTACATCCGCAGTTGTCGGACAAGGTCCCGACCATCCCCCAGTATCTGGCTTTGTGGCTTTGGTCTGCCAACTTCCCTGAAAGTTTGATGAAAAGAGTAAGTAAAGAGCCATTGCAGCATGTGGAGAATATTGCTGGCAGGTCTGTGCATGCTGATGATGTTTATATTCTATCTTCATGGCATCCTCTATCTGGTCACCAAATACCTTCTGGAAAATGAAAAACATGTTCAATTAACTGTTTATTTGTGAATGCTCAGTTTTCCAGTCTGAAATCCAGAGTTTGTGTCTACCTAATTTCAGCTCCCTTCTTCTGGGTTTAGGAAAAGCTGAGCGTGCGATTCACTCTTCTTGCTTTAGGTTCAAAACAGGCAAGGTAAAGTCTATCAAAAATATGTTGAGTACAACAGACATGTACTCAACATATTCCTGAGACCTAAGAACTAGATCTGATCACTGTGAAGGATTTCTTCAAGAAGGTATCAAGCTTGTCGCTTGATGAATCAAGAGAAGTAACTTAATTCCAATAACAGACCTGTTTCCGATGTGGACTAATAGTGTGGGATCAACTTCTACAGAACAGCCAGCATATGATGGCTCAGGGGGTTAAGTGCTCATTGCTGTAATCTGTGATTGATCTGGAGGTCGTAGGTTCAAATCCCGGCGTTGTTGATTCAGCCTTTTATCCTCCTGCGGTCGATAAAGTGAGTACTCATTACGATTGGTTAATAATAATATGTCCTACGTAAAGGAGATAAAACAACAAATTATTATATGAACTGGCTCCTGTAGATCATATCTTTTCAAGATGAACTTCAGGGTGCTGACGATGTTCAGGTTTACTCACTTTTTGTATTTGTTACGGGACCTTATTGAATATGTTGTCTGTTAGAGTCTGTATTGCATTTTTCAAAGGGTTACCTGGAGAGGCAGTCTGAGGGAACAGCAGACTAAATCCCACTATATTCTACAAATGGCTGATACTGCTTTTGGAGCATATGCAGCCAACTCTACAAGGTGGCTTGCAGGCGAAACACAATGGCTTTGGATGGGGGTCTCTCAGGTTCCCGTTCGGATTTGGCTTCCCTAGTGGTGACTTAGATAAGTACTCCACAGTGCAAGCTTCAGTTAACCAGTCAATAGTAATGCCAACATTCAGCGGCATCTAACCAGTGGATTCCTTTTTATTTGCCAGTATGTCCATCCTGAACTGTTAGCACAGCGGCAAACCGTCACCTAAAATGCCCCCGGGTTCTAATCATCAATGTCACTAAGAGTACTTTAGTCCGTTGCTTGAACTTTTCAGAGAAATGATGAGTCAGACAGATCTTGCCATTTCAAGCCAGTAAAAACTTGGAAATTACCCTTCCAAAGTTTACCTCACTCCAAGGTACCTTTTGAACTAACTGCAAAAGCTGATTGTGCGACTAGGGCTAGCATTATAGGAGCCATCCCAACCAATACATTCTGTGACTGATACCCAGGGGTTTCCCCTTCAGACAGAGCCAGCATGCACTGGCCCTTGAGAATAGAGTCTCCCTGATGAGGCATTCTTCCAGCGCTGGGAAGTTCCTCAGACCAGATACCGCAGCATCTTCGGCGATCTGAGGCTCCTCTCTCATAATATTAGGGGTCCATGTTTTTTGGGCTGGACTGCTGATTGGCTGGTGAACCTTGTATTCTGCCCTTAAATGTAGCTGACGCTTGACTGCAAAGTGTGCTTCTTGGCAGACTGTCCCTTGTTGAACTGTGACTGGGTAATCACAGGCCCTCCCTGTTAAGTTGTGACCCACAGAAACAATGTTGAAAGCCAACAGGTTGTTTCGCTTTTTTTCCTGGGGCGATTTCCACTTTTCTTCTGTTTTAACACAGCAATTGGGATATTTTGTCAGCATGTGTGTCTTCCATGATTGGCATTGCCCAGTTAAGCTGTCTTGCTACATAAGAAAGATAGTTGAGCCGTGGTGGTCTTAGTCACATGATTTTACCCAGAGTATAATGGTTACCAGCCGGGTCAGGTGGGAGTAAGGGAATGTGTACCTTGTCTTCCTGAAATGTTCCAGTGGACTGTGGTCTATTTCACAAGCAACTGAAGAAATATTGGCAAATCAAGGATTAAGATTGAAAGTGTTTTCAAAAGGTAAAGAAGTGGTTCTAATTCCGATTGTGAAGGATCCTTGAAAATGTCTTGAACGCATTCACATTCTGGTACATAGCTTCCCCGCAGCAAATGCCTGACCTCTCCTCCTCTTATTGGATCAGACCTCTCTTTCGTGGACCTTACACAGAAATGAGATAGGCACTGCTATCATATCAAACGCTTGATTTTAAAAAATAAGGCTCCGGTCAACTGTCACGCGGTCCGCTCATCAGTGAGACGTGCAACTTTTTCAATTTCAAAATGAAAAAAATGCGTTATTTCACTCCATGGCCAGATATTTTTGAGTGACATCAATTGAATTGTTTTTTCATTACATTGCCCGGAAAGCTCGGCGTGGCGGGGAGCTTGACAGGTTGTACCTGCACATCAAGGCCAGGGGCGAAAAGCTGCAGCCCGTGAGACCAGCTGCTGGCAGGGGTTAGAGAAAGCGGTGCAGGTCCAGAGAATAAATCGCCGTGCCCCGCTAGGAATACAAGTTAGCACCAGTTACAGAGCGCCGATAACAGCAAACAGCCTTGTAAAGTAATGAAACAAGATACGCACGGCCTCTACTCTGTGCATTCATTCGCTAACTACCCTAAATCAAAGAAAAGTTCATAATTCACACTTTAGGACATGGCTTCATTGTGTGCAGTAGTGCTGCTCACGGGGGAGCGGGCCAAACGATGTGGTTAAATAGGAGATCAAGAAAGGCATTTTATTATTACTGTGTTTACTATTATTATATTATTTGCTGGTCAATGACCTCATCACGTTTGGGTCATCGTGAGATGTAGACAACGTCAATTAAAAAAAAATATACATAAAACAATTCAATTCAACTCTATAAATCCTGTTATTTTTTGTTTTGATTACACCTGTCACCAGTCAAGAGCAGAGATGTCCGATTGCCCGCATAGCCAGGCATGCGTTCTAGTAAGGTCTTTGGCTTTTTAAAATCGCCTGAAATTTGCTGAACTGCAGGCATCATTTTGATCATGCAATCAGGGGAAAGCAGAGCTGCTCTGAGTTTGTAACAAAAAAAGCCCTATGTGCAGGATTGTGCGTTTCTCCTTAATGTGCCCATGTTGAGTTTTGATTATAGAGTGCGCAACATAAATCCGAATTATTCCCCCATTCATAAGAACTAAGGTGGAACTGACAGTGTAAATGTATGGTGAGTGGCCCTTCTCATCAGCGGGGCTGCACATTAGCCCTCCCTCTGGAGGAGATGCACGGGCGCTGAAACTAGTTCCATGTTCTGACAAAGATGTTCGCTTGAAAGTTGTCTAGCATATTACAGGCATTCTCCAAATAATAGTTGGAAAAGGCATGCACTGTCTGTCAAGCACACGCCTCATGCAGTGGCTGGTAGATAACACAAGAGCTAATGGCAGGTTGCAACCTACATTGAATTGCTGCCTGTCAAGCAAATCCAAGCAGAGTGTTCAATACATTGCATGCAATATAAACGTCACTCTCATGCAAATTCTGGAGAGAATTGGGCTATGCTAATATGTGTGCAAAGCATTCCTAAACAATCCGTGCTCCAATTACTTCCCGCTAATCTTAACAACTCGGGAGCCTTTTCCATCTCATTACAGCTCTCTCTGTATGTTTACGACTAGTAAAACAGGCAATCACGCCAGGCCTTTAAATGTAACAATATGTTGACCTCGTCGCCTTGGCCCGAGGACACATTTATTTGACATTCCATCCTGACGTCCTGTCTGCAATACCTACGCAGTATGCATTGCCTTACCACACAGTCTACAGCGGAGGCGGTGTAGGAAGTAAACATGGACTGTGAGGGAGTAGATGGGCGCTGCTGTACAGTTCCCAGTGAGTTATCCAATTATTAACATTACTCCGCTCTCTCATAGAGCCTTCTTCACGAGAACATATGAAGTAGGGTCCCGTCATCAATGGAATTGTCTTTGGCAACGGAAAATGTGTCATACAATGACAACATGGCATACGCTCGAGAAGTAGTCCAAATGTGCAGAACCAACAACAGCTACCATAATCTCATATGGTCTGAAAGACTAAGATACTGCCGGATACTTGTAGAGCAGCCTCGTCGATTATGAGTGCCAAGGTAAAACACGAAAACACAGCAGATCAAAGCACCAAATAAAACACTAAGACACAACACCACAAGAGTGAAGTGAGCTTGCCAGCCTTCCATAACAGAGAAATACAGAAACATATAATGAAGGACATGTGCAGTCTTCCATGCCGGGACTTGCATACACACTAAACAACCATTTAATTCCAGGATTAATTGAAAAAGAATTCGAAGGAAACCATTGTTTTCTCCTCTGGAAAATATTAGGCCACAATGTATTTCATATTTACAATCAATGATCAGCACCTTTCATGGCCTGGAGTGCAGGGCTGGGAAGAGACATTTGTATGGAGCACTTAAGGAATATGAGACGCTCCTAAAGACAAAGAAACAAGAGGCCATTGAGAAACAATGGGACATATAATTGGATAAGTTGGAGGACCAGCAGGTTGGACTCATTGGAAATAACAAGTGGGTGATGCACTTCAGAATTATTTTCTGTATTGATAGGGGTGAGGAGATCAAGTTGCGAGTGGCTTCCCCAGATAATAAAAGCTGGTTTAATGAGGTGGATGTGTTAAGGGATATTATCCAATTAAAAGCAGGGAAAGCTGCTTTTACCCTCAAAGATATTTGTAGGACACACTGATTGGTGGGCCCATATATTTGTAAAATTCTTTGAAGCAATAGCTGGTACTAGTAAGATTCCCTACAAGTGTCAGGGTGGGATAATAGTTCCTATATTTAAAAAAGGGCACATGAATGATCCCAATTGCTATCGCCCCATCATGCTACTGGATATTTCAGCTAAGATTTCAGAACACTGAATTCTTGGTAGATTGGAAGACTGGGCCCTGGAGAACAAAATATTGGGCCATTTGCAGGCAGGCTTCAGGAGTGGTTTTGCAAAAATAGATCACTCATTTATTTTGTCATCAATTATTGACCAATATTGTAAACTCTGAGGCAGAGTTGTGCATGCCTCCTTTCTACATTTGGAAAAGGCTTTTGATGAAATAGACAGAGGTATGCTATGGAAAAAAAACGAATAATATTGGGGATCCTGTTCAATTTACTAAGACTGGTTCAATTATGTTACGATCAAACCAGGACGGCGGTTAGACGTGGCAGAGTAGGGCATAACAAAGATTTGTTAGAGACAAACAGGGTGTTAAAACAGGGCTGCCCGGTCAAACCACTTATTTTTATACTTTTAATGCCAGATTTTGACCCTGCAAACTATAATAATAGTGTGGGTCCACCGAAGCTGGGTAATAAGGAATACAGTGCCCTGCTTTATTCTGATGACACAGTTATCCTGGCGCTCATTACAGCAAGCTTGAAGAAAGCACTTAATAATGCAGAGAATTTCCTGGAAGTAATAAATTGAAGTTTAAACAAGACAAAACCAAGATTCTGATCTTTGGGAAAAAGAGGAAAGCAGCAAGGTGAGCGTCAATAGAAGTTGTGGATTCATACATCTATTTTGGGATTAAAATGTTCAAAGGACTGCCTCTGGAAGGAACTTATTAAATATCATCTAGACTGGGAAAAAATAAGACTCCAGTGTTTACAAAGAAGGCTTGATAAGTGCATAGAGGTTTTTAAATGCAAGGTGGTTACCCAGATGTTGTATGGTAGTAAAATATGGGGTTACAGCTCCTGCAAGCCTCTGGAGGTTGTCCAGAGATATTCTTGGCACCAACTTTTAGGGCTACCTTGGGGTCGCCTAAGTAGTCCCCAAAAATAGAACTGCGGATACAGAGACAGCAGGCTTTTTTTACTAAACTGAAATCGGGCGATACAAAAAATACAAATTTACAGCTAGGATTTTCAGTGATAGCGGACCGCCTGGAGATACATAAGACGGCCTGGTATAAAACAGGTTGTAGGCTCTTGGACCAGTCCTCAGCCAGAAAAGGGCGGATTAATGCAGACCAAGTTACATTTGAAATACAAAACTGGTCCAGAGACAGATCTCTGGCAGTGCATGTAAAAAATCTCAAATTATTACCGTCTGTCGCAATTTATAAGGAGTATAAGGGGTGCCTGACTGCGACACGTCCTATTCCTGGCCTCAATTCACCAGACGGGAGACGACTTATAAATATGAGCAGGCTAAATGTATTTGGCTAAAGGCTTCAGTAAAGTGCCAATGTGACATGTGTGTGACTGAAGATCTGGTACAATTTATTCTGACCTGCCCATTTTACAGAAGGGAGAAGGTGAGCTGGTTAAAACATAACTTTTTTATTGCGGTATCTGGCATGTTTGTTTGGCATATTGTGTGCTGAGTGAATGCTTTCCTTGCTTGGGACTTGGAGATGGGAGTCTGTGCTAGAAGGATGCCTAACCCCTTACTCCCATTAAACTTTCCTGCCTGAGATTTAAGTATTAAAGCACATTTCCTTGTTGTACTTACTTGACTCCTGTGTCGTTCCTGCATGCTGGCTGCTTACCTGAGGTTCCCAGATACTACATTTTGGCGATGAGGATGGGCTTCTGAGAAAGGAGCCTAGGATTAAATGCTGAGCCGTGTTGGTGGCGGACCATTCCAGGTGGTGAAGGAGCAGAAGGCCAGAAGCTGGTGTCAGGAGGCAGAGCAGCAGAAGAGAAGTTGGGGTCAGGAGGCGCAGTAAGAGTCCAGTGCTCATCCAGGTCCTGGGGTTTCAGCAAGGAGAGCTCCATCCCTGCAACCCAACCTAGGAGGTGTCAGGACATGCAGCAGGACGACCTGGAGCAGGAGCGGGTTGCTGTAGGGCTGCCCACCACAGTAAGGTATCTTTCCAAAGGAAGCCACAGTGCAGTGTCCTGGCACTGAGAGTCTAATCATGCAGGCGTTTTGGACCCTACCGAAATGAAGTCGGCTTGTCGAGAGAGCAGGAAGGAGTATGCTGCTCACAGTGAGGGTGCACAAGACTGTAAATGTGTCCGGTGGATGTTTTGTCGCACCGGCAGGCATTGGCGCAGTTTTACTGGAGGCGCTCCATCATGCTCTGTGGTAGAGAATGTACTGGTGATGTCATTTTGCAAGCTGAAGGGGATAGTGACGTGAGAACGCCTCAGGAGACAGCGTTCCGAGGATTCACACAGCATTTATGATTTAATTAGAAGAAGGCACCGCCGAACATACTGGGGCGTGATGACATGTGCAAAAAGCATATTATGGGTGTGCAGGCTACAAATATTTAACTTTCTGAGTAGTGGAACTCAGGATAATGGAGCTGCACTGAAGTTAATTTCTCAGCTGCGCCTGGCCTGAGGTACTGAGTTTGTTTATGTGTGGTGCTGCTGGGAGAAGTATCAGAAGTTACATTGGCGGAATTGCCTTTTATGTGCCGCAGCGCTGGGAGATAAGGAACTTCCTCTTAGCCTTGCGGTTGGATTTATTGCAGCATTTTCAGAAACGTGAAGTGATTTTGAGAGGGTTGTGGGGCGTCATAATTCTTCATGCTGAATTTGTGCTAGAACTCAGGCAGGAAGATTACATGGGAGTAAGCGGTTAGGCATCCTTCTAGCTGAGACTCCCATCTCCAATTCCCCACCAATGGCCATCTCCGGAATCCCCCACTCTCAACATTCTGCATTCCATCTGGCATTCCTAAAATAGCTGACCCACACAGACCGCAAGGAAAGCATTCACATAATGTGCCAAACAAACATGCCAGAAACCACACACCTCCCTTCCTAAAGAAACAGAAGATCTATCCTAACACACAGTACAGCCAAACACTCGGGACCAAGCATTACAACCAGCCATAAAACATAGATTGTGTGCACCTGTAGGAGAGGAGGATCTTGTGCACCAGGGATTCGTTGGTGGCTTGGTAGCTGTTCTGGAGAGAATAGTTATAGCAGTTATTAGAATGTGTTCTGAGTATAGCCAGATTAGGTGTTTTAAATTTCCTGTCTAGACAGTGACCTAGCAAACCACTGGTTAGGGTATGGTAGTCCTGGGGTGTAGGTTGGTTGCCAGGAGTTGAGAGTTGTTCACCCGGATAATGGCCTAGCAAACCACTGGTTGGGGTTGAAGTGTTCCCTGAGTGTAGTTTTGGAGTTTATGCACCAGCTTGTAGTAGGTGTTGTTTTAGGAGCTAATGTCAGGTGGTGGACATTAGTGCACTGCTGTGCAGGTTGATTTGCGGTTAGTGTCGGTGGGCTAATGTCAGGAGGTAGACATTAGTGCACTGCTGTGCAGATAGTTTGGAGATTACATTTTTTATGTGATGTTTCAATGTAGTTTGCTCTATTTTGTAGGTTCATCAAGATGTACGAGTGACTAACCTGCATCTGAGTGAGATAGTGTGCTTTCCACGTGCATTGGGCTTGCCAACCGTGTACTTGGGCCTTCTATGTGCTGTTCCTTTGCAGTCACGTTTGTTTTCAATGTGTTCCTTAGCCTTGTAAGTCACTTTTCTTCCTTCTGTTCTTTTCTGTGTTCTTAGGGAGAAGTGGGCATGGTTGGTTGTGCTTCTTTCTCAGGATTTCTTTAGTGTTAGTGGCATGACAGGTTACAGTTTGTGTTGTTGGTTGCTCAGGTTTGTTGAGCGAGGGTTTGTTCTCAGATGTGGCACATCTGAGGCTGGAATGTGGCAGGTTCTGGCGGGAGGCGGTTGGTTTTCTATGAGGGTAACGTGTGTTTGGGTGTGTTTACTGCTTCTGTTTCGGCAGGTTGTTGTTCGGTTGGGAGCAAGCTGTGCTCAGACGTGGCAGGTCTCAGGCCCTGGAGTGTCATCCCAGTGCAGAAGGATGAATGTTTTTTGTGTCTGGAAGTAACGTGTGTTGTATGACTGGTTCTAGTGTTTGGTCCTGAGTGTTTGGCTATACTGTGTTAGGGTTGTTCTTCTGTTTCTTTAGGAAAGGAAGTATGTGGTGTCTGGCATGTTTGTTTGGCATATTGTGTGCTGAGTTAAGGCTTTGCTTGCTGTCTGTGTGGGTCAGCTATTTTAGGAATGCCAGAGGGAATGCTTAATGTTGAGTGTAGGGGATTCTGGAGATGATTGTTGGTGGGGACTTGGAGATGGGAGTCTGAGCTAGAAGGATGCCTAACCCCTTATTCCCATGTAACCCTCCTGCCTGAGGTCTAAGTATTAAAGCACATTTACTTTTGGTACCTACTTGACTTCTGCATGGTTCCTGCATGCTGGCTGCTTATTTGAGGTTCCCCGATACTACAATAATATCGGAAGCTGTACGGAAGCAATGGTTTTCATTTTTAACTGCATAGTCCCACAGTTCCTTTTATGTGTGATTAGATATTTGGAACTGGCCTCAAATATGAACCTACTTGAACAAATTTTAATGTGGGATCATAAGGAAAGTTATGTTCTTAAATGTTTAATTATGATGGGTCATGTTTGGCCTTTTTACATTTTATGTCTGGAAAGCGTTTATGATTGTGCAAAGTGTGCTGGTCTAATGTATTTATTGTTAATGGGGGTATCTGAATAAACTTTAAGAAGAAATTGATGAATAATTCGAAGGAAACCATTATTTTCTCTTTTGGAAAATATAAGGCAGCAATTTATTTGATATTTACAAACAATGATCAACACCATCATAGTCAGCAGGCTCAATGTATCCAACATTTTTTTAACCATTTTGTTTAAAGCAACGCTGTTGTTTTTCAGTCTTCCAATGCATAGGTCCCACTCCCCAACCTTGCCCACGCCTTGATTTTAGTCCAAATGTGTGGCCTCATTTGTGAGCTGTAAAGGAGTGCTGTCTGTTTCTCTCTGTCTGAAAGTTGAATCTGCGGGGCTGTGATATCTGACCTCCCCCATCACCCGACACATGATATCTGACCTCCCCCATACCCTGCTGTATCAGGCCTCTGAAGAGGCGAGAGGACTCTGTGACCAATTTGATTGCTCTATAGGCCATTTGTGTCCTGTTTGATGGCTTGTGTTACCACTACGGCAAAAAGGGGTTTTCGCCTCTTTGCAGTCCACTGTGATACCTACTTTGCTGATCACTTCAGACAAAACCTCTCTCGCTGAGTGCATCTGCAATATTCAACAATAAACATATCAGTCCCCACTGCAGACAAATGGACACCATCTTTGCTATAGTACACTAGTCTGTTCAGGTTACTTAGCCCATTCTTAAATTTGGCAAAAGCCTGCCATTCTGTAAAACCTGGCCATTGGCAGGTTCAATTTTTTCCTGGATTATTCAATTGCCTTATGTGCACTTCCTCCTTTTGACTGTTATCTAGGCACCATCGCTGACCATAATAGTTCACACTCCCCCACTTGTTAGCTCAAGCTCTGAAATGAAGCTGACATTTATTGCAGCAACTGACCCCTGCCTTTTGGTGTGAGGTTGTTACCCCCCAGGTGAATGATAATGGCGTCAGGCCTCGTGTTAACAGGAGCGTGATCACCTGTTCTTACAAATTCTCCCATCTCATTTCTGATATTTCAAACCAATTGACTTCAGCATTCTGAAATCTGGGATTCCCACCTCTCTCGCGAAAGACCACGCATTCCTCAGCATGTTTAACAAACGAATGCCCCACGACCCGGGCCACTTTTATCCTCTTTGGGGGACCACCTGTTTCATAAGCAACCCTGGGCACCGTCTCCTCTCCTATGTCCTTCTCCACCTGTGGTGTCCCCCAGGGTTCTATCTTCTCCCCTTGGCTCATTAACATCTACCTTGCTCAGCTTGCATGCCTCATCTCCTCCTTCTCCAACTTCCTGTGTTAGGCAGATGACACAAAGCTCCTTTTCAAACTTCCTGCTGACCCTCTTGCATCCTCCATCACCCCTGCCTGACTGCCTATCTACCATCCAGTCCTGGTGCAATTCCAACAATCTCTGCCTCAATGCCTGAGACTGAGATCCTTCCTATCAGGACCCCTGCTCACTCCTTCTTCCCTTCTCTCTGGCCTTTCTCATTGGGCTCTCCACCTGCTCTTTATTCTGAAACCAGGAACCTTGGAGTCACCTGTGACTCCTCTCTCTCTTTCCTCCTTCACACTGAGGACATTGCCAAGAAGTCCCACTTTCAGCTCTTTCTTCTCAAAGGAATTTTCCCTTTTCTAACTTTCCCCCAGAGGCTCAATGTTACCTGAGCCCTGGTTCTCTCTAGGCTTGACTATTGCAATAGCCTCTTCCTGAATCTACCTTCTTCCAATCTGTGACCCCTCCAGCTAGTCCAGAATAGGGACCAAGACTTATCCTTGGCATTAAGCCCAAGGACATCATCTCTCCTGCCCTAAAAAGTCTTCACAGGCTCCCGGTTGCTGCACAGATTAAATTGAAATCCCTTTGCATCATCCACAAGGCTGTCTGGGCCCGGGACCACACTATCTTCAACTTTATCTTACTAAATACTCTCCTGGCATGAACTCTTTGTGTGTAAAGCACTTTTCTAAACAGAGGGTAGGTGGTCAATCACTTTCCTCAGCTGGCTCTCTCTTATGGAACAGCCTCCCCCTGCCTCTGCGCCTTGAGCATGACTTTCTTAAATTCCAGAAGCTCCTCAAGACATTCCTCTTTATCTCCTCCTTCCATTATCTCCTCTAATCCCAAAGTTGCTGTGATTGGTGTCCGTGGCCCTTATGCATCCTCAGGGCCACTGGCCACCCACACCCAATCGTCCCAGCTCCTGTCTACCCGCAGGATCTGCCTTGGCACACCTTCCTACCATGGCTCCAGACCGTGTTGCACTCAACAACTCAAGCACATCATCTGTGGCTCACCCATGGGCTCGGACTCCCCAGGCCTTATCCTCCCTGCCCTCTTCCTTGCTGCACTTGCACGTTCTGAATACTCACAAGGCATAATAGGTTTGTCATTTCTTCATTTTTTCTCCTCCACTGCTCTTATTAAATATTTGGGTTTTGTAATGTAGTTCACTTCCATAATCCTTCCCCTTGCACTATGGGTGCTTTGAAACAGTATTTTACTTGCTGTATAAGTGTCTAGGAAGCAAAAAATAAATAAAATAAATACATAAATGAGGGGGGATAGAGATTGTGTTACTCAATGCAACCAACTTCAGATTCCACCAAAACCTCACATATCTCTTATTGCTGTCTGGCTTCCACCGCCCTATCTCTTTCAATCTGGCCACCAGCAGGCTCATCCCCACTGCCATTGTGGCAGCCCCAATCCTGAATGAGTGTGTACCAAAATGTGTGTGAGTGTGTGCACATGTGGGTTTCTCAGGGTCCCGTAACCTTGACAGCTTTCAAATCCATTAATCATGATATTAGTGCGTCTTGTTGGCAGATGTTTAGCTATTTTGGAAAATGCCGACTTCATAACCGCCATTAACAGAAACACAGACAGCGGGATTCTGTCATGGAGAATAATATGATATGATATGATATGGCATTTATAACGTGCCTATACACAAGTGTTTCAAGGAAGTGAATGATGCCCCACTGGCCCGATGACCAGGAAAGACTTCAAAAGATATACTGAACAAGATTGTCCAACCTCTATGCACCTTAGTTGAACCTATCGGTCCTGGCCCACTTGGACCATCTTTAATTTCCTGATTTTTAATCTTAATTACTCCTCCCCCACTATGGTATCCACGAAGAGCAAACCTAAGGTTTTGTTTGACAGAAGTAGCTCACTGATGCAGAACGCCCCAAAGGAAGCCAACAAAAATACTGCCCAAAATAGCACTGTCTCATATTCCCCTGCAGAAATCCCTTGCAGCACCTCCAGCAGGACAACCTAGGTAATGAAATAGCACTGGTTGCCTTGCATCTGTCTTGGCACTGTGATGTATCTGGACAATTCGTCCCTTCTCCCCAGAGTGGAAGCACCACATGTGAGGCTATGGAGGTGATCCGACTACGGAAGACCCTCCCTAGTGACTCCCCTTTAGCGGACAAGGACTCCAGGTCCTGAGTGGAACTCACAGCCCAAACCATTGTTTATGGATATATGGATGTGGAAGAGACTTTACTATCCCCTACAACAACTATTTTCCACAAAGATCTTTCTCTGTATATATTGGCTACAAGCAATGATGAATACAGCCTGAACACCACAGTCAGCGAAGAAGGACTGCATTCTGTTTCTTCATATCATGTGTAAAAGAGAGGAAAGGAGAAGGTATCGCTACACAGAGGCCAGCCTCTGCATCGTTGATGTCCTGGAGGGTCTTAGGAAGAATTCTCAATATGTGCTAATTTCCCTTACCTTTTGAGACCCCCAGCAACTTTGCTGGATTTCTAGGATTCGATTTTTTTACCTGGGAATAGTGTGAGCCTTTTCCCCCCACTCTTCCATGTATTTTGTGTGTGTTTTACTTTTGTGTTCCTTGGTTATGGAGTTTTAAACCAACTCCAGTGACATCATGTTTTTCTATGCGTCACACAGCACCTTCAGTGCAGCGGCACAGGGGTGTGTTTCAGACTCCCCAAGGTTTAAATACCTTCTCATGGACTGACTACCGTCTCCCAGAGTATGTAAAGTTAAATTGGCTTTACTAGTCTTTTTAAATTTATTGACCCAGCACACACTATCTTCCTATAGAGTGCTGGCGGGGTTGCCTAGCTTCCCCTGAGTCAAAACACTCATGTAACAGTAAAATGTTACCTTTTCCTACTTTAAATGACTGGTGGCAGTGGTTTAGATCAACTACCGTGATTTTTCACGATCGCTAACAACGATAGCTTAAAATCGGGTCAGCTATGTTTTTCAATATGGCGCCCAAGACCTATCTGTAAAAACAGACTCCGGTCATCTTTTTTCACCATTTCTTTTAGGAAAAGTCCTTCTTGTTGTTGTCTCTGCGTGCCAAACTGGGTTTGGTCCCTTTGTTCATTGGCCTTTGGCGGGCTTCAGTGCTGAAGTCCTCCTCTGGTGCCTGAGTGTCTGGGATGGACATGATGTGAGGGAGGTGCCCGAAACTCCCTGTGCTTAGTATCCTAGGAGACCTGAATGCACTCTGGCGTGATTGGCCGGCTGGCTGTCTGGCAAGGACAGCCACCCTGCTGTGTGGGTGACAGCCAGGCTGGAATGAATTGGGGAAAACTGTTTAAAAGCAGGTCTCTGATACTTGGAAAGCAGAGTCGACCACTGGAATGAAAGAACCGAAGACGAGCTGAAGGAAGAGGACTGATGCAACTCCTGGATGACCAGTGAAGCCGTGCTGCAGGTCCGAATTGCCTGAAACTCCGATTGACAGAGAAGCCCTTCAAGGTTAACTTCTTCCCTTGAGTTTGGTGGGAACAACCAACTCGCAAGCCACCTGGACACAGTCCTATTCTGGTCAAATTTTCATCAGAGTGCTGTTGAAAACCGGATAGCCAGAGGGGAGGAAACCAGCACGTGCACCTTAAGGCACTCACACCTTAAAACAACATCTTGCTACAGCTTTTGGCCTCATCCATGGGCAGTGCAGGAACCTCCCGATGTCCTCCTTCTTGTCTCACAAATGAAGCCCAGGAACAGCGATATCTGCTCGAACTGCCAGGAACAACTGCCTCAGCTACAGCTTTCTTTAATGACAAGGTACTGTGCAAACGCGGTCCGGAAAGCTTTTCGGCCATCGAGAAAGTGCACAAAACTTTCCTCAACTACGAAGGCTTGTCCTTCCCTTAACATTTGTCAAACTTTTTGCCTAGCCAAATCTTTTAAAAATCTTTGGAAAAGACTTAACCGTTATATACCAGAACTGTGGTATCCTACACAAAAGACTCTGAACCATTGACTTTTGCCCAGGCCTGTTGAGAAGAATTGCTGGTTGTATTTAACTGAAACCGTTTGCCCTGTCTATGAAAGCATTTGGTCTGTCTATTCTTATAACCTTGTCTTTTCCCTCCTTTATTAAGTGTCTGAAATGCCATTTTGCTCCCACTTCATTTCGGAGCTAAACTTGTTCATTTACTTATTGGTTGGATTTTTGTGGTGTAGTAGTGTGTGATATTAAGCTGCTTGCGTTAGTGTAATGTTTTCTAAATGACTGAGTAAATACATTTATATTCTTTTACCAAGAAACCTTGACTAAGTGTTTACTTGAATCACTGTATTAGTTGATCCTTTGTGCAACTTCTTCTACTGCTCACTTCAAACTCTTGAGATAAGTCTGGCTGCTCAGCCATCACTACCACTTTACTGTGTAGTACAGGCTTGTACTAAAGGTTAAAGTGTGCTTACACTTGTAGTCCTAATTGCCTATAGTGGTCCCCAAGGGTACTGCAGGTGATTCTGCCTAACAGAGGGGTGGAGCCATGCCGGGCTGCGGAGTCTGTGGCAGCAAGGCAAAGAGCGACGCACTAGCCGAAAGCCTGAACGGTAGGATTCCACACGATCGAGGAACCGAGGTTGGAGAAGGAACAGAGATGGGTATATCCACGTCGCCTCTGACGGTGCAACCATGAGCAACTTGTGGTGGGCCAGGAGGCCGGTAACAGACTCTGAGAACAGATAATTAGAGTGAGTATGAGTCCCCATGCTCCAATAAATGTAAGAGCGCAGCTACTGAGACGGGTTACCGTGGGGAAAACCGACGTTGTTACAGGAGCCTGAGAAACCCGACGGAGAGCATGCCAATAAAAGGTACATTATTGTGATTAATGGATGTGAATGCTATGAAGGTTATGGGAGCCTGAGAAACCCGAATGTGGATATACCCTATGAAAAGAGGGCCAAGAAAAATACAAACATTGTGAATAGGAGCTGAATAGGAGCTGTGAAAGTTATTGAGGTTATGGGAGCCTCAGAATCAAGAATATGCATGTACCTTTCTAAAAGGGGACTAAGTAGAATACAAAGATTGCAAATAAGAGCTGGAAAAGCTATGAAGGTTACAGGAGCCTGAGAAGCCTAAATGTTCAAATTCCTTCTGAAAGGGCGACCGAGAATAATATGAAAATTGTGAAAAACAGCTGGGAAAGCTAGCAAGTTTACGGGAACCTGAGAAAAATGTGGCTGCAAACAGGGGAGGTGCTAGGTCTGGAAAAGACCCAGGGCTAAGCAGATGTCGGAATTGTTGGGACTGGGGGCTAGCTAGTCTTTTGGCTGTAGCATCTGAGATTCTATCCGGGGCTACAACCAAAAGATCAGGGGCTATAGCCAACTTACCCCCCCCCTAGCAATGCCCCTGGCTGCAAACATTCTATGAAAGGGGGATTGAGAAATAGATATGGACACTTTGAATTAAGACTGAGCAAGTAACAGAAGGAACAGAATTCTATTTTGGTTGTTTTCAACAGTGGTCGAAGTGAGCGGGAGCGGTCGGGAGCGGTGCTCCTGTACTTTTTTAATTACGTTTTACAGCTCCTATACTTTTATTTTAAAAAGAAACCGTTCCGAAATGGTTTCGTTTTAAAATGAAAGTGTAGGAGGAAGTTCAAACGTGCACTTTCAGTGCACTGCACTGGACGTGCCCTTAAACAGCAAGTGCAAGTGTTTGAGGGTTTGTATTGTGTGAGGGGGCGTGGTGATGGGGTTTGTGGGGAGTGGGGGCAGGCCAGCAGGGAACAGAGTTCCACTACTTCTTTTCGTACACTTCGACCACTGGTTTTCAATAAAGCCCTGAAGAACGGAAATGTTTACAAGAGACATTTCTTTGATAACTGGATAAAGTGAAACCCTAACTTGATACAAAGACTGGGTAGAATATCCTGTGTTGTTAAAAGTAACTTTTGAAGCACAGGCACATCAGGTATAAATTGGGCCAAGCTGACGCCCTGTTGAGGCTTTTTTAACAAGGCCTCCCATGTCCCTTTAAATTAGATGTTTTTTTCTAATGTGGAAGGGCCAGTTAGTGGCTAGGATTCAGACTGTAGAACTGTATTTTGGACTTTAAAGCCCACTTTAGCTTTTGTTTTGTTAGGTAGGGAACTTCCCTCATAGCGATAGAGCTATCTAGGTGTTTTCACCCTTTTCATTTGAATAAAATCTCTTGTAAATGAACTTCCCACAGCCTGGCTGGGAATGCAGTCATCTCCTTGCATCTCGCGCGAGCTCCATGAACCTGTGCCACTGCAAATGAGACAGAGGGCCTCATTACGAGGTAGGAGGTAGCCATGGTGCTATCAGCACCATGGCTACCCCCTTACCGCATTCTGGGTCCGGGTTTCTGAAATAGGGACTTACTGGGTCATTCCAACCTTGGGGGACCCAGTAAGTCCCCATTCCGGGAACCATTCCTCATTCCCATTCGAGCCCCCATAGGGCTCAATGGGAATGGGAATGTGGATGGAGCTAATAACGGTACCCCAATTTATCTCCTGGGTGTCCTAGTGAACCCCAACTCGGGTGTTGCGCCCGTCCCCATTAACATGAACTGCCGCAGAATTCCTTCTGTACCTGTGAGCACCAGTGCTGCGGGCAGTTGCCCCCACTCGTCTTGTATACTGAGCCTGGCCATGTCCACATGAGATGCCTCAGAATTCCCTCCGCCACTGTGCACACCTCTGTTGAGGCTGGTTGCCCCTGTTCACCTTCCGGACACAGTCCGCTTGCCTTCTCGGACGTGGTACCCTTCACAAAGTGACCGTTGGCCTGGGATCGCGAAGGCAGCTGTGGTCTCAGACATGCCACTGTTTGCTTGTGGAATGCAGGCTGTCCAAAACAAAGACTGCTATTTTGCAAGTCCGGCAAGTAGTTTGGATCCAGGCAGTAATTCCCGGAAAACTCCAGGTGAAATTCCAAGGCAATGAACAGTTCAGAGGAAGGTCTTGCTGTCCCTCGCTTATTTGAAGTGCCTCCCCTATAGCCTAGTGTTCTGTCCCCCTTTAATGCCACTCCTGACCCCAGCCAATCAGGAATGCTTGTGGTTCGTAGGCTTTAGTGAACTTTGACACCGTTGACCTCTTCGCCCTGAATACCTGCCTTTCTGGATTGACCTAAACTAGTCCCCACTGGTCTTCCGCCATGTCATCCCTCATGGCCCCCATAACGCTCCGTGCTGTAGCTGGACAATTCCCTTAACCCACAACTTAATGAGGTATGGTATAATTTTGACACCAACATATTAACACATTGCATCGTCAGGTACATATTGCCAACAAAGTAATGTATTAATATGTATAGATATGGCAATGAAAATAAATGCAGGTTGAAGGGGTTAAGAGGAATAGGGGCATGTCGGGAGGGGGTTTGGTGAGGGTAACTAACTCAGGGTATGGGGGACACACTAATCTAGAACAGGTTGTGATTTTTGAATAGGAAGGTCGGGATATATATAATCGACACTGCTGTTTACATCTCTGAATGAAGCATCCAGTTAAGCAAAGGATGGCAGGCTGATCAAGCTCAACTCTCAATGAAAAGGAGAAAGAAAAACAACTTGCAAGATGCTGGTAATATGTACAACTGAAGATAACCTAAAGCATGTATAAAACCAATCAGGTCTGAAATGTTGGAGTGTTCAGAACAGGAGCAGCATCAACTGTGCCAGAACCCATTGATCTGACAATCCAGTAGGGCCCCAAAGCTGAATGAACGAAGAAAAATCCCTTGCAGAAAAGGAACAAGTAACTCCTTTCCCAAAGGTATCAGGCACTTTATGGTAGACCCACAATGGTCCTCATGTTCTTTTTTTCTTTTTTTTTTCAACCTGGTCCTCATTTTCTATTAACACATGGATATAGTTATTGACCTCGTCTCAGCCAGTAAGAATGTTTAAAGTGCAGTCAATAACTACTGGTATTGATTGCATTCTGAATATTTTTTATTCAATAGCAGACAAGGAAACAACAATGCACTTTCCAGACAATGGGCCTCATTACACGGTAGGTAGTAAGGGTTTACCGGTACTGGTATTTACCAGTAAACCCTTACCGCCTTACTACGAGGTCCCTTTGCCGGTTGTGGAATTTAACGCCTGCTTTTTGCAGGCATTAAAAACCAACCGGCAAAGGGACCAGGGAGCTAATTACGGTACCACAATTTGCGGTGCCGTAATTAGCACCTTCCCCATTCCCATGATGCCCTATGGGGCAAAAATGGGAATGGGGAAGGGCAATGGGGGATGGGGGAATTACCGCCCCACCAACCTTGGAATAGGGCGGTTATTCCCCTTTCCAACAAGGCGGTGCCGGTTAGGCGGTTTTACCGGCATGGACCAAGGTGCTAATAGCACCTTGGTCCACCGTCATCCGTGTAATGAGGCCCACTGTTTCTCTCAACAAGATACTTCCTCTCTGCAAGGCCTTTTCTTTTTTGCTGCACCACCTATTTAACAGACACATGAGAAAGCTAAAACATGGGAACATGCGTTTGCTTTCTTATAGAGAAATAGTTTACTTTTACATGACACCAAATGCATGCTTTGTTATGTGAAACTTGTTTCCGTTTTGCAATTAAACTGCCTAACGCATGAAAACAGACATGTTATTGAAATAGTACAAAATAGAACCACATGTATTTACTAACTCAGTTAACTCAGCTAACTTTTAAACATGTTTTTCTTCACCACCAAAACTCCAAAACATGTATTGCTACCACCACCATGTACTAATAGCCTTACAGACCTTGGGAGGGGTCATTTACACTTGGGATAATGACTTGCCACCATCGGGCTATTATATGCATCCTCAGCACTAATTACAAAGTCTGCTGTTTGCTCTGGAGTTGAAACCTATTGGGTCTACACCTGATGCACAATGGGACTTGGTTAATCAGCCCCAACTCAATGTTCCATCTGTAGCCCTCACAACCTGTCCATCCTCTCATACGGTAAGAGGAACCTCTTAAATACTAAAAGAAGGCACTGGGAGACCATCAGCCAGTTTACTTGGAGGCCCATAAAAATTAAAACCCTGCAGAATACTCATATATAGAGACTGAAAGCAAACAGAGTGCAAATAAAGACTTGCAATCAAAAATGAAACCAGAAACAGTGAAATCATGATCCATTAAAAGGAGGACATGGATAAACGAAAGAACCAAGTGTAGTTATGCTCTCTCTCACAGAATAATAATGTACACAACACCTATTTGCCAGATTGCTATAGAACAGACATGTTGTTATCAAAATGTAGAAGCAAAGTCTGCCTTAGACTTGATAAATCATGCAAATAGTTGAGAATCTCTGAATATTAAACTCAAAATAATACACCTGGAAAGTAAATCTGTACCCAAGAAAATACCCTGCAAGGCAAAGACAGATTGCTCATCAAGCCCCAGGAGTCCATGCTGACAATGCTTTTCTGCCATGCCAATGCCAAAGTCATGTTACACCCCAGCTGTTACCTGCGTAGCATTAGGTGGAATAGGAGGAAAGTGCATTGGAGAACCGATGAAGACCTGGGACCGATTGGCTCTGAACTTGTAGCGATGACAACAGTAAAAATATGGTCTTTGCTCTGGGGCTCAATCTTCAATGTCTTTCCAACAGCATTATCGCCCTTGAGAAATCCATGCATCTGGACAAATGGAACGAGAAGACTTGGAGCAACCAACCAAAGGAAGCACGTGCGGAGAAGATGCGCATGCCTTAGAGCTGCTAAATCATATGAGCATCAGTTAGACTTGATTTGAACAAGCACCACAATGTTGCTACCCAAGAGTATTACAACAGACCACACGCCTTGCATGTGCACAATGTAGGAATAAATTGCCAAGGTTGACAATGCCCCATTTTCTACTAAGATGTGGTGCCTTCAAATATTATCTAGCCTTGTGCCCACCAGGCCACTGCTGTATACACCCAGTCTCTTTGCAAGCACAATTGAAAGGGTGAACAACACAAAAGGAGATAAACCTTTGAACTATAACAATCAAACTTTTTTAAAATAAGGAATGATAATTGAATTCAGGGGGCTGCCCACATTAGCATGTACTTTTCCTCTCCATCTTGTGAAAAAGTAAATCCACTTGCAAATGACACTTTGCAGATGCCATTTTTTGAAGGGATTGCTATGGAATTTGGCTGGTCTTTAGCAGGTCCAAAGCAAAAGAGCATTCCATCGGAATACATGTGTTGCTCACATGCTTTAAAATGTCAAGCAGGTGTGAAAAGAAATGCACTGACAAGACGACAGAGGAATGTACGGCTGAGGTCTAATCTCTCCTCTTTACCCCATCTCCATATTGTTACTGGCAGAGCATTAAATGGAGGTGCAGAGGCAGTGAACCACCAACCAGAACATGCGCTGAAGCATACTAATCAATCTACAAAACGTGGGAACACTGTAGAAGGGGGTGCCTTTTTTCTGCTCTTTTATTGTACGTATTTTTATATTCTGAACAATAATACGGTCATTTAAAGATGTTGTAGCTGCAACAACAAGAGAAGACATTATATGCTCATCAGCACACAACATGATAACATTTTGAAACTGGTACAAGAACCCAGAACTTCTCAGACACTTTGGCCACTGGACCATATTCCTCCAAGCCCAAAAAAATCACTTATGGCAAAGAAGAAGATTTACAAAAATAAGCCTCTGAGGTCAGAAGGAGGGACAAAGAAAGATATAATACATGGTTATTGATACATTATTGCTGAATGACAATGACTCAACAGTAGTAGAAGAAGTAGTAATTTTCTTTATTTCGGCACCAAATATCACAAAACAAATGAAACAGTAACAGTTAAAATACACAATAGAATTAAAAGCAATACAACATATTTAAAAGAGGGCAGATCAGATCAGACATAAACCATTTACAGAGTAAGTTTCTTTCTCAGAAGCATTTTTTTTAAAGTGCAATTGAGTTTGGATCACTGCCCTGTTTTTGGTGCACAAAAAGAATTTGAGAGCCTCTTTAGTACTTCTCAGGTTATACTTCTTATAGGTTGGGACAAGCCACTCAGCGCAGGTTCCTGTACTGCGGAAATATAAACAAGAAGTGTGTAAGATCTTCTACTCCTTTACCACAGATATTTAGGTGGATCGCCTCTACCCCACGAGCTTACCACTGCTGCTAGTGGGAGTATCCCTAACCTCAACTTTAAAAACAGTGTTCTAGCTACTTTATCATCAATGCAATATCAACATTTTTCTGAACCGAATGAGTATTTTAGCTTGAAGTAATTCGCTTTTATACCTGCCAGGCCGATCTCTAAAATGTTAGCCTTATAATACTGAACTTTATACCTCTGTTTAATAGAATCTTTCTTTACCACATATTCTAGGGGTTCAGGGGTGAACATAGAAGGAGGTCCAAGTTTCCCGTTTAAATTGTGCACATAGTTAACCCAAGGAAGAGATCTAGCTGCTTCTTGCGCGAGCACATCAAAGAGAGCTTTTTCATAAATTCCATGGGCTGGTGATGTATAAAGCTTGAAACAATACATTAAGGGGCATAACTTAACTTCAAAGATGAGGCCATTCAACCCCAGATCTAATCCTAGAGGAAGGGAAGGTGCACATCTGGGCAGAGAAAAGAGATCCTTCTGTATGGCCATTTCCCTTTGCTCCGTCCGACAGAGGACAGAGTGACCCCAAATTTCTGCGCCATACAAAGCAAACTAATTTGCCCACGCTGTTAGGACCACCAATGCTTGAGGTACTACATTCCCACCATAATAGTGCATAAAGCTTTGCACTGCTCCCGTGCCTTGTATAGTTAAGTGAAGACTTTTCAACATGCTTCCCCCATAGACCTCTTTTGTCAAACGGAACACACAGTCATAAAATTGAACTCTATCGAGCGCGCCTGACCTTAAGCAAATTGGGGAAAGGGCTTCCCATGCCTCTTTGACCAAAGTATAGCCTTGGTTGTGGTTACATTAATTTCAAGGCCTAGCCTTGCTGATTTTCGGTCAAACAGGTTTAATGCCTTCTGGACACCCACTCTCGTTTTACTGAGCAAAACTGTATCAACAGCATACAGGAGGATTACGATTTTCTTCCTTCGTAACATAGGGGCATCCATTTGACATTGTTCAATCTCTTCAGATATATGATATATATACAAGCTAAAGAGCGTGGGGGCAATAACACAGCCCTGTTTAACACCTTTAGAGACCGGAAATGGTTAGATAAACCTTCACCTACCAAAGTACACACACGTGCATTGGTGCCTACATGCAGACCACGTATGGCCGCTGAAAGGTTAACAGGGATGCCCAATTGAAGCAAATACTGACATTTTCTTGTTCTAGGAATTGAATCAAAAGCTGCTTGCAGGTCAATAAATACCAAAAAGCTTGATCTACTGGGCCTATGCCCGGTCTAAACCCTGACTGTTGATCTGAGAGCACATTGTTTTGAAACATCCAGACTTCCAACCATTACAACAGGATTTTCCTGTAGATGTTAGATGCTAGATCAATTCGTTTTGAAGGTCACCTTTGTCCCCTTTTATAAAAGCAGGAACTATATTTGCGACTCTCCAGGACTCAGGGACAAGGTCGGGACTCGTGATGTTTGAAAACACATACTGCAAAATGGGGCCTAATTTTCCTCCTTTTGTACTAAAAAACTCTCTGGGTAGTGCATCTGGACTTGGTACTTTACCCCTCTTCTGCGATAGAATTGCTTCTTCCACTTCTGCTAAAGATATGCCCAACACATAATGAGATAGCAGAGCCTCCCACCCAACAGGCTCAATATTGGCCAAATATTGGACACCAGGATCCTGGTAAAGAGTGCTGAAATGAGAGAACTAAATTGCCTCAGAGATGTTTGGCGGAGCAGAACAAGTCGACCTTTTGTAATGCACGGAGACCATCTTCCAAAAAGCAGATGCATTTTTCCTTCTGGATACTAATTGAAGTTTGTTAGGGAGAATTCTCAGAAATGTGCTAATTCCCTTCTACCATAGAGACCCCCAGCTCTTTTGCTGGACTTTAGGACTTTTTAATTTCTATCCTGGAGAGAGTGAGCCCTTTTTCTCACCCTCTCATGTATTTTTATTGTGATTTGGACCTTGGAGTCTGACAAATGCCATGGGCATCATCTTTTACATTGTGGCACACAGCACCTTCAGTGCAGTGACACTGGGAAGTCTCTCAGATTTCCCAGAGGTTTAAATACCATCACTATGATAAACTACTGTTTCCAACAGCAGTAAAGTGAACTTGAATTTACTTACCTTTTGTAACTTTCTAGACCGAGCACACACTATCTTACCATAGGGTGCTGGAGGGGTTACTTAGTATCCCCTTTGTCTAGTGTCTCATGTAACATTTTTATGTGACCCTTTCTACAATTAATGGCTGGTGGCAGTATTTTTACTACTATTGTGTGTTTTTACCGCGGGCTGCGTTCGTAGCTGCAGTAAAGTACTCATGGGTGCCCATTTTGTCAGCATTTCTTGTTGGGTAGGTTTTACTCTGCGTGCCAAACCAGGTTTGGCAGGGGCAGGAAGTGAAGGAGTTGCCCGAAACTCCCTGTGCTTAATCCCCTTGGTTACAGGAATGCACCCATAGGTGATTGGCCAGCTGGCTGTCCAGCAAGGACAGCCACCCTGCTGTGTGATTGACAGCTAGGGTGGAATGAATGGGAGAACCCTGCATAAAAGGCGAGGCTTTTTGGCTTGAAAGGTGGAGTTGACCACTGGACGAAGGAATCCGAAGAAGAACTTGGAAGAGACTCCTGCTGCAACTCCTGGACCGTTGGTTTGCTCGGTGAAGCCCTTCTGCTGTGCTGAAGCTCCACATTTTCCGGAACTAAAGAAGCCCTGTAAGGACGACTTCCCCCCTTGAGTTGGTGGCACCAATCAACTCCAACTCCAAAGTAAGCCCGTCTGGACATCCTCTGGGAGGTGACTTCCACTGCTGCTGCTGCTGGAACCGAAGTGCCAGAGAGAGAAACACCAGATTGTGTGCATTGCTTTTAAGTCAGATCCGAATACCAGGAACATCCTCCGGACTTCCCTGAAGCAGGACTGACGAAGCCCGAGACACATCAACATGAGTGCCGGACCCCAGATGCGAAGAAAGTCCAGAGCAGTATCTGAGAACAGCAGTGTTGCTATTTGCTGTCAGACGGTAGGAGCTGCAACAACGAAGAACCGCTGAATCAAAGTTTGCCCATTGCTGCCGCTTACCTTCCCATCGCAGAGCAGGAGTCCCGAGACCTCCTGCCTCTTGTTCCCATGACTGAGGCTCAGGAACAACAGGATCTGCACATCTGTACAGGAACAGAGGCCAGCGGGAACCTTTTCTTCTAACCAGAGGTAATGTAAAGTCTAAGAGAACTTACCTCTTGTTGTGTAGCCTTGCTTGCTCTGAGTTGAGACCTGTCTTGGTTACCTTGCAGAGTTGCTATAACTTTGCCCCTCACAAGCCTCCCAGCTTGTGGCCTTTCAAGTGTTCTATTTTCTACAAACGTTTCTAAAAACAGTGTGCAAGACTTCTTACCTACCTGAAAAGAAGATCTTCAGCTCCCCTAGATATTGTGCAATTAACATTGGCTCTCATGGCCTCTTTCCTCTGACTCTGTGTGATGGCCTTTCCCCCAGGAAAGGGTTAATTTACTCAGCATTGGAAGGTTCCAAGAGTACTTACCAGTTAGTGAATTATTTGTTAACCTTTGTTTTATTACTCTCTTCTATCTTTTACACGAAGCTCAGTATTGCTCTAAATGTACCAGTGATAAATCAATGTCCACAGTGTCCTAGCTATTTAAATCACCTGAGGGTGTTGGAAGTGTCTGTGTGCCATCCCCAATGGGTATAATCTGATTTAGAGAAATAGAGTGGGTTTTGAAGTGTATTATAAGTGGTACATATATTGCTCCCTTCTGAAGAATGCTTATACAACTGGCTGTGAAATAAATTAATAATTGTTTTATCAATAAACCTTGAGTGTAAGAATTTATTTAAATAACTGTTACTGTGAAACTCTGTATCACAACATTACTGCTCACATTGACCATTCTTGAGATAAACCTGCCTGCTCAGCCACACTACCAACCTGTGTAATTCAGACTTATACCAAATATTGGGTCCCTATTGCCAGGAGGTCAGGGTCATTGTAGTGCACCCAAAGGGTACTGCATACAATCTTGCCTAACAAAGTTCCTCTTCTTTCTTCTTATGGAATACCTCCCTTTTTTGTCAATAGAGCTTTATATTCTTGATGGGCTCAAATTAATCCTTCAGGGCTCCTACACTCTTTTGATTTCACGATTGACAATAATTCGGACTTCTTGCAGTGACACTCACAATCAAACCACCCGGCCTGAGGCAAATGACTCACCACCTCCTTAGCACCTGGTTTAGTCAAAACAGGGTTCAGCACACTTACCAACCTTTGCCAAAAGTCACCAGATGCTACCCCAATCCCTACTTCAAAAGATTCAAGAAGCCGTACTAACAATGAGTACAATCTGCAAATATGATATGATTAAACTATCATAGACTAGGGGTTGGTAAACACTGTGTAACATTTAATGTTTATTAACTTTTAATAATTAATTAAATTAAATGCGTACCATTTAATAATATGAGATGCTATGTCGGTCTATCCCTGAAGCATGAGTTGGGTCAGCTTTTAAACAGAATTGTAAAATATGAATAAAGTAAAAATGAGTTAACTGCATAAACCTACCTTGTAATGCCCATTCACATACTGCAGTGCTGTGTCAGACTTGTTGATAGCCACCCGTGTAGCTCATGCATGTAGAGTTGAGCCCCGAGAGGTGTTCTCACACACTGCATATTATGATAGATCTTAAAAGTGTTTGGTTGCTAATTGACAGGGTTGGGTGTGGGGGATTTACAGGTAGTTGTGGTAGGCTGTAGTGGGTTGAGGTGGTGATTGGAACACTAAGAGCTGGTACTTACAGGATGACAGCAGTAGTGGCATGGATGCTCTATTCAGTTCTGATAGACCAATCTAACTACAGGACACCCTCTCTCCACCCCTGGCAAAAAGCAACCAGTATTCTCCTTCTCCCAGAACACTGTGACCGAAATCACCCAGATCGTGACCAGCATGAAGCCCACCTCATGCGATACCTGCCCCTCTAGGCTACTTTTAAGCTGATTTGATGTTCTAGGCCCTTGGGTGACCAAACTTGTTAACCTCTCCTTCTCTGAAGGGTGTGTTCCACCTCATCTTAAAGAGGCATGGTTCAACCCGCTACTTAAGAAGGATTACCTCAATCCCCTTCTGGCAAAAGATTATTGCCCAATTACCAATGTGCCTTTTTTCCTCAAAATCATGGATCGAGTGGCATATCGTCAGTTCCAGAGATTTGTTGAGGAAAACAGTATTTTGGGGCCGCAGCAATCTGGTTTCAGAGCCGGCATAGCGCTGAGACCATCATGCTTGACTTGAAATATAGTCTCTCCTCCATTGTCAATCAGGGCCACCCTGCTCTTCTCATGTTGCTTGATCTCTATGCTTCCAGGTCGACCACGATCTCCTGGTGACCAGGTTAGAGTCTTTGGTAGGCTGCTTCGGGATGGAAGCACAGTTGGTTGCCTCTTTTCTGGGACCGGGCTCTGCCAGAGTCGCAATAAATGATGCGAGCTCATCACCAGCACTGGTTACGTGCAGGGTCCCAGAGGACTCTGGTCTGTCGCTCACTCTCTTTTACATCTTCATCCTGCCATAGATGGAGCTTCTTGATGACCTGGGTGTCCTTAATACCAACTACGCAGACGAAATCCAGGTTGTCCTAAAGCTCTCAGGCATCCATTCCCAAGACACACAGGTTATTAACACTATATACTCCACCATTCAGTCTTGGATGATAGCCAACTCCATCGCCCTCAACTCCAAAAAAACTGAGATTATAGTTGTTGCCTATAGCCACATGCTGAAAAAACGTGCTACCGAGGATGAAAACTTAATTGTCGCCGACATTACCATCCCGGTAGCCAAGAGCATAAAAACCCTGGATGTCATCCTGGATGCTGAACTGACTTTGAGACAGCACATTGCCCAGATTTGAGCATCGTGCAGCTTTATAAATAAGCTGCTCAGTCACATCCGTCCTTTCTCTCACACAGAAACATCTCTATTTTAGCCTCAGCCCTTGTAAACTCCCAGCTTGATTACTGCAACAGTCTGCTAGATGGCACATCCCAATCCAACCTCTACACCCAAAATGGGTCAGAAAGAGCCACCCTAGGTCTCACCAGGCGAGATAACATCACCCAAGCAAGGAGGGAATTACACTTTCTGCCCGTGAAGCAACGTGTCTCTCACAAGATCTTGACCTTGACCAACAAATGCCTGGCCCACGAGGCTCCAATCTATCTTCAGGGGCACCTGAAGTCCTACCTGCCATACCGCAGTCTCAGGTCTCATGACCAGCCCAGACACGTCCAGCCTAGATTTAGGCTGGCCAAATTTGGTGGAACAGGCTTTGACATAAAAGCCCCTCTCGTCTGGAATTCAATTTCTCCTGGACTTAAAAAATCCAAACAACCAATGAATTTAAAAAAAGGCTGATGAAATTTTTGTTCAACTGTCATCCAATCTGAGCCTTGATCCGTTGCTGTCTCTCTCCATTTTTCTCTTTGTTGTCTCTCTTGTCTTGTTCCCTGTGCGCCCTGAGGCATTCGGGCGAGTTGGCACATTACTAAAAATTAAAATAAATAAATAAAATATGGATGCCTAAAAGTAGATTACTAATCTCTTCAGGGCTGGAAATACTGTTAGCACAAGGGTATGGCACAGAGAAGTAAAATAATGACATGTCATGTCAGGGAATTAAACTGTTGGAATGTACGCAGGTATTGAAATATGCGTTATGACAATTGATGAACATTTTGTGCTTACAAGAAACTCATTGAGAGAAAAGAGCGCAGGTTGTCTTTGGTAAGGCCTGGGGAGCACATAGAAATGTTCAATCTTTCTCCAACTATGCAATGGCCTTGCAATACTGATACATACAACCCTCCAATTCCATCTAAGATGTTATCTCAGACCTGTAGGGCATATATATATTTTCATCCGGAGATATATTCAACAATAGTGTCCGGATCCTCAACATATATGGCTGAAATGTAGACATGCCCAGCTTTTATGAGAATGTGGGGAGATTGCTAGATCGATCGGTAGACTCACTCTATATTTGGGATAATTTAATGCAATATGGTACGTGGAACAGCATAGCTCTAGAGGCATTGCTAGGCCTATGTCTGCGCTGCAGAGGAAATACAGGACATGATGGGGTGCTGTGGTTAGGTGGATGTGCAGAGGTTTCTCCCATCCCATAGAGTTGACATGTATGCAATAATCTTGAACGCATTACTGTTTAGCTCAGATAGAATGTGGTCTGCTGACCACCGCTACACAGTCCAGGGTGAAGGAAATTGAGTTCCAAGACTGCACGCTGTCAGACCATACCCTGTCACGACGTGTCTTGAGATGATTGTTGTTGTCAACTCCAAGAAAAAGCTGGAGACGTAAGGCCATGGCAGATGTTCTATTCGAAAAGAGAATCCAGGAAGACATTCCACAATGCTTCAATCTAAATGAGAGCACTGTGGTGACCAATGCACTGCCATGGGAATGGACATGTCCAAGGAGGCATCAACATGTCCAAAGAGAAAGGGTTGCTGGGAAATATGCCAAACGAGTTGCATATCCTGTAGAGAGCGATCAGCAGACTACAATAGGCATATGATGTCACTAAACAGCAGGACTGTGGGGACCCATACATGATGAATTGTTTATTTTTTATTAAATTGCTGACACAGAGGTTAAATATTTGGGTAGAGATATACTGGCTAGACTAGCCTGTTTGGGTAATTGGGAGAGTGGTGACTCTGGCATACACGAGTTAACAGAGGGAGATGCACACACTCGATTAAGATAAATTAGGAGTTTGGCCATTATTACAGGAAGCTGCATTTGATGAAAAAAGCACAACTGAATACTTGAATGATACCCAGCATCCACCATTAGATGGCACTTCGATATCAGAGCTCCAATAATAGTGAAGTAATCTGGAAAGCAATACAGGGTTTGCAAATGGCAAATACGCAGGCTATGATGGGATGACGGCCACCTTTTATAGAGCATGCTTGCATGTGCTTGTCCCCCATGTCCTTGAAATGTAAGATGAGAAATTTGAGTGCCAAATAAAAACTCCCACTTTAAAAAATGTCAAAATAATTGTGTTACTAAAACCTAAAGAAAAGATGACTTTGAAGTTCTTGCCACCAACTCACCCAGCTGAACATGGGTAACAAATTGCTGGTGAAAAAACTTTTCAACCAAATGTTGCTGTTACTCCCAAGACTAATCCACCAAGAGCAGGCACGGATTGTACCGGCTAGATCAACACAACTTAACATCAGCTGCTTGTTTAACACCACACACAGAGCAGAATATGGTGGCTGACGTCCAAACTCTGAGAAAGCATTTGACTCACTTGTTGAGAGAAAATATCTATAAGAAGTGCTGTATCGTTTCAGTGTTGGGCCAAACTTTATTTGTGGATTAAACTGTTATATGCTTAACCCACCAAGTTCGGTGTGATCACTACCTCAGACACGTCAAACCCCATATTCCAATACAGGGGCACATGGCAGGGCTGTCTTCATTACTCTTTGTGTTATCGATACCGCCCCTCTCACAGCGGCCGCGGCAGGGTCATGTTCATAGGGGAGTATGGATGATGACTACCTGCATCTCGCCAGTATTGATCTATGCGGTTGAAATGGGTCCTTACTTTACTGACCCGCAGCTTAATTTAGATCTGCTAGTGTTGGATATAGCTCAAGGTGTCACTTACGCAACGTTTTCCTGTAATTGGGCAACATCTGAGATATTTTTGCTAACAGCAAGGGCTAAACATTGCACTATCCAGTGACAGCTTAAATGGTGCCCAGACACGGTCAAATATCTAGGGATAAAGATTATTGTAGACTGACAGCAGCCGCTGGACCTCAATTACTCCCCTGTGATGAAGTACGGAGAGGCTTGTATTGATAAATGGTTTGCATTGCTGCAGTCTCTTGCCAGCAGTGGTGCAATTATAAAAATGGTTGTGCTGCCGAAACTGCTGTATCTCCTCCCAGCATTACTAGTTCTTATTCTGATGCCTTTCTTTGTGAAACTCAAGAGATTGGGCCTCATTACATGTTTGGTGGTATCTCAGCAGTAAATCTGCCGAGATACCACCGAATGGAATCACTGTTACCGCAACTTGGTCCGGCAGTGTTACTGAAGGATTACAAGCAATGGCAGGCATTGTTAGTCCCCATTAATTGGAGTCCAAAGTACTCTATGGGGATTTCAGCAGTATTAGCACCGATTCTGGGATGTAAACTGGTGGAATTACCACCAGCTTCTTACTGGAGGTTTGTCTTCCACCTCATCCCGAAACCCATAGTTGGGCACTGCTATAACTCAGCGGTAATGGTAATGCTGCTGCATTTTCACTGCCCTGCCCAACTTGTAATGGGGCCCATTCTCTAAATTGGTTTGGGGGGGGGACTCACGTATAGAGTGGAGGTGCTAATAAACCCCACACAAACTGGCAGGATGTGTTGGCCATACAAGGTACATAGGCTTAGTATTCGGTGGTCAAAGCTCCGTTCACGACCTATTAGCTCAAAGTTGTTAGCATTTTTTCTCATTTACTGGCAGAGAGAGTGTGCTATGGTAGCAGCCTTGGGAACTAGGTTACAATGCACCATAGTATACCAAAATAATTTGCCAATATATGTCGATTGAGTGGACCTGGCAAATCTTCCGGGACCTTGGTGAAGGACACGCAATCATTCACCTTACAGCTGTACATCTGGAAAAGCCAAGATTTAAAATCCAAAATACAACCTACACATGCATACAACCTAACATAATTTCTGGGTCAACACCTGGTGATAAGTAAGGAATTCCCCATTTCGCATCTGTTTCCTGAACAAATGCCTAGGACATTGCTGGCCACACTTGAATACCAAAGGCTGAGGTCTTTGGTGAAAAAGCATTGTCCTAATTATCCGAGCCAAATGCATTGACACAGTTAGCCGTACTGTCTTATGACAACACAAAGTTGGTTTCCATAATGTATCCTCAACTCCAGCTTGACCGGCAAAGAGGCGCCCACAGCGCATTTGTTAAGGGATTAAACTACTGATGAGGGTCAGTGGCCATAAATCTATGCTATGACTTGAAATATTTCTCTAAGCACCATGTCTTCACTACCGCACTATAAATAAGTACATTGATTGTATTATACACCTGTGAAACTGCTACAGATGGGACAGGATCTGCTGCCTGCGACCTGACTGTTCACTTCATGTGGCTGACTTTTTTCAGATAGCTAGGCATGCAATGAGGTATGGGCATTCCGGAAAGATGTAACTGGGAGAATCAGCCTAATAATCAGCTTTGCTCTTCCATCAGCAGCCCAATGGAATGTTTTCTGGGAGTATTTCTTGGTAGACAGGTACTCAATGTCAAGATTGTGAACCTAGCACTGCTAGTAAGGCAATGCGAATGCATACATGGGCACAAGAGTAGTGCTCCCGCACAGGATGAGTGGTGGTGTTAACAGATGCACCTGAAGGAATTGTGGGTGGATTTTAGAGTCTTTGTGAATTTACTTGCAAAAGTCAATCCTCCTGGAATTGTACTGGTTGATGCATGTCTGGCTTGAAATATGCCTCTTAATGGTACCTCTACTTAAAGCCAATTTTAGGGCATGGGCAATAATGGTAATAAAGTCAATGCATGCTGCCGACTATCAATTATTAGGCATTGATCAATGTTAGTAAACAATCAGCCAAACGTTTCTTTGTTTTTTGGTTTGTTTTCAAATTATGAAATATGTGCAAAGGCTTCTTAAAGAAGCATATAAACTCATAGCAACTCAACTCCTGACCAGGAGTAAACAAAAGTTACTGTTACGGAATCTAATCGCTTCTTCTGCCATGAATACAAACTCCTGGCCAACTGTAGGCTGCGAGGAAGCTCTAACAACGATTTCCTAGTTAATACGATCCATTAATGTATAGGGTTAGAGGACAGGAGAGAGAAGAGTAAAATCTGTCGAGATATGTAGTCTGATTACTACCTGAAGTTGATGTTGAAGCGGAGAAGAATGAAGGAGGAAAACAGAGAGAGAAATAGAGAAAGCAAGAATAAAAGAAAGAGGGTTAGTGAACCACAAGATAGGGTAAGAGAGAAGGGAAGAAAGATAATGGGGGGATGGAAAACGAATCACTAGAAAAGATTCAGAGATATTCAGAGACATATTTCCAGTGGATTACATTTCGGGCACCGCAGTCTAAAGCTTGGAATTCCAGGTAACAGTTCATCTCAATGTTAACATACAGTCCCCCATTGGGTTAATATTATATCAGCAGACGTTAAGTCATTCCTGAATGTCTTGATCATACCGAGGCGAACCCCTTCGCAGTAGACATTAGGTTTGCATGCGTGCATCTGCATATGGGGATAAGACACCTGCGCCTGCACTTGTTTGCGCCAAGGTAGATGAATAACAAATCCAAAAACTGTTATATTAGAATAGAATCTTTTAATTGTTTGGTTTGTGTTTTCAGCTCCTCTTGGGTGACACGTGGTTCAGCATATAGACTGCGCCTTTTTCAAATCCGGGCTAATTTTGTTCATAAAGAAAAGGAAACACATACAAAACGATTTTCTGAAACTCACGTGTGAATACCAAATCGGTTATTAAAACATGATAATAAATGTGACCTCTTTTGTGTTTTAACCATATACCATATGTTGCAAAAAACATGTTACAAAAGACATTATACCTCGTGCATTTAAATGAACCAGACTGTAAATATATACCAGTGTTGCAGAGCCAAGGTGGAGGGATGGGGATTGGGATACTCTTGCTGATTGTATCTACGTCTGATTTAATGTGCTGCTTATAGATATCACCATTGTTAATTAGCGTGATTGCCATCTTTATATTTACCAAGGTACTACATATATTATCACCTCTTACCCTTTTATGATGTTGCGGTTCCCCCAATAGTAAGTATGGTTCTTGTCTTAACAAGTAGCTTTAAATTCCTGGGCTCAATCCCACCTATATAGAAAAGCATAAATTCATATAAATCAATGTATGACTTGCTAGCTCATGCTTGTCACTATCTAAACCAGATTCCAAAAACCTAGGCTTAAAGCCATGAAACTTTTTTAGAATATGCAGCATGCATTGTGCAATCCTCTTTAACACATCACGGCAGTTGATTGCATGTCATAAAAACGGTCATGATACTATCTTATGTACCAAGTTAGTAATATCTAAAAAAAAAATTGGAATCCTGAAAAGGCAATGCAATGCTGGATGTGTTGTTTTTTTGAACATAGAGTTCCAGCTGTTGCCACTTGTATTACTGTTTACGCGTATTACTGTTTACAATCCTAAAGCTTGTCATTTCTCTCCTTTCCATCTTTCCCACTAAGGGACTGTTTTAGTAGCACAATTAGATGCATGCCAGTAACTTAAAGTGGGCTTCCCACCTACTTCTAGGGCTTACCTGAAAATTCTTAATGCTCACGCTCCAAGCGTCGGGTTTCCTCTTTCTCGGGGCTTGCTGACCAATGCTAAATCCCCTATGTACCTAAGTGCTACATCGCTTTCAATTCAATCCAACACAGTGGTGGCCATATTTTGGGATGCCTTCCCATGTTTCTCTATTTGTCGGATTATCATTGCCCCTTCCTACCTCTAGTTGTTTATTAAAAAGTTTGTTTTTGTTCCTAGAAATATTTTAACCTATTGTTCCCGAATTAAATTAATTCGATTACGGGACACTATTTGCCACCTCACGTAATTCTTTACCTTGTATCTTTTGTAATTCGAGTGAAACAAAGTTTTAGCCCAATCACAAATGGTGTGTAAAGGATTATGGTTATGGTAGTTGTGTTGCCAAAAATATATATACACTTTGCACGTGGTTCAATTCCGGACCTCTACATTATTCATGTCCTAGCCTGATCTCATCATTATTCTGAAAAGACTATATTCATTTTTAGAATTACATTTGTTTAGGAGGTTTATGATTAGTGTAGTTTTTGCAAACACATTGCTCTGTCTGCATTAATGTTGGGGGTCCATATCACTGATGAATCGAACATTGCTCAAATGAAATAGTGTAACAAAAACATTTATACATTTCAAGTCATGGTAAAGGTACAGTTAGAGACATTTGCCTTTTTATCATAGGAAATTGACCATTTCATTGTCCGAGTTCAGAACTTGTTCCACAGTTTTAAAATGGCAAATATGTCTTGCTTCTTCCTGCCACAAATGTAATCATTGGTCCCCTCCATGTTTGCCCATTTTAATATTTTTAAGGCCCACAAATCTGATGTCCTTTTTGTTCTGTAACTGGTGATGGGTTTGCCAATGATGGGACAGTGGAAGGTTCTTGTCTTGGCTTCCAATTGCAGAAATATGCTCTCTAATTCTCGTTCTTAACTCACGAATGGTGCTTCCAATGTATAGTAGGTTCCAAACACATATTATAGCATAAATAACTTATTTAGATCTGCAGTTTATCTGTTCATTGATCCAAGTTTTCAGCACATTTTTGTGTATGAACACTTCTGTGTTTGGCACTGCATAATTGCACATTGTGCAAAAACCACACTTTCTGAACCCAGACCTTGGTTGGTGTAACCATGTCAGTGGTCTTGTCTCTTCTTTTTCTGGCAGTAGTGATGGGCTTAACATCATTTTCGAAGTTTTGGCTTTTCTGTACACTATCGTTGTATAGCCTTGGATACATTTGCCTACTTGTGGATCTAACTTCAATATATACCAATTTCTTTTGAGGACTTTCTTGATTTCCTTATTGTATGTGCAGTACGTTGTGATACATTGGATCATACTATCTGGTTGTACTTCCTTAATCCTTTGAATCAATGTTGATTGTCTTGTCATATTCTAATCTTTGTTCCTTGCAATTTTGATTGCTTTTCAAGGGTACCCTCTGACTGCAAAGCGATTTGATAGCAAATTGCATTCCTTTTCAAATGTTGATGAATCTGTACAGTTATGTTTTGCAAGAATAAATTCTCCTTTAGGAATGTTTAGAATGACTGGTTGGTTGCAACATATGGTATGTGGTTAAAACCCAAAGGAGGTCACATTTATTATCATGTTTTAATAACCGATTTGGTATTCACACATGAGTTTCAAAAAATAGTTTTGTATGTTTTTCCTTTTCGTTATGAACAAAATTAGCTTAGATTTGAAAAAGGTGCAGTCTATACACCGAAACACGTGTCATCCAAGAGGGGCTGAAAATACAAACCAAACAATTAAAAGATTATATTCTAATACAACGGTTTTTGGATTTGTTATTCATCTACTTTGGCGCAAACAAGTGCAGCCACAGGTGTATTTTCTCTCACAGTTTACAGACGGAGTAGAGGGACTCTGTCTCCGTTGTGACCTACACTCATGCGACAAACAACCAACCAATATAAAAGAAGAATAAATATACAAAAAGGAACAGCAATTATAAGAAGCAAACCAAATTAGGTCGCGCAGGTACAAGCACAGGCTATCTCTAAAAAAAGTTCCTCAAGGTCAGACAATTGTATATGGGGATAGGTTGCACTAACTGGCCACATTTTATCTAGCAGCCGCAACCAGCTTTCACATTGCGGTATGTTAGCTCCCCTAGGCTTTTTGTAGACTCGAAACATACCCCACCTGAGTTCCTGCATAGGCCCATATCTCCTATTTTTTCTACCGATTGTGATGAGCGACGTGGGGAGAGCGCCTTGTACTGGGAAAGGTGGTTATATTAATGTGGTTTCTGATCTTTTAGTAGGGACTATGGCCCTGTGTGGTATTTAAGGAGACTGATTCAACTGGAGAACTTAAGAAGGTTTCCAACAAGGTCAATGGCAAGCGACTCTGGACTGTGTGGTGTGATATCCTTAAGAGATGCACCTCCATTCAATGTGTGTTTGCTACCTGGTTCCACCAACCTGCTAAAGACATTTGTTTT
Organism: Ambystoma mexicanum; assembly: GCF_040938575.1. Classification (NCBI taxonomy): domain Eukaryota; kingdom Metazoa; phylum Chordata; class Amphibia; order Caudata; family Ambystomatidae; genus Ambystoma; species Ambystoma mexicanum. The sequence goes on from NC_090928.1 coordinate 358,292,567, forward strand.
AGCTTTTTCCAATTAGATGTGATGTGTTTAAGGGTGATAGCAATTAGTATGTCAAAAACCTGAGCTTGATTAATATTCAAACGCAAACAGGATTCATCGCACCTGTGTGTGTGAGAGAGAGGGGTTGCCCCTCAACCCCCCAATGTTACAGAAGAAGCTTTGTTATGTAATGTTACAGAAACTTAATATAGTGTGACTATTACCTGAGGGTATCTTGGCGCTATAGATGAAAACCATAGTGGTAAATCAGATAGAGCAAGAGGGAAAAACTATCTAAATCAGTGAGGATATAGTAACATTTAAGGGGCTTCCAAAAATTAGGATAATCATCAATGAGCCTCAAAGTCAGGGGCAGGTTGTTCCAGAGGTGGGGTCCAGCAACAGGAAATGCCTGACCACCCACAGTCCTTTTTTTAAACCGAGGTACACATAAATGTCAGTGACCAGCAGAGTGCAGTAACCTACCTGGGGCACAGAGAATATGCTTTTTTGGAGGTACGAGGCCCCTTGACCGTGGAGCGCACAATGAATAAGGCATAAGGCCTTAAACTTCACTCTGCTGTATTTTGAAAGACCAGGCAATGGGAGGACAAGTACATAGCCTGAAATATCACACCTTCAATTGTACCTCGGCCACATAAAGCACACAACCTTGCTGTATTCGTTGCACCCTTATATTATGCATTAGAAGTTAGAGTGTGTAACAGTCGATTCTGCAATGATCAACCTACCAGGAAAATGTTTTTTGGCCTAAACAGTTCCTTCCTCATTGAATACATCATTGTATTAGCCAAGGATTGGGAAAGAGTCATCAGTTTTGAGGTGATTGAGAAATATGAAAGTGATCATAGACAACTGACAGCTCCCTTTTAATTTATGCATAGCTCTCTCATGGTCGATAGGGTTGCCCCACATAGTCAGGCTATATCTGCTGCGGGTCATGCATACAGAGCTATTAAATGTACATGATCGGTGTTGCTGACTCAGTTGTTTGAGAGGAGTATGGAAACATGGTGTATGGCATTCTGCCCTTTGTAACCCACTCTTCACCATTGATAAGAAAGCATGCTTTAAACAATGGTACGATCAGGAATGTCTCCAGGCAAAGTGTTCCTTGGTAGTTTTCTTATCGGCTGGACCACCAGTAGATAATATGCACTTACGCTCTTGCAGATTTAATTGTAAAAGATTAACTAAAGAGAAAAAATATGTATTTTTAAAATTAGAATGGAAGCGCCTTGATAATGGGGACATTGTGGCTTTCTGAAAACTTGTTTCTGGGATGGAGGCCAACAGCAATAGGGACTTCCAATGGGGCATCACTTCTGATGCTTGGTGTGGCCATTTTGCAGAACATTCGGAGGGGGTCTGGATTCTGGTAATCCACTATCCCCTGTGGCCTGGCCTAGTCATGATAGGCCTATTGGAGGCAGTGATCTGCAATTTGGGCTACAACACATTTTCTCTGCTATCAAATCACAACAATGGGGGAAGGCATCTGGTCCGGAAAGAGTCCCTGCTGACATTTATAAGGACGAGCTGCTGATCTGGGCCCCTATTTTATGGAAACTCTTTACAGCCTGTAAAATAGGAACACAATCCCTACATCATGGAGACATGCTGAAATAGTCGCCATATATAAAAAAGGGGCAAGAGTGCAACTACCTAACTATCTCCCAATTTCGCTTTTATGTCGCACTAGCAAGATCTTTGCCAAGGTGATTTTTAATTATGTTCAAGCGTAGGCCGATGCCCACAAAATCATTCATACCCTTCAGGTGCGGTTTTAAAAAAAAAGGGTACTATCAATCAAAGCTTTCACCTCTTCAGGATTATGCAGAAATACACAGTTTTTAGAATGTTGAAACTATGTGCCGTCTTTGTAGAACTTAAGCCGGCCTTTGGTTGAGTGCCACAGGACCTACTGTGGCAGATTACCGCCTTCCTGTGAAAACTGCTGGAGAAGCTGGCTTTCCTCAACTCACCTCACACACTGAACTTGTTGGTGGTCTCCAGTACCATCAATCTGGATTCCGAGCATCCAGAGGCAAGTACACTGTTCTTCTGAACACCCACGAAGAACTGCTTGCATATGTGGATTCAAACTACCCAGCTGTCCTCATGCTACCCGATCTCTCCTCTGCCTTTGACATTGTCAACTATTCCATCCTCTTAAAAAGGCTCCACAATACCCTTGGTATCTCGGAACGGGCACTGGACTGGCTGACCTCCTTCCTAACTGACCGCTCTTCTCAAGTCATCCTGGGCTCCTACTCCTCACCTACCTCCTTCCCTTCTGGTGGTGTCCCCCAGGGCTCTAACCTCTCTGCTTGGCTCTTTAACACTTACCTTGCTCAGCTGGCACTCCTCAACTCCTACTTCTCCACCAACTTCCAATGTTATGCAGATGACACATGACACTTTTTCAAACCTCCTACTGACCCTCTTGAACCTTCAATCATCCCTGACTGCCTATCGGCCATCGATTCCTGGTGCACTTCCAGCTATTTCTGCCTCAATGCCAGCAAAACTGAGATGCTTCCCATTGGGACCCCTGCTCCCACCTTCTTCCCCTCACTCTGGCCTTCCTCTGTGGGCTCTCCACCTACTCCTTCATCTGAAGCCAGACGCCCCAGAGTCATCTTCGACTCCTCTCTCTCTATCCTCCCTCACACTCAGGAAATTGCCAAGAAGTCCCACTTTCAACTCTTCCTTCTCAAAGGAATTCTCCCTTTTCTCACCTTCCCCAGAAGATCAATGTTTCCAGAGCCTTGGTTCTCTCTAGGTTTCACTACTGCAATAGCCTCTTCCTGAAACTTACTTCATCCAGTCTGCGACCCTTCCAGCTAATCCAGAATAGGGCAACAAGACTTATCCTTGGCCTTAAGCCTAGGAACCTCATCTCTCCTGCCCTAAAAAGTCTCCACTGGCCCGCGGTTACTGCATGGATTAAATTCAAATCCCTCTGCATCATCCACAAGGCTGCCTGAGGCCGGGCACCACGCTATTTGCAACGCTCTCTTTCTAAATACTCTGCCTCTAGACCTCTAATTTCCTCTCGCACAAAGTATTTATGTAAAGCATTGCACTAAACAGGGGGCAGGAGGCCATTCTCTTTGTTCAGTTGTCTCCCTCCTATGGAACAGTCTCCCACTTCCTCTGTGTCTTGAGCAGGTATTCCCCAAATTCCAAAAAGCTCCTCAAGTCTTTCCTTTTTACCTCCTCCTTCTCTTCTTCCCTGCTCTGCTAATCTGACAATTGCTGTAATTGGTGACCATGGTCCTTATGTATTCTTGGGGCCCTGGACTTCCACATCCCATCACCCCAGCTGCTGTCTACCCTTCAGCACTTGCCTCCGCACCCACCAGCCTCCATCCTGGAGGCTTGCACGTATTTCCACCCAAGGTGGCTCCAGGCCTTATAGCACTTCTATACCATGCACTTCATCTGCTGTTCACCCACGAGCACGGATGCCCCAGCACCTACCCCCACATTCCTCTTCCTTGTTGCACGTGCACATTCTGAATACTCACAAGGCATAGCAGGTTTGTCCTTCCTTCCTCCACTGTATTTAATGTTTAATCCCCTGTTCCCTCCATGTTGCCCTGTGGGCACTTTGAAACAGAACTGACTTGCTGTACAAGTGCCTAAGTACATAAATTAATAAATGATAAGAGGACCTGAAAAGGAGTGACTAACGTAATATTTTCTGCTAGTAGATCACCATCCCCAAAACCAGACAATACCAGACTACCCTTCATTGGGTAAACACCACGAGATTAAGGTTGGGTTGGAAACCATGTATCCCAACATCATTTAAACCCTAGGATGTGAGTCACCTTACAATTCTTAACATCTCAGGCCATTCTTCCAATAAGGAGAACCGTGGATGGGAACAGCTATAATATTTACTGTCCACAAGAGAATATGGTTCCTGCCCTAGACAGGATGGTCATCTCCTTGCATCTACTGTTTCATTTGACAAGAGTTTAGATGTTTACTTTATTCATGCTGGGGGATATGGTCAAAAGAAAAAGAGCACATTACTACCACATCTGTCCTGTAAAAACGGAATGAAGTTTTCCCTCTTGAATTTCTCATCAACTCCAGTTAAAATCAGAAGGGGCGAGTTGGTGGGAGACCTGATATATGAGACCATGTGGGAACCACCCTCCATTTTGAGACATAGGGAAACCAACAGAGATTACCATAGGACCCCAACTAAGGCAAGCAAAACCCCAGAAAATGTTCTTAATTCTTTAGAAGGGGAGGGTGATTGCGAGCAGACCAAAGGTGAGTCTGTGTGGGAGAATGCCAGACTCCCCAATATGGTATTATCTTCTGGAGGGTTTCTTCTCTCTGGAAATAGGAACACTGGTAACTCTACAGCACAGAGTCTCAAAGTCCTTGCATGGGGGGTTAACCTTATAAAATCTGTTGATCAGGAGAGAGTAAGTCTGTACCCTGAGGAGGTTAGGTTCACATAGCAACCAGTAGTGGTATATCAACTACCCCTCCAGTCTACTCAAAACTTAGACAAAACCCCTATCAGGGCCAATAACAGACCTCTTGATTCCCCATCCTCTTCTCTTGGAAAATCTATCCTTTAAAGACAAATGATGGTGAGACATCCAATAACACAGACATACTGGCCCCCAGATATACTGGCCCCCACCTGGAGCAATCATCCTGGTAGATCCAGAAGAAAAGGGGAAGAGACGACTCACCCTAAGGGTAGCACTGTATCAGAGCCATCAGTCCTCTCTGTTAAAAAGATCACTCTCAAACTATCTTTTGGAGTAAAGGAACACAGTCTCCCCTAAGTACTTTGGATAAAGCCTTATATGGATCTCAGTTCCAAGTAGAGCAAAAAGAGAAAAAATACCACATTGAATAAGCAGAATCCCTTGGTATATTGGCCTTTTGAGGAGCAAGAAACATCCACCCCATGGACACACCTCCATGATCCACAGGGATTGTAGATACCCATAAAATCTAGGGTTAGTGAACAAGTGACCAACACCCCCAGGATAGGAGACAAAGATCGATGTATACTATCCCCTATACCTTTATCTCCCACCTGAAACAGGTTATGTTTGTCTGGTGGAGAATCTGTTCATCCAGCAAGGTAATGCCCCTTAAATAAGATGGATTTCCCAGCGACACCACTATTAACAAGATAAAGCCAGGCTGGGAGAATTAGGGAATCAAAGGCTAAGCCATATTATGCTGATATCCTATATGCCCACTCTAGAAGGGTAAAACAGATTGGGACAAGATTCCAGGGAGAGATTGCACCAAAAGAAAGACAAATAACAGTAGGAGAACTCTAACACTTTTTTGTATACCAGCAATAAAACCACATAGAGGGTCTCAGTTGTCCTTTAAGGGAAAAGACTGAGGGACCCAACTAGAAAGGCTCACTGAATATAAAAACAGAAAGATTTGGGTGTGCCGATGGTCATGTCATGGAGTAACCTCAAGCTCAAATTCCTGTGATCATTCTAGGGAAAGAAAACTGGATCACAGCAGCTGTGATCCCCAACTTACCAATCCAATTGATAATAGGCAGTGACGCCCCACAGTTTAATCAGTGGATGACCCAAATCTCCCAGGTATGGATAAGAACGGAAGGGCAGGAGTTTGGTGTTGCAATCTGGGTCAGTGGCTTCAATAAGTGAAGCTATTGTCAGTAGGAAAGGGTATGTGATGAATCTGGCAATGTCATCACTCATTTCCCAGGGATAGTCTCTCTTCATGTGGCCAGGGGACAGCAGCCAATGGGTGATGCTGAACCTGGGGACAACTATATGAGGGAATACAACATGGAGGGGGTGGCTCTCAAGGGGACGAAATGGCATCATTAAAGGAAGTCACTTACCCCATTCCCTTTTAGGGATGTTCCTTCTCTTCCTCATGCCTTAATGACACATTGTAACCCTTTCCCTCAAACCCTTTCCAGGTCTACTTCATACAGTCCCCAACATCAGACATGGAGTGGTATGTTAATAATTGAAACAAGGAAGAGGCAGGGAGCAGTAGAGATTGTTCCAAGTGATATCCACTGCCAACTTCCGCAACATTATACTAGTGACACTGTCACTGTAACTGAAGCTAGAAAGAGGAACAGAGCAATGAAGATGACTGGAGCTAACAAGCAAACTCATTGGTCTATTCTTTGGAAGTTGCTCCATTCTCCTGGGAACTTTAAATTCGCGGCAGCTGACTGACAGCGTGAGGGAGAAGTGCAGAAGCTGGGTAATGCCACAAGCCGTGCAGAGGCAGGACAACAAGCTACAGGAGAGGACTCTGTGGGAAGTGAAGCCAAAGTGCACCCCGATAGCGAGAGTGGAAACTGGATGGCAGAGGGCTCACTGTCTGTGTTTGAGAGGCAGCGGAGGCCTAACAGAGTGGAACCAAATGCGCCAAAGCTACAGCAGCCAACAGGATGCGCACTGAGCCAACAAGCTGCTAAGAGAAGAAACTAAGAGGTGTGAAAAGCTTTCAAAGCACCTGGTAAGCCCAGGGAAGACAGGCAGGGTTCACAGAGTACCTAGGAATGCATACCACTCCATGAAAGTAATGAGAGAAATGCTGAATAAAACTTGTGAAGGGTCTAACATGGTCTTAAACCATATTGTGAATGTGTTGCTGGGCCCATGCCTGAAAAGAGGAAATACAATAAATACAAGTACGAATGTTGAAATGAACCTTTGTGAAACCAGAGGTGACAAGCCAACAGTGGACAAACATCACTTTGTGTGCAAAAGGAAAGATAACCGCATATATGTCCTGGCAGCAGAGTATAGCAGGCAAAGTAAATCAATTGTGAGAGACTGCACATCAAGTTGTTGAAAGATTTCATTGAAATCCTGGCAGGAGAGTATAATAGGCAATGTCAAGTGTTAAAACCCCAGCAAGAGAGAAAACCTGGGAAAACTATATGTTTGAAAGACTGCATCCAAGACCCTGGCAGTAGAGTACACCAGTCAAAGTCAAAAGGTGTATAATAAACTACAGTAGAAGAGAATCTCAAGGAAGACACATGGCCTTGAGATAGTGAGTTGTTTTCAAAGTGGAGAGAAAACCTGGCAGTGGAGTATATCGGGTGACCTACAATTCTGGATCCCGCACACAAATTGCATTGTTTTTTTACTTTATTGTGATTATGTTTTTTGAAAAATAAAAATCCTTACACAATGTCAAAAAATCGTATACAACAGGTAAAATCACAGAATTCGCAAAAGTAGAAAATGATATAAGATCAAGCAGTATATATACATAGTAAAAATATAGTAACTATTCAACAGGTTGCTGTTAGTTGAACCAATACATATACTAAAATGTTATTCAAAGCTAAAATCAATGACACATTTTCTCCCCACATTAGTCTGCACCAAAACAGATTCTTTGCGAACTCCGAGTCACGGCAGCCTTTATCCTTAAAACAGCTATGCCTACTTTCAGTGAAAAACGTACAATGACTGTGCTTCAGACCTTCCCTTCATATACATATCATTACAAAATCTACAGTGTACTAAAGTGCTAGGTGCCTGAGAACATTTCCAGCATTTTACCCTTTCTCTAGAGTGCAATTGGTTCAACCGGAAATGTAAATATGTAGCCCAGACTTTACCACTCGAGAAACATTGGAGATACAAAGGAATGGTGTATTTTTTATGAAAGAAACAGTGTGTATTCAGTGTATGAGGAAAACTTGCCAATACTATCCACCATCTCCACCCAGTCAAACTCAAACAATCTTCTTTTTGCAACCCCTGCTCTGTAATTTTAACTCGTCTTCAGGACTCCCAATTCAAATGAATGCATCGTGCATCCGGACCTTAATACGATTCAAGTCCCCATATAGTGTGTTTGTCTCTGAAACTGAACTTTCCTGTAGGTCGACAGATGTCTCCACATTAAATGTGCCTTCAAGGATATCAGACAGAGTTCATGCCTGATAACCGATTTGGGGACTGCCAAAGACAAATTCAATACTTCCTTCCATAGTTTGCCTTGGATTGTATTTAACATATTATCTATATCTAGTAGGCATATATCCAGACCATAGAACAGAATTGGTTCAATCTTGGCCAGATAGAAACGTACAGCAGGCTTAATTGAAAATGTGCACAGTCTTTGGAACAAACATTTAATTTGAGGAGTTAATAACCTCATCTTTCCATTGAGAGTATCCCTCCACATAGCCATAGAGGCATTATTGCTCAGGGTAAGTTTAAGAGATGCATGTGTGCATGTTGCCGTTCTACGACTTGGGTGACTGGCAAGGCTCGACTAAGCAGCCCAAGAGAGGTTAGACACATGGGTGGGTGCTGTTTTGAAGGTTGGAGATAGATTGCTTTTGGAAAGAGTCTATGCGAGGCCAGTTAGCTATAACCGATTCCTTTTGGGCGGTGGTCGCTGTATGCTAGTGGCAGAGGTGTTGAAGTACGTCAGGTGTTTGAGTCTGGACTGTGTGCACCAGACCGGATGTGCTTGGCCGTAGTCGTATTCTATCGTGCATGGATACTTGGCCATGCCTGCAGCCTGTGTCCACTTTGGTGGTGTGAAGATATAAGTACCGTAGGCTCCGAGATTACTCGGCTCTGGCAATAGATTTCCAGCTCTAGAATTGAGTCCTATACCAAAGGGCCTGGTTTTCACAGTGTAGCAGATATCCGCGTATATTAAACAGACGGAAACTGCGCCTAGATTTGAGAATCCTGTACAGTGGGAGAGAGGTCCAGGCATCGCAATGCAGTAGGTCTAATCATACAGTAAGCAAAGATGGAGGCTACACCTATATATGGGAATCCTGTATCGTGTGCAACAAGCTTCACTCTACAAATACAGGTCTCATATAATCAATAGGGGATGAGGCTACATCTAGATTAGAGTATCTTGCATGGTGAGCGGGGTCGCAAGGCTTCATAGTCCTGTAGGTTTCAGCCTATAATACAGTAGGTTTACGTAGTGTGGCAGGAATTGATGGTTTGCTGAACCTAGATTTGGGTATACCTTGCTAGTGGGAGATTGCTAGTGTTGAGAGGTTCCCTGAGTGAGCGATGCAGGTCGAGAGTGGCAGTGAATTACTTGATGATGGGCGTGCACTATCCTTTGTTACCTATTTCATTGTTAGTCATCTCTCTTGTGAGCGGCGCGCGGGGCACGGTGGGAATGTAGCGAGTGTGCCACAGCGACAGCTACTGGCTTGCCTGGATTGCTTGTCCTTTGGGAGTGTTGTGGGTGGGTTGATGGTTGGTTAGATGTGTTACAATGAAGGCTGCTGGCTTACTTGGAGTACCAGTCGGTGGTGTCAGGAGAAGCTGCTGCTAGAGCTGCCGGCCCATGAGTTGTGATTGATGCGCAGGGATTTAATAGTGGTGTATTCACAGTTGATTAATAGGGTATTGGGAAGAGCCTGGTTTTAAGGGCATTACTGAATTTCAGGTGGTTTTCAGTGCTGCGAATGGGCAATGGAAGGGAATTCCAGATTGGCGCTTTGACGAAGACGGAGGAACCGGCAAGTCTTATCGAGCTGTGGGGTGGGGATCCCTAGGCGAAATGCAGTGCAAGATCTGAGGTGCCTCGAAGGTTGGTAGGGGACAATTTTGTCTGAGGAATTCGGGGCCGGTGTTGTGTACTGGCCGGTGAGTGATACACATGGCTTTGAAGGTGATGCGTCGGGCAATTGGGAGCCAGTGGCAGACTCTCAGGGTAGGGCTGATGTGTTCCCTGGTGGGCAGGTTAATGAGCAGGCGTGCTGCACCATTTTGGATTATTTGGAGTTAACTTGGTTGAGATGCTGAGGCTCCTAGGTAGAGGCAGTTTGCATAGTTTAGGCGGGAAAGGATGATGAAGTTGGTGGCTGAGAATCGATGTGGATAAGTGAGGTAGGGGTGAATACACCTGAGGATACCTAAGTGGAAGAAACAGATTAAGGATACACTTGGTGGTGTGTTTGGTGAGGGATACATCTGAGTCGAATTCGCATCTGAGGTTTTTAACAACGTTAGAGGGTGCAGGTGCTTGTCCTAGTCATTTTGGCCATGGGATTGGTTGGGGGATGAGTGAAGTTTTCAGCAGACTAGGATTTCAGCTTTCCCCGGGTTGAGTATTAGGTGGTTGGTCATCATCCAGTGATCATTGTCTGTGTTAGACACGATTGTATGCAGTACCCTTTGGGTGCACTACAACAACCCTGACCTCCTTGCAATAGGAACCCGACCTTTGGTATAAGCCTGTACTACACAGGTTGGCAGCATGATTGAGCAGCCTGACTTAGCTCAAGAGGGGTCAATGTGAGCTATAGGGGAGTTACACAGATTCACAGTGCCAAGTATTCAAATAAACATTTACAATAAACTTTTACACGCAAGGTTTCTTGATTACCGGCCTAGCCTTTCCATCCATGGAAAGAGTGCAAAACATGCTTCGGCAAATACATCAGGATCAAGCCCGTCTCCAGCTAAGCGTACACAAAGCAATGCAATTACTAGGCATGATGGGGCCGTGCATTTATCTAGTCCCACATGCTCGTCTACGCATGCAACGAATGCAGGAGTGGTTGGCAAATCAATGGTCTCAAGCAAGTGGTCAGTAGGACGATCTAGTGGTTGTTTCACCAACACTGTTACAAAACCTACGCTGGTGGTTGAAAGAATACCTGTTAAAAGGAAAACCCTTCCACGATACGGATGCGCAATCAGTTGTCTTGACAGATGCGTCACTTTCCGGGTGGGGGGCTCATTACCTTCAGCACACGGTCTGTGGACACAGGTCATTGCACAGAACCATATCAACCTACTGGAACTATTAGCAGTACTCAAAGCACTTCAGGCGTTTGAGATGCAACTGAAAAACTAGTCGGTTCTAATTCTAACAGACAGCACAACTGCAATGTTCTATATCAGCAAACAGGGGGACACACACTCTCCAAATCCATCCAAGTTGGCACAAAGAATGTGGAGGTGGGCACTCAAATGGGGGATATCCCTATCCTCCCAACACGTTCCAGGGGTACTCAACACACTAGCGGACTCTTTGAGCAGAGATCCCCTACCAGAGGAACACGAGTGGCAACTACACTCAAGTGTCCTAGACCACATAGTCTCTCAATGGGGTTATCCCACAATAGACTTGTTCGCTACAGAAGAAAACAAGCAATGCCCAGACTTCGCGTCCAGGTTCCCCCAGCAAGACTGCAAGGGGAATACCCTATGGATGAACTGGTCAGGGAAATTTGCTTACGCATCCGGCCACCCCAACCCATCGCCTCCCCACCCGACACCGTTAATGAGCAGGGTGGTGAACAAGATACACAGAGAACCAATGACGCTAGTCCTAATTGCTCCTATGTGGGTGAGACACCATGGTATCTGCATCTGCGCAAACTGCCGATGTGCGATCCCATCAAACTCCTGTACCTAACCAACCTGTTAACTCAACACAGAGGAAAAACGGTAAACCCTCAGCCACACTCAATGAACTTGGCAGCATGGCTCCTGAAGTCATAGAGTTCGGACACCTCAATCTACCACAGCAGTGTATGGATATCCTCAAAGAAGCAAGGAAACCTAACACTGGACACTAAGACACTGTTATTTCGACAAGTGGAAGATATTCGTAATTTGGTGCCAGTCCAAACAAATAAACCCCATAGAATGTAGTCCTGCTCACATTCTCAACTATATGCTCCACTTGTTAGACTCTGGGTTAGTGTTCAACTCTATAAAGGTCCACCTGGTGGCTTTATCGGATCATACCACCTCTCAAAGCAAGGTATTGTGGTGGAAGATTCCAGTCATTAAAGCATTCATGGACGTACCCACCACCAGGTTGGGAATCATAATGTAGTGTTAGCAAAGCTCATGGGGCCCCCATTCGAGCCTATGCATAAGTCAAGCTTTAAACACCTGACATACAAAACTGCCGCCTTAGTGGCCAATACTTCCATAAGAAGAGTTGGTGAATTGCAAGCGTTGTCAGTGCAGGATCCTTTCTTTATCATTCACAAAGATGAATTGGTTTTACATACACATCCTAGGTTCTCCCCTCAATTCATTTCTAAATTCTCCGTGTACCAATCCATTGAGCTTCCGGCTGTCTTTCACAAACCAACTAGTTCAGCTGAGGTAAAACTCCACACTCTAGATGTGAGGAGAGCAGTTCTTTACTACGTAAACAAGATCAGACTGCTTAGAAAAAAACAGATCAACTGTTTGTCTCCATAGCAACAGGCAGAGAAGGAGACCGCATTTTTCGAAAAAAAATGCCATCTCCAGATGGATAGTAAGATGTATTCAATTGGGCTAGTCATTATCAAACAAAACCCTGACTTTTACACCAAGAGCTCACTCCAGTTTTTTTCCTTCGTGGTGCCCAAGGTGAGTGGAGCCTCCTTCTGAGCCCCATTCTGTCCAAAATAACTTTAAATTCACCCCCCCACCTGCCCGCACCCCCTCGCTCCTGCTTTCTGGTCTTGCCTAACCCACCTCCCGCAACCCGATTGGCCCTTCGAAGGGGACATTTCTGATCACTCCAGGGCAGCCCTCTGCCCAGCACCCCCATCGGTTAAGGACCTCGAGACAAAGGACGCCTCCAACGAGGCAGCTCCAGATAGTATCTGCAGGTATCCGCAGTAGAAGCCAGTAAACTGCCTTCATCCACAACCAACCAAAAAGTAAGTGTGGCAAGAGTGGGGACTGAAGCAATTACTTCATGCTAGAAAGCCCTAACACTTCTACTTAAAAAAATCTTAAAAGTATCTGTGTTACATCATACTGTCACATATTATGGTCAAACGATTATTCGTAGCCTAATAGCATCACAATATTGAACCCCTCCATCTAGACTGTGCCCTGATAGCGTTAATGTGCCAAAGTTTGAACTAAGAAAGTGTGCCTAATAGCTTCAATGTGGTAAAGTTGAACTTAGAAAGTGTGCCTAATAGCGTAACTGTGGTATAGTTGAATCTGGAAAGTATGCCTAATAGCGTCACTGTGCTGGGGTTGAATCTAGAGTGTCCCTAATAGCGTCACTGTGCTGGGGTTGAATCTAGAAAGTGTGCCTAATAGCGTCACTTTGGCATATTTGAATCTAGAAAGTGTGCCTATTATCACTGTGCTAAGGTTTATTAGATGGAGTGGATATATCTCTGTATATCTCTGTATCTCCTATTTATGCTATGTTTATGCTATGTACCTGTATCCCCGTGTTATCTGTATCACATATTTACCCTATCCATCATGTCGCTTTATATAAGTATGCCGCTATGTGCGCCCCCTGCCCTGCTCTCGTGCTTGGTCGCAGGCGCTTTACTGATAACCACCATATCCCACTACTGCGCTTACTCTCTCCTATACACCATCATTCAACCAGAACACAGCTATGCTATGACACATTCACCCTGTGAATAGCACATTCAGCTGTTCTCATACTAACAGGACCCCTCAAACACCTCATCAGCCTAATAAAACACAGCTAGCTGAGCACATACCGGCTAGTTTAGGCGTCTCCTCAGGCCTAACGCAGACAGAACTCAGTCTGGGTGTCCACCCTCCAGACTGAACACATCCAACTGATTTCCTCAGCACCACACCTACTGCTAAGAAGCGGCTATCATGCAACAACCACAGCAGCTGCACACATATCTGGTGCGCCCACGCACCATACGACACTCTCTCTCTCTACTGACTTGAACTGCGGTTCCCGAGGGCATTCAACCAACCAGCGCTTTGAGGTCATACCAATGATACATAAGGCGCTATATAAATGCCAAGTAACATAACAACAAAACATAACATTAAACAATTATTAATTTATTTAACAGTCAGTTTGAGTAAGCATTCTTCAGAAGGGGGCAATATAATAGTAACGCAGAAATACACTCCAAAATACACTTAGTTTTTCTAAATCAGCAAGTAACCATTTGGGATGGCACCCAGACACTTCCTACACCCTCAGGTGACTTTAGTAACTAGGACACTGTGGACAGTAATATACTACTGTTGCCATTTAGAATCAGACTTAAGAGTTTATCAAAGAGAGAGGTTATTGGGACAAAACAAGAGATGGCACAAATAGTCTCAAAGCAGGTAAGTACTTTTGTAAAACTCCCAATGCAAGTTAGTTAACCCCTTCCTGGAAGTAAGACAAAACACACTAACAGAGGGAAGATCAGTCATTCAGGGAGCCTGCACTGCAATGGGGCGGTCACCAAGCGCAACCAGCAATCTTAAAACAAAAGTGGCATTTCAGTGTTTCAGCTCCTCGCATCTATCGCAAATAGCAACATCACGTTTCCTGGCTGTCGACATGGGCTTTCCTTGCATCTGGAGTCCAGCACTTTGAGGTGGCTCAGGCTCGGTCAGTCCTGCTTTCTGGGAGTGCAGAGGATCTTCCTGGAGCTCTTGGCCAGCTTAAAAGCAACACACATGATCTGGTGTTCCTCTCCCTGGCTGATCAGTTCCAGCAGCATCTGCAGTAGAATTTCAGCCAGCTTCGAGAGGATGTCCAGGTGGCTTACTTTGGAGTTGATTGGTCCCATCAACTCAATGGGAGAAGTCGTCCTTGCAGGGCTTCTCTAGTGGAAATGAAACTGGAGTTTTAGCACAGCAGCATGACTTCACCTGGCAAACCACCGGTCCAAGAGTTGCAGCAGGTGTCCTCTTCAAGTTCTTCTTCAGATTCCTTTGTCCAGTGGTCGACTCTACCTTCCATGCCAAAAGGACTCGCCTTTTATGCAGGTTTCTCCCATTCATTCCAGCCTAGCTGTCAGTCACCCAGCAGGGTGGCTGTCCTTGCTTGACAGCCAGCTGGACAATCACCTAAGAGTGCATTCCTTTCTCCTAGGAGATTAAGCACAGGGAGTTTGGGGCACCTCACTCGCTTCCTGCCCCCGCCTGGAGCCAGAGGCGGACTTCACTAGTTAATCGCGCCAAGGGCAAAATGTACAAATGGACCAAACCTGGTTTGGCATGCAGAGTACATCTCAGTAACAGCCTTTCCAAAAAGAAATGGTGAAAAAAGACTGGGGCCATTTTGAGAAAAATGGCATCCTTGGGTGCTTTGCTGCAGCTGCGAACAAATGCACACCACGGTAGTAAAAAGTAAACCACTGCCACCAGCCATTCATCGAGGAAGGGGTGGCCTAAAAATGTTGCATGGGAGGCTAGACAGGGGAGATGCTGGGTGATCCCTCCGGTGCCCTATTGTGGGATGATGTGTGCTGTTTCTGGAAAGTTGCACCTTTAGGTGGGGTCAGTTTCGCTTTACTGCTCTTGAGGGCAGTGATTTATCCCAGAGAAGGTGTTGGAACCTATGGGAAGTCTGAAGGACTGCACTAAGGGTGCTGGGTGACACAGTGTGGGGATGATGCCTGTGGAGCATGTCAGGATCGCATTAAGATACATGGGAGAGTGGGGGGAAAGGGGGTCTCGCTCTATGCCGGTGGAGGCGTCGGGTCCTCGGGGTCCGGCGAAGTTGCTGGGGGTCTCTAGGGTGGAGGGGAGTTGGAAGATTTCTGAGAATTCTCCCTAGCAGTCCGAGAGGCACGATGACAGGTCCAGGCTGGCAGAGCCTTCAGAGTTTGGGATTTTTAGGATGATCTGGGTATCATCTGCATAGTTGTAGCAGGTAAATTTGTACGAGCGGATGATTGCGGAAATGGACTGTATGTAGAAATTGAAGATTAGTGGTCAAGTGGACGCTCCTTGGGGACTCCTTTACGAACTGGGCATGATTTGGATGTGAACTGGTTGAGACAAATGATTTGCGACCGGTTAGAGATAAAAGAGATCCAGGAAAGGGCTGTGCTTGAGATTCCTAGTGTTTGTAGTCTGGCTAATAGAGCCAAGTGATCGACGGTATCGAAGGCTGCGGACAGATCTAACAGGATGACAACCGCAGAGCCGTCTGCGTCGGCTGTTCTTTTTAGGTCGTCCCAGATGGAGACTAGCTGGGATTCTGTTCCCCCTAAGTGGTCGGAAACCTGATTGGGCTGGGTCTAGCAGGTTGTTGGCTTGGGCAAATTGGCCAAGCTCTGTGTAAGGCGCGCTGTCAATTTTGCAATGAAACACGTATTGGATATTGATCTGTAGTTTTGGGGAAGAGTGGGTCAAAGGTCGGTTTTTGAGAATGGGTTTGGTTTAGTATGTTTTTCGGGCTTTTGGGAAGGATCCTAATGTGAGTGATTAAGGATTGTGTGTGCGACATTACCTGCACAGGTGGAGGTTAGTATTTTTTTTGAGTATTGATGGTGGGCATGGGTCTTCAGTGGAGCCTGATGGGCGGCTAACTGCTACAAGCGAGAGGAATTCTTGGTGTGTGATGGGGAGAAAGTGAAAAGAAGCATGTGAGTGTGGGGGGGTTTGGGTGGGGGGGCTGAGGACGGGTGGGTGGTGGCAGTAGGATTTTAAATTTGGTGATGATGGCGTTGTGCCTTTCGTTGGCAGCATTGTAGAAGTGGAGCGAGAGGATGTCTCATAAGGCTTGAGAGCTTGGAATACACAGCCGAGAGCATGAGAGAGATTTTAATTCTGCTATGATTTTGATTTTCGCGCTCTGAAACACTTGTGTATGAGCGCGATATAAATAAAATATCATATCATGTAGTTCCTTATTTGGGTTGCAAGCATTTTGGATTCAGTTCACGTAGAAAGATTTATTGCTTTGTGCTTATTTCCGAACTGTAAATTCTGATTGTCCTCGCTAGGACGGTTCTGTGTTGGGCAGAGGGATCGGCTCTCCAGGCCTGTTCGAGACGGTGCTTCAGAGTTTTGAGAGGTTTGAGATTGGGGGTGGACCACCTCAGTGTTGGTCCAGATCTCTGCGCATACATTTTGACGGGTTGAGGGGTTTGAGGGCATTGGTAAGCCAGGGGTCAAAGGATTCTATTGCTGGAGGTCCTTCTGCAAGGAAGAGTGAGTTGAGAGAATTCAAGATCTAAGGTGATTACCACTTTGTTCTATAGTGGGAACGCTGAGGGGGCTTTTGTTCTTGGACGTGTTGGGTGCTGACTACAGTGTTGAGTGGTATGGTGAAACAAAGTGCTGAGTTGTCCGTCCATGATAGGTGGGTAGATTTGTTTGCAGTGCTGAATATTTAGTCGAGGGCATGGCCTCCCGTGGGAGTGGATGTGTGGTGTTTCAGATTGAGTGGATCTAGGCTGTCTGTGAAAGCCCTGGTCATACGGTTTCATGGGGGAGTCAAACCTGTTGGGGAGAATTCTCAGAGATCTGCTGGTTCCTTCTGCCTTGGAGACCCCCGGCGGAGACTTGATTTTTTTGCCGGGAGGGAGTGAGACCCTTTTTCTCACTCATGTATTTTGATGCAAGTTTGTTCACTGTTTCTTTTTGGCTGTGGAGTCTGGCCAGCCCCATGGGCATCATCTTTTGCAGTTGTCGCACAGCACCTTCAGTGCAGTAGCACAGGGAAGTCTTTCGATTTCCCCGTGTTTGGGCGCCTTCTCTGGGATCAACTGCTGGTTCCTGGAGTGGTGGAGTGAGATTGACTTTGCTTGGTCTTGTGAATTTCTAGACACAGCAGGCCCTGTCTTGTAGTAGAGTGCTGGAGGGGTTTCTTGGTGTCCCCTTTGTCTAGTTACTCATGTGGCATTCACATGTTGCCCTTTCCTCTCGGAGTGGCTGGTGGCAGTGGTTTTGCAATGAACTACTATGATTTACCCCAACCGTGAACTGTTCGCAGCTCCGGTAACGTTAAATCGCGGGAGCCATGTTTTTCAAAATGACGCCTGAACCTCCTTTGTTAAAATGGTCCCCGGTCTACTTTTTTTGCTGTTTCTTTGTGGAAAGGTCCTTCTCGTTTTTCTCTGCGTGACAAACCAGGTTTGGTCTTTGTCCATTCACCTTTGCCGGGCTTCAGGCAGTGCAGCTCCAACAGAGGCGGATCACAACGTGCTTGCAGGTTTCCGCAGGGGAAGCCAGTGAAGCCAGCAGTTAACAGACACCAACAAAAACTGTAAGTGTGGCAAGGGTGGGGTGTAGAGCAATTACTCTACACCAGAAAGCCCCCGCCACTCTACCTTACCTTTGCATAACATAGGCTGCCATAGACTTAGACCATGACTACTTAGAAAGATTTGTGACCACCAGCCTGAATTTATGCATGTCAGTATTGGAAATGTTGCCTTGCATTGCATCCTAACATACTAGTCACTATTAACAAGTGTCACACCTGGAGGGAATTGTGGATGCTGGCCTGTGTCACATCTAGATAGGTGTTTGAATACTGGCATCTGCCCCACTTAGATGGAATTAGGAAAGTTAGCATGTACCACACGTGATAGAACTCTGATAGAAATGTAAATGTTAGCATGTGCCACACTTGGATGGAATTCTGAACTTTGGCCTGTGTCGCATCTAGATAGGATTGTGAATGGTAGCAGATGCTACACCTAGATGGAAGTACGAAGGCTAGCCAATGACACACTTGGATGGAATTATCAATGTTAGCATGTGTCACACTTAGAATTGAGAACATTAGCCTGTGCCGTATCTAGATAATATTGTGAAGGTTAGCGAGTGCCACACTTAGACAGAACTGTGAATGTTAGCATGTTAAATGTCATATAACCCACTAACCAATAAAAGATCAAGCTCTCTGCATACTTATCTCACTCAAAAAACGTACACAACCATCTCTTGCACAAGCTGCATGCACTCCACCACACTGCAACAACACATAAGCTGGACCAACAGCACACGCGTACTGACACCGATCCAATACCCGCACCAATGCTCAGCACCCGGTGTCTACCGAGTTGAAGCTGCCAACAGTACACCAGTCCTCTCACTATCCTACTCCCTCTTCACCCTACTAACCCATCCCACCTTCTCGTTTGCAGATTCACCAGAGCGCCTGGGGACCAATTCCATTGGTGACGGTGCGCGGTACAAATACCTTTAACATAACATAACATATATTAATAATGAATAGGAATTAAATGTGATGTATTTCAATATTTCAATATGGTACTGTTAATCTGATGGTCTGATTCGTTTTGAGCTACTGTGTTATTAACACTAAGGTATGTTCAACTATTTGAAACTAAAATATCAATAGCTGGAGTGCAGTCCAAATATCCAAGAATATGGGTCTGTTAAATGTAAAAAACATTTCTTTAATAAAGAAAAGGATATCTAGGAAGGTGATTGAAACACCCAAATAAGAATAAAGTTGGTTTGCACTAATGTACTTGAGCCCGTCTCCACCATGCTAGCTGATAAAACTGACACGCCTATGCTGATGCACTTATCCTGACTAATGACAGGCTGGGCTGCACCCTGGCAAACAAAGGTTGTGCATCATCAGACTCAGAAAGAGGGATGAAACCCATGGCACCTTTATTCCACCTAGGACATTGATGGATGAGGAGGTCTTGACAATGTGTTGGCAGAATTCAAAGGATATTCATTCTCTTTAGGCCATTTCTGGTGTGTGGTAAATGAAATTAATAATTAAGTCCATTTGGCATAAATAAATGTAGGATTACAGTTTGTCTCTCACCGCCATTAGTGATAGGGACAGCCTTGCTTGCTTCCACCAAGATGCTAAACCACACACAGTAAGTCTGCTGCTACATTTGTACCACAGAAATTCATAACCAATAAGAATTTCCGGTTAATAAACAGAAAACACATACCATTGCAATAATATAAACAATTTATAGTAGACAATACAGATATTCATAATTCATATGTCATAGTGAGGGACATTAAGTTACAGCCCTGACACGGAAGGGTCACACAAGCGATGGGTTTCCCACCTTTGCAAAGTCCTGAATAAACAACTCAATTTTTGGGTATGATTTATAAAGGCACATATCTTTCTATCCATCACAATCATTGTTGGTGAGTCCATGTAGTAAGGACAACCCTCTGTTTGAGTACATTAATTATCTTTCTTTAAATAACTGCAAATTGCTGGGGTGTTCTATAAAATATAATCCTCACTATATTCTCTTCCAAGGTAATCATCTGGCAGTCCTTCAATCTCTGTGGAAGCATACATTTTACAATACATTTAGCTAATATGGAGTTAAACACCCTCGCTAGGATTTGACATTTGTCCTGTCTCAATTTACAAACGTTTTCCAAGAAGGAAGTTTAACTTGATCTGGCATTTCTATTTCTGGTTGTGACCCTTTGGAAATGTCTACTTTTTCACCTTGTAGTGTTTTGGAACTAAGAAACAATTACAATATAGTTGGTTTTCAAACAATGGCTTTGGCTAAATATATAGGGCCTCATTACACGGTAGGCGGTAAGGGTTTACCGGTACCGGTAAATCCTTACCGCCGTACTACGAGGTCCCTTTGCGGGTTGGGGAATTTAATGCCTGCTTTTTTGCAGGCGTTAAAAACCAACCCACAAAGGGACCCAGGGAGCTAATTACAGTACCGCAATTTGCGGTACCGTAATTAGTGCCTTCCCCACTCCCATGATGCCCTATGGGGCAAAAATGGGAATGGGGAAGGGCAATGGTGGAAGGGGGAATTACCGCCCTGCCAACCTTGGAATGGGGCGGTAATTCCCCTTTCCACCATGGCGGTGCCGGTATTTTACCGGCATGAACCATGGCGCTAATAGCGCCATGGTTCTCCGCCTACCGTGTAATGAGCCCCATAGACATTTTCTTTGTTGTTTATGAAATGTTAAAAGTCTAGGGGGGGTAGATCTGATATCTTGAGGAATATAATTCCACAATTCTTCAACAGCCTCTTTCTAGGAGAACTATGTTCCCCTCTAGATTTATTTGTGAAAACGAGACACCCTTTGAAGGAAAATATCAGTTAAGTGTTTGTTTTCTTAAGAATATTGGTCATTTTCCATATACATTACACACAGTTCCTTGTGTTGCAGTCTCCTTTTCACTGGTGGCCAATCTAGCCAGTACAGGGCTCAGGATACATTGTCTAACGTTCAAGTGTACAAAGTAATCTAGCTGCCAAATTCAGAAACCACTAAAGCCTACCCATTACTGGTTCTTCTACACTGAGATAATTTGCCTTTCAGTAGTGCACTGTAGATGAGCTAGATTATTGCCTAAAGTAGATTAATCATTTAATTAGAAATGCTTTAGGCAGGAATGATGATGTCACACTTGATAGAATCCTGCTTGGGTTGCAGCTGGGATCTGGGGCTAATTTTTACCCTGACATAATTTGTGTTACAAGAATTGGGTATGGGAATAATCACATCCAGGAAAGCCGGAGGTTTGCAGAATAATAGACCAATAGGAGACCACTTTTTTACCATTCAAAGTTAGCCAGTTTAGGCACAAGCATTTGCTAATTGCCTCCAGGGACTGACACATATTTTTTCATCATCCTATTGTTACTGTACAGAAGAATGATGATTTGAATTTGACTGGCATATGTCTAAAAGCAAAGGTGAACATATCTGACAACCTTCAACAGGGAGGATAAATATACATTTGAAAATAGTGACAAAAAAGCTGACTTGTTGAAAAGATTTGTAAGGTCCTAGTGCCATTGCTAGTTTACTTTTGATAAGGACAGGATGTTTTGGCAATTCGCAAAAGTCCTCTAGAAGCTAATTATGCATTGTTGATTGAAAAGTGTGATAAAGTCAAAGTCTTAGATGCTTCTTATTGATCTCAGCAATTCATTATTGATGATCAAAGACATGTGCAAGGGTCAAAATGATACACGTTCCTGGGTGAAATCCAGCGTGATTTTAATGAAGAAGGTAATTTTCCCGTGTGAGACATTAAATCTAAGAAGTCCCCAGAAACGGTAGTTGGGATATGAGATATAGCTGTGATAACAATCTAGAATCTATGTGGATTTCATAAGTGCAAATAATGTTCCTGGGTGTTATCTTCTTTAGTTAGGGGTGGGGGGATGAGGAAAGTCTAATTGCCAGACTTGAGTCAGAGGGACTGGTAGCAGGTACTCCTCTCCTGTACTGTGTCAAGATCACCTGGATCTGACACCAAACTCTCAATGGCAAGAGGCCTTATTTAACTTTCTGCTGGTCAGCGTTCAACTCCAAAATTGTCTCAGTGACACTGCTTCAGCCACGATAAACATTAGCTTGCCCTCATGACAGGGACGTTAATAGTGTATGTCACCAAAGATTAACACATCCTCGAGCAGATGTTGTAACAATGGAGAGCTTTTAGGCCTGCCTCTGCTGCTATCAGTTCTACAATATTTGTCATGTGAATAAAGGCATATCATATATGGGTTCTAGCATTGACAGCCATTGCTTCAGTGGCCGCAACATCAACTCATCTGATTGTGCTACTGAACGGGAGAGACTGTGTAGATGAGCAGGCTGCTCGTGATTTGTTTGTGGGCCAAAGGTTCTTTGGAAAAGAGTAGGACATTGTACTATCAACAACTTTCAAAACTCAAGCATGCATTATTTTCTGTGTCCTCCATTAACCAGATTGTGTGCCTTTCGGCAACATATCTGTTATCCAGCTCATCTGCAAAGAAGATGGAGACCCATTTGTACAGCATCCTCTTTTCTTTATTGAAGCCAAGCAGCATCCTTCATCCCTTCAAAGTATCATAGACCTTGCACATTTCAGAAGGTGTTCAGGTCCCCAATATGTATTTTTACTGAGTAAGGGTCAATTGATATGTTTCCAATTATTGGTTTTGACTATTGGTGGGGTATACGATTAGGTTCTACTGTGATCATCCCAAATGTGCTAAGATAATGACTGCAAGGGAAAGAAAATGCATCAAGAATTGTGCTTTACAATAGGGTATTACATTTCTCATTCTGAACCATGTTATGTTTTTACATTGAATCAGCGGATCCATCACATTTACTGTATCCTCTTTTTCTTGTTGTGAAAACATATTGAAAAATGTGCAACTAGTTTCTGATCTGAATCGGTCACTAGATGGATTCAGAGGGGGATGATTGATAAAACCATGTTGCTTATTCTTCCCTATGTAGCAATTCTGTCTTCTGTTACTTTGCAAAAGGTGTAACTCCACATTTCCGTCCACCCCAAACATTGACAAATCCTGATGTTTGTAATAGAAAAGTAATGTTTATTTTACAGTTCCTCCACAAATCATCAAGTCCATGCTCATTTTATGTTAGCAATGTTTGATTGCTATTGCTAGACCTCATACAGAATGAGGTGATGATGGATGCACTTTTTCCAGATAATTGACTCTCTCATTTACTGTCTCTTCTTCAGACCGATTATAATATTTTACAGGTGTATGAAACCTATGGAGGCATTTGTTTCATGTTATGCCTGGAGAATTCACCTTTTGTTCTCTCACAGACAGGTGGGCAGTCAAGTTTCATGGTCACTTTGCTATGTTACATTATGGCCATTTATTAAGTGCAATTTACACAACAAGTTGTTTCTTGGCACTAGCCTACTTTACCAGTATCATTAAATGGTATCAACAAGGTAATCATTCACCATGTGTTATCTTCCATTTTCATTCATTTTGATTCCCAACCCAAATATTAGAATTCCTTGCCACTTGCTATCTGCTCATCTTCGTCATTTCATGTCTTTCGTACATGTCTAAAAATAAATGTTTTCTCCTTCATCTCTAATACTTAAACTTCTCTTTTCTTTGCCACATATTGCAATGCCATTATGACTATGGGCCTCATTACACGGAAGGCGGTATGGTTAACGGCCACCGTTAATGGTAACGGTGACCGTTAACCATTACCGCCTTACTACGAGGTCCCTTAGCGGGTTGGTGCTTTAACGCCTGCTTTTTGCAGGCGTTAAAAACCAACCCGCTAAGGGACCTCGGAGCTAATTACGGCACCGCAAAATTGCGGTGCCGTAATTAGCGCCTTCCCCATTCCCATAGAGCCCTATGGGGCAGAAATGGGAATGGGGAAGGGCAATGGCGGAAGGGGGATTTACCGCCCCAACAACCTTGGAATGGGGCGGTAAATCCCCTTTCCGCCAAGGCGGTGCCGGTATTTTACCGGCAGGAGCCATGGCGCTAATAGCGCCATGGCTCACCGCCTTCCGTGTAATGAGGCCCTATGATTGCTTGTTCCGCCCCTCACTTACGCCTGTCCAGATCTCTCGTGAAAGTGTTCTATAAATACAAAATACCAGCCAAGCACAGTCGGGCAGCAGTAAGTGGCAGTATAATGTATCTGTTCTAGAGGACTCAGTGCGACATTTTTTTTCTTTCTGTAATTAACAACTTGGATTGGAGATAGCTGGAGGAGGAGCCTAATCTTTTTTAGAAATCTGTACTGTAAACCCAGCTGGATAGCAGCAAGTGGCATTATATCCTAGCTCTTCTAGAGTAGTCAGTGCAACGTTGTTTTCTTCCTGGAATCAACGGCTTGGATTCGCGGTACATGGAGGAGGAGTCTAAATCCTTTAAAAAAAGCTCCACTGTAAAGTGCCAGCCAAGCGCCAGCCAATTGCAGTTGAGTAGCAGTTGGGCAGCGTGGAGTGGCTGAAGTGACTGTGCATGACAGACGTGTCTCTGCTTTTCATCAGGTGGGTGAGTCATTTCATATGAAACATTAGACTTGCTTGTGACTTTCTTGTCCACCATGGCACTTGTAAAATGTATAATCTAAGAGGCAGAGGGTAGTCAGAGGTGGTAATTCACAAAAGTTCCCTCTCTCAGTCGGAATTAGAAGAAGTCTGCCTCCCCTTTGGTACTCCATCTGTCCCAGCTCCGCTGTCTCCTGCCTGGACTTTATGGTGGGTAAGATGAATCAGACAGACGTGTGTACGTTGGCTGCATCTATGTCAGAGTGTGTAAAGGTTCCTGCCCCCTGAGACTCCTCACCTGGGACTTCAGCAGGGTTTGATGACCTTGGTCTCCTTCTTCTTTCTGTATGGAAACTCCCCCTTTCGTCGCTTGACTGGATAGTCCTTCTTCCCTTCTTACGTTCGAAGAGATAGGGACGGTCTCCCCCCGAGGCCACCTTGCCCGCCTATGGATCCGTCAGTCAGATGAACCCAGGGGAGTCCGCTCCTCAAACAGGGAAAAAGCCTGATATGGCAGAAAAAACCCTGTGTGTCAATGGATGGTATTGACAATTCCTATGTGAAGACTGGAGACTGGAGACTGGAGATTGGAGACTGGAGATTGGAGACTGGAGAGGCTGGCGTAGTTCCGTATCAGCTGAAACAGTAAGTTAACAGAAGGTCTGATCTCCCCGGGGAGGGGTTTGCTCCAAGCGAAGCTCTGGGAGAGAATGGGGTTCGACCTATCACTGGAAGAAGGTAAGAGAGGAGGAAAAGATGAAAGAAGAAGAGATCGAGAGAGAGAGAGAGTGCGAGCGTGAGAGAGAGAGTGAGTGCGAGCGTGAGAGAGAGAGTGTGAGTGCGAGCGTGAGAGAGAGAGTGAGTGCGAGCGTGAGAGAGAGAGTGTGAGTGCGAGCGTGAGAGAGAGAGTGTGAGTGCGAGAGAGGGAGAGAGAGCGAGAGAGAGAGAAAGAGAGAGAGAGAGAAAGCGAGCGGGGGAGAGAGAGAGAAAGCGAGTGGGAGAGAGAGAAAGAGTGAGAGACACGAGCGTAGTAAGGAGTCGCGGACACTGAACACACCGCGAACGGGTGACTGGGAATCCGAGCAGGGAAAGAAAAAAGGAGGAACGAGAGAAGGGGAAGTGAGCGAGGCAGAATCCAGCGGAGAAAAACTCAGTCGGAGAGGTCAGGGTAGCAAAGGACCGAAGGGAGCAAGGAGTAATAATGCACACTGGACGGGGCACTGCTGTGCGGGCGGAAGTCAAGAGACTAACGAAAGCAAGTTGCAATGCGAGTTGCAGGGGGCGTGGTCTCCTATTATACCTGCCGGTCCAAGACGACTAGAGCGTCAAGCGGACCGGCATAGAGGCTCGATACCGCCTCCATCTTGCCCAGAGTTTCCACGGCCGCGGTGTGACAGTATGCCCTCTCTTCATCGACTCTCCCCCAGGTTTCCCCGGATGTAGGCGATGGAACTGTCTTAGAAGTCGTGGGGCGTGGATATGACTTCTGGGCTCCCAGGACTGTTCTGCGACAGAATATCCCTTCCACTGAACCAGATATTGTATAGTTCCATGCTTGTAACGTGAATCCACCAGCCTCTCCACCTCATATTCTTCCGGTTCGGGATCTTGGAGTATAGAAAAGGGTATACGACGGCCCATGGGATCTGGGTGATAAGCCTTCAAGAGAGAGGTATGAAAAACAGGGTGTATCCTTTTCAGACTGGATGGCAGACGTAATCGAAAGGCCACTGGGTTTACTTGAGATAAAATGGGAAATGGGCCTATAAAGCGGGTTGAGAATTTACCAGGATGAACCCAACGAGGGAGATATTTGGTTGACAACCAGACCTTAGTTCCCACTTCCCATTCGGGGTTTGGAGATCTCTTCTTATCAGCGTACTTCTTGTATCGAGTTCTACTTGCCTCCAGCTTCTGAGTCGCTTCCTTCTGGATGGATCGAAGATCAAACAGGCGCTGGTCTACCGAAGGGACTGAAGTTGGAGGGATCCCAAAGAGAGGTATATGCCTTGGATGATATCCGTAGGTGAAGTAGAAGGGGCTGCAGCCCGTTGCCGAATGTTTGGTGTTGTTGTAGGTGAATTCTGCTAAAGTTAGAAAGGATTTCCACTTCACTTGTTCCTGATGACAAAAACAACGGAGATATTGTTCGAGGGTGGAATTTAGGCGTTCTGTTTGTCCGTTGCTCTGGGGATGATAACCAGAGGATAAGGCTCTCCTTATACCCAAAGTGCTACATAAAGCTGACCAGAATCGGGATGTGAATTGGGAACCCCTATCGGAAACTATGGTCCGAGGTAGACCATGCAATCTGACTATTTCTCTCAGGAACACTTCGGCGGTTTCGGATGCAGAAGGCAAGCCAGGCAAGGGAGAGAAGTGAGCCATCTTGCTCAATGTATCCACCGTAACCATGATTGCGGTGGATCCCATAGAGAGAGGGAGATCCACGATGAAATCAGTGGAAATGTGTTCCCAGGGTTGTGATGGTAGAGGTTCTTGTTGGAGCAACCCCATGGGTCGATGAGTAATGGGTTTATTAGCCGCACATATCGGGCACGCCATCACGTAAGTTCTGACGTCCTGGTCCATAGTCGGCCACCAGAAGTATCTGGATATCAGATGGAGTGTTGCCTCTTGGCCCTTATGTCCTGCCGAGGGAAGGTCAGGGCACCAGAACAAGGCTTGCGTCTGGAGTTTCTCAGATGGTAAATACAGTGATCCTTGATGAAAGAATAGCTTCCCTCTCCTTTCCATGAGGGTCATATGGTCGGGAGAGACTTCAGAGGGTCTGGTCGAGCACTCTACTTCTTGTATGAAGGAGTTGATCATTCCTAGGATTCTCTTACCAGAGAGTATCTCACCCAGGCCCTGTTCTTCCTTGGGCTCCAGACTGCGGGACAGAGCGTCCGCTAGGGTATTCTCCTTTCCTGGAAGGTAGGTTATTTTAAAGTCGAACTGGGAAAAAAAATACGCCCAGCGGGCGTGGCGAGAATTGCGGCATTCCATCTGTTGTAATACCTTAAGATTCCGGTGGTCTGTGCGAACCAGAAATGGATGTGCCGCCCCCTGCAGTAAATGCCTCCACTCGATGCATGCCTGACGAATCGCCAGTAATTCTCGTTCCAACACGGAGTAGTTCCTCTCACTAGGTGTAAGAGTTCTGGAATAGTATGCTACCGGATGTTCTGCTCCATCCTTGCCTGATTGTAGGAGAGCAGCTCCTATGGCACCTCCGGAAGCATCCGTCTCAACCACAAAAGGAAGAGACTGATTTGGTTGCACTAGAATAGGGGCGGTAGTGAAAGTCCTCTTAAGTAAAAGAAAGGCCTGATCCGCCTCCTTATCCCATTCGAACTTCTGACCCTTCTTAAGCAAACGGGTGATTGGTAGAACGATATCCGAGAAGCTAGGAATAAATCTTCTGTAAAAGTTAGATAATCCCAGAAATCTCTGTATGTCCTTGGGATTCTTTGGAGTAGGCCATTGAAGAACTGCTGTAACCTTCTCCGAATCCATCTGTACCCCCTCCTTAGAAAGAATGAATCCTAAATAGGATACTGAGGAGGCTTCAAAAACACATTTCTCGGGTTTAACCAGTAGTTGGTGTTCACTCAACCTTTGAAGGACTTGCGTGACGTGTCTTCGATGTTCAGAGAGGGAGGAAGAGAAGATCAAAATATCGTCTAAATAGACCACCACTGAGATGTATAGCATATCTGAGAAGATCTTGTCTACAAAACGTTGAAACACGGCAGGGGCATTCACTAGTCCGAAGGGCATTACCCTATACTCAAAATGTCCCAAGGGAGTTCTAAATGCCGTTTTCCACTCATCTCCCTCCTTTATTCTCAACAAATGATAGGCTCCTCGAAGGTCTAACTTTGTAAAGATTGAGGCTCCTTCCACTGCTTCCAGTACCTCCTTAATGAGGGGCATAGGGTACCTGTCTCTGATGGTCAGGCTGTTAAGCCCACGGTAGTCTATACACGGTCTTAATTCCGTAGTCCCTTTCTTGGGAATGAAGAACATTGAGGCTCCTGCCGGAGAACGGGATTCTTGTATTAAACCGTTTTGCAGATTGGCATCCAAGTACTCTTTCAAGGCTCTTCTTTCCGGAAGTGACATAGGGTACATACGACCAAAAGGAACTGATGCCTCGGGTTTTAGATCGATACCGCAGTCCTCGGCTCGATGTGGGGGTAGAGTACGAGGTAGCCTGTCTTCGAAGATTTCAGCATACTCCTGATAATGCGGTGGAATCGTTTGGACCACTGTAGTGAAAGTCGAGAGTGTTATCCCCTTCCTCATCAAAGGAGAGGGTTGTGGTAGACATTCCTTCGTGCAGTACTGTGACAAGAAACAGACGGTATTTGCTGACCAATCAATCCTGGGATTATGTTTACGTAGCCAGGGTATGCCCAGGATGATTGGGAAATGGGCTGCTCTTATAACATCAAAGACAATCCGTTCTTGGTGCTGAGACAAGGACATGTTAGCCGGGACTGTCTCCTTAATGATGGGACCGGACGAAAGGGGAGCTCCATCTACCCCTTCTACAGGCAAAGGGCAGGCCTTCCGGCGCAGGGGTATGCCTTGTTCTTGAGCCCACTGGATATCAATAAAGTTCCCGGCCGCACCACAATCCAGCATTGCTAGGACTTCTACAGAAGGAGAGGATTCAAATGTAAGGTGCACAGAAAACACCATAAGGCTGTTATTGTCCGCAGAAGGATCCTGGTGGGTGGAATTGCAGGGATTCTTCGATTCTACCCGGTTCTTTTCCCTGCTCAAGACCGGGGAGGCGCGTTTCCCGGACGTCTCGGGGGTACTTCTGGACAATTCCGGAGCAAATGTTTCGATGATCCGCAGTACATACAAAGACCCAGGTCTCTGCGTCTCTTGCGTTCGTCGGGGGTCAAAGGGCCTCGGGTTGTTCCTATTTGCATAGGCTCCTCCTGTTGTGGTCGGTTAGGAGAACCTGCAGTGGGAATCCCTCCTGAAGGATGGTGTCTGAATCTCCTTCTTTCTGACCTTCGTTCCTGCAATCTGTACTCCAATTGCAGGGATAAAGTAACCAACTCTTGAAAGGAGGTAGGACGTGCCATCCTGGCTAGCTCGTCCTTGAGCTCATCCTGTAAGCCTCGGCGAAATAGGGTCTGCTGGGCCGTATCTGGCCATCCAGAGTCTGTGGCCAGTCTGGTAAAAGTAGAAGCATAAGTCTGTACATCTTGATGGCCTTGACGGAGATCTAGAAGGGTTTCATAAGAAGAATACTGGACCTCTGGTCTCTCAAATCTAGTACGCAGCAGTTGAGTAAACTGAGAGTAATCCGCTATGGCAGGATCTGCGAGGGCTATCAGTGGAGTTGCCCAAGCCAGTGCATTACCAGCAAGGTTGGAAACAAGAAATCCTACCTTAGTTCTATCTAGTTCATATGCCCTTGGTCGAAATGCGAAATAAACCATACAGGCGTTCAGGAATTCCTTTAGGAGTTTCGGATTGCCATCATACTTCCCAAAAGAAAAAGCCAGGGGAGGTAAGTCGCCTCGGGATTCTTCTCGTGTCGCTACTTGTTGGCGTAGGTTAGTGTTCTCGGTCCGGAGATTCTGACCCTCGGCCTGAAGGCCCTGAATAGCTGTCACCATCTCTTGGTATTGTTCCAGTGAGGCCATGCCGGTAGTTTGGCGTTGCAATCTGTCAGAGTGTGTAAAGGTTCCTGCCCCCTGAGACTCCTCACCTGGGACTTCAGCAGGGTTTGATGACCTTGGTCTCCTTCTTCTTTCTGTATGGAAACTCCCCCTTTCGTCGCTTGACTGGATAGTCCTTCTTCCCTTCTCACGTTCGAAGAGATAGGGACGGTCTCCCCCCGAGGCCACCTTGCCCGCCTATGGATCCGGCAGTCAGGTGAACCCAGGGGAGTCCGCTCCTCAAACAGGGAAAAAGCCTGATATGGCAGAAAAAACCCTGTGTGTCAATGGATGGTATTGACAATTCCGATGTGAAGACTGGAGACTGGAGACTGGAGATTGGAGACTGGAGATTGGAGACTGGAGAGGCTGGCGTAGTTCCGTATCAGCTGAAACAGTAAGTTAACAGAAGGTCTGATCTCCCCGGGGAGGGGTTTGCTCCAAGCGAAGCTCTGGGAGAGAATGGGGTTCGACCTATCACTGGAAGAAGGTAAGAGAGGAGGAAAAGATGAAAGAAGAAGAGATCGAGAGAGAGAGAGAGTGCGAGCGTGAGAGAGAGAGTGAGTGCGAGCGTGAGAGAGAGAGTGTGAGTGCGAGCGTGAGAGAGAGAGTGAGTGCGAGCGTGAGAGAGAGAGTGTGAGTGCGAGCGTGAGAGAGAGAGTGTGAGTGCGAGAGAGGGAGAGAGAGCGAGAGAGAGAGAAAGAGAGAGAGAGAGAAAGCGAGCGGGGGAGAGAGAGAGAAAGCGAGTGGGAGAGAGAGAAAGAGTGAGAGACACGAGCGTAGTAAGGAGTCGCGGACACTGAACACACCGCGAACGGGTGACTGGGAATCCGAGCAGGGAAAGAAAAAGGGAGGAACGAGAGAAGGGGAAGTGAGCGAGGCAGAATCCAGCGGAGAAAAACTCAGTCGGAGAGGTCAGGGTAGCAAAGGACCGAAGGGAGCAAGGAGTAATAATGCACACTGGACGGGGCACTGCTGTGCGGGCGGAAGTCAAGAGACTAACGAAAGCAAGTTGCAACACGAGTTGCAGGGGGCGTGGTCTCCTATTATACCTGCCGGTCCAAGACGACTAGAGCGTCAAGCGGACCGGCATAGAGGCTCGATACCGCCTCCATCTTGCCCAGAGTTTCCACTGCCGCGGTGTGACAATCTATTGCAGATAACGATTTTACCTTAACATCCACCAATATAAAGAAAAAAGACTTGATTTCTTCCCACAAGAAAGAAGCGAATTTGGAACATTCCTCTAGGGCTTGTCTCCTGTCCCTTCTACTGACATGCATAGCAATCTAATAAAGTCTGCTACTAATTTGGTGATTGACATAGCTTCTGCAGAACCAAACTACCATATTAGTGAAGGTAGTGCAGTGGCTGTGTGGAAAGAGATATGGCATGATGCCCTATCTCATACCCCAGTTCTCTTCAATTCTCCGGAAGAAGTACCGCCAGATGACTTCTCAAATTCATCTCTGTGCTAGAACTCTCCGCGACAAATGCACCAATCGTGGCAGGAATTAGGTAATCCCTCCCTAAGCACCCTGCATTTTGTCTTAAATTTCCTTGTCAGGGCTTTTGGCCTAGTCAGGGAAAAAGTCAAAGCAAATGAATTTAAACTGAATGCCATCCAGAAGAAAGTGACCAATAGTGTGTCACTATAATTATGTTACACCATAAAAGAGCAACTTAAGGCAGACTCATCGAAACTAAGTAAAATTGAGGAGAATTGAACATGCTTCTCCCCAAATAGATTGGAATTTTAAGTGACAGTTGAAAAACATCAGCAACAAGTGTTAGATCTGGGTAACTCAGTGAAAGATCAAATACAAGTAAATACTGCAAAGCTGATCAAAATTGGGTAGAACATAACTCAAATTCGGGCACAGACAAGTGACAGGAAAGCTACTGATGTGA
Organism: Ambystoma mexicanum; assembly: GCF_040938575.1. Lineage (NCBI taxonomy): Eukaryota > Metazoa > Chordata > Amphibia > Caudata > Ambystomatidae > Ambystoma > Ambystoma mexicanum. The sequence goes on from NC_090928.1 coordinate 358,324,675, forward strand.
GTAAGCAACTGCTCCCCCGCTTTTCTCTCAGTTGTTTGATTTAGATACCACTCCCTCTTTGTCATTCATTGAGGTGCTTGAAAGATTAGGTGCAATTAACTACCGGGAAGGGGACTCAATATTAATTTTGGAATCAAAGTCGAATTCCAACACAGTGCATTGCAACAAGAAAAGTAAGGCCAAACAAAGAGAAAGGCTGTCAAAGATGCTGTAAAGAAAACAAAAATCAAAAGGCATGGAAGATCAATCATAATTCTTCGTTCCAGTTTCTGTGCAATTTGAATAAGACAGTAGATAAAACAACAGATGGTCTGGTAGTTATAGTCTCAAGCAAATTGGCATGGCCCTGATTTTTCACACTGTATCAAATGCCAAGAAAGGAGTCTATGTTGCAACAGCTGTGAGGGGACTAGCTCTAGCTCAAGCCCATAAGCAAGCTGAGTTAGTCATTACTGATTTAGTACATTATGTCTTGACCATCTGGAAGGAAGCAATAGCTTGCCAGACAGGCCTACAGCAAGAAAGTATTATTAATACTGGGCAATTAGGGTCTGGATCTGGTTTTGCGCCGAGCAAGTGAAATAGATGTCTTGTGCTACTTCCCTCGAATAAATCAATAGGATTGAGGGAGACTAATCTAATTATGAATGTGTGTGAAAAAGTCGGGAAGGATCCATCAAGCCAAATGAGTCTGATGACTATCCCTGTTTAATTATGGAGGCGGTCTTCTCTCCGGAAGACAAGGTTACCTTAAACAGGGGACATATTCTTTCAATATTTCATGAGGTATCAAGACTTTTATCAATACCCTCATAGGACATTGCTTTGATGGACCTTTTCGATGATCAAAGAACAGATATCGTGGCAATCTATGTTCCCTCATGGACTGTAAGAGAGCATATTCTATTGGCTTGTGATGAGCTACATGAGGGTTTTGATTTGTGTGAGCATCAGGATCAATCGCTTTTCAATTTTTGTTTCCATTTAGTATACATAGGGTCTCATTATGACTTATGTGGTAATACAGCGGTAACTCCACAAAATCAGAATTATCATTACTGCCGTGTTGTCCTGCAGTTACAGCTGAATTACAACCTGGCGGGCATGCGCACCTTCCATTGGCAGTAACGGTAATTCGGAATTACCAAAGAAACTTGTCAGGAACTCTGAATTTCTGGCGATAATCGGCAGATAATCGGCAGAGATACCAGAATTTCCGTCCCCAGAATTTTGCCCAACGGAAATTACTTTAGCGGAAGTACGCCACAGCCTATAAAGGAAGAACTTCAGGGGCCATTTTGGAAATCTTTATCCATCAAATATCTGCAGAATGGAGTGCCATCCAGGAGTTCTGACAAATGGAATCATGTCAGGTGGAAAGGGGAAATCAAGGGTGCTGGATCTCAGAATGTGAAAACCAACAATCACAGAGCAGGAGCTCCCTGTATTGGCTGAGCAGGTGGTAGCTCACTTGGATTAGCTATATGGAGACCAACATTAGCTATATGGAGACCCTGAAGTGGAAAAATGCAATATGGACGGACATCCGGGACAAGGTTGTGGCCGTAGGAAATGTCCAACGTGATGAGACAGACATAGAAAAGTGTTGGGATGACCTCAAGTCCAGGGTACATAGGCTGCTTGCCATACAACGCAGGGAGACAGCTGCCACTGGAGGCGGAACTGTCGAACCACTTGTGCTCACACCATGGGAGAAGATGGTTGCCGGCATTATCCACATGGTTGGCATCGAGGGAGTGGGCACTGCTTAGTTTGGAGCCAGTGGCCAGGCAGAATCTGGAGAGTTCCCCTTGTGAAATGTGCATCTAGACATGGACAGCCCTGCATGCATGTAGCTAACAATATACATCTATCAAAGTGACATGAGGCTCAGCCACAATACACAATCCAGGTCAGGTCAAAGTCCACTGTGAAACCAGTCAGCAAACCAATGACCCACACACATAGAATCTGGGTAGGAAGTGGAGGGAGTGTCATCCAACTATCACCAATGGCATGCAACCCCGAAGGCCCAATGCACACCCACAGCACACATTACAACCCCGCCCTGGCACATGGTGAGCACCCATGCACATGCAACACATACATCATGCAACCATATGACAATAACATGAGCACGAATGTTAGAAACAGAGCCCATCAGCTGCAATGTCCAATAGAGGCACTCATGTACACTCCATTCACGTCATCATATCCATCTGACTCACACACAAATCAATGCAGTGAAATCACCTCACTGCTGTACCACAATCAAAGCCTCAGCAGTCCTGGCACACATCTGTACAGGACACCCATGCAAGGGTTGTACATCCATAGAAAGCAGTGCACCCCACACCTGGCACTTGGTTGCACCTACACAGTGTATGGTCCGAACACAGTGGCAGACACATGATGCATGACACCCCTCCCTACCCCCGAGGAACAATGCACAGTTGCCAGACTCTACAGGACACCAGCACCAACCAATACCAGGAAGTGCATACAACCTGCCAGTGCTGTGAGTGGGACAGTGCAACCCATAAAAAAGACATAGTGTGAGTATGCAATCCACAGGGAAGGACACAGCCATGCTGCATCCACGGAAGAACATCACAGCACCACAGGCCACAGCTGGGTTGACTGTAGCTCCTCGTGTGGGGCACAGTGTTCATGACAGCACACAATCTCAACAGGCCACAACTGGCACAGCAGACGTGCTGTCAGACCCTGCATACCCCGCTTTTAGTCTACCACATTCCCCTGCCTGCCAGTTATCCCCAGAATCCTCTCTCCTGCATAGCTTCTGCCCATTGCACACCCCGCCTACCCATCAGGAATCATGCTGTGCTATCCAGTTCTATCATGATTCCTCCTCCAATGGCTGGAATGGGGCAGGTCTCCATTCACCCCATCCACTACAGCAGGCAAACCATGGCAGCGGCCATTCACCCCAGCCATTGCCTGGCCCCCAAAATGCAGGCCGTCTGGGACCGTCTCAAGAGGATGGAGCAGGGGCAGGCCTAGATGCACTCCATGGTCCAGGAACAATTGGGTCATTCTCAGGCCATGTGGGACTGTATCCAGGGGGCAGCCTCGTGGTTGTCAAAATCCATGGACAGGCTGTGCAGGAGCATGGAGTGCAGCAATGCAAGCCAGTGTCTCATGTGTCAGAGGGTATGTGAATTGGCAGAACAGCTGTTTTCCTCGAATGAGGCCAGGGCCATCCGCCTCAACATGGACCCTGTCTGTGGAGCCACACAGGGGAGTTTGCAGTCAACTACCCATACTGAGGGTTCATTAGCCAGTACACCACCCAGGAGCTCACAACGCCATGCAGCACATGTTGCAATGTCTGTTGACAAGGGGGACAAGAGGTTGCGCTAGTGGGTTCATGTCCAGGGGCTAGGTTGAGGGGTAGGAGCTTGTTTTGGGGATCAGTGTGTGGGTGAGTGGTGGGGGTGAGGATCAGTGTGTGGGGTGGGTGGTGAAGTTGGGGATCAGTGTGTGGGGAGGGAGTTTGTGTTGGGGATCAGTGTGTAGGGTAGGTGGTGGAGTTGGGGAGCAGGGTATCTTAAAGTGCAGAATAAATCACTTTGAAGTAAGCGTCCGTGTAAGGTGATTATGCTATGGTTGAGTAAGTTGTGTATTCAGAGCCCTGGGTGTATGGTGAAGGCCAATTGTCCATGGGGTCCTTGCAGAACATTGTGCATTCCATCACATCACAACATATGCCCTGTGGTGACCTGTTTACACCTTCAGATACATCCTCACCCGAGCTAGGGTGTGATTGGGCCTCATCTGGTGGCATTTAAATGTGCCTTCAAGTGCACAAGTAGTGCATATTTGCAGTGATGAATACTATCTTACTGACTTCATCTGGTTTTCACATGAGGGCACCACCTGTGGGGCATAGGCACCTGATTCTGGCTTTCACAAATCCGAATGTGCACTCAATGAATGGTCTTGTCCTCCAGTGGTTTGCCATGATTGCAAACATGCATCATCAGCGAGGGTGACTGTAGATGGCCAGCTTCCCATGCAAGACATACATGGACTGTGTGAGGTTGATGTGACTCTTCATACATAGTACAATTGCAGTCAGTCACATTGCAGGATTCATCATTAATCAAGGATCTGTCAGTGTCATGTCATCTGCAAATCCCTTTTCAGTTATGGTGTTGCAGTGCATTTTTATTATGGTTGTGGTGGGTGTCCTGAATGTGTTGTGCTGCCTGGCATGGCAGGATACCTATCATCACATGAGTACTGTCTTGGTTTCGGGTTGGGTCAGTCAGTGAACTAGGTCTGTTCTGTGCACTTCTGTTGTTGCATCATGAGAATTGTAGTTGTTAGGGAGAATTCTCTGTTTAGGCTGAATTTCCTAACCTAGTGAGTCCCCCAGCAGCTTTGCTGGATTTCTGGAGTTTGTTTTTTCCATCCTGCCAAGAGTGAGACTCTTTTCCTCCCACTCTTGGACATGAATGTGTGTAATTCCTTTGAATAGCAATGTGTTCTATGGGCTATGGGGTCTTTTACTCCATAGGGTCTCATAAGTTTTTCTATGTGTGTTACACCTCACCCTACGTGCCGTAACACTGGGGCGTCCTAGCGGACCTCCACCATAGACTCCATACCCGGGGACTGACTACTGTCTCCCCTGGCATGTAAAGTCACCATTGGCTTTACTAGACCTAAATTTACTAACAGAACTAGTACAAACCATCTTATTGTGGACGTACTAGTAGGGGTAATTCGATTACTCCTGGATCTGTTACTCGAGGGGGCACTGTCCCGTCCCCCCTCGTCGAGTTTTGGCTGGTGGCAGTGGAAACTACTTGTTATGTTCGACCCCGAACATAACCATATGGGATTCGTCCCATTGTTAGAGATTGATACTTTTTCTCGTTAATTTCTAACGTACCACCGGTCTACTTATCTTAAATAAGTTTATCGGATGATATTTTCTGCCAGAACTCGGTTTTTAAAAATGGCGTCTGTGTTCATCTCTGTGACTCCTAAACCAAAGGTTGAGCCCTTTGTTCCACTTTTGGCGGGCTCTGTACAGGGACCCTCCAAAGTGGTGCCATTCTGTCTGGGTTACCACTGGGGTGTGGAAGGGGGTTTAGGCACCCTGGACCGAGTTGCCTTGCCAACTCCGGTCGCACTCTGGAGTGATTGGCCCAAGTGGTGAGCCTTCCCGCTCACCACTTAGCATGTGTTGATTGACAGCTAGGCTGAATGAATGGGGGTTTTCTGCATAAAAGCAGGGCTTTTGGGACTGGATCTTCAGAAGTCGCCACAGGACCTAAGAATCCGACAAGGGTAACGCTGAGCTGACCTGCATGACGACACCTCCGGTGGAGCCCTGCGGAACCGACTCACCACTTCCCGACGACAGAGGAGATCTCCCTGCCGGAGAGTCTCTTCCCCTGACTGGTGGGAACAACCAGTCCCCTTTGCTTTTTCTTCGCCTCAGGACGCAGTGGTCGAATTGCCCGTGCAGAGCACCTCGGCAACCGGATAGCCACTACCCCTGTACTGCGACCAAAAGGTGGTGCCTTGTGATGGAGCACTCCGCGGCTGGTCTCTTCCCTGGTGGTGCACTGGACTTCACTTTTCTTCGACGACGAGAACATCTCTACTCTTGGCAAAGACCCGACGTGCATCCACCACCAGGAACAACTGCCCCCGCCGGAGCTGTCTCTCCACAAACAAGGTACCGTGTCCGCCTGGCTTCCCTTTCGATCGGTTCGAGTGAGGTGTCTTAATCCTCTCCTTTCCGTTGGGTCGCCTCCAAGCTTTCTCACATATTGTTCTGAACTGGTTCAATCTGCCGATAACAATTTGCTACAAAGACTAGAACGCATTTCCCCTAGAGACTTTTTGGGACATATCACCTTGCCTCTCTCCGAGTGGGCCTGGCCTCTGAACTTTATGATCTATTGTGGTTCGTGCCTTCTTGCCTTGCATTTTTCCCGTGAAGTATTGAACTGTGTTGATTTTGTAACCTGCCTATTTTTCTCTCCCGTCCTAACTAATATTAGAGTGCCATCTAGGTTGAGGCATACACCTCTGTCTGCAAATAAGTGATGCTGGTAGAACCTAGACTTGTCGAAATATTGTTAAAGGGATTGATCGTCTCTTCTTCGTAGAGTAATTGTGATTGAAGTGTTTGCCGTGATAGTGCCGTAGTGTTTTCCATACATGTTCCGTTATAAATAAATACCTGAATATCTATACACTGAGTCTCGTTGCGTGTTTGCTTGTCTTACTGTGAAGAATTGCTCTATATTGTATACTCCACATACTGCTCAACTCTTCTTGAGGGAAGTCTGACTGATCAGCCACAGCTACCAAGTGAATCTGTGTGGTACAGACTGCTACCAAGTGGGTTCACTGCCAAACGCCTGTAGTCCTAAATCTTTTGCAGTGGTCCCACAGGGAACTGCACAGGTTTCCGCCTAACAGTAGTAATTACAATTTAATGAATATGAAGTACCATAATGGTGGGGTGGGCCAGACAGTAGAGGGTCACTGGTTGGCTGACCATTGGTGCCCATGGAATGGGCGGACACATAGTATGTGTGACCCCCATGCCATGCATCACCTGTGCCTTTGGAATGCCTGTCTCCTTCCCTGCTGGGGTCTTGCATGCTACTGTAGCAGTATGTGGAGTAGAGGGTAGTGGTTCCCATAATAAACATTTGCTTGTGACTGCATGTTGACTGGATGTGTGTTGGGGGAGGGTGTGGCCCTTATATACTCCTCCTGAGGTGATCTGGTGCACCTTGATTTCAGTGAGCTGTCTGCATTTACCTCCACCATTTTGGTGGAGGTAAATCCTCCATGTTTTTGGCTGTTATTCCTCTGATTTTTGGGGGAAATTCCGGGGTTTCCCGACTTGTAATTCCGTGGAAATAGGGTGTTATTTTTGGGAGGTAATTCCGCCAATCGGCTTGGCCACAGGGATCATTCTGCCAATTGTTGGAGGAATTACCTCTGGAGCAAGTTCTACGAGAGGAATATCCACCTGTGGAATTAACGCCAATTTTGAGTGACTCATAATTTGGTGTGGTGCTAAAATTGGATGTAACTGAGTTACCGCCCATTTTACCACTTCCCACCATACTCCTAATGAGTCCATTAGTCTCTTACACCATCTAATGACTATATCTTATCCTTCAGGTTTGTCCTCCAATCGGACTGTTACAATACCTATAAGTTAGAAATGAGTGTCCAGTGACTGATCCCAAAAAGAGACATTGGGCCTCATGACGACCCTGGCGGTCCGGAAATAACGGTGGCGGTAAACCCGCCGCCACCGTTGTTTCCGGACCGCCTGATCCCGACCCCTGCAGGCGGGAGGTGATGTTCCCGCCAGGTCTGACCTGGCGGGTTTAACACCGCCCGCCTGCAGGCGGACGAGGAAACACCGGCAGCATTACAAGATGCTGCCGGTGTTTCCATGATCCCGATTCCCATTGAGTCCCATAGGACTCAATGGGAATGGGGATTTACACCATTCCGCCTCCGTGATTCCCGGAAAACCGGGGTTGTGATGCCCCGGTAATTCCGGGAATCACGGAGGCGGAATGGTAATACGAGTCCGGCGTTAACCAGGTGGTTTTACCGCCTCGGTTAACGCCGGACTCGTAATGAGGCCCATTGTTTTTAGTGTTTTCTGTTGGAATTCAAGAGGTTTTAATAATTTATATTCCAATAGGGACATGTGTGCTAAATTAGGCATGCATGATCTATTGTTATGCAACACACTTCTCTTATAGATGAAGTGGTATTAGATGGATGTGGTAGGTTCAGTCAGGTAAAAAGGTGCAAACTTATCAGCTGCAGGATTAGTCCACTAAAAGGGGAGAGGGCTTCATTGATAGCCACACAGTTCTATGCACTAGGCTGGAGAATGCCTTAAAAATTGCGTTTGAAGCAAATAAAGGCAGTAAAATTTGAGTTACGGTAAGTATACAAGGCTTAACATTAGATCGAGGCACTGTAAACAGGCCTCAGAGCTTGATTTTCACTAGAAACAAATTCACATTTGACTAATTTGCTCAATAGCCTCAGAGGCTGGCAGCACATTGCAAACTACACGTTTCCAGGATCATACGGTACAAAATGAAAAGCCTTCGATACTTTTAAGGTCAGGAAGCAAAGCTCATGGGTGCCGGGGAAAGGCAGTGACTGTACATCGGCATATCAGTTTATGAAACTGGTCTACTGACGGTTTCAAATTGCCCCTTTCCACATGTCACAATCATACCCTATGCCAAGAATTAGGTTTGAGTTAGGATTGCAATCCTTAACTGCTATAGTGACCTGGAAAATGCTAGATCTATACAGGAAAGCAGGGCCACCTGAAAATATACCAGTAATGATGATCCTTCGGGAAAAACAATCAGAAATAAATGTAACAGTGAAAAATGTGTGTAAAACATATTGTAAACAAAACTTTCAAGCCATGAATACCACAGAAGAAATGCTCTGAAATCGGCATAAAAAATTTAAATGGAAAATTAAAAGAGATGATTGAATAATAACACAAAAACTTAAATCTAAATACAAACTGAATATACATCCGGATATAGATATTAGAGCTCTAAATGATATGCAGCAATATTTGAAAAAATGTCCTGATCCTCAGATAAGAGACACCTTTTTAAAACTAAGACTCAATGTGTTGCCCGCATGGGAACATATGGCACAGACTCACCAAATTGAAAATCAAAAGAACGTTTGTAGGTTCTGCAAACTGGATAATCAAACTGAATTGCTCTTTCATCTGATTATGGAATGTGCTGAATTGTTCGCTAAACGACAGACATTTGCCAACATGTTGCCAAAAATAAAAAGAAATTTGGACGTTAAGGATCGATGGGCATATATCAAGTTGGGGCAAGATAAACTGTGGATTATGAAAGTGGTGCAATTTGCAATTGCAACAGCACTGATTAAGATTTTGATGAAAGATTAACCTTGTCGATATAGACTAACACTGAAATATGATGAAGTATTATCTAGGGGTGGTTATTTATGTAATATACAAAGTATAATGAAATGGGAAATGACAAAAATTGAATTTTATTTTTTATATAAGAAATTTGGAAGTTTTATTATGTAAAAGAATAATGTAAAGTTTGATTTCAAACTAAATTATTAATAAAAAAAAGAATACATAGGAGTGAGAGCACTCGTTATCGTGTTCTGGGACTCCAAGTTCAAACTCTATTTTCTCCTTTGCTTACGTGACAGGAGACCATGATTTGGTCTATTTTGCAGGTTTTAAATGCTCTTATTGAATAAAACTTGGCACTCTTAGTGTTCTTTCTATGCACCTTATCAGGGATGATTCATCCTCAGCACGTCCACTTCTTTCCGGAATAGATAGCTGACTTTGGCTGCTTCAGTCTTAACTCCAGGCCAGACAACCTCACCATGCAGCTTCACAATTCTGTTCATTCTTGCCGTGACAAATGTTTCCCTTCCCTCTTTATGGGTCCTGGCATAATAAATTCATGATGCTGATGTTTTAGTTTTAGATATATAAACTTTGTTCCCTCAGTTGCAACGTTGCTAGCCTTTATATATTTTCTGACAGCGTCATCAGTCAACTACTTGGCGTTTGGTTCATTTTTTACATCAATCATGATCTTCATTCCCACTAGCTTCTTTGCTGTTTTCTTGCATTGGGCGATCATCATTCTGACTATACAGAATCCAAACATTACCAACACCAGTATTACTCCAAGAGCCATGAATAGATTCAATCAATCACTGAATATTCCATGAAAACAAAGAGGCAAACCAACTGTCATTTTCACTGTCATCTGTCTTGTCTTCCATCTTGGTATGCAGGTCTGTCAACTTTGTTATGGCCTCTGTCAAGGTCCCATTCTGGCCATCTTGGGAAAGAATAAATGTGCAACATGATGGCCCAATTTTGGCACAAACTCCTCCTTCCATCGCTGTGATCATATGATATATCAAGGACATACCAATTCTGGAGGGTCATCAGTCGTATGGCCCTCAGCTCTTCCTTAATGGTGTGGAATCCCTTTATGGTAGTATTGATTGTCTGCAGAACTCCCATCTGGTGATTTGCAACCATTTAGCATGCACTATTATCTGAATCCCAGGCATATATATGGTTGTCATTATCCTAGCAGTCCTGCTGAACAACTTGTGCTCCTCAAGAATGGTGTCATGCGCTGTTATTGATTTGGCTGAGAAGTAATTCTCTCTTTTCATCCATAGGCATTTAAGTGATCTTCTTTTTCTCACATGGTCATCCACTTTTGGAAATTCACCAATGTTTAGATCTCTTTGAGGGATCACTAATGCTGGATCATGGATGAGCACCAGGGAACACACTCTGCCCCAATCCTGGGGCAACTTCATATAGGATCTAGATCCACAAGCCCAATGTCGATCCATAAGGATGTCTGTCCCTTCTCCCATTCTGGAAACATCAATTGTGGTTTTGCATTCTTTATTATATCCCACATGGTTCTTTCCATGTCTTCGGAAGCATAGTGTTGCGTTAACCAACAGGATTACAACTACTGGGCCTGATTCACCTTCTATCCTTGTCAGTAGCTTAGAGTGCTTGGCCCATGACTTTAAACATCCATCATTCACTTTCTGCACTTCTAGTACGTAGTCTGATTTCAGCAGATGGACTGCACAGGACATCATTCCTTCTTCCCATCCCATCTTGGTATGCACTTGTCCATAGATTCATAGTTGTGTTTGTTCCTAACATCCAGATGATACTGCTATGTTCTGCAGCAGGATACACACATATCTTGCTTTTACATCCAGGCTCCTTCTCCATTTGTATGGTTTTGATATAGTCATCCTGGTATGGTCCTCGAGTAGTACATGCCACAAGATGACTAAGGCACCTCACATTGTGTGCTGAACCTACTTCAAAATGAAAGTCCTTACTGTATTCATGGCATAGGGGATCAGCGAGCACACATAACAACTCTCATCAAATGATCTTTCCCCAACGTTTTTCATGTGTTGGTATCACATGTTATTCCCCAGGTGAGCTGAATTATTTAGATAGGTATTTATCCCTTCATTATCTTTCTCTGCATCTCTCTTATGTCTCCTAACATACTCATAGAGATCAAGGAATTTGTCATCATTCGTAATCATAGTGGGGAAGGTCATAGGAACTCTTTCAGTATAAGCACTAAGATGAATGAGCCTGTGAAACATAAGGAACACAAAGACAACGAGAACAATCATGCAAATATAGAAATCTGGGCAAACATTTCTCGTGCCATTCTACTGCTTGCTGAACTTGTTCACTCTCTATGATCATGCCATCTTCTTCATTATTAATTTTTAATACAATCATCGAGTTCTTTCACATTTGCAACTGTATAATCTGTTCAATTATAGTGTAGAGAAGGAGTCAAGTACCCCCACCAAAAGCTCTGCCCTCATGGTGCCTATATGTAGGGAGCCAGAATGTGAGACGTGCAGTACCAGTGAGGATGCCTGCACTGCAGAAAATTCTGGAAACAAGGTATCCATTGAGGAAATCCTATATGCATTCAGAAAGATGTGATGGCCTTTTGGACAAAGTCCCAGAAGAAGTGTGAAAATTAGTAGGAAAGCAGACTGGTGACATCATGCAAAGCAGAGCTGATGCACCCAGAAAAGAGGCAAGAGGCTAGAGAACATAAACATTCTATGAGATCTGAAGAGGAGATGTTAAAGATGAGCAACATTTCGGGCTCAAGGTGAAAATGTTCATGCTACAGAAATGATGAAGAAAATGCAAAGTCATTTTAAAATTGTACAGACGCAGCAAGGCAAGCAGACAAAGTAATCTTAAGGCTGGCTATGCAGTGAATAGATTGAGGCAAAATGCCAACGTATATACATAGGAATATATGGAATATGGATGCTCCACAATGCACTTTAGAAGAGTCTGGACCCCATGAAAAGAAAGGATTTCAGTGTGGCACGAAATGTATAATCTGTTCAATTATAGAGGGCCACGTAACAGAGCGCCCTATAGTTTGTGTAACCAATGACTCGTCATGTAATTTGTGACGATGTAGATGACATGTACTAGAGGAGGGCTTAGTTACCCACCTGATGTTGGAGACCCAATCACTATCCCTGTCAAGTATGGAACGTATACTGAGATGTTCCCTCTAAGACTATCACTGTCCCAAGTAGGTTTTTGTAGCTTGCCACGTAGGGTGACACCAGTGATGATAACTTTTTACTATAAAAGCTGTGTTTTTTGTGAATTGTGTTGAGTGAGCAAGAAATCGAGCAAACGTCAGTTGATGTCCATTGTAACTCCGTGTTTTAGACAATTGCAAATAAAACAGACTAACTTTTGCCAACTTCCTGAATCGGTTTGATTATTGATGTTTGAGTAAATTCTGCAACCCCATCCATCTCAAAGTATTGCTACCTTGTCTTAAAGGGCCCTTAGGTATACGGGGTCACGAGCGATAAGAAGTCTTCTTATAACTGGATCATTTTTAGGATCCGGTAAGAAAGTGTGAATATTAACATCTCTTCTGACAACAGCAGGGTAAGACTGGAGTATGAACACAAAGACAGCAACCACAAGCCGATGAACATCACTATTGACAGGTGTCATGTATTTTTATCACTTTAAAACAGATACTCTCCATGAAATGAATCTGGATATTGATCTATTTTCCAATTTCTGATCAAGAACTGATATTTAGGCATAATTCAGATGCATTAGGCACTACTTCAATATAGTTCTAAAAGTTCATTTCAATTTCTGAAATTTCTCTGCAAGTCCTTGCACTCGCTGCTAAAATATATATAAGGAGTTTCTATTAAATTCCAGTCCAAATAAAGTATGTGTTAGTCACTTGTTGCTTTATCGTCCTTCTTCTTAGTCATCGATCGCATCTGCACACGTGGAAATTCTTCTTCTTGTCTTGCTTCTGGATCAGCAACAGTAAGGGAGAGGGTCTCGCCTTTTTAAAGCTTCAAGTTGTTCAGATGCAACCAAGCTTGTCTTTGTGATATTTTGACAGCTGAAGGGGACACTTCCTCAATGGGAATAGGCCATTAAAACAAGGCTTGTGCCACTTCCGGGTGAATCAGGATCAGGTCCCCAACATATAACTTAGTTGGAGGTCCTAGTTCACTTGGATTGGTTGCCGAATTATCATCTTCCGTGTTCTTAAACCGTCCCCCCTGATGCTTGACTTGATCGGAAATGAAAGAAATACTGGTAGTTATACATGTCAGATCACCATGCATTTCATCACTTAAAGGTTTGGCTACACTCTGGGCATATACTCCTAATCCTAGACAGATGATTTGATGCCCTGTCACTAGATCATGCGGGGTGAGGTGGTTGTCCGACCCTGGCTGATTCCAAAGGGCATATAAGGCCAGGGGTAGGCAATACAGACATCCCCTTTTCAATGTCAATTTAATCTTGGCAATCCTCTCTTTGAGGAGGCCGTTAAGTCTCTCACATATTCTGTTCGCTTGCGGGTGATACGCAGAAGAGAACTTGTGCTTTACACTGAATAAAAGCGCTATTTGTTTGAATAGCTCATTGACAAAATGTGGCCCATTATTGGATCTTAGCACTTCACACACACCCCACCTTGGGAATAACTTGTGCAAGTGGCATCAGGTGTGTACACGGACCCGCCTCTATTAACCTAGAGAAGGGACACACCACCACTAATGTATAACTATATCCATTACTTGTCTGCAGCATATCGACATAGTTGATATGTAAATGCTGAAACTGACCATACGGTCAAGGTATTACTTCTCTGATCATTCTAAGTGTATGCCCAGCAGTAAACAGTTGACACATGATACAATTCACCATAAACAATGCAACGTGTTCCAAAGAATTAGGGATGAATCAGTCTCTGCAATATTGGCAGCAATACTTTCTCTAGTTACATGCGCGGGGTAATGCAGCTGTTCAAGCGTGTCTTTTAATAACGTTACTGTCATCACTATCTTTCCAGTACTTTCCTTTTACCATAGAGCTTCCATGGGGAATAAAGAACACCCCCTTTGCTTCCATAGTTCTTGCTATTCCTGTGATGCGCGTCCCTGAATCTCTATTAATTGGTTTATTGACAATGTATTAAAACCCTCTTGTACTAACATAGATGTAATCAGGCAAAACTGGAAGTTTCTGGAGAATATGCAACCCTTTTGGCTTCTACATCTGCAGCTTCATTCCCGCAAGAGATAAAATCAGTTTGTTTAGTATGTGCTGAGTATCTTACGGCCGCTGTAGCTACTGGGAGATGTAGTGCCTTAATGAGCCTATCCAATAGGGACGCATGTTGCTCTCGAGTGTTGTCTGTGCAGAGATAGCCCCTCCTTTTTCAACATGACAACCCTGCGTTTACAGTGGACATCACATAGGCGGAATTGTGGTACACCGTCACTTCCTGCCCTTCATGTTTCTCAAACATGACAATAAGTGCTACTGATTGTGCTGCTTGTGCTGAAAAATGAGACGGTAACCTTACACTTACCACTACCTCAAATTCCTCATTTAATGTGTGCCTTACTACTGCGATGCATGAATGCCTTACCCTACTAATTCTGATAAATTTTCTAAGAACCATCAATAAAAATAATGTCCCCTCCCGCCAAAGCATTCTCCTTCACACGTGGTATATCACCATAAAATTCAACATAATTGGCACAGTCATGCTCATAATCACCTTCTTCTACTGGCTCAGCTATGAACGTGGCTGGGTTCACTATTTTACATCTTAAAATTTTAATTTGTTGGGTTGGAAATCATTACCTCATAAGCTGAAGCTCTTTGGGGTGTCAATGTGCCCTTGGATTTCTATAAAATGGCAATAGAGCATGCTCCTTGTAAAGGGTCATAGAGCAGTCCATGACAATACTTGTGACTTCTCAATTGCAAGCGCGGCAGCTGCTAAAGATTGTTTGCAAGAGAAGTGTCCTGTCATAAATGGGTCTAGAATCTCACTGTAATATGTCAAAGGTTTGTACCCCAATGTGTTTTATTGTGTAAGCACTGCTGTCATTATTGACCCATTCCTCACAATAATTGGGAATCCCTGAAACTGGGGTTGTACAAATTGCTTTTTTTCAATTCCTGAAATCCTTCCTCCATTTCTTCAGTCCATTCTGGTTTTGTTTTGTTTTACCGACTTGTGCTTTCTTTAATGCTTGCAGAAGTGGCCTTGTATATTTGCTATAATCAAACACCCAGGCTCTAATGTAATTGCACAAACCCAGAAACTGTTGTATCTGTCTCACTGTGTTTGGTTTTGATGTTTTCATGATTGCCTTAGCTCTCGCAGGCATCACTTTCTTTTCTTAATGCAAAATTAACTGACCTATGCATAACACCTTTTCTTGACAATACTGTAGTTTCTCCTTGTCCAACCTATATATTTTGGGCCTCATTACGAGTATGGAGGTAGCTATGGTGCTATTATCTCCATTACTACCCCATACTGCATACCAGGTCCGGGTTCCCTGAATGGGGATTTACCTGGTCATTCCAACCTTGGAGGACCCAGTATTTCCCCATTCAGGGAACCCATCCCCATTCCCATTCGAGCCCCCATAGGGCTCAATGGGAATGGAGAGGAAGCTAATAACGGGCCCGTTAATAACAGGCCCGTTATTAGCTCCCTGGTCCTTTAGCGGCTCCCGCTAAGGGTGGGTGGTAAAACCTGCTGCGGCAGTAAGGGGTTAACTGCACCGGCATCCTTACCGGCACCATTAATCCCTTACCGCCAACCTCGTAATGAGGCCCTTTGTCTGCTAAAATAGTCATTAGTTGGATAGAGTCCTGTCCACACATATCCTCTGTTTTACTGCAAATCAGTAGGTCATCTACGTATTGTATAACTGCGCTTTTGAGGTCAATATTGCCTAGATCCATCTGTAGGACTCTGTTAAATATTGATGGGGACTCACAGGACCCTTGAGGCAAACAAGTGTGTTTCAGTTTCTTTTGGCAAAACATAAAGGAAGTCAAGTCTTGTGAGACCTTGTGCAACGGGATCGAGAAAAAAACATTTTTCAAATCGATCACCGTAAAGTACTGAGCTTCTACTGGGATATTGCCAATATTGTTGCCGGATTAGGAACTAAAGTAAACTCAGCATCTACAATCTTGTTAAGAGGTCTTAAATCCTGGATAAATCTATATGACCCCCTATAGATATTTAAATGGATACACCGCTGTTTTGCACAAGGACTCTGATGGCACCAGAATCCCCTGATTCGTCAATGCTGAAATAGTCTGAAATATAAATTCATCAGCTTCTCGAGACATGGAGTATAGTTTTGCTCAGGGTAAAATTGCTCCTGGCTTAAGCTTTATTTTAACCTCCCTTATCCCCTTCAATAAACCTACATCATAGGGGCCTGTGGTCCACAGGACACTCAGCACCTTTTCAAGATCCTCCTGAAATAATGCTCTTCATTGCCGCATTATCACCATGCTCTGTGGGACTTCCCTTTTTTCTATCTTTATCTAGTATGTGATGCTCATAAAAAACACCACTTCTTCATGGCTTTGGTCTTCTCTGAACATATAATCAGTTATGTCAGTCAGTCTGTACCCCTCCTCAAAGGCTATCATTGACCTCCATGGTCTACATTCATTGGGCCTCATTCCGAGGTGGGGGTAAGGGATACCGGGCACCGGTAAGGAGACCAGTGCCGGTAATCCCTTACTGCCGAATTCCGAGGTCCCCTAACAGGATCCACAAGGGACATGTGGTCGGACCACACGTCCCTTACTGGTCCCGTTAGGGGACCAGGCCGCTAATTAGCAGGCCCGTAATTAGGGACTTCCCCATTCCCATTGAGCCCTATGGGGGCTCAAATGTGAATGGGGAAAGGCATTTGGAATGGGGATTTACCGGGTCCGCCAAGGGCGGTATGTCCCGGTAAGTCCCCACTCCACCAGATCGGACCCAGACACGATTCTGGTGGCAGCCATGACGCTATTAGTGCCATGGCTACCTCCAAAGTCATAATGAGGCCCATTGTCTGTTCCTTTAAGCATGGCCATCTCTTTTCGTACTATAGCTGCTTCCAGTTCTATAGGAATAGTCTGTGCACTTTCCCCATCCATAGGTATTTGGGGTCTAAATATAAACTCATCAGGTATCCTCACAATCTTTCCTACGAGACCAGGTAACCATGTCAGCAAAATGCTTACCCCATAAAGAAAAATCTCTGGACCTACTGGAATGCCCCGTAAATCCACTTGTCCTGTGAATGCCAGTATAACCTCTTCCATGTTAAAATAGCGTATATCTGCAGTGGAGCACACTATTCCTTGATCAGTAAATGAAATTGTCATGTTAAGTTTTCTCATTAAATCTCTGCCTAAAATGTTAACTGGTGTCTGTAATGAATATAACAAATTGATGGACATGTCACATTCTCCTATGGAGACTGGTAATTGATCAGTAAAAGGAACTAGACTCATACCTCCAGAGAACCCTTGTGCATTCATGGAAATACCTGACATTGGATACTTTCCCTCTCTTATACATGAACAAGTTGCTCCAGTATCTATAAGGAAAGAAAAAGATTAGCCTCCTATCGCCACATAGACCTTTAGTTCCTCTTGGGGTTCTGGTGTCACAGATAGTACTGAACACATCAAATTACCCTGTGAGCTGTCCTATTGCGGTTACAAGCACATCCCCATCCTTGTGAAAAGATGACCTCCTACCACAGTGACACCTCCTATTCTAGGTATTTATATTTGTCCTGTATTGGCGTACTGCTGTGTCTGCATAGGGGCTTGGTGCGACTGCCCCTTAGGTGGATTAATTTGTGCCTGTCACTGCTGTGGCACTTGCTGCATTTGCGGTGCTTGTGCCTGATAAGATATGAGCTCTTCGGCAAAGCCCTCTCTTGTCTGCGTGCTGTATGGCATAAGATAAATTGTCCTCCCTCTGGAAAACTGGCCATTTCTTACATTCCCTGGGCTCTCGCATACACGTGCAATATGTCCTGTCATTCCACAATTCCAACATACTTGGGGAACCCTACTGTTCATCCCTCCTTGGTTATATCCTCCCTGAGCACTCTGGTTCTCATTCTGTGTGTTGTTAAATCCACCTTAGTTTTTCTGAAATCCGCCTCCTCTTCCCCTATAACCCATACCTCTACCTTGTGGCATACATCCATACCCAACTTGGTCGTTTGGGCACAAATTCTTCATCTGCAATGTCCCCATTGCTTTCTGCATTCCCAATCCTTCGCCACTTGTCAATACTGCCCCTTCCATGGCACATTTTGACAACTTTTTCTGAACCAACTTGGCTTCCTTGTTCTTCCTCTTCTCATCTTTCTTCTTGTTTTTCTCTTGTAATAATCGACAATGGTGCACTATTGTCAACTGTATCTCAGCCCATGGCTTTGCTTGCATCCGCACTTGTTTTTTCATCTGCCTCTGTTCTGCTTAGGCAACCCCTGACATAAAATATGGTAAAATAATGCCACTGTCTTTTCACACGGCTCGCAAGTTTCAAGCTGCTATTTATCCTGATTATCCTGAATAAAAGCAATAGGGTCCTCATCCTCTTTCATTTTATGAGTCATAATTGCACCCATATCCAATATGTCAAGATATTGGACCCTGAGAGCCCTCCAAATGTCTGCTCTATAATTATTAAATGGCGCTCCATCATCGGCTGTGTTTTGTGCAGTCACACTTGAATATCCCGCTCTCCTCCATATGTCATCAGCCCTCTATCCAGGAATGGCTGCCAGGAGACCTTTTATGTCCCCTATGGCCAGCGAACTTCCTCCCGTCATTTTCTCTAATATGTGTATCCATTTCCCAGCCCCCAAAGTCAAACTAGGGAGCTTACATTTTAAGTTATACTTATCCATCTTTGGCCATAGAATGTATTGCAGTCTTGCTCCCCCTTCTCTAACAAGGGGAACTGCGTAAAGACCATCTCATAGTCAAATCCCACTATTAGTCTATCCATGGCAGGGATAATCGTCCCTGTCTTTCCCCTTGTCTGCAATTACCCTAACCTGTTTACATATGGTGGCGACTCTCCCTTCTAACTATGTGATCATCCTGAAGATGCTCAGGATATGCTATGGGATCTGGTGTTCTATCTTTAGCTTGTTCCAGATCTGACCATCTCAATTCCTTATCCATGTGTGGGCTTCCTTCAGGGGCGCACATGCTCCCTCCTTCTGCCCCAAGACCAGACTATATTTCTTCATCCGATATGTCTAGGCCGCAACTAGTGTGACTATCGCCCCCCTCACCCTTGTCTAAGTGAAGTCTGCTCAAAGACAATGCGCGACGTTCATCACTGAACAAGTTTCCCTCCTCACTTTGTGATTGAGGTATTGGGGATTGATCACCATTCCCTCAAGTTCTATACTCGCTCCCTCGTCTTAACTGTTGAGAGACCCTATCAATCCTTACTCCAAGGCTTTCTGCATCATCTCTTTCTTCTTCTAGTGCTACTATAAATGCTGCTGGCATTACATCCTTTATTGGGAGAATCTCTTCCACTCTGTCCCATCGTATTTCTGGGCTCTGCCTCATTTGTTCCTTGTGGAAGAGACTGGCATAAAAAAACTTGCTGTCTCCTTTTTCGTTCCATTTCTCCATCTACCTCCCTTTGCTTTCTCACATCTCTTCTAACTCTTTCTTCCTCTTGCCTTTGTTCTTCTCTCCTTAATCCTTCAATTCTTTCCTCTTCTCCCCTTCATCTCTGTGCCCTTTAGTCCCTTAATCTTTGTGCTTCTTCCTCCACTCTCTTTTTTTCCTTTCTGTCCCTTTCTTCTATTGCTCGTTGTCTGTTGTCATACTTTCTTTTTTCTTCTGCCCGTTCTTCAACGTTTTCTTGCTCCTCCTGAAATTGCTGTTCTCGCTGTTCCCTACTTTTCCTTCTCTGTTCATCCTCCTGTAATCTCTTCTCTCATTCCTTATCCTTTCTTTATTGTGCATCCTTATCTTCTCTTTGCATAACTTCCTCAATACTTTCCCCATCTATCTTCAGTAATATCTGTCCTACCATACGTTCGTTTTGTAAGAGCGCTACCTCGTCAGCCTTATCCTTTTCTCTTTTTCATCTCTTAATTTCCCTGTCTATTTCTGTCAACAAATTCAACCTCTCACTTTTTTCTTCCTTGTCTTGTATGAACTTATTAATATCTTCCTTTCTTTTATTCTCTTCTGGACTATCATCACTACTGTAAGTGGGGGGGGTTTCATATATCGACTTACTATGCCCTGTTACTGCTTTTAATTCCTTTGAACAGTACACTCCTATCTCTTCCATAGTAACACTCTTTGCTTCAGACAAAGTAAGGGGAGCTGAGGGCTCAACACCTTCCCCCTTATGCTGATTAAGCATCCACCCCTCAGGTAGCAGATCTTTTCCTCTTTGTACATCTTACAAAGTTCTAAAATTGCTAATCTTTTCTGTAATGTCTTCCCTGTTTACGTGGCATGCAAGTATGTGGTCATGTGTTGCAATACCACTTTTGACAATGACCCCCCTTGTGGCCACAGCATGAACATTTTATCTGCTGTGACCTTTACCCATTCTGCACTGTACTGTTTGAGCTTGGGCCTATGTTTTTGGCACTGTCTTATATAGGTGCATGAGAGGAGCATCTCCCATAATGACAAGTCTCAATCGACTTTCAATACTTACCAGATCATTAATTAAACCTTCCATTTTGGCTTAAATCACCACTTTTAACATTTAAAACAACAAATATGAGCAAGCACCATCAATCACTGCTCAAACCTCCTGTTTCAATGGCCTATCTATTCTTTTGATTGGCACCAATCATTTTTCTACACTTTGGGCCTCATTACGAATCAGGCGTTAAGGGGTTAACGGCGCAGTAAACGGCGCCGACCCTTAACGCCTGATTCCGAGTTCCCTTTGCGCCATGGTGAGTTTAACGCCTGCTTTTTGCAGGCGTTAAAATCCATGACGCTAAGGGACCATGGTGCTAATTACGCCACCGTAATTTACGGTGGCGTAATTAGCGCCTTCCCCACTCACATTATGCCCTATGGGGCAGAAATGGGAATGGCGAAGGGTAAAATGGGAAATGGGGATTTACCGCCCCACTCACCTTGGAATGGGGCGGTAAATCCGCCATCCACCATGGTGTAAACGTAGTTTACACCATGGTCGTAAGGGTACGACCCAGGCGGTAACTTACCGCCTGGGTCGTAATGAGGACCATTATCTTTAATCACTGTTACTTTTTCAACTTTTCACAATTTCTATCGCTCCTCGATACTATATTGAACAAACAACATTTAGACTAGTCAGACATTTACACATTATAAACACTGTGATCACCTTCCCACTTATTTATTTCTTATTTATAAATACAGGGTACTTCTTCTCTCACCTTTACTTTTTACAGGATTTGAGATATTACCTTACTTGGTCCTGACCTGTGCGTTTTTTATTTCTCTCTACTCCCGTTGGAGTTTGAAATGTCTCCTTTTAATTCCCTTGAATTATGACTCCTAGGTGGTCTCTCTTATCTCTACAATTATTTCTCGTTACTCAAAAATGATCATAATCCCGTCCCTTTATTCACCATTCCCCTTAGTCTACTTATCATTTGTTAATTCTTGTGGCCTTCAGTATCCACTCCTCCTTCAATCTGACCACTTTGCTTTCTGTCTGCAGAGCACCCGTGGAAAACGGGAAGGGATTTCTTCAAAGGGGGACATGCCCACCTTTTTGGTTCTTCTTGCAAGTTTATTTGTATTTGGCCGCTCTCCATAGGAAACTCTGCGATCTTTCAGCTAATTGTGGAGGATGCTGATCGTCCGAAACTCTGGAGCTAAACTAGTTTGGATATTTAAACCATCCGCACTGCTACCACCTGAGCTTAGGGCCCTTTAGCGACGTGGATGTAATGGATGGGATCACAGAGAATAATTCCAAGTCCAAATAACCGAACCAACTCAGGAAGATGGCAAAGTACTGTTTTATTAACAGATATCTAAAACAGGGAGTTTACAACGAACATCAAAGGATGTACACTCAGGTGCTCTGAGTGATCTTTACACAAAACATAGTTTATATATCAAATACATCAGAGATGATGTCATACTACGTGGCAATAATGAAAAACCTATCAAAAGTTGGCATTGGCTAAGGGGAACATCTAAGTACACATTCTATAGGAATTAGGATTGTGATTGGCTGTCCACTAAAAGGTGGACAACATATGCCTACCTTAAAAACATGTAATCTTCAGAAACGTTAAATACACATTTTCTCATTAGTCTTCAACTATAAGTTCCTTTGATATATGGTCTTATATAATTGGTTGGCATGTTTGTGCCATGTCTGGAACATTTGGTACACATAGCAGCATGTAAAACCAGACCCAGGTGCAAGGAGATGGGGAATGACACTACCTCCCCACCCAATTAGACCAGCATCTCTGATCATTGATGTCTTCCGCCATGAAGATTGTCTTTGAACTTGGCCTTGCAAAGTATCCTTATCTTTAGAATACATGGGAGTGAAAGCACTCAGTATCGTGTTCTGAGACACCAAGTTCGAACTCTATTTTCATCTTGGCTCACGTGACATGAAACCATGATTTGGTCAATTTTGCAGGTTTTAATTGCTCTTAATGAATACAACTTGGCACTCTTGGTGTTCTTTCTTTGCACCTTAACAAGAGATGATTCATCCTCCTCATGTTTGCTTCATTCTAGAATAGATAGCTGACCTTGGTTGCTTCAGTCTTGACCCCAGGCCAGATAACCTTGCCTTGAAGCTCCACGATTCTGCTCATTCTTGCTGTGACACAGTTTTCCCTTCCCTCTTCATGGCTCCTAGCTTACTAAATTCATGATACTGATGTCCAGTTTCTACACAATGGCGGTATTCACCGGCATTCTATTCACTACGTATAGCCATCTTAGTCTTCCTTGCGTGTCAGCATCTGTACAATTATTGAAAGGTTGATTTTATGTAGCACTTTGTACACGTGTAATCTTCTTCTTCATATTTAAAATCTCACTTGATTCTTTACTTCATCATTAGTTTCTGTAGGATCCACACATCCTCTTCAGCCAGTATCTCTGGTCGTCATATATGTCTCATGTGATGTCACTAGCTTCTTTCTTTGCCCTTTTTCATATTCTTTCAATTAGTTCGTCCCTTAGGTTGTCATCAATTCGGGGATACATTTGTTAAGGTTGTCTCAATGGGTATCTTCTTTCACGCACATGCTGTGGTATTGGCACAACTGCTTGTGTCAAACACGGCACTATCTCAGGTCTCCAACATATGGGAGGAAGGGAGGCAGGGTTTCCTGCAGAGACATGCAGCTGCTCCTTTACAGAAGCAGTAGTAGTTTGGTGTAATAAAGTGAAGTTATTGTGTTTTTTGTCTATTGTGGCTGTGGAAATCACGGAAGGGCCAAAGCCAAAATAATATGAAAATATTGGAGGAGCTGTGAAGCACATGCAGGGGGCACGATTGAATGGAAGGAGGAGCAACCGAACCCTAGGTACCTTAACATAGGGCATAATTCTTAAGGTGGTAGGCCTGTGGAGAGGGCCATTTGTGTATTAACTGAAACTAACAGGATGGGCCTGTGGAGAGGGCTATTGTGTGTAAGTGGTGTCAAAGGGCGGAGCCTGAGAAGGCCAGTGTGAACAAAAAAGGTTGAACGAGTAAGATGGTAAGTATAAGAGTGAGTGAGGAACGAGTAAATGTTTTTTGAGATACAACTAATGGGGCCAAGATAAGAAGGGGCGGCAAAAGAGTACTCTAAAAATTGGGAAAAGGGAACACTAATGTCATCCTTTTATATGGACTCACCCCTTGATCATATGTGTAAAAGATTGCCCCAATATCACAATAAAATATAAAAATATCACTTTTAGAGGAAAAAATGACACTGTGGGAAAGTGTTATCGGGAATAGCCCAGAGAGGGCACATTTCAAAAGGATATAATCAACTCTATGTATTCATATTTGTCAGCAACCTACAAAGGTGCGAAGCTTAAAAAGAGACAGGACATGTTAGGTCTCAGGAAACTTTATGAAGAAACTAAAGTAGAGACAAAGAAGGGAGAACAGAAGGAGGAGAAGGCTAGTGCTCTGCCCCATCCCTACGCATTGTTTCCATTGTTAGAGCCGGCTGCAGGATACACAAATCCTAGATGGGCATCTCCAGATAGGGAGAAAACAAAGAAAAATAAGTCAGAATCAGAACCTCTTTCTTAGCATGAGAAAGAGAATAAGAAATACTTAGCAGACATTAAGAAAAGAACATGATAGCAACTCGACTCAATGTTTAGAGAAGCAGAAAAGGTAATGGAGAGGGAGATGGGGAAAAAAGTGAAGGAACAGGGAAAGCGAGAGGACCAGCAGGGATGGAAAGCTGGACGTATACCATTTTAAATTGATAACTGGGGACAGGACAAGAAGGAGGACGAGCCAGCCACAACAGAAGATGACAACACTGCATCAGACTGGGAGGACAGCAATGACAATGACATTAGGGGTGACAAATTTGACTCTTGGGATTTAACAAGTGTGAATAGCGGGAGGAGGCGCAAAGAAGAGGATGAAGAAGAAAGAGAGGAGCAAACAGCGAACTGTGGAAATAGGCTTCAAAACAGAAACACAAGGATGGCAGTAGCAACAAGACCACGACAGGGGTTAAGAATCAAGCACAAACCCAATTGCCCCTTCTACAGAAGAAAACAGGGGAAGTACATTACATATCTTGGCAGACGATGGACAGGGATAATGTGGTCTACAGTTTACCTTCACTAATGGCAGGGGCCAGCAAGTTCATATGAGTATTCAAGAAGGAGACAGCAAGGATCCCATTAACCATAGGGTACATGAGTCTGTTGGCAGTTTTGGTAGGGGAACGAATTGACAAGATTTGGCAGCAAGCAGGGTAGGCAGGGGTAAAATTAGGTACCAACATACATGACGGAGCGCCTTTTAACAATTACCGAGCATACATGTGGAATGCTCTGAGAGAGCTGTATCCGTATACGTCACATATGGGGTAAATATTAGCACAGAAAATGAAGCCAGATGAGATCCCTGCAGAAAACACACGATCAATGCAAGAAATCTGGACACAAGAACAATCGTGGATCGATAAATACCTTTATTGTATCACATTCTAGTGAGGGGGCTCTTCACAGATGTGCAGGCTTCCCTAGAAAAAGTTGTAGGGATAGAAGCAAAGGGATGACCCGATATACAGGCGACTATCGTACATTATTGTAAAAGAAAACAGGAAAAAGACAAGGAGGTAGTAATAATGTGGTAAAAACAGAAAATAAACTTTTGCAGAAGACATTTACCAAAATAAGAATGAAGGGGCAGTGCCCACAGGACCAGTTAGCGTTCCATCTGCCCAAGAGGGGGCAGGGGGGTTTCCAGTAACAGCACTAGTGCAGTAAGGGGGATATACACAAGCACCATATAACCCGAAATGGGGAGTACAGCCCACGCAATAGCAGCCTGGATTTATAAATGCACAGCAAGCAGTCTGGGTTTGCATATGCAGGGGGAGTAAACCTGTACATTGAACAACATAAGACAGGAAGGGGATATTATGCAAGGGCAAGGGGATTTGTATATAGGTGTATGTGGCCCTGGTTTGGAGGACAGTGTTTTGTCTCTGGTAATTTTGGTTACTATGCCCGAACATGCCCATTTATTCAACAAACAGGACAGCAAGGAGGAGTGCAGCCATGGCAGCAATATATGCAGACATACACACAACCTCAACAGACGCATATGGTGCTGCAGCAATGGATTTAAATGCAACCTATCCAGATGCAGGTAATGCTAACACAGGGACAAGAATCAGACCAGGGGGAATGATAGCTGGATAGCAGGGTACAGTAAGCATGTTGCAGGCACCAGCGCAGACACATGCATAAGAGAATGTGACAATAATGGGACAAAATTAGGTGCCCTATTACACAGGGGTCACGATGTTAGTCCAAAAATATGAGGCTACTGCAAATAAATGAAGACACACCACTCACGAGGAAAAAATATATAAACAACAGTGTATTATCACTTAAGAGGACCCAAATTCATCAATGCATGTGTACAGGCATAGAGAAGGTGAGCTAAGACATGGGGGCGTGAGCATACTTTATACATCTTGAACAACATGGCAAATTTGTTTTAAACTATCACATGATGCGGGTTCATGACCGACAGACGTGGATAGCAACACATGCTGGAACACTCTGCGTCATCTCTCAGACAATTTACTGTTTGGGAACAGAGCAGAGTGGGATGTAGGAGTATATTGTGTTCCTAACACAAGGTAACATTCCTTGCGCTACAATATCTATGTTATTTCTAGACAAAAAGGTCAGTCTGCATTTCAGAACTACATATGCCATGAATTGTGCTTTCTTTATTCAGCTAGACGCACATCCACAAATAGCTACAGAAAGGGAACGAGAGCCCAGGAATACAGAAATGCACCTAATTTACAGATTAGCTATGTTCGTGCCAGTACTTCAAGGCTCTTAAGTTAAAAGACAAACAATGTGCTCAGCAGATTTTGCATTTCTGAGGAGGGACATGTTTGAGGAGCTTTTGAAGCGGTGACTTTGTGAATCTTTACTGCACTCGGAATGAAGACTCAGAAAAGAGAGCAAAACGACCAAGATGGCGTTCAGGAACTGCTATGTTCAATGTCTGTTCACCTAGGCCAACATTATAATACAAAATGGATGTTTTCTTACAACAGTAGCCAGTGAAAATACATTAACATCTTCGATCAATATGTTTACCCAATAGGGGTGCCCACGGGAAGTACGAGTGTGTCCTGTCCTAGCAGTAACTTAAAACCCTGAAGAGAAGGTAGCAGTTCAAATAGGACAGAGAGACGTTTCCTTTCTAATATATACTGGAGCTACTAGATCCTGTATAAAAGAAGGGGGATTTCCATTATCCAACAATAAATTGGACATGCAAGGCGTTTCAGGGACCATCCAAGTGGTTCCTCTAATAAAAGATTTACCACTGACAATAGGAATGCAACATATTGTAAGACATTATTGTATTCAAAAGACACACCAATTAACATACTAGAAGAAATTTGTTAAGCAAATTGAATGCCACAATTTCATTTTCAGAAAAAAGGATGGTGTGCACCACACCTGGGATGTACCCAGCCAGTGTGGCAATGTTGATACAAGCATATTATGCACACAGCACACTGAGAGCGATACCCAACACACACACAGGTGTTCTTGTTTAGAGTTCAGGTATTGCAAGGATGGGTCTCAGGGATACAAGGAAAGGTCTTTTTACTGTCAAATGAATTTGTATTTAGACCATGGTACCTCTCAACCATCGCACCAGGCACACACACACACACACTGATATGCCTAAAGGAAGTAGTAGTGAGAAAAGATATGGTTATAATGGTTGCTACAAATGATGATAACATGGATTGGTGATCAATACTGTGTATTGATCCCACACTAAAACGGATTTGAGTAACAGACACAGAGTTGTTTGCTACAAAAATGAAGAGAGCGGGAGATATTGTTCCAGTTGGGCATACCCTGGCAAGTACAGATAAAGGAAAGAGCAGTGCCCCAGGTGACACAATTGGTGAAAAATGAGGCAAAATGCATGCAGGAGGATATGGAAAATCTTCCAAAGACCTTATGGACCAAAGGACCCCATGACATGGGAATATTGAAGGAAGGCGTACTGCTGCAGCAAGTGAAGCAATACCCCCTCTCATGAGAAGCAGATGAGGGCATATATGAGACACTCCATGCCTTATGGCAGCAGGGTATCATACCGGAATCTACATCACCATGCAATACGGCAATCTATCCAAATAAAAAATCAAAGGTTGGGGCATAGAGATTCATCCTAGATGTCTGCCCTCTTAACAACATCCTAGAAGCAGTATTTCTACAAGTTCAAAACCCTGCAACACTTTTCTGCAGCAGCCCAGCAGGGGCACGCTATTTCACAGTAGTGGATTTGAAGAACGCTTTCTTTTCCATTGCCCTGCATCCGAACTCCAGGTAGCTCTACTAATTTACATATTGCAGGACCATATTTTAACACATGATAATACCTCAATGGTTCTGTGAGGGACCCAGCATATTTAACAGAATAATACAAATGGAATTTAGCAATCTGTGAGTAGCAAGTACAGTGATACAATACGTGTATGACCTTTTAGTGAGTAGCACAACAGAAGATAATAATAATAATAATAATAATTCGGCATTTATATAGCGCTACAAACCCTCAGGTATCTGAGCGCTGCTTATTATTACCCACGGTGTGTGGTGCTCATTTATCGACCTCGGAAGGATGAAACGCTGAGTTTGGCGCTGCCGGGATTCGAACCTGCGTTCGCAGGCTCTGCACTGATGTCAAAGCGAGCGCTCTACTCGCTGTGCCACTTGACCGGCTAAGCGCAGGGTGGATTCAGTCACACTACTAAGGTGTACAAAGAGGACAAAGAAAAATTGCAGTATTGTCAAACAGAAGTGGTTTACTTGGTGCCTATTGTATCAGTAGATGGGAGAAAAATAACAACAGAATGGGTTGAAGCAATAGATAAAACTCCCCGACCTAAGACAGTGAAAGAAATGCAACCATTCCTGGATCTATATAATTACTGCAGAGCATGGATACAACTCCCCGACCTAATTTTTGATTAGTCCACATACACCAGGCCACTCCTCCAGGCACTTAAGGAAGCTCAGAAAAACAAAAGCAACATAAAATGGACAATTGAAATGAATGAAAATGTTAACAAGCTAAAAGATTAGCTGGCACATCCACCAGTATTGGCTAGACCCAATTATAAAGAGAAATGTAATTTGTTTTCTCATTCAGACGGTAAAGTAATGACAGCCGTACTGACACAAAAGAATGGGCAGAGACATAAGCCACTCGTATATTACAGTATATCACTATAACCAGTGATGCAGGGACACGTTCCTTGTTAGCAGGCACATGCTGCCACTGCATTCGCAATTGAAAAAGCGTCAACAATAATATTGGGATGCCAAGTAATTTTGCATGTGGAACATGCATTGTTTGAAGTACTTGAAAGTTCCAAATCACATTGAGAACCCTGAGAGCATCAGGTTATGAAATTATACTGACAAACCCTGCAATAGAAGTGGTAAGATGCAGGATGGTAAATCCAGCAGAATTAATTGCCGAACCAATAAGGAGTGAAATTATATATGCGATTGTGTGGCATACATGGACAGGAACGAAGGGAACCCTCCTCGTTAAAGAAGAAGCAATTGAGGGGGGAACATGGTTTTTATTGATGGGTCTTCAAGTATCGACCCATATTCAGGACAGAGGCATTCTGGTTCAGCAGTAGTAGGACACAAACATGGAATACATTGTTTTCTCTCAAACAGGACTGCCAGCACACTACAGTGCACAAGCAGAAGAATTGGTGGGATTAATTGAGGCACTAAACATGTCAGAAGGACATGCAGTAAATATCCTTTTTGATTTTGTGTATGTAACATCTACAGTACATTCAGGACTATTGAGATGTGAAAGGAGAGGAAGTGATGGCACGCAGGTACAACATGCAGAATTTTGGAGTAAATTATTGTAAATGCTACCACTCTCAGTAGAATTGGCAATAATAAAATGCAAGGTCCACAAGGCAGGGCAACATTTTATTTGATTGGGTAATGAAAGAGCACACAGAGCAGCAAAAGAAGTGGCATATTTGCCAGAAAAGACACATGCTGTTTCCTGGTGAGATTGGTGAAAGCAAATAAAGAACAAAATACACTGCCAGAGGGCAACAATGTAACACCAATAGTGCAGATAATAGAATTACAGGGAGAGGCACCAAGTGATAAACAAAGAGCTGTGGAAGAAAAGAGAGTGCTGTCTGTCTCCAATAGAGTTGATTTGGTGGCAAGACAACACTGGCAAGGTGGTAATGCCAAGGAAATTGCTGAATGTGGCCCTGGAACAACTTCACTACCCTGCTCACATATCAAAAGAGCATGTGGCTGCAGGAATAAGTGAGGATTGGTTTGTGGTAAATGTATATGAATGTGTGTCTGAATTTGTAAACAACTGTATCATTTGTAAAATGTTTTTATCAGGTCACACTTTGAGAGTAATACAAGGAACATTACCACACCCGGAAGGGTCCTTCCAGTACTTGCATATAGACTATGTTGATATGCAAGACAGATGTACCTCTTATAGATACATGCTTACTGTGTGTTTTCACACTGGCTTGAGTATGGTCCCAGTGCCCGTAATGACGCCCGCTTAGTGGCAACATTTTTGGTGAGGGAGGTATTTCTGAGTTGGGGGATACAAGATGAAATTCACTCTGACAATGGTCAGCACTTTACAAACAATTTGATTGGGTAAATAACTGCCCTCCTGGGAACACGGCACAAGCTATGTACCATTTACCACCCACAAGCCAACGCTGTGGTTGAGAGAATTAATAGCTTGCTAAAATAGTGCGTGGCTAAGCAAACACAGGCACTTGGTAAGACATGGTTGAACTGCTTACCGCTTGCTCTATTTGATTTGCAAAATTCACCTGGAGGAGACCATCACCTCACTCCTCATGACATTTTTACTGCCAGGACAATGCATGCGCCGATCTCACCAGCACATACAAATCTGATGTTAATACTTTTTCTAACATCTTGGGGGATGAGTTTCATATGTACCTTACAGAACGTACAAGATCACTTGCCTACATATCTCAAAAGACAAATCCAAGAATAAGGACAGAGCAAGCAAGAGAAACAAACAGTGGCGAGTAGGAAACTGAATTTCTGTGAGCAGCACTCCTCTACCCTGGAGACAATATCTTTATAAAAAAACACATCAGAAGTGGAAGGAAAACGTTTTATTGGTCCACATACAGTGATATACTCCACACCAACAGTGTTCAAGGTTGAAGGTCACTGAGGATTGGTTCATCTCACAAACGTACACAGGGAAAAGAGCACCAGCTCCCCAGTAGAAGACAGGCAGAGCACAATGTCATGGGGAGTATACATCAGATTTCCTTAACCTTTTTCTCAGCAATAAGGTTTTATAGAAGACCAACAAGGAAAAGAGGAGAGGGTTTTCTTCAGGACAATGTTACTATAAACAGAGGGTAAAACATTTCTGTTCTATGGAGTGTAATAATATTAACATGCATTAGTATAGGATTAATATTATTATAATGTTTTTTCCTAAAGAAATAACTGGTATACGTTCAAACATAAGTGTTAAGAGAGCCAAAAGAAATATTTCAAATGAAGAGGAGTTCCATCATGACACTAAAAGGGGGCAGGAGATAACACCCATAAATGTCTTTTACAATGAAATATTATGTGTGGGAAGAGAAAGAGCGAACAGCACATGTTACATCTGCTCACTCATACCACACGTAACAGGGGCATCCAATCTTTTCCCGCCTCAGGAAGTATCATATGAGGAAGCAGGATGCCAAATGCACCTATCCCTCTACAAAACTAGAAGTTTATTTCATGTAACAAGTGTTTATGTCCAGTGAGTGAATGAAGGGGAAGAGGTTTACACAGATAAGTATGTGCAAATTAACAGGATGGCCGAAAAAGAGTAACCAAAAATGTAATAGTAGAAGATATAACAGAAGGATCTAAAAGGGGAGAGAAAATGATTAGTGAACACAAATGACTGTATGTATAGATGAAGAAGTGTGCAGCATTCGCTGGCGTCACACAAGACCAATCATTAGAATAAAAGGAGCAGTGTGGTATGGTGGCCAATGGGAGGGGGGAATTATGCAATGTCATGCTGAAGGGATGGTGGGAGTTGAACAAAATGTAGTGTCTAAAGTAAAGAAAAGCTGCAAGGCAGTTTGGGGGAAATATGTACATGCATTCTCTTGTATAGGTGAAACTCATCAACCAGTTTACATAAAGAGCTTTACACAAATCCCTCTGTGTTCCAGGTCCAGTTGGTCCATCCATTTGGGAACTAACAACAGCTGTGCAAAGTTGATGAGGCGTGAGGCACTGATGCAGGGGACAGCTGTCATAATGGACCTGTGGTGGGCATGTGGATCGAAGGCCGACATCCAGCTTCCTCCTTATTGGAGTGGAGTTTGTGCGATTGCCACACTACACAGCCCGGTGCTGGTGATGGCCCGAAGCAAGAGCAACATGGGGCTTTTGGTAAGGAGCAGTCAATCATGCTGAAGGAAAAAGTGGTGCAAACAATGTGAGGAGTGCTACATAGAAGGAGAGCAAATAACTATTGGTGCGAAAAGAGTGCAGAAAATCGGGCAGCAATTCCAGCTGTGTTTTGACTATTGTCCAAGGCAACCACTTTGTTCATGCCTATGCTGGTTCCAAGTGTGCAGACTTCAGCTAATGCCAAGTGGCTGCAACTGACCTGGTACGAGTTACTGCAACTGGCCAATTCAACAGCAAAGGGCCTAAACGCGGTGAAGGAAGAGTGAGGGCTCTACGTTTGGTGGCACTTCAGAAGAGGTACATGTCGGACCTTCTTACTGACATAGAAGGAGGAGTTTGCACCAAGATATGGAGCATCTGTTGCACTGTAGTGCCTGATGGAGAAGCATTGAATGGAACATTGAGAACAGCTATCAATGAAATACAGACACTCCATGAGAAGATGACAATTGAAGCTTATGGAGTGCAATCGAACAAATGGTTGGAGACTCTTTTCAACTGGGTGCCCACTTGGCTCTCGAGAGAATTTAAAGTGACTGTCCCCATTCTGTTCCTCATGCTCATCACTTTCTGTATTGGCAAACTATTTTGAGACTCTATCCAAATAAAAGGAAAGGAAAATAGATGTTGCCCCTGAATGTTGATGGGGTAAATGATAGAAATAAGCCCATTAACAAACTAACCAAGGGTGAAAAAATCGATGATGAAGTTGGCTGGGTTACAATACAACTGGGAGATACAAAGAACTATGAGGTCTATTGGATTTCAAGTGATAAGTGTTAGGCAGAATTATATGCAGTACTCATTGGGAACACCACACACAATTAGGACTACAAGTGACAGTACAAATTCACCTTTGGTACAAGCCTGTACTACACAGTAAAGTGGTAGCGATGGCTGAGCAGCCAGACTTATCTCAAGAGTAAAGTGAGCAGTATCAATAGTCACACAAAGGACAGCAATTACTATGATTCAAACAAACACTGTGTCAGAAATCCACGGAAAACACTTGACCACGTAGTGTAGCCGAAGATTTCTTTTCAACAATGCTACTGACTGGCCGCCTAATACCAGACAGTCTATAGCATTCCTTGAAAGATGGAAATCCACGAACAGCCAGGAGGATCCCAAAAGGCACCAGAAGCATCGATCACAAGGTGATGCCAGCAACTCCAGGACCCTAGGGAAAACACCCGGATTAAGTAATAGCACAATGCAATATATTCAAAGAGTACTATAAGTATCAGAACCAACCTCTAATGGTAGGAAGACAGGAGCTGGTAAGGGTGCAGGGAAAACTATCCTTCATATTCTATGACAGAGTAAACAAAAGACAATAGTATCATTAGTGGAAGCACTAAACTGTCGAGAAAAATGTGCAATGTGAATTTTGTACCTTACCGTGGGCCAAATGAATTTCAGCGTGGAAGAACAGGTGAAATAAATGCCCTAATCCAAGTAGCAACAGCCCAACTGTGCCCGACGAAATGAGGATGCCTTCATAGAGTCTCTACTTCCAGTGGCAGAACCCGACGAAACAAGGACGCACAGAAGCACACCAAGAAGGCAGTCACTAGTCCAAGGTGTACGACTGGAGGGAAATGGAAAAAAGGCTGATGCTACTCTGGGACACAAGGCACTTAACTTGAATGATCGTTGTTGTGGTCAAGCCAAACAGGTCCAGTACACCGGGTTTCGGAGGAAACACCAGAGACGCTGCACAGAAACGAACAGACCGTGAAGCAGTCAAGGGAGCAGCAAGGAAATCCAAAGGTAACGTTCCGGGGTCGAAAATCCCAAAGTTCCAGAAATTCCAGGCAAACAAAGCAGACAAGGAGCGGGCAGAAAACAGGTCCAAAAGTGAAGTCCGAGGTTGAGGCAGCAGAAATTCAAAAGTTCGAAAAAGGAAACAAAGCACACTTCCGCGTAATCAGAAGCGCAGAACCCATGGAAAACGAGCACTAAGTAATGCACAATCACATGACATGGATACGCCTGAACGTGATGACGAACATTTACGGGTGCCATAGTTTCCATGACAACCATCAGGAATGACCATAACGTCCCATAGGCTGAGTCCTCTGGGAAATGTAGTGCAAATTATGATTTGGTGTAAAACGGCAAAGGTTCTTATGCAGAACGAGTTGCCTAACAGTCAACTGAGATCTGGGTGAGATGAGTGTGTGTTTACTCAAAGGTTGTGAACTACCATGTAAACTAGCAGAGCCCATGAGACTTTGTGTGCATGACTGGAGTCTTATGGTAGGTGGATTCCTAATACACTGACTCAAGGTTTCTGAGTAAAATAATATACATTTATTTACACATCAGTTATTAAACATTTCACTATTATCAAAAGTAGAAAAATCACGTTACCAATACACTACACCGCACCCAATAGATTCTGGACAAGTTAGGTTAAAAATTAAGTGTGAGCAAAATGGCACTTCAGCAATTTAAAAGGGAGGGAAAGACAAAGTTAGACAGAAATTGAGCAGCACCAACAAGTAAGCAGGGCAATCTAGAAAAAGAACTACAGTGAGGAAATCAAATTAAAGGGGCTCAGCCCAAAGTCAATGGACCAAAGTCTTTGCAGAGGATCGCACAGTTCAGATTAGTTTGAGGTTAAATCTTTGCCAAGAGTTCAGAACGAAGTTGGTTGGATGAAAAGTTACTTTAAAGAATAGAGGACAAGCCCTCGGATTGGCGAAAGATTTCACACACTTTCACCGCGGCTTGATGAAATTAATAACCGAGTTAGCACAGTACCTTTAAAGCAGAAGAATGCTGTAGCTGGGGCAGACATTCCTCGCAGGTCCTGCAGGCTCATGGTTCCTGAAGCTGACAAGAAGGAGGAAGATTGTAAGGTCCTGCACTGCCCAGGGAAGAAACCAGCAGCAGCGTAAAGCGACAAATAAAAGGTGCGCTCTTTAAAATGCAAGCACGGTCCGTTCCTCCTGGCTATCCGGTTCACTGAAGCTCTGTACAGCAAATTTGACCAGAGAAGGGAGGCCTGGCAAGCAGTTTTGTGAACTGGTTGTTCCCACCAGCTCAAGGGGAGAAGATTCCTTGCACATCTTCCCTGTCGTCGAAGTTTGGAGATTCGGACCCACAGCAGGGCTTCACTGGGAGGTTCAGTCATAGTAGAGGTCCTTTTCTGTTAGCTTCTCATCGGCTCTGTCGTTCCAGTGGCGACTCTGCCTTTCCAGACCCAGAGACTTGCTTTTTATGCAGTTTTCCCCCATTCACACAGCCTGGCTGTCAATCACACATCAGGGTGGCTGTCCCCTCAGGACAGTCACCACAGCCAATCATATCAGAGTGCGACATGGGTCTCCAAGGAGACCCTGTGCAGGGAGTCCTAGACCCCTCGCTCATTTCCTGTCCCCCTCAGACATACAGGTGCCTAATGAGGGCTTCTGTGCAGAAAACACAAGAGAACTGTGAGGTGGGAATGCACAGCTAATGTAAATCAGGATAATTGATGTGGAGTAGAAGCACACCAAAGGTGTTAGTTCACACTATTAAATAAAGAAATAATGTCAATGAATTTTATGGTGAAATTTCAGGTGCAGGCGGGCTAACGTCACAAGACCACTTGGGACAAAATATCTAAACAACCTAAACTACCTATTGCTAGGCAGTAAGCCCAAATGCACTCCTACCGAATCTTCGTTCGGGAGTTAAATGTTGACTCTTAGTTGATCAATTAATACTCTCATGTGGAAAGAGTGTTAATTGAGTCTTGACTTTAACAAATTACAAAATAGAAAATAAATAGCATCAATAAAGGGTAAACCGGGCATGTAAGATCACTTATGTAACTAATTATACAGATCTGGTACTGACTAATACTTTTTAATACTTTTTAATAGACCTCTCCAGGTCTGTTTTTTCCAAACAAATGAACAATGTACAAAAGAATTATTCAGACAATGGTGAAGCATCCAGGAATTCTCATTCCAATTAACAAACAGAGTATATCCTGGTTCGTGAAGGTACATAAATGCAACAAAAGCAGAAAGCAAGTAGCTCAAAGCCTAGCATAATTATTTACATCCTGTAAATGTTCAAAGGGACATGTATACATTTCATTAACCAATTGTAAACCAGCGATATAAATTTGACAAACAGCAATAAGTTCACTCTTGGGGTTTTGTATTGTGAAGTAGCTCCATTCAGGGAAGCCCCTTTTAATAGGTGACATAGGTAACCAACGCGTTTCGGATCGAATGATCCATCTTCAGGGTGGGGACTTCACTGTTCCTGTATGTAGTAGGGTAGTGATTGCTAAATGCGTTCTAAAAGCCTTTCCTGCGGGGAATTCAAAAGAGTAAACATTACCATTTAAGCTAATCAGTGAGGTTAACTGATGTAATTTTGAACCGAAATAAGTAGAGAGGTAATGGGTACTAACCTCAATCTGAGGCTGATAAAGTTCCAATTCAGACCCAGTCAACAGCTGTAATGCGCCGGAGGCCGGGAAGTGACAGAATACGGCCGGGACACCCTATAAGGAATAGTAACAGAGTAATGATCAGACCAAACAGTCATGAGTCATCTAGATGGTCATAACAAAGTTTTCTCAACGAGCTATGTCTAAGTTATCCACCGAGGGGATAGAAACAGATATTAAATGTATATAGGAGCGCAAGCCTGGTATCTCGCTACGAGATACATGAAGTTCAATGCATCACGCCAAGTGTAAAAAGGCGGGTGCAAAAAAGTGCAGACGCAGGTGCGCCGTCCACACGGAGTCTAAAGACCTACCTAGGTTGCAGATAAACACCGAGTGAGCCGACCGCTGTAAGCGCAGCGGCTCCACTGCGGTAGGCATTAGTTGTTGTCCCGGTAACCCCACGCATGCGCGCTGGGCCAGCCGGGAAATCCGCCATATTGGTGTGGGCCACTCGTCGCAGAGAGAGGAGCTCCATAGAGTAATAGGTAAGAGCACCTTGGAATCAATGTAACCCATGTAGCGGGGTCTCTATATTAAATATGTAGAGGAAAGCACTCAAACAGGCATTGCTTACTCTGGGATGCGAGTGGGGGCACCACCGCGAAACCAGAAGGATTCGCGGGGTGCCCCCATCTCGCATCAATATAAATGACAATTCTATGGGGGGGTATCTCAGGTGGCCGTATCTCTGTACTAAAAAGAGGTATTGAACTGGCGAGTCAAGCCAATATAGCTATGTGCATTCCTAATCTACTAATCACCAAGTGACAAAGTCATAGAGTAAATGTATCGACAAGCCCATGGTAACGAATCGAGTGGACAAAGAGGGGAATATATGATATCACACAATCTAGATGTTAAGGACACATGCTCTAGATGTTTGAGAACGAAAACCTAATAAGGAATAAAGAAAGTGGAAATATGAGCTCAGAGTCACAATGGCGTGGGGACAACCCTATTTACAGCTTGGGGTGAGGCATTGTAGTCCATGAAACAATCATATGTCAGTTACCCTTGCAGCTGGGCGGACATTGTGGCGATTCAGGCTAATTTATACAAAGCACATTAAATCAAATTCAACATTCATCCCCCGGGGGTGCAGTGAGTCTAGAAGATCAATCCATAGTATTTCACGTTGTGCTAATTTCCGTTGTATATCTCCCCCCCTGGTACCTGATGTCACTTGTTCTAAAATAACACATTTTAACTGCGCCACAGTGTGGCGTGCCTCTGTGAAGTGCAATGAAACAGGTGATTTGGGACTCTTGTTCCGAATATTAGACTTATGCTCAGTCCATCTTGTTTTTGCTTTCCGAGTAGTCATTCCTACATAATAGAGTCCACATGGACATTTCAGTGCATATATCACATTTTGAGCATCACAGGTACAGGAGTGTTTTAATTGTAAAGGTTTGCCAGAATGGGGGTGTGTAATGTGATTGCCCTTTATGATGTTGCCACAGTGTTGACAATTGTGGCATGGAATAGTGCCTTTGTGTTGGGTGGACGGACCCCCAACTGGGATCTCAGCTTTCACTAGGGTCTTTCGTATAGATTTGCTATTTCTATAGGCAAACGTTGGAGGATCAGGGAAAAGATGTTGCAATTGTGGGTCCAATTGTAGCATGGGCCAGTTTTTTTTGATGGCTTTCTTAATTCTTGTGCTCTGGACCGAGTAGGTGGTAACATATACCAGTGTTTCTCGAGATTTTGTTGGTTTCGGTACTAGTAGTGAGTCCCTGTTTATCTCACGGACCTTTCTGATACATCTGAGATCAATGTAGAGTCGTATCCTCTTGCTGTGAATTTATTTTCCAGTGTAATCACCTGACGTTCATATTCAGTGGGTTCTGAGATGTTCCTCCTATAACGTAGAAATTGACTCAGTGGCACACTGTCAATGGTTCGTTTAGGATGGAAACTTGTGGCGATTAATAGACTATTCCTGTCGGTTGGTTTGGTGTAAATCCTGGTCTCCAGTTTAGCTCCAGCCACGTAAATTTCCACATCCAGGAAATGTATAGTTGTTGTACTTGTCTCTGTAGTAAACCTAATGCGTGGATTCATCCGATTCATCATGTCAAAGAAATTGACCAATTCGTCTTGAGGACCAGTCCATACCCCAAAGACGTCATCAATGTATCTCACGTACAGGGATAGGTGTCTCATCCATCTTGGTGATGTGAGAACATGTTCGTATTCCAGATAGTACATAAATGCATTGGCATAGCACGGTGCCATAGCTGCACCCATGCTTGTGCCTGAAATTTGGATAAAGTATCTATCCTGAAACTTAAAAAAGTTGTTGTTAAGTACCAATTTCAAGAGGGAGAGAATGAACAGCCGGTCTCCTTGACATTTGTCCGATCTCAAAATAAGCCATTCTATAGCTTCTAGGCCAGCTTCATGGGCAATATTTGTGTATAAGGACGTAACGTCCATAGTAAATAATATATCTCTCCCTTCCACAAACTGCGTGTTCTTCAACAGTTGCAGGAAGTGCATGGTTTCCTTCACATAAGTCGGCGTCTCTTGGACCAAGGGTTGAAGTATTTTGTCCAGATATTGTGCCAAAGGTTCAAGGATGCTGTTAGTAGCTGCTATAATGGGGCGGCCTGGAGGTTTTAACAGTCTCTTATGGATTTTAGGTAAGATATACATCACCGGCATGATGGGATGTTTATTGTCGAGAAACCGGCGTGTTTTCTCAGAGATTACGTCATTCTCTTCGGCCTCATCCAGGACTTTTTCAATCAGAGCTCGCACTGTTTCTGTTGGGTTCATAGGGACCTCAAGGTAAGTTTCCTCGTCTCTTAATTGGCCTTCAATTTCATCAAGGTAATCCTGTTTGTCCATCAGGACTAGGGCTCCTCCCTTATCTGCTGGTTTGAAGATGATAGTTTGATTGTCTAATAGATTTTTCAATGTCTGGCGTTCGATTTTAGTGAAGTTTCCTTGAGCCTTAGTTTTGAATCGTATCTTCTTGAAGTCTTCAAGTACGGTCTTCTCAAAAGTGGATAGTATATGGTTATGTATTGGGGGATTAAAAGTACTTTTAGGAGTAAGCTCTAGGAATTCATGTGGTTCCTTTTCGATGTTGTCTTCTTCCAGGGAGTTCAAGAATACTTTAAGCTTCAATTTGCGCATAAGTTTAAAGAAATCAATCTTTTCCCTCAATAAGGTACTGTTATTCATTGGAACAAAGGATAAACCTTTCCTCAGCACTTGTGTCTCCATCTTCGAGAGATGGTATGACGAAATATTGACTATCAGGGTTTCTTCGTCCCCTTCTTTCTCTGTGGATTTTTTCTTTTGTCCTCTTCGAGTCGGCTTTTTTCTAAAAAAGGGGAAGTCGTAGCTTCATGGTTCGTGGGCTCGCTGGCTGAGGGACCTGGTGTTATTTCCGCGGTCTGACCTGATATGGCGTCTAGTTCTGTGCTGGAAGCGTCAGAAGAGGTGTTCCCAGTAGATGGGTGTCCAGTCTTCCGTGGATTGCTACTATTCTGTTTATTCGGGTAGTACCCGTAATAGGCTTGCCAACTATAGACTATGTCCAACTTATAGTCTTGCGTGTCCCTTCTGAACTTCCTGATCTTTTTTGCTTCAAGTTCCTGTGAATAGTTTGCTAGTTTCTGATTGGTTTCTTCAAGAATTTGTTTAAGTTGATCTGCCGTGTAGGTTTTACTTAGT
Organism: Ambystoma mexicanum; assembly: GCF_040938575.1. NCBI lineage: Eukaryota > Metazoa > Chordata > Amphibia > Caudata > Ambystomatidae > Ambystoma > Ambystoma mexicanum. The sequence continues at coordinate 358,365,105 of NC_090928.1, forward strand.
GAAGTTTTGAGACCTTCTATATCTTCATTCAAGGTAGTCAAAGAACGAGCCAGTTCTTCAATCGTTAAAATGATCAAATCCAGTGAGCATTTATTGAGGATCAAATGCCAACGTTTCACAAAGGCAGGATTTTCTTTGCATAAGGTGGGTTCGAGGTTTACCCTCAGGCCTCTTGGTATCCTCTTTGTGGTGAAATACTGAGCTAAAGTTGATGCATGTAACTTGAGATTGATTTCCCTTCGAATCTTCCACTCTAATTGTCGAATCAGGGCTTCTGGTTTGTCAGTGGTTGTAAGTTCCGTTCCTGCTATCTTAATCAGCCCCAGGATTCTCGTGGCTTCTTCTTCGCTGAAAGCTAAAGTTTCAGCTCTGTTATTTGTAGTCTGGTCTATTTTAGAGAAAGACATATTATACTGTTCACTAGAGAACAGATCCAGGTATTATATAATACCGAATATCTAGAAGGTGCGTGCAATTCCCTTTGTGTGGTCAGAGAAGGAAAACACAAGAGAACTGTGAGGTGGGAATGCACAGCTAATGTAAATCAGGATAATTGATGTGGAGTAGAAGCACACCAAAGGTGTTAGTTCACACTATTAAATAAAGAAATAATGTCAATGAATTTTATGGTGAAATTTCAGGTGCAGGCGGGCTAACGTCACAAGACCACTTGGGACAAAATATCTAAACAACCTAAACTACCTATTGCTAGGCAGTAAGCCCAAATGCACTCCTACCGAATCTTCGTTCGGGAGTTAAATGTTGACTCTTAGTTGATCAATTAATACTCTCATGTGGAAAGAGTGTTAATTGAGTCTTGACTTTAACAAATTACAAAATAGAAAATAAATAGCATCAATAAAGGGTAAACCGGGCATGTAAGATCACTTATGTAACTAATTATACAGATCTGGTACTGACTAATACTTTTTAATACTTTTTAATAGACCTCTCCAGGTCTGTTTTTTTCCAAACAAATGAACAATGTACAAAAGAATTATTCAGACAATGGTGAAGCATCCAGGAATTCTCATTCCAATTAACAAACAGAGTATATCCTGGTTCGTGAAGGTACATAAATGCAACAAAAGCAGAAAGCAAGTAGCTCAAAGCCTAGCATAATTATTTACATCCTGTAAATGTTCAAAGGGACATGTATACATTTCATTAACCAATTGTAAACCAGCGATATAAATTTGACAAACAGCAATAAGTTCACTCTTGGGGTTTTGTATTGTGAAGTAGCTCCATTCAGGGAAGCCCCTTTTAATAGGTGACATAGGTAACCAACGCGTTTCGGATCGAATGATCCATCTTCAGGGTGGGGACTTCACTGTTCCTGTATGTAGTAGGGTAGTGATTGCTAAATGCGTTCTAAAAGCCTTTCCTGCGGGGAATTCAAAAGAGTAAACATTACCATTTAAGCTAATCAGTGAGGTTAACTGATGTAATTTTGAACCGAAATAAGTAGAGAGGTAATGGGTACTAACCTCAATCTGAGGCTGATAAAGTTCCAATTCAGACCCAGTCAACAGCTGTAATGCGCCGGAGGCCGGGAAGTGACAGAATACGGCCGGGACACCCTATAAGGAATAGTAACAGAGTAATGATCAGACCAAACAGTCATGAGTCATCTAGATGGTCATAACAAAGTTTTCTCAACGAGCTATGTCTAAGTTATCCACCGAGGGGATAGAAACAGATATTAAATGTATATAGGAGCGCAAGCCTGGTATCTCGCTACGAGATACATGAAGTTCAATGCATCACGCCAAGTGTAAAAAGGCGGGTGCAAAAAAGTGCAGACGCAGGTGCGCCGTCCACACGGAGTCTAAAGACCTACCTAGGTTGCAGATAAACACCGAGTGAGCCGACCGCTGTAAGCGCAGCGGCTCCACTGCGGTAGGCATTAGTTGTTGTCCCGGTAACCCCACGCATGCGCGCTGGGCCAGCCGGGAAATCCGCCATATTGGTGTGGGCCACTCGTCGCAGAGAGAGGAGCTCCATAGAGTAATAGGTAAGAGCACCTTGGAATCAATGTAACCCATGTAGCGGGGTCTCTATATTAAATATGTAGAGGAAAGCACTCAAACAGGCATTGCTTACTCTGGGATGCGAGTGGGGGCACCACCGCGAAACCAGAAGGATTCGCGGGGTGCCCCCATCTTGCATCAATATAAATGACAATTCTATGGGGGGGTATCTCAGGTGGCCGTATCTCTGTACTAAAAAGAGGTATTGAACTGGCGAGTCAAGCCAATATAGCTATGTGCATTCCTAATCTACTAATCACCAAGTGACAAAGTCATAGAGTAAATGTATCGACAAGCCCATGGTAACGAATCGAGTGGACAAAGAGGGGAATATATGATATCACACAATCTAGATGTTAAGGACACAGGCTCTAGATGTTTGAGAACGAAAACCTAATAAGGAATAAAGAAAGTGGAAATATGAGCTCAGAGTCACAATGGCGTGGGGACAACCCTATTTACAGCTTGGGGTGAGGCATTGTAGTCCATGAAACAATCATATGTCAGTTACCCTTGCAGCTGGGCGGACATTGTGGCGATTCAGGCTAATTTATACAAAGCACATTAAATCAAATTCAACATTCATCCCCCGGGGGTGCAGTGAGTCTAGAAGATCAATCCATAGTATTTCACGTTGTGCTAATTTCCGTTGTATATCTCCCCCCCTGGTACCTGATGTCACTTGTTCTAAAATAACACATTTTAACTGCGCCACAGTGTGGCGTGCCTCTGTGAAGTGCAATGAAACAGGTGATTTGGGACTCTTGTTCCGAATATTAGACTTATGCTCAGTCCATCTTGTTTTTGCTTTCCGAGTAGTCATTCCTACATAATAGAGTCCACATGGACATTTCAGTGCATATATCACATTTTGAGCATCACAGGTACAGGAGTGTTTTAATTGTAAAGGTTTGCCAGAATGGGGGTGTGTAATGTGATTGCCCTTTATGATGTTGCCACAGTGTTGACAATTGTGGCATGGAATAGTGCCTGTCAACACTGTGGCAACATCATAAAGGGCATTATGTAGGAATGACTACTCGGAAAGCAAAAACAAGATGGACTGAGCATAAGTCTAATATAGTCACAGTTAAAATGTGTTATTTTAGAACAAGTGACATCAGGTACCAGGGGGGGAGATATACAACGGAAATTAGCACAACGTGAAATACTATGGATTGATCTTCTAGACTCACTGCACCCCCGGGGGATGAATGTTGAATTTGATTTAATGTGCTTTGTATAAATTAGCCTGAATCGCCACAATGTCCGCCCAGCTGCAAGGGTAACTGACATATGATTGTTTCATGGACTACAATGCCTCACCCCAAGCTGTAAATAGGGTTGTCCCCACGCCATTGTGACTCTGAGCTCATATTTCCACTTTCTTTATTCCTTATTAGGTTTTCGTTCTCAAACATCTAGAGCCTGTGTCCTTAACATCTAGATTGTGTGATATCATATATTCCCCTCTTTGTCCACTCGATTCGTTACCATGGGCTTGTCGATACATTTACTCTATGACTTGGTCACTTGGTGATTAGTAGATTAGGAATGCACATAGCTATATTGGCTTGACTCGCCAGTTCAATACCTCTTTTTAGTACAGAGATACGGCCACCTGAGATACCCCCCCATAGAATTGTCATTTATATTGATGCGAGATGGGGGCACCCCGCGAATCCTTCTGGTTTCGCGGTGGTGCCCCCACTCGCATCCCAGAGTAAGCAATGCCTGTTTGAGTGCTTTCCTCTACATATTTAATATAGAGACCCCGCTACATGGGTTACATTGATTCCAAGGTGCTCTTACCTATTACTCTATGGAGCTCCTCTCTCTGCGACGAGTGGCCCACACCAATATGGCGGATTTCCCGGCTGGCCCAGCGCGCATGCGTGGGGTTACCGGGACAACAACTAATGCCTACCGCAGTGGAGCCGCTGCGCTTACAGCGGTCGGCTCACTCGGTGTTTATCTGCAACCTAGGTAGGTCTTTAGACTCCGTGTGGACGGCGCACCTGCGTCTGCACTTTTTTGCACCCGCCTTTTTACACTTGGCGTGATGCATTGAACTTCATGTATCTCGTAGCGAGATACCAGGCTTGCGCTCCTATATACATTTAATATCTGTTTCTATCCCCTCGGTGGATAACTTAGACATAGCTCGTTGAGAAAACTTTGTTATGACCATCTAGATGACTCATGACTGTTTGGTCTGATCATTACTCTGTTACTATTCCTTATAGGGTGTCCCGGCCGTATTCTGTCACTTCCCGGCCTCCGGCGCATTACAGCTGTTGACTGGGTCTGAATTGGAACTTTATCAGCCTCAGATTGAGGTTAGTACCCATTACCTCTCTACTTATTTCGGTTCAAAATTACATCAGTTAACCTCACTGATTAGCTTAAATGGTAATGTTTACTCTTTTGAATTCCCCGCAGGAAAGGCTTTTAGAACGCATTTAGCAATCACTACCCTACTACATACAGGAACAGTGAAGTCCCCACCCTGAAGATGGATCATTCGATCCGAAACGCGTTGGTTACCTATGTCACCTATTAAAAGGGGCTTCCCTGAATGGAGCTACTTCACAATACAAAACCCCAAGAGTGAACTTATTGCTGTTTGTCAAATTTATATCGCTGGTTTACAATTGGTTAATGAAATGTATACATGTCCCTTTGAACATTTACAGGATGTAAATAATTATGCTAGGCTTTGAGCTACTTGCTTTCTGCTTTTGTTGCATTTATGTACCTTCACGAACCAGGATATACTCTGTTTGTTAATTGGAATGAGAATTCCTGGATGCTTCACCATTGTCTGAATAATTCTTTTGTACATTGTTCATTTGTTTGGAAAAAACAGACCTGGAGAGGTCTATTAAAAAGTATTAAAAAGTATTAGTCAGTACCAGATCTGTATAATTAGTTACATAAGTGATCTTACATGCCCGGTTTACCCTTTATTGATGCTATTTATTTTCTATTTTGTAATTTGTTAAAGTCAAGACTCAATTAACACTCTTTCCACATGAGAGTATTAATTGATCAACTAAGAGTCAACATTTAACTCCCGAACGAAGATTCGGTAGGAGTGCATTTGGGCTTACTGCCTAGCAATAGGTAGTTTAGGTTGTTTAGATATTTTGTCCCAAGTGGTCTTGTGACGTTAGCCCGCCTGCACCTGAAATTTCACCATAAAATTCATTGACATTATTTCTTTATTTAATAGTGTGAACTAACACCTTTGGTGTGCTTCTACTCCACATCAATTATCCTGATTTACATTAGCTGTGCATTCCCACCTCACAGTTCTCTTGTGTTTTCCTTCTCTGACCACACAAAGGGAATTGCACGCACCTTCTAGATATTCGGTATTATATAATACCTGGATCTGTTCTCTAGTGAACAGTATAATATGTCTTTCTCTAAAATAGACCAGACTACAAATAACAGAGCTGAAACTTTAGCTTTCAGCGAAGAAGAAGCCACGAGAATCCTGGGGCTGATTAAGATAGCAGGAACGGAACTTACAACCACTGACAAACCAGAAGCCCTGATTCGACAATTAGAGTGGAAGATTCGAAGGGAAATCAATCTCAAGTTACATGCATCAACTTTAGCTCAGTATTTCACCACAAAGAGGATACCAAGAGGCCTGAGGGTAAACCTCGAACCCACCTTATGCAAAGAAAATCCTGCCTTTGTGAAACGTTGGCATTTGATCCTCAATAAATGCTCACTGGATTTGATCATTTTAACGATTGAAGAACTGGCTCGTTCTTTGACTACCTTGAATGAAGATATAGAAGGTCTCAAAACTTCACTAAGTAAAACCTACACGGCAGATCAACTTAAACAAATTCTTGAAGAAACCAATCAGAAACTAGCAAACTATTCACAGGAACTTGAAGCAAAAAAGATCAGGAAGTTCAGAAGGGACACGCAAGACTATAAGTTGGACATAGTCTATAGTTGGCAAGCCTATTACGGGTACTACCCGAATAAACAGAATAGTAGCAATCCACGGAAGACTGGACACCCATCTACTGGGAACACCTCTTCTGACGCTTCCAGCACAGAACTAGACGCCATATCAGGTCAGACCGCAGAAATAACACCAGGTCCCTCAGCCAGCGAGCCCACGAACCATGAAGCTACGACTTCCCCTTTTTTAGAAAAAAGCCGACTCGAAGAGGACAAAAGAAAAAATCCACAGAGAAAGAAGGGGACGAAGAAACCCTGATAGTCAATATTTCGTCATACCATCTCTCGAAGATGGAGACACAAGTGCTGAGGAAAGGTTTATCCTTTGTTCCAATGAATAACAGTACCTTATTGAGGGAAAAGATTGATTTCTTTAAACTTATGCGCAAATTGAAGCTTAAAGTATTCTTCAACTCCCTGGAAGAAGACAACATCGAAAAGGAACCACATGAATTCCTAGAGCTTACTCCTAAAAGTACTTTTAATCCCCCAATACATAACCATATACTATCCACTTTTGAGAAGACCGTACTTGAAGACTTCAAGAAGATACGATTCAAAACTAAGGCTCAAGGAAACTTCACTAAAATCGAACGCCAGACATTGAAAAATCTATTAGACAATCAAACTATCATCTTCAAACCAGCAGATAAGGGAGGAGCCCTAGTCCTGATGGACAAACAGGATTACCTTGATGAAATTGAAGGCCAATTAAGAGACGAGGAAACTTACCTTGAGGTCCCTATGAACCCAACAGAAACAGTGCGAGCTCTGATTGAAAAAGTCCTGGATGAGGCCGAAGAGAATGACGTAATCTCTGAGAAAACACGCCGGTTTCTCGACAATAAACATCCCATCATGCCGGGGATGTATATCTTACCTAAAATCCATAAGAGACTGTTAAAACCTCCAGGCCGCCCCATTATAGCAGCTACTAACAGCATCCTTGAACCTTTGGCACAATATCTGGACAAAATACTTCAACCCTTGGTCCAAGAGACGCCGACTTATGTGAAGGACACCATGCACTTCCTGCAACTGTTGAAGAACACGCAGTTTGTGGAAGGGAGAGATATATTATTTACTATGGACGTTACGTCCTTATACACAAATATTGCCCATGAAGCTGGCCTAGAAGCTATAGAATGGCTTATTTTGAGATCGGACAAATGTCAAGGAGACCGGCTGTTCATTCTCTCCCTCTTGAAATTGGTACTTAACAACAACTTTTTTAAGTTTCAGGATAGATACTTTATCCAAATTTCAGGCACAAGCAGGGGTGCAGCTATGGCACCGTGCTATGCCAATGCATTTATGTACTATCTGGAATACGAACATGTTCTCACATCACCAAGATGGATGAGACACCTATCCCTGTACGTGAGATACATTGATGACGTCTTTGGGGTATGGACTGGTCCTCAAGACGAATTGGTCAATTTCTTTGACATGATGAATCGGATGAATCCACGCATTAGGTTTACTACAGAGACAAGTACAACAACTATACATTTCCTGGATGTGGAAATTTACGTGGCTGGAGCTAAACTGGAGACCAGGATTTACACCAAACCAACCGACAGGAATAGTCTATTACTCGCCACAAGTTTCCATCCTAAACGAACCATTGACAGTGTGCCACTGAGTCAATTTCTACGTTATAGGAGGAACATCTCAGAACCCACTGAATATGAACGTCAGGTGATTACACTGGAAAATAAATTCACAGCAAGAGGATACGACTCTACATTGATCTCAGATGTATCAGGAAAGGTCCGTGAGATAAACAGGGACTCACTACTAGTACCGAAACCAACAAAATCTCGAGAAACACTGGTATATGTTACCACCTACTCGGTCCAGAGCACAAGAATTAAGAAAGCCATCAAAAAAAACTGGCCCATGCTACAATTGGACCCACAATTGCAACATCTTTTCCCTGATCCTCCAACGTTTGCCTATAGAAATAGCAAATCTATACGAAAGACCCTAGTGAAAGCTGAGATCCCAGTTGGGGGTCCGTCCACCCAACACAAAGGCACTATTCCATGCCACAATTGTCAACACTGTGGCAACATCATAAAGGGCAATCACATTACACACCCCCATTCTGGCAAACCTTTACAATTAAAACACTCCTGTACCTGTGATGCTCAAAATGTGATATATGCACTGAAATGTCCATGTGGACTCTATTATGTAGGAATGACTACTCGGAAAGCAAAAACAAGATGGACTGAGCATAAGTCTAATATTCGGAACAAGAGTCCCAAATCACCTGTTTCATTGCACTTCACAGAGGCACGCCACACTGTGGTGCAGTTAAAATGTGTTATTTTAGAACAAGTGACATCAGGTACCAGGGGGGGAGATATACAACGGAAATTAGCACAACGTGAAATACTATGGATTGATCTTCTAGACTCACTGCACCCCCGGGGGATGAATGTTGAATTTGATTTAATGTGCTTTGTATAAATTAGCCTGAATCGCCACAATGTCCGCCCAGCTGCAAGGGTAACTGACATATGATTGTTTCATGGACTACAATGCCTCACCCCAAGCTGTAAATAGGGTTGTCCCCACGCCATTGTGACTCTGAGCTCATATTTCCACTTTCTTTATTCCTTATTAGGTTTTCGTTCTCAAACATCTAGAGCCTGTGTCCTTAACATCTAGATTGTGTGATATCATATATTCCCCTCTTTGTCCACTCGATTCGTTACCATGGGCTTGTCGATACATTTACTCTATGACTTTGTCACTTGGTGATTAGTAGATTAGGAATGCACATAGCTATATTGGCTTGACTCGCCAGTTCAATAACTCTTTTTAGTACAGAGATACGGCCACCTGAGATACCCCCCCATAGAATTGTCATTTATATTGATGCGAGATGGGGGCACCCCGCGAATCCTTCTGGTTTCGCGGTGGTGCCCCCACTCGCATCCCAGAGTAAGCAATGCCTGTTTGAGTGCTTTCCTCTACATATTTAATATAGAGACCCCGCTACATGGGTTACATTGATTCCAAGGTGCTCTTACCTATTACTCTATGGAGCTCCTCTCTCTGCGACGAGTGGCCCACACCAATATGGCGGATTTCCCGGCTGGCCCAGCGCGCATGCGTGGGGTTACCGGGACAACAACTAATGCCTACCGCAGTGGAGCCGCTGCGCTTACAGCGGTCGGCTCACTCAGTGTTTATCTGCAACCTAGGTAGGTCTTTAGACTCCGTGTGGACGGCGCACCTGCGTCTGCACTTTTTTGCACCCGCCTTTTTACACTTGGCGTGATGCATTGAACTTCATGTATCTCGTAGCGAGATACCAGGCTTGCGCTCCTATATACATTTAATATCTGTTTCTATCCCCTCGGTGGATAACTTAGACATAGCTCGTTGAGAAAACTTTGTTATGACCATCTAGATGACTCATGACTGTTTGGTCTGATCATTACTCTGTTACTATTCCTTATAGGGTGTCCCGGCCGTATTCTGTCACTTCCCGGCCTCCGGCGCATTACAGCTGTTGACTGGGTCTGAATTGGAACTTTATCAGCCTCAGATTGAGGTTAGTACCCATTACCTCTCTACTTATTTCGGTTCAAAATTACATCAGTTAACCTCACTGATTAGCTTAAATGGTAATGTTTACTCTTTTGAATTCCCCGCAGGAAAGGCTTTTAGAACGCATTTAGCAATCACTACCCTACTACATACAGGAACAGTGAAGTCCCCACCCTGAAGATGGATCATTCGATCCGAAACGCGTTGGTTACCTATGTCACCTATTAAAAGGGGCTTCCCTGAATGGAGCTACTTCACAATACAAAACCCCAAGAGTGAACTTATTGCTGTTTGTCAAATTTATATCGCTGGTTTACAATTGGTTAATGAAATGTATACATGTCCCTTTGAACATTTACAGGATGTAAATAATTATGCTAGGCTTTGAGCTACTTGCTTTCTGCTTTTGTTGCATTTATGTACCTTCACGAACCAGGATATACTCTGTTTGTTAATTGGAATGAGAATTCCTGGATGCTTCACCATTGTCTGAATAATTCTTTTGTACATTGTTCATTTGTTTGGAAAAAACAGACCTGGAGAGGTCTATTAAAAAGTATTAAAAAGTATTAGTCAGTACCAGATCTGTATAATTAGTTACATAAGTGATCTTACATGCCCGGTTTACCCTTTATTGATGCTATTTATTTTCTATTTTGTAATTTGTTAAAGTCAAGACTCAATTAACACTCTTTCCACATGAGAGTATTAATTGATCAACTAAGAGTCAACATTTAACTCCCGAACGAAGATTCGGTAGGAGTGCATTTGGGCTTACTGCCTAGCAATAGGTAGTTTAGGTTGTTTGGCTTCTGTGCAGAAGCCCGCGAAAGGACAGTGAACAAACAAACCAAACCTGGTTTGGCGTGCAGAGTAAAACACGAGAATGACTTTTACAAAAAGAAATGGCGAATAAACCCAGCTGGAACCGTATAAAAACGTATATGGTCCAGCGGGTTTAAGTTATAGGCTATCAAGGTAGCCTAAAACAATACCAGGTCTATTTAAGATAACCGCGGTAGGAAAAATAGGGTAGTTACCGCTGCCACCAGCCAAGTCTTAATGAAAAGGGAATGAAACAATGTTCCAAGAGAAACAGACAAAAAGGGGTAAGTATTAACCCTTTCCAGAACTCTATGTAAGATAGTTTGTACTGGGTTTGTGAGTTTAAAAAGACTAATAAAGTCAATGGCAACTTTACATGTTCCGAGAAACAGTAGTCAGCCTCAGAAAATCGAGTCAGAGTTGGGAAGTCTGAAAAAGACAACCCTGTGTCACTGCACTGAAGGTGCGGTGTAACACACATTAAAAAGATGATGCCTATGGAATAGGTGAGGCTCCACAGTCTATGAACACAAGAAAATGTTAAACACATATAGCAAAACACATGTAAGAGTGTGAAAAAAGGCTCACACTCTGACCAGGTGAAAAAAAATAAATCCTAGAAATCCAGCTAAGCTGCTAAGGCACTCAGTAGGTAAGGGAAATTAGCTCTTCTGGAGAATTCTCCCTAACAATAAGGATGGGTAGGGGTGTGTGCTGATAGAAGGATCATTGGAATACGGGTAAAATGATGGAGGTTATATGAGTATACTAAAAAAAGTATGGATCCCTAAAAAGAGAGTGGCAGAGTGGGGATGGAGGAAGGATAAGAGTTAGTTATTGATGGATCAATAAAATTGAGGAATAATGTAGTAAAAATTCAAATTCAGCGTGTTAAAAAGGTGCAAACCTATCCGCTGTGGGATTAGCCCACTAAAAGTGGAGGGGGCTTTGTTGATAGCCCCACAGTTCTATGCAATAGGCTGTAGAATGCTTTAAATAATTATGTTTTAAGCAAATAACTTATAAGTGATAACATTTGAGTTACAGGTAAGTATACAGTGCTTAACATTAGTCTGAGGCACTGTAAACAGGCCTCAGCTTGCTTTTCACTAGAAACAAATTCACATTTTACTATTTTGCTCAGTAGCCGCAAAGGCTGGCACCACATTGCAAACTACCCTTTCCCAGGATCATACGGTAAGAAATGTACAGCCTTTGATACTTTTACGGTCAGGAAGTGAAGCTGATTGGTGCCGGGGAAAGGCAGTGAATGCACAATCATTTTATAATTTGGCATATTAGTTTATGAAACTGGTCGACTTTCAAGATGTCCCATGGTGGTTTCAAATTGCCCCTTTGCACACGTGACCCTGGAAGGGGTTTGAAGAGTTCCTAAAATGCAACATTAAAACAGTAACTTGTCAATGGATCAAGGCTCCTCCAGTGTCATGATCTGTTGCATTTCAATGAGAAACGGATGGAGATGACCGGATAACCAGTGGCAGATGACTATATATCCGCTGGTCATCTCAAATATCTCAATGTTTTAGCACTATGATGTGGGAATTGTGGGATGGGCTGTGACGTCACAGAGGTGGTTGAGGATGGCTTGCAAGGTTTGCAGTACCAAATCATTTCAGGATAATGTGTGTCCCACTATAGGGGAATGGCGTAGCTCTACCAATTAGCCAGACATGAAGTACTAACTTAATGTTGCAATATGGTTTGATGCTAAATAGTTTGTATGATTATAAAAGCTTTTGTTTAGGGGGTTATTTTCAACAGCGCCTTTCATGCAGTTCTGTTCCGCATTCTGTGTGAATTTTGCTTTCCCAGCCGCACCTGAGTCCAGAATAAATTGAGTTCCTTCTTTCTTGGTGTAGACTTCGTTTTTGGATTACTTTTGTAATTTCAATTGATGAGGCCCGAGGTAACCCGCTGTACATGGCTATAGAATAATATAACAAAGAGCAATTAGAGGTGGTGCAGGTAGGGCTGAAGAGGTCTCGTGACTGCAATCCGTTCCTCCTTTGTAAGCGATTTCACAGTATGGGTTGCTGACTTCTATGGGATTCTGGCAAATCAAGTAGAGCTGAAAGATTCTAAATGTAAAATTATCGTTATTAATCTTTATTGTAATTATTTAGCTGTATCTCTGGCAAAGTTGATGGATAGGTTGGAGGCTATATTGTTGACGTGATATGAAAGGGGACAAGCTGGCCATATTATTTTGGCAAACAATAATAATGCTAATTGTGTCAAGAGAGACGTGGATCCTGTAATAGTCACCCACCCTGGGACTAATTGGGAAGCTTTCTTTCAAAATTGGAATGTATATATATTAATGGAGAACATTAACTTTGTGGGCATAACAAACTACAATTGCTATTGAGGTTCGCAAGTTTTGTCAGAAACTTTAATGCTGAATCATTGTGAATTCAATATATCAGATGATGTCCCAAATGAACATCTACAATTGAGTGTAACTGTCATCTTGATAAAATGAGATTTTTTTCTATTTTATTTTTTATTGGTTTGGCTGAAAAAAATGCAACCTTTCAATGTAAAACATATTGATTCTTTTTTACAACATACATTAAAGCTTAAAATTACCATTAAAAAATCAAAGAAATATTTATCTTTCTGATGTATCATTTACCTTGTTCATACATTTCCTTTCGGTCACATAGGGAAACAACCAAATGGGCAGCCAAAGAAAATAAAAACAAGGTCATAAATTGTAATAAAATGGTGACTGATAAGAAAAGAAATTAGAGCATGATCCAGACGACAATTACGAATATGTCACATGTTAATTTCTTGTAATTCAGTTTCCTAGATCACTGTGCAGATCATTATCCAGATTCAATTCATTTAAGAAATTAATAATTGCATAACCTAATGTTTTGGTATGTATATGAAACACGTATTTCCATATATCTTTAGCGACCATGTGGTCCACATATTCAAACAGTTTCTTAAAATATTTGATCCTCACATTTTTCAGCTCTGGGCACTCATTGATGATACGCTCAAGGGATTCTACTTGTATATTAAAAAATCGACAGATGTTGGTTTTTTGGCCATCATTGGACCACATAGCTGTGATCTCTCTAGTTTTCCACAGGTTCAATCTCAGACGCAGGAGTCCAGCACAATGCATGATGTTAGGGGATTTCAGGAGGTATGATTCAGGAGTACCAAATGATTTTAGGACAAATGGATTCTCTTTGAAGCTTTTATAAGCATTACATAGTTCTTGAGTTCTGATCCAATCCCTTTTACACATTCTATCTTTAGCTTTATCAGGATTTTGTAGTAATAATGCTTCCGGTATGTCTGCTTCTTGCATAAACTCCTGCGCCTTCGAACTCCAGCGTTTGATGAATGTATCATCCGAATCTCTTACATACTGGGACAATTGTATGAACAGGCCATTCTGGTGGTTATCTAAGGCACATTTCCTATATAACATGCACAGCTTCCATGGATATGTAGCATAGATTGAAGTTAATCCTAACTCATGTCTTATGAGGGCTAATAGCGTTGAGGTCGGAAGCTTCAAAAGGCTTCTCCAATATGCTCCTTCTATCTTATTCCAATAATTATATGGTTTACATGCCTTAGTTTCTGCCCCACATAACAATATAGGCAGGGCCTTTTGCTTACAATATGTTATCATCGGTGCAATGGTAAATTTGCAATATTTTTTCGTTGATAATGCGGGCCTGTGATATTAGGCTATTCCATTTTAGCTTAAGGCCATACTCGTATGGCAGATCTCTGGGGTGATTGTTAATATTTACACCCAAAAAAATGTAAGTAGGCACCGTTTCGATCTCCTGCATATATCCATCCATGGTTCTTACTACGTTGTTTAGGATTGCCAAATTGTATTACTTGTGTTTTCTTTATGTTTATAGTCATTTTATTAGACGTGGCATATTTCTCCAATGCTTTTAGCATATTATGCAATCCAAACTGTGTCTTTGATATTAGTAGGAGATCGTCTGCATGCAATAACCGTTTAACAACTTAGCATCCAATTTTTGGTGAGTTCGTTATTGTATTTATAAACTCCTTACCAAGATCTAATATGAAGAGGTTAAAGATTGCTGAGGCAATGATGCATCCTTGCTTCAGTCCCCTCGACATCGGAATGGGATCAGAAAGTGTACCATTGCCATCCAATCTTACTTGCAATGTTGTCTGGTCATGGAATGCAATGAGCCATTTAAGGATATGCCAAGGACAGTTATTCCTCATTAATTTGATAAACAGGAGTTCTCTTGTAGAGGAGGTCCCAGACATGGCCTGCACCTCTTACCAGGTACCAGGAGCGTACTCGCCAAGGTATGTGATGTATGAGGAGCAAATGAACCAACAAAGAGCTGCGTTGGGACTCTGCCCAGTGTACATGAGAAGAGCCATACATGTTGAAGCACCCATAACCAGACAACCATGGGCTGCACATCAGCCTCTTAGACAGCCATACCAGCAGCTGAGACGAAATGAAGAGTACCTACAGACGATCCACCAAGAAACCCAAAGAGCCTTAATGGAAGGCCAGTGAAAATGACACAAGGGCCTGGACAGACTCGCGAATTAACGAAACCGGCTATCGAAGCTAGCACGCCAGTGCGAGTAGCTATGAAAATAGATGTAATGGACACTGGAAAGAGACAATGTTAAAATGTAAGAAACGTTGCTATGATACAAGATGGAGGTAACTAACCAGTTAATGGGTGAAAATAGGCTTGGAACGCAAGAAGCTAAGAAAACGGTACTGCTTGCATGCTTAGTAGAAGAATAGAGCGGCATGCGCCATATATATATATATCTACCTCAGTGAAGCATGCTATACTAGTGCGACTCCATTTTGTAAGGCAGAACTAAGCCCAGGCTGCAAGAGGGCCAGCAAGGCCGAGATTCATATTCCAGCTAAAGCCAGGAGGGAAGAGCAGAATAAAAACTCAGCAAGAAGTAGCTCATGCTTGAGAATTCGAGGTCAACTCCAGGAAGGGAGGAGAGCGGCAACTCCGGAGAACCGAACCGAGAGCATACCAGCCTGCCCCGTGAAGGTCAAGATAAGGGGGGCCCAGGCAGGTGGTGAGGCTAAAGGAGAATCAAGGACACAAAAAACTGGAAACTGAAGCAAATTCATGGTGAACAGACACGTGCCCTGCCAAGCACAAGGAGGCACCAATGTCTGATGTCACCCAGAACCCAAGGGTGCCATAACTTTTCCTGATAAGAGGCTACAGTTTCGAGGCCATACCCAGCCAACTAACACATAGCCCAAAGATACTGATTGATAGAAAGGAGGCCGGGTGAATCTTAGGGCATGAGGCACCTGGGTGTCCATTCTGCATGCTGCTAATTAAAGTGGAGATTTATGACTAAGTGTGTAACCCACCCAATCACAATGGACCAAAAAATCTAGGGTCCTATAGCTTGTAGAACCAATGAGACGTCGTAGTTGTCATGACGTCTGTCATGCGTGATGTAGATGGTTGGACATAGATGCCCACCCGATAAGAGTTATCCAATCCACATGCTCAGTTACCATATACAGATATAGCACCTATACTTAAGTTACCTTTCCTAACCAATTATATTGCATGACGAGTTTTGTAGAGTTAGACGTCAATGATGATGAGTTTTGTGTATAAAAGTTACTGTTCAACTGAAGTTCGTGGAAGTCGGAGCGAGACAGGCGATCGCAAGAATGCTGATTTCCAATTGTTTCCCTGTTTGATGTACTTGTCATTAAACAGACTTCCCTTTGCCAAACTACTGATTCCTCCTTATTGAGTCATGTTGGAGTAAGTGAATCCTGCACCCCCATTCCTCACATGGTGCAGCTATCTTGTCTTACAAGTACTAGAGGGTGAGCACTCTCCTATGGGCCCGTCAGTGGTTATCTTGTCCTCTTTACACTTGGTAGCGTGAGGATGGTTTCGGCCATCGATTATTGATTATTGCTTATACATTTTAAGACACCCATAGACCGACGGCACGAAGTAACTCTGTGCCTTCAGCAATATCACGAGTCCTTTTGCCATTCCGGCTGAGTAGACTGAGAAGCTTCCCGTGGACAATGAATTATAATTTCGGAAAAATCTGCAGTGGGTCTGAAGGAACCTGCCTTTCCAAGCATAACCCTTCTCATTCCCACAGGCAGCGGATCGGTCGAAAGGACCGCAAGAGGCTGAAGAGGAAGGGGCGGTGATCCTGAAGCTCCAGAGAGGAAAAAGATGCGATTGGTGAGTGAAGCAATAAACTCGTTACTTTGGCAAATGTCTTGTAGGCACTGGAACAAGTAAGGGAAAGGTAACGGAGGGTGGCGGAGAAAAAATAAAATAGAAATAGAGAAGACTGTATATATATAAGGGGTTAACGACTCGAGTATAAGAGAAAAACATAAGGTTACCGGGGGACACCTGAGAGAAAAACGTAAGGTTACCGGGGGGCACCTGAGAGAAAAACGTAAGGATTTGCCTTGTTCCTGAGCTTTAATACAGCGGTCAGAAGAAACGTGAACCCAGAGCCCATATAATAAGGGACGACTAGGCTACAGTGACGATTAAAGACGGCACTAATGGGGTTTGTTTAGACCCCACGGCGGGGTATTAATTAGAAGGATGGTATATGTGTGACCAGCTGGTGTCCGTCTAGTCTGTCAAGTGTCTGACTTATGTGTTCTGTTGCATGCCGAATGTAAGAAGAATTGTATCATTGATTGTTTGAAATGAAAGTGTGTTTTTACGCGATTCTGTAACTAAGAGGGAATCGCACATGGATTGATTTTTTTGAGTAAATTGATGATATAGAATTTTGGCGGGAAAAGATTGGATTGGAGCTTGCGTATTTGGTGCTCGCTCATATTGTTGAAAGTATTGAAATTGCATGATAATATTGTTGGTAACAGAATTTTAGAATGGAGGAGATTACCCCACTTGCCCACTTATGTGAGCAGTTGCCTAACCATGTAACCAAGCTTAAAAAATACAGCACTGAGTGGGTTAAGGGCACCGCCCACAAAATGTTTATGCCGTGGCCACAGAACGGGTGCCTATCTAAAGCCGACCTGCAACATATGATGACTTATCTGCATGCCACATATACCGGCAAGAAACTAGAGTACCGCCTTGCTGTTCTGGAACTGTTCGAACAGACGAAGGAGGAAGAAGCACCCGCAGACTGGATATTAAACGTATGCACAGAGGGGGGTTAGACGCCTACTGCGCCACCAGCCCCGCCTGAGCCAGTCATCGAGGGAAGTAAGACAGAGGGACTCTAACAGCTAAGAGAGCTAAAGGCAGCCATGGGGTACAGCAACCCTGTATATGAGTCACCCACGTACAGTAGTGATGTAATAAAAGACAAGGAGCAGGAAATTAATCTTGCCTCCGCAGTCCAGTGGGACAAGGGGAGATGCGATAATGATGAAGGGAAGGACCAGGCACAGAGTTGTGCATCTTTCGTTAAGGAGAGAGAGGGAAAGAAATGGAAATGGAGTGAAAATAGAACAGATGAGATAGCATTCGCGAAAGACGAATGGATGGCAGGTCAGATATTGCTGAAGCTTGATGGAAAAGGAAGTGATGGTATAAGGCCGAGAGAGAGGTCTGATGAGGTACACAAAAATGAAAAAGAGAAGGAAACGAATATGAGGGATGAAAGGATATGAAGGAATGATAGGCTTAGGCGAGAGCAACTATATCGCAAAGAGCAAGAGAAACAGCTTGTTTGCAAACAGAAGGCAGCCTATGACCAGCACGGAAAGGATAAGCAAATGTTAGAGGAAGTTAGAAGGGCAAAGGAACGTAGAGACGAAAGGATGAGGGAAGTAGATAAGGCTAGAGAAGAAGCGAGGAAGCGCAAAGAAATAAATTAGGAATTAGAACGTAAGCGCAGACAGAGGGCACGAGATCTTGAGTATTTGGGGCGGGAAGTCAAAAAACCCAATCCTGTTGTAGAGTGGGAGGACATAGAAGAAATCTTTCCTGCAAATGACTCGGTACCAGGTACGAGTGGGGCAAATATTGAGGATGACTTCGATACCAGAAGCACCAGGGAAACGATTGACAAAATATTTGATGAGATGGGGCTGGAACAGATATCCCATGGTGCATGGGAAAATGAGCACTTAGAGAGCACTCAGCTATATGACACTGAGGATGTCACTCGAAGTAATGGGAGCAGGGGAGGCTGGAGATTGGGCAGAACAAAGAAGATGCTAGGAGTTGTGTAAACTGGGAAAAATCAGAATCCGACTCCGGTGGGGAGATGGAGGACGAGGCACACGAAGGAGGGAGACGGCATGAAAGGCAGCTCCCAGGGAACCAAGGGGTACGATGGTCAGACGCTAGCGAGTCCGCAACTGGGACACCAAAGTCTGAGGATCAGCCCTGCCGACATGAAGGAATACCCCTCGGTCAGAGGGGAGTGGCAGCACCAGCCTATGCAGACAGATTGAGGGCATTACCAGGTAGAAGGCTATGCGGGAATGATACCCCAGCCATAGACAGGAGAGCTAGGGGGAAAGAGAAGGAAGACTGCACATTCCAATTCCCACTGTTAGAAAAGGGGGGAGCAAGACCTCAATATATTCCATGGCCACACATGGACCGAGAAAACCTGGAAAACAAGCTTCCAATGCGGACATCGGGAGCTGGGAAGTGGATACATGAGTTAGAGTAAATGACAGGGGGCGTCACCTTAGCGATAGGGGACATTAAGGGCCTCCTGATCCCCCTACTTGGTGAAAGAGCAGACGATGTATGGAAAAGGGCTGGGTATCCTCAAGTAACCACAATTGACACTTCCCATGATGGAGCACCATTTAACAATTGTAGAGCAGCAGTGTGGAAAGCGCTACAAACGCTTTACCCTGACACTTCCGATATGGGAGCTATAATGACATGAAAAATGAAAGAGTCAGAGGATCCATTGTTTTATATTCATAATTTTCAAGACTCATGGGTGCTCAAAACTCATGAGTCTTGGACGAAATCTATCCCTGTATTCTACCACATATTATGCCAGGGGTTGCCTGAACTGGTACAAAAGCAGTTCAAGAAATTAGTAGGAGTAGAAGCAAAACCCTGGGCTGAAATACAGTTGACAATTGAGCACTACTGCAGACTGTTGCAAGAGAAAAACTGGAATAAAGAAGCAACTCGTAAAGGTGAGGAGGAAAAGCTGGTGCAAAAGAAACTCTCAAAGTATGCTCTCGAGGGAGCCATGCTGACAAACCCAGCTGCACCAAGCACGCAATCAGCAGCTAACTCATCCTAGCATAACCAGGGTAACGCAGGATTTTACCCAAGAGGTAGGGGTTTCGGAGGAAGAGGATGGCAGAGTAACCAGGGTGGGTTTCGAGGTAACCAAGATGGATTTCAAAATGTGCAGATGGGCAGTCCAGCCACACCAGATGGACAGATGGCCCAACCACCACCAGTGTGTTAGCTATGTGGAATAACAGGACATGTGGCACGCATGTGTAGAAGCCAAGGCCTGTGGCGAAACAGCCAAGGAATGGGGACCGCCATGGTGAATCAGGCTGCCGTCCCACACCAGGGCAGTGCACAAAATCACATAGTGCAGCAGCAGACATCAGTCTTGCAGCAAGGTGCGCAGCAAGTGGTTCAACCCTCGAACATGGGGAACTCGCCACAAGGACATTCTCAGCAGGCACCGCAGCAAATGCCTCAGGGCACTAACTCCGGAGGGGAAGACAACCCTGGAAATTGGGGAAATCCACAGGCATACAGTGGGCTGAACTTATATATGAAATAGGACAGCTCACGGGGGACTCTGATATGCTCTATCCTATCAGTGACACCAGACCGTGATAGGGAACCAAGGGTGAATGTCGTCATAGGGGGCAGAGAATATTCCTTCTTAGTTGACACGGGTCGAACGCTCTCGTGCATACGAGAAGGCAAATTTTCCTTCTCTGGCGAGGCCATCGATACTCAGAGTTTCACGGGAGCTCACAGTAGAGTTCCCTTTACAGACGCGCTCCCAGTCTCTGTAGGAGAATGCAAAATGAATGTACCCTTATTGTAATCACGACAGACCCCAGTAAACATCCTGGGTCGGGACTTGATGACAAAGTTGAATATGACAGTCTCATTTACCGAGAATGGTATAGTGTGCTCCACTCCAGGAATGCATTATTCAAATGTATGCAAAATGATTAGAGCATACTCAGGACGCATAGCCATGAGAGCTATACTCTTAGAACCAGAAGTATTTGCATATGGAGTGCGGGTGCTTATGGCGGGATTGCCAGGCCTCGCAGATAAAACTATGAGAACCCCCGATGAGTCCCTATTCAGACCAAGATTACCTATGCACGAAGAGGAGGGACAAGTATTTTCCTTAATGATACAATCTGCTCCAGTGCGAGGGAAAGTGGTATTGGTTGAAGGATATGATGACGAAGGGAAACAATGGTGCGCGATTATCACCATCGAAGAAGGATACCAAGTGACCAATGTCACCGATGACGATCTATTCGAAGAACACCGTGACCTAGAAGAGACAAGGGTGGAAGTGAGTCTCACCTTTTGGGTCAAAATGATTAAACAGGAAGTGCCACAAAGAATGATGATGGCACTGATACGTCCAGAATACTTTGATGATGACATGGCCCAAGTACCCGTCACAGTATGGACTACAGGGCCTTATGACGTTGCCCTCTTGAAGGGGGCAGGTGAAGTAAAAATTAAATTGAAACCAGGAGCAATTTTACCAAGAGCGCGACAATATCCCATGTCCAGAGAAGCGAATGAAGGGATTGCGAAGACAATTTCCGCATTGATGGAACAGGGTATCCTAGTGATGTCAGAATCACCTTGCAACACTGTCATTTACCCCATCAAGCAATCAAAGGGAGGGTCTTGCCGTTTGATCCTAGATTTAAGGGCATTACATGATATTGTTGCAGCCGAGTTCCCTCTTGTCCCTAACCCATCTACAATTCTATGCAACATACCCACTGAGGCAAAATATTTCACAGTGATTAATTTGAAAAATGCATTTTTCTCAATCCCGTTGCAACGTGATTCGCAAGACCTGATGTTGTTTACTTTCAGACAAATGCATCTGAAAAGCACGAGATTGCCACAGGGGTATTGTGAGTCTCCGTCTATCTTCAATAGAGTCCTGCAAATGGACCTAAGCAATATTGCAGGAGACAGTGTTGTCTTGCAGTATGTAGATGACATTCTGATCTGCAGCACCACTGAAGAGCAATGCAGGCGTGACACTGTCCAGCTACTGACTATACTGGCTGAGAAAGGATATAAGGTTGACAAGGAGAAGTTGCAATACTGTCAACAAGATGTACTGTACATAGGCCAGCTAATCTCCCATGATGGGAGAAAGATAACCCCATAAAGAGCTGAAGCTATCATGAACACGACTAAGCCGCTCACGATAAAACAAATGCAGAGCTTCCTAGGCCTGTGCAATTATGTCAGAGCATGGGTCTTCGATTTCAGCTTGTATACCAAGGCCTTGCTTCAGGCTTTGAAGAAATCCCAGGCGACAAAGGAAACAGTCGAATGGACTGAGACAATGGAAAAGGGGTTTGCAGAACTCAAAGGGGCGATTTGTAAGGCCCCAGTTTTAGGGATTCCAAATTATGCAGAGGAATTCTACCTGTTTTCACATACTGATGGTAATTTTATGACGGCAGTACTCGCTCAGCGAACTTCACTGGTGTATAAGCCCCTAGCGTATTACAGTGGGAGTCTGGACCCGGTTATGAGAGGCCACTTCCCATGTAAACAAAATCTTGCTGCCGTCGCATTTGCCATCGAGAAGGCATCATCCATAGTGATGGGGTGCTCCATGACTTTGTATGTCGAGCACTCATTATTCGCCATACTAGAGAAACCAAAGGGAACGCTGACATCTCAGAGAGCATCCGCTTATGAGGTGATTATCTCTAACCCATCGATCAAAATAGTTTGATGTAAAACTGTAAATCCAGCCACGTTCATAGCTGAACCAGTCACAGAGGGAGAACCTATACATGACTGTACAAACTACGAGAAATTCTATGATGAAATCCCCAGGGTAAGAGAAAATGCCCTGGCAGGTGGTGAGATCGTGTTCATTGACGGTTCTTCGAGAACTGATCAAGAAGATGGACAAAGATATACAGGCGTTGCCGTAATAAAACACATGGTAAACAGAGAATTCCAAGTACTCGTTAGTGCACGAATACCATCTCATTATTCAGCACAGGCTGCAGAATTATTGGCGTTCATACTCGCCATTGAGAATCATGCAGAGCAGGAAGTAACGGTGTACAGTCACTCCGCCTATGTAACGTCCACAGTGCATGCAGGACTGGCGTGCTGGAAAAGGAGGTGGTACCTCCGAGCAGAAGGCACGCCAGTACAGCACGCAGCTTTATTGGACAGGCTGATTAAGGCACTACAGCTCCCAGTGGGCATAGCGGTCATGAAATGCACCGCCCACACCAAAGGGATGGATTTCGTGTCACGTGGAAATCATGAAGCAAATACGGAAGCCAAGCGTATGGCATCCAAGACTGAACCGATCATGGACGTGGAAGTGGCACGTACCCATGAAAGGATGATGGTAGCATGAGCCACATCTGAGGCCTATAGCAGTATGGGGCAGACTCAGTTAATGGAGTTACAAGGGGAGGCACCTCAGGAGGAGAAGAATTTGTGGAAACATCGAGGGTGCTCCTTAAGCCCCTCTGACGGATTGTGGAGGCAGGACAGCACTGGTAAACCAGTAAAGCCTGTCGCCCTACTAAAAATAGCATTGGAGCAATTGCACTACCCTATACATATGACAAAAGAAAATCTTGCTGCAGATAACAAGATCGGAGTTATTGCAGACCATCAACACCACTATAAAAGGAATTAACGTGATCAAAGAAGAACTGAGAGCAATCAGACTGATGACCCTCCAGAACAGTGCTGTGCTTGACATGATCACAGCGATGGATGGAGGTGTTTGCGCAAACATCAGAGAATCTTGTTGCACTTTTATACCATCGCACGATAAAGAAAATGGAACCCTAACAGAAGTCATAAGTACGTTGACAAACCTAAAGAACCAGATGATCGACAAAAGTGATGAAGTGGACGATGACAGCTGGTTTGGAGGCCTGTTTGCATGGGTCCCGCAATGGATGGCAGATATATTCAAGATTCTGGGAGCCTTACTAGCAATGATACTGCTAGGATTCTGTGTTATCAAGATAATCATCACACAGTTTCAGAAAACTGCGAAGAAGGCCATTAGGATGAAAATCATGGTCGATGTCGAACCAGGATGGAAGCCCAGAGACCTGACTGACGAAGAAATAAGAGACTTTTTGAATTATAGTGAATTTGCTCCAGAAGGAACAAAATTCACATATCCCAGGAAATGAAGAAAGTATGAAGGAAAATGGATATATTGCAGCCCAATTGGATAATGCCAACTAATGACCTGGAACAAAGACGAACATGTAAAAACAGCAGGAAGTTTGAAAGGAGGGATAAAAATATGGACTCCCAAGATGCACACATTCACGCCATCGTGTACAAACCTGGAAGATGACAAACAAGACATAAATGAATCAAGAAAGACGAACACGAAGGAGGACACAGAAGTGGTCGATGAACCGACCAGAGGGGGAAGTGTAGAGGAGGTCCCAGACATGGTCTGCGCCCCTACCCCTCATTACGAGGTACCAGGAACATACTCACCAAGGTATGTGACATATGAGGAGCAAATGAACCAACAAAGAGCTGCGTTGGGACTCTGCCCAGTGTACATGAGAAGAGCCGTACATGTTGAAGCACCCATAACCAGACAACCATGGGCTGCACATCAGCCTCTTAGACAGCCATACCAGCAGCTGAGACAAAATGAAGAGTACCTACAGACGATCCACGAAGAAACCCAAAGAGCCTTAATGGAAGGCCAGTGAAAATGACACAAGGGCCTGGACAGACTCGCGAATGAACGAAACCGGCTATCGAAGATAGCACGCCAGTGCGAGTAGCTATGAAAATAGATGTAATGGACACAGGAAAGAGATGACGTTAAAACTTAAGGAAACGTTGGTATGAAACAAGATGGAGGTAACCAACCAGTTAATGCGTGTAAATAGGCTTGGAACGCAAGAAGCTAAGAAAGCACTATTGCTTGCAATGCTTAGTAGAAGAATAGTGCGGCATGCGCCATATATATACATATCTACCTCAATGAAGCACGCTATACTAGTGCGACTCCATTTTACAAGGCATAACTAAGCCCAGGCTGCAAGAGGGCCACCAAGGCCGAGATTCATATTCCAGCTAAAGCCAGGAGGGAAGAGCGGAATTGAAACTCAGCAAGAAGTAGCTCATGCTTGAGAATTCAAGGTCAACTCCAGGAAGGGAGGAGAGCGGCAACTCCGGAGAACCGAAACTTAAGAGCATACCAGCCTGCCCCGTGAAGATCAAGATAAGGGGCGCCCAGGCAGGTGGCAAGGCTAAAGGAGAATCAAATACATGAAAAACTGGAAACTGAAGCAAATTCATGGTGAACAGACACGTGACCTGCCAAGCACAAGAAGGCACCAATGTCGGATGTCACCCAGAACCCGAGGGTGCCATAACTTTTCCTGATAAGAGGCTACAGTTTCAAGGCCATACCCAGCCAACTAATTGACACATAGCCCAAAGATACTGATTGATAGAAAGGAGGCAGGGTGAATCCTAGGGCATGAGGCACCTGGGTGTCCATTCTGCATGTTGCTAATTAAAGTGGAGATTTATGTCTAGGTGTGTAACCCACCCAATCACAATGGACCAAATAATCTAGGGTTCTATAGCTTGTAGAACCAATGAGACATCGTAGTTGTCATGACGTCTGTCACGCGTGATGTAGAGGGTTGGACATAGACGCCCACCCGATAAGAGTTATCCAATCCACATGCTTAGTTACCATATACAGATATAGCACCTATACTTAAGTTACCTTTCCTAACCAATTATATTGCATGACGAGTTTTGTAGAGTTAAACGTCAATGATGATGAGTTTTATGTATAAAAGTTACTGTTCAACTGAAGTTTGTGGAAGTCGGAGCGAGACAGGCGATCGCAAGAATGCTGATTTCCAATTGTTTCCCTGTTTGATGTACTTGTCATCAAACAGACTTCCCTTTGCCAAACTACTGAGTCTTCCTTATTGAGTTGTGTTGAAGTAAGTGAATCCTGCACCCCCATTCCTCACGTGGTGCAGCTATCTTGTCTTACAAGTACTAGAGGGTGAGCACTGGCCTATGGGCCTGTCAGTGGTTATCCTGTCCTCTTTTACACT
The DNA here is from genome assembly GCF_040938575.1 of Ambystoma mexicanum. Lineage (NCBI taxonomy): Eukaryota > Metazoa > Chordata > Amphibia > Caudata > Ambystomatidae > Ambystoma > Ambystoma mexicanum. The sequence continues at coordinate 358,390,875 of NC_090928.1, forward strand.
CTTACCACTGAGTCAAAGGCTGTTTTAAAGTCGACAAAGGCGACATATAACTGTTGCTTTGTACTAGATTGGTTGGCAATGATGGTATTTAAGGTCAGCAAATTGATGTCTGTTCCAAGACCTTTCAAAAAGCCTGTTTGCCATGGATCTCGTAAGTTCTCTTTCGTTAGCCAACTATTGAACTCTATGATTATTATATGAGCGAATATCTCGCCCGGGCCGTCCAAAAGGGCTATGGGTCTATATGAAGCCGGATCAAGTCTATTCCCCTTTTTCAAAATAGGAATGAGTTTAGATTACTCTGGTAATTTGCCTGTGCGCACTACTTCCTTGAATATCTTGGTTAGTATGGATGCCCAGATTGATGGATTTTCCTTCAGCATTCTATTATCCAGCCCGTCTGGTCCCGAAGCACGAGACGAGCTAAGTTTGGAGATGTAAAACCGCACATCCTCATAGTCAAATTCAATTGAGTGATTCCAGGTTCTACTCTCAGTATTTAGATGGAAGTCTACTACAGGAGTCTGATATATTTTTAGGAAGTAGTCACACCAAGTTTTTGCCACAACAGAATTTATCTGAACAGAGTCCTTATCTTTGTACGTTGCTTTGTTTAATAGACCCCATATCTCAGCTGAAGATTTTGATACAATTGTCTTTAACATTTGCTCACTGTCCCTTTGATAACATATCGCCTTTCTGCCTCTTTGCCAGTTTTTATATACTGATTGAAGATGTTTAATTTGGGACATCTTTTCTTCTAGAGATAAGTGGCTTAGCAACCGTATTTGTTTTCTTAGATCAGCCTTTTTGTTCTTAACATCGGCATCAAAGAGATGTGGATGTCTATAGTTGTTACCTTGCACGGGGGCAACAACCGACACATATCTTTACATTGATGACACATAGTCCAACCCCTGATGATTTAAGAGAGATCTGTCAAATGTTACCAGCGATGGTTCTGACCATCTTATCCGATTTCTAGCATTATTTACTTTTAATTTGCTTCCATACATCCCAGTTTGTTTCAAATGGTGTTTTATTTCCCACCCCCATGTTAAACATAGCTGGCCGTGACCACTCCGTGAATTTGATCTTACATCTAGGGTTTGGATCATGTTCATCAATGTGCCACTTACAAATATGTAATCAATTGTCACTTCCAGAGGGCCTTTATGCCATGTGCTGGCTGATGGTATGTTACCCTCCACTGTGCCATTTAGCATTACAAACTGCATATCTTTCATAATATGACACCACCTTTGTTCTTCCAGGGATTGCTTCCTTGCTTTTTTTCCATTAGATGCAGATTCAAATCACCCATGACCAATATGAAATCAATGTGCTTTCCCACAGATATTTTAGAGAAAACATTTTCTAAATGGTCAAAGAAGGAATCCGGTGTCAAGTGAGACCTACCCCAGTATATATTGACAAGTATGATAATAAATGTACCTTTAGACAATTCAATAACTTGAATAAAAGGAGTTAAAGTGTCATACATAGTTACTTTAAAGCCTCTTGGTAGTCGGAATGCTGGTTCTATTACTATTTCATACTCATCCCATATTGGGGCCTCCATCAGCAACGTTTTTTGTAACACCCTAGATCAAAACTGTTTAGCTCACTATTTCGGAAATGTGTAAAATGAAAGAACCCTCGGATGTTCCGAGATAAGAGGTGAATTTTTTTTGTTATTGGGATTGTTATGATTGGTGTTGCTGATGTTCCTCCATTTGAAGTTGCTTGGTGTTATTAGCTCCATATATGCGGATAATCCACTTCATGGTGCCTGGCTTGTCTCCTCTTGTTGTATCCGTATCCTCTTTATATAGGTTAAAGCCAATTGAGAAAAATGTATCCCTTGCAAGCCAGAAAATGTCAGCCAACACAGCATAGCGGACTGAGATTCGAGACTTGGATAGGTCTTGATCATCCAGAAACTCGATTCTGTCAATGTCTGTTATATTTATATTCCGCAATTGTGGTATTTCTTTGCATATATTTAGTACACTCACTTGATTTAAATCAATTTGCACAAAGGGATGTTCTCTACATTCCAATATAAATGAATGATGATTGCTTCACACTCGATTATTATTATAGGTGCTCCTTTTTGAATTGTGGATTGGTTAGACATAAGTGTATTTTTCTTCCATTGCGATGATTGCCCCAAGTATTCAACATCTGATCAAACAGGCTTAGGACCATATAGTGTAGGTCTGTATCCCAACTCTGGGGGCCCTTCAGTACCGGCTCTCGAATGGGCATGCTCATTCTGGTTGATAGCCATACAGTATTCCACAGTTTTATTTATTTCTTCTCTTATTTGTGACGCGGTTAACCCAGCAGATTCAGGCTCTTGGTCTCGCGAAGAAGTTGCTGTGGCAGGGGGCTGCTGGAATGGGTCCTTTTCCTTCTCATTCATCAATACAGTCTCTGCTACTAGATCATCCAATGGTTTATACACCAAATTAGGTATGACTTTTCCATTAGCATTCTCAGGATGTTGTTTTAGAAGGCTAGTAGAATCACTTTTCGTTTCTTCTTTAGTATCTTTTTCTTTTGGGGCATTCAATATCTTTAAAAAGCGTCTTGTTTTGGCATTTAATCTAACAATTTTTTGAATGGTGGTAGACTTTTTAATGTTGTTTCTTGGTCTTTTCACCAGTTGATTTTTTTTTTTCTAGAGTCCACTTCTTGTGTCAAATTTATCACCTTTTGTTGAGCTTTCTCACTATCAACAATCTCTTCTCTCTGGTCGCCCCTTGATCTATGTTATGTTTAACATTGTCAAAGACATTATAACATGGCAGGCTTAACTGCCTGACCTCCACGAGATCAGCAGAGTCCTTTGTTTGAGAGATCTTATTATCACAGTGTTTGCTCACAGTCTCCATAGTAGTATCCGATAGAACGCTACCACTTTCAAGGGCTGTGTTTTCTTTTACGCTAATGTTAATGGCAGCAACTTCCACGTCTAAACGTGTGTTTAGTTCCAACAATTTATCTTGTTTTGCTTTATTGCCATTAATAAGTTGCATCTTGGTTGGCCCAGGCCCTTGGCCAGCCCCTTGAATCTAAAACAGGCAAATGTCATTGTCCTTTCATGCTGTTTGATTTCGGCTTTTATTCATTTGTTTTTTATCTGATACACTTTTTTTTTTGGTCATTTTTCCTGGACTGGCGTATGCAGATTTGGTAACACAACCTTTGTTGTTATGGGTTCACGGTCATTAAATAACATTGCATTTACAATCGCATTCCTGACTTCAGAGTGTAATGACCTTTTTCCATTTAAATATGATTTAAGGGGTATAGATTGATTTTGTGTTTGGTTTAAATTAAACGACCACCGTGTGAACAGCACACGCTGTTTCCAATTTACACCACCCACAAGGCGGCTCCTACCAAGCTCACTTGGGGTAACTTTGTATCCACTTATGCAGCCCTCACCGACCAAAAGGAGTTTTCTGATGGGCTGTATTGTCTAATAAACGATAGAAGGTGTACCAAATTTAAACAAAAAGTCTGATGTTAAGGCTACCAATGAACACACATTCACTATAACCGTTAGCACCCAACAGTCCCTTAATGATAAAAGCTAAACCTGTGGCAGCGTTTTACAATATCAACATATGTAATATGGATTTCAACACATACACAAATGTTACCTCCAGTCAGATAAGGATTAGAGAGCCACCCTCCACACTAGACAGCGAGACAGTACACTTCACCACTGCACTTCCACATATGCGCGCGCACAAATGCGCACGTGAAAGTTAATGAAAGGGTGGCTGGGTAATGTGGGAGTGGTTTCCACATGATTTGTTTCCCCTTTTTTTAAAACTTGCTCCTGTAACAAAGCAAGAAAGGGCCAGTTACTATGGTTTACTATGGACACACAGTCCACAAAATGTCCCAGTCCACAAGAGAGTCCAAGTGCGTTAGCACAGTCCATTAATGATGTTCACCTGTAGCTTTATCAGCGACAGCAACAGAAAGCAGTCAGAATCCAAAAAGGGCAGAATCCCCAGCAAGCCAGCGAGACAGTACACTTCACCAGTGCACTTCCACAAATGCTCATGCACACATTAGTTAAAGGGTGGCTGGGTAATGTGGGATTGGTTTCCACACGATTTTTTCCCCTTTTTTAAAAACATGCTCCTGTAGCTTTATACACGTTTGTGCAGCGACAGCATCAGCCAACAGCCAGAATCCAAAAAAGGGCAGAATCCCCAGCTAGACAGCGAGACAGTACATTTCACCAGTGCACTTCCACAAATTAGCATCCCAGTGTACCAATTCTAGAAGTTTCCAGTAGTAAAAACAGGATTGTTTTGTTATATAAAAATATAGAGAAATGTAAAGCATATATTAGTGTATTGACAATGCACAATTTGGGAGGCTGTGATTCCAATTATTACTCATTGGATAATTTTCCCACTTTTATTAGAAACTCATTATATGCTCAGAAACCATCAATTCGCCCTTGGCTTTACTTTAAGTAAATTCAGGATTCTAAGAAATGAATGCGGAATAGCATCAGATGGGTGATTGGTAATTGTAAGAATACTGCTGTTAAGCAGAGAGACACATTAATTAAGAAACTCTAACAAAAATATGTAAGCAAGATCAAATCTCTTTGGTCCCTTATGTATGAAAAGGTGGGGGAAATCATGCTGAATTGTATTAAAAATAAAGCAGACATAAATAATTGGCAGTTAGTGAAGGAGAGAGATAACTACCAGTTGTAGGAGATCTTACATTTAGCCTTAGACAAGGATTATACAGTTACTTTAATCAAAATATAGCAGCAATTCAAGGATTCCAGGACAAAATGGCCTATCGAACAAACTAATTGAAGGAAATTCAGAATTGTGGGTCTCAATTTTATATGTATTATTTGAGTCAATCATACAAAAGCACGCAACTCCAGATTCTTGGAAACTCACCCATTGTGTGCTGGTTTACAAGAAGGGCAAGAAGGGCAACTGGCGAGCACCTTCAAATTATAGGCCGATTGACCTTCTTGATGCCGAAGAAAAACGTTTCGTCACTTATCTTAGAGGAGCTACAGTTGTGGGCTGAAACCAATGGCATTTTAAAAACTTACCAGGTGGGCTTTAGAGCTGGGGCTGATATCCCACTTGCATGCTGTGTGATGAACCCACCTCAACTGTCTGTTGGGGAGAAGTCAGAATCTCAATCCGTTTGACAAGATCTATCTCTTGCATTTTATCAGGTCAATGAAGAGAGATTATGGACGAAGCTTACAGGGTGGGGAATCCCTCATGGTTTGTCCGCAATCCTGGTACACCTCCACTCTAATAGAGAACAAAACAAATCCAAATTATGGATAACTGCGTCCCCTACACATTTTCAATCAGGCATATGGCCTAAATGGATTAAACGAAAAAGAGATTTTTTAAATATCAGTCAATAATACAATTTAATATCTCTTAAAGATTCAGAGTTCCAATATGTAGTAGATTCCAAAAGAGGAAAAATTCCAGGAGTCGTTTTCTTTAGAGAAAGATGGTCTTCTCTGATTTATTGATTTTTTCTAGTTGCCCAACGCGTTTCGAGATAACATTCCCTCTTCATCAGGGGCTTAAGTTTCAAAATCACAAGCATCTACAAAACATATATAGAAAATAATTCAATCTTGTCCAAAAGATTTCAAACCTTAGTAGTAAAAGAACTCATATTGCCCCAAGTCACTTCACTTGTCCAGGTAGAGCTTAATTTCAATAAAACAGTGTTTCATTTTTCTAAACCTAGGGTTAATCTCGTATGGATAACATGTCCTTTCTGTTGTAGATTATCTAAAGATACCTTAATCTAAATGCGCGGGCGGCGTCAGAGATGATGGCGTCACTCGTGCATGCGCGAGCCACATCAGTGATATTCATTAGCTGATAGTTAGTAAACAGGATATGTCAAGAATTATAAAAAATGTGTTTATGTATCAGTGGCCAAAGAGATATTGGCGCCACCCATGAATCTGATACCCATCTGCTAGGGTATGAAGAATATACTTGAATGACGTCATTTTCAGATGTGATTAGGTACTGCGGATTAGTAAGGGCTGGATAACTGAGAGCTAGGAATATGTGGGAAAGTATAGGTGGTACTGGATATAATTCATCCTGTATGAGAAAGGTGAAAAGCCTGTGAAGACTGGGTGTTAAAGAAACAGAGAAGTTAATTTAAAAATCATGATAAATGAAGTCACATGGAAGTAGAATCACAAAGAATTGTTTTGCATTAAAAGAAGTAGAATGGAAATGGAATAGTCATTTTCCAATGTAGTCTAACCCCAAGATTTATGGGTGTACAATCTTGTGTTCATCACAATCGGCATCTGAAACATTCAAAACTTAAAGTGCTCTAATCAGAACATACATTACAAAGTCAGTTTCTAATGTAGTCTTACCCCAAGGCCCATGTGTGTACAGTCTTGTGTTGATCACAATAGGCATCTGAATCATTCCAAACACGATGTGCTCTATTTAGAACATACATATAAAAGTCATTGAAATTAAGTGGTTGGAATCAAGAGATTAAATAAAGGATAGACCTTGTACGTGCAATATGTTTGTATGCCTACAGGAATGGACCTAAATAGTATTCTTCATTTAGTCTTAGGGGATTCATAGCATCAAGTTTATTGATCCAAAACAGTTCCCTTTGTGCCAGTAATTTAGGTAAATTACCCCCTCTGCTGAATGGACGTATGACTTCCAATATTGCCAGTCTCATTTGGGAGGCATTGTGTCTCATATCTCGGAAATGTCTGTAGACAGGTGAACTTATGTTTTTAGTCCTTATGCATGATTTGTGTTCCGTCCACCTGTTTTTGGCCCTTCTGTTGGTTTTCCCAACATAGTATTTTCCACAGGGACATCGTATCGCGTAAATGACGTTTTTTGTGTCACATGTCGCAAAATTCTTTAAAAAAATCTTTTTGCCTGTTTGTGGGTGACGTATGTGATCTCCTTTGATCAGATTAGTGCAGTGCTGACAGTGTAGACAGGCAAAAGTGCCAACTTTTGGTTTGCTTAACGTCCTCTGTGTTGTTGATTTCACCCTTTCCGCTCGTATCAGTTGGTCTCTAAAGTTCCTTCCTCGTTTGTAGGCCATCATGGGTGGATCAGGGAATATTCGTGACAGAATTTCACCTGATTTAATCAATTCCCAATTTTTATGGATGTTTCTTTTAACTTGAAAACTCTGACTTGAAAATGTGAGCGTGTGTATTAAGTTTTTCTCTTCTTCCCTCTTCTGTTTCCCTTGTATGAGAGCATTTCTGGCATGAGTTTCAGTCCGTTCAATAGCTTTATTGATAGTATCTGGAGGGAATCCTCTGTCCATGAATCTTCTTCTCATGGTGTTATATTCGTCCTGTAGTGTGTAGGTCTCTGATGTAATCCTTTTCACTCGCAGTAGCTGGCTGTAAGGTAAATTGTCTTTCTAGTGTTTCGGATGGTGACTCATGTGATGTAGGCAGCTATTCACATCTGTTGGCTTTCGAAAAATCTTAGTTTTGATGTTTGTGCCAGTGTATTCCAATGTGACATCGAGCAAGTTGACCTCAGGTTTACCAATTTCAATCGTGAACCCTATTCTTGGGTTTCACGTGTTCAAATAGTTCCAAAATTCAAGAAGCTCTGTTTTAGTTCCTTTCCAAATTCCAAATATATCGTCGATGTATCTCAACCAGATTAGTATTTTGTTTTTCCAATTGGGGTTGTCCAGTACATGTACTTTCTCATAGTGGTACATGAAGATGTTAGCGTAGGATGGGGCCACTGAGGACCCCATTGAGGTACCTGAGGTCTGAAGATAGTATCGTCCATTATACCTAAAATAATTGTTGTACAGGATGATATGAAGTAATTCTAAAGCGAAAATCTTATGGATGTTGATCTCTCTGTGGGACAGCAGGAACCATTCCATAGCCTCAATACCTTCTAGGTGTGGGATGGAAGTATATAGGCTATTTACATCCATTGTGAAGAGTAGTAGGTTTTCTTCAGGTAACTGTAATGATTGTAGGATTCTCAAAAAATGTGTAGTGTCCTTAAGGTATGCGCTTATTGATTGTACAAGCGGTTGAAGAGCAGTGTCCAGATAAGTAGCCAGAGGTTGGAAAATGCTGTCCGTTCCTGCAACAATTGGATGGAATGGTGGATCACTGGTATTCTTGTGTATCTTTGGGAGTCCGTAAAAGACCGGAGTAACAGGGTGTTTCTGGATTAAGTAGTCTGCTGTTTTTTCAGAAATCCTGTTCATGGCTTCAGCTTTTTCGACTGTTGTTTGAATAATGGCAATTGTTCCTAGTCCTGGGTCATTATCAAGTAGTTTGTAAGTATGTTCATCTTCTAGAAGTTTCATACACCCCTTGTCGTAAAGTGTGGTGTCCATGAGTACCAGGGCACCCCCTTTATCCGCCTGTTTGAGGGTAAGAGTGTTGTCTTCTGCTAGTTGTTAAATGATTTTTAGTTGGTGTTTCCTGATGTTACATTTTTTGGGGGGAACATATTTAATGCATTTAAGATCCTTCATAGTTTTCTGTTTGAACAGATTTATAAGCGGATGGTTCCTCTGAGGGTGAAAGGCACTCTTGTTTTTCATTTCCAAATACCTAGGGGTTTCCCTAGGTTGTAGATTCTCCTCTATGTTGTTAAAGAATACTTTTAACTCCATCTTTCTAACTAATTTAAACAAATTAACTTCCTCTTCAAAGAAGGTAGTGGAGTTGGTTGGAATAAAGGAAATTCCTAAGTTTAATGTCTCAATTTGTGCCGTGGTGAGTTGCTTAGATGAGATGTTGATGACCAGGTTTTTTTCTATTTCTTTTTCTGCCGTAGTTTTCTTCTGTCCTCGTCTTGTTTTGCGTTTCCTAAAAAAAGACATGGTTGTGTATCAGGTATGGATCCTGGTCTTGAATCTTCAAGATTTTCTGGAGTTAAATTATCCGTTGAGGTTGTTGCTGCTGGAGGATGGCTTCTATCCTCAACTTCACCGCTTAGTACTTCACTACTGTCGGTATTGCTGTCTGGTGTATTCTGTGGTCTCTGTGGTCTCCTTGGTGTTGGTCTATTGTTTGCGTAGAACTCCTGCCACGAGTAAACAATATCTCTGGCGTAATCCAAGGAGTCACAATGAAATTTTCGGATCTTGCGTTGTTCTATGTCTTGTTTGTATGCGTCCAATTTAGTATTAGTATCTTCCAAGATTTGTTTGAGTTCAGTGTCAGTCTTGAGTTTTGACAATTGTACTGTGACTTCTTCTATTTCCTGTTGTAGTGTTAGTACAGATTTAGATAGTTCTTCTATGGTAAATAGAATCAGGTCCAATGAACATTTGTTGAGGATATTTTCCCATCCTTTGACAAATTCTTTATTTTCTTTACAGAGGGTTGGTTTAAGGTAGATTCTCAACCCTCGTGGTATTCGTTTGGCTCTATAATACTGGGCAAGTGTAGTTGCGTGGAGTTTTTGCGACATCTTTTTTCTAATTAGGCGTTCTAATTTTTGAATTAGGCGTTCTGGATTATTTCCAATGATGTAACTTTACTTGTGTCCTTGATCAATCCTAAGATTCTTGTGGCATCTTCCTCTGTGAAGGCTAAAGTTGTGGCTGATGTATCTGTTAATGTGCTGATACTTGAAAATGACATGTTCTATCGACTGGGTGCTAGATACCAACCCACCTCAGTGGGAAACTATAACTAACAAAACACAAGGTAACACTTGCACACCAATTTTCAATTAGGATTCCACGAAACATGGGTAATTGTTATTCAAAAAGTAGGTTAGCAATATTTCAGGTGCAGGGGAGAATGGCTCAGCCTTGGTATCTAGACTGGGATACAAATATAGAACAAAAGAAATCCAAATTACGGATAACTGCGTCCCCTGCACACTTTCAATCAGGCATATGGCCTAAATGGATTAAACGAAAAAAGAGATTTTTTAAGAATCAGTCAATAATACAATTTATTATCTCTTAAAGATTCAGAGTTCCAATATGTAGTAGATTACAAAAGAGCAAAAATTCCAGGAGTCGTTTTCTTTAGAGAAAGATGGTCTTCTCTGATTTATTGATTTTTTCTAGTTGCCCAACGCGTTTCGAGATAACATTCTCTATTCATCAGGAGCTTAAGTTTCAAAATCACAAGCATCTACAAAAACATATATAGAAAATAATTCAGTCTTGTCCAAAAGATTTCAAACCTTAATAGTAAAAGAACTCATATTGCCCCAAGTCACTTCACTTGTCCAGGTAGAGCTTAATTTAAACAAAACAGTGTTTCATTTTTCTAAACCTAGCGTTAATCTCGTATGGATAACATGTCCTTTCTGTTGTAGATTATCTAAAGATACCTTAATCTAAATCATCTATTAATCAAACACATCATTTTTTTTTTATAGGTGTATTAAACCAGAGCCCATCTTGATAAACGAAAGGATAGCAGATTAAAGTTTAAAATGAACAAACTCACTTAGGCTGTGTGAGTCTAAAGGTCTTTTTTTCGAAAGGAGTAAAAGAGAAGGACTCACCCTTCTTCCACAGTCTGGGAAAGAGAAGATAGGTGCCAGGGCTGGGAGCTGGTAATCTCCGAGGTGTAATCAGTACAGTGGAGACAGCCAAGTCTCAAGTGATGAAAGGTCAGAATCCGACTCCTAAAGGAGTTGAGAAAGTGCATGTCAAAAATTATGATAGTAGATAGGAGTGTGTGATGAAAAAAAGGGGGGGCATCCATATTACCTTATTTCTGTAGGTGGCTGTAACAGAGAAGCAGTCAGGAAGCGGACCTTTCCGACTGCCTCTGTTGCGCCTCTTTTTATATATGAAGTGTGGGACCTATGACGTCACCCGCGCATGCGCGAGCGGCGTCAGAAGTGAAGAAGGGTGAGTCCTTCTATTTTTTTTGTTTTGTTTAAGCTCTACCTGGACAAGTGAAGTGACTTGGGGCAATATGAGTTCTTTTACTATTAAGGTTTGAAATCATTTGGACAAGACTGAATTATTTTCTATATATGTTTTTTGTAGATGCTTGTGATTTTGAAACTTAAGCCCCCTTGAAGAGAGAATGTTATCTCGAAACGCGTTGGACAACTAGAAAAAATCAATAAATCAGAGAAGCCCATCTTTCTCTAAAGAAAACGACTCCTGGAATGTTTCCTCTTTTGGAATCTACTACATATTGGAACTCTGAATCTTTAAGAGATATCAACAGGGTAATTCATAGAATTTCGCAGAAAAGTGTCGCAAGCGGCTGGCGCAGAGTGTCCGCTTGCGATTGTCTGCGACAGGCGCGTGCGCCAAAACCGATTTCCGCACACAGCGTATTCATGGATTTCAGGCTCCCAAACCAGCCGTGGTGCAGAGTATCGCAGCGACCCTGCAGCAGCACCAGTAACACCCCCAAGAACGCCCTCGCGCAAGTAAAAGCCATCAAAATCGCTAAATCATCGCAAAGGCCTGCGCTAACCCTGAACCAGTTATAGGGCTGCCAAACAAGGAACGCAAAGCGGGTAACGTTCATATCAGGGGAACGCGGGAAGTTTTACATGCGATTAGCCAGGGTATGTGTATGACAGGGGTACGCGTGAAGTTAAACACGCGATTAGCCAGGGTACGTGTATTACAGGGGTATGCAGGAATTTTCACACGCGAATTGGCTGGGTACGTGTATGACAGGGGTACGCGTGAAGTTTTACACGCGATTAGCCAGGGTACGTGTATTACAGGGGTGCGCGGGAATAATCACACGCGATTTGGCTGGGTACGTGTATTACAGGGGTGCGTGGGAATTATCACACGCGATTTGGCTGGGTACGTGTATTACAGGGGTGCGCGGGAATAATCACACGCGATTAGGCTGGGTGGGTCCTCACAGGTGTTCCCTGTACACCCTCCACGGCCCCTGCAGGCAGCCCACAAAAAAGGGGACTACCCTGCACACCTGCTCATGTCTCCCACCCCCCAGCCCCCCCAGCAGTGTGGGGCACCCTCCACCAGGCCCCCACTCATGTCCCCTATCACCCCCACCCCCCAGCAGTGCAGGGGCAGCCTCCACCAGGCCCCCACTCATGTCTCCCACCACCCCACCCCCCAGCCACCATGGGCAGCCTCCACCAGGCCCCCACTCATGTCTCCCACCACCCCCACCCCCCAGCCACCATGGGCAGCCCGCACCAGGCCCCCACTCATGTCTCCCACCCACCCCCACCCCCCAGCCACCATGGGCAGCCTCCACCAGGCCCCCACTCATGTCTCCCACCACCCCCACCCCCCAGTAGTGTAGGGCACCCTCCACCAGGCCCCCACTCATGTCCCCTATCACCCCCACCCCCCAGCCACCATAGGCAGCCTCCACCAGGCCCCCACTCATGTCTCCTACCCACCCCCACCCCCCAGCCACCATGGGCAGCCTCCACCAGGCCCCCACTCATGTCTCCCACCACCCCCCTCCCCAGCCACCATGGGCAGCCTCCACCAGCCCCCCACTCATGTCTACCACCCACCCCCACCCCCACCCCCCAGCCACCATGGGCAGCCTCCACCAGGCCCCCACTCATGTCTCCCACCACCCCCACCCAGCAGCCACCATGGGCAGCCCCCACCAGGCCCCCACTCATGTCCCCTATCACCCCCACCCCCCAGCCACCATGGGCAGCCCCCACCAGTCCCCCACTCATGTCTCCCACCCACCCCCCCAGCCACCCTGGGCAGCCCCCACCAGGCTCCCACTCATGTCTCCCACCCACCCACCCCCCCAGCCACCATGGGCAGCCCAGACCAGGCCTCCACTCATGTCTCCCACCAACCCCCACCCCCCAGCCACCATGGGCAGCCCCCACCAGGCCCCCACTCATGTCCCCTATCACCCCCACCCCCCAGCCACCATGGGAAGCCCCCACCAGGCCCCCACTCATGTCTCCCACCACCCCCACCCCCCAGCAGTGTGGGGCACCCTCCACTAGGCCCCCACTCATGTCCCCTATCACCCCCACCCCCAGCCACCATGGGCAGCCCCCACCAGGCCCCCACTCATGTCTCCCACCCACCCCCCCAGCCACCATGGGCAACCCCCACCAGGCTCCCACCCATGTCCCCTATCACCCCCACCCCCAGCAGTGCAGGGGCAGCCTCCACTAGGCCCCCACTCATGTCTCCCACCACCCCCACCCCCCAGCCACCATGGGCAGCCCCCACCAGGCCCCCACTCATGTCCCCTATCACCCCCACCCCCCAGCCACCATGGGCAGCCCCCAGCAGGCCCCCACTCATGTCTCCCACCCACACACCCCCCCAGCCACCATGGGCAGCCCCCACCAGGCTCCCACCCATGTCCCCTATCACCCCCACCCCCCAGCAGTGCAGGGGCAGCCTCCACCAGGCCCCCACTCATGTCTTACCACCACCCCCACAACCCAGCCACCATGGGCAGCCTCCACCAAGCCCCCACTCATGTCCCCTATCACCCCCACCCCCCAGCCACCATGGGCAGCCCCCACCAGGCCCCCACTCATGTCTCCCACCCACCCCCACCCCCGGCCACCATGGGCAGCCTCCACCAGGCCCCCACTCATGTCTCCCACCACCCCCACCCCCCAGCAGTGTGGGGCACCCTCCACCAGGCCCCCACTCATGTCCCCTATCACCCCCACCCCCCCGGCCACCATGGGCAGCCCCCACCAGGCTCCCACCCATGTCCCCTATCACCCCCACCCCCCAGCAGTGCAGGGGCAGCCTCCACCAGGCCCCCACTCATGTCTCCCACCACCCCCACCCCCCAGCCACCATGGGCAGCCTCCACCAGGCCCCCACTCATGTCCCCTATCACCCCCACCCCCAGCCACCATGGGCAGCCCCCACCAGGCCCCCACTCATGTCCCCTATCACCCCCACCCCCCAGCCACCATGGGCAGCCCCCACCAGGCCCCCACTCATGTCTCCCACCACCCCCACCCACCAGCCACCATGGGCAGCCCCCACCAGGCCCCCACTCATGTCTCCCACCCACCCTCCCCAGCCACCATGGGCAGCCCCCACCAGGCCCCCACTCATGTCCCCTATCACCCCCACCCCCCAGACACCATGGGCAGCCCCCACCAGGCCCCCACCCATGTCCCCCTGCCCACAGGCCCTGACAATCCTCAAGCATGGGCCTCATGGCCAGCCACCACAGCCCAAAGACACAACCAAGTATTACATGCGCCCATGATACTACTCCAATGGAAACAATGTTAATCAACACATGTGTCTCACACACACACACACAATGGTTGCAAGTGAACCTGAAAACCCATATCATGACATGCATGAAAACAATGAGATGAAACCACACATTGAAGAATGAAAAAATCCAAATAATGTATTAATAACAACAGTAATGGCAAACAAAATTAAACAAAATACACAAGTAAAAAAAAACAAAATTAAGCTGGCTGTCCCTTTTCAAATTAAAATCAATAAATGATAATCCAAAAAAATAACTTCCAAAGTTCAACTCCATAAAAAGGAAATGAAGGGAAAAAAGAAATAGAAAACCATTGCTCCATGGGAAAAAATGTTCATAGTAAAAAAAATGTCCAAATCCAAAGTCCAACTATGTACAAAGTATTCAGGGTCCATCATCCCAACAGAAGAAATGAAACCTACCAAAAAACCTAAAATGGGACTATATACAAAAGGTGGAGCAGTGTCCGTCGACTCCAAATAAAAATAAACTATAAAGGAAACCCATCACTAAATAACTATATACAATGGCGGCGGGCCAGTCCAGCGGCTCACTTAGTGGTGTTTCGGGCCAGGGCATCATAGAACTCCTCGTCTATGTCCCGGAGGCAGTCCTGTTCCATGGCCCCGAGGGTCCGCAGGGACGCCGACATGTTCACCTCCAACTCCCTGCGGATTGCCTCGAGGCACTGGGCCGCCTCAGGGCCCTCCGCATGGAGTTCTCCACCCTGACCATCGTGAGCCGCGCCTCTTCCGCCCGCCGCCGCTCCGCATCTATGGCGTGGCAAACCGCTGCCACACGGAAGACACTTCCCGTCCAGGGTCCTCCTGCCCTCCGGCCGATGCCTGCCCCTCCAATGTTGAAGGCCCCGAGCTATCGTGGCTCCCACCTACAGCCTCCTGCTGCTGCAGCTGCTGCTGTCCATGTGCCCTGTCCGATGGTGCCTGCACATCCTCCTCCAGCTGGGGTGCAGTCGTTGATGTGGCCACCCCTGCTGGACGTCCGACTCCCGACTGTGGCAGGGATCTGTTGTCCACCAGCCTGGCCGCACGGTTGGAGGCAGCTCCACAGGGCACCCAGGTGACACATGGGTGGGAAGATGGCATGGAGGACGACTGGGGCATAGGAGGTTCCGTGGAGGAGGGGGTCGGAACAAGGTCCAGGAAACGGAGGAATCCAGCCCTGGTGAGCTGTCCCAGTGGGTCAACGCAGTCAACGAGCCATGCGAGAAGACGTGCAGACTCATCATGAAAAGACTGCAGGTCAGCTCGCATGGCCCATTGACGCAACGCCACCCCACCCTGGACAGGCTCAACCTGGTGCAGGATAGCCACATCCGCAGGGAGAGGAAGGCCAGGTGTTGTAAGCCAATCCCCTCCCTGAGAACAGGTCTGGAGGTAGGCATCCCCGCTGGTGCAAGATGTTGCAGTGACAGGAGCAGGGACAGGATTGCACACAGGCACCTCCGCGGCGGCCTGTGCTGCCTCCTGTCCCAGATCCTTCACTGCACCACTAGCACCAGTGGAATCCCCACCTCCAGACCCCGCCTCTGTCGCTTGCACGGCTTCCTCCTCCTCCAAACCCCCCACCAACCTGGATGACTCCGTGCCATCTTCCTCCATTGGGCCCTGTGGGGTCCCAGCTGCCCCTTCTGCTGCCGAGGAGTCCAACTCCAACCTCCGCCTCTTGGACCTCCCCTCGGCAGCTGCGGCCTGGGACACGGCACCGGACTCCTCACTCCCCGACAAGATCAGAACCTGGGCGGGGATCCGGGCCTTGCGTCTCCGGCTGGTGTTGCGACCCCTGCCGCTGTGCTCCACAGCACCTTCTCCGCCCTCTTCATAAGTTGACGCTGCAGACAGGGAGAAAGAAAACACAGGCATCAGGGCACTGTCCAATGGAATCATACACACATGACAGTCATACACGAGTGGCATTGGTAAACCTCAGACATGGCATCACAATCCCCAACACACATGTCATTTCAACCTGCACACATGAGCCATACCACAGCCATATTGCAACAGCCAGCACCATCCATTCACATACAACAGCATGAGCAGCCAAAGGTCATCCACACATCACATGCAACATAGGGAGTACACTACACATGCACACACACCACCAAACTTGCATGCATGTGTACACCTCCACCAACTGTCGCAGTGTTCCGATCGACATCCATGTCACACCTGACAATCATTCCTCCACATCCTGTGCCATGCAAGCCCACACACACAAGCACCATCCGTGTGTCACACATGAGACACCTCGCATGTGTCAGCCTCACGGCCCTGTACACCCCCCCTACTTGCCCACATAAAAATACATGTTCAACCTGCACACTCATGGCACACCACACGCACAGCTTATAATCAGTATGCATGTACACTTACCACTCGACTCCAGACGGGTCTGCCTCTCAAGGACCTGGACGTGGAGCGCTGGGGATATGCGTTCCAGGATCCTCATCTGATCTTCCGACAAGTGGCCCCGGCGCCCCTTAGCATCCGCTGCCTTCAGGAGGCGCCGGACCTTGTTGAGGGTCCTGGACCTGAAGTCCTCCCAGCGCTTCCTGACACGTTCGTAATCGCGGACTGCCACCTCTTCCGCGTTGATGGCAGTCACGATGTCCATCCAGATCCGAGTCCGTCCTTCCTTGTCGGCGCGCAACCTTCCGAAGAGGGCATCATACTGCCCCAGGACATGCTCCACTAGGACACCAACTTCGGTGGCAGTGAAGCTGGTGCCCCTCTGCCTCCTTGGCCGGGGGTTGCCACTGGTGCCAGATGTTGCAGTGCCCGACATGGCAACCCCAGAGGGAGGAGTGGGTGGGCAACTGGGTCCTGGGGCTGGGCTGTGGGGCGATGGAAAATCAGTTGGGAGTCTCTGGTTCCAGCAGGGGAGGTCACAGCAACAGCACCCCTGGCTGATGTGCAGGCAGCAAATGGCAGGGGACGTGGGCAGCATGCAGTCAGGCAGCAGCAGATGGCAGGTGGGAGCGTGCTCAGGGCTCTGGGGGGCAGTAATTCGGCATTCTGGGCAGGAGCGTGGTCTTCCGTGTGTGAACGCGTTGCCAGCTTGATACGGAGTGAATTTGCATGTGAAAATCCAGCACGTCTGCGTGTAATTCGAGGAAAGGCCCTTAGCGCGTAAGCGCGTCAGCATACGTCTGTACATTCATTGGCCCAAAGGCCACCAGCGTATGCGCGTCTATGAAGTCACGTGCACGTTGAATATGGCACACGTTTGAAATGTTGCGTGTTAAAAAAATGAAAGACACGTCCGACTGTCAAAGCGTGTAATTGGTGGAAATGGCCTTAGCGCGTACACGCGGAAGTGACAAAGCGTGTAATTGGTGGAAATGGCCCTAGCGCGTACACGCGGAAGTGACAAAGCATGTAATTGGTGGAAATGGCCCTAGCGCGTACACGCGGAAGTGACGCTGGACGTGTGGGCCTGCATAAAAGGTAAGTGTAGAACACCATTTCCTTGTACGTGCTTTTCGTGGAGAGCGAGTGGGTGAAATCCGTACTTCTTGTCGTTTCACACGCGATTTACTTCACGGCGTTTCAAGTTCGTACTCCCTGTTACCTCTGACAGCTTTTTCTCTTTCTTCTCTTTTTCTGGTTTTCCTGGGCCTGTTCCCTCAAACAGCGTTCCCTTCTACTGTTGTCCTGTCTCCTCAGGCAGAGTACAATTCTTCTTTTGGCGGGGGTGTTGCCAACGCGCACACGCGCTTCTTTTTCAGCTCTTTTTCCTGGCAGTCGGTGAGTCACGCACGTATCTAACATCTGTGCTTGCCCCGTGTGTAGCCTACCCCTTCAGAGGTCAATCTAGGCTGCGTGTGACACGCATACGTTCATTCTTGTGTTACTGGGTGCCACAGCGTAGTGCAGGGTTTTTTTTCCACACACGTGGTCTAGGAGAGTTTGCGTGCACGTCATCTCCCTTTTTTGGGCTTCCTGTGCGTTGCGTGACCCGTCATCTTTCCCCAGGGGTCACATTCAGCCTTGCTAGAGCACTAGGGTACAATTACCATCTGGTACTCAACCCCTTTGACCCCCAATTGCCCAGGACAATAGTTTACAGCCGCTCCCATACGCACATTAACATCAGTGCCATGGTTGGGAGGCGAGGAATCCGTAAGGGTGGCAAAGGTGGACGAGCCACAAGTGGTGGCCGTGGTGGATCCGGTAGGGGACGTGGTCGTTACTTGCAGGGTGACCCTGTCCCCCCATGTGTGGAGGACCAGTCAAGGGCACCCATAATCCCCCCCCACCCCCCCCTGGTTGAGGCTGATGTGGCTGACACCATCCATGCTCAGCCCTTGTTGGACCAGCCCATTGTGGCACCAGACCTGGCTGACTCCATGGCTGACTTCCAGGTCAGCAGGCCTATTACACGTGCGCTGGTGCACATTGATGTCCTCAGGCCACGTGGATCAGGGGCAGCAAGGTCATCTGCTGCCCCAAGTAGGCAGGGTGGAGAGGCTGCAGGGGCAGCTGCGGCTCCATCCACCCCAGCTCTCACACACCCAGCCAGGGCAGTGTTGGTCCTCATCCATCCTGCTGACATTCCCCCTGATACCATTACACTTGAGCCAATGCCTGCACCAACTCCCATGCTGAGTGTGCAATCCCACACTCCTGATACAGAGTCCACCAGGGCTCCTGCCCCTAGTGTCCAGAGCGGCGTGGGACACTCAGGATCACCACCACCTTCCAAGTGGAAGAGGAAGAGTGCTCGTCCGGCACAGGCTGATGCCCCAGACACGGCTACACAGTCCGGCCCGTTGAGGAAGCCCAGCTTCACGGATGCCGAACTGAATGCACTTGTGGAGTATGTGTCCGCACATGATAACGAAATGGTCATTGTTGCAGGATCCAAGACCACACCTGCACAACGCCAGGCACACTGGCAGACCGTTGCGGACATCGTAAGTGCCCCTTGGAATCGTGAGGCGCACAGCCAATGATTGCTATAAGCGCTGGAATGACCTAAAGCGCAGGGCAAAGAATAAGCTGGCCTCAAGTCATGCCGCAACTCTAGTGACTGGAGGTGGGTCTCCAGTAGAAGACATGGAACTCACTCCACATGAGTCAGTCGCTGGGACCTACGTCACGGAGGAACAGATCCAAGGCGTGGGAGATCTGCCTGATTATGAGGCATTGTCCGGTGAGTGCACATGCATGTGTGTGTCATCCATGTGCATGGTGTGTGTGTGTGAGGGCTTCTGTTTGTGTGCCAGGTGAGGGTGTGTACGCTTGAGTCGTTTGGGTCACCCATGTGCTTCATGCAATACATTCTGCGCAGCAGCATTTGGTCATAGCAGTATCCCTTCTGCCAACAGTAGACATATAGCCCAACAGCACGCCAGTTGCCCTTGAAGTGTCACCTTGCCACAACATTGTTGCTTATTTTTCTCTGTTCATTCAGGCAGATTGTTTGCATTCCACCACTTTTACTAGGCATTTCTCAGTCCTCTAGTCACATGTCTGACATGGCTATGGTAAAGTGGATTGACTTTGTTACCTGGATATCATTTGTTTAGACATGTCCCTGTGCAATCGGACCATTTTGGACTGGCAGCTCCAGGTGAAAAATCAGACCTGTTTGAATTAGAAAAGCTATTACATGAGGGAACTGGACTGAATGAATAAGTGCTGCCCTCCTCTCCATCTTCACTCAATAGCAATGGTACATGCCATCTTTGTGATGGCATGTGTATTTCACCTGGCAATCACAGGCCAATGTGTGATGCCACTGCCAGGCAGCATGCAGAAAATGTGTTCCTCTTCCATCTTGGTGTCATCAGTGTGTGCTATTTGCCTGCCCTTCATACGCAGTGAGGGTGCATGCATGGGAGGGTTTTAGTCATGTGGGACATGTGTCAATCAAGTACTGGTTCTGTTGCTTCTCAGCCCTCATTGTGTGCCATGGTGCTAATGCCTGTTTCCATTTGTTTGCTTTTATGTCTTTGCAGGGGAAGACGCACCTGATACTGCTGGGGTTGTGGAGATGGTGCAGACCCAGGAGGGGTCCGAGGGCCGACCGACCACCAGTGAGGGACGTGGTGTGGTGGTGGGTGAGAACCCACAACTGCTGCAGGTCGTGCTCTCAAGGGGTGTCTCTGGCTGCACCTCCCCCAAGCTGTACTCAGGTGTTGATTCGGATGATGAGACCTACGTGCCGTTGCAGGTGAGTGTTCCTGGGAGGGATTCTGTTCTGTCCCACCCACCTGCACCAGGGTCAGAACCCTCAATGGGGATGTCAGTGTTGGCAGCTACGCCTTTGGTGGTTACGGATGCAGGGTCACACTCCGCGACATCTGATCCTGTTCCTGGGCCAGCAGATCAGAGGGGAATGTAGTCCTGCAGCCTCAGGCAGTGCCGGCACAGCAAGGCACAGTTCGCCTTGCCCCAGACAGGTGTGGTGCCCGCCGACGTGGTGGCCGTACGCCACCTGGCAATACCGCATGGGAGCAATCCATTTACGGTATGGCAACCCAACAGGCAGCATCATCAGAGATGATGGCTCAGGCCATGGATAGGGTGGCCACTTCCATTGTCCCCCCCGAAAGGCTGATGGAGCGACTACAGCAGGCAACCGACTCCATCTGCCAGTCACACAGGTAGGACATGTTGGCGTCCAACAGGGACAGGCGGGCGGCACTGGCGACTCTGCAGGAAGCCATCTCCGTAGAGTCCCAGGGCCACAGGGAAGCCCTGAGGCTGGAACTCCTTCACCTCAGGACGACTCTTGTTGAGCTTGAGGCTTCAACAAACCGAAGGACAGAACAGCAGCTGGAGCGTCTCACCCGTACGCTCTCAGCTGAGATGCAGGCAACTAGGCCGGAGGTCCGGGCATCCCGTGAGTTGTTGCATGGGGACCTCCGCACACTCATCCTCCAGAACGAGACCTACCACACCCGCATGCTTGCAGCCATGGAGGAACAGACTAGGGCCTTGCGTGGGCTGCCTCCCATAGTGCAACCACCTCCGGATGCAGCTGCACAGGGTGATAATAGCAACAGCAGTGATACTCCAACAATAGAGTAGCCGTGTGGGCCATGAGCCCATGGAGGTGTTTTTTTTTCGCAAGATCCACACAGGTGGGTTTTGGTGTGCACCCTGTCTTCGGACCTCCTGGGTGGTCTCCCCAACACCCCCGGGCCCATTAATGGCCATTTTTGATTTTTCTTTTTTTTTTTCTTTTTTTTTTTGGGACAATGTGTTGCCTTGTTTGGCTCCCGTGGGCATACGCTGCATTGTGGCTGGGCACATGCAGGCTTGTCATGTATTTGGTTCAGATGCTTGGGTTTATGTCACACACACCCCTCCTGCTTCCCGTTTCCATGGGCTTGCAAAGGGTGTGCCCAAGTGCCATTGACATACATGGTGACATTGGACTCCCACTACATGTGTGGGTAGTCTAGTCAATACTGTGTATACATTCCTAGTGCATATTGCTTTTGTGTTGTACACTGCATGTTGCATTGATATGTAACTCATCATCCGTGTCTACCTCCTAATTTGCAGGTCCTTTCCTCATGTCTACACAAGGCCCTCTACTTTGGAGATGGGGCCCATGTTGGCAGCAGTGCACCTACAACTCTACATGGCGGCAACACTATACAGTTGGAAGTGGTGGGAGTGCAGGCATTTCCAGGTGGTGAGACTACTAATTCCTTACATTCGTAATGTCATGTTAATGGTAGTTTGGAGGATCAGTAGCTGATAAGTGTTTTTGCTAAATACCTGCTCAAGTGTGTTGTTGGTCCTGCATTACTGTGAACATTTCAGGTGTCGCGAGTTTCAATTAGGGACACTGTACATTGTGACACTTGTGTCATGTTGTGGGGATTACTTTGTTTACCTGCACATAGCATGACATGGCACAGTGTTTCGTGTGGCGGTGCTGGGGATGGGTTGGGTGACATGGCACTGTCCTCATGTTGCATTTTGCAAGTGGGTATTCATTTTAGCTGCATGAATGTGTTTTTTCACGAAACTGCATTGGTGGTGTCTGTGTAGGTAGGGATGCACACATTGTAACACTTCCAGGTGAACAATCTCAGGCTGATATGGTTTTGACGGTTGATTCTCCAGACATTCAGGATCAGTGTCAGGTTGAGTCATCATTGATTGTCAGATGGTATGTGCCAGGGCAGTGTGCACTCCACAGGGGTGTGATTTCTATGTGAAGTAATTAGCCACTAGCTGTGTACGGGCTGCCTCCCCCCGTGCCTTTTCCCCTCCCATGCGCAGCGGGCGTGCATGTGGTTGGGGATGTGGGGGCACCACCATGTCCACGGCCAGGCCCCGGCGTGTTGCAACGTTGTGCAGGACACATGCTGCCACTATGATCCTGCACACTACTGGGGGAGCGTATAACAGCTGCCCGCCAGAACGGTCAAGGGAGCGAAAGCGCGACTTAAGCACTCCGAATGTGCGCTCCACTATGCCCCGGGTTGCAATGTGGGCTGTGTTATATCTTACCTCGGGTGGTGTGGTTGGGTTCCGAATTGGCGTCATCATGTGGGGGCTGAGAGGGTAGGCACTGTCCCCTGTGGAGGTGGTGATTGGTATCATTGGTGGGGTTGTGACCTTGCTCAGTATCTGACATGCATGCATGTGCAGTGGCATTCATACTCACCAAGCAGCCATGTATCGCCATGCCGCCCAGCTTCTAGGTCCCGGCTTAGGGTGGACATTCGGTAAATGAAGCTGTCGTGGGTGGACCCGGGATAGTTGGCATATACTGAGGTGATGATTCCCTTGGCATTACATACTACCTGCACGTTGATGGAATGCCAGTGCTTGCGGTTCCTATATATGTGCTCAGATGCCCTGGGGGACGTAGAGCCACATGGGTGCAGTCGATGGCACCTAGCACTTTGGGGAATCGTGCCACACCGTAAAAATCCAGGGCGGCAGCATGCCTTTCTGCAGGTGTTCTGGGCAGGTATATGTGCCTGCGGACTGATGGGCGTGCAGTGATGATGTTCAAGACCTGGTGTAGGCAGCGTGACTGCGTGGCCTGTGACACCCCACCCACTATGGCACTTGTCCGCTGAAATGATCCAGTGGCTAAGAAGTGCAGTACATTGAGGACCTTCTCCAGGGGGCTGAGTGCTTGGGAGCACAGGGTGGGTGATGTGAGGTCATCCTCCCACTCACTCACCAGGTCCAGTATTATGTGTGGTGGAAACCTGTACCTCCCATACACCTGGTCATCAGGCATCCCGAAAAGGCTGGTTCTGGGTGTGAATATTCTGGCCTTCACTATCCTCCTCCTCCTCCTTTGGTAGCCCACGGCCACTGCTGCTAGGAACGGTATATTCATCCTGGCGTCTGAGCTTGTTATTTTTTTTGCGCGCAAATTTATGCGTCGCGGGTCGACGTATGTCTGCTTCCTACTGGCGTACATGTTTCTTTGCGCGTGTTGTAGGCGAGCGTGTGAAACTTCCCGCGCACCCCTGAAATCCAGTACCCAGGCCAATAGCGTGTGGAAATTCCCGCGCACCCCGGAATACATGTGCGCTGATGTACTCGCGTGTGTAAGTGCCCGCGCACCCCTGCAATACACGTACATAGGCCAATCGCGTGTATGCGCACTTTTGTCCAATTACACGCGATGACACTCTGACGTGCAGTCTTTCCACGTGTGCTCCGTCATCACGTGCTATGAGGGAAACACCCGTGCGGGTCACGTCACAGACGCGCTTACGCGCTGAGGGCCTTTGGTCCAATAGAATCGCGTATGCGTGCTGACAAAGGGCAAAGGGCCTTTCCTGGAATTTCACGCTGACGTGCAGGATTTTCACATGCCAAATCACTCCGTATCAAGCTGGCCACGCGAAAACACACGGAAGACCACGCTCCTGCCCAGAAGGCCGGATTACTGCCCCCCGTGCCCCGAGCAGCCTCCCACGTGCCATCTGCTGCTGCTGCCTGCCTGCCTGCCTGCTGCCACCGTGCCCTGCCATTTGGTGCCTGCACATCAGCCATCTGCAGGGGTCCAGTTGCTGTGTCCACCCCTGCTGGAACAGAAGACTCCCGACTGGGATAACATCGCTCCACAGCCCAGCCCCAGGACCCAGTTGCCCACCCACACCTGCCTCTGGGGTTGCCATGTCGGGCACTTCCCCATCTGGCACCAGTGGCAACCCCAGGCCAGAGGGGCAGAGGGGCACCAGCTTCACTGCCACCGAAGTTGGTGTCCTGGTGGAGCTTGTCCTGGGGCAGTATGATGCCCTCTTTGGATCGTCCCGCACCAGCAAGGAAGGACGGGAGAGGATCTGGGCCGACTGTGTGGTTGCCATCAACGCGGAGGGGGTGGCAACCCGCGACGTCCAGAAGATCAAGAAGCTCTGGGAGGACTTGAGGTCCAGGACCCTCGTGAAGGCCCGGCGCCTCGTGGAGGGGGGCCGGGGCCGCATGAGTTCCATCCAGATGAGGGTCCTGGAACGCGTACGCCCAACGCTCCAAGCCCAGATCCTTGAGAGGGAGACCTGTCTGGAGTTGAGCGGTAAGTGGCCAAGCATTACTGTGTGAGACAGGGCATGTTGCGGTGTGCTGGTTGTCTGATACTTGCCTGTATGCATGTATGTGTGCAGGGACATCATGGTAATGCATGTGCGACCAGTGATGTGTGAACCACATGGTTGTTGCATGTGTTTAAATGCAACATGGGGAGCCCTATGCAGATTTTACACATGAGAGCATGCCAGTCTCTGTTCCTGGACATGGGTGGGGGTGAGGGATGGGTGCTGATGCCAGGTACATATATGGTAGCCATGTCTGTGTGCCTGACCTGCGTGTCTGTGACTTGTGAATGCCATGGATGCATGACACATGTGTGACACATGTGTGTGACAATGCACAGATTCACTGATGCAGCCTAGTTATCTTTGTATCCGCTGTATTTGGGGTGGATGAGGCCAGATGGATGTGACTGAGGTGAAGTGTGTGCATGTGATAGGCATGACCCATGATGCATGTGAGTTCCATATCATTGTATGTTTCAAGAGTCCATTGGACATGTATGGAAATGTCCATGGCATGCACCATGCCTGTTACTGTGTGTGTTTTGCCTGGACTGACCCATGTGTTGTGGAGGGACATGATGGAAGTGTACTTTGACAGTGGTACTCATCTGCTATTGCTTCCTGTCTAGGGGACCATTGTACATTACCCTGATGCTTGTGTTCTATGTCTCCCTCTACGCAGCGGCTAGTGAAGAAGAGGGCGGAGACGGCGCTGTGGAGCAAGGTGGCGGGGATGCCCCCACGGCTGCAGCGGAAGGGGTGGGTGAGCCCCCACAGGGGCCTGCTACGGCGGAAGACGGTGAGGAGCCATCCAGGTTGGTGGTTTCCACAGAGGAGGAGGAGGCCGCCACTGAGGCACACATGGGGCCTGGTGGGGGCATCCCTGCTGGTGCAAGTGGTGCAGTCCAGGGGCAGGGGCAGGAGGCAGCACAGGTCACCGTGGAGGGGCCTGTGCATCTCGCTGTCCTTGACCCTGTGAGTGCACCACCATGCACCAGCAGGGATGCCCCGTCCCAGGCCTGTCTGCAGTTAGAGGGGATATCCATGTTACCTGACTCCCCTCCACCTGTGGACGAGGGGACCCGTGGCCGTATGGAGAAGGTCCTGATTGGGGTCGCGATGCGCGCGGGTTCAATTCGTGATGACGTGCGTGCTTCCTGGGAGGAGCACGCACGTCATCACGAAGAGCACCGTGCCGACGTGGCCGTATTGGGATCTTCCATGTTCGGGGGTTTCCTGCATGTGTCGGCCAATCTGGCGGCCATCTCCTCCTCTGTGGAGGCTATAAGCCGGTCGTTCTCCTTGCCGTCTTCCGGCCCAGATGCCACCAGGGCCCCCTGTGGACCTACCCTGACCAATGCACCCAACTTGGTGGGGATCCCATCCCTGCCACCGTTGGGAGTCGGAGGTCCAGCAGGGGTGGACACCACAGCAACTGTACCCCAGCAGATGGAGGATGTGCCGGCATCATCAGGCAGGGCACGTGCACGACGGCGTCGGTGGATTCCATCAGCCTGGATGCCGTCGTGCTGGCAGAGGCAGTTGCGTCGGAGGCAGCAGAGTCAACGTGGGAGGCATCATGGCTCGGAGCCATCAACATCGGAGGGGCAGGCATCGGCCGGAGGGCAGGAGGACCCAGGACAGGAAGTGTCTTCCGTGTGGCTGCGGTTGGGCCAGCAGATAGGTGCGGAGCGGCGGCGGGCGGAAGAGGCGTGGCTCACGATGGTCAGGGCGGAGAACTCCATGCGGAGGGCCCTGAGGCGGGCCGAGTGCCTCGAGGCAATCCGCAGGGGGTTGGAGGAGCAGATGGCGTCGTCCCTGCGGACCCTCGGGGCCATGGAACAGGACCGCCTCCGGGACATAGACGAGGAGTTTGATGATGCCCTGGCCCGGAACACCACGGAGTGAGCCGCTGGTCTTGCCCGCCGCCTTTGTATATAGTTCTTTAGTTTTAGGTTTCCTTTGTTTCTTCTTATGATTTGGAGTCGACGGACACTGCTCCACTTTTTGTATATAGTTGCATTTTAGTTAGGGTTTTTTGTAGGTTTCCTTTGTTCTGTTGGGCTCATGGACCCTTGGATGTTTTGTACATAGTTCTTCATTGGATTGTTTTATTTTTTTATTTTTTATTTATTCACCATGGAGCAATGGTCTTTGCATTTATTTTTCTCTCTCGGATTGATTTTATTTTTAATGTGACTTTGGACAACATTTTTTTGGATTTGGATTTGTAGTTTTGATTTTTTTGGACGGACATGCAGCTTATCTTTTTTTCATTGCCATTGTAGTTTGTTTCATTTCATTTGCATTCAATTTTTTTTAATACAATTTTGTTTTCATACTTCACTGTGTGGTATCATCTCATTGGTTTCATGCATGTCATGTTGGGTGTTTTCCCATTCAATTGCAACCATTGTGTGTGACGGACATGGGTTCATTTGCTTTATGAACATTGGGGGTGTAACATGTAATTTCCATTTCCATGTGGGTGAATGGGTTACTTGGTAGGGCCTTTTGGCAGTGGAGGCTGACCATAACGCACATGATTGGGGATTGTGAGGACCTGGGTGCAGGGGGACATGAGTGGGGGCCTGGTGGAGGGTGCCCCTGGATACTGGGGGGTGGGGGTGCAGGGGGACATGAGTGGGGGCCTGGTGGAGGGTGCCCCTGGATGCTGGGGGGTGGGGGTGCAGGGGGACATGAGTAGGGGCCTGGTGGAGGGTGCCCCTGGATGCTGGGGGGTGGGGGTGCAGGGGGACATGAGTGGGGGCCTGGTGGAGGGTGCCCCTGGATGCTGGGGGGTGGGGGTGCAGGGTGCCATGAGTGGGGACCTGGTGGAGGGTGCCCCTGGATGCTGGGGGTGGGGGTGCAGGGGGACATGAGTGGGGGCCTGGTGGAAGGTGCCCCTGCACTGCTGAGGGGTGGGGGTGGTGGGAGACATGAGTTGGACATGAGTGGGGGCCTGGTGGAGGGTGCCCTGCACTGCTGGGGGGTGGGGGTGGGGGTGGTGGGAGACATGAGTGGGGGCTTGGTGGAGGGTGCCCCTGGATGCTGGGAGGTGGGGGTGGTGGGAGACATGAGTTGGACATGGGTGGGGGCCTGGTGGAGGGTGCCCTGCACTGCTGGGGGGTGGGGGTGGTGGGAGACATGAGTGGGGGCCTGGTGGAGGGTGCCCCTGGATGCTGGGGGGTGGGGGTGCAGGGGGACATGAGTTGGACATGAGTGGGGGCCTGGTGGAGGGTGCCCTGGATGCTGGGGGGTGAGGGTGCAGGGGGACATGAGTTGGACATGAGTGGGGGCCTGGTGGAGGGTGCCCTGCACTGCTGGGGGGTGGGGGTGGTGGGAGACATGAGTGGGGGCCTGGTGGAGGGTGCCCCTGGATGCTGGGTGGTGGGGGTGCAGGGGGACATGAGTTGGACATGAGTGGGGGCCTGGTGGAGGGTGCCCCTGGATGCTGGGGGGTGGGGGTGCAGGGGGACATGAGTGGGGGCCTGGTGGAGGGTGCCCCTGCACTGCTGAGGGGTGGGGGTGGTGGGAGACATGAGTTGGACATGAGTGGGGGCCTGGTGGAGGGTGCCCTGCACTGCTGGGGGGTGGGGGTGGTGGGAGACATGAGTGGGGGCCTGGTGGAGGGTGCCCCTGGATGCTGGGGGGTGGGGGTGGTGGGAGACATGAGTTGGACATGAGTGGGGGGGTGATGGAGGTTGCCCTGCACTGCTGGGGGGTGGGGGTGGTGGGAGACATGAGTGGGGGCCTGGTGAAGGGTGCCCCTGAATGCTGGGGGGGTGGGGGTGCAGGGGGACATGAGTTGGACATGAGTGGGGGCCTGGTGGAGGGTGCCCTGGATGCTGGGGGGTGGGAGTGCACGGGGACATGAGTTGGACATGAGTGGGGGCCTGGTGGAGGGTGCCCTGCACTGCTGGGGTTGGGGGTGGTGGGAGACATGAGTGGGGGCCTGGTGGAGGGTGCCACTGGATGCTGGGGGGTGGGGGTGGTGGGAGACATGAGTGGGGGCCTGGTGGAGGGTGCCCCTGGATGCTGGGGGGTGGGGGTGGTGGGAGACATGAGTGGGGGCCTGGTGAAGGGTGCCCCTGGATGCTGGGTGGTGGGGGTGCAGGGGGACATGAGTTGGACATGAGTGGGGGCCTGGTGGAGGGTGCCCCTGGATGCTGGGGGGTGGGGGTGCAGGGGGACATGAGTGGGGGCCTGGTGGAGGGTGCCCCTGCACTGCTGAGGGGTGGGGGTGGTGGGAGACATGAGTTGGACATGAGTGGGGGCCTGGTGGAGGGTGCCCTGCACTGCTGGGGGGTGAGGGTGGTGGGAGACATGAGTGGGGGCCTGGTGGAGGGTGCCCCTGGATTCTGGGGGGTGGGGGTGGTGGGAGACATGAGTTGGACATGAGTGGGGGCCTGGTGGAGGGTGCCCTGCACTGCTGGGGGGTGGGGGTGGTGGGAGACATGAGTGGGGGCCTGGTGGAGGGTGCCCCTGGATGGGGGTGGGGGTTCAGGGGGACATGAGTTGGACATGAGTGGGGGCCTGGTGGAGGGTGCCCTGGATGCTGGGGGGTGGGGGTGCAGGGGGACATGAGTTGGACATGAGTGGGGGCCTGGTGGAGGGTGCCCTGCACTGCTGGGGGGTGGGGGTGGAGGGAGACATGAGTGGGGGCATGGTGGAGGGTGCCCCTGCACTGCTGAGGGGTGGGGGTGGTGGGAGACATGAGTGGGGGCCTGGTGGAGGGTGCCCCTGCACTGCTGAGGGGTGGGGGTGGTGTTAGACATGAGGTGGACATGAGTGGGGGCCTGGTGGAGAGTGCCCTGCACTGCTGGGGGGTGGGGGTGGTGGGAGACATGAGTGGGGGCCTGGTGGAGGGTGCCCCTGGATGCTGGGGGGTGGGGGTGCAGGGGGACATGAGTTGGACATGAGTGGGGGCCTGGTGGAGGGTGCCCTGGATGCTGGGGGGTGGGGGTGCAGGGGGACATGAGTTGGGCATGAGTGGGGGGCTGGTGGAGGGTGCCCTGCACTGCTGGGGGGTGGGGGTGCAGGGGGCCATGAGTGGGGGCCTGGTGGAGGGTGCCCCTGGATGCTGGGGGGTGGGGGTAATAGGGGACATGAGTGGGGGCCTGGTGGAGGGTGCCCCACAGTGCTGGGGGGTGGGGGTGCTGGGTGACATGAGCAGGTGTGCAGGGTAGTCCCCTGTGGTGTCGGCTGCCTTGAGGGGCCGTGGAGGGTGTACAGGGAATTCCTGGGAGCACACAGCCAAATCGCGTGTAGAATTTTCCGCGTACCCCTGAAATACACGTACCCAGCCAAATCGCGTGTGGAAATTCCTGCACACGTACCCGGCCAAATCGCGTGTGGGACTTCCCGCACACCCCTGAGATCCACGTACCCAGCCAAGTCGCGTGTGGAAATTCCCGCGCACCACCCGGCCAAATCGCGTGTGGAACTTCCCGCGCACACCTGAAATCCACGTACCCTGCCAAATCGCATGTGGGACTTCCCGCGCACCCCTGAGATCCACGTACCCAGCCAAATCGCGTGTGGAAATTCCCGCGCACATACCCGGCCAAATCGCGTGTGCAACTTCCCGCGCACTCCTGAAATCCACGTAGCCTGCCAAATCGCGTGTGGGACTTCCCGCGCACCCCTGAGATCCACGTACCCAGCCAAATCGCGTGTGGAAATTCCCGCGCACGTACCCGGCCAAATCGCGTGTGGAACTTCCCGCGCACCCCTGAAATCCACGTACCCTGCCAAATCGCGTGTGAGACTACCCGCGCACCCCTGAGATCCACGTACCCAGCCAAGTCGCGTGTGGAAATTCCCATGCACGTACACGGCCAAATCGCGTGTGGAACTTCCCGCGCACCCCTGAAATCCACATACCCTGCCAAATCGTGTGAGACTTCCCGCGCACCCCTGAGATCCACGTACCCAGCCAAGTCACGTGTGGAAATTCCCGCGCACATACCGGGCCAAATCGCGTGTGGAACCTCCTGCGCACCCCTGAAATCCACGTACCCTGCCAAATCGCGTGTGAAAGTTCCTGCGCACCCCGCAATACACGCACACGTTATTTTTCAGTCAGCGGGTGTCCGTGTTTGTGGGTACCCCTTTGCACGTCATTTGTCCTGGAGGGCCACAGTATAGGACATTCATCATAGCTGTATATAGGTGCTATTTGTTGGTGCACCTTTTGGCGCACATTTATTACAGGCGCAGAGACGCTACCGCCTGCTTTCTTGTGGCGGTCGTGTTTGTGCCTGTGCGCTGGTTTGACCGTGCGCTTTTTTGCCCTATTCGATTCCATGAATACGTGTTGTAGGCAAGCGTGTGGGCGTTCCGCGCACTTGCACCCTGTACTTTCCCCGTGACGCCCACATTTTGGCAAGTTGTTCCCCATTCCAAGTGTTACGCCCCGTGTTCCGCCTACTTTTGTTGTGTGCGCCGCACTATGTGCGATTTTCGCTGTGGCCTGTGCGATTTTCGCTGTGACCTGGCACACGCCGTTAGATGGCCTGTGCGCCAACGTGCGCCGCACACTTTTTTAGCGCACATACGATGGTTTTCTCGCGCACGGCCTTCCATGAATCGATGTGTGCTGCTTTTCGTGCGATTTTCGCACTTGCACTGCGATTTTCGCTATTCCACTGCGAATCGCACTTTTTTGGCCACTTGCGCCGCGCTAATTATTCCATGAATCGGCCTGTAAATTGTATTATTGACTGATTCTTAAAAAATCTCTTTTTTCGTTTAATCCATTTAGGCCATATGCCTGATTGAAAGTGTGCAGGGTACGCAGTTATCCATAATTTGGATTTCTTTTGTTCTATATTTGTATCCTAGCCTAGATACCAAGGCTGATCCATTCTCCCCTGCACCTTAAATATTACTAACCTACTTTTAGAATAACAATTACCCATGTTTCGTGGAATCCTAATTGAAAATTGGTGTGCAAGTGTTACCTTGTGTTTTGTTACACCTCCACTCTAACTCATCATTGAAGGTTTGTTTGAAGATTGAAGGAGATCTCACAAACAGAATTCCAATTTCAAGAGGTCTACGCCACGGTTGCATACTAGCACCTTTTAGTGCCTTTTGCTCCTCCCACTGATGGCAGATAAAAGATATTTTGGGTATTAAACTCAGATAATATCATTCTGTCAGATGGCACGTAATTGGGTCTGCAGAGACAGGTGGATTCCTTCAACCAATATTGTTATGTGAATTATCTGTTGATAAATACTGGAAATAAATAAGATTTTAACATTCACAGCAGGACAATAGAGGAATCAGACTAAATGGTGGCTGGCAGGCAAACATATTGAGTTGGTCAATGAGTTTAGATATCTTGGTTTGAAAATCTGTGCAAACCCATGTAAGACTGCATTACTCAATAATCTATAAGATAAGGCTAAACACCTGGGGGCGCAGATAAGAAACTTTAACCATTGTTACTGCAAATTCGATGATGTCATTGGCGGTGTCATTTTTGATGTCCTGGGTTTTAGTGTTAGCAGTGCATGGCGGTGGTGTGAGCTATGGATGCATAGCTTACCATAAAAGGCACATTTATTGTTGTTTTTTTTTATTTTACTTGTAACCATAACATCCCTTTAACAACGTTTTTTTTTGCTGAATTTGATATGTTTTTATTAATGCAACATAACCATAACATCCCTTTAGTAAAGTTTATTCACTGAATTTCCTAGTTTTTTCTTTTTGCATCTTAACCATAGCATCACTTTAATAAAGTGTATTCACTGAATTTCATATGTTTTTATTAGTGCCTAATTTGCTACAACTTCCTAATGTAATTTACCCCCATTATAGCTGCATTTCTGACAGATGAACACATGTTTAACTTAAAACTGTGGCATTCTCCACCTCCCAGCAACATTTTTAACACTTCTATTCACTTTTTGCAACTTTTTCCACTGTTTTTGTGTTCACCGATGTTCGTCAACATCTGACGTCACTCAGACTTTCCAGACAGTGTCACGTGCCTACGTGCGCACGCGCGGACTGATGACATTTTCACAAACGTGTCCACACTTCATGAACGAGTCCTTGCTTCACAAACAGTTTGAAACTGCATTTCAATCTGATCGAGGAAGTTTTAAACAAAAAATGTACCATTGCACAGCTCCAACAACTATTTTTAATGATTATCCATTTGCAATCTAGAACACAGCACATGCTTGGAAGAATATTAGCAGAACTGCTATTTAACTTAAAAAATGGCATCAGCCATTGCAAACCATCCTCCCCAGGAGCCACTCCCACCACCACCATCACTAGCACCAGCTCAAGATCCTAGACAACAGAAGAAATGCAATAATTCAGATAACAATCAAGAGGACCAGGAAGATGAGGTAGAGGAAATGCCTTCCTCTAGCACCCAGAGGGAATCATGGGTGTGGCATTTCTTTACCACCGTTGTGGGTGTACCAAAGGCTAAACCTAAAAAGGTAAGATGCACTGAGTGCAACGTTGTACTGTGTCAGGGATAACCTGGGCAGTAGTCCTACGAGACCACTTACATGCACCGCCACACCAAATCCAACCACCAGGATGCTCTGAGAAAGGATGTTCCTTTCACAGAAAGTAGTAGTCTGTCTTCCTCTACCTCATCTTCGTCAACCATCACTGCCGCCATACAGGCTACTCCTGTGGGGCACAAGTTCCCACCAGCTACCTTGCAAGCTATATGAGAGGCTGTTATCTTTTCAAGACAACTTTACTCTGTACATACTGCAAAACACCAGTCTTGAAGTGCTTTCAAAGCTGCAATCAAGGAGCATGAGAAACACTGCCCCCTACCTTAAATTTACATTTTTAAAGCGCTCACACAGCCCGCCGGGCATCGAGGCGCTGTTACACCAATAGTTTGTTTTCTTAGTTGCGTAACTGCTTTTTTTTTGTCTTAGTAGCGTATTTATAACGCGCTTAAACACCCAGAGGTTTCTAAGCACGGACCCGGGGATCGAACCTGTGTTGCTTCGTGTCATCTTGCTTCAAAGTCGTGCACGTTGCCGCTGAGCTATCCTCCCGGGATTTAATGCATGCTCAACGTCTTCCCCTGTTCACCTGCCCCTCCATAGCTGTGCACACTATGGAGGTTACACACTGCAGTGAGGGAGAACATTAATTTTCTGTGCTAATTCCCTTTAACCTTAGAGACCACAAGCCCTTTGCTGGAATCTGGGACCTTTTTGATTTTAATCTCCTTGGTGAGTGGGCCTTTTTGCCACCCACTCATGCCTTCTCCCCCTAACTAATATTTTGTTTTGCTTATGTTTTAATTGAGTCTGGTAAACTCCATAGGTATCTGCTTTTTACATAGTGACACACAGCGCCCTTTGTGCAGTGCCACTAAGGTGTCCATTGGACCCCTCTAAATGTTTAAATACATTTTCTTGGGTGAACTATAGTTCCCAAAAATAGTAGAACACGTTTTGTCTTGCTTACCTTTTTCCTTTGTGGAGTGTTAGCGGGTTACATAGCAACTCTGTATCTCACTTCTCATGTAATATTTTGTTAAACTAACTAACTTTAATGGCAGATAGCAGTGGTTTCTTTTTACTACCTTTTGTGGAATATATCTCTAGGCTGATTTCTCAGTTGCAGTACAGCACTCATGGGTGACCATTTTACCAAAATGGCCCTTGTCTTCTCTTTTCTCCATTTGTCATTTGTTAGTTCCTTATGGGCTGTTGTTTAGATGAGGTTTGGGTCCACTGTGTGGTTTGCCTTTGGCGGGCTTCCCGCCAAGGCTCAATGTGTCTGGGAAGGCAGAAAAAGATGGAGAAGCCCAAAACTTCACTGGCCTTTGTTTGTAGGCATGGCTGGCTGAAACCAGTTCCAACAGGGTGGCTGGCAGGCTGTCCTAGAGCATGACCCCCCCCCCCTGTGTGATTAACAGCTTAGTGCTGTGAATGAACATGATTTGCCATAAAAGGCAAGAGTTTTGGGACTACAGGCAGAGTCGACCACTGGAACATCAAAGCCTAAGAAAAATGTGCAGAGAGAAGTCAGCAGCAAAAGGAAGCTCCGCCAAGGATGACTTCATCCCTTAGGCTGATGGGACCAACTAGACTCAAGACTTGCTTTGTTCTGGGGCACCCGTGTGTTACTGCAACCCTCCTGGGCTGCAATTTCACAATACCCAGGGTACCTGGACCATCGACGAGTGCAGCATGTTCTGAAGGACAAATCCGTTTGAAACCTCGCAGGCATCCAAGTGATTCAACAATAGCAGGAAATCTTCATCCATAGTCCCCTCGC
Source organism: Ambystoma mexicanum (assembly GCF_040938575.1). Taxonomy (NCBI): domain Eukaryota; kingdom Metazoa; phylum Chordata; class Amphibia; order Caudata; family Ambystomatidae; genus Ambystoma; species Ambystoma mexicanum. The sequence continues at coordinate 358,425,974 of NC_090928.1, forward strand.
CAGAATTCAGGACTGAGGGACCGAGGAAATTGTAACCTGGGATATTTATTCCTTTTTGTGCTGAGAAAAAGGTGCCAAAACCATAAAGAGCCACTGAAATGAGTGGAATTCATTGCTACAGATTTCCACTCGAGAGTGCTGCTGCAGAAGCCCACCAGACACCCGTCCTTTTGTCACCACGACCAAAGTCCAGGAACAAGGGTCTGCACAGGTGCATCAAGACGGAAGTCAGCTCGAACATCTGATTCAATTCTAAGGTACTGTCGGGCTTTAGGTTTAACCACCTTTATCCAAATCTAGTGCTTCTAGTTTGGGGAGTTCTCCTTTCTATCCTCTTGAATTACTGCAATTCACTTGTGCAGGCCTAACAGCTTGTGCCCATCAGGTAAGCTCACTTGAGCTCCTGGATTTTTCTTCAATGAACAACTGTCTGTTCAACTTACTTTTTCTAAGAAGATTGCATCAGAACTAGAACAATCATATTGACTTTGGCTGTCCTGGCTCCCTAAAAGCATCAACCCTAAACCCTATTGGCGTTGGCAGTGCTTGTCCCCTATAAAGGTTTTCATTGTTTTACACTCTTATTGCTGGGGAAAATACTTTCTACATCCCTCTGAGAGAAAATACTATGGTCACAGTGCAACAGCGTTCTATTCTACTCTAACACTTTTTCCCTCCCAACTCAAGATTGTATGGTGAACTATAAGTGTTACTACTGACCTTGATTGATGTCACTCCTTGTGCTGTAACTGTTTTAGTACAAAAAGAATGTACTCACCTGCATCATTGTTGCTTGAATAACTTGATTCTCTAATTCTACTTGATGTTACTATTAGTTGCTGCATATCTAGTGTGATTCTTTTGTTTTGTGTATATATTAATACATACCTTGAATATAATTTTTAAGGGTTTAAGTGTTTACTGGAATACTTGTATTTACTGATTTCATTGTACTGCTCTACAGCTCACAGTGCCCGTTCCAAGATAAGCCTGGCTGCTCAGACACTCTACCAACTTGCGTAGTGCAGGCCTATGTTAAAAGTTGGGCCACTAATACCAAGTAGAGAAGTCTTGTAAAGTCCCACACCAGTCAGACTCTACAAAATCTTACCTAACAATGCTTGTGCAGTAAAAGAAATGCATGAATGGAAAGAGGAGTAGGGATTACCGAGTGTTCATAGAATCCTAGTAGGAAAGTACAAAGAGATGCCAAAGTGGGAGGCCACTAACTACTGGCTGGGGGAAAAAAGTCCCACGGGTGTGGTGCACAGCCTCCAGGAGGTACACTCCCAGGGGCAGTGCTGAAGGGTGGAGGGGTGTATCCGGTGTCAGCAAGACCATGCCACAAGTCTCAGTGGCAGTTGTATGCGTTAGCAGGGAAGGGATTACAGTAAACAGTAAGACAGGAAAAACACAGGTTTCAGATGTTTTCGGAACTCAAGGAAGTCCAACTCTAGTGTAACAAGAGCAGGAAGGCTGTTCCAAAGAGTGGCGCCCGTCGAAGACAGAGACATGCCTCAAGCTCTCTATTTCAAAAAGCATTTGGCAAGCAGAGTTTTGGAGTTACAACAGTGGAGGGCTGTAGCAGGGTAGTATTTAGGGAAACATAGTTGGACATATTATAGTTCTTACAATTAGCAGGACCAAATGTGCACATTGCCCGGCTGCAGCGATACCATCCCTGGGCTTCTGGCCAACGATAAGACTTGCAGCCCTATTCCAGATAAGCCAAATGGGGTATAAACAACAAATAGGGAGGTTAAGGAAGAGGCTGTTGCAGTAGCCTAGCCTACACAGTACCAGGGCTCTACAGACAGCAGCCACAAGGTAGGAGAAAAACAGGGTACAGGTTTCATAATAAGAAAGATTTCTGTCTTACTGCCATTGAGACAGATATTGTTAGCTGCACACAATGCCTCAATGGCGGCCAGACAATCAGGGATAAAAAACGAGGAGAACAAATTAGTTCAGGGAAGTGTAATAAAAATGCAAGTTCTGCACGGTGAATAGGTGCGCACATATCAATTGAGAGAGTAACTCTTTAAAAGAGGAAGGGGCTCCTTTTAATCGTTAAACGAGTCAAACCCTAAATAAAAAGAATTTACAGATAACAGAAATGTAGGAGCACTGGTGAGTATAACCAAACCTAGAGGTAGGCTAAAACGCGGTAAATCAGCCCTGTAGCATGTCTTTTCAGCCAACGTTTACTAACTTTTACTAATCTGCAACGAAGCCAGTAACACATTGCAGGTCCCACAATCCCAGGCTGTTATGGTAAGAAGCAAAATAACAGTTTTTATTTTTCCAGGTCACAGATTGGAACCCATGTGTCCCGCTGCCAGGCACATAGAGCATAACCATTTAATAAGTCAAAATAATGGGCAAAACATGATTTTTACATGGAGTTAAGAGAACCACAGTTGTTTTAAATTGCCCCTTATCCCATTTTGCCTGGCAGGAAGGCCAAATCCTTAATATGCAACATTTGTATAGCAGTACGTCCGTGGTTCAAGACTCTGGCAGTGTCATGGAGGGGAGTACTTCCCATGAGAACTTAGATGAGATGACCGGGGCAGTTGAATAAAGGTCAGCTGGTCATCTCAGATATTTCAATTAATTATTATGATGTGGGAAGTGGGTGTTGGATTGTGATTTCACATATTCTTTTTGTGGACCCAATTGCAAAATATAATGCATGGAGATTTTTTCATTTTGTAGAGATACTAATGTTAATCAGCTCGATTATCATAAAAATCTTAGATTTAGTTGCGTTTCTTGGATAGTGCCTTTTCATGCAGTTCTGTTCCACGATCTGTTTGAATATTGATGTTCCAGCTGCGTCTGGGTCCTGAATAAACCTGCATTACTCCTTGCCTGCGTACACTCCTATTTTGAGTACTTTTGAAATTTGTATTGGTGAGTTCCGAGGCGCCCCTCGGCACAGAAGTTTAATGAAACATGTGTGTCATTAACATAAAACTGAAAATGAGAAAAGAAGGAAGACACCAGGTGAGCCAGAGGGAGGAAATATATATGTAATTGCCACAATGATGGGATACAATCCTGGGGTACTCTGCAGGTACACAGTGAGATGGTGGAGTACAAACAGCCTAGTTGCATCTGGCAAGGGCGGTTAGTTAGGAAAACAGATCAGCCATTCCAGTGCCTGGTCCATGATGCTAAAGGTTATCATATATCCGTTTAATAAGGATACAATGGTTCACTGTATGAAAGGTGGACAAGACATCAAGGAGCACTATCCTCAATTGAACTACAATCATAAATACCACATACACTTTAAATATTGTATTCCACCATATTACAAATACTGTATACTCCCTCTAAATTACCAATTACAACTATAGACATATTACTATACTATGTGTTGACAGTGACCAGAATGTTGGGGGCATGGCCCCAATAATCTGGCCACTGGACACAACCACCACAATACATTTCAACCATATAATAAGTACATACACCTTCAAGTAACAAAACTCACCCAAAAGCCCCTGCCATCTATGTAATGTTCGCAGACAGTGAGTGGTGACCGCAGACTCAGCGGCACCTGCACACAGAATTTTCACCTATAAAAACAGCTCCACATCATCTTCATTCCATTCCCCTACCCTTTCCATTCCCTCTTTCAGCCATCAAATAACCCCAAATTTGTTTTCCAAACTGTTCTTTCTCAGCACTGTCCGTGGTGTCTGCCGACTGAGCGGCACCCGCACCCACCTTTTTCTCCTACAAGAGCAGCTTATATCATCTTTATTCCACCCACCTCCACCCTTTCAAGCCCCTCTTTCGACCACCAAATAACCCCAAATGTGTTTTCCAGACTTTTTCCCGAATGCGCTATCCGTGGATACCGGTGGCTTTCTGCGGATCCAACATGGTGACCGTTTCCAAAATATGACACACCTCACAGTTTTCATCATTCAATCATCAGGCGCATCCAATGTCCGCAGACATCATGCCGACCCTGATTGGTCTAGGGGGTGTCTGCGGACCGACCGAATAGGGAAGTGAGTCTGCGGACCAGACTCAGATATCACACTTTTTTTAACCTACTTTTTGGCCGTTTTTTAAAAAGCTACTGGATGGATTTACACCAAATTTACAAAAGCATGCTTTCGGGGCGAAGCTGCTCCTCCTGGCGCAAATTTGATGAAAATCTGTCCAGCGGTTTGGACTGTAGGCATGAGCAAACACATTTTTCCATTGCATCTATGAGGATTTGCACCCATTTTGGGACCCCTTCTATAACTTTTCCCCCCTCTTGACAAAACCGCACCAAACTTTGCAGAATCATTCTGAGGGGGCCATATACTTTTTTTGTAAAGTTTGGTGAGGATTAATCCAGGGAGGGGCGAAGTTATAAGATGCCCAAAACATGCTCTTTCTATGAGTTGAGCAACTTAACCATAACTGCAGGGCTGCTACTGCAGGCCCTGTAATTAAAGGACAAACACTTTAGTTGCAGGGGCATTAAGGTGAGAACTTAATGCAACAAAACCCCTGAAATTCAGATGAAGCCACCCTAACTGTGTCCCCACTGTTGCGCAGCCTATGCCAACAGTGATGACATCACTAGTTGCATTACAAAATTAACTGGCACTAAGCATGACTTTCAGCCATAGTCATTGTGCATGGCCAAATATATTTGAACACATGAATGGGCACTAGTCATGGCCTTCATTTACGGACAGTGGTCACAACCTCCACCCATGTACACTGAATATTTTAAAACACTAAAATGCTACCACCAAAGATTTTGGCCTTTAACGGTAGATCCAACTTTCAACCGTGTCCACTGTATGTTGTATATACTGATCAGGCACTAGCCATGGACTTTAGCACAATAATGGCCAGTGGCCACATCATTGGCTGTGCCTACTATATATTCTAACGTATAAATGGGCAACTAGCCAAGGCCTTTGACTTTGAGCAGTGTGTACATCTTTTGGCCATGTCCACTGTATATTTTAAAATAATAAAATGGAATAAGCTATGACCTTTGGCCGTTCCCACTGTGTGTTATACAACACTAACCAGCCACTAGCTATGTTCTTCGGCCGTTGCCACTGTATATTATGTACACTAACCAGCCACTAGCCATGGTTTTCAACACAATACTAGCCTGTGGTCCCTGCATTTGGCCATGCAGAGTGTACATTCTAACATATTAATGGTCACTAGCTATGGCCTTTAGCCATGGCCACTGACTACAGCTTTCAATGCTGCCCACTGTATATTTTAAAACAGTGATGGGCTACTAGGCATGGCTTTTAACCATGCACATTGGTATTTTTTTAACACTAACTGGCCACTAGCTATGGCTTTTGGTGCTGGCCAGTGACCCTAGCCTTTGTCACAGTCAAGTCCATGGCCTAAATTGTTACTAAGGTAATAATCATGAGCTAACTTATAAATTATGTTATGTCTAATTCCATCATTGATGTAATCAGTTATATAGACTGTAATTAGTGTTGTCACTAGAGATGGCATCAGTGATGTGATTTGTAATGTCATCAGTGTTCTTATACAACATGTAATTAGTGATGTCATCGGTGATGTCATTATTGTGGTCATAGGCTGCGCAAAATGGGGAGCAAAGTTAAGGTGGCTTTAACTGAATTTCAGAGGTTTTATTGCATTAAGTTCTCACCTTAACGTCCTTGCAACTACTGTTTTTTTTCCCCTTGAATTTCAAAGGTTTTGTTATTCCATTGCTTTTTAGAGTGCTTCCAGACCACTAGCATGGTCTTCGGCCATGGTAATAGGGCACAGCCTTTGGCTGGGCCCCCTAACCATTTTAAAATGCTGCCAGACTACTAGCTATGGCCTTCAGCCATGATCCATGGACACGACTGCCTTATGTTTCAAAACACTTGCCACCCATCGCTGAAAGACGTTCATCAATCACAAATTGATTTTGTCCTGTTTTGACAGTGGTATTGTTATGTTTAAAAGATTGAATGCTTTGCGCGGTGAGATTAAATTATTTGCCATGGGCCACACACTTTGGTTAAGCAGCATGCTTGATTTATGGCCTATCTCTTAGTGACTGTTGTGATACATCGCACGCCCCCAACTCACCACATTTAAGCAGCACGGAAATGGGAAAAAAAGATTGGCTGCGAGAATAACTTATGCCTAGGTACTTTCTGCACCCATAGCAAAAATCTAAAGTTGGCACCCTTGAATTTACGCACAGAAAGTGAACATACATCTTAAAGTGAAATATACAAATGTAGTTTATTTGACCTTCCCCTTAGAATAAAGTGTGGAAGACAAAATAGCATTGGAATTTAAAAAAAAAAGTAATGAACACCAGAAAAATAACCTCAGAGAATACATGTTCTAATAAATATGCTGATAAAATATAAAAAGTGGTCACCTTTTAAACCCAGAAAACCATTGTGAAATAGTCCCTGGTAAACAAAACCCCAATTTGAAACAAGTGCTTGCGGTCTTGTGGGTAAGCATCTGCACTGGGAACATTACACCATGAGTAAAATCCCTGTAGTCAACTACTTGAGCAGGTCTGCCAACCTCAAAAAAACCCATGTGTTGGGTCCACTCTCTGAAAAAAAAGTTACGCTCTTCACCCTCATGTGTCCTTTACTTGTGCCCTGAAGAGCAGCCACAATCAGGGGATAATAACTGCACCAGTGTCCAGAATTACAAACTCTCTTGCCACATCATGGGCAAATACTCATGACTTACTTGCCCTCTCATTATTTACCTTCCTCACCCTCAAGTCTGGCTTTCAACAATACTCTGCTTTATAAAGATAACTTGAAAGGTACACTTACCATTGTGTCACTCATATATATTAATCCTTTTAGAACTATATTGAACCTTGTCAACCTAAAATAAAAAACAAGGGGTTTCACCCGTCCTCTGAAAACATGTTAAGCTGACCAGCCACATGTGTCCTTTACTGGTGCTCTGAAATGCAGCCACAATCAGGGGAAAATATCTGCACCAGTGTCCAGGATTGAAAACTCTCTTGCCACATTGTAGGCAAATACTCATGAATGAATTGCCCTCTCATCATTTCCGCTCCTCTCCCCCAAGTCTGGCTTTCAACAATACACTACTTTATAAAGCTAGCTTGAAAATTACAATTACCATAGTGTCACTCAAATATGTTAATCCTTTTAGTATTATGTTAGGCAAAAGGTGTACAATTGTGGCATTATTCCCCCATCTTGACTAGGAGACTACTAATACCATAATGCAATTCAGCAAAAGACAAACAAATGGTCTCTTAGTGTAAAACATAAAAGTACTGACAGTAGCACTGTTTAAAAAAAACATTATTCTGATTCCTTTTGTTATGAGATATTTCAAACTAAGAAAACACACAGCATTCAGGAAGGTGGACTGTCTCCTGCCCATGCAGTAACCGGCACTGACCTAATTTATAAGGCAACATGGCCTTAGGGGCTGAACCCTTCCTCGCTTTGAAGCAAAGCATGGTTCGTTCCAGCTACTGTAGGGATGGGAAACCCACTATTGCTGTAAAAATATATTATTTTATTATTGCCGGGAAGACTACATATACCAGAATGCATTTCAGTTTCAGAGCAAGGAAAGGGCTAGCACATTTCTCTAAGTGGTCTTGTAACTTTGGCTCCTTTTTCAGGCAACATGGCATAAGGAGGTTGGCACCTTCCTCACTTTGAATCTAAGCAGCATCTGTCCTGGTTACTGCATCAATGGGAGACCTGGAGGGCAATCATGTCACTGGCCATGGCCTTTGGCCTTTTGTCATGGGCAGTGATTTCTCACCCCTGATGTCACTATAGCTGTCAAAATATCTTTTAAAAAACTCTAACCGTGGCCATGGAACTACTCTTACCTGATGCTATCAGTAGTCCTTTGCAGCCACGATTTGCAGCCACGATAAACAGGCAGAAAAAAAATATTGCCTGCGCCCCCCAGGCCCTCACCAAGTGCCCCCTCATCTGTGCCAGCTCCCACCACTCCCCAGATGGCCTCCTCACCTTCTCTGCCCTCTCCCTTTCCCCCACAACACACACTGTTTCTGTGACACAGTTTGCTTTGAAATGTCAGCTATTCAAGGCTATAGCCGAGGCTAGAGAAAGCTTTGTGTTGCAAACTCAGTGTCTAGACCTCCTCCAGCTCCCAAATTTCACTTGGTGCCCTCTAGTCATCCCCCCACCTTTAGTCTGATGGCATTTGCATGTTTTTTTACCTGCAGGTGACTTTTTTCCTGCGTTTCAGTTTCCCAAATCCTCGGCTATAGCCATGGTTATTCCTCACATCAAGAGAAAAAGATGTTGGCTGTTTCATTTTCTAAAAACGCCCAGTTTGGTGCAAATCCCTGAGATATAGCTACTTTCAGAAGGGGGAACCCTCTTCTCCATCAAATATTTAAATGCCTACTACATGGAATCACCCTAAATCACGAATGGATCGCAAGTCAATGCTTCATGCCCAAATTGTTTCTGAACTGGTCCAAATCTGTCCAGCGGTTGGGGCTGTGCGCTTTGGCAAAAATTGACCATGTTTGTCTATTGCAAAATGAATGAGAAGTAGGCCGCACTTTTGGCAAAAAATATTTTTTGTCTTCTTAATAACTTTTTTATTTGTTAACAAATCTTTACAAAACATTGCTGTCTCGGGGGTTGGGTGCAAGTCCTTAATCACTTTCCAAATGTCGGTCAAATCTGTCACTCAAATCAAAAGTTATTAACGATAGAATTTTGAGGGGTTACTATGGGAGTCCGACTCACCTTAACTACAGGGTGGCAACCGCCGCCCTATAACATACACAAATAGGAATAGCGTTTCAACAAGAGTTTGGTTGCAACATTGTGTGTTAGCTATGTTTAAAAAGGAAACTGAATTTATTGAGATCTCAAACCAATTAAGATGTAAATAATGTTTCGCTGGATTGGGGGAAGGCACATAAAGAAATCTGACAAACAGACAAATGAAGGAATAGACACGTTCCTTGCATGGGATATTTTAAAATGCCATGCAAAATTACCATATCATGCACACTTAGTTAATGTATATAATACAAACTATGTGTTTCCTTATCCAGATAAACATTCACCAAATTGCATTTTTCATCATAAGCTAGTTTGCCGTGTTAACAATGACTCATACAGTGCTACATGTCATCTTCTTCTCGAAATGCACTTAGAAATCGCAAAAGAAATATTTCTTTCATGTTTCCTTTGAAAAGGAACAAAATCACTGCAATTACTGATTTAATGATCGTCCATTTTCGTTTTTTCCATTTTACACTTATCTGTACATCTAAGTCACAGTAGAACATTATTCGAACAGAAAGATTTGTGGTAAATGGTGTTCTTTTTATTGAACCGTGAGACATTCTGCCCACAGCACAATGTCCTCCATTTACAGAGTCCCCACTTGCGCTGGTCTTGTGCGTGTATTCATGTGCTTTGTCACACTGCATATTCGTATTCAGGATGGTAGTTCCCATGTTATACATGTGTCATTTATGAACGTGCACCCGATTATTTAATGACTCCATTTATGGGCGATCCTATACATAAATCAATTAAGGAGCGAATACAAACTTGAAATATTTGGTGTGCCAGTAAGCGCACATAATTAAATACAGGTATATGGATTACAATGTGTTCATTGTGCATTCGTTGCGTGGTGACAATGTAATAGAGAATTCAATTGTACATTGGAGGACAAGCTAATTGAGGTGAAAGTGAGTAAGAAATGTGCTGATTTACTGAAGTGAAAGTGAGTAAGAAGAAATGTGGTGATTTACTGAAAGTTCATTTTGGCACTAGGTAATATTAGGGCAACCAATCAGGCTCTGGAACAATTTAATGAAAAGTATTGCTTTCTTTAGTGTTTCCATTAGTCTCCTGCAACTTCTCCCGAGCATTTCGAATTGGTGCAGCTAAGGAAATATTTACCAATGAAAATGTTCTGCATATGGAGTTGGATGCCGCCATCTTTATTACGCTGAGCTTTTCGTTTCTGATTTGGTTTGCCACATGTGTGTCTACATACAGCCATTGAGGCTACACCCAGGTGTTTCACCCACATCAAAGTGCCTGATTGTCCTCTGGTTAGCACTATCACCGTGGCCCAACTTCTCTTGGAAGCAGTCACTACAGAAGTGGTTTACTTCTGCACCATGGAATAAGCACACCAAAGCTCTTATTTCAGGAAAAAATGTTTTTTAATGAAATGACCTTGTACCTGGGTCTTAGAGATCGGTCCATCCTCCTAGGACATACATGGGTAACTAACTTAGATGTCCTTTATGCGCACTCTGAATGAGGAACTCAACCAAAGTTATAGGGAGGGACAAAGAAGAGTAGGAATAGGTTTAATGGAGATCATTGTTTTTGGCAAGCAATCAGGGCATTCAGCTCTCCTCCCTTTTCTTTTACAACGTGCCAAAAGAAAGAAGGTTGCAACCCAGCATTAAGAATTTGAATTGTGGGCTCCCATAACACACAAAGGTACAACAAGCAGTAATGAGGCACCTGCATTTTATGTTATTCAAAATAGGAAAACGAGTTAAACAAACGAAACTAGAAAATGAGAGCATAATCTTTTGCCCAAACTCTGTAACTGACATATCTCCCACCTGCAGCTTAGAGTGACCAACACACGTTATTGAGAGGCCTTGAAAACCGTAATTGAAATGTCAATAAACGATACAGACTAAGCATGTTTCCCTGTTCCATCCTCCTTCCCCTTGTTCTGCACTACTGGGAATAATCTGCAACAATAACCGCCTCGATTCAATTGCTTGAGGATGGCACAGAAGGATTAAAACTTTGTCTGGAGGATCCAAAATGAGAAAAAAAGATCTTCCTATCTGAAGAAATCAAATGATCTGAGGCATTCAATTCGACATTGTCCTGGGCATCCTCCTTCGCAGCAGCAGAATAAACTGCAAACAAAGGAGAAAGAAAGATCTCCTGATTCACATGAAATCAGTACACAATTATACAAAAAGTGCAGCCTTTCCAAATAACAACATTTATGGGAAACATTAAAGTCAAGCTCTCTTCAAAGGAGAATGTCTAATATTTATAAGTGGACAGCATTAGTGATGGAAAACATTTAGGGCCTCATCACGAGTCTGGGGTAACCCTTAAATGCTTTGGTAGCACTATTACCGCCGCATTTAAGGGTCCGCCAGATCATGGCTTTGGCGGATTTCCCTTTTTTTTGATGGACACAGGGGACCCCACACTCTGGGTTAGGGTATTAATATAACAATTAGTCACGGAAAAGCAACCAGAGGGTACAATTTAAAGGTAGGCATCAAGGAATTTTATTAGACCTGATACATTTTAAATATATGAGTCAAATCATGATTTAATCTGCACTTACAGCAAAAATTTACATAGCAGGAAAAAAACATTTTAAGAACACATCTATATAATAAAATTCATACTATTCAATTGTTCAAACATTCATCCACATACATCCGTCAACCAACAATCCACTCATACCAAACACCAATGGGTATAAAGTATAAAATCTATAAAAAATCATGACATATAATTCATTAATTGGATTATTTATAGAAAGAATGTGAAATCAGTATGCTTGGCCACAATAGATAGTAAGGGTGGCCAAAAAGTTGAGATGGGTCCTAGAAGTCTCCGACCACGATCTCATCACAATTTTCTCTCTCTATCGGTTTCGACGTATGTACTTTATTATAATGACGTCTTCATCAAGAGATACATTCTAAAAGAAAGAACGGGAAACACAAACTCATGGATCCCCTATACTTTGATGACAACATGAAACGATATATTAAAACCAAATGCACAATAAAGCAATTGTTAAAAATCAACATGCGAGCATAAACAACAACCTGCTCTCAACCAGAGTACACATCTCTGAGGTGGTACGTGGGTGTCAGACAGGAAACGTGCTTCCATCGTGAATTGATGTCTTAAAGTACAGTGGAACCAGGGCATGGCCAGAAGTGACACCACCAATTTACAGTTTCACAAACATGGGAGCCTCTCAGTTTTGGGATAATGAGCGTCAAACAGGTGGTGTCTGCTTATCCTCACTGGCCCTCTAGTGCACCACTGGTTAACTAAACTGATGCAAAACAATCTAAGAGGACTGCATCGTATCCCTTCCTGTGTGCTCAATTTGCCGAACTAGCACAAAGGTTGCTAGAAAGTAGTAACTGACCTTGGCATAGAAGGGAGAGGCAGTCCATACCTCCCTTTTATTTTAACCAGGTCGGCTGTTTTATTCAAATTGACAGCGTTCACGAACTGGTTCCTGCACAGGGAATAGTTGAGCTCACAGTGGGCTCTGCCCTGTAAGGTATAGACACAATTAGGTACAAATAAATGCTGAACCCATCCACAGAGGAACAAGGGTCTGGGATATCACATCAGCAGATCAAACCTAATGTGTCCAATTAGTGACACAACTTAAGGGGTGAGTGTACTGGCGCCTACAGATGTCTCACGCTGAGCCACACTGGTGTAGTGGGTCCCTAGATAGCAAGAAAACACGAAGTCAATCACTAAACTATGTAATCTGAAGTACATGAGTCTTAAAAATAATACAAACATGGTGGTCGTGGTGGTTCTAACAAACAATATCCCCATTAATAAAGCGGAATACAGGATGTTAACATCCAACAAAAATGTGGTGGAATGACTAAAACCCAAAACAATGTGGTATTATGTGTTCAGACTTAACACTAGGGCAACAAAAGTTATATATAATCACCCTCCCCTATCTTATGGTGAGGCCGACCATAGCTTGGATACCGAGGCAAGGGTCCACGGCACATGTCTCTAAAAACTGGATCCACTTACCTTCAACAAAAGTGAGGTGTTGCTCGCCTGGCTGCTACCGGCTGGGTGCCTTGGTGTTAGACACTCCTCTGCAGATCAGAACACTGCTCATCAGAACACTGCTAGCACCCCCACAACACCTTCCCCGGGTTCCCACACAACTCCCCCCAAGTTTCGAGACTCACGTGATTTGGTTGCCCCACAGGACCGAAAGCTCCGTACCGGGTCCAATGTACGTGCCCGGTTGCAGCCCTTCCTGCATTGGCAGTTGCCATGGAGAGCACACATCAGAAGGGGCGGCAGAACGCTTCCGCATCGAACAGTTGTCCGCTCACGTGACTCAGAGCGACGTTTCCCACGTGACGATGGAGGGCGTCACGTGACCCCGAAGCGCCCAGTACATAACGCTTGATGCACGGAGCACTCACCGCTTCTCAGCTGTCTTTCAACTCTGTTTGGTGCTACGTCTGGACTTTGTTTTGCTAGTTTACCTTGACTCTGGATCACTCACCTGGACTCCCTCGGATTATCCTTTGTACCTTTGCTTGGAACTGTTGACTCATCGCTGGACCTCGGCCCGTCCCTCACTTGCCTTCGGATCATCCCTTTGAACTTTGTTTGTCTTCACTACGCCATTGCCCTTTGAGGGCTCACGCTACGACTCCAGCCCTTGGTTCAGGTGGGCTATCCTGTACCCACGTGTGACTCCGGTCCCCGTTGTTCTGGGGACTACCTCTCATCTGAGTCTCGAACCTCCTTCACTAGGTCTCCCGGGTTTTCCAACCACCGGATAGATAAGATTATTCAGACCCTGTGATTCTTGTATTCTATTGTATTTGCCTGGTACTTAACCCCGTTCTTTCTGCAGCAGCATCGGTGTTCCTGAGGTTCTGTGGATCCAGGAAGCAACATCTCCCACCTGTGGCTCCAAAGGTCTCACAGCAGGGTTCTTTTAGGTTACCCTGTGCGTCACTTGGGGACGGAGGTATCAACGGTCTACATGACACTCAATTCAGAACACTTGGGGCGAGTGGGCTCTGGCGGACGCAGATGCTCAGCAACGCTCTGTTGCTCTCGCCGTGGGTTGAAGTAGCGTCCATTCGATCATGTGATCGTTCAAGCAATCACATGACCTTGCGTTTTGATCGTGCTGTCATGGCAATGCAGTGTCATGTGTTTGGATAGACTTCCAAGGAACTAGAAAGCTTGTGTTGCTTGCTTTGTGCGGAATACAGAACAATATAATCCACCAATGCATATGGAATGTTATAATCTAGCCGGCAATTCCTAATTAAAGGATTCAATTTGTAAACCAGACGGGAGTTTAAATGCAGCAAAATTACGTTGCTCCATCAACATGCAGCCGTCATTTTTCTTCAGTGCAGTGCAATATCGAACCAGGTGGGAAACATAAGTCTACAATATCCCTCACTTGGGGGGACTCATCCATATTGAGGGACTACAAGGGTCATTAAAATAAAGATAGAAAAAGTTGGTATTCGCTAGTGACTGCACAATTTGCTACCTGTCATGGTACCCTGGCATAAAAATTGCACTCGCTACGGTCCGAAAAAAGCACATACTACTAAACCATGCTGGTGTTGGCTAAGACCTGTAGTGGAGACGCATAGAATAAGAGAAGGGTGTGTGACTTTATGTCCAATAGAAAGGAGTTATTAGTTACTCGAGTGCCATGGTTCCAAATTGTTCAGACCTTGTGTTAACGTTTTTAGGTTAAAGATCCACAGTTGTTCTTTATAATCCAAGTTTTTTAACAGTTGGGTCTGGTTTTGAGCATACACATTTTCTATGCAGAACCATTCTATTTGTTCTGCATTGTGTCCCATCTCTACAAAATGGATTACCATGGGCGCATTGAGATTCCGTGTTTTAATTTTTGAACGATGTTCATTAATACGGGTACTCACGTCTCTAGTTGTTTTTCCAATATGCACCAACTGGCAGGGGCAACGGATGGCATAAATAACATTTTTGCTCCTGCATGTTGTAAAAGTACAGAGGTCCCAGTTTTTCTTCTGTCAATTGAAAGAGATGGTTTTCTTTGAAAATGTACAGGCAATACACGAGATACAAGGATAATGCCCAACCACTGGATTTAAATTAGTATCTCGAATGATGGGAGTTTTTAATAGAGTTTTGCTTGCACGAGTCATCTTCTGTTTCAAGTTTTTACTTTTTTTGAATGCAAACAGAGGTTTAGGCATGGTGGTTCCCGATGCATTAAGGATGCGCCAATTTTTTAAGATGATGCCTCTGATGGCACTACTATGTTGGCAAAAAGTTCAGACACACACCAACTCTTCTTTTTTATCTATTTTAGCAGTATCACATTTGGGTAATAGAAGCAGATCTTGATTGGCATATCGAGCTCTCTTTTTAGAATGTTTTATACGTTTTTTCGGATACCCGCATTCCATTAGTCTTTTTTCTAAAATTGCTGCATGTTTTACAAAATTGGCGGTATCCGTGCAGTTGCAGCGTAGTCATAGAAACATGCCATAGGGTAAGTTGCGGAGTAGGCTAGCAGGATGCTGGCTTTCATATTTTAATGTCGTATTCCTTTCTGTGGGTTTTCTATGTAATTCTGTACGAAGATAACCTTCTTCAACATAAATAGACAAATCCAAGAAAGCAATCCTGGAGACTGAATATTCAAAAGTAAAATGGATGTTTAAGGCTATATTATTGAGCCATTCTATAAATAGTAGTAGTGATGCTTCAGTTCCTTCCCAAATCATAGGTATATCGTCGATATAACGCCGGTATACCTTGATTTGGTCTCTAAATGGATTGAGAGTCCCCAGGATTTTTTCTTCTTCAAGCAGGGCCATAAAAATAATGATCAGGTTCGAGCAAAAGTGCAGCCCATGGCCGTGCCTTTGCATTGTAAGAAGAATTCCTCCTTAAATTTGAAGAAACTGTTCTTTAGAACCAACTGAGCCACCCTACAAAGAAAGTCTGCAGGGACAGCATGTGGTAAAGGTCATCTGTTTAGCATCGTTTGTAGACTCAAAACTGCTCAATTCTGAGGGATATTCATATAGAGCACCTCAATGTCAAGAGTAACCAATATGTGTGACTGGGATCAAATGTTTGGAATTCCACAAGGTTAATGACATCTCTTGAGTCGAGAAGAAAGGTGGGGTTGCCATCGCCAAGGGTTTAATTTAAAAAAAACGATATATTTCGATATAGGTTCAAGTAATTAACTGCATACCGAGACTATAGGACGCCCAGGAGGGTTCTCCGTGTCTTTATGCACTTTGGGCATAATGTAAAAGAGAGGCGTACGGTCTTACCAGTAGTTAATAAATTTGACTTCTTTTGCGGAGAGGAAACCTACATGACTCACTTCCTCAGTGAGTTGAGATATCTTAAGTTTAATCTTCTCTGAAGGATCCTTTGCAATTTTGGCATAGTGGCCAGGGATGTGTAGAAGTCTCAATACTTCCTTGTCATATTTGGCAGCATCCCAGACCGCTATCCCCCCACCCTTGTCTGCGGCCTTAATCACTATGGATGGGTCTGACGCTAATGACTGAATAGCCTGAAATTCAGGTAGTTTCAAATTCGGTCCTGGTTGATTTCTAGGGTAACATATCAACTGTTCTATTTCTTTAAGAAAAAGTTTTTCAAAAATCGCCACCTCAGAAGGAAGGTCACTAGAATTGGGGGTGAAAGTCGAAGGCCTCGAAAGGCCTGAGGTATTAGGCTCCCTAGGAACCGTATTATTCAGAAAAAAGAAACGCAGTCTCAGTTTACGTAAAAAGCCCTTTATTTCACCTATTATGGACATGGCACTTGGGTTCTGGGTTGGAACAAAGGATAAACCCCGTTTCAGGATCGATGTTTCTGCTGATGTTAATATGCGGGAAGAAACATTAAAGATAGGCAATGTTTGATTCGCCAACTGTAGGCTCGATTCCGTGTCTGGAATTCCCGATGCGTCATTCGCTGCCCGGGAATGTTCTGCATGGGCATATTGCGTGTTATCCGGCCTTGAGGGGCATTTCTGCGGCCTCTTCGGCCGTCCCTTCCTCGAAAAGGGTGGTCACCCAATTTTTGATTTGGGTCCTCGCTGCCTGAATTACTGGATGATGTATCTGAGAATGTGACCCATATTTTTTTGTTGGTATTTGTGGGTCCCATATTCCAGTTTGCATTAGTTTTCCAGACCGTTTGGGGGTTGAAATCTTCCGCCAGGTAAGGGTATACCTGCTCTGAGCTGGGGGCAAATCTGCTGCAAATCGGCTGATTTTTGCACGACAAAATAAAACAAATAGCCTTTCACATCTGTACATGTACCCTGTACCTAAACACAGAAAACTTTTAAAAAGTTCAGACAGAAACTATAGCAGTTCTTCCCATAATCCCTGTTAGAAAAGAAAGAAAAACACCGATGCAGGATCTTGAAACCAAACAGAGACCACATTCTTTGGTCATTTTAAATTTAACAACACAAATGGAGTGAGTTGCTTTGCAAATGAAACAATCAATCTACTATTCCAATTACCACCAATTGTGGACGGTATTTACTTGCATTGCTCAACACAGATATATTTATAACTCCCCATTCCGGACACAGAAATGCCACTAACAACCCTGACTGGATCATTGTGCAAGAATTGTTCAATTGTTCAATTCACCATAAACACATGGGCGGATCCACACAAATCCCTAATTTACTTATTAGAAATATTAGAGAGAGAACACATGCCTATAAATGAAATCCTACAGATTCCATACACTTGGAAACATACATGCAATCTCTGCAACCACGGTTCTAAAGAGCATATTCCCAATGAATGATTTGTGTATGTATCTGTACCAACTTGAAATATAATCCCATTTGAAAAAAAAGTTTCCAAAATGCAAATCATGGCAGATTATCCGGATTGTTCTCTGCAGACAATCTTCTAACCACACAAATAAATTCACATGTCCAAAGAGAAAAAATAATGCTTTTAAGATACAATGCAGATGGCACAAAAGAAACGCACCAACTTCACATATGCTCAAGTATCTCTTGGCAAAAATAATTCACAACCGTTGGAACAATATATCACACAGGTGCCAAAGCCACTTCAGGGCACTATACTGCATATGCATTAAAAGTAAGTGGTTGGTTTGGATGTGACAAATCTAACAAATGTCTACTTACTATTGCTTAAACACAAATGTAGACATTGAATTATACTTTAAATTAAAATTTACAATAATGTATCTGTAGAATACACCAATTGGTATCAAACTACTGGAAACATAGTGAAACATACAAAACAGTATGCTTTAATTACATTACACTCAAAACATGCTTTCACCTACTGAATAACTTCATCCATCCATTCTACCTCTATACTACTTTTTACACATACATATAAATGTGACTCCTTTTCATAAACAGCAGTCTGAAAATAAATTAGGAAAATTTGACCAAAATTTAATTGTTATCAACAGTAAATGTAGAAAACGTTTTTTTTAATCCACCTTGGATTTGTTTCCAATGACCCAATGATTAGAATATACTAATACAACAACAGTGTATCACACACACACACGTGTTGTAGAAAACATAGTACCTGCATTGCACTACTCATGAGGGGCAAAAAAGCAATACCTATACCATTTTACCTATGCATATCTTCAAAACCATGTTCTATAACTAACTATATTTTACTTTCTTTCCAGACAAAGAAACACAGATGTTCTCTTATTACCATGCCCACTTCTTTCCAACATCAAAGAATACAATTTTCGTCACAACAACATTTCCTGTCACTACTGCTACTATGCCAGCACTCCAAAAGTCCCATTGTGACTGTGGCCATAGCCAGGGATCACATTGTTCAAACTACATCATCATTCAACCAAATCTAAGTGTACTGTGGTAATGGCAAGTGGCTACATTGTCCTGTGCATAGCCTTTGTCCATTGCTTGAACAATCTGGGCATTGGCCATGGCCACAACAATAGGTACTCTGTCTACTGCTACTGCTATACCTACACTCCAAAAGTCCCATTCTGGCTGTGACCATGGTCATGGGTAACATTGTTCAAACTACATAACTATTAAACCCAAAGTAAGCATACTGTTGTGGCCATGGCCAGCAGCCTCAACGATACGTACCGTGGCTACAACTACTTCTATACCCACACTCCAAAAGTCCATTGTGGCTGTGGCCATGTCCAAGGATCACATTGTTTAAACTACATAACCATTAATCCAAAAGTAAGTGATCTTGGCCATACCCCAACAATCTGGCTATAGCCACAGCCACATATAGTAATCCCATTACAAAAGTATTAAACCCAAATGAACCATTGGTGTAGCATATAACTTAACACCTCAATTATCAATGGATTTTCACAAAAAGCAAATGTCATCTACCATGGAACATGAGCATGAAATATGACTGCAAACACAGTGGAAAACCTGCAACCATTTATACACACATTAAAAAATATATATATTCAACCCTTTCTTCTCTCTACCACCCTGCCCGAGCATTCTTTTATCCTCAAAATAACCAGAAATGTATTTTAAAAAATGTTTTTTATACCGATTGGTCCGTGGACAGCATACAATGTTTGCAGATCCAACATGGCAACTTTTTTAACACATTTGATGCACCTCAGTTTTTCAATTGTCCAATCAGAGGTCTTCTACTCAAACTTTGCACAGCTTCCTGATGAGCATAGAGGTGGCCAAATGAGGAAGTGAGTTAACGGACCAGACAGAGATATCACAGGTTATTTTTTGGCCTACATTTTGGGCATTTTTCTAAAATCTACGGGACAGATGTACACCAAATATCAAAAGCATGCTTTCAGGACCAGGCCACCGCTTCTCGTGCAAGTTTGTTGCAAATCCTTTTTTTTTTAATATCAACCACCCTGGAATAAATATTTTAAAGGGACGTTATGGTTAAGTTGCACTACTAATATCCTATGAAATTCAGTGAAACAACTTTGTCAAAGGGATGTTATGGTTCCAAGTAAAATCGAAAAATCCTTGAAATTCACTAGTTATGGTAAGCTAAGCAACCATAACTCATGCCACCACCGTGCACTGCTAAGACTAACACCCACGACATCAAAGATGACATCACAAATGTCATTGATGACGTCCCTGATGGTATCACATGTCTGGCTCATCCTTTTCTCCTTTAGTGACATATCTAGGCCGTTAACAGTCAGGAACAAAAAAATCATATACTCATAATTCATATTCAAGTACTATATTTGTTGAGTTATACTTCAAATATGTTCTTACAGTAATTTACTTGGGGTTCACTCACAGCATATGAAACATACATAGGGGAAAACACAGATTTGGAAAACAGCAATGCTGTGTGTGTTTAAAGATAATCAGTAAGGTTATCAACACTTTCTTATAGTTCTGCCTTTTTTTATTGCTTTACTTTCCTGGATATGCTCATATTTGTATACATTGTATGCACACTACTCTGCTTAGGGTCCAGTCACATTATATGATAGTTATACATAGTGAAGTAGTAGCTTTGGAGCAGTGCGATCATTTCTGTGTATAAAGTTAAAAAGTTGGGGTATGAAGATAGGCTGGTAATACTGTTGTTTACTTTGTTTTCCCTGTATATGCTCATATTTATATGTGTTGTTGTTATTTGTGTTTTGTTTCGTATAATGCAATTAAGAAATAAGTGTTGCACAGTCGACAAAACTGTAATAAAAAGCATTTATCATTTTACTATTCAACATGGTAAGATTAATAATATTGTACATCCATCATGTATGTTGCACACAATGCCTATGTTTCTACAGAAGTAGCTTACTATACTGGAAAGAACATGATAATAGAATGGTATTTGTATCAATACATTACTTAATGCACTACGTACCTCATGATATTTATTCCAATAATCCTTCACACTTTTTTATCAACATTACCATAAGAATCCCTTGTACAGACTTTTCATGAAAAGTAGCTGCACATGTGATGTCATCAGTGATGTCATCAATGACATTTGTGATGTCATCTTTGATGTCCTTGTTGCTAGTCTTAGCAGTGCACCGTGGTGGTGCGGGTTATGGTTGCTTAGCTTACCATAACTGGCGAATTTCAAGGGTTTTTCAATTTTACTTGAAACCATAACGTCCCTTTGACAAAGTTTTTTTACTGAATTTTATAGGTTTTTACTAGTGCAACTTAACCATGACGTCCCTTTCACAAGGTTTTTTGACTGAATTTCATAGGTTTTTAGTAGCGCAATTTAACCTTTACATCCCTTTACCAACGTTTTTTTCACTGAATTTCATAGGTTTTTAGTAGCGCAACTGAACCATACCGTCCTTTTAACAAAGTTTTTTTCACTGAATATAGATATCGATAATGTAAATGTGATAAATGTTTACTAAGACTCCCTTACCTCACATTTATATAACATAGAAAATATTAAACCCCCTGCCCTGCTAGTGATCTGATATCCGTAGACCGTGCGCATGTCCGCGGGCAGACGCGGTCACCATCAGCACTATCCAAAAACTCAGTGGGTAACTTACATTGTTGTATCATACAATAAAAACACCAAACATGTTCAAAAAGCACCACATAATTACATTACATTTAATAATAAATAAGAAGTGAAAACTGTATATGTAAGACACCAACCATCCACTGAAGTAACGTTTGCAATATTATGGAATATACCAAAACAAAATAAATATGCCTCCAACAGAATTACCTCACAGAAACTGCACAGCAAGAGGCAAGAGCATACTTACACAGCAGTAACACCAAACGTTTGTAAGAAACTAGTAAGTACACTACATGTATTTCATATATTTATAAACTTTCTGTATTAGGTACACTAAAACTAATATATATATTTTTTACACAAAAATGTCCAGTACTTTGGAATGGCTGGAAGAACATTTCCCACAAGATGAAATGAGTGAAGACAGCGATACTAATGGTAGACACAACATTTCACTATATAAGCCAATTAATAACCATTACTTTATGTGTATTTCACACATTTTTTTAACAGACCAGACAGACAATAAATATAATATACCAAGAGAGATATTAGAAGATCCTTTGAAATTAATGGAACTAAGAATGGATTTGTTAATGAAAGACTTCAATTAACTAAAACAGTGTGTTGTGGACCACATTAAAGAAAACAATAAATATCACTGTCCCACATGTACCTGTTCCCATCTCCATGTCCCAGCCAACTATCCCCAAACCCTCCCCAGCAAAAAAACATTACGATGAGACTTCCATCCCTTCCTCCCCTCCCATACATCATGTCCAAACCCCTAATTCCCCTGTATTTGTTTCAGTTTCTGCTTCCCCCTCTCTTTCGTAATTGTTATACTGTTAAACAATAATAACATTTTAAGTGTGTTCTTAGTATATGCCTGTGTCTTATTTTTTTTTTAAAAAGGCAGTTAGGGTGTCCGCGGACAGCGTGGGTGTCCGTTATGTCCGCAATTAACCAAAATGGGGGTTTCCTAACGACACTATACCTGTCCGTACTGTCTATAATTAAAATGGATGCGTCCTTAGAACACACAAGATGTCCGCCTGTCCGTAATTAACCAAAATGGGGGTGTCCTAAGGACAAAATACCTGTTTGTATTGTTCACAATTAAAATGGCAGTGTCCTTAGAACAGGCAAGATGTCCGCTTGTCCACAATTAACCCAGATGGAGGTGTCCTAGGGACAATATGCCTGTCCGTACTGTTCGTAATTGAAATGGAGGTGTCCTTAGAACACACAAGATGTCTGCTTGTCCGCAATCACCCAAAATGGGGGTGTCCTAAGAACACCCCCCTGTTCATAATGTCCGCAACCAAAATGAATATATCCGTAGAACACATATCCAGTCCGCCTGTCCACAAAATTTTGATGCACATTTATTTAATTCGGGGACTTCAACACTGTTCGTAGAACACCCGCGCACATGCTCATCACACACTTGGGTTCTACGAACATCGCGCCTGTCCGCAACGGTCCGCCGCACATGTGTCGCACTTTTAATTAGTTCGGGGACCCAAACACTGTCCGTAGAACACCCGTGCGAATGCGCACAACCGTCCCCGCGCATTTGGTGTCCTGCAGACAGCCGTCCCATTCACGAACGTGTCCGCGAGGTCATCATATGACTGCACCCATGCTGAGTGTGTGTCCTTATTTGCGGACACTGTCCGGGCCCCCGAACATTTAAAAAGTGCTTTTTTGAGCAATCCAAGGTATTTTACAGTAAAAGTTCACCATTGCACATGTCCCAGACAATGTCCCTGCCGATCTACATACCTTTTGGAACTTTTTGAGCCCTTTCTTGCAGTTCAAAGTGTCCTGGGACAGCACGGTTGTCCGCGAAGTGCGCATCTGCACCCCTATAAAAGGCCAAACCCCATAGCTGATCCTCATTCTGCTTTTGGATTTCCAAGATTTACAACAGCACAATTGTGCACGTTGCTGTTCTTGGTTCCTGGTTATTAACCTTCCAGATGGCATCCCAAATTGCTTCTGCTGCTAGTGCCTCAGCATCAGCACCCCCGCCCCCTCCACCACCACCACGTCCCAAAGGGCCTACAGAGGGGAACAGGCGTGAAGATGCAGAGGAGAGGGATGAAGAGGATGAAGAGGATGAGGTAGTGGAAGTCCCTACTACTAGCACTCATCATGAGTCTTGGGTGTGGTGGTTATTTACCAACGTTGATGGAAAGGCAAAAGCTCATGCGAAAAAGGTGATCTGCACTCAGTGCCGCATGGCGCTGAGTCGTGGCAAGCCTGGTTCGTATAGCTTTGGTACTACATCAATGAAGCGACACCTAAAGTCATTCCACCGTGGGGCTATTCGTAAGGTTGTACTTTGCGATAAACGTAGTAGGTTGAATTCCTCTGCAGCATTCTCTGTTTCCACTGCTGTCACCACAAAAGACACTCCTGTGGGACAGTGCATCCCTTCAGCTGCCTCGCAGGCCATTCATGATGCTGTTGACCCTTATCTTTAGAGGGTAACAATATTGTGCATGTACTGCAATGCTGTACTCTGCAGGGGGGAGAACCTTCGGAGTGCTTTCGAGACTGCGGCCAAGGAGCATGAGAAGGTCTGCGACCTACCTCAATAAGGCCCACCCTACATCTTCCTCTCGCCACCTGCCCTTTCTTATCCCCGTGTTTGGTGTCCCTTCCTTACCCTCATTTCCCCTTCTTTCCCTGCGTGTCGTGTTTAAAAAACCTAAAAAATATCTAAAATAACAAAAACCAAAAAAAAGGCTCTTTTAGGAGCCGCCTTTCACAGTTTAAAAATAGAAAAGTAGAAGTGACAAATAAATAGTGCAGGGTCCTATGCAGGGAGAGTCCGCAGACATTTATTTTTTGGGGGTGCTTCCCTAGCAGAACCATTGCACTTTTCTATAGGAGGAAGTGGTGGCTCTGAAAAGAGCCTTTTTGTCGTTTTTTTTGTGTTTCAACTTCAAATGGTCAACACCTACTGCAAAATAGATTGCTGTAATTCCAAAAAAGGTTGCAAAGCATTTTGTATATTTCACAGAAAAAATCTGATTGCCGGCATAATTAAGATGTACTCCATCTCTGTGAAAAATGTGTGTGCTGTGAAATATAATGTTTTCATTCTGAAAAGAGGACATACCAACATCTCTCAAAAAGGCACAAGCAGCCTTGTTAGCATTGCGCCTTGCTTTCTCCATTTGTGGACCAAATGAAAAAGAACGCAGCCACATTTGTCTCTGCGCATTACAGGGGAAAAATTACTGTGTAATTTGGATACATGTCTATGACTTTCCCAAGTCCTTCTTTCATTGCAAATTGCAAAGAGATTCCAGACACACGTCCTAAACTGTTCCCTCCACAATGAATAATAATAATGTCTGGATGACGCTGTGTCACCAAAGTAGCACAGAGCGATACCAAATCCAGCCACTTCATTCCACGCACTCCATGCCAGTGCACTTCCACATGACAGAATCCAAGATGTGCAGCCAACCACAGCGATCTGCATGCACTTCCAACCAATGTATTCATGAATCTCCCAAAATCCAAACAATCTGCTTTCTGAAACACACAGCCATAGCTATCTGCTCTTCTCTCAGGAAAAATATCTACTGACAAAATCTCTTCTTACACAACACAACCAGTAAACCTTATTATCCAATCCCTTGCTCTGCTCAGTCTCATTTGCATGTCTCTCAACCCCAAAATCTCTGTATGTAATACACGTTGTCCGCGGACAACCGCTGTGTCCATGGAAAAATCAAAAATCTGAACGTGGGGAATGAAATTTAATAGTGTGCTCCATTTCCCCTTTGAGATTGGCTCTGAAAAGAGCCTTTTTTAAAGTTTTTTTTAGATGCTTCAGAAACACCTTTTATTTTGTATTTTTTGTTTTTTCTTTCTTATTTTCCTCCAAAAAGCTTCACATTAGCTTCTCCAAAGCAACCCTTATGTTCCAAAACAGCATGGCATTTCCCATAAAAGATAAAGAAATGCCATCTTCTTTAAAATAAACAACATTACCAGAATCAATGTTGTCATTATTACAAACGAACATACCAATTCCAAGCATTAAAGCAAACATGCCTCGGTTGATTGCACACCTAGCAATATTTTGCTGAGGACAAAAAACAAACCTATTGTCCCATATTGCCGTAGGTACTAAACCAGAAAAAATAAATTTGGCCTTTGGAAGTATTTTCATTACTGCCTGAACCAAGTGTTCCAAATCTGCCAACAAAGTAGGGGCACTGTACATAGCCCAAATGCAAAGCACCATAGTGCAAAACAACTACACGTGGACTGTTTACCCTGCCCATATCTCCACAAACTTGTACAATTCCCTGCACATTGAAACCAGGCACAGTGCTCCACACCACCTCCACTCCTTTAACATCAAAATTGTTTGTCACATTCCTGCATTTAGCATACTGCTCCAAACCATGCAAAAACATATCTACAACCACCAACACCCCGACTTTCTCCACCTCTGCCATCTTCACTACACACAGCCTCTTTCAACACAAACCATAACCTCAACATCTGATTGGCTGATCCCTACAGTCCCCTTTCCATGCTGTATTTGCTGAGAAACCCCAGATGTGGCACGCCCTGACCGCGGACAGCCGCGGTGTCCGTGGATAGCCACGGTGTCGCCAGGGTGCGTAACATTGCAGCAGCCCTTCTACCCTTTCCACTTCACTCTCTGAACCATTTACCCATTAGCTACTGTTAAGCAGTCACACAATCATACACCAATCACATCCAAGAACTCTACATTTAACTCTATCATCACAGATCACCACTTTAGATGTACAATTGATCACTATCAGTACAATTCGGCTGTGACTGCAACAAACCTACAGCAACAACTACTGTAAAACTCCCCAAGATTTCTACTTGCAGATTGATGCACATCCACATGTATGAACACAGGCTACAGGTATGAATATTTTCTACACAGAACATGTACAGCTCTTCTAGAAATACATATAAACAGAGTAACTGCCACTTACCCTGTATAAACTGTAAAATGAACTTACTGTCATTTCTCCCATCTGCTATGATGAAGTGTCAATTGCAAACCTGTCTGCTCTCCAAATCTTTGTTTACACACAATGTTATTTCATATTAAAAGATGGGAGAAATAACAGTATAATTATGAAGAAGGCTTCCAGTGTGTTATAAAATTACACACAGCCAGGATGAGTACATGCAAGCACACACACAGACAATATCATTAGAAAGGCTCCCAGCTCAAACAACACCACTGCCTCTATATGAAATCCTTCTGCTTTATTTCCCACACCTTCACAAATGCATACATTGCATGTGTTTCTGTACAATCTCTGTCATTTACCCTGTAAACATAGCAAAAAATGCATATAATTATTTCTTCTATCTCTTACCATCCAATAACATAACATTAAAAAACAAGTGTGCTCTATACGTTTACTATTATACTAATTTGTAAAACATATTCAACTAACAGATTCTAAATAAAATATACAGGATGCACATTGGCAAAGGACGTGCATGTGCATAGTATCCTCACTTATAAGAAAACACTCTGACTACAAAAACAAAAAACAATGTCTACATTGACAAAAGTCCGATAAACACACATATTCACTAACTTGTTTCTTTTATAATTGCAGTGAAGACCACTTTCCTGAAAGACCACTCTCCTGAAAAGCAGCAGTGTCTGAAGTACGAACAAGAACTTAACTTAGAATAAACCTACTCTTTCCATACAAAACAGTAAGTACAATACTTACATAATGTTCTAACTGTTACTGAAACACACTACATGTTAGTATTGTAGAAAAAACAAGTGTATTAACCCTTTACCATTAGTATTGGTGCTTCCCCTTACCAGCTGCATACTTTATATTGTCATCTGGAGCCCAGTATAGTAACACACAAATACAAGAATAGCCTTCCCAACTTGACATAGCTGCCCATTGCACAATCACACACGTCCACAATCATCCTTACCTTCATACTCAGACACTCATGCACAAAGCACGCATTCACTGCACAAGAGCCCAACCCACACTTTCTTTTTTTCTCCAACAGACCCCAAAGAATTCCTACCAAAAAGCAACTCTGTAGGAAGCAACGCAGAAGTAGAGCAAATAAAAATAAATGTGTCCAAAATAAGCATCCATCTCTAGCAGATTTTGTACAAAAAGTTCAAACAAAACAGCTAATACAGTCATTAAGCGAAACAAAACAAGCTTCCAGTAAATAAACTTTGCCTCCTCTATCAAAATTTAAAATGAAACAGAAAGTGATTAACAACACTTCAGCTACCACTACTGCTAATGCTGCACCTATAAATCTTGATGTAGTGGCAAGTAACCATACCAAAAAAAAATATTTTACAAAAAATGTTCCGCCACAGAGTCCTTCAGAACCTTATAAAAACAGCAGAGCAATCATGCACAGCCCTTAGAACATACCGTAGAAAATTAGTCCAAGAAGCTCTCATAGACTGTGCAATCCTTCTCAAAAGGAAGTTATTTATTTTAGTTTTAAACAGAATGAAACCACTAACAAAACTAACTTCTAAACTACAAAAATAACTTCTCAATGAACGGAATATAAACAAGAATAGCTTCTTAAACATCTGTGGAGGTGAATGGAGTCACACCACGAACACTGAACCATATTTTAATGAAGAAGCATATAAACAAAAGCAAACAAACCCAATTGCCGTACATAGCAGTGGACAAGGGTATGAAACACATAATAACACCATTATAGAACAAGAAACCCTGCTCATAAAAATATCCCCAGAAAACTCAGTATCACCTCTCCATTCCACTGAACCAAAACGTCCAGTCTACAAATGGCCATGCACATCAATGTGTAACATTGACAAAACATCGTTCAAATCTTTACGCCAGTTCCTCAATCAGTATTTAAAAAGCAAAGGCAAATTCAAAATGAAACTACTACAAAATATGGATCCCTGTGCAGTGCACAAATACACAGAACTACAAGGACATTCATTAGCCTACATTTCAGGAGCTATTTGCAAAAGCACATTCCATCATATCAAAATGATATCAACACATCATTCAACTATAGGAAATCTGATCCATAAACTCTACTATGCTAAAAGTCCTGATTTAGCACTAGCCAATTTAAATAACAGTCTTCTACATGGTACAGCCAAACAACTACTCAAAGAAATAGAGCATATCCAGAGAAAATATTTTGGAATTGAAAGCCACTTACAAAATTCAATAGCTTTACAACAAACAAGCAACTAATGTACAAATAGAAACCTTCTATTAAACACATACAAAAAAGAAATACTACATTTTAAACGTACCTCCGCTGAAGTACCAAATCATGTTTGTGTGTGTTGCCGCAGGTCTTTTTATAAAAGTAGCACAACAACTGTAGACATAACATACAAAATAGAAGACAATGAAGATTCCAAATGGTTCCAATTAGCTCGGTGCCTTATAGCAGAAAACAAATACGAAATTACTGACCCCTTAATACTTTGCAATTACTGCACTACAAAACTTGATAACAACCAAACACCTTTGCGTGCTATCACAAATAACTTGGAATTATTCCCACTACCAAAATCCCTACAACCACTCGATTTATATGAGAGCATCATAATTCAAACAGTGCACCCCTTTCAAGCAATAATACGCCTTCAACCAAAAACAGCAAAATTACCTCCCTCTGAATTAGTGAAAGGCATTCGTGGCAAAGTAGTTTATTTAACATTAGATCTCAAAGAAAAAGTACACACTCTAGGAGTGCAATGGCCGATAGATCAATCTTTAATTATCTTAGTAAATGGCGTACCTACAAAAGACAAAACAAATTGGCAACAACTTGTGGATTTACATAAAGTTAGACAAGCCCTGCAATATCTAAAAAACATAAATGAATACTACAAAGAAATGAATATTGAAGAAAACCTGAGAGAAACGTTTAAAACAATTCTAGAGTCACAAGAAACTGGTCAATTTCAACTTCTAAATCCTGCAACAGAATCCAATATTTTAGACCATCATACAATTTATCCTTTACACTCTAAAGACACTATAGATGATGCACTGGAAACGTACCAAATGCAACAAGCCAAAGGATCTCCAATCAGCATATGGGAAAAAAGTATAGTAGCACAGGCCTTTCCTCTACCCTTTTCTACTGGAAAAGGAGCAAGGTACGATGATAGACCCACACAGATAACAGCATCAGAATATCACTCTTTACGAATGCATTCTGATGACCCCAGATTCAGACAAAACGTGGAATACATATTCCACCTTTTCTTTGAAAGTGAACTAGCAACTCTATGCTACGGAGTTGCACACACATTAAAATTAGTTACCCATTTTCAAATTATGTCAACTACGCAATTATTACAAAAAGTGCAAGAAGAATATGAGGTTTTACAGTCAAGTATTACAAATCTTTTAGCAAACATGTGTGGTACAAAAGAATACTGGTTCCAATGTCACAGCGATGTACACTGTATGATAAGAAACCTTGGCCCACCCACTTGGTTTGTTACATTAAGTTGTGCAGAATATGCATGGGAAGATTTACACGATTTCCTACGCATAGCAAACAAAAACAAAACAAACATAGCTATAAAAACACCAGGAGAACTCTGCTCTCTAGATCCTGTAAATGTATCAA
Source organism: Ambystoma mexicanum (assembly GCF_040938575.1). Classification (NCBI taxonomy): domain Eukaryota; kingdom Metazoa; phylum Chordata; class Amphibia; order Caudata; family Ambystomatidae; genus Ambystoma; species Ambystoma mexicanum. The sequence continues at coordinate 358,456,011 of NC_090928.1, forward strand.
GATATTTCCATCATCGCTTCATTGCTATGCTACACTTTATTTGTAATAAGACTGTTTCTCCCCTCGGAGAACTTCAACACTTCTTTTGGAGAAAAGAATACCAAGCCAGAGGAACACCACACATCCACATGCTATTATGGATTAAAGATGCTCCTTAATTTGGTCAAGGCAGTGATGCCACTGTTTTGCAGTTCATCCAAAAATATGTCACTTGTGAAATTCCTTCACAAACAACACATAGGGCCTTCATTACGAGTCCGGCGGTAACCGAGGCGGTAAAACCGCATGGTTACCGCCGGACTCGTATTACCATTCCACCTCCGTGATTCCTGTAATTACCGGGAGCATTACAACCCCGGTTTTCTGGGACTCACAGAGGCGGAATGGTGTTAATCCCCATTCCCATTTAGTCCTATGGGACTCAATGGGAATGGGAATCATGGAAACACTGGCAGCATATCGTAATGCTGCCGGTGTTTCCTCGTCCACCTGCAGGCAGGCGGTGTTAAACCCGCCAGGTCAAACCTGGCGGGAACATCACCTCCCGCCTGCAGGAGTTGGGATCAGGCGGTCCGGAAACAACGGTGGCGGCAGGTTTACCGGCAGCATTATTTCCAGACCGCCTGATTTGTAATGAGGCCCATAGTGACCTTCATACACACCTTTTACAATTTCAAAGACACAAATGTGGGAAATGTTGTCATCGCAAATATTTTAAAAAAGGGAAATACTACACCAAATGCCGCTTTGGTTTCCCTAGACCAGTTTCAGCAACAGATAAAGTAAACAACTTCATGTCTTCAGACAGACATTGGGTCTCATTAGAAGGTTGGAGGTAACCATGCCGTTTTAGCGGCATGATTGCCTCCATACCGCAATCCGGGCCCGGGTTCCTCGAATAAGGAATTACCGGGCCATCGCAACCTTGGCGGACCCGGTAATTCCCCGTCCGAGGAACCCGGAACCGGTCCATCCCCATTCCCATTCGAGCCCCCATAGGGCTCAATGGGAATGTGGATGGAGCTAACAACGGGCCCGTTAATGACGGGCCCGTTGTTAGCTCCCTGGTCCCCTCGCGGGACCCGGTAAGGACGCCTGGTTTTTCCAGGCGCCCATTGCGGGTCCCGCGAGGAGACCTTGTAATAGGGCAGAACGGGTTTACTGGCACCGGCACCTTTACCGGTGCCGGTAAACCCATTCCGCCAACCTTCTAATGAGGCCCATGGTGTCTAAGGTAAATCACCTAAGAACACATATTACATAAAAAGATCAGAGGAATCAAAATACATCAATGATTACAATGCGATCATTGCTCTCCTATGTAATGCAAACATAGATGTGCAGTACATTGCAGACAATTCCACTGCAGTTGCATGATATGTCACAGCCTACTTAACCAAAACAGGGAAAACAGAACTTCAGGACCTCTGGGATGACATATCATCTGACAAAACACTATCACAGAAATTGTACAGTTTAGGCATAAAAATGCTCTCTCGTGGAGAATGTGGCTGCTACGAAGCTGCAGACCATTTAACCGGTACTTCCTTGTATGGAAAATCTGACAATATAGTATGGCTAAATCTTGGTCCTGCTAAATCTAGAAAAAGAGTTCTTAAATCATATGAGGACATAGAAACAATAGCCAAAAATGATCCCAACAGCCAAGACATTTTGAAAAACTATTTACTAGACACATACTACGTGTATTCGGTGGGGTGCACGGGGAGTTTTACACGCGAATTTGCTGGTGCAAGAGGGGTACGTGTATTCTGAGGGGTGCACGGGGAGTACCACATGCAAATTGGCAGTGTGGGTCCTCCCAGGTGTGCCCTCTCCCTCCTCCTCAGGTCCTGCAGGCAGCCCACACTACAGAGGACTACCCTGCACCCCTGCCCATGCGCCGCAGGCAGCCTATACACCCTGGCCATGTCCCACATCCAGCACACATGGCACCATGCACTAGTGAGCCCCCACTCATGTCCCCCTGCACCCCCACACACCAGCATTGATGGATACCTGCCAGCAGGCCCTGATTCATGTCCCCCTGCAACCCCACCCCCCGGCATTGATGGGCACCTGCCAGCAGGCCCCAATTTATGTCCCCCTGCACCCCCACTCCCCCAGCATTGACGGGCACCTGTCAGCATGCCCCAATTTATGTCCCCCTGCACCCCCACTCCCCCAGCATTGACGGGCACCTGTCAGCAGGCCCCGACTCATGTCCCTCTGCACCCCCACCCCCCCAGCATTGACGGGCACCTGCCAGCAGGCCCCAACTCATGTCCACCTGCACCCCCCCAGGATTGACGGGCACCTGTCAGCAGGCCCTGACTCATGTCCCTTTGCACCCCCACGCCCCCAGCATTGATGAGCACCTGCCAGCAGGCCCCGACTCATGTCCCCCTGCACCCCCACTCCCCCAGCATTGACGGGCACTTGCCAGCAGGCCCCGACTCATGTCCCCCTGTACCCCCACCCCCCAGCATTGACGGGCACCTGCCAGGAGGCCCTGAATCATGTCCCCCCAACATGTCATCACGATCCACAATCATGGGCCTTATGACCACCCAAATCGCACCCCACACCACCCCTGTCCAAACACCCAACCAAGAATTCCATCCACCCCACATAGAAATGCCAATTACATGATACAACCCAAATGGCAAGTATGCACATCAACACATGTCCGTCACACACACACAATGGGTGCAAGTGAATGAGAAAACCCACATCGTGACATGCATGAAACCAATGACAGAAAACCATGCATTGAAGTAAGAAAAAAAATGTATTGAACACAAAAGCAAGGGGATTAAATGAAATCACACAACAATGGAAATAATAAAGAAAAAGCACCATGTCCCAAAAAAACCACAAAAAAATCATGAAAGCAGAATCCAAATAAATCAAAATGAAAATGGGTCCAAAGTGTCCATCCAGCAAACCAAATCCAAACAAACAATATAAGAATAATCCATTGCTCCATGGTGAACCAAAAAAATGATGAGAAATGCAGTCTCCAACTATATACAAAGATCAAATCCAGGGTCCATAAGCCCATCTATAGAAAGGAAACCTACAAAAAACCCTATCTAATAAAGAACTATCTACTAAAAGGTGGGGCATAGTCCAAGCGCCCCAAATGAAAGAAAAACATAAATGAAACCTAACACTAACTAACTATATACAATGGTGGTGGGCAAGTCCTACGGCTCACTAGTTGATTTCCCAGGCCAGGGCATCATCGAACTCCTGTTCAATGTCCTGGAGGCAGGCCTGTTCCCTGGCCCCGAGGTCTCGCAGGGATAACGCCATGTCCACCTCCAACTCCCTGCAAATTCCCTCGAGACACTCAGCCCGCCTCAGCGCCCTGCGCATGGAGTTCTCCACCCTGACCATTGTGAGCCGTGCCTCCTCCACCTGCCGCCTGGCCTTACCGCTGCCACATGGAAGACACTCCCATTCCAGGGTCCTCCTGCCCTCCGGCCGATGCCTGCCCCTCTGATGTTGATGGCCCCGAGCCATGATGCCTCCCACGTTGAGCCTGCCGCTGCCTCCGACACAACTGCCTCTGCCAGCACGACGGCATCCAGGCTGATGGAATCCAACGGCGCCGTAGTGCACGTGCCCTGCCCGATGATGCCGGCACATCCTCCATCTGCTGGGGTCCAGTTGCTGGGGTGTCCACCCCTGCTGGACCTCCGACTCCCGACTGTGGCAGGGATGGGATCTCCACCGAGCTGGCTGCGTTGGTCGGGGCAGGTCCACAGGGGGCCCTGGTGGCATCTGGGCTGGAAGACGGCATGGAGAGCAAAGTCTCCACAGAGGAGGAGAGGGCCGCCAGAGTCCCCGACACATGTACGAAACCCCCGACTAAGGCCCCTCCCAACTGGGCCATGTTGGCACGCAGCTCTTCGTGATGATGTGCCTGCTCCCCCCAGGAAGCACGCACGTCATCACGAATGTCACGTGTGCGCAATGCGACACAAATCAGGACGGTCTCCATACGGTCATGGGTCCCCTCGTCCGCAGGTAGAGGAGTGTCAGATGACATGGACCTCCCCCCTACCTGCAGACGGGCCTGGGATGGGGCATCCCTGCTGGTGCATGGTGGTGCAGTCACAGTGTCAGGGACAGTGACATGCACAGGCCCCTCCACTGCGACCTATGCTGCCTCCTGCCCCTGGACTGCACCACTTGCACCAGTGGTACCACCCCCGCCACGCCCCATGTGTGGCTCAGTAGTGGCCTCTTCCTCCCTGTGCGAACCACCAACCTGGATGGCTCCAAACCGTCTTCCGCCATTGCAAGCCCCTGTAGGGGCTCACCACCCCTTCCGTTGCAGTCGTAGTGGCAGATGTGGCACCAGTCCCCTCGCTCCCGGATGATGGTAATTCCTGGGAGGGTGGCTGGGCCTTGCGTCGCCGGCCGGTGGAGGCATCCCTGCCGCTTTGCTCCACAGCACTGTCTCCACCCTCTTCTTCACTCACCACTGTGTAGAGGGAGAGATAGAACACAAGCATCAGGGTACTGTACAATAGTCCCCTAGACAGGAAGCAATAGCACATGAGTGGCACTGTCAAACGTCACTTCCATCATGTACCTCCACAACACATGGGTCAGTGCAGGCAACACACATGCAGAAACAGGCATGGTGCATGCAAAGAACATTTGCATACATGTCCAAGGAACTGTTGAAACATACGATGGTGGTTCGAAACTCACATGCATCATGGCTCATACTGATCGCATGCACACACATCACCGTGGTTTCATCCATCTGGCCTCGTACACCTCAGACACAGTGGAGACAAGGATGACTGGGCTGCATCAGTCAATCAGAACATTGTCACGGACATGTGTCATGCATCCATGGCGTTTACAAGTCACACACACACTACTCAGACACATAGACATGTACACCATACATGTCCTTGACAGCAGCACCCATCCCTCACACCCCATCCATGTCCAACACCAGAGACAGGCATGCATTCATCTGTGCATTCCGCATGTTGCCCCGCATGTTGCATTGTAACACATGCACCATCCATGTGGTTCATGCACGACTGGTCTCACATGCAGCACCATGATGTTCCTGCACACACACATCCATACATGGCCAATGTCACACATACAGGCAAGTAGCTGACTACCAGCACACTGCAACATGCCCTGTTTCACACAGCAATGCATGGCCACTTACCGTTCGACTCCGGATGGGCCTGCATCCTGAGGATCTGGTGGCGAACCACTGGGTGAATGCGCTCCAGGACCCTCATCTGCTGGTTGGTAAACTTGCCCCGGCGCCCCACTGCACCCTCTGCCTCTATGAGGCGCCGGGCCTTCTTGAGGGTCCTGGACTTGTAGTCCTCCCAGTGCTTCTGGACGTGTTTCATGTCGTGGGGTGCAACCCCCTCCGCGTTGATGGCACACACTATGTCTGTCCAGATCCTCCTCCATCCTTCCTTGTCGGCGCGCGATGGTGTGAAGAGGGCATCATACTGCCCTCGGACTTGCCCCACCAGGATACCAACTTCTTCAGAAGTGAAACTGGCAGCCCTCTGCCTCTCTGGCTGGGGGTTGCCACTGGTGCCGGAAGGTGTTGTGTCAGACATGGCAACCCCCGAGGCAGGTGTGGGTGGGCAACTGGGTCCTGGGGCTGGGCTGTGGAGTGATGGAACACCAGTCGCAAGTCTTCTGTTCCAGCAGGGGTGGTCACTGCAACTGGACCCTTGCAGATGGCAGATGTGAAGGCACCAAATGGCAGGGCACGGTGGCAGCAGCAGATGGCTCGTGGGAGGCTTGTCAGGGTTTGGGGGACAGGAAAAGGGCCTTCTGGGCAGGAGCGTGGTCTTCTGTGTGTTGTCGCGTGGCCAGCTTGATATGGAGTAATTTGGCACGTGAAAAAACTGCACATCAGCGTGTAATTCGAGGAAAGGCCCTTAGCGCGTAAGCGCATTTGTGACGTTATGAGCGCGGGCGTTCCCCTTGTGATGGGTGCGTAGTGAATCAGCATGTGAAAAAAATACACATCCGCTTGTGAATGCGTGTGATCTGAGGAAAGTGCCTAAGCGCGTAAGAGAACTGGCACGTGCGCGTGTCCCTCAGCACGGGTTAAAGGTGAGCAGGTCCCGGCAGTTCGCTGTACGTGCCTTTCGGGGAGACCGACGTGTGTGTTGCTACTTCATGTTGTTTCGCGCGCCATCACAACTTCACAGCGGATCAAGGACGTATCTCTTCTTTTGGCAGGGGCATTGGCTACGCCTGTTTTTCATTATCACGCTGCTTTGACGGTGAGTTGCGCACGCTATTTTTCCCACTGCGGGTCCCCCTATGTATCGCGTACCCGTTTTCGAGGTCATAGTAGCCTGCGTGTCCCACTCGTATGTGTTTTTCGTGTCCCTGGGTGCCACCGCGTACTGCGGAGGTTAATTCCACACACGTGGGCTACCGGGGGTTGTGTGCATGGTTTTACAGCAGTTTTGGGGTGCCTGAGCGTTGTGTGACCCGTCACTTCATCACCGGGGGCACATACAGCCTTGCAGGTGCAGGGGTGCTGTTACCATCTTGTATCCCTGTTAGGGAGAATTCTCCTTCTAGGGCTAATTTCCCTCACCTAGTGAGTCCCCCAGCAGCTTTGCTGGATTTCTGGTGTTTATTTTTCCGCCTGGTAAGAGTGTACATCCTTTTTCCACTCTTACATGTGTTTTGGCCTATGTGTTTTTACTCATTGTGTGATCTTGGGAACTGGAGCACACCACTCCAAGTGCCCCTGTTCTTGTATGGGTTACACAGCACCTTCAGTGTAGTAACCCAGGGTTGTCTTTTAGACTTCCCTCTGACTCCATTTCCCTTGGGCTGACTACTGTCCCCCAGAGAAAGGTAAAGTTGCCATTTACTTTACATAGTCATTCTTAACACAGACACAGTACACCCCATCTTCCATGGAGTACTGGAAAGGGCTAATCTGTTCCCCTTTTCTGTCTGTACCTCCCTGAGCATTGTTTCACTCTTTTAACAATTAGACTTGATATGGTGGCAGTGTTATCTACCCTAACTTTTCTACCGCGATTATATTAGATAAACGTGGTACTGTTCTTGGCTATTATATCAGCCTCGAACATAAACCCGCTTGACCAAATCGTCTTTCTTTTGGCTCTGGTTGGGTTTATTCGCCATTTCTTTTTGTTAAAGTCCTTGTGTTTTACTTTGCGCAGCAAACTAGGTTCGCCTTCTTTGCTCACCGTCTTCTGGCAGGCTTCTGCAAGGAAGCCCTTCTCTTGGCGCGTGGGTGTCTAGGTAGACTGAATGTGGGGAAGGGGTGTAGTCACCCCTGTGCAGGGTATCCTTGGAAACCCGAGTCACACTTTGCCACGATTGGCTGAGGTGGTTGTCCCGGCTGGACAACCCCCCTGCTGCATGATTGACAGCCAGGCTGTGTGAATGGGGGTTTTGCGCATAAAAGGCAGGTCTCTTGGGCTAGAAGTCAGAGTCGCCTCTGAAACTACAAGGAACCGAAGAGAAGCGGAAAGAACGCCAGGTGCTGCAACTACCCCGTCCCAGTGAAGCCCTGCTGCAGTCCTGAGCTATCTTCCCCTCAACGACTAAGAGCAGATCCAGTCCGAGTCTTCTTCCCTTGAGCCTGGTGGGGATAACCAGCTCACCTTCTTCAGCCAGAGATCTCTGCCGTGGTCGAAATCGCTGCACACTGCTGTAGTGGTCCGTATAGCCACCTGCTGAGCCTCTCCTGTTTTTAGGGAGCACACCTTTTCATTGTCGCTGCTGCCGGCTTCAGCCCCGTGTGGTGCAGACCCACTTCAGACGTCCTTCATCACAACAAAGCTCCAGGAATCGTGGGTCTGCAGGAAACCAACAGGAACAGCTGCCAGGGCACCAGCTGCATCATTGGAATAAGGTACTGTGTTCTACTCGAGAAAACTGGATGAATCCCTTTTCTTCATCTTCAAGGCTCGTCCTTGTCTTCCCTCCTTCTTATAACTTTTGCTTCCGAACATTGACAATATCCAAGTACTTTTTGGCTTTACTGAATCGCGAACTGTCCAACGGTGTGATCTTCGGCACAGGTCTCCGGCATCACCTAACCCTGGCTCCGACCCTTTGACTTTTGAACTCCTGTTTCTGAGTGTTTCTCGATACTGTATGCCTAACCTAAATATTGCCTGTGATTTTTGCCTCCAACTCCCTCTGGGTATCTCAGGTGCTAAGTGTGCTTTTGCCCTGGTAGCATTTCATGTCACGGATATGCGTTTATTTAGTAGACCAAACTGTCAAAAAGTGATTGCAATCATATCCGCGGTATCATGTTTTGTTCATACCACCAGTTCATTCCAACACAGGGTACTTACCTTGAGAGTTACTGCACAAAGTGAATTGGTTAGTTGTAGTATATGTAACATGTGGTTTTGTTTAAGGTTTAATAGATGTGTTGTGTTTATAACTGATGGTTTAAAAATAAATGTACTTATATTTTTTACCTGAAACCTTTAGTCAGTGTTTGCTTGAGTCAAAGTAATTCTGGTCCCTTTGTGTAATCTCTGCTACTGCTCATATACTCTTGAGATAAGCCTGGCTGCTGTGCTACTGCTACCACTATAACTTAGTAGTAGAGGCTTGTACCAAAGGTAAAACTTGTATTGCCACCTGCAGTCTTATTCAGGTGTAGTGGTCCCTAAGGGCACTGCACAGGATTCTGCCTAACACTGGTGTACAGCGGTGAGGATTTGGAAGTAGAGTGATCACACTTAGAGTGCTGCTATTGCTTGGGGTCAACTAACCACAAGTCTAACATCACTAAATCTATTTAACTGAGAAATCATGTCAAGTATGGAAAACTACACTGAAGAGATTCTTTTACTCTATACTGCTGAGGTTCTTAGAACCATGTGTAGAGATAAGAATCTCTCTGGTAACAGAAAAACGTCTGAACTGGTTGCAAAGTTAATGGGAAAAAATCTGGAGAGTGGGTTAGAAGAGCCTACCACTCCACCCAATGTGGATTTTGATGTTTCTGATTCTGAGAGTGTTAATTTAGAAGAAGTAGATGAGTCCTTGCTAGGAAACCCTACAACTCCTTTGCCTGCTCAGAATGCACAACCTCTATCCACAGGGACCCCCACAGGTCTTACACTTACTCCTGAATGTATTGCACTTGAGAGAATGAGACTTGAATTAGAAGTGAAACGTATTGATGCACAAACTACCACGAAACATCAAGAGTTAAGGCTCAGAGAAATGGAGCTGAATCATGAACTAGAAATGAAGAAACTGTCACTAGAAAATGCTTCTCTCCCAGCGTCTTCTAGGTCTTCCAGCCCTAAGAGACCCCATATGCCAAAGGAAATGATTGGTATGTATGAGACTGAACTTGATGTTTTGGATTGGTTAGCACTGTTTGAGTACAATCATGGGATTCAAGGTATCTCAGGGAATCAGTTGATTACCTGGCTTTTCTCTAGGCTTCCCCCTGTTGCAAGTGATGCTGTAATGGAGTAGGGGGAGGAGGATAAGGAGGATTATGAGTGTGTGACACTAGCATTAATAGCTAGGTTTGGGGAGACCCCTTCCCAGTATCTTAAGAGGTTTAGAACCCTCAAAAAGCATGATGGTACCCCTTGGGCTACCTGGGTGTGTGAATGTTTGAAAAACTTAGATGGTTGGGTTTAGGGTTACAAAGTGAACACTTATGAAGGTTTGAGGAATCTTGTAATATTGGAGTCTATTTTTTATGCCTGCTCTCCTGAACTTAGACAGCACTTAGCTGATTCAAAGGAAATAGATCCTAGGAAGCTAGCTAAGGCTGCTGACATTTGGGTTGCCAACAGGGCCACTCACAAGGATTCTGGGGCTACTCAGAAAAGGGATGAGGGGAAGCAGTCAAAGAAAGACAACCAAGAGAATTCCAATACCTGCCATCCAGAAGAGGTCCCCAAACATAACCAGGGTAAGCCACAAGGGAAACCAAACAGGGCTAGTGTACCTCCTGGTGCCAAACCAGAGGTAAGTCAGGAAAGACCCCCATTCCAGAGAGCATTTGGTAAATGCTTTAGTTGTGGGTCAACTGACCATATGAGAGGAGATCCCAGATGCAAGGGTAACCCTGCAGGGGTCAGCACTACCTCCTTAGCATTCTTCCCAGAGGAAGAAGTACAGATGTCTAGTGCTCACTTTCATCTGTTGGCTGAAGAACCTGTGGCTCTTCAAGCAACTGTATCCTTAAAGTCCAAGGGTCTGGGTAAGAAACCACATAGTGATTTGTACGACTCCATTCCCAAAAACTCTAGGGAGTACTGTGTGGACAGTGTTCTTGTCAATGGTCAGGACACCCCTGCCATGAGAGACACTGGGGCCAGCAGAACAGTTGTGGACGAAAGATTTTTCAGGCCTGAGGATGTTGCTAAGGCTCCCACAGGCCCCACCAAACTTGCTGGAGGCCCTGTCCAAATGGCTCCTATTCTACCAGCTCTCATTCAGTATAACCACATGACAGTGAGGATCCCTGTCAGTATTCAGAGTGAGGTGCCTGGGAGAGTCCTGTTGGGGAATGATCTAAAAACTCTAGGAGTAGTATCCAGTACCCCAGGCCTCCCAGTAGGGAGAAGCAGAACCAAACCAAAATGGCTAGAGAGGCCACCTTACGGAAGCACTCTGAGCCTGTGGGGACCTCTACAGAGACCCCCACTCAAGGCCCTGGTGTTAGTAAGTTGACCTCTAACCCAGGCACATTTTAGGCTAGTAGGTTAGGGAAATGGGAGCCCAAACCAAGCTCCATCATTGTTCCCCCAGTTGTAAAGTCTCTGACTCCCCCTGCTTCTGAAGAAGAGTCGGATAGACCTATTGAACCCTCTTTAGGCCTAAGTGAACTGGTAATTTCCAGTACTGGTGGAAAACCAGAAAAGAAAAGTCTAAGGCCAAAAACCTTCAGACTGTTGGACCTTCTACAGAAGACCCCAACTCAGATACTAATGTTAGGAGAGAAACTCCTAAAATAGGTAAGGTTAGGTCTAAGAGGAAGGAGAAGCATGTACCTTGCTTATCCCCAGCCCCTCCAACCAAGATGCCTGAGACCCAACCTGCTCCCAAAAGAGAGGTGGTGAGGAAACCTGGAGGCCACTCTAGATCTAATGGAATCCTTTATAAGGATCCCTTGAAAAAGCCTATCACAGGTTCAGGAATTGTACCAACTTCTGAGGGACTGGTCAACCAGATCCCCTATAGATTCAAAAAGAAAGGTGTCTCTCCAAGGGTATGTAGGTCATATAGCTTACAAAGGAAAACCTTGTATTGTAACATTGAAAACAGAGCAGGAAGTCACCACCAAAATGCTGATGGTCTCTCTAGGATGTTTGTAACCGACTAGAGGTATGAGATACATCCAGGAGTGGATTAAATCCTCCTGACCCTTATTCTGGGCGGGGGGGGCGAGTGTTAGGGATAATTCTCCTTCTAGGGCTAATTTCCCTCACCAAGTGAGTCCCCCAGCAGCTTTGCTGGATTTCTGGAGTTTATTTTTCCACCTGGTAAGAGTGTACATCCTTTTTCCACTCTTACATGTGTTTTGGCCTATGTGTTTTTACTCATTGTGTGATCTTGGGCACTGGAGCACACCACTCCAAGTGCCCCTGTTCTTGTATGGGTTACACAGCACCTTCAGTGTAGTAACCCAGGGTTGTCTTTTAGACTTCCCTCTGACTCCATTTACCTGGGGCTGACTACTGTCCCCCAGAGAAGGGTAAATTTGCCATTTACTTTACATAGTCATTCTAAACACAGACCCAGTGCCCCCCATCTTACATGGAGTACTGGAAAGGGCTAATCTGTACCCCTTTTCTGTCTGTACCTCCCTGAGCATTGTTTCGCTCTTTTAACAATTAGACTTGGCTGGTGGCAGTGTTATCTACCCTAACTTTTCTACCGCGATTATATTAGATAAACGTGGTACTGTTTTTGGCTATTATATTAGCCTCAAACATAAACCCGCTTGACCAAATCGTCTTTCTTTTGGCTCCGGTTGGGTTTATTCGCCATTTCTTTTTGTTAAAGTCCTTCTTGTGTTTTACTTTGCGCGGCAAACTAGGTTCGCTTTCTTTGTTCACCGTCTTCTGGCGGGCTTCTGCAGAGAAGCCCTTCTCTTGGCGCCTGGGTGTCTAGGTAGACTGAATGTGGGGAAAGGGTGTAGTCACCCCTGCACAGGGTATCCTATGTAACCCGAGTCGCACTTTGCCACAATTGGCTGAGGTGGTTTTACCGGCTGGACAACCCCCCTGCTGCGTGATTGACAGCCAGGCTGTGTGAATGGGGGTTTTGCACATAAAAGGCAGGTTTCTTGGGCTAGAAGTCAGAGACGCCTCTGGAACTACAAGGAACCAAAGAGAAGCGGAAAGAAGGATGGCTGCTGCAACTACCCTGTCCCAGTGAAGCCCTGCTGCAGGCCTGAGCTATCTTCCCCTCAATGACTAAGAGGAGATCCAGTCCGGAGTTTTCTTCCCTTGAGCCTGGTGGGGATAACCAGCTCACCTTCTTCAGCAAGAGATCTCCGCCGTGGTCGAAATCGCTGCACACTGCTGTAGTGGTCCAGATAGCCACCTGCTGAGCCTCTCCTGTTTTTAAGGAGCACACCTTTTCATTGTCGCTGCTGCCGGCTTCAGCCCTGTGTGCTGCAGACCCCCTTCAGACGTCCTTCATCACAACGAAGCTCCAGGAATCGTGGGTCTGCGGGAAACCAACAGGAACAGCTGCCAGGGCACCAGCTGCATCGTTGGAATAAGGTACTGTGTTCTACTCGAGGAAACTGGGTGAATCCCTTTTCTTCATCTTCAAGGCTCGTCCTTGTCTTCCCTCCTTCTTATAACTTTTGCTTCCGAACATTGACAATATCCAAGTACTTTTTGGCTACACTGAATCGTGAACTGTCTAAGGTGTGATCTTCAGCACAGGTCTCCGGCGTCAACTAACCCTTGCTCCGACCCTTTGACTTTTGAACTCCTGTTTCTGAGTGTTTCTCGATACTGTCTGCCTAACCTAAATATTGCCTGTGATTTTTGCCTCCAACTCCCTCTGGGTATCTCAGGTGCTCAGTGTGTTTTTGCCCTGGTAGCATTTCATGTCACGGATATGCATTTATTTAGTAGACCAAACTGTCAAAAAGTGATCGCAACCGTATCCACGCTATCGTGTTTTGTTCATAACACCAGTTCATTCCAATACAGGGTACTTACCTTGTGACTTACTGTACAAAGTGAATTGGTTAGTTAGAGTATATTTAACGTGTGGTTTTGTTTAAAGTTTAATAGAGGTGTTGTGTTTATAACTAATGGTTTAAAAATAAATATACTTATATTTTTTTACCTGAAACCTTGAGTCAGTGTGTGCTTGAGTCAAAGTAATTGTGGTCCCTTTGTGTAATCTCTGCTACTGCTCATATACTCTTGAGATAAGCCTGGCTGCTCTGCTACTGCTACCACTATAATTTAGTAGTACAGGCTTGTACCAAAGGTAAAACTTGTATTGCCACATGTAGTCTTAATCAGGTGTAGTGTTCCCTAAGGGCACTGCACAGGATTCTGCCTAACACTCCCACCCCCTTCACCCCAATTGCCCAGGACAATTGTCGTGTACACCTCCCATTGGCACTACTCCATCTGTGCCGGCACTACTCCATCTGTGCCATGGCTGGGAGGCCACGTAAGGTGAGGGGCACCTCAGCTGGGCGTACTCCACGTGGAGGGCGTGGTCAGAGGACTCCAGGGTGTCCAGGGTGACTGCAGAGGGGGAAGAGGCAGGGGTGCGCCAGCTCAGCATGATGTTGTGCCACATGTTGGTGCAGTAATGCCACCACCCCCTGCGGCTACAGAAGATGCAGTTCTTGCATCTGGCACTGGCGCCCATGTGACCCGGCAGTCCGTTTCATCGACTGCCACGGCCCCAAGGGTAGTGGTAGCTGCAGGTGCAGCTGTGGACACCACCACCCAGGCTCAGGGTCTGCCAGCGCAGGCTGCGTTGGCACTTGAAGAGTCCATGGTAGATTTCCAGGTGGTCAGCAGGCACACCGTAGGTGCCTGCAGGGCTGCCCTGACTGAGGCACGTGTCCCTGGGGCAGTAATGTCGTCCGCTGCCCCAACCAGCCGGGCGTTGGCAAGTGCAGGGGCAGATGCAGCCGACACCACCCCGGTTGTCAGTCTACCAACCAGGACCGTCCCGGTCAATGACCCTGGGACAGCGGATGTTGCTGAGCAGGGTCCATTCCAGGGCTTCACTCCATGTTCCACCTTCCACTCCCTCAGCTCATTCCACCAGCGCCACTGCCCATACTGATTAGGGTGGCATTTTCCAGCCAGGGTCCGGGCCAGCGTCCAAGAGGGGGAAGGTTGCACTAGTAGTAGAGGCTAGGACCCCAGACACAGCTACAGCCTCCGGCATGTTGAGGAAGAAGCCTTTCTGTAAGCAGGAACTGGATTTCCTCGTGGACTACGTGCGGGAACACAACCGTGACATGCTAGTGGGGCCAAATTGTCAAACTACGGCTGCCCATCGTAATACCCACTGGAAGCAAGTTGCGGATGATGTGAGTGCATTCGGCCATGAGGTGTGCACAGCGCAAGAGTGCAAAAAGCGTTGGAATGACCTCAAACGCAGCACTAAGGCAAAACGTGCCTCTAATTACAACATGACTCTGGTGACTGGCGGTGGGCCACCACCTGAGGAGGAAGACCTCACTCCGCACAAGGCACTCGTTGCAGAATTCATACCAACAGAAATGGTCGAAGGAGTGGGAGAGATGCCGGACTTTGATGCCCCATCCAGTGAGTGTTGTTGCCTGTTGGTCGACGACATGTGTGTTTTGCTTGTGTGATGTGTTGTGCTTGACTGCCAGTTCATGTCATGTGTACATGGTTCTCATGTAAAAGTAATGCAATGCTTCTATGGTGTGTGCCTGCTGTGCAGGATAGTGGACATGTAGAGCAGACGTGGAATGTCCTCATCACCACACTTGCACCCTCATCGCATGCTAGTCACCCAGCTGCCCCTACAGTAGTCCATGTTCCAGCTCAATGGCCCTTCTGCATGTAGCCTGGGGTGTCTTTCCTCTCTGCACTGGGACTATGTCATTGCATGACTGACGTGCATGTGTCCTCTGCATGCATGCGAGTACTCCACATAGGCATGCTCCCTTGCCCCTCCACCAACCCTGCACCCCAATTTCAACATTGCACAGGTGAGCATCACGTTGGCGTACTGCAATGGCCTGTTCAAGACTCCTGTGTACCTGCAAACTTCCACCAGCCAACCTGCCAGACACATGCAGTGGTGTACATCCTCTGCACTTCATGCAGGTTGTCTCACTTGGACTGGGCAGATGGCAGATGCTGCACTGGGACATGAGTTCCCAGTCATGCTCCATGTGTATTCCATGCATGCCCCTGTGTGTCCTTGACTGGATGATCATTGTAGTACATGTCCAGGATGACCTACATTTCTTTGCTTTTGATCATCCATTCCATGCCCACTGTGGCTCAGTCCTGCATCACACACATGTTAAGGGTGTCAGAGTCTGTGCAGGGCACAGGCCTCCCCCTGTTTCAGTCCCACTGACTCTGTTCACCTGGTGTAGCGGCTTATGCACACATGGCTGTACTACTGAGGGGTCATCATATGTCCTGCTTTCTGTCCCATCATCATCTGCTGTGTTGTCAGTTGACTCAGATGATGCAATTCATGCTAGCCAGCACTGTCTGCCAATACACAGGTCTCTGGTCGCCCTTTCCCTGCCATGCAATGCATCCCTAAATTTTCACTTAGGGGGGGGTTGCTTGTAGCCATGCAACACATTGCATGCACATTGCACGTGATGCCTGGACTTGCCCTTGCACTGCCTTCAAGTTAATTGATACACATCATGATGTACTTGTTCATGTAGATAGTGTATAATGTACACATAACCTGCACTGCATCAACCCACTTCTGAGCCATGTTACACCGTTCTACATGCCTAGTCCCTGATGCTATGTCAAAGTGACCTTGCATGCATGCCAGGTTCACATTTGTATATGACATGTGTGCTTCATGTGTTGGCAGTCTGTGTGATGTCTATGTGTGTGTGTGTGTGTGTTATGTGCTTCTGACATATGTACTAATGTAAATTTTCTCCACTTTCCAGATGATGATGCAATGGAGCCAGAGGATGGTGTTGTCATGCCAGACACAGGTTTGCTATCACACTAGCAACCCGGCACAAGTTAGGGTCATGGGGTGGTAGACCACGAGAACCCACATGTGTTACAGACCATCTTGTCTGCGGCTGGCAAAGAGTCAAGCCTAGACGATCACTCTGATGACAATGTCAAGTTGGATGTGCATCGGGTCCATTCGTCTGGGGTGAGTGATTCTGATGTGGATGCTCCTCTGTCCGTGACACCTGCACTGAGGGTCCAGACGGTGGTGGGACCTCCGCCTGTGGTGAATCGGGATGCAGGTTCACCCTCCACACCAGTTGCTTTTGTGCCTGGGGAATGTAGTCCTGCAGCCGCGGGCGGTGCCAACCCAACAAGGACGTCAGTGCCTTGGGCCCCACAGGTGTCAAGCCCAGCAACGCGGTGGCCGCGCGCCACCGAGGTATACTGAGTGGGAGCAAGACATGACTGCCAATTCAGAACGCCAGGGGCAGCAATGGAAAACATCGCTGTGAGCATGGAGCGTGTGGCCCAATCCGTGCTCCCCCCTGCTAGGCAGGTGCTTCTCCAGTAGCGCGCAGCACAGTCCATGACCCGCTCTCTCAGGCTGGGCATGGTGGCCTCAGACAGGGCACGCCAGGCTGAAATGTTGTCTTTGAGTCAAGCAATTGCTGCTCACACAGAGGCACAGATGGAGGCCCTGAGGGTTGAGTTTGATTCCCTCAGATCCACTCTGGGTGTGCTCTTGATGTCCCAGAGGGAGCGATCAGAGGAGAGGTTTGCACAGCTTGAGCGTACCATCTCAGCAGAGCTACGTGCTTGCCGGGAGGTGCATCAGTTGTCCAGCCAGGCCACGCAGGAAGAACTCTGTGTTACACGTGCTACCTTGCAAGAGGAAGCACGCGTAGCACGAGAGGTTCTGCATGCTGACCTACGTGTCATCGCTGCACAGAACCAGGCTCACCCATCTGGCAGACTTCCTGCCGACGAGGGGCAAGCTGCACCTAGGCGTGGTCAGGCTCCTGTACCATGTCTACCTTTTCAGGAAGAGGCTGACTCGGACAACGAGATATCTCCCACACAGGACGGGCTGTGCAGGCGTTGAGCCCATGGAGGTTTTTTTTGACTCAACATCATTGCTTGTGGGTGTTGAGCTGCACCCTGTACCTCCCCCCTCCTTAGTGCACCCCCCCGGGTCGTATGTGGCCATTTTTGATTTTTCATTTTAGTTTAGTTAGTTAACATTGTTTTTGATAGTTAGTTTAATTAGGTAATTTAGGTTGTTTATAGTTAGTTTAATTAGTTAATATAGTTTTAAAATTGCTTGTCTATTGTGCATTCATGTGACAATGTGGTGCTTTGTGGCTTTTGAAAGCATCCACTGTCTTTCCAGCTGGGTCCTTCAAGCTTGTCTCGTGTATGTGTTTGCAGCTTGGGGTCCTGACTCGCATAGGCCACTCCGGCTTCCCTTATCCATAGGCTCGCAAGGATGGTTCGGTGTTACAGTCATTTACACAAGGGCTTTGGACTGTCATATCCATGGCCTGTCTGCTGCTGTACTACTAGTGTTAACACCCCTAGTGGGGATTGTGGGGGTTTTATCCATGGCATGTCTGCATTCGATTTGGGTAGGTTCATGATTGATGTGTCCATTAATTGATATACATTGTGCTGTATGTTTATTTTCTTTCCTGTATTTCTTTCCTGTACATGTGCTTGATGCACTTCATGCTGTAGACAGTGGCCGGCACCCTTTGCCTGTCAAAGTCACACTGATGGTAGGAGGAATTCTGATGTAGGTCTCTGACATGGCCCAGTCACAACCAGCATGAAGAGACACACACACAGGGAACTTTCCTGCGTTAATTAGATGTTTTGTGCCCTTTCTGCAGGAGAATGAGCCTCCAGACCACCTTTGCCAGCAGACATGGGCCATTGTACAACAGACAGCTGGCCACGTTCGGTGGGGCTGACATGCGCATCTGTGCGCAAGCAGTGCCACAGGGCTTGTGCTCAGAAATCCAACAGAAGCAGATGTGTATCCAGGAGCTCCAGCCAAGGTGAGCAGCACAAGGGGGCCACACCACAGCCAACCTTCCACCAGGCTACTTGCACATGCATGCTAAGTAGTGTCACTGATGGGGAGCTTGGACAGATATTGTTGTTGAAGCGCAGAGTACAGCTAAGACGCGTTGGGGGACAAATGGCAAGTTGCTTACCAAGTTGTCAGGGGCACACGCAGGGGCTGTCGCACAAATCCTCAGGTCCACTCTGCTCCATAGAAGCAGAGTTATTAGCGCAGTAGCGTTCCTAGCCAGAAACTAAAGCAGCACACAGGGACACTGTTAAGATGGATTTCTAAACTCGGACCTGGAGGGGCAGAGGTTCAGAAGGCCAGCCTAGTTTCTTGGAACAGGGTAACCTCTGGACAAGCCAAACCAATCAGGGTAGCGATGGCGGCGGTCAAGACTAAGTCTCAAGAGGGGTGAGGGTGACGGAAAGACCTCAATGAGCACACAAAGCAAGGACACATACAAATTACTCCAGACAGGTGTTATATTAAAAATATAGACACATTTATTACAAGGCCTTTGTAACATCGACCATAGCAAAGAATGACAATAATACTAAAGTAAACCAACGCATCATAATCAATACAATATATATACAAGACCGAGGGGTTTAAGGAGTTAGGAGCACGTAATGAGTAGACCACCTAGATGGGGAAGAAAACAGGCAGTGCAAGTAATCATTAGACCCAGTTCGACATTAGAAATACACCTAACTAGGCGGAAGTCCAAACCCTACGAAGAGGGGAGCCTTATGCTCAAAAGTACCAGCACACGCTTGTGCCAATGGACAAAATAGGGTCTCTACGAGGATCTCAGGCAGTTCAGGAAGGTGAATGAAGCGATGAGGAACAAGTCCCCACTACTCAGGCAAGGCCTCCACTTGTGGGCAGAGGCAGGGTGAGAGTGCGGGATAGAGTCGCTATTTCACAACAGCGGTAGAAAAGAAAAGGACTCCTGCACGAGGGGCCACCGGTTGGGGTATGGACTACTCACCGGTCCCCGACGGAGGCAGACCCAGACTTCTCCAGTTCAGTTCACGTTGCTGGCAGGTTCAGCTGTGATGATCAGGACGTCTCGACACCATGTAGATTCTGCGTAGCAGGATGCAGGGTCGAGAGTGTCCCAAATACAGCAGACGTGCACAGGTTGTTACCGCAGCAGGGCAACACCGCAACCACGTTTACTCTGGTCCGGGCGCACTCGTCTCACTTCAGACCTGGGAATGCCAAGTGTACGAAATTCGGTGTGAGGGTGCCGTGGATGCAGAGCAAGCAGTGGACCAAGTGTCGAGGGCTTTCCCAAAACGGCACGGTGACAGAGCAAAGCGTCCTGCGTAAACTGGTCAGCCCACTGGTTGGCCCAGTGTCACTTCCGAAGAGGCTTACTTGCAGGGTTTTATGAAGGTGCCGGGAATAGTTGATCCCACTATTCCAATGGGTTGAAGCGCCTTCGCAGACCTTCTAAGACGATCAGATGCAGAGGGTCTCGCAGGATGACAGCAGTTCAGGGTGCCAAACCTTCAACGGGTCACCAGCGGTTCCTCGACTCAGCTTCTTGTTGCAGGATACTTGGCTCCTTATCCCTCGTTCGGTGTGAACTCAGGAGATCGACATGGTAGTGGTGTTTTCAGCCTCCTCTTATCCAAATTTCCCTTCGAGCCAAAACGGAGAGGACCCAATGGGAGATCTGCTCACAAACACTCACACCATACGTGGACCTATCATGGACCACAGTGGTCCCAGGCATTCAGGACACTCCAGACTCTCTGGCACCCAGGATGTGTATTGGGAACAGACATCCCAGCCCACATCCTGGAGGCACACACAAGGCATGCAGAAGCCCACGAAAGCATTGGGTTTCGCGGGAAAGTGCATGACCAAATAAGGACGGACCCGGGTCGGCTCGACCTGGGGAAGGTGAAGGGGCAAGATGGTCAGAGGACAGGATAAAGAACCTCATGGCATGGCCATTTTGGAGCCAGGCCACTCATGTGTGCCAAACGCAGTAAGCGCGGATAACATGGCGAAAAAAGGGTTCAAAACACAAGAGAAACGATAGCTGCCACCAGTCCTGTTCGTGACACACACTTGCACAGTTCATAATAAGTCCAGCGAGAGGTTCTAGGGCCTTTGGAATGACTAGAGACCCAAGAGCGTGGTAAAGTAAGTTACAGTGCACTCTTGTTTCATGTTGCACAAAAGCTGCAACATGAGGAAAGGACTAAGGGAAACGAAGTCTCCCAGTACTGACTGTTTTAAGGGCATGTTAGTTTCCCCATAAGAATTGAGCGAAAGCCCAGAGGAGTGCGGCAGAAGGCTGCGCTTCTCTGGCAAAGTCTAGATCAGGGTGTAAAACAGCAGCAAAAGGTTGGTGGTTGCCACAAGGAGGGAAAATTACATATCATATGAAATCTTTCCTAACAGACACCCAGCGAGGCACAGACTCGTGTGCAGTGCATATCATTTACCTATGCAAATTGACACGTGCACTACCTATTTTGATCTGCGGATGCCAGAACACAACTTGTACTGAAGTCGCACCTCGCTATACGCGTCTAGCTGCTCACCCAGGGACCATTGTATGATGTGTGATTCTTGACGCATTGGTCTTCCATTTACCGCGCGCCCACGTGCGCCTGCTTCACTGCATTGACAGTGTATGAACCATCACGGGGGAAAGCTAACGCATGGGTACTAAGCAGCAGACAAGAGTGTTTGTTTGTGGAGGAGTCACTTACTTTGGGGCATTTATGGTGCTGCATGTGTTTGTTGTGGACACACACAGATTGTAACTCACACTCTATTTGCAGCATTGAACTGCTCCTGTTACCGGACCTGAGAGTTCGCAGGCAGGAGGCCAACATTCACCAGATAGATAAGTCTCTCTTTGGCTTGCATTTGACTCGTTTGGTACAATGTGCATGATGAACATGTTTTGTCTCATTGAGTATGTGTTATTGTGAATAGTTGTTTTTTTGTATTTTCCCTACTTTCCCTTGACAATCCTACTCCCCTCTCCTGCCCCTCTTTCCGGTTATCCTGAATGCCAATGCCTGTCCAAACAACATATCCCTGACCCTCCTTCCCCACCGGGGTCTCAGAGGCCTGTGTAAATTTGACCTTGCAGGTGCCCAGACCACAGAGGGGGTGGTTGGTTCGAGCCACTCTTGCGCCTGGACACCGGAGCTGTGACACTACCCATCAGTTGGTCATCATCATTGTATATTATGTACCGAACATGGTACCCATCCTGTTGTGGCATTGTTGAACTGTGCTACCTTGGTTGTTCTATCATTGTGCCTGGACATGTGCTTGGACATTTTCTGCTACTTCAGGTCATCTACTGGAGACTCTTCCAGGGTTTTTGGTTGCCTACAGGATTTTTCCATGGTTTGTGGGTTTGGCTCCTTGGAGTTCTCTGCGATTTGGCATTTTTTGCCAGTCAAGGTGGCCTCTGAGGGGGCTGGACCCTATTTACACACAAGGTAGAACATGGAGACCAAGGGGTAGGGTGATCCTGCGGCCAGGTATACTTGAAGGAAGAAGGCTACATACCCCAGACACAGTTGTTCAGTAGATCATGGTGATGTGTGAATGAGGGAGGGCCTTTTGTTGTTGGACAGTTGGCTTCGGCTACAGTGTTTTGGGCACTCTGACATAGAAATTGTGGGGTACTATGTACATGATGTGTTCTGCTGGTCAATGCCTGTTCCTGTGTTGTCTTTACTTTTCAGGTGTGAGGGGATTGGTGTGGTTTGACATGCTGGGGTGTACACATGGGCAATGTTCACATGTGAACAGAACACTGAGGGCACTTGATTTCACATGCATGTATTGAGTGCATGTCCCTACTGAGATACACAGTTGCACAATGATCCACCACATGTACAACCACCCTTCCATGGTGTAAGAGGATTCAATCCAGCACTACAGCTAAGTCAATGCCTAGTCTGGGATACTGAATGGAAACCCTTATTGATATATCTTTATGCCCAGTTCATGAGTTCTGGATGACTACCCCTATATAACACCCCTCTCTTGGAATCCCCCTGACCCCACTGAGCCAAGAAGTAGTTCTGTTTTGCAAGTTAAAAGGTTTATTTGAGAATTTAAACAATATATATATAAATATCACACTTTATAATAAATTAATAATTGAATATCACACTTAATCTGAGCAGTAATCAATAATGGATAGTCTGGCACTAGCACACTTCTTTATAATCAATGATGAGTGGTTATAGGATGGATAAGATAGCAACAATACTTTTATGGTTTCAAATGGATGCAAGGTGGAATGAAAATGCAATACAGAAAATACTCAATATGATTTCAACAAAACAATGTAATCACTTTTCTCTGGCAATCCACTCCCCCCCTTATGCAATGTAAGTAAATGAAGGGGAGAGCACACAGTTCTTAGAAATGCAATCAAATGTAATTCAGTTCACCCCAGCAAGCTTAGACTACAGAAGTTTGAAACACAGGCCCAAAATGCTTTTATATGTGCTGGCAATGAAGTGAGGAATATGCTGAAAATGGTTTTAATTCCCTTTAGGAGGTTCAGGGTGAGTGAAATATACTTGGGATGAGTTCAGGCTCACTTTAGCAAGGATCTAGGATGGTTCTTAAGAGGCAAACGAATTTTTAGCAAGTAAAGAGATGACTGCTGATGGTTACACGTGGATGGGTTTTTAACCAAATCGCAAATCACGGTAAAATTCGCGAGTGCGAGAATCGTGATTACGGCAAAAGTATGCGGAGAAGCAAGTCGGTTCTAAGCTTTTTGAAAGGCTGAGATTCTAAGCTTTCAGAGGAAAGTTAAACCAAGTTTCTAGCCCAAACGGTTCCAGAGATACGGACGATTAAATAAAGGTAGTTTTTCGGATTTGAAATTTTAAAAGTTCAAAGCGACAGGTTACAGCTTGCAGCTAGAAAATGACAGGTGACAGCTTTGCAAATGACAGGTGACAGTTAGGAGGCAGTTCTGGTTAGATTAAAATAGATTGAATTATATTATTTTAACTAAGAGATTGGTTCTGCACAGTTCTGCTAGGTACTCACAATATATTTTTGAATTAGGCCTCGCCACGGATCTGGTCAGGTTTTGGACTGGACTCCGGTTCTGGTCTCGGCACTTCACAGTGATCTGGGTCAGCTCTCTGGTTCTGCTAACAGCGGTCTGGGTCAGCTCTGCTCTGCTGGTCTAGCCTCTCTGGATTCTGGATACTGCTCTGCTTTCTGGGTACTGCTACAGGTTCTGGAGATTGATGGATTTGAAGTCTGGATCCCTGGATGTGAAGTTGTCAGTCAGCATTTTCCGCGGCAAATGGAATTGAATGTCCTCTCTGGCTTCCAGTGGCTCTTTTTATGTCTTTTGAAAGTGGGTGTGTGTGCAGCATCACTAGCCAGCCCCTCTCTCAACTTGTCATTGGCCCCATTCTCCCCTCTCCCATGATTGGGGAAGGAACTGTGAGTCAGAGTGATGCTGTAGGTTTTATGGGTCAGAGGATCCTCCCCTGGTCAGTTTGCCCACAAATCTATATTTGGTCAAAATACACATTTCTCAAATACATAGTGGTTTGTCATTGCATGTACATATTACCTATCACATGAGGTAGTCTCTGTCCCAAATCTGCTCTTCCTGAGGGCTTGCATTCAGAAACAGCAACATTTTCGATTTTAGTGGGTTATGCAACCTTGGTTCTTCATTAAAAATTATACACATATACACGGCCTGTCCTTACATACTCCAGTAAATTCCCATGTCTCTAGCTTAAACACAGAGTCTGTAGTATCCATAAATAGCGGGGTTTTGCCCCAGAACATCACACAAATTCCCAACGCGTCTTAAAACGTGCACAGAAAATTCACAAGAATTATGGTATCATTTAAATAATTTTGACAAGTCCGCACTGTGAGTTATACATCTTTCTTAGAATCATATTCTGGCCAACAGGGGTGTGTCTTTTCAGGTCACATGGTGTAGAAAGCAGTTTATCCAGTTTCTGCCAAGCTCAGAGACCCTGCCCCTCCCAGCTTCTGCCAAGAGGAAGCTATTTTACGGCCACCCTAATAAACCATCTGCCTGGGCCCAGGACAGGCCTTTGTTCAACTCCCTGTAGCTGCTCCACCCCTAATCTAATCAGAGAGGTGACAACTCCTTTTGGCAAGTGGAAGAGTGGCTGAGCAGGTTTTAACTCCTGTGGGGGTAGATGTCAGGCAGAATTCAGTTTCATTAAGCCAGGTTTCCCAGGTTTCAGATAAAATGTCACTTTTTGTTCCCCAGTTTAAGTCAAGACAATTTTTACACATGCAGCTAGAATGCTGATTCTAAGTTCAAAACTATGACATTTCAACAGTGACAAACTATGTGACACTCAAAAGTAGGTCACTCAGTTAATTTAAACATTTTCGATTTTTGGTAGTTTTAAATCCAGTTTCAGTTAGGCTGCTGCAGACCTGCAGAGCGCAGCCAGTCTTGTTATGAACATTGTTTTGGGGCTCTTCAACTTCCCAGATTTAGTATGCACACATACTTCATTCTGCCAGATGTCCGCTGGTGTTCAGTGAGATTTTTGGATGTGTTGCAATGTTTGAAAATAGGCATTTTGAGCTGGCATTCAGAGAAACAAAAGGTGATTTTAAAGTGCGGTTTTTCCTTTGGCACACATTTCACTCATGGCACCCCGGCCCATCCTGCTCGCACTGGTGGGTGGCAAGTTAGGCAACCATTTTAGTGTGCACAAACTGCGTGGTTCTCCTAGATTCTGGCGCACATGTGGGCTTTTTGGCCATCTTGGATTTTCTAAGCCCACAGCACCAAATGTTGCAGCATGATAGCTCAAACGTGGGTCAGGACACCCAACAATGGCCACAGGTGCACACAGATTGCCTTTTGGGGCCCGCTGTGTCCCTGCAGCACATGATCTATGACCATTTGAGGATCCTATACATGTGTCAATTGGTTATTTTTTAAATTAGCCCTTTTCATGTGATGCTAAAGGTGTATCTCCAACACAATGGCTGCTCACTGTGCTGTGTGCTGAGCAGTGTGTTGCAAGAGACACACACAGCACACAGGTTCGGGATTATGGATTTTGCCTTGCCCAATGTGCATGTGAACAGGCATTCAATGTTTTGTTCATGGTATGAATGGTGGAATGCATTTGTGTATGACTTGGTATGTGTGGGAGTTTGTTGGTCAGTCATTTCATGTGATTCCATGTCAGGCGTCATTGTCTGGAGCCACTTTCCATTCATCACATGTCACTTCGGACCTTATTGGTCATGTGTTGGCCTTTGCTATTGCTTTCCATGTCATGGTGTGGCAGACAAGGGTGATGGGGGTTGGGAGGGTTTGGGTGAAATACCAGGGATTGTCATGGCCTGTTTTGTGGGTGGTGTGTGATACACACCGTGCATGTGTTCCTTTTGGTCACACAGGATTGGTTAGGTTTAAGTAGCTAGGGATGCACACAATGTAGCACTTCCATGGCAACATTCTCAGGGTGGTAAGGTTGTGACAGTTGACTGTCTCTTTGTCATCATCGATTGTCACCTGGTATGTGCCAGGCCTGTCTGCACTCCGCAGGGGTGGGAGTTTAGGTGAAAAATGTGGCCACAAGTTGGGTCCGGGCTGCCTCGCCATGTGCCCTATCCCCTCCCATGGGCAGCGCCTGTGCCTGTGGTTGGGGTTGTGGGGGCAGCACCATGTCCACCCGTACACCCTGCCGTGTTGCAACATTGTGCAGGACACATGCTGCCACAATGATCCTGCACACTACTGAGGGTGCATATAGTAGCTGCCCGCCAGAGCGGTCAAAGGAGCAGAAGCGTGACTTGAGCACTCCGAATGTGCGCTCCACTATGCCCCTGGTTGCTATATGGGCAGCGTTGTATCTTACCTGGGGTGGTGTGGTGGGGTTCCGGATTGGCGTCATCATGTGGTTGCCCAAAGGGTAGGCACTGTCTCCCGGGGAGGTGTTAATGGTTGTGATTATTAGGGTTTGTGTATTTGTCTGTGTGTGACATGCATGCATGTGCACGGGCATTTGTACTCACCTAGGAGCCACGTGTCGCCATGCTGCCCAGCTTCCAGTCCCCGGCACAGGGCGGACATTCTGTATATGAAACTGTCATGGTGGAGCCAGCGTAGTTTGCATAGACAGAGGCGATGATTCCCTTTGCATCGCATACGACCTGCACATTGATGGAATGCCAGTGCTTGCAGTTTCGATAGATGTGCTCAGTGGCCCTAGGTGGACGTAGGGCCACATGGGTGCAATCTATGGCACCAAGCACTTTGGGGAAGTGTGCCACCCTGTAAAAGTCCTGGACCACGGCCTGCCTTTCTGCAGGTGTTCTGGGCATGTATATGTGCCTGCTGACTGAGGGGCGCGCAGTCATGATTGACCTGGTGTAGGCAGCGTGACTGTGTGGCCTGTGAGACCCCCCCCACTATGGCAGTAGTCCACTGAAATGACCCAGTGGCCAAAAAATGCAGGACATTGAGCACTTTCTCCATGGGGCTCAATGCTTGGGAGCACAGGGTGGGGGATGTAAGGTCATCTTCCCACTCCCTGACCAGGTCTAGGATGATACGAGGTGGAAACCTATACCTGCCATAGACCTGGTCGTCAGGCATCCCAAAAAGGCTAGTCCGCAGGGAAAAAATGCGGGCCCTGGCTATTCTCCTCCTCCTGCGGTGTCCCACGATCAGTGCTGCGACAAATGGGGCATTCATCGTAGCTGCATATACGTGTTTGTTGTTTGCACGCACTTTTATACTGTGCACGGGGACGCTTACGCCTGCCTTCCTGTGGCGGACGTTTTGACGCCTGTGTGCGTATTTTTGCGTGCGCATGTTTCGCGTATTCGATTCCCTGAATACGTGTTGTTCGCGTGTGTGCGGGAGTTCCGTCTATTTCCCTGCAGTACTTCCCCAGTTATGCCTTCTTTTTCACGCATTGTTCCCCATTCCGCGTGTTACGCCGCATGTCCCGCCCCCTTTTTGGTGTGTGCACCAATGTTGTGCGCTTTCCCTGTGCACGTCGCGCACGGCGTTCGGGATGTTGCAATGATGTGTGCGCCCGTGTTCGCCACGCACGGATTTGGCGCACATCCAGGGGAAAACACATGCAGGCCCTTCCTTGAATCGCACGCGTGTGCATGCGCTTGCTTTTTCACGCTTGCGCCAGCTTGCGCTGAGATTTTCGGTGCACATTTGTTCCATGAATCGGCCCCCATGTGTCTCTACCACATAGCCCACAACTTCACATCCAAAAATAATATTAACCCAGATGAAAAGAAAGGTAGATACAGGGCCTCATTACACGGTAGGAGGTAACCATGGCGCTATTAGCGCCATGGCTACCCCTTACCGCCTTCTGGGTCCGGGTAGGCAGTATGGGCACTTACTGGGTCATTCCGACCCTGGAGGACCCGATAAATCCCCATGCCAATTACCATTCCCCATTCCCATTCGAGCCCCCTTAGGGCTCGAATGGGAATGGGGAAAGAGCGAATAACGGTACCGCCTTTAGCGGTACCGTTATTTGCTCTGAAGTCCCTCAGCGGGTCCCTTCCTTAACGTGTGGTCTGACCACACGTTAAGGACAGGACCCGCTGAGGGACCTCGTAGTAGGGAGGTAGGGGATTACTGGCACTGGTGCCCTTACCGGTGCCGGTAATCCCCTACCGCCTACCGTGTAATGAGGCCCACAGAGTTGTAAATTGTGAAGGCAGCTTAGTGAAACTTACCAAACGCAGCTTAATTAATCATATCAAATTGTCATTAAAATCTCCTCAACATAAAGAACTGTCCCTGCTACAACTTTTTAAACCATGGAGAAAAGACAAAGAGATACTAGAAAACTATGACTCCTATGAAGACGCTTTCAAAGCAAATGAAAGCACTATCACCGATGTAAATTTTACACAGTACCAAACAATGTTGCACAATGAACAGCAACATGAAGAAAATCCAGGCCCAACTAGAAGTGGACAATCCCGACAGTAGTCAACCTTCTGTAACAGGAAGCCAAGAACAACTTGGACAGCCACTAATAGCAAATGAGGCAGAATTAGTCATGACAGAAGTAGAAAACACCATGTATCAGTATGAACAAGCTACAGAAGAGTTTGCTGTACTGAAATCACAACTGAACAATGAGCAGCATAGCATTTTCCAAGAAATAACAAAACAAATTTAACATGGTGTGACACATGAAAATAAAAACTGTACCAGCCAAGACTACAAACCTATACTGCTATACGTGAGTGGTGAAGCTGGTTCAGGTAAAACATTCTTAATCAAAATCATCAGCAAGTTCCTCCAACAATTGACAAACAACAAACTGTCAGCTGTTGTAACTGCCCCCACTGGTTTAGCTGCTTACAACATAGGCTGTGTCACTTTACACCGATTACTACTCCTTCCAGTAGAACACCAAAACAAATCATACTATTGCAAACTTTCTCCAGAAGCTGCAATGGAACTACGCAGAGTTTTCAAACAAATACAAATGCTGCTAATAGATGAAGTGAGCATGGTCTCCAACCTAATGTTGGCTTTGATTCACCTCAGATTACAAGAGGTCCTCCAAACAGGCTATGAAGAGCTCTTTGGAGGAAAACACATTATTGTTTTCGGAGATCTTCTTCAATTGACACCAGTGAAAGGTGAACCTATTTTTAAAACCTTAGGGCGCAGACTGTGCCGTAAAACTCTTGGCAGCATAGGAAATGTCAACCTTTGGTAACATTTCCAATACAGAGAATTAACAGACAACATGCGCCAGTCCGCAGACCTCACATACGCCAACATTTTAAAAAGTATTAGAGTTGGTGTACTATCTCAAGAAGCACAATCAATATTAAAAACCAGGCACATCCATGCACTCTATGGCCATAACTCATGTGCTACTGATGTCCTGGAACAATTAGCACACAAAAATGTCAATTGTATGTCCTTGATGCCAACTCATGCAAACTGTTCGAAATTCAATGAAACAATGTTAGAAAAAGAAATGCAACCATTAATTGAAATGTGCTCCACAGATAAACTGGACGTACATGGTATAACACTACCCATGAGTCAACAAGCCACAACAAGACTAAATACCTTAGAAAACTATCTCCAACACAGCTGGTTTGGAGAAAATATTAAAATTATCTTTAAACTGTAGAGTAATGCTTAAACGTAACCTTGATGTGGAGCAAGAACTAGTTAATGGGGCACTTGGTACAGTTGTTGGCTTTCAAACATACCCACGTGACAACAACATTCAGTTTGTCAATATTCGCTTTGACAAACTTTCAGAAGTGAAAAGGATAGGGCGCTCACCAGCTCAATTCCTTCTCTTCAAAGACATGCATGTACGTAGAGAACAATTTTCTCTAACTCTTGCATATACAGTGACCATCCATAAATCCCAAGGTCTTACCTGAGACAAAGCATTGATAGATATAGGAAACACAGTCTTTAAAGAAGGCATGAGCTACGTAGCACTATCACGATTACGTACACTTGACGGTCTATTTCTAATCAACTTTGATGCAAGTAAAGTGAACGCTGATATTCCTTGCATTTTAGAATAGAATAGACTGCGTTCACTGTACACCCCCATCTGAAATCATATCCTGTTCCAGAAAAAGGAAAACATGGTAAAAGAAAACTTATTCAAACAGAAATGCAACAGAATCTGACAGCAAATCCTTCAAAGAAAAAAAAAAGAAGCTAAAACTTCATCAATTACCACAAGCAAAGAAGAACCTATTAGGGAAAGTAAATCAGGTACTTCTTCAAAGAAGGAACAGAAACTCCGAAAAAATCCCTCAGAGACAGAACTAGGTGGTCCATTCAAATTTTCAAATGAAACTGGTGTAAGTTGCTATGCAAATGTAGCAATGAATATTCTATTTCAATTGCCACCAATTGTTAACAACATTTACTTACACAGTACAGACCAATTGTGTTTACAAATGTTTGTCCTTCATAGAAACGCAACAAACAATCCTGACAACACGTATAGTGTTCACGGAATAAGACAAGAATTGGACTACATTGCTGGAATGGTGAGATTCACTATAAACCCACAAGAAGATCCACAAGAATTTCGAATGTACTTACTACAAGTACTGGAAAACAAAAACATACCTATAAATGAAATCTTCCAGATTTCATACACGTGGAAACATACATGCACTCTCTGTAACAATGTGTCACAGGAACAAATCCCAAATGAGCGATTTGTGTATGTATCCATACCTAATTGTTAATCCATTCCATTTCAGCAACTTCTACAGAATGCAAACCATGGCAGATTATGTACTATCTGCAATTCAAATAATCGCTCCACCTTACTGATACAATCACATAGTGCCTACATAATACTTATGCTTCTTCGTTACAATGCAGATGGTACCAAAAACAACTGCAAGCTAACTGGATTCCCACATGGTCAAGTGTCACTTGGTAATAAAACTTTTACAACAATAGGTATAATCTACCACGCAGGAGCCACAACCAATGCAGGTCACTACACTGCATATATTAAAAAGAAATGTGGGTGGTTTGAATGTAATGATAGTACCATTACTCTAAAGCTGTCATCCGCCGCTTACAAGACTGGCGGATTCTTCCACGTTGGGGGTGGCGACACAGAGGTAGAGTGTTCTAGTCCCCTCTCTGTGTTCATGGTGCAGACACCGCCTCAGTCTGACAGGAGCGGTGCCCACCGGGACATATATTCCTCCTCCTCCCCGGCGGACACTGCGTTATAACCCATTACAGATGGTTTCCTCTTCCGGGTTCTCACACTCCTGGCGGCTGACACTCCTCTCCTAGAACTGTCAGTCGTGTTTCTAATGTACTGTGTTCGCAGCTCTCGCGAAGTCCTGCCTTCGCTTCTCTCGTGAAGCATTTCCCCTTCCCCTTTCTTCCGCTGCTTGCGGCGGGCTTCTGCATGTTGTTTTCCCGTGGGCCACGTCTCCTCGGACGCGGCTCCACCCTCTTTCCTCTCCCCCTGACATTTCTCTCCTTCATTTCTACCTGTTGACCAGTCCTCCGGTTCTACATGTTCTCCCTATTACTTAGCAGGCTGTACTCACCAGTGTCCAGCCGGGTCTGCGGATATTACCACACCTCCGCCGGCAGTGTTCCTTTGCCTCTTCACAGTCAGCTGTGTTCTTCTTCATCACTCCTCCAGGCCAACTGCTCCACAAAGACTCTCCATCTTCACCTTTCGGCATCACCCTTCAGTCTGCAGTACTATCTGGCCGCGGAAATAAAGAAGAGTCTACGTGCCACAAAGGGTTTTTTCCCTATTAGGGTTTTTCCCTTACTCCGGCTTGATTCCGGAAGGGGAGCCGCAGGACTGCTGTCCCCAAGCGGTCACTGTGGCTTCCTTCCGTGACAAGCATATCCACCTGAGAAAGGAGAGAGACTATCTCACCCGGCGGCGGCATCTGCGATCCACAGACAACAACTCCAGCAACTCAGGTGAGGAGAGTGTGAAAGAAGGGGGAGAAAAGGGAAACAGGGTGCTGAGATCATCACAAAAGCAGAGATTGCCAGCAAATCTTACAAACGCATATTTAATCTTCTTAAAGCCAAAATGTAATAACTAGTGTGTTCTTCAACATTAACAAAAATTCAAGTAAAACACTATAAACAGTTAGAATACGCCATCAGGTATCTAACTGCCCAAGAGTGTATAACAACCACACAGATAAATGAATACCACAGATCCTTAACAAAAAATACATAGTTAGAATACGCCAACAGGTATCTAACTGTTTAAAAAATCTGCAACAAGCCAACATACATAACATTAATCAGTAACAACAAATGAACACTCAAAGGAAACAAAGAAATAGTTTGTAGCATAGCAAAGAAAGTTTTTTTTTTTATCCAACAAGGATTTTTTTCCACCAGACCCAAGGATTTGAAAAACAAACACAGAAACTGAGCAAAATGCACAGTACACTGGTTTGTAAACTAAATATGAGGGTATAGAAATAAGCTAAAATGTCTATTGTACAATGTAATAAGTCTTTAAAATACAAACACTAACATGCTCTTTTCTTTTATCACAGAAATTAAAAACGGATATTTCCACCAAGTACTAAAGTCATGTAAGAAATAAATTGAATCTCAACAAAGTAAACACTAAGTATAATTTCACACATGTAATACATATTTGAATCTGTTCATCTGATCTATGGCAGTAATATGGTGCAGTGGCTGTAGGCAGGGCCTAGAATCTTGGATGTATAACCTATGACCTACACCCTGTGGCCAAGCAACCACAACTGTAGGTCCTACCCACAACCATCGCAGCATATCAAAACTATGGTGGCTTATAACTTCACTGCTTATAACTTTGGTCTTGGGTACATGGCCTGTGGTCATGCACATAAGACTCTAAGTCGTGCACACACCCACCGCACCACATCACACCCATGCTGACTTATAACTTCAGTGCTTATAACTTCAGTCTTGGGTGCATGGCCTTTGGCCATGCACCCAAGACTCTAGCTCCTGGCCACAACCACTGCAGCATATCACAACCATTGTGCCTTATAACTGCAGTGCTTATAAGTTTGTTCTTGGGTCCAGCCCACAACCATCACACCCATTGTGGCTTAAAACTTCACTACTTACAAATTTGGTCTTGGGTGCATGGCCTTCGCCATGCACCCAACACTCTAGGCCCTCACCACAACCACCTGATCGATATGTGATACTACGGGTGTATCTATTGCTGTGACATGCTGCGGTGGTTGTGGCCAGGGCCTAGACTCTTGGGGGTATGGCCTACTGCCAAGCACCCAAGACTCTAGGCCCTGGCCACAACCACTGCAGCATATCACACGCATAGTGGCTTATAAATCAATAGCACACCCATAGAATGACACATTTTAACTGCAGCATACACTCAATTTGTACCCAGGACTGTACGCCCTGTCCACACCTACCAGATAGATATTCGATTGTATGGGTGTAATGTGTGAATTTGATATGCTACGGTGGTTGTGGCAGGGCCTAGAGTCTTGGGTGTGTGGCCTACGGCTTGTGGCCTGCGGCCATGCACCCAAGACTCTAGGCCCTCCCCACAACACCTGATTGATGTTTGATACTACGGGTGTATCTATAGCTGCGATATTCTGCAGTGGGTGTGGCCAGAGGCTAGAGTCTTGGGTTTAAGGCCAAAGATATTTGAATGTATGGGTGTGCAGTATATGAAAACAATAGTGGCTTATAACTTTGTTCTTGGGTTCATGGCCTTCGGTGGTTCAAGGCCAGCTCCATCACTGCTTTTGACACTCTTTTCCCTGAGGGCTACACGATCCTATCCAATTCCAGTCCTTCCCAGCCTGGCGGTGGAGTAGCTCTGATCTTCCCAGAGTGGGTTCCTGCCCCCATCATCCCCACTCAATCCTACTCTCTCTTCTTTTGAAAGCCTAGTCTGCAGGCTTTCTGTCTTGCCCACCTTCTAATTTACTCTCACCACCATCTACAGAGCTCCCAACCTGACCCCCCTCTTCCACTCAGAATGGACTGACCTGTCCTCTTCTCTTCTTACCTCCTCCCGAAAACTTATCTTCCTTGGGGACTTTAACATCCATCTCGACCCTCACAATGTGGCCACTGTCTTCTTTCGCAGCCTCTGTGACACTGTAAAAAGTGGAGGGAGGTATCTGTACCTCTGCCCCCTATATGATATGAAAAAGGCACAGAACAACCCCAGCAAGACACTCAATGTGGTATACGTGTTGAGCAGCCAGGCTTAAGCTTTCAGGAGGTGATGCAGGAAGGTTCTGCCCAAAGCCCCCACAAAGGAATGTCCGCAAACTATGTTAGGTGATAACACGGGTTCTTTATATAAAATAAGGTTTGCTACTTCTACCAACAGTATATACAAATACCTAATAACATTTTGTACATTCAATACTTATTCAGATAATGGTAAATATGTCCACTCTAGGTAGTACCACACCTTAAATTCAGTAAGAACTGCATTAACTGCAGACAGTTTTAAATGGCAGGTGAGTTCTTAAATAAGGTGTAACCAGCACAGAATAGGAAAAAAGGGCAGGTTAGTTATGCACAGTGGCAGAGCACTTACTTTAGACTAGACAGGTAATTCTGAGTGAGGATCCCTCACCTGGGCAACTTGTAATAGAAAGTTGAGGGAGTAATGTATGTGGTCTTTTACAGCCCAGTCCAATATTGTTCAATAACCCTGTGCTTTCTTTTAAAAAGTTCTACCACCCCAAAGTACCTGAGAAGCCACAGGAGAACAGGATCCAAGATGAATCTTGGACCCCCGGATGACTCCCGGGTCTAGAAGAGGCTTTTCCTCATCACCGCACCTTTGGTGCCTTGGCAGGCGTAGTGGCAGAGTTCTTGGATTTGCTCGACGATTCCCTCCGAGGATGGACACCCTTTGGAAGAAGAAGCCCCTGGGATGCTGATTTCAAGAATAAAAAAGAACCAAAGTCTTTTGTAATGGCAGAAGATTGGATCCTCGCGGTGCTCTCCTTTGGACTCTAGAAGTCCTGTTAAGAAGAAACTATCCTTAAATGCTTGGTGGATGAAGATAAGCCCCCTGGAACCTGTGGATGACTTCTGGCAGTGATGGGTGCATAGGTCACTTTTGATGCTGAGTTTTGGAATATTACGGTTTTCTGAATTTTGGTTTTTCGGTGCTGCAGCCTCAGCACAGACATCTGGATGGCTTCTGGCAACCTGGACTCAACCACTGGAATGGACCACAGACACTCACCATGTCTGGACCCTCAATATGACTTTGATAGCTTCTGGTGGTGGGTAACACACCGGAGGACCTTACATGGCACCCAGCTACTCTGTCCTCTCCCCGGTGGGAAAACGTGGTCAGTGGTGACTGCAAGGATGTCCTGTTAAATGTTATTTGGCAGTTTGTAATTTTCGCAGCTCTGGGTGTCCAGCAGCTCTATGCTAGAGAGTACCCCCTCTTCTGGGCGATAGACAGCATCGGCTTCCAGCAGTCCTGAGATGCACCTCCAGGTCCAGATAGACACCAAGGGTCTTCTCTGGCTTCAGATGTCCAGCACTCCTCTTCTGGACTTTGAAGACCTCTTCTCCGGACGGCAGGCACACAGGACTGACTTCCAGGATACTTCGATAAAGAGTAACAGTTTTGAACGATGGTCCCTCATAGCTTGGGGAGGGGTCTCCTTTCCTGTTCCTCTCTAGATCACTCCTTGGGAGACACAACCTCTTTTGTATTGTTAAAGAAATGCAGCAGCAGACTTCTCTTGTTGCTGATCTTCAAGGATCAGCTTCTTCTTGCTAAGCTTCGACTTCAGCTACTGAACTAATTGTTAAGTGAGAGGTCCTCAGATATACACATCTGTCCCGCATTCACTCTGCCCTAGCCAGGCTGAGTCAGCCAATCACACAGTAGGGCATTCATGCAGGCAGGCAGCCAATCAGGCTCACAGGCAATCAGGTCATTCACTCCACCCAGACACCCATAACAATAGATGTGGATTTGGGCAAGTACACAGTCTTTCAGCAAACTACACTGCATTCATGTCAGTTTCAGCAGGGCTGTCTCATTCATTGTGTCCCAAACACAGAAACCAGACACCCACAACAGAAAATTTGACTTTGCTCCAGACTCCATTCACACAGGTCCCACCCCTAGGGTGTAACCACAACACACAACCCTTGGGAAGGCTCCAGTCAGTCTGACAGGAGGCAGCTCCAGAGCCATAAATGGTTGTCCACTGAAAAGCCATTCAGGAGGAAGGGACAGATTCAGGGCTTCCCAAGACTTTGGAAAATAAGGTAAAAGGCAAAAGAAACTAAGATACCACAGGGGCCACATTGCTTCCCAACAGGAATCTATTGATTCCTATGGCAGTGCCTGGGTGTCCCAAAAATGGAGGACACTCAGAGCCACTGCCAAGTCAGCATGTAGCTGCCACCAGCCTATACCCTGCTCTGTGGGGAACACACAGTTGCCCAAAAACACACAAAAGGGGTACAATAGTGTACCCCAACCCATGCGTGCCATAAGGGTATACCACGTGTGATGTTCACCCAAAGATAAGAATGAAGAGGTGCACTGCCAGAGGTCCAGGTGGGACCTCAGTGGCAGAAAACAGGAGCAAACACACACAGAGAAGTGGTAGGACAATGAGAGGAGGCCCTGTCTCTCCATGAGGCATTTTCAGCATCACAGACACCCTTTCCCTTGATATGCTTCCCACCGGCCCAACCCACTCTCCCGTGCACACCTAGGATCTTCTCATCTCAACAGACATCCCCCTCTCCAAACCCTTACTACCCCTCTCTCCTGGCCTGACCACTCTATTCTCTCTTCCCAACTTGACCTCCCCTGTGCCCTGTTGATGCTTTTGGCCGCACAGCCAGTCCCCAAACTCTGGACATCCTGTTCTCTCTGTCATCAATGCCCCCAAACTTCCCTTCTCTCGCCTCCCTTGGCCCCCCCTCTCCCAGCCATTCTCTCCAGTTTCTCTCCCATTGCACCAGATGAGATCTCTACAGTTGTCCGCTATATGAAAAGCTCCTCTAAACAGGTGCTCCCCTGCTCCTCCAAAGCCATCAAGGACAACATCACATCTCTTGCCCTTGCCTTGGCTGACCTCTGCAACCACTCATTCACCGCTGGCTCCTTCCTTCAACCCAATAAGCACTCTCTTGTGCATCCTCTCCTAATAAATCTGTCTACTGACCCTTCTAGCCCGGCTAACTATTGCTCTATTTCTATCATCCCTTTTTTGGGCAAACTCACGGAGAAACTAGTCATCCCCCAACTGACCCTCCACACTGAAGTGGCCGGCTGCCTCCATGATCAACAGTCTGGTTTCAGGGCAGCCAGAGTCATGGAAACTGCTCCCCTGAACACATGTGAAGACCTACTCTCTAACCTGGACTCTAGTTCTCCCTCTGTTCAGATCCTCCTTGATGTTTCCTCAGCCTTTGACACAGTCAACCACTCCATCTACATAAGCCGTCTCCATGATAACCTAGGATTCACTGACAGGGCACTGGCATTGCTTACCTCCTTCCTTTCAAACAGACCTTCCCAATTCCTAATGGGTCCTTTTCTGTCCTCCACCCACTCTCTGCCTGTGGTGTCCCTCAGGGCTCTAGCTTATCACCATGGCTCTTCAACATCTACCTGGCCCATCTGGCCCATCTGATCTGCACTTTCTACCCTCCTTTTTAGTGTTATGTAGACAACACACAGCTCTCTTTCAAGCTGCCATCTTCTACATCCCCCTCCTCATCTCTCATACAGGACTGCCTGTCTGCTATTCAGGCATGGTGACCTGCCAGTGATCTCTCCATTAATGCCAGTAAGACAGAGATCCTTCTCAGTGAGACTCCTGACTCTTGTCCCCCGCCCGACTCTCTGGCCCAGACTCCTTGTTCCCCTCCCCTCATCCACCTGTGAGGCAAAACACCTTAGGATCATATTTGACTCCTCTCTCTCTTTTTTTCCACACATCGCAGGACCTTGCCAAGAAGTCCAACTTTTAACTACAACTTCTCAGAAGCATTCTACCTTTCTCCACATTCCCCCAGAAACTCGCCGTCTCCAGAGCCCTGGTTCTCTCTAGGCTAGACTACTGCAATATCCTCTTCCTCAATCTGCCTCTTACCTCCCTTCGCCCCCTACAACTAATCCAGAATAGGACTGCAATACTTATCCTTGGTCTCAAGCCCAGGGACCGCATCTCTCCAGCCCTAAAATCTCTTCACTGGCTCCCTTTGACCACAAGGAACAAATTCAAGACCCTTTGCATCATCCACAAAGATGTCTGGGGCCTGTTACCTCTTCGCATCCAGCATTCCCTCGCTAATACCCTGCGGCAAGAGTCCTTCAGTCCTCTGCCTCCAACTCTCTACAGGTCAAATGTTTCTCCAAGCAGAGAGTGGGAGGTAAATCCCTTTCCTTGGCTGTCTCCTCCCTCTGGAATGACCTCCCTTCCCCCTTTAGACTTCAACCATATCTTTTTAAGTTCTGGAAACTCCTCCAGACTTTCCTTTACTCCTCTTCCTTTCCTTTTCCCCTCCTGTGCTAACTCTCCCTCTGCCGCTGCGACTGGGTATGGTCCCTTCAGAGTCAAACCGGGGCCAGACCACTCCCTAGCATCCTTCTGCCAGCACTTACCCCCAGGCTCCCTTTCCTGGAATAGCCTTACTCGGTCCTCCTTGCACACCACACTCATCCTCCCTCTCGCCCTTTGTCCCTGGCACTTGCCACTGTGGCCCACCCTGAACTTGCCCACCCCCTTCCCAGGGGGAACCCCACTCCTGCACTTCTCCCTCTAAACCCTGCCCCCTTGCACTTACCACCTTATCTTGGACTTGCACGGTATGATTGTCACAAGTCCAATATAACCGTTTTTTGTTCTACTTTTTGATTCCCATGCCTGCTCACTCCATCTTGTCTTGTGGCGCCTGGAAACACTTGTGTATAGGTGCCATACAAAAATGTGCAATAAATAAATAAACTGTTTAGCATCATAGCCTCAATAACATTTCTGTGGAGAGCTTTCACTCGCAATTTGATGCAATTAGAGCTTAGGTGGGTTGAGGTTCTGCAATAATATCACAGGTGCTCCCACTTTGAGAAGAGGTTTGGGTTCAGGAAGACCAAGAGGATTTAAAGTGTTCAAGAACTCAATGGGGTAGTGGACTGTGTCATCACTTGAAACCACTGAGTTTACAGATTTGT
Organism: Ambystoma mexicanum; assembly: GCF_040938575.1. Lineage (NCBI taxonomy): Eukaryota > Metazoa > Chordata > Amphibia > Caudata > Ambystomatidae > Ambystoma > Ambystoma mexicanum. The sequence continues at coordinate 358,495,040 of NC_090928.1, forward strand.
ACTCCATGTGGACTCCTCTGAAAGAATGAATACGTAGTTTATCGATTACAGCAGCCATGTTGTTGTTCAGCGTTAAAATGGCATGCTCACATAATGATTCTATAGATTTCTCCATTAGATTTTTTATGTCAGGGTACATTTTGGATGTGAGGGCTGCTAGGGAATTGATGACTGTGCCTAGGTCGGAATGGACACACACAAGAAAATGTCCTGACAGTAAACAAAATTAAACATACACTATTTCTTCTTATTTGCAAAAACATCTTTGGTTGGTTCTCCCAGTACAAATCTCTTACGGGTCCTTGTAGTGTTATTTCTGCTCCAGGATTCTGTCTTCTAACTTAGAAAAACAATGCATATATACATCCAAATAAGGCCCTTGAGTGCACCCTTTGAAGGTTTTGAAATGATCTAATATCCACACCGAAAACATTACCTCTGATTATGGGACCTCTGATTTGGTTCTTTCAGGACTCTGGTCTAACAGTTATGCAATTTCTGTTTTAATGCATCCTTATTTTACTTATAGAAAAGGTTTTTAGAGAACATGGATTGTTTTTTTAAATGATGATTTTAAAATGTATTTTGGGATTATTTTTGAATGTAACCTTGCTGTTCTGTTTCTAACCAATATGGTAAGCTGAATAAAGATTTAACAAAGATATACATCCATATGATTTTCATCCTTGTATCTAACAAGGTATTTATTCTTCCTCTTATTTGCATGAAACTTTGAAAAATAACAACAATTATGAGTAACAGATACCGATAGTAATAACACTACATACATTGAACAAACACACATCCGAAATGGGGAATAGAGATGGCTCAGGTTACCTACAGCGCACAGCCTTGTATTGATTGCATTATTTAAGGTATACTGTTGTTATCACATGCCTCTCTATCTTACTACATATCACCGTTAGCAACTGCAAGATAATCTCATAGAGTAATTAATAAGTACACAGGTCGAAAGTCAACCTCATTTAATAATGTATAGGTTCAGCAGTCGGAAGGGATGACAATTTTCCTCTCAAATACGGTATGCTCTCTGTTACCAATGTTAAGAAGCAGTTCGGAGAACTGACCTGCAGACACATCATTTCGTAAATGAACCCTCATGTTCTTTGTGAGGGACATTTTTTGTATAACTGCCCATAAATAGGATGATTTGATGTATGCCTTTACTTGATCAGCTCGTGTTCCTCTAGGCAGTACAGACAAAGTCTGACGAAAGTCCCTAGCTAGTAGCAAAGTGACACCTTCTCTCACCCCATTGTTTCCCCTACTGTCTTTAATGGTTCTGCTTAAGGCTCAAAACTGCCCTTTGCGCCATAGTGCTCTCATCCCAAACAATGAGTTTGCAGTCCCGGAGCACTTGATTCATGTTGTTTTGTTTTGAAATATAACACAGAGTTTCTGTGTGTATTAAGTTAAGAGGCAGCTTAAAGGCAGCGTCAGCTGTCTTACCACCCTTCAACAACGTTGCAGCAATGCCAGATGATGTGACAGCTAAGGATATCCCACCGTTACTCCTTACTTTTGCTAATAGCAGGTTAATGAAAAAGGTTCTCTCAGTGCCACCGGGAGCATCTAAGAAAAACTCTTGCCCAGATCCTGTGTCAATGCTCTTAAGGACCTGCTTATAGACAGTAAGCTGCTCATCTGTATAGGAACCTTCATTAGTCAAGACTTCTTGTGCTAAAGAATTAATATCATAGCTGGTCTCCCTTAAATAGTCTGTGTTACCCAAATCTCCTCCAGACCTTGGCAGATGCGGCAGACTGTACTGTGATAACCCTTATCCTCATAAACCTAATACCACCTCCTTGATCATTAACAGGGACCTGTTATAAACCATGTCCATCACAAGTAGTTGCATTGTCTTGTAACTCTCTCGCTGTATGCCATGTGATGTCCTCAGCAAGACTGTTTTGATACCTATCCCCAGGACTCAAAGGATTGGTGAGTTGACAAAACACCACCATTACTGAAAAGAGCTCCCTCAATGTATGAGGAGAATCACGTAGAGCAGAATCCTCTCAGTTAGTATCCCAATGTTTGTCATCCTCCAGCAAGCCGAGCGCCTGACATGCTGACTGATAAATGGGATGGAGAACTCAGTTGACAGTTTTCCAATCAGAGAAGAACGTTGGACTGCACACTTCATGTATATACATGGGTACCTTCCCAAAGAACAGGTCATTTAGCCGTTTTCAATCTAAAAGAGGGGCAGTTATGGACTATTTTTTGATTTTTTAAGGGACTTAGGTTTAGTCACCATAAGTTTCCGAGGGTCATCCAGACATGGAACCCTTGCTCACTGTGCTCAGAGAGGCACAGCTCCACCTCACTGATGCGGCCCAACAAGGCTGAAACAAGTGTATGGGGTTGCTGTTGGTACTCTTGTTCAGAAGAGAATTGCCATAGCATTTTGATGCTGGACTGCCCATGTGGGCGGGACAAAGAATGAGATGCAAATGGTTATTTCCCTTCTGTGAAAGGTGCAGTGAGCTAAAGTGTGGCTGCGGACTCTTGAGGGGTTACCTTCCCAAAGAACACGTAATTTAGCCATGTTCATTCTCAAAGAGGGGCGCCTGTGGACTATTTTTTGATTTTTAAGGAACTTAGGTTTAGTCACCCTAAGTTTCCTAGGGCCATCCAGACATGGACCCCTTGCTCACTGTGCTCAGAGAGGCACAGCTCCACCTCACTGATTAGGCCCAACAAGGCTGAAACACGTGTATGGGGTTGCTGTTGGTACTCTTCTTCGGAAGAGAATTGCCATAGCATTTCGGTGCTGGACTGCCCATGTGGGCGGAACAAAGACTGATATGCAAATGGTTATTTCCCTTCTGTGAAATGTGCAGTGAGCTAAAGCGTGGCTGAAAAAACAAGTCATTTAACCGTGTTCATTATCAAAGAGGGGTGCCTATGGACTATTTTTTGATTTTTTAAGGGACTTAAGTTTAGTCACCCTAAGTTTCCTAGGGTCATCTAGACATGGACTCCTTGCTCACTGTGCTCAGACAGGCACAGTTCCACCTCACTGATGAGGCCCAAGAAGGCTGAAACACGTGTATGGGGTTGCTGTTGGTACTCTTCTTCAGAAGAGAATTGCCATAGCATTTCAGTGCTGGACTGCCCATGTGGGCGGGACAAAGACTGATATGCAAATGGATATTTCCTTTCTGTGAAAGATGCAGTGAGCTAAAGTGTGGCTGCAGACTCTTGAGTGGTTACCTTCCCAAATAACAGGTCGTTTAGCCTTGTTTGTTCTCAAAGAAGGGCGCCTATGGACTTTTTTTTATTCATGTAGATACAGGCTGCAGTGATAACATTCTGTTATATTAGGGTATATAGTTTAGACCATTCCAAATGCATGATCCTTCTTTACGCCAGGCCAAATTTTGACATCCTTTCCCTGCTTCCTTCTCTCAAACTTGTTTTTCTTCCACACAAAATAGGAAGGGATGTCAGAGTACAGGAGAGTGTTTGTAAAGCTATCAGTTTTGAATAGTTTGAAGAAAGCAAGGAGTGTTGTTTTAGGTGGGTTGTTGACTCCAAGTTATTTGAGTAAAATACACCCATTGACCATTTTCCAGGTGGACAGTCAGATGTAAAATAGTAGGGTAACTCTAATTAATACCCCAGAATTCGCCACACTGCCTCAGAAATGCTAATGCATTGACACTTTCGTAAACCTTTCATTCATCTTTGTTGTTCTCAAGGGCTAAGCATGCTTGGCCACTCCCTTATTCACATACTTTTAAATGTGTTTTTATAGTTTTAACAGAGTTACAGTACTCAACGTTAATATGTGCATTAAATGTACGTTAAGGCACATGATTATAAGGTACTACTCAGCAGTTGTCTAACTGCACACCTTTGATATCCATGATGAAGCCACCGTCAAATGGTACCTTTGTCGATACTGTGGGTATCCATCATCACATGTCTGTGTGTCCTTGAGAAGAGGTTGTCATACCACTGGCAACAGCTTTCTTCTTTCATGCAGGGGAGAATTGTGGTTTACGCTTCCGTAGGGGCCATGTATGATGCTGGACATTATGATGCCGTAAAGGAGAGGGTCTTTATTAGGGAATTTCAGCAATTTCAGCACAGTTAACATCATCAATCTTGTCAGGGTAAATGCATTGCTCTAGCCATAGCAAAATGTGTATGTGAGGCAGACCCCACTTCTGCCACTCCACAGCGAACATGAAGCATCAAACATCGCCACACAATGTTCCCTTATTTAATAGAGCCATCATATTGTTAACTTTTAAATGGAATACCCTGGCTATAATGTTGTGGTGATCGTGGGTCTTTTGGCCAAGTAGCAGTGCATCTATGATTTCTATCCACCAGGGCTTACAGGTGAATGTTATAAAAAGGTCAGTACCGCCAAAGTGGTGAGCATATTTCATGGCATCCTGGGTTTTTTCGTACATGTAACGGGGTCCCCCGGTGAATGAAGATGGTACCACCATCCAACCCAGTTGATTAGCATCAGCATCTTGACTTCCCACAGCATCCCTAAGATGGATATAACTCTCTGCCCTGAGCTGTGCCTGGATGTTTTTTATGAAGTTCAAACTTTTGCTCTCTGTTTTGGCATACATGTCAACCAAAAATTGAGAATGGAAGTACAGCAAGTGGTTAATTTCATCTTGCCTGACCATGAGGCGAAAGAAATACAAGGAAGCTGCAGAGACTGTCTTTTTGAGTGGCAATTTGGTTCAGGGGTTACATTGAGGAATATGAACTGGCCACGGCAAAACCGAAGCCGGTACTGTAGGGTGTCGTAAGAAGGGTGACATTCACTGATATGCTGAAGCGTGTTATCCTGGCTCTGCTAAACAATATTTTGCTGTTCAAACTGCTGCCATACCATAACTAAAGCCATGAATTCGTTGTTGGCATGTTAAAGCAACTTTTATCACCATCAACAGGTTTTCTGTTGGGATGAATGACGACTTGAAATTTCCATTTGAAGGCATCTTGTCTAAGGTGGTTTTCAGGTCCCTTATATATTTATTGTTATTGTGCAGCATAAGCTGTAATTGTTTGATCAAACCTTGTTTGACACCAAGAAAATTGCTGCACCTTAAGCGTGCCTCCCTTTCATCCTCTCCAACAAAATAAATTTGCAAGATTTGAGTTTCCTTGAAGTGGAACAGGTAGAGGACCTCCAATTAAGTGTTATACCTGACCTTGCACCTTGAACGTTGGCATTTAACCATCTTCTATAATCTGTCTTGCACCGAATGACGTCATTTGAAAACAACTGTTATATTTCTGAATCCGGTCCATCAAATTAGTATGTTTTGGGTGATTGGTAATTAGCAAACTGTAAAGAGGCTCAGCCAAAGGCTGTAAATGGGGAAGCTTCACTTTATCAGCACTACAACACATGCCAGGAGCTTCTTCCCTGCACTTGAGAACGCTGCAGTAATTACATGTGTGGCACATAGCACAGAGTGCTACAGTGGTGTCATTTTCATTGCTCATATTAGGGTCATTCGCTAAGCCTGAGTAAGCTTTAACTTTCCGCAGAACCGTCCGCCTTCCCACTCATTTCCCAGGATCGTTTTGTTCATACCTTGCTGCCGCCACCCTATACACCTCCAGCTTTTCTTGTTGATATTTCTTTGCCACTGCCCTATGTTCCTCTGGCAATTCTTGATGCTATTTCTTTGCTGCCCACCTTTGCACCTCAGTCTTGTTTTTTTGGTATATAGCTGACACTGCTTTATGGATATTTGAATTATTTTGTTGATAATTATCCACTGCAGAAGAGTGATCCTCAGGATTACGCTGAGTATAGTTCTTTGCTGCAGTCCTAAATTGCTTTTACCTCGTGGCAATGGTGTATCTAGCATGACGTTTGCGAGATGTCTTAGGTGTGGAAATAGAAAGAGATGATTCCTGAGAGCAGTGTGTGATAACACTGAACTGAGTGGGAAATGTATTGCTAATAGATACACCATCAGGTTCAAATGGCAAATAATGATCAAAATGGCCACTGGAAAGGTTTTTGCGTGAATCATAACCATTCTACAGGGTTACCTTCATTAACAAATTTTGCGTAAAGTTAACTGTTATGATAAACTTCAAAAACTAATTTGAAAAGCTGTCCAGCTTCTGTCAATTGGCATAGACCACCATAATTATGGTGTTGGGAAATCAAAGTATGCATCAGCACTCTCATAGTTGTTACTATCATTGTCGTGGGACATTATAGAGAATTCTTCCCAGTTTACTATGACATGATCAATTATTTGTTAGCGTACCTCCCTACCTAGATTTCGACTGCCATACATAACATAAGATACCACCTGGAATGGGCACGCTCCATCGCCTACAAATGTTACGATTGTGTAAAGTTTCAATTTGCATTAAGATTTTTTTTATGGAGAAAAAGTAATAGAAATGAAGCAGGTCAATATATTATTTTTGGTGACTATATTATTGTACTATCTATACTTATATAAATACATTTCTTAAAGCAAGAAAGATCATTCAAACCAAAGCAACAGAAACAATAATTGAAATGAAATAAGAAATCGACCGTATCTAGGAACAGACCAAGGCAGCTCCAAAATATTCATCATCGAATTTTAAAAAATATCAAACAACCCGACCAGTCGTAACCAAGTGTGCCCTCATGTGTGTGCCAATTTGGGTTGCACAGTCATTGACATTAACTTTGTGAGCTTTCATTAATTCTCAGTATTTCTGTCAGGTACTGTTCCTTTTCCCAAATCCCTCTCCTTACCGATGTCTTCAAAGACGTCTTCAGGATCTTCAGACCCCTTCTTTCGTCTGATCCTCTGAGTCTCTTTAGACTTATTTTCCTTTTTACTGTGCAAATAGGGGTGAGCTCCGTTGGAGGCCACCTCCTCCTGCAGGGGAGCAGGTTCCAGGGGAACCCCAAGGAGCAAGCCCCTAAAATTCCAGGTAAAAAGCCAATGCGCCAGAAAAAACCCTGTGATGTGGTCGCAAATTGAGTGGAATAAAGCAGCAGCCAGGAAGGACGGTCCGATGTTCCAGTTAGGTAAACGGCTCATCTCTGGCAAGATATCAAATGTGCAGAAAACGGTTCTTCTTGTTAACAGATGGACCACTGCCAAGAAGGAGTAGTCTTGGCAGCAGAAGAGATGCATAAGTAATCTCCGTGGTCTGAGCGAATGGAAGTAGAAGGACCCAACAAGGCAAGTATGGGCGGATGCCTGGAGCGGGGCCGAAGGCAAAGCAGTCCGGAGTAAGGAAAAGAAAAGGTAAGTAATATAGAACCCCAAACTGTGCAGAAATAAGTTATACCAGAACAAACAGCGGGAAAATATAAATAGATTGGAAACAGAAATGGGCAAATAAAAGATAGAAGTGAGAACGCGAGGAACAGTAGAAAGCGAGAAAAATAAAACTAGAAAAACGGTACTACCAGATACGGTAAGATGTTAAACACCAAAGAAGTGTGTATACCGTACACGCGGGGAAAATAGAAGGTTTATAGGAAGGCAAAGGGAAAGCAGAGTAACGGGGAAACCCCAGAGTCCAAAGAGAGAAAAAAAGTAAACAAACATGCTGAGCGGCGGAAAAGAGGAAGAAACATAAAAATGGGAAGAGCAGACTCACGAACAGAAAAAAGACAGGTAAGCCAAGGCAGAAGAAATATCACAAGGAAGTGGCCAAAAACAGTCCAAGAAAGTTGCTATTACTCAGGAAACACAGTACGAGCTAGCGAGGATCCAAGAGGTGGATACACCGCATCGTGTATCCGGAAGAGGTTGACTTTATCTGTACAGTGGCCATCTTGGGTGAACACTAGACCATTGAGAACGGTTCCAACAGACTATGCAGCCCAATCTCCATCGGTTCCAGTATTTCCAGGGTGGGGCATGACAGTATGCCTCCTCCTTATCGCCACCCAACCTGGTTTGGCTGGAAGCGGTGATGAAACCGATGGACCAAACGAGGGGCATAAATGTGCTGGACAGGTTCCCAAATCCATTCAGAAGTGGAATACCCTTTCCAATTAACCAAGTATTGCAGTTCACCACATCTTTACCTCGAATCCACCAATCTGCCAACCTCATATTCCTCTGAACTAGAATCTGTGGTTGTTCTGGGTTGCGAGAGCCTTCTCTTCTATGGATCAGCCACGTAGATCTTGAGCAGAGAGGTGTGGAACACTGGATGGACTCTCTTCGTGTGGTGAAGTACGTCCATCCTGAATGCCACAGGATTGACTTGTGAAGAGATAGGAAACAGTCCAATGAATCTGGGAGAAAACTTCCCTTGATGAACCCAGCGGGGTAGTAACTTTGTGGATAACCATACCAAGGTGCCTACCTTCCAATCCGGGTTTGGTCCTCTGTTGCAGTCCGCATATCTTTTGTAGGATCTACGGCTCTCTTCCAGGGACACCAATGCTCTTTTGTGTGCTTGCCTAAGATTGGTAAGCAGACTGTCCACCGTTGGAGAGTTCGTGGATGAAAATCCATTCCATGGTAGATGTTGTGGGTCAAATCCATAGGTACAAATAAATTGACTCATCTTGATGGCAGTGTGTTTGGTTTTGTTATATGAGAATTCCGTCATGGGGAGTAGCTCTGCTCAGTTGTCTTGTTTCACATTACAAAAACAATGGCGGTATTGCTCTAGATTAGCATTGAGGTGTTCCGTCTGCCCATTTGTCTGGGGATGGTAACCTGATGAGAGCACTCTATGTATGCCCATCTGATCACAAAGAGAAGTCCAAAGTTTCGAGGTGTATTGGATCCCTCTATCTCAGATGATGGTGTGGAGTATACCATGTAGTCTCACCACATCTCGGAGAAAAACCCTGGCTGTTTCAGGAGCAGTGGGAGTTTTCGAGAACGCAGAAAAGTATGCTAGTTCACCATATGTGTCGACTGTTACCATGATGGCAGTGCAATTTTCTGAGTGTGGAAGGTCCACTATGAAGTTCATTGTCACCTGCTCCCAGTGCCTTGAGGGCAAATCTTTTTGCGGAAGGAGTGCCAGAGGCCTCTGTCTGGACACCTTATTGGACACACAGATTGGACAGGCCTCCACATAGCGCTTGACATCCTCTTTCATGGAGGGCCACCAAAACTGTCTGGAAAGTAAGTCCAGCATAGCCTTTTTACCTTTATGCCCTTACATGGGATTGTCGTGACACCTTTTGAGAGGGTGGGCATTGACATTGTTGGTCCTCTTGACCCTCCCACATCTTCAGGGAACAGGTTTATCCTGGTTGAAGTAGACCATGCTACAAGATACCCAGAAGCCATACCTATGAGAACTGTTACGGCCCAGGCTGGGGCTAAGGCTCTACTTGGAATTTTTACCAGAGCAGGGTTTCCTAAGGAAGTGCTATCCGACAGGGGATCCAATTTTATGTCTCACTACATACAAGCCATGTGGAAAGTCACTTATAAGTTTTCTACAGCCTACCATCCACAGACAAATGGACTGGTAGAAAGGTTTAATCATAATATAAAGAGCATGATAGGTGCTTTATAAGAACCCCTTAAGAGAAAGTGGGACCTTCTACTGCCATGTCTTCTCTTTGCTTATAGAGAAGTCCCTCAGGAGGGAGTTGGATACAGTCCCTTTGAACTTCTCTATGGCCATCCAGTCAGAGTGTCGTAATTCTCCCCCGTCTCCCCTGTGATCCGGATCTCCCTTGTTCGGCCGCAGGACTCTTCCTGTGATTGGTTCGGGTCTTGAATAGTCTCGCCCGAGCCTCATCAGGTTGCAGGACGCGTTCAGAGTTCTGGGAAGTTTGTGGTTCCAGGGTATCCAGGATTAGCGAAGAACGAGTAAGTAGGGGGGGAAATCCAGGAACAGGATAAAAGGCAAGGAAGGAAGTAAGAGGATCAAAGGAAATCAATGTAGAGAGTAAGCACACGTCGGGTCACTACCGAAGATAGCGTTGAGACGCGCGGACCCGCAGGGGCGTGACCAATTTATAGTACGTGCCACGACATGAAAGCTAGTGCGTAGCACGGAGCTTGGTACGGCCATTTTGGGAGGAAGAAGGAGTACAAGCCCTTCGTGACAATGACCATGAGGTCCAGAAGGGGCAATTTCACCGGGTCATGACAGCATGCCCCCTCCGAAGACTGGTTCCTCCAGGCTTGCCTGGGTGAATAAGATGGAATCTTCTGAGCAAACGAGGGGTCGTTAAATTAGAAACTGGTTCCCATGTTCTCTCGCTAGGGGGGTAGCCTTTCCACTCGGCCAGATATTGTAGTCGACCCCTCCTATACCTGGAATCACATATCCTGGACACCTCATATTCCAACTGGTTGTCCACAACAACAGGTGTGCGTTTGAAGGGTTTTCGAGTAGAACTAACGTAGGGTTTCAACAGGGAAGTATGGAAGACTGGATGTATCTTTTTCCAGGAATCCGGGAGCTTAAGTCGGAAGGAGACAGGATTGATGATCTCCTTTATAAAAAATGGACCATAATAGTGAGGAGCTACTTTATTTGGTCGTAGATGTTGAGGTAACATTTTCGAGGCTAACCAGACTTGATCGCCAACTGAATAGGAAGGTGATGGTCTTCTCTTAGAGTCCGCATATCTCTTGGTTCGAGTCTGGGCCTGTTCTAACTGATCCTTTGCCTCTCTTTGTAAGTCGATCAGCGTCTGAATCCAAGAGTCAAGGGTAGGTACCGGAGTAGATTCGGGAAGAACTGATTGTAAAACAGACGGGTGATAACCTTGACTGCAATAGAAAGGGCTGATCTTGAGAGCTGAATGATCTGAGTTATTGTAGGAGAATTCGGCTAAAGGTATAAGGAGAGACCAATCGTCTTGAACCTTGGTGGCAAAACAACGAAGATATTGTTCCAGGGTTTGATTTACTCGTTCCGTTGCCCCATTGGTTTGTGGATGATAGCCTGAAGAAAGGGCACGTTGGATTCCTAGAACACGACAGAGATTGTTCCAGAATTGTGAAATATACTGAGGTCCCCGATCCAAAATAATCTTGGAAGGAAGGCCATGAAGACGAAAAATATGTTCCAGGAAAATTCCAGCAAGTTCTGAGGAAGATGGTAGTTTATACAATGGTGTAAAATGAGCTAGATGAGTGAACAAGTCAATGGTTACCATGATGGTTGTATATCCTCGGGAAGGTGGTAATTCAACAATGAAGTCAGTGGCAATAACTTCCCAGGGTCGGGTTGGCAACGTAGGTTGTAGAAGCAGACCCGCCGGCCTCCGATTATCGTATTTGTTCTGACTACAAATAGCACAGGTCTTGATGTATTGAACTACACTGGACTTCATCCCTGGCCACCAGAACTGTCTTTGTATAAGACGGAAGGTGTTGGTTACTCCTCGATGGCCGGAGTGAAGAGTATCATGGCATAGATTCATTACCTTCTGTTGAAGTTCTTTTGTCGGAATGACCACTGAATTGTTCTTGAATAAATATCCTTCCTTGATTGTCAGACGCCAGGGATTTTTCTTCGATATGTCCTTCCAGAGTTCAGATAATTGAGTCTGTGCTCTGATTTCTTCCAGGAGATTAATCGCTTGAGCTACAAAGATTGTGGGTGGAAACATTTTTGGATAGATCTTATCCACCAAGGGAACGTAGTCGGGACGCCGAGAAAGGGCATCAGCAATCAAGTTTTGCGATCCAGGAACATGTGAAATTTGAAATTGATATTAAGCAAAGAAGTAGGCCCATCGAGCTTGTCTACTGTTCCTGCACTCCATGGATTGTAGGACCTGAAGATTTTGGTGATCAGTACGGACTTGAACTGGATATTTAGCACCCAGGAGTAAATGTCTCCATTCAGTGAAGGCATGACGAATAGCCAATAACTCCTTCTCCAGAACTGAGTAGTGAGTCTTGCTGGTGGTCAGGGTCCGTGAGAGATAAGCAATTGGATGTTCCAATTTATCATCGGATTCTTGTTTTAAAACTGCCCTATGGCGTAATTGGAGGCATCAGTTTCCACTAGAAAAGAACGATTTATGTCAGGTTGGGCCAGGATGGGCGCCTGAGTGAATTCTTCTTTCAAGCGTTGGAATCCCTTGTCTTGTGGTATAGACCAGTTAAATGGAACGTCTTTCTTCAGGAGATTGACAATGGGTTGAACAATCTCGGAAAAGGTGGGAATAAATTTCCGATAGAAGTTGGCAAGCCCCAGGAAGGATTGTATTTGCTTAACAGATGTTGGGGCGGGCCAAGCCAGTATGGCCTTCACCTTTGAAGGGTCCATACTAATTCCTTCTGAACCGAGGACAAATCCCAGATAGTGAACTGATGTAACATGAAACAAACATTATTCTGGTTTGGCTAAGAGTTGATTTTCACTGAGACGTTGAAGTACTGCTGTTTCAAGGAGTCCTTGGAGAAGATCAATATGTCATCCAAGTAGACGATAACATTGAGAAATAACATGTCAGAGAACACCCTATCCATAAAATGCTGGAAGACTGCGGGAGCATTAGTCAGACCAAAGGGCATGACTAGGTATTCAAAGTGACCAAAGGGTGTTCTAAAGGCTGTTTTCCATTAGTCTCCTTCCCGGATACGGATCAAATGGTAAGCACCTCAGAGATCCAGTTTCGTGAATATCACTGCACCTCTCACAGCTTCAAGGATATCCGAGATCAGGGGTAGTGGGTATCTGTCTTTCAGGCTGTATTGATTTAGGCCCCGATAGTCCAGGCAAGGTCTGAGCTCTTTGGTATCCTTTTTTGGAACGAAGAACAATGAAGCACCAGCTGGTGATTTTGAAGGTCTTATGGTGCCGTTCTCAAGATTAGTGTCTAGGTATTCCCGGAGGGCTCTCTCTTCGGGTTCTGAAAGGATAAACATCCTGCCAAAGGGAATCACTGCTGAGGGTTCAGTATCTATGGCACAGTCTTCGGGTCTATGTGGAGGTAAGGCTTGAACAATGGCAGTAGAGAATACATCAGCATACCCTTGATAGATCTCTGGAACTTGTACAATATTGGAGTGGTGTCTCTGGACACCTTGGTAGACTTATAGGAGCTGTGACTGAGGTATCCAGGTTTAAACAATGGTTCATACAGAACTCCGAGCCCAGGAATAAGGATCCGGCCGTCCAGTTAATATATGGATTGTGCCTTTGTAACCAGGGCATGCCCAGAACCAAGGGGTAATGGGCTGATTTTACAATGTCAAACACAATCCTTTCTTGATGATGATTTATGGAAAGATGGATCTCCCTTGTTTGCAGACTTATGGGTCCTGAGGAAAGAGGTCTTCCGTCAATTGCTTCCACTGGCTGTGAAAAACGTCTTGCTTCATATGGAATGTTATGACTTCTGACCCAATCTTGATCAATGAAGACTCCCATTGCTCCGCAATCCACCAAGGCCAGTATGGGGTAGACCTTGTCCTTGGATGGCGATAAAAAGGCCTGTAATATCACCAATTTGTTTTGTCCAGGAGAGTTCACGGATGGAATTGATGTGGAGCAAACATCGCTCTCCCGAAACCTTGCTCCATTTAGGATCGGGAACTGGCGTTTCCCAAGCGTCGGGGAGGAGCCAGAGGACACTCTTTAACTAGATGTTTATCTGAGGCACAATACATGCATAAGCCTGTGTGTATCCTTCTTAACCTTTCCTGCGGGGAAATTGGTCCACGAAAGGCTCCAAGTTGCATGGGTTCAGAATCAGTGCTCGGATTCTTGGCAGATTCACTCCTTGTAGTATTCTCTGGGGAGTTTCTTTGAATTGCGACTTTATTCTTTTTCTTTTCGGCCTTTCTTTCTTGGATTCTGAAGTCTATTTGCATAGACAAGTCCAGGAGGGCCTGGAATGAACTAGGTCGTGCCACTCTGGCTAATTCGTCCTTAATCTCTTCATTTAGACCTCTGCGAAACAAGGCAAAACTGGCTTCCAGAGGCCAGTCTGCCTCTTTGGCTAGCTGTTTGAATCTGGTAACATAGGTCAACATGTCTTGGGATCCTTGTTGGAAGTCGAATAACTTCTCTTGAGCACAGTGGATCAGCTCTGGACGTTCGAACATGGTCTTGAGTTCCGCGATGAAGCCTTCATAATCATCCAGGGGAGCATCCCCTGAATTGAGTAAAGGAGTGGCCCATGTAAGGGCATTACCGGAAAGATGCGATATTATGAAGCCCACCTTAGCCCTAGGAGTTGAGAAATAGTAGGGCTTGAAGGTAAAATGTACCAAACAAGAATCCAGGAATCCACGTAAGGTCTTTGTTAAACCGTCGTATTTATAAACCACTCCTCCCAATAATACGCTGTCCTTGATCGCGGAGTCACCTGACAAGACAAGCTGTTTTAGCGCCGCATTCTCAGCTTTTAAATTCTGCATCTCTGTGGAAAGTTCTTGCATTCCGCGCATCAGGTCCTGAATAGCATTCTCCATGGTAGAATCCGTATTGATTTTGGCGTCTCAAACTGTCGTAAATCTCCCCCCGTCTCACCTGTGATCGGGATCTCCCTTGTTCGGCCGCAGGACTCTTCCTGTGGATGGTTCGGGTCTTGAATAGGCTCGCCCAAGCCTTGTCAGGTTGCAGGACGCGTTCAGAGTTCCGGGAAGTTCGTGGTTCCAGGGTATCCAGGATTAGCGAAGAACGAGTAAGTACGGGGGGAATCCAGGAACAGGATAAAGGCAAGGAAGGACGTAAGAGGATCAAAGGAAATCAATGTAGAGAGTAAGCACACGTCGGGTCACTACCGAAGATAGCGTTGAGACGCGCGGACCCGCAGGGGCGTGACCAATTCATAGTACGTGCCACGACGTGAAAGCTACTGCGTAGCACGGAGCTTGGTACGGCCATGTTGGGAGGAAGAAGGAGTACAAGCCCTTCGTGACAATGACCATGAGGTCCAGAAGGGGCAATTTCGCCGGGTCATGACAGAGGTCCATTGGCCCTGATTAAGGAGGGGTTGGAGAGTGCTTCCTCTCCCAAGCCAGTCAGAGTGACTGACTATGAGATAGAACTCCAGAGGAGTATGTCACACATGATGGCAGAAGCTAGTGATAACTTAAAAGCAGGTCAGGCTCCGATCAAACATTGGCATGACCAGAAGGCCAGCATGGTTGAGTTTACTCAAGATCAGCTTGTATTAGTTATGGTGCTAACAAGGCAGAGGGTCTTGAAGGAAAAATGTATAGGACCCTTCAAGGTTGTGGGCAAACCTGAAGAGGTGGACTATTTGGTGGATTTAGGCAGACCTAAGGAGGCTCCCAGAGTCTTTCACACCAACCGTTTAAAGGCATATGTCTCGAGATCAGAAGTGGGAGCTTTGCTTTTAGCTTCAGCTCAAGAGGAGGGGGAGAGTGAACCTCTACCTGACCTCCTCAGAGACCAACCTTTGGATGAGAAAATAGAAGGAGTCAATCGCTCTTCTCAACTGACTTCTGAACAATAGGGGAGAGCAAAGTTCTGTTAAATCAGTTTGCCTCCCTATTTTCACTATCACCAGGCTTGACCCCTTGGGGCCAGCATGATATTCTCACTGGTGACTGTCTACCTGTGAAAAGCAGAGGTTACAGAATGTCAGAACTTGTGAGATCCCACATCAAAAGAGAGGTCGACAAGATGCTTGATCTCAGGGTGGTAGAGCCCTCTTCAAGTCCATGGTCTAGTCCAGTTTTTCTAGTACGAAAGGCAGGATCCAAGGAGTTGAGATTCTGTGTGGACTATAGAGCTCTAAATGCAGTCACTAAGACTGATGCCCACCATTTGCCAAGGACAGATGAACCGGTGGATAGACTTGGTTCAGCCAAGTACCTCAGTACATTTGATCTGACGTCAGGCTATTGGCAAATAGCCCTGACAAACCATGCCAAGGAGAAAACTGCATTCTCAACCCCAGCAGGCCTCTACCAGTTTAAGGTTATGCCTTTTGGACTAAAGAATGCACCTGCTCATTCCAAAGGATGGTCAATCAAGTTCTGAATGGGATGGAGGACTTCTGCATGGCATACTTGGAAGATTGCAGTGTTCAGCCCTACATGGAAAGAAAATATTGATCACTTAGGATATCTTTTGCAGGCTCTTGAGCAGGCCCATCTGACCATAAAGGCAAACAAATGTCAAATTGGTCAGAGCAAAGTGGTCTACTTTGGTCATGAGGCAGGAGGAGGTGAAATAAGGCAATTGCCCAGCAGAGTACAAGCTGTGCAAAACTGGGCCACCCCTACTACTCAAACCCAAGTGACAGCCTTCCTAGGTCTCACTGGGTACTACAGGAATTTCATAAAGAACTATGGGACCATAGCTTCTCCCTTGAATGTAATCTCCTCTCCAAAATTCCCTAAAACGTTTAGATGAAATGTGGAGTGCACTCAAGCCTTTGAAAACCTGAAGAAAGCCCTTTCTCAAGCTCCAGTCCTAAGAGCTCCTGATTATCACCAACCCTTCATTGTGCAGACAGATGCATCCAATACAGGTATAGGTGCAGTCCTTAGTCAACTGGATGAGAACGGTAGGGAGCACCCCATTTGCTTCATCAGTAGGAAACTGAAGAAACCATAACAAGGTGGGCAACCATAGAGCGTGAATGTTTTGCCATTGTGTGGTCTCTGAAGAAGTTTAGACCATACTTGTATGGATCTACTTATGTGATTCAGACAGACCACCAATCCTTGAGATGTTTAATGCAAATGAAAGGGGAGAACCCAAAACTTCTGAGATGGTCAATCTGCCTGCAAGGGTTTGGTTTCACCATTGAGCACAGAGCAGGATGTCACCACCAAACTGCTGATGGTCTCTATAGGATGTGTTTAACCGACTAGAGGTAGAGGTTCATCCAGGAGTGGATTAAATCCTCCTGTCCATTAGTCTGAGGGCAGGGGGGGCGAGTGTTAGGGAGAATTCTCAGGAATGGCTAATTTCCCTTACCTACTGTGTCCCTCAGCAGCTTTGCTGGATTTCTAGGATTTATTTCTTTCACCTGGTAAGAGTTTGAGCCCTTTTTTCCCACTCTTACATGTGTTTTTGCTGTGTGTGTTTAACATTTTTGTGGTCATAGAGAGTGGAGCCTCACCTACTCCACAGGCATCATCTTTTTACTGTGTGTTACACAGCACCTTCAGTGCAGTGACACAGGCTTGTCTTTTAGACTTCCCAACTCAGACTCCATTTGCTGGGACTGACTACTGTCTCCCAGAACACATAAAGTTGCCATTAACATTATTAGACTCTGTAAAACCACAGACCCAGTACAAGCCATCTTACATGGAGTACTGGGAAGGATTAATACTTATTCCTTTTAGTCTGTTTCTCTTGGAGCATCGTTATTCTTCCTTTTCAACAAGACTTGGCTGGTGGCAGTGGTAACTACCCTATTTTTCCAACTGCAGTTATCTGAAATAACCTTGGTATTGTTTTAGGCTATCTTGGTAGCCTCAAACTTAAACCCGCTAGACCCTATATGTTTTATTACGGTTCCGGCTGGGTTTATTCGCCATTTCTTTTTGTAAAAGTCTTTTTCGTGTTAAACTCTGCGCGCCAAACCAGGTTTGGTTCCTTTGTTCACCGTTTTTTCGTGGGCTTCTATGCAGAAGCCCTCCTTAGGCACCTGTATGTCTCGGGGGGACAGGATGTGAGGGAGCGGCTTAGGACTCCCAGCACAGGGTGTCCTTGGAGACCCATGTCACACTCTGAAATGATTGGCTGTGGTCACTATCCCGGCGGGACAGCCACCATGTTGTGTGATTGACAGCCAGGCTGTGTGAATGGGGGAAAACTGCATAAAATGCAGGTCTCTGGGTCTGGGAAGGCAGAGTCGACACTGGAACGAAAGAACCGCTGAGGAGCTGATGGAAGTGGACACCTTCCTCGACTGAACCGACCCAGTGAAGCCCTGCTACAGGTCTGAATACTCGAACTCCAACGACAGAGAAGAACCTCCAGGAATCTTCTTCCCCTGAGTTGGTGGGACCAACCAGTTCGCCAAAACTGCAATCTAGGACTCCCACCTCTGGTAAAATTTTCTGCACAGAGCTACAGTGAGCCAGATAGCTAGGAAGGTGAGACCCTTCTTGGGTTTTAAGGAGTGCACCTTTTATTCCTTGCTTTTCTCTGCTATATGGGTTTCTTCCCTGGGTAGTGCAGGACCCTCCATTCTTCCTAATTCGTGTCAGTCCGACAGTCGTTCCAGGAACCCTGAGCCTGCAGGAACTACCAGGAACATCCGCCACAGCTACAGCTTCTTCTCCATGTAAAGGTACTGTGCAAATCCGGTTGTGTGTTTCGTTCAGCCGCGGTGAAGGTGAGTGAAACCTTTCGCCAATTCGAGGGCTTGTCCTTGTCTTCTCTTTAAACTAACTTTTCTGCTGACCAACTTCGTCCAGAACTCTTGGCAAAGACTTAACCGCAAACTACCCTGAACTGTGTGATCTTGAGCAAAAGACTTTTGTCCTATTGACTTTGGCCCTAAGCCTGTTTGATTTGATTCCATCACTGTAGTTCCTCTTTCTAGATTGCCCTGCTTACTTACCTGTTGGTGCTGCTCAATTTCTGCCTAACTTTGTCTTTCCCTCCCTTTTTTAATTACTAGAGTGCCATTTTGCTCCCACTTTATTTTGTGAGCTTAACTTGTCTGGAAACTATTGGGAGTGTTGCGGTGTATACGTAACATGCTTTTTCAACTGCTTTACTTTAGTGAAATGCTATACAACTGATGTGTAAATAAATGTATATTCTTTTACTCAGAAACCTTGAGTCAGTGTTTGTTTGAATCATAGTAATTGCTGCCCTTTGTTTAACTGTTTTATACTGCTCACTTGCTCTTGAGATAAGTCTGGCTGCCCAGCCATCGCTACCACTTTTACTGTGTAGCACAGTCTTGTACCAAAGGTGAATTTGTACTGTCACTTGTAGTCCTATTTGTGTCTGGTGTTCCCAAAGGGTACTGCATATAATTCTGCCTAACAGTTCGTCAAGTCTATGTTATGGTATCATGATTGGCAATTGATTATCAAACAACTATGAATTTTGAAATCTTATCAGAAATGTGCCCAGGTGGGAAGAATTTGGTGGTTCCTCCTAACTATGGAGTTCATTGCTTATTGATGAGATGTTGCTTAAACCTGTTGCAAACTTTGGAGGTTCAGGGTCCCAGGTAAAATTTGGATTCTAACAAAGCACTTTGCGAATTTTGTAACTGAACAGTCAGTTGGAAACCCTTAAAAATGTAGTTTTACATTTTAAAAGCTTAGTACCACTGAGAGATACTGCTTCCTGCAATGTGTCCATAATTCCTTGACTGTATTCACACAGATACAAGTTGGTACTGCTTTTAACAAGGAATTCAAGTCTCATTGAGGTTGTCCATTATAAGGTTTGTAGGAACTGTATTTCCCGTTGGTGATTCTTTAGAGCAAACCGGTCAATATGTTGTTTTTAATGGGTCAATTGATGGTTGCAGATTTTATTTTTTATTTGCTTTTTATTTGTTCATATTTACAATTTTATACTTTATCAATTGTGTGGTTTAGTTTTGTAAAAGGTTTTCTTGTATAAACCATATCACACACAAAATAATAAAATATCTCTCTCTCTATATATATATATATTCAGTAAAAAAATCTTTGTTAAAGGGATGTTATGGTTCCAAGTAAAACCAAAAAGAAACTGAAATTCCCCAGTTATGGTAAGTAAAGCAACCATAACTCGTGCCACCACCGTGCACTGCTAAGACTAACACCCAGGACATCAAAGATGACATCACAAATGTCATTGATGACATCACTGGTGACATCACATGTCTGACTCGCTGTTTTTTCCTTTAGTGATATATCTTAGACAGTAATAGTTAGGAATAAAGAAATCAAAAAGTACTATATTTGTAGACTTATACTTCAAATATGTTCTTACAATAATTGACTTAGGGTCCATTCACAGCGTATGAAACATATACATAGGAAAAATACACACTTAAAAGATAGCAATGCTTTCTGTGTATAAAGACAATCAGTAAGGTTATGAACACTTTCTTATTGTTCTGCTGTTTTTTTTATTACTGTACTTTTTCTGGATGTGCTCATATTTGTATTTGCATTATTTTCTTTAGGGTGCAGTCACATCACCATACATGATATTTGTACATAGGTTTGATTTGATTTTATTTGATTTTATTTATAAAGCGCAAAAAACCAGGCCCAGGGGCAACCGGGCGCATACCCTTAAACATGTTACAAAAAGCAGTAGTTACAGAAGTTACAAAAATATACAGCATATATACATGTACATACTCTTAAACATGTTACAAAAAGCAGTAGTTACAGTGAGTCACAGACAGCATAGCAAGCTGTCTGTGCATAAAGATAATCAGTTAGGTTGTGAACACTTTCTGCTTCTACTACTGCTTTTTTGTGTACTTCACTTTCTCTATATATACTCATATTTGTATGTGTTGTTGTGTCTTTGTGTTTTGTATGTAATAATGAAATTATGTAGTAAGTGGTTTTATTAGCTACTTATTACATATTGCACAGTACACAAAACTCTAATAAGAAAGCATTTATCAATTCACTATTCAACATGTTAAGTGTATGAATATTGCACCTCCATCATGTATGCTGCACACAAGGCTTATATTTATACATGAGTAGTTTAGTATACTGTAAAAAAACTTCATAATAGAATGCTATTTATATCAATGCATTGCCTAATGCACTACATAGCTCAAGATATCTATTCCAATGATCTTTGACACTTTTTTAAACAGTGTTTTTATCAACATTATAATAAGAATCCCTTGTACAGATGTTTTATGAAAAGTAAATGCACGTGATGTCATCAGTGATGTCATCAATGACATTTGTGATGTCATCTTTGATGTCCTGGGTGTTAGTCTTAGCAGTGCATGGTGGTGGCGCGAGTTATGGTTGCATAGCTTACCATAATTGGCGAATTTCAGGGGTTTTTCGGTTTTACTTGGAACCATAACGTCCCTTTAACAACGTTTTTTACTGAATTTCATAGGTTTTTAATAGCGCAACTTAACCATAACCTCCCTTTATCACATTTTATTTTGCTGAATATACATATTCATAGTGTGAATTTGATAGATGATTCCTAGGAATCAATTACTTTGGTACATGTAACATAGAACATAATGAACCGGTTGGTAACGATTTTGATGTCCGCGGACTGTGCGTATGTCCGCGAATGGACGCGGACAACATCGACACTACCCAAACACTCAGGGGGTATCTTAAATTGTTCTATCATGCCACATAAACACTGCACAAGTTCAAAATCAGCACATAAACATACTACATGTAATAATAAAGAACAAGTGGAACCTATATGTCTAACACACCAACCATCAATTTAAATACCATATGTACTAAAATGGAATATACCAAAACAAAAAAGATATGCCTCCAACATAATTACCTCACAGAAACTGCACAGCTAGGAGCAACAGAAGACCTACACAACAGTAAGAATACAACTTACCAGAAACTAGTAAGTAAACTTCATTTTTCTTATATATTTCTAAACTTTTGGTATTAGGTACACTCAAATTAATATATTTTTGTTTTTTACACAGAAATGTCCAGTACTTTGGAATGATTTGAGGAAAATTTCCCACCTGAGGAAATGTCTGAAGACAGTAATACTAATGGTAGACACTTCTCTTTATAAGCAAATTAAAAATCATTACTTTATGTGCACTTATCATATATATATATATATATATATATATATATATATATATATATATATATATATATTTTTTTTTTTTTTTTTTTTTAACAGACCATACAAACATTAAAACTAATACACCAAAAGACACATTGGAAAATACTCTGCAGTGCATGGAACAACAAATGGACATGCTCATGGAAATTTAAATATTTTCAATTATTTTGTGGAGGACCACATAAAAGAAAAAATGAAATACCATTGTCCCACATCTACCTGTTCCCCTTCTTCATGCCCAGTCAACTATCCTCAAACCCTCAACAACTTTTTGATGAGACTTTCATCCCTTCAACCCCTCCCATCCATCCTCTCCAAACCCTTAATTTCCCTGTATGTGTATCAGTTTCTGCTTCCCCCTCTCTTTCATAAATTGTGTATCTGTATATAATTTAAAAAAATATGATTTGTCTTTTCATTTAATCCTTTGTGTCTTATTTTTTTTTTAAACTCAGTTGGGGTGTCTGCGTACAGCGCGCCTGTCCGGAATGTTCGTAATTAGCAAGATGGGGGGGTCCTAAGGAAACAATACCTGTCCGTACCATTCGCAAACAAGATGGAACTGTTCTTAGAACACACTCGGTGTCCGGGATGTCCGTAAATGAACAAAATGGGGGTGTCCTAGGGACACTATACCTGTCCATACCGTTCACAACCAAGATGGAACTGTTCTTAGAACATACCTGGTGTCCGGGATGTCCGTAAGTGAACAAAATGGAGGTATCCTAAGGACACTATACCTGTCCGTACCATCCGCAGGCAAGTTGAAACTGTCCTAAGAACATGCGCGGTGTCCGGGATGTCTGTAGTTAAACAAAATGGAGGTGTCCTAAGGACACTATACCTGTTCATACAGTCTGCAGAACATCTACGCACATGCACACCGCACCCATACGTCCTACGAACATCGCGCCTGTTCGTAACTGTCCGTCTCACTTGTGTCGCACTTTTAATTTGTTTGAGGTCCTGAACACTGTCCGTAGAACACCTGTGCGCATGACGACCGTTCCCGTGCATTTGGTGTCCTACGGACACCCGTTCCCTTCGTGGACATGTTCCCGATGTCATTATGTGACCGCACCCATGCTGAGCGTATGTCCTAATTTGCGGACACTGTCCGGTTCCCCAACATTTTAAAATAACTTTTTCAGACAATCCAAATTATTTTACAGTAAAAATTCACCATTGCACATGTCCCAGGGGAACCTTTTTAGAGTATTCGATCTGTCCGCGAGGTGCACCCCTGCACCCTTATAAAAGGCCACACCCCAGAGCTGATCTTTATTGTACTTCTGGCTATTTCAGATTGACTTTTGCTGACTTTCCTGCTCTTGCTGAGAAAATCTCATCAACCCTCATGGCATCCATGGCTGCTGTTGCTACATCTGCCTCATCACCACCCCCAAACCCTCCACCAGCACCAACTCCCCAAGGTCCTGCAGAGGGGAACAGGCGTGAGGACGTAGAGGACAAGGATGAAGAGGATGAGGTAGAGGAATTCCCTACTACAATCACTCGCTGGGAGTCTTGGGTGTGGTGGTTGTTTACCATTCATGGTAACGTACCAAAAGCATCTGCGAACAAGGTCATGAGCAAACAATGTAAAATGGTGCTGAGTCGTGGGAGACGTAGTTCGTACAGCTTTGGTACGGCATCCATGAAGCGACACCTAACGTTGTTCCACAGTGGCGCCATTCGCAAGGTTGTACCTTGTGATCAATGTAGTAGGTTGAATTCCTCTACCACATCCCTGTTTCCGCTCCTCTCACCACAAGAAACACTCCTGTGGGAGAGCGCATCCCTCCAGCTGCCTCACAGGCCATTCACAATGCTGTTGACCCTTACCTTTTGAGGGTCACAATATTGTGTATGTACTGCGAGGCAGTACTCTGCAGGGGGAGAGTCTTCGAAGTGCTTTCGAGACTACGGTCACGGAGCACCAGAAGACCTGCTACCTACCTGAGTAAGGCCCACCCTACATCTTCCTCTCTCCACCAGCCCTTTCTTATCAGTCAGTCAGTCAGTCAAACAACCTGGAAGGCCATCAAAGTGCCTCCTAAAAAACAGTTCTAATACATGAATGCATAAAGAAACAAAAAAAAAAAAAGAACAACAACAACACACCCATGTAGAGAACCAAACCATCCATGAGTGCCCCCACACAGATCTCTAGGCCAATAATCAGGAACCCTCAACCACCTTCCCTCTGGTATCTCCCGTAGCGCCTCGGGCCCAAGGCGGTTAGATTTGCCCCTGAAAGGGGACTAAACCCAGAGGAGGCTCTTGCAGGGCACACAAGGGCAGGTATAGGGGGTGCGCTGACAGTGATACCACTTTTCCCTATCAGCCAATGGCCATTACATTTTTCCAATACGGCCCTTGCCAGATGGGCGCTCCCAAAAACCAGTTTGACGATGTCCGTTTTGGCTGAAGGATTGGACAGTCTGGTGCACTCCAACAAAGAGCCCATGGACACAAACTCACACTCCCCCACAGCCCGCAACCAATGTAGACATTTATTCCGCAGGGCGTCCCTTGGTTCTCTTGTGCCAAAAGTGGGTTTTAGAACACCATGAAGGAGGACCATGGAGCTACTACAGCCTTCATTAGTGTGGCGCCCCAACCTCGGCCTGCCCGGACCGGGGATTGAGGCACTGGCCCTCCTCCCCACGGGGTGCTGCAACAATGGGGGCTTAGTCCTTGAGTCTAGAACAGTGGTTTCACTCCTTCGGGGTGACAGTGGCGGAAAACCTAGCTTTGGTCGGCTCCTCAGGGACTGAGGAGACCTAGCCACGGAAGTAGCCAGGGACGGACAGGGGGTCGAGGGATGTGTCCCTTTATCAAAGACAAGATTAGGACCCCTAGGGCCGGACCCTACTGCGCTCTCACCTTCCCTACCCGTACCCTCCTCCCCCCTGGTCCCCCGTGTCCCCTTGATCAACACTAACAAAAGATTTTTGATCTCGACCATCTCTGATAACAGGAGGTTCCAGGGACAGCTAGAGAGGGTTGCAAAATCAGAGGAAGTTTGGGCTGGTAGAAAACGTTCACCATTTGGGATGGATTTAGAGGCCAGGGGAGGGCTAAGACGGGGCAAGGAGCCAACCCCTGGGGGAGCATCAGAGGTTGGCTTAGTACCGGATCTGGACGGAGGGCAGGACTTCTCTCCCCCGCTCAAGTCGACTGGACCCAAGGCCTCAGGAGCCACAAACATGGGCACAAGGGAGGCGGCGGGATGGGCTTCAGCTTCAATATGAGTATGAGGAACTATAACCTCATGGTTTCGGCCGGAAGATGGATGGAAAGGGGCCGGCGCCAGAGAAGGCAACAGAGGTGGGACCATAGATGGGGCCAGCGACACATTCCCTTTGATCAGTTTCGAAAACCCTATTGAGATCCCCTCACAGCCGTTGGCCAAGGTATCCAGAAGTCCGGCTGTAGCCACACAGTCAAGACCCCCTCCAGGGGTTAACAGGTTAACAGGGGTCCCAAGGTCATCCAGAAATGGGCTTAAATGTCCAGTTGTGAGAAGAGGGATTGAAACATGATCGCAGGAGTTCCCAGAGGGACTTGGTAGGGGCCCCACCTGCAAGCTGGGGGGGCAGGGTGGCTTGAGCAAGGATTCTGAAGAGGCTCCCTCTTTGGTGCAAGCAGTGACCGAGGACAGTTGGACAGGAACTCCTTTCCCACAGAGACTCCCAATGCAAATTCCCTTTGCCTGCGTAGCCCCCAGTGCTTTACTCGACATACCTCCCCTCAGCCTTCTGCCCTTAATTGGCTTCCGATTCGCCAGTGGGGCCAAGGGTCCCTGTAGACTCGATAGAAGAGAGGATTTAGAGAGGTGAAGTGGGGAAAAAGGAGAGGAAATGTCTCCACCTTCCATGGCTCCATTGGCGACATCCTGGGGAAGACCCGCCATGATATGACCTTGAGCGCCTGCAGGGGGGGGGTAATAGAGGTGTGGCCCTCCACAGTACACGCTGTAGGCTTTGTTGGCTTTGTTGGCCCTCCCCACAGTAAATGCCTCAGTCTCACCTCACAGTCCAGGTGCACCACCACGGGTCCGCGAACACCCAGCGGGACGCAAACACCCGTGCCCTTTCTCCCGCGGCTTCACCCTGCGGGTCGCGTTAACATCAGAAGTAGTGGGGGGGCGTGGCTTTGGTATGGCGGCCCTCCTGGGCCAAACAGCGGGACGCAAACACCCGCGCCCTTTCTCCCGCGGGCTTCACCCTGCGGGTCGCGTTAACATCAGAAGTAGTGGGGGGGCGTGGCTTTGGTATGGTGGCCCTCCTGGGCCAAACAGCGGGACGCAAACACCCGCGCCCTTTCTCCCGCGGGCTTCACCCTGTGGGTTGCGTTAACATCAGAAGTAGTGGGGGGGGCGTGGCTTTGGTATGGCGGCCCTCCTGGGCCAAACAGCGGGACGCAAACACCCGCGCCCTTTCTCCCGCGGGCTTCACCCTGCGGGTCGCGTTAACATCAGAAGTAGTGGGGGGGGCGTGGCTTTGGTATGGCGGCCCTCCTGGGCCAAACAGCGGGACGCAAACACCCGCGCCCTTTCTCCCGCGGGCTTCACCCTGCGGGTCGCGTTAACATCAGAAGTAGTGGGGGGGGCATGGCTTTGGTATGGCGGCCCTCCTGGGCCAAACAGCGGGACGCAAACACCCGCGCCCTTTCTCCCTTTCTTATCCCTGTGTTGGTGTCCATTCATTACCCTCCTTTCCCCTCCTCTCCTGATGTGTCGTGTGTAAAAAACCAAAAAAATATAAAAGAACAAAAATAAAAAAATGCTCTTTTCAGAGCCGCCTTTCACAGTTTAAAAATAGAAGTGGCAAATAAACAGTGCAGGGCCCTGTGCATTTTTTGTAGTCCGCAGACAGTCCTAGGACATATAAAGTTTTAGGGTGCTGCCCTGGCAAAACCAATGCACTTTTCTCTGGGAGGAAGTGGTGGCTCTGAAAAGAGCCTTTTGGTGGTGGTTTTGTGTTGAAATTATCGTCAACATCTACTGCAAAATAGATGACTGTAATTCCAAAAAAGGTCACAATGCATTTTGTACATTTCTCAGAAAAATCTGATTGCCAGCATAAGTAAGATGGACTCCATCTCTGCGAAAAATGTATGTGCTAAGAAACATAATATTTTCATTGTGAAAAGACGACATGCCAACATCTCTTAGAAAGGCACAAACAACCTTATTGACATTGCGCCTCGCTTTCTCCATTCGTGGACTAAATGAAGAAGAACTCAGCCACATTTGTCTTTGCGCAATACGAGAAAAAATTCCTTGGGAATTTGGAAACATGTCCATGACCTTCCCAAGTCCTTCTTTCATTGCAAATTGCAAAGAAATTCCACACACATGTCCTAAACTGTTCCCTCCACAATGAAATATAATTATGTCTGGATGATGCTCTGTCTCTAAAGTAGCACAGAGAGGTACCAAGTCCAGCCACTTCATTCCACTAACTCCATGCCAGGGCACTTTCACATGAGGGAATCCAAGATCTGCAGCTACTCTACAACATTATGCATGCACCTCCAACCAATGTATCCATGAGTCTCCCAAAATCCAGATAATCTGTTTTCGGAAACACACAGCCATAGCTATCTGTTCTTCTCTCAGGAAAAAGACGTTCTGACAAACTCTCTCCTTACACAACACACCAAGTAAACTTTACTGACCAATCCCTAGCTCTGCTCATTCTCATTTGCATGCCTCTCCACCCCAAAACCCTGTATGTAATATGCGGTGTCCACGGGCTACCGCCCTGTCCATGGGCATATCGAAAATCTGAGCATTTAAATACTGTGTCCCATTTCCCCTTTGAGGTTGGCTCTGAAAAGAGCTGGGTTTTTTTTGTTTTTTTTGCAGATGCTTGACAGACACATGTTATTTTGTATTTTTTTGGGGGGGTTTTCTTCTTACTTTACTACTAAAATCTTCACATAACCTTCTGCAAAGTAACCCTTATATTCCAAAAGAGCATAGCTTTTCCCAAAAGCTAAGATAAGGAAATATCATCTTCTTTGAAATACACAGCATTACTGGAATCAATATTCTTATTATTACAGAAAAACATACCACCTCTAAGCATGAAAGCACACATGCCTCGGTTGATTGCACACCTACCAATGTTTTGCTGAGGACAGAAAACTGAACCATTGTTCCATATTGCAATAGGTAGTAATCCAGAAAATATTACTTTGGCATTTGGAAGGATGTTCATTACTGCTTGAACCAAGTGTTCCAAATCTGCCAACAAAGTAACGGCACTGACGTAGCCCAAATGGAAAGCACCATAGTGCAAAACTACCAGATGAGGACTGCTCATCCTGACCATATCTTCACAAACGTGTACAATTCCCTGTACATTGCAATAAGGCACAATGCGCCACACCACTTCCACTCCTTTAACATCTAAATTGTTTGCCACATGCCTGCATTGAGCATACTGCTGTAAACCATGCACAAACATATCTCCAAGCACCAACACCCTGACTTTCTCCACCTTTGAAAACTTCACTACACACAGTCTCTTTCAACACAAATCCACAACCTCAACATCTGATTGGCTGATCCCTAAAGTCCCCTTTCCATGCTGGATTTTCTGGAAAACCCGGATGTGGCACGCCCTGCCCTCGGACAGCCACGGTGTCTGCAAAGCACCTAACCCTCAGCCAGCCCTTCTACCATTTCCACATCACTCTCGGTGCCATTCCCTCATTGGATACAGCTAAGCAGTCACACAACCATCCACCAATCACATCCAAGACCTCTACATCTAACTCCATCATCAGAGTTCTGCACTTCAAATGTACTGTTGTTCACTCTGAGTACAAGTCTCATATCCTTGAAAAGCACCTACTACAAAAACTACTCTACAAGTCTCCAAGATTTCTACTTACAGCTGCATGCATATCCACATGCACGAATACAAACTACAGTTATGCATATGTTATTCAAGGTACATGTAAAACTGTTATGAATGCATATAAACAGAGTAATGCCACTAAACCTGCATAACCTATAAAATGAATTTAGTGCAATTTTTACCATCTACTATAATGAACTGTCAATAGAAACCAATCTGCTATCTACAACACAGCTTTAAAAAAACAAGTGAATTTCATATGCACTTAAAATTCTACTCATTTGCAAACCATGTTGAACTAACATATTGTAAATAAAATATAAAGCCTGCACATAGTCACATGAAATGCATGCATACACTATGGTCAGATATCAAACAAGAATACTACTACAAAAACATAAAATTCAATGTCTAAATTAACATCAGTGCTATAAACACACAAAATTACTAACTTCTTTCTTTTACAATTGCAGTGAAGACCACTCTCCTGAAAAGCAGCAGCATCTGAACTACAAACAACATATCCGAAGAAACCTGCTCATTCCACAAAACAAGAGTAACTAGAATACTACCTTAATGTCCTTATGTTACTCAAACATACTGTGCAGTTCATTCATGTAATTTGCACACTAGAAAAACAGAGATTTCTGAACCAATCTGCCCACAAATCCCCATTTATTAAACAGGGATTAGCAGGCAGTATGACACACATACCCCCGTTTTGTGGAACACAAATGACATAACTGAACCCCTAGAATTTTAGTACTACAAAACAAAGAACTGTTTTAATTTTATAACATTAGATTTACTATTAGTGCTTCTCCTCACCACTAGCGCAGTTTCTACTGTCATCTGAATCACATTATAGTAAGACACACATAGAAGATTAGCCTTCCCAACTAATTGTTGCTACCCAATGCACAATCACACACCCCCACATACATCTTTACCATTATACTCAGATACTCATGCACACAGCACACATACATTGCAGAACGGCCCAACCCATACCTTCTTTTTTTTTTCAACAGACCCCAAAGAATGCCTACCAAAAAGCAAGTCCGTAGAAAGCAACGCAGAAATAGAGCAAATGAAAATAAAAGTGTCCAAAATAAGCATCCATCTCTAGCAGAGTTTGTACAAAAGGTTCAAAGAAACCAGCTAATACAGTCATTTAGCAGAACAAAACAAGCTTCCAGTACAGAAACTTTGCCTCCTCTATCAAAATGTAAAACAAAACAGAAAAAGATGAACAAAAGTGTAGCGACCACGACTGCTAAAACTGCTCCTATAAATCATGATATACTAGCAAGTAACAATACCAAAAAAAGTATTTTAGCAAAAATGTTTTGCCACAGAGTCCTTCAGAATCTTATAAAAACAGGAGACAAATCATGCACAACCCTTAAAATCTACCGTAGAAAATGTATCTTAGAAGCTTTGATAGACAATGCAATTCTTCTCAAAAGAAAGTTATTTATTTTAGTGTTAAACAGAATGAAACCACTAACAAAACTAATGACTACATTACAAAAAAGACTTCTCAAAAAACAGGATGCCATCAAAAATAACTTCTTAAATATCTGTGGAGGTGAACGGAGTTACACCACGAGCACAGAACCATATTTTAATGAAGAAGCATACAAACAAAATCAAACAAACACAATTGCCATACGTAGCAGTGGACGAGGTTATGAAAAACTTAATAATACCATAATGCAACAAGAAATACTGCTTACAAAAATATCCCCAGAAAATTCAGAATTACCTCTCCATTCGACTGAACCAGAACGTTCAGTATACAAATGGCTATGCGCGTCAATGTGTAACATTCCCAAAAAATCTTTCAAATCTTTACGCCAGTTCCTCAATCAGTATGTGAAAGGCAAAGACAAAATCAAAATGAAAGTTCTACAAAATATGGATACCTCTCCAGTGCGTAAATACACAGGTCTACAAGGACATTCATTAGCCTGCATTTCAGGACCTATTTGCAAAAGCACCTTCCATCAGATCAAAATGATATCAACACATCATTCAACTGTAAGCAATCTAGTCTATAAACTGTACTACGCTAAAAGTCCTGGTTAAGTGCTAGCCAATTTAAATACCAATCTTCTACATGGTTCAGCCAAAGATCTACTCAAAGAAATCGAGCATATCCAGAAAAAATATTTTGGAAGTGAAAGCCACTTACAAAATGCAATAGCTTTACAACAGACTAGCAACAATTCTACACATGGCAAACTTCTACTGCACACATACAAAAAAGAAATACTAAAATTTAAAAGTGCATCCGCTGAGGTACCAACCCATGTGTGTGTGTGTGTTGCCACAGAACTTTTTATAAAAGTAACACAAAAACTGTAGACGTAACATACAAAATAGAATACAATGAAGATTGAAACCATTTGCAATCAGCTCTCTACCTTATAGCAGAAAACAAATATGAAATAACTGACCCCTTAATACTTTGCAGTTACTGCACTACAAAACTAGACAACAACCAAACTCCTTCACGTGCTATCACAAATAATATGGAATTATTCCCACTACCAAAACCCCTGCAACAAATCAATTTATATGAGAGCATCATTATTCAAACAGTTCACCCATTTCAAGCAATAATACGCCTTCCACCCAAAACAACCAAATTACTTCCCTCTGATTTGTTGAAAGGCATTTGTGGCAAAGTAGTTTATTTACCATTAGATCTGAAAAGAAAATGTGCACACTCTGGGAGTGCAAAGTCCAATAGAGCAATCTTTAATTGTCTTAGTAAATGGTGTACCTACAAAAGACAATAAATTTGGCAACAACTCGTAGACTTACATATATATTGAAGAAAACTTAAGGAAAACAACTGAAAACAACTGAAATAATTCAAGAGTCACCAGAAACTGTTCAATTTGAACCTCTAGATCCTGCTACTGTATCAAATATTTTAGACCATTTTACAATTCATCCATTACACTCTAATGACACCATAGATGATGCACTAGAAACGTACCAAATGCGACAAATCAAAGGATCACCAATCATCATATGGGAAAAAAGTATAGAATTACGTGCTTTTCCTCTACTCTTTCCTAGTGGCAAAAGAGGAAGGTACGATGATAGACCTATTCAGATAACAGCATCAGAATAGAGCTTGTTACAAATGTATTCTGAAGACCCTAGATTTAGACAAAATGTGTAATACATACTCCACCTACTCTTTGAAAGTGAACTAGCAACTCTATGTTACACAGTTGCACACACATTGAAATCAGGAACCCACTTTCAAAATATGTCAGCTACGCAATTAATACAAAAAGTGCAAGAAAAAGTTGAGGTTTTATAATCAAGCATTACAAATCTGTTAGAACATGCGTGGTTCGAAAGAGTACTGGTTCCAACGTCACAGAGATGTACGTTGTATGATAAGAAACCTTTGCCCAACCACTTGGTTTGTTACATTAAGTTGTACAGAATATACATGGGAAGATTTACATGATTTCCTATGCATATCAAACAAAAACAAAACAAACATAGATATACTAACACCTGGAGAACTTTGGTCTCTAGATCCTGTCAATGTTTCTAGATATTTCCATCATCGTTTCA
Source organism: Ambystoma mexicanum (assembly GCF_040938575.1). Taxonomy (NCBI): domain Eukaryota; kingdom Metazoa; phylum Chordata; class Amphibia; order Caudata; family Ambystomatidae; genus Ambystoma; species Ambystoma mexicanum. Next base: position 358,527,232 of record NC_090928.1, read on the forward strand.
TTGCTATTCTACACTTTATTTGTAATAAAACTGTTCCTCCCCTCGGAAAAGTGCAACACTTCTTTTGGAGAAAAGAATACCAAGCCAGAGGAGCACCACATATCTACATGCTTTTATGGATTAAAGATGCTCCTAAATTCGGTCAAGACAGTGAAGCCACTGTTTTACAGTTTATCAAAAAATATGTCACTTGTGAAATTCCATCGGAAGCAACAAATAGTGATCTTCAAGCACAAATTGTACAATTTCGAAGACACAAATGTGGTAAATATTGTCGTCACAAATACAAAAACAAAGGGAAATACTACACCAAATGCTGCTTTGGTTTCCCTAGACCAGTTACAGAAACAATTGAAGTGAACAACTTCATGTCTTCAGTTAGACATAGTGTTAAAGGTAAATCACCTAAGAACAAATATTACATAAAAAGAACAGAAGAAGCAAAATATATCAATGATTACAATGCAATCATTGCCCTCTTATGGAATGCAAACATAGATGTGCAGTACATTGCAGACAATTCCACTGCAGTTGCACAATATGCTACAGCCTACTTAACAAAAGCAGAAAAAACAGAGCTTCGAGAGCTCTGGTATGACCTATCATCGGACAAAACACTATCGCAGAAATTGTACAGCTTAGGCATAAAAATGCTCTCTCATAGAGAATGTGGCTCCTGTGAAGCTGCAGATCGTTTAACCAGTACTGCTTCATATGGAAAATCTGAAAATATAGTATGGCTAAGTCTTGGTCCTGCTAAATCTAGAAAAAGAGTTCTCAAATCATACAACGACATAGAAACAATAGCCAAAAATGATCCCAACAGCCAAGACATTTTGAAAAACAATTTACTGGACACATACTATCCAAACAGGAGTACCATTTTGGAAACCATGTGTCTATACCACATAGCCCAAAACTTCACATACAAAAATAATATAAAACCCGATGAGAAAAAAAGGTAGATATAGAGTGACAAATTGTGAAGGCAGCTTAGTGAAACTTACCAAAAAAAGCTTAATTAATCATATCAAATTGTCATTAAAAACTCCTCAACATAAATAACTATATTAAATGTCCCTGCTACAACTTTTTAAACCATGGAGAAAATAAGAAGAGGTACTAGGACTTCTATGAGGTAGCTTTCAAAGCAAATGAAAGCACTATCACCGATGTAAACTTTACACAGTACAAAATAAAGTTGCACAATGAACAGCAACATGAAAAAGAACTCCAGGCCCAACTAGATAAGGACACTCCTGACAGTAGTCAACCTTCTGTAACAGGAAGCCAAGAACCACTGGGACAGCCACTAATAGCAATTGAGGCAGAATTAGCTATGACAGAAGTGGAGAACACCATGTGTCACTATGAAAAAGATACAGAAGACTTACCTGTACTACAATCAAAATTGAACAAAGAGCAGCGTACCATTTGTCAAGAAGTAACAAAACAAATTGCACATGGTGTACAACATGAAAATAAAGAATGTACCTGCCAAAATTACAAATCTATACTACTATACGTCAGTGGTGAAGCTGGTTCAGGCAAAACATTCTTAATCAAAATCATCAGCAAGTTCCTTCAACAATTGACGAACAACAAACTGTCAGCTGTTGTAACTGCCCCCACAGGTTTAGCTGCCTACAACATAGGTGGTGTCACTTTACACCGATTACTACTCCTTCCACTAGAACACCAAAACAAATTAGAATATTTCAAACTTTCTACAGAAGCTGCTATGGAACTACGCAGAGTGTTAAAACAAATGAAAATGCTACTAATAGATGAAGAGAGCATGGTCTCCAACCTAATGTTAGCTTTGTTTCACCTCAGATTGCAAGAAGTACTTAAAACAAACCACGAAGAGCTCTTTGGAGGAAAACACATTATTGTTTTTGGAGACCTTCTTCAATTGACACCAGTGAAAGGTGAACCTATTTCTATAACCTTAGGACACAAACTCTGCAGTAAAACTGTTGGCAGCATAGGAAATGTCAACCTTTGGCAACATTTCCAATACAGAGAATTAACAGACAACATGCACCGATCTGCAGACCTCACTTACGACAACATTTTAAAAAGTATGAGATTTGGTGTACTATCTCAAGAAGCACAAACAATATTAAAAACCCGGCATATCCATGCACTTTATGGCCATAACTCATGTGATACTGATGTCATGGAACAATTAGCACACACAAATGTCAATTGTATGTCCTTAATGCCAACTCTTGCAAGCTGTTCCAAATTCAATGAAACAATGTTGAAAAAAAAATGCAACCAATAATTGAAATTTGCTCCACAGACAAACTGGACGTACATGGTATGACACTAGCCATGTGGCAACAAGCCACAACAAGACTAAATACCTTAGAAAATTCTATCTCCAACATAGCTGGTTTGGAGAAAATATGAAAATTATCCTTAAACTGTAGAGTAATGCTTAAACATAACCTTGACATGGAGCAAGGACTAGTTAATGGAGCAGTGGGTACAGTTGTTGGCTTTTAAACAAACCCACGTGACAACAACATTCAGTTTGTCAATATTCTCTTTGACAAACTTTCAGAATTAAAAAGGATAGGGCACTCAACAGCTCGATTCCTTCTTTTCAAAGACATGTATGTACGCAGAGAAAAAGGTTCTCTAACTCTAGCATACGCAGTCACCATTCACAAATTACAAGTTCTTACCCTCGATAAAGCATTGATAGATATTGGGAACACAGTCTTTAAAGAATGCATGAGCTAGGTAACACTATCACGCTTACATACACTTGATGGTCTATTTCTAATCAACTTTGATGCAAGTAAAGTAAACGCTGATATTCCTTGCGTTTTAGAATACAATAGACTACGTTCACTATACACCCCCATCTAAAAACATATCCTGTTCCACAAAAAGGAAAACGTTGTAAAAGAAAACTAATTCAAACAGAAATGCAACAGGATCTCACCGCAAATCCTCCAAAGAGAGTAAAAGAAGCTAATACTTCATCAATTACCACAACCAAAGAAGAATCTATCACTCAAAGTAACTCAGGTACTTCTTCAAAGAAGCAACCCACACTCCGAAAACATTACTTGGACACAGAACTATCTGGTCCATTCAAATGTTCAAATATAACTGGTGTAAGTCGCTACGCAAATGTAGCAATCAATATTCTATATCGATTGCCACCAATTGTTGACAACATTTACTTACACAGTACAGACCAATTGTGTTTGCAAATGTTAGTCCTTCATAGAAACGCAACAAACAATCCTGACAACACATATAGGCCCTCATTACAACACCGGCGGTATCCAATGGCTCTATTAACACCATGGTTGTTGTCGGTATTGTAACAAGTCCGCCAATGGTAAATGGGGAAATACCGTCCCATTCCAAGGTTGGTGGGGCAGTAATTCCCCATTTACCATTGGCCCTTCCCCATTCCCATTTTTGCCCCATAGGGCTCAATGGGACTGGGGAAGGCGGTAATTGCGGTACCGCAAATTGCAGTACCGTAATTACCTCGGAAGTCCCTTTGCGGGTCCCTACTTTAACGGCTGGTCCAGACCAGCCGTTAAGGTCGGGAGCTGCAAAGGGACCTTGTAATCAGGCGTTAAGAGTTTAACGGGCCGACACCTTTTACAGCGCCGTTAAACCCTTAACGCCAGGGTCGTAATGACCCCCATAGTGTTCATGAAATAAGACAAGAATTGGACTACTCTGCTGGAATGATGAAATTCACTATAAACTCACAAGAAGATCCACAAGAATTTCTAATGTACTTACTACAAGTACTGGAAAACAAAAACATACCTATAAATGAAATCTTCCAGATTTCATAATTGTGGAAACATACATGCACTCTCTGCAACAATGTGACACAGGAACACATCCCTAATGAGCGCTTCGTGTATGTATCCATACCTAATTGTGAATCTGTTATATTTCAACAACTTGTACAAAATGCAAACCATGGTAGATTATGTACTACCTGCAATTCAGATAATCGCTCCACCTTAATAATAAAAACACATAGTAAATATGTAATACTAATGCTTCTAAGTTACAATGCAGATGGTACCAAAAACAACTGCAAGCTGACTGGATTCACACATGGTCAAGTATCACTTAGTAAGAAAACCTTCACAACAATAGATATAATCTACCACGCAGGAGCCACAACCAATGCAGGTCACTGCACTGCATATATAGAAAAGAAATGTGGATGGTTCGAATATAATGATAATACCATTACTCTAAAGCAGAGATTACCAGCAAATCTTACAAACACTTATTTAATCTTCTTAAAACCAAAATTTAATAACTAATCTGTACTTAAACATTAAGAAAACTTCAATTAGAAAACTATAAACAGTTAGAATATGCCAACAGGTATCTAACTGCTCCAAGATTTTTCAACAGTCAAACAAATAAATCAATACCACTAATAACCAATCTGTGCATAAACATTAATTAAACTTCAATTAAAAAACTATAGACAGTTAGAATACGCCAGCAGGTATCTAACTGCCCCAAGATTTTGCAACAACCAAACAAATAAATCAATACCACTAAATTATAACAAGAAATAAACAGTTAAAATACGCCAACAGGTATCTAATACCCCAAAGATTCTGCAACAACCAAACAGATAAATCAATACCACTAAATTATAACAAGAAAAAAACAGTTAAAATAAGCCAACATGCATCCAACTGCTCCAAAAATCTGCAACAACCCAACAGATAGATCAGCAACTTGAGAATATAAATAAAAAACTATAACCAATTAAAATTCAACAACAGGTATGTAACAATCTGCAAGAAGCCAGCTGATAGAACATTAGACAGAAACAACAAGTGAACACTGAAAACAAACAAACAAATAGACTTTACCATAACAAAAAAAGGGTAATTTTAATCCAACATGGATTTTTTTTCCACGGACCCAAAGATTTGAAAAACAAACACATAAACTGAGCAAACTGCAGAGTACACTGGTTTGTAAATGACTAAATATGAGGAATGAAAAAAAACTGAAATGTCTATTTTGCAATGTAATAAGTCTTTATAAAAGACCTAAACTAACATGACCTTTTCTTTTATCACAGAAATTGAAACAGTACACAAACTGTAGATTTGCAAATATTTGATAGATATTCGATTCTATGGGATTCTTCGGCCATGCACCCAAGTCTCTTGGCCCTGGCCACAACCACCACAGCATATCACACCCATAGATCACACCCATAGAATCAAACATTTTAACTGTGCCATATGGGCATTTTTTATGTCCGCGGACACCGCGAGTGTCCTTAGAACAGTTTCAACTTGCCTGCGGACAGCACGGACGGGAATGGTGTCCTTAGGATACCCCTAATTTTTACTAATTACGGACATCCCAGACAGCATGGGCATGGCGAATACATCAAGGGCACCTGCCACCTAAGCAAATAGAGTATTTGACCCATCTTTTACTCCCCAAACCTCCCCAAGCACTCTCGCACACCAAAACACTCCCCAAAACTGCATTTTACCTCTGTTCACCGCTGCGCTGTCGGCAGATCCAAGATGGCGGGCGCATCGGAACAATCTGACGCACTTCACGCTCTTCACCATCCAATCAGCTAACAGGTCACATGTCCGCGGACATGACGCGCACCAATCAGCGAATCGGTTTCCTGTCCGCGGAGCGAACAGGGAAGTGTGTCCGCGGAGTGTACATAGATACCACTCATTTTTTCAGACCTACTTTTTGATCATTTAAAAACAAAACTACTTGATGGATTTTCACTATATTTACAAAAGCACGCTTTTGGGATCAAGCCGCTGCTCCTGTCGCAAATTTGGTGATAATCCGTCCAGCGGTTTGGGCTGTAGGCGTGCACAAAGTTTTTCCCCATTCAGTCTATGGGAAAAAAAGAAATGTTGGGGCCCCCCTTGAACTTTGCCCCCCCTGCGGACAGTGTCCTGATTGGCCAATCGGCTTGCGTCATGTCCGTGGACACGCAACGTGTTCGCTGATTGGACAGTGAAGAGAGTGAAGTGCATCAGATTTTTTTAAACGCCCGCCATCTTGGATTCGTGGACGTCACCAGACAGCGCGGTGAACTTGGTGGAAAAATACTATTTAGTAAAGTGTTTTGGTGTGTAAGACTGTTTGGGGAGGGTGGGAGAGTAAGAGATGGGTTAAATGTTGTATTTATTTAGGTGGCAGGCACCCCTGTTGTGTTCGTTCTGACCGCGGGCAATACTGGTGTATAGAAATGTTCGTAAATAAACGAAATGGGGTGTCCTGAGGACACTAAGCCTGTCCGTATGGTTCGTAGGCAAGTTGAAACTGTCCTAAGAACACATCAAGTGACCTGGGGGTGTTCTGAGGATGCTAGAACTATCTGAATTGTTCGCAAGCGCGCTGAAACTGTCCTAAGAACACACGCGGTGTCCTGAAATGTTCGTAAATAAATGAAATGGGTGTGTCCTGAGGATACTATGACTGTCCGTATTGTTCGCAGGCAAGTTGAAACTGTTCTAAGAATACAGACGATGGTCTGAAATGTTCGTAAATAAACAAAATGGGGGTGTCCTGAGGACGCTGTCCGTATTATCCGCAGGCAAGTTGAAAATGTTCTAGGAACATGTGTCCTGGGATGTTCGTAAATAAACAAAATGGGGGTGTCCTGAGGACGCTATACCTGTCCGTACTGTTCGTAGGCAAGTTGGAACTGTTCTAAGAGCACATCAAGTGTCCTGGGATGTTCATAAAGAAACAAAATAGGTGTGTCCTGAGGACGCTATGCCTGTCCGTACTGTTCGCAGGTAAGTTGAAACTTTTCTAAGAACACTCGTCATGTTTGCGGACATTAAAAGTGCCCATATGGCATAGTTAAAATGTTTTACTCTATGGGTGTGATGTGCTGTGGTGGTTGTGGCCAGGGCATATAGTCTTGGGAGCATAGCTGCATGGCCATGCACCCAAGACTCTATGCCCTGGCCACAAACACTGCAGGATATCACACCCATAGTGGCTTATCCAGTCTTGGGTGCATGGACAAGATCAAATGTATAAGCACCAAAGTTATAAGCTATTATGGGTGTGGTATGCTGCGGTGGTTGTGGCCAGGGCCTAGAGTCGTGGGTGCATGGTGAACACCAAATTTATAAACACTGAAGTTATAAGTCACTATGGGTGTAGTTTGCTGCGTTTGTTATACTTATTATAATATACTTACTGTTTGGTTTAGTTACTGGAGTACATGTATTCCTTGTTAATTTCTGTGATAAAAGAAAACATCATGTTAGTATTTGTATTTTGTAAGGACTTATATCATGGAATAATCAACATTTTTTTTCCCTCATATTTAGTAGATTACAAACCAGTGTATTGTGCAATTTGCTCAGTTTCTGTGTTTGTTGCTAAAATCATTGAGTTTGTGGAAGAAAAATCCATGTTGGATTAAAAAAAAAACTTTTTTGTTATGCTACAGTCTATTTGTTTGTTTGTTTTCAGTGTTCACTTGTTGTTTCTGGCTAATGTTCTATATGTTGGCTTGTTGCAGATTTTTGTTGACATATTGTAACTGTCTATTTTTTGTTATAATGAAGTGGTATTGATTTATCTCTTTGGATATTGTAAAATCTTGGGGCAGTTAGATACCAGTTGGTGTATTCTGTCTACTTTTTGTCATAATGTAGTGGTATTGATTTATCTGTTTCGTTATTGAAAATCTTGGGGCAGTTAGATACCAGTTGGCGTATTCTAACTGTTTATTTTTTTATATAATTTAGTGGGATTCATTTATCTGTTTAGTTGTTGTAAATCCTGGGGCAGTTAGATATCTGTTGACATATTGTAACTCTCTATTTATTGTTATAATGAAGTGGTATTGATTTATCTGTTTGGATATTGTAAAATCTTAGGCAGTTAGATACCAGTTGGAGTAGTCTAACTGTCTACTTTTTGTTATAATGTAGTGGTATTGATTTATCTGTTTGGTTATTGAAAATCTTGGGGCAGTTAGATACAAGTTGGTGTATTTTAGCTGTTTATTTTTTTATATAATTTAGTGGTATTCATTTATCTATTTAGTTGTAGAATCTTGGGGCAGTTAGATACCTGTTGGCATATACTAACTGTCTATTTTTTTTTATAATGAAGTGGTATTGATTTATCTGTTTCGTTATTTTAAAATCTTGGGGCAGTTAGATAGCAGTTGGCGTATTCTAACTGTCTATTTTATGATATAATTTAGTGGTATTCATTTATCAGTTTAGTTTTTTGTAGAATCTTGGGGCAGTTAGATAGCTGTTGGCATATTTTAACAGTTTATAGTTATTTAATAGAAGTTTTGTTTATGTTTAAGTACAGTTTAATTGATACATTTTGGTTTTAAGAAGATTAAATAAGTGTTTGTAAGATTTGCAGGTAACCTCTGCTTTAGACTAATGGTACTATCATTACATTCAAACCATCCACATTTATTTTTTTATATATGCAGTGTAGTGACCTGCATTGGTTGTGGCTCCTGTGTGGTAGATTATACCTATTGTTGTGAAGGTTTCCTTACCAAGTGATACTTGACCATGTGTGAATCCAGTCAGCTTGCAGTTGTTTTTGGTACTATCTGCATTGTAACATAGAAGCATTAGTATTACTTATTTACTATGTGTTTGTATTAGTAAGGTGGAGCGATTATCCGAATTGCAGGTAGTACATAATCTACCATGGTCTGCATTTTGTACAACTTGCTGAAATGGAACAGATTCACAATTAGGTATTGATACATAGACAAAGCGCTCATTGGGGATTTGTTCTTTTGTCACATTGTTACAGAGAGTGCATGTATGTTTCCACATGAAATCATTTATAGGTACATTTTTGTTTTCCAGTACTTGTAGTAAATACATTAGAAATTCGTGTGGATCTTCCTGTGAGATTATAGTGAAGTTCACCATTCCAGCACAGTAGTCCAATTGCTGTCTTATTCCACAAACACTATACGTGTTGTCAGGATTGTTTGTTGCGTTTCTATGAAGAACTAACATTTGCAAACACAATTGGTCTGTACTGTCTACTACCTGCAATTCAGATAATCGCTCCACCTTAATAATAAAAACACATAGTAAATATGTAATACTAATGCTTCTAAGTTACAATGCAGATGGTACCAAAAACAACTGCAAGCTGACTGGATTCACACATGGTCAAGTATCACTTAGTAAGAAAACCTTCACAACAATAGATATAATTTACCACGCAGGAGCCACAACCAATGCAGGTCACTACACTGCATATATAAAAAAGAAATGTGGATGGTTCGAATATAATGATAGTACCATTACTCTAAAGCAGAGATTACCAGCAAATCTTACAAACACTGATTTAATCTTCTTAAAACCAAAATTTAATAACTAATCTGTACTTAAACATTAAGAAAACTTCAATTAGCAAACTATAAACAGTTAGAATATGCCAATAGGTATCTAACTGCTCCAAGATTTTTCAACAGTCAAACAAATAAATCAATACCACTAATAACCAATCTGTGCATAAACATTAATTAAACTTCAATTAAAAAACTATAAACAGTTAGAATACGCCAGCAGGTATCTAACTGCCCCAAGATTTTGCAACAACCAAACAAATAAATCAATACCACTAAATTGTAACAAGAAATAAACAGTTAAAATACGCCAACAGGTATCTAATATCCCAAAGATTCTGCAACAACCAAACAGATAAATCAATACCACTAAATTATAACAAGAAAAAAACAGTTAAAATAAGCCAACATGCATCCAACTGCTCCAAAAATCTGCAACAACCCAACAGATAGATCAGCAACTTGAGAATATAAATAAAAAACTATAACCAGTTAAAATTCAACAACAGGTATGTAACAATCTGCAAGAAGCCAGCTGATAGAACATTAGACAGAAACAACAAGTGAACACTGAAAACAAACAAACAAATAGACTTTACCATAACAAAAAAAGGGTTATTTTAATCCAACATGGATTTTTTTTCCACGGACCCAAAGATTTGAAAAACAAACACATAAACTGAGCAAACTGCAGAGTACACTGGTTTGTAAATGACTAAATATGAGGAATGAAAAAAAACTGAAATGTCTATTTTGCAATGTAATAAGTCTTTATAAAAGACCTACACTAACATGACCTTTTATTTTATCACAGAAATTGAAACAGTACACAAACTGTAGATTTGCAAATATTTGATAGATATTCGATTCTATGGGATTCTTCGGCCATGCACCCAAGTCTCTAGGCCCTGGCCACAACCACCACAGCATATCACACCCATAGATCACCCCCATAGAATCAAACATTTTAACTGTGCCATATGGGCATTTTTTATGTCTGCGGACACCGCGAGTGTCCTTAGAACAGTTTCAACTTGCCTGCGGACAGCACGGACGGGAATGGTGTCCTTAGGATACCCCTAATTTTTACTAATTACGGACATCCCAGACAGCATGGGCATGGCGAATACATCAAGGGCACCTGCCACCTAAGCAAATAGAGTATTTGACCCATATTTTACTCCCCAAACCTCCCCAAGCACTCTCGTACACCAAAACACTCCCCAAAACTGCATTTTACCTCTGTTCACCGCTGCGCTGTTGGCAGATCCAAGATGGCGGGCGCATCAGAACAATCTGACGCACTTCACGCTCTTCACCATCCAATCAGCTAACAGGTCACATGTCCGCGGACATGACGCGCACCAATCAGCCAATCGGTTTCCTGTCCGCGGAGCGAACAGGGAAGTGTGTCCGCGGAGTGTACATAGATACCACTAATTTTTTCAGACCTACTTTTTGATCATTTAAAAACAAAACTACTTGATGGATTTTCACTATATTTACAAAAGCACGCTTTTGGGATCAAGCCGCTGCTCCTGTCGCAAATTTGGTGATAATCCGTCCAGCGGTTTGGGCTGTAGGCGTGCACAAAGTTTTTCCCCATTTCAGTCTATGGGAAAAAAAGAAATGTTGGGGCCCCCCTTGAACTTTGCCCCCCCTGCGGACAGTGTCCTGATTGGCCAATCGGCTTGCGTCATGTCCGTGGACACGCAACGTGTTCGCTGATTGGACAGTGAAGAGAGTAAAGTGCATCAGATTTTTTTAAACGCCCGCCATCTTGGATTCGTGGACGTCCCCAGACAGCGCGGTGAACTTGGTGGAAAAATACTATTTAATAAAGTGTTTTGGTGTGTAAGACTGTTTGGGGAGGGTGGGAGAGTAAGAGATGGGTTAAATGTTGTATTTATTTAGGTGGCAGGCACCCCTGTTGTGTTCGTTCTGACCGCGGGCAATACTGGTGTATAGAAATGTTCGTAAATAAACGAAATGGGGTGTCCTGAGGACACTAAGCCTGTCCGTATGGTTCGTAGGCAAGTTGAAACTGTCCTAAGAACACATCAAGTGACCTGGGGGTGTTCTGAGGATGCTAGAACTATCTGAATTGTTCGCAAGCGCGCTGAAACTGTCCTAAGAACACACGCGGTGTCCTGAAATGTTCGTAAATAAATGAAATGGGTGTGTCCTGAGGATACTATGACTGTCCGTATTGTTCGCAGGCAAGTTGAAACTGTTCTAAGAATACAGACGATGGTCTGAAATGTTCGTAAATAAACAAAATGGGGGTGTCCTGAGGACGCTGTCCGTATTATCCGCAGGCAAGTTGAAATTGTTCTAGGAACATGTGTCCTGGGATGTTCGTAAATAAACAAAATGGGGGTGTCCTGAGGACGCTATACCTGTCCGTACTGTTCGTAGGCAAGTTGGAACTGTTCTAAGAACACATCAAGTGTCCTGGGATGTTCATAAAGAAACAAAATAGGTGTGTCCTGAGGACGCTATGCCTGTCCGTACTGTTCGCAGGCAAGTTGAAACTGTTCTAAGAACACTCGTCATGTTTGCGGACATTAAAAGTGCCCATATGGCATAGTTAAAATGTTTTACTCTATGGGTGTGATGTGCTGTGGTGGTTGTGGCCAGGGCATAGGGCCTCATTACACGGAAGGCGGTGGTCCAGGGTGCTATTAGCACCCTGGACCATGCCGGTAAAATACCGGCACCGCCTTGGCGGAAAGGGGATTTACCGCCCCATTCCAAGGTTGGAGGGGCGGTAAATCCCCTTTCCGCCATTGCCCTTCCCCATTCCCATTTCTGCCCCATAGGGCTCTATGGGACTGGGGAAGGCGCTAATTACGGCACCGCAATTTTGCGGTGCCGTAATTAGCTCCGAGGTCCCTTAGCGGGTTGGTATTTAATGCCTGCAAAAAGCAGGCGTTAAAACTCCAACCCGCTAAGGGACCTCGTAGTACGGCGGTAAGGGTTAACGGTCACCGTTGCCATTAACAGTGACCGTTAACCCTTACCGCCGTCCGTGTAATGAGGCCCGTAGAGTCTTGGGAGCATAGCTGCATGGCCATGCACCCAAGACTCTATGTCCTGGCCACAAACACTGCAGGATATCACACCTATAGTGGCTTATCCAGGCTTGGGTGCATGGACAAGATCAAATGTATAAGCACCAAAGTTATAAGCTATTATGGGTGTGGTATGCTGTGGTGGTTGTGGCCAGGGCCTAGAGTCGTGGGTGCATGGTGAACACCAAATTTATAAACACTGAAGTTATAAGTCACTATGGGTGTGGTTTGCTGCGTTTGTTATACTTATTATAATATACTTACTGTTTGGTTTAGTAACTGGAGTACATGTATTCCTTGTTAATTTCTGTGATAAAAGAAAACATCATGTTAGTATTTGTATTTTGTAAGGACTTATAACATGGAATAATCAACATTTTTTTTCCCTCATATTTAGTAGATTACAAACCAGTGTATTGTGCAATTTGCTCAGTTTCTGTGTTTGTTGCTAAAATCATTGAGTTTGTGGAAGAAAAATCCATGTTGGATTAAAAAAAAACTTTTTTGTTATGCTACAGTCTATTTGTTTGTTTGTTTTCAGTGTTCACTTGTTGTTTCTGGCTAATGTTCTATATGTTGGCTTGTTGCAGATTTTTGTTGACATATTGTAACTGTCTATTTTTTGTTATAATGAAGTGGTATTGATTTATCTCTTTGGATATTGTAAAATCTTGGGGCAGTTAGATACCAGTTGGTGTATTCTGTCTACATTTTGTCATAATGTAGTGGTATTGATTTATCTGTTTCGTTATTGAAAATCTTGGGGCAGTTAGATACCAGTTGGCGTATTCTAACTGTTTATTTTTTTATATAATTTAGTGGGATTCATTTATCTGTTTAGTTGTTGTAAATCCTGGGGCAGTTAGATATCTGTTGACATATTGTAACTCTCTATTTATTGTTATAATGAAGTGGTATTGATTTATCTGTTTGGATATTGTAAAATCTTAGGCAGTTAGATACCTGTTGGCATATACTAACTGTCTATTTTTTTTTATAATGAAGTGGTATTGATTTATCTGTTTCGTTATTTTAAAATCTTGGGGCAGTTAGATAGCAGTTGGCATATTCTAACTGTCTATTTTATGATATAATTTAGTGGTATTCATTTATCAGTTTAGTTTTTTGTAGAATCTTGGGGCAGTTAGATAGCTGTTGGCATATTTTAACAGTTTATAGTTATTTAATAGAAGTTTTGTTAATGTTTAAGTACAGTTTAATTGATACATTTTGGTTTTAAGAAGATTAAATAAGTGTTTGTAAGATTTGCAGGTAACCTCTGCTTTAGACTAATGGTACTATCATTACATTCAAACCATCCACATTTATTTTTTTATATATGCAGTGTAGTGACCTGCATTGGTTGTGGCTCCTGTGTGGTAGATTATACCTATTGTTGGTTTCCTTACCAAGTGATACTTGACCATGTGTGAATCCAGTCAGCTTGCAGTTGTTTTTGGTACTATCTGCATTGTAACGTAGAAGCATTAGTATTACTTATTTACTATGTGTTTGTATTAGTAAGGTGGAGCGATTATCCGAATTGCAGGTAGTACATAATCTACCATGGTCTGCATTTTGTACAACTTGCTGAAATGGAACAGATTCACAATTAGGTATTGATACATAGACAAAGCGCTCATTGGGGATTTGTTCTTTTGTCACATTGTTACAGAGAGTGCATGTATGTTTCCACATGAAATCATTTATAGGTACATTTTTGTTTTCCAGTACTTGTAGTAAATACATTAGAAATTCTTGTGGATCTTCCTGTGAGATTATAGTGAAGTTCACCATTCCAGCACAGTAGTCCAATTGCTGTCTTATTCCACAAACACTATACGTGTTGTCAGGATTGTTTGTTGCGTTTCTATGAAGAACTAACATTTGCAAACACAATTGGTCTGTACTGTGTAAGTAAATGTCGTCAACAATTGGTGGTAATTGAAATAGAACATTCATTGTTACATTTGTGTAGCAACTTACACCAATTACATTTGAAAGTTTAAATGGACCAGGTAGTTCTGTATCTGAGTGCTTTTTTTTTAGTTTGTCTTCCTTTTTTGATGAAAAGTACCTGGTTTACTTTCCCTAGTAGTTTCTTTTTTGTTTGTGGTACTTGATGAAGTATTCGTTTTTTTTACTCTCTTTGGAGGATTTGCAGTTGCATCCTGTTGCATTTCTGTTTGATTTAGTTTTCTTTTACAACATTTTACTTTTTGTGGAACAGGATATGTTTTTAGATGGGGATGTATAGTGAACGAAGTCCATTGTATTCTAAAATGCAAGGAAATATCAGTGTTTACTTTACTTGCATCAAAGTTGATTAGAAGTAGACTGTCAAGTGTACGTAAGCGTGATAGTGCTACGTAGCTCATGCCTTCTTTAAGGACTGTGTTACCAATGTCTATCAATGCTTTGTCTAGGGTAAGACCATGTGATTTATGAATGGTGACTGTGTATGCAAGAGTTAGAGAAAATTGTTCTCTGCATACATACATGTCTTTAAAGAGAAGGAATCAAGCTGTTGAGCGTCCTCTCCTTTTCACTTCTGAAAGTTTGTCAAAGAGAATATTGGCAAACTGAATGTTGTTGTCACGTGGGTATGTTTGAAAGCCAACACCTGTACCCAGTGCTCCATTAACTAGTCCTTGATCCACGTCAAGGTTACGTTTAAGCATTACTCTGCAATTTAAGGATAATTTTTATATTTTTTCCAATCCAGCTGTGTTGGAGATTGAATTGTCTAAACTATTTAGTATGTTGTGGCTTGTTCACACATGGGTAGTGTCATACCATGTATGTCTAGTTTGTCTGTGGCGCTAATTTCAATTATTGGTTGCATTTCTATTTTTAACATTGTTTCATTGAATTTGAAACAGCTTACAAGAGTTGGCATTAAGGCCATACAATTGACATTTTTGTGGGGGGCTAATTGTTCCATAACATCCGTAGCACATGCATTATCGCCATAAAGTGCATGAATGTGCCGTGTTTACAATATTGCATGTGCTTCTTGAGATAGTATACCAACTCGAATACTTTTTAAGATGTTGGCATAAGTGAGATTTGCAGATTGCTACAAGTTTTCTGTTAATTCTCTGTATTGGAAATGTTGCTAAAGGTTGACATTTCCTATACTGCCAACAGTTTTACGGCTGAGTTTGTGTCCTAAGGTTTTAAAAATAGGCTCACCTTTCACTGGTGTCAATTGAAGAAGATCTCCAAAAACAATAATGTGTTTTCCTCCAAAGAGCTCTTTGTAGTTTGTTTTGAATACTTCTTGTAATCTGAGGTGAATCAAAGCCAACATTAGGTTGGAGACCATGCTCACTTCATCTATTAGTAGCATTTTCATTTGTTTTAATACTCTGCGTAGTTCCATTGCAGCTTCTGTAGAAAGTTTGTAATAGTCTAATTTGTTTTGGTGTTGTACTGGCAGGAGTAGTAATTGGTGTAAAGTGACAACGCCTATGTGGTAGGCAGCTAAACCTGTGGGGGCAGTGACAACAGTTTGTCAATTGTTGAAGGAATTTACTGATGATTTTGATTAAGAATGTTTTGCCAGATCCAGCTTCACCACGGACGTACAGTAGTATAGGTTTGTAATTTTGGCAGGTGCATTCTTTGTTTACATGTTGTACACCATGTGCAATTTCTTTTGTTACTTCTTGAAAAATGTTACGTTGCTCATTGTTTAGTTTTGAATGTAGTATAGTTAGGTGTTCTTTATCTTCATACTGACACATGGTGTTTTCTACTTCCATCACAGCTAATTCTGCCTCATTTGTTATTAGTGGCTCTCCCAGTGGTTCTTGGCTTCCTGTTACAGAAGGTTGACTACTGTAAGGAGTGTCCTTATCTAGTTGGGCCTGGAGTTCCTCTTTGTGTTGCTGTTCATTGTGCAACATTGTTTTGTACTGTGTAAAGTTTACATCTGTTATAGTGCTTTCATTTGTTTTGAAAGCGTCTTCGTAGGAGTCATAGTTATCTAGTATGTCTTCTTCTTTTCTCCATGGTTTAAATAGTTGTAGCAGGGACATGTAATATAGTTCTTTATGTTGAGGAGTCTTTAATGACAATTTGATATGATTAATTAAAGTTGGTTTGGTGAGTTTTACTAAGCTGCCTTTACAATTTGAAACTCTGAATCTACCTTTTTTTTTTTTATCGCATTTTATATTATTTTTGTATGTATAGTTTTGGGCTATGTGGTATAGACACATGGTTTCTAAAGTGGTATTTCCGTTTGGGTAGTATGTGTCCAGCAAAATGTTTTTAAATGTCTTGGCTGTTGGGATCATGTTTGGCTATTGTTTCTATATCGTCGTATGATTTCAGAACTCTTTTTCTAGATGTAGTAGGACCAAGACTTAGCCATACTATATTTTCAGATTTTCCATACAAAGCAGTACAGGTTAAACAATCTGCTGCTTCATAGGAGCCTACATTCTCTATGGGAGAGCATTTTTATTCCCAAGCTGTATAACTTCTGAAACAGTGTTTTGTCTGATGACAAGTCATTTCAGAGGTCTTGGAGCTCTGTTTTTTCTGCTTTGGTTAAGTATGCTGTAACATATTGTGCAACTGCAGTGGAATTGTCTGCAATGTACTGCACATCTATGTTTGCATTCCATAAGTGGGGAATGATTGCATTGTAATCATTGATATATTTTTCTTCTTCTGTTCTTTTTTTGTAATATGCATTTTTAGGTGATTTTCCTTTAACACTATGTCTAACTGAAGACATGAAGTTGTTTACTTGACCTGTTTTTGTAACTGGTCTAGGGCAACCAAAGGGGCATTTGGTTTAGTATTTCCCTTTGTTTTTGTATTTGCGACAACAATATTTGCCACATTTATGTCTTTGAAATTGTAAAATTTGTGCATGAAGATCACTATTTGTTGCTTCCGATGGAATTTCACAAGTGACATATTTTTCGATAAACTGTAACACAGTGGCATCATTGTCTTGACCAAATTTAGGAGCATCTTTAATGCATAAAAGCATGTGTATATTTGGTGCTCCTCTGGCTTGGTATTCTTTTCTCCAAAAGAAGTGTTGCACTTCTCCGAGGGGAGGAACAGTTTTATTACAAATAAAGTGTAGCATAGCAATGAAGCGATGGTGAAAATATCTAGAAACATTAACCGGATGTAGAGAACAAAGTTCTCCAGGTGTTAGTATATCTATGTTTGTTTTGTTTTTGTTTGATATGCGTAGGAAATCATGTAAATCTTCCCATGCATATTCTGCACAACTTAATGTAACAAACCAAATGGGTAGGCTAAGGTTTCTTATCATACAATGTACATCTCCATGACGTCGGAACCAGTACTCTTTAGTACCACACATGTTTGCTAATAGAATTGTAATACTTGATTGTAAAACCTCATCTTTTTGTTGCACTTTTTGTAATAATTGTATAGCTGGCATAGTTTGAAAGTGGGTTCCTGATTTTAATGTGTGTGCATCTCCATAACACCGAATTGCTAGTTCACTTTCAAAGAGTAGGTGGAATATGTATTCCACATTTTGTCTAATACTGGGATCTTCAGAATACATCCGTAACAAGAGGTATTCTGATGCTGTTATTTGAATAGGTCTATCATCATACCTTCCTCCTTTGCCAGTAGGAAAGAGTAGAGGAAAAGCAGATGCTTCTATACTTTTTTCCCATATGCTGATTGGTGATGCTTTTGTTTGTCGCATTTGGTACGTTTCTAGTGCATCTTCTAGGGTGTTATTAGAGTGCAATGGATGAATTGTATAATGGTCTAAAGTATTGGATACTGTAGCAGGATCTAGAAGCTCAAATTGACCAGCTTCTGGTGACTCTTGAATTATTTCAGTGGTTACCTTCAAGTTTTCTTCAATATTAATTTCTTTGTAGTGTTAATTATTGTCTTTTATATATTGCAAGGCTTGTCTAACTTTATGTAAATCTACCAGTTGTTGCCATTTTATTTTGTCTTTTGTAGGTACACCATTTAATAAGATAATTAAAGATTGCTCCATTGGACGTTGCACTCCCAGAGTATGCACATTTAGTTTTAGATCTAATGGTAAATACAGTACTTTTCCACCAATGCCTTTCACCAATTCAGAGGGAGGTAATGTTGCTGTTTTTGGTTGAAGGCATATTATTGCTTGAAAGGGGTGCACTGTTTGAATTATGATGCTCTCATATAAATCGAGTGGTTGTGGGGATTTTGGTAGTGGAAATAATTCCAAATTATTTGTGATAGCACGTGAAGGAGTTTGATTGTTGTCAAGTTTTGTAGTGCAGTAACTGCAAAATATTAAGGGGTCAGTTATTTTTATATTTGTTTTCTGCTATAAGGTAGAGAGCTAATTCAAACCATTTAGAATCTTCATTGTCTTCTATTTTGTATGTTAGGACTACAGTTTTTGTGTTACTTTTATAAAAAGTTCTGCGGTAACATAAACACACATGATTTGGTACTTCAGCAGATGTACTTTTAAATATCAGTATTTCTTTTTTGTATGTGTGTGGTAGAAGGTTGCCATGCATAGAATTGTTGCTCATTTGTTTTAAAGTTATTTCATTCTGTAAGTGGCTTTCACTTCCAAAATATTTTTTTCTGGATATAGTCAATTTCTTCAAGTAGGTCTTTTGCTGTATCATGTAGAAGAATGTTATTTAAATTGGCTAGTGCTAAAGCAGGACTTTTAGCAAAGTACAGTTTATAGACTAGATTTCTTATAGTTGAATGATGTGTTGATATCATTTTGATATGATGGAAGGTGGTTTTGCAAATAGGTCCTGAAATGCAGGCCAATGAATGACCTTGTAGTACTGTATACTTCCGCACTGGCCAGGTATCCATATTTTGCAGTAGTTTAATTTTGATTTTGTCTTTGCCTTTCACATACTGATTGAGGAATTGGCATGAAGACTTGAAAGATTTTTTGGGAATGTTACACATTGACGTGCATGGCCATTTGTATACTAGACGTTCTGATTCAATTTAATGGAGAGGTAATTATACGTTTTCTGGGGATATTTTTGTAAGCAGTATTTCTTGTGCCATTATGGTATTATTAACTTTTTCATATCCTCGTCCACTGCTATGTATGGCAATTGTATTGTTTGCTTTTGTTTGTATGCTTCTTCATTAAAATATGGTTCTGTGTTTGTAGTGTGACTCCACTCACCTCCACAGATATTTAAGAAGTTATTTTTGTTGATATTTCGTTTATTGAGAAGTCTTTTTTGTAATTTAGAAATTAGTTTTGTTAGTGGTTTCATTTTGTTTAACACTAAAATAAATAACTTTCTTTTGAGAAGGATTGCACTGTCTTCCAAAGCTTCTAAATTCCTACAGTAGGATTTAAGGGTTGTGCATGATTTCTCCCTTTTTTATAAGATTTTGAAGGAATCTGTGGTGGAACATTTTTGCTTAAATACTTTTTTTGGTATGCTTACTTGGCACTATATCAAGATTTATAGGAGCAGTTTTATCAGTAGTGGTAGCTGAATTCTTGCTAATTGTTTTCTGTTTCGTTTTACATTTTGATAGAGGAGGCAAAGTTTCTGTACTTGAAGCTTGTTTTGTTTCGCTAAATGACTGTATTAGCTGTTTTGTTTGAACTTTTTTTAACAATTTATGCTAGAGATGGATGCTTATTTTGGACACTTCTATTTTCATTTGCTCTACTTCTGCGTTGCTTTCTATGGACTTGATTTTGGTAGGCATTCTGTATGGTCAGTTGAAAAAATAAAGAAGGCATGGGTTGGGGTGTTCTGCAATGTATGTGTGCTGTGTGCATGAGTGTCTGAGTATGATGATAAATATGTGTGTGATGGTGTGTGATTGTTCATTGGGCAACTACAACTAGTTGGGATGGGTATTCTTGAATGTATGTGCTACTAAACTGGGGTTCAGATGACAGTAGAAAGTAAGCTAGTGGTGAGGAGAAGCACAAATAGTAAATCTAATGGTATACAATTAAAACAGTTGTTTGTTCTATAATATCAAAATTCTAGGGGCTGAGTTGTGTCATTTGTGCGCCGAAAAATGGGAATTTGTGCGCCATTCTACCTGTAAATCTCTGTTTAACAAATGGGGATTTGTTGACAGAATGGTGCACAATCTCTGTTTTTAGGCGCAGAAATAGCATGAATTGACCTTACAGTATGTTTGAGTAATAGTACAAATATTATGTTTCGTTTTACATTTTGATAGAGGAGACAATGTTTCTGTACTTGAAGCTTGTTTTGTTTCACTAAATGAATGTATTAGCTGTTTTGTTTGAACTTTTTTTACAAATTCTGCTAGAGATGGATGCTTATTTTGGACACTTCTATTTTCATTTGCTCTACTTCTGCGTTGCTTTCTATGGACTTGATTTTGGTAGGCATTCTTTATGGTCAGTTGAAAAAATAAAGAAGGTATGGGTTGGGGTGTTCTGCAATGTATGTGTGCTGTGTGCATGAGTGTCTGAGTATGATCATAAAGATGTATGTGATGGTGTGTGATTGTTCATTGGGCAACTACAACTAGTTGGGATGGGTATTCTTGAATGTATTTGCTACTAAACTCGGGTTCAGATGACAGTAGAAAGTAAGCTAGTGGTGAGGAGAAGCACAAATAGTGAATCTAATGGTATACAATTAAAACAGTTGTTTGTTCTATAATATCAAAATTCTAGGGGCTGAGTTGTGTCATTTGTGCGCCGAAAAATGGGAATTTGTGCGCCATTCTACCTGTAATTCTCTGTTTAACAAATGGGGATTTGTTGACAGAATGGTGCACAATCTCTGTTTTTAGGCGCAGAAATAGCATGAATTAAACTTACAGTATGTTTGTATGTTTGAGTAATAGTATAAATAATATGGTGGTATTTAACTTACTTTTTTGTGGAATGAGCAGGTTTCTTCTTAGTTGTTGTTTGTACTTCAAATTCTGCTGCTGCTGCTTTTCAGGAGAGTGGTCTTCACTGCAATTGCAAAGGAAACAAATTAGTATTTTATTTGTATATAGCACTGATGTTAATTTGGACATTGATTTTTATGTTTTTGTACAAGTATTGTTTGTTATTTGAACATAGTGTGTGCATGCAATTTTGTTTGTCTATGTGAACTCTTTATATTTTACTTTAAATATGTTAGTTCAACATGCTTTGCAAATGTGTGTGTAAAAAGAAATTAAATAGTAGTTAGGTTTGGAAGTGACAGTTGGTTATAGCAGACGGGAAAAATGACAGTAAGTTAATTTTATAGGTTACAAAAGCTAAAAGTCAGTTAATCTGTTTATATGAATGTATAAGAATTGTACATGTACTAAACAGAAAATATGCATAACTGTAGTTTGTGTTCATGCATATGGATATGCATGCAGGTGCAAGGAGAAATCTTGGAGACTTGTACAGTATTTCTTGTAAAAGGTGCTTTCCAATGGTATGACACTTGTACTCAGAGTGATTAACAGTACATTTGAAGTGCTGATCTATGATGATGGAGTTAGATGTAGAGGTCTTGTATGTGATTGGTGGATGGTCGTGTGACTGCTTAGCTATATCCAATGAGGGAATGGCACAGATAGTGAAATGGAAATGGTAGAAGGACTGTCCATGTTACGATATGTCCGCGGACATGGCGGTAGTCTGCGGACATCGCGTGTTACATCTGGGGATTTTGGGGTGGGGAGGCATGCAAATGAGAATGAGCAGAACAAGGGATTCATCAGTAAAGTTTAGTGGGTGTGTTGTGCCAGAAGAGAGTTTGTCAGATACTCTTTTCCTCAGAGAAGAACAGATAGCTATGGCTGTGTGTTTCAGAAAACAGATTGTTCGGATTTTGGGAAACTCGTGGGTACATTGGTTGAAGGTGCATGCAGAAAGCTGTGGAGTATCTGTAGATCTTGGATTTCCACATGTGGAAGTGTACTGGCATAGAGTACGTGGAATGAAGTGGTTGGACTTGCTACCTCTCTGTGCTACTTTGGAGACAGAGCATCATCCAGGCATAACTGTAATTCATTGCGGAGAGAACAGTTTAGGACATGTGTCTGGAATGTCTTTGCAATTTGCAATGAAAGAAGGACTTGGGAAGGTCATGCACATGTTTCCAAATTCTCAAGTAATTTTTTCTCGGATTGCGCAGAGACAAATGTGGCTGTGTTCTTCTTCATTTGGTCCAGAGAGATGTTGGCATGTCCTCTTTTCACAATTAAAATATTATGTTTCGTAGCACATACATTTTTCGCAGAGATGGAGTCCATCTTACTTATGCTGGCAATCAGATTTTTCTGAGAAATGTACAAAATGCATTGCAACCTTTTTTGGAATTACAGCATCCATTTTGTAGCAGGTGTTGAGCATTTCAAGTTTTTCAAACACAAACAAACACCACCAAAAGGCTCTTTTCAGAGCCACCACTTCCTCCCAGACAAAACTGCAATGGTTATGATAGGGCAGCACCCCAAAATTTTAGATGTTCGCGGACTGTCCGCGAACTTCTAAAAAATACACAAGGTCCTGCTTCATTTATTTTCACTTCTATTTTTAAACTGTGAAAGGCGGCTCTGAAAAGAGCCTTTTTTAATTTTAGTTTTTTTATATTTATTTTTGGTTTTTTACACACAACAAACTAGGAGAGGAGGGAAAAGGAGGGTAAGGGGGGGCACCAACCATGGGGATAAGAAAGGGCGGGTGGAGAGAGGAAGATGTGGAGTGGGCATTACTTAGGTAGTGAGCAGGTCTTCTCGTGCTCTGAGACCAGAGTCTCAAAAGCACTTTGAAGTCTCTCCTCCCTGCACAGTACTGTGTCACAGTACATACACACAACTGTGACCCTCGAAAGGTAAGGGTCATCAGCATTGTGAATGGCCTGTGAGGCAGCTGGAGGAATACGCTGTCCCACAGGAGTGTTCCTTGTGGTGACAGGATCGGAAACAGAGGATGTAGTAGAGGAAGTCAACCTACCACGCTCCTCACAAGGTATAACCTTACAAACGGCCCCCACGTGGAACGACTTTAGGTGTCGCTTCATAGTAGTTGTACCAAAGCTGTACGAAACTGGCCTTCCATGACTCAGTACCATTTTGCACTGGTTGCAGGTGAATTGGTTCACACGCGCCTTAGGTACGTTACCATGAATGGTAAATAACCGCCACACCCAAGACTCACGGCGAGTGCTGATAGTAGGGACTTCCACTACCTCATTCTCGTCATCCTCTTCATCCTCCTCTGCATCCTCACTCCTGTTCCCTTCTTCAGGCCGTTGGGGATGTGGTAGTGGTTTGGTGCTGAGGCAGATGTAGCACCAGGTGGCAGTAGTGCAGCCATGGATGCCAACAGGTTTCAGAAATAAATCTGGAAAATTGGCAGCAGAAATGCACTGTGTTCTGTAAGATAGCCAGAAACACAATGAGGATGAGCTCTGGGATGTGGCCTTTTATAGGGGTGCTTGTGCACGGTTCGCGGACACGCGCGCTGTCAGCAGACAGATCGAACACCAAAAATAGGTTCAAATAGTCCCAAAAAGTATGTAGAAAGTCAGGATTACTGTCTGGGACTTGTGCTATGGTGATTTATTATTGAAAAATATTGTGGATTGCCTGAAAAGGTAGTTTTAAATTGTTCGGGGACACTGTGTTAAAGGGACGTTATGGTTAAGTTGTGCTACTAAAAACCTATCAAATTCAGTAAAAAAACTTTGTAAAAGGGACGTTATGGTTAAGTTGCGCTACTAAAAACCTATGAAATTCAGTAAAAAAAACTTTGGTTGCTTAGCTTACTATAACTGGCGAATTTCAGGGGGTTTTGAGTTTTAGTTGGAACCATAACATCCCTTTAACAAAGTTCTTTTACTGAATATATATATATATATCTAGCAAAACCCTACCCCTAGGGGAAAAACACAGACATGCAGAATGTAGCTGTAGAAAACACTCTGGGCACTGTAGCAGGGGTGATGTGCAAGAAGTTGCAACAATGTAATTTTGTAAAGGATATGTCTTGATGAAAAATGTGAAAATGGGTAGCTTAGCAGTCAGGGGGGCTGGGACTATCAAATGTACCTTAATCTGTTCTTGGGCAGTTCCACAATGTTGAACCAGGCTTCAGGATGCAGTCTTTGTGGGCCCAACTGAGTTCAAATGCCATGAGTCATGCAGGTCCAGGCAGCGAGTCAGCATCAGGTGGGGGACGAAGCAGAGCTCTGTGTGATTTGAAGACAGCATTCAAGTGGTGCAGTTCAATGAGTGCTACAGGATCGGTTAAAACGTCAAGCCAGTTCGAGACGGTGGTTACTGCTTGTTGCAGTCTGCAAGTGACACAATGCTTGCATGGTTCAAATCGAAGTCCAGGGGGGTTTGATGAAGAGATCCTGGTGGTTCAATGCATTGTTCGAAGAGGCGAACAGGTGACATGCTCCACTCGAATGCTGTGAACTTGAGCCGGTTCAATGAATGCCAAACATTTGTTTGAGAGGTTTGAAGAGAGTGCCAAAGGAAGCACTGCTATGGGTCCTGATAGGTGCAAAGGCATTTGAATGCAGTCAACTCGGGTTCAAGGATGGCTTGAAGAGGCAGAACACAGGAATCCAACTGCTTTGACTTCTCCTTGTGTTGTGAGTCCCAATTCCAGGGCTCAGCCAGAAGATACAGCTTTTCTTCTCTTTACTCCCAGTCCAGGGAGGCTAGCTGGCAACTGTAAAATATTTTCGCCTCCACTGAGGAGCCTCTGTGCCGGTGCAGCTGACAGAGAGTGCAGGTCTTGGTCCAACAGCAGTCATCCTCAATGCTGTCTGGGGATGGGTAGGGGGTATAGCTTGCATCTGAAGTCATGAATTCACCTTTGGCACAGGTCTTTGAAATGGGCTGCTCTCCAAACAGGGTTCAAACAAATTCTTCTGTTCTTAAGAGTCTATGATGAATCAAAGAAGGAGTGGGAGACCTCTTTGTTATGAAGGTAAAATATAATAGGGGATTGCATTATAGCCAACAGTGCTCTACAGGAGGTAGAAGAGACCTGAAGGAAAGAAAAGCCCACAGAAAACAAAATGGGTGAACCCATCCTCTAGTCTCTTCTGCTCTTGCTTACTGCTCTAGTTTCCCTCCTTACCAAGCCTGCAGCTTCAAAGGTTTTTCAGTATGCAACACACTTGTGTGAGTCTAAGCCTTTTGTTATAGGTGTGCCACTTGGAAGCATGGTTCCCAGGAGTCCTCCTTCTGAGAGTTTCCTGAGCAGGAGACGTGTCGCCCAATCCACCAGACATGCAAAAATGCACATAGCCTTTCCATAGCTAGCCTATACAGACAGAGTTGACAAGAGTATGATACAAATCTAATGTGGTTTTAATAAATATGTGGGCTACCAGTTATCACATCAAAACCCAGGTGTGGCTTTTTCTTAGAGATTACCCTGCCACCAGATGGATTTCCTGCTCAATTAGTATGGTTTCGGCGGATCAGAGGTCCAAATTTAAATATGCCCTTGGTCTGCAGAGACGTTGGTGTCACAGCAGCTGTCAAACAGGGCACCTACAACCTTTGAACCTGCTCTGTGCCAAAGAAAAGCAAGAGCAGCAGATCATGCACGCATGTGATGTGTTCACTATGCTTTTAGCATAGAGCTTTCTGGAAGGAGGGACTTGTTAGTAGACCACCCGTTCTAATGTGGATCACATGCCTCAATTTATTAACACAAATAAAATAAATCCAGGTTTTGTACACCCTTACAAAATGACAACCCTTTGCAGTAATCATGTTACTAAATAAAGCATAATGGAGCAACACAGAAAGAGGAGAGGCACAGGCAGAATATGGCTTTTATATGGAGGCAATAAACGTCCCTATGCAGGACAAGCATATGAGCATTTTCTGACTCCAAAACAATGTTTCCCTAAAGGTATTTTATTGAAAAGCTGAACGTCCTGCAGCTTCAAGAAGTGAAGAACGTTAAAGTTAAGGCACATTACCATCCACAAGTCTTGCCCTAGAATCCAAATAATAACATGCTCAATTTTCCATTGTATAAAATGGTGGAGTGTGTGCACATTAGGCTGCACCATGTGACTGAGTCAGTGAGGGATGGGTGGGATGAGGAAGGGAGGGAGCGTGCAGGTGCTTCTTTAAAGCCCTCTTGATTGGGGTGTTTGTTATAGAGATTTTCAGCTTAAAGGATTAGCTCATTGCAGTAGGAACGTCAATCGTCGTTGAAGGGAACGTCAAACATTCATCATGGTAGACCATGTCATTAGAGTACAAGGTATTGCACATTTGAAGAAAATATGTTCTTACGATCAGAGGTCTGTGTCCTCTGTCTTAACTTGCACTCCTCATTTGTCTGAAACAAGTTTTGTGTTTCTTTTTAGAAGAATAGTATGAGTTGAATAAACAATATATCCTTGTTCTCATCCATTTGTGAATCATTGTCTCAATAACAATGCAGGCACGTATTCAATGAAAGAAATGAGTCTTCAGTGCAGCAACATCATAACTTACCCTTAGAGAGCGCGAGCGAAAGCTTAAGAGAATTGGGGACAATGTTGCTAAGCAGGGTATGGGATTCTGGACTTTTTGCACCACTAAGTAGCACTAAAACGTATACTCACCAAAATAGTTTTGTAGAATAGGCCCTTTCAGATAACAAGTCACACATGCCAGAGGGCCACCGTGTAAGGAAAGTTCAGAGCTACTGAGCAATACATTGTGGGTATGTAAATAAGTTCAAACGCCTTTGTTTTGCTCTAGAAATGTGGAGTTGCTTATGTCTTTGCTTAGAAAAATGCCAAACCTATTTCTGCAAACTTTGCATGCATGCCTGTTCTTGCTTCCAGGTTACTGATGGATGTAAGGAGCGTCACTGCTACTGTATAGGTTTTCCTTAGATTTTCTTTCTTAAAACAACAGTCAAGAATTGGCCACCCTTCTGGGCTGTGTTGAGGTTCAACTGATTTTGATTAAAGTGATAAATATTGAACAAGGCAGGCATCAGTCACAGTTTTCATTTAGGAATATATTTCGAAAATTGTTGCAAAACAAGATATGCTCCAAACAGAGAGACAATGCATTACTTCCAGGTCTTATATGTATTTTAGGGAGATCTTTTTAATTAATTTAAATGAATTAATTTTATAGTTTATGCCTGTGTTCTCCAGCAGAGGAAAAGGCACCAGAAGCAGGGATAAGCACAGGGGACAGGGTCAGCCATGGCATGGTTCTAGAGATTAGTTCCACTGTGTCCTGTACCTGCTGCCACTGCCTGCTTACCATGCTGTAGATAATCCAATCTCATGGCAGCACTGATGTGCGAGGTCTCTGAAGGCCATACTCAAGGCTCTTGGAGACCAACATGGTTACTGCAACAGTGGCACGGAGGCACAATGGATATTGGGCCGCCCAGAGGACACTTTACAGTACTTCATTTTCTACGCCTGTTTCTCTTTCTTAAAACAGACTATTGTTACATCTTCTGTCCTATGATGTTTTCCACAACTTTTGAGCACAGTGAATACTTTTATGAGAACAGAACAGTAGATAACACAAAAGACTGCTTGGAAGGTCTGTAGTGGATTACAACTGGCTCAGGGTATAGCCCTGGCAGTGGCAGCCATTTTGTGTACATATTTATTTTTAGCACCTGGCAGGGGGAAGACAGGAGCCCTCCCAGACTATCAGCAAGCTCATACGGGGTTCTGCCTGTATTCCGATCCTCCTCAGAAACAGGAGACTGCCCTTGGTGCCCCGTGCCTACTTCCCTTCCCCCCTGCCAACCCTGGACCCACTTACCACGGAAAGGGAGAAGGAACTACCTGTCGTTCCCTTGTTCCTCAGTCCATGGTTGCCATTTTGTTTTGTCTTCTTTTTAAGTGGACAAATGGCAATGATACGATTCCTCCAATTGAAAGAAACACTATTAGCCACCTGAAAAGCTTGCTGGGGTGCTAATAACAATAAACCCCTCCTTGAGAGGGTATTACCTCTTAGGCAAAGAGGTGCCTTATGAGGGAACTCATCAACCCAGATATAGAGTGGGGATTGACATGATGTCTGCGGGTGGGCTATACCAGTGTTGGAGAACGAGTAGGGTAAAGGTGCGAAACTGAGATGGTGTTCAAAGAGGACGGGAACAAAGAGATTGATGATCATTTGAGATATCTGAGTGTGAGGGAGTGAGCACCAAGAGATGGAGTTGAACAGGTATATGGGGTGGCGGAGGCCATGGACCACCAAAAGAAGAAATATAAGAAGGCATTGATTCAGCATGCACTGTCACCTGGCTTGAGTTGATGTGAAGAGGGGCGTGTGAGTATCGGGATTGGGAGTAGAGGGGGAGTCCTGTGAGGAGGCTAGACATAGACCAGCAGTGAATCCTACTCAGGGCAAAGGTGGTGATAAGAGTTTTAGTCGAGTGGCAGGTGAGAAAGGAGCCCCGTTTATCCGATGGTGAGGAGGTTAAACCTGGTAGTTGAAGCATTAGAGGCAATTCATTGTTTCACATCTCTGTCAGATCGAACCCCCATATTATGGATGGCTGGTGCTCGTGTGTCAGGAGAGAAGTTAGCGCGGATGCAGGAAGAGTGATGCCTTAGCAGCTGGGAGGAGGATCACATGGGAGGAGTTAGGCATAAGTCAGTAAACAGCCAGCCAGTGGACTATGATGGTCTGGCAGTTAGTGCTGTGGATAATGGCATGCTTGCAGCCCCAGATAATAATAAGGCAGCACAATAGACAACACATTATGTATTCATGTGGTTTTATGATGCAGTGATTCCACACTGGCATATTGCACAACAGAGCACTGCACATGTGTGCAGGAACACTCAGGTTGACTCCAGATGACTTAACATGGAAATTATGACAGTTTCACACTTTGCACATGCTTGTATCAGTGAGATCAATTTCAACCTTTGACTGTGTATTATTTATGCAATCTGTGTTGATTGGCTCCTTTGAAATACTGTTTTGGAAATGAACTTACAAGGACAGCCATTTCCTTGGTGCAAGAAAAAGGAGTGACACTGCAGTGGCCCACTCGGAAATGCATCTTGTGATTCCCATCCTTCTGTGACCCACTTCCACCACGTGCCGCAACGGGCTGTGGTGCAAGCAACATGCAGAGTGATGCTCTGTGCAGTCTGCAGGTGGCAACCTGCACCAGACAATTGGTGTGCGCTGAAGGGGCCTCTTGTCTCACTATTTGGCTGTAGTAATGTGCTTCTTGAGAAGTGGATTGGGCGCAGGGGACCCCAATATAGATCACTGTTGAAGTAGCATGGTGGGAAGGAAAATGTTATGGAGGCGGTGCAATCAATAATAGTGGGATCACGTTGCAGTGACCTGGCCGAACGGAGGTGGTTAATAGTCTGATGACACTTGTGTAAATTGGAGAGCATGTGTGCAAGGATTGGAGAGTTCACCTGCTGACTACTGCCCACACAGTGCCCCCCTCTAGTCGTTCTGCTCTAATTTGCGACCACCCATTCCATATGCTGACGCAACCCCGTTTTTAAGTTCATGTTTCAAATCATGGATTACCATTGACATCCCAGACAACCAATCGGGCATGTCTTTGCTGTTTCAACGCCCAATCAGTTCTTATCTACACAACCCTACTTCATCGCGTGATCATCTGCAATCTGGATAGTGTGATGTGCATTCTCCAACATTTTAAGCTGAGGCTTCATTCGCCTGTCCCCTTTTTCTTTAAGATGGTCATAGTCCCGAACACCAGCCTTGCCAGGTGACATGGCTTTAAAGCAGACCTGGGATGGGAATGGTAGAGTCAAGGAGGAGTTCTGAAGACTAATGCCATGATGTGAACTGAACTCAGCATTGAAAGGATGCAATCATGTGTTTCCAGACTCTTCTCCTTCATATAAATTAACAACTAAGTCTCTAAGCATGGGGCCGGGATTCGAGCCTGTGTTGCTCTGTGTTGTTTTGCTTCCAAGACCAATGCATTGCCCCTGAGCTATCCTCCACATTTCTGTCACTTAGGCCGGAAAGGAAGAAACCAGTTCGTGTCCTTAGAATATTGAGTAGTGACAAGTGGTCTAGCCTTCAGCATCTTTGGTTGCATGAGAAACAGGGGTTCACAAGAGCCAAGAAAGTGAAAGTCTGTTACATTGTGAGTTGGATGATGTGGAACGTTATGTGTGGAAAGTACATCATGGTCCCACGAGATGCTTAGCTTGTTTCCCTGTGATGGGGTTCTATGTTCTGTGGTTAACAGTTAAGATGTATGCTTGCTGAGTCCTGTTGGGCTCAGGGTCTGTGTTGACAATAAAGCATATATCATTCACCACAAGTGTCCTTCATTTCCACAAAGACCCTGAGTGCCTGCCTAACCCCACACAACTGACATCCTGGCGCTGTTATGTTTAGTGTCTTTTATACTGTGTACATCTGCACTGTAATAGACTTAAATGACTAATCATTGTCCAGGTTTTAGCTCATTGTGCTCCTCTCGCTGGACCCCCAGGGAAAAGACAGACTGCGGTCTATGGTTGGAAATAAAAAGGGGATTAGTTGAGAGTGAAGGAGAAGCCAGAGGAGGAAAGAGAACAAATAGATGGGAAAACATGACTAGATACAAGCATGGTGCTTATTCGCTCCTTAACTTCTAACCATCATCATGGTGAATTTCTTTTCACATGCCCTACCTTTCCTATCTGACAACACTGTCTGAGACCCAGGTGCAGCTTGTGGAAAATAACAGGCAATGCCAAACTTGTTTTGCTTGTGAAGCATACGTTTCCAGTTTACCTCATCCAACATCCTCAACCTTGTTGCATAATCTTGGGAGTATTCCCATGTTTCTTCGGCATTCAATCCATAATTTGAACCTGTAATTATAGTACAAGGAGCCAAGTCGGAACTACTCTGATGTATTATTCATCATGTGCGATCCGTGGTATTAGCTTCACTCATCATTCTTGTTACGAACACTCAAGGTGTCTTTAGGAAATGGTCTTTGTGGCGCCGTTGGCGGCGTATCTCAGGAATCTAGATTCCCCACTCTAAGATGGCCACGGTACCACAGGTTGACGGTGCAGTGTTCTGAAGGCAGCAGATTGCGCTGCTCCCATTCATCGTCCTGGATCCATTGCGACATCGCGTTGCTACTGTTTTCAGAAGCCACGCTTTGCGAGTATCGCATCTAGAGATTCCACAGACTTTGAGTATTTAGGAAATCCTTATTCACTGCTTCTATTCTTTCTTCCCTTCTGTCAGGAACTCTCGCGTTCCCCCGGTGCTTAGCAGTCTGCCCGTCCACTGCTTAGCAAGCCAAGAAACCCTCCGGGACCCTTCCAACATAAGTAGGCATACTTCCTCCACACATTCACCAAGAAACAGACTTGATAAGCACAAAATTACCATTTCATTTACTTCTATCTTCATAGCTCCATCCGTGCCTCTCGTTTGTATGGACTACATCTCCCAACCACCACCACAATCTATTTACAGATCATTTCCCCCAGTGATTCACTCCAATCTCCATTCAGGATTACGGTACGGGTTGAAAGGAAGGTTACATCACATTTTCTTTACTTTCCTTTTCACTTCCTTAGCTGACTATGGTTTCTGTTCCCACACAGATATCCTCCCTCATCCACCAGCTGGGATTCAGTCTCTTTTCATCTCTATACTGTCTGATTACAAGGGTAGGATACACATCCATTTAATAAACTTACCTGTTCCCCCTCTCTTCATATTAGGGTTAATCTGTCCCCTCTCGTTGCAGCCACTGCTGGAAACGGGAAGAAACTCTGAACCCACAACGGAGTGGTGACTGCGACATCTAATTCACAAAGACACACACCTGAAGCTAGTTCCGTTCCGTTCCTCATCCAGCGAACTCCATCTGCAAGGGTTTTCTTCCCCTGGAGGGTTTCCCTGGAGTTTTCACTCTGTGCAAAATTGACTGCACAGGGAAAGAGTGCCAGGTGAATCGCTCCTTTCTTCTGATCACCCTTTGAAGATCAGGTAGGAGATTTCGTGTTCATGCACTTGTGTGGGGCCCGTGAAGGTGATTGTAAGCGAATCCCTTAGCTTTAGGGGTGCAGTATAACTAGATTGGTAACAATTCTGTGGTTTGATCCTCTTTTGGGCTGGGATGATCTTTGCTTCTTGGTGGAAAAAAGGTTGCATGTTAAGCCCGAGATACACCGAGAAAGACTGACAGAATCTACGGAATGAAAAGCGAGAACACATGATTCAAGACAACTGGAAGACCCCAAACCGAGCTCTGTGGCTATATCTTTGGCACGTGGTGCTATCTTACATTACATAAACTAAAGGGTAGGCCCAAACTCCAGTGGGAACAGGGGAATTTGATATTACAGATACATAAAAATTGCCCCCACTGGAAATTATCATATACTTGTCACAAATCAATATGGACAGTAATTCTTAGAAGAAAAGCGTACCTGCATGATGATACACTGTTGCAACCCTGTGCCTAAGAGAAATAGTTCACAGAATGAATCACAATCTTAAACAATTATATCGCTGTAGAGTCCGGCAGTGAATCCAGTCTGCTCCTGCTTACCATTCTGTGGATGCTGTGTTTCCTCCATTTCTCCATTGGATTTTGCTGTGAACTGGTGTACACTGTCACCTTAATTCACAAAGACTTCCTACAAAAAGAACGCGTGGTGCGTAGAGTCCGGCAGAGACACCAGTCTGCTTCTGCTTACCTGCTATGGATGCTGTGTTTCCTCCATTTCTCTGTAGAGGTGCAGTCAGTCATCCTCACTCAAAACTCCACCCCTATGTTACCTATATGTTGGGAACCATAGATGACGACATGTGCAGTTTCAGTAAGAGTGCCAATACTGCAGAAAACTTTTGAGACACGATACCCATTGAAAAAACCCTACCTAAATGCATGCAGACATTGTACCCTTTTGGATAAAATGCCAGAAGAAGTGTGCATTTGAACAAAGAGAGGAGCCTGATGACGTCATATGAAATAAGAGCTGATGACTCTAGAGGACGAATAAAGAGAAGAGATATAAATATTCTCTAAGTACTGGAGAACAGATGGTATAGATGAGCGGCATTTCGTACTTGAGATGAAGATGCTCATGCTAGAGAAATACTGAAGAATTTGTAAATAATTTTCACATGTAGAGATGCCGAAAATGCAAGTAGGGAAAAGTAAACATAAGACTGGCTACGTAGTGAATTAGATTGCGGCAATGTATAAAATATGGATGATTCCACAATGCAGTTTAGCAGGCTATTGAAGTTTATGAATGAGGAAAAGACTTTCAGAATGTGTGGCGCAGTTGGAAATTACTGATGGCAAGACAAAGTTTTAGAGAAGTTTGGGCTGGCCGAGAACCAAGCAGATAAGGACATGTTGGAATGGACAACTGTCAAAAAGGCTACAACGAATGTGAGAAAGGAGCATACTTCTGTTTGAAGCAATATGAAAAAACACTGAAGGCTTCTAAAGTTCATAATTTAATAGGGTTAAATGCTACAAAAGGCTCGAAAAGAGTGGTCTCCAAGTCACGTGGGTGAGATCGAAATAGCCTGGGTCAGGCGGTGCCGAAACTAGGAGACAGAGTGAATCTGCACTCCCTTTATTTCCCAGACAAAGTCAAAAGTTCCAAGGCAAGTTCAAAGGGCTTAATTGTCTGACATCTCGTAAGAGCAATGATCGATGGTGGGTTAATTGGAGGGGAGACATGATCACGCCGAGCCTTCATGCACCTGGGATGGTAGCCTGCGTGCTGCTAGCGTGAGGAACATTCTAGAAGGGTACATGGGTGCCAAACCAATCATAAGTGGGTCATGTAAGGAAGGGCTCTATAGTTAAAGAGCCAATCAATCGCTCTGCATTTAGCGACGATGGTGATGACCAGTTAATTGGGCTGGGCTTAGATGCCCACCTGACTTAGATACCCAATTATAACCTCCGGCTATATAGAATGTATACCTAGATGTTCACTGAGAGCCAACCATGGGTACTCATAAGTTTTGTAGTTTGCCACGTAACATGACATCAGCAATGGCACATTTTTAGTATAAAAGAGTTGTTTTTTATTAAATGTTCTGAGATCGAGCTGTGTGGCGTCGGATGATGCTTGTTGTACTACCTGTTTTAGATAATTGATATTAAAACAAAAAGCACTATGCCAAACTCCCTGAGTCATTTTGATTATTGATGTTTGAGTAATTTATGCATCCTTAGCCACCTCTCAGTATTGCTACCTCATCTTAAAGGGCTCTTGGGAGTAAGAGTTCACTTGGTAGCAGAGGATGGTTAAAGGCCCATCGATTTAGTAAGCTTTGGGGTCCCAGTAATATCGGACATCCTCTGCCATTTAGCTGAAAGAACGTGAAGCTCCTTGTAGCTAGCGTTTAGCTTAAAGACAAAAACTTGCAAGTGTAGGTAGGATGGGTCCCTCATCTTCACAGGAAAACCCTCACGATTTCTATGGGAAGCTGAGCGGACTGAAGGCTGAAGAGTCTGATTGAGGAGGAGGTGATCCCGAGAGTCGGAAGTTGTCAAAACGAATGGTGAGTAGATTGGGGGACAGTGGCAAACTGTATGCATAGGAAACTAACAATGGGAAAGGATAACGGAGTGTTGGTTGGGTATGTGATAAGAGATAAGCAGTATTGAATAGAGATATATGGACGAAGAGCATTCCATAGGGTATCCCAGAAGCCTGCGTTCAGGAACGACAGAAGAAGAGAAAATCTCAAAATCTAAAGTAGATACATAGGATACGAACAGACAGGTCTGTTAAAGAAGATATTTTACACTCCCCATCAGGAGTAAAATTAGGGGCAATATGAAAGTCGCAAGGAAGGTCGGCTAGGAGATATATGTGGGCCAGCCAAGTGTGTTTATATGTTGTGTATATTATGTGTTGTATGTAAGTCAAAGAAAAAGTGAAGTGTGGAAGAGCAACGAGAGAATAGAATTGTATTTAAGAGAAAAAAAGAGAATTGTTTATTTTTGATTGTTAAGAAGTATTGACCAAATCGGAAGATTAAAGTAAAACAAGATATAGAGGTTTGGAGCTGCGACGATTGGTGCATGCTCATATTGTAATGATTGTTTGTTTAAAGTGATTGTGTAAAGCACAGTAAGTATTGACAGGAGAGTGAGCCATGTCACAATGGAGGATATTACTCTGCTTATACACATGTGCAAGCAGTTGCCAAAACACGCACCCAAACTCAAACAGCATAGTGCAGAATGGGTTAAAGGTACGGCAAATAAAATGATCATGCCACCACAAGGGGATCACTGTCAAAAGCTGTTTTGCAACATATGACTACATACTTGCACGCAGTGTACAGAGGAAAAAAGCTGGAGAAAAGGCTAGCTAGCTTAGAGCTTTGGTGGATATACCAGGAGGAAAGGGAAGACCCACCTCCTGAAGACTGGATGCTTAACCAGTGCAAAGAGGGGGGTGATGAGCCTTCTGCTCCCCCCAGCAAGCCTGAAATACAAGGCGATAGAGCAAAAGATGAAGGAGTGTATCCACTCAGAGAGCTTAAACCAGCGGCAGGATATAGTAACCCACCGTATGAACCACCTGCTTATAGCAGTAATGAAGGTTTGGAGAAATCTCCAATAAAAGATGTAATCTCCACAGTCCCATGGGACAAAGAGAGAAGTGAATGACCAGGCATGACCCTGGACCTAGAAAGAGAAATTAAGAGATCGAAAGGAGTGGAAGACAAAACGATGAGATAGCACTCCTACAAAATGAGTGGATGGGAGGCCAATTATTGCTCAAACTCGATGGAGCAAGCATTGGGGAGGTACACCAAAAGGAAGATCAGGCCGAACAAGATAAAAAATACAGGGAACAAGAGAAACAATTAAAAGAGGAAGAGTTTAAACAAAATGACAGAGAAAGACGAGAACAGCTGTATCAAGAAGTGCAGCTGAGGATGGAAGAAAGGGCAGAAGAGCAAAGGAAGTATGATAATAGGCAGGGAGTGATCAAAGAACAGGATAGGTTAGACAAGAAAAGAGAAGAAGAAGAAGAGGAAGAGAAGTTAAGAGAAAAGAGAATGCAAAGGCGAAAAAACAAAGAAATACATACGGTAAATGAGAGATGAAGAGACAGGAGGAAGAAAGAATTAGGGATGAGCCAAAGGGCATTTGATGAGGAAGTAGAATGAAAAAGGAGACGGAAAGCAGGTGACATCGATCGCATTGAAAAAGAGTTGCGGAACCTGAATCCAGTAGTAGCATGGGAGGACATAGAACAGTTCTTCCCATCATAAGAGCCAATGCCAGGGCCCTCTAGGGTAAATCTAGAGGAATAGTTTGAAGTAGAAACTATTAGAGACAGAATTGCAAAAGCATATCGTGAAATGAAGACAAAAAAGCAAATTGAAAAATAAGGGGAAAGATGACCATTTGAGATTTCCCAATCTCGAGGCAAGGAGGGAAGTCCGTTTAGTTCAGAGCATCGGTTAAATAGGGATGAGAAAGAGGATAGTCGCACGAGTTGGGGACAGGAAATGTCAGACGAAGAAAGGGAAACCTTCCATGGGGAAGAGGGGACCAGTGCATGTGGGTTTGGGGAATGCTTATTGACAGATAAAGACGTTAGATGGTCAGACCTAGACCTACCTAAACCACAGACGCCAGACCCAGTGATGTGGCTAGGTCAACCTAAAGAGCAATCCCAGAGTCTACAGGATGAGTCTCTGCCATACGTAAATAGATTAAGATTATTGCCAGGAAGAAAGTGATCAGGAACCATCATCCCCACTATGGATAGGCAAACGATGGAAGCCGATTGCAATTTTGGGATCCCACAGTTTCCTTTATTGGAGAAAGGAGTGGTCAGACCACAATGTATTACTTGGCCTCAGATGGATAAGGACAACTTGAGATGTAAGTTGCCCAGTTTAACTTGGGGTGCCGGAAATTGGATTTATGAATTAGAAAAAATGACAGGAGGTAGCAGACTAGCTATAGGGGACATTAAAGTTCTCCTTGCAGCCATCCCTGGGGAAAGAGCTTACGACATTTGGTCAGGGGTAGGATATGCAGGAGTCACTGCACAGAACACAGCTCATGATGGCGCGCCATTTAATAATTGTAGAACAGCAGTCTGGAAAGCGCTTAGAGTACAGTATCCGGATACATCAGATATAGGAGCTATAATGGCACATAAGATACAGGAAGGGAGGATCCGCTTGCTTACATTCAACATTTTCAAGAGCAGTGGTCTTTGGAAACATGAGAGCCGTGGGGAAAATCTATACTAGTGTTTTATCATATTTTATGTCAGGGATTGCCAGAACAAGTACAGAGACAGCTCAAGAAGTTGGTGCATATAGAAACAAAGCCATGCCCAGAAATACAGCTGACAATTGCACACAATTGCATATTGTTGCAAGAGAAAAATAAAAAGGAGGAGGATACTAGATAAGTTGAGGAAGCTAACAGGGTAATTCATAGAATTTCGCACAAAAGTGGTGCACGCGGCTGGCGCACAGTGTGCGCGTGCGAATGTCTGCGCCAGCCATGTGCGCTAAAATCGATATCCGCGCACAGCGTATTCATGGATTTCAGCCCCCAAAACCAGGCGTGGTGCAGGGTGGTGCAGCGACCCTGCAGCTGCGCCAGTTACGCCCCCAAGAACGCCCTCGCGCAAGGAAAAGCCATCAAAATTCACAATTCATCGCAAAGGGCTGCGCTAACCCTGGACCAGTATACAGGGCTGCCAAACAGCAAACGGCGAGCGGGGAACGTGTATTACTGGGGTGCGCGGGTGTATTGCTCTCCTCTGAAAAGTGCACGGAACTACCATAAATCACCAGTACAATTATAGAGCAAATACTTCAACCCAAAAACAGACAGAGTAATTCACAGCCACGCACACTTTAGAAGATAATCAGCTCTTTACGGCTATTTATTCAAAGCTTACAGGTACATCATGGACATAGATCACAGAAAACATAAAGAAGT
This sequence comes from Ambystoma mexicanum, assembly GCF_040938575.1. Lineage (NCBI taxonomy): Eukaryota > Metazoa > Chordata > Amphibia > Caudata > Ambystomatidae > Ambystoma > Ambystoma mexicanum. Next base: position 358,565,624 of record NC_090928.1, read on the forward strand.
CAAAGAAAGAATACATCACCGTGGGCGTAACTTAATGAAACTTCATCTCGCCAGAAGCGGCTGAAAGACCCCGATAACAGCCAGGCCGAGAGCACAACAACCCACAGGAGTGTCGGACCGAAGCGTCCCCCCTCCGACTGAGGTCTTTGTGCTTATCCCATCTGACCGTTGAGGGTTTCCGCATATATGCCCTCTTCAACAAGGGGTGGCAACTTCTCGAACCTTCTGGCAATGCGCTTGCGCATTGATGGGTGACCGTTGGTTGCCAGCTGGGTCAACCGACAGTAACCTCAAGGAGCAAAGAGCTTCTCTCTCCTAAACGCCCCGGAAAACAATTCCATAACTCATCTCAAAACATTGGCACAGGCATAGCAAACCAAATCAAACTTCGCTATCAGGTACCAGCCGGCACCTGCGGATCTTAGCTTTCCCAGCGCTGTGTCCTTGGCTGAGAAGGCCTGCATTCTAAGCCCAGCAGCGAATAACGTTGAAAACATGTTGTTTCACACTGAGGCATGGATAAATATCCATTATGGCTCTGAGTGCTCCCAGAATGCACTGCGCACCAGCGCCATGTTTTAGCTCAACCATCACAATCCACCCTTGGATATTTACTTTCCATAGCCCAGTGGCAAAGGAGGCGGTCTTTGAAACCGACAGAATATTAGAACCAAGTTAGGAATACATTGAATACAACAACAACAAGCTATTATGATAGCTAATATAATACAAATGCAAGCAAAAGCATAACGTAGTGTACCTCCAATGTCAGGAACCCATGAAAATAACCAATCCCACTAATTTCCAGTATGATCTTGGGATATCGTGAATGGTCACTTAAATTGAAACAACACATCCCTTCAACTGCGTTACACCCTAAATTATGTTTTAGCAATAAGTAATCAACAGCAGCTCTGTTCTGCAAAGTAGCTCTTCTAATAACTTCACTATCAAGGAGTAATTCTTCTAAAGCTTGCGAAGTATGATTGAGTCCTTTTAAAACTAAACATGCTAATTTCATCAAAGATTTGTAACCTCCAGCAGCTAAACCCCAAACACCTTCTAATGAAAGGGTTAATGCTAAAACCTCAGCTTCTGATAGCAAATGTACATGTGAATCACAGTCAGGAGATAATCCCACAGATTCAAAGGTTTGACCTTTTACCTCGAGTTATCACTGAGTGTAAAGGAAACATCATTAGTTCTAATCGAGTCAAAGCACATGTTACCACATGGAAAGAGCCATCCTGTTTCAAATGTTACCATCTCTAATTAGAGCTCACACACTTGGCAGCATTACTACAAATCAAAGGCCTTAACATACGCACAGCTAACTCTGGTGTGCGCATTCCTTTTGTCTCAAAATATATTATGCTCCTGCTCGCCCAACCCTACTGCCCCAACAATTCATGAATCATTTTCCTGGCTACATGCAATGTAGTAATTTTAGAAAAGGCAAAACATAAACATCTCTGGTTAAGGCAATTCAGTTGGAAGGGCAAAACATTTCGTTTTTTCACACATTAATCTCAAAATGCATTTAAGAATCAGGTTTCAACATGTTGGCATTCAAGTGCTGTTTCACACAGCTGTTTGTGGTGCATGATGTCACAGTCCACAACTCATTGTCCACAGTTCTTTAGACAAGAAAGGCAAAACATAGCAACAAGGTCATTACAACCGTCGACTGAATCATTTGAATGTGCAGCATCAAATGTTTGACCATATGCGAAGTCCGCACCGTGACAGTTCAGCAAAAGTTATTACTTTGTTGGACACTTCTCGCAGGTTGCAGAACAAATGTCCTCACGCTTCACGCACGTAGGTAGCATTGAGTGCGGTGCAGGACAGGTTCAAAGTTCACATATCATCTCGCAGTGACTCGCTTTCTCTGAGAATGCGTCTGCTTGACTGATCAGTGTCACCCAGCAATTGCACACGTCTACCCCCCAATCATGGAACGCTACTTTCGTGGTTATTTGCCTAGGCAAAATACAAACAGAAAGGTTAAGATTTCATCAAAAGGTACACTATCAGTGTTATCCACATTAGGATGTCATCAAAACTTCAATATCAGTGTTGTCCACCCCTTCCCTTAACACCACCCTTCTGCATGTTACTGGGGGCTTATTTGCACTCAACCATACGGGGTGTAACCGCCTAGTCACAAACTCATTTGTGCAATGCGATCATAGTTGGTCAATGGTACCTCAGACTGATCTGTGATTTTACAATAGCCATATAATAAGTACCCAGGTCGCACTTCTCAATGGATCAGTGCTTTTCTTCGTCACCAAAGTGATCACGAATGCCAGGCGCCAACTTGCTTCCAGTGTTTCATGATCTTGATTTAGGTTGCCCTGCTGGCATCACTCCATTTTTCATAGGTAAAGTCCTTTAGTCCAATACCGCCTGCAGTTGCACAAGCAGCTTTGTTTATCTTCCTCCATACAGCCAGTGTCTTTAAAGCCTCTGGTTTTCCACTTGTCATTTTCCCAAAGGGTGTCTGCTGATTTCTTGGGCCACCCTTTTGAGAGCGATAGTCTGAGTCAGTTCCTTTATTTGCTTCAACAAATCATTCATTCTTGCACTAAGCCGTGAGGCTTCTGGATCATGGCTAATGTGCAGTGTTCATGTTATAGTTCAAAGCCCCGCTCTGCATGTTGTCTCTTGCAAAACGGCTACCTTTGTCAGTTTTTTTTTTCATCTGGAACACCATAATGTCTTTGTCAGTTACTCCAGCCCTGGCAATGTAGCTTGCATTTTTGCCAGCTGTGTACTTTCACTTCTCAAAGCGCCTAGAGGTTTCTTCTCCAGTGCACAGCGCTTTACTTCAGTTCACATCACATGGGGTACTGGGATGCAGCTTGCACGGCAATGTCTCTTCAAATGGGCAGCTGTCTTTTCTTAGCCCTTTCACAGATGCACAGTTTCCCCAAATGTTCAGATGCGATGCGCGAGTCTGCCATTCTGCATGCAGCATTTGTTTTCCTTCCAGTGTTGATACTGGGCAAATTCTTTACTTCTGATCAGCTCTGTTATTGCATGCCAGTGTCAGAAAGTATGTGTACATCAGCATGTGTAAGGTAGATTGCGCTCTTTTTCATCTTCTCACTCACAGCAATTATTGCCTTCAGTTCTGTTTCAGCATTCTGTCTTTGCACCCCCCTCCTCAGTTTTTGCTCACACTGACGGTGTCTCTCACAGGGGATTGAATGCAGGAATGTCATTGTTTATCTTTCGCGCAGCAAGCTTATCTCTTTGCCTATAACTCTTAAACTGGGGCGGCTTCAATGGAAGGCACTCGTTTCAGACAGTTCATCCAGATTAACTGTTTCCTGCACTGCTTCAGCAACTCAGAAAAGCTCCCATATCTGCCAGTTTCTTTTTTTTTTTTTTGCGCACCTCGCCCAAGACAGTGCAAGTTATCTTCAAGGCATAAGCTCTGCACAGCAAGACTCTTATTTTCAAAAGAGACACTTTTTCTTGTCGTCAGATTCAACTTCATGTAATTTTGCAAAATGTCTTTTAGCCTCTTTAAATTGATGTCCCATTTAAAGGCATACATTTTTCTTTTTCCTCGTAACCTTGTAGTTTGGCTTCACAAACTCACTCCAACGCAATGTGCGATCTTTAAAAAGAACCCACAACCCACTAAATCTTTGTGCTGTCTTATCACACACATATTTTCCATTCTGTTGTACCATTGCCAGAATATAACCACTTATGTCAGTGCATTCAAAACATGTCATGCGTAGTGCAGCTCCCTGCACGTTATCTGCAAAAGCAACCCACACTCTGTATTGCTTGTGGGCCGTTAATTTTTCAACAACATTATTACTGTATATCACAATCAACTTGTCCTTGTCGCGTATAAGGCATACATCCCTTAATAACAGCAGTACTTTTGCTTTTAGCAGCAATTCCATGGTATAGCGTGCGAACAGTCAATATACTCTAGGGGCAATTTAGGAAATACAAATTGTCTTTTCCCCCCAAACCAGTGCAAACTGGTTCTGTAATTTCAAATCAATACACAAAAATCGAAAATTCAAATGCGATTCACTCACTTTTTTTTTTTTATCAAGTGAGTCTCTCACCCCTTGCAAACATGGCACAGTTAAAGTGCAATGTAGACATTTTAGTGTGTTCCTTTAAATGGAATGCACCACCAGCACATGGAATTTATAGTTGCCAAAAACAAACCCTTTAGGCTTTCAACACTGATGTTACTTGTTCTCCTAAACACGGCTCCTTCCCACGTTATCTTCAGGAATGTGAACACTTCAAAAGCATACATTATAAGAAAGGCGCACCTTTGCCTCCTTATATTACAACCCCCACTCGCTAGCACACTGGGACTGAGTCACAAGGTTTAATGTTTAGACACTAGTCACAATTTGCCTGTCAAATACTTGCAATTTTTCTCTTTCTCTGCTCGCATGCCAAAATAGAGCAAGCTTTCACTTTGCAACTTTGTCAAGGAAAACCGCATGAAAAATGTCTTTCCTAATTGAACATAAATCTTTAATTCATCATTCATCGGAGCACTGTGAACATAGACATTTTTTATGCTTTGCTCACTGCTTTTCGGCTCCTTGGTTTCATTTCCAAGCAGTAAGTCAGCCACGACTGCTTTACTGACGGAGCAAGATCTCAACCACACATGCTATCGGCCGCGGCAGGCCAACACAAAAGATGCTGTCTATTGGCTGTCTCAGAGCTGCAGTGAGACGACCAAGGAAAGGCGAAAGCCTGCTCTGCACTCTCTCACACAATCGTCATATCAGAGCAAGGGAAACGGGAAAAAAACAACTTACCACAGTTCAACACTCACTGCCCAATGAAAACAACCTTTTGCTCGCAATGTAAGCAATGCCTATCTGCGTTCAAACAGATTATTTGGAACACTTCATCACAAATAACTCTGCGTTCAGACAGATTCTTTAATATTTGGAGCAATTCATCACAAATATCCCATCCTCGTCGCCAAAATGTATTGCTCTCCTCTGAAAAGTGCACGGAACCACCATAAATCACCAGTGCAATTATAGAGCAAATACTTCAACCCAAAAACAGACACAGTAATTCACAGCCATGCACACTTTAGAAGATAATCAGCTCTTTACGGCTATTTATTCAAAGCTTACAGGTACATCATGGACATAGATCACAGAAAACATAAAGAAGTCAAAGAAAGAATACATCACCATGGGCGTAACTTAATGAAACTTGATCTCGCCAGAAGCAGCTGAAAGACCCCGATAACAGCCAGGCCGAGAGCACAACAACCCACAGGAGTGTCGGACCGAAGCGTCCCCCCTCCGACTGAGGTCTTTGTGCTTATCCCATCTGACTGTTGAGGGTTTCCTTATATATGCCCTCCTTAACAAGGGGTGGCAACTTCTCGAACCTTCTGGCAATGCGCTTGCGCATTGATGGGTGACCGTTGGTTGCCAGCTGGGTCAACCGACAGTAACTTCAAGGAGCAAAGCGCTTCTCTCTCCTAGACGCCCCGGAAAACAATTCCATAACTCATCTCAAAACCTTGGCACAGGCATAGCAAACCAAAACAAACTTCGCTATCAGGTACCAGCCGGCACCTGCGGATCTTAGCTTTCCCAGCGCCGTGTCCTTGGCTGAGAAGGCCTGCATTCTAAGCCCAGCAGCGAATAACGTTGAAAACATGTTGTTTCACAAAGCAAGTGTAGCTTTCCACTGAGGCATGGATAAATATCCATTATGGCTCTGAGTGCTCCCAGAATGCACTGCGCACCAGCGCCATGTTTTAGCTCAACCATCACAGCAGGAAGTTCCACACATGATATCAGCAGGGTACTTGTATTTCTGGGGTGCGGGGAATTTTTACATGCAATTTCAGCAGGGTACCAGTATTATTGGGGTGTGCGGGAAGTTCCACATGCGATTTCAACAGGGTACGTGTATTTTCGGGGGGCAGGGAACTTTTACATGCAATTTCAGCAGGGTTCCTGTATTACTGGGGTGCGCGGGAAGTTACACACGCGATTTCAGCAGGGTACGTGTATTTCTGGGGTGCGTGGAACTTTGACACGCAATTTCAGCAGGGTACCTGTATTACTGGGTATCAAGCAGGGTACGTGTATTACTGGGGTGCGGGCAAGTTTCACACATGATAGGCCCTGTGCGAGTGGGGTAAGTGCATTTCGGGGGTGCAGGGGAGTCCTACACGTGAATTGGCAGAGTGGGTCATCCCATGTGTTCCGTCTACACCCTCCACGGCCCCTGCAGGCAGACCACACGACAGGGGACTACCCTGCACCCCTGGTCATGTTCTGCAGGCAGCCCATCCACCATGGGCATGCCCCCCAGCCAAGCCACATGTCACCTTGCACTAGTGATCACCAACGCATTACCCCCTTGCACCCTACCACACAGCAGTGCAGGGCACCTGCCAGCAGGCACACACTCATCTCCCCCAGCACCCCCACCCCCCAGCAGTGCAGGGCACCTGCCAGCAGGCCCCCACTCATGTCCCCTTGCTCCCCCACCCCCAGCACTGAGGGTCACCTGCCAGCAGGCCCCCACTCATGTCCCCTTGCACACCCACCTTCCAGCAGTGCGGGGCACCTGCCAGCAGGCCCCCACTCATGCCCCACTCATGTCCCCTTGAAGCCCCACAGCCCAGCAGAGCAGGGCACCTGCCAGCAGGCCCCCACTCATGTCCCACTCATGTCCCCTTGCACCCCCACCCCCCAGCACTGAGGGTCACCTGCCAGCAGGCCCCACTCATGTCCCCTTGTACACCCACCCCCAGCAGTGCGGGGCACCTGCCAGCAGGCCCCCCTCATGTACCACTCATGTCCCCTTGCACCCCCACCCCCCAGCAGTCAGGGGCACCTGGCAGCAGGCCCCCACTCATGTCCCCTTGCAGCACCACCCCCCGTAGTGCAGGGCAGCTGCCAGCAGGCCCTCACTCATGTCCCCCTGCACCCCCACCCCCAGCAGTACAGGGCACTTGTCAGCAGCCCTCCACTCATGTTCCCTTGCACACCCACCACCCAGCAGTGTGAGGCACCTGCCAACAGGCCCCCACTCATGTCCCCTTGCAGCACCACCCCCCAGCAGTACAGGGCACCTGCCAGCAGGCCCCCACTCATGTCCCACTCATGTCCCCCTGCATCCCCACCCCCCAGCAGTGCAGGGCACCTGCCAGCAGGCCCCACTCATGTTCCCTTGCACACCCACCCCCCAGCAGTGTGGGGCACCTGCCAACAGGCCCCCACTCATGTCCCCTTGCACCCCCAGCATTGAAGACCACCTGCCAGCAGGCCCACACTCATGTCCCCTTGCACCCCCACCCCCCAGCACTGAGGGTCACCTGTCAGCAGGCCCTCACTCATGTCCCCTTGCACCCCAACCCCCCAGTAGTGCGGGGCACCTGCCAGCAGGCCCCCACTCATGTACCACTCATGTCCCCTTGCACCCCCACCCCCCAGCACTGAGGGGCACCTGCCAACAGGCCCCCACTCATGTCCCACTCATGTCCCCTTGCACCCCCACCCCCCAGCAGTGTGGGGCACCTGCCAGCAGGCCCCCACTCATGTCCCACTCATGTCCCCTTGCACCCCCACCCCTCAGCACTGAGGGGCACCTGCCAACAGGCCCCGACACATGTCCCCCAGCCAACACGTCATCACAATCTAGATCCCTGGCCCTTATGGCCAGCCTCCACATGCCAAAGACCCACCCAAGTATTGCATCCACCCACATAGAAATGCCAATTACATGAAACAACCCCAATGGCAAGTATGTAAATGAACACATGTCCGTCACACACACACAATGGGTGCAAGTGAATCGCAAAACCCATATCATGACATGCATGAAACCAATGAGATAATACCACACATCGAAGTTTGAAGAAAAAAATGTATTAAAAGCAACATGAATGGAATTAAAATCAAACAAACGACAATGGAAATTAAAAAAGAAAAGCTGCATGTTGGTAAAATAATGAAAAACAACTAAACATAATCCAAAGGAAAGCTGTCCAAAGTCGCAGTTCCAAGGGCAGCGGGCAAGTTCAACGGCTCACATGTTGATGTTCCGGGCCAGGGCATCATCGAACTCCTGCTCGATCTCCCAGAGGCGGTCCTCTTCCATGGCCCAGAGGGTTCGCAGGGACGATGACAACTGGAACTCCAGGTCCCTGCGAATGGCCTCGAGGCACTTGGCCCGCCTCAGGGCCCTATGCATGGAGTTCTCCGCCCTGACCATCGTGAGCCGTGCTTCTTCCGCCCGCTGCCGCTCCGCATCTATCGCATGGCCCAACCGCTGCCACACAGAAGACACGTCCCGTCCAGGGTCCTCCTGCCCTCCGGCCGATGCCTGCCCTTCCGATGTTGATGGCCCCGAACCATCATTGATCCCATATCCTGCTCCTGCTGCTGCTGCTGCTGTTCATGTGCCCTGTCCGATGGTGCCTGCACATCCTCCATCTGCTGGTCTCCAGTTGTGGTGTCCACCCCTGCTGGACCGCCAACTCCCGACTGTGGCAGGGATGGGATCTCCACCAAGCTGGCTGTGTTGGTCAGGCCAGGTCCACAGGGGGCCCTGGTGGAATCTGGGCCAGAAGACGATGTGGAAAACGACCGGTGCATAGCCTCCACCGAGGACGAGAGGTCCACCAGAGTGCGCGTCACATGTAGGAACCCTCCGACCAGGGCCCTTCCCAGCAGTGCCACGTCACGACGCTGCTCTTCGTGATGGCGTGTGTTCTCCGCCAAGGAAGAATGTACGTCATCACGAATGACACGTGTGCGCAACGCAACACCCACCAGGATGGATTCCATACGGTCGCAGGACCCCTCGCCTGCAGGTAGTGGAGAGGCAGGTGATATGGCACTCTCCCCTACCTGCAGACGGGCCTGGGACAGGGCCTCCCTGCTGGTGCATGATGGTGCAGTCTCAGGGTCAAGGACAGTGACATGCACAGGCCCCTCCGCGGTGACCTCTGCTGCCTCCTGACCCTGGCCCTGGACTGCACCACTTGCACCAGTGGTACTACCTCCACCAGGCCCCATGTGCGGCTCAGTAGCGGGCTCCTCCTCCTCTGTGGAGACCACCAACCTGGATGTCTCCACACCGTCTGCTGCCATTGGAAGCCCCTGTGGGGGCTCACCCGGCCCTTCCGCCACAGCCGTTGAGGCAGACGCAGCACCAGCCCCCTCGCTCCCCGATGATGGTAATTCCTGGGAGGGTGGCTGGGCCTTGCGTCGCCGCCCAGTGGAGGCATCCCTGCCGCTTGGCTCAACAGCACCGTCTCCGCCCTCTTCTTCACTTGACGCTGCATAGAGGGAGACATAGAACACAAGCATCAGGGTACAGTACAACATACCCTAGACAGGAAGCAATAACACATGAGTGGCACTGTCAAATGTCACTTCCATCCTGTCATTCCACAACACATGGGTGAATGCACACAACACACATGCAGAAACAGTCCGGGCGCCTGCAATCAACATCAACATCCATGTAGAAGGGCCCCTGTAAACCAAGATGTTGCCTTCAAAGTCACATGCATCCGTGGCGTTTCAAAGTCACACACACACTTCTCAGGCACACACACACACATGTGCACCATACATGTACATGACATCAGCACCCATTCCTCACCCCCTCTCCATGTCCGGAAACAGAGACAGCCATGCATTCATGTGTGCATTCCACATAGAGCTCCCCATGTTGCTTTAAAACACATGCACCAACCATGTGGCTCACATATAACTGGTCTCACATGCATGACCATGATGTCCCTGCACACACACATATCCATACATGGCCTATGCCACACATACAGGCAAGCATCAGAATACCAGCACACTGCAACATGCACTGTCTCACACAGCAATGCTTGGCCACTTACCGCTCAACTCCAGATGGGTCTGCCTCTGAAGGATCTGGGCGTGGAGCGCTGGGCCTACGCATTCCAGGACCCTCATCTGGATGGCACTCAGGCGTGCCCGGCCCCCCTCCACGAGGCGCCAGGCCTTGTGGAGGGTCCTGGACCTGAAGTCCTCCCAGCGCTTCTTGACGTGCTTGATGTCGCGGGTTGCCACCCCCTCCACGTTGATGGCAACCACTACGTCGTCCCATACCCTCTCCCGTCCTTCCTTGTTGGCGCATAATGTTCCGAAGAGGGCATCATAATGCCCCAGGACATGCTCCACCAGGACACCAACTTCGGTGGCAGTGAAGCTGGTGGCCCTCTGCCTCTCTGGCTGGAGGTTGGCAGTGGTGCCAGATGGTGTAGTGCCCGACATGGCAACCCCAGAGGCAGGAGTGGGTGGGCAACTGGGTCCTGGGGCTGGGCTGTGGAGCGATGGAATCCCAGTCGGGAGTCTTCTGTTCCAGCAGAGGTGGACACAGCAACTGGACCCCTGCAGATGGCTGACGTGCAGGCACCAAATAGCAGGGCGAGTGGGCAGCAGGCAGACAGGCAGCAGCAGATGGCTGGTGGGAGCGTGCTCGGGGCTCTGGGGGGCAGGAAAATGGCCTTCTGGGCAGGAGCGTGGTCTTCCGTGTGCGTACGCGTGGCCAGCTTGATACGGAGTGATTTGGCACGTGAAAATCTTGCACGTCAGCATGTAATTCGAGGAAAGCCCCTTAGTGCATAAGCGCATCAGCACACATACGCGATATTATTGGACCAAAGGCCCTTAGCGCGTAAGCGCTTCAGCACACGTATGCGATATCATTGGACCAAAGGCCCTTAGCGCATAAGCGCGTCTGTGACGTGCGCACGCAGGCATTTCCCTGAAGCTGGGTGCATGTTACATGTCCAAGAACTGCATGTCCGAGTGTCAGCTCATGTAATTGGAGGTTTGGGCCTTAGGCGTATATGCGGAAGTGACGTTGGACATGTGGGCCGGTTCAAAAGGCACGTGTAGGACGTCATTTCCTTGTATGTGCTTTTCGTGGAGAGCGAGTGGTTGAATTCTGTACTTCTTGTCGGTTCACACGCAATTTACTTCACAGTGTTTCTAGTTCGTACTCCCTGTTACCTCTGACAGCTTTTTTTCTGATTTTCTGTTGGGCCTGTTTCCTCAAACAGCGTTCACTTCTTCTTTTGTCCTGTCTCCTCAGACAGTGTACAATTCTTCTTTTGACGGGGGTGTTGCCAACGCACACACATGCGTATTTTTCACGCTCATTTTCCAGGCAGATGGTGAGTCGCACACGTATTTACCAACTGTGCTTGCCCCGTGTGTCGCGTACCCCTTCAGAGGTCATTGTAGGCTGTGTGTAACACGCGTACGTTCATTTTTGTGTTTCTGGGTGCCACAGCGTAGTGCGGGTTCATTTTTCCATGCACGTGATCTACGAGGGGTTGCGTGCACGTTATTTTCTGTTTTTGGGGTGCCTGTGCGTTGCGTGACCCGTCATCTTTCCCCAGGGTTCACATACAGCCTTGCTAGAGCACTAGGGTACGAATTCCATCTAGTACCCTACCCCTTTGACACCCAATTGCCCAGGACAATAGTTTACTGCAACTCCCATACGCACAACAACATCAGTGCCATGGTTAGGAGGCGACCAAGCGGTAAGGGTGGCAAAGGTGTCCGAGCCTCAAGTGGTGGCCGTGGTGGGCACGGTAGGGGATGTGGCCAGGATTTGCAGTGTACCCTTAGCCCCCCATGTGTGGAGGACCAGTCAGGGACACCCAGGCTTCCCCCCCATAGTTGAGGGAAACGTGGCTGACACCATCTCTGCTCACCCCTTGTTGGACCGGCCCATTGTAGCACCTGACCTGGCAGAGGGTGACTCCCAGGCTGACTGCCAGGTCGGCAAGTCTAGGCTACGTGTGGCGGTGCAAGTTGGTGTCACCAGGCCACGTGGATCAGGGGCAGCTATGTCATCTGCTGCCCCGAGTAGGCAGGGTGGGGAGGCTGCAGGGGCAGCTGCAGCTCCATCCACCCCAGCTCTGACTCTCCCAGCCAGGGCATTGTTGGTCCCAGTCCATCTTGCTAACGTTCCCCCTGACTACATAACACTTCAGCCAATGCCTTCACCAAGTCCCATGCTCAGTGTGCATTCCCAAACTCCAACTACCCAGACCACCGGTGCTCCTGCCCCTAGTGGCCAGAGCGGCATAGGCCATTCAGGATCCCCACCACCTTCCAAAAAAAAGAGGAAGAGTGCTCGTCCACTACAGGCTGATACCCCAGACACGGCTACGCAGTCCGGCACGCAAAGGAAGCCTAGCTTCAATGATGCCGAACGTGATGCACTTGTGCAGTATGTGTCCGCACATGACAGCGAAATGTTGATCACTTCAGGGTGCAAGACCACACCTGCTCAACGTCAGGCACACTGGCAGACCGTCGCGGACATCATAAGTGCCCTTGGATTAGTGAGGGGCACAGCTGGTGAGTGCTAAAAGCGCTGGAATGACCTTAAGCACAGGGCAAAGAAAAAGCTGGCCTCAAGTCATGCCGCTACTCTGGTGACTGGAGGCGGGTATCCACAAGAGGACATTGAACTCACTGTACATGAGTCTGTTGCTGGGACCTACGTCACAGAGGAACAGATCCAAGGTGTGGGAGATCTGCCAGATTACGAGGCATTGTCCGGTGAGTGCACATGCATGTGTGTGTGATCCATGTGTATGTTGTGTGTGTGAGGGGTTCTGATTGAGTGCCAGGTGAGGGTGTGTGTGCCTGAGTGGTTTGGGTCACCCATGTGCTTCATCCAAAACATTCTGCGCCCCTGGATTTGGGTATTACAGTATCCCTTCTGCCCACAGTAGACTTTTTGTGCAACATCACGCCAGTTGGGCTTGAAGTGGCATCCTGCAACAACATTGTTCTGTATTTCTCATTGTTCATTCAGGCTGATTGTTTCGATCCCCCCACTTTCACTACGCATTTCTCAGCCCTATTGTCAAACGATATGTGACATGCCTATGGTACATGCCATCTGTGTGATGGCATGTGTCATGTATGTGGATTGGACATGCCACTCACAGGCCAATGTGTGATGGCTCTGCTAGCCAGCATACAGCTAATGTGTTGCTCTTCCATCTTGGTGTCATCAGTGTCTGGCATTTTCCTCCACTTCAAACTCAGTGACAGTGCATGCATGGGAGGGTTATAGTCATGTGGGACATGTGTCAATCAAGTACTGTTTCTGTAGCTTGTGAGGTCTAATTGTGTGCCATGGTGCTAATGCCTGTTTCCATTTTTTGTCTTTCATGTTTCTGCAGGGGATTACGCACTTGATGCTGTTGAGGGTGAGGACATGGTGCAGACCCAGGAGGGATCGCAGGAACGACTGGGCACCAGTGGGGCAAGGGGTGTGGTGGTGGGTGAGAACCCACTCTTGCTGCAGACCGTTCTCCCCAGGGGTGTCTCTGGGTGCACCTCCCCAGACCTCTTTTTGGGTGTTGATTCGGCTTATGAGACCTATGTGGCTTCGCAGGTAGGTGTTTCTGGGATGGATTCCGTTCTGTCCGACCCACCTGCACCAGGGGTACAGCCCACTATGGGGATGTCAGTGTTGGTAGGTCCACCTTTGGTGGTTACGGATGCAGGGCCACACTCTGCAACATCTGATCCTGTTCCTGGGCCAGCAGATCAGAGGGGGAATGCAGTCCTGCAGCCTCAGGCAGTGCCGACACAGCAAGGCACAGTTCGCCTTGCCCCAGACAGGTGTGGTGCCCGCCAACAAGGTGGCTGTACGCCACCAGGCAATACCGCATGGGAAAAATCCATATACATATGGCAAACCAACAGGGAGCAGCATCTGAGATGATTGCTCAAGCTATGGAGAGGGTGTCCACTTCCATTGTCTGCCCAGAAAGGCAGATGGAGCAACTACAGCAGGCAACAGACTCCATTTGCCAATCACTCAGGGAGGACATGTTGGCGTCCAACAGTGACAGACGGGCGGCCATGGACACTCTGCGGGAAGCCATTTCTTTAGAGTCCCAGGGCCAGAAGGAAGCCCTGAGGGTAGAAGTCCGTTACCTCAGGCAGGCTCTTGTGGAGCTTGAGGCTTCCACTGTCACGAGGACAGAACAGCTGCTGGAGCGGGTCACACGTACGCTCTCAGCAGAGATTCAGGCAACTCGGGAGGAGGTCCGGGCATCACGTCAGGTGGTGCATGGGGATCTCCGCACCATATTCCTCCAGAACGAGACCTTCCACACCTGCATGCTTGCTGCCATGGAGGACCAGACTAGGGCTTTGTGTGGGCTGCCTCCCATAGCACCACCACCTCCTGTGGCGGCAGCAGCACAGGGTGATGAGAGCGACCACAGCAATTCTGAATCTCTCATGATAGCGTAGCCGTGCAGGTCATGAGGCCATGGAGGTGTTTATTTTTCGCAATATCCACACAGGTGGCTGTTGGTGTGCACCTTGTCCTTGGACCTCCTGGGTGGCCTCCCACACCCCCCCCCAGCCCCCACATGGCCATTTTTGATTTTTGGTTTTTGATTTTTGATTTTTGAGTTTTTGTTACAGTGTGTTGCCTTGTGTGGCTCCCGTGGGCATCCACTTTATTCCGGCTAGGCACATGCAGGCTTGTCCTGAATTTGGGTTAGATGCTTGGGTTCGTGAGACACACACCCCTCCTGCTTCCCGTTTCCATGGGCTTGCAAAGGGTGTGCTCAAGTGACAGCAACTTACACAGTGACGTTGGACTCCCATGACATGTGTGGGCAGTCTGTAGTCAATACTGTGTATAGATTCCTAGTACATATTGTTGTAGTATTGTACACTGCATGGTGTATTGATGTGTGGTTGTGCATCCATGTCTCCCTCCTAATTTGCAGGTTCATTCCTCATGACTTCACAAGGCCGTCTACTTTGGAGATGGAGTTCATGTTGTAAGCAGTGCACTTCCAGATTTGCGTGGCACCAACACTGTACAGTTAGAAGTGTTTGATGTGCTAGCATCACCAGGTTGTAAGACTACGTATCCTTTAACTTAGTACTGTCATGTGAATGCTATGTTTGGGGTGGCTAGCTGCATTGTATTGTGGTAAGTCTTTGGTCATGTGTGTTGTCAGTTCTACATTAATGGGAGCATATTGTGTGTGTCCATTTTCCATTCGGGACACTGTACTTTGTGACACTTGTGTCACGTTTTGGGGATTCCTTTGTTTGCTCTCACATAGCATGACATGCCATGGTGTGTTGGGTGGCGGTGCTGGGGAGGTGTTGGGTGACATGGCACTGTTGTCATGTTGTATCTTGCAAGGGGGTAATGATTTTAGCAGCATAGAAGTGTGTCTTTTGATAACACAGCATTGGTGGTGTTTGTGTAGGTAGGGATGCACACAATGGAACACTACCAGGTGAACAATCTCAGGCTGGTATGGTTGTGACAGTTGACTGTCACTTGACTCATCATCATTGATAGTCAGCTGGTATTTGCCAGGGCTGTGTGCACTCTACAGGGGTGTGATTTTAGGTGAAGTAATTAGCCACCAGCTGCATACGGGTGCCTCAACCCGTGCCCTTTCCCCTCCCATGCGCAGCGGACGTGCATGTGATTGGGGATGTGGGGGCACCACCATGTCCACGCGCAGGCCCTGGCGTGTTGCAACGTGGTGCAGGACACATGCTGCCACTATGATCCTGCACACTACTGGGGGAGCGTATAACAGCTGCCCGCCAGAATGGTCAAGGGAGCGAAAGCGTGACTTGAGCACTCCGAATGTGTGCTCCACTATGCCCCGGGTTTCAAAATGGGCTGTGTTGTATCTTACCTCGGGTGGCGTGGTGGAGTTCCGAATTGGCGTAATCATGTGGGTGCTCAGAGGGTAGGCACTGTTCCCTGGGGAGGTGGTGATGGGTATCATTAGTGGGGTTGTGACATTACTCAGTATCTGACATGCATATATGTGCTGTGGCATTTATACTCACCAATCAGCCATGTATCACCATGCCGACCAGCTTCTAGGTCCCGGTTTAGGGTTGACATTCTGTAAATGAAACTTTCGTGGGTGGACCCTGGATAGTTGGCATATACTGAGGTGATGATTCCCTTGGCATCACATACTACCTGGATGTTGATGGAATGCCAGTGCTTGCGGTTTCTATAGATGTGCTCAGATGCCCTGGGGGGACGTAGAGCCACATGGGTGCAGTCAATGGCACGTAGCACTTTGGGGAAGTGTGCCACCACGTAGAAATCCTGGACGACAGCCTGCTTTTCTGCAGGTGTTCTGGGCAGGTATATGTGCCTGCGTACTGGTGGGCGTGCAGACATGATGGCCAAGACCTGGTGTAGGCAGCGTGACTGCGTGGCCTGTGACACCCCCCCCACTATGGCACTTGTCCGCTGAAATAATCCAGTGGCCAAGAAGTGCAGTACATTAAGGACCTTCTCCAGGGGGCTGAGTGCTTGGGAGCAGAGGGTGGGTGATGTGAGGTCATCCTCCCACTCACTGTCCAGGTCGAGTATTATGTGAGGTGGATACCTGTACCTCCCATACATGTGGTCATCAGGCATCCCAAAAAGGCTGGTTCTGGGTGTAAAAATTCTGGCCCTGACTATCCTCCTCCTCCTCCTGCGGTATCCCACAGCCACTGCTGCTAGGAATGGTATATTCATCCTGGCGTCTGAGCTTGTTTGTTGTCTGCGCGCACTTTTATGCTGCGCGGGTCGACGTACGCTTGCTTCCTGCTTGCGTATGTGTTTCCGGATTAGCGCGTCTTTTTTGGCGTGTGCGTGTGGGCATTACGTGCATTTTCCTCCTGTACTTCCATGCCCACTACAGTAATACACGTACCCCGCTCGCCCAGGCCCAATCGCGTGTAAAACTTCCCGTGAGCCCAGGAAGTACACCTACCCCGCTGGCCTAGGCACAATCGCATGTAAAACTTCCCGCAAGCCCCTGAAGTACACGTACCCCGCTCACCCAGGCCCAATCGCGTGTGAAAGTTCCCGCGAGCCCATGAAGTACACGTACCCCGCTCGCCCAGGCCCAATCGCGTGTAAAACTTCCTGCGAGCCCCTGAAGTACACGTACCCCGCTGGCCCAGGCACAATCGCGTGTAAAACTTCCAGCGAGCCCCTGAAGTACACGTACCCCGCTCGCCCAGGCCCAATCGCGTGTGAAACTTCCCGCAAGCCCCGGAAGTACACGTACCCCACTCGCCCAGGCCCAATCGCGTGTAAAACTTCCCGCGAGCCCCTGAAGTACACATACCCCGCTCGCCCAGGCCCAATCGCGTGTAAAACTTCCAGCGAGCGCCTGAAGTACACGTACCCTGCTGGCCCAGGCACAATCGCGTGTAAAACTTCCCGCGAGCCCCCGAAGTACACGTACCACGCTCGCCCAGGCACAACCGTGTGTGAAACTTCCCACGCACCCCCGAAATACACGCTATTTTTGACACAGCGGGTGTCCGTGTTTGTTGCGTACCCCTTTGCACGTCATTTTTCCTAGAGGGCCACAGTATGGGACATTCATTGGAGCTGTATATATGGCTTTTTGTTAGCGCACATTTTTTTAATGCGCAGGGATGCTACCGCCTGCCTTCGTGTGGCAGACATGTGTTAATGTACATAGTTTACTTTTGGTTTGTGTCGTGGGATCACCATTTCACTGCTGGGGGTGGGTGTGCAAGGGGACATGAGTGGGGGCCTGCTGGCAGGTGCCCTGCACTGCTGAGGGGTGGCAGTGCAAGGGGACATGAGTGGGACATGAGTGGGGGCCTGCTGGCAGGTGCCCTGCACTGCTGGGGGTGGGGGTGCAAGGGGACATGAGTGGGACATGAGTGGGCACCAGCAGGCAGGTGCCTCGCACTGCTGGGGGGTGGGTGTGCAAGGGGACATGAGTGGGGGCCTGCTGGCAGGTTCCCCGCACTGCTGGGTGTGGGGGTGCAAGGGGACATAAGTGGGGGCCTGCTGGCAGGTGCCCCGCACTGCTGGGGGGTGGGTGTGCAAGGGGACATGATTGGGGGCCTGCTGGCAGGTGCCCCGCACTGCTGGGGGGTGGGGGTGCAAGGGGACATGAGTGGGGGCTTGCTGGCAGGTTCCCCGCACTGCTGGGTGTGGGGGTGCAAGGGGACATGAGTGGGGGCCTGCTGGCAGGTTCCCCGCACTGCTGGGTGTGGGGGTGCAAGGGGACATTAGTGGGGGCCTGCAGGCAGGTGCCTCGCACTGCTGGGGGGTGGGTGTGCAAGGGGACATGAGTGGGGGCCTGCTGGCAGGTTCCCCGCACTGCTGGGTGTGGGGGTGCAAGGGGACATGAGTGGGGGCCTGCTGGCAGGTGCCCCGCACTGCTGGGGGGTGGGTGTGCAAGGGGACATGATTGGGGGCCTGCTGGCAGGTGCCCCGCACTGCTGGGGGGTGAGGGTGCAAGGGGACATGAGTGGGGGCTTGCTGGCAGGTGCCCCCCACTGCTGGGGGGTAGGTGTGCAAGGGGGCTTGAGTGGGGGCCTGCTGGCAGGTGCCCTGCACTGCTGGGGGGTGGGGGTACAAGGGGACATGAGTGGGACATGAATGGGGGCCTGCTGGCAGGTGCCCTGCACTGCTGGGGGGTGGGGGCGGAAGGAGACATGAGTGGGGGCCTGCTGGCAGGTGCCCTGCACTGCTGGGGTGTGGGGGTGGAGGGGGTCATGCGTTGGTGATCAGTAGTGCAAGCTGACATGTGGCTTGCCTGGGGGGCATGCCCATGGTGGATGGGCTGCCTGCGGGACATGAAGTCCCCTGTGGTGTGGGCTGCCTGCAGGGGCCGTGGAGGGTGTAGAGGGAACACCTGGGAGGACCCACACTGCCAATTCACGTGTAGGACTCCCCTGCACCCCAGATATACACATACCCCACTCGCACAGGGCCTGTCGCGTGTGATACTTCCCGCGCACCCCCGAAATACACGTATCCCACTCGCCCAAGGCCAATCGCGTGTGAAAATTCCCACGCACCCCAGATTTACACGTACCCAGGCCAATCGCGCGTGAAACTTCACGCAAACCCCAGGAATACACTCACCCCACTCGCACAGGGCCTATCATGTTTGAGATTTCCCACAAACCCGGATTTACACGTACCCAGGCCAATTGCGTGTGCAACCTCACGCAAACCCCAGGAATACACGCACCCCACTCGCACAGGGCCTATCGCGTGTGAAACTTCCCGCAAACCCCTGGAAAAACACGTATCCCGCTCCCCCAGGCACGATCGCGTGTAGGACTTCACGCGCACCCCTGAAATACATGTACCCCGCTCCCCTAGGCCCGATAACGTGTAAAACTTCCCGCGCACACCCGAAATACACGCACAAGCTAATTTTTCACACAGCGGGTGTCGCTGTTTGTCACGTACCCCTATGGGACATTCATCAGAGCTGTATATTCGTGCTTTTTGTTAGCGCGCAATTTGGCACACTTTTTTTCCAGCACAGGGACGCTACTGCCTGCCTTCGTGTGGCGGACGGGTTTGGGTCTATGCGCGTCTTTACCGGTGCGCTGGTTTGCCCTATTCGATTCCATGAATACGTGTTGTAGGCGAGCGTGTGGGTGTTCCACGCACTTGGCTCCTGTACTTCCCCCGTGACGCCCACATTTTCACGAGTTGTTCCCCATTCCGAGTGTTACGCCCCGTGTTCTGCCTACTTTTGTTATGTGCGCTGCGCTATGTGCACTTTCGCTGTGGCCTTAGCGCACGCCATTAGATGACCGTTGCCCTGGCGTGCGCCGCATACTTTTTCAGCGCACATCCCTGATTTTACTCGTGCACGGACTTCCATGAATAGATGTGCGCTGGTTTCCCTGCGATATTCGCACTTGCACTGCAATTTTCGCTCTTTCACTGCGAATTGCACGTTTTCGCACGCTTGCGCTGACATTATCGGCGCACATTAATTCCATGTATCAGCGTGTAAATGAGTGCAGAAGAAATTGTGTAAATATGCCATTGAAGGGGCAATGTTAATGTATAGCCGCCTACCCGCACCCAACTGACACTGGATGCTGGTGACACCAGGAGAGGAGGGGTAATAACTATATCCCGGGCACCAGGATGCCTACCCCGATGAACTATGCAATGCACCATAAAACCCATGCAGCAAACTGTTTGGTTATCATTTGAAGGTTATCATTAAATTTTGGCATAAACGTATTGCTTGAATTGAAAGCGACACACTGAAATGCATACCAATAAAAACATTTTAAAATAAAATAAAATGAAGGGGCAATGTTAATGAGGAGAGAAGGCGTAGGATCGCAACAGACTGCAGGTATGCTGCAGGTGAATAGCCAACAGCAGTCATAGCAAGGAGGAAATGGGTTTATGCAGAGAGGTAGAGGAGGATTCCGTGGAAGAGGAAGCTTTCAAAATAATCAAGGACATTTTCAGAATAGTCAAGATAGTAACCAAGGTATGCAGGATGGTGTCAGGGAACTTGACACACGTTTGAATCATTATGCTCCAAGATTTGGTGCCATGGGCTTAGAAAATCCAAGATGGCCGAAAAGCCCACATTTGCGCCAGAATCCAGGAAAACCGCACATTTTTTGCGCACACCAAAATGGTTGCTTGACCTGCCACCCACTAGTGCGAGCGTGAGGGGCCAGAAGCACCATGAGTGAAGCGTGGTGCCAAAGGAAAAACAGCAGTGCCTGTTAGCTCAAAAAGCGCTTTGAAATCACCTTTGTTTCTCTGAATGAAAGCTCAAAATGCCTATTTCAAACATCGCAAGACATTCAAAAATCTTACTAAACACCAGCAGACATCTGGCAGAATGAAGTCTTGTGTGCACACAAAATCTGGAAAGATGAAGAGCCTAAAATGATGTTTATAACAAAACTGGCTGAGCTGTGGATGTCAGCAGCTTAAGTGAAATCGGATTTAAAGACACTAAAATCGAAATGTTTAAAATAAATGACTGACCTACTTTTGAGTGTCACATAGGTTGCAACTGTTTAAATGTCATAGTTTTGAACGTAGAATCAGCGTTATAGCTGCATGTGTCAAAATTGTAAGTTTGATTTGAATGAAGAAAACTGGAACATAAGTGACATTTGGCTGAAGCCTGGCTTAAAGAGATTGAATTTTGCCCGGCAACTACCCCGACAGGAGTTGAAACTTGCCCAGCAACTACATTCACAGGCCTGGCTGCATTTTGCTGCCCCCACCAAAAGGAGATCACACCTCTCTGATTGAATTAGGGGGGGGGGTACCTGAGACTGCAGGAAACTGAACAATGTACTTTCCTTGGCTCAGGCAAATGCTAAATCAGGGGGTCGTAAATGGCTTCCTGCCGGAAGAAAATGGCAGGGGCACTGCCTCTGTGAGCCAGCTGAGCTTGGAGGCGGGGACAGACAGAAATCCCCCCATGTACTTTGGAACCTAAACCACACCCATCTGGGCCAGACCATAATTTTAGAAAGATGGATAATTCATAGTACATAATTGTCAAAATTATATCAATAATATCATGATTCCTGTGATTTTTCTGTGCACATTTTAAGAGGTGTTAGGACTCTGTGGTATGTTCTGGGGGGTAGTAGCGGAAAATAGGGTATTACTCCTAATGTATGTGTGTTAAAAATCTGACACTTCATCATCTGATGCCCATATTCCTTGCGCACATTTGTGTAAATTCTGGAAAAGTTTAGAGGTTGTGTTCTGGATGAAAAGGGCAGAATTCTGTCAGAAGTGAACACAACATCTTACAAAGACAGGGATCGGATGGTTTGGTGCTACAGAAAATATGTTAACTGGACATATAATTTTAGAAAAATTGTACATAGATAAATATGCATTTAAGTCAAAAATAGATTTGTGTGCAAAGTGACAAGGGGAGTGTTCTTTCTGTACGCCATAAAAAGGATGCCGGATGACTAACAATTCAGT
The DNA here is from genome assembly GCF_040938575.1 of Ambystoma mexicanum. NCBI lineage: Eukaryota > Metazoa > Chordata > Amphibia > Caudata > Ambystomatidae > Ambystoma > Ambystoma mexicanum. The sequence continues at coordinate 358,587,479 of NC_090928.1, forward strand.
TCCCCAGTCAGGCGACAGAGAATCCTATAGCCTATCAGGAACCTCAGAGGTTTGGTCATAGAAAGTCAGCCTTCCCACCCACTTTCAAAAGACATAAAAAGAGCCACTGAGACCCAAGGAGAGGCTCCCTTTCCACTTTCTTGTGAAGCACTTTACCGGACCAGAAAATATCCAGAAGGACCATAGACTCCAGATAGATTCCAGAACTTGAAGCAGAGAGGCCTAAACCAAAAGCTGAATACTTCTCAGCAGGCCTCAGAATCCAGCAACCTAACCAAACTATTCAACAGCTGGGCGAGCTGTTTGATTCTGACTAGAACCCTGTTCCAGAACCCAGAAAGCAGAGCTGTATCCAGATTGCTGTGCAGTGCCGATAGAAGACCAGACCCAGACCAGACTGCAGTGCGAGAACTTTTGCCAAAACCAGAGACCGGACCAGACCACTCTGCAGTGCCAGAACTTTTTCCAGAACCAGAGATCCAGACCAGCAGAGCAGAGAGAACCGCAGCTAAACCTGTTGACCAGATCTGAGACTAGGCCCATTCCTTCCAAATTTATAGTGTAAGTACCCACAGAACTGTGCATAGTCATCTCTTAGTTTAAAATAATCTAATTCAAACCATTTCCACCTAGTTAGAACTGCATAAAAATCGTGTGTCCATTCTGTGATTTCAAACCTGTGAAAGTGTCAGTTGCCATTGGAATCTTACTTTATTTCTGAAAATCTACCTGCACAAAACCGTCCGTATCCTTTGAACCGCGTGTGCTAGGAACAGGATCCAACTTTCATTCTAAAGCTAAGATCCTCAGCTTTCCAACAAGCCCAGCGCCCCCTTTCTACTCCTTATAGTTTTTCCATAATCACGCTCAACGCACTCAGAAAAAGTGCAGTGAATTGCAATTTGGCTCAGTTTTACCACACGTTAAAAATCGCTGTCTTTTGCTTGCAACTGCTGAAAATTAATTTTCAATCTGATAATAATTCCTGATTAATTGCTAGTGTTGACCCGAACTCATTCAAAGTAGCTGTCACCTACCCTGAATCTCCTATAGGGAATTAAAATCATTTTTAGCATATTTTCACTTCTTTGCAAATCCCTTTTAAAGTATTCTTGCCCGTGTTTTAAAATCATCCCTGTTGCTCTGAGCTTGCTAGGGGGGAACTGAATTGGTGTTGCATTTGATTGTATTCCTGAAAATTGTGTGCTCCCCTTCCATCCCCTTATATTGCAAAGGGGGGAGTGAATTGTCAAAAGAATAAGTGTTCATATTATCTCTTGTGGAAACCATCTTAGTTATTTCTGTGCTGCATTCTTTTCCATCATTGCATTTCCTTGAACCCATAAAAGCATTCTCAGCTACTTTATCCTCTCTATACCAACTCCTAGTAATTAAAAAAGTGTGCTAGTGTAATATTATCCATTGTTGATCACTGTCATATTCATAAGTGTGCTATCAAATATTAATTTATTTATAAAAGTGGTATATATATCCTGTTTAATTGTTCAAATAAATCTTTTAATTTGCAAAACAAACCTACTTCTTGGCTCAGTGAGGTCAGGGGGATTCAAAGAGAGGGGCGTTTTACAAGGGTTTATCATCCAGATCTATGAACTTGTCATAAAAATATATAATTAAGGGCTTCCCTTGGGCATCCCAGACTCGGCATTGACTTAGTTGGAGTGCTGAATTGAGGTCACTTAACAGAGTGGGGGCTCGAGCCGGGACGTCTGGATTAGATCTACCACTTGTACAGCTTAATACAGTGTGCTAACTGACAGGATATATAAATCTTGTTGGATCACCACGCTGTGTTACACTGTAAAATCACCCCTCAAAAGAAGGACGCTGTAAAGAGACGGTCTGTTTTGCAAAATAAAATACAAACTTCTGTATGTCAGGAAGGAAATCAATTTCCAGAATAACAACATTGGTAGATATGAAGATAGCTAGAGAGCACCTCTTACATAAACTGTTTGTGAGAGGTGAATGGTCTGAACAGGACCAGAATGTATGCCTGCAGGTGATCACACAACAGGTCAATGCGACTGGGTTAGACAGTTGTAAAGATCAGGGTCCCTTACACGTGGCCGTGAGAGAAATATGCATGGCCCCTAAGGCCAAAGATGACCACAACAAGATTGTTAGGGCAGCGGCATATTTGTATTTATATATGGGAGCCATACAGGACAAATGTGCTGAAGGCCAAGATCTGGCAAATAGGCAATAGATGGCATTAGAGAAGGCCCAATCTGATCTGGTCTCTTCTGAGCAGAGGCTGCAGAGGAGCCAGGAGTCATAAAATGATAGTAGGCAGTATATCATTAAAATAAAAGAGGATATGGGTATCCTGCAACAGGAAAAGTCTGACCAGGATACCAGATTTCTGGCCTTGCAGAAGGAGTACCAAGAAGGTTTGGACGCCATACTGCAGAGCCAGAAAAAGCTGGAGCAACAACTGGACTTCAATAGGGCATTCGCAGAGCATGTAGTCACTCTGCAAAGCCACCTAGATAGGGAGAAGGCAGAGAGCAACAAACTGATTCTGAAAGACCTGGATAACCAGACAGAATTTGAGGAAGAGCGCCAGAAAGCTGGTGCCCTTAAAAGGCAGAGGGACGACCTGGCGGTGCAGATGCAGGCTCTTAGTCAGGAAAGGGACACCTTAGGCCAGGAAGTCTGCCAATTAAAAGGAAAAATCGAAGAAAATCACTTGGCCCTCCAGGGACTGGGTGACCTCCAAAAAGAGCATCAAAACTTGTTGGAGCACACCAGGAGGGTGGAAGATGCTCTGGCAAGAAAGGAACAGGCCAGTAGGGATGGAACTCAGGAGGTAACCCTCCTAGGGCAAAGACTGGCCCAGTATTCCAGGACCAACCAGGAGGCACAGAGAGAAAATGAGGATCTCTGTCAGTACAATGATAGGCTCCAGCAACAGGTAGCCATGCAGGAGAGACTGATAGAGTCTAGTAAGGCCTTGACGGAGGAAATGAAAGCACAGGCTCTTGCATGTCAACAAGGAGCAGGGGCTGATAGAGATGAGGTTCGCTGGGAAAGGGAAACACTTGAGCATAACCTCAGGAGCCCTAGTACCAGAGGCCTTCACCTCTCCCAGTCCCTGTCTCTGCCACCCCCATGTCCCCTGGCGTACATGAGCACAGGGACACAGGGATGGCAGATTACTATCCAGCCAAAAGTATGGGGCTCATAGGCCAGTACCACCCAGGAATGTATGGGTGGGCATCCGGGTATGGGCACCTAAGAACAGTGCAATTTAGTGGGGAACCCCAGGAGAGTAGGCCCACTAAGGGCATCCTGAAAACCTCTGCCCAGTTAGGTCAGTGGGGGGTACCCATCAAATCCTGGCAGCAAGGAGGGATCTAAAGACTCCTCTGAGCATCACAGGACACAGGAGACCAGGTCCCCACATTCTGCCAGCCATTCCCAGGCTCGCAGAATCCGGGAAAACCTGGAAGATCAGACGGGCACCTCTGGGAGCAGTGCTTCTGAGTAAGAGGATGAATGGACCAGGGTTACCCGAACCAAAAAGGCCAATAAGGCAAAAAGGGACTTGCTAAGGACCCCTTAAAACAGACTAAGGCAATAAGGAGTGTCATCACCTCTTATCACAAGAACGCAAGTATTCTGTTTGGGAACACTTGGAGCTTTATGAGCAAATGATGGAGACTTTCCATTTGAAGGACAGCAGTAGCGGCATTCAGTATGTAAAATGGACATTCTCCTCAGAATACTCCATGTTTCTTTGAGGGCCTGGAGGACCAAAACCATTCAAGATGGTCCACATATAGGGCGGCCATCTTGAAACATTTTTCTGTTCACCGGAATCCCCAAGAGGCTCGCAAGGCAGCCTACAATTTGCAATGTGGGGAGGATCAGGCCCCACAAGAATTTGTGCAGAAATTGAAGTGTGCCTTTGTGCAGACTACCAGAAGGGTGCTCACGGACAGCAAAGAGTTTGTAAATACGTTTTTCCATACCTTACCCAAATACATAATGACCCAGCTAGTGAAAGATTTTCATGAGAAAAGGTCACTAGACTGGGTCATTGAACAGGCCACCCGAATCTATGAGGTGCAGAAGCCCATAGAAAATAAAAATAACGCCCAGAAAAGTCCCAAACCGACCAGCACCCTTGCTGCTGCCAAGGTGGCAGAGGTAAAGGTTGCCCCCATTTTAGATTTGGAGATGGGGGGGCTAAAAACTTGCCTGCGCAGAACAACTCTAAGCCCAGAAGGCCCTCGGGCCAGTCACAAACAGGGAGTCAAGGAGGTAGTCCCACAAACGGGATCCCTCATTCCCCTGATTATGTAAGTCCCTGTTACAAGGGAAACTGACCCATCCTGGGTTATGTGTGGACTCCTCCGGCTTAAGGGGGGGATCCAGCCAAGCACCTATCCCAGGGAATTCCCCTCCTAACTTTCCACAGGAGGGCAGAAATTCTCCAAACCCTGGGCAGAACTTTTTCCCCAGGTATCCACCCAACTTCCAGCCCCAAATCATCCATCCTTCTTTGCCCAATTCCCTGAGCCCAGACCACCTAATCCGGGAGAGGGGAGGCCAAGGGTGGAGGGGTACCCAAATCTTCCCAACCCGGGGTACTACCAGAGAAGGGATAGCTACCCTTCCCGGGATCAGCCTGAGCGGGTTTCACAGTAAGAGCGCCAGGTCCAAAATATGGCACAGGATGTGGGTCACATGCTGAGGGCTCAACAGAACCATCAGATGGGCATGCCGGCGCAGAATGCCCCAAACTCTGGGCCTGGTGCTCCAGAACAATGACAGGGCAGCACCCCGATAACCCACCGGTTCCCAAAGAGGAGGCACAAGGGGAAGGGGGTGTAAAGCGTTGGAGGAAGCTTCCTTCCCCACTTGTAAACAGCCCCTGGAAACCCAGGAACCGGAAACAAAGTCTCCTACCCCTGAAAGTCTGCCACCCAAGGAACAGAGAGGAGGTAGGAGAAACAAAGGACCCAAACAGACCCAGTTTGTGGAGGAGGTACAGATCTTCCAATTTGAGGGAGAGGGATCCTCAGAGGATCCTGGGAAAAGGATCTTCTCCTTCAGAGATGGGGGAACTCCTCCCAAAGAAAAATGGGTCCCAAGGGATTGAATCCCGACTAGGGAGATGTGGGGACTGAGCTAGCGCCGCCCATCATCTCATCCCAGAAGCAACCGCATCAAAATCACCTGGTTCAAACCCATCCTGGTGACTGCCTCCAAAAAGGGGGAGAGGGTGGCCCAGAACCAGGGGAACCCACAATGGCTCTGATTTCCAGTTGCCAACTTTTTCTTGCAGATTCCCATGACTCTCCACAGAATCTGCCCAAATCTCTTCTCTCGCAATGTCCAAAACTAAAAAATTAGCCCACCAGTTGTCCAAAAATGTGCATTATCTGTGCCCCCTTGAGGAGAAGGAGGGAAGATATTATGCCCCGGTACAAGTACAGGGGCAGGGTACAATTTTGCCACTGGTGGACACTCGATCCCAAGCTACCCTTTTGTCTGAAAAATGCCTTTGATAAACTAAATGCAGGAAGGGGGGAGATTTACTGAATTCCTCTCACCTCTCTTCCTGGACAACTTCAGAACTTTGACGGGAAGGAAATTCCCATCGAGGGGACTACAGATTTGGACATTAAAATTGGGTGACACAAGGTGAAACACCCGGTCATAGCAGTGACTCCAGAGGGCACCCCTTGTTTACTAGGGAATGACCTCCTGAGAAGGTTGTCACCCCTAATAGATTGCGTAAACAAGGTCCTCTGGACCCAGACTAGCCGACCAATAAAATTAAAAAAGAGTGTCAACCATGTTAGTTTAAACGGCACATGCCACGTGGTTGAACAAAAATCTGACCAAGTAGAATTTCACTTCCAGAACAACCAAATTCCAGACGTGACAGTAATAGCAGTAGGACAACAGACCGGTGATGGGCGGTCCTCTATATTTCTGAAAATCAACCTTCCTTCCAGTTTAAGGTGGTATTCCACACTGGAAGGAAACACTCTGAAATTCTTTACTAATCCACAATCAGACATTCCCACTCCAACAGTCCAGAAAGATGTGAAATCAGCTCAGAGCTTGGCTGATAATCAGCAAATTGGAGAGCAGTTGTTCATCCCTGTTCAGTTAAATGATGGGAAGGACTCTGTTCTCACCTGAGTGTGTGTGAACAACGGTAAGAGCTTCATCAGCGAAGCCATGTTCTACCAACTCCCAAAGGATCCAGCCATTCCCACATTCAAACTGATAGACACATAGGAAATGGACCTGGAAGCTCCCAACTCCAAACATCTCCTGCCAAGCAGGCGTATGCTCAAAATCTCCATTGGCAACAAGAGCATAGTCCATAATTGTTGGGTCGTGCGAGACATCACTGCCGCCTTTTACTTAGGCAGTGATATTCTCAATCGCTTTGCCATTAGTTTGGACCTAATAAACTTCAAAGCTTGGTCCCGATTAGCGGATAATCCCATGGGCTTTGATGATCCAGAAAAAGCATTTAGGTCGGCTCAACTGCTACCTTATGCAGTTGAAATTCAGATTAAAGAGGAAGTCAACATCCCAGAAAATACCCGACAATTCTCCCTGGAAGTGAAAGTTAAAAGAGGACCAAAATTGAAAAACCCTGATGCTTATATTCATCTAAATGCTTCTCTCCAACAGCAAGGGTTAGGGGTAAACCCAACACCATTAGTCAACATAGAACATGACACCATTCCAATAGAGGTGGATAACAGTGACTTAAAGAGTATTACTCTAGCGGCAGGCACAATTATTGGAATGGCGGTCGATGACTGACGTTTCTCCATTGATTTAGGAAATGAACTGTTAGGACCAATCCCCAAGGACTGTTTTCACAGTGACAGTGATGACAACACAACACCAGACAGGATCTATACCCGGCATGGGGGGAACTTCCTGGTGTACACTTCCTGCCCATATGGTAAGGAAGATGTGACTTGTGACTTCAGAAGGGATGAGGTGATTTTCCGCTGTCTATGTGGATGGATGCTCTTACCATGTTGACAACAATGGGGAAAAAGAACTTGTGGCCGGCGTAGGAAATGCATGTGTGAATGAATCCCCAGAACCCTCCGCTGGGTACAAAATTGGTCCCCGAAGTCGTCAGGTGGCAGAGTTGATGGCTGTGCATCAGGCCATCCTCACTGCTGTCCAACATCAACTCCACAAACTGGTCATAATCACAGATTCAGATTATGTATGGAACGGGTTCATGGAGCACCTGGTTAATTGGAAAACCAGAGGCATGTTATGTGCTAATAACAAACCCTTGAAACATGGGAAGTTAATCCAAAATATTGATGATCTGGTCACCGCGAATGGGATGGCCATCTACAGGAAGAAGATCAAGGGTCATTCCAAAGTAGACGGACCAGACAATACTGGAAATGACTTAGCTGATCATCTGGCCAAAACCGGGGCCATCCAAGGGGATCTAATAAAGATTGAGTCCCTGTTGGGGGAAATCCAGGTCACTGCTATCACTAGGTCCCAGACAAATGCTCACAATGATCTTTCAACTGCACAATGGAGTAAGGAGACCCCAGATGCTGATTTGATTACGGCTCAGAAGGGGGATCCAATAATTGTTAAGTTTTACCAGCACATTGAGGACCCTGAGAACTTTCCCCTCATGGATACCGATTACATTGGGAAAGAGGACCTCAGAGTGTTGATGAAATGTCCAAAAATGTTCCGAATCCAAGACGGTTTGTTGGTAAGGAAATCCCAAGCTGGCCTTGATCAGTGGGTGGTTCCTACCTCATTCCGAAGCCTGATGTTAAGTCAAGCCCATGATGCGGCCACCGCCGGTCATAGGGGGTTTCATACAACACTTGAGATCTTAAGAGAGGTTGCATACTGGCCACACATGAGGCAGGACCTCAACCAATACTTAAAGGGGTGTCTTGTGTGTGCACAATTTCAGCCAACATCCCTCACACACCGTGCGCCTCTCCAAAAGAGGGGGATGACACTTCCATGGTCAGATTTGAAAGTCGACTACATAGGGCCTGTGATTCGCTCCTCTACGGGGAATAAGTACATGTTGACGATGACATGCTTATTTACTAAATGGGTGGAATGTCTCCCAGCCCCAAACTGCAAGGCAGAAACAGCAGCTGCCCTGATGATCAACCACATCTTTTCCCGTTTTGGTCTACCCCAAAGGATTGAGTCAGACAGAGGTAGCCATTTTACCAGCGAAGTAATGACTAAGATGTGGGAGATACTGGGGGTTAAAAGGAAGCTACACATTGCTTACCGACCAGCTTCTTCTGGGGCAGTAGAACATTACAACCGAACCATTGTAAGCATATTAATAAAGTTTGTGGCAGATTCTGGGCCAAGTTGGGATATCCGATTACCTCTGGTCCTAATGGCCATCATATCTACCCCTTCATCTGCAACTAAAATGTCACCGTTTGAGCTGATGACTGGACGCGGGATGGTGCTTCCCCAGCATTTGCTCTACAGGACCCAAGAGCAAACCTTGATCAATGCCTCCACAACGCATGAGTATGTTGAAAATTTAAGGAAACACCTCCAACATGCTTTTGCCTACGCTCAGCGAAACCTAGAAAGATCAGCCGATAGTATGAAGACTCATTATGATTTGAAGACTACTATGAAATAATACAATGTGGGAGACCAGGTCTATCAATACAGTTTCCAGAGGAACCAGGCCAAACAGCGGAAATTTCTGCCTACATGGAAGGGACCTTTTGAAATCGTAGACAAGATCTCCCCAGTCGCCTACAAGATCCGCATCCCCAAGGGTAGTTTGGCGGAAGGGGAAGGCAAGTGGGTCCATATGAATCAGCTAAAGTGTTGCCATCCCAGGCACACTCTGCAGCAACTGGAGGAGTCCTCTGCAATCCCAGAGGGGGCCGCTCCAGAGTAATACATTTCCAACCCTTAAATATCCCACATATAGTCTCTAAAATATTATGATAAGAATGCAAATGTCTACTGATGTATAAAATGTATATGTTCGCTCCACCCTTAATAGTGGTGGGGAAATGTCTATGAATATGTTTCTGCCGCTTTTGCTTTGTCATCCTAGGAGAGATGAAACCATGGAGACTGACCCAGGAGGATGACCCGGGGACCGGGAGCAAAGATCCGAGGGGCCCGGGCTACCGCCCGAAACTCCCAACAGGACCGGCGAGGAGAACCGATCGATCCACCCTGACGGAGGAAAAGATGCTGAACTTTGCCATCTGCGGAATCGGAAGAAGATGATGCAGCGTGTGGATCAAAAAATCCTTTGCGCCCGACTCCCCCTTTCTACTCCTTATAGTTTTTCCGTAATCACGCTCGCCACACTCAGAAAATGTGCTGCGAATTGCAATTTGGCTCAGTTTTACCACACGTTAAAAATCGCTGTCTTTTGCTTGCAACTGCTGAAATTCGTTTTCAATCTGATAATCATTCCTGATTAATTGCTAGTGTTGACCTGAACTTATTCAAAGTAGCTGTCACCTACCCTGAATCTCCTATAGGGAATTAAAATCGTTTTTAGCATATTTTAACTTCTTTGCAAATCCCATTTAAAGTATTCTTGCCCGTGTTTTAAAATCATCCCTGTTGCTCTGAGCTTGCTAGGGGGGAACTGAATTGGTGTTGCATTTGATTGTATTCCTGAAAATTGTGTGCTCTCCTTCCATCCCCTTATATTGCATAGGGGGGGAGTGAATTGTCAAAAGAAAAAGTGCTCATATTATCTCTTGTGGAAACCATCTTAGTTATTTCTGTGCTGCATTCTTTTCCATCATTGCATTTCCTTGAACCCATAAAATCATTTTCAGCTACTTTATCCTCTCTATACCAACTCCTAAGTAATTAAAATAGTGTGCTAGTGTAATATTATCCATTGTTGATCAATGTCATATTCATAAGTGTGCTATCAAACATTAATTTATTTATAAAAGTGTGATATATATCTTGTTTATTTTTTCAAATCTTTTAATTTGCCAAACAAACCTACTTCTTGGCTCAGCGAGGTCAGGGGGATTCAAAGAGAGGGGCGTTATACAAGGGTTTATCATCCAGATCTATGAACTTGCCATAAAAATATATAATTAAGGGCTTCCCTTGGGCATCCCAGACTCGGCATTGACTTAGTTGGAGTGCTGAATTGAGGTCACTTAACAATGGGCAAGTCAGGAGATTCCCTCTTGTATGCTGGACATGTGGAATGACAGGACATATAGCGCAAACATATAGGAGTGAAGGGTATATACAGAATGGGCAATTCTCAAGAGGGGGGAATAGCTCATCCTCCAGCATATAGCCCACAATGTAGAAATGGGTCTACCCAAGATCAAACAGTGTATCAGACACAAGCACCATGAACACAGCAGACTTCGCAATTTCATCAAACACCATAGAGTCCACCACAGGGACAATCGCAGCATGCACCCATGCAAATACAGCAAAGCGCAAACACAGGACAATTGTTGACTACCAGGGTAGGAGGTGTCACTGTCGAGGATGGGAATCCCTTTATAGGTACAGGGATAAGTATGCATCCACAATAGGACAGTACACTGGGGGACCTGATATGTTCAGTACTGTCATATGTCCGTGACGCTTAACCCTAATGAGGAATCGAGGGTTGACATCACGATAGGAGGCAAATCCCTGGAAGTGCCAGGAAGTGCTGTTTGGGGTGTTGCTCTGAGCTTTGTACTCCATCAAGCCTCCTGCACCCTTGCTGTAAGGACTTGCTTTCTACCACCAGACGCCGTCGGCAAGAAGAAACACAGCGTTCTAAAGGCGTATGAAACATCAAGAACTACAAGACCTGCCAATCACAGTGGAAAGCTCCCTCCCCCCCTGTGCCCGCCCCCAAGACTTCTTACAACAAGGCACGGGTCTGTGCACGTGTGCACGGACCACGGAAGTGCCTGGAAGTGCTGTTTGGGCTGTTACTCTGAGCTTTGTGCTCCATCAAGCCTCCTGCACCCTTGCTGTAAGGACTTGCTTTATGCCACCAGACGCCGTCGGCAAGAAGAAGCACGGCGTTCTAAAGGCGTTCGAAACATCAAGAACTACAAGTAACTATCAGTCGTGATTGAACTCTAATACTGGGACTATAGTATACTTGACTCTTGCCACCTAATCTTGTGGGCCAGTACTTTGTTCATTGAGCCAGTACTTTGTTGATTGAAAATGCATAACGTTCTCACCTTGTGTAATTCTGTCACTGAGCTCGATTTTTGAAATACGTACTCAAACGCCCCCTTCTCTCTTTTTCCTCATAGGACCTGCCAATCACGGTGGAAAGCTCCCTCCCCCCCTGCGCCTGACCCCAAGACTTCCTACAACAAGGCACGGGTCTGCACCCGCGCGCGCACCCCGGAAATGCCTAGAAGTGCTGTTTGGGCTGTTACTCTGAGCTTTGTGGTCCATCAAGCCTCCTGCACCCTTGCTGTAAGGACTTGCTTTCTGCCACCAGATGCCATCGGCAAGAAGAAGCACAGCATTCTAAAGGCGTTCGAAACATCAAGAAATACAAGTAACTATCAGTCATGATTGAACTCTAATACTGGGACTATAGTATACTTGACTCTTGCCACCTAATCTTGTGGGCCACTCCCCCACAAAATTCTCTATGATTACAGAGAATTTTCCTAAATCCATAAAAAAATATTATGGGGAAATGTTAAGTCTATTAACAAATATTGACGCAACAATTGATGATCTGAAGATGCGCCCAGTATTTGTTAAAAAAAAGTTATACGAACATGACTGGAGAATTACCCTTGAGACTCTTCCAACACTAATACTGTACACGGAAATTGCACAGTTTATTACCAATTATACTCCAAGAGCTAGATACTTGATGCAATTCCCGGGCAAATCAGACCGGGACACATATTTACGATTTAAGCTAACACAATTTCCGACTATTGAAAAAATCCAACACTGGAGAATTATGCCTGCAGGGATCACACACGTTGGATGTCGATATTGTGGTAATAATGCCATAAAGGAAACACTAAAGCATGTTTACTGCAGGTATTTTGAAACACAGCGCAACACCATATTTGGCCAAAACAACGCCAGTATAAAGACACAAAGGGGAGAATGGCTGTGGATCCGGTGCATGTGGGGCACAAACGTAACGCTGATTTTGTCATTGACAATGTTTGTGCGTATTATTAACGTGGAACTTCAACAAAAACTAGTTGAATATAATGCATGGGCGAGTCCAGACCTGTAAATGATGTTCTATGAGTTATACTGAAAAATTATGCAGGGTAGTACTTTGCTAGATAGATGGCCAATGTTTTAGCACTCACATCAATGTTATGAGGTCCTAAGTAATAGATGTGGTCCATCTCACAAGGCTCCAGTAAACTTAGCATTTGACCACATGTGGAAATCTAACAAATGTCTTTCTATCTAATGACATTCCAATAATGCAAAGAGGAGCTATGCAAAGAGGAGCTGTGTGATGTAGTATTCTAATTGAAATTGTGAAGATCCAGTGTCTGGGCACATATAAAAAAATCCAACGAAAGGTTGGTACTAAATGAAATAGTATAAATGCAACATGTTTTGTGTGATGTAATGGCTTAACTGTAACTTGTATATTATGAATTGTAAATATGATTTTAGATCCTTTTGTATGTAGTGTAAATGATATATGAATTATTAGGAAATGATGTACAAAGAAAAAGTCAAATGGAAAAATATTGTGGAAAGAAAGAATATGAAGGAAATTGTAAAAGTTTGTAAAACGAACTAAACACAGCAAATAAACAAATAAAATATACTTTCACTAATAAAAAGAAAAAAAGGAGGTAAATCATTTTCTTTTTTAATAGACACTGGAGCAACTCGCTCATGTATATGAAAGGGAAAATGTTTACTTTCAGGAAATGCCATAAATGCTCAGGTTTTCACAGGAGCTACAAGTAGAGTTTCTTTTACTGAAAAATTGCCAGTTTCAATTGGAGAATGTGACATGTCTGTTCCATTATTGTATTTAAAACAGACACCAGTCAATATACTAGGTTGGGATTAAATGACAAAGTTGAATATGACAATCTCCTTCACTGAGAGGGCATAGTATGTTCGACACCAGGAATACATTAAATGTAAGTGAATTTATTATGGCATTCACAGGCAAATAGCCTTGCGAGGGAAGCCATTGGAGCCCGAGGTTTTTTATTATGGAGTGCATATTTTGTTGACATGGCTACCTGGATTAGTGGGCAAGGTGATGAGAATACCTGACGAATTTTTATTTAGGCCATAAATGCCCATGAATGAGGAAGGGGGACAGATATTCCCATTGGAATTACAGGCAGCCATAGTACAGGGAGAATTGCCCATGCTCAAAGGATTTGATGATGAAGGCAGGCCGTGGAGAACAGTGATTGATATTGAGGAAGGTTTTAAATTAACTGACGTCACTGATGAGGATATGTTTAAAGATGATTAATCAGATGACGAGGAGGTGCTTGAAATAAGAATCACATATTGTATTAGAACAGAAAGGAGAGAGATCCCGCAGCGAATAGTGATCATGCAACAATTACTCACACATTTGGATGAGGACATGGGCAACGTGCCAATTTCTTTATGGACAACAGGTCCTTATGACGTTTGACTATTGAAGGAGGTAGGAAAGGTTAAGATTATGTTGAAACCAGGAGCAATTCTGCCCCGAGTGAGACAGTACCCATGTCCCAAGAAGTGGATGAGGGGATTGATAAGACTATATCAGCTATAATGGATCAAGGCATTCTAGCTACGCCAGAGTCGTCATGCAATACAGCAGTGTATCCGATCAAGAAATCAAAGGGGGGGTTGTGGCATTTAATTCAAGATATGCGCCCAATTAACCAGATTGAAAAGGCAGAGTTTGCTCTAGTTACTAATCCAGCATCAATTGTATGCAATATCCCAGTTGAGGTGAGATATTTCACATTGATTGACTTGAAAAATGAATTTTACCCAATCCCGTTGCACAAGGACTCCGAAGATATTACCTTGTTTACGTTCCGTCAGACTAAACTGAAAAGCACAAGGTTGCCCCAAGGGTATTGTGAGCCTCCATCAATTTTCAATAGAGTCCTGCAGATGGAATTGAGCAATATAGATTTTCAGAGTGTTGTGTTGCAATACGTAGATGACATTTTAATTTGCAGCACGTCAGAAGAAGAGTGTAGACGAGACTCAATTCAGGTGATGATTATTCTTGCAGAGAAAGGATAAAAGGTCAACTACAGCGCCCAGTAGCCATTGCACTAGTTAAATACACAGCACACACTAAGAGAACAGACTTTATCTGGCGCAGAAATCAAGCCACAGACGAGGAAGCAAAAAGGGTTTCATATTCATTACACGTAATGACTTTTGATACGCCTGATGTGAAAGAGAATATTGTGGTGATGATGATTGTGAATGAAAGTTTTAACAATTTGTCAAAAAACAGCTTATGGAAGTTCAGGATGGTGTTTCTCAGGAAGAAAAAGATTTATGGCGACAGAACAGCACTGGTAAACCAGTGATGCCTGTAGCCTTATTAGGGTGGTGTTGGAGCAGCTACACTACCCGGCGCATGTCACTAGGGAGAGCCTCGCAGCAACCATTGCGGAGGACTGGATCATGCTGAACCTGTTAGAACATGTTGCATTGTAAGTCAGAGGTTTACTGCTGGGCACACGCTGTGAACAGTCAGAGGAGTCATCTCTCAACCGAATGGTCCATTTCAGCATTTACATAATGATTAAGTTGAAATGCTGCAAGTTTGTAATGATTACAGGTATATGATAGTGGTTATGATAGTGGTAGTGTGCCCTTTCTCAAGGTGGGTTGAAACCGGTCCGTGCACACATCCTGACGCCACTTGTGCTGTGAGATTTTTAGTTCGAGAAGTATTCCCTAGATGGGGAGTATGTAAGGTGCTGAGATCAGATAATGGCCCCCATTTTGAAAACAAAGCATTTGAGCAAATTAGTTTGTTGCTTGGCATAAAGCATACATTTTCTTCAGTTTATCACCCGGTCTGCTTAAAGAAAGAATAGCCAAGCTCAAATTGACCCTGAAGAAGGGGTGGCTGCATTTCCTACCCCTTGTTTATATGCATTTAGGAACCAACCTGGCTCAGACCACCACCTCACACCCCACAAATTAGTCACTGGAAGACAGATGAGAACGCCTTTAACTCCTCCATCGAGGATTGGGTGTGATGTCCAGACAACTGCAGAATTGTTAGGAACTGAGTTGCATGATTACTTAACATGTATTACCTCAAGTAGTTCTGTCATTTCAGACCAAGTCAAGCGGACAGGGTGTCGGGCTCAGAACACAGTTGAAGACCATCGAACAACCTGAGCGCAAGAACTATCTGTACTAAAGATCTTTCCAAGAGACCAAGTACGAATCCGCAATTTCACCAGAAAGTGGCACGAGCATTGATTCAGTGGCCCTTTTATTGTGGAGAACACTACACTGTCAGCTGTAAAGGTTGCAGGAAGAAAAGCGTGGATTCATCAAGGAGACGTGAAAGTCTACGCTGGAGAGACCCCCGCACCCCAACCCCATTCAGAAGCAAGTCAAGGAGAAGTAGTTCAGCAGGTGCCGACAAGATCGATGATGAGGAAGAAGGATGCAGAGACTATCCAGTAGATAGACAAAGAGTACTTTGGACTGTGGCTCTCCTGGAGAACACTCTTTGTATTTGCTACAGCAAAGAGTGGGAAAATCACTGTTCTTAAGCCACAGAGGTGTGTTGACATTTGACTTTGGACTGCAAAAGAGAGAGCAGAGAAATGGCAGCCTTGGATTTTATATTTGACGATTGGATGAGAGAACAGTTTCTGGACTCTTTCCAAAAAGAGGGCCTCATTACGACCCTGCCGTTCTGGAAACAATGGTGGCGGTAAATCCACCACCACTGTTGTTTCCGGACCGGCTGATTCAGAGTCCTTCAGGTGGGAGGTGTCACTCCCGCCAGGTCTGACCTGGTGGGAGTGTTAGGTAGAATCATATATGGTACCCTTTGGGAACACCACACACAATTAAGACTACAAGTGCAAGTCCAAATTCACCTTTAGTACAAGCCTGTACTACACAGTAAAGTGGTAGCGATGGATGAGCAGCCAGACTTATCTCAAGAGTAAAGTGAGCAGTATCAATAGTTACACAAGGACAACAAATTACTATGGTTCAAACAAATACTGACTGAAGGTTTCTGAGTAAAAGAATATACATTTATTTACACATCAGTTGTAAAACAATTCACTAAGTATACTACACAACACCTGATGAATTCTGGACAAGTTAAGCTCAAAAGGAAGTGTGTGCAAAATGGCACTCCAGCAATTTAAAAGGGAGGGAAAGACAAGGTTATACAAAATTAAGTAGCATCAACAAGTAAGTAGGCAGGGCTATCTAGAAAAGGCTTGCTAAAATGAGGATTCAAATCAATAGGCCTGGACCAATGTTAATGGTA
Organism: Ambystoma mexicanum; assembly: GCF_040938575.1. Classification (NCBI taxonomy): domain Eukaryota; kingdom Metazoa; phylum Chordata; class Amphibia; order Caudata; family Ambystomatidae; genus Ambystoma; species Ambystoma mexicanum. The sequence goes on from NC_090928.1 coordinate 358,603,998, forward strand.
CAGAGTCTTTGCAGAGGATCATACAGTTGAGAGTAGTTTGGGGTTAAGTCTTTGCCAAGAGTTCGAAACGAAGTTGGTCGGAAGAAAAGTTACTTAAAAGAGTAGAGAAGGACAAGCCCTCGGATTGGTGAAAGATTTCAACAGTACCTTAAACGAAGAAGAAGGCAGTAGCGGAAGCAGAAGTTCCTGGCAGGGCCTGCAGGCTCATGGTTCCTGAAGCGACTGTCGGACTGACATGAAATAGGAAGACTGGCAGGTCCTAGGCTGCCCAGGGAAGAAACCAGGAGCAGAGCAAAGTAACTAATAAAAGGTACGCTCCTTAAAAACCAAACAGGGTCCGGTCCTTCTGGCTATCCGGTTCACCGCAGCCATGCAAAGCAAATTCGACCAGGGTAGGGAGGCATTGCTTGGTGTTTGGTGAACTGGTTGGTCCCACCAGTTCAAGGAAAGAAGATTCCTTGCAGATCTTCTCTGTCTTTGAAGTTTGGAGATTCGGACCCGCCGCAGGGCTTCACCGGGAGGTTTAGTCGTGGTAGTGGTCCTCTTCTTTCAGCTTCTCTTCGGTTCTCTCGATCCATTGGAGACTCTGCCTTCCTAGTCCCAGAGACCTGCTTTTTATGCAGTTTTCCCTCATTCACACAGCCTGGCTGTCAATCACACAGCAGGGTGGCTATCCTGGCAGGACAGTCACCACAGCCAATCATACAGTGTGACATGGGTCTCCAAGGAGACCCTGTGCAGGGAGTCTCAAACCCCTCCATCACATCCTGTCCCCCTCAGACATTCAGGTGCCTAAGGAGAGCTTCTGTGCAGAAGCCCACCAAAGGACGGCGAACAAAGGAACCAAACCTGGTTTGGCGTGTAGAGTAAAACACGAGAAAGACCTTTACAAAAATAAATGGCAAATAAACCCATCCGGAACCAAATAAAAGTAAAAGGGGTCCAGCAGATTTAAGTTTGGGGATGGGGATGGGTTTTACACAATTCTGCCTCCAGAATTACCTGGTCACTGGGGTTGTAATGCCCCGGTGATTCTGGCAATCACTGAGGCGGAATGGCATTACGGGTCCGGTGGCAGCCTGCCAGTTTTTCCGGCAAGGCTACCGCCGGACTGGTAATGAGGCCCAGAGTCTCTTTTGGACAATTCAATTGTACTCACTGATGGGGACATACACAGACTACTTCTTGCTGTCTTCATCTTCATACTCAGAGTTTACACCACTCTTGTTGGTCGGTGTGTTAATAATCATACTTTTCTTCAAGATCCTAAGAATGGTCCAGCGATAAGACGACTTTTGGCAGCAATTCTAGACCAAATCAGCCAATTACCTGAACGTTTCTTCGAGCATGCAGACGGTTCTGCTTGATAAAGATTTTCATAAACTACTTGGATTGATTCTTTACCTCTTGGTTCACAAACATCCTTACCTTGTTGGACGGTGCACAAGCACTTGTGTATTTCTGAGGGATCCCAGAAATCGACCTGCAATAAATTGTCTGACACGTGAACTTTGCAAGTAGACTCGTTCACCGCCTGGCATATCTTTCTGAATGAACTAATGGTCTTATCCAATGAAGGTGCTCATAAACTGTGTCGAAAGGTTTTTCTATTACTTGATCGAAGAACATCCACATCTTGTTGGCAGGCAAACTGATATTCACACTTTCTGAGAGATCCAAGAAATCAGTTTGTTCTTAATCAATTGTTACGTGACATAATGGAACAGATCCAGCTATTGTACGGCGTTTCACCATAAATGGAACTTGTGGAACAGATTCAGCAACTGCTGGAGTACTTTATGAGATTGCCTGAATAAAGCACCTTTTTCCTCCATTAAAAGTGAATCACAGGCAAATCACGTGGTCCATAAGCCACTTAGCTATTTCAGATTATGGGATATGGCACAGTGGGCAGTCTTTAAATTTCAAACTTCCTTAATTATGGAAGTGCCAATATCTCAAAAGTGCAATTGTTGGGGTAAATCCCAGAACCGTAGCCAGTAATGAACTCATGACTGCCCAATGTGCCATAACCCATAATTTACTCAGACGCTTCTGCTGTGAATTCAGATGATCTACAACAAAGGGTCCCTGTGACTGAGGAACCTTTCCTGCAGCACAATATTCATTCTTTTTATTCAAGAATCATTAACGTATTCGGAAATTGCCCAACATCATTAGACTGCCTTAATAACGACCCAGTGGTCAAAATACGTGTCGGCTGTGCTTGGATTAAAATCTCTTTTTCACATATCCAATGGCTTTATCTATTAATATGATTTTTGAGGTTGTGATGGATTCTGAATTAGATTTTCAAGTATTGTTTACTGCGATTTAAGTCTATTTGCGCATTTTGGTTACACTCCACATCCTTTACAGTTCATTACCCTGGAGGTTCTGAGGGGAACCTTCTGTGTACTCTTTGCTGCATACAGACAAGACTATAGAAAGTTGAGCGCACCATGCTAGTTATCCCCCCAGTTTGTGTCATTTACATGCACCTGAAGGTACAAAGTTTCTGTATCGAAGACACCGGAAGAAGTATGTGAGAAGATTGATCTACTGCAGCCCCAGTGGACACTTCACACTTATGACCTTGAGTATTGACAAGCATGTGAAATCAGCAGGATGTCTGAAAGGAGTTGTGAAGATTTGGGTTCCAAAGAAACAGTTTTTCAGGGGAGGATGTCTTGATGTAAAGATTGATGATGAAGTGGTTGATGAATCGCTCAGAGGGGGGAGTGTAGAGGTGTAGTCAGACATCTCACTCAAAACTCTGCTCCATGATACCTATATGTTGGGAACAAGAGATGACGACATGTCCAGTTCCAGTAAGAGTGCCAATACCGCAGAAAACTTTTGAGACAAGATACCCATTGAGAAACCCTACCTAAATGCACGCAGACACAGTACACTTTCGGATGAAATGCCAGAAGAAGTGTGAATTTGAACAAAGGGAGGACCCTGATGACGTCATATGAAATATGAGCTGATGAATCTAGAGGATGAAAAAAGAGAAGAGACGTAAATATTCTCTAAGAACTCAAGAACAGATGGTAAAGATGATCAACATTTTGGGCTAAAGATGAAGATGCTCATGCTTCAGAAATACTGAAGAATATGTGAATCAGTTTACATGTGTACAGGTGCCGAAAATGCAAGTAGGGAAAAGTAATGATAAGGATGGCTACCTAGTGAATTAGATTGCAGCGATGCGCCAATGTATTTACATAGGAATATATAAAATAAAGATGATTCCACAATGCACTTTCGCAGGCTCTTGAACTTTATGAATGAGGAAAAGACTTTCAGAATGTGTGGCGCTGTGGGAAATTACTGATGGCAAGGCAAAGTTTTAGAGAAGGTTGGACTGGCCGAGAACCAAGCAGATAAGGACATGTTGGAATGGATGCCTGTCAAAAAGGCGACAATGAATGTGAGAAAGGAGCATACCTATGTTTGAAGCAATGTGAAAAAACACTGAAGGCTTCTAAAGTTCATCATTTAATAGGATTAAATTCTGCAAAAGGCTCAAAAAGAGTGGTCTCCAAGTCACATGTGTGAGATCGAAATATCCTGCGTCAGGCTGTGCCGAAACAAGGAGACAAAGTGAAGCTGCACTCCCTTTATTTCCCAGACGAAGTCAACAGCTCCAAGGCAAAGTTCAAAAGGCTTAATTGTCTGACAAATCATAGGAGCGATGATAGATGGTGGGTTAATTGCAGGGGAGACATGATCACTCCGAGCCTTCATGCACCTGCGATGGTAGCCTGTGTTCTGCTAGTGTGAGGAACATTCTAGAATGAAACAAAGTTGCCAAATCAATCATAAGTGGGTCATATAATGAAGGGCCCTATCAACCAATCAATCATCATGTATTTAGTGACGATGATGATGGGCAGTTATTTGGAGTGAACTTAGATGCCCACCTGGCTGAGAGCCAACCACGGGTACTCATAAGTTTTGTAGTTTGCAATGTCAGCAATGACACATTTTTAATATAAAAGAGTTGTTTTTTATGAAATGTTCTGAGATCGAGCTGTGTGGTGTTGGATGATGCCCGTCGTACTCCCTGTTTTAGATAATTGATATTAAAACAGAAAGCACTTTGTCAAATTTCTACATCTCTATCAACTCTGAGTATTGCTACCTTGTCTTAAAGGGCTCTTGGGAGTAAGAGTTCATCTCCATTGGATTTTGCAGTGAACTGGTGTACACTGTCACTTTAATTCACAAAGACTTACTACAGAAAGAACGCATGGCACGTACAGTCCTCAGTGAGTCCAGTCTGCTCCTGCTTACCTGCTTTGGATGCTGTGTTTCCTCCATTTCTCCATTGGATTTTACTGTGAACTGGTGTACACTGTCACTTTAATAGACAAAGACTTCCTACAAAAAGAATGTGTAGCGCATAGCGCCAGTGCGTAGAGTGCGGCAGTGAGTCCAGTCTGCTTCTGCTTACCTGCTGTGGATGCTGTGTTTCCTCCATTGGATTTTGTAGAGGCCTAGACATAGGACAGGACACAGATTGTGTTCAAGGGTGTTTATTGAGACACCTCTTATTACATTGGATCCAAGGTCATTCAAATTCTGGCCAGGGCTTGGGTATTTACTCACTGCGGAGCAGTCCAGTCATGTAGTTCTCTTCACTACATGTAAGTGTGCTGGCATTAACACACTCAGGACTGCCAGAGCACCCAGGAGGCTGCCTTCAGCCTTGGTATTGGAGGCTGCCTTCAGCCTTGGTATTGTGCTCTGGCTGTCGTGGTGCCTCCTGGGGCAGTCCCTGCACCATCTGCAGTCCTTAGGGCAGGAGGAGCGCCGGGGCTGACTGAGCCTTGCAGCCTCAGGATGCTGGTGCCGTTACCCCCTACCGCCGCATTCCGAGGTCCCTTAACGGGTCCCACTAAGGCCGGCTACCGCTAAGGGAGCCGCTAATGGACCAGGAAGCTAATAACGGGCCCACAGAGGTTATTAGCTCCTTCCCCATTCCCATTGAGCCCTATGGGGCCCGAATGGGAATGGTTTTCAGAATGGGTACTTTTAAGGGCTTCGCGCTGCGCTAATCTCACAAGATCATGTGTCTGTGATCTCGCAAGATGGAGTCCCCACACACCTTTGATGGGAAAAAGTGGATGTTATTCAATGACAAAGTTAGTGAACCTGCTGGGCTTTCTTCTCTCCCTTTGGGGTCTGTCCAGGCTGGGACTGACGCCTGGGTCTTGGGTGTTGTGCAGTGTGTTATTATCAATAGGCGTGACAACCACAGAGTGACTAGTGACAAACGGAAGAACGCTGGAGACATTGAGGCATCATAAGGACTTGACGAGCACTCTTCAAAACGGGAAAATCAACTAGTTGTCAAAAACGGGCAGACACATGACGCCACATTCCAAATGTACTTATAAATATATGCAAGTGCTGTGGATGGTGAGCTTCAAAGGAAAAGGCGCTCTTCCAATGATAATTCACCCTGTCACTTAAATAAGCAATGGCCAAACTGAAGCAGAGAGTCAGGTGAAAAGTCAACTTTCTGTGGCAGCTGGTCTACAGATTCACAACAATGTGTTGGCAGCAACAACTAATAATAATAATAATTCTTTAATGTGATATAGGTTGAAAATAAATTCAAACTTTACACATAAAACAAATTACATACATTAGTATCAAATCATACAAACAGCTCATCAGTAAATATAACAGCAGAAAGAAAAACAGCATTATTAAACTATTGATTATACAAATAAAGAAGACATCATAATAAAATATATATATGTCAATGTCGTTTCCCGAAAATCTGTACAATCTTGACCGCATAGGCAACTTTCCAACCTGTTAGGTTCAAATTCGTATGCAAATAAAGTGAAATTAGTAGTAGACCTCATTCCAGACAATAACTGTTAATGGTTTCAATGGTGCCATTTGTCAAACTGTATGAGTCACTAAATGAAACCTTAAAAGATCAGGGGACCTTACTTGCCATGGTTAATTCCAAACTGAGCCTTAGAAATGTGTATAGATCAAATTCAAAAAAGGCTCGACTGTGAAGCAGAAACTTCTTCAAAATGGCACAACAGACTATGGGGCCAATTCATAGAATTCGGCGCACAAGTGGCGCACGCGGCTGGCGCACAGTGTGCGCATGCGGTAGTCTGCGCCAGCCGCGTGCGCCGAAACACATTCAGGCGCACAGCGTATTCATGGATTCCAACCTCCACAACCAGCCGTGGCGCAGAGTGGCGCAGCGACCCTGCAGCAGCGTCAGTTACGCCCCCAAGAATGCCCCTCGCGCAGGGAAAAGCCATCAAAATCCCCAATCCAGCGCAAAGGGCAGCAGCAAACGCAGAGCGGGGAGCGTGTATTTCAGGGGTGTGCGGGTGTTCCCACACGCGATAGGCCTGGGTACGTGTATTACAGGGGTGCGCGAGAAAATCTACACGCGATTGGGCTGGGTACGTGGATTTCAGGGGTGCGCGAGAAATTCTACACGCGATTGGCCTGGGTACGTGTATTACAGGGGTGCGCGAGAAAATCTACACGCGATTGGGCTGGGTACGTGGATTTCAGGGTTGCGCGAGAAATTCTACACGCGATTGGCCTGGGTACGTGGATTTCAGGGGTGCGCGAGAAAATCTACACGCGATTGGCCTGGGTACGTGTATTACAGGGGTGCGCGAGAAAATCTACACGCGATTGGGCTGGGTACGTGGATTTCAGGGGTGCGCGAGAAAATCTACACGCGATTGGCCTGGGTACATGGATTTCAGGGGTGCGCGAGAAATTCTACACGCGATTGGCCTGGGTACGTGTATTACAGGGGTGCGCGAGAAAATCTACACGCGATTGGGCTGGGTACGTGGATTTCAGGGGTGCGCGAGAAATCCTACACGCGATTGGGCCTGTGCGAGTGGGGCAGTGTATTACGTGGGTGTGCGGGAAGTTGAAGAGGTGAATTGCCAGTGTGGGTCCTCCCAGGTCTCCCCTCTACCCCCTCCACGACCTCTGCAGGCAGCCCACACCACAGGGGACTACCCTGCACCCCTGGTCATGTCCCGCAGGCAGCCCATCCACCATGGGCATGCCCCCCAGCCAAGCCACATGTCCCCTTGCACCCCCACCCCCCAGCAGGCCCCCACGCATGTCCCCCTGCACCCCCACCCCCCAGCACTGTGGGGCACCTGCCAGCAGGCCCCCAACCATGTCCCCTTGCACCCCCACCCCCCAGCACTGTGGGGCACCTGCCAGCAGGCCCCCAACCATGTCCCCTTGCACCCCCACCCCCCAGCAGGCCCCCACTCATGTCCCCCTGCACCCCCACCCCCCAGCACTGTGGGGCACCTGCCAGCAGGCCCCCAACCATGTCCCCTTGCACCACCACCCCCCAGCAGGCCCCCACTCATGTCCCCTTGAACCCCCACCCCCCAGCACTGTGGGGCACCTGCCAGCAGGCCCCCAACCATGTCCCCCTGCACCCCCACCCCCCAGCACTGTGGGGCACCTGCCACCAGGCCCCCCCCCATGTCCAACTCATGTTCCCCACCACCCCCACCCCCCAGCACTGTGGGGCACCTGCCACCAGGCCCCCCCCATGTCCAACTCATGTTCCCCACCACCCCCACCCCCCAGCACTGTGGAGCACCTGCCACCAGGCCCCCCCATGTCCAACTCATGTTCCCCACCACCCCCACCCCCCAGCACTGTGGGGCACCTGCCACCAGGCCCCCCCCATGTCCAACTCATGTTCCCCACCATCCCCACCCCCCAGCACTGTGGTGCACCTGCCACCAGGCCCCACCCATGTCTCCCAACACCCCCACCCCCCAGCAGTGCAGGGGCAGCCTCCACCAGGCCCCCACCCATGTCTCCCACCACCCCCACCCACCAGCCACCATGGCCAGCCCCCACCAGGCCCCCACTCATGTCCCCTATCACCCCCACCCCCCAGCCACCATGGGCAGCCTCCACCAGGTCCTCACAATCCCCAATCATGTGCGTTATGGTCAGCCTCCACAGCCAAAAAGCCCTACCAAGTAACCCATTCACCCACATGGAAATGGAAATTACATGTTACACCCCCAATGTTCATAAAGCAAATGAACCCATGTCCGTCACACACAATGGTTGCAATTGAATGGGAAAACACCCAACATGACATGCATGAAGCCAATGAGATGATACCACACAGTGAAGTATGAAAACAAAATTGTATTAAAAAAAAAAAGAATGCAAAAGAAATGAAACAAACTACAATGCCAATGAAAAAAAGATAAGCTGCATGTCCATTTAAAAAAATAAAAACACCAAATCCTAATCCAAAAAAATGTTGTCCAAAGTCAAATGAAAAATAAAATCAATCCAATGAAGAACTATGTACAAAACTTCCAAGGGTCCATGAGCCCAACTGAACAAAGGAAACCTACAAAAAACCCTAACTAAAATGCAACTATATACAAAAGTGGAGCAGTGTCCGTCGACTCCAAATCATAAGAACAAACAAAGGAAACCTAAAACTAAAGAACTATATACAAAGGCGGCGGGCAAGTCCAGCGGCTCACTCCGTGGTGTTCCGGGCCAGGGCATCATCGAACTCCTGTTCGATGTCCCGGAGGCGGTCCTGTTCCATGGCCCCAAGGGTCCGCAGGGACGACGCCGTGTCCTCCTCCAACCCCCTGCGGATTGCCTCGAGGCACTCGGCCCGCCTCAGGGCCCTCCGCATGGAGTTCTCCGCCCTGACCATTGTGAGCCGCGCCTCTGCCGCCCGAGGCCGCTCCGCATCTATGGCGTGGCCCAACCGCTGCCACACGGAAGACACTCTCTGACCTGGGTCCTCCTGCCCTCCGGCCGATGCCTGCCCCTCCGATGTGAAAGGCCCCGAGCCTTCATGGCTCCCACCATGTTGCTGCTGCTGCTCTGCCTCTGCCCGTGCACTGCCTCCTGCTGCCTGCACATCCTCCGCCGGCTGGGGTGCAGTCGTAGATGTGGCCACCCCTGCTGGACGTCCGACTCCCGACTGTGGCAGGGATGCCTCCTCCACCAGCCTGGCCGCACCGTCAGAGGCAGCTCCACAGGGCACCCAGGTGACTGATGGGTGGGAAGATGGCACAGAGGACGACTGGCACGTAGGGGGTCCAGTTGAGGAGGGGGTCGGAGCAAGCCCCATCAGACGGAGGAATCCGGCCTGGGTGACCTGTCCCAGCAGGCTGACGTGGTCAACGAGCCATTCGAGATGACGTGCAGTCTCTCCATGAAAAGACTGCAGGTCACCTCGCATGGCCTGTTGACGCAACGCCACACCAGCCAGGACAGGCTCAACCCGGACCTGGATAGCCACGTCCGCAGGCAGAGGAAGGCCAGTTGACGTCAGCTCATCCCCTGCCTGAAAACGGGTCTGGACGTAGGCATCCCTCCTGGTGCAAGATGATGCAGGGACAGGATCGGGGACAGGATTGCACACAGGCACCTCCGTGGCGGCCTGTGCTGCCTCCTGTCCCTGGTCCTGCACTGCACCACTAGCACCAGTGGGATCCCCACCTCCAGACCCCGTCTCTGGTGCTTGCACGGCCTCCTCCTCCACCAAACCCCCCACCAACCTGGATGACTCTGTGCCATCTTCCCCTGTTGGGCCCTGTGGGGTCCCAGCTGCCCCTTCTGCTGCCGAGGAGTCCAACTCCAACCTCCGCCTCTTGGACCTCCCCCCGGCAGCTGCGGCCTGGGACGCGGCACCGGACTCCTCACTCCCCGACGAGATGACAACACGGGAGGGGAGCCGGGCCTTGCGTCTCCGGCTGGCGGTGGGATCCCCGCCGCTGTGCTCCACAGCACCTTCTCCGCCCTCTTCATCAGTTGACGCTGCAGACAGGGAGAAACAAAACACAGGCATCAGGGCACTGTACAATGGACACATACACATATGACAGTTGCACATGAGTGGCATTGGCAAACCTCAGACATGTCATCACAATCCCCAACACACATGTCATTACAACTCGCACACATGAGCCATACCACGGCCATATCGCAACTGCCACCACCATCCATACACATACAACAGCATGAGCAGCCAAAGGTGAGCCAGACATCACATGCAACACAGGAAGTGCACCACACATGTACACACACCACCACACTTGCATGCATGTGGACACCTCTGCCAAGTGTCGCACTGTTCAGACGGGCATCCATGTCACATCTGCCAATCAGGCTTCCACATACCGCTGTCACATGCATCCATGTTGCATCACTGTTGCACCCTTGTCAAATACACACACATGCACATGTACACAGTGCTGATACATGCAGCCGAAAACAACATACATGCGTGATATCACGGACATGTCTACTTACATACACATTCATCCAAACATGTGTGCCCACACAACTGCATTTGGCATGCAAGCCTACACACACAAGCACCATCCATGTCTCACACATTCCAGCCCTCGCATGTGTCAGCCCCACGGCCCTGTACACCCCCACCCATACTCGACCCCATACAAACAGATGTGCAACCTGCACACTACCGAATAATCACCACACGCACTGCTCACAATCAGGATGCATGTACACTCACCGCTCGACTCCAGACGGGTCTGCTTCTCTAGGACCTGGACGTGGAGCGCTGGGGATATGCGTTCCAGGACCCTCATCTGTTCTTCCGACAAGTGGCCCCGGCGCCCCTTGGCATCCGCTGCCTTCAAGAGGCGCCGGGCCTTGTTCAGGGTCCTGGACCTGAAGTCCTCCCAGCGCTTCCTGACATGTTGTAAGTCGCGGACTGCCACCCCCTCCGCGTTGATGGCAGTCACGATGTCAGTCCAGATCCGAGTCCGTCCTTCCTTGTCGGCGCGGGAACTTCCGAAGAGGGCATCATACTGCCCCAGGACTTGCTCCACCAGGACACCAACTTCAGTGGCACTGAAGCTGGTGCCCCTCTGCCTCTCTGGCCGGGGGTTGTCAGTGGTCACAGATGGTGTTTGCCCCGACATGACAACCCCAGAGGCAGGAGTGGGTGGGCAACTGGGTCCTGGGGCTGGGCTGTGGAGCGATGGAATCCCAGTCGGGAGTCTTCGGTTCCAGCAGGGGTGGTCACAGCAACAGCACCCCTGGCTGATGTGCAGGCAGCAAATGGCAGTGCACGTGGGCAGCAGGCAGTCAGGCAGCAGCAGATGGCAGGTGGGAGCGTGCTCGGGGCTCTGGGGGGCAGTAGTTCGGCCTTCTGGGCAGGAGCGTGGTCTTCCGTGTGCATACGCGTGGCCAGCTTGATACGGAGTGATTTGGCACGTGAAAAATCTGCACATCAGCGTGTAATTCGAGGAAAGGCCCTTAGCGCGTAAGCGCGTCTGCACGCATACGCATTTTCATTGGACCAAAGGCCCTCAGCGCGTGAGCGCGTCTGTGACGTGACGTGCGAGGGTGTATCCCTCATTGCACGTGATGACAGAACACACGTGGATTTCAACCAATCGCGTGTGAAAGTTCACGGCACCCCGGAACACACGTACCCAGGCTAATCGCGTGTAGAATTTCTCGTGCACCCCTGTAATACACGTACCCAGCCCAATCGCGTGTAGATTTTCTCGCGCACCCCTGTAATACACGTACCCAGGCCAATCGCGTGTAGCATTTCTCGCGCACCCCTGTAATACACGTACCCAGCCCAATCGCGTGTACGCTCGCTCCCCTCCAATCACACGCGATGACACCCGAATACGGGAAACACGTGCACGGCAAAAGACGTGCACAGGCGTCAACGAGTCCGCCCACACGGAGGCGTCCCGCGGACAGCATAAAAGTGCGCGCAAACAACAAACGCGTATATACAGCGACGATGAATGCCCCATTTGTTGCTGCACTGATCGTGGGACACCGCAGGAGGAGGAGAATAGCCAGGGCACGCATTTTTGCACCACGGACAAGCCTTTTTGGGAAGCCTGACGACCAGGTCTACGGCAGGTATAGGTTTCCACCCCATATCATCCTAGACCTGGTCAGGGAGTGGGAAGATGACCTCACATCCCCCACCCTTTGCTCCCAAGCATTGAGCCCCTTGGAGAAGCTGCTCAATGTCTTGCATTTTTTGGCCACTGGGTCGTTTCAGCGGACCACTGCCATAGTGGGGGGGGTCTCACAGGCCATGCAGTCACGCTGCCTACACCAGGTACTGGCAATCATGACAGCGCACCCCTCAGTCCGCAGGCACATATACATGCCCAGAACACCCGCAGAAAGGCAGGCCGTTGTCCTGGATTTTTACAGGGTGGCACACTTCCCCAAAGTGCTCGGTGCCATAGATTGCACCCATGTGGCCCTACGTCCACCTAGGGCCACTGAGCTCATCTACCGAAACCGCAAGCACTGGCATTCCATCAATGTACAGGTGGTATGCGATGCAAAGGGAATCATCACCTCTGTCTATGCAAACTACCCTGGCTCCACCCATGACAGTTTCATATACAGAATGTCCGCCCTGAGCCGGGCCCTGGAAGCTGGGCAGCATGGCGACACATGGCTCCTAGGTCAGTACAAATGCCCTTGCACATGCATGCAAGTCACACACAGACAAATATCCCAACCCTAATAATCTCAATTATTATCACCTCCCCAGGGGACAGTGCCTACCCTCTGAGCAAACACATGATGACGCCAATCCGGAACCCCACCACACCACCCCAGGTAAGATACAACACCGCCCATATTGCAACCAGGGGCATAGTGGAGCACACATTCGGAGTGCTCAAGTCACGTTTCCGCTCCCTTGACCGCTCTGGTGGGCAACTACTCTATGCACCACCAGTAGTGTGCAGGATCATTGTGGCAGCATGTGTCCTGCACAATGTTGCAACACGGCAGGGCGTCCCGGTGGACATGGTGGTGCCCCCACATCCCCAACCACAGGCACAGGTGCTGCCCATGGGAGGGGACAGGGCACGTGGCGAGGAAGCCCGGACCCAGCTTGTGGCCACATTTTTCACCTAAACTCCCACCCCTGCGGAGTGCACACAGGCCTGGCACATACCTGGTGACAATCGATGATGACAAAGTGACAGTCAACTGTCACAACCCTACCACCCTGAGATAGTTTCCATGGAAGTGCCACATCGTCTGCATCCCTAGCTACTTAAACACAAGCTATCCTGTGCAACCAAAATGCACACATATGACATGTGACATGACATGGGCCATACACAAGTATTCCAAGGCGCAATGAGGCAGGGGGGGGGAACAAGGGAACACAGAGAACGGTACTACTAGGCCAGGTGTCATTGAGATTGTGCAAGTGCAGGGGTAGGGGGAGGGAAAAGTGCAAGGGGAAGGGTGGGGGGGAGTCCAGTACAGGGGAAGTAGGCCAAAAAAATAATACATAGGTCGCCTGGTGGCAACTGCAAAGGTAAGTGCAGACAAGTGCTGGGAAGGGAAGGCTGTAGGGATAGAGAGACAGTACTGCAGTGCAGGGGTTGCCAGGGTGGCAGTGCAAGTGGACAGTGGCTGGGCCAGGGACCGAGGTTGGTGAGAGTGTCCCAGTAGCAGCTCCTGTGCAGTTCCAGTGAAGAATTCTGCAAGGGAGAGGCAGAGAGTAAGCAGAAGCAAAGAGGAAGGTCTTGAGGTGCTTCCAGAACTGGAGTTGGTTCCCCTCAAGTTCAAGTCAGGCAGGAAGTCTGTTCCAGGGGGAGGGCCCTGCTGCGGAGAGAAACCTACCCCCAGCTAGTTGCTCTGAGAAGCGGATGACCTGGACATGCAAGGCGTGCATCACACAAACCTGCAAAACAGGCCATGGCCATCACTGTCATGTCAGTCAAACCCTCCCAAACATCAACATGACATGGCAAGCAATACCCATACACCGACGCAGTAACGATAAGGTACACATTGCCATGTCCTAAATGTACAGTGGCATCGGACAATGATGCCTGACCCGGAATCAGATGAAATGACAGACCAACAAAATGTCCAACCCAAAATAAGTTGTTTCCAAATGCATTGCAACAGTCGTAGTCGTAACATCACAATGAATGCCTGTCTATATGCACATTATGCATTGCAAAATCAACACTGCAGCTCATGTGTGCAGTGTCCCACTCCTGCATCACACTGCTCAGCGCACAGCACAGTGAACAGCCATTGCGTGTGATGCACACCCTGAGCATCACATCTAAGTGACAGACTACATCAAACATCAAATTAGGCATGTACTGGAACCATAATCGGTCACAGAACATGTGCTGCCGGGACACAGTGGGCACCAGAAGGCAAACAGTGTATACGTGGATATGCAAGGGTGGGAGTACATGCAGTGCATCCGAGTGCAAGTGTGTGGTTCTGCAGGGACATACACTCCACATATGCATGTGCACTCAAGTGACCATCAGTGTTCCCTACACATCACATGTGAACATCCACCATGTGTACACCCCAGCATGTCAAACCACAACTATCCCCTCGCACCTGAATGGAAAACACAACACATGAACAGGCATTGATCAGCAGAACACAACATGTACATAGGACAACAACATTACAATGTCAGAGTTCCCATCACACTGCAGGGCAATGCAACTATCAACAACAACCCCCCCCTCCCGCGCAAATGACCATGACCCACTGAACAACTGCACCTGGGTCATGGAGCCTCCAACCCTCATTTCCACCTGGCCACAGGATCACCTTTACCCTTCGTGTCCATCTCCCACCTTGTGTGTAAAAAGATGCCTGAACCCTCAGAATCCACACTCATTTCCAAAATCACAAAATCCAAGGCATGAAAACGAACCCAAACACACTCCAGTAGATTACTTGACGTAGCAGTACCTCACAAACGCCAAGTACTACCACAATGATGCAACAACCAAGGTAGCACAGCAGAACAATGTCACGACAGGATGTGAGACATGTGTGGTACATGACATAGGATGATGCACCATGAATGGATGTGTACTGTTACAGGTCCCCTGTACAGGCGCGGGAGTCTCATGAAACAACCACCCACACCATGTCCCGGGTGCCTGCAAGGTCAAACTCACACAGGCCCCTGAGATCATGGTGGGGAATGAGGTTCAGGGATATGCAGTCGGGACAGGTGTAGACACACTGGATGACTGGAATGAGTGGCAGGTGAGGGGAGGAGGAATGACACATGAAACTAGGGAATGCACGAAAATGTACAACCTGCATGAACACATACACAATCCAAACAAACTTGGACGTCATTGTCATGGCCTTCTGTAGTCCAGGCTCAGGAGTGGTACGAACCAACCACCCCCTCTAGGGTTTTGGCGCCTGCAAGTTCGGGGCTTACACAGGCATCCGCAACCCCAGTGGGGAAAGAGGGTCAGGGAACGTTGCTTGGATAGGCACGGGAAGCAGGAACACCGGGTAGAGGGCACAGGTTTCATAATTGCATAGGATCACGGGTAATTAGGGAAAAAAACATACCAAATCGGACCACACATACATCCAGGCATCAGTACACTCCACAGCAAGCCTATGCAGGGCAGTTTGTAAGGAAAACAACAAGACACTTAGATCTGGTTTTGAGTGCTGGCCTCCTGCCTGCGCACTCTCAGGGCCGGTTACAGGAGCACTGCAATGCTGCAAAGAGAGACACAGTCAACAACCTGTATTTGCCAATTACACTAAAACACAACACAAAACATGCCCCATAGCAACAAACTACTCTACAAACAGACAATCAGTGCTCGATGCTTCATAACCATATATAACATCACCCCTGTGACGGGTCATGCACAGTCAATGCAGTAAGTCAGGCGCTGGTGGGTGCGTGGCAAATGGAACACCAATGTGTCACAATTCGCACAACATGCAATGTTCCCTGGGTAAGCAGACAGACCCATATGGCAAGCCATGACTACAGAGCAAGTTGCGTACCACCATGACCAAAACAAAGTTGGCAGTGCATTAATCATGAAGTACGTGGAATAGACATGAACTGCACCCAAGTATGTCCCTTGCTGTATGTCCCTGTGAGCTGCCCCTTTCCATGTCTCGGAAGGCTACATGGTTGATACAAGTGCCTCAATGAACCTTGTTGTACCGCAGGGTATGTGCCACTGCCCCTGCATGTGTCCCAGACAACCCTACTATCAACAGCCATCAGTCCACAAACACATCTGAGCTGCATTGTGTGCTTCAACACCAATATTCGTCTAAGCTCACCCTCAGTGCTGTGACTAAGCCCCCATGTGCAAGTCAACTGGTGCAAGCTTTGCTGTGTCGTGGCCCCCCTGTGCTGCTCACCTTGCCTGGAGTTCCTTGGAACACGTCAGCAGTTCTAGGATGTGGGTCTGCAATCACTGTGGCTCTGCTCGTGCACACATGTGCATGTGGGCACCAACAAACGAGTCAGGAATTCCGTCGTCCAATGGGCCATGTCTGCTGGAAAAGGTGCTCTGGTGCCTCATCCCCCTGCAGAAAGTGCATGAAACAAATGATTAATGCATCAAAGTGATCTGTGTGTGTCTCATCAGGCATCTCATTAATTGACCATGTCAGAGAGTCACATCACAAATCACACCATCAGCCCGTCTTTGACTTCCAAAGTGTGGAACACTATCTACAGCATGAATTGCAACAGGCACGTGTACAGGAAAGATATGAGACATAATACACAATGCATAGCAATCAATGTCCACATTAATCATGACACACCCCATCTAGCAAAAGCTGAACAGTGGACAATTACACCTAAATCATCCCCACTAGGGGTGTCAACACAAGTCACAAAGCACCAGACATGCCACAGATATGACAGTCCAAAGCCCTTGTGTAAAATTCTGTAACACCGAACCATCCTTGCGAGCCCATGGATAAGGGAGGCAGGAGTGGCATATGTGAGTCAAGGAACCCAAGCAGCAAACACATACACAAGACAACCATGAAGGGCCCAGCTGGAACAGACAGTGGATGCCTTCAAAAACCACAAGGCACCGCACTGTCACATGAAAGCACAATAGACTACAAATTTTAAACTAACTCAACTATTAACTAATTACACTAACTATGGAAAACCTACATTACCTATTTAAACTAACTATCAAACAGAAACTTAACTAACTAAACTAAAAGAAAAATCAAAAATGGCCACATACGACCCGGGGGGGAGGGGAGGCACCCAGGAGGGGCGAGGTAGAGGGTGCTGCTCAACATCCACATGCGATGATGCTGAGCCAAAAAAAAATACCTCCATGGCCTCAACGCCTGCACAGCACGACCTATGTGGGAGATAGTTGGTCGTCCGAGTCTGGCTCATCCTGGAAAGGAGGACGTGGCACAGTAGCCTGGTCACGCCTAGCCGCAGCTTGCCCCTCGTCGGCAGCAAGTCTGCCGGACAGGTGAGCCTGGTTCTGTGTGGCGATGTTACATAGGTCTGCATGCAGAACCTCACGTGATACACGTGCTTCCTCTTGCAAGGTAGCACGTGTAACACGGAGTTCCTCCTGCAAGGCCTGGCTGGACAACCGCTGCACCTCCCGGCAAGCCTGTAGCTCAGCCGAGATGGTGCGCTCAAGCTGTGCAAACCTCTCCTCTGCCAGCTGCCTCTGGGACATCATAAGGACACCCAGAGTGGATCTGAGGGTGGCATACTCCTCCCTCAGGGCATCCATGTGCGCCTCTGCGTGAGCAGCAATTGCTTGACGCAGAGACGACATTTCAGCCTGGCGTGCCCTGTCTGAGGCCGCCATGCCCAGCCTGAGCGAGCGGGCCGTGGACCGTGCCGCCTGCTGCTGGAGAAGCACCTGCCTAGCAGGGGGGAGCACAGATCGGGCCACACGCTCCATGCTGTCAGCGATGTTCTCCATTGCTGCCCCCTGCCGTTCGGAATTGGCAGTCATGTCTTGCTCCCACTCAGTATACAGCGGTTGCGCGCGGCGACCGCGTTGCCGGGCTTGACCCCTGCGGGACCCAAGGACCGGGGGTCCTCGCTGTGTTGGCACCGCCTGCGGCTGCACGACTACATGCCCCCGTCGACGTGATGTCCCAGGCACATCAGTGACTGGTGTGGAGGGTGACCCTGCGTCCCGATCCACCACGGGCGGAGGAACCAAGACTGTCTGATCCCTCAGTGCAGGTGTCGCAGACAGAGGAGTGTCCACATCAGAATCACTCACCCCTGACACATGGACTTGATGGTCATCCAACTCAACATGGACGTCAGAGTCGTCATCAAGGCTGGACTCATAGGCAGCCAGAGACAGGATGGACTGCAGCACTTGGGGGTTTTCGTGGCCTACCACCCCACAACCCCCACTAGTGCCGGGTTGATGTGGTCTTACCAACCCTGTGTCTGGCATGACAACACCATCCTCTGCATCCATTGCGTCATCACCAGAAAAATAGAGAGGAAAAGGTCACTACACATGTCAGAAGCACACAACACACACACACACACCGACAGCAAAGGCATCCGGCAGACATGTGACACACAACATATGACCTGGCATGCATGCTGGGTCTACTTTGAATAGCTACTGTGATCAGACCTGTTGAAAGGTGGCAGTTTGCATCGAAGTGGGTCTATGCAATGCTGAAAATGTGTACGCCACTCACTACCTACATGTACAAGCACTCCATGGTGTGTGCCAGGAAATGTGAAGGCAGTGCAATGTCAAATTCAGACATCACGTGCATTGTGTATTCAATTTGTACCATGTCTAGCAGCCAAGCACCCCTCCACCCCAGGACCAAAGCAGGGATGCCTAGCATGGTATCAAAAGGCTGCCCATACACCTGTGTATTGACAAGCAGTGTTGACTGGCATCAACAGCTTAATGTGATTCAAATTACAACACTGCAAATGATGCTGGGACAGTGGGCAGGACACATGATGGAAGATCCGGAGGCCAGCCACGTGTGAAGAAGACACGACAAGAGTTGGACAGAGTCATTGGCCATTGAACAGGCTGAGGCCTGTGAGCCACACAGATTGTCAGAGCCTAAACATGTGTGCAACGCAGGACTGAGCCACAGTTGACATGGGGAGGCCGATAATATGGCAGGCAATGTATGTAACCAAGGACTCATATTACAGTGATCATCCAGTCAAGGATACATAGGGGCATGCGTGCAATGCACATGGAGCATGAATGGGCACTCATGTCCCTGCGGGACATCTGACCCATGCACAGTACAAGTGGGATACCCTGCATCGAGTACTAAGGCTGTACCACACGGCATATGTCTGGCAGTTTCTAAGCTGGAAGTTAGCATCTACACAGGACACATGAACAAGAAACTACACATTGGCAAGAATGTAGCAGACCAGTGCAAAGGTGGAACTGGGGTGCAGAGTGGCGGAGGAGGGGCAAGGGAGCATGCCCACATGGAGTCCCGCATGCAGGCAGAGGAGACATGCATGACGGTAGCATTGCATTACTTACACATCAGAACCATGTACACGTCACATGTAGCAGCAATCATGCACAACACATCCCACAAGTGAAACACACACGTCCTCAACAACTACGCATCAACACTCACTGGACTGGGCATCAAAGTCCAGCATCTCTCCCACACCTTCGACCAATTCTGATGGTATGAACTCCGCAACGAGAGCCTCATGCGGAGTGAGTTCTTCCTCCTCTGGTGCAGGCCCACCGCCAGTCACCAGAGTCAAGTTGTAATTTGAGGCACGCTTAGCCTTAGTGCTGCGCTTGATGTCATTCCAGCGCTTTTTGCACTCCTGCGCCGTGCGCACCTCATGGCCGAATGAACTGACATGTTCCGCAACATGCTTCCAGTGGGTGTCACGTTGGGCAGCCGTAGTCTGACTATTGGCACCCACTAGCATGTCACGGCTGTGTCCCCGCACGTAGTCCACAAGGAAGTCCAGTTCCTGCTTACAGAAAGGCTTCTTCCTCGACGTGCAGGAGGTCGTGGCTGTGTGTGGGGTCCCAGCCTGTGCTGCAGGTGCAACCTTCCTCCTCTTGGACTGTGGCGCAGACCCTGGCTGGCTAATGCCGCCCTGACCAGTATGGCCAGTGGGTTCGGTGGATTGAGCCGAGGGAGTGGCAGGTGGAGGGATGACCAAAGGCCTGACTTGTGTCAGTGGCAGCTGGGTGCCCACTAATGGACCCTGCGCAGCAACATCAGCTGTGGCAGGGTCATTGACCGCACCGGTCCTGGTTGGCAGACTCACAACCGGGGTGCTGTTGGGTGCATCTGCCCCTGCACTTGCCAACACCCGGCTGTTCGGGGCAGCAGATGACATGACTGCCCCAGGGACACGTGTCTTGGTCTGAGCAGCCCGGCGTGCCCCTATGGTTTCCCCCCTGGCCTGTTGGAGATCTACCAAGGGCTCTTCAAGTGCCAATGCAGCCTGCGCTGGCAGACCCTGAGCCTGGGTGGCGGTGTCCACAGCTGCACCTGCAGCTACCGCTGCCCTTGGGCCCGTGGCAGTCAATGGAACGGACTGCCGGGTCATACGGGTGCTAGTGCCAGATGCAGGAGCTGCATCCCCCGGAACCACAGGGGGTGGTGGCATGGCTGCACCAACACATGGCACAACATTGTGCTCAAGTGGCGCACCCCTGCCTCTTCCCCCTCTGTGGCTGCCCTGGACACCCTGGAGTCCCCCTACTCCCTGGTCACCACAGCCACGTCCCCGACCACGCCCGCCACGAGGAGTACGCCCAGCTGAGGCGCCCCTCACCTTTGGTGGCCTCCCAACCATGGCACAGATGTAATAGTGCTGGCACAGATGGAGTGGTGCCAATGGGAGGTGTACAGCACAATTGACCTGGGCAATTGGGGTGAAGGGGGTGGGAAGCAAGATGTTAACAGCCCCCCTGCACCTGCAAGGCTGTATGTGACCCCGGTGATGTGGTGACGGGTCACGCAACGCTCAGGCACCCCAAAACTGCAGTAAAACCATGCACGCAACCCTGCAGCCTACGTGCGTGGATTTAACCTCCCGCAGTACGCGGTGGCACCCAGTAACACGAATAACGCGTACGCGTGGGACACGCAGGCTACGATGACATCGAAAATGGGTGCAATACACAGGGGCACCCGCAGTGAGAAAAGGAGCGTTTGCGACTCACCGTCTGACTAGCGCGATGCAGAAAAACACGCGTAGCCAATACCCCCGCCAAAAGAAGAGATACGTCCTTGAGAGCTGTGAAGTAGATGGCGCGCGAAACAACTGGAAGCAGCAACACACGTCGGTCTCCACGGAAGGCACGTACGGCGAACTGCTGGGCCCGCTCACCTTTAACCCGTGCTGAGGGAAAGGCACGCGCGCGTCACGTCACATGCGGACATGCAGTTTTTCACGCGCGATTACGCGCATTACACGCGGACGTGCAGTTTTTCACGCGCGATTACGTGCATTACACGCGGACGTGCAGTTTTCCACACGCGATTAGCCTGGGTACGTGTGTTTCCGGGTGCGCGGGTAGTTCCACACGCGATTAGCCTGGGTACGTGTGTTTGCGGGGTGCCGTGAACTTTCACACGCGATTGGTTGAAATCCACGTGTGTTCTGTCATCATGTGCAATGAGGGATATACCCTCGCACGTCACGTCACAGAGGCGCTCACGCGCTGAGGGCCTTTGGTCCAATGAAAATGCGTATGCGTGCAGATGCGCTTACGCGCTAAGGGCCTTTCCTCGAATTACACGCTGACGTGCAGAATTTGCACATGCCAAATCACTCCGTATCAAGCTGGCCACGCGAATACACACGGAAGACCACGCTCCTGCCCAGAAGGCCGAATCACTGCCACCCAGTGCCCCGAGCAGCCTCCCACGTGCCATCTGCTGCTGCCTGCCTGCCTGCCTGCCTGCCTGCTGCCACCGTGCCCTGCCATTTGGTGCCTGCACATCAGCCATCTGCAGGGGTCCAGTTGCTGTGTCCACCCCTGCTGGAACAGTAGACTCCCGACTGGGATACCATCGCTCCACAGCCCAGCCCCAGGACCCAGTTGCCCACCCACGCCTGCCTCGGGGGTCGCCATGTCGGGGCAAGCACCATCTGAGACCAGTGGCGACCCCCAGCCAGAGAGGCAGAGGGCCACCAGCTTCAGTGAGAAGGAAGTTGGTGTCCTGGTGGAGCATGTCCTGGGGCATTATGATGCCCTCTTCGGAAGACCACGCGCCAACAAGGAAGGACGGGAGAGGATCTGGGACGATGTAGTGGTTGCCATCAACGCGGAGGGGGTGGCAACCCGCGACATCAAGCACATCAAGAAGCGCTGGGAGGACTTGAGGTCCAGGACCCTCAATAAGGCCCGGCGCCTCGCGGAGGGGGGCCGGGCACGCCTGAGTGACATCCAGATGAGGGTCCTGGAACGCGTAGACCCAGCGCTCCACGCCCAGATCCTTCGGAGGCAGACCCATCTGGAGTTGGCCGGTAAGTGGCCAAGCATTACTGTGTGAGACAGGGCATGTTGCAGTGTGCTGGTTGTCTGATACCTGCCTGTATGTGTGACATAGGCCATGTACGTATGTGTGTGTGCAGGGACATCATGGTCAGGCATGTGAGTATAGTGATGTGGTCTATTGCAACATGGGGGGCTCTGTGCGGAATGGACACATGGAAGCATGGCAGTCTCTGTTCATGGACATGGGTGGGGGTGAGGGATGGGTGCTGGTCCCATGTACACGTATGGTGTCCATGTGTGTGTGTCTGACCTGCGTGTCTGTGACTTGTAACCGCCATGGATGCATGACACATGTCTGTGACAATGTTCAGATTCACTGATGCAGCCTAGTCATCCTTGTATCCACTGCGTCTGTGGTGCACGAGGCCAGATGGATGGAACTACGGTGAGGTGTGTGCATGTGATGGAAAGACCCATGATGCATGTGAGTTTGAAACCACCATTGTATGAATCATGAGTCCCTTGGTCATGTATGCCAATGTCCATGGCCTGCGCCATGCCTGTTACTGTATGTGTTTTGCCTGCACTGACCCATGTGTTGTGGAGGGACATGATGGAAGTGATGTATGACAGTGCCACTCATCTGCTGTTGCTTCCTGTCTAGGGGACCATTGTACAGTACCCTGATGCTTGTGTTCTATGTCTCCCTCTACACATTGGCAAGTGAAGAAGAGGGCGGAGAAGGCGCTGTGGAGCAGAGCGGCGGGGATGCCGCCACGGCTGCAGCGGAAGGGGTGGGTGAGCCCCCACAGGGGCTTGCACCGGCGGAAGACGGCGTGGAGACATCCAGGTTGGTGGTTTCCACAGTGGGGGAGGAGGCCGCTACTGAGCCACACATGGGGCCTGGTGGGGGCATCCCCGCTGGTGCAAGTGGTGCAGTCCAGGGCCAGGGGCAGGAGGCAGCACAGGTCGCCGTGGAGGTGCCTGTGCATGTCACTGTCCCTGACACTGTGACTGCACCACCATGCACCAGCAGAGATGCCCCATCCCAGGCCCGTCCGCAGGTAGGGGAGATGTCCATGTCATCTGACACTCCTCTACCTGTGGACGAGGGGACCCCTGGCCGTGTGGAGAGGGTCCTGATTGGTGTCGCGTTGCGCACGGCTGGCATTCATGATGAGGTGCATGCTTCCCGGGAGGAGCATGCACATCATCACGAAGAGCACCGTGCGTACGTGAACCATTTGGGAGCCGCCATGGTCGGGGGTTTCCTACATGTGTGTGGCCTTCTGGCGACCCTCTCCTCCTCTGTGGTGGCTATGCGCCAGTCGTGCTCCATGCCGTCTTCCGGCCCAGATGCCACCAGGGCCCCCTGTGGACCTGCCCCGACCAACGCAGCCAGCTCGGTGGGGACCCCATCCCTGCCACAGTCGGGAGTCGAAGGTCCAGCAGGGGTGGACACACCAGCAACTGTCCCCTGCAGATGGAGGATGTGCCGGCATCATCTGGCAGGGCACGTGCACGACGGCATCAGTGGATTCCATCAGCCTGGATGCCGTCGTGCTGGCAGAGGCAGTGGCGTCGGAGGCAGCAGCAGGCTCGACGTGGGAGGCATCATGGCTCGGGGCCATCAAGATCAGAGGGGCAGGCATCGGCCGGAGGGCAGGAGAACCCTGGGATGGCAGTGTCTTCCGTGTGGGAGCAGTTGGTCCAGCGGATAGGTGCGGAGCGGCAGCGGGCGGAAGAGGAGCGGCTCACCATGGTCAGGGCGGAGTTCTCCATGCGTCGGGCGTTGAGGCGGGCTGAGTGCCTCGAGGAAGCTCGCAGGGAGTTTGAGGTGGACACGGGGTTGTCCCTGCGAGACCTCGGGGCCAGGACAGAGTCCCGCCTCCGGGACATCGACATGGAGTTCGATGATGCCCTGGCCGGCAACATCACAGAGTGAGCCGCAGGACTTGCCCGCTGCCATTGTATATAGTTCTTTAGTTAGTTAGTGTTAGGTTTCCTTTATTTTTTATGTTTTTTTTGGACCGCTCGGACAATGGCCACTTTTCTGTATATATTTTTTTTGTTAGTAGTAGTAGGTTTCATTTATGGTGTTGGGCTCATGGACCCTGGGATATTCTTGTACATAGTTTGATGTTTGGAAAACAGCTGTTGGATTTATATTTTTGTTTACCATGTGGCAATGGTTTTTCCTTATTTTCTCCCCCCATTATTTTTCTTTGGACTACATTAGTTTTTGGATTCCTTTGTTTTTTGATTTTTTCTATTAGTTGTCGGATATGGACCATTTGTTTTGTCATCCCCATTGTTGTGTGTTTTATTTCTTTACTTAATTTTCATCTTTAATACATATATTTGTTACTTACATTTGTGGTATTTTCTCATTGGTTTCATGCATGTCATGAAATGGGTTTTGACATTCACTTGCACCCATTGTGTATGTGTGTGTGACGGACATGTGTTCATTTACATACTTGCAATTTGGGGTTGTATCATGTAATTGCATCTACTATGTGGGTGGATGCAATCCTTGGCTGGGTGTTTGTGCTGGGTATGCTGGCCATTACTGCCATGATTGCGCTTCGTCAGGACCTGGGGGCAGGGGGACATGAGTGTGGGCCTGCTGGGGGGTGGGGGTGCAAGGGGACATGAGTGGGGGGCCTGCTGGTAGGTGCCCCACAGTGCTGGGGGGTGGGGGTGCAGGGGGACATGAGTGGGGCATGGTTGGGGGCCTGCTGGCAGGTGCCCCACAGTGCTGGGGGGTGGGGGTGCAGGGGGACATGAGTGTGGGCCTGCTGCGGGGGGGTGCAAGGGGACATGAGTGGGACATGGTTGGGGGCCTGCTGGCAGGTGCCCCACAGTGCTGGGGGGTGGGGGTGCAAGGGGACATGAGTGGGACATGGTTGGGGGCCTGCTGGCAGGTGCCCCCACAGTGCTGGGGGGTGGGGGTGCAAGGGGACATGAGTGGGACATGGTTGGGGGCCTGCTGGCAGGTGCCCCACAGTGCTGGGGGGTGGGGGTGCAAGGGGACATGAGTGGGGGGCCTGCTGGCAGGTGCCCCACAGTGCTGGGGGGTGGGGGTGCAAGGGGACATGGTTGGGGGCCTGCTGGCAGGTGCCCCACAGTGCTGGGGGGTGGGGGTGCAAGGGGACATGAGTGGGGGCCTGCTGGGGGGTGGGGGTGCAAGGGGACATGAGTGGGACATGGTTGGGGGCCTGCTGGCAGGTGCCCCACAGTGCTGGGGGGTGGGGGTGCAAGGGGACATGAGTGGGACATGGTTGGGGGCCTGCTGGCCGGTGCCCCACGGTGCTGGGGGGTGGGGGTGCAAGGGGACATGTGGCTTGGCTGGGGGGCATGCCCATGGTGGATGGGCTGCCTGCGGGACATGACCAGGGGTGCAGGGGAGTCCCCTGTGGTGTGGGCTGCCTGCAGAGGTCGTGGAGGGGGTAGAGTGGAGACCTGGGAGGACCCACACTGGCAATTCACCTCTTCAACTTCCCGCACACCCACGTAATACACTGCCCCACTCGCACAGGCCCAATCGCGTGTAGGATTTCTCGCGCACCCCTGTAATACACGTACCCAGGCCAATCGCGTGTGGAATTTCTCGCGCACCCCTGAAATCCACGTACCGAGCCCAATCGCGTGTAGATTTTCTCGCGCACCCCTGAAATACACGTACCCAGGCCAATCGTGTGTAGGATTTCTCGCGCACCCCTGTAATACACGTACCCAGGCCAATCGCGTGTAGAATTTCTCACGCACCCCTGAAATCCACGTACCCAGCCCAATCGCGTGTAGATTTTCTCGCGCACCCCTGAAATACACGTACCCAGGCCAATCGCGTGTAGGATTTCTCGCGCACCCCTGAAATCCACGTACCCAGCCCAATCGCGTGTAGATTTTCTCGCGCACCCCTGTAATACACGTAACCAGGCCAATCGCGTGTAGAATTTCTCGCGCACCCCCTGAAATCCACGTACCCCGCTCAATCGCGTATTTGAGTTCCCGCGCGCCACTTTTTTGATGCGCTGGGACTCTACCGCCTGCCTTCGTGTGGCGGCCCTGTTTCAGCTTGTGCGTGTCTTTGGCTGTGCGTGGCTTTGCCCTATTCGATTCCATGAATACGTGTGGTTCGAGTGCGTGTGGGCGTTCCGTCTGCTTCCCTGCAGTACATCCCCAGTTACGCCCTTATTTTCGCGTGTTGTTCCCCATTCCGCACGTTACGCCCCATGTCCCGCCCACTTTCTGGTGTGTGCGCTGAGGTTGTGCGCTTTCACTGTGCGCGTCGCGCACGCCTTTCGCGATGTTGCAGTGACTTGTGCGCCATGCACGGGTTTGGCGCACATCCCGCGGTGAACACGCGCAGGGACTTCCATGAATCGCACGCGTGCGCGTGCGCCTGTTTTTTTCCGCTTGCGCATGCTTGCGCGAAGATTTTCGGCGCACGTTTGTTCCATGAATCGGCCCCTAAGTGACTTGGCCAGAAAAGAGATGTCAGAAAAAAACGACTTAATGAAATCTTTAATAGACTGTTCCAAATGGATGCAGCATCATTTTCACAAAATGATTCCGAATGTTGAGGCAAACGCCTGCAAATGTACAAATAAGGAAATCTTGGAATCCCACGAATGAAGACATTATTCAATTGTAATAACAAAGGTGACTTCAACTGTTAAAGCGGTCCCAATAGAGACAAAAAGTAAAGGAATGTCTGTAGCTAAGACAAAATCTATTAAAGATTACATCATTAACTTAAGCCAGCCAAATTTGCAGCTGGCAGAGTTTTCGGAAAAACCTGTGGAAGCCTCATCACTTGAAAAGAGGGTTGTTACCCCACTAAAAAACCTTAATGTTACCACTCCAAGTGCAAGTATTTTTTCTTTTGGCAGCAATGCAGTGAATCAAACGCCCCTTGTGCCTCTAACTGTGGTGACAAGGATCGTCCTCAAAGTCTGTTGCTGTCAAAAGCAACAAAAAAACAGCCACATTTGGAATCTTTCCAGCATCAACGAAGCAAGCGTTGACAAGAGTTGTAAAAAGAGGACGCAAAACAAGGGTCCAGCTAAGGAAAGGAATCTGAATTAAGGTGTGGGAACGAAATGCAAGTCTAATAGTTCTAAAATGTTCATTAGAAATGTAACAACTCCCCCAATGGTAGCAATATTTGAGCGGGCTGTTCAAAAAATAAATATGAAAATAGTAAGTTTCTATGGAGAAAAGCGATTTCACAACATGAGTCACCATAGGTGACTAATAATGCCAAAAAAGGCCAAGAGTGGAGATTGAAGATTTGGAAGGAAGCCAGACGAATACATCAGTTGATCTGGCAAAGCTTTCTACATATTCTATAGATGATGATGATGAGTGGAACAACACAGTTGAAGAGCTACCACATGGCGCTGAGAATACCGGCACAATCATGGAGGCGAGCCTTGAGCAGAGTAAGGATGAGGCGGTGGAAAATCCTCTTTGTATTAAGATTGGGGCATGAAATCGCAATCAAGAAGTAATAACCTTCAATGGCAAGACCTTGCCTGAAAAAAGAAGGAAAATCCTGAGGGAACAGTACAAAGTTCGGGTGACTGGCTCTACCTAAAAATTGAATCCAAAATGTAACTCGCTCAAGTGAAAAGGAAAGGAGTGAAATACGATTATGCTAAAGCCCCAAGATCAGATAAACAACGATTTAGGAAATTACAAGTGGAGAATGTATTATGGGGAAAGAACGAGGTACTCCAAAACAGACGTAGTACAATGAAGCTCTTCCACTGTGTGCCTTCATTAAGAACAATTACATCTGAGGATATCGACATAGTGGAGTATGTGTCGGAAACTCGATCTGACTGGGTAATTTTACATGTGCACTCTCAATTGATTGAAAGCAATGAACTTCTAACTTTTGGTTATGAGCTAAATGGTTATAATGAAGTTGACAATATACAAGCTGCAAAAGTTTTGAGCCCAAGGGCGATAAATGGTGGAAGACTGACTGTAAACAAACAAATGCGAGACAGTCTCAAGGAAAGGTACAAAGGAAGAGGCGGCGATTGTGATGCCAAAAGACATCATGATGATAAACTGCAAAGAGTGATGAACTTGAGGGACAGATGATCGGGGCAAAAATAGCAAACAACATCTATTTCAATGAATGAATGCTTCATAATATCCTGGAACACGAGAGGCTTTATGCACTTATTTCAAGAGGAAGGATTAAAGAAAGGAAACCACTCAATAATATGCTTTCAGGAGATGTGGCTGCATGAGGCTCCTGTGTGTGACGGCTATACCATGCTCCTTAATGCAGACGGGAAGAACACAACTGGCCGTCCTTTCTCAGGCCTTCTAACCATGATTAAAAACAATATGAATTGGAAAGTAATAAAAACATCAAACCCAAATATATTTGTCTAGGGAACGATCATACAAATTGTCTACCAAAATAACATCAAAATAGAACAGCTTTTCATCGTCAACACCTATTGGAACCCTGCAATATTATCATCTGGAAAGTTTACCTCATCCGTAATGAAGTTGATTGATGACTGCATTTAGGAATCCAACAATCTTTATACCATTGTATTTGGTCACTTCTCATGGTTCGATGAAAACGGGTCATTGAAAGAAATGAAGACAAATCAGATTTATCAAAAAAAATAAGTGCTGCAAATGCTGGGCGCAAGAACTGGCCATTAGGAATTGCAAAATGCTAAATGGCCAGACGAGAGGTGATATTTTGGCAGGCCACACATGGCAGAGGAACAAGTGCCATAAAACGCTCAATTATATCTGGTCTTCAAGAAATTTCTCACAGAAAATCAAGAATTTAAAAATAATCAAGATGGAAAATAGCGAACATGATGCTGTAAATTTGACCTGGATAACAGAAAAAAACTTGTTTGGAGAATGTCATGTGTGTGATCTAAAAATTAACCAAGGCTTAAATCGACTGAGAATAAACCAGAAAGAGATTATGGACTTGACAAGGAAATTATCATCTATCAACCGACAAGATCCGAGAGTCCTAAACTTTGGTCCGCTATTATCACAATTCAAAACAACAAAAAATGGTTTTAGAGTTGATCATCATAAAAACAAACATCCTTTCAGCATAAAGGTAGCCGAAGGAAGAAAGAAATGAGGCATGACATCAAGGCCCTAAAGTCATGCAACCCAGTGCAGCGGAGCCTGACAATAAGAAAGCTCTGCCGACAGTACCGGAATTTGCTCATCTCATTTAAATTGATCCGCGACAAAGAGAGAGCAGTGATAATGTTACAATCTATACCTGCCCATCATGGCAGCGACACTTGGACAATAATAAATGAAGGCTCCCTAACCCAGAAAGCAAATATGAGTATCGGAGTGAATGCAGGTGTGTGGGTGAAGCACTACTCAAGTGTGTTTAAATACCCTACTCCACCAGACGTTGATCCATCAGTGGTAGTTGTGCCGATCTTTAAAAAAGGAGATCGAGCAGATCCAAAGAACTACCGACTGATTGCACTGTTAGATGTCATTGGCAAGATCTTTGCTTCATTTCAGCAAAAACGATTATCCAAATGGGCAAATGATGCTGGAATTGTGGATGCGAGACAATCAGGCTTCACAAAAGGAGTAGGGACTGAATTAAACCTGGCATTGCTAAATCTGTTAAAGCTTGAAACGATAAAAGGAGGGAAAAATCTGTTCCTGGCGTTTATTGATTTACGTCAAGCATTTGACAGTGAAAAGAGAGCAATCATGTGGAAGAAACTAAAGAGGTGGGATTGCCCTACGGATCTCTTACAAGCCATCAAAGCTCTCCACGCTGATACATCGATTCGAGTGAGGGTTAATGTCGAGGGTGAGCTAAGAGAGAAAATAACAACTGAAAAAGGTTTAAAGCAGGGTTTCCCGCTAGCAGCTTTCCTCTTTAAGCTGTATATCCCGGGTCTGCCAATGGCGTTATTGGAGTGTAACACCTTTCCTCCAAGAATTAATGGTCATCAGATAGGTTGGGTAATCGATGCTGATGACTTGGTGCTCTTAGACACCACCCAAATAGGTCTACAGAGACTATTGAATAACGTGGAAGTGTGCTTGGAAAAGAATGATCTGCAAATAAATGTCCAAAGGTCAAAAATTGTGTCTTTCGGCTCCAATCTTGGAAAAAGGGGAAAGAGGTTTAAGTGGTTCACGGCTGGCAAACTACTAGAAAACACAGATAGCATTCGATATTTGGGTATTCTCTTTAGTAAATCTATAAGAGAATGGCAGTGGACTGCAAGGTGCAAAATTACATGCAGACTATGAGAAACTTACACTCAAACCTGTGATTATGTTCTACCGGCAGAAGGTGGTAGATGCCATAACATTTGGCAGTGAAGTAGGCTTTGATATAAGTCGAGCAACATGGGATGTGCTAGAGGGTCAATTTTGGCGCAAAGTCTTCCATTTGCCTAGAAATGTGTCGATCCTTGCTATTCGCTATGAACTTGGGCTACAGTCATTGTTTGCTACAGTACTTTGGAAATAGGTGGCAATGATGAGGAAAATGACCATGGAGTTATCAGCAATCCCCTATCACATCTTGAACTTGATTCCTGGAAAACCCTACATAGGTCTGCTGAAGGAATGGACCAGGAAGATCAGTATTCAATTGGCTTATGCTGACATTGACACAGACACACTCCTAAACAACCCTTGTGCAGCAAAGAAAAAGCTAACAGATTGTGATTGTATTGAAACTGTTAACAAAAGATCTAAACTTGCCACCATATTAGATCTGGGTGGCGAAGCATATGGGGTAAACTCAACTCCGAAATACCTGTGAAAGTTTCCATCCAGATATCATCGGGACCAATTTTTGCGCTTACGTTTAAATCTTTACCCAACCAAGGAAATGCTGTTTATGAAACATGAGGAGAACACTTTAAACAATAACTGTCGATTTTGTAATATCGCAGTAGAGTCCTCAAAACATTTGGTGGTTGAATGTTTAGCTTTAAAAACTTAAAGAAGTGCATTTTTGGGGAAATATGCTCCCCAAAACAGAAACATGGAGGAGTGGTGGAACGCATTTTTGTCTGACAAGAATTTTATGTTGACTTGTGCAGTAATTGATTATCTAGATAGACTATTGATGGAACAGTAATATAAAAAAAAAAGTTAAATAGTAGTGTTGTTACTACCAAAATTGGCGAAGTTTTAGTCTTTGCAAACTGATGATGCAAAGTTGGTTTATGTGTTCTAAGTGAGAGGGAAAGAAAATGAAAGGAGGGAAAAATAAATGAAAAGAAATGTAAAATAAAGTTTGTAATAAACTGACATTTAAAATAAAAAAAAGGAATCGCTGTACTTTAATTTGGTAAATGTGAAAAGACAAAAATCAATTACACAATGAAAACAATGCAATGTCAAGAATCTCAGCTTATTATTAGAAAAACCAGATATAAATGATCAGTCAAATCATACACAAATCATTACAAACACAAGAAAATACAAACATACTAACATAAAGCGACTACTCTGAAATGATGAGAAACAAAACAGTCCGCAGAGGACTCCGTACCCATGGGATGGGAGTGTGGCCCCTAGCATTGGAGTACCACTAATTAATAGAGACAAGCAACCCCTATTTAAGGGGCCACTAAAGCCAGGGTCTACCTATGGAAGCTATCCTAAATGTAAACCAAGGAGCTGATCCTCTGTAGAATATTGCATACACCATACGCTTCGGTGTAACCTGAAGTTTACATCACCTTCATCAGGACTTTGAAGCGACCCTGTGATAGAATAATTCAATTGACAATATAGCAACATCTATACAAACAAGTGTAGAAATATATTAGAGGACAATAGGGGTTGCAACTCCACCAGCACCGCTAGGTGGGGCAAACTACAACTAGAAAGACCTCACCCAGAACATCCAAGAAGTGAGAGGCGCTATCTCAAGGAAGGAGAAGCTATTCAAAATGAAGTGTCAATAATCAGTCAAACCAGAAGAACTAAGCCACACCAGCCAATCATGTGAAAAGACATCTACAACGGGAGAGAGGCCTATAACTTACCCCTCAACTACAGCAATGGTAAGGTGTTCCAAAATAGGACATGAAACTAAATCTTGTATTCCAAAGGGGCATCGATATGACTGCTGCAAAGTAAGCCCTTGATGGACAAATACAAAGAGAATAGCCAGTGGGTAAGGAAATGTGCTACTTTGCAAGGTGGAGCCAAATTGAAACCAGATGGAAGTAAGAACAATCCTGGCAGTTGTACTGACCGAAGACGTACTATTGGAGAAATCGTGATCGGTCACAAAAGCAAATTAATTTGGCACAGTCACCAAGGTAGACACTATGAAAGAATAACAAATAAAAAAGGCTCTAAGGTTGTGAAATTTCAACACATAAGTTAAATTACAAATCCCGAATCACGCATAGCATGAAGAGAAAACATTGAGAGCTCACTTATGTTGTTTATTGATGTGATAGCTTGGGTAGGCAGTTCAAATACTTTTTATAATAGACAGATAGGACCCACCTAAAAACAAAAATAAAAAGTGCTAAACAAACAGGGCAGTGCCGTTTTAGTCTAAGTATAAAACAATGTGTACCAAGTATTCGTACATGGGGCATGAAACAAACACAGAGAACAGCGTTGCATGTCCAATAAATAAAGTAGCCCTGTAAGGCATGTGGCTATAATGCTTCAGTGGCCATGGAGCAGGCACTAAGCGTCTGCTCCACAAAGACGTCACAAGCCCCTGGACGGCCTCAGAGACACACCAGAAGGCTGCATGCACAGTCCGGCCGGGAGCCGCTAAACATGCAATCCAAAAAGGGTGAAAGGGGGCAGCACTCGAACACCACTTATACAGCAGAGATAAACTCAAGGGGACATAACATCTAAATGCTCACGTGACCTCTATGCTGCCTTTGGTGAGGTTCCAGGATGCAGCGGTTAGTGAAGTATTGTGTTCTGGTGGCGGGGCATGCCTTCCACCAGTCCTGTGGATGGTGCTGCACACCTCTACCACAACCTATTGACAGCCCGACTGAAAGTGCTGTACTCCATATTAAAAGTGCAAAAGCTGGGTACTCCCATATCTTCGAGTGAAATATACAGAGCTATTAATGACCTTAAAAAAGACAAAGCCCCAGGCCCAGATGTTTTCTCAATTGATTATTTTGCCCACTTCAAGGATATTCTGGTTCCTAAGCTTAATGAATGATATACTTCCTTCATTGCTGATGAAAATGCCACTGGGTCTTTCTCTGAAGCAATACGTATTGTATTTCCTAAACCCACCATAGACACAGAATTAGCTCAAAACTATAGACCAATATCCTTGATTAATAATGATTGTAAAGTTTTTGCCTAAATCCTGGCCAATAGACTTATCCTCTTCCTTCCAAATTTAACTAAAAATGACCAGGTGGGCTATGTCAAAGGCAGAGTATCTTCAGCCAATATTAGACTCTTTACTAACATTCTTAACATCATTCAAAATTCTCCTAATTCATATTTATTTATTTATTTATTTGTATAGCGCTTAAGCCCGCAGGCATCAGAGCGCATTCCAAAGAGACAGGACAAGTGAATACAAAAACGGGACAAGAATAGGCACACAAAGGATCATAGCATGGGGAGCTGAGGCAATATGCGGCAATATCACTGGATGCTGATGAGGTATTTCATAGGGTAGAATGGAACTTTATGTTTGAAACTCTTACTTGGCATTGAATTCCAAATCCATTTAGTCTATTTATATAACGCCTATACACAATGGGCCTCATTACACGGAAGGCGGTAATCCAGGGTGCTATTAGCACCCTGGACCATGCCGGTAAATTACGGGCACCGCCTTGGCGGAAAGGGGATTTACCGCCCCATTCCAAGGTTGGTGGGGCGGTAAATCCCCTTTCCGCCATTGCCCTTCCCCATTCCCATTTCTGCCCCATAGGGCTCTATGGGAATGGGGAAGGCGCTAATTACGGCACCGCAATTTTGCGGTGCCGTAATTAGCTCCGAGGTCCCTTAGCGGGTTGGTTTTTAACGCCTGCAAGAAGCAGGCGTTAATTCCTCCAACCCGCAAAGGGACCTCGTAGTACGGCGGTAAGGGTTAACGGTCACCGTTGCCATTAACGGTGACCGTTAACCCTTACCGCCGTCCGTGTAATGAGGCCCAATGTGTTTCAAAGCGCTTCAAGGCAAGGGAGGGAACAAGGGAAAATACAATGACATTCTTACACGCCATGAATAGTAAGGATGTGAAATTAACTATCGTACTCGCCCTGACAACATTTCAGATAGTGCAAGAGCTAAGACATAGATAAGGAAGGGAGGGGGAGAGTGGGAAGGAAATGGAAACAGACAGGGCGACTACCGTACTAGGCCTGACGACATTTCTGGTAGAGCCCGAGAAAACAAAAGGTGAGGTAGAGGGGTGCTGAAAGGGTGGGGTGGAACAAAACAAGCGACTATAGTACTAGGCCTGACAACATTTCAGATAGTGCTGGAGCGGACAGGGGAGGAAAAAAACAAGTTAGGGGGGGGAGACAGACAAGGTTGCTATCCTACTAGGTCCAGGGACAATTCTGATAGAGTAAGTGCATAGAAGAAAGTAAGGGGAGGAGAAGAGGAGGTAGGAAAAGGGAGAAAGGGAGAGGAGGAAAGAACAGAGAGTATGCAGTCAACAAAAGAGTGGAGAAGCAAGAGGGGAAAGCAAATACAATTGCAGAAGTCAGTAGTAACAGATAATGTTGCAAGCCAGGATACAAGATGAAGATGGGATCCGCATGATTCAGGGCAACCATGAGTTCAAGATG
Organism: Ambystoma mexicanum; assembly: GCF_040938575.1. Taxonomy (NCBI): domain Eukaryota; kingdom Metazoa; phylum Chordata; class Amphibia; order Caudata; family Ambystomatidae; genus Ambystoma; species Ambystoma mexicanum. Next base: position 358,639,147 of record NC_090928.1, read on the forward strand.
CAAAGGAAGTCCAGCATGAGAGTTGAGAAAGGGTGACGCATAGTGAATCAATGAAGTCCATAAAAGTCAAATTGAGCATTGGCCACAAGACGGTGATGGTGAAACCAGAATGTATCAGGACAGACTCCTGCAGAAGTAGACTGGAGGTGGGGGGAGCAGGGTAGAAGAATCAAGCAAAACAGGCAACACTTGTGTGCATGAATGGGGGGGTTACACAGAACATCACAGGGGGACCAGAGGTGGTGGGAATGGCCTGTGGGGACAGAGGAAGTAAACACATGTTGGTGCATGCTTACATGCTCTCTGGGCCCTGGGTCCTCCTGGTCCGAACAGTCCAAAGAGGAATTGCCCTTTACTTTGTCTGCCCTTCACTTCGGACGCCTGGGCGAGAGACGCCCTTGATCTAAGAGTTAAGAGCAGGAAGGAAGAGGCAGGGCTAAGAAGGTGGGTGGTGCTTAGACCAGGAGACCTAGATCCACTTGCATCTGCTCCCCATCAGCAAAGGAAAAGAGGCTGCAGGGCTCCTTAAGTAGGGAAAATAGCGGCAACCAGGAAGGCACCTGGTGGGCGGGGCTTGGTAAGTGGGGAAAAGAGTGCAAACCTGGAAGGCACCCGTTGGGCAGGGCTTATGCCAGGTGACCTAGATCCACTTGCACCTGCTCCCCATCAGCAAAGGAAAAGAGGCGTGAGGGTTTGCTAAGTGGGGAAAAGAGCGGGAATCAGGAAGGCACCAAGTGAGCGGGGCTTAAGCCAGGTGACCTAGATCAACTTGCACCTGCTCCCCATCAGCCAGATATGGTCAAAATACTCTACTCTAATCCGACAACATCCGGTTTTATAAACAATCATGTGTCCCCCTTTTTTCCTCTCCAGAGAGGTACTCGCCAGGGTTGTTCCCTCTCTCCCCTTCTATTTATTCTGGCAATAGAATCCTTTCTAGAAGCAATAAAATAGGAAGACAATATACTTGGCATTTGGTATAAAGGTATTAAGAGTAAAACAGCTGCTTATGAAGATGATGTACTACTTTTATTGAATACTAAACTATGGACTCATGTCTACACCATCTGACTCGTATTATAACACAATTCTCCCTGGCATCAGGGTACAAGCTTAACATAGACAAATCAGAGACTCTACCACCAAACACCACATTTCAAGCTCTGGAATGAGATGGTGCCCAGCAGGTATTAAGTATCTAGGTATTCATATAACATTCTCAATCAAAAATATTATTAAACAAAATACAGCAACTATTCTAACTAAGGTAAAGGAGCTCACAAATACATGATCCCCTTTTTCTATCTTTGTTGGGTAGACTTGAAGTTGTCCAAATAATGATGCCACCTATTATACTCTATTTTCTCTATGTGCTACCTATTCCTATCCTTGCTACTTTCTTCAAATCATTAGACTCTTGTATCCTCAAATGTCTCTGAGGAAAAAAGAAACAGAGAATCTCATTGTGTAAGCTCAAGAAGCTCAGAACTGAAGGAGGAGTTGGCTTCCCGGATTATAAAATATACCACCCAGCCTTTGTTCTACGGCAGGCTCAGTTGTGGTTCATTCTCACTAATCCTAATGCGCCAAACTGGTTTCTTATAGAGAGAGCGATGGTCTCCCCTCATGTTCTTATGGACTGTCCCTACATAAAAAATAACAAAAAATGCTCCCCTGGTACTAGTATTAATGTTTCTATTATGTACCTCCAATCATACTTATTCTCATTACAAAAAAGATCCCATTTATATCACAGTATATTTGGATGAATCCCCTAATAAAGATTAACAAGAGAACTGTATGTTGGTGACCATGGCTATCTCTTGGTATTAAGTATGTGGGGCAGCTGTTCATTCAGGGCATTCCTCTCACCTTTGATGAGCTCATAACTAAATTTCACGTGCCAGTGCCTTTTCTGCAGCAATATGTAAGTTTAATGGATGCTATTATGGAAAATGATAATCTGTTAATTTGTAATACGAACAACTATCAAACTCAAAGATTACTTTATCTATCTAACCCTAATGTTACTTCACCCATGTTCTTCAAAGGCTGTTCTTCCACGTCAACTGATGGAATACTGTTCAAATGTGAAGAGGCTTGGAGCCAAGACTGCTCCCTAAATGACTCCCAACTAGCAAGACCTTCTATATAGACTAATATATCTAAAGTGATTGTCTCAGCAGGTTTACATTGCATTTCTTCCACCATCGAGCTTACATCACTCCACTAATGCTCTTCAAGGGTGGACTGCCCCTGGATGACAAATGTTGGAGTTTTTTTAGTACGCAGGGGTCTTTAATACATTGTTTTTGAATGTATTCATGTCAAAGGATTTTGGGAAAGAGTGTGGAAGTCTCTTGAGCATATTTTTCAGTTACTGTTGGATTTCTCCTTTCCTGTGTTGTTTCATGGTAGCGAAGTTATCCCACCTGCCATTGATAAGAATAAATGTTATCTTTTTGATGTCTTCATTGCCATGGCAATCCAGACTATTACTTCCAACTGGATGGCTCTCAAAGGTGTACATTTCAAATTATGGTGGAATTCAGTATGCAATATCCATAGCATGGAAAAATGCAATGCTATATCCCCACAATCGCAATACAAGCATGAGTTAAAATGGCAATCATTTCTAGATTTTTGGGAAAATGCAATGCCTAGTTAATGGAAGCGGTTTTGATCTTTCACTGGAATTATATACCGTAATAATTAATGTCCCTTCCCTTCACTTCCTTTTGTTCATGTTAGTCCTTTGTGTCTTTGTTCGTACATAATATTTACCCTAAATGCCTCATACAACTATAAATTCACTTTAATTTGCATTTAATTCATAAGGGTATAGCATTCATATACTGCATATGAGGTTTCCATATTGTTTAAATGTGTTGTAGATGAACGTCTTGCTCTAGCAAGTATGTAGTGTTTCTGTTGACCTTTATATGCTGTTCTACTTATTGTATAAACCTTGTATACTTGCTGATCTTAATAAAAATTATTTAAACAAAAAAAAACAAGTGCAAAGGGCAAACCCTGATACGAAATGCTGTACTGTCCACTGTAGGGGGGATACATTTGTTTAGGGGAACAGCAGAATGAGGCATGCAACACCTCCCTTAGAGATGCTATCTCCTTCAGGAATACCACCACCAAGCATGAACAAAGTGCACAAAAATACTAATACAAATGGCTGAAACTTCCCAAAAATGTGTTTGCAGATCATTCATATTGGGTAAAAGGTGTGCTGCATTCTTTGGGAAACTACAACAAAAGCCAAGCAATGCCTTCCCGTTTGGTGGGTAATTGAATCTAGGAGTAGTTTCACAGCTGGGCAATACTTGGCAACTACCTAGTTCACGACTGTCAGGTCTGTCCTGGAAGGCACCAGATTGGCTAACCTAGCCACAATTCTGACCACATTCAAACGAGTGGGGCACTAACATGTCACATAGCCAGGGCAGCTTAAATCCTTGCACTAGCCCTGATGGAGTCCAAGGTGTTTACACCTGGTCTGCTGGTGGAACATGGGCACACACCCCTATTGCTGCATAAAAGGTATGGTGGCCCAGCCAAGAAGTGCCAGTATGATTCCACTCGAAGTAAAGCTGCACAGTAATTACCAGGCAGTATCCTTGAATGTATGGTCATATAGAAAGTGCAGCACTGTTTCATTAAAAGTACAGCAGGCCAGCTGAGAAGGGTGGGTTCTGTCTCATAAAAAATATGGCAGCCTTATCGATAAGCAGAAAGCTAAATTAGCTAAGCTGTAACTCAAACCTGGGACATGTATATTGAACACTTACCTGTGTAATATGGTCTCATTGCATGCTCTCGGGAGGATAGCTCAGTGGTGTTAGGCAGAATCACATGCAGTACCCTTGGGGAACACTACATGCAATTAAGACTACAAGTGTCAGTACAATTTCACCTTTGGTACAAGCCTGTACTACACAGAATGTGGTAGCAGTGGCTGAGCAGCCAGACTTATCTCAAGAGTTGAGTGAGCAGTAGAACAAGTTACACAAAGGCCAACTAATACAGTGATTCAAATACACACTGATTGAAGGTTTCTTAGTAAAAGAATATACATTTATTTACTCTGTCAGTTAGAAAACATTACACTAGCATCAGTAGCTCAATATCACACACTAATAAACCACAAAAATCCAACCGGTAAGTAAAGTTTAGCTCCAAAATGAACTGGGAGAAAAATGGCACTTCAGATACTTAATAAAGGGGGGAAAAGACAAGGTTATAAGAATAGACAGCCCAAATACATATTCATAGGCCGGGCAAAGGGTTTCAGTAAAATACAACCAGCAATTCTTCTCAATAAGCCTGGGCCAAAGTCAATGGTTTAGACTCTTTTGTATAGGATGGCACCGTTCTGGTAAGTAAGGGTTGACTCTATGCCACAGAGCTTTAAAGAATTTGGCTAGGCGAAAAGTTTGATGAATGTTTAGGGAAGGACAAGCCTTCTTAGTTGAGGAAAGTTTCACGCACTTTCTTGATGGCCGAAAAGATTTCCGGACCGCGTTTGCACAGTACCTTGTCAATGAAGAAAGCTGTAGCTGAGGCAATTGTTAATGGCAGTTCCTGCAGATCTCGCTGTTCCTGAGCTTCAGTCATGGGGACAAGAAGGAGGACGTCGGGAGGTTCCTGCACTGCCCAGGGAAGAGGCAAAAAGCTGTAGCAAGACGTCGGTTTAAGGTGTAAGTGCCTTAAAGTCCACAAGCTGGTTTCCTTCCCTCTGGCTATCCGGTTTTCAACAGCTCTCTGAGCTTAAGTTCTTGATGTTTGCTTTCAGTTTCAGCTTGGATTCTTTTAAACTCTTAACTCAAGTCTCATTCTTTCAAGTGAGACAAATTCAGGACTTAGTGTTGGACCTGATGGGGTCCCTGTGGTCAAAGGTTGAGGCCTATGAGCAGGTAGAGGTGAGACAGGGCCTAACTTCTGAGGCTCTTCTGCCTCATCTAACTCATCCACAATATTAGAGCTGGGCTCTGACATATCATCCTCATCAACATTTTCCACATTTGCTGCAGGGGTGGGGGTTTCAGACCCGCTCCTCAGACTTTGGCATTCTAACAACTTTTCAATCAATTCATCCTTCTTGCCTTTTACAGTGAGATTCCTAGCTTTACACATATCTCTCAATTGATCAACAGTTAAAGTCACTGGGGTCTAATGTCTGTACCTTTCCATATCAGTCATGATAAAACAATTCTTTACTAGTGTTGCTTAGCCTTGTGAGGTCTATTTGAACAAAGGTAAGAGCATTACTCTAAATGTAACAAGTATACTTTATTCCCATCGCTGCCACCAGTGTTAGGCAGAATCACATGCAGTACCCTTGGGGAACACTACATGCAATTAAGCCTACAAGTGTCAGTACAATTTCACCTTTGGTACAAGCCTGTACTACACAGAATGTGGTAACAGGGGCTGAGCAGCCAGACTTATCTCAAGAGTTGAGTGAGCAGTAGAACAAGTTACACAAAGGCCAACTAATACAGTGATTCAAATACACACTGATTTAAGGTTTCTTAGTAAAAGAATATACATTTATTTACTCTGTCAGCTAGACAAAATTACACTAGCATCAGCAGCTCAATATCACACACTAATAAACCACAAAAATCCAACCGGTAAGTAAAGTTTAGCTCCAAAATGAACTGGAGCAAAATGGCACTTCAGATACTTAATAAAGGGGGGAAAAGACAAGGTTATAAGAATAGACAGCCCAAATACATATTCATAGGCAGGGCAAAGGGTTTCAGTAAAATACAACCAGCAATTCTTCTCAATAAGCCTGGGCCAAAGTCAATGGTTTAGAGTCTTTTGTATAGGATGGCACAGTTCTGGTAAGTAACGGTTGATTCTATGCCACAGAGCTTTAAAGAATTTGGCTAGGCGAAAAGTTTGATGAATGTTTAGGGAAGGACAAGCCTTCTTAGTTGAGGAAAGTTTCACGCACTTTCTTGATGGCCGAAAAGATTTCCGGACCGCGTTTGCACAGTACCTTGTCAATGAAGAAAGCTGTAGCTGAGGCAATTGTTAATGGCAGTTCCTGCAGATCTCGCTGTTACTGAGCTTCAGTTGTGGGGACAAGAAGGAGGACATCGGGAGGTTCCTGCACTGCCCAGGGAAGAGGCCAAAAGCTGTAGCAAGATGTCGGTTTAAGGTGTAAGTGCCTTAAAGTCCACAAGCTGGTTTCCTTACATCTGGCTATCCGGTTTTCAACAGCACTCTGATGAAAATTCGACCAGATGGGGACGGTGTCCAGTTGGCTTGTGAGTTGGTTGGTCCCACCAAACTCAAGGGAAAAAGTTAACCTTGAAGGGCTTCTCTGTTGTCAGAGTTTCAGGCAATTCGGACCTGCAGCAGGGCTTCACCAGTCATCCAGGAGTTGCAAGCAGTCCTCTTCCTTCCTCTCCTCTTCGGTTCTTTCGTTCCAGTGGTCGACTCTGCTCTGCAAGTACCAGCGACCTGCTTTTAAACAGTTTTTCCCTATTCATTCAAGCCTGGCTGTCACTCACACAGCAGGGTGGCTGTCCTTGCTGGCCAATCATGCCAGAGTGCATTCAGGCCTCCTAGAAGACTAAGCACAGGGAGCTTTTAGCACCTCCCTCACATCTTGTCCACCTCAGACACCCTGGGGCCAGAGGAGGGCTTCAGCACTGAAGCCCGCCAAAGGCCAACGAAAAAAGGGACCAAACCTGATTTGGCACACAGAGACAAACACAAAAACACAAGAAGGACCTTTCCTAAAAGAAATGGTGAAACAATGTCGACCAGAATCTGTTTTTACAGATAGGTCTTGGGCGCCATATTGAAAAACATGGCTGACCCGATTTTTAGCTACTGCGCTTTGCGGTCGGAAAAAATCATGGTAGTTTGATCTAAACCACTGCACTAGTCATTTGAAGTAGGAAAGGGTAACATTTGACTGTTACATGAGTGTTTTGACTCAGGGGAAGCTAAGCAACCCCTCCAGCACTCTATAGGAAGATAGTGTGTGCTGGGTAAGTACATTTAAAGTGACTAGTAAAGTCAATTTAACTTTGCATGCTCTGGGAGACAGTAGTCAGTCCCAGAGAAGGTATTTAAACCTTGGGGAGTCTGAAAGACACCCCTGTGCCACTGCACTGAAGGTGCTGTGTGACACACAGAAAAAGATGATGTCATGGAGTTTGCTTAAAACATCATAACCAAAGAACACATAAATAAATCACACATTAAAATACATGGAAGAGTGGGAAAAAAAGGCTCACACTCTTCCCAGGTAGAAAAAGCAAATCCTAGAAATCCACCAAAGTTGCTGGGGGTCTCAAAAGGTAAGGGGAATAAGCACATTTTTAGAATTCTCCCTAACACTTGTCCTCCCCAGACTAAGGGACAGGAGTATTAAATCCTGTCCTGGATGAATCTCCTTACTCCAGTCGGTCAAACATCCTGGAGAGACCATCAGCATTTTGGTGATGACACCCAGACATGTGTTCAATGGTAAAATCAAACCCTTGCAGGCTGATTGACCATCTTAGTAGTTTTGGGTTTCCCCCTTTCATTTGCATCAACCATTTCAAGGGTTAGTGGTCCGTTTGAATCATAAAAGTAGATCCATACAAGTATGGTCTAAACTTCTTCAATGACCACTCAATAGAAAAACATTCTCTTTCAATGGTTGCCCACCGTGTCTCAGGTTCCTTCAGCTTCCTGCTGATGAAGCAAATGAGGTTCTGTTAGACGCTCCTCTGCACATCAGAACACTGCTAGTACCTCCCCAAGACCTTCCCTGGGTTCCCACACTACTCCCTCCAGGTTTCGAGACTCACGTGATGTGGTTGACCCAAAGGACCGAAAGCTCTGTACCAGTTACACTGTACGTGCCCGGTTGCAGCCCTTCCTGCATTGGCAGTTGCCATGGAGAGCATACAGCAGAAGTGGCATCGGAACGCTTCCGCATCGAACAATCATCCGCTCACGTGATTCACAGTGGCGTTTCCCACGTGACGATGGAAGGCGTCACATGACTCGGAAGCGCACAGTACTTAACGCTTGATGCACGGAGCACTCACCGCTTCTCAGCTGTCTTTCGACTCTGTTTGGCGCTACGTTTGGACTTGCTCTGTTGGTTTACCTTGACTTTGGATCACTCACCTGGACTCCCTCGGATTATCCTTTTGTACCTTTGCTTGGAACTGTTTATTCATTGCTGAACCTCAACCCGTCCCTCACCTGCCTTCGGATCATCCCTTGGTACTTTGTTGGACTTCTACGCCATTGCCCTTTGGGAACTCACGCTACGCCTCCAGCTCTAGTCTCAGGTGGGCTGTCCTGTGTCCACATGTGACTCCAGTCCCTGTTGTTCTGGGGACTGCCTCTCATCTGAGTCTCGAACCTCCCTCACTAGGTCTCCCGGCTCTTCCAACCACCAGATAGGTACGATTATTCAGATCCTCTGATTCTTGTATTCTATTGTATTTGCCTGGTACTTAACCCCGTTCTTTCTGCAGCAGCATCGGTGTTCCAGAGGTTCCGTGGATCCGGCAAGTAACATCTCCCACCTGTGGCTCCAAAGGTCGCACAGCGGGGTTCTTTTGGTTCCCCTGTGTGTCACTTGGGGACGGAGGTCTCATCGGTCTACACGACACTCAAGTCAGAACAGACTGAGAAGCCGTATTGTCGTGTTGAACAATGCAGGGGTCCACGGAAGAACCCATAGCTGCTTTAGTACAGGCAATTACAGTATTAAGGGCAGATATGGCCGCTGCAAACACCGTGATTCACCAAAGGCTAGATTCCATACAGAGTGTCCAGCATTCCCTCCCTGCAGACTCTGAATTCGGCGATGCTGCCACTCCAGCCACACCTCCTCAATCTGCAAGTACCCCAGCTCCAACACCGGTGGTCCTTCCAGCCCCTTCTCCCCTGGCTGCTCCTGAACATTATCAAGGCGTCCCCAAGAAGTTCAGGACCTTCATCAATCAGTGCAAGTTACACTTCCTGTGCAGACCTCTGGCCTTCCCTAATTCCACTGCTAAAGCGGCCTTTACCCTTTCCCACCTGGCCGGACCGGCTACCGCTTGGGCGAATCCTTTACTGGAGAACAATAGCCCGGTTCTCTATGATTTTGATTTGCTAGTTACCGAGATGTCCCGAGTCTTCGACACCCGACACAAGGCACAATCCAGGGATCTGGAGTTGTTAGAACTAACCCAGGGTAGAGGGGCCTTGATAGACTACATCACCCGCTTCAACCAATTGGTCGCTGAGACATCATGGCCAGAAAGCAAGCGGGCGGTCGTTTTCTATATAGGGTTGAGTAATCCAATGAAAGATGCCTTAGCAGTGGTCCCTTCCGTGCCCACTCAGTATCAAGAACTAGTGGATCTTGCCCTGCAGGTAAATGCACGTCGCTCAGAGCGCAGGGCTTAGTTGGGCTTTTCCCATCCTACAGCGGTCAGTACTCCCGCCTCCAGCACTGAGGAACCCATGCAAGTGGGAGGTTTACGTAGTCCCATCACGACATCCGAGAGAGAACGTAGGAGGGTGGATAATGCATGCTTTTATTGTGGCACCACGGGACATTATGTTAAGGAATGCCCTCGACATCCCAAGAAGTCCCAGGTTTTTCGGACAGCTTGACCCTAGACCCGGAGACCAGGTCGAGCTTCCAGTCCTCATCTCCGGGTGCCTCTCCTGCTTTCGCTCGTATCCAGCCCATCTTTGTACAGGCCACTCTTTGTCCCTCTGCGGGTATCTCCCATGCAGTCACCATCATCATTGACTCTGGTGCCACGGGGAACTACGTAGACATTGCTTTAGCCCATTCTCTCAATCTGCCTTTAGTGGTGAAAACCCGACCCGAACCGGTTCAGGCCGTAGATGGCACTGCCCAAGTCTCTGGTTCGGTTAGGCACCAAACTGCCCCCCTCTTATTGACTATACAAGACATTCACACAGAGACGCTAAGTTTTGACCTGATCACCACACCCCAGTTCAGTATCATATTAGGAATACCCTGGTTGCGTGAGCACAATCCTCTCATTAATTGGCAAACAGGCACGGTCCTCTTTGAGTCAGATATCTGCCAGAACTTTTGTCTCCCAAACCATCAGGAAACTGATACTCCATCACAGGCCTTGGGAGCTCTCGCTCAGCTCACATTGAATGACGGTGGATCAGTGGTTGTGAATTCCCATACTGTTGGAGGGGTAGTTAGCGGAATTCCCCCTGAGTACAAAGCATTCGAGTCAGTGTTCAATCGCGGTTCTTCCGAGGTGCTTCCTCCACACAGACCATATAACTGCCCGATTGAACTAATCCCGGGTTCTACCGTTCCTTCGGGCAGGATCTATTTTCTGTCCCCCTCAGAAGAACCGGCTCTGAAGCAGTATGTCCAGAACGCCCTACGACTAGGCCACATCCGCCCCTCTACTTCACCAGCTGCAAGCCCTATTTTTTTTGTTCCCAAGAAAGAGGGGGATCTATGTCCTTGTGTGGATTACCGACGCCTTAGCGCCATCACGAAAAAGGACAGGTATCCAATCCCTTTGATCACCCCCATCCTGGACCGATTATCCCATGCCTCCGTTTTTACCAAGCTGGACCTTCGGGGCACGTACAATCTAGTGCGCGTCCGCGAGGGCAATGAGTGGAAAACTGCCTTTTGCACCCGTTATGGGTTGTATGAATACTTAGTCATGCCCTTCGGCCTATACAACGCCTCGGCCACATTCCAGCGTTTTATGAATGACATATTCCGGGACATTCTGGACGTGTACATGGTTGTTTATCTAGACGACATCCTGATCTTTTTGCGGGATCTTGATGACCACGTGCAGCATGTCCGGGAGGTCTTATCCCGTCTAAGGAAACATTCGCTGTTTGCCAAACCCGAGAAGTGTCAGTTCCATAAAACGTCTGTTCAGTTTCTGGGCTTCCACATCACCCCTGGGGCTCTATCCATGAATGAATCCAAGGTGAGGGCAGTCCTAGATTGGCCGATTCCTCAGACACTCAAGGCCTTGCAGGCCTTTTTGGGTTTCGCCAACTTCTACAGGCGCTTTATTTTGTCCTTTTCTACAATTGTGGCCCCACTCACGGCTCTGACTAGCCCTCAAGTACCCTATCAGTGGCGGAAGGAACATCAGGAATCCTTCGAGGCTCTGAAGACCGCTTTCACCACCGCACCGATCCTTCAGCACCCCAATCCCGAACTCCCATTCATAGTCGAGGCTGACGCCTCTTCTTTCGCCCTCGGTGCAGTGTTGTCTCAGACATGTCCGACCACGGGCAAGTTGCACCCAGTGGCATATCACGCTCGCAAGTTTTCCAGTACTGAGGCCCATTATACTGTAACGGAGAAGGAACTTCTGGCTGTCATGGACGCCTTTCGTGTCTGGCGCCATCATCTCCTGGGGGCTAAGCATCCAATCACTGTCTACTCCGATTTTCAGAACCTGCAGGACTTGGCCTCCCTAAAGTGCATCAACAGCAGACAGGTCCGGTGGCATCTCTTATTTTCTGCCTTTGACTTTCACATCACTTATCGTCCTGGGGTCACTCATGGAAAAGCAGACGCCTTGTCACGCTCTTCGGGTGGGGTCTTGTTGCCAACCTTCCCTGATACTGTTCTGGGTAAGAGCCACGTGATTTGTCTCTGTACTCCCTCTCTCTCATTGTTGGATTCTGTGCGAGCATGGACGAACAGTCACTCTGACCAACTGCGAGATTGGGATCCGGTGTATTGTGACGGCTTGCCTTTCGTGCATGATCGTTTGTTTCTTCCCACGCCTGACACCCGTAACCTGGCCCTTGAATGGTCTCATGATGCCCCCTTTAATGCCCATCCCGGCCAGGAGCATACCATGGACCTCCTAAAGCGCTGCTGCTGGTGGCCCTCTATGAAGCGCGATGTGGAATGTTATGTCAACTCCTGCTCTGTTTGCGCTCAAGCCAAACATCGAAGAGGCCGCCCAGTCGGCCTGTTGCTTCCGCTACCGGTACCCCCTAGACCTTGGCACACACTGACTATGGATTTCGTGACCGATCTCCCCAAGGTGCAGGGTTTTGATATCATCTGGGTGGTGGTGGATACATTTACTAAAATGGCTCGCTTTGTCCCCTGTAAGGGGATACCTCCAGGCCCGGTCCTGGCTGACTTGTTTTTTGAGTCTGTTTTCACGTTGTTTGGGCTCCCTTCTGTCCTTATCTCCGACCGGGGGTCGCAATTCACATCTCGTTTTTGGAGAGCTTTCACCAAGCTGCTTGGCATCGATACCAGGTACTCCTCGGCCTATCACCCTGAGACTGATGGACAGACCGCAAGGACAAACCAATCTATGGAGCAGTATCTTCGGTGTCTTATCTTGCAGCAGCAGTCCTCCTGGTTGAGTGTTTTACGGCTTGCAGAGTTTGCCTACAATAACGCGGCTCACTCTGCTACGGGTCTCTCTCCTTTTTACGCCCTCTATGGCCAACACCCCAAGGTCCTGCCCGTCCCTGACGCTTCTGTCTCCTTGAATCCTGCGGTCACGGCTTGTCTTAGAGATCTGTCTGCTGTTCATGCTCGTACTCTGATACACCTTACTGAAGCAAAGGCCTCCATGAAGTCCCGTGCTGATGGCAAGTGCTTGGCTGCTCCTCCCCTTGCAGTGGGTTCCCGGGTGTGGTTGTCTTCCCGTCACCTTCGCCTGGTTGGTTGTCGGAAACTTCTGCCTCGCTTTGTTGGGCCGTATGTGATCTCCCAGGTTGTGAATCCAGTGGCTTTTCATCTGGTTCTCCAAAGCTCTTGGCGAATCCATCCTGTTTTTCATGTCTCCCTTCTCAAGCCTTGCCCTGATTCCTCCCGTCTTCGTGCCCCGGTGTCCCCGGTGTCCCAGGCCTCCCCTGATGTCTTTGAAGTGTCAGCTATTCTGGGTTCCCGTTGGTTTAGAGGTGGGCTTCAGTATTTGGTGGACTGGACGGGTTATGGCCCGGAGGAGCGCTCTTGGGTTTCCGCCCTGGACGTTAACGCTCCTCAGTTGGTGGCCCAGTTCCATCGGGATCACCCGTCCTGCCCACGGGGTCGTGGGCTGTTGGGGGGGGGCTATGTTAGACGCTCCTCTGCACATCAGAACACTGCTAGTACCTCCACAACACCTTCCCTGGGTTCCCACACTACTCCCTGCAGGTTTCGAGACTCACGTGATGTGGTTGCCCCAAAGGACCGAAAGCTCCATACCGGTTACACTGTACGTGCCCGGTTGCAGCCCTTCCTGCATTGGCAGTTGCCATGGAGAGCATACAGCAGAAGGGGCGGCGGAACGCTTCCACATCGAACAATCATCCGCTCACGTGATTCACAGAGGCGTTTCCCACGTGACAATGGAAGGCGTCACATGACTCGGAAGCGCACAATACTTAACGCTTGATGCACGGATCACCGTTCACCGCTTCTCAGCTGTCTTTTGACTCTGTTTGGTGCTACGTTTGGACTTGCTCTGTTGGTTTACCTTGACTTTGGATCACTCACCTGGACTCCCTAGGATTATCCTTTTGTACCTTTGCTTGGAACTGTTTATTCATTGCTGAACCTCGACCCGTCCCTCACCTGCCTTCGGATCATCCCTTGGTACTTTGTTGGACTTCTACGCGATTGCCCTTTGGGAACTCACGCTACGCCTCCAGCTCTAGTCTCAGGTAGGCTGTCCTGTGTCCACATGTGACTCCGGTCCCTGTTGTTCTGGGGACTGCCTCTCATCTGAGTCTCGAACCTCCCTCACTAGGTCTCCTGGGTCTTCCAACCACCGGATAGGTAAGATTATTCAGATCCTATGATTCTTGTATTCTATTGTATTTGCCTGGTACTTAACCCCGTTCTTTCTGCAGCAGCATCAGTGTTCCAGAGGTTCCGTGGATCCGTGAAGTAACATCTCCCACCTGTGGCTCCAAAGGTCGCACAGCGGGGTTCTTTTGGTTCCCCTTTGCGTCACTTGGGGACGGAGGTCTCAACGGTCTACACGACACTCAAGTCAGAACAGGTGCTCCCTACCTTTCTCATCCAGTTGACTAAGGACTGCACCTATACCTGTATTTGAAGAATCTGTCTGCACAATGAAGGTTTGATTATAGTCAGGAGCTCTTAGGACTGGAGCTTGACAAAGGGCTTTCTTTAGGCCTTCAAATGCTTGAGTGCACTCCTCATTCCACCTGACCTTTTTAGGGAGCTTGGGAGAGGAGACTACATTCAAGGGAGAAGCTATGGTCCCATAGTTCTCTGAAGTTCCTATAGTACCCATTGAGGCCTAGGAAGGCTCTCGCTTGGGTTTGAGTAATAGGGGTGGGCCAGTTTTGTACAGCTTGTACTTTGCTAGGTAATGGCCTGCTTGCACCTCCTCCTACCTCATGTCCAAGATAGACTACTTTACTCTGACCAATATGACATTTAACAGCCTTTATGGTCAGATGGGCCTGCTCAGAGGTAAACCTGTTCTTTCCAAGTAGGGCTGAACACTTCAATGTCATGCCAAGTATGCCATGCAGAAGTCCTCCTTCCCATTCAGAACTTGATTAACCATCCCTTGGAATGTAGCAGGTGCATTCTTCAGTCCAAAAGGCATTACCTTAAACTGGTAGAGGCCTGCTGGGGTTGACAATGCAGTTTTCTCCTTGGCATGGTCTGTCAGTGCTATTTGCCAATAGCCTGAAGTGAGATCAAATGTACTGAGGTACTTGGCTAAACCAAGTTTATCCACCAGTTCATCTGTCCTTGGTAAAGGGTGGGCATCAGTCTTAGTGACTGCATTAAGAGCTCTATAGTCCACACAGAATCTCAACTCCTTGTATCTTGTCTTTTGTACTAGAAAAACTGGACTGGAACATGGACATGTAGAGGGCTCTATTACCCCGTGATCAACCATCTTGTTGACCTCCTCCTTTATGTGGGATCTTACATGATCTGACATCCTGTAACCTCTGCTTGTAACAGGTAAACAGTCACCAGTGAGAATATCATGCTGGCCCCAAGGGGCCAAGCCTGGTGATAGTGAAAACAGGGAGGCAAACTGATTTAACAGAAACTTGCACTCCTCCTGTTGTTCAGGTGTCAAATTAGAAGAGAGATTGACTTCTATTTTCTCATCTACAGGCTGGCCTCTGAGTAGGTCAGGTAGAGGTTCACTCTCCTCCTCCTCTCCAGCTGAAGCTAGAAGCAAGGCTCCCACTTCTGGTCTTGAGACATGAGCTTTTAGACGGTTGGTGTGAAAGACTCTGGGAGCCTACTTAGGATTGCCTAAGTCCACCAGATAGTTGACCTCTCCATGTTTGCCCACAACTTTGAAGTGTCCTATCCATTTGTCATGTAAGGCCCTCTGCCTTGTAGGTACCATAACTAGAACTAGTTGGTCTTGAGTAAACTCAACCATGTTGGCCTTCTGGTCATGCCAATGCTTCACCAGAGCCTTACCTGCTTTCAAGTTATCTGTTGCTTCTGCCATCATGTGTGACATTCTCCTCCGGAGACCTTTCACATAGTCAGTGACTCTCACTGGCTTGGGGGAAGGAACATTTGCCAACCCCTCCTCAATCAGGGCCAAGGGGCCTCTAACTGGATGGCCATAAAGAAGTTCAAAGGGACTAAATCCTAGTCCCTCCTGAGGGACTTCTCTATATGCAAAGAGAAGGCATGGCAGTCGAAGGTCCCACTTTCTCCTAAGGGGTTCCTCTAAAGCACCTATCATGCTCTTCATCGTACGGTTAAACCTCTCTACCAATCCATTTGCCTGAGGATGGTAGGCAATTGAGAACTTGTAAGGTACTCCACAGTTTTTCCACATGGCCTGCATGTAGTGAGACATACAATTGGATCCCCTGTCAGAGATAACCCCCTAGGAAAACCTACTCTGGTAAAAAAATACCAAGACGGGCCTTAGCCACAGCCTGAGCTGTAACAGTTCTCATAGGTAATCCTTCAGGATACCTAGTAGCATGGTCTACTACAACCAGGATAAACCTGTTTCCTGAAGATGTTGGAGGGTTTAAGTGACCAACAATGTTGATTCCTACTATCTCAAAAGGGACTCCCACCCCTGGGAGAGGCACCAAGGGTGCCACATTCTTAGCTTCACTCTTGCCAGAGGTTTGGCAAGTGTGACAGCTCCTACGGTACTTGTCTACATCTGACCCCAATTTAGGCCAGTAGAAGTACAAAGAGAGCCCTTCCTTGGTCTTCTTGAAACTCAAGTGACCAGCCAAAGGTATTTCATGGGCTAACTGTAGGAACTGGAGTCTGCTTTCAAGAGGCACTACAAGTCTTCTGTAGTCCCCTGGGATAGACTCAGTTGGTTCACTGTAGAAGAGGCCATCCTCCCAGTAAAACCTATGCTTCCCTGGCTCTTGCCCATCCAGCTGTGAAGCTGCCTGTTGGCGAAGACCTTCAAGGGTAGGACACTCTCTTTGACCTCTGCTGAAGTCTGCCCTACAGGGTCCACCTTTTGCCAGTAAAGACTGCAGCTCAGGTTGGTCTGCAGGTTCCAGATCTCCAACAGGAGCAAGGTCCCCTTCCATCTCTGATTCCTCAGCAGCTGATTCATCCACACAAGGTTGTTCCACACACTCAGCCTCAGCTGGTGGAGGGATCACATGTGTGATCTTGGACAGTCCCCTATGGGATGTCCTTGTTGGTAGCACAGGAGTGCTGACTGGTTTCTTCCTGGAGGTTGTAGGTTTCCACTTTTCCTCCTTTTTCTTGGAAGTTGTAGGTTTCCCCTTTTCCTCCTTTTTCTTTGAAATTGCAGTCAGTAAATCCTGTGGACTAGGAGTTATAGTTTCCTCTATTTCCTCCTCCTGGGAGCCCCCTAAGGTACTCTCTCTGGCCTTACTAGTCTGCTCCTGTTTCCTTTTGCTGGGAGGCCTGGGGGTGCTCGATACACCTCCAAGAGTTTTTAAGTCATTTCCCAACTGGACTCTCCCAGGTACTTCACTCTGCACACTAACAGGTATCTTGACAGTCAAATCATTACACTAGATGAGAGCTGGTAACTGTTCAAGCATTTGGACAGGGCCTCCAGCAAGATTAGTTAGGTATTTAGGTACCTTAGCCGCATCCTCAACTTTGAAAAATGATTCATCAACTACAGTTATGCTACCCCGAGTGTCTCTGATGGCAGGGGTCTCCTAACAATTCACAAGAACACTGTATTTGTAATACTCTTTAGTATTGTCTAGAATAGAGTTATACACATCTAGGTTCTGTTGTTCCCACAGACCCAGGGATACTAAAGAAACACTGGCAGAGACTTTCATGGGTTCCTCAGCCAGTAAGTGAAAGTTTCCACTTGCCATTGGTACTTCATCCATCTGGGAGAAGGCTAAGGAAACAGTGTGGACCCCTGAAGGTTTACCCTTACACCTGGGATCCCCTTTCACATGGTCAGTTTACCCACAAGCATAACATTTTCCAAATGCCTTTATGAATGGGGGTTTGTTCTGACCTCCTTCTGGTTTGTCACCAGATGATACACTAGCCTGATTTGGTTTCCCTTGGGGCTTATCCTTGTTATGTTTGTGGCCCTCTTTTGGAGTGGAAGTATTAGAACTTCTTTGGATCAATTTCCTTAGAGTCAGCCAAGTGCTGTCTGAGCTCAGGAGAGCAGGCATCATAAATAGACTCCAACATAAACATATTTCTCATACCTTCATAAGTGTTCACTCTTTAACCCTTAACCCATCCACCTAAGTTTTTCAAACATTCAGTCACCCAGGTAGCCCAAAGGGTAACATCATGCTTTTTGAGGGTTCTAAACCTCTTAAGATACTCAGAAGGGGTCATCCCAAATCTAGCTATCAAAGTTAGCTTCACAGTGTAATACTCCTTTCTGTCTATGTCCCCCAACTCCATTACCACATCAGTTGCAACACTGGGTAGCCTAGAAAGAAGCCAACAAATCAACTGATTCCCTGTAATATCTTGAATCCCATGGTTATATTCAAAAGCAGCCAACCAATCCAAAATATCAAGCTTAACCTCATACATGCTTACTGCATCTTTGGGCATGTGAGGCCTCTTAGGACTGGAAGACCTAGAGGACTCTGGGAGAGAACCAGTTTCAAGAGAATTTTTTTTTTTCATTTCAAGTGCATGACTCAACTCCATTTCTCTGAGCTTAAGTTCTTGATGTTTTCTTTCAGTTTCAGCTTGGATTCTTTTAAACTCTAACTCAAGTCTCATTCTTTCAAGTGAGACAAATTCAGGACTTAGTGTTGGACCTGATGGGGTCCCTGTGGTCAAAGGTTGAGGCCTATGAGCAGGTAGAGGTGAGACAGGGCCTACGTTCTGAGGCTCTTCTGCCTCATCTAACTCATACACAATATTAGAGCTGGGCTCTGACATATCATCATCATCAACATTTTCCACACTTGCTGCAGGGGTGGGGGTTTCAGACCCACTCCTCAGACTCTGGTATTCTAACAACTTTTCTATCAATTCATCCTTCTTGCCTTTTACAGTGAGATTCCTAGCTTTACACATATCTCTCAATTGATCAACAGTTAAAGTCACTGGGGTCTAATGTCTGTACCTTTCCATATCCGTCATGATAAAACAATTGCTTTACTAGTGTTGCTTAGCCTTGTGAGGTCTATTTGAACAAAGGTAAGAGCATTACTCTAAATGTAACAAGTATACTTTATTCCCATCGCTGCCACCAGTGTTAGGCAGAATCACATGCAGTACCCTTGGGGAACACTACATGCAATTAAGAATACAAGTGTCAGTACAATTTCACCTTTGGTACAAGCCTGTACTACACAGTTATGTGATATCTGTGGCTGAGCAGCCAGTTGTATCTAAAGAGTTGAGTGAGCAGTAGAACAAGTTACACAAAGGCCAACTAACACAGTGATTCAAATACACACAGATTCAAGGTTTCTTAGTAAAGGAATATGCATTTATTTACTCAGTCAGTTAGAAAACTTTACACTAGCATCAGCAGCTCAATATCACACACTAATAAATCACGAAAATCCAACTGGTAAGTAAATGAACAAGTTTAGCTCCAAAATGAAGTGGGAACAAAATGGCACTTCAGATACTTAATAAAGGGGGGAAAAGACAAGGATATAGGAATAGACATCCCAAATAAATTCATAGGCATGGCAAAGGGTTTCAGATAAATACAACCAGCAATTCTTCTCAATAGGCCTGGGCCAAAGTCAATGGTTCAGAGTCTTTTGTATAGGATAGCACAGTTCTGGTGAGTAACGGTTAAGTATTTGCCACAGATTTTTAAAGGATTTGGCTAGGTGAAAAGTTTGACGAATGTTTAGGGAAGGACAAGCCTTCTTAGTTGAGGAAAGTTTCACGCACTTTCTCGATGGACGAAAAGATTTCCGGACCGCGTGTGCACAGTACCTTGTCAATGAAGAAAGCTGTAGCTGAGGCAGTTGTTCCTGGCAGTTCCTGCAGATCTCGCTGTTCCTGAGTTTCAGTCATGGGGACAAGAAGGAAGACGTCGGGAGGTTCCTGCACTGCCCAAGAAAGAGGCCAAAAGCTGTAGCAAGATGTTGTTTAAGGTGTGAGTGCCTTAAAGTCCATGAGCTGGTTTCCTTCCCTCTGGCTATCCGGTTTTCAACAGCACTCTGGTGAAAATTCGACCAGATGGGGACGGTGTCCAGGTGGCTTGTGAGTTGGTTGGTCCCACCAAACTCAAGGGAAGAAGTTAACCTTGAAGGGCTTCTCTATCGTCAGAGTTTCAGGCAATTCGTACCTTCACCGGTCGTCCAGGAGTTGCAGTAATCCTCTTCCTTCCTCTCCTCTTCGGTTCTTTCGTTCCAGTGATCGACTCTGCTTTCCATGTCCCAGAGACCTGCTTTTAAACAGTTTTCCCCCATTCATTCCAGCCTGGCTGTCACTCACACAGCAGGACAGGCTGCAGGCCAACCACGCCAGAGTACATTTAGGTCTCCTAGGAGACTAAGCACAGGAAGTCTTGGACACCTCCTCACATCCTGTCCATCCCAGACACCCTGGCGCCAGAGGAGGGCTTCAGCACTGAAGCCCGCCAAAGGCCAACAAACAAAGGGACCAAACCTGGTTTGGCGTGCAGAGACAAACACAGGAAGGACCTTTCCTAAAAGAAATGGCAAAAAAGTCGACCGGAGTATGTTTTTACAGATAGGTCTTGGGCGCCATATTGAAAAACATGGCTGACCCGATTATTAGCTACTGCGCTTTGCGGTCGGGAAAAATCATGGTAGTTTTATCTAAACCACTGCCACCAGTCATTTCAAGCAGGAAAGGGTAACATTTGACTGTTACATGAGTGTTTTGACTCAGGGCAAGCTAGGCAACCCCTCCAGCACTCTAGGAAGATAGTGTGTGCTGGGTCAGTAAATTTAAAGTGACTAGTAAAGTCAATTTAACTTTACATACTCTGGGCGACAGTAGTCAGTCCCAGAGAAGGTATTTAAACTTTGGGGAGTCTGAAAGACACGCCTGTGCCACTGCACTGAAGGTGCTGTGTGACACACAGAAAAAGATGATGCCATGGAGTTTGTTTAAAACATCATAACCAAAGAACACAAAAGTAAAACACACATCAAAATACATGGAAGAGTGGAAAAAAAGGCTCACACTCTTCCCAGGTAGAAAAATCAAATCCCAAAAATCCAGCAAAGTTGCTGGGGGTCTCAAACGGTAAGGGAAATAAGCACATTTTGATAATTCTTCCTAACTAGTGGCAATGTGCTCTCTTTGGAAGCAAGACATCCCCGGGTCCACGCTTAGAAACCTCGGGGTATTAAGCGTGTTATAAATAACCAATTACAATTACAACCTCATAATCTATCACATAAGGATTGGATTTTGTGACCTGGTGACCTGCCTGGTCATTACAGATCACTGAAACTGATGCATACACTGGTTTAGCTATATTTCCCAAGAAACTGGTGCCATGGGAAGGTTTATACCAGTCAGTCAATCCAGCTTTATTCGACATCTGTCTTTAGCATAATAATACAAAGAATACAAAATTAATTAACATCATCAGTACTAGAACCAATCGGATTACAAAAGTTAAATATATGATACATCGACAAATTGCTGGGAATAAAACAATTAAAATCAATAGTATGATCAGAATAGAGTTGATCAATTACATATCAACCATGCTTTATGTATACATTTGCTAGTAAAACAAGAAACATTTAAAACGGCCATCATCTACAAAAGACCATGGCCTCAGCTGTGGAGCGAATATTAATAAGGTCTATACGGTTAAGGAAGCGTCAGTAACGCCCTTGTGAGTACCACTGCCCCAGCCCCAATCACATAGCAAATGACTAACCAGTGTGCATGAAATGTATATACAGACCAGTGCCTAGATCTGATTAACTAGCCCAAAATACCTGTTAAGCATGGGAGAGGGAGATGTCATGCAAGAGGTCTGCTTGAGATTGCTATGTTCAGATACCTCCTAGAGCCAACCAAGTGTGCCATAGCCCCTATCACTGTGCATCATTCTGCATCATTCCTGCTCACGAAAGGGAACTGGCATTAATCGTCCTAAATATGGCATTAAAATTAAAGGATCTCCTTTGGGAAGTGCAAGTACTGTCTTAATATAAATTCATGCCAGTGCCTCAGTGATATGCTGGCACTGCATCATTTGAAGTACAGCGGCCTTGCTGTGAAGTTGCATTACTCTGAAGAGAAATAGCCCATCTGAGAAATACTTCTCCTAGAGTGCATTATTGCTGCTGAGCAGGATTAAGAGTAGTTCGGCTGCATGCTCCTTTAATTGTTGCCCTCTTTCCTGAGGCTCCCGATTCGTACATTCACCAAAATGTAAGGGGTAGAAGAAGTGACATCACTTGCCTAATTGCATCAATTACATCTACATGTCTATCGAACACTGGATGGCTACACACTGGATGTGTCTAAATAGTTCCAAAACGGAATTTATGAAATTCAGATCAACCCGGGCTAGAGCTAAACTCGACCAAAGATATTCCAAATGCATTATTGAGAAGAGTAGTTTTCTGGTCCTTAATTAAGAACCCTTGGCTGCGCAGGCGCTTATTAATAACATTTCTAAAGATTCACAGTACCATCTGAGACACCTGACAAACCAAACCTTTGTTTCTGGCAAAACAGTGAAACTTTGGCTAGAGCCACGATTCTGCATAGGATTGACTATTGCAACGCCCTTTTGTTTGTGTCCGCCAAGGTAGGATTCACAAACTCCAGGTTGTACAGAATGAAGCAGTCCGGATTGTTAAAAACCTCTCTTGCACAGCTCCTATCTCTGAATTTAGAAAATGACTGCACTGGCTGCCTGTAGTTCCTGCAGATCAGTTTAAAATGTGTACCTTGACACACAAGTGCCTTTATGGTACGGCTCCTTCTTATCTCAAAAAAAGCTTACTGAAAAATGAGCCACGAGAGTCCTGCGCTCCTGTAATACTAAACTCCTTGTCCATCTTAGAGTTAGGAGTTGTGAGAAACCTGACGGAGTTCTCCACCTACTTCCCTGGAATCTTCCATTTTCGGTGGCCAAGGAAGGTCCATCTCTTTTGGATATTGACCTCGGGGGTGGACAAGCGAGGAAGGATCACCTGAGTGGAGGGTCACAAGGGATTGGGAGAATACCCAAGGGTGTGACATGGTATTGCCCCTTTCCCAATTATACACCAACCCACTCTCCCTCAGCCTTAATGGGGTATTTCCAATCACACCCTGTTAGGAAAAATTTCATTTATGTGCAATTTACCCTCCATTTATGGACCCCCCCAAACATTTTGCTTTTGTTTGGCTATCCTAACATGACTTTTTGCAATTCAGCTTAACTCCCCTGGGCTTTTGCTCACTTATTATGGGGAAACTGACCCGTCCTTCAGATTGTCAGTACTGGTAAACTATGTTTCCCTTAGGCTTTGACTATTTTGCCATTTCTTGGTAACTTTTTGACAGGGCACAATGTACCTTCCAGTACCACGCGCTGGGGTCCCTTTTTGGTTTATGGCCATAGACACCTTCAAAGGATTTTTTGGTGATTGTACAAGTGTGCCTTGGATGAACTGGTGACAGCAGTTACTTTTCATAATGTTTTACTTCTTTTCACTGAGTTAAACTGTGCTTACCGCGTTTGGCTCAAGACTGTGACCAGGTCTGAAAATGGCTTAGCCAAAAAGTCTTTTGTTCTGTCCCATGGCCATTTTGTCCCTTTCCTTAACCCAGGTCGAGTAACCGGGGTTTTCCTTAATTGGGCATGCAGCCACCCGCAAAAACCAATCTCTTTTCTGGGCTTCTGCCTGTCACGTATGTGTGCCCAGGAAGTGGGCTCAGACTGTCTCGTCGCAATCCACACCACTGGTGCCAGGATGTCTTGAGTACCTGAATGACTGAGAACACAATGGGCCGTGATTGGTCCATGTCTGGGATGCCTGCAAGAGAGCAGATCCTCTATTGGAAGTCCTCGATTTGGGCGCAAAGCTAATGTTGGACAAGAGAAGGGGATCTGCAGCCATTCCAGGTCAATAACCTGTGTTCTCACCGAACTACAGGAGGAGCCAAGTCTCCTACTTGAAGAAACAGACTTGTGAAACCGCCAAAGACGCTTTGGAAGGTTTTGGCACCCTTCGCCCTCTGCTGTCCAGTCGAACCCCTGCTTTCTTCTTCAATCAAAAAGTCCTGCCAAAGCGCTTTGACCCTTTGGAGTAGTGAGAACAACTACAATCAACGCCCCCTGCTTACCCATTGAACGAGCCAAATCAGAAGTGTTCCTGGGCCATCCAGTGAACTGTCCATCTCTACTACATGGTAACCCATAGCACCGGCACCATCTCAAGTCCAGACCCGAGACTTGAGACATCGCTTGATTGTGGTCCCTTGCATTCTCCCATCAAATTTCACAGGCCCAGCTCCTCTGCGTCCCGAATTTAGAGAGTGCATAACGCTGCCCACATGGATGATTCCTGCATCACTACCTGGTGGTGACAGTCACTATAGATCCTCTGCTGTTCTGCTCTCCTGTGCCCTGAAGCCAGCTGCACCAGAATTTTCTTCATACCTCCTTCAGAAGCTGAAAAAAGGCAACTGTTCCATCATGAATGATCATTCTCCACCGCAGCTGCTTAGAGCCGGAGCACTGCAAAACTGCAGAATTCTAACCTACTAGCGATCTCGACTAAACTGGCAAAGTTTGGTCCAGACTGTGCTGAGGGTCGGTGAGTACTTGCATCACTAACCAGTGGCCCCCTGGAATAACCAATCAGTTTCATGCATGAGTATCCCCAAAAGGTATTGAAACTTGGCTGGGTTAGCCTGCGCTCCCTTGCCATTCTCGCAATTTGGCACTGCTCTGCCGCAAGGTTAGGACATACTCGAATAATGGGAACCAATTCTTCATCGCCTCAAGCCCCTTCCTGACTTACTACAGCCCTTCCCAGAAGACCCGCGTTTTGTCCACCTGCGCGATTGTGTGTTTTTACGCACAACTGTACTGTTGAGCACAAGCATCCACTCTTCTTAGGTTTGAACTTGAATGTTAGGGAACAAACTCTGAAGAATTACCTAATGCCCTTTGTGTGTTAACTTAAGCCTCTCTTTGCAGGTTGTGGTTGTATTCTTTCACTAAATTGCATTAGGAAATGTAATGTTTATATATTGTATAGTTTAAGGATTTGTGTGATAACTGTTTCCTCATTACAAAGGTTACTTCTGTCTATTTGGTCCGGCCGACAATAAATGCTTAGATATTTTTTCATATACGCTTGTCTAAGAGTAATTTGTGGTTCGTTGCTGTGTATGCTCATTGTGGGTTTCCGATCACTCTCACCCCGCCTGTGACTTAGTCTTGACCGTCTGCCAAGCTACCTAGATTAATCTGGCTTGTCCAGAAGGTTCCCCTGTTTCACTAAACAAAGGGTGGCCTCCTAAACTTCTGCCCACCAGGTCAGAGTTTGGAAATCCATCTTAACATATTGGTGTACAGCAGTGGGATAAGATTGGATGAACCCATTATTGCACACTGGTAAGGTACCCAGGTTACACTTACACGAGAGACACAGTGTTCTTAGGTTAAAGTTAATTGTAAGCCACCTGCCTTTACCTATAGTAAGGAAGCAATTACAGAGATTGCTTTGAGTGCCTCTAGGTCTGAGACACTAAGAAAGATTTGTACCGAAAGGGGCATTTCAGCCACTGGTACTAAATCCGAAATAATCCAAAGGATCAAAGATTAGTAAGAAATGGGGATTATGGCTCTGCCTTCTTATGATAGTTCAGAAGGTACTGGGCCTATCCCAAGTACCAGTAATGTATTAACTAGTGCTACCATAGAGAGAGGCCAGGATGATGATGATGAAGAAGTGTCCTCTGTTTCCTTGACCGGCTCTGGGGCTGAGTGTTACGCTCACCTGGTATCCACAGGGACGCCAACCAGCCCTGGTTGGATGATTTGCACTCTCGAACCCTCTACCAGTCCCTTGGTAAGGCCTCTGGTTAAAGATGGGTCTGCAATATAGGAGAGCTGGATTCAATATCAGATTGTCTTTATGCTTTCCCACCTCACTTGGCCTCAACTCCTTCCTCCCCTTTGGGCTGTCTCCTCACCTTAATATTGTAAAAGGTGGATTCTCTGTCCTGCTGCTCCTTGTGGCAAAGGGCGCATATATGTGGGGGGAGAGCAGCAACCAAGTTACTTCACTGGTGCAAACCCCCCTGTGGGAATCCAGGCCTACTGCAACTCCGTAGGTTTGCTGCTTTACAGTCTTTATATGCAGTTCTTATTTTCCTCTTAGTTCGAATAATAATGTCTTGCTTCTTTCCTTTTAGGTATGGAAAGGTATTTTGTTGTTGTCATGCAGTTTGAAGATGAGCATGGCCAGTAGGCGAAAGCGCGGTGTGCGCGATGCTGCCCGGTGAGTAATGCGCGATGTGTTGCGCTGTTTCGTCTTTTATATTGCTAACCTGTGTCTTTTCTCTCCTTGCAGGTTGTGATGTTCCTCGCCAAGCGCCATAATGTTCCAGCAATGATAATGAGCAGGAGATGACTACGCAGGTAAGAATTGTGTGACTTTCTTCATTTGGGAGGAAACGTGAGTAAACACTTACTAATGCTGTCTTTCTTTCTCCTCTTTCCAGGTTATGGTATTCCAGGATGCATGCGGTGCTGGATGATGGAGTTCGTACCTTCAGGTGAGTGGAACTGAAGTCAGCGAAGGATTGAAGACAGGATACTGTTCCAGGTAAGTTTCGTAGTGTTCTTTCTCTTTCTGCAGGTCATTGGTTTCAGGTAAGCTGGCATCAAAGAACTGGACACAGTGAGCGTTACGCAGCCCACAGCAGAATAACGCAAAGCATGTTCTGCTGTTTGGGTATGGTTTTAATAGTCTCAGGTAAAGTTGTCCAGGTAAAATAGTTCCAGGCCTGCCACACCCAAAGTTAGTCCAGGCAAAGTAGTCCCAGGCCTGCCACACCCAAAAGACTAGACCGCATAGCTCAGTTCCTTGTAACTGAGCTATGTTTGTGCCACCATGTTGGCTGAAACCCCCCCCCCCAAGTTAAATAGTCCCAAGTAAATAGTCCCATTCTAATGTTGGTCTTCATGATGGTTATGAGCCTGGCGCCAAAGGCGCCAGGACTGACTCCAAGAGAGACTTGGATGAGGTTTTAAGGCCTTTGACCTGGCACTGACTGGAAGGCTGATTTGCCAGTGAGGGCCAGGGGAAAGAGTCATGACACTGAGGCCATGCTGGAATTCAAGTAGCAAGAGCTGCTGTTTAAAGCAAAAGGAGCTTGAATTTCAGAGGGCAATGCTGGATTTGGAGAGGTCAGAGAAGCCGGGAGACAGGGACCAGCAGTTGGAGCTTGTTATATTGCAGTGTTCCACTAGAGGGTCTGGTAATGGGTGTGGCCCCTCCTCTCATCCAAGATTTCCAAACGATCTGCTTAGTGTGTATGATGACAAGAATGACATCATGGACTCGTTGACTGCGTTTGAGTACGCATGTGAGGTGCAAGAAGTAGTGGATGCTGATAAGATTGCATGGTTGCTCAGTCGACTACCCCATTCTGGCTGCATTGCTATTATGGATTTGCCAAAGGCTGGCAGAAAAGACTTTGCTAAAATGAAGCAAACTCTGATTTTAAAGTTTGGGGAGACTCCTGCTCAATACTTGAAACATTTCAGAGAATACACTAAGAAAGAAGGTAATACTTGGGTTTCTTAATGTTGCTGATTCTTTTAAAAACTTGGCTGGTTGGGTAAAAGGATACAAGGTCACCAACTTTGAGGGTATGATGTATTTAGTCATGCTTGAACATATTTTTGCTTCTTGTTCCCCTGAGTTTAAGCAACACTTGGCTGACTCTAAGGAGATAGATCCTAAAAAGTTAACCATTGCAGAAAATGTTTGGGTGTCACAGAGAGTGTTCCATAAGGACATGCCTGCTTCTAATAAGCAGGAGGAGGGTAAAAAAGCACAAGGATAAGGAGGGTGGGGGATCTGAAAAATATTCTTCCGAGAAGGGGTCCAAAAACGTTTAAAAAGGGTAAGTCACCTGAGAACAGTCAGAGTAGTGGGAGTAACCCTCCCAATTATAGCTCAGGTTATAGTAAGACTCCCTATGTGCACAGATCCAGTGGTTCTTGTGTGGCTTGTGGAGCAAGTGACCATGTGAAGGGGACCCCCGATGTAAGGTCAACACCTTGGGGGTCTACTCTGTGAGTCTGGCATTCCCCTCCTATGAGGAGGAAGACATTATCACAAGGGCATCATTCTCCTCAGGTTCCTTCCCCAGTGGGATAGAATATGAGGTAGACTTAGTTTCCCTGGGTTCCTGGGAGCCAAGAGTTTCAGAAGCTAATGCTAGGATACATGACAACACTAAGCACTACTTAGTGTGCTGATCAATGGAGTTGTCACTCATGCCCTTAGGGATATTGGAGCCAGCAGAACTGTGGTGAATGCCACTCTGGTCAAACAGGACAAGCTTGCCAGAGCCCCTCTGATGCCCACCAAGTTAGCTGATGGCCCCTCTCTGAAGTTCCCAGTAATGCCTGTCAATCTGACTATTAATGTTACAATAGTATGGATTCCTGTGCGTGTGCAGAGTCCTCCCAGGAAAAGTTCTGCTGGGAAATGACCTCAAAGTCATATGTCTTGTGGGGATACAGCATAAAGGTGACAGACAAGAGCTGCCCTGGCCAAGTCCAAGGCTGAGCCAAAGCCAAAGGGGTAAAGGCTAGCATAGTAAAAAAAATCAAAAAGAGGGAAAGGGAATGTTCCCCCAAACTCACCTACCACTGACATGGAGGTAGTTAGCCTATCACCTGAACCTGATGAGGAAGAGGGGCTGTCTGAAATACTCAACCCACATGACCAACCTAAACTCCAAGGCTTATTGGTTGAAGGTGGTACTGATAGGGAAGAGTTTAGTAAGGGCCAACGTGAGTGCCCATCTTTGGAAGGCTGAATGAGACAGGCTCAAGACTGTGGCAGGTCAGAAAATGGATGAGCCACAAAGTATTTTGTTCTGTCGCATGGCCATTTTGTCCCTTTCCTTCACCCAGGTTGAGTAACCCGGGTTTTTCTTAATTGGACATGCAGACTCCCGCAAAAACTGATCTCTTTTGCGGGCTTCTGCCATTCAGGTATTTGTGCCCAGGAAGTGGGCTGGCACTGTTTCGTCCTAATCCACACCACTGGTGCCAGGATGTCTGGAGTGCCTGAATGACTGAGACCACCATGGGCCATGATTGTTCCATGCCTGGGATGCATGCAAGAGAGCAGATCTTCTATTGGAAGGCCCTGATTTGGGTGCAAAGCTAATCTTGGATATGAGAAGGGGCTCTGCAGCCATTACAAGTTGATCACCTGTGTTCTCACCGGACTACAGAAAGAACCAGTCTCCTACACGAAGAAATGGACTTGTGAAATCGCCAGAGACCCTTTGGAAGGTGTTGGCACCCTTCACCCTCTGCAGTCCCGTCAGACCCCTGCTTTCATCTCCGATCAAGAAGGCCTTCCAAGGCACTTTGACCAATTGGAGTAGTGGAAACAACTACTCTCTGGGCCCCTTGCTTACCCACTGAACGAGCCCCTTCGGAAGTGTTCATGGGCCATCCAGTAAACTGTCCAGCTCTACCTTAGCGTAACCCGCAGTACCACCAACATCTTGAGTGCACACGCAAGACTTACAACTTCACTTGCTTGTGGTCATGTGCATTCTCCCACCAAATTTTGCAGGCCTAGCTCCTCTGGCTCCCGAATTAGGAGAGTGCGTAATGCTGCCTGCATCCACGATTCCCACAACACTACCTGGTGATGATGGCCACTATAGGATCCCCTAGTGTTCTGCTCTCCTGTGCCCTGAAACCAGTTGCACCACAATTTTCTTCATACCTCCTTCGGAAGCTGAGAAAAGACAACCGTCCGTCATGGATGATCATTCTCCACCGCAGCCGCTTAGAGCTGGAGCACCGTGAAACTGTGACACAAACCTACTAGTGACCTCAACTAAATTGGCAAAGCTTGGTCCGGCCTGTGCTGAGGGTTGGTGAGTACTTGCATCACTAACCGGTGGCCCCCGGGCACAACTGATCACTTTTACGCATGAGTATCACCTAAAGGTATTCAAACTTGGCTGGTTTAGCCTGCGGTCCCTACCCATTCTCGCCATTTGAACACTGCTTTGCCATCATGGGTCGGGCCTACTCGAATGGTGGGAACCAATTCTTCATCACCTCAAACCCCTTCCTGACTTGCTACAGCCCTTCCCAGAATACCTGCTTTTTGTCCACCAGCGCGAGTGTGTGTTTTTACGCACAACTGCACTATTGAGCACAAGGCTCAACTCTACTTAGGGTTGAACTTGAAAGTTAGGGAACAAAATCTGGAGAATTATCTAATGCTCTTTGTGTGTTAACGTAACCCTTTCTTTGCAGGTAATGGCTGTATTTTATCACTAAATTGCATTAGGAAATGTAATGTATGTATTGTATAGTTTAAGGATTTGTGTGATAACTGTTTCCTCATTACGAAAGTTACTTCTGTCTATTTTGTCCGGCTGACAATAAATGTATAGATATTTTTCATATACACTTGTCTAAGAGTAATTTGTGGTTCTTTGCTGTGTGTGCTCATTGTGGGCTTCCGATCACTCTCACCCCTCCTGAGACTTAGTCTTGACCGCCCGCCAAGCTACCTTGATTGGTCTGGCTTGTCCAGAAGGTTCCCCTATTTCACTAAACTGATGGTGGCCTCCTAAACGTCTGCCCACCAGGTCAGAGTTTAGAAATCCATCTTAACACACCCTTCTCCCCCTCCCCATTTCCAATAAGTACTGGGACGAAGAAGAGACGATCAGGAGCAATGATAATTACCCATAGAAACAACATAGGGATGCAAAGTGAGGCCTAACATGTAACACCTTTGAATTGTCCCACTAATAGTCATATAAGGTCAGGCACTTTTCCCCAACTGTGCACACCTGTGCTCCACTTGACTTCACGGAGGACTATAAAAGCCATGGTTCTGTACAGGTGAATGAGCGAGCAGGAGATGCAGTGTGGAGCACGGGAGCCAAGCTGCAGAAGGAAGCAGTGAGGAAGTCCAGGAGAACCTGGAGAAGAAAAGAGTGCTGAGACGCTGACCCAGTATACCAGAGGGGGTGCAGTGTGGCTAGGGAGCCGTGTCTCCGAGGAGCTGGAGTGAGGTACTTGACTGCAAGCTGCCGGCCCTGTTAAGGAACTGCTCATTCCTTTGGGACATGTGCCAGTCCCAACAGTGTAAGAGGGGCAGGTGGTGAGACCCTGAACTCTACCCAAGCAGCTAGAGTAAGACCACTTGCCAGTGCCGCACTTACCAGTGAGTTTCATGAGAAAATGATGTAAAACACAATGAGTAGGTTGTAAAGAGAAAAAACTTTATTTGGTTCATCAAAAATATACTCACTGTTGTGCTGCCTTGATATGCCCTTGACTGCAGTATTTATATTCCAGAGGGATGCGCAGCAGTACAAACATAGGTCCGTGTTTCCACCTCTATATGCAAGTACATTCCTATATGTGCAGTTACTGCCATCTTAACCAAGGTACAGCATCACATGAATGTTATACCATCATCATATCCAAGGTACAGTCTCTCATGCCCAGGTACTGCCATTGAGTGCTTTGTGTGCTTCCTTTGCACAGTTACAGCCTGACCTGAGCCTCAAGTCTTTCTCATTTTAGGAGACTGTGCCTTATAATCAGGTTGATGAGGGGCCATTTGCAAGTAGGGTACATAAGCCATGAATGGTTGACATATGTCACATACCTTCTAACATAATAAACATAGTGCTAATTTATGTATAGCACTGCATGGCAGAGTATTGCAATTTCTAAATCCAGTAATAGTAAGTATTATTAGTACACAATGGGCCTCATTACGATTTCAGCGGTAACCAGTCGGTGCTACCGGCGGGTTGTCGCCAAACTCGTAACACCATTTCCGCTGTCTGATATCCCGGTGCCACCTGGACAAGCCCCGGCACCCTGGGATATCAGGCAGCAGAAAGTGTAAGTCCCCATTCCCAGCAGTCCCATAGGACTCCTTGGAAATGTGGACACAGAAACACTGGCACTGTTGCTAACACTGCCAGTGTTTCCATGACAGCTCTGCCTAGCTGGACCGTTGCACCCGGCAGGTGAGACCTTCCGGGCGCAACGGCCCAGGAAGGAAAAGTTGGAGTGTGGCAATCCGGAAAGGGTGCCGGTACGGTGCGAACACCACCCTTATTTCTGTACTGCCACACTCGGAATGTAACGCTATCCATCATGTGACTGTCGGTAATGCACATATATCTTTGAGGCAAGAGGTTAACTCTCAGGACAATCTCACCTGCTGGTGTGGGGAGCTGAACTGTTTCATCAAAGCACTGTTTTTTGATATATAGCCTAGTTCATTGAGTTTAAGAAATGTTATTGCTTGTTTATTATTGTGCCCTTTCAAACATACATTGTGATTCCCAAACACACGCCCTTGCTAAATCAATATTACATTTAAATCCCAGATACCTCAGGTTATTCGATATCAGGTGTACATAGTTTGGTTCCATCCTTGTTTTTTCTTTGCTTTCTGGCACATGTCATTTTATTTTCTGTGCTACAAACTCACAACGATATGTTTAGGAATCCACATAACAACATACATCTGGGACACCTATGGAGATACCTATGTCCAAGCTCTTAAAATCATTTTACTAATTCTCAGAGTCCTTTACTTGTGACTTACATCATGTGTGTCTAAGAAAATAAAAATTGAGTCACCATCATGTCGAAGACAAAAACAATGCTGGGGGAGTATTCCCATTCTTGGAGACTGAGGGCCTCATTCCGAGTTTGGAGGCAGCCATGGTGCTATTAGCACCATGGCTGCCTCCAAACCGGGCTCCATTACCGGGTTCCTTCAATGAGGAATAACCAGGTCATTCCAACATTGGTGGACCGAGTTATTCCTCCTTGAAGGAACCATTCCCCATTCCCATTTGAGCCCTCATAGGGGCTCAATGGGAATGGGGAGGGATGTAATAACGGGCACATTACAAATGGCCCGTTATTACCTCCCTCTTCCCCTTGCGGCACCCAGAGAGGACGTCTGGTTTTACCAGACGTCTGGTCCGGGTCCCGCAAAGGGAACCTCGTAATCGGAACTCACGTAATGAAGGGTACCGGTCCTGTACCGGCACCCTTCATTACTTGAGTGCCAGGGTCGTAATGAGGCCCAGGGTTCCTGAAGCTGATGGCTTGTCTATAATGCTATCTCATCCCAGTGCTTGGCTGCTTGTTTTTAAATGTGGCCTCATGTTTCAGGCCCGGCTTAAGCATGGGGGGCCAGTGGGGCCAGGCCCCCCCCAAAGCCAACCCCTTGCCCCCCTAACAAGGAGGCCTTGAATGTGGGACCCAAGCAGTGGGGGCATTTGGGTGTGGGGGGGGCATTTCTCTTTAAATGTGCAGCAGGAACCTCAGAGAGATTAACATTTTGAGGGGCTGCATTGCAGGAGGCCTGGCCAGGATGGTTTTACTTGCCCTGGCCAACAACCTATGTTCCACTGCCTTGAAAGCACAAATGACCAGCAAGATGAAGGGCCATTTGCACCTCTAAGTGAGGTAGCACACTAACACAGGCGGGCTTCCTACAACTATTTTCTCAAACCTATAATCACAAAGTTGGTTTCTGTAATTTAAAGTATGTTCATTTTTTGTGGGAATATAGTGTTTTTTCACATCATGCTTAATAAAATGCTTAACTATATCAAACAATAAATGACACGATGTTGCTTGCACAAAGAGTCCCGCAGAAGCTTCGACTGGGGGCTGTAAGAGTGTCGAAGAAGGAAGCATGGTGGTGGGTATAGACATTTATTTGTGCATAAAGAGGCCCTCACTATTCCTATCTTCTAAGAGGGGTATGGCTGCCTTAACACTAATACTAAAGGGTCCGTCAGAATGTCCGTCAAATCAAACTCTACCATCCTGTGTCACAACCTACTTCTATCCCTCACACTACAACTAAAGCACATTGTAACAGAAAGTTCCTACTCCAGGAGAAAGTCTCCCTTCTCCTGATGCTCAGATAGTGTTTTAAAAGAATGTTCTCTTGCTACAAGAATAAAAGGGGGAATGTCTCCCTCCACCTGGCTTGCTGGTTTCACAAAGCCTTTATATAATTTCCAGGTCCAGGAGAATGGCTCCCTTCTCCTATTATAGGTCTATACATTTTCCAATAAAGCCAGGGGGAATGACTCCCTTGCCCTGGTGTCTCTATCACAGCTCCCAGTTCCGGACCAGGACAATGACTCCCTTCTCATGGTATTTCTTGGCACAGTTCACAACAAGGCCAAGGGTAATGGCTCCCTTCCCCTGACATCTTTAGAGTTTGTCCCAAGAGCTTTAGCCCCTTCCACAGGAGAATGACTCCCTTCTCCTGGTGTCTAAACAGTTATTTCTCACAATCGTCAGCTTTATGTACACTTTGCCACTCTTTTTTGGTGTTAGCAAAGACCAAAATATGTCTTTGTTGATCACTGGGCTTAGTGCCACCACTGCATCAAGGAAGATCTGTTTGCTTGCTCATTTACCTCATGTTGGGGTCCCAGAACCTTCTCTGGGGGCAAATGGGTTTATTACTGCCACTGCGACAGGGAAGCTCTCCTTGGATGCTTGGTTTCAAATAGTTGGGATCTCTGACCAATCTCAGGTGAACACCCAATGACCATTAGGCTTATTTCCATCACTGTGATGAGGAAGCGTTCCTTTGGATGCTTATTTTACAATTGTTGGGGTCTCCGACCCGTTTCTGGTGGTAAGTGGGTTTATTGACGCCACTGCGATGAGGAAGCTCTCCTCGGATGCTTGGTTTTGTACTGGTTGGGGTCTTACACCCATCTCTGCCGGTCAGCAGGTTTAAGGTCCCCAATGCAACAAGGAAACTCTCTTTGGATCCCGATCCTTCTATCTTCCACCCCTGTGTCCCGCTCTGGGTTTCCCACACTTCCTGTTACCATGGAAGGGCTTTCGGCATGCCTCTGGGACTTTCTGGGACTGATGTTCTCTCTGATGCACCAGGCTTCTCTCTTTTTGGTTTCCACAGCACTGTGGCAGCTCTGCGCTCTGGTATGCTTCTCGGCTCTTCTCACCTGCTTCGCGTTTGGGTCTAAGTCAGTTGTACCCACGGAGAACTTCTTCTCTGCTTCACTGGCATCCTCTGCTCTCCTCCGACTCTAGTCTGCCCACAGCGTTTGAAACTACCACTGTCTGCACCTATTGCCTCTCCCAGCTGGGTTTGACAACAAGTTAAGTCCTTATACCATTTTCATAGGAGTTTTCCTCTGGAGAATTACAAGAGTCTTTTGTCTGTTTTACTGATGCAATCTCTATGCCTTCTATGGGCTTCCTCAGTCTAGTACTACTGGACTTTAGCAAGTTACAATATAGCATCTGAGTACAGTAAGGCATATCTGGTGGTGTACTGCTATGTTGGATGATGAGGATATTAAGGGAATAACATGGTTGTGGCCCAGAATATATGTCCTCGTCCCCAAGAGGGAAGCCCTCCCCTGGAAGGACCTCCCTCATGTTACCACTCCTAGGGGGAATATTGATTAGCGGATGCGTCACCCTAGCCTTACAGGGAAGGGCTCCGCCATGTGGAGAATTGACGTTATTCAAAGATCCATCACAGGGCCCTTATAAATTACATTGAAAATATATATTCTTCTGCATCAACTTCTTAAGTATAAGTGAAAAAATAAGGTTGATAGTAACACAAATGTAATTCTGGAGGTGAGCGTAGTGAAATCAAAATGTGATAGATGCAAGGATTTCAATTAAACCACTATCATTGCTCTGCACAGCATATCATGCCATAATGCTTTAGTATGTCTGTGTCATTACAGAAGGGGACAAGCTATTAGCAAATGACTCATGGTTCTGTCACCAAAAGGTGCAGTTCAGTCTCAGTTGCTAGGACATGTACCCTATGCATTAAAATACAAGCAACAACAGGCATTTTGGGGCCTTGTATTCTAGTAGTCTAGCAGCTAAGCAGGGCTACCCACATTAGTGGCAGGGCTCAGGCTGATTTGCAGACAATGGTATGTAAGGCTGTCCAGAGCAATGCTGGTGGTTATGATTGATTCAGAGACTTACATCCATCCTTTTTGAGTTTTTCCTACTAGGTGTAAGCCAGAACTCTTGCAGTTTAACATAGTTAGGATGGAGACAGGATGTGAGGAGAAACACACATCCTATGGGCGTGTTTGGTAATTTACTCACCCAATGACTAGCCATGGCTAGGTGAATGCCTATGGCATTACTACCTGCCCCTCACTGCCAAAACGTACCCTGTGGTAACTCTTTGATGAAGCTCTATCAGAAAGTAACATCAATCTCTTTGCTGAATAGGCCCTGGCAGTGCTATATTTAAGCATTCTTTTAAGGTGTTTTATTACTTAATTGTCTCTGTAAATGAGCTCCTGGTGTGATAACACATATCTTAGTGTGTGTGTCCAATCAGCTGATTTTATAAGCAATATCTGTGTCAATGGGCCTCATTACAAGGAATGCGGTAAGGGGTTAATGGCGCCAGTAAAGGTGCCAGAGCCGTTAACCCCTTACCGCCTCATTACAAGGTCTGCTTGCGGGAACCCACTGTCATGATCTCTGCTTCCAAAAGGTCAGGGTTTTCCCAACTCCCTTGGAAGCAGATCCATAACCCAGGTTCCGAGTGCCAACCAGTCCCAATTGGGACCTTTTGGACCCAGTCCTGGCGCCAGTGGCACCAGGCTCATAAATATGCCCAGTCCCAGCGCTGGAAGCGCTGGGCTCATAATGCTTGGGTGGACTTACCTGCAGCAGACCATGCTGCTTACTTGCCTGCCAGTTGAGCCTCTGATCCTCTTCTGTTTGGAACTACTTTTCCTGTTGGGTGGGGCAGGAGCCACTCCCTAGATTCAGAACACTGGAACTCTTCTGGAAAGCAGGAACTCTTTTCTTACCTAGGCGTGGCTGTGGAAGGAGGGACCTAAGCACTACAGGAGGCTATTTAAACCACACCCGATGGATGAATCTTGCTTTGCGTTATTCTGCATCCTCTGCAGCAGAACGCTCATCGTGTCTTCTGCATCTGATCCTGGGCCTAAGGAAAAAGGCTTACCATCCTGAATCCAGTCTTCAGCAACACCTATAAAGACAAGAAAGAACAGGTTAGCATTACGGTCTTCAGTGACAGCTCTTCACTTACCTGGTCCATCGGCTGTCACCAACGCCTCGCGCTGCATTCCAGCATCTGAAAGACAAAGGCTTACCTACTCTTTGTGCACTCCGGAGGTCTTCACACTGCATTCCGGCATCTGAAAGACAAAAGCTTACCAACTCTTCGCACGCTCCGGAGGCCTTCGGCGCTGCATCCCGCATCTGAAAGACAAAACAAGGTGCATTTAAAGACATTGGGGAACTTTAATACTCACGTGCCATTACTCCTTTCCACATCTAACCCAGTGGGTATTCCGGCACCCTGCAGCCGCTCCGAACTTGTACCTGCAAAATAAAAAGACAGTTAGAGCGCATCGTGAAGCAGGCAACAAGCGCTTCTATTCATCACACGGGCTCCATCTTCAACTCACTTCAGCCCGTCATCCGCCATCGCCAGAACCCTGCAAAACAAGAAACATCATTACTAAAGACTTTAAAGACATTAGAATTACTCGAAACTTACCGTTCGTGCAGTAAACGACGGACAGCAGTCCTCTGAAGTCAAGAGGCCTGCTCCCCTTATCCAGTGAAGAAACTGGTTACAGCACCCTGCCCCGAGGCAGATGGAGAGCACGGCGTTCACTTACCTAAGACATCTTACCCTTCGAGTCAGACATACAGTGCACAGAGGTCCAGCCCAAAGAGCCAGCCGTGTGTTACACATCACCTTTGAAGATACGGTATACGCCCAGTCAAGACCGGCGCCTCTACGGGAATCAGGTGAGCGTTATACCCGCTAAGGATGCCTGGTATTACCAGGCGTCCTTAGCGGGTCCCGCGAGCAGACCAGGATGCTAACAACAGCCCTGTTATTAATGGGCCTGTTGTTACCATCATCCCTATTCCCATTGAGCCCTATGGGGGCTCGAATGGGAATGGGGATGTACTGGGTCCGGGTTCCTTGAATGAGGACTTACCAGGCCCTCCAAGGTCGGAATGGCCCGGTAATTCCTCATTCAAGGAACCCGGATCTGGTACCCGGTACGAGGGTAGCCATGCTGCTGAAAGCGGCATGGTTGCCTCCATCCTCGTAATGAGGCCCAATGTCTCTGTTCCTAGCAGGGGAGTCCTGTCTAAGACAAGCAATCACAAAGCCAGCAGTTTTGGCTTGTGTATAGGTATTAGACAGCCATTTGCTAGGCAATTACATCATAAGCCCAGTTACTCACACAGTTCAACTGCTGTTCCCATTTTATGGTCAGGTGCCCTTGTGGCAGTGCCTGGCAAAAGCCTATCCATGCCTAATCAAAATCCGAAGCTGTTGGCTTTGCCAATGCATGTTGGTTTTAGTTTGTCTCCCGAAGTGAAAGTGTATATGCCCAGATGTGGGTGCTTCTTTGCTATGCCTAGGGAATTAAGCTGCACCTCGCTGAGTTGGTCCAACAAAGCCCTACCTGAAAATGACAAGACTAGGATGGCAAGTATGGACCAGTTTCAGATCATCTTCCCATGAGTACTTGCCAGTGGGGATCCGACCTAAATAAAATGTATCTTTGTCTGTGTGGAAGCCCAGCCCGAACTGCCAGAACATTATCAATCTGATAAGTAATGAATTGATAACCTGATACTGCTTGAGTAATTTAACAGAGTTCACATGCAAACAGAATACATCATGTGTATTGTGGG
The DNA here is from genome assembly GCF_040938575.1 of Ambystoma mexicanum. Classification (NCBI taxonomy): domain Eukaryota; kingdom Metazoa; phylum Chordata; class Amphibia; order Caudata; family Ambystomatidae; genus Ambystoma; species Ambystoma mexicanum. Next base: position 358,677,555 of record NC_090928.1, read on the forward strand.
ACTTGTTTAGAAAGTATGATGCAAATCTTGGGTGCAGGTTGTTTAGGCAGGGCCAGAAATGGACATTATTTGCTGTGGGACCCCACCAGTGATGGGGAGGGGAACAGATTGGGAGGATTGTACCCACCCACCCCCAATAAACATGTGCCTCTCAAAAGATTAATCATGAGCACCAGGAAAATAACACAAGAGAGGAGCGTTTTCTTTAAAGATGATCTGTCAGATGACGAGGTGGTGTTTGAAATAAGCATCACATATTGGATTAGAACAGAAAGGAGGGAGATACCATAGCAAATGATGATCATGCGACAATGTCCTATATATTTCTATAAGGACATGGCAAAAGTACTGACTTCTTTGTGGAAAACGGGTCCGTATGACGTAGGACTATTGAAAAGGGTAGGAGAGGTTAAGATTATGCTTAAACTGGGAGCAATTTTGCACCTAGTGAGACAGTACCCCATGTCCTGGGAAGTAGATGAAGGGATTTTTTTATTTTTTTTATTTTATTTATAGGCAGAGGTTTACAGCAAACACATACATTGGAGCATTAAGATACAATCAGCGCACTTACAAAACACAGTTCATATTAGGAAAAACAACTCAAATTCAAAAGGAGAAAACTACTGTTCATAACACACCCTGACATTTCAGATCACACTTGCAGAACCCTGGGAGAGCATAGCTCAGAGGCACTCTCAGCTCGGTTAATTAGGTAGCTATTAAAAGCAGACCATACATTCTTGGGGCAAGACTGCTCCGGGGGCATGGTAATATATTCTTCCTCACAGGTCTGAGACCAGGTGAGTGCGCCGAGCCACCTTTCTGGTGTCATCTGTACTCCATATACCAAATAGGATTCCAAGCAGACTAGGATCAACCACAGTACCAGTAATGTCAGCAAGAGCCTTCAGGACCCCATCCCAGAAGTCCCCCAGAACACGGCACGCCCAGAACATGTGAAAGTGGTCAGCCCCCTCCATTTTGCGGCGAGCATATGTACATGCACTATTTTGAGTAAACTTTGCAAGTTTGTGGGGAGTGTAGTATAATCTGTTCAACAATTTAAATTGCATACATCGGTAACGGAACTTAAGGGATCCCCTGTTCATGTGAGAGAACATCTTTTTCCACAGTTCATCAGAGATCTCGAGGCCCAGTTTGTCAGCCCAATCATCACAGCCTCTAGGGGACTGGGTCACAGCCCCTGCCAGCAGCATTTTATATAGGGGGAGAGCACGCCATGGGTACCACTCGAGTTGGCTGTGTAGGCGACCTGTGGGGTGTCAGGAGGTTCATCCGGAAACAGGGCCACCTGGCCTGGAAAGCGGCACAAAGCCTATAGTACTGCAGTATCTCCAGCACGGTTCCTAAGTGACCCTGCCTCCATGTCTGCATATTAATACATTTCCCTCCAGGAAAGAGATCAGTCAATGCCTGGTACCCCCCAATGCCTAGCGAATGCTTTATCGTGCGTCAGTGCCAACCCAAGGAATCCCCAGATAGGGAGCCATTTATAGTAGGGGCAAGGTTCCACCGTTATGTTCAGAAGTCGGCCCCATGCCAGTAGGGTAGATGCAACGGGATCGGACGGAGAATCAAGCACATAGTCTTGACAGAATATCATGGTCATAATATTAACCTCCGCCACTGCAAGTGTCTCTAACTTAACATGTGGGCGAGTCAAAGGGCTTGGGTACCAATGTGTGGCATACTGGGCTTGTGCCACTGTCCAATACACCATTAGATTAGGAGCGGTGAATCCCCCCTTCTCATAAGGGAGATTTCTTTCGGATCGCGCCAGCATGCCACAAGAACTGTGCGCATAAAGTATGTAGCCTCACGAAATGTTGTTTCCCCGGCCAGATGGGTATGTTCCCAAAGATGGACAGTAGTTTAGGGACCAGAATCGTCTTGATGAGGGAGAGCTTTACAGCAAGTGGCAGCGGGAGAGAACGTCACCTTGCCATTTTTGACTCAGCCTGTTGTGCAACAGCAGTGTTGTTATCAGCTAGCAAGGTTGATTCGGACCAGGATACCCGGGCTCCCAAATATCTGATTCCCCCTTGGGACCAGCGAAGTGGGAACTCTGACTCGGGTTGTTGAGTGGTATTGGTGAGTGGGAATATCTCTGACTTAGAGTAATTGATTACGAAGCCCAAAAAGGTGCCCATAAGCCTAATGTCCCGTAAAATAGGGTCTAGGTGGGTAGTGGGATCTCTAATGTACAGTAGCACATCATCAGCATATAGTGATATAATTTCAGGGGTGTTTTTCAAGCATATCCCTCTATGGGCATGGCGTGCTCTGATATGGTCTGCCATCGGTTTGATGACCAATGCAAAGAGGATAGGGGAGAACGGGCAGCCTTGCTGGGTGCCCCTGAAAAGTGTAAATAGAGTAGACATTAGGGATTTGACCTGGAACCTCGCCACGGGAGCCGTGTACAACAATTTAATATATCCAATCATATTGGGGCTAACCCCCATTGTTTCTAGGACCAACCAGATGTATTGCCACAATACTCTATCGAAAGCCTTTTGGGCATCCAACGTGACCGCCACAGCATTCGAGTCCTGGTCAATTCTAGCCAATACATAAAAAAGCCACAGGATATTGTGGGAAGTGGATCTCCCAGGTACAAAGCCTCCCTGGTCCTCATTCACCAGATGTGGCATAATCAGGAGAAACCGGTTCTCTATTACCTTAGTAAATATCTTGGTGTGAATATTCATGAGGGAGAGGGGCCTGTATGAGCCACATTCGTCACCAGGTTTATCAGGTTTTAGCAATACCGCTATGACAGCTTCACGCAGGGAGGCGGGGAGGATGGACTTTTGAAGTGACTCAGTCCACACTTCCAACAATTTGGGGACAAGAATCGCCACATGTTCCTGGTAAAACTCAGGGGTGAGTCTGTCTGGACCCGGGGCCTTGCTTGTCGGGAGATCTGAGATGGCCTTAACAATCTCTTCCAACAAGATCGGGGAATCGAGTTGGTCCTTAGTCGACTGGAAAATACACGTAATAGGGAACTGATCAAAGAAGTCTCGTATATGTTGCTCACTGTGTTCTGGAGGTGATGCATAGAGGTTAGTGTAGAACTCAGTAAAGACCTCCAGTATCTGTTGGTCTGACCATTGCGGGGTACCCCGCGTATCCTTATTGCACTCGATCTTGGCCTGGCCCCATTCTCCCCTCACCAGTTTAGCCAGCGTCCTCCCCGGTCTCTCGCGCTCCCCATATCTCAGCATGGCCTGTGGACGGCTGAAATAGCGAAGTTCCCCTAAGGCATGTGTCTCAAAGACCTCAAGTTCCTCCCTTATGTGTACAAGCTTGGCAGGGTCGGCTGCTGTCGTGCAGTCTCGTTCCAACTCCTGCAGACTAGATTCAGAGTGGTGTAGATCATTCCTTATCACTTTCACTACCCCCTCTTCCCTTGAAATAGACATTCCCCTGATGTATACCTTAAAGGCTTCCCACCGGACCATCACCACTGCGGTATGGAAGGCATTAAACTCGAAGAAGATTATGATATCCGCCAGAATGTCAGCCTTGAACACTATGTCAAGGAGGGCAGCTGATTTAAAGTTCCATGTGCTGCATGTGGCCAGGGGCGATCCCAGCTCTATGGACAAAGTGATTGTGGCATGGTCAGACAATGTGCGAGTGAGTATCTGGACCCTTTGGACCTTACCTATCAAATTACTAGATACCAGGAAGAGATCAATCTTGGAGGAACTATCATGTACAGATGAGTAATATGTGTATTCTTGCAGATGGGGGTTGAGGACCCTCCATATGTCCCGGACACCAAGTGCCGTGCTGTGCATGTGAAGTACACGCGCTGCGTGTGACAGAGTTCTAGGCGCAGTCCCCTTTCTATCCATCCTGGTGTCAAGTATTACATTCATGTCCCCCCCTCAGATGATCTGAACTTCCACATAGCCCAACAGAATTGAGGTAACAGTATCGAAGCAGTCTGGGGTGTCCACATTGGGGCCATATGTATTCACTATAAGGTATTCTCCATTAACCATTGTGCAATACAGGAAGACATACCTGCCCTCAGAGTCGATGTAGCTCTTTTTAAGTGCAAATTTAATCAATTCATGGACCAGTGTCAGTACTCCTCTGGCCTGTGTGGTGTATGTTGTATAGAATCAGTTTGGCCACCACAATGGTGCGATAGCCATTGCCAGATGGCCTCGGGTGTGCGTTTCTTGTAACATGAGTATTTTAATCCCATGTCTTTGGGCACTGGCCATGATCTTATGAGCCTTGGTGAAATTGCTCAAGCCCCACACATTCCTTGACATTATGTTTATAGCCATTTCATTGCCTTAGGGTACATCCAGCAAATGTGGCCTAGTGTGAGTATGCCAGCATGAAAGTGACCACTGTGTCGCCCCTCTGTAATGTGAAGTGCCATTCTACCCCTGCCATTTTAGTATAACTTCCCCCAACTAGCCCTCCATCCCCCCCATCGCCCTTCCCCAATCAGAAGTGCCCCCCATACAGGTAGCAGTGGGCCTCACCCAACTTGGTCCATCGGTACTGCAGGCCCAACAGGGGCAGGCACCTGCCAAAACCTCCAAAGTAGCCATTGCAACTGCAATGGGATGCACTGCTGCCGTGCAACCAATTTAGCCGAAACAGTGGAGTACTAGAACTAGTACTCATGACAGGCGGTAAATGCCACCATAACACAACTTCATCTTTCCAGAACAGGGAATAACAAAGAATAGTGACTTTGCCATCTAGAAATAGTCTATCAGTTTCAAATATTACAGGCATAACTCAATGTGTCAATAGGCAACCAATGCCAGCTCGTGTCACATTGTATTAGATACTGATAGATTCGGGAGGCCCCCTCACAGAGCCCACATGCCGAAGGCACACCACAACTCAGTACTCCATGCTCACATGCAGCAGGGAACCAACTAACTCAATACTACTATCAGCCCAGATGCTGAAGGATAATAGTTTCCAAAAAACAGGGCAACCAGGGGAAGTCTATCTCTAGTTAATAATTTTCCATGAGGTAATCTGCTGGGTTGTTCAGTGGTATATGCGCCTCTATAAACTTCACTGCTTCGTCTGGGACCATAAATAAAAATAACTTCTCCCTAAAGGTGAAGTTCAGGCATGCTGGAAACAGTATTGCATAGGGGACATTTCGTTCCCTTAACATCTTTTTCACCCTGATAAACTGGCGTCCCTCCTGCTGCACTCCTACAGAGAAATCGGGGAAGATTCTGACTGTTTGAGAGCCGAGATGCAGCACCCCCTTCTCATGACAGATATAGGACTAGATCCCTGTCCCTGTAGCTCAGAATTTTCACAATGATGGGCCTGGGAAAATCCCCAGGTTTGGGTCGTGGAGGTAGAGCGCAGTGGGCACGTTCAACAGTGAAGAAGGTGGCTAGTTCAGGATTATCCAACAGTTCTTTAAGCAGGTTTTCGACAGCCAGCTCCATGCAGCCCTTGAGAGTATTCTCCGGAACCCCTTCAATTCGAATATTGTTCCTGCGTGATCTAGATTCCAAATCATCACATTTAGCTTTCACAAACTTCATGTCGCGAGTAAGGGAGGCCACTGTATCCTGAAGGATATGTAGTCCATCCTGATTTGCTCCTATTCTAGACTCAGCCTCCGTGAATCTGGTCCCGGCCTGATCTAGTTGAGATTTAAGTGATGCAACGTTAGCATTAATATCATCTAGCTTTTCGTGGAAGGAAGCAAAGTTCTTAGCCATGGATTGCATCATTGTGGTGAGATCGGGGGCCGGTTTATCCAGGGACATGATAGCATCTTCCTAGCCAGCTGGTGAGTGACCCAGCTCTGGTCTGGGCGCCGCCTTGGCAAACTTGTCCATGGAACCTACTTTATTGGCACCCCAGGATCTGTTCGACATCTCCGTACACCTAACAGTGCAGTTGAGCTCGGGTAGATAGCTTCCAGTGGTTGTGCTCGGGTAGATAGCTTCCAGTGGTTGTATTTCTTCCCCCTTTCCAATCCAGGCCTGAACCAAGACACGACGACTCCCGGCAGGTGGTGCTGAGGGCCTGGAGTCAGACACTCAAGCGGGCAGGAGCGTCCAGTGGGAGTTGGCCTATGAATTGTCCGGCGGCTGGGGGCAGAACGAACAGCTCAGAAGTGTGTGTCATCTATGTAGCGGTATCTCCAGCCCGCTGAACAGACCCCCGGTTGAGAGGCAGCACATGCAACACAGGGGTTAAGCAGGCCCATCCGATCCCTCCGCATAGCAAGGGTACAAGTGGCGGGGATGCAAGCACTGTCGCTCTGGGCAGACTAGTAGGCAGGTTCTCATATGTGTATAGGGTGCAAGATTCAGCAGGTACATCAGGCAATCATGTGTCTGGAGCAGTAGGGAGCACTTCAAAGGTGCAATGTGTGCTGCAAGGAAGGCCCTAACTCAGGGGTAGGCTCAGTGCCTGGCTCTAGATTGCAGCTCAACACAGAGAGATGTCAGCACTAGCAGGGGGTTCAGTCCATGCCGGGGCCCCCCGAACTCCAAGGCCCACCCGGCTGGCCGGGGGGCTTGGGAGTATTCGCTGGGTAGCACAGCAGCAGCAGAGATAATTGGGGGGGGACTAAGGCCACAATGGAATGTGGGGGCAGGCACCCGCTCCCGTCTGCGGCCCAACATGTATACTCCTCCAGGTGTCATGATTGGCCATGCCTGTACCACTCCCCCACACTGACAATGGGGAGTGCCACGGGGCAAGGGGCTCTGAAGTGGCCGCAGAGTGCCCCCGCTCCACCTACTTGCTACGAGGTGCCGGTCTGGTTCAATTCGGGAGCCATAGAGCTCCGTTCAGGCTCCCCAGGTCCGCTTCAAGGACCACCAATGCTTTGCGGGACTGCCCGCCACCTCTGGCCAGGGTTTGATGCAGGTGCGGTGCCGGATGCCAGGAAGATCAAGGCTCGCAGCCTCGGTCAGCACTCCAGCTCAGGGGCGAGGACTGGAACGGAGCATAGTGTAGCCGCGTGGCTCCAGAGCGCAAGCCACATGCTGCCCCCAGCACCCGTCGCGCAGTCTCATGGACAGAGGAGGGGAGGCCGACAGCACTCCCCGAAGCAGTGACACCCGACAGTGAAGGAATGTCACGGGCACCGGCCCTCGCCGAGCTTCACCACAAAAGCGGGCCGTCCTGCAGATCTAACTAGCACAGGGCCGGCCCAACCACCAGCACAGCCACCCCCAGCACCAAAGTTCTGTGAGCTGTAGCTCAATCACGGTGCTCCAATTCTCTTCAGGATTTTAGGCAGACGTGCCTCAGATCATCCGCTATATGTGGTGGCAGCAGTAGTTTAAAAGGATGCAGAGAATCTGCTATTGCAGTCGGATTAGTGTTTGTGATGCACAGAGCTCTCCAGCTAGGAAGCCATCTTCCAGGCTGCTCAACAGCGTCCCCCTCCAGATGAAGGGATTTTTAATACCATATCAGCTATGATGGATCAAGGTCACCATGCAATACTGCAATGTACCCAATTAAGAAAAATAAGGTGGGGTCATGACGTTTTCCTGGCAGGAGGAAAGCGGTCAGAGGTGACTGCCAAGATATAACGCAGACTAACCAGATTGTTGAGGCCGAGTTCTCTCAAGTCCCTAATCCAGCAACAATGTTATGTAATATTCCGGTTGAAGCACAATATATCACGGTGATTGACTTGAAAAATGCATTTTTCTCAATCCTGTTGCACAAAGACCCACAAGATCTTACTTTGTTTACGTTTCGTCAGTCTAAATTGAAAAGCACAAGATTACCCCAGGGGTATTGTGAATCTCCATCGATTTCCTATAGAGTCCTGCAGATGGATTTGGGTAATATAGTTTTGCTGAGTGTTATGTTGCAATACGTAGATGACATTTTAATTAGCAGCATGTCAGAAGAAGAGTGTAGATGAGACTCAGTACAGATGATGATTATTCTTGCGGAGAAAGGATATAAGGTAGATAAAGAAAAATTACAGTATTGTCAAGAAGAAGAAGTGCTATATATACAGCTAATTTTGCATGAAGGAAAGAAAGTCATACCAGAAAGGGCTGAGGTGATATTGAAAACAGCAAAACCACACACCGTAAAGTAAATGCAGCAATTTTTAGGATTGTGCAATTATGTTAGAGCATGTGTATTTGATTGCAGTTCATATACAAAGCCACTGTTTCAATCCCTGAAAAGGGCACAACAATGCTTGGGGAAGATTGAATGGACTGAGGAAATGGAAGAAGGATTTGATTAATTGAAAAAATAAATTTGTACAGCTCCAGTTTTGGGAATTACAAATTATGTAGAGGAATTATTTTTCTTTTCACACACAAACCGAGTAGTTATGACAGCAGTGCTTATGCAGAGAACTACATTGGGGTACAAGTCCCTGGCATATTACAGTGGGCTTTTAGACCCATTGATGAAGGGCCACTTCCCCTGTGAACAATAGCTGGCAGCCACCGCATCTGCTATTGAAAAGTCTGCTAGCATAGTGATGAGGTGCTCTATATTGTTATTTGTTGAGCATACTATGTTTGCTGTTTTGGAGTAGCCTAGGGGTACTTTGACATCTCAGAGAGCTTCTGCTTACGAAGTAGTAATATCGAATCCATCAATGAAAATAATCAGATGTAAAACAGTGAATCCTACTATGTTTATTGCTGAACCATTAACGCAGGGTGAACAAGTGCATATTTGTTCGAACTGTAGAGAATTTTAGAATTTAGAAGCAAGATAAGCATTTAAATCATATTTGCTTAAGCAAAGCTGTCGTAGCTGTTGACGTTTCTCTTTTCGTAAATTCACAACCTTGATATTATAATGGTGCTGATGTGTATGCAAGACACTCTGGGCATCTGTTGTCATAATTTGTGTCAGATGAACACAAATTCTCAACGAATTTTGGATTCCTGCAAAAACACATTCAATTCCACCTTGATTCACACCCAAAATACATATATAAAGAATTTTATGATGATATCCCAAAAGTGAAAGAAAATGCTCTCGCTGTGGGAGAAATTGTTTTTACTGACTGTTCCTAGAGAATCGATAAAACTGATGGACCAAGATATACAGGTGCTGCTGTAGTGAGCAAGAGGCTAATGGGGAGTTTAAAGTAATGGCAAAGGCAAGGCTACCATCTTACTTCTCAGCACGTGCTTCAAAATTGGTGGCGCTTATTGTCGCACTTGAAAACCATGCAGACCAGGAAGTGACAGTGCATACTGACTATGCCTATGTGACATCAACTGTGCACACAGGATTGGCATGCTAGAAAAGGAGGGGCTACCTCCGAGAGGACAGCACTCCAGTGCAACACGCTGCTCTATTTGATACATTTGTTAAAGCACTACAACTCCCAGTAGCCATTGCATTAGTTAGGTGTGCAGCACACACTAAAAGAACCAACTTTTTCTTGCGTGGAAATCAAGTCATAGATGAAGAGGCAAAAAGGTTGCATATTCATTGGATGTAATGACCTTTGATATGCCTGATGTGAAAAAGAAGATTGTGGTGATGATGATTGTGAATGAAAGTTTTAACAGTCTGTCATAGACACGCTTATGGAAATTCAAAGTGGCATTTCTCAAGAAGAGAATGATTTATGTATACGGAGGGGGTGTTCTTTATCCCCCAACAAAGTAATATGGCGACAGAACAGCACAGGTCAACCAGTAATGCCTGTAGCCTTATGAAGGGTGGTGTTAGAGCAGTTACACTACCCTGAACATGTTACTAGGGAGAGCCTTGCAGCAACCATTGGGGAGGATTGGTTGGTACCAAACCTGTTAGAACACGTTGCATTTAATGTAGTAAACTGCATAGTATGTCAAAAGTTTACTGCTGGGCACACCTTGCAAACAGTCAGAGGAGTCATCAATCGGCCTAATGGTCCATTTCAGCATTTAAATATTGACTATGTTGATATGTTGAAAGTTTGCAATAGCTATAGGTATATGATAGTTGTAGTGTGCCCGTTCTTGAGATGGATTCAAGCTGGTCCATGAACATATCTTGATGCCACTTGTGCTGTGAGATTTTTTGTTCAAGATGTATTTCCTAGATGGGGAGTATGTGAGGTGCTGAGATCAGATAATGGCCCCCATTTTGTTACTGAAGTTTTTGAACAAATTGGCATGCTGCTTGGCATAAATCATACGTTTTCTTCAGCTTATCACCTGCAAGGAAATTGGATATGCGAGAGGCTCAAAGTTCTGCTTAAAGTAAGAATTGCCAAGCTCAAATTGACCCTGAAGAAGGGGTCGCTGCGTTGTCTGCCCCTTGCATTATATGCACTTAGGAATCAACCTTGCTCACACCACCACCTCACACCCCATGAACTAGTCACTGGAAGGCGAATGTGAACACCTTTAACCCCTGCATCAAGGGTTAGGAGTGATGCCCAGACAACTGAGGAATTGTTAGGAACAGAGTTGCATGATTATTTGATGTATATGACCTCAAGTATTTCTGTCATTTCAGACCAAGAAGTCAAGCGAACGGGGTGTAGGGCTCAGAAGACAGATGAAGACCATTCAACAACCCGGGTGCAATAACTTTATGTACCAAACGTCTTTCCGGGAGAGCAGGTACTAATTCGCAACTTTACCAGAAAGTGGCATGAGCCAAGGTTTGGCGGCCCCTTTATTGTGGAAAACACAACACCATCAGCTGTAAAAGTGGCAGGAAGAAGAGTGTGGATTCATCAAGGCGATGTAAAAATCTACACTGGAGAGACCCCGCACCACAACCCCATTTGGAAGCAAGTCAAGAAGAAGTACTTCAGCATGTGCAGAAAAGATCGATGACAAGGAAGAAGGACGCAGATACTGTCTAAGGATAGACAAAGAGTAGATTGGACTGTGGATCTCCTACAGCACTCTTTGCATTTGCTACAGCAGAGAGTGGACAAAAATCATTGTTCTTAAGCCACAGAGGTTGTGATATTTGACTTTTGATTGCAAAAGAAAGAGCAGAGAAATACCAGATCTGGATTTTGAGTTTGGTGACTGAAACGAGAGCAGTTTCTGGACACATTTCAAACAGAATTTCTTTTTGGAAGATCATATGGTGCTCACTGATGTGGACCTACACAGACTACTTCTTACCGTTTTCATCTTTATACTCCGAGCTTATCCTGCTCTTGTTGACCATCATGTTGACATTCGTAATTTTCTCCAAGATCCTAAGCACAGTCCAGTGATTAGACGGATTTTAGCAGCAATCTTAAACCAGATCAGACTGGACGTTTCTTTGAACATACAGATGGTTCTGCATGATAGAGACTTTTATAAGCTACTTGGGTTGATTCTTTACCTCTTGGTTCGTAAGCATCCTCCTCTTGTTGGACAGAGCACAAGCATTTGTGTATTACTGAGGGATCCCAGAAATTGACCTTCAATAAATTGGCTGATACGTGAACTTTGCAAACATATTCTTTCATTCCCAGACACGGTTCCAAGAACAAACTAATGGTTCTGTCTAACTACAATGCTCATAAACTATGTGGCATGGTTTTCCACTTCCTGATTGAAGAACATCCTCATCTTGTTGGTAAGCAAACTGATGTTTGCATATTTCTGAGAAATCCAAGGAATCTGCTTGCTCTTAATCGATTGCTGCATTCCATAATGGAATGGATCCACCAAATGTATGACATTTCATCATAAGCAAGATGAATGGGGTTGTCGCATGAAGACGTTCACAACCTCTTGGCATTAACTTTGTATTACCAACTCGAAGCACATCCCTACCTCGTTTGGCAAAAGAACGATTCATTTGTCCTTTTCTGGAATGCTACTAACCGTCCAGCAATCAGCCAGTTGCATGTGGAACTTGTGAAACAGATCCTGCAGCTACCAGAGGGGTTTATGAGATTGCCTGAATAAAGTATTTTTGTTTTACTTAAAATTAATTACAGGCAAATAATGTGGTCCATAAGCCACTTAGCTATTCCGCAGGGTGAGCAACGACTACGTACAGTGCCACCACGTTGGTGGAGCATCTTGTACTGGTGCATAATCTACACCTGTTTGATGTTTTTTTTGTCATTCTGATCTTGGCAATTCATGCTGCTTATACTATAAATCCAAGGAAGGGGAAAGTCCCCTTAACTTTCCCTACACCGGAAGTTAAAAGCGAGGTTCCAATTGCAAAATAGCCAAGGCCTTATGTGATTATTCCTACTCTAGTGGTGCATGAGAAAGCACCTAGTTTTGTGACAAATGTCACTAGACATCCTTATTTTGGAAATAATGCTATAGAGATTTTCCTTGAGCACCAGATACAGATCTTTAAGGAGAGGCAAAGAAGGAGATCATTTGTGACCGACCCTTCACCAGTAGTACATGTAAAAACACCAAGTTTACTGACTAATGTCCCTTCTATTCCTACTGTAAGAAAGAGTTATGCTGATGTACTTCATGAGATGATCATTAGGACTCATGAGGTAAGAAAAAGACCTAAGAGACATGCTTTAGTTGATGATTATGAGTTGAACAATTACCTTGACAGCAAGGCACACCTAGGAAACAATTTATGGTACCAGCATATGAAAGAGGGGGGTGAACAAACTTCCGAGGAGGACTGCTATGTATGGGAAATCCTGCCTTATAAAATGGGAATGTCTAAGGTGTTCATAGCTATTGAAATAGATGTTCCAACAGCCCATTGTCTGTCTCGCATAGCACTCTGTTGAGCAAGAGGTCGGTTTTTGGGCTGAACAGCCTCTTTGGTATGGGCAACTGAATTGACTCAGACGATTATGTACAGCACCTGAAGACAAGAGCCAGAGTACACACCAAAAATCATGTTATAAGATATGAACAGCTTGGAAAGAAAGGAGCTGGAATAAGATGAGAAGTAAACAGATGATTGGAGAGTCCAGGAAAAACTGCAGAGGTGATTCAAAGATGGAAGGAAATAGCCCAGATTAAGACTTGGGGATCAGTACTGTGATGCTGGAAATGCATCGGCGGGACAGAGCTTCTGTATCCTTGTCCTTTATTGCTTTATTCTGACTTATTTTCCATGCAGGAATTCATGTGGTACTCCTGGCGGTGTGGCTCGTCCTCATTTTCATTTGGTGGACAGACCTTTGGGATACCCTTATGACACCCATGGGTGGGCGTACAACCCTGCACTCCTAGTGTATGTTTTTGGGCACCTGAGAAAGCACCACCAAGGAATACGAAGAGACCTGTCCGACTTTCGTCCACCATTGACTGAGATACCGCTGATATCTCATCAACAGGAGCCGGCGTGCTCTATTGCCTGAGAACACTTTGAAAGAGGGACTCTCTGTTTCAAAGTGTCCTTATCACCTCTGACCGCTTTCCTCCTGCCAGAGAAAGTCCGATGACCGAGGAGAATCCACTGTTGGGTTTCCCTCCACCCGAAGACCTCACGGACACCAGAGAAGATCCAGATGCCAGGTGGGGTCCTGTCCCAATCGCTGACGCCAGACACCTACGACCCGATGCCCTTGCTTGGCCAAAGTTCTTCATTGACTCTGCGGCACCTAACTACCGCCATCGAGGTGCACTGCATGCCTCATTTGTTGCAGGACGTTTTCGACCAATCATCAACAAACACCGCAAGGACCGAAGCTGCTGCCTCAATGATAATGTTCACCTTTTCTTCATCCAGGAATCTCGACGACCCATGGCTCCTGCCTTAAAGGGAGTTCACTCAAGAAGGGTCTGTCACCAACCTGATAAACAACTCTACGACTCCAGGTACATTGGGGGTGGCAGAAACTTTAGAAAGATTTGAGATGATAATAAGCATAACTGGACTTGGCTTGTCAAAAACGCTTTATTTGCAAGTTGCCCAGGTGGGGGGACCCTCATACCAAATGGTCTCATTAACATGGGATAGAATGTTCTGCCATTGCTTGATTTAACATACTTTCTTTCTGTGTCTATCGTTGATTCATCTTGCAATCTGATTCATATCTCATTTGAACTGTTACCAGTTGATGCATTTCAAAGAAATCAATAGTTAAGAGTGGTACCACGTAAACTTGCATATATTTGTCATTATAGTACTAGCAGAGTACAAAGTGTGTTATTGTGATTGTGTATATAACGTGAACCTTACTTATATACAGAGCTGTGTTTTCACTAACATAGTGTGTGGACATTCCTTAGTGGGTGCTTGAGGACTACACTGTACTTAAGAACCAGCCCGCATCACCTCCTGAGAGCTGAAACCTTTGATTGCTCGACCTTCACTACCGCATAGAGAATCTTGGCTGTGGTGCTCTGGGCTTCTCCTCTGCCATATAGAAAGCAGGAGTACAGACTCTCCCCTCCAGTTTTACTCCAGAGTATTCTCTCCAGATGGATGGAAATAAGGCATAGTCATCTGCAGAACATGGATGATAATTGGTCGACCTGAATCAACTGTTGGCGTTGCAGAGCATGGATGCAAACCATCATGGCCAAAGTTTGCGAAACTACTGACATAGGTCGAAGATAAAGGAGGGCCTTTGCAGATAGTGCCTTTGGAGAGTGCAAAGTTGTGTTTCAGAAATAATGGCACTAGGAAAATGGGAGAAAATCAGAATTGTGGTTGAATCTTTGACGTACCAGGAATGAAAGTTGGAACAGCTGTCGTAATGGATCATTACTGGGCCTGTGGATCCATATCTTATATGAGGCTACCCAAGTATTGGGGAGGACTATGTTCATTGGCGATTATTCATGTTCCAGCATTGCTGATGCCAAAAAGTGATTTGAACATTGGTGAATTCCTGAAGGCAGATGCACACTTAAGGAGAGAGAGATCTGCTGAACTTCTGAATCGAATAAAGAGAGAGAATTATTTCTCAGCTAAATCAATAGAAGCCTTTGATTCTATTCCATAGGAGCACAGATTGTTTAGTCAGACTTCTTCAAAATTCACGACAATCTTCATGCTTAGGATCTAGACTGCAGCAAACACCAAATACCTACAGATAACCAGATGGGAACTCCTGCAGACGATTAACACCACCATAAAGGGATTCAATGCAATCAAGGAAGAGCTGAAAGCCATACGACTGATGACACTCCAGAATAGGTATGCCCTACACATGATTACAGCCATGGATGGAGGTGTTGGTGCCAAAATCAGATAAATTGTGTTGCACATTTGTACCTTCTCACGATGACGAGAATGGCACCTTGACAGGGGTCATATCGATGCTGACTGACATACACACCCTGATGATTGATGAAGTTGAAGACATTT
The DNA here is from genome assembly GCF_040938575.1 of Ambystoma mexicanum. NCBI lineage: Eukaryota > Metazoa > Chordata > Amphibia > Caudata > Ambystomatidae > Ambystoma > Ambystoma mexicanum. Next base: position 358,692,810 of record NC_090928.1, read on the forward strand.
TTGATGACAGCTGGTTTGGATCAGACTCCTCATGGGTCCCACAGTGGATGGCAGATATGTTCAAGTTAATTGGAGCCCTGTTGGTGATGATCATGCTTGGATCCTGTGTGATCAGAGTTATAATTACTCAATGCAAGAAAACTGCAAAGAAAGCAGTGGCAATGAATGTTATAATTGATGTAGAATCTGGAGGAAAACTCAAGGAACTGACAGCTGAGGAGATCCTTGACTACGTAAAAGCCATCATAAATGCACCTGAAGGTACAAAGTTCTTGTATCCAAGACCCCGGAAGAAGTATGTGGGATGATGGATCTACTGCAGCCCCAGTGGACACTGCACACTTATGACCTGGAGTGTTGACGAACATGTGGAGTCAGCAGGATGCCTGAAAGTTGTTGTGAAGATGTGGGTCCCAATGAAACAGTTTTACAGACAAGGATGTCTTGATGTAAAGGTTGATGATGAAGTGGTCAATGAATTGCCCGGAGTGGGGAGTGTAGAGGTTCAATCAGACATCCTCACTCAAAGCTCCGCCCCTATTCTGCCTATATGCTGGGAACCGGAGATGACGGTATGTGCAGTCCCAGTAAGAGTGCCAATATCACAGAAAACATTTGCAGCAAGATACCCATTGAGGAAACCATACCTAAATACACTCAGACAGAGTATTCTTTTGGATGAAGTGCCAGAATAAAAGTGTATCTGAACAGAAAAAGGAGCCTGATGATGTCATAGGAAATGGGAAGCTGACGTATCCAAAGGAACAATGGAGAATAGTAACGTAAATATTCTCTAAGAACTGGAGAATAGATGGTAAATATGAGCAACCTTTCAGGCTCGAAATGCAGCTGCTCATGCTACAGAAACACTAAAGAATATATATGTCAGTTTACACGTGTAAGTTAGAAAAGATTTCCATTTTATGTGTAATTTTCCCTCCTGTTGTGAACCCCCCAACTTTTTGCTTTGATTTGAACAACATAGTCTGACTTTGCCAGAGGAGCACAACCTTATGCTGCACTCCCTTGGGCTTTTTGTCACTTCGTTATGGGGAAACTGACATTCCCTTAAATACAGTCAGTAATGGGAGACTTTGTTTTCCTTAATCATAGTGCATGTTGCAACCTTTTAGCAACATGTTGCCAATGCACAAAGTACCTTACAGTAGAGTGCATTGGAGGCCTCCAGTTATTTCCATAGGCACTAGATACTCTGGAAGGGATGTTTAGGAGAAGTGTGGATGTGCTATGGACAGGGCTGGTGGCAGCTTATCTTTTAATTTATTTTTAACCCTTTACTGCTATGTTAACCGCATTAACAGCGTTTGGCACGGATCGGTTGCCTGGCTCCAAAAAGGCCATGACACAAAGTTCTTTGTCCTGTCCTTTGGCCATCTTGCTCCTTCACCTTCCCTAGGTCAAGTCGACCTGGGTCAGTCCTTATTTGGGTGTGCATTTTCCAGCAAAAGGCCAAGCTTATGCGGGCTTCTGCATGCCTTGTTTGTGTGCTTCCAGGATGTGGGTTGGAACGTCTGGTTCCAATACACATCCTGGGTGCCAGGGAGTCTAGAATGTGGTGAATGACTGGGATCACCGTGGTCCGTTATTGGTCCACGTATGGTATGCCTATATGTGAGCAGATCTCCCATTGGATCACCTTCGTTTTGGCGTGAAGGAGACTTTGGATAAGAGAGGCCCCCAAACAGCCATACCATGTCGATCCCTGGAGTTCTCACTGAACGAAGGATAGGATACGAGTATCCTGAAACTACAAAGCTGATTCGAGGAACCGCTGGTGACCCGCTGGAAGGTTTGGCACCCTGAGCCCTGTGTCATCCCGCTGGACCCCTATGCACCTGATCGTCCTAGAAGATCTGCGAAGACGCTTCTACCCATTAGAATATCAGGACCAACTATTCTCGGCACCTTCATCAAAAACTGCAAGTAAGCCTTCTCGGAAGTGTCGCTGGGCCAACCAATGGGCTGATCTACTTACACAGGACCTTTGCCTTGATAACGCTGCTGTTTCAAGGAGTCCCTCAAAACTTGGTACATCGCTAGCTCATTGTTCCCGGCACCCTCACACCGAATTACATACACTTGGCATTCCCAGGACTGAAGTGAGACGAGTGCGCCAGAACCGGAGCATACGCGGTTACCGAGTCGCCCAGCAATGGTGACGAACTTTGCATGTGCGCAGCATTTGTGCCCCTCTTGCCCTTGAAGCCTGCTGCAGTTTACCTGGCCTGATTCATCCACCAGGAGTGGAGAAATCGCCATTGTCCCGCTTGGGAACCATCACTGTATCTTTGCCGCTGAAAGCCACAGGGCTGCAAAAACTAAAGCATTTGAACCTGCAACCGAATTGGACTCAACTGTCGAAGTTTAGTCTGGAGTGCGCATAGGGGCGTTAAGTACCAACAGCCCTTACCGGTGGCCCCTAGGGCATCCAAGTCTTTTTATGCACGAGTGGCCCCTGAGGGCCCCTCTCCTTTCCCCTGCTAGTGCGAACTAGTAAACTATTCCCAACTCTTGGAAATGACTCTGCCCTCAAGTGGAGACCCTCCTTGAATAGTGGGAATCTATTCTTCATCGCCTCACCCAACTTCCTGATCTGCTACAGCCCCCTGAAGAGACCCCGTTTTTGCCCATCTGCACTACCGCGTGTGCCAGCACTGCAAGTACATTTGAGCACTAGGTTCCTCTCAGTTTAGGGACTGGACTGCCTTTCAGTTAGGATTGTTATTGATGTTGAATTGCCTAAAGACTCTGTGCACTGTCTGCTTCCTTCCCTTTTTAGGTTGTGGACCCGTTCTGTGCATTAACCCTTTAGGCCACTTCGTCTTGTATATTGTATTTAGATAGGATTGTATTGATCTAAAAGTATTACTGTGATCATTATTGTGTGTTGACATTTCAAAGCCCTTGAAATATATGTACATAAAAGTTTTATATATACACCTGACTGGGAGTGATTTGTAAGTGTCCTTTACTCTGTGTGCTCATTGAGGTCTTTCAGTCACCCTCACCCCTGCTGAGACCTAGGGCCTCATTACGAGGTTTGAGGTAAGCAACAGCCCTTACCAGCAGGGAGCAAATACTGTGGGCCTCATTACACGTTGTGCGGTAGGGATTTAACGTTACCGGTAAGGGAATACCGGTACCGTTAAATCCACACGCCAATTATAACCTGGCTCACCGCTATTTGCGGCAACTCTAAGTACGGTGCCACTAATAGCGGCTAGTCCGCGTGCGCGCGACCCTCGATTCCATAAATAACGCCATGCCGCTAATAGCACATCATCACAAGCCAGGCGGACGTGCTAATAGCGGCATGGAAAAGCCCTCAAAACCCCTTACCACCATGGCGCTAATACCGGCATCGCGAACCACCCGTTAAGATAACTGAGCACTGTTCCCACCAGCCACAGGTGGACACAATCAGCACAGGTGGAGGCAATGGAGACTGTGGCAGCACAAAAGGAGCACACCACACCCCTTCCCACACCAAGATGGTCCCAATACTAGCAGCATTACATAGGCTGGAAGACATGATTGCAGTGCTGCAGCAACAACAACAGGTAGCACAGAGGAGACGCAGGAGGAGGAGGAGGAGGAGGAGGGCAAGAGAGGCAGAGCAAGCACCACCACGGCACCTAGTCATACCACAGTGGCAGGCACCAATCCCCAGGATCAGAGCCAGTCCATTTAACCTAACCCCAGAGCAGATACACACCCTGTACTGTTTGGATCGGGATACCATCACCAGCATCGTGGACATGATACATGATGACATTGTGAGCCTCATAGACATCAGAACTGCCCTCCCCCTCTACTGAAGGTGGTGACCGTGCTCCACTTCCTGGCCACAGTCAACTAGCAGCATACAGTGGGGCAGATGCGGACTGCACAGGAGATTGCAAACACCAGAGTTGGCTTCTATTCACTGTTAGGCATCCCAAGTTGGTTTGGGGCCATTGACTGTACCCATGTGGAATTGGTGGTCCCACATCACAATGAAGTCGTCTACCGAAACAGGAAGCAATTCCACTCCATCAATGTCCAAATGGTATGTGACGCCAAGAAGATAATCACATATTGTTGTCCCCGGATCAACCCATGATTCCATGGTCCTGCAGAACTCAACCATCCCAAGCTACATGGAGCGGCAAGCCGGACAACGTTTGTGGCTACTTGGTGAATAGCAGGGCAAGCACATGGCAGTGTGATTGGGGGGACAGAGATACATACTGCAACTGGGTGTGATTGGGGGGGAGATACATACTGCAACTGGGTGTGAATGGGGTGGGAGATACATACTGCAACTGGGTGTGATGGGTGGGGGAGATACATACTCAAAATGGCTTGTCGTCCGTGGGACAAATGCACATACAGATGTACGCCAATGTCCATCTGGGAAGGCCGCAACGTACTTGGGATGAACCGACATGCAAGTATAAGCTACACAACATAGAGAACAATCTAGGTCTAGAAACATTAAACATCCATCCACATCCACATTGCATAACATTCAACAAAATACACAAATCTCCTAGATGCCGTCAAGATAGTCATACAGAATTAGCGCAGCACAACCACAATAATGCAATGTGCCCTTGAATGCATGCAAAGGGATCACCCCTAGCCATAGCATTGAACCACGCTCCTATAGCACCACTGAAGTGATGCCTATCAAGCATGTCAACATCAATCTTGGAATGGCAGTACACTAGCAGTGTGGTACCAATTCTGCCTGGGCCCAGGGACACCTAAGACCTGGCCTCACCCAGGACATGTCAATTACTGTTGGAGGCTTTATCGGGCATGTTTACTTGCAGGGTCGAGCTCACCTTTGCACATTGCAGTCACACAGATCGTCTGCATGCATGCTGTTAATTGTGGACTCCAATCACAATTCAAAGTCAATTTGTGTGATATGAACAGGCCGCTCTTGAGGTGAAAAGTAACCGGACCCCATTCGTCCCCCCATACAGGCGATGCCGGCTATCCCCTGAAGAGGTGGCTCCTTAACCGTGTACGGAACCCACAGAACAGGCACAAAGAGGACTACAATCGTGCACATACCCCTACCCGCGTCGTGATCGAGCAGACTTTTGGCCTTTTGAAGACACGCTTTAGGTGCATTAGCAGGTCTGGTGGCGCTCTCCTGTATGGCCATGAGAAGGTGGCCAAGATCGCCATGGCATGTGTCATGCTGCACAATATGTGTATCAGACGGAATGTGTCACTGACCCCTGAAGTTGAAATAGAAGCACCTGATGAGGATGATGATGGTGATGAGGACGGAGGTGATGGGGATGCAGGTCATGCAAGATGGGATGGCCAGGAGGGACGTGCTGTGAGACAGCATCTGATCAACCAATTATTCTGAGTGACATGTTTTCTTTCTGTAGGATGGATCTGGGTAGTAATGCACTGGTGTCTGTTTGGAAGCGCACAATGGACCCTGTCCCCAATAAAGTACACATACACAAAGAAGAAGTCAAAGCCTGTGTATTGATCAAACACCAGTGTATTAAGAAATGTAAAGTTGTATAAGTGCATGTCCCCAAACATCCCACCACCCTTGCCCCCCTCCCCCCACAACAGTCCCAAAACACCCTTCCCCCCTCCCCCCACAACAGGCCCTTATGTGTCTGGCACAATGTTGTTTTCCAGCTATACACGTGGAAGCTTGACCCTGCAGTCCCAATTCGCCATTGCCACCACCAGCATTAGGAGGCTGGCTAGACGTGCGCCTGGTGGTGCGTGTGTGGCGGCGGAGGGGGCTTGTCAGCCTCGAACTGGCAGATGAGGATGTAGCTGTCTGTCCTGGTGGTGGTGGTGGGAACTGGCGGTCCATTGCGTCCACTACCGCGTGAGGACCTCCCTAAATTGGACAACTCCCCACACAGCCTGTTGGTACAGGCCTCCATCGCCTCCCTGGAGTGCCTGGCTGGCTGTCTCTGTAATCTCCCCCCTGAGACGGGCAGCCTCTTCCACATGCTGCCCAACCAGCACAGTTATGTCCTCTTGGCGCTGCCTGATGCTGGCCAGGTCAAGGGCACTGTTGCGATCTGGTGGTGTGGCTGCTGCGCCTTCCGATGCAACCAGGACAACTGGTGAAGCCACCGGTGGGCTACTGAACCTTCCCATGTTGTCCTTGCCAGGGACACTGGACCCAGGTGTCTGCTGTGGTGTTGCCTCGGGGTTTCCAGTGGGGGTTGGGGTGTGCATTTCCATGTGGAAATCTGTCGGATCCTCCACATCTGAGATTGCCGCTGAGACTGCCACCTCTCCTGTGGAACTTGTTGCAGCTGAGGGTGGGCCCTCCATGGCTGGGATCTGTGGTGGGGGGTTCACTTCAGGAGGTTGGGCAGTTGTTGCTGGTGTGGACAGTTGCATCTTGGCAGTGGCGCTCCACTGATGTTTTCCACTCTGCATGGGGACTCTTCTCCCTTTGCCCCTTGATGTCGTGTGGGTGTCCTCTATGACCTGTGCCCTTGATTTTTTACTGGCAGGGGGTGCCTGAGTTGCAGTGCCAGGATCCTCACTGTCTGTATGTGAGCCTGTCGGGGACAAAGGGGGGGGTGGCATTGGTTACGGTTCTATGTACTTAATGCAGTATATGTCAAACATGTAGTTGTTGGCATTTGGACTTCAATGGTAGGGATTCAGGTGATGTGTCTGTTGAGTGGCTCATCCATGCATGGTTGTGTGTGGAACTTGTCTCTGGTGATGTGTGCATGTGTGTGTGTATTTGGGTTTGACACTGACATGGCCAGGGTTGTATGCATGTGTGGATGTTTGGGCATCCATGAGGTGATTCTGGGCTCACATTTGGGGGAACCTGAACATTCACAATGCATACTTTCATGTGTGCACTCACCTCCATCTGAAGTGGTTGCCACACCATGCTCCATTGTCCCGACTCCCTCTATTGATTCTACTCCTATCAGGTTGGCGCAGGTCTCTTCCCGCTCCTTTAATTTTATCAGCGAATCAGATCCACCTGCTGTGGCTATGTTGTGGTTCGCAGACAGGATGCTTCTGACCCAGAGGCGGAGATCATCCCACCACTTTCTGCACTCACGGACATTGCGGGTGGTGGTGCCCACTGCACTCACTTTCAAGGCAACCTCTGCCCAGATTGCCTTCTTGCGGATAAGGGTCTCCGGACGCATGTCGCTCGCAAATACCACGTCGGCATTAGCAGCAAGGGTCTGTGTGAGCATTATTAGCTCCTCCGTGGTGAACTTTTCCTTGTGCTGGCGGTCAGTGGTTTTTTTAACGGCCTTAGGCATGGCAAGGGTGTCCTTGTGGATTTACAATAGCAAACTACTCAAGACAGGTCCAGGGGGCAGAGGATGGCAATGGATTGTGTTTTTAAAGATGGCCGCCATGCTCCTTCCAGTTCCTGTGCAATGACGCTATTTCCGGTTCCACAATTTAACGGTCACCGCTAATATCGGTGATCGCTAATAGCGGTGACCACTATTTGCATGTAGAGTGAGGGCGGAGGTGCTATCTGCACTTTCGTCGAAGCCGGTAAGGGACTTTTTGGGGTCTTTAGTGGCATGGCGGTAGGGACTTTACCGGCATGGCGCTATGCTCGTGTCCGCAAACTCGTAATGGTAAGCTATTAGCACCCTCTTGTCAAGGCGGACTCGTTAATAGCGCCATGCCGGTAAATGTTGGCTTTTACCGGACAACGTGTAATGAGGCGCTGTTCCGGGTAGTAAAGAGCCCGCTAATAGAGGGCTATTACGAGTACACGTGCACAAGCTTTGCGCCATGCCGGTAACGACATTACCGGCATGTCGCTAAAGTCCAAAAAATGGCCCTTAGCGGCATCATGGAAAGCACTGACAGCACTAATGGCATCAATGGAAACGGCAGTAGTGGGCACCGCTATCAGCGGTGACTGCTATTAGTGGTGACCGTAAATAAGCAGAACCGGAAGTAGCGTCATTGCACAGGAACGGGAAAGAGCACGGCGGCCATCTTGAAAAACACAACCTGGAGCATATTGCTGACTACATACCTCAACCTCCCACAACTAAATCGTGCCCAAGGCAGTAAAAAAAGGCACCTCCCGCCAGTGCAAGGAGCACTTCAAAGAGGATGAACTCACCATGCTGGAGACCCTGGCCGACAATGCCGAGGTTGTTTTCACAAACAGCCTCAAGAGGGAGGCAGTGATCAAGAAAAAAGAAATCTGGGAACTTGTTGCCCAAAGAGTCAGCACGGTAGGCAACACCCCCCGCATAGCAAAGGATGTTCGGAAGAGATGGGATGACCTGCGCCTGCGAGTCAGGAACATCCTGTGCGCAAACAGGAGCCAGGCCATGGTTACTGGTGGAGGACCAAGCTCACCAATAAAGCTAAGCCAGCACGATTAGCATAGAGGCCATCGAAGGTGTGGGTGATATGGAGCGTGGTGCCACCTCATCGGCGGAAGGAGGTGAGTGTCCTAAGAAAACACTGTAATGCAAAGTATGATGATAGTCCACCAATTTGTCTGTCTAAAGAGGCAAAGCATGGCCCAATACATACACATTCCCTGCCTAGATGTCGTCCGCAGCACGTACACATGCACATGCATGCAGCATGGCAATGCCATACCTGAAAAACACCACACAAATATGAAAATGGCATAAGTCACACTGCACGCAGGCCACAACAGAAATGCATGTCACATAGCATACTCCCGCCCCAACTTGATTGAGCCCACGGATGCCTGCATGATCCACCAATATAGAAAGCAACGTGATCGTCAAAACTCCACTACCTAATCCCCTCTAATGTGTAGATGAGCAATAATAAAAATGTATGCATGATGCTTGTCAAACCATCACTTATGCCATCCCTCTCTTGGTCCCCCACAGGCTCAGATCATGACAGTGAGGCACGGAACTCACTCACACAGGCGACTGCACCCCGGAAGAGGGCCAGGGATGAAGGCAACAGGCCTTCCACTTCGAAAGGCCCAGACAAGCCACGACAGGCACTGAAGACCAAAACAGCCCAGGGGGCCACGGCACTGGTGCCGCTAAGGCCCATCACCACAGTCCCCACAACACCTGTGACACCTGCACAGGAGACAGTAGACGGGTCACAATCTGCAGAGAACAGCTCTGTTGGGGAGGCGGCAGCTATGGCACCCCTGACAGATGATGACGTGCAGGGCCAGGTGTATGTACTTGTCGAAGACGACTCCTCCAACCTACCTGCAACACCAAGTCCCGCCCATCCCCCCAGATCACATCTGTCGACTCCTACCAAGACACCACCCCAGAACAGTCTGGGGAGGAGTCCATACAAGGGAGCATAAGTCCCACAGAGGACCCAAATGGATTTGCCCATGTCACACATGCACCCTCCACCTCCACTGGTGTACAGGCAGGCTACAGCAGGCAGGACATGCAGCCCAGCAACAGGAGGAGCTTACTGCACTGATGAGGCAGTTTCTAGCAGACAGTGCCCAAGCAAGGCAGGAGGAGCGTGACAACACTGCATCCCTGAGGCAGGTCATTTGAGTTGTGGGGTGAGGTGGAGGACAGAGAGGGTGTGTGAGGTGGAGGGTTTGAGCACATTAATCTTTTTTGGACAGTTAAATACACCCGTTGTGTGAAAATAAAATCTTGAGTGGACATTCCTTATTGCATATGTATAATTTATTGATATACAGTGCATAGTGTTCATGTACTCCCACACCCAGTGCCCTCTGTCCAACTTTCATGTCAGCCTCTGCACCCATGTGTGTTAGAAATATTGTGCAATCACTGACTGACGCACATGACGTCCCTCCTGTGCATTTGCACCGCGATGATGTGCACCCACTTCTTCTTCATCCCCTTCATCATCACCAAGTAGTTCCATGTCAGGGGGCAGGGGCACATTCCATCGGATACACATGTTGTGCAGCATGACACATGCCATGAAGATCTTGGCCACCTTCTCATGCCTGTAAAGGAGTGCCCCACCCGACCGGCTAAGGCAGCGAAACTGTGCCTTCAACAGGCCAAAGGTCTGCTCGATGACCACACGGGTACGGGTATGGGAATGATTGTAGTCCTCCTCATGCCTTTTCTGTGGGATTCAGACATGGGTGAGGAGCCACGGGTTCAAGAGATAGCCACTATCACCTGCATGAGAGACAATAAAAGGTATATGTGAGTCAATTCATGATGGACAGCTGTACTAGTCACACGTGCCTGCAGATTATCGTTGGTCACATGTGCATGTCCCTGGTTGCATGCACACAATTTTAATGCCCTCAATTTGTTCTGTGCCATGGACTTATGGTGTGGGTTGCATCTCCAAGATGATACAAGGTGTACACTGCCTTGATTTTCCTCATGCATTGTGGACGCATACCGCTGTGTTTGTGTCAAATTTGTGATGTGTTGTGTTCTGTATGATTTTCTAACTGGCAGCATTGGCAGTAGGCTCTGCAATATTAGGCATTCAGCGCAGATTATTACGATGGTGACATGATGCACTTCTGTGGTCGTGGCGGCCCTGTGACAAGCAGTGGATTCCCTTGGTGATTTTGTTCAGTGCACTCCCATGGAAGCTTGTCCTGTGTAGTGATTTGCTGCAGACATTTACATAGTGAATATTCACAGCATGTTGCTGGATTGTGTTACAGAAGGTGAGGTACGATGATGGGTGGAGGACGTGTTGTGGGATGTGGGGTGTTTTTCAGTTTGGCATGTTGTGATAGGTGTCCAGCTTACTTCATTGCTATGGGATTTGGTTGTCATGTTCAATTTTGGGATGCTTTGGGGCACAGTGTTTTGTGATGTGCACATCGTGCTGTGACATCAACAATGACATCATGGTGATGTGCGTATCTATCCCCCCCTTTCACTGCCATGTGCCTGTCATGCAATTTACCAAGCAGACAGGCACGTCAACCTGCATGTGGCTCCATGTAGCGTGGTAGTGTGGAGTTCTGCAGGACCATTGAGTCATGTGTTGATCCAGGATATCGAGCACAACAAGGTGTGATGATCTTGCTGGCGTCACATACCATCTGCACATTGATGGAGTGGTATTGCTTGCGGTTGCGGTACACCACCTCCATGGCATGCGGGACCACCAACTCCACATGGGTGCAGTCGAGGGCACCAATACAATTTGGCATGCCTGCCAGTGCATGGAAGCCAACTTTTGTGAATATCCTGGGAAGTCTGTGGTAGGGATATGTAGTCCCTTGTGGGCTTCAGGAGGGCATCCAGCACTTAGTTCAGCATGCAAGAAAATAAGGGCTGTGATATGCCATGCATGTGCCCCACTGTGTGCTGGTAGGTGCCTGTGGCAAGGAAGTGGAGCACCAACACTGCCTTCAGTAGAGGGGGGATTGCGGTGCATATTTCAATGAGGCTTACAATGTTGTCGTGTATCATGTCCACAATGGTGGTGATGGTGTCCCGGTCCAGACGGTACAGGGTGTGGATCTGCTCAGGGGTTACGTTGAATGGACTGGCTCTGATGCAAGGGATTGGGGGCTGCCTGCGTGGTACCACTGGCTGCACTGGTGGGGCATGCTGGGCCTGTCTCACTCTCCTTCTCCTCCTGCTTCTCTTCTGCTGTGCCTGCTGTTGTTGTTGTTGTTGTTGCTGGTGTAGCAATGCAAACATGTCCTCCATCCCCAGTATTGCTACTACTAGTCGAATCATTTTGGTGTGGGAAGGGGTGTGGTGTGTGGGTGTGCTCCTTTTGTGCCAGCCCAGACTCCATTGGCTCCACCTGTGCTGATTGTGTGCACCTGTGGCAGTTGAGAACACTGCACATAGCAGTTTACGGGTGCTTTGTGATGCCGGTATTGCCGGCATGCCGGTATCCCCTGTTAGCACCTTTATGATGCCGGTATTTGCATGTCTGCCTGACTTGTGATGTCCTCCTGTTAGCGGCATCCTGGTATTGCCGGCCTGACGGCCTGCGTGCCTGCGCCCTTGCCACTATTAGAGGCACTGTCATTAGTGGTGCCTCTAATACCGGGTTCTTAGGTCGGAATAGGCCGGAGCAGTATGCGATGCCGGCAATCCTTTACCGGCATCATTTTTCCATTACCTTCAACCTCGTAATGACCCCCCTAGTCTTGACCGCCACCAAGCTACCTTGATCGGTCTGGCTTGTCCAGAAGGCTGCCCTGTTCCAAGAAACTAGGCCGGCCTTCTGAACCTCTGCCCACCAGGTCAGAGTTCAGAAATCCATCTTAACAAATTGGTGTACAGTGGTGGGATAGGACTGAAGGTATCAGTGTTGCACGCTAGTGAAGGCATTTCAAGTTATTCCTACCCAGGACACATAGTGATTGAATAGTGATAACTGTAAAGGCCATATACCTATCTAATATAATGGAAACAAGTACCTTTATAACCTTAAATGCTTCTAGATCAGAAACATTGAGAAAGATGTGTGCTGAAAGAAGTTTACTTGCTCAAGGCACAACATTGGAAATGATTCAGAGAATCATGGACTGGCAAGAGTTGCAACTCAGTGCCATTGCTTCAGATGAAGGTGCAGAAGGAGGTGGAGTTGCGTCCACTGACAGAACTGACAGTTCTGTCGCTGCCCTCGTCCATGGGGCCCATGAGAATAGGGAGGATGCTATGTCTAAAGTTTCCGCTGTTAGCTCTGATGCTGAGGCCATGTTGGAATTCAAGAAGCAAGAGCTGCTGTTTAAGCAGAAGGAGCTTGAATTTCACATGGCCAAGCTGAATATAGAGCAAACAGAATAACAGAAAGGCAGGGATCACCAGTTGGAGCAGGCCAAGCTTCAAATGGATCCAAGGGATCTGGACATGGGTCTGGGTCCACCTCTCATCCAAGGTTTCCTAAAGATCTGCTCAGTGTGTATGATGAGAGGAATGACATTCTGGACTGGCTGAATGCATTTGAGAATGCCTGTGAAGTTCAAGAGGTTGTAAATGCTGATAAGATTGCCTGGTTGCTCAGCAGACTAGCCCATTCTGGCTGCAGTGCCATTATGGAGATGTCAAAAGCTCAAAGAGTTGATTTTGCAGTGTTAAAGAAAACTCTCATTTTGAAATTTGGGAAGACTCCTGCCCAATACCTTAAAAGTTTCAGACAGTATAAAAAGTAAGAAGGAAGTACTTAGGTATCATATGTGACCAACTCGTTAAAAAACTTGACTGGTTGGGTGTTAGGGAGAATTCTCATAAATGGCTGATTTCCCTTACCTAATGAGTCCCTCAGCAGCTTTGCTGGATTTCTAGGGTTTATTTTTTTCACCTGGTAAGAGTGTGAGCCTGTTTCCGACTCGTACATGTGTTTTGCTGTGTGTGTTTTTACTTTTTTGTGTGATCTTGGGCACTGGAGCCTCACCTACTCCATGGCCTCATAGTTTTCATGTGTGTTACACAGCACCTTCAGTGCAGTGACACTGGGTTGTCTTTGAGACTTCCCACTGACTCCATTTTCTGGAGCTGACTACTGTTCCCCAGAAAAGGTAAAGTTGCCATTAACTTCATTTTAGTCACTTTAAACCACAGACCCAGTACACCCCATCTTACATGGAGTATTGGAAAGGGTTAATTCCTATCTCTTTTTGTCTGTGTCTCTTGGAGCATTGTTTTGCTCCCTTTACATCAAGACTTGGCTGGTGACAGTGATAACTACCCTAACTTTTCTACCGCGGTTATCTTATATAACCATGGTATTGTTTTAGGCTATATTATGTTAGCCTCGAACATAAACCCGCTTGACCAAAAATTCATTTTATTTTGGCTCTGGCTGGGTTTATTCGCCATTTCTTTTTGTTAAAGTATTTCTCGTGTTTTACTCTGCAACCAAACCGGGGATGATTCCTTTGTTCACCATCTTTTCGCGGGCTTCTGCACAGAAGCCCTCCTTAAGGCGCCTGAAAGTCTGGGTAGGCAGGATGTGAGGGAGGGATCTTCGGGCCCCTGCAATGGGGTCCCTTGGTAACCCAAGTCGCACTCCTGTTGGATTGGCTGAGGGGACTGTCCTTGCCAGGACAGCCACCCTGCTGTGTGATTGACAGCCAGGCTGTATGAATGGGGGAAAACTGCAAAAAAAGAGGTCTCTGGGACTGGAAAGGCAGAGTCGCCACTGGAATGAAAGAACCAATGAGGAGCTGATGGAAGAGGACTCCTACAACGACTCAACCACCCGGTAAAGCCCTGCTGCAGATCTGAATCTTCAGAATCCGACGACAGAGAAGATCCTCCAGGAAACTTCTTCCCTTGAGCTGGTGGGACCAACCAGTTTGCCCAAACTGCAAGCCAGGACCCCGCCTATGGGTCAAATTCGCTGTACAGAGCTAAAGTGGGCTGGATAGCCAGGAAGGTCGGACCCTGCTTGAGTTTTAAGGAGCACACTTTTTATTTGTTGCTTTGCTCTGCTGCTGGTTTCTTCCCTGGGTAGTGCAGGACCCTCTAGTCTTCCTACTTCTTGTCAGTCCGACAGTCGCTTCAGGAACCGTGAGCCTGCAGGAACTACCAGGAACATTTGCCTCAGCTACAGCTTCCTCTCTGTTTTAAGGTACTGTGGAAATCCAGTTCTTCGTTTCGTTCAGTCGCGGAGAAAGTGCTTGAAATCTTTCTCCAATCCGAGGGCTTGTCCTTCTCTTCGCTTTGAACTAACTTTTCTGTCAACCAACCTCGTCCAGAATCCGTGACATGAACTTTACCGCAAACTACCCTGAACTGTGTTGTCAAGACCCTGGGAAGTGTCAGGGTGGTAGCAGGAGAAATTACCCCTGTACTGGGTTTTGGAGGGAGGTGAGCGCCTCTGAGGCACTTAACAGGCTTCTCCAGACGTGTTCTCCACCCCTTTTGCAGGTCCCGAGACCAGTGGTGGAGATCAGGCAAGAAACTACATTTCCCAGCAGTCCCTGCGCAGCATCCTACGGCTGGGAAGAGGACCGCACCCGCATTGGCGCGCATGCGTGGGCCGTGCCCCACGAGCATTGCTCGCAATCCTGACCGGCACCCACAGCAGACGTGTATCCCTCAAGCTCCTGCCGGAAAACCTCAGCGGGGTACCAGCCCGCCTGTAAACGCACCCCAAGCCCAGCGTCACACTTAAGATAAGTAGTGCAGCATGATGCCTTCACGCAGCAGCTAACTGCATGGAAGGGATTTCCCTCACTAACGTTAACAGCTAGAAAACGGAGCCACGAGCAAAAGGAAACTAACTCTTTGGGCTCATTTATTAACCTGGCATGGGCAGTTCTTGTACAATCCACCGCATGCATCTTGGGGGCATTTGATTGTCCAGACTCCATTGACTTCTGAGAAGAGGTCGCTAGTCGCGGATTTCCAAAACTCCAAACGTTAACCCTTAAAGAGAAAGGTTACGTGCACGCACCCGTTCTGACATTCCTTTGTTGTTTTCAGTGGAAGACAAGTCAGCAGGACAGTGCGTGGACCCGATAGCAAATGGCAGAAGCCACAGAAATTCTTCTAAGACGAAGCTAAGTCTATGTTTACTTTTGTTACTACTGTTGTGGGGGGAATGCAAAAGGGGCTAAAGTGAGGTTCTGCTCCAAAAGCACCAATGTCTTGCATGAAGTAATGTGGGGTAAAGTCTGAGCTTACATGAGGTAATGAGAGAAACGTTTTGAGATACAAACCTGTATACACACTAGTGCAGCAGTGGCATCTAGCCTACTGTTTGGGGCTCCAGCACCAAGGCTCCCTCACCTTGAGTATATTGTATGTTGTGAAGTATGCAGGAGTGACTGGTTGGAACACCACATGAAGAAGCAGGAGCCAACGAGCATGCTACCCTGATTCCCCCTTCCCATCCATAACATCTTCCTACCACTCTATTCGGTGATCCTACAACCCCCTACCTATCCACTCCATGGACCCTAATCCTCTTGCCCCAAAGGGTCGCAGATGCCTGTGGTAGTGCTATTCGCAGGCCCCAAGACCTAACGGGGAGGGAGGAGTTTGTGCTACCTTTGCACCAGAATAAGAAGACTAAAGGCCCTGACAGAATTGCGAGCCCAAGAATAAATCGGACGCCCAGGCAGCACAACCTTGGCCCATGTTGTAACACTCCTTCAGGAATTGAAAGCGGAATTAGCCGCAACCAGACAGGATTATCAGAGCCTGGCAGGTCAGGTTTACACTTTAACCATCCAAAGTCAGGCCCAAGCCAAGTCCCTACCAACCCCTAGAGCATCTCTGTCCACTGCCGTGCAGGTGCAAGTGTCCACGGAGCCACCTCTACCCCTGACAGCCCCAGAGAGATACCATGGTGATCCTCAGAGCTTTAATCAGTTCATAATCCAGTGCCAACTGCATTTTCTAACAAATCCAACAGTGTTACAGACAGCTCAAGCGCGCACAGCGTTTTTGATTTCATACCTCACAGGAGACGCAGCGTCTTGGGACACGCCATTGGTCCACAAAGATGATGGCTTGCTCTATGAATGGGACTTGTTTCTTGAAGAATTTGGTAAGATCTTCAATCGCAGGGCTGCAACCTCAGTTAAAGACAGGGAGCTACTGACACTTAGACAAGGCAATAAAGAACTAGTTACTTATGTCACAGCATTTAAACAACTAGACATGGAAACTGACTGGCCCAAAAACAAGAGGATGGCCCTGTTCTACCAGGGATTGAGAGAAGATCTAAAGGATCTGGTGGCACAGGTTGACCCGCAACCCGAGACCTGTTCAACAATGATCGATCTGCTCTTAGACTGGATCAAAGGCAGAATGAGCGACGTCAGGATCGGCGCACGTGGGAGAACAAACCCATAGTGAGGCTCGATCAACAAAAGACTGTCAGAGTACCAGAGAAAGGAGCCAACAAACCAATGCAGATCGGAACCGTGCATGGACCTCTGTCAAAGGAAGAGAAGGAGAAGAGATGAAGAGATAAGCTGTGTCTCTATTGCGGTAAAGCCGGCCATTTCATGCGGGAATGTACAAATAAACCCGCTAAGGAAGGGCCTTTGGGAAACGAGGCAGCTCGCCCATGAGGGTGGCAAGGACGAGGGAAGTTAAAGACACCCCTAGGATACTAGCGAATGTGCATCATAGGCTGGCAAGTCATGTCATGGTAGCAGGTCACCTCGGATGGCAAGGAAAACAAATACCAGTGTCGTTAATGGTGGATTCGGGTGCCAAAGGGAACTTTGTGGCTCGTCAGGTGGCCCTGAGATTGGGGCTAAAAAAAAAAAAGAAGGTGGATGTTCCCAACTTGAGGAACTCCCGTCCCCTGTACACTATCCAAGATCTGTATAAACAGAAAAATAATTTGACAATGAGGGGTACTCTCATGAGACAATGTAATGTAACACTGTCATCTAGAGTCACCAAAAGGACTTCATATGTTTTTAGGAAAGTTCAGAAATTCTTAATTTGTTATGGGTCAGATTGAACAACAATTTTCAATCAAAACATAATGTAAATAAGTACAGTAACAAGATTTTCACACAAGAATTTGGTTTTAATTCATAATGCGATCACCCAACGCGTTGCGAGATTTCTCTCTTCATCAGGGGTACATAATTCGAGAATTTTCATCATTTCTATGGAAAAATATTTTTTAGAATAAGTAAAAATTAGCAATACACAAATTAATTCAACATTCAGAGCTTGAGGTTTCAATGTAAACAATGACAACATATCCTCATCATAGAATATCTTATCTCAACCATTTTGTAAGGAAATAAAACATTTTAGTAACCTAATACACACCCTAAAATACTCCAGCCAAAGCTTTCAAATCAAGCAAATAATCCATAAAAACTGGGATTTAAGCAAAACAGACCCACAACTGAATTCCCTTTTTCCGGAACCACCAATGTTAGCATTTAAAAGAGGAAACAACTTCAGAGATCGACTTATTAAAGCAGAGACAAGAAATAAACCTACTCAAACATTCCTGAGCAAACCTAAACATGGTACTTTTCCATGTCCTAGTTGTCAACATTGCTTCAATGTGATTAAAGGGGATGTTTTGATTGAAAATTGTTGTTCAATCTGACCCATAAAAAATTAAGAATTTATGAACTTTCCTAAAAACATATGAAGTCCTTTTGGTGACTCTAGATGACAGTGTTACATTACATTGTCTCATGAGAGTACACCTCATTGTAAAATTATTTTTCTGTTTATACAGATCTTGGATAGTGTGCAGGGGACGGGAGTTCCCCAAGTTGGGAACATCCACCTTCTTTTTTTGTCCAGTACCGACCCAGATGCCAAGGTTGAGATATTCTCCCCTGCACCTCAAATTTTCTTAAAATCAAATAACTTTAAATACCCAGATTTCTAGTAAGTTACCTTGATACAATTGCCATCCTAAATAGAGGTGTGCATAGTGTTGAACACACAGTTCTTGCCTGAGATTGGGGCTCCCATTATGTGACAAATCTCGTCCGGAGGAGGTCAAATCAGTGGACGGTTTGCAGTTGGTTTCAGGTCCAATCACGAAACAAACACTATCCCTACACTTGGGTTGTGGAATGACACATCAGGAAACAATATGCTTTGACGTGATAGCGGCTCCACAGTTCGGGTTTATTTTGGGGTTGACTTGGCTAAGGCTTCACAACCCAACCATAGACTGGAGCACCGGTGTACTAGAATTTGATTCCACTTATTGTCATGAAAACTGCGGAATACCTGAGAAGGTCACTAATTGTGTAGGAGGGAGTTCAGGTCAGAAACAGACTTGCCCAAGGAATAAGAAGCATATCGGGACGCCTTTAGCAACGCTGCAGCCGAGACCCTACCCCCACACCGGCCTTTCGACTGCCAAATCGATCTTGTGGAAGGAGCAGTAGTGCCCTGCAGTCAAATATATGCACTTAAAGAGGCAGAAGATAAACACCTGAAAGAATACATTGAAACAAATTTGGCCAACGGTTTCATCAGGCGCTCCAAGTCTCCTGTCTCCTCACCCCTGTTTTTCGTGGAAGGCAGGAATGGGGTATGGCAGGGGATGGGGCATGGGATGGCATGGTGCCTTAGGCAGGCTGGTTTGGTGAGGCCTGAGCCGTTATTGCTTAGATTATAATGGCTTCATGAGTAAGGAGTAGAAAACGGGATGAGACAAAAAGGGAATGTGACAATGGTTAGCCAAGCTAGCATGATTTAGGAATGGCTAAGGATGTGAAAAAGAAGGGTTAGTCTAACCTAAACAGGGTAGAGGAAAGAACTAGTCAGGCAGTAATGCGGTCTTAGGAAATGACACCGGTATGCCAGAGTGGGATTAAGCATTAGGGGTGAATACTGAGTGACAATAGTTAGGTTAGAGATTAAGTGCGCTAAGCACCGGGGCTCTTGGAGATTGGACAATTGAACAAATCTGGCAATTCTGTCTATAGCCTAAGCTGACATTTACACTGTTCGGCTGATTCAGGAAGGGTAGCTGGTCTGGCAAGGCCAGTATGTGCATTAATCGTGAGGGCTATTTCGATTTTTCAAAACAGAACTAAATAAGCACATTGGTAGAGTAGGCTATTATTAATTTAACAAAGCAAGATTGATAGGTGCATTGATAGCATGGGCTATTTCGAATTTTGTAGAGCAAGACTAGTGAAAACATTGATAGAATGGGCTGTTTCGATTTTGCAGAACAGGACAATACGCACATTGCACTAATAGACACCTGGGTATAGTAGGCTATTTCGAATTGAGCAGAACAGGACTAGTAAAAACATTGATAGAATAGGCGATTTCGAAATTCTCAGGACAAGCCTAATAACCACCTTAGTAGAGTGGGCTACAATATACAAATTAGTTGGATGACTTTTTCTGCTTTTCAGGTGCCTGATGGCACAACAACATAATACACAGTCAAGGACGGTTGCAGTAGCCAGGGTAGGAGTTCGGCATGCGCGGTCAGGAGAAATACAAATAGTTATGCTGTTAAGCAAAGTTACAGGGAGGCTTGTCTAGGCTACATAGGTATTGCTACTCCTTGCGCGTGCTATAAGGGGCAAAGAGTGTCATACAGAATGTGGATATGTTAACACTGACTAATACAGTTCAAGGTGGTGGGGGAATGTCGCTACAGTATTGCAGAACTAATTACTGTGGAGGTTGTACAGAAAGTATATGGACGTAGATGTAAGGTTCTGGGCCCTGGCCTCTGGCCAACTCAGGACAGACGTGGGCCAGCTCTCGCCTCCTGGCAGTGGGTTGGCCAAAATGTAGAAGGTGGCTGCCTACCAGAATGAAGTGACAGATGATGCTCGTTTGGAGATGCAGCGGGTGGCCATCTTGGACTATCAGGGGCCTCGAGGTTAGTTGCAGTAATTCGAAGCATAACGTGGTCTGCAAAGAAAGTCAGCAAAGCTAGGCTGATCTTTGATTTACAGCGCCTAGTGCGCCAATAGTAAATCCATACAGGACAATATTGCAGCTGAAAAGGTGAGGCCCCAGGCCTACCTTAGTTATGATCCGGGTGGCTGGGCACTGCTCTAGTGAAGAAGGGGAGCTCCTGCTCCTCCCCAGTCATCCAGGCTGTGACTAGTCTTGACTGCCGCCAAGCTACCTTGATTGGTCTGGCTTGTCCAGAAGGTTGTCCCGTTCCAAGACACTAGGCCGGCGTTCTTAACCTCTGCCCACCAGGTCAGAGTTCAGAAATCTGCCTTAACAGTGTACAGATGCTGAAATGCAAGTAGGGAAAAGTATTCGTAAAGGCTTGCTATGTAGTAAATTAGATTGCGGCAATGTGCTAATGTATAATACATAGGAATGTATGAAACTGGATGATTCTACAATGCACTTTAGCAGGCTCAAGAACTTTATGAAATGGGAAAAGGCTTTCAAAATGTGTGGCGCAGTTGGAAATTACTAAGAGAAAGGGACGTTTCAGACAAGTTGGGTTGGCCTAAGACCAAGCAGATAAGGCCGCTGTCATGATGCCTGCCCCCAGGAAGCCAGACCAGGCCCAGCAACCCCGGAAGCAGGCATCATGCCATTTGGAGCATGCCCAAAAACCCCAGTTAGGGGCTGTTTGGGTGCAGTCCTGGCGCCTATGGCGCCAGGCTCATAAGGATAAAGTCAGTCCTGGCGCCATGGGCACCAGGCTCATTACAGAAAACCTACCTAATGCAGACCATGCTGCGTACTTACCTGGTGCAGACCATGCTGCACGAAGCCACAAGCCAAATGGGGTTTAGGAGGGACTATTTTACCTAAGGGACTACTTTCTACTCAGGTGGGAGCTGTGGAAGAATACTTACCTGGGACTTCTTCCAAGGCTATTTAAACCACGCCCGGACAGCTGCACGTGCTTCGCGTTATTCTGCATTCAGCAGCGTAACGCTCACCGTGCCTTCAGCAGCTTCCAGTCTTCAGCCACACCCGCTTCAGTCCTGGACCACTTGAAAACGAAAAGAAAGAAGGAGAAGAGATTTAAACTTGAAACCTTACCTGAATTCTTGATCCATCGCGCCGTCGATCTTGAAGAAGAAGTCATCGCACGCGCGCTGCCACGCACCTCGCAGCGCCGTGCTGAACTCACCATCCAGTGCAGCTTTTCCTCACTCCATCGCGAACTCTGCACTTCCAGACCACTCTCCGATATCTAAGGGGACAAAAAAAGTCAGGTGAGCAAGGAATGCAAAAAGGCAATACAAGCTACCCCCAAAGACTTACCTGATTATCACAGGGGGGTACTCACCTCATCTCGGGTCGGCGCAGTTAACTCTGCATCACCGCCGCACCCCTGCCCCTAAGGGGAAACCACTGGACATTACAAGCTACTCCCCAAAGACTTACCTGATTTACCGCAGGGGGGTACTCACCTCATCTCGGGTCGGCGCAGTTAACTCTGCATCATCGCCGTACCCCGGCCCCTAAGGGGAAAACCACTATAGACTTACCTGACTCTCACCAACTGCCATTTTGGACTCTTCGTGGTGGTTAAACCGGCAACCTACAAGGAAATGGAAAGAGTGAAGATTAGACATTTGAACTCTTACAAACTATTGGATTCTAGAGTCAATACTGGAACTCACCAATTCCTCCACGCCAGTGAAGTAACTGGTTGTCTACGCGCCCCTGCGCTCGATGCAGGATGGAGAGCTCATCTTTCCAGACCATCAGGTGAGATTAAGAGGGAACATCAGGAGTGGTCAGTGGGCAGACAACGGGAGTGGAAGGTGGGTTAACGCTCAAATTACGGGAGGTAATCCCCTTTCTCCTTTGCAGAAAGATATTCATACGAGCCGACAAACAAAGTTAAGTGGGTCTGTCCAGTCAGTCATCTCGGCTCTACGTGGCACCAGGCCAGTCCAGATCGATGCCCCGTGGAAATCAGGTGAGCGTAACAGAACGCGAAGCCTACCCACGAATACCCACCTGGGCGTCATGGAGACCTCGGAAACGGATCAGTTGGCCCAATTATTAGGGGAATTAAGGGCCGAAGTGCATTCCGCCCGCCAAGAAACTAATGCCCTCAGGAGAGAACTGATAGTATCAAAAGAACAAACCAATGATTTGGTCAGACAAGTATTGCAAGGCCAGGCTGGACAAACACCTCTACCAGGACTCGGGGCAAGTCCCGCTCCTGTACCACTGAGTAACCAGGTGCAGATAAATCTACCTGGAGCCGTTCCCTTGGCTCCGCCTGAACGCTTTGCCGGAGACCCAAAAAGGTTTGCTATATTCATGAATCAATGCCGCTTGCACTTTTTATGTAGACCTGGAGCCTTCCCGAACGATCAGGCCAAGGTGGCCTTTGTGCTGTCATATCTCAGCGGCAGTGCGGCGGATTGGTCCATTCCACTAGTCAATCAGGATGACCCGATTCTTCGAGATTTCCAGGGTTTTCAAACAATCATGGAAAGACTATTCGCCCGACACTCCCAAGGACATGCTTTGGATAACAAACTTTTATCCTTACGGCAAGGTAATCAAGATCTTTTATCTAACATTGCAACCTTTAACAGATTAGTAGTGGAAACCGAATGGCCTGAAGCCAAGCGAATCACATTATTCCATCGAGGGCTTCGAGGAGAACTCAAAGATGTTTTGGCCTAAATCGTGAACCCGCCTCAAGACTGTGCTGAATATACAGATTTAGTGGTCCAGTTAGATCACATACTTCAACCCAGAAAGGCTGATCGAACCAAGTTTGAGAAAAGGGTGTTGACTAAAACCCACGTAAGCTCCAAGGGAGTAGATGCCCCAGAACCTATGCAACTCGGGGGGGTTAGAGGACCCCTAAAGCAGAAGGAAAGAGAAAGAAGACGGCAACCGCAATTATGTCTCTATTGCGGAACTACTGGTCATTTTCTTCGGAACTGCCCTGTAAAACCACCCAAGAAAACTATAGGAGCAGCAGACGAAAACCATTTGGAACCTGACTCGGGAAATGACCAAGTCCGGCAAGTGTAGAGGTCCGCTTGCTGAGCTTAAAGAAGGACACTCTGACCTCGCATTTCACCATACCCATGGTCCTTGTAGATCCAGAGCAGCCATCACGCATGCACGCGGTAAAGGCATACGTTGATAGTGGAGCCATAGGAAACTATTTGGACTGTGAATTGGCTTCCAGGATGAATCTACCTCTCACCCAAAAGACCACTGCCGATGTCGTCACCACAGTGGATGGAACGGAAATTTTCTCTGGGCCCGTAACTCATTCCACTGCAGAGATGACATTGCTGGGTCAAGATGGGCACCGAGAGGTTATGGTGTTTGATTTGATCAAGGCCCCACAGTTCCAACTGATACTGGGAATACCTTGGTTGGAAAAACATAATCCCTGTATTGATTGGCGAGAGAAGAGACTAACCTTCCCAGAATGTGCTCACACCTGCTACCCAAAGAAAACCCTAAACTCAGTCCTGGCCCCAGTAATCCCAGCTGCCATGCAATTACCTGCTGCATACCAAGACTTTCAGGATGTCTTCCAAAAGGAACAGGCAAACACTTTACCACCTCACAGATCGTATGATTGTCAAATAGATCTTATACCGGGAGCACAACCACCTTGCAGCAGAATCTATGCCCTTACGGAACCCGAAAATCTCCACTTGCACCAGTACCTTGACCAGTACCTTGCTAATGGTTTCATTCGCCTGCCCAAGTCCCCTGCATCTTCAGCTTTGTTCTTCGTACCTAAAAAGGAAGGCAACCTTAGAACATGCATAGACTACAGCGCTCTGAATCAGATAACCATCAAGAATCGATACCCATTGCCTTTGATCCCTGAACTACTAGACCAGGTCAAGGACGCTTGTATATACACTAAACTAGACCTTCGGGGGGCATATCATCTGGTACGTGTCAAAGAGGGCGATGAATGGAAGACTGCTTTTCGCACCAAGTACGGATTATTTGAGTACCAGGTGATGCCTTTCGGACTATGCAATGCACCAGCAGCCTTTCAATTCTTCATGAATGATGTCCTCCGAGAGCTTATCGTTGTGTGTTCGTTTACATCGACGATATCTTAGTATACTCCTTATCAGAATCTGATCATGTAAAGCACGTCCGAGCAGTCCTAGAGAAGTTACGCCAGCATAAATTATATGCTAAACTGGAAAAGTGCGTCTTTCACACTACGGAAGTGGAATTCCTTGGATTTATTCTGACCCCGAGAGGAATCAGGATGGATACACGTAAGGTGGACGCAATTCTTAATTGGCCTTCGCCATCCTCAGTCAAAGGCGTCCAAAGCATGCTTGGCTTTGCCAATTTCTACCGCAGGTTTATCCCGGACTTCTCACACATTGTACATCCCATTACAACGCTATTGCGAAAGAATAAACGTTTTGTGTGGACAGAAGAAGCCGAGAACGCCTTCCAAGAGTTAAAAGCAAAATTCACATCTGCCCCTGTATTAAGACACCCGCGCCCTGAGCTTCCATACGAGTGGAAACGGATGCATCCAGTTCAGCCATGGGAGCAGTGCTCTCCCAAAAGGATCCCGAAACTAACCAGCTTCACCAGTGGCATTTTGGTCAAGAAAGTTGTCGGCTCCCGAATTAAACTATGCCATTACCGACAAGGAGCTGTTAGCCATCAAGTCCGCCTTCAAGGCTTGGCGGCACTATCTGCTGGGTGCCAGACATACCATTACAGTCATCACTGATCACCGAAACTTGCAATACCTAAAGACAGCTAAGGCCCAATCTCTGCGCCAACTCCGTTGGGCATTGTTCTTCGCCGAGTTTGATTTTGTAATAACCTATCGACCAGGTTGTAAAAATGGTAAAGCAGACGCCTTGTCCCGGATTGGAATGGGAGAAACTGAAATAGCCTTAGAACCTGTACCCATAATTCCCGAACAGAGAATCCTTGGCTTGACGTCCATACATACACTGGAGGACATTCAAGAAAAGATCCACCAGCTCTTTGATTCAGTTGCCTTACAGGACTGGGCCAAGAAAGGTCCAGAGTATTCTGTCACCGATGATTTACCTTATTACCAAGGCCGGCTATTTCTGCCACAAAAGGAACTGCAAGAACTTGTCATTTCCCGGTACCATGATACCTTACTGGAAGACCATCCTGGTATTGCAAAAACTGAAGCCAAAATTAAGAAACAATTCTGGTGGCCCACCTGGCGCAAAGACATTAAATTGTTTGTCATGTCTTGTAGCATTTGCGCCCAAAATAAAAGTCAAAAGAAAAGACCCGCTGGACTATTACAACCTTTGGACATCCCACCAACTCCTTGGCATACCTTGTCATTAGACTTTATCACAGATCTACCCCCGTGCAATGGCTTTAACACCATTTTAGTTATTGTGGACCTTTTTTCCAAAATGGCCCACTTTATTCCTTTAAAAGGGATACCTTCAGCTTTAGTCCTGGCCAAAGAGTTCCTTGAAAACATTGTTCGCCTACACGGATTTCCATCCGTGTTAATTTTGGACCGGGGCAGTCAATTCATTTCGCATTTTTGGAGAAAATGTTGCCAACTGGCGCAGATAGATGTTAGGCTTTCCACCAGTCACCACCCTCAGACCGATGGTCAAACAGAGAGGACCAACCAGACTCTTGAGCAGTACTTGCGTTGTATGCTACATCAGTCTGAGGGTACTTGGAAAGACATTCTTTGGATTGCCGAGTATGCATACAATAATTCCGTACACTCGGGAACTGGACAAAGTCCTTTTTTTACCATCTATGGACACCATCCTCGAACCTCGGACCTTGATTCGCCCCAACACTTGGAGATGCCTGCGGTGGACCATCTCCACACTGTTAGTACACAAGCCTTTAAAGAAGCAACTGCGCATTTGCGAAAGGCTAAGGAAAAATACAAGAAAGATGCGGATCTGCACAGGAGTGAAGCACCGCATTACCAGATAGGGGACCAACTATGGTTGGCCACTAAGCAAATCCCACTCAAGGGAACACGGACCTTTAACCCTAGGTATTTAGGACCTTACTCCATCAAGGCCATCATTAACCCGGTGGCTGTCAAGTTGGACCTACCTGCTCATATGCGGATTCATCCCGCTTTTTACGTGTCCCTTTTGAAGCCAGTACAACCAGGAACAAGACTAACCAAACCACCCGATCCCATCCTCATAGACGGAGAGCCCGAATTTGAGGTTAAGAGCATCTTGGACTGAAAAAGAGTGAGATCACAAATCTTTTATTTAATCGACTGGAAAGGCTACGGTCCTCAGGAAAGGTTTGGGAACCTAGTGACCACGTGCATGCACCTCAATTAGTGAAGAAGTTCCACCGAGAATTTCCTAACAAACCAAGGCCAAGGGGAAGAACGACTTTAGGAGGGGCCTTGAGGGGGAGTGCTGTCATGATGCCTACCCCCGGGAAGCCAGACCAGGCCCAGCAACCCCGGAAGCAGGCATCATGCCATTTGGAGCATGCCCAAAAACCCCAGTTAGGGGCTGTTTGGGTGCAGTCCTGGCGCCTATGGTGCCAGGCTCATAAGGATAAAGTCAGTCCTGGTGCCATGGGCACCAGGCTCATTACAGAAAACCTACCTAATGCAGACCCTGCTGCGTACTTACCTGGTGCAGACCATGCTGCACGAAGCCACAAGCCAAATGGGGTTTAGGAGGGACTATTTTACCTAAGGGACTACTTTCTACTTGGGTGGGAGCTGTGGAAGAATACTTACCTGGGACTTCTTCCAAGGCTATTTAAACCACCCCCGGACAGCTTCACGTGCTTCGCGTTATTCTGCATTCAGCAGCGTAACGCTCACCGTGCCTTAAGCAGCTTCCAGTCTTCAGCCACACCCGCTTCAGTCCTGGACCACTTGAAAACGAAAAGAAAGAAGGAGAAGAGATTTAAACTTGAAACCTTACCTGAATTCTTGATCCATCGCGCCGTCGATCTTGAAGAAGAAGTCATCGCACGCGCGC
Organism: Ambystoma mexicanum; assembly: GCF_040938575.1. NCBI lineage: Eukaryota > Metazoa > Chordata > Amphibia > Caudata > Ambystomatidae > Ambystoma > Ambystoma mexicanum. The sequence goes on from NC_090928.1 coordinate 358,720,138, forward strand.
CGCCACGCACCTCGCAGCGCTGTGCTGAACTCACCATCCAGTGCAGCTTTTCCTCACTCCATCGCGAACTCTGCACTTCCAGACCGCTCTCCGATATCTAAGGGGACAAGAAAAGCCAGGTGAGCAAGGAATGCAATAAGGCAATACAAGCTACCCCCAAAGACTTACCGGATTACCACAGGGGGGTACTCACCTCATCTCGGGTCGGTCGCAGTTAACTCTGCATCACCGCCGCACCCTGGCCCCTAAGGGGAAAACCACTATAGACTTACCTGACTCTCACCAACTGCCATTTGGACTCTTCATGGTGGTTAAACCGGCAACCTACAAGGAATCGGAAAGAGTGAAGATCAGACATTTGAACTCTTACAAACTATTGGATTCTAGAGTCAATACTGGAACTCACCAATTCCTCCACGCCCCTGCGCTCGATGCAGGATGGAGAGCTCATCTTTACAGACCATCAGGTGAGATTAAGAGGGAACATCAGGAGTGGTCAGTGGGCAGATAACGGGAGTGGAAGGTGGGTTAACCTCAAATTACGGGAGGTTAATCCACTTTCTCCTTTGCAGAAAGATATTCATACGAGCCGACAAACGAAGTTAAGTGGGTCTGTCCAGTCAGTCATCTCGGCTCTACGTGGCACCAGGCCAGTCCAGATCGACACCCCCGTGGGAATCAGGTGAGCGTAACAGCTGCAAAGGAATGAAAGCCTGTCAAAAAGGCTACAACGAATGTGAGAAGGAAACACGCTTCTGTTTGAAGCAGTATGAAAAAACACTGAAGGCTTCTAAAGTTCATCATTTAATAGGATTAAATGCTGCAAACGGCTCGAAAAGAGTGGATTCCTAGTCACATGGTTGAGATCGAAATAGCTTGGGTCAGGCTGTACCGAAACTAGTCGTTACAGAGAAGCAGTACTCCCTCCATTTCCCAGACGAAGTCAACAGCTCAAGGCCGAGTTCAAAAGCTTAATTGTCTGACTCATCACAGAAGTGATGACAGATGGTGGGTTAATTGCAGCGGAGACATGATCAGGCTGAGCTTTCGTGCACCTGGGATGGTAGCCTGCATGCTGCTAGCGTGATGAACATTCTAGAAGGGTACAAGGGTGCCAAAACAATAATAGAGGGTTGTGTAATGAAGAGCTCTATAGTTTGAAGAACCAATTAATCGTCGTGTATTTAGTGACAATGGTGATGACCAGGTATTGGGGATGGGCTTAGATGCCCACATGACTTAGATACCCAATCGTAAGCCTCTGGCTATATAGAATGAATACTTAGATTTTCACTGAGTGCCGACCACGGGTACTCATACGTTTTTGTAGTTTGCCAAATAACATGACGTCAGCAGTGACGAGTTTTTTTTATAAAAGAACAGTTTTTTCTAAAAATGCACCGAAATCAGCTGTGTGGCATCGGATGATGCCCGTTGTACTCCCTGTTTTAGACATTTGACATTAAAACAGAAAGTATTTTGCCAAACTCCCTGAGCGTTTTGATTATTGATGTTTGAGTCAGTTATGCATCCCCAATCCAACTCTGAGTATTGCTACCTACTCTTAAAGGACTCTTATGAGTAAGAGTTCAGGCGCAGTATATGTAACACAAAAATATACTTCGAACAAAACCCATGCAATGTCTAAATATTTTGCTTTTTGTGAAAATATAAATAAAGAATTTAAAAAAATATGCAAATTCTTTGAATTAAAATTAGCTTTCAATGGAAAACACTGTCAACCTTTCCTCTTACTGACTGGAAAACTGCAGATGAAATGACTGCCAGTAGACTATGCAAAAAACGATATTGTTTCCATGAAAGCTTTAAGATTCTCAGTAGAAGGATGTAATTGGGCTACCTTTGGGCTAGTTCCCAACTCCAATTGGGCTATAAACGTGTTTCCTTTTCTGCCAGCCTTCCCGCGCGATTTCATTTTGCGGAAGGTTGCAGAGGACTGGTGTTCCAGGGGAGCGGCGGAGCCTGAGGTGGCTGCTGCAACTGGCTGGATAGAGGCGCCACACACTGCGGAGAGACCTGGACCGAAGCGCTGTGTGAGCGCTGCGAGGAGTTGCAGCGCTGAAGAGGAAACTTGCGAGTAGAGCGGGGATAAGAAACGGGAGGAAGAACTTTCCGTCGTGCCTGCGAGCTGGGGGGCCGAGCGGAGGGGGCCGTGGCTGCAGGCGGGTCGCTGGGACTGGAGAGGACTCAAGCGAAGGGGAATTGATCGTAACTTCCGGGTTACTGCCGGTCTTCATGTGGACGGACTCAGGCAGGGCGGAGCAGCTACTAAGTGGAGAGAGTTGGGCTTGAGGAGGCTGAGAGGTCTCCTTAGGCGACAGCAAGGGGAAAGTGTGTCCAGAAGAGGAGGTAAGGATGGGCAAGGGAGATGGGAAGCCTGGAAAGAAAGGAGGGGTGGAGGAAAGGGAGAAGAGGGGAAAGATGTCTTCTGTGAGATCCTCATCTATGGAGGAGGGGAAAGGGGGAAATGGGGGACGGCTTCGCAGTAGGTCTCCTCAGAGGAATAATGAAGGAGGGTTGGTTCAGGACTTCTCAGGGTCGGAGTGTCAGGAAAAAAGTGATTTGGAGGAGCTGGGGGCTTTGGGGAGTGGTGTGTTGGAGGCAGAGAAGATGCAACATGAAAGTGTGTGGAAGGTGGTATTGAAACCTGATAGTCGCGAAAAGACATTTTTGGGGGTGAATCCATTGGAAATTGCTAGATGGATAGAGGCAGCTGTGGGGGATGTTACTCGGGTGCTAGTAGTGGCTGGGGGTCGGTTGCTAGTGGAGGGAACGAATGCTGATAGTAAAGCTAAGATTCTGGAAGTGCGTTGTTTGGGTAGACATGCGGTACATGCGATTGATCAAAGTGGTGTGTCGTGTAAGGGGGTGTTGTATGGAGTGCCGGTGACTGTAAGTATGTCTGAGATAGAAGATAAATTAGTGGATGTTGGGGTGGTGGAAGCTTGGAGGTTGGGAAGGAGAGATGCACATGGGGATGTAATATCTACAACAGTAGCAGTGAGATTTGCGAGGAAGGAGTGTCCGGAAGTGGTGGAGTTGGGTTATCAGAGGTTCCGTGTGAAAGCTTATGTAGCGATGCCAATAAGGTGTTATAAGTGTCAACAGTTTGGGCATATGGCGAGAGTATGCAGGAATGAAAGACATTGTGGGAGGTGTGGAAGGGATCATGACATTAAGGAATGCAAGGTGGAGACTCCGATGAAGTGTGTAAATTGTGGGGGAGGGCATTCTACTGCGTTTAGGGGGTGTGAGAGTCACAGGGTTGCGAGAGAGGTGGTGCAGGTTAGGGCGGCGGAAGGTTTGTCATATGCGGAGGCTGTAGCAAAGGTGAAACCGGCACGGGTAGTAAGTGAGGTGAGTGCGAAAGAGTTGGTAGTGGAAGAGGGTGTGGGAAGGAAGAAAGTGATGGGTGAGGTGAAAGGCAAAGAAATGGTGATTGTTTCAAAAACTGAGTTTATGTGTTTCATAGTGAGTGTGCTGGAGTTGGTTCAAAGGAATGCTTCTATTAGTGTGTCAGATCTTACGAAAGGAGTGGTGGAAGCGGGGAGGAGGTATTTGAGTGTTGTGGATGTGGTGGAAGAGGATGTATTTAAGATGGTTGCTAAAATGCGGAAGCAGAGTGGGATCCCGGCATGAGGATTTTGCAGTGGAACGCGAGAAGTTTGTTGAGAAATGGACAGGAGTTAAAAGCGGTGTTGTGCAGGGAATTGAATGTTGACGTGGTTTGTATTCAGGAGACGTGGTTGAGGGGTGATCTGAGGTTTGTGATACCGGGTTTTGAGTTGTTTCGTAAGGATAGGTTGGAAGGGAGAGGGGGGGTGTGGCTCTAGCGGTTCGAAAGGGGTTGGTAGCAAGAGAGATAGTGGTGGATGGAGAAGTAGAGGTGATTGGGGCGGGGATACGGGTAGGAGGATTGGAAATATTGGTGCTGAATTATTATAATCCGTGTGAGGTGGTGGAAGTGGGTGTGCTGTCTGGAGTGATAAGGGGACATGTGGGACCTTGTGTGTTGTGTGGTGATTTTAACAGTGCCAACACGTTGTGGGGTAGCGACCGGACAGATACAAATGGGGAAATGTTGGAGGACATGGCGGATGAATTGAGACTGGTTTTGCTGAATGATGGCTCAGGTACGCGGTTAGATGTGAGGACTGGGAAGCTGTCGTGCTTGGATTTGACCTGGGTGTCTGCTGCTATAGCGGGTGAATGTGATTGGGAGGTGCGTGTGGAAGGGGACATGGGGAGTGATCATTCTGGTATATTGGTGACTGTAAGGGGTGAGGTAGGGATCAGGCCACGGATGACTGGGAGAAGGTTGAATTTTAAGAAGGCTGATTGGGAGATGTATAAAAGAGTGTGCCAGGAAGTGATTGTTTCTCGAGGTAGAGGTGAAGAGGTGGATGAGTGGAATGAATATTTGGTGCAGGGAATGAGAGCAGCATCTGAGGCGGCAGTTCCAGAGATTGAGAAGGGGAAGAGTGGGAAGATTGAGGTACCTTGGTGGACGGTTGAATGTTCGAGAGCTGTGGCGGAACGTAAGAAGGCTAGGGCCAGGGCGGTAAGGTCAGGAATGATAGCAGATTTGGTGACATATAAAAAGGCTAAAGCTAAGGCGCAGAGAGTAATTCGGGAACGGAAACGTGGTTATTGGAGGGGTTATTGTGGGTCCTTGGGGAATGATTCCGGTGTGGGTGAGGTATGGAAACAGTTCAAGCGGATGTCTGAATTAACGAGATCACAGGGTGGAATGACAGTCTTGTTGAAAGGAGAAGAGGTGATTAATGAGGATGGGGAAAAGGCGAATTTGATGGGGGAGTATTTTGCGGAGGTACACAGTTCGGGGAATTTTCCAGAAGAGGTGAGGTTACGAATGGGTATGGTAGAGGAGGAGATGCGGGAGGTGTTGGCAAATGTTGAGCCTTGGGAAGAGCAATATGAGGTCCTGTTTTCGATGTTGGAGTTGGATGGTGCGATCCGGAAGGGGAAGTGGTCAAGTCCAGGGGTGGATGGTGTTATGTATGTATTTTTAGAGAAGTTGCCGGTAGAATGTAAGTTGGAGGTATTAGCTCTGATCAATGAGATTTGGAAGAGTGGTGTTTTGCCGAAGATATGGAAAAGAGCGATTGTGGTGGCGATTTTGAAGGGTGGAAAGGTTCCAACGGAGTGTAAGTCATATAGGCCGATTGCATTGACTGTTGTGATGTGTAAAGTTATGGAACGGATGGTGGTTGAGCGATTGGGGTTTTATTTGGAGTCGAATGGGTGTTTGAGTGATTTTCAGAGTGGGTTCAGGAAGAATCGGTCGGTGGCTGATCCATTAGTGAGATTAGTGACTGGGGTGGAAGAGGCAATATGTGATGGAGAGATGGTGGGAGCGTTCTTTTTGGATTTGGAGAAGGCTTATGATATGGTGTGGAAGAGTGGGTTGTTGGTAAGATTGTTGGAGGTGGGTGTGAAGGGGAGGATGTTTCGGTGGATAAGGGCATTTTTGGCGGATAGGACCTTTCAGGTGAGAGTGAGGGGGGTGCTGTCTGAAGTTTGGAAGATGGAAAATGGGACACCACAGGGAAGTGTGATTAGTGCAATGCTGTTTATTGTAATGGTGGATGGACTGATTCGGGCTATGATGGGATTTGGGTGTCAGGTAGATTTCTTTGCGGATGATGGTGTGGTATGGGTAAGAGGGCGGAGTTTGTTGATGGTGCAGAATCGGTTGCAAGCTGTGATAGTACGCATGGAGGAGTGGTGTGGGAAATGGGGCTTTTCGGTGTCTGTGGAAAAAAGTGTGAGTATGGTGTTTTCGAGGAGAAGAGTGCAGCAGGAGTTGAACTTAGTTTTGAAAGGTGTGAGGGTGAAGAGTGTGAAGGAGTTCCGGTACTTGGGGGTGATTCTGGATAGAAAGTTGAATTGGAACATGCAAGTGAATGGAGTGATGGACAAGTGTAAACGCAGGTTGAATTTGTTGCGGGCGGTGACTGGGAAAGAATGGGGTGCGCAGCAGAAGTGTTTACGAATGTTATATAAGGGATTGATTTTGAGTGTGCTAGATTACGGATGTCAGGTGGCAGTGGGTTTCACAAAGAGTCAGAAGTTGCAGTTGGATAGGATGCAGGCGAGAGCGTTGAGAGTGTGTTCGGGTGTGATGAGATCCTCTCCAATGAATGCGGTTCAGGTACTTGTGGGGGAGATGCCATTGGGATTGAGAAGGGATGTGTTGAATATGAGGTGGTGGATGAAGTGTAGTGCGAAGAGTGTGGCTCATCCGGTACGTGAATGTTTGCGGTATAATTGGAGGTTTGACTATTATGGGGATCGGTGGAGGAAGAAAGGGGGCACTTTGGGGTTTCACATGTGGGAGAAGGGGGTGCAGTGGGGTGTGGGCGAGTTGATGGTTGTGACAGATATGGATCTAGTAAGGTGTCCGATGTGGATGATGGGGTCTTCTAAGGTGTGCTTGAAGTTGACGAGTGTGGTGTCAAAGAAGCGGGGATTGCGGGGTGAGATCAAAGATTTGGGTCAGGCATATGTGGCAGAGAAAGAAGGGTGCAGGGTGTTCACGGATGGTTCAAAGGATCCGGTATCTGGAAGAGTGGGAATGGCGTATTATTTAGAAAGCACGGGGGAGTATAAAGTGGGGCGTCTGACGGATGATGTGTCAATTTGTACGGCTGAGTTGGTGGCGATTGCAATGGCGATTGAAAGGGTATGCGAGTTGAGGTTTGAGAAAGTAGTGGTATTTTCAGATTCATTGAGTGGGTTGCAGGCGATTGTGGCAGGGGATGGTGATAGGAAGGATGTGATTTTGGATATCAGGAGAAAGATTGATCGGTGTGTGCGTGGGGGGATGGATCTGGAGTTGGCGTGGGTCCCCAGTCATAGCGGCATTCTGGGAAATGAGTTAGTGGATCTGGCGGCGGGTGAGGGTATGAGAAGGGAAGCGGTTGATGTAAGATTACCTTTGAGTGTGGATGAGACGAAGGCAGTGATGGTGAGGCGGGTCATGGATGAGTGGCAGGAGAAGTGGGTGAGTGGGGTGAAAGGTAGGTGGATGTTTGGTATTCGTGAGAAAGTGTCAGTAAAGGTGAATTCGGGAAGTCTAGAATGGAGGAGGGGGGAGGAGGTGATGCTGAATCGATTGAGAATAGGGCATGTGGGACTGAATGAATATCTGTTTAGAGTGGGGAAGCGAGAATCGAGGGATTGTGCGGTGTGTGGAGTGCCTGAGACTGTGGAACATTTTCTGTTTAGGTGTGAGAGACATGCTGTAGAGAGAGAATTGATGAGGGTTCGATTGACTGCGCAGGGTGTGGCTGAGTTGAGTGGGAAGGCTTTGTTGGGAGGTGATGGGGTGAGTGGCAGAAGGAGGAGTAGTGTGTTGTTGGATTTTGTGAGACAGACAGGGCGGTGGGAGGAATTGTGAGTTTTACGTGGGTCGAATGCTGAATGGTGGATAGGTGCACATCATCCAATTGGATGGGGAAGCGCCTGCGTGGGTCCGTCCACGCCTACTCTAATTTAAAGAAAGAAAGAAAGACTGGTGTTCCGGTGCGTGTTGTCGTGCTACAGCCTACATACAAGGTGAGACACATCCCTGAGGAGCATATGGGGAATGCAACCATATTTTAATCAAAATGCTGCGCCAGACGTCTGCTCTAGCAGAGGGCCGTCACCGTGGGGGCTCCTTGTCCCAAGTAGCACCCTTTGCTATACTCTATCGCCTCCCTGCCCCCTACACATGCAAGTAATCGTTTACCTGCGTTCGCATCTCTTTTATTGTGTTTTGAGCCTTGCACACGCTGCACTGCTTTTCCACCAAGGCAGATTGACACCCACCCATTTTCCGGGTCTTCCCACTGACTGAACTGGATCACCTGTCCGCAGAAGGCAATAATAATCTTCTAGCACAGATTTTCAATGCGATTTAATAGCATCCATCCCCAGATATTAGCGTGTGTGTAGGCAGAAGAACATCTGCGTTTTTCCACCAGGATGGAGTACAGAGCTATAGACGGGTTGTAGGGTTAAGAAGAATTTCGACGATATAGGGCTTTTTTTATATATATATTTTTTTATCCTTGTTGCGTGATAACCATACTAGTGACACAAGGTCAGTAACGGCTATAAAGTGCCTTTCAGCTAACTAATGTAAGAGAGTTTTGCATACTTGACAACATTCTGTGACCAAAAAGATGTAGGAATGGTCAAGTTTCAATAATAACATTCTGCATAACAATGACATCACATGAAAACACAAAACATACATTGTTGGCACCACTGGAGCATTCTAAAATACACAACCCCTCAAATGGCGAAACATGGAAAGATGTTCCAATGTTTAAAATATATAATTCTGAATGGTAACTTAACACCAAATTCAATTACCTAACTTCACAGAAGGTAATCATACAGAGCTGGTAGGCAACGTTTGCCACTGCTCTTTTGCAGCAGCCTGGGCAATACATATTTATTCCTGCAGTGCAAGATGAATAACTGAACAACATGGAGATTGATGCCCTCCTCAGTCTGGTATGCAGATGCTGTGTGCTCTGCTACTTGCCTTCACTGGTGTTTCACCTAAGGCATGTCCCGGCAGAGTACAGGGCAGTGTCACGTAGCTGTCAGTGGATTGGTCTGAGTCCATCACTCAAAGTAGTCACTTATGCGCCCACTGCACAGAGCGACTAACTAATGTGTTGCATGCTTTATCCTGGGCCGGTCCCAAGCAGCCTGCCTTAGAGTCACTTAAATTACCTGTCGTAAAAAGAAGTGGGATCTACCACCCACATCTGTAGCTGGTAGGACTGCTTAAAAAGTAGTAGCCTAAGTGCCTAAATCCGTAGGGTTGGCAAGTATGGTTTTGATGGCCCACTAGATCAGTAAAGTCTCTCTACAAAGGTTGGACATTGGGTTTGTCTGGCATGAATTATTGGCGGCAAGGATCCCAGGTTTTTCCTCACCATTGCTTACCTGGAATAGGACGGTGACCAAACCTATGCAGATGCATGGGTTAGCAGGCGAATGGTTGATTGAAGCTAGAGGTCACGGAGACCGATGAATCGCATATTGCCCTCTTTTTTATCTTGAGAAGCATATTTGGCTCCACAGCTCAATCTCCATGTGCTCTGTTATTGTTGGTCCACATGTCTGTTAGAGGACATGCTTATGTGGAAAGGCTGTCTACACAAAATGCATATCGGAATTTTAAATTGTTGTGGGTTTGCCATCTGTACCCAAAAGTCAGGACTACAAACAATCGAGAGTACACATTGAAGAAACGTTTTAGCCCACTTTTTTCCACAGGGCAGATGCCACCCCCTTGGATTATATTGCGGTTGGTGTTTAAAAAATAAATATATATTTCTGTGCTCGTGTGTTCTGCTACGGGTTTTGGGTCCCCATGTTGTCACCTTCCATGGGCAAACACCCACAAGACCACATGAAAGTGTTTAATTTTTGGGATTTTGGTTTTCAGGGAATATTTCAAGGCAGATTGTTTATACTTTGCTGGCATCGTTTTAGTAATCTTTTCTAGGGTTATTGTTCTGGTGGTGATGTTTTGAAAGGCCAATGCTCCATTGTCCTTTGCCCTTTCCTTTATTAAAAAAAGACCAACTGAATTAAATGTGCATTTTGCACTTTAAGAGGTCTTCTCTTCCTGTATTTTGTAGCGGATTATCACACGGAACACTCCAGCCAGAGACTTCTTCCCTTGACACTGAAGGTGGCGCACATTAAACAGAGCCTTTTATTTTTATTTGAACCCTAGATTCTTTTTGAGAAGGCACCCAACCCGTCTCACATCCCACTTGCAAACTCATGTTGCAATGGACCATGAACCAGGCCGCTGTGTAACGATGAAATATTTATTCATTTTCATAATTCAAAAAGTTTTAGCAAAACAAAATTTAAGGCAGCAGCCACCACGGGTGTGGCAATACAAATGCAAAATCTGATAATACAGTTAATTCATTTCTAACACAATGTACATACACCTTTTAAGAGAAATGCAAACAAAAACACTTGTCTTTACAATCAGATGGCAGATAGGTTATGCACTCTCCCTGCAACACTTGCTGACTAAATTCTGTGTGGATGGAAAGCAGTGTCAAGGAGTCAGAAACAAGAGGGGGAAAAATAATTTTTGAAATTCGACCCTCCACCCCGGAATGGGAGGCCAAACGAAAAATGAAAGCCCTCAAAATGAGCGAAATGGCATACTCGGATTTACATGTTACTTATGGATCAGTTTACACTTGCGGTAGGATCACTACGACAACATTTGTGTGGCTGTGCTAAAGAGACAAGGAAGCTAACAGGCTAATGAGCAGGGCACTAAAGCAACTTGAACACAGGGGAGAAAATCACCTTTGGGAAGAAAAACAATGCAGCAAAATCACACGGCAGAATTGGAAGTTCATATTTCAAAAAGGCTTTAAACTGGCAAACGGCTAAGAAACTGGGCTTAGCAATCAAATTCGGAAGTCATTTCTTGGAATTGGAAACAAAGACACAGAACAGAAATGATAATCAAGGGAAAGGATTACTGTTTATAGGATGCTAGTATGGGTTTTTCTATAGGAAATGCAAATCGGATTTCAAAGAAAAGCAAAGAAACTGACAAATTTGTTTTTTGTTGCACAATGACAGGTTATCCTGAAACTATATTTTAAAGACTATAATTAGTAAAAACACTTGACAAAATTGTTGGTTTCGAATGGCAAAAATAATGTACATGAATTTTCAATCGGGAAATTAATTGATTTACTCCAAATGATACTAGGGGTTCTGTTACAGAGGTAACAGAAAGAATTAGAAAAGAAAGATGCTAACAGATATAGACTAACACAGATTCTTCTAGGGAAAGGGTAAACGGAGGATACTGACAATCAGGATTTTTATGGGATTTGAACAAGATAACAGAACGGGATATGCAGTTATGGGGTACTGGAGGTTATGATACTTACAAAGTACACTTGAGTAGGGTAACTGGGACAGCCAGCAAGGTCTCTGGACGGCACGGTCACGGTCAGCGGGGTCAAGAGATCTGGTTACTGGGTCAGCTAGGCTTTCCAGGATGGGTCAGCTGGGCAAAATGTTCTGGTCACTGTGGAAAGCAAAATGGGTCAGCTGGGCAAAAGGTCCGGTCCTGGATTCTCCTAAAGGGGATCAGCGGCCCCTCCTCTTTTCTCCCTGGATTATTGAGTATGCCTGCGTCTGGATGGGTGGTTCTGCCTGGATCTAGATGGGTGGATCTGCCTGGACCTGGATCAGTGGTTTGTCTCTGGGTCTGGTTTTGTAGTTCAGTCAGCGCAGTCCCTTGTGTTTCTCTGCCTCCTGCTTATATAGCCAGAGTGACATCACAGACTTACAATATGGGCGGAAGGTGTCTGGACTTACTTTTTTTTTGTATTGGTTGGTTTGGTCACGAGAAACTCGAGACCTTTCAACGTAACGCAAAAATTGACAATTAATAAAATAATAAGAAAAGGAAAAGAAACACATTAATAGTGTCAGTTAATATCAAATACAAGAACATCCAGACATCAAGACAACAGTTAAGCGACCATAATTGACAAAGGCCGAAACATAACAATTAATTTCATGTATCCTCCTCTATAAGTGATCAAGGCTCTATACAATAATTTCGGAGGTACATACATGGCTAGTTTCAATTGATGGAGGTAATTTACAACAGCATATCTCACTGCCTTTCTCTTGGTGTAAAATAATAGGTCCCATCATTTATCTGTTGTCAAGTCCCCATATTCAGTAAATAGATGCTTAAAATGAACACATCGGGCTGACAGTAATTTTTCACATTCAAAACACAGATGTTTAAGAGTTTCTGCATACTGTTTACAGAATCGACAACACAGAACAGTACCACCATTATTACGTCTATTTAACACATCATTGTCATCCATAAATTTTGCACAAGCCAGATGAGTACATATCCAGTCAGATTCCCAAATATTTGTTTTATCTCTGTTTGGGTTCTCCATTAACAAGATTGCATCCACTTGTGCCTTTTCTAAGATAGACATTTTAGATGACACATTTTTGGAAAATTATCTGATGAATTCAGCAGATAAGTGGAAATGATGTTGGTGATTCCTTTTGTTAGTTGATTCAATAAACATTTACGGTAAAGTGCACATAATTTCCATGTATAAATTGCATAAACCGAAATTAAGCCCAATTCAGATTTTAGGAGCGGGAGCGATTGAGAATTAGGCAAATTCAACACCTGCCTCCATAACGGACCTTCCTGTCTGGACTTACTCCTCAAATGGGATTGGCCAGGCTATTTGTGTCACCTCCTCCTTCTGGGCTGATTGGTTTGGGGGAAGTGACCTCAGTTTGAGTGCGTGCGTTTTATGACTTGCTTTGTCTCACCAGTTACCTTTAACCAAAAATAGGTTATGGAACCAAAACCTCATATTTACAATAGTCGCCATCATAAAAATCAAATGGGCAGATCCCATATTTCACAAGGAATATGCTTGTTCCAACGCCAATTCTGTGCGATGTTGCCTCGTCCTTGGGCACAATTTCACCGTTTTCAGGAGAAACCTATCTAAAATTCTGCACATGGCTACACATCTGCATACTAGGATTTGGCATAGGTTCCACCAGGTTTAATATCTGTGCCATTTATGCTTCCCCCAGAAATGCATTTTTCCTGCCACTTCAGTTTACCACATGCCAGAGACATGCACATAGTCTTATTGTGCTTGTCCAAAAATCACATTAAAACTGACATAATATCGCATTACTGCTCATGCAGGTTGCGGGGGGAAAAATGTCTTAATATGATAAGGTCTTTAGATAAAATGGGCTGGATGTGTCCCAAATGTGGGCGGTCTTTCCCACACCCAGCCAAAACTGTCTTCCTCCAAGGTCGGCTTGGACAAAGGTTTCCATGACTCCCCTTTGAAGTCCTCCAGTGGTTGCTGCAGTGAATGAAGAGGATTTCACACCGCTGGTCCAAAAACACAGGACTTCACCCTTCCTTTGTCCTTGGGGGTTGGTGGGTGGCAGTTCTGCCTGGCAGTCTGGGAGAACCTGTAATTATCACGCTGTCATGTCCATGGAACAAAGCACATGCCCTTACAGTCTCAGTTCACGGGTAGATGTGAAATTAGCCTTTCAGCTAAAATGTTTTGATAGGCTGAGGCCCAGGCATTTCCTATCTGTTGAAGTCATTTTTTTGGGGGAAAAACAGAGCACAATGTACATATCTTTGCAACCCCTCTCCCTACATGTACAATTGTTTCTGTGAGAGCTGCAGTATCATTATTTTACTTTAATTTTTTTATAGCTTTGGTCAGTTTCTGGACACATAGATATGCTTGAAAATGGTTTCTTGGTAATTGACACAAGGCAAGAGAGCATTGTTCCTTTGAAGTACTTTGCATGTGTTGATTTATTTTAAAAAGTAAATCCAAGCTTAGCTGACTTGAAGCAGAATTCTTAAACAATGCCATTCTGGGACGGATGGTGTTCACAATGAAATACACAGACAGGGCTGTGTTTTACTAGAACAAAACTGTGTGATGTTTAAATTGAAAGTAGCACCAATGCCATGTAGGTCATTTTCTTGTGCAACCTTGAATGTTTAAATGACAAAACAGCAGTGCAGAGTGTGCGCAGGAGACATTTTTGGCTTGCTGCTGAAATTCAGTTTTTGTTGTAGGGAATTTCTGTTGGGACTGGTAAATGTACCCCACAGAATTCCCCTCCCCATTAGGTCGAGTTCTTCATCAGGTAGCGGCACACCAGGATTTTCCTTCTGTCTTTTGGTTGGAGGGAATGAAGCAGCACCCCACTTTCCTTCCAGGTCCCAGGTGAGATCCTCACCAGTCTAATTGGTAATGGAGTTGATTATCTAATAGGAGATAGATAAAAACAGGTTTTAGAATATTTAAATGACAGCATTCCCTGCAGATTTATAACAGCGGAACAATGCTTAGTTAGTTTTCTGCAGTCTTTTCTTTAAACTTGGACATCAAGCAAATTACTCAAGGCAAGAACATATTTTTTTTCATTTTTACAATAACAATAAAAAAATACCCCCTGTTACATAGATACACCTCTCTGGACCTACATACTTTTCAGCTTTTTTTTTTTTTCATTCTTCCGATGGTTCCTCTGTTTGATTTTGCTTTGGCTCATCAATCAGCTGCAAAGTGTCTGGGGTGACAGCGTTTTAACTGATGTGGACCCATTTCTCTTTTGACAGCTCTCCTTTGGGGATGCGGATCCTGTAGGAGACAGGTGAAATTTTGTCTACACTTTCAAAGGGACCCCACCAGGAGGGGAGGAATTTTCTCGCCGTAGCTTGGTTCCTCTGAAAATTGTACAAGTAGACCCTGTCTCCTACTTGGTATTTATTTTGTTGTTTTTTTTTTTTTTTTTATCGTAGTGGGTTTTCATCCCCTCTGCTGATTTCTCCTAATTCCACAGAGCGTGCACAAAAGCATGCTGAAGGTGTTCAACATATTCATGTGTTAAGGAGGTGTTTATCAGTGTCTGCTCTTGTGTTCTAGTGAGCAGATTCTGAGGTAGCACAATTTTTCATCCAAGCATTAGCTCAAATTGAGACATTCTGGTCACAGAAGATGGTGTAGATCTGATGGCCATCAGGACAAGCGGTATTCGGATGTCCCAACTTGGCCCAGAATCTACCACAAACTTAAAGCTCACAGTGGTTTTATTGTACCACTAAACTCAACTCCCCCACTAGAGGATGGGCAGTATGCAACTCTCCCACTAGAGAATGGGCAGTATGCAATATGGCGTTTCCTTTTTACCCCAAGTATCTCCCACATCTTTGTCATCACTTCCCTGGTGAAGTGACTTCCTGAGTCTGACTCAATCCTTTGGGAGAGGTTAAATCGCGAGAAGATGTGGTTCATCATCAGGGCAGCTGCTGTTTCTGTCTTGCAATTTCGGGCCGGGAGACATTCCACCTATTTGGTAAACAAGCATGTTACTATTAAAAAATACTTGTTCTGCCTAGAGGAGCGAATCACGGCCCGATGAAATCTACTTGTAAATCTGACCAAGCCAGTGTCATCCCCCTCTTCTGGAGGGGAGCTTGGTGTGTGCGTGAACTTGGCTGAAATTGTGCACACACAAGACACCCATTCAAATATTGATCGAGGTCCTGCCCGATGTGTGGCCACGTGGAAATTTATGGGTGGTTCCCAATTTTTTTGTCCAGGGGGGGGGTTAGATTTGTGTAGGGAGGATAGACAAAAGCACAACAATACAAATCAGCTACCCCGATCTCAGTCCACTATGTACTGAGCAGACCTTTACAAAAGCAGTTGGTTACTCACTACCAACAGCTATATCATGTCCAAATTCTGGTTGACTTTTAAAAGAAATTTTATTCACAGCATCCCATGAATTTCTACTTAAAAAGATTACAGGAATAATTCAACAAAAATAAAGTGTGCACTTTCCACAAGGCACATATACATAAAAATGACTTGATCAGTGCAGTAGTGTATCCAAAAGTGGGGTTAGTAAGTGCTATATATATATCTATATATATATATAGCCACAATTAAGTTCCTAATTTTCATACAAGTTCATGTTTTTTTTGTCAATTTGCACTATTTGATTATAGCCGTTGCTCAGAGGATTGATTATCCCTAGTGTTTTTTTTCTTCCTTTTAGCTGTCTTCAGAACAGATATATTTCTTTAACGGGCAAAATCTATTTTTTTCACCCCTTTCGTGGTTGCACAAACAGTCACTGCAATAAAACAAACAAACACCAATGATATAAAATCAGGGTTATTACGACCCTTCTTTTTGAAAGGCTGACCTGTATAGTACTTTCAGTCAGAATGGAGCGTTTTCACTGCTTTAAATTAAGAGCACATAAATCTTCTTGTGCAGAGGCAGAGACACTATTGATGTTTGTTTGTTCTCCACACTCGAAAACTGTGACAAAAAATGAATATATGTCACCAATTCGTATCGGTTTAATACAGTGTTAATTGTCACAAATAAGGTTCATTACTAACCTTAGCGGACAGGATGTTTTGCTTTCTTTTTTTTGCGAGTCTGCTTCTATATTTGATAGTCTTAATGAGGAAGCTGGTTTGCGTTATTAATGTTGGTCATCTGATTAATTGTTTTGATATATTTTTCATTTATGGATTTGTCACGGAATCTGTAACATAATGGGGGTCATTACGACCCTGGCGTTAAGGGTTTAATGGCGCCGTAAAATGTGTCGGCGCCGTTAAACCCTTAACGCCTGATTACAAAGTCCCTTTGCTGGACCCGACCTTAACGGCTGGTTTTACGGTTTTACCAGCCGTTAAAGTAGGGTGCCGCAAAGGGACCTCGGTGCTAATTACGGTACCGCAATTTGCAGTACCATACTTAGCACCTTCCCCAGTCCCATTGATCCCTATGGGGCAAAAATGGGAATGGGGAAGGGCCAGGGTGAAATGGGGAAATACCGCCCCGCCAACCTTGGAATGGGGCGGTATTTCACCATGGCGGACTCGTTACAACACCGGCACCAACCATGGTGCTAATAGTGCCATGGTTTAGCGCCGGTGTTGTAATGAGGGCCAATGTTTTTTTTTATTTTATTTTTTACTTTTTTCAATGTTATATTCCTTTCTGCTCGAGTTTCAGCAGTTATATCGAATATACAAGTTTACACATGGTGGATTCATATTGTGTACGTGGTCTTAGCTTGCACATTGCTAAACTTCTAATTCTGGAGATTGACACAATTCAACATCTCTATGCTGAAATCAGTATAATCTGCGCATGTGTTTTACACAAAAGATGCTCTGCGATCTTGAATGCTGTTTTTTTTTTTTTTTGTTGCACGCTATAGTTCGATACGGTATAACTTTTCACTTTGCATAGTTTGTTCCCCACAGATAAACTGTAAGGAAAAAGATGTTATTTTACTTGCGTCATGTTCTGTGTTTCTCTCTCGCATCACCCTCGCGTTCTGTTTCTAAAACAGTATCAGGAAAACCACGTCTGTCTACCGCATTTGCTTTTCCTGTTTGTCTAATGTTCAGATGTGTTTCCTGTGTGTGAGGCAGTCTCCTGGTAAACTAGAGACTCATTCTAGTCTTAGTGTGCGTCATTTATGTCCGCCATATTGTGTTGGCTATCCTGCATGCTTGTTGTATTATTGTAAGCGGGCCTGTTATCAATTTTATGTTTTCCTTTCATTTACTGTTGTCCTGGTCATTCGCACAGAGGCCCGTTGTTAGGTTAAACAAGCTTACTGAAGTGAAACACATTTTCATCAACGTGTGCAGATAAGGACCGCTTTCCATCCATATGTGCATACTGTTAACACTCGTAATTTAGTTTTTACAAGTCCCTCAAAGTTGTAGTACCCTAGTTAATCTTTGGAGTTTTTTACCAATGCAAACACCTCAATTTTTGTAAATCCATTTACAAGGTTTATTTTTTAAGTTGTGTAGGCAAACAAAAAGAGCATGATTTATCTCAGCATAATCTTATTTATGTGCTGTTTACTACCAGATATTATTGTATATGGAAACTCCAGATCTGTAGATATTCACACTAATTTCTAGTATACTGACCTATTTACATGAACATTCACCATTCTACTGAGGAATTTAAGCATTTCTTTACTGTGTTTAGATTGTAAATCCACCTTGGTCTCTATTTTTTCAGTATGAGGTCTCTATCCCCCCCTCTTTTTGATGCAGGAACTGTTTGTATCACAAACCAAAAGAGATCAGTGGATTTGTGATTGAGGCGAATGTAGTGTGCCACTAACGGTTTGTTATCGATCTTGTTTCTAATACACGCCTTATGTTCTCCTATGAATTGTCTTACTGGGCGTTTAGTTTTTCCAACATGAAGTAGGTCACAGGGGCATTTTATCCTGTATGCCCCCCATTGTGATAGACAATTGGTAAAAGTGTTGAATGTCTGATATTTTCCGTTCAGATTGATATTATTAGTCAAGGGACAGGCTGAGAATTTACCACATATGAAATGGCCTACTACAGGGGATAGGTCCCATAGAGTTTTGTTTGTTTTTGTGGCTGTGCATTTATCCTCCTGGTATGTGTGGGCCACACTATCTTTGATGTTCCTCTGTCTTTTAAATGCAAATCTAGGTGGTGCCGGGTTGAAGTCAGCAGTCTTCATAATATGACCGTTTTTTAGAATGGTTTTGCCTAAGTGACTGCTTATGGGGCTATATTTGCTCACGCAAGTGTTTTATTTATTTATTCCACATTTGTTTTTTGGTTCTGGTTTCAAACACATGTTGCTATTGGCATTTTTGGCTCTTGTATATGCAATATGAGTTTGTTGTTTGGGATAGCCTCTGACTCTGAGTTGTTTCTATAGGACTTTCCCATGTGTTATATAGTTTGATATTTGGGTACAATTTCTCTGGATTCTAAGAAATTGTCCGACTGGAAGGTTATTTTTCCGGCTTGCTTGGTGGAAGCTGTGGTATTCTAGGAGCATGTTCCTATCTGTCGGCTTCCTGATTAACAATGTTTCCAGGCAGCCCTCTTGTAATTTTCTCTAAATCTAAAAAGGACATCTTGTAAAGGTCATAGTTCATTGTAAACTTAATGTGTCTATTCTGCTGGTTAAGCCAAGTTGTGAATTGGACCAGAGTTTCCACGGAGCCTCACCAGGTGACAAAAATATCATCAATATATTGATGCCATGAGATAATATTATTGGTGTAGGGATTGCTTGAGTGATATTTGGATTTATCTTCAGAGTGTCCAAATGTTGCCCCCATACTAGTCCTGTGTTTCTGATTGTAGTATGAGACTTCGTAAAGGAAGACGTTTTCGATAAGTGCTAGCCTCGTACATTCTAGCATGAAGGCAGTGGGTACTTCTAAGATGGTAGTTGTGGGTTTATTGAGATATTGTTCAAGTACCCGTATACAGTCAACTTGGGGGATGGTTATATGCAGCGATACTACATCTAGGGTGACCACTCGGTCACCTGTAAGGGTATGTAGATCTTGCACAGTTTTTATCATGCTCGTACTGTCTTTGACGTATGAGTGCATTTGTTGGACAAAAGGTCTTGGGAACCAGTCTACATAGATGGATAAAGGTTCTAAAATCGAATCAATTGCAGACACTATTGGTCTCCCTGGTGATTTTGTCAAATCTTTATGGACCTTCGGTAGCAGATAAAATGCTGGCGTAGTTAGATTTGACTTAATAAGGAAGGACTTCTCGTCTGGACAGTATGCAACCTCCTGCATGATTTGTAGAGTAGTATGAAACCTCTGACTAGCTGTGGCCATGTCATGGGCATGACTTGGCACTTAGCATCAGTGCTTCGGAATGAGGTAGGTACCACCCACTGGTCACATCCAGAGATGTATCTCCTTACCAACAAACAGTCTTGGATTCGGAATATTTTGGGAAACTTCATCAACACCCGGAAATCCTCTTTCCCAATGTAATCGGTTTGCCGTCAGAGGAACATTCACGGGGTCCTCAATGTGCTGGTAACATTTCTCAATAATCGGATCCCCCTTTTTGTGAAATGATTAAATCAGCATCTGGGGTCTCCTTGCTCCACTGGGCAGTTGAGGGTTCATTGTGAGCAAGTATTTTTTCGGACCTGGTGACAGCAGTGACCTGGACTTCCCTGAACAGGGAATCTATCTGAAGGTGATCCCCTTTAATGGCTCCGGCTTTGGCCAACTGATCAGCCAGGTTGTTTCCAGTTTTTTCTGGACCCTCTATTCTGGAATGACCCTTAATCGATATTTTGTATGAGTTTGCCATGCTTAAGTGGTTTATTGTTGGCACATAGCATGCCTCTGGTCCTCTAATTGATCAGGTGCTCCACTAACCCGTTCCGGACATAATCTGAATCGGTCATTATAACCAGTTTGTGGAGTCGGTGTTGTAGTGCAGTGAGTGTGGCCTGGTGAACTGCCGCCAACTCTGCCACCTGATTATTGCATGGACCGATTTTGTACCCAGCAGAGGGCACCAGGGGATCATCCACCCAGGCATTCCCAACGCTGGCCACCAGTTTTGTTTCCCCATTGGCAACATGATAGGAGCACTGGTCCACATAGACTGTGGGCATCCCCTTGCACGTGTCTTCTTCATAGACCTTGTGCAAGCAATTCAGGTACGCCTCCATGTTGTCTTGGGTTTTGAGACTTTTGTCCTCGAGACTGGTTTCTCTGGTTCAATCATGCAAGTCAGCCAGACCTTGCGGGAGGGGATTCATCTTATTTTGGCCATATCCGACCTCCATAGGAATGCCTTGCATGGACAGAATTCAGGAAGTGATTCTGGAATTACTCATGTTTCTGGGCCAGATTCTGCCACTTTGGAGGTATTGCAAAGGCTTGTGCGGAGTCTCCACTATGATGTGCTCTCCCTGGATAAACGGGCAGTAATTGTTCAATATGCACACTGTTGCCAGGAGTGCCTTCTCACAATCGTTGAATTTTTTTTTTCTCCACAGAGGATAAAGTCTTACTCACATAAGAGATTACTTTATTGACTTTGTCGTGCTTTTGTTATAATACTGTATGTATTCGAGAACCCCGTCTTCAAGAAGAACACCTTGTTTCTGACCGCGTAAGCTAGGCAAGGTGCTTGTGAGAGGCTTCTTTTGAGTTGTTTGACTGCCTCGGCTTGTTCTGGACCCCACTCCCACTTGACCCCCCACCCCCTTTTAACAAATGGACAGGGGTCTTGTGACCTCTGCGTAATCCTCAATGAACTTCCAACTGTAGTTTGTCAGTCCAAAAAGGTTCTTTATTTCATGAGCATTGTGGGGTCTTTTAGTTTTTGTAGTGCTTCCACTTTCTTCGCCTGGGGTCAGAGACCCTCAGGAGTGATTTCATGTCCCAAGAAGCTTACACAGGTCCTACACCACTGTGCCTTCTGGAAGGACACTTATGCTCTGGCAACCTTCAACTAGGTCAGAACATAGTGGATTTCTGCTATGTGTTCCTCCACAGTTGAGCTTTTAATGAGTACATCATCCACATAGGCCAGGTTACCCCTTTCACACAAGGAAGATGTTGAATTCATTTCCGGATTTTATGTATCCAAAGGGAGTTTGGGTCCATATGTACTGCTGCCCCCGAAGGTAAAGGCCAGCTTGTACTGGTCCAGCCTACTGACGGGTACGGTCCAGTATCCACTGGTCAGGTCAATGGCGGTGTGCACCCTTGACCCCTGGATCTGGGCCAATCCCTGGTCAATGTAGGGAAGAGGTCATCGGGACATGTGGACCCATTGTTCAGCTCCCCAAGGTCTACGCAAAGTCTCCATTAGTAGTTTGGTTTTAAAATCCCCAGTACCAGATTATCCCATGGGATAACTGTGGACTGGACAAATTATCCCATGGGACTCTAGATTTTGTATGATTTTGGTCAGGGACTCCACAGATGCGAGGGGCAAGCGATTTTGCTTCACGAATACAGGAGTCATTCTAGGGTCTGTGGGAATTGAGGTAGTATGTATCTCAGTGCGACCAGTCATACGAGTCCACAGCAAAGATATCTTGAAAATGTAAACACCCGTTTCAACTTTTGCTTTTGTTCCTCAGTCTCACAGGCATCAGCGAGGTTGACCCGTTCTTCAACCATCTGCCCGATGCCTGGGAAGACCTCTGGTTTTGCGATCTCATCAGCCTCTTCCAGCGGTGTGGAGATATCCGTGGTGAGGGTGTTGATCTGGAATGAGGGTTTCTTGTAGGAGAGGCAGTCCTTATGGACCTGGAATATCACCTCATCCATCTTGAAGTCACAGGTCACCTCTTCCCCCCCCCCCTACTCCCAGAAAGGGCAGGAAGAGCACACCAGGAAATACCCCCCCTTGTCAGGTGAAGATCCTTTCTGGCGGGATGTTATCGTCACAGTCATAAGTCATTGGGGATTGGTCCTATGATTTCATTTCCTTGGAAAAATGCTGGTCATGGTCATCAACTGCCATTCCTGTGAAGGTGTCTGCACCCAGAGTGATACTGCTAGGGTCGCTGTTATCCACCCCTATTAGAATGATGTTGTGCTGTAAGTCCACTAATGGTTTTGGGTTTAACCCCAACCCCTGCTGTTGGAGTTGGGAATTGAGGTGTACATAAGCGTCCAGGTTTTATAGTTTCTGTCTTCTTTTAATCTTTAATTCAAGTAGGAATTGTTGGGTCCGTCCTGGGATGGTGACCTCATCTCCAATTAGAATTTCAACTGCATATGGTAGCAATTGGGCTGACAGAAATGCCTTTTCAGAATCATCAATGCCCATAGGGTTGCCCCCTAGTCGGGACCAGGCCTTGTAATTTATGAGGTCTAAATTAATTGTGAACTTATTGACAATGTCACTGCCTAAATAGAATGCAGCAGGGACATCTTGCAGAACCCACCAATTATGCTCTGTTTTTATCACCTATAGGAATATTTAGCATACACTTGCTAGGCAGGACTAGTTTGGAATTGAGTTTCCAGGCCCATTTCCCACTTGCCAATCAATTTAAATGTTTCCTGAACAATGCTTCGCTGATCAAGCTTTTTCCATTATTTAGGCAAACTCTGGCGAGAACAGGATCCCTCCCCTCATGTAACTGAATAGGGAGGAATAGCTGTTGACCCATTTTCTGAATATCAGCCAAGCTTTGAGCTGGTTTTTCATCCCTTTTGACTTGGGATTTTTAAATTGGGGATCGGTATAACATTTCAAGTTATTTCCTTCCAGTGTGGAATACCACTTGAAACTGGAAGGAAGGTTGATTTTCAGGAATGGAGAGGAGTTCCCATCACCGGTCTGTTGTCCTACAGCAATTACAGTAATGGTAGGTATTTGTTTTGGAAATGGAACTAAATATTGTCCTTAATTTTATTTTTTTGTTCAACCGTGTGATATGTGCCATTTAAACTGACATAGTTTATGCTTTGTATTAATTTTATTGGCTGGTTAGTCTGAGTCCGAAGTACCTTGTTCACAGTCTATCAGGGGAGACAACCCCCGAAGGAGGTCATTCTGTAATAGACACAGGGTTCCCTCTGGAGTCATTACTATGACCGGGTGTTACACTTGTGTCACCCAATTTTAACACAGTCCCCCCTCGACAGGAATTTCATTCCCGACGACATTCTGGAGTTGTCCATGAAGAAGGGTGAGAGGGATCTGGTGCCTCTCCCCCTTCCTGAATTTAGCTGCTCAAAAGCCCTTTTGGACTGAAGAGTGGCTTGGGATTCAGTGCCCACCAGTGCTAAAAATGCACATTGCTGTTGCACTCGGACAGGGGCGTATAATCTTAACTTCTTTCTCCTCCAATGGGCAAAGGCAATGGGCATTTTGGGAAAGCTGGGCGGTTAGTTTCTTTTTGTGGACTCAACACAGTGGGGGTTTGGACAGTGTTCTGTGTCTAAGTTTGGGAATCTGTAAAGAAAATTTGGCATCCTGAAATAGATGAGTTTTTGGAATCCCCTTTTTCCCTAGATTCTGTGCTGTCCCCTTTTACCTGGCAGCAGTCACTTCATTTTGTGGGGAGGATCCCTCCGTGATCATTATGTTCTCTGGAGGACAATTCTGGGGTTCAGGTATGGGTGATTCTGAATCAGTCCCCATATCTACCCAGTCTCGGTTTCGGTCTCTTGGGACCCATTTTACTTTGGGAGGACCACCACCGTCCTTGAAGGAGAAGACTTTCTTCCCAGAATCCTCCAAGGATTCTTCCCCTTCAAACTGAAGGACACTGACTTCCTCCACAAAATGGGTATTTTTGGTCTTTGTCTCTCCTACCCACTGTCTGTTCCCTGGCTTGCAGATTTTTGGGGCAGGAGATTTCTTGTTCTGTGGTGTCTAGGGGCTTTTCACGGGTGAGGAAGGAAGCTTCCTCTAGGGCTTTACACCCCCCTTCCTCCCGTGCCGCCTCCTCTGGAACCAGTTGTTTGTTGGGGTTCTCTCCCCGTCATTGTGGGGTGCCAGACCCTTGGTTTGAGCTATTCTGTGCCACCATGTTCATCTGAGGGGTCTGCTGAGTCCTCAAAATGCGACTCAGATCTTGAGTTAGGTTCTGGACCTGGTGCTCCAATTTGGTTGCTCTCAGGAAGGGTAACTATCCCTTCTCCAGGAGTAACCTGGATACTTGGTGTTCCCCTGGTTGACCCCACCCCCTTGGCCTCCCCTCTCCCGGATTTGGTGATCTGGACTCCTGAAAGCGGGGATAGTAAGGAGGGTTGTCCTGGATGTTGGGGTTTTGAGGGTACCTAGGGAAAAAACGTAGCCCAGAATTTGGGAGATTACTGCCCTCCTGAGGGAAGTTGGGAGGGAAGTACCCTGGGGCCATACTCACCTGATTGGACCCCCCCCCTTGAGCTGGGGGAGTCCACACATACCCACTGATGGGTCTGTTGCCCTTGTACCTAGGGCTGATGAAATTGCTAGAGTTAGGGGGCAAATTTATGGGGTACCCTACCGGACTACCACCTGCTTGTGATTGGTCAGAGGGTCTTTGCCTCGGATTTGGTTGGCTTTGGGAAGGAGTATTTTTAGGCCCCCCATTTCTAGGTCCACAATGGGGGCAACCTTCACCTCCGCCACCTTGGCAGCAGCGGGGGTGTTGGTTGGTTTGGGATTTTTTGTTGGATTTTTGTTTTCTGCAAGCTTTTGGAGCTCGTGGATCTGGGTAGCTTGCTCTATTACCCAGTCCAGGGTCCTTTTATCATGGAAATCTCTTACCAGCTGTGTCATGATATATTTTGGGAGTGCATGAAAATGGGTATTGATGAATTCCCTACTATTTGTCTGCACCCGCCTAGTAGTTTGCACAAATGCCCGCTTTAGCTCCTGAACTATTTCGCTTGGGGCTTGATCCTCTCCACACTGCAGATTGTAGGCCGCCTTGCAGGCCTTCTGGGGGTTTCTTTGAGTGGAGAAGAGCTTCAAGATGGCCACCTTGTAGGTGGACCGGTTTGGATCCTCCAGCCCAGCAAAGAAGCTGGAGCACTCTGGAGAGAACGCCCATTTTGCAAATTCTATGGAATTCTGGTTATTTTTATGTCAAAAGATGTCATCTGATCATATGGCTCCAGATGCTCCCAGACAGAGTATTTGGCATTCTTGTGGTACAAAGTCATGAAACTCCCGATAGCTTGAATCTGTTTAATGGGGTCTTTCACCAGAGTCCTCTTGTGTTTTTTAGCCTTCTTTTGCCGATGCACCGAGTCCATTCGCCCTCAGACTCAGAGCTGCTGCTAGTTGAGGTCCCCTCGCCATCCTCTAGGCCCTGCCAAATTCTTCGAGTTTGGGACTCTCTCTCAGAACGATGGGGCCTAATTCTTCTCCCCTGTTGTACTTTGGGCTCTCTGGGTCACTCCCCTTTGACTCCCTCTTTCGCACAGTAGATTAGTCTTCTGACTCTCGCTGCTTCCAAGTATGGTGGAGAATCCCCCCCACTGTCCTGATTGGGTGGAGGTTTTTCAGGGCCTCAATTAATGCTTCTTTTTCCTCTGCAAAACAAACCGAGTGGTCCCTTTGTAGGTGATGTGTCTAGCTCCCCGATTGGCTCCTCATAGGAGCTTTCCTGGTCAGATACATCAGTCATAATATTTTCTAACCTGTACAGGGATGCCCTTCCATCAATCTCTGATGGGCAGTGACCGCCTGTTCAATCATGCAGGGCCTATGCTAGGGAGAATTCTCTGTTAAGGCTAATTTCCCAAACCTAGTGAGTCCCCCAGCAGCTTTGCTGGATTTTTGGGGTTTGTTTTTTCTCCTGCTAAGAGTGAGACTCTCTTTCTCCCACTCTTAGGCATGATTTGAGAGTGTCCTTTTACTGTTAATGTGTTTTATGGGCTATGGGGTCTTTTACTCCATAGGGCTTCATGTGTTTTTGGTATGTGTGATATACTGCACCCTTAGTGCAGTAACACAGAGGTGTCATAGTGACCCCCCAAACATAGACTCCATACCCTGGGACTGACTGTCTGCCAGGGCATGTAAAGTCACCATTGACTTTACTAGTTTTAAATTGTGAACAGAACCAGTACAAACCATCATATTGTGGAAGTACTGGTAGGGGTAATTCGATTGCCCCTGAGTCTGTTTTTCAAGGGGGCACTGTCCAGTCCCCCTTGTCGAGTTTATCAGAGATGGTGGCAGTGGATACCACGCAAAATATTCCACCGGAATATTTCCTATGGGATTTTCCCATTGATTTTAAACGCACCACTTTTTGGTGCAATGTTAAAGATACCACTGGGTTATTTATTACATTTTAATTCCCTGGTTGGGTTTTTTTGCCAGAACTCTGTTCTAAAATGGCGTTTGTGTCTGTCTCTGTGACTCCAACTAGGTTTGAGCCCTTTGTTCCACTATTTTGGCGGGCTTCTCCACAGAAGCCCTCCAAGTGGTGCCACTATGTCTGGGCTCCTTAGGAGGGGTGTAGAGGGGATTAGGCACCCTGGACTGCGTTGCCTCGGCAACCCAAGTCGCACTCTCTTCTGATTGGCCCAGTGGTGAGCCGTCCGGCTCACCCCTTAGCATGTGCGATTGACAGCTACGCTGATGAATGGGGGTTTTGCTGCATAAAAGCAGGGCCTTTGGGACTGGAACTTCAGAAGTCGCCACAGGACCTAAGAATCTAATGAGGAAGAAGCTGAGCCATCTGCAACCCGACGACACCACCGGTGAAGCCCTGCTGCACGAACTCACCACTTTCCAACGACCGGGAACATCTTCATCTGGAGAGTCTGCCCCCCTTTGAGCTGGGAGGAACAACCAGTTTGACTTCTTTTTGCTCCCAGGAGCGTTCCTTAGTCAAATCGCCCGTGCCAAGCACCCCGGAGGCCGGATAGCCAAGCTCGCCACTTTTGACTGCGAATAAAAGGACTGCACCTTTTAATCGGGAACTCCGCGGCTGGTTTCATCCCGGGGCAGTGCAATGACTCCAAACTTCCTCTATGACGAGATCCTCCCTTCCTCTGACTGGAACACCGAGCTGCAACCACTGCCAGGAACAACTGCCCCCTGCTGGAACTTCCTTCCCATTTAAGGTACTGTGTCCTGCCTGGCCTCCCTTTCTACAGAGTGCTCAAGGTGTCCCCTAAATCCTTGTCCTCTATACTGGGTCGGCCCCAGACCTGCTAACTTTGCTTTTCTGAACTATTCCACTCCTTTTGTGACTTTTCTGCAAAGACTTTAAGTGCATTTCCACTGTTTGATCTTGGGCACATTCCGCCTTGCTCTCTCCAAGAGTGGGCCTGGCCTATGTACTGTTTACTCTACAGTAGACCCTGCCTTTCTTGACTTGCTGTGGTTTCTTAAAAGTGTTGGTATTGTAAGATTTCCATACTATGCCTTTTCTCTCCCTTTTTAACTGAATTATTGGAGTGCCATCTAATGTTACGTGCTCACCTCTGATTTGCAAATAAGTGGTGTCTTAATTTAGACTTGTCGAATAATTTAATTAGGGAGGTGTATATACTTCTAGTGACTGTGTTTGAACTTGCTCGACATATTAGTGCCAGTGTATTTTTACAAGTGTGTTTTTAAAGAAATAATTATATACTTTTATACCAAAGCTCTGGTCAGTGTTTTTGTTTGTGCTACTGTCTTTTAGTACCTAATGTGTATACTCTATATACTGCTTAACTCTTCTTGAGAGAAGTCTGACTGCTCAGCCACAGCTACCAGGTAAATCTGGGTGGTGCAGACGGCTACCAATTGGGTTTACTGCCAACACATGTAGTCTTAATCTTTTTGCAGTGTTCCCTAAGGGAACTGCACATGATTCTGCCTAACAGCCTACTTGAGTCTGACTATGGTCCCCGGTTATTGTGGATTGGTGGACGTGAAGTCAGCAGTGCCTTGTCAAAGTGGTAAATGGGTTTGAGGCCCTTGGTAGAGAGGGCCCCTCACTGTGGTCAGCAATGGCCCTGTCGCTCTCTTTGTGTTCGGGGTCCCTCAAGTTTCGACTCAACCTAACACACTCTTTTTCTAACAGTTCAAGTTTCTCCCTCTCAGTCCCGATCTCCTGACGATGGGCAAAGGCCTGAGCCTTTTACTCGCCGGGCTTGACTTGCCTCTTTTACCTTCCCTTGGGGTGCTACCAGGTTCTGGTGTCCCCTGTTCTCATCACAGAGGGCCTAATTTCTTTTCTGGGCCTCTTGTGTTGCATAGAAATACGCAGACCATTTTTGTTGCAGGAGCTGCCAGGGGCACGTTAATTTCTCCTAAGTGTGACAAGTACCTCGCTGAACCAGAGCACAATATTTTTTCTAAGCGTTTGGTTTTTGTGGTGAGTGGTGCTACGGCATTAATGGTGGCCCTGAGACAGTTGTGGTAGTCATCTGCTAGTGAGTTAGGACTGTCATCATTGGTAGCCAGTGTATTTAGCGCCTTGGACAGCAGAGGTTCTAGATTTTCTGGGGTGATTTTGTGAAGGTTTCTGGTTTTGTAAACATTAGATATTTTAGGAGTGGCTTCATGGGGTTCAAAAGTGTTAGGGAGAATTCTACAGAATGACTAATTTCTCTTACCTTTTGAGTCCCTCAGCAGCTTTGCTGGATTTCTAGGGTTTATTTTTTCAACTGGTAAGTGTGTGAGCCTTTTTGTCCAACTCATACATGTGTGTTGCTGTGTGTTGTACATTTTTGTGCTCATGGACTATGGAGTCTCACCCACTCCATAGGCATAATCTTTTTACTGTGTGTCACACTGCACCTTTAGTGCAGTGACACAGGGTTGTCTTTTTTGACTTCCCACTTTAAACTCAATTTTCTGGGACTAATTACTGTCTCCCAGAACATGTAAAGTGTCCATTGACTTTACTAGTTTTTTTTAAATCTACAGACCCAGTACACCCTATCTTCCCATAGAGTACTGGAAGGGTTAATAGTTATACCTTTTTGTTTAATTCTCATGGGACATTATTATGTTCCCCTATCTCTAAGATTTGGCTGATGGCAGTCGTATCTACCATTTGTATTCTACCGCAGACTATGAAAATAGCCTTCGTAACGTTAGAGGCTATGGTGGTACCCTCAAACTCTAACCCGCTGGACCCCTTTTATTTTTATTTGGTTTTTCTAGATTGCCCTGCCTTTAACTCATTGGTGCTTATTGATTGTTGATAACCTTGTCTTTTCTCCCTTTTAAATTACTGGAGTGCCATTTTGCTCACACTTCATTTTGAGCCTAACTTGTCTAGAATTGATTGGGTGCTATTGTAATATATTAAGATACTGATTTTCTGCTGCTTTATAATAGTGAACTGTTTTA
Source organism: Ambystoma mexicanum (assembly GCF_040938575.1). Classification (NCBI taxonomy): domain Eukaryota; kingdom Metazoa; phylum Chordata; class Amphibia; order Caudata; family Ambystomatidae; genus Ambystoma; species Ambystoma mexicanum. Next base: position 358,749,431 of record NC_090928.1, read on the forward strand.
TACCTGATGGTGTAAATAAATGTATATTATTTTACTCAGAAACCTTGAATCAGTGTTTGTTTGAACCATAGTAATTGGTGTCCTTTGTGTAACTTCTTGTACTGCTCACTTTACTCTTGAGATACGCCTGGCTGCTCAGCCATCGCTACCACTTTACTGTGTTTTACAGGCTTGTACCAAAGGTGAAATTGTACTTCCACTTGTAGTCTTAATTGTGTGTGGTGTTCCTAAAGGGTACTGCATATGATTCTGCCTAACTGAAAGTATTAATGGTGAACATGATGCTCTGATGGTCTGAACAGTCAAGTGGATGTCTGATCAATTGAGAACTTCATATTGAGCGAGAGGACCCAATCAAGAATTTGTCCTTTGATGTGGTTGGGGGAGTTCACTAGCTGAGTGAAACTCATGTCCTTCAACGAGGAGTGCAATGCTTCCGCTTTATGGTCGTGGCTGTCGTTAAATCCTAAGTTCATGTCTCCTAACAGGGCACATTTGGTGTTGGGTTTGATGAACGGAGCTAATAGTAGTAGGAAATCAGTCTGTGACTGAATATTAGCATTAGGGACTATTTAGATGACTAATAGGTTGATGGTGGTTTTCCCATTTATGGGGAGTTTGGCTAGCAGCAATTCGTAGCCTAGTAGACTTTCAATTTGGCATGATCTTAGTTGGAGTGTGGTTCTTGCGATGATTGCCACGCCACCTCCATGTGAGTGTGTCCTATCCGTTCTGAGGATAGTGTAGTCTGGTGGGATGGCTAAAGTGAAGAGAGGGCCGGATGCTTGGTGAAGCGAAGATTCTGTGACAATTAGAATGTCGAGTTGAGTTTCTGTAATGAGGTCATGTATTTTGATGACATGTGTTCCTAGGGAGCAGGCGTTTATGAGGGAACATTTGAGGGTGGAGGGCGGTTTAGGTGTAGTATTTTCTACTGTTTTAGAGTCCCCAGGTCTAGCGTTAGTACTTGGTTTGGGTTTGGGGGCGATATGGTGAGCCCTTGGGGCTGACTTGGTGTGGGGTTTAGGTAATGGGATGATGTGGAGGGAGTGTTAATTCACCTGATCCTGGGTTCATGCTCTTAGTTGAGACTGTCTTACTTTTCCTAGGACAGGTGTCGACTGCTTGTTTTTGGGGTTACTATGATTCCACATTAGTTTGGAGGGTTGTGGGGCGGAGGCGATATGAGTGGAGGTCTGTGTGTTAGCTTTGGGTTTGGTAGTTATACTGTCATATGTAGTTGGTTGGCATGGTGCTATGGAAGGCAGGAATGGGGTAGGGCAGGGGATGGGGCATGGGATGGGATGGTGCCTTAGGCAGGCTGGTTTGGTGAGGCCTGAGCCGTTATTGCTTAGATTATAATGGCTTCATGAGTAAGGAGTAGAAAACGGGATGAGGCAAAAAGGGAATGTGACAATGGTTAGCCAAGCTAGCATGATTTAGGAATGGCTAAGGATGTGAAAAAGAAGGGTTAGTCTAACCTAAACAGGGTAGAGGAAAGAACTAGTCAGGCAGTAATGCGGTCTTAGGAAATGACACCGGTATGCCAGAGTGGGATTAAGCATTAGGGGTGAATACTGAGTGACAATAGTTAGGTTAGAGATTAAGTGCGCTAAGCACCGGAGCTCTTGGAGATTGGACAATTGAACAAATCTGGCAATTCTGTCTATAGCCTAAGCTGACATTTACACTGTTCGGCTGATTCAGGAAGGGTAGCTGGTCTGGCAAGGCCAGTATGTGCATTAATCGTGAGGGCTATTTCGATTTTTCAAAACAGAACTAAATAAGCACATTGGTAGAGTAGGCTATTATTAATTTAACAAAGCAAGATTGATAGGTGCATTGATAGCATGGGCTATTTTGAATTTTGTAGAGCAAGACTAGTGAAAACATTGATAGAATGGGCTGTTTCGATTTTGCAGAACAGGACAATACGCACATTGCACTAATAGACACCTGGGGATAGTAGGCTATTTCGAATTGAGCAGAACAGGACTAGTAAAAACATTGATAGAATAGGCGATTTCGAAATTCGCAGGACAAGCCTAATAACCACCTTAGTAGAGTGGGCTACAATATACAAATTAGTTGGATGACTTTTTCTGCTTTTCAGGTGCCTGATGGCACAACAACATAACACACAGTCAAGGACGGTTGCAGTAGCCAGGGTAGGAGTTCGGCATGCGCGGTCAGGAGAAATACAAATAGTTATGCTGTTAAGCAAAGTTACAGGGAGGCTTGTCTAAGCTACATAGGTATTGCTACTCCTTGCGCGTGCTATAAGGGGCAAAGAGTGTCATACAGAATGTGGATACGTTAACACTGACTAATACAGTTCAAGGTGGTGGGGGAATGTCGCTACAGTATTGCATAACTAATTACCGTGGAGGTTGTACAGAAAGTATATGGACGTAGATGTAAGGTTCTGGGCCCTGGCCTCTGGCCAACTCGGGACAGACGTGGGCCAGCTCTCGCCTCCTGGCAGTGGGTTGGCCAAAATGTAGAAGGTGGCTGCCTACCAGAATGAAGTGACAGATGATGCTCGTTTGGAGATGCAGCGGGTGGCCATCTTGGACTATCAGGGGCCTCGAGGTTAGTTGCAGTAATTCGAAGCACAATATGGATATTTCAAGGGAAACAAAAGCAAACGTGGTCTGCAAAGAAAGTCAGCGAAGCTAGGCTGATCTTTGATTTACAGCGCCTAGTGCGCCAATAGTAAATCCATACAGGACAATATTGCAGCTGAAAAGGTGAGGCCCCAGGCCTACCTTAGTTATGATCCGGGTGGCTGCCACTGCTCTGGTGAAGAAGGGGAGCTCCTGCTCCTACCCAGTCATCCAGGCTGTGACTAGTCTTGACTGCCGCCAAGCTACCTTGATTGGTCTGGCTTGTCCAGAAGGTAGTCCCGTTCCAAGACACTAGGCCGGCGTTCTTAACCTCTGCCTACCAGGTCAGAGTTCAGAAATCTGCCTTAACAGTGTACAGATGCTGAAATGCAAGTAGGGAAAAGTATTCGTAAAGGCTTGCTATGTAGTAAATTAGATTGCGGCAATATGCCAATGTATAATACATAGGAATGTATGAAACTGGATGATTCTACAATGCACTTTAGCAGGCTCAAGAACTTTATGAAATGGGAAAAGGCTTTCAAAATGTGTGGCGCAGTTGGAAATTACTAAGAGAAAGGGACGTTTCAGACAAGTTGGGTTGGCCTAAGACCAAGCAGATAAGGCCGCTGTCATGATGCCTGCCCCCTGGAAGCTAGACCAGGCCCAGCGACCCCGGAAGCAGGCATCATGCCATTTGGAGCATGCCCAAAAACCCCAGTTAGGGGCTGTTTGGGTGCAGTCCTGGCGCCATGGGCACCAAGCTCATTACAGAAAACCTACCTAATGCAGACCATGCTGCGTACTTACCTGGTGCAGACCATGCTGCACGAAGCCACAAGCCAAATGGGGTTTAGGAGGGACTATTTTACCTAAGGGACTACTTTCTACTCGGGTGGGAGCTGTGGAAGAATACTTACCTGGGACTTCTTCCAAGGCTATTTAAACCACGCCCGGACAGCTGCACGTGCTTCGCGTTATTCTGCATTCAGCAGCGTAACGCTCACAGTGCCTTCAGCAGCTTCCAGTCTTCAGCCACACCCGCTTCAGTCCTGGACCACTTGAAAACGAAAAGAAAGAAGGAGAAGAGATTTAAACTTGAAACCTTACCTGAATTCTTGATCCATCGCGCCGTCGATCTTGAAGAAGAAGTCATCGCACGCGCGCTGCCACGCACCTCGCAGCGCCGTGCTGAACTCACCATCCAGTGCAGCTTTTCCTCACTCCATCGCGAACTCTGCACTTCCAGACCACTCTCCGATATCTAAGGGGACAAGAAAAGCCAGGTGAGCAAGGAATGCAAAAAGGCAATACAAGCTACCCCCAAAGACTTACCGGATTATCACAGGGGGGTACTCACCTCATCTCGGGTCAGTGCAGTTAACTCTGCATCACCGCCGCACCCCTGCCCCTAAGGGGAAACCACTGGACATTACAAGCTACCCCGCAAAGACTTACCTGATTTACCGCAGGGGGGTACTCACCTCATCTCGGGTCGGCGCAGTTAACTCTGCATCATCGCCGTACCCCGGCCCCTAAGGGGAAAACCACTATAGACTTACCTGACTCTCACCAACTGCCATTTGGACTCTTCGTGGTGGTTAAACCGGCAACCTACAAGGAAATGGAAAGAGTGAAGATTAGACATTTGAACTCTTACAAACTATTGGATTCTAGAGTCAATACTGGAACTCACCAATTCCTCCACGCCAGTGAAGTAACTGGTTGTCTACGCGCCCCTGCGCTCGATGCAGGATGGAGAGCTCATCTTTCCAGACCATCAGGTGAGATTAAGAGGTAACATCAGGAGTGGTCAGTGGGCAGACAACGGGAGTGGAAGGTGGGTTAACGCTCAAATTACGGGAGGTTAATCCCCTTTCTCCTTTGCAGAAAGATATTCATACGAGCCGACAAACAAAGTTAAGTGGGTCTGTCCAGTCAGTCATCTCGGCTCTACGTGGCACCAGGCCAGTCCAGATCGATGCCCCCGTGGGAATCAGGTGAGCGTAACAGAACGCGAAGCCTACCCACAAATACCCACCTGGGCGTCATGGAGACCTCGGAAACGGATCAGTTGGCCCAATTATTAGGGGAATTAAGGGCCGAAGTGCATTCCGCCCGCCAAGAAACTAATGCCCTCAGGAGAGAACTGATAGTATCAAAAGAACAAACCAATGATTTGGTCAGACAAGTATTGCAAGGCCAGGCTGGACAAACACCTCTACCAGGACTCGGGGCAAGTCCCGCTCCTGTACCACTGAGTAACCAGGTGCAGATAAATCTACCTGGAGCCGTTCCCTTGGCTCCGCCTGAACGCTTTGCCGGAGACCCAAAAAGGTTTGCTATATTCATGAATCAATGACGCTTGCACTTTTTATGTAGACCTGGAGCCTTCCCGAACGATCAGGCCAAGGTGGCCTTTGTGCTGTCATATCTCAGCGGCAGTGCGGCGGATTGGTCCATTCCGCTAGTCAATCAGGATGACCCGATTCTTCGAGATTTCCAGGGTTTTCAAACAATCATGGAAAGACTATTCGCCCGACACTCCCAAGGACATGCTTTGGATAACGAACTTTTATCCTTACGGCAAGGTAATCAAGATCTTTTATCTTACATTGCAACCTTTAACAGATTAGTAGTGGAAACCGAATGGCCTGAAGGCAAGCGAATCACATTATTCCATCGAGGGCTTCGAGGAGAACTCAAAGATGTTTTGGCCTAAATCGTGAACCCGCCTCAAGACTGTGCTGAATATATAGATTTAGTGGTCCAGTTAGATAACAGACTTCAAACCAGAAAGGCTGATCGAACCAAGTTTGAGAAAAGGGTGTTGACTAAAACCCACGTAAGCTCCAAGGGAGTAGATGCCCCAGAACCTATGCAACTTGGGGGGGGGGTTAGAGGACCCCTAAAGCAGAAGGAAAGAGAAAGAAGACGGCAACCGCAATTATGTCTCTATTGCGGAACTACTGGTCATTTTCTTCGGAACTGCCCTGTAAAACCACCCAAGAAAACTATAGGAGCAGCAGACGAAAACCATTTGGAACCTGACTCGGGAAACGACCAAGCCCGGCAAGTGTAGAGGTCCGCTTGCCGAGCTTAAAGAAGGACACTCTGACCTCGCATTTCACCATACCCATGGTCCTTGTAGATCCAGAGCAGCCATCACGTATGCAAGCGGTAAAGGCATACGTTGATAGTGGAGCCATAGGAAACTATTTGGACTGTGAATTGGCTTCCAGGATGAATCTACCTCTCACCCAAAAGACCACTGCCGATGTCGTCACCACAGTGGATGGAACGGAAATTTTCTCTGGGCCTGTAACTCATTCCACTGCAGAGATGACATTGCTGGGTCAAGATGGGCACCGAGAGGTTATGGTGTTTGATTTGATCAAGGCCCCACAGTTCCAACTGATACTGGGAATACCTTGGTTGGAAAAACATAATCCCTGTATTGATTGGCGAGAGAAGAGACTAACCTTCCCAGAATGTGCTCACACCTGCTACCCAAAGAAAACTCTAAACTCAGTCCTGGCCCCAGTAATCCCAGCTGCCATGCAATTACCTGCTGCATACCAAGACTTTCAGGATGTCTTCCAAAAGGAACAGGCAAACACGTTACCACCTCACAGATCGTATGATTGTCAAATAGATCTTATACCGGGAGCACAACCACCTTGCAGCAGAATCTATGCCCTTACGGAACCCGAAAATCTCCACTTGCACCAGTACCTTGACCAGTACCTTGCTAATAGTTTCATTCGCCTGCCCAAGTCCCCTGCATCTTCAGCTTTGTTCTTCGTACCTAAAAAGGAAGGCAACCTTAGAACATGCATAGACTACAGCGCTCTGAATCAGATAACCATCAAGAATCGATACCCATTGCCTTTGATCCCTGAACTACTAGACCAGGTCAAGGACGCTTGTATATACACTAAACTAGACCTTCGGGGGGCATATCATCTGGTACGTGTCAAAGAGGGCGATGAATGGAAGACTGCTTTTCGCACCAAGTACGGATTATTTGAGTACCAGGTGATGCCTTTCGGACTATGCAATGCACCAGCAGCCTTTCAATTCTTCATGAATGATGTCCTCCGAGAGCTTATCGTTGTGTGTTCGTTTACATCGACGATATCTTAGTATACTCCTTATCAGAATCTGATCATGTAAAGCACGTCCGAGCAGTCCTAGAGAAGTTACGCCAGCATAAATGATATGCTAAACTGGAAAAGTGCGTCTTTCACACTACGGAAGTGGAATTCCTTGGATTTATTCTGACCCCGAGAGGAATCAGGATGGATACACGTAAGGTGGACGCAATTCTTAATTGGCCTTCGCCATCCTCAGTCAAAGGCGTCCAAAGCATGCTTGGCTTTGCCAATTTCTACCGCAGGTTTATCCCGGACTTCTCACACATTGTACATCCCATTACAACGCTATTGCGAAAGAATAAACGTTTTGTGTGGACAGAAGAAGCCGAGAACGCCTTCCAAGAGTTAAAAGCAAAATTCACATCTGCCCCTGTATTAAGACACCCGCGCCCTGAGCTTCCATACGAGTGGAAACGGATGCATCCAGTTCAGCCATGGGAGCAGTGCTCTCCCAAAAGGATCCCGAAACTAACCAGCTTCACCAGTGGCATTTTGGTCAAGAAAGTTTTCGGCTCCCGAATTAAACTATGCCATTACCGACAAGGAGCTGTTAGCCATCAAGTCCGCCTTCAAGGCTTGGCGGCACTATCTGCTGGGTGCCAGACATACCATTACAGTCATCACTGATCACTGAAACTTGCAATACCTAAAGACAGCTAAGGCCCAATCTCTGCGCCAACTCCGTTGGGCATTGTTCTTCGCCGAGTTTGATTTTGTAATAACCTATCGACCAGGTTGTAAAAATGGTAAAGCAGACGCCTTGTCCCGGATTGGAATGGGAGAAACTGAAATAGCCTTAGAACCTGTACCCATAATTCCCGAACAGAGAATCCTTGGCTTGACATCCATACATACACTGGAGGACATTCAAGAAAAGATCCACCAGCTCTTTGATTCAGTTGCCTTACAGGACTGGGCCAAGAAAGGTCCAGAGTATTCTGTCACCGATGATTTACCTTATTACCAAGGCCGGCTATTTCTGCCACAAAAGGAACTGCAAGAACTTGTCATTTCCCGGTACCATGATACCTTACTGGAAGACCATCCTGGTATTGCAAAAACTGAAGCCAAAATTAAGAAACAATTCTGGTGGCCCACCTGGCGCAAAGACATTAAATTGTTTGTCATGTCTTGTAGCATTTGCGCCCAAAATAAAAGTCAAAAGAAAAGACCCGCTGGACTATTACAACCTTTGGACATCCCACCAACTCCTTGGCATACCTTGTCATTAGACTTTATCACAGATCTACCCCCGTGCAATGGCTTTAACACCATTTTAGTTATTGTGGACCTTTTTTCCTAAATGGCCCACTTTATTCCTTTAAAAGGTATACCTTCAGCTTTAGTCCTGGCCAAAGAGTTCCTTGAAAACATTGTTCGCCTACACGGCTTTCCATCCGTGTTAATTTTGGACCGGGGCAGTCAATTCATTTCGCATTTTTGGAGAAAATGTTGCCAACTGGCGCAGATAGATGTTAGGCTTTCCACCAGTCACCACCCTCAGACCGATGGTCAAACAGAGAGGACCAACCAGACTCTTGAGCAGTACTTGCGTTGTATGCTACATCAGTCTGAGGGTACTTGGAAAGACATTCTTTGGATTGCCGAGTATGCATACAATAATTCCGTACACTCGGGAACTGGACAAAGTCCTTTTTTTACCATCTATGGACACCATCCTCGAACCTCGGACCTTGATTCGCCCCAACACTTGGAGATGCCTGCGGTGGACCATCTCCACACTGTTAGTACACAAGCCTTTAAAGAAGCAACTGCGCATTTGCGAAAGGCTAAGGAAAAATGCAAGAAAGATGCGGATCTGCACAGGAGTGAAGCACCGCATTACCAGATAGGGGACCAACTATGGTTGGCCACTAAGCAAATCCCACTCAAGGGAACACGGACCTTTAACCCTAGGTATTTAGGACCTTACTCCATCAAGGCCATCATTAACCCGGTGGCTGTCAAGTTGGACCTACCTGCTCATATGCGGATTCATCCCGCTTTTTACGTGTCCCTTTTGAAGCCAGTACAACCAGGAACAAGACTAACCAAACCACCCGATCCCATCCTCATAGACGGAGAGCCCGAATTTGAGGTTAAGAGCATCTTGGACTGAAAAAGAGTGAGATCACAAATCTTTTATTTAATCGACTGGAAAGGCTACGGTCCTCAGGAAAGGTTTGGGAACCTAGTGACCACGTGCATGCACCTCAATTAGTGAAGAAGTTCCACCGAGAATTTCCTAACAAACCAAGGCCAAGGGGAAGAACGACTTTAGGAGGGGCCTTGAGGGGGAGTGCTGTCATGATGCCTACCCCCGGGAAGCCAGACCAGGCCCAGCAACCCCGGAAGCAGGCATCATGCCATTCGGAGCATGCCCAAAAACCCCAGTTAGGGGCTGTTTGGGTGCAGTCCTGGCGCCTGTGGTGCCAGGCTCATAAGGATAAAGTCAGTCCTGGTGCCATGGGCACCAGGCTCATTACAGAAAACCTACCTAATGCAGACCATGCTGCGTACTTACCTGGTGCAGACCATGCTGCACGAAGCCACAAGCCAAATGGGGTTTAGGAGGGACTATTTTACCTAAGGGACTACTTTCTACTCGGGTGGGAGCTGTGGAAGAATACTTACCTGGGACTTCTTCCAAGGCTATTTAAACCACGCCCGGACAGCTTCACGTGCTTCGCGTTATTCTGCATTCAGCAGCGTAACGCTCACCGTGCCTTCAGCAGCTTCCAGTCTTCAGCCACACCCGCTTCAGTCCTGGACCACTTGAAAACGAAAAGAAAGAAGGAGAAGAGATTTAAACTTGAAACCTTACCTGAATTCTTGATCCATCGCGCCGTCGATCTTGAAGAAGAAATCATCGCACGCGCGCCGCCACGCACCTCGCAGCGCTGTGCTGAACTCACCATCCAGTGCAGCTTTTCCTCACTCCATCGCGAACTCTGCACTTCCAGACCGCTCTCCGATATCTAAGGGGACAAGAAAAGCCAGGTGAGCAAGGAATGCAATAAGGCAATACAAGCTACCCCCAAAGACTTACCGGATTACCACAGGGGGGTACTCACCTCATCTCGGGTCGGCGCAGTTAACTCTGCATCACCGCCGCACCCTGGCCCCTAAGGGGAAACCACTGGACATTACAAGCTACCCCACAAAGACTTACCTGATTTACCGCAGGGGGGTACTCCCCTCATCTCGGGTCGGCACAGTTAACTCTGCATCATCGCCGTACCCCGGCCCCTAAGGGGAAAACCCCTATAGACTTACCTGACTCTCACCAACTGCCATTTGGACTCTTCATGGTGGTTAAACCGGCAACCTACAAGGAATCGGAAAGAGTGAAGATCAGACATTTGAACTCTTACAAACTATTGGATTCTAGAGTCAATACTGGAACTCACCAATTCCTCCACGCCAGTGAAGTAACTTGTCGTCTACGCGCCCCTGCGCTCGATGCAGGATGGAGAGCTCATCTTTACAGACCATCAGGTGAGATTAAGAGGGAACATCAGGAGTGGTCAGTGGGCAGATAACGGGAGTGGAAGGTGGGTTAACCTCAAATTACGGGAGGTTAATCCCCTTTCTCCTTTGCAGAAAGATATTCATACGAGCCGACAAACGAAGTTAAGTGGGTCTGTCCAGTCAGTCATCTCGGCTCTACGTGGCACCAGGCCAGTCCAGATCGACACCCCCGTGGGAATCAGGTGAGCGTAACAGCTGCGAAGGAATGAAAGCCTGTCAAAAAGGCTACAACGAATGTGAGAAGGAAACGCGCTTCTGTTTGAAGCAGTATGAAAAAACACTGAAGGCTTCTAAAGTTCAGCATTTAATAGGATTAAATGCTGCAAACGGCTCAAAGAGTGGATTCCTAGTCACATGGTTGAGATCGAAATAGCTTGGGTCAGGTTGTACCGAAACTAGTCGTTACAGAGAAGCAGTACTCCCTCCATTTCCCAGACGAAGTCAACAGCTCAAGGCCGAGTTCAAAAGCTTAATTGTCTGACTCCTCACAGAAGTGATGACAGATGGTGGGTTAATTGCAGCGGAGACCTGATCAGGCTGAGCTTTCGTGCACCTGGGATGGTAGCCTGCATGCTGCTAGCGTGATGAACATTCTAGAAGGGTACAAGGGTACAAGGGTGCCAAAACAATAATAGAGGGTCGTGTAATGAAGAGCTCTATAGTTTGAAGAACCAATTAATCGTTGTGTATTTAGTGACAATGGTGATGACCAGTTATTGGGGATGGGCTTAGATGCCCACATGACTTAGATACCCAATCGTAAGCCTCTGGCTATATAGAATGAATACTTAGATTTTCACTGAGAGCCGACCACGGGTACTCATACGTTTTTGTAGTTTGCCAAATAACATGATGTCAGCAGTGACGAGTTTTTTTTTATAAAAGAACAGTTTTTTTCTAAAATGCACCGAAATCAGCTGTGTGGCATCGGATGATGCCCGTTGTACTCCCTGTTTTAGACATTTGACATTAAAACAGAAAGTATTTTGCCAAACTCCCTGAGCGTTTTGATTATTGATGTTTGAGTCATTTATGCATCCCCATCCAACTCTGAGTATTGCTACCTACTCTTAAAGGACTCTTATGAGTAAGAGTTCAGGCGCAGTATATGTAACACAAAAATATACTTCGAACAAAACCCATGCAATGTCTAAATATTTTGCTTTTTGTGAAAATATAAATAAAGAATTAAAAAAATATGCAAATTCTTTGAATTAAAATTAGCTTTCAATGGAAAACACTGTCAACCTTTCCTCTTACTGACTGGAAAACTGCAGATGAAATGACTGCCAGTAGACTATGCAAAAAACGATATTGTTTCCATGAAAGCTTTAAGATTCTCAGTAGAAGGATGTAATTGGGCTACCTTTGGGCTAGTTCCCAACTCCAATTGGGCTATAAACGTGTTTCCTTTTCTGCCAGCCTTCCCGCGCGATTTCCTTTTGCGGAAGGTTGCAGAGGACTGGTGTTCCGGTGCGTGCTGTCGTGCTACAGCCTACATACAAGGTGAGACACATCCCTGAGGAGCGTATGGGGAATGCAACCATATTTTAATCAAAATGCTGCGCCAGACGTCTGATCTAGCAGAGGGCCGTCACCGTGGGGGCTCCTTGTCCCAAGTAGCACCCTTTGCTATTCTCTATCGCCTCCCTGCCCCCACACATGCAAGTAATCGTATACCTGCGTTCGCATCTATTTTATTGTGTTTTGAGCCTTGCACACGCTGCACTGCTTTTCCACCAAGGCAGATTGACACCCACCCATTTTCCGGGTCTTCCCACTGACTGAACTGGATCACCTGTCCGCAGAAGGCCATAATAATCTTCTAGCACAGATTTTTTTCAATGCGATTTAATAGCATCCATCCCCAGATATTAGCGTGTGTGTAGGCAGAAGAACATCTGCGTTTTTCCACCAGGATGGAGTACAGAGCTATAGACGGGTTGTAGGGTTAAGAAGAATTTCGACGATATAGGGCTTTTTTTATATATATATATTTTTTTATCCTTGTTGCGTGATAACCATACTAGTGACACAAGGTCAGTAACGGCTATAAAGTGCCTTTCAGCTAACTAATGTAAGAGTTTTGCATACTTGACAACATTCTGTGACCAAAAAGATGTAGGAATGGTCAAGTTTCAATAATAACATTCTGCATAACAATGACATCACATGAAAACACAAAACATACATTGTTGGCACCACTGGAGCATTCTAAAATACACAACCCCTCAAATGGCGAAACATGGAAAGATGTTCCAATGTTTAAAATATATAATTCTGAATGGTAACTTAACACCAAATTCAATTACCTAACTTCACAGAAGGTAATCATACAGAGCTGGTAGGCAACGTTTGCCACTGCTCTTTTGCAGCAGCCTGGGCAATACATATTTATTCCTGCAGTGCAAGATGAATAGCTGAACAACATGGAGATTGATGCCCTCCTCAGTCTGGTATGCAGATGCTGTGTGCTCTGCTACTTGCCTTCACTGGTGTTTCACCTAAGGCATGTCCCGGCAGAGTACAGGGCAGTGTCATGTAGCTGTCAGTGGATTGGTCTGAGTCCATCACTCAAAGTAGTCACTTATGCGCCCACTGCACAGAGCGACTAACTAATGTGTTGCATGCTTTATCCTGGGCCGGTCCCAAGCAGCCTGCCTTAGAGTCACTTAAATTACCTGTCGTAAAAAGAAGTGGGATCTACCACCCACATCTGTAGCTGGTAGGACTGCTTAAAAAGCAGTAGCCTAAGTGCCTAAATCCGTAGGGTTGGCAAGTATGGTTTTGATGGCCCACTAGATCAGTAAAGTCTCTCTACAAAGGTTGGACATTGGGTTTGTCTGGCATGAATTATTGGCGGCAAGGATCCCAGGTTTTTCCTCACCATTGCTTACCTGGAATAGGACGGTGACCAAACCTATGCAGATGCATCGGTTAGCAGGCGAATGGTTGATTGAAGCTAGAGGTCACGAAGACCGATGAATCGCACATTGCCCTCTTTTTGATCTTGAGAAGCATATTTGGCTCCACAGCTCAATCTCAATGTGCTCTGTTATTGTTGGTCCACATGTCTGTTAGAGGACATGCTTATGTGGAAAGGCTGTCTACACAAAATGCATATCGGAATTTTAAATTGTTGTGGGTTTGCCATCTGTACCCAAAAGTCAGGACTACAAACAATCGAGAGTACACATTGAAGAAACGTTTTAGCCCACTTTTTTCCACAGGGCAGATGCCACCCCCTTGGATTATATTGCGGTTGGTGTTTAAAAAATAAATATATATTTCTGTGCTCGTGTGTTCTGCTACGAGTTTTGGGTCCCCATGTTGTCACCTTCCATGGGCAAACACCCACAAGACCACATGAAAGTGTTTAATTTTTGGGATTTTGGTTTTCAGGGAATATTTCAAGGCGGATTGTTTATACTTTGCTGGCATCGTTTTAGTAATCTTTTCTAGGGTTATTTTTCTGGTGGTGATGTTTTGAAAGGCCAATGCTCCATTGTCCTTTGCCCTTTCCTTTATTAAAAAAAGACCAACTGAATTAAATGTGCATTTTGCACTTTAAGAGGTCTTCTCTTCCTGTATTTTGTAGCGGATTATCACACGGAACACTCCAGCCAGAGACTTCTTCCCTTGACACTAAAGGTGGCGCACATTAAACAGAGCTTTTATTTTTTATTTGAACCCTAGATTCTTTTTGAGAAGGCACCCAACCCGTCTCACATCCCCCTTGACAAACTCATGTCGCAATGGACCATGAACCAGGCCAGTGTGTAACGATGAAATATTTATTTATTTTCATAATTCAAAAAGTTTTAGCAAAACAAAATTTAAGGCAGCAGCCACCACGGGTGTGGCAATACAAATGCAAAATCTGATAATACAGTTAATTCACTTCTAACACAATGTACATACACCTTTTAAGAGAAATGCAAACAAAAACACTTGTCTTTACAATCAGATGGCAGATAGGTTATGCACTCTCCCTGCAACACTTGCTGACTAAATTCTGTGTGGATGGAAAGCAGTGTCAAGGAGTCGGAAAGAAGAGGGGGAAAAATAATTTTTGAAATTCGACCCTCCACCCCAGAATGGGAGGCCAAACGAAAAATGAAAGCCCTCAAAATGAGCGAAATGGCATACTCAGATTTACATGTTACTTATGGATCAGTTTACACTTGCGGTAGGATCACTACGACAACATTTGTGTGGCTGTGCTAAAGAGACAAGGAAGCTAACAGGCTACTGAGCAGGGCACTAAAGCAACTTGAACACAGGGGAGAAAATCACCTTTGGGAAGAAAAACAATGCAGCAAAATCACACGGCAGAATTGGAAGTTCATATTTCAAACAGGCTTTAAACTGGCAAATGGCTAAGAAACTGGGCTTAGCAATCAAATTCGGAAGTCATTTCTTGGAATTGGAAACAAAGACACAGAACAGAAATGATAATCAAGGGAAAGGATTACTGTTTATAGGATGCTAGTATGGGTTTTTCTATAGGAAATGCAAATCGGATTTCAAAGAAAAGCAAAAACTGACAAATTTGTTTTTTGTTGCACAATGACAGGTTATCCTGAAACTATATTTTAAAGACTATAATTAGTAAAAACACTCGACAAAATTGTTGGTTTCGAATGGCAAAAATAATGTACATGAATTTTCAATCGGGAAATTAATTGATTTACTCCAAATGATACTAGGGGTTCTGTTACAGAGGTAACAGAAAGAATTAGAAAAGAAAGATGCTAACAGATATAGACTAACACAGATTCTTCTAGGGAAAGGGTAAACGGGAGGATACTGACAATCAGGATTTTTATGGGATTTGAACAAGATAACAGAACGGGATATGCAGTTATGGGGTACTGGAGGTTATGATACTTACAAAGTACACTTGAGTAGGGTAACTGGGACAGCCAGCAAGGTCTCTGGACAGCAGGGCCAAGAATCGGTCACGGTCAGCGGGGTCAAGAGATCTGGTTACTGGGTCAGCTAGGCTTTCCGGGATGGGTCAGCTGGGCAAAATGTTCTGGTCACTGTGGACAGCAAAATGGGTCAGCTGGGCAAAAGGTCCGGTCCTGGATTCTCCTAAAGGGGATCAGCGGCCCCTCCTCTTTTCTCCCTGGATTATTGAGTATGCCTGCGTCTGGATGGGTGGTTCTGCCTGGATCTAGATGGGTGGATCTGCCTGGACCTGGATCAGTGGTTTGTCTCTGGGTCTGGTTTTGTAGTTCAGTCAGTGCAGTCCCTTGTGTTTCTCTGCCTCCTGCTTAAATAGCCAGAGTGACATCACAAACTTACAATATGGGCGGAGGGTGTCTGGACTTACTTTTTTTTTGTATTGGTTGGTTTGGTCACGAGAAACTCGAGACCTTTCAACGTAACGCAAAAATTGACAATTAATGAAATAATAAGAAAAGGAAAAGAAACACATTAATACTGTCAGTTAAAATCAAATACAAGAACATCCAGACATCAAGACAACAGTTAAGCGACCATAATTGACAAAGGCCGAAACATAACAATTAATTTCATGTATCCTCCTCTATAAGTGATCAAGGCTCTATACAATCATTTCGAAGGTACATACATGGCTAGTTTCAATTGATGTAGGTAATTTACAACAGCATATTTCACTGCCTTTCTCTTGGTGTAAAATAATAGGTCCCATAATTTATCTGTTGTCAAGTCCCCATATTCAGTAAATAGATGCTTAAAATGAACACATCGGGCTGACAGTAATTTTTCACATTCAAAACACAGATGTTTAAGAGTTTCTGCATACTGTTTACAGAATCGACAACACAGAACAGTACCACCATTATTACGTCTGTTTAACACATCATTGTCATCCAAAAATTTTGCACAAGCCAGATGAGTACATATCCAGTCAGATTCCCAAATATTTGTTTTATCTCTGTTTGGGTTCTCCATTAACAAGATTGCATCCACTTGTGCCTTTTCTAAGATAGACTTTTTAGATGCCACATTTTTGGAAAATTATCTGATGAATTCAGCAGATAAGTGGAAATGATGTTGGTGATTCCTTTTGTTAGTTGATTCAATAAACATTTACGGTAAAGTGCACATAATTTCCATGTATAAATTGCATAAACCGAAATTAAGCCCAATTCAGATTTTAGGAGCGGGAGCGGTTGAGAATTAGGCAAATTCAACACCTGCCTCCGTAACGGACCTTCCTGTCTGGACTTACTCCTCAAATGGGATTGGCCAGGCTATTTGTGTCACCTCCTCCTTCTGGGCTGATTGGTTTGGGGGAAGTGACCTCAGTTTGAGTGCGTGCGTTTTATGACTTGCTTTGTCTCACCAGTTACCTTTAACCAAAAATAGGTTATGGAACCAAAACCTCATATTTACAATAGTCGCCATCATAAAAATCAAATGGGCAGATCCCATATTTCACAAGGAATATGCTTGTTCCAACGCCAATTCTGTGCGATGTTGCCTCGTCCTTGGGCACAATTTCACCGTTTTCAGGAGAAACCTATCTAAAATTCTGCACATGGCTACACATCTGCATACTAGGATTTGGCATAGGTTCCACCAGGTTTAATATCTGTGCCATTTATGCTTCTCCCAGAAATGCATTTTTCCTGCCACTTCAGTTTACCACATGCCAGAGACATGCACATAGTCTTATTGTGCTTGTCCAAAAATCACATTAAAACTGACATAATATCGCATTACTGCTCATGCAGGTTGCGGGGGGAAAAATGTCTTAATATGATAAGGTCTTTAGATAAAATGGGCTGGATGTGTCCCAAATGTGGGCGGTCTTTCCCACACCCAGCCAAAACTGTCTTCCTCCAAGGTTGGTGAATGAAGAGGATTTCACACCGCCGGTCCAAAAACACAGGACTTCACCCTTCCTTTGTCCTTGGGGGGTTGGTGGGTGGCAGTTCTGCCTGGCAGTCTGGGAGAACCTGTAATTATCACGCTGTCATGTCCATGGAACAAAGCACATGCCCTTACATTCTCAGTTCACGGGTAGATGTGAAATTAGCCTTTCAGCTAAAATGTTTTGATAGGAAATGCCTGGGCCTCAGCCTATCTGTTGAAGTCATTTTTTGGGGGGAAAAACAGAGCACAATGTACATATCTTTGCAACCCCTATCCCTACATGTACAATTGTTTCTGTGAGAGCTGCAGTATCATTATTTTACTTTAATTTTTTTTATAGCTTTGGTCAGTTTCTGGCCACATAGATATGCTTGAAAATGGTTTCTTGGTAATTGACACAAGGCAAGAGAGCATCGTTCCTTTGAAGTACTTTGCATGTGTTGATTTATTTTAAAAAGTAAATCCAAGCTTAGCTGACTTGAAGCAGAATTCTTAAACAATGCCATTCTGGGACGGATGGTGTTCACAATGAAATACACAGACAGGGCTGTGTTTTACTAGAACAAAACTGTGTGATGTTTAAAATGAAAGTAGCACCAATGCCATGTAGGTCATTTTCTTGTGCAACCTTGAATGTTTAAATGACAAAACAGCAGTGCAGAGTGTGCGCAGGAGACATTTTTGGCTTGCTGCTGAAATTCAATTTTTGTTGTAGGGAATTTCTGTTGGGACTGGTAAATGTACCCCACAGAATTCCCCCCCCCATTAGGTCGAGTTCTTCATCAGGTAGCGGCACACCAGGATTTTCCTTCTGTCTTTTGGTTGGAGGGAATGGAGCAGCACCCCACTTTCCTTCCAGGTCCCAGGTGAGATCCTCACCAGTCTAATTGGTAATGGAGTTGATTATCTAATAGGAGATAGATAAAAACAGGTTTTAGAATATTTAAATGACAGCATTCCCTGCAGATTTATAACAGCGGAACAATGCTTAGTTAGTTTTCTGCAGTCTTTTCTTTAAACTTGGACATCAAGCAAATTACTCAAGGCAAGAACATATTTTTTTTCATTTTTACAATAACAATAAAAAAATACCCCCTGTTACATAGATACACCTCTCTGGACCTACATACTTTTCTGCTTTTTTTTTTTTTTTCATTCTTCCGATGGTTCCTCTGTTTGATTTTGCTTTGGCTCATCAATCAGCTGCAAAGTGTCTGGGGTGACAGCGTTTTAACTGATGTGGACCCATTTCTCTTTTGACAGCTCTCCTTTGGGGATGCGGATCCTGTAGGAGACAGGTGAAATTTTGTCTACACTTTCAAAGGGACCCCACCAGGAGGGGAGGAATTTTCTCGCCGTAGCTTGGTTCTTCTGAAAATTGTACAAGTAGACCCTGTCTCCTACTTGGTATTTATTTTGTTTGTTTTTTTTTTTTTTTATCGTAGTGGGTTTTCATCCCCTCTGCTGATTTCTCCTGATTCCACAGAGCGTGCACAAAAGCATGCTGAAGGTGTTCAACATATTCATGTGTTAAGGAGGTGTTTATCAGTGTCTGCTCTTGTGTTCTAGTGAGCAGATTCTGAGGTAGCACAATTTTTCATCCAAGCATTAGCTCAAATTGAGACATTCTGGTCACAGAAGATGGTGTAGATCTGATGGCCATCAGGACAAGCGGTAACCGGATGTCCCAACTTGGCCCAGAATCTACCACAAACTTCTTAAGAATGCTCAGTGGTTTTATTGTACCACTAAACTCCACTCCCCCACTAGAGGATGGGCAGTATGCAACTCTCCCACTAGAGAATGGGAAGTATGCAATATGGCGTTTCCTTTTTACCCCAAGTATCTCCCACATCTTTGTCATCACTTCCCTGGTGAAGTGACTTCCTGAGTCTGACTCAATCCTTTGGGAGAGGTTAAATCGCGAGAAGATGTGGTTCATCATCAGGGCAGCTGCTGTTTCTGTCTTGCAATTTCGGGCCGGGAGACATTCCACCTATTTGGTAAACAAGCATGTTACTATTAAAAAATACTTGTTCTGCCTAGAGGAGCGAATCACGGCCCGATTAAATCTACTTGTAAATCTGACCAAGCCAGTGTCATCCCCCTCTTCTGGAGGGGAGCTTGGTGTGTGAGTGAACTTGGCTGAAATTGTGCACACACAAGACACCCATTCAAATATTGATCGAGGTCCTGCCCGATGTGTGGCCAGGTGGAAATTTATGGGTGGTTCCCAATTTTTTTGTCCAGGGGGGGGTTAGATTTGTGTAGGGAGGATAGACAAAAGCACAACAATACAAATCAGCTACCCCGATCTCAGTCCACTATGTACTGAGCAGACCTTTACAAAAGCAGTTGGTTACTCACTACCAACAGCTATATCATGTCCAAATTCTGGTTGACTTTTAAAAGAAATTTTATTCACAGCATCCCATGAATTTCTACTTAAAAAGATTACAGGAATAATTCAACAAAAATAAAGTGTGCACTTTCCACAAGGCACATATACATAAAAATGACTTGATCACTGCAGTAGTGTATCCAAAGGTGGGGTTAGTAAGTGCTATATATATATATATATATATATATATATATATATATATATATATATATATATATATATATATCCACAATTAAGTTCCTAATTTTCATACAAGTTCATGTTTTTTTTGTCAATTTGCACTATTTGATTATAGCCGTTGCTCAGAGGATTGATTATCCCTAGTTTCTTTTTTCTTCCTTTTAGCTGTCTTCAGAACAGATATATTTCTTTAACGGGCAAAATCTATTTTTTTCACCCCTTTCGTGGTTGCACAAACAGTCACTGCAATAAAACAAACAAACACCAATGATATAAAATCAGGGTTATTACGACCCTTCTTTTTGAAAGGCTGACCTGTATAGTACTTTCAGTCGGACTGGAGCGTTTTCACTGCTTTAAATAAAGAGCACATAATCTTCTTGTGCAGAGGCAGAGACACTATTGATGTTTGTTTGTTCTCCACACTCAAACTGTGACAAAAAATGAATATATGTCACCAATTCGTATCGGTTTAATACAGTGTTAATTGTCACAAATCAGGTTCATTACTAACCTTAGCGGACAGGATGTTTTGCTTTCTTTTTTTTGCGAGTCTGCTTCTATATTTGATAGTCTTAATGAGGAAGCTGGTTTGCGTTATTAATGTTGGTCATCTGATTAATTGTTTTGATATATTTTTCATTTATGGATTTGTCACGGAATCTGTAACATAATGGGGGTCATTACGACCCTGGCGTTAAGGGTTTAATGGCGCCGTAAAATGTGTCGGCGCCGTTAAACCCTTAACGCCTGATTACGAAGTCCCTTTGCTGGACCCGACCTTAACGGCTGGTTTTACGGTTTTACCAGCCGTTAAAGTAGGGTGCCGCAAAGGGACCTCGGTGCTAATTACGGTACCGCAATTTGCAGTACCATACTTAGCACCTTCCCCAGTCCCATTGATCCCTATGGGGCAAGAATGGGGAAGGGCCAGGGTGAAATGGGGAAATACCGCCCCGCCAACCTTGGAATGGGGCGGTATTTCCCCATTTCACCATGGCGGACTCGTTACAACACCGGCACCAACCATGGTGCTAATAGCGCCATGGTTTAGCGCCGGTGTTGTAATGAGGGCCAATGTTTTTTTTTTTTGTTTTTTTTTTAATTTTATTTTTTACTTTTTTCTTTTTTCAATGTTATATTCCTTTATTCCTTTCTGCTCGAGTTTCAGCAGTTATATCGAATATACAAGTTTACACATGGAGGATTCATATTGTGTACGTGGTTTTAGCTTGCACATTGCTAAACTTCTAATTATGGAGATTGACACAATTCAACATCTCTATGCTGAAATCAGTATAATCTGCGCATGTGTTTTACACAAAAGATGCTCTGCGATCTTGAATGCTGTTTTTTTATTTTTTTTTGCACGCTATAGTTCGATACGGTATAACTTTTCACTTTGCATAGTTTGTTCCCCACAGATAAACTGTAAGGAAAAAGATGTTATTTTACTTGCGTCATGTTCTGTGTTTCTCTCTCGCATCACCCTCGCGTTCTGTTTCTAAAACAGTATCAGGAAAACCACGTCTGTCTACCGCATTTGCTTTTCCTGTTTGTCTAATGTTGAGATGTGTTGACTGTGTGTGAGGCAGAGTCTCCTGGTAAACTAGAGACTCATTCTAGACTTAGTGTGCGTCATTTATGTCCGCCATATTGTGTTGGCTATCCTGCATGCTTGTTGTATTATTGTAAGCGGGCCTGTTATCAATTTTATGTTTTCCTTTCATTTACTGTTGTCCTGGTCATTCGCACAGAGGCCCGTTGTTAGGTTATACAAGCTTACTGAAGTGAAACACATTTTCATCAACGTGTGCAGATAAGGACCGCTTTCCATCCATATGTGCATACTGTTAACACTCGTAATTTAGTTTTTACAAGTCCCTCAAAGTTGTAGTACCCTAGTTAATCTTTGGAGTTTTTTACCAATGCAAACACCTCAATTTTTGTAAATCCATTTACAAGGTGTATTTTTTATGTTGTGTAGGCAAACAAAAAGAGCATGATTTATCTCCGCATAATCTTATTTATGTGCTGTTTACTACCAGATATTATTGCATCTGGAAACTCCAGATCTGTAGATATTCACACTAATTTCTAGTATACTGACCTATTTACATGAACATTCACCATTCTACTGAGGAATTTAAGCATTTCTTTACTGTGTTTAGATTGTAAATCCACCTTGGTTTGCGTTTTTTCAGTATGAGGTCTCTATTCCGCCCCCCCCTCTTTTTGATGCAGGAACTGTTTGTATCACAAACCAAAAGAGATCAGTGGATTTGTGATTGAGGCGAATGTAGTGTGCCACTAACGGTTTGTTATCGATCTTGTTTCTAATACACGCCTTATGTTCTCCTATGAATTGTCTTACTGGGCGTTTAGTTTTTCCAACATGAAGTAGGTCACAGGGGCATTTTATCGTGTATACCCCCCCCATTGGGATAGACAATTGGTAAAAGTGTTGAATGTCTGATATTTTCCGTTCAGATTGATATTATTAGTCAAGGGACAGGCTGAGAATTTACCACATATGAAATGGCCTACTACAGGGGATAGGTCCCATAGAGTTTTTTTTGTTTTTGTGGCTGTGCATTTATCCTCCTGGTATGTGTGGACCACACTATCGTTGATGTTCCTCTGTCTTTTAAATGCAAATCTAGGTGGTGCCGGGTTGAAGTCAGCAGTCTTCATAATATGACCGTTTTTTAGAATGGTTTTGCCTAAGTGACTGCTTATGGGGCTATATTTGCTCACGCAAGTGTTTTATTTATTTATTTCCACATTTGTTTTTTGGTTCTGGTTTCAAACACATGTTGCTATTGGCATTTTTGGCTCTTTTATATGCAATATGAGTTTGTTGTTTGGGATAGCCTCTGACTGAGTTGTTTCTATAGGACTTTCCCATGTGTTATATAGTTTGATATTTGGGTACAATTTCTCTGGATTCTAAGAAATTGTCCGACTGGAAGGTTATTTTTCCGGCTTGCTTGGTGGAAGCTGTGGTATTCTAAGAGCATGTTCCTATCTGTCGGCTTCCTGAATAACAATGTTTCCAGGCAGCCCTCTTGTAATTTTCTCTAAATCTAAAAAGGGCATCTTGTAAAGGTCATAGTTCATTGTAAACTTAATGTGTCTATTCTGCTGGTTAAGCCAAGTTGTGAATTGGACCAGAGTTTCCACGGAGCCTCACCAGGTGACAAAAATATCATCAATATATCGATGCCATGAGATGATATTGTTGGTGTAGGGATTGCTTGAGTGATATTTGGATTTATCTTCAGAGTGTCCAAATGTTGGCCCCATACTAGTCCCGTGTTTCTGATTGTAGTATGAGACTTCGTAAAGGAAGATGTTTTCGATAAGTGCTAGCCTCGTACATTCTAGCATGAAGGCAGTGGGTACTTCTAAGATGGTAGTTGTGGGTTTATTGAGATATTGTTCAAGTACCCGTATACAGTCAACTTGGGGGATGGTTATATGTAGCGATACTACATCTAGGGTGACCAGTCGGTCACCTGTAAGGGTATGTAGATCTTGCACAGTTTTTATCATGCTCGTACTGTCTTTGACGTATGAGTGCATTTGTTGGACAAAAGGTCTTGGGAACCAGTCTACATAGATGGATAAAGGTTCTAAAATCGAATCAATTGCAGACAATATTGGTCTCCCTGGTGATTTTGTCAAATCTTTATGGACCTTCGGTAGCAGATAAAATGCTGGCGTAGTTAGATTTGACTTAATAAGGAAGGACTTCTCGTCTGGACAGTATGCAACCTCCTGCATGATTTGTAGAGTAGTATGAAACCTCTGACTAGCTGTGGCCATGTCATGGGCATGACTTGGCACTTAGCATCAGTGCTTCGGAATGAGGTAGGTACCACCCACTGGTCACATCCAGAGATGTATCTCCTTACCAACAAACCGTCTTGGATTCGGAATATTTTGGGAAACTTCATCAACACCCGGAAATCCTCTTTCCCAATGTAATCGGTTTGCCGTCAGAGGAACATTCACGGGGTCCTCAATGTGCTGGTAACATTTCTCAATAATCGGATCCCCCTTTTTGTGAAATGATTAAATCAGCATCTGGGGTCTCCTTACTCCACTGGGCAGTTGAGGGTTCATTGTGAGCAAGTATTTTTTCGGACCTGGTGACAGCAGTGACCTGGACTTCCCTCAACAGGGAATCTATCTGAAGGTGATCCCCTTTAATGGCTCCGGCTTTGGCCAACTGATCAGCCAGGTTGTTTCCAGTTTTTTCTGGACCCTCTATTCTGGAATGACCCTTAATCGATATTTTGTATGAGTTTGCCATGCTTAAGTGGTTTATTGTTGGCACATAGCATGCCTCTGGTCCTCTAATTGATCAGGTGCTCCACTAACCCGTTCCGGACATAATCTGAATCGGTCATTATAACCAGTTTGTGGAGTCGGTGTTGTAGTGCAGTGAGTGTGGCCTGGTGAACTGCCACCAACTCTGCCACCTGATTATTGCATGGACCGATTTTGTACCCAGCAGAGGGCACCAGGGGATCATCCACCCAGGCATTCCCAACGCTGGCCACCAGTTTTGTTTCCCCATTGGCAACATGATAGGAGCACTGGTCCACATAGACTGTGGGCATCCCCTTGCACGTGTCTTCTTCATAGACCTTGTGCAAGCAATTCAGGTACGCCTCCATGTTGTCTTGGGTTTTGAGACTTTTGTCCTCGAGACTGGTTTCTCTGGCACAATCATGCAAGTCAGCCAGACCTTGCGGGAGGGGATTCATCTTATTTTGGCCATATCTGACCTCCATAGGAATGCCTTGCATGGACTGAATCCAGGAAGTGATTCTGGAATTACTCATGTTTCTGGGCCAGATTCTGCCACTTTGGAGGTATTGCAAAGGCTTGTGCGGAGTCTCCACTATGATGTGCTCTCCCTGGATAAACGGGCAGTAATTGTTCAATATGCACACTGTTGCCAGGAGTGCCTTCTCACAATCGTTGAATTTCTTTTTTTCTCCACAGAGGATAAAGTCTTTCTCACATAAGAGATTACTTTATTGACTTTGTCGTGCTTTTGATATAATACTGTATGTATTCGAGAACCCCGTCTTCAAGAAGAACACCTTGTTTCTGACCACGTAAGCTAGGCAAGGTGCTTGTGAGAGGCTTCTTTTGAGTTGTTTGACTGCCTCGGCTTGTTCTGGACCCCACTCCCACTTGACCCCCACCCCCTTTTAACAAATGGACCAGGGGTCTTGTGACCTCTGCGTAATCCTCAATGAACTTCCAACTGTAGTTTGTCAGTCCAAAAAGGCTCTTTAGTTCATGAGCATTGTGGGGTCTTTTAGTTTTTGTAGTGCTTCCACTTTCTTCGCCTGGGGACAGAGACCCTCAGGAGTGATTTCATGTCCCAAGAAGCTTACACAGGTCCTACACCACTGTGCCTTCTGGAAGGACACTTATGCTCTGGCAACCTTCAACTAGGTCAGAACATAGTGGATTTCTGCTATGTGTTCCTCCACAGTTGAGCTTTTAATGAGTACATCATCCACATAGGCCAGGTTACCCCTTTCACACAAGGAAGATGTTGAATTCATTTCCGGATTTTATGTATCCAAAGGGAGTTTGGGTCCATATGTACTGCTGCCCCCGAAGGTAAAGGCCAGCTTGTACTGGTCCAGCCTACTGACGGGTACGGTCCAGTATCCACTGGTCAGGTCAATGGCGGTGTACACCCTTGACCCCTGGATCTGGGCCAATCCCTGGTCAATGTAGGGAAGAGGTCATCGGGACATGTGGACCCATTGTTCAGCTCCCCAAGGTCTACGCAAAGTCTCCATTAGTAGTTTGGTTTTAAAATCCCCAGTACCAGATTATCCCATGGGATAACTGTGGACTGCACAAATTATCCCATGGGACTCTAGATTTCGTATGGTTTTTGTCAGGGACTCCACAGATGCGAGAGGCAAGCGATTTTGCTTCACGAATACAGGAGTCATTCTAGGGTCTGTGGGAGTTGAGGTAGTATGTATCTCAGTGCGACCAGTCATACGAGTCCACAGCAAAGATATCTTGAAAATGTAAACACCCGTTTCAACTTTTGCTTTTGTTCCCCAGTCTCACAGGCATCAGCGAGGTTGACCCGTTCTTCAACCATCTGCCCGATGCCTGGGAAGACCTCTGGTTTTGCAATCTCATCAGCCTCTTCCAGCGGTGTGGAGATATCCGTGGTGAGGGTGTTGATCTTGAATGAAGGTTTCTTGTAGGAGAGGCAGTCCTTATGGACCTGGAATATCACCTCATCCATCTTGAAGTCACAGGTCACCTCTCCCCCCCCCCCCACTCCCAGAAAGGGCAGGAAGAGTACACCAGGAAATACCCCCCCTTGTCAGGTGAAGATCCTTTCTGGCGGGATGTTATTGTCACAGTCATAACAGTCATTGGGGATTGGTCCTATGATTTCATTTCCTTGGAAAAATGCTGGTCATGGTCATCAACTGCCATTCCTGTGAAGCTGTCTGCACCCAGAGTGATACTCCTAGGGTCGCTGTTATCCACCCCTATTAGAATGATGTTGTGCTGTAAGTCCACTAATGGTTTTGGGTTTAAACCCAACCCCTGCTGTTGGAGTTGGGAATTGAGGTGTACATAAGCGTCCAGGTTTTATAGTTTCTGTCTTCTTTTAATCTTTAATTCAAGTGGGAATTGTTGGGTCCGTCCTGGGATGGTGACCTCATCTCCAATTAGAATTTCAACTGCATATGGTAGCAATTGGGCTGACAGAAATGCCTTTTCAGAATCATCAAAGCCTATAGGGTTGCCCCCTAGTCGGGACCAGGCCTTGTAATTTATGAGGTCTAAATTAATTGTGAACTTATTGACAATGTCACTGCCTAACTAGAATGCAGCAGGGACATCTTGCAGAACCCACCAATTATGCTCTGTTTTTATCACCTATAGGAATATTTAGCATACACTTGCTAGGCAGGACTAGTTTGGAATTGAATTTCCAGGCCCATTTCCCACTTGCCAATCAATTTAAATGTTTCCTGAACAATGCTTCGCTGATAAAGCTTTTTCCATTATTTAGGCAAACTCTGGCGAGAACAGGATCCCTCCCCTCATGTAACTGAATAGGGAGGAATAGCTATTGACCCATTTTCTGAATATCAGCCAAGCTTTGAGCTGGTTTTTCATCCCTTTTGACTTGGGATTTTTAAATTGGGGATCGGTATAACATTTCAAGTTATTTCCTTCCAGTGTGGAATACCACTTGAAACTGGAAGGAAGGTTGATTTTCAGGAATGGAGAGGAGTTCCCATCACCGGTCTGTTGTCCTACAGCAATTACAGTAATGGTAGGTATTTGTTTTGGAAATGGAACTAAATATTGTCCTTTTATTTTTTTGTTCAACCGTGTGATATGTGCCATTTAAACTGACATAGTTTATGCTTTGTATTAATTTTATTGGCAGGTTAGTCTGAGTCCGAAGTACCTTGTTCACAGTCTATCAGGGGAGACAACCCCCGAAGGAGGTCATTCCGTAATAGACATAGGGTTCCCTCTGGAGTCATTAATATGACCGGGTGTTGCACTTGTGTCACCCAATTTTAACACAGTCCCCCTCAACAGGAATTTCATTCCCGACGAAGTTCTGGAGTTGTCCATGAAGAAGGGTGAGAGGGATCTGGTGCCTCTCCCCCTTCCTGAATTTAGCTGCTCAAAAGCCCTTTTGGACTGAAGAGTGGCTTGGGATTCAGTGCCCACCAGTGCTAAAAATGCACATTGCTGTTGCACTCGGACAGGGGCGTATAATCTTAACTTCTTTCTCCTCCAATGGGCAAAGGCAATAGGCATTTTGGGAAAGCTGGGCGGTTAGTTTCTTTTTGTGGACTCAACACAGTGGGGGTTTGGACAGTGTTCTGTGTCTAAGTTTGGGAATCTGTAAAGAAAATTTGGCATCCTGAAATAGATGAGTTTTTGGAATCCCCTTTTTCCCTAGATTCTGTGCTGTCCCCTTTTACCTGGCAGCAGTGACTTCATTTTGTGGGGAGGATCCCTCCGTGATCATTATGTTCTCTGGAGGACAATTCTGGGGTTCAGGTATGGGTGATTCTGAATCAGTCCCCATATCTACCCAGTCTCGGTTTCGGTCTCTTGGGACCCATTTTACTTTGGGAGGACCACCACCGTCCTTGAAGGAGAAGACTTTCTTCCCAGAATCCTCCAAGGATTCTTCCCCTTCAAACTGAAGGACACTGACTTCCTCCACAAAATGGGTATTTTTGGTCTTTGTCTCTCCTACCCACTGTCTGTTCCCTGGCTTACAGATTTTTGGGGCAGGAGATTTCTTGTTCTGTGGTGTCTAGGGGCTTTTCACGGGTGAGGAAGGAAGCTTCCTCTAGGGCTTTACACCCCCCTTCCTCCCGTGCCGCCTCCTCTGGAACTGGTTGTTTGTTGGGGTTCTATCCCCGTCATTGTGGGGTGCCAGACCCTTGGTTTGAGCTATTCTGTGCCGCCATGTTCATCTGAGGGGTCTGCTGAGTCCTCAAAATGCGACTCAGATCTTGAGTTAGGTTCTGGACCTGGTGCTCCATTTTGGTTGCTCTCAGGAAGGGTAACTATCCCTTCTCCAGGAGTAACCTGGATACTTGGTGTTCCCCTGGTTGACCCCACCCCCTTGGCCTCCCCTCTCCCGGATTTGGTGATCTGGACTCCTGAAAGCGGGGATAGTAAGGAGGGTTGTCCTGGATGTTGGGGTTTTGAGGGTACCTAGGGAAAAAACTTAGCCCAGAATTTGGGAGATTACTGCCCTCCTGAGGGAAGTTGGGAGGGAAGTACCGTGGGGCCATACTCACCTGATTGGACCCCCCCCCCCTTGGGCCGGGGGAGTCCACACATACCCACTGATGGGTCTGTTGCCCTTGTACCTAGGGCTGATGAAATTGCTAGAGTTAGGGGGCAAATTTATGGGGTACCCTACCGGACTACCACCTGCTTGTGATTGGTCAGAGGGTCTTTGCCTCGGATTTGGTTGGCTTTGGGAAGGAGTATTTTTAGGCCCCCCATTTCTAGTTCCAAAATGGGGGCAACCTTCACCTCCGCCACCTTGGCAGCAGCGGGGGTGTTGGTTGGTTTGGGATTTTTTGTTGGATTTTTGTTTTCTGCAAGCTTTTGGAGCTTGTGGATCTGGGTAGCTTGCTCTATTACCCAGTCCAGGGTCCTTTTATCATGGAAATCTCTTACCAGCTGTGTCATGATATATTTTGGGAGTGCATGAAAATGGGTATTGATGAATTCCCTACTATTTGGCTGCACCCGCCTAGTAGTTTGCAAAAATGCCCGCTTTAGCTCCTGAACTATTTCGCTTGGGGCTTGATCCTCTCCACACTGCAGATTGTAGGCCGCCTTGCAGGCCTTCTGGGGGTTTCTTTGAGTGGAGAAGAGCTTCAAGATGGCCACCTTGTAGGTGGACCGGTTTGGATCCTCCAGCCCAGCAAAGAAGCTGGAGCACTCTGGAGAGAACGCCCATTTTGCAAATTCTATGGAATTCTGGTTATTTTTATGTCAAAAGATGTCATCTGATCATATGGCTCCAGATGCTCCCAGACAGAGTATTTGGCATTCTTGTGGTACAAAGTCATGAAACTCCCGATAGCTTGATCTGTTTAATGGGGTCTTTCACCAGAGTCCTCTTGTGTTTTTTAGCCTTCTTTTGCCGATGCACCGAGTCCATTCGCCCTCAGACTCAGAGCTGCTGCTATTTGAGGTCCCCTCGCCATCCTCTAGGCCCTGCCAAATTCTTCGAGTTTGGGACTCTCTCTCAGAACGATGGGGCCTAATTCTTCTCCCCTGTTGTACTTTGGACTCTCTGGGTCACTCCCCTTGGACTCCCTCTTTCGCACAGTAGATTAGTCTTCTGACTCTCGCTGCTTCCAAGTATGGTGGAGAATCCCCCCCACTGTCCTGATTGGGTGGAGGTTTTTCAGGGCCTCAATTAATGCTTCTTTTTCCTCTGCAAAACAAACCGAGTGGTCCCTTTGTAGATGATGTGTCTAGCTCCCCGATTGGCTCCTCATAGGAGCTTTCCTGGTCAGATACATCAGTCATAATATTTTCTAACCTGTACAGGGATGCCCTTCCATCAATCACTGATGGGCAGTGACCGCCTGTTCAATCATGCAGGGCCTATGCTAGGGAGAATTCTCTGTTAAGGCTAATTTCCCAAACCTAGTGAGTCCCCCAGCAGCTTTGCTGGATTTTTGGGGTTTGTTTTTTCTCCTGCTAAGAGTGAGACTCTCTTTCTCCCACTCTTAGGCATGATTTGAGAGTGTCCTTTTATTTTAATGTGTTTTATGCGCTATGGGGTCTTTTACTCCATAGGGCTTCATGTGTTTTTGGTATGTGTGATACACTGCACCCATAGTGCATTAACACAGAGGTGTCATAGTGACCCCCCAAACATAGACTCCATACCCTGGGACTGACTACTGTCTCCCAGGGCATGTAAAGTCACCATTGACTTTATTAGTTTTAAATTGTGAACAGAACCAGTACAAACCATCATATTGTGGAAGTAGGGGTAATTCGATTGCCCCTGGGTCTGTTTTTCAAGGGGGCACTGTCCAGTCCCCCTTGTCGAGTTTATCAGAGATGGTGGCAGTGGATTCCACGCAAAATATTCCACCGGAATATTTCCTATGGGATTTTCCCATTGATTTTAAACGCACCACTTTTTGGTGCAATGTTAAAGATACCACTGGGTTATTTATTACATTTTAATTCCCTGGTTGGGTCTTTTTGCCAGAACTCTGTTCTAAAATGGCGTTTGTGTCTGTCTCTGTGACTCCAACTAGGTTTGAGCCCTTTGTTCCACTATTTTGGCGGGCTTCTCCACAGAAGCCCTCCAAGTGGTGCCACTCTGTCTGGGCTTCTTAGGAGGGGCGTAGAGGGGATTAGGCACCCTGGACTGCGTTGCCTCGGCAACCCAAGTCGCACTCTCTTCTGATTGGCCCAGTGGTGAGCCGCCCGGCTCACCCCTTAGCATGTGCGATTGACAGCTACGCTGATGAATGGGGGTTTTGCTGCATAAAAGCAGGGCCTTTGGGACTGGAACTTCAGAAGTCGCCACAGGACCTAAGAATCTGACGAGGAAGAAGCTGAGCCATCTGCAACCCGACGACACCACCGGTGAAGCCCTGCTGCACGAACTCACCACTTTCCAACGACTGGGAACATCTTCATCTGGAGAGTCTGTCCCCCTTTGAGCTGGGAGGAACAACCAGTTTGCCTTCTTTTTGCTCCCAGGAGCGTTCCTTAGTCAAATCGCCCGTGCCAAGCACCCCGGAGGCCGGATAGCCAAGCTTGCCACTTTTGACCATGAATAAAAGGACCGCACCTTTTAATCGGGAACTCCGCGGCTGGTTTCATCCCTGGGCAGTGCAATGACTCCAAACTTCCTCTATGACGAGATCCTCCCTTCCTCTGACTGGAACACCGAGCTGCAACCACTGCCAGGAACAACTGCCCCCTGCTGGAACTTCCTTCCCATTTAAGGTACTGTGTCCTGCCTGGCCTCCCTTTCTACAGAGTGCTCAAGGTGTCCCCTAAATCCTTGTCCTCTATACTGGGTCGGCCCCAGACCTGCTAACTGAACTATTCCACTTCTTTTGTGACTTTTCTGCAAAGACTTTAAGTGCATTTCCACTGTTTGATCTTGGGCACATTCCGCCTTGCTCTCTCCAAGAGTGGGCCTGGCCTACGTACTTTTTACTCTACAGTAGACCCTGCCTTTCTTGACTTGCTGTGGTTTCTTAAAAGTGTTGGTATTGTAAGATTTCCATACTATGCCTTTTCTCTCCCTTTTTAACTGAATTATTGGAGTGCTATCTAATGTTACGTGCTCACCTCTGATTTGCAAATAAGTGGTGTCTTAACTTAGACTTGTCGAATAATTTAATTAGGGAGGTGTATATACTTCTAGTGACTGTGTTTGAACTTGCTCGACATATTAGTGCCAGTGTATTTTTACAAGTGTGTTTTTAAAGAAATAATTATATACTTTTATACCAAAGCTCTGGTCAGTGTTTTTGTTTGTGCTACTGTCTTTTAGTACCTAATGTGTATACTCTATATACTGCTTAACTCGTCTTGAGAGAAGTCTGACTGCTCAGCCACAGCTACCAGGTAAATCTGGGTGGTGCAGACGGCTACCAATTGGGTTTACTGCCAACACATGTAGTCTTAATCTTTTTGCAGTGTTCCCTAAGGGAACTGCACATGATTCTGCCTAACAGCCTACTTGAGTCTGACTATGGTCCCCGGTTATTGTGAATTGGTGGACGTGAAGTCAGCAGTGCCTTGTCAAAGTGGTAAATGGGTTTGAGGCCCTTGGTAGAGAGGGCCCCTCACTGTGGTCAGCAATGGCCCTGTCGCTCTCTTTGTGTTCGGGGTCCCTCAAGTTTCGACTCAACCTAACACACTCTTTTTCTAACAGTTCAAGTCTCTCCCTCTCAGTCCCGATCTCCTGACGATGGGCAAAGGCCTGAGCCTTTTACTCGCCGGGCTTGACTTGCCTCTTTTACCTTCCCTTGGGGTGCTACCTGGTTCTGGTGTCACCTGTTCTCATCACAGAGGGCCTAATTTCTTTTCTGGGCCTCTTGTGTTGCATAGAAATACGCAGACCATTTTTGTTGCAGGAGCTGCCTCTCCTGTCTCTGCACATTTTTGGCCTAGGTGGTCTCTTCTAGATCACCTTCTACTTGTCTTGTGTGCCCCATTTAAGTTTTCATGTTAGGTTTTTAGGTAGTCAGTCCAGAAGGTCTGACTCTTTTCTGTAGGTCTGTCTTTAATTTTCACACTTCCTGGCCTAGAGCATAATTTTCCTGACGCAGTGTGCTAATCTGTTCAGTCAGTTGATCTTTGTTTTACAGCGCCTAACTTCTGGCGTTCTGGCCCAAATTCTGTTTGGGAATGAACTGTTTCAATTATTCATTTATTATTCTCCTATTTCTCAATCTGATTTTGTAGGGCGTCTATGTCCTCCAAGCAGACGCTATGTTATTTGTTGCTTTAATTTGCATTGACTCTTTCAGGGGAATCAACCTTTTCCTGACACTCTTCTTTTAATGTAGCTAATTGGGCCTCTTGCTCTGAATTGATTTGTTGTACTGTCAACTCTTCTTTTAACTGTTTGAGGTTTTCAAATTCTTCCTCAGAATTTTGGCTCTTTTGCTATTTTATTATTTTTGTTTTGATTTTAAAAATATGTTTTTTTTACCCGTTTTAATTCACTCTGGATTTGGTGTAAGAGCTCTGACTAGTTCTGCGCAAGGGTTTTTCCTCGATACTTTTCTTCTATGTGGAAAAAAATTGTACTCAGTGAGTTGGACCAATTTAAGCTGCTCCTCTTTGATATTCTGAGTCATATAAAACTCAGTCAGCTCTTGATGAGATAGGCCACTGTCCCGCCACACATCCATGCTTATGGAGGAGACCTGTTGCATCATGTCTGATAGCCAGGCCTCCTGATCTTGCTCTGCCCATTCCCCTCTAATGAAAAGTTTGGACAGAAGGTGCTGCCTAGCGTTGTTTATCTCAGTGGTGCTCATTATGAAGTGTTCTTCCTTTATTTAATTATTTATGCAGGGACAAATCTGTATTCTGCTTTTGTCTAGTTCATGGTCACTTTTACTTTATTTTTACGCAGAGGCCTGATACTCTGGGTATATGTTTTGGAATGGCACTTTTACATTGTAACAGTTTTCTAACCACAATAAGTATCACTAGCTTTGTTGGCTTAGCCTGCTGTGTGAAGCTGTCACTGGTGGAAACACTTACCTCAATCCCGGCACAAGCCCCCACTGTGTAGCGGATTATTACACTGCACACTCCAGCCAGAGACTTCTTTCCCTGAAACTGAAGGTGGCGCACAATAAAACGCGCCATTTTATTTTTAATCTGAACCCTAGCTTCTTTTTGAGAAGGCACCCAACCCGTCTCCCAGCCACCTTGACAAATACTTGTGTCACAATGGACCATGAACCAGTCCAGTGTGTCGCAATGAAATATTTATTTATTTTCAGAATTCAAATTAAATGTTTTAGCAAAACAAAACTTAAGGCAGCAGCCACCACGGTGTGGCAATACAAATGCAAAATCTGATAATAGTTAATTCTCTCCTAACACAATGTACATACACCATTTTAAGAGAAATGGAAACAAAATCACTTTTCTTTACTATCAGGTGGCAGATAGGTTATGCACTCCCCCTGCAACACGTTTCCCAAACACTTGCTGACTAAATTTTGTGTGGATGTAAAGCAGTGGCAAGGAGTTAGAAAGAAGAGGGGAAACATCATTTTTTAAATTCGACCCACCACCCCAGAATGGGAAGCCAAACGAAAAATGAAAATCTTCAAAATGGGCGAAATGGCATACTCAGATTTACAGTTTGCTTATCGATCAGTTTACACTTGTGGTAGGATCACTAGGACAAAATTTGTGTGGCTGTGCTAAAGAGACAAGGAAGCTAACAGGCTACTGAGCAGGGCACTAAAGCAACATGGACATAGGTGAGAATCGCCTTTGGGAAGGAAAACAATGCAGCAAAATCACACACGGCAGAATTGCAATTTCTTATTTAAAATGGGCTTTAAACTGCAAACGGGTAAGAAACTGGGCTTAGCAATCAAAGTCGGAAATTGTTTTTTGGGATGGGAAACAGACATGGAGCAGATAGGATTGTAAAGGGAAAGGATAACTGTTCATAGGATGTTAGTATGGGTTTTTCTATAGGAAATGCAAATCGGATTTTAAAGAAAAGCAAAGAAATGACACATTTTGTTTTTGTTGCACAATGACCGGTTATCCTGAAACTATATTTTAAGGACTATAATTAGTAAAACAATTTGGCAAAATTGGTGGTTTTGAATGGCAACAATAATTAATGTGAATTTTCAATCTGAAATGAATTGATTTACTCCAAATGCTACTAGGGATTTACACAGGTAACAGAAAGAATTAGAAAGATGCTAACTGATATAGATGAACACAGATTCATCTAGGGAAAGGGTAAATGGAGGATACTGACAATCTGGGGAAACTACTAGGGCTTTTATAGGATTTGTATGGGATTGAACAGGATACAAGGTAACAGAGCGGGATATGCAGTTTTGGGGTACGTGAGGATGTGATAATTACAAAGTACACCTGATTAGGGTAATTAGGACAGCCAGCAAGGTCTCTGGATCGCAGGCTAAGAATCGGTCACAGTCAGCAGGGTCAAGAGCTCTGGTTACTGGGTCAGCTAGGCTTTCCGGCATGTGTCAGCTGCACAAAAAGGTCTGGTCACTGTGGACAGTGGAATGGGTCAGCTGGGCAAAAGGTCTGGTCCTGGATTCTCCTAAAGGGGATCAGCAGCCTCTCCTCTTTTCTCCCTGGGTTACTAAGTATGCCTGGGTCTGGATGGGTAGTTTTGCCTGGACCTGGATCAGTGGTTTGTCTCTAGGTTTGGGTCTGAGTCAGAAGGTCAGGAAGTCTGTCAGTCAGGAAGCAAGCAAGTCAGGAAGTTCATTCAGTGCAGTACCTTGTGTCTCTCGGCCTCCTGCTTATATAGCCAGAGTGACATCCACCCATATCGTAAATGTCTGAAGTTTTTTTAACTTGCCCATCAAAGGGGATAGGCTAGGCTATTTGTGTCGCCTCCTCCTTCTGGGCTGATTGGTTTGGGGGGAAGTGACCTCAGTTTAAGTGTGTGCGTTTTATGGCTTGCTTTGTCTCACCAGTTACATTTTACCAAAAATAGGTTATGGAGCCAGTTCTTCATATTTACAATAGTCCCCTTCATAAAAGTCAGATAGGCAAATCATATATTTCACAAGGAAAATGCTGGTTCGAACACCAATTCTGTGCGATGTTGCCTCGTCCTTGGGCACAATTTTGCAGTTTTCAGGAGAAACATAATATCTAAAATTCTGCAAATGGCTGCACATATGCATACTAGTATTTGGCATAGTTCCCCAAGTTTAATATTTGTGCCATTTATGCTTCCTCCAGAAATGCATTTTTCCTGCCACTTCAGTTTAACACATGTCAGAGAGATGCACATAGCCTTATTGTGCTTGTCCAAAAATAACATTAAAACTGACATAATATCACATTACTGCTTATTCAGGTTGCGGGGGGGGAAAAATGTCCTAATATGAAAAGGTATTTAAATCAAATGGGCTGAATTTGTCCCAACTGTGGGTGGTCTTTCCAACCCCCAGCCAAAACTGTCTTCCTCCGAGGTCAGCTTGGACCAGGGTTTCCATTACTCCCCTTTGAAGACCTCCAGTGGGTGATGGGGTGAATGAAGAGGAAATCACACCTCTGGGCCAAAAACACAGGTCTTCACCCTTCCTTTGTCCTTGGGGGCAGCTCTGCCTGGCAGTTTGGGAGAACCTGCAATTATCACACTGTCGGGTCCATGGAACAGAGCACATGACCTTGCATTCTCAGTTCACGGGTAGATGTAATATTCGCCCTTCAGCCAAACCGGTTTGATAGAAAATGCCTTGGCCTCAGCCAGTCTGTTGAAGTCCTTTTTTGGAGAGGGGGAAACAGAGCACAATATGCATATATTTGCAGCCTCTCTCCCTACATGTACAATTGTTTCTGTGTGAGCTGCAGTATTATATCACATTTAATTTTCCCAATGTCATTTTCTGCTTTGCAAAAGCAGATTTACCCATGTTAATTTTCTCTCCTGTTCATTTCACAAAATGCGTTTTTTACACATAGCGTCCTTGACCTTTACTTTCTCAAGAACTTTTTATAGATCTGGTCAGTTTCTGGACACGGAGATGTGCTTGAAAATGGTTTCTTGGTAATTGACACGAGGCAATAGAGCACATCTTTCCTTCTGAAGTACTTTGCATGCATTGATTTATTTTAAAAAGTAAATACAAGCTGTGTGGACTTGAAGCAGAATTCTTTTGCTTTTCGTGGACTTTACTGATGAAACAATGCCTTTCTGTGAGGGATGGCCTTATTTGATGGTGTTCACAATGAAATACACGGACAGGGCTGTGTTTTACTAGAACAAAATTGTGTGATGTTTGAAATGAAAGTAGCACCAATGTGATGCCATTTTAAATGTAGGCCATTTTCCTGTGCAACCTTGAATGTTTAAATGACAAAACAGCACTGCAGAGTCATTCTGGCTTTCAGTTTTCTCTGGATCCACGTGAATGCCAACACAATGCAGCTATTCTTGGGATGGCTGTGTTCCACTCTCTACCCATATGTACTCAGCAGACAAAAGCACAGCCATTTTATTTTTGGGTGACTGCTGAAATGCAGTTTTTGTTGTAGGGAATTTCTGTTGGGGCTGTTAAATGTATCCCATAATTGTATCAATGAGCCGCCACCATCCCCACCCCAAGGTTTTAGTTCTTGAGCCCAATTGATTTTATGACCCCAATAAGACCGTTGAAACTACTTACTCAAACTGTCTCATAGCCTTCTGGTAAATGGGGTCTGCTTCGATCACACTATAATTTGCCCTGTCCACTGCAGGCCCAATCCATGCCCTGACATAATTGAAACCCGATGTCACAGCAGTAGACCTTCTGTGGGTGTGGTGCTTAAAAAAAATAAACACTGTTTGGAGACTCCTCCTTTCTGTGCATTGTTTATTGGGTGTCTCTTTAGAGTATCCTTTCCTGTCTAGATATAATTTCCTGAACCTGTTTCTGTATTTGAGGCCTGGGCATGCGCACACTGAGAACCAGCACCTCCTCATCTAAAATTCTTCAGAAGCAAGAGCCTGTGTACCGCATGCCAGTAGATTATGTTGCAGCCGTTTTACACTCATCCAAAAACGTTGTTGTCCGAAGTATGTATGGTTTATGGTTATTGACATTTTAATGTTGGGGTGAGTGATGTGAAAATGAAGCCATGTATTTAGAGTCACACATACAGCCCTTTTTTA
Source organism: Ambystoma mexicanum (assembly GCF_040938575.1). Taxonomy (NCBI): domain Eukaryota; kingdom Metazoa; phylum Chordata; class Amphibia; order Caudata; family Ambystomatidae; genus Ambystoma; species Ambystoma mexicanum. The sequence goes on from NC_090928.1 coordinate 358,787,144, forward strand.
TCACAGACTTTTAAAATCAAATTGGAGATCTCTGATTACTGTTATATTACTGAAATGCTCTAATTTAATACGAAGAAAACCATGAACACTCATTAGTGCTATTTCACCCCTTTCCCACTCTCATGGGTATTTTGAAAGATTACAATAGGAGTGTACCAGACTGTCCATCTTGGAATGATAACCTTCTATCAGGAAATTACTGTATGGTTAGTCTAGTATTGCTCCTTTTTTAAATACAAGTGAGGTGGTGCGAACAGAATGCCTGCAGCACAAGGCCAGTGGTCCCTCAGACTCCAGCGGGCTGGTCACACAGCAGTGTGCCAATATTGACAGTTTGAAACTACATTCTGGCAAGGCCTTCCCTAAATCCATGTGACAGAACTATTTTACTTGGGCAGCACCAAGGTTGCTTGTTTCAAATTAGAGTACTTCTGTAAAGTACTTCAATTACTGTTAGGAAAGATTCTGTTTGGACACCATAGACTGACTTTGACATAGAAGCTCAGCTGCACTCTGGGCTTTTGCTCACTTTTTATGGGCAAACTGACATGCCCTTAAGACAGTCAGTACTGGGAGAATTATTTCCCTTAGTCCTTTTCCAATGTTGCAACTTTTCTGCAACATGTAACAAGTGTGCAATGTATCTTACCATACAGCACACTTGGGTCTGTAGTCATTTCCAAAGGCCCTAGATACTCCCGATGGACTTTTTGTGCAGATGTGTCATCGACAGGGCTGGTGGCAGCTATCTTTTTGCATTATTTCTAACCCTTTCCTGCCCTGCTAACCGCGTTTGGCACAAATGGGTGGCCTGGCTCCAAAATGGCCATGCCACAAGGTTCTTTGTCCTCTCCTTTGGCCATCTTGACCCTTCACCTTCCCCAGGTCAAGTTGAAACGGGTGAGTCCTTATTTGGTCATGCATTTTCCCGTGAAACGCAATGCTTTCACAGGCTTCTGCATGCCTTGTGTGTGTGCCTCCAGGATGTGGGATGGAAAGTCTGGTTCCAATACACATCCTGGGTGCAGAGAGTCTGGAGTGCCATGAATGACTGGGACCACCGTGATCTGTGATTGGTCCACCTATGGAGTGGGTGGTTGTCAGCAGATCTTGCATTGGTTCCTCTTCATTTTGGCACAAAGGGAACTTTGGATAAGAGGAAGCCAAAAACGCCCATACCATGTTCTCACGGAATGAAGGAAGGGATCCAAGTATCCTGAAACTACAAAGCCGAGTTCAGGAACTGTTGGTGACCCGCTGGAATGTTTGGCACACTGAGCCCGCTGTCGTACCGTGAGACCTCTCTGCATCTGATCGTCCTAGAAGGTCTACGAAGACGCTTCGACCCATTGGAATAGTGGAACTATTCTCGGCACCTTCACCAAGACCTGCAAGTAAGCTTTCTCTGAAGTGTCCCTGGGCCAACAAGTGGGCTGACCAGCTTACCCAGTTGCCTTGCTCTGTCACCGCTACCCTTTCAAGGAGGCCCTCGAAACTTGGTATACTGCTAGCTCTGTGTCCGTGGTCCCCTCACACCGAATTTCATACACTTGGCGTTCCCAGGACTGAAGTGAGACGAGTGCGCCATGACTGGAGTAAACTCGGTTACCATGTTGCCCAGCTGCAGCAACGATCATTGCAGCTGCGCTGCATTTGTGACCCTCTTGCCCCTGAAGCCTGCTGCAGTGGAACTGGGGTGATTCATCCACCCAGAACGGAGAAATTGCCACTGTCCCGTTTGGGAATCATGACTGTATCTTCAGAACTGAAAGCCGCAGAGACGTAATTTTTGCCGCATTCAAACCTGCAAGCGAAGGGGACTGAACTGGCAAAGTTTGGGTCCGCTTGCGTCTGGGACCGGTGAGTACTTTAAACCTTAACCAGTGGCCCCTGGTGAAAGGGCCCCTTTTTATGCACAAGTGGCCCCTGCAGGCCCCTCTCCTTTCCACTGCTAGTCTGAACTAGCAACTTCATCCCAAACTCTGCAACTGCCTCTGCCTTCAAGTGGAGGTCCTCCTTTAATAGTGAGAACTTATTCTTCATCGCCTCATCCACCTTCCTGAGCTGCTAGAGACCCCACTTTGCCCATTGGGACAACCGTGTGCGCTTGCATTGCATGTACTATTGAGCACAAGTCAGCCCTCTTCTTTGAGCTTGGAATGCCTCTTAGTTGTATTGTTGATGTTGAAGGGGCCTAAAGACTACCTGCATTGCCTGTGTTCCTTCCCCTCTAGGTTGTGGACATAGTTTGTGCATTTAATCCTTTGGACCCCAATGGTCTTGTATATACATTGTATTGATAGTGTTATGCTGGTTTACTTAGTGTTACTGTGTTTCTTTTGCTGTGGTCTGAGTTACAAAGGCCTTCTAATAAATGTGTCTATAGTTTTAATATAACACCTGTCTGGGAGTATTTGTAAGTATCCTTGCTCTGTGTGCTCACCGAGGTCTTTCAGTCACCCTCACCCCTCCTTAGACCTAGTCTTGACCGCCTGCCAAAGCTACCTTGATTGGACTGGCTTGTCCAGAGGTTACCCTGTTTCAAGAAAATAGGCTGGCCTTCTGAACATCTGCCCACCAAGTCAGAGTTCAGAAATCCATCTTAAAAATTACTATGGAGAGGGGTTTTGTCATGTGGCAGAGGGGATGTTTGGGAGTGACGTGTGCAAGTCGTGGATAGGGAGGGGTGCATTCTAATCTTTTGCCCTGTGCACCAAGTTGGCTAGAAATTTCCCCACCACCCTCCCCTGTACATTCTAGTCAATTCGATACAACGCTTTGGTGTTAATAGGAATTGTAACAACCATACTCCTCATTCTCAAACTGTGGGAATACACACTGGACCCATTTTAGCATCAATCTGTTACTCATTATTTACAAAGTCGAAATGTTGGAGCCTCCATTGGCCCCTCCCTGTACTTTCTACTTGCGTACCCCTTCCTAAATAAAACTCCTGTAGACACCACTGTTGTCTGCCTATTGGAAGGCAGACCAACCCTTTTCGGGGCTCATAAATAGGTTGCCAGATAAAAGGTGACTGAACTAATGTGCTGCATTGATGTTTATGACTAGTCTGTTGTGGGATGGGTAATGCCACATCAGTAAGTATATTCTATGAGGACTTGGAGCACATTCTAGCCTTTGGGCTCATGGAGGCAGAGCTTGGAGTGGGAACAGTTGCACAATGATGAACTTTAGGGACAAATGCTTTATTTTTTTTATTTTGATTTTTTTAAAGTTTCCTGTGTTGGGGTTAAGACTGTAGCTAGAGACAGCTGGGTCTCCTCACAAGGTTTTGCTGTCAATGGTGGTGATATTCAATGATCAAGCCTGAAGCTAATGTTGGAAATTATAGGGTTCAAGGTAATTGGAAGAGGCATTACAGGAGGTGATATCATGGGATAATTCCTACAGCATGCAGAAACATTTTGTACATATCCCCGGTGTTCTTACCCCCACACACTTGAAATGTCATTGAACATCACAGACTTAAAGGAGTTAACCTTATCTCTAAATGTACTGGGATTACCTACTTTTTTGTGGGTGCTGTGTGTGCTACTTGAAAGACCCCCCTCGCCCCCCTGCAATGCAGAGGTAATAAAGGCAGGATGGTGAGGGAGAAAAATAGAGAAGGGGCAGGTAACATTAACACTGAGTGGATTGTGGGGAACACAGACAATAAGGTGATTGAAGGGAGCTAGGCGAGGGTAAAAGTGAATGGGTTCAGAGAATGAACGAGGACAAGACAATGGGGAAATAGTTAATGAGGTACAAGAGTGGAGAAAATACAGGGTAAAGAGGATTAGATGTTGGGTAAATATAGAGAAGGGGTTTAGGAGTGTACAGAGAATGGGGAATAATGGAGGTTTAAAGAGTTGGGGAGATGTGAAGAGTAAGGGAGAGAAGGGTAGCACGTGAGAGTTATGGAGAGTGGAGGTGCAGCAATGTAAAGGCAAATGGTGTGTGTGATGTGGGAAAATGAAGGAGGGAAAATGGAGTGAAGGAAGGCAGATGAGTATGCAAATAGCAGCAAAATGAGGGAGAGCAGGATCTTTATAACAAAGGACTTGGCAGAAATGGGAATGAAAGGCAGGGGGATTAAGAGAATGAGTCAACAGGGAATGACTGTTCAAAAAGAGTAGGATAGGGAGAAATTGCTTGTAAGGAAAGGGAGCGCAAAATTAATGCTGTACAGGAGAAAAAAGGAAGCAGGAGGGAAAGGAGTAAAATCAGAGCATATTTGTGATGTGGGCAGGTGCTTTTCCTAGCTGTCCACCTACACGCAGTCACAGATCCAATAGATAAATTAACACGAAACAATTAAATGCAGCCACTTAGATAAGGTTGTATTGAAATGGGCCAGAAAGAATCACATGGTTGACAAATTCCCTTTGTGTGAGTTCTCTTTGTTAACCTTATACCAAGTTGGCAGCTAAACAAGCCCAGATGAAACCCAAGGTCTGGGAACAGAGCTGGGTGTCTGTAGGGTGTCCAACCACCCAACATTTTGCAGAACTGTCCCAATTCATGGGCTGTGTCTTGGACACAGGCAGTGTGAGACAGGCATAAGGCCTGACTCTTCTCCACTTTAGCAGTATCAGCTGTCCAAAGTCTTCCCAGCTCACCTTTTTCATGTGATAGTTAAAAGTGCAGAGAAGCACAGCGTCTTTCCCACTGCTTCCCCAGGTTCAGCTTTATGTCAACATCATTTGAATGAACCAAATAAAGTGTGATGACCCAGACACAGGGGCGCCTTGGTAAGCACTGCTGTCCCTTAATAGGTGCGATTGATGGGTGATGATAAACGGGAGTATAATGCTGCATGCTGTGCAAAATAATGGTTCAATCAGATTGCCTTATATTGAATTCTTTCACTGTGAATACTGTTGGGAAAGATTTTATTTGTGTAATTTTCCCTCAATTTATTTTGCTTTTGTTTGGCTTTCCTATCCTGACTTTTTCCAGTGGAGCCCAGCCTTCATCTGAACTCCCCAGGGCTTTTGCTCACTTGTTATGGGGAAACTGATACGTCCTTCACTGTCAGTACTTTCACTGTCAGTACTGGGAAACCTGGTTTCCCTTCGTCTTTTACTATGTTGCCATTTCCTAGTAACTTTTTAACAGTGCACAATATACCTTCCAGTAGCGTGCGCTGAGGTCCTTTTTGTTTTATAGCCCTTGATGCCCTTGAAGGATTTATTTTGATTGTACTATTGTGCCAGGGATGAACTGGTGGCAGCAGTTACTTTTTTAATGTTTTCTTTACTGAATGACACTGAGTTTACTGCGTTTGGCTGAAGACTGTGACCAGGTCTGAAAATGTCCCTTGCCTTCACCCAGGTCGAGTAACTCAGGTTTTACTTATTTGGGCATGCAACCAAAAACCTATCTCTTTTGCAGGTTTAAGCCTGTTGCATGTCTGGGCCCAGGAAGCAGACTGGAATTGTCTAGTCCCAATCCACACTACTGGTGCCAGGATGACTGAAGTGCATGAATGACTGAGACCACCGTGGACCATGATTGGTCTCTTACTGGATCAGATCTTTAATTGGAAGTCCTTGATTTTGGAAAAGCTAATCTTGGATAAGAGAAGGGGCTCTGCATCCATTCCAGGCCGATCAACTGAGTTCTCACCAAACTACAGAATGAGTGAAGCCTCATGCATGAAGAATTGGACTTGTGTAACTGCCATAGACACTTGAGAATGTTTTGGCACCTTTCGCCCTCTGCTGTCTCGTCAGACCCCTGCTTTCGTCTTCGAACCATAAGGTCTGCCAAGGTGCTTCGCCCCTTTGGGGTAGTGGGAACAACTACTCTTGGTGCTCCTTCGGAAGTGTTCCTGGGCCATCCAGTTAACTGTCCAGCTCTACCTCTAGGTATCCCACAGAACCGCCGCCATCTTGTGTGCACACCTGAGACTAAGGACTTGCTTGTGGTCCCGTGCATTCCCCTGCCAAATTTCACAGGCCTGGCTTCTCTGGGTCCCGAATTAGGAGAGCGCGTAATGCTGCCTGCATCTGTGATTACCGCGTCACTACCTGTTTGTGATAGCTGCTGTAGATGCCTTGCTGTTTTGCTCTCCCGTGCCCTGAAGCCTGCTGCACCAGAAATGTCTTCATACTGCCTTCGGAAACAGAGAAAAGGCAACTGTCCCGTCATGGACTATCATTCTTTCCTGCAGTCGCTGAGAGCTAGAGCGCCATGACTGCAGGACTCGAACCTACTAGCGACCTCGACTAAACTGGCAAAGTTTGGTCTGGACTGTGCCAAAGGTCAGTGAGTACTTGCATCACTTACCAGTGGCTCCCTGGCACAACCCATAACTTTTACGCACGATTATCCCTTCAGTAATCTTTCATGGCTGGGTTAGCCTGCGCTCCCTAGCTATTCCCACCTTTTGAAAACTGCTCTGCCGCCAAGGGCAGATCTTACTCGAATAGATGGAACCAATTCTTTATCTCCTCAAGCCCCTTCTTGACTTACTACATCCCTCCCAAGAAGACCCGTTTTTTGCTTCACCTGCGCAATCATGCTGTTTGTACGCACAACTGTACTGTTGAGCACAAGGCTCCACTTCTTAGAGCTGAACTCGAAAGTTAGGGAACAAACTTTGATGAATTGCCTAATGCCATTAATGTTTCAACTCAAACCTCTCAACGGGGGAGGGGGGGCGGCGGGGTCGGGGGTGTGTGTGTGTGGGGGTGTGTGTGGGTGTGGGTGTGGGTGTGGGTGTGTGGGTGTGTGTGTGTGTGTTACTATCCTTGTGGGGACTTGGGTGTGTAAACATGCACACGCTGTGGGGACTTGATGTCACTGTGGGGACCTAAACCCAAGTCCCCACATGGTAATGCCTTCCAAATGACTTAAAACAACTTAAAAGACATCTGTGCCAATTTTTAGAACTTTTAAAAAAATGGCTTTGTGGGAACCTGTGTTTATTTTGGTGTGTTGATTTTTTACTCAGCTCTGCCCCCGCAGGCTGGGTGTGGCATTGCAGTCATCAACACACGGACAGGAATTTAAACACACTTGATAAATCAGATGCCCTACATGCTTAGGCAGCAGACAGCAGATTCATGGGAACCATTTATACACAAATTCAATTGTGTTTTAAATGGCCTGAACTCTGCGTTTAAACGTAAAAGAATGAAATTAAGCTGTTTTTTGTGTATTTTGTATGTTTACAGAATTTAATATAATTGATACGCAATATAAGTCTTCCCTCATTGCACAACACACTTCCAGATTCATTTTAAGCATTGGCTACTTTGTAACAAACCAATCACAATGTGTCTTACTTTAGTTCCTTATTTTTCTGTGATTTTGTTGAAGTCCCCATAGGGGTGGTGTGTGATAATATTGAATTCCACACTGTGAAGACAACACATTATGTGCACTGATGTCATCTTGTCTATAGTCTAATATGTGAATTAATTGAATGTTGGCATCACATTTTGTCTGATTACACAAACATATTCACAGGATTAATGTTTAATTGATACTAATTTGGTTTCATTGCAAGTTCATCTCTAAGAGTCAAAGTGGCTGCAGTGGAATTGCCGCCACTTTGATCAGTCTGCTGATATACGGGTTATTGAAAATGGACGCTAATTCCTCTGGTGGAATTAACCCTGAAGAAATTAGCACTGGAGGAATAAGCAATGAAAACCAGTGATAATTCCCCCGGGGATACATCCTCCAGTGGAATTAGAGCTGGAAATAAAAATGCTAATTCCATCCTATCTTCAGGTTAAAATACTGAACGAAACACAGCCAAAAATAGTGGCCGATTTTAACCAAAAATACCCAAAAGGCGAAGGAAAATGCATTCAGGTGATGCAAATGAAGCCACAGATGCACCCAATTGGCCATACAAGGGTATGTGAATACGAATAGTATGTAATGATGCTGAAGTCCCCATAGAGCTGATATGATGGTACTGAGTCCACCAAAATGATGGTGCGTGGTCATGTTCAGGTCCCCACTGGGATGTTGTTTGATGAAAAAGAGGTCCTCACAGGGATGGTGTGTCATGGCATATTAGGCCCCATAAGAATAGTTTGAAATTATGCTCAAGGTCCCATAGAGATGGAATGCAATGATATTGAATCCTCCAACTGGATGGTGTGTGCTGATGGTGAGGTCCCCACAGGGTTGATATGTGATGATATTGAAGTCCTCACATGGATAGTGTGTGATGATGTTGAAGTCTCCTTAATGAAGATGTATAATGATATTAAAGTTTTCATACGTGGGCTCTTTGACATTACATGCCTTACAGATATATTATGCTTCAAGGAAGAAAAAGAGAGATTTTGTGAAGATGTTGAATAATTTAAGAAAGTATTTATAGGCCCGAGTGTGTTTTATGTTAATTTGAACTCATGTAATGGTAACGTTACATCAAGCTCTGCTTAGTACATGACCAAATCAGCAATCAAACGAAATCTCACCTGACAATCGGGGTCATTACGAGTTGGGCGGTATTCTGTCTGTAAATCCACTGGACTTTCGGTTACTTCCACTTGGTCTGGCAGATTTACTGCTGGATTACACGTGGTGGTTCCGGAGTATGTTTCCATTTTTTCACATTGGACTCTATGGGGCATTTTTGGCAGAATTACTGCAGAAGTAATTCTGCCGCAGTAATTTCACTGTAAATGGGTAGAAAGTCAGCAGAGTTAGCTCCAGTTCATAGCTGGAGGTGAATCCTTTACATTTCTGCCAAACTTCTGCCACATTTCACCTACTTCACTGTGCCCATTTATTTAACATGAAATTTACGACTGTCCTTTACCGGCGAAGGAAAAGGCATTCAGGTGATGCAAATGAAGCCACAGATGCACCCAATTGGCCATACAAGGGTATGTGAATACGAATAGTATGGCATGAAGCTGAAGTCCCCATAGAGCTGATATGATGGTACTGAGTCCACCAAAAGGATAGTGCGTGGTCATGTTCAGGTCCCCACTGGGATGTTGTTTGATGACATAGAGGTCCTCACAGGGATGGTGTGTCATGGCAAAGAAGGCCCCATAAAAATTGAATAAGAATTTGCATGGCATGGCAAAGAAGAATTGGCATATTCATAAGAATTGAATAAGAATTTGTATTGTCATGGCAAAGAAGGCCCCATAAGAATCTTTGCAGAGCTGAGCGGGTGTGAGCGGTCGCCGCTAGCCCAGACTGCCGTTTCCAGCCCAGCACGGGCCCCGGGCCTCCAGTGAGTGTTTTTTGACTATTTATTTTTATATATTTTTTCAAGGCCCGCGCTCTTAGCGCATTGTTTCTCCCCCCCCCCCCTCCCCTCTGCAGCCACTTACTGGTCCTCCCTCCCGCCCGCCCCCCCCCCCCACTCTGATTGATGGCTTGTTGTGTCCCTCCTGGACTAGTCGACGGCTGCTCTCCCCGCTAGCTTCTTTGCAGAGCTGAGCAGGTGTGAGCGGTTGCCGCTAGCCCAGACTGCTGTTTCCAGCCCAGCACGGGCCCCGGGCCTCCAGTGAGTGTTTTTTGACTATTTATTTTTATATATTTTTTCAAGGCCTGCGCTATGAGCGCGCTGTCTCTCCACCCCCCTGCACCCACTTCCTGGTCCTCCCTCCCTCCCGCCTACCTGCCCGCCCACCCCCCCCTCCCTCCCCTCCTATTGGGTGCTTCTCTGGTTTAAACTGTCCCTCCTGGGCAGCCCTTCTGCCTGACAGCCCCCTCAACTAAGGGCCCCTTAGGCAAAGGGGAGCTCCCTGACAGGCGGCTCCTGGTGGTGTCTGCAGGTGTCCGCAGGGGACACCTGTTGCCTGTTGTCACCCTGCTCATTGGTCTGGTGCCCCCTGTCCACTGTGTCCACCTGGTTTGACCAACTAACTCAGCTGTGCTCTCACTGTTTCAACTATGCACTGTCACCGTATTTAAAGTTGCTCTGTGAAACCTAGCCCCTTTTCTCCCTCTTTAGGATTCTCAAATTTAGGTCTGTCTTCTTTCCTGTTTTAGAATGTCCTGTGCCTCTCTTGCGCTCGCCGCGTAAGTACCGTCGTCCTGTGCCACTCTCCTGCTCACTTGCCTCTCGCTGTCTTGTCTGCCTACCCCTTGGGCCCCCTCCTCTCCCACCTACTCTATGGTGCTCTCTGTCTCCCCCATCTTTTCAAACTGTTTCACTATTGACTATCCTGCTCTTTTCACTAAGTCTGGTAGGAAAAAGTTTAAAAAGGACATCCTGGTCTCCAACCCAGGCCTCCCTATCGCTGACACCTACATCAGTGCCTCCTCCAAGGAAACTCTCACTGACATCCTCTTTGTCGTTCCTTCTCCAGATCTATGGACCCCACATATGGTCTCTGTTCTCTCGCCTTTCTCCTCTTCTCCCATTAATGGTGGTACCCGTTGGGATGCCCTCCTGGCCTCCTTCCTTTCCTCTAAGGTCATCATTAATGTCTACTTTAATGGAACCATCTTGGTCCAAGGCCCTCAGGCCAACCTTCATCTCTTTGATAGATGCTTTCGGCACCTCATCAACTTCCTTTCTTCTCCTGCTGTCCCCTCCCCCTTTCCTTGGCTACCTTGCCTTCCCCCTCTCTCTCTGCCCCCTCTCGGGAGCTTTCTACACCTCCGCAGGGCGTACCTCTGATCTGTACCCCTCCCCGGAAGTCCTTCAAGGAGGGCAACCTTCTCCACATTGCCACTCTTAACTCCTGCTCCGCTGTCAAACACTCCTCTGATATCTGCCGCCTTCTTGTAGAACTTGACCTCGATGTCCTCGGTCTCATTGAGACATGGTTTACGGCCAGCTCTGTCACCAGCTTTGACACGCTCCTACCTGATGGCTACAAGATCCTCTCTGCGCCCAGGCCCAACCAATCTGGTGGGGGCGTAGCCCTTATCTTCCCTGAGTGGATTCCTGCCTCTATCATTTCTAAGCAGGCTTACTCCTCTTTTGAATGCCTCGTCTGTAGGCTCTCTCGCCTAGCCATTCCCTTACTGTGGCTACTATCTATCGGCCATCTGGTCAGGTTTCTTCCTTCCTCTCTGAGTGGGCAGACCTCTCCTCCTCACTCCTGGCCTCAACCACTCAACTCCTCCTTCTCGGAGACTTCAACATCCACCTGGATGCCTCCTGTCCCCCTTCTGAACTCTTTCGTGACCTCTGCGACTCTCTCTCACTCACTATTCTTCCCTCTGGCCCGACTCACTCTGCAGGGCACACTCTCGATGTTCTGATCTCTTCAGACCTTCCCCCTCTCCATCCCTCTCTCCACTCCTCTCTCCTGGAGTGACCACTTTCTCCTATCCTCCCACCTCACCCTCCCTACCCCGCAGGCCAAGCCACCTCCGTCACTGCCACCCACCTTCTCGGTCACCCGACCCATGAATCGCGTGTCAGTTGAGGCTTTCGCTGCCACCTTCTCACCACCTCCTCCCCCCCTGGCTGACTCTCACCCTGACACAGCCCTCTCCACTCTGCTATATCTGATACTCTTGACATCCTTGCCCCTGTCATGAGAATCCGCCTGATGCCCAAAGCCAAGTGCAACTCCTGGTATGACTCAGACCTCATCAGCCTAAAACGCAAGTGCAGGGTTGCCGAGAGGAAATGCTGTGCTTCAAGTTCATCCTCTGACAAACTGGCCTGCCGCCTGCTGCAAAGGCAATACCGGCTCTCCGTCCTCACCAAGAAGAGAGCTCATATCCAAGCCTGCGTCTCTGCGGCATCTAACAACTCGCCTGAACTCTTTAAAATCTGCAAGGAACTGGCCAATCCTGCCGCAGTCTCTACCTCTCCTGTCCCTTCCCAGGCCCTCTGCACGGCATTGGCCTCTCACTTCATTTCTAAAACTCAGGACATCCTGTCCTCACTCTCCTCCTCTCATCCCCCTCCCGCTATTCCCTGCTCTTCCTCTGGCCCTTCTGCTGCCACCCTCTTCCCTCCTTCTCTACCTTTCCCCTTTTCTCTCCAGACAAGGTTTCTAGACAAGTCTGATCTATGAAAGTCTCGTCGATACAGGGTCACCCCTGTTCCTCCAAAACTATCAAGGATCACATTGACTCCCTGGCTCCTGCCCTGGCGGATTTCTGCAATCACTCCTCCGCCACTGGAGTCTTCCCTTCCCCCCTGAAGCACTCCCTTGTGCACCCTCTTCTTAAGAAACCCTCTGCCGACCTCTCCTGCCCGGCTAACTATCGCCCAATCTCCATAACTCCCTTCCTGGGCAAGCTTCTGGAGAAACTGGCCATCTCCCAACTGAATCTCCACACTGAATCTGTTGGTTGTCTTCATGACCATCAGTCTGGCCTCAGAGCTGCCAGAAGCACAGAAACTGCTCTCCTGAACATCCGTGAAGACCGGCTCTCCAACCTCGACTCTGACACCCCTTTCGTTCTTATCCTGCTTGATCTCTCTTCTGCCTTTGACACTGTCAACCATGCCATCCTGCTCAACCGTCTCCGCGACAACCTGGGTATCACCGGTCAGGCTCTGGCGTGGCTGACTTCTTTCCTCTCCGACATCTTTTTCTCTACCTGTGGTGTCCCCCAGGGATCTAACCTCTCTCCCTGGCTGTTCAACCAATACCTGGCACTCCTTGCATACCGCATCACCGCTCTCTGTCCCAACTTTCAGTGCTATGCGGATGATACCCAGCTCATTTTCAGGCTACCCTCGGCCTCCTCCTCTCCTTCCCTCATCTCTGACTGTCTGTCTGCCATCCAGGATTGGTGTGTCGCCAACGACCTCTGCCTTAATGCCAGTAAGACTGAGATTCTACTCATCGGCACACCCACTCCCTCCTTCCCTGCAGCTCTCTGGCCGGCCTCTCTTGGCCCTCCTCCCTCTCCCACCTGCAAGGCAAAAAACCTTGGGGTCATCTTCGACTCTGCACTCTCCTTCTCCCCTCACATCTCTGACGTTTCTAAGAGGTCACACTACCAGCTGCACCTCCTTAGAGGTATTCTTCCTTTGCTATCCTGCCCCCAGAAGCTCACTGTCTCCAGAGCCCTGGTCCTCTCCAAGCTGGACTACTGTAACAGCCTCTATCTAAATCTTCCTGCCTCCACTCTCCGCCCTCTGCAACTTATCCAGAACAGGACTGCGAGACTTGTCCTTGGCCTCAAGCCCAGGGATCGTATCTCTCCAGGACTGAAATCTCTGCACTGGCTCCCAGTGGCTGCGAGGATTAAATTCAAAACCCTCTGCATTGTACACAAGGCCTTCTGGGGTCTGGGGCCGCAATACCTTCAACTCTCTCTTCCTAAATATCTTCCTTCTCGAACTCTTCGCTCATCTGCCTCCAACTCCTTCAGGGTCAGTCGCTTCTCCAAGCAACGAGTTGGTGGCAGATCACTCTCTTCGGCAGGGGCCTCTCTGGAACAGCCTTCCTGCCTCCCTGAAACTCGAGGAGAACCACCTCCGGTTCCGGAAACACCTCAACCTTCCTCTTTGCTTCTGCTTTCTCTCCTCTCCTCCCCTCCCCTCCCTTGCTGAATTCCTGACTGAAATTGCACTGGTTACCTGGCCACCCTTTCTGATCTCTGGCCCAGGCCCTGTCAACTGCCCACCTGAACTGCCTCCCTGGCAACCTCTGCACGTGGGGACCGTTTTCTGTATCCCTTCAGTCCCCTTTCCAGCACTTTGTCCGCACTTCCTTGCACTTGCCAGTTTTATGTGTTTTATTTATTTATCTTATTTATTCCACTTCCCATGTACTGCACTTTCCCCTCTCCCTTCCTCCCTCGCACTTTTCCTTTCCCCCCTTCCCATGCTCTTGCGCGATCTGAATGAAACCTGGCCTAGTAGGATTGTTGTCTGTCCTCCCTTTGTTTCCCCCCCCCTTGCCTGGTCGCGCCTTGAAACACTTGTGTATAGGCGCGTTATAAATGCCATATCATATCATATCATATCAATAGTATGTAATTATGCTCAAGGTCCCATAGAGAAGGAATGCAATGATATTGAATCCTCCAACTGGATGGCGTGTGCTGATGTTGAGGTCTCCACAGGGTTGATATGTGATGATATTGAAGTCCTCACATGGGTGGTGTGTGCTGATCGTGAGGTCCCCACAGGGATGATATGTGATGATATTGAAGTCCTCAACTGGATGGTGTATGCTGATGGTGAGGTCCCCACAGGGATGATATGGGATGATATTGAAGTTCTCACATGGATAGTGTGTATTGATGTTGAAGTCTCCTTAATGAAGATGTATAATGATATTAACATTTTCATATGTGGGCTCTTTGACATTACATGTCTTACAGATATATAATGCTTCAAGGAAGTAAAAGAGAATTTTTGTGAAGATGTTGAAATAATTTAAGAAAGTATTTATAGGCCCGAGTGTGTTTTATGTTAACTTGAACTCATGTAATGGTAACGTTACATCAAGCTCTGCTTAGTACATGACCAAATCAGAAATCGAACGAAATCTCACCTGACAATGGGGGTCATTACGAGTTGGGTGGTATTCTGTCTGTAAATCCATTGGACTTACCATTACTGCCACTTGGTCTGACAGATATACCGCTGGATTACACGTGGTGGTGGCAGAGTATGTTCCCATTTTTTCAGAGTTCATTGGAATCTATGGGGCATTTTTGGCAGAATTACTGCAGCAGTAACTCTGCTGCAGTAGTTTTGTGGAAAATGGGTAGAAAGTCAGCAGATTTTCCTCCAGTTCATAGCTGGAGGTGAATCCTTTATATTTCTGCCCAACGTCTGTCACATTTCACCTACTTCACCGTGCCCATTTATTTGGCATGAAATTAACAACTGTCCTTCTTTACCCGCATGTTGGAGCTGTCCTTACCTCTCCATTTAGGAGATTTGTTGTTGCTTCAGAGACCACAGCCCAAAATTCAAAAGATAACTTGGCCAAGGTGCAGGATGCATTTAGTGCTTTCAGAGGAAGGATGCCCGTAGTTAATATCTTGTTCCCGTAAGCATCCAGTCCCTTGCTCCCCCTGTCAGGAGACAAAAGGGGGAAAATTTGGTTTGGAAGCTAGCCATCATGACCTTCACCACCAAACATTATGGGGATGCATGGGTGGAGCGCGGCAAGACCAACCCACTTACATTTCTTGGAGGCACTGCTGAGCTCACCTCTGGTGTGCCTATACCTATCCTATCCTATCCTATCCTACCCTACCTACTGACCTAGCCATGCATACCCTTTCTCTTCTCGGGGTTAGTGTACATATTTCTAGTGTAAGTCCTCACATGGATGGTGTGTGCTGATGGTGAGGTCCGCACAGGGATGATATGTGATGATATTGAATTCCTCACATGGATAGTGTGTGATGATGTTGAAGTCTCCTTAATGAAGATGTATAATTATATTAAAGTTTTCATATGTGGACTCTTTGACATTACATGCCTTACAGATATATAATGCTTCAAGGAAGTAAAAGAGGTTTTGTGAAGTTGTTGAAATAATTTAAAAAAATATTTATATGCCCGAGTGTGTTTTGTTAACTTGAACTCGTGTAATGGTAACGTTACATCAAAAAAAAGTCAAACTTCCTACTGCACCTCCTCAGAGGTACTTTGCCTTTCCTCTCCTTCCCTCAGAAGCTCACTGTCTCTCAAGCTCTGGTTCTCTCTTAGTTGGACTTTTGTAACAGCCTCTTTCTAAATCTACCTGCCTCTACTCTCCGCCCTCTGCAACTTATCCAGAACAGGACTGCGAGACTTGTCCTTGGCCTCAAGCCCTGGGATCGTATCTCTCCAGCTCTGAAATCTCTCCATTGGCTCCCGGTGGATGCAAGGATTAAATTCAAAACCCTCTGCATTGTCCACAATGCTTTCGGGGGCCTGGGTCTAAAATATCTTCAGCTATCCCTCCGCAAATACCTCCCCTCTCAAGCTCTTTGCTCCTCTACCTCTAACTCCCTCCGGGTTAATCGTTTTTCACATAAACAAGCTGGGGGTAGATCTCTATCTTCGGCTTGGGCCTCCCTCTGGAAAAGCCTCCCTGCCACTCTAAAACTTGAGGAGAACCATCTCCGGTTCCGGAAGCACCTAAAGACCTACCTCTTTGTTTCTGCCTTCTCTTCCCCCCTCTCCCCTGCTGACCCGCTCTCTCTTGGCACTGTGCACCTGGCCCTCCTCTTTCCTCTGGGTCCAGGTACCACCCTCCTGCACTGCCTCCCGGCCACCCCTTGCACTGGATGGACTGTATCTGTACCCATACAGCCCCCCCCACCCCATTTTCTTCTTTTCTGCACTTATCAGACTTACCCAGTCTTTCGCCATAAACACAGCACTTGCCACATGCTGGCTCACTGTTTATTGCCTCCTTTCTATTTTTGTTTAAATTATTTATTTATCTACTCTCCTCTGCACTTTCTACTCCCCCCCCCCCCCCCCTTCCATGCACTTTCTCCCTTTTCCCCATCCCATGCACTTGCGCGTTCTCAATGTCACTGGGCCTCGTAAGATCGTTGTTGTTTTTGTGTTCTCCCTTGTTTCCCGTCCCTTGCCTAGTCGCGCTCTGAAACACCTGTGTAAGAGCGCAATACAAATAAAATATATCATATCAAGCTCTGCTTAGTACTTGACCAAATCAGAAATCGAACGAAATCTCACCTGACAATGGGGGTCATTACGAGTTGGGCGGTATTCTGTCTGTAAATCCACTGGACTTACCGTTACTGCCACTTGGTCTGGCAGATTTACCACTGGATTACAAGTGGAGGTGGCGGAGTATGTTCCCATTTTTTCAGAGTCCATTGGACTCTATGGGGCATTTTTGGCAGAATTACTGCATCAGTAATTCCGCCGCAGTAATTTCACTCAAAATGGGTAGAAAGTCAGCAGATTTACCTCCAGTTGTTAGCTAGAGGTGAATCCTTTACATTTCTGCCACATTTCACCTACTTCTTGTGCCCATGTATTTAGCATGAAATTCACGACTGTCCTTTACCGGCTGTTGAAGCTGTCCTTCAACTCTCCATTTAGGAGATTTGTTGTTGCTTCAGAGACTACAGCCTAAAATTCAAAATATAAC
The DNA here is from genome assembly GCF_040938575.1 of Ambystoma mexicanum. Classification (NCBI taxonomy): domain Eukaryota; kingdom Metazoa; phylum Chordata; class Amphibia; order Caudata; family Ambystomatidae; genus Ambystoma; species Ambystoma mexicanum. The sequence continues at coordinate 358,804,138 of NC_090928.1, forward strand.
TGGGCCAAGGTGCAGGATGCATTTAGTGCTTTCAGGGCAAGGATGCCCGTAGTTAATATCTTGTGCCCCTAAGCATCCAGTCTCTTGCTCCCCCTATCAGGAGACAAAGGGGGAAAATTTGGTTTGGAAGCTAGCCATTATGACCTTCACCACCAAACCTTATGGGGATACATGGGTGGAGCGCGGCAAGATCACCCCCCTTACATTTCTTGGAGGCACTGCTAGGTCACCTCTTAGTGTACATATTTCTAGTGTACGTTTCCATTTTTCTTTCGTGCATATAGTTTTTTGTGCACATTTGTGGATAGGGGTTTGTTTATATTGTTGTAATAATTGTGATTCGCCACCACAGCAGGTAGACAGGCACTATCTTCAGAAATCAGGTTCCACTAGCCAGCTGGGCTGAGCGTGAGGGGTTTAAGACTGACCATTAATTCATTATAGGTGATGTCGCATGCAGCACACCCCTACAACAGGTGCTCAAAATTACGGTGTCCCTAGAGTCCCTAGAGTCCCTTGAGTCCCTCACAGGCTAGGTCAAGTGCCTGGGTAAAGACCTAGGCCTAGCAGGGACCAGCATCCTGGTCTGCCATGGCCCTAAGAAAGTTGACCCTGAGACATTGCCCCTTACCATCCACAGGTGTGACTCAATAGTGTCCTATCCTCTTTGGGCATTAAACATCTGGCCAGTGTTAAAGGCTAGCCTATCATCCACACCAGCTATGCCTAGCTCAAGCCCTGCCCTGCCTTTACCAACACTGCATGCATTCACCCTGCAGTGACCACTGTAGGTGCCATCATAGCTGCACCCACAAGCAACCCTAGAACACCTGGGTGTAGCATGCACCAGTTCTACACCAGAGGAAAGAGGCACTATACTGAACGCTTCCTCCATGGCAAATGTTTTCAAGCATATGTTGAATGAGGTTATCATGATACCAGCAGAACATGGACACTATATCTGCCTGAGACCCTTCTCAGGTGAGAAACCGACCCCGAGATGTGAAGAGGAATATCGGTTAAGGGTGAACCAGATAATCCATGACTGGTGAGCTCCTGACAGGGAGACAAGGCATTGCGCTCTTGAGAGTCTCTGATGTCTTGCCACACACCCAAACCCCACATCAAAGGACATTTTACATGCTGGATGGAGTCTTTGGAGCCACTGAGTCCGATGCAGAGCTGACATTTAAGTATTATACCAACCACCTCCAACACAGTGAGAGTCTTTCAGAATATCTGTCCAGAACTGAACCGATTCTGCGGCTGGCTTTCAAGCAGAAGGAGGTTGAGCCAAACAACCTGAAACTGGTCAGGCTGCAACACGTAATGTGTGTAGCAAGATCAGTGCTGCTGCTTCTTCTGCAGCTACGACTCTGAGAACGGATCCCGAAACCACCTTTCTTTGATGAACTGGCCCGGAAGGAGAGATCAAGGACACAGTGTATAGTCTACCTAGTCAACTAGTGTCTTCTTACGCAGCCCCAGGATATGACCGGAGACATCAAGTGGTGAAATTGCATCAGACCCTCTTGGTGATGCAGCTGCAGAGGGCACCAGCCAGGATACTGCCTTTAGGGTCACCCATGCTACCAGAGCTTGGAAGAGACTCTACACTATCCTCCCAGGAGAGGAAATGCCAGCTCTTCAAGCTTAAGAGCCACGACTGCCCCAAAAGTACCAACAGTGAACAGCACCGCTGCAGTCCGGGCAGTTCTGCCAAAGGTGTGGACAGTAGAGCAGCACTTTCTGTATGTGCACAAACCCACCAGATCACATCTGAGTTGCAGAGAAGTTCCAGGCCTTGAACATTCCAACATGTGCAATGGTGGGAAACACCAGTGAAGACCAGAAGGGGTAGCAACTGAATCCTCACAATTATGCACTGACAGTGTAAAGACAGATAACTGCAAGTCTGTGCCACCAGACCGGTCCAAAGCTGCAGTGGCACCACTGGTGGGCAGGTCATCTGAGAACCAGCATCCACCCAGACTGGCTAGCCCACCTGAGAGGTAGATCACCTGTAATCTAACTACCATCAAAAGCAGCACTGGAACACTTTGGGGAGTACCTAAAGGGCTCACATGACCACCAGCCACTGTGACAGTTACCATTGATGGCTAGCAGGCACAAACGCTACTGCAAAGTGGCTCACATATGACCATCGTGTATGAATGGTTCTATAGAAAACCCCTAACTGATATCCCATTGGATCCCTGGACTGATCCTCCTCTGCAAGAGAGACCACCCCTGCAAATATCTGGCGAACTTCTGATGCAGGCTGAAATGTCCATGCAATGTAGCTGGAGTCAGCACCTCCATCATCGCCATGGTTTTGTTGTACAGCAACCAGAGTGAGGAACCCACTCACTGGTGCTGATTAGAACCAATTCCTCGATGTTCAATGCATTGGCTGCACTATGCAGGGAGATGGCTGAACCACGACATGTCAGCACATTGTCCATGCACCCTATGTGCCAGTAGGCATGCTTGCAGATAGATATTCAGTCTAGAACTCTACCTGATGGACCCGTTGGAGATGTTGGCAACAACTGCTTCAGGTAGATCACAATCCTGGCACACATCAGTATGGGGTTCCTGCCAGAGTGTGACTCAGCGGGAAGAAACGCCCAAGATGTCGGCTGATGGAGGGACTGGAATGTGGGGAGATCCCAGTGGGTTTACTAGTACAGGAGACCCTGGTGACAATGGATCGCATGGACCTGTAGACCATCAAGGTATTGGTCATTAATGTGGCCAATAGGACCATTTGATTACCAGGGTGCACCATCATCATACAGTTACACCTGACCCCTTCCGTAGCCCAAGCAGGTGTTTCTACCAGCCCATCTGACACGGTACTGGATTTGAATACCTTGGACTTTAGATACTCCCTGATCTCAGAAAAGGACCAGAACCACCTGAGAGAACAGCTTGCCATGAGCTTCAAGGCTTTCTCCACCAGGGACATCGGCAAGGTCCAAACAGTGGAACACCGGATGAGTGTGAGCGACGAGACTCCGTTCAGGGAGCGATCGTGATGCCTGGCACCAGGAGATGTGGAGGATGTACCTCATCACCTGGACGATCGTCTGAAGGCAGGGATCATCCCACAAGTAGAGCACAGTATTATAATACAAAAGACAAGAGTGTAGATACAGAGCATGGAGATAGCATTTCAATTGGGGTTTTGCCGGTTCTGGGTCTGAGTCAGGTTTGGAAATATTTAGCCTTTTGGCTACAATCCTTTTTTGGAGGGTGTCTATTTTGTTTGACAGAGCATTTTGAATGTCGGTGCACCATATTTTATCTTTGGTACAAGGATCCTCAGTGGCTATGGGGTATTCCAGTTCCCTTAGGTTCGTGAAAAGATCCTTGGTGTTGAAACTGGCTTTGCTGGTCCGGTTGTTGTTAGTTTCTCTTTTAGTTTGAAAGATTTCAGTTTTGTATTTACTTGCTGATTCGTTTAAATTGAGTTTATTTTCTTTGGATGGGAGAATTCTCCATAAAACTTCGAGTTTTCTTTTTTCTGTGTATGATTTTTTTAACTGGGGGGTGGACCAGGTGTTGAGATGGGGTTTGGGTTTGCTTTTTCGCAGTTTGAGAGGCGCGATGGCATCTAGCGCAGAGGTCATGGTGGCGTTGTACATTTCAACTAGTTTGGCTGGATCTGCTGATTCTGAAGTATCCTTCACTACTTTTAGTTTATTTATTTAATTTATTGCATTTGTTGTATGCCCAAACCCTAGGGTATCATGGTGTAGTTAGACATCTTTCAGTTGATTCGGAGGCATTCGCAGTACATGCATAAACAAGGTAATGAAGCAGAAGATTACATAATGTTGAATGTTGAATATTGGTATTAGTTACTTAAGTCATATCTACTTATTTACATGGTTATCGTTAAAACAGGACATATTTACTTATTTATATCAAAGGGTTATGGTCTTCATTACGTTGGCATCTATATAGAGGGGAGGCTGGAGGAATAGTGTTGGCTACGTATCCGCAGGCTAATATTGGTTAAATAGCCACGTTTTTAGTGACTTTTTGAAACACTGCAAGTAATCTTCATTTTTAATGTATGACGGGAGTGTGTTCGAGTGTTTAGGGGCCATAACTGGGAAGCTGCTTCCCACTGCTCTGGAGCTTTTGAAACACGGGACCTGAAAGAGCGAGTTTTGGTTGGATCAAAGCGTTCTATTAGATTCTTTAACTGTTGAATTATTGATGTATATGGGTGCTTTGTTTGCAAGGCATTTATGTGTAACACACAGTGCTTTGAAAATGATTCTAGCCTTGATGGGTAGCCAGTGGTTCTCTCTCCTGATGTTGGAGATGTGGTCTGACTTGTTTAGTCCTAAAGCTGCACGGAATGTTTTGTTTTGCATTAGTTGCAGTTTGGCCAGATTGGAGTTGGAGGTACCTAGTAAAGGCACATTACAGTAATCTAGCTTGGAAAATATCAGTGCCCTGGCTAAGGTAGTGCAGTTGTGGGCGTGAGGAACTGGAGACTTAGTGCAATTAGTTTGGAGGTGTATGAGGTCGCTGAGGATAAGGCACTTACATGTTTCATCATAGTTAGACTGGTGTCTAAACACCTGGGGTTTTTACCTGTTTAAGTACTGGAATAGAAGTACCATCAATGTTGATTGATGTGTAATCCGAGTGGAGGGTGTTCATTTTGGTTGGGGAGCCCACAATGAGGATCTCAGTTTTCCCATCGCTGAGGCATAGGCTGTTTATAGCTATCCAATTTTGTATTATTGCATACATTTTATTGATGAATAAGGTGTCCTGGTCGTAGTTCCCTGAGATCGGGATGAGGCTCTGGGTGCTAACCGCAAAGTTAGTGTAGATGACACCCATGCCATCTAGTGCTGCAAATAGGAGCTTGGTATAAGCATTGTAGAGGGTAGGCGAGAGACCAGACCGGTGAGGTACCCCTGTAGGGACTGAAATGGGGTCTGCAGTCTCCTTACCAATGGATACTCTGGAGGGGCGCTCAGCTAAGAAGGATTTCACCGAGAGGGTGGCTTCCCTTGAGAATCTGAAATCATTCACTAGTGTAGCACAGAGTTTGTCATGATCCACTAAATCGAATGTGGCAAATAGATCAAGTCAAGGAGTGCTGTTTCGGTACTGTGGTTGGGCCAAAAACACGATTGTCTAGCTCCCAGGAGCTGGTTTTGTTTGAGATGGTACTGAATTTGGGTGTAGGCTATTTTGTCTATAATCTTCAGTAAGAATGGGACCGTTGTTATAGGTCGGTAGTTTGTAGGTACTGTCGCGTCCAGGGATGTTTTTTTTTAGAAGTGGGGTCACCCAAGCTTCTTTTATACTGACTGGGACCGTATTTGTGTTGAATGAGACATTAACAAAGTAAGTAAAGTTAGTAATGATGTGAGTGAGTGTGGGGGGCACATCATTTAACTAGGTGTGCTGGGAAATTGTCACCTTTGCAATTAGAGGCAATTAGAGGCTTTTAGTTTTGCTATGATGGCTAACACTAGATCTTGGGTCACCGGAGTAAAATGGAATAGCACTTTGGTAATGTCGTTGGTTGTGTTGAAGGTGGAAGATGGAGTGTTTTTGTCAGCTAATATCTTTCTTTTTGTGATAATCATTTTTTGTAATAGTTCAATTTTGGAGGCTAGCGTGTTTTGGATGGTGGAACACCATGCTTTGCTAGAATTAGTCGGAGTGGATGCTGGGATTGGATTTTCCAATTCTCTAATAATGGTGAAGAGCTCCTTGGAGTTCGAAGCGGCGTTGCTAATGCGAGAGTAAAATGCTTTTGCTTATTGAGGTATGATGGCTGCTTTGTAAATTTTGTTGGCAGCTATGAATGCATTGGCTAAGTCTATTGTAAGGGTTTTCTTGTGGATATTTTTAAGGGATCTTTTACTACGTCTGAGTGATACTAATTCTTCGCTGTAACCAGAAACTCGTACGTTTGTCAGCATGTCATGTTTTATTTATGATGGGTACAACAGAGTCAATAGAAGTTGTGAGACACTTATGGTAGACATCTGCGAGGTAACTGGGGTTGTCACTTGTTAAAGTGTTGGTTGAGAGGGCTTCAGGATGGGGGAGAGGTTGTCTGCTGTTAGCTTCCGGATGTTTCTTGCTTCATATGTGTCCACTATCTTAGACATAGGAGGGCATTTCTCATTGCTGATTAGTGTAAAATTGACAACGTGGTGATCAAATATTCTACACTTATTGTGGGTGGGGGCATTCACTAGTTGTGTGAAGTTCATATCTTTAAGTGCAGCATGGAGGGCGTCTGTTTTATGATATAGTTTATCATTGAATCCTAAATTGATGTCACCAATGATAATGAATCTGGTGTTAGGTTTGATGTAGGGGGTTAGTAGGAGAGGGATATCTAGATCCGGGTGGGTGTTATTATTGGGTGACCAAAATGTTGGTGGTAGTTTTTAGGTTGGATGAGATTTTGGCTATAAGAAGTTTGTATCCTTCTATTTCTTCGAGGAGGCAAGACCTAATTTGCACGTTGGTTTTGGCTATAGCCACGCCACCTCCCTGTGCATTAGATCTATCAGTCCTGAGGATATTAAAACCTGGTGGGATGGCAAGAGCTAGTAGTGGGCCAGATGCTTGGTGCAGCCAAGTTTCTGTGAGGACTAAAAGGTCCAGTTGTCGGTCAATGATGAGATCATGTATCTTGATGGCATGGGCTCCAAGTGACTGTGCATTAATGAGCGTGCCTTTAAAGTTAGGTAAGAGTTCTGGCGGAGGCAGGAGAGGTAGGGTTGTGGTCTGTGCTACTTTAGTACTGAAGGGTTGTTTGGCCGCAGCTGGAGGTGGTAACTTATTTTGTTGGGTGTCAATGAGAGGGTTGGGTCTGTACTGTTTTTGCATGGCCGGAGGAAGGTTAGACCTTAGATGGAGGTATTCGGTACGTGACCTTAATCTACTCCATCTAACATTCCCCTGAATGGGATTAGTGGTGCAGGTGTCCATGTTGGTAGGTTTCTGTTCTCGTGTCGTCATCATAGTAGTGGTGATTGGCTCTAGATTATTGATGATCTCTATAGATTTTGAATGCTTTTAAGGTCCTGGATGGGCGGGAAGGGTGGGGTAGAGGGTAGGAATGGGGGGGGAAACAAGGGATGGGATGGTGGCAGTAACAGCCCATTCTGGCAAGGCTGTTTGCTTGGGTAATAAAGGAGCTACCTGTGCAGAGTAAGGAGTCTGTTACTATGCAGAATGGAAACATGATGGCAATAAGAAAACTTAGCATGATAATATAGTAGGAAGGAGTGGAGGTGTACCAAGGTGGGTCTCGTAAATCAGAGAGGGCCTCTGGTGTACAATACACATGCATCATTATATTAGGCTAACACTGGGAATTTCATGTTGAGGAATAGGATGAGAAATTAGTACAGTACATAGCAAGTTGAAAATAAAATCGGGCTAGCACAATGCTTTCACTATTGATGAGTAGAATAAAATAATTTTTTAATTTTCTATGACTTGGCCTATTTCCTCCCTGGTGCTGATGATTTAAGTCATGTACATTTCTTTTTAAGTTTGGTTTCTAGTTCCGTGTGACCCTTCCCTTCCTGGGTTGTTCTTTCTGACTGTTTTCTTCCCTGGGTCCACGTTGTAGGGGTTGCCCATTCTTGGTTACTTAAAATTATCGCAACACATTTCTCATTAGTATAAAGATCAGATTGATGTTGGATGATATGTGTCCACAGCTTGGGTCTGTATATTGATCCAGTGGTCTGTACACCACAATGTTTCAGCTTAGAATAAATCACATTGAGTGATTAATGGGATAGGTGCTGGAGACTGAGCAAAGCTCCGAGTAAGGCACTGGTAGGATCCTAGATAGCGATCCAGCCGACTATGCTGGGCACACTAATTACACTATCCAGGTGATGCAAATGGTACAATGGGTTGCGCACTACAGCGTGTTAGGGAGAGTGACTGGAATCATACAATCTCTCTAAATATAATACATCATGAGAGTAAGGAATGCGTTATTTGGTTTGGACAGTTTCAGCCGATGGGCAACACGCTAGTGAAGCAGTACAATGGTGCAACAAAGCTAATACCATTGGCCATAATGCCCTTCACTTAATCAAAGGCAGCGACATACATAGCCAAGTCATGTAAGCAGGCAGTGTGAATAGTGCAAGCTACGACGTACAAAATGGCAGAGCGAAGTACCATGGGCAGCGTGGCACTCTGCTTACATCACAGCAATACAGATATGAATCGATCCAAGCACGAAAGTCTGTGTGCTATGTTAAACAGCTATGCTCGTTATTGACGAATGCATTATAGGGTGCTGTTCAATACAGAATAGGGCTAAGCAAAGAGACGTGTGATTCGACAAAGTTCAGTAGATCATGGCGATGCATTCGGTGGCTGGGTTGGCTTCGGAACTATTGGTCTTTTCGTAGCGCACTAGTGCAAATTAGAATAGTATGGGGGTGTGAGATAATACAGTGGGCTGGGTGTGGGTCCGCATGGTCGGGGGCAATGTACTCACAGTTTATAGAAGCAAGAGGAAAATGGCAGCATGTCTGGCCGACGGCCAACGGACCATCACGGACAGGCACAGACCGAAAGGGGCCTTGGGCTCTGTGGGCCTTAGGCAAGGGGGGGCCAGCTTCCGCCTCTGGCTCACCCTACGGCCTTAAGGCTTGTTGAGGGATAGGTTGCTAAACAACCAGAATACATAAAAACAGCTGTGCATGGTGGCGGCCATCTTAGGGATTGGATCCCCAGAGCAACAGCTCCACAAGGAGGGAATTGGGGCTGGGTGCACGGTGCTGCCTTATAGACAGGCCAGGGGGCCTTATCAGGAATGCTGGCTGTGTGGGTTGCAGTCAGGTGCTGGATCGTTGCCGCACAGTGCTGCTATAGCTGGTTGAACCAAGGTCAAGCAAACATGAGTATATTCCTATGCGGACTTCGCTGGCGAGCAGCTAGGCAGCTACTTGGTGTTGCAGCTCCTGCCCTGGTGTGGGGTGTGCGGAGGGCACATACAGGAAGGGGCCTTGGGCTCTGTGGGCATTAGGCAAGGGGGGCCTGCTTCCGCCTCCGGCTCGCTCTATGGCCTTAAGGCTCATTGATGGAGAGGTTGCTAGGCAACCAGAATACACATAATCAGCTGTGCACAGCAGCAGTCATTTTAGGGATCAGCTCCCAGAGCAACAGTTCCACGAGGAGGGGATTGGGGCAGGGTGCACAGTGCTGCCTTATAGACAGGGCAGGGGGCCTTATCAGGAATGCTGGCAGTGTGGGTTGCAGTCAGGTGCTGGATCTGCTGGATCGTTGCCACACAGTGCTGCTACGGCTGGTTGAACCAAGGTCAAGCAAACATGAGTATATTCCTAAATGCCAATACTGGCATGTATAGGTGCAGCCAGCATGGAAATGTATGGGCGCAGCAAGTGTGAACATGCTTTTTGTGGCAACCTATATTGTGGGGACAGGCATCATGAAAATGCATTGGAAAATCCTCTTGTGTACTGTTCGTGACTTGCATCTATTGGATTTTTTCATGTGTTGGCCTATAAAAAACGATTGCAAACTGGCTTTTCACACAATTATTTACAGAAAGTGTGCTGTTTAATGCACCACTTTAAACTATTATTCAAAAAAAGATTCTCAGGGGAGGGCCTCCCCACCAAACTCTATTGCTTGATTTGGGCTTCCTCCCTATGCTCGGTGGCTCATGCTTATTTGTGAAAAATATGTACACCCCTCAAAATAAAAAATTCACTAGCAGCAACTGGCCATAATTAGTATTATGTTCAGTTGCTCTGAAATAGAATGTAACTACCATTTTGTGCAATTCACTTCCTTTGTTACTACATAATCAGACCAATCATATGGCGTTCAACAGGAGCGTACAAATGAGAGTGCCAAATATTTTAAAAATCACAAAGCAACCTGCCCAGTTCTGTGATTCAATACGCATAGTAAAACATTTTTTCAAAATAACCTAACAGAATATGGTTGACTTTCAATAGGACTGTATGAATTTTGAGATTGTGTTGAGCAAGCTGTCCACTTAGTTTCTTACATTTAACCACCATCATGTCACAAAAAGATGTCTAGATTTTGCTTTCAAAATAAATCCTGACTTGACCTTGCCAACTGCTTTTTCCTTCTAACTTGACTTAGTTTGGCTCGAAATAGGTTTGCCTTAGCACGCCCCTGGTCTGAGCAGATCTATTCAGTGAAAAAGAAACTCCTGCACTAATAAGATGCAAACACACTTTCCTCTTTCATTTTCTCTACAAATTGCTTAGGTTGCTAAGCACACACATTTGTCAGCATAAAACAGCGTTCTTTTAAGCTAACACGTGTTATTTTGCGCTCTGTAAGAGTCATCCAAAGAATCATTAGTCCACTGGAAATAGCACATATTTATATAGCAAAATGAAAAGGTTTGTAATTTAAAAAAATATCACCACGTCTCTTAATTCCATCCTAATACTGCGTTCGTTTGCATTTTGAAACTGAAACTATGTGCTTGCTTAAAATTTTAAAACCTTCTACATTCAAGATTACCCTTTTTCAAGTGTTCAGTTTGTAAGCTAACGCATGAAAGTAGCTGAGGGCTTGGGCTCTGTGCTCACATTCCAGCAAGGTCACGGCTTTTGTTATGCATCCTCATTCGCCCTGAAGTGTTTAACACCTTGCCACGGGCAGCGCTCTGTTTCCCTGGTGATATAGGTGGAGGAGTGGAGATGCAACAGAGGCCTCTGGACTATGAAGTTAAACACATTATCCTGTTCTGAAATACACATTTGTTGTCTTCAAACACACATGCAAACTCGATGTGTGTCATTTGACTTTCTATGTAAAGCTGGTCTTCCTTATTTTAGATCCGCACTGGATTAGAAAAGTATTGTTAAATTTGTTTTAAGGATAAGACATTGATTCTGCAGCAGAGCTACATTAATATGTGGCCTCTTAAAGCAGATTGTTGCTTATCACCCAAAAACTTCATGTTGTTTGACGTGATGTTTTAAATAATTATCTGTATGGGCTCTGAATCTGCGGGTCCTCGAAAAATAAATAGTGCTGTAAGTGATTAAATAGCCCTCATTGCTGCAGGAGTGCTCATGGGGAGAGAGTTTCACCTAAGATATAGGTGACACAAGCCGAGAGCATCAAGTCCTTCTAGGGGTGGATTCGCCCTTGTGCCTGCACTGTGAAAACTCAACTTTTCCATAGATGCCAACTTTTCACAGTGAGCTTGGTGGACATGTTTGTTACACCCTGACGACCCTCTGCAACCTACAAAAAATGTGAATTTTGGGAAACTTTGCATAACTCGGTCCACCAACCTAAAAGGGCATATTAAGAAACATCCCTCTCGCAAAACAATAGCAGAATCATGTCAAGATAAACTTGACAGAAAACACAATATGAAAGCTGTTTATTTTTCCCCAAATCAAGACATCTGCATCAAGGACCCACCAGCATATTTCACCTTCATTCATCTTTTTTAAATAGTGTAAATACAAAATAGAACTGACTTTACTTACTTGAAATTTCACATGCTGAAGTCCTAGAGAATTGTACACGCTGATGTACACACACAGCTGAATTACTGTTTCAAGCGTTCTGATTTACAATGGTAGGTCAGAGGCGCACTGCAGGAAAATGTTATTTCATCTTTTAAGCTTCAGCATGTAGCAACTGCTAGGGGGGGTGCCACAGAATAGCATGCAGGTTAAGTGTTGGCTATAGCAGCAGCACAACATTCACAAACAAGCACTGGCAAAGCCAACAGTGTTGACTTTAATGTTGGCATGGGAAAGGCATTTTGCAGACCCTACCATAATGGTGCTATTGGGCCATAGAATGACAACAGATGGCAAATGGTGTTGGCAATTTGGTATGGGAGGGCTGGCCTGAGTAACAACGGCTATAGAATTGTAGAGACAGACTAGCATGACATATGGACAGAGAGGCTTGGGACAGCTTTGTGTCATCCCGAAACAAGATCACTGTAAGGAAGACATTTATCTAAACCTTGGGAGACACACAAAACGAGTGTGCCTCTTTTCAGACAACAATGCTAATAACCAACCCTACTAAAACCTCACCCCTCTGCATACACATCTCAAACTCTAACTACACACAACCATACCTCTTAAACAACAGCATCCCACACGCACTTCACTACAACAAACCACACATAGCTACACAACAGCACACAACGGATACCGATGCGATACCACACCAAAAAGCTCAGCGAACAGTGTTAACCGAACTGAATCTGCCAACAGCACATCAAAGCTCCCTGCTCTTTCTCCTAACTTTGTCCTACTAACGTACCCCAACTGACCCCCTTTTATCTTTTAGATCCTCCAGAGTGCCAGAGGACATCTCGGGTGGTGATAGTGCGTGGTATAAATATCCTTTAACATATTATGACAGTGCCTGGTAAATGTCTATTTAATGCCCATACAAGAGCCAAAACGTTTGGCTTCACCAATGCTGGCCATCAACAGGACTTCAGTGTAAGGAACCGATGCAAGGACACATATTGATTATGAAGGCACACTAGTTTAAGACATTTTTAATGATATCATGAGCTGATTTTCATTTGCCAATATGCATTTACCTTACAAAAGTTGGCTAAATAATAACATAGGCTTCGCCATAAAATCACGAAGGTAGTGGAATGAGATCCTGTGTGAAGTGTTTTAGATGGGGAGGGTAATGTAGTAGGTGAGAATGGTGATACGAACTAGCATGGGTATAGGTGGTCATTATGTGGATAAAAATCCAAACAATACCCACAGCATGTCTGTCCCACTTCACATCCCATCTGTCTCCTGGGGTGCGCGGGAAGTTTCCCACGCGAATGGGCTGGGTACGTGTATTTCAGGGGTGCGCGGGAAGTTTCCCACGCGAATGGGCTGGGTACGTGTATTTCATGGGTGCGTGGGAAGTTCTACACGCGAATGGCCTGGGTACGTGTATTACAGGGGTGCGCGGGAAGTTTCACACGCGATTGGCCATGGGCGAGTGGAGTACGTGTATTACAGGGGTGCGCGGGAAGTTTCACACGCGAATGGCCTCGGTACGTGTATTACAGGGGTGCGCGGGAAGTTTCACACGCGAATGGGCTGGGTACGTGTATTTCAGGGGTGGGCGGGAAGTTTCACACGCGAATGGGCTGGGTACGTGTATTTCAGGGGTGGGCGGGAAGTTTCACACGCGAATGGCCTGGGTACGTGTATTTCAGGGGTGCGCGGGAAGTTTCACACGCGAATGAGCTGGGTATGTGTATTTCAGGGGTGCGCAGGAAGTACACACACACTATTTCAGGGGTGCGCGGGAAGTTTCACATGCGATAGGCCATGGGCGAGTGGGGTACGTGTATTTCAGGGGTGCGCGGGAAGTTTCACACGCGAATGGGCTGGGTACGTGTATTTCAGGGGTGCGCAGGAAGTCACACATGCAAATGGGCTGGGTATGTGTATTAATGGGGTGCGCGGGAAGTCACACACGCAAATGGGCTGGGTATGTGTATTAATGGGGTGCGCGGGAAGTCACACACGCAAATGGGCTGGGTATGTGTATTAATGGGGTGCGCGGGAAGTCACACACGCAAATGGGCTGGGTACGTGTATTTCAGGGGTGCGCGGGAAGTCACACACGCAAATGGGCTGGGTATGTGTATTAATGGGGTGCGCGGGAAGTCACACACGCAAATGGGCTGGGTATGTGTATTAATGGGGTGCGCGGGAAGTCACACACGCAAATGGGCTGGGTACGTGTATTTCAGGGGTGCGCGGGAAGTTTTACACGCGATAGGCCATGGGCTAGTGGGGTACGTGTATTTCAGGGGTGCGCGTAAAGTCTCACAGGCGAATGGGCTGGGTACGTGTATTTCAGACTGCCACTTACTAAACAAACATGCTGTTGCAAGGTATGTTTTAACATAGCTTTCAACTCACATGCTTTTGACGGGTGTCACCCACCATTCAATCAGTTCACTTACCTGCCAAGCCACTTCAATGGACTCTCAGGCACCAAAAACACTTGTGTGTAGGCGCGTTATAAATGTCATATCATAAGTGTTTTCACCTGCCAAGGATACTAAAAAGCTTGAGAGCTATGGCTTTCGTTTAAAAAAAAAAACCATGCCTTTCTTAAGGAACATGTGAAGTGTGGGATTGCAAATTCAGAGTGTGGGCCTCATCACGAGCTGGGCGGTATCCCAAATGGAATACCGCCCAACTGTATTTGTGTTACCGCCCAACCCTCTGTCTGTAATACTCCCGGATCACGGGCTGGGCGGTAACTGTAATTCCCAATTTTCCGCGCAAATATCGCAGCGCTAAATGTGCCTGAAATAGGAATTTTTTTGGACGCATTTACCCCCAGCTTGCTGCCAGACTCATGTTTGGGCGGAACCTTAAATGCAGCGGTAATAGCATTACCGCAGCATTTAAGGGCTACCCCCAACTCATGATGTTTATGCCTAGTTATTTATCTATCATTTCACCACTGGATTGGATTACAACTTTAATGCTGCTGCTGGGAGATGATTATCTCTGAAAAGATGCAAAAAGATCAATTTCTTTTGCGTACCATAATGTATGTTATGTGTAATGTGGTTTTGTTTTGAATACTTTAAATACTGTACTTGACTTTTAATTAAATCATTGTTTTTAAACTCATGCCGTACATCGCAATCGTTTTACATCCTTTTTCATGAAGTTCATTCATGGCGCTTTCTGGCTTGCAGAATCAGGAGAAGCTGAGGGTGGGTGATGGGGCCGTGATATGCGCAAAGCTCAAAGCCTTTGTCATGTAGAACTTGACCGGCTACCATTCGCACCTCTCTGCCTGGTAACCATGACAATTTGAGTTTGTCTGCTGCCAAGGAGGCACACCAGCAGATCAATCAAGGGCAGGAAGGGTCACTCTGAAGTGGCCTGCCAGTTTCAGTACTTGCAGATTTTACTAGACGTGAGGCATCTTGTTTTTGTTTGAAAACGGCCAATGTTTTCATTAGGTTTTCCGAAGTTTCAGAAGAGCATTTCTGAAATCTGACCTGCTTCAAAGGAAAAGCGCTGAATCGTAATGACACGCTTTTAGTTGCAGGGAGTAATCACACACAACTCTTTAGTTGTCATTTTTGTTTGTCTATTTGAAAACATTATACAAATGTATCTGGCATAGACTCCTTTCAGCATGCGTGGGATATCAGGAAGGGGAAACACTGTATGACGAGCAGCGTGCGTTGTTAGAGCTATGTTTGTGTGTGCTCTCAGTGTCAAAATGTACAGATGCTGTAGGTAACAAACAGGACAAGTAGAAAAGATATGTTTTCAGAGAATTAGATGGCAAAGCTTTTCAAGGTTGAGGTGCATTGAAAGAGATGTGTGTGTGGTCCAAGCAATGGAATACATGAGTGCTGCCTGTCAGAACAGAGCTACATTGTTACATTGGTGTGTGCATTTGTTGACTGCTTTGGTTACTTTGCCTTGTGACGATTGGACACATAGGGCCCATTACGACCCCGGCGCTAAACCATGGTGCTATTAGCACCATGGTCCATGCCGGGGTCTGCCATGGTGAATGGCGGAATTACCGCCTCATTCCAAGGTTGGCGGGGCGGTAATTCCCCATTCACCATGGGCCCTTCCCCATTCTCATTTTTGCCCCATAGGGCTCAATGGGAATGGGGAAGGCGCTAAGTACGGTGCCGCAAATTGCGGCACCATACTTAGCACCAAAGTCCCTTTGCGGCACCCTACTTTAACGGCTGGTAAAACCAGCCGTTAAGGTCGGGTCCCGCAAAGGGACCTCGTAATTAGGCGCTAAGTGTTTAACGGCGCCGCAGCCTTTTACGGCGCCGTTAAACACTTAGCGTCTGGGTCATAATGAGGCCCATAGTGCAAGGGTAAGGCTCATGCCGGGTGCTGAGCGGCACCACAACGAGGCTGAACCTCGTTTTGATCCGAAAACATCCGCCGGCAGGTGGAGTCGCAGGCGGCCAGCCCGAAGGCCATACAAAGGCCCTGTTTGCGCCGCAGGTCCCCCACTTCAGCCATCCTCATAGAGGGGTGAGGGCAGGAGCCCCCCCCAGCCCCGAAGAGGATCCGTGCACCGAGCGTGCTGCAAGGCAAGTTGCTGCCTCGACGAGTAGGGCCTGCCTGACGCTGTCCCCATACTGTGCCTGACTTGCTCATGCTAGGCGCTGAGCGGCACCACAACGAGGCTGAACCTCGTTTTGATCCGAAAACATCCGCCGGCAAGCGCAGTCGCCAGCGCCCAGCCCGAAGGATATACAAAGGCCCTGTTTAGCGCATGGGAGGTGCGACGTGGCCTGCTCCCTTGATCCTGCTCCCTGAAGTCTGCTGCAAGGTCCCTGCCCGCTGCCATGATGGACTCACATAACCATGCTCCGGCCCGTCGACCAATATCACTGGCAAAAAATCTGTGAGTACACTACCGTGTTCCGAACCCTTCCTCCTGAAGCTACGATTAAGCATTTAGTGCTGTACGCGCACCCTCATACTGCACCGGCCCTCACCCGCTACAAAAAAAATATAACACTCACTAATCTTCTCCCCCTGCTCCAACCCATCACTAATCACTCTAGCCAGTCCTCTTACCCTAACGATCTAGTCGACTCGGCGATGGACGCCATTGCGCCGCTGAAACCCACTAAATCAAAACCTATTGCCCATCTGAACACCTGGTTCACCCCAGCCCTAAAAGCCTTATGCAAAGAGAAACGACATGCAGAAGCCTGTTGGAGAACAAAGACCTTCTCACTGGGCTCACTAACAGCTACAAAAAACAAATCATTCAGGCTAAAAAAGAGACCTTTAATGACAGAATCAAAAAAAGCGAATTTGAATACCAGAGAAATCTTCTCCATTCTGAGAGTAGTTGGGATCAAGGTCAGGTTTCTTAAGGATGTGGATGACAGTTGCAGACTTGTACGAGTCTGGAAAGCTGGCATGGTTTAGAGAGGTGTTGTAGAGGGAAGGAAATAGTGGAGTAACATTTGGTGCTATGATTTTGACCAGATGGAGATGCAGGATGGATTAGACCTGACGAGGAGGGTAGGAATTTCTTCTGCATTTGTGGGGGTGAAGAACAACATGATGGCGGGAGAGGAGAGGAGAGGAGGGTAGGGGAGTACAAAAGTACATGTGGGGGAGGAGGCCAGACACGTAGTTAGGTAGTTTGAATGGTGGAAATTGTCTAGGCAAAGTAGGTCGCAAGATCAGTAGCAGATAGGATGAAGCAGGGCTTGGGAGGAGAGAGAATAGATGTTAGTGATCTCTGGGGCAGCTTAGGTTGAGCAGATTGGGATGAAATCAAGTTTGACCGTGATGAGAGTAGAGGTGAAGCTTTGGAGAGAGATGAGATAGAGTTGGAGATCAAATGGGATGCTAGTCTTTTGCCCAGTGTAAGGTTTTTTTCTCATTGTTGTTTTCAAGATGCAAATGAAAGGTGTAATGCAAGGATGAGGAAGGGAGGCTTTAGGAGTAATGGGTCCTATGGAGTCCTATGGCGGCTCCCCTGCTCAAACTAATTGTGTTGCAGTTGGTGGTGGGAGTGGGTTGCTCTATGTGCAGTGCCAGCGGGGGGGATGGAGGTTGAGCGAGGTCACAGAGGGGTAGAATGGGGAGAGCCTCACCACAGGGCTGGTTGTAGTTGGAGGGGGGGGGGGTCAGAGCAACAATGCAGCCAACAGGGAGCTGGGTTTGCCGGTGACAATGTAGCCAATGGTGGTGCTGGGGTTCCAGCTATGATGCGGCCAATGGCGGTGCTGGGAGTCAGGAGCAGCAGTCTGGTGTGATAGAGCAGGGGAGGCAGGGAGATGGATTGTTGTGGTGGCCGCCCTGCTCAAAGCTCACAAGGTTGCTGTCGGTGGTGGTTGCGGGCTACTGGATGGAAGATGCAGTACCCATGTGCTGGCAGGTGCCAGTGGGGGGGGGGGGGGGATGGAGGTCGAGTGAGGCCACTGAGGGGCAGAAAGGGGAGAGCCTCATGTCGGGGCTGGGGTAGTTGGTGGGGTCACAGCAACAATGTGGCCACTGGGAAGCTGGTTTTACGTCGCTGATGCGGCCAACGGCAATACTGGGAGGCAGAAGCAGCTTTCTGGAACATTCCAGCAGGGGAGGCTTGGCGATGCAGTCCTGTGGCGGCCACCCTGATCAAAACTTAGTGTTGTGGTCGGTGGTGGGAGCAGGTTGCTGGATGGTAGATGCAGCGCTTGAATGCTGGTAGGTGCCAGTGGGGGATGGAGGTCGAGTGAGGCCACGGAGGGGCATAATGTGGAGAGACGCCTATTTAAATAGTGCACACAACATGATTTGTATCTTGATTCGACTTTGTCAAAGTGAAAGATCTACTTCACACGTTCCCATCGTCTTTTCCTTGCCCGCTCTAATTTCCATTCCTCCAGGAGAATAAGGTCTGGATACCCCTGGTGGGGGCTCATTATGCCACTGCACGGTCAAGCCTATAGGCCTCATTACGAGGAAGGAGGTAGGGGGTTAACGGTGCCAGTAGAGCTGCCAGCGGCGTGAAAGATTTACCCATGGCACCTGGAGATGTGGAAAACTACCTGTTTATCAGGTAAAAACTGCAGACCTTTTTATAAAGATTTTTGTGTCCTGATCTCCAGGCATCTTATGTCCTCCTATTTACTAGTAATTTCACACATAAAATCTATAGATGCATGACAAACGTATTGCTTCATAATATCTTTTCTATTCTCCAATTGCCTCTCCCTGTTTTGTTCTCCCAGAATCTCTTGTGCACTTTCGCTATTATTGCCACACTTTACTTGTCTTTGGTCCCAGGATTTTGTACCCTCCCCCCCCCCCCCCCCCCCCATCTACTTAGATACTTGGAATGTACAAATGACTGCAAATTGTTACATAGGACTTAATTACAATATTAGCAGTAATTATGGTGTTAATTCTTCCAAATGTAATTATTGTTACCACCCACCTAAGTGTCCAATGGAATTACCATTGTTTTACAGGCCCATGGGCATGCAACAATCGGCCTGGCAGTAACTTTAATTACTTCTTGAGGAATAAGTATCAATTGGAAGATTTACCGTTACCACTAGCTGTACATGGAGGAATTACTGAATGGTAATTCCTCCAAGAACTTTCAACATTAACCCTTGGTATTCCTCCATTGGAAACGGGAAGCTGAGCAGCAAACATCTTTAAAAATAGAATCCATTGAATAACCACCCATTTTCTGATGCCATCTATGGGAGAAATCCACAGCAAACATGTCAGGGGACAAGACCAAATCCAAAATCTCAGAAATTGGGCTTAAGAAGCCAAAGTTTACTGAATGAGAGCTCACTGTACTGACTTAGGAAGATGTGGCTCATGTGCTAGAGGTATTTGTGGCACAAGGTGGAAAAGCACACACCAGAGGAAGTCTGCCATCTGAATATGGCTGCATGAAAAGGTGGTGGCAGTTGGGACGGTGCCAAGGGGTGCAGAGTGTTAGGCAGAATCATATGCAGTACCCTTTGGGAACACCACACACAATTAAGACTACAAGTGACAGTACAAATTCACCTTTGGTGCAAGCCTGTACTACACAGTAAAGTGGTAGCGATGGCTGAGCAGCCAGACTTATCTCAAGAGGAAAGTGAGCAGTATCAGAAGTTACACAAAGGACAGCAGTTACTATGGTTCAAGCAAATACTGACTCAAGGTTTCTGAGTAAAAGAATATACATTTATGTACACCTCATTTGTAAAACAGCTCACTAAAGTAAAGTAGTAGAAAATCACAATCTTAATACACTACACCACACTCAATGAATGCTGGACAAGTTAAGCTCAAAACGAAGTGTGAGCAAAATGGCACTCCAGTAATTTAAAAAGGGAGGGAAAGACAAGGTTATTCACAATTAAGCAGCACCAACAAGTGAGTAGGCAGGGCAATCTAGAAAAGGCTTACTACAATGAGGATTCAAATCAATAGGCTTGGGCCAATGTCTGTGGTTCAGGGTCTTTGCAGAGGATCACACAGTTCAGAGTAGTTTGCGGTTAAGTCTTTGCCAAAAGTTCGAAACGAAGTTGGTCAGAAGAAAAGTTACTTGAAAGAGTAGAGAAGGACAAGCCCTCGAATTGGCAAAAGATTTTAGACACTTTCACCGCGGTCGGATGAAACGTTGTAGCTGAGGCAGAAGTTCCTGGCAGATCCTGCAGGCTCACGGTTCCTGAAGCGACTGTTGGACTGACACGAAGAAGGAAGAATGGAGGGTCCTGCACTGCCCAGGGAAGAAACCAGCAGCAGGGCAAAGCAACAAATAAAAGGTGCGCGCTTTAAAACCCAAGCAGGGTCCGGGCCTCCTGGCTATCCGGTTCACTGTAGCTGTGCACAGAAAATTCGACCTGAGGAAGGAGGCCTGGCTTGGAGTTTGGTGAACTGGTTGGTCCCACCAGCTCAAGGGAAGAAGACAAGAGAAGAAGATTCATTGCAGATCTTCTCTGTCGTCGAAGTTTGACGATTCGGAACCGCAGCAGGGCTTCACCTGGAGGTTCAGTTATGGTAGTGGTCCTCTTCCTTCAGCTTCTCTTCGGTTCCCTCGATCCAGTGGCGACTCTGCCTTCCAGTCCCAGAGACCTGGTTTTTATGCAGTTTTCCCCCATTCACACAGCCTGGCTGTCAATCACACAGCACGGTTGGTTTCCTGGTGGGACAGTCACCACAGCCAATCATACAGAGTGCGACATGGGTTTCCAAGGAGACCCTGTGCAGGGAGTCGCAAACCCCTCCCTCACATCCTGTCCCCCTCAGACATTCAGAAGCCTAAGGAGGGCTTCTGTGCTGAAGCCCACCAAAAGGACTGCGAACAAAGGAACCAAACCTGGTTTGGCGCGCAGAGTAAATGACCTTTACAAAAAGAAATGGTGAATAAACCCAGCTGGAACCAAAATAAAAATAAAAGGGGTCCAGCGGATTTAAGTTTGAGGCTACTAACTTAGCCTAAAACAGTACCAAGGCTATTTACATAGAAAAATAGTGTAGATTCCACTGCCACCAGCCAAATCTTAAAGAAAGGGGAACAAAATAACGTTCCCTGAGAAACAGACAAAAAGGGATAACTATTAACCCTTTCCAGTACTCTATGTAAGATAGTTTGTACTGGGTCTGTGAATATAAAAAGACTAATAAAGTCAATGGCAACTTTACATGTTCTGGGAGACAGTAGTCAGTCCCAGAAAATGGAGTTTAGAGTGGGAAGTCTGAAAAAGACAACCCTGTGTCACTGCACTAAAGGTGCTGTGTGACACACAGTAAAAAGATGATGCCTATGGAGTAGGGGAGACTCCAGAGTCTATGAACACAAACATGTAAAACACACAGCAAAACAAATGTATGAGTGGGAAAAAGGCTCACACTCTGACCAGGTGAAAAAATGTATCCTAGAAATCCAGCAAAGCTGCTGAGGCACTCAACAGGTAAAGGAAATTAGCTGTTCTGGAGAATTCTCCCTAACACAGTGGAGATCAAGAAACAGTGAATTTATCTTAAGGCCATGGTCTGTGATCTCTTGGCACTCCACCACAAGGAGACCACTAAAGTGACTTACTGGGAGGAGACGTTCAGCAGTATCCTTAATACGGCTTACATGCGGGGTGAAGAATCTGACTACTGTAGGGTGGCAGCAACGTTCATGCTTATGAGTACATGATTGTTCATTTGCAGGTTGGACATCCCACAATGAATGTTACACTGCCTGTTTTCCTGTAGAATATGGCTGGCAATCACAAACACAATGGAAAAATCCAACTATCAAGGCCCACAGACCACGGTAGGTCATATTCAGGAAAGGAGTCAAGTGTAAAAAACACATCTACAAAGAACCTAATCTGTCACATTAAGGGTGTGTCATGTATCCCGCATTGCTCACATTAAATCAGCTCCTTCAATTCTGCTTCAGACATCAGCTACAAATTCCAGGCCCTAGTGCTCACCAACCTGGATGGTTGCCATGCCCCACCCCCACCCGTGTCCCAACCGCTATTCTGGCTCCAGAAAGCCGCCCAGCATGCTGCTGCTTGACTCATTGCAGGACTGAAGAAATTCAGCCACATTTACCCCACTCTAAAGGAACTACACTGGTCTACCCTGAAGCCTGCATCACCTGCAAGACAGCCTACATCACTTACAAAGCTGTAACCTCCAAAACAACATTATACTTTGCTACAAAGATCCCCCTCTCAGGGTGTCAATGTTAAACCAGAAGCCAAGATATCAGCAGACTGGAATACAAGAGGTGTAGGAACGAGAAGACCAGATAAGAAGAATTCTCGTGCAATGCTACCACAGTCTGGAACAACTTTCTTGCTAACATAAGTCTGGCTCCCTCTCTCCTGCATTCCTGGATAAATCTAAAAATCCTATTCTTCAAGGAACACTTAACCAACCAATGAGTGCCATAGACTGACAAGATGATCCTACTCCACTCACTAAAATAGGTACACACTATATTAATGACCTACATACAGGTCCAGATAAGGAAAGAATGACAGTTTATCATTTTTCTAAGGCTAATAAAAAAAGTACCCTTGACTTGGTATAACCTTCTAAAAAAACAGTTTAGTTCCTACTGACTGTGCGAGCTACAGACCTATCTTCAACTATTAATTTCTTGTGGAAATGATGAACAAGATTGCCTCCCTTCAGTTAAGAAAGCATTTAGCGCAGTTAAACTAGCCTGGAGATTGCCAGACAGGTTTACGTCCAGGACGAAGCACAGAAACAGCTCTCCTCGATGTCACCTACAGCCTTACTAAATTGATAGCTACTTCGTATAAGCAAGACTCTTCTATCTTTTGGAAGGAACTCAATATACTCAGCTCACAAAATGACATTCATCCTCTTTCAGTGTAGACCTCTAACTATGATAAGAGCTCTCATTATTTACTTTTCATCTTCCCCTCTTTGATTCTTTCTGAGGTATTTGGTACTTAGTGCTTTATAAACATCAATAATGCATATATTCAATGACTCTTAATGATAAATAGGGCAGCAGGTAAGTCTGAAGCAATAGCCAGGACTGAATTAGGAAGCAAGCATTTAAATGTACTAAATTAAGCGGTCAAAATAAGACCATTGTCAGTTTATTACAAAGGACATCTTTTTTTCCAGAAAGTTCCATTTGGGAATGGACACATGTGAAAAAAATGGGTTTATGAGAAACCTCCTAAAACCTCTTCACAAAGAACATTGGGGTAATAGATATACGTGAGCAACTGTATTCAAAGAACAAAGGTCATTGATATGTATATCCAAATCCTAGTCTCATTCTGCTGCTAAAAACACTTCTTAGAAGCCTCCATATTATATTCACAAACTTTGATTTATTATGGAAGCTGGGAATAAAGCTCAGTGAATTAAGCACTCGTCTTTGAAATCTGTTTAAAATGTGCAGTCACTGGCTTGAATCCCACCAGGACAGATTTAACCTTTCATATTACTGCTGTTGATAAATTGAGCCCAATGGGATTGGGGTAAAATAATATCATCTGTTGGGCAGCACTCAGATGCTGGATTAACATGGTTGGAGGTGCTATTTCAAATTTAAATTATTGAAACATAGGGACAGAAAATGTGATCACTTTCTTTGGATCAAACCTCCCATGCTCTGATATTATCATCTTTCAGAATATGTTAAATAAGTACCTGGCACAAGAATAGTTACTATTTCTATGTTGTGAGAGATGTTTTAAATTTGGACTTAAGTATCTGCCAATATCTGTGGATAAATGTGAGAAACCAATCCCATTGATTGATTCTAATATCTAGATATAGAGATTTGAATCAGCATGCCAATCAGTACCGTCACAAACCATCTTTGGAGATACTTTTGTAATACATTTTACCCCATGTGATGCTAGCGGAACAAGGAGGCAGTGTGTTGCACAGTCCACAAGAGGTTATTTCTGTCACTCACAACCCTGAATATTACCAACAAACAATGTTTGATCTTATTCCAGCATTAGTACCTTCTCTTGTGTTTCAGGGTGGACACGGGACACGCAGGAAATATCACGGTATGCACACAATTCTCCCATCATTATACATATGTATATAAATAATTATGGACATCTTCGAGAAAGAAGTCATACAAAAGTATGCGAGTAATGGTATATTTAATTTAAATGCTTTTTAAAAAATTCTCTCTCTCTGGAACTACAAGTGCACAAATACTATATAGGAGTTAAAAGTTATTAGCAATATTATTTTTGCAAAGTGGATGGATCTTAGGGTTCACCATAACTGTATATATTTTATACAGCAATGTTTGTCACCCTAAAATAAGGGTGAACCCTAAGATCCATCGGCTTAGATTGCTAATAACGCTTGTCTCTTTTGATGTATCTGTGGGAAATTTTCCAAATATGTTTCCTACCACCATCCCCCTAAAGTTGTTTACAAATTCATCTAACGGTTTAAAAGATGTAAAGCATTGAAGAAAGGGGTGCTTTTCCTCTTTTGCATTAAACAGTCTCAGAACCCAAAGAGCTTCATGGATTTGCTTAAAATACAAAACAGGTTGGGCAGGAAGCAATGCAGTTGTACCTCGTGGTAGTTTGGTACAAATCCATCCAGTATTTTGTTTAAATATGGATATTGGGGTGCTCCTGTATCTGTACAGAGCGGATGGCTGTACAGAGCGGATGGCTGTACAGAGCGGATGGCTGTACAGAGCGGATGGCTGTACAGAGCGGATGGCTGTACAAAAAACAAATGAAGGTATAGAGCAGATGAGTGTAGAGGGAAGACGAATAGATAGAACAGGATTACTGCCTACTAGCGAATGACTTTATAAGGCCGATGAGTGCATGTTGCTGTTGAATGCGCGGGGAGCGGATGAGCGCCGGGGAGCGGATGAGCGCCGGGGAGCGGATGAGCGCCGGGGAGCGGATGAGCGCCGGGGAGCGGATGAGCGCCGGGGAGCGGATGAGCGCCGGGGAGCGGATGAGCGCCGGGGAGCGGATGAGCGCCGGGGAGCGGATGAGCGCCGGGGAGCGGATGAGCGCCGGGGAGCGGATGAGCGCCGGGGAGCGGATGAGCGCCGGGGAGCGGATGAGCGCCGGGGAGCGTTACAGAGCGGATGAGTGTTACAGAGCTAATGAATGTACAGAGCGGATGAAGTATAGAGCAGATGAGTGTAGAGGGCAAACAAACAAATAGATAGAACAGGATTACTGCGTACTAGCGAATGACTGTATAAGGCAGATGGGTGCATATTGCTATTGAATGTGTGGAGACCGGATGACCGCGGGGAGTGGATGGCCGCGGGGAGCGGATGAGTGTCGAGGGCGGACGCGCGTGGAGCGCAAATGTGCGTGGAGAGCTGGTGAGTTGAGCGAGCGCGTGCGAGGAGAACGTGATTGCGTCGGGTGGATGAATGCATAGAGCAGATGAAGGTATGGTGCATACGAGGGGATAAAGCGAACAAATGCCTAGAGCGGACGAGTTACATAGACCATGTGAGTGCGCAGAACGGATAAGCATGTAGAACCGATGAGTGCGGAATGCATGCATAGTAGATGAGTATATAGAACAGATGAGTGCCGGGAACTGATGGATGAGCGTAGCGGGATGGATGAGCTGAGCGGAAGAACGTATAGAGTGGAGGACTCCATAGAACAGACTAGTATGTAGGGCTGACAAGTATATAGAGCAGACGAGTGCATATGATCGAAAGAGTGCATATGAAAAAGGGGTGCGTAGAAGGAGATGAGTGCGCAGAGGGGACGAGGGGACGAGTGCGCAGAGGGGACGAGTGCGCAGAACAGGTGAAAGCATAGTGCGTGTGACGGCATAAAGAGGACGGCTGCCTGGAGCGAACGAGTGACTAGAGTGGAACGGATGTGTCGGATAGTGCGGAAGAGTTGCATTGAGCGGATGAGTACATAGAGCAGCCGAATGCGTGTGAGGGCATAAAGAGGACGAGTGCCTAGAGCGAACGGATGCCTAGAGGGAACAAGTGACTAGAGTGGAACGGATGTGTCGGATAGTGCGGACGAGTTGCGTTGAGCGGATGAGTACATAGAGCAGCCGAATGCATAGAGCGGATGGAACGAGTGAAGTGGAGTGCATGTGGCAGACAGGAGTGCATGCGTGGGGCAGACAGGACTGGAGCGCGCAGGGCAGACTGGAGCGCGTCGAGCGAACCAGAGTTCCTGGAGCAGATTAGGATGCATGGAGTGGATAGGAGTGCATGGAACAGACTGGAGCGCATAGAATTGCGTGACGTATATAGTATGGTTTGGAATGCAGAGATCGTTTTGAAAAAGCATATAACCCATCATATCTCACCACCATGCTTACTCTCTTCTTTACACCACCACTCAACTAGAACACAGAGATACTATGACACCATTTGGTATAACTGTTCTCATACCAACATCTGCCGCTTACTACACATCATTCTAAGTAAACACTGCTGGTTACGCACCCCAAAGCCAGGCGTTCTCCTCAGGCCTAATGCAGCCACACTCGGTCTGGGTAAATCCTGCCAGAACGATCACATCATATTCCTGATCTCTCAACCACCGCACCTACCGCTAAGAAGCAGCTACTACACGAATACCGCACCAGATGCACACATACCCGGTGCTTCTCTCTCTCTCCTCTCTCTCTCTCATCTCTCTCTCTCTCTCTCTCTCGCTCTCTCTCTCTCTCTCTCTCTCTCTCTCTCTCTCTCTCTCTCTCTCTCTCTCTCTCTCTCTCTCTCTCTCTCTCTCTCTCTCTCTCTTCTCTCCTCTTCTCTCCTCTTCTCCTCTCCTCTTCTCTCCTCCTTCTCTCCTCTTCTCTCCTCTTCTCTCCTCTTCTCTCCTCTTCTCTCCTCTTCTCTCCTCTTCTCTCCTTCTCTCCTCTTCTCTCCTCTTCTCTCCTCTTCTCTCCTCTTCTCTCCTCTTCTCTCTCTTCTCTCCTCTTCTCTCCTCTTCTCTCCTCTTTCTCCTCTTCTCTCTCTTCTCTCTTCTTCTCCTCTTCTCTCCTCTTCTCTCCTCTTCTCTCCTCTTCTCTCCTCTTCTCTCCTCTTCTCTCCTCTTCTCTCCTCTTCTCTCCTCTTCTCTCCTCTTCTCTCCTCTTCTCTCCTCTTCCTCCCTCTCTCTCCTCTTCTCTCCTCTTCTCTCCTCTTCCTCTCTCTCCTCTCTCTCCTCTTCTCTCCTCTTCTCTCCTCTTCTCTCCTCTTCTCCCTCCTTCTCTCTCCTCTTCTCTCCTCTTCTCTCCCTCTTCTTCCTCTTCTCTCCTCTTCTCTCCTCTTCTCTCCTCTTCTCTCCTCTCTCCTCTTCTCTCCTCTCTCTTCCTCTTCTCTCCTCTT
Source organism: Ambystoma mexicanum (assembly GCF_040938575.1). NCBI lineage: Eukaryota > Metazoa > Chordata > Amphibia > Caudata > Ambystomatidae > Ambystoma > Ambystoma mexicanum. Next base: position 358,831,510 of record NC_090928.1, read on the forward strand.
CTCTCCCTCCTTCTCTCCTCTTCTTTTCCCACTCCTCTCTCTCTCTCTCTCTCTCTCTCTCCTCTTCTCTCCTCTTCTCTCCTCTTCTCTCCTCTTCTCTCCTCTTCTTCCTCTTCTCTCCTCTTCTCTCCTCTTCCCTCTCTTCTTCCTCTCCTCTTCTCTCTCCCTCTCTCTCCTCTCTTCTCCTCTTCTCTCCTCTTCTCTCCTCTTCTCTCCTCTTCTCTCCCTCTCTCCTCTTCTCTCCTCTTCTCTCCTCTTCTCTCCTCTTCTCTCCTCTTCTCTCCTCTTCTCTCCTCTTCTCTCCTCTTCTCTCCTCTTCTCTCCTCTTCTCTCCTCTTCTCCTCTTCTCTCCTCTTCTCCTCTTCTCTCCTCTTCTCTTCTCTTCTCTTCTCTTCTCTTCTCTTCTCTTCTCTTCTCTTCTCTTCTCTTCTCTCTTCTCTTCTCTTCTCTTCTCTTCTCTCTCCTCAAGGGCGTTCAACCTACCAGTGCCTTCAGACCATATCAATGGTATATAAGGCGCTATATAAATGTAACATAACAGAATATCTCCCGTGGTGTGTTGAAGCAAGAAAGACTTTCAGAAATGAAAAGTCACACATTTGTTCCTTCAGTGTGAGAAATTTTCGCAAGAATTCCTGCAAAGACAGAAAAAGAAATGTGCTTACAAAGTTACTAGGAATGAAGTAAAGGAATGTATTCTTTCAGGGTGGATGAGGAGAGGGTGAAACCGGTCTATTGGTGAGTTAGGAAATTAAGGAGGATTATGAAATATGTTTAGTTCCTAACTTTTTTGTTGCTTTGTATGTACTGTTTCCACTGCCACTTCACAAAAACTGCAGGGTTCTCAACAGGAATTGGATGTGCATCACAAGATTAAACATTCTTAAAAATGATATTGGCAGATAGCCTGGTGGCACTTTGCCTTCAGGATGGATCTGGGTAGACAATAAAAGAGGATGTGTGCACATGTAAAGTTTGAGGAGTCTTGTAAAAAAGTATAATTAAGCCAGGTTGTGGCAATTCTCATGGCAATCGGAAACCACAAATTATAATCTTGAGATATTTACTTGTGGTTAAATTCCATGAGTAAATCTTGTCAGAATAAAAAAGCGGGACACAAGGAACTCTTTTCTAAATGTCTGCTAGAACACAGCCAGAGGAGCATACACATTAGTCCCAATCACTAATTGCTGCAAAGTGGCCACATTCCATGGCCAATGGGCCGTGGTGTCTTAATACCACAGGTCGAGTGAGATGTAGCATAACAACACCATTGGAATAAAGACGAACAACTTAACTGTCTCATAACTATAACATTTTAAACGGCAAGATCTGATTGAGGATGAAGCAAACACTTGCTCTTGGTCTGAAGAATGTTGTAATGAATCATGCCCCACACCCATCATGGCAAAATAAAAGGGGTGATGGCTGGAAGGTTTTAGGAACTAACCTTCATCTCTGGCATTGCTCTGAGCAACCCTCCAGACCATCTTTCTTCGCCTGCCAAGCCATTACAGAAGGGGAAAGACCATATGCAAAATCGGGGTTGGTGCCACCCCAAAGGGGGCAGTCCAGCCTTAACGACTTGGTCACATCCCTTCTGCACGAGCATCTGCAAACATGTTTCAGCCGTGTTGGGTCTCATCAGCGAGGAGTTGTTTGGGTCTCTAGGCCCAACAGGCACGAGACCCATGGTCTGGGCGTACCTGTCCCACTCACGGTAACTATAGCAGAACAAAAGGGGTGATGGAAGGTTTAGAGTTAATCTTTAACATCTGGCATTTCTCTGGGCAACCCTCCAGAACATCGTTCTTCGCCTGCCAAGCCATTACAAAAAGGGAAAGCCAAATGCAAAATCAGGCTTGGCCCCACACCAAAAGGGTCAGTCCAAGCCTGAACTGCTTGGTCACAACCCTTCTGCATGAGACAAGCATCCTTCTATTCAAGGAAAGGACCTCATGCCATTAATAACGGACAATGGCATCCCTTTTCCAGAGAGGAACTTCTCTCATGTGCATGTGTGGTGATATCCAGATCGGAAAGGGCTCTTAGATGTTTGCCTCAAGCGCCAGAGTACTTTGTAGGCTCGGACATAGTGTGACAGGAAATAACACATGAAGGACCACACGGTCTTGACACTATGCACTCAGTTCACAGACCAATAATGTAAACGTTACAATATTGCAGTTCTCATTGACATCTGTCCAGAAAGCTTGTTCACTCAAGAGGCTCCACACATGGTTTCCTGCAACACAAAGTTGCCACAAGCTGACAGGAAACTATTGCCATGCTCCAATGTTTTTTTTTAGTCATTGTTTGCCATTGATATGCCTGTTCACTGCTCATAAACCTGGTCTCTGGAGAACAGCCACATCCAGGATGTCTGCAGTGTGGCACACAAAGCGAAAGGGTTTTGAAGATGGGTATTGTGTAATATTCAAACTTTACCCAATCTCCCAGGTCCCCATTTGACTCAGGTCAATCATTTAACATCCAATCACAGGACTTCAGCCAATTACCCATTGGATAGTGTTTGGAAAAATTGGAGGAGGGAGAGCCACTAGAGGAGGAGAAATAACAGCATGTGTGGTTTGAGGTGAACAGCAGGAGTTGGCTGGAGGTGTACGGCATGAGATGGCTGGAGATGAACAAAAGAAAGCGGTTGAAGAGGAAGAGCAAGAAGTGGTTGGAGGTGTACAACACAGGATGGAGGAAGAAGTTGGTGATCAGGAGGAGGCAGAAGTGAAACATTGGAGGAGGTAACAAAGGGCATAGTTATACAGCCTATGAAGGACAGAGTGGGAGATCTTAGCCCAAGGCAGGAGGTAGGGGCAAATCCCAGTCTGAAGGGGTTAAACCCATGGTGAAAGGGGGAATGAGACCATTGCACAGTAATCAGGAGGTAATGGTTAAGCAGAGGAGTAACAATGAGGGGCAGGAGAATAAGGCTTGCCATCCAAGAGGTGCTCCAACCCAGTGTTTCTTGACCACATCTGATCTGAGACACTCCACATGTACCTGTTTACTTGGGCAACAATTACAGACAGAAGATCAGAGAACAAAATTGCCTACTGGCAGAATGTGGAACACCATTAAAGCCAGATGAATAAACCTTGGCATTGACCCTGTGGTAGGTGAAGAAGTGTGCTTGGAAACTCTTAAGCCCGAGACTGTGATTCAAGAGACTTAACTTATATGTTGTTATTTTCCTTATATTTTGGCTGTGTAAATAAACTTAGTTTAACTCAAGGTGTTGGTGCTTTCTCTTTGTGCATAATCCTTTCACATCACTAATATGACATAGTATATCTATTTTGAAATGTAACTAACATCAAACAAGTGCTACAAATATGTGGTCTACTTTCTGTAGTAGAGATGGTTTATTTGCTCATTTGATGATAGTGGATCACTGAATCTTGACTTATACTACATTGTTCTCTTCTTTCCTCTTATTACGCTCCATACCTCTTGTGACACAGAACTCCTCAACTCGCCTCAAAATCTCTGTTGAAAGTTTAACATCAAGATAATCCCAAGCTATCAATGCAGAGAAATCAAAACTTAAAACGCCATGTTTGCAATGATTTTGACATTACCATTATCACACGCTATTCATTTGAGGACCTGATCACCATTACTATCACACACCATCTCAGAGGGAATTTTAACAATATTATTATCACATTCAAGGTATAGTAGATATAGTGTTCGGGTGCCCTCATCTGATCTCTGCTGCACCCCGAGTGGAAGGGGCTTCCTCTGACCCTATTCCCCTCTAGCCTTCCAGGATTCTACACATTGCCGACTACCTTCTACAGCTTGTCTTCAGCGACCATCTTCATTCTGACTAGGGTTTTCTTCTGCCAAAGGCTTTTTCCCCCCTTCTGGCTGTTGGGGGGAGGGGGGGCGGGGGGGGTTCCCAGACACTGGGTCACGGTGGCTTCCTTTCGGGGCAGACCTTATCTGCATGAAAAGAAAAAGCCTGGCTCTCGAAAACTTTGAAGAAGGAAATCGGACGGAGGAGGAGGAGGAGGAGGAGAGGAGGAGGAGGAGGAGGAGGAGGAGGAGGAGGAGGAGGAGGAGGAGGAGGAGGAGGAGGAGGAGGAGGAGGAGGAGGAGGAGGAGGAGGAGGATCAGGAGGAGGAGGATCAGGAGGAGGAGGATCAGCCAGCTACCTAGCATTGACAGCTACTTAGTGCATTAAGCAATGCATTGCTATAAATAGCATTCTATTATGAAGTTCTATCAAGTATACTAAGCTACTCATGTAGAAACATAGGCATTGTGTGCAGCATACATGATGGAGGTGCAATATTCATAATCTTGCCATGTTGAATAGTGAAATAACTGCTTTCTTATTAGAGTTTTGCATACTGTGAAACATGTAATAAGTAGCTAATGAACCCCACTTACTACATAATTGCATTATTACAGACAAAAACACAGAGACAGCAACACATTCAATTATTAGTACATACAGGGAAAGTGAAGTAATCAAAAAAGCAGCAGCAGTAGTAGCAGAAAGTGTTCATAACCTAACTGATTATCTTAATGCAGAAAAATGATTGGTCTGTTTCAAAGCTGCTACTTACCCTATGTATATGTATCACATGATGTGACTGGACCCTAAGGAAAGTAGTGTGAGTACAATGTATACAAATATGAGCATATACAGGGAAAGTGCAGTAATAAAAAACAGAACTATTAGAAAGTGCTGATAACCTTACCTTCATGCACAGAAAGGATTGCTGTCGTTCAAGCCTGTGTCTTCCCCTATGTATATGTTTCATATGATGTGACTGGACCCTACGGGAATTATTTTAAGAACATACTTGAAGGATAAGTCTACAAATATAGTACCTTTTCAATTTTTGGTTCCTGACTCTTAATGAAGAAAACCATGTGGCCTAGATATGTCAGTAAAGGAAAAAAGGGGGAGCCAGACATGTGATGTCATCTTTGTCCTGGTTGTTAGTCCTAGCAGTGCATGGTGGTGGCGCGAGTTATGGTTGCTTAGCTTACCATAACTGGTGAATTACAGGGTTTTTTGGTTTTACTTGGATCCATAACCTCCCTTTAATGTTTTTTTTTACTGAATATACATTTTCATATTGTACATTTGATATATGTTTACTAGGATTCCTTTTACTTTATATACATGTAACATACTGAACCCCTGCTAATGATTTTGATGTCCGCGGACTGTGCGTAGGTCCGCGAACGGACGCAGACAATATCAACACTACCCAAAAACTCAGGGGGTATCTTGTATTGTTCTATCATGCCATATATGCACTGCACAAGTTCAAAAAGCAGCACATAAACACATTATATATAATAATAAATAAGAAGCGGAACCTATATATCTAACACATCAACCATCCATTTAAATACCATATGTAGTAAAATGGAATATACCAAAACAAAAAAGATATGCCTCAGAATAATTACCTCACAGAAACTGCAGAGCTAGAAGCAACAGTAGACCTACACAACAGTAAGAATACAACTTACTGGAAACTAGTAAGTAAACTTAATTTTTCTTATATATTACTTAACTTTTTGTATTGGGTACACTAAAATGTATATATTTTTATTTTTCACACAGAAATGTGCAGTACTTTGGAATGGCTTGAAGAAAATGTTCCACGTGAGGAAATGTCTGAAGACAGTGGGCCTCATTAGGACCCAGGCGTTAAGGGGTTAACGGTGCCGTAAAAGGTGTCGGTGCCGTTAAACCCTTAACGCATTACTACGAGGTCCCTTTGCGGGACCCGACCTTAACGGCTGGTCTAGACCAGCCGTTAAAGTAGGGGCCTGCAAAGGGACTCTCGGTAAGTATGGTACCGCAATTTGCGGTACCGTACTTACCGCCTTCCCCATACCCATTATGCCCTATGGGCCAAAAATGGGGAAGGGTCATGGTGGCATGGGGAATTACCGCCCTGCCAACCTTGGAATGGGGTGGTAATTCCCCATTGTGCCATGGCGGACTCCGGCATCGACCATGGTGCTAATGGTTTTTCCGCCGGAGTCCTAATGAGGGCCAGTGATACTGATGGTAGACACTACCCTATATAAGCAAATTAATAATCATTACTTTATGTGTACTTAACATATATACATTTATTTTTAACAGACCATACAAACATTGAAAATAATACACCCAAAGACACATTGAAAAAGACATTGCAACGCATGGAACAGAAAATTGACATGCTCAAGGAAAATTTCAATGTTTTGAAACAGTTTGTGGAGGACAACATAAAAGAAAAAATTAAATACCATTGTCCCACATGTACCTATTCCCCCTCTCCATGTCCCAGTCAACAATCCCCAAACCCTCAAAACCAAGAAAGACGTTTTGATGAGACTTGCATCCCTTCATCCCCTTCCATCGATCCTCTCCAAAACCCTAATTCCCCTGTATTTGTATCCGTTTCTGCTCCCCCCCCCCCTCTCTTTCATAAATTGTGTATATGTATATAATAAAAAAAAATAATATTATGTTTCTTTTAATGAAATTCTTTGTCTTATTTTTTTTTTTTAAACAGTTAAAATGTCCGTGGACAGCGTGCCTGTCCGGGCTGTCCGTAATTAACAAAATGGGGATGTCCCAAGGACACTATACCTGTCCATACAGTCTGCAGAACATCTACGCACATGCGCACCACACCCGTAAATCCTGCCTGTCCGTCTCACTTTTAATTTGTTTGAGGACCTGAACACTGTCTGTAGAACACCCGCGCATGCGCGTTCCTGTGCATTTGGTGTCCTGTGGACACCCGTTCCCTTCGCAGACGTAGTCCCGATGTCATGTGACTGCACCCACGCTGAGCGTGTGTCCTAATTTGCGGACCCTGTTTGGTTCCCCAACGTTTTAAAAACGTATTCAGACAATCCAAATTATTTTACAGTACAAATTCACCATTGCACATGTCCCAGACAATGAACCTGGCTTTCCACATACCTTTTGAACCTTTTTGGGTGTTCGATCTGTTCGTGAAGCGCACCTCCTCACCCCTATAAAAGACAACACCCCAGAGCTGATCTTCCTTGTACTTCTGGCTATTGCAGATTGACTTTTGCTGCCTTTGCTGCTCTTGCCGAGATTATCTCCTCAACCCTGATGGCATCCATGGCTGCTGTTGCTACATCTGCATCAGAAACACCCCCAAACCCTCCACCACCACCACAAACTCCCCAAGGACCTGCAGAGGGGAAACAGGCGTGAGGATGTAGAGAACGAGGAGGCAGAGAATGAGGTCGAGGAACTCCCTACTACCAGCACTCACCGGGAGTCTTGAGTGTGACAGTTGTTTACCATTCATGGTAAAGTACCAAAGGCATGTGCGAACAAGTTCACGTGCAACTAGTGCAAAATGGTGCTGAGTCATGGAAGACATGGTTCGTACAGCTTTGGTATGACATCCATGAAGCGACACCTAACATCGTTCTGCAATGCGGACATTTGCAAGGTTGTACCTTGTGATAAACGTAGTAGGTTGAGTTCCTCTACAGCATCCTGCATTTCCTCTCCTCTCCTCTCACCACAAGAGACACTCCTGTGGGAGAGCGCAACCCTCCAGCTGCTTCACAAGCCATTCACGATACTGGGTTTGGGTTTTGGCTGGCCCCGCCTCCAAAACCAAACCATGGTTTTGGCTGGCCCCGCCTCCAGTGCCATGGTTTTGGCTGGCCCCGCCTCCAGTACCATGGTTTTGGCTGGCCCCGCCTCCAGTACCATGGTTTTGGCTGGCCCCGCCTCCAAAACCATGGTTTTGGCTGGCCCGCCTCCAATACCATGGTTTTGGCTGGCCCCGCCTCCAATACCATGGTTTTGGCTGGCCCCGCCTCCAATACCATGCCCCGCCTCCAAAACCATGGTTTTGGGTGGCCCCGCCTCCAAAACCATGGTTTTGGGTGGCCCCGCCTCCAAAACCATGGTTTTGGGTGGCCCCGCCTCCAATACCATGCCCCGCCTCCAATACCATGGTTTTGGCTGGCCCCGCCTCCAATACCATGGTTTTGGCTGGCCCCGCCTCCAATTCCATGTCCCGCCTCCAATACCATGGTTTTGGCTGGCCCCGCCTCCAATACCAAGGTTTTGGTTGGCCCCGCCTCCAAAACCATGGTTTTGGCTGGCCCCGCCTCCAAAACCATGGTTTCGGCTGGCCCCGCCTCCAAAACCATGGTTTCGGCTGGCCCCGCCTCCAAAACCATGGTTTCGGCTGACCCCGCCTCCAAAACCATGGTTTCGGCTGACCCCGCCTCCAATACCATGGTTTCGGCTGGCCCCGCCTCCAATACCATGGTTTCGGCTGGCCCCGCCTCCAATACCATGGTTTCGGCTGGCCCCGCCTCCAATACCATGGTTTTGGCTGGCCCCGCCTCCAATACCATGGTTTCGGCTGGCCCCGCCTCCAATACCATGGTTTCGGCTGGCCCCGCCTCCAATACCATGGTTTCGGCTGGCCCCGCCTCCAATACCATGGTTTTGGCTGGCCCCGCCTCCAATACCATGGTTTTGGCTGGCCCCGCCTCCAATACCATGGTTTTGGCTGGCCCCGCCTCCAATACCATGGTTTTGGCTGGCCCCGCCTCCAATACCATGGTTTTGGCTGGCCCCGCCTCCAATACCATGTCCCGCCTCCAATACCATGGTTTTGGCTGGCCCCGCCTCCAATACCATGGTTTTGGCTGGCCCCGCCTCCAAAACCATGGTTTGGGTGGCCCCGCCTCCAATACCATGTCCCGCCTCCAATACCATGGTTTTGGCTGGCCCCGCCGCCAATACCATGCCCCGCCTCCAATACCATGGTTTTGGCTGGCCCCACCGCCAATACCATGCCCCGCCTCCAATACCATGGTTTTGGCTGGCCCCGCCTCCAATACCATGGTTTTGGCTGGCCCCGCCTCCAATACCATGGTTTTGGCTGGCCCCGCCTCCAATACCATGGTTTTGGCTGGCCCCGCCTCCAATACCATGTCCCGCCTCCAAAACCATGGTTTTGGCTGGCCCCGCCTCCAAAACCATGGTTTTGGCTGGCCCCGCCTCCAATACCATGCCCCGCCTCCAATACCATGGTTTTGGCTGGCCCCGCCTCCAATACCATGGTTTTGGCTGGCCCCGCCTCCAATACCATGGTTTTGGCTGGCCCCGCCTCCAATACCATGGTTTTGGCTGGCCCCGCCTCCAATACCATGGTTTTGGCTGGCCCCGCCTCCAATACCATGGTTTTGGCTGGCCCCGCCTCCAATACCATGGTTTTGGCTGGCCCCGCCTCCAATACCATGGTTTTGGCTGGCCCCGCCTCCAATACCATGGTTTTGGCTGGCCCCGCCTCCAATACCACGGTTTTGGCTGGCCCCGCCGCCAATACCGTGCCCCGCCTCCAATACCATGGTTTTGGCTGGCCCCGCCTCCAATACCATGGTTTTGGCTGGCCCCGCCTCCAATACCATGGTTTTGGCTGGCCCCGCCTCCAATACCATGGTTTTGGCTGGCCCCGCCTCCAATACCATGTCCCGCCTCCAAAACCATGGTTTTGGCTGGCCCCGCCTCCAAAACCATGGTTTTGGCTGGCCCCGCCTCCAAAACCATGGTTTTGGCTGGCCCCGCCTCCAAAACCATGGTTTTGGCTGGCCCCGCCTCCAATACCATGTCCCGCCTCCAATACCATGGTTTTGGCTGGCCCCGCCTCCAATACCATGGTTTTGGCTGGCCCCGCCTCCAAAACCATGGTTTTGGCTGGCCCCGCCTCCAAAACCATGGTTTTGGCTGGCCCCGCCTCCAAAACCATGGTTTTGGCTGGCCCCGCCTCCAAAACCATGGTTTTGGCTGGCCCCGCCTCCAATACCATGCCCTGCCTCCAATACCATGGTTTTGGCTGGCCCCGCCTCCAATACCATGCCCCGCCTCCAATACCATGGTTTTGGCTGGCCCCGCCGCCAATACCCGCCTCCAATACCATGGTTTTGGCTGGCCCCGCCTCCAATACCATGGTTTTGGCTGGCCCCGCCTCCAATACCATGGTTTTGTCTGGCCCCGCCTCCAATACCATGTCCCGCCTCCAAAACCATGGTTTTGGCTGGCCCCGCCTCCAAAACCATGCCCCGCCTCCAAAACCATGGTTTTGGCTGGCCCCGCCTCCAATACCATGTCCCGCCTCCAAAACCATGGTTTTGGGTGGCCCCGCCTCCAAAACCATGGTTTTGGGTGGCCCCGCCTCCAATACCATGCCCCGCCTCCAATACCATGGTTTTGGCTGGCCCCGCCTCCAATACCATGGTTTTGGCTGGCCCCGCCTCCAATTCCATGTCCCGCCTCCAATACCATGGTTTTGGCTGGCCCCGCCTCCAATACCAAGGTTTTGGTTGGCCCCGCCTCCAAAACCATGGTTTTGGCTGGCCCCGCCTCCAAAACCATGGTTTTGGCTGGCCCCGCCTCCAAAACCATGGTTTCGGCTGGCCCCGCCTCCAAAACCATGGTTTCGGCTGGCCCCGCCTCCAAAACCATGGTTTCGGCTGACCCCGCCTCCAAAACCATGGTTTCGGCTGGCCCCGCCTCCAATACCATGGTTTCGGCTGGCCCCGCCTCCAATACCATGGTTTCGGCTGGCCCCGCCTCCAATACCATGGTTTCGGCTGGCCCCGCCTCCAATACCATGGTTTTGGCTGGCCCCGCCTCCAATACCATGGTTTTGGCTGGCCCCGCCTCCAATACCATGGTTTTGGCTGGCCCCGCCTCCAATACCATGGTTTTGGCTGGCCCCGCCTCCAATACCATGGTTTTGGCTGGCCCCGCCTCCAATACCATGTCCCGCCTCCAATACCATGGTTTTGGCTGGCCCCGCCTCCAATACCATGGTTTTGGCTGGCCCCGCCTCCAATACCATGGTTTTGGCTGGCCCCGCCTCCAATACCATGGTTTTGGCTGGCCCCGCCTCCAAAACCATGGTTTGGCTGGCCCCGCCTCCAATACCATGTCCCGCCTCCAATACCATGGTTTTGGCTGGCCCCGCCGCCAATACCATGCCCCGCCTCCAATACCATGGTTTTGGCTGGCCCCACCGCCAATACCATGCCCCGCCTCCAATACCATGGTTTTGGCTGGCCCCGCCTCCAATACCATGGTTTTGGCTGGCCCCGCCTCCAATACCATGGTTTTGGCTGGCCCCGCCTCCAATACCATGGTTTTGGCTGGCCCCGCCTCCAATACCATGTCCCGCCTCCAAAACCATGGTTTTGGCTGGCCCCGCCTCCAAAACCATGGTTTTGGCTGGCCCCGCCTCCAATACCATGCCCCGCCTCCAATACCATGGTTTTGGCTGGCCCCGCCTCCAATACCATGGTTTTGGCTGGCCCCGCCTCCAATACCATGGTTTTGGCTGGCCCCGCCTCCAATACCATGGTTTTGGCTGGCCCCGCCTCCAATACCATGGTTTTGGCTGGCCCCGCCTCCAATACCATGGTTTTGGCTGGCCCCGCCTCCAATACCATGGTTTTGGCTGGCCCCGCCTCCAATACCATGGTTTTGGCTGGCCCCGCCTCCAATACCACGGTTTTGGCTGGCCCCGCCTCCAATACCACGGTTTTGGCTGGCCCCGCCGCCAATACCGTGCCCCGCCTCCAATACCATGGTTTTGGCTGGCCCCGCCTCCAATACCATGGTTTTGGCTGGCCCCGCCTCCAATACCATGGTTTTGGCTGGCCCCGCCTCCAATACCATGGTTTTGGCTGGCCCCGCCTCCAATACCATGGTTTTGGCTGGCCCCGCCTCCAATACCATGTCCCGCCTCCAAAACCATGGTTTTGGCTGGCCCCGCCTCCAAAACCATGGTTTTGGCTGGCCCCGCCTCCAAAACCATGGTTTTGGCTGGCCCCGCCTCCAAAACCATGGTTTTGGCTGGCCCCGCCTCCAATACCATGTCCCGCCTCCAATACCATGGTTTTGGCTGGCCCCGCCTCCAAAACCATGGTTTTGGCTGGCCCCGCCTCCAAAACCATGGTTTTGGCTGGCCCCGCCTCCAAAACCATGGTTTTGGCTGGCCCCGCCTCCAAAACCATGGTTTTGGCTGGCCCCGCCTCCAATACCATGCCCTGCCTCCAATACCATGGTTTTGGCTGGCCCCGCCTCCAATACCATGCCCCGCCTCCAATACCATGGTTTTGGCTGGCCCCGCCGCCAATACCATGCCCCGCCTCCAATACCATGGTTTTGGCTGGCCCCGCCTCCAATACCATGGTTTTGGCTGGCCCCGCCTCCAATACCATGGTTTTGGCTGGCCCCGCCTCCAATACCATGGTTTTGGCTGGCCCCGCCTCCAATACCATGGTTTTGGCTGGCCCCGCCTCCAATACCATGGTTTTGTCTGGCCCCGCCTCCAATACCATGTCCCGCCTCCAAAACCATGGTTTTGGCTGGCCCCGCCTCCAAAACCATGCCCCGCCTCCAAAACCATGGTTTTGGCTGGCCCCGCCTCCAATACCATGTCCCGCCTCCAAAACCATGGTTTTGGCTGGCCCCGCCTCCAATACCATGGTTTTGGCTGGCCCCGCCTCCAATACCATGTCCCGCCTCCAATACCATGGTTTTGGCTGGCCCCGCCTCCAATACCATGGTTTTGGCTGGCCCCGCCTCCAATACCATGGTTTTGGCTGGCCCCGCCTCCAATACCATGGTTTTGGCTGGCCCCGCCTCCAATACCATGCCCCGCCTCCAAAACCATGGTTTTGGCTGGCCCCGCCTCCAAAACCATGGTTTGGGTGGCCCCGCCTCCAATACCATGTCCCGCCTCCAAAACCATGGTTTTGGGTGGCCCCGCCTCCAAAACCATGCCCCGCCTCCAAAACCATGGTTTTGGCTGGCCCCGCCTCCAAAACCATGGTTTTGGCGGCCCCGCCTCCAAAACCATGGTTTTGGCGGCCCCGCCTCCAAAACCATGGTTTTGGGCGGCCCCGCCTCCAATACCATGGTTTTGGCTGGCCCCGCCTCCAATACCATGGTTTTGGCTGGCCCCGCCTCCAAAACCATGGTTTTGGCTGGCCCCGCCTCCAAAACCATGGTTTTGGCTGGCCCCGCCTCCAAAACCATGGTTTTGGCTGGCCCCGCCTCCAAAACCATGCCCCGCCTCCAAAATCATGGTTTTGGCTGGCCCCGCCTCCAAAATCATGGTTTTGACTGGCCCTGCCTCCAAAACCATGGTTTTGGCTGGCCCCGCCTCCAATACCATGGTTTTGGCTGGCCCCGCCTCCAATACATGTCCCGCCTCCAAAACCATGGTTTTGGCTGGCCCCGCCTCCAATACCATGCCCCGCCTCCAATACCATGGTTTTGGCTGGCCCCGCCTCCAATACCATGGTTTTGGCTGGCCCCGCCTCCAATACCATGGTTTTGGCTGGCCCCGCCTCCAAAACCATGGTTTTGGCTGGCCCCGCCTCCAAAACCATGGTTTTGGGTGGCCCCGCCTCCAAAACCATGGTTTTGGGTGGCCCCGCCTCAAACCATGGTTTTGGCTGGCCCCGCCTCCAATACATGTCCCGCCTCCAATACCATGGTTTTGGCTGGCCCCGCCTCCAATACCATGCCCCGCCTCCAAAACCATGGTTTTGGCTGGCCCCGCCTCCAATACCATGGTTTTGGCTGGCCCCGCCTCCAATACATGTCCCGCCTCCAATACCATGGTTTTGGCTGGCCCCGCCTCCAATACCATGCCCCGCCTCCAAAACCATGGTTTTGGCTGGCCCCGCCTCCAATACCATGGTTTTGGCTGGCCCCGCCTCCAATACATGTCCCGCCTCCAATACCATGGTTTTGGCTGGCCCCGCCTCCAATACCATGGTTTTGTCTGGCCCCGCCTCCAATACCATGTCCCGCCTCCAAAGCCATGGTTTTGGCTGGCCCCGCCTCCAATGCCATGGTTTTGGCTGGCCCCGCCTCCAAAGCCATGGTTTTGGCTGGCCCCGCCTCCAAAACCATGGTTTTGGCTGGCCCCGCCTCCAAAACCATGGTTTTGGCTGGCCCCGCCTCCAAAACCATGGTTTTGGCTGGCCCCGCCTCCAAAACCATGGTTTTGGCTGGCCCCGCCTCCAAAACCATGGTTTTGGCTGGCCCCGCCTCCAAAACCATGCCCTGCCTCCAGTACCATGCCCCGCCTCCAAAACCATGGTTTTGGCTGGCCCCGCCTCCAATACCATGCCCCGCCTCCAATACCATGGTTTTGGCTGGCCCCGCCTCCAAAACCATGGTTTGGGTGGCCCCGCCTCCAATACCATGTCTCGCCTCCAAAACCATGGTTTTGGGTGGCCCCGCCTCCAAAACCATGCCCCGCCTCCAAAACCATGGTTTTGGGTGGCCCCGCCTCCAAAACCATGCCCCGCCTCCAAAACCATGGTTTTGGCTGGCCCCGCCTCCAAAACCATGGTTTTGGGCGGCCCCGCCTCCAAAACCATGGTTTTGGGCGGCCCCGCCTCCAAAACCATGGTTTTGGGCGGTCCCGCCTCCAATACCATGGTTTTGGCTGGCCCCGCCTCCAAAACCATGGTTTTGGCTGGCCCCGCCTCCAATACCATGGTTTTGGCTGGCCCCGCCTCCAAAACCATGGTTTTGGCTGGCCCCGCCTCCAAAACCATGGTTTTGGCTGGCCCCGCCTCAAACCATGGTTTTGGGTGGCCCCGCCTCCAAAACCATGCCCCGCCTCCAAAACCATGGTTTTGGCTGGCCCCGCCTCCAAAATCATGGTTTTGACTGGCCCTGCCTCCAAAACCATGGTTTTGGCTGGCCCCGCCTCAATACCATGGTTTTGGCTGGCCCCGCCTCCAATACATGTCCCGCCTCCAATACCATGGTTTTGGCTGGCCCCGCCTCCAATACCATGCCCCGCCTCCAAAACCATGGTTTTGGCTGGCCCCGCCTCCAATACCATGGTTTTGGCTGGCCCCGCCTCCAATACCATGCCCCGCCTCCAATACCATGGTTTTGGCTGGCCCCGCCTCCAATACCATGGTTTTGTCTGGCCCCGCCTCCAATACCATGTCCCGCCTCCAAAATCATGGTTTTGGGTGGCCCCGCCTCCAAAATCATGGTTTTGGGTGGCCCCGCCTCCAAAATCATGGTTTTGGCTGGCCCCGCCTCCAATACCATGGTTTTGGCTGGCCCCGCCTCCAAAACCATGGTTTTGGGTGGCCCTGCCTCCAAAACCATGGTTTTGGGTGGCCCCGCCTCCAAAACCATGGTTTTGGGTGGCCCCGCCTCCAAAACCATGCCCCGCCTCCAAAACCATGGTTTTGGCTGGCCCCGCCTCCAATACCATGGTTTTGGCTGGCCCCGCCTCCAATACATGTCCCGCCTCCAATACCATGGTTTTGGCTGGCCCCGCCTCCAATACCATGCCCCGCCTCCAATACCATGGTTTTGGCTGGCCCCGCCTCCAATACCATGGTTTTGGCTGGCCCCGCCTCAATACCATGCCCCGCCTCCAAAACCATGGTTTTGGCTGGCCCCGCCTCCAATACCATGTCCCGCCTCCAATACCATGGTTTTGGCTGGCCCCGCCTCCAAAACCATGGTTTTGGCTGGCCCCGCCTCCAAAACCATGGTTTTGGGTGGCCCCGCCTCCAAAACCATGGTTTTGGGTGGCCCCGCCTCCAATACCATGGTTTTGGCTGGCCCCGCCTCCAATACCATGGTTTTGGCTGGCCCCGCCTCCAATACCATGGTTTTGGCTGGCCCCGCCTCCAATACCATGGTTTTGGCTGGCCCCGCCTCCAATACCATGCCCTGCCTCCAGTACCATGCCCCGCCTCCAAAACCATGGTTTTGGCTGGCCCCGCCTCCAATACCATGCCCCGCCTCCAATACCATGGTTTTGGCTGGCCCCGCCTCCAATACCATGCCCCGCCTCCAATACCATGGTTTTGGCTGGCCCCGCCTCCAATACCATGGATTTGGCTGGCCCCGCCTCCAATACCATGGATTTGGCTGGCCCCGCCTCCAATACCATGGTTTTGGCTGGCCCCGCCTCCAATACCATGTCCTGCCTCCAATACCATGGTTTTGGCTGGCCCCGCCTCCAATACCATGGTTTTGGCTGGCCCCGCCTCCAATACCATGGTTTTGGCTGGCCCCGCCTCCAATACCATGGTTTTGGCTGGCCCCGCCTCCAATACCATGGTTTTGGCTGGCCCCGCCTCCAATACCATGGTTTTGGCTGGCCCCGCCTCCAATACCATGCCCCGCCTCCAAAACCATGGTTTTGGCTGGCCCCGCCTCCAAAACCATGCCCCGCCTCCAAAACCATGGTTTTGGCTGGCCCCGCCTCCAAAACCATGGTTTTGGCTGGCCCCGCCTCCAAAACCATGGTTTTGGCTGGCCCTGCCTCCAAAACCATGGTTTGGCTGGCCCCGCCTCCAATACCATGTCCCGCCTCCAAAACCATGGTTTTGGGTGGCCCCGCCTCCAAAACCATGCCCCGCCTCCAAAACCATGGTTTTGGGCGGCCCCGCCTCCAATACCATGGTTTTGGCTGGCCCCGCCTCCAATACCATGGTTTTGGCTGGCCCCGCCTCCAAAACCATGGTTTTGGCTGGCCCCGCCTCCAAAACCATGGTTTTGGCTGGCCCCGCATGGTTTTGGCTGGCCCCGCCTCCAAAACCATGCCCCGCCTCCAAAACCATGGTTTTGGCTGGCCCCGCCTCCAAAATCATGGTTTTGACTGGCCCTGCCTCCAAAACCATGGTTTTGGCTGGCCCCGCCTCCAATACCATGGTTTTGGCTGGCCCCGCCTCCAATACATGTCCCGCCTCCAAAACCATGGTTTTGGCTGGCCCCGCCTCCAATACCATGCCCCGCCTCCAATACCATGGTTTTGGCTGGCCCCGCCTCCAATACCATGGTTTTGGCTGGCCCCGCCTCCAATACCATGGTTTTGGCTGGCCCCGCCTCCAATACCATGGTTTTGGCTGGCCCCGCCTCCAATACCATGGTTTTGGGTGGCCCCGCCTCCAAAACCATGGTTTTGGGTGGCCCCGCCTCCAAAACCATGGTTTTGGGTGGCCCCGCCTCAAACCATGGTTTTGGGTGGCCCCGCCTCCAAAACCATGCCCCGCCTCCAAAACCATGGTTTTGGCTGGCCCCGCCTCCAAAATCATGGTTTTGACTGGCCCTGCCTCCAAAACCATGGTTTTGGCTGGCCCCGCCTCCAATACCATGGTTTTGGCTGGCCCCGCCTCCAATACATGTCCCGCCTCCAATACCATGGTTTTGGCTGGCCCCGCCTCCAATACCATGCCCCGCCTCCAAAACCATGGTTTTGGCTGGCCCCGCCTCCAATACCATGGTTTTGGCTGGCCCCGCCTCCAATACCATGCCCCGCCTCCAATACCATGGTTTTGGCTGGCCCCGCCTCCAATACCATGGTTTTGTCTGGCCCCGCCTCCAATACCATGTCCCGCCTCCAATGCCATGGTTTTTGGCTGGCCCCGCCTCCAAAACCATGGTTTTGGCTGGCCCCGCCTCCAAAACCATGGTTTTGGCTGGCCCCGCCTCCAAAACCATGGTTTTGGCTGGCCCCGCCTCCAAAACCATGGTTTTGGCTGGCCCCGCCTCCAATACCATGCCCCGCCTCCAAAACCATGGTTTTGGCTGGCCCCGCCTCCAAAACCATGGTTTTGGCTGGCCCCGCCTCCAAAACCATGGTTTTGGCTGGCCCCGCCTCCAAAACCATGGTTTTGGTGGCCCCGCCTCCAAAACCATGGTTTTGGGTGGCCCTGCACATGGCGGAATTCGCCTATAACAACGCTCTGCATTCTTCAACTGGCTTCTCCCCTTTCTATTCCCTTTATGGCCAGCATCCTCGTACCCTTCCTCTCCCGGATTTCACGCCTACGGCCACTCCTGCTGCCAATGCTTGTGCCCGCGATCTAGTCGCTGTTCACGCCCAAACCCTTGTCCATTTGCAGGAATCTCAAGTCTCCATGAAGAAAGCAGCCGACAAGAAACGGTTGGTTGCTCCGGAGTATCAGGTGGGGGATCGGGTGTGGTTGTCTTCCCGGCATTTACATATTCCTGGTTCCCGTAAGCTGTTCACTCGCTTTGTCGGTCCTTACCGGATCTCTAAAGTCATTAACCCAGTGGCTTTTCGCCTCTCCGTTCCCGCCTCATGGCGGATCCATCCAGTGTTTCACTCTTCCTTGCTCAAACCCTGCCCTGCTCCTACCCGCATCATTACCCCACCTGCTCCTGTTTCGGTGTCGTCCCCTGACGTGTTTGAGGTCAGTGCCATCTGTAGGGGTCAGTTACAGTACCTGGTGGACTGGCTGGGGTATGGTCCTGAGGATCGCTCTTGGGTTTCCTCTCGGGATGTACGGGCTCCGCTTTTGGTTGCCCGTTTTCATCGGGACCATCCTTCCAGCCCACAGGGTCGTGGGCCGTTGGGGGGGACTCTGTCATGCCTCCTCCCTGCCACACCATTGCCAGACAGCCTTCCAAACTCACATCCGCCACCCCTAACCCTGCACGCTTCATCCGGAGTGTTCCCCATGACTCTCCCCGCACTCAGCAACTGAATTACCAGGGACGGCTACGACCTTTCCTGCATTGGAATCTGCCATGGCGCTTCTCTCTGGGACGGCGCCTGTCCACGGGCGCCTGGAGACTACGATCCAGCGCATAGAGTGCTTCCGATCAGGTGACCAAACGCCGGCAACAGGCGGCCAATCGCCGGCAGACTCCCCGTGCAGCGTCGAGGGTCACGTGACGCTGCTCCGCGTTTCCCTCGTGACTGCATCACGTGCTCAATTCAACGCAGTCAAAAGGACAGGGGAAACACAGAACAAACGCTTCACAGCTGCTTTTCGGAGTGCTGCACGGCGTTTTTGGATCTCGCTAAGGATTCTGATTTCTTTGACCACGGAACGTTGTACGGATTGCTTTTGATTTCTTCCTACAGCTCAGGCGAACTTTGATCTCCAGGCATCACGACCTTTGGCTTTGCACAAACTTTTTGAACTTTGGATATTGGACCTTGGCAATTGTTTTCTTGGCTTTTGACCCTGAACTGTTAACGGATTCTTTACGGATCATCCACTGGCGACCTGACCTACAGGTGTTCTCCATCAAGAGTGCCCACAAGGACCCTTCTGCTTTCCCCTCCCCCTTTGAGGCATCCTGACCAGCACATTTGGGTAAGCCCTTTAGCTTCTTCCATCATATTGTATTGTGATCATTGTGACTGTCTGCCCTAATCATTCATTGCCTTACAGTGGTCAGGGGGTCCTTCCGGTGTTCCTGGTTCCAGCTTGACGGCACTCCACACCTGTGGCCTCAAGAATTGCATTGGTAGTGATATTATTCTTACCAGTGTGGTACTTGGGGACGGAGGTATCTTCATCTACATGAACATCAAGATCACAACAACCAGGCTTTGAAGTTGATCAGGTCCAAACTAATGGCAAAGCGATTGAGACCGTCACTGCCTAAATAAAATGCAGCAGGGACATCTCGCATGACCCAACAATTATGCACTATACTTTTGTTGCCTATGGAACTTTTGAGCATACAAATGTGGGAATGGCTGGATCTATTGGGAGTTTTCAGAACATGGGTTTGCTGATGAAGCTCTTACCGCTGTTCATGCACACTCGGGCGAGAACAAAGTCCTTCCCCTCATTTAACTGAATAGGGATGAACAACTGTTCTTCAATCTTCTGAATGTCAGCCAAGCTTTGAACTGGTTTCTCATCATTTTGGACTATAAAAGTGGGATTTTCTGATTGTGAATTGGTATAGAATTTCAGAGTATTTCATTCCAGTGTGGAATGCCACTTGAGACTGGAAGGAAGGTTAATTTTCAAAAATAGAGAGGAATTCCCATGACCAGTTTGTTGTCCTACTGCAATTACTGTCACAATAGGGATATTGTTGTTTTGAAAGTAGAACTTAATTTGTTCAAGTTTTTGTTCAACCATGTGGCATGTGCCATTTAAACTAACATGGTTGACGCTATGTTTCAATTTTATTGGTCGGTTAGTCTGGGTCCAGAGGACCTTGTTTACACAATCTATTGGGGGAGACAATCTACGCAGGATGTCATTACCCAGTGAACATGGTGTGACCTCTGGAGTCACAACTATGACCAGGTGTTTCACCTTGTGGCGCCCAATTTTAATTTCCAAATTCGTAGTCCCCTCGATAGGACCTTCATTCCCATCGAAGTTCTGAAGTTGTCCAGGAAGAGGGGTAAGAGGGATCTGGAATCTCTCCCCCCTTCCTGAATTCAGCTGATCAAAGGCCCTCTTTGACAGATGGGTGGCTTATGATCCAGTGTCCACCCGTGCTAAAAATGTACACTGACTTTGTATTTGGACCGGGGAATAAAATCTTCCCTCCTTCTCCTAAAGGGGGCAAAGATAATGTGCATTTTGGGCCAATTGGTGGGTTAATTTCTTGACTCTTGATTCTGACACAAGGGTAGTTTGGGCAGGATTCAGTGTGGGAGCTTGGGGATCTGTAACAAAAATGTGGCAGTTGGATGTTGAGGGAGTTTTGGGCTCCCCTGGTTCTGATTCTGGGCTGCCCCCCCTTTTGGAGGCAGTCCCCAGAATAAGTTTGGGCAAGGTGATTTTCTGGCTTGTCATTCTGGGGTTCAATGATGGCCAGTTCTAACTCAGTCCCCACATTTACCCAGTCTTGATTAGGATCTCTCTGGACCCATTTTTCTTTGTGAGGAGTTCCCCCATCCTTGAAGGAGAAGATCCTTTTCCCAGAGTCCTCTGAGGACCCTTCTCTTTCAAATGGGAAGACACTAACCTCCTCCACAAAATGGGTCTTTTTAGGTACTTTATTTCTCTTACCCGCCCTCTGTTCCTTAGGTTGCAGACTTTCGGCGGCAGGAGATTTTGGTTCCGGTTCCTGGGTTTCCATGAGCTTTTCACAAGAGGGGAAGGAAGCTTCCTCTAAGGCTTTGCACCCCCATCCCCCCGTGCCTCCTCCTTTGGAACAAGTAGGTCATTGGGGTTCTCTCCCTGTCATTGCTTTGGAGTACCAGACCCTTGGTTGGAGTGGTTTCGGGCCGACATGTTCATCTGAGGGTTCTGCGGGGCCCTCTGCATGCGACCAAGATCCTTTGACAAGTTCTGGACCAGGCGCTCCAGTTGGGACACTCGCTCTGACTGGTACGGGGGTCTCTGGTCCATCCTATGTGGCTCATGGGAAGGATAACTGTCCGTTCTCCCATAATACCCGGGGTTGGGCTAATTCTGGTAACCCTCCACCCTTGGCCTCCCCTCTCCCAGATTGGGCTGTCTGGGCTTAGGAAAGTGGGGAAAGAAAGGAGGGTTGTTTTGTGGGTTGATGTTTGGCGGGTACCGCCAAACGAAGCTCAACCGGGCATTTGGGGGATTGCTGCCCTCCTGGGGAAAGTTAGGAGGGAAGTTTCCTGGGTTGGTAGCTACCTGGTTGGATCCCCCCTTTGGGCTGGGGGAGTCCACACATACCCCAGGTGGGTTTGTTGCCCTTGTAACAGGGGCTAATATAATATGGGGAGTTAGGGGTCCCATTTGTGGGATTACCTCCCTGACTACCTGTTTGGGATTGGCCCGAGGGCCTTCCGATTTTTTGGTTAGAAGATGGATTCTGTACAGGAATATTTTTAGGCTCCTCCATCTCCAGATCTAACATGGGGGCAACCTTCACCTCTGCCAACTTAGCAGCAGCAGGGGTGTTGGCCGGTTGGGGTTTTTATTTGTATTTTTATTCTCTACTGGTTTCTGCACTTCATAAAGGCGGGTCGTCTGTTCAATGACCCCATTTTGTGATCTCTTCTCGTGAAAGTCCCTCACCAGCTGGCTCATGATGTATTTAGGGAATGCATGAAAGAAGGTGTTAATGAACTCCTCGCTGTCTGTGCGCACCCTCCTGGTGGTCTGTGCAAAGGCACGTTTTAGTTCTTGCACAAATTCTTGTGGGGCCTGATCTTCCCCACACTGCAGATTGTAGGCCGCCTTGCGGGCCTCTTGGGGGTTCCTATGTTCAGCAAAATGTTTTAAGATGGCTGCCCTATAGTTGGACCATCTTGAGTGGTTCTGATCCACCAGCCCCGCAAAGAAGCTGGAGTACTAAGGGGAAAATGTCCATTTGACATATTGGATGCAACTCTGGCTATCTTTCAGATGGAAAGTATCAATCATTTGCTTGTATAACTCAAGGTGCTCCAGACTGAATACGTGACATTTTTGTGATAGGGAGTTATGACGCTCCTAATGGCCTTGATCTGTTTCAGGGGATCTTATAGTAGAGCCCTCTTAATTTTGTTGGCCCTTTTGGTCCTAGTCACCCAAATCCACTCATCCTCTGACTCAGAGGCACTGCTGCAGGAGGTGGCTATCTGATCCTCTAGGGTCTCCCTGATTCTGAGAGCTTGAGAATGGCTTGCAGAATGTGGGGGCCTAGTTTCTTGACGCCTGTGGCTAATGTTTCCTCTAAGCTGTGCACATGTGCGCTTGTCCAGATTCTTGTGAGCGGCACCCATGCCGCTCACAAGAATTTTAGCAGCGCACACAGACAATTCTCACCTATTCAAAAAAATGTAATAAGGCACAAGCCACAGCAATTACCTGAAATGTTCTCTTTCTTAAAATAAGCAACTAGTCTTTATATTCTGCTAATTTGTGTTACACTACTACACTACAATGCACTAAAATCCCTAACAGCAAAATACAACACAAGAGGTTAAAAACTAATATGACAAATTGGCTCCATGAACAGAAGAATCTAATCAAGATATGCCTGCACACATTACCCAAAAAATGTTCCCTCCCCACCCATGACTCCTAAACCTGACTGTACCACACTTTTACATTATGACTCTAACTTCTGCCCCAGAACACATTAAGATACTACCAGACAACCTTGACTCTTCCTCTCTTGGCAATGTGAAAGGTTAAAAGACGTGTACTTACATCAACTAGTTTTATGTTTGTTGTAACATGAATAACTTTAACATGAATAACATTCACGCAGCAGAATTTTTGTTACACATTGTGCCTTACCAAAAGCGTCACCCACACTATATTATCGAACTACCAGTTCAAACATCGGATACTAGTAAGCAGGCTACTTGGATGCGTAACCAAATTCCATACTTCTTCTTCTTTGCACATATATCACGCAAGTGCTTTGAAGCAGCCCCCTTGTAAGTTAACGCATTATAAAACTCAAATATTATTTACCCTCTAAGGATTTAGAAAAGACAAATGTGATGCTCAGCGTCTCCTACTTTAGCATTACTAACATTACACTATAAGCAGAGAGCAACATTGCAATATCATTTACTTAGCCTACAAGGGATAATGGGTATGGACTATGCCTGGGATTACTCGTCCATAGTATCGGGGCAATGGATAGTCAGACAGGAAAATGCTTTTCACTCAATCTGCATCATTTCCAAGTGTTCAGAGTTCCTTTGGGCATAGACCTTCGTACATTATTTGGTAACTCGCTTCTATACAAAAACAGTTTCACTCAGCATTTGTGTAATCCTACACAATGATATAAGGGTGGGGTATGTTTCAAACAATCTTTTATGCACTGCAAAAGAATTGTGTACATGCAGAGTCATGACATTCTTAAAATGTACATAATATGTTGAAGCATTCAAATATGCCTTGCTTGCAAAGTATTGTGGGTCTGCAAATATGGCAGTGAGTGTTTACTGTTACAATCCCTCAGTTTTTACAGTGTTCTGTCAACTAGTATTGGAGGCAAGCGCGGGGGCCAGGGAAGGGTATGGGTGGAAGCATCACTCCTTAAGGGTGATGAACAAAGCAGCAAATTTCATAGACCAAGTCAGTATTTCAGCACTACACTGAAGGAAATGTGTTGCGTGTTTGCTAAAGGATAGGAAATTCTAGTACCTAGACAACAGCACCTTCTTTCTCTTTCTATGCTCCACTGCAGAGGGCTTTTCAATATAACCATGTGTTCTGTGTGTGCAGTCTCTAGTATCTCCCTGCATCTTATTTAACTAATCACAAAGAATTAATTACAGAAGAGGGATCCATAGTTACAGAAGAAGTCACTCAATCAATTGTATCTCTGATGAATTGATGCGTTTTACTTAAAAGGCATATTTGTGTGATTTTCTTCAACAGGGCTCCATAATAATTCTCAGTAAGGCTCTAGGTTTTTTGTTCATTTTATCTATGGTGCGGAAAGGTGGGAAAAACTATACACTTTATTATGTGCCCTGTCACTATACACTTTATTATGTGCCCTGTCATTTCACTCGCTATGTCAGGGGTACAAGCAGGGCTCTAATCAGATTTTGCTCCCTACTTGGAGTCAAAAATATTCCTGGGAGTAAAAAAGTAATAACTTTGCCGATAGGGATACTTTCTGCTTATTGAAAGATATTCTTTCCCCATAAAATTCCTTTTGATGATTGGGCATTAATATTATTAGAGTTCCTTCCTTCCTATGCCACTGCTCTACTGGTCACTAATTCACAAAAATATCAGTGGAGCTTTGTGGGTTGAAACAGTGATATGTTCATTGTTTCTCGTTTTTGTTAGGCACATTTTCCTTTTTTAGGAGTAACAATGCATGGTGCATGTCTCTCTTAGCTCTAAGGTGGGTGTTATCACTACCCACAGGAGAATGTAATGCAGATAGTCAACAGAGGCACAGGAATCTCGGATCATCATATTCTAAGGTGCAGTTATTATGATGCAATTATCATCCTTACGCAAATTATTAGCATGTTCTCATGGCCCTTGAATTACTTAAAGTGGCACTTGAACTTTTTTCAGCATGTGTTTTTGTTTTTTTTTAAACTTCTTTTTATTGAGGTAGTGGCAGGTTCACAACTCGTCCCAACATCATAACAAGAAAAAAGTATACAGTGGCACTATGCATTTTCACAAGTGATACATATTTACATGGGGTCTTCATTGTCCGACGGCAGTTCACATAAGTATGTCCTGAACGGGCCCCAGATACCTTTCGGTTGGCTCATTCTCGGCTGAGTCAGTGCATATTGTTCCTCGTTCTCATTCACATACGTCAATTCTCGTAAAAGGTGTTCATGCTCGGAGGCGTGGGGCTTTTCCAAGCCTGGAGGATGCATTTTTTAGCGACTGCACAAGAAACATTAAAGAGTCTTCTAGTTCTCTCCGAGCACTTCCCAATATCACCAAACAGGTATTTTTGTGGAGACAGGAATGGGGATATTTGTGTTAGTTCCGCCAGTAACTCAGCCACCCCCCCCCCCCCAGAACCGCTGCAGCTCAGGGCAGTCCCAATACATGTGGAAAGACCCTGCTTGTGGGGCGCCGCATTTGGGGCATTCGCTCGAGGAGTCTGGAACAAACCTCGCTACTGCGGCTGGTGTATAGTGCAGTCTGTTCAGAATTTTAAATTGTATCTGGCGCAGCCCTGCATTGAGCGAAACCCTTTTAGTGAGTGTACAATACTTTACCCATTTCTCATCAGGAATGGCTGCCTGCAAATCTGCTTCCCATTTTGTTTTCACATTATTGATCGTGGGGGTGTGGGCCTGCACCGATGCATATAATTTGGAGTCTCCGAGACCCCCCTGAGTTGTGATTATTTGTAAACAAGGGTGTGAAGTGGCTCATCAGGAAATAGGGGCCATCTAGCCTGGAATGCTAATCTCATTTGGTAGTATTGGAGCGTTCGAAGCGGTCCTCTCCCCAGTGCCCTTAAAATATCTGTTAAGTTAACAAATTTCCCCTCTATGAACATATCCCCTACCACCATTTCCCTATTGGGGTCCCGTGCTTCCTGCATGTCGGTGTCGAATGTGGGAGGAATGCCGGGAAAGTTCCACAAGGGAATCTGTGGGTTAAAGGGCCTTTCAAGTTTAAGTCTCTGGCATATTGCCCCCCAAACCCGGGCACTGCAGCTCGTCGGGTCGTATTCACACACGTCTCTATGTCGTGGGGCGAAGATAATTGATCTCACATCCGAGGGTGCAACTGTGTGTGTCTCCACCCATGCATGCAGTGCTTCTTCTGCTGTCTCATACCAGTATCTCGCGAACTGCGCCTGGGCAACTAAATAATAAAGTTCAAAGTCCAGGGCTGCTATGCCTTCGGTACTGTATGGTTCCACCATTTTCTCCCATCCCATTCTAGCAGTATTCCCGTTCCATAGAAATGTGGTCACCATTGATCGCAGCCTGGAGAAGAATTCCCTGCCTGGCCATATCGGGATATTCACAAACAGGTACAGCAGTTTAGGAAGGACGGTCATTTTTAGCACTGCTATCCTGCCATGCAGTGAGATAGGGAAGTGCCTCCATATCGCAAGCTTCGCATTAATTGACTGTAGCGCCCCTTCGTGGTTATCGGTAAATAGAGATTGTCTGCTCCCGGAGACCAGAACGCCCAGGTATCTAATATATCTGTCCCTCCATTTAAGGCCTTCCGTCGTTTCCGGGCATTTAGTACAAGGGGTGAGTGGGAAGATTTCCGAGTTAGAACTATTCACAGTGTAACCAGAGTAATCAGCAAATTTGTGTATATCTGCCATTATGGGCGTCAGGTTTTTGTCGGGTTCACGGATATATAACAGTGTATCGTCCGCATAAAGCGAAATAAGCTTATTAGAGCCCTTCATTACGACCCAGGCGGTAAGTTACCGCCTGGGTCGTACCTTTACCACCATGGCGTAAACAACGTTTACGCCATGGTGGTTGGCGGACTTACTGCCCCATTCCGAGGTTGGCGGGGCAGTAAGTCCCCAATCCCCATTTACCCTTCCCCATTCCCATTTTTGCCCCATAGGGCATAATGAGAGTGGGGAAGGCGTTAATTACGCCACCGTAAATTACGGTGGCGTAATTAACAACAAGGTCCCTTAGCGCCATGGATTTTAACACCTGCTAAAAGCAGGTGTTAAATCCTCCATGGCGCTAAGGGACCTCGGAATCAGGCGATAAGGGTCGGCGCTGTTTACGCTGCCGTAAACCCCTTACCGCCTGGGTCGTAATGAGGCCCCATGCCTTTATCTTTATGGCGCAATCTGACTGCAGCAGCCATGGGCTCTATTGTAAGAGCAAATAGGATTGGCGAGAACGGGCATCCCTGTCTTGTGCCCCTCCCCAGTTCGAACATGTCAGACATGGTTCTGTTAGTGTAGACTCTCGCCCCGAGCTTTGTGTAGAGTAGGCGGACATATCTGATAAAATTGGGTCCCACCCCGAACGCCTCCAGCACCGAGAAGAGGTACTCCCATGAGACTGAATGAAATGCCTTCTCGGCGTCAAGGGACACCGCGACCGCCTGCCTGCCCGGGTCTATTTGTGCCATGATTCCAAACAGCCTACGGAGGTTTTAGCGCTGTAGACCTTTTGGGAATGAACCCATTTTGGTCCGGATGAACCAGTGCTGGAACCATGGGTAACATACGATTGGCCATGACCTTCGCGAAAACTTTTGCGTCGGTATTTATGAGCGAGAGGGGCCTGTAAGAGGACATATCCTGGGGTGGGCATCTGGGTTTAAGAAGCACCGTAACAATAGCTTCCCTCATTGTAGGGGGCAGTTCGTGCTGTTCGAGGGCCTCCTCCCAGGTTCTGAGTAGAATAGGGGCCAGCTCCTCATGGAACTCCTTATAAAATTTTGCCCCCAGTCCATCAGAACCCAGAGCTTTACCCGACGTGAGATCCTTGATGGCTTCAGTGATCTCTTCTATTGTGACAGGTAGCTCCAAAGCCAATCTATCTTCATCTGGGAGTGTCGGGAGACCCAGTGAGGCCAGGTATTCTTTCATCTCAGTGGGGATTTTCTGGTCTCTATTCGTGTAGAGTGTTTTGTAATATTCAACAAATTCATTGTTAATACCTTTATCGCTTGTGACCATTACAGTTGGAGCTGTTTGAATTGCGGCTATTGGGGCGTTATTTGTTTCACTTAGAAGCAGGTTGGCCAGCATTTTCCCCGTCTTATTCCCCTCCCCATAGCGACTCGCCCGCATGGGGTCCGCAATGTATCGTACCTCCCTCGTGGCTAAATTGTCAAAGGTCCTAAGGAGTCTATGAATTTCAGCAAGGGTGTCCCGATCATGGGTGCGGCTATATATCTCTTCCAGCTCTTTCAGTTCCCGTTCCACTCCTTCAAGGTCCCGTCTCACCCCCTTCAAGAGTCCTGTTGATTTGTACATAAGGATCCCTCTAACCCAAACCTTAATGGTTTCCCAGACCGTGGATATCCGGTCCACCGTCCCCAGATTGTCTGCAAAGAAGTTGGTTATCTCTTCATGTAGTGATTCGGCCACGTTTGCATCTCCCAACAGTCCCCCCAGCATTCTCCACCTCCTGGCCTGTCTAGGAACATCTTGGAAAACGAGGCTCAATAAGACCGGAGAGTGATCGGACAGTGTGCGGGGAAGGATCGTGCAGTGTCGCAGCGTATTCGAGATGTCAGAGGATATGAACAAGTAGTCTATACGCGATTCACTGTCATGCACTGTTGAGTAATATGTATATTGCCTATCATCTGGGTGCAGCACCCACCAAGCGTCTATCAGTGACAACTGTGGGAGGAGCTGGTTCAGGGTTATCGCTGTTTTAGTGGGAGCCCTCACTACACTGGTTGACCTATCCAACATGGGGTCGAGTGCAACATTAAAATCGCCGCCCCATATAATGATTTCTGTGTCGTGTTTGTTGAGAGTGTCGAACATTTTCAGATAGAATTCCGGGTCATCTATGTTAGGGCCGTAGGTGTTAACCAGGGTCACTCGTCTGCCGGCCATTTCCCCCCACACCAACACATATCTTCCCATTGGATCGGCCTCGTGCCCCTCAGTGCGGAATCCCAGCGCATGATGTATAAGTGTTATGACCCCCCTGGATTGTGAAGAATATTCTGTATAATAACATAGCTTGCCCCGTTTAGCCATTATGTTACGGTTAACCGCTCCCTGTGCGTGTGTCTCCTGGAGCATTAGGATTTGAGGACCGTGTCTGGTGACATAATTTCCTACCTTTCTGGCTTTCATCGGGTTGTTTAGCCCTCGGACATTCCAAGATAATAAAGTTATTTTCACCCCGTTACCCATTTCTCCATATATAGACTCCATGTCGTGCCATTGCTTTCACCATGTCTAGTGTTTATCTGCTGTAGCCACATCGTGCACCCACCAGACCTGATTTCAACCAACCTGGAACTGAAATTAAACCAATCTAAATCCCAGGTCCCAAACATGCCCTGGCAGCAATAACAATCTGTAACTTCCACTTTTTGGAACTTTCCTGTGGGTGCCACGTTGTCGTCACAAGGCCACCCGAGCGGGCTCACGACCCGTTTCAAAGGTTACTCAGAGCCCCCCAGTGGGAGCAGAATCCCTTTAAACATCGACAAAACGGCTGCATAGGATAAGTGCACAACCAAGTTCAGTCAACAGCACCCCGGTCTCCCTCTCCTGGAGGTGATCTTCCGTTCTGGTCCGGTCCATGGCCCCTAGGTGGTAGGGGTATATTTGCTTCCACATATGCCAGAGCGGCGGACGGAGTCTCAAAAAAGTGTGCTCTTCCTCCATACTGGATTCGCATTTTAGCCGGGAATATCAGCGCATATGGGACCTGACGCGCCCTCAGTCGCCGTTTGACCGGCTCATATGATCTCCTGCTGGCCTGTACTCCCGCAGCAAAGTCCGGATAGACATGTATGCGGTTCTCCTCATATTGTAGTGTCCCAATTTCTCTGGCCTTCCTAAGTATTGCATCTCTGTCCCTGTAATTCAACAGTCTGGCGATGATAGTACGCGGCGGAGCTCCAGGCTTTGGCACGGGGGCCAGAGTGCGATGCGCTCACTCAACCAGGAATTGGCTTGAAAAGGATTCTGTTCCAAAAAGAGTCTTAAGTAGGTTTTCCACTTGCTGTTCCATAGCGCCTTTCCCGAACTTTTCAGAAACTCCCACAATCCGAATATTGTTCCTTCGGGATATGGATTCTAGGTCTTCGCACTTACTCTGCAGTGCGGTCATGCCCCCCTTGAGCTGCGCTATGTCGTGATCGTGTCGCGCAATAGTGTCTTCGCTTGAACCAATTCTGTCTTGGGCCTCAGTGATTCTAAGGCTCTCTTTGTCAACTCTGGTTTTCAGTGCTCCTATAGTGTTGACAATGTCGTCTAGTTTCACATTCAGGGATAGGAAGCCATTCTGCACTATCGTGGTAAGGCGATCAACCCTGTCGCCGCCCTCCACGCCAGGCTCCGCCGTTGACGCCGTCGACGGATCCGGTTCGGGGCCAGCTGCCTGGCTACTGGTGTACGAATCCATCAGACCTTTCTTTTTCCCTTCAGTCGCCCCTTCAGCCGCCTTATCCTGTTCCTAGTGTTGCCCATGTTCGCCACACCTGCCGGTATCCCACCACAAGCCGACGGGGGCAGCGGAATCTGTGTGACTGTACCGCGGAGGCAGGCCGCCTGTGCCGCGTAGGATATTGTTTGTCAAGCGGGTTCGCTCAGGCCTGGGTATCGCAACAATAGTGTTTCATGGAGCCATCAACGGTCAGGTATCAGCGGTAGTTTGCTAATTCGACCCCTCACGCGTAGAAAAGAGCTGCACCGTCCCGCCAACTTGCAGGCAATGTAGCATGCGTGGCGCTCCCCGGCTGCGGGCCAAAAAATGCAGTCGATTCCTCGGTCGGGGAGGAGAGGATATCACGCCGTCCCACGATGGCCCACTTTCCAGCACCCGCCGCGCCGCGGCATGGAGCTCCAGCTCTCGTCCAACAGGATGGTCTCAGTAACTGCGAAGGCAGGGCTCCACCGGGCACACCCGGTCAAAACCTTGTTTCCGGTCCAGAGCAGGGCCCACGAGCCAGCTACGCTTGCACAGCCACGCGTACGGGGCCCAGGGGGGGTCACTCCAGTGGCTCCGCAGTGTCCACGGGCCCGACACCGCGACCACGGCACAGGAGTCCCACCTCTCTGTCTCTCAGGCTAGAGCGTCAGCGGCACGGGGCGTAGACCAGCCGGATGTCCTCTGCGGCCAACTCCCGGGCCTTCTCCCGCTCACCATGCCAACGCTGATATCTCTGAGTTTTAGCCCGTCGCTCTCAGGAGTTCGATCGGGTGTGGACTGGGTCAAGGTGTACCCTCTGCTCGACTCCACTATCCGCTGGGGGCTCCGAAACAGGATTCAAATGTAGTTTGGATTTCTATCGGGTGGGAGCTCTCACATCAGGTGGCCATCTTGGTTGTGCGCAACAGCTCCCCCCCATTTTTCAGCATGTTTTTGACACATTGCTTTTAATTGCCGTTAATCCATCAGCAAAGGTATTCTGTCTGAGTTTGTTGGCAGCCACATCAGTTATGACGGGAGATATTTGTGTTTTGTAATACAAATGAGTGATTTTTCAGGGGCATAAAACATACAGAGCCTCATTACGACTTGGGGTGGTATCTTGGCATAAATCTGCCAGAATACTGGCCAAATGAATTACTGGTACCGCCACTAGGTCCGGAGGAATTTCACCGGATTACAACTGGTGGTGGCGGTGTAATTCCCCATTCATAGTGAGTCCATAGGACTGAATGTGGCTTTTTTGGGGGAATTACCGCAGCAGAAATTCTGACCATTTTGGTGTTCAGCTGGATGATTTACTTCCAGGATTTTCCAGGAGTCAAATTCTCCACTTCAGGCCCAAAATCGTAATTTGATATTGTGGTAAAGTTGGCGGTAATGGAGTTACCGCCAACTTTACCACTTACTGACAAACTCTTAATGAAGCCGGCATTTTCCTCTGCGCAGAAGTATGTTTGCAAGGTACTGTGGCAAATATTGAAGTCTTGGACTGGTTGATGAGTTTTCTGTATAATCATATATGACATATTTTATTTAGCCTATGTGTTTGGAAAAAGTGTGGTAAGATTTTTAAAGAATTGCAGTGGCTGGGAAGAGGAAATTCCTTTCCAAATTATCTTCTGCGATGTTAGCACACAATGTGGCTCATCTCATTAGTCCGTTGCGCACATGGAAAATAATGTGCGCAGAACAGCCAACCAGTCCCGCACATAGAGAAAAATAATTAGAGGGACCATTGCCTGTGGCGCTCAGGAGAGTCTTATGACTCTCCCCTGCTCCCAGGATTGGCAGAGTACCCCCCGCCCTCCACCACTGCCCTTGCTGGGAAAAGGTCTTTAGGATAAACTTAGTGGGCTTGCTTTCCTGGAATTCTCCACCAAATTTGACAGACTGATCCTTTGGTAGGCAGTATTTTTGAGGATCCAGTTCCCTGTTTCTCCCCTCACAGGAGTCTTCCTGATTAGAAAGACTAGCCCTAATATTGGGTAATCTGTACAGAGATGCCCGTCTATCCATTTCTGGGAGGCGCTGATCTGTCAGTCCCATGTTGCCAATTCTGCTGAAGTCTACCATCCCCATGGCCCTTGGTTCATATGAGCCAGTGGACATGAAGCCGGCAGAGTCCATGGTACTGAAGGGGTTAGAGTCCCAGATTACAGGGGTCCTAATGTTATGCTCAGGGGTTTCTCTGCCCCTTCCTACCTCTTCTGTTTCAGCCCCTATTCCCTGGTGACATGCTAAAATCTGACTCTTTTGCTCCTCTATTAGGGCCTTACCGGTCTCAATGATTTGCTCTTGCATGGCTATCTGTTTGTGGAGCCTATCATTCTTTTCACAGAGAGCCTCATTGTCTCTGTGCTTTCTGCCTGGATTGGAAATACTTGGCCAATTTCTGCTGGAGGAGGCTCACCTCCTGAGTTTTATCATCATTGGTCAGGGTGTTTTTTTTCCAGCGCATCCTACACCCGCCTGGTGTTCTCTAGTAGCTTCTCGTATTCAGTTTTAACTTCACTAAGCTCCTGGAGGGCCAGCTTTCTTTCCTCTAACTTAGTTTTTAATTGGCTCACTTCCAGGCCTAAGGTGTCCCTCTCCTGACTTAGAGTGCCCCTCTGTTGAGCCAGATCATCCCTTTGTTTTTTAAAGGCATTGGAATTCTGGTGCTCCCCATCAAATTCTGTTTGAGATTCTAAATCTTTAAGAATTAATTTATTGTTTTCCTTTTCCAAGGTTCCTATTTGATTTTGTAAGGTGACCACCTGCTCTGCTCAGGCTCTATAAACTGTAATTGTTGTGCCAGCTTTTGCTGACTGTGTTGTAAAGAGTCACTGCTTTCCTGACACTCATCTTTCAGCGCCTGAACTTGGGTATCTTACTCTGCATTCTTCTGCTGTAGGGGAGCCAGATCTTTTTTTAAGCTGGTAATATACTGCTGAGCTTCTGTCTCTAATTATTGGATCTTCTGTAGCCTTTGAACTGCAGAGTCTAGATCAGTTTGGTTTTTCTGTAGTGTTTCCACTTGATTCTCTGCCAGAATTATGTTTTCTGCATGCTTTTCCTGTATTACTCCTATGTGGAGGTATAGGTAGGCTGCTATCCTGGCAATTTTTGTCTGTTCCTCTTTTACTTTTGGGGCCATGTACAGTTCACTAAGAGCTTGCTGTAATGGGCCCTTGTCCTGCCATATATCTATGTCTATGACAGTGACCTGTTCTTTGATTTCCTGCAGCCATATCTGTTAATTCTGTTCGGGCCACTCACCCATGACAAACAGTTTGTGCAGCAGGTGTTTCCTAGCCATATTGATCTCTACTGTGATCACCATTTTGGAAATATCAATTTCCTTATGACTTATTTCAGGGTTAGTTTACTTTTACAAACAGGCCTGATTTTTTGAGTATTTATTTTGAGAAGTGCTTGTACAGTGTAGCATAGTACACCAACCCAGCAAGGTGTCTGTACCCTGCAGGCTAGAATGCTGTATTGGACTGTCATGGGTGGTATCTTAAACTCAGAATCACAGCACAAGACCCCAGAATCTGTTAAGGATTTCAATCACACACACACACACACATTTAACTCAGCATTAATCTGTCTTTGAGCGCTTGAAATTGCAATCTGGAAGTAAGCATTCGGCTTATGCTTGGAGTTTTCTTCTGCACAGCTGAAATTGATATGTTGCCATTTTTAGCCTCATTTTTCTGTGTAACTGAAAACAAACTGTTGCTGGACTGGTTTTTCATAAATACATTTCTTAGCTGCTATCAGTCAGTGAGGCCCGGTTTCTTCTGCCTGCACTAGATGATCTGTGGTTTCAGTACGCTTTTCATTTCAATAGTTCTCTTGGAAAATGACTGAATTTAGCACCAAAACAGCACTTTGAAGGTTGCAATTGGTTGGAAAAGCTGCATGTTAAAGGTATCTTCGGTTTTTAGCCCACTTCTGTGGCCTTGCTTCATGTACAGCACCCACCGGTATTCTCCTGCACTGAGTTCGGTTTTGATACCAACTTTGACTGTGTGTGACTGGGGTGTGCAGCCTTTTGTGATTTATGAACCATGCCCAGTTTTGCAGATTTGGTGCGCACACAGGTTAGCACATCAATTTTTGGCTGTTTCGGTCCCCATTAACAGTGGGGTGCATTGGGGCGCCTTGGCATGGGTAAAAATATCCCACACTTCTACAGACTGGTGTATGGCCTCGATAATGGAAATTTATGGTGACTGAGGGAAAGGCCAACAAAAGGTAAGCAACTACTCTGATGGGGCTGAAAACTGACAGACGATAGCAGTAGAAGACTTATGCGAAAGATTACCACAGGCATTTTGAAACACGCCAAGTCTCATGCTGCGCAGGGCACTGATTATTTGCCACAAGGACCGGCTTTGCTGCTGCTGTCCTTGACAACATGCAATGAGAAGATATGAGCTGACTGTTTGGTCTGAGAGAGAATTAAATAGCCGGATTTAATGTTGTTAAAATGCCTACGTATTGTGATTTGGACCGGTTGGAAGGGTCCTCTAGGTGTGTTACTTCAGCTTACCATGAGCACTCTATACCCTGGTCTAAAAGGATGACATAAGAGACCCTCCTGAAGACATTCGATGATCATCAAACTACATTAGAGGTCATTTTCACATCATCAGACAACATCATGCTCTTAAATTCATCAGCCAGGTTTCAGAATTGTGTGTGATGATTTGGGGATGATTTAAGGATGACTTGCTGATTACTTAAACAGCATAACCATTTCAGAAAACCTGTTTGTACCTGATGATTTAAGGATGACTTGCTGATTACTTTCAGAACACCATTTTAGAAACCTTTATTCCTGATGATTTTATAATTATTTGTGGGTTACTTTAAGAGCATGCACATTTTAGAGGACTGTGTGTTCCTGATGATATGGGGATGGGTTTAGAATGACTTGCTGATTACTTCAAGAACACCACCATTTTAGAAACCTCTGAGTTCCCGAAGATGTTAGGATGACTTGCTGATTACTCCTGATTGTCCAGCACTTCTATTCCGCTCTTGCTAAGTTTAATTTGTGCTGGATGTTTTTAGAATGCTTGGCTGAAGAACACATTTTGGTGTTTTTGTTTATTATTGTATGCCAACACACATTACAGAGACATTATCATTTACATTTGAATACACACTATAACACTGCTAAGCCATTCAATAGTTCTCACACTTTAAAAATGGGGTGGGACAGTTTACAGAAAGACGGTGCACAGTGGGGGGAGAAAGGGTATAGTAAGGGCAGTTAATGGAGAATGGGCAGTTGGGGGATAAGTAGGGTGAGAGCAGTTGGGGGAGAGGCAAGGAAGGCAGGTAGGGGAGAGGTTGGTGCAGTTGGGGGTAGTTGGGTGGAAGAGAGTGGCCATTTGGGGGCAATGGGTAAGTTGAGTTTTGGATATTTGGGGGAAGGGGGAAAAGGGGGCAATTGGTCGGGAGAGGTAGGGGCAGTTGGTAGAGAAGGGCAGTAGGGTGTGGGACAGTTGGGGGAAGAAGTTAGTTGGAGGGAAGAAGGCAGTTGGGTGGAAGGAGGCAGTGGGTGGGGTGTGGTTGAGGGGCATGAGGGCAGTTGGGTGAGATGCAGTTGGGGTAGGGGGCGGTGTGTGTTAGGGAGAATTCTCATTTATGGCTAATTTCCCTCACCTAGTGAGTCCCCCAGCAGCTTTGCTGGGTTTATGGAGTTTATTTTTTTCCACTTTGTAAGAGTGAGAGCTTCCCCCCCCTCTTACCTGTGTTTTGCTATGTGTTTCTATCTGTTTTTTGTGATTGTGGACTCTGAAGTACACCACCTCAGTAGCCCCCTTCTTTTTGTGTGTCACACAGCACCTTCAGTGCCGTGGCACAGGGTTGTCTTTAATACTTCCCTCGACTCCATTTCTGAGGCGACTACTGTCCCCCAGAAAAGGGTAACGTTACCATTAACTTTACTTAGTCAATCTACCACAGATCCAGTAAACCCCATCTTCCATGGAGTACTGGAAAGGGTTCATTTGTATCCCTTTTTTATCTGTACCTCCTAGAGCACTGTTTCGCACTTTTAACATTTAGACTTGGCTGGTGGCAGTGGTATCTACCTTAACTTTTCAACCGCGATTATATTAGATAAAGTGGTACTGTTCTTGGCTATTATATTAGCCTTGAACATAAAGCCGCTTGACCAAATCGTCTTTCTTTTGGCTCTGGTTGGGTTTATTCGCCATTTCTTTTTGTTAAAGTACTTCTTGTGTTTTACTTTGCGCGGCAAACTAGGTTTGCCTTCTTTGTTAACCTTCTTTTGGCGGGCTTTCTGTTCAGAAGCCCTCCACCAGGCGCCTGGGTGTCTAGGTGGGCTGAATGTGAGGGAGGGGTGTAGTCACCCCCTGCACAGGGTATCCTAGGAAACCCAAGTCACACTTTGTCATGATTGACCAGGGTAGTTGTCTGGGCTGGACAACCCCCCTGCTGGGAGATTGACAGCCTGGCTGTGTGAATGGGGTTTTTTCGCATAAAAGGCAGGTCTCTTGGGATAGAAGTCAGAGAGTTGCCACTGGAACTAGAAGGAACCGAAGAGAAGCGTAGAGAACGATGACTGCTTCAACCACCCTGTCCCGGTGAAGCCCTGCTGCAGTCCTGAGCTATCGGCCTTTCAACGACTTAGAGAAGATCCAGTCCGGAGTCTTCTTCCCTTGAGCTTGGTGGGGATAACCAGCTCATCTTCTACAGCCAGACGATCCTCTTCCTTGGTCGAAATCGCTGCACACTGCTGTAGTGGTCTGGATAGCCACCTGAAGAGCCTCTCCTGTTTTTAAGGAGCGCACCTTTTATTCCTTGTCGCTGCTGCCGGCTTCATCCCTGTGTGGTGCAGACCCCCTTCAGATGACCTCCTTCACAACAAAGCTCAAAGAATCGTGGGTCTGCGGGAAACCAACAGGAACAACTGCCAGGGCACCAGCTGCACCACTGGAAGAAGGTACTGTGTTCTATTGAGGAAACTGGGTGAACCCCTTTTATTTAATTTCCAAGGCTTGCCCTTGTCTTCCCTCCTTCTTATAACTTTTCCTTCCGAACATTGACAATATCAAAGTACTTTTGGCTACGTTGAATCTTGAACTGTCTGACCGTGTGATCTTTGGAAACTGGCCCCGGTGTCTTCCGACCCTTTGACATTCAAAATCCTGTCTTTGAGTGTTTCTTGATTCTTCCTACCTAACCAAAATATTGCCTGTGATTTTTGCCTCCAACTCACTCTGAGTATCTCAAGTGCTAAGTGTGTTTTTGCCCCGGTAGCATTTCATGTCACGGATACGCATTTGTTTAGTAGACCGATCTGTCAAAGTGGTCGCAATCGTATTCGCGGTAACGTGTTTTTGTGCCTAACACCGGTTCATTCCAACACAGGGTACTTACCTTGAGACTTACTGTACAAATTGAATTGGTTAGTTGTAGTATATTTAACGTGTGGTTTTTATTGAAGTTTCATAGAAGTGTTGTGTTTATAACAAATGGTTTAAAAATAAATGTACTTATATTTTTATACCTGAAACCTTGAATCAGTGTTTGTCTGAGTCACAGTAATGTGGTCCCTTTGTGTAATCTCTGCTACTGCTCATATACTCTTGAGATAAGCCTGGCTGCTCCGCCACTGCTACCACTCTGACATAGTAGTACAGGCTTGTACCAAAGGTAAAACTTGTATTGCCACCTGTAGTCTTAATTGTGTGTAGGGGTCCCTAAGGGTACTGCACAGGATTGTGCCTAACACTGGTGGCAACGGTGGGATTTGGAAGTAGAGTGATTACACTTAGAGTGCTGCTGTTGCTTGAGTTCAACTAACACCACTAATTCTATTTAACTAAGAAATCAGGTCAAATATGGAAAACTACACTGAAGAGAGTCTTTTACTCTATACTGCTGAGGTTCTGAGAACCATGTTTAGGGATAAGAATATCTCTG
Organism: Ambystoma mexicanum; assembly: GCF_040938575.1. NCBI lineage: Eukaryota > Metazoa > Chordata > Amphibia > Caudata > Ambystomatidae > Ambystoma > Ambystoma mexicanum. Next base: position 358,869,795 of record NC_090928.1, read on the forward strand.
GTAAAGGAAAGAAATCTGAACTGGTTGCAAAGTTAATGGGAATAAGTCTGGAGAGTGGGTCAGAAGGACCTACCACCCCAGCAAATGTGGATTTTGAGGTTTCTGATTCTGAGAGTTTTAATTGTGAGGAAGTAGATGAGTCCTTGCTAGGAAACCCTGAAACTCCCTTGCCTGCTCAGAATGCACAACCTCTGTCCACAGGGACCCCTACAGGTCCTTTACTTACTCCTGAGTTTATTGCACTTGAGAAAATGAGACTTGAATTGGAAGTGAAATGTATTGATGCACAAACTACCATGAAACATCAAGAGTTAAGGCTCAGAGAAATGGAGCTGAACCATGAACTAGAAATGAAGAAATTGTCTCTAGAAAATGCTTTTCTCCCAGAGTCCTCTAGGTCTTCAAGCCCTAAGAGACCCTGTATGCCAAAGGAAATGATTGGTATGTATGAGACTAAACTTGATATTTTGGATTGGTTAGCAATGTGTGAGTACAATCTTGGGATTCAAGGTATCTCAGGGAATCAGTTGATTCCTTGGCTGTTCTCTAGGCTCACCCCTGTTGCAAGTGATGCTGTAATGGAGTTGGGGGAGGAGGATAAACAGGATTATGAGTGTGTGAAACTAGCATTAATAGCTAGGTTTGGGAAGACCCCTTCCCAGTATCATAAAAGGTTTAGAACCCTCAAAAAGCATGATGGTACCCCTTGGGTTACCTGGGTGTGTGAATGTTTGAAAAACCTAGATGGTTGGGTTAAGGGTTACAAAGTGAACACTTATGAAGGGTTGAGGAATCTTGTAATGTTGGAGTCTATTTTTTATGTCTGCTCTCCTGAGCTCAGACAGCACTTGGCTGATTCAAAGGAGATAGATCCTAAGAAGCTAGCTAAGGCTGCTGACTTGTGGGTTGCCAACAGGGCCACTCACAAGGATTCTGGGGCTACTCCAAAGAAGGATGAGGGGAAGCAGCCAAAGAAAGACAACAAAGAGAATTCCAATAATTCCAATCCGAAAGAGGGCCCCAAACATAACCAGGGTAAGCCACAAAGTAAACTGAATCAGGCTAGTGTGCCACCTGCTTCCACACCAGATGGAGGCCAGGGCAAATCCCGATTCCAGAGAGCGTTTGGAAAATGCTTTGTTTGTGGGTTGCCGAGACATGTGAAAGGAGAGCCCAAGTGCAAGGGTAAACCTTCAGGGATCAACACTGTCTCCTTAGCCTTCTCCCAGGTGGATGAAGTACCTATGACCAGTGGCAACTTTCAGCTACTAGCTGATGGGCCCATGAGAGTCTCAGCTAGTGTTTCTTTAGTGTGCTTGGGTGTTTGGGAACAACAGAAGAACAAGTTACTCTCTTACTTGGTAACGTTCTTTCAATGGGATGGTCTGACGACGTATTCCATATCTATAACAGTAATGTCCACAGCTGTGTTGCTTCAGAAAATCTTTCGGCGTCTGCGTCCTGCATCGATGACGTCGATACGCCGTCCTCGAGAACCTCCTCTGACGGCCAACGCCCGTAGCCTCAGTTGTAGTTTTTTCCCAGAACGTGTGGCACCAGTCTTCTGCCAGTATGACCACAGAAAGCCTTGTGGAAAGGTAAGCTGCAATCGCACAATAAATTCTGTAGCGGGGAAGGCAGTGAGGGAGCAATATGGAATATGTCGTCGGACCATCCCATCGAAAGAACGTTACCAGGTAAGAGAGTAACTTGTTCTTTGAGGGGATTGGGTCCTCCGACGTATTCCATATCTATGACACACTCCCAAAGCAGTACCAACGTGAGGAGGTGGGAAAAGAATTTAGAAAATACAAATTTAGAATGCCCAATCAAATTGCAGAGTAAAGGACCGCCTTGCCAAAGGCCAGATCCTACCCATGGATAGAATCAAGGGAGTAGTGACGTACAAAAGTATGGACCGAAGCCCAAGTGGCTGCATCACAGATGTTATGAATAAGGACACCCCTCTGCAGGGCAGTAGAGGCAGCAATACCCCTGGTAGAATGGGCCCGCAAGCCAACCGGAGGGTCCTTACCCGCCAAGCGGAAACACTCAGAAATAGCCAGAATAATCCAGCGAGACAAAGTCTGTTTCGTCACAGCCTGTCCCAAACGCCTTCCAGCGTAACCAATGAAGAGTTGATCGTCCACTCTGACCCGGGACATGCGTAAAATGTAATTACTCAAAGCTCTCCTAGGATCAAGCCTATGGAGCCTCTCCTCGTCCTTACCAGGATGCGGAGGAGGATAAAATGCCGGAATAACAACCTTCTGGCTCAAATTAAATTCCGACACCACCTTCGGAAAAAAGGAAGGACGGACTCGAAGGACAACCCTGTCCTTATGAAACACAGTGAAGGGTGGCTTAACTGAAAGTGCCTGTAACTCACTCACTCTGCGAGCGGAAGTGACTGCAACCAAAAAGACAGTTTTAAGAGTTAACAGTCTCAAAGGGCAAGAATGCAAAGGCTCAAATGAAGCACCAATGAGAATTTTGAGAAGGTTCAAATCCCAACTGGGCACCTGGAAAGGCGACGGAGGGAACACATTAGTGAGCCCTTTCAGAAACTGTGAAATTAAAGAAATTTTAAAATAAGAACACTCCTCAGACGAGCGCTTAAAGATGGACAGCGCCGCCAGGTAACCTTTAATGGTACCCACTTGCAGGCCTCTGTGGGCCAAAGAAAGCAAAAAAGACAGAACCACAGGAATGTCACAAGAAAAAGGATCCACATTCTGAACCCTGTACCAATCACAGAACTTCCTCCAACGGCCGAAAGCAACACCTCCATCATGTCTTCAGGGAGGTCCCAATCCTTATACCTCAACCTTTCATAAGCCAAGTGTGAAGGTTTAGGGATCTGACTTCTGGATGGAGAACCTGACCCCCTCCCGTGAGAGCAGATCATCTTGGTAGGGAAGATGTGGACAAGTCGAGAAGGTCCGGGTACCACGTCCTGCGGGCCCATGCCGGAGCAATGAGGATCACCCGGGAACCGAAACTCCGTAACCTCCGCAGAACTTGCGGGATGACGGGGTCTGGAGGAAACGCGTACAGCAGTGTGAAGGACCACTCCACCACGAACATGTCCCCCAATGCTCCTCTTGGAGGAAATTCCCACGAGCAGAACCTTTCGCACTTCCGGTTGACACTGGAGGCGAAGAGATCCACTTGAGGGGTCCCCCAAAGGGCGAAGATCTCCAGGAGAATCTCCTGAGCCAACTCCCACTCGTGAGAGATCGCGCTCTGCCTGCTGAGAGCATCTGCCGTCACGTTTTCGTCTCCGGCCAGATGAACTGCTGAAATCGAAATCTCCTGCTGGATGTCCCCGAACCAGAGCTGCATCGCCTCCCTGCACAGAGGAAGGGACCCTGCCCCCCCTTTTTGTTGAGGTAGTGCATTGCCACTGTGTTGTCTGTCAGAATCAGGACATTCTTTCCTTGCACAGTCGGCAGAAAAGCCTTCAGGGCAAGCCTGATGGCCCTCAGCTCCAACAGATTGATATGGAGCCTGGACTCCGACGGAGACCAACAACCGCTGACTGTCAGCTCGTTGGCATGGGCTCCCCATCCCGTGAGGGATGCATCCATCACAATCGTCACCTCCAGCCAGGGTAGCCAAAACGGAGCCCCCTTCATCAGATTGCCTTTGACGGCCCACCACAGAAGGTCCTGGAAGACCGAGAACCTGCCGGAGGACTGCGACCACTGCATCTTGAGTGCCAACTGCAAAGTTCTCATCCGCAGTCGAGACTCTGGCACCAGAAGAATGCAGGATGCCATGAGGCCGAGCAACCTCAAGAACTCGAACACCAGGAGCGTCTGGGCAAGTTGAAACTTGTCCACCATCTGCTGAATGTGATGAGCCCTCACCTGGGGAGGAAAACACTGCCCCAGGGACATTTCGAGGACTGCTCCAATGTACTGGAGCTGCTGTGTCGGTTTCAAGTCGGACTTCTTTAAGTTGAGGGAGAAGCCCAGCCTGTGGAGGTAGTGGCAGGTGACGGACAGATGATCCAGGACTTGCTCGGGAGAGCGCGCCCTGATCAACCAGTTGTCCAGGTAGGGGTAGACGTGAATCCCCCCTTTCCTGAGATGCACTGCCACCACTGCCATGAGCTTGGTGAAAACCGTCGGGCTGAGGTCAATCCGAACGGCAGGACCCAAAACTGAAAGTGCAAGTCTCCAACCGCGAACCTCAGGTATTTCTTGTGCTTCGGATGGATCGGCACATGAAAATAAGCGTTCTTGAGGTCTAGAGACACCAACCAGTCCTGAAGTTGAAGGGCCTGGAGGACTTGAGAGAGAGTAACCATCTTGAACTTGTCCTTCCTGAGGAGTTTGTTCAAACCGCGCAAGTCCATGATGGGTCTCAATCCCCCGTCTTTCTTGGAAATCAAAAAATAAGGGGAATACCATCCCTTGTTCCTCTCCGCTACAGGCACCAGTTCTATGGCGCCTTTCTCCAGCAGGGATTGAATTTCCTGCGCAAGGAGCGGATCCGGACTCTTCAAAGAGAGATTCCCTGGTGGATTGTCGTGAGGCCTCTGCCGGAAAGGAAGACAGTAGCCGTGGGCTATGATCTCCAGAACCCACACATCTGAAGTAATGGCGCGCCACTCTACAAGATGCCAGCCTTCCCCAACCGGCGAACCATGGGACATGGCCTCATGACTGAGCAGAAGCGGCTGCGGTGTTGCCTGAGGGTAAAGAGGCAACAGCTTGCGCGACCTTAGCACCTCGAGTACCTTGTTTTCCAACTCTGGCACTCCTTCGGTTGCCCCTTTGACTGGCAGCTCCTCTCGATCTACTAAATGACAAGTAGTAACGAAAGGAACCTCCCCTCCCTTGCTGTGCCCTAGGACGAAAATAGCAGAGGTTGACAGATTGCAGTGCCTAGCGACTTTGCTGTAGGCTTCGAGGTCTGCAACCTCTCTAGACTCATCAGCCTTGTTGCCAAAAAGATGTACACCATCAAAGGGCATGTTGAGGATCGTGCTTGCACATCAGGAGCAAACCCCGACTTCCGCAACCACGCAAACCTGCGTATCACGGTGCTCGCCACCATGGAAAGGCTGATGCAATCAACCATGTCCAGACCCGACTGAATGGCCTCACACATGGCTTCCTTGCCATCCTGCACGATAGCCAGGAAACCATCCTGTTCCTCCCCCTCGGGGAAATGATCAGCCACTAATGAAATACAGTTCCACAGAGTGTGCGTGAAACGAGACAAGGCACAAATGGAGTTGGCAGCCTGAAGCGCCATACCCCCTGAAGAAAACACCTTCTTCGCCCAGCCATCAAAACGTTTGTCGTCCCTATCAGGAGGGATGGTAGGGTACGATGCCTGTTTTGCAGAGGCCTTAGCCGACTGCACCACCAAACTATACGGAGTAGGGTGCGTGTTAAAGTAGCCGGGGCCGCCACATGCTGGATGATATTTCTTCGGCAAGGACTTGCTCACTGCCGGGAGACTCCCCGGAGCAGTCCAAGCCGCAGCCACCCTTTCGCTGCAAAGCCATATGAAATGGCAGCATCGGGTCAGTTGGAGGACCCTGATCCGAAATATCAGTCGGGTCATCCTGCTGAAAATCCCCAGGTGGGGCAGACCAACCCAGGTATTCGGTGACCCTCGACATGAGGCGCCGATAGAAAGAGTCGGCATGCGTGCCAGGCTCAGACCTCCTAAACTCCACCTCCAGAGAGGTGTTGAGACCACTGGCCTCGTGCAACGACTGTCTCAAGTCCTCCAGTTGACTGTGACCTGACACAAGGTCATCAGTAACCAAGCCAGGAACCTCACCTCCATCAGACCCCTCCTCCACCTCAGAAATATATTCCAAAAGCTGGAAAGGAGGAACAGACAAAGGGACAGAGACATGTCTAGCCTTAGCCAGAGCCTTTTTGGGCGGTTTCACCGTTCCATGGGGAACCCCCGACAAAACCGCCTCGAAAGGCGTCGAGGGCATCGAATGAAACAGCGTCGACGTCGAGTGGATCGGCGTCGACGTCGAGCGTGGCGCCGACAGCATCGACGGCTTCGACACAGGCCTCGAGGGCAGAGCCCTGAGGGTGTCCTTCGACAACCGGGGCGCCGATGGCGTCGACGACTTCCACGAAGGCACCACTGGCATCAACGTCTTCTTGGAAGACCTCACAGGTGCACACGGGCTCGAGCGCATCGAGGACCGGGACCTGGAACGGGCATGACGAGAACGATTCCCCTTGTCCGAGCGGACCTCCCCCGCAAATCGTGCCGGCCACCCGAGCCCGACGGCGTGCGAGCACCGTCTCTCGACCGATCACGACCGACCCCACTCAGAGGCGCTGCCGGACCAGTGCCCTGCGAATCAAGAATTGCTAGCATTTTCTTGCCAAAGGAAGCCCATTCCTCCGGCGTCGTATGCTTGGAGGGATATGCAACCCGCCAACGGGCAGAGTCCTCGGAAGAGGATGGGGAAGGCGACCGATGACGGCGCTTCCGGGCATGCCTTGAAGAGGCAGAGGAGTGGCGGGACCTACTCCAGGAACGAGACCCACCGGACTTCCAACGACGATGTGGAGAGTCGCCCCTCGAATCATCCGTCGAAAGGCCCATAGACCTCGACTTCCGGGGCTTGGACACCTTACATACCGTCAACTTCTTCTTGCGCTCCCACAAGGCTTTGGATGTAAGTGACTGGCAGTTGACACAGTCGTCAGTGTCATGGGCCTCCCCGAGGCACCAGAGGCAGGCGTCGTGCGAGTCCGTCACCGACATCTTGGACCCACAGTCCCCGCATTCTTAAAGCCCGGACGCGGGGTGGAAGACGAGGTAGACCTCTTCATGAGGAATAGACCAGGCAAATAGGTTCAAAGAACTGTAGAAGAACAGAAACTCCAAAGAGTCGAGGCACGCCGAGATCTACGAAACTAACACGTTCGCGGAAAAAACGGAACCGAGGCTACGGGCGTTGTGCGAACCTACTTATAACATCTGGTGATGTCGGCCGTGGGAGGAGGTCCTCGAGGATGGCGTATCGACGTCATCGACGCAGGACGCAGACGTCAAAAGATTTTCCGAAGCAGCACAGCTGTGGACATTACTGTCATAGATATGGAATACGTCGGAGGACACAATCCCCTCAAACTTAGATGTCTATAACTCAATCCCAGATAATACTAAATAGTATTATAAAGATAGTGTTCTTGTGAATGGTCAGGAGACCCCTGCCATCAGAAACACTGGACCCAGCATAACTGTGGTTGATTAATGTTTTTTCAAAGTGGAGGATGTTGCTAAGGCACCCAAACACTTAACCAAGTTAGCTGGACGCCCTGTGCAAATGGTTCCCCAGTTACCAGCTCTCATCCAGTATAATGACATGACTGTCCGAAAACCTGTAAGTGTGCAAAATAACGTACCTGGGAGGGTCCTGTTGGGTAAACACCTTAAAACTCTTGGAGTTGTGTCTAGCACCCCCAGGTCCCCCAGCAGAAGAAAGCAGGAGCTCACAAGGTCTGCAAGGGAGAGAACCTTAAGAGGCTCTCCTGGTGACATGATAGAAGAAGCTATCACCCCAAGTCCACAAGACTTACTTACTGCCATGGCAGGACAAGAAAAGACAAAGGGGAAACCTAAGTCTGCCAGCAAGAAACCAGCAAGCACTCCTGTGCCCAGAAGGACAGCTACGAGACTGTCCAAAGTCACACCTGTGACTCCCACACCAGCTGAGGCGGAGTGTGAGGTTCAACCCTGTATGGTCAAACTAGATACTGAGGAATCAGATCTAGAAGATGATCTTACCTTGGCAGGAGATCTTGACCTTGTGGACTATCCTGAGCTGCAGTCTTTACTGGCAGAAGGTGGACCCAACAGAGAAGATTTCAGTAAGGGACAAAGAGAGTGTCCTACCTTGGAAGGTCTTCGCCAACAGGCAGCTTCTCAGCTCAATGGGTCTGAGCCTGGGAAGTAAGTTGCACTGGGAAGATGGCCTCTTCTACAGTGAACCAACTGTGTCAACCCCTGGAGACTACAAAAGACTTGTAGTACCCCTAGTGAACCGAATCCAGTTTCTGCAGTTAGACCATGAGGTACCTTTGGCTGGTCACTTAAGTTTTAAGAAGACCAAAGAAAGGCTATCTCTGCACTTCTACTGGCCTAAGATGGGTACAGAAGTAGACAAATTCTGCAGAAGCTGCCACACTTGCCAAACCTCTGGCAAGAGTGGATCTAAGAATGTGGCACCCTTAGTACCTCACCCAGTGGTGGGAATTCCTTTTGAGAGGGTTGGGATTGACATTGTTGGTCCTCTTTACCCTCCCACAACTTCAGGCAACAGGTTTATCCTGGTTGTAGTGGACCATTCCACTAGATTTCCTGAAGCCATACCTATGAGGACTGTTATGGCTCCGGCTGTGGCTAAGGCCCTACTTGGTATTTTTACCAGAGTAGGTTTTCCAAAGGAGGTGATATCTGACAGGGGATCACATTTTATGTCCCATTACATGCAAACCATGTGGAAAACCTGTGAAGTCACCTACAGGTTCTCAACTGCCTACCACCCTCAAACCAATGGACTGGTAGAGAGGTTTAACAGAACTATGAAGTGCATGATAGGTGCTTTAGAAGAACCCCTTAGAAGAAAGTGGGACCTTCTACTGCAATGCCTTCTCTTTGCATATAGAGGAGTCCCTCAGGAGGGAGTAGGATTCAGTTCCTTCGAACTTCTCTATGACCATCAATCAGAGTTCCATTGGCCCTGATTAAGGAGGGGTTGGAGAGTGCTCCTTCCCCCAAGCCAGTCAGAGTGACTGACTATGTGATAGGTCTCCAGAGGAGAATGTCACACATGATAGCAGAGACAAGTGATAACTTGAAGGCTGGTAAAGCTCTGGTCAAACATTGGCATGACCAGGAGGCTAACATGGTTGTGTTTACTCAAGGCCAGCTTGTTCTTGTTATGGTCCCCACAAGGCAGAGGGCCGTGCAGGACAAATGGATAGGACCCTTCAAGGTTGTGGGCAAACTTTGAGAAGTGAACTAGCTGGTGGACTTAAGCAATCCTAAGGAGGCTCCCAGAGTCTTTCACACCAACCGTTTAAAGGTTTATGTATCTTGACCTGACATAGGAGCTTTGCTTCTAGCTTCAGCTCAGGAGGAGGAGGAGAGTGAACCTCTACCTGACTTCATCAGAGGCTTACCTTTAGATGAGCAAGTGGAAGGAGTTAATCTCTCTTCCAATCTCACATCTGACTAACAGGATGAGTGCAAATTACTGCTAAATCAGTTTGCCTCCCTGTTCTCACTTTCACCAGGCTTGACCCCTTGGGGCCAGCATGACATACACACTGGTGACTGTTTGCCTGTCAAAAGCAGGGGGTACAGAATGTCAGACAATGTCAGATCCCACATAAGGAATGAGGTCAACAAGATGCTTGAACTCGGTGTAATAGAACCCTCTACTAGCCCATGGTCTAGCCCAGTTGTGCTTGTACCAAAGGCAGGATCCAAGGAATTGAGATTCTGCGTGGACTATAGAGCTCTAAATGCAGTCACTACGACTGATGCCCATCCTTTGCCTAGGACAGATGAGCAGGTGGACAAACTTGGTGCAGCCAAGTACCTCAGCACATTTGACCTAACGTCAGGCTATTGGCAAATAGCCCTGACAGACCATGCCAAGGAGAAAGCTGCATTCTCCACCCCGGTTGGCCTCTACCAATTCAAGGTAATGCCTTTTGGATTAAAGAATGCACCTGCTACATTTTAGAGGATGGTCAACCAAGTTCTGAATGAGATGGAGGACTTCTGCATCGCATACTTGGATGACATTGCAGTGTTCAGCCCTACATGGAAAGAACATGTTGAACACCTAGGTTATGTATTGCAGGCTCTTGAACAGGCCCATCTAACCATAAAGGCAAGCAAATGTCAAATTGGTCAGAGTTCAGTGGTCTACCTTGGGCATGAGATAGGAGGAGGTGAAATCAGGTCAATGCCTAGCAAAGTACAAGCTGTACAGAACTGGGCCACCCTTACTACTCAAACCCAAGTGAGAGCCTTCCGAGGTCTCACTTGGTATTATAGGAACTTCATAGAGAACTGTGGGACCATAGCTTCTCCCTTGAATGACATCTCCTCTCCCAAATTTCCAAAAAAGGTCAGGTGGAATGAGGAGTGCAATTAAGCCTTTGAAGGTCTAAAGAAATCCCTATGTCAAGCTCCAGTCCTAAGGGCTCCTGACTATCACCAACCCTTCATTGTACAAACTGATGCTTCTAATCTAAGTATAGGTGCAGTCCTTAGTCAACTGGATGAGAAAGGTAGGGAACACCCCATTTGTTTCATCAGCAGGAAGTTAAAGGATCCTGAGACAAGGTGGGCAACAATAGAAAGAGAATGCTTTGCTATTGTGTGGGCACTGAAGAGGTTTATACCATACTTCTATGGATCTACCTTCACCATTCAGACTGACCACCAACCCTTGAGATGGCTGATGCAAATGAAAGGTGGAAAACCCAAAATTACTCAGATGGTCAATCTGCCTGCAAGGATTTGATCTTTCCATTGAGCACAGAGCAGGAAGTCACCACCAAAATGCTGATGGTCTCTCTAGGATGTTTGTAACCGACTAGAGGTATGCAGTCCATCCAGGAGTGGATTAAATCCTCCTGTCCCTTAGTCTGGCGGGGGGCAGTGTTAGGGAGAATTCTCTTGTATGGCTAATTTCCCTCACCTAGTGAGCCCCCAGCAGCTTTGCTGGGCTTCTGGAGTTTATTTTCCACTTGGTAAGAGTGAGAGCTTTTCCCCCACTCTTACCTGTGTTTTGCTATTTGTTTCTATCTGTTTTTTATGATTGTGGACTCTGAAGTACACCACTTCAGTAGCCCCCTTCTTTTTGTGTGTCACACAGCACCGTCAGTGCCGTGGCACAGGGTTGTCTTTAAGACTTCCCTCGACTCCATTTCTGAAGTGAGTACTGTCCCCCAGAAAATGGTAAAGTTACCATTAACTTTACTTAGTCAATCTACCACAGATCCAGTACACCCCATCTTCCATGGAGTACTGGAAAGGGTTAATTTGTATCCCTTTTTTATCTGTACCTCCTAGAGCACTGTTTCGCTCTTTTAACATTTAGACTTTGCTGGTGGCAGTGGTATCTACCCTAACATTTTTACCGCGATTATATTAGATACATGTGGTACTGTTCTTGGCTATTATATTAGCCTCGAACATAAACCCGCTTGACCAAATCGTCTTTCTTTTGGCTCCGGTTGGGTTTATTTGCCATTTCATTTTAATTTAAAGTCCTTCTTGTGTTTTACTTTGCGCGGCAAACTAGGTTCGCCTTCTTTGTTCACCGTCTTTTGGCAGGCTATCTGTTCAGAAGCCCTCCACCAGGCGCCTGGGTGTCTAGGTGGGCTGAATGTGAGGGAGGGGTGTAGTCACCCCCTTGACAGGGTATCCTCGGAAACCCATGTCGCACTTTGTCATGATGGGCCAGGGTAGTTGTCCGGGCTGGACAACCCCCCTGCTGGGTGATTGACAGCCAGGATGTGTGAATGGGTTTTTTTCGCATAAAAGGCAGGTCTCTTGGGCTAGAAGTCAGAGAGTCGCCACTGGAACTACAAGGAACCGAAGAGAAGCAGAGAGAACGACGGCTGCTGCAACTACCCCGTCCCGTTGAAGCCCTGCTGCAGTCCTGAGCTATCGTCCCTTCAACGATTTAGAGAAGATCCAGTCTGGAGTCTTCTTCCCTTGAGCTTGGTGGGGATAACCAGCTAACCTTCTACAGCCAGAGGATCCTCTCCCTTGGTCAAAATCACTGCACACTGCTGTAGTGGTCCGGATAGCCACCTGAAGAGCCTCTCCTGTTTTTAAGGAGTGCACCTTTTATTCCTTGTCGCTGCTGCCGGCTTCATCCCTGTGTGGTGCAGACCCCCTTCAGATGTCCTCCTTCACAACGAAGCTCCAGGAATCGTGGGTCTGCAGGAAACCAACAGGAACAACTGCCAGGGCACCAGCTGCACCACTGGAACGAGGTATTGTGTTCTGTTGAGGAAACTGGGTGAACCCCTTTTTCTTCATTTCCAAGGCTTGCCCTTGTCTTCCCTCCTTCTTATAACTTTTGCTTCCGAACAATGACAATATCAAAGTACTTTTGGCTATGTTGAATCTTGAACTGTCTGACAGTGTGATCTTCCGCAACTGGCCCCGGCGTCTTCCGACCCTGTCTCCGGCCCTTTGACTTTCGAACTCCTGTCTTTGAGTGTTTCTTGATTCTGCCTGCCTAACCAAAATATTGCCTGTGATTTTTGCATCCAACTCCCTCTGAGTATCTCAAGTGCTAAGTGTGTTTTTGCCCCGGTAGCATTCCATGTAACGGATACGCATTTGTTTAGTAGACCGAACTGTCAAAAAGTGATCGCAAACGTATTCGCGGTAACGTGTTTTTGTGCCTAACACTGGTTCATTCCAACACAGGGTACTTACATTGAGATTTACTGTACAAAGTGATTTGTTTAGTTGTAGTATATTTAACGTGTGGTTTTTATTGAAGTTTCATAGAAGTGTTGTGTTTATAACGAATGGTTTAAAAATAAATGTACTTATATTTTTATACCTGAAACCTTGAGTCAGTGTTTGCTTGAGTCACAGTAATTGTGGTCCCTTTGTGTAATCTCTGCTACTGAGATAAGCCTGGCTGCTCCACCACTGCTACCACTCTGACATAGTAGTACAGGCTTGTACCAAAGGTAAAACTTGTATTGCCACCTGCAGTATTAATTGTGTGTAGTGATCCCTAAGGGCACTGCACAAGATTCTGCCTAACAGTGAGGGAAGAGAGAGCAGTTCAGGGATAATAGGGGAATGTGGGAGGCAGCTGGGAGAGAAGTCGGGGAAGTTGGGGTAGAAATGGGGGAAGTTGAAGGAGAGATGGGCAGTTGGGGGCAAAGTATGGGGGAGCAAGTGGGGTAGGCAGTTGGGGGCAAAGTTGGGTAAGGGCAGTTGTTAAGCCAGGGAGAATGGGGTGGGTACTGAGTGGTGTGTGTGTGTGTATGGATGTATGTATGTATGTGTGAGGGGCTTGGGTGTTGCATGTGTAGAGGCCCCAGGGTGCTGCATGTGGGTGAGGGAGTTGTATGGGGTGAATTGTGTGGTGGGCTGCTTGCTAAGTGTGTGTGTGGAGATGTTTTTGAGCTCTGTGTGTATGTGCATGGGGGGCCACCTGGGTGTGTGTCAGGAGGGTCCCTGCATTAGGGTGTGTGGGGATGTTGTGTGTATATGGGGGACACCATTGATGTGCCTGGGCAGGGAACTGTAGCTTTCTTGTGTTACATATAAGTGGCACATCCCTTTGCTGTAACAAGATCCATATGGTGGTTCCGGTTGGGTACTGTATCAGGTGCTTCTGTGGTATCCGACATATGACATCTATTCGATTCATCATTCATGTCTTTTAATGTGTGAATCAAATGAAGCAAGATAGCCCATTGCTTGTTTTTTTTGTGGAAGAGCAGGTTGTGTATACCCAACTTTATCAGTGGAAGGTGATGCATGCATTCTACTGCATTAACGATTGCACTGTAGTTTGAATTTTGGCACACACAGTTGCAAACGGAGTAGTAGTGAGGTACATATAAATGACTGTGATACAGTAATACCTGACACTGTACTAGTGAGGTTTGTGGAATAGTGAGGCCACTAGAATACGCATCACATCTGCTTGTTTCTACAGAATTGTTGTTACCCTATTCATGCACTTGATCACCTTTTGCACAGGGGCCAATATAGTTGGGTAGAAGCGTTTGCTTTTATATTTACCCCTACCTAGGTTTCGGTTCAAGATTCTCGAGGTATTTACTGCCACTTTACCATTCTGAGCTATGACATTGACACCCTCAAAGGCCCCCCTAGATTTCTGAAGTTAATGTGCTGTGTATTGGGGAATCATTCAAAGGATCAACATTGATGAAGGTATTTATCAAGGGTGTTATCCAGAGCAACTTCTGGTAGAATAGCCTCGACAATTCATTTTTCGTACTTGGAAACCTATTTTTTTGTGACTTCTACATGCTTTTTTTCTGAAATGTCATTACACTTTTCTTTCAGTTTTACATTTTCACAATTCTGGAAACCTGCAAGAAAAACAAATTTTTAAAAAATATGTGAAGGACGTGGTTGCTCGTGTCAGCTCCTGATGATACTGGGTAATGTGTGAGGCACGTCTTGAGTTGCATTACCAAAACCGTTGCACTGTATTTTGCATATGGCCAGGGGTGTATGGAACCTACTTTTGTTCCCCGGCTGCAGACATGGTGCAGCATTTGTCAGTATGTCGATTGGAATGTCCCAGTATGCCTCCACTGTGGTACTAGGCTCGATGCTTGAAGCAATTATGCAACATGCAAATGAAGAAATGTCTCCTCCCACAGCATTGTAGGACCATCAAACCCTGGAAGAAAACATTTGATGACTTTGCTGGTGTTCCAATTTTGATAAGTGCCTTGGATTGCATGTTGTGCAGTCGCCCCAGCCTTAAACATTATTAGATCTTATGAAACCATAAGAAGAAGCATCCCTTTATGGTACAAATGGCTTACTATGCCAGTAATCATCACACACTGCTGCGTCTAGTAACGCGTCTCAGCACATGATGCCAGGGTGTAACGCTGTAATCTAAAAAGTAATCCAAATATAATTATCCAAGAAGGCAAAAAAGAAGTGCACCAGATGCAAGTAACAAACAGCTTTATTACATATACGGCCAGGAGAGATAGACTGTGCAGGAAAAGCTCTCAACACGCCCACACAGGCCAGAGTATTTTTTGTTTTAATGCACATTTTGCATATCACACAAAAAAGAAGCCACTATTTTAATTCTTTTTTTTAACTTTAACTTTATTTGGCTTGGCAACACAAGAACAGGTGAGTAGCATACAAGGCAAGTACAATCGGAACAGTGCAGGTAATACAGACATGTAGAGTAAACTCAAAACCAGTTTGTACACATGGGGGGTACATGCGAAGTGGGTGTGGGGCAGAAGGGGAGCCGTTCAGGAGACAGAGGGGGAACTGTAGGGGGAGAGGGCTGGAGATGAAGTGTCTGAAGCGGTGTCGCTGGGAGACATGAATGACCAAAACTTTGACCACATATCTCTGGATCTTCAGTGGGCTGACTGTTGTACGGCCCAGGATTCTTCGATATCCGAGGCCCATGTGACCGCCCTGAGCCATTGTGCGTGGGTAGGTCTGGTAGGCCGGAGACAGCAGAGTAAAATAGAGCATACTGCAAGTAGCATGCAAAGGCCAGCCAGTTTTTTGGAGTCTCGGCAGAGTGCAGGAAAGTCATGGAAGAGACATCTCATTGGGTATGGAGTGGTAGGGTGTTTGAGAATATCTGACATAGCAGAGCATACTGCCCTCCAGAATGGGGTGAGACGGAGCAGGACTAGATCATGTGGATATAACTAGGGTTATCGCAGCCACACCGAGGGCAGCCAGAGAAGAGGTCATTTGAGATATGTTGCAGTCTGTTCGGGGTGCAGCGATATCTGTGAAGCACCTTGAATTGGATCAGTTTAAAGCAGGAGTTGAAGGCTACCACATTAATTCGAGCACACATATGGGCCCCGCCATTCGTCGGTCATTTCCAGCCCGAGATCATCCTCCCACGCATGTCTTCATTTGGTGAGTACCGGGGCAGATCTGGCCTGTACCAGGGTATAGAGTCTGGAGACTTTGCCTCTCATGCGGGTGGGAGAGGTTAGCTCCGTAACTGCAAGCTCATCCTGTCGTATTGCTGGGAAGCTGGGGTATTTGTGTTTGAGGGTTTTCCGGAGGGATGCGTACTGAAGCCAGATGGATGGCATCCGCCTCAGGGACAGTGGAAGGTCCGGCCACTCTATGAAGTTGCCCTGTTCAAAGACATTGTGGAGCAATCAAATCTGGCCTCAGCCCACCGGCGAACGATGAGGGGAGGTACGTGCGGGACCTCCGGGAGGAAATTCCAAAGTGGTAGGTTGCCATGAAAGGGATGGGCGATGCCTAGTAGTTTCTTGTTTTTGATAGGGCCAAAGACGTGCAGGCCACCGGGTCGAGTGACTCCAATACCATCGGCATGGGTGTGACAACCATGGAGCGAATATCATGGTCGCTGACCGACAGCCTTTCGAGTCTGACTTGGGGTGGGGGGTCTGATGTGTTAAACCAATGTGATGTGTATTGGAGTTGCGCCACCAGCCAGTACTTGAGGAAATCAGGAGTGCCGAAGCCGCCAACCTCCATTGGGGTGGCCAAGGTCTTGAGTTTAAGCCGGACCGCACCTGAGTGCCACAGAAAGGTGTTAAGGATACAAGTCAACGCCTAAAAGAACCTGCCGCCCGGCCACTGGGGGATGTTGGTGAACCTGTACAGAAGCTGGGGCAGTACTAACATCTTCAGTATCCCTATCCTGCCCGCAAGTGAAATCAGGAGTTTGCTCCAGCCCAGTGACTTTGCTTTTAGGCTTGTGACGTATTTTTGGTAGTTCTCTTCAAAAACCTGTTCGAAGTGGCGAGACAATAATATGCCTAGATAGGTAAAGTTTGACTGGGCACATGTGAATACCAGGGTATCAGGGGGGTGTGTGTGCAGGCAGTGAGCGGGAAGAGGGTGGATTTAGAGCAATTCACTTTGAGACTGGAAATACGTCCAAAAAGGATAATATCTTCCAGTATTGGAGCCAAATTGGTGTCGGGGGAACGGATGAAGAGAAGGGCATCATCAGCATATAGGGACACTATATCCGAGTTACCAGCGGTTCGCAGGCCTCTGTGTGCATGGGATTGGCGCAGCATGTCTGCAAATGGTTCCATCGCTATGGCAAAGACTAGGGGGGAGAAGGGACAGCCCTGCCTCATCTCCTTAGCTATTTGGAAGAGGGGGAAGCATCGGTCTTCAGTGCGGACCCTAGCTACTGGATTGGGGTACAGCAGCCTGACCCAGGAAAGGAAAAAGGGGCTGAATTTTAATTTTTCGAGAACCCGCCAGACATACTTCCACGAGACAGAGACGAAAGCTTTTTGCATATCAAGTGTCGCGGCCACTGCGTGAACATTCGGGTTAATCCTGCTTATAATGTTGAAGAGGTGCCTCAAGTACAGGGAGGTGGAGCGTCCCGGAATAAATCCCGCTTGACCAGGATGAATAATGTGTGGCATGTAGGGGGCAAGGCATAGGGCTAGTAGTTTGGCGTAAATTTTGACGTCACAGTTAATAAGCGAGAGTGGATGGTAGGAGCCACATTGAGTGGGGGGTTTACCGGGTTTCAGCAAGACGGTTATCGTGGCTTAACTGAGCGAAGGGGGGAACTGGCCTGTCTCCACTGATTCTTCCCAAAGGGCCATTAAGCGAAGGAGTAGGAGTGATTTGAAGTGTTTGTAGAATTCAACAGGGATGCCGTTTGAACCTGGGGATTTGCCTGATGAGAGTGAGTCTATGGCATCCGAAAGTTCCTCGGGGGTGAATGGATTCTCGAGAGAGCCAATGGTCTCAGGGGAGAGGATCGAGAGGGGAAGATTATCTAGATAGGAGTCAATCTCAGATGTCTGGACACTGTCTGCGTTGGCATACAAGGATTCGTAGAAAGAAAGAAATTCAGAGTTGATATCTTGTGGTGACGTGGCCAGGGAACCTTCAGGTCTCTCCACTCCAGGGATGGGTGGGGCGCCAAACTCTATGCGGAGAAGGCTGGCCAGAAAGTGGCTTGGGTGCTCGCCTTCACCGTATTTCCTCGCAAGGCCCAGGCTGTCCAGGAACCTCAGGTCACGGTCCGCCAGAGAGCGGAATGTGTCAAGTTCTGTACTGATTGATGCCAGGATTTCCGGAGTTTGATGTAGCGAGCATTGGGCCTCCAGTGTGGACAGCGTGGCTTCGCTTTCAGCAATATCCCTGCAAATTGTTCTGAGGATACCTTTTTCCTTGGACAGGGCGATACCTCTAATATAAGCTTTAAAAGATCCCCAGAGGGTGGCCTGTGAGGACACCGTATTGGTGTTCATTTCGAAAAACTCCTCAATAGCAGTCTCCAACTCGGAGCTAAAGACAGGGTTGAGGAGAGAGTGAGGTTTCATTCTCCAGTGTCCTATCCGGTCGCGATCTGGGCCTCAACAGAGGGTAATGGTCACTGGTGAATGATCAGACAGGGTTCTGGGAAGGATCATTAGGCGAGACACATTCCTTATAAGTATGTCAGATACTAGCCATCTATCGATTTGGGAATATGAGTCATGCACCGAGGAGTAGAAGGAGTAGGAACGGGAGTCGGGGTGAAGGAGTCTCTATGCATCCACCAAGGCAAGACGGGGGAAGAGATGACAGTGTAGTGTAGGCTGCTTTAGAAAGTTGGCGGGGTCTGGAGCCGGATCTATCTAGGTCTACGTCGAATATCGTATTAAAATCACCTCCCCAGAGGATTGGTATTAGCGGGAAGCTGTCAAGGAGGGACGTGAGATGTAAGTAGGACTCCAGATCATAGATGTTGGGGCCATAGATATTTAACAGAATCACCTCCTTATTCTGCAGGATACCATGGAGTAACACAAATCTGCCCTGGGGGTCGATCTGTGTAGATATGGAATTGAACTTAAGGCTCCTATGAATTAGGGTCACGGCTTTGGTTAGAGTAGTTAGTAAAGTACCTTTGAGGGCCCCACATTTTGGCAAATTTTTCACAGTACTCAGTGCAGGGATGTGTTTCTTGTAGAAACAGGATTTTGACCCCATGTCGTTCGGCCTGAAGCTGTAGTTGTCTCATTCTCTTATAGTTTCCCAAACCCCGCACATTCCAACTCATGAATGTCAAGTTATCTTCGGCCAACAGTTCAGAGGTATTTGTTAGAAATTACGGGTTAACAGAGTGGTGACGCCCAAGGTTGGTGCACTGTTTGATCAGTCTTGCGACATCGTATCCATATTGCCTCATGCTCTACCGTCCCTGTGGTTACCAAGCCGTTTTTAACATAAAACCCAACATTGGCCACCTCCGCCCACATCCCTACCCCGAACAGCGGAATGATAACCCTGAACCCAACCAACCAAATCCAAACCAATGGCATCAATGCTGGGGGGGGGGCCTGTGAACTGGCCTGGCGGCGATGCTCTGGACCATAAGGCACTTGAAGGATAAACATGGTGCCTAGTAGTGACATCGTGCGCAACCCGGTGTCAAGGGTTTTGACCCATGTTGAATTATTAGACTGGGTAGATGTGGGGATGAGCTGTCGCCGCCCATTATTCTATCCCAGAACCAGGAGAACCACGCAGTTTTGCGCACACCAAAATGGTTGCGTAACCTGCCACCCACCAGTGCAAGCGTGATGGACCGGAAGCGCCAGGGGTGAAAGGTGGTGCCAAAGGAAAAATAGCAGTGCCTGTTAGATCAAAAGAACCTTGAAATCAATGCTGTTTCTCTGAAGTGCAAGCTCAAAATGTCCATTTCAATTTGTTCAAAATCCGTTTTTATTGATGTCAACAAGTTGCTAAAATCAGGGGCACAAGACCACTCTAAAGATTCAACCTTCTTGGGGGGGGTTCCACATCACCACTCTACTGTAAGGATGCCCATCAAAACAAGGGCAGTAAGGATTAGAGCTGTCAAGCAAAATCCTGTCAAATTCAACTCCTAAAAAAATAGCTGCAGTACCAGCTTTGGACACAAGCCGGCGCTAACAGTCTAAACTCTGACAGTAGAACTTAACTTCAGGAGATGCCAGCCTCCTGTGACAGCTGGAAACTTCAAAGACTTTTTGGTTAATTAAGAATTTAAACACCTGCTGTTCCCTGAAGACAGGCTGATTCAATTAACATTGCAAGAGTCTGGGAAACCTTCTCACGTCAGAACTACACACAAGAAGCCAGGAGATCACATGGACATGCTAACCAAATGCAGAGTGGCCCCCTGGCCTGCTGACCTCAGCCGACACAATAGACTCTTGCAATTGAATGAGGTATGTTAATTTGGGCGGGGACTGTAAACAGAGCTCTGCCTGGAAGAAGAGACATGTGATCCCTGACTCACCCAGTTCCTAGGGGCGGGCCAGACACTTTTTGTGAATTGAATTGAAGGCAAATATATGTTTTATAAAAACACTGATAACTAATTGTAACCAGATGACAGAAATGTACAACTTTGGGATCTTTAAATTGACACATTCACTCCCAGTTCAAAACTAGGGTGGTCGCCCTGTGATGTTCTGAGCCAAAACCCTGCTAATTATTAATACTACAGACACTGTTTTTATGCTAGAGACCTAGTAAATTACTGGAATATGGGCAGAAAGGCAGTGTACATGTGTGCCATTTTTGGTAAACGTCCGATATTGGTAAATCAACTAAAAATGAAAATAAGTTGTCATTTTTTAATGCAAGCTCTGAGGAAAATCAGAGTTGAACAAGAATATACCTTAAGTAATCTGTAATATGTACATGTAATTTCAAACAGCTGTGTATCTGGGAAATATGTGTAGTTATGAAAAATGATTTTTAAGGTAAAAGCAAAGGGGCGTTTCTTCAATAGATCGTAAAGGGCTGACATCACTCTGACACACTATCCTTTCTCAAATCAGGGACCAAGGAATCCTTTGACCTATAACATCTTGAGAGGATTGGGCATGCAGAATTAGCCGACCCACCCACTTTCTAAACACATACAAAGAGCCACTGGAAGCCAGATAGATATTTTCTTTTTCACTTTCTGCGGTGCATTTTGACAGATAACTTCACATCCAGAGACTCCAGACTCCAGATAGACTACAGAACTTTGAACCAAGAACGCCTACTGCAAGCTAAAGTATTCTCAGCTGTCCTTACAAGTTTGCATACTAATTACCCCAGATCTCCAAGGGGCACATCAGAATAAAACCACTGGGCTGTGCGGTTTGCTGCTTGCTAAGAATCCCGTGTATCCAGACCAGTAGAATCACAGAACCACAGACCAGACTGCTGTGAAGTGCCGATAGCAGACCCAGACCAGATCGCTGTGCAGTGCTGAGAGCTGACCCAGATCGCTGTGCGCGGAACCAGTACCAGAGAACCGCAGCCAATTCTGATCCGTGACAAAGTCGCATTCCTGTCCAACATATAGTGTGAGTTCTCAGCCAGGAGTGTGCAAAACCCAATCTCTTAGTTTAAAATAATCTAAATCAAACTCTGTTAACCTATTGAGAACTGCATCATAGAAATCGCGTCCCTTCCTTTTGATTCAAAGCTGGAAAATTGTCCTCTGTCATTCTGAGCTTTACTTTTATTTTGAGAATCTACCTTCACAAAATCAGCCGTATCTCGGGAACCGTTTGTCCTAGTAACGAACCCAGAACCGACTTTCTATTCATTATACTTTTTCCGTAATCGCGCTCGACGCACTCGGAAAGATTGCCGCGATTTGCGATTTGGCTCAATTTCTTCACTTGTAAAAATAGCAGCTCCTTGCTTTCCTTAGCTGAAATTCGTTTGCAACCTGATAATCATTCATAGAGCATTGCTAAAATGATCCCGAACTAATTTAAAGTAGCTATCACTTACCCTGAACCTCCTATAGGGAATTAAAAGCAATTTGAGTATATTTTTCAGTTCTTTGCATACCACCTTTAAAGTACTTTGCCTGTGTTTAAAATCATCCCTGTTGATCTAAGCTTGCTGGGGGGGAACTGAATTAGGATTGTACTGTGATTGTATTCCTGAAGAACTGTGTGTGTCACTTCCACCTCCTTACATTGCATAGAGGGGTGAATTGCCAAAAGGGGAAAAGTGATTCTATTACGTTTTGCTGAAATCATATCAAGTTTATTCCTGTGTTGCTTCTTTTCCACCTTGCATTTCCTTGTACCATATAAAGCATTCTCAGTTACCTTATCCTCTATACTACTCCTAAGTAATTAAACCAGTGCGCTAGTATCACATCATCCATTGCTGATCACTCACTGTCATATGTCTAAGTGTGATATCAATTATTAATTCATTATAAAAGTTTGATATATATATATATATATATATATATATATATATATATATATATATATATATATATATTGTTTAATTCTGAAATAAACCTTTTCAATTTACAAAACAAACTTACTTCTTGGCTCAGTGGGGTCAGGGGGATTCTAAGAAAGGGGTGTTATATAAGGGTTGTCATCCAGAGTACACGAACTGGACATACAAATATATAAATAAGGGCTTCCCTTGAGCAATCCCAGACAAGGCACTGACTTAGTGGGACTGCTTGATTGGAGTCTTTAACAAAGTGGGGGCTCGTAGCCGGGGATTCTGGATTAGATCTATCACTTGTGCAGATTAATACAGTGTGCCAGCTGACAGGATACATATCCGGTTAGATCACCACGCTGTGTTACGCTGTAAAACACTCCTCAAAGGAACGCTCCAAGGAAACGGTCTGTTTTGCAAAATAAAATACAAACGTCTGTAAGTCAGGAAGGAAATCGATCTCCAGAATGACGACCTTGGTAGATATGAAGATAGCTAGGGAGCACCTCTTACATAAACTGTTTGTGAGAGGTGAATGGTCTGAACAGGACCAAAATGTATGGTTGCAGGCGATCACACAACAGGTCACTACAACTGGGTCAGATTTGTGGAGGGAACAGGGTCCCTTACATGTGGCCCTGAGTGAACTATATATGGCTCCTAAAGCCAAAGATGAACACAATAAGATTGCCAGGATAGCGGCATCTTTGTATCTATAGATGGGAGCCATGCAGGACAAATGTGCTGAAGGCCAAGATCTGGCAAATAGGCAACAGATGACGTTAGAAAAGGCCCAATCTGACCTGGTCTCTTCTGAGCAGAGGCTGCACAGAAGCCAGGAGTCAGAAAACGAGAGTAGACAATACATCATTAAAATGAAGGAGGATATGGATATCCTGCAACAGGAAAAGACTGACCAGGATACCAGATTTCTGGCCTTGCAGAAGGAGTACCAAGAAGGGTTGGACTCCCTACTGCAGAGCCAGAAAAAGCTGGAGCAACAACTAGACTTTAACATGGCATACACAGAGCAGGTAGCCACCCTGAAAATTCGACTAGACAGAGAGAAAGAGGAAAGCAATAAATTGATTTTGAAAGACCTGGATACCCAGGCAGAGTTTGATCAAGAACGCCAGAAAGCTGGTGCCTTTCAAAGGCAGAGGGACGACCTGGCGGCACAGATGCAGGCTCTTAGTCAGGAAGTCTGCCAATTAAAAGAAAACATTGAAGGAAATCAGCTGGCCCTCCAAGGGCTGGGTGACCCCCAAAAAGAGCATCAGAACTTGTTAGAGCACACCAGGAGGGTGGAAGATGCTCTGGCAAGAAAGGAGCAGGCCAGTAGGGATGGGACTCAGGAGGTAATCCTCCTGCAGCAAAGACTGGCCCAGTATTCCAGGACCAATCAGGAGGCACAGAGAGAGAATGAGGCTCTCTGTCAGCACAATGATAGGCTCCAGCTACAGGTCGCCATGCAGGAGAGACTGATAGAGTCTAGTAAGGGCTTGGTTGAGGAACTGAAAGCCCAGACTCTTGCATTGCAACCAGGAGCAGGGGCTGATAGAGATGAAGTTCGCTGGGAAAGGGAAACACCTGAGCATAACCTCAGGAGCCCTAATACCGGAGGCCTTCATCTCTCCCAGTCCCTGGACTCTGCCACCCTCATGTCCCCTGGCGCACATGAGCACAGGGCCACACGGATGGCAGATTACTATCCAGCCAAAAGGATGGGGCTCATAGGCCAGTACCACCCAGGAATGGATGGGCGGCCATCCGGGTATGGGAACCCAAGCACAGTGCAATTTAGTGGGGAACCCCAGGAGAGTAGGCCCACTAAGGGCATCCTGAAAACCTCTGCCCAGTTAGGTCAGTGGGGAGGGTACCCAGCAAATCCTGGTAGCAAGGAGGGATCTGAAGACTCCTCTGAGCATCACAGGACACAGGAGACCAGGTCCCCATCTTCTGGGAGCCAGTCCCAGGCTCGCAGAATCTGGGAAAACCTGGAAGATCAGACGGGCACCTCCTGGGAGCAGTGCTTCTGAGTCAGAGGATGAATGGACGAGGGTTACACGAACCAAAAAGGCCAATAAGGCAAAAAGGGGCCTTGCTAAAGGACCCCTTAAAACAGATTAAGGCAATCAGGAGTGTCATCACGCCTTATCACAAGAACTCCAAGTATTCTGTGTGGGAACACTTGGAGCTCTTTGAGCAAATGATGGAGACCTTCCATTTGAAGGACCGCAGTAGCTGCATCCAGTACGTCAAATGGACATTCTCCCCAGAATACTCCAGTTTCTTTGCGGGGCTGGAGGACCAAAATCATTCAAGATGGTCCACCTATAGGGCGGCCATCTTGAAGCACTTTTCTGTGCATAGAAATCCCCAAGAGGCTCGCAAGGCAGCCTACAATTTGCAATGTGGGGAGGATCAGGCCCCACAAGAATTCGTGCAAGAATTGAAGAGTGCCTTTGTGCAGACCACCAGAAGGGTGCGTACGGACAGCAGAGAATTCATCAGCACGTTTACCATGCTCTCCCTAAATACATAACGACCCAGCTTGTGAGAGATTTTCACGAGAAAAGATCTTTAGACTGGGTCATTGAGCAAGCCACCCGCATCTATGAGGTGCAGAAACCGGTGGAAAATAAGAATCAGCCCAAAAACCCCAAAACCAACAGCACCCCTGTTGTTGCCAAGGTGGCAGAGGTAAAGGTGGCCCTCGTTTTAGATTTGGAGATGGGGGGCCTAAAAACCTGCCTGCACCAAATAATTCCAAGCCAAGAAGGCCCTCGGGCCAGTCACAGACAGGGAGTCGAGGAGGTAGACCCACAAACGGGGCCCCTCTCTCCCCTGACTATGTAAGTCCCTGTTACAAAGGAAACCGACCCATCCTGGGTTATGTGTGGACTCTCCCAGCCCAAGGGGGGGGGGATCCAGCCAAGCACCTTACCCAGGGAACTTCCCTCCTAAGTTCCCACAGGAGGGCAGAAATTCCCCAAACACTGGGCAGAACTTTTTTCCCAGGTATCCACCCAATTTCCAACCCCAAAACCATCCATCCATCTTTCCCCAATTCCCTGAGCCCAGACAACCTAATCAGGGAGAGGGGAGGCCAAGGGTGGAGGGGTACCCAAATCTTCCCAACCCAGGGTATTACCAGAGAAGGGATAGCTACCCTTCCCGGGATCAGCCCAGGGGAGAAAACAGAACCCCGTATCAGCCTGAGCGGGTTTCCCAATTTGAGCGCCAGGTCCAAAATATGGCACGGGATCTGGGTCACATACTGAGGGCTCAACAGAACCCTCAGATGAGTATGCCACCGCAGAATGCCCCAAACTCTGGGCCTGGTGCTCCAGAACAATGACGGGGGCAGCACCCTGATAACCCACTGGTTCCCAAGGAGGAGGCAAAAGGGGAAGGGGGGGTGTAAAGCCTTGGAGGAAGCTTCCTTCCCAACTTGTAAACAGCCCCTGGAAAACCAGGAACCGGAAACAAAATCTCCTACCCCTGAAAGTCTGCCACCCAAGGAGCAAAGAGGAGGTAGGAGAAACAAAGGACCCAAACAGACCCATTTTGTGGAGGAGGTACAGATCTTCCAATTTGAGAGCGAGGGATCCCAAGAGGATCCTGGGGAAAATGATCTTCTCCTTCAGATATGGGGGATATCTCCTCCCAAGGAAAAATGGGTCCCAAGGTATTCCAACCTAGACTTGGTAGATGTGGGGATTGAGCTGTCGCCACCCATCATTCTATCCCAGAACCAACAATATCAAAATCCCATGGGTCAAACCCATCCTGATGACTGCCTCCAAAAGGGGGGGGGGGGGCGGCCCAGAACCCGAAACCATTTCCAGTTGCCAACTTTTTCTTTCAGATTCCCAAGGCTCTCCACAGAATTCTGCCCAAATCTCTTCTCTCGCCATGTCCAAAACCAGAAAATTAGCCCACCAGTTGTCCAAAAATGTGCATTATCTGTGCCCCCTTGAGGAGAAGGAGGGAAGATATTATGCCCCGGTACAAGTACGGGGGCAGGGTACAGTTTTGGCACTGGTGGACACTGGATCCCAAGCTACCCTTCTGTCCAAAAGGGCCTTTGATGAATTAAATGCAGGAAGGGGGGAGAATTACCGCATTCCTCTCACCTCTCTTCGTGGACAACTGCAGAACTTTGACGGGAAGGAAATTCCCGTCGAGGGGACTGCAGACTTGGACATTAAAATTGGACGACACAAGGTGAAACACCCGGTCATAGTAGTGACTCCAGAGGGCACCCCTTGTTTACTACGGAATGACCTCCTGAGAAGGTTGTCACCCCGAATAGATTGCGTACACAAGGTCCTCTGGACCCAGACTAGCCGGCCAATAAAATGAAAACAGAGTTTCAACCATGTTAGTTTAAACAGCACCTGCCACATGGTTGAACAAAAATATGACCAAGTCGAATTTCACTTCCAGAACAACCAAATTCCAGATTTGACAGTAATAGCAGTAGGACAAAAGACTGGTGATGGGGGGTCCTCTCTATTTCCGAAAATCAACCTTCCTTCCAGTTTAAGGTGGTATTCCACACTGGAAGGAAATACCCTGAAATTCTTTACCAATCCACAATCAGACACTCCCACTCCTATAGTCCAGAAAGATGTGAAATCAGCTCACAGCCTGGCTGACATTCAGCAAATTGGAGAGCAGTTGTTCATCCCTGTTCAGTTAAATGATGGGAAGGACTCTGTTCTCGCACGAGTGTATGTGAACAACGGTAAGAGCTTCATCAGCGAAGCCATGTTCCGCCAACTCCCAAAAGATCCAGCCATTCCCACATTCAAACTGATAGACAAATGGGAAATGGATCTGGAAACACCCAATTAGAAACATTTCCTGCCAAGCAGGTGTATGCTCAAAATCTCCATTGGCAACAAGAGCATAGTCCATAATTGTTGGGTTGTGCGAGACGTCACTGCCGCCTTTTACTTAGGCAGTGACATTCCCAATCGCTTTGCCATTAATTTGGACCTAATAAACTTCAAAGCTTGGTCCCGATTAGCGGATAATCCAATAGGCTTTGATGATCAAGAAAAAACATTTAGGTCAGCTCAATTGCTACCTTATGCAGTTGAAATTCAGATTAAAGAGGAAGTCACCATCCCGGAAAGGACCCGACAATTCTCCCTGGGAGTGAAAGTTAAAAGAGGACAAAAATTGAAAAACCCTGATGCTTATATTCATCTAAATGCTTCCCTCCAACAGCAAGGGTTAGGGATAAACCCAACACCATTAGTCAACATAGAACATGACACCATTCCTATAGAGGTGGATAACAGCGACTTACAGAGTATTACTATAGCCGCAGGCACCATTATTGAAATGGCGGTTGATGACTGACATTTCTCCATGTATTTAGGAAATGAACTGTTAGGACCAATCCCCAAGGACTGTTTTGACAGTGACAGTGATGACAATACAACACCAGACAGGATCTTTACCCGGCATGGGGGGAACTTCCTGGTGTACACTTCTTGCCCTTATGGTAAGGAAGAGGTGACTTGTAACTTCAGAAGGGATGAGGTGATTTTCCAGGTCCATGAGGGCTGCCTTTCCCACCTGAAGTCTCCAGTCCAAATCAGCACTCTGACCAGGGACTTCTCCACCCAGCTGGAGGAGGCCGCTGAGGTAGCAAAACCAGAAGTCTTTCCAGGCTTCAGGCAGATGGTGGAAGAGAGAGTCAACCTAGCTGATGCCTGCGTGACTCTGGAACAGAAGCAAAAGTTGAAACAGGTTTTCTTGGATTTCCAAGATCTCTTTGCGGTAGACTCATATGACTGTGGTTGCACTGACATCCACACAACAACAATTCCCACGGACCCTGGCATGACTCCAGTGTTTGTGAAGCAATATCGCTTGCCTCTCGCATCCATGGAGTCCCTTACTGAAATAATTAAGAACCTTGAGTCCAGGGGAATAATCCGTCCAGTACACAGCACCTTCAATAATCTGGTGCTGGGAATATTGAAGCCAAACAGCCAGTGGAGACTCTGCACCGACCTTTGGGAGCTCAACAAACGGGTCCATACTTCCCGATGGCCTCTGCCCTACATTGACCAAGGGCTGGCCCAGATTCAGGGGTCACAGGTATTCACTGCAATAGACCTGACCAATGGATACTGGACCGTGCCTGTCAGTAGGGAGGACCAATACAAACTGGCTTTTACCTTTGGGGACCAGCAGTACACATGGACCCGGACTCCCTTCGGACACCTCAACTCCGGCAATGAATTCAACATTTTCCTACATAAGGCCATGCCCGACCTGGGTGCGAGGGGTAACCTGGCTTATGTAGATGATGTCCTCATCAAAAGTTCATCTGTGGAAGAACACATAGCGGAGATCTGTTATGTTCTGACACAGTTGAGGGTCGCCGGAGCAAAACTTTCCTTTCAGAAATCTCAGTGGTGTAGAACACGTGTTAATTTCTTGGGGCATGAGATTACTCCTCAGGGTCTCTGTCCCCAGGAAAAGAAAGTGGAAGCACTCCATAAACTAAAGGATCCCACAACTCTGCCGGAACTAAGGAGCCTCCTTGGACTGACTAATTACAGCAGAAAGTTCATTGAGGGATACGCAGAGATCACTAGACCTGTGATTCATCTCTTGAAAGGGGGGGGTCAAGTGGGAATGGGGTCCAGAACAATCTGAGGCAGTAAGACAACTGAAAAGAAGCCTCTCACAAGCGCCTTGCCTAGCTTACCCTGTCAGAAACAAGGAGTTCTTCCTGGAGACAGGGTTCTCTAATACGTGCTTGACGGCAGTATTATACCAAAAGCATGACAAGGTCAATAAAGTAATCTCCTATGCGAGCAAAACTTTATCCTCCATGGAGGAAAAATTCAATGATTGTGAGAAGGCAGGGGGAACACATCATAGTGGAGACTCCACACCAGCCTCTGCAATACCTCCAAAGTGACAGAATCCGGGCCGGAAATGTGGTAATTCCCGAATTACTTCCTGGATTCTGTCAATGCAAGGCTTTCCTGTAGAGGTCAGATATGGCCAAAACAAGAAGAGTCCCCACGTGCAAGGTCTGGCTGACTTGCATGATTGTGCCAGAGAAAACTGTCTCGAGGATGAAAGTCTAAAAATCAAGGACAACATGGAGGCATACCTTAATTCCCCACACAAAGTCTTTGAAGAAGACAAGTGTGAGGGAATGCCCACTGTCTATGTGGATGGATGCTCTTACCATGTTGACAACAACGGGGAAAAAGAACTGGTGGCCGGCGTAGGGAATGCATGGGTGAATGAGTCCCCAGAACCCTCTGCTGGATACAAAATTGGTCCCCGAAGTAGTCAGGTGGCAGAATTGATGGCTGTGCATCAAGCCATCCTCACTGCTGTCCAGCATCGACTCCACGAACTGGTCATAATCACAGATTCGGATTATGTACGGAATGGGTTCGTGGAGCACCTGGTTAATTGGAAAACCAGAGGCATGTTATGTGCTAATAACAAACCCTTGAAACATGGGAAGTTGATCCAAAACATTGATGATCTGGTCACCTCGAATGAGATAACCATCTATTGGAAAAAGATCAAGGGTCATTCCAAAGTAGAGGGACCAGACAAAACTGGAAATGACTTAGCTGATCAGCTGGCCAAAACCGGGGCCATCCAAGGGGATCTAATTGAGATTGAGTCCCTGTTGGGGGAAATCCAGGTCACTGCTATCACTAGGTCCCAGACAAATGCTCACAACGACCTTCCAATTGCACAATGGAGTAAGGAGACCCCTGATGAGGGAATGCCCACTGTCTATGTGGATGGATGCTCTTACCATGTTGACAACAACGGGGAAAAAGAACTGGTGGCCGGCGTAGGGAATGCATGGGTGAATGAGTCCCCAGAACCCTCCGCTGGGTACAAAATTGGATCCCGAAGTAGTCATGTAGCAGAGTTGATGGCTGTGCATCAAGCCATCCTCACTGCTGTCCAACATCAACTACACGAACTGGTCATAATCACAGATTCAGATTATGTATGGAACGGGTTCGTGGAGCACCTGGTTAATTGGAAAACCAGAGGCATGCTATGTGCTAACAACAAACCCTTGAAACATGGGAAGTTGATCCAAAATATTGATGACCTGGTCACATCAAATGGAATGACCATCTATTGGAAAAAGATCAAGGGTCATTCCAAAGTAGAGGGACCAGACAAAACTGGAAATGACTTAGCTGATCAGCTGGCCAAAACCGGGGCCATCCAATGGGATATAATAGAAATAGAGTCCCTGTTGGGGGAAATCCAGGTCACTGCTATCACTAGGTCCCAGACAAATGCTCACAATGATCTTTCAACTGCACCATGGAGTAAGGAGACCCCTGATGCTGATTTAATTACGGCTCCAAAGGGGGATCCAATAATTGGTAAGTTTTACCAACACATTGAGGGCCCTGAGAACTTTCCCCTGACGGATACCGATTACATTGGGAAGGAGGACCTTAGAGTGTTGATGAAATGTCCAAAGATGTTCCGAATCCAAGATGGTTTGTTGGTAAGGAAATCCCAAGCTGGCCATGATCAGTGGGTGGTCCCTACCTCATTCCGAAGCCTGATGTTAACTCACGGCCATGATGCGGCCACAGCCGGTCATAGGGGGTTTCACACAACACTTGAGATCTTAAGAGAGGTTGCATATTGGCCACACATGGGGCAGCACCTCGACCAATACTTGAAGGGGTGTCTGTTGTGTGCACAATTTCAGCCATCATCCCTCATACACCGTGCGCCTCTCCAAAAGAGGGGGATGACACTGCCATGGTCAGATTTGCAAATCGACTTTGTAGGCCCTGTGATTCGCTCGTCTAGAGGAAACAAGTACATGTTGATGGTTACATGCTTGTTTACCAAGTGGGTGGAATGTCTCCCGGCCCCAAACTGCAAGGCAGAAACAGCAGCTGCCCTGATGATTAACCACATCTTTTCCCGTTTTGGTCTACCTCAAAGGATTGAGTCAGACAGAGGTAGCCATTTCACCAGCGAGGCAATGACAAAGATGTGGGAGATACTGGGGGTCAAAAGGAAGCTACATATTGCTTACCAACCAGTTTCTTCTGGGGCAGTAGAACGCTATAGCCAAACCATTGTGAGCATATTAAAAAAGTTTGTGGCAGATTCTGGGCCAAGTTGGGATATCCGATTACCTCTGGTCCTAATGGCCATCAGATCGACCCCTTCATCTGCAACCAACATGTCACTGTTTCAGCTGATGACTGGACGCAAGATGGTGCTTCCCCAGCATTTGCTCTACAGGACCCAAGAGCAGACATTGATAAATGCCTCCACAACTCATGAGTATGTGGAGAATTTAAGGAAACTCCTCCAACATGCTTTTGCCTATGCTCAGCGGAATCTAGAAAGATCAGCTGATAGCATGAAGACCCACTACGACCTGTAGACCACCAGGAAGGAATATAATGTGGGAGACCGGGTTTATCTATACAATTTCCAAAGAAACCAGGCCAAACAGCGAAAATGTTTGCCTACATGGAAGGGACCGTTTGAAATTATAGACAAGGTCTCCCCAGTAGCGTATAAGATCCGCATCCCCAAAGGTAGTCTGGCGGAAGGGGAAGACAAGTGGGTACATATAAATCAGCTAAAGTGTTGCCATACCAGGCACACTCTGCAGCAACTAGAGGGATCCTCTGGAATCCCAGAGGGGACCGCTCCAGATTAATTCAGTTCCACCCTAAAATATTCCACATATAGCCTATAAAATTATATGATTCTTGAACATGTTCTTACCTCCTGATTTAAAAAAAATGTATATGTTCATGTCTTTGACTATAAAAAGTATATGCCGTCCCACTATACCAATAGTGGGGAGAAATGTCTACGAATAGGTATTGCCGCTTTTGCTTTATCATCCTAGGAGAAATGAAACCATGGAGACTGACCAAGGAGAACAACCAAGGGACCGGGAGCAAAGATCTGAGGGGCCCGGGGTACCGCCCAATATTCCCATCGGGACAGGCGAGGAGAACCGATCGATCCAACCGGATGGAGGAAAAGATGCTGAACTGTGCCATCTGCGGAATTGGAAGAAGAGGATGCGGACATACCAGCGCGTGGATCAAAACATCCTTTGCAACCGACTCCCCCTCAACTCGAAATCAAAGCGCAGTCAGGCAGGGGGGCTTGTCAAGGGTTTTGACCCTTGTTGAATTATTAGACTGGGTAGATGGGCGGATGAGCTGTCGCCGCCCATCATTCTATCCCAGAACCAGGAGAACCATGCAGTTTTGCGCACACCAAAATGATCGCCTAACCAGCCACCCACCAGTGCAAGCATGATGGACCAGAAGGGCCAGGGGTGAAAGGTGGTGCCAAAGGAAAAATATCAGTGCCTGTTAGATCAAAAGAACCTTGAAATCAATGCTGTTTCTCTGAAGTGCAAGCTCAAAATGTCCATTTCAATTTGTTCAAAATCCGTTTTTATTGATGTCAACAAGTTGCTAAAATCAGGGGCACAAGACCACTCTAAAGATTCAACCTTCTTGGGGGGGGTTGGTTCCACATCACCACTCTACTGTAAGGATGCCCATCAAAACAATGGCAGCAAGGATTAGAGCTGTCAAGCAAAATCCTCCTGTCAAATTCAACTCCTAAAAAAATAGCTGCAGTACCAGCTTTGGACACAAGCCGGCACTAGCAGTCTAAACTCTGACAGTAGAACTTTACTTCAGGAGTTGCCAGCCTCTTGAGACAGCTGGAAACTTCAAAGCCTTTTTGGTTAATTAAGAATTTAAACACCTGCTGTTCCCTGAAGACAGGCTGATTCAATTAACATTGCAAGAGGCTGGGAAACCTTCTCACCTCAGAACTACACACAAGAAGCCAGGAGATCACATGGACATGCTAACCAAATGCAGAGTGGCCCCCTGGCCTGCTGATCTCAGCCGACACAATAGACTCTTGCAATTGAATGGGGTGTGTTAATTTGGGCAGGGACTGTAAACAGAGCTCTGCCTGGAAGAAGAGACATGTGATCCCTGACTCCCCCAGTTCCTAGGGATGGGCCAGACACTTTTTGTGAATTGAATTGAAGGCAAATATATGTTTTATAAAAACACTGATAACTAATTGTAACCAGATGACAGAAATGTACAACTTTGAGATCTTTAAATTGACACATTCACTCCCAGTTCAAAACTAGGCTGGTCGCTCTGTGATGTTCTGAGCCAAAACCCTGCTAATTATTAATACTACAGACACTATTTTTATGCTAGAGACCTAGTAAATTACTGGAATATGGGCAGAAAGGCGGTGTACATGTGTACCATTTTTGGTAAACGTCCGATATTGGTAAATCAACTAAAAATGAAAATAAGTTGTAATTTTTGAATGCAAGCTCTTAGGAAGATCAGAGTTGAACAAGAATGTACCTTAAGTAATCTGTAATATGTACATGTAATGTCAAACAGCTGTGTATCTGGGATATATGTGTAGTTATGAAAAATGATTTCTAAGGTAAAAGCAAAGGGGCGTTTCTTCAATAGATCGTAAAGGGCTGACATCACTCTGACACACTATCCTTTCTCAAATCAGGGACCAAAGAATCCTTTGACCTATCACATCTTGAGAGGGTTGGGCATGCAGAATTAGCCGACCCACCCACTTTCTAAACACATAAAAAGAGCCATTGGAAGCCAGATAGACATTTTCTTTTTCACTTTCTGCGGAGCATTTTGACAGATAACTTCACATCCAGACTTGAGACTTCACATCCAGAGACTCCAGACTCCAGATAGACTACAGAACCTAGAACCAAGAAGGCCTACTGCAAGCTAAAGTATTCTCAGCTGGCCTTACAAGTTTGCAAACTGATTACACCAGATCTCCAAGGGGCACATCAGAATAAAACCGCCGGGCTGTGCGGTTTGCTGGTTGCTAAGAATCCTGTGTATTCAGACCAGTAGAACCACAGAACCAGAGACCAGACCGCTGTGAAGTGCTGATAGCAGACCCAGACCAGATCGCTGTGCAGTGCTAAGAGCTGACCTAGATGGCTGTGCGCGGAACCAGTACCAGAGAACCGCAGTCAATCCTGACCCGATCCGTGATGAAGTCTCATTCCTGTCCAACATATAGTGTGAGTACTCAGCCAGGACTGTGCAAACCCCAATCTCTTAGTTTAAAATAATCTAATTCAAACTATTTTAACCTATTGAGAACTGCATCATAGAAATCGCGTCCCTTCCTTTTGATTCAAAGCTGGAAAATTGTCCTCCGTCATTCTGAGCTTTACTTTTATTTTGAGAATCTACCTTCACAAAATCGGCCGTATCTCGGGATCCGTTTGTCCTAGGAACTTTCATCTTAAAGCTAAGATTCTGGGCTTTCCAACAAACCCTGAACCGACTCTCTATTCATTATACTTTTTCCGTAATCGCGCTCAACGCACTCGGAGAAATTGCCGGGATTTGCGATTTGGCTCAATTTCTTCACTTGTAAAAATAGCAGCTCCTTGCTTTCCTTAGCTGAAATCGTAAAGTGATCCCGAACTAATTTAAAGTAGCTATCACTCACCCTGAACCTCCTATAGGGAATTAAAAGCAATTTGAGTATATTTTTCACTTCTTTGCATACCACCTTTAAAGTACTTTGCCTGTGTTTAAAATCATCCCTGTTGATCTAAGCTTGCTAGGGGGGAACTGAATTGGGATTGTACTGTGATTGTATTCCTGAAGAACTGTGTGTGTCACTTCCACCTCCTTACATTGCATAGAGGGGGGGTGAATTGCCAAAAGGGGAAACGTGATTCTATTATGTTTTGCTGAAATCATATCAAGTTTATTCCTGTGTTGCTTCTTTTCCACCTTGCATTTCCTTGTACCATATAAAGCATTCTCAGTTACCTTATCCTCTATACTACTCCTAAGTAATTAAACCAGTGCGCTAGTATCACATCATCCATTGTTGATCACTCACTGTCATATGTCTAAGTGTGATATCAATTATTAATTCATTATAAAAGTTTGATATATATATATATTGTTTAATTCTCAAATAAACCTTTTCAATTTGCAAAACAAACTTACTTCTTGGCTCAGTGGGGTCAGGAGGATTCTAAGAGAGGGGTGTTATATAAGGGTTGTCATCCAGAGTACACAAACTGGACATAAAAATATATAAATAAGGGCTTCCCTTGAGCAATCCCAGACAAGGCACTGACTTAGTGGGACTGCTTGATTGGAGTCTTTAATACCAGGCAGGGACCTACGTGGGCGGGCATGGCACAGCCGCACAGTAGCAAAACAGTTTGCTCATGGTTCGGAGGAGTAGCCTCCCAAGGAATCAAATCAGGAAAGTAGGTGGATTCAACAACAAATAGTAGCGGAACTTTGTAGTAGTGGATGAGCGCTGCAGAGGAGTGTTAGACTAGGGAGGCGCTCGGCAATGAGCCCGGAGGCCTCCTCTGTGATTGTGAGGCCACACATTCATTTGTTAATTGCGCATTTCTGAAACCAGAGGGTGCCCCAGACTGTAGACAATCAACCAAAATACATAGCAGTAACGAGTTAGTGTATCAGAGAGGGGTCAGCCAGGGAAGTGTTCATCAATGAACCTGGAGGCCTCCTTGTGGATTGTGAAAAAGTACACTTGGTTGGAGTGTTCGATTCTCAACTTGGTGGGGTATAACATAAGAGTATTTGACCTCCAGGTCGCGCAGTCTCCTCTTCACTGCTGGGAATATTCTACGTTCCCGTTGAACCGCCAATGAAAATTCCAGATATAAATGGATCCTGGTGGCCCACAGCCACCCAGATGAGGGCATCACGATCGCAGAAATTTAGAACTCTGGCTATAATGGGTTGGGGAGGTGCGCCAGGCCTGGGTTTTGCAGTAACGGCATGATGGGCTCTCTCGATTGCAAACTGTGGGGAAAACTTTGGAGAATCAAGCAATGTTAGTAAGGTGCGCTCACCGTAATCCTCCATAGGTTCCTTTATGCCATCTTCGGGTATTCCGATAATGCGGAGGTTGTTGCGTCTCGAGCATGACTCGAGGTCCGCATTCTTTTTCTCAACCTCAGTAACTCGGGCAGAGAGTGCAGAGACCTCCGCCCTGAGGGAGCCCAGGTTATCTTCAGTGGCACTCACTCGTGTCTCGATCTCAGCCACCCGGCCGTCCGTCCTCTCGATATGGGCTTTGATGGAGGATATGGTGCCATTCATGTCGTCCAGTTTGCTATGGAGCGTGGTGAACCCCTCCCAGATGAATTCCATCATTTTCTGAGAGTCTGAGGGGTCCGAGGTCGTTGAGTTGGACGGCTCCTGCTCAGGTGCCTCCACCACCGACCCCGACGGGGCCTTTGTGAACATATTAATCAAGCTCTGTTTCTTTCCCGCTCCCTTGGTCATGATGCCAGTTGGAGAGCAAGCCCCGAGGCCTGGGAGGGGAGCGGATATGCCGAGGCGGATCGGGGGGAGGGAGGGTTACAGGAGGTGGTCAGAAGAGCTGTTTAGGGTGTCCAAGGAACCCAGAGGCCCACAGAGTTGAGGCAGAGTGCAGTTCTGTAGTTGAAAGTGGGGTTGTTAGGTTGCGACTGACTGCCAGCTCGTGGAACCAGGGGGGACCACCCCCGCCAGCGGCAAAGTGTGCACCTTGAGTGAACCGCGGGTGAAACCTCTGGTGTAAGCTATCTTGGTGCAACCGAGAGAGGACCGGGAACCAGAGAGCCAAATTCTGTAGCAGCGGTGGGGAAAACGGTGTCTATGGACTCTGGCGTAGTTCAGAGGGTTGGGGAGTCCACCTCCAGTGCCAGGGAGTAGGATGGTAGAGTATCTCAGCGCAGTAGTTGTGGGCCACCAAGAGGCAGGCAGGAACCTGGGGCTAGGCAGCGGGGAGGTAGTCAGAGTGGGGGCCCTCGAACCACAGGATACTTAGATGGAGCGGGGGATCCAATTGCAGCACAGCCCGGCTGGGGTGTCTAGTACGGTGCACATCCAACCCAGGTCTGTTGGGGCCTAGGACCTAGGGCCTCCAATAGATATGAGTATGCGGAGGATGTGGTCGGCGTAGGTCTATAGTGGGGACTTCACGCTGATGTTCCCAGGAGGACAATAGGAACCAGGCTGGGGGGAGGCCCCAGCCCTGGGAGACACTGATAGGTACGGTGTGCCCGTGCTTCAGGGGAGCGTGGAATGCGCCAGCCAGCTGCCAGGGGAGACCGTGCCGCCCCAGCTGTGTCCCCAGGATGTGTTGGGACGAGGGCCCCAGGTGTCCGGAGATGTGGGAGGGAAGCAGTCACGGCTCCAGCTGCCGTAGATATCAGCAAGGAGGGGCACAGGCCCTGGTAACGATCCCAGACCGGGAGGCAGTGCCGGAGGGAGCAAGCAGCACCCAGGTCGAGTGAGTAGTGCAGGCGGGGGGCCCCGGGACTCACTGCAGTCGCTAAGGGGGCGGGAGCAACCCCCGAGCAGTTCTCGGGTCGCGGATCCTCACATCCGGGTCCTCCAGGGGTACTGGATGCCAGCACACCGCCCAGGAGGAGCAGCAGAGCGGGGAGCTCAGTGATGAAAAGGACCTCTGGGTCCAGACAGGAGGCAGGCTCCCCGCTCAGGCCGCCGCAGGCCCCAGATGAGATGGGGAAAGAAGAAAGCGCTGCGTGGGCACAGCACCCCTCCCCCACATCGGGCCTCAGATCCACGGCATTAAGGTCGAGCGTCTCCAGAGCAGGAAAGCGGGACGTAGCATTGCCAGCTCCCGGTCCAATCTCAGCTGGAAGGATCTCCGTGCCAGGGCTGATTCGGGGCACAGGATTTGGACAGCACCAGCCCGGGTCCCGCAGCAGTCAGGTCGAGTAGTTGGTGCTGGGTTTCAGGACCCACCAGGGCAGAATTCTGGACGAAAAGCGCCTCGCAGATCGGAGCTCTGAATCAGGCGGCCATCTTCAACGAACCCAACAGCGCCCCCCCAACCTTTTTAATTCTAACATTCACACTTGCTACTGATTATCGGATGCCTAAAGAACAACAAACATTGAGTAATTTGATAGAAAGTTTCCCTTCTTGGGGCTAGAGTAGAGCCAACCCACCCCAGATTGCATAATTGCTGAGGCTGCAGCAACAACTATAATAACGGAGGCCTTGGGCGTGTTGCGCTCTATAAGAAATCAATAACATAATAATGTGATTGGCTGTTGATCTACAAGTGCCAAGTTGGAGAATGTCCTTGTGAGCTCCTTTTGTGATTGGCTGGACATAATTCAAAGAGTCCGACTCCAACATCCCGCCAAGCAAGAGCGTGAACCATGAGGCCAAAGTCTG
This sequence comes from Ambystoma mexicanum, assembly GCF_040938575.1. Lineage (NCBI taxonomy): Eukaryota > Metazoa > Chordata > Amphibia > Caudata > Ambystomatidae > Ambystoma > Ambystoma mexicanum. The sequence continues at coordinate 358,908,125 of NC_090928.1, forward strand.
TTGCCACGCCACATTAAATATATTTTCCCATGGCAGGCTCACTTTCAACCCAAACCCTGCACCACCCCACTGCGACTCCAGTCTTGAGACATGTTGCAACCTTTGGGAATGAATAGCCTTGTAGAAAAAACACAACTAGCCCTTACACCTGCAAACCATGCTCTTCAATTTAACTGTGCCATTCCAGATTCTTACTGCAATTTCACCCGCTCCCACCTCCACAGGGGGCACTGTGCTCTCAGCTTGTTTTTTTTCCTCCTTGACAACGTAAGCATCCCAAAGTTTTCCATCTCTCTCAACATGACCATCCCACGTATTTTGTGTTCAAAAGCTTATCGCCTGCAACCAAAACTACTGCTTCAAATCCTCAAATCCTCTGCTGGACTGCTGAGAACTGCTCACCCTTGTAACGCCAGCTGGCAATTAATGGTATCTCTTTAAATTCTGGCCTTGGTGCTTTGGAGATTTTCTTAAACACTAAGAACAAAAACTCAATAAAATGACCAGAACTGGAAAATGGGGCCTAGCTCTCTTAATAGCAGAGTCTTAATTTTCGATTGAGGCCTTGTTCGAACATGGCCAGCGCCTTGTTCACCATACCAAAAATCAACACTAATGAACCCTTAGCAAAAAAACCTTATCCACTTCATGTAATGTAAAACATTCTCACTATGTTATACTATGGACATTCTCCATCTTTAGAGAATTTGAGACCCCAGCCCAATCCCCCTCACTAAAAAGGAAGCCTGTTGTTCCAATATCCAAACCTCAATGCTAAAAAAATCATAATGCTAAACAAATAAAACCTCTCCATTCAAAGTAGTCTGATCTTTACACCCCTCCATGACACAACCTCAGTTGCTGCCACTAACCCCCGACCTCTCCTGTCCCATTATTCCATTTAAAGGAGATCACAGAACCAGAAGTACTCTCTATCATGAAAAACGTAAACCTTCTAGATGCAAAGGAGATGTCTGTCCCGCCACAATCATCAAGGACTGCTCAGAGGTTCTTTTACCTTTCTTCACCACCTTTTATAAATGCATCCCTCACCACAGGCCTGGTATCAACCCGCCTCAAGGAAGCCTGGGTACTTTCCCTCTTAAAATACATGTCACTGGACCACATGTGCCCCAATAACTATAGGCCTATAACAACAGTCCCATTGCTTCTGAAAATTCTAGATAGAGCCGTCTAGTTACAGGTTCAACAATTCCTAGAAACCCACCACATACTTAATGGTCCTGCACCAATCCAGATTCCCCCCCAACCACGTCACTGAATCCGTGCTGCTGGACTTAAAAAAACAAATGGATGAGATCAGTGACAGTGGCAAGCTGGACCTGCTCCTCCTTCTAGACCAGTTAGCTGCCTTCGTCCTAGTAGATCACAAAATCCTGTGTCACCACCAAACCTCCACGGCCACTTATTGCAGGAAGAAACACAATGTGTCACCTTCTTAGAAGGCAGAGTCATGAGAGTGTTTGTAGAGCAGGCAAGTACGTCCCCAACTCCCATCTTCTGTTGGCTTCCACAAGGCTCTTGCATCTCTCCTGCTCTATAAAACATATTCAACAAAACTCTCGTTGACATCCTGGACTCCATCAGCATAGCCTACACAAACTATGCTGATGACACCCAAGTTCTTCTCCCACTCACAGGCAATTATGTAGCATACTCTCAGACCCTGAACGTGGCATACTCCACCATTAAGGCATGGATGATGGCCAAACCGCCTTTTTCTAAATGGGGATAAAACAGATATCCTGCTGGTTGACCCCGCTGCAGCACTAAAAAAGCTTAATTATCAATAGTCTGCTTCCGACATTGATGACATCCGGATCCCCATCTCATCCTCAGTCAAGACACTAGGGGTGTATCTGGATGCCAGGCTCTCATTGTCACACCAGGTCAATGCCATTGTTACTTCAGCAGCCTACGCGACCAAGCTACTGAATGCACCCAAACCCTTCCTGTGCACTGCCAGCTGCCTCCCCATCGCTAGAGCCGTTATAGGCTCAAGGTTGAACTACTGTAACACCCTGTTCGCTGGCACTGTTACGAAAAAACATCCAGAAGCTGCAAGTCATTCAAAATAATGCGCAACGAGTAGCCCTGAACATACCTAAAAGGAACACATCTTGGCAGCCAGGATAGACTCCCACTGGCTGCCTGTTAAGGAGCGTGTTCTATTTAAAACTTTGGCCATAACCCATAAATGCCTCTCCAACACAGCATGCCCTTATCTCTCACAGAAAATAGTAAGAGCCTGCTCCACAGTACCTACAAGAACACCATATGACCATCGTCTCATACAACCTAAAGTCGGATATGCCAAAGCAGCTGGAGCCAGCTTCCCCTTCATTGCAGCCAAATAGTGGAACTCCCTGCCGCCCTCCATCAGAGCCGAACCATCCTACTGGATATTCCGCAAAGCCCTCAAAACCTGGCTTTTCGAATAGTCAGGCCTGCAATGATCTTTCATGCTAGGTCTCCAGAAACACACATCGCCTACACATGCACCAGCTGAATGCCGTCTATCGGCTCAATGTAGGTAAGCGGTCAAAGTGATAAAGTGTGGTAATCACTGAATGCATTTGCTTCACACCAAATGCCTATTGCAATATGACCTTTGCTTGTAACCAACCATTGTAACAGCGCCACAATGCCACTGGGCTGCTTGTGCGCTTTATAAATAAATAAATCCATAAATAAATAAACCATGTGATTCTCTTCTTCACCATTCCATTTCCCTATTTGCGTGTGCACATGTCTCAACAAGGGGTATTATTGTGTGTTTGTAGTGTAAGTGACATCATATTTTTACCCTTTGACCCAACCATCCTACAATAACCGATGTTATCTGGACTGTGCACAGGCCAATAAGTAGCACAACGAGGAAGGGCACAGGCAGCTTCAATATCTTACTTAACCATGTGGGCACCCAGGAGAACAGTCTGTAATACCAGTTATTTTCGAACACCCTGCTAGTTTCATGCACCATGGCAGTTGGTAATGTGTGCAAGGAGTTAATTTCTTCTGTTAAGCTGCCATTTGCATCGTCGTTTGAGGGCACAAAATGCAGCAAGAGGACCATTTATTGGCGCTTACGCCTCCCTCCATAGTTGTTAGGAGGTCAAGGACGTAGGGTTTCTGCAGGGTGGTCATTCGAACTGCCATAAGCTCCTCCCTGATGACATTCAAACCCTACCTACTCAGTACTATTTGCAGACCGCAAAAGTTAATTTCTGGTGATCTGCAGCCAATGACCATTGGCCACATTTTGTAACCCTGGTACAAGGAGAGATTATAAGAATACTGCTGTTGGACTGAACAAACGAAACTTTGGCAGTATCTCTGCCAACCCAGCAACTGATTTCTGGGAAAATAATTTTCTTTTTCTTCTCTGCAAGTCCAAAGAATCGTATACCCGCTTATTCACATAGTTGCTGTTCTGCAGCACGGAATGTTCAGCTAGTGACACAAGATGATATTCTGGGAAGAACAGAGCAGGTGAAGGTAGTGTTACGAGGGTACAGGTGCCAGACCGATTCGGTGGAAGCTGGGTATAAGCAGGGGTGTTGCACGTCCAATAGGAGTTCATCAATGCTGCCGTTCTCCCTTGTAGACGGTATCCGCATAAAAGACCGAAAAAAACCGAATGGTACATTTGTTTGAATTTTAGGCATATGAAAATTTCAAACAGCTCAAAATTTCGAACAAATATTCCACACTGCGCCATTATAGCGAACAAGGAGATCAGGGGTTTGAGAACACACCCCGCACCCTTTTTTGCTATAATTGCATGGGGGTGTCCGCTCATTTGGTTGAAAAAAAAAGATCGAATGACCATTTGGTCGAAACAAAATGGTCGAAAAAAAATGGTCGAATTTTTTTTAAATTTATTTATATATATTTTGTTTGTTTTGTTTGGTTAAAAAAAAATTAATATATAAAAAGGGGGGTTGGGGGGACCCCCCCCCCCCCCCAAAAAAACAAATGTACAAAAAAAAAAAAATAGACCATTTGGATTTCGACTATTTGGTGTCGACCAAATGGTCATTCGACCATTTGGTTGTCGACCAAATGACTGGTAGCCTTGCAATGGGTGATGCGGGGGAGTCCCCTGCACACATTAATAATGTTTTTGTTTGTTTTTTAAAGGAACCTGCGGTGCCGGTCCTCATCCACGGAAGGGAGGCAGGGAGTCTGCAGCACACAGCGAGAAATGGCAGTGGGAATCTACCAGCTCTTCCACCAATAATCCTGATGAAAATCTGCCCCATCTGCATGCAACCATGCCCCGACTGCACCACGGGATAACATGCCCCATCCCATTCTGACAATTCACTTCATGCTGTGTTTTGAACATTTCCCCTTTCCTGGGTCCCTCTGTTTAAAAATGCAATATTATATGTTTCGTCTTTTCACTTTTTGCTATCTTCGTAAGCTTGATTTAATTACCCCCGTAAACATCATATCCCTCTTCCACCCACTCTAAGCGAGCCCTGTGGCCATGAAACAACCCCCTCACTTTGCATAAGGCCAAATGAACACTGTGGTGTCAGGGGCAATATCGCTTGCAGTACAACGAGTTTGTGTGTCCACTGCATGGGGGTTGAGAGAGCACACATAGCAAGTCTCATATGTCTTCCCTTTTCCCACTATTTACATGTGGTTGTACCACATGTTATCCTGCTCAGCGCGAGGTTCCTCCTCATTGCTTCTCAAAAATATTTCCTTGTTCAGAACATTCCTTTTAAGTCCTGCCACGAATGAGCAATTGTCTCCTGATACATCAGTAATATTTATGTTATCCTTGCATAGCAACAATTTAAGTTCTAAAAAGAGGAACCTAAGAGAGAGAAAAAAGAGAGCAACAACAATGCATAATATGTACATCAAAACTGCTCCAGGTGTCTTCTGCTGCTGTTGGGATTAAAAAGAGTGTCCCTTGGTCCACAGGGAGGTGCCAAGTAAAAAATGTAACGGTCAATGTAACTGTACATCCCATGTGCCTTCCCCCCCCTCTTTGTGCTCCTGGCAGGGGGTGTTTCCCTTATCTTACTTGACGTTGGTGAAATGGATCCATGCTCCCCGACCCACCACTTAGACCACCTCAAAGGGTCCTATAAGATGTGACTGATTGCAACATCTGGTAAAATTCCTGCCAAAGACTCGATCGCCAGGGTAAAGCATGGGCTGTTGCAACAGTAATTCCTCTTCCTGTGGTATGGGTACGTCCGTTGTTTGCGTGACTAGCCAGCTTTGTTGAGGGCCCACCTGCAGGGATAATAACTTCATAGCATGGGTGAAAACCCTAAGATACCCCTGAAAATTCATCCCCCAATAATTCTTACGAACTTTGAGCATCAGCCCCCTGCCAGTTATGATCTTGTGTGCGGTTAAGTGATGATCAGAAGCAGGTGTATCCCTGAGCTGTAAAGCCAGCTCTTGTCAAGCATTTCAAACAGCTTCACAAGGCATTCTTTGAGGAAGGCGTGGAAGTGTTCAACTATCCTGCTGTCTTGCATGTAATAAGCGGAGCAAAGTGTATGTTTGATGTCCAACAAGGAGGTTATTTCTTTAAATAGGTCGTTGACAAAATGCAGCCCATTGTCAGACCTCAATACTTTGCAAATTCCTCATCGGGTAAGCGTCTCTCGTATGAGGAATTTTGCTGCTGATTTGCATCCGGATGAGCGCAGGGACTGGCTCTAGCCAACATGAGAATGGACACACCACAACAAGCAGACAGCAATATCGATATAATCAATATGTAGACGGCGAAAGGACCGCAAAGGTCAAGGCAAGATTGATTTAAGTGTCTTAAAGGTATGCCCTGCAGTATAATAATGACATGAAGCACAGTTCAGCCACTCGCTCATATAGGTTTGGAACAAACCATTCCTCTAATATGTCTGTTGCAATGCATTCTTTAGATGTATGAGCAGGATAATGTAGTTGCTCAAGGGCAATTGTAAGCAATTCCTGGGCCATAATAGGCTTCCCTGAAATATTCTGTCACAGTATTAGATCAGTAGTGGATAAGGAACACCCTCTGTTTTCCCATAATATATGTTCCTGCAGAGGGGCAAGTTCCTGCAGTTCTATTATTTGTTCTATTGGCAGTGCATTGTAAGGGTCTGTGAGTAGTACTTGTTGTACTTTTTGTCCTTGTGTCATCGTGTAAGTGTGTGTTTTCTTTGCTGCTATAGGCAACTATACTCATCCTTTGCTGCTGCTGTGCCTGCTACCTCATTCCCTAAGCTATAAAGTCTGTTCCTTTAGTATGGGCCGCACATTTTATTACAAGTGGTGCTGAGAGAAGGGCCAATGCTTCTATTAGTCTGGAAAGTAAGTTTGCATGTTGAACCTGGGTACCATTGGAATTCCGGAAACTGTATTCACTCTGTGACATCACACAATGTGCATTGAAAGATTTGATGGAATCACTTCATACCCAGAGGCACGCTGAGTTGTAAGGGTGGACTTCCATCTCTCCAAAATGGCAAAGACTGTGTGCACCACAAAATGTGTCATTGAGCAGCCCATGGTAATGGTGAATGATTTCTGTATAGCAAATCCTGCTGCAGCGAGAGCCTGCACACATGGAATATGTCCCTGAATTACATGATCGAGAAGCGCACTATAATAAGCCAAAGGTTTGCGTCCTATGGAGGTCTCTTGGTTCAAGACAACCATCATCACCGGACCAATGGAATGTGAAATCAAGAGAATGGGTTTGTTATAATTAGGGGTTGCTAAAGTGGCATGCAAATGATGGTGTTTTTCAGCTCGGAAAATATTGAATCATTTCATGTGTCCACATTATTGGTCCTTTCACCTTCTGTGATTCCTTTAGAACTTGCAGAAGTGGTTTGGTGTAAGTTGCATAGTCAAAGATCCATGACCGGTAATAATTGCACAATGTAAGGAATTGCTGCATCTGTTTCACTATGCACAGCCACTTCTCTGACCCTCCTGCTCTCTGATGATATTGTTTGCCCCAAATAAACAAAGTATTGCTGGCAATATTATAACTTGTCTTTACATAATTTGTAGCCTTTCTGAGCTAACAGTATCAAGAATGTTACTGAGAGCTGTTGTGCTACACACCAAGAGGTCATCTACATGTTGTATCAGTGTGTTCTCTGTTTTCTAGCTCCCTAGGTCCATTTGTAGTACACTGTTAAAAAAGTTGGGTGATTAGCAATATCATTGTGGTAATTGAGTGTGTTGGAATATTTATCCTAGACGTAAACACAGAGAGGGGTTGTGAGTTAGGGTGCAATGGAATGAAAAGGAAAGCATTCTTAAGATCACTCGCTGTGAAATAAGTGGCATATGCACATATGTTACACGCGATTGTGGCTAAGTTGGGCACTACTGGAAATTCTGCCTCAACTATGTTATACAATGGGCGGAGATCCTGAACCATCCTCCAAGTCCCCCTTTTGCCTTTTTCACAGGGAACACAGCCTTATTACAGGGGGATTCTGAACGTGGTATGATGCCTCGATGCCATCATTTAAGAATGGTGTCATATATTCCCTCATCTGCTTCTTGAGACATGGGTACTGTTTAACCCAGGGCAGGATCATCCCTGGTTTCAGTTTGATACGCACTGCTGCATCCCCCTTCAGGAGACCCACATTGTGAGGGCCACTGGTCCATAATTCTTTGGGCACTCTGTTTAAATCATCTTAGAAATGTGCTGGTAATGTCTTTTCAAGGCGTACTGTCAGGGGAATGTCCATGTGCTCTACAACAAATTGGAATGGTATGCAAATGTCAAACACCATCTGCCCTGTATCCTCATTGTCTTAAAAAAGCTGTTCATCAGTCAGGTTCCATAAACATAGGGCTGGGTCAATACACAAAATGGTATTGCTCTCAATACCATCTTTGGCTGCGCTGTGCAATACCACCATATCTTTCTTTGTTATTTCTGTCTGAAAGTTGTTAAAAATGCCCTGATACAAATGCATTTCCACAGACAAATGGGCATTGTGCCGGAAACAAAGAGATGTATTGAAACCCCTACCGTTGGGAGAAGCATCACAAGCAGTCTTGCAAGCTTGGAGCATCTTTCACAATCATAAACCACAGCACTAGAATACACAGTTATATTTTGGGGCCGATCAAACACGCTGATTGGCAGGCTCTTATAGATAAAATACATTGCCCTCCTACTGGGCAAACACAATTCCTGTATTCGAAACTCAGACCGCTCATTCACTGACATCACCATGTGCTGACCAGCATAATAGCCACACAATACAGGTTTCAACTTGATCGTATTTTCTTGAAGATTACACAAGGCAGTGCCAGGTACTGAAGGCCGAAAGAGACTAGTTCATTGTCTCACTACACTTCTCATTGCTTTCGCTTTCCTATCTTTCCCCATATTTCGTGCCAAGTTTAGTTTAGTTTATTTTAAAACTCTACAACAGCATGGCTAAGATCTGCATTTTCTGCTATTTAATTCTATTTTGTATTACATTTTCTGGCAAACCCCACCCTAAACAACCTTGGCTTCATATTTAAACTACTGTCTGAGCTCTGCACAAATCTGTATTTAATTAGTTCAGCATGGTGTGCTCTCTGAAAGCCTTAAGGCATTTATGTATTACTGAGGCCGAATGTGACTTCCATTTTAGACAAGATGGCAGTCCATTACTCTCATATTTTCATGAGAGAGAGCTATACTTGTATGCAATTAGAGTTGCATTCAGCTTATATATTGTGTATTGTTCTTCATGTATAAATGGATGCAGGTCATATTTTTTTTTGTTTAAATGCATATTTGACCTAATGTTTGTGTTTATTCATGGTGAGTTTACATGTGCTTCATGTCTAGTCGGTGCATATGTATATTTTGATCTTCTGTCTGGGCATTCTCGCCATCTTTAGCTAACATCATATTCGTCATTTGCTGCACCTGCTCAGGATATGGGCAATATGGCTGCCTCAGTGAGTAATGTTTCTCACCTCTTCAATATTGGACTGGGCAGGGGCATGAGCTACAATTAATTGTGATAAAAAGTTTACTGAGGATAGAATGGTTGACAGTGTGAAAGGCGGAGGAGACATCAAGGAGCACTATCCTCAGTTGTCCTGTCATAACTACCATATATACACTTCAATTATATCATTCCATCATATTGCAAATACTGCCTACTCCCCCTAAAGTACCTATAATTACTATACACATATTACTATACCATGTGTAGCCACTGGCCAAATTCTTGGGGGCATGGCTTGCAGCCATGCCCCCAAGAATCTGGCCACTGGCCACAACCACCACAATATAATTAAACCATATAACAAGTGTGTACAATACACCTTCAAATAATAAAACTCACCCAGAACCCCCTGCCATCCAAATGATGTCCACAAACACGAGAATTGACCGCAGACTCACCAGCATATACAAACCCTTGTTTCACCTAGAAGAACTGCTCCATATCAACCTTATTCCACTACCCCACCCTTTCCAGACCCTATTTCAGCTGCAAAATAACCCAACATGTGTTTTCCATAGTTTGCTCACAGCGTTGACCACAGACTACTGCCTTGTCTGCAGGATAGGCGGCACATGCACACCCTTTTTTCACCATTTAAAACGGCAAAACCTCACATTTTTCACCATCCAATTAGCTGGCGTGTGCAATGTCCGCCTCCTCCTGATTGGTCCTGAAGCACCTGCGGGCCCCAAATCTGGAAGTAAATCTGCGGACAGGTCCCAGATATCACCATTTATTTTTTGCCTATGTTAGCAGTACACAGTGGGGGCGCAAGTATGGTTGCTTAGCTTACCATAACTGCCGAATTTCTGAGGATTTTCGGTTTTACCTGTAACCATAACGTCCTTGCAACAACATTTTTCCATTGAATTTCATAGGTTTTTATTAGTGCAACTTAACCATAACGTCCCCTTAACTAGGTTTTTTCTTTGAAGTTCAAAGGTTTTTATTAGTGCAACTTACCCATAAAGTCCATTTAACAAAGTGTTTTCATTGAATTGTATAGGTTTATATTGGTGCAACATACCCACAACTTCTCTTTGACAAAGTTTTTTTCAGATAATTCCATGGGTTTTTACCAGTGCATGCTATTTTCCTACAACTTACTAATATCATACTTACCCCAATATAGCAACATTTGTGTCCAATTTACAACGATTCACCTTAAAACTCCACTTCCCACCTTCTAGCATAATATTTAACACTTATACACTTTTCCCACTGTTTTTGCTTCCATCTGCATCGACAAACGTCTGACATCACTGTGGACCTGCCAGACAGTGCCACTTGATCATACCTAGACTCAATATGTTTTTTCAACATTTCCATTAGCATTTTGTTTTATGCTAATGGGAATAATTTGGCGTTCCTCCCCCATTGCAGGGACTGGAATGGGGGATAACGGCCCGGCAGCCCAAGTTATCGGCCCAAGCGAAGTGTGTCTGTGTGTGCCCTGATGCCTGCGGGCTTCGGTGCATTATAAATAAATAACGAGGGCTCCGGACCATTATCCTCAATTGCAGCCCCTGAAATGGCTGATAAAGGCCATTAGCACCCCTGGTTCCCGCGGCTTCCCGCTGTAGGAAGAAAAATCCTTTTCCAAGATGGCCACCATGGAAAAAGAAGGTTGGGCTCAGTACAGAGCCCCTCTCCCCTTTCCATGGCAGCCTGCAGAAGGCGAAGTCAGAAACCTATGACCATATTACCACAAGCACATATTTTTTCCCTTTCAACCCTATCCTACTTTCGAATAACTTTATCACATAGCCGGTCCCAGGTGAACATGGCCACTTTAACACCATTTTTCATCCCTTGCGGTCAAGGCCAGTAGCCAGATTGTCCAGACATGACTTTATACCATGACCCGGACAATCTGGCCACTGACCATGGCCACAGGCTATACCTCAGTCACCAAAATTATATTACCATTTTTTGTACCTACATTATGACACTTGTTAAAATATAAAACTCAGGCGCATTTGCAAAACCATGCAATCAGGTACTTGCCAATGCTCCTTACTCAAGTTTGATTGAAATCCACCCAAGTTTTGTTTTTCTTCAACAGTGTCAAAATAATAGTCATATAACTTAGCCCCCAACTTGACAACATCCATTCAGACTTTACACAAACATTCAAGGTTATGTCTATAATCTTTCTGAAAACATTTGTCCGCATCTTTCAAACGGCACCAAGTTACAAGCCAACCACAAATTTTGGGACCCTGTCTAATTTAGCCACCTCTTGAGAAAATCCCACCAAACTTTACAAAAACATATATATCTAGATTTAAAATCGTTTTGCAAACTTTTCTGCAGATTTGTCAAATGGCACCACATTTATAAGCCTTTACATTATTTTGGGCCCCCCCCCTCTAAGATGAGAAGGCACACACGTGTGTAATTTTGCCCTCATTTGCCCCACCCTCTTTGCAGACTCAGACCAAACCTTTCCAGACGCAGCATTGTGCTGACCTCAAATGCCATACTCAAACAAAACACGCCTTAAAACCCTCTTTTCTTTTCTCTGTCACAACATCATTATCTAATTTTACATTACCAACCCTGCTGGGGTAAATGTCCCCTTTCTTTTTTAATCAAAAGTGAATAAGATCAAAAATCTAAACAAAACAACAATACAAAGAAGCATATATCTTCTATTGCACCAATGAATGACTACTTGTAATTGTCCTGTAAAGACCAAACAAGGACAAAAAAGTAAATATGTATTAAAAGTTTGGTATTTACTGCCCATTTAGTAGGCTTTCCTTTCCTCTTCTGCATGGAGAGCGCTGGCCTTGTTGCAGTATATTTCTTTGAAGTGACGGGGCTTGTAGCATCTGTACTTGTCCATGGCCAGGTAGAACATCAGTCAATTTTCTTAGGGTGGTGGCTGTGATGCAACATTCTTTTTCTCTTGTGAAGCTGAACTGTTTTTTCTTTTGGACGTTTCTTCTTCTCTGTGCTTTTTATTTTTTGTAGTGATTCTCCAAATGCTGTTGGATTGCAATCTGTTCTGTTTCTGCTGTTTTTTTTTTCTCCTAGCAAGATACAACTAACAATTTATATTACTTCCCTAACATTTGCCTACTCTGATACACCTACCACTGAATCTGAAACAAGCGTGTATAATGTAGCATGTTTGCAAATGTGAAATGTGTGTGTATACAAGTTTGCCTATCACGTATCCCTATAATACAATAATTGTCTGACCCTTTGCCAAGACACACCTAACAAATATTATACATTTTTCATTTATTAAGCCAATATACATTTTCACTTCTCAACATCAACATAATCAACGAGAATGTTACTATTCCTTTCTTGTCGAGGGGTCTCCTTAAATTTCTTCATATAATGAACGGAATTCCTCTATAATTTCATACGGACATTACATACTGTACCTGCCACACTATGCTAAAAATGCTATTAACTTAAAACCACTATACCCCTCTCCTTTTACTTGTACACACTAAACTATGACTTCCTTCCTTCAATAAAGATCAATAGGAGAACTCACACACTCCCTTGGTGTCCATTAATTCCTAGCTTTTATCTCTAGTCACCTCCTCTTCATATCTACAAGTACCTACCTTTTCTTATGATGTTATTTCCAAATTATAATAATAAGCTATATTCTGATAAGGCCATATGAGAAAATCATACCCTTTAATGTGTAACACAAATCAATTTTTCTGTTCATCCAAAACATATTTCTTTGTCACTTACTCTCATACGTTGTGCTGGCAGATATGGTCTTATCCTGCATACTGTGCCTTCCCCCACTCCCCTCATTTCTGGCCATGATGATTACATTTCATACTGTGTGCCATTGTTTTTCTTGTAGCCCCTCCTCTGAAATATTGAAATGCTTCACTGTATATGTAACATGTGCTCACTCTACACATGCCCTTATGTTGTGCCTGCAGGGCACTTGGTTACTGCTGCTTAATATGGTGCTATGCTTGCATTGTAGGAATAGTGGATGATATTGTGGGGGGTACATATATGCAGCATGTGTTGCCCCCTCCCCCTCTGTGGCCATGAAGTGACAACACCATAAAGGTGTTACCCATCTTCTTCTGCATATTTATGCACTTCCATTTTGGATAATTCCTCCTCTCCTCTCCTTGCATTATAACCCATTGGCCCCATCTGTTGCTATTCCTGCTCATACTGCTGTTCCTAACTGCCCCTTCCACTTCAATCTTCTTTTTCCAAATATCCAACAGACTAACCACCCGACTCCGGCTTCCATCTTAAACAACTACCAATAAAAATAGCGCACACATACAACAAATAATCCCAGGAACTAACGTTACCCCTACAAATACAACTTGACAATACACACAACCAACTCACCTACAAACCATCACAAACAAACTCTAGTTTCTTCTTGTTCTAAACCTATCCTATCACTTGATCCTCACTAACCCCACACAAAAACCTTAATTTCCAAACTAAAAATGTTACAACAACACACCTCTAATGTCCTATTTTATACCACAACAAAATGGCACCACAATAATTAAATCCAAATAGACTCCAGCTGTCTTCCCATATAGATGCAGGGTAATCGAATCTACAACACAAAGCTGACGCCAGAAACTACTTACACAAATAAAAAACACTACACAAATGAATTCACAATGATTTTCTTCTCATCTGTGAGGTAATCTTTTACACGAACAGTATTTATTGTCTTGCAATGGGGTTTACTGTATATTCTTTTGAGACTTTGTCTCAGGCTTTCTCATCTCCATTAATACCACGTATAAGGTGTATCAGCCTTCTGGGACCTTGTTGCAGGCTATCTCTTCATCATCAGTCCATTACTTTATCAGAACTTCCCAAATACACACAAGTGCTTTATTGACATAGATAAACAAACCAACTCCATTTCCTGCATGATGCGCACTCACCCTAATGTATGAAGCAGACTTTGCCCCCGTCAAAGCCTGCATTCCACTTCAGGTTACAGAGAGGCCACACGATCTCAGGCAGCTGTTAATAAATAGTGCCAGTCTGCAAGCCATTTTCTTTGCGCCTTATTTGATTCTGTAGAGGCCTCTGTGCCCCCAACGCAGTGGGTAGAGTTCCAAGCTTCTATCGCTGTGGTCTACAAAGGACTGAGCCTTCTGCCGCTGGCTCGCCATATGTTAAAAAGGACCAATTTTTAGACATACTTGATCCAAAAACATTTCCACAGACAAATGGGCATTGTGCAGGAAACACAGAGATGTATTGCTCCCAAGCCCCTATAGCTGGGAGAAGCATCAGGAGCAATCCTGGAAGCTTGGACTAACTGAAAAGGTTCTCAACTCTGCTTCCAATTGGATCATCTTTTTGATCATAAACCACAGAATTACAGAATTAGAATATGATATGATATTAATAATGTGCCAGTGTTTCTAAGCGTGACAAGACAAGGAGGGGGAAACAAAGCTAGGACAAAATAACGATCTTACTAGGCCTTGGGTCATTCAGATCGTGCAAGTGTGGGGAAGAGGGAAGGGGGAAGTCCAGATAATTCACAAGTGCAGTCAGCGGGTGGTTCAAAAGTGTAGGGAGAAGGGACTGTAGGGTTGCAGATATAGACCCTTAAGTGCTTGGTTGCCCAGAGGCGGTGCAAGGGCAACTGGACATGCAGTTCAGAGGGTGACCAGGTAACCAGTGCGTAGAGCAGTCAGGTGCATCAGCAGGTGAAGAGTAAAAGAGAAAGCGGAAGCGAAAAGGAAGGTCAATTAAGTTGTGTGTGAATACACACATTAGTTACATTTTGGGGCAGGTCAAGCATGCTGATTGCTCAGGCTCGTAGAGATAAAATACATTGGTCTCCTCTTACTGGGCAAATGCACTTACTGGACTCAAAACCCACACCACCCATTCTCTGACATCACAATGTCCTAACCGGAAGAACAGCCACAAAATACAGGTTTCAACTTTATTTTATTTGCTCGAAGATTACGTGAGGCAGCGCCAGGCACTGAAGGCTGAAATAGAATAGACTATTGCCTCACTACACATCTGATCAGTTTGCTGTCTTTCCCTATCTTTTCCCGTATTTTGTGGCAAGTTTAGATTATAAATAACCTCTTGTTGGCACTGCTAAGAACAGTATTTTCTGCAAATGAATTCTATTTTGTATTACACTTTACTGCCAGTCTATGCACCCGGCTTTTCTGGGCAAACCCTTTGCTGCAAAGTACTCTGTCTGAACTCTGGACAGATCTTCATTTGATTAATTCAGCATTTTGTGCTCTCTGAAAGCCTTAAGACATTTATGTATTACCGAGGCTGGCTGTGACTACCACTTTAGAAAAGACGACTGCCCATTACTCTCATATGTTCATGTTAGTGAGCTATACTTGCTGCAGTTAGTATTGCATTCAGCTTATATACTGCTTCTGTTACGTTCTTCATGTATAATTGGATGCAGGTAATATTCATCATTTTTAAATGCATATTTCACCATTTTTTTGTGTTTCTTCATGGTGAGTGCATATGTGCTTCATGTCTATTGTGTGCATATTTATGTTTCTATCGTCTTTCTGGTCATTCTTGCCATCTTTAGCTCACATGGTATTCATCATTTGCTGCACCGGCTTAGAATATGGGCAATATGGCTGCCTCAGAGAGTCATTTTTCTCACCTTTACAATATTGAACCAGGGAGGGGAAAGAGCTACATACTACATATTCATCTGCCCCTCAACAAAGTGTACAATTATTACTGTCCCTGGTGCCAGCTCCTTAGCTACTGCTGGTATGACTAAAAACTCTGATGGTAATCGGAATATCTGATCCTGAATCCTGGCCATCCATCCTACAAATATCTGCACTCCATAAAGGAATCATGCTGGAAGAAGCTATACACCTTGCAAAGTGATTTGACCGCAAAATGCCTGTACCACCACTGCGTTGCATGCACTATATACTCCTGGGGTGGAGCAAATGGCATTGACATCATTGGTGAAAGAGATTGTCATGTTTAATGTGTTCATAATATCTCTGCCCAATATGTTTATTGGTGTTTCTGGCAAAAATAATAAGGGTACTGGTACCCCTATAATACCAAAAGGTTATGAATTTATACTTCTGCATTCTCAGGAATAATGCCCCATCTTACCACAGGTCCAACACTGTCCCACAAACCTGGGTCTTAGTCCCCCATATCCAAAACCCGTCCTTCTTCCTCGGCTGAAAAACTCCTTGCCTCCTCAAAAAGGAGCCAAACTGGGTTCTCCTGTCTATATGTCCTTCTCCCCTACCTGAGCCATGCCACCCCCTCCCTGAGTCAGGCCACACCCTCACAGAGTCATAGGCAGCTGGTATTGCTGCTGTTATTGCCCTTTTGCAGTATTCATGATCATTGCTCCTTGCAGAGTGAATTGAGCTAGTTTATTTTAAACCAACTTTGCTTCTGCCCTCTGCTCCTGATCCTCCCTCATTTTGTTATTATTCTGTCTCAATCTACAGTGATATAATATGTGTGCTTTTATCTTGGCCCATCCTTTTCTTTCGATCTGTACAATTTACTTAAGCTCTGCCTAAATCTGCGGGGAGACCCCTATTCAATATATGGTAAAAGAATTGGATGTTTTTGTCCCATGATTTTCCTGTTTCTAAACTCTGCATTGTCTATATTAATTGAATATACCATACTGGATCCCCGTCTGGTTTCATTGTGTGAGCCAAGATGGATTGCATGTCAGAAGTGTCAGGGAATTTCTGCCTTAAAGCCTTTCATACATGTGCCCGACAGTTATTGAATGGTGCGCCATCATATGCATTGTCACCCAATGTCACTCCTCCGTGCCCAGCCTTTTTCGAATGTTCATCTGCCTGATCCCCCCAATAAGGAGGCAAATAATCCCTTCATATTTCCTATGGCCACGGTGATCCCTGTTGTTTGATTTTTGAGGGCATAAATCCACTTGCTGGACCCCGCCGTGAGGGATGGAAACTTCATCATCAAGTTGTTTCCATTCATGCTCGGCGAAGGCACATAGTGAGTCTTCCCTTCTCCCTTTTTCAAAAGTGGGGGCTGTGTCCCCCTCTACTGAGGCTGCAACATCTTTCTTGTCTTTCTACCCTGTATTTCTACCCTTTGCTAATGCCACTCTGTTAGCCTGTACCCAAAGTCACTCAAGCCATGGGCTACTCTTTCTGTCATCACATGGTACCATGTCGTCTCTATCTATTTTCACCCACTTACCTTCATTGTATCCTTCCCCCCTGTCACTACATACTGACTCATTATCCATGTCTTTGGTGGGAGGGAGGTCTTTACCAGGCTCGTTGTCAATATTAAACAGAATTTTCCCTGTCATCCATTCATTGCATCTCCCCCTCCTTGTCATGTGCTTTTTTCTCTAGCGCCTCCTCTTTTCCCTCATCACTTTCACTAACTCCTCCTCTGCTTCCCGCAATGTGTCCTCTTGTCTTATTGCCTGCTTCTCTATTCTTCCAGTGCTGCGTTCCTACGCTCCTCTCAACTGTGGCTGAATAGCAGGTATTTGTATAACCTGCAGCAGCATGGAGGCAAAAGGACCCAGCTGGGAGGGGTGGGGCTGAGTGCAGCATAACAGTCTGGTTGGTCCTGCCTGTGTTATTGGGAGGGGTCTCCTCCTCCTCGTACATCTTCCATAGTTCTAATATACTCTGTTTATTTTTCCATTGTTTACCTTTATATGTCAAAAATAGATATGTGTACATGTGGTCTAAATGGTTTTTGCATGGGTGCCTTCTCTGGGCCATGGTTTGAACATTGTACCCACTCTATGTAATATTTAAATATTTTCTCTTTATATGGTGGGAACGCTTCACCCATGTGTTCTAATGGCATGTCTCCACCAGTGTCCCCAACTTCTACACAACCTTATAAAATAATTCTTCTAAGCTACAACTATGGGCCAAGCTTTCCCTTAAAAAATACTTTCACTTTTCAACCTCAACCTGACTCCAACATACTCTCTCACTTACCCACAATGGGCTCGCCATGCCCCACCACACTCTACATACACAATGGACTCTTCATGCCCCACCACAATCTGCACACACAATGGCTTTCCACGTCTGCCACTCTCTGCACACACAATGGGATCTCCACATCCCGCCACAAACATCAACCAACACCTTAAACAACGTCTTATAAACAATATTCAAACACCAACAACATATCTTATATAAAGCAATGCCATAGGTCCTTCCTCATCCTCCTTCACTCAAGACAAGGGAATCTAACCATTCTAGGGGGAGATACCCTTCTTAATTCACTATTCTAAGCTACTATGCTGTCATCTCACCCCTTGATGGGGAACTCGCCTTAATATTCTACAAAACTACATGCACTACTCTGCAACATTGTCTTTTTGCCAGCTATGGGGACATACCACCTTCTCACAAACTACTAACACAATCAATAACAAATGCACCATGAATTACGCCAATACTGTGCTTTCATGCATGGGCGCACTTACGATCTAGGTGTTCTCTGAGCTCTCCACCACTGGGTATCCCCCTGAAGCTCCAGCACCACCTGACGCAGCGGGTCGCCCAAGGGATCAGGCAGGCTTTCAAGCAAACTGGTCTCTGTAGGTTGACACCCTGCTGCCCAGGGCATGCGATGGGACCACCAGCCTCCCACTTCGGTGTCACCAAAATGTAACAGGTGAAATCCCCTAAGTAATCTGAAAAGCAATCCAAATATAATGATCCAAGAAGTAAAAAATGAAGTGCACCGGATGCAAGTAAAAAAACATCTTTATTACATACACGGCTAGGAGAGACAGACCACACAGGAAAAACTCTCAACATGCCCACATGGGGCCAGAGTACTTATTTTGAAAACAATTTTAATTCTAATATTCTTGTTTGCTACTCATTATAATGCCCTTAAAGAACACCATAGCTTGAGTAATTTGATAGTAGGTTTCCCTTCTCGTGACCAGAGAAGACCCAACCCACCCAACATTGCGTAATTGCTGAGGCTGCAGAAACTACAATAATGTGATTGGATGTTGCCCTACAGGTTATAAGTTAGAAAAAATGTCCTTGTGTGCTCCTTTTGTGGTTGGCTGGGCATCATTCTACCAAGCAGGATCAATTATATTGTGAGTGTGAACCGTGGGGCCAAAACATGTTGCCATGCCAAACTAAATATCTTTTCCTATGGCAGGCTCCCTTTCAATCGAAACCCTATACCGCCCCACGGTGACTCGTGTCTTGAGACATGTTGCAACCTTTGGTATGCTGTCTACCAATTACCTCTGTGAATGAATCGCCTTGTATAAAAACACAACTGGCCCATGCACCTGTAAAACATGCTCTTCAACTTATCTGTCGCACTCTGGCTCACCTGCTCCCACCTCCACAGGGGCGCTGTGCTCTCCTCTTGGTTTTTCCTCCTTGACAACGTTACCATCTCAAACCTTCTTATCTCTCTCAATGTGACCTTCATACGTATTGTGAATTCAAAAGCTCATAGGCTGGGACTGAAACTACTGCTTGAAATACTCTGTTGGGCTCCTGAGAACTGTGCTCCCTCGTAACACAAGCAGGCAATTAGTGGTATCTCTTTCCATTCTGATGTAGAGGAGGAGCCAAGTACCCCCACTCCAGCTGCACCGCCTACATTACCTGAAACGTATGAACCAAAGTATGTGACATATACTGAACAGTTAAACCAGCAAAGAAAAGAGTGTGGGATCTGTGCAGTACCCATAAGAATACCTATACATAAGAGAATATGGGAGGTAAAGTACCCATTGAGAAAACCACACCTGTAAACAAGTCAGTATGATGGCCATTTGAACAAGATTCCTGAAGAAGCCGAGAAACTAAATGACAAGGATGAATGGTGACCTCATACAAAGTTGAAACAACACCATATAGAAGGATAACCAGACCAGAGAGGCAGACAATTTATGAACCAAAAGAAGTACCAAGGATAAGTGACATCTTGGGATAAAGACGAAGAGACTTATGCCACAGACCTGATGAAGATATGTATATAGTTTAAATGTGTGAAACGCAAACATCAAAGCAATCATGAAGCCAGCCACATGCTTTTAAATAGTTAGACCGTGGCAAGCACCAACAATATACATATATATACCTTGATAGGTACATATGGACTAAAGTAAGGGATGGATGTTTCCACTATGCATATAAGCAGTACTGAACAAAGCAAGAAGGCCTCATTTCAATGTCGCAGTTAAGTAAAGCAATTGAATTAAACAGAATAAAGCTCAGCTCACTGAGTTCACTGAGCCAAGAAAGCCAAGGTCTTATCAAACTGGAATTGGCTGAAATTGGATACAATTAACATGAAAGAACAGAAGCTCCTGTTCAGAAAGGTCAAGCAAAAACAAAAGACGTCACAGGACTATTGAGAATTGAATCAAATTGGCGAATGGCAGCAGGCCACTTAGATCTCTGGCAAGCAGGGTTTGTGAAGGGTATTGGTACACCACTAAATATCTTTCTGATCAATTTGCTAAAAGCTAAGTCAATGCAGAAAAAAGGTAGTTACACATATATGGCATTTATTGACCTATCAAAGGCGTTTGACTCTATTAGGAGAAACCTGCTATGGGCAAAACGTGAGAGATGGAAATTTCCGAAACAAATTCTAAATAACAGCAGAGATCTCCATCAGTATACAACTATTAGGGTTAGACTGGGATTGGGAACTCTAACAGATGCAATACCAATAAAGGTAGGTCTAAAACAAGGGTGCCCGCTGGCATCTGAACTTTACAACTCATTTTTAGCAGATATTGATTCTGCCTGTTGGATACACGTTAATTTCCTCCAAAAATCAGCAAGACGACAGTCGGTAGACTCTTGTATGCCGACGATATAGTAGTCATTGACGAGACCCCGATAGGTCTGCAGCGTCAGCTAAACTCCATTCAAAAGTTTTTGGAGGACAATAAATCAATAATAAACCCAGCAAAATCAAGAGTGAGGATTTTGGGAAAAGGAAACGGTATGAGAGGAAAAAATACGTTTCCATGGACACTCAAGGGGCAACGAATTGAGATTGTGGAAGAATCCGGCTATTTGGGAGTGTGCATTAATAAAAGCAGATGTGAGGCAGCTAGAATGGAGTCATTGTGAAAAAAGCCCAAAAACCTAGAGCTCAAGGATGAATTTTACTAAAAAAATATTGCCGTTACTCGCTGACACCATTGGTACAATTCTTCAGAATGAAAGTCACACCCATTCTGTCATAGGGGGCAGAGACATCATTCATGCTGCCAGAGGGGATTTGGCTACAGGTCGAAGGCCTATTTTGGAAAACTGCATTAGGTCTGCCAAAGAGTACTCCTATGGTTATCATCAGAAGAGAACTAGCTTTGACATCCCTTAAATCAATAGCTCTATGGAAATTATTATCTTTCTATCGAAAATGAATAGAAGAGTCTCCGAATGGAGGATTTGTAGTACTAAAGCAGGCCTTCCAGGATTCGCCTGAGAAGCTTTTGAAGGAATGGGAAAAATGTGTCTGAGGTCATTAGAGCATATGAATGAAACATCAGAAGCTCTACTGCGAGAACCTGATGGAATGAAAAAAATATTGTATGAGAATGACTGGATAGAGACGCTAGAATCGTTATATGAATATGAACACTATGAAGAGTTTTGGCATATGCCACGGAAAATGATTGCGCTGCCACGCTATATAAATATGTTTCCAAACCCGCTCTTAAGGATGCAATATTTACGCTTGTGCCTGAACTTATTTCCTTCGAATCTGCGGATGAGCGTGAGAAACGGTTAAAATATTCTACCCATCGGTAGACTATGCCACCAGGAAAACGAGATGGAATCCAATAAACATCTGCTTTTGAGGTGTTCTGAGCTATCGGCGGAAAGTGAATTTGAGATGGGTGAAATTTTAAGGAAACATCATGGCAGATCTATGGCGGACTGGTGGTGGATGATAATTGAGGGTGGACAAACACATCTTAAATTAGCGGTGGCAACATTTTTACTTTTAATTCAGAATAGACGAAGTAATTGTGTAACAGAATAATAAGACTCTGAGTGAATTTCACATTAATTTTAATTCATCTTGTTGATTTGTCATATGAAACTGATTTTGTTCTGCTTTGACTGTTATACATGACAACAAATAACCATAATATTCCCAAATAAAAAAATAAAAAAAATATCAAATACACGAAAAGGCTCAATTTCATGGTGTCCAGTCACGTGATGGAAGAAAGTTGTACAGACGACAAGATCACACCTACGCACGGAAGCCGGCTGGTGCCCATGCTCCTTAAAATACAAATGCAAGGCCAACTTCAAAGCACTAATTGACACTAGACCATTGAGGTGATGATTGATGATATGCTAATTGGTGGGAAGTTGGTGCTAAAACAAGCTCACTCGCACCTGGTTGTTCTGTCTGTGTGCTGCTAATGTAGGGGGAAAAGTACTGACTGGGGTTAGAAGCGAACCAATTGTAATGGGGGCCATGTAGTTCGGGGTCCTGTAGCTTGTGTAGCCAATGAGACGTTGTGCATTTATTGACGTTCATTGTGGCCATTTTGAAGGGAGGGCTTAGTCGCCCAACCTGATGTTAAATATCCAATTATTTCTCTCTGTTACTCTTTACAGATATGGAACCTATGCTTAGTTATTCACTTAGAACCAATCCCACCTCCCTTTAGGTTTTTGTAATTTGCCACGTAGGATGACGTTGGTAATGAGGCAGGTCAACACGTGAATTATGACCAGTGTGGGTATAATAACCCAGTTTTTTTATGAAGTAGTTAGAGTCAGAGTATCGAGCGATTGCTGATGTTCATTGTACTCCCCGTTTTAGATACTGACATTAGAACAGACAAACATTTGCCAAACTATTTGTGTCGTCTTGATTATTGATGTATGAATAAAATCTGCATCACCATCCATCTCCAGGGTACCGCTACTCATCTTAAAGGGCTGTTTGGGAACACCCAGCTCACTGACCTTAGTGCTTTAGAGCTTTTCTTAAACACTAGGAACAAAAACGCACTAAAATGACCAGAGCTGGGATATGGGGGCTAGCTCTCTGTAAATGGCTGTGTGTGTTAATTTTCGATTGAGGCCTTTTCTAACATGCCCGACGTCTTGCTCACCATAACAAATAACAACACTAATGAAGCCGTAGCAAAATTACACTTCATGTAACACAAAGCATTCTCACTATGTTATACTATTGAAAAAGGTGCATTGCTACAAGTTGCTTCTACTGTACACCAAGCAACCTGGAGCTGTCTGAAGTGTGGCAAATAGGTCAAAAATACTTTGCGGCTAAAGTTTTCTTTTCTTGTATTTTAGCACCCATTTAGGGGACTTTGGGGGTTTCACTTTCACCATTGCAAAGGCATAACGCAACAGCACCCTTCAGAGTTCCGTGCAACACACATGGGCAGGCAGTTGTGGCACGTGGCTAAGTCACTCTCCAACACATCATGTTGCCTGAATCCATAACACCAAATGCCATCTGCCTGCAACCTCCTCCTCATGTTGCCTCCCTGGAACCAGCCCAACCCCACTCCCCGTTACATCACAACATCTGTGCCTCCTCTGGTAGTTGGACTTGAAAGAAGTGCACTTGGATTACATTAAAGGTAAAAGCTAACGTGAACACAATTACAGTTACACGTGTGTGGTTGCCCTCAAATTATTTACATATTCCAAACAGGTGACTAAGGATACCCATTGTTATCCGGGCTAATCACACCGATCTGGGACCCACGTAAGCAACAGGAAAGTCAAGACAATGAGGTCCAGGACAGGACTTGGAATTTAGAGAGACTTGGCCTCCCCAAGCCACAGCTCAGATAATCACAGACTGCTTCATGCTACAGACCATATGGCATTAGGCATCATTGTATATATCAATGCAAGAGGACATACTACATATTATAGTGATGGCAAAGACAACCAGTCCTTAATGATGGCTGTGCTGGACTATTTTTGTGATGTGCATCAGCAAGATTATTCAACAATTCAGCCATCTAATTCAGTCCCATAAGTTGCCCATGTAAATAAAATTTGAAAACAACAATGACAATAGGCAAGAGTATATGTGTCAATGAGCATGCTATTTTAATATGGAAACACTGAGGGCCCAATTCACAGAGAATTTTCCAATGGGATTTTGTGATTATAAAACGCTTCTGTGAATTAGGCCCGGACACTCTAGCCTACCCTGCCCTATATCAAGTACCCCTATGACTATTGGACATCATCTTCCCATCCTCACCTCATATATCCACTCTTTCCATGTCCCTAAAGAGATTAAGGTGAACACCAGAATCCCTGGCAGACCACTGGGATGGGCTCTTACTTGTTAAAGCCTCTGCTCTAATGATGGAGTTAGAGGCAGAGGATGTGTCCTGGCCCTGGATTTGGAGGAACACTTACGAGATCATCCTCTAGAGAATGCCAGAGGGGAGTCCAAAGTTATGTGACATGACCTCCATGGTCTCATGCATTGACAAAGCTTGGAGTGTCATTGTAGCTGCCCCCTCACTCTGCAAACACCAAAGATGGCTGTGGTGCCTGACTATTTTCTGCCCTATTCCCTTGAGATTCTTCTTTACAAAGCACTAGCGCTCCCCCTGGCAAGCCACCAGTTACTCCAGAGCGTCATGCCTGAAGTGCGTTTCCCAGAGCCTGGACATTATTAGCTGGTGACCAGCCATTAGCAACATTCATGTGATCTTTTCCCTGATCATCATAGCAATGATGATGACGGCAATGTGCATATGGATCATCACTGTGAGACCCAGCTGTGGCACCACCTTTTCCTGCAGCACGACAAGGTCAGACACACCAGACTGCAGCAGACGAATGACATCATCCAGAATGGTCAGTGTTGCAGTCACAACCTGCAATATGCCCTGCAGGCCACAAGCAGGTGGAGCGTGTCCTGCTACAGATTTTCAAACAGAGACGGCTGTCTTGGACTGTCCAGCTCTGGCCAAAGAATCAGGGCTCCAATGAGGTGGTGTTTCTGGGTCTCTAGATGTGATGGCAGGCATAGCATCACCCGTGATGCAGTGGTGGCAGTTGTGGCTGTGGCGGCAGTGGGAGCAATGCATCAGGGTTTGGAAACCTTCTTGGATCAATGACGCCCTGCATACATTTTGAGTGTTTAGCACGTAGCATTGTGTCATTGAGCCAAATGGATCAATCGCCCCTTTAATTTTCACCCCATCCCATCTGAGATAATTCTGCCATCCCACAATCAGAATATGATAGAACAACAACCAGAGAGTGCACCTTAGCCAGACCAATGACAGCGCAATGGGAACTCAAATATGGGCCCAAAGGCAGAGTGCCCCTCTTTCGGTTCAGCCTAGCCTCTCACTGTGATAGCAGGACTCCTCAAAGGTACTTAACCATTCCTTCTTTCTCAACTAATTGATTCACTCTTAATCACACTACAGCACTTCCGCTATACAGATATACTCCCCCTGCATACACACACATGCACACAACAGCTGTAGGCCACGTAGCCCTGCCATTTAATATGTCAAATCTGATCAGAGCTCACTGAATAGCTTACTACAGTGTGTGCCCTTTCACCTCCCATCACCCATGAGGCTCTCTCTTTGCCCCAATTCTGTCATGTCCTTGATCTTTGATTTTCCCCCTCAATGCAAAACAAATACCCAAGTGCGACTGCCACAAACCACATAGAACCACACTGGTGGTTATGACTTACCAACATCATCCTAAATGTGCAGAACCATGCATCAGAAGGGCAGCAATGTATGGCTAAAGTGTGCTATGGAAGACCACTTTACAATAAATTATATCACATTGTCAGACTTTAGTTGTCCCTATTATTAATCACTGTGAACGGCCAGTACCATTGGGCACTGAGTCTAAATGTGTCTGGCAGCCAGGTGTTGTGAGTGGTTATGTTTCAGACTGCATTGGCCATTACTGTTTAATGGCTCCCTCTGTGAACTTGGCATGGATGCCTGGTTAAATTGTCCATGCATGCCAACATACCCTATTATATTCAGATACTAGGAGAGACTTAGTTTTCACCTCCCAGTTTGGGATTTGTAGTTCTGGATTTTAAATGGGGAAATCCAGGGTCACGAACACAGATTATATAGATGTGAACATTGACTGACTGCCATATTCTTATTGGAAAGTGTCACGTTGAAATGTATGTGTCTGAATAGTGTCTTTACTCATCGACTGAGGAGAGGGGTCCAGCACCAGCCTCCCACGTCCACTGCCAGCATGGGTGTAATGTACCAGCCACTTGCCGGAAAAGCAGTAGCCCAGTTGCCCTTCTGGTGGCCACATACAGTTTTGCGACACAAGGGACTTGACTCACGTCTTCAGGTAATTCCATCTCTTAAGAATGTTGTGTATCATCCTGGAGTGAGAAGAAACAGAAGCCACCTTGTCAGCAATGTTGTGCCATTTTTGTTTTTTCTTTGAAACACCGGTTTTGATGCTGAGGGCGCCTAACAGACAGAAGCCCTCCTTCACAACATTGTATGTCAATATAATTAGCTCCTGCTCTCCAAAGTAGTAGTTACCGCTATGGAGGAATTACCATTATCGCTGATGTGGCATAATCCTATTATACATTTGGGCTACTCAGATTCCACTATTGGTAGTGTTAATTACTGCGGTTGTTTTGTCATGCAAAAATACCAACATTGTTCTGAGGGGGTTTAGTTCAACAATTCTATTTGTTGCAAGAATAGCTGAAGTGAAAAGTCCCATTCGGTAGGCAAACATTGAAACAATATTTGTGTGTATCAACTGTCACCACAGGCCCAACCCATGGCTTGTCCTGCTTCAAGTGTTGAGCTGGCATGCAAATATGCTCTGAGCACTTGGAATGGGCTAGAGGACGTTGATGGAAAGTTGGAGAGTTAAAAAAAGGGTAAGGTTGAAGCAACACAATGCAAAAGGTACTTTAAAAAAAGAAATGGCTGCAATGTGTTTGAATTTGGGTATATGAGAATTAAGTTCAAGAGAGTGGTGAGAAAGATAAAATGATTATTTTCTGAGCATCTATGCATCCAAGGATAAATGAAGGGAAACAGTGTGCACTCTTAACAGAGTTGTACCTACATGGACACGGGTTCTGTTTGAACCAGTTTGCAGACATTTGTGAGCATCCTGTTGTCGTCAGTTATACCTTTTCCATTGCTCACCGGATCCCTACAGTCTAGCTTTCTCCCTTACTTGCATGTGTTGGTCTTTCCTAGGAAGGAACTATGGTGTTGCCCTTTAACCGATTCATTGAAGATCCAAGGTGAGAACCTTGGAACCCCATCATGCTAAGTACATGATTGAATGCGTGTTGCTTCATCTGTTTTTCATCATCTTTTTCATGCATTACATGTCTCTCCGTATGGCTTCTATTTTCGAGTGCATCATTGACCATCTTGTTTTCAAACGTCTTCCAGTATCAAAAGCATTTTCTAGGCGAACTTGCGCTATGTGCACAATACATTAAAGAATGGATTCAGTTGTGTTAAATATCGAATTATTCTAGTTTTTTTTCCATTGTGTCTTAGCGGGTGTGTGAACTTAATAGTGTGGAATGTTTCTAGATGGTTCTCAAGGTAAGCTGGATGAGGTAAGTAAAGGGGTCAAGATCAATAAAAGAGCAGATAGGTAGACATAATGAATGAGGTGGGTAATGCATGGTGGGTTTGCCTGCCTTCAAGTTCATTTAAAGTGAGTGGTTGCCTTGGAAATGGCAAACAGAGGGTGGTAGTGCAATTTCAGATGGGTGTTGCCAAGTGATCCAACCAGGCGATTGTGAAAGTGGTGAGAACATTTACTCGATTTCCTGCTGTGAATGCACATTTAGGTGTTTGATCTTTTCTGGACCAGAGATAAAATGAACGAAACCAAAAGCTTGAAGACTGAACACAAAGGAACTGCAAAAAGGGAGCTGCATGGAGGTTTGCATGCCGGCCCCTGGAGATATATAAACCCTGTCATCAAATGCATCAGCAATGGGGGAGGTTTGAAGAAAAGAATAGTGATATGGGTATAGAAACATGAAAAGGATAACATTTTAAAGGTATGACCTTACACAATGTTGGGGCTGAGCGAGGAGGGTGGTGTTTATTCATTTTAAATATAATACAACATAAAACATATAACCAGTACATGAACCAAAACATCAAAACCGGGATCATCACATTTATGATTTCCAATACCTTTATAAAGAGGATAAATTACAGTTTCAACTCACACCAGAATGACAACAGTCTTACAAATCCAAAAATCTGCTTCAGATTTGATCAAACAAGTTCATTTTCTTATCCCTGTATAGTATTAATTTCTCAATTCTTGACACTTGTTTCAGATCATCCATCCATTGTGAAATCGTCGGTGTGTCTTCACTTTTCCATTTTCTCAATATGATTTTTTGGCAGAATTTGACGCCCTGAAAAACCAACTCCTCTGTGGAAAAGAGAGATTGTCCACCATGTCATCTTCACCCAAAATTACAGTCGTATAATCGAAGTCCACATACATCAGAAGAACTTCATTCATCTTTGTAGTGACCCCACTCCAGAAAGACCTTAGCTCATAACAGTCCCAAATCATATGCTCAAAAGTCCCATTAACATGTTTGCACCTCCAACAGGCACCTGAATCCGCTAATCCTCTTGCATGCAATCTTTGTGGCGTCCAAAAAACTCTGTTCAGAATTCTGACCTGTGTACACCTTTCTCCTAGATTCAAAGACATTAGAGCCATATTGTTGCACAGATTCCTCCATCTGCCCTCCGACATCTCTGAATCAATTATGTCTGACCATTTTGATAGTAAGTCGTAATGTTGTTCTTTATACTGATCAAGATATTTGTACACTTTCGAAGCCATGACACCTTCAGATTTATATTCTCTCAGCCAAACATGCCAACTCTTGCATCCATCCGGAATCTTGTTCACCAGAGTTTTTTTCAGCTTCCTATACTCCCCCATTGTTCAATCTCTGATATCTTTAACTAGCTTCAGTCTTTTAAAGCTGACCCATTTTCCCTCTTCGACAAGATTCTCAAGCCACTGTGCACCACCCAGTAGCCAGCTTCACCAGAAAAGAGGTTTGTCATTCAGCGTAATGGCTGGATTTAACCAGAGCAAAGTAAATCCATATTCTGAAACATCCTTTTTGCTCTTGCTCCAGAGATTCTTCCAGCATGACCATACAAAAGCAGTTGGTGGAGATGATTTATATCCTGTTCCATCCACCGTTGACAGAATTGCCCCGGGGGAAAGTGGCGAAGATATACTTGCTTCTGCCATTGTCCAGACATCAGAAGAATCTTCTGTGAAAAGCACCAGATGACGCGCCCCAAACGCCAAATGATAATTTTCAAAATCCGGGACCCCCAGACCACCACATTCTTGTGAAAGTTGTAGTTTCCATAGTTTTAGACATGATTGTTTCCCTCCCACAGGAAGGTCTGATCAAGCTTTCCATTTGTTTCAGATAACATTTTTTAATCTGCAGTGGAATAGTTAATTCTCAGAGTTGTCATCATTTTAATTGCATGCACTCTTCCCCATAGACTTAATTGTAACTCATTCCATCTTTTAAAGTCTGATTCCATATTTTGGATAACGTGTGATAAGCTCATCTCCATCATTTTAGCTACATCTTTAATCAGCCAAATCCCAAGGTAGCGCATCTTATCAGGACACCAATTAAAGGCAACATTCTTCATTGTCAAGGTCGAGCATGATTTTGATGCTGGCAGTGCCTCGGATTTTGACCAATTGATCTTATAACCATAAACCTTGTGAAAAATGTCTATTTGGTCAATTAGCGCTGGGGTGGAAGACTCCACATTTTGGACAACCATTGACGTAAAGCCAGACTTTTTGACAGGCTTCTCCATCATGAATACCTTCAATTGCCTGCCCTCTCTTATCTTCACAGCCAAGAGTTCCATTGCGATGACAAATCAAATGGGCGACAGGGGGCAACCTTGTCTTGTCCCCCTTTTGATTTCAAATTTGTCAGAAATCAGGCTATTAGTGTTCACACAAGCTGTAGGTAATGCATATAATAGCCTTATCCAGTCTATCATATTTTTCCCAAATCCAAAACCTTCCAAGGCTGCCAGGAGATATTTCCACTCTATCCGGTCGAAAGCCTTTTCCGCATCCAACAACAATAACACCACATCCTCCATCTGATCCTTGCTTTTGAACAAAGTCAACAAAAGTCTTCTCATATTATCCGAGGCATGCCTCCCTTTAACAAATCCCGTCTGACTCTGATCAATTATATCCTATAGAGAGGCGTCCATTCTCAAAGCCAAGGCTTTCGCAAAGATTTTATTGTCTATGTTCAACAAGCTTATTGGCCTATAGCTACTTGTTTGAACTGGAGATTTCCCTTCTTTCAGAAAAACGGATATCGATGCATGCCTCATAGACTCTGGGAGACGACCTTCTATTAAAGATGAGTGTAACATGGCCAACATAAGATGAAAATCCTCTGGGAAAATGTTGTACAGTTCAGCTGGCAAACCATCTGGGTCCGGACAATTCCCTGAATTTAGAGCTCCAGCAGCAGACCAGAGTTCCTCCACATTCAAGTCTTTCCCGAGGGAATCTATGTATTTTGACTTTATACTTTGCAAATGGCAACCATTGACACAATTTCTCACTTCCTCCTGAGTCATACGAACCTCTGAATAGTATAAGTTGGAGTAATATTCCTTGAAAGTATCATTAATTTCCACAGGTTCAAAGGTCACAATCCCATCTCTCATCTCAATAGCATTAATCGTCCTTTCATTCTCCATAGTCCTTAATCAGTGAGCAAGAAGCTGATCACACTTTTCGCCCTTTCCATAGTACTTGCATTTTGTTCTAAATAGGAGTCTTTCAGCTTTTGACGTAAGCATATCTTCTAGCTTTTCTTTTTTCTTTTGCAGGGAACCAAAAGAGCACATAGAGAAATTCAGCATGTTTTCTTTTTCAAGAATCTCAATTTCCTCATTCAGCTTCTTAATCCAAGTGTCCTTCTCTTTTTTCTTTTTGCTCAACAGACCTATCAACATTCCTCTCATGTAAGCCTTGAAGGCTTCCCACACATATTCTTCTTTCACTTAAACAGTCCAGTTTTGATCCACAAAAAACGTTGCTTCCTTTACTATTTGGTCCACAATATTATTTTCATCAAGAAGTGTAACATTCATCTTCCAATGATTTGACTTATGTAAAGGGAAAGTAAGTTTCATTTCCAAAGAGATCAGTGCATGGTCAGAAATTACAATGGCTTTGATATCAGCCCCTTTGAAAGACTGTGTACACAAGCCAGAAGTCAAGAGGAGGTCAATCCGTGAATACACTGTGTCTGGCAGAAAAGAACGTATATTGCTTTGTTAAAGGGTTCTGTAATCTCCACACATCTGATAGACTCCAGTCGCCCATACATTTCTTCAAGTAACTCCACTCTTGTCCATATGCGGATCTGAAGTAACATTAAAATTTTCCCCCACTATAACATTCCTTACATTTACTTTCTACATGAATTGTGCAAGGGAAGCAAAACAACTCCCGTCCCCACCATTAGGAGCAAATATATTGCAAATACAGTAGGCAGCATCTTGAATTTTCATTTTAACACAAACCATTCTTCCATTTAAATCTTTTCCACACTTCATTTCTGTAATCAGAAGATTCTTCCTTATCAAAATACAAACCCCTCTATAACTAGAAGTGAAGGATGAGCAATAGACATTACCAACACACTCTCTTTTCCACTTATCAACATCCACTTCCAATAAATGCGTCTCCTGCAACATTGCGACATCCCCCCAATACCTCTAATCTTTGTTAAATCAACGTCCTCTTATTTGCACGGTTAGCCCCATTGACATTCCATGAAACCACTCTTAAACTCCTCTTACAAGTTGAAGCCATGAGATATCTGTCGCATAGCCCTCCTGTGATGAATCCTAGCAATTCAAAGTAACTAAAACCTAAGACAAGAAAATAATAGTACAAGAAAAAAAACACTAATAAAAATAACTTTTTGGATTTACGCAACCCAAACCTCTGGACCCTCCCTTCCACAATCACATAGAGAGGGACTGTCCTGCTCCCTCCCATTTATTCCAATTTATTCCACACATATATTTACATTAATCAAATATGTCACCCTTAAAGACACCTTATTTCCATTTATTTATTGCTCCCATTCTACGTTATTCCATAAATTCACAATCTCCAATATCATCTAAAGTATAAGAGCCTGCCTAATCTTACAACCCTAACCATAGTCTCGGAGCTCAGGATAAGGTCAACATCGACAGAAACCTAATACCTGGTAGTCAACACTAGTACTAAATTAAATCTCATTCACCCACCTAACCCATAATCAAACATACCCCCTATTTGTTCTTCCTACATCTTGAAAATGCCTCTCGATCCCCTGCTGTCACTAACCCCACCACATTTATAAGGCAACTATTCATTACCCATGTGATCCTCAAAGTGCCACCAGCGCGATCTCCATATTACACCCCCTGCACCCTATATACAAACCAGAACCTCAAAGAAGATTATTATATACCTAGGTAAAAAGCCTCAATGTAGCTGTTAACCTATTCAACCATTTAAATACAAAGCATTGACAGAATTCTAGTGTTCACATCCATCTAACCATTCATCACCATAAAAATTCTTCTGGCGTATTAGAAAAACATACACAAGAACCATGTCATAAAATAAACTAAGCAACCCTTATCAAAATATGAATCAAAATGCACACAAGACAGAAAATAGCAGCGCAGAAACAAGAAATGTGACTACATACACTCCAATGGTATTTCCTGGATTTCACCCTATGTGCTTGGTACAGACCCAAAGTCTCTCTTCTAGGCAGTATATTTGTATCCAAAATAAGCAACAAGAAGAACACTTAAACTTCGTATTACTTGTGTTACACTATGTTAGCCAACCAAGCACAATAATCTCATCAATTTCCACCAAGATGACATACATCACTGTGAAAGCCAATAATATAATCATTGAAAGGGACAACTGGCAATCCGCACCAGGATGGAAATATGCAGCCAGATGACGAGGTGTGCTAGTTCTGGACTTATGTAATCTAATTAAGCATCACACATTGAATTGACAACTTCAGAACCACCTTTAAGTGAATTTAAATGAAACCCTCGGCGCCACCCAGAATCACGCAGCAATATACCAGATAGATTTTCTCATTTAAGCTCATCAAAGCATTGTTGGGGTATTACCTGATGTAAGCAGTTGATTGGACCCAAGACTACACGTTCCTCAATGCAATTGCCAAAGAAGTGAAAGCCTAAACTGATGTGCTATGTATGTAGTAAGACTCGCACCAATTAGCCAGACATGAGCCCCTGCAAAATATATATGTATAAGAACTGAGCTGACCTTGGTGAAATAGGGTTTTTCGGATGGCCACACTCCCTCGAGAACTATCAGGTAAATGAGCATTGGGTGACTAAAGATGGTTGAACTGAGGAAACCATTGCAGTAATGAATCCCTTATCAGCACTGGTCATGTAGTACGGTGCAGCCCCATTTGACATCAATTGTCTGTGGATCAGGTGGTTCCTCATGGAAAAGCCTTAAAGGACACCGCTGTAGCATTCTATGTGCATCCACAGCCAGCTACACCCCGGAAAGCACAATCAAAAAGACTATGCAATGCTTAATCAAAGCTAAAAACATTTCAATAACATGTTGCAGCCCCGTAATCTTTAACAATACGGTGTTAGGTTTAGAGTTTGGAGGTTTATACAGATTACACAGGAGCCTCAGGTACACAGACTGCTTTACTGGGTTCGAGGTTACAGGGAGCACAAAAAAAACATATATCATATAATAAGGACAAGTTCTTAGTAAGAGAGACATCCACCGGTCCCCCTACTCTTAGGTTTCAGTTACAACTGATCTCTTATGGAATGAGAGCAGCTTCACCCAATAACATTCCACAGCCAACACTCCATACTGAACACTCTAATCTCAATCACTGGGGTGAAGCAATGGGGTCCGTCAAAAATACACACATGTTCATATCGTGTGCCCCATTTACAGCCATCTACGACACCCAATCGTAGCATCCAACCGCATATTACAGAAGTTCCAAGAAGCAGGGAAAAAGCACCCTACCACGTTGACGGCTGCACGTACACATCAGTATGACAGCCCGTCACTCGTCATCATCCCTCAACCAATCACTGTACTACCCGGAACTCGAAGATCTCGGCATTGGCAATCACACTTTCAGTCGGTAAGAAAATAGACTATTTATTATTATTGTTTAAATACTAATCATCCATCACTGTTATACAAATAGTGCTCCCCACTAAACGCTCTTTAGATTTGATCTAATGAAACCGGAATACATAGAAAATGTGAACGATTCATGCGCTCATTACCAACCCTCCACTACATTAAAGACAGGCATCTGAAATACACTTCACGAGCCCGATAAGGGTCGTGTTCACTGAAAATGACCGGTAATGGCGAAGAGTTTTGAAAAATAAGGCATTCCCACCACATCTGGTCTGCCCAATCTTGCATTGTTTTACTGATCATTTTCATACTTGGAATGCCATTTCTATGAAAGTGATGACTAAAGAGTTAAGGAGTCATGCTTTGGTAGGACAGTACAGAGTTTATTTTGTAGGGGCACAAAGATGTTTAGTGCTTGTCTGAAGGGAGAGAGGACTTTGAAAAGCAAATAAGTAGAAGAGAGAGGGGGTGCACAAGACAAAGGGAGCAAGTCCCTTTGGAGAAAGGGGCATGTGCTGCAGAGTGAAAGAGGTTTATCATAGAATTAGCACATGTGTGGATTGTGGGGAAGGGCAGGGGTTCCTAAGGAGGCTGGGTTTGGCTCCCGTTCAGAAGGTTGAGAACATAGGAGATACGATTTGAAGGGGACATTGAGCACTTAGGGCTGGCCAGAAACATCTGACCGCTGAGTGGACTAGTGAGGCATATGAGGGAGCTTTAGGTCGCTAGCAAGATGCAGACAGTCCAACGTACAACAGGTCAGGCTTTGAGCAAAGCAAAACCATTTTAGCAGGGCATGCTGGCATAGTGACAGAAGGCCTGGAAGCAGAACTGGAGGCATCATGACAAGGAGTACTGGAGGAACTTGGAAATTACGGGCCTTTTGTTGCACTGGATGATTTTAGTAATCAGGATGGACTTTGTAAGAGACCCAGCAGTCACGGTAGGCAGCAGTGGTCACAATATTTTGATGAGCATATCAGGCACTCAGGTGATGAAGTCAACTGCATTTTGCCCACCGGTGTAACGGACTTGGTTTCCCCTTTTAATATTTCGGTGAATGCTAGGGGTTTAGCACTCCATGGGCCTCATTACGACCCGGGCGTTAAGGGGTTAATGGCGCCGTAAAAGTTGTCGGCGCCGTTAAACCCTTAACGCCTAATTACGAGGTCCCTTTGCGGGTTGTACTTAAAAGCAGGCGATAAAAAACGAACCCGCAAAGGGACTTTGGAGGTAATTACGGCACCGTAATTTACGGTGCCGTAATTACCGCCTTCCCCATTCCCATTGAGCCCTATGGGCCAAAAATGGGAATGGGGAAGGGGCAATGGTGAATGGGGAATTACCGCCCCGCCAACCTTGGAATGGGGGGTAATGCCGCCATTCACCATGGCGGAATCCGGCATTGACCATGGTGCTAATAGCACCATGGTCGAGCGTCTGGGTCGTAATGAGGCCCCATGTCTGCTCCAAGGGGAGTCACTGCATTTGTTTCCAGAAACTCTCAAACTCCTCCAGCTTTAGTTTACTGAGTTAATTTGCTGCAGCCCTGGCAATTGTACTAATGGGGAGAGTAATAAATGCTATCATTTTATGCATGTGGGAAGGGTTGTCTCGTTTTGGACCACATGTGTTAAACATTGTGATTCTCCAATCGAACAGCAGCTCCCCAGTCCACTAGCCCCAGGCGTGTTACTGTGAACTGTTTGTTTGTAGAAAAAAAGATCAGTACTTTGCAGAGCGCCTAAAACCGTAGGGAGGACTGGGTGCAGCATATCTGTGTTTATAAACCATTTGTTTTACTATTTTTATATGTTTTTAGAAACCGTCCTAATGTTTTTGGAACATGTAACTTCAGTGAAAATTGATTAAACTGATGTTTCGGCCTGAACCTGCTTTCGGAAATAAATGAAGAAATGTTTAAGCCACCCTTAGATCTAAAGCAAATAGATAGGCTTTTTTTGTAAAGCAACACATCACTTGTGGATCTCTGATGGGAAAGGACAACAAACCGCTTAATGGGTCGTTACAAGAATAATGATGACTGTTGCAGCACTTAGCACACGATTTTAGCAAGAAATGAGAAAGTCTTGAGAGATGATACTAGCGTCTAGAGTGGATTAAAACGACTGAACTCTCGCTCACTCTCTTGCCCGCACACACACCCATTTTGCTTATCTCTCTCTTTACAGCTCGCAACATGTTTTTTTTCAACACTAGATGTGTTTTCTATTGTGGAAAAAATGCTATTTTGCTACCATTTTGAGTATAAAATGATTGACCAAATATTAACCTTGATATATTTATCAGGTTGACATTTCAAATTGATGTTTTGCAATTTTGCATGATACAAAAATCCAAAATGCAATGAAATCAAACGTGAATCTCAGACCTTTTCTGATGCGATGCAAGATGCCACTTTTCAGTTATCAATAAAAGGTGCCAGGATGGCAGAAGTCACGCTATACACGACCCAGTTGTTTTACATTAATTGGCCTTTTATTGACATGTACTACCACCATAAATATGGAAGCAAGTTGTTCATGCTAAAGAAAGGGTAATCCCAACAGTCTCAAACTGCTCACTAATCTGGTAGCATCATTTTAGAAGAACCACTGAGGTGAGAAGAGGGAACTGGGGATAGTAGATAGTACTGGGCCAATCCTACAAGTTTAAGAGGGCTATTTGATTCTCAAGCAAGCTAGTATGAGTATTGGTGACTTACTGGTAAGCCTGAATGAACTTTCCCTCAACAAATCCAAAGTTAATCAACAAAGCTTATGTATAATATTGTGCAATTACAATATTACTCGACTCCATGCAGAGGAGGGGTTCTTTGGGGGCTATGGTTTATTTGCGCAATCGTGTTCAGCTGGCACAGTGTAAATCCTCTTGTTCAGATATGTTTCCGTCACATATGCTGTCTATGTCAGAGAAGGTGGATTTATTTGGAAACTGTTGGAGTACTTGCCAAGACTCCCCCCTGTGATGAGATAGGCAGCAACTTGTAAAAAATGTAGACTGAAAGAAATATTCGGGCCATGTATTACTTCCATGAGACCCTGTTTTGAAGGCAGGTTCGGCTTTGCCTGGTAATAATTTTAGAAAGGAAAACACGGTCAGTTAAGTGATAGACGCAAGTAAGAATGAGGAAAGTTGTCAGGGGATTGGCGAGTCAATAGCTTCAAGAATAAACTGTAGGAGAGATTGATCAGGGGAAATGAACTGTCTTCGCCCTCCTCATTTTTGATAGTGGAATGTATTCTGGGGCCTGAATTCTGTACAGGGTTAACTTTGAATCGCTCAAACATCCGGGCCTTATTTGGGGAAATCCTGAAATTGCATCTGCTCTCTACTCATGAAATTGATTAGGTGAAATTTCACGATGAAGAAAGTGCCCTCAGGTACAGTTTATTCCATGCTGATGGAACTCTTCGAGCATTGGGATTTGATCCAAGACCTTGCCCACCCTACTTAGCAGCAGCCTCGGCGGGTAATAACGCCTTGATCAAGAACTCAATAGGAATTAAAGAATTTTCATCACTAGAGGAAAATGTGTCTGTTTCGTGCCCTCCATAGTAAAAAAAACAGAAGGGTACGTTTCCTGGAGACACAAGTGGCAGTCCCGCAAATCCAGGATATCTGGGAATGGCTCTCAGCCTGTCTAGCGAATAAAAAGATTCCCTAACCAAGAAATGGCTAGGTACAACAAGGTTGTATGTGATGCTGGAAATGCTTTGGAGGGACAGGGCCTCCATGTTCTTGTCCTGTACTCGCTTATCATGTGTGTTCTGTGATGTTTTCTGCACAGGAGTCCACGTGGGACTCCTGGCAGTGCTGCTCTTCCTCTTTTTGGTAGTGGTGAACCCTGTGTTTGGGAGAATTCTCCTGAATGTCTAATTTCCCTTACCTACTGAGTCCCTCAGCAGCTTTGCTGGATTTCTAGGATTTATGTTTTCACCTGCTAAGAGTGTGAGCCTTTTATTCCCACTCTTACATGTGTTTTGCTGTGTGTGTTTAACATGTTTGTGTTCATAGACTGTGGAGCCTCACTTACTCCATAGGCATCATCGTTTTACTGTGTGTTGCACAGTACCTTGAGTGCAGTGACACAGGATTGTCTTTTTCAGACTTCCCATTTAAAACTCCATTTTCTGGGACTGACTACTGTCCCAAACTGCAAGCCAGGCCTCCCTCCTCTGGTCGAATTTGCTGTACACAGCTACAGTGAACCGGATAGGCAAGAGGACCGGACCCTGCTTGGGTTTTAAGGAGCACACATTTTATTCGTTGCTTTGCTCTGTTGCTGGTTTCTTCCCTGGGCAATGCAGGACCCTCCAGTCTTCTTACTTCGTGTCAGTCCGACAGTCGCTTCAGGAACCGTAAGCCTGCAGGACCTGCCAGGAACGTTTGCCTCATCTACAGCCTTCTTCTTCATTTAAGGTACTGTTCAAACCCGGTTGTTCGTTCCATCCGACCGCAGTGAAAGTTTTTGAAATCTTTCGCCAATCTGAGGTCTTGTCCTTCTCTATTCTTTAAAGTAACTTTTCCTCCGACCAACTTCGTTCTGAACTCTTGGCAAAAACTTAACCGTGAACTACCCTGAACTGTGTGGTCCTCTGCAAAGACTTTTAATCCATTGACTTTGGCCCAGGCTTCTTGATTTGATTTCCTCACTGTAGTTACTTTTTCTAGATTGCCCTGCTTACTTACTTGTTGATGCTGCTCAACTTTTGTCTAACCTTGTCTTTCCCTACCTTTTAAATTGCTGCAGTGCCAAACCGAGGAGAATCCGTGACTGGGAGTTAATCATAGCAAATGGTCAGATTATGGGAGATATCCCTAGTCATCCAACGTGGCATAAGGGCACATTAAAATCATGAATTGATTATGTTGCATTTTCTGAGCGTTCATTTAACTTTTGCTCCAAATACAAGGTGTGTGACGCTCAGGTTAGTAATCATAGTATAGTAACGGCATACTTGGATGTGAAATTGAATTCTGCAAAAGGTTACTTGCTGCAGGAACATAGGTATTATCTAACAAAAAATTGAATTATTTGGAACCCCTTCCTTTAGTTGCAGGTAAATAGACGAATTGAGTGCTTCTGGAATTCAACAAGTTTAAATCAAAAGCTATGGGAACTGCCTGTGCAAAATGTTTTGACCTTCTTGGACCACACGGTTATGAATGTTAGTGGAAAGATGTGTCCCCCTAGACAAGCATGTGGAATTCATCATGTTGATGAAAATGTTCATCTTAAAAATACACAGATGAGACAGAGCATTAGAAAATTACAAGAAGGAAATCTGGAAGCCAAGGCAAAACTGCATCAGATTAGAAGAAAGAAGTCAAAATACAAAAATTGGTTTAGAGCGCATGAATACATAATGACACAAAATAATGGAGAGGCGAACGTGAGAGCTGTCATTTCACATGATGGGAAACATTTTGGGTCATTAGTTAACAGAAAGGGATAGTATAGCAAAGAAGCATTTATTAATCCAATGCCAGAGTAGGCCTGGATTAACCACTTTAGAGAGCTATATCAAACTATTTCTAGTGAGTCTTCCGGCTTTACATATGAGGGTGAGTAGAAATTGGATATTTTATCTATTCAATCTTATTGAGGGTTTCCAATTCACAAGCTCCAATCCCTAATGGATTGTTCAACATTGTAATGAAAATAGCCACCCAGAAGTGGGCATTACTGTTATATATACTCTTTAATAATATGTTAGATATAAAAACGATACAGCATTTGTTGAAGATTTTGCATATAGTTCCAATTAATAAGTAAGGGTATCAGACTGCCCCACGTAGCTACCGCCCGATCACACTCCTAGATGCTGATAGTATGATTTTCTCTGTCTGCGTAAAGGCAATAGAAGTCTAGATTGATCAGACAGAAAAACTATTGACATTTCAATCCGGCTTTAGGAGTGGATGCCAATGGCCTAGTCATTCATTCATTTATTGGACATGCCAGTCTAAGTGGGCCGATCCCCTGTACATTGCTACAGTAGACCTTAGTCTTCCATTTGACATGGTCGAAAGTTACATAGTTGGGAAATGCAGTCCCTTACTAGACATCTTGATGCATTTCCATGGCAATACGCGAATTGGGTTTGTTTTACTGTGGCAGAAATAACCACGACGGAAATGACCGAATGAGAAATGTATGCAAAGCAAAATTGTTCGCACATTTCCCATTCGGTCATTCAAGTTAAAACAACCCTAAATCTAAAGAAATCCTAACGCCCCTTCAGCCCCCCCACCTGTGCCTAAACCCCCACCCCTACCCCCTACTTACCTTTCCTTCAGTCTCGCTGGTCCCTGTGATGCCAGTTCCCTTTCACTTCTGTGATTGGGAACCGGCTCCGCAGGGTCCTTTTTTCGGGTCAGCTGCAGGGGTGTCCCCCGCAAACCCCGCTCACTATAGTGAGCGGGGTTTGCGGGGGACACCCCTGTAGCCCCTGCAGCCTTTTTTTTCTTTCTCCTGTACTCTTGTTCAGATGGAATTGCCTAGCATTTCGGTGCTGGACTGCCCCTGCCAGAAAAGTGTTCTTCATCAAAGTCCAAAGCCCAAGAGTAATAATCATAGGCCAGCCAGGAAACTGATGCAAGTCCAAGATTAGTTATATGATGAAAAAGAGATGTAATTGAACCACATCATAGTTCCTACAGCTTCAGATAATAAGATGTCCTCCAACACAAGACAACACATGGAGCCTTATTTACAAAATATTTAGCACAGCACAAAGTCACTTTGCGCAGTAAAAGTATATTTTGTGCTGCGCTAAAAATGAATTCCCAATTTATGGATCAGACTTTGTGATGGTCCTTCCAACTTTGCACTGTGCTGGAGTGCTTTGCGCAACACAAAGTGCAAAGCGTGGGAAGGGCCACCGAAAAAGAAATAAATAGGACGGTTAACATGCAAAATCCCCATTCCATGCGGAAAATAAGACAAAACATATGTGTGGGGAGGGACGTATCATGCAAACAACAAACACACTGACTGCGTTGTTTAGCTGGTATAGAGCTGTCTTTGTCTCTCCTGCAAGAATGGGTCCTTGTTAGAGTTCGGATCACCCACGAGGTAAGTTTAACCTGATGAGCAATGCAGAAATGTCTGCCATGTAAATCCAATACCTTCCTGCAGTTGGTTTACAGTTTTTCTTCTGTTGCATATTTGGAGGTCCAGGATACTGGAGAGGACTTAGTGAAAGCGTTGCTGGGACAGGTAGGATGGAGAGCTGGAGCGGGTGAGCAGGCTTCAGAATGTGGGACAGCTGGAGCGGAGAGCAGGCTTCAGAATGAGGGACCCGCTGATTGCAGTTAATGTTCTGCTGCTGCTACGTTGCTGGCTGAACAAATCCGAATCAGTGAATGGAACCAGGGTGTGATTTATATGGCCTGGCCCACTCCCTGTCTGACTAGAGCAGTATCGGTACTTTAAGGCTTGAGGCATTTAGACGACCCTGTTGGTTGTAGAGTAGGGCATGATCACTCCTTCAGTTTACGCCTATGGCATTGCAGAACAGTCCAGCCTTCTCCAATGAGGCTATACCTTTGCCTGCTCCAGTGTTGTGTGGTGGCCCTACTAAAGTGGTGTGTGGTGCAGTATGTGGCCCCAACCCTGCTGGTCATGACACTACCCTAGGTGAAGCAAGCTACAACGTAGCATGCTTAGCCACTATGGGCATAGTGGAGCACACATTCGGGGTGCTCAAGTCACGCTTCTGCTCCCTTGGCCACTCAGGTTACATGTTGCTATATGCACCATCGGTAGTATCCAAGATCATTGTGGAATGTTGTGTCCTGCACAATATTGCCGCACATCGTAGCATAGCAGTAGAGCTGTAGAAGGGAAACCACCCTTTTCCACAGGCACCACCCATTCCCTTAATAGGCCAAGGGGCACAGGGACATGACATACCCAATCTTCTGTGGAGCACACACAGTGAAGCCACATCCCTGATACCCTTCAATGATGCAATAAGGCCAATCCATCTTGCCCAAAACAACACCCTGAGAATGTGCATATGTCAGACTTTCCAGGATTTTGCGGCATGAAATGACAAATTTTGCAGCATGAAATGGCAAATTTTGCGGCACAAAGCTTTATTTATTGCAGCATTTTTGTGGGACATTTTTTATTAACTGGAGGGTGTAAGATTGCCACATTGCAGGAAATAGGGAGAGTGCAAGGCTACAAGAGAGCCAGGGTATCATCATGATGTATCATTTTTATTAATTTATTGGGAAGAGTCCCAGATGTCTCTGGCTTGGCAGTGTTTGATTTGGCTACATTTCTGGTTTAATGTTCATGCCTATTTAATAGTATTAACTAAATTGATCATTATCAATTATAATGCTGAACATATTCCCCATCTATGTTCTCAAGTCCCCCAAACACCCACACACCTCTCTCACCAACACACATCTCACCAACTCTCCATCACAACTTACATTCCTTAACCTCTCACTCTGTCATACAAATACTCAAGGGCTATGTCACACTGTCAAGTCACAATTTGTACTGCCAAGCCCCTGCCACACTCCAAATCATACTCCCAACTCACACCGTACACTCTACAATTCCTCCCGCAATATACAGTCCTTCATTCTTTTGTGCTGCTTTTGCATCTTGCATCCTTTCTCCCATTCTATCGCACTCTTCCCTCATGCTTTTTCCCAATCTGCAGCTCACTGCCTCTTTCTGGCCAACCGCTTCCTCTCTGCTTTCTGGCTCACTGACCACACGCTCCCTCTACTTTCTGTACCTCTGCTCGTTCTCAGATTTCTGGCCCACCGCATCACTAATTCCTCTGCTCTCTTGTGCAGCGCTTCCTCCTCTGACCCAGTGCTCTCCCTCTGCTTTCTTACCTATCACTTCACATCTCACCCATCACGCTCCCTCTCTCTCATAGTGTAACCATTTTTTTGTTTTTTTAAATGTAGATTTTGACCCAGTTCCTCAAATAATGGGGCATTTAAAAAAAGAACGGAGGATATGCTATTTTTAGACAACCCATTTTTGGAAATGAGCAGGTCACCTTATTCTCAAAGGTGACT
Organism: Ambystoma mexicanum; assembly: GCF_040938575.1. NCBI lineage: Eukaryota > Metazoa > Chordata > Amphibia > Caudata > Ambystomatidae > Ambystoma > Ambystoma mexicanum. The sequence continues at coordinate 358,951,551 of NC_090928.1, forward strand.
GGCGCATTTCCACAGGCTTGAGCTGTAGCGCAAATTGTGCGCTGGCCAGCTGCCTTGAATGGTGTTCTGGGTGGTTTGACCGAAGTGTAAGTATTTGCGACAGAATTGACCGTAGTCAATTTCGCTGCAAATTGATTTGCACTTCAGCCAAACAACCCAAAATGTACCTTTCACCACCACCCCACCCCCTCCCCTACTTAACTGCTTGGTTGCTGCCGCTTCCCCTGCAACCCTGCGGTGCCACATCCGTTCCTCTAACGCGGGTCGGATCCGACTCCGCAGGGTCCCTTTTTTGTTATTTTCTTTTTTTTCTGTCCCCGCCTCCAATTTTGAGGAAAAAGGGGAAAACACTTCTGCAACCACCCTAGACCAAAAATACTGAACATGGGGAGCGGGTGACACCCCCGCAACACATGTTCATAATTTATAAAAATCGATTGAATAGTACTGGACGAAATAGGTCAAATTGTAACATTCGATAGATTTTTGTCATCAAAATGGGCAGTACTTTGAATAGAATCGCTCTCCCGACATTGTTCTGCAAGCTCCCAGCGCCTTTCACAGGGACAGGCCCTCCAGGTGCCTGCCGCTGTAAAGTGCGACCCAAAAAATGCATTTTTATCCTGTTTGAGGAACAGAAATGCAAGCGACACAGCAGTGGTTCATACCTTAAAAGAAATGCATGACAGGGTCAGGAAAGACCCTGTCATGCAGTGGCAGCCCCACATCCCGTGCGCGTGGGGTTGCCTACAATTTCTGCACATTTAAAAGTGCATCTTGCTTGGAAATGAGGGATGCACTTTTAAATTGACAGAAACGCCACTTTATTTGGTCAAGGAGGTGAAAAAGGCCATCTGAATGGGCGCGCGTATAAAATGTGCCCATTCATGTGTCCCTTGTGGATTGGGCTGCTCTTTTTTGGGGCGCAAGTGATGAGATGTGTTAGCGCAGTCATTTCTTGTGTAAAAATAAAGTTGAGAACCTGGCACCCTGAGTATTATTTTTTTTAAAACAGTAATTTTTGCAGATTACTTAAAATTATTATTTTTTTAAAGATGCTGTTTTTGCACAAAACGGCCATTTTTGCGGCATTTTGCGGGATCGCAAAATCGCTATAAGCTGGAGGGTCCGATATGTGAGAGGCAAACTGTGTGTCCCCCATAACATGAAACCTACAACGCCACCCCATCCACATCCATCACATCAAGTGCACAAACCAACTACACAGTCATAGAAAGTGGAAATAACGGTATCCTTGTCCCAGGCACAACATCATTAACAGAGTGAAGACATCACCAGGCACAATGTCACCATACCATGTGCTTCCCTGAGTGCCATGCAACAACTGCAACAAAGGCCTTACCTGGCTGCCATCTTCATGATGTTTCCCTACGCACCATTGCTGATGGACTATGCTCACCTGCACCCAACACAGATCAAATCACAGAACAGAGTGAAGACATCCCCAAGCATAATGTCACCATACCATGTGCTCTCCTGAGTGGCATGCAACAAAGGCATCACCCGACTACCATCTTCATGATGTCTCCCTCCACACCATTCCTTCTGGACCTGCTCCCCTGTATCCAACACAGGTCAAATCACAGAACAGAGTGAAATCATCCCCAAGCACAATGTCACCATACCATGTTCTGCCCTGAGTGTCATGCATCAACTGCAACAAAGGCCTCACCTGGCTACCGTCTTCATAAAGTCTCCCTCCGCACCATTGTTGCGGGTCGTGCCTACCTTCACACACCACATACATGTACATGCTCCTGAAATGGGGAAAACCAACAACTGCCCATGCAGCCCCTCCAGATGCACGTCTCCAATGACTTCAACATGTCCCCCGCCCAATCATGAAAATGCTCTCCAGGAATACCAAAAAGCAAACTAGCCAACCACAGGATACACAAACATGAATGAAAAGGTAAGGTAACACACCTCTCTCCCTCAACATTCCTTAACCATATTAATTGGAACACATCAGCCACATGACACATGAAAAGGACCTGCCGGCATCTTACACCTGCACCTCACCAAACATGTACCACACACTACACACATTGCCCACATTCATACATGTCAACTCGATCATCTATCTATGTGGAATGAGGCAGCCAGGTAATTTACATGCTCATGCAATATGGACTGGGAACCAAAAGAGGCCAAGGATAAGATACCCACATTGACCCCATAAACACTTCAACTAAGAGGCCAACCCAATTCCCATGTTAAAATGTGGAAAACACAATGCAAGCAACACACAGAGTGCATAGGCCGACCATGACTTCACCAGTGCATCCAATAGGCCAGTCCACCCCTGATCATGCAGTGGCCACTGCACATGACACATGGCAGCAGACATCACCAGGCACAAAGACATATCAAGTGTACAAATGGAATGTCACATATGAAATTGAGGTACTGCAGCAGCTCCCACCAGACGCCTTTGCACAGGAACATCCCAAGGAGACTGTCTCCAAGCAACAAGTCATGGATGTGCAACCAGAAACCCAAAGCACATGCATGGCTGATCAAGGGGCCATGCACACAGAGAGACATGTCAGCCAACTCGCATCTTCAGTGACAGTAACCATCACCCAAGCATCGCCAAATCACATCAGCCATGCAAACCCTATATGTGCCACGGCATGCCACCATTGAGGTGAAAAAGTCACCAGCCATGAACATGATTGACAGTGCACAAAATTACCTGCTGGTACAGCTCTGGTGCTGTGAATCTCTCACCACCTCAATCTAACACTGGGTCTCTGCATTTGTGCGAGGAGGGCCAGCGTCTAGCAGTGGAATGGGGACAAAGGTGGAAATAGGGTGGTGGGTGGTGCTCTCAGGGAGTGCAGGCCCTGGATGAGGCAATATACCTGTAAAAACATAGGACATTGGTATGGACCAGCTAAAGGATTCAGTCATACTGACTGCACATATGAGAATCGATGTAGAATGGAATGTGCACCTGTATGTGGGAGGCTGTAGCAGTGTACAACACCAGGTCATTTTACTCTACTGCGCATGGCCGCATGTCCAGTCCTCCAACTCGAATTGCCCTTGAGAGGGCAATGGCTCTGACATGAGGGAACACATCAAATAAGAAAATAAAGTCCACCTTGGATGAACAAGTCCACCTTGGAAAAAGAGATACAAAAAAAAGTCTACCTTGGACAGGTGCAACAATCAAAAATGAAAAAAAACGAGTACATCCTGGAGTGGAAGCAGATGGGTCCACAAATATAAAAGAATAACACCTGAAAACTGATACCCCCTCCACAGGCTCATGGACACCAAGGCACATAAAGAAGAGTTGGCATGGGCAAGAGCATAGGGATTTGTTTGGACATGGCCAAGAGGCACACCTGCATGGTTCAACTGGGACCGCCAAACTGTGGTGGTTTCTTGGATGCTGCACTCTGACCACGCAGTGCCAAAGCCTGGCCCTCGTTTGCTATGACCTCTCATGAGAGGGATGCATGCATGAGGGTACCAATTGCGTCAAGGTTCTGGTGATGTGCGTCATGAGAGGTGCATGCTGACAATTGATGTCTCCAACTGCATTTTTAGATATTGTCTCATGGAAGCCATCTCTTGACGGTGGAGGTCCTTTCTGGTAAACATTTCATCATGCAGACACTGCCTCAAGGGCTCCATTTCTAGATAGAAGGATTGCCTTGATGCCAACATCTCGTTGTACAGGCATTTGCCCTGGGCTTACGCATCCTGATGTAGGCATTCCATCAAAAGTCAACATCGCTGCCTGCAGGTATGTCATATGCGCTTCTGCATCTTGACGTTGGGACACCCTTGAGGCAGACACCTCCACACGCAGTGTTTCCCTCAAGGTGTCCATCACCTGCGGCTGGTGTTCCCTGGAGACCAAAACATCATCATGCAGGGACCGTCGTAGAGTCAAATCATTCTCACTAATGACCTGCCTCAGTTGCTGCATGTCCTCTCTCCTCTCCTGTTGCGATAGGTGTTGATCAGTAGTGTGTGCAGCAGTTGAGATGACATGTTCAGTCAGGTGATGCATGTCCCTAGCCATCTCCTGCAGGACCTCACCCCATTGGGCAGTTGCACATAGCAGCTCATCCTCCTACTCTGACTACCCAGCCTGCACATGTACACCATGTGTGTGGGGCCTACCAAGCCGAGAGGCCAAAGACTGGGCTCGTTGCAGTTTTTTATTATCTATTTCTTGTTTAAAGCACAGATTTAGCTTGAGAAAAGCAGGGTGCTGCACAGAGTGTGGGTAGCTGGCATCTGTGCTGGCATCCTTTAACAGTAGCGCAGTACTGTGAGGTCTTTGCATCAGTATGTGCGTACATTGGGAATAATCCTTGGTGAGGTGTTGTTGAAAGAGCCAGGTTTTGAGAGATTTGTGAAATTGGAGAATTGTGGGGGCATTCCGTGCTGACACTGAGTGTGTGCACTGTCATTGGCTGGCAGTCTGAAACCCTCCGATTGACACCAGCCTCTGCTGCTGGTTCTATTATGGCTGAAGGCAATCTTGCAGACACTGATTCCACCATTGACACAGAGCTTATCACTGCCGGATCAACGGTCTCCTGGCTCTCCTCCTCAGACGCAGCAGCGTCAAAAAATTCAAGGAGCCCCATGGCATCTCGACTACTCACTGGTGCAACATCCATGTTCCTCAGAATACCCTTCACATTAGATTCGACAGCATTATCTGCGGAGTCGGCAGGCCTGCTAATGATGCTTTGCAGCACATGGAAATTCGCACTGAACCGAGCACCCCGTGCTGCACTGGTGGATGGTTCTGCATCCTTCCCCTTCTCCAACTAATGATCTGATGTGTCATCACCTGCACAAAGACAGACAACAATATAGAGAGGCATGAATACCTGTCAGAACATGCATTTGTGAATTCAATGCATACAGGCAAAACATGGCCAGCCACACATATATCACCCATTGGAAATGAGAACAATTTGAATTGTAAGGCACAGCTTACTGACATTCGATGACCTGCGCAATAATGTCAGTGCATATTAGACCGTGTGACATGCCATGGTTTGGAGGATTATGAGAACGGTTTGGAGGATTAGGAGAACATACATAGATACAGACATAAATGAGAGTGGAATTCCCATGAGTGGATGGATGGAGGTCTGTGCATCATTACAGAGCGCCTGCTCTACTCCAACCTTGTCTTCTTGCAACATGTGGAAGTCTGGTATCTACTTCTGTTGACCAAAACTGCATACAGGCATATGTGTTGCCATAATCCCTCTAACCTCCATTGCCACATTGTCCTCGACCTTATACGTAATTAGCCATGCTCAAATGCATCTCATCCATGTGTGAGAAAAGTGTGACATGGACTTGACCAGTGCACACTTGCATGGCCACTGGACCTTTGACACTTCAAATGAGGAATGTACATCACTCAAACATTTATTGGCCAGCCACTGCAACTCCTGTCTGGAACACAGCCTCATGCACTCATCCATGTTCACTGGCGGCCATGGCCAGTGAATGGATAACTCTCACATCATCTACACCTTGGTGTGAATCTGTGTGAATCATGATTTGTGTTCACAATGCACTATTGACACGCATGACACTGTGAATGTGTCCAAATAGATGTGACTTGCATGCCATTGCCACACTGTGAGATCAATGTCAACCGCACCACACCACGCATTTCCCTCTCTGAATACAGAACATGTGATGGAAGTGATCATGGCACTATTACTTCAGTACACATGGATGGGTGAGGGGGACACCAGCCATCTGTACCACAGCATTTGACAGCATATCATGTGTAGATGGAAGCAAATGTGACATGCACACAGCACTCACCTGATATGGCTGCATAAGTGTCCTTGCCTCCCACGCCAACCACCTGTTCACTGTTGAGTTCACTGGTGACCTCTTCAAATGTAGTCAGCGCCTCCTCCTGTGGTGATCCACCTCAAGTGGCCTGGGCAGAAGCCATCTTTCTTCCATGCTACACCTTGATCCATCACATGAGGTCATTCATCCTCTAGTGGACCTCTGGCGCAGTGTGCATTGGTGTGGTATAATTATTATAATTATAATTGTTCTTTTATATATGAGTGGGTTCTAAGAGCAAGATCAGGATCCTGACCTGTGTTGTGCTGCGTTGTCTTGTTTCAAAGACAAATGCGTTGCACCTGAGCAATCCTTCCTCACCACATCCTGACCCCTTGCCACATCCTCCATCGCTGGGCCACAGGAAGGGAACGGCCAATTTAAGGGAACAGGACGACCTGGTGTTCAGCAACGTAATCAGTGAGGATTGTCAGCTCCTCATTTAAAACATGCTTCTTCTTTGGATGATGCCTCTTTCTGCTTTGCAGGCTGGCCCCTCTTGCCACTAGGGGAACATGGTGGTGCAGGGGCACATGTAGACTCACCACCATGTGCAGCAGGTGGAACCTTCTTCTGCCCTCTTCACCATCCTGATCATCTCCATCTTTGCAGAACTCACCCACTCATGGTGCGGTTAGTACAAAGTAGCCTTAAATTTGGCCTCTAAATCTATGTGGCACCACTCAAAAAATACCCAGCTTCCCGAAACGTGTATTGCACCCCTATCAATGTCGGTCTCCTCGTACGAAAGGAACGCATTTCATCCCCCATCTATCTCTGTCCCTGTGCAGGACAGGAAATGCGATAATCATTCAACCCTCTAAATGTCTCAGTGTCTGTGTATAACATGAAATATGATGCCCGTTAAGCCCCCTAAATGTCTCAGTCCCCACGCATGAAAGGAAATGCGTGCTGCACCACCTAAATGTCTCTGGCACTGTCAATGCAAGGGCATGCATGGAATTAGGCGCGCTACATGTGGCGTGTAAATTATTCACTTAGGCCCCTTCCTCTGATATTCACAATGCTGCCTCGTGAATCCATGAGAGACACCTGTTCCTCCAGCCTTGTGCCATTTCTTGCCTCCTCCTGCCCTAGATTGCCTCCAAACTTTACCATCTGCTTCAGCATGGTAGTGTCTAATTGACTACTGACCACCAGTACTGCCTTGGAGTGCCTGCTATTCCCCCATTGCCTGTTCCCCTGTGGCTCAACTTTCAGGCTCTGTGACCACCTCATCTGCCATCTTGGAACTTCTACCCATCTGTTCTACCACCACAGCTGCACAGCACGCATCGTCAGAGCCCAGCTGCACCACGCCAGCTTCAGGGTCAGCCAGGTCCACTGCATTGACCAGCACCCCCAATGTGAGGATGCGGGCTGTCAGCTTCATCGCCTCCGAAGTTGGCATCTTGGCTGAGCATGTTCAAGCCCATTATAACATCCTCTTCAACCTAAAGAAGCAGCTTGGGATGTGCAGATGTCAGAAGATCTTGGACGAGATCACTTCTGCCATCAATACAGAGGGGATGGCAGTCCATACCATGGACCACATTAAGAAGCCCTGGGATGACTTCAGGCTCCGAGCCAGGCGAAGGCAGCCCTCGAGGCAGATGCCACTGTGGAGGTGCACCATGCAGGCTGCCATCAGGCAGTCACCCATTTCTTCCACTCCAGGTCCTGGAGAAGGTTGACCCAGCTGTCCACAGCCAGATCCCTGAACTGCAGGCATGGATCCAAGCTACTGGTGAGTACCCACAGGGTGTGCTTATCTACAGTGTGTGTGTGTTCTGCATGGGCATGCATGATTTGATGTAATCTCTTCTGTACTCAGCATGTGCGTTGCACAATTCTTAACCGTCATGCAGCCTCATGCTGATGCTGGTCATATGTGATGGAAGACATCTGTGAAGTGGACCGGCATAGGTATGTCCACAGTCAGTTCTTGTTAAGAACATGTGCTCGTGTGCATGCAATATGAGTTGCTGACAGCAAGTACTCAGACAGGAAAGTTTCTAGATTGAGATGGTTGGGGCATGTGCGGGACATTCATGCTTGACACATCTATGGGTTTCTCATTTGCAAATGATGATTACATCCTCCACACTCAGCAGCTGGGACTGACACATGTGTATGGATGTCTGATAATAACATGTTGGAGCATTGGGTGCCTGTACATGGTGCATTCTTACAGGTCACACTGGCAGGGATGCATGTTGCTAGATGTTATTGGATGGTCAAGTGCTCAAGCAGGTCTCGTAAAACCTCTACGCCTGCTCGCATGCCGATGCTGTGCAGAATCAAAGACGGACTAGCTGTAGAGGTCCTGCCTGTAACAGGGTAATTTGACAGCTATGGTGTATCTAGCAGCAAACTATGCTTGCATGGGGAGGTCACCCAGACTGGCTATACTCCCATGCATTTAGCGGTTTACCACCCTCTACGATTCTGTATTGCCTTCAGGGGCCATGCTTCAAGGGGGGGGTCTTTGCCGGGAGGCCAGGTGCATATCCCGCCAGTGATGATTCTGATACCTTGCACTACTAGTTGGCAGCTTTCCTCACCCAGTCATCTGGTAGTGGCCCATAGGAATGTATCAAAGGTCCAGATGGCCGGCCAGCTGTGAAAGTTCGGACAGGCTACAATATGAAATGTACTTCTGTTGCGTCTATGAGGAGACAGGATACTTTTGGCCAGACCTACTTCTCTGTCACCTAGGGTACAGATTTCAAGTAAGCATAATTGCCTTATTCCTAATTATGATACAGAGCTTGTATGGGTTCTGTCTGTGCTCCCCTTGGTTGTCGCTGCCACACCAAGGCTCTTCACATCCCTAGGATGGCCAAGAGCTGTGCCCCACACAATGTGCCAGCAGCGCTTTGTCTGCTAGGGGAGTTCTTCAGAGAAGCCAACTTGATTTCTGGGCCAGCAGGGTGCCTTGCCAAAAAGCGAACCTGAGATGACTTGCACGTCAACAACAGGGCAGCCTGTCCATCTGTCTCCCCACAGTGCACCCGATCATTTGGCACACTTTGTCCATCTAGGGTTGTACTGCTTGGCCAGCCTTGGCCTTTGTTACAGAAAATGAGCTTCCATCAACCATCAGACTGTGTTGAATTAGGAGAATGCACCCAAGGGGAGTGCCCCCTTACATGGGTGGCTCTCCCCTCCAAGCAGAGCAAAGACGCAGCAGCCTGGCAGTTCCCCATTGGTCATGTCGGAGTAGAAGGTGGGTCGTCTGTCCAGAGGGCCTGGTCGCCATACAGTGGGAGCAGTCCCATGTGAGGCATGCCTTTTCTACCTCTCAACCAAGCTTGTTTTTCCACAGCAGTCCTGGTCAGCGTCTCTTCCGCAGGTGCTGCCCCACCATTCCCCACACAGGTGGTGGAAGCATGTGTAGCAGTTTCCCCCCCTCTCGCACACATTGTGCTTGGGCCCAGCATCTCCTGCCCACCCATCCAGCTGTGCTATTGGTGCCTGTGTGACCGACACAGCTCCCCAACTTGCAGCATTGGGGCATGCTGTGATGCACAGGTACCATAGATAGCTCTGAGGGTGTGAAGGCCGACCCAAGGCTAGCAACCTGAGCATCTGTTATCTGACTTTGAACTCAGATCCAACATGGCGAACCACTGGCTTGAATAATATTACGGAGTGGATGAAACCTAAATGACCAGGTTACCCTCATTAATGGTGAGTAAGGACGGAAGTGCCCAGTGCAAAATTTGCCTTCGGCAATGGATGCAGGAAATGTGTAGTTCAGTGGCCAACTCCCCAGCATCACTCAAGGGGCACAAGTCCTTATGATCCAGGCTCAACCCATGGATGATGCTATGCCAATAGTGTCTCCCAGCACAGTGTTGGAAGCTTTAGTCCAGGACCTTGGATGGTTTTATTTATTTATTAGTATTGGTTATGTCTTAACCTTTACAATAGAGAGAAACAACAGAAGAGAAATCAAAAAAATAAAACAACATTCACAGAAGTGAAAACAGTGAATTCTCATAATGTGTCAAACCAAAACTACAGTACTTGTTAAGTCATAAAATAGAAAAGCACAATAATATTAATGCAAAAGATTCCTCATACAGTATCATAAAACATAAAACTTAAAAACATAGAACGTTATTACACTAACATATTCAATGTATCTAAAATTGTTATTGTCATTTTGCATTTATATAGCGCCTTATATACCATTGGTATGGTCTGAAGGCACTGGTAGGTTGAATGCCCTTGGGAACCGAAGTTCAGATCAGTAGAGAGAGTAGAGGGAGTCAAAAGGTGCGGTGAAAAACAAAATATTCAATCATCATTCCCATTTCTGGATTCATCACATTAAATAACAATAATAATATCTATTCTACCTATGATTTAGTGGAAAGGTTCAAAAACTACAATATATAACTGATGTATCTTAGGGTCAGTTCCATCTCTATTTTTTTCAGTGATTTCCAATTTACAGGTATTACTCAGAAAACTAACTACAGCTAATGTACATATTCAGTATTGTATACAAACTTTTTTAAGCATGCGCTCCCTTCTCAATGCGATGCAGTCAATTAATTAATTCTCCAATGTTTCGGTCAATCCCCAGATGCCACAAAACCTACACAGTGTTCGAGTATCTTTCCCCCTATCCCGCACATCAATGATCTCCCCAGTCAACATCACATTAAATCTAAAGCGCATGAACTCATACCCCGTGCGCTTATCCGGAAATAAGGTCAGATATGGCTGCCGGGTCCCCCACACTTTGTGTGAGATACCAGCTGTTTATATAAACGTGTTTCAAGAAATTTCCCAGTAATACTCCAATCCATAAATTCAAAGAGTTTTTTAACTTTGTACGGATTGAAGATAAGAAGGTTGAGTGATACCCCTGATTTATTTAGATATTCCAAGCAATCAGCTTTAAGGTTTATTAAGAAGCCCAGAAAGGTATTATCATTACGATAACTGCTTCCCATCAAAGCATACAAGGTAGTTTTCAGGCTAATGATTAACTTCCTAAACAGCAAGGCCCTTCTCCACATGACCATACTTCCAATGGATACCAAACCTAGTTCATAGCTTAATGCAACCAAGGGAACCCACTTAGGTAGACACTTGAACATGGACCGCAAATAGGACAGCTTCATATTTTAATAATTCTTCTATGGCCCAAGGGGGGAAGAACTCAAAGCCATAACAAATCTGGGGTATTATCTTGCACTTATAATATTGCTGGGTCAGTAAAAAGGAAAATGTCCAATATTTTACATCAATCTTTTTTAGCTGTACTGATAAGGCACCAACCTTCCCTTCTAGGTACTGCCTGTAATATACTTTCTTTTTATAACCATATATGGGATATCCTAAATAACGAATGTGCAAACTTACCACCAGTTTTATATGGTTCAAATACCATGAATACTTCTGTGTATAGGGCCTCGGGTGTAATCGTAAGATCACTGTTTTTCTGGCATTAATCAAAAGACAGTTAGAAAGAGTATAATCACTAAACGTACTAAGTAAACATTGGAGCCCTTGCGGCGTCTGATCAAACAACATAACATCATCTGTGTAGGCTGTCCAACTGATCTTTATTCCCTCTATCACTGGTGGGGCGAAAGCTGTGGCTTCTAATACGGCACCAGCATCGGAAACATATAGATTAAAAATCGTTGGTGCAAATACACAGCCTTGTCACAGACCATTTCTTGTATTAATAAGTATAGATAGTATTCCAGTGTTGTTAAGCCACACCTGCAGCTTGGACTCCTCATGCAGATGGAACAGGATCGAGAGCAGAGAGGATGGCATACCAATTTGGCTTAATTTAACCCAGAGCAGCCTTTTCTCTACCATATCAAATGCTATTGTGAGGTCAATTGACGCAACATAAATGGGGACACTATTAGGCTCCCAGGCTTTTTCTTGCATGACATTCATCAGAAGGCCCCCAACATCAGTATTGAAATCTGGACAAGATATCGTTGGTATTTGCCCACTCCTGAATTTGTTTCAAGACAAGATCGGAAAATATCTTTGAATCAGCGTCCAGTAGTGCGATAGGCCTATAATTAGCTGGACATGACTGATCGCCTTTCTTATATACTGGCACTATATAAGAAATATGCCAGGATGCTGGAGCATCCCGAGATCTTACAATATCTTTGAAAAACATAAAAAGGATTTTAGACCACAGGTCTACATTTTCTTTGAAAATGACGTTTGCTAGACTGTTAGGCCCGGCTGCCCTGGAAGGAGAGGCCTTCTATATCAGGACTTTAATGTCCTCCTGTGTGATGTCAAAATGCCAAGCAGTGTTAAGAATATGCACTGGAAGCGGATAATTAATCTTTATTGGGGCATATAAAGCTCCAAAATGGCCTTCCCATTGATTTTCAGAGATTGCCACAGACTTCATAGAAAATTCAGATATGGTCTTATGATTTATCAGTGCCCAAAATGATCTGGAAGTATTATCCTTAAGGCAGAAAGCGTGTTTTCACCGTCCATCTGATAAAGGATAGCATGGTGTGTCTTAATTTTGATCTTCCATTTGTTTACTTTTTTTTTGCACAAATTTTCCACTGGGTGAAAGGCCCATTTTGTTAAGATGCCTAGGCTCCCTTAATCTAGTTTTTATAATGTCTCACCGTCGCGTAATAAGTATGCATATGTTTTATGTTCCTGCGATTTACTCCCACAGGAGTCACTGTGTTCTTTATTATACTTTGGCCATAGTGACAAACGATGTCAGCGGTATATAAAATTAACTTCTTCCGAATGTTCGTGATGTTAAAATCCAAAAGAAAAACTGCATTAGTTTTAACCACATTGTACTTGTGCCAAATAATTTGTGCCCCAGCTGTATTAACCTGGAGGGAAGCAGGGCACAACCCATAGTTTGTTTTGCCCCAATCCCCTCCAAATTTCAGCTCCAATACCTTTTGATCACTACAGGCAGTCCTTGTCAAACTACATACAGTTGCCAATTCCAACAGAAATTTAGAGAGAAATATATGATCTATTATAGTAGTGAGATCTCCCCTAAACCATGTAGTGTGATCTACAGTATTACTCAAGAGATCTCTGGCATTGCACAGACCCCAATTATCAATTTTATTTTATCATATATGACCCTGCAGCATTTTCGTAGTACCTATCAGTGGTTCAACACAGCTGCTTAGGGAGTTCATTGCTGATCTCAAAATACCACCAATAACCCCATCTGTACTCTCCTGCCACAGGATTTCTACATTTAAGTCTCCTGCCACTATGATCATAGGTTCCGAGCATATTTAATGGCATTCTTCCAATATACATCACAACAGGGCCAAAGATTCTTTGAAATCAGTCTTGAGACTCCAGTAGATGTTTACCACCAAAATATTACATAGACCCAAGCGATTTGTTTAATTGTATCAATAGTGCCAAGCACCACTTAGATATCTGAAAGACCTTTAACACAGTTGGCCCGAAGTCCACTCAAATTGCGGTCGAAATACCCCCAGCCGGTCTACCTCATAGATCCTTTGTTGCCAGTACCGAATGAACTATGTAGCCATCTAAAACATGGGCAGCTGTTAACCATGTCTCTTGTAAACAAATAATAGAGTTTACCATTAATCCCAGGCACATTTCAGATGAATTCTTTAAACACCAATGCCCCCTGGTATTCCAAGACACTAGGGTCAAATTACCAAACGTTTTAACTATTTGGTTTTAGTCCCTGAAGTTGGGAGATGGAATCACGTAATGTAAGGGCAAGCCACCTTAGACTGGATTCTTTTGACTCACCCCTTTCAGTGGTCCTTCCCTCTGTGCCCTTAACCTTATTTGAATTCCTTTCCCTTGGGTCAGCTGACTGAATCCCTATACCGGGATCCATGGGGCCCCTATTAAAACTCATATCTGAATATATGAAATGACTCGGCTTCCCGAAGTACAGCCTCCTGTATTGTACCAGAGTAAAACATTATCTGTGCATAGTTGTAGCGTCTAGGGTGCACAAAAATGTTTATATCGCCAGAGGAGATTACTAGGGATTTCATTAAACAGGACCAGAATTCTCCATCGATTTAAAGAAGGAGGACCTCCATAGGGAAACAGAACACTAGGATTATCTGGATAGCAAGGGGGACTCAATTGTGTTTCTTCCCCTAATGAAAAGATTGTGGGAGTTCTCAAAACGATCAGGTAGAATGTTAATGGGTTGTTTTTCCGTTGGAGAATTAATAGGTGGTCAATCATCATCAGTCTAGTCCGTTGCCTCTGCACATGACTGCACACAATCAGTGTTTCAGTTCCCACAGGATTTTGACCAAATGCCTTTTCGTGTGTGGACTGCAGGTTGCATACCTCAGAGTGTTCATCCACCCATATTTCTGTCCCTTTGTAGTTTTGGATAGGGAACTTCCCCTGTATTGGCCGTGGACTGGGTGCCTAAGGATGTTCATCTAACATGATTTTCATGACTTTCCTAATAATACGCTCCATCACTATGTCCCTCGCCTCCTTAATCTCTAACTCACGTTTGTCCCCACCATGCATAGACTGCTCATTCCATCCCTCAATCGCACCATCATCCTTTTTAGCAGGGAAATTGTTTTGCTAGTCTGGGGCCATTTATCTCGACACACTCTTTGTCATCAGGGATCCGTACATAGATGACAAGGGGTGGACTTCTATAATCCACCAATTTTGTGGGATAGGAAGTCTTTATTAATCCTATTTCTGCTTCAATTCCAATCCCTGTCATATTAACTGGGATAGGAATTCCAAGTGGTATAGATGGAGTCTCGTTGTATTCTTTAGTGTTATTAGTACCCAGCGTTATCCTCATACCTTCAGTATTTCCAGTTAAATCATTGGTGGGTTTTTTAGAAAAGACATTTAGTAGACTGGCCTTTACATGATTATCCATCTGGGGTAGAAGAGAACCCCCCTTTGATTTCCCTCAAGGCGGCTTGGTTTTCCCTTGTTTTTCATGTTTTCTGTTATTGTAGCTACAGCCAAGGTGCCCCCACCCACTTACATATGATCTCATCTTCCCCATCTGTATCCGAATTTGCCTCTGTGTGTGAGATAGCAGTATCTTCTTTAATATTCTTCACACTCTTATTCAAACCTTTCCCTTGCTTCTGTTGATTTTTATTATTTTTGTTGTGACCATATAGGATTTTGGTGATTTCCCTTGGATCATGTATGAGTGTTTTTGCAGTGGTACATTATTGTCTTCAGTGGCCACCCCATTAAGGGCATACTTCAGCTCAGTATTCATCCCAATTGAGTGTCTCATAACTTTTTCAAAGATTATATGCGTATATTTTTCCATTTCCACTGTAGTAATTAAGCTTTTAATCAATATCGTGTGCAGTCGGAGTTCCGTTAATATTAAGCTATTTGTTGTGTCAGCTGTCACCTCCTCCCAATGATTACTCCTTGTCACGTGCTGTGCTGCAGATATTTCCCATTCCGCTTCTTTCTCCAAGGGATGTTGTGATAATGCTAATAGGGAACTATCCACAGCAAACGAAAGCGGCAAAGTATCCAATGCTGGGACCCAGAGGCGTTGCTAGGGGGGGGGCTTAAGGGGCTATTGTCCCGGGTCTTTTGTTTGTAGCCCCGGATAGAATCTCAGGGGCTACAACCAAAAGGCTAGCTAGCCCCGACTCCAGACAGTCGCAATATTAGCATAGCCCCGGATCTTTTCTAGACCTAGCAACACCCCTGCTGGTACCCCAATCCCAGGTGCACTCTCATTTCCCTGCATAGGAGACAGTGCAGAAATTTCAACGGGTTTTGGATTATTACTGTCCCCAGATTCAACCAACAAGATAGATTCCTCTCCCGCACCCTGTCCCTCATTAAGATTCATCATAGCAATATCCATAGAGGACAGCAGAGATGGAGGGAGGGGTAATTCCATCGCCATTCTCATTGTTCCTCGCACAGGGGTATAAACGAGTGGGGCAGACAAAATCTCATCATAGGCACGTACCGCTGCCATCATTTCCCTTCGGGTCTTTGGACCTGTCCTGTTATCTGTATATTTGGCATGTTTAACCTTCTTCATAGCAAAACCAGGAGGCTTGCCATCAATTGACCCGTAAGAGCAACTACCCGGGGCCACAAAGATTTTTCATTCACTTACAAAAGGATCACACACTCGTAATGAATGCATCTACCACCATTGGACCCCCCCACTGCCCCCCCCAGGGCACCAAAGATGCAAATATTGTTCCAGTAGAGTTCAGAAATGTTATCTCATTCTTACACATATTATTAAGAAACACATTTAACCAGCAGCACTGCTCTGCTGAGATTGGAAAGTTTCAAAGTCAGGTCAAAGCTTTTACAGTGTTGGCATCGTCTGTACCCCCTCAAAATTAATAGCACCTACCATGCAGGAGAGATGTATACACTTTCCATTATTTTGCTATCCCAACGCTTAGTTCCCCTTACCTGCCGCCCCGCCGAACAGCTCAAAAGCCAAACTTTCGCACACTTCCAGTGCGCACGCACAGTGTACGTGCCCAGAGTTGATGTAGAAGCAGGAGATGGGAGTGTGGGCCAACGGGCGAGACTGCAGGTGGAACTAAAAACACAGAGGAGAGGAAAAAAATTAAATGGAAACTGAGCTAGAGACAGAGGCAACACAATGCTCACTGCAAGTTCGAAGTCCCAGAAAGAGTCTCTTCAATAGAGGTCTCTATATTTACTATAAAGGAGAAAGCACACGGGTCTGTCCAAAAATCATTTCCACAACACAAGATGTTAGGGAGATTTCTCCAGAATGGCTAATTTCCCTTACCTACTGAGTCCCTCAGCAGCTTTGCTGGATTTCTAGGATTTTATTCACCTGGTAAGAGTGTGAGCCTTTTTTCCCACTCTTACATGCGTTTTGCTGTGTGTTTTACATTTTTGTGTTCATAGACTGTGGAGCCTCACCTACTCCATAGGCATTCTCTTTTTACTGTGAGTCACATAGCACCTTTAGGGCAGTGAGACAGGGTTGTCTTTTTCAGACTTCCCACTTTGAACTCCATATTCTGGGTCTGACTACTGTCTCTCAAAACATGTAAAGTTGCCATTGACTTTATTAGTCTTTTTAAATTCACAGACCCAGTATAAACTATCTTACATAGAGTACTGGAAAGGGTTAATAGTAATCACTTTTTGTCTGACTCTCATGGAACATTATTTTGTTCCCCATTCTTTAAGATTTGGCTCATGGCAGTGGTATCTACCATATTTTTCCCATCGCGGTCTATGAAAATAGCCTTGGTACTGTTTTAGGCTATGTTAATAGCCTCAAACTTAAATCCGCTGGACCCCATTTACTTTTATTTGGTTCCGAATGGATTTATTCGCCATTTCTTTTTATAAAGGTCTTTCTCGTGTTTTACTCTGCGCGTCAAACCAGGTTTGGTTCCTTTTTTCACCGTCCTTTGGCAGGCTTCTACACAAAAGCTCTCCTTTGGCGCCTGAGAGTCTGGGTGGACAGGATGTGAGGACCCTGCTGTTTGAATGGGGGAAAACTGCATAAAAAGCAGGGCTCTGGGACTTGGATGGCAGAGTCGCCACTGGATCGAGAGAATCAAAGAGATGCTGAAAGAAGATGACCCCTACCACGACTGAACCTCCCGGTGAAGCCCTGCTGCGGGTCCGAATCTCCAAACTTCAGAGAAGATCTGCAAAGAATCTTCTTCTTTTGAGCTGGTGGGACCAACCAGTTCGCCAAACACCAACCAAGGCCTCCCTCACCTGGTCGAATTTGCTGTGCACAGCTGCAGTGAACCGGATAGCCAAGAGGACCGGGCCCTGCTTGGGTTTTAAGGAGCGCACATTTTATTTGTTGCTTTGCTCTGCTGCTGGTTTCTTTCCTGGGCAGTGGAGGACCCTCCAGTCTTCCTACTTCGTGTCAGTCCGACAGTCGCTTCAGGAACCGTGAGCCTGCAGGATCTGCCAGGAACTTCTGCCTCAGCTACAGCCTTCTTCTTCATTCAAGGTACTGTTCTAACCCAGTTGTTTGTTCCGTACGACCGCAGTGAAAGTGTCTGAAATCTTTCACCAATCCGAGGGCTTGTCCTTCTCTACTCTTTTAAATAACTTTTCCTTCGACCAGCTTCTTTTCGAACTCTTGTCAAAGACTCAACCGCAAACTACTCTGAACTGCGTGATCCTCTGCAAAGACTCTGAACCATTAACATTGGCCAAGCCTATTGATTTTAATCTTAGTTGTAGTAAGCCTTTTCTAGAATGCCCTGCCTACTTACTTGTTGGTGCTGCTTGATTCTGAATAAACTTGTATTTCCCTCCCTTTTTAATTGCTGGATTTCCATTTTTCTCACACTTCATTTTGAGCTTAACTTGTCCAGAATTCATTGGGTGTAGTGTAGAGTATTAAGAGTGAGTGTGATTTTTCTGCTGCTTTATTTAGTGAACTGTTTTACAAATGAATGTGTAAATAAATGTATATTCGTTTACTCAGAATCCTTTAGTCAGTGTTTGTTTAAACCATAGTAATTGCTGTCCTTTGTGCAACTGTTGATGCTGCTCACTTTACTCTTGAGATAAGTCTGGCTGCTCAACCATCGCTACCACTTCACTGTGTAGTCTTAATTGTGTGTGGTGTTCCAAAAGGGTACTGCATATGATTCTGACTAAAAGCCCCCAACTGCCGGCGGCGGTGGTACTTCAATGTCAGCAAAATTCCAAGCAGCTCAGAATATACTCAAACACTGCTCTGTGGTCTACAGCCCAACAGCCACACTTTCACACACTTCCAGTGCGAGCGCCCACTCGATGGCCTGAGTCGCCGCTGGCCTGGCTGTCTCCCATCTTTGTCTGCAGCCAGGCTCCATAGGCCCCACTCTGTGCAGGCATAATAGTCTGTGGTATGTGTCTACCTGTGGGATGGACGTGTGGCATGAGAGCTCGAAGGGCTCCTCCAACCTTGGACCGGGGCGCAAGAGCAGGTGTGAAGAAGCAGGCCTGACTCTAGTCAGACTCATAATTTTCCCTACACATGTGTGACTGTATTCATACTGATTGCAGGGCATGGGTGTGTCTGTGTGGCAGTTGCTGGTCGACTCATGCTGGCTTCTTGCTACTGTTACTATTGTGTATGCCACACATACATTGTCACTGTTGAATGAGGACTCTGTTCTTTGTTCCCTTTTCCACAGTTGCTGCGGCTGGCAAAAAGGGCACAAGCAGTGCTATGGAGCAGCAAACGAGGGACAAGGCCTTCAAACCCAGACACAGACCCCCGTCATGCACAGTTCACACCACCTGTTCAGAGGGTGATGTGGCTTGGGTAGCATCAGTTCCATCAGGCAAGGCTGCGGGGGGTGAGTTCCAGGATGTCATTATTGTTGGGGACACATTGGCAGTGGTGGGGCTGGGTGGTGACTTAGCCACACCGTGGCCCAAAAGCATGGATGCCAAAAGCATGGATGCTTCTCTGGAGGAAAAGGGTTGATGGAGGCAGAGGAGGAGGCCATTGCGGCCCAGCACATGGGGTCAAGTGGGAGCCACTAGGGGGGCATGCAGGCTGCACACCTGGCCCAGAGACAGTAGGATGTGAAGTGTATCGTGGAGGGGTTGGCACAACTTCCTATCCCAGCGTCATCTTCTGCACTGCTGACCACCTTCTATGAAGTATGTCATGATGCCTACACCCAGATTGAATCTGCCCTTCCGGCTGGTGTGGCCATCCGGGTTGAGGTTCTACCCTGCTGATGTGTGCCTTGAGGTGGCAGGTTTCAATGCATGATGCTGTGCAAGAATCCTGTGAGATGCTTGTACAGCATCATGAGCAGATCAGCCACCTCTTGGCACAGTTGGCAACAGCACTTCTTTCCGGTGGTCTCTCGAGCTGGCCAATGCAATAGCTCCCTCCCCCTCATCTATCCTTCACTTAGGCCGCTGTGCCATCTCCTACCAAGGCTTCCAGTGCACCAGTCCCACCATCGCATAGTCTGGATGTGCCAGAATCCCTGGTCGATGTGCAAGTCCAGAAAATGTCATAGGAGGTGGTCGCTGAGCCTGCCCAGGACCCACAAGTGAACAGGTAGTGGAGGTACAACAGGCACTTGAGGGCAGTGCAGGTGTTGTACTCCTCTGACAATGATTGCCATCCAGTCAGAGTGAATACCTGCACAGTACACACAATGCCAGGCAGCAGCAGATGATGACTGTAAGGAGGCAAATTCTTCAGGGCACTGCCAGTAGGAGGAGACAATCTGGCAACAACATGGCACAAGTGAGGCAGGAGGCCGGACGGCTCCTACAGGCCTTGGTGTCAACCAAGGTGAAATGTGTGATACAGCAGGAGGTGGAGAGGAAGTGGGCTTGTGATGCAAGTGTAAGGGCCTTGGCCGAGGTGGAGGAGAGGTTAGAGGGGGGACATACTGCCATCCTGGGAGAACCTTGCAGTGCAGCAGAGGAGGTGAAGTCTTAGATGAGGGATGCTCTGCAAGCTTTCCACGCAACAATGGAATACTGCCTGCAGGATGAAGAGGTAGAGGGGGAATCAGCCCTGGTTGAGGCATTGTCTAACATCACCACGGACTAGCCTGCTGCCAGTTCTATGTAGTTCTTTAGTTGTAGACTTCATTTAGTACTTCTTTTTTATCCATGGATAAATTTCCCTTCCCCTTTTTTTGTACATAGTTTGTATTTTAATACAAGTTTTTATATGTTTCTACCACACTGCTTGACGTTTCTTTTTCCACGTGCACTTTTTGTTTGGCCGTGTTCTTCAAGTGTGTCTGTCCTATGGCTGTCATGTGGGTTAGAGCTTCACTCTCTGTATTATGTTGTTACTGTAATGTTTAGTGAGGGACATGTGTGCATGTTCTGTGTGCCCAATGGATGTTGCATCCATGTTCCATGAACATGGGTGCTCTATTGTGGTGGTGGGAAAGTGAAGTGTTTTCGGATTCACGTGTTTGATAATTTTGTAGTACAGGTGTGTTTGTCTATCGTGTACATGGTGTAGATGGGTGTGTGAAACATATAGGCTGTGGTTGACTTTGTAATCCATTGGTGAATTTGTTCATGGGTGCTTAATGATGTTGTTTGTTGTTAGTGCTTGACATGGTTGCATTCTTTTCATTAATTTTGACATGTGTTTCACATGTAGGGGAGGTACCTTCAGACTG
This sequence comes from Ambystoma mexicanum, assembly GCF_040938575.1. Lineage (NCBI taxonomy): Eukaryota > Metazoa > Chordata > Amphibia > Caudata > Ambystomatidae > Ambystoma > Ambystoma mexicanum. Next base: position 358,972,592 of record NC_090928.1, read on the forward strand.
TTGGAGGTGGTTATCTGATGCCTTTCCTTGTGCAGGGGCACTGTGTGTATGGTGTCAGTGTGCCAGAGTTGTTTAAGTGACATTCCTGGTGTGTGGGTAATGGTGTGAATGGGGGATGCTTTTGGTGATATGTGAACATGTTCTTAATAGTGGTTGGGGTCTCTCTTTGTGTCTCTTCTTCGTGTGTCTTGCCATATGTTCCACATGGTTTAGATGTTTACTGTATCTGGTGACAGCTCATTCACTTCTGTCCATTCGCTACTGGAGGTTCAGTTCATCGTATGTTGAGTTCCTTTCTGAGTGTTCTTTTGGCACTTGCTAGTCAATGTGGATGTGCCCACACTTCATTAAGAGGCATGGCTATTTTGCATTGTGTGTGTTGAGGAGGACGGATGTGGCCTCACTGTGGATCAGTGGGCTACACTCATCACTTGTGCACTATATCACATGTACATTGAGTGGCCACAGTGCAGCTGGTGCAACAGTATGGTGTCCTATTGATGTGCAGCTGAGTGTGGTCCTGGATTCAACAGCAGTGCTCCCATGTTTTCATGTTGGAGGAGGATATCTGGTAGGTGTGCTTCATGGTGGACCCAAGCCAGTGAAGCTGAGGTAGGTAGGAGCTCCCCAATGTACTTGGCCGAGGGCGGACTTGAGGGTACTGCCTGAGTTTGGGGCAGCGGTCAGTGGGGGTACTGGGAGGAGGGTTGACGTAAGAGTGCTGCCACAGATTGGGGCAGAGGTCAGCAGAGGTACTGGGAGGAGGGCAGACTTGAGAGTGCTGTCTGGGGTTGGAGCAGAGGTCAGTGGTGCTACTGGGATGAGGGCAGACTTGAGGGATCTCACTGGGGTTGGGGCAGAGGTCAGTGGGGGTACTGGGATGAGGGTGGACTTGAGGGTGCTGCCTTGGGTTGGGGCAGATGTCAGTGAGGGTACTGGGAGGAGGGAGGACTTGTGGATGCTGCCTTGGGGTTGGGGATTAGGGCACAGGCCAGTGGGGGTATTGGGAGGAGGGTGGACTTGTGGGTGCTGCTTTAGTTTAAGGGGACTAGGCAGAGTTTTGCCGGGGTTTGCGGGTGCTGCTTTGATTTAGGGGGATGAGGTACAGTTTTGCTGAGGTTTGCGTGTGATGCTTTGGGTTAGGGGAGCGGGCCGCAGTTTCGCCAGGGTAAGGAGGTGCTGCTTTGGTTTAGGAGGACGGGCCGCAGTTTCACCACGGTTTGTGGGTGCTGCTTTGGTTTAGGGGACTAGAAGCAGTTTTGCTGGAGTTCGTGCATGCTGCTTTAGTTTAGAGGAACGAGGCACATTTTTGCTGGGGTACTCTGGGCTGATTTGGTTTAGGGGTTAAGGCACAGTTTTGTAGTGCTGCTGGGACGAGGACTTGTGAGTGACAGGAGAGGAGTGGATGTAATGGCGATTTCTTGTAAGTAAAACTTGATTACTTTTTTACATGGGTCTGGCGCAAAGGTTGTTTGACAGCGGGCATTTGTGTATGCCATGGAGAAGTGTTGTGGGCATTCCACTCATTATTGTTTAAACTGCAGGTCTCTTTACTCTTTTGAAAAAAGCCCATGAAGTCTAAGGCAGCCTTTGCAGGAACATTTGTCGAAAATGTTGGGATCTGCTCTTCATTTGCTTGCAGCAGCAGAACCCTGGAGAGTGGCCCTCGCACAAATCCATCTACTAAACAAAGCAAAACAATAGTACGCTAAAGAACAAAGCCACAAATGTGACTAACACTAATATAGTAGGACATTATAAATCCCCAAATGGTTTGCATGGCAAGACGGGTTTCCTGAGTAGGTCATGCGGGACAAATAACAGACAGTCTATACTGCCAGTGGTGTAACCAGCTTTGGAACTCATGTTTCACCCGAGCAAAAAACAAGGAGCTATGAAACTCTACCCACTGTATCTCTTTTACTCTATGAGACAATGGGTGAATTACCCCAATTTAAGTCGTTTCCCCGGAGGTCTATTAATTGGGCCTAGGACTAAGGGGGAAGAGCTTACAACAGAGGGATATTTTTTAATTGTCCAAGATATGGGCCTCTTTCAACTTTAGAAGGAATCGATTGACTGAGCAAAAAAACGAACCCTCTGCTCATGAGTGTGCTTCTATTCTAGAAACACTGCATCAGATTATTCACACACTGTGACGAGGAAATAAGGAAATGAAGCACAGAATTAGATGGCACCCCAGTGAGACCATTTACAGCTCACAAAAAATAGCGTACATCATTTTCATTGTATTCCCTTTCTTTCTTGTTTGTGAATGCACAATTAATGAACGTAGAATCGTTGAATAATTACAAAGTGGATCGGAGGGGAATTATGCTTCCGAAAACGTTTACTGCTTCTTTTTGTCTTGCTAAGAAGGCTGAAAAAAGCACTGTTATGCTGAAAGAGTGACTGATGGTACTCTAATGGAGTAGTTTTCAGGTGGGTTCGTGAAGCAGGAAATGTAGCGTGGTTCCTATGGCAACACCATGATAAATGGCCTAAACCAGGTTTATCATTTTCACCCTCGAATATCGTTCAGTAACTCTTTTTAAAACTAAACATTTTAGTAAACGTTGAAGTAAGAGTCATATGTCACTATCATTAATATTATTAATTAGCAATACATATGGCAATAAACATGCACATTTTAATTCATTTCGAGATTTCATGTTCAATAAATAAAGTACACTTATCTTTTAACACCACTTACAAAAAGTTCAAATATTCAGGGTTTTGTGCGACACAGAAGCCAATCACAAACTGCAGTCAACTACTGCCGGATATTTAATAAAGGAACCATTTCCAGATTAAAATAATTACATGTGTAAAAAAAAAAGATGGAGGTGCGCAATATGCATTGCAAAAACGTACATTCGGTTCTTCTGTACGTACTGAGCATGCTGCTATCAGTCTACTTTAGCGCGCATAAGAATATTAATATCCATGGAATCCTACTGCATGAATATTACAGAAAGGTTGTGCATTACGCACATGGGCAACACAAATGGTATTCACTCAATGCATTTTTTCACAGTACGAGAACTGGGGCAGAATTTATACTGCAGCAAAAATGCTTTGAAGGAAAAAGCTTTCTGTATTAGTGCATTATTTTGCTAGTGCTGATAGTATTTGAAATAAATCAAGTCGTTTGCCTCCTATTCTCACTATATGGAGGATTTAAGGCTTGATCCAAAATGCATTTGTCTTCATTAGAATCACTCCTGTTTAAGTTTGAAAATATCAATGTACAAAGTAAATTGCAGGAATATTTGCACAACCGGCAGTGTGTAAGGTTTACAGTGGTTGATGCAAGGGTCGTGTATAAGGACAATTGCGTTGCAGGACAGGGTGCTTCTTGTGGTCTAAGTCATCAGGGTAGGAGAATGACAGTCCAAGCCTCGCCCCATGAAACCTGAATTGGTGGCACGGTGCGTGGGGAAGTGGGTCATGTGCAGGCCTCTATTTTAAATCAGTTAACACAAATGTATGTGAAATAGCAGTTGAAGCTAGTTGTGTAGGAGTGCAAACTATTGATTTGAAAGAGAGTTTACCTCCGAGTACTGAATCAGTACCTAAGAGGCTCAGTTCTGCTCCAGGCGCTGTGGATGACTTAGAGATCAAGAAGGGGAAAAGTGGCAGAAGTGTATCAAATAAGAGGATTCGGGGGAAAAATCAAGTGAAACTTCAAAATACTAAAAAAACTCCCTTTGCCGCGCACTAATAAGCAAGCTGCTAGGATGCTTTCCCGTTCTATATTTAAGCGACCATCAATTATAGCTGCCTTGGAGAAAGTACCTGTTAAAACATTGACTAATCGGTTATACATCGCTGGTGCTTCTGAAAGTGCACCTATTGGGGGTGATATAGTTTTACTAGCGGACCTATCGCTTTTGGGACGGTGTTAGTGTGTCTGCAGAGCATTTACAATCCACCTCACATTGTGATCAAACTGTTCAAACATATTTTCTCCTTCTTGGGTTAGCCCCTCAAATAACTTCAGAAATTCCTAACCGCCCTAAAGAAATTATTACTAATTCTCAACTTTCTCACTTGGTTTATCTGCGTTATTGGGCAGAAAATCACTAATGTCCCCTTAGATTTTCCTTTGCCCCCTAGAATCACAGCCCCCATCCTCCTCAGGCTGAGAGTGGGTTGGTATTTGGAGTCAAACACTTGAACGCTTAGCAAAGGAGGGACACATTGATTTGTGGTGATCAAGTTTATAGTGTCCTGAGAGAAACAAAAGGTCCTGAACAGCTCAATGAAACTCTGTCCTAGACTCCCCGTTGGCCAAAGGGCAGCTAGGAATCCTGGCACACACTCCTTTAATAAAGAGCATGGAAAGCCCCAATCAACCCAAATACTGTAGAAAGCATGCTCCCTGGAAATAAGCAGGTAATGGTGAACTGCTTGAATATTCTGGGGAGGTACATACACTGCGGGCGAAATCATTCAGACACATTCACAGAGTAGATTTACATATGTTAATTTGAAAATTGTTGTGGAGAAACCTCATGAAAGAGGTTCAATCATTGCAGGGATTTGGATTTGATATATCCCTTTGGTCATTAGAAGGTCCATTGGGGGATCCCATAGAAAATGGAATGAGGGGACAACATTTACCTAAGGAGATTTTCTCGTTGAATCAAGGTCAAGAGAGGCGACCAGAGGCAGTCTGAGGAGACCGAGTGGCCTGTCTGGCAGCTTCTCCTCCGCCAACTCGTCCCTGTTCGATTGTTTGGAAGGGAGAATTTCGGAAGAAGGAAAGTTTGACAGGTGAGAGTTAAACTTTGAGCACTGCAGCGCTGCATAAACATTGTGCATCATTACACATCACTGAAACCAAAACCATTTAATATGTGTTCCTTTTTCTGTCATAACTGTGGGCCTTTGAGCCAACCCTGGAACTGATCACCTATTACTCTCTTGTGGTCAGTCACTGCGGGTTACTAGTGCCTTTGAGCCGGTCTCGCCCATACTTGCCAATCAGTATCAGAGACTGTGTCAAAGCAAACAGTGACTTGCTTGCTGCAGAATGCAAAATCATTTCTCCAGTAATTTGCGGAGCTTGTACACATCAAGTCACCTAAAGCAGTTACATAATTTCACGCAGCTACTCTCTGCGCAGTGCACTGCTAGATGACGTCATAAGGGCACCAGAATCAGATGATCCTATGCAAAGTCAACTCAAATCCACAGTAAATTGCTCAGTTGAAAGTCACCCTATAAATAGTTTCCATCACCCCAATGCTTTGAATACTAATGAGCAGACTGATCTGGAGGGGGCACGTGGCTCCTCTCCCAATGTTCTGTGCACAAGGTCAGCACAGATCAGGGGTTTAGAATGTACACTAACTGCAACAACAATGAAAACAACTATTACAGACTTCTTCCCCAGAAGAATATGTCGCAGCGCAGTCTGGATCAAACGGATTTGTCAGAAATGGCAAACCTACCGCTTGTCGCAGATCCCAGATCCTTGAGAGGGGTCTCCCAAATGCCGTTGCCCCAACAAATATAATAGAATCAATTGACTCCATTGTCTTTCATGCCTCATTAATGACTGCCCTATCGCTGAGTACAATCTTGGCCCAGCCATCAGGCTTTCAAGCAGGGGCCCAATTGGCCTGAGACATTCCAAATCCCGAGATAATAGGCTTGAATGAGGCCCCCAAAGGCAATCCATGGGGAACAAAGTGACACAATGCTCACAGATTTACATTTCGTGCTAAACTATTTGATAAATGTATTTGAACTACGAAGAGGTGAGATGCAGACACACACAGGACTACTAATGGAACTGACAAAGGACGTGAGTGTGTAAGCTCGATAGTTGGTTCAAACACTACAGTAAACTCTCTTCTCAACAATAATTTAGTCGAATTGAAACGAGATATGAATCAACGAACTCGAGCAATAGCAGACTTGCAGAGCCAATGGTTGGTGTTGCATAAGTCTGCTGAATCTGTAAGCATAGGACTGCTGAATCTGAAAGAGACCCAGTGAAATCACTCTCTGAAGAAGTACATCAGGCAATAAGATTTGGAGCCTCAAAAGAGAACAGTGTTCTGCCGAATTCCACTCAACAATTTGATGACACTCTATTGTCTGAATCCATCAAAGAAGAGTTGGTCTGTCTTGTTCAAATATCTGAGGAGCTTGCCAAACAAGTGGAGGTAGTACCCAGTCCATCTCACCTGTCTCAGGAGGTCCACATAGAACCACAGATCAAAATCCGTAAAACAAATGGTAGAACCAAGAATAAAATCTGAAAGGTAGTACAAAGAGAGATAACTCATAAAACAATGAAGAGTGCAAAACAAAAAATCAAAAAATCCTGAAAAGAAAAAAAGTAGCAAAAGTCCAGTTTGTGGCTACCATCATAACATCAACAAACAGTATCAGTAGAACTTCCCAGAAGAAACCAAAGAAGTAAAAAAACGCTGAACAGCAAACACATTCAAATAATATATTAGACATTACAACTACAAGCTCAATGAGCGAAGATGTAGATCGTCGCTCTGGATGCCGACCTGCTGCAAAGACTCCCTTACACTTACACGTGAGTGTGGGAATCCTAACAGATAAGCCCCAAGCAGCAATAAACTTGGCCTTAATTTTTCTACGAGAGAAGTGCAGGCCCACATTTTCATCAGACCTGACACGAACTGAGCAGACAACCAGATCCAGAGGCATCTGGCGATGAGGCACTCAAAATCTGATTGAGTGCGCCAATGGCAATGTCTGATGAAATCTCCCACTCTAGAAACAGTATCATGCAAATAGAAGACCCAGCGCCAAGCCAGTGGATGGTAACCTGCACACAAACTTCTAGCCTGGAAAGTCCCTCTCAAATAGACACACGCACTGAAAGACCTGCATTGTCAAATGAAAACACAGTCCACTCAATGGCAATGTGTGAAAGAGTGCCCAGACTCAACAATGAATACTGCGCCCAACTATCTCATCCCTTTGCAATTGCAAAACTGTGGATGAGAAGTACAAATGGGCCAAAAATATTGACACCTCTAAACAGAACCAGAATCCTGAAAATGTTTCATGAAGTGGATGATCTTTTCCTCTTTGGTTCCAATGACATTGAATATGTTTGTTTTCCCAATTCTCCTAACCCACATATCGTGTAAATTAGATTGAAGGCCAGGCTAGGAGCCAACACAATTCTTTCAGCTGCCCAAGTCTTCGTAAAAAAGGCCTTGAGGTATCAGCTGAGCCTCTAAATGATCAACAAAAAAGTGTAAATAATACATATGAATGTTATTCAATTGTCAACACGTTTGGAGGATCTACCAGGCTCATGGATTCACAAATTCTGAAATCAGAGAAGAGAGTCATCACAAGAGCGAATCAGTTTTCTATTCAGAAATTGAATGTCTGGGCAATCGTACCTAAAATAATCTTGCAAGTTTTTCAGAAACTGGGGTTAGCTGAGGAGTCTCTCTAGTCACTCAGGAGATTAAACTGATTGGGTGGAACACGAGGGGCTGCAGCTCTTTCAAGAACTTAGAAACCATAAATGAGATCTTTAATAATTAACTTTAACTTATTTGCATTTTTAAAGCGCTCACACAGCCCGCGGGCATCAAGGGGCTGTTACAGGAATTGTTTGTTAGTTGCATAATTGTTTTTTTGTTTTTTTTTGTTGGTCTTAGTTGCATATTTAAAATGCGCTTAAATACCCAGAGGTGTCTAAGCGCGGACCCGGGCATCGAACCTGTGTTGCTTGGTGTCGTCTTGCTTCCGAGGCGAACACGTTGCCGCTGAGCTATCCTCCCGGGACAAAAAGGTCAATTGAATAGGACTAATACTACCAGTATTTTGGTAGTAATCAATATATATTGGAACCCCAGGAACTCCCCCCTTATGGAATTTCTTTCATCATTGGGAGACATAGTCACTCAAACCAAAATGACATATGGATCAGTGAGTATCATCCTGAAAGGTGACTTGAACTCAATCGTAAAACAACACACGACCAAGAAACCAATATCCAACGGCAAACACTGGCTTTCCTTTTTGACTGATTGGAATCTTTATATGGCCAATGGAAACCTTGAGTGTGATGTTCCTCCAGCACTGACTTGGAGTAGAAGGTCTAAGGGTTCAACGATTGACTATCTTTTCTTGTCAAAGGCCTGTTTGATAAATGCACCCACTTCCAAGGTAAGGAAACAAGCTTAAGTGATCATGACATGCTCACTGAGATATTTTCCAATTAGATGCCAAATTATGCAAAAATAACATCTACCTACGTCTCTGTTGATACTACCAAAAATCAATTGGTTAAATTTGGTGGGGGTGGCAAAAAATGGAATAGGGCACTTTTGAATACTGCTATTTCGTCCATTGAATCTGAATTCATATTCCTATGCAATCCCCACTCGTTTGTGGAATTTCTTTGGACCATCAAGCCACCCACACTCTTGAGCAAGAAAGTTAACCCCACACACCCTCACATCTTTGATGAAGACACACAGCATAAAAAGAAAGAACTAAGAAGAGATATTTGTATGCTAAAATACAAATCATGACGTAGAGATTAATCTATATTAAAAATAAAAAAATACAGGCCCCATATAGAAATTGGTCTAGGTCACAAAAATATCTTCGATTGCAAAAGGATGGTGAAAAATTGTTATGCGCAGTTGGTAGGGCTAACTCCAGAAACCTTTGGTCATTGATAAATTCAAGACAAACTAGTCAATGTATTCTTCAAAGTAATATAATTGAGGAGTGAGCATGGTACAAATACTGTTCATCCCTCTATACATTACCTAATAATGGGAGTTAACAATCACACAAGATATAATAACAGAACAAATAAAAAAATCATCAAGTTCCAGGGCAGCAGGGCCAAATGGGCTCCCGAACCAAATATTGAAGTCGGATAGTCCATTATGGTCATACACACTGTTCCACTTGTTCAACAAAGTGGTTGAGTCAATAACCGTACCAGAATCATGGAATGGGGCTATAATAATTCCCATACATAAAAAGGAAGATCGAGCTGATCTGATGAACTATTGCCCAATCACCCTCCTCGATGATGATAGGAAAATCATTTCAGGCATAGTTTTTAAAGAACTAGAACAATGGGCCCAAAAAGGAATCCTGTCAAAACACCAAACAGGCTTTTGCCGTGGACTATCAACATCAATAAATGGTCTTATAATGAGCATGGTCTCCACCCCATCAACAATGAAGGGAGGGTCCTCCTTGTTTGGGGCGTGGATTGACTTATCACAGTCCATTGATACAATAAACAGAGCATGCCTATGTTTAAAACTTAAACAGTGGGGCATACCAGCATCACTTTTAGCAATTGTGGTGGAGCTTCATGAACAATCTTACTTACGGGTGAGATTAGATCAGTGTGGGACACTGTCTGTACAAATTAGTGCTGAAAGAGGAGTGAGGCAGGGTTGTATACTTGCCTCATGCCTCTTTAATCTATATTTAGCGTATATGGCCAGCAGCCTTGACAGGTGCGGCTTGGTGAGTCCAAAGATCGGCTTGAAGCAGATACATTGGTTGGCATATGCGGATGGCATTGTGTTGCTCGACTACACCGTGCTGGGACTCCAGCTGGATGCCTTGGAGGTGTACGCAAGCACCAATGGAAAATAATATCACTGAACAGGCTTATTTTAATACCAAAGGGAAATCTGATATAAATAGCATTCCTCCTATGAATTCTAATGAATATCTATGCAGTTTAAGATCATATGCCTCAGAAATACTACAGGAATGCAATTGTACAGAAGGGGATTTAATATGTAACACCATGCATTTGAAAAGACATCTAAAAAGAATGCAATGGATAAGAACTATAACAGAAATGCACACTACCATATTTCACCAGTCTCCACCTTCATGCAACAAACCCAGCCTCCTATTGGGATACCAAAACGCTTTCACAACTAAAAATGTAGAAATAACTTCCTTAGGTTTCGTTTGAATCTCATTCCAACAAGAGAAGTCATATCTGCAATTTGTGATGCCATCTGTGATGTCATGGGTGTTAGTTCTTGCAGTGCAGAGGGGTAGCGTGAGTTATGGTTGCTTAACTGCCCATAACTTGCACATTTCTGGGGTTTTCCGCTTTTACGTGTAGCCGTAACGTCCCTGTAACAACGTTTGTTCATTGAATTGCATAGGTTTTTACTAATGCAACTTAAGCATAACGTCCCTCTAAGAATGTTTTTTGTCAGTGAATTTCATTGGTTTTTTAGCAGGATACCCTTAGTTTGTAAACAAGAACTGTGCAACATATTACAACTGCTGGCACCATTTAAATGCGTACTGCAGTCGTGGGCTATGCGTCTGTTTGCGGAGATCATGTGGCATTCAACCTGCTGAGGAAGGCAGGTGCTCTCTTACATAGTGGTACCAATCACCAAAAGCAAAGAACATAGACAAACAGCACCATGTGCAAGAATTGCCAAGGAAAATAGAGTAGGTTTGCAAATTGTGTATTTATGAAGCAAACAGGACAAAGGTATAGGGAGTGCACCATAACGGAATACATCAACAACAGAAGTGACGTCTGCCTTCACCAATTTTACTGCACTGCTACTCTTAAGGGGAACAAAGACTGAACGGCCAGAGTAATGACTGGAAAGTGCTAAAACCTGAATGTCAATAAAATGTAGTAAGGAAGGACCCTAAACTTTGTGGACCCTAAACTTTGTCTAATAATTGCACAGGTGCTGCAGTATGCAATAGTTCAGAAGCATAATGTGTCTTTTTGTAAAGCTGCAATGGCAAGCACCTTAGAGTGGCAGGATGAACATTTCCCTCATGACGCAATGACTTTCTATAGTAACCCTATTGGTACGCACAGTGCTGTGAACTGTAAATTATGTAATATGTATTGCTTCATGTACACCAAACACATTGGGTCTCATTACGGCACAGGCGGTAAGTTACCGCCTGGGTCGTACCCTTACCACCATGGTGTAAACTATGTTTACACCATGGTGGATGGCGGATTTACTGCCCCATTCCAAGGTGAGTGGGGCGGTAAATCCCCATTTCCCATTTTACCCTTCCCCATTCCCATTTTTGCCCCATAGGGCATAATGGGAGTGGGGAAGGCGCTAATTACGCCACCGTAAATTACGGTGGCGTAATTAGCACCATGGTCCCTTAGCGCCATGGATTTTAACGCCTGCAAAAAGCAGGCGTTAATATCACCATGGCGCTAACGGACCTTGTAATCCGGCGTTAAGGGTCGGCGCCGTTTACGCGCCGTTAACCCCTTAACGCCTGATTCGTAATGAGGCCCATTCTCTTTTCGCTAAGAGAACATATTGGAAAGGAAAGCAAAGCAGTACAAACAGCAACCCTTCCACAGCAGCATACAGGCATAGGAAAGGAAAGAAACTCTGTGCATAGGAACCCTAGGAATATACCTCGACTCCTCCCTAACCTTCCACAAACAGGTTAGCTCGATGGCATCCTCTACGGCCTACACATGTAAGCTCATAAGAGCAGCCAAACCCTTCCTCTCCACCCACAGCTGCACTACACTTGCCAGAGCATTGGTATTATCCAAACTGGACTATTGTAACGCCCTCTACATAGGAGCCACCAAACAAATCACCAACAAAATTCAGACGCTACAAAACAACGCCCTTAGGGCAGCACTCAATATTCCCAGGAGGGAACACATTTCCAATATCAGGAAATCCCATAACTGGCTCAGCACAACAGACAAAATCCTGCTTAAAGTAGCATCGCTCACCCACAAATGCCTGAATAATGCTGCCCCACGCTATCTGGCAGACAGAATATGCAAACACAGCCCCATCAGACCCACCAGAACCTCCAATGCTAATCTGCTCACCGTCCCCAGGTTTAAACGCACTAAAATGGGTGGCAACAGCTTCCAGGTGAAAGCACCCCAACACTGGAACTCCCTACCACCATCGCTCAGAACTCCCCAACCTTACCCACTTTTTAGACGCAACTACATCCATTGGTTAAAGAACACGCACCACTAACACCTCTAACACCACACGGCTGCTCTCCGCGTTGCATGCTTTAAGAGAATCTGTTAATTTGTAATACTAAACTTGTATATATTTGTAATTCTTTAAATACATCTACTGCATTCTCTCCTGCCAAACTGTACACATGTTCCTTCATCGTCACACTGTAATTATGTAATGTAATGTATAATTATGTAATGTAAAGTATAAGCATCCTGTAACCAAGCTTTGAATCACCTTGCTGCTCATGCGCCCTCATACCCTCGGGTCTGGTGCGCAATACAAATGAAACTAAACTAAACTATAGGGAAATGGGGTGCATGGAAGTCAAAGTGGAGAAATTGGTGAACAATTGTGCTGCTTTAAAGGTTGCGTACAAGTATATATTATGGACAAAATGAAACAGCACTGGCAAACCTGCGTGTGTACTCCTTCCCCATGTGGGAGCCCGGCATTCCCTCAAAAACCATTTAATGGGAGACGTTACGGTAATACATCAATCTCATCCTCCCCTGACAACCAACTTGTGCAAATCCCCATTTCCCCACAATAAGTATCCACTTCTGCTACCCATTCCCTTTACAAATGGGGTGTATACATGTGTAAGTAAACGGTAATAATGAGAATGTTGCTGAGTGTTTGTGTGGTATTCTTTTTTTACCTGAAATGGAGTTCTGACTCAGCAGCACACAGACCTCGTTGCAATGACCGCAAGTAAGAAAAAGGTAGGTGTCCTACGGACACCGCAGCTGTCTGGCCTATCCACAATGACAATGGAGTCATCCGAACACCGCCAGCAGGCTCTGCATGTTTGCATGTTGTCCACCACCTATCAGTGCGTGTGGGAGCGGACATTTGTGCGTAGTGCAAATACACGCATGTTTATCTGTTCCTCTGTGTCCTGGTAGCATCACCACTGTGCAGCATATGCGAAGGAACGTTAATTAGGTCGGGGCGTCTACCCACGCTCTATAGGTAGCTATACACATACACATCCCACCTGCTGTACCCTAAATTAGCCAGCATCTCCCAAAACTGTCAGCACACGTGTTGTACACTTTTAGTCAGTAGAGAAGACACAAGGGTGTGCATAGGACACCCATGCACGTGCGCACAATGCATTTTACCGAAAATGCATCCAGCAAACAGCCGTCCCAAAGGAGGACATTGGCGACATCACCATGTGACCGCACCCATGCTGCGTGTGGGCCCTTATTTTGGGGACAGGAGCCGGACCCTCGAACAGCGGCAAAGTGCAGGGATCAGCAATATACAGAGTGTTTTTCAGAAAGTACACGCTTACAAACACACCACAATGTGCCATTGCACATGTATGTATATCTTGGAACAATGTAGGCCTGCTATCCAGGTGAAAGTTGTCTACAGCAACCCTACAAAAGGGCACACAGCAGAGGTGCTGTGCAATCTGTTTGCAGCTTTTCAGAACAGAGTAGCAGGCCACATAGGTTTACCCTGTAAGTAATGGTGCACCAAATCTGCTGTGCTACAGTGCGTCTGCAACTAATAGCAAACATGTCAGTCCGGCTGAGTACGCACATGTAGGGTGTCCTGACCCACGTTTAAGCTACCCTGCTACAACATTTGGTGCTGTGGGCTTAGGAAATTCAAGATGGCGGAAAACCCACATGTGCGCCGAAATCCAGGAAAGCTGCGCAGTTGTGCGCACACCAAAATGTGTTTAGAATGCATTAATCCAAGAAAATCCCAAAGTTGCATGCAGTGCCAACAAAATCCTCTAGGCGGCACTAGCGGTCTAAACTCTGACTGGAGAACTGAGTGCAGTTGCTGTACAAAGGGATTTGACTTAGCTGACTTCAAAGGCTGCATTTTAATTAAAAATTAGCCACATGCTGTTCCCAGAGGCCTGAAGCCTGGGAAACCCTATCACCTCAAGAGCTTCACACCAGGAGTTAGAATCTCACATGACCTCTTGATTGATAGAAGGCAGACTGGCTGGGAGCTTCCCAGAGACCACACAAAGGACCCTTTCCTCTGAAAGGAAGATGTTAATTTTGTCTGTTTAATGTCAACAAAGCCCTGCCTGCCCAGAGGACTGACCCACCCAAGTCTTGGAGGCGGACCTCAACACTCTGAGGATTGAATTGGAAGTAAAATATATATTTTACAAAAACACTGATAACTCTTTGTAATCAAATGACAGAAATGTATAACTTTGAGAGCTTTAATTTAAAAAATGTACCTTTAATTCAAGGCCAAATTCGAATTTGTGTGATGTTCTGGGGCAAAACCCCATTGTTTATTAATATTACAGACTCCCTGTTTCAGCTAGACAAACGAAAATGCATTGGTATGTGGGTAGATATGTGAGGAACAGTTGTATAAAATTTAATGAAGATCCAATGTTGTGCAGCACATGAAAAAGTGCTAGAAGTGGCCGTTTTTGAATGCAAGCTCCTAGGAAAAGCACATTTGGACAGAGACATGGCTAAATTCAGCCACACCATGTATATGTAATTTTAAACAAATGTGTACCTGTGCAAATATGTTTTTAGGTCAGATATAGATTGTGTGTAAAGTTGACAGGGGTGGGTTCTCTGTATCATAAACAGACCTCATCATGATGACACTTCATTTCATTCCCCCAATCAAGGGGACGAATGAAAGCTGACCAATGACGATTGAGAGGGGCAAGTCTAGTGATGCAACACACACACCCATTCTCAAGAAACAGATAAAAAGCAGAGAGTCAGGACACATAGAGAGATTCATTTTTCATCTGCCGCTGAAAGCTCTGCCGGAAAAATCCATACTTACCTCCATCAAACTCCAGAAAGCCAAACTAGAGACTTCAATCTATCCAGAGCAGAGAGACCCAAAGAACCGGTGCCTAGCAGAGACCAGACCCCTGTGAGCAGTTCCAGAGGCCAGGCGCTGTGAGCAGAACCCGGAAAGACCTGACCAGACTGAAGTCCGTGACCAAGTCGCTTTCCTGTTCAAAATCTCTTGTGAGTACTTAGCAAAACTCAGAACACATCTCTTAGTTTAAATTCATCTAATTCAATCTATTTAACCTAAGTAGAACTGCCTCCTAGCTGTCACCTGTCATTCTAGCTGCAAAAATTTGTCACTTGTCATTTTGAAAAAGTGTGCGTTTAAAATTTACAAAACCAAAAACGACCTTTACTAAATTACTCATATCTCCGCAACCGTTTGGGCTAGAGACTTGCAATAACTTTCATTTGGAAGCTGAGATCCCAGGCTTTTCTAGGACCCCAAAACGGTAGAGATAGTCCTTGCGGTTCCTTTGTAATAGCGCTCGGCGCATCCGCGAATTTGCCGCGATTTGCAAATTTCTTCACGTGTAAAAAGACAGCAGTTTTGCTTCCATTTGCCAGAAATTCGTTTAACCTGCTAACTATCCCTGCATCATTGCTAGTGTGAGCCTGGACTAATATTAACTAGATACCACTCATCCTGAACCTCTAAAAGGGAATTAAGAGCGTTTCCAGCATATTTCTCATTCATTGCTAGCACCTATCAAAGCATTTGCCTGTGATTTCAAAACTCCTATCTGTTTTCTGTTGTTTAAGCTTGCTGGGGTGAACTGAATTACAGTTGATTGCATTTCTGAGAACTGTGTGCTTCCTTCCATTCCTTGCATCACATAAAAAGGGGGGGAAGGGATTGCCAGAGAAAAGTGATTACATTGCCTGTTGAAATCATATTGAGTATTTTCTGTATTGCATTTTTATTCAACCTTACATCCATTTGAATTACTAAAGCATCCTCTACCACATTATACTTTGTTCCTATTTACCAGTGTGCTACCTTATCCATTTCATGTCAACTCATTAGTGATTATAAGAAGTGTGCTAGTGCCAGATTCTCCGTTGTTGATCTTTATCATATCAGATTAAGTGTGCTATTCAAGTATTAATTTATTATAAAGTGTGAGATATATTTTTTTTAATTTATCAAATAAATCTTTTAAACTTGCAAAACAGAATTATTTCTTGGCTCAGTGGGGTCAGGGGGATTCCAAGAGAGGGGTGTCATACAAGGGTAGTCATCCAGAACGCATGAACTGGACCTAAAGATATATCAATAAGGGTTTTCATTCAGTATTCTAGACTAGGCGCTAACTTAGCTGTAGTGCTGAATTGAATCCTCTTACAAAGTGGGGGCTCGTATCCGGGATTCTGGGTTAGAATACCACTTGTGCAGCTTAATACAGTGTGCTAACTGACGGGATACATACATCCAGTCGGATCACCACGCTGCATTACGCTGTGAAGCATTCCTCAAAAGGGACACTCCAAGAAAAGTTCTGTTCTGCAAAACTAAAATACTAACTTCTGTAAGTCAGGACAGAGACCAATCTCTAGAATGACGACCTTGGTAGATATGAAAATAGCCAGAGAGCACTTCTTACATAAGTTATTTGTGAGAGGTGAGTGGACTCACCAGGACCAAACAGTCTGGTTGCAGGCCATCATGCAACAGGTCACGGAAACAGGGTCAGATATATATAGAGATCAGGGTCCATTACACGTGGCCCTGAGTGAACTATATATGGCTCCTAAGGCCAAAGATGAGCACGACAAGATTGTTAGGATAGCGGCATATTTATATTTATACATGGGAGCCATACAGAATAAATGTGCTGAAGGCCATGATCTGGCAAAAAGGCAACAGATGGCGTTAGAGAAGGCCCAATCTGATCTGGACTCTTCTGAGCAAAGGCTGCACAGAAGCCAGGAGTCAGAAAATGACAGCAGACTGTACATCACTAAAATAAAGGAGGATATGGATGTGCTGCAAAAGGAAAAGTCAGAACAGGATACCAGATTTCTGGCCTTGCAGAAGGAACACCAAGAAGGTTTGGACTCCCTACTGCAAAGCCAGAAAAAGCTGGAGCAACAACTGGACTTCAACAGGGTATGTGCTGAGCAGGTAGTCACCCTGCAAGGCCACCTAGATAGAGTGAAGGAGGAGAGCAATAAACTGATTCTGAAAGACCTGGATACCCAGGCAGAGTTTGATCAGGAGCGCCAGAAAGCTGGTGCCTTCCAAAGGCAAAGGGACGACCTGGCGGCACAAATGCAGGCTCTTAGTCAGGAAAGAGACGCCTTAGGCCAGGAAGTCTGCCATTTAAAAAGAAAAATGGAAGAAAATCACCTGGCCCACCAGGGGCTGGGTGATCTCCAAAAAGAAAACCAGAACTTGGTAGAGCACACCAGAAGGGTGGAAGATGCTCTAGCAAGAAAGGAGCAGGCCAATAGGGACATTGCCCAGGAGGTAAACCTCCTGCAGCAAAGACTGGCCCAGTTCTCCAGGACCAACCAGGAAGCACAGAGGGAGAATGAGGCCCTCTGTCAACACAATGATAGGCTCCAGCAACAGGTAGCGATGCAGGAGAAACTGATAGAGTCGAGTAAGGCCTTAACAGAGGAACTGAAAGCACAAATGCAGGCTCTTGCATTGCAGCAGGGAGCAGGGGCGGATAGAGATGAGGTCCGCTGGGAAAGAGAGATTCCTGACCATAACCGCAGGAGCCCTAACACCAGGGGCCTTCATCTCCCCCAGTCCCTGGACTCTACCATCCCCATGTCCCCTGGCGCACATGAGCACAGGGCCACAGGGATGGCAGATTACTATCCAGCCAGAAGCATGGGGCTCATAGGCCAGTACCATCCAGGAATGGAGGGGTGGGCATCCGGGTATGGGCACCCAAGTACAATACAGTTCAGTGGGGAACCCCAGGAGAGTAGGCCCATTAAGGGCATCCTGAAAACCTCTGCCCAGTTAGGTCAGTGGAGGGGGTACCCATCAAATCCTGGCAGCAAGGAGGAATCTGAAGACTCCTCTGAACTGCGCAGGACACAGGAGACCAGGTCCCCACAGTCTGCCAGCCATTCCCAGGCTCGCAGAATCCGGGAAAACCTGGAAGAACAGACGGGAACCTCTGGGAGCAGTGCCTCTGAGTCCGACGAAGAATGGACAAGGGTTACCCGAACCAAAAAGGCCAATAAGGCAAAAAGGGCCTTGCTCAAGGACCCCTTAAAGCAGATTAAGGCGATCAGGAGCGTCATCACGCCTTACCATAAGAACGCTAAGTATTCTGTTTGGGAGCACTTAGAGTTGTTTGAACAAATGATGGAGACTTTCCATTTGAAGGACAGCCAAAGCTGCATTCAATATGTAAAGTGGACCTTCTCCCCGGAATACTCCAGTTTCTTTGCGGGGCTGGAGGACCAAAATCATTTAAGATGGTCCACCTATAAGGCGGCCATCCTGAAACATTTTTCTGTTCACAGAAATCCTCAAGAGGCTCGCAAGGCAGCCTACAATTTGCAATGTGGGGAGGATCAGGCCCCACAAGAATTTGTGCAGGAGTTAAAGCGGGCTTTTGCACAGACCACAAGAAGGGTGCGCACGGATAGCCGTGAATTTATCAACACGTTTTTCCATGCCTTGCCCAAATATATCATGACCCAGCTCGTGAGGGATTTTCATGAGAAAAGATCTTTAGACTGGGTCATTGAACAGGCTACCCGCATCTATGAGGTGCAGAAGCCCATAGAAAATAAAAGCAATGCCCAGAGAAACCCCAAAGCCAACAGCACCCCTGCTGCTGCCAAGGTGGCAGAGGTAAAGGTCACCCCCGTTTTGGATTTGGAGATGGGGGGGCCTAAAAACCTACCTGCACCTAATAATGCTAGGCCCAGAAGGCCCTCGGGCCAGTCGCAGACAGGGAGCAAGGGAGGCAGCCCCACAAATGGGGTCCCTCGCTCTCCTGACTACGTAAGTCCTCGCTACAAAGGTAACAGACCCATCCTGGGTTATGTGTGGACTCCTCCAGCCCAAGGGGGGGGATCCAGCCAAGCACCTAACCCAGGGAACTTCCCTCCACACTTCCCACAGGAGGGCAGAAAATTACCAAACCCTGGGCAGAACTTTTTCCCCAGATATCCACCCGACTTCCAGCCCCAAAACCATCCATCCTTCTTTCCCCAATTCCCTGAGCCCAGACCACTGAATCCGGGAGAGGGGAGGCCAAGGGTGGAGGGGTACCAAAATCTTCCCAACCAGGGGTACTACCAGAGGAGGGACAGCTACCCTTCCCGGGATCAGCCCAGGGGAGAAAACAGGGCCCCGTATCAGCCTGAGCGGGTTTCCCAGTTAGAGCGCCAGGTTCAAAACATGGCGCGGGATATGGGTCATATACTGAGGGCACAGCAGAACCCTCAGATCAGCATGCCGGCGCAGAACGCACCCAACTCTGGACCTGGTGCTCCAGAACAATGACGGGGGCAGCACCCCGATAAATCACCGGTTCCCAGGGAGGAGGCACAAAGGGAAGGGGGGTGTAAAGCCTTGGAGGAAGCTTCCTTCCTCACTTGTAAACAGCCCCTGGAAACCCAGGAACCGGAAACAAAATCTCTTGCCCCTGAAAGTCTGCCTCCTAAGGAGCAGAGGGGGGGTAGGAGAAACAAAAGACCCAAACAGACTCAGTTTGAGGAGGAGGTACAGATCTTCCAATTTGAGGGAGAGGGATCCTCAGAGGATCCTGG
This sequence comes from Ambystoma mexicanum, assembly GCF_040938575.1. Classification (NCBI taxonomy): domain Eukaryota; kingdom Metazoa; phylum Chordata; class Amphibia; order Caudata; family Ambystomatidae; genus Ambystoma; species Ambystoma mexicanum. Next base: position 358,992,162 of record NC_090928.1, read on the forward strand.
GAAAAGGATCTTCTCCTTCAGAGAGGGGGGAACTCCTCCCAAAGAAAAATGGGTCCCTAGGGATGCAAATCCAGACTGGGGAGATGTGGAGACTGAGCTACCGCCGCCCACCATCTCATCCCAGAACCAACAGCAAGAAAATCCCCTGGTTCAAACCCATCCTGGCGACTGCCTCCAAAAAAGGGGGGGCGGCCCAGAAACGGAGCCAGGGGAACCCATAATGGCTCTGATCTCCAGTTGCAAATTTTTTCTTTCAGATTCCCAAGACTCTCCACAGAATTCTGCCCAAATCTCCTCGCTAGCGATGTCCAAAACCAGAAAATTAGCCCACCAGTTGTCCAAAAATGTACATTATCTGTGCCCCCTTGAGGAGAAGGAGGGAAGATATTATGCCCCGGTACAAGTACAGGGGCAGGGTACAATCTCGGCACTGGTGGACACTGGATCTCAAGCTACCCTTCTGTCCAGAAGGGCCTTTGATGAACTGAATGCAGGAAGGGGAGAGAATTACCAAATTCCTCTCACCTCTCTTCCTGGACAACTGCAGAACTTTGACGGGAAGGAAATTCCCGTCGAGGGGACGGCAGACTTGGACATTAAGATCGGGCGACACAAGTTGAAACACCCGGTCATAGTTGTGACCCCAGAGGGCACCCCTTGTTTACTAGGGAATGACCTCCTGAGAAGGTTGTCACCCCTAATAGATTGTGTAAACAAGGTCCTCTGGACCCAGACTAGCCGACCAATAAAATTAAAACAGAGTGTCAACCATATTAGTTTAAACGGCACATGCCACATGGTTGAACAAAAATCTGACCAAGTAGAATTTCACTTCCAGAACAACCAAATTCCAGACGTGACGGTAATAGCAGTAGGACAACAGACTGGTGATGGGGGGTCCTCTCTATTTCTGAAAATCAACCTTCCTTCCAGTCTAAAGTGGTATTCCACGCTGGAAGGAAACACTCTGAAATTCTATACCAATCCACAATCTGAAACTCCCACTCCTATAGTCCAGAAAGATGTGAAATCAGCTCAGAGCCTGGCTGATATTCAGCAAATTGGAGAGCAGTTGTTCATCCCTGTTCAGTTAAATGATGGGAAGGACTCTGTTCTCGCTCGAGTGTGTGTGAACAACGGTAAGAGCTTCATCAGCGAAGCCATGTTTCGCCAACTCCCAAAAGAACCAGCCATTCCCACCTTCAAACTGATAGACAAATGGGAAATGGACCGGGAAGTACCTAATTCCAAACATCTCCTGCCAAGCAGGTGTATGCTCAAAATCTCCATTGGCAACAAGAGCATAGTCCATAATTGTTGGGTCGTGCGAGACGTCCCTGCCGCCTTTTACTTAGGCAGTGACATTCTCAATCGCTTTGCCATTAGTTTGGACCTAATAAACTTCAAAGCTTGGTCCCGATTAGCGGATAATCCCATGGGCTTTGATGATCCAGAAAAAGCATTTAGGTCAGCTCAATTGCTACCTTATGCAGTTGAAATTCAGGTTAAAGAGGAAGTCACCATCCCAGAAAGGACCCGACAATTCTCCCTGGAAGTGAAAGTTAAAAGGGGACAAGAGTTGAAAAACCCTGATGCTTACATACATCTAAATGCTTCTCTCCAACAGCAAGGGTTGGGGGTAAACCCGACTCCATTAGTCAACATAGAACATGACCCCATTCTAATAGAGGTGGATAACAGCGACTTAAAGAGTATTACTCTAGCCGCAGGCACCATTATTGGAATGGCGGTTGATGACCGACATTTCTCCATTGATCTTGTAAATGAACTGTTAGGACCCATCCCCAAGGACTGTTTTGACAGTGACAGTGATGACAACGCAACACCAGACAGGATTTTTACCCGGCATGGGGGGAACTTCCTGGTGAACACTTCCTGCCCCTATGGTAAGGAAGATGTGACTTGTGACTTCAGGAGGGATGAGGTGATTTTCCAGGTCCATGAGGGCTGCCTTTCCCACCTGAAGCCTCCGGTCCAAATCAGCACTCTGACCAGGGACTTCTCCACCCAGCTGGAGGAGGCCGCTGAAATAGCCAAACCAGAAGTCTTTCCAGGCTTCAGGCAGATGGTGGAAGAGAGAGTCAACCTAGCTGATGCCTGTGTGACTCTGGAACAAAAGCAAAAGTTGAAACAAGTTTTCTTGGATTTCCAAGATCTCTTTGCGGTAGACTCATATGACTGTGGTCGCACTGACATCCACACAACAACAATCCCCACGGACCCTGGCATGACTCCTGTATTTGTGAAGCAATATCGTTTGCCTCTCGCATCAATGGAGTCCCTTACTGAAATAATTAAGAACCTTGAGTCCCGGGGAATAATCCGTCCAGTCCACAGCACCTTCAATAATCCGGTGCTGGGAATATTGAAGCCAAACGGCCAGTGGAGACTCTGTGCCGACCTCAGGGAGCTCAACAAACGGGTCCATACTTCCCGATGGCCTCTGCCCTACATTGACCAAGGGCTGGCCCAGATCCAGGGGTCACAGGTATTCACTGCAATAGACCTGACCAATGGATACTGGACCGTGCCTGTCAGTAGGGAGGACCAATACAAGCTGGCTTTTACCTTTGGGGGCCAGCAGTACACATGGACCCGGACTCCCTTCGGATACCTCAACTCCGGCAATGAATTCAACATTTTTCTACACAAGGCCATGCCCGACTTGGGTGCAAGGGGTAACCTGGCTTATGTAGATGATGTCCTCATCAAAAGCTCAACTGTTGAGGAACACATAGCGGAGATCCGTTATGTTCTGACACAGTTGAGGGCCGCCGGAGCAAAACTTTCCTTTCAGAAAGCACAGTGGTGTAAAACCCGTGTTAACTTCTTGGGGCATGAGATTACTCCTCAGGGTCTCTGTCCCCAGGAAAAGAAAGTGGAAGCACTTCAGAAACTGAAAGACCCCACAACGCTGCGGGAACTAAGGAGCCTCCTTGGACTGACTAATTACAGCAGAAAGTTCATTGAGGGCTACGCAGAGATCACCAGACCCCTGATTCATCTCCTGAAGGGGGGGGTCAAGTGGGAATGGGGTCCAGAACAATCCGAGGCAGTAAAACAACTCAAAAGACGCCTCTCACAAGCGCCTTGCCTAGCTTACCCGGTCAGAAACAAGGAGTTCTTCCTGGAGACGGGGTTCTCTAATACGTGCTTGACGGCAGTATTATACCAAAAGCATGACAAGGTCAATAAAGTAATCTCCTATGCGAGCAAAACTTTATCCTCTGTGGAGGAAAAATTCAACGATTGTGAGAAGGCACTCCTGGCAACGGTGTGGGCATTGAAGAATTACCGCCCGTTTATCCAGGGGGAACACATCATAGTGGAGACTCCACACCAGCCTCTGCAATATCTCCAAAGTGACAGAATCCGGGCCGGAAATGTGAGTAATTCCCGAATTACTTCCTGGATTCTGTCAATGCAAGGCTTTCCTGTGGAGGTCAGATATGGCCAAAACAAGAAGAGTCCCCTCGCGCAAGGTCTGGCTGACTTGCATGATTGTGCCAGAGAAAACTGTCTCGAGGACGAAAGTCTAAACATAAAGGACAACATGGAGGCATACCTTAATTCCCCCCACAAAGTCTTTGAAGAAGACAAGTGTGAGGGAATGCCCACTGTGTATGTGGATGGATGCTCTTACCATGTCGACAACAACGGGGAGAAAGAACTGGTGGCCGGCGTAGGGAATGCATGGGTGAATGAGTCCCCAGAACCCTCCGCGGGATACAAAATTGGTCCCCGAAGTAGTCAGGTGGCAGAATTGATGGCTGTGCATCAGGCCATCCTCACTGCTGTCCAGCATCAACTCCACGAACTGGTCATAATCACAGATTCGGATTATGTACGGAACGGGTTCGTGGAGCACCTGGTTAATTGGAAAACCAGAGGCATGTTATGTGCTAACAACAAACCCTTGAAACATGGGAAGTTGATCCAAAACATTGATGATCTGGTCACCTCGAATGAGATGACCATCTATTGGAAAAAGATCAAGGGTCATTCCAAAGTAGAGGGACCAGACAAAACTGGAAATGACTTAGCTGATCAGCTGGCCAAAACCGGGGCCATCCAAGGGGGATCCAATAATTGGTAAATTTTACCAGCACCTTGAGGACCCTGAGAACTTTCCCCTGACGGATACCGATTACATTGGGAAAGAGGACCTAAGAGTGTTGATGAAATGTCCAAAAATGTTCCGGATCCAAGACGGTTTGTTGGTAAGGAAATCCAAAGCTGGCCACGATCAGTGGGTGGTTCCTACCTCATTCCGAAGCCTGATGTTAAGTCACGCCCATGATGCGGCCACTGCCGGTCACAGGGGGTTTCACACAACATTGGAAATCTTAAGGGAGGTTGCATACTGGCCACACATGGGCCAGGACCTCAACCAATATTTGAAGGGTTGTCTTGTGTGTGCACAATTTCAGCCGACATCCCTCACACACCGGGCGCCTTTACAAAAGAGGGGAATGACACTGCCATGGTCAGATTTACAAATCGACTTTGTAGGCCCTGTGATTCGCTCGGCTAGGGGGAATAAGTACATGTTGACTGTGACATGCTTGTTTACCAAGTGGGTGGAATGTCTCCCAGCCCCAAATTGCAAGGCAGAAACTGCAGCTGCCTTGATGATTAACCACATCTTTTCCCGTTTTGGTCTACCTCAAAGGATTGAGTCAGACAGAGGTAGCCACTTCACCAGTGAAGTAATGACAAAGATGTGGGAGATACTGGGGGTCAAGAGAAAGCTACATATTGCTTACCGGCCAGCTTCTTCTGGGGCAGTAGAGAGATATAACCGGACAATTGTGAGCATATTAAAGAAGTTTGTGGCAGATTCTGGGCCAAGTTGGGATATCCGATTACCTCTGGTCCTAATGGCCATCAGATCTACCCCTTCATCTGCAACCAAAATGTCACCATTTGAGTTGATGACTGGGCGCAAGATGGTGCTTCCTCAGCATTTGCTCTACAGGACCCAAGAGCAGACACTGATAAATGCCTCCACTACTCATGAGTATGTAGAGAATTTAAGGAAACACCTCCAACATGCTTTTGCTTATGCTCAGCGGAATCTAGAAAGATCGGCTGATAGCATGAAGACCCATTATGACCTGAAAACTTCCAGGAAGGAATATCAGGTGGGAGACCGGGTCTATCTATACAACTTCCAAAGGAACCAGGCCAAGCAGCGCAAATTTTTGCCTACATGGAAGGGACCCTTTGAGATCGTCGATAAGATCTCCCCTGTGGCCTACAAGATCCGCATCCCCAAAGGCGGTTCGGCAGAGGGGGAAGACAAGTGGGTCCACATAAATCAGTTGAAATGTTGCCATCCCAGGCACACTCTGCAACAACTGGAGGAATCCTCTGGAATCCTAGCGGGTACTGTATCAGACTAATTCAGTTCCAATCATAAAACATACCACATTTAGTCTCTAAAATATTGTGATTTGTATGAAACTGTCTCTTAGTTATACTGTTTTTATCAAAATAAGAATGTAATGGTTCGTTATGATGAAATGCATATGCTGCCCCACTATCTCAACAGTGGTGGAAAAAAATCGTCTATGAGTAGATATTGCCGCTTTTGCTTTATCATCCTAGGAGAGATGAAACCATGAAGGATGACCAAGAAGGACGATCCGGAGACCGGGAGCAGAGACGCAATGGGCCCAGTGGACCGCCCAATCTTCCCATCAGGACCGGCGAGGAGAACTGATCGATCTGACCGGATGGAGAAGAAGATGCTGAACTGTGCCATCTACAGAAGAGGAAGAAGATTATGCGGACAGACCGGTGCATGGGTCAAAAACCCTTGTGCACGCGACTCCCCATCGTCTCAAACTCAAAGTGCAGTCACGTGGGGGGGCTTGTAGGGTGTCCTGACCCACGTTTAAGCTACCCTGCTACAACATTTGGTGCTGTGGGCTTAGGAAATTCAAGATGGCGGAAAACCCACATGTGCGCCGAAATCCAGGAAAGCTGCGCAGTTGTGCGCACACCAAAATGTGTTTAGAATGCATTAATCCAAGAAAATCCCAAAGTTGCATGCAGTGCCAACAAAATCCTCTAGGCGGCACTAGCGGTCTAAACTCTGACTGGAGAACTGAGTGCAGTTGCTGTACAAAGGGATTTGACTTAGCTGACTTCAAAGGCTGCATTTTAATTAAAAATTAGCCACATGCTGTTCCCAGAGGCCTGAAGCCTGGGAAACCCTATCACCTCAAGAGCTTCACACCAGGAGTTAGAATCTCACATGACCTCTTGATTGATAGAAGGCAGACTGGCTGGGAGCTTCCCAGAGACCACACAAAGGACCCTTTCCTCTGAAAGGAAGATGTTAATTTTGTCTGTTTAATGTCAACAAAGCCCTGCCTGCCCAGAGGACTGACCCACCCAAGTCTTGGAGGCGGACCTCAACACTCTGAGGATTGAATTGGAAGTAAAATATATATTTTACAAAAACACTGATAACTCTTTGTAATCAAATGACAGAAATGTATAACTTTGAGAGCTTTAATTTAAAAAATGTACCTTTAATTCAAGGCCAAATTCGAATTTGTGTGATGTTCTGGGGCAAAACCCCATTGTTTATTAATATTACAGACTCCCTGTTTCAGCTAGACAAACGAAAATGCATTGGTATGTGGGTAGATATGTGAGGAACAGTTGTATAAAATTTAATGAAGATCCAATGTTGTGCAGCACATGAAAAAGTGCTAGAAGTGGCCGTTTTTGAATGCAAGCTCCTAGGAAAAGCACATTTGGACAGAGACATGGCTAAATTCAGCCACACCATGTATATGTAATTTTAAACAAATGTGTACCTGTGCAAATATGTTTTTAGGTCAGATATAGATTGTGTGTAAAGTTGACAGGGGTGGGTTCTCTGTATCATAAACAGACCTCATCATGATGACACTTCATTTCATTCCCCCAATCAAGGGGACGAATGAAAGCTGACCAATGACGATTGAGAGGGGCAAGTCTAGTGATGCAACACACACACCCATTCTCAAGAAACAGATAAAAAGCAGAGAGTCAGGACACATAGAGAGATTCATTTTTCATCTGCCGCTGAAAGCTCTGCCGGAAAAATCCATACTTACCTCCATCAAACTCCAGAAAGCCAAACTAGAGACTTCAATCTATCCAGAGCAGAGAGACCCAAAGAACCGGTGCCTAGCAGAGACCAGACCCCTGTGAGCAGTTCCAGAGGCCAGGCGCTGTGAGCAGAACCCGGAAAGACCTGACCAGACTGAAGTCCGTGACCAAGTCGCTTTCCTGTTCAAAATCTCTTGTGAGTACTTAGCAAAACTCAGAACACATCTCTTAGTTTAAATTCATCTAATTCAATCTATTTAACCTAAGTAGAACTGCCTCCTAGCTGTCACCTGTCATTCTAGCTGCAAAAATTTGTCACTTGTCATTTTGAAAAAGTGTGCGTTTAAAATTTACAAAACCAAAAACGACCTTTACTAAATTACTCATATCTCCGCAACCGTTTGGGCTAGAGACTTGCAATAACTTTCATTTGGAAGCTGAGATCCCAGGCTTTTCTAGGACCCCAAAACGGTAGAGATAGTCCTTGCGGTTCCTTTGTAATAGCGCTCGGCGCATCCGCGAATTTGCCGCGATTTGCAAATTTCTTCACGTGTAAAAAGACAGCAGTTTTGCTTCCATTTGCCAGAAATTCGTTTAACCTGCTAACTATCCCTGCATCATTGCTAGTGTGAGCCTGGACTAATATTAACTAGATACCACTCATCCTGAACCTCTAAAAGGGAATTAAGAGCGTTTCCAGCATATTTCTCATTCATTGCTAGCACCTATCAAAGCATTTGCCTGTGATTTCAAAACTCCTATCTGTTTTCTGTTGTTTAAGCTTGCTGGGGTGAACTGAATTACAGTTGATTGCATTTCTGAGAACTGTGTGCTTCCTTCCATTCCTTGCATCACATAAAAAGGGGGGGAAGGGATTGCCAGAGAAAAGTGATTACATTGCCTGTTGAAATCATATTGAGTATTTTCTGTATTGCATTTTTATTCAACCTTACATCCATTTGAATTACTAAAGCATCCTCTACCACATTATACTTTGTTCCTATTTACCAGTGTGCTACCTTATCCATTTCATGTCAACTCATTAGTGATTATAAGAAGTGTGCTAGTGCCAGATTCTCCGTTGTTGATCTTTATCATATCAGATTAAGTGTGCTATTCAAGTATTAATTTATTATAAAGTGTGAGATATATTTTTTTTAATTTATCAAATAAATCTTTTAAACTTGCAAAACAGAATTATTTCTTGGCTCAGTGGGGTCAGGGGGATTCCAAGAGAGGGGTGTCATACAAGGGTAGTCATCCAGAACGCATGAACTGGACCTAAAGATATATCAATAAGGGTTTTCATTCAGTATTCTAGACTAGGCGCTAACTTAGCTGTAGTGCTGAATTGAATCCTCTTACACACAGTAATGGAGAATATTATGAACGGGCCTTGCTGTGAGCCACACCCACAGCTGCGATAGTCCCCATTGTCCCAATTGTTAGCGAGAATTCTCCAGAATGTCTAATTTCCCTTACCTACTGAGTCCCTCAGCAGCTTTGCTGGACTTCTAGGATTTCCTTTTTCACCTGGTAAGAGTGTGAGCCTTATTTCTTACTCTTACATGTGTTTTGCTGTGTGTGTTTAACATTTTTGTGTTCATAGACTGTGGAGCCTCACCTACTCCATAGGCATCATCATTTTACTGTGTGTTAGACAGCACCTTCAGTGCAGTGACCCTGGGTTGTCTTTTTCAGACTTCCCACTTTAAACTCCATTTTCTGGGACTGACTACTGTCTCCCAGAACATGTAAAGTTGCTATTGACTTTATTAGTCTTTTTAAAACTCACAGACCCAGTACAAACTATCTTACATAGAGTTCTGGAAAGGGTTAATAGTTATCCCTTTTTGTCTGTTTCTCATGGAACATTGTTTCATTCTCTTTTCATTAAGATTTGGCTGGTGGCATTGGTAACTACCCTATTATTCCTAACGCGGTTATTTTAAGTAGCCTTGGTATTGTTTTAGGCTATCTTAGTAGGCTCGAACTTAAATCCGCTGGACCATATTTACTTTTATACGGTTACGGCTGGGTTTATTCACCTTTTCTTTTTGTAAAAGTCTTCCTCATGTTTTACTCTGCGCGCCAAACCAGGTTTGGTTCCTTTGTTCGCTGACCTTTGGCGGGCTTCAGCACAGAAGCCCTCCTTAGGCGCCTGAATGTCTGATGGGGACAGGATGGGAGGGAAGGGTTTGAAACTCCCTGCACAAGATTTCCTCAGAGACCCATGTCGCACTCTGGTATGATTAGCTGTGGTGACTGTCCCGGCGGGATAGCCACCCTGCTGTGTGATTGACAGCCAGGCTGTGTGAATGGGGGAAAACTGCATAAAAAGCAGGTCTCTGGGACTGAGAAGGCAGAGTCGCCACTGGATCAAGAGAACCAAAGAGAAGCTGACAGAAGAGGACCTCTACCACGACTGAACTTCCCGGTGAAGCCCTGCTGCTGGTACGAATCTTCAAACTTCGACGACAGGGAAGATCTGCATGGAATCTTCTCCCCTTGAGTTGATGGGAACAAACAGTTTGTCAAACTGCAAGCCAGGCCTCCCTCCTCTGGTCAAATCTGCTGTGCACAGCTAGATAGCCAGGAGGAACAGACCCTGCTTGGGCTCTAAGGAGCACACATTTTATTTGTTGCTTTGTTCTGCTGTTGGTCTCTTCCCTGGGCAGTGCAGGACCCTCCATTCTTCCCACTTTGTGTCAGTCCGACAGTCGCTTCAGGAACTGTGAGCCTGCAGGACCTGCCAGGAACGTCTGCCTCAGCTACAGCCTTGTTCTCCATTTAAGGTACTGTTAAAATCCAGTTGTTTGTTCTGTCTGACCGTGGTAAAAGTGTTTGAAATCTTTTGCCAATCCGAGGGCTTGTCCTTCTCTATTCTTTAAAGTAACTTTTCGTCCCACCAACTTCGTTCTGAACTCTTGGCAAAGACTTAACCGCAAACTACTCTGAACTGTGTGATCTTCTGCAAAGACTTTGGTCCAGACTTTGGCCCAGGCCTCTTGATTTGATTTCCTCACTGTACTTTCTTTTTCTAGATTGCCCTGCTTACTTGCTTGTTAGTGCTGCTCAACCTCTGTCTAACTTTGTCTTTCCCTCCCTTTTAAATTACTGGAGTGCCATTTTGCTCACACTTCATTTTGAGCTTAACTTGTCCAGAATCTATTGGGTGTGGTGCAGTGTATTAAGATTGTGATTTCTCAACTGCTTGATAATAGTGAAATGTTGTATAACTGATGTGTAAATAAAAGTATATTCTTTTACTCAGAAACCTTGAGTCAGTGTTTGAACCATAGTAATTGCTGTCCTTTGTGTAACTATTGGTACTGCTCACTTTACTCTTGAGATAAGTCTGGCTGCTCAGCCATCGCTATCACTTTACTGTGTAGTACAGGCTTGTACCAAAGGTGAATTTGTACTGTCACTTGTAGTCTTAATTGTGTGTGGTGTCCCAAAGGGTACTGCATATGATTCTGCCTAACACCAATCTCATTGGTAGCTGGCGGCAAAGGGGAGTATGCACATGTGCGTTTCCCCAAGGACAGCGGGGGCCGTGTCCCAATGAACCAGAAACATTCCTTCTTTCATTTCCAGTGTCTTCTTTGCAGCATGCCGTCATTGCGTACTGTTAAAAAGTTCCACACGCTTCCACCAATGAAATTGAAGAGCTCTCCGTGTAACAGTATCAGTTCTGTACAACAGTCCTCTGCATACAAACCACGCCCAGAAACGCTGTTGCGCAATCATTGTGGCTCTACAGTCCCATTTCCATGGGCATCATCCTGAAAATCCCTGGATGTTGCTTTTGTGCTGTGTGCGAGCGTGGGAGAATAACTTGCAATCAGGGTAGGGGGAGTTCGTTGTAAGGGGGGGCTCTGAAAAGAGCTTTTTAAGAAACATTTTTTAGATGCTTCTACAGAAACACATGTTTTCACTTTTTATTTGATTTTGTGTTTTCTTGTGCTGACATTGTTACAGTAAACTCTTCACCGCATCTTGTAGACGGACAAACAAAACAGCATTACCAATGGGCGACAAAGAAATGCCATTTGCATGGAAAATTCCGCATTTCCACAACTAATGAGGTCATTGGTGCAGAAGAACATCCCAGCAGTGGACAAAAAAGTATACATGCTTCTGTTGATCAAACACCTTCCTGCCTCTGGCTCGGAATAACTTCCAGGAGCAATGTCCTAAACTCTTTGTGGTGCTATGGATGAAAAAAGCACCTTAGCAGTGGGAAAAAGCCTCTTCGCTAGATTTAGCAACCTCTTCAGTCGACGGAACAAGCCTAAACAAGACAAGTGACCCATATGCATGCCGCCATAGTGGATGACGATAGCATTGGTTCTAGCAAAAGTGGCCAGGTCTTTGCAAAGAGCATGCATGTTGGCAAAACTGCGCTCGTAGACACCGTTCCACAATGCGACCTCTCCTTCCAAGCCAAAATTGCCATCAAAGTTTCTTTTCAGAGCACACTTGTGCAGATCTAGTAGAAAGGCATCACCTGTAGGCAAAACAATGCGTTCGCCATGTCAGCCAGTCGCACTACACAGAGTGTAATGTACAGCAGTTTGACTGCCCCTTCCTGTGAACCACACCCACAGTACCCGATTGGATAATTCCAAAAATCCCATGACCCTTGGCCAGCAAGGTAAGAAGCGCAGATTGTGGCACATGCGGTGCCCAAAGTACCGCGAGGGCCACACCCAAGTAAAGCAGGAGCAGTCCTTCTTCCCTTTCCACTACCTTTTGTCCAGTGCAACCTCATTGGGTACAGGTAAATGGACACATATGATTCCACCAATGCGTTACCCTCTAACACTGTCAGTTCTGCACAACACTTCATAAGTACCGTTACAAATTCAGCCTGCTAGTGTGCTGTCACTGGACAGCACGTCCAGTAGAAAGTTCAGTAAAAGATTGCAAGATTTATGCATCCACATTCATCCACTTGCGCACCCATCACCACAAAAAGGAGGTACGGAAACTTTGTCTGCACTATTTGTATGACTGTGTTATAAGTGCCTCTGCGCACGGTATCTGCCAAAGAGCGGCCATTACGTTCTTTAAAAGCATACTGTTTTTTTTCCCATCCTCTACCATGAAGTGGCACTTCAGTGATATGTGCTTGCAACTTTCTCATTTAGCCATATCATACAGTGTAATATCGAAACAGGAACTCTCTGCTTTCCTTCTGACAATGCTACAAAATGTTTTCCCCACAAACCCACCTCCTACGTACATTGTAAAAAAATGGCACCAATAGCAGCATTGAATGTATGGTACCAAGCGAAAGCAACTTTCCAAAAGATCACTGTCTGCACAGCTGTACTTCTGTCTACGCTGCACTATTGCAATAGGCTCTTTTTAAATCTGCCCCTTCTACTCTCCGCCCTCTGCAACGCATCCAGAAGAGGAGTCCGCGACCTGGGATGATATCTCTCCTGCAGTGAAATGCTGCCAATAGCTCCCAGTGGCTGCGAGGAATAAAGTGAGAAGACTCTGCATTATGCGGAAGGCCTTCTGGCCCCTGGGGCCTCAAGACCTTCAACTGTAACTCCATATATATTTGCTCTTCCCTCATCCACCTCCAACTCCCTCAGGGTCAGGTGCTTCTGCAAAAAAACTGTTGGTGGTAGTTATGGTTTTTCGCCTGCAGCAGCCCTCTGGAACACCCTTGCTGGCTCCCTGACACTTGAGGGGAACCATCACCGGTTCCAGAAGCACCTCAAAGCCTTTCTCTTAGCGTCTGCTGTTTCTGCTCCTCTCCCTGGCTAACTGCCTGACGTAAACTGATTCTGCACTACTTACCTGGTGACTCTGATGTCGGGCCAATGTCACCTCTCCCCACTAGGCGAATCCCTGCAGTGGCTTTCTAGTAAACCCCACACTTGAGGACTGTTTTCTGTATGCCTAACAGTACATCCACCACCAGTTGTGTGCACGAGGATAGCTCAGCGGCAGCGTGCTCGACTTGAAAACAAGATGACACGGAGCAACACAGGTTCGATCCCCGGGTCCGCGCTTAAAAAAAAAAAAAAACCTCTGGGTATTTAAGCGCGTTATAAATACGTAACTAAGACAAAAAAAATAAACACACAATTACACAACTAAGAAACACAAACAATTCCTGTAACAGCGCCTCGATGCCTGTGGGCTGTGTGAGCGCTTTATAAATGTCAAATAAATAAATAAATAAAAATATTAAGCGCGTTATAAATAACCTATCATATCACTTATCTGTGCACTTGGCACAACTGTCCATTATTTTTACTTATTGTCATTTGTTCTTCTTCCCATGTACTGTACCTTCCCCTTCCTCCACCCATGCACTTGCGCGATCTAAGTCACAGCTGGTCTAGTAGGGTCGTTGTCTCTGTCTCCCCTCTGTTTCCCCTCCCTTGCCTCGTTGCGCTTTGGTAGACATGTTTGTAGGCGCATTACGAATGCCATAGCATACAATTGCACATCATATGATATCATACAAAATGCATGCAAACAGTAGACTGCCTGCCACTTACCATGTACACTGCAAAGTTGTTTTTTGTTTTCCATGGTACCCTACTTACTGCACACTTTTCAAAAATATCACGCACACACAGCACAGCTTGCATGTTACTAACTGCAAATAAATACATACAGTTCAATCATACACCCAGGATGCCTGCCCCTTACCTTGCATACTTCCAACAAAGCCTTCTGCACTTCTTTGTGCAAAGAGACCTTCTGGCACAGTGTTTACGTACACACCATACCCACCAACCTTATAGAGCAGTGTCTTTCGCTCCACAATTTCCTTACAATGGCTCCCATCCAGAAAATGGATGGATGTGGCAGGTGTAAGTGTGAAAGTACAGCGTAATCTGCAGAGTTTTTATGCTATGGAGAGAAGGGTGGTGGGGTGGTAGGTTTGGGGGTAAATGTAAAACAGGGTAGGGTTTTGGGTCTGTAGTGCTGTCTCATAAAACAAAAGTTTATTTTATTTATTTTTTTATCCTGTTTTTGTTATGTACGTGCTTGCAAACAATTATTATTTTTTTATCTCTTTCGATAACTTTGTTTGTTTCTCCTCACATTTTTACAGACTGTACATCAACGCTTCTCGTTCAGTTCTATAGGATTGTCTGCAACGCTGCGTGCAGAGTGGCCAACAAAACAGCATTGCCAATTGAGGTAAAGAAAATGCCATTTCCTTGGAACCACTGCAAATCTTGCTCGTTAATGCTGACATAGGAGGTGCAGAACATCCCAGCACTGCAAATAAAGTCACAAATGCTTCTGAATATGAAACACCTCCCGACCTCTGGATGTTGGCAAATTACACCGGCATGGTCCCATGCACCTCTTGGTGATATGGATGAGAAAATCACCTTGGCAGTGGGAAAAATCTGCGTTACTGCTGTCATCAACTTCTTGAGGTAACAGAGCAAACGTGAACATGACATGTACCCCAAATGTAGTGCTCCATAATGTATGACCACAACATCCACACTGCCAACAGAGGCCACACATGTACAAAGGAGAACTATGGCACCGAAACCCAACTCATACACTGTGCCCCAAAAGCCTCCACTCCTTCCAACTGAAAGTTAGTATCAAATCCAATTTCCATGGCATCTTATCTGTACTCGACTCCTACCTCTTTACCCCCCTCTCCCTACTTCTCCTACTCACTCTTCCGGATCCACTCTCGACCTCATCTTTGTCTCTTTCTTCTCCTCCTCCTTGGTTTCCAACCTCCCCAACGATCTATCAGACCACGCCCTACTCTCCTTCTCCCTCACTCCCCCATTTCTCTTCCCCCTTCTACCTCTTCCTCCATCTCTTTCTCCTGACGCGACCTCCGTAACTGTATCCCCTCTCAATTCTGTGACAGCTGCATCTCCTCCATCCCCCCTCTTACTCACTTTTCTTCTCTCTCTGCAAACAATGCTTTATCCACCCTAGCCTCTTCCCTCTCTTTCAGTCTTGACCAACTACACCCTCTCCCTCCCTTCTGCCCCTCCCATAAACCCGCCCAACCCTGGCTTTCCTCACACTTTCTATCCATGCGCTGCCTTCTCCGACGCCTTGAAATAATCTGGCTTAAACACTGTTCACCAACCAAGCTTCCTACTTCTCTTACCACACCCTCTATGACACCTGCATCAGCTCAGCCAAACAATCCTACTTCTCTAAACTCCTCCATTCTCAATATTCCCTCCCCCGCCATATCTTCCAAACTTTGACTCGCCTTCTTTCTCCTCCTACCCCGGACCACCCTGTTGCCTCTCCTCTTTCACCCTCTGACTTAGCTAACTTCTTTTCCTCTAAGATACTCACCTTATGCCATAACATTCTATGCTCCCCCTCTTATTGCACCCCTTCCCACCCTCCCACCACCCCACCCTTGTACACGTTGAACTTCAAATCAGTCTCTCACTCTGAGGTTTCCCTCCTCCTGTCCAAAACTTACCCTACTACAGCCCCCTCCAACCCTCTCCCGACATCTCTGATTGCCAAAATCTACCCGCTCCTCATACCTTACCTCACCTCCTTTTTCAACATCTGTCTCACTACCACAACCTTCCCCTCAGCCTTCGAACACACCACTATCATTCCTATCCTGAAAAAACCCTCTGCTCACCCCCACTTGGCTTGCAACTTTCGCCCCATCTCTATTCTACTCTCTAAGCTTCCTGAACACCTCGTCTACTCCCAACTCTCAGCTTTTGTCTCCAACCTCTCTCTCCTCCCCCTACTCAGTCTGGGTTTCGCCCCAAACACTCTATTGAAACTGCTCTCACCTCGGTTCTTAACTCACTGCTCAATGCACGCTACTCTAAACACTCTTCTGTTCTCATTCTCTTTGACCTCTCAGCTGCCTTTGACACTGTTAATCACCCCTTACTTCTAGCCACTCTTTCCTCTTTTGGTCTCAAAGGCTCTGTTCTCAACTGGTTCTCCTCCTACCTATCCTACCTATGCCGGTCCGAAAGCACAGCGAGTAGAGTGCTCGCTTTGACATCCTTGCAGAGCCTGCTGAAACAGGTTTGAATCCCGGCAGGACCAAACTCAGCCTTTCATCCTTCCGAGGTCGATAAATGAGCACCACACACCATCGGTAATAATAAGCAGCGCTCAGATACTTGAGGGTTCTTAGCGCTATATAAATGCTAAATTATTATTATTATCTAATCGCTCCTTTGCCGTCTCCTGGGGCAGCAGCATCTCCCCTACCTACACCCTTGACTTTGGCATTCCCCAAGGCTCTGTGCTTGGCCCTTTGCTCTTCTCGCTATATACCTCCTTCCTAGCCCCAGTCATCTATTCCCATCTCTTACCACTTCCACGCCGATGACACCCAACTCATCCTCTCCTTCTCTTCCTTCACTCCCGACATCCACCTTCAACTCTCTTCCTGTCTCACTTCTATCAAATCCTGGATGTCCTCCCACTTTCTCACCCTAAATACTGACAAAACCGAAGTTTTATTCCTCCTAGCCAACACACTCCTCCCCCTGCCCCTCCTTCTATTCTCTTTCCCCCACTCAACTCCTGTTCTCTGCCTCTACCTGCAATCTTGGCCTCCACTTCGACTCAAACCTCTCTTTTGCTCACCATATCTCTCTTAGATGCCGTGCATGTCATTTCCATTTCTAATAACATTCGCAAAATCCGATCTTCCCTCACCTTTATGCCATGCAAATTCTTAATATCGTCCGTACTCTTTTGACATCTCTTCTACTGTTCAGCTCTCCTCTTTGGCCTCCCAGCCTCACATCTAGCCCCCCTTAAATCTCTCTATCACTCTGCCATCCATACTCTGTGTCTCCTCTCTCCACATGACTTCATCTCGTCTTCACTCTCCTCACTTGGCTGTCTCTCCTTTCACTCCCAACCCAAATTCAACTTCCTCGTTCTCATCTTCAAATCTCTTTATGATCTTACCTCCCTACCTTTCCTCCCTCCTTTCATTCTATTCTCCCTCTAGCCCGCTCTGTTCTGCTGATCACTTCCTACTTACTGTCCCACCTGCACCATGCACCCCTTCCTGCTTCTGCTCCTTCCAGCTCCTTGCCCCACTCTCTTGGAATTCTCTCCCTCTCCCTATCCACTCTATCACCACATATTCATCTTTCCACTCTTCCTTAAAATCCCACCTACTTCAATCTTCCCGCTGACAGTTCTCTACTACTTTCCACTTCTGCTCTACCCTACTCAGGCTCTCCAATGATCTCGGCAAATTGTTCTGCATATTGTTCTTGGTTATTTGACTCATGACTTGTTTTATATTGCTTCTAATGTATACCTGTTGTTTCATGCAAAGCTCTTTGGCTTAAAGCGCTATATAAAATTGAATAAATACAAATAAAAACCCACATAGCTGTTCGTGTAAGACTTCCAGCCATGCATTCAAGACGCTAGGCACTCATCACACACAGCACTCCCTAGTGCAGTCCACGTTGTACTCCTCATGTCATGCGTAATGAATTCCCCATCTGCAATTGCGCCTGCCACCTTTCACCCTGACCACATCTTTGCATGCATGGCTCCATGACGTTGGGTTGGCTGTGCTGAATGGTATGTGTGTGATTCTGTACATTGTCCATTTTGCAATTTTCTGATGCTGCTGACTTCCTTTCATCAGACAATGGGGTCAAACACTTTCTCAAGCAAGGGTCTTATAAGGGCCTAACCATTGCAAATGCAAATGGTGACATGTGGCTCCCTATTGCGCAACAGGGGCAATGGAGAACACCATATGTTAATGTACGCATGGCTGCTCACTTCTGCGGTTCTACCAAGTGTACAATGTCCTCCGCAAACATTGTGTGCTACTCACCAACTTCAAATGCATGCAGAGTGACAACTACATAGCTGCATTATGTTGTGGTGGCTGTCATGAGGACCTAGGCTGTTGGGTGCTTGGCCTACGGCCAAGCACCCAACAGTCTAGGCCTTGGGCACACTCACCACAGCATAACAGAGCCATGCAGACGACCATGTAGGCATGTGCCAGAAATCACAAAGACAACATACGGACCAGCACTTCCACCCAACCGCCGCACCATAAAGCAGGGAGGCAAGGACACATGTTCCACTTACCGTAATGCAGAAACACATCGCTGTGTTTGGCACAGCTACCCACTTACAATCACAAAGCATTATAAGCATGGCAACCAAACGAGACAATCTTCACAACATTGGGCCTGCTCCCAATACTCTAGTACATGCATAGAACCAATGGTGCACCGTGCACTGCAACGCTTACTAATCTGCGCAATGCACACTACGCAAGCACATATAAGAACCAGTTGCACCATGACCTCTTCCATAAGTACACTATTCCGACTGGTCACTGCAACATCTCTACCCATACACCGAAAACTGTAGGTTGTTCTACCAATCACCACTCCCATGCAACCCAACATTGTGTGCACTGCAGCCGAACCACACACAAAAAGCAACAATGTGGCACCTACTTTCATCCAGTGAACATACATTTTCAACCAGTGGACATACTTTTCTGTACTAGGGCTGCAGCCATGCATCAATGGGGCTGCAGACTTACCTCACACAGCACACCATAGTACATGCTATGTTTAAATCCTCATGTCTCGTGGAATGCACTCCCTTTCTGCAAATATGCCTGCCACCACTCATCACAGAAAGACATCGCTGCTGCAGCTGGCATGCCATAACGAGGGCTGTCTGCAATGACCACACAGGATTGGTGCCTGTTGAGGTATCCGCGCATTGGCCGCCGTCTTCTTGTAATGCGATATATCACATAAAGCACTTCTCACTCCCGCACCCTTTCCATCCCTTCTTCCCACCTCAAGATGCCATACACTATGTTTTTCAGCCCCTTTCGCCACCGCATAATCCTCTGATACAACATGCCACCATCATGGAACACTTTTACACACATACCGTCACTGCACACTGCGTTGCAATTAACATTTTGACTGTGCGGTGCACAGGGAAATGGGGTGTGGTAGTGGAGCCAGATATGACTAATTTTACTGCGCACACAGAGGCCAAGCCATGCACACAATGGCTTAGAGCCTTGCCACACACACCACACCACTATCCTCCGATACACCATGGCGGCGTTTCCCAAAACCTATGAAAAACAGCAGTTTTCCCTCCAGCTAACGACCGGCTGCGTCCAATGTTCACCGACAGCACGGCGTACCGCAGGCCAATGAGACTTCGGTCCGTGGAGCGAACAGGGAAATGGTTCAGCGTAGCAGATCCTGATATCACTCATTTTTTGGGACGTACATTTCAGTTCTTTGCAACAAAAGTATTGGTCCAATTTCCACCAAACACACAAAAGCATGCTTTCTAACCCAAGCCCCTGCTCCTGCTGCAAATTTGGTTGTAGCCGTGCGCAAAGTTTTTGGCCATTCAGTCTATGGAAAAAAACATTTTTGGGCCCCCCATAGCTTTGCCCCCCCTGCACAAAACCTCACCCAACTTGGCAAAACAATTCGGAGCCAGCCATATACTTTTTTTTGCAGAGTTTGCTGAGGATTCCTCCAGGGGGAGCAAAGTTATAAGCTGCTGAAAAAGTGCTCTTCCTATGAGTTTAGCAACTTAACCATAACTTTACGGCCTCTACTGCGGGCTGTGTAATATTTATTTACTATGAATTCTTGCTTGTAATAATTGGAGGAATTGTTGATTTGTAATATTAGTGTAATGATTGTTTTTATGTGACTTAAAAATCTATGTATCTTTTTTGATTGTTATGTATTGTTAAGGGTTATTTTGTATAACCAAATATTAATAATACAAAAAATTAAAAAAAGATTGTATTTGCACAGATGCAGATTTTCTCTAATGTGGCCCATTCTAAGTTAAGTGACTTCCCAAGTCACTAACCATGGATCCCAGTATCTTAGTATGCTTGATCCTCAGGCTCATGTTGGTCGATTCTGGAAATAATTACTCGAAACGTAATATATGAGGGGAGGGTGACAATCAAGCACAGCATGGCTACTGCTTCTGAATTATGGCTTATGAGGTAAGAGCACACTCTTGGTTATTGGATCTTTCCTAAATCTCAGGCAGATGTCTGGACTTTAGATGAAGGATCACAGTAATTCTAGAGCTATTCTCTGTATGTTTTCTAACATGTTTTTATTCAGATTTATCTGTGTTTAGTCTATCTGATGACAGGCAATGAACCTCTTTCAGAGTGGATGATGAATGTGCATCATTTCCGTGGATAAATGTAGCCTGTGTCTGGGCAGAGGAAGACATTATGGGCTAACGTGCCTGGCTCTCAGGTGATAGGCTACTGGGGTTCATGCTGCACCCTGCATCCCTGAGAAGGCTACGAGGTCAACATTGAATTAGTACGGTGACATTACCTAGCAATAATACCTCAGCTTGAAGAAATGCTGATGTGGATTGTTAAGTGTTCTCAAATGAGTTATACGTAAATAGGACTACAGTAAACCTCAGAAACAGCAACAGTACAATGTGGAAACAAATAAAGTGTTACTTCTCTGTCTATTCTACTCTCCTGCTTTTCCTTTTAACATTTGTGCCAGAGCAATAGGTTTTCCCTTTCTTTCCATGCCTGGGTGGTTGTTTCGGTGCAGCTATCAACATGAGATATAACCTATATGTGGGGTTGCTTGTAGGTATGATGGTCACAAAAGAAAATCAAACAGGTAGATGCAGTTTGACGTAATAAATACTACTGTGATCGCCAACATATGTTTGCCATTTTACGAACTGCTGGTTTTTCCTTCATTAATATGATTTGATCTCTCTAGTTCATATCACACCTCCAACCACAATTGAGCCTAGATGGTGCCAGGTCAAATGGTTGACCTACAACAACATCTTTGGTGCCATAGCTGCAGGCTCATAGACTGTATCTTTCCCTTTTCGGAAACCAAGAATGGGTCGCTGATTATGGAATGAGTCCCAACCACAAACCTTTATTGGCCTTGGATGGGCTTCCAGGCTCTGCAATGTCCCATTACCTCATTGTGTCTCTTGATGCACAGTTAGTTAGTGTGTCCCCTGAGTCACAAGGTCCAATGTGGAGTCAGTGAACTTCCTCTGAAGTGTTGACTACACAGGAATCAGATGATTCGAATGGCATGAAAGGCAGGATCAAGAAACACTCTCCCCTCTGTGTGGCTTGTCAAGTTTATACCCAGAGCCACACAGGTCCAGAGTGAATTCACACTGTCCTTGTGACCATAACAACCTCCCACTAAAAGAAAGACCAATTGTCTTACCCTTGGAAGAGACCATCCTCCGCTGAAGCTTTCATGGGGTGCTGGTGAATGCGCAGCGTCCACAGTGTCGAATTGGCTACTTCTCTGCAGGAGTACAGGGATGATCATTGGCTACAGTCCTTCCTCAGCCCCACACTTGTACTAAACCAGCAGTGAACCCAAACATAAAGGTGAAACAGGCAAAGCCCTACATGTATACTTCCTTCACCTCTTTTGGTAACATAAACAGGATATACTCTTGAGCTGTACTGGATCAATCCAAACAGAAATAGTACTGTGTTACCAAAATAACAGAATTCCCCAACAACCAACGTTCTATGAAAATTGGATCTTCAATTAAACAAACAAGAATGCATGCAGCTAGTAAATACACTACTGGGCCACCCCTGCCAGTGAAAACAAAGAGAATCCAAATGTCAATGCAAAGTGGGCCCTCTGGATTTGTAGACAGGGGTGCTTAGACAAAGGTTTCAGCAGCAAAATGTCAGAGTTTCTGAGTATGTCTTTCAAAAAGTAGAGAAGGGAAGCATAAACATCACTAGAGTTCTATGAGGTGGACGAGGGGGCAGGGCCTCTGCAAATACATGATATGCCTTGTGTTTGGGGCTCAAAAGTATTAAGCCAGGCTTCTAGGCACTTTACTGCAGTCGAGCTGGTGTTGAGAGTCATGTTTTCCCAATGAGTGGGCATAGAGAAAGTTTGAGGCGAGGGCTTCCTGTGGATCGAGTCAGGATTCAAGGCAAGGCTTTTCAGGGTCAAGACAGCATTCTAGATTGTGGGGTCAATGGCTTGCAATCAGCCTTCTAATAAGGTCAAGTTGATGCTTCCTTTGGAACCAGGTGGTAGTCGAGACCGGGCCAGTCAGTTGCTTTCATTAAGTTGAGCTGGCATTCGGGCAAAGTCAAGGCCATCTGCTTTAATGGATCGAGTTAGCGTCTGGATGGCTTGAAGAACAGATAAGGGGCTTGACGCGTGTGAGTGCCAAAAGCAGCACTGCAGGTCCTGTAGCAGCTCAAAGTCGAGTATTAACAAGCCAGCTAGAAAAGTGTTTCGAGGCTGTGAACAGATTTTGGGATGCTTTCTGGACTTTGTATTTGCTGCAAGACTATGTCCAGGGTCTCTGGGCCAAACGGATAGCTTTTTCTGCCCTTACCAAATAGGAACATTTGTTGAGGTCACTTGCAGGGTACTGTTACCTCCAGTAAGCAAATCCTCGGTACCAGTGTCTAAGTTCCTGTATACTTTGTCCACTCAACATATTGTCCACTGGTCATCATACATATTCCCTTGGGATGGCTAAGGAGACTAACTGTCTTCTTCCTTGGAGCTATATGTGTTCAATTATATGTCAATTTGGAGAAGACTGTACTCCCAGCCGAGTTCCAGATGAATCCTTCTTCAAAAGTGATATCAGTTGCTTGATCTCAGATTAAACCCCTTTTGTACTATGTGTGTTTGTTGGTATCCTGTTATTCAGCAATATCCCACAATTTTGCTTATCAGTTGTCTCAACCCAATGTTGGTGATCTTATCTATCCTGTGGTTTCTTCTCAAACTTCTGTCTCCTGATTTTTTTAACCTGGGCTTTTGAATGCAAGGTCAGTTAATCCAACACTGCTATCATTCTGGATTTATTTTTGTTCCCTTCTTCACAAACACCATTATGTTCTAGAGACACTGCTATGATAGAAGCTCTAACAATGTGTGTCATTTGAAATCATGTTCTGGGCTAGGAAATGCGTGTGTATTTAAATTGGCAGTTGCTGAGGATTGCTACTGCACTATCATTCTTAGCTTGTTGATGTTTTACTACTATTCATTATTTTGCTTGGACTGCAAATACCAGCAGCCCCTTTGACGTATTTAACATCTTATCAGCCGCTCTAGCACCGGTGCATCAAAGCCAAGCTGGTCTGCATCAGTATTTAAGATGCTTTCTGCCTAACTTTTCACTTATTTTGATCTTGATTGACTTGTAGCAGCCCTGTCTATGTGTCATTTAAAATCATTTTGTGGGTGGCGAAATGTTAATATATTTAAATTGGTAGTTTCTGAGGATTGTTAGTGTACTTTCATTCTTAGCTTGTTGCAGTTTTACTACTATTAATTATTTTGCTCGGACTGCATTCACCAGCAGCCCCTTTGGCCTATTTACCATCTTAGGTGCGTCAGCAACAGCTCGTCAAAGCCAAGCCGGTCTGCGTCGGTCTGCGAACTACGCAATGTTGCAGTGCCTGTTTCCTTCTCCTTCTGTATAAATATGCTTGAAAGAGTAAGTGTTAACCTTCTGCTCTCTATTATATTAACATTTATGTCTTGGTGTGCCTGTTGAAATTAAGGAACGTCCTTTTCCTCTTTAAACTTTACGAACTCGCTAAACTTAACTGAGCAGATGCACAATGACCTATCTGAGGTCATTGCTAGTATTTTGTATTTGTATTTTATTTATTTATAAAGCTCACCAGGCCCACAGGCATCAGGGCGCATAATCTTGTAGAGTACAGTCAGGTAGTAATAAGGCTCCTCCAAAGTGCTGTCGATATGCTGATATACTAGCACGGTACTGATATTGATTCTAATGAAATAATGACTTTGTCTGTGTATCTTGAGGCTATTTCTGCAACTAGTGTGTTCCTCAGACTAAGGCGACAGCACAAGTTAATGATAAGAGTTCTTGAGCTGCAATGCCAAATGCCAATTGAACCGCAGGATTTAATATGGGAGGGGGAGTAGGTTGAACCACCTATTGCAGCTAAGTTTTCCACTACAAATGTAGATTTTGATCATGATTTGCAATCCTTAATTATGGACGATCGGATTTATGACTCTGGCGTTTTATCTCCTAAGGGAGGATGTTGGACATATATTCGCACTTTGCCTTGTTCTGAATCTAGCAATTTGAAATTGGTTCTACTTAATACTAGATCCTTGGTCTTGCATGCTACTGAAATCTCTGACATGGTTACTGCCTTGGATCTAGATATTCTCTGGTTAACTGAGACTTGGCTACATGATACTGCCACTCATGCGGCTTTGCTAGCTACTCCAATTTGCTTTAAGATCTTTAGAGCAGCCCGCAAGGGATCTAGGGGAGGTGATGTTGCCATTATTGCCAGAGAGTTATGCTGGAATGTACATGTTATTAATACTGTTACTCCTGACAACTGAGAGCACATATTTGTCAAGATGAGTGCACATCACAATACTGTGGTCACCTTTGTGGTACTGTATAGGCCACCACAAGGAACTCCTGCCTTTGAGGCATTATTGAGTGGCTCACTGAAATCTACAGCATATATGCTGGTTCTAGGTGATTTGAACTCTTGCGCATATAACTATCTGCACAAGGAGGCCACCACATTAATGTCAGCTCTTATTGCCATGGGTTTTACCCAGCACCTTGCCTGCCCTACTGATCTTAATTTGGTGCATTTGGTCCATGATCCCACTCATGTGCAAGAATATATTTTGGACCTCCACCTGCTCTGGCTTCTGCCTTTTTCCCATTTCCCATTCTCTGGTCAGACCACTATGTGGTCCCTTTTCTGCTCCACTCACCGACACCCCACATGCTGCCCAGCCACCAACAAATAATACGTAGCTGGCACAGGGTAGATAAGGAGGACGTTATCTCCAATGTTCAAGCTAGACTTGTTGACACAGACATTGGATCTCTCTTGTATAGCACAGACACCCACAGCAGTTGCAGATTTCCTTGCTCCTTTAAAATCTTGCAGGGTTAAAACCCATCCTTCTGAGCAATGGTGTAGCAACGAACTGCAAACTTGTTGTCTAAAAAAGCATCGATCAGAATGTAGATGGCCTGCTAAAACAAATTTTTACAATTATAAAGTGGAAGGTGCACTCAATAGGCCCAAGGAGCTTTTCTCGTGCCTTGGCAGGCACTCCCCATCTCAAATATTGTGTGACTCGCTGGCAGACTTCTTTGTCACTAAAGTCACTAATAAATGCATATTGATTGCAGCCACAGGATTTCCAGAGAGCAACAAGGATTGTACGCCCTCCTTTGCTGTCAACTTAGAAAGTTTGTCCACCATTCCGGTGTTTACTCCATCTAACATCATACAGGCGACTAAGCACCTGAAATCTAGCTCTCCATCATATGCTATTCCGCTAGGTATTCTTCAGGAGATTATAAGTCCTATTGCATCATGGCTCTGTAAAGCAGTTAATCAGTCCTGTGCAACTGGCTCGAAACCAGAGGAACTAAAACAATCTCGTGTTATCCTGTTGTTAAAAAATATCTCTTGATCCTTCCATTTTGGACAATTTCCGTCCCATTTCACTCCTCCAATTCCTTATGAAACTTCTGAAATCTCTAATTTCCCCACTTTTCACTTCCTTCTTCGAGCACTCTAGATTTCTGAATCCTTTTCAAGCAGGGTTTCGCCAGGGGCGGGGCATGGAATGTGTTCTGGTCTACGTCATGGTTGACCTGACCAGGCTGCAGAACCAGTGAGGGACAGGGGCTCTGTTTTTCTGAGACCTTTCAGCAGCATTTGATTCTGTGGACCATTCTACTCTGCTCTTCCATCCCTCCTAGGTTCTCTCTTTGTTTGCATATTTTCTGTTTGATAGGTCACACATTCTCTCTCTGGCACTGTTTCTTTCTCACTCTAGCACAATTTCATGTGGTGTCCCACAGGCCTCTGCCCTTTCCCCGGTACTTTTTAACATCTACATATAGCCCCTCCTGCTGGGAATCAGTTCTCAAAGTTTCCGCTCGCACTCCTACGCTGATGACACTCAAATCATCGGCCGGCTGTATCTCGCCCAGCCGAACACTACATCTCAGCATAGGGGTTGTCTGGCAGGTTTGAGTAACTGGATAGGTAGCAACTGGTTGAAACTTAACAATAGGGATAAGACAGAGATTCTGGTTGGCTGGTCTCCCTCCTCTTCTCCTTTTGCTTTGGTTTACACATCCTCTTAAACACTGTGGTCTTCTGCTTAGTGTCCTCCGGAACTTGGCCTCTGCCCCTCGCCCATTTTTGTGGTTAGGAATCTGGGTTTCATGTTCTCTGAATCCTTATAAGCTGCAGCCTAGGTCAACTCAATATGCAAAATTGACCACCATCACCTTAAAGTGTTAAAGAAAGTCTTGCCCTTCCTCCCCATGAAGCTTCACCCTCTTGTTGGGTCTTCTTTAGTAATGAGTCATCTTGACCATTGTAATTCCTTTTTTCTGGCTCAACCGACCCACGTCCTTCATCGCCTGCAGTTACTGCAAAATGTGGCTCCCTGTGTTGCTACCAACAATGCTTATGGGACTCATATTTCCCCAGTCCTGCGATCACTTAAAACCCTCTGTATTGTGCAGCGAGCTTGTCGTGGATTGGGAGAAGAATTCTTGCAGGAGAAATGTTAGCACTACCATACTAGCCACTCTCTGAGATCTTGTGAGGCACGGCTCCTAGTCATTACTCGATTTCGACAGGATCGTATGGGTGGCTGTTCCTTCTCGGTGACTGCGGCCTAGTTGTGAAATGCTTTGCAATTGTCAATCCGGGAAACTGATGACCATTTCAGCTTTCGTCAACGCTTAAACATCCTACTCTTCTATGCCTCTCCTTTATTGATGTTTCTTCAGCGCCATAATGCCTTGGCGAACGTGCGCTTTACAAATACCTTTACCATAACATAGGGAGGGCAACATCGTGGATTGGGTAGTATCTCATAACCTTTGTGTCACTACTCCTATAAGTACCTTATGTCCTTGGGACGACCATCATTTCATATCCTTTGATTTATACCTTCCTGCTACTCTAAATAGTTTATAGTAACCCAATATCAAATCAGAAGGTGAGAAATGTGAGGATGGTGACTCCCAAGGCCTTCTCTGACCTTGCTACACCACTGCCTACCAATAGGACTTTATCTGCTGATGTTGTTTTAGGTAGTCAATTTCAGGAGATAACATCTAGGGTGATTGATATGTTAGTGCCAGAAAGAGCGAGGGCTGTAAAAAGTGAAGCAAATATTAAGATCTGGTTTAATGGTGAAATTATTCTGCATAGGAAAGTAAAGAGATTATGTGAACAGAATTGGCATAAGGATCCATGTCCTCAGACTAAAACCGCATATATCGGCTTGCAGTTGCAGGTTATAAAAATGCAATCCTGTAAGCCAAGGGGGAGAATTACAATAGTAGAATCTCATGTGCACAATTTAATTATAGGGAATTGTTTACTATTCTTAAATAACTGGAAATCTCTGGCATCGATTGTCTGATAGCTGGTGTTTGAACATTCAGTTTAAATTTGCTAGGAAAATCGAGCAACACCAACTCAGCATTAAGAGTCATCGGAAAGGTTTTCAGAGTACTCCCATTCTTTATCACTGGAACACAGTAACTCTAGCAATACCAGTGCTTGTCCAGCGAAGCTTGATTTTCAGTTGGTTTCTGAGAGTGAAATTCTTGAAATCGTATGGGTTTAAAGCCAACCTTTTGCCAGGGTGTTTCTTGGCCAGCAAGTTTAATTAAGGCTGCTATCAACTGCCTCACACAGCTGATCTCTAACATCATTAATTCCTCCTTTGCGACCACAATGGTTCCAATGTGCCTAAAAGAGGTTTGGGTAACACCTCTAGTGAAAAAGTAGACACTTGATTCTAGAGTTGGTGGTAATTACCACCAAATTACCAGCTTTCCCTTTCTTTTAAAGATTTTGGCAGGATGGCTTACCTGCAGCTTCAGGAGCATATTGAAAACAATGGTTTGCTTGGATGTCACCAATCTGGTTTTAGGGCAATGCATGGATCTGAAACGGCTTTGCTTGATCTAAGGGCCTATCTTGTAGAGATCATTGACAAAGGTCAGACTGCCATGTTAATGCTTCCCAACCTCTCCAAAGCATTTGATCGTGTGCTCCATTCTTTGCTGCTTAAGAAGCTCACGAAATTCATAAACTGTTTCGATGCTGCTATGGAATGGATTGGGTCCTTTTTGTTGGCCCATGAGTCTCAATTGATGAATTCAGAGCACCACCAGCTCCACTTCTTTGTGGTGTGCCACAGGGGTCCTGCCTATCACCAAAGCTCTTTAACATTTATACTCATTATTTGATCTTCTTGATAGTGCTGGGGTGAAGTATACCAACTACACAGACGATACACCGATTATGTTCGAGATGACAGGGAACTATGACTCTGATTCAACTGTCATAAACAAAACATATTCATTGGTTCAGATGTGAATGGCCACAAACCCCCTTGTGATCAATGATAGTAAGACTGTGTTGTTTATTGTGGGGTATGGTCAGCGTCTGAATAAACTAGACAAGAAGTATGGTCAGTTCAAGATCCCTAATTGTATCATCCCTGATGTATCATCTGTCAAGACCGTGGGAATCTATCTTGACTCCAATCTATACATGGAGAAAGTCACAGCACATCTAAGATCATTGTGCACATATACAATCAAGTTGCTGCTAATAACCAGAATTTCCAGTTGGTGCCTTGGTTAGCTTGAAAATTGACTATTGTAATAGTTTACTGGCAGGAACACTGAAAACCAACTTAAAGTACTTGCAGGTTATTCCAAATGGTGGGGTAAGAGCGGTTTGTGGATTGGGCCGGACCGACCCTGTTACAGAAGACAGAAAGTCACTTCACTGGCTGCCTGTTCGACATAGTATTTCATGCACAATTCTTAAACTCACACATACATTTCTCTCAGGAAATGCTTTTAGTTACCTTGCTGATCGACTGTGTGATGCTCGTATATCAAGGTCGCTAATATCTAATGGGGGAGTAAGCTTTACTGCCCTCGTTTAAACTAAGAAAATGTCATTGAAACAAGCTTTGATGTGTGCGCACCTGATCTCTGGAACACCCTACCACCAACCCTTCATGAAAAACCGAATGTTCTCAGTTTTAAGACGGCAATGATAGATTTGTTTTATTGCTGTATCTTCCCTGACCTGCTGGATTCATTACTTCTTTCTCTCTTCCCTGACTTCTTCGGCTCGTTGT
This sequence comes from Ambystoma mexicanum, assembly GCF_040938575.1. Lineage (NCBI taxonomy): Eukaryota > Metazoa > Chordata > Amphibia > Caudata > Ambystomatidae > Ambystoma > Ambystoma mexicanum. Next base: position 359,021,546 of record NC_090928.1, read on the forward strand.
TTGCCTGTTGTCTTGGATGTGCACACTGAGGCCTATGGCTGAGCCGTGCATAATAAGAAACAAGATAATATTAATCGACTCTACCGATTCTAAATCTTCTTATTCTTCTTTCTCTCCACTCTTTCCAGTCTCTGAATCTGAAATTGTTAATCTTTTTTCTCTGTCTGATCCGCTGTCGAATCCTAAAGCTGCATGAACACTCCTCTACCATCTACATTAGTTATAGCTATTTTTCCAATTCTTGCCCCCTACTGAGTTTGCTTTCTAATTTGTCCCTGCAAGCTGGTGTTTTTGCCCAATCCTGAAAAAAGCCTATAGTTATTCCTCTTTTGAAAATAATCTAATTTAGAAAAGAAGTCCTCCTAATTTTAATAACATTTCTCTTCTGCCTTACTGATTTAAACTCATGTAACAAGTTCTCCCTGCACAACTTTCTTCTTATCTCGAGTTACATGCTCTCCTCTTATGAATCTGGTTTCCACTATGGTCATTCCATGACACAGCACTTTTGGCTGCATCAAATGCTGTATTGCATGCAGGTCATCGTGAACTTTCTTCTATTCTGGTTCTCCTCGACCTTAGTGCTGCATTTGGCATGACTGAACACAATCAGGGTAATTCATAGAATCCAGCGCACAAGTAGCGCACGCGGCTGGCGCACAGCGTGCGCCTGCGATAGTCTGCGCCAGGCACGTGCGCTAAAACAGATTACCGCGCACAGCGTATTCATGGATTTCAAGCTCCCAAAACAGCCGTGGCGCAGAGAATCGCAGCGAGCCTGCAGCAGCGCCAGTAACGCCCCCAAGAACGCCCTCGCGCACGGAAAAGCCATCAAAAGCGCTAAATCATCGCTAAGGGCTGCGCTAACCCCGGACCACTTCACAGGGCAGGCAAACAAGGAAAGCAAAGCGGGCAATCTCCAAATCAGGAGTACGCGGGAAGTACTACACGCGACTAGGCAGGGAACGTGAATCACAGGGGTACGCGGGAATCATCACACGCGAACAGCCAGGGTGCGTGTATTACAGGGGTAGCGGGAAGTACAACACGCGATGGGCCAGGGAACGTGTATCACAGGGGGACGCGTGAAGTAGAACACGCGATAGGCCAGGGAACGTGCATCACAGGGGTACGCGGGAATCATCACACGCGAACAGCCAGGGTGCGTGTATTACAGGGGTAGCGGGAAGTTCAACACGCGATGGGCCAGGGAACGTGTATTACAGGGGGACGCGTGAAGTAGAACACGCGATAGGCCAGGGAACGTGCATCACAGGGGTACGCGGGAATCATCACACGCGAACAGCCAGGGTGCGTGTATTACAGGGGTAGCGGGAAGTTCAACACGCGATGGGCCAGGGAACGTGTATTACAGGGGGACGCGTGAAGTAGAACACGCGATAGGCCAGGGAACGTGTATTACAGGGGTACGCGGGAATCATCACACGCGAACAGCCAGGGTGCGTGTATTACAGGGGTAGCGGGAAGTTCAACACGCGATGGGCCAGGGAACGTGTATTACAGGGGGACGCGTGAAGTAGAACACGCGATAGGCCAGGGAACGTGCATCACAGGGCTACGCGGGAATCATCACACGCGAACAGCCAGGGTGCGTGTATTACAGGGGTAGTGGGAAGTTCAACACGCGATGGGCCAGGGAACGTGTATTACAGGGGGACGCGTGAAGTAGAACACGCGATAGGCCAGGGAACGTGCATCACAGGGCTACGCGGGAATCATCACACGCGAACAGCCAGGGTGCGTGTATTACAGGGGTAGTGGGAAGTTCAACACGCGATGGGCCAGGGAACGTGTATTACAGGGGGACGCGTGAAGTAGAACACGCGATAGGCCAGGGAACGTGTATTACAGGGGTACGCGGGAATCATCACACGCGAACAGGCAGGGTGCGTGTATTACAGGGGTAGCGGGAAGTTCAACACGCGATTGGCCAGGGTACGTGTATCACAGGGGTGCGTGGGAATTATCACATGCGAATAGGCTGGGTGGGCCCCCACAGGTGTACCCTGTACACCCTCCCCGGCCCCTGCAGGCAGCCCACAAAACAGTGGACTACCCTGCACACCTGATCATGTCCCCCTGCACCCCCATCCACCAGGGGCACCCTCCACCAGGCCCCCACCCATGTCTCCCACCACCCCCACCCCCCAGCAGTGCAGGGGCACCTGCCATCAGGCCCCCATCCATGTCTCCCACCACCCCCAACCCCCATCCACCAGGGGCACCCTCCACCAGGCCCCCACCCATGTCTCCCACCACCCCCACCCACCAGCACTGTGGGGCACGTGGCCAGCAGGCAGTCAGGCAGCAGCCGATGGCAGGTGGGAGCGTGCTCAGGGTTCTTGGGGACTTAAATTCGGCCTCCTGGCCAGGAGCGTGGTCTTTCGTGTTAGAACGCGTGGACAGCCTGATAGGGAGTGATTTTGCACCTGAAAACCCCACACTCATCGCGCGAAAACCCGTCACCAGCATATGTGCGTCAATAGTTACCTGCACGTGCAGTGTCAAAGCGTGTGATTGGTGAAAAGTGAGCGACACGCAGGAGTGTCGAAGCGCGTGATTGGTGAAAAAGGATCCACATGCAGGAGTGACAAAGCGTGTGATTGGTGAAAAGTGAGCTACACGCAGGAGTGTCGAAGCGCGTGATTGGTGAAAAAGGATCCACATGCAGGAGTGACAAAGCGTGTGATTGGTGAAAAGATACCTACACGCAGGAGTGCCAAAGCGTGTGATTGGTGAAAATGGGCCAAGCACGTACACGCCGTAAGTGACGATGTACGTGTGGGCCTGTATAAAAGGTAGTGTTGAACACAATTTCCTTGTACGTGCTTTTCGTGGAGAGCGAGTGGGTGAATTCGGTACTTCTTGTCGTTTCACACACGATTTACTTCACGGCGTTTCCAGTTCGTACTCCCTGTTACCTCTGACAGCTCTTTTCTCTTTTCCCTCTTGTACTGGTTTTCCTGGGCCTGTTCCCTCAAACAGGGTCCCCTTCTACAGTTGTCCTGTCTCCTCAGACAGCGTACACCTCTTCTTTTGGCGGGGGTGTTGCCAACCAAAAGTGCTATTTTTTCACGCTCTTTTACCTGGCAGACGGTGAGTCACGCACGTATCTAACATCTGTGCTTGCCCCGTGTGTAGCCTACCCCTTCAGAGGTCAATCTAGGCCGCGTGTGACACGCATACGTTCATTGTGTTACTGGATGCCACAGCGTAGTGCAGGGTTTTCCATCAGCACACGTGGTCTAGGAGGGGTATTGTGCACGTTCCTTAACTTTTTTGGGGTGCCTGTGCGTTGCGTGACCCGTCATCTTTCCCCAGGGGTGTCATATAGCCTTGCCACTGCACTAGGGTACGAATACCATCTGGTACCCAACCCCTTTGACACCCAATTGCCCAGGACAATTGTGCACACCCACTCCCATACGCACAATACCATCAGTGCCATGGTTGGGAGGCGTGCAAGCCGTAAGGGTGGCAAAGGTGGCCGAGCCACACGTGGTGGCCGTGGAGGATCCAACAGGGGACGTGGTTGTGACTTGCAGGGCGCCCCTGTTCCCCCCAGTCTGGAGGAACAGTCAGGGACACCCATGCCCCCCCCCCCCCCCCCCCCAGTTGAGAGTCATGTGGCTGATACCAACCCTGATCAGCCCATGTCGGACCAGGCCATTGTGGCACCAGACCTGTCCGAGGGTGATTCCATCGCTGACATCCAGGTCAGCAGGTCCACTGCACGTGCACCGGTGCACATTGGTGTCATCAGGGCACGCGCATCTATGCCAGATAGGTCATCTGCTGGCCCCCGTAGCCAGGGTGTGGCTCAATCCACCCCACCTCTCATACACCCTGCCAAGACTGTGTCGGTCCTAGTTCATGCACCTCAGATCAGGCCTGACCCCATCCCACTACCCCCAATGCCTGCACCTACTCCCATGCTGAGTGGGCAATCACACACACCCAGTACAGAGTCCACCACGGCTCCTGCCCCTAGTGTCCACAGCGGCGTAGGACACTCTGGATCCCCACCCCCTTCCAAGCGCAAGAGGAAGAGTGCACGTCCGGCACAGGCTGATGCCCCAGACACGGCTGCACAGTCCGGCCCATCAAGGAAGCCAAGCTTCACAGACGCCGAACTTAATGCACTTGTTCAGTATGTGTCAGATCATGATAGGGAAATGGTCATCGTTGCAGGGTCCAAGACCACACATGCCAGACGCCAGGCACACTGGCAGACCATTGCTGACAGAATAAGTGCCCTTGGAGTAGTGAGGCGCACAGCTAGTGATTGCCAGAAGCGCTGGAATGACCTTAAGCGCAGGGCAAAGGATAAGCTGGCCTCAAGTCATGCCGCAACCTTGGTGACTGGAGGTGGGTCCCCAGCACAGGAAATAGAACTCACACCACACGAGTCCGTAGCTGGATCCTACGTCACCGAGGGACAACTCCAAGGTGTGGGAGACCTCCCTGATTACGAGGCATCATCCGGTGAGTGCACATGCATGTGTGTATTATCCATGTGCATGGTGTGTGTGTGAAGCATTCATGTTGGGTGCCTGTCAAGGGGGTGTGTGGCAGAGTTGATAGTGGCACCCATGTGCCTCATCCAGTATGTTCAGTGCAACACCATCTGGCCACAGCACTATCCCTACTGGCAACAGTGCACATATGGGCCAACACCATGGAAGTCGCCCTTGATTAGTAATTTTGTCACTACATTGTTGCTCATACTCCCCTGTCTATTCATCTGATGTCTTACATACCATTCCTCTCCTTTCCCCCAGCCATTCAAGTTTCATCTTCACATGCCTGACATGCAATGATACCACATGCTAATGCGTCCTCTGTATATAAATGCCTACCAACATGCAGTCATACTGTGGATGTAGCCTTGACATCCACCTCCTTCCTGGGTCCTTTGGTACCGTCTGGTTCCAAGCCCCATTCCCTCACACTCCATGCTGCTCTTCATGGTCTATCTTCCATGACTTCTACAGTTCAGACCATCGTGCCCTACGCACGACACCTGCTTGCCAAAAGTCAAATGAGGGCAGCCTGCCCTCCAATGCGACCCACCCTATTGCTGACCAGTGCATCTGAGCCTACTCTAAGCTAACTCTCACTGACATCTGCTCATACATGCCTTTGCCTGTCCCATAGACCCTTCACATGGTCCCTGTCCTCTCTCCTTGCTCCTCTTCCACCATCATAGGTGGGACCCGTTGGGGTGTACTCCTGGCCTCCTTCCAATCCTCAGATACCACTATTGATGTGCATGGTAATGGGAGCGTCTCAGTCCAAGGCCCTTAGGCCAACCTCAATCTCCTTGAGAAATGCTACCCACATCTCATCAACTTCCTTACCTCTCCTGCTGTCCCCCCTCCTCTCTCCTCATCAATCCTGCACTGCCTCCCTGCACCCTCCCATGAACCTTCTCCGCCTCCCACTCCAACTCCTACACATGCGGCACCTCTGATCTCTAGCACTCCCCGTAAGTCCTACAAGGCTGTCAACCTCCTCCACAATTACACTCCTTTCACTGCGGCTGCATCAGGCATTCCTCCGATAACTGTCACTTACATGAGGTTATGCACCTTGACATCCTTGGTCTCATGGAAAAATGTCTGACGGCCAGCTCTGTCTGCATCCTTGACCCTCTCCTTGGCCCGCCACTACTGTGCAGGGGGGGTGTGCCCTTGGCTTCCCTGAGGGTATTCCTGCCACTGTCACACCTACTTAGACCTACTCCACTCTGGAATGGCTTGTGTGAGGTTTCTGTCCACCACACCTTGACATTCTCAAACAGTGCGTACTGTGTCTGGGAAAACTGGTCAAATGTACTACTTCCTTTCTGAGTGTCCTCACCTCTCCTCCTCACTCATGTCCCAAGACACAGAATTCCTCATCCTTGGTGCGGTACGCATCCACCTGCATGCCTGTTGACGCCCCCACGTGACCTTTCTGTGACCTCAGCAACTCCCTCTCACCCTCTAGACTCCCGTCTGTCCCTACTCATTCTGCAGGGCACACTCTTGATGCTCTGATCTCATCTGACTTTCCCCTCTCCGTCCATCTCTGCACTCCTCTCTCCTGGAGTGATCACATTCTCCTCTCCTCCCAGCTCACCCTCAACACCCCACAGGCAAAGCCACCCTCACCACTGTCACACACCTTCTTGGTATTCCGACCCATGAAGTGTGTGTCAGTCGAGGCTCATGCTGCCAAAATCTCCCCCCCATCCAGCTCCCCCTTAGGCTCACTCCCATCCTGACAGGGCCCACTCCATGCTCCACTCCATGTCAGGTACACTGGATGTCTTAGCCACGGTCATGACCACCTGTCTGAAGCCCCATGCCAATGCAGAGTCCTGGCATGACTCGGATCTTGGGAACCCAAACCACAGGTGCCGGGTGGCAGAGAGGGAATGTCCTGCATCATGGCCATCCTCTGGCAAACTGGCCTGCCACATGCTCCAAAGGCAATAGCGCCTCACCCTTCTCACCAAGATGAGATCCCCAATCCAAGGGCACATATCTGCGGCATGTGACAACTCTGCAGGACACATAGAAATCTGAAAGGACCTTGCCGAGCCAGAGGCAGTGTGTACCCCCCCTGTCCCCTCCGAGCCCACAGCACAGCATGATTGTCTCTGTACCCCTATAGGCCACCCCCCCAGCACTTGTCTGCGCCTAACACCATCTGCCCTTGACGTCAAGTCCTACTTACCTTGTACAGCACTTCCAGCCGCCACTCCCCCTTGCACTTCATTGTGCCACCCACCCCTGCACTTGCGTGACATGAATGACACCAGCACCAGTAGTATTGTTGACTGGCATCCCCTTCTGCCCCACCACCCCTCAGTGCTCCGCTGCACCTACAAACATTACTTGACCGGTGCTTCACGAATGCAAAATTATTCCGTTACAGGTGTTGGGGAGGTGGAATCACAATGTTTACTGCATTATGTTGATGTAGACAAGGCACTGTGCATCGTTGCCAATTTGGACTAGCAGATCCATGTACAACATGTATACTAATTGATGTGACGATGCAATGTCAGGACCAGAGTGGTTGAAATCCAAAAAAGTAGCCCTCCTCTCCCTCTTCACTTGGTGGCTATGTCACATGCCATGTGTGTGATGGCATGTGCCTTTGACATGGCAATCACCGCCCAATGTGTGATGGCAGTGCTAGGCATCAAGGTGAGCAGGCGTTGCTCTCCAATCAGTACATAGTATGCCCTGAGCCTCCCCTACAGACCCAGTGATGGTGAATGCATAGGAGGACTCCCAGTCATGTAGGACATGTGTCGTAGGACTACTGCCTATGTTGTTCATCAGCCCTTGTTGCATGCCATGGTGCTAATGCCTGTTTCCATTTTTCTCTTTCATGTCTTTGCAGGGGACGAAGCACTTGTTGATGCTGGGGATGTGGTGGTGGAGCCGTCCCAGGAGGGCAACCCGGGCCGACCTACCACAAGTGAGGGACGTGGTGTGTTTGTGGGTGAAAACCCACAAGTGCTGCAGGCCGTGCTGTCGAGGGGTGTCTCTGGGGGTTCCTCCCCCGAGCAGTATTCAGGTGTAGACTCGGAGGATGACACCTATGTGCAGTCGCAGGTGAGTGTTCTTGGGAGAGAATCTCCTCTGTCCGACCCACCTGCAGCCAGGCCATTGGCCTCAATGGGGATGTCAGTGTCGGCAGATCAGCCTCTGGTGGTTACGGATGCAGGGCCACACCACCCAATCTCTGATCCTGTTCCTGGGGCTGCAGATCAGAGAGGGAATGCAGTCCTGCAGCCTGAGGCCTTGCCGGCACAGCAAGGCGCAGTCCGCCTTGCCCCAGGCAGGTGTGGTGCCCGTCAACGTGGTGGCCGTATGCCACCTGGCAATACCGTATGGGAGCAATCCATCTACGGTATGGCCACCCAACAGGCAGCATCATCCGAGATGATTGCACAGGCCATGGATAGGGTGGCCACTTCCATTGTCCCCCCAGAAAGGCTGATGGAGCGACTGGAGCAGGCTACAGAGTCCATCTGCCAGGCACACAGGGAGGATATGTTGGCGTCCAACATGGACAGGCGGGCGGCACTGGCGACTCTGGGGGAATCACTTTCCATGGAGTCCCAGCGCCACAGGGAAGCCCTGAGGGAAGAACTCCGTCACCTCAGGTCGACCCTGTTAGAGCTTGAGGCTTCATCCCATAGAAGGACAGAGGAGCAGCTGGAGCGTCTGACACGGACGCTCTCGGCCGAGATGCAGGCAACTCGTGCGGAGGTCAGGTCATCCCGGGAGTTACTGCATGGGGACCTCCGCATGATTATAACCCAGAACCAGAACTACCAGACCCGCCTGCTTGCAGCCATGGAGGAGCAAACTCGTGCTTTGCGTGGGCTGCCTCCCATTGTCACACCATCTTCTGAGGCAGCTCCCCCACCTCCAGAGTCAGCTGCAGGGTCTGGGCAGAGCCATAGCGACTCATCTCCCACAACAGAGTAGCCGTGTGGGCCACGAGCCTATGGGGTGTTTTCCTTTCCCATGATCCACACAGGTGGATTGTGGCGTGCATCCTGTCCTCGGACCTCATAGGTGGCCCCCCCCCCCCCGCCGGCCCTTTCATGGCCATTTTTTCTCTTTTTCATTTTTATTTTGCAAGAGTGTTGCCTTGTGTGGGTACCTGGGCATACACTGTATTGTGGCTGGGCACATGCAGGCTTGTCCTGAGTTTGGTTTCGATGCTTGGGTAGCAGACATCCACACCCCTCCTGCTTCCCTTTCCATGGGCTTGCAAAGGGTGTGCCCAAGTGACAGCAAATTACACGGTGACATTGGACTCCCATGAGCTGTTGGCCAGTCCATAGTCAATACTGTGTAGACATTCATAGTGTTCATTGTTGTTGCACCTAACTATGCATGATGGTATGATATGTGCCTCTACTTACATATGTTGCTCATGTTTTGCAGGTATTTCACACAGATCTTCACAAGGGCATACTCTCTGGAGTCACACTACATGTCGGTAGATGTGCACTGACACTTTTGCATGGCGCCATCACTGTACATCTGGACGGTGAGGACATACCAGCTGAATCAGGTAATGAGACTACCATTGATTACATGCAATGTGTCTTGTTTGGGTGGGCTTCAGGGTGGGTTGGTGTGTAATTTGATAGAAATTACTCTTACACAGGTGTGTAGTAGTGGCTCCAGGGCGGTTAGCTGCTCAAGTGCGGCTATGTTCCATTTGGGGCACTGCTATTTGTGACACTGGTGTCATGTTGTGATGGCCAGTTTGTTTGCTGTCACATACCATGACATGGTGTCCTCAGTGGCGGGACTGTGAAGGGAGTGGGTGACATGGCAATGTTGTCATGTAGTGAATCGCCCGTGGCAATGCATTTTAGATTGAAGGAGTTGTGTCTTTGCGTTGTGATGCATAGCTGGTGTATGTGTAGCTAGGGGTGCACACATATTGACACTTCCATGTTAACAATCTCAGGCTGATGTGTATCTGACAGTTCATTGTCAAGTAATTTTCAGACATTGTCAGGTAGAGTCATCATTGATTGTCAGATGGTATGTGCCAGAGCAGTGTGCACTAGCCAGCACTGTGATTCCTAGGTGAAGAAGTTGGCCACCAGTTGCGTACGGGCTGCCTCCCCCCGTGCCCTTTCCCCTCCCATGCGCAGCGGGCGTGCATGTGGTTGTGGATGTGGGGGCACCACCATGTCCACGGGCAGGCCCCGGCGTGTTGCAACGTTGTGCAGGACACATGCTGCCACTATGATCCTGCACACTATTCGGGGAGCATATAACAGCTGCCCGCCAGAACGGTCAAGGGAGCGAAAGCGTGACTTGAGCACTCCGAATGTGCGCTCCACTATGCCCCGTGTAGCAATGTGGGCTGTGTTGTACCTTACCTGGGGTGGCGTGGTGGGGTTCCGGATTGGGGTCATCATGTGGGGGCTGATAGGGTAGGCACTGTCCCCTGCGGAGGTGGTGATGGGTATCATTAGTGGTGTTGTGTCATGACCCAGTATCTGACATGCATGCATGTGGAGTGGCATTCATGCTCACCAAGCAGCCATGTATCTCCATGCTGGCCAGCCTCTAGGTCCCGGCATAGGGTAGACATTCTGTAGATGAAGCTGTCGTGGGTGGACCCTGGATAGTTGGCATATACTGATGTGATGATTCCCTTGGCATTGCATACAACTTGGACGTTGATGGAATGCCAGTGCTTGCGGTTTCTATAGATGTGCTCTGTTGCCCTGGGTGGACGTAGAGCCACATGTGTGCAGTCAATTGCACCAAGCACTTTGGGGAATTGAGACACACCATAGAATTCCTGGATGCACGTCCGCCTTTCTGCATGAGTCCTGGGGAGATATATGTGCCTGCGGACTGAAGGCCGTGCAGTGATGATGTTCAAGACCTGGTGTAGACAGCGTGACTGCGTGGCCTGTGACACACCACCCACTATGGCACTTGTCCGCTGAAAGGATCCAGTGGCCAAGAAGTGCAGTACATTCAGGACCTTCTGCAGGGGGCTGAGTGCTTGGGAGCACAGGGTGGGTGATGTGAGGTCATCCTCCCACTCACTGACCAGGTCCAGTATGATGTGTGCTGGAAACCTGTACCTCCCATACACCTGGTCATCAGGCATCCCGAATAGGCTGGTTCTGGGTGTGAATATTCTGGCCCTGACTCTCCTCCTCATCCTCCTTTGGTAGCCCACTGCCACTGCTGCTAGGAACGGTATGTTCATCCTGGCATCTGGCTTGTTTATTGAAAAGTGCGCAAATTAATGCCTTGCGCGTGTAGTAGGCAGCGTGTGAGCCTCGCACCCCTGGAATCGGGTTCCCACTCCTATCGCGTGTGGAAATTCCCACGCTGCAGGCATACAGGTGCGCTGACGTACTTGCCTGTGTAAGTGGCCGCGCGCCCCTGAAATACACGTACATAGGCCAATGGCGTGTAAGCGCACTTTTGGGCAATTACACGCGATGAAATACACGTACATAGGCCAATGGCGTGTACGCGCACTTTTGGCCAATTACACGCGATGACACTCTGACGTGCAGGATTTCCACGTGTGCTCCGTCTTCACGTGCTGAGTGGGGAACGCCCGTGCGGATCACGTCAGACGCGCTTACGCGATGAGGGACTCTGGTCCAATAGAATCGCGTATGCGTGCTGACGCACTTACGCGCTAAGGGCCTTTCCTCGGATTTCACGCTGACGTGCAGGAATTTCACGTGCCAAATCACTCCGTATCAAGCTGGCCACCCGAAAACACACGGAACACCACGCTCCTGCCCCGAAGGCCGAGTTACTGCCCCCCAAGTGCCCTGAGCAGCCTCCCACGTGCTATCTGCTGCTGCCTGCCTGCCTGCCTGCTGCCACCGTGCCCTGCCATTTGGTGCCTGCACATCAGCCATCTGCAGGGGTCCAGTTGCTGTGTCCACCCCTGCTGGAACTGAAGACTCCCAACTGGGATTACATCGCTCCACAGCCCAGCCCCAGGACCCAGTTGCCCACCCACACCTGCCTCTGGGGTTGCCATGTCGGGCACTTCTACATCTGGCACCAGTGGCAACCCCAGGCCAGAGGGGCAGAGGGGCACCAGCTTCACTGCCACCGAAGTTGGTGTCCTGGTGGAGCATGTCCTGGGGCAGTATGATGCCCTCTTTGGATCGTCCCGCGCCAGCAAGGAAGGACGGGAGAGGATCTGGGCCGACTGTGTGGTTGCCATCAACGCGGAGGGGGTGGCAACCCGCAACGTCTTGAAGATCAAGAAGCGCTGGGAGGACTTGAGGTCCAGGACCCTTGTGAAGGCCCGGCGCCTCGTGGAGGGGGGCCGGGGCCACATGAGTTCCATCCAGAAGAGGGTCCTGGAACGCGTACGCCCAGCGCTCCACGCCCAGATCCTTGAGAGGGAGACCCGTCTGGAGTTGAGCGGTAAGTGTCCAAGCATCACTGTGTGAGACAGGGCATGTTGCGGTGTGCTGGTTCTATGATACTTGCCTGTATGTGTGCCATGTGCCATGTATGCATGTATGTGTGCTGGGACATCATGGTAATGCATGTGCGACCAGTGATGTGTGACCCACATGGTTGTTGCATGTGTAGAAATGCGGCATGGGGAGCACTATGCAGATTTGGGACATGAGAGCATGCCAGTCTCTGTACCTGGACATGGATGGGGGTGAGGATGGGTGCTGATGCCAGGTACATATATGGTAGCCATGTCTGTGTGCCTGACCTGCATGTCTGTGACTTGTGCATGCCATGGATGCATGACTCATGTGTGTGACAATGCACAGATTCAGTGACGCACCCACCTTACCCTTGTTTTGCCTGTGTTTGGTGTGATTGTGGCCAGATGGATGTGACTGATGTGTAGTGTGTGCATGTGATATGCATGAGCCATGATGCATGTGAGTTACATTTCATTGAATGTTTCAAGAGTCAATTGGACATGCATGGAAATGTGCATGGCATGCACCATGCCTGTTACTGTGTGTGTTTTGCCTGGACTGGCCCATGTGTTGTGGAGGGACATGATGGAAGTGTACTTTGACAGGGGTGCTCATCTGCTATTGCTTCCTGTCTAGGGGACCATTGTACAGTAGCCTGATGCTTGTGTTCTTTGTCTCCCTCTACGCAGCGGCTAGTGAAGAAGAGGGCGGAGACGGCGCTGTGGAGCAAGGCGGCGGGGATGCCCCCACGGCTGCAGCGGAAGGGGTGGGTGAGCCCCCACAGGGGCCTGCTACGGCGGGAGACGGTGAGGAGCCATCCAGGTTGGTGGTTTGCACAGAGGAGGAGGAGGCCGACACTGGTGCACACATGGGCCCTGGTGGGAGCATCCCTGCTGGTGCAAGTGGTGCAGTCCAGGGCCAGGGGCAGGAGGCAGCACAGGTCACCGTGGAGGGGCCTGTGCATGTCGCTGTCCCTGACCCTGTGAGTGCACCACCATGCACCAGCAGGGATGCCCCGTCCCAGGCCCGTCCGCAGGTAGAGGGGATGTCCATGTCAACTGACTCCCCTCCACCTGCGGCCGTGGGAACCCCTGGCCGCGTGGAGCAGGTCCTGATTGGGGTCGCGATGCGCACGGCTGTGATTCGTGATGCCGTGCGTGCTTCCCGGGAGGAGCACGCACGTCATCACGAAGTGCACCGTGCCGACGTGGCCCAATTGGGATCGGCCATGTTCGGGGGGTTCCTGCATGTGTTGGCCAATCTGACGGCCCTCTCCTCCTCTGTGCAGGCTATCCACCAGTCGTTCTCCTTGCCGTCTTCCGGCCCAGATGCCACCATGGCCCCCTGTGGACCTGCCCCGACCAATGCAGCCAGCTCGGTGGGGATCCCATCCCTGCCACAGTTGGGAGTCGGAGGTCCAGCAGGGGTGGACGACACAGCAAGTGGACCCCAGCAGATGGAAGATGTGCCGGCATCATCGGGCAGGGCACGTGCACGACGGCGTCGGTGGTTACCATCAGCCTGGATGCCGTCGTGCTGGCAGAGGCAGTGGCGTCGCAGGCAGCAGCGGGCTCGACGTGGGAGGCATCATGGCTCAGGGCCATCAAGATCGGAGGGGCAGGCATCGGCCGGAGGGCAGGGCAACCCTGGCATGGCGGTGTGTTCCGTGTGGGAGGAGTTTGGCCAGCGGATAGGTGCGGAGCGGCAGCGGGCGGAAGAGGAGCGGCTCGCCATGGCCAGGGCGGAGATCTCCATGCATCAGGCATTGAGGCGGGCTGAGTGCCTCGAGGAGGCTCGCAGGGAATTTGGAGAGCACATGGGGTTGTCCCTGCGAGACCTCGGGGCCAGGACTGAGTCCCGCCTCCAGGACATTGACGTGGAGTTCGAGGATGCCCTGGCCAGCATCACCAAGTGAGCCGCAGGACTAGCCCGCTGCCTTTGTATATAGTTTTTTAGTTAGTTAGTGCTAGGTTTCCTTTATTTGATTTTTTTTTTTTGGACCGCTTGGACAATGGCCACTTCTTTGTACATATTTTTTTAAATAGTTAGTATTAGGTTTAATTTGTGGTGTTGGGCTCATGGACCCTTGAACAATCCTGTGAATATAGTTATTTTTTGTGAGATAAATTTTTTAACTTTCATATTGGTCACACCATGTCGTAATGGTTTATCTTTCATTTCATTCTACATGTGTTTACTTTGGACAAAATCTATTCATTTTTCTATCCTTTGTTTTTTGGTTTCTCATTTTTGTTCCCGGACATGGACCTTTTATTTGCTTTACCAGATAGTTGTCAGAGTTTACTTTATTTTTATTTTTTAATACATTTTGATATTATCTTACACTTGTGTCATTTTTTCTTTGGTTTCTTACATGCCATGATATGGGTTTTGACATTGACTTGCACCCATTGTGTATGTGTGTGTGGCGGACATGTGTTCTTTTGCTTACTTGCCTTTGGGGTTGTGTCATGTGATTGCATTCACTATGTGGGTGCATGCAATCCTTGCCTGGGTGTTTGTGCTGGGTATGCTGGTCATTACTGCCATTATTGTGTATCGTCAGGACCAGGGGCCAGGGGGACATGGGTGGGGGCCTGGTGGCAGGTTCCCCACAGTGCTGGGGGTGGGGGTGGTGGGAGACATGGGTTGGCCATGGGTGGGGGCCTGCTGGCAGGTTGCCCACAGTGCTAGGGGTGGGGGTGGTGGGAGACATGGGTTGGCCATGGGTGGGGGCCTGCTGGCAGGTTGCCCACAGTGCTGGGGGTGGGGGTGGTGGGAGACATGGGTTGGCCATGGGTGGGGGCCTGCTGGCAGGTTCCCCACAGTGCTAGGGGTGGGGGTGGTGGGAGACATGGGTTGGCCATGGGTGGGGGCCTGCTGGCAGGTTGCCCACAGTGCTGGGGGTGGGGGTGGTGGGAGACATGGGTTGGCCATGGGTGGGGGCCTGCTGGCAGGTTCCCCACAGTGCTGGGGGTGGGGGTGGTGGGAGACATGGGTTGGCCATGGGTGGGGGCCTGCTGGCAGGTTGCCCACAGTGCTGGGGGTGGGGGTGGTGGGAGACATGGGTTGGCCATGGGTGGGGGCCTGCTGGCAGGTTGCCCACAGTGCTGGGGGTGGGGGGGGTGGTAGACATGGGTTGGCCATGGGTGGGGGCCTGCTGGCAGGTTCCCCACAGTGCTGGGGGTGGGGGTGGTGGGAGACATGGGTTGGCCATGGGTGGGGGCCTGCTGGCAGGTTGCCCACAGTGCTGGGGGTGGGGGTGGTGGGAGACATGGGTTGGCCATGGGTGGGGGCCTGCTGGCAGGTTGCCCACAGTGCTGGGGGTGGGGGGGGTGGTAGACATGGGTTGGCCATGGGTGGGGGCCTGGTGGCAGGTTGCCCACAGTGCTGGGGGTGGGGGTGGTGGGAGACATGGGTTGGCCATGGGTGGGGGCCTGCTGGCAGGTTGCCCACAGTGCTAGGGGTGGGGGTGGTGGGAGACATGGGTTGGCCATGGGTGGGGGCCTGCTGGCAGGTTGCCCACAGTGCTGGGGGTGGGGGTGGTGGGAGACATGAGCAGGTGTGCAGGGTAGTTCCCTGTGGTGTGTGCTGCCTGCAGGGGCCGTGGAGGGTGTACAGGTAATGCCTGGGAGCTCACAGCCAAATCGCGTGTGCAACTTCCCGCTCACCCCTCAAATCCACGTTCCCTGCCATATCGCGTGTGCAACTTCCCGCTCACCCCTCAAATCCACGTTCCCTGCCATTTCGCGTGTGCAACTTCCCGCGCACCCCTCGAATCCACGTTCCCTGCCATATCGCGTGTGGGACTTCCCGCGCGCCCCTGAAATCCACGTATCCGGCCATTTCGCGTGTGCAACTTCCCGCGCACCCCTCGAATCCACGTTCCCTGCCATATCGCGTGTGGGACTTCCCGCGCGCCCCTGAAATCCACGTACCCGGCCATTTCGCGTGTGCAACTTCCCGCGCACCCCTCGAATCCACGTTCCCTGCCATATCGCGTGTGGGACTTCCCGCGCGCCCCTGAAATCCACGTACCCGGCCATTTCGCGTGTGCAACTTCCCGCGCACCCCTCGAATCCACGTTCCCTGCCATATCGCGTGTGGAACTTCCCGCGCGCCCCAGAAATCCACGTACCCGGCCATATCGCGTGTGGAACTTCCCGCGCGCCCCTGAAAACCACGTACCCGGCCATTTCGCGTGTGCAACTTCCCGCTCACCCCTCAAATCCACGTTCCCTGCCATATCGCGTGTGGAAATTCCCGCGCGCCCCAGAAATCCACGTACCCGGCCATTTCGCGTGTGCAACTTCCAGCGCACTCCTGCAATCCACGTACCCGGCCATATCGCGTGTGGAACTTCCCGCGCGCCCCTGAAAACCACGTACCCGGCCATTTCGCGTGTGCAACTTCCCGCGCACCCCTCGAATCCACGTTCCCTGCCATATCGCGTGTGGGACTTCCCGCGCGCCCCTGAAATCCACGTATCCGGCCATTTCGCGTGTGCAACTTCCCGCGCACCCCTCGAATCCACGTTCCCTGCCATATCGCGTGTGGGACTTCCCGCGCGCCCCTGAAATCCACGTACCCGGCCATTTCGCGTGTGCAACTTCCCGCGCACCCCTCGAATCCACGTTCCCTGCCATATCGCGTGTGGGACTTCCCGCGCGCCCCTGAAATCCACGTACCCGCCCATTTCGCGTGTGCAACTTCCCGCGCACCCCTCGAATCCACGTTCCCTGCCATATCGCGTGTGGAACTTCCCGCGCACCCCTGCAATCCACGTACCCGCCCAGCCCATATCGCGTGTGGAACTTAACGCGCACCCCGGTATGCACGCACACGTTTATTTTTTCTCTCTGCGCGTGTCTGTGTTTGTGGGTACCCCTTTGTACGTCATTTGTCCAGGAGGGCAACAGTATTGTACATTGGTCATGTCTGTATATAGGTGCTATTTGTTGGCGCGCCTTTTAGCGCACATTTCTTGCAGGCGCAGACACGCTACCGCCTGCTTTCTTGTGGCGGTCGTGTTTGTGCCTGTTTGTGCCTGTGCGCTGCTTTGAGCGTGCGCTTTTTTGCCCTATTCTATTCCATGAATACGTGTTGTATGCGAGCGTGTGGGCGTTCCGCGCACTTGCCTCCTGAACTTTCCCCGTGCCGCCCACATTCTTCCCCATTCCGAGTGTTGTGCCCCATTTTATTCCCCATTCCGAGTGTCCCGCCCTGTGTTCCGCCTACTTTAGAGCTGTGCGCTGCGCTCGGAGTGATGGCGCAGTGGCCGTGGCGCACGACGTTGGTTGACCTGTGCGCCGGCCTGCGCCGCGCGTTATTTCCGCCCACGTCCTCTGCTTTTCTTGCGCAGGGACTTCCATGAATCGACGTGCGCTGGTTTCCCTGCGCTTTGCGCTGATTTTCGGCGCAGCGCACGCATTGGCCCCTCTGCGCCGGGATTTTCGGCGCACATTTATTCCATGAATCGGCTTGAATATCTTATTAATGACTCTTTCCTCCCTTTGTATTTCCGGTTCTTTTCAGTCCTGGTCTGCTTCTTATCTACATGACCACTCATTTTCCATGTCTTATAATGGCCAATATTCATCTTCTTTATGACTTCCTTTTGGTGTTGCCCAAGGTTTGGTCTAGGGTCCCTTACTTTTTTTCATTTCATAAAGCCCTACTTTCATCATTCATCACAGGTTTTGGATTTTCTATGCAGACGACACTCATACATTGCTCTTTTCCTTCATTTTCTACCGACCTCCATCAGGGATTATCGTCATCTCTATCAGCTTTGAATCCTGAATGGCTTCTCACTCTCTTTGTCTCAATCCTTAAAAATTGGAAATGATCATGTTGTTCATCCTCTATCTCACCTTTCTCACCCATTTCTATTTTTTCCTCCTTTGACTTTGCCTATTTCTAGTTCTGCACTTAATCTCAGGTTTGTTTTGTATTTGAAATGCTCAAAACAGTAGAAATAATGTGCCTACTGTTCATACTTGTCATTCAACTTCATAATAATTGTATGATATGTACACTTCTTATGTTTTCCTCTGCCAAATTACTCTTGCAGACTTGTGTCATGCCTACATTGCATTATTGTTTTTCACTATATGTTTGTTTACCATACTATGCTATACTGCCTCTTTGTCCAACTTTATAATTTTGTGGTCCACATTCCTTTTTCTATTAACTACATTTCCTGGTGCCTCTTATTAAGCCCAGCCCATTGGCTTTCTATTCCTGTTCAGTTTACGTTTAATTTTGTAATTATTGTTTTGAAACATGTCCATTCCCTTGTCTGTCCCAGGCTATCATTCTGATGTTGTTTCTTTATATCAACCTATTTTATCTGTTCAGATTCTCAGTATTTTCTTTCTATCTCACTTCCCCCTTGTGCTACATCCCCTTTTTCGCTCGTTTTCAATGGTTTGTTCCATGAGCTATGAAATTCCTTACCTTGTGGCATGCCTTCATTTATTACTTTTTTCTTTTTAAAGCAGATTAAAGAGATTGTATTACCTAATGCACTCCTCCCTTAAATTATGGCTGCTATTTGTTTTTGTTCTCACTGTCAATCATTGCTATATTCTTTGGTGTTACTGAACTTGTTTTTATTATTTGTGTACCACTGCTTTCTCTTTAAAGTGCTTTGAGCAAAGCCGTTATGTACATGTGATAAATACATTAAATAAAATAGAAACCTATTCACTAGTTTATTTCACCATTTCGGACCAAAGCTTAATCCCAAGACACAGCCTGCGCGCTGCAATGCTTAAAATTGCCCTTTCCGATGATTGCAGCGTTTGTTGGCATCAGCATTTATTTCAATGCCAGCTTTTCCTACTTTTTGTCCTTGAACTTTTTGCTACTAAAGAATGTCTAATATGTAAGATAGGTCTCATGGCCCGCACCATCTGAAGTGACCACAAAGCAGAGATGGATTGACAGGCAAGGGCCCAGCCAAAATATTAGAATGAATGGGGATACACTAGTGACTTTGTTTCATGAACCATTGGGGTAATGGTCCAAGGTGGCCACATGCTGTCTCCAATGTTTGTTGTCTTCAATTGGCAATGTGCCCAACATATCCGGAATTCTGGTTGAACCTTTCTAAATGATTATCCACTCAAGGGTAACAAGAGGACGTGTCTTTTTTCACTCCAATGAGACTCATCATTTCATGCAGAAGTCCAGACTCAAAGCCATGTTCTGATATCAATACAGTCATGCAGGCTAGTCATTGTGTCTGACAAACTATTTACAAATAACTTTGGCGACAGTAGTATATGTTAGATCGTTCATAGGTTAAGCTTCAGTGTAGCAACTGAAATGAGAAATAGTCAGTGATCACCAGGATATTCTATATTGATTTGCTATCCATTTAAATCATTATGAAATTGATATACACTAGGTCCATTGGTCCAACACTATGCAGGTACGTTCGGTAAGCTGCAGGTTGACTATCAGTTGTATAAGTGATACAGTGAATGCAATATTTATCATCCTTGTCTATGTCAGCAGAAAGACGTTGCAAGTAGATTCTTTTATGAATGAGCTCTGTATTGCGTCCTAAGCCTAAACTGCTACACATCATGAATGGGCGGGCAGCAATGGGAACATTCCAGGCATTGAAGCAGATGATGTGAGATATGTCTCTCCTTTTATACCATCAAAGTGTTCCAGTCTTTTGTCAAAACCTGGGCCTGGACATAATTTTAAGCCTGAAGGAAACTGTCTATGCTGACGTATTCCAGGTGAGCATCATATATCTCACTTTACTTCAGATAAGGCAGCTCTGATGGCCTCAGACCATTAATATTGCAGAAGGCATTGCTCAGTTTCTCTGAATTTCACTGTAGAGGATTTGCCACCCTAACCTGGTTGGAGTCGGCTTAATTGTTTCAACATTGTGAGTGCTCACTTCCACTGAGGATACCTGGGTCGAGTGGACAATAGCATGATCTTTTCTTTCGTATGCCTTGCAGGAGAGTGTGCTTATATCAACCTTGCACACTCCTGGCTGAAAATTCAGTTGAAAAGCATATGTGAAAGAGCTGCTAGCCATCAATGCCTGGTAGTGTCCAGTTTGGCAGATTTTAGTATGGATGTCCGGGAATTGTTTTACAGCATGATCGCACATGTTATTTGATTCACATAATTGTATAATTGCTTTGTAAAAGCCCACTTCAATGCCAAAAACGCATGCTCGTGCCCAGGAGAGAATTGGTCAGCTAAGTTCAGCCCTCAGCCACCATAAGCAACTGGTCTCATTTTCACCTGCTGTATATCAACATCCAGACTGCCACGCACATGAAGCACATGGCCATTTCAGATCTGCATGAATCAAGACAGGAGCTACTCTGAGAGTTTTAGGGAGAATTCTCCAGAATGGCTAATTTCCCTTACCTACCGAGTCCCTCAGCAGCTTTGCTGGATTTCTTAGATTTATTTTTTTCACCTGGTAAGAGTGTGGGCCTTTTTTCCCCCTCTTACATGTGTTTTGCTGTGTGCGTTTAACATTTTTTTGTTCATAGACTGTGGAGCCTCACCTACTCATAGGTATCATCTTCTTACTATGTGTCGCACAGCACCTTTAGTGCAATGACAAAGGGTTGTCTTTTTCAGACTTCCGACTTTAAACTCCATATTCTGGGACTGACTACTGTCTCCCAGAACATGTAAAGCTGCCATTGACTTTATTAGTCTTTTTAAATTCACAGACCCAGTACAAACTATCTTCCATAGAGTACTGGAAAGGGTTAATAGTTATCCCTTTTTGTCTGTCTCTCATGGAACATTATTTTGTTCCCCTTTCATTAAGATTTGGCAGGTGGCAGTGGTATGTACCCTATTTTTCCTACCACAGTCTTTTTAAAATTGCCTTGGAAGTGTTTAAGGCTAAGTTAGTAGCCTCGAACTTAAATCCGCTGGACCCCATTTCCTTTTATTTGGTTCCTGCTGGTTTTATTCGGCATTTCTTTTTGTAAAGGTCTTTCTCGTGTTTTACTCTGCGCGTCAAACCAGGTTTGGTTCCTTTGTTCGCCGTCCTTTGGCGGGCTTCTACACAGAAGCCCTCCTTAGGTGCCTGAGTGTCTGAGGGGGACAGGATGTGAGGGAGGGATTTGAGACTCTCTGCACAGGGTCTCCTTATGTCGCACTCTGTATGATTGGCTGTGGTGACTGCCCTGCCAGGACAGCCACTCTCCTGCGTGATTGACAGCCAGGATGTGTGAATGGGAGAAAAATGCATAAAAAGCAGGTCTCTGGGGCTTGGAAGGCAGAGTCGCCACTGGATCGAGAGAACCGAAGAGAAGCTGAAAGAAGAGGACAACTACCATGATTGAACCTCACCGTGAAGCCCTGCTGCGGTCCGAATCTCCAAACTTCGACAACAGAGGGAAGAAGATCTTCAAGGAATCCTCTTCCCTTGAGCTGGTGGGACCAACCAGTTCGCTAAACACCAAGCAAGGCTTCCCTCCCCTTGTCGAATTTGCTGTGCAGAGCTGCAGTGAACCAGATAGCAAGGAGGACCGGACCCTGTTTGGGTTTTAGGGAGTGCACCTTTTATTCGTTGCTTTGCTCTGCTGCTGGTTTCTTCCCTGGGCAGTGCAGGACCCTTCAGTCTTTCTACTTCGTGTCAGTCCAACAGTCACTTCAGGAACCATGAGCCTGCAGGACCTGTCAGGAACTCCTGCCTCAGCTACAGCCTTCTTCTTCATTTAAGTTACTGTTCAAACCCGGTTGTTCGTTCCGTCTGACCGCGGTGAAAGTTTTTGAAATCTTAGGCCAGTTCAAGGGCTTGTCCTACTCTACTCTTTTAAGTAACTTTTCTTCCGACCAATTTTGTTTCAAACTCTTGGCAAAGACTTAACCGCTAACTACTCTGAACTGTGTTATCCTCTGCAAAGACTCTGTACCATTAACATTGGTCCAGGCCTATTCATTTGAATCCTCATTGTAGCAAGCCTTTTCTAGATTGCCTTGCCTACTTACTTGTTGATGCTGCTTTGTTTTGTATAACCTTGTCTTTCCCTCCCTTTTAAATTGCTGGAGTGCCATTTTGCTCACACTTCATTTTGAGCTTAACTTGTCCAGAATTCATCAGGTGTTGTGTAGTATATTAAGAGTGTGATTTTTCTGCTGCTTCACTTAGTGAATTGTTGTACAACTGATGTGTAAATATATGTATATTCTTTTACTCAGAAACCTTGAGTCAGTGTGTGTTTGAACCATAGTAATTATTGTCCTTTGTGTGACTATTGATACTGCTAACTTTACTCTTGAGATAAGTCTGGCTGCTCAGTCATCGCTACCTCTTTACTGTGTAGTACAGGCTTGTAAAAAAGGTGAATTTGTACTGTCACTTGTACTCTTAATTGTGTGTGGTGTTCCCAAAGGGTTCTGCATATGATTCTGCCTAACAGAGAGTCTTTATGAGTGCCTGGACATCGTTCTTACAGTTGGGGAGTCCATCACATTCAAAATAGCATGCTGGGCTGATATTGACCATAGCTATATTTCTCTGATGTTTTCCTTCTTTCTGTGTCATTGTGTTTCCATTGGCCAAATGTCTTTGTAGCCTAACAATCTTTAGAAACACTGGGCATGATGAATTGTTAATAACTGTAGGATCCCAATTAATTATTCATCTCCTTCAAACACTTGAATCCTGGCAAGCTTCTCAGTGCTTCCCCCTTTGCAGTCTAAAAAAGATATCTCTTTGGCAGAGACAATTAGAGACAATTAGATACAATTAGCCAATTAGAGACAATTTGCCTCATTACAAGTGTGCCGGTCTAGGGAAAATGCTGGTAAAAATGCCGGTAATTCCGGCTCTGACATGTTTTTTGGACTGGCAAGTTTGCCAGTGGGAGCCACAGAACTCCAGGCAGGCCTGACCTGCTGGGAGATCAGGCACCTACGGGCAAACAAATGCCTGAATCACTGGCACCGTTACTAAGCCATGGGACTCCATGGGAATGGAAATTTACTGTCACTCCGCCGCCTGTAATATCACAGTAATACTGGGATATATGATGGCAGAGACGGTAAAGCAGGGTTGCAGTTATCCTACCAGAATTACTGGTGAGATACCAGCAACTCTGTAATGAACACCAATATCTCCATTGTATTTCATTCTTCTTGAACATAATTGGCATTGCTCCAAGGATACCTCTATTTTCCGAATCCACAGGCAATCCACTACTTTTAGCAGGAGCATGTTATATTGTTCAAGTGTTCATCCAAATATGGTGCTGTAATCTAGGTAAACTAACACCTCAAGTAACAGTAGGTAATTAGTAGGTCAGCAAGAGTGCATGCCATGAACCTCTGAAATGTAGTTGCTGCTCCAGAGATGCATTGGGGAATGCAGGTGAACTAAAGCCCTAATTGCCCTCCATTGGGTCATGTTTGATCCAAGAATCAAATTCAAGATCCTCTCTATTATTCATAAAGTTGTCTGGGGCCTGGGACTACAGCTCTTTCTTATTAAATACTCTCCTTCAAGATCCCTTTGATCCTCTTGCTCCAACTCTCTGCTGGTCAAACGCTTCTCCAAGCAGAGCGCTGGGGGGCAGATCTCTCTCCTCAGCTGGCTTCCTCCTCTGAATAAGTCTCTCTCTCTCTCCATCTTGAGTCAGATCTCCTCAAGTTCTGCAAACAACTCAAGATTTTTCTCTTCTCCTCCTCTTTCCCTCTCTCTCTCTCCCGTGCTAACCATACCCAGAGTTGCTGTGATTGGCAGCCTGGGCCCTCAAAAGTCCAACAGGGTCCTAGCCATCTGCCCAATCACCATCAGCATCCATCCGCCCCTTCACTGGCCATGACCTCATATGCATGATGGGTGTTTGTCTCAGACCTGCACTTACCTGGTGGGTGGTTGACCGTCCTCTTCTCTTGTGTCGTCTCCACCCTGCACTTACCTGTTGCCTCTGCAACTGCCACCTTTGGTACTTCCCACATGGGGACTCTCCAGCACTTACCCTCCACCCCCTTCTCTTTCTCTGCACTTGCACACTTTGAATGTCACAAGGCCAAGCAGGACCGTTGTTGTTTTATAATGTATTCTTTGTCATTTAGTGATTCTTTTTCCCTTGTTCCCTTTCCTTTTTTCCTTGTGGAGCTTTGAAACACTGGGGGTCATTCTGAGTTGGGCGGTAAGGGTTAACGGGCACCGGTAAGGATGCCGGTGCCAAAAAACCCTTACCGCCTCCAATACCGGGTCCGGGACCGGTCTGGCTGAATGGGGACTTACCGGGTCATTCCGACCCTGGAGGACCCAGTAAGTCCCCATTCAGTAAACCATTCCCCATTCCTATTTGAGCCCCCTATGGCATAGCACCATGGCTACCTCCAACCTCGTAATGAGGCCCACTGTCTTTTTTAATGTAAGCACCTTATAAATGCCCAATAAAATAAATAAATAAAATAAAATAATAGAAACCTAACCAAGAGGGCAGATGAACCCTCTCTTCTCGCAATACTCAGGGTACTTGAATACCTAGAAATAGCCTGTCCGCTGATCCAATACTGAAAAACAATGGCTTAATGTCAAACAGTCTAAAGCATTGTCCTTTGTTTTGGTATATTGAACTGCTAGATCTGCAGCTGTTGATTCTTCAGTAATCAGTAAACAATCTGACACTGTTGGAGCGGTATAAGGATCTGCAACTCCTGGTTCTACTAATTTGTTAACATGTCATATGACACCGGCTATCTTCCACATGACCAGAATATATACACCTCTTTATGAACGGGGGGTCATTATTGACCGAGATACTGTAAATTGTTCAACCTCAAGGGCTATCTAAGGTCCCTAAACAGGGATAGAAACATCTCAACCCTTTTGGTCAAATTTAAACTCAGATGATATTTTTCTTGTTTTGGTGAATGTGGGGGGAGGATTTGGAAAATTGTAATCATTGAATGTCAAAGTTGGTGACTAATGTTTGTGTTGCATAGGCCTATGACATAATGTCAACCAGATTGAACTGTGAGAAATTAATTAGCCAGACAACCTAATCTTCACATGGAGAGTTCCTAGGTGTTAACATGTGGCATTACCTATTCTCTTTAGATTGCTTTTTGTCAATGGATTGAGGGTCAGGTCAGGTGTGTAAGATGCATCTGGCAGTATTGTTAATACACAATGGTCACCTGCAAGTATAGAAGAGTTTCATGCACCTCCCTTGCAGGTCGTTTGGACGGTGACTACAAGTCCAAGAATACATACCTGAGGTAGGAGCAGGCATGGGTATTGTTGTATTAACTTGATGAGTTAATGGGGCTTGGGTGAGGAAAGACTGATCTCATCTACTCCTCTGTTAAATGTCATGGATTGCATTCCAGCCAGCACTTGTCAATGTTCATGGACTTTTTTGGAGCTTACATGGTGTGAGGTTCTCATGGCTCCAGGAATCTGAGGCATTTCATGACATATTGCTGCAGGTCTCCTCAATGCAGCAAAATGTAACCATTGACCATATCATAATCCCATTTTCAGTCAAATGCTCTGGTGATATGCCCATCTAATCTTCAACAGAGCACCAGAAATGTTAGAGCAGAGTGGACTGTGAGCAATGAAATTATGAGACTCTTGCACCACAACAAACTGTGGTCTCTTTCCCTCTCTATTGAATGAGGGGTGGAGTCTCTTCCTCATTCTGCATTAGGGGTTTTATGTTAATAAATTGACAGTTTGTTTTGTAACTGTTGAATAATGTATTGTAGCACTCCAATGTGTCATAGGCACCCACAGGGTCTATGCTACCTTCTCCATTTGCACTTTCTTTGACAATCTTCCTATCAACAGTTTCAATTAATTTCAGTAGTTCCTGGTAGCTAGACAGTTGTATCAATCAGTCCTTATGCAATGCAATGGTTGAATCAGCATCAGTTAAGAAGTGTTCACACCTTGAAGGATCTGTCACAAGTGATACTCATTTTGTTTTTCTTCTCCACTGCTTTGCATTGATGGGCCTGCCCAAGGAGTTGATCAGTGCAGGAATGATAATGTGAGCTTTCCCTGTTTGAGCACTGTTGCATTGCATTTTGCCATGAATTCTTCTCTGAGTTATGTACTACAAAATGTCTCCAAGAGCATGCTTGATCTTTATAGTAGCAGGAACAAGCATTGTGTTTTGCATGAATTAGCTCAACACTGGCCCTCATAGAGTTTCAATCACTCCTTTTTGTGATTAGGTATGCACCATACTTTCAGATATAAGTGTTTTGGTCAACCCATTCCTGCTAATCATTCTCTGCTTTTAGGAACCTAGACTGAAAAAGTCTTAGACAGCCATAGAAATCTAGTTCTAGTGGTTGAAGGAGAGGACTGCGCTATCGTCATGTAGCCTTCACTGCCATAGTAGCAAGTAGGTCAGCCTTCCTCTCAAGAGGATTTGACAGAGTTGATGTGTTTTATCCCAAGTTATGTGTCAAAATACCAGATCGGTAGTTTCAGAACCTGATCTCCCACCCTGAATTCTAATGCCTCAGCTGTTTCCTTCCCAACTCTCAGTACTGTAACTCAGCATGCACCCTCATTGAGAATACAGAATATGCTATTGACCTTCCTCACTACGAATTCTAACACCAGTATCTAATCTAGCAAGACCTTCTCAATCATAAAGTATGCCCTAAAGGTAAGATCTCCCACATGGGCACAGCATATGAGAGTGCTTGTCCATGTCCATAAAAGTAGCAATAATTGTAAACAAAATGACAACAATTAACAATGTTAAAGTCTCTCAAGAGTGCCAGTCGGATAACCCTTTAGTTGTTATATTTTGACATTCTTTAAGGCAAAAGCACCACTTGCTTGACCTCAGCGGGGTCTTTAGAAAACGGTATCAGTGTAGCTGAAATCCAGGCAGAAGTACACATTATGGTGCTAACCTATTTGACTATCATAATATAAGCTACTGGGGAACCCTCTTCAAATGCCATAAGACATTCACTGTCCAGTGAGTGTTTCGAAAATAAAGCCTCCAGGTATGTACCTGAAAGAGAATGGCTGTGTCTCTGCCTACCCAATAATAGATGTCTGAAAATTAAAAATCAAGCAGTGGCAACATAATACCTCCGGTTAAAGAAACACTGAAACAAGTATGTACATCTTCCCCGGTGGAGTAATCAGACTCAGATTTCAATAGTGATGGTATAAGGAAAGGGGATTTAGTATTTGATTTGCAGGCAAAACAGATAGCATCTTGTCCATTAACCTGTTCCCTCCTAACTGACCCCACCTGCCCTGAAGATACATTCTCTTTATAGAGCACTGACCACATGACTATGAAAACATTGAGAAAATCTAGACAAGGCTTTCCGGCACATTAATCCCACCCTCCATTTCAAACAAAAGACCTTATTCATGCGGACACCTAAGTCACTCTTATTCTACTTAGATAACCTTTATCATTGTGTTTCCGGATCACTGTGATTTGTTACACATACTTCCGGTATCGCTTCTTCAGGAGAGGGGCATAGGGCCTGCACCTCTGTGATGACATCTGCCTTCTATGAATTGCTCATTGTCCGATCATGTCTGTGCTGATGTGACCCACTAGCCTGAATCCAATTCCTCATCCCAGTTTCC
Source organism: Ambystoma mexicanum (assembly GCF_040938575.1). Classification (NCBI taxonomy): domain Eukaryota; kingdom Metazoa; phylum Chordata; class Amphibia; order Caudata; family Ambystomatidae; genus Ambystoma; species Ambystoma mexicanum. The sequence goes on from NC_090928.1 coordinate 359,049,145, forward strand.
TCGGAAGAGAGCTCATAGTCAGACGTTTTTGGTGCACAGTTCAGTTAATAACGAACAGTCATTGAAATCACTGTCAACAGGGGAAAAGTGGTAGCCCAGAAAATTCCACTAAAAGAAAAAGAAAATAATACAATCTAGGGACAGGGACATTGTCCGATATCATAGAAGACATAAAGGACGGTCCTGACAGAGGAATACAATCCCCCTCCCCACATCCGGTTCTCACCATATTTGAATTATTTATTTATTTGCTATGTCGGGAAGTGCATGCTACCACAGTCGCTCTTTTTTGTGCTTTCAGTGCAATAACATATTGCTAATGAAACACTGTCATTTTTTTTCTTCTCATTATCGTTTTACAAAGGAGAGTTTTGTGGGAACCGGGCCAGTGCAGACTGCCCTTTACTACTACCAGAGAATCCAATCTAAATGAATGCAATTGTGCTCAGTACAAATATTAATTAAAAGGCTTGTCTCTTGTTGTAGCTCGTAGGATTCTGCCTACACATCTTGGAGCTCAATTGACATATACAAGTCACCCTGCAGGCCGTATCTAGCAGGAATGGATGGTGCTGTATTAACAATTATTTTCACTTCTCTATTGCAACATCTACAACAGCATATAATGGTATCTGCAAAGAAAGCAAAGAACATTATTACACTTATTTGCGGTGAGAAGCGATTGATCAGAGATCTTGTTAGCAAGAGAGCAAATCACATCATAGGGAGTACACCAGGTGATTGTACGGTGGCCAACGTCAAATGCCTCTTACTGTTCAATGAAAACTATCTCTAACACTTTCACTTTTCTTAACATCTGGTAACGTTTTACCTCCAAAATTTGAAACACTAAATTCTCAAACCATGTATAATTCTGTATGTAGGTTCATTAATTTTATGTCTACTGTTGGCCAGAATACATCTGTTGTCATGTTCCAGTCTGCAATACAAAATGGATAACAACAGTCAGTGTACAAACCTTTTGGTCTGCTCTCAGAACATTCGCATCATTTTCATCTGAAATAGGGAATCAACTTGGGGGACAGACACTTGGCTTTGGGAGAAACGCTAATAACATATCAACACCACTCTGCCAGCTTCTCATAAACCTGCAAGTTCCACCTTTTAAGTGCACAATAAACCACCTCTTCTACCAGGGCCAGGTCTCAATCTCAGATGATGCTATCATATTTGAAAGATTAAAGTCTTCGCTGGCTCACAGAGAGTATTGTTTATATTTTGTATTTTATTGCTTATAGAGTGAACCTAGCTCAAGGGCAGCTGAGCGCTTTGCAAAAAGCTTGTGCCAGAGGTGGGCCTGGAATTTCAAGCAGTAACACAGTACTGTTGGCGGAAGGATAAGGTTTTTTTTTTTTTATTCTTTTGGCAGGTATTGTTGAAAGAGCTCCGTTTGTAGTGTTTTGCAGATCTAAGGGATAGGAGGGACATTTCAAGCCTCTACCGGGATGGAGTTCCGATGGTCAGGGTGTAGCAGGAGAAGAGGGGGGGGTAGGGTAAACAGGTTCAAGTTCATTGAGAAAAGAGTAACCTGGCTGATTGGGAAACAAGCAACATAGCAAAATGAACCCTAGACACAGAGCAGTCATTTGAATTCAATGGTTGGAAGCTGCAGCCCTCTTACAATGGGTCACGTGGACCCGTGTAGGGTGCTTGCATTCCTATCGCTGAATTTATTAATACAACATTTGATACAGGCACCTCCATCAGGGTGCCAGGGCAGAACTTTGTTGATGGACTTGAATTAGCACATCGTCTTCTGGATGTACGGAGTGTCATTGTCTAGTCAACTCCTTAGGCAAAGAAGCTGTAACCTGGTTGAAAATGGAACTGACAGAATGGATTAACATGCTCACATTTTCAAGTACATTTTTGTCAGACAAATGCAGATGAGTATCAATAGACTTTACACGAGGGGACGAAGGGAATCTCATGGAGCTCCCATATAACACATCATGAGGTGTGCGTCCTGTTTTCAAGCTTGGGGTGCTTTGGATGCTTAGTAGTGAGAGGGGAAGGGCATCGGCCACTTCATCCCCATTTCCTGGCATATCTTAGCAAGCTTATTTTTCATTACCACATTCTTTCTTTCTACCACCTCTGCTGACTGGTGGTGAGTGGGATAGTGAAGATTGTGCTGTACATTGAGAGCTGTCAGCAACTCCTTCATTACATTATTTATGTGTCTGACCTGTTCGCTATTGATGCTGATGGGGATTCCAAACCTCGGTATAAATCTCTGAGCAGAACCATGACAACTATCTTGGCATCTGCTTTCCTACGACAAGCCTATATCAATCCAGCGAACACACCCAGTACCACAAGGGGATATTGACAATGATTGCATTGAGAAAGCTGGAGGACATCTATTTGGAGGTTTGCAAAATGACAGCAAGGGGGTTGATGCACTCCTTGGGTTGTAGGGACCACCTTTCCAATGTTTTTCTGAAGACATGCAAAACTTTGTTTACACAAATCTTGTGCTATTTTGACAAACTCTGGGATGTATCAATATTTAATCACAGTAATTATCATTCACTCCTTTCCGACATGATCCTGTCCATGATATAGTCCAAAAAGCTGTGAAAGCAATATCTTTGGGGCAACCAACTGACCTTGCTCATCTTTCCATAGATAATCTTAATGTAATCAGAACCCCTCCTGTAACCAATCATCCTTTTCACTTGAGGAAGCATTAGCTTGCATCTGGGCTAGTTCCTCTAGTGTCTTTTATGGGGATGGTTCAGAACTGACTTTTTTCGGTAGAATGTATTCATGTACTGATTCAGATACTATAGCCAGCTTCACCAGGGAATCTGCAAAATCATTACCACCGTTTATTTCATTATGCAGGGTCTGATGGGAGCCACACTTAACTATGCCTTCTTTTCAGGAAGCACATTGACATTTAGGAGAGCCTTCATACAGTGAATATTTTTAATAGGGGAACCTATAGAGGTTAGAAATCCCCATTGCCGCCACAGTTCACCAAAGTCATGAGCTACCCCAAACGCATATCAGGAATCAATGTAAATATGGCCAGACTGTTGAGCCACCAATTTGCATGCCGAAGTGTGTGACATCACCTCTAAATTCTGTACAGAGGTGACCTGAGGCAACCCACTTCCTTCCACCACCTCCCCAGGTGCACATACCACACATCCTGACACCAATTTTTCATTTGTGTCCAGGTAACATGACTCATCAATAAAAAAGTCATATTAACCTCAGGTAGAGGTGTATCAATTAAATCCTTTTAAAGGTGTTAACAATAAATCAGTGATATCATGTGGTTCACCATCTAAGGAAGTGGGAAGCAGAGATGCTGGCTCCAACACAGGGTATCCACTGCCAATTGTGGAACCACAACCTCTGGTGGGAACCCAGAATGCTATTCTCACATTGCTGTACTACTAATGTGACAGCAGCCACTGACTGCAAGCAAGGCAGCATTACCACAGCAGCTAAATCTAGCTTTATACAGTACTAAGCAATTGTTTTGTTATTAAATCCATGCTTTTGGCTCAAAAAGGATAAAGCAAATCTGTTCCTTTCACAATTGTATAAGGTGAACCCCTTCTTATAATTGGGCAGACACAAATCCGGAGGCTCAATTAGACTTCTCTTAATGCTTCTAAATGCCTCCTCAGCTTTCAATGTCCACGGTAATGGCTCTACAGTGTTTGCATTGATGTAGTGTTGTAAAGTTTTGACAACCTTGGCGTAACCTGAGATCCATTATCCAAAGTACATTACCATGCCTAAAAATGCTCTCATGTGGGTAACAGTCTGTGCCTTAGGTATTTTATGCGCTGTCTCTTTCTGGGAGGATGCTATGACTAGTTGTCCCATTGTAATGTTATGTCCTCAATAATGACCCTCTGCTTACTCTGAGGAACATGAGGATGTCCTCACTTATTATCTCCCGTTATTCTCTGCTCAGGTGGCCAGAGAAGGCTATGACTTTTTGGATCTCGACTCTGGGGCGGATATGCGAGGGGGGATCATCTGGGTGGAGGAGACTTGGGGAGTGGGACGAGGACATCCTTAGATGAGACATGGTATCCCCCATTTCCCTTTCACCATGAACCCCCATCCCTCAAGCCTTCATAGGCTTTTGTCAGACCTTTCCTTTTGATCCCTCTAAAATATTCCCAAAATGGCATCAGTATGCTACTGGGACAAAGAAGAGGATAGCTATAGCAACACATCCTTATTTAAAAAAAAGAAAACATCTTTCAACCCCAGCCAGGCACTGGGATGAGGAGGAGGACAAGAGTCAAGTAGGAGTACCATTTTGCTGGTGAGCGGTCTAATCCTTTTTGTAATGCAAATGGAGGTGGGTGCTTTAAAACCCAGTAGCCCAAAACAAATGGCAGCTCTGGCAGAGGTCAGAGGAAGAAGTGACAGCAAAGTCAGTTGCGGGAGCACAGTCAGCTGTGTGCAGAGAGAGCTCTCCAGTGTGGCGGCATAGCAGGAGAAGAGCTTGAGACCCATGAAGCAGCGTAGTGTCTGCAGCGGTAAGCAAAGGCATATGAAGCTGAAGACCGGTGGAAAGCTGTAAGAAGGGGGCCGGCAGGACAGGACCGAGAGAAGCAATTTTCTAGTATCCTGCTTCACAGAGGAAGCTTTGCTGGGTGTGCGCAAGCCACAAGAAGGCCACCAGAAGAAGACACGAGCGAGAGAAACAGGAACCCTTTGCAGCGGAAGACCTTGCAAAGAGCAGTAAGGTCAACCGGTAAGTGCAATAAGGAAAGGGAGAACACCGGGCTGGCAGGCGGTGATATAAATGCAGCAAAGCATTTTGAATACCAAACGAAATGAAAGCAAGTTGTGAGCACTCTGGCATATTGAGAGGAGCGAAAGGATGAGTGTGAAACATATTGAGAGGAAAGTTTTGTACTGCATTGAAATAATGAACTACATTTACTGAAACCAGTGTTAGCAAACCCATGAGAGCACCAAGATTTGTATGTTTAAATAATTGTTTATCATAAGGCAAACTTGAGCCAAGGGAATATAAAAGAGTTGTATGTATAATAGGAGGAATCCAGCTTTGGTCCAAGCCAAGAAAGTGTAAAGAACTGTATACCATAATAAAACAAACATTGGCAAGAGCCAAGGAAATATAAGAATGTGTAGCAAGTTCAAGTGGGTTAAACAATCCACCTTACAGTGTTGGGAAAGTGTGCCACATGATACTGGGGAAAATCTTACTGCTGAGGAGAAGCAGTGGACTGGTATTAAAGGAAAAGCAGTCAAGGAAAGGTATCGGTTGCGTGACCTGGAATGGGTGGCCAGCGTGATCCAACCACTGTGCCTAAATGGAAAAGCTACTGAAGACAACTATAAAGAAGCTTGTGTTGTGCAAAGACCTGGTTGTGATATTAAAGTCAAGCCTTTGTTTGAAAGCTTGAATATTTGAACTCGTTTCGTTTCAAAGCTGGAAGATTTGAACTCTTGGGGAAGGGAACCCTTGTGTTTGATGAACTACTTTGAACTTGGGGAAGAGGAGCTGATTACAAGCCAAAGATCAAGAAGAAGCTCTGAACTTTGAACATTATTCCTTTTTGATGCTGACATCTCTACACGTAGTATGCAGTTAGTTGTGAGGGCAAGCATAGGTTTTCGACACAGTCAGAAGTTTTACTTTGGACTTCCTAATTTAGACTATCCTTAATGTTCTTCAGGTAGGGAAATCACACCTCTGCATAGGGCAAGTTAGGCATTATTACGCCCTGCATTTTAAGTTAAATAAAACTTTGTTGAAAAAACTTGAAACTGTTGTCTGTGACTGACTCATGATGCCTTCACTTTACATAACTGTAACTTCTGTATGGATACTTTATGATCCTTTTCGCCAAATGCTGTCAATAGTTCTTGGGTATTTTATTTGCCTCATAATAGGGTCAGGCTATCAGTAAATAAACTGTGCATTGTATTAACAGGGACTGTCCAGGCAATTTAGTGTTCCAAGGTGTTATTGGGAAGAGGAATCCTGTATCTGCTGCAGTCATGTGAGTAGCTCATGGTGGTAGCTGAGGATTTCATAATGATGGTGAAACAATAGGAGGATTGGTTTCGGGGTTATGCAAACATGGAGTGTCAGTTCTGGGTGGAGTTTTTTGTTGTCACTCATCATTTGACTGTTCCATCGCGGTGGTATTCACAATCGCATGCTACTTCTACCCCAAGATATACCCGTCAAAATACTGGCAGTGGTAACTTACATAGGGCTGGTCTTATAACAGCCGTTTGGCTTTCTGGTGCATTCTGGTACTGATGTATTGTGGTTCTGGTCTGGTTGAGTGATGTTTAAAAGGGCTGAGACCGGCAAAAATAAATATCCCAAAAAATTAAAAGGGAAAGGTAAGCAAATATAGAGTGAGTTCCCTATATCCCTTTTCAGGCCTACTATTTCAGGACTGAAAATGAGTGCAGTCAAAGACTACGTGGTAAAGGGGGAACAGTCTATTGTTCGGCAGGTGATAAAATGAGTGACAGAAATGGAAAGAGAACTGTCAAATCATGTGGAGACCCCTCTAAAAAGCACTGTGGGATGTTTCAACCCACTAGTCCAGGCCCTGCAACATTACTTTGCATTGTTTGCATCAGGAGCATCGGAATGGCCATCGGAAAGCATGCTGCTCGCTAAAAATCACCTAAAAGTGTGCAGTAAAAATCTGAAAAACAGGCTGCCATCCACTTTTGCCTATCTCAGTGGAAACACAGGAGACCACTGCCAAAACCCATCATTTGGCTGCCCACAGAGCAAGGCTGATTGCAAAAGAAACACAGAGCTGTGTGAAAATCTGTTTTTTCTTGGTTGTCAAATTTGCATAAATCATGGCTCACAAACCACCCAAAAGATCCAACCTCCTGTTGGGTGTTGAACATCATTCTACTTCAAGAATCCACATAAATATAATCTCAGCAGAAGTATATGTTATCTGAACAAAGTCCACTTTTGAAGATGCTTGCTGCAAAGAAATCTGTCAAAAATGGGTGCAATACTGTTACTCGCCTCTGTCAGACGCTGGCGATTTCTACATCTGACAGGAGAAACTTGTGTCTCAAAAAGCTAAATATGCCAAGGAAGAGACTTCCATCACATGCGATATAGGGTGCCACACATTGATTTTCATGTTGAAAAAGACTGGAATTGAAGGTATGTTTGCTTATTTTAAATTTTTAACTGTATTTTTGCACAAGAGACAATGTTAAAATGGACTATAAGGTAACCTGATTCAGGTAAACTTCCAAGAGGTTTCCCACACTGAGCTTCAAACCCATTCCCACCTTCTCCCTAAACAAAGGAATCTTTTCTCCTGTGCTCTGCTGAGTATCTGACAGGCAAGTGTGAAAGGAAATGGGAGGGGCACTCTGGCATGTGGCTCTGGGAAAGAGACAATGGAGTCCTTGAACTGAATGCAAATGCTAATTCGGGTGTGACTGATATCAACTGCCCTGGCAGGAAGACAAGCCGTGTGACTATCTGACTCAGCCAAGCTTTGGAGGTGGGCCAGACTGAACATGTGGATTTGAAACTGGACTAAATATATGTTTAAGGAAAATATTTATAAAATATGGTACCAAACTGACAAAAATAGGAAACTTAGAGATTATTAAAATGAAAAATTCACTCACAGTTTAAAACCAGGCTGGAATCTGTGCGACATTCAGAGACTGAACCACAGCATTTTTAATATTGTAGCTATTGTGATTATGCTAGGAACAAGAAAAATTACAGGAATATGCCCAGAGGGTATGTGCATGTATGTAGAAAAAATTGTACAGATCCGAAAATGTGTAACCAACCAAAAGCGTGAAAAATTGTCATTTATGAACCAAAACTCGTAGGAAGATAAGATTTTGATAGAAACATACCTTAGGCAATCTGTGATGTGTATATGTATAATTAACAAGTTGTGCATAATGAAAATATGTTTTTTCATTGACCTCATGACACACTGTTCCTTTCTCAAATCAGGAGAGGGGGAATTCTTTGACCTATCAGATCCTTAGAGTGTTGGGCATAGACAACCAGCCTCCCCACCCCTTTGGAAAATGGATAAATAGGGACTGTTGAGGACCCAGAGAAACACACTCTTTCACTCATCACTTGCACCGGCGAAGCACCCTGCAGGAAGATCCAGACTCCAGAACCAGACTCCAGATCCAGACTTTAGAACCAGACTCCAGAACCCTGAATCAGAGGCCTAATCAAAAAAGCTGAACCCTTTTCAGCATGCCTTTAGAATCTTTTGTAACCTGATTCTAACCCCAAACTTCCACGGGGCCTAACTAATCCTTTCAACAGCCTGGCTGAGCTGTTTTCTGCTTCTGGCCAACAACCTTTGCTAGAACCCAAGTTCCAGATCAGTCCAGCAGAGCTGTACCCAGAACCAACCCATCAGATCCAGTCCAAGAGGCTGTTCAGACCAGAGTGCCTTGCTGAGAGCAGAGTCCAGGTGCCCTGATACTGTCCGGTGGTGAGCGAAGTCCAGTCCAAACCTTTGACCAGATCTGTGACGGGCCCATTCCATTTTAAACCAGAGTTGTGAGTTTGTAGCGGAGAACTGTCCAAAGTCATCTCTTAGTTTAAAGTAATCCATCCAACCCATTCCAACATATCCAGACTGTGTTGTAGAATCTGTTTTGTCCATTCTGAATCCGTTCTCATCCATCTAATCCTGTGAGAATTGTTAGTGTAAGCCAACCTGTTTGCAATTCAAAGTGCAATTTCATTTGAAATCTTGACTCCTTTTGAGAAAAATCGACCTCTACTAAAACCTCTGTAACTTTTGAACCATACATCCTAGAAACAAAATTTAAATGTCATATTGAAGCTAACACCCTGAGCTTTCAAAGGAATCCAAAACGTCATTCCTTATAGTTTTTCCGTAATCACGTTTCCCGCACAAGGAAAAGTTGCAGCGATTTCGCATTTGGCTCAATTTCACTCCATATAAAATAAAAACAGCTATTTCTTGTTTTCAACTTCAGAATTTCGTTTTCCATCTGGTAACTATACAACAATCATTGCTAGTGTTTCCCTGAACTTATCCAAAGCAACCTCACTTGTTCTGAATTCAATTTAGTGAATTAAAATCATTTTTAGCATTTTTCCCATTCAATTCAAACCACATTTAAAAGCAATTGACCTGTTTAAAATCATTCCTGTTCTCTCTAAGCTTGCTGGGGGAATTGCGATTGAACTGCATTGATGATTGTTATTCCTGAAACCTGTGTTCCCTCATTCCATTTCTCTATATTGCATATTAAGGGGGAGTGAGTAGTAACAGAGGGAAAGAGGGATCATAATGTCTTTTGATTGAAGTCATATCAAGTCTTATTTCTGTGTTGCATTCTTTCCTATCATTGCATTTCCTTGAACCATACAAAGTATTCTCTGCTACATGATTCTTCCTATTCCTACTCCCAATTGCTTAAAGAGATTGTTGATATTGTAATATTACCCATTGCTGATCATTGCATAAATATTAGTAAGTGTGATATTCAGATGTTATTCATATTTATAAAAGTGTAATCTATATATTGTTCAATTGTTCAAATAAATCTTTTAATTTGCAAAACAAACCTACTTCTTGGCTCAGTGAGGCCGGGGGGATTCAAAGAGAGGGGCGTTATATAAGGGTACATCATCCAGAATTAAAAGGACTTTTGACATAAACATATATAAGTAAGGGTTTTCATTGGGCATCCCATACTAGGCATTGACTTAGATGGAGTGCTGGATTGAAATCACTTACAGATTGGGGGCTCGTAGTGGGATTTCTGGATTAGATCTACCACTTGTTCCGCTTAATACAGTGTGCTAACTGACAGGATACATAAATCCTGTTGGGCTACCACGCTGTGTTACACTGTAAAAGCACCCCTCGAAAGGGAACGCCCTAAGGAGACGGTCTGTTTGGCAAAGATAAAATAATAAACTTCTGTAAGTCAGGAAGGAAATTAATATTTCCAAAATGGCAACATTGGTAGACATCAATATGGCTAGAGAACACCTTTTACATAAGTTATTTGTGAGAGGTGAATGGACTGAACAGGACCAGGCTGTGTGGTTGCAGGCAATTACACAACAGATCACTGCAACAGATATCTGGAAAGACCAGGATCCCTTACATGGCGCCCTGAGTGAACTATATATGGCCCCTAAGGCCAAGGATGAGCAAAATAAGATTGCCAAGATAGCAGCATATCTATATTTATCTATGGGAGCCATACAGGATAAATATGCTGAAGGCCAAGATCGGGCAAGTAGGCAACTGATGGCATTAGAAAAGGCCCAATCTGATCTGGACTCTTCTGAGCAGAGGCTGCAGAGGAGCCAGGAGTCAGAAAAGCAGACAGTATATACTTAAAATAAAAGAGGATATGGGTATCCTACAGCAGGAAAAGGCTGACCAGGAAACCAGAATTCTGGCCTTTCAGAAGGAGTACCAAGAACGTTTGGACTCCCTACTGCAGAGCCAGAAAAAGCTGGAGCAACAGATTTCAACAGGGCATGCACAAATCAGGTAGCCACCCTGCAAAGCCAATTAGATAGAGAAAAAGAGGAGAGCAATACATTGATTTGGAAAGACATGGATACCCAGGCAGAGTTTGTTTAAGAGCGCCAGAAAGCTGGTGCCCTTCAAAGGCAGAGGGACAACCTGGCGGCACAGAGGCAGGCTCTTGCGCGGGAAAGGGACACCTTAGGCCAGGAAGTCTATCACTTAAAAGGGAAACTGGAAGAAAATCACCTGGCCCTCCAGGGATTGGGTGACCTCCAAAAGAAGCATGATAGATTGTTAGAGCACACCAGGAGGGTGGAAGATGCGCTGGCAAGGAAGGAGCAGGCCAATAGGGACAGGACTCAGGAGGTAACCCTCCTGCAGTAAAGACTGGCCCAGTACTCAAAGACAAACCAGGAAGCACAGAGAGAAAATGAGGCTCTCTGTGAGAACAATGATAGGCTCCACAGACAGGTAGCCATGCAAGAGAGACTGATAGAGACTAGTAAGGCCTTGATTGAGGAACAGAAAGATCAGGTTCTTGCATGGCAACAGGGAGCAGGGGCTGATAGAGATGAGGTTCGCTGGGAAAGGGAAACACCTGAGCATAACCTCAGGAACCCTAGTACCAGAGGCCTTCATCTCTCCAGTCCCTGGACTCTGCCACCCCCATGTCCACTGGCGCACATGAGGCCAGGGCCACGGGGATGGCAGATTACTATCCAGTCAGAAGTATGGGACTCATAGACCAGCACCTCCCAGGTATGGATGGGCAGGCATCTGGGTATGGGTACCCAAGTACAGTGAGATTTAGTGGGGAACTCCGGGAGAGTAGGCCCACTAAGGGCATCCTGAAAACCTCTACCCAGCTAGGACAGTGGGGGGAGGTACCCATCAAATCCTGGGAGCAAGGAGGAATCAGAAAACTCCTCTGAGTGCCCCAGGACACAGGAGACTAGGTCCCCACATTCTGCCAGCCATTCCAAGGCTCGCAGAATCCAGGAGAACTTAGAAGACCAGATGGGCACCTCTGGGAGCAGTGCCTCTGAGTCAGAGGATGAATGGACCAGGCTTACTCGAACCAAGAAGGCCAATAAGGCAAAAAAGGGCCTTGCTTAAGGACCCCTTAAAACAAATCAAGGCAATAAGGAGCGTCATCATAAGAGTGCTAAGTATTCTTTTTGGGAACACTTAGAGCTCTTTGAGCAGATGATGGAAAACTTTCCATCTGAAAGACAGCAGTAGCTGCATTCAGTATGTGAAATGGACCTTTTCAACAGAATACTCCAGTTTCTTTGCGGGGCTGGAGGACCAAAATCATTCAAGATGGTCCACATATAGGGCGGCCATCTTGAAGCATTTTTCTGTCCACAGAAATCCCCAAGAGGCTCGCAAGGCAGCCTACAACTTACAATGTGGGGAGGATCAGGCCCCACAAGAATTTGTGCAGGAGTTAAAGCGTGCCTTTGCACAGACTACCAGAAGGGTGCGCACGGACAGCAAAGAATTTGTCAATACGTTTTTCCATGCTCTACCAAAGTACATCATGACCCAGCTAGTGAGAGATTTTCATGAGAAAACATCACTAGACTGGGTCATTGAACAGGCCACCCGGATCCATGAGGTGCAAAAGCTCATAGAAAACAAGAATACTCCTCAAAGCCCCAAACCAACCAGCACCCCTGCTGCTGCTAAGGTGGCAGAGGTGAAGGTTGCCCCCATTTTAGATTTGGAGAATGGGGGGCCTAAAAACTTGCCTGCACAGCAGAATAATCCCAAGCCCAGAAGGCCCTCGGGCCAGTCACAGACAGGGAGCCAAGGAGGTAGTCCCACAAATGGGATCCCTCACTCCCCTGACTATGTAAGTCCCCGCTACAAGGGGAACAGACGCATCCTGGGTTATGTGTGGACTCCTCCTGCCCAAGGGGGGGGCAACCAAGCACCTAACCCAGGGAAATTCCCTCCTCACTTCCCCCAGGAGGGCAGAAATTCCTCAAATCCTGAGCAGAACTTTTTCCCCAGGTATCCACAAAATGTTCAACCCCAGAATAATCCATCCTTCTTTCCCCACTTTCCTGAGACCAGACAACCTAATCCAGGAGAGGGGAGGCCAAGGGTGGAGGGGTACCCAAATCTTCCCAACCCATGGTATTACCAGAGAAGGGATAGCTACCCTTCCCGGGATCAGCCCAGGGGAGAAATGAGAACCCTGTATCAGCCTGAGCAGATATCACCGCTAGAGCGCCAGGTCCAAAACGTGGCACAGGATCTGGGTCGCATGCTGAGGGCTCAGCAGAACACTCAGATGAGCATGCCGGCGCAGAATGCCGCAAACTCCGGACCTGGTGCTCCAGAACAATAACTGGGGCAGCACCCCGACAACCCACCGGTTCCCAGGGAGGAGGAACAAGGGTAACGGGGGTGTAAAGCCTTGGAGGAAGCGTCCTTCCCCACTTATAAAGAGCCCCTGGAAACCCAGGAACCGGAAACAAAATCTCCTGCCCCTGAAAGTCTGCCACCCAAGGAGCAGAGAGGGGGTAGGAGAAACAAAGGACCCAAACAGACCCATTTTTAGGAGGAGGTACAAATCTTCCAATTTGAAGGAGAGGGATCCTCAGAGGATCCTGGGAAAAGGATCTTCTCCTTCAGAGATGGGGGAACTCCTCCCAAGGAAAAATGGGTCCCAAAGGATTCAAATCCAGACTGGGTAGATGTGGGGAATGAGCTAGCGCCGCCCATCATCCCATCCCAGAACCAACAACATGAAAATCCCCTGGTTCAAACTCATCCTGGTGTCTGCCTCCAAAAGGGGGGGGGGGTGGCCCAGAACCAGGGGAACTAAAAACCTCTCCCATCTCTAGTTGCCACCTTTTTCTTTCAGATTGCTTAGGGTCCCCACAGAATTCTGCCGAAATCTCTTCTCTCTCAATGTCTAAAACTAGAAAATTAACCCACCAGTTGTCCAAAAATGTGCATTATCTGTGCTCCCTTGCGGAGAAGGAGGGAAGATATTATGCCCCAGTACAAATACAGGGGCAGGGTACAATTTTGGCACTGGTGGACACTGGATCCCAAGCTACCCTTCTGTTCAAAAAGGCCTTTGATTAACTAAATTTCGGGAAGGGGGGAGAATTGCCAAATTCCTCTCACCTCTCTTCCTGGACAACTTCAAAACTTTGACGGGAAGGAAATTCACGTCGAGGGGACTGTGGATTTGGTCATTAAATTTGGGCGACACAAGGTGAAGCACCCCGTCATAGTTGTGACTCCAGAGGGAACCCCTTGTTTATTAGGGAATTACTTCCTGCGAAGGTTGTCACCAGTAATAGATTGCGTAAACAAGGTCTTCTGGACCCAGACTAGCCGACCAATAAAGTTAAAAAAGAGTGTCAACCATGTTTGTTTAAACGACACCTGCCACATGGTTGAACAAAAATCTGACCAAGTAGAATTTCACTTCCAGAACAATCAAATTCCAGATGTGACAGTAATAGCAGTAGGACAACAGACTGGTGATGGGGGGGTCCTCTCTATTTCCTTCCAGTTTAAGGTGGTATTCCACACTGGAAGGAAACACTCTGAAATTCTTTACCAATCCACAATCAGACATTCCCACTCCTATAGTCCAGAAAGATGAGAAATCAGCTCAGAGCCTGGCTGATATTCAGCAAATTGGAGAGCAGTTGTTCATCCCTGGTCAGTTAAATGAAGGGAAGGACTCGGTTCTCGCCCGAGTGTGTGTGAGCAACGGTAAGAGCTTCATCAGCGAAGCCATGTTCCGCCAACTCCCAAAAGATCCAGCCATTCCCACATTCAAACTGATAGACAAATGGGAAATGGATCTGGAAACACCCAATTCCAAACATCTCCTGCCAAGCAGGTGTATGCTCAAAATCTCCATTGGCAACAAGAGCATAGTCCATAATTGTTGGGTCATGCGAGATGTCACTGCTGCCTTTTACTTAGGCAGTGACATTCTCAATCGCTTTGCCATTAGTTTGGACCTAGTAAACTTCAAAGCTTGGTCCGGATTAGCAGATAATCCCAATGGTTTTGATGACCCAGAGAAAGCATTTAGGTCAGCTCAACTGCTGCCTTATGCAGTTGAAATTCAGATTGGAGAGGAAGTCCCCATCCCAGAAAGGACCTGACAATTCTCTGTGGAAGTGAAAGTTAAAAGAGGACAGAAATTGAAAAACCCTGATGCCTATATTCTTCTGAATGCTTATCTCCAACAGCAAGGGCCGGGGGTACACCCAACACCACTGGTCAATATAGAACATGACACCATTCCAATAGAGGTGGATAACAGCGGCTTAAAGAGTATCACTCTAGCCGCAGGCACCATTATTGGAATGGCGGTTGATGACCGACATTTTTCCATTGATTTAGGAAATTAACTGTTAGGACCAATCCCCAAGGACTGTTTTGACAGTGACAGTGATGACAACACAACACCAGACAGGATCTTCACCCGGCATGGGGGGAACTTCCTGGTGTACACTTCCTGCCCTTATGGTAAGGAAGATGTGACTTGTGACTTCAGGAGGGATGAGGTGATTTTCCAGGTCCGTGAGGGCTGCCTTTCCCACCTGAAGCCACCAGTCCAAATCAGCACTTTGACCAGGGACTTCTCCACCCAGATGGAGGAGGCCGCTGAGATAGCAAAACCAGAAGTCTTTCCAGGCTTCAGGCAGATGGTTGAAGAGAGAGTCAACCTAGCTGATGCCTGTGAGACTCTGGAGCAGAAGCAAAAGTTGAAACAAGTTTTCTTGGATTTTTAAGATCTCTTTGCAGTGGACTCATATGACTGTGGTCGCACCAACATCCAACAATTCCTACGGACCCTGGCATGACTCCAGTGTTTGTGAAGCAATATCGCTTGCCTCTTGCATCAATGGAGTCCATTACTGAAATAATTAAGAACCTTGAGTCCCGTGGGATAATCCGTCCAGTCCACAGCACCTTCAATAATCCGGTGCTGGGGATATTGAAGACAAACTGCCAGAGGAGACTCTGCGCCGACCTTAGGGAGCTCAACAAATGGGTCCATACTTCCCGATGGTCTCTTTCCTACATTGACCAAGGGCTGCCCCAGATCCAGGGGTCACAGGTATTCACTGCAATAGACCTAACCAATGGATACTGGACTGTACCTGTCAGTAGGGAGGACCAATACAAGCTGGCCTTTACCTTTGGGGGGGGTAGCAGTACACATGGATCCGGACTCCTTTTGGATACATCAACTCCGGCAATTAATTCAACATTTTCCTACATAAGGCCATGCCCGACCTGGGTGAGAGGGGTAACCTGGCTTATGTAGATGATGTCCTCATCAGAAACTCAACTGTGGAGGAACACATAGCAGAGATCCATTATGTTCTGACACAGTTGAGGGCTGCCGGAGCAAAACTTTCCTTTCAGAAGACACAGTGGTGTAGAACCCATGTAAATTTCTTGGGGCATGAGATTACTCCTCAGGGTCTCTGTCCCCAGGAAAAGAAAGTGGAAGCACTCCAGAAACTGAAAGATCCTACAACTCTACGGGAACTAAGGAGCCTCCTTGGACTGCCTAATTGCAGTAGAAAGTTCACTGAGGGCTACGCAGAGATCAAAAGACCCCTGATTCATCTTTTGAAGGGGGGATCAAGTGGGAGTGGGGTCCAGAACAAGTCGAGGCAGTAAGACAACTCAAAAGAAGCCTCTCACAAGTGCCTTGCCTAGCTTACCCTGTCAGAAACAAGGAGTTCTTCTTGGAGACAGGGTTCTCTAATACATGAGTGACTGTAGTATTATACCAAAAGCATGACAAGGTCAATAAAGTAATCTCCTATGCGAGTAAAACTTTATCCTCTGTGGAGGAAAAATTCAACGATTGTGAGAAGGCACTCCTGGCAACAGTGTGGGCATTGAAGAATTACAGCCCGTTTATCCAGACACTTGTCTGGGGTTTCAGTTGCCTAGCAATTCAGTGCTGGACTGCCCCAGGGCAGGACAAAGACTGATATGTTTGGGATATTTCTTCTCTGTGAAAGATAGTGAGCTAAAGACTCTGGGTAAGTCTCTCGTAACCAGGACTAATGTCTGGCAGAGGGACTCCCAGGACCCCCCTTGTTAATTTGCATACTTAAGTAACTTTGGGTCTCACCCTAAGTTACTAGGGGAATCCAGACGTGGACCCCTTGCTCACTATTCTTAGAGAGGCTGAGGTCCAACCAGACCGTAACACGTGCCTGGGGTTTCTGTTGGTACTCTTGTTCAGAGGAGAATTGCCTAGCATTTCGGTGCTGGACTGCCCCAGGGCAGGACAAAGACTGATATGTTTGGGATATTTCTTCTCTGTGAAAGATAGTGTGCTAAAGACTCTGGGTAAGTCTCTCGTAACCAGGACTAATGTCTAGCAGAGGGACTCCCAGGACCCCCCTTGTTAATCTGCATATTTAAGTAACTTTGGGTCTCACCCTAAGTTACTAGGGGAATCTAGACGTGGACCCCTTGCTCACTATTCTTAGAGAGGCACAGATCCACCCTACTGATGAGGTCCAACCAGACCGAAACACGTGTCTGGGGTTTCTGTTGGTAGTCTTGTTCAGAGGAGAATTGCCTAGTATTTTGGTGCTGACTCTGAGTAAGTCTCTCGTAACCAGGACTAATGTCTGGCAGAGGGACTCCCAGGACCCCCCTTGTTAATCCGTTTATCCAGGGGGAACATATCATAGTGGAGACTCCACACCAGCCTCTGCAATATCTCCATAGTGACAGAATCCGGGCTGGAAATGTGAGTAATTTCTGAATTACTTCCTGGATTCTGTCAATGCAAGGCTTTCCTGTGGAGATCAGATATGGCCAAATCAAGAAGAGTCCCCTTGCGCAAGGTCTGGCTGACTTGCATGATTGTGCCAGAGAAAACTGTCTCGAGGACGAGAGTCCAAAAATCAAGGACAACATGGAGGCATACCTCAATTCCCCACACAAAGTCTTTGAAGAAGACAAGTGTGAGGGAATGCCCACTGTCTATGTGGATGGATGCTCTTACCATGTTGACAACAACGGGGAAAAGGAACTTGTGGCCGGCGCAAGGAATGCATGGGTGAATGAGATCCCAGAACCCTCCGCTGGGTACAAGATTGGTCCCCGAAGCAGTCAAGTGGTAGAGTTGAGCTGTGCATCAAGCCATCCTCACTGCTGTCCAACATCAACTCCACGAACTGGTCATAACCACAGATTTGGATTATGTACGGAACGGATTCGTGGAGCACCTGGTTAACTGGAAAACCAGATGCATGTTATGTGCTAATAACAAACCCTTGAAACATGGGAAATTGATTCAATATATTGATGATCTGGTCACCTCGAATGGGATGACCATCTACTGGAAAAAGATCAAAGGTCATTCTAAAGTAGAGGGACCAGACAAAACTGGAAATTAGTTGGCTGATCAGCAGGCCAAAACCGAGGCCATCCAAGGGGATCTAATAGAGATCGAGTCCCTGTTGGGGGAAATCCAGGCCACTGCTATCACTAGGTCCCAGACAAATGCTCACAATGAACTCTCAACTGCACAATGGAGTAAGGAGACCCCAGATGCTGATTTGATTACGGCTCAAAATGGGGATCTAATAATTGGTAAGTTCTATCAACACATTGAGGACCCTGAGAACTTTCCCCTGACGGATACAGATTACATAGGGAAAGAGGACCTCAGAGTGTTGATGAAATGTCCAAAAATGTTCTGAATCCAAGACGGTTTGTTGGTGAGGAGATCCCTAGCTGGCCATGATCAGTGGGTGGTCCCTACTTCATTCTAAAGCCTGATGTTAAGTCACGCCCATGATGCGGCCACAGCCGGTCATAAGGGGTTTCATACAACACTTGAAATCTTAAGAGAGGTTGCATACTGGCCACACATGGGGCAGGACCTCAACCAATACTTGAAGGGGTGTCTTGTGTGTGCACAATTTCAGCCGACATTCCTCACACACCGAGCGCCTCTCCAAAAGAGGCGGATGGCACTGCCATGGTCAGATTTGCAAGTTGATTTTATCGGGCCCGTGATTCGGTCCTCTAGGGGAAACAAGTACATGTTGACCGTGACACCCTTTTTTACTAAATGGGTGGAATGTCTCCCGGCCCCAAACTGCAAGGCAGAAACAGCAGCTGCCCTGATGATCAACCACATCTTTTTGCGTTTTGGACTACCCCCAAAGGATAGAGTCAGACAGAGGTAGCCATTTCACCAGTGAAGTAATGACAAAGATGTGGGAGATACTTGGAGTCAAAAGAAAGCTACACATTGCTTTCCGGCCAGCCTCCAGTTGTGCAGAGGTGAGATACAACAAAACAATTGTGAGCATATTAAAAAAGTTTGTGGCAGATTCTGGGCCAAGTTAGGATATTCGATTACCTCTTGTCCTAATGGCCATCAGATCTACCCCTTCATCTGCAACTAAAATGTCACCGTTTGAGCTGATGACTGGATGCAGGATGGTGCTTCCCAAGCATCTGCTCTACAGGACCCAAGAGCAGACATTGATCAATGCCTCCACAACTCATGAGTATGTTGAAAATCTAAGGAAACACCTTCAACATGTTTTTGCCTATGCTCAGCGAAATCTAGAGAGATCTGCAGACAGCCTGAAGACCCACTATGACTTGAAGACTATCAGAAAAGAATACAATGTTGGAGACCGGGTCTACTTATACAATTTCCAAAGGAACCAGGCTAAACAGCGCACATTTTTGTCTACCTGGGGGGGGGGGGTAGAAAATATAGGGCGCCTGGCGGAGTCCTGATTTACCCAGGTGGGTATATGTACAAAAAAAGGAATAATCAGGATGAAGAAGATCCTACAAGTAAGCCAGTTGTGCCGTGCATGTATGTTTATTTTACATTGACACAGTCCTTTTTTAGTTCATTCAACAATTTATTTTACAGGTCTTTCGATAAGCACAAAAGTTTTTTGGCATCAAACGGACAAAAGTGATTGTGAACGGTGGTAACACGGGTTAAGTGTCAACCTCTGATGTATTGAGGTTAAAACTTCACACTGAAGTACATTCCCTGTATAGATGTGATAGAGAAAGAACTATCAAGCAGGGAAAGTATACCTGAGGCTTGAAAATGGCCACAGGGTTAGTTCACACAAGGTGTACACAACAGATATTTACACAACATACACAAGGGGGAAGATACAGTTGTGTCACGGGGATCGACACAGGTGTGTTTCGGCCAAAACATGGCTTGATTGAAGCCGGTCTATATGCTGGCCTTCGTCAGGAAAGGCACCATTGGTGGTGCTGTCCGTTGATTCTGCTGCTCCGGTGGCAGTGGCAAGCTGGGAAATATCCTCACGTGGTTGAAGGATAGTGTGTGCGTGATTGCACTTAGGAGTATGCCTGAGAGTGCTTCAGGCCGACATCTCTTGGGTTCCCGCTGACTGTGAAGGGCCACAGTGGGTCCCAGATCGCAGTATGTCCGGCGTATCTCTGTATACGGGGTCCTCAGCTCGAAATGACACAAAAATTCAACATAAATATAATGTCAGCAGAAGTATATGTTATCTGAACGAAGTCCAATTTTGAAGATGGTTGCTGGAAAGAAATATGTCATAAATGGGTGCAATACTGTTACTCGCCTCTGTCAGATGCTGGTGATTTCTAAATCTGACAGGAGAAACTTGTGTCTCAAAAAGCTAAATATGCCAAGGAAGGGACTTCCATCAAATGCGATATAGGGTGCCACACATTGATTTTCATGTTGAAAAAGACTGGAATTGAAGATATGTTTGCTTATTTTAAATTTGTAACTGTAATTTTGCACAAGGGACAATGTTAAAATGGACTATAAGGTAACCTGATTCAGCTAAACTTCCAAGAGGTTTCTCACACTGAGCTTCAAACACATTCCACACCTTCTCCCTAAACAAAGGACTCTTGTCTCCTGTGCTCTGCTGAGTATCTAACAGGCAAGTGTGAAAGGAAATGGGAGGGGCACTCTGGCATGTTGCTCTGGGGAAGAGACAATGAAGTCCTTGACCTGAATGGAAATGCTAATTCGGGTGTGACTGACATCAACTGCCCTGGCAGGAAGACAAGCCATGTGACTCTCTGACTAAGCCAAGCTTTGGAGGCCTGCCAGACTGAAAATGTGGATTTGAAACTGGACTAAATATACGTTTAAGGAAAAGACTTATAAAATATGGTACCAAACTGACAAAAATAGGAAACTTAGAGATTATTAAAATGAAAAATTCACTCACAGTTTAAAACTAAAGCACGAAAAATTGTCATTTATGAACCAAAACTCGTAGGAAGATAAGATTTTGATAGAAACGTACCTTAGGCAATCTGTGATGTGTATATGTATTACTAACAAGTTCCGCATATTGAAAATATGTTTTTTGGGAAAAATAGATTTTCTGGGTAAAAGCAAAGGGGAGGTTCTCCCCTATATTGTAAATGGCAGCATCACTCTGACACATGATGACACCTCATGACACACTGTTCCTTTCTGAAATCAGGAGAGGGGGAATTCTTTGACCTATCAGATCCTTAGAGGGTTGGGCATAGACAACCAGCCTCCCCACCCCTTCGGAAAATGGATAAATAGGGACTGTTGAGGACCAAGAGAAACACTCTTTTACTCATCACTGACACCGGTGAAGCACTCTGCAAGAAGATCCAGACTCCAGAACCAGACTCCAGATCCATACTTTTGAACTAGACTCTATAACCCTGAAGCAGAGGCCTAATCCAAAAAGCTAAACCCTTTTCAGCAGGCCTTTAGAATCTTTTGCAACCTGATTCTAACCCCAAACTTCCACAGGGCCTAACTAATCCATTCAACAGCCTGGCTGAGCTGTTTGCTGCTTCTGGCCAACAACCTTTGCTAGAACCCAAGTTCCAGATCAGTCCAGCTGAGCTGTACCCAGAACCAACCCGTCAGATCCAGTCCAAGAGGCTGTGCAGAACAGAGTGCTTTGCTGAGAGCAGAGTCCAGGTGCCCTGATACTGTGCGGTGGCGAGCGAAGTCCAGTCCAAACCTTTGACCAGATCTGTGACGGGTCCATTCCATTTTAAACCAGAGTTGTGAGTATTTAGCGTAGAACTTCCATAGTCATCTCTTAGTTTAAAGTAATCCATCCAACCCATTCCAACATATCCAGACTGCATTGTAGAATCTCTTTTGTCCATTCTGAATCCGTTCTCATCCATCTAATCCTGTGAGAATTGTTAGTGTAAGCCAACCTGTTTGCATTTGAAATCTTGACTCCTTTTGAGAAAAATCGACCTCTACTAAAACCTCTGTAACTTCTGAACCGTACGTCCTAGAAACAAAATTTAAATGTCATATTGAAGCTAACACCCTCAGCATTCGAAAGAACCCAAAATGGCATTCCAATTCCTGATAGCTTTTCCGTAATCACATTTCCCGCACAAGGAAAAGTTGCTGCGATTTTGCATTTGGCTCAATTTCACTCCATATAAAAAAAACAGCTATTTCTTGTTTTCAACTTCTGAATTTCGTTTTCCATCTGCTAACCATTCAACAATCATTGCTAGTGTTTCCCTGAACTTATCCAAAGCAACCCTCACTTGTTCTGAATTCAATTTAGCGAATTAAAGTCATTTTTAGCATTTTTCCCACCCAATTCAAACCACATTTAAAAGCAATTGACCAGTTTAAAATCATTCCTGTTCGCTCTAAGCTTGCTGGGGGAATTGCGATTGAACTGCATTGTTGATTGTTATTCCTGAAACCAGTGTGCCCTCATTCCATATCTCTATATTGCATATTAGGGGAGAGTGAGTAGTAACAGAGGGAAAGAGGGATCATATTGGCCCTCATTACGACCCTGGCGGAGATCGTGGTGCAATATGCACCATGGAGCACGGCGGAAAGCTGCCAATACCGCCATGGGGGTTGGCGGATTTACCGCCCCATTCCGACCTTGGCGGGGCGGTAAATCCCCATTCCCCATTTTACCCTTCCCCATTCCCATTTTTGCCCCATAGGGTATAATGGGAGTGGGGAAGGCGTTAATTACGCCACCATAAAATACGGTGGCGTAATTAACAACAAGGTCCCATAGCGCCATGGATTTCTCCGCCCGGAAAAACCAGGCGGAAAACGGCTCCATGGCGCTACGGGAACTCGTAGTAGGGCGGAAGGGTCCGCCGCGAATACCGCTGGCGTAAACCCACTCCGCCAGGGTCGTAATGAGGCCCATTGTCTTTTGACTGAAATCATATCAAGTCTTATTTCTGTGTTGCATTCTTTCCTATCATTGCATTTCCTTGAACCATTCAAAGTATTCTCTGCTACATGATTCTTCCTATTCCTACTCCCAATTGATTAAAGAGATTGTTGATATTGTAATATTACCCATTGCGGATCATTGCATCAATATTCATAAGTGTGATATTCAGATGTTATTCATATTTATAAAAGTTTAATCTATATATTGTTCAATTCTTCAAATAAATCTTTCAATTTGCCAAACAAACCTACTTCGTGGCTCAGTGAGGCCGTTGGATTCAAAGAGAGGGGCGTTATATAAGGGTACATCATACAGAATTGAAAGAACTTTTGACATAAAAATATATAAATAAGGGTTTCCATTGGGCATCCCATACTAGGCATTGACTTAGTTGGAGTGCTGGATTGAAATCACTTACAGCACCACTGACCATTTTATATATACCAACTTTACCAGGGCACTTGCTGACACAAAGTAACATACATATTCAGTTTCAACTAGAAGAGAATTTCCAATTGCATAAATTAGGCAGACATCGAAGATGCAAAGTGGAAAAGTAACCCCTTGGTAGTGTGGCGGCATATGCTACATGGTTGGAGGAGGTGACAAGCAGGTAGAATGCATTCAAGGTAAGAGGACTGAAGGACACAAATGACAGATCAGATTTTGATGACACAATAGGTTTCTGTAGAACAAGCGATCTGCAGAATAGACTGTGATGCTATGCCCCCAACAAATAGACAGAAAGGCAGACATCAATGAGGACTAGAGAGATGATGAAACTGTGGAAGATATCATACGCTGCTTTTCTATCATACACACTATAATGCCAGCAATACAGGGTGCATGGTAGCACACCACCTAGTACTGATGCCATCTGCACCAGTGCAGCCTGGGCCGATTGTCCCAGGTATTTCAGGGGTTCCACATATGCTCAGCACATCTCCTTGGTACAGTCCGTCTGTGAGTAGTGGATGTACACCATACAAGGGATATCACAGTCTGTCAGGCACATAAAACAAGACATGATAGTCCTTGCCACAATTCCCTTAAACACTCTGATATTGCCTGTTCAAAAGTTAGGAAAAGTGACGTACTATTTTGTTCAAGATCTGAGAGCAGTGAATTTAGTGGGCAACCCCTCCTTTCTGGTTGGGCCAGATCCTCCTCCCATTTTCTCTTGTATCACCCCGAGTGCTACTCATTTTACTGTAGTGGACCAAATCTCAGACGTTTCCTTAGTCATAAAACACAAAGACAGTCAATGTCTATTTGCATTTTCACATAGGGGAATTCAGTGCAACAAATCTAAGCTGACCCAAGGTTGCACCTAGTCCCCTACCCTGTTTTACCAACAGCTAAAGCAGCACACTGAAGCCTCTGCAACTCCCCATTACAACAAAAGTCTGCCAAGGCACAGTCTGCTGCCATGGACCTAGGGTTTATGGGATAATCAAGACGACAATGGGAGCTGCGCCTTCATGTCTTCCCTGCTCACACACGTTAGATAAAGCAAGGCCAACATGGTGGTGAAACTGGAAAAGCAGGAAGATCTTCTGGCGTATGAATGAATGGTAAATTCTTCTAATTACGACTGTGTTGATTATTGGAAAAAAAGGGAACTCTGTGCAAAAATAATACAGAGATTATGTAATGTTGTACATAGTTAAATGAGCAGGGCGTATGAGCTACCTACACTCAAAAGAACATCATTATTTGGACCTTGACAAAAACAAAATTATGTGCAATACAGTATCACCCTATTTTTATAATGGTGCAGAATTTTAAATTGGGTGTTAAAAGGGTGGTGTAATGCTTTTATGCCTTGACCAACCTCTGCACCCCATTTTCCAGCACTGAAAAAAAACAGAGCGCCATGAAGCATAGATACGATCTCTGATGTGCTGAACCCTGTCTGCTTCATGCGTTCCATTTTAGTCAAGCACGAGGCTTTCATGCAGCCCTAAAAGGAATGGATTCCCCCGGAATTACCTCAGTTTTGTAGCTGCTCAACACCAGGCAGATTCTATAGGAATAAATACATTAATAAATACTGCCTGCAAAGCATCGTGTGCAGGCAATTTTTATTTGTTAACGAAATGGAGAGGAAAATTGAACAGTGAAAGTTGTTCGCCTCCCTTTGATCTATCCTTTTACCGTCCGCCTTGTAAAATTTTAAAATACATGCAGGGGAAAAAACATCACGTAAGTGCAGTGTTGCTGATGCACTGGATGAAATTGCATGCATTACAAAAAGACCCTGAATGTATGTCAAATTCTCCATTCACTGATTCAGAGTATAATCTTCATACATGTGAATCTGACTTTGAAGATGTTCTGAGACCTGATGTTTTACCCAATGGCAGCTTTCCTGATCTACTTTAGCCTGCTGATGATCGACCACACTTTATTATTATTATTATTATCGTTGTTATTATTATTATTATGGTATTTATTGAGCACGGACCTAGCTTTAAGAAGCATTGGAGCGCTTTACAGAGAGCAATACAGATGCATAACTAAGCGCTTTTCAGAGGTATACAACAGTCCAGACGCATAATGGAGCACTTTTCAGTGGTAACAACAGAACAGATATACAGCAGGGGAGGGGATACAGAGGAGGGGTACAGCTGTACTGGGTGGCAGGAAGGAGAGGGGCAGGCAGCATCTAATGAGTCAGGTGGTGAGAGGGGCATTGTGATGGCCTAGGTGTTGAGGCAGAGAGATTCCTTGAAGCGGTGGGTCTTGAATTATTAATTGTAGGAGAGTGGGGGCTTGTCTGATGCTGAAGGGGAGGAGGTTCCATAGTCTTGGGCTGTAAGCAGAGAAGGCTTGTTTTCTGGTCCTTTTCTTTTTGCAGTGATGGATTTCAAGTCTGCTCACGTCCTGGCTTCTGGTGGTGAGATGTCCACTGGAGATGCTGAGATTCTCTGCAAGGTAGCTTGGTGACTTAAGGGCGACTGCCTTATATGTGAAACTTTAAGGTGATTTGTGTGTGCAGTGGGAGCCAGTGAAGGTCGATGAGGGCTAAAATGATGTGTCACATCTGCATAGACCCTTGATGAGACATGCGGCTGTGTGTAGGACACTTTTC
Organism: Ambystoma mexicanum; assembly: GCF_040938575.1. Taxonomy (NCBI): domain Eukaryota; kingdom Metazoa; phylum Chordata; class Amphibia; order Caudata; family Ambystomatidae; genus Ambystoma; species Ambystoma mexicanum. The sequence continues at coordinate 359,075,037 of NC_090928.1, forward strand.
AGGGGCACAACAGAGGACAAAGGGGGGCCTTAGAGGGGTGCATTGCCCCCATTCAGGTGGGATAAAACCAGTGCTTGAACGGTGAATCTAAACCTGTCCGGATGGAGGAAGGGTTTGACTTTTCGCAGGAGGGGGAGCTGATGCCAAGCTGTCTGAGTTTTCTTGTGTGTGTCTTGAAGGAGAGGTGTTTGTCGATGTGGAACCCGAGGGACTTGGTGCAGGAGGTGAGCTCAGGTGTGAAGCCCTCAGAGTTCATGGCTGGTAGCCAGGTCTGTATGCCTCGGTGTTCAGTGCTGTTGGTGAGGAGTAGGAATTCGGTTTTGGAGGGGTGAGCTCAAAGCATGCATTGGACATCCAAGAATGGATCAGCGAGAGGCAGGTTTTGAGCCTATAAATGTCCTTGATTGATTTGATCTTGAGGTATAGCTGTGCATCATCAAGGTATTGGTGGATGTTGTGTGTGGCTAGGAGAGCTCTCAGTGGTTCCACGTACAGAGTGAAGAACACTGAGGGAGAATACAACCCTGTGGGACTCCACAGATGACAGGTATCATTGGCAATCTAAAGGAGTCTATCTGAACTAACTGCTGGTGGTTGGTTAGGTAGGCAGTGGTGTCCTCAGCGAGCTCTACCATGAACCAAAATGTGTTTCTTCTTGCTCAAAGTGCAGCTCTCCTGAGACTTCAAAGGGATGCAGTGCCCTGCATAAATGCAGATATTTTTAGGCTGTCCATACGGGTTGCACAGTTTGTGACACTGCATGATTGTGGCTTAATGAACCAAAGATAACAGTCGTGACATGTAGTCAAAGTTTGGCTGCCCCAATCACAAACTGCTGCTATGCGGCTTATTTATTTTTAGCTTTCTATTTCTTTTTATTAGTAAACATACAATCACAATGGTGTATTTGGTAAATTAGGCAAACAAACTAAAATCCTTTAAGTTAGCAGCATGTTACAGTTTCAGAGTATATCTTGTTCATCTAAATTATCATAGGTTACTGTGCAGATGCAGTTGAAGTTTTCATCTTGTTTCAGGATTCTCATTGCTGGCCTTTCCATAGTGTCCATAGCTGGCATGCATGCAATCCATATGCCTTCCTGGAAGTGGTGTTTTGCCTTCCAGTATATCAGTGCAATCTTTCTTGGCCTGGTTTATCCAGATGTAACCCTGGGTTTAAACATGTCCAACCATTCCTGGGATAGCAGTCCTCAACATATTAAAGGTAAATATTTGAAAAGTAGCAACTGTAGACCACATATAACAATTGAATAAAAGGACAGCAAATTAAATATACATGGATACAAGTGCCCTCAAAATGGTGGCACACAGTGTTCCTTAAAGAAGGACACCTGAACTCTTGAGCTGCGTCCTGAAAAGACATTTCGACTACTTGAAATGGAGAACATTTCAGGCTGTCCAGGGTCGCCTATATAATACCAAGCCTTTTTGAGAAAGTAATGAGGTGACCACTATACCCCAGTGACTGCTGACTGTTTTCTCTGGGGCAGCCCTTCCCTGCACTCCAGTGAGACAAGAGAGGAGCACCTACACAAAGCAAAGAGTTTCACCCTAATGCCCCCGCCTGTCCCAAAACCAAAGCCAGAACATCCCCACATGAAAAATAAAAGAATAAAAACCAACGAATTCCCTTTTGACCTGTGCTGAGGAGCAACTCATGGTCTTGATGAAGAAGGCAAATAAAAAGGAGAGAGGCCTGTGTTCCCTGCATGCCACCCAGTAAGTGACAGGGAAGTCATTGTTAGGAGGAGAAGGACTAGCTGGCCAGCACAGCCTGTGTGTGGCGCGAGTGAGACAGAGAACTTAAAAGCAATGAAACATTTCTCATTTGTTCTTGCTCCAAACTCGCCAGCTTCTCCCATATGCCCTTCAGTGTAAATTGGGGGACCTACTGAGTAGGCTGGACAAGGGACAGTGTGTCAGAGAGTTGCATCACCTCTGCTCCACCTGACCCAACAACTGTGGTCTTATAATCAGGACCAAAATCAGAATCCTGATGGTGGTGTCACTGCAGTGCTTGCGCTTCAGGGGGAAGGTGATGAGAGGGGAAGGTTTAGGAAAAACAGGCAGGGTATGATAATACTGTTCCAGAGTTTGCAATGACAGGAGCCAGTGGCAGCGTGTATAGGGGTTTACACCGAATTATTATGGCGTATTGTAGATCATAATATCCCAAAAATGTACCTCTTTTTTGACAGGCATACAGGTAAACTTCACATAAGTGTCAAAATTGTTCAGACAATTGTGGAAGTCATGAAGACTCCTGGTAGACCTTTCCAGAGGCATCTATATATCACACCCATTTGTGTATTTGTGAGACAAATGGATTGTTTGTTCTTTTTAATCAGAAGAAATGAATTGTGTCTGCTGGACATCAACAGCCATCATAAAGGTTGTGGGAAGTTTCTGCTTACGGGTTAATTTCTGATTCACTTGCTATTCTTTAAGGAGGTAAATTCTGTCTGAAAAATTGAGCACCAGTTCTTATTAAGTAATGTTGACTCTATCCTCTGACACAATTGACTTTGGCTCTCTTATCACTGTAACAGATGTGGATGCACCGTCCTGACAAACCATTAAATCATAAGGCTGCCATCTCTTTTTCTGATAGCCATTTTCTAGCCACATCACACACCTGACTAGAATTCCCACAAAGGTTAAGGCAACTGTCTATATGATAAGAAAGTTTATTTTATTTATTTTGGACACTCATGCAGTAGTAGTATATTATGTCTATGCCTTGTTTCAACAGGGAAGTGACTTGCTACAGAAGTCCTCTTTCTGAACGTATAAGAATAGGATTAATTCCTTGTATCCAGTCAGGGGCACAATGCAGGACCTCAGATTGGACCCATTGATTCCTTCCTACTTTTTAAGTACACAGTTAAAAAAAACCTAGGAGACATTATTTTACAATACTTCATGTTAATGTTTTGTGTCTAGCTACTTGACCACTTACTATTCGCCTGGTTTTGAGAAAGTTCCACCACTGCCTGATAAGGAAAGAAACATGTTAGGTTCTTCTATACAGCTGATGGAAGATCAATCTCCCTAGAACTTTTGACACTAAGTGGACATTGAATAACCTCCAATGTATTGGGCTCCTCATCAAGCTCATTGAGAGTTGGGACACACAGACCCCAGGGTCAGCAAGATATTGTATACAAAGGCGATACAACAACAAATGTTTTTTCATGTGTTTTTACTTTCTTTTTTAGATGTAGTCATGGATATTGATAAATTAATGTGACGATATACACACAATATCAGTTGATTATGTTTTGTTTTTAAAGTATGCACTGTCAATTCAAAGTGTACACCTGTCCCCATCCAATGTATGTATAAAAACAAAACAGAAAATTAAAATCCAAACGTTTTATGTCATATGTTGCACATTAGTCACGTGTTTCCCAATGTAAGGAATGTCTTCCATAATTATGAAGGTGACTTGCTGTAAGATAAGTAATACATCCCCGGATTTCACCGTCATTTTACGCCTATTGAACAGAGAGTATTTGGGTACCCCATTTTAGTGGCATAGGTCCCCAAACTATTGAAGTAAGTCTCACCCTAGGGCTCAAATCTAGGGAGCATATTGTGTTGACACTGTCACTGCACTGGATTCCTGCCAGAGCATGCTTTGACTTGACATTGTTTGCATCATTCATAGATAATACTGGAGTATCGGGCAACAGTACCTCAAGGCGATATTCAAAAGGTACCATCCTACAAACCTCCTGAATTATATGGGTCCCTGCTGTTCGAAAAATACATTTGGAGGACAAAGCCTTGGCTCTGCTGGGGCCAGCCTCTGGAACAGTATGTCGACCTCCATCAGAGAAGTAAAGAACTATCTTCACTTCTGAAAAAGACTGAAGACTTTTCTTTTAGGAAATCCTATGTCCTCATCTACTGAACGCATCCAGTGTACAGCCCTCCTAGCCTAGTACCGCTCCTTTGTAATTTGCAATTCTGTATTCTCAAGCTGTGCTACTTACCATTTACTGAACTTGAACGTGCCTGCACTCGGGTGCAGGCCCTATGCATTTAAGTTTCAAGCTTTTTTTACCCACCTTTTACCCAGATTGATCTTGTCTGCCCTTGTTACTTTTGTGCACTTTTTATGTACTAAGCAGTTTGTTCTAACTATCATGCTCTTGCTCTTGCATGCATTTGTCATTTGTGGTTTGCAAATCGATGAAGTACGCTCCCCTCCCTGCCGTTGCCCCCTTTGCACTTTAACAATCTCAAAGTTCCCTAAACCTCTGAATGATTGCATGTCCACTCTCTTTCCTTTATGCTCTGGGGTTCTACGAAAAAGTCAGTGCTCATTGTTGGCAATTTAGAAAAAAACAAAAACACAATATCAATAAGTGTTCACGTGAATATTTGGCAACTTTGCCTTTCCCTTGTCTCCAGACTTCTTGTACGTGATTTAAACACTTTGATGGCTACAAGAAAATGATGATTTAAATATAATCACTTTTTAAAGATGGCCACCCCTAAACGCAGCTTTTCTCAAATTATGCCATTTTCAGCTGATTTCAGATATGCTATTTTTTGGAGGAACTATATCAGTGGAACTACACAGAAAATTATTGTGGTAAATCCGCAATAAAATTACAGATTTATCATTTAAAAATGTTTTGGGAAGTCATTTTTACACAAACTGCCTCATCACGAGTTTGGCGGTAACCCTTAAATGCAGCGCTAACACTATTACTGCCGCATTTAATGGGCCGCCAAATAACGGGTTTGGCAGGATTTACTCCAGCATAATCTGCTGCGAATTTGCTTATTTTTGGCGCTTTAACTGAGCGTTGATACCGCCGACGGTAGTAGCACCGAAAATTCCCATGGGACCCAATGGGGAATTACCAAATGGGCCCAGTGGGGAATGGGGAATTACCGTTCCGCCAAACCTGTGATCCAGCACTAATAGCGCCGGGGGTTTGGCAATAACGCTAATAGCCCCGGCGGTATCCCAGCACTATTACTCCCGGTATACCGCCCAACTCGTGATGAGACCCAAAGAATTACTTTTACCACTGGTGCAGTTTCTACCTCATGGGGTCATACTATGGGCCTCATTACGACCCTGGCGGTAAGGGGTTTACGCCAGCGTTAGCTGCGCCGACCCCTTACCGCCAATTACGAGGTCCCTTAGCGCCATGGCGCTTTTAACACCTGCTTTTAGCAGGTGTTAAAATCCATGGCGCTAAGGGACCATGGAGTTAATTACGCCACCGTAATTTACGGTGGCGTAATTAACGCCTTCCCCACTCCCATTATGCCCTATGGGGCAAAAATGGGAATGGGGAAGGGTAAATGGGGATTGGGGACTTACCGCCCCCGCCAACCTCGGAATGGGGCGGTAAGTCCGCCAACCACCATGGCGTAAACGTAGTTTACGCCATGGTGGTAAAGTCACGGCCCAGGCCGTAACTTACCGCCTGGGTCGTAATGAGGCCCTATGGCAGGAAAGACTTCAACCTTCATGTCAGCAATGGTACTTGCAATCACCTCCATTTATACAGCCAACTCATATTGTGTCCCAAGTGGTTGCATGACTAAGGATCAGAAGTCCTTGCCTCTGCAATAGTGATTTGTCTGAAACATAGCCAAAAAAAAAATGCTGTTGAAATTTTTTTTCACTGTACGCTTGCCCGGAGAGATCTCAAATGAAGTCTTCCATTACATGGTTTCAAGAAACAGTAAATGCGCAATATATATTTGTGGTACTACTTGAATATTTACCAGTAACAAATTATGGACTTTATCAAAGGCAGTTGAATAAAATATAGAACCACCTTGCTTTCAATCGCAATCAAATAGATTGTTCTTGCTATTTTTAAAATAAACAGAGGATGCGGTTTCATTGAGCAGGTGAGTACGAAATTACTCCTGGGCAACACTAGTTGAATTTGGACGGCAGGACGTTTCCCATGCATCTTCTCTGGGTCAGACAAATTATTCACCACCAAAACAAACCTTTTTCGAATGGGCCTCCAAGAAGGCATACACAAGTTTACAGAATACTAATTACCCCATCTAGCCGAGAGAAACCCGTTGATATTTCCTTTTAATAAACTTTCATCCCAGACAAATGCGTTTTAAAGTTCAGGTTTAATTAAAAGATAAGAGTGAGCAGCAGCACGGCGCGAGGATAAGGAGGAATCTGGGATTCTCTTTGTAGAATAGCGCGGCAGCTGTATTCATTTTTAAACAAATCTCCCATAATGTCAAATCAACTACTGCGTTTATATCATGCCTGCATTTAATGACTGGCTGCTCTGCACTCGCGCAATTATACTTCCTGGACTAATGATGTGGCATTTCAGAAAATAAAGAACGATTTCTAATTTGCAATTGCTTAAGGAAAAAATCGCATTTATTTGTTATCCTTTAATATGCTTGACGTTATTCCTTTTTGTTCCAACTCGAGCATTTAATTTAGTTGGCTATGTCAGTGGAATTGTGTGGAAATTCATCTTGCAAAAGCCCTCCACTGCTTCTTGCAGCTGGCATTCCCTGGAGAAAGTATGCCTTCAAAATATGTTGACCCTATACTCATTATTCAACAGGTAATACTTTTAGCCCCACTTGCGCAACCTTACCAACCACAAGAATCACCCTTGCTACCCTTTCTAGTCCTACTACTTGTGATTACATTTTGAAGCATTTGTAGAGCCCAGCATTCGGCCAAGGACATGTTGGCGCTGGATGCAAAAGGTAAGAACTATCAAGTCACAGTCCTTAGAACAGATTCGTTTTCAGAGATCACCTGAAAGCCAAATGGTCGCTCATGGAGTGAAGTAGCAAAGGCAGTGAGTTCCAAAGTAGGGCAGCCGCAAAGGAAAATAGCTGACCGCCTACACGCGCACGTTTAGCACATGGAACTAGGACAAGGCAAGCCTGCGCCGAGTGCACTGCCTGTGGCGGGATGAAAGGGCGGAATGTCCTACCCCCTGAGATCAAGGATTGTTACTCTGCATTGACCAGTTCAAGTCTTGAGCTTTAGATCTAGCTTGGCTTCTTTGTGCCACCCAGTGAGGGAAAACTATTTGCATGGGAGATGGATGATGACACGTGAGGGAGGGACATGCAGCCTACAGGTATCATTTGGTAGTGCAGCTACCCACTGTGCATGCTCACCCATTCCTGTCTCCTCCTAATACCTAAACCACAGCCAAACCACGCCTACTGTGGTCGTGATGGTCACAGTCTGCAGAGGAAATGTCCCTTTCAACAAGGCTGTAATATCTGCAGGAGAGTGTAAGAATGGTGTGGACTCTTGGTAATACTGTGACAAGACAAAGCATGCTAGACACAATGATGGCAGTTTGAAAGTTCTCTCTGATTGCTCTACCTCACCACGTCCTGTAAATAAAGGGTTCCATGTGATAATATCCCTGCAAAAATGTCGCCATACAAGAATGGCGCTGTTTCTTGGCGGCAATATTACCATATGGAACCTGCGGGGGACACCCCCGCAAACCACACATTTTTTTTAAAGGGTGCCGGGGACACCCCCACAACTCCCGCTTCCATTTACCCCATATATTTTCCCCATAAATAATGTTGCCTATACCGTTTCCCGGCGACTATATGTAGGGCGACTTTATTTATGGGGATAATATTACCTTATACCAAATAAGGTGGGTAAATGAACTTAGAAGATACAAAGCAAAATGGGACAGGAGACATTGGAACCCTCTTGCTTTGGGTCTGCTGAGGGTGAGCACATTTCCTAACCAGCAGCATGTGCCTAGGGGCTCAGTGGGCGCCTACCAACTCACAAGTTAGGGAGCTGTGGATCCCATCTGACATCTACACTTCGAATCACTAGTAACTCACTTGTGGGTTGTTGAAGACAGGTAGGTAGAAGTAGAGTGCCAAGTGGGCCACAGGAGAACAGTGCATTTGAAAATCCCGTCCATGACGCTCAGCAACTCTCTGTGTAAAAGGCTGCGGCGCCGTTAACCTATTAGCGCCTAATTACGAGGTCCCTTTGCAGGACCCGACCTTAACGGCTGGTTTTTCCAGCCGTTAAAGTAGGGACCCGCAAAGGGACCTTGGTGCTAAGTACGGTGCCACAATTTGCGGCACCGTACTTCGCGCCTTCCCCATTCCCATTGAGCCCTATGGGGCAAAAATGGGAAGGGCCATGGCGGCATGGGGAATTACCGCCCCGCCAACCTTGGAATGGGGTGGTAATTCCCCATTCCGCCATGGCGGACACCGGCATGGACCATGGTGCTAGCAGCACCATGGTCCTCCGCCTGGGTCGTAATGAGGCCCATTGGATTAATCGGTGCCCATTTTGGACTGCTCTGCAGTTTGCTTTTAATGAATGATTCCTTAACATTTAATCATTTAAGATAAATATTTAAGCCCCCCAAAAATCGGTAGCATTCATCCTAAGTTTCACATAGATACATAAAAATAGGAAAACAAATAACACTCTCAGTCTGTCTCCATTCAGCTCTTTCGATGCATAATATATCTGGCTTTAGGCTGACCTACACATTCCCATCATAGTATGCAACTCATACATTTTTACTCAGCCACACCAATGCTTTGTCTGCAAGTAAATTAAGCACATCCAATCTCTGAACTAATTAAACATTAAGACATTAAACTCATTTGCATCACTAAAGGCCTCTGGGTGACCTCAGCAAAGACACATCTAACATCATCTGTTGCAACAGCTTACACAAAAACACTGCTGAGGTGGCCATCAGAACCATTTCCGCCTCCAAAAACACAGGATCAAAAACAAGACTCAACCTTCTTTCAAGCACATTGGGCCTCATTACGAGTTTGGATTACGGGTCTGGGTCTGTGGTCCCTGAATGGGGAAATACCGCGCCATTACGACTTTGGAGGGCCCGGTATTTCCCCATTCAGGGAACCCAGACCCAGACCATCCCATTCCCATTTGAGCCCCCATATGGCTCAATGGGAATGTGGAGCATGCTAGCAATGGGCCCCGATAATGACGGGCCCGTTGTGAGCATGCTGGTGCCCTCGCGGGACCCCGCAAAGGACGTCTGGTCTGACCAGACGTCCAGAGCGGGTCCCGCGAGGGAACCTCGTAATGAGGCATATGGGGTTAATGACGCCAGCACCTTTCCTGGGCCTTTAACCCCTTACCGCCTCTCTTGTAATAAGGCCCATTGTCTCTACATTTGCTGCCCACCTGTCCACCATTTTCATTTTTGAACTCATCTGCAGACCACCAAAAACACTACCAACATTCAAGAACAAACTCTCTTTTAACCTCTTTTATCCAACATCACTGATAAAATCTCAGTTCTGGAACATCTTTATATTTGGTCTGAAACTGTCAAAAACAGCTTCATATGAGAATTTCTAACACAACTCAATTAGAACACACTCCAATGCACGCTTGCTCAATTCATAGCGTGCCACTCTTTTGACCTCATCTTCACTTTCATACTTGAGATCCTCAGCATTGTCATCCCCCGTATTGCATGGTCTGACCACCATGAATTGTCCTTCTTGAGCCCTTTTTAATGGCTATGCCATCAGCCTGCCTAAAATCATTTTTCAATCCCCTTCAGAATCTAGTGCATCACTTCCCCTACTACCTTGCCATGGTCTTGACTCTTGTCTCTGTGATCAGCCACATGTGAAACATGTGTTTTCCGGGGGACCCTGCCTTTGTTCTTCCTGAGGGATGGAGAGAAAAAGTGGAAGCCTTCAGAGTGTTTGCCACTTCCAAAGAAGAGCGAGTTGGGTCAGCTTTCGGAGTTGCCAGTAGCAGTCCTAAAGGCCACATTCCTCACAGAGGAAATGTCTGCTTTCCATTAATCCCACCATTTGGTACATGAGAACATTAGCTGTGACATCCAACTCACCATCCTTTTAAAAATCTATCTGAGCGTATAAGATCAATTTGGACATTCATGGTACCTTTGAAATGAAGCCTTAAAAAGCTGTTTTCCTTTTTTCATTGAAAATCTTTTCACTAACTAAGGTGAGGTCTCGTGCACGCACTTCGCTGCGTAGCAAGAAGAGACGGACACAGAGCATGTCAAACAAACGTCTGTCTCTATTCTTGACCTCAATGTTACTAATGGACCCCACCCCCCTGTGTCATTTTCCTCCCTGCCTCCTGCCTCCCAACTACCCTGGAACTGATGTTTCAACATGACATCCACCCCGAATTTAAAAGGTTACCCAACAGGGGTGATGAACAAACAGGAACACTGTTCACTAAGCCATTTCCTCGATGAGACGGCAAGGCTTATTCCTGACCCTCTGAGGTCGAGAGCTGAAATGTTCAACAGAATTGATGGCCCAAGATTTCTCCCCTTGGTCCTACCAAACAGACGCTTTTGAGTCTGCTTGAATCTCCTTGGTAAGGATCATTGGAAGAACAGTCAAAGTGTATCTCCACTCTTCCACTTAGTCGCCGTGGCCCCTAAAGGGGAACCTTCTTGAAGTAAGAGGAATTATGAGCAGTCAGTCCACAGTCTCCTTGGGTTAATATCATGGAACCTTTCTTTTCCAGGATGGTCAGAGGTTCCTCTTGAAAAGATGCCATGTGCTTTTGAGTGTGTGGTTGTCGTACAACGACAACGTCCCCTACCTCAGGTTGGGGATCTCGGGCCTTCCGGCGGCCATTCGCATACTGCTTCATTCGATCTTTCGCAGCCTGATCCCATTCTCTTATTTCTGTATCCAGGGACGATCGGTCCCCCTGGGGACTGGCCTGGGGTAGCCGAGTCCTGATGTCTCTGCCAAACATTACCTAAATTGGAAGTTTCCCAGTAGAGCTTTGTGGCAAGCTTCAGTAATCCCTCAACAGTTGGAGCACCTGTTCAACGGGTTGTTCTGTGAGCCAAGCCACCTGTAATACTCTCTTCAGATTGGTCATAAACCGTTCAATCATGCCATTGGCCTGTAGCCATAATGGTGTGACCTTGTGATGGTACAACCCCATGTATTCACCGAACTTTGCGAAGCTATCTCCGCTGAATGGAGGCGCATTATCTGTCTTCACTCTCCGTGGAACACCGTAGGCCGTGAAGATGCGGTCCAACACCGGAATGACGTGGTGGGCTGCAGTCGACGCTATGATCTGAGCTTCCGCATATCTCGAATACTCATCCATGAGGGCCAATACGTATCTCCCCCCTTCGATAGGACCAAAGAAGTCAGCCGCCACCGCCTCCCATATGCCCCCTGGCAGTTCGAACATTCTCAATGGCTCTGGATGCCTATTTGGCGTGAGAAAGCAGCATGTGGGGCACTGCTTCAGAAGCTCCTCCACCATGGTGTCTAGCTGTGGAAACCACAGTTTCTGGCGCAACATACGCTTTGTGGAGATGACACCTCGATGTCCCTTGTGCCAGCTCTATCACCTTCCTCTTTAGAGATGTTGGAATCACCATCTTGTGTCCCCTCAGTAAGAGGTTGTCCTCTGAGAGCGCTAGCTCCTCTTTTTCACCTGCAACAGCCTGTCCACCTCCTGCTGTACTTCTTCTGATGCTAGTCAACCCGTTCTTTTGCTCTCCTGCACTGACGGACGTGAGCCCCTCACATATTATCTGGCATGCCTGATCCGCTTCCACTTCATGGGCTAAGCGTATTGGTTCAATGCCCTCGGGTATGGCCTGCTGGATCAGGTATCAATGGTATCGGTCAGCCACTGATGGTTCAGGAGTACACCCTGTCCTCGGGTGCCTGGATAAAAAGTCAGCAGGGATTTCCTCCTTTCCTGGTCTGTGCACGATTTCAAATGAATAGGCCTGCAGCCAGAGCCCCCATATTGCAATGTGGGGTGGCATTTTGGCTGTGGGTTGCCGTAGAGAAATAGGAGTGCTTGAGTGCTTGATGGTCAGTCACTACTCGAAAATGCTTGCGTGCCCACGCCACTGCAAGACTTTCCTTCTCTGCCTGAGAAAAGCCTGCTCAGTGGCTGAGAGGCTTCTGCTAGTATATGTGACACTGTATGTTTGTGTCATGTCTTTAGAGTCAATTTGGGCCAGGATAGCACCCAGACCAACTGGACTTGCGTCTACTGTGAGCCCTGTTTTCCGGTCCGGGTTGTAGTAGGACATGTTTTCAGCTTGCTCCACTCTTTCTCGAATGATCTCAAAGGCACTTTGGCACTTTTCCGATCAGTTGAAGACTGTATTTTGATTGGTCAACACTCTGAGGGGTTCGCTGACCATGGCAAAATCCTTTATGTACCTTGTGCAGTAGCTGTTGAGGTCAAGGAAAGACCTGAGTTCTGAGGCATTGGTTGGAGGTGGTATCTCATTGAGCGTGGTGACTTTGTTCGGATCAGGCGTCACACCATTCCCTGAGAACACGAGGCAAAAGAAACACAACATGCCTTTCCTAAACTCACATTTTTCCTGGTTGAAGGTAGGATTTGCCGCTTCGAGAGCCATACACAACTTGGATAGGGTCTCATTGTGTTTACCCACATCGGTTCCGAACACCAGGATGTCGTCACTGTAGTTTATACAGTTTGGGATGTGCTTAATCATGTTGTGGACTTTCACCTGAAATATCTCTGCAGCTGAAGAGACCCCAAAGCTCAATCTTTTATACCTGTACAGTCCCAGGTGTGTGACGAAAGCCGTGATGCTCCGGCTCTCTGGACTTAATACCAACTGGTGCTAGCCTTTCTTCAAGTGCAGTTTGGAGAAGACCCTGGCCCCATTTAGTAAATGTATCATATCAGTGATGCGTGGTGCCATATGACTTTCTATTTGGATCGCTTGGTTGGGTCTCCTCATATCCACACACAGCCTGAGTGCATCAGAGCCTTTCTTCGGCACTGGAACAATGGGTGAAACCCATGTAGGACCCGTGGCTGGCTCTATAATGTCCTGTTCTAATAGCTTGTGCAGCTCATCCTCCACTTTCTTCTGGATGTTTACCGATATGCCCCTGTAATGTTGGGCTATTGGGCATGCTGTTTCGTTGGTGCGCAGTTTTACTTCTCTGTTTCTCAGTTTTCCAATGCCTTTGAATAGATTGGGGTATAGGTCCTTTATCATGAGTACTGGGTCTGTGTACTTATGTACAATGATCTTGTAAAGTACATGTATCAGGCCCATCTCGATGGCCGTTTTAAAGCTGAGTACCCAGCCACTCTCGCTCCCTGTCACCAGCACGTGCATTAGCACTTTTTTCTCTTACCCCTTGTAATGGCACAATCCCTCGAATTGTTCTATGCACTTGAGAGGTGTTGTGGCTCTGTATGCATATATATCTACGGTTTCTGGGTTTAACTTGGGGCATTGGTGAAGTTCTCTGAATACCTTTTCACTGACCATGTTCACTGTTGCCCCTGTGTCAATTAGAAATTCGGTGGGTCGTTCGTTCACTTTTATGATCAGTGTTGGACTGTGTTCGGTGGCCACTGAGTTGCCCAAAGTGTATACGTATGCCTTCTTTCGTTGATCGCTCCCAAATGAGCTGACTTCGGATTCAGATGGAGACAGTTCCACCAGATAGCACATATGGCGTTTGAATCTGCTCTCTGGTCTTACATGAGTGACGTACCTTCTCCTTTCCCTTCTCTCTTTTCTATGTCTCTTGTCACTGGATTCCCGCTCTTTCAGTCCAGGGTCAATGTGCCACGGCGAGGGATGTGATCTTGCCCCGTATGATTGTGATGCTGAGGAAAGAGGTCTGGGTTTGTATCTGGGGAATGACTATCTCCCTCTCTCTCTGCCTTTCTCTCTGGCCAGTCGGCAAACTGCCTTAAAGTGTCCCTCTTCGCTGAACATGGCACATTGCTGGTCAATGGCAGGGCATGTTCCCTCATGTGGGTATTTGAAACCACATTTGAAGTAGAATGGCTCTTCTGGTCTCCTCTCTTGTTGTAGTCGGTGCACTGCATCCACCTGTGCTGTGGTGTTGAAGCTTTCCACTTGTGAGTCCACAGCCCTTTCTGCCCTGGCAAGTGTTAGAATTTCGTCCAAAGTGCAGGCTTTCTGCAGCAATTTCCGCCTAAAAGTCTGGGACTCACATCCTGCGATAATTTTAGACTGCAGTGCCTCAGTGTTGGAGTAGTTTCCGATGTCGCAATGCTTCATTTTAATTCTTAGTCTTGTGACGTAGGCGTCCATGGCTTCACCCTTTGCCTGTTTAGTGCTGTGGAACAGGTGGTGCTCAGAGTCCACGTTGGTGTGTGGGGTGAAATAAGCTAATAGAGCCCCTTTTAAATTGTTTATGGAGTCAATGGTTGTCGCAGTCATCTCATCTATAATGTCACATGTGGCCGGTCCTACCGCCAATTTGAGAAGACGCTTTTGTCTAATGGCCCTGTGGCCCCCATGTACAGTTCAAAGTCCTTTATGAATCTGGCCCACCTCGGTCCCATGTTACTCGTATCTGTGACGTCAAAGGCACCTGGCATCTGAGCTGCCAGGGCATCTCGCAATATGTATGGGGTCTGTATGGGGCTTGCTCTTGTTGGGCAGATGGCCCTTGGTCCTGGCACCTTGGCCTGCATCCTGCACAGACATTTCCCCTTGCTCCTACATCAATCTCCACTGAAGCATTGACTTTTGGTGTTTCAGGAGGCCCACACGGTCATCTGATGGCACGAGCACCATGTCAGTATGTGTCCAGCATCCCCTTGGCATCCCAAAGGCAAGTGCTGCTGCTGTAAGGACCGCCAAATGGCACAAGCACCCTCACGTGGCCCTCCTTTCCCCGCTCACCGTCGTTATTTGTATCACCGCCGCAGCCTCGGGATTCCAAAAGCTCTCCTCGAGCTTTCGCATGTGGGCGGGGCACCGTTTTCACCACGTGCGGCCTGGGTCGGGATGATGCGGTCCTGCCATAGTGTTACTGTTCCTCGTTACGGCTGGGTCTTACGACGTGCCTCCCGGCATCGGCTCCTCACCGTGCTCTGCACTTGGTCCACGCACTGCCAGTGTGACCCTCTTCGTCGCCAGTGTAGTGGCCTTGAACTAGGCTGAGGCCTTGCACATGCACCTCGCTGTGCAGCAAGAAGAGACGGACACAGAGCATGTCAAACAAAAGTCTGTCTTTATTCTTTTCCTCAATGTTACTAACTGACCCCGCCCTTCTGCGTCACTTCCCTCCCTGCCTCTTGCCTCCCAACTGTGTTAGGCAGAATCCAGTGCAGTTCCCTTAGGGAGCACTACACCAGATTAGGACTACAGGTGAGAGCGATAAATCCCCTTTGGTATCAGTCTGTACCACAAACATTTAGTTGGTAGCTGTGGCTGAGCAGTCAGACTTATCTCAAGAGGGAGATGAGCAGTATTCAGGGTTTACACAATAGGTATCACAGTACTGTGGAACACGGAAACACTGACCAAAGCTTTGTATCAAAAAGAGAATATATTTATTCTATACACATCTAGTTTAACACATAAATCACAGTTGATAAAGTAAGTCAAGTTTAGTCAAGGAAAAAGCACATACAACTCCCTATTCAATTGTAGACTAGTTTGCGGAAGAGTGAAAACTGAGCAAAACGGCACAGTGAAAACCAACTACAAATGGCACTCTAACAATTTACCGAAAGAGAGGGAAAGCACAAGCTAAACTGAAATATCTTCAGACACCCCCTAGCAACACTTCCCTGAAGTTTTGTGAACAAGTAATGCACAGTAACACTTTAGCAGAAAGATAAGTGAATGAAAACTGAGCAAAATGGCACTCTGCCGCAAGTTAAACAGTAGGAAGGAAGAAGGGTTTAGAAGATTTAGGTGCATCAACACATTTCTCATTGAAAACCAATTTAGTGAGAGCAGATCTAACAATTCAGCCAATTCAGTCAATAGGCCCGAGCCAGAGTCAGTGGTACAGGACCAAGAGCTTAGGAGCAAAAATGTTCTTGTAGCTGCAGTAAAGTCTTTAGTAGAAAAAAACTGAAGAGGTAGATGCGAGGCGAAAGACAATGTTAAGAGAGAGGGAGGCCAACCCAACAAGTAGATAAAGGATTTAAAATACCTTTAGGGCTACCACGGGAAAAGGGAGGCCTGGCGGAACAATGTACCTTAAACGTGAAGAAGTGGCTCCTGCGGTGGCGGTTATTCCTGGTAGTTCCTGCAGTTCGAGGGGTGCAGCAGAGGAAGAGAGGCTCTCGTCATGGAGGAAGGTTCGAGTTACTGCACTACCCAGGGATGAAACCAGCCGCGGTGCTGCCAAACGAAGTTTAAAAGGTACGCTCCTTTTAATCGCGGTCCGGGTCGATAGCTGCCTGGCTATCCGGTCTCCAAGTGCTGGGCACTGTCGATTCGACCAAGGCAGGTCCGGAGAAGCGATGGGTTAACTGGTTGTTCCCACCAGCTCAAGGGAAGAAGCCTCTTTCGATGAAGATCTCCTCTCGTCGTGTGGAAGAAAAGTGGTGAGATGATCCGGCAGGGCTTCACCGGTGGTGTAGATGCTAAAGATGTCTGTGGCTTCTCTCCCCTTCAGTTCTGTAGTTCCAGTGGCAACGTCTTGTTCTTCCAGTCCTCAGGACCCTGCTTTTATGCAGAAAGAGACCCATTCATACAGCCTAGCTGTCACTCACACAGTAGAGTGGTCTTCTTGGCGGGGGACCCTCCAGCCTATCAGGTTAGAGTGCGACCTGAGTTGTTGTGGCAACTCTGTCCAGGGGTTCTACTACCCCTCCCAAACAACAGCCCCACCCCAGACTCAGAGGCGCCGAAAGGAGGGCTTCTTGGCAGAAGCCCGCCAAAAGAGTGAACAAAGGATCCCTGACCTGGGTTAGGAGTATAGAGTAAGACTCGAGAAAGAAGTTATATTAAATTTCTGGCAAATAAAACCTACCGGAGTAAAGTTAATAATAAAATAAACTGGCGGTATGTTGAGGCTGTCAGTAAAAGTATTAGCCTCGAACAATGGGAAAATCCCATAGGAAAATTTTCGCGGTTGAATATTTTTTGTAGTAACCACTGCCACCAGCCAGAAACTTTAGAGAGCGGGACTTTAAGGTACCCCCTCGAAAATGAACCTAAGGGAAAAACTATTAACCCTTTCCAGTACCTCCATAGTAAGATGGGTTGCACTGGTTAAGTTCGTAAGATTTGACTAGTAAAGTCAATGGAGATTTTACATGCTCTGGGAGACAGTAGTCAGTCCCAGGGTATGGAGTCTATGTTTGGGGGTCGCTACGACACCCCTGTGACACTGCACGCACGGTGCTGTGTAACACATGTGCATAACAATGGTTCCTATGGGTGATAGAAAACCCCATAGGCATTAAACACACAAATAGAGCCTAGAACACACATTGCAAAAAATGACTAAGAGTGGGAAAAAGAGTCTCACTCTTAGCAGGTAAAAAGAAACAAACCCTTCAAATCCAGCAAAGCTGCTGGGGGACTCTATAGGTAAGGGAAACTAGCCATGAAATGAGAATTCTCCCTAACAAACTGCCCTGGAAATGATGTGTCAACATGACATCTACACTTCCAGCAAATGGTCATGAATAATTAAGCATTGATTATATCAGCACTTCACTGTCATGTATGTATGTATGTATGCTGATTTATAAAGACCCGATGGCATCAAGGATCTGAAGCAGTGAACTGCCAGAGAGGGGGGCCTTCCACAAAGTGGGTGCCAACACTGAAAAGGATCTGCCCCATCCTGGTACGCCGAAAGAGGGGGACAGTCAGCCGAAGCTGATCAGCCGAGCAAAGATTTCTATTAGGTTGTTGGAGAGTCAGCCTTGACTGGAGGAACGAGGCCCCTGTTGCATGGATGGCCTGATGAACAATATATAACATTTTAAACTCTACCCGAGATTTGACTGGGAGCCAATGAAGGCGCCGCAGAAGGTCTCTTGAGTAAGCAAGTCTAGGGGCACTCAAGGCCAGCCTGGCTGCCGTATTTTGTAGGATTTGGAGTCTCTGAAGTAAAGCCGCCTGTTGACTCAGGTAGATTCCATTGCAGTAGTCAATGGCACCGGTGATGACAATTTTACTCCGAGCGTTACTCAGAAGGAAAGGAAGCACCTTCCTCACTATCCTGAGTGTAGCAAAGCAGCTGTGGCATACCATGCAGATCTGTGCCTCTCTGAAGCCGGACAGCATAATCATGACGCCAAGGCTTTTCACTATGCTGGCAGGTTGGAGACCAAGCCCAAGGCAGGTAGGCCAGTAGTCTGGTGTACAGCCAGTGGTGGGCTTTCCAATAACAAGTAGTTCTGACTTGTCACCATTTAGTTTTGACCAATTGTCAGACATCCATTGGCAATCAGCAGAAAGACAACCTTTCAAAAGCATCAGTGGAATGTCAGTCGGGGCATTGAGATGAAAGAAAATGTGTGTGTCATCCTCATACATGTAGAAATTACCACTAAAACTGGCAATTATGTCGAGCCAGGGCAGCCATGTATAAGGTAAAAATCAAAGGGGAGAGTGCTGATCCCTGGGGGACTCCACAGTCAGCCGCCATGCAAGAAGAAGTGAATGGAGGGAGAGGCACTACCTGGGTACGCCTTGATAAAAAAGATGAGAACCATTTTAAAGGCATTCCTGAGACACTTCCTCCAGGAGACACTGCAACAGTTTTGGGTGGTCAACGGTATCGAAGGTCACAGAGAGATTGAGTTGGCAGCTGTCTTATGCCAGTGCAATGTCGTCATGAAGAGCCACCATTACTGATTCAGTACCCATTCCAGGACAGACACCTGCCTGGAGGGGGGTGAAGGATGTCATTAACCTCAAAATGAGTTGAGAGCTGGGGAGTGACAATGTCTTCCAACAGTTTAGACAGAGCAGGAAGAAGTGATATAGGCCGATCATTTTCTGCCATCTCAGGATTTAAATGGGGCTTCTTGAGCAGCAGAGAGACAACTGCATGCTTCAAAGGAGCAATGAATCCGGTACTGCATGATAATTGAAGCGCCTCAATAATTGAAGGAATCAAATTCAGCGCCGGATCCTGTAAAATATACAAAGGGATTGGACCCATAGGAGAGGCCGATTTAAGTGTGAGGAGCGCCTTCACAACCACGCTGTCTGAAATGGGGGATACTGAAATGTATTGGAACATTTAGGAGCCAGACAATAAAGGGATTCAGTGGTGTTAGGCCTGATGATTCTCTCAGCACAAATGTTATCTCTAATCGTGCACATTTTGTTTTGGAAGAATGAGGCTATGAGATGGCATTGAGATTGAGAGCGGGAAGCCACAGCGGGAGGTTGGACAGGGGTAGTGAGCTCCCCGGCAACTAGAAAAAGCTCCTCAGAAGAGCATGGAGCCTTGAGGATTTGATCAGCGTAATTCTGAGATTTAGCAGATTTAACCACCTTCTGGTAGTGGTTTCTAGCAAATGCATATGCCAGTTTGGTTTCAGGGTTTGTTAGTCATTTTCCATTTCCACTCAGAGTGGCAGCATTTTAGTTTCAGTAGCCGCAGTGCGAAGCAATACCAGGGAGCAGAGGGAGCGCTACGCGAGGGGCGGAAGTGAAGTGGGTCCAGGGCCTCTGCAGAACCAGAGCTTTACAAGAATTCAGGCCATTGGTTATATAAGAAATGGAATCACAGACAGCACATGAGAGCTTGTCAATAGGGATCTGAGACCACCGTCATTGTAGTTTCAAAAGGGGAGGAGGTTTGGTTTTAGGGTAGGAATGAGGCAAGGAGAACGGGATAAGAAAGTGGTCATCCCATAGCATAGGCAATGGCTCAGAGACCTGCAGACCAGAAATATTTGAAATGATTAAATCCAGTTGATTGCTCCCGATATGAGTGGGTCCATGATTGTGAAGAAGAAACCTGGAGTCGATCAAGGAGGTCACAAGACCTTGTGAATGGAGGTCAGGGTACAACACTAAATTGGAATAGGTCATAGCGAGGTCTGCAATCGTTTGTGCAAAGTCTGCCACAAACTGATTAGATACATAGCCCGGGGACGGTACACCACAAGAAAATAGGCAGTGCATTCTAAGGAAATCTGTAGTTTAGTGAGAAGCAGTTCACATGGAAGATTATGTACAAAAGGTACCACTTGGCAGTTATAATGTTTTATAAGTGCAATGCCTGCAGACCTAGGGGGAGGTTGATCTCGTTGCACAATGACATGGTTTCCTGGAAGTATCTGCATAATGTCAGGGCCCGAGGATTCATTGAACAAGGTTTCAATGCAAAGGTCATCAGGGATGTGAGTTTCTAAAATGTATTTAAGGTCGTCACAATGTGCGACTGCAGACCGAGCGTTAATCAGCAGCGCGTTAAGCATAGAAGGCGAGTCCTTGGCCTTCAGCCGGACAAAGCTGGACAGAGGCGTGGCCGAGGAGCATGGAAAGCCTTCCGGCCAGATTGTGTTTATGCGGTGCAAAGCCCAAGAGTACACCCCGTAAGTGTGAGCGTGAGAGTGTGCAATATCAACATGATCAAAAGCCAAAAGCCCGGATTTGGCACTGGCATGCACAGATACACTGACGGTGTGTTCGCTGCGCCCGTCCACTGCGCAGGCGAGGGCTTAGACACATAAAAGGTTAGAGCAGGGTTGGGAGTGAGGCCGAAAACACACCCCCTCCAAGACAAAGAAACAGTACTGACCGACTCACGGCGTCCTAATAAGAGTAAGTATAGGTAATTGCAGTGAAATTGTAAAAGTTACACAGTAGGTTTAAAAACTGTCACCACACATAAAATTAAAAGTGCCACGCTGTAGAGAAGGTTTTAAACTGGAGACCGGCTACGGGCTGCCTCACCTCTCACTAAGCAGCAGTCCTAAGCTCCGGTATTAAGCCAGGAGTGAGGCCGAAAACATGCCCCTTCCAAGACAAAGAAACAGGACTTACCGGCTCATGGTGTCCTAATGAGAATAAGTACAGGTATTTGCAGTGAAATTGTAAAAAGTAACACAGTAGGTTAAGAAACGGTCACCACACATAACATTAAAAGTTATGCAGAGGAGGTTTTAAACTGGAGCCCGGTTACAGGCTACCTCACCTCTCACCTCTCACCTGCTTGGGCATGCATCCAATAGGACTCATTGTGGTGTTTGGATTAGCGGGGAACCTGGAAATAGGAGGACTAGCAATATGTCTGGGGGATGGGTTATCACTTTGTGTTCAGGAATGTCAAGACCAGTTCCGTGTTCAGGGACTGCAAGAGCAGTGTGACTCTCAGGTTTCTTAGGTGCACTGTGGCGCTGTAGGCATCAGGGCAAGTGTGAGGAGTGGACCGCTGGTGCAGTATTTTGAATAGTGGAGGTTATTTGTGGCTGTGCATGAAGGTGGGGACTTGTGGAACATAGAGTTTCTATACAGAATTAAAAAGTGGAGATGCCTTTCACTGTACATGTGTCTGCCAAATATTTTGACTCCTACCATTCTGTTCTGGCCACCTCCATTGCTGGTTCAGTGCTATCAAGGTTTCCCTGATATGCACATCCTCTTGCCAGCATTGGCTACCTCTGAAAATATTGATTATATGGATACATGTTGGTTGTAGCTCTTCAAATTCTATATGTTGCTGCAATTTAACTCTTTGGCGGAATCCTGGTCGCCTTACTTTGAAATTAATCACCAGTGTAGTTTTGGGGGAGTGGTGGGGGTCTTGAGTAATGACCTTTTATCTTTGGCAAAACCTAAACACAGGATACAAATAGTTATTTGAATGAAGAAAGGACAATAATTGAAAGTTTCAATCACCGTTTATGTCCTGACAGCATAGTTCAAGAATTTTAGAACAGGGGCATGTAAGTGTGAAAGGCTCCCTGGACTCAAGTCTATAGGATGGGTTGCAACCATGTGCTGCTGGCTCTTTAAATGATATCTGTTTGGGAAGCGAGGGAGGGAAGTCTTGTAATTCCTATTTTTTACAGCTTACTTCTTTACTGCACCATTTTGATTTAGATTTGCTACGGTTGGTTTCTGAATTGAAAGCTTGACCACGGTGTCATGTCCTAAACTATGCCTTTGGTGTCTGCTACTGATCCAGCTTTGGTTGTTTATGCGTCTGTTTGGTGGGCAACAAGATCTTGTCTCATCTGCTGGATAGGTTATTTGTCGTATATATCAGATTACAAAACATGTTCTTGGATATATCACAAGATTGAGATTGTTCATTTCGAAAACACTGTGAACCTTGTTTCCAAAAGGTCCTACGAAACTGAATAAGTATGAACTGGCAATAGTTATTCGGATTAGAACTCTCCCCAGTTTACATGTTGCACTCCTACTGATTATTTCTTGGTTTTAAGGGCAGACAAGGGAAAAGCTGAATTTTATGAACTTTGGAATATCATTATCTCCCCAAGGATCTGCTAAATACAATTCTGACTCAATCCAGAATTGTCTAAGTAGTCTAAGGAAGAGGAGGCAATGAAGATTGTTTCTCTCCATGATCCACTCTCATGGATCAAAGAGGAAAATACAAAGTACTGGTATTTTGCATCTACTATTACTTAAAGAATTGACAAGTTGGTACTGTTAATATGTCTGTAAGTGAAAAAAACATATCACTTGTGGGGAGGCAGAATGAAACTGTTAAAGTTTACCTTTCCAGGTATGCAATCTGTACAATTGGTGGCTCACTCATACTGGGTGATGGGATGCCGAACTGTCACCAATTCAGGATATGCCAAGCCAGCCCAGTGAAAACAAGGATTGTTTCCCCTGATGCAAAAAGCAGCTGAGGGAGGGTTTCTTGGCTGGCTTTAACTGTCAAGGGGAAACCTGATTCCCTTTTGCCCATTTCTGTTCACCAGTACCATTGCTCAGGGGGCCATTCAAAGCCAGGGGCATTACGCTTCCCCAGTTTTGTATGTCCATTTGGGGGTTCAGGCTGGGGAAATGCAGGCCTGAATGTGCTTAGGGGACACTCTTGTGCCACCCTACACATTTGGAAGGTGAGTGGGTTCAGCTCAGTGTGCTCCATTGCAGATGAAAGCATCTTCTATAGCTTCTGCCCCTCCCCCAGCCCAATACAACAGAAGTGAGAAACGCTGTTCACTAAAACAACCATTCCGCCCTTATCCCATCAAGTACAGCAGGAAATGGACATGATCTAAGCTGAATATGGCAAGAGTCACCAAACTAACGTTGTGACAATACATGTGCATGCATTAGACATGAAGCAAATGTACACTCAACCTGAGGAACACACACAATAGGTAAAATATGCATTTATACATGAAGAATATTAACATGGCATCCAGAAGGCATGAATAATACTAACATAAGCAGTGTATAAGCTGAATGCAACATGAACAACATGCAAATATTGCTCAGTAACATATAAACCCAACAATAATGGGCAGCCATCTTTTCCAAAATGGAAGCCACAGCATGTCTCTATATGAGCACGGGCCTCGAAGCCTGGGGAAAACTGAAAAGGCTGAATCCACTAAAATACTTACCCATGCAGAGCTCAGACAGTAGCTAGCAACTAGTGCCATGGTTAGAGTGAACTTAAGGAAGATCGGAACGACGGAGCGAAGGCACGAGATAACAATTCCCAAGATGCAAGCCGTATACTCCCAGATTAATTGAAGTTGTATGAGAGCACAACCAGAATTTGTTAGCCAGGTGCAACAAAACAGTAACCCAAAAGACTCCACGAAGAGTAACTCAACAGTGTCCCCAGTGGTAATAGAGAACATGATACACACATTAGTATTAGCTGAAATCTCAACAAATAGAAGGTAACTATATTCCAAAGACGGTCCCATTGCACATCAACCATAATTGGAGAACACTGGTCATTCCTTAAAAGCCAACCCATATAGGACACCTTCTGTACTCCCTAAACACGCACATACACACAAGACACCACACAAGTCCAAGTACAAAGATATTGCCTGGTCTGATGGAATGAGAATGTGGGATGGTAACTTTTAATTGACGGAAGAATCTTCCATGCAACTAACTCTCTCTGTCCTACTCTTTCTCTTGCTCAAATTCTGATGACCTGCCAAGAGTTCAATGATGGTAAGAAATCTGCCAACCTATCAAAATCCTTAGAGACATGCCACCCATGAGGTAGTATGCCAACCAACCCCTTGTGATGAAGATGATGTAGTTCAACCTTTATCAATATTGGGGTGGTTCCAGGTAAAGCCATAAGATATGTGTAACACAATGAAAATGTTGAACCTATGTGTTAATGTTATTGTAAAAGGATTTTATAGCATGCACCAATGCCACTTGTTTAGTCTCCAGACACTCGGTGGAGGCAGGGTGGATGGTTAGTAGGGTTGAGTGGGAAAAGAGCAAGAGAGCTGCAATGTGCTGTTGACAGCTTCAGTTTGGAAACACAGTACACAGAGCCTAAATGTGAATATCTGAAGTTAGACACTATGGGCCTCATTACACGGTAGGCGGTAAACCATGGCGCTATTAGCGCCATGGTTCATGCCGGTAATTTACCAGTACCGCCTTGGAGGAAAGGGGAATTACCGCCCCATTCCAAGGTTGGCGGGGCGGTAATTCCCCCTTCCACCATTGCCCTTCCCCATTCCCATTTTTGCCCCATAGGGCATAATGGGAATGGGGAAGGCGCTAATTACAGTACCGCAAATTGTAGTACCGTAATTAGCTCCCTGGGTCCCTTTGCGGGTTGGTTTTTAACGCCTGCAAAAATCAGGCGTTAAATTCCCCAACCCGCAAAGGGACCTCGTAGTAAGGCGGTAAGGATTTACCGGTGCCGGTAAAACACCGGTAAACCCTTACCGCCTACCGTGTAATGAGGCCCTATGTGCTGTTGTGTAAGGTTATGTTTTGTTTGTTTTGTTGTTGAGATGTTGTGAAGTAAGTGAGGACTGTGGTGCTGTAGGGGTCTTGTTGTGTTAAGTCCAGAGTTTGAGAGGTGTATGCAGAGGAGCACATTTATTAATATGGATTGTTGGTGAAAGTCCTGGAAATCCATTCAAGTGCTCCACATCTCACATGCCTGAAATCCACCCAAGTGCCTCACATCTCCCACCCCAGGAATCAATCCAAGTATGTCACATCTCCCCCATGAAAATCCATTCAAGCGCATCATATCATCACTGTAAGGCAGAATCATATGCAGTACACTTTGTGAACACCACACACAATTAAGACTAAAAGTGACAGTACACATTTACCTTTGGTACATGCCTGTACTACACAGTAAAGTGGTAGCAATGGCTGAGCAGCCAGACTTATCTCAAGAATAAAGTGAGCAGTATCAATAGTTACACAAAGGACAGCAATTACTATGGTTCAAACAAACACTGACTCAAGGTTTCTGAGTAAAAGAATATACATTTATTTACACATCAGTTGTAAAATAATTCACCAAAGTAAAGCAGTAGACAAATCACACTCTTAATACACAACACACCACCCAATAGATTCTGGACAAGTTAAGCTCAAAATGAAGTGTGAGGAAAATGGCACACCAGCAATTTAAAAGGGAGGGAAAGACAAGGTTAGACAAAAGTTGAGCAGCACAAACAAGTAAGCAGGGCAATCTAGAAAAAGCAACTACGGTGAGGAAATCAAATCAAGAGGCCTGGGCCAAAGTCAATGGACCAAAGTCTTTGCAGAAGATCAAACAGTTCAGAGTAGTTCGCGGTTAAGTCTTTGCCAAGAGTTTGGAATTAAGTTGGTTGGAAAAAAAGTTACTTTAAAGAATAGAGAAGGCCAAGCCCTCGGATTGGTGAAAAATTTCAAACAGTTTCATCATTGGTCGGACGGAACGAACAACAGGGTTTGAACAGTACCTTAAATGAAGAAGGCGGCTGTAGATGAGGCAGACGTTCATGGCAGGTCCTGCAGGCTCAGGGTTCCTGAAGCGACTGTTGGACTGACACGAATAAGGAAGACTGGAGGGTCCTGCACTGCACAGGGAAGAATCCAGCAGCAGAGCAAATCAACAAATAAAAGGTGCGCTCCTTAAAACCCAAGCAGGGTCCAGTCCTCCTGGCTATCCGGTTCAGTGTAGCTGTGCACAGCAAATCCGACCAGAGGAGGGAGGCCTGGCTTGCAGTTTGGCGAACTGGTTGGTCCCACCAATTCAAGGGGAGAAGATTCCTTGCAGATCTTCCCTGTCGTCGAAGTTTGGAGATTCAGACCCGCAGCAGGGCTTCACCGGGAGGTTCAGTCGTGGTAGAGGTCCTTTTCTGTCAGCTTCTCTACGGTTCTCTCGATCCAGTGGCGACCCTGCCTTCTCAGTCCCACAGAGCTGCTTTTTATGTAATTTTCCCCCATTCACACAGCCTGGCTGTCAATCACACAGCAGGGTGGCTGTCTTGGCGGGACAGTCACCTCTGCCAATCATACAGAGTGTGACATGGGTCTCCAAGGAGACCCTGTGCAGGGAGTCTCAAACCCCTCCCTCACATCCTGTCCCCCTCAGACATTCAGGCACCTAAGGAGGGCTTCTGTGCAGAAGCCCACCAAAGGACAGTGAACAAAGGAACAAAGGTGTGCAGACTAAAACACAAGAAAGACCTTTACAGAAAAAAATGGTGAATAAACCCAGCAGAAAACAAATTAAAGTAAATGGGGTCCAGTGGATTTAAGTTTGAGGCTACTAACTTAGCCTAAAACAGTACCAAGGCTATTTAAATAGACCGCGGTAGAGAAAATAGGGTAGATACCACTGCCACCATCCACATCTTAAAGAAAGGGGAACGAAATAATGTTCCATGAGAAACAGACAAAAAGGAATAACTATTAACCCTTTCAAGAACTCTATGTAAGATAGTTTGTACTGGGTCTGTGAATTTAAAAAGACTAATAAAGTCAATGGCAACTTTACATGTTCTGGGAGACAGTAGTCAGTCCCAGAAAATGGTGTTTAAAGTGGGAAGTCTGAAACGACAACCCTGTGTTACTGCACTAAAGGTGCTGCGTAACACACAGTAAAAAGATGATGCCTATGGAGTAGGTGAGGCTCCACAGTCTATGAACACAAACATTTTAAACACACACGGCAAAACACATGTAAGAGTCGGAAAAAAGGCTCACACTCTTACCAGGTGAAAAAAATAAATCCTAGAAATCCAGTAAAGCTGCTGAGGGATTCAGTAGGTAAGGGAAATTCGCCATTGTGGAGAATTCTCCCCAACACTCACATCTCCCACCCTCGAATTGAATCCAACTGCACAACAACTCCCACCACTGAAAATCCATCCAAGTGCGTCCCACCTCCCACCCAAGGAATCAATCAGAATTTGTCACCCCCTGATATCTATCTAAGTGCATCACATTTCCTACCCCTGAAATCTACCTAAGTGTGTCTGATTCCCTAACCCTGACATCCATCTGAATGCATCACAATTCCCACTCCTGAAATCCATCTAGGTGCATCACATGTCCTACCCTGTGACAGTTGTGATTGTTGTCTCTCCTGTAGTTGCCCTTTCTGAGTTTTACCTTGATTGTCACCTGGTCATGATTCCTAAGCTTCTCTGGAATTCGTTCAGCTGTCCGATTTCTTAGTACAAGCCTTATTTTTATTTAGGTGATGGATTCACTGGCCTAATGGGAATCGAGCGGGACCTGTTTGTCATCATCCTCGATACCCTTCGGTCATTGTCTATTTTCTATTGGGGACGGTATGGTGCATTACTCCTGTACTCTTGTTGGTTCTCAGTGGATGTACGTCTAGGCTGAGAGTCTCCCTTCCCTGATTTTCCCTCCCCCATTTTCCCCTGAGGCTCCTTCCCTGGCCTAATCGTATCAGGCCTACCAGCTTCTCCTGTTTCCTAGTATGATATGATATGATGTGGCATTTATAATGAGTCTGTACACAAGTGTTTCTAGGCACGACAAGACAAGCAGGGGCAAACAAACGGAGGACAAAATAACGATCTTACTAGGCCTTTTTTCATTCAAATCGTGCAAGTGCAGAAGGAGGGAAGGGGAGAAGTGCCAGGGGCAAGGGGAAGGGGGAAGTGCAGTTATCTCACAATTGCAGCCAGCGGATGGCTCATAAGTGCAGAGTGAAGGGACTGTAGGGTTGCAGATACAGACCCTTTAGTGCTGGAGAGCCTGGAGGCAGTGCAAAGGCAACTGGGCATGCAGGAGCTTGGGCCCGTGTTCAGAGGGTGACCTGGTGATTAGTGCATGGAGCAGTCAGGTGCATCAGCAGGGGAGAGGAAGAGAAAACACGGAAGCAAAAAGAAAGGTCTTGAGTTGCTTCCAGCACCGGAGGTGGATCTGCTCAAGTTGGAGAGAGGCAGGGAGGCTGTTCCAGAGGGAGGCCCCAGCCGAGGAGATAGATCTGCCCCCAACTCTCTGCTTGCAAAAGCGTCAGACCCCCAAAGAGTTGGAGGTGGATGAATGGAGAGCTCGAGAACGAAGATGGTTTGGAAGAGAACATTGGAGATAGAGCTGTCCAGTCCCCAGAAAGCCTTGTGGACAATGCAGAGGGTCTTGAACTTGATCCTTGCAGTCACTGGGAACCAGTGAAGAGATTTCAGAGCTGGAGAGATACAATCCCTGGACTTGAGGCCAAGGACAAGTCCCGCAGTCCAGTTCTGGAAAAGTTGTAAACGTCGAAGAGTAGAGGCAGGAAGATTTAGAAAGAGGCTGTCGCAATAATCCAGCCTAGCGAGGACCAGAGCTCTGGAGACAGTGAGCATCTGGGGGAAATGAGAAAAGGAAGAATACCTCTGAGTAGGTGCAGCTGATAGTTTGACTTCTTAGAGACATCCGAGTGTGAGGCGAGAAGGAGAGGGTGGAGTTGAAGATGACACCAAGGTTCTTAGCCTCACAGGATGAAGCAGGAGGAGGGTGCAGAGTGGGCTGCAAGAGAAAGAGAGGAAAGGAGGGAACGGGTATCCCATGAGGAGTATCTCAGTCTTACTGGCATTAAGGCAGAGATCATTTGCGGTACACCATTCCTGAATTGTAGCCATACAGTCCGGTATGAGAGAAAGAAGCAGAGGTGGGCGACAGGTGCCTGAAAGAGAGCTGAGAGTCATCTGCATAACATTGAAAATTGGAGTAGAAAGTAGCGATGCAGTGGGCAAGAGGTACCAGGTAGTGGTTCAACAGCCAGGGAGAGAGGTAAGACCCCTGGGGAACACCACAAGTAGAGAGAGAGATAGAAAAGAGGAAAGACCCCAGTTGGACCTGAGAGGGCCGGTCGGTGAGAAAGGAGGCCACCCAGGCCAGGGCTTGATCCATAATACAAAGGTTGTCACAGAGGCGATTGAACCGGATGTCATGGTTGACTGTGTCAAAAGCACAGGATATATTGAGGAGAATGGAGACAGAAGGGAGATTAGAGTCAAGATTAGAGAGCAGATCTTCATGGGTGTTCAGGAGAGCAGTTTCTGTATTCTGGTAGCTCCCTGTGCAGAAGCAGTTAACTCAGAAGTAGTCCCTCTTTCGGGGAGGAGGGGCGGCGTCTCTGTTTAAGGTCTCTCTTCCCAGTCCTATCCCTCATTCCTCTATTGTTTTCAGGCAACTTTTTCTTTTTTCAGTACTTGGCCATTTATGAGGTGAGCAGGCACTGTACAGTCTGTTTCATTGTGATCAGAGCTGAAGAGCCAGCGTTTAAGAAGTTTTCTGAATTTTGTATGGTCCTCCATGGTTCGTATTTCCCTGGGAAGAGAGTTTCATAGTTTCATGGATAAGCAGGAGAATGCTGATCCACCCAGTTTTTTCTTTGTGTATTGTTTGAATTTGAGATGGGTGTCATTGCAGGATCTCAGGGTTCTGGTTGGTTTGTAGATGGAAAGTTTCTTTTGAATACATTCTGCTCCCTGGTCATGTATTGCTCTGTGTGTTATGCACATTGTTTTGAAAGTGATCCTTTTTTGCCCGGGAGCCAATGTAACATTCTAAGAGCTGGTGTGATGTAATCCCTTATGTTGATTTTAAGGAGGAGTCTGACTGTCGTGTTTTGTATTAGTTGCAGTTTCCTTAGTAGGTAGTCTGGCATTTCAAGGTATATGCTGTATAATGTGAGGGATCTGATGGCCAGTGTTTTGTGCATAAATGATAGGAATGGTAAAATGTTCTTTATGTTTTGTAGGTGGAAGAAGCACTTCTGGATTATCGTATCAACTTGGGGTTCTACTGGTAACTATTTGTCCATGATGAGTCCAAGGTTTTTTACAGCTGCAGACGGTGTCGGTGGGTTTCCTAGTTCTATGGGCCATGGGATCCAGTGATTGTTACCTCTGTCCACAGATTTATCATGATTTCAGTTTTGTCTGGGTTAATTTTGAGTTTGTTTATGTTCATCCATTGGTAGAGCTCCTTGAGACAATCTATTGATGGTGCATTCTCTTCTTGTATGTCGCTGTATTTGAAGGTGATTTCGGTATCATCTGTGTAGTTGTAACATGTTAGTCCATGTCTTTTGATGAGGTTGACTAGCCGTGTCATGTAGATGATGGGGAGTACTGGTGATAGTGATGAGCCTTGGGGTACTCCGCAGGTGGTGTCCTTTGGTGTGGATTTGAAAAGTCTTAACCAAATGGTTTCTGTTCTTTCCTAGAGGAAGGATTTCATCCAGAGCAGTGCTGTGTCAGTGTGTCCTATTTCATCCAGTCTTTTTAATAGGATGTTGTGGTTGACTGTGTCAAAGGCAGGTGAGAGATCCAGTAATATCAGTTCTGATTTGGTGTTGGAGTCTGCGTTCACCTTTAGATTGTCTCAAGGGTCTGAAGCCTACTTGTGCCTGGTCCAGTTGATGGTTATTTTCAAAGTGCTCCAGTAGTTGTTCATAGATATAGGTTTCTAATAGTTTTGCCGGGTATGGGATGTTTGAGATTGGTCTATAGTATGATAGGTCTTCCACATAGCCCATTGTGTCTTTGAGCAGAAGTTTGATGTAGGCCGGTTTGAATGTTCTTGGTACTCTCCCTGTGTTTATGTAATTGGTTGAAGAGGTTTAGGTAGTATTCTAAAGGTGTGTCCTGTGCAAGGATGGATTTTTAGATGTCTGGAGGGCAGGCGTCCATTGGGGAGCCTTTTAGTTTTTCTCTTAACATCTGTTGGAAGCAGCACATTTTGTTTTGTGGTCCAGGGGCTGGTGGTAGTTGATGCGTTGTTTGGTCGATTGGTCTGCTTTGTATGACTTGGTGTATGTTGGTGATTTTGGTCTTGAAGTGATCTGCCAGATCGTCGCATAGTTTTTGGGACGGTACTGTTGAGTTGTTGCATCTGGGTGTGTTTCTCATCTCATTTACAATGTTGAATACCTCTCTTTGGGTGTTGGTGGCTTTTCTTATCCGGTCGTCATCATGCTTCTTTTTTGCTTTGAAAATATCGGATTTGAATGAACAAATTTGTAGTCAGTATTTTAGTCTTTTGTCTTGGTTGTAATTTTTCCTCCAATCATGTTCTAGTTTCTGGTTAGTTCTTTTCATTGCTTTTAGGTGGGCATGAACCATGTCGACACTGCTTTCTTTCTTCATGGAATGAGGCGCTTTTCTGGGTAGATGGCATCTATTGTTTCTTCTAGGTAAATGTTCCTGATGGTTTTCCAGTTTCCTTTCCAAATTGGTGGGTATTTTTGCAGATTATTTGATGGGTTGGATGGTATTTGGATCACAAAAGGGATGATGTGGTGGTCACGCAATAGCATTTGGATGGCGGTGCTGTTGTGATTAGGTTTTTTTGGCAAAGTTTGCATCCAGAGTGTATCCTGCTGTGTGTGTCACTCTTTTCACCATCTGTCAAAGGTTCCTGGTTCCAGTTGCTTGATTAAGGTTTGCTGCGAGTTGGGGGTCTCTTCTTCAAACCAAATGTTCCCTGAGAATGGTCATATGATCATGTTTGATGGCTAGATTAGTGACTTATTTTATGAAAGCGGTATCGTAGGTTGGAGGCCTGTAGACGAGTATGAATGTAAGGTTTGATTGTGGGTCCATAGTATGGTGGAGGATGAGGGATTTGCAGTTCTGGATGTGCAGAGGCTCTGCTATTTTAACTTGAAGGTGTTCTTTGTAGGCTACTGGGAGTCCTCCCCCTCGTTTTCTTTTTTTGTTTGCCTGTTTGCATTTGAAGTTATCAAGTAGGCAGCTGTGTAGTAGGACTTTATAGTTTTCAGATAGCCAGGTATCAGTGATGAATAGGATGTCAATTCCCCTGTCGCACAGTAGGTCGTAGATCTATGTTGCGTGTTTGTTCATAGATTTTGTGTTGATTAGGCTGCTGTGTAGTTTTCTCTTTGTAGTCAATTGATTTGTTCTGGTTTGCATCTTTGGGTGGTTTTGTTGGTGGTTCTCCTTATTGTCTTTGGGCTGTTGAGTGTTCAGGTTTTCATGTTTCATCGTTGAATAGGTTGGTTAGGTTTCTAATCGGGTTCATGGTAATTTCAGGCTCCTCTTTCGATCCAGGATGGTGTTTATTAATTTTATTTATTTTTTTATTGCATTTATTTCACGCGCAAACCCTGAGGTATCACTGCGTAGTTACAAACATCTTGATAAAATTCGGTAGCATTCAAAGTACAAATACATCCAAAAAAAATACATATAAATCACATTGGTTATAGCTATATTAGTCTTATTTATTTGTTACATATTATAGTAGCCTACGTTCTTTACATAGTGTCAGTCTAGAGCGGCAGTGGCTGGCTAGTGTAAACTGGGTGTCAGCCGGCTAATATTGGTTAAACAGCCAAGTTTTTAGTAGCTTTTTAAAACAATGGAAGGAAACTTCATTTTTGATATTTAGTGGAAGAGAGTTCCAGTGTTTAGGGGCCATGACTGGGAAGCTGCTTCCTCCTGCTCTGGAACTTTTGAAGTGTGGGACCACTAGGAGGGACTTTTTTGGAATCTGAGCATTTTGATAGATTCTTTATTGCTTACTGAGTTATTGATGTAAGCAGGTGCTTTCTTGGCAAGACATTTATGGGTGACACACAATGCTTTGAAGATGATTCTGGCCTTGATGGGTAGCCAGTGGGTCTCCCTACTGATGTTAGAGATATGGTCTGCCTTGTTTAGTCCTAGGGCTGCTCATAGCGCTTTATTTTGCATTAGTTGTACTTTTTCTAGGTTGGCGTTGGAGGTACCTAGTAGGAGTATGTTGCAATAGTCCAGCTTGGATAATATTAGTGCCCTTACTAGAGTGATGCAATTTTTAGGTGAGAGGAACTGTCGACCGAGGGCAATTAATTTAGATGTGTAGGCGGTAGATGAGGATAAGGCATTCACATGTTTGGACATAGTTAGGTTAGCGTCTGGATAAACGCTTAAGGTTTTTACCTGTTTCGATACTGGAATCGGGGTACCATCAATGTTGGTTGATGTGTAGTCTGAATGGAGGGCATTAATTTTCATTGGGGAGCCCACGATCAGTATCTACATTTTCTCATCATTGAGGCATAAACTGTTCAAGGCAATCCAATTTTGTATTATTGCATACATTTTGTTGATGAGTAGAGTGTCATCGTCGTAATTCCCTGTGATTGGTATAAGGATCGAAGTGTCATCTGCGAAATTGGTGTAGATGGCACCCATGGCATCCAGAGCCGCGAATAGGAGCTTAGTATATGCATCGTAAAGGGTAGGCGATAGACATGACCCTTGGGGTACACCTATGGGGACTGGGATTGGGTCTGCCGCCTCTTTGCCAATGGCTATTCTAGATGTACACTCAGCTAGAAAGGATTTCACCCAGGGGGTGGAATCCTTGGAGAAGCTGAAGTCATTCGCTAGTGTGGCACAGAGTTTATTGTGATCCACTAAGTCGAATGCCGCAGATACATTTAACAGCAGTAGTATGCAGAGTTTGCCAGCATCCCTAACGGTGTCCATCTGGATTTTCAAGTCCAGGAGTGCCGTTTCGGTACTATGGTTCGGTCGAAATCCCGATTGTCTGGCTCCTAGGAGCTGGTTTTGTTCAAGTTGGGTTTGAATTTGTGTGTAAGATATTTTATCTATAATTTTGAGCAAGTTCTCTAAGGATGGTGAAGAGTTCCTTAGAGTTGGATGAGGCATTACTAACATGTTTGTTATATGAATTAGCTTTGTGGGTTATGATGGCAGCTTTGTATGTTTTGTTGGCCGCTATCAAAGCTTTGGTTGAATCTGTGGTAGGAGATTTTTCATGGAAGTGTTCAAGGGAACTTTTAGTGAGCCTAAGCACTACTAATTCATCATTGAACAAGAAGCTTGTTCGTTTATCAGCACGTCATGTTTTAGTTGTGATGCGTGCTACAGAGTCGATGGTGGTAGTGAGACACTTCTGGTAGATGTTGCGAGGTGATCAAGGTTGTTACTTGTGGCAGTGTTAGATGCGAGGGCTTCACTAAGGATAGGGGATAGATTTTCTACTGTTAGCTTCCTAATGTTTCTTGTTTTATAGGTGTCCAGTGTCTTAGTCTTAGTGGGACATTTCTCATTGCTGATTAGTGTAAAGTTGACACTATGGTGATCAGTCCAATCAAGGGGTGCAATCAAGTCGATAGATACCTGGGAATTGAGTGTGAGTATCCAATCAAGTATTCTGCCCTTGTTCTGAGTGGGGGTGTTCACTAGTTGTGTGAAGTTCATTTCTTAGAGGGCAGCATAGAATGTGTCTGCTTTATGATCCTACTTGTCCTTGAAACCTAGATTAAGGTCACCAAGGATAATGCTCCTAGCATTAGGATTGATATGGGGAGCTAATAAGAGAGGGATATCAATATCCGAATAAGTGTTATTATTTGGTGATCTGTATATGACCAAGATATTGGTTGTTGTTTTAGGGTTGGGTGAGAGTTTGTTTAGGAGAAGTTTGTACCCTTATATTTCTTCAAGTGGGCAGTGTTGGTGGGCAGTGTTGGTGGTTCTCTTGGGGTTTGGTGATGTATGGAGTGAACGTGCAGCTTCCCTTTCTTCCAGTTATTTCTGCCTTTTTCCTATGCGGTCCTGGTGTCCTGCTTCCGTGTATGGGTATCTGTGATTTTAGTCTTGTTTGCGAGGTGACTCTTATTCCTGTGATGGTCATGGTTGTGCGTTCTGATGATGTTCTGGAGTTTACCAGGATAGGGGTCTGTTGTGATTCCCTTTTGGGCATCCTTTCTTGTTGCTATCTCTCACGTCAACTGATTCTCTGACGTGGCATGGTCTGGTCTTCTAATATTTTTCAGGTTGCCTCACAGTTGCGTGTGGCTTCTCATGATCTGGGGTTATTTGGGGTTACTTGAGCGTCGGCCCTGCTGTGTTAATTATTCTGCGTTTCTGTCTGCCTTGTGGTTGTCTGCCTTGTTGGTTTTGGTTTGTGTTCCTTTCAGTGATGGTTTCCTAAGGAGTTTTCTTTCCCCGGGTAAAGTAGGGTGTAGGCAGAGTGGCTGAGTCAGGTCGGTGGTTGGCAGTGGTCTCACGCTGTGCGTGGCCTTGATGAGTTGGGTAGTTGTGTGGTGGGATGGTAGATCATTGGCAGGACTTGATACGGTCCTAGTTTCTCCAGTTGGAGTAGTTTTACTAACTACCCTGATTCTGGGTACTGTCTTACTTACGGTTGTTGAGGTTCCTGGCAGGGTCGACTACCTTTCTATAATTGTTGAAAGTTTGTTGCCTGCCTTAATGACTAACTAACGCATTTAGCATAAATTTAAGTAGGGCTAAAACACATTTCGCCCAAGTGCAAGATATGGCTAACTCACACAATCCGCTCAAGTGTGAGATATGGCTAATTGACATAATTGGCCCAATTGTGAGATATGGGGCTGACTAACACAGTTGTTCTAAGTTAAAATAGGGCTGGAGCACAATTCACCTAAGTGTGAGATAAGGCTGGGTAACACAGACTAAAATCAAATAGGGCTAGAACACTAGTTGCCTTAATGTGAGATAAGGCTAGCTAATACAGTTGGTCTAAAATCAAATAGGGCTAGAATACAGTTTGCCTAATTGTGCGATATGGATAAGTAACACAGTTGGTCTAAGTTCAAATCGGGCTAGAACACAATTTGCCTAAGTGTGGTGATATAAGGCTAACTAGCACAGTTGGTGTAAAAAATGTGGCTAGAACACAATACGCCTAAGTGTGAGATATGGCTAATTAGCACAATTCACTTAAATGTAGTAACACCTAGATTTGGTAGATCTTGTTAGAGGGTGAATGGCCTAAAATGGGGACACAACAGTAAATGCAGTAACACTTAAACTTTTGGTCTACAAAGCAATCAGGCTAAATGTGAGATTTGGCTAACTAAACACAATCATACCAAATGCGAGATATGCCTAACTAGACACAATCAGGCTAAATGCGAGAAATGGCTAACTGGTCAGGCTAAATGCGAGATATGGGTTTGGGTATATTTGACCACAAAAATAATCACATTTTTCTACCTTCTTTTCGGTCTAAAATGTGGGGTGAGACTTCCCGCAACCCCCGACCCCACTTCCCCACAGCCTAATCTATACCCTTACCCACCCTCATATATATATATATAGTTAATTCAATTTAACTGAAAAAAAGGGTCAACAAATTTGATCAAATGTTTTAGGTCAAATGTTTTTAGGTCAATTATGCTAATACCAAGATATGGCCAACTAGACACAATCAGGCCCAATGTAAGATGTGGCTAACTCAGCACAGTCCGCCCAAATGTGAGATATGGCTAACTAGGCGCAATCAGGCTAACTGTGAGATATGGCTAACTAAGCACAATTTGCGCCTTGAAACACTCGGCGCGTTATAAATGCCATATCATATATCATATCATTTCACAATCAGTCTAAATGAGACACATGGCTAACTAGACAGCATCAAGCTAAATGTGAGCTATGGCTAACTAGGCACAATCAGGCTAAATGTAAGATGTGGCTAACTCAGCACAATCCGCCCAAATGTGAGATATGGCTAACTAGGCACAATCAAGCTAACTGTGAGATATCGCTAACTCAGCACAATCAGGCCGATATGAGATCTGGCTACCTAGACACAATCATGCTAAATGTGGGATATGGCTAACTAAGTACAGTCAGTCTAAATGCGAGATATGGCTAACTAGATACCATCAGGTTAAATGTGGGATATGACTAACTAAGCACAGCCAGGCTAAATGTGAGCTATGGGTAACTCAGCACTGTCAGCCTAAATGAAAGATATGGATAACTAGACACAATCAAGCTAAATGTGAGATTTGACTAAGCAAAGTCAGACTAAATGTGAGATATGGCTTACTCAGCATAATCAGTCTAAATGTGAGATATGGCTAACTAGACAAAGTCAGACTAAATGTGAGACATAGCTAACTAGACACAATCAGGCTAATTGTGAGATATGGCTAACTAAACACAGTCAGTCTCAATGCGAGATATGGCTTAGTAGACACAATCAGGCTAAATGTAAGATGTGGCTAACTCAGCACAATCCGCCCAAATGTGAGATATGGCTAACTAGGCACAATGAGGCTAACTGTGAGATATGGCTAACTAAACACAGTCAGTCTCAATGCGAGATATGGCTAACTAGAGACAATCAGGCTAAATGTAAGATGTGGCTAACTCAGCACAATCCGCCCAAATGTGAGATATGGCTAACTAGGCACAATCAGGCAAACTGTGAGATATGGCTAACTAAACACAGTCACAATGCGAGATATGGCTAACTAGACACAATCAGGCTAAATGTAAGATGTGGCTAACTCAGCACAATCCACAGATCAGGAAGAGGAAATGCCTGAAAGCAGGCCGCGATGCAGCAGATGTTAAAATCGCGTTCCCAACAACTAGAACATTTCAAAATGGAGCGGGAGCTCCAAGATA
This sequence comes from Ambystoma mexicanum, assembly GCF_040938575.1. Lineage (NCBI taxonomy): Eukaryota > Metazoa > Chordata > Amphibia > Caudata > Ambystomatidae > Ambystoma > Ambystoma mexicanum. The sequence goes on from NC_090928.1 coordinate 359,112,697, forward strand.
ATAAATATGGTCACTGCAGCAGTCTGAGAAAGGTGAGACCTTACGAAGCACAGGCTGTGGAAAACATTGCTCAGAAAACAATGAACGCTTGCCCAATCAAGGGTCATGGTGGGGGGGGAGGAACCACAGATCCGGAAGCAGAAATGCCCCCAAGCAGGTCGCAATGCAGCTGATGGTTAATTCAAGTTTCCCAACAATTAGAAAGTTCCAAAATGGAATGGGAGCTCCAAGATAATAAATATGCTCACTGCAGCAATCTGGGAAAAGTGAGTCCTCACCGAGCGCCTACTATGTAATACACTGCTCAGAAAACAACGGGCTGCTCACCCAATCAGGGATCGGGATGGGGAGAGAGGAAGGAGGAAGGAACTACAGATCTGGAAGCAGAAATGCCCCCAAGCAGGCGGTGATGCAGCATATGTTAAAAACACAGTTCCCAACAATTAGAAACTTTCAAAATGGAGCGAGAACTCCAAGATATAAATATGCTCACAGAAGCTGTCTGAGAAAAGTGAGGCATCGCTGAGCGAAAGCTATGGAATACACCGGTTAGAAAACAACGGGCTGCTCGCCCAATCAAGGGGCCAGTTGGGGTGAGGGAGGGATGAACCACAGATCAGTTAACAGAAATGCCAGCCAGCAGGCCGCGATGCAACATGTCCCACCAATGAGAAACTTTCAAAATGGAGTGGGAGCTCCAAGATAATAAATATGCTCACAGCAGGAATGTGGGAAAAGTGAGCCCTCGCCGAGCTCGGGCTATGGAATACACTGCTCAGAAAACAACGGGCTGCTCACCTAATCAGGATGCCGGGAGGGAGTTGGGAGGAACCACAGATCAGGAAGCAAAAATGCCCACAAGCACGCAACAATGGAGTGGATTTTAAAAACACATTCCCAACAATTAGAAACTTTCAAAATGGAGCGGGAGCTCCAAGATAATACATATGCTCACTGCAGCAGTCTGGGAAAAGTGAGGCCTTGCCGAGCACATGCTATGAAATACACTACTGAGAAAACAATGGGCCACTTGCCCAATCAGGGGTCGGGGCTGGGAAGGGAGAAGGGAGTGAGGAACCACAGATCAGGAATAAGAAATGCCCGTAAATAGGCCACGGATGTTGAATACAAGTTCCCAACAATTAGACATTTTCAAAATGGAGCAGGGGGTCTAAAATCTAAATGTGCTCACTGCAGCAGTCTGGGAAAAGTGAGGACTCTCCTAATGCAGGATATCAAATACACTGCTCAGAAAACAACTGGTCGCTCATCCCAATTAGCAGTTGTGGACGGGGAGGCAGGAGCGAGGAAGGAATCACAGATCAGTAAGCAGAAATGCTGGCAAGCAGGCCGCCAAGCAGCAGTTGCAAAAAACACATTCCCAACACAATTAGAAACTTTCAAAATGGAGTAGGAGCTCCAAGATAATCCATTTGCTCACTTCAACAGTCTGGGAAAAGTGAGGCCTCGCGGAGCGCAGGCTATGGAATACACTGCCCAGTAAACAATGGACTGCTTGCCCAATCAGGGACCCGGGGCAGGGAAGGAGGAGACAGTGAGGGAAGAACCACAGATCAGGAAGCAGAAACCTGCAAGCAGGCCACGATGCAACGAGTTAAAAACACGTTTCCAACAATTAGAAACTTTGAAAATGCATACATGCCAACCCTCCCGATTTAGGAGGGAGACTCACGACTTTTTCAGGGAAAAATACTGCTATTTTTCACATTCTCCCGCCTAAAATTGAACTTTCCCCAATGCATTCCTATTGGGAAATTGTTCTCTCCCAATTTCTCTGAAGAAATCTCCCTCACAGGTGCCTCGGAATGTTGACATGTATAAAAATGGAGCAGGAGCTCCAAGATAATAAATATGCTCACTGCAGCATTCTGGGAAAAATAAGGCCTTGCCAAGTGCAGGCTTTTGAATACACAGCTCAGAAAATAATGGGCCTCTCACCCAATCACGGGTCAGGGTGTGGAGGGAAGAGGGAGCGATGCAGCAGATGTTAAAAACACGTTCCCAACAATTAAAAACCTTCAAAATGGAGTGTGAGCTCCAAGAAAATAAATATGCCCACCCCAGCAGTCTGGGAAAAGTGAGGCCTCCCTGAGCGCATGCTATGAAATACAATGCTCAGAAAACAACGGGCCGCTCGCAAAATCAGGTGTTGGGGGTGGGGAGAGAGGTAACACAGATCAGGAAGCAGAAATGCCTGCAAGCATTCCGCAATGCAGTGGATGTTAAATACACATTCCCAACAAATAGAAACTTTCAAAATGGAGAAAGAGCTCCGAGATAATAAATATGCTCACCGCAACAGTCGGGTAAAAGTGAGGTCTTGCTGAGTGAAGGCTATGGAATAAACTGCTCTGAAATCAACATGCCGCTCGCCCAATCAGGGAGGAACCACTGATCAGGAAGCAGAAATACCTGAAAGCAGGCTGCGATGCAGCAGATTTATGGGGAAAGTGAGGCCCTGCTGAAGGCAGGCTGTAGAATACACTGCTCAGAAAACAGCAGGCCGTTTGCCCAATCACGGGGCATGGAAGGAGGAGACAGGCAGGGAGAAACCACACATCAGGAAGCAGAAATGCATGCAAGCATGCCACGAAGCAGCAGATGTTCAATACATGTACCCAACAATTAAAAACCTTCAAAGTGGAGCGAGAGCTCCAATATAATAAACATGCACACCACAGCAGTCTGGGGAAAAGTGAGGACTCGACAAGCACATGCTATGCTCAGAAAACAATCGGCCTCTCGCAAAATCAGGTGTTGGGGTAGAGTGAGGGAGGGAGGGAGGATCCACAGAACATGAAGCAGAAATGCCTGCTAGCAGGCAGCAATGCTGCAGATGTTGAAAACAGGTTCCCAACAATTAGAAATGTTCAAAATGGAGCAGGAGCTCCAAGAGATAAATATGCTCACTTTAGAAGTCTGGGAAAAGTAAGGCCTCGACGAGTGCAGGCTATGGGATGCACTGCTAAGAAAACAACTGGCTGCTCAACCAATCAGGGGTCGCAGGGAGGGAGGAAGGAGGAGGGAGGCAGGAAGGAACCAGAGATCAGGAAGCAGACATGCTGGCAAGCAGGCCGCCATACAGCGGATATAAAAAACACATCCCTGTTGGGGGCTTGCCCTGGACCACCGGCCAGGCCCCATCGGCATGTCAGGAGCACCCGACACAATCCCTCAGTGTGGCGATCACGCTGCGGGAAGATGAGTGGGGGTGATGCCACCCACTCCGGATCACCGGAGTGACCCCTGTGGCTGGGGGCAACCAGCACACAGCTGCCCCGGCTCTGGGGGCTCCCAGGCCGGGGTCGCACCAGCAGCCATGATCACATGGCATTGGCAGCCTTCAGTGACATCATTGCCCAGCAGGGGCACCGTCCTCGTGCTGGGCCCCGTCCTTGGGCCCAGCTCATACAGTGTGGCACCAGCATGGTGCAGAAAGAACGACACCGGAGTCCTTTGTTAGAGTGACTGACGAGCGGAAGCGGCTTGCATCTTTTATTAAGTTGGTCACGTGGCTAGTGCCACGTGACCCATTACAACATCATGGGAGCTACCATGCTCCCAGTAGGGGTGCCATGCAACACTCCTCCTTTTTCATAACAACAAAACAAAAACCCCAATAATCCCAACACAACCACACACTAATACTACTGTAACCACTCTACTAGGTTTTCACAACCTTTATTAAACTGGGTGAGTGGTTCTACTATCATAAACGGGCACCAATGCGGCATTTCATTTGTATGGATGTGCACCACATAATATTGTCCACCAGCTGGGCCATTTTAAGCAAGTTTGTGTCTGCAGGCTCCCAGACTTCATGGGATGTCGATGATGATGTCCATCTTCCGCACTCGTGGAGTTGCAGGTCTCCAGTTTGTGTCCTCACCAATGTTCACCTGGGACGGTCACACCAGAGTCACGAAAAGCCGGCAAAGCCGCTCCTGGGGAGGCCCAGGGTCCAACATCGGCCAGGTCCATATACATTGAGGGACCGCATGTGGCAGGGCACTAGGGGGCGAAGGGCATCCTGTCGACTTCACTTTCCCTTGGGGCCGGAGGCAGGGGGACACTGGTGGCAGGGTGTCTGGGCTGACTGGTGTAGAAGGGTGCACAAGCACTTGTGTGAGCTGCAACCCTTCCTCTCACCATTCCTTTTGACTCCAGCATGTAGCACACTTCTTCTTTCATCTTCCTTGCAGAAAACCTAGGATCCTCAAAGGAACGTGTAGACCTGCCGCTAGAGGGCCCAGGGTTTTCAGGCAGGTACCCACAATGCACGCAGAGCTGCACTGCCTCGTTGAACTCCGAGATTCGGAGCATCTTTATGTTGACTACTAGAGGCCCGGAATCTTGATTGGGCCCCCAGGCCTCACATTTCAGAGCTCCAGGACCGGAGCAGAGCACAGCTCACCGCCTGCAGGGGGCCCGGGTCTTCCGAGGGCCAGGGAGCAGCGCCTTACTTCTTCCCCGGAAACGGTGCAGGCAGCTCTTCTTCCTGGTGGTGGGGCGGCATACTTCTTCGTTGCCGCTGCTTCATGTTTTCGCGGCGGGCGTTGCTTCCCCAGCTGTTCGCTGACACCACGCGGGACATCTCCCTTCCCTGTGTGGAGAACGGCTGGGCAGCCACCCCTATTGAAATCCGGTTGGCGAGTGAATGTGGGTCCATCCACTTTTGCCCGAGGTTGCTCCTTCCAGGTACTGTTGGCAGCAGCTGATCGAGATGCTGACTGTCCACCCTGTCGAAGGCTCGGTGATCCGAGACCACGCCACCACTCCTTTGTTGCTGTGGTGCTGCGCAGGCCTCACTGTCACTCCGTTGTTAGCGATGAATGGGCCGCCAAACCGAGGGCGTTGTGAGCCACGCCCCCTTCCTTCTCCCTGTTCGACCTGGGCCGCCATTTCCTTTCCCCCTTTTTTTTTGTCCACAGACCCAGGTGGTAATGGGCCCGCTTATTGTTCCCTTCTCAGGGCCGCTGCTGACCCGGGTTGTGTGGGCCACACCCACCTCCTTTGATCTTGTAGAGCCCGCTGCAGGGCTCTGTTGCCTTCACTTTTTTTTTTCTTTTGTGGGCCCAGTTGGAGTTGGGCCCGCCACTCTTCATTTCCACGGCTTGTGGGTGGGGGAGGGGTAGCACCACCTCCTTGCGGCGCAGCCACCATCATGTTTCTTCTCCTCTGGGGCCAGGGGGGCGCAGATCCACCCTCCTTGGGGGCCGCCTCAGATGTTTGGCGGCCCCAGCACTAGACCAGTGCTGCGGCCGATGATGCTCATAGCTCGGGGCTGCCTCAGCTGTTCGGCGGCCCCCTTTTTCAGCTGACTCCACCACTCGCTCCTCAGGGCGGGGTCTCTCCGGCTCCCGGCACTGCGGCCACACCCCCATTGAGCATGGCCGAGGCCGCTACCGCCGCGCACCTCTTTTCGCTCGGCCGCTGAGCGTTCCTCCTCCCCACAGGGATATGGGGGGGCAGCTCCCTCCCTCCTGGTGGTGGGGGCAGACTTCCGCCTCTCCATAACGTTGCGGGAGAGGCCGCTCCTATGGTGCGGTAGGGGTGCAGCAGCACACGCGGCCGATGCCGCTTCATTCTCCACAGCACGTCTCCCACGCGGGCACCAGGCGGCCTGTGTCCACGAACACGGGGCCCCGGGCCACCCACAGAGCCACCTCCACAACAGCAGCCAATGCCGCCATGCACACGGGGGCTCCAGCCCTTGTCGCCATTATTGGGGAGCCTGCCCTGGACCACCGGGCAGTCCCCATCGGCATGTCTGGAGCACCCAACACAATCCCTCAGTGCAATGCAACAATCCCCAAAAATAAAAACATTAAAAATGGTGCGGGGGCTCCAAGATAATAAATGTGCTCATCGCAGAAGTCTGGGAAAAGTGAGGACTTGCAGAGCACAGGCTATGTAATACACTGCTCAGAAAATAATCGGCTGCTCGCCCAGTCAGGGGTTAGGCAAGGAGGGAGGAGATAGGAAGGAACCACAGATCAGGAAGCAGAAATACCCGCAAGCAGGCCACGATGCTGCAGATGATAAAAACATTTCCCAACAATTAGAAACTTTCATAATGGAACAGGAGCTCCAAGATATAATCATGCTCACTGCAGCAGTCTGTGAAAAGTGAGGCTTCACCGAATTCAGGACATGGAATACCCTGCTCAGAGAACAATGGGCCGCTTGCCCAAAAAGTCATCGGGGGCATGGAGGGCGAAGGGAGGGAGGAGCCACAGAACAGGAAGCAGAAATTCCCTCAAGCAGGCCGCAATGCACGGATGTTAAAAACATGTTCCCATCAATTAGAACTTTTCAAAATGGAGAGGAAGCTCAAAGATAATAAATATGTTGATTGCAGCATTCTGGGAAAAGTGAGGACTTGCCGAGCGCAGGCTATCGAATACACATCTCAGAAAAAAATGGGCTGATCGCCCAATCAGAGGTCTGGGCTGGGAGGGAGGTAGGAGCTACAGATCATGAAGCAGAAATGCCTGCAAGCAGGCCGCGATGCAGCATATGTTAAAAGCACGTTCCCAACTATTAGAAACTTTCAAAATGGAGCGAGAGCTACAAGATAATAAACATGCCCACCACTGCAGTCTGGGAAAAGTGAGGACTAGCCGAGTTCAGGTTATCGAATTAACTTCTCAAAAAACAACGGGCTGAGTGCCCAATCAGGGGTCCTGAGCAGGGAGAGAGGAAGGAACCGCAGATCAGTAAGCAGAAATGCCAGCAAACAGTCCACCATGAAGCGGATGTAAAAAATGAATTCCCAACAATTAGAAACCTTCAAAATGGAGCACGAGCTGTAAGATAATAAATTTGCTCACTTCAGCAGTCTAGGAAAAGTGAGGCCTTGCAGTGCGCAGGCTATGGAATACACTGCCCAGAAAACAACAGACTGCTTGCACAATCAGGGACCCGGGAGGGAGGAGGGAGAGAGGGAGGAAACACAGATTAGGAAGCAGAAATGCCAATCTGGAAGCCAGGCCTCTCTCCTTTGGTCGAATTTGCTGTGCACAGCTACAGTGAACCGGATAGCCAGGAGGACCAGACCCTGCTTGGGTTTTAAGGAGCGCACTTTTTATTTGTTGCTTTTCTCTGCTGCTGGTTTCTTCCATGGGCAGTGAAGGACCCTCCAGTCTTCCTACTTTGTGTTAGTTCGACAGTCACTTCAGGAACCGTGAGCCTGCAGGACCTGTCAGGAACGTCTGCCTCAGCTACAGTCTTCTTCTTCATTTACGGTACTGTTCAAACCCAGTTCTTCGTTCCATCCGACCGCGGTGAAAGTGTTTGAAATCTTTTGCCAAACTGAGGGCTTGTCCTTCTCTATTCTTTAAAGTAACTTTTCGTCCGACCACCTTCGTTCTGAACACTTGGCAAAGACTTAACCGCGAACTACGCTGAACTGTGTGATCCTCTGCAAAGACTTTGGTCCATTGACTTTGGCTCAGGCCTCTTGATTTAATTTCCTCACTATAGTTAGTTTTTCTAGATTGCCCTGCTTACTTACTTGTTGGTGCTGCTCAACTTTTGTCTAATTTTGTCTTTGCCTCCCTTTCAAAGTACTGGAGTGCCATTTTGCTCACACTTCATTTTGAGCTTAACTTGTCCAGAATCTATTGGGTGTGGTGTAGTATATTTGGATTGTGATTTTTCTACTGCTTTACTTTGGTGAATTGTTTTACAACTGATGTGTAAATAAATGTATATTCTTTTACTCAGAAACCTTGTGTCAGTGTTTGCTTGAACCATAGTAATGGCTGTCCTATTGGTACTGCTCACTTTACTCTTGAGATAAGTCTGGCTGCTCAGCCATCGCTACCACTTTACTGTTTAGTACAGGCTTGCACCAAAGGCGAATTTGTACTGTCACCTGCAGTCTTAATTGTGTGTGGTGTTCCCAAAGGGTACTGCATATGATTCTGCCTAACAGCGGGCCGCTCACCCAATCAGGGGTCGGGGTGGAAGGGAAGCAAGAACCACAGGTCAGGAAGCCGAAATGCCAGCAAACAGGCCACGATGCAGTGAATGTTAAAAACAAGTTCCCAACAATGGGAAACTTTCAAAATGGAGCGGCAGCTCCAAGATAATAAATACGCTCACTGCAGAAGTCTGGGAAAAGTGAGGCCTCGCTGAGCACAGGCTATGGATTACACTGCTTAGAAAATAACGGGCCGTTCGCCCATTTAGGTGTTGGGCAGAGAGGGGGAAGGGAGGGAGGACCCACAGATCAGGAAGCATAAATGTCGGCAAGCAGGTCACAATTCAACAGATGTTAAATACACGTTAAAAACGATTAGAAACTTACAAAATGGAGCTGGAGCTCCAAGATATGATTATGCCCACTGCAGCAGTGTGGTAAAAGCGAGGGCTCACCGAATGCATGCTATGGAATACACTGCTCAGAAAACAACAGACTGCTTGCCCAATCAGGGGGCCAGGAAGCAGGAGGGAGAGAGGGATGAACCACAGATCAGGAAGCAGAAATGCCTGCAAGCAGGTCACAATGCAGCAGATGTGAAAAACACGTTCCCAACAATTACAAACTTTCAAAATGGTGCGAGAGTTCCGGGATAATAAACATGCTCACCACAGCAGACTGGTAAACTTAAGGCCTCGTCGAGCGCAGGTGATGGAATACTTCTCAGAAAATAACAGGCTGAGTGCCAAATCAGGGGTCGGGGTGGGGGGAGGTGGGAGGGAGGGATGAACCACAGTTCAGGAAGCAGAAATGTCCGCAAGCAGGCTGCAATTCTGCAGATGTTAAAAACCCATTCCGAACAATTAGAAACATTCAAAATGGAGCAGGTGCTCCAAGATATAATATATGTTCACTGCAGCAGTCTGGGAAATGTTAGGCCTTGCCGAGCACAGGATATGGAATTCATTGTTCAGAAAACAACCGCCCGCTAACCCAATTAGGGGTTGTGGCCGGTGATGGAGGAGGGAGAGAGGAAGGAACCACAGATCATTAAGTAGAAATGCCGGCAAACAGGCCACCATGAAGCGGATGTAAAAAACGCATTTCCATCAATTAGAAACCTTCAAAATGTAGCAGGAGCTTCAAGATAATAAATTTGCTCACTGCAACTGTCTGGGAAAAGTGAGACCTTGCAGTGCACAGGCTATGGAATACACTGCCCAGAAAACAATAGGCCGCTTATCCAATCAGGGGGCCGGGATGGAGGAGGGAGAGAGGGAGGGACCACAGATCAGGAAGCAGAAATGCCTACAAGCAGGTCCCGATGCAGCAGATTTAAAAAACACGTTCACAACAATTTAAAACTTTCAAAATAGAGCGGGAGCTCCAAGATATTAACTATGCTCAATGCAGTTGTGTTGCAAAAGTGAGGCTTCGCCGAGCTCAGGCTATGGAATACAATGCACAGAAAACAATGGACCGCTCACCCGACCAGGGTTTGGGGGCGGGGAGGTAGGAGGGAGTGAGGGCATAATCACAGTACAGGAAGCAGAAATGCCTGCAAGCAGGCCGTGATGCAATAGATGTTAAAAACACATTCACAACAATTAGAAACTTTCAAAATGAAGCGGGTGCTCCAAGATAATAAATACGCTCACTGCAGCAGTCTTGGAAAGTAGTTTTTATGTAGACAAACCCACTAACCTGGTCCCTGTAGGTTTTGTAAACTGATAACATGTTATGATGTCACTGATGACACATTTGTCATCAGTGCAACTATTTTTGAAAAGTATGCTGAGAGCTCCAAGATTTTGATGCTTGTGTGCTGCCTACGCCTTATTTTGGATGTCAATAAAGCCGGGGTGTGCCTTGAACTCTGTCTACTTTCATTATTTAGTCTGGTTTTAACTGACGACATATCCTCTGGGTACTAATGGAATTTCCTTACCCGTCTTAACCAATTGTATTAAAGGATGGTTTGCTGGGTGTCGTCGGATTGTCAAGGGATCCCTTTCCCATCCCTTTAGACTGTAGAGGCGACCTGTGGAGAACAGGATTGCACATAAAACAGAGAGGTCAACAACAGCCCCCCTTGGAGAAAGTCATGTCCAATCACTGCAGGCCTCCCTTTGGGCCATTAAGGGTCACAAGGCTGATAGGGTAGACCCGACACCAAAGCCCATCAGCAGATCCACGGATGTAAGTATGACACTGGCCGGCCAAAACAGGGGGGAGGGGATTGTTTGTGTATTGGGGGATCATAATGAAATTAAGAGATAAATGATAAAGAGATAGCTTCTGACAAGTGTCAGGAAAGATGAAGTGGCACGCCTCATGACGGGGCAATGATAAAAGAGAAGGGTACCTCATCAAGAGTTGGAAAGATGGCTGTAGTGTATCTATTCATGTAGTAATTGGTGCCAGCCACCTTATGCCTTATGCTCTGAGTTAATTCAGCTTTGTAGAAGTAGTTTTGTGTATATTGTGGAAGACATAAAGTGGTGGTGTGAAACAAAGAGTGTGGTCCGGTGTGGGAGCAGCGAGGTGAGGCTGTTTGGAGCATAAGTGGCACTATTCTGGTGCTGCTCTGAAAGATTGTGTAACGTAGGAGGCATGGTCTCAGAGAGAGATGCAGAAGTATTAATTGGAGAAGAAGTATTATTAGAGAAAGGTGTGAAAGGGAGGAAAACGAGACTGAGTGATAATCGAAATAAAGATTGGTATGTATTGGTAAGCTACAGTGTGATGTATGATTATGGGGGTATACCCATCATTCACATGTGGAAAATATTATCCTGGTATAAGGACAAAATCATTAAATACCACACACAGTGGTTCAACAGGCAAAATGTTTATGCCCTGGCCACAAGAAGACACTCAATCAAAGGCAGTACTGCAACCAATGTGCAACTATTTATATGCCGCATACAGGGGAAAACAGTTACAAAGTAGACTAGCCATTCTGTAACTATGGAAAGTGTATGGGGACGAGATAGACGAGCCACCTACGAATGAATGGATGGTTAATCAGCATCATGAACGGGTATAGCACCCACGGCTCCTTCTCCTCCACCCCAGATCAGCAATCCATTTTTAGAAGCACTTGGATTTTACCCAATACGAGCACTAAAAGCAGCGCTGGGGTATACTAATCCCAAATATGCACCCCGATGTACAGTTACGTTATTATAAGTAGAAATAAACTGCACGTGGAATATGACGAGATCCACAACTTACCAAGGAAGAGGTTCAGAGAGAGAGAGAGGCGGGCAGGGTAGCTGGGTGGAGGGGGCAATTCCACCAAATGAATGAGTAGGAGGACAGATAATGCCCAAATTAGATGGAAGGGACATGGATGATTTTTAAGAAAGAGAAAGAGAAGATAGAGAAATACAGGAGCAGGAAGAATAGAAAAGGGCACATGAGGGGACAGAAACAGAGCAGAAGTGGAAGGAGGAAGAGACAGAAAGATGGAATGAAGAAGAAAGAGAGAGAGAAAAGAAGCAGGAGACAGAAAGAGAGAAGATGCAAGGAGAAGAAAGGAAACATGAGCAACAGAGAAGTGAAGAGAGGGAGAGAGAAAAGAAAAAAGAGGAAGAAATGGAAAGAAAGTCATAACGAGATGCAGAAGGGAAGTAGGTAAAGGCGATAAAAAGATGTTGATGTTATTATTGGGGGCATACGCTCCCAGACAGAGAAAGAGACAGGAAGCAGGAACAGAGAGAAGGAGAGAGGAGCTTAGAGAGATGTTGCATAGAAGTTGATGAGATTCTTAAAAAGCATACTCTTCCAGATGTAGAGGAGGAAGGGGCTACATGAAGGAGGTTTGGCAATCTGTACAAGATCAGGAGGGATGGCACCAGCATCATAAATGGAAGTAGAGGAGGGTTGCCGCAAGAGGGAGGACTAAATATATTGGAGGATGTGATGAATGGAACATAAAGGTTGTATCCCCTTGGAAGACTAGAATTCAAAGATAGAGATGATGACGAAGGTGATGGGAGTGAAGATACTATGGGAGAAGAAGAAGATAGAGAGGAAGAAAGTGGAGCGGAGGAGCCCATATGGGCCGCTTCTACAAGCGTGGGGATAGGGAACTTTATAGTGTGGTTAGATTTGGAAGAACCGATGAGGAGGCCAAAGATTGTTGAATATCCCATACACCCGAAGGTGCAATCAAATAGTTTAGAGGCGAGAACACTGTTGTGGAGGTAATTCATGGAAATAATGTGCGCTGAAATCGGGGCCAAAAGCGTGAAAATTGCAGCGCACACGGGCGAAACACATGCAAGCACCCGTTCCCCTATTCATTGAACACAGTGTGCGTGGCTTACCCTCGACCTGTGCCGAATCCGCACAGCTTCCACACATCATTGCGACATCATGGAAGACCTGCCCGAGACACCCAGAGAAGGCGCACACTGTCCAGCGCAAAAAGGGGGCGAAACACGCAGAATGGGGAACAACATGCGAAAATGTGGGCGTTACAGGAGAAGTACCGCTGCAAAATCCTCGCAACGCCCACACACACGCTAACAACACATATTCATGGAATTGAACAGGGAAAAACCGCATGCGTCAAAAGACGCTCAAAGCCTGAAACACGTATGCCAGTCGAAAGCAGGCGTAAGTGCCCCCGCGCTGCATAAAAGTGTGTGCAAACAACAGACAAGCATATACAGCTACAATGAATGTCCCATTTCTCGCAGCATTGATTGTGGGACACCGCAGGAGGAGGAGGATAGCCAGACCTCGCATTTTTTTTTACCCAGGACTAGCCTTTTTGGGATGCCTGATGACCAGGTCTAGGGCAGGTATAGGTTTCCACCCCATATCATCCTAGATCTGGTCACTGAGTTGGAGGAGGACCTCACATCACACACCTTGTGCTCCCAAGCACTGAGCCCCCTGGAGAAGGTGCTCAATGTCCTGCAATTTTTGGCCACTGGGTCATTTCAGTGGGCAACTGCCATAGTTGGGGGCGTCTCACAGCCCACACAGTCACGTTGCCTACACCAGGTGTTGGCAATCATAACTGCACACCCCTGAGTCCGCAGGCACATATACATGCCCAGAACACCCACAGAAAGGCAGGCCATGGTGCAGGACTTTTACAGGGTGGCACACTTCCGCAAAGTGCTTGGTGCCATTGATTGCACCCATGTGGCCCTTCGTCGACCTAGGCCACTGAGCACATCTATCGCAACCGCAAGCACTGGCATTCCATCAATGTGCAGGTTGTAAACGATGCCAAGGGAATAATCACCTCTGTCTATGCAAACTATCCCGGGTCCATATTCAGAATGTCAGCCCTACACTGGGACCTGGGAGGTATGGCAACACATGGCTCATTGGTGAGTACAAATTCCTGCGCACATGCATGCATGTCACACACAGACAAATACACAAACCCAACTAATGACAGCCATTATCACCTCCCCAGGGGACAGTGCCTACCCTCTGAGCACCTACATGATGACGCCAATATGGAACCCCACCACACCACCCCAGGTAAGATACAACACTGCCCATATTGCAACCAGGGGAATAATGAAGCACACATTCGGAGTGCTCAAGTCACGTTTCTGCTCCGTTGACCGCTGTGTTGGGCAGCTACTATGTGCACCCCCACACTGATCATTGTGGCTTCATGTGTCTTGCACAATGTTGCAACACGGCGGGGCGTACGGGTGGACATGATGGTACCCCCACATCCCCAACCACATGCACGCCCACTGTGCATGGGAGGGGAAAGGGCACGTGGCGAGGCAGCCCGTACCCAGCTTGTGGCAACATTTTTCACCTAAACTCTCACCCCTGCGGAGGGCACACAGGCCTGGCAGATTCCAGGTGACAATCGATGATGACAAAGGGACAGTCAACTGCCACAACCTTACCACCCTGAGAATGTGTCTTCAGAATTGCAGCAACGTGTGCCTCCCTAGCCACTGATACAAACACAATCCCATGTGACCAGAAGACACACATGCAAGCTACAGATTCTACCACCCATATGCAAAACAGCACATAAAAATCCTGGTATGTCACCTAAACCCCCGTCAACCCCATGTCACCCGCCCGACATACCATGCCATGGCATGCAAAGTGAAAACTCAAAAATAAATTCACAACACATGACACAACTGTCACATAGTGCACCGTGACGAATGGAAACAGGCCAGAGACAATTCCCTCAGCCACGGACTCCAACGAAAAGACTGATCCAAAAAATCCAACCTATACCAAAAGGACGTAAATGCATGCCACCAAAGGTTAGAACACCAAACATTTGAACCTTTGGTGGCATGCATTTCAGGCAATTCCTCTGGGGATGTCCCCTGTAACAACCGCTCACTACACTACACAATAAAAGAAGTGGGGGTTGCGGGCTGGAAACCCCTGCAGCTGCAGAAAAAAATAATCAAAATAAATGAACCTGCAGCGCCAGTTCCCGATCACAAAAGTGAAAGTGAACTTGCGCAGCTGGGACACAGCATGTCTCTGAAGGTAAGTAGTGTCTGTGGGGGTATGTTGGGGTGGAGCTGGGGGTGGGGGTGTGTTGTGGGTGTGGGTTTTTCAGGGGTATTAAATGCATGTTTGCATGTGAAATGTACAAACCTTTAGTGGTGCATACATTTCCATGTGAACCACTCAGTTGTGGAATCATCGGCAACGGAAAAGTCTCCCCGATTCCCTGACACATCAACAGCAAACCCAACACAGGACTATCTATTTACCAGCATAACATATCATGAACACAGGTCCCAACAGTGACAATGCCAGACAGTGACCAATCACCATAGCACAAGTGCCTCAATGTGACATTGCCACCACATGGCTCCCTTCCATCTTGATTGTGGCTCTGACATCTAAAGGGGCCAGGGTACCATATACAGCATGAAGTGCATCAACAATGTAGCCAGGCAAGGCAATACATGAATAAGCAACATGAAAATATTCAGAGTTAATGATATACTCACCAAAATGCAGGCCAACCATGCACTGGAGGGACCATCATGAATCCCCACTAGGGGTGTAAACACATGTTGGACTTCAGACTGGCGACAGATATGACGGAAGCCCAATGCCTCTGTGTAAATTACTGTCACAGGGTGCCATCCTTGCAAGCCCATGGAAAGGAGAAGCAGGAGTGGCATATGCGTCCGGACCCCAAACCACAAACTCTAACATGAGACAAGCCTGTATGGGCCCAGCCGGAACAGCCAGTGGATGATTCCGGATGCCACAAAGCAACACACTGTGACATTAATGCACAAAAGACAAAAAAAGAAAAGACGAAAAATGCCCATTGTCAACTGGGGGAGCAGCCAGGAGGGGGAGATGCAGCGTGCACCTCAACAACCACATGCATTGATGTTGAGACATGGTCTGCAGGGCTAGGCCGAAGTGAGAGATCAGTCATCGCTGTTGTCACCCTCTGGCTGAATATCGGAGGTGTGCCTGGTAAGGGTGCCTGCCCACGCATATCCCCGGCATGCCCCTCCATGGCAGCAAGCATGCACATCTGGTAAGCCTGGTCCTGCAGGAAGATGGCACGGAGGACCCCATGCAGCACCTCACATGTAGCACAGAGTTCCTCCTGCAAGGTCTCATATGTAGCACAGGGTTCTGCCTGCATGGCCTCATGTGACAGAAGGACCTCCTCATGGCTTGCATGTAGTTCAGCCGAGATGGTGCGTTCCAGCTGTTCCATCCGCTGTTCTGCCGGTGTACCCTGGCCCAGCAAAAGTGTAGCCAGAGTATGTCTGAGGGAGATGCTCTCTTCCCTCAGGCCTCTGCCTCAGCAGCAATGGCTGTGCATATGGCCTACAGTTCAGCCCGTCAGTCCCTGTTGGCGGCCAATGTGTCCAGCCTTTCTGAGCGGCACGTGAACTGCGTTGCCTGCTGCTGGAGCTCCAACTGCCTACCATGGGGGAGAATGGAATCAGCCCCACGTTCCATGCCCTGAGCCATCATCTCAATAGCTGCCCCCTGTTGCTGTGCAATGGCATACATGTAATTCTCCCACACAGTGTTCCCCGGTGGTGCACGTCCACTGCGTTGCTGGACAGCACACCTGTGTGGCCCAAGGAGCCCTGGTCCTTGCTGTGCTGGTTCTGCCTGTGGCTGCAGGACTGCATTCCTCCATTGATCTGCTGCCCCAGGAACAGAAGCAACTGGTGTGGAGCATGACCCTGCACCAGTAACTACCGTAGGCGGACATTCCAGCACTGACTGGCCCCTTGAAGGTTCGACACCCACTAGAGGTGTGTCAGGCAGAACAGCATCCACTGCAGAATCACGCACCTGCAACGGCATGGATTTATGAACATCTGATTCAGCATCAGACTCAAAGAGATCCTCAGAGATGTACCCAGAGCAAGTCTGGGACAGGATGGTCTGGAGCACCAATGGATGCTCATGGCCTACCACACCACAGCCTCCACTGGTGCTTGGCTGGTGCCCTGAGCCCTCCACCCTGTCTGCCATCTCCTCCTCCTCCCCTGCTTCCAGTGGCTCATCACCTGTAACAAAACAAAAAAACACATGAGCACACATGTCACCAGTATATACCACACACATAGACATCCCAACATTGACAGCCAACTCATGAAGCAGTCATGTCATGCATGATGCAAACTCTGGCATGCATGCAGTGGAAATGAAATGGAAGGTGATCCTGAAAGCAGACATGAATGTGTGTCAAATGTGAAGCCTACACATGTACTGCATGTTGCATAGCACCTGTATCACACACAAGCTCCTGCATTGCATAGACATTACACAAAAATGACAGAGGCCAACAAACATATGGCATGTAGCATAGGCATGGCAAAACTGCCAACCAGCCCCAGATGGAAGTCAAATAGTACTGTCCGTGGCCCATGTAGAAAGCATGTCATCATATATTACATGTCAATCACTACGACTAAAAGCACACAAGGATGCAACAATGCCAGTGTGTTGCAATAATGTAAAGGAAAGCACATGGATAAATAAATGCTAGGTCTCCTTGACATCATACAAGTGAATAGGCATGTAGAAGGCTGAAACAGGGCTCAGAAGTGTGTGAGTGCAGTGCAGTACATGTGTACGGTCTGAACTGAAAATCGAAACACAAACGCAGTCATGTCAATGTTGTGTGATGATGGCAGTGTAAGGGGCAGGATGCAGTGCCTAATCCTGGCCCTGATCCCTCATCACCCATGACCATGTCCCGCAGGCAGCCCACACTACAGGGGACCCCCAACACCCATGTCCATACCCCGCAGGCAGCCCACACCACAGGGGACCTCCAACACCCGTGTTCATTCCCCGCAGGCAGCCCATCACCCGTGACCATGGCCGACAGTCAGCCCACACCGCAGGAGACCCCCCAACACCTGTTTCCATGCCCCGCAGGCAGCCCATCACCTGTGACCATGCCCCGCAGGCAGCCCACACCTCAGGGGACCCCAACACCCATGACTGTAGCCTGCAGGCAGCCCACACCACATGAGACCCACCCAACACCCTTCACCACATGCGCAGCCCTTTCCACGTGATTTGGCTGGCGCAGGCGTGGTACCGGATTTCACAGGAGGGTGTGCAAGGCCATTTACAAGCAATTTGGCTGGTGCGGGTGTACGCAAGGGTGTTTTCATATGATGTTGCTAGTGTGAGCAGGGTGCGTGATTTCAGGGGTACACAAGCCAGTTTTCACACAATTTGGCTGGTGCAGCTGTATGCAAGGGCGTTTTCACATGATTTGACTGGTGCGAGTGGGGTACACAAGGCACTTTTCAAGTGATTTGACTGGCGCAAGTGTGGTACGGGATTACACAGGGTATGCAAGGCACTTTTCTCATGATTTGACTGATGTGAGCGAAGTACAGGATTTCGCGGGTGTGTGCAGGGCCAATTTCACACGACTTTGCTGCTGCGAGCCGGGAATGCTCCAATTTTTCACGTGATTATGATTGAGGGGGGGCTGTGTGCTGGGCCAAGGGTAGCGCAGGGCCTTTGCGCCATATTGGACATTTCAATGGCTTTTTTCCTGCGCAAGGGGCAGTGTTGGGGGCGTAATTGCTGCTGCTGGATGTTCAATACGCCATGGCTGGTAATGGCTTCGGGAAATCAATGAATACGCAGTGCAAGAAAAAGCTGTTTTGCGCTGCGCCTGGCGCATGCGTGGCGCTTGGTGCTTGCGGGACTTCTGCACTGGATTCCATGAATTGGCCCTTGTGTGTGAATAGGCTCTGGAAATTACCTGGACACAAGAGAGTTAGTATGACAGACGTAGTGACCAAGGAAAATGGTGAGTTTGTACTCAGACAGAGTGTGGGATTCACACAATGTCCCTTATTGGTGAAAGGGGCAGGACTGCCACAGTATATACCGTGGCCACAGATGTACAAAACCAATTTCATTTGCAAATTGCCATCATTCACATCAGGGGCAGGCAAATGGATCTATGAACTACCATGACGGGGCACTTTCTAATCATGCTTTGCTGACGTATGGAGAGTACTTAGGGTACAGTATCCAGACTCACTAGAAATGAGCGCCATTATGACTTGCAAAATGAGAGTAGATGAGGATCTGATGGATTATATCCAGGACATTTAAGAAAAATTGCGACTAGAAACTAGAGAACAATGGGACAAAACATAACTATTTTTTATCACATTTTAGGTCGAGGACTTTCCGAGGAAGTGCAAAGACAATTGAGAAAGATTGTGAGAATGGAAGCAAAGTCATGAGTGGAGATTCAGTTGATTATTGTTAGCCATTGTTGGTTAAAACAAGAGAAAGGAAATTTGAGGATAGGAAGATTGAGGAAGCAAAACTATTTCAGAAAAAAATGTCAGTAGAAGGAGCGATATGAAGAAGTTATAACAAACAAGGGACATAGCAGGTACAGGCAGCAGCTAACAGAAATTTTGCAGCAAGAGGAGAGTATAATAATTTATTCCAAGGGTGATGGTTTACACCTAGAGGCAGAGGGTCTGGATTTCAAGCTCCACAGGGGTGAGGGTTTGATGGGGGACAACCCAGATTTGGTGGACTGCCACAGCAGTGTTGTACACGTGGGAACATGGGGCACATTTCACACATATGCCTAAGGAGGGGAGGGATGCAACAGAACTGACAAGCAGAAAATTCAAGAGGGGAGATGACATACCCCCACCATTTAGCGCAGAGCCACCTATGACATACCCCCACCATTTAGCGCAGAGCCACCTGAATATTATTCCCAAGATCACACGCAGTATTGGGCACAAGCACCACAAATACAACAGATGCAACAAGGGATCCCAACCCAAACACAGCAAGCACTGATGCACACACAGCTCACACAGCAACTTCCAATGCAGATACAGCAAGCACCAATGTAGGAAAGAGCACAACAGAACACAGCGACATTGTGAAACACAAACATGTTGCCATAGGCACCAACACCTAGAATAGGGGGTGTGATAGTTCTGGGAAGGAATCCTTTCACTGCCACATGACTGAGCATGTATCTGCAATAGGACAGCCTACAGAACGTCTTTATGTATTCCATCCTATCGATTACACCAGACCCACAAGCGGAACTGAGGGTCAGAGTGACTGTAGGTGACACACATTTCCTTTCCTAGTAGATACAGGGAAGACAGGTCACACAGGTCCAATGACAGGAGCTCTGGCAATGGCTGTAGAGCAGGCACATGTGCAGCAGGCACACACACTGGGCAGGCAGCAGCAGATTGCTCAGAGGAGGCAGCTCGGGGCACTTGGATGCAGGTAAATTGGCTGGTAGGCAGGAGCATGGGTCTTCTGTGTTACTTGCGTGGCCAGCTGAGACAGAGTGGCTCTGCACATGCAGAAACAGCATGTAAGCGTGAAATTAGAGGAAAGGCCCTAAGCATGTAACTTACGTGACACACACTGAACGTTGTGCGTGGCATTCAGGATCGGGATAAAGTAGTGCGTAGGAGAGCATTGCACGCTTGCCGAGTTATAGTGGATGGACGTGTGGACTTCGTTCCCACATGACATCTTCACTGCATGCAAGCCTCTTGTTTTGGCGGGGGGGATTGCCTCCGCACACACGTACGTGTACTTTTGAGGCTGACGGTGAGTTGCGTATGCATTTTGCATTCTGTAGGTGCCCATGTGTGTCACGCAACCCCTTATTTAACATCACTGTAGCTTACGTGGCCTTCAAGTACGTATTTTCTGTGTTGCTGAGTGCAACTGCGTACTGCGTTAGGTGTTTCCTTCACACGTGGGCTGCCGAGGGGTCGCATACATGTATTTTTCATATTTGGGGTGCCTGTGCGTTACATGGCCCATTTATTTTTTTCCCAGGGGTTACATCGAGCCTTGCTGGGGAACACTGGTACGTTTGACATCACGTACACTGCCCCCTCACTCACATTGCCCAGGACAATCTATAGCTGCACCTCCCATTGCCCCAATCCATCTGTGCCATGACTGGGAGGGCATCTAGTGGGAAAGGAGGGAAAGGTGGATGGGGTGGCGGAGGTGCCTGAGGTGGCGGAGGTGTGCGAAGTGGCAGAGGTGTCTGGGCCCATTCAGGGAAGCTATGCCCCCACCCATCAGGATCAAGAAGCTGCAGGGCAGCTGCAGCAACCACCACCCAGCCTCGAGGTAACCCAGCAAGGTCTGTGTTGCTCCCCAACCCAGTCCACCGAGACGCAGAGGCAAATGCTATCTGTGCATCGATGGGGAAGGGACATGCTGTGCAGCGTCCTGGCACCGGCACCCAGGGTCCAGATGCAGCAATGTCACCTGCTGTACACACCCACCAGGGTCAGGTAGCTGCAGGGGCAAATGCAGACCTCACCACCCAGCCTCCAGGTCACCCAGCCAGGCCTGTGTTGCTCCCCACCCCGATCCACGGAGATGCAGGGGCAGATGCTATCCGTGCATCGAGGGGGAAGGGACATGCTGTGCAGCGTCATGGCACCAACACCCAGGTACAGCCACCTGCAAGGGCACCTACTGTCACACCATCAGTGTGTGATGCCACAGTCCAGGCCACCAGTGCTCCAGCCCTTACTGACCCAAGTGGTCCCAGCCACTCAGGGTCTGCACGACCTCTCAAGAATGCAAAGCTTGCAGTAGGCAAACCGGCTCAGTCCGAAGGCATGTCACAGGAGTCCCACACGTTGAAGAAGAGGAGTTTTAGTGATGAGGAGCTCCAGGGCCTCATGCACTACATGCAGTAACATGAACATGACATGCTTGTGCAGGCAGGGTGCACGGGCAGCGTGTCACTGATCGTATTAACGCCTTGGGCCATGAAAGATGCTCAGCTTCTGATGCGACGAAGCATTGGTATGACCTCCGGCGCCAAGCCAAAGATAAGATGGGTGCCAACTGCGCCTCTATTCTGGTGACTGGAGGTGTGTCGCCACGAGAGGATGAAGAACTCACTCCACATGAGGAGATCATAGGTCCTATGATTGATGTGGAGCAGATCCAAGGCATGGGAGACCTGCCAATTTATGAGAGAATGTTTGGTGACTGGTGATGCATGTCTGTCCAGTACATCTGTATGTTGCTTGGATGAAGTGTGATGATTGTCTGGCAGTTCTGGCTGCATTTGCATGACTGCAATGGGTGAACCATGTCATGGTGGACTGACACGTGCTTGTTTTCCTGCAGACTGCACATGCACAGTGTGACAAACCCCTTCACCACACCTGCTCAATCCTTCCATGTCACTCTGTCCAGGCTCTCTTGGCCCTCTTTCTGCTCCAACCTGTGATGGCGGATAGCCTGTGACAATCTTGCACTCCACACTCGCCTTCTCTCTGCACATCTCTGACTTCTCTGAGAGGTCACCCTGCCAGCTGCACCGCCTCAGGAGGATTCTTCATTTCCTCCCGTCCTCCCAGTAGCTCACTGTCCACAGAGGACTGGTCATACCTATGGTGGGGCACTGCAATGGCCTCTCCCAAGATTTCTGTGCCTCTACTCTCTTCCCTCTGCAACTCATCCTGACCTGGTCTGTGGTGATTGTCCTTTTGTCTTGGTGCCAGGTATTTTATCTCCCTGGGGCCCTCATTATGACCTTGGCGGAGATCCATGGTGCTATTTGCACCATGGTCCATGGCGCTAAGCTGCCAACTCCGCCATGGTGGTTGGCGGACTTACCGCCCCATTCCGACCTTGGCGGGGCGGTAAGTCCCCAATCCCCATTTACCCTTCCCCATTCCCATTTATGCCCCATAGGGTATAATGGGAGTGGGGAAGGCGTTAATTACGCCACCGTAAATTACGGTGGCGTAATTAACAACAAGGTCCCTTAGCGCCATGGATTTTAACGCCTGCTAAAAGCAGGCGTTAAAATCACCATGGCGCTAAGGGAACTCGTACTCAGGCGGAAAGGGGCGCCATGGTTTACGCCGGCGTAAACCCCTTTCCGCCAGGGTCGTAATGAGGGCCTGGGACTTTTATGATGGCACTGGCTCCCAGTGGCTACAACTGTTCATTTCCAATTGCTGTGCATTGGCCACAGGGCCTTATGGGTCCTGGTGCTGCAGTTCCTTCAACTCCATCTTCCAAATTCGCTTCCTACTCATGGACTTTGATAATCCCTTTCCTACACCCTCAGGATCAGTTACTTCTCATAGCAATTATTTGATGGTTAATGTCTATCTTTGGCTGGAGCCTCCCTCTGGTATGGCCTCCCTGCCTCAATGGAACTGGGAGTGGACCTTCTCTGGGTTTGGAGGCACTTCTGATGCTTCCTTGTGTGTTGTGCTTTCTCTACCTCCTCTCCCCCGCTGGAGTCCTGGATGACTGAGAGAATGCACTAGTCCCCTGCCTATACTCTGATCTCCGACATGAGCCTCTGAGCCACTAGTTGTACCCATGCACTGCCTCCCTGCCATGCCCCAGACTCGGTGGCTGATTACTGTATCCCTACAATCCTCTAGCAGCAATTGGCAACTGATGTCTGCACACAAACTTCCACCAGCCCGCCGCATTTTCATTGCTGATTATGTACTTGTATTTCATAGGTATGCCATTCCTATGTACTGCACTGCTGACTCCCACTTCCAAACCCAGGTGTCACCGTCACCATGCCTATTCACTCACGTGATGTCAATGTGACCTGGCCTCATGGGATGGGTGTGTCTGACTTCACTCTATTCCACCACCCTGCATCATAGCACAGTGTGACACTTGTGGGTATTGAGTTTGTGATTTACATGTCATGTCATGTCACATCCATTGTACATGGTTCTGGGACAGCAGTCAGCAAGTTCCATGTCATGCAGTATTACAGTTCAGACATGGCTATGCTACGTGGCATATGTGTCTTTGCATCTGTGATGCTGGTGTATGATCTATGACAGTCAGGTGTGCATGTGTGTTGCATGTGCTATGCACCATGCACTACACGTTGTATTTAGCCCTTCCACACACGTCCATGGCTGTTTTCACGCTACCCTTCACTTGCATTGACACTGCGTACGTGCAGGAGTTTGTGACATGGCAGGTTGATGTGTTGCATGACAACATTGGGATGTCTGTGTGTGGGCTATGCTATTTACATGGCTCTTCATGTATTTCTTTTGTCCATGTGCAGGTGATGAGGCACTGGATGCAGAGGAAGAGGTGGAAGAGGAACAGAATACTGAGCCACGACCAACCACCAGTGGAGGACATGGAGTGGTAGCCCATTAAGATCCACTGGTGCTACAGGCCATCCTGGCCGTGACACAGTCTGAGACAGCCTCTGAGGAAGCCTTTGGCTCTGTTTGTGAAATGGATATGGAAACTACAGTGCTGTAGCAGGTGAGTGCATCGACTATGGGTGCTGTTGCATCCAAACGTCTGGAGGGGGGGATGGCCCCTCGCAGGGCCATTCTGTGTCAGTAGGTCCGTCTGTGGTGGTTACGGTTGCAGGGTCACGCTCCACTGTATGGACTCCTGTTCCTGGGGCAGCTGATCAAGGGAGGGATGCATTCCTGCAGCCACAGATGGCGTCATCACATCAAGGGCCAGGTACCCTTGGCCCAGGCAGACGTGCGGTCTGCCAACGCGGTGGCCGTGTGTTAGCTGCTAATACTGTGTGGGAGCAGTCCGTGTATGCTGTTGCACAAACAGGGTGCTTCATATGAGATGTTGGCTCAGGGTGGACAATTCCATGATATCCCCAGCAAGACAGGTGGAGCTCCAGCAGCAGCCATTTTGGTCTACATGCCGCACATACAGGCTGAACATGGTGGCCAGCAACAGGAGCCGATGGGCAGAACTGAGGGCTCTGCGTGCATCCATGGCTACAAAGGGTCGGGTCCACAGGGAAGGCATGAGGTCAGAGTAAAGGTCCCTCAGGATTACACTGACTGCACTCGAGGCATCCAGCAGTAGACGGTCTGAACATCAGATGCAAATGATGACTCGTACCATCAAAGAGGAACTGCGTGCATCACATGAGGTGTTGCATGGAGACCTCCGAGCCATCATGCTGCAGATGCAAGCATCTCAGTTCTGCATGGCCGCTGCCATGGAGGACCAGACCAGGTCTATACCTGGTGATCCTCCCTTACCACTACCACATTCTGATACAAAACCAAAGAGGGTGGCGACAGAAGCGACAGGTCTCCCGATCCTACTAGCCCATTAACCCATGGAGTTTTTTTTTTTAACATTCACACATGTGGGTGTTGACGTGCACTCAGCACCTCCTCTGTCCTGGGTGCACCCCCCCGCCCTGGTCCCCCATGGGCATTTTTGATTCTTTTTTACTATTTTTTTGTCTATTGTGCATTTATATGACAGTGTGTTGCTTTGTGTTGGCAGCCGTGGGCATCCCCTGTAGATTCCAGCTGGACCCATGTAGGCTTGTCTTGTGTTGGTACCCTCCTTGTTTGTGCCTTAGGGTCCAGACACATATGCCACTCCTGCTTCCCCTTTCCATGGGCTTGCAAGGAGTGCAGCATGTAAAAGTAACTTACACAGTGGCATTGGGCTTCCATTCTAGGTGTAGGCAGTCTCAAGTCCAACCTGTGTATACACCCCTAGTGGGATTCATGATTGTTTATCCATTGCATGTTTAGCATCCCTTTTTGTTTGTACATTGAGATCCATCCTTTGTTCATGTTACATCTTCATATATTGGCTTGACTGGATCTCCATTATTCTTAGCCTTCCTGCGGTATGCGCTCCCCTGTACCCTTTGGTTAGCAGTGCCACACAGATTTACTAGAGGGGCATGTGCAAGTCACGACATATTGAGGAACATGTGCTATTATGTATGTCATGGTCAGACGGATTCACTTTTGGGTCCTGTGTTTCTGGTATGTTGTACTGGACAATTGATGTTGCTGTGTACATTATTAGATTGATGAGTGAAAGTGAATTAATTCTGTACATGCTCCGTTGATTGTTGGGCACTTTGTGGCAGTGGTGTTATGTGTTGGCCATGTATTTCTCAGTTTGGACATTGCATGCCATGGCATGGTGTGTCATCTAGGTGAATTGAAGTTTGGGAGGGTTTAGGTGACATACCAGCGAAAGGATATGTACTTTCGCATGGTGTTAGTGGCATACTCCATCTTCCATGTGTACCTTTTGTGCACAAATGATTTAGATACTTTAAGTACTAAGGGATGCACACCATGTAGCACTTCCAAGGACACATTCTCAGGGTGTTAAGGTTGGGACAGATGATTGTCCCTTTGTCATCATCGATTGTCACCTGGAATGTACCAGGGCTGTTTGCACTCCTCATGGGTTGGATTTTAGGTGAAAAACGGTTCCACAAGCTGGGTTCAGGCAGCCTCGCCACGTGCCCTGTTAGGGAGAATTCTCTGTTTAGACTGAATTTCCTAACCTATTGAGTCCCCCAGAAGCTTTGCTGGATTTCTGGAGTTAGTTTTTTTCATCCTGCCAAGGGTGAGACTCTTTTTCTCCCACTCTTGGACATGATTTTGGTATTTCTTTGAATGTTAATGTGTTCTATGGGCTATTGGGTCTTTTACTCCGTAATGTCTCATGTGTTTTGCTATGTGTGTTACACAGCGCCCTCCGTACCGTAACACTGGGGCGTCCTAGGTGACCCCCACCATAGAGTCCATACCCTGGGACTGACTACTGTCTCCCAGGGCATGTAAAGTCACCATTGGCTTTACTAGACCTAAATTTACTAACAGAACCAGTACAAACCATCCTATTGTGGATGTACTGGTAGGTGTAATTTGATTACCCCTGGGTCTGTTGTTCGAGGGGGCACTGTCCCGTCCCCCCTCGTCGAGTTTTGGCTGGTGGCAGTGGACACTACTTTTTATATTCGACCGCAAATATATTCCTATGGGATTTTCCCATTGTTCGAGGCTAATACTTTTTCTATATAGCCTCGGTCATACCGCCGGTTTATTAAATTAATATAAATTCACCGGTTGGTATTTTCTGCCAGAACTCGGTTTTAAAATGGCGTATGTGTTTGCCTCTGTAACTCCAAACAAAAGGTTGAGCCCTTTGTTCCACGTTTGGCGGGCTTCTGCACAGAATCCCTCCAGAGTGGTGCCATTCTGTCTGGGTACCACAGGGGGTGTGGGAGGGGGTTTAGGCACCCTGGACTGATTTGCCTTGCCAACTCAAGCCACTCTCTGGTATGATTGGCCCAAGTGGTGAGCCACCCCGCTCACCACTTAGCATGTTTGACAGCTAGGCTGAATGAATGGGGGTTTTCTGCATAAAAGCAGGGCTTTGGGGACTGGAACTTCAGAGGTCGCCACAGGACCTAAGAATCCGACGAGGGAGAAGCTGAGCCGACCTGCAACGACGACACCACCGGTGGAGCCCTGCTGAACCGACTCACCACTTCCCAACGACAGAGGAGATCTCCCTGCTGGAGAGTCTTCTTCCCCTGACTGGTGGGAACAACCAGTCCCTTGCCTTTTCTTCGCTCCCAGGACATCTAGTGGTCCAATTGCCCGTGCTGAGCAACCCGGCAACCGGATAGCCACTAACCGCGACCAAAAGGTGGTGCCTTGTGACTGAGCACTCCGCGGCTGGTCTCTTCCCTGGTGGTGCAACAATCTTCGACTTTCCTCTACGACGAGATCATCTCTTCTTCTGGCAAAGCCCCGACTTGCATTCACCACCAGGAACAACTGCCCCTGCCGGAGCTGTCTCTCCACTTGCAAAGTACTGTGTCCACCTGGCTTCCCTTGAAACGGTTAGTGTGAGGTGTCTTAAATCCTTACCTTTCCACTGGGTCGTCTCCAGACCTTCTTAACTTTTGTTCTAAAACTGGTCCAACCTTTCTGTGACATTTTGCTACAAAGACTTGAAGTGCATTTCCACTGTGATATTTTTTGGGACATACCGCCTTGCCTCTCTCCGAGTGGGCCTGGCCTCTGAACTTTGTGATCTACAGTAGACCCTGCCTTGCTTGACTTGCATTTGCTTCGTAAAAGTGTTGGTACTGAGTTGGTTTCATACCCTGCCTTTTTCTCTCCCTTTCTAACGAATACTAGAGTGCCATCTAGGTTAAGCACTTACCTCTGTCTGCAAATAAGTGGTGTCTTTGAACCTAGACTTGTCGAAATATTGTTATGGGATTGATATATACTTATAGTAACTGTGATTGAAGTTGTTTGCCATATTAGTGCCAGTGTGTTTTTCATAGATGTGTTTTTAAATAAATAATCATTTATCTTTACACCCAAGCTCTGATCAGTGTCTGCTTGTTCTACTGTGTAAATTGCCCTATCTTGTATACTCAATATACTGCCTAACTCGTCTTGAGAGAAGTCTGACTGCTCAGCCACAGCTACCAGGTAAATCTTGGTGGTGCAGACTGCTACCAATTGGGTTTACTGCTAACTCCTGTAGTCTTAAACTTTTTGCAGTGGTCCCAGAGGGAACTGCACAGGTTTCTTCCTAACATGCCCTTCCCCTCCCATGCGCAGCCCCCGTGCATGGGGCTGGGGATGTGGGGCACTGCTATGTCCACTGGTATGCCACGCCTTGTTGCAATGTTGTGCAGGACACATGCTGCCACAATGATCCTGCACACAACTGATGGTGCATATAGTAGGTCACCACCAGAGTGGTAAAGGGAGCGGAAGCCTGACTTTAACACTCCAAATGTGTGCTCCACTATGCCCCTAGTTGCAATATGGGTTGTTTGTATCTTACCTGGGGTGATGTTGATGAGGGAGAGCTGGAAGACACCCTCCCCCCAATCTCATCCAGACCATGGCCTAGAGGATCACGACCCAGACACCCTCCATGAGATGAGTTTGCCTACTTACCTGACGGCAGAATACCCTGGTTCAAGAACATACACCTAAGAGGAGTATGCCCACCAGTACGATCAACACCAGCCACCGTGGCCCGCGATGATATTTGCGGCATGGATGAACTCGACTAAAAACAACGATTACAATCTCCACATCGTTAGAGATGCCATGATGACATAGCCGACGGACGATAACACCTGGTCACTCACACACCAATCTACACGAAGAACATACTCAGTGCTATGACATAGCGGACTGTCACACTCACAGACGTGCATCATTTTTATTTTTCACATAGGCTTTCTACCGCACCGCAGAAACGCAAGACGCCTGAAGAAATCGTGTATACGCTTGCTGATGCCTCCTCGCCACCTGTCTCTATGAGATGCTATCATGTATATCTAGTATTGTATATGATGATGTGTCATTTTATGACTGCCATGCTATGGCGTATGTACTGTTACCCCTGAACTAGGCCTGAGTAGGCCGTGACCAAGAGTCCCCAGGTCGGAGTCTCGCAAACGAAAACCCCTTTCAGGACGAAATACAAGTGCTGAACAAGCAGAACAAACCCACAGTGAGGGCCCGCAGCCAAGGCCATGATGTTGCAACTCGCATACTGAAAGCCCACTGCCAAGGTTACACCTGCAAATGCTAAGCCTCCAGACACAGAATACTAAAATCAAATGCTCATAATTCTGCTCCAGCCATGGTCTCTCCACACGTGACCGAGCCAAACTGACAGAGTGCCATGTCTACGAGACGAAGAAGCAACCAAAATCTCGTGAGTTGCAACAACGAAGCAGCAAGATGGACACCTGCAAGGATGGGAACGACCCGCCTAAGAGCCTATGAGCAGACCTGCCCGTTGTTTGCACATAACACATAGTTGCGCATTGTTGCTAATGACAGGTACACCGTGAGCTGGGAACGGTGATGGTCCCAGGCTTGGGGGCTCATGGGAGAACCAATCAGAACCTAGGGGGACTTGCTACTGACGCCAATCACTCACAACCAATCATCAAGGGTCCCCTTGTTGCAATTTCGAAGTAGCAATGTTAGGGACGGCCCAAACGTGCCACCTGATTTTGTTCCTTCCAATAAAAAGTTTCCATATACCTTACATATACTAACCCTACTACTTAGATAGCCAATCCTGGACGGCAATAGGTTTTTACGCTAACTTCCTGAGGTGACGCAGGTAGCGCCTCATACTGTAGTAAAAAGGTCTGCGAGCCATGAAGAGAGCACATTTTGCCACCTTTCTCGCATGCATACGAGAAACCGTTCCTGATGTTGAAATAAACTGCAGTCTCAGCCTTGCTCCTTGCGTGTGCTAATACTCATTTTGGGGAACACGGGAGTAGTTGGGGCCTCCCAGCCCGAAGCTCCGCGGACGGCTCTGCCGACTCTGGGATATTCACCCCGACAAGTTGGAGGCACTGCTGAGATATTTTTAAGGTCTACCCCCTCATCTTTTGTTATCCCAAGGCCTCTTGCTGCGAGGTGCACCGGCAGTGCGGCCCTCTTCTGCCGCTGCCCCCTTTTGAGGACTACAGGACCATCGCAGAACTGCGAGAAGACTGGACGGCGCAATCCGGATATTGGCCCTCGGGAGCCGATTGAGAAGTATCCCGCCCGCCGTTGGCGAGTGTCCGGACGAGTCCAGAAGAGGGAGGTGACCAGCCGCTTGGAGGGGTGCACACGGTCGGGCGGCCCCGCATCAAGGGAACTTGGTGAGAATAGCACACCCAACAAGCAACGTAATAATATGTAAGATGGGGAGTGAAGATTCATGAAAAGGGTGGTGGGAGGTGTGTACTGTGTGTGCTAAGGATTTGAATAACAGGTGACAGTAGGTGGGCGAGTGGCGGTGAAGACAGGCATGAGGGCTATCTCCCGCCGTGTCACGAAGGAAGGTGGGTGGAGCCAACTGCACCACACGGGATCGCTAGAAGGCCCTGATTTGTTTGGATCGAGCGTGCATATACGGGGGGGGGAAAGGTGAATTTCCTATGAATTGGTGTTTTAGGTCAATAAGTAGATGTGGATACCTACTAATTGAGTGTTGTAACTCATTAGGTAGATGACATTTCCCCGTAGGAGGTAGCTAGAGAGTTGCCGAGTGCGGAAGATAATTGACTGGGTAAGCTCCCCAGGTGAGGGGCGTATCACACGCGAGGCGACGCAGCGGGTGCAGATCAATTATATGAGTTGTATTGGTGGTTTCCTTGTTCCCGGTGAGACAAGAAGACAGCTTTGGGGTTGATGGGATTACTAATTAAAGTACATTGTGTGATTTTAATGTGAATGTTCTTACCGGTATTAGATTAACAGGGTTGGTGACATCACCCGTAGGATAACATAGGACTCTACGGCTGCCTGGTGTTTCGCTTGGGTTACCCGATGAGGTGACCAAGAGTTAAGCGACAGGGAGAGGGGCGGAATAGAAGGAGCAGAGAGGACGGTTGCGTTGAACGCGGTGGTTGAAAGGTGGAAAGTAAAGGGGAGGCGGCTGTACAAGCACGCCACCCAGGGCACTCGGTCGCAGTGGACTTCGTGTACCGCGGCACAAGGGGGCTGTACAAGTGATATCAAGAGAAAAAGGAAATCGTACGTTTGTGAACTTGATTGCTTTTCAGCGGACGATCGGAAGTCCCCACATTACGGGGCCAGGTAAAGAAGGTTGCAGTGTCAATATAAAGTACAATTATGCCTTACGAGTCGGGACCTACGGGGTGGGGGAACACCTTAATAACTCCCCTCCAACATATCTGCAAAACGTTATCGCCTCACAAGGAGAAACTTATCAAGTATAGTATTGCATGGACACAAGAAACAGATAATAAAATGACGATACAGTGGCCGCCTAATGGCAGTTTCGACCCATATGTTCAGCACATGCTGTTAACACAAACACACACCACCTACAAAGGGAATAAGTTAGCTAGTCATGTGTTATGTTATGTTATGTTATTGTGCTTATACCGAGCTAAAGCCCGTAGGCATCCAGGCGCCGAGAGAGCAGAGTACAGAGGACAGAGACTACCACAGAGGATTACTCTAATAGAAGAGATGCGTTTTCAATTGTTTTCGAAAAGCAAGAAGATTTGTTGTCTTGCGCAGGTATATGGGCAATGCATTCCATGCCTTAGCTCCCTGGGTGTGAAAGGCCCTTCCAGAGCCTCGGGAGCGTTTAACTCGGTGCTGAACCAAAAGATGGCCTTCAGCTGGCCTGAGGTTTCTCTTGGGCTGGTAGATGCCAATGACATCCTTGAGGTAAGCAGGAGCACTGCCAAAGATGCATTTATGGCAAATAGTTAACAATTTAAATTGAATTCTGCGTTCCACAGGAAGCCAATGCAATTTTTTTCTAGCTGCAGTGGTGGGTTCTGAGCGTTTCATTTGAAAAATAATGCGAATAGCTTTATTTTGAATTTTTTGTAACTCTTCGATTTCTGCTTTACTTGCACCACCTAAAAGTGCATTGCAGTAATCAATATGAGGCAAGATAACAGCTCTCACGAGCTTAATGCGGTTTTCGACGGAAACTAGAGGCGCAACTTGCCTAAGCACTTTGAGGTGGTAATTAGTGCTAACAGTAATGGCTGCAACATGTGCTTCGCAGTCTACACTGCTGTCCATGTATGTGCCCAAGGTTTTTACTTTCTGCACAGTGTTGATGAAGCTACCATCTATCGTGAAACCAGTATATTCCTGCCCCAGCTTGATTTGTGCCTGGCGTGGGCCAAAGATCATGAGCTCTGTTTTTGTAGCATTCAGACATAACCAGTTGGTGGACATTCACTGTTTAATCAGTTGATAAACCGCGTTTACTGCACATTGATCTTTGTCATAGTCGCCAGTGATGTTAAGGACCAGCTGGAAATCATCTGCATAGTTACAGAAAAAGGTCTGGAAGAGGTCTAATTCGTAGCACAGAGGAAAGATGTAGATGTTGAACAACAATGGGGAAAGACATGCCCCCTGGGGCACACCACATGTTATGGTTTGTGACCCAGAGGAACTGTCTCCCCAATACACCTGTGACCGACGACCTTCCAGGAATGCTCTCAACCAAGTTATGGCATTATCGGAGAGACCTCCAACAGTCTGCATTCTGTCGAGTAGGATTTTATGATCTAGCAGGTCGAAAGCTGCCGATAAGTCTACAACATCAAGAGCCCCGACTTGCTATCTTCTAGTCTAGAGAGCATATATGTCTGCAGGTCCAGAAGCGCGCTTTTTGTGCTGTGATGTCTTCTGAACCCTGACTGTTTAGCATGCAAGATGGCAGCCGTCTGGACATGGGCCTGTAGCTGGATGGTTGCTATCTTATCAATAAGTTTTAAGAAGAACAGAGTGTTGGTGATGGGCCTAAGGTTTGCCGCATCAGTGGGATCAAGACCTGCTTTTTTTTAGCAGTGGTGAGACTGCTACGTTCTTTATTGATTGGGGAATCACACTTGTTCGGAAAGAAGCGTTTGCAAATCTGCAGAGAAAGGGTGCAAAAAGTTCCTTATGTTCCAAGATGAATTTAGATGGAAGTAATTCACCCGGACAGTTAGTGGGGTGCATAGATTTAAGGATATCCAAAATATCAGCAACGGTGGATTCTCTGAAGATGAAACCTGAAACAGGACCTGGTTGAATATCTCTGCTTGATATAGAACCTGACTGAGTTTGGGGCAATTGTATGCAAGTATGGTGTATCTCGGCAGGTATTGGGGTAGGCATTTGTGCAGACGACAGGGCTTCAGATTTAATTTTGTCTTGGGCTTTTAATAGTTTAGTTGCGAAGGCCTTCTGTACCCGTTCGCAGTCATCGTTAGTCGGTTTTATAGGGAGGCAACAGGCAGTTGGTTTCTCCCAGGATCTAAAAAGGCGGAAGAGTTCCTTCGTCTCATCACCAGCTGAGCTGATTTGATTGTTGTAGAAGGTTTTTTTGGCCTCAATAATTTCTACTTTGTACTGTTTCTCCTTTTGTTTCCAATCTAACAAGTTAATAGTAGATCTATCTTTATGCCAGGTATGTTCGGCCTGTCTTTTACTCGCTCTGAGTTCTGCTAAGGAAGAGGAAAACCATTTATGGCGATTTGGTAAATCTCTAACTAATTTATCTTTCATAGGTGTGGATTTGTCGAGCATTTCAGTGATCTCCTGGTTGTAATTATTTATAAGTGTCTCCGGATCATCGGAGTCGGTAGTTTTAGTAATCAGGGTTTGCATACACTCAGCCAAGATGGGCTGAGTAATGTTTTTAAAGTTTCGGGCTTTGACTTTATATGTAGGTACATGTTTCCTATGTGCTAAAGCGGGAAGCCTCAAAGTACATGAGACAAGGGAGTGATCGGACCAAATACAAGGTCTAGTCACAATGTCTCCAATCTGTATGTTGTTGGTACAAATCCAGTCCAATATATGCCCTTTATTGTGTGTAGGTTCCATATTTTGGATTATGATTTGGTGATTATTAAGCATTTTTTCTAAGGCCAGAGCTTTTTTGTCCCTTTTGTCCCCTTTCCAACGGTTGAAATCTCCTAAAATGACCAGACCCGTATTGGTGGTCATCATAGGTGTTATAGTATTGACAAAGTCTTCATTGAAACTGTCGTCGGCTTCAGGAGGCCTATAAAGAAGGACTAGATTAAGGGTAAAATTCGGATTGGAAGTCATCTTGATGTGAATGATATCACTCCCAGTGCATTCGATGTTAGCCTCATAAAAACCCAGTGACTTTTTACATAAAATGGCAACTCCTCCTCCTATAGTCCCTTCTCGGTGTTTTCCAAGAAAGACGTAGCCTGGAGGTGTGATCTGTTCTATGGTGGGCCCATGTGAGTCAGTGAGCCACGTTTCAGTGAGACACATGACATCTAAGTTGTGTTCCTGAATATAATCATGTATATCCAATACATGTTTCACTGCAGAGCGTGTATTCAGTAGAGTTATGGTAAGTGGGGAGGGTGCAACAGTGCGACTGTTGGACGTGGGGTTGGACATAGCATCATTATGAATGCATGGTACACATTTTTGTGAGGAGCTAGAAATCTTACTTTGCATTTTCTATGGAGTCTCTGGATGCCGATGGGGTCAGGAGTCCGGGCAGGAAGCGCGTCAGCACGTCTCTGCACGGACCCGCACAGACTCGCAGTTTCGTTCGCGCAGGCGCGTTCGCGCCGGAGGACGAAATAAGTGGAGAGCGTGGAAACTACAATCCAGATGGGATTTGTAGTTCCGTGCCTCTCTTTACTCGTGTGTGCCGAGAATCTCGGACGAGCTAACACACGCCTTAAGATACAATGTGACTTGACTTGTTCAACCAATTCTAATGCAAAATTATAGCAACTCGCAAAAGGTTAAAAAAGTATTAAACAATTAAACAATTATGTGGTTTAAAATTCAATTCTAAAAAAGTTCTTTCTAAGGCAGCTTTCTGCTAACATCAAATAAGCAATTAAGATTAAGTAATCAAGTAAATCTAATATACCCCCCGCGTGCAATAGTAGCACTAGTACGATCTCTCTTTCTGTGGAAATGTTCAACCTGTGGAGGATGTTCCAGGGGTCCAGGCCAGGACCAACAGGTATGTTTACTGTAGGAGGAACCGAAGAGGAGAAGGGGAGCAAGGAAACAGGGGAGAGTAAGGGCTGTGGCGGCTAGCAGTACTAAGGACAGTGAGAAGAACAAAGGGGGAATGAAGGTTACAGCACCGCACATGGCGCGGAGGTGAAGGAGGAGAAGATAGAAGAAATGCCTTTAGCGAAGGTGGTAAAGAAGGAGGAAGGCGGGTTATATCCAGTGACGGAGTTACGAGAAGCAGCGAGGCAGCAGCTAACGGCAGCCGAAGGTTAGACAAACCCAACCTACAGCCCTCCACCGTATACCGCCACAGGTAGTAACCAGAGGGGGGAGGTAACGAGCATGGTCGGTTCGTGCTCCATAGGATTGGACAGGAAAGGAGAAGGCAAAAGTGAGAAGCACATTGTAAACATAGGACAAGACGAATGGGTAGCAGCGCAGGTGCTTTTGATGTTGCGGGGATTCCTCATGAGAGAAGAGGAGAGCGCAGTGAGAAGAACGTACAAAAATGATGAGGGAGACACATAGGAAGTAGACGAGGTAAGCGAGGAGAAGGACAGGGAGCTGTCGCAAGAGAAGGAGGAAATGTTGGAGGACCGATTGGCAGAACAGAGAAATGTGCAGAGCGCACTGATGAGGCAGTTCGAGCAAGAGACACGAGGGAGGAGAAAAGAGAAGAAGGAAGTTAGGGACGAGCGGGAGAGGATAAAAGAACTTGCAGAGGAGACGGAGAGGGAAGTAGAGAGGATAAAGGCAGCGGCGGAAAGGACGTCCCGTGCGGAGCAGCGGGACTTGAAAAGGAGAGAGTAAGAGAATGCAAAGGAAATGGAGAGGTGGAAGAAGAAGATACTATCCAAAAGCACAAGGAGATACGAAGAGGGTAAGGTGATAGAGAGTATATTGCGACGGGGACGGGAGAAGTAGGAGAGATAGCAAGAGGAGGAGCGGATATTAGCCAGGATAAGTAGCAAGGTAATGGAAGAACTAAAGAAGAAGGGAGAGGAAATTGGGGGAGAGATAGCGAAGAGGGAGGATGTGGAGGGTATGGTTAAGAAGGTGGAGAACGGAGTGAGAAAATATATCCGCCAGGACTTGGAGGTGCCCACGACATCGACGAAGCGAGAAGAGAGAGAAACAGATCTAATAGACTTGAAAACGGTGACAGTAGGAGGGAAGAGAACAGAGTGGGGATTGTCACTATTGGATGGGTTCTGTAGTGAAGAAGATGAAGATATCGGGGGAAGAGGGAGCAGCGGTAGTAGAGAGAGTTTAGACAAACTGTATGTCACACGTGCAAATGGCGAATCGCCATGGATGTGCGGGAAAAGAGAAGAAGGAAAGTTAGGTGACGAACAGGTAAGAGAGAGAACAGGAAGAGCAGCATCCGCGGGAACACCTGCGCCAATACGCCCGCCATGCCCACTTACACCTACAACCGAACAATTACCATACATTGGCAGACTTAGGGACCTCCCTCGACGCAGAAAGGAGGAGCGACAGCATACATCTGCAGTATAATATGACAGCAATAGGAAGGGGAGGAAGGGTGAAGAAGAGGACGCGACAAGCGTTCGCAAAATAGATATGATAACAGAGTTTCCAGACACAGAGAACAAAGACGAGTATACTGATGTTGCCTCACAACCTCGGGAGGGGCAAAGGGAGTACAATTTAATGCCTCTTTTAGAACGGGGAGGGGTCAGGCCACAATATGTCCCCTGGAAGCATACGGATAAGGAAAACATAAAGTGTAGGCTCCCGTCATTAAGTGGGGAGCGGGTAAGTGGATACATGAAATGGATAAACACACTGCAGGGCAATAGCTAGTGGTGGGTGATGTGAAGGGACTCTTAATATCAATACTAGGGGATGCAGCAGATGACATCTGGAAAAGGGCAGGCTTCCGCGGAGTGACTGCCACCAACACATCACACGACGGGGAGCCATTTGCCAATTACAGACATGCGCTGTGGCAGGCCCTAAGGGTTCAGTACCCAGACACGTCTGACATAGGAGCCATTACCTCGCGCAAGATGCACGAGACTGAAGAACCTGTTGATCATATCCAGGAGATTCAGGAGAAGTGGGCTTGGAAACTCGGGAGCAGTGGGATAAAATACCAGCCATCTTTTACCACATATTCGTACAGGGGCTGCCGGAGGCAGTACAAAGGCAATTGAAGAAAGTGGTGGAGATAGAAGCGAAGCCATGGCCGGAAATACAATTGACGATAATACATCACTGTAGAACATGGCAAGAAAAGATGAAGCAAAAGGAGGAAGATAGGAAGGCAGAGGAAGCAAAATTAGTGCAGAAGAAACTGACAAAATACTCAATGGAAGGAGCCCTAATTACAACTACAGCAACAGTCACTCAGACACCTGCGCCGGAAGTGCCTCACCAGGCGCAGGACAGAAACAAATGGCCCAGATACCACAACAAGTGCAGGTTATGCCTCAGCCAGTGTCACAGCCCCCATTATATGCAGCCATAGCTGGGGGAGGTTACAGGCAG
This sequence comes from Ambystoma mexicanum, assembly GCF_040938575.1. NCBI lineage: Eukaryota > Metazoa > Chordata > Amphibia > Caudata > Ambystomatidae > Ambystoma > Ambystoma mexicanum. The sequence continues at coordinate 359,149,999 of NC_090928.1, forward strand.
CAAGGAAGTGGTTACTACAACGCATTTCGAGGAAGGGGTGGAATGATGTGAGGAAGGGGTATGCCCAGTTCGCGCAGCAACAGGTAGGAGGGCTCCGAGGCCATTTCCCCAATGCGCAGCCTATGTACCAAGATAACACTGGCAATTTTCCATGGCAGACTAGGGAACCCCCGGTATGTTGGGTTTGCGGAACGGTAGGACACATGTCACGTACATGCAGAACGAGGCCCACGTTAGTGATTGAACAAGGGCAGCAAGGAAATGTGGGAGAACAGCAGGTGTACTAGCAACAAGACACGCAACAGAATGCCACGCAGCAACAACAACAAGTGCAGTATATTACTCCGCAACCACAGACACAGGGTCATGCAGTATCGCAGCAACAGATGGTTGTAGCACAGCAACCACAAGTGCAACCAGCACCGCAAGAAACTCCGATACGGGATAATAAAGTATTGACAACGGATACCGCCCTACCACAAACACAGCTGGGGAAGGTGACAATACTAGGACATAACCCCTACACAGGGGGTGGCATGTCATTGTATCCACAATAGGTCGGCCCACAGATGTCCTTGATGTGTCCCATCCTATCGGTAACACCCAATAGTGCGGAGGAACCACGCATACAGGTAACGATAGGTGACAAAAAGTTTTCCTTTCTTGTTGACACTGGGGCAACCAGATCATGCATAAGGGAGGGCAAATTTAAGATGGCAGGTGAAGCCATGCACACTCAAGGATTCTCTGGGGCTCGAGGATTGGTTCCCTTTATTGATAACATCTCTTTATCAATAGGAGATAAGGAAATGTCTGTCCCGCTCCTATATTCGAGGGAGTCGCCAGTAAACATACTCGGGAGGGATATCATGAGCAGATTGAATATGACCATATCCTTCACGGAGGATGGCATAATTTGCCCCACGCCAGGAATAAACATGCTTAAAGCACGACAAATATTGCAAGCATACTGTGGTAAAACAGAAGAGCCAGTTGATGGAGAGATATTCCAATATGGTACAGATATGGCATTTGCATGGATGCCTGGGATTGAGGGCAAGGTTTGGAGGAGACCAGCAGCATACCTATTCAGACCAGAGACACCAGCGGATGAACCTGAGGGGAAGGTGATTTCTGTGGGCATCAAAAGCATAATAGCAACCCCAGATTACATCACAGTTCATGCCCAAGATGAGGAAGGTAGGGCCTGGAGAACAGTGATTGCACTAGCTGAGGGATGTAGACTTACACAGGTTTCTGATGAAGAGCTTTTCTCAGACGACAGGGGAGAAGGGGTGATGGTGTTTATGATGAGTGTTGACGTTCGGCTAAGGGTGACATATAAGAGATTGGCGCAAAAAATGGCTTTGGCACTTGAAGCGCCTGTATCAACACCAGTACCATTCTATGAGGAAGCTGTGGCGAAGGTCCCAGCTTCTTTGTGGACCACTAGTTCATATGACGTGGTTTGCATTAAGAGCATTGGGGGAGTAAAAATAAAGTTGAAGAAGGGAGCAATCTTGCCCAGAGTGAAACAATACCCATTGTTAAAGGAGGCAGATGAGGGCAAATATGAGACTCAGCTCTGATAAAAAACGGCATATTAGTACCATCAGAGTCAACATGCAATACGGCTGTGTTCCCAGTGCGCAAGGCAAAGGGAGGATTGTGGCATTTCATCTAGGACCTTAGGCCCTTGAACAACATAGTAGAGGCAGAGTACCCTATAGCAGCAAATCCAGCCACTATATTATGTGGAATACCACCAGAGGCATCACGGTTTAGCGTCATTGACCTAAAAAATGCCTTCTTCTCTATACCCTTGCACCCAAATTCACAGGATCTCACGAGTTCACTTATAGGAACACAAAATGGAAACATACAAGATTGCCCAAGGGTACTGTGAATCATCCTCAATATTTAATAGGGTAATACAGATGGACTTAGGGAATATTGAACTAGAAAGTACAGTATTGCAGTATGTAGACGACATAATGATTTGCAGCACAACTGAGGAGAGGTGCAGGGAAGATTCAATAAAAATGCTAACGATATTAGCAGAAAAGGGGTACAAGGTGGACAAGGGGAAGTTACAGTACTGTCAGGAACAAGTATTATATATCGGCCAATTAATATATCAGCATGGAAGGCACATAGCACCACAGAGGGCGCAGGCGATAAAGAACACACTGCAGCCCCAAACAGTGCGAGAATTGCAACAGTTCTTAGGTTTGTGTAATTATTGCAGAGCATGGGTTTTCGACTACAGTTCACACATAGGACCTTTACTTGAAGTATTGAGGGAAGCACAGCAGGGGGATGGGAAATTGAAGTGGACAAGAGAAATGGCGGAAGCGTTTGACGAGTTGAAAAACGCCATATCATCTGCCCCAGTGCTAGCCACCCCAAACTATGCACACCAGTTTTTTATTTTCTCACACTGTGATTCAGCAGTTAAAAGGCAGTTCTGACTCATAAAACAAGCATGGGGCACAAGCCAATGGCATTTTACAGTGGTCATTTGGACCCAGTAATGTTAGGTCATTTCCCGTGCGAACAAGGTCGCGCAGCAGCCGCGTTTGTGGTCGAAAAATCAATAACAATGGGGTGCCCTACTACATTGTTTGTTGAGCATGCACTGTTTGCGATTTTGAATAAGCCCAAATCTACATTGACCACCCAAAGGGCCACAGGGTATGCGAACATTTTATCTAGACCAGAATTGACAATTGTTAGATGCAGCACAGTGAATCCAGCCAGGTTCCTAGCCGAAGTAATTGAAGAATGGGATTATGCTCATGACTGTATGCAAACAAATGAAATGTATTCATGCGCGAGAAAGGTTGAAGAGGATGCACTGATGGGGGTGATATAATGTTCATAGACGGCTCCTCAACTATTGACCAAACAGATGGGGTGAGGAGAACAGGATCAGCAGTAGTAAACATGACAGAGGCTTTTTGTATGTCCTGATAAAATGCGTCCAACTACCACAGCATTATTCGGCCCAAGCAGCAGAATTAGTGGTGCTGATTTTGGCACTAAAAGAAAGCTTTGATAAAAAGGTTACCATATACTCCGATAGTGCATACGTTACATCAACAATACACTCAGGGTTGATTAAATGGCAAAGAAGAGGATTTAGGAGAGCAGATGGTACTCCAGTGTAGCACGCTCTCCTACTCGCCGAACTCTTAGAAGTAATAAACGATCCCCAAGAAGTGGCGTTGGTTAAGTGTCAAGCCCATACAAATGGTGATGATTATATCTCGAAAGGTAACGAAGTAGCAGATGCGCATGCAAAACATGCTGCGTATTTTGGTGAACTCTGGTCTCCCTCAGAGTCAGAAAGGGGAAGGGGGAGGATGAAAGCGAGACAAATGTTGATGAAGGAAGGGTATACACATCTCCCTGCAACACAGATTATGGAACTGCAGGCGTCCGTGCCAATGGCAGAAAAGGAGCTCTGGGTGAAAAGAGGATGCACAATGTCCCCCACTGATGCACTATGGCGACAAACTAACACAGGAAGGGTAGTTATGCCTTTGGCGCTGTTGAAAACAGCGCTCACACAGTTGCATTATCCAGCGCACACAGGTAAGGAAATGATTGCAGCACAAATTAAGGAAAACTGGTTTTACCCCAATCTAAATTATCATGTTGCTAACTTCATAAGTAGATGCTTAACATGTCAACAGTTTACAGCTGTCCACATGCTGCAAGCGATAAAGGGTACTATACCCGGCCAGAAGGACCCTTTCTACATCTCCACATTGACTACGTTGATTTGATCAATGTTTGTCAAGGGCATAGGTACATGATAGTTGTGGTATGCCCATTTTCTAAATGGATCGAAGCTGGACCCTTCACGCACGCAGACGCCTTCAGGGCTGTGAGGTGTTTAGTGCGAGAGGTCTTCCCTAGGTGGGGCGTATGTGAGGTGCTACGGTCAGATAATGGCCCGCACTTTGCAAATGAACTATTCCAACACATCACTGCCCTCTTGGGAATTAAGCATAAATTTGCATGTGCATACCATCCGCAAGCAAATGACATGTGTGAACGCCTGAACCGCCTCCTAAAGGAGGAGATTGCAAAGATCCAGCAGACAACCAAGAAGAGTTGGTTGTACTGCCTTCCGCTTGCATTATTTGAATTGAGGAATAGACCCAGTTCCGACCACCACCTCACCGCACACGAGGTGGTAACAGGTCGTCAAATCCGCCTCCCCCTAACGCAACCGTCGAGAGCGATCATTGATAACGAAAGTTCTGCAAATGTTTTCGGTGATGAAATGCATCAATATGTGTCTTCTTTGATTACTAGTATCGCTTTTATCTCTCAACAGCTCGAGCACACGCTGCTGGATCATGTATAATTGCGGAGGGCGACAGCATCCTCCTCCGGAACTTTAATAGGAAGTGGCACGAACCCCGTTTTATGGGGCCCCACTTGGTAGAGAAAGTAGCTCCTCGGGCAGTGAAGCTAGCAGATAAAAACACCTGGACTCATCTTCACGATGTTAAGCCCTATATCTACAAGACCTGCCCTCGCGTTGATAATAGGGCCACCGTAGAAACGACATCACCAGCAGCACCGTCACAGAACGACAACACGTCGACAACCAAACAGGACAATACTGATTGTGCCCCCGATCTATCCCCAGCCACGGACTCGTTAACGGAAATTGGCAACTCACCCCTAGCCCATCCCATGGTCACAAGGTCCCAAATGAAATCAACACTTTCCCAGTTATTGCCACCCACTCCCCGCCCATCCACAGTTGATTGAAGGACATTAAAATAGTGATTATTGAATACCGCACACACCGCTGTAAACACTTGTATGTTTTCTTTCTCTTTTTCTCACACACGCAGGTATCGCGTATTGTATTGTTATTGTTTAGTAATTGCAATAACTAGTGTGGTGTTCTACCCAGGAGTAGATGCTGCCCGCAGATGATAACAACCCTGAAGAATTGTCACATCAATTTGTATATTATATATGGAGACCAAAGTACCTGAAAAGAAGGAGGCTACGTGTGTACTACACTGCCTTTATTTTGGCCATAGAACGATTATTTCCCCATCTTCATGAACATTTTCCAGCACTGAGAGACAGATCCCTAAAATTACTGTGGGAACAGATTCTCACCTGGGCTATGAACGACCACCTGATAGGGAGTGCTTAACTAACACTACTGACCATTTGTAACGCTTATTTGCAGAATTTTCAGGCGGGCAACTTTAGCTTTGCAAGAATTGGCTGCAGGACTGCAGCAGAGGTAAGAGTTGAAATGCGGGGGACATTAGAAATTTTAATAAGATTGGTAGGAATGTTGATAGTTACCGGTATATTGGCTGCCTTTGTCTGGCAAAATATCTATGCTTCGAGTGTTGTGGCTACACCTAGAACTAACTTATCCCCTCCCACGGCTGCAACAGGTACAACTTCAGGTGGTATAAGTAAAAATGGAGTTAAGGGTAGTAGAGTTAAACGCAACACATATGCAGAGGAGACACATGACCAAAATTGGTAAGCGGGCAACGGAGGGCAGCTGTTACGTTTGCTCATTGATACCTTACGCCATGAGTGCATCAGGAACATTCGTTGCTACAGAAGTACAAGCTAATACAGTATCAAGTTGGATATATTTGGCGCTGTTCCAGACGAGAGGGCGATTCCAAGGAACAGTAGAGAGAATTGAATGGAAAACAAGGGACACATACCCCTATGAGAATATCTTCCTCAAAACATACTTGGCATACCACAAGAGGAGCCTACATACTGAGGCATTCAGATACATTACTCATGGCCCTAATAAAAGAGAAACTAAGAAGGTTATGTTGGACTACCTACCCTGCGATTGGTATGCAACTGAAATACCAGGAGAGCAAGGATGTTGGGAAAGACCACTTATTGTGATAACCGGGAAGGTATACATGAATGATGAATGGCAGATAGGAGTAGTAGGCAGTAACATAGTAACAAGAGAAAACACTACCACAATCAAGGAGCACAATGACAAATGTTGGACAATATGGGGTATGTATGTAACAACGTTAACATGGATGGAAAAGGATGAAGACCCAGTAAGAATACTTCCACTACCTGCACCTACATTATGCTACCAGCACAGGGGTGATGTGGATGTAGGATACAACACAAACTGTAAAGACGTAGTGGAACTGCCTGAGGGGGGTGCCGGGAGAGCGGTAATAATGGATCACTATTGGGCCCGTGGTGACAAGGCATACCACACCCTACCTCCATCTTGGAATGGAATATGCACCATGGTACACATTAATGTTCCATCACTGGTTGTGCCACAAGAACACGTTAACTTAGCAAAATTCCCTAAGATGGACGAAGGAAATAAGAGGAGGAAGAGAGCGTTGAAGACCGCAGAAGGTGATGAGAACAACAGTAATAATGTCTTGTCGAGAGCAAAAAGACAAGGGGGAGCACTTACAGGGAATTATCTTTGGGGACGCTCAGAAACAGCACTATCTTCCATTCCACTGGAGCACAGATTATTTAGCAGAGCGGCAATGTTCTTCTCATCAATAATACATCCTGGATTGCAAGCATATACAAATGCGAAGTGGCTTCAGATAACTAAGTGGGAGTTAATGATGATGATAAACGCAACTGTCAATGGATTCAACGCAATAAGAGAAGAACTACGAGCAGTGAGGATGGTGGCGCTGCAGAATAGATATGTCCTGGACCTCCTCACAGCGATGGAAGGAGGGGTTTGTGCAAAAATAGGGCAATCATGCTGCACATTCATTCCAGCCAACGATGCAGACAATGGAACACTCACTAAAGCAGTATCTCAACTAGCCCTCATGCACTCGAAAATGGAAGAGGAAAGTAAAGGGGTAAAGAAGGATGACGCTGGTTCTCTTTCCTTTGGTCATGGATGCCGTCATGGTTGTCAGAAGGACTAAAGTTACTGGTGGGAGTAATAATATTAGGAACAGCGTTATTACTAATAATAAGGTTTTGGAAAGCAAGAAAAGCACATTCAATGGACGAGATGATCGAGATAGCCGGTATGCATACACTACTACCAGCTGACGATGCACTGCACACAGACATCATAATACAGGAAAGAGAGAGACTGCGCAGACAGATCATTGACAACCACAAGGATCCGTCGTCAATTAAAGTAGAGAATCCAAGGAACCCGAGGAGCTATATATGGTCACTTGTCTGGAATAACAAAAGTATGGAGAGTGAGAGGCGATAAGGATAAAGATGAGTTTTGTGGTCGACAAGTCGACCAGAGGGGGGACTGATGAGGGAGAGCCGGAAGACACCCTCCCCGAATTTCATCCAGACCAGGGCCTAGAAGATCACGACCCAGACACCCTCCACAAGATGAGTTTGCCTACTTACCTGACGACAGAATACCCTGGTTCAAGAACATACACCTAAGAGGAGTATGCCCACCGGTACGATCAACACCAGCCACCGTGGCCCGCGATGATATTTGCGGCATGGATGAACTCGACTAAAAACAACGATTACAATCTCCACATCGTTAGAGATGCCATGACGACATAGCCGACGGACGATAACACCTGGTCACTCACACACCAATCTACACGAAGAACATACTCAGTGCTATGACATAGCGGACTGTCACACTCACGGACGTGCATCGTTTTTATTTTTCTCATAGGCTTTCTACCTCACCGCAGAAACGCAAGATGCCTGAAGAGAGCGTGTATACGCTTTCTGATGCCTCCTCGCCACCTGTCTCTATGAGATGCTATCATGTACATCTAGTATTATATATGATGATGTGTCATTTCGCGACTGCCATACTATGGCGTATGTACTGTTACCCCTGAACTAGGCTTAAGTAGGCCGCGAGCAAGAGTCCCTAGGTCGGAGCCTCGCAAACGAAAACCCCTTTCAGGACGAAATATAAGTGCTGAACAAGCAGAACAAACCCACAGTGAGGGCCCGCAGCCAAGGCCACGATGTTGCAACTCACATACCGAAAGCCCACTGCCAAGGTTACACCTGCAAATGCTAAGCCTCCAGACACAGAACACTAAAATCAAACGCTCATAATTCTGCTCCAGCCATGGTCTCTCCACACGTGACCGAGCCGAACTGATAGAGTGCCAAGTCTATGAGACGAAGAAGCAACCAAAGTCTTGTCAGTTGCAACAACGAAGCGGCAAGATGGACACCTGCAAGGATGGGAACGACCCGCCTAAGAGCCTATGAGCAGACCTGCCCATTGTTTGCACATAACAGATGGTTGTACATTGTTGCTAATGACAGGTACACTGTAAGATGGGAACAGCAATGGTCCCAGGCTTGGGGGCTCATGGGAGAACCAATCAGAACCTAAGGGGACTCACTACTGACGCCAATCACTCACAACCAATCATCGAGGGTCCCCTTGTTGCAATTTCGAAGTAGCAATGTTAGGGACGTCCCAAGCGTACCATCTGATTTTGTTCCTTCCAATAAAAAGTTTCCATATACCTTACATATACTAACCCTACTACTCAGATAGGCAATCCTGGACGGCAATAGGTTTTTACGCTAACTTCCTGAGGTGACGCAGGTACCACGTCATACTGTAGTAAAAAGGTCTGCAAGCCATGAAGAGAGCGCATTTTGCCACCTTTCTCGCATGCATTCGAGAAACTGTTCCTGCTGTTGAAATAAACTGCAGTCTCAGCCTTGCTCCTTGCGTGTGCTAATACTCATTTTGGGGAACACGGAAGGAGTTGGGGCCTCCCAGCCCGGAGCTCCGCGGACGACTCTGCTGACTCCAGGATATTCACCCCGACAGTGTGGTGGGGTTCCATATTGGCGTCATCATGTAGGTGCTCAGGGGGTAGGCACTGTCCCCTGTGGAGATGAGATGGGTTGTCAGTGGTGTGGTTTTGTCTGTGTGAGACATGCATGCATTTGTGGGGCCATTTGTACTCACCAATGAGCCATGTGATGCAATGCCTCCTAGCTTCCAGGGCCCAGTGTAGAGGTGACATTCGGAATATGAAACTATCATGGGTAGACCCTGGATAGTTGGCATATACAGAGGTAATGATTCCCTTGGCATCACATACAACCTGCACGTTGATGGAATGCCAGTGCTTCCGATTGCGATAGATGTGATCTGTGGCGATAGGTGGATTTAGGCCCACATGGGTGCAATCGATGGCACCAAGCACTTTAGGGAAGTGTGCCACCCTGTAAAAGTCCTGGACAACAGCCTGCCTTTCTGCGGGTGTTCTGGGCATGTATATGTGCCTCCGGATTGAGGGGCGTGCAGTCATGATTGCCATCACCTGGTGTAGGCAGCGTGACTGTGTGGCCTGTGGAACGCCCCCCACTATGGCAGATGTCCACTGAAATGACCCAGTGGCCAAAACATGTAGTACATTGAGCACCTTTTCCAAGGGGCTCAGTGCTATGGAGCACAGGGTGGGTGATGTGAGGTCATCTTCCCACTCTGTAACCAGGTCTAATATGATGTGAGGTGTAATCCTATACCTGCCATAGACCAGGACATCGGGCATCCCAAAAAGGCTGGTCCAGGGTTAAAAAATGCGTGCCCTGGCTATCCTCCTCCTCCTGCGGTGTAGCACAATCACGGCTGCGAAAAATTGTACTTTCATCATAGCTGAATACGTGCGTTGGCTTTTGCGCGCACTTTTTATGCATTGTTTTTACTGCGTGGTGACGCCCATGCCAGCTTTTGCATGGCAAACATGTTTCTGGATTAGCGTGTACCTTTCCGCGTGCCGGAGAGCCCTGTTCAATTCCCTGAATACGTGTTGTTAGCGTTGCAAGTATTTTACTGTTGTACGTTGTACTTCCCACATAACACCCCCATTTACACTTGTTGTTCCCCATTCCACGTGTTCCGCCCCCTTTTTAGGTGACTGCGCTAGGCGTATGCGCCTTCGCTGGGCTTCTTGCACAAGGCAATTGTGGTGTTGCAGTGATGTGCTGGACCCGTGCGGATTCAGCACAAGTATCCGGTAAACCATGCGCAATGTATTCCATGAATCAACAAACGGGCGCTTCCGTGTGTTTTGCATGCAAGCGCCTGTTTTTCCGCGCAATTGTATTCCATGAATCAGGGCCTAAAGCTCTGCCATTTCCCCCTTCTAGCATAATTTTTAACACTTCTATACACTTTTTCCAACTTGTTTTTGCATCCGTCGAGGTCCGCAAACGTCTGATGTCATCACAGACCTTCCAGACAGTGCCACGTGCCCATGCGCTTGTATGCATGATGATGACTTGTCTGCGAAAGCGTCCGCACTTCGCGGTCAGGTCCATGTTTCGAGGACTGTTTGGAACTGCATTTTTCGACTGATCTAGGAACTTTTAAGCTCAAAATGTACCCTTGCACAGCTCCATCACCTATACTTACTCATTATCCATTAACAATCTTGTACAAAGCACATAATTGGAAGAACATTAGCAAAACTGCTATTTCTCTTAAAAATAGCATCAGCTATTGCCATCCCTCCTCCCCAAGAGCCACCACCACCAGCTGGAGGACCTACACAACAAAAAAAGCGTAGTACTTCCAAAGACAATGAAGAGGACCAAGAAGATGAGGTAGAGGAAGTGCCTACCTCCAGTACCCAGAGAGAATCATGGGTGTGGTAGTTCTTTACCACTGTTGGGCGTGTACCAAAGGCTAATGCTACCAAAGTGAAATGCACCGAGTGCAACTTTGTGCTCAGTCGCTGACTACCTGGACAGTACTCCTACGGAACCACCTCCATGCGCCACCACACCAAATCCAACCACTGCAATGCTCTGAGAAAGGTTGTTCCTTTTTCAGCAAGTAGTAGGCTGTCTTCCTCCACCTCATCTTTCTCAACCAATACTGTAACCACAAAGTCTTCATCTGTGGGACACAAAATCCCAGCAGCAACCTTGCAAGCAATAAAAGAGGCTGTTGATCCATATCTTTGGAAGACAACAGTCCTCTGTATATACTGCAACACACCACTCTGCAGGGGGAAGCAATTTCGACATGCCTTTGAAGCTGTAATCAAGGAGCATGAGAAACACTGGCCACTACCTTAGAAGTAACAGACGCGCAACATCTTCCACTGTCCACCTTACCCTCCACATTAGTACTTGGTGCCTCTTCCCTCATTTCCTGTCTCACCTTACGTTCTAACCTCTCCTGCAAACATTTTTTTTAAAACAACTTTAGGAACCACCTTTTACAGTTAAAAAATTAAACTTTAAAAAAATCTTATAGACTCCATCTACTTTACATTTCTCAGTAAAGTACATAGGCTCAATACGTTTTTCCAACATTTCCATTAGGAATTTGTGTTATGCTAATCAGAATAATGTGATGTTCATCCCCCGTTCCAGGTTCCAGAACAGGGGATAACAGCCCGGCAGCCCAAGTTATCGGCCCAAGCAAAGTGTGTCTGTGTGCGCCCTGATGTCTGCGGGCTTCGGTGCATTATAAATAAATAAATAACGTGGGCTCTGGACCATTATCCGCCATTGCAGCCCCTGCAATGGGGGATAAAGGCCATTAGCACCCCTGGTTCCCAAAGCGGGAACCCGGGGTGCTAGAAAATGAATCTTTCTTCCTACAGCAGGACGCTGCAAGGAAAATCTTTTTCCAAGATGGCCACCATGGAAAGAGAAGGCAGGGCTCCTTACAGAGCCCCTCTTGCCTTTCCATAGCAGCCTGCTGAACCCTATGGACATATTACCACGAGCACATGTTATTCCCTTTCAAACCTATCCTACCTTTGAATAACTTTAACACATAGCCGGTCCCTGGTGGATATGGCCACTTTAACACCATTTTTTGTCCCTCGCGGCTATGGCCAGTAGCCAGATTGTCTGCATCATGACCTTATACAATGACTCGGACAACCGGGCCACTGCCCATGGCCAAAGGCTATACCTCAGTCACCAAAGGTATATCATTATTTTTTGTGCCTACATTATGACACTTGTCAAAAATAAAACACATGCACATTTGCCAAACCATGCGTTAAATGTCCTTGCCAATCCTCTTTACATGAGTTTTCTTGAAATCTGCCCATGTATTATTTTTTCAAAAGTGTCAAAATGTATGTACATACAATAGTCACATAACTTAGCCCTCACTTCACAAAATCCATTCAGTCTTTACACAAACATTGAAGGTTGGGTCTGTAATCTTTCTCAAAGCTTTTGTCCACATTTGTCAAATGGCAACAAGGTTATAAGCCATCTAAAATGTTGAGCCCCCCCCTCTAATTTCTCCCGATCTTGAAAAAATCCCACCAAACTTTAGAAAAACATTTATATCTTGATCTTAAATTTTTATGCACACTTTTGTGTAGATTTCTCAAATAGCACCACATTTATAAGCCTTTACATTATTTTGGGACCCCCCCTTTAATTTTGCCCCCTTTTGTCAGAATCCCACCAAACTTTGCAAAACCATTCAGAATTAGGTCTAGAATAAAATTCTAAAATTACATGCAGTTTCATTGAAGTGTCCGCGAACACCACAGGACTGTCCCATGATATCTGGAGTGTTCGCAGACTTTTGGGGATTAAATCCACCTGTGTTTTGGCTTCTTATGGCCATATCCCATCCCATCCTCATCCCCCCCACCTTCACAGAGATTGTTTGTTGAGTTTGACAAGTGCAATGTTGCATTTTTTTTCTTTTCGTCGTGGTGTCTGCAGACACTGCCAAAAGTCTGTGAATCCAAAATGGCAGGAGTTTCAGGAAAAAAGACACATTTCACGTTTTTCTGCATCCAATCAGCGAGTGTGCCTGATGTCCGTGGACTTCAAGTCGCCTGATTGGCCAATCAGATGACAGTCCACGGCCCGAACAGGGAAATGGACCCGCGGACCGAACCAAGATATCACAATTTTTTTTTTACTTACGTTTAGCCTGTTTTAAAGAAAACTACTGGGCGGATTTACACCAAATTTACAAAAGTATGCTTTCGGGACCTAGCTGCCACTCCTGCCTCTAATTTGCTGAACATCCGTCCAGCAGTTTGGGCTGTAGGCGTGAGCAAAGATTTTCCCATTATGTGTATGAAAAAAAAGAATTTTCGGACCCCCCCCTATAAATTTGCCCCCTTTCATGAAACCTCACCAATCATTGCAGAAAAATGCAGAGTGGGCCAAATACGTTTTTTGCAAAGTTTTGTGAGGATTCATCCAGGGGGAGCGAAGTTATAAGCCGCCCAAAAAGTGCTCATCCCATGGGTTTAGCAACTTGACCATAACTACTGGGCCGCTACCGCAGGCCCAGTAATATATAAAATGTTGGTGGGGGCATTCCGCGCTCTGCCAATTATTTACACAAATACTGGACGGAGTTCCACCAATCCAACAAAAGGAAGATCTTCAACTCCTTGTGATGCTTCTCAATTAAATTAGAAGGAAATCCGTCAAGTGATGTAGGCTGTGCACCTGTTTCAATTAATGCATATTTTCTCTGTGTGAAAACCAATACAAAACCAATACCCATTTGTATGGATATTTTAAGAACATTCAAACCAACTATGGTTCAAGATTGAATTGCAATCATCAATTGCTACTGCTACAGAACATGTTTTTTAATTTCACTTTGTTTCCCTTACTATTAGTGTGCAATATGCAAGTGACAATAGACCCCATCGACCATATCTAACATTAGATGGTGGACCCCCCAATACAATGGAGAGAATTTAAAGAATACTGGGGAAACTATGTAGGAACAATTGAAAATGAAAATGTCACAAAAGCTAAAAAGAAAAAAAATACTTTTGCACTCCTTAGCTCCAGAGAGGGACAGCATTTACAGAGAGTTACCCCCATTGAGAATAGGTGAGGTGAACAAATTTGATGAATATGAACAAGTGCTTAAGAGCCTATATATATATATATACTATCATCTAAAGATTATTGTGGCGGTGAATAGGTAGTACTTCCATACCAGGAAGCAAGAAGTGTCTAATATGTGGATGAATATGTTAGTGCGCTCAAAACGTAATTTATTTATTTATTTATTTATTTATTCTAGAGCTCCGGGAACCCGTGGGCATCAGGGCGCGGACATTAACACAAGCAATATGAACGTAAAAGACAAGGCATGGAGAATTGTTTGCGAGAGAGATGGCAGATGGCAGATGGCAGTTACTTGAATGTTTGAGAGATTTCCTGAATGCTCTTAGCTTGGGTTCTGCTCTCACAGCAATAGGCAAGGAGCTCCAAAGGCTAGCTTTGTTTACTGGGACGGAGGTTCCCATGCCACTTGCATACTTGTAGCTCAAGCTAACAGATCTGCGTTTTGGTAGATGATCTTAGGGTTTTGGATGGGTAATAACGAGGTATTAATGATTTGAGGTAGGTTGGGGCAGAAGAATACATGCATTTGCGGACCACTGTTCCTGCTTTAAAGTTGATACGCTCCTGAATCAGCAGCCAGTGTAGGTTCCTGTTAGGCAGAAACCTGTGCAGTTCCCTCTGGGACCACTGCAAAAAGTTTAAGACTACAGGAGTTCGCAGTAAACCTAATTGGTAGCAGTCTGCACCACCCAGATTTACCTGGTAGCTGTGGCTGAGCAGTCAGTATATGGAGTATACAAGATAGGGCAATTTACACAGTAGAACAAGCAGACACGGATCAGAGCTTGGGTGTAAAGACATATAATTATTTATTTTAAAACACATCTATGAAAAACAAACTGGCACTAATATGGCAAACCACTTCAATCACAGTTACTATAAGTATATATCAATCCCATAACAATATTTCGACAAGTCTAGGTTCAAAGACACCACTTATTTGCAGACAGAGGTGAGTGCTTAACCTAGATGGCACTCTAGTATTCGTTAGAGAGGGAGAGAAAAAAAGGCAGGGTATGAAACCAACTCAGTACCAACACTTTTACGAAGCAAATGCAAAGCAAGCAAGGCAGGGTCTACTGTAGATCACAAAGTTCAGAGGCCAGGCCCACTCGGAGAGAGGCAAGGCGGTATGTCCCAAAAGTATCACAGTGGAAATGCACTTCAAGTCTTTGTAGCAAAATGTCATAGAAAGGTTGGACCAGTTTTAGAACAAAAGTTAAGAAGGTCTGGAGGCGACCCAGTGGAGAGGTAAGGATTTAAGAAACCTCACGCTAACCGTCACAAGGGAAGCCAGGTGGACACAGTACCTTGAAAGTGAAGAGACAGCTCCGGCGGGGGCAGTTGTTCCTGGTGGTGGATGCAAGTCGGGGCTTTGCCAGAAGAAGAGATGATCTCGTCGTAGAGGAAAGTTGAAGATCGTTGCACCACCAGGGAAGAGACAAGTGCTCAGTCACAAGGCACCACCTTTTTGGTTGCGGTACAGTGGTTAGTGGCTATCCGGTTGCCGGGGTGCTCAGCATGGGCAATTCGACCACTAGACGTCCTGGAAGCAAAGAAAAAGTAAGGGACTGGTTGTTCCCACCAGTCAAAGGGAAGAAGACTCTCCAGGAGGGAGATCTCCTCTGTCGTTGGGAAGTGGTGAGTCGATTCAGCAGGGCTCCACCGCAGGTGTCGTCGTTGCAGGTCGGCTCAGCTTTACCCTCGTCGGATTCTTAGGTCTTGTGGCGACTTCTCTAGTTCCAGTCCCAAAAGCCCTGCTTTTATGCAGAAAACCCCCATTCATTCAGCCTAGCTGTCAATCAAACATGCTAAGTGGGGATTCCAAGATGGCCACCGATACCAGGTAGACGTGTGTCGACGGCGCTCCTGTCCCTTCAATCTTTGTGGCGGTTCCACCACCCCCCTACGCGTTGGAGAGCGGAGAGCCGGGGCGGCTTGGACCCCCCCACACTTGGAAGCGGCCGTGGATAGCGGCAGAGTTCGTCAACCCGATATACACCTGAATCCCGCGGGCCTGAGGGGCCTTGCGTACGAACGCGGGAAGGGAACGGCGTCCCCGCTCCCGCTTCCCCCCATGCAGTGGAAGTAGCAGAGCAGTATAGGGGGAGCGGTCGGACCCCCGTTGTATTGGAACCCCCCCTCATTCCATCCATCCTCGACGAGGGTAGAGGGCAGGAGCCCCCCCTCCCATCCCTGAAGCTGCTCTACGCACACGGAGTGCATCGCAGAACCTCGCCGGCAGCATCGAAGGGCCTGCCTGACCCTGTCTTCAAGGGTGCCTGACTCCCGCATGCCGGGCGCCGCGCGGCACGAAAGCGAGGCTGATCCTCGCTCGAAGCAGTGTAAAACTGCATTCATCCGCCGGTAGGTGGAACCGCCGGTGGCCAGCACGAAGGCCACACAAAGGCCTGTTCCTGCGCCTGTGCCCCATTCCATCCATCCTCGCCGAGGGTAGAGGGCTGGAGCCCCCCCTCCCATCCCTGAAGCTGCTCTACGCACACGGAGTGCATCGCAGAACCTCGCCGGCAGCATCGAAGGGCCTGCCTGACCCTGTCTTCAAGGGTGCCTGACTCCCGCATGCCGGGCGCCGCGCGGCACGAAAGCGAGGCTGATCCTCGCTCGAAGCAGTGTAAAACTGCATTCATCCGCCGGTAGGCGGAACCGCCGGTGGCCAGCACGAAGGCCACACAAAGGCCTGTTCCTGTGCCTGTGCCCCCATTCCATCCATCCTCGCCGAGGGTAGAGGGCAGGAGCCCCCCCTCCCATCCCTGAAGCTGCTCTACGCACACGGAGTGCATCGCAGAACCTCGCCGGCAGCATCGAAGGGCCTGCCTGACCCTGTCTTCAAGGGTGCCTGACTCCCGCATGCCGGGCGCCGCGCGGCACGAAAGCGAGGCTGATCCTTGCTCGAAGCAGTGTAAAACTGCATTCATCCGCCGGTAGGCGGAACCGCCGGTGGCCAGCACGAAGGCCACACAAAGGCCTGTTCCTGCGCCTGTGCCCCCATTCCATCCATCCTCGCCGAGGGTAGAGGGCAGGAGCCCCCCCTCCCATCCCTGAAGCTGCTCTACGCACACGGAGTGCATCGCAGAACCTCGCCGGCAGCATCGAAGGGCCTGCCTGACCCTGTCTTCAAGGGTGCCTGACTCCCGCATGCCGGGCGCCGCGCGGCAAGAAAGCGAGGCTGATCCTCGCTCGAAGCAGTGTAAAACTGCATTCATCCGCCGGTAGGCGTAACCGCCGGTGGCCAGCACGAAGGCCACACAAAGGCCTGTTCCTGCGCCTGTGCCCCCATTCCATCCATCCTCGCCGAGGGTAGAGGGCAGGAGCCCCCCTTCCCATCCCTGAAGCTGCTCTACACACACGGAGTGCATCGCAGAACCTCGCCGGCAGCATCGAAGAGCCTGCCTGACCCTGTCTTCAAGGGTGCCTGACTCCTGCATGCCGGGCGCCGCGCGGCACAAAAGCGAGGCTGATCCTCGCTCGAAGCAGTGTAAAACTGCATTCTTCCGCCGGTAGGCGGAACCGCCGGTGGCCAGCACGAAGGCCACACAAAGGCCTGTTCCTGCGCCTGTTACGCGCATGGGAGCGCGGCGTGGCCACCCCTCTGCTCAAATTAAACCTCCCCGACCGCCTTCCGCAAAGTCCGAGGCAAGCTATCGCAAGCAAGTATCCAAATACCCCCATTCATACTAGGTGAACCCACTGTAAGTACTTTGCCCCTGTCCTTGTTCCTTTTCTGACATTGCAATGATACGACTCCACCTCAGTCGCCTTTACCTGTACTCCATTTTCTACATGGACCGTCATTTCAAGGAGTATAATCACGCATGCCAGTACCGGGGACACTACTGTAGGCATGTACTCTGAGCCACTATTATTTGAATGTGTTTCATGCCTCCCTTGAAACTCTCGAACCTTAGAATATCATAAGTATTTTGTGCCTTATGCTCGCTAGTAGACCCCCTTATAACTGTATTGTGCCTAAGATCGCTTACAGATCATTTCAATTGTGTTGTGCCTTAAGGTCGCTTTCAGACCATTTCAATTGTGTTGTGCCTTATGGTCGCTTACAGACCTTTTCAATTGTGTTGTGCCTTAAGGTCGCTTTCAGACCTTTTCAATTGTGTTGTGCCTTATGGTCGCTTACAGACCATTTCAATTGTGTTGTGCCTTATGGTCGCTTACAGACCTTTTCAATTGTGTTGTGCCTTATGGTCGCTTTCAGACCATTTCAATTGTGTTGTGCCTTATGGTCGCTTACAGACCTTTTCAATTGTGTTGTGCCTTAAGGTCGCTTTCAGACCTTTTCAATTGTGTTGTGCCTTATGGTCGCTTACAGACCATTTCAATTGTGTTGTGCCTTATGGTCGCTTACAGACCTTTTCAATTGTGTTGTGCCTTAAGGTCGCTTTCAGACCATTTCAATTGTGTTGTGCCTTATGGTCGCTTACAGACCTTTTCAATTGTGTTGTGCCTTAAGGTCGCTTACAGACCTTTTCAATTGCGTTGTGCCTTATGGTCGCTTACAGACCATCTCAATTGTGTTGTGCCTTATGGTCGCTTACAGACCTTTTCAATTGTGTTGTGCCTTAAGGTCGCTTTCAGACCATTTCAATTGTGTTGTGCCTTATGGTTGCTTACAGACCTTTTCAATTGTGTTGTGCCTTAAGGTCGCTTTCAGACCATTTCAATTGTGTTGTGCCTTATGGTCGCTTACAGACCTTTTCAATTGTGTTGTGCCTTATGGTCGCTTACAGACCATTTCAATTGTGTTGTGCCTTATGGTCGCTTACAGACCTTTTCAATTGTGTTGTGCCTTAAGGTCGCTTTCAGACCATTTCAATTGTGTTGTGCCTTATGGTCGCTTACAGACCTTTTCAATTGTGTTGTGCCTTATGGTCGCTTACAGACCACTTCAATTGTAATATACCCTCTGGTAGCCCACTGACCACTTCAACGGTGCTGTGCCTTAGGGCGCTCAAATTGTATTGTGCCGTACCTGACTTGGGTCACGTCTAATCTAGGTTTACCACTGCCCTGGGTGACAGCCTGCGACTACGCTAATCTAGGGCTGCCCTGACCTTTGCATTCCAGCCATTGGGTTATCCCTATCTAGGTGCCGAGGCTTCCAGCCATACCATAGCATCCTCACCCCCTTCCATTATCTCACCAGGCCCACTCAAGCAGACCCTAACTTGTCCCTCTCAACAAGCTCATAGGGAACCTATTCTGGCAGCCAGCACCACCATCATTATAATCAGCGTGCGCCTTCTATTGCACCTCCTCCTAACCACATACCTTGCCCCATTCACTCAACCACCCAAGTCAACCTCTCCTACCTTTGAGGTTAATATCCTGGCCTGCCCCTACCTACGTGACCCAGCGTCACCCACCATGACTTTGACACCCTCAACGAGTCCTTCAGCAACTTCCGTTGACGCTCACCACCCCTGCAACCAGATTAACCAATACCTTAATGACCCTGCTCTCTGGCTCAAACACTTTGCCACTAAACCAACCCCTAACCAACCTTGCCTCCTTACTCTCAGGAACAAGAGACTAGGCACCAGATTCCGTATTCGTCCTTCCCGCACCTACACCACTAAGCAAGCCCCACACACACCACCCAGCCCGCCTTCGCCCTCTGCCACTTGCAAAACTAAGACCACAGGGGTTAAATTGCCTGTGTTCAAGGGTGCCCTCATCAATGCTAGATCCCTCACAGCACACGCTCTTGACATAGCCGACCTTATCACTACTGCCAACCTTGACTTCATTGCCATATCCGAAACCTGGCTACATGCCGCCTCTGGCCCTTCTCTATCCTTGGCCTTACCGCCTGAATATGGCATTACACGCTGTGACCGCTCTTCTGCCCATACTAGAGGCGGTGGCGTGGCATTCATCCACAAAAACTCCCTTGACCTAAGAGTGGTATCCGACTCCAAACTCGAATCAGCTGAACTGCTGACAATCAAATTACTACTAACTCCTAACCAAACGGCCACCCTTCACCTTATCTACAGGCCCCCAGGGCCGGCACCCACCTTTGTCAGTGAAATTTCCACTCTTCTTCTTGACAATACAAAAAACAACTCCCAAACAATAATCTTAGGTGACCTCAATCTTGGTCGCGGCGACCCTAAGGATCCTGTAGCAACTGAGTATGCTCTTACTGACCTTGGCCTTACCTTGTACTTACAAGAACCGACCTATATTAAAGGCAGGACCATTGATTGGTTAGCCGGCTCCAACTTCAACATCCAGGTCCTCAATAACTCCCCTTGCTTATGGTCTGACCATCACATCATAACATTTAACATTGAAGCTTCCCCGCGAGCCCCAACACCTATAGCCCCAGCCCTCCCCACCCGCAATAAAAAAAATATAACAAGAGAACATCTCCTCCCACTGTTACTCCCCTCTCTTAATGCGGCGACCAACGCCTGCTCTGATCCCACCTCCCTTGCAGACATCTACAACCAAACAATGCTCACGCCCATTGACACCTTAGCACCAATTAAACTTAGAAAGGTTAAACCACGAGCACACCTCAACTCATGGTTCACTCCACAGCTAAGAATCCTTCGCAAGGACAAACGCTGCGCGGAAAACCAGTGGAAAAGCCACCCATCTGATGAGCATAAAGACGGCTTCCTCCTGCCTCCCTCATTTATAAAGACGCCATCATCATTGCTAAAAAAGAATCGCTTAATAATCGTATCACACAAGCCGACTCTAATTCCAAGGAACTCTTTAGAGTCCTAAAAGAGCTTGAAACCCCAGTATCCCCGCCAGACACTTGCACAAAAGACAGCAAATGGTGTGCTAACATTCAAGCAGCCCTCCTAAACAAAATCTCTATGCTCCAATCTAAAATAAAAGATAAGCAGGACTGCCTGAGGCGTGACAACCGCTCATCCTCCCCCACTAGGCCCACCCTCTCCAACTTTGCCAACATCAAACCCTTCACCTTCGTACCTCTCACTATCATCGAAGTAGAAAATATCATCCTCAGGATGAAACCTTCCAACTGCCAAGGTGACCCGTGCCCAGCTCCCATCATTAAGGACTCCGCCCATGACCTAGCCCCATTCATTACAGCCTTCATTAACTCTTCCTTTGAAACAGGTATTGTCCCGGACAACCTTAAAGACGCCTGGGTGATCCCGCTACTAAAAAAACCTTCCCTTGACCCAAGCATACCTACGAATTTCCGACCTATTACTACATTACCATTCCTGCTGAAGATACTGGACCGTGCAGCTTACCTGCAGATCCAAAACTACCTTGAATCAAACAATCTGCTAGGTCTACGACAATCCGGATTTCGGCCCAGACACGGGACCGAAACGGCTCTATTAGACCTAAAAACCCAGATCGAAGTCCTGAAGGACAAGGGCAAATTAGCAATGCTATTACTCCTCGACCTTTCCGCCGCATTTGATTTGGTTAACCACCAGATCCTTTGCAGGCACCTCCACTCTGCTGCCAACTTCTCTCCCTCCGCAGCGGCCTGGATCAAATCCTCCCTGAGCAACAGATCTATGAGGGTCTTTGCACCCTCCGCTGCCGCAGCTCCCTCCCCTATTCATTGCGGTGTTCCTCAGGGCTCTTGCGTGTCTCCTACCCTTTACAATATCTTTACGAAACCACTCTTCGATGTGCTCGATTATCTGGGTGTCTCCTACACCAACTATGCGGACGACACCCAGATACTCATTCCCATCTCGGGTGATTATCTTGCTGACACCAAGGCCCTCAATGACGTCTACTTGGTCATCCAAGCCTGGATGGCCCAGCACCAGCTATGTCTGAACGACGATAAGACGGAGCTACTTATTCTGGGTACTTCACAACGCCTGAGCAAACTGGAGCCATCCTATCAGTCATTCATCATAGACGGCAACTCCATACAAGTCTCGAGAGACACCAAAACACTAGGCTTTTACCTGGATTCCACCTTTTCCTTGTCAAGACAAACTAATGCAGTCAGATCCACCTCCGCCTACACGTGCAAACTCATTTCAGCCTTCAGACCTTTCCTCACCACTTACAATAGCGTCACACTAGCGAGAACACTTATCACGGGAAAAATAGATTACTGCAGTGCCCTATATCTAGGCACCAGCCAAGAAAACCTGTCCAAACTCCAAACCACCCAGAACAATGCAATTTGAGCGGCTCTGAACATCCCTCGTAACCACCACATCTCAGAAGCCAGAGCTAGTCTTAAGTGGTTACCCGTGAAGCAGAGAATTTCCCTAAAAACGCTTGCCCTCACGCACAAATGCCTAGCCAACAAGGCTCCGATCTATCTCTGCAGTCGGCTTTCGCGCCACTCCACTGCCCGACCACTAAGAATTGCTCAGACTCACTGCCTTACTATCCCTAGGTTTAAGTTCCAAAAAGCGGGAGGCACTAGCTTCCCTGTCCTAGCCTCCAAACTTTGGAACACCCTCCCCGCTGCCATCAGAGCTGAAGACTCCTTCAACGCCTTCAAGAATAAAACCAAATCTTGGCTCTTTGACCAGCAATAGCTGTGTCAGACATCGGTCCTACTTACCCAACCCGCCTGTTCCCCTGCACGATTTCCGGTCTGCTACCTTTCCCAACTACCTCAGGGATACTTCCTCTGCAGAGCCTAGGGACACTGTACCATGTGTAAGATATGTAATTATTAAGTTTGTTTATTATGCTGTATTGTTATACTTTTTTGTAATTTATCTCCCTGTATGTTCTTTTCTTGCAACCCTGTACAAATTGCGCCCTGATGCCTGATGGTCTGCGCGTTATAAATAAACAAATACAAATACAAATACAAATACCGACCAGCAAGCAACGGGATCGGCGCGTCTCTGCGCCCCCCGGGGGGCCGCGGCAGTCGGACCCGGCCGCAAGGAGGAGGGACATCGGCGGCCCCTGGGGAGCCACGCGGCCAGTGGACGAAGACACGGCGATGCCCATCACCGGGGCCCCAGGCGAACGCCGACCCTCCCCGAGGCAGTGGAGCAGCCTGAACTGACGGCAGCTGGAGGCGCGGCACCGAAAGGCAGTAAGCGGCGGGGGGTGTGGGGCTCGGTCCGCGTTGGCCCCTCGGGTTGGGCACGGCTGCGGAGGGGAGGCCTCTACTCTCGGCACGGAGGACCCCCCACCTACGGCATTGTCAGGGGGTGCCCGGGACTGAGGATCGCCCCCTTGGAGACGACGCAGAATGGGGGCACCGGGGACTAACATCTGCCCCCCCACCCTGGCCACACGCTGAGACACCGGGGTGCCCGGGCCTGACACCTGCTCCCCCCCAGCATAATACAGAGCGCGCCAACGCGCCGACAAACGGTTGGGATCAGGGCTGAGACGTGCTCCCCCTGGCATAAGGTTGGCCTAGCCTGGCTGATAGCGAACTCAGGAGAAGGGGGCAGACGGGGCCCCGGTCCCGCAACCATGGCAGCCAAAAACAAAAGCAAGGGGAACAAAGGGGGACAACCCCAGGGGGAGGCCTCCGGCCACATTATAACTCTGTGGGCAAGCAAAGATGCAGCTGACGGCCGAGGGACCACACAGGGGGGAACCGTGGAGCCGGAGCACACGGAGACCTCGGAAGCGGCCGGATCGATCTCGCGGCAGGACTTGCGCGGGGAGCTGCTCTCACTTCAAGTGTCACTGGGGAAGACATTCCAAGAACAATTTCAGCTGATCCGCTCGGACATTAATCAAGCAATGGCGGAAATCAAACAAGAAGTGACTCAGCTGGGGGAGAGAACTGATATAGTGGAAAAAGGCCTGCAAGAGGTAGGCAGGGAAGCCACAGAGAACAGCGAAGCAATCGAGAGGCTCGACATGGCAACGCGGAACTTGGAAATTAGAATGGAAGACATGGAAAACAGGTCCCGCAGGATCAACATCAGGCTGAAATTTCTGCCAGAAACGATACAAGATGGGGACCTGAAGGAGGCGGTTCAAGGGATATATGCAGAGCTGTTGGGGGAGCCCTCGCCTGACCGGATCGAGCTGGACATGGTCCACAGGGTTGGATTCCTCAACAAGAACGCTAAGTCTAGGCCGTGGGATGTTTTAGCCGCATTTACAAGATATGCTCAAAAAGAAGCAGTTCTCAGGGCCGCCAGACAAAAAGAGCCGATCACCTTCAACGACAAATGCATTGAACTGTACCAAGACCTGGCTAGCAGCACTCTGCTCAAAAGGCGACAATGGGCACCACTCACTGCCAAACTGAAGGAAAAGGGGATCAGGTATAAATGGACCTTCCCCTTCGGCTTAGTCTTTGAGTGGGCTGGCTCCCAGAGGCGGATAACCACGATGCAGGAGTGGGCGGACATACTCCATTTGGATCTATAGATCGGGACTTGCACGAGGGCCGGAGGGTGGCGGGCCCAAATGGCTCACAGGAGGCAGGCGGCGGAGCACGACCCAGGCCATGGGAATGGTCGATGGCAGGCGAGGGGAAAAGGAGGAGACCCGCACGGCGAAGGCTCCCCGGGGGGGCAATGGAGCCTACAGAGGAGGAAAGTCTCAGGAACAAGGAGGACTGACTTGATGTTCGACTGATCTTAGGGGGTGGTGGACAATAAAAAGGTTGTATTGGAACACGAGGAGAAGAGAAGGAGCTGCGAGCAAACATCATGGGATCTCTAAGAGCAAGGGAGGCTAGAGAGGAAGGGAGGGAGGCGGGAAGGCCTAATGTTAAGGCCACTGGGGATTGGGAGGGGGGTGGGGGGAAGGGGGCTGGCGGGGGGGTTCTTTCTCAGGTGCTGTCCAAGGGGCGAAGTAAAAGTGGTTCACGACTCAGAGGAACTAGAGGAGTGCAAACATGGGGAGGAGAGGATGGGACAAGGGGCCTTGATAGGCGAGAGCGCCAGTTTCTTTACAATTCAAATGGGTAACACATAATGTCAGGTGCCTCAATACTCCGCAGAAGAGAAAACAGTTGGAGCAATTCACATAGCGGGGTAAACCAGACTTTCTGGGGCTGCAAGAAACGCATCTAATCCGGAAAGATCAGAGCCGCCTGAGGCCGAGAGGGTTTGACCAGGTATTTCAGGCGTCCGGGCCCACGAAAGCGGGGGGGGGGGTTGGCGCTGGCTATCAGAGGCACTGTGAATTTTCGCATGGAAGACACCCTAAAAGATAAAGAGGGCAGATTTGTACTTGTGAAAGGCAAAATCGCAGAGGAGTTCTTCACAATAGGGGTCATTTATGCGCCTAACACGGGGCAGGACCACTTCTTCCGCGACCTTATGGGGAGAATAGGCGACTGGGCAAGGGGCCAGATAGTCATAATGGGCGACCTTAACATTGCATGGGACAAAGCTAAGGATAGATCAGGAGCACCTAGGAATCGAGGGGGTGGGGCTTTGGCCTCGGCCGAGCTAAGGGACAAAGTGGCGAACATGGGTATGAGAGATGTCTGGAGGGAACTGAAGGGGGACGCAGACGGCTACACCTTTCTCTCCGAGGTCCACGGGACACAATCTAGAATTGACTATATCTGGGTCTCGGCCAACCTGGTGGGTAGAGTTAAGGAGGTGGAGGTGGGGCCCCTGGGAATAGCTGATCACAAAATACTGTCAATGCAGCTGGAACTGGGAGTGAGGAGAGGGGGATTATGGGGCTGGAAATACCCGGAACACTTACTAAGAGACCTTTTGGTAAGGGAGGAGATAGAGGACAAGATGAGAGAGTTCTTCAATAACAACAAGAGAGGGGACACGGGAGAAGGTACAAGATGGGATGCATTCAAGGCTACGATGAGGGGAGAAATCATTGCAGCCAAGGCACAAAGACAGAAACGAACGGCTCCAGGCACTGGAGTCCCGGCTGGAGGCAGAGGTCGAGGAGGCGAGGGGTAGAGTGGCAACGAATCCCAGTAGGTCCAATCAGAGGGACTACAGAAGGGCAGTGGGACAGCTATGGGTCCTCCGTACTAAAAAGGCAGAGGGAGCCCTACTCTTCGTGCGGCAAAAATTCTATGCCAGGGGGAACAAGGCCGATGTGCTGCTGGCCCGCCTCCTTCGTGGGGCCGCCTCAAGGAATACAATCACGGCGTTGAACTCAGACATGGGGGGTAGGGTCACTCGAACAGAAGATGTTCGAGAAGCCATGGCTGAATTCTACGAGACCTTATACACATCACAACACCCCTGCGACCAGGCCCAGGAAACATTCTTGCAGGATGTTACCTTGTGCACACTAGAGGAGGAGGCCCAATCCAGCCTTCAGCAAGACATAACGGAGGAGGAGGTAGGGGGTCATCCGGAAGCTACCCGCAGGGAAAGACCCGGGCCCGGATGGGTTCTCAGCGTCCTTCTACAAGACCTTTGCGGGGGTGTTGGTACCACAGTTGACCTACCTCTTCAACTCCTTTAAAGATAGCGGCCACATCACTCCATCTATGAAAGAAGCCAAGATCTCCCTGATTCTGAAGGCGGGAAAGGACCCTCTCGAGAGATCCTCCTACAGGCCAATAGCGCTTATTAATGTCGACGCCAAAATATACACTAAAATCCTAGCGAACAGGCTTGAAGGGCTCCTCCCGGATCTGATCCACCAAGATCAGGCGGGATTTGTGAAGGGGAGGCAGACAGCAGATAATATCAGAAGGGTGGCCCATCTAGTGGAAAAAGCAGAAAAGACCGGCACCCCGGCAGTACTGCTTTACCTAGATGCGGAAAAAGCGTTCGACCGGGTGGAGTGGTCCTTCCTCTTCAGGGTCATGGAAAAAATGGGGCTGGGAGGCGCCTATCTTCAGATGGTTAAGGTGAACTATGAGGGGCCTCGGGCGAGGGTAGTGGTCAACGGAACCCTAACTAGAGCGTTCCAACTCCAACGGGGCACAAAGCAGGGCTGTCCATTATCGCCCCTGCTTTACGCGATCTATCTGGAACCCCTCCTACAGGCAATCCGGGAATCGGAAGGGATTCAGGGGATACCGTTTGGGGGGAAACAGCACAAGGTGGTAGCCTTCGCAGACGATATGCTGCTTGCCCTGACCAACCCCATAGCATCGAGTGAGCGATGCAGGCTATTACTAGAGAACTTCGGCACAGCATCCAGCCTGCGCATTAACATGCACAAGTCCGAATTAATGGATCTGACGCTGTCAAGGGAGGAGAGGGAGCAATTAAGAAGGTCAACGCCCTTTGCCTGGCGCCCGGGCGGAATCACATACTTGGGGGTGAGAATCACTCCGACTCTTGGGGGGTGGTATGGGGCGAACTATCCTCCTCTTTTGCAGAGAATCAAAAAGGATCTCATTAAGTGGAGGAACCTCTGAATTTCCTGGCTGGGGAGGCTGGAGGCAATAAAATGGTTACTCTCCCGAGACTCCTTTACTTCTTCCAGGCTATCCCCCAGGCAGTTCCGGCCAGCTTCTTCAAGGAGCTCCGGTCGATAACGAACGAGTTTATATGGGAGGGGAAAAGGGCAAGGATCAGCAGACAGCTGCTTATGGCACCAAGAAGGGGTGGAGGACTTCCCAACTTCCGTCAATACTACGAGGCAGCCCAGCTAAGGGTGATTAGGGAATGGCTTCGGGAAGGGGAGGGAAAACACTGGGTCAAGATGGACAGAGCAGTCACACAGCATGCATTGGGGGAGGTCCTGTGGCTACCCAAACACCATCGGCCAGGCCATATGTACTTGAGCTCTATCACCAGGTTGGTCGCGGACAATTGAGACAGACTGGTCCAACGTAAGGAAATCACAATTTATCCATCCCCATTTACTCCTATCTTCAATAATAAGGACTTTACCCCCGGGCTGGAGGGAGGGGCATTCAGGAAATGGCGGGACGGAGGCTGCCGGTGGGTGCGAGATATGTTCATAGGAGGGGAAATTAGCACTTTCCTGGAGTGCAAAAGGGACTTCGCAGTGGGGGAGGGCGAAAGGCTGAGATACGCTCAATTGCGGCATTGGCTCCTACACCCCACGAATAGGGAAGCGGCCATCAGACCGCCAACTCCTTTTGAGAAATTCTTGATGACCAATGATGGCTCGAAGGCTCGAAGGGCCTCATCTCGCAGCTCTACAAGATCCTGGATGACGCAACCCCTAGGCCGCAAGGGGCGTATATGGGAAGATGGGAAAGTATACTGGGCAGGGAAATAGAGAAAACGGAATGGGAAAAGCTATGGAGGAAAATCCCCAAATTGGCGAGAGCCTCGCAAACCCGGGAAACATGGTACAAGATATTGTACGGGTGGCACTACACTCCGGCTCACCTGCATAGGATTTACCCAGAGTCATCAAGAACTTGCTGGAGGGGATGCGGCCAGGAGGGGACTGCGGGACACATCTGGTGGAGATGCCCAAAAATAGCCCCGTTCTGGGAAGACATCAAACAGGCAATGGAACAAGCGTTTGGGGCAAAGGGAGGCATACCCCCGGAATGGTCTCTACTAGGAATAAAGCCAGCAACAACGATAGGCGGCCCAAGGGGTAGGGAGAGGGCGAGGGTGATGCTCACTCTGGCGGCAATGACAATCATCGCGCAAAGATGGAAAGGCGCAAGTGGCCCAATGTTCCAAGACTGGCTACGTAAAGTTTGGGAACTAGTTGCAATGGAATGGGCCTCCTATGCGATGAACAACCCAATACAGGACTTTGCAAGTGAGTGGGGGGAGGTCCTTACCTTTCTCAGGGATGACTTTAGGATTGGCTGGCGCCCACAAAGCTTGAGACTCCTGGACCTGGAGTGACTCCGATTAAACGCTTGGATAGGACGATTAACCACACGATTTTGCACCAGCACCGAGGGGGAGAGGGTAGGGAGGGGGGATTTCTTTGGGGCTTGTTACATTGTTGAAAAATTCAATAAAGAGAATTTTAAAAAAAAAAAACATGCTAAGTGGTGAGCGGGGCAGCTCACCACTTGGGCCAATCACACTAGAGTGCGACTTGAGTTGGCAAGGCAACTCAGTCCAGGGTGCCTAAACCCCCTCCCGCACCCCCTGTGGTACCCAGACAGAATGGCACCACTCTGGAGGGCTTCTGTGCAGAAGCCCGCCAAAAGTGGAACAAAGGGCTCAACCTTTGGGTTTGGAGTTACAGAGGCGAACACATAAGCCATTTTAAAAACCGAGTTCTGGCAGAAAATAACAAACAGTGAATTCATTTTAATTGAATAAACCGGCGGTATGAACGAGGCTACATAGAAAAAGTATTAGCCTCGACCAATGGGAAAATCCCATAGGAATATATTCGCGGTCGAATATAAAAAGTAGTATCCACTGCCACCAGCCAAAACTCGACGAGGGGGGACAGGACAGTGCCCCCTCGAATAACAGATCCAGGGGTAATCGAATTACCCCTACCAGTACGTCCACAATAGGATGGTTTGTACTGGTTCTGTTAGTAAATTTAGGTCTAGTAAAGCCAATGGTGACTTTACATGCCCTGGGAGACAGTAGTCAGTCCCAGGGTATGGAGTCTATGGTGGGGGTCACCTAGGACACCCCAGTGTTACGGCACGGAGGGTGCTGTGTAACACACATAGCAAAACACATGAGACCCTATGGAGTAAAAGACCCTATAGCCCATAGAACACATTAACATTTAAAGAAATACCACAAATCATGTCCAAGAGTGGGAGAAAAAGAGTCTCACTCTTGGCAGGAAAAAAAACAAACTCCAGAAATCCAGCAAAGCTGCTGGGGGACTCACTAGGTTAGGAAATTCAGCCTAAACAGAGAATTCTCCCTAACAGTTCCGTCTATGGATAAAGATATTTTCCCATTTTGTTATCTTCTTGACAATACATACTGCATTGCTTTGCAGCACTTGGCATTTTTTTAAGTTAAGGATGGAGGCTCCAATCAGACGTGGGTTACAGTAAATGAGTCTGAAAAGGATGGTGGCTTGAGCAATAATGGCACAGTTATTTCAGTGATATAAGGATGTATGTTCTTGATAAGGCGAAGCTAGTAGTCATTTGGTTGGCATAGGCGTCTTAGTTTAGACAGGCCTCCAACTGGATACCAAGAGTTTTTACCTTGTTCTGTACAAGGGTGATATTGGTTCCGATTTGGAAGCTCGAGAAGTCATGACTCAGCTTAGCTCAGGCTTGTTTAGGCCCAAAGATGAATATCTCTGTTTTGCTGCCATTAAGACAGAGACAATTTGCTGACATCCAGGATTCGATTTGATGGTAGATGTTAGAAGGGGGTGTGAAGTCTGCGGCGTAGTCACCAGTAATTGGCATGACTAGCTGTGTGCCATCTGCGTAGTTCGGAAAGAATACGCCCAGGTCCTTTAGAAGAGAACACAGAGGTCTACTGTATAGATTGAATAAAATGGGCGACAGATCTGCATCTTGCGGGACTCTATACCAGATCGGGGCTGTAGATGAACAGGCAGACTCCCGCTGGATCCTGGATTCGAATAGGAAAGAGTGGGACCATTTGGCCGCTTCTTCTGAACAGTGCTCTAGCTGACATAGGTTTTGGAGAAGGAGGTTGTGGTCCACCAGATCGAAGGCTGCCAACAGATTGAGTAGGACCAGTCACGCTATTTGTCCTTCCTCAATGGTTTTCAGCATTTCAGTTTGTAAATCCACTAATGCCATCTCTGTACTATGGCCGGGCCAAAAAGCCTGATTGTGTGCTGTGATGGACATTATTTGTTACTACAAATGATTGAAATTGCAGATATGCAGATTTGTCAAGGATTTTGAGAAGATAGTTAGTTGTGATAGGTCTAAGGGTATTGGGATCCTTTGGATCTAGATTGGTTTTTTTATGGAGTGGTGTAACCAATACTATCTTAATGGATTCTGGCACCCTTCCTTCTCTAAGGATGCATTCATGATTCTCGTGAGAAATGGAGAGATGAGTTATTTATGTTCTAGAATGAGTTTTGGAGGAATAACATTTTCTGACCACGCGGTTGGCAGCATGGATTTTAGAATTTTCTCCATTTCAGCTGTTGTTATTGATGAGAAAGAAAAAGGGAGTTGGTGTTGTGACTTACAGTCAATGTGCTGGGGATGATTGGGTTTAGTTGCTTTCTGCAGTGCTTCTTTTATTTTCTAACTTGTTTTACTAATTTTAGCTCTGATTCACGTCTGAACTGCTGCAGCATCTGTGTTGGTGGGCAGGAAAGAGACTTGAAGTGCTGTAGGTTTTTTGAGTAGCCTGATAGTCTCAAAGAGCTTTCTGGAGCTATTAGCTGCATGGATTATTTCTTGATTGTAGTTATCGTGTTTGGTTTCTACAATTCTCTTTTTGTATATTTTATACACGTCTTTGCCAGGCCTTTTTGTTTTAATCGTTCCAGAGCTTTGACCAGCATAACTCTAGTTTATGTTTTTCCCTTTTTAATATGCTGAGGTGTGGTGTGAACCATTTTTGGTGGTCTGGATTGTCTCTAACTGTTCTCGTTTGGATGGGAGATATTTTCTCCAGCATCGCTATACAATTATCTTCAAAGGAGGAGACTAAGTGTTCCACTGAGTCTAGATCTGTTGTCAACATCCATGATATTATTAATACAAGACACTATTTCCTTAGAGTCTATCCTTTTGAAGTTACGGAATGTGACTACTTAAGGGGGGGTTATAGTGTTTAATGTGTCCCTCAGGTAGTAAAATGTGAAATTCAGCAAAATAATGGTCAAACCAGACGTAGGGCCTGGCATGACTAATGTCAATCATCCAGGATAGCATGTGGTTTTTGTCAGTTGTGGGTTTGTTATTCATCACTTAAAAATGTATGTTATGCAGGGCTCTCTCTTGATCAATATCTCCCTTATTGGGTTTATCGCCCTTCCATCGATTGATATCCCACAAGAATTGGGTCAGGCAATTTGGGCCCTCTAGGGTGTTTAGAATCCGGGTAATTTCTTCATTGAATTCTGGCATTGCTGCACATGTTCGGTAGATTAGGGCAAAGTTTATGCATGTGTTGTGATTTGAGACCATTTTACATGGAGTATTTTGCAACCATAGCAGGAAATTGGGGACATAAACAGTCCTAATTATTTTCTTGGGATAATTGCTACACCTCCTCCAGTACCTTGTTCTCTATTTTTGCAGAAAATGGAGTAGCTCGGGGGTACTGCTATATTTATCATCAGGCCATTGGTGTGTCTGATCCAAGTTTCTTCGAGAAATAGGATGTTGAGATTGTTATCTCCCATCAGATCGTGGATATCACATGCGTGGTTATTTAAGGATCTAATATTCAGAAAGACTTCTTTTAGTGTTCTCCCTATTCCTTTCAAATATTGGGGCTCTACCATTTCGCTGTTTCCTTGCAGCTGCTGGTGTAAAGAAATTGTCTCCTGTGGGACAGTTATTGTGGTATAGGTCTCTTGGGAGATGATGTAATTGATCATCTGCATATGCTCAGAGATATTTACTTTAACTCCAGGCTTATCGGGTCCTGTGGCAACACTGGCTTCAGTTCTTCCATTGCCTTTAGGCGTATTGGGGAGTAATGGGTCTAGTGTGGTAGTGCCCACCTGAGACTTTGTTTGTGTTTCTGCTATATTGTCCTTTGTGGAGTACCTACATGTAAGTTGTGCATCAGTAAGATTGGGAGAAACCAGTTGCCCAGTGGCGAGCGCAGCGCCAGCTGATGCATCCATTTTTGTGAATTTAAATCTATTTATGAGTGCCACACAATATACCCGGAGCTGGGCTAATCTTAGAGATTCTCCTGTGAGGAAACCCATCTATGTGCTGGCTTTATGGAGTGAAGGCTATGTGGTACAACAAAGGGACAGTAACGGGCTACAGCTTACCTGAGGCCGACCAGAGTGAATCTCTGATTTGCTGTGTTCGCAGAGGAAGGCGAAGACTGGCTAGTCGCGGAAGTGCCAGCGCTGAAGCGCCTGATAATACATGCAATTTTGGAAGAGGGCTAACACAGGAGGATCTCATTAGGGACCAAAAAATAATACACACCAATAGTAACATGGTACAAAAAAGGTTGTGGATCTAAAGAGATCTAGAAGAGACAATTGCATCTGCAAAAAAAGTAGAACACCCCATGATTTGTGCAAAGCTATGAAGGCGAAAGACAGAGACATGGCAAAATCTGAGAAAGTTCCAGCTGTCAGACCCAAAGAAGGGAAAGACACGTTCATGAAATACAAGGAGTATAAGAATAAAGAATAGAGTATATGTGGCAAATTTGAGGAAACTGTGCCAAGAGTTAAAATTAGAACATCACTTTAAGATGTTATCGAAGTGGGAGAAAAGCACATTATGCTAATTCACAGTTGTCTTGAATATGAAATGCTTCAACTGTAGGGAGAAAGGCCATTTCGGTGTGGTGTGTAAAAATAGGAAGCAAGGGAGTCATGTGAAATGTATACAGTAAGAAGGACAAGATTGCAAAAATAGCAAACAAGAAGTGGAAGTTGTGACAATTGTACGAAGAAACTAGAAGGGGGCCCCCAAGCGTGCATTAAAGATTGATGGTGTTAATAAAGAACTGATGGTCAACTCAGGGTCGCCATATCCTATAGTGACAAAGAATAAGTGGGAAGAGTTGTGTAGCTAAGGACATAGTTCAGATCATGAGAAACCTGATATAAGAAATCCTGAAGCATTTGAGGGGTCTACAATTAAATTGACAGGATACAGAATGGATGTTGTTGAATTCAGTGGAAGGCTGGCAGAAGTGAAGGTGTATGTGGCTCAAAATGGAGTGAATGGGCCTCATTACGATACTGGCGGTTGCCGTGCCGGTATAACCGGCACGGCTGCCGCTGGTATAATTTTTTCCAGTGCCCGCAAATGTGCAATTACCAGATCATTACAGCCTTGCCAGACCCGGTAATTGCCCATTTGAGGGCGCCAGAAAAACATGCTCCTCATTCCCATTTGAGCACCATAGGGCTCAATGGGAATGGGGAGGTCGGATGCACCGGCACCATTTGTGACTGGTGCCGGTGCATCCGACATGCTCTGCTTGCAGGTGCCAGAACACCCGCCAGGTCACATCTGGCGGGCAGGAAGGCACCCGCGATCAGATCCCGTAGTGTTCCGGTCCGTTAACAATGGTACTGGTAGCTTACCAGTACCGTTGTTAATGGACTGGCAAACTTATAATGAGGCCCAATGTGTTGGGATGGAAAGACCAAGCTGAACTGAAGATCAAACAAAGTTCTGGAAATGAGGAGCCCATTTCAATTGTATTGGCAAGTGGAATGGACACAAATAAGTATGTACAAGAAAATGAGAGACTTGTTCCCTGGAGTGTTGAGTGATGCTATTGGAAGGCTCAAGGGATACTCACACACGATTGAGATCAAGGCTAGCACAGAACCCATGTCACATGCTGTTACGCATATACCTATTGTGCTGAGGGAAGAAGTGAAAGGGGAGCTCTGCAGGCTGAAGAAGGAAGGAGTGATTGCAGAAGTGGGTGCATCAGAGTGGGTGTTTCCCATAGTGGTGGCAAGGAAGGCAAATGGCAAGGTGAGAATTTGCATGGATCTGAGAGAATTGGATGAAGTCATTGCAGTAGAAAAATATCCTTTACCTGTTAGATCAGAAATGCTAAACCTGGTAGGTAAGGCAGATGTGTTTTCCACATTTGACTCATCAACGGCGTATCACCAGACACAATTGCATGCTGAATTGAGAAAATATGCTACATTAATCACACCTTTAGGAGTATATTGTTACCTACACATGCGGTAGGTGGCTTCTGTGTTCCAAAGAGTTATGACACATTTGTTGGATGGTGTGCCTGGTGTCCAAGTGTTCCAAGATGATATCTTGGTATATCCACTTGGTGAAAGGGAACACAATAAGAGTTTATGTAAGGTTCTGGAGATGCTAAAGGAAAAAGGTTTGACAGTAGAACACAGCAAATGTACATTTGGCAAAAGTGAAGTAGACTATTTAGGGCACACGTTATCCAAGGGAGGTCATAGGCCCAGATTCAAAGCTATGGATATGATTGAGAAAACGCCTTCCCTATGCAACAAGGAGGAGGTGCACTCCTTTTAAAATTTTGCTGAATGTTATAACAAGTTAATTGAGAGTTTTGATGAAATTACACATCCCTTAAGAGTCCTAATGAAAGATGACACAACATTTAAGGACAAGCATAAGGATGTGGTGGATGTTGTGAAACAAAGCACATGGGAAGCCCCTGTATTGGGAGGTTTTGTTCCTAGTAGGAAATCCATAATTACAGTTGATGCTAGCTGCAAAGATTTGGCAGCAGTATTATTGCAGAGAGATGGAGACCAAGAGAGAGTGGTGATGTTTGCACCCAGAGTAGTAACTGATACTGAGATGAGCTATTCAGTAATTGACAGGGAGTGGTTGGCATGCTGCTGGGGGGCAGAACATTACCTGCCGTATGCATGGGGTTATACGTTTGTGATAAGGACTGACCACAAACCGTTAGTGTAAGTGTTAACAGTCAATGGTAGGACCAGATGTACACCAAGACTTGCGTTTTTGAGTTTCAGGCCTTTTAGAAAGGAAGGTGTGCCGAAGGAAATATTGAGTGATAATGCTCTTCAATTTGATTCGAAACAGATAAGAGATTGTGCTACTAAAATGGGTTTTTGTTGGAAGCACTCATCAGTATATCACCCAGAAACTAAAGGTAGGTGGAAAGACTTACTAGGTTGGTGAGTAAGTGTATACAGTTGGCCTTAGCCAATGGTCCTCATTGGAAGGATAATTTGGGTGATTTGTTGTGGAGTATAAGAGTAAAGACACACAGTGCTACTGGAGTGTCTCCTTTTTGGCTGATGAGAGGTAAAGAACCAAATAGTATGTTTTTTCTGTCGTGGGTGAATGAGAGAATGTGTATTAAGAGAGTGAGGTAAGGCAATGGAAGCTGTGCTAGTGAGTGATTTGGCAAGAGTGAGGAACAATAGAGAAAGTAGGAAGGTTTTATCAACGTTTTCAAGTCCTATTAAGGTGGTGCAATATTTTAGAAGTGCCATTACGGTGGAAGATGGCATCGTCTGCAATCTTTGCAGAATTGTTAAATGTGCGAAAGGTAGGTGCTGGAGAAGGGTGAGAGACAATGGGACCATTGGGATTATGTGTGGGGGAAAGAAAGAGGTACAGATGTAGATGGTAGTGGTAGAAGAGAGGATGTTCTACAAGGGAAGTACTGAATGAAACTAATGATATGAGTGGAGGTTGGTGTAGAGGAAATGGAAGAGTGAGGAGGAGTATGAGCAGTAAAAGGGTGCCAAACAGATTCCAAGATTATATTATATACAAGAAGTAAGATGTAATATTGGGATCATCACTAATCTTTTTTTTTAAGGGGGGTGTAGTATGGAGACAGTTTAGCTTGTTGGATGGGCATGCATGGAATGTAGGGTGTGATGGATGTAATATGGAATGGTGGGTTAACAGCTTTGTGCTTTAAGAGGGATGGTTAGGCAGTGCAGCTGTTCCTGCGGCTTGAGGCTGACTGAGTGGTGTCCGTGGGGTGCTGCTTTTATCGTGATCTTAATAAACTTGAAGAAGAACTCAGTGCTGTGTACATGTGCACTTACCTACATCACTGGGATGATAATAAGGCTTTATATATCGAGTTGCTTGTCCGAAGATGCTGGCCTCACCCTCCTTGGGGCACTGGTGTGAGGTGATCTTACTGGCCATTCTTTGTTGGTTCAGGTGTGATGGGCGCAATTTTATCTAGTGGAATGCTTTCCTGAAGAGATGTGACTCTGGGTCCTTCCAGCATTGGTGATGGTCATGTTGGCATCCGAGGGTGGGGAACGTTATTCATTCTTATTCATACTCCATGATGCTACACTGAAACAAAAGCTGCCTCTTTGGGAACACTAGAATCTGTTGATAGATAGGATGCCAGTGATGCAGGATCTAAGAATTCTCTGTGACTAGTAACTGTCCTGTCATTGCTGAGTTATGGTGGGCCAATACACCAGTTGGCTCGATTCACAAAGTAAGAGTTTAAAAACAATCCTCTGTTCGGTAAGCGACTGGACGTCCTTCAGGATGCACAGTTTATTTTGTTCATACACAATATCGTTTGGGCTGCTCTGTTTTGTAGGCTGTGTAATTCTCTCAGGGTGTGCTTTGCGGTTGCTATGAGCAGACTGTTAGAGCAGTTCAGCCTGAAGATAACTAGGGCCTATATGACTTTGACTTTGAGTTGGAATTCAGTATTTATCCTTCTTAATCATAAGAGCTTGGCCACTGTGGTAATCGGTGGCTTGAACGAGAGGTTCGAGTACAAGATTATTCTCAAGTTCCTCACTTAGGGTGCAGGACTGTGTAATGAGCCAAAAGATGTTGCTCAGTGGAATGGGATGATAGTGCTGGGATTTGAAACCATTCCACTATTTCTTTTAGATTACAATCAGACACAGGAAGCTCTGGGTCTATGTGAAAGAAATCCGATATTGGAGGTTGGGAAGTCAGTTTCGAGTGACTCTGGAAGCTTGGGAAGGCCACTCATTATGTACTAGTGACCCTGACGATGGTATACAGAGGGTCTCCCAGGGTTCCTCCCCCATTGCCAACCTCTGTGCATGGACCCAAATGCTCACCACTGAAGGGAAAGGGAAACGGCATATCTGTGCAGACACAGGATGTGCAGGACTGCAGTTTGTGATCATAGACGAAAAGAGGCATAAACAGAGGAAACGGAGAGCTGTGACCTTGCAAATGCATGAGCTGGGCAGATAACACTACTTTCTAAATCCACACAGGCTCGGCAGCAGAGTCTTCATCTGTAGAAACAACACAATGAGAGGGAAGAGACTGCAACCACCCAACAGAGGGCACTATGACATGGCCATTTAATTCCAAAATGTCAGACCTCCCTTGTATGGTTTTGCCAGTGCAATCAATTAGGCAGTAAATCAAGTAATTGTAATTGTTTATTTATACAGTGCTTATACACAGGTGGAGTGCTTCAAAGTGCTTCAAGGTGGGAAGGAAACAAGGAAATACAGTAATCATTCTTAGGCCTTGAAGTTTGCTAATGATCTGGACAGAGAACTAGCATACTAGGCCTGGTGGCATTTCTATTAGTGCAAGTGCACAAAATGTTTCAGTTGCGACCTGCTAGTGAGGGGAAAAAGGGGGAAGGGGCAGGACAGACAAACGTACTAGTCCTAATACATTTAGGTCATGCATGCGTGCAGACAGAGGTGTGAGGATGAAGGGCTGGGGGAAACACGTAAGGTTTAACAGGGCTCTGGGTTAAGTGCAGTGTGGTTGCCTCGTTCCTGGAGCGTGAGCAGAATGTGCAGTAATACTGAACATAGTGCAGTGGCCCCGAGGCAGGTAGCAGCACTGGTTTGTGGGGCAGGGCCAAAAATGGTAAACATATCCCCAAACTAGTCCAATCAGCACACACAGACAGGTGCATATGCTCAACCTAATATCACTCCCATAATAAAATCCACTGAGAGAATGAAAGGAAACTGATGTGACAAACTGACTTCTGCCCTGCAG
The DNA here is from genome assembly GCF_040938575.1 of Ambystoma mexicanum. Classification (NCBI taxonomy): domain Eukaryota; kingdom Metazoa; phylum Chordata; class Amphibia; order Caudata; family Ambystomatidae; genus Ambystoma; species Ambystoma mexicanum. The sequence continues at coordinate 359,188,313 of NC_090928.1, forward strand.
GAGTACAGGGATGAGTAGAGGCTGAAGTGCCTACTCAGCCCTCACACCTCAACAAACCAAAAGCCAACACACTAATAAAGGTAAAATAGGCACAGCTAAGAGCTATCTCTCCTTCGCCTTTTGTGGTAACATGGGCCGAGGGAAGGCTATACTATCAAGAGGTCTGTGTATGAGGTTCAGTAGCAACTCAAATAGTGAAATGAAACTGCCCAAAGTAAGGGACTGTCCAGTCAAGGTTCTATAAAAATATATATATGTTTTAATCAAACACACCTTGTAAAATAACTAACTAGAAAGCACTAAAAAAACACCCCTATAGAAAAAACACAGAATATGCAAAGATAGCAGATGCAACATTCTGGGTAATGAGACGGGGTGACAAGCAAATAAAAATACAATGTTCAAAAGCATTTGTTCTGGAGGTTTCCAAAAGGAATTAATGTGACCTTTCCATTTCGCTAGGGCCCAAGATGAACTGGGGGGTCCAGTTTTTAGCCAACAGTGTCTCTTGCAATGTCGTGGTGGTTCGACATCGCAAATGCTAGTTTTGATGCAACCCAACCACAAAACAAAATAAAGTAAAACTGATTGTGAGACTAATCCACTTTTCTTTGCGGGAGTCTAATATGGTATTCAATTGTCCAGACTCCTTATTTATAAACGTCCGTGGACAATTAAAGCTGATGTAGGAAAAATGCTCAATATAGAAATCACTCAGTTCTTGTACATCTAAACCGAGAGGGCAAATGAGAAAATATACAATGAAAATTCGTGTAGTGTTTAATTAACATGTGCTATAAACAATGAATACTTTTTGACAAAACAATGTAAAATCACAAAATAACGTCTTAGAGAAATATCAAAAGTAAAGGAAACAAATTAAGTCATAAATCAAATGCAATAAAAAACTGTGAAACATAAGGAAAACAATTAATGACACACTTAAATTCCTAATTGTTAACATTGGTTAAGGTGTCTTTCAGTGTACCAAATGTCACCAAGCATCCATTTCCTGCTGGGTGAATAGTGTAGAGTCCTGAATTTGAAAGAATAAGCAGGACTGTTCCAATATATGAAATGTTCGCTATTAGTGCGAGGATTTCCCAAGTTGTCCTCTTTTATCCTGAGGCTATATTAGGCCTGTGTCTGGGTCTTTGGGTATCTTCACGTTTCGGCTGTCACTAGACTCAATTGGCCCGCATTCATCAGGGCGTCAGTTTGGAGACCCTGTGTGAAAATATATAAAGAGCAATCAAAAAGGATCCTCTCAAACCGTGCCTGTATTTATTAAGCAGTAACAAAATAAATTAAAACTCTAAGTATCCGGCCATTATTTTACCTGTCAGCACTTGGATCCCAAGTGTCGGGTCGCGTCTGGAGTGGAGAACAAAGCAGTCCTTGAAGCTAGTCGCTGTGAGGTTGCTGTGTCTTTAGCGACTTGCATACTTGTCAACCATCTGGGGTATTCCTGTACAGGCCCCCCTTGGGACTACCTACAAGTAAAAGTTGTATATAGCTGGTTAGGGGGAGGATTGAATGCCTTAAGGTGTATTGCAGACCCAAAAATGTTATTGCAATATTTACCTGCTGGTGTGGAGGCCCGTAGCTGGTAGTAGTCTGGTCAAACAGGGTTTGGCTGGTGTGCTAAGGAAACATCTCTTCATAGTTTAGGAAGTAAATGGATCGCTAAACCACATCTTCAGAGGGTGATACATTACATGTCTGTATCAATATATAGTAATGTGGTGAGACTAGCCAACTAATTACCGTTATATTAGCAGTACCTTTTACGGTTGCTAACATTTGTGATTACCTGTGGGTTCAAGTTCAAAGTTTCATACTTGATGATTTTGACTCAGAAATCTGATGAATCTGGCAGTCTCTGTCCCTGGAACAATGAACAGAGACGGTATGGTGTGTCAGGTCATCCTCAAAAGGGAACAGCAGTAGAACATACTATAGCTGAAATCAGACTATTTAATCAAAAGATAATTGCTTGTTTGCCAAAAGTTGTTGAAAGATATGTAAAGACGGGCAGTGTCTGACCGGTCATATTCACACTATCATAGATTGTGCTTAGCGGCATGCTGGTCTATTTTCAATACTAAGGACACTCGCTCTCTGTAGTCACAAAGTCACAGCTTAATTACATATTGGTCCCAACAACATCGAAAACCAGACTTCTCAGCACAGTTTGGTGCTTCGAGTCAGTTCAAAATGTGACAGTCGCAGTCATCCAGCGGCAAGCAGGTGTCAATGCAGGATTGAACGGGAAGAAGGCTGAGGGTCCAAGCAGCTTGAACAGTGCAGATAATGGAGATCACCCGATTTGGTTTGATGGTCGAAGTCTGACGGTGGATGGGCTAATGACAGGATGCACTGGCAAGGTGGTTTGAAGATGCCTTAAAGGATGCAGTTCAGGAAGGACACCAGCAGTGGTTCTTTTGTCAGCTTCCTAGGCCATGAAGCGGCTGGTGGTTAGAAAGGTGGCTCAATCAATGTAGATGCAGCATCACGTCTCTGTTCAAGCCAAGGCAACAACGTGCTTCATCTGGTGCAGTGCGGCAGTGAGCTTGTTCAAACAGGCGGGCGGTTTGAAATGTGAGGAGTGCCAACGGCAGCTCCAGAGGGACCTGGTGGTTCCGAATGGGTCGAACACACTTGAATCCTGGCTCACAGTGGTTTGAAGGCAAAATTACTGGAAACACAGGTGTCCCTGCTCTCCGGAGCTGTGAGCCCCAATCCAGGGTCACTAGGACAAAATGTGTCCTTTTTATTGGCTCACAATCACAGAGGGACTACAACGCAAGAGCATGGCTGTCAGAGTTGCAGCTCTTGTCCAAGCAGCAGGTTCACACCCAATAGTCCCTGGTTATGGCTAGAGGACAGAGATTGCCTCTGCCTTGGAACACCGGTCTTCCCCTCACAACTGAGGGCTTTGGAAAGAATTGGTATCCCAAGAGTGTTCAACAATATATTTGTGAAGGGTTGAAATATAGAGATAATTAAAGAAAGTGGTAGAAGCACCCTTCTTGTAAAGCCAAAGATCCCCAGGTGATTGGAATAAAACTAGCCTGCTTAAGTGGTCTATTCCCTGTTCTAGAAACAAGTGGATTTTGCCTTCTGACATCACACCCAGAGAGCTTTCTGCTACAGGAAGTGGAGTGGACAGGATGGAAATATAGAGGCAGAGTGAAACCTAGATGTAAAGAGCTCCCTCATCTACATTAACCCCACTTCTTCCTCTCGCAATAGAATAACAACTCTTTAGATTTGGCACACCCTTGTGAGAGGCCTAGCCTTTTGTGAATTGGTGTGCCCTTTGATTCCTGTTCCCAGGCCAGCATCCTGCAGAGTAGCTGACATGCTGGGGAAGGTTTTTCCTGCCAGCACAAAAGGAACAAAGAGAGGCAACCCCCGAGGTAGAGTTTTTCTGGCTGCAGCAAAGCTAGCCTATCTGGGGGAAATGCACATAAGCCTTTGTGGTAAGTCAGGCATAGGAGACGGAGAAGAGGACATATTTGGTTCAGATGGTTTATTAAAGAAATTAAAGAACACCGCCTGTAATCACTCTCTGTTCATGGATTCCCTATGCTAGAAAATAACCAATTTTTGCTCATCTGGATGACTCACAAATAAACGTTCTCCTCTGCCCAAATCTATGCAAACTTACTATCTGCCTTACCACTGTGAAAAGAAAGAAAGAGAAGAATGGAATCTAAGCTTCAGCTTAGTATCTGGTTATTCCCCTTTAAGGTGGCTGGCTTTCTGACCCCACCAAAGAGTTCTGACAGTCTCTTCCAGCTCTTTGTTTTGTAGAATGCTTCCATTAAAAAAACCACATCTCCTGAACTGGTTCAGATATTGATCTTGTCAGGTAGCCCAAATAGTCTCTGTATTATCACTTCTCCTGGGATGAGTCCTCTTGACTTGGATAGGTCGATATTCACAACAAAAACAAAGTTAAGTCATTATTCACAATCTTAGCTACAGGTAGACTTCAAGTCTGTTCCTGTCAGGAACTGCCGTCCTGCTATCAAAAGAACACTCTTCCCGGTAATGCAGAGACATTGGCGGTTGCCTTGGCGTCTTTCCCAAGGACGTCCGCCAGTACGGACTACATTTCCTGGCAGCCCTACAGTCTGTGCACGTCATCACCCATCAGGCGCAATACGGAAGCGGGATGTTAAAGCTTCTTTGTTGTTGCCGGGCGACGGTCCTTAACTGTTGCGTTCGCCCGGCAAGGTTGCTGTGTTATTCGCTGTTTTTGCTGTTTCTTCCAACGGTTCCCAGGACTCCTGCTACGCTTTCCGGATTGTTTCCTTGTCTCCTTGTCCTTTGGTTCCATGCCCCACTTCCTCCCCCCCTCGGCTGCTCTCCCGGATATTTGTGACTTGTTTTGTCTTCTCAGATTTCCCCTTCTCAACGTTTTATGTCTGCCTCATGGCCCCGGTGCACAGACTGTCCAGGCATTTTTTTCTGTATTTGGGATTTTTCTGCCTTGGTGTTCCTTATCACGGTCCCACTTCAGTTATATTGTGAGCACAGCTACTGGACCTTCTTTCACAGTGTTAGGTACTGCTTCCCCTCGCACGCCGTCTCCCTGTGTTGTGCTCCCTAGACCTGCCCACTGTCACTCACGCCACTTACTTGCTGCTGCTCCCTGATCTTCTGTTTTTTTCCACCTTTGCTGCTGGTTCAACTCTCTCATCACTCACGGCCTCCCACGACCCACCTGCATGGACACTGCAAGATTTGGACTGACTTTGGTTCTCTTTCAAGGATTGACTGCATTTTGTGACTTTTTGGTTCTACCTTTCCAATGGTTTTTATTGGGAACTTTCTCCACTCCATCTGGATTACTTGCTCACCAACATTGACTCTGGTTTTTTGCTGTGCCCTCCTTCACCCATCTTGGGCATTCCTCATCAGAACTCTATTCACAGAAGGATCCTGCACTTCAGTAGGCGTATCCTTGCGCCCCTCAAGGTCAGGCGCAGCCTTCATACGTTTACTGCCTACCATTTTTGGATCACAGGTAAGAGTTGGGGAGTGTGTTGTGGGAGGATTGGTATTCTCTGCTATTCAATATATGCCCATTGTACCTATGTATTTTCTTCCATTCTAGCTCTGTTGCTGCCCAGCCTTTTCACCTGAGCCCCTGGTCTGACAGGTTTATTTTTCTCTGCAGACCGCACTCTCTGGGGGAAAGTCTTTCCCTGAAGGAGCCCCCTGGCATTCTAGGACATCAGGGGATACATCATGGGATCTCGTTCCCGACAGATTAAGGAGCCTAACCACTCACAACAGTGTGATACGATGGAGCCTGGGGCTAATCCGATTACTGCAGTTATGCAGGCCTTGGCTAACCTGTGTACGGATATGGCCGCAGCACATGCATCACTCCAACAACGTATGGACGTGATGCAGAGCTTGGTACACCCGCTCCCCACGGATGAGGAGTTCGGGAACGGGGCAGCCGCAGCTCCATCTGTTCAGCCCCCCGCCCGAACCCTATTCAGACCCCAGTTGTCTTGCCTGGTCCCTTCCCTTTGACCCTCCTGAGTGGTTCACAGGGGACCCTAAAGCCTCCAGTCCTTTGTAAACCAGTGCAGGCTGCACTTCCTTTGCCGGCCTACAGCTTTTCCAGATGCTACTTCCAAGGCAGCTTTTGTGCTGTCTCACTTGGGGGCTACGGCGGCTGACTGGGCTAATCCGCTTTTGGAATCCAATAATCCGGCCCTGTACGATTTTGATTCTCTTATTCCTGCTATGTCTTTGGTCTTTGATGCCAGGTACAGGGACCAGACCTCCGATCTGGAGCTATTGGCATTTACCCAACGGAACAAAAATCATTGCTTGCGTATCTAGCCCGCTTTAACCAGCTAGCCGCTGAGACTTCTTGGCCTGAACAAAAGAACGCTTCAGTGTTCTACAGGGGTCTTTCGGATGATTTGAAGGATGCTTTGGCTACCGTCCCTTCCATGCCCTCTAGTTTTTCGGCCTTTTTAGAACTTGTCTTACAGATGGACGCACGCCTTACTCAAAGGAAAGGCAAGCGTTGGCTCCCTGATATGTGCACCGGCAGACCTGGAGACATCCTCCAGTCCTGTTCCTGGGAAACCAGAACCGATGCAGATCGGAGCCATACGTGGTCCCTTATATAAGGAGGGGAGAGAGAGATGAATGTAGAACAACTTGTGTCTATATTGTGGTCAGATGGGGCATTTCATATTGGTTTGTCCAAAACGTCCCGTAAAACGTTTCGGGAAACTCCAAAGCCCGTCCCTAGATAAGGCTCCTGGGATGGGTGCTTCCGAGAAGGGTCTTGGTAATTTCCCTGTTGCCTCTCATATCTACCTCCCTATGATTTTTGAGTATTCTGGGTCTGATCCGGTAGTTGTTCCGATTATGATCGATTCTGGGGCCACGGGAAATGATATTGATGTTGCTCTGGCTAAGAAACTGAGGGTGCCAATACATATCAAAGAACGTCCTGATGTTGTACGAGCCATAGACGCACCTGTTTGGTGTCTGGTCTGGTCACAGAACAAACAGATCTAATTTGACTAAGTACACATGAAGGACACACCGAAGAACGTTTGACATTATAATGGCACCGACATTCGGGGGTTATTTTGGGATTACCCTGGCTTCAAACCCATAATCCTTCAATTAATTGGACAGATCAATCTGTGTCTTTCTTGTCTCCGTATTGTCAGAATACTTGTGGAATAAACAGAAATGGAGCGACATTCACTCCTGGTGTAGCTCTTTGTCTGGAGTTCCTTCAATAAGTGCCGCGCAACAGGGGTCCATATCAGTCCTGCCAGAAGAGTATCATGATCTGGCTGATGTGTTTGACCAGACCCTACCGGAGCAATTGCCTCCGCATAGGGAATGCGATTGCCTCATAGGGCTTGTTCCCGGTGCTCCGGTCCCTCATGGTGTCTTTATTCTTTGTCCCGTCAAGAAGAGGCAGTTCTGAAGTTCTACATCGAGAATTCGCTCCAGTTAGGGGCACATATGTCCTTCTTGTTCCCGGCGGCTTCTCCTATCTTTTTTGTGCCTAAGAAAGGCAGGGAGTTGCACCCTTGTGTGGACTATAGAGCTCTAAACGAGATCACAATAAAGAATCAGTACCCATTGCCTTTGATCTTTGAACTGCTGAACCAGCTGTCTTCCTCTTCTGTTTTCACCAAATTGGATCTCTGAAGTGCTTACAATTTGGTACGCATCAGGAAGGGGGACAATTGGAAGGCCGTGTTTAAATTTAAATACAGTGTCTATGGGCCTCATTACACGGAGGGCGGTAAGGGTTTACCGGTACCGGTAAATCCTTACCGCCTTACTATGAGGTCCCTTTGCGGGTTGTGGAATTTAACGCCTGCTTTTTGCAGGTGTTAAAAACCAACCGGCAAAGGGACCAGTGGAGCTAATTACGGTACCGCAATTTGCGGTACCGTAATTAGCGCCTTCCCCATTCCCATAGAGCCCTATGGGGCAAAAATGGGAATGGGGAAGGGCAATGGTGGTAGGGGGAATTACTGCCCCGCCAACCTTGAAATAGGGCGGTAATTCCCCTTTCCACCAAGTCGGTGCCGGTATTTTACCGGCATGAACCATGGCGCTAATAGCGCCATGGTTCACCGCCATCCGTGTAATGAGGCCCTATGAATATTTGGTGATGCCATTTGGGCTTTGTAACGCCCCAGCAACCTTTCAACACTTCATCAACGATGTGTCTATATAGGTAGTTGTCCAATCATTTCAACTGTTCTAATCACCTGTATAATATCAACCCTGCCTAATATCTTGGTATTCTTTTTGCAGCATTGGTATTGGCGGTGTGTGTTCTCCCCGCTCTTTTATTCAATTGACATCTCTGTCTGTTCTAACCAAAACAGCAGAGAGGTACATTGTGGAAAAGAGCCCCTCTTTGAGGAAGCCTGAGTCTTGTACTCAGGGGAGCTGGGATGGAAGGCTGAATTCGGAATCCTATACCACCAACACCTCCAAGTTCATTTTTTCCACATCTTCGGCCTATTCGGAGTGGTGAGTAACACAATACACATTTTACCTTTGGTACAAGCCTGTACTACTATGTTAAAGTGGTAGCAGGTAGCAATAGTGGAGCAGCCAGGCTTATCTCAGAGTATATGAGCAGTAGCAGAGATTACACAAAGGGACCACAATTACTGTGACTCAAGCAAACACTGACTCAACGTTTCAGGTAAAAAATATAGGTACATTTATTTTAAATGATTTGTTATAAACACGACACCTCTATTAATTCAAAAAGCACACGTAAAATACACTATCACTAACCAATTCACTTTGTACGGTATAATTCAAGGTAAGTACCCTGTGTTTTAGCAGACCGGTGTTGCGAAACAAAAGACGTTACCGGGAATACACTTGCGATCACTTTTTGACAGTAATGACAGTTCGGTCTTACTAAAGAAACGCGTATCTGCAGCAAGAAATGTTACCGGGGCAAAAACACACTTAGCCCCTGAGATACCCAGAGAGAGTTGGGGGCAAAAATCATAGGCAATACTTTTGTCAAGGCAGACAGAACCAGAGAACACTCTTAGACAGAAATTCAAAGTCAATAGGCCGGAGCCAGTGTCAAGTGGAACCAGGTTCCTATTGTCGAGTATCACACAGTCGGATAGTTCACGATTCAACGTAGCCAGGAGTATTTGGATATTGTCAACAGAGGAAGCAAAAGTTATAAGAAGGAGGGAAGACAAGGGCAAGCCTTGGAGGTGAAGAAAAGGGATTCACCCTAATTCCTCGAGCAGAACACAGTACCTTATTCAATGAAGACGCTGGAGCCACGGCAGTTGTTCCTGGTAGTTTCCTGCAGACCCTTGGTTCCTGGAGCTTTGATCCGAAGGAGGACATCTGGACAGGTCTGCACCACACAGGGATAAAGCCAGCAGCAGCAACGGTGAATAAAAGGTGCGCTCCTTAAAAACTAGAGAGGATCTTCAGTTGGCTATCCGGACCACTACAGCAGTGTGGAGCGATTTCGACCACAAAGAGGATCCTCTGGCTGTAGAAGATGAGCTGGTTATCCCCACCAAGCTCAAGGGAAGAAGACTCCGGATTGGATCTTCTCTGTTCGTCGAAGGGTAGATAGCTCAGCACTGCTGAAGGGCTTCACCGGGACATGATAATTGCAGCAGTTGACTTCTTCTCTGCTTCTCTTCGGTTCCTTGTAGTTCCAGTGGCGACTCTGACTTCCAGCCCAAGAGACCTTTTTTTTATGGAAAATCCCCCTTTCACACAGCCTGGCTGAAATCACGCAGCAGGGGGGTTGTCCGGCCCAGACAACCACCTCAGCCAATCATGGCAAAGTGTGACTTGGGTTTCCTAGGATACCCTGTGCAGGGGGAGACTACACCCCTCCCTCACATTCAGCCCACCTAGACACCCGGGCACCTAGAGGAGGGCTTCTTGGCAGAAGCCCACCAAAAAACAGTGAACAAAGACAGCAAACCTGCTTTGCCACGCAAAGTAAAACACAAGAAGGACTTTAAAAAAAAGAAATGGTGAATAAACCCGACCGGAGCCAAAAGAAAAAGTATTTGGTCAATCAGGTTTAAGTTCAAAGCTAATATAATAGCCTAAAACAATACCACATTTATATAGTATAGTCGTGGTAGAAAAGTTAGGGTAGATACCACTGCCACCAGCCAAGTCTAAATGTTATAGAGCGAATCAATGCTCTAGGAGGTACAGATAAAAAGGGCTAAGGATTAACCCTTTCCAGCACTCCATGTAAGATGGGGTGTACCGAATCTGTGGTTAAATGACTAAGTAAAGTTAACGGCAACTTTACCCTTTTCTGGGGCACATTAGTCAGCCTCAGAAATGGAGTCAGTGGGAAGTCTAAAAGACAGCCCTGTGTCACTGCACTGAAGGTACTGTGTAACACACAAAAGAAGGGGGCTACTGAAGTGGTGTACTCCAGAGTCCACAATCACAAAAACAGATAAAATACACATGGCAAAATCCAAGTAAGAGTGGGAAAAAGAAAGGGTACACTCTTACCAGGTGGAAAATAAACTCCAGATATCCCGCAAAGTTGCTGAGGGACTCTAGGTGAGGGAAATTAGCCATTGAATGAGAATTCCCCCTAACACTCGCCCCCCCAGACTAAGGGACAGGAGGATTTAAGCCACTCCTGGATGGTTCTCATACCTCTAGTCGGTTAAAAACATCCGAGAGAGACCATCAGCAATTTGGTGGTGACTTCGTGCTCTGTGCTCAATGGAAAAATCAAATCCTTGCAGGCAGATTGACCATCTGAGTAGCTTTGGGTTTTCCCCTTTCATTTGCATCAGCCATCTCAAGGCTTGGTGGTCAGTCTGAATGATGAAGGTAGATCCATACAAGTATGGTCTAAACCTCTTCAGTGACCACACAATAGCAAAACATTCCCGTTCTATTGTTGCCCACCTTGTCTCAGGATCCTTTAACTTCCTGCTGATGAAACAATAGGGGTGTCCCCTACCTTTCTCATCCCGTTGACTAAGGACTGCACCTATACCTACATTAGAAGCATCAGTTTATACAATGAAGAGTTGGTGATAATCAGGAGCTCTTACCACTGGAGCTTGACAAAGGACTTTCTTTAGACCTTCAAAGGCTTGATTGCACTCATCATTCCACCTGACATTTTTAGGAAATTTGGGATAGGAGATGACATTCAAGGGAGAAGCTATGGTCCCATAGTTCTCTATGAAGTTCCTGTAATACCCAGTGAGACCTAAGAAGGCTCTCACTTGGGTTTGAGTAGTAGGGGTGGCCCAGTTTTGTACAGCTTGTACTTTGCTAGGCAATGTCCTTATTTCACCTCCTCCTACCTCATGTCCAAGGTAGACCACTTTACTCTGACCAATTTGACATTTGCTTGCCTTTATGGTCGGATGGGCCTGTTCCAGAGCCTGCAATGCATGGCCTAGGTGTTCAATATGTTCTTTCCATGTAGGGCTGAACACTGTAATGTCATCCAAGTATGCCATGCAGAAGTCCTCCATCCCATTCTGAACTTGATTGACCATCCTCTGAAATGTAGCAGGTGCATTCTTTAGTCCAAAAGGCATTACCTTGAATTGGCAGAGGCCAGCTAGGGTGGAGAATGCAGGTTTCTCCTTGGCATGGTCTGCCAGGGCTATTTGCCAATAGCCTGACGTTAGGTCAAATGTGCTGAGGTACTTGGCTGCACCAAGTTTGTCCAACAGCTCATCTGTCCTAGGTAAAGGATGGGCATCAGTCTTGGTGACTGCATTTAGAGCTCTATAGAACACGCCGAATCTCAACTCCTTGGATCCTGCTTTTGGTACTATCACAAGCCTGGAAGTCACACTTATAATTGATAGTTGGTGGAAAGAGGGAGATGTACATTATGAATATGCTTAATTATTTGCAGAGTGATTACTATCATACATATTGTGAAAATGACCAAAAGGTGCCAAGGGGCCATGCTACCTCGCACAGAGTCGGTGATCAGCTTGTCTTTTTCCCCATGACCCCCTGAAACCACCTATCTACTTCTTATGACGGTCTCTAGTATAAATTGTAAGTTATGATTCATAACTCATGTTTGCTAAAAAGTTGGCCAAGAGAACTAAGAACTGCCATAAATGTCAAAGAGACAGATGGTGATCCCTTCCCTTGGACCAATGATGCCAGGGTGCGGAGAAAGGAATTGTCGGCTGTCCTATTGCAGGGTAGGAGCAATTCTAGAACACTTCCCCCAGATTGTAAAATAAATATTGTCATTTTGGGCTATACCAGACACAGGAAACACACACACACACAAGAATCCAGGGAGAGAAGAGAAAGAGGACAGAGAGGAGGCAGCTGATTCCATCCAAGAGAGTGCAGAGACCAGACCCATGCCTAGCTGTCCAGAGTCCCATCCAGGAGAGCCCAGTGACTGGATCCCTTGCCCTTGCTGTCCAGAGAGGCCTGAGATCCCACTGGCTGTCTAGAATCCCAAGTCAAGGCTTTCTTTGAAAGTAGCAAATAACCCCAGTCCCAAATTGCATACCCCTATCTTTTGTAACCTCAATTGCATTAAAAATCCCATAGAAAATCCTATTGAAAATCCCATTGACAATCCAAATTGTGAGTATAATTCATTCACCTTTCCATAGAAGAATCTGTATTAGCCTTTGTATGTTAGCGTACTCCTTTGAGAAATCTTTCAGCTGTCTGTTTTATTTCAAAATGATACTAAGGATTTATACAATTCATTTCCCATTGAAAGTTCATGTTCAATATTGTTGCCATTCGAAACCAACAATTTAGAAATGTATTTTTACTAATTATAGTCATTAAAATATAGCCTCAACACAGGTAGTCTCCTTGTCACTAAAACCGAATTTGCACGTTTTTTGTGTGCCTTACCCCATGAATTCCAATTTGCATCTGTCCCATTGAAAAATCCAAACTGTAGTCCCATTGAGAGCAATCCCTTTCTGTTAGAATCCTATGTGTTATGTGCCTCTGTCCTTGTCCTTAAAACCGATTTCCGATTTTGACAGCTCATCCCTTTTCTTAGCTACCTGTCGTCACATATCCCGTGTAAAGCAAATTTCCATTTTGCTGTGTGTGTTCTTCTTTTGCATTTACTTTCTTCCACAAAATTGATTTTCCTACCTTGTTTTCAAGTTTCCCTGGTCTGCTGAGTAGTAGTCTTTAGGCTTCCTTATCTCCTCAAGCGTAGCATCGCAAATTTCCTATCTGGCTGTCCCGCATTGGTTGTGAGCTGCTGTGCGAGTAACAAGCAAATTCAATTCTGCTGTTTTGCTCAAAAATCGAGTTTTCATTTTCTTTTCTGACTCCCATCTTGGGGTGGTGGACTTTTTTCCAAATTCGATTTTTCTCACATTATCCTTACTCCTTGCAACTGCCTTCCATCCAAAGGGAATTAAGTTAGTTGATGTTTGGTGTGAGTGTTGCATGGGGAGTGCTTAACTTTAGTGCTATAACATGCTTTAAAATTATTTTTCCTGTTTGCCATTAAAAATGTATGCAAACTGTGTAGGATTTCTGAACCAATTGTTCTGAAGGAAGCGTTGCATTGTGGGCCACAACACTGGTGGTTGCTGTAAAATTGTATTTTTAATATTTTCCTTTTTCCTTTAAATAATAAATGAATACATATCAGATTAATACACAACGGCCTAGTTCCTAGTCCATTGTGACACAGGGTGTTTGTAAAAGGTGGGTGCGAGACCGGTTGGGGCCTACTCAAATAAAGAACCTGTGGTTTATTAAAGATGAAAAGCCTTTTTATTGTGCGCCACATTCATTGTCAGGGGAAGAAGTCCCTGGCTGGAGTGTGCCGTTTTCTAAAACCGTGACAGAACGCTTTTTCTAATTTTAGTTGGCCCATATTTTACCTTTTCAGGTGCGCATAACACACTTGCAGCATGAAATGAAGCCATTATCTCTAATTTCAGTTCCACTGTGACTCCTTTTCCCAAACTGCTAAATTATGTAAGTAGTTCACTTATCTGTGAACAATGTCACATCTGATGTCTTCCTTAGCTCTAAACTTACTCGTGGTGCAGCCCATTCCTAACTTGGGTATTTTGATGCCACTTGGGAACGCTTTGTTCTAATTTTAGTTCGCTCATATTTACCATTTCAGATGTGCATGCAGCATGAAATGAAGCCATTATCTCTAATCACAGTACTACCGTGACTACATTTCCCAAACTGAAAAATGATGCATGTAGTTAGCCTATCTGTGAACAATGTCACAACTCATGTCTTTTAACCACGAGTACTTGGACTGTGAATAGCCGTCCGTCACAAAGAATACCTTTCCTTTACCATTACAGATGCGCCGTGCGCCCAATTGGTCAGACTTGGGTGAAGACCTTCCATACATAATATCATCAGGATTCTGAACCATTATCTATGAGCTTTATGGTAAGACTCTCCAGACTCACAAGTAATTCTATTAGGACTTAGGAACAGTCCTTATATTTCTCTACATTTCTATGCAGATGCCTCGTGTGATCTACATGTCAGCAGACTGTATGGTGATTCCTTTGTGAAAATACACCACATACCATGGAGTAATGTGGATAGGACTCAAGGTTTGAATTTTTTCCTTTTTTGCCAAATAAATGTTCAGTTACTTCTACCAAATCACAACTAGATAATTAGGTGCTTCTAATCTACAAACAGAACATGGGTAGTAGACACGCACAGTAGAATTGGCTATTTTTCCAGGAATCATGACTCTCAGCACCAGAAAAGGATATATCTTGCCAATCAATGAGTGGCTATTCATTATAAAATGACAACCTTACGAATTTTGGTAAAAACTATTGCTGCTTCAATATGAAGCGAATTCTAAATTCTCAATTCTGAGTGTTATATGTCTTACTCTTTTTGAACATGCAACAAAAAAACAATGTTACTTATCGTATCTCTGCTTGAATTTTGGGTAGAAAATTTGTGATTTGAAGCCCCCGGTGAAGAGTTTACTCGAAACGCGCTGGACTGTATGTACATTAAATGCATGAATTCGTTTGCAATTGAATGGTTATTTGAATATTTTTGAGTCTGAACTTCGTAAATATTTGCATATCACACGCATTAACTAGATAAAACTAATTAATAGCAATTTGGGTCTCTCATGAGGAACCATTTACTTCTTACTATAAACTATTTGGCTATTCTGGGCCACATGAAAGTGTGGAGGGGACGGGAGTTCCCTAACAGGGAACATTCTCTGTTTCCTTGTTATTTATACAACCTAGATGCCAAGTGGTTTTCTCCCCCACACAGAGAAATTCGTTACCCTTTTGGTTAAAACTACATTGATTTCATTTAAAATCTTTTTCTGAAACCATTTTTTCAACAACTTAAGAAAGTGTGCATTGTGTCAACTTAGTTTGGTTATTTCCACATGTTCTCATAGGAAAGGGTTTGGCTTGCAGAACATGTGTAGTTTGGGGCCACTTTCAACATTATTTCCAGGGCCTCTTTTGGTTCCCAGTCCACCACTGTTACCAACAGGAATGGCTCACTTCCAGAAGGTTCCATAATTCTTATAGGGGCACGTCGCTATGACTAGGGAATTTGGGAGATAAACGGAATCTGAAAAAGCAACAGCTTGAATGGCACTGAAGTCACAACGCAAATTCAGAATCGGCTGTGCCACTTGGTTATATACTTGTGCAGGCTATGTTTAGATATACGCAGCAGAGAACACTGTTCTTCACACACATCTTTCAAATACATAAAACTCGGTTTATTGCAGAGATCTTGTACTCAGTGTGGTTAATAGAAGAAATATATCACTGCCATGACCATTGCTGTCACTTTTTAAAATGCACTGCAGAAGTTTGCTCCCCGCAGGGCAGCAAGCACAGTAACTGATTTGGCAGTTGAGCAAATCAGCAGGAATATTCCGCATTCTCGCAGAAGCGTATGACCCTTAATAACCCCATGATTTATATGCTCACGCGTTTCTACAATGCGACTGCTCAGTGCTGCATCGTAAGCACTTCAGAAAACTCTAACAATAATGGGTTTCGGGTCGAACTGTATTACTCTGCTGGATTTAAAGTAAAACACAGGACGTATTGAAACTTTTAAGCAGAACACCAAACTATAGATCACGTGATACTTCGGATGCACAACTCTGCATAGTTCTCCTGCTCAGGTTGGCATTTTGTAGCATTGGTTAAGGGGCTGGCAGCGCATTCAAAAGAGCCTGGAGGCGACTTCCTTTCCCCTGATCAGCCAGCCACTTCATGGAGGCCTGGAGCGAGAGTATATTTGTATGGTCCACGGCCCGCTGAAACAAAAATTACAAAGGTGTCCTGGGGTTTTATT
Source organism: Ambystoma mexicanum (assembly GCF_040938575.1). NCBI lineage: Eukaryota > Metazoa > Chordata > Amphibia > Caudata > Ambystomatidae > Ambystoma > Ambystoma mexicanum. The sequence goes on from NC_090928.1 coordinate 359,204,192, forward strand.
CCCGCTGAATTATCTTTAAAATAATCTACATTTTGACGCACATTTTCTCGTGGGGTTGTCTAACAAGCCATAGGTATAGGAGTGGTTTCAGGTGATTAGCTGTTAAAGAAATCCACCACTTTAACACACGTCATGCATGGCTGTCACAAGGTTATGGGAGGCAGGGGTCCCCCTTCTTTTTCTTTGCACTGACACAACCACAGTGCAGTGCCAACAAAAAGAGACACAAGAACTTTCTCTGGAGTTTATAGATGGATGAACTTGGTAATTGTGACTGTAACTAAAAGAAGACACAGCCATGTAAAACAATCAACACCCTCAGGCACCAATTAACACCGATAATCTGTTTATTGGTAGATTTAGGGTCAACTCTGTGTCAACATTGTAGTCCAGACGATTCTGAGAACCCACAAGTCACCAAGTTAATCCAGTAAACACGTTTGTAACTGGTTATCTGAAATGTCCACAAAGGTAAAATGAAGACCAGTGTCTCACATAGAGGTTCACCCGAGAGACATGAGTGTGCCACTCATTAGGAACCAGGCATATTATGACCATTGCCATCGGCGTGGATGAGTAGTGTCATGCACTCTTGCCACACCTACATGCACACTTCTTTAGAGAAGACAGGTCCACCTTTACCACACACATGTCCATGTCCAGGGCATTCTCTTTCACTTTGTGCATCTTATTTATCAACCGCATCCCCTAATTTTGCTTTGGAGGAACCATATATCTAATTTGGATCCACATATCTCCACTGTTAACTCAAAACCAGACTTTGTCAATGCTAACCGTTTGGCTTTTGTGCTGGAATTGGGGCTATTGGGTAGCAGCTGCACCTCTCTAGCCTCAGGGGAAAGGGCTCCCCCATGGGGAACAGTGACATCATTCCATGATTCCTCACAGTGCTAAAGACCTGGTTCTGAGCATCCTCATTGACCGAGAAGTTGCCCCCCCGCCACCCACTGGGTACTACTAAGCATTACTAAACATATTACATTGCTACTTTATGCTGGTATAATCTACACATACAGAAGCCAGTAAAACTGCAGTTTGAAAATGCAACCTGCTCATCATGAGATGTTTCAATTTAGAGCTCCTATCTGACCTACCCATTGAATGCACACTGCCTGGACTAGAAGTAAACTGAAAAAGGTCACTTCTGTTGCAATTATCAAACATACCAAACAAAAGCATATTACATTACTACTGTACAGTGTGCTGGGATATACATAACAATGCCAAGGATGCATGAGGGTGCCTTAAGTGCCCCCTCACCTCTGAAACTGACCACAGTAACGGCCACATATCTACATTACTGTTATGTCTTGTGATGATTCACATGATGTTGTCACTTCTTCACAGGTGGGAACCCTTTTCCATAAGGCTAGGCCAGTGCAGCCGCTACCCAATAGTCCCCTTATGGGTGGTTTAATGAAGACGGACCTCATCAGGAGGGACTCCCCATGTGGAGGCGAGGATGATCACCTGGAGTACAGCCCATTGAATGTTGTCTTTCCCTAACATGCCCTAGGCCTCCCCACTGTTCAGAACCATTTTACTGAAAGAAAATCTGTGTATTGTTGTAACACAGGAGATAAACCTGAAGCCAAACGTTCCGGGATAAGGAAAGGCACCGGAGACATGAAGGTCATTGAATATCCTAGTGCTGGTACAAGGTGGCCCAGAGAAGGCATGAAGATTAAGTTATCAACATAGACAGAGGACTTTTGCAATGTGTGTGGGAGGAACTGGACATAAGGTATACAAAGTAACAAAGGTCTATCAAATTAGTGAAGCTCAGCCTTGTCAAGCACAGCCATGTCAAACCCCTCAGAGTCTGGCAGCAGAGGTGGAGGCAAACAGCGTAAGAGATCAGGCCCTGCCGAAAGACCGGATGGAAGAGGCCGCTGGTGAAGTGCCATGGAAGTCCTCTATGAGTTCTGCAGGAGCGAACCAGCGTAGAACACCAACCAGAAGAGCTGAGCCGTGGAACAGACAGGGGAAGTACCATGCAGCCAAAGGAGCAATGGCAGTGAACCAGCAGAGCCGAAGAAACGACCTGCGGTCCTAGGTGTCCCAGTGACGTACCACAATCCCACACAAGAGGACACAAGGACAGAAGGGAGGCTGGTTCACAAACCCCTCTCTCGCTCACCTCATCAGTTGGGAGCCCGCTACTGGGTATAATCAAAGAAAGGTCTAGGACCCTAAAGCAAGTACTTGGTGTATTAGAGGAAATCTTCCTCATCACAGTGTGAAAGAGAGAACCGCTGACCACCGTAGGAGCATAGCTCAGGGGCAACATACTCACCTTGGCAGCAAGACGACACAGAGCAACACAGGTTCGGTCCCTGGGTCGCGTTTAGAGACTGCTGGGTATTAAGCTCCTTATAAATAAACAATTACAATTCCACCAGAGAAGGGTCTGGGACCCAAAAGCAAATACCGAGAGTATTAGAGGAAATCCTCCTCATGGCAGTGGTGACAATAAGTCCATTGACACCAGAGAATGATCTGGGACCCCAACAAAAGGAAACTGGATAAACAAGGATAACTTCCTCATCACAGTGACGTCATTAAACCCAGTGATCAACTAAGAAGAATTTGGGACTTTGATAACAACAAATCAGAGTGGTAAAGTGTACATCAAGCTGAAGATTGTGAGAAAGAACTTTCTAGAAGGGGAAGGGAGTAATTGCCCCTGGCCTTGTTGTGAAGTCTACCAATCAATACCGGGAGAAGGGAGTCATTCTCTTAGTTGTGAACTGGGAATTGTGCTGGAGACACCAGAAGAGGGGAGTCATTCCCCCTGGTTTTATTGGAAACTGTATAGATCTACACCAGGAGAAATGAGTCATTCTCTTAGATGTGGAATTGTATAAAGGCTGTGTGAAATCCACAAGCCAGGGGAATGGAGCCATTCACTCTGGCAGTTCTGTTGCAAGAGAGCATTCTTTATGATGTTATCTGAGCAGCAGGAGAAGGGAGCCATTCTGCTGAAGAAGGAACTTTCTGTTCGCTATCCTTTAGTTGAAGTATGAGGGAAAGGAGTAGGTTATGACACAGGACATTGGAGTGTAATTTGACTGACACTCCGACATAGTCTTTACTATTAGTTTTGAGGCTGGGAAACCCCTCTTAGAAGATAGGGATTGTGAGGACTGTTCGTATGCACAAATAAAAGTCTATAACCACCACCATAACACCTTTGTGTCAGCTTCTTTCTTCGACACCTTACAGTCCACAGTACACACTGTATCATAGGAGTTGCAGGGTCAGTACAGTGCTTAAGAGAATGAGTTCTGCCTATGGGTAAAGCTGAGCGTGTGCCTCAAAAGTGAGCAGTACTAACACACCTCTCATTGCTTAATGGATTAGCAAAATCTGTGCGTACATGTTAATGGCAGTCATTGCAATATACTGTAACCACTTATTTGATTTTTTAGATATAAAAATGGGCAACGATTTATTGTGAACAAATATGGAATGGCACAACAAGGAAATAAAACATACTGGAAATGTTCAGTACAATGCAACTCCCATGATGTATATGTGAACCTCTATGATTATGATGACAATATTGAAAATCCATTTACGTGAAATCACAGAAGGATATATAGGTTATGTATGTGAATTCGTTGCAAGATACATGAGTCCAATCTGTGCGCAATTTGGGAGGGGGAGGACAATAAGGTCGTGCCTTAAGAAAGCCCACAAAGAGGGTGAAACATGTGCATGTGCCCCAATAGGTGAATGTTGGCACGTTTGGTACTTTGCGCAATATCCCTACCGAAATATAGATCACTTTGCCTGGTTCCGTTGCAAGTAAGACAGTGAGAAATAACTCCATAGACCGAGAGCTCATTTCTCCTAGCTGTGTGGATGCCAGACCATTAGTCATTTCTCTGTGTGCTTCTTTGGCCTAACTCCCAGCATGACAGCCAATGAGGAATATTACCTCCATGAATGGACAGCTTCGTTCTGCTGGCTCTGTGTCTGTCAGACAGTGAGGCGTTGATTAAACCCTTTCCTGAAAAGCGTGCATGCCAAGGCTACAACATGCAATACAGATTGGATACTGTCAATGCAAGAAGCAAACAACGGACCTAAGCAGTGTAAGCTTACCCGAATTCACAAGCCTAATCTGCACCATGGGAAGCGAAGGAACATGACCTTTCGCCCCTTGACAAAACAGGAAGGGGCATCACATAGCATTGTTCCTACGTACACAATGAAAAATATGGTTTCATACAAGAATGGATCACCATATGTATCGTTAATATCAGTGTGTATAGGTCCATATTACCAAATTACTCTGAATGCAAGCAGACATCCAAGCCCCAATGATAATGATGTGTTATTATAAAGCACATACACTTAAGCGCCTCACATAGAACAAATATACAAATAATAACACCCAACCTGTGTTGGTACTCATTGATTGACATCAGAAGGATGAAAGGCTGAGTTGAGGTGTTTAAGAACAGACTAAATCAGTGACTCACCCTCTGAAGTGTGCCTGAAATAAACCTTTCATGATTCTAGCAATTATTGTATAGAATTTCAGAAAGACAAATGTGACGTTCCTGCTCTTTCTTATTTAGGGTGACTGCTCAAAGAGTTACACTAGTGCAACCCCCTGTTTTTAATTTTTAAAGAGGCCTGAATGAGAAAGCCAGCCACTCCAGAAACAAAGAGCCACATGGCACTGGCCACAGGCCAGGAGCTGATTTTAAAACAAAACATTCTTTTAAATGTATTTTTTAGCGGCAGCAACGGAGACCACATGGGTAGCAAGGGAGACCTCTGGTGTCACAGTTGCGACCCCTGGCGATCCCCAAATGATGTCCCTGCTTGCTAAACCCACTGAATCAGAGTCAGAGAGAAATAGCTGGCAAAATGAAATTCAAAGATTAGAGGAAAGTGGAAATTGTATGGATACGGTTCTAGAGAATAATTCTTGAAAATGTTGAGCCAAGGAGAACTGAAGACAACTCACTGAAGTTGGGGAGACAATGGAAAGAGTAATATTTTTATAAAGAAACACAGACCCTACAACTAAAATCCCTGAGCCGTAAAATCCAAAGTCCCAAATCAATGACCTGCATATAGGAAATGTTACAGAACAAGTTTCATGTAAAGTGTGCATTATGTGAACAAGGACGTTCAGGCCTTCTTGCCCAGAACTGACCTGGTCCTTCAAGGAGAGCAGGTTGTCAGCACACCTGTGTGGCTTGGCAAACGTTGGACCTGCCATACATGGGAATTTAGGAAGGTGGCGCTTTTCTGTGCTAGTGTCACCTTGGACAACCCGTCAGCTGCTGCTACTCTTCTGATTGACATCTCTATAGTCGGTAGTGAGACATCACCCCAAACCCCATTATGGAGGAGCCACCACTGGGCAACACTTCACCTCAGTAAATATAAGCAAAGTCAATCGAAAGGTGCGTTTCTAAATACGCCCTAAATGCTAGAAGCACTCAAAGTGGTTTTCTAAAAATAAAGGAAGTGTGTAAGCATGAAAACCTAGGTCCCTAGCTACAGCCTTTCTCTGTTAATATCAGACCCTTTTGTCACAGCGGTTGAGAAAGTCACCGGAAGTCGTAACTGTCTATTTGTCATTACAGAGCTGTCCAATAAGTCCAATTCAGGATTTCTGGCCAACCAGTGACCTGGGCTAGCTCATGAGCCATGAATTGTCCACTGAAAGGCTGTTTTGATGCTCAAAGAATGTAATGACCCCTTGTGAGGTTTCTATTGACAAATATGCATGTTGATTTTTTGTATTCATGGGTTTTCAACAGGTTTGGTCCTAATCTTTCAATCACCTGGCTCCTTGGCTATCGAGGTCATGGGTTCTTATGGTTAATAGTCCCTCCCTGGGGTTCCACTGTTGCTGGAGGGGTCCTTTGCAGTCGACATTGGTGATAGTACATAGCAAGATATTAAAGCGGATGCTGGGCCACATAGAGTAGACCTAGTTGATTGGATAGGTGTTGACCAGTCAGATGGAGATGTGTGTCTAGCGATGGTGGTACAGCACAGATAAGCATGGCACACAACAACTTGAGCAACCAGAACTAGCCAAGATGATGGCATTTTTGTTCAGGTGAGGTGAGGGCACCTGACACTGATGACCTCGAAGGCCCAGCATTAGGTAGTTTTCATAGGAGCTGGCTCTGTCAGCTGTATGGTATCTCATGTTCGACATCTCCTCTCTCCCCTAGCAATTAGGTTATGACCTTAAATGGACGACGAGGTGGCAGATCCTGAGTCTTTCTCACTGTTAGGGAAAATTCTCATTCTATGGCTAATTTCCCTCACCTAGTGAGTCCCCCAGCAGCTTTGCTGGATTTCTAGAGTTTATGTGTTCCACTTGGTAAGAGTGTGAGCCTTTTGCCCACTCTTACCAGTGTGTTGCCATGTGTATTTCTACTGCTTGTGTGTTCTTGGGCTCTGGAGCACACCACTCAATGAGCCCAGTTTTCTGTGTGTTACACGGCACCTTCAGTGCAGTAACACAGGGTTGTCTTTAAGACTTCACTCCGACTCCATTTTCTGGGGCTGACTACCGTCCCCCAGAAATAGGTAAATTTGCGGTTAACTTTACATAGTCACATTTAAAAACTACAGACCCAGTAGACCCCATTTTACATGGAGTATTGGAAAGGGTTAATTCCTATCCCTTTTCGTCTGTGCCTCTCAGAGCTTTATTTTGCTCTTTTAACATTTAGACTTGGCTGGTGGCAGTGGTATCTACACTAACTTTTCTACCGCGATTATACTATATAAACGTGGTATTGTTCCAGGATATGATATTAGCCTTGAACATAAACAAGCTTGACCAAATACTCTTTCTTTTGGCTCCGGTCGGGTTTACTCACCATTTCTTTTTGTTAAAGACCTTCTTGTGTTTTACCTTGCGCAGCAAACCAGGTTTGCCTTCTTTGTTCACTGTCTTTTGGTGGGCTTCTGCAGAGAAGCCCTCCTCTTGGCGCCTGGGTGTCTAGGTGGGCTGAATGTGAAGGAGGGGTGTAGTCACCCCCTGCACAGGGTATCCTAGGAAACCCAAGACGCACTTTGCCATGATTGGCTGGGGTGGTTGTCTGAGCCGGACAACCCCACCCCCCCTGCTGCGTGATTGACAGTCAGGCTGTGTGAATGGGGGATTTTCGCATAAAAGGCAGGACTCTTGGGCTGGAAGTCAGAGTCGCCACAGGAACTACAAGGAATTGAAGAGAAGCGGAGAAGACGACGGCTGCTGCAACTACCAAGACCCGGTGAAGCCCTGCTGCAGTCCTGAGCTATCTACCCTTCGATGATCAGTGAAGATCCAGTTCGGAGTCTTCTTCCCTTGAGCCTGGTGGGGTCAACCAGCTCATCTTCCACAGCCAGAGGATCCCCTTCGTGGTCGAAATCGCTGCACACCGCTGTAGTGGTCCGGATAGCCATCTGATGAACCTCTCCTGTTTTAAAGGAGCGCACCTTTTATTCACCGTCGCTGCTGCTGACCTCATCCCTGGGTAGTGCAGCTCACTCCAGACGTCCTCCTTCTTGTCGCCACGACTGAAGAGCTAAGAACTGTGAGTCTGCAGGAAACTACCAGGAACAACTGCCGTGGCACCAGCTTCATCCGAGAATAAGGTACTGTGTCTGACTTCGAGGAACTAGGGTGAATCCCTTTTCTCCTCATCCAAGGCTCGTCCTTGTCTTTTCTCCTTCTTTTAACTTTTGCTTCCTCTTTTGACAATATCCAAGTACTCCTGGCATCCTTGAATCTTAAACTATCTGACTGTGTGATCCTCGACAACAGGAACCCTGTTATGCCTAACACTGGCGCAGGCCTATTGACTTTTATCTTTGGGTTAGAAAGTGTTCTCTGATTCTGTCTGCCTTGACAAACGTATTGCTGATGATTTTTGCCCCCAACTCTCTTTTGGTAACTCAGGTGCTAAGTGTGGTTTTACCCCAATAACATTTCTTCCTGCGGGTACGCGTATCTTTAGTAAGGCCGAAATGTCATTACTGTCAAAAAGTGATCTCATATGTATTCCTGGTACCAGCGTCTTCATTGAATAAGGTACTGTGTTCTGCTCGAGGAATTAGGGTGAATCCCTTTTCTTCACCTCCAAGGCTTGCCCTTGTCTTCCCTCCTTCTTATAAATTTTGCTTCCTCTGTTGACAATATCTAAGTATCCTGGCTACGTTGAATCGTGAACTATCCGACTGTGTGATCCTCGACAACAGGAACCCGGTTCCACTTGACACTGGCACCGGCCTATTGACTTTTGAATTTCTGTCTAAGAGTGTTCTCTGGTTCTGTCTGCCCTGACAAAAGTATTGCCTATGATTTTTGCCCCCAACTCTCTCTGGGTATCTCAGGTGCTAAGTGTGGTTTTACCCCGGTAGCATTTCTTCCTGCGGGTAGGCGTATCTTTAGTAAGACCGAAGTGTCATTACTGTCAAAAAGTGATCTCATATGTATTCCCCGTAACGTCTTTTGTTTCACAACACCGGTCCAGAAAATCATAAGGTACTTACCTTGTGTTGTTTCATCCAAAGTGAATTGGTTGTTTGTAGTGTATTTTACGTGTGGTTTTAATTTTAATAGAAGTGAAGTGTTTTGCAAACAGATGGTCAAAAATAAACATACTTTTACTTTTTAACCAAAAACCTTGAGTCAGTGTTTGCTTGAGTCACAGTAATTGGGGTTCCTTTGTGTAATCTCTACTACTGCTCATTTGCTCTTGAGATAAGTCTGGCTGCTCTGCTGTTGCTACCACTTTAACAGTGTAGTACAGGCTTGTACCAAAGGTGAACTTGTATTGCCACTGGTAGTCTTAATTGTGTGTAGTCGTCCCTAAGGGCACTGCACAGGATTCTGCCTAACGCTGGTGTACAGCGGTGAGGATCTTTAAGTATAGTGATTACACTTAGAGTGCTGCTATTACCTTGGGTCAACTAACCACAAGGCTAAACACCACTAATTCTGTTAACTGAAAAATCATGTCAAATATGGACAAATACAAGAGGGGCTCTTAAACTATACTGCTAAGGTTCTAAGAACCATGTGTAGGGAAAAGAATCTCTATGGTAAAGGAACTAAAAATCTGAACTGGTTGCAAAGTTAATGGGAAAACAAAGTCTGGAGAGTGGGTCAGAATGGCCTACCCCTCCAGCAAATGTGAGTACTGATGTTTCTGATTCTGAGTGTTGGATTTGAAGAAGTAGATGAGTCCTTGTTAGGAAACCCTACAACTCCTTTGCCTGCTCAGAAAGCACAACCTCTGTCCACAGGGACCCCCACAGGTCCTACACTGACTCCTGGGTTTATTGCTCTGGAGAAAATAAGACTTGAATTAGAAGTGAAACGTATTGATGCACACACTGGCCCTCATCACAAGGTTGGCGCTCCGGTAGGAACGGCACCAGTAAGGCAATACCGGCATCCATTACCGGGCCGGTATATCATGACCCTAGATGCCGGTGCTACCGGCATCTTCAAGGACCCACTGTGGCCATGCACCACCGTACCGGCATAAGCGAACGCGCGCAGATGGGGGGGCCTTAATACCGGCATCCCGCAAAGAAGGGGACACCACGAGTCGCACGGACAAGTATATACCGGCATCAAGATGCCGGTAAGAAGGGCCAGCATGATGCCGGCAATACCGGCATCGCGGACCACCCGCAAACAGAAAACTGCTGTGTAACCAAGTGCCACATGTGCACACAATCAGCACAGGTGGAGGCAATGGAGTAAGGGTCAGCACAAAAGGAGCACACCCACACACCACACTCCCTTCCAAGCAAAAATGCTACCACTTGTACTTGCCATACTGGGCCCGGAGGACATGCCTGCACTGCTACTCCTTGAGCAGGCAGTACAACAGGAAACACAGAGGAGACGTAGGAGGAGAAGGAGTGTGAGACATGCCCAGCAAATCCCACCAGTGCAGGCAGTCGCTCCCCGCAGACAGTCAACAATTCCACGTATAAGGACCAATCATTTGAATTAACCCCAGCACAGATCCACACCCTGTACCGCCTGGATAGAGACACCATCACCAACATAGTGGAATTAATACAGGATGACTTGGTCAGCCTGATCAACATCCGCACAGCCATCCCCCCTTTGCTGAAGGTGGCATCTGTGCTCCACTTCCTGGCTACAGGCACTTACCAACACACAGTGGGCCAAATGCCTCACTCCCCCGCTACATGGAAGGAGACGTTGTACAAAGTGGCTGGCTGTTGGGTGAGTCTGCCCACTGGGCCATGGGAGGAGATGGGTGGGGGGGCTACATGCATATGCAAGGGGAATGCCCTCTGGGCCATGGGAGGAGATGGATGGGGGGGCTAAATTCATATGCAAGGGGAATGCCCTCTGGGCCATGGGAGGAGATGGATTGGGGGGAATGGACGTTTCTTGAGTCATCCGCCGACACACAGCCCTCACATTTGCATGCAAAATGGCGCTAGCCAAGACATACATTGGGTGGCCTGGTGGTTTAAAAGCCTAGGACCCTAGGTCGTGTATGTCATCCAAGGCCCCCTCCATGGATTGGCATGCACTGTACAGGGCTGACAGTCATGTGGATGTGGCTGCCATTGATGAGATTGTGCAAATGAACTTGAATGATGTACAGGCAGAGCACACTTGTCAACTGAGCTTCATCCTCACACATACCTCCTTCTGCTCCCATGTAGGTGATGCTGGATATCCTCTGAAGGTGTGGCTACTCACCCCTGTCAGGAACCCGCAGAACAGGCACGAGGAAGACTTCAATCGTGCACATACACGTACGCGTGTGGTCATTGTGCAGACGTTTGGCCTTTTGAAGGCACGGTTTCGCTGCATCAGCAGGTCGGGAGGGGCACTCATATACGGGCCTGAGAAGGTGGGCAAGATCATCACGGCATGTGCAATGCTGCATAACATGTGCATCAGGCGGAGCATACCCCTGACACTTGACGTGGAGCTGCCACCACCTTATGAAGTAGAAGGAGAGGAAGGAGTAGATGTAGGACATAGGCCAGGACGCGAATCACGTAAATGGTCGCGCAGTGCGGCAAATGGTCATAGACCAATCATTCTGATGTACTTTGATGCAGAGGGTGCCATGTGTTGGGAATTGTGGGCACTGGGTGTGAGGGCACATGTGCACGATTCACCATGAAGCAATAAATAGACAAAGAACAAATCAGCAATGTCCACTCATGTGATTTTTGCTGCACAACAGGTGTATTTGTGAGATATTTTTTGCAACATGATTCAACAATCCACGTCCCCACCAACCCTCCACCTCCCCCACACCCTACTCCCACGTCCCCAAACACCCCAGTACTACACACTACACCCACCACCACCCTCCACCCACCCCATAACACACAAAGTCAACTATGGCACGACATGTGTCTGGATGTATACCCTAAGAGATCCTGCAGGGTGGCCTTCCTACTGTGGAGCCCCCTTCGGAGCTGGGGATTGGATCCCTGTGTGCCGCGAACTCTGCAGGGAAATGCGCACAGGGCTGGTCTGCCTCAAACTCGCTGGCGTGGTTGATGCGGATGAGCCAGATGGTTGTGAGCTCAGAGGCAGGGTTTGCCGTTGCTCCATGCTGTCAGCAATCCTGCTGAGGATTTGACCCAAGGAATTGAAGCCATCGCGCACTTTCTGCGCACTTGAGTTGATGGCCTGGATTACGGCCGCAGTGCTGTCCTGGATGATACGGCGTGTTGTCTCCCCTTCACCAAGGCACTGCTGCACATAGCCTTGCATCACCTCCTGCCGGGCCTCCATTTCTGACAGACGTCCCTCAAGGTCCCGTATGGCAGTGTGGGTTGTGGGCTGTGGGCTGTGGGTGATGTGGTGGGACTGCATGAATCATGGGGCTGTGCATTGCTGGAGACCACTCTCCGTGGCTTCCCTGGTCGGATGAGTCCCGCTGAGGTGTGTCCTGTGGGGTGGCCTGCGGGCTTGGTGTGTGCACTACAGGCTCTGAGTGGACAAGTCCTGCATCGCCCTCATTGTCCGGGTCAGCTTCCTCATCAACGCTGTGCTGTGCCGATGCAGCCATCTCCCCAATTGTGCTGGCAGCAGCAGACTGTGTGCCATCCTCCATGCCTGTTGTGTCCTCAGCCAGTGTGGATAGTGTGATGAGGGGTGCAGGGGCAGGTGTCTGCTCATCCTGTGTGGGTGTCTGTGTGGCTGTATTGGCACCGGTTGTTGACCCACTTGCCACTTGGCCCATCCTTGATCCACTTGAGGTTGATGGTCCTGTGCCATCACCTTGCCTCCTAGGCCTTTTGGCTGCTGTTGTGCATTGTGCACTCCCATGTGCTTCTTCACTGTCTGCATCCGTACCTGTGGGGGACCGAAAGTGGCAGGGCATCAGTGATGGTGGTGCTTGCATCATTCATGCATTAGTGTTTGGCCATGTGGCGCCATCTGATCAGTTGCATGCCTGGCTTTTTGGGGGACTGTGTACATGCAAGGTTGGAGGGTGCATTTGGAAATCGTACTGGTGTTCACATTTACACCATGTTGGCTGCTGTAGGGCCTTGATGTGTGTTGGAAGTGTTGGAAGTGTCGTCCTGGGTGACACGTGCATGTAATCTGTGTGTCGGGTGTGTATTTGTGTTTGGAGGACAATGCAGTTGAATAGTTTTGTGTTTTCGGAGGGACACTCACCTTCATCTGCCGATGTTGGCACGCCAAACTCTGCTCCACCGACTCCTTCGATTACTCCACATCTATTGCAGAGCTGCAGGTCTTCTCCCATCTGGCCAATTTCAGTGGTGAGTGTGGTCCTCCTCCTGTTGCCAGCCCCTGGCTCCGATTGGCCGACAAGATGTGCCGGACTCTCAGCCTGAGGTCATCCCACCGTTTTTTATAGTCGCGCACTGTGCGTGCGGTGGTGCCGACTGCACTTACTTTCTGGGCAACTCCTTCCCAGATGGCCTTCTTCTTCAGCTGGGCTGGACGCCTGAGGTCGTTGCAGAACACCACTTCAGCATTCGCCACTACGATGTCAGCTACCATTTTTAGCTCATCGTCCGTGAAACGTGGTTTGCGCAGGCGGGCCGTGCCTTTCCGGGTGGCCTTCGACATGTTGTTCGTGGTGGCCTAGGAGTTGTGGTGTTGAAGGTCCTGATGGTGGAGGATGGCAATGGATTGTGTTTTTGAAGATGTCGTTACTTCCGGGTCCGGTATTGATGGGCCCCTTATTAGCACTATGTTGATACCGGTACCGCTATTTAGGGGTTGCCGAGGGCAGAGCCGTTCTGTGCGCATTCGTCGATGCCGCTATCTGGGGGTTTGAGGGTCGTTACCGGCATTCCGGTACGGCCGTTACCGGCATGCACGGGTGCGCGTACTTGTGCACTCTTGATTGCCCGCTATTTGCGGGTTGGTGCCAAGCCCGACATGTTGTTAACGCCATGCCGGTACGGCTGATTTTTAGCGGCAACCTCGTGATGAGGGCCACTGTCATGAAACATCAATAATTAATTCTTTGATGCACCAAGTGCTACAATTGACAAAAACTATAAAACCCTGTATACCCGTTTACGTAGACACCAAGATGAGGTGAAACTCCGGAAATCACGCACATTTTCGCGTGACGACAGAGATATCAGCCCAAATATGATGAAGTCTCTCGATCATGACCTAGTAGCACAGTATCCACACCAGTGAGTTCTGAAGTAGATAGTGATGGTGATAGACCCGACACAGATGGAGACTCCACATGATGCTCCTATTAATATAGAGTTGAACCCCTCTGATTACTCTGAGACCTCTGAAGGCAATAAAGCCCAATCATTCAACCTACTCCTTTTTTAGAGCAGATTCAAAGATACAAGAAAGGCAACCGCCAAGCCGCCCTGGCGGCCATGAAAAAAGTCAGGTTCCAGTTACCACCAGTCACAAATATTATAAGCCCAGACCCAAGCCTCGGGGCACAAGGGGTGGTCAACCCCACAGGCGCAAACACCCCCCAATACAACGCAGAGTGACCCAGGCATCCTACCAGCAAACTCTGAGGAATCAGACAAGATAGATCTGATACATAATTTGAGTATCTATCCTCTCTCTCAAGATGAGCGCTCACTCCTGAACAAAGGACTGTCGTTCGCACCGACTGATTCTAATGAATATGTCCAGATTCAGATAGACCTCTTTAAATTTATTCGCAAAATCAAATTAAAAAAATACTTTGCAACACAAGTTAAGTACTATAAATCCAAATCACACCCTCCTCTCCTTTCAGATGTCACATTGCAGACCATGTTGAGCACACATGTGCTCATGTCTCTTGATGAATGTGAACATGACCCCTCGGTCAATGTGCTGGATTTATTACAAGATCTTAACATACAACAACAAAATAAAGGAGTTGTCAACTAAATCAAAATTTGTGCCTGCTTTTCCTAAAGATAATCTCATCGATACATTTCATCAAGCTGTCATCAATGACATTCACAAATTGCAAGACAATGCCAACAGGAAGAATGTGTGCAAACGTAACTTAACATTTCGAGAACAAACAGCACTGCGCAAGCTAGCATCCAATGAGAATTTAATCATAAAAGAGGCAGATAAAGGGGGCAATGTAATGATTATGAATAAGAGCAACTACATTACCATGGGCCTTGCACATTTGAACTCCCCTGGATGCTATGAGACCTTAGCATCCAACCCATTAAATCAACTACGGGCAACAGTGAATTCACTTGTGTCTAAATGGCACAATAGAGGGTTGCTAACTGATGGTGAGAAACAATTTCTGACCGTAGATGTCCCAGTTATGCCCTAAGCCTACTTTTTACCCAAGATTCATAAAGCCTTCATAAATATACCAGAAGGGAGACCTATCTTGAGTGGTGGTGGTGGCATTTTTGAGCCAATCTCCATTTATATTAATGAATGTCTTGCACCCCTGGTAACGTTCATCCCTACCTTTTTCCGTGACACCATGCACATCTTACACATCTTAGACCAACTATCCGTACAGCCAAACATGTTATTAGTGACGCTTGATGTGAAAGCCCTATATACTTCCATAGATCACCTAAGGGCAGTTGCTAGTGTTGATTACATCTCTCGAGAACACTCGGCCTCATTTTTTGAGCATATTGAATTGGTCAAAGAACTATTATTGAGTGCACTTTCTAACAATGTGTTTTTGTTCAATAACATCTATTACAGACAATTAATAGGTATAGCAATGGGAGCCACCTATGCTCCAGCTCTTGCAAATATATTCATGCACCACTACGAGCAACTGTTTGTTTTTTCAAATGCTATGTTCTCACCGTATTTTTATACATGGAAAAGATACATAGATGATGTGTTTCTGATTTGGACAGGTTCCTGTGATTCTCTAAATGATTTTGTATCTTACCTTAACTCCAACACATGGGGCATTCAATTCACCCATTGTACGTGCTAGACGTAATTGCTCTCTCCACAAGCGCTTCATTACGGAATGTGGACTAATCCGTAATCGTTTTTTGGCAAGAGGATGACAGTAGCCTCCTAGATAAAGCACAACGGGAGGTTCAATCCATGCAGAGAGAGGACCTGCTAACTCCTAAAGTACACATTCATAGTACTCATATCAACAAATTGAAATGTATTACCAGATTTAATTCAGATAGTTCCAGTCTGTATAACATTGTCAAGAGACATTGGCATATTCTCCAGCTTGATCGAGATATTAGTTCTTGGGTAGATGCTTCGCCTAATTTCATCTATAACAAGGCTAACAATCTCAAGAACATCCTCTCACCCTCATTTATGTCAAATCCACAACACAAACCGACTTGGTTACACCAAGCAGACAACAAAGGTTTTCGCAAGTATGGAGGATGTTGAATGTGCGCCTTCACATATGAATCCAGCAAAATTGAATTCGGCCAATTGGGCACACATAGGATCAATTCTTTCATTAATTGCAACACCAAATTCTGTGTATATTGTATAATTTGTGTATGTGGACAGTGCTACATTGGCAGTACAATTCGACCGCTAAAAATCAGAATAAGGGAACATCTGGCATCCATTTTCCAGGTAGATTCAAAATATCCATTGTCTGTACATTGGCAACAAGACCACCAAATGGAAGATAAAGCACAAATCAAATTCGCTGGGATGGCCAAAGTGTCCCTGCCGCAACGTGGCGGCAACTTAGTTCTCAAATTAAGGCAATTAGAGGCTCACCTCATCTGTCAATACCGCACTGTCTCACAAGGTCTAAATACGGACCATGAATTATCTGTGTTCTTATGAACAATATGTATTTACTTTGGCACTTTTTTGTAGGTGCATTTTTTATTTTGCATACTAATTTATCATGCCAAATGTGATTCAATGGTGGCCATCCAATTAGTGCTTCAATTGACTATACTCTGACTTGTGGCTTGCCCACCCGGGTTGGAAATTTGCAAGGCAGACTTCCGGGGGTTACAGTCCCCACTTCCCAATCATGGGACTTATATCCACGTCTCCTCACTTTCCTTTAATTTCTTGATCTGTTCCCTTCTCCTTGCCACCGCGTATGATTCTATTTTTGAATTCCTCAAAATTACCTTGCTGTCCAACCAGCTCCGTGGTTTAATTTCCACATGTGACACCTTGTCGGGTATTCACTTTATGCATACGGCCAAATTGGGGTTCAACTTAATTTTTTGTTCCCCATGGTAATCGATTTGGCGACTTCCTTACTTTCCAAGTGCCATCCCGTGGAAATATTGGATGACATCATATTCATTCGTGGATAACGTATTTTCCTTGCACTTTGCCTAAAATTGGGCCGCCACCTCCAAATTGATCACTTGGGTATGTTTTCTTGGGCATCTACTTTTTTAGCCCCCTAGCTTACTGCTAGGCTTCTAGCACCTCTCATACACCTAAGATGGCGGCTCCCTTGCGCCATTCACACAGCCGCATACACGCTACATTGCGGTCTTGTGTTTATTATTGGTTGCAGGAGCCGCGTACGGCTGGCTCCTGCCATGAGATGCAGCGGAGATGCTGGTAAGGACAATACTTGTCCGTGGACCCCTAGACCTTCGCAGGGTCCACGCTCTTTGTAATTGTATGGCTACATGCGCAGCATTAGCTAATTGAGATGTCTGCCTTTTCTCTTCTTTCCCTCGCCTGCCATTCGCACCAATTACCTTGATCCTTGCCTATAGTGACATACGCTAACAAGCATTTTCAATCCGTTCTTGCAATTGCATAATACAGGTACGTGCTAAGCTTTTCTGGCTACTTTTACCTTAACTAATCAGCTTCACTTGCTAATAATTCCTCGACTTTACATTAATACAATGCACTCCTTAATTACAGTGGAGCCCATGAATTTACTTCTATCTCCGTTTACCTAAATTGGGGTAAGTGCTCAGCCAGGCAATTATACACGCTCAGCATGACCAATTGGTTTACCCAGGCTCATCTATAATTACTACTGTTCCTCCTCTTCCCTCTTATAGTGCTTCATTTCAAGAAAATCTTTACCTCAGGTATTTTATCACGGTTTTTGAACAACATTCACTAATTGTATAGCCAACCTTGATCACTAATGCTAGCATATTCCTTCTTTATTTTGTTTTTCCCTTACCCCCCTTTTTTATCCCTTTATTCTCATCTGGCAACGTCTGAATTTAATTGAATTTTACCATATGGTTGGTTATATTTCTTGTTTCATAATTGCGTTCTCCTGGCACCATGCACTTATTTTGCATAATTTTGTTATTAACCTTGCCTGAATTATTCTTATGAAATGTTGTGTTGACCACCGACTTGCTTTGCTTTGCTGTTTGGGTCTTTCACATGTATCATGATTTATTTTCATTGTACTTCCTTATTTTGTTTGTACAAAAACCTGTAGCCTCAGTAGAAGAGCAAGTCACTTGAAACACGTGTCAGGCTACCTCAGTATCGATTAAATATCCCACCAACTACATTCCAATTTTGTGTTTATGCGCAGTGTGTTTGCAAAACAATATTTTCTTTACATCAATAATTAAGGCTCAGAGAAATGGAGCTGAACCATGAACTAGAAATGAAGAAATTGTCTTTAGAAAATGCTTCTCTCCCAGAGTCTTCTAGGTCTTCCAGCCCTAAGAGACCCCGTATGCCAAAGGAAATGATTGGAATGGGTGAGACTAAACTTGATGTTTTCGATTGGTTAGCAATGTTTGAGTATAATCATGGGATTCAAGGTATCTCAGGGAATCAGTTGATTCCTTGGCTTTTCTCGAGGCTTCCCCCTGTTGCAAGTGATGCTGTAATGGAGTTGGGGGAGGAGGATAAGCAGGATTATGAGTGTGTGAAGCTAGCTTTGATAGCTAGATTTGGGAAGACCCCGTCCCAGTACCTTAAGAGGTTTAGAACACTCAAAAAGCATCATGGTACCCTTGGGCTACCTGGGTGTGTGAATGTTTGAAAAACTTAGATGGTTGAGTTAAGGGTTACAAAGTGAATCAGCTAACAATTTGGCTGATTCAAAGGAGATAGATCCTAAGAAGTTAGCTAAGGCTGCTGACTTAAGGGTTGCCAACAGGGCTACTCACAAGGATTCTGGGGCCACTCAGACAAAGGATGAGGGAAAGCAGTCAAAGAAAGACAAGAAAGAGAATTCCAATAATTCCAATCCAAAAGAGGGCCACAAACATAACCAGGATAAGCCACCAGGGAAACCAAATCAGGCTAGTGTACCATCTGGTCCCAAACCAGATGGTGTTACTCACCGGACGGGAAGTATACCAAATCGGTGGCCGGAAGGCACAGGACTGAACTATTGATTGAAGAGCTAGGTCGGGGCCTCCAACCTAGCCTCCTCTCTGTGAGGGCACAAGACCTTTTTAACGATATGACCCTCTGCTGGGTAGGACCAGACAGAAAGACGGATTGCTCAAAAGGGCGGGGAGGACACGCCGCCAAGAACCCAGCTGTAAAGGAAAAACAAAAGGTGAGCAATTGGAAATTTAAGAAAGATCCCTTTCCCTTGATACTTCTTTCTAGTAGTACCTGAACTATGCCCTCCCCTTGTTTCAAGGCAACCGGAACCACCTACAAGTAAGAGAGGAGAATGTAACCTATCCTGACTATAGTTTGTCAATTAGATAAGGAGAATGGATAATCATACAAAAAGAAAAACCCTTACCACTGATGTGCTGTTAAATCTATAATGTCCAAAGAGTTCATGAAAACGGAAGTGCAAAATAACAAATGGGTAGGTTAGTTAGGGAAACTGGACCCGGGCGGAACGAGGGCCGCACTAGAGTCGGGTAGGTGCACTATCTGCAAAGCGTCCCTGTGCACTACTGAAGAATGTCCAATAGAAGTCGATGCCGTGATCACACGGTTCCAAAAGCGGCAGGCAAAGGCAGTCCGTGAATGAGGGAAACAGGTCTGGTACACGGGTAAGTAGTTTTCCAAAAGCGGCAGGCAAAGGCAGTCCGTAAATGAGGAAATAGGTCTGGTACACGGGTAAGTAGTTTTCCAAAAGCGGCAGGCAAAGGCAGTCCGTGAATGAGGAAACAGGTCTGGTACACGGGTAAGTAGTTTTCCAAAAGCGGCAGGCAAAGGCAGTCCTTAAATGAGGAAACAGGTCTGGTACACGGGTAAGTAGTTTTCCAAAAGCGGCAGGCAAAGGCAGTCCGGGAATGAGGAAACAGGTCTGGTACACGGGTAAGTAAAGTAGTATTGAAGACGGAACTTCTAAATACCGGGATGCAACTTTAATCAGAAGCAGCGTTCCGCCCAGATCCGAGTTTTAATTCGGGAAGGAGAAGGCGGAACCAGACGAAACCAAGGCTCACGCATCATCGCCTCTGAGCTGACAGCGGGAGGCGGAAAGCTGGGAATTGTAGTCCAAACTTGTCGCAGAGTGCTGCGGAGTGAGCCGAAGCCACTATTTTCCAGGGCAGTTGCCAGTGGGCGTAGAATGGGTTTGCAATATGACGCATACCCTTACGGAGGGCAATAACCTTCCTGCAGGCCTGCCGAGGCATAACAGCATCCACCCCCAAAGGCGGCACCACCCCCCTACGGGCATGGAAGCGGCGAAGCAGGGCCGGGGCATGGATATTAGATAAAGGCTCCCAAGACCTATCCTCAGGGCCAAATCCCTTTCAGTCAACCAGGTAAAAAGGACGACCCCTCCGAAGTCGAAAATCCAGGATATCAGCCACCTCGAACTCATCATTGTCATCCACCCGCACCGGGGGTGGGCGAACCGGCAAACGCATGGTGGCTGGGCAAGGCTTCAGCAAACTGACATGAAATACCGGGTGCTGTTTCCAGGACGAGGGCAATGAAAGACGCACAGCAACTGGATTTAAGACCTTAGTGACTTTGGTAAGAGCATCCGTTTACCAGGTATTCTCAGGTTGCGTGATGACAGCCAAACCTTCATACCCACACGGTAGTTGGGTGCAGGTATCCGATGCATGTCTGCAAATTTCTTTGCTTTTGCCTGAGCATGCAGCAGGTGTTGACGAACGACCCCATGAATGGACTTGAGGTCCCGAACACATGCATGAGCCGCTGGATTGTCAATGGGAAGGTCAGGATCCAGAAGCAAGGACCACGGATGGTGTCCGTAAAGTGCAAAAAAGGGAGATACACCAGAAGCGGCATGCAGAGAATTATTATAAGAGAATTCAGCGGGTGGTAGCAACGCCAACCAAGAGGACTGGAAACGAAGTGTGAGGCAGCGTAGGTATTGCTCGAGAGTAGCGTTGAGCCGTTCAGTCTGCCCATCGGTTTGTGGATGGAAGGCAGAGCTGAACCTGTCATCGATGCCAAGAGATGCCGTCAGAGCCCTCCAGAAACGGGACGTAAACTGTGGTCCGCGATCCGAAACCACAATAGAAGGTAGACCAAAGAAACAAAATACGTTTTTAAGGAACAATGAGGCCAATGTAGGAGCAGAGGGCAATCCCGCACAAGGAATGAAAAGCGCCATTTTAGTGAAATAATCAATTACCACCCAGATGGTGTCAAAACCGTCAACCGGTGGCAGGTCCACAATGAAATCCATAGAGACCATGTACCATGGCTTGTGAGGGACCGGGAGTGACTGCAACAAACCCACAGGTTTAGACCGCGGACCTTACATTGAGCGCACACAGAACAGGGGGCCAAATAGTTAACCACGTCTTGGAACATAGACGGCCACCAGGCCCAACGACGGAGCAAGTCCAGAGTCTTCTTTTGGCCTGGATGAGCCGCTATCAAGGAGTCATGGGACAAAGCAAGGGCCTGGAGACGAGCTTTCCCCGGGGGCACAAACAGGCGGCCCTGAATATAGGGAAGTCCTTGTACCACGTGAAGATTTAGGGCTACACATTCCTCTTTATGTGTATTCACCCAGTCCGAGATTAAAGAACGGAGCAAAGGGCGTGGAGTACATGCACATACTACCCTAGAAGGCAGCAGAAGAGGGCAATCGGGTTTGCTTTGCTCCGGGTGAGAGGGCAGGCGAGACAAGGCGTCTGCACAAATGTTGAGACGGGCTGGCCGATACGTGATGGTGAAATTGAACTGAGAAAAGAAAAGGTGCCAGCGGGCCTGCCGAGCAGTGAGACACTTCATTGACTTGAATGGCAAAAGACTCCGATGGTCAGAGAAGACAGTAACCGGATGACGGGCCCCCAATAGGTGGTGACGCCATTCTGAGAAAGCGTCCTTGACTGCCAGCAACTCTCTTTCCGTGATAGGATAATTGCGCTCGTATGGTGTCAGTTTTCTCGAAAAGAACGCAACCGGATGAATCTCACCCGAGTCCTGACAGGGTTGCGAGAGTATAGCCCCGATGGCCATCCCAGAAGCATCAGCTTCCACAAAAAAGTGTAGGAGCAGATCGGGATGTTGCAGCACTGGAGCTGAAGAAAAAGCCGCCTTTAAGGCCTCGAAGGCGGATTGCGCTTCTGGTGTCCATCGGTATGGCTGTTTTGAGCTAGTTAAAGCTGTCAAAGGAGCCGAGATGGTAGAAAATGAAAAGATAAACCGCCTGTAAAAGTTCGAGAACCCCAGAAATGACTGTAGAGCTTTGGTTGTAGTAGGAACAGGCCATTCCAAAACGGCCTTAACCTTGGACTGGCTCATCCGGATGCCCCGATTGGTAAGGTCATAACCTAAAAACTAAACCTCCGATGAATTGAAGATACACTTCTCGGCTTTGACGAAGAGACAGTTCTCTCTCAGCCTTTGTAAGACGAATCTCACATGTTCAGTGTGTTCACTCTTGGATGAGGAATAAATCAGTATATCGTCTAGGTAGACCACAACAAACCGGTCCAGACAATTGTGAAAGACATCGTTCATGAAGGCCTGAAAGGTGGCCGGGGCGTTACACAACCAGAAGGGCATCACTAGGTATTCAAATAACCCGTACCGGGTCTTGAAGGCGGTTTTCCACTCGTCCCCCTCTCTTATGCGAACTAGGTTGTAGGCACCCCGTAGGTCAAGTTTGGTAAAGATTATAGAAGAACCTAGCTGATCCAAGAGTACAGAGATCAGGGGAAGAGGGTACTGGTTCTTAACTGTGATTGCGTTTAATGCCCTGTAATCAATGCAAGGGCGGAGGTCGCCTTCCTTTTTAGGAACAAAAAACAGAGGAGACGCTGCCGGTGATCTCGATGGTCTGATGAACCCTGTAGCCAATGCCTTGTCAATGTACTCTTTTAGCACTTTGTCTTCTGGCAGTGTGAGCGAATAAACCCTGCCAGCAGGTATTTTAGCCCCCGGTACCAGGTCGATAGGACAATCATGTGGCCTGTGTGGGGGCAACTGGTCTGCGCCACCTTTATCGAAGACGTCCCGGGAGGAAGCGTATTCCACAGGGATACGAGGTTCGATGACATTGGTAATGGCACCTATCAAGGCCATTGAGGCCACCAGGGCTTGACAGGAAGTACCGGAAATGCTACTGGTCTGAAAACACCTTTCATTACAGACAGAGGAAGGGAATTGTACCACGTTCCTGGCCCAGTCGATGTCAGGATTGTGGTGTTGTAACCACGGAATGCCCCAAATTACACGAAGCTGGGGGTCCTTAATTAGGTCAAATGTGAGTGTTTCAGAATGTCCATCGTCCGTCTGCATACGGACGAGAGACGTGCTTTGAGTAACCAGACCCGAGACCAGAGAAGAGCCGTCTACCGCATGTACGGCTTCAGGTTGTGGTTTAGAAACCACAGGGACGTTATTGCTCATGGCATAGTCATAATCCATATAATTCCCAGTAGCACCGGAATCAATTATAGCCTGAGAAGAAAAAGAACAGTCAGTTGTAGTGGTAAATACCACTGGCAGACTAACAGGTATGGTAATTGCCACATTCGAGTCCAAAGATAATACCCCCGGCGTAGGGACTCCTGCTATCGCCGGGTTCTGGCGTTTCCCGCCTTCTTAACGGGTCTTTTTGGACAATCCTTGAGTTGGTGCTCAGACGAACCACAGTACATACATAAATTGTTGGATCGTCGGTGTTCACGTTGTGCAGGAGACAACGGACCACGCACTGCCCCTATCTGCATAGGTTCAGAAGAAGCAGAGGAAGGAGGATTAACGGAATCAAGGGAAATGGGTACTGGAGCCACATTTTTCCATTCTCCCTTCCTTTCAGATCGTCTAGCATCTATTTGTAACACCAAATGAAGCAACTCTCCGAATGTGGTAGGGATTACTGGCACAGTAGCCAGGATGTCTTATAACTCCTCAGACAAACCTTTGTAGAATACCGCAGATTTCTTCTCTTCTGGCCAATCCGTCTCGGCTGCCAACTGATTGAACCTAGTGAGGTATGTAAATAAGGAAGACGTACCCTGTCGTAAATTCAAGAATTCTAGGTCCGTGGCCTGTGACTTGTACCGGGTATCAAACACCCTATTCATGGCTGAGATAAGAGCGTCACAGTCATACAAAACATAGCTATTGGATTCAAGCAAGGGATTAGCCCAGGCTGCCGCTGTCCCTCCAAGGTGTGAAAGGACAAAGGCCGCCTTCGTGGTGGGATTGGGAAAGGCAGAAGGGCGACAAAGAAAATGCAATTTGCATTGGTTGATAAATGTCCGGTACTGTTTTGGATCACCGGTAAAACGTTCCGGAGTGGCCAATGGGAATTGGGTGGCCATCAGAACAGGGCCAGAGGTGAACCCAGAGGCGGAGGCTGAATGGGCTCCAGAGCCTGAGGCAGTAGCACCGGACGGATCAATCCCCAGAGTCTGGGGTGCAGGAAAGGGCCTCATGTTGTCAATCCGCTGGTGTAGACATCATGCGCGGCAGTCATGTCTGCCCGTAGTTCGGATACCAAGTGAACCAGAGTGGCCAATGGATCCGCTTCTTCCATGGCTTCTGATTTTGTTACTCACCGGACGGGAAGTATACCAAATCTTTGGCTGGAAGGCACAGGACTGAACTATTGATTGAAGAGCTAGGTCTGGGCATCCAACCTAGCCTCCTTTCTGTGAGGGCACAAGACCTTTTTAACGATATGACCCTCTGCTGGGTAGGACCAGACAGGGGGACGGATCGCTCAAAAGGGCGGGGAGGACACGCCGCCAAGAACCCAGCTGTAAAGGAAAAACAAAAGGTGAGCAATTGGAAATTTAAGAAAGATCCCTTTCCCTTGATACTTCTTTCTAGTAGTACCTGAACTATGCCCTCCCCTTGTTTCAAGGCAACCGGAACCACCTACAAGTAAGAGAGGAGAATGTAACCTATCCTGACTATAGTTTGTCAATTAGATAAGGAGAATGGATAATCATACAAAAGGAAAAACCCTTACCACTGATGTGCTGTTAAATCTGTAATGTCCAAAGAGTTCATGAAAACGGAAGTGCAAAATAACAAATGGGTAGGTTAGTTAGGGAAACTGGTCCCGGGCGGAACGAGGGCCGCACTAGAGTCGGGTAGGTGCACTATCTGCAAAGCGTCCCTGTGCATTACTGAAGAATGTCCAATAGAAGTCGATGCCGTGATCACACGGTTCCAAAAGCGGCAGGCAAAGGCAGTCCGTGAATGAGGGAAACAGGTCTGGTACACGGGTAAGTAGTTTTCCAAAAGCGGCAGGCAAAGGCAGTCCGTAAATGAGGAAACAGGTCTGGTACATGGGTAACTAGTTTTCCAAAAGCGGCAGGCAAAGGCAGTCCGTGAATGAGGAAACAGGTCTGGTACACGGGTAAGTAGTTTTCCAAAAGCGGCAGGCAAAGGCAGTCCGTAAATGAGGAAACAGGTCTGGTACACGGGTAAGTAGTTTTCCAAAAGCGGCAGGCAAAGGTAGTCCGGGAATGAGGAAACAGGTCTGGTACACGGGTAAGTAAAGTAGTATTGAAGACGGAACTTCTAAATACCGGGATGCATCTTTAATCAGAAGCAGCGTTCTGCCCGGTTCTGAGGTTTAAATCGGGAAGGAGAAGGCGGAACCAGACGAAACCGAGGCTCACGCATCATCGCCTCTGAGCTGACAGCGGGAGGCGGAAAGCTGGGAATTGTAGTCCAAACTTGTCGGAGAGTGCTGCGGAGTGAGCCGAAGCCACTATTTTCCAGGGCAGTTGCCAGTGGGCGTAGAATGGGTTTGCAATATGACGCATACCCTTACGGAGGGCAATAACCTTCCTGCGGGCCTGCCGAGGCATAAAAGATGGAGGTCAGAACAAACCCCCATTCATTAAAGCATTTGGAAAATGTTTTGCTTGTGGGTCAACTGACCAAGTGAAAGAGAATCCCAGATGTAAGGGTAAACCTTCAGGGGTCCACACTGTCTCATTAGCCTTCTCCCAGGTGGATGAAGTACCTATAGTCAGTGGAACTTTCTGTTACTAGCTGATGAGCCCATGAGAGTCTCAGCTAGTGTTTCTTTAGTGTCCTTGGGTCTTTGGGAACAACAGAACTTAGATGCGTAGAACTCAATCCCAGATAATACTAAAGAGTATTACAAAGATAGTGTTCTTGTGAATGGTCAGGAAACCCAGGCCATCAGAGACACTGGAGCCAGCATAACTGTGGTTGATTAATGTTTTTTCAAGGTGGAGGATGTTGCTAAGGCACCCAAATACCTAACCAAGTTAACTGGAGGCACTGCGCAAATGATTCCAGAGTTACCAGCTCTCTTCCAGTGTAATGACATGACTGTCAGAATAACATTAAGTGTGCAAAGTCACGTGCCTGGGAGGGTCCTGTTGGGTAATGACCTCACAATTCTTGGAGTTGTGTCCAGCACCCCCAGGCCCCCCAGCAAAAGGAAGCAGGAGCTCACAAGGTCTGCTAGGGAGAGAACCTTGAGAGGCTCCCTGGGGAATTGATAGAAGGAGCTATCACCCCAAGTCCACAGGACTTACTTACTGCTATTGCAGGACAGAAAGAGACAAAGGGGAAACCCAAGTCTGCCAGCAAGAAACCAGCAAGCACCCCTGTGCCCAGGAGGTCATCACCAAGACTGTCCAAAGTCACATCTGTGACTCCTCCGCCAGCTGAGGCTGAGTGTGAGGTTCAATGCTGTATGGGTCAACTAGATACTGAGGAATCAGATCTAGAAGAAGATCTTACTCTGGTGGGAGATCTTGACCCTGTTGAACATCCTGAGCTGCAGTCTTTACTGGCAGAAGGGGGACCCAACAGGGCAGACTTCAGCAGAGGACAAGGAGAGTGTCCTACTCTTGAAGGTCTTCGCCTACAGGCAGCTTCTCAGCTCGATGGGAAAGAGCCTCAAAAGTATAGGTTGCACTGGGAAGATTCCCTCTTCTACAGTGAACTGACTGATTCAACTCCTGGAGACTGCAAAAGACTTGTAGTACCTCTAGAGAACCGACTCCAGTTCCTGCAGTTAGCCCACAAGATACCTTTGGCTGGTCACTTAAGTTTTAAGAAGACCAAGGAAACTCTCTCTCTCTACTTCTACTGTCCTAAGATGGGTTCATAAATAGACAAATTCTGTAGGAGCTGTCACACTTGCCAAACCTCTGGCAAGAGTGGAGCCAAGAATGTGGCACCCTTGGGGCCTCTCCCAGTGGTGGGAGTCCCTTTAGGGAGGGTTGGGATTGGCATTGTTGGTCCTCTTGACCCTCCCACATCTTCAGGCAACTGGTTTATCCTGCTTGTAGAAGACCATGCTACTAGGTATCCTGAAGCAATACCTACGAGGACTGTTATGGCTCAGGCTGTGGCTATGGCCCTACTTGGTATTTTTACCAGAGTAGGTTTTCCTAAGGAGGTGATCTCTGACAGGGGATCCAATTTTATGTCCCACTACATGCAAGCCATGTGGAAAACCTGTGGAGTCACCTACAAGTTCTCAACTGCCTACCATCCCCAAACCAATGGATTGGTGGAGAGGTTTAACAGAACTATGAAGAGCATGATAGGTGCTTTAGAAGAACCCCTTAAAAGAAAGTGGGAACTTCTACTGCCATGCCTTCTCTTTGCATATAGAGAAGTGTCTCAGGAGGGAGTAGGTTACAGTCCCTTTGAACTTCTCTATGGCCATCCAGTCAGAGGTCCATTGGCCCTAATCAAGGAGGGGTTGGAGAGTGCTCCTTCCCCAAGCCAGTCAGAGTGACTGACTATGTGATAGGTCTCCGGAGGAGAATGTCACACATTATGACAGAGGCAAGTGATAATTTGAAGGCTGGTCAAGCTCTCGCCAAGCATTGGCATGACCAGAAGGCTCACATGGTTGAGTTTACTGAAGACCAGCTTGTTCTTGATATGGTACCTTCAAGGCAGAGGGCCTTACAGGACAAATGTATAGGACCCTTCAAAGTTGTGGGTAAGGAGGCTCCCAGAGTCTTTCACACCAACCGTTTAAAGGCTTATGTCTGTAGACCTGACATAGGAGCATTGCTCTTGGCTTCAGCTCAGGAGGAGGGGGAGAGTGAACCTCTACCTGACCTCCTCAGAAGCTTACCTTTAGATGAGCAAGTGGAAGAAGTTAATCGTTCTTCCAGTCTCACATCTGACCAGCAGGATGAGTGCAAATTTCTGTTAAATCAGTTTGCCTCCCTGTTCTCACTCTCACCAGGCTTAATCCCTTGGGGCCAGCATGATATCCTCACTGGTGACTGTTTGCCTGTGAAAAGCAGGGAGTACAGAAAGTCAGACAATGTAAGAACCCATATAAGGAATGAGGTCAACAAGATGCTTGAACTTGGGGTTATAGAACCCTCTACTAGTCCATGGTCTAGCTCAGTTGTGCTTGTACCAAAAGCAGGATCCAAGGAGTTGAGATTCTGCGTGGACTATAGAGCTCTAAATGCAGTCACCAAGACTGATGCCCATCCTTTGCCTAGGACAGATGAGCTGGTGGACAAACTTGGTTCAGTGAAGTACCTCAGCACATTTGACCTAACGTGAGCCTATTGGCAAATAGCCTTGACAGACCATGCCAAGGAGAAAACTGCATTCTCCACCCCAGCTGGCCTCTACCAATTCAAGGTAATGGCTTTGGGTTAAAGAATGCACCTGCTACATTTCAGAGGATGGTCTATCAAGTTCTGAATGGGATGGAGGACTTCTGCATGGCATACTTGGATGGCATTGAAGTGTTCAGCCCTACATGGAAAAAACATATTGATCACCTAGGTCGTGTTTTGCAGGCTCTTGAACAGGCCCATCTGACCATACTAGCAAGTAAATGCCAAAATGGTCAGAGCATAGTGGTGTACCTTGGACATGAGGTAGGAGGAGGTGAAATAAGGCCATTGCCTAGCAAAGTACAAGCTGTACAGAAATGGGCCACCCCAACTACTCAGATCCAAGTGAGAGCATTCTTAGGTCTCACTGGGTATTACAGGAACTTCATAGAGAACTATGGGACCATAGCTTCTCCATTGAATGTAAACTCTTCTCCCAAATTCCCTAAAAATGTCAGGTGGAATGAGGCGTGCAATCAAGCCTTTGAAGGTCTGAAGAAAGCCCTTTGTCAAGCACCAGTCCTGAGAGCTCCTGACTACCACCAACCCTTCATTGTACAAACAGATGCTTCTAATGCAGTTATAGTTGCAGTCCTTAGTCAACTGGATGAGGAAGGTAGGGAACACCCCATTTGTTTAATCAGAAGGAAGTTAAAGGATCCTGAGACAAGGTGGGCAACAATAAAACATGAATGTTTTGCTATTGTGTGATCACTTAAGATTTTTAGACCATACTTGTATGGATCTACCTTTATTATTTAGACTGACCACCAACCCTTGAGATGGCTGATGCAAATGAAAGGGGAAAACCCCAAACTACTCAGATGGTCAATCTGCCTGCAAGGATTTGATTTTACAATTGAGCACAGAGCAGGAAGTCACCGCCAAAAAGCTGATGGTCTCTCTAGGATGTTTATAACCGACTAGAGGTATGAGGTCCATCCAGGAGTGGATTAAATCCTCCTGTCCCTTAGTCTGGGGGGGGGGTGAGTGTTAGGGAGAATTCTCATTCTATGGCTAATTTCCCTCACCTAATGAGTCTCCCAGCAGCTTTGCTGGATTTCTGGAGTTTATTTTTTCCACTTGGTAAGAGTGTGAGCCTTTTTCCCACTCTTACCAGTGTTTTGCCATGTGTATTTCTACTGCTTGTGTGTTCTTGGGCTCTGGAGCACACCACTCAATGAGCCCCAGATTTGTGTGTGTTACACAGCACCTTCAGTGCAGTAACACAGGGTTGTCTTTAAGACTTCCCTCTGACTCCATTTTCTGGGGCTGACTACCGTCCCCCAGAAATAGGTAAAGTTGCCATTAACTGTACATAGTCACATTTAAAAACTACAGACCCAGTACACCCCATCTTACATGGAGTATTGGAAAGGGTTCATTCATATCCCTTTTTCGTCTGTGCCTCTCGGAGCTTTATTTTGCTCTTTTAACATTTAGATTTGGCTGGTGGCAGTGGTATCTATCCTAACTTTTCTACCATGATCATACTATATAAACGTGGTATTGTTCCAGGCTATGATATTAGCCTCGAACATAAACCAGCTTAACCAAATACTCTTTCTTTTGGCTCTGGTCGGGTTTATTCGCCATTTCTTTTTGTTAAAGTCCTTCTTGTGTTTTACTTTGCGCGGCAAACCAGGTTTGCCTTCTTTGTTCACCGTCTTTTGGCGGGCTTCTGCAGAGAAGCTCTCCTCTTGGCGCATGGGTGTCTAGGTGGCCTGAATGTGAAGGAAGGGTGTAGTCACCCCCTGCACAGGGTATCCTAGGAAACCCAAGTCACACTTTGCCATGATTGGCTGGGGTGGTTGTCCGGTCCGGATAAACCCCCCTGCTGCATGATTGACAGCCAGGCTGTGTGAATGGGGGATTTTCGCATAAAAGGCAGGACTCTTGGTGTGGATGTCAGAGTCGCCACTGGAACTACAAGGAACCAAAGAGAAGCGCAGAAGACGATGGCTGCTCCAACTACCAAGTCCTGGTGAAGCTCTGCTGCAGTCCTGAGCTATCTACCCTTTCGACGACTAGAGAAGATCCAGTCCAGAGTCTTCTTCCCTTGAGCATGGTGGGGTCAACCAGCTCATCTTCCACAGCCAGAGGATCCCCTTTGTGGTCGAAATCACTGCACACCGCTGTAGTGGTCCGGATAGCCATCTGAAGAACCTCTCCTGTTTTAAAGCAGCACACATTTTATTCACCGTCGCTGCTGCTGGCCTCATCCCTAGGTAGTGCAGCTTACTCCAGACGTCCTCCTTCTTGTCCCCATGACTGAAGAGCCAGGAACTGTGAGTCTGCAGGAAACTACTAGGAACAACTGCTGTGGCACCAGCTTCATCCGAGAATAAGGTACTGTGTCCGACTTCGAGGAACGAGGGTGAATCCCTTGTCTTCTCATCCAATGCTCTTCCTTGTCTTTTCTCCTTCTTATAACTTTTGCTTCCTCTTTTGACAATATCCAAGTACTCCTGGCATCCATGAATCTTGAACTATCTGACTGTGTGATCCTCGACAACAGGAACCCTGTTCCACCTAACACTGGCGCAGGCCTATTGACTTTTATCTTTGGGTTAGAAAGTGTTCTCTGATTCTGTCTGCCTTGACAAAAGTATTGCTGATGATTTTTGTCCCCAACTCTCTTTTGGTAGCTCAGTTGCCAAGTGTGGTTTTACCCCAGTAACATTTCTTCCCACGGGTACGCGTATCTTTAGTAAGACCGAACTGTCATTACTGTCAAAAAGTGATCGCATATGTATTCCCGGTAACGTCTTTTGTTTCACAACACCGGTCCAGAAAATCATAAGGTACTTACCTTGAGTTGTTTCATCCAAAGTGAATTGGTTGTTTGTAGTGTATTTTACGTGGGGTTTTAATTTTAATAGAAGTGAAGTGTTTTGCAAACAGATGGTCAAAAATAAACGTACTTTTACTTTTTAACCAGAAACCTTGAGTCAGTGTTTGCTTGAGTCACAGTGATTGTGGTCCTTTGTGTAATCTCTACTACTGCTCATATACTCTTGAGATAAGTCTGGCTGCTCTGCTACTGCTACCACTTTATCAGTGTAGTACAGGCTTGTACCAAAGGTGAACTTGTATTGCCACTTGTAGTCTTAATTGTGTGTAGTGGTCCTTAAGGGCACTGCACAGGATTCTGCCTAACACTCAGTTAATTCCCTAATACAAGGAAGATGAGCACAAGTCCTGCTCTTATGCTTGGTTCCCTGGTTCAAAAAATCATCAGGAATGTATCTTTTTTGCACTACACTGTTAGGAAAGATTTCTCTTTACTGCACCTTTCCTTCCATCTTTATGTAGCCCCCAAACTGTTTGCTTTTATTTTTGAATCTGTCCTGTACTTTTCACAGTTGCAGTGAAGCCATAAGCTTCACTACACTGGCCGTTGCTCATATGTTATGGGGAAACGTTTATGTCCTTTAGGCTGTCAGTGCTGAGAAACATTGTTTCCCTTAGTCGTTTTAGTGTGTTACTACCTTTGGTTACTTTTATATCACTTGTGGTAACTTGTTATCATTGTGCACAGCAGGTTACACGGCAGTACAATGGGGTGCATTTTTGTTTTGCCCTAGACTAACACTCAGAGGATTTTTGGTTACCCTAGGTGTGCTAAAAGGATAGGCTGGTGGCAGCAGTGACTTTTCCCCACATTTTTGGGGATTTTTTATTTTAGCTTTACTGCGTTTACCGTTTTGGCTACTAACTGTGGCAACTGGTCAAACATGGCCAGGCCACAGATGTTTCACCTGTTCTTTTGCCATCTTGTCCTTTAACCTTCTTCCTGGTCTGAGAGGCTTGGCAAATCCTTATAAGGATTTCCAGTGCGCCAGAAAGCAGCAGCTTGTGTTTGCTGGCAGGGCGTGGGCTGGGTCTGTCTGACTCCAATCCACAAACTGGTTTCAGTGTGTCTGAGTGGTATGTGAGAATGTTCCCACCAGTGGTCCTTATTGGACCACTGCTGGCAGGTGTGTGTGGACTAGTCCTGCCATTGGTGTCACACCCTTCCCTCTTTCTCACCTGTTTGTCCTTGATCGCGGTCTTCTTGGAAGCTCCCTCCTTCTTCCTGACTGATCGGGACTTGTTCAGGAAAGGACGTGAGTCTTTGGGTTCCAGTGTGAGGAGTGCCAACTGCCTAAGCAGAGTTGCGTTCAGTATCCAGGAAGGTTACGGCGGCGGAATCCAGGAAGGAAAGGGAACAGGCAGTCCAATACTCAGTGAGTGCCAGGGAGCCCGCAGCACCGGAGCACGAGACGGAGTCAGGGATGGAAAGGGGAAGGGTCTGGCAGGAGCAAGAGTAGTTTAAAGGGAATTCCAGGAAGGAAAGGTTGGTGGAATTTGGAGAATAGCACTAATAGAAAATTACGATACACTTGCCGAACAACTCGGAACAGAAGCGTTGAGATGCTCAGAGCCAAGGGGGCGTGCCTATTTTCTAGGAGGCAGCACGTTGCGCGTAAACACGAGAAGACAGCGTTTCCGCGCTGTCGGCCATGTTGGGAGAATCACCGACCTGATGTTGCATTGCATCATGGACCATGAAGTCCAGAAGGGTTGTAATCAGTGATTCATGACAATTGGCTAGTGAGGGCAGCAGCTCTAACCTAGCTTTTAGGATAAGAAGAGGACCCCTGCACCCATTCTTGCGAGATCCTGGAGAAACCTGAAGGAGCCAAGTATCCTATACAGCTGTGAGACCTGCAAAGAAACCTGAGACCCGACTGAAGGAGGCCTGGCAACCAACTTCTGCTGGTGTCCTGTAGGAGCCCTGTCTTGCTCCTGATCTTTAGTAGTCATGCGAAGGATCTACGGCCCTTGGAGTGGAGGCATCATCCATTCCCAACGTCTGCTCGGGGCCCTGCCAAAGGAAGTCTTCGGAAGTGCCCTGGAACCGCCCTGTGGCTGACCAGCTTAGTTTTTGGGCGGCCATGCTGCCAGCGTCACTGTACCGAGTTTCGACCTGAAACCAGTGGGATCCTCAGCAGGCCATACAAAACTACCACCTGTGACATTTTGGCATCCTAGCATCAAGGGGACCTGAGATAGGAGGGAAAGTCCAACTGTGGCTGCTGAGTCCTTCTGCGTCACTGTGCGCAGTGACCACCATCCGATTTGCTTACCTGAACCAAGTCCAGTCCTGAGAGGGGTGCTACATCGAATTGTTCTGCATTCTTCGACTGAGAGTCCTTGCAACATTAAAAGACACCAACTGGAGATTAGCTTAAACCTGCAACCCCTGCTAATCGAGGACTGCGACCTTTGACGGGACAAGCAACGCCTGACCATCTTCCTTTGTTCTGCCAGGTCTGGGGAAAAATCTGAGTATGGGGGTAAATTACAGAGTTTCTAACCTTCCCCTATACTCCCATTATAAATCAATGGGATTATAATAAAGTTTATTCCTTTCTTGCGCAAGACATCTGACTGTTGGGGCTACTTTTATGCATTAGTCTAACTTGAACCCTAACCCTAAAAACCCTTCACTGGACCCCAGAGACTGTACCTGCATTTATTCCTGCATCCTATGTTCTGTGGAACTGTAACCTGAACTATTGGGCACAAGTCCCACGGCATTTTAGGGCTTGATAATTCTAGATAGGGATAATCTCTGTGGACCAAAAATTCATAATACTTGTATAACCTTTCCTTTGCAGGAGTTTCTGATGTGTATTATGCCCTATACCAAAGTGAATGTATATATGTATATATGTATTTAGTTTGATAGTGTTGTGTGATACGTCTACCGGCTTGTAGTCATTTTTCTATAGTGTGTTTTGTCCATAAATAAATGACTGTGTTTGTATACATCCTGTCTAAGTGTAATCTGTGATTCCCATTGTGTGACCTCATTGTGGTCCCTTTACAAGCTCACCCCCTCTGAAGAACTTAGCCGAGATTGCCGTCACTGCTACATAAACTGGTTTGGCTACAGATTCCCAGAGTTGTTCCAGTCACAATATAGGTTGCTCTTCTATACTTCTGTCCACCAGGCCACAGTATAGAAAATCACTCCTAACAAAGGACAAGGTTTTCCCTTTTGCCTATACCATGCCAAACTGCACTTGTCATGGTTCAGTGGTTTTCTAATATGTCCGAGTAATTTTAGAAAGATGGCACATTTTGCCCTAGTGCTTTTATAGTGCAACTTTGCAAATTAACAGGTGCAAAGCTTTTGTAATCTGACACCTGGATTTTGACATGGGTACAATGTCCCGACTAATAAGCCACCAAACCTCCAGGATTGCTTGAGCACACTGTTGGGCCTCTCATGCATCCAACATTATTACACTGTGTACTAACTTAGAATTATCCAAATATGCCTTGGAATCTCAAACAAATTATAACCACACTGTAGGAGGTGTCTGCCTGCTCCCTTTTGCAGACCTATTGTGCACCTAAAAGCCTTTTTAAATACCCAGGCTATTACAAAACAATCTCTCCCCTGCTGCATACTTCCCTCGCTCCCTGTGTTTGTAGCATCTATATTTTGCTTTTCCACCCTTGTATCTTCCTCTTACTCATTTTCTTTCTTTCCTCCAGCAGATGAGGTGTAGTTATCCATGGCAGGGGCACAGTATGCCACTCCATGGACAACTCTGATACTGATACAGTGGTGATTTTGCACAGAAGAAAAGCATGTAGGAAGTGGTCAGAGTTTCTTTTACATCCAGAATATCTCCCAGGGCAAGGTAAAGTACAACTCTCAGAACGGTCTGGATGACTCAAATTCACTCAGCAACACCAAAGAAAAGTGCAGAGCGAGGTATCAAGGTACGTAGTCAGACACCACTAGGTGCCAGCCACAGGCACGGCAAACACACAGGCACTCACATCTATACTCTACTTTAATACACAAAGAACACCAGCCATCAGACTGAAGCTCACCCTACGACAACATTCGGTCTAGCTGGAGACATAACGAATCTGCAGCACTAGAATGCATCTTCGATCGACAACAAATTTCGGTCAGGTTGGTGGCAGGCGAATCTCTTGACACTCTCTAAATCTCCGGACCTCCCCCAGCACCCACCCATATGCCTGACCATCTTGGGATGCCAAGAAGAGCACCCAAGCCCACCTAACCTCTTTCTCTGCCTAATGCGCACCCGCATTCTACTCAGTCCGATCATTATACATTCCTTGACTCTGATTCCCGAGGGTGTCCACCCACAAGCGAGTTGAGGGCATACTAATGGGAAAAAGGTGCTATATAAATGACACACTACTGCTACTACATAATAACATAACTTAACAGGTTTTGGTTGACTGTCCTTTATGGAAATCCCAGTCAGTAGAGCCATAACCGTATGTTTCCACTTCTGAATCCCACATATACACACCTTTCAGAGACAATGCTTGCATGCAGAACCCTTTCATGCATTTTAAAAAGGAAGGGTGTCATCATGCACTCTGATGGAGAACAACTGCGCAATGCTCCCTAAAATTGATTAAAGAAAAAAGGAGATGCTATTAACAAGGGGGACTCTTCAAAGTTTGCAATGGGAGGTTGAACCTGGCAACGTAGGTGTCCCCTTTCAATGAGACCATAAGATCCTGCATGGGGCTCAAAAGGGTTTGCTCTTCTGTCGAGCTCACTATAGGAAAGGTCATGAATCAGCCAGAGATATTGAAACAAATTACATGGGGTCACAGTTTAGGACATTTGACCTTACAAAATATTAATAATTATACACATTAATATGATAAAATAGACCATCTATTATAGAACATCATAAATGCTTGGCTGGTCCCTTGTCAGTCTAACCAAGAAAGCATTAATGCTTAAAAAAATCAAATCATCAGTTATTATTAGTATTATTTTTTAATGGTATTTCCTCATTTGCCCATTGCTTTTTCCAGCTTTTAAGTCTTTCCTCCAAGCAGCCATGGGTTTTCTGGCGATTTCTGAAATGTGATGATTACTGTTCTTTGTGGACACATGAATTACTATAATCTTCTTCAAGGCTCTTGGGCAATGCCGATTATCCTCACCTGCTGGAAACTCATTTCATATTTTCGTGTTCCCCGTCTTCCTTATCTCGCTGCACATTCACTCTCAATTACACGTGTCATGTTAATCTGAGCTTTATTCGCCCAAACACTTCATTAGATAAGCACTTGTATATATCGCCATGTAATCTTGCTATCATGTCCCATTTTGTAATCTAATGACAATTTTTGTGACACAGAAGTTCAAATTCAGGGTAAAAACAAGAACAGAAAAAAGGTAGATGAATGGTGGGGGGTGGATTTTAGTAGTACATCTAGCGTAAGACTGGAAGGCGAAGTTTCACAATAAACATAAAGAACATTCCTGTTTCTGCAGAAAATACGTGTGCTCTAAAACATCCCTCAAGAGTATTTCCACTGTATTCATTTTCATATGATTGCATTTCACCTTATTTGCAGATACTCTGTGCAAGTCTAACTGATTTAACCAGAAAATCTCTAGCTCGAAAATAATTTTTAAATAATTTCACCCAGTTTATAGGCTCAGGTGTCTATTTTATTTGTTGTCAGTGTGTCAGGGCATACAACAATGAAGTAATCCATATATGGCTACTTGCCTATGTTCTCTTCTTTGCTGATTGAAACCGGTGCCAGCGATTTTGTCGAATAGAAAACAGAGAATGTATTTAATAACGAATACAAAATACAGACAAAATACGGATTAAAAAATATATGTATATGTGGGGGTGGGGTTAGGTGTTGAAACTGGTGGGGAGGGTTTTGGGGTGGGGTTTTAAACATGAGGAAATGGGGGTCTTGGTGGGGGCCCAAAAAAGACAAAATAAATTTGATATTATTTTCAGAATTTATGTTTCGTTAAGATCTCAATTCAAACCATGTTCTACATTATACCCCCTCATACTATTTTGCAAAATGCTGTGTAGTCAAAGGGGGTCCCATACCCTTCCACATTGTTCCCCGGGTCCAAAGATAACAGAAGGGGGAATGCTGACATTTTTTCCCTACTCACCTCTTACCTTTTCAATATTTCCAAATGAGAGCGACACGCGTTTGCCCTTATGGAGGCACAGTCTGTGAAGCCCACGTCCATCTTACTCTGCAGCCACAACCAGAAAAGAACTGCTGGGGAAATTGGGAATGGAAATGGGAGTGGATACCTCAATGGCATTTTGGGAGGCACTCTGAGCAGTGTTGTGAATGGAACTGTAAGTGGAGCTGTGAGTGGAACTCTGATCAGAACTGTTGTTAGAATTTTTAATGGAATTTAATTAAAACATTTCTGGAGTTTCCAGTCACGGTCATTGCCGCTATAAAGGTCCTCATTGAAAATCGCATGGCTATAGAGTTAGCGTACCACCATTATTTCTGATCCAAGGGTCGCTGAGGCAGATACAACAACCCCAGAGAACAACAAGGGTACACAAGGCAAATTGTAATTAACTGGCTAACGACAGCAACTGCTAATTGAACCCATGATAATGCTCACGCCTGTTTGCTACACAGTATCTGCATCATACGATTGTAAACCTGTATTGTAAACTTGCACCTGTAACTGGTAATTTCTGTAACTGGTAATGTCTGTAACTTGTAACTGTAACCTGTAACCTATGCTCTAAGCTGTACATATTCTTACTGTTTGCGCCCTTATACTCCAGGGTCCGGTGCGCACAATAAATTCTAAACAAACAATAAATTCTAAACAAACAAACAAGAGGAAGGACATTGAAAGGGGCATGCATTGCTGATATCTAGTCTGTGCAAGGTTAAGGCATGGCAGATGCTATGCAAACAAATCCCAATTGCTAGCCCTACCAATTGCGGCCCCTTTAAAGTTATTGGATAGATTTCCATCCTTCATAGTGATTCCATGGTGAAAAAAAGGGCAGGTCAGGGCCTTGTAGGTCACCATCAGAATCTGCAAATACTCAGCAGCGCTCATCAGTGTGTCATGGACCACATTGGAAACCCCATGCTCCTCTTTTTTACACAACAGCAGGACTCTCTTGACATATATGATTGCAGTGCAAGCAATTGCACAAGCGGGCCATAACCTCCAGGATCTTGTAATCTGATGACAGTAGGAAGGAGGTTGCTTATGTCCATTGATCTTTTCCCAAATCAACCCAGTGGTACTACCACCTCTTTACTATTGCTCTGTAAAAGCCCTACCGGGCATTTTGTATTTTTCTGAATATAATCAAATCCCGAGCATGGACCCTTTAAAGAGTGAACTTCAGAACAAGACCCTTTCCAATACTACAATCTTCCTTGGAACGATAAAGGACCGGCTGTATTACACAATTCAGAAGTCAACCTAATGTCACTTGTGGATTGGCAAGAGGATAGGCAAGCTTGTTTCGATCAGGGGATGTGAAGACAGGCGAACACAGCGTCCAATGATAAGCTTACGCTGGTCTTAAAACCATTGGCTAATAATGTTCATGGCATGAAATGGATCCGATAAATGTGTCTACGATTTATTATGGGATCCTCAGGTCCAATTGTTCTTATTATTGGAGACTTAGTAGGTGTGACCTAGGATTCACTGACCGCGGATTACCATGTGCAGCGCCACGCTGCTTCTACGCTCGATCTGTACTATATTAAACGCAAATACAAATACAAATGTTCAGATACTTTATATATACGACTTAAAAAACTGGAGCTTAGTTAATTGCAGATACTTCATATTTTTTTTCCAGGTTCTACTTTAACATTTCATTTACATTCACCAAGTTTGTATGGCAAAATAAAATGATAGAACGTTTAAATGATCATTCAACAGTTACAAACATTCAGAACATGGTATGTTACGGGTAGTTCATAAGCAGGAACACCCTGTGTGTGAGTTGTGTTCTTGGCAGCCAACCAGGATCTCTGGCTTCTGGACAATAAAAGGCAATATTTAGTTTTGCATTCCAGGAATTCTAATTGTCTCCTCGCATCCACAGCCTGCTCTGGTGACATTCCTCCCGCGTGGCCCACCCACTTACCTATCTCTGCCCTGACTATCTCGGCTGCCACCTAGGTAGGTGCAAGCAACTATTTTTATGGGGCACCTGTGTCCCACTCGCCTCTCCTGCTAAGTCATATTTCAATTTTAGAAATGGATAGAGGACACTGGTGTAGCCACTTTCATTTTTATCCTAACAACATTTAAATGTTTTTCTAAATGTTTTGAATTGTTAAATGTTTTTTGGCCTAATAGGTCGTGCTCCTGTGTCCATAAGCGGGCATTTGTTATATACCTCTTTTTAAGGACAAGAAGAAATAGCAGGACTGGGAATCTGGTCAATAGTCTTAGGGCATTGGTAAAATGATTCTGTTATGTTGGAATTGGGGGTAGCGGAGGAAAAGAATTACAGAAGGACAGGTGCATTGGCCAACATTACCGATTCTTGCAATGCCTGCGGATGCGTTACGTCTTGCTGTTGCACCTGTGCATATTGCTGCTTGCCCTTCTGGGACCGTTCATAGTCAGACAAAAAACAGCATTGATGAGAAAAGCTTGTACATTTTGCGCAATGCCAATGCTTCACAATCCTATAGGCCCATGAGAAGCATTGGCATAGATAGGCATTCTGTAGCACTGCAGTTCAATAAAACGAAAGAGGACTGTTGAGGCCCAACAGTTATTCTTTCAGCGCATCATGAATTTGTTCGGTTCGTGCTTCACACTGTGGACCAAGGGATGATGTCTGAGCCAAAACACTGTCCCTGAAGAAGCATTTGATCCACATTGCGTAGCTTGATTATTTAAGAAGAAGTTAAAAGGAATCCCACCAAACACTGATCAATACCTGGGAGGTTCGCTACCACGCTAAGCAGGCTGGGCTTCCACTGGAATGTCCTCTATTCACCTGAGGGTGACTGTTGTCCAGTAGACAACACACAATCCCTTGGAGGTTACGGGGGCGTCAGAAACACAATACACACATTATTTTATTTTCACAATCAACAATGTCATTTTCAATAAATGAGTGACCACACTATTTTGCCAAAGAGGGGATGCTTTGTCAGAATTTAGTGAAGTAGGATGAAATACTGTGAAATACCTAACTAGTCATTTAAATTAAATAATGAAAAGAAATGCGTCAGAGCAATGCACAGATCCATACGGGTTAACAAGGGTTATCCCACTATGGACAACATGTAAAAATAGGAAAACTATGCTCCCTGCGACAGGATTTTCATGAAAAACAGAGAGTGCTCAGATTAAAGCTAGCATCGCATATCATTTCTCCAACAATCTCTCCATTCTTGCAGAGTTCCCAAAGTAGCAACATTCCCTTCAAGAGATATTCCAACGTGCTTCATTAATGGGCGACCCTTTCAACTTTAACCAAGAACAAGTAATTTAGCAGCACTCTTCTGTTTGCAAACACTTCTATCTGCAATTCAGCAGAATTACGCAAACATGTACGGATTCAGCAGTATCCTCGGACGCGAACTGATCAAGTATCTTTTACTTCAGAGTAAAAGACTGATGGTGTACTCTGTGCCTGTAATTAACAGCTGTGCACTTTTGTGCTGTGGCGGAGTCGAGATTAAATGGCGCCTGGCATTTGGCTCAATATATACAAATGTTATTTATTTTAATTTTATTTATTTATATACAGGCGGAACAATGCTCTTTTGATCACAAAAGAACATACAATAGATAAGAAATGAGTTGAGAGAAAATTTGCGGTATTAAGGAGAGTCACTCAGCGCCTTGGACTCCTGAAATGTAAAGCTGTCAGGCTCTCTTGAAGTAACCAGGAAGTTTTACCCCCTCCTTCTTAGTAAACATTCAAAAGCAATTTTTTTTGGTACTTGACAAGTTGGTCCAGGCACTTTTATTTAAAGTGAGCCCTTAGGTTAACACATGTTTCGGCATTGGGCCTTTTTTCAAAACCGGACAGAGATTGCATATGTTGGTAATTTGTATGTGGTGGACAGAGAAAAGGGGTTGGCATAAGGTAGGATTCAAAGGTAAAGAAAAGCACGAAGAAATAACAAATCAAATAATTTGTTAGTGCATTTGCAGGATTTATTAATTGGATAGCAGTATTTTAATGCTACTACATATTGATTGATTATT
Organism: Ambystoma mexicanum; assembly: GCF_040938575.1. Taxonomy (NCBI): domain Eukaryota; kingdom Metazoa; phylum Chordata; class Amphibia; order Caudata; family Ambystomatidae; genus Ambystoma; species Ambystoma mexicanum. Next base: position 359,245,692 of record NC_090928.1, read on the forward strand.
GGGTTTTACTCACCGTATTAGTTATATTTGCACGTCACATCATTTTTATGGATTCTGTTAACTTACTTTCAAATCACGGGTTAATCCCTTCTTTCTACAATCATCATTAGGTATGATTATAACCATCTTCCCTTTCAAGTGATCTTAATTATCCCATGGTTCTGTATTAGAGAAATTTTGTCATGGGTTCATACATTTCAACCAAGCTTGTTGGTGAAATTCTTTCTGCCCTGACGTTCATGTCATTAGATTGCCCCTTATAAGCTGGCTAGATACTGTCTGTTTTAAATTTGTTCCTTTATTGAAATGAAGACTGTACATTTGGTAGTGTAGAGGAGGAGCCAAGTACCCCCACCTCAATCGACCTGGCCCTTTTAACTGTATGCTGGAAACCAGAGTATGTGATGTATACAGAACAGCTGAATCGACAAAGAGCAGAGCAGAGTATAGACTCAGTCCGGTACCAGTGAAAGGGTCAGTACCTAACAGAATCTGGGAACCAAGGTACTGATTGAGAAAACCATATCTGCATACAAAGAAATATGATGGCCATCTGAATGAAATCCCTGAAGAAGCAGAGCCGATAAACGGCAAGGATGAATGGTAGTATCACTAACCATTGCCAGTATATCTTACATGGAGCTGAAGATGAAGTACATACAAGAGATGCAGTGATTAGACAATACAGAAAATCTATAAGGCATCAAGAAAGCAACAAGGATAAGTGACATCTTGGGCTCAAGGTGAAGAAGCTTATGCCACAGAAACAGATGAAGACATTAAATCATTTTACACGTGTAAAGATGCAGAAGAAACGCAAGCAGCAAAGTAATCGTGAAGCTAGCGCTAAGCTTACAGTAAATAGACTGGGGCAAGTGCCAACGTATGCCTACATAGGAATGAGAGAATTATGAATGTTTCCACTAAACACATTATAGCAGGTTGGACATTAGCAAAAAGGCCTCAGTTCAGTGTGTCACAGGTAAAAAGCAGAAATTGAATTACAAGCAGAGTATCAGTGAAAGTCGAGGCTGAGTGAGCCAAGAAGCCAAGGTCTTATCAAATCTCTAAAGTCCTGAGGGACAAGGAGAGATGTGATAAGGAAAGAAGTGATCAACAAGTACATCTCTAGACATAGGGAGAGAGTTAAAATGATGGAAAGGATGGAAAGGAGAAAGGGACAAGGCTCATTACAAAGCGATTTTGCAAAATGAATGGATGGACGGTCAGATTTTATTAAAACTCGATGGTAAGAGCATTTAGGATCTAAGACAACGGGAACATCAAGACAAACAAGACAAAAATGATAAGGAAAGAGAGGAATGATTGAAAGATGAATGAGCAAAAAGAAAGGATAGGCAAAGACGAGAGCAGTTATACCAAGAGGAGCAATCAAGAAAACAGAGAGCAGAAGAGGAAAGAAAACGCAATAACAGACAGAGAGCAATCGATGAGCAAGAAAGGTTAGAACAAAAAAGAATTGAAGCAGAGGAACGGAAATTAAGGGATAAAAGAATACAGAGATGAAAGGATGAGGCGATACGCAGGGCACATGAGAGAAGGGATATAAAGAAAAAAGAAGAAGACAGAGTCAGAGAGGAAGCAAGGAAACAAAGAGAATTTGATGATGATATGGAACGTCAAAGAAGGCAGAGAGCATGCGATCTTGATCGCCTGGAAATGGAGGTAAGAGATCCTGATCCAGAAGTAAGATGGGATGACATCGAGGAATTCTTCCCAGAGTACGAGTCATTACCAGGCCCGTCTAGAGCAAATCTAGAAGACAAATTTTAACCTAGGAGCATTGGGGAGGCAATCGATAAAGTATATAATGAAAGAGTTCAATGGGAAGGGAAAAAACGATCGACTCCAGAGTCCTCAGTTTTATGACACACAGGAGCGTCATGTAGTACAAGCCAAAGGAGCTGTCTCTAGATAGACTGAGTCTGAGCAGAGATGATGATGAGAGAAGCTGTACGAGTTGGGCACAGGAAATGTCAGACAAAGACAGAGACACCTTCCATGGGGAAGAGAGAAGGGACGTATGCGGCCCTGAGGGATGTTTTTCAATGGAGAAAGAAGTCAGATGGTCAGATTTAAATGCACCTGTAACCAGGGCGCCAGAACCACTGACACAGTCAGATCGACCCAAGGGGCAATTCCACAGTGAAAGGGAAGAATGGCCACCTTATGTGAGCAAATTAAGATCGGTACTTGGTAGAAGGCGATGTAGTAATATTGTTCCTGCATTGGACAGACAAATGATGAGAGAGGAGAATGAGTTTGGGGTGTCACAGTTCCCCTTGTTAGAGAAAGGAGGGGTCAGACTGAATTATATACCGTGGCCCGAAATGGACAAGGATAATTTAAGATGTAAACTCCCTAGTTTAACTACCAGCGCTGGGAAATGGATGCATGAATTAGAGAAAATGCTGGGAGGAAACACGTTGACTATAGAGGACATTAGGGTCTCCTCATTGCCATACTTGGTGAGAGAGCTGACGACGTGTGGACAAGGGCAGGGTACCGTGGTGTGACTATAGTCAACACTGCTCATGATGGAGCACTATTCAATAACTGTAGGGCAGCAGTCTGGAAAGTACTTAGAGTACTGTATCCAGACACATGCGATATGGGAGCTATAATGACGAAAAAGATGAAGAATGGAGATGATCTGTGATTTCCATTCAAAATTTTCAGGAATCCTGGGCTTTGGAAACGCGCAAGTCTTGGGCAAAATCCATACCAGTATTCTATATTATATTATGCCAGGGGCTGCCAGAACCTGTACAGAAGCAGCTCAAGAAATTAGTGGGTATAGAAGCCAAACCGTGGTCAGAGATTCAGCTGACCATTGCTCACTATTGCAGGCTCTTGCAGGAAAAGAATCGCAAAAAAGACGATGCCTATAAGGGCGAGGAGGCAAAATTAGTGCAGAAAAAAACTGTTTAAATATGCCATTGAAGGGGCGATGTTGACGAGTGTAGATCAATCAAATCCACAGCAGAATGCAAGTATGCCACAGGTGAAAAACCAAAGGCAGTTTGACAAGTTTAATAATGGGTTTACTCTGCGCCGAAGGGGTGGATTTCGAGGAAGAGGTTTTCAGAATAATCAACGAAACTGGCAGAATAATCGGGGAGGCTTTCAGAACAATCAAAGTGGATTTCAAAATATGCAGAATGATGGTCAGAACATGCAGGATGCACAGATTAGGAGGCCACCTATATGTTGGACCTGCGGGATGACAGGGAATTTTGCTCGTATGTGTAGAAGTCAAGGGTTTGTGCAAAGCAACCAATTTTCAAGAGGGGGGATTTCAAACCTGCCTGCATATTCGCAGCTGTACAGTGATGGGTTTACTCAGAATCAAACGATGCAGCAGCAGCAAGCGCCGAGAGTGCAGCAGAGCTCCACCACAAGGGCAGTCACAGCATGCAGCCCATGCATATTCAGCAGAGCACAAGTACAGGACAGTTAAAGATACCTAGGATAGGGAGTGTCACAGTTAGTGGAGGGAATCCGTTTTCAGGTAACAGAATGAGTCTGTACCCACAATAGGACAACTCACTGGCAGACTTGATGTGTTCAGTCCTATCCGTGATGCCAAATCCTCACGAGGAACCGAGGGTAGACGTCACTATAGGGGGCAAGAGTTTTTCCTTTTTAGTAGACACGGGTGTAACGCGCTCATGTATACGTGAGGGAAAGATTTTAATGTCTGGCACTGCCATGAATACTCAAGGCTTTTCAGGAGATACAATGAAAAGAATGGTGTTCCCATTAACAATGGGAACTCCCGTCCCCTGCACACCTCTGGGTATTGGATAACAAGATCCAAACAAAATATACTTTTTTGTTCACTTGTTGTTGATTTTTAGCATTGCAAAGTATCAATTAAGCCACTCTTTTGTACAAATATTACATATGAAAACATACAATAATTTGTTTCAATATACATAAAAGTTTCAAAAAGTCTTTATGAAGGCATGATAGTATTTTAGTACCATATACATGATAATAAAGAATGTTCGAGTTAAATTCACTCAAAAAGAATATACAGTAATTCAAGAAAAAATTCAAGAAAAAAGGGGAAAGCCTTCCTAATTCAGAGCTCTACGCGTTTCGAGAGTGTGCCTCTCTTCTTCAGGAGCAATAACTTTTCAGTATGGACACAATGTTTTCTTATCCTGTTATTAATTCACAGTCAACAAATAAATTCAAAGTATGTCCATTTCATTTTTCTTTCATTTTTTCTATGTCTTTAGAACTTCAAGCATCCCTTCTTGTTGTGGAATGGTGAAAACGTCATCTAGTGAAGTAGCAATATGATGTGCTGTAAATGACAATAATATGTATATTAGCTAGTGATTTAAACGGGGAATTAAATAAATATAAACCCGTGTGGGAAACGGTATTCCTAACTGTGTTTCTTGTTCATATCCTGTGTGTTTCTCAATTCAAAGATGACCACTGTTAATGGCTGGCATCTGTGGCTTCTAATCAGCCTTCGTTCTGTCACAAATAATGATTTGATAATTTCTATCAGAATGTAGTTGCACATTATGCTTTCATCTGATTCCTTAACTTAAGTTCAAAAAATTACCTCAATGCCCTGTTGGTAGTGTTTGTTGTAGTGCTGAGCCCCTCGTGGTCCCGTCCCCAGCTTTTCAAAGGTAACCTACACGAAAAACATTGTGTCAATGTCTGTAACTTTTCCCATGTCACTAATAGATGTTGTAACCTCTCTCATTTCTTTCATACCTTATTAGTGATGTTCCTTCACTCCAACACTAACAGGGTAATTCATAGAAATTCGCAGAAAAGTGTCGCAAGCGGCTGGCGCAGAGTGTCCGCGTGCGATTGTCTGCGCCAGGCACGTGCGCTAAAACCGATTTCCGCGCACAGCGTATTCATGGATTTTAGGCTCCCAAACCAGCCGTGGCGCAGAGAATCGCAGCGACCCTGCAGCAGCGCCAGTAACGCCCCGAAGAACGCCCTCGCGCAAGGAAAAGCCATCAAAATCGCTAAATCATCGCAAAGGGCTGCGCTAACCCTGGACCAGTTCACCGGGCTGGCAAACAGCAAACGGCAAGCGGGGAACGTGTATTTCAGGGGTGCGCGGGAAGTTCCACACGCGATTGGGCCAGTGCGAGCAAGGTATGTGAATTTCAGGGGTGCGCGGGAAGTTCCACACGCGATTTCAGCAGGGTACGTGTATTTCAGGGGTTTGCGTGAAGTTTCTCACGCGATCGGGCCTGGGGGAGCGTGCTACGTGTATTACAGGGGTTCGCGGGAAGTTTTACACGCGATCGGGCCTGGTGGAGCGGGCTATGTGTATTACAGTGGTTCGCGCGAACTTTCTCACGCGATCGGGCCTGGGGGAGCAGGCTACGTGTATTACAGGGGTTCGCGTGAACTTTCTCACGCGATCGGGCCTGGGGGAGGGGTTCGCGTGAACTTTCCCACGCGATCGGGCCTGGGGGAGCGTGCTACGTGTATTACAGGGGTTCGCGTGAACTTACTCACGCGATCGGGCCTGGGGGAGCGTGCTACGTGTATTACAGGGGTTCGCGTGAACTTACTCACGCGATCGGGCCTGGGGGAGCGGGCTACGTGTATTACAGGGGTTCGCGTGAACTTTCTCACGCGATCGGGCCTGGGGGAGCGGGCTACGTGTATTTCAGGGGTTGGCGTGAATTTTTTCACGCGATCGGGCCTGGGGGAGCGGGCTACGTGTATTTCAGGGGTTCGCGTGAATTTTTTCACGCGATCGGGCCTGGGGGAGCGGGCTATGTGTATTACAGGGGTTCGCGTGAACTTTCTCACGCGATCGGGCCTGGGGGAGAGGGCTACGTGTATTTCAGGGGTTCGCGTGAACTTTCTCACGCGATCGGGCCTGGGGGAGCGGGCTACGTGTATTTCAGGGGTTAGCGTGAAGTTTCTCACGCAATCGGGCCTGGGGGAGCATGCTACGTGTATTACAGGGGTTCGCGTGAAGTTGCACACGCGATTGTCCCAGTGCGAGCAGGGTACGTGTATTTCAGGGGTGCGCGGGAAGTTCCACACGCGATACCAGCAGGGAATGTGTATTTCAGGGGTTCTGGGGAGTACTACACGTGAATTGGCCGTGTGGGTCCTCCCAGGTGTACGCTCCACAACCTCCACGGCCCCTGCAGGCAGCCCACACCACGGGGGACTACCCTGCACCCCTGCCCATGTCCCGCAGGCAGCCCATTCACCATGGGCATGCCCCCCAGCCAACCCACATGTCACCTTGCACTACTGATCAACAATGCATGTCTCCCACCACCCCCACCCCCCAGCAGTGCAGGGGCAGCCTCCACCAGGCCCCCACTCATGTCCCCCTGCACCCCCACCCCCCAGCATCCAGGGTCACCCTCCACCAGGCCCCCACTCATGTCTCCTACCACCCCCACCCCCCTGCCACCATGGGCAGCCCCCACCAGGCCCCCACTCATGTCTCCCACCACCCCCACCCCCCGGCAGTGCAGGGGCAGCCTCCACCAGGCCCCCACTCATGTCTCCCACCACCCCCAACCCCCTGCCACCATGGGCAGCCCCCACCAGGCCCCCACTCATGTCTCCCACCACCCCCAACCCCTGGCAGTGCAGGGTCACCCTCCACCAGGCCCCCACTCATGTCTCCCACCACCCCCACCCCCCGGCAGTGCAGGGGCAGCCTCCACCAGGCCCCCACTCATGTCCCCCTGCACCCCCACCCCCCAGCATCCAGGGTCACCCTCCACCAGGCCCCCACTCATGTCTCCCACCACCCCCACCCCCCAGCCACCATGGGCAGCCTCCACCAGGCCCCCACTCATGTCTCCCACCACCCCCACCCCCCTGCCACCATGGGCAGCCCCACCAGGCCCCCACTCATGTCCCCCTGCACCCCCACCCCCCAGCATCCAGGGTCATCCTCCACCAGGCCCCCACTCATGTCTCCCACCACCCCCACCCCCCAGCCACCATGGGCAGCCTCCATCAGGCCCCCACTCATGTCTCCCACCACCCCCACCCCCCTGCCACCATGGGCAGCCCCCACCAGGCCCCCACTCATGTCTACCACCACTCCCACCCCCCGGCAGTGCAGGGTCACCCTCCACCAGGCCCCCACTCATGTCTCCCACCACCCCCACCCCCCGGCAGTGCAGGGGCAGCCTCCACCAGGCCCCCACTCATGTCTCCCACCACCCCCACCCCCCTGCCACCAAGGGCAGACCCCACCAGGCCCCCACTCATGTCTCCCACCACCCCCACCCCCCGGCAGTGCAGGGTCACCCTCCACCAGGCCCCCACTCATGTCTCCCACCACCCCCACCCCCCGGCAGTGCAGGGGCAGCCTCCACCAGGCCCCCACTCATGTCCCCCTGCACCCCCACCCCCCAGCATCCAGGGTCACACTCCACCAGGCCCCCACTCATGTCTCCCACCACCCCCACCCCCCAGCCACCATGGGCAGCCTCCACCAGGCCCCCACTCATGTCTCCCACCACCCCCACCCCCGGCAGTGCAGGGGCAGCCTCCACCAGGCCCCCACTCATGTCCCCCTGCACCCCCACCCCCCAGCATCCAGGGTCACCCTCCACCAGGCCCCCACTCATGTCTCCCACCACCCCCACCCCCTGCCACCATGGGAAGCCCCCACCAGGCCCCCACTCATGTCCCCCTGCACCCCCAGCATCCAGGGTCACCCTCCACCAGGCCCCCACTCATGTCTCCCACCACCCCCACCCCCCAGCCACCATGGGCAGCCTCCACCAGGCCCCCACTCATGTCTCCCACCACCCCCACCCCCCTGCCACCATGGGCAGCCCCCACCAGGCCCCCACTCATGTCTCCCACCACCCCCACCCCCCGGCAGTGCAGGGTCACCCTCCACCAGGCCCCCACTCATGTCTCCCACCACCCCCACCCCCCGGCAGTGCAGGGTCACCCTCCACCAGGCCCCCACTCATGTCTCCCACCACCCCCACCCCCTGCCACCATGGGCAGCCCCCACCAGGCCCCCACTCATGTCTCCCACCACCCCCACCCCCCGGCAGTGCAGGGTCACCCTCCACCAGGCCCCCACTCATGTCTCCCACCACCCCCACCCCTCGGCAGTGCAGGGGCAGCCTCCACCAGGCCCCCACTCATGTCTCCCACCACCCCCACCCCCCTGCCACCATGGGCAGCCCCCACCAGGCCCCCACTCATGTCTCCCACCACCCCCACCCCCCGGCAGTGCAGGGGCAGCCTCCACCAGGCCCCCACTCATGTCCCCCTGCACCCCCACCCCCCAGCATCCTGGGTCACCCTCCACCAGGCCCCCACTCATGTCTCCCACCACCCCCACCCCCCTGCCACCATGGGCAGCCCCCACCAGGTCCTCACAATCCCCAATCATGTGCGTAATGGTCAGCCTCCACAGCCAAAAAGCCCTACCAAGTAACCCATTCACCCACATGGAAATGGAAATCACATGTTACACCCCCAATGTTCATGAAGCTAATGAACCCATGTCCGTCACACACATTTTTTGCAATTGAATGGGAAAACACACAACATGACATGCATGAAACCAATGAGATGATACCACACAGTGAACTATGCCAACAAAATAAGCTGCATGTCCGCATAAAAACACAAAACTGGAAATCCAAATCCTAAAAAATGTTGTCCAAAGTCAAATGTAAAAAAATCTCCATGCAACAAAGAACTATGTACAAAAATAACAAGGGTCCATGAGCCCAACTGAACTAAGGAAACCTCCTAAAAAACCTACCTAAATATCAACTATATACAAAAAGTGGAGCAGTGTCCGTCGACTCCAAATCATAATAAGAACGAAAGGAAACCTAAAACTAAAGAACTATATACAAAGGCGGCGGGCAAGTCCAGCGGCTCACTCTGTGGTGTCCCGGGCCAGGGCATCATCGAACTCCTGTTCGATGTCCCGGAGGCGGTCCAGTTCCATGGCCCCGAGGGTCCGCAGGGACGACGCTGTGTCCTCCTCCAACCCCCTGCGGATTGCCTCGAGGCACTCGGCCCGCCTCAGGGCCCTCCGCATGGAGTTCTCCGCCCTGACCATTGTGAGCCGCGCCTCTTCCGCCCACCGCCGCTCCGCACCTATGGCGTGGCCCAACCGCTGCCACACGGAAGACACTCTCTGTCCTGGGTCCCCCTGCCCTCCGGCCGATGCCTGCCCCTCCGATGTCGAAAGCCCCGAGCCTTCATATCTCCCACCATGTTGCTGCTGCTGCTGCTCTGCCTCTGCCCGTGCACTGCCTCCTGCTGCCTGCACATCCTCCGCCGGCTGGGGTGCACTTGTTGATGTGGCCACCCCTGCTGGACCTCTGACTCCCGACTGTGGCATGGATGCCTCCTCCACCAGCCTGGCCGCACCGTAAGAGGCAGCTCCACAGGGCACCCAGGTGACTGATGGGTGGGAAGATGGCACAGAGGACGACTGGCGCGTAGGGGGTCCAGTTGAGGAGGGGGTCGGAGCAAGCCCCATCAGACAGCGGAATCCGGCCTGGGTGACCTGTCCCAGCAGGCTGACGTGGTCAACGAGCCATTCGAGATGACGTGCAGTCTCTCCATGAAAAGACTGCAGGTCACCTCGCATGGCCCGTTGACGCAACGCCACACCAGCCAGGACAGGCTCAACCCGGACCTGGATGGCCACGTCTACAGGCAGAGGAAGGCCAGTTGACGTCAGCTCATCCCCTGTCTGAAAACGGGTCTGGACGTAGGCATCCCTGCTGGTGCAAGATGATGCAGGGACAGGATCGGGGACAGGATTGCACACAGGCACCTCCGCGGCCGCCTGTGCTGCCTCCTGTCCCTGGTCCTGCACTGCACCACTAGCACCAGTGGGATCCCCACCTCCAGACCCCGTCTCTGGTGCTTGCGCGGCCCCCTCCTCCACCAAACCCCCCACCAACCTGGATGACTCCGTGCCATCTTCCCCTGTTGGGCCCTGTGGGGTCCCAGCTGCCCCTTCTGCTGCCGAGGAGTCCAACTGCAACCTCCGCCTCTTGGACCTCCCTCCGGCAGCTGCGGCCTGGGACGCGGCACCGGACTCCTCACTCCCCGACGAGATGACAACACGGGAGGGGAGCCGGGCCTTGCGTCTCCGGCTGGCGGTCGGATCCCCGCCGCTGTGCTCCACAGCACCTTCTCCGCCCTCTTCATCAGTTGACGCTGCAGACAGGGAGAAACAAAACACAGGCATCAGGGCACTGTACAATGGACACATACACGCATGACAGTTGCACATGAGTGGCATTGGCAAACCTCAGACATGTCATCACAATCCCCAACACACATGTCATTGCAACTGGCACACATGAGCCATACCACAGCCATATTGCAACTGCCACCACCATCCCTACACATACAACAGCATCAGCAGCCAAAGGGGAGCCAGACATCACATGCAACACAGGAAGTGCACCACACATGTACACACACCACCACACTTGCATGCATGTCTACACCTCTGCCAAGTGTCGCACTGTTCAGACGGGCATCCATGTCACATCTGCCAATCAGGCTTCCACATACCGCTGTCACATGCATCCATGTTGCATCACTGTTGCACCCTTGACAAATACACACACATGCACATGTACACAGTGCTCATACATGCAGCCGAAAACAACATACATGCCTGACATCACGGACATGTCTACTTACATACACATTCATCCAAACATGTGTGCACGCACAACTGCATTTGCCATGCAAGCCCACTCACACAAGCACCATCCATGTCTCACACATTACAGCCCTCGCATGTGTCAGCCCCACGGCCCTGTACACCCCCACCCATACTCGACCCCATACAAACAGATGTGCAACCGGCACAATGGCGAATAATCACCACACGCACTGCTCACAACCAGGATGCATGTACACTCACCGCTCGACTCCAGACGGGTCTGCTTCTCTAGGACCTGGACGTGGAGCGCTGGGGATATGCGTTCCAGGACCCCCATCTGTTCTTCCGACAAGTGGCCCCGGCGCCCCTTGGCATCCGCTGCCTTCAAGAGGCGCCGGGCCTTGTTCAGGGTCCTGGACCTGAAGTCCTCCCAGCGCTTCCTGACATGTTGTAAGTCCCGGACTGCCACCCCCTCCGCGTTGATGGCAGTCACGATGTCAGTCCAGATCCGAGTCCGTCCTTCCTTGTCGGCGCGGGAACTTCCAAAGAGGGCATCATACTGCCCCAGGACTTGCTCCACCAGGACACCAACTTCGGTGGCACTGAAGCTGGTGCCCCTCTGCCTCTCTGGCCGGGGGTTGTCAGTGGTCACAGATGGTGTATGCCCCGACATGACAACCCCAGAGGCAGGAGTGTGTGGGCAACTGGGTCCTGGGGCTGGGCTGTGGAGCGATGGAATTCCAGTCGGGAGTCTTCGGTTCCAGCAGGGGTGGTCACAGCAACAGCACCCCTGGCTGATGTGCAGGCAGCAAATGGCAGTGCACGTGGCCAGCAGGCAGTCAGGCAGCAGCAGATGGCAGGTGGGAGCGTGCTCGGGGCTCTGGGGGGGCTCTGGGGGGCAGTAGTTCGGCCTTCTGGGCAGGAGCGTGGTCTTCCGTGTGCTTACGTGTGGCCAGCTTGGTACGGAGTGATTTGGCACGTGAAAATCCTGCACGTCAGCGTGAAAACCGAGGAAAGGCCCTTAGCGCGTAAGTGCGTCAGCACACATACGCAAATCCATTGGACCAAAGGCCCTCAGCGCGTAAGCGCGTCTGTGACGTGACCCGCACGGGTGTTTCCCACACAGCACGTGATGACAGAGCACACGTGGAAAGACTGCACGTCAGAGTCTCATCGCGTGTAATTGGACAGCACGTCAGAGTCTCATCGCGTGTAATTGGACAAAAGTGCGTGTACACGCGATTGGCCTATGTACGTGTATATCAGGTGACACTTACACACGCAAGAACGTCAGCGCACCTGTATCCCGGTGTGCGCGCCAATTTCCACACGCTATTGGACTGTGCACTGAATTTGAGGGGTGCGCGGGTCACACGCTCGCCTACAACACGCGCAACGCATTAATTTGCGCGCTAACAAAATAACTAGCTCAGACCCAGGATGAACATACCATTCCTAGCAGCAGTGGGCGTTGCCTACCAAAGGAGGAGGAGGAGGATAGTCAGGGCCAGAATATTCACACCCAGAACCAGCCTTTTCGGGATGCCTGATGACCAGGTGCATGGGAGGTACAGGTTTCCACCACACATCATACTGGACCTGGTGAGTGAGTGGGAGGACGACCTCACATCACCCACCCTGTGCTCCCAAGCACTCAGCCCCCTGGAGAAGGTCCTCAATGTACTGCACTTCTTAGCCACTGGATCATTTCAGCGGACAAGTGCCATTGTGGGTGGTGTATCACAGGCCACCCAGTCACGCTGCCTACACCAGGTCTTGAACATCATCACTGCACGCCCATCAGTCCGCAGGCACATATACCTGCCCAGAACCCCTGCAGAAAGGCATGCTGCCGCACTGGATTTCTACGCTGTGGCACGATTCCCCAAAGTGCTAGGTGCCATTGACTGCACCCATGTGGCTCTACGTCCCCCCAGGGCATCTGAGCAAATCTATAGGAACCGCAAGCACTGGCATTCCATCAACGTGCAGGTAGTATGTAATGCCAAGGGAATCATCACCTCAGTATATGCCAACTATCCTGGGTCAACACACGACAGCTTCATTTACCGAATGTCCACCCTAAGCCGGGACCTAGAAGCTGGCCGGCATGGCGATACATGGCTGCTTGGTGAGTATGAATGCCACTGCACATGCATGCATGTCAGATACTGAGCAAGGTCACAACCCCACCAATGATACCAATCACCACCTCCACAGGGGACAGTGCCTACCCTCTCAGCCCCCACATGATGACGCCAATTCGGAACCCCACCACGCCACCCCAGGTAAGATATAACACAGCCCACATTACAACCCGGGGCATAGTGGAGCGCACATTTGGAGTGCTGAAGTCACGCTTTCGCTCCCTTGACCGTTCTGGCGGGCAGCTGTTGTACGCTCCCCCAGTAGTGTGCAGGATCATAGTGGCAGCATGTGTCCTGCACAACGTTGCAACACGCCGGGGCCTGGCCGTGGACATGGTGGTGCCCCCCATCCCCAACCACATGCACAGCCGCTGCGCATGGGAGGGGAAAGGGCACGGGGGGAGGCAGCCCGTACACAGCTAGTGGCTAATTACTTCACATAGAAATCACACCCCTGTGGAGTGCACACAGCCCTGGCACATTCCATCTGACAATCAATGATGACTCAACCTGACACTGATCCTGAATGTCTGGAGAAAGAACCGTGAAAACCATATCAGCCTGAGATTGTTCACCTGGAAGTGTCACAATGTGTGCATCCCTACCCACACTGAAACCACCAATGCAGTTTTGTGAAGTTACACATTCAAGCAGCTGAAATGAATACCCACTTGCAAAATGCAACAAGAGGACAGTGCCATGTCAGCCAACCCAACCCCAGCAACGCCACATGACACACCGTGCCATGTCATGCTATTTGCACGTAAACAAAGTAATTCCCACAACATGACACTAGTGTCACAATGTACAGTGTCCCTATTAGAAACTTGCAACACCTGAAATGCTCACAGTAATGCCGGACCAACAACAAACTTGAGCACGTACTACCATTAACATGACATCACTAATGTTAAATATTAGTAGTCTCACCACCTGGAAATGCCTGCACTCCCACCACTACCAACTGTGCAGTGTTGGCGCCATGTAGAGTTGTAGGTGCACTGCTGCCAACATGGACCACATCTCCAGACTAGAGGTCCTTGTGTAGACATGAGGAAGGGACCTGCCAATTGGGAGGTAGACACAGAAGATGAGTTACACATCAATGCAACATGCAGTGTACAACACAACAGCAATATGCACTAGGAATGTATACACAGTATTGACTACAGACTGCCCACACAGCTCATGGGAGTCCAACGTCACTGTGTAATTCACTGTCACTTGGGCACACCCTTTGCAAGCCCATGGAAACGGGAAGCAGGAGGGGTGTGTGTGACTCAAACCCAAGCATCTGAACCAAATACATTACAAGCCTGCATGTGCCCAGCCACAATGCAGCGTATGCCCACAGGAACCACGGAAGCCAACAAATCGTCCCAAAAAAATTGGGAATAAAAGAAATAAAAATAAAAGTAAAAAAATTAAAATAAAAATCAAAAATGGCCATTGAAGGGCCCGGGGGGGTTGGGGAGGCCACCCAGGAGGTCCGAGGACAGGATGCACACCAGAACCCACCTGCGTGGATCCTGGGAAAAAAAACACCTCCATGGGCTCATAGCCCACATGGCTACCCTATTGTGGGAGTATCACTGCTGTCGCTATTATCACCCTGTGCAGCTGCATCCGGAGGTGGTTGCACTATGGGAGGCAGCCCACGCAAGGCCCTAGTCTGCTCCTCCATGGCTGCAAGCATGCGGGTGTGGTAGGTCTGGTTCTGGAGGATGAGTGTGCGGAGGTCCCCATGCAACAACTCACGGTATGCCCGGACCTCCGCCCTCGTTGCCTGCATCTCAGCTGAGAGCGTACGGGTGAGACGCTCCAGCTGCTGTTCTGTCCTTTGGTGTGTAGAAGCCTCAAGCTCAACAAGAGTCGTCCTGAGGTGAAGGAGCTCCTGCCTCAGGGCTTCCCTGTGGCCCTGGGACTCAATGGAGATGGCCTCCTGCAGAGTCGCCAGTGCCGCCCGCCTGTCCCTGTTGGACCCCAACATGTCCTCCCTGTGTGACTGGCAGATGGTGTCGGTTGCCTGCTCTAGTCGCTCCATCAGCCTTTCAGGGGGGACAATGGAAGTGGCCACCCTATCCATGGCCTGAGCCATCATCTCGGATGATGCTGCCTGTTGGGTTGCCATACCATAAATGGATTGCTCCCATGCAGTATTGCCAGGTGCCGTACAGCCACCACGTCGGCGGGCACCACACCTGTCTGGGGCAAGGCGAACTGCACCTTGCTGTGCCGGCACTGCCTGAGGCTGCAGGACTGCATTCCCCCTCTGATCTGCTGGCCCAGGAACAGGATCAGATGTCGCGGAGTGTGACCCTGCATCCGTAACCACCAAAGGCGTAGCTGCCAACACTGACATCCCCATTGAGGGTTCTGACCCTGATGCAGGTGGGTGAGACAGAACAGAATCCCTCCCTGGAACACTCACCTGCGACGGCACGTAGGTCTCATCCGAATCAACACCTGAGTACAGCTCGGGGGTGGTGCAGCCAGACACCCCTTGAGAGCAGGACCTGCAGCACTTGTGGGTTCTCACCCACCACCACACCACGTCCCTCACTGGTGGTTGGTCGGCCCTCGGGCCCCTCCTGGGTCTGCACCATCTCCACAACCCCAGCAGTATCAGGTGCGTCTTCCCCTGCAAAGACATAAAAACAAAGAAATGGAAACAGGCATTAGCACCATGGCACACAATGAGGGCTGAGAAGCAAGAGAAACAGTACTTGTTTGACACATGTCCCACATGACTTAAACCCTCCCATGCATGCACCCTCACTGCGTATGAAGGGCAGGCAAATGGCACACACTGATGACACCAAGATTGAAGATGAACACATTTTCTGCATGCTGCCTGGCAGTGGCATCACACATTGGCCTGTGATTGGCAGGTGAAACACACATGCCATCACACAGATGGCATGTACCATTGCTATTGAGTGAAGATGGAGAGGAGGGCAGCACCTATGCATACTGTCCAGTTCCCGCATGTAATAGCTTTTCTAATTCTAACAGGTCAGATTCTTCACCTGGAGCTGCCAGTCCGAAATGGTGCAATTGCACAGGGACATGTTTGAACAAATGATATCCAGGTAACAAAGTCACTCAACTTTACCATAGCCATGTCAGACATGTGACTAGAGGACTGCGACATGCCTAGTAAAAGTGGTGGAATGGAAAATATCTGACTAAATGAACAGTGCTAAATTTTGCAACAATGTTGTGGCAAGGTGACACTTCAAGGGCAACTGGCGTGCAGTTGGACTACATGTCTACTGTTGGCAGAAGGGATACAGCTATGGCCAAATGCAGCTGCGCAGGATGTATTGCATGAAGCACATGGATGACCCATACGACTCAGGCGCACACACTCTCACCTGGCACACAAACAGAAGCCCTCACACACACCATGAACTCACCGGACAATGCCTCGTAATCAGGGAGATCTCCCACGCCTTGGATCTGTTCCTCCGTGACGTAGGTCCCAGCGACTGACTCATGTGGAGTGAGTTCCATGTCTACTACTGGAGACCCACCTCCAGTCACTAGAGTTGCGGCATGACTTGAGGCCAGCTTACTCTTTGCCCTGCGCTTTAGGTCATTCCAGCGCTTATAGCAATCATTGGCTGTGCGCCTCACGATTCCAAGGGCACTTACGATGTCCGCAACGGTCTGCCAGTGTGCCTGGCGTTGTGCAGGTGTGGTCTTGGATCCTGCAACAATGACCATCTCGTTGTCATGTGCGGACACATACTCGACAAGTGCATTCAGTTCGTCATCCGTGAAGCTGGACTTCCTGGACGTGCCGGACTGTGTAGCCGTGTCTGGGGCATCAGCCTGTGCCGGACGAGCACTCTTCCTCTTCTGCTTGGAAGGTGGTGGTGATCCTGAGTGTCCTGCGCCGCTCTGGACACTAGGGGCAGGAGCCCTGGTGGACTCTGTATCAGGAGTGTGGGATTGCACACTCAGCATGGGAGTTGGTGCAGGCATTGGCTCTAGTGTGATGGTGTCAGGGGGAATATCAGCAGCATGGACTAGGACCGACACTGTCCGGGCTGGGTGTGCGAGGGCTGGGGTGGATGGAGCCGCAGCTGCCCCTGCAGCCTCTCCGCCCTGCCTACTTGGTGCAGCAGATGACCTTGCTGCCCCAGATGCACGTGGCATGGTGACATCAACGTGCACCAGCGCACGTGTCATAGGCCTGCTGACCTGGAAGTCAGCCATGGAGTCAGCCAGGTCTGGTGCCACAATGGGCTGGTCCAACAAGGGCTGAGCATGGATGGTGTCAGCCACATCAGCCTCAACGGGAGGGGAGGGGGGGGATTATGGGTGCCCTTGACTGGTCCTCCACACATGGGGGGACAGGCTCACCCTGCAAGTAACGACCACGTCCCCTACCGGATCCACCACGGCCATCACTTGTGGCTCTTCCACCTTTGCTACCCTTACGGAATCCTCGCCTCCCAACCATGGCACTGATGTTGATGTGCGTATGGGAGTGGCTGTAAAATATTGTCCTGGGCAATTGGGGGTCAAAGGGGTTGGGTACCAGATGGTAATTGTACCCTAGTGCTCTTGCAAGGCTGATTGTAACCCCTGGGGAAAGATGACGGGTCACGCTATGCACAGGAGCCCCAAAAAAGGGAGATGACGTGCACGCAACCCCTCCTAGACCACGTGTGCAGAAAGAAAAACCTGCACTACGCTGTGGCACACAGTAACACAAGAATGAATGTATGCGTGTCACACGCAGCCTAGAATGACCTCTGAAGGGGTAGGCTACACACGGGGCAAGCACAGATGTTAGATACGTGCGTGACTCACCGTCTGCCAGGTAAAAGAGCGTGAAAAAGGAGCGCGTTTGGTTGGCAACACCCCTGCCAAAAGAAGATTTGTACGCTGTCTGAGGAGACAGGACAACAGTAGAAGGGAACACTGTTTGAGGGAACAGGCCCAGGTAAACCAGTAAAAGAGAAAAAAGAGAAAAATCTGTCAGAGGTAACAGGGACTTGAAACGCTGTGAAGTAAATCGCGTGTGAACCGACAAGAAGTACAGAATTCACCCACTCTCTCTCCACGAAAAGCACGTACAAGGAAATGGTGTTCTACGCGTACCTTTTATACAGGCCCACACGTCCAACGTCACTTACGCGGCGTGTACGCGCTAGGGCCATTTCCACCAATTACACGCTTTGTGACTTATGCGTGTACGGCCATTTCCACCAATTACACGCTTTGTGACTTCTGCGTGTACGGCCATTTCCACCAATTACACGCTTTGTGACTTCTGCGTGTACGGCCATTTCCACCAATTACACGCTTTGTGACTTCTGCGTGTATGGCCATTTCCACCAATCACACGCGATGAGACTCTGACGTGCAGTCTTTCCACGTGTGCTCTGTCATCACGTGCTGTGTGGGAAAAACCCGTGCGGGTCACGTCACAGACGCGCTTACGCGCTGAGGGCCTTTGGTCCAATAGAATCGCGTATGCGTGCTGACGCGCTTACGCGCTAAGGGCCTTTCCTCGGTTTTCGCGCTGACGTGCAGGATTTTCACGTGCCAAATCACTCCGTACCAAGCTGGCCACGCGTAAGCACACGGAAGACCACGCTCCTGCCCAGAAGGCCAAACTATTGCCCCCCAGAACCCCGAGCACGCTCCCACCTGCCATCTGCTGCTACCTGACTGCCTGCTGCCCACGTGCACTGCCATTTGCTGCCTGCACATCAGCCAGGGGTGCTGTTGCTGTGACCACCCCTGCTGGAACCGAAAACTCCCGACTGGAATTCCAACGCTCCACAGCCCAGCCCCAGGACCCAGTTGCCCACCCACTCCTGCCTCTGGGGTTGTCATGTCGGGGCAAACACCATCTGTGACCACTGACAACCCCCGGCCAGAGAGGCAGAGGGGCACCAGCTTCAGTGCCACCGAAGTTGGTGTCCTGGTGGAGCAAGTCCTGGGGCAGTATGATGCCCTCTTTGGAAGTTCCCGCGCCGACAAGGAAGGACGGACTCGGATCTGGACTGACATCGTGACTGCCATCAACGCGGAGGGGGTGGCAGTCCGGGACTTACAACATGTCAGGAAGCGCTGGGAGGACTTCAGGTCCAGGACCCTGAACAAGGCCCGGCGCCTCTTGAAGGCAGCGGATGCTAAGGGGCGCCGGGACCACTTGTCGGAAGAACAGATGGGGGTCCTGGAACGCATATCCCCAGCGCTCCACGTCCAGGTCCTAGAGAAGCAGACCCGTCTGGAGTCGAGCGGTGAGTGTACATGCATCCTGGTTGTGAGCAGTGCGTGTGGTGATCATTCGCCATTGTGCCGGTTGCACATCTGTTTGTATGGGGTCGAGTATGGGTGGGGGTGTACAGGGCTGTGGGGCTGACACATGCGAGGGCTGTAATGTGTGAGACATGGATGGTGCTTGTGTGTGTGGGCTTGCATGGCAAATGCAGTTGTGCGTGCACACATGTTTGGATGAATGTGTATGTAAGTAGACATGTCCGTGATGTCAGGCATGTATGTTGTTTTCGGCTGCATGTATGAGCACTGTGTACATGTGCATGTGTGTGTATTTGACAAGGGTGCAACAGTGATGCAACATGGATGCATGTGACAGCGGTATGTGGAAGCCTGATTGGCAGATGTGACATGGATGCCCGTCTGAACAGTGCGACACTTGGCAGAGGTGTAGACATGCATGCAAGTGTGGTGGTGTGTGTACATGTGTGGTGCACTTCCTGTGTTGCATGTGATGTCTGGCTCCCCTTTGGCTGCTGATGCTGTTGTATGTGTAGGGATGGTGGTGGCAGTTGCGATATGGCTGTGGTATGGCTCATGTGTGCCAGTTGCAATGACATGTGTGTTGGGGATTGTGATGACATGTCTGAGGTTTGCCAATGCCACTCATGTGCAACTGTCATGCGTGTATGTGTCCATTGTACAGTGCCCTGATGCCTGTGTTTTGTTTCTCCCTGTCTGCAGCGTCAACTGATGAAGAGGGCGGAGAAGGTGCTGTGGAGCACAGCGGCGGGGATCCGACCGCCAGCCGGAGACGCAAGGCCCGGCTCCCCTCCCGTGTTGTCATCTCGTCGGGGAGTGAGGAGTCCGGTGCCGCGTCCCAGGCCGCAGCTGCCGGGGGGAGGTCCAAGAGGCGGAGATTGCAGTTGGACTCCTCGGCAGCAGAAGGTGCAGCTGGGACCCCACAGGGCCCAACAGGGGAAGATGGCACGGAGTCATCGAGGTTGGTGGGGGGTTTGGTGGAGGAGGGGGCCGCGCAAGCACCAGAGACGGGGTCTGGAGGTGGGGATCCCACTGGTGCTAGTGGTGCAGTGCAGGACCAGGGACAGGAGGCAGCACAGGCGGCCGCAGAGGTGCCTGTGTGCAATCCTGTCCCCGATCCTGTCCCTGCATCATCTTGCACCAGCAGGGATGCCTACGTCCAGACCCGTTTTCAGGCAGGGGATGAGCTGACGTTAACTGGCCTTCCTCTGCCTGCGGACGTGGCCATCCAGGTCCGGGTTGAGCCTGTCCTGGCTGGTGTGGCGTTGCGTCAACGGGCCATGCGAGGTGACCTGCAGTCTTTTCATGGAGAGACTGCACGTCATCTCGAATGGCTCGTTGACCACGTCAGCCTGCTGGGACAGGTCACCCAGGCCGGATTCCGCTGTCTGATGGGGCTTGCTCCGACCCCCTCCTCAACTGGACCCCCTACGCGCCAGTCATCCTCTGTGCCATCTTCCCACCCATCAGTCACCTGGGTGACCTGTGGAGCTGCCTCTGACGGTGCGGCCAGGCTGGTGGAGGAGGCATCCCTGCCACAGTCGGGAGTCGGAGGTCCAGCAGGGGTGGCCACATCAACAAGTGCACCCCTGCCGGCGGAGGATGTGCAGGCAGCAGGAGGCAGTGCACGGGCAGAGGCAGAGCAGCAGCAGCAGCAACATGGTGGGAGACATGAAGGCTCGGGGCTTTCGACATCGGAGGGGCAGGCATCGGCCGGAGGGCAGGGGGACCCAGGACAGAGAGTGTCTTCCGTGTGGCAGCGGTTGGGCCACGCCATAGGTGCGGAGCGGCGGCGGGCGGAAGAGGCGCGGCTCACAATGGTCAGGGCGGGGAACTCCATGCGGAGGGCCCTGAGGCGGGCCGAGTGCCTCGAGGCAATCCGCAGGGGGTTGGAGGAGGACACAGCATCGTCCCTGCGGACCCTCGGGGCCATGGAACTGGACCGCCTCCGGGACATCGAACAGGAGTTCGATGATGCCCTGGCCCGGGACACCACAGAGTGAGCCGCTGGACTTGCCCGCCGCCTTTGTATATAGTTCTTTAGTTTTAGGTTTCCTTTCGTTCTTATTATGATTTGGAGTCGACGGACACTGCTCCACTTTTTGTATATAGTTGATATTTAGGTAGGTTTTTTAGGAGGTTTCCATAGTTCAGTTGGGCTCATGGACCCTTGTTATTTTTGTACATAGTTCTTTGTTGCATGGAGATTTTTTTACATTTGACTTTGGACAAAATTTTTTAGGATTTGGATTTCCAGTTTTGTGTTTTTATGCGGACATGCAGCTTATTTTTTCACATTTACATTGTAGTTAGTTTTCTTTCTTTAGCATTCTTTATTTTTTTCAATACAATTTTGTTGGCATAGTTCACTGTGTGGTATCATCTCATTGGTTTCATGCAGGTCATGTTTTGTGTTTTCCCATTCAATTGCAAAAAATGTGTGTGACGGACATGGGTTCATTAGCTTCATGAACATTGGGGGTGTAACATGTGATTTCCATTTCCATGTGGGTGAATGGGTTACTTGGTAGGGCTTTTTGGCTGTGGAGGCTGACCATTACGCACATGATTGGGGATTGTGAGGACCTGGTGGGGGCTGCCCATGGTGGCAGGGGGGTGGGGGTGGTGGGAGACATGACTGGGGGCCTGGTGGAGGGTGACCCTGGATGCTGGGGGGTGGGGGTGCAGGGGGACATGAGTGGGGGCCTGGTGGAGGGTGACCCTGCACTGCCGGGGGGTGGGGGTGGTGGGAGACATGAGTGGGGGCCTGGTGGAGGGTGACCCTGGATGCTGGGGGGTGGGGGTGCAGGGGGACATGAGTGGGGGCCTGGTGGAGGCTGCCCCTGCACTGCCGGGGGGTGGGGGTGGTGGGAGACATGAGTGGGGGCCTGGTGGGGGCTGCCCATGGTGGCAGGGGGGTGGGGGTGGTGGGAGACATGAGTGGGGGCCTGGTGGAGGGTGACCCTGCACTGCCGGGGGATGGGGGTGGTGGGAGACATGAGTGGGGGCCTGGTGGGGGCTGCCCATGGTGGCAGGGGGGTGGGGGTGGTGGGAGACATGAGTGGGGGCCTGGTGGAGGCTGCCCCTGCACTGCCGGGGGGTGGGGGTGGTGGGAGACATGAGTGGGGGCCTGGTGGAGGGTGACCCTGCACTGCCAGGGGGTGGGGGTGGTGGGAGACATGAGTGGGGGCCTGGTGGAGGGTGACCCTGCACTGCCGGGGGGTGGGGGTGGTGGGAGACATGAGTGGGGGCCTGGTGGAGGCTGCCCATGGTGGCTGGGGGGTGGGGGTGGTGGGAGACATGAGTGGGGGCCTGGTGGAGGGTGACCCTGGATGCTGGGGGGTGGGGGTGCAGGGGGACATGAGTGGGGGCCTGGTGGGGCTGCCCATGGTGGCAGGGGGGTGGGGGTGGTGGGAGACATGAGTGGGGGCCTGGTGGAGGGTGACCCTGGATGCTGGGGGGTGGGGGTGCAGGGGGACATGAGTGGGGGCCTGGTGGAGGCTGCCCCTGCACTGCCGGGGGGTGGGGGTGGTGGGAGACATGAGTGGGGGCCTGGTGGAGGCTGCCCATGGTGGCTGGGGGGTGGGGGTGGTGGGAGACATGAGTGGGGGCCTGGTGGATGGTGACCCTGGATGCTGGGGGGTGGGGGTGCAGGGGGACATGAGTGGGGGTCTGGTGGAGGCTGCCCCTGCACTGCCGGGGGTGGGGGTGGTGGGAGACATGAGTGGGGGCCTGGTGGAGGGTGACCCTGCACTGCCGGGGGGTGGGGGTGGTGGGAGACATGAGTGGGGGCCTGGTGGGGGCTGCCCATTGTGGCAGGGGGGTGGGGGTGGTGGGAGACATGAGTGGGGGCCTGGTGGAGGCTGCCCCTGCACTGCCGGGGGGTGGGGGTGGTGGGAGACATGAGTGGGGGCCTGGTGGAGGGTGACCCTGCACTGCCGGGGGGTGGGGGTGGTGGGAGACATGAGTGGGGGCCTGGTGGGGGCTGCCCATGGTGGCAGGGGGGTGGGGGTGGTGGGAGACATGAGTGGGGGCCTGGTGGAGGCTGCCCATGGTGGCTGGGGGGTGGGGGTGGTGGGAGACATGAGTGGGGGCCTGGTGGAGGGTGACCCTGGATGCTGGGGGGTGGGGGTGCAGGGGGACATGAGTGGGGGCCTGGTGGGGGCTGCCCATGGTGGCAGGGGGGTGGGGGTGGTGGGAGACATGAGTGGGGGCCTGGTGGAGGCTGCCCCTGCACTGCCGGAGGGTGGGGGTGGTGGGAGACATGAGTGGGGGCCTGGTGGAGGGTGACCCTGCACTGCCGGGGGGTGGGGGTGGTGGGAGACATGAGTGGGGGCCTGGTGAGGGCTGCCCATGGTGGCAGGGGGGTGGGGGTGGTGGGAGACATGAGTGGGGGCCTGGTGGAGGCTGCCCCTGCACTGCTGGGGGGTGGGGGTGGTGGGAGACATGCATTGTTGATCAGTAGTGCAAGGTGACATGTGGGTTGGCTGGGGGGCATGCCCATGGTGAATGGGCTGCCTGCGGGACATGGGCAGGGGTGCAGGGTAGTACACCATGGTGTGGGCTGCCTGCAGGGGCCGTGGAGGTTGTGGAGCGTACACCTGGGAGGACCCACACGGCCAATTCACGTGTAGTACTCCCCAGAACCCCTGAAATACACATTCCCTGCTGGTATCGCGTGTGGAACTTCCCGAGCACCCCTGAAATACACGTACCCTGCTCGCACTGGGACAATCGCGTGTGCAACTTCACGCGAACCCCTGTAATACACGTAGCACGCTCCCCCAGGCCCGATCGCGTGAGAAACTTCACGCTAACCCCTGAAATACACGTAGCCTGCTCCCCCAGGCCCGATCGCGTGAGAAAGTTCACGCGAACCCCTGAAATACACGTAGCCCGCTCCCCCAGGCCCGATCACGTGAGAAAGTTCACGCAAACCCCTGTAATACACGTAGCCCGCTCCCCCAGGCCCGATCGCGTGAAAAAATTCACGCGAACCCCTGAAATACACGTAGCCCGCTCCCCCAGGCCCGATCGCGTGAGAAAGTTCACGCCAACCCCTGTAATACACGTAGCCCGCTCCCCCAGGCCCGATCGCGTGAAAAAATTCACGCCAACCCCTGAAATACACGTAGCCCGCTCCCCCAGGCCCGATCGCGTGAGAAAGTTCACGCGAACCCCTGTAATACACGTAGCCCGCTCCCCCAGGCCCGATCGCGTGAGTAAGTTCACGCGAACCCCTGTAATACACGTAGCACGCTCCCCCAGGCCCGATCGCGTGAGTAAGTTCACGCGAACCCCTGTAATACACGTAGCACGCTCCCCCAGGCCCGATCGCGTGGGAAAGTTCACGCGAACCCCTCCCCCAGGCCAGATCGCGTGAGAAAGTTCACGCGAACCCCTGTAATACACGTAGCCCGCTCCCCCAGGCCCGATCGCGTGAGAAAGTTCACGCGAACCCCTGTAATACACGTAGCCCGCTCCACCAGGCCCGATCGCGTGAGAAACTTCACGCGAACCCCTGAAATACACGTACCCTGCTGAAATCGCGTGTGGAACTTCCCGCGCACCCCTGAAATTCACATACCTTGCTCGCACTGGCCCAATCGCGTGTGGAACTTCCCGCGCACCCCTGAAATACACGTTCCCCGCTTGCCGTTTGCTGTTTGCCAGCCTGGTGAACTGGTCCAGGGTTAGTGCAGCCCTTTGCGATGATTTAGCGATTTTGATGGCTTTTCCTTGCGCGAGGGCGTTCTTCGGGGCATTACTGGCGCTGCTGCAGGGTCGCTGCGATTCTCTGCGCCACGGCTGGTTTGGGAGCCTAAAATCCATGAATACGCTGTGCGCGGAAATCGGTTTTAGCGCACGTGCCTCGCGCAGACAATCGCACGCGGACAATCTGCGCCAGCCGCTTGCGACACTTTTCTGCGAATTTCTATGAATTACCCTGTTAATGTCATGTGACTTGAGGTCGTATGTCTGTGTAGATCATGTGATCGGATTAGCATTCTGGGAGTCGTAGTGTTAATTGCAAAATAATGCGCAAATGCATGCTGACCGTGTGTATTTAGTTTTAATAGTCATTACCCTGTGAAATCTATTGCTTATCTGTGTGTGTCGTTTTACACTGATTACCAGACTGAAATAAGGTGTTTCCTTATTGTCAACGAGCTAAATCTAGCCCCAGTGTTTTCTGTGAGTTGTAGTGTCAATTTAGATAATACACAAGATGTGTTTAGTGTTCAAATGGGTTCTGCAGTTCATGTATCTTTATTTGCCCCACTCTCGAGTGAATGTGACTTTCACCCCACTCATTAGTAAAAACGGCCACTTAACAATGCCAGGTCAACTTATAGGAGTTGTAGTCCTAGTACTATTATTCTCAAAAATTGAGAAGCTCACTACGCTAATTTTATAGTGATGTAGTCAGGTAGGTTTTATGCCAATGGTAATGTCAATTATAAATGCCTATACGTGCCATACGATATTAATTTCTTGGCTCAGCTAGATCCATGTTTAAAGTCGAGGACATTATCTGTAGATTGTCTTTTCCTCATTCCACATTAGTAAGTGGGAGACAGATATATATTATAATAACAACTCCAGAAATTTCTCAAGTGTGTATCGCTATATGAATGTGACAGTAGTAGAACAAAGAGATTATGAAGGCAGTTGACAATTTATACAGGGAACATTAACAACATTATTTTTGCTTTTTTCTTTTCTTTTCACAAGAATACATTCAGGCAATAAAAAGTCACATTCACTCGAGAGTGGGGTAAATAAAGATACATGAACTGCAGAACCCATTTGAACACTAAACACATCTTGTGTATTATCTAAATTGACACTACAACTCCCAGAAAACACTCGGGCTAGATTTAGCTCGTTGACAATAAGGAAACACCTTATTTCAGTCTGATAATCAGTGTAAAACGACACACACAGATAAGCAATAGATTTCACAGGGTAATGACTATTAAAACTAAATACACACGGTCAGCATGCATTTGCGCATTATTTTGCAATTAACACTACGACTCCCAGAATGCTAATCTGATCACATGATCTACACAGACATACAACCTCAAGTCACATGACATTAAATAGGGAGAGAGGATCGAAAACACGCGCGGCTCGGGCAGAGATTGCAGACCTTATGTTGGAGTGAAGGAACATCACTAATAAGGTATGAAAGAAATGAGAGAGGTTACAACATCTATTAGTGACATGGGAAAAGTTACAGACATTGACACAATGTTTTTCGCGTAGGTTACCTTTGAAAAGCTGGGGACGGGACCCCGAGGGGCTCAGCACTACAACAAACACTACCAACAAGGCATTGAGGTAATTTTTTGAACTTAAGTTAAGGAATCAGATGAAAGCATAATGTGCAACTACATTCTGATAGAAATTATCAAATCATTATTTGTGACAGAACGAAGGCTGATTAGAAGCCACAGATGCCAGCCATTAACAGTGGTCATCTTTGAATTGAGAAACACACAGGATATGAACAAGAAACACAGGTAGGAATACCGTTTCCCACACGGGTTTATATTTATTTAATTCCCCGTTTAAATCACTAGCTAATATACATATTATTGTCATTTACAGCACATCATATTGCTACTTCACTAGATGACGTTTTCACCATTCCACAACAAGAAGGGATGCTTGAAGTTCTAAAGACATAGAAAAAATGAAAGAAAAATGAAATGGACATACTTTGAATTTATTTGTTGACTGTGAATTAATAACAGGATAAGAAAACATTGTGTCCATACTGAAAAGTTATTGCTCCTAACACTCTCGAAACGCGTAGAGCTCTGAATTAGGAAGGCTTTCCCCTTTTTTCTTGAATTTTTTCTTGAATTACTGTATATTCTTTTTGAGTGAATTGAACTCGAACATTCTTTATTATCATGTATATGGTACTAAAATACTATCATGCCTTCATAAAGACTTTTTGAAACTTTTATGTATATTGAAACAAATTATTGTATGTTTTCATATGTAATATTTGTACAAAAGAGTGGCTTAATTGATACTTTGCAATGCTAAAAATCAACAACAAGTGAACAAAAAAGTATATTTTGTTTGGATCTTGTTATCCAATACCCAGAGGTGTGCAGGGGACGGGAGTTCCCTTTGTTAATGGGAACACCATTCTTTTCATAGTTTCACTGACCTATGATACCAGGGTCTACTGTTTTTCTCCCCAGCACCCAATAAGACTATCCAACACAGTGACAAGCCATTGGAGCTTTTAATTGCTATATGAAATTAGATTTCTCATCAAAGCACAGGGTGTGCAATTTCCTTTCCCTCTTGCAATTTTCAGGAGATACAAGCAGAGTTCCTTTCACTGAAGAGTTACCAGTCTCTATAGGAGAATGCAACATGAAGGTGCCTTTGCTATACTCTAGGCAGACACCTGTCAATATATTGGGTCGAGATTTGATGACGAAGTTCAATATGATGATCTCATTTCCCAATGAAGGCATAGTGTGCTCAACACCAGGAATGCATTCCTTAGACGTGTGCAAAATTATCAGAGCATTTGCAGGACAAGTAGCATTGAGAGCAATACCTTTAGAGCCAGAATCTTTTTTATTATGGAGCACGTGTCTGTTGGCATATCTGCCAGGTCTAGCAGGTAGACCAATGAGAATACCTGATGAATTTCTGTTTAGACCAAAGATACCAATGCGTGAAGAAGAAGGGCAGTGTTTCCCTTAGAGGTACAAACAGCCGTAGTGCGAGGTGAAATGTCTTTGCTTGAAGGGAATGATGACAAAGGCAGACAATGGTGTGCAGTGATTGCCATTGGAGAAGATTACAGATTACAGATTACCTGACGTCACCGATGGCGATGATCCATCTGATGATGAAGTGATATTTAAGTTGAGTATTACTTATTGGGTAAAGGCAATCAAATGCGAGGTACCTCAGAAAATGATGATAGCACAACAATGTCCCGAGTATTTTGAGGAAGACACAGCAAAAGTGACAGCTTCATTATGGACTACAGGCCCCTATGGCCTATTGAAGAGGGTTGGAGATGTGAAGATTAAACTGAAACCAGGAGCAATTTTACCTCAAGCATGACAGTGTCCTATGTCTCGAGAGGCAGATGAAGGTATTTTCAAGGCAATTTCCACCATAACGGAGCAGAGCATAATGGACGTCAGAGTCACTGTGTAATACTGCTGTGTATCCTATCAAAAAATCTAAGAGGGGTCCTGGAGACAAATTCAAGCTTTAAGGACGAAAAACCAAATTGTAGAAGCCGAGTTCCCTCTAGTTCCTAACCTGTCTACAATTCTATGTAATATACCTGTTGGAGCACAATATTTTACTGTAATTGATTTGAAAAATGATTTTTTTTCAATCCCATTGCACAAAGACTCGCAGGATCTGACGTCATTTATGTTCAGACAAACACGACTGAAAAGCACTTGTTTGCCCCAGGGGTTTTGCGAGTTTCCATCGATTTTCAATATAGTCCTGCAGATGTACATTCTAGTTTGCAGCACTTCAGAGAGGAACAGTGGGGACGCGATTCTGTTCAGCTGATGATAATACTTGCTGACAAAGGATATAAAGTTGATAAAGAGAAGTTACAGCATTGTCAACAAGAAGTGTTCTATATTGGCCAATTGATTTCACATGAAGGAAAAAAGGTTACTCCTGAGAGAGCTGAGGCTATTTTGAAAACTTCAAAACCACACACAATAAAACACATGCATAGGTGTTTGCGATTATGCAATTATGTCAGAGCATGGGTCTTTAATTACAGTTCATGTATGAGGCCTTTACTGCAGGCTTTAAAGAAAGCACAAGCAACACGGGAAAACATCTTGTGGACTGAGAGAATGGAGGAAGCATTTGAAGAGCTGAAAAAAGCAATTTGCACAGCTCCAGTTTTAGGGATTCCTAATTATGCTGAGGAACGCTTTATATTCTCACACACAGATGGTACTTCTATGACAGCAGTACTCACACAGAGAACCACATTGGGGTACAAGCCCCTTGCATATTACAGTGGGATTTTAGACCCAGTAATGAGAGGTCACTTTCCATGTGAACAGTCTCTGTCTGCCACCGTGTTCACCATAGAAAAATACATCATTTGTAGAGCACGCAATATTTGCTATTCTAGAGAAACCTAAGGGCACATTGACTCATCAAAGGGCTTCTGCCTAAAAGGCAGTCATATCCAATCCAGCAATCAAAATAGTTTGATGCAGTGTAGTGAATCCTGCCATGTTTGTAGCCGGACCACTGGCACAGGATGAGCATGCGCATGATTATTCGAATTATGAAGAGTTCTATGACAAAATCCCAATAGTAAAAGAAAATGCCTTGCCAGTTGTTTTTATTGACGGTTCTTCAAGAAGGTTTCAGGGCGCAGGAGCAGTAAGGTTATTCTCAGCTTGGTTACAGTGCTGTACAGTAATTTACAGTATATGCATAGGTTAATACGATATACAGTTTACAAGTATACATATTTACATAGAAGCATAGATTGCAAAGGCAAGGTCAGTTATTGGTCATTATTCTTTAACCACTGAATGTAGTTATGTCTAAAGAGGGGGTAGGTTTGGGGTGTCCTTAGGGCGAATGGTAGGGAGTTCCAGTGTTGGGCTGCTTTCACCTGGAAGCTGTTACTGCCCATTTTGGATCGATTGAACCTGGGAACTGTAAGCAGGTTAGCATTGGAGGTTCTGGTGGGCCTGTTGGGGGTGTATCTTTTTATTCTGTCAGCTAAGTAACAGGGGGCTGCATTATTGAGGCATTTGTGTGTTAAGGAGGCTACTTTGAGCCAGATATGGGCCTCATCACGACTTTGGCGGTAACCGTTAAAATCGGCGGTAATGCTATTAGCGCCGATTTTAAGGGTCCGTCGGATCACGAGTCGAAATACCGCTGGCGCAAGTACAGCTGGCTCAAGTACAGCCGTCTTTACAAACGCCGGCCATAACAGCGCCAGGAACCATTCGTGTTAAAACATCAGCAATCACGAGTCCGGCGTAGGCGCTATTAGCTCCAGAAAAGCGGTGGATAATCCGCTGAAAATACCTCCAGCAAAAAGCTGGAGGTAACAGAACACAGGCCACAGCAATAAGGACCCAGGTGGAACCAATGCAAATCAGAGGCCTACAAAGGAGACACCCATGCACAACACACCCTCCCTAACACCATTACACCAGCAGGGAGGAGACAGCATTCAGGGCCCAGGTGGAACCAATGCAAATCAGAGGCCTACAAAGGAGCCACCCACGCACAACACACCCTCCCCAACACCATTACACCAGCAGGAGCAGGGAGGAGACAGCAATCAGGGCCCAGGTGGAACCAATGTAAATCAGAGGCCTACAAAGGAGCCACCCATGCACAACACACCCTTCCCAACACCATTACACCAGCAGGAGCAGGGAGGAGACAGCAATCAGGGCCCAGGTGGAAACAATGTAAATCAGAGGCCTACAAAGGAGCCACCCATGCCCAACACACCCTCCCCAACACCATGCTGCAATTTGGAGCCGGGAGCCTTGATGTTGACTTCTACCTGCTGCGCCTGGAGCTACAGAGGCCAGCCAACCAGGCCAGGGCCCTGGGAGTGCAGGGGGCAATGGGGATGAGGAGAAGGAGGAGGAGGGCAGCACCAGCAAGGCGGCCAGCCATCCCCAGGTTCAGGCCAACACCCTGGGCCCTGACTGATGGTCAGTTGGTGACAGAATATCAGCTGGACAGGGCAACCATCACCCAGTTGCTGGACACAATCCAGGGTGACATTGGCAGCCACATAGCCACCAGCACGGCAGCACCTCCCCTAGTGAAGCTTGTGTCTGTGCTTCAATTTCTTGGGACTGGCAGCTACCAACATACCGTTGCCATGATGCATGGAATGGCCCAGTCCACATTCAGTGCCATGCTGGGACAGGTGCTTGATGCACTGTTTAATCATGTGAACGAACACATTGCATTGCCAGCCACACAGGCACAGGTGCACCAGCTAAAGGGTCAATTCTATGCCATTGCCCAAGTCCCGAATGTAATAGCAGCCCTGGACTGCACACATGTGGCACTCGTACCACCCCAGGCACATGAGGCTGTCTACAGAAACCGTAAACAGTACCATTCCCTCAACGTGCGGACCTGACCTCACCTTCAGCCACTGCTGTGCCTGCTACCCAAGATCCGCCCAAGACTCCATGGTCCTGCGCAACAGTACCCTGCCGGCGTACATGGAAAGGCACTGTGGCCAAAACACATGGCTAATGGGTGAGTACAAATGTATACCATAAAGCATGTCAATCCACAACTGATGGTGCCTGTCACAGAATCCATTATTCCCAATAGACAGCAGCATTACTGCAGCATTCACATTCAAGCACCTTGCACGATAAACCTTGGACATGTCCAACACAGCAGAACACACCCATGCATGATGTAAGACATGTTGCGGCACAGTGACATATGGAAGCCCCACCACAATAAAGCCTCCTGTGTGAGTAGCACCATGGCTCCCAACATTGAGACAGTACAGAAACTCCACCCTGGCCATCCGACAGTAATGAAATTCCAAACCATAAGCTGGCACATCCACAAATGCACCACACATAAGTAGGCCGAGTAATGACAATGTACATCCCACGAACACTGTCCCCAAAATGGCCAGGGAAATGCATGGAGAACAGTACAGAATAGTGACGAACAGCAAATGCAACTCTAGCCAAATGGATTTGCAATGACACATGAGGCAGCCACTTCCGTCATGCAGAAGTAGATGGAAGGGCCCCTTTATCCTGCGACAAGTGAATGAGTACTGTTACATACAGAAACATAGGCGTCCCAAGTGGAGAGTACCCCATTGATTCAATCGTGCCCGTAGGACAGCACACTCCACAATGTCATAGGCTAAATGACAAATATGGCAAAATCACACTGATGACAGAGCACTGTACACCCACTGGACTTACCTTGTCCCCATACCGGCTCTCTCTCCCCTGCAGGTGATTCTGGATATCCCCAGTACACGTGGCCCATGACCCCTGTGCATCACCCACACACGGCGGCGGAGCGGGCATACAACCTTGGCCATGCCTGTTCAAGGATCTGCGTGGAGAGGGCATTTGGACTGCTGAAGGCACACTTCTGGTGCCTCGACCGCACGGGAGGGGCAATGATGTATGCACCAGAAAAAATTGGCAAAATTGTACTGGCATGTGCCATGCTGCACAACATCTGCTGTCTCAGAAATGTGCCACTGCCCCCTGATGCTCATGTGCAGCCACCTGAGGATAGTAGTGAGGGCGATGAAGTGCCAGAAGGTGTTGAACATGCCCAAAGGATTGGGCTGAGGGAGGGGAGGTTGGCAAGACAGGGATTGATAGATGGATTCTTTTAGAAATGAGTAATGGGTAAATTGGAAATATGTCACTTCAACATTAAATTGCATTAGTAACAATCACTACTGTCCATGCATTGTAATTTTTTAACGTGATTTATTTTCCATCCAACAAACCCCCATACCCCCCCAGCACACAATTGCCCCTCCCCCCAGTGAACACACAGCACAAAATCCCCCCTCCTCCCAGTGAACACCCAGCACAAAATCCCCCCTCCCCCCAGTAAACACCCAGCACACAATCACCTCTCCCCCCAGTGAACTACCCCCAACTGTGCAGATAGGCACATGTGTCTTATCAGGGCACCAACAACGATGCCATGCACCACTAGGATGGTCGTGGGTGCTTTCCTTTTCCAGGCCCCTCTGGTGTGTGTGCCCTTAGGTGGCGCATGGACCGGTGCCTAGGAGATGGCTCGATGGATCCCTCCGTGGGTGTGGTCGATGTCGAAGGGACTGAAGGGGTGGCCATCATGTGCTGTCGCATGAGGTTGTTTCCCTCCCTTGTTTGCTCAGCAAGTGCTAAGACTGCCTCCGTCAACTCCCTCACTCGTTGCCCAAAGCCTGTCAGGGCAGCGGTACATTGTTCAATGACTCTGCATGTGCGCGCATTGTCCCGTGCTATGTATTTGCACCCATGCCATATAGATGCACTGACAGCCTTGATGTGCCGGCTCTACACCTTGGCCATTGATTCCACCCTGGCCTGTTTTGCCTCAATAATGTCGAGTCGGCCCATCACTGCTGCCCCAGTGACAAAGGGCACCCCTGGTGTGTCTTGTGTTGGCCTGTGACTTGTGTGCTGTTGGGGTGGGGGGCCTGCATGGCGACATGGTGCCAGCTTGGACTGGGCTGCCTGGTTCAGAGTGCCGGTCTTCTGGGCTGCCATATGATGGCGTGTCCACGTCCGGCTGTGGTGTGCAGACACAACGCACAGGCACATGTTGCATGGTGTGTGCCTGGGCTTGAGCTTCCCTGGGGTGTGACCATCCCTTCGGCCTCACTGCTTCCGGGAGAGTGCTGTCCTCCGGCATGATGGCCACGTGGAGGTGTTGCTCCCACGTCGGGCTCAGATCCAGACCTCTGTTCCTCAGCATCGGGGATGTGACTGGTGGCTTGGGGCTAGCTGGCGGTGGCCTCCCTGCGGCCATGTGGCTGCTGCTGCTGTCTGGTGGGGCTGCGTTGGGGTGAAGTGGATGTTGGCCTGGGTCGTCTCCCTTCCGTATGGCCTCTTTGTGGGGTGGTGGTGCTGGTGGAGGTGCACTGCCGTGGGCGCTGTGTTGGTGTGGCCTCCTCCCCATCATCTTCGTCCAGTTGGGATCGACGTGTGCCTGTGGGGTACATAGGGTGTGGTTTGAGTTCAATGCTACATATATTTGTGTGATGCAGTTCATGCCAACCGGTGTGATTGAGGAAAGTATCAATCATGCATTCAACTTGCATTCTGTTCAGTCGCCATGTGGTGCTTGTTGTGTGTATGGAGGTACACTGCATGGGAATGTTGGATTGACAAGATTGCATGCGTGGTTGGGGTGCGCTGCGCTCTGGGTTTTGGGGGTGTATTCATGCACACTCAAACTCTACGTAGCTGTCCTATGGCTATGGATGTCTATCCCCTGCCCCTGTCATTCATGCACTGCACATGCAGGGTCGTCTAGGCAGCACTACGGTTCAATGGATGTAGGCCTCACTTATGGGTGTATGCAGTACCTCACACACATTTCTTCGCATTCATTCACTCAGGGTCTGCATGTGTGGTACTTTCAGCTGCATGCATTCGGGGGTGGGACTCACCTGCAGTTGGGTCGATGCCAGTGACTGCCTCCGCTCCACCAATGCCCTCGATGGTGCCAACATCTATCAGGGCTGTCATTTTCTCCTCCCAAGGTGTGAGTTCGGGTGGGGGTGGTGGTGGGCCTCCTCCAGTGGCCCTACTTGCACTCCGGTGCTGTCACAGGATGCCACGGACTCGCACGGGCAGGTCGTTCAGGCACTTGAGGCAATCCTCCCCATCCCTGGGCACGCGCCCCACAGCACTGACCCTTTGGCTGATTGATTGCCAAATTTGTGCTCTGCGCTGGCCACTTGTTTTGCGCTGCTGAAGCTCCTCGTGGTGTATCTCAGCCTCCTCGACCAGTACAGTTAGCTCCTGGTCACTGAATTTGGGCTTTCGCACCCTGTCCAGGGCGGTCTTGCCCCTAGTGCGCTCCTGAGACATGTTTTGGGGTTGGATGGCGTGGATGGCTTCCAGGGGCTGTGATATCCAACGGATTGTGATTTCCAAGATGGCTGCCACTTTATTTCCCATTCTGGCGGTGACGCGTTTCCCGCGCGCTATGAGCGCACGCTCATAGCGCGCTCATAGTGTGCGCTATGAGCGCGATATGGCGGTAGCGCACAGTGCGCCGGATTTAAAGGTTTGCGCTGTTCGCGATACCGCCATGGAGCGGGGCGCGTGCACAATAACTCGTGATCTGACGGATTATCCGCCGGGGGCCTTGGCGTTAGCGCTATTTACGTCTGGTGGATAATCCGCGGCATTACCGCCGAAGTCGTGATGAGGCCCATGTCGGTAGTGGTGAGCCAGTTATGAGATCTGCTGATGTTGGAAATGTGTGCTCTATTGGTGCTCTATACTGGTGTCGCTGTGATAAAATACACAGCCAATGAGGAATTTCAGACATTGGTAAGTGCACGACTCCCGTCTCACTATTCAGTACAAGCTGCAGAGATAGTATCGCTGATTGCCACACTCGAGAATCATGCAGACCCGGAAGTGACAGTGTACAGCGACTCCACCTATGTGACGTCCACAGTGCATGCAGGACTAGCACGTTGGAAAATGAGGGGGTCCCTCCGTGCGGATGGCATGCCAGTACAGCACGCCACCTTATAGGACAGGCGTATTAAGGCACTGCAACTCCCAGTGGCCATCACAGTCGTTAAATGTGAAGCACATACTAAAAGGGCAGACTTTATCTCACAAGGAAACCAAGCAGCAGACGATGAAGCGAAAATCGCTGCATGTTCAGAAAACATAATGGGCCTCATTATAAGTATGATAGTAAGGCAATAACGGTGCCGGTAGTGCTATTGGCACCATTGCTACCGTCCCACCATACTACGAGCTTTGCTCGCGGGTGCCGCACTGCCCGCCAGGTCAGACCTGGCGGGCTGACAGGCACCCACGACCACAGCAAGTCAGATGCACCGGCACAGTTGTAAACAGTGCCGTGCATCTGACGTCCCCATTCCCATTGAGCCCTGTAGGGCTCAATGGGAATGGGAATGTACCGGGCCTGGCACCAGTGAAAGGGCAATTACTGGGTCCAGCTGGGCTGGAATAGCCCGGTAATTGCCCATTTGCGGGTGCTGGACCTGGATGCAAGTTTGGAGGTAGCCTTGCCAGTTTCACTGGCAAGGCTACCTCCAACCTCGTAATGAGGCCAATGTCTTTTGAAACACTCGATGTAACAGAGAAAATGGTTGTGTTGATGAATGTTGTTAATAGTGATTTGTCAAAAACGCAGCTTATGGATGTTCAGGGGGAAGCACCCCAAGATGAGAAGAATTTGTGGACACGAAGAGGATGTTCTTTAAACCCCTCTGAAGCATTGTGGTGACAAGACAGCACTGGTAAACTAGTGATGCCTATAGCCTTACTGAGGGTGGCACTGGAACAGCTATACTACCTGCGCACACAACTTGGGAGAACCTTGCTGCAACAATTGCTGAAGATCGGTTTGTACCAAATCTGTCAGAGCATGCTGCATTTTTTATGAAAAATTGTATAGTCTGTCAAACATTAATGGCTGGGCATACACTGCGCACAGTTAGGGGGCTTATTCCGAGACCCATTGGCCCCTTTCAGCATTTGCATATCGACTATGTCGATATGATTCAAGTATATAAT
This sequence comes from Ambystoma mexicanum, assembly GCF_040938575.1. Classification (NCBI taxonomy): domain Eukaryota; kingdom Metazoa; phylum Chordata; class Amphibia; order Caudata; family Ambystomatidae; genus Ambystoma; species Ambystoma mexicanum. The sequence goes on from NC_090928.1 coordinate 359,282,126, forward strand.
GGATATAGATAGATGATTGTTTTATTGTGTCGCTTCTCAAGGTGGATTGAGGCAGGTCCCTGTACACATCCAGATTCTACCTGTGCAGCTAAATTCTTAGTACGGGAAGTATTTCCTAGATGGGGAGTATGTGAGGCAATAAGGTCAGAAAATGGCCTGCATTTTGTGAACCAGACATTTGAGCAGATCAGCTTGTTGCTTGATATAAAGCACAGGTTTTCCTTGGCTTATCATCCGCAAGGCAATGGGATCTGTGAGAGGCTCAATGGCTTGCTTAAGGAAAGGATAGCCAATTTGAAGCTTACTCTGAAGAAAGGGTGGTTGCATTGCCTACCACTGGCATTATATGCTTTGAGCAACCAAACGAGTTCTGACCACCATCTCATGCCTCACGAAATTGTGACTGGGAGGCGAATGAGAACACCCCTAATGCCTCCATCCAAAGTTAGAAGTGATGCTCAGTCAACTGCAGATTTGTTTGGAATGGAAATGCACGATTATTTGAACTGTATGACTTCTAGTATTTCTGTCATTTCAGGACAGTTGCAGCGACAAAGGGGCAGGGCAGTACAGAACACAGAAGAAGATGCTTTAACAAGTAAATCTCAAGAATTTGGTCTTCCCAAACTATTCGCCGGAGATGAGGTCCTAATTCGGAAGACACAAGAAAAAGGTTGTCACAGGTTTCCCTCCTTCTCACCTGTCTTTGTTGTTTGTTGGAGTTCTTCGATGGAGTCTTTTTTCGTAGAGTTCGGGTCTTGTATAACCCAGTGTGCAGGTCCTCTGGTTCCAGCGTGCGTTCAGCGTTCCGAGTCCTGGGAACATTCAGATATCCGGGAAGTCTGAAGAAATCCAGGAAAACAGCAAAGAGTGCACACTGAAGACGAGTGCACGGAGATCTGGGATGCAAGGAGGACAAAAAAGGAGGGGGAATGAAGGAGGAAGAATGTAGGGGAACCGGGAACCAGGAATCAAAGGAAAAACACAAGCGAACTACGGCAGCACACGTCTAGCCATGGCAAGCGGTAGCTTTGAGACACGCTGTCCGCTTTATAGAAGGTAATGCGTACGGCGCGGAAACTGGTAAACAGTATTCCGCGTTCAGTGGCCATGTTGGGAGTACTGCTGAGTGCAAGCCCCTATGGGTCAGGGACCAGGAAGTCCAGAAAGGACGCGTCCGTTGGTTCATGACAGCATGCCTCCTCCTAAGGCCTGTTCCTCCGGGTTTGCCCGGGTGTATAAGGTGGTACCTTGAAGTAGCCTGGCGGCGTTTAGGTTTGAGACCGGTTCCCAGGTGCGTTCACTGGGTGGATAGCCTTTCCACTCCACCAGATACTGTAGCTGACCACGTCTGTACCTGGAGTCACATATTCGGGACACTTCGTATTCTAGCTGGTCGTCGACAACCACATGGGTAGATCTTGGAGCAGACGGGAGGTCTGGACGTATGGTTTCATTAGAGATGTGTGAAACACTGGATGGATCCTCTTCCAGGAGTCTGGTAATTTGAGTCGGAAGGCCACTGGGTTAATGATTTCCTTTATGGAAAAAGGGCCATAGTACTGAGGAGCCAACTTATTAGGTCCTACATGTCGAGGTAGTAGTTTCGAGGATAGCCAGACCTTATCACCCACTGCATAGGAAGGTCCTGGTCTTCTTTTGGATTCCGCATAGTGCTTGGTGTTAGCTCGGGCCCTTTCAAGGTGTTCTTTGGCTTCCTTGTGTACGTTGATGAGGGTTTCAATCCAGGAGTCGACTGTAGGAACTGGTGTAGGATGTGGGAGAAGGGATGGTAGAACCGAAGGGTGGAATCCTTGGCTGCAGAAGAAGGGGCTGGTCTTGACAGCCGAGTGATCCGAATTGTTGTAGGCAAATTCAGCCACAGGTATTAAAAGAGACCAATCGTCATGGACCTTGGTGGTGAAACAACGAAGATACTGCTCCAGGGTTTGCTTTACGCGTTCTGTAGCTCCGTTGGTCTGTGGATGATAAACTGAGGAGAGGGTACGTTGGATTCCTAGTATACAGCATAAGTGTTCCCAAAATTGAGATATGTATTGAGGACCTCTGTCTGATATGATCTTGGAAGGGAGTCCATGAAGTCGGAATATGTGTTCCAGGAAGATTCCAGCGAGTTCTGAGGAAGATGGTAATTTATACAAGGGTGTCAAATGAGCCATGTGAGTGAATAAATCAATGGTGATCATGATAGTTGCGTATCCTCATGAAGGTGATAGTTCCACAATAAAGTCTGTAGCAATAAATTCCCAGGGTCTTGTTGGTAGCTTTGGTTGGAGTAGGAGACCCGCCGGCCTCTTGTTATCATGCTTGTTTTGATTGCAGACTGCACAAGCTTGGATGTACTGCTGGATGTCAAGTTTCATTTTTGGCCACCAAAACTGTCTTTGTATTAAACGGAGAGTGTTGGAAATGCCCCGATGTCCTGAATGAAGGGTATCATGACAGAGGCTTGTAATCCTTTGTCGCAGTCTCTGTGTGGGAATGACCAGGCCATTGTCCTTGAACAAATGCCCGTCCTTGGATTTAAGATTCCATCGATTCATCCCCCAGTAAATTCCTTCCAGATCTCAGAGGACTGGGTTTGAATCCGAATGTCTTCCAGGAGAGTGATTGCTTGAGCTACGAAAATTGTATGGGGACACATCTTTGGAAAGGATCGATCTTCAAGCGTTTCGTAGTCGGGACGTCGGGATAAGGGGTCAACAATTATGTTGTGTGTTCCAGGTACATGATGGATTTGGAACTGGTACTGGGCAAAGAAGAAGGCCCAACGGGCTCGACGACTATTCCTACATTCCATGGATTGTAGGACTTGGAGATTCCGATGATCCGTATGGACCTGAACAGGATGTTTAGCTCCCAGGAGTAGATGACGCCACTCTGTGAAGTCTTGATGGATGGCCAACAATTCCTTTTCCAGAACAGAATAATGGGTCTCGCTGGGAGTTAGGGTTTGCGAGAGATAAGCGATGGGGTGTTCTAACTTGTCCTCGGATTCCTGTTCTAAGACTGCTCTGATGGCGTAGTTAGGGGCAACAGTCTCCACTAGGAAAGGTCGATCAATGTCAGGTTGACCCAAGATGGGGGCTTGTGTAAATTCCGACTTCAAACGTTGGAACACTTCATCTTGGGCTGCGGTCCCAAGGAAGGGAGTATCCTTCTTCAACAATGTAATGATCGGTTGAACTATCTCCGAAAAGGAAGGTATGAATTTCCGGTAGAAGTTGTCAAGCCCTAGGAAGGATTGAGTCTGTTTCACAGTAGTTGGAACAGGCCAGGATAGTATGGAATTTACTTTTGAGTGGTCCATTCCAATTCCTTCTGGACTAAGGACAAATCCGAGATAGTGAACAGTAGAGACATGAAAAAGGCATTTCTCGGGTTTAGCCAGGAGTTTATGTTCACGTAGCTGTTGTAAAACTGCCTTGACATGCTCTTCATGCTAAAGATGGTACTTGGAGTATATCAGTATGTCGTCCAGGTAAACTATGACGAAGAGGAACAGCATATCAGAGAACACCCGCTCCATAAAACGTTGGAAGACCGCTGGGGCATTGGCGAGTCTGAAAGGCATGACCAGGTATTCAAAGTGACCAAAGGGTGTTCTAAAGGCTGTTTTCCATTTGTCATCTTCCTTTATATGGATCAGATGGTAGGCACCTATGAGATCCAATTTTGTGAAGATTACGGCTCCTCTCACCGCTTCCAGGATATCCGAGATTAAGGCCAATGGGTAGTGAGTGGTCCTTGAGGGTGCATTGATTAAGACCACGATAATTAAGACAAGGCCAAAGCTCCGTAGTATCTTTCTTGGGAACGAAAAACAACAAAGCTCCCGCTGGGGATTTGGATGGTCGTATGGTGCCATTTTCTAGGTTGGTATCCAAGTATTCTCGGAGGGCCCTTTTCTCTGGTTCTGATAGGATGAACATCCTTCCAAAGGGAATCACTGCCCAGGGTTCAGTATCGATAGCACAGTCTTCAGGTCTGTGAGGTGGTAGGGCTTGATCTATAGCAGTTGAAAACACATCAGTGTAGTCCTGATAGGCTCTGGGGACCTGGATAATATTTGAGACCGTGAGTGGGCCTTGCTGGTCTGTCAGCGTACCTTCAGAAGATCTTGACGAGGAATCCAGGGATAGGCAGTGAGACATGCAATGTTCGGAGCCAAGAAATAAGGATCCTGCTGCCCAGTTGATGTATGGGTTGTGCTTCTGTAACCAGGGCATACCCAGTACCATTGGATAATGGGCAGACTTTATGATGTTAAACTTGATCATCTCTTGATGATGGTTTATCGAGAGCTGGATCTCTTTGGTTTGCAGGGTGATTGGTCCTGAAGAGAGAGGTCGTCCATCGATGGCCTCTACAGGTTGCATGATGTCTCGAGTTTCATATGGAATGTGGTGGGTAGTGACCCAATCCTTATCTATAAAAAATCCCCATGGCTCCACAATCCACTAATGCCAGAACGGGGTAAGTTTCTTTTTTGGACGGCGATAGAAAGGCCTGCATGATCACAAGGTTGTTTTGTCCAGGAGAGTTCAAGGATGGAATAGATGTGGAGCAAACATCTCTCTCCCGAAGCTGTGCCCCATCTAGGATCGGGAGCTGGCATTTCCCGAAAGCCGTGGAGGGGCCAAAGGACATTCCCTCACAAGATGTTTATCTGAGGCACAGTACATACACAGCCCAGTGTGAATCTGTCGCAATCTTTCTTGCGGGGATATGAGTCTGCGGAAGGCCCCCAGTTGCATGGGTTCAGGGTCTGTGGTTGGGGCAGGAGTGGGCTCGGGTTTAGAAGGAGATTCTATAGAAGTCTTTTCGTAAGGCATCTTTTTTTTCTTCTTTTCTGCCTTCCTTTCCTGGATTCGAAAGTCTATTTGTAAAGAGAGGTCCACAAGGGCCTGGAAGGAACCTGGGCGAGCTACCCTGGCTAGCTTGTCTTTTATTTCTTCGTTTAGTCCTCTCTGGAATAGGGTAAAACAGGCCTCGGGGACCAATCTTCTTCCTTGGCCAGTTGCTTAAAGCGTGTTACATAGGTAAGCATATCCTGGGTCCTTGTTGGAAATCCAATAAACGTTCTTGGGCATTGTAAACCTGTTCTGGGCGGTCAAACATGGTCTTTAGAGCCCGTACAAACCCATCATAATCGTCCAGGAGGGAATCTCCAGAATTAACTAAGGGCGTAACCCAGGTTAATGCATTCCCGGAGAGATGCGAAATCATAAAGCCCACCTTTGCCCTGGGGGTGGAAAAGTAGTAGGACTTAAAGGTAAAGTGCACTAAACACGAATCAAGGAAGCCACGAAGGTTCTTTGAGGAGCCATCATATTTATCCACTACTCTGCCCAGCAATACACTTTCCTTGGTCACGGAATCACGTGACAGGACTAGTTGTTTTAATGCGGTATTCTCAGCTTTGAGATTCTGAACTTCTGTGGTTAACTCTTGCATGCCGCGCATGAGGTCTTGAACTGCAGCCTCCATCTCCGTATCTGTATCAGTTTGTCGGCGTCTCAGTCTGTCACAGGTTTCCCCCCTTCTGACCTGTCTTTGTTGTTTGTTGGAGTTATTCGATGGAGTCTTCTTTCGTAGAGTTCGGGTCTTGTATAACCCAGTGTGCAGGTCCTCGGGTTCCAGCGTACGTTCAGCGTTCCGAGTCCTGGGAACGTTCAGATATCTGGGAAGTCCGAGGAAATCCAGGAAAAAAGCGAAGAGGGCACACGGAAGACGAGTGCATGGAGATTCGGGATGCAAGGAGGACAAAAAAGGAGGGGGTGTGAAGGAGGAGGAAATTAGGGGAACCGGCAACCAGGAATCAAAGGAAAAACACAAGCGAACTACGGCAGCACATGTCTAGCCATGGTAAACGGTAGCGTTGAGACGCGCAGGGCCGCGGGGGCGTGTCTGCTTTATAGAACGTAATGCGTATGGTGTAGAAACTGGTCAACAGTATTCCGCATTCAGCGGCCATGTTAGGAGTACTGCTGAGTGCAAGCCCCTATGGGTCAGGGATCAGGAAGTCCAGAAAGTCCAGAAAGGGCGCGTCCGATGGTTCATGACAAAGGTGGGACAAACCCTGTTTTAACAATCAAAGTGCAGGGCAGGCGTGCTTGGATATTCATTGGCAACGTTAAAATCTTTGCTGGAGAAACCTCTCTGCCCGCCGCACCCCAACGAGAAGCAAGTACAAGTATCGGGAAGAAGCACAGCACATGCAGACAAGATCTATGACTAGGAAGAAGGATGCACAAGCTGACAAACAGAAAGATAAAGAATTTGTTGGACTGTGGCTTGGTTTGGGACACTCCTTTTAGCCTTCTCTGAAAGGGTCAAGGAAAGCTAATTCGGACACTCTGTACAAATCAGTTGCAGGGTCAATGGAATATCTGTATTCTTAAAGCCACAGCAGCTTAGTGACTTTGGACTGAGGCATATTTAAGCCTTGATAAGAAGAGAAATATGCCAGACTCTCATCATGGCTTTGATAATTGGAAAAGAGTTTAGTATCCTGATACGTTCCATACTGAGTTCTTGTTCGGATTTGCCCATGGTGTTATCCAATGACAACGTTTCGAGGATTATATTTGAGGTTTTTCTCTTTGTGCTGAGTTCATATTCAGCAATTGTGGGGAGAACTTCTAACATTTGTGCTTTCTTCCAAAATCCTAAAAATGGCCCGATTGTGTGGAGACTACTTGCAGCAATCATCTAGCAAGTGTTAGTTAAAGTGTTAGTTAGCTGAGTACAGTGGGGACAACACAAATGCCCCTATCACCTGAGACTGCACACAGACTTGTCGGAAGGGTTTTCTTTTGTCTGATTGAAGAATACCCATATCTCGTTGACAGATGCACAGATGTGCTCACATTCTTAAGGGATCCCAGAAACACTGAAAATCTGAGTGAGATCTTGGAGACAATTATTATTCAAGTGAGCCTATACTCTGAGAGAACCCACAGGACAGTGGTGTGAAACATTCCTTCAAGGGACAGATCGAGAAGGTTGCTGGCAAATACAGACATTTTGTTTCATGCTGAAAGAAGTTCATCATGTCGTCTGGTTTAAAGCAGATTTAAGGGGTGGACTGGGAGTTGGTATATCGTTGAACTGATCTAGACAGAGCAGCTTTCTTCTTGCTGGAGACATTTATATTTCATATGGCCAAAACCTGGTTCCAGAGAAATAGAGATCGAGAGTTTGTTCTTATTCTTCAGCAAGTAGACAGTGGATCGAGGATGAAAGTGCTGAGGCAAGACAGCAACTTCAAGGAGGAGTGTATAATGCTGATGTATTAAAGATTACTTTTTCCTTCCTTAGGCAATAAAAATGGGCAGCACTAATAGCAACTTTGTGATACCTGATGTAGAAAAGCATGTACATTATCCATGGAATAGGTGTTGGACACCAACATACCTTTGCCTTATTTATGGTTGCATTTTGTTTATAATCATACTGCTCTCACACACAGTCCACACATCATACTACCTTGATGTATATGGAGGTAAAACTCCAGTGAATCTTCCTGAGCAAAAGGAAATAGCAATTGTGGCAACTACTAGTCACCCAAGTCCCTATGTAGTTATTCATGTTACAAAGAACAATGTCCAATTACTTGAGTCTGAGATAAGTGCCATTAGCAATCATTCACATGCGAGAAAGGTTGTAGAAATTCTGTTTGGACACAAAAAGCAGGCCTGGCAAGATGGGCAAGATGAGAGGCTGCCAGACAATGTGCCTATACAGATAATGCATGCAAAAACACCTGATCCTGTGGTGAATGACCCAAAGATAATTCCCAGAGGACAGACACACATGGAGATTTTTCTAGACATTTGTATGCCCAAATGGTTTGGTGAGAGGATGAAACTCTCTGAACTTTCTCCTACCCAGGGAACACATGTAGGTGTACACCTTCCCCTAATAGATGTGCCTATGATTTAGCCATAAAGAAGGAGTTATGCTGGTACACTTCATGATATGATTATGGAAGGTCACATGAGGAGAATGAGAACTAAAAGAAACACTCACGAAGATGATGTCAGATCCTCACTCCTCTTGACAGGCACAGAGGCAGCACAAACTCCTCCCTCCCCATTGGGTCTTGGCACCTGGGAAATAGAAACCACAGGCCACCGCAACCCTCTGGGGAAAGAGGGTTAGGGTTCGTTGAGTGGCTGGGTAGAGGGAGTTCAGGATAACCGGAAAGAGGTTTAGGGAACAGAATGGATGGGCAGGGGGTTTTTAGGGAAACATGCTCCTCGGCTCCAGTGCTCCTCTTGCGGCTGGTTGTTTGCAGATGCTCATACACACTCTCTCACTACTATCATTCTCTCAGAATTCTTCCTTTGGAGGCCTTTGTATTGGAGCCTCTAACCAACTCACAACTAGATAGTATTCTCTAGTGCTGTCTGAAGGCAAACCCACCAACATCACATCATATCGTGGTTAATCCCCACCAATATGCAGACTACAAATTCCCCACTTCACCCAAGACAATAGTAACAAACAATAACATGCACACGAGGTGCTAAAACACTTAGCTCTGTGTTCTGTGGAATTCTAGGTCCTTTGGCCTTTTCGTGTTGATGGGCGTGATATGTCTCACCAGTCCGCTCAAACATTAAACTGCAAATAGCAAAACAAAGTCAGTGCACGTGCGTGCGAAATTGCCGTTCCAAAGGAACGTTCCCTAAGGGTAAAAGATCGTTAAAGATGCGGTTGCTTCACCGCCAAGCTAATTCCCACTCTGGGTTAGTATTCATGCTCCGCATTCAAACTTGTTTAACTCGTCTTTTCGTGCTTCCGAAAATGTCAACAGATTACTTCCTCAGCGCGTAGCGCGATTCCCTCCCACGGGCTAAATCAGCTGTCTAGTATTAAAGACGTGTACTTAGCTTTTCATGTACGCAGGGCCGGGGGTTGAGCTGGCGGGCGGTGCCCCGCGTAGACGTGCCTGCAGGAGCTCGAGACAACACGTCCTCACTTGCCGACGGTCAGTATTGCGAGCGTTGCTTTCAGGGCGCGGCTCGCGCATGCGCAGTAGCGCGCGTGTGTTCCTTTTCCTCCCAGCAGGCCCGTGATGCGCATGGCCTGCTGGGCAATGTAATCTCTTGGCGGTTCTCCTTCCTTGGGCCTTTAACCTGCGAAATGGAAGGAGAACATGCCTGGACAAGGTGGTTGGACTCCCCAGGGCCCTCCCAACGCCCCCAAAGAGCCCCAAAATACTGCCAATCGTCCCAGCCCTGACAGTACTCCCCCTCCCTCCAGCAGGTCCTGATTTAGTGGGGTTTAACGCATGAAATTGGCGGAGGAGCCGAGGAGCATGAATATTACATGCGGGCTCCCACGAGCGGTCTTCTGGGCCATATCCCTTCCAGTCCACCAAATACCAGAGTTATCCCTGTCTACGGCGTGAGTCTAGGATGTTGTGGACTTCATATTCAGGGACGCCATCTCTCAAGACCGGTGGGGGTTTCTTGGTTCTTATGGAAGCTGGGGCTGGTTTTAGTAATGAGATGTGAAACACTGGGTGTATCTTCATGGATGGGGGTAAGATTAACTTTACTGCCACAGGGCCGACCAGAGCTTTAATCGGAAATGGACCAATGAAACGGGGGCTAAATTTGCGGGAGCCCTGTAGGTGTAGATTGCGTGTCGAAAGCCACACTTGATCTCCCACCTGATATTGAGGACTTGGTCTCCTCTTCTTGTCAGCATGGTGTTTGTAAGTATCTTTAGCAAGATTTAAATTGCACTGCGCAGCTTGCCAGATGCTCTCCAGATGTTTCTGTCTTTCACTGACTACCGGAACTTCGGGCACTGGGTTATGTGGCACAGGCTGAAATCGTGGGTGATAGCCGTAGGCACAATAAAATGGGGTGACCTTGGTTGATGCATGTATGGCGTTGTTGTAAGCCAGTTCGGCCAGCCAAATTACTTCTGCCCATTCGTGTTCTTTTCCTTGAGTCAGACAACGCAAATATTGTTCCAAAGTCTGATTTAGTCTCTCGGTTTGACCATCAGTTTCTGGATGGTAACTGGTGGACAACCGAATATCTATCCCTGCTGTTTTGCAAAAGGCCTGCCAGAATCGCGAAGTAAATTGAGGTCCTCGATCTGAAACTATCCCATACGGTATACCGTGGAGCCGTACCACGTTTTGTAAAAACAGATTTGCTAGCATGCTGGCTGTTGGTGTGCCCTTGCATGGTATGAAATGAGCCATCTTAGTTAAGTAGTCCACAACAACCAGTATAGCTGAAAATCCCTGACTTGGTGGTAGTTCGACAATTAAGTCCAACGATACCGTGTGCCATGGTGTCGGAGGAGTTGGAAGGGGTTGCAGCAGACCCGCAGGTTTTCTGTGTTCAGTTTTGTTCCTTAAACAGGTTTCACATCGTGATATATATTGTTTCACATCTTTTTGAACACTAGGCCACCAGAAATGACGCATGATTAGCTCCTTGGTTTTCAGTGTTCCAGGATGGCCCACGAAAGGGGAGTCGTGGCACAATCTGATGGCTTGTTGTCGAAGCGGTATAGTAGGTAAGTATAGCTCTGATTTGTAGAATGGCAACCCCTCCTTGATTGTTTGCTCTTGACCCCTGCTAGCCCATTGCACCAGATCTTGCGCTGACATGGCCTTCCGGATTTTTTCAAATATGGCGTCTACCACCACACTACCAACTATTCGTGCCGAGTCCACAATTGGTTTGGGTTCGTCTATGGTCTTTGACAGAGCTGAATTTGTCTCTGGATACCTAGAGAGTATATCTGCCTTTCGATTTTCCACTCCAGGTCGATATGTGACGACAAAGTCATATTCTGAGAACTGCATGGCCCACCTGAGTTGTCTCGGACTAAGCGCCCTGGCCGATTTCAAGAACTGTAAATTACGATGGTCGGTATAGATGGTGATAGGATGATGGGCTCCCATGAGGTGATGACGCCACTCGTCGAAGGCCACTTTAATAGCCAACAGTTCCTTGTCTGCAATTACATAATTTTGTTCTGCCGGTAACAATGTTCGCGAGTAATAGGCGACTGGATGTAGTTGCCCATTGTCATCACGCTGCGACAGAATAGCACCCACCGCATAACTTGATGCATCGGTTTCTACGATGTAAGGCTTAGAAGGGTCTGGATGTTGCAACACTGGTGCTGTCACGAACGCTTCCTTCAAAGTTTGAAAGCTAGCTTCAGCCTTTTCATTCCACTGAAAAGGAACTCCTTTTCGTAACAGTTGCGTAATGGGTTGGACCTTCCTGGCAAAACCGTCAATAAACCGGTGGTAGAAATTGGCAAATCCCAACATTGTTTGAACATCCTTCACTGAACTTGGAGAGGGCCAGTTGGCTATGGCCTGCACTTTCTTTTGATCATAGTGATGCCTTGAGGTGATAGGATAAATCCTAAGAACTCAACTGTGGTTTGATGAAATTGACACTTCTCAAGTTTGGCATACAACTTATGTTCCCGCAATCTTTGTAAAACAGCTTTCACATGGCCTGATGTTCTGCAGCATTGCGAGAATAGATTAAGATGTCATCGATGTATACAATGGCAAAAACATCTAGGTAACCACGTAACACCTTGTCTAAAAAGTGCTGGAATGCTGCGGGGGCATTACACAGCCCGAAGGGCATGACCTGATATTCGTACAGACCAAACTTGGTCCGAAAGGCCGTTTTCCACTCGTCGCCTTCTCTGACGCGTACCAGATGATACGCGCCTCGCAGGTCTAACTTCGTGTAAACGGTGGATCCTCGTACTTGGTCCAACAACACAGGGATTAAGGGCAACGGGTAACGATTCTTGATGGTAATGCGATTTATCGCCCTATAATCGATACACGTCCTCAGGTCTCCCGTTTTTTTTGGTATGAAGAATAAAGGGGAGGACACTGGGGACTTAGAATGCCGTATGAAGCCGTATGCCAAATTGGTTTCAATGTATTCCTTCAAGTGTTCATTCTCGGCTTCAGTGAGTGCGTATATCCTGCTACAAGGTAGCACAGCGCCCGCTTCCAGGTCTATGCGACAGTCAAAAGGCCTGTGTTGGGGTAGAGTCTCGGCGGCCACCTTACTGAAGACATCCCGATACTCCTCATACTCTTCAGGTAAAACCACATCTGTACTGCCTCCGATGAAGTGGGGACAACACTTCCCCGTACTACAATTAGTCTGGCAATGCATTGATGAAAACTGTAGTGTACCGGCGGCCCAATCCACGGCTGGATTGTGGAGTCTTAGCCAAGTTAGGCCCAAAATTAATCCAAATTGTGGTGCAGAAATCACATCAAACTCAATAACTTCTTGATGTCCCTTCCCACACTCTAGTTGCATGGGCTGCGTATGCTGGGTGATCGGGCCTGAAACTAACAATGATCCATCCACTGATTTCACTTGTTCTGGCTGTTCTTTAGTCACCAAGGAAAGACCTAGTCTTTTAGCTACTTGATCATCTACGAAGTTACCAGTGGCCCCCGAGTCGACCATAAGTGACACTGGTATACGCCTTCCTTGTACGTCCAGATGACCAGCTAGCATAATGTGAGCAGACGGAGTGTGATGTACATTTGCTAGCATCTTTGGGGTATCTTCAGATTCGCTCGCCCTCACCCCCCTCATGGACGAGCTGGGGCGTTTCCCAACAGGGTTCCTTTGGCGGGTGGTTTATTGGTGCATTCTCGGACGAAGTGGCCCGACTTTCCGCAATAGAGACACAACTTTTCTCTCCTTCTTCGCTCTTTCTCCTCTTTCGTCAAGGGGCCTCGTATGGTCCCAATTTGCATTGGTTCCTCGGTTCCCTTCTCTGATAACTTGGTGTTTCTCTGTTGATCCAGCCGGACCATAGGCTTATTGTCCCATTTTCGACGGTCTTGGCGACGTTCACTTTGTCTCTGATCTAATCGTAGTGCCAGATCGATCATGGTGGAGCAGTTCTCCGGTTGGCGGTCTACTTGCGCTACTAAATCTTTCAACTCCTCCCTTAAACCCTGATAGAATAGGGCCATTCTCTTTTCCTGGGGCCAGTCGGTTTCTACTGCCAACCGGTTAAAAGCTGTGACATACGAAACCAAGTCTCTGCTTCCTTGCCTCAGCGTCAGCAATTCTCGATCTTTAATCAATGTTGCTGCCCTACGGTTAAATATTTTACCGAATTCGTCCAAGAAGGTATCCCAGTCGTACAATACGGCATCATCCTTGCGAACCAGTGGTGTTGCCCAAGAAGCTGCATCCCCCGTGAGATAGGATATTACGAATGCAGTGCGAGCTTGTGTGGTCCTAAAAACTCCTGGCTTGGTCAAGAAGTGCAACTGACACTGCATGATAAACTGGTTAAAATTCTGTGGGTCCCCATGGTATCTTTCTGGGGCAGCTAAAGGCAAGGATGGTTCAGTGGCTACCTGCACTTGTACTGGCACAGGCGGAGGTTGTCTGGGCAAAGGCGTTGCTTTGGCTTGAGTCTGGATAGTCAGGGCATGGACTTGACCTGCTAAATTCTGATAATCCTGTCTGGTTGCTGCCAATTCAGCCTTCAGATCCTGGAGAAGAGCTACTACGTCTGCCATAATTGTGCTGCCTAGGCGCCGAAAGAATACGTGGGCTCGCAATTCTGTCAGATCCTCACTCCTCTTGACAGGCGCAGAGGCAGCACAAACTCCTCCCTCCCCATTGGGTCTTGGCACCTGGGAAATAGAAACCACAGGCCACCGCAACCCTCTGGGGAAAGAGGGTTAGGGTTCGTTGAGTGGATGGGTAGAGGGAATTCAGGATAACCGGAAAGAGGTTTAGGGAACAGAATGGATGGGCAGGGGGTTTTTAGGGAAACATGCTCCTCGGCTCCAGTGCTCCTCTTGCGGCTGGTTGTTTGCAGATGCTCATACACACTCTCTCACTACTATCATTCTCTCAGAATTCTTCCTTTGGAGGCCTTTGTATTGGAGCCTCTAACCAACTCACAACTAGATAGTATTCTCTAGTGCTGTCTGAAGGCAAACCCACCAACATCACATCATATTGTGGTTAATCCCCACCAATATGCAGACTACAAATTCCCCACTTCACCCAAGACAATAGTAACAAACAATAACATGCACACGAGGTGCTAAAACACTTAGCTCTGTGTTCTGTGGAATTCTAGGTCATTTGGCCTTTTCGTGTTGATGGGCGTGATATGTCTCACCAGTCCGCTCAAACATTAAACTGCAAATAGCAAAACAAAGTCAGTGCACGTGCGTGCGAAATTGCCGTTCCAAAGGAACGTTCCCTAAGGGTAAAAGATCGTTAAAGATGCGGTTGCTTCACCGCCAAGCTAATTCCCACTCTGGGTTAGTATTCATGCTCCGCATGCAAACTTGTTAACGTGCTTCCGAAAATGTCAACAGATTACTTCCTCAGCGCGTAGCGCGATTCCCTCCCACGGGCTAAATCAGCTGTCTAGTATTAAAGACGTGTACTTAGCTTTTCATGTACGCGGGGCCGGGGGTTGAGCTGGCGGGCGGTGCCCCGCATAGGCGTGCCTGCAGGAGCTCGAGACAAACACGTCCTCACTTGCCGACGGTCAGTATTGCGAGCGTTGCTTTCAGGGCGCGGCTCGCGCATGCGCAGTAGCGCGCGTTTGTTCCTTTTCCTCTCAGCAGGCCCGTGATGCGCATGGCCTGCTGGGCAATGTAGTCTCTTGGCGGTTCTCCTTCCTTGGGCCTTTAACCTGCGAAATGGAAGGAGAACATGCCTGGACAAGGTGGTTGGACTCCCCAGGGCCCTCCCAACACCCCCAAAGAGCCCCAAAATACTGCCAATCGTCCCAGCCCTGACAGATGATTTCGAGCTAAATGATTACCTGGACAGTACGGCACATTTGGGAAATAACATTTGGTACCAGCATATGAAAGAAGTAGGAAGAAGGACCTTGAATGAGGAATTCTTTGTGTGTGCGCTCCTGCCATACAGTAGGGGAAATCCTAAAATCTTCATAGCTATTGAACTAGACATCCAGACAACTCATTGTTTTTCACACATAGCGTTTTGCAAAACCAGAGGTCAGTTCATGGGTTGAAATGCCCACCTGAAATGGGCAACTGAATGGACAGATCCAGATGAAGATGGCTATGTGCAAGATACCAAGACAAGAAACAGAGCCCACACCAAGAATCATGTGATAGAAGCCTGGAGTAAAAGGAGCTGGAATCAGATGAGAAGTGAATAAGAAATTTGAGGTTGCAGGAAAATCTGCAGAGGACGCTTGAAGATGGAAGAAAGAGATCAAATGCAGATCTGGGGATTTGTGTTATCACCCGATGGATGGGAAGAAGGAGTGGTCATCTGCAGAGCCTGGGTGATCATTGGATACTATAAACCAGTTATTGACATCGTGCAGAATGGCTGCAAGCCATTATGGCGAAGACTTGCTAAACTGATGACTTGGGTCGAAGATAGAGGAGGACCCCTACAGATAGTGCCGTTGGAAAGTTCAAAGCTGTGCTTCAAAAATACTGGAACAAGAAAAGTTGGAGAAAATAAGAATTGTGGTTGAATCTTTGATGTTACATGAATAGTACACAGTACAAAAGTGATCATGGATCATTATTGGGCTTGTGCAGCCAGAGCCTATATCAGATTGCCTGCAGATTGGGGATGAATATACACACTGGTGAATGTCTATGTTCCAGCTTTAGTGATTCCAAAGAGTGATTTGCACATTGACAATTTCCCAAAAGCAGATGCTCACCTGAGGAAGAAGGGATCTGTGGAGTTGATAAAGAGGATGAACAGAGAGAACTATTTCTCAGTTAAGAAGCTTTTGATGCCATACCATACGAGCACAGACTGTTTAGCCAGACCTCATCTGTATTTACATTGATCTTCATGCCACCTGTTCAGGTTGGAGCAATCACAAAGTGGCTACAAATCACCAGATGGGAATTGCTGCAGACAATGAACATGACAATAAATTGATTCAATGCGATCACAGAAGAGATGAGAGCCATGAGATTGATGACTCTTCAGAACAGATATGCCCTGGACATGATTACAGCAATGGATGGAGGTGTTTGTACAAGAACTGGAGAATCATGTTGCACATTTATACCTTCTCATGATGATGAGAATGGAACCTTGACAGAGGCCATAGACATGCTGACGAAACTCCATGGCCAGATGATAGAGGAAGTAGAAGACATCGCTGATGATAGATGGTTTGGATCACTCTTCTCTTGGGTTCCACAATGGATTGCAGACATTTTCAAGTTCCTTGAAAATCTGATAGTAATGATATTGATTGGATGTTGTGTGATCAAGATAATAATCTCACAATGCAAGAAGACAGCAAAGAAAGCCATAGGGATGAAGATTATGTTCAATGTCGAATCAGGATGGAAGCCCAAAGATGTGACAGATGAAGAGATCAGATACTTTGTATCCATGCATCTGAGGGGACAAAGTTTCTGTTTCCAAAAAATCATAAGAAATATGTAGGAAGATGGATCTACTGTAGTCCAAGTGGAAAATGCTAGCTCATGACATGGAATAAAGACGAGTATGTGAAAACTGCAGGATGCCTGAAGGGAGTCATAAAGATATGGGCCCAAAGAAATTGTTCTTCAGGCCAATCTGCCTGGATGTGAAGGATGATGTGGGAGTGGTCGATCAATCTCCCAGAGGGGGGAGTATAGAGGAGGAGCCAAGTACCCCCACCTCAATCGACCCGCCCCTTTTACCTGTATGCTGGAAACCAGAGTATGTGACGTATACAGAACAGCTGAATCGACAAAGAGCAGAGTATCAGTCCAGTACCAGTGAAAGGGTCAGTACCTAAGAGAATCTGGGAGCCAAGGTACCCATTGAGAAAACCATATCTGCATACAAAGAAATATGATGGCCATCTGAATGAAATTCCTGAAGAAGCAGAGCCGATAAACGGCAAGGATGAATGGGAGTACCACTAACCATTGCCAGTATATGTTACATGGAGCTGAAGAGGAAGTACATACAAGAGATGCAGTGATTAGAGAATGCAGATATTCTATGAGGCAAGAAAGCAACAAGGATAAGTAACACCTTGAGCTCAAGGTGAAGAAGCTTATGCCACAGTGTTAGGCAGAATCATATGCAGTACCCTTTGGGAACACCACACACAATTAAGACTACAAGTGCAAGTACAAATTCACCTTTGGTACAAGCCTGTACTACACAGTAAAGTGGTAGCGATGGCTGTGCAGCCAGACTTATCTCAAGATTAAAGTGAGAAGTATCAGAAGTTACACAAAGGACAGCAGTTACTATGGTTCAAACGAACACTGCCTCAAGGTTTCTGAGTAAAAGAACATACATTTATTTTAGTTTTTCAGTTGTAAAACAATTCACTAAGTAAAGCAGCAGAAAAATCACACTCTTAATATACTACACACCACCCACTGAATTCTGGACAAGTTAAGCTCAAAATGAAGTGTGAGCAAAATGACACTCCAGCAATTTAGAAAGGGAGGGAAAGACAAAGTTATACAAAATTAATCAGCACCAACAAGTAAGTAGGCAGGGTAATCTAGAAAAGGCTTGCTACAATGAGGATTTAAATCAATAGGCCTGGGCCAATGTTAATGGTTCAGAGTCTCTGCAGAGGATCACACAGTTCAGAGTAGTTTGCGGTTAAGTCTTTGCCAAGAGTTCGAAACGAAGTTGGTCAGAAGAAAAGTTACTTAAAAGAGTAGAGAAGGACACACCCTCGGATTGGTGAAAGATTTCAAACACTTTCACCACGGTCGGACGGAACGAACAACCGGGTTAGAATAGTATCCTAAATGAAGAAGAAGGCTGTAGCTGAGGCAGAAGTTCCTGGCAGGTCCTGCTGGCTCACAGTTCCTGAGGCGACTGTCAAACTGACACGAAGTAGGGAGACTGGAGGGTCCTGCACTGCCCAGGGAAGAAACCAGCAGCAGAGCAAAGCAACGAATAAAAGGTGTGCTCCTTAAAACCCAAACAGGGTCCGAGCCTCCTGGCTATCCAGTTCACTACAGCGATCTACAGCAACTTCGACCAGGGGAGGGAGGCCTTGCTTGGTGTTGGGTGAACTGGTTGGTCCCACCAGCTCAAGGGAAGAAGATTCCTTGCAGATCTTCTCTGTCATCGAAGTTTGGAGATTTGGACCCGCAGCACGGCTTCACCGGGAGGTTCAGTTGTGGTAGTGGTCCTCTTCTTTCAGCTTCTCTTCTGTTCTCTCGATCCAGTGGCGACTCTGCCTTCCTAGTCCCAGAGACCTGCTTTTTATCCAGTTTTCCCCCATTCACACAGCCTGGCTGTCAATCACACAGCAGGGTGGCTGTCCTGGCAGGCCAATCAAACCAGTGTGACTTGGGTTTCCAAGGGAACCCTGTGCAGGGGCCCTAAAACCCCTCCCTCACATCCTGTCCCCCCAGACTCTCATGCGCCTAAGGAGGGCTTCTGTGCAGAAGCCCGGCAAAGGACGGCGAACAAAGGAACCAAACCTGGTTTGGCGCGCAGAGTAAAACACGAGAAAGACCTTTACAAAAAGAAATGGCGAATAAACCCAGCCAGACCAAAATAAAAGTAAATGGGGTCCAGCGGGTTTAAGTTCGAGGCTACCAAGTCTAAAATAGTACCAAGGCTATTTACATAGACCATGGTAGGAAACATATGGTATATACCACTGCCACCAGCCAAATCTTAAAGAAAGGAGAACAAAACAATGTTCCATGAGAGACAGACAAAAAGGGATCACTATTAACCCTTTCCAGTACTCTATGTAAGATAGTTTGTACTGGGACTGTGAATTTAAAAAGACTAATAAAGTCAATGGCAACTTTACAAGTTCTGAGAGACAGTATTCAGTCCCAGAATATGGAGTTGAACGTGGGAAGTCTGAAAACGCCAACCCTGTGTCACTGCCATATGGGTGCTGTGTAACACACAGTAAAAAGATGATGCCTATGGAGTAGGTGAAGCTCCACAGTCTGTGAACACAAACATGTTAAACACACACAGCAAAACACATGTAAGATTGGGGAAAAAAGGCTCACACTCTTACCAGGTGAACATAATAAATCCTAGATATCTAGCAAAGCTGCTGAGGGACTCAGAAGGTAAGGGAAATTAGCCATTCTGGAGAATTCACCCCAACACACAGAAACAGATGAAGACATTAAATCATTTTACACGTGTACAGATGCAGAAGAAACGCAAGCAGCAAAGTAATCGTGAAGCTAGCTCTAATCTTATAGTAAATAGAATGCGGCAAGCACCAACATATACATATATAGGAATGAGAGAATTATGGATGTTTCCACTAAAGATATTATAGCAGGTTGGACATTAGCAAAAAGGCTTCAGTTCAGTGTGTCACAGTTAAAAAGCAGAAATTAAATTACAAGCAGAGTATCAGTGAAAGGCGAGGCTGAGCGAGCCAAGAATCCAAGGTCTTATTAAAACTGGAGTGAACTGACTTTGGATACAGAATTGTGAGAAACAACAACCCTCCTGTTCAATAGGAATGAACATAACAAGGAAGACGTCAGAGGTCTATTAGAAAATAATATTAAATACACAAAAAGGCTCAATTTTATGGTAGTTACATGGAAGCATGAAGTTGGATGAACAAGATGGTCACAACTGCACATGAACGCAGACTGTGCTTCTCACTCTCTAATTTTCTCAGAGCTAAGAACACTCTCAACGATGAACTTCAAAGGCCTAATTGACAGTAGCCCACTGAGGTGATGATGTATTATTGATATGCTAATTAGTGGGAAGCTAAAGTTAAGGCAACCTCGCCAGCATCTGGATGGCCAGCCTGCAGGCTGCTAAGGTAGGTGGAAAAGTACTGAAGGTGGGTAGAGTGCCAACAAATTGTAGAGGACCTGCATATTCAGGGGTCCTATAGTGTGTAAACCAATGGGACATTGTGTATTTAGTGACGTTCATAGTGGTCATTTTTTAGGGAGGGCTTAGTTGCCACGCATGATGTTAAGTAACCAATCACATAGTTACACATTTTAGAATAGTATGGATCAGATACTTAGAAGTTCAGTCAAAACAAATAGCCCATGCTTATAAGTCTTTGTATTTTGCCACGTAGGATAATGTTAGTACACATGTGATTTAGACGACATTGATGACACATTTTGCTTATAAAAGTGCTGTTGTTTCTTAAAGTATTTTGAGTTTGAAGATCGAGCGATTGCGTTGATGTTCGTTATGCTACCTGTTTTAGATCATTGACATTAAAACTGTCTTCCTTTTGTCATCTTCCTGAGTCGGCTCTATTATTGATGTATGAGTAAGGTCTACATCCCAATCCATCTCGAAGGTAATTGCTGCTCATCGAACGGGCTGGACTATCCAGTTCAATATCTCTATAATCCCCATTCCGGAATTGCATGCTCCGCCTCTCACTCTCCATAAGGTTTGTGTTCAGCATTGAATTTGCATATATATAAAATTATTACCCCATCAAGTTCAAAATATTTTCCCAGTGGGTGCTTTTCATACCGTAATACCCTTAAGCAGCCCCTTATTTTAGCTGTAATCCAGGAGTTTGATATCCTCGCGTCAGCATTCCGTTTCCCCAAATACGGTTGCTATTTTGAAAATAATTTTATGCACGCGCGTGGCTATGCCCCGCCCACCGCTCACATTACTGGTTGGCCTAAGGTAATCACTGATTCCTTCCTATACACAGCTCAAAGCCTATCTTTGACCCCAGTGTTTGTCATAACCTTATGACTTACTTTTATTTCTTGTATTTCTTCTTTCATTTGATCCAAGTGTGAACTATGTGATGTGATCACACGTATATAATGTGAATCAAAATTCGAAAATGCATTTTAGCTCATCAGAAAACATAGAGTCCATTGTTGGAATGTCCATATTAAGTTTACTGTTCTAATCCTTGCATAAAGAGTCTTCTACGCATCTAAAACTATTGGTCTCCCTTGAGGGTTATTCATTAACCCTGCTCGAATATTCATAGATTACTTACCCTTGGTTTTATGTCATTAAAATTAGAAACAACAATTTAGCTTGTCGGAAAACATATAATCCGTTGTTGGATTGTCCATATTAAGTTTACTGTTCTAATGCCTACATAAAACGTCTTCTATGCATCTAAACCATTTGGTCCCCCTTGAGGATTACTCATTAAACTCTGCACAAATGCTCATAGATTACTTGGTTTCAGTTATTATTAAGTAACTTCTCTTCATAACAATGCCAGTTTTTCATTATCTATATTTAGACCAATTTCCATAGCCCGAAATTGACAGACGGTTCTTGCCTCTGTTTGCCTCAGTAGGCGTTCCTTGTTTCCCCCTCTCTTATTCAATGTAACTTTCTTAAGACCTATGAAGTTAATCTCATGCTTTTCGTGCACCTGATGATGCTTTTGCCAGTGTACGGCCAGGGGTAATCTAGGATCCTGGCTGTGGATAGAGGAGATATGCTCCCTTATCCTGGATTTAAGCAGTCTACTGGTACTGCCAATGAATACTTTTTTACAAGCAAATTTCAATGCATAGACAACATAGTGTGTTTTACAATTAATAAAATCCTTAATGTGTAATGTTATTCCACTTGAATCAACAAAATGCTCTGTGTTCTCATGCGCAAATCTGTACATCATGCAAATACCACATTTGTGGCAACCATGTTTCAGTGAATTCAGCTAAGTCGTTGCTCTTTCTGTAGCAGCTCTTGGTAGAAAAGATGGACTGAGTTTGTTTTTCAGCATCTCTGCTCATCTGAAAACCACCGTCAGTCTCTCATCCAAATTCTTCACTAAATCCTTGTCCAATAATAAGAGATGCCAACGTTTTTTGAGAATCTCTCGAAGCTTATGGTGGTTCTGACAGCATTTAGTGATAAAATTAACTTTTGTGGTCAGTAGTGAAGCATTTGGATGAGAGACCGACAGTGGTATTCCAGTCCTAGAATGTATTGCAGTGTAATTTGCCCCCACTTCGAAGCACCCCAAAACAGCAGACCATGGCTTTGGGAGCTGAAGGAGTTTCAATGTGGATGTGTCAGGGTATCATCGCCGGCCCCTCAGAGACCAGGGCTTGCCTGATTGGCCCAGGAGGGGAGCGCCGAAGTGGCACCGCCAGGAGATCCCAGTTGCCCCTGGTTTTGCCTCCTGGAGGTACAGGTCTCTCCCCTCACTGCAGCCTCTCCTGTATTCAAAGGTCCAGTGTGATGGTTCCCTCCCAGTTTCCCAGGGTCTCTGCAGCTCACCTGATCTTCCTCTGCCATCTCAACACCTTCCAGCATCCCCAGCTCGCTCAAAGTGTGCTCTACTGCTTCGCGTTTTATACTTCCTGGGAGTCTCAAGTAGAGTCAGGTGTGAGTATTTAGAAAAGGAAGCATGACCTTGCCTGGCCCCATTAGCGGGACAGTCCAGTCTTAATATGGCATAGTCTTTCTTCTGTCTCCCAGTGGTGTTGTGCGAGATCTTCATTCTTTCAGCTCCCCTCTTCCCCGTCATAGTGTTTGTAGAGAAAGCCAGTGTGGAGGGATTGTGGGATTTGTGGTTTTTCTGATTAATTAGGGAAAAACTGTGTGGGGTTTTGTCCAAATAAACAGGTTGAGTGTGCAATGGTAAATAAATGTGTTGGTGTGGTATTACAGAAAGGAATGGGGGCATAATGGAACTGGTTTGACAATATTCTATTTCAACTGAAGGAATGTCGGGTAGGGGCATATCTGAGACAGGGGGATAGTCCTGTGGTTGCAATAAACGAGATGGTAATTAGAATTTTTTTTCTCCTGGTTCTCCCATGCCTCTTTTCTGATTTGGTGCTTGTGGGAATTAGGGGGGAGTACCAGGACAGGATGTAGAATAACTTATAAAGGTGGAGGAAGTGTCAAAAAGGGGGAATACTGCATCTCACCATCGGATGTCTCACCACCATTCCCTGAGGACCCCTCTCCCAGATGATCCTCCGGCAGTTGTTCACCCCCAGGGTCTGGATCCAAGGGCAATGGCCGTGCCCTGCCGATCTCAGAAAGAGATCCCCAGGGTTCAGACAGTAGTGGGCCTCATTACGAATGTGGTGGAAAGGCAACAACAGAGCTGGTAGTGCTACTGGCACTGTTGTTACCTCTCTGCCACATTACGAGTTCTGCTTGCCAGTGCCGGACTGCACGTGTGGTCTGACCATGCATGCAGACCGGCACCCGCAAGCAGAACTCGTGATTGCACCGACACCATTACAAACGGTGCCGGTGCAACCATGCTCCCGACGCCCATTCTGCCCTGTGGGGCAGAATGGGGATCGGGAGGCCGGCCCATACCGGCACCCGCGAATGGGCAATTACCGGCCCATTCATCTCATAATGGGCCGGTAATGGCCCATTTGCGGGTGCCGGGGCCGGTAGCGAGTTTGGCGGTAGCCGTAGCGAATTTGCGGTAGCCGTGCCCTTAATAAGGGCACGGCTACCGGCAAACTCGTAATGATGCCCAGTGAAACACCTTCAGGTTTCACGCAGGTGGCAGCAACAATACTAAATGTTTTGATAGCATTTTAATTTTCTGTCAATTTTGATTTGATTTTCTATGTACTTGGTACAGTATTCAAATCTAGCATGTTTGTATCTCTTCCCAAAATCTGTAAGACTGACATATAATTTATTATCGGCCTGTGTCTCAGTGTGGTATTGACACACTGTAGCAATCACTGAATCAGCAATGTGTTCACATATTGAACTATTCTGAATCCGTTTCAATGGGATAGACAGATTTCAGGTGGGCCCATAAATGCTTTGTTGATATAAAATGTTTTTATGTAGAGTTGAACACCTTCCATTTGAAATATTGAAATATCTTATATAATCTCTTTCTGAATTGCCTTCGAATCCTATGACTTTTGTCACAATTCTTCTTTGAATCTTGCTGTAAAATTCAACATTTGCACCCAATATCTAATACATTTTCTTGGCAAGCACAACCTCTCCAAACACTGCCGTGAGATGCCAAGCTCCCTCCCTTCACTTGGACACTTACTTCAATTAAGGGCTCTATTTCCACTCCACCAGTTCTGAAGACCAGAAATCAAAGTCAGTAAGGGGTCAGCCCTTACTGACTTTGACTTCTGGTCTGCTAGTTTAAATCGAGGCTGGTGCAGGTGAGTTACTGCTGCCCGAAGGCACTCAGGTGAGTTTTAGCAGCAAGCATACAAAACAGAAGACACTCTATATTTCAGATTTGAAGGTTTGAAGCCCACTGGTGTAGTGTAACCAATGGTCATGTGCACAACACTTTGGACCTCATTACACGTTGTCCGGTAAAAATCGGAATTTAACGGCATGGCGCTATCAGCGTGTCCGCCCTCGCAAGAGGCCGCTAATAGCGTCCCATTACGAGTACGCGGACACGAGCATAGCGCCATGCCGTAAATGACCGCACCGCCCTGCCGTTAAATCCCCCAAGATGCCCCTTACTGTCATCGTCCAAACCGTCGATAGCCCCTCTGCCGTCCCGCCACCTGTAAATAGCGGTCACCGCTATTACCGGTCACCGTTACAAAGCGGAACCGGAAATTACGCCATCGCACAGGAACGGCAAAGAGCACGGCGGCCATCTTTAAAAACACAATCCATTGCCATCCTCTGCATCCAGGACATATATCCGGGGAACTCCGACCAGGAACCATACCGGATAGCCCGAAGATGCCGAAGGCCCTAAAAAAACTGCAGAACGCCAGCGCAAAGAAAGATTCTCCAATGAGGAGCTTCTGATGCTGACCACCACACTTGCTGCCAATGCAGAAGTAGTGTTCGTGAATGACATGCGGAGGGAGGCCCTCCTTAAGAAAAAGGCCATCTGGGACGAAGTTGCACGAAAAGTCAGTGCGGTGGGCACTACCACCAGGAGTGTAAAGGACTGCTGCAAGAGGTGCGACGACCTCCGGGTCCGTGTGCGTAATATATTAACAGTGAACCGCAACATGGCAATGGGCACAGGAGGTGGTGCAGAGTCCCCATTGAAGCTGAAGGAGTGGGAGGAGATATGTGCCTCCACGATTGGGGTCGAATCGATCGAAGGGGTCGGAGATATGGCGCATGGCGTGCCCATTACATCTGATGGAGGTGAGTGAATACACCAAACAATGCGCAGTGAAGGGTTCCCCAATCATGTGTCCATATGAATGCCGTGGATCAAGCCACAAACAGACATGCATGCATCACCAAATAGCTGTCCAAGACGGGGCCACTCATGCATGAGCCAGCCAACATCCCCATTAATTGCCTCCACACTGAAGAGCCCCAAATGCATTGGACGGCATGAAGTATGGATCCTGCATAAGTCAGGTCGACCCATAGATGATGATTTACCCCTTTTCTCACCCCTGCAGGTTCACACACGGATAGTGAGGAGGCACGCACTTCAACACCTACTTCTGCACTCAGGAAAAAGGCCAGAAGGGATGCCACGGGGGACACCACCACATCCTCTAGGGGACCCGGGAGGAGTGACTTGGTTCAAAGGGAGAAAGGCAACAGGAGCAGCAGTTCCACACAGCCAGAGGCCATGCCTGCTGCCGTCGTGGCACCCACAGGAGTGTGCCTCCCAGCTAGTGAGGGCAGCATTGGGGAAGTGCACTCTGCTGCCACCAGCTCTACGGGTGAGGCAGCAGCCACTGCCCCAGGTTCGGATGCGGAGGTAGAACCTGCCATTGAGGATCAGAGTCAAAGCCCCATACCGACACGCACATCACTGTCAAGCCCGATCTTCTCACCAGGTCCGTTTAGCCAAGGTGGAACACCCACCCACCCACATGATGTGTCATGGGGCACACAGATATCCACACCTGATGACAGTGCAATGGATCCAGGCACATCAGCCATGCCACCGGCAGCCGACATGCAACATGGGCTCTCAGCTGTGATACAGAGGCAGACCGAAATCACTGCTCTAGTAGGGCAACATGTGGCGGAGACAGGGCGCCTGAGGGAGGACATTGGTGCATTTGCACAGCAGACAAGGGAGTGCATGGAGGCATGCACCACCCGCATCTGCACTGAAATGGGCCTACTAAGACAGGCCATGAACCGCATTGCAGATGCAATTGAGCGCAGATGCCCACTACCAACCACGGATGAACAGGGCCCCGCCTCCTCAGGGAGTTCACGTCACACTAGCCCCCTACGCCGGTCCATGCACAACCTGAGACGCCTCACATCGCAGGCACCCGAAGACGGAGCAGGCACTGACAAATAGGGCCATCAGGGACTATCGGCCACATGTGGGGAAGGACACAATCACGCCTGGAGGCTCACGTGGGAGTGTTGTGGGGGGAGGGGGTTAAGGGTGTATTCGGGGGTGTTGTGGGGGGTGGGGGGTAAGGGTGTATTTGGGGGTGTTGTGGGGGTAGGGGGGTAAGGGTGTATTCGGGGTGTTGTGGGGGGAAGGGGGTAAGGGCGTTTGCACAGTTGGGGACAAGCACTTTCTGTTCATGTTTGAAATACACTGTTCTGAGGTTGAAACACAGGCCTGGTCTCCATCATTGTGTATGTGTGATTTTCTTTGGGACAGGGGCCTTTGTGGGCTTTAAAATGGGCACAATGGCAACAATGCACATCTCTCTATCCATGATATCCCACCTTTGTACCTGATGCTATTCCAGATTCAGATGCTGACGCAGATCCTGTCCCGCCGTGCCATCGCCTCTTGCATGTCCTGGCGGGGCACTTCACCCATACTCATCCACATCCACATCATGCTCATCTGGTGGTTGCATGGTGGCATGGGCACATTCTATCCGATGAGCCTTACACATGCCATGGTCATCTTCGCCTTGAATCCGGGGGTTTGTTGGCTGCCCTTGTGGTATTTCTGGGTGCCCTGGTGGTGCTTGCTGCGCCAGTCTTGCCCTCCTCCTACTCCTCCTCCTTCGTCTCATCTGTGCTGCCTGTTGTTGTTGTTGCTGCACTGCAATAATGTACACAAGCCCATGTCATGCTGCTGGTATTGGGACCATCTTGCTGTGGGAAGGGGTGTGGGAAGGGATGTGGTGTGCTCTTTAGTACTGCCTGTCTCCATTGCCTCCACCTGTGCTGATTGTGTCCACCTGTGGCAGATGGGAACACTGCTCAGGTCTGTTAACGTGTGGTTTTCGATGCTGTTATTAGCGCCATGCCGGTAACTGCTTTTTGGGTCTTTGGGATGCCGGTATTGCCATGTACGCATGGGTTGTGATTGCGTGCTATTAGCGCCATGGCGCTATTTACGGTGTGGGGGTCGGGCGCACAGGGCACCGCCGCTATTAGTGGCACTGTACTTTACGGGTGCGCTAATAGCGGTGGGTCCGGGTCGTGATCGGCTTGGGAAAATAACGTTGCCGGTATTTCGTTACCGGTAACGGTATTCCCTTACCGGACAACGTGTAATGAGGCCCTTTGTATTAAAAAGTTTCATGCGAGTCGTTTTTCTATAATGAAAAAAGTTGCACAATGCTTGTAAATAATCAGCTTGAATCAGTTAACCTGGGTGTATCATGTTGAAGCTGGAGTATGGCGAATACCAAGGCATCTCAATAATATGGTTATTAAACCATGATAAATATGAATCATGAAAATTGGTACTCATTACAAGTTTGGCGGTATTCTGGTAGTAAATCCACTGGAATACTGCCTAACTGGAATTACTGTTAGTGCCATTTGATTTGTGGATTTACCGCCAGATTATAAATGCTTGTAGGTGGTGTCAGTCCTCTTAATTGTAGTCCATAGGACTCTGTGGGGATTTTGGGCAGAATTGTCACTGGTGGAATTGCTGCTGGCGGTAATTCCATCGATTTTGCTTAGATTTATCAGTAGGGTGGAGGATCTACCTCCAGCTTCTGCTTACCTCCAAACTCGTAGTTGGGCAGTGTGGTATTGCAGTGATAACAGAATTACATCCAGATTACGGCAGATTTTTATCACACTGCCCAACTTGTAATGAGGCCCATGTTTAGTAGTGTAATGTTATGGGCCTCATCACAGCCATGGTGGTATCCCGGTGGTATTCCACTGGGATACCGCCAACCCAAGCAGCATAACCGATACTCAGTCTGGTGCTATTAGTGCCAGATCACGAGTAGCGGTATGGCAGTAAATCCCATTCCCCGTTGGCTCTTTTGACCCAATGGGGTTTTTCAGCGCTATTAGTGCCGGCGCGATTTGCATTAGCACCCAAAAACGGGCAGATTGTTGATAATTTTACCTTCAGAGAAAAGCTGGAGGTCGAACTCGAACTTTCCACCCGTCTCATGATTGAGCGATCCCTTAAATTCGACAGTAATTGTGTTAGTGCCGCATTTAAGGGGATGCCACCCGACTCGTGATGAGGCCCCAAGTAATGTAATACAATGCATTGTTTTCCATGTAATGTTCTGACTACTATCGGCCGAACTCCCAGACAAGTTTAAGCCATTTGAGGACATGACAATGGCAATTAGGCACTATTCAAATGTCACATAACCACAAGATCAGTATAATGCCATAATCTAACAGCAGTGCTATTTTAAATGCTTTTTGTTTCTAAAGAAAACTCTCAAATAACATATGAACGGACAGTGCATTTAAAAAATGGGACAACTGAAAGTTTACTTCCAATTATGAGAATCCTGTACATTTGTGAGAACAAATTTGCACACATGCCTGTGCACACAAATGTATGTATTGTTGTTAAGTCTAACTGCCCGTAAGTAGAGTTGCTTAGATACGGGCATTAAAGAGCGTTTTGTTCTGACTGCACCTTCACTCTTACCAATGGTGACATCTTTTTCTCTCCTTAACAATTTGGCTTGGACTTTGTATCTCAAAATTGGATGTGTTTCTTTCTTTTTTAACAATTGTTATTGATTTCATTATTTTTTTCATTTTCTACTTTTATCTCAACTGTCTTAAAAATGTGCTCTTGCTTCTCTAAGGGAATTGATGTTTCTTTTTCAATCTGATCCTGTGAGATGAGTATTTGTTGACTGCGATAGCAAGATGGTTTCCAAATAGACTCACTATTCCTTTCCCTTTCTCTGCAGAAGACACTTTCTTTCAGTGGAAATGGAAGCTAGGTGGTTCAGTTGATGTTCTGATCTAAACTCGGATTTCTTGTTATTTTGAAACATTGGATAGGTTGCTTGTTAATGAAAAACGAAAACCTTAGCAAGTCAGCAAACCTGAAGGGCAACATTTAGAGTGTATTGATATTGTATTTAGATTGTTCTAGTCATCTACGAATTATTGTGTTCAGCTCAAGGAAAGGTTAATATTTAGACATAAAAATGAAGCTAGAAGTTAAAATCCAGTTTTGCTCTACTGAATCAAAACATCTTTATCACAATAAGTTTTCAGAGATTGTCAAAGATCATACATAGAACTAATGGATCATCAATTCATTAATTCTATAGTGCCAGTGAAGTGTCCGGTAACGCCCCCAGGGCCTATAGTTACAGGCCATAGAGTAGCAAGGGCCTTAACGAAGGCTCCGGGCATTACTGGACTCAGTAATGGCCTGCCAGCGAGGGCCCTATTGCCATTAGTTCCCCGGCCGGTTAGACCAGGGTACTAATGGCCTTTTTTTCCATCGCAAGACGCGTTGTGTTTCGCAGCTGGAAAAAAAAGGGAAAATAAATTGCCGTTGCGGACTGGGAAACAGTCCATTTTCCCTTTCGGTGGCGGCCATAGTAAAGAAAGATTTTTTTTTTCTTTACAGCGGCCATTCAAGTTAATGAAACAATGTAAACAAAAAAAATAACTGCCATGGAACAGGGAGAAGGGACTATAAGTAGTCCCTTCGCCTTTTCAAAGGTTGCCCGTATAAAACATTTTTAAAAAGGAAGTCCAGCACGAGCGGCATTCCGCAACGTGTGCGGGCTTACCGGTATGGTAAGGCTCGCAAACACGCCAATATGTGCGTTTGTTTCAATTTTCATTAGGCGCGCCGGGTACTGATGGCAAATAAGGACAGCTTCTTCGCTCTTCTAATTTTATTCAAACTGTTTAAAGATATAACTGAGCGGAACGTGTGTATACTTAAATCCAATATGGCCATGCTTTATTTTCAGTGGGTTGATCGAGAATAAAACTTGAAGTAATAAAATACAAAATCCAACTATCATCCACATGGAGATGCACATTTTGGAACAAGTTATGTCTACTGTGCAAAGCCCAGTTTATGGCAGATGGAGCCCTAGTGAACATGTCTAGTCCATGTTGCACAACATGCTAACAGTACTACATGAGTGGAAATAATTGCAGAATACTATTTGCAGATTTGAGGCAAAATCCACCACATCTGCCTGTGCTATGGAATTATGATTTTTGGCCCTGCCAGCCGGTCATATTAGGTGAAGGCAGAAAGTGTTGGGGCCATTAAGATGAGCTAACATTCTGGCCAATCTAGATGCTGGAATTTTGCTCATGGCATTCCAGCCAATCGAAGTACACAAACCATTCTGGCCTCCTGCTTGGCTAGAATGTTCAGATGATAAGTGCTGCCATCTGGCAGTAAATATACATAATGGAATTGTGGTAATTCTGCTTTGCCGAAAAAGTGGAACCAGGGGGTATTCTGGTCCACTGGTGATCATTTCCCAGATTCACTACACATTTGATGCTAATTATAAAAAAGGAGGTATTCAGAATACTCCCTGCATTCGCTGACTGCCTGATGAAATGTTCACAGTGTATTATTTACAGTTCACACACAACAAAGACGCAATTAAGTTGATTTCTTCCTCTCTTTTAGGGAGAATTCTCCAGAATGGCAAATTTCCGTTACCAGTTGAGTCCCTCAGCAGCTTTGCTGCATTTTTAGGATTTATTTTTTCACCTGGTAGGAGTGTGAGCCTTTTTTCCCACTCTTACATGTGTTTTCGCTGTGTGTTGTACATTTTGTGGTCATGCACTATGGAACCTCACCTACTCCATAGGCATCATCTTTTTTACTGTGTCATGCAGCACCTTTAGTGCAGTGACACAGGGTCGTCCTTTTAGACTTCCCTCTTTAAACTCCATTTTCTGGGACTGACTACTGTCTCCCAGAATATGTAAAGTTGCCCTTGACTTTACTAGTCTTTTTAAACGTACAGACCAAGTACAACCTATCTTCCCATAGAATACTGGAAGGGTTAATAGTTATCCCTTTTTGTCTGATTCTCATGGAACTTTATTTTGTTCCCCTTTCTCTAAGATTTGGCTGGTGGCAGTGGTATCTACCATTTTTATTCTACTGCGAGCTATGAAAATAGCCTCGGTATTGTTAGAGGTTATGGTGGTAGCTTCAAACTCTAACCCGCTGGACCCCATTTAATTTTATTTGGTTTCGGTTTGGTTTATTCACCATTTCTTTTTGTAAAGGTCTTTCTCGTGTTTTACTCTGCGTGCCAAACCAGGTTTGGTTACTTTGTTTGCCGTCCTTTGCCAGGCTTCTGCACAGAAGCCCTCCTTAGGCGCCTGAGTGTCTGGGTGGACAGGATGTGCGGGAGGGGTTTGAGGCCCCTTGAGCAGGGTCTCCTTGGAGACCCAAGTTGCACTCTGGTTTGATTGGCTAGGTAGGTGTCCTGCCAGGACAGCCACCCTGCTGTGTGATTGACAGCCTGGCTGTGTGAATGGGGGACAACTGCTTAAAAGCAGGTCTCTGGGACTTGGGAGGCAGAGTCGCCACTGGAACGAGAGAATCAACGAGGAGCTGAAGGAAGACGACTGCTGCAACTAACTACTGCACATCCCAGTGAAGCACTGCTGCAGGTCCGAATCGCCCGAAACTACGATGACAGAGAAGATCTGCAAGGAATCTTCTTCCCTTGAGCTTGGTGCTTCCAACCAGCTCACCAAACACCAAACACCGGCCTTCCTCTCCTGGTCGAATTTGCTGTGCCTCGCTGCAGTGAACTGGATAGCCAGGAGGAACGGAACCTGTTTGGGTTTTATGGAGGGCACCTTTTATTCGACGCTTTGCTCTGCTGCTGGCTTCTTCCCTGGGCAGTGCAGGACCCTCCAGTGTTCCTCCTTGTTGTCACCTCTACAGTCACTTCAGGAACCGTGAGCCTGCAGGAACTGCCAGGAACCACCGCCTCAGCTACAGCATTCTTCATTTAAGGTACTGTGCAAATCTGGTTGTTCTTTCCTTCTGACCGCAGTGAAAGTGTTTGAAATCTTTCGACTATCCGAGGGCTTGTCCTTCTCTTCTCCTTTGAATAACTTTTCTTCCGACCAACTTCTTTTTGAACTCTTGGCAAAGACTTAACCGCAAACTACTCTGAACTGTGTGATCCTCTGCAAAGACTCTGAACCATTAACAATGGCCGAGGCCCATTGATTTGAATCCTAGTTGTAATAAGTCTTTTCTAGATTGCCCTGCCTATCACTTGTTGCTGTTGTTGATTTTTGATAATATTGTCTTTTCCTCCCTTTTAAATTACTGGACTGCCATTTTGGTCACACTTCATTTTGAGTTTAACTTGTCCAGAATTGATTGGGGGTCATTGTAGTGTATTAAGATGATTTTCTGCTGCTTTATATTAGTGAACTGTTTTATGATTGATGGTGTAAATAAATGTATATTCTTCTACTCAAAACCCTTGAGTCAGTGCAATTGTTGTCCTTTGTGTAACTTCTGATGCTGCTCACTTTACTCTTGAGATAAGTCTGGCAGCTGAGCCATCGCTACCACTTTACTGTGTAGTACAGGCTTGTACCAAAGGTGAATTTGTACTTGCACTTGTAGTCTTAATTGTGTGTGGTGTTCCCAAAGGGTACTGCATATGATTCTGCCTAACACTCTTGGCATATGCCAAAGTAGAAATCGATTTGGAACTGACAGTGTATATTTTTGCAGGCATAAACATAGAATGAGTAGGGTTTATGATCAGTTCTAGATGAGACATATTCCTGGCATATACATTGGCACTCTTGCTGTATCGCTGGGCTGTAACTGCACAAGCATTACCGTTGATTGCGCCAGCTTGAGCCACCGCACGTTTCAAAGTCCTCACTTCTGATCTTAAATAATCAGCCACAGAGAACACATCTTGAATACCCTTGGTGAAATTGGACACCAGATTAAAACTATGTTCAAAATTACTGCACCCATTTCATGCTTGATAGTATTACAGAGTCAAAATCTCAAACTACAAGAGGGTCTTCTCTTTGTGTTTGACCTTCAGTGGTGAATTAGTCAGAGAGCCCAATATTTTGTAATGATTCTAGAGAGGAACATTTTGTGTTAAGACATAATGAGGAGAATATGTGGGCCATTGCATTTCACAAACGCCTGATTCCGGGAAAGCTGGAGGGTAGGCCTACTACTCCATAGTGAATCGGTGCTTGCAGGGTAAAAGATAAACTGCCTTCTTGAAGGGCAGGATGATCAATTTCATATTTATCAAGTTCATCAGCCGCTTTTGTTTTGAGTAATCTTTCACTTTGAGCCATACAGAGCTATTCCTGGGGATCTTCACAGGGAGGGTAGCTTCTTTCCGTTTAGTAGACTGCCCCACTTTAACATCTTCCAAAAAAGGCTTCATTTCCGAGATTCACTGAGTTGCCTCTCAAAAAGAGGGACTGCAAAGTGCAGATTCTTTGGGCAGAGGCTGGGGGAGGGTGTATTAGGAGCCCTATGGATGTCCACGAAAGCAAGTACCAGGGAAAACAATTACAAAGTTTATTAAACAAATAGTAATAATACAGACAATAGTGGAAATGCCAGAGTCTCACTAGGACCTCCACATCATTTACTAACTTAATCCCTCTTTCTGCTCCTGCTCCTCTGGTCGTGATAAATCAGCCTTTTTTATACGGTGTTCTGCATTCATTATCCCAGGCAACTCCTCAAGCAAGCCAGTATGAAATACAAAGTCAAGTAGTGGTCAAGAAAGCTAGTCTGGCTGCTATCCACACATACTAAATCCTGGTGGTAGCAACTAACAGAGTGACCTGAGCCAAACTGCACCAAACAGTGCCCCACAGCGTCCTTTATGCAGACATGGCCATGGGGCTTGGAAGAAGGCCCTTTGTGGTCAGCATTGGGAACGCTATGGCAGTGATGTGCTGCATGCACACTGTACCTCCCAGGTCACGGCCCCAGCCTCAACATTGTCCCACACTCAGCAGATCCAACATCACTGAACAGGATTGTGTCTTATGCAAGGATGAGTCTCGCGCAAACTTAAGATGCCTTTTACCAAACTGAAAAGGGAACGTTTAGCAGTAGTGTGGGCTTGTGAACATTATCATCTGTTCCTCTTTTGAAAACAATTCATTATCACCACTGACTACCAGGAGCTAATGACAATATATGGGAAACCAACTGCACAAATACCTCCATGAATAGACAGATGCGGATTAAGACTGCAAGACGACTGATTCACCAAAATGGAGAAGCAGGGGAAGGATTCAAATCACACAGATTTTCTATCACATCACCCTCTGCCTTCACAATCCACAATGCCATGAATAACAGATACGTAAATTACGTGATGCACCAAGCCCTTCCCACCATAAAATCCATTGAGGAAATAAGACAAAAACAGATGAAGATGTAACATTGAATGCCACCAATGCATGTCTAAGGACCAGAAAATGGAAACATGCCAAATAACCAGCAGCAAATAATTCAACAATAGATACAAACACTACTACTCATGAGAGATGAACTGTCTTGTCTGTGTTAAATTCATAATTACTACTCAAAGGCACAAACATAGTAACACCTTCTCGGTAACCGCTTGATCAAGGGTGCTTGCAGTGTTGGCACTGCCAAGACCCATCAGGACCCATCAGAATGCGTCAGGACCTGCCCCATCTACCGCCGTACACCGGCTCTCACCTTGGACATGCCCCAGGACTTTAAAAGCCTCTCTGGATCCCCACAGTGGTGAATCAGACTTGGTAAATGGCGGTAGTGGTGTTGGGCACCGCCAGGAACCATCAGGACCTGTCCCATTTACCATCGTACACCAACTCTCACCTTGGTCATGCCCACCAGACTTGAAAATCCTACCAAGATCCCCACAGTGGTGAAGCCCGCTTGGTGTTAGGCGCAGTGGTGGGCAAACAATGCACCTTTGCAGGATAACAAAGGTATTTCGAAGGGGTAACAAAGGCTTTTTTCAGGACAACCAACAGGCTTAATAATTCTTGTGGTTTTGCAAGGCAGGCAAAGGGGGAGAGTTGGACTAGGGTAGCTCTTCAAGCTGTTGGCCGTTCCCTACCCACCCTTGTAGTTGTGACCGCAGTGCTGTTTTAGCTGTCGCACCCTTGTGCACTCTGCCGGGTGACTCGGCCTGAACACTTTGCTACCCCTCTTTTTGCTTGTCACCATCCCATCATTAGAGTCAAGAAACTGACTAACCAAAATAAACACATTGAAACGGAAAACCCCAGCAACCCCCTCGCTCCCCCCACTAATCTCCCCCACCCCCAAGTGAAGCCAAAAAGAGGAATCACAGCCCTATGAAACCATTGTGGGAGTCAAATAACCTTATTAATGAAATCAAACACTTCTAGGTTACGATCAATGAGCCTGTCACTGCTGAGGTTCAGGGCGGTAAAGAGGCCCACAGGAGAACATGTAGCAGGTGTGCCAATAACTGCAGCATCATCAAGGGTATGTGCCTTGTCCCTGATGAATCACCTATGCCCCAAAAACCTGGCGGCACGTCACAACCTCAATTCCAAGGCAGAACTAACTTTGAAGCTGCTATACCAAGTGACATAACAACCAAGACACTTAGCATGATTGATATCCAAGTGAAAACGAGTAAGGACCCGTTGGCTAAATTTTAAGTTGCTAAACTCGATAAACTGGAAGAGAGGAAGTGTTACACCATACCTGCCGTTGTACACACCTTGGGCACGGGTGGGGCCAGCAGTGGACTCTGATACCCCGAGGCCAACACCAGGCAAACAGAGCAGCTTCCATCTGGTGACATTCTGAAGGAGGATGTGCAGGGGGTGTGCATGAGGGTGTGCTGTTCGCTAGAAATTGCGACTTGGAAGGTTGCTCAGAAGTAGTGGCTAGCTTGGCGCAGGATGAGACATCGAAGCATGTAGTCTCGACCCCCATCACATCCATCCCCCTAACGAGCAATACAGGTAGCGATAGTAGCGACTGCACTGGGGGTAACCCCTTTATTATACACCAGACCTCTACTCTGGAAAAATGTGGTTTTATGTCCTGCACTGGCACCTCTGGTTCGCCCAGCCACACCACTTCTTCAAATCCGCCTATTGCTAACACTCCTTCGAGTGTCTGGAAACAGCGGGCAGAGAATGTTTATTCTCGCCTGTTGTTCCAGCCACCTGATTGGCTCAGCGCCCTTCCTGAGGTGAAAATTCAAATTCCACCATAAGGCATCAAGTGCACGTTATTGGAAGAAGGCGGGACATGCAGTCATTTGTGAGACGAATTGTCACCAATCCATACGGTGAAGATCAGGCTTGACCATCTCTATGGCCATAGATTGTATGGGAGATGCTGCCATGTGGGTGCTGTTCATGAGTAGCGTAGGTACCATCTTGGAGAGGGGTAGCCTAGTGACAGCTGTGTGCGAAGGAGGGCAGAATGTCAACGATAGGGCTTCAAATGGTAGGTGATCCAGACTTGTGGGGACAATGTGTATACTTTTGGCAGTAAAGATGTTTGGAGTTCTTGTCAAGCGCTCATGTGTGGTGTGGCGGTTAAAGCTTCTTGCTCAGGCTGCCGAACTCGAATGCAATAAAGGTCAATGGAATTCAGCTCTGAAATATTGGCCCTGAGAAAGAGAACAGTATCTTCAGCTCGCCACATGATTGAGACACCCATTATTGAAATCCCTTATACAGGTCATGCCTTAAAAGGCTGGCATACACGTTTTGATCGCCTGTCTCTTGGTACATCAACCTTCGCCATGTGTTGAGAAATGCAGAGAAGTTGGCGTTGCACTTCGGTTGCCTCTCGAAAACCTAATCCATATCAAATCTCCCCATTGCTACTGCCTTCTAGAGATATATCCCCATTTCTCCCCCCTCTGTCACCCAATCTACAGAGTGATCTGGTTCTGGGAATTCTCATCTGTAGGCATTGTAGCGCATGTTGGTGAAGAATACTGGTGGACTGTCATCAGAGGCGTTGCTAGGGGGGGCTGAGGGGGCTATAGCCCCTGGTCTTTTGGTTGTAGCCCCGGATAGAAGCTCAGGGTCTTCCACCAAAAGGCTAGCTAGCCCCAAGTCCCGACAGCCCAGATATTAGCGTAGCCCCTGATCTTTTCCAGACCTAGCAACACCCCTGGCTGTCCTTGACAGCATACAGTAAAGTATCACCATGCATCTCTCGCAAGAATACACATCACAGTGCACTTTCTGACAGCCAGAGGCTCTTGCACATTTACTAAAACCGGAGACAATGTACTGTGCAGATGTAAGCATATGTGTAATGGGCACAACACAATCATATTTCTACCTTCAATTGAATATTCTTGTGGGGCACACATTAACTATTCCAAAATTATTCATTCACTCTGACTGAACTTGAATTATGATATGATGTGAGCTCAGGGACTTGTAATGCATTATTTTACTTTGTGATGGTAACTGCCAACGATCCTTTGATATCATGCGTCACTAAGGAGTGCATGCCTGTTATGTGGGGAAATATTGGCAGTTGGCTCTGGGTATGTCTGCCCTGCTGGGATTCCAGTATAATGGTCCCTGCCTATCATTCCTGCGTTTGGAAACACAAAGGTGAGACACGCATGTGTGCATTTATTTCCCCAAGCCCATGTGTTATTTCTTTACCACAATATGGGTGAAAGTGTTGTGGTGGCGTAACAGCTCACAGGCCACTTCTTTGTGCTAGTTGTAACCTTTCTCAGCTTTTTTGTTTGTGTCCAATATTTGCATTGCAGGCTTTGTTTATGTATGCATTAATTCATAATTATTGTCATGGGGGTCACATTTTCCATTTTGTGTTTATTTTTTAACCTGCATCACTTTACTAAATGTATTTTCTTTTTAATATCTCTGCTGGCATCCTTATTTGATACCACACATATTCTGTTTTTCTTTTCCTCTCCCAGTATCAGCCTACAATTCCCAGTATGCAAAAGAGAGGCGTAGACAGGGTAGGGCCTGAGTGGGAAAGGCCCACCCAAAATCTGTAAATCAGCAGCACTGTGTGGGCATTAATAGACGTTAATGTCACTCCAGTGGGTCCAACTACATTAGCTTCAACCCTCACGTGTTAGACAATCCTGGCTACACTTCTGATGCAAAGCATTAAGACACCCTGAATGGATGAACATGGCCACCATGACATGGAGCATGTTTGTCAACTATATTACTTGGTGGCATGCCATACATATGCTGTATGTAGCCAGCACAGTAACGTTATTAAATGTTTACATTGTGCGAGCTGAATAATGAAGACACGTTCCATTTCTGGCCCCATAACTGCCCGCATCACATTTTCATTTTGCCCTATGGTTGGGTTCATGTTAAGTGGGAGCACTCTTTTACCGTGGTCCATCTACAGGCAACAGTTTAAACGTTAAACGTTGAGTTTGGCAATCCTCTTTCACAAAAACGTGCTCACACAACACGATAATAGAAGTACCATTTTCGAAAGCAACATTCCTAATGGAATCGCCAAAAGGGGAGGGAATTGCGCAGAAAGGCTTTTAAAACTGCGTTGCAGACACAACGTCCTCATCCAATGAATCAACCGTAAGATAAGCCTGAATTGCAATCACAAAACAAATGCTCCGAAACACTCTTAACACATTACGGAAAAAACACACACCTGAATCACCGCCCATCTCCTTTAAAGCAGCCATTACAAGAACATTGTCTTAGATTCGGCGAAGATTATACTTTCTGCAGTTTCTCTGAAGCATTCATTACGAAGGAACACACTTTTGGGAGAACTTGGCGAAAAGGATTG
Organism: Ambystoma mexicanum; assembly: GCF_040938575.1. Classification (NCBI taxonomy): domain Eukaryota; kingdom Metazoa; phylum Chordata; class Amphibia; order Caudata; family Ambystomatidae; genus Ambystoma; species Ambystoma mexicanum. Next base: position 359,321,063 of record NC_090928.1, read on the forward strand.
TTCTCTGCTCTTGAGACATTTTTTGTTCTAAAAGTCTATTAATTCAACCATCTATCAGAAGATCTGCTACTTTAATGCAATGATCCACTTTTTCTTAAAACATCTGTGAGTCAAGCACATTTACATCAGTCTCCATGAACTGGTATATATATCAGATCTCACTCTAACCTGCTCAAATGTATTGACGTTTAATGCATCAATCTTGGTTGACACATTAACTCATCCGTTGATTTACTTTGGTAAACTTTCGCTGAGGCAATACTGAAACACCCAAATAAAACCCTAAAATCGGTTTTGAGTTAGAAATTATTTTTGAAAGAGGTGAGCTGAAAGCACAACAACTATCTATTTGTATTTATTTGAAAAACAGGGATGTCAATTTCAATCAGAAGTGACTTGCAATAACACATTTACTGATGGCGGAAATGTGTAAAAATGTTAGGACATATACCAGGGACAAAACAAAACAAACAGAAACAACATTTATATAAGAAAACAGGTGACCTACACAGGTAACATTAACCTAAGGGGGCAAGTGCTTCAAACTAAAGAGGAGTTCTAAATAAATATACAAAATTACATTATTAAGCATCAATGAAGACAGTTTTGGAGTCAGGTAGGGAGGATGGGGGAGAGGGCAGAGGGAGCACCCTCTTTAGCAAGTAAGTGAAGTTTAAGCCAAGCTTATATATATATATAGCTTTAATTGTTAATGGCTGTTGGTTCCAATCAAGTGGGGCGAGTAGGGAGAAAGAGGGCAAGTGAGATAAGCCACAGGCAGGATATAGAACAGTGAGGTTGAGTGCACAATACAGAGATCTCCAGGCTTTGAGGGAAAGAAACATGTCAGGTTTTTAGGATATCCCCTATTAATATTCATGAGATAAATTTGCACACAATGGGCCTCATTCCGACTCAGGCGTTAAGGGGTTTACGGCACCGTAAACGGCACCGACCCTTAACGCCTGATTACAAGGTTCCCTTTGCGGGATGGCTGTTTAACGCCTGCTTTTTGCAGGCGTTATAAGCCATGCCGCAAAGGTACCTTGGCGATAATTACGGCACCGTAATTTACGGTGCCATAATTATCGTCTTTCCCCATTCCCATTATGCCCTATGGGGCAAAAATGGGCAAGGGGCCATTGGTGAATGGGGAATTACTGCCTCACTCACCTTGGAATGGGGCAGTAATTCCACCATCCACCATGGCGGAATTGCAACCTTAGCGGCATGGACCATGGTGCTAATAGCACCATGGTCCTCCGCCAAGGTTGTAATGAGGGCAAATGATTCTAAACGTATGCACATTTCTTCTCATGAATATTAATTAGAGATATCCTGGAAACCCATCAGGATTCTGGCTCTGAAGGCCTGGAGTTGGACAACCCTGGAAAAAAGATCAGAGGGAATAAAATGGTGAGTAAACTGAGATACAATCCTACATGTACTGAAAAGGAAGACCATTGATAGCTTCGGACTCTAAGAAAGCACCTGCCAAACACCTGCCAATTTGTATTAATACAATCCATAAAAAATCTTGCATTTTTAAAACACATATAGGCTGGAATCTGAATACAAATATTAAAAGAACAATAAAATAGCAGGTGGCAATTAAAAGGAAGGCCATCCTGAACGCTAAAGATTTTAGCAGGACTTCAAACCATGTAATCACCAAAAATTGCTCATTAAATTTAGTTGAAACCTATACTAAACAAAAGCTTTCTATCCATTTGTTGTACTTACTTCAAATATTATCCTTCCCAGAACACTGTTAGAAACATCTTTGAAACAATACAATCATTATACATTTTGTTATACAGTCACAATCATAAACCATTGAAATATTTGCAAAGAAGAGATGCCCCCTTTGCCGGGATAAGATAATCTTTTGGTGAGCAGCCACCCCACATGTGTGTCTTTTTACCTATCACGGTTATTCCTAAAAGCAAACCAAATGCACAGCACCATTCACTCTACAGGATATAGAGGCAAATCACTCCCACAAAGCATTCATTTTTAGACATACTTAAAATAACTTGCAGAGTAGACTCTCAATGCAATCTCCAAGATGGAGGTTGGTGCATAATCTCATAACATGACTTGTTTGAGCGTATACGTGCTTTGTAAGCGGATTCAATTCAACACTACAGCTAAGTCAATGCCTAGTCTGGGATGCTGAGGGAAACCCTTATTGATATATTTTTATGTCCAGTTTGTTTACTCTGGATGAAAACCCTTATATAACACCCCTCTCTTAGAATCCCCCTGACCCCACTGAGCCAAGAAGTAGGTTTATTTTGCAAATTAAAAGATTTATTTGAAAATTAAACTATATATATATATATATATATATATATATATATATATATATATATATATATATATATATCACACTTTTATAATAAATTAATGTTTGATAGCACACTTGTGAAGATGATAGTGATCAACAATGGATAATGTTACAGTGGTACACTCTTTTTGATGGCTTAGAAGTGATAAGAGGATAAAGTAGCTGAGAATGCTTTTATGGCTTCAAGGACAATGCAATGATGAATGAAAATGCAGTACGGAAAATAAACTTGATCTGGCTTCAACAAAAGACAATGTAATCACTTTTCTTTGACAATTCACCCCCCCCCCCCAATATGCAAGGTAAAGAGATGGGAGACACACAGTTCTCAGGAATGCAATCAAATATGATTCAGTTCCCCCTAGCAAGCTTAGAGGAAAACAGGTAGGAGTTTTAAACACAGGCAATATCCTTTTAAATGTGGTGGCAATGAAGTGAAAAATATACTCAAATTGCTTTTAATTCCCTATAGGAGGTTCAGGGTGAGTGAGAGATACTTTAAATTAATTCAGGATCATTTTAGCAATGCTCTATGAATGATTGTCAGGTTACACACGAATTTCAGCAAGGAAAGCAAGGACAAATATTTTTACACGTGGCTGAAATTAAGCAAAAGGTCAAATCGCGGCAAATTTAGTCGCGTGCGTCGAGCGCAATTACGGAGGCACGATAAGGAGTAGGAAGTCAGTTCTAGGCTCGTTGGAAAGCCTAGAATCTTAGCTTTAAGATGACAGTTAAAACTCGCTCCAAACGGTTCCGGAGATACGGTCGATTTAGTAAAGGTAGTTTTTCGGATTTGAAATTTTAAAGCTCAGAATGACAGATGACAGTTTTCAGTTTTAAAGATGACAGAATGACACGATTCTAAGAGGCAGTTCTAATAGGCTAAAATGTTTTGGATTAGATTATTTTAAACTAAGAGATTGGTTTTGGCACAGTGCTAGCTGGGTACTCACAATATAAACTTAGACAGGAATGCGGCTTCGTCACCGATCGGGTCAGGATTGGCTGGACTTCTGCTAGCGGTTCTTCACAGCGGTCTGGTCTCTGCTTCTTCTCTCAGCACTGCACAGTTCTGGTCTCTCTGGATCTCTGGCCTCTATGGATCTCTGGTCTCTCTGGATCTCTGGTCTCTGGAGATTGATGGATTTGAAGTCTGGAGTCTCCCGGCAAAGCGTCCCGCAAGAAAGTGGAAAGTGAATGTCTCTGTCATGATCTCTGCTTCCAAAAGGTCAGGGTTTTCCCAACTCCCTTGGAAGCAGATCCATAACCCAGGTTCCGAGTGCCAACCAGTCCTAATTGGGACCTTTTGGACCCATTACTGGCGCCAGTGGCACCAGGCTCATAAATATGCCCAGTCCCAGCGCTGGAAGCGCCGGGCTCATAATGCTTGGGTGGACTTACCTGCAGCAGACCATGCTGCTTACTTGCCTGCCAGTTGAGCCTTTGATCCTCTTCTGTTTGGAACTACTTTTCCTGTTGGGTGGGACAGGAGCCACTCCCTAGATTCAGAACACTGGAACTCTTCTGGAAAGCAGGAACTCTTTTCTTACCTAGGCGTGGCTGTGGAAGGAGACACCTAAGCACTACAGGAGGCTATTTAAACCACACCCGATGGATGAATCTTGCTTTGCGTTATTCTGCATCCTCTGCAGCAGAACGCTCATCGTGTCTTCTGCATCTGATCCTGGGCCTAAGGAAAAAGGCTTACCATCCTGAATCCAGTCTTCAGCAACACCTATAAAGACAAGAAAGAACAGGTTAGCATTACGGTCTTCAGTGACAGCTCTTCACTTACCTGGTCCATCGGCTGTCACCAACGCCTCGCGCTGCATTCCGGCATCTGAAAGACAAAGGCTTACCTACTCTTCGTGCGCTCCGGAGGTCTTCACACTGCATTCCGGCATCTGAAAGACAAAAGCTTACCAACTCTTTGCACGCTCCGGAGGCCTTCGGCGCTGCATCCCGCATCTGAAAGACAAAACAAGGAGCGTTTAAAGACATTGGGGAACTTTAATACTCACGTGCCATTACTCCTTTCCACATCTAACCCAGTGGGTATTCCGGCACCCTGCAGCCGCTCCGAACTTGTACCTGCAAAATAAAAAGACAGTTAGAGCGCATCGTGAAGCAGGCAACAAGCGCTTACTTACGTGCTTCCAGGCGCTTCTATTCATCACACGGGCTCCATCTTCAACTCACTTCAGCCCGTCATCCGCCATCGCCGGAACCCTGCAAAACAAGAAACATCATTACTAAAGACTTTAAAGACATTAGAATTACTCGAAACTTACAGTTCGTGCAGTAAACGACGGACAGCAGTCCTCTGAAGTCAAGAGGCCTGCTCCCCTTATCCAGTGAAGAAACTGGTTACAGCACCCTGCCCCGAGGCAGATGGAGAGCACGGCGTTCACTTACCTAAGGTGAGAGCGTTAACCTTTGGGTTTCTACAGGAGAAGAGAAAGGGAAGAAGAGAGAGACATTCAATAACCCAGTTCCTTAATCCCATATTTTCTATCTGCAGACATCTTACCCTTCGAGCCAGACATACAGTGCACAGAGGTCCAGCCCAAAGAGCCAGCCGTGTGTTACACATCACCTTTGAAGATACGGTATACGCCCAGTCAAGACCGGCGCCTCTACGGGAATCAGGTGAGCGTTACAGTCTCTACCTGGGTTTCAATGTTCCTTTTATGTGTTTTGAAAATGGGTGTGTGCCTGGGCCTAGCTAAGCCTGCCCCTCTCACTTATCATTGGCCAAGCTTTCCTTTCTCCCTTGATTGGGGGAAAGAAATGGAGTGTCAGATTGATGCTGTAGGTTTTATGGTCAGAGGAACCTCCCCTTGTCAAATTGCACACAAATCTATTTCTGACCCAAATACACATTTATCTATGTACCATTTTTCTAATATTATAGGTCCAGTTAACATATTTTCTGTAGCACCAAACCATCCGATCCCTGTCTTGGTACGATGTCGTGCCCACTTATGACCAAATTCTCCCCTTTTCATCCAGATAACGACCTCTAAACCTTTCCTGATTTTACACAAATGTGCACCAGGGATATGGGTTTCAGATGATAAAGTGTCAGATTTTTAACATGCATACATTTGGAGTAACAACCTTTTTTTCCACTACTATCCCCAAGAACATACCACAGGGTCCTAACACCTCTTAAAATGTGCACAGAAAAATCACAAGAATGATGATGTTATTTATATAATTTTGACAAGTCCGCACTGTGAATTATCCATCTTTTTAAAATCATGCTCTGGCCCCAAAGGGGTGTGGTTTTCCAAAGCACATGGTGGAATTTCTGGTTTATCCATTTCCCCCAAGCTCAGCTTGCTCTCACAGGCACTGCCCCTCCCAGTTTCTCCCAAGAGGAAGCCATTTTACGACCCCCCCCAACATAACATTTGCCTGAGCCTGGGACAGTGCTTTGTTTAGTTTCCTGTAGTCCCCAGGTGCCACTCCCCTAATTCAATCAGAGAGGTGTCATCTCCTTTTGGCAGGGGCAGCAGGATGCAGCCAGGCCTGGGAACACAGCTGCTGAATTCCCTCTCCTGTCAGGGGTAGTTGTCAGGCAGAATCCACTCTCTTCAAGCCAGGCTTCAGCTAAATGTCACTTTAGTTCCCAGTTTTCTACATTCAAATCACACTGACATTTTTTACACATGCAGCTAGAACGCTGATTCTAAGTTCAAAACTATGACATTTCAACAGTTGCAAACTATGTTACACTCAAAAGTAGGTCACTCATTTATTTTAAACATTTCGATTTTAGTGGCTTTCTGTCCATTTAACTTAAACTGCTGATATCCACAGCTCAGCCAGTTTTGTTATAAACATTGTTTTGGGCTCTTCATCTTTCCAGATTTAATATGCACGCAAGAATACATTTTGCCAAATGTCTGCTGGTGTTCATTGAGATTTTTGAATATCTTGTGATGTTTAAAATAGGCATTTTGAGCTTGCATTCAGGGAAACAAAGGTGATTTTAAAGTGCTTTTTTTTTAGCCAACCGGCACTGCTGTTTTTCCTTTGGCACACATTTCACTCATGGCACTCCTGGCCCATCATGCTTGCACTGGTGGGTGGCAGGTTAGGCCACCATTTTGGTGTGCGCACAACTGCACTGTTCTCTAGGATTCTGGTGCAAATGTGGGCTTTTCCGCCCTCTTGGATTTCCTGAGCCCACAGCGCCAAATGTTGCAGCATAATAGTCCAAACGTGGGTCAGGACACCCAACAGCTTATACACACTTTGTAGCCAGTAAATTAGTAGAGCAGGCGTGTCCATCTCCATGCCTTGAGGACAACACACCTGACAGGGTTTCAGGATATTCCTCATGCATATGCATGAGATACATTTGCATACATATACAATCATTTTATTCAAATTGTTCTCAATATTAATGGAACAGATCCTGAAAATCTGACATGTTTCTGGCCCACGAGGCCTGAAGCTGAACAAGTCTGGTGTAGAAGAGCAGGACATGTACTTTAAATAAAGAGCAAGCTTGTTGGCTGGGTTTGATCCTCTCAGTCAGTGCTGTATCTTTCTTTTTTAAATGTGAACTGCTATCAGCTGAAACTGCCTACGAATGGCTTAGAACTAAAACAAAATAATAATGTGCACAGTTTCACAAACTAAAATCTTACATCTTAAACAAGGAACTAGGGTAAGGACCTTTAGACAAGGGTTGAGCCATGGCAGCTGGATGTGAATGTTAGACGAACGTGTTCTTTTTTCTCTTTGATTAGTGAATGCATGGAGATTAGCTGTCAAGCAATGTCAAATGGCTGTGATAGCAACAGCATTTACTGTAGCACTGTGCCACTTGAGGAAAAGTAATGCCATGAAATCAGTGGTAGGAAACCCAAAGCTTGTGAATCTGCTTTTTCCCCCTGAAAAGGTTCTACTCACTGGTCCACCAATGCTTTGGTGATAACCTTTGTATGAATGAAGAAAAAGTGCCCCTCATTCATGTTAGAGTCATTACTGGCCGCAGAAATTCCTGAAATGCAGAGATAACTTTGAGGCTGTCGAGCAGTGAATTTTAATATTGCCAGTGAGACTCCTGTTCAACATTTACACCCATTAAAAAAGGCAACTGCAGATTACGCCGTCTGGTGGAGGTTCTGATTAGCAGTTAGTAACCACATATGTATGTACTTTATTGACTTGGATTGACCCATCATTACAAATCCCATAATGTGTTTAGTTGAAAAATAAAAAGTAGAGACTGCCGAAGTCCATGTGGATTCGTCGAGGGGGCAGATGAGTTCTGTATGCCATGTAGGAAAATATATTCTGAAGAAAAAAGAAATGTGAGCTTCAGCCTGAGCAAAGCATCTGAAAAATTACATGCTCAAGGAAAATGTCCAATGTTTGCAGCCCAAATAAAAGTAGAAGTTCAACATTGTTTGACAAGGAACGAAAAGGAATTGTTGGGTTAAATGGAGGAATCCAGCAATTTTAAAATAGATAACTATCTAATTTGAGATGAAAAAACAAGTCACAGGACTGAAAATCACCTTTGAATAAGGAAACACATATACATAGTGAAGATATGTCTTTGTGAAAGTCCACTCTCCTCGAATCAGATCCTGACATCTTTTAGCCCTTCCAGAAGAAAATACCTGACATATGTCAAGACTGAACGTTTGTCTTAAATTGATTGGAAGTGGCTGTAATCTCTCCAGAAAGCGGGATTGAGTCGTAAAGAAGACTGACAAACTTGTACTTCAAAGAAATTAGCAAGACCTGTTCCCCCAGTCATAAATGGCAGAGCTCTCTGGCGTTCACTAGGACCTGGTACGATTTGGCTGTGTTAGACCAGGAATTGAGGATTTATGTAATACTTTGTAAATAAGAAAAAAGGCAGCATTGAAATTGCATTGGCAATTACATGTTCACTTGTACATTCTAAAAGGTCATAGAGTCTTAATTATGTAAAACATATATATATATATATATATATATATAGAAACAAAGTAGCCAAATTTAGTGCACTGCCTAACTCGTAGCTGGTGCTAGGAAAGGAAGCTTTGACTGAGCTCCTTAATGTATAAAAAAACACATATAAATGGAGGGTTGTAACACTACAAAAAACCCCACAAAATATGCCAAAAGTATTCCCAGCACTCAAGACCAAACCACCTTCTTACAAAAATACTTCGTTTTTATTCATTATAAAAACAAGCAACCAACTGTGCAAAATATGCAATAAAGGGTAGGTATACATCAAAACCTCCCCATGGCATACAGGTTTAAACAACACTCACCCCCCAGGGTGGAAAATCGCCACGCGTTCCGCCTGGATATACCAAGCTTCCTCAGGCTGATCAAACTCCACATCCGTGTAAACACAACCCATTTAAAACTTAAGGAAAGCAACTCGAGCGAGCAGCTCCTCCCCCCTCTCTCATTGTCTCTGATCACGTGATCGCTTAATTCCGCATTGAAAAATACATCAAGCGGGCCACCATGGTAGAATGACAATATAGTCATTGTGTTCACTATGAACACAGTACACTGGCCATAAAATATGTGCCATCTTAATATGCGAGTAAAGGGACAGAGAACTCCTCGCTCCACGTTGCATTTCCCTAATTAAAATCATGAATTTCTTTAAACATTTACTTGTGTTTGATTGCGCTAGTGCACCTTTCTATAACATGGGTAAACTTTATCAACCTTGACAAGAATTTTACCCATTACGTCCCTGGGTTTGTGATGTGTTACTCTAAAAGCCAAACACGGCACGACAACAAATTAATAAAACACCAAAGCTCTCCTATATAGATGTGGGACATAGTGCCCTCTAGTGGAGAAGAACTATATCTCTTTTAGTTCAATCTTATATATAAGGCTTTCACATGCTTGGAATAATTTCCTTTGTGATTGTATTTATCTATAAAAGTGCATATCCATATAGATGTTCGGTCTTATTTATATAAAAGACATGTATTTACCACCGCAGTTATAATTGCTAGACGTGACTAATGCATACTAAAAGGGAAATATTCTATTAATGATCCTATACAGCAAACCACAATATATTTACAAAAGCTATTCAAAGTGCAAGTGCTCATAGTATTCAAACTCAAACATCACATTAGATGATAAAATACTGATGTAATGAATCCTGAATTGTAATATAGTACTGCAACAGTAGTACCATATTACTCACTAAAATAGGTAATTCCCTCTTGTCAACAACAACAGCAATAAGGGGATATACCAAACTTGCTAACCAGGGTCCTGTTGTTACATACACTTACATAGACATCCATCCAATCTACTGGAGAAATACAAACATCTCTGAATCAATGTTGAGTCCATTAGGCCTTAAGGTATCAAATTTACAGATTAGAGATGCCTCTAATTGCCTAAGTTTCAGTTCTCGGTTACCCAGTCTTCTGTGTTGTGGGACATGGGCAAGACCAACAAATGACATTTCCTCCACATTACCACCATGTTTCTCTATGAAGTGTCCTGTCAAAGGATTGGTTATATCTCCATTCTTAATGGCTCTATAATGTTGGAGAATCCTGAGCTTAAGCATTCCTATGGTCGATCCAATATAATGAAGACCACAGGTGCAGGTAATAGCATATACTATAAACTTAGTCAAGCATGTGATTCTATGTTTATATCTCCATGATAAACCATTGGAACTGACAAATGGAGTTTTAGATACAAAGCTACACATTTTGCAGTTCGCGCATTTACGAAAACCTCCCAAATCCTGTTTCAAAAAATGGCCTGACTTGGTAACTTCTGTGTCCACCATACTTGGTGACAGTATATTCTTAAGAGTTGGCGCTTTACGGTATGTCACATTGGGAGCTTTATCTAGTACCTTCTCAAGATCAGGATCTGTCAGTAATTAGGGAAATGCAACGTGGAGCGAGGAGTTCTCTGTCCCTTTACTCGCATATTAAGATGGCACATATTTTATGGCCAGTGTACTGTGTTCATAGTGAACACAATGACTATATAGTCATTCTACCATGGTGGCCCGCTTGATGTATTTTTCAATGCGGAATTAAGCGATCACGTGATCAGAGACAATGAGAGAGGGGGGAGGAGCTGCTCGCTCGAGTTGCTTTCCTTAAGTTTTAAATGGGTTGTGTTTACACGGATGTGGAGTTTGATCAGCCTGAGGAAGCTTGGTATATCCAGGCGGAACGCGTGGCGATTTTCCACCCTGGGGGGTGAGTGTTGTTTAAACCTGTATGCCATGGGGAGGTTTTGATGTATACCTACCCTTTATTGCATATTTTGCACAGTTGGTTGCTTGTTTTTATAATGAATAAAAACGAAGTATTTTTGTAAGAAGGTGGTTTGGTCTTGAGTGCTGGGAATACTTTTGGCATATTTTGTGGGGTTTTTTGTAGTGTTACAACCCTCCATTTATATGTGTTTTTTTATATATATATATATATATATATAGATATAGATATATATATATATATATTCATTTTTATTTTATTTTGCATTTATTTCAGCCGACAGAACCCAGAGGCATCTAGGCGCTAGTTACATACAAGTGTTTAATACATTAGAGATGTGCGAGATTACTCATATGGGTTTCAGACAGAATAGGTGACTGTGTAGAACTATTGAGGCCTGTCATGTACTGGGTACTGGAATGGAAATGAAGGTGAACAATCACCAGTCTCAAAAAGGATACAAGTAGTTTGAGGCCACACTGTATAAAGGATATAGGTTGGTTGTGGTCAATACCCAGTAGATTCAGTCTTCCAATCTGTAGTCCTAGTGACGGACTCTGAAGAAGACTATCTGGCTTTAATTAGGGAGTGAAGTACCGAGAATCTAGTACCCCGCTCTGAGACACAACGCGGAAGACAGGAGGAAACAGCAAATACTCTGTAGTCTGCTGGGAAGTACAAGACGCTGGAATGATAGCTACGGGAGGAGTGACTGCAGATTCAGCCGTCGGGACCGGAACGCTATTACACGAGAAAGAATCCCAAGCAAACAAGAAGGACCCGTAGTAGTCACAGCTTCTAACAGGAAACAGACAATAATCAGAAGCAGCGAGCGTCAACCGACGTTCCACTAAATACATGGACCAAAACACGTGACCAGCTAGGAAACACTTGATAAACTCAACGGCGTGACTGCTGCAAACGCCGTTTACCAAGAATGGTATCAAACAGCCTCCATCGTGTATAGAATGGCCTGGTTGACGTTCTGTAAGCGTAATGTCCCCCTGGTAGTTTGGTTAATGCAGGTTTCTTTGTGAGACAGGGGGGAAAGTACCTTCACAGGCGTGACAGGGCCTCACCTCATGGTGCAAGGGGCTGCCACAAGTGTACTGGTACAAATATGCATATATAATATTGGGCTGCCTCACCTCATGGTGCAAGAGACTATACAATATGCATGGCCAAATAGGTAAGATACAATATTAGGATGCCTCACCTCATGGTGCAAGGGGCTACACAAATATGCATGGTCAAGTAGGTAGAATGCAGTATTGACTGCCTCACCTCAAAGTGCAAGGGGCTACATAGATATTCATGGTCAAGTAGGTGAAATACAGTGTTGTACTGCCTCACCTCATGGTGCCAGGGGCTACACAAATATGCATGGTCAAGTAGGTAAAATGCAGTATTGACTGCCTCAACTCAAGGTGCAAGGGGCTACACAATATGCATGGTTAAGTAGGGTAAATGCAGTATTGGGCTGCCTCACTACATGGTGTAAGGGGCTCCACAATATGCATGGTCAAATAGGTAAGATACACTATTAGGCTGCAACACCTCATGATGGAAGGGGCTACACAAATGTGCATGGTTAAGAAGGTACAATATGGTGTTGGATTGCCTCACCTCACGGTGCAAGGGGCTACACAATATGCATGGTTAAATAGGTAAGATACAATATTGACTGCCTCACCTCATGGTGCAAGGGGCTACACAAATATGTATGGTCAGGTAGGTAAAATACAGTGTTGGGCTGCCTATCCTCATGGTCCAGGGGACTACGCAATAAGCTTAGTCAAAACAGGTAAGATACAAGATTAGGCTGCCTTACCTCATGGTTCCAGGGGCTACACAAATGTGCCTGGTTAAGCAGGTAAAATACAGTATTGGGGTACCTCACCTCATGGTGCAAGGGGCTACCCATATGTGCATGCTGAAGTAGGTAAACTACAGTATTGGCTGCCTCACCCCATGGTGCAACTGGCTAAACAGATATGCATAGCCAAGTAGGTATGATACAATATTAGGCTGTCTCACCTCATGGTGCAAGGGGCTATACAAATATGTATGGTCAGGTAGGTAAAATACAGTGTTGGGCTGCCTCAACTCATGGTGCAGGGGGCTACACAATAAGCTTAGTCAAAATAGGTAAGATACAATATTAGGCTGCCTCACCTCATTGTGCAAGGAGCTACACAAATATGTATGGTTAAGTCCCCATAATGGTCAACTTGAAAAGCCCTATCAGCTGAATAGAAAGAGGGTTTTTGTAATATGATGTTAATTAGGCAAATTAGGCAACTATGGATAGTTGTGTGCAGAAAGGTCACACACCAGTGATGTATATATCCTAGCATCCGTGCTGGAGAGCCCGCTATTCTGAGCTGGATATAGACTGTCTGTATAAAAGTATCAGAGCAAAAAAGACAACACACATCCCATGCCATGCCAAGATCAGACTATCATCATTTAATTTGTCTAGGTGAGAGCAATCTGATGAACCAATTAGTAACATGATCACATGTGTGGAATATGGTGTTATGGAAAGTTACAACTGTTTAATGTCAAAATCTCTAATAAGATATTATATCAAATGGGAGGGAAAATGGGTTTGGAAGTTACTCCCCCGGCCATATCCGTATCAAGGGTAAGAGGCCCTTTTTACCAGCGACATGAGTCGCGCAACCATCAGCGTCTTTTCTACCACGACTAGCACTATAATATTGATAGCACGACCCGCCAGCCTTTCTAAGGCTATTTGGTGTCTCTACAGCCCCTGATCCCTAATTTTCGTCCACTTGCCCATTGGACACCATTACAAACAACGTGGTTCATGGCTGCCACGTTCGCGACACAGCCGCATCATCAATTTGCCTTATCTCGCACCACAGCCGTGGATTGGCTAGGCACCCCCTCTTATGTGCTACACAGCTACCGATAGGCGGAAACAGTACACCAGAAGTCCCGCGCAGAAGGGCAAGCAAAAGGGCCTGTCTGCGCCATAGAACCACCAGAAGCAGGCAAATCATCCCGAGGAGAGGGCAGGAGCCCTCCTCCCCCAGCCATATACATATCAAGGGTAAGAGGCCCTTTTTACCAGCAACACGGGTCGCGCAACCCTCAGCGACTTTTCTACCACAACTAGCACTATAATATTGCTAGCACGCCCCACCAGCTATTCTAAGGCTATTTGGTGTCTCTACAGCCCCTGATCCCTAATTTGCATCCACTTGCCCATTGGACGCCATTACAAACAACATGGTTCATGGCCGCCACGTTCCTGACACAGCCGCATCATCAATTTGCCTGATCTCGCGCCACAGCCATGGATTGGCTAGGCACCCCCTCTTACGTGCTACGCGGCTACCGATACGCGGAAGCCGTACACCGGAAGCCCCGCTCAGAAGAGCAAGCAAAAGGGCCTGTTGGCGCCTGTCCGCAACAGGACCCCGACAGCCAACCAGAAGTATCCTGCTGCCCCTTCACAGAGTTCTGTATACACAGAAGTCTGCCTTACCCCAGCTCCCTTCTACCACCGCAGGAGCAGTGCCCTGCCAGGAGGCCTGCCCCTATCTGAAGGTAGACAATCTGCCTCACGCTGCTGCTCCCCGAAGCCTGTTGCGCTTCCCGGAAGAAATCACTTTTACTTGCTGCAGCCCCTCTATAAATCACCACCACAACTAGCCTGTGGTTAATGCCACTTGTTTTTACTGCACTTGCCTCCAGTATTCCGGAGTGTAACCGCCGCCATTGCAGACCATGAGGACCTTTGCCACTTTAAAATGGCTGCCCATAACATTGTGCCTAGTTTCCACATGAGGAAACACACCAGGCCCAGTTCCTCATCCTAATTGGCTTGAAGACATTACTTACTGGCCAATAGTAAGCCGGCAGGCATCTAAGCCGGCCCACTACCGAAGGCTATCTCCTGTCGTGAACCTTGTCAGGTGGCGGAAGTGCTGAGTGCCAGGACCCTTGAACCTCCGTTGAGCCAACTGGAAGACTCTGCATATTTTTGATTCATCTACTAGGGTAAGCAGCCCTCACCCACTGGCCCAACCCAAATTGCAACCCATGCAGTGTTGTTTGCTTGTTTAGAGTGCCGCTCACACTGTTGCCCTGAGTAGACTGATAGACACTTTCTGCTGCACATGCTATTTGCCATGCAAAATCGTTCACTGCCGGCCTGCTTCATTGTTGCCTTACCGTGCTGAGTACTCAGGTAGTATTATGTATCATTATATACAGCTAACTAACTATGGTCTCGCCTACATACCTTATGTGTATCCTCATACTGGTGTTGATTATATTGCCAAGTTCAATCCTGCCTACACCTATAATAACTACTGTTATATTCTGCTTGTATGGTGGCATCCCATGCCTAGTTGCCTAATGTATCTGGGGATTACAGGACTACATCTGCCTATATTGTGTTTCAGCCTGGCCACTTTACCAGTACCGACTTAATAAGTTCGTTACGCTTGCATAACTGCGATCTGGCCAAAACTTCTAAGTGCCTTCTACACTGTTGCACCACGACTAATTGTTAACTTGCTAACCTTAATCTCACACAGATGTCCCATGTATCCTGTTATAATAGGCCTCTGTACTGTCTTGCTTTGCCCTCTCTTGCATACCATTGCTTCCCATATGATGCTTTAGCCTAGGTGCCCTATGGTACTGACTGATTTTGTTACTACTGTAATGCTTGTCATTGCAACACCACTACTCAGGTGCCCAGGTGCTTCACTTGCACTATTGGAGTAATGCTGTCTAAGTGAACATTGATAATTGTACTATTGTTTAGATGCTTTACTTTCGCTGCTCAACTATGCCCAGTGACTAGTTGACTGATAGGTATCCCTACTCTTATGCTGCTTAGTGGAACCATTCTTTGTGATAGCCAGTGTAACCCTGCTCAAGCACATCTGTGAGTAACATTATATCCTTGATACTCTAACTGGGCAGAATGTTAACCTTAGTAATACTGCTCTGTACTATGGCTGCCACTACACACATCAGCACCAGAAGCCAAGCATATTTCGCTCAGCTCCTGTTAGTACCTTTCTCAGATCCCAGTCTGCCTACATTGACAAAAACAGTAATAAATAGTGCCCCTAGTGCCTCAGAGATTTATGCTTCCCTACCTTGTGCCACGGCCAATAGAAATATTAGACTCCGTGCCAGATTAACCAAACTATATGAACCATTGAGAAGATCCCTACCACCTACCAATCTGAAAACCAACTACAAGACGAGTCTGAAACATAGCCATTCTAAGCAATTCCTGCCTTTGGCCATTTCTAACATAAATGTCTCTCAGACTAACAATCACAAACACAAGTTACGTGATGACAATAACACTGCCAAACCTATCCTAGTCAAAGAAGCTAGTGAGACCCTCCCCCTCAAAGGAGTGCTTCTCAATGTAAGATCGCTCGTCGCCCATGCCACCGACATAGCTGACCTTATCATAGAAGGTAACCTGGATTTCCTTGCAATTATGGAAACATGGCTTCACAATGCAGCAGGACCTTCACTCATGCTAGCTATCCCGGATGGATACACAACAGTTAGACAAGACCGTGACGGTGCCCGAGGTGGCATCATTGCCATCATCTCTAAAACATGTCTCTCCCTAAGACTAGCCCCTACCCACATGTCACAATCATGTGAAATTCTTACTGATAATTTCCAGATAAATAACACACAAACTCTCACTATCCAGTTAATATATAGACTTCCTGGTCCTCTTGGCACCTTCGAGGAGGATCTGCACAACTTACTTATGAATAACCTTAAACCGTCCTCACAATTACGCCTATTAGGGGACTTTAACATAGGTTTCAATGACCAAATGGACAAAAATGCCACAGATATAGTTAATATAATTAGTTCACTAGGACTCACTCAAAAAGTAAATAAACCGACTCACCTAAAAGGTAGAACACTGGATTGGATAGCAGACTATAACTGCACAGTTACCATCTCATCTATCCTGCCTCTTTCTTGGACAGACCACTCACTGGTGTCCTTACTACCTATCCACCACAAGACCTACTCTAGCTCCCCCATTAGCGCCACCCTGCCTCACCAGAAATTAAAAAGCATTGCAGTTGAGAAAGTAATCCCGGCTATCCTCCCTACTCTTAACGCACTGTCTGAAAATCTTGATCCCAGTATCCTAGTTCATGTATATAACAATATTATGCTCACCACACTGGACAAAATTGCCCCTATCAAATTAAGACCCAGTAAACCAATAGCCCACTTAAACAAATGGTTTACACCACAACTTAAAGACCTTAGCATTCTTAAAAGAAAGAGTGAGACCATTTGGAGACTTTGCCCTTCCAATGAGAGCAAAGCTAAATTAACTTCACTCTCTTCGCACTATAAGAAGGAAGTTTCCTTCCTGTCCGGGCCAAACGTAACTCCTATGATGAGCACATTGCCAAATCTAATTCTAGTATGAAAGAACTTTTCTCCATACTAAAACAACTAGAGTCACCAATAGCTATACCTGATATCTGTAACAAATACAAATCTTGGTGTGCAGACATCCAACATGCGTTAGCTAACAAAATTAATATGCTCCAAAATAAATTCAGCAAAAAAAAAGAAGCACTGAATCTACAGTATTCGCCTAAAAACCCTCTGCCCAGTGTATCACTAACGGCACATAATAGTATAATCCACTTGTCCAAAATCTCTACTTTGGACGTTGAAAAAATAATCTTGTCACTGAAGCCTTCTAATTGCAAAGGCAACATTTGCCCAGCACAACTAATAAAAGACGCTGCCAGAGAATTATCTCCATTCATTACTAAACTGAATAATGCCTCCTTTGCCTCAGGCACTATCCCTGCCAATTTCAAACAATCTTGAGTGCTCCCTCTCCTCAAGAAGCAGACATTAGATCCTGTCATCCCCACTAATTACCGCCCTATTACCACGGTTCCATTCCTACTCAAAATATTGGACAATTCAAATTTAAAAACACCTCGAATTGCATAAACTTCTAGGCAATAGACAATCTGGCTTCCGCCCATTACACGGAACGGAAACAGCTTTAATCGACTTAAAATCCCAAATAGACGAGCTGAGAGACAAAAGGTGGACAGTACTTCTGCTCTGACTCGATCTCTCAGCCGCATTCGATCTGGTCGACCATAAGGTCCTCTGCAGACACCTTGACTCTGCCGCCCATTTTTCCCCAGAGGCTATCAGATGGATTGAATCTTTCCTGAGTGAGAGAACTATGAGAGTCTTCTCCCCTTCGGCAGTTGCTGACCCGACCCCTATTTTTGCGGTGTTCCTCAGGGCTCTGTGTCTCGCCAAATCTTTACAATATCTTCACCAAACCCCTGTTAGATGATATGGACCATCTTGGTGTTACCTACACGAATTACGCAGACGACACACAGATTCTCCTCCTGCTTTCAGGGGATCATATAAGGACACAGAGTTGGTGAATAAGGTATATCTTATCATCCAAGCATGGATGGCCAATCATGGCCTATGCTTAAACGACGATAAGACTGAGTTGTTAATTTTGGGATCACAGGCCAATATCAGAAAACTAGGAAAGGAGTTTTCCTCATTTAATATCAATGGGAATACCATTAAATTCTCCAAGGAGGTAAAAACCCTTGGTTTCTACTTGGATTCCACACTGTCTTTCGACAAACAGATAAAATCCCTAATTTCATCCACGGCTTACACCTGCAAGTTGCTAAGAGCAGGCAAACCATTCCTCTCTGATGATAGCTGTTTGATCCTGGCCAAAGCCTTAATACTTTCTAGAATTGACTATTGTAATGCCTTATACAATGGTGCTAATAAAACTACTATCCGGAAGCTCCAGATATTACAAAATAATGCCTTAAGGGCAGCCCGAAGCATAAATAAAAGAACTCACATTTTCTCCCTTAGATGCCAACATAAATGGCTGTCTACAGGCAATAAAATACAGCTAAAGACATTGTCTCTGACTCACAAAATTCTCAACAACGCTGCCCCTAGCTACCTCACAGATAAATTTCAGAGAAGAATCTCCCCCAGACTAACCAGAGCTGCCAATATTAACTGCCTGGCTATACCTAGATATAGGCTTACCACTATTGGTGGTAATAGCTTCACTGTAAAGGCGGCAAAAACATGGAACTCACTTCCACAAGACTTGCGAACTGACCAACCTTACCTACTCTTTAGGAAAAATGTCATAAAACATATCATCTCGTCTGACCCATAGACTCCTACCGCTTCTGGCCATGCAGAGTCACTTATTCCCTCTCACTCATTAGCCCTACTTAACTTTCTATTACCACTTGAAACTCATGTGGAATCTATTCTACCTGCGAGTCCAAGCGTTCTACGGAGTGTAACACTCTGTGATTTGTATATTTGAGCATTGTATATTGCTGTAACTCATATGTAAATTACTCTACCTGCGAGTCTAATTGCTCCACGGAGTGAAGTATTCTGCAATTTGTATACTTGTACATTATATATTACTGTAACCATATAGTCGCTATACTTGTACATCGAATTGTGTTTTGTAACTACAGAAGCTTTTATTATATTTGTATATATCTGTATACTGCATAACTATGTAAGCTTTGCATTCTCATACTGTCACGCCCTATTACCTCTGGGTCTGGAGCGCGTAATAAGTGAATAAACAAACAAACAAACAAACAACTCTCATCAGACTGCTCTTCTCATTAATATGTCTAATGACTATGGAGAGATTGGTTTAGAGTGATGTCACTTTTGGAACACTGTCCAATCAAATATATTGACAAATTAGATTACAGAAATGATTCACACCTTTAAGCAGTGTGGTTTCTGCTTTCTAAAAGTTCAACACTTAGATTCTGAGGGACACACACTCACACGTGCACTCACTGATGAAGGGGAAGAAGGAGAACAGGAGAATTGATAACAACAGAATGGAGAATCTACCCATTTTTGGATTTCTAGCAGTACACTACAAGTGAGTCATACCTGGAGTTAAAGACCCAGACCTCCCTCAGTGGAAAAGAACCCAGACATACGCGAATATAGAAAGAGAGAAAGACTGTGGAGAGAAGCTGACACTGCCCTGCTGACTAATGTCCACCTATTCAAGAGGGGGAGAGATACACCAGTCCTAATAGCATGCATGCCCTGTAAGACATCTGTAACACAGCCAAATGACATTCCTATGTAAGTATATGCCAAGGGGAAATATAATTCTGACGGGAGAAATATTCTGAATGCAAATATATTCAATCCTGGACCCTGTCATTTGTAAGTACTGAGGGGTGGGAAAATATACATTGATTGTACATCCTCAGAAGTTAGGGAATATTTCAGAAGTGTATGGGCTTATTGCAATTATGTATTTAATAGAATGGGTCCTATGGTATATATATACAAGGAGATCCCCTCACTCCTTCTCTTTGTGAAGACGTCTAACACAGAAGTATTTTGGGAGTCAAAGGAACGTCTCACTGTTTGCACAGCTGGAAAATAATGTAAATGAGGCCATTCCTTTGGTGCACCACCAAACAGAATCCTGTTATCAGTGTTGAATTGCCCAATGCAAAGGGGAAAGGGTGAACATTGGGTACACGTGTTCCTGCCTTTAAGTTGTCCATTGCAAATTAGAAATGTATACTTTTCACAATAATGCAATCAAAACACTACTGGGAAAATATAGCAAACATACATGTTGAACATCCATTTTCCTTTGAACAAGCTATTTCAATGCAGGAATGTTAAGTAGCCCGTATTTCACATGAGTTCTTCTAGAAAGCTGTTTGAAAATGACACCTATTGAGCAAAGGGGGAGATATCTATTTTCAAGAAAGCAGAACTAGACAGAAGTATATGTTTTGATATAATTTGTTTTTTTAACAAATGAAAGCATTATTCTGCACCCTCATGAAGAATTTTTCAATCCATGGTCCATGTGTGCCGAGTGTAAACAAAATGTACTTTTGGTGATGAGTGAATGTGCAAAAGTCTATTCAAGTAAATGGAGGATATAAAAGTGATTGGTTGATATATACATTTTTGTTTTGTATTCATAAATTGAACTTCTGTGCAACTCTGTGGGTTTCTTGACCCAGAAAGTGGGAGGGGGTACTATTGTGTTCCATTGTTGTAAAAGTAGGGGTCCAAGGTTCATAAAATGTATTTGAAAAAATACATGAAAATTGTGCGCACCTGAACCCAACCCCGTATTGTTTTAGGTGTGCAATTGTGTTTTTTAAAAGAGTGGAAGACTTGCACAGTAAAGAAAATCTATGTAGGGGGACTCTTTTTGGACAACAAATACTATTTTGGGATAGTTGACTGAACCATAACATAAATCCACATTATTTTTGCAAAATCTGTACAAGAAAAAAAACATCGTTTTGTATGGCTTCAACTGAACACTGTGTTATACTATTTTGGATGGTTGCTTTCCCACATCAGTTGGTCAATGGCTACTGAACTGAAGAAAATATGCAAATTCCGCATAAAGCTTCCCATCTTCATTGAACGGCAAAAACAAGCATCACTCACCTGGGGGGAATCAAGCTAGGGGCATTTTGAATTCAGACTTAATGGTGATGTTCTTCTGAATCAATCAGGCCCCTTATGCCAACTGTGTCTTTGTACGCATTTATTGATGATGACTTTATGTAGGTTGAACAAAGATAATTGAATACTTTAAAATAATAATTAAAGTGCAGTATAGGGGATGTACAGTTTTAACTTTTTAAATACCACTATAATATGATGTGTTATTTGTAACACTGAGAAGAATAACATGCATCCCTGTGCAAGTATCATTGTTATATAGCTACAACAAAATTGGAGAACATTTGTGATGACATTTGGACCTAGCACCATTGGGACTTCACCTTCTCTCGGGAGAGTGTTCTAACCTTATGTCCACAATTGCTGTGGCTATGATGGGCACCTTAACAATTAGGCGCTTGAGAATGGTGCACTTGTGTGCTTGATAGAGAGGGAATACCTTTGTAGGTGCTTCAACCCCTGTTGAATGACATGGAAAACCTTGTGGTGAAATGATAGACATTGACTACCAATGCTCTGTCAGCTAGGGGCAAAATTACAGTTTGACAGAAGCCCAAAATGACGGTGTTACACAAGGTAGACACTCCCATCAGTCAGAATCACAATGCAGCACCTGGAAGCAGAATAACATAAGGTTGAATTGTAAGCAGGAGGGCGGGTGTCCCAAACAATCATGTCACATATAGCAAGGCATGATAAGGGTAGTAGAAGGCATTACAAAACATTAGAAGTTGTATCAATTCAAGAAAAGGCCTGATAAGTGAGAAGCTGGAATTTCTCTCTCTGTGACATGGTCAAGCTATCTCTCTCTCTCTCTCTTTCTCTCTTTCTCTCTAGCTCTCTCTCTTTCTCTTTCACAATCTTTCAAAGTGATACACTGTTCTCTGACTGCAACAAGGATCTTTGAATTGGCAAATGAAGGGTGAGGGAAGAGACTTCACTTATTACCATTGGACAGATGAGATTAATGAGAGGCATGCCCTTTAGATTCTGAGAAGGGAGTTGCTGGGATATGGAAATGGAAACCCCACACACTCACTTCACCATACTTCATATGTTGGTTGGTAGTCTGAGCTCCGTCTCAAACCTCACTCTGACTAGTGTGCTACACTCAATGGGCCCCACTGGAATTTTTTCCGATCAGGGCTACATCCATCGAAGAATGAACAGCATTTGTCAGGCAATCATTGTAGGGGCCAGAATCACTGGTATGCCCCCCAGATGTTTCTCTTTATTGTCTCCAAATGTCCACAAACCTCTCGCCCACAATGAATATAGACAGAATACCTGCAGCCACCTACCCCACCATCTTTTTGAAAGGTAAATCAATTTCTCCAGTTTCAGAATAACGCTGAAAGCCTGCATTGAGTACTTTACAGGGAGCTGAAGAGCTGGTGGGATAAATGGTGGCATGTGAATTTCTCAGTGCGCCCTACAGAGCTAGGTGCACCATCCTAAGATAAAGGGGGCTGCAGCTGTAAGAAAAAGAAGAAAAGCATGCTGAGGTTGAGAGAAAGGTGGCCGTGGGTTGAAGGGTTGGGGACAACACTGCAAGTGCGTATTTTCAATGTCTCAATTTCCTTACTTGGTACTGATGTCTGTCAGATCTCATTGGAATGAACCATGAAAAAAGCACTAGGACAGACAATTCGATCATAAATGAGAGCCACATTTGATAACAATTTCTTGTGGGCAAGGAATGTGGAGGCTCGCCACATCTGTTATCGGATTATGGCTGAAGCTTTAACATTCGAATATTCACAATCTCCCATAATTTTAAAGTTACATTGTCCCGTGTTATAGGGTGCCACAGGTTTTAAAAAAATCATGCATTCTTAGGCAGATATTCAGTACTTATCCACTTTAAGGGGGATGTCGTTCCAGAGAAAGGAAGGAGCTGTCAGGTATGGTCCTCTGCACAATGTGTTTTTACTGTTCCCGCAGGGCTATTCCACGAGTCAGGAAGGAACCATACTCTTATCAGCAGCTAAATGCATCACAAAAAGGAGACAAAGGGGATTTATTTTGTTCTGAATTGCAGCGGTCTCCTTACTGAACTGTTTACCAAAATATGAAAACATTTGCAATTTTTTTTTATAATTAGCAGTATGTGTGTTGAAAGTGTATTTACACCATTTTGAAACTAGATCCAAAAGTTCTGAAACTACAATTGTTTTGGCCTTGTGGTTGCTTTTGATTGATTTGTCATTTTCAAATAATCCAAAAAGATTTTAGATCAGGATTCATTCTAGAAAGATTGCTGCAACTTGAACAATGTCCCACCGTAGAGTTTCCTACATGAATATATTGTTGTTGAACCATTTAGAGAAAGTTCCTATTTTTATTACTTTGCTTCCTGAGTAATTATGTGCATGTTTGACATTTCCAAAACACACATTTAAATGGTCATTCCTCACTGATTTGCTTTGCTGATAGTTAGTGTGTCTTTCTTTGACCACGTGTACACCATCTTGTGGAGTTTTATGTTTATTTGTTATGTTAATTTACATTATGCTTCTCAGTTTGTGGACTGTGCCAATGACCATCTATGAGATTGAGGATAATCCTATTTCATTACCTTACCTATGGTGGTTATCCTCCAAAAATTATCAAGGCCTACATGTCAGACAAGTCAGACCATGCTAGCTGCACAGCCAAATTATTCAAAGAAATAATTAAATGTTTCTATATCAAAAGTAAAATATGCAAACATGTAGATTACTGAATGGATTGCAACCACATGAACAAAAAGGAGGTGAGCACTATTTGAATAAAGAATAATACATTTTGGAACAAGATATCAGAACTACAGAAGGGACGAGAATATGTCCCCTCTTCTTATCATTGATGTAGGTTCTTCAACAGTGAGGTGGACCTTTCTATGTTGCCCATAAATACTGAATGACAGAGGGGCAATGAAGATAGAAGATATGAAGCTCATAACAGACATGATTTGTCTTTTCAGATTTATTTGACTGATCAACTCTGTATAATAATAAATGCTGGATAGGCCACTTTAACCTAAGACAAGGTTTTATGTTTTTTTCACCACAGACAAATAGGAACAGAGGATCTCATTGGTGGGTTTGAAATCAAATAATGTTTTTGTCCTGATGAAGGCTGCACATAGCTGGAGCATCACATCTGCCCGTAGATCTGCCGAAACACACCATGTTGTCTAGATATGATGTATAAGAAATATATACATTGATAAATAGGTGCAGGTGCTGTAAAACAACCATAAATTATTTTGCTTCCCCCAAATAAAGAGGGGTGTTCATTTATATATGTTGAATGTTTGTCCTACCATTGTTTGTAATTATTTTAGTAGTGTTGTTTTTCCTGTGATCTGAGATTGTTCCATACTGATGTTTTTTCATGTTACTGTCAGATCTCATTAAATTAAGTATAAGTGACATTAAATATTAGTTTTGTCAGCCTATAGATGTCTGATCATGTATGTGTTTTTTGTGTTCATGTGGTTGCAATCCATTTAGCAATCTACATTTTTGCATTTTTCACTTTGATGTAGAATTTTTTTTTTTTTTAAATAATTTGGCTGCACAGCTAGCACGGTCTGGTTTATCTGATATGTAGGCCTTAATAATTTTTTTAGGATAGTATATGTGGCAGCCTGAGCAATCAAGGCTTTACCAAGCACCCTTTATGTTTACTTACTTACCTATGGGCTACACCATGAATATGAGGCATTAACTTGCATGAGGTGCTGTTACTACAGCATTATACAGCAATGCTTGGCATATGTTATGGAATGTTATTGGGATGTATACTGTGCTACCACTCTTCACTGCTGAAGAGGAAGTGCCAGGTATCATCCGCACTCCAGCCACCCCCTTCGAAGTTCCAGGAACGTTCACACCAAAATATCTGAAGTATGGAGAACATATGAACCAGCAGAGAGCCGCAGTTGGGCTCTGCCCAGTGCCTATCAGAATAACAGCACCTATTGAAGTACCGACACCAAAGCAAACCTGTACAGTAAGGTACCCACTGAGGAGACCATATCTTCAGACAAGACAAAAGGACAAAGAAGCCAAGAAAATACTAAAGGAAGACGAATGGTGACGTCATGAGAAATCAGACTGACATACACGTAGAAGATATAATGACCTGAGAATACTGACAATGAGACGAGATACCATGGATGAGTGACATCCTGAGCATAAAATGAATACATTGATGTCAAGATGCAGAAACGTATGCCATCTGCACAATGAACATATTAAGTTAGTTTAAATATGTACAGATGCAAGAAACCGCAAGAAGCAAAGAAATTGTGAAGCTTACTTATGCTTAGTAGTAAAATAGATGTGCAAGCACCAACTATACATATATCTACCTCAAAAGCACTTTATAGATGAGTGAAAATCCACTACGCACATGAGTAGAATTGAACAGAGGTTACTAAAGGTCTCAAGAGGAGAATTCTGCAGCAAACAAATCAAGAATTAAGACAGAGAAAAACCCAGCTGAAGGTAACCAGGCAAAGAAGCCAAGGTCGTATCAGGCTGAAATAGGCTAGCATTGGACACAATTAAAGAGAAAAAGAACAGAGTACTTTGTTCAGCAAGGTAGAGATAAGCCACAGATGGTAGAACACTGGTAGAATTAAATCAAATACACGAAAATGCATGAAAAAGAGGCCGATTTCACGGTTTCTGAATCATGTGACAAGACAGGCAGGTGGGGATGAGACTTCCACACCTACGCATGGAGTCCTGCTGTACCCATACTCCTTAACTTTCTCAGAAAAAGAAGCAGACTCAAGGCCAAATTACAAAGCAGTAATTGACACACGACCACTGAGGTAATGAATGGTTGTATCATAATTGGAGGGAAGCTGGGATGCAGACTTACTTCCTGCACCTGGCTGATTATTCTGCATGCTGCTAAGCGCAAGTGGAAAAGTATGAGTGGGATTGATGCCAACCCAATCATATTGGACCGTGTAATTTAGGGTCCTATCGAGAGTAGAGCCAATGCGATGTCGTACTTTTTGTGATGTTTACAGTGGCCAGTTTGGAGGAAGAGCTTAGTTGCCCCACCTGACATTGATTATCCAATCCCCTCTCCCCGTTACCATATACAGATATAGTACCTATGTTAAAGTTACCTTCCTATAACCAATCAAGTTGCATGTTAGGTTTTTAAGATTACACATCAATGATGACGAGTTTTTGGTATAAGTATTGTGTTTTTTCTGAAATGAATTGCCGTTTAAGCGAGAAGGAAGACCGAGCAGTTGCTGATGTTCATTGAACTCCCCGTTTTCTGTACTCGTCATTAAACGGACTCCCTTTGCCAAACTATTGAGTTGTCATTATTATTTGATGCAAGAGTATGAATCTGCATCCCCATCTATTTGAAGGGTGCTGCTGCTCATCTTAAAGGGCTATTTGGAGACCCCCAGTTTTATGGGCTGGCTGGGGTCCATCCAGTTCACTTGGTAGCAGAGATTAGATGGTTAAGATTAGATAAGACACCCACTGACCGTCGACATAAGTAACTTCGGGTCCTCTGCAATCTCATAAGTCCTTTTCCATCGGCTGAAAGAACGAGAAGTTCCCTGTAGATAGTGGCTAGTTTAATTAAAAACCCTGCAGGTTAGGTCTGAAGGAACCTTTGCTTTCTCCCAAGAACCCCTTCCCACTTCTACGAGCAGCTGATCGGATGAGCAGCACGGAAAGGCGGTAACGAAGGCGGTGATCCCGAGCGTCCGGAGAGGAAAAACATGCAAACAATGAGTGAAAAAAGACTGAATGCTTTGGCAAAAAGTTTCATGCGTTAAAACAAGTGAAGGGAAGGTAACTGAGGGAGGTGGGACAAAAATAACGTCCAAGTAAAAGTATAATATATATAAGTGGAAAATATTGAGTCAAGGGTGGCTGAGCAATAGAGAGAGATACCAGGAGTGACCGAGGTAGTGTTATGCTCACCTGGTTTCTGCGGAGGCGTTGGGGCATGGTTGCAGCCCTCCCGGGGGTGAGGTTGCTTGGGTCCGACTTCGCCCTCTGCTCTTATGTGGCGACTGGTGGTAATAGGTGATGCTGCTCGGGACTGCTCCTGTGTGGAGAATAGGGGGCATGAGTATGCCAGCCTGTGCACCTGATCCCCTTACAGACCCCTTCTCCCAAACCGTGGTACCCGTGGGATGCGTTGTTCCTGGAAAGCTCACCTGTTGATTAGTTTTGTCGAGCACTCCGTCCCGCTGCTTCTGGCAGGGGCACTTGTATAATCTGGACTGAGTTCCTTCACTGGTCCCTTGCACGTGGTAGTCCAGTCCTGCTGTGACTAAGCCACTATACTTCAGGTAAGTGTTCCTGTTTGCCTTTGTCTTTCCTCATCTGTTTTTCTTGTATTGTAAAGTTTGTTGTCTTGTATTACTGTTCGTTACAATTTTGATGTTTGTTCTTTTGCTTTCTTCCCTTGCAGGTGATGTTGCCAGCCGGGCAAAAGCTGCGAAGCGCGAGGTGACAGCCGGAGGGAATGAGGAACAAAGCTGCAGCGGTACAGTAGCTGGTAAGTTGTTAACTAGGGGGCGCATGCGGTTCAAATGCAGTGCGGCCCTAGGACGGATGTTCTCACCTTGTCTTTCTTCTTCTTCACATGGTCCGTATTAGTGGATAGGGAGTGCGGTGCTGTGGTGTCAGGATCAAGATCACTGGATGTCAGGAGATGAGTCTGCAGATGAAGCGATGAAGCACCGGTTTTCTGGAGGTGAGTATGCAGGAGAACGCTTGGTTTCCAAAGGTGAGTAAACTGGTCCAAGCGGCGGTGAGCGTCACGTTGCACGCAAGTGCACAGTAACACAAAGCACTGGCCTTAAGGATGGAGCAGCTTATGAAGCTGAGCTTCTGAAGCCACGTCCACCAGGTTCAGCCTGCCTGCCACACCAAATGAGTCAGCACATGAAGACCAGGCCTAGGGAGCCACACCCGATGAGTCAGCACATGAGGTTGTTCTCTGGAATAAAGGCTTTCAGCTCCTGGAGAGTTCTTGTAAAATAAAAGCACTCCTGCACTGAAATAAAGTAAAAGCACTCCTGCACTGAAATAAAGTGATCCTGCTCACATCTCTATATGAGCCTGGCACCCCTGTGTTTAAAGGTCCCAAAGGGACATAAGTGAGTCAAGTCACCCATTGCCCCCATCACTAAATGGTGTGGTTTTTGTGTTCTGGGGCCTGTGGCCATGACAGGTAGAGAGTATACGCCCAGTTCTTAGATTTTAAAGAATGCTAGCAGAAGCCCTTATCTAGAGTCCTGAATTGATAGGATGACGTAGGAGACCAGAAGGGTTAAAGACTTTCTGAAAGAAATAGGCTGAAGTTCCCTCGTGGTGCAGAAATTAGGGGTAAGATGCATCTGATGAAGCAGATGGCATGGGATTTGTCTAGCCGGCCAGAGTCTGTCTTGTCTGTTTTATGTTTTTTTCTTCTATGACGTCAGAAGGTAAAAACCTTTTTTTAAAATAGCATGAAAATTGCACGATTGTAATAATATGATGTTGCATGGCATGTATTGATGGTTGTAGTTAACAAAAGTAAAAGTGAAATTATTGTTGGAAAAGAAGAAAAAAATGGGATTGGAGCTTGCGACGATTGGTGCTCACTCATATCATTAATATTGTTTGTGAAACGTGAAGCATAATAAAGTATTATACATAGATAAGATAAACAGGTTAAGCATGGAATACATTACCCTATTGGCACACATGTTGAAACAGCTGCCGAAACATGCACCTAAGCTTAAACAGTACAGTGCAGAATGGGTTAAAGGGACTG
The DNA here is from genome assembly GCF_040938575.1 of Ambystoma mexicanum. NCBI lineage: Eukaryota > Metazoa > Chordata > Amphibia > Caudata > Ambystomatidae > Ambystoma > Ambystoma mexicanum. The sequence continues at coordinate 359,350,034 of NC_090928.1, forward strand.
CAGCCAAAATGTTTATGCCATGGCCCCAAGGAGGATCTTTATCTAAAACAGTCCTACAGCACATGATGACATATTTGCACGCCACATACATGGGCAAGAAGCTAGACAAACGCCTAGCTAGTTTAGAACTTTGAAAGATGTACCAAAAATAAAAGGAGGAGGAGCCACCGTTAGATTGGATACTGAATATATGCACAGAGTGGGGTAAAGAGCCTTCTGCGCCACCTGTCCCGTCTGAAATGGAGAGCAAAGCTAGTAAAGAGGAATGATTATACGTGTTGAGAGAATTAAAAGCAGCCATGGAATATAGCAACCTGTCATATGAGTCACCTACGCAAAGTAGTGTTGAAAGCCTAGAGAAAGACAGAGACAGAGATTTTACCTCGAAAGTCCTGAAGGACAAGGAGAGGGGCGGAAAGAAAAAAGGAGACCAAACACAAGCAAGTACATCTCTAGATACGGGAAAAGAGGGAAAGAGATGGCAAGGAGATGAGGATAGGACTGATGAGATGGCATTCCCACAGAACAAATGAATGGGAGGTCAGATTTTATTGAAACTCGATGCTAAAGGCATTAAGGATATGAGACAAAAAGGAGAATGGGATAAATTAGAAAGAAGGGAAAAGGAAAATCGATCAAGAGACGAAGGGGCTAAAAAAAAAAGGATAGACAGACATGAGAGCAGTTATATCGTGATGAAAGGTCAGAAAACAGGAAAAGGCAGAAGAGCAAAGAAAACGCAATCATAAGCAGAGAACAGCTGACGATTGAGATAGAATAGAAGAAAGGAGAATAGAAGAAGAACAAAAGATACGGGAGAAGAGAATAAAAAGACGAAGGGATGAGGAAATGCGAAGGGCAAATGAACGAAGAGAAGCGAGGAGACAAGAAGAAGATAGGGTCATAGAGGAAGTGAGATAGCGTAGAGAGTATGATGATGACATAGAACGTAAGCTAAGACAGTGAGCACGGGATCTTGAATATCTGGAAAGAGAGGTTAAAAAACCCTATCCAATTGTAGGTTGGGAAGATTTTCGAATCATTCTTCCCTGAGTATGATTCAGTACCAGGCACGTCTTGGGCAAATATCGAAGATGACTTCGACACCAGAAGCATCAGAGAGATGATCGATAAAATATACAATGAGATGGGGCTAGAAAAGGTACCCTAAAGGGAAGGAGAGGATGAGCGTCTTGAGAGCACTCAGTTGTTCGATACTGAGGATGCCTCCCAAAGTAGCAGAAATTGAGAGCTGTCATTAGATAGGCTGACTCTAACCAGGAATGAGGAGGACAAGAGAAGTTGCACGAGTTGGGCCCAAACAATCTCAGATGCAGAAAGAGAAGAATGTGAAGAAAGAGAATACGAGAGAAGATGTAAAAAACGCTTTTCTAGGGGAAAGGAAATAAGATGGTCAGATTCTAGTGGGTCTGAACCTAAGACATCTGAGTCAGCCACACAATCAGACTGTCATGAATGAGTGTCGATGGTCAGAGGTGGGTGTCTCCACCACCCTATGTGAGCAGACTAAGGACATTGCCAGGTAGACGGCGAGGCAGGAATATTACCCCTGCGGTTATGATGAGAGAGGAAAAGCAGTGTCATGTATCACAGTTCCCTTTACTAGAAAAAGGAGGAACGAGGCCACAATATATACCCTGGCCTCACATGGACAGAGAAAACTTGAAAAATAAGCTCCCAATGTTGACATCGGGAGCCGGAAAATGGATACATGAGTTAGAAAAAATGATAGGAGGGAAGACACTAGCTGTAGGGGATATTAAGGGTCTTTTAATTGACATACTTGGTCATAGAGCTGACGATGTGTGGACATGGGCAGGTTACCCTGGAGTGACTAGAGTTAATACCGAGCATTACGGAGCGATATTTAACAATTACAGAACCACGGTATGGAAAGTGCTGTGAGTGATATACCAGGACACTTCTGATATGGGAGCTATAATGACATGCAAGATGATGAACCTTTGCTTTACATTCAGAATTTCCAAGATGCCTGGGTGCTGGAAACTCATGAATCTTGGGGGAAGTCTATACCCGTGTTTTACCATATATTCTGCCAAGGACTGCCAGAACAAGTACATAAGCAGCTCACGAAATTGGTAGGGATTGAGGCTAAGCCATGGTCTGAAATACAGTTGACCATCACGCACTATTGCAGGCTGCTGCAAGAGAAGAATCGAAAAAAAGATGCTGCACGAAAAGGTGAAGAGGCTAAATTGGTGCAGAAAAATGTATCGAAGTATGCCATTGAGGGGGCAATGATAACTAACACTTGCAACAGATCCATAATCAAAGGCAGTTTGATCAAAACAATAACGGGCTCTACCCAAGGGGAAGAGGCTTTCGAGGAAGAGGATAGCAGAGTAATCAGGGAGGTTTTCAAAACAATCAAGGAGGGTTTCAAAATATGCAAAGCGGAAACCAGGGTATGCAAAATGGGCAAATAATCAGACCCCCGCCAATATGTTGGACGTGTGGAAGGACAGGGCATCTAGCACGCACATGTAGAAGTTAAGGCATGGTGTAAAATGACCAATTCACAAGTGAAGCGATTGTGAATCCATCTGAGTTCTCGCAACAGGGTGGAAACGGAGTTGTGCAGAATCACACGGTGCAGCAGCAAGCGCCGGGAGTACAGCAAGGTTTGCAACCCAGAATGTGACACATTTTCCACAGAGACAGTCTCAACAGTCGCCAATGCAACTGTCACAAACAACAGGTACAGGACAGATACTGAATTCAGGAATGAGAAATACCAGAAGTGACGGGGGAAATCCGATCACTCAGAATGGGACAAGATTATATATGGACTAGGACAGCTCACTGGGAAACCTGATGTGTTCTTTCCTATCAGTGACACCGAACCCTCACGTGGAACCAAGGGTAGATGTATGTATAGGGGATAAAGAATATTCTTTCTTAGTTGACACAGGTGCGACACGCTCGTGTATATGCAAAGGCAAGTTTTTCCTTGTCCGGCGATGCTATAAATACTCAGGGCTTCACAGGAGCAACAAGTCGTGTTCCTTTTACAAAAGAAATCCCAGTTTCCATAGGAGAATGTGACATGAATGTGCCACTGCTATATTCAAGGCAAACCCTGTTGAATATATTGGGACGAGACCTAATGACAAAGTTAAACATGACAATCTCGTTCACAGAAAAGGGCATAGTATGTTCAACTCCAGGAATGCATTATTTTCACATATGTCAAATGATTAGAGCATACGCAGGACACATGGCTATGAGAGCTATTCCATTGGAACCAGAAATATTCGCTTATGGAGTGCGCATATTAATGTCATCACCACCAGGCCTTGCAGACAAAACCATGAGAACCCGAGATGAGTTTTTATTCAGACCAAGAATACCTATGCATGAGGAAAAGGGATGTGTGTTTCCCTTGACAATACAAGCAGCCATAGTGTGAAGAGAAATGGCCCTGCTTGAGGGTTGTGATGATGAAGGCAGACAATGGTGTGCAGTAATTGCCATTGGGGAAGGTTACAGATTGACTGACATCACTGATGATGATCTGTTCGAAGAAAAAACAAGTGAAGATGAGATGTCAGTTGAGGTTAATCTCATCTATTTGTTGAAAATGATCAACAGAGAAGTGCCTCTGAGAATGATGCTGCCACAAAAACGTCCTGAATATTTTGATGATGACATGGCAAAGGTGCCTGTCTCGGTATGGACTACAGGCCCTTATAACGTAGGCTTATTGAAAGGAGTCGGAGAAGTGAAGTTTAAATTGAAACCAGGAGCAATTTTACCAAAAGCATGACAGTATCCCGTGTCTAGGGAATCAGATGAAGGGATTTTTAAGACAATTACTGCCATGATGGTGCAGGGCATCTAAGTGACATCAGAGTCATCATGCAATACTTTGAATTACCCAGTGAAAAAAGGGAAAGGGGGTCTTGGAAGCTAGTGCAAGATATACGCCCGATAAACCAGATAGTCGAGGCCGAGTTCTCTCTAGTCCCTAACCCGTCCACGAAACTATGTAATATACCCTTTGAAGCAAGGTATTTCACGGTGATTGACTTGAAAAATTGATTTTTCCCAATCCCATTGCACAAGGACTCACACGATTTGACATTGTTTACATTCAGACAAGTTCACCTGAAAAGCACAAAGCTGCCTCAAGGGTACTGTGATTCCCCTTCAATTTTCAACAGAGTCCTGCAGATGGACTTGAGCAATATCGCATTAGAGAGTGTTGTCTTGCAATACGTGGATGACACGATTCTAATCAGCTATTGACTATACTTGCTGAGAAAGGATATAAAGTTGACAAGGAGAAGTTACAATATTGTCAACAAGAAGTGGTTTATAGGCCAGCTAATCTCACAGGAGGGGAAAAAGGTTACCCCTGAAAGAGCTGAAGCCATTACAAAGACACCAAACCACAAAATAAAACAAATGCAGTTCTCAGATTATGCAACTATGTCAGGGAATGGGTCTTTGACTACAATTCCTATACCAGACCCTTGTGACAAACCTTGAAAAAAGCATAGGCAACGAAAGAAAAAATCGTGTGGACAGAGACCATGGAAGAAGGGTTTGTCAAACTAAAAAAGTCAAACTAAAAAAGGCCATTTGCACGGCACCAGTTTTAGGGATTCCCAATTATGCAGAGGAATTCTACCCATTTTCACACACGAATGGCAGTGTTATGACAGCAGTACTCACACATAGAACCACTTTGTAGTACAAGCCCCTTGCATACTACAGTGGGAATTTAGACCCAGTATGAGGGGTCACTTCCCATGCGAACAAAGTTCAGCTGCTGCAACGTTTGCCATAGAGAAGGCTACAACCATTATAATGGGATGCCCAATTACGTTATTCGTCCAGCATGCACTATTTGCCATTTTAGAAAAACCAAAAGGCACATTGACATCTCAGAGAGCTTCTGCTTATGAAGTGGTCATATCAAATCCAACGATTAAAATAGTTCGATGCAAAATAGTGAACGCAGCTATGTTCATAGCATAGGCAGTCACTGAAGGAGAGCCAATACATGATTGCACGAACTATGAAGAATTCTATGATGAGATTCCCAGAGTGAAAGAAAATGCATTAGCTAAAGGTGAAATCGTCTTTGTTGATGGTTCTTCGAGGATCGATCAAAATGATGGACAGAGATATACAGGCGCCACTGTGTGAAAACACATGGCAAATGGGGAATGTCGAGTACTCATTAGCGCACAATTACCCTCACATTATTCAGCACAAGCTGCAGAATTATTGGCATTGATACGCACACTCGAGAGTCACGCAGACCAGGAAGGGATGGTGTGTAGTGACTTAACCTATGTGACTTCTACAGTGCACGCAGGCCTATCGCGCTGGAAATGGAGAGGCTACCTCTGAGAGGACGACACGCCAGTGCAACACGCAGCCTTATTGGACAAGCTCATTAAGGCACTACAGCTCACAGTGGGCATAGCGGTCGTGAAATGCGCCGCCCACGCGAAAGGGACAGATTTTATCTCACATGGAAATCAAGCAGCAGACACTGATGCCAAGCGTGTGGCAACCAAAGACAAAATGATCATGATTGTGGAAATAACTGATGTGCATGAGAGAATGATTGTTGCATGAATCGAGCCTGAAGGGCATAGCAATATGGCAAAAACACTGTTAGTGGAGCTCCAAGGGCAGGCACCACAGGAAGAGAAGAACCTATAGAAGCAACAAGGGTGTTCTTTAAACCCTTCCGAGAGCTTGTGGCAACAAGACAGCACTGGTAAATCGGTGATGCCTATAGCCTTATTAAAGATAGCACTGGAACAGTTACACTATCAAGCGCACATGACACAGGAGAATCTAGCAGCAATGATTGCTGAAGACTGGTTCATACCGAACTTGGCAGAACACATTGCACGTTGCATTTTTATGGTGAACTGTATAATTTGTCAGCAGTTCACGGCTGGGCATACACTAGGTGTGATTAGAGGAGTTATCCCAAGGCATAATGGGCCTTTTCAGCACTGCCATATCGATTATGTCGATATGATTCAAGTATGAAACGGGTACAGGTATCTAATTGTTGTGGTGTGTCCATTCTCTATATGGATAGAAGCTGGTCCATGTACACACCCAGACTCTACCTGTGGGGCCAAATTCTTGGTAAGGGAATTGTTTCCCAGATGGGGAGTGTGTGAAGTCATGAAGTCAGATAATGGTTCTCATTTTGTTAATACAGTGTTTGAACAGATAAGCTTGTTGCTTGGTATAAAGCACAAGTTTTCTTTGGCGTATCATCCTCAAGGGAATGGCATATGCAAAAAGCTCAATGAATTGTTAAAGGAAAGGATAGCCAAATTGAAGCTTACTCTGAAGACATTATGGCTACACTGTCTTCCACTGGCACTGTATGCACTCAGAAACCAGCCTAGTTCTGACCATCATCTCATGCTGCACGAAATTGTGACAGGCAGAAGGATGTGCACACCTTTGACACCTCAAAATAGAGCTAAATGTGATGCCCAGCCAACAGGAGGAGTGTTAGGATTGGAAATGCAAAACTGCTTGAATTGCATGACATCTTGTCTTACTGTAATTTCAGGACAGCTGCAGCGATGACAAGAAGGGTGCAGGGCAGCACAGAACACAGAAGGAGATACTACAACAGAACACGTTCCAAAATTACATGTTCCTCCAATGTTCCCTGGGGACACTGTCCTGGTGAGAATCCACACAAGAAAAAAGTGGGTTGAGCCGAGTTTCAACGATCCCTTTAAAGTGGAGGACGTTACACCCTCTGCAGTCAAGTTACAGGGAAGAAGAGCTTGGATCTTTCTGGGTGACATCGATCCATACATCGGAGAAGACCCTCTGCCCGCACCCCACCGCGTAGAGACTACAGACAACGGGAAAGAACCACAGCACGTGCAGATGCGATCCATGACGTGGAAGAAGGACGCATGACCAGCAAAGCAGAGATGAGGAACATTTTGAGCAATTTGTGGCTTAGTTTTGGACACTTCCGTTGAGCAAAATAAGGGAAAAAAGGGACATAAAAACACAGACACTCTGTGCATCCTAGTTGCAGGGTGAAGAAGAATTCCACGTATAAGTCACAAAGTAGCTTGTTGATTTTGGACTTTGGGCTGAGGCAAACTGAAGCCTTAAAAATAAAAAATAAAAGACATGCCAGATTTTGATCGAGGATACGTAAGTTGGAAGAGAATACAGTATCCTGCCTCTTCAATACAGAAGCCTTATTTGGACTCACTCATGGTGTCACGCAATAGTGACCTCACCAAAGACATTCTGATCTATTTCAAGTTAGTATTGAGGTCATACCCGTCGTTGGTTGGAAGAATCACATGCATAACAGAGTTTCTTCAAGATCCTGAAAACGAAAAGACAATAAGGAGGCTGTTCATAGTGATTCTTGAGCAGTTTCTTTTGCTTCCAGAGTACAGCGAGGACAAGACAAATGTCCCTGTCACAAGAAGATAGCAGACTAGCTAGTAATGTGTTTTTCTGCTTGATTGAACACTTTCCAGAACTTGTGGGAGACATGCCAGTGTTGATGTCCTCACTTTCATTAGAGACCCAGCGAAATCTACACAGATGAGTATGCTCCTGCATGGTATCATAATGCAGGTCGAACTTTATAATCATCAGCAGAATCACCAGAGAAGATTGTAAACTTTCCTTCGAGGGACAGATCGTGAAGGTGTTGCCAAGGACTTAATTCTTGTGTATGCTGACAAAGGAACGACATGTCGTCTGGAGTGAAACAGATAAGAGGCATTGACTGGGAACTGGTCTATTTTGAACACGCACATTAAGACCTGCTGTACTTATCGCCTCATTTGGAAATTTTGTTAACAGAAAAAGAACTGTTTCCTGAGACAAGAGACAATCTTTTACTCGGACAAAGAGGATAATCAGTCCAGAATTTGTGACCTGCGAGCAGAGGCAGCAGAATCCAGTTAAAAGTGGCAATGTTTAGCATTCATTAAAAGTTAGTTTTGCTTCCTTAGATGATCGAAATGGGAAATCAGAACAGTAATGTTGTCCTCCCTCATGAGGAGAGACGTTGATATTGGCCAAGGAACAAGTGCTGTAAACTAACTTACAAATGTATTATTTACATATGCATAGTATTCATTATCCTATTACTATCATTGACGATTAGAACTGCATTTTTGATTGGTGCACAAAGCGTTCAGGTTCCCGTGCACCCACCTAATGATGTACGCATGAAACCTACAAAGGTACCCAGACCTTACATAATCATTACAGGTCCTAGAAAGAATGACAGAGTGACTGAACTTGAGATGGATGTGATAAATAATGACACACGCACGAAACTTGGGGTAACAAATGAATTGCAACGCTGGAGACAGGGTCGGCAAAGTAAACCCGAGAAGGCGTAGAGGGAAGGTACACATACGCAAATAATGAGTACATACACACCTGGTCTAGTGTCAATAAGTTCAGAATCACATTCCAGAGAATGGGGGAAGCTTGGGCAAACAACAATGAGAAGTCTCACATCAAGAGAAGTTGAGAGACAAATGGAGAAAGCTGAACTTTTAAAGAGACAAAATACTTTAGAGAATAAGCAATCGGAGACAACACCTGCAAGCACACCTGATCCCACGAGACCTGAGATCAGCGCAGTACCCGGAGAGAAGACAAGAGCAGAAATTATGAGAGAGAGTTTCATTCCTGGTTGGGATATTGAAAGGATGAAGCAAATTGTGCAAACTCCTACAAGAATAAGCCAGCATAAGGACATGCCTGGATCATTGATGGAGATACCTCAGAATCCTCTCGCAAGAAGAAGCTATATGGATGTGTTTAAGGATGTAGTTATAGCAAACTACAGGAAGACCATAAGAATTAGAAGGAGCACACAAGAAGACAATAACGAATTGAACGATTACATATGGTACCAACACATGAAGGAAGTTGGAAGATGAACTTCAGAGGAGGAATGCTTTGTGTGTACACTCCTACCTTGCAGCATGGGGAGGTCAAAAATCTTTGTAGCTGTTGAAGTAGGTGCGCAAACAGCACACTGTCTGTCACATATAGCAATGTGCATGACCAGAGGCCAGTTCATGGGGAGGGATGCTTCAATCAAATGGGAAACTGAAGCGACTGATCCAGATGAAGATGATTATGTCCAAGACATAAAGACGGGAAACAATGGCAAAACAAAGAACATTGTGATCAGATATGAGAAGCCTGGAGTTAAAGGAGCAGAGATCGGAAGAGAACCAAAACAAAAATTTAAACGTCAAAAAGGAATCTGCAGAAGAAGCTCGAAGATGGAAGAACAGAGTCAAATGCAAATCTGGGTAACCGTGCTTTCACCAGCCGGATGGGAGAAAGGAGTAGTGATCTGCAGAGCATGGATGATTATTGGATACTATAAGGAAACCATTGAAAAGATGGTATACAAACAATTATGGCCGAGACTGGCAAGACTGCTAACAGGGGGGCGAAGACAGAGGAGGACCTTTACAGATAGTGCCATTGGAGAATTCCAAACTGTGCTTCAGAAACAATGGTACAAGAAAAATGGGGGAAAATAAGAACTGTGGATGAATCTTCGATCCTACAGGAATGATGCATGGAACAGCAGTGATCACGGATCATTATTGGGCGTGTGGATCCAAAGCATATATCAGATTGCCAAAGAATTGGGGAGGTATATGTACATTGGTGAATGTCCATTTTCCACCATTGGTGATTCCAAAAGGTGACCTGAATATTGACAGTTTCCCGAAAGCAGATGCTCACATGAGGAAGAAGAGATCTGTGGAACTGATGAGCCGAATGAAGAGAGAGAATTACTTCTCTGCCATATCAGAAGAAGCCTTTCATGCAATCCCATATGGACACAGGTTGTACAGCTTGACCTCATCAGTGTTGACGACAATCCTGATGCCAAGAGTTCAGATTGGAGCAAATACTAAATGGTTGCAGATAACCAGATGGGAGCTATTGCAGACCATCAACACAACCATAAAGGGATTCAATGCAATCAAAGAAGAGTTAAGATCGATTTGACTAATGACTCTACAGAACAGATATGTCCTAGATATGATCACAGCTAAGGATGGATGTGTTTGTGCAAAAATCAGAGAATCATGTTGCACATTTACGATCACACGATGACGAAAATGGAACCTTAACAGAAGCCATAGGTATGCTGACAAACCTACAGAATCAGATGATAGATGAAGTTGATGAAGTTGATGATGACAGTTGGTTTGGATCACTGTTTTCATGGGCTCCACAATGGATGGCAGACACATTCAAGTTCCTAGGAGCCTTGTTGGTGATGATATTGCTTGGGTTCTGTATTATCAAGATAATAATCTCTCAGTGCCAGAAAACTGCGAAAAGGGCCTTAGGGATGAAAATCATGATTGACGTCGAGTCAGGATGGAAGCATAAAGACCTGACTGATGAAGAAATAAGAGACTTTGTGAAGGCCAGTATTTATGCACCAGAAGGAACAAAGTTTTGGTATCCGAAGAAGCATAGAAAATATATGGGAAAATGGATCTATTGCAATCCAAGTGGAGAATGTCAACTAATGACATGGAACAAAGACGTGCACGTAAGAACAGCAGGATGTTTGAAAGGTGTCGTAAAGATGTGGCACCCAAAGGAACATTTCTGCAGACCTAGATGTCTAGATCCAGAGGATGACAGGAAAGTGAGTGCAAAGAAAGAAGTGAGAAAGGTTGATGAATCGCCCAGATGGGAGAGTGAAGAGGATGTGTCAGGTATCATCCGCACTCCAGTCCACCCCTTCAAAGTGCCAGGAGCCTTCACACCAAAATATGTGATGTATGGAGAACAGATAAAGCAGCAGAGAGTCGCAGTTGGGGACTGCCCAGTCCCTATTCAAATAACAGCACCTAATGAAGTACCGCCACCTAAGCAAACCTGGACAGTAAGGTACCCACTGAGGAGACCATATCTACAGACAAGACAAAATGACATTTGTAAGAATTAAATACCTGAAGAAGACAAGAAAATACTAAAGGAAGACGAATGGTGACGTCATGAGAAATTGGACTGATGCACACGTAGAAGATATAATGAGCTGAGAATACTGACAAAGAGACGAGATACCATGGATGAGTGACATCCTGAGCATAAAATGAATAAATTGATGTCAAGATGCAGAAACGTATGCCATATGCACAATGAAGATATTAAGTTAGTTTAAACATGTACAGATGCAAGAAACCGCAAGAAGCAAAGAAATTGTGAAGCTTGCTTATGCTTAGTAGTAAAATAGATTGTGGCAAGCGCCAACTATACATATATCTACCTCAAAAGCACTTTATAGATGAGTGAAAATCCACTACGCACATGAGCAGAATTGAACAGAGGTTACTAAAGGTCTCAAGAGGAGAATGCCGCAGAAAACAAATCAAGAATTAAGATGGAGAAAAACCCAGCTGAAGGTAACCATGCAAAGAAGCCAAGGTCGTATCAGGCTGGAATAGGCTAGCAATGGATACAATTAAAGAGAAAAAGAACAGAGTATCTCTTTCAGCAAGGTCAAGATAAGCCACAGATGGTAGAAGACTGGTAGAATTAAATAAAAAAATGCATGAAGAAGAAAGAGGCCGATTTCACGGACAGGCAGGAAGGGATGAGACTTCCACACCTACGCATGGAGCCCTGCCGTACCCATACTCCTTAACTTTCCCAGACCAAGAAGCAGACTCAAGCCCCAATTACAAAGCATTAATTGACACACAACCACTGAGGTGATGAATGGTTGTAACATAATTGGAAGGAAGCTTGGGTGTAGATGTACTCCCTGCACCTGGCTGATTATTCTGCATGCTGCTAAGCGCAAGTGGAAAAGTATGAGTGGGATTGATGCCACCCCAATCATAGAGGACCGTGTAATCTATGGTCCTATAGAGAGTAGAGCCAATGGGACGTCGTACTTTTTGTGACGTTTACAATGGCCAGTTTGAAGGAAGGGCTTAGTTGCCACACCTGACATTGATTATCCAATCCCCTCTTCCCGTTACCCTATACAGATATAGTACCTATGTTAAAGTTACCTTCCTATAACCAATCAAGTTGCATGTTAGGTTTTTAAGATTACACGTCAATGATGATGAGTTTTTGGTATACGTATTGTGTTTTTTCTGAAATTAATTGAAGTTTCAGCGAGAAGGAAGATTGAGCAGTTGCTGATGTTCATTGAACTCCCCGTTTTCTGTACTTGTCATTAAACAGACTCCCTTTGCCAAACTATTGAGTTGTCATTATTATTTGGTGCAAGAGTATGAATCTGCATCCCCATTTATCTTGAGGGTGCTGCTGCTCATCTTAAAGGGCTGTTTGGAGACCCCCAGTTTTGCGGGCCTGCTGGGGTCCATCCAGTTCACTGCCATTTTCATAATCATTGAGTGCTCTGGTCAATGACATAGAGGAGAGTGGGTTAGGCTATTTGGCATAGTGGGACAATACAAGTGGGTGTTGATGTTATTTTGATGCATGCATCCAGGAAGTACCCTGAGCTCTGCTTATGGGTCAATTGCACGGTGTCCTGGGTAGAGAATAGAGGCATTTGTGTCCAAAGCAGAGACTTGGATGTCTGCAGTGCTAGGATGCAATGTGGGGACTTAGATATGCAAGGTAATTTTAGAGGGTAACCTTCTGGATTCTATTGGAAGAGTAACTCAAATGATTTGTTAGAGATGCCTAATTAGTGTGCATCTAGTGTGTTTGAGCATAGAGGTTGAGAACATTAGTGCTGTAAGGTTAGTGGAGGTGCCAGTGAGCATTTGAATCATCCATCTGTTATTATTATTATTATTATTATTATTATTATATTTATGGAGTGCAGATCTAGCTTTCAGAAGTATCGGAGCACTTTACAATCATAGGGGGAAGAATAAGGTTAGGGACCAGAGAAACAAGGGAGTGGCAAGCTAACAACTGGAGAGGGAGGGCAGTAGTCAGTGATGGATCTACAAGTAACTAGGGAAGGAAACAGTGGGGATCAGATTTTCCAGTCTCAAGTTAAGTGGAGAGTGGATGCTGTATGGACCTAGGTGTCAGGGAGGAGCTATTCTGTGAAGAGGAGGGTCTTGAGCTCCTTCCTGAAATGTAGAAACGAGGGGGTGAGTTGGATGTTGATGGGTTGTTCATAGCAACACCAGCAGCAAAAACAATGTACAGGGGAAAATGTTCAGTTGGGCAAACCTTGGCAATATTAAAGTGGTTCACATGGGAAGAAATGTCATCCAGCAAAATTACAGTGGGACATCTCAGAACAGTATAATGCAAGGTCGAATTGACAATGGTGAGCACGATAGTGAGGGGTGCAAAAAATCAAACGACATGCAGCAAAACCTAACACAGCCTACCGCGGCATGAAAAGGGCAAGATAAGGCATAGCAAACCTTTAGAAGTAGTATTAAAGATTGAAAAGGATGTATAAGGGAAAACAGCTTTGTCTCTTCGCACGCATTCCTACCATTTGCCTCTGCTGGCAGCTGCCATTTCTCTTTCCCATCTCTCTCTCTCCCTCTCTGTCTCTCTCTTTTTCTCTCTCTCTCTCTCTCTCTCTCTCTCTCTCTCTCTCTGCCTCTCAATCACTCAAATAGATACATTGGGCCTCATTGCTACTGTGACAGTCTGGAAATAAGGGTGCGGGTCGCACCGGACTGACACCCTTTCGGGACCACCACAGTACAACACTGCAAGGTGGAACCAAGCACAACGGTGCGCACCTGCCTGCAGAGTTTTCATGGAAGCACCGGCACTGTTAGCAACATTGCCAGTGTTTCCATCTCCCCACACCCATGGAGTCCTATGGGGCTGCATGGGATTGAGGAGTTATATTTTCTGACTCCTGATTTCCCGATCCACCAGGATTTATAATGTCCCGGTGGCACCGGGAAGTCAATTGCCAGAAAAGTGTTACGAGCCCAGCAGCAACCCGCCGGTAGCACCGGCCGGGTTACTGCTGCACTCATAATGAGGCCAATTGTGTTGTTTGTGCAACAATGATGCTGGGACTTTGCCCAACAGTGTAACATCTGTTTTGGAGGCGATTGGTGCAAGAGCTATCTCCAAAATGTCTGTCCCATGTCTCCAAAGTTACCGAAATGTCCCTCCCACAATGCACAAAGTCACAGGCCAAAAATCAATCCTCCCATAACTGGTCTTGTGATAGCTGCACAACATTTTAGAATGATGTTGAAACCCTGCAGGGGGATCTTCACAGGTAGGTTGATGAGATGAGAGGCTGGTAAGGAAAAAGGTGGAGTGTGGATTCTTCAACATGCAAATGTTGGTGCACCCACCCTTACAATATGTGGATTTGGTGGCTAAAGGAAGAGAAACATGCTTAAAATGAAACAAAGGAGATTTTGGGTAAGGGAATTCGGGGTAGAATGGCAATCTGTCCATGATGCAAACAATCTATTTGTCTTGTATTCTGAGTGGATTGTATTAACTATCCATATGATATTATGTGATTATTTAATGGAAATATTTTAATAGGAAAACCCACAAGGGTTGTGTGAAAGCTGCATTGATTTGTAGTTATATGTGAGTGTAGGAATGTTTGACGGAATGGATATGGTGAGATTTGTTGTGTATGATTTTCCATCACAAGTTTTAGAAATTGTTGTAGAGGTTTTAAATGATCCAATAAAGATATTTGTATGGCTTGATTTGAGAGTTGAGTAGAAGTGTTCTGTCAGCACACAGCAACACTGATCCAGTTCTGTTGTTGATGTTACAGTATGTTTTGATTCCGGGTCAGACTGGATCTACAATACTTCATTTGAAGTGTTTGCATTCCCGGGTGTCTTTCTTTTTCGGTTAAGCTGTCAACAATGCAATCTCATATTTGCAGTACCTCTGGGGCCTTACTAGGTACAGACATCTAGCAGTCTTCATTGGAACGTGCTGCATAAGTGATAAATGATTGAATGGTGACAAATTAACTGGTCCAGGTGTTTCCACCAGAAACAAGAACAATATTTGTTACCCACAGGCAATTAATGTGAAGCCTGCCCACATTTGGCATCTGTTAATGGCTGAATGTATTGCAATAGATTATTCAATGTTTCCCAAAAAGGAGTTTGCTTACCTCTCATTCTAGGGTTCTCCAGTTCTTAAAAAATTCCTGGATTCTCAAGCAGATATGTAGTATTTATCTAAGGTCAGAGTGCTACTTTCCAGAGACCAGGAGGGTTTTTTTAGGGGATGTTTGGGGTACAATGGTAGGAGGAGAAGACAAGGTTAATACAAGTCTGCAGTTTGATTGCTTCATTGAGTATCGCCATCATTTTTGTTGTTTTAATCAGGGTCTATTGAAAGTGTCAGACTGAGTAGGCAGAAATGGTCCACGTGAAAGGTGCAAGCACCTTGCACAAGGCCAAAGTGAGTACAGGGCACTCTGCTGGAGGTTAACATTTCCATACCAAAAGAGCGCCCTTGGCCCACTTTAACCCATACAAGAAATTGAAATGAAGAGAAGAAAAAGATTTAGGAGTGGTATCATCTGAGTCAAACCATGAAAGACATTTCTAAAGGTCAGGCCTAACAGTAGCACAGCTTTATCGTATCTATGGCACCATTCTATTATTAAGAAGTGTAACAAAATAAAACAGTCCATTTCTGTTAGTTTGGAAATGTCTGTAACAAATTTGAATTCGAATATTTTGGCAACACAAAGCATCATTGGATAACAGAGAGAGGGCTCAGTGGATATCAATTTACTGCATCCCCTATTACAGTATACAAGGCTCATCACCGCTCCAAACATGTCTATTTCTGTTTATAATGATTACAAACAGAGATTTTACCCCATAGTCTCTTTTCTTCCGAAAACAACAAAATGAATCATTCATAAAATAAATTTAAGAAGCCAATAAATATTCCACCTAAAGGTGGTGCACTACTGACTATGATATTTAAAAAATACACATTGTATGGCATTGAAAATAATGTGATCTTGCAAAGGGTCCCATAGCTCGAATTATTATCGAACATCCAAGCCAGGAGATTAGTTTCACTTGTGTTGACTATGACAACATTATAATATAAGGAAGATCAGTCCATATTTAAATAAAGAAATGGGTTCCTATCCAATTATGCAATTCTATAATATAGAAAAAAATGAAAAAATAAATATCAAGAAAATGTTAAAAAGGTGTGTTGCAGGGGGTAGTCAAATCCAACTCTCCTGACTGTTTCTCATTAGGAGGCCCCTTTTGTGTACATTTGGCAATACACAACTTTTCCAGTAAAGTCACTAGAATCAGAAATGAGATTTAACACATCCCGATACAACACCATGAACTTGGCTTGTGGACAGCACATTGTCGATCATGGGCGACACTGAGGTGAGAGTTGACGGGAGCAATTTGTTTCTCTTTAGGCATAGTAATTTGAGCAGACATCCCTTGAAGAAACAACACAGCTTATATCTGGGCAACAGATGCTTTAAGCCTCATTACAAGTATGGCTGTCTGTAAATAAGGGTGCCGGTAGCAACGTACCGGCACCCTTTCTGGACTGCCGTACTATGTTAATGCCGGCAGGGGCACAGATCCCTGGCAGGTCTGACCTGCGGGGAAATCCTGCCTCTACTGGCAAGTCTTTCACAGATGCACCAGCACCATTAGCAACGGTGCCAGTGTTTCCGTGTCCCAATTCCCGTGGAGTCCTATGTAATATCCCGGTGGCATTGGGATCTCAGGCGCCGGAAACTGTGTTAGAGTCCGGGGGCAGCACGCCAGTAGCACCACTGCCGGGCTTGTAATGAGCTCTTTGTGTGTCTGCCAATTTTAAAAATGTCGATGACAAGTCCTGTAGCATATTCTATAAAGACTCTTTGGTTTTTCCATATTAAAGATGGCAAGATTCTTGTTTCATATTTAAATACATGTCTTCTTCCAAGCTTCAATCTATCGGAATTAAGTGATGCACCACATTTAAAATGTCAAATGTTCTGCAGGCCACTTGTTGATCAGCACAACTCCACTGGGTGCCAGACAAGAATACACCATTGCGTTTAGTCTTTTGCTAATTGAAATTAAGCTCTTTGGTGACAACAATGAGAAGAAAACAATACATTCAACAATCAACTTTTAGTAACTTACCGCCTCAATCAAAGCGCTGCTGTTGTGGTTTTGATCATGCTTCAAGCAAACTCTACCAATCTTGTAACTTGAACCTGTGACTTGGGGGAATGTGGTAGGTGGCATATTTGCATCGAATAAAGATTAGCTCTTTCTTTGGAGCACCATGCCCACTTACTGTTTGCTCCGGCAGATTTTATTGTTGCCTTAAAGAGAAAGCATGTTTTGGGCTAGTTTTATTTTGCTCATGTCTGATTTGGAGATTCCCTTAGGAAAATACAAAAAATGAAATTTGGTAGGTTCAATGTGTATTTCTACACAGTTATTTGCCCATCTTTAGTTGCTGTTATTGAATTCATCTGTATGTTTCCATCAGCTTTTAATAAAGTTTCTTTAACTTTTACCAGTACTTTTTCTGCTATTAGCAGCCTATGATTACCACTCCATGAAATGATAAATACACACAATTATATTCTGTGTCTGTCTAGTAAATAAGAATGACTAGTTAGGGCTCTCATTGATAAAAAAAACTATTTTTGATAATATCCCTGTTTTAGGGCATGTGATCTTATTTCAATGTGATGAGTAGTGTTGCCACACCTGTAGTGTAGCTTAATGTACCTAGCATACAAATGTATGGCAATTCGGTGCTCTTGGTTATTCATGTAGTCATCGCTGTCCTTCCATAGTGGTTCTGGAATGGCTAGTTTTTGTAAAGTATATCAAATATCCATAATTTTATATCCGCAGATTATGTAGCATTAACGCTTAATTTCTTTAGTATCTGTGCTGGTCCCTTTTACGGTTGTAGCTACAAATCTCACTTAGTTGAGTAGGGTTCCCTGCATCCCTTGTGTGCAGTGACTAAGTTTTAACTAACATGATCATTGGAGTCTCTGTCCCTGTCTCATTTTTGTCTTTATATATTATGTTTTCATTATTATACTTATGCTCTTTTTTGTATCATTTATATTTTAAATGTGTAAGCATTGCATTCTGACAGTTTATGCTTTTTGTACATATTAGATGTGGTGTCTGTCTGTAGTTTCTGTTTAGAATCGACTATTACTTTTCTTTTATAAATGGTTTATCTTTGTTAAAAAATATCAAGTGTTTTTTTCTCTATAGTTTTCTGTATATGAAGTATCTGCTGATATGCGTTTGACATTAAAAGGATTTGGCATATGTTTGCAATTAGCTTAATTAATGTGTTTCTATTTGGAATGCAGTTATTTAATACCCATTGATAATTATTGTTATTTTTGTTTGCAAAAGGCACAACACTGGGTATTATTGCTGGTTGCTGATGGAATCACCAGCAATGCTGAAGAAGCTGAACTCCAGTACACCTCCTTCACTAGTAATGGAATCCAGATCCCGGTCTCTGCTTCAGTGAAAACGCTTGGTGTTCATTTGATGCCACCCTCGCTCTCACGCAACAAGTGAACTCAATCGCATCTTACGCTGCTTACACAACCAAACTGATTAATGCTGGCAGACAATTCCTCACAACCACCAGTTACCTCACGATTGCCCAAGCAGTCATGGCTGCAAGGCTCGATTACTGCAATGCCCTCTTTGCAGGCACCTCTAAACAGAATATCTGCAAACTGCAGGTAATCCAAAACAATGTCCTACATTCAGCACTCAACATATCAAAAAAATATCACATCTCAGCAGCAAAGAGGGAGGCCCATTGACTACCCATTCGCGAAAGAATTACCTTTAAAATGCTCTCTATCACACACAAATGCCTTCCTAACTCAGCTCCTGCGTACCTGGCACACACAATTGTGAGAGCCAATACCATCAGACCAGCAAAGTCAATCCACTCACACTGCCTTGCACTACTGAAATTTAAATGAGCCAGAGGATAGACTGAAAAACATACTATGCAGTGAACCAGTATTAAAGGCAGCTGATTTCAATCGACCCTTTGTCTTACAAACCAATGCTTCCTGTATTGGCTGAGGGGCAGTGTTATCTCAGTTACATGATTGAAAAGAACATCCAATCCTATATTTAAGTCCAAAATGTTTTGATCGGGAGAAGAATTATGCCATTCTAGAATTGGAGCCTCTTGCAATCAAATGGGCTATGAACCATTTAAAGTATTGTCTAACAGGAAGTTTAATTTGGTCACAAACCATGCCCATTAAAATGGTTAAACTAAAGCAAGGACTCCAACACTAGGCTCATGCGCTGGTTGCTAGATCTACAATCTTGTTGCTTCCTTGTGGAACATCGGAATAGTAAGGAACACAGGAATGTTGATTTCCTTTCCCGATTCCCCTTGGAAGTTGAAGAAACCAGCAGCATTAGGGGAAGAGTATGTGGAGAATCCGGTGGGATTTCCCCCAGAAACCTGGTCTGGGACACTTCTCATGAGGCCAGGGAAAGGCAGGTGCTCTTTGATCATAAACCTGGGGGCGGTGCACTGCGGGAAGATCACGTGGGGGTGGGGGATCAGCCCAGGATCACTTTTAATTTTTCCTGTAACTCTTCCCTTTTTATGGCCTTTTGCCATTCCATAGAAGTGGAATGGAATCTTTCTAGCTCAAACTACAAGTCCCAGAATTCCTCAGGGACTGTGAACAAGAAGAGGGTTAAAGAGGCAGATAGGAGTCAAAGTCAGGCAGGCAAGCCTAATGACTCTAAACAAGGCAGGCGATTAATCCTAAGGGCCTGCACCTGAATCTAATCAGTCACACTTCCTGATTAGATTCAGGTGCAGGCCCAAGTGCTAGGACATCACTGTATTCAATAGTGATGGAGTGATTGCATACTCATGTGTGTACCATACGAGAGAAACATTTGTAAATCCAATTCTTTGATTACATATGGTAAATGTACCTCTCTTGACAGCTGCATCACATGTTTTTTAAATAAAGAAGAACTTTAAGTAAATCCCCATCTTTTCATAAAACAATATTCTAAAATTGGAAGGTGTTGTTTTGTTCTCTGTGTCTGCACATAACAAACACGCTGTGAATCTGGGCGAGGCACACAGTCTGAACGCAGTTGCAGGGATAGGACCACTCCTGGCGAGGTCATTTTGAATATGGGAGCCCTTTGATCCCCCTAAACACGGATCAGGTGACCTTTGGGACCCACAGGGAGGGGCTGGGTATACACCCGCTCTCGTGGTGCGAGGCTCCCACTCCCACTCCCAGAGCGATATTTGGGAATTTAATTATATCAATGATGTGTGACTCACACGTCTAGTGGGGTACCGGAAATACGAGGCTGATAAGTGCAATTGGTCACAGAAGAGCCATGCTGCTAGTTTTTCCACTGTACACGCATAATGTTTCTGTTTTGAGGGGCCCTATACCGCTGGGCTCACAAACACTTTTTGTGTACCATTAGGTGACTCAATTTTGAGGGGACTGGGGTCAGCGCAGATTCCACGTGCAACACTCAGTTAAGCATGGTAAGTTTCCCCAGTGGCGATTCTGTTTGTCATTGTTTGAGAGGCCCCATAACGTTGGGTTTATACAACATTTTGTGTATCATGAGATGAAAGTGTATTAAAAGCACCCCACTATCGAATCCATTTTCAGGGGACCGGGACCACGCTGCCCGAAAGCCTAATCTAATAATCATGAAATATTGGGTCTTTTCACATCCGGCTTCGCCCTGATCATTTCTTCGATATATACAAATGCACTATGCATTAGCCTGCCTAGAATTTGTGGCGGTTAAGCAGAGATGAAGTTCCAGAAAACCACCCTGCGCTACCATCAAAACCCTTTTGGCATGGTTCATGATACACTGCAAGTATAGGCTGGGTATGCTGGGCAGATGAATCCAGGGGTGAAGCAGTACCAGGCATCTGGGCCTCTCACGAAGATGTGTCATTGAATCAATAGCCTTGAATCTGAGGTCGAACTATGGGCTAATTTGTCAGGGTCGTCCATCCAAGGAGAACCCTTCGGACATGTTTCTTGAGTTCATTTGGTCAATCAGAGATGCGTAATCTACTAAAGGAAAGTTGACACTCTATAAAATACTGACATCACTTCCCTTTTCTTTATTGGTCTTGTTATGCTTTGAGGGAAGGTGTACACAGGGCACATTCACAGCTAGAAAGTCTTTGGATGGTTTTGCGACTGATTTGAGCAGAGTTTGTATGGTTTTTTGAGTGAAGATTCTCGTCAGTTTGTCTCTGGTGTGTTTCTGTTGCCAGTTGTTGTTCCTCGCTGTTTGTTCAGTGGGTTGTTATAGTGTTAGTTTCCCCATATAAAAAGGGGAATACAAAATGTTGCCCTTTGCTTTTTTGCATTTTCCCTTTTGTTTCCCCATGAAAAATGTCTAAAAAAATAAATTACATTTCCCCACTTAACTCCGGTTCTTAACAACAGCAAAAAACATTTTCCAGTTTCCCCATGTGTGTTTTTTGTTGTCTCGTCTCCCCACGTGCTGCTGTGTTTATTAAGTTAGTTTGTTGTGAAGGGTTTTTTGTTTTAGTACAAGGATTTCTTTGCCTGGTTTTTTGGTTGTTCCTGTTTCTCAGAATGTTTTCAGACATTCGGCTTATCTGAGATTGTTTGATTTCGCTCAGTTCTCTAGCTTGTGGCTCTCTCGAGGCATGGCTGCAAATCTGATTGGAAAAAAAGAAGCAGTTGGAAGAGGAGGCGGAGCAAAATCAGTATTTCCCCTCCCATGAGGCAAAGGATTCCCCCCTGATATATGAAGAGAGGGAATCTCGTGCTATTCACTGGCACTGGTTCACAAGCCCAGGCCATTAAGTAGCAAATATCCTCCAGTTTGGCAGGGGAGTCTGAGGCATTGGGGGCCTTGGGAGAAAGAGTGGTCAACGAGGCAGGGCCAAGAACAGAGGCCCTGACTTTGAGAGAAGCAGGTGAGACACAGCAACTAGTGGATGATCCATTTCTGGCAGAGGAGTATGGGCCTCTTGTGGATTCTCCCACAGAGGCAGGATCTTTTCTTTGGATACTCCAATGGAAGCACGGCCTGTAGGTGAGTAGGAAAACATGTCCCAGAAGTAGGAAGGAGGGGCCAAGATGTCTCCTGTCTGAATGAGTGATATTGAGGAGGGCATGGTCTTCAGCCAGAAGGGAGACAGTGCTAAGAATAAGGGGAAGGTCCATTAAAAGGAGCCTATGGTGAGTACAATCCTGTGGAATATCTGCATCAGGGGTGGAGACCGACCTGAGAGAGATGAGGATGTAGAGGTAGAGGAAGGGGACAAGGAGGTGTTGGAGGATAGGACTTTCCCCAGTGCCTGCCATTGTGGAGGGGCAATCCTGCCACAGGTGGAGCCCCAGGGAACAGCAACCTGTTTCCCCTAACCAGCCTTCATGGGCC
Source organism: Ambystoma mexicanum (assembly GCF_040938575.1). Lineage (NCBI taxonomy): Eukaryota > Metazoa > Chordata > Amphibia > Caudata > Ambystomatidae > Ambystoma > Ambystoma mexicanum. The sequence continues at coordinate 359,372,512 of NC_090928.1, forward strand.
TGGAACTAATTTGCCTTGCCATCAGGTAAATCCTTTAGGGTACAGGGGTCTGAATTCTTATGCATGGTGTAACCTGTAAAATAGCCTGAAAACCTAATTGGTGGATGTGCGCTATGAGAGAGCCTAAGAGCAGTTGATAAGTGGTGCATGTGATCGTGGTTAGTGAAGCCAATGGCCTCGCTAAGTCAACAACTTGTCAGGAACTTTCGTCCACAGCTTCGGCTGTTTCCCAGTCACACGAAACTCAAAACAACCCTTCTTCACTTTTGGTGACTGTTTTTTGCCAGGTAACACATCAACATCCTCATCCGAGCTGGTGTGTAGTACATGGGTAGATATTTTTCTGTTATGCCAGGCAATGAGCTGACAGTACAATTTTATAAATGTTAATTGTTCAGTATGCATCATTGCACAGTTTCTCTTGTAATTAAAGGCAATAGCTGTGGCCACACTCAAAATGGTCTCTGACTGCACACTTGCAGGGAGGTGGGCAGCTTAAAAATACATCAGCAACTTATAAAAGTGCCCCTGGCCAAATGGACTCCAGTAGAAAGGCATGCAGAATATCATTGCTACTGATGCTAATGGGGTGTTTGTTCCTTTTGATGACCTGTCAGTTTTCAATATGCCCGACACTGCAGAATGTGTCCCACAGCATCTCCTCCTTGTAACATGTGCCAACACTGCTCAGAATGCTTGTCAGTGATGTACTGGATGTTATGCCTTTAATCTTGAGCTTGACATTTATGGTGTAGTTGGTTGTTGTTCTTTCTGCTCTCTGAATGGTTTCTCCAATTTTTGCTGTAAGAACTGCAGTAAAGAATCCTTGCACATTTTCTATGTCTCCTCCATGTGATATTTGCATAGGATCCTCTTCCCCCAACACGTATGAAGGAAACCTGGCTGCTTTTACCATGAACATAAAGGAAGTCAGCAAGTACTCAATGTTACCTTTATATCCAACTAACCACAGAGTGCAACACAAGTTTGAAATCAGGCCCCTCCTCAAATGTGCCACATCAGAATCACCTGCCAAGACATGGGAACTCTCCATGCTGGTCTAGTTTAGCTCAAACAGGTACACTAGAAGGACAACTTAACTGCGGGACGCATGTGATAGCTACCCTCTGTGTGGTCTCCTACAAATGTCATCACACAGAGCAAACATTAGAAAGCATCTGCACCAGAGTGGAAAATGCCCATCCTGGTCTCTGCCCTGAGTGCTGCAGTAATCTGTGATGGCATTGCACTGTTCACATAGCTGCTCCAATATGTGCACATCGGAGTTCCAACAAGTGGCCTCTGAAGTCTCCAAGTTGTGCACTCATGTCTTGTGGTGCACCTGAAGTTGGTGCAGTGTCTCTTTGGCATGGTAAGCCCTGCAGACATTGAAGCAGATCTTCTGTGACACAGCAACAACTTCTCTCCCACTCACAATTGCTGATAAAGCTTGTGACCACAAGTTTAAAGGCACTCATAAAGCAAGGGATGTTCCTTGCCAATTACAAAAAGCAGAAATCAAATTTGATCCAATGTCAGATACAACAAAGCCCAAAAACCGTTAAGAGAGCTCAGCCGGTTGAGCGTTCGCTGCTCTGATCTATGTATGATCTTCAGGTCGCAGGTTTGAATCGCGGCAAGACAAACTCAACCTTTCATCATTCCAATGTCGATAAATGAGCACCAACTGCGGTTGGGATGATTAATGTATGTAAATATGTTCTTAGGGATATGCGCTATATAAATAACAAATACAATTATGAGGACTTAACCACCTCCTCTCCCGTCTCCCAGATGTCATCTCCCCTGTGGCTTCTGACATGAAATGCTTGCATACGCAATGCTGCATCCTGCAGAACTGTATACACTTGCTGCTCCCTGGCATTTTTCCAGGATCCCACTTGGTTGGTATAGGAAGGAAGGACTGCCTGTGACTGCCATGTAATTAATGCTCTGACCATGATCCACCTGTCCTTGGCAATGTGGACTTTTTGTCCCACAGACTGATGTAGCACTGGCCCCACGGTAGCAATAACCTGAATGTATAATTTCAGTACCGTCTAGCAAAAGAAAAAACACTTGTGGGTACTTCCCACTATTGATCGACCTTCTGCATAAACGGCTGGAATGCTGGATTTGCCACATAAAAAGTAGGACAAGAGGTCTATTGCCAATATTATAGCAAGGTTGCAATGAAGCCAACACTGTCTGTCATGTGAATTGTGATCTTTTGAGACCACACTCAAATGCTTCCACCACTCTGGCCTGAGACAATGGAGGAACATTGCTGCTATTCTTCGTTGGTGTATGGGGTAGAGATAAGAGTGTGTGTGAACTGGTGGTGGCATGATGCCTATTTAATGGTACAGGGAGGGAGGCACTTCATATAGGTTGACATCTTCCCATATCTTTGCATGGTGCCAATGCATTTGGGATGACATTGATGTGATGCCCTTGTTGTTCCTTCCTTTACTTTGGTACAATGCTTTCCAGCAGTGTGTGAATTGGTTAAATTGTGTTTCTATTTAAACAGTGTGAAGTACTGCCACACTTTTGACTTTCCCAGCTTTATGTACACCTGGTTTTCAGTGGTTACCCCAACATGGTCGTGCCACTCTCTCAGCTTTGGATGTATACTTTTGGGTATCAACACATTCATCAACTTCAAGACCAACAGTGTACTGTTCTTATGTTCATGGGATTTAGATTTCATAGCGATCCCGATATGGGCTTGGTCATTACTTCATAATGGCATGGATACCCCCAAACTCGGGTCCGGGTCCCGCAAAAGGCGATTTACCGGGCCATTCTGACCTTGGAGGGCCCGGTAATTCCCTTTCGCGGGACCCGGACCCGGTACGTCCCCATTCCCATTCGAGCCCCCATAGGGCTCAATGGGAATGGGGAGGATGCTACCATCCTGGTCTGCTCGCGGGTGCCGCTCTGCACGCCTGGTCTAACCAGGCGTGCAGAGCACCCCCCGCGAGCAAACTCGTAATGTTGCGGCATGGCAACAACGGCGACGATAGCACTACCGGCGCCATTGTTGTCTTACCACAACATTCGTAATGAGGCCCAATGTGTCAGGCATGCAGTCCCTTTATCAATAACTGCAATTCTTCAGGTAAGTCAGTTTCACTTTGCTTTGGTTACCGGCCATGTTCTCTATGCTAATCAGAGACATACAACCATGCGTCACCAAAGTATTACTGCTCCATGAGAAAGAAAGGCATTCATCACACGCAAGCAGTTCTGATACGCACATGCTGCTTTCTCATTATTAAAAGGCTTCCCACTTCTATGGTTGATTGTCAGTCGCTCATAACTTGAAGCGAGTACAATTGAATGCTGGCTACAGTTACCTGTAAGGAACGTCTCCTTCTTACGAGTACAGTGCTTCTTTTTCTGACTCCCAATAATAAAGGTTGCGGGCTGCGGTGGCTTCCCAACCTTGCTGCTTCTCCTGCTACTACTATGGGCACTCCTGGGATCCACACCCCTCCGCTGCAGGTGTGTCTGCGATCAGGCCTCATTAAGGGTGAGCTTCCCACTCTCCATTTTCCCCTCAGCTGTAATCTGAACATGGGCCTTAGGAACAACTGCAACTTCAGCTTTACACACACAACAGTGAGGTGCACCTGGAAAGACTGCCTTCTGCTTTATTTTTCTCCAATGCTGCCACAGCTCATCAGGTATTGTGAGCACCGGATCAGCTCAGAGTTTGCAATTGTAATGTGCCCATCTACTCCAATGTCCCTGTTGTGGTCACACTTCCTACTGTTCTGCTGGCTAAGTGCTCTGCTTACTCTGCTTCTACACCTTCCAACCTTCCAGCTCTTGCCCCAGCTTCGTTCTGATGCTTCTCTCTCAGGCAGCCCTTTATGCTACTCAGGTGGGCTGATTAGATTCAGGTGCAGGGGGGGTGCGGGGGGAGTTACCTCGAAACATGTAGAACTGTATGGACATAACACATTCATTTCCAGTTAGCACATGGAAGTAAATATTGACCGCTTTTCAGCCAATCAGAATCTTTGGAATGCAATGAATAACTATTGGTATTAACTGCTTTTCAGACATTCTGACTTCAAAAGCCATCAAGGAAATAACAGAGAGCATTTTACAACATTCAAGAAACAGCAATGCAATTTCCCAGCCAGATTTCTTTTAACAAGATGTTCCAACTTAATTTAAGCAAAAACATGGAACAATGTTTTCAATTTTGTCACGAAAAACCATTCACTTTAAGATTGCGACTAAAGCAAGCTCATTCTATAACTGTTCGAGTTCAAACATGGGCCCAATTCAACTTATTATTTTAAAAAAAATCGAGTTATTTAAAAATTACAAAATAAAACCAAATTCAATTTGCTAAAACAATTTGTGCACTTTACTCTTTATTAATCTAACATGTTTTACTTCATCCACACACCCCAAAACATGGATTGCTACTAGAACTATGCACTAATAGCCTTATAGACTTTGGCAGGGGTAATCATCACGTGATATAATGTTCCTTTCTCAACGTATGACCTCGACTTAGTCTCTGGCCATATCTTGGGTGCAGGTCATTATCCCCCCATAATGGCCCCTACCTCGTCTATAAGGCTATAGTATTACATATCAATACAAATGAGATTGTAATCATATTTTTTTACATTAAACATTCATCGGGAGAGCATTGTATGGTCTTCCTAAAGACGTTTTGCTGAGGGAAATGTTCCTAAATCCGTTGGAGTGATTACACTTTTACACCTCTCGCTCACTGTCTTTCAGTCTATATTTTTCTCTGTCCTTACATCGCTCGCATTTCTCTTTTTCGTTTCTCTTTGTTCCTATTGCTCTCATTCTGTCCTCTCTCTCTCTCTCTCTCTCTCTCTCTCTCTCTCTCTCTCTCACTCTCTCTCTCTCTCTCATACTCTCTCTCTCTCTCTCTCTCATACACACTCTCTCTCTCTCACTCTCTCTCTCTCTCTCTCTCTCTCACACACTCTGTGTCTATTTGATTTTAAAAACAATATAAATTCAGCTGACTTGTCCTCTTCCATTGATTTTTCCAGCAGATTTCCACTCTACCTGTAAAGGGAAGCTATGCTTTCTTCCTTCATAGCCTTTGATTGATGGCTTCTTTTACTGCACAGGACAGAGTGATAGATGCATTTAGTTAGGTTCCTGCAAAATCATTAATGCCACACTCACTGGTTGGCTGCCCATGTATTGGCTAAGTAGATATCATGCATTTGTTACCCGGAACAGTAAGCTATTGGATAAGCAAACTATTAATTTTCTTTCAGGGCACATGCCAAAGCAGGAATGTGAAATACGTGGTGGGCAGATTTAGAAGAATCGGTCGTGCAGTTTGGAAACGTCTTACCAATGCCATGGTTTAGCATCAACGAATACAGTCACTTTTGATAAATTGCGCCAAAATGGTCACATTCGGATTGAAGCTCTTCAATTGCATCCTTTACTTGATGCCATTGCAAAGTTACAGTGTGAGATCATTGCGAAATCCAACTAGAATCCATCGTTTGTGTAGTTTATTTTCTCAGCTTGTGATACACCCTTTTCCTGCATGCTAATCAAACGTATTCTACAAATGCAGTTATGCCGACCACAATTAAAAGACTATATTAACGATGAATATGCTTTTCAGTTGCTTAAGACGACCTAACCAATTTTCAGTAACTTTTTCGAAAAGACTCCTCTCAGAGCCACAAACAAGCACTACATGTGGCCCGCCAGGGCACTTTGATCATACGTGAGCATAGCTTGTGCCCACTATAATTATGTCCACCGACCTTTGACACAAAAGTTCGTTCCATCTCAGAAATGAACATGCTGTACACGATTTTTAAATCCTTAGAGTCGGCAACTATTATTGCGGTTGCAAATTATGTGTATATATATATATATATATATATATATATATATATATACTGTCTGCCAAATACAAAGTTCTGTAAAAGACCACTGTTTGAATGGTAACACCAAGTTAGACTTCCAGCTGAAGGTTTGCCTATTTGTACACCCACCTATCAGTGGGTCATATAGTAAAGGGTTGAAAAGCTATTGCTGATACCCCATCTCACCATTTTACCAATGTAATGCTTGGTCATTATTGATCCATGTCTGCACTGAAAAAATGGACCGTAGTGGTAAGACAACTTACAGTACATTGGGCCTCATTCTAAGTTTGCTGGTCCGGAAACAGCGGTGCCGGTAAGCTCACTTGCACTGTTTTTTCCGGACCGGCAAACTAAGGGTTTGCCTTGCAGAGCTGCGGTGCCCGACAGGTCTGAACCTGCCGGGCACAGCGGTCATGGCAGTCAAAGCTGTCACGGCATCAGCGGCACTGTTAACAACAGCGTTGGTTCTTCTGTATCCACGCTCCTGTAGAGAATGGGGATTAACGAAATTACCGGCGCCTGACTTCTCGGCCGCCAGACTTGGAATAGCCCGGTGACTCTGGGAAGTCAGGTGCCAGTAATTATGGATCCGGCGGCAAACCGCTGGTAGCACCGGCACGGTTACTGGCGGACCCGTAATGAAGCCCATTGTCATTTTTCTGTTTCATATTGAGGTACGAATGTTACGAAAGGTATGTTAAAAAATATTTTTTAAGGTTATGTTAAAAAATATGTTTTAAATCATCACTGGTGGGTGTGGTATTTGTGGACTACTCCACGAGCATTCGAGAAATAACCCTTCCGCCAGTGCACATCTCTGAATTGGTAAGATTTTGGGAAATAGCACTTGCAGAGATGGTAACTGCTGACGGCAGTATTTCACAAAGTAAATCTGCCCAACTCGTAATGACCCTATGCAAGTTCTGTGAAGCGCAATCCCGATGGCCTGTTCAGAACCATTTGATCAAGTCACTTCGAAAATCCTTTTTAGAAACTTTGATTGGCCTTTTTAATATTAGAAGAATTGATTTAGTATACAGTGGCACAGGCGGAAAATGATTGAGATACATGGATTGCACCTACGGGCCAACTGTCAGCCAATCTCTCCTCACACTCTTCCAAATACTTGATATCACTCATATTTTCTACTAATTGTTTATGTTGGAAATCATTGACAATTAAAGTGAGCTATTTACCAATTTATTTGAAACCTCAACCACAGACCACTGGAATGAACACTAGTTATTCTCATCCATCGACTTTTAAGTATTCGCCTGCCTGATTTGACCTTTTGCAGTGCCATTTAGCAAATGGGCAAAACATTGCAGATTACCTCAAATGGGCTATTCCTAAAGATGCACATTTGAAAAGTAAGGTTGCAAGAGTGAGGCTTAACTCTACAAAGTTAGTACCATAAGATCAAATTCCCAGGATTTTTTGCCGTTTTTTGTTGTAATATTGGAATTAGGCCCATAATGCCCTTTTTGTGCTAAGCACCTGCATTTACAGGATCTACACTAGGGGGATGGGGGAGGGGTGATTCCATGTTTACAAATCCTCCCCGGACTTAGCCGGATCTACCCTGAGGATCAGAGTGTTCACTTTAGTTGTGCTACATAGGAACCCAGTTCTTGGGTCTAACCCACTGAAAGGAATAGAATGTGACTTTTTGAGTTTTCTAATGTCCCTTCCTAGGAGGTACAGGCTGCCCCAAGCTGTGTGTTGTAGCTAAAATGTAAACTTCATGTATTTTATGTGGATAAAGCTCTATCATACTGTAGGAACCAGCAAAAGGTCCCCACTTGTGTTACTTTACGTTGCTTCCCTCAACCCCTTTGTGAGATGTACCCCTAAAATGAATGTATATCCGCAACTTGCTCAGTTAAAGGACCCAGGCTAAGTGTGCCTTGTGTACCTTTGCAAGGCTTCCCTGTTTTAACCCAAACTCTTCACACTGTCAGGAAAAAGCTCAGCTCCTGGTGGTTATAGCAGAAATGGAAGTTAGTAACACCTCAGTACTTCCAAGATGGGGCCTTGCAGCTCCTACTAGCAACATGCTAGTCTTCCCCCAAGATGATGATGCTCCTGCAGGAACTCTCAGTGATGAAGACCAGCTTCACAGGTAAGCAGATGCGTTGCAACAGATGCGTTCCTTCTTTTCTGCAAGCACTTCTAAGACTCCTTGTTTCTAATCCCATTACCCTTATTAAATTATAATTATTCAATTGATTATTTTTAACACTCTCAATATCGAAGAGGTTTCTAAGCATGGACCCGTTATTCGAACCAGTGTTGCTCTGCTTCATCTTGCTTCCAAGACGAGCATGTTGCCAATGAGCTATACTTCCCTTCCCAGAATTGCTTCTCCCTATTCTTGTTCCCAGTATCCGTCCTGGTTCTCATCTACTTTTCTGCTTCTTGTTTTTGCCTTCGTTCCTGACTGAGCCCAGCTGACATCTGCTAATCCGCATCCGTGGGGTACACGCTGCTTACCAGCAACCTCCAACTCATCCACGCCAACGTGCTGTTATCCTCTACATCTGCACGGCTTCCTGAAATACTGAGCACTACGATCTCAAGCTGAAAGGGTTTTTTATTCCCCTTGAGGGTTTTCCCCAGTCTGCATCCCAGGTTTCCCTCGAGTTTCTGGGCCTCATTATAAGTTTGCCGGTCCGGAAACAACAGTGCCGGTAAGCCTATCGGCACCATTGTTTCCAGACCGGCAAACTACAGGTCTGCCTGCGGAGCTGCTGTGCCCGACAGGTCTGACCTTGCCAGCTGCAGTGGCCACAGTAGTCAGACTTTTCACAGGAGCACCAGCACCGTTGTTAACAGTGCCGGTGCTTAACGAAATTGACGGCGCTTGACTTCCCAGCCGCAGGACTTGGAATAGCCCTGTCAGGCGCCAGTAATTCATTCCGAGTCCGGGGGCAATCCGCTGGTAGCACCGGCAGGGTTACCTTCGGACTCGGAATGAGGCCCACTGTCTCAATTCAGTGCCTGGAGTGTTCCCTGTGCTTTGGATGCAATCATCCGATATGTCAACTGAAGGCCAGGTCAGTGCTTGCTACTTATTTGATACACACATGTTCAGCTCTGCTGTTCACTGTATCAAGCAGTTTATATACGTAGTTTATATTTTTATATGTGACCCACCCACAACATGTGGTTGATCTACCAGCTACGATACATGAAATTACCTTAGCAATATGAATCTCATTTGTGTAACTGTTGTGTCAATGTCTCGTGCTGTAATTTAAAAGTGAACTCAGATCTAAACTTCTGGTAGAGTGAATTATTATATTTTTGAGTCAACTTTCTACTGTTTAATGATAGATTTGTACCTTAATATTGTATTTTGTATTGTTTTAAGTGTGGACCTAGCTCGAGTGCAGCGGAGCACTGTACAAGGTGGCTGGCATCTATTGACATTAGCATAGTACTATGAGTTACTGTCTGTGCATCGGTCTGTACATCCATTGGACTTAGCCCATGGTCAGGTCTTGCTGAAAAAGCTACGTTTTGGGAGATTTGCAAAATGTATTATTCGGGAAAATCGCTTGAAGGCAGCGTAATATTTTGAAAATAAATGCATGCCCTTACGAAGCGTTTTGAGGATTTACGGTTGAAACTGCATAGCAGCCCTGTTTGTTTCTTGAAAGTTGTGCTGAGACGTGGAATAAGGGACCAGCCAGGACCTAAGCAGGAGAATAAACCCGATGTGTCAAATAAGCACACAAAGCCATTGTTTGCTTTCTAGCTATGTCAGGAGGCATACGAGGTATTACCCAGAAGGGATTTCCTAGACCACCCCCATAAGGAAATCAACCTGGTTGAGGGCAGACAGCTTAAAATATGGATTTTAGCTATCAAGCCACCAAGCTTTATCACCGCTGCCAATAAGATGTCCTCAGCCAACTTCCACTCTACACCATGAACAAAGACTACCCCCTTCAACATTAAAGGGTCAGCGCTGGCATAACAACAGCACATTTTTGATTATTTATTTTACATTTATAGCCCATGAGTGTTGGTAGTGGAGAAAGGTTTAACAGGCCCCAATGAACTGCATGGGCCTTCCAGGTCTCCTCAGGGCAGTGCAGTGCATAATATATGCCCCTGTGGAGGATGGCAGCATCATTCCCTCCATCCCAGGCACCAAATCATTTGCCCCCGGATGACATCGAACGATTATCAAGGAATTCCCGGAAAAGTTCTTCCCGAACATATGGTTCAAGTTATGCACAAGCTAGTGTGCCCACTCGTTGTGCAAAATAAACAATCAAAAGAAAGATGCTAAAAGGTGGACAATCCTAAAATAGATCAATTGTATATCAAAATATTAGGTAGCCCCACCTACTACTACAAAAGTATCACACTGACCTCTGCAAGTCTCTGCCACAACTATGTGCTTTATGAGAACTTCACAACAATACATCCATTCATTAAACAAAGATGTCAACCTGGCAAAACATAATTTCCGTAACACTTACATTTGGGTTATGGGGGTTCTATTAAGGAACACCCATTTACATTTTGATAATAAAACGCCATTTGCATTTGCATTTGATAATCAAACATCTGAACGCAGCCGTGTTACTCAGGTCTTTAACATCATCTCAGACCTTGAAAGCAAATCACCAAAACAATGTCCAAAAGTCATTAGTCAATTTTGGACGCATTCCCAATAATCTAGACATGTATTAATCAAATGACATTTAGCATCATTCACAGACAACCCCCGGATGACCTTATACCTTTCTGAGCGAATCACTGGAAAGGTTATACTCTCACCAGAGCAAATTCATATGGTTCTAATTATGCCCAAACTAGTTTGCCAACACAGACTGCATGGGCCTACGGGTCAATTGAATGTGGAACATGTAATAGGTATGTGTGAAGTTTATCACATTGCGTGCGCACACAGTTAAGGTTCCAGGTTTACTAATGGTAATTTGGTGTATGCCATTTTGTCTTTATATAGAAACAGACCACATGGCGTTTTATTTTTTATATGCATTGAAGATATTATATGTCTGAGAAGTTGATCCTATGTTTTCTTTGGCTATTGAGCTGTTAGGCAGAATCACATGCAGTACCCTTTGGGAACACCACACATAATTAAGACCACAAGTGATAGTACAGATTCACCTTTGGTACAAGCCTGTACTACACAGTAAAGTGGTAGCGATTGCTGAGCAGACAGACTTATCTCAAGAGTAAAGTGGACAGTACACAAAGGACATCAATTGCAATGTTTCAAACAAACACTGGCTCAAGGTTTCTGAGTAAAAGAATATACATTTATTTACACCATCAATAGTAAAACAGTTCACTAAGTAAAGCAGCAGAAAAACACAATCTTAATACACTACACAACACTCAATGAATTCTGGACAAGTTAAGCTCAAAATGAAGTGTGAGCAAAATGGCACTCCAGTAATTTAAAAAGGGAGGGAAAGACAAGGTTATACAAAATCAAGCAGCACCAACAAGTAAGTAGGCAGGGCAATCTATAAAAGGTTTATTACAATGAGGATTCAAATCAATAGGCCTGGGCCAATGTTAATGGTTCAGAGTCTTTGCAGAGGATCACACAGTTCAGAGTAGTTTGCTGTTAAGTCTTTGCCAAGAGTTGGAAATGAAGTTGGTTGGTAGAAAAGTTACTTAAAAGAGTAGAGAAGGACAACCCCTCGGATTGGCAAAAGATTTAAAACACTTTCACCACAGTTGGACGGAACGAACAACCAGGTTTGAACAGTACCTTAGAAGAAGAAGAATGCTGTAGCTGAGGCAGAAGTTCCTAGCAGAACTTGCAGGCTCACAGTTCCTGAAGCGACTGTCGGACTGACACAAAGGAAGAAGACTGGAAGGTTCTGCACTGCCCAGGGAAGAAACCAGCAGCAGAGCAAAGCAACAAATAAAAGGTGCACTCCTTAAAACCCAAACAGGGTCCGGTCCTCCTGGCTATCCGGTTCACTGCAGCGATGCACAGCAAATTCTCCCAGGGGAGGGAGGCCTTGCTTGGTGTTTGGCAAACTGGTTGGTCCTACCATCTCAAGGGAAGAAGATTCCTTGCAGATCTTCTCTGTCATCGAAGTTTAGGAGATTCGGACCCGCAGCGCAGCAGGGCTTCACCGGGAGGTTGAGTAGTTGCAGCAGTCCTCTTCCATCAGCTTATCTTCAGTTCTCGATCCAGTGGCGACTCTGCCTTCCAAGTCCAAGAGACCTGCTTTTTATGTAGTTTTCCCCCATTAATACAGCCTGGCTGTCAATCACACAGCAGGGTGGCTGTCCTGGCAGGACAGTCACCTAGCCAATCAAACAAGAGAGCGACTTGGGTCTCCAAGGAGACCCTGTGCAGGGGGCCTAAAACCCCTCCCTCACATCCTGTCTACCTAGACTCCCAGGTGCCTAAGGAAGGCTTCTGTGCAGAAGCCCGCCAAAGGATGGCGAACAAAGGAACTAAACTTGCTTTGGCACGCAGAGTAAAACACGAGAAAGAACTTTACAAAAAGAAATGGTGAATAAACCCAGCCGGAACTAAATAAAATTAAATGGGGTCCAGTGAATTAAAGTTTGAGGCTACTAACTTAGCCTAAAACAGTACCAAGGCTATTAACCTAGACCGCAGTAGGAAAAATATGGTAGATACCACTGCCACCAGCCAAATCTTAAAGAAAGGGGAATGAAACAATGTTCCATGAGAGACAGACAAAAAGGGATAACTATTAACCCTTTCCAGTACTCTATGGAAGATAGTTTGTACTGGGTCTGTGAATTTAAAAAAGACTAATAAAGTCAATGGCAACTTTACATGTTCTGGGAGACAGTAGTCAGTCCCAGAAAATGGAGTGTAAAGTGGGATGTCTGAAAAAGACAACCCTGTGTCATTGCACTAAAGGTGCTGTGTGACACATAGTAAAAAGATGATGCATATGGAGTAGGTGAGGCTCCACAGTCTATGAACACAAAAATGTAATACACGCAGCAAAACATATGCAAGAGTGGGAAACAAGGCTCACACTCTTACCAGGTGAAAACAATAAATCCTAGATATCCAGCAAAGCTGCTGAGGGACTCAGTAGGAAAGGGGAAATTAGCCATTCTGGAGAATTCTCCCTAACATGAGCCTTAATCCCCCAGCAGCCACATAGTGACTTATTGGAAGTGGAAATATCTCTCTGGTTGCCTATTATTTGTTTATACATGTGGAATCCACTGAGCTACATTGGGTGGTTGATTGTTAGATAGTCAAACCTAGTCGGCAAATACATTGCACATTTTATCAATATATTGTTTAAGCATATATACAAACATATGTTAAACCATATAAGGTCATTTAGGAAACTAACTGTAACAGAGAAACATGTTTTGCCAACTGTAATAAATAAACACCTCAACTGTATTCATGTTGCCATGGCCCTGCATGCTTTGTACAGCCTGTTGCCAACTGGTAAATGCAAAATAAACTTGTTATGTAGCTTCCAGGGTTACATAGAATGTGCTTACATTCCAATCCTTTTTGTATTCATAGCTGCTCACCTCAAGGAGAGATTCTTCTGATGCAGGAGGGTCTTCATAATTGGAAATACATACTGCCAGTTGATCATGTGGGCTGAATGAACGGGAGAGGAGGGTATCTTCTTCCTGCTTCCTGCCTTTTCATTGTGGTCCTGGACAATCATTCAGGTCTCAGGAGCATCCTCTGAGGAGAGTAACTGATGTATCTGAGTCAGGAATGACATGGAGCAGGAACCAGGCTAACTCAGGTAAGTATAAAAGGAACAGGCTTTATTCTTGCTTAGTTACATAGGTAAAGTTCATGAAAGGTAGGAGAGTAAGCAACAAGCCTCTGCCCTGGTTCCCAGTCTAACTCCAAGTCCCAACCGACACTCTGTGTAATCCCCAGGCCTCCCACACTCCAAGCTCCACCTCACCATTCCATGAGGCCCCTGCATACACTCAAGCAGTCACTACAACCATACCAGGATACAACGAATGACATAGAGGAGGAACCAGGCTGACTTAGGTAAGTATAAAATTAACAGGCTTTATTCTTGCTTAGTTACATAGGTAAAGTTCATGAAAGGTAGGAGAGTAAGCAACAAGCCTCTGCCCTGGTTCCCAGTCTAACTCCAAGTCCCAACCAACACTCTGTGGAATCCCCAGGCCTCCCACACTCCAAGCTCCACCTCACCATTCTATGAGGCCCCTACATACACTCAAGCAGTCAGTACAACCATACCAGGATACCACAGTAACCTCCCTCCTTCCTGTTACTTGGACCTCCACTGGCCTGTGTGTTACTGCATCACTGTGCTCCGCACTGTCTTTGCCCACCACTGGGGGTTTGCCTCCCAATCTCATTGGTGTTCATCTCTGAAACACCAGAGGTCTGCAGTAATACTTCTTATACAGATCTGCCTCCCTCGCCTATGTTTTCGAGTGCCACTTAAAGCCGCAGCTCCTGTAACCTCCTCGGTGGTCTCCAGACTTACCGGTAAGAAATGAGCAGCACTGGGGAGGCTTGTATGCTTCTCCTCTATTTTCCAGCCACCCTATCACGGCAGGTCTGTCACTTTTGCAGCGGCAATGCTTTAAAAAGTGTTTTTATTATATGCACTTACACGGCTGCCTATGACTTTTGGACTCCCCATTCCATAGAGCCTGACACATCTGCTTTGTGTTTTCAGATTTTATGTTGTTCAGCGACATTTTCAACACTGCTTCTCACAAGTTGTATTTGTAGGGGGTACACGTGTCATAAGAACGTGTTGGGCAAATGATTTGTCATAAGATTGCACTAATTACTGCTTACTTTATTTCTTACTGATTGCTGCATATTGATTGTACTAATTACTGCTGACTTTATTGCTTACCCTGCACCCTGATTACTTTTGCGCATGTTCTGGCTGCATACAGCTTATCTTCTGCCTGAGGTATGATCTTGACATGTCTAATTTGCCTCCTCACTTCTTCCAAGCTCCTGGTCACTCAACTGCCCCGTGGGAAACATGGAGGGATTATTTTATTGATAATGTTATGGCCTTTCACGGGGCAAACTTCAATTTGGAGAGGTGCAGCACTCTCTTAATGCATTGTTTGGGCTATGAAAAGCCTTATTGACCTTACATTAACCTCTCAGGTGTCTGGGGAGGGGATAGACCCACCTTTTTCCTATGATATCATTCTTAAAAGGTTAGACAAACATTATGAAAAGAAATTTAGCATCATACTTCAAGAGTATTATTTCTCTACCAGTAAGCATGCTTAAGATGACTCCGTGGAATGTTTTAGTACTGCCTTACTTAAACTTGTCAACAAATGTAACTTTGGTTCCTCCTATGATGAGTGTCTTCGTGACCAGTTCATGCTGAAACTAAGGGAATCTAAAACCAGAGAAGAAATCTGGTCAAAGGGTGACCCTAGTTTGGAAGGAGCATTAGATAAAGCAAAACGCATGTTGACATGTGTAAAAAAGCGTTGGATTATAAAGAAAATAGAAAATCTATCAGTGTCAATACTGTTGCAATGCAAAACCATAAGACACAAACAAAAAAGAAAAATGAGCATACTTTCACAAATAACCACACTAAGGGAGATGAAGGGCTGAATCACACTAAGCGAGATCGGAAGTTGTCTGCTGGTATGGTATGATATGATATGGCATTTATAATGCGCCTATACAAAAGTGTTTGAAAGCGCTATGAGGGAAGGGAGGGGGAACAGAGGGAAGACAGAGACAACAATCTTACTAGGCCAGGTGACATTGAAATTGCACAAGTGCAGGGGAGGGGGGAAGGGGAAAGTGCAGGTAGGCGAGGGGGCAGTGCAATACATAGGATCAACAGTAAAAAATAAATGGAATAAAAACAGTAGGTAAAAGTACGGCCAGCTAGTTGCAAGTGCAGGGGTAAGGCAGACATCAAGTGTCAAAAGCTGTTGGGGACTGTAGGGATACCGAAACAGCCCCCAACTGCAGGGGTTCCCTGTGAGGAAGTGCAGGTGTGCAGCTGGCGGGGGAGGGGACCTGGGCTCGAGATCAGAGGGTAGCCAGGTGACCAGTGCAGTTTCAGTCAGGAGTTTAGCAGGGTAGCGGAAGAGAGAAAGCAGAAGTAAAGAGGAAGGTCTTGAGGTGCTTCCGGAACCGGAGATGGGTCTCCTCAAGTTTCAGGGGGGCAGGGAGGCTATTCCAGAGGGAGGCCCCAGCCAAAGAAAGAGATCTACCACCAACTTGTTGCTTGGAGAAGCGGCTGACCCTGAGGGAGTTGGAGGTGGATGAGAGAAGGGCTCAAGAAGGAAGATATTTAGGAAGAGAGCGTTGGAGGTATTGATGCCCTGGCCCCAGAAGGCCTTGTGGACAATGCAGAGGGTTTTGAATTGAATCCTCGCAGCCACCGGGAGCCAGTGCAGATATTTCAGTCCTGGAAAGATACGATCCCTGGGCTTGAGGCCAAGGACAAGTCTCTCAGTCCTATTCTGGATGAGTTGCACAGGGTGGAGAGTAAAGGCAGGAAGATTTAGCAAGAGGCTGTTGCAGTAGTCCAGCCTATAGAGAACCAAAGCTCTGGAGACAGTGAGCTTTTGAGGGAAGAAGAGGAAAGGAAGAATACCTCTGAGGAGGTGCAGCTGGTAGCGTGACATCTTAGAGACATCCGAAATGTGAGGAGAGAAGGAGAGAGTGGGTTTGAATATGACCTCGAGGTTTTTAGCCTCAAAGGTGGGAGAAGGAAGAGGGCCAAGAGAGGCCAGCCAGAGAGCAACAGGAAAGGAGGGAGCAGGCGTGCCAATGAGAAGAATCTCAGTCTTATTGGCAGAGATCATTGGCAGCAAACGACTCCTGGATAGCGGACAGACAGTCAGAGATGAGAGAAGGAGAAGAGGTGGCGGAAGGAAGCCTGAAAATGAGCTGAGTGTCATCCGCATAGCACTGGAAGTTGGGGCAGAGCAATGTGGTGGGCTAGAAGTGCCAGGTATTGGTTGAACAGCCATGGAGAGAGGTTAGACCCCCAGGGAACACCACAAGTAGAGATAGAGATAGAGGAGAGGAAGGACCCAAGTTAGACCTGGGAGGGTTGATCGGGGTGTAAAGAGGTTTGCCAAGCCAGGGCCTGATACCGAGCTTATCACAGAGACGGTTGAGTAGGATGGCATGGTTGACCATGTCAAAGGCAGAAGAGAGATCAAGTAAGAGGAGGACACAGGGGGTGTTGGAGTCAAGGTTGGAGAGCAGGTCTTCATGGATGTTCAGGAGAGCAGTTTCTGTGCTTCTGGAAGCCAGACTGATGGTCATGGAGACAACCAACCAATTCAGTGTGAAGATTAAGCTGAGAGATGGCCAGCCTTTCCAGGAGTTTGCCCAGGAAAGAAGTAATGGAGATTGGGCGGTAGTTAGCAGGGCAGGAGGGGTCGGCTGAGGGTTTCTTAAGAACAGGGTGCACAAGGGAGTGCTTCAGGGGGGAAAGGAAGGGGAACACTCCAGAGGCAAAACAGTGATTGCAGAAGTCAGCGAAAGCAGCAGGAGCCAGGGTGTCAATGTGGTCCTTGATAGTTTTAGAGGAATAGGGGAGAACCTGTTTTGATGAGACTTTCATAGATCGGATTTGTCTACAAACCTTGTCTGGGGAGAGCAGGGGAAAGGCAGAGAAGGAGGGATGAGAGGTGGCCACAAAAGGGCCAGAGGAAGAGGTGAGTAGAGGTAGGAGCAGGAGAGGAAGAGAGAGAGGACAGGATATCCTGAGTTTTAGAAATGCAATGATAAGCCAGGTTTGTGTAGAGGGCCTGGGAGGGGACAGGCGAGGTAGAGACTGCAGCAGGATTGGCCAGCTCCTTGCAGATTTTAAACAGTTCAGCTGAGCTGTTGGATGCTGCAGAGATGAAGGCTTTGATGAGGGCTCTCTTCTTGGTGTGGACAGAGAGCTGGTATTGCCTTTGGAGCAGGTGGCAGGCTGGTTTCTCAGAGGATGTACAGAAGCACTCCAGTTCCTCTATGCCATCCTGCACTTGTGTTTAAGGGTGACAAGGTCGTACCAGGAATTTCACTTGGCTTTGGGTTTCAAGCGGATCCACATGACAGGGGCAAGAACATCAAGAGTATCAGATATAGCAGGGTGGACCATAGAAAAGGCTGTGTGGGGTGTGAGTCAGCCTAAGGGCAAGAGGGGGTGAGAAAGTGGCAGCGAAAGCCTAAACTAACACTTACTTCATGGGTCAGATAACCGAGAAGGTAGGTGGCAGTTCTGGAGTTGGATTGGCCTGAGGGGCGGAGAGAGTAAGCTGGGAGGAAAGGAGAAAGTGATCACTCCAGGAGAGAGGAGTGGGGATAGGGATAGAAAGGTGAAGGTCAATAGAGATCAGAACATCCTGAGTGTGCCCAGCAGAGTGAGTGGGGCCAGAGGGGAGGATAGGGAGTGAGAGAGAGTTGCAGGGGTTGTGAAAGAGTCCAGAGGAAGCACATGAAGCATCCAGGTGTATGTTAAGGTCTCCAAGAAGGAGGAGTTGAGTGGTCGAGACCAGGAGGGAAGAGGAGAGGTCCGCCCACTCAGAGAGGAAGGAGGATATCTTACCAGGTGGCCGATAGATGGTAGCCACAGTAAGGGAATCACAAGGAGAGAGAGAGAACCTGCAGACGAGGCATTTAAAAGAGGAGTAGGCCTGCATAGCAATGACAGAGGTAGGAATCCACTCTGGGAACATCAGGGCTACACCCCCTCTGGAACAATAGGACCTGGGCACGGAGAGGATCTTGTAGCAAGCTGGGAGGAGAGTGTCAAAGTTCGTGACAGAGCTGGCCGTGAACATGTCTCAGTGAGACTGAGGAAATCGGGGTCAAGTTCTTTGAGGAGGCATGAGATGTCAGAGGAGTGTTTGAAGCTGAACGAAAGTTTAGAGTGGCAATAGGAAGAAGGTTGCATCCCTTGAAAGACTTTCGGGAGGGGTGCAAATCAGAGGTACACCTTGCGCAGGTGTAGAAGAAGCTTGAGGGGGAGCAGAAGAGGAAGGAGGAGAGGGAAAGATATGCAAGGAGGAGACATCAGTGGGATGCAAGGAAGCCTTGAGGGGAAGAGAGAGGACAGCAGGAGAAGAAAGGAAGTAGATGAGGCACGGGAAGCGTCTATCAAATAGGAGAAGTTTGGCCTGAGGGCCTTGGACCAAGAGGGTACAATTCAGGTAAACATTAATGATGACCTTAGAGGAGTGGAAGGAGGCCAGGAGAGCCTCCCACCATGTGCCACCATTAATGGGAGAAGAGAAAGGAGAAAGCACAGAGACCATATTGAGAGTACATAGGTCTGGAAAGGGAATGACAAAGAGGATGTCGGTGAGGGTTTGCCTGGAGGAAGCACTTGTATAGGTGTCAGCGATAGGGAGGCATGGGTTGGAGACCAGGATGTCCTTTTTAAACTTCCTCCTACCAGATAGTCTATAGAGAAGCAGTTAGAAAAGATTGGAGAGACAGAGAGCACCATAGAGTAGGTAGGGAGAGGAGAGAAGAGGAAGGAGGTATCAGGGGGAGGGGATGGGGGAACATTAGGGAAGGACACAGGGAGTGGCGCAAGCAGACGAGACAAAGAGAGACGATACAATAGTAAACAATTGGACAAGGCGACAGGAGCTCAGACAATGGTTTCGATGGATAAACACTTTGCACTTTATGTATGGGAATTTGATGAAAAATCTTTCAATGGAAATCATTCGATGGAACAAACCATTGATGGAAACATTTTGAACGAAAGACATGTAACCCACCCAGTGTCCTTTTCCCCAGTGGGATGGCATTTTCTCTCAAGAGCACGAGCCGCTGTGGCAAATTTTCCAAAGGGTAACCACTAAGTTCTATTGCACTATTTGCTGGGGGTGACATTTCCTGTCAAAACTCAATATGTCCTTGGACATACTTGGTTCCCAAAAAACAATTCTGACTGAGTCAAGGGCATTTCTCCCCTGTAGGCAAACCCTGGTGCAGCTTACAATTTGTTCCGGGGTTGCAAATAAACATTCCCTCACTGTCTGGATCCAGTGTATGCATTTGTTTGAGAGTGCTTCCCTGGGTTTTTTTTCATAACAATTTGTGGCCAGTTTGGGGAACTTATATAAAAATATTGACTCCTCTGCCCAGGTTGCTATTGGGCTGCTAGGTTTAGCGATGGGAGTAGATGGTTCATGGCCCAACCTCGTTGCTGCCTTATCAAATGTAGCATTTGCCCTGGCTGGTCTGTCTGCCTTCAGGCTAGGAATCTAAATCAGAGGAGAACGTGCAAAGTGTTGTATACTCTTACTAGGATCACAACCACTTGAGTCTTTTATGGGCAGTGTCCCTTTGCCCACTTGGGCACTTGCAATGTTAGCGGTTGCTTTATTCCCGCTGGCGCGTCCCCTTCCATCACGGGTCCAAGATGACCGGGGCAAAGAATGGGTTTACCCCAGGTGCCTTGCAAGGTTAGTTGAACTGCTCTCAGTGACACTTAGTGAGGGCATAGTGGTTACAATGATATTTTCCTTTTTACAATCAGCATTTTCCGTTAGGATGTGGATGCGGGTTCAGGTGCAAGTACAGGTGTCGGTGGCATGGCAGGGGGTTGACATAATTAGTAAATTGACCCGGGATTAGCAAGGGGTTAGTGAGGTGTTATTTTGAGATTAGGTTTAGGGTTAGGACCCACTGTGCATGTCCATTTCTACTTTTCCACAGGCGTACCAGCTGATCTTGGATAGCCTCTATTGGTCTCTGTTAGTGGGGGCGTTGTGACCCCCCCGCCTTACTTCTCACATGGTCTCCCCTAGTCTGTTGCTTGGCCCATGCAGGCACTGCTCCCCCAGTCTCTTACTTATTCATACAGGTCCTTAGGCCCTCTCGAGAACCTCCTGCAGTACTTTGGTGTTGGTAAAAGGAGTTGAAAGGGAACCGCTACTAACTGCAGTCTGGGTGGGGTCATCAGATTTTGCGTCTTATGGACAGGCTGGGAAACCCCTTGCCTGTCGCAAACACTCTGTAGGTGCAAACACCTAAGCCCTTTCCCCCTTACGTGGGGTTGCTGCATATTTTGTTTGCCTAAGAAGGGGGCGGGGCTCCTCAGCACGGCAGTGGCAGCAACGGCAGTCAGACCAGGGACTTGACCCCTTAGGCACAAACACCTGTGCCCTTTCTCCTTGTGGGCTTACATTTTCTTTAAGATAGGATACATGGACCAAAACTACTGGGGCACAGATTTCGGGTGGCCATGAATGACTACACAAGCAGGTCTGTACCTCCTCCAAATAAAGACTAGATAGTGGCCTGCGAGCACACATGCCTGGGCCTGGAGCTACGGCCGGCTTCTGACCCCTCTCTCCTCCCTGACCTCTCATCTACTCAAAAGACACAACGAATCCCAGCCCTTAGGCTGTAAGCAGATAGGGGGGAATGGAGCCTCTCCAAAACAGATAATGAATTGTATTTTCAAGTCTGATATAAACTGGCTGATCTGGCTCTGGTAGTCAGTTTGAGTTAAAGTAAGAACACAAGTAAGGTGCAAACCGCTTTTCTTGTCTTTTCAGCATGGTATCCAGGAACTTTCCTTCAAAAAGTCTTGTGAAAGATTTGGTAAGCCCAACATTGCAATTTATAGGAAGAAGACCTCATTGTTTTGATGCAATTTTCAAGTCTCAAATCCACTAC
Source organism: Ambystoma mexicanum (assembly GCF_040938575.1). Taxonomy (NCBI): domain Eukaryota; kingdom Metazoa; phylum Chordata; class Amphibia; order Caudata; family Ambystomatidae; genus Ambystoma; species Ambystoma mexicanum. The sequence goes on from NC_090928.1 coordinate 359,394,079, forward strand.
TTGAAGGCATTCTTTATGCTGGTTTATATTCGCTTTTATTACATTGTATCAAACCCAAAACTTCTGAGATTTAGCCTGTGGCAGTTTAAATCATACTCTCTATCCAACCCACAGCCCAAAATGGCAGAAGACTAAGTTGCCTGGCCAGAGGTATCAGCTGCTTTGTTCCTTTTGACTTGAACACCAAACTGATTGCTGCGGATCAGTCAGGGCAGAGGAAGGGCCCCATCGTGGTTGAATCTAGCAGGCTGTAAGGTGTCCTCCAATCGAAAAAGCCCCATGATTTGGCTTTATTAAAACTATGATAGCCACCTGGAGCTGGGGACAGGTGTAGAGGTCCAGTCAGATCATAAGCACTTATGTGGCTCTGTTTGGTTTTGACAGAGACAAGGAATTGTGCATAAGTAAGATTGGAAAAAAAAAATAAATGTGATCTGTATAGATGTACAATTCACACCCAGTAAAAACAGATTGACCAATCACAATCTGCCTTTCCCAGGCTCGATTGTGATTTCACCGCCTCCTACGCCGCCATTAAAATATGACGGTGGCCATTTTGAAACATGTTTTTTCATGGTTGTCATCTGAAAAGGGACCTAGTCCTTTTTCCATTTTAATGGCAGGTGCAATTTATAGGCATTTTTTTTCTCAGACAGGAGATGGGCTCGCTCATTTCGACCAAAAAAAAAAAAAGCAACCGGTAAATCATCCCAGGGTGCAAATAGCTTTCATAGCTTTCATAGTTTCACACCCTGGTGGGGGGAGATGGACTTGGGCTTTAAAGGTCCATAGCTGAAGCTGAGGCACTCACTTCGCTCTGGCTTACTAAAACTCAGGCACTTGCAGGCCGTTAAAGGCCATGTCTGCACCCCTCCCCCCCTATCCCCCCACTGGGGCATGAAAGCTATATTTAAAAGCAGGACCTCAACACATTAACTTCAGATTGAATAGTTTCAATAATGTCACATACAAAGTTCCAATATTAATAATTGCAAAAAGAGCAAGATATATTTATATATATTTTTAACAAAAGCAAGTAGAAACCTTGAACACCCTGGTGAATGCCATCCGTGATTACCCTATTAGGTTATACAGGATTCTTCCTGAACTACAGGGCTCTCATTACTTAAACAATGGACATTTTGCCATATTGCAGTAAGTGTCCTTGTGCGAAACATTATTTCAATCCATTATTGCACGAGGGCAATGCTGTCCCCCCTAGTGTTAAGAGGCCGTGGTAGCAGCACTAGGGCAAGCATGGCACCTGATGCAAAAATACATTGAAAAATGTATTTGCAAAAGTGAACGTTTTCCCTAATTTCTAGTATCATGCAAAACTGCACTTGCAACGTTTCTGTACTGAGACCATAGATGGATTTGCTACACAAAGTGCAAAACAACGCTGCTCACCCCATCACAGACCATACAAATAAGAACCTACCTGCCTCATTTAGATGCTACCTACTCGCTCCAACTAAGAAGGGACATAACATTGAAACATATGGGATATTGAACTGCGCCTGAAAACTCCAAAACTATAGCTCCTCCTGTAAACCTCATCCCTCATCCTCATTTTATAGAACTCTCCTCCTTTTAGTTAAAAGTCACCATCCAAATGTTGTTAAAAGAATGCAAGTGCCGTGCAATGGCTGCATCCGCCTCTTGCTGCATTTGAGGCTGGCGGGGGCATTGGCTTTCATGCGCGAACCTTGCCTTGCACTGCTTTGCATACCTTGCCCCGGGAAGCGCCGGAGAACGATAGTATGCCACGCGTCCTAACCACCTGTATTCCCTAACACCGAGGCTTACAGAGTGGGTCAATATTCATCCCTCCTGATGAATGAGACACACCGCGGCAGTCTGGTTTTTAGCCTAAATCCATGCTGTGTTACTAGAATTTTCCAATAACATAAATCTTTCTGATATAGTCCCTGGGCTGCACTTACCATCTAGAAAGAAATGCGCTGACATTATTTTTCATCTGTAACAAATGGGTTGCGAAAAAAGCTTTTTTTTTTTAAACCATCTGTGGTACATGTAACCTTTCCTTTACCCTGCATTTTAAATATGCTATTGCTGTATGCCCACTGTCTTTTTCTTTAATTCACATTTTAATATATGCATTTAAATAAATGGAGTAATGATGTCGTTTGGCTCAGCATACACAAATGGAAATGCTGCAGCCCTCAGAAAGCACGTTGTACTGGTCTATGCAGTTACAATATTGGATTTTATGTAGCGAATATTGTCAGTGCCTTTCAATGTTTACATGCCAGTCGCACGCTTGCATTCAAACCCCGCTGGAAAGGGAATTACCATTGATGGAGGCTTGGTTCCAGTGGCGGGCCCGGAAGTAGGAAACACATCCTTCTGTGTTTTTAGACATCTTCAAAAGCATCATTCACTGCACCCTCTCTTAGTTGCACAGAGCGTTGCATAGGTATTTCCATCCTGCGGTACATGCAATATCTGCTTCTTCATTTTGGGCCTGATTCATGGAAAAGTACGTATTTATTCTGCAATGCCTGGGTGCCGAAAATTACCTTGCGCGAGCCGGAATACAGAAGTTTCACTACACGCTCTGTGTGTTCATGGAATCCCTCATGCAAATAAACTGTATTTGCAAGTCGCTGCCGAAATTCCCCGGACACTCCCCACGCAAAGCGAAAACAACCAGAAACAGCTGCATTTGTGTGCTCCCCAAACGCGCATACATGCACTCTGTAAACAGTGCGTGGGGTCCCCCGCAAGCTGCCTGCACCTTGGGGACCCTGTAAGGGCTCCCCGCAACTGTCACCGGCACCCCAACCACATGCGTAAGATTTATCGTAACTCGGTTATCTCGGAAAATCCGCTTGCAAACTCCCGTAAACCGTTTCTATATCCTGCTACGCTGCGTACGCGCACCCCTAATAACGATCGGGAACCTGTCTGCATGCACACACTCCTAAATCCGACATGCAAACTCACCTCCAAAGTTGCGAATTCTCTGTGCAAGTCTGTACACCTGCTTTTGGGTTGCAGAAATATCGAGGGCTTTGTGTGGCCATTTCACAGGCAAGAGGTTGTGCGGTCATATCCATGAATGTTTAGCAATAGGAATTGGGAAAAGGCCCTAATATTTACAATAAGGTTTAAACATATTACATCTCAGCAACAGCTGCGTAACCTGCTGAGCAGTCTTTGCATTCGCCCCTAGTATGCTCTACTTCTCCCATGCTCACAAACAGCTTTGGCCTTTTCCACAGCCTGCACTCCCGCACCCTAACCAAAACTATGGCTGAGGTGATCATTGGACGATCTACTGTCTTTGAAGTGAGCAGCATTTGCTAATTTTGTAAGATACATGCCAACACTTCAACAAGAGACAACCCAAGAGGAGAGAAGTCACAGTCTCTTCCTGTTTCATGTCTGGTTGCAGAATCTCCACAGGGGCAACATGACAATCCTGCCCCTGAGTTTCAAAGAGAACAGAGCAACTTCTTCCTCGGCCACCATCTACTCAGCACCTGTGATGGAATCCCTATCTCTCTCCCAACTCTCTGCATAAAATGACAAACTACTTCATTGTCGTCCTCGTCGTTAATGTTATGATGCTCAACAGTTCGGTGTCATAACATTTTTTAAGTAGACAATGCATCCAGAACTTACTACACTTACAAGACTTCGACAGATGCGACCAATGTTGGAGGAAATGCAACGCCTTCAACTTCCATAATTCTATATTTCATCTTCTGTTTAACATCTTGTTAGGGAAAGAACACAGCCATTGGGCTTCATTAGGAGCGGGTCTGTGCAATGTTAACATGTCCGTAACATCGTTTACCAGCACATTACCACACAGTCCAACTACGAGGATGCCGGTAAGGAGCCTGATTTACCTCCAAATTTTGCTGAGCAATAAAGAATCACATGTGAAAGAGTTTCTTTTTCGTCCAAACAATTACAAAAATGACAAACTGTGAGACATAACTTCCATCATTCGACCTCTACTAGATAGAATTTCATTGGTAGGCTAGACATTAAACCTGAAGCGCATTAAATCATTTCTCAAAATCCTATTCGGGAAACGCTTCAGGTAAGGTTCCACCATACCTAATAATTTTTGTTTTGAGATGATCTCAGCATAAAGACGATATTTTAAGACTATTTCATTGGTATGAGCCCAATCGTTTCCTTGAATCATATATTTCACTCTGCAATTGGGGTTCCAATGAAAATCTCAATGTATCCAATATGCATAGACAATCAGAGTAACAAGTATAAACAAAACCAAACTGCAATCTTCCTTTCCTAACCTCTTTACTTATTAAGAAATATAAGCTTTTATCAGAACTAAGAGGCAGCCTCCTTTATTCTTTCACACTTTGAAGTGAATGGATGTTAAGATCATGAATAACTGCAGGTCCATTTGGCAGAGATGGAGAAGAAATGATCCTCATGGTTTTGTTCGGTACTCAGGATGGCCACGAGTGGGTTCACTATCCTGCACTGTCTGCAGCGCTCCAGTTTTCTCCCTGTAAAATCAAACAAATATTGAGGCTTGGTACCACCAAAAATTAGATCCACCAGTCACAAAGTCAAAGATTTATTCTGTACAAATTCAAATATAGCTATCTGGCTCTCATCACCTCACAGTTTGTACCAGAAACACTGTGAGGGGAGTGAGTCCTGGTCAATCCAAAACATGCAGTATTTATACACAGTCCTGGTCATAGCTCAGCCCATCTCCAAACAAATAGGATACAAATTTGGGTTTGTGCCCAGTTCACATGACAAATACAACAATATTGTCTTTACACACTGCACGTGTTTTCCAGTCTTCAAAATACAATGGTTACAACTTTGTTCTGTCTGGTCATGTTGGTTATCCAGCTTAGGCTGATCCTAGTTTCAAGAAACAAATCCAATAGCTTATTGTTAAGGTAAATAGTTATAGTTTGTCTAACATTCAGTTCTTATGTTTGAATATGGCTGAGGCTATTGATACAGAAAACACTTTAAATTGGAGTTCACTTTAGCTCCAAGGTTCCTTAAACATACTGACAAACTTTGTTGTCGTCAGCTGTGTGGATCTTTAGCTTTCTAAAGTAAATTCTATTTCCAAAAATGTACACAGGATTCCTTCAAAAACATGCAGCATTAGTTTACATTCGTTGTATAACACTGTTTGTGGGAGGATGAGTTTTGTAGACATAGATAACACTTTGAATGAGATTTTGTTCTGACTACAAGGTCTTGTTTGCACAGGAGAAATAGTCTGCTCTGCCAGCCCTAGTGTTGACATAGGCTCAAAGGTCGATTCTGCTCTGGCAGCTGAAAACATAGCTAATCATTACTGAAGAATGAGCAGAAGTTAGCACCAAGATGGAGGACTTTTTCCAAGATGGCGCTTGAAGTCAATTCTAATTCAGAACTTTGCAACACATTTTTCCCCATGGAGTGACTAGGCTTAGGCCAATATATATCAAAAGGAGGCATAATATGATTTCCGTTTAACAAACCCTCCTTTTGGCCTAAACCAAGTGGTAAACTAAAATCCAGTCGCTTTACGAGTAACCCCATGCCTCAATGTCCATACATCCTGAATCACATTCATCAGATATATCAATTACCATAAGATCCGTGGCGGAAATTTCCTTCATCACAAATTTGTTGCTCATTCTTTCCGGTGAGTGTACCTTTGGCCCTAACGTTCCCATAGTCTGTGCACAACATTCCCCTAACATTGAACACATAGCAGGAAGGCATTGTATACAGCAACAGCAAAACAACAGAATACCCAGAATTATCAATAAGACCGAGAGAAGCTTCCATCTCCAAGATCGTAAGAAGTCCCAGAACCAAGCACTAAGATCCCAGTTTCCCTTCGGGAACATGTACCTCTGAACTTAGGACGTGCAGATTTTATATTGCCTTAATGTTTGTTGGGGAGGAATCTGGTACGAAAACACAGCAAGCGGACCCCACTAATTTGCATACTCCACCACGCTCAGCCAAGATGACGTCTAATACCATCCGGTTTTGTAGCGCCACTAATCTAATTGCCTTTTGCTCTAGAGTCATGTTATACAGTATGTCAGTGGTCCGGTTGATGGTTTTCTCCAGTACTCTTGCTAGTCTCCTGATATCCTCGGAATTCATAATCTGCCCCCAAAAAGGTTCAAAGGATTTCGCTACATCGCCCAGAACTTGTGACGAAGTATCGCCATTCTCGTCCCACCTAGGACGAGCCCTAGAGATTTCAGTGGTACAGGCTACATATACCCAAGGTAGCAGAATTCCCAAATAACAAGTTCCCTGCTAATCCCTAGGTAGCCATGGATAAGCTTCATTACTGCAAACAAAGTAGACAGGTTTGCCTACATACAAAGGTCTGTCCTCACTGGTCAAGTTTGCAAAACTAGTGCAACCCTCGAAATCACTCATTGACTGAGTACCATTCCTCTGTATGCAGCAAGAAACTGAGTTAGGGCTATGGTTAACAGTGTAAGAAGGTGGCATGGCACCCCTATTGCCTATAGGAGCCATCTTAAAAGAAATCAAAGATTGAAAAGGTCAGGACAATCTATGGGAAGGCCTAATAGAAGCAACATTAAGCTTGCTCCTATTTGCAAAGAGTGAGCATCCCTGAGGCGTTAGGACTCGCCTTTCAAATTCGTTCGAATTCATCCCATCAAAGTTCCCTGAGATGCTATCATTCCATCGGCCGAAGAACAGAGCCCGTAGAGAAGCATAACATGCAGTAGTGTGCAGGTGCACGAAAGGTGCAGATACAGTAGGAACATTTCAGTAGGCAAGAATGTTTCAAGAGGGAGTACTTCTTCCATATACCAAAATCCTAAGGCAGCTAATATTGTGAAACTGGTTTACGCAATTACAAGAAAACAACACGTTTTAAAAGACCATGGGGGTTATTACGAGGTTGGAGGTAAGAGAAAAACGATGCCGGTAAAGGGTTACCGGCATCGTTTACCGCTCCGGTCCATTACGACCCACCAACCCGCTATCAGCAGCACCGTTATTTACGGTGCCTCTAATAGTGGCATTGGCACGGGCACAAGACCCTACATGCCGGCAATAGCGGCATGGCGTAAACAGGAGCTGAACACAAGTCAGGCAGACATGCAAATAGCGGCCTACTGAAGGCTGAAAAGTACCGTAACGGCATGGAGGAAATACCGGCATCGCGAACCACCCGTAAACGGCCATGTGCAGTGTTCCCAACAGCCACAGGTGCACACAATTATCACAGGTGGATGCAATGTAGACTGGGCCAGCACAAAAGGAGCACAACCCACCCCTACCGACACCCAGCCACACACAAAAATGATTCCAATACTAGTAGCAATACTGGGGCTGGAGGACATGATTGCAGTGGAACTCCAGCAACAACAAGAACAACAACAACAGGCAGCACAGAGGAGACGTAGGAGGAGAAGGAGGATGAGGCAGGCCCAGAATGCACCACCAGTGCAGGCAGTTGTACCACACAGGCAGCCCCCAATCCCTCGAATCAGAGCCAGTCCATTCAGCCTAACCCCTGAGCAGATCCACACCCTGTACCGTCTGGACCGGGACACCATCACCACCATTGTGGACATGATACATAATGACAATGTCAGCCTCATAGAAATCCGTACCGCCATCCCCCCTCTACTGAAGGTGGTGTCTGTGCTCCAATTCCTGGCCACAGGCACCTACCAGAACACAGTAGGGCAGATGCATGGCATATCATAACCATTATTCTCACGGACGCTGAACCAATGCTCAATGCCCTCCTGAAGCACACAGGCAACCACATATTCCTACCACGGACTGCCAAGGAGATCGCCAACACCAAAGTTGGCTTTCATTCACTGGCAGGCTTCCCAGGTTGCATCGGTGCCATCGACTGCACCCATGTTGAATTGGTGGTCCCACATGCCATGGAGGTAGTCTACCGCAACCGTAAGTTATACCACTCCATCAACGTGCAAATGGTATGTGACTCAAACAAGATCATCAAACATTGTTGTGTCCGATTTCCCGGATCAACCCATGACTCAATGGTCATTCGGAACTCCATGATACCACGCTACATGGAGCGACACGCAGGGCAACGATCCTGGCTACTCAGTGAGTTGCATGTCAAGCTCAAGGCAGTGTGATGTGGGGAGATGATTGGGGGGAGAGATGCATACTTCACCTGGTTGAGATGGGGGGAGATGCATACGTCACCTGGCTGAGATGGGGCGGGGGGAGAGATGCATACTTCACCTGGCTGAGATGGGGGGAGAGATGCATACTTCACCTGGCTGAGATGGGGGGAGAGATGCATACTTCACCTGGCTTAGATGGGGGGGAGAGATGCATACTTCACTTGGCTTAGATTGGGGGGGTGACGCATACTTCACCTTGCTGAGATGGGGGGGAGAGTTGCATACTTCACCTGGCTGAGAAGGGGGGGGATGCATACTTAACCTGGCTGAGATGGGGGGACAGATGCATACTTCACCTGGCTGAGATGGGGGGGGAGAGATGCATACTTCACCTGGCTGAGATGGGGGGGGGAGATGCATACTTCACCTGGCTGAGATGGGGGGGGAGAGATGCATACTTCACCTGGCTGAGATTAGCTGAGAGGATGGACCATGCTCATACCCAAAAGCAGGCCAGACTGGACCTGACACCTGACACCTAAATGCAAGATGTAAGCTGCACTACTATTAAAATGGGGCAGTGCTGCAACCATTCCATAGCCATCAACATGTACACTGCACATAATCAGACCGTAGCCCCTGCAACACAATGCAGCGACATGCAGTTAGTATGGCCAATGCACATGACCGAATAACATCACCACAATGGACATATGTCCTTTAGTGCGTACAAAGGAGTCACGTGAGGCCAAAATACAGAATCTCACTCCTACACCACCACAGAGGTCCAGCATACCAGCATGGCTATATCATGCGTGGAAAGTCAGATCATCAAGAGTCTGGCTTCAACGGTGACAGGATAAAAGCATACAATCAACTACACATCACCTAGATCATGGGAACAACCGGCGTGGGCAACCACAGTGCATGAGCACTCATAAGGAATAGGACACCCCTGCGCCCACTAGACGATGCCATGCACACCTGTCGATCATATGAATTAACACATTGCAGTTACTTTGAGTAGCTCTATTTGTGCATGGATATGTGGATGCAAACAGGAAATAAATGCATTCTATTGTGTCATTGATACAGGTCACATTTGGTGTAATCACTTACACATAACCATTGTTGCACACATGCAGGTAATGCAGGCTATCCCATGAAGAGGTGGCTCCTTACCCCTGTCCGGAACCCGCAGAACAGGCACGAAGAGGACTACAATCGTGCACATACATGTACCCGTGTGGTAATCGAGCAGACATTTGGGATTTTGAAGGCACGGTTTTGCTGCCTCAGCAGGTCTGGTGGGGCACTCCTGTACGGGTATGAGAAGGGTGGCACGATCATCATGGCATGTGTCATGCTACACAATATGTGCATCAGACAGAATGTGCCTCTGCCCCCTGACGTTGAACTGCAACCACCTGACGAGGGGGATGAGGATGGAGGAGATGGGGCTGCACATCAGGGAGGTAGCGATGCACAGGAGGGACGTGCCGTGTGCTAGACTTTGATTGACCAATGTTTCTAACACAAATGGTTGCGGAATGTGCCATGGAGGTGGGACTCAGGGCACTGGTAGTGTCGGGGACATGGACACTGTAAACTGTTCACCAATAAAGCACACGTACACAATAAGCAATGTCCGGTCATGTGAATTCTCATATCACAACAGGTGTATTGAACAAATAGAACATTGATTGTGCACAAGCCCTCCACCCCACACACCCTCTCGCCCCTCCCACTCCCCCCTCAACTTCCCCACACACCCTCTCCCCCCTCCCACTCCCCCTCAACTTCCCCACACATGGTGTGCACTTGCATGCACCATTAGTCTGCAATAGTTCGAAATGGCAGGCTGCACCTACAACCCATGTCCACTGCCAGCATCGGATGGACCCCTGTCCGACCTGCGCAAGTTCCGCACAGACCTACGCAGGGGGCTGGTCTGTGTGGAGCTGGCATTCGAGGAGGTGCCTGGTTGTTCGATCACCTGTGTGGGACGCAGGGCCTCCAAGGCTTCCACCATGCAGGTGAGGACCTGCCTCACAGCCGCAATTCATTGCATATGTTTGTGGAAGTTGACTCAATGGCAGCTTTGAGGGACGCTGCACATTCCCTGAATTTCTCCCTTGCCTGGCCACATTCAATGATGTGCTGGGTCACCATCCCTGTCAGGTCCTCCTGGCGCTGTTGGATTACCGTGATTCCCTCTTGCCTGTCCCGGACACCGGTGGATGTCGAAGCTGCTTGCGACATGGTTGCTGCATCATGGATGCTCCCCATAGGGCTAAAGCTCCCTGGCCATGACTCCACAGCAGACAGCTCATGGCTGCTGGTATTGTGTATGCTGGGTGGGGAGAGGTGGGGTCACTGCAGGGGTCCTGTTGCAGTAGGTGTTCCGGGTGTCGGACTATGTGCATCATCATCAGTTTTCGGGATGTTAACATTTACCCAGACAGTTTCTAACATTTTGTTCCTAGAGCATATGTGAGTGGGACCATGAGCCATTGAAACGATCATAGTGATGTATGCATCTGGCAGCATTCATTTTCCCTCTAGGTTATCAACCCAGCACCCATCATCATCCAACCTCGCCAAGCCCTCAGCCCATTTCTTGGTTTCCTCTAGAGTGGCATCTGCTTGGATATTCTTTATGGAATCAATTCATTCATCTATAATAAAGACTTTTGTGGCTTCCCTTGTAGTATACATATCTGAATAGAGATCAGTAGCAGTCTGTTTGGCTATCTGGTCTGCAAAAGCGTTCCCTTTTCCTACATCGACTATGATTTTCTGATGTGCCACGCATTTCATAATTGCTAGCTGAGTGGGAAGTGCAAGAGCTGAGAGTAGCTGAACTATCAAGGTGCCATATTGGATCTTTGTTCCATGTGAGGTCAAGAAATCTCGTTCTGCCCAAAGTCTACCAAAGTTGTGAACTACCCCAAAAGAATACTATCAGTATATATGTTTACTCTAAGCCCTTCAGAAAGTTCCCAAGCTCAAGACAATGCAATAATCTCTGCGGCCTGCGCAGTTATGCAACTTTCTTTTGGTCTCCACAATCGTGCTTAGTGTAGTGATGGCATAAGCAGCAGTGGATGTACCATCCGGAAGTTTGAAGCAGGAGCAATCGCAAAACAGCTCTCCTTGTGGATTGTTCAAAGGTGTATCTTTCAGATCAATCCTGCCTTTAGTTTCTTGTTCTGTGCTATAAAGGCAGTCGTGTGACATTTCGTCACTGCAAGCAATATCTTGCGGAAGGGGTAATAATTCAGCCGGATTCAATACACAACACCTCTTAATTTTAATGTGCAGGGCAAACAAGATCAATTTGTATCTCATTAATCGTGCAGAGGTGAGATGTTGTGTTTGCATTCTATTTAATAGAACTTCTACAGAGTGAGGTACCAACAAGGTTAAAGCATGGCCTAGGACCATACCCTCGCTCTGTTTTACAGATGCAGCAGCAGCAGCGACAGCTCTCCGACATCTCGGCAAAGCGCATGCTACAGGATCAAGGGTGGAGGAAAAGTAACAGCACTGGCTATTCTTCCCCCATGTTCGTGCATTAACACAGCCAAAGCACATCCATCACGTTCATGCACATACAACTCGAAGGCCTTTTCATAATTTGGTGTGCCCAAAACTGGTGCTGAACACAGTTCAGTCTTGAACAAATCAAAAGCTTTCTGGTGTTCTAAGTTGTTAGGCAGAAACCTGTGCAGTTCCCTTGGGGACCACTGCAAAAGATTTAAGACTACAGGTGTTGGCAGTAAAACCACTTGGTAGCAGTCTGTACCACCCAGATTTACCTGGTAGCTGTGGCTGAGCAGTCAGACTTCCCTCAAGAAGAGTTAGGCAGTATGCAAAGTATACACAATAGGCACTCAGATGCAATAGCACAAGCAAACACTGACCAGAGCTTTGGTAACAAGGTATATAATTATTTATTTAAAAACACACTTATTGAAACACTCCAGCACTATTATTGTAAATTCCTCTAAACACAATTACTCTTATTATATATACACTCCTTATTCCTTATCAGACACGTCTTAGTTAACACCACTTATTTCCAAACAGAGGTGAGCGCTTAACTATAGATGGCACTCCAATAAGTTAGCGAAAAAGGGAGGGAAAAAAGCAGAATGTAGGAAAATACACCACACTAATACTTAGGAACTCTTAAGCAAGGCAGGAAAGTCAAAAGTTACTTGTGAGCCAAAGTCCATAGGCCGGGCCCACTTTTGGAGAGAGCAGGGCACAAATGCACCCAAGATCACACAATGACAACAGGCTTAAAAAGTCTTGCAGGGAGTTCGGAAAGGTTTTAGTTAGGCTCAGAAAAGTTTAGCCAGGGTGTCCTAGGCTAACCCAGGGTCGGAAGCCGGGGGCTAAATCTACCCCGTACAGTCGGTTGCAAGGGAAGCCAGGCGGAACACGGTACCTTATGTGGAAAGGATCCTCCAGCGGGGGCAGTTGTTCCTGGCAGAGGGTGCAAGTTGTGGCGTCGTCCAGAGGGAGAGGAGATCTCGATGTGGAGGAAAGGTGAAGGTCGTTGCACTGCCAGGGAAGAAACCAGTCGCAGAGTTTTACGGTTAAAGGTACTACCCTTTGATTCACGGTAGTGGTAAAACATGGTATCCTGGTTGCCGGGGTGCTTGGCACAAGCAAGGCGGCCACGAGATGTTCCAGTAAGCGAAAAAGGACACAAACTGGCTATCCCCACCAGTCGAAGGAAGAAGACTCTCCGGGCTGGAGATCTCTTCTGTTGTTAGGAAAAGTGGTGAGACGGTTCAGCAGGGCTCCACCGGTGGTGTCGTCGTAGCAGGTCGGCTCAGCTTCTCCCTCGTTGGATTCTTAGGTCCTGTGGTGACTTCTAAAGTTCCAGTCCCCAAAGCCCTGCTTTTATGCAGAAAACCCCCATTCACTCAGCCTAGCTGTCACTCAAACATGCTAAGTGGTGAGCTGGCCGGCTCACCACTTGGGCCAATCAGGACGGAGTGCGACTTGAGTTGCCTAGGAAACTCAGTCCAGGGTGCCTAAATCCCCCTCCATCCCTCATAAGTACCCCAGACAGAGTGGCACCACTTTGGAGGGCTTCTGTGGAGATGGCCACCAAAAAGTGGAACTAAGGGCTCAACTTGGGTTGGAGTCACAGAAGCGAACACAAACGCCATTTTAGAACCGAGTTCTGCCAAAAAATACCAACCGGAGAATTAATATTAAATAAATAAACCGGCAGTATGTTCGAGGCTATAGGAATTAAATAATTAAAGTTGGTAGCCTCGAACAATGGGAAATCCCATAGGGATATATTTGCAGTCGAATATAAAAAGTAGTATCCACTGCCACCAACCAAAACTCGATCAGGGGGGACAGAGACGTGCCCCCTCGACTAACAGATGCCGGGGCAATCGAATTGCCCCGGCCAGTACGTCCACAATATGATGGTTTGTACTGGTTCTGTTCAGAATTTGAGACTAGTAAAGTCAATGGTGACTTTACATGCCCTGGGAGACAGTAGTCAGTCCCAGGGTATGGAGTCTATACTGGGGGTAACTATGACACTCCTGTGTTACTGCACTGAAGGTGCTGTGTAACACACATCACAAAAACACATGAAGCCCTATGGAGTAAAAGACCCCATAGCCCATTAAACACATATAGAATCAAAGAGATACACTCAAATCATGTCCAAGAGTGAGGGTAAAAGAGTCTCACTCTTGGCAGGAGAAAAAAATAAACCCCAAAATTCCAGCAAAGCTGCTGGGGGACTCACTAGGTTAGGAAATTCAGCCTAAACAGAGAATTCTCCCTAACACTCCACCCCCAGACTAAGGGACAGGAGGATTTAATCCACTCCTGGATGAACCTCATACCTCTAGTCGATGACATACATCCTAGAGAGTCCATCAGCATTTTGATGGTGACACCTTGACCTGTCAAATCAAAAGTTTTCCTTTGCAAGCTATATGACCTACAAATTCTTTGAGGAACATCAGTCTTTTTGAAACTATAGGGGATCTGGTTAACCAGTCCCTCAGAAGTTGGTACAACTTCTGAACCTGTGTTAGGCTTTTTCAAGGGGTCCTTATAAAGGATTCCCTTAGATCTAGAGGGGCCTCCAAGGTTCCTCACCACCTCTCTTGTGGGAGCAGGTTAGGTCTTAGGCCTCTTGGTTGGAGGAGTTAGGGTTAGGCAATGTACCTGCTTCCCCTTCCTCTTAGATCTAACCTTACCGACTTTAGGAGTTTCCCCCCTAATATTTGGAATTGAGTTGGGGTCTTCAGTAGAAGGTCCAACAGTCTGAAGGGTCTTGGCCTTAGACTTTTCTTTCCTGGTATTCCACCAGCATTGAGAATTACCAGTTCTCTCAGGCCTAGGTAAGGGTCCAGTAGGTCTATCCTCCTCTTCCTCAGAAGCAGGGGGGTCACAGACTCTGATACTGGGGGAACAATGATGGAGCTTGGTTGGGGCTCCCATTTCCCTAATGTACTAGCCTGAAATATGCCTGGGTTAGAGGTCAACTTACTAACACCGGGGCGTGTAGTGGGGGTCTCAGTAGAGGTTCCCACAGGCTTAGAGTGGTCCCTTAAGGTGGCCTCTCTAGCCAATTTGGTTAGGTTCTGGTTCTCCATACTGGGAGGCCTGGGGGTATGTGACACTACTCCTAGATTTCTCAGGTCATTCCCCAACAGGACTTTCCCAGGCACCTCAGTCTGCACACTGACAGGGATCCTCACTGTCATGTTGTTACACTGAATGAGGGCTGGTAGAATAGGAACAATTTGGACAGGGCCTCCAGACATCTTAGTGGGACCTTTGGGTGCTTTAGCCACATCCTCAGGTTGAAAGAAGCTTTCATCCACTACTGTTCTACTGGCCCCAGTGTCTCTCCTGCAGGAGTATCCTGGCCATTGACAAGAACACTGTCCATATAATACACTTTAGAGTTTGCAGGTAGGGAGTTATACACAACCCTATTCTGTGACTTAACCAGATCCATGGACTCTATAGACACAGTTGCTTGAAGACCCAAGGGTTCTTCAGCAAACGCTTCAAAGTGAGCACAAGCCACCTGTACTTCATCCTCAGGAGTGAAGGCTAAGGAGACTGTGCTGATCCCTGCAGGTTTACCCTTGCATCTGGGATCCCCTTTGATATGGTCAGTAGCCTTACAGATATAGCATTGTCCAAATGCTCTCTGAAAGGGTGGCTTGTTCTGACCTCCTTCTGGTTGTTGACCAGAAGGTACACTAGCCTGGTTGGGTTTACCCTGGGGCTTACCCTGGTTATTTTGTTGTTTGTGGCCCTCTTTGGTATGGGAGGTATTAGAATTCTCTGGATTCACTTTAGGTGGCTGCTTTCCCTCATCCTTTTTCTGAGTGACCCCTGAATCCTTGTGAGTGGCCCTGTTGGCAACCCACAAGTCAGCAGCCTTAGCTAGTTTTCTGAAATCTAATTCCTTTGAATCAGCCAAGTGCTGTCTGAGCTCAGGAGAGCAGGCACCATAAATTGACTCCAACATAAACAGATTTCTCATACCTTCATAAGTGTTCACTTTGTAACCCTTAATCCATCCCTTTAAGTTTTTCAAACACGCACTCACCCAGGTAGCACAAGGGGTACCATCATTCTTTTTGAGGGTTCTAAACCTCTTAAGATCCTGGGAAGGGGTCTTCCCGAATCTAGCTATCAAAGCTAGTTTCACACATTCATACACTTTCCTACCCTCCTCCCCGAATTCCATTACCACATCAGTTGCAACAGGGGGAAGCCTAGAGAACAACCAGGTGAGTAAGTCATTTCCTGTGATGTTCTGGAGCCCATGATTATATTCAAACAGAGACAACCAATCCAACACATCCAACTTAGGCTCATACATACCAATCAATTCCTTAGGCATCCAGGGTCTTTTAGGACTGGAACTTCTAGAGGAGTCAGAGAGAGAAGCATTGTCTACAGATAATTTCTTCATTTCTAGCTCATGTTTGAGCTCCATTTCCCTTAGCCTGAGGTCTTGATTCAGTTCCTGGTGTCTTTGTTCAGCCTGAGTATTCAGCCTCTTGAATCCTAATTCAAGTTTCATTTTCTCTAGCTCAAGATATTGAGGACTGAGTGTGTGACCTGGTAAATGCCCAGTAGGTACAGCTGGCAGAGCAGACAGAGGCCTAGGAGGGACAGTCACAGCAGCCTCACCCTTCTCTTCTGACTCTTCCTCAAGATTATCAACCTTTTGATCAACATCCATCTCTATACTGTTATCTACTGTTTCTGGCATGGTAGGTTCCTCTGAACCATCATCCAGACTTTGGTTAGCTAACAACCTTTCTATCAATTCCATTTTCTTGCCTTTAGTCAGGAGATTCTTATGCTTACAGAGAACTCTTAAACAATCAGCAGTTTTTGTAGCAAGGGACTCTTGACTATAATTTTCCATAGTGACATGTTAGAAAGATTACTTTTTCAGTGCTAAGCTTTGTGGTTAGTTGCACTAAGGTCTCTTAAAGCACTCTAAAGTGTATACTCAATACAAATCCCACCGCTGTACACCAGTGTTAGGCGGAAACCTGTGCAGTTCCCTTGGGGACCACTGCAAAAGATTTAAGACTACAGGTGTTGGCAGTAAACCCACTTGGTAGCAGTCTGTACCACCCAGATTTACCTGGTAGCTGTGGCTGAGCAGTCAGACTTCCCTCAAGAAGAGTTAGGCAGTATGCAAAGTATACACAATAGGCACTCAGATACAAAAACACAAGCAAACACTGACCAGAGCTTTGGTAACAAGGTATATAATTATTTATTTAAAAAACACACTTATTGAAACACTCCAGCACTATTATTGTAAATCACTCTAAACACAATTACTCTTATTATATATACACTCCTTATTCCTTATCAGACACGTCTTAGTTAACACCACTTATTTCCAAACAGATGTGAGCGCTTAACAATAGATGGCACTCCAATAAGTTAGCGAAAAAGGGAGGGAAAAAAGCAGAATGTAGGAAAATACACCACACTAATACTTAGGAACTCTTAAGCAAGGCAGGAAAGTAAAAAGTTACTTGTGAGCCAAAGTCCATAGGCCGGGCCCACTTTTGGAGAGAGCAGGGCACAAATGCACCCAAGATCACACAATGACAACAGGCTTAAAAAGTCTTGCAGGGAGTTCGGAAAGGTTTTAGTTAGGCTCAGAAAAGTTTAGCCAGGTTCTCCCAGGCTAACCCAGGTTCGGAAGCCGGGGGCTAAATCTACCCCGTACAGTCGGTTGCAAGGGAAGCCAGGCGGAACACGGTACCTTATGTGGAAAGGATCCTCCAGCGGGGGCAGTTGTTCCTGGCAGAGGGTGCAAGTCGCGGCGTCATCCAGAGGGAGAGGAGATCTCGACGTGGAGGAAAGGTGAAGGTAGTTGCACTGCCAGGGAAAAAACCAGCCGCAGAGTTTTACAGTTAAAGCTACTACCATTTGATTCACGGTAGTGGTAAAACGTGGTATCCTGGTTGCCAGGGTACTTGGCACAGGCAAGGCGGCCACGAGATGTTCCAGGAAGCGAAAAAGGACACAGACTGGCTATCCCCACCAGTCGAAGGAAGAAGACTCTCCGGGCTGGAGATCTCCTCTGTCGTTAGGAAAAGTGGTGAGACGGTTCAGCAGGGCTCCACCGGTGGTGTCGTCGTAGCAGGTCGGCTCAGCTTCTCCCTCGTTGGATTCTTAGGTCCTGTGGTGACTTCTAAAGTTCCAGTCCCCAAAGCCCTGCTTTTATGCAGAAAACCCCCATTCACTCAGCCTAGCTGTCACTCAAACATGCTGGCCGGCTCACCACTTGGGCCAATCAGGACGGAGTGCGACTTGAGTTGCCTAGGCAACTCAGTCCAGGGTGCCTAAATCCCCCTCCATCCCTCATAAGTACCCCAGACAGAGTGGCACCACTTTGGAGGGCTTCTGTGGAGAAGGCCACCAAAAAGTGGAACTAAGGGCTCAACTTGGGTTGGAGTCACAGAAGCGAACACAAACGCCATTTTAGAACCGAGTTCTGGCAAAAAATACCAACCGGAGAATTAATATTAAATAAATAAACCAGCGGTATGTTCGAGGCTATAGGAATTAAATAATTAAAGTTGGTAGCCTCGAACAATGGGAAATCCCATAGGGATATATTTGCGGTCGAATATAAAAAGTAGTATCCACTGCCACCAACCAAAACTCGATCAGGGGGGACAGAGACGTGCCCCCTCGACTAACAGATGCCGGGGCAATCAAATTGCCCCGGCCAGTACGTCCACAATATGATGGTTTGTACTGGTTCTGTTCAGAATTTGAGACTAGTAAAGTCAATGGTGACTTTACATGCCCTTGGAGACAGTAGTCAGTCCCAGGGTATGGAGTCTATACTGGGGGTCACTATGACACTCCTGTGTTACTGCACTGAGGGTGCTGTGTAACACACATCACAAAAACACATGAAGCCCTATGGAGTAAAAGACCCCATAGCCCATTAAACACATATAGAATCAAAGAGATACACTCAAATCATGTCCAAGAGTGAGGGTAAAAGAGTCTCACTCTTGGCAGGAGAAAAAAATAAACCCCAAAATTCCAGCAATGCTGCTGGGGGACTCACTAGGTTAGGAAATTCAGCCTAAACAGAGAATTCTCCCTAACACTCCACCCCCAGACTAAGGGACAGGAGGATTTAATCCACTCCTGGATGAACCTCATACCTCTAGTCGATGACATACATCCTAGAGAGTCCATCAGCATTTTGATGGTGACACCTTGACCTGTCAAATCAAAGGTTTTCCTTTGCAAGCTATATGACCTACAAATTCTTTGAGGAACATCAGTCTTTTTGAAACTATAGGGGATCTGGTTAACCAGTCCCTCAGAAGTTGGTACAACTTCTGAACCTGTGTTAGGCTTTTTCAAGGGGTCCTTATAAAGGATTCCCTTAGATCTAGAGGGGCCTCCAAGGTTCCTCACCACCTCTCTTGTGGGAGCAGGTTAGGTCTTAGGCCTCTTGGTTGGAGGAGTTAGGGTTAGGCAATGTACCTGCTTCCCCTTCCTCTTAGATCTAACCTTACCGACTTTAGGAGTTTCCCCCCTAATATTTGGAATTGAGTTGGGGTCTTCAGTAGAAGGTCCAACAGTCTGAAGGGTCTTGGCCTTAGACTTTTCTTTCCTGGTATTCCACCAGCATTGAGAATTACCAGTTCTCTCAGGCCTAGGTAAGGGTCCAGTAGGTCTATCCTCCTCTTCCTCAGAAGCAGGGGGGTCACAGACTCTGATACTGGGGGAACAATGATGGAGCTTGGTTGGGGCTCCCATTTTCCTAATGTACTAGCCTGAAATATGCCTGGGTTAGAGGTCAACTTACTAACACCGGGGCGTGTAGTGGGGGTCTCAGTAGAGGTTCCCACAGGCTTAGAGTGGTCCCTTAAGGTGGCCTCTCTAGCCAATTTGGTTAGGTTCTGGTTCTCCATACTGGGAGGCCTGGGGGTATGTGACACTACTCCTAGATTTCTCAGGTCATTCCCCAACAGGACTTTCCCAGGCACCTCAGTCTGCACACTGACAGGGATCCTCACTGTCATGTTGTTACACTGAATGAGGGCTGGTAGAATAGGAACAATTTGGACAGGGCCTCCAGACATCTTAGTGGGACCTTTGGGTGCTTTAGCCACATCCTCAGGTTGAAAGAAGCTTTCATCCACTACTGTTCTACTGGCCCCAGTGTCTCTCCTGCAGGAGTATCCTGGCCATTGACAAGAACACTGTCCATATAATACACTTTAGAGTTTGCAGGTAGGGAGTTATACACAACCCTATTCTGTGACTTAACCAGATCCATGGACTCTATAGACACAGTTGCTTGAAGACCCAAGGGTTCTTCAGCAAACGCTTCAAAGTGAGCACAAGCCACCTGTACTTCATCCTCAGGAGTGAAGGCTAAGGAGACTGTGCTGATCCCTGCAGGTTTACCCTTGCATCTGGGATCCCCTTTGATATGGTCAGTAGCCTTACAGATATAGCATTGTCCAAATGCTCTCTGAAAGGGTGGCTTGTTCTGACCTCCTTCTGGTTGTTGACCAGAAGGTACACTAGCCTGGTTGGGTTTACCCTGGGGCATACCCTGGTTATTTTGTTGTTTGTGGCCCTCTTTGGTATGGGAGGTATTAGAATTCTCTGGATTCACTTTAGGTGGCTGCTTTCCCTCATCCTTTTTCTGAGTGACCCCTGAATCCTTGTGAGTGGCCCTGTTGGCAACCCACAAGTCAGCAGCCTTAGCTAGTTTTCTGAAATCTAATTCCTTTGAATCAGCCAAGTGCTGTCTGAGCTCAGGAGAGCAGGCACCATAAATTGACTCCAACATAAACAGATTTCTCATACCTTCATAAGTGTTCACTTTGTAACCCTTAATCCATCCCTTTAAGTTTTTCAAACACGCACTCACCCAGGTAGCACAAGGGGTACCATCATTCTTTTTGAGGGTTCTAAACCTCTTAAGATCCTGGGAAGGGGTCTTCCCGAATCTAGCTATCAAAGCTAGTTTCACACATTCATACTCTTTCCTACCCTCCTCCCCGAATTCCATTACCACATCAGTTGCAACAGGGGGAAGCCTAGAGAACAACCAGGTGAGTAAGTCATTTCCTGTGATGTTCTGGAGCCCATGATTATATTCAAACAGAGACAACCAATCCAACACATCCAACTTAGGCTCATACATACCAATCAATTCCTTAGGCATCCAGGGTCTTTTAGGACTGGAACTTCTAGAGGAGTCAGAGAGAGAAGCATTGTCTACAGATAATTTCTTCATTTCTAGCTCATGTTTGAGCTCCATTTCCCTTAGCCTGAGGTCTTGATTCAGTTCCTGGTGTCTTTGTTCAGCCTGAGTATTCAGCCTCTTGAATCCTAATTCAAGTTTCATTTTCTCTAGCTCAAGATATTGAGGACTGAGTGTGGGACCTGGTAAATGCCCAGTAGGTACAGCTGGCAGAGCAGACAGAGGCCTAGGAGGGACAGTCACAGCAGCCTCACCCTTCTCTTCTGACTCTTCCTCAAGATTATCAACCTTTTGATCAACATCCATCTCTATACTGTTATCTACTGTTTCTGGCATGGTAGGTTCCTCTGAACCATCATCCAGACTTTGGTTAGCTAACAACCTTTCTATCAATTCCATTTTCTTGCCTTTAGTCAGGAGATTCTTATGCTTACAGAGAACTCTTAAACAATCAGCAGTTTTTGTAGCAAGGGACTCTTGACTATAATTTTCCATAGTGACATGTTAGAAAGATTACTTTTTCAGTGCTAAGCTTTGTGGTTAGTTGCACTAAGGTCTCTTAAAGCACTCTAAAGTGTATACTCAATACAAATCCCACCGCTGTACACCAGTGTTAGGCGGAAACCTGTGCAGTTCCCTTGGGGACCACTGCAAAAGATTTAAGACTACAGGTGTTGGCAGTAAACCCACTTGGTAGCAGTCTGTACCACCCAGATTTACCTGGTAGCTGTGGCTGAGCAGTCAGACTTCCCTCAAGAAGAGTTACGCAGTATGCAAAGTATACACAATAGGCACTCAGATACAAAAGCACAAGCAAACACTGACCAGAGCTTTGGTAACAAGGTATATAATTATTTATTTAAAAAACACACTTATTGAAACACTCCAGCACTATTATTGTAAATCACTCTAAACACAATTACTCTTATTATATATACACTCCTTATTCCTTATCAGACACGTCTTAGTTAACACCACTTATTTACAAACAGATGTGAGCGCTTAACAATAGATGGCACTCCAATAAGTTAGCGAAAAAGGGAGGGAAAAAAGCAGAATGTAGGAAAATACACCACACTAATACTTAGGAACTCTTAAGCAAGGCAGGAAAGTCAAAAGTTACTTGTGAGCCAAAGTCCATAGGCCGGGCCCACTTTTGGAGAGAGCAGGGCACAAATGCACCCAAGATCACACAATGACAACAGGCTTAAAAAGTCTTGCAGGGAGTTCGGAAAGGTTTTAGTTAGGCTCAGAAAAGTTTAGCCAGGGTCTCCCAGGCTAACCCAGGTTCGGAAGCCGGGGACTAAATCTACCCCGTACAGTCGGTTGCAAGGGAAGCCAGGCGGAACACGGTACCTTATGTGGAAAGGATCCTCCAGCGGGGGCAGTTGTTCCTGGCAGAGGGTGCAAGTCACGGCGTCATCCAGAGGGAGAGGAGATCTCGACGTGGAGGAAAGGTGAAGGTAGTTGCACTGCCAGGGAAAAAACCAGCCGCATAGTTTTACAGTTAAAGCTACTACCCTTTGATTCACGGTAGTGGTAAAACGTGGTATCCTGGTTGCCAGGGTACTTGGCACAGGCAAGGCGGCCACGAGATGTTCCAGGAAGCGAAAAAGGACACAGACTGGCTATCCCCACCAGTCGAAGGAAGAAGACTCTCCGGGCTGGAGATCTCCTCTGTCGTTAGGAAAAGTGGTGAGACGGTTCAGCAGGGCTCCACCGGTGGTGTCGTCGTAGCAGGTCGGCTCAGCTTCTCCCTCGTTGGATTCTTAGGTCCTGTGGTGACTTCTAAAGTTCCAGTCCCCAAAGCCCTGCTTTTATGCAGAAAACCCCCATTCACTCAGCCTAGCTGTCACTCAAACATGCTGGCCGGCTCACCACTTGGGCCAATCAGGACGGAGTGCGACTTGAGTTGCCTAGGCAACTCAGTCCAGGGTGCCTAAATCCCCCTCCATCCCTCATAAGTACCCCAGACAGAGTGGCACCACTTTGGAGGGCTTCTGTGGAGAAGGCCACCAAAAAGTGGAACTAAGGGCTCAACTTGGGTTGGAGTCACAGAAGCGAACACAAACGCCATTTTAGAACCGAGTTCTGGCAAAAAATACCAACCGGAGAATTAATATTAAATAAATAAACCAGCGGTATGTTCGAGGCTATAGGAATTAAATAATTAAAGTTGGTAGCCTCGAACAATGGGAAATCCCATAGGGATATATTTGCGGTCGAATATAAAAAGTAGTATCCACTGCCACCAACCAAAACTCGATCAGGGGGGACAGAGACGTGCCCCCTCGACTAACAGATGCCGGGGCAATCAAATTGCCCCGGCCAGTACGTCCACAATATGATGGTTTGTACTGGTTCTGTTCAGAATTTGAGACTAGTAAAGTCAATGGTGACTTTACATGCCCTGGGAGACAGTAGTCAGTCCCAGGGTATGGAGTCTATACTGGGGGTCACTATGACACTCCTGTGTTACTGCACTGAGGGTGCTGTGTAACACACATCACAAAAACACATGAAGCCCTATGGAGTAAAAGACCCCATAGCCCATTAAACACATATAGAATCAAAGAGATACACTCAAATCATGTCCAAGAGTGAGGGTAAAAGAGTCTCACTCTTGGCAGGAGAAAAAAATAAACCCCAAAATTCCAGCAAAGCTGCTGGGGGACTCACTAGGTTAGGAAATTCAGCCTAAACAGAGAATTCTCCCTAACACTCCACCCCCAGACTAAGGGACAGGAGGATTTAATCCACTCCTGGATGAACCTCATACCTCTAGTCGATGACATACATCCTAGAGAGTCCATCAGCATTTTGATGGTGACACCTTGACCTGTCAAATCAAAAGTTTTCCTTTGCAAGCTATATGACCTACAAATTCTTTGAGGAACATCAGTCTTTTTGAAACTATAGGGGATCTGGTTAACCAGTCCCTCAGAAGTTGGTACAACTTGAACCTATGTTAGGCTTTTTCAAGGGGTCCTTATAAAGGATTCCCTTAGATCTAGAGGGGCCTCCAAGGTTCCTCACCACCTCTCTTGTGGGAGCAGGTTAGGTCTTAGGCCTCTTGGTTGGAGGAGTTAGGGTTAGGCAATGTACCTGCTTCCCCTTCCTCTTAGATCTAACCTTACCGACTTTAGGAGTTTCCCCCCTAATATTTGGAATTGAGTTGGGGTCTTCAGTAGAAGGTCCAACAGTCTGAAGGGTCTTGGCCTTAGACTTTTCTTTCCTGGTATTCCACCACATTGAGAATTACCAGTTCTCTCAGGCCTAGGTAAGGGTCCAGTAGGTCTATCCTCCTCTTCCTCAGAAGCAGGGGGGTCACAGACTCTGATACTGGGGGAACAATGATGGAGCTTGGTTGGGGCTCCCATTTCCCTAATGTACTAGCCTGAAATATGCCTGGGTTAGAGGTCAACTTACTAACACCGGGGCGTGTAGTGGGGGTCTCAGTAGAGGTTCCCACAGGCTTAGAGTGGTCCCTTAAGGTGGCCTCTCTAGCCAATTTGGTTAGGTTCTGGTTCTCCATACTGGGAGGCCTGGGGGTATGTGACACTACTCCTAGATTTCTCAGGTCATTCCCCAACAGGACTTTCCCAGGCACCTCAGTCTGCACACTGACAGGGATCCTCACTGTCATGTTGTTACACTGAATGAGGGCTGGTAGAATAGGAACAATTTGGACAGGGCCTCCAGACATCTTAGTGGGACCTTTGGGTGCTTTAGCCACATCCTCAGGTTGAAAGAAGCTTTCATCCACTACTGTTCTACTGGCCCCAGTGTCTCTCCTGCAGGAGTATCCTGGCCATTGACAAGAACACTGTCCATATAATACACTTTAGAGTTTGCAGGTAGGGAGTTATACACAACCCTATTCTGTGACTTAACCAGATCCATGGACTCTATAGACACAGTTGCTTGAAGACCCAAGGGTTCTTCAGCAAACGCTTCAAAGTGAGCACAAGCCACCTGTACTTCATCCTCAGGAGTGAAGGCTAAGGAGACTGTGCTGATCCCTGCAGGTTTACCCTTGCATCTGGGATCCCCTTTGATATGGTCAGTAGCCTTACAGATATAGCATTGTCCAAATGCTCTCTGAAAGGGTGGCTTGTTCTGACCTCCTTCTGGTTGTTGACCAGAAGGTACACTAGCCTGGTTGGGTTTACCCTGGGGCTTACCCTGGTTATTTTGTTGTTTGTGGCCCTCTTTGGTATGGGAGGTATTAGAATTCTCTGGATTCACTTTAGGTGGCTGCTTTCCCTCATCCTTTTTCTGAGTGACCCCTGAATCCTTGTGAGTGGCCCTGTTGGCAACCCACAAGTCAGCAGCCTTAGCTAGTTTTCTGAAATCTAATTCCTTTGAATCAGCCAAGTGCTGTCTGAGCTCAGGAGAGCAGGCACCATAAATTGACTCCAACATAAACAGATTTCTCATACCTTCATAAGTGTTCACTTTGTAACCCTTAATCCATCCCTTTAAGTTTTTCAAACACGCACTCACCCAGGTAGCACAAGGGGTACCATCATTCTTTTTGAGGGTTCTAAACCTCTTAAGATCCTGGGAAGGGGTCTTCCCGAATCTAGCTATCAAAGCTAGTTTCACACATTCATAATCTTTCCTACCCTCCTCCCCGAATTCCATTACCACATCAGTTGCAACAGGGGGAAGCCTAGAGAACAACCAGGTGAGTAAGTCATTTCCTGTGATGTTCTGGAGCCCATGATTATATTCAAACAGAGACAACCAATCCAACACATCCAACTTAGGCTCATACATACCAATCAATTCCTTAGGCATCCAGGGTCTTTTAGGACTGGAACTTCTAGAGGAGTCAGAGAGAGAAGCATTGTCTACAGATAATTTCTTCATTTCTAGCTCATGTTTGAGCTCCATTTCCCTTAGCCTGAGGTCTTGATTCAGTTCCTGGTGTCTTTGTTCAGCCTGAGTATTCAGCCTCTTAAATCCTAATTCAAGTTTCATTTTCTCTAGCTCAAGATATTGAGGACTGAGTGTGGGACCTGGTAAATGCCCAGTAGGTACAGCTGGCAGAGCAGACAGAGGCCTAGGAGGGACAGTCACAGCAGCCTCACCCTTCTCTTCTGACTCTTCCTCAAGATTATCAACCTTTTGATCAACATCCATCTCTATACTGTTATCTACTGTTTCTGGCATGGTAGGTTCCTCTGAACCATCATCCAGACTTTGGTTAGCTAACAACCTTTCTATCAATTCCATTTTCTTGCCTTTAGTCAGGAGATTCTTATGCTTACAGAGAACTCTTAAACAATCAGCAGTTTTTGTAGCAAGGGACTCTTGACTATAATTTTCCATAGTGACATGTTAGAAAGATTACTTTTTCAGTGCTAAGCTTTGTGGTTAGTTGCACTAAGGTCTCTTAAAGCACTCTAAAGTGTATACTCAATACAAATCCCACCGCTGTACACCAGTGTTAGGCGGAAACCTGTGCAGTTCCCTTGGGGACCACTGCAAAAGATTTAAGACTACAGGTGTTGGCAGTAAACCCACTTGGTAGCAGTCTGTACCACCCAGATTTACCTGGTAGCTGTGGCTGAGCAGTCAGACTTCCCTCAAGAAGAGTTAGGCAGTATGCAAAGTATACACAATAGGCACTCAGATACAAAAGCACAAGCAAACACTGACCAGAGCTTTGGTAACAAGGTATATAATTATTTATTTAAAAAACACACTTATTGAAACACTCCAGCACTATTATTGTAAATCACTCTAAACACAATTACTCTTATTATATATACACTCCTTATTCCTTATCAGACACGTCTTAGTTAACACCACTTATTTCCAAACAGATGTGAGCGCTTAACAATAGATGGCACTCCAATAAGTTAGCGAAAAAGGGAGGGAAAAAAGCAGAATGTAGGAAAATACACCACACTAATACTTAGGAACTCTTAAGCAAGGCAGGAAAGTAAAAAGTTACTTGTGAGCCAAAGTCCATAGGCCGGGCCCACTTTTGGAGAGAGCAGGGCACAAATGCACCCAAGATCACACAATGACAACAGGCTTAAAAAGTCTTGCAGGGAGTTCGGAAAGGTTTTAGTTAGGCTCAGAAAAGTTTAGCCAGGGTCTCCCAGGCTAACCCAGGTTCGGAAGCCGGGGGCTAAATCTACCCCGTACAGTCGGTTGCAAGGGAAGCCAGGCGGAACACGGTACCTTATGTGGAAAGGATCCTCCAGCGGGGGCAGTTGTTCCTGGCAGAGGGTGCAAGTCGCGGCGTCATCCAGAGGGAGAGGAGATCTCGACGTGGAGGAAAGGTGAAGGTAGTTGCACTGCCAGGGAAAAAACCAGCCGCAGAGTTTTACAGTTAAAGCTACTACCCTTTGATTCACGGTAGTGGTAAAACGTGGTATCCTGGTTGCCAGGGTACTTGGCACAGGCAAGGCGGCCACGAGATGTTCCAGGAAGCGAAAAAGGACACAGACTGGCTATCCCCACCAGTCGAAGGAAGAAGACTCTCCGGGCTGGAGATCTCCTCTGTCGTTAGGAAAAGTGGTGAGACGGTTCAGCAGGGCTCCACCGGTGGTGTCGTCGTAGCAGGTCGGCTCAGCTTCTCCCTCGTTGGATTCTTAGGTCCTGTGGTGACTTCTAAAGTTCCAGTCCCCAAAGCCCTGCTTTTATGCAGAAAACCCCCATTCACTCAGCCTAGCTGTCACTCAAACATGCTGGCCGGCTCACCACTTGGGCCAATCAGGACGGAGTGCGACTTGAGTTGCCTAGGCAACTCAGTCCAGGGTGCCTAAATCCCCCTCCATCCCTCATAAGTACCCCAGACAGAGTGGCACCACTTTGGAGGGCTTCTGTGGAGAAGGCCACCAAAAAGTGGAACTAAGGGCTCAACTTGGGTTGGAGTCACAGAAGCGAACACAAACGCCATTTTAGAACCGAGTTCTGGCAAAAAATACCAACCGGAGAATTAATATTAAATAAATAAACCAGCGGTATGTTCGAGGCTATAGGAATTAAATAATTAAAGTTGGTAGCCTCGAACAATGGGAAATCCCATAGGGATATATTTGCGGTTGAATATAAAAAGTAGTATCCACTGCCACCAACCAAAACTCGATCAGGGGGGACAGAGACGTGCCCCCTCGACTAACAGATGCCGGGGCAATCAAATTGCCCCGGCCAGTACGTCCACAATATGATGGTTTGTACTGGTTCTGTTCAGAATTTGAGACTAGTAAAGTCAATGGTGACTTTACATGCCCTGGGAGACAGTAGTCAGTCCCAGGGTATGGAGTCTATACTGGGGGTCACTATGACACTCCTGTGTTACTGCACTGAGGGTGCTGTGTAACACACATCACAAAAACACATGAAGCCCTATGGAGTAAAAGACCCCATAGCCCATTAAACACATATAGAATCAAAGAGATACACTCAAATCATGTCCAAGAGTGAGGGTAAAAGAGTCTCACTCTTGGCAGGAGAAAAAAATAAACCCCAAAATTCCAGCAATGCTGCTGGGGGACTCACTAGGTTAGGAAATTCAGCCTAAACAGAGAATTCTCCCTAACACTCCACCCCCAGACTAAGGGACAGGAGGATTTAATCCACTCCTGGATGAACCTCATACCTCTAGTCGATGACATACATCCTAGAGAGTCCATCAGCATTTTGATGGTGACACCTTGACCTGTCAAATCAAAAGTTTTCCTTTGCAAGCTATATGACCTACAAATTCTTTGAGGAACATCAGTCTTTTTGAAACTATAGGGGATCTGGCTAACCAGTCCCTCAGAAGTTGGTACAACTTCTGAACCTGTGTTAGGCTTTTTCAAGGGGTCCTTATAAAGGATTCCCTTAGATCTAGAGGGGCCTCCAAGGTTCCTCACCACCTCTCTCGTGGGAGCAGGTTAGGTCTTAGGCCTCTTGGTTGGAGGAGTTAGGGTTAGGCAATGTACCTGCTTCCCCTTCCTCTTAGATCTAACCTTACCGACTTTAGGAGTTTCCCCCCTAATATTTGGAATTGAGTTGGGGTCTTCAGTAGAAGGTCCAACAGTCTGAAGGGTCTTGGCCTTAGACTTTTCTTTCCTGGTATTCCACCAGCATTGAGAATTACCAGTTCTCTCAGGCCTAGGTAAGGGTCCAGTAGGTCTATCCTCCTCTTCCTCAGAAGCAGGGGGGTCACAGACTCTGATACTGGGGGAACAATGATGGAGCTTGGTTGGGGCTCCCATTTCCCTAATGTACTAGCCTGAAATATGCCTGGGTTAGAGGTCAACTTACTAACACCGGGGCGTGTAGTGGGGGTCTCAGTAGAGGTTCCCACAGGCTTAGAGTGGTCCCTTAAGGTGGCCTCTCTAGCCAATTTGGTTAGGTTCTGGTTCTCCATACTGGGAGGCCTGGGGGTATGTGACACTACTCCTAGATTTCTCAGGTCATTCCCCAACAGGACTTTCCCAGGCACCTCAGTCTGCACACTGACAGGGATCCTCACTGTCATGTTGTTACACTGAATGAGGGCTGGTAGAATAGGAACAATTTGGACAGGGCCTCCAGACATCTTAGTGGGACCTTTGGGTGCTTTAGCCACATCCTCAGGTTGAAAGAAGCTTTCATCCACTACTGTTCTACTGGCCCCAGTGTCTCTCCTGCAGGAGTATCCTGGCCATTGACAAGAACACTGTCCATATAATACACTTTAGAGTTTGCAGGTAGGGAGTTATACACAACCCTATTCTGTGACTTAACCAGATCCATGGACTCTATAGACACAGTTGCTTGAAGACCCAAGGGTTCTTCAGCAAACGCTTCAAAGTGAGCACAAGCCACCTGTACTTCATCCTCAGGAGTGAAGGCTAAGGAGACTGTGCTGATCCCTGCAGGTTTACCCTTGCATCTGGGATCCCCTTTGATATGGTCAGTAGCCTTACAGATATAGCATTGTCCAAATGCTCTCTGAAAGGGTGGCTTGTTCTGACCTCCTTCTGGTTGTTGACCAGAAGGTACACTAGCCTGGTTGGGTTTACCCTGGGGCTTACCCTGGTTATTTTGTTGTTTGTGGCCCTCTTTGGTATGGGAGGTATTAGAATTCTCTGGATTCACTTTAGGTGGCTGCTTTCCCTCATCCTTTTTCTGAGTGACCCCTGAATCCTTGTGAGTGGCCCTGTTGGCAACCCACAAGTCAGCAGCCTTAGCTAGTTTTCTGAAATCTAATTCCTTTGAATCAGCCAAGTGCTGTCTGAGCTCAGGAGAGCAGGCACCATAAATTGACTCCAACATAAACAGATTTCTCATACCTTCATAAGTGTTCACTTTGTAACCCTTAATCCATCCCTTTAAGTTTTTCAAACACACACTCACCCAGGTAGCACAAGGGGTACCATCATTCTTTTTGAGGGTTCTAAACCTCTTAAGATCCTGGGAAGGGGTCTTCCCGAATCTAGCTATCAAAGCTAGTTTCACACATTCATACTCTTCCCTACCCTCCTCCCCGAATTCCATTACCACATCAGTTGCAACAGGGGGAAGCCTAGAGAACAACCAGGTGAGTAAGTCATTTCCTGTGATGTTCTGGAGCCCATGATTATATTCAAACAGAGACAACCAATCCAACACATCCAACTTAGGCTCATACATACCAATCAATTCCTTAGGCATCCAGGGTCTTTTAGGACTGGAACTTCTAGAGGAGTCAGAGAGAGAAGCATTGTCTACAGATAATTTCTTCATTTCTAGCTCATGTTTGAGCTCCATTTCCCTTAGCCTGAGGTCTTGATTCAGTTCCTGGTGTCTTTGTTCAGCCTGAGTATTCAGCCTCTTGAATCCTAATTCAAGTTTCATTTTCTCTAGCTCAAGATATTGAGGACTGAGTGTGGGACCTGGTAAATGCCCAGTAGGTACAGCTGGCAGAGCAGACAGAGGCCTAGGAGGGACAGTCACAGCAGCCTCACCCTTCTCTTCTGACTCTTCCTCAAGATTATCAACCTTTTGATCAACATCCATCTCTATACTGTTATCTACTGTTTCTGGCATGGTAGGTTCCTCTGAACCATCATCCAGACTTTGGTTAGCTAACAACCTTTCTATCAATTCCATTTTCTTGCCTTTAGTCAGGAGATTCTTATGCTTACAGAGAACTCTTAAACAATCAGCAGTTTTTGTAGCAAGGGACTCTTGACTATAATTTTCCATAGTGACATGTTAGAAAGATTACTTTTTCAGTGCTAAGCTTTGTGGTTAGTTGCACTAAGGTCTCTTAAAGCACTCTAAAGTGTATACTCAATACAAATCCCACCGCTGTACACCAGTGTTAGGCGGAAACCTGTGCAGTTCCCTTGGGGACCACTGCAAAAGATTTAAGACTACAGGTGTTGGCAGTAAACCCACTTGGTAGCAGTCTGTACCACCCAGATTTACCTGGTAGCTGTGGCTGAGCAGTCAGACTTCCCTCAAGAAGAGTTACGCAGTATGCAAAGTATACACAATAGGCACTCAGATACAAAAGCACAAGCAAACACTGACCAGAGCTTTGGTAACAAGGTATATAATTATTTATTTAAAAAACACACTTATTGAAACACTCCAGCACTATTATTGTAAATCACTCTAAACACAATTACTCTTATTATATATACACTCCTTATTCCTTATCAGACACGTCTTAGTTAACACCACTTATTTACAAACAGATGTGAGCGCTTAACAATAGATGGCACTCCAATAAGTTAGCGAAAAAGGGAGGGAAAAAAGCAGAATGTAGGAAAATACACCACACTAATACTTAGGAACTCTTAAGCAAGGCAGGAAAGTAAAAAGTTACTTGTGAGCCAAAGTCCATAGGCCGGGCCCACTTTTGGAGAGAGCAGGGCACAAATGCACCCAAGATCACACAATGACAACAGGCTTAAAAAGTCTTGCAGGGAGTTCGGAAAGGTTTTAGTTAGGCTCAGAAAAGTTTAGCCAGGGTCTCCCAGGCTAACCCAGGTTCGGAAGCCGGGGGCTAAATCTACCCCGTACAGTCGGTTGCAAGGGAAGCCAGGCGGAACACGGTACCTTATGTGGAAAGGATCCTCCAGCGGGGGCAGTTGTTCCTGGCAGAGGGTGCAAGTCGCGGCGTCATCCAGAGGGAGAGGAGATCTCGACGTGGAGGAAAGGTGAAGGTAGTTGCACTGCCAGGGAAAAAACCAGCCGCATAGTTTTACAGTTAAAGCTACTACCCTTTGATTCACGGTAGTGGTAAAACGTGGTATCCTGGTTGCCAGGGTACTTGGCACAGGCAAGGCGGCCACGAGATGTTCCAGGAAGCGAAAAAGGACACAGACTGGCTATCCCCACCAGTCGAAGGAAGAAGACTCTCCGGGCTGGAGATCTCCTCTGTCGTTAGGAAAAGTGGTGAGACGGTTCAGCAGGGCTCCACCGGTGGTGTCGTCGTAGCAGGTCGGCTCAGCTTCTCCCTCGTTGGATTCTTAGGTCCTGTGGTGACTTCTAAAGTTCCAGTCCCCAAAGCCCTGCTTTTATGCAGAAAACCCCCATTCACTCAGCCTAGCTGTCACTCAAACATGCTGGCCGGCTCACCACTTGGGCCAATCAGGACGGAGTGCGACTTGAGTTGCCTAGGCAACTCAGTCCAGGGTGCCTAAATCCCCCTCCATCCCTCATAAGTACCCCAGACAGAGTGGCACCACTTTGGAGGGCTTCTGTGGAGAAGGCCACCAAAAAGTGGAACTAAGGGCTCAACTTGGGTTGGAGTCACAGAAGCGAACACAAACGCCATTTTAGAACCGAGTTCTGGCAAAAAATACCAACCGGAGAATTAATATTAAATAAATAAACCAGCGGTATGTTCGAGGCTATAGGAATTAAATAATTAAAGTTGGTAGCCTCGAACAATGGGAAATCCCATAGGGATATATTTGCGGTCGAATATAAAAAGTAGTATCCACTGCCACCAACCAAAACTCGATCAGGGGGGACAGAGACGTGCCCCCTCGACTAACAGATGCCGGGGCAATCAAATTGCCCCGGCCAGTACGTCCACAATATGATGGTTTGTACTGGTTCTGTTCAGAATTTGAGACTAGTAAAGTCAATGGTGACTTTACATGCCCTGGGAGACAGTAGTCAGTCCCAGGGTATGGAGTCTATACTGGGGGTCACTATGACACTCCTGTGTTACTGCACTGAGGGTGCTGTGTAACACACATCACAAAAACACATGAAGCCCTATGGAGTAAAAGACCCCATAGCCCATTAAACACATATAGAATCAAAGAGATACACTCAAATCATGTCCAAGAGTGAGGGTAAAAGAGTCTCACTCTTGGCAGGAGAAAAAAATAAACCCCAAAATTCCAGCAATGCTGCTGGGGGACTCACTAGGTTAGGAAATTCAGCCTAAACAGAGAATTCTCCCTAACATAAGTTCCACTGTAATGGCAAAGAAATGCCCTTCTTTGTCAAAGCCAACATTGGTTTGATCACTAGTGAAAAGTTTGGGATCCACAGTTTACAGTAATAATCCATTCCTATCAAGGCTCTGACTTCCTTCTGTGTATTTGGGACAGACATGCTAGAAATGATTTTAATCCGTTCAGGCATCAATCTTCGTCCCTCCTTTGACAGGAGATAGCCTAAATAGGCGACTTCCTGTCGACAATATTGAAACTTTTTCAGTGAAGCTTTATGTCCATGCTTTGCTCGGTGAATAAGCAACAACACAGTGCCCTCCTTACAGGCACTTTCGGAATCTGCAGCTAAAAGAAGGTCATCGACATACTGAAGCAATGTACAAGTAGCAGGCAACTCAAGTGTATCAAGCTGCTCTTTCAAAGCCCTACTGTAAATGCTCAGACTTTCCGTGTACCCTTGTGGCACACGGGTGAATGTAAACGAGCGTCCCACTAGGGTGAACGCAAACAGGTATCTGCTATCCGTGTGTGTAGGAATGCTAAAAAAAGGCATTCCTAAGATCTACAACACTAAAATGAGTAGCAGAAGCTGGAATCATTGTTAAAATCATTGTCACATGAGGTACAATAGGAAATTGTGGAGCAACAACCTGGTTGATAGCGCGTTAATCAATAATAAAACGAAAAGGAATTGCATTATCACCTTTCTTATACACCGGTAAAATCGGACTATTGCACAAACAACCTGCAATTTTTTCAATGACTCCACAGTGCACAAAATCAGAAACTATACACTTCAAAGCTTGCTCACCATCAACCGAAATCTTATACTGTGGAATACGTGGCAACTTTACTCCTGGTTTCAAAATGATTTTAACAGGCTCAATCTGTAAAACACCGACATCATTATCATCAATCGCCCATAAACACTGCGGAACGTCACTAAATTCCGGTGCCAAGGGTCTAGTCAGAAACTGTTAAGCAGAAAATTGCTGTGCTGAAATCGTCAAATGCACTCCATCCAAAGAACAATGAATTACCACATTTAATTCCTTCAACAGATTCAACCCCAGCAAATTCTCACCACAGTTTGATGTCAAAAGAAACGGACTGTGATCCGTGAATGGACGCAGTGAAATCGGTACCGGCAGAGAAACCGGACTAACCACTGGTGTACCAGAAAACCCTACAGAAACACTAGTTTGCCCCGACAGTGGAATGTCTGGAACCCGTGAATGGTCAATGGAACACTTCTGTGCTCCTGTATCTATCAACAATAGATGTGTCCTATTTCCCACTATAATAGGGACCTTTCTGATTAACGGGAATAGGCATTGGTTCCACACCCTGCTTC
The DNA here is from genome assembly GCF_040938575.1 of Ambystoma mexicanum. Taxonomy (NCBI): domain Eukaryota; kingdom Metazoa; phylum Chordata; class Amphibia; order Caudata; family Ambystomatidae; genus Ambystoma; species Ambystoma mexicanum. The sequence goes on from NC_090928.1 coordinate 359,428,774, forward strand.
GGCAATCCTAGCAAAACAATATATCATCAAAGGGAAGGTCTTCAGAGAGATAAGCAGTGGAAGGATGGTCAAAAATATTTCTATTATCCATACTCGGTGGCTGATTGTCTTGCAAAAAAGGACTGAGGATTCTAAGAAAACTGGCTTCTACCATGACCCCCTGTCCCAGGGTGGCCTCTAGATCATCTAACCATGATACCAGGTGTGTTATTCGACCTTTGCTGGAGGATCGGGCATTGTGCTCGCCAATGACCCTCTTGTCTGCAATAAGCACATTCGTTCACGTGTACAGGACCCACCAGCATATTACCTTGTGGAACATACTGACCCCTAAACTGTGTTCTACCCCCTCTAAGACCTCTAACAATCCATTTTAACAACACCTTAGTTTTCAAGTCTCCCTTTTTCCTTTCAATCCTTTCCTTCTCATTATTGACTCGGTTTTCATAATACTGAGCCATATGCAATACTTCAGACTGAGACTTAGCTTGCCATGCGCTCTCAGAAGTCATAATTTGTGACTGGATGTCAGGTAACAATCCACGCACAAATTTGTCCACAAATAATTGTTTTCCAGACTCTCTGCTTAAATCTTGTCCACTAAAATCTGAAAATAATTGTTCAAACCGATTAAAGAATTTGGTAGCACCCTCGGATTTTCCTTGGACACAAGCAGTAAGTTTGTCCCAAACAATCCTTCTCTCAGGAATTAAGGCTTTCAGTTTTGTCACTATTCTATCAGGCAAAGTCAGTATTACCTGCGCTGGTCTCTCACCAGCTGGACTATCTCTATCTTGCCTAGCCAAATTATCCCATGTGTCCCCTAACCCTGGTACATCGTCTACTGTCCTAATCTGTTTCCACAAATCGGCAGGTAGGAGCACAGGAAATAACAAATCTATATCACCCAGAGTAAATACTGACGACTGCAAGACAGTTTCTATCTCTTTATAAAACCCTGTCAGGTTCTTCCTAATATCTGGAATAGATTGTCTAATAGTATTCACCTCCTGTCTTGAGAACGGGACGTGAACAAACTGTGATACATAATGTGCATCAATGTCATAGGTGGCTACACCCGTTACGGCGTTAGATGGGACCTCAACTTTAGGGAAAAATATCGGAAGGAACCTCTCTCATAAGTAACTGAGAAGTAGGCCGCTTCGAACGCTTACAGAGCAACAGAGCTAAATCGAGCACTAAAGTAGCTGAAGGAGTGTCAGACGAAAAAGCTCTCTTATAGATAATCAATAATTCTGCAGGACAACAAATCTTTCTTTTTATGCATTCATCCTGCAGGTTTTCTACCATAACCTGTATCACTTTCCTCTGCATTTCTGGCGTATACTGACTATACGTGTCATATACTTTTACGGGAGATATCGACATGTCTGAAATCCATCTAAGTGCATCTCTTGTGCAAATTCGGGTTTCTTCACTCATCGATTTACAAAGAGGAAGGAACCGTTTCTGTACAAACATAGCGCCCAAACTATCACCATCTATTTCATCATTCCGTAACCTTTCTAACTCCCTTCTATACTGAAAAACCCTCTCAACGTGCTCATATACTTTCTTTGCAGTATCTCTTGAATATGCTAAAACATTCAGATCCCTCAACCCTTGTGGGAGATCTACATCATTCAGTCTGTTCCACATTACAGATACATGAATTCCCAAACCTTCAATAAAGACATTTTTCTCAGGAAAACCTTCTAGATTAGCGAGTGTAGCAAAAACATCAGATTGTTCACCCGTCTCCATGCACTGTCTAGCCCATGCATTCAGATCTCACTTTCTTTCCTTAGACACTGTACTGTATTACAAGTTACAATTTTCGATTCCGCTCCCTTATCAACTACAAGCAGAACAGAACCACTTGAAAGAGAAAGAGTAGACAAATCTTGTACACTAGGTAACAAAGGTGTTATCACTGGTGGATAAGACAAATCTACCAAACCCATAGCAGCAGGCAAAGGTGGAGGTATAGGTGGAGGAGCAACAATAAGAGGAGGAGCAATAACTGGAGGAAGAGGAGCAATAGGAGGAACAATAGGAGGAGCAGGAATTGCTGCGGGGGGAGGAACAACAGCAGGAAGAGGTAAAACAACAGGAATAGGTACATAAGGAGGTGGCGCAGTGGCACCAGGCCTCCGTTCATTTAAAAGCTTGTCAATTAATTCATCTGATGCATGGAAATCTTTAGATGGGTATATTTTCTGAATGCCAAGTTGGAAAGCCCTATCCATATTTCTAACCGACTCTGACTGTTTTTGTTGATCATACAATAACGCTTTCTCGGCGTACAACATATGTCGGCGCGCATGTTTCTCTCTACTTTTAAGCTGCTGCATAGCTTCTTTTTTCCAATTTTGTAATTCATCAAACGCTGCAGGTCTAGCCTTTTTCTTTAACAATACAGATTCTAAATATTCTATGCAAGAAATCTCAAAGCTACCATTGATTGGACACTGAAGATTGGAAGCATGTCTAGTTTGTCTGTGCCAAATATCATTAAACACTATACTACCAATGCCATGCTTACAGTACATAGTACATGCGGGCGACCCCTCCTGTGGTGCCGGATGGCCAAATTCCAAATATTGTCTTTCTCTGCGGAATAATGTCCTGAAACAGGCAGACAATTTCTCAGGCATATCAGATTACTGGTGTTACCTGGTCAATAATTGTACTCACGAGGACAATGCGACAACTCAAATATCAGGATACTTAGCAATCGGGGCACGACTCACCTGATTCAAAGGACAAAGGGAGGTCCGATCAGATTACAAAGGATCGATGTGGCTGGCGATTCTGGCAAAAATACCCGCCTCGATATGGGGACCCTCTGTTACACATTATGGGAGGTGGTCACTATAGGCTCGCAATCGGTTGTGTGGTACCCTGCTCTACGCGACTCCCGAGAATCCTTTTCATGATGACTCCCGTTCTGAAAGTAGCGGTCTAGACTCTTCACGTTTCTCCGAGACGTTCCGGCATGCTCACGTGATCCTTTATCAAACACGGAAGCCGGCAACTCCTCGCGTCGCTTCTGTTTCAACAGACGCTCCGTGAGTTCGCCTCTAGGGATTTCTTATCTCTGCTTCTTCCATTTTGACTTTCGACTTACCCTGAACCTTTTTGTCTCTCAAGCTCTCATCTCCAGATTCTTGCTCCCATTCCGGTCTCGCCATCTCTCGGGAGTTCTCATCACGCTCAGATATCCATCGGCGTCACGATTACGCCAACTCTGCTTTCATCCGTGCTGGAACACCCAATAGCTGTAAGTGACACAAACTCAGAATTACGTTCCGCCTCTTTCGATTCAGATTCTGACCCAAGGATTGCTTCTTTTAGAGCTACCAGCTCTCGATCTCTTCTCCTTCGAAGCCCTAAATCATTCATCCTCTCCTTCACTTCGCTGGTGAGAACCCTTTACTGTGCCATTTCATTTCCATTTCCCATTCCCTACTTTACGCTACTACTCTGATCATTTTCCTTTCGTTCATCCAGACGAAGCCTCCCTGCCCACAGCCACTCGTAGAAGACATTCATCAACCACCCGGATCCACAACACTTCCAGATTCGACCAGCGTTTTCTTCCCCATTGAGGGTTTCCCTGGCTACCCTGTTCTCTCCCCTGGTTATTCCCACTCCGGGTCGGAGAGGACAGGGCTGTCCTAGGGTAGCTTTCACGGCTGCACTTGGTTGTTTCCTGGTGGTCTACTCGATCGGTCAAGGTGAGATTATTCACATTTTAATAATCATTGTGGAAAACAGTTTCGACATTTTGTCGTACGTCCAGTATATAATAGTATTAATACCCTCGTCAAGATGCCATCTCGAACCGTGAGCTCACCGTCCAGGGATCTGGCTGTGCAGTACTGTTGAGGTGTCGCGTCTCATCCAAGAAGGGGCCCCCTTTCTCACCGTCCGATTCTTGTCCGATAGCTGCATCAAATCTTCAATGAGATGGCATCAATCTTGAGGGTCCCTATTCAGACGCAATCTTGTAAGATCAAACAAATATCGAGGCTTGGTACCACCAAAAATTAGATCCGCCAGTCACAAAGTCAAAGTTTTATTCTGTACAGATTCAAATATGAAATCAGATAGCTATCTGGCTCCCAGCACCTTGCAGTCTGTACCAGAAACACTGTCATGGGAGTGAGTCCTGGTCATCACAAAACATGCAGTATTTATACACAGTCCTGGTCATAGCTCAGCCCATCTCCAAACTAATAGGTTAAAAATGTGGGTTTCTGCCCAGTTTACATGGCAAATACAACAATATTGTCTTTACATACTTCAAGTATTTTCCAGTCTTCAAAATACAATGGTTATAACTTTGTTCTGTCTGGTCATGTTGGTTATCCAGTTTAGGCTGATTGTAGTTTCAAGAAACAAATTCAATAGTTTATTGTTAAGGTACACAGTCCTAGTTTGTCTAACATTCAGTTCTTATGTTTGAATATGGCTGAGGCTATTGATACAGAAAACACTTTAAATTGGAGTTCACTTTAGCTACAAGTTTCCTTAAACATACTGACAAACTTTGTTGTCGTCAGCTGTGTGGATCTTTAGCTTTCTAAAGTAAATTCTATTTCCAGAAATGTACACAATATTCCTTCAAAAACACACAGCATTAGTTTACATTCATTTTATAACACTGTTTGTGGGAGGATGAGTTTTGTAGATATATATAACACTTTGAATGAGAGTTTGTTCTGACTACCAGGTCTTGTTTGCACAGGAGAAATTGTCTGGTCTGCCATCCCTAGTGTTGACATAGGCTCAAAGGTCGATTCTGCTCTGGCAGCTGAAAACATAGCTAATCATTACTGAAGAGTGAGCAGAAGTCAGAACCAAGATGGAGGACTTTTTCCAAGATAGCGCTTGATGTCAATTCTAATTCAGAACTTTACAACGTGGTTTTCCCCATGGAGCGACTAGGCTTGGGCCAATATAAATCAAAAGAAGGCATAATATGATTTCTGTTTAACATCCCAAGATGGTGCCTCCTGAATCATCATTGTCACTGCTTACTTAGGACTCAGCATTCAGTAAGAAAATTGCGCTGCTACTGTTTTTTCCTGTAGCCTCACGCTAGTTCTTGACCAATTCCTATCCTTCATTCCTTCCTACCAACTATGCATACTGCTTTCCCTTCACGGAGTACGTTCCACTATGTGGCTCATTTCTCCTGCCATCGCGGCTCTCTGCACTCCTCTCTGACTTCCTTTTCGGCTTGCTTCTGCCTCCTTCCATGCGGCAGAGCCGTCCTGCCCTTATCCCTCAACCATTCCCGTTCTTTCTCTTCTTTTGTGCTTTGCTGCCATGAGTTCGCTCTCGGATATCCTCTCCCTTCCAGCTCTGACTTCTGCTGCCGGTGTCAGCTTACAGTGGCTTGCGCAGTGCTCTTCTGCCGAGTGAAGATCTTTGCCGCTCCAACTGCCTCTGAAACAAGTCATTTGAAATCCTCTTTGCCGGTGTTCTACGGGTCTCCATTCCATCTCATTCTACATTCAGCTGCACACGGATCATCAGCTATGAGGACTGTGGGTTTTTTCCCCCTTTGCTGGGGTTTTTCCTACTTTTAGGGACTTGTCTCTTATTGTTTCTTCTGCTGCCCCTTTTTAACACTTCAGGGCTCATAGGAAGCAGTGATGGACAGTTCCACTTCTACTCACCACCAGCCAGTGAAATTTAACAGAGGTTAGTTCCTCCACCTGTAGGTGGGTGTAATAGCTTGACCTATTGGTGGTTGTAATACTGGAGCCCCAGTTTGTAGCTTACTGCACAAAAAGTAACATGTTTAGGGATACAATATAATACCGTTTGGCAAGTCTGGCCTTCATATTTAATTCTGATATTGGCTAGACTCAAAAACAAGTTCCAGTCTATAACACAGCCGCATGAATCACTTTGGCTGAGTAATATTTTAGGACCAAAGTAAGGAAAAGGTGCTGTACTTGTTATCAATTTCTTTCATTTGAGCAACTAACTTGAACATCTTTCCTTTAAAATAGTTCCTGTAAAAGCACTTCGCAGGATAAGTAACTATTGGAGAACCTAGGTAGATCATATCCTTTTTCGCCTGAAGTTTGATTTAAGAAACCATGAAAATGTGTTCAAGCTTTTCCCTTAGCTCAAAATTACCGACTTTTACATGTTAATACATACATTTGTTGCCACAATATATTGATACAATGCTTCTATTAGCCTTTGGAATCCCATAGGTGTGTGGTCAAAGAAAATAAAGTCATCTGCATACACTGTCCGTGACATGTTCGAACACCCAATTTTAGGTAGAGCAAAAGAAGAGCTTGAAAGAGTATTACCCACATCTGAGACATATACATTAAATAAACACAGTGCCAATATGCATGCCTGTCTAAGCCTGTTGCAAGTCAGTATGGGTTTTGAAAATAGACCATCTTGGTTCAGCCTAACCTGAATCATGGAACCCTCATGAAGGTGAATCAGTATACTTAATAGTATACCCGGCATGCCCAACTTGCCCATCTAGACCATAGCATGTTCCGGTCCACCAAACAGAACACCACTGACAGATCCATTGAGGCCACATATATAAGGGGGGATTTATCTTTCTAGGCTACTTGCTGCATAAAGGAGAGTGAAAGACCTCCACAATCTGTGACCATGTTTTTCCTAAAGCCAATCTGATACAATATTAATTACTGCATTGCCCTTCAGTTCCTGGTTAATGCTGTGGTATAAATAATGTTAATTTTGTATGGTGTTACATCACAGGTTGTCTTTTATTAATATGGCATTCATGCATTCATGTGGAGGTATCTCTGTTTCCCACTATCTCTTGAAAGCCAGCAGTGTAAATAATCGTTGCTGCATAACAATTAGTCCACAGATAGCAGTGTGGTGTTGTGCTCTTTCTGTCTGGCCATTCCCCTTTTCTGCCAAAACATGGTTTTCAGGTTTCTAGACTGAGAACACAATTTGGTATAGTTCCTCCAAAATGTGGCTGTGTGACTTGATGAGCTTGTGTCATCTCAGCGAATCAGTGCACCAAGTCCGCGTTAACTACCTTTTTCTTTTTAAAGTTGTATTTATTGGTCACTGCTGGGAGCTGAACTCTAGTGGGAAAGGGCTGTGTTAATTCTTAATTGTTGTGCTGCCAATTTTTGTGCGACATTAGACTTGTCTGTATAATGTTGCAAACTCTGGAATCAATTGCCCAATATCTTGCTCTGAGAGAAGGATTGTGATCTTGAAGAGGAACAGACTCAACTCTATCCTGTGTTGTTTGCATTTAGCAAAAGTGAAATAATGAATGCTCTTCCGATAGACTTTTCTAACTAAAATGATATGTTGCTAATCGAGCTAGCAAAACATGATTATATTTTATATGTAACTAGCTGATATACCCGCTATTGCCCGGGTTTCATTCTCTCATAGGTACAGGTAAATGTGCAAAATCTGGTGCAGATTGGTGAAACTGTGTGGAATTGTATAAGGAACATTGCTTCGCCAAGCCACAAACCCACAAACAAATGTTGACTTTTTCTGAAATCCGGTGAAAGGGGTGGTGTGTCCAAATGTCATGTGGCCAGTAATGTCTGGAGATTCCTAACAGGTGGCTTTGAAAAAAGTGGTGCAGATTGGTGAAATGGTGTGAAATTGTATAGGGAACACACATAAACCCATACACCAACTCACACATTTTCACTTTTGCTGAAGTCCAAGAAAAGGGTTGAGGTGTCCAAATATCATGTAGCATGTAATCTATGCAGGGTCCCTACAGGTGACTGTACACAATTACAGTGACTGTGCAAAATTTGGTGCGGAATGGTGAAATGGTGTGGAATTGTATAGGGAACATACGTGAAGCCACACACTCACTGGCTTTTGCTGAAATCTGGGGAAAGGGGTGGGGTGTCCAAATTTCATGTAGCCAGTAATGTCCTGAGGGAACTAACAGGTTACTGTGCAACATTTAGTGCAGATTGGTGAAACTGCATGGAATTGTATACTGAACATATGCAAAGCCACAAATCCACATGCAACTTTGAACTTTTGCTCAAATCCGGGGAAAAGGGTTGTGTGTCCAGGTGTCATTAGCCAGTAATGTCCACATGGTCCTAACAGGTGACTGCAAAATGTGGTGCAGATTGGTGAAACAGTATGAAATTGTATAGGGAACATACGCAAAGCCACAAATCCACAAACCTAGAGACTTTTGCTGAAATGTGGTGTTGAGGTAGGGTGTACAAATTTCATGTAGCCAGTAATGTCTAGAGGTTCCTAACAGGTGACTGTGCAACCTTTGGTGAAATGGTGTGGAATTGTATAGGGAACATATACAATGCCACAAACACACAGACCCAAATTTGCACTTTTGCTGAACTCCAGGGAAAGGGGAGGGTTTTCCAGATGACATTTAGCGAGTAATGTCTGGAGGGTCCTAACAGATGACTTTGCAAAATTTGCTGCAGATCGGTGAAATGGTGTGGAATTGTAGAGGGAATATACGCATTGCCACAACCCCCACAAACCCACACATTTTCACTTTTATATATATATAGAAATATATCAGCAATAACAGTATTAGGCCATCAAAGCACATCATGACATAAAAAAGAACAACAATCGAAAACAAATAAATAAATGTACCATTCATCAATAATATTATTAAGATAGCTATTAGAACCCCATAACACCGTTTGAATCGAGCAAATCAACTCCCACTTAGCATCTCTACAGAGAGGGAGGTCGTGCCCATGGGGGTAACTGAGCAGATTACTTGTTAGATGTTATCTGAGTTTATGCATTTAAAGTACATTATATAGTCTTGGCCATTTTGAAGTGGCCTCATGCACATCTCAGGACCCCTGACACATATCATCTCAGCAGTAGCATTGGTCCTTTGGGCTTGCCTAGTAACCTCTTTCCTGGGACATTGCATTAGCAGCAAAGAGCCAGTGAAGTTTAAGCCGCTTTCTCAGGGAAAAACAGCATTGTGTGGCATGTGAGATCTAATTTCAATTGGGCTCTTCGGGGGGTATTGAGATCTCACACCAGTACCCAAGGTCCCTTTGACCAGCTTCAATTCCCGGAATTCAATAATTATTGTATCAACATCGCTTTCTCGCTGGCAGTGGAATCTAGTGCACCTTGTGATGTCCTCGCAAATTACAGATGAACAGCCTCACACTGTGCGAAGCCAGTTAATGCTTTTTGTTAATAAGTGCATCTCTGGATTCGGGGCAGTGTGGTTGTAGTTTGGGAACTTTGGCCAGAAATAACATCCCTCCTGTTTGACACCTTGGCAAATTGCTAGATCTCCTGTCTTGGCCTAGAAGTGCTTGTGGTCAAATTGCTCCAGCAAATCCATGGGGGTAACAATTGGGGTTTTCCTGATCATCCCTCATAGCTAACTTCCCAACCTCAAGGTTGCTGCATGATATGCAATCTACCAGCTAGGTGGGCTTCTGGAGAAATGCAGCAGCCCTATGTTTCGGCAAAATGTGTGTGGGTAAGAGGGAACCTACATGAGTTATTGTCTGGACCCCCTTTACTGAGAGTCACTTTTAGAATTGCTTTTAGGTGCGTTATAATCGCTGGTTGCCCCTTGGCAGCATCTGTTATAATTATTTTGCTATGTGATGTATTGGTGCCTGCAGCGGTATTACTAGCTATCAGATCAGAAGGGTTTCCCTCTCCCTTAGGACCCTGAGTGCCAGGTAATTGATATGTTGTTATTCATCCCCTTCCATGAGCTTCTAAAAGAAGGAGCAATCGTTTTTCTTTTAATTCTACCAGTTCCCCCAGGACCTTACTACATTGCCACCTACTGGTCACAAGGACCCGTTCACTCTCTAAATCGGGTGGAGGTAATATGGATGGACCATGGCTTTGAGTGGCCCATGGGCAGGGAACAGTGGAAGGACTGTTAAAGGGCTGGGAGCATCCGTCTCTCTGGAGGTGGCAACATATCCAGAGTGTTTGGCACCCCCGTTTTCCATTTCAGATTATAAAGCTTGATTTAGAGGGGAAAACGTGCAACCTAATGGGCTACTGTAATGATCTTAATTAATTTGCTCTATTGTTATGGCATGTCAGAGTGTGAGGTCATCGGTGGAGAACGTGATGTGAGCATGTGGAATGTTTGGTGAGGAGAGTTACATTTGGGGTTAATTAATGCGTCAGTAATTTCTTTCCACCGTTCCGAGTCATCCAATCCCCACCCCTTACAGGCCATCTCCTTGAACAGAGTTTGAGCATGTCCTGGGTAGCAGGCCTAAGCAGATCGGCTGAAGCGATGTTTCTTGCTCACAGAAGGTTGGGGGATCAGTAATCCCGCTAGAGAAAGGTGGCGATTTATTTAAAGATGGTCAACATGTCAGGTACTAAATGTGGGACATCAAGCAGGGCATGAGTTATCTCTGGATCAATGTCCTCCCTCGATGCTTTTCCTGATTTAACCCAGAGTTCATCTGAAGCATCTGGGGCTGTAGATTTATCCCAGTGTGTGACAGCCGTCACCATTACATCGCCTAGGATTTCTGTATCCTGGTGAAAGGAGCCATTCTCGCCATTCTCGCTTGTGATATGTGGGTCCTCCCTTGCAATACTCGGGTGCATGAGCCTGCTGCGTATAACACTACTCTCATTCTCATTTGTAATGGTGAAGTCCGCGCTTACATTTTTGCCATCAGATCCCTTAAAGGCAAATCCAGGAGCTGTCGGATTGAATCCAGCAGCCGGTGTATTTCTCTAATCAAGATATTCGCTCTCTTCCACCTTTGCTGACGGGTTGTCGTGCATTTCCTTAACCGTATTCGATTTAGTTGTCATTTTACGCTTCACCAATAAGAACGTTCGTTTAGATGCAGGTAAGAACGTTCGTCTATATGTAGGTATCGGAGCAGGTGGGGTGGCAGCGTCATAATGTACAGTGGTTACTCCCCCTTTGATTATACTGTGCTCACTTATGGATGGGGTGATAGAGAAATAGCCTTTCAGTTTACCAATGTCCTTTGCAGTTCATTCTCCCACCCCAGTTGCTCACCTCGAAGCTGAAGGTACTGCCTTCGGTAAACTCTCGGCTCTATCACTGTGCAAGTGACCGTGGGATATATTATGTATATAATGTGTGTGTGTGTTTCCATAAGCGCCTGCCTGCTATTTCATGCTCGGAGTGAGGGAGAGAAAATCTGTTTAAATTTGGAACTCTGCTGCATGGTGATTAGTCAATGTAAATTGGCAGCACTCCTGTATTTCATAACTCTAAACACGCTTTTCTATATTTTTTAAGCTGATGCAAACTGCTACTATGCTGGCTTAAAGCACATGTTTGCTTGCCTATGAAAGATTTGTTTTAGATAAATTAATATGTAGCTATAATTTTCTGTTGGGCCTACTAATGCCTTTCACTAAATGGGCTTGTTTATTTGTTTTTCTCTTCTCTTCTGTGTCTATAGAGGGGTTTCCTCAGGTTGTATTTTCATGTAGGTTTGTTGTGCTCAATAGGTGTGTCCATATTTACATATTCCCCAACAGATCCCAGGAGGATGTGTTTTGCGAGATGAAGGATAAGTAGTGGGTGGGAATTGCCATAGGGATTAGGATTGCCATGGGCAGTCAATAGGTGGGTAAATAGCTAAACAACACCCACACGCTGTGTGTCCCTCTTCACATGCAATCGCACTCCTACCACTACTCCAATTCATTCGTTTCGGCTGATATGTGATGCTTAAGCAACACCTACCAGCTCAAACTAATTACACCCTCTAATACGGCCCCAGGTGACATATAAAAAAATCAGATTTAAAAATTGCCTCCAAGTATGATTTTACCATAACGCTCTGCCTCTTTAAGCTTCTTCAGAGGCGTACTATCTTCTAATGTATTCTTTCACCTCAAGCTAAAAAGTGCTGCCAGCTTTTGGGAGATTTATACAAAACAGACTGAAGATATAAACGACATCTTCAATTTGTCTTGTATGTAAATCACTAGTGTGGCAGGCATGCCTTAGAACATCTTTATAAGATGTATTCCCATTGGTTTGGGTGGATATTTCTTTGAAATATCCACATTAGAATAGTCTCTTTTACGTCCTCTGTAAGGACATATTTGACCACAAAACCATCACAGTTTCCACCAAATGTCTTTCTGAATGATGTCCTTTATTTCAGGTGCCTTTTTATCCGAATTAACGCTTATTTGGTATTCTCTTCCTGCATTTTCTAAATGAACACTCTTGAGCTTGAGAGCCCATTCGAGTTTGCATAGTGTGAACTGAGGGCAGGTGGGGAAAAGGGCATTGAAAGTAAACAACTAGATGGGAAGTGGTTCTTTTGTGTGGGACAGTGAGATGCTTTTTGCTTCGGTAAACAGTAGAGAGTTCGAATAGTAAATGTGATTGGTACAGACTGCTTTGAAAATCTGAAAAGATTAAATGAAATGGCATTGAGCGGTCACTGGTAAGAATCCCGATTCCGCCCCCTACTACTAAATTAGGTAGTTTCCTAGTCCTAAGGTCAATTAGGAAATCAGAGGCAGTCTGAAGGTCTGCAAAATGTATATATATATACATGCACAAAATCCTTAGCCTGCTTGTTATGAACGCAATGGCAAAATCAGTGCAGGAACTTTATGATAAATCTTTTGGGCTATTATTATAAGGCAGTGATAGCCGCCCTATAGTTAAGATGCGTCTGAGACACATAGGAACCCCTCAAAATTCTATAGTTAATAACTTTTTATTCGAGTAACGGATTTGGCTGACATTTTGAAAGTGATTAAAGGTCTGCGCCTCTGCCCAGACTGCAACGTTTCGTAAAGATTAGTTAAAAAATAAAAAAGTTATTAAGCATCAAGAAAATCTTTTTTCCAAAAGTGCGGCCTACTTCCCATTAATTTTCCCATAGACAACAAAGGTCAACTTTTGCCAAAGTGCACAGCCTAAACCGCTGGATGGATTTGGACCAGGTCTGAAACAACTTGGGCAAGAAGCATTGACTAGTGATCTATGCATGGTTTGGGCTTATTCTGTGCCTTAGTTATTTTAAAATTTGACAGAGAAGGGGGTACCCCCTTCCTCAAAAATTATAGTTATATCCCCCATGCTTCATTGCAGGAACATGGTTTTCAGAAATGAAACGACCACAATCTTGTTTTTCTCTCGATGCAAGAGATATTCGAGTTTCTAGCTGAGGTTATGGGAAAATTAAACATAGTAAAAAGCTATTTGCATGTCAAAAACATACAAATGCATCAGGGTATAGGTGAGGGTGGCTAGAAAGCACTAAGTGAAATTTGGGAGTTGGAGGGATTCTAGGGACCGGGTTTGCAACACAAAGCTTTCTGTAGCTTCGGCTATAGCCGGCATCTAAAAGCAAACTGTGTCACAGAAGTAGTGTGTGCTCTGGGGTGAAAGTGAGAGGGCAGGAGGCCATCTGGAGAGTTGGGGGAGCTGGCAAAGGTGAGGGGGCACTTTGCGATGGCCTGGGAAGCGTTTTGTTTTGACTGTTTTGGACTATGTGTAGTTCCGTACCCGCAGTTACATTTTTTGAAAGATATTTTTATAAGTCAATGGGCTAGTGTTCTGGATAGGAAAGAGCAGTTCTGGTATCAAACGGTAAAGTCTTTTTGCGAAAGTTCTTAGGAGTAGTTTAGGCAAAAAAGAATCATGTGTCGGGTCACAAGCTGATTAGGCCTGCAAGTTGGGAAAGTTTCACAAACTTTCACCGCGAGAGTGGCGTTCTCTCAATCGGGTTGGCACAGTACCTTGCTATGAAGAACAAAATGCAGCTGAAGACGTTGGTTCCTGGCAGGACCTGCAGATCTCACTGTTCCTGAGCCTCAGTCTTGGGGACACGAGGGGGGACGTCGGGGGACTCCTGCACTGCACGGGATCGTCAAAAAAGCAAACAAGATGGAGTCACTTCAGTTCCATTAGCTGCAGATTAAAGCGCACAAACTGGTGTCCCTCTCCCTGGTTAATCCTAACCAGCCTTGAGAATGGTAACCAGGTGGCTTGTGAGTTGATTGGTCCCACCAACTCAAAGGAAGAAGTCGTCCTTGAAGGGGCTTCTCTGTCGAGGTGAACTTGGCAATTCGGACCTGCAGCAGTGCTTCACCAGGAAAACCAATAGGTCCAGGAGTTGTAGCAACCGTCCTCTTCCAGCTCTTCTTCGGTTCTTTCATTCCAGTGGATGACTCTGCTTTCCAGTCCTGGAGGCTCACCTTTTAAACGGTTTTCTCCCATTAATTTCAGCCTAGCTGTCACTCACCCAGCAGGATGTCTGTCCTTGCCGGACAGTCAGCCAGCCAATCACGCCAGAGTGCACTTGGGTCTCATAGGAGGCTAAGCACATGGGTTTCGGGCACCTCCCTCACTTCCTGGCCACCCCAGACACTCAGACGCCAGAGGCAGTGTTCAGTCCTGAAGCCCACCGAAGGCATGGAAACAAAGGGACCAAACCTGTTTTGGCGTGCAGAGACAAACACTAGAATGAACTTTCGAAAAAGAAATGGTGAAAAAAGAAGATGGGGACCTGTTTAAACAAAGGGGCTTAATGCACCATCTTGAAAAACATGGCTCCCGTGATTTTTAGCTACCGGTGTTCGCGGTCGGGAAAAATCATGGTAGTTGGTTAGCATTTGACTACTACATGAGTGTTTAGACACCTCTCCAGCACTCCATTGTAACATGGTGCGTGCTGGGCCTAGGAATATTAGTAAAGTCAATTCCACTTTACATTCTCTGCGAAACAGTAGTTTATCCCAGAGAAGGTATTTAAACCTTCGGGAAGTCTAAAAAGACATCCTGTGTCACTGCACTGAGGGTGCTGTGTAACACACATGAAAAGATGATGCTAATGGAGTTATCAAAAACTCTATAATCAAAGAGATTAAACACAGAAAAAAAACAGAATTCAAAAGTAGAGAGTCCCAAAGTTCAGCAAAAGAGCTGGCGGTCTCTAAGGTAGAGAGGAATTAGCACATTTTGAGAACTCTCCCTAACACCTCCCCCTCCCTTAAATTGTCCTCCCCCAACCCCCAGCACTATCTGAAATGTTGTCAGGCTTAGTATGATAGTCGCTTGTTTTGTTCCTTTCCTCCCTTTCTGCACCCCTCTCCCCCGCTTTTTGTTGTTTCTCCGGCTCTACCAGAAATGTCATCAGGCCTAGTAAGGTAGTCGCCTGTCTGTTTCCATTTCCTTCCAACTCTCCCCCTCAGTTCCTTATCTATGTCTTGCATTATTTGAAATGTCATCTGGCAGACTACGATAGTTAATTTCACATCCTTACTGTTCATGACCTGTAAGAATGTAATTGTATTTTCCCTTGTTCCCTCCCTTGTTCGAAACGCTTGGAAACGCGTTGTGTATAGGCGCCATATAAATAAAAAATCATATCATATCATACCATCACCATACGTCCCCTCACCCATGAAGCCAGACCTGCTTACCTCAGAACATGGAAACACAAACACACCCCACACAGTGCCAGACTCCCTACCACCAACAACACCACAAGTGCCACCATGAGTGCCTTTTGACTTACCCTCACAAGGTATCCACCTGTCTATCATTCACAGCATCCCACCTGAAACAACATTCTGAACTTGCAAAGACATGCATTGCATCAATGTAAAGATACTGTACAGCCATGTGAACTCCTGTAATGGAACTAGGAAATGGCCTTGGACCATCCAGTGTCAATGTCCGTAAGTACAAATAACTAAGCTTCCTCAACTACCAACATCCCAAAAGAAAAACTCACCAACATGGAAGTCACTGGCAGTGAAGCGAACCAATTACAAGCACAGCGCACGAGATGCACCCTAGAAACAGGTGTCATGTGTGCCTTTGGGTCAGCCATGGATACATGTGAGAAAAAGGACTCCAAGCGAGGAGGTGATGGTCACTGCAGTGGATGTACAAGTGTGATAGCTGATGAGAAGGATGACAGAGGGCAAAAGAGAAAGAAAGAGAATGAGTGGGCACCACTTAGTAATAAACAGGTATATATCGACCATCGAAAAAAGTAGACAAAAAGATCAATTTGTTCAAATATTTCTGTCCAAAGATTCAGAAAGGAGCTGGCTGTGATGGGTTCGGAGACACCCAAATCCAAAATACATGTGCAACAAAAAGCCCCAGAGAAATACTCGGTCACACAGCCGCTCTCATATGGACCCAATCAGGGTATGCAAGTAATCAAAAATAATTCAAAGTTGATTCAGTGAGTAAAAAAATTCTTTTTGCTTAAGAAACGACAGCGTTGTCATTCAGTTGTATTTCAACTTAGTTTTATCAACAAAAGATGAATCTCTTGAATAGAAAATCACTAATATACTCTTAGTGAGGAAGGAATCGCCATATATAGTATTGCAATCAGACCAAAAAGTTGCCAATGCATTTCGGAATTACATTTCCTTCATCAGGGCAGGTCTACAGAAAATATGCACCAATTCATCAAAATTCAACATGCACAAAATCACCATGATATGATATGATATGATAAGGCATTTGTAACGCGCCTATACACAAGTGTTTCAAGGCACGACGAGGCAGGGGGGGGGACAAGGGGAGACAGACAACGATCTTACTAGGCCAGGTGTCATTCAGATCGCGCAAGTGCAAGGGTAGAGGGGAAGGGAAAAGTGCATGGGGGAAGGGAGAGGGGAAAGTGCAGTACAGGGTTATAAGCATACAGCATACAGGATAAATAACAAGGGCCAGCTGGTGGCAAGTGCGAGGTAAGTGCAGACAAGTGCTGGGAAGGGGGGCTGTATGGATACAGACACAGTCCCGTAGTGCAGGGGTTGCCGTGGAGGCAGTGCAGGGGAGAGTGGCTGGGCCGAGAACGGTGAATGGCCCAGTTGCAGATTCAGTGCAGTTTCAGTAGTATTAGCAGGGGAGAGGGGGAGAGAAAGCGGAGGCAAAGAGGAAGGTTTTGAGGTGCTTCCGGAACCGGAGGTGGTTCTCCTCAAGTTTCAGGGAGGTAGGAAGGCTGTTCCAGAGGGAGGCCCCTGCAGTGGAAAGAGATCTGCCCCCAACTCGTTGTTTGGAGAAGCGGCTGACCCTGAGGGAGTTGGAGGCGGATGAGCGAAGAGCTCGAGAAGGAAGATATTTAGGAAGAGAGAGTTGAAGGTATTTTGGCCCAAGGCCCCAGACGGCCTTGTGGACAATGCAGAGGGTTTTGAACTTGATCCTCGCAGTCACTGGGAGCCAGTGTAGTGATTTCAGTCCTGGAGAGATACGGTCCCTGGGCTTGAGGCCAAGGACAAGTCTTGCAGTCCTGTTCTGGATGAGTTGCAAAGGGCGGAGAGTAGAGGCAGGCAGATTAAGATAGAGGCTGTTACAGTAGTCCAGCTTAGAGAGAACCAGGGCTCTAGAGACAGTGAGCTTCTGGGGGAAGGAGAGGAAAGGAAGGATACCTCTGAGGAGGTGTAGCTGGTAGTGTGACTTCTTAGATACGTCGGATATGTGAGGAGAGAAGGAGAGTGTGGAGTCGAAGATGACCCCAAGGTTTTTTGCCTTGCAGGTAGGAGTAGGAAGAGGGCCCAGAGAGGCCGGCAGAGAGCAGCAGGGAATGAGGGAGTGGGAGTGCTGATGAGTAGAATCTCAGTCTTACTGGCATTAAGGCAGAGGTCGTTGGCGGCACACCATTCCTGGATAGCAGAAAGACAGTCAGAGATGAGGGAAGGAGAAGAGGAGGCCGAGGGTAGCCTGAAAATGAGTTGGGTATCATCCGCATTGCACTGAAAGTAGGGGCAGAGAGCGGCGATGTGGTGGGCGAGAAGTGCCAGATACTGGTTGAACAGCCAGGGAGAGAGGTTAGATCCCTGGGGGACACCACAGGTAGAGAAGAAGATGTCAGAGAGGAAAGACCCCAGTTGGACCTGGGAGGGTCGATTTGAGAGGAAAGAGGTCAGCCACGTCAGAGCCTGACCAGTGATACCGAGGTTATCACGGAGAAGGTTGAGCAGGATGGTATGGTTGACAGTATCAAAGGCAGAAGAGAGATCAAGCAAAATGAGAACACATGGAATGTTAGAGTCAAGGTTCGAGAGCAGGTCCTCACGGATGTTCAGGAGAGCAGTTTCCGTGCTTCTGGCAGCTCTGAAGCCAGACTGATGGTCATGAAGACTACCAACACATTCACACATAACACACATACACGTGTCATATGTATACATAAATTGAAGAACATACCATTTAGTTGTAGTAGCAGAAGAGGATGGTGAAAGATAAAAGAGAGAAAATGGAAAATAATTAATATGCTCTGTTCAGTATGTATCAAAAATGGTCAGGTAAGTAAAAGAAACCATTTACCTGAAAAATGGCAGTGTGCATACACAGTATATGGCGTGGTAGGTTAAGCGGTGCTACAAACTGCCTGATGCAAATCAGCGCAGATGGACAGCTTTCAGTAGGCAGGCTGTAATAAGAAAGCTTCAGTAAATTACCGGTGTTAATGAATGTAAGGTATGACAAAAACGTAGGCATATTGGTGGGCTTACCTTGCGGAGCATGGGGAACAGAAGCGCTCGCGTTGCTCCTTCATGTGATACTGTTGCTGTTGCATCGAGGTGTTGCTTAGCAACGCTTCGTTTTATAGACACGTGACCGTAGTCATGAATGGGAGGCTGCAATCAGGCTAAGGGGATTGTGTGAGACAAATATAAACATTTGTCTAATCTAACGGCAATGAATGTGGATTTGTGATGCGTAAAGATTGAAAAATAAAAACGAGAATAGAGGTGTAATGGAAATGGAAGAAATACTGTATGTTAACAAACACATGGGCTTGAAAACTACAAAACAGAGCTTGAACAGAAGAAGGTTAAAAAATTCAAACGAGACACCTATGATTATATTAATGATGAAGTCTACACATGGATGGAGAGATATGGTCCTGTAGCACCGAAAAAGATTTTTAAATATACATCTGATAACACCAGTAGCTCTGACTCAGAAGCCCTGAGAGATTCTGAACATCCACAAAACAGACAACGGATACTGTAAACCAAATAACTGGTCCTGTAGCACAAGTACCCTCCACATCTGGTTTTTTAGGCGCCCGCCCAAAAGAACCCGCAGGGGGAGGAGGAAACCTAAGGAACAAACCGCAGACAAGACTTCAGCAAAAGAAAACTTAGTCATTAATATATCTAGCCGTATCCTGAGCAAATCAGAGGAGGATACTTTACAAAAAGGTCTGAGTTTCGTACCCACATATGGAACAACTCTGTTCGACACAAAGATTGAACTATATAAGTTTATTAGAAAATTAAAACTTAAAGTCTTCTTTGAAGAACTAGAAGTCCAAGATAAACCAACTGAAGGTCCAGACTTCCAGGAATTTAGAGCCAAGAGTGGGTTTGTGCCACCCATTACAGTTCCTTCGATTGATATCTTCCAAAAGCTTGTGACCCATGAGTTAGAGAGAATTAGTTACAAAACTCCACCACACAGAAATCTGAAACCCCACGAAATGAGACTAATCAAGGATCTTTACAGTGACAAGAGTATGACTATCCGTCCCGCCGACAAAGGGGGCGCATTAGTCATTCAAAATACAGCTGATTATGAAACCGAATGCAATCGACAACTTCAAGATAGAACAACATATGTTACCTTGGACCATGACCCAACCATTGGGATCAAACAGAACTTGAAGACCTTACTGGATAAAGCTCTCGATCTTGAATGGATCAATGAACATACACACAAGTTTTTGCTTAACAATCATCCCAGGATCCCAAACTTCTATACATTACCCAAGATTCACAAGGATATCATCAAACCACCAGGGAGACCTATAGTTGCGGGTATGGAAAGCATCAACCAACCGCTTGGAATTTACATAGACTTCTTCTTACAGCCCCTCATACAAAAAACCTCTACATACACTCTACATACACTCGAGATACCACTCATTTCCTTCAAAAACTTCAAAAACTTCACTCTACTACTCTTCAACAAGATGACTTGATGTTTACTATCGATGTAAGAAGCCTTTATACATCAATACCACACGATTTGGGCATTGAATCAGTCGAATGGCTATTATTACAAACACCTGAAATTCGTGCACAGAAGGAATTCATACTTGCACTTTTACAGTTCATTTCAGAAAACTCTTATTTTCAATACCGCAACCAGTTCTATCTACAGACCTCAGGAACATCTATGGGGGCCACCATGGCACCCACATATGCTAACTGCTTTTAAGTTCGAAACGGATAATGTACTCAATAACCAAACATGGAATAAGGACATTCATCTATGGACGCGCTATATTGATGACATTTTCGGTGTATGGAGAGGCACAAGGGATGATTTTGACTCCTTCTTCGAATACCTTAACAACATAGATCAACGCATTCAGTTTACCAGAGAAATTTCACATGACACAATCACCTTTTTGGATGTTCTCATCAAAAAGCAAACTACCGGCTACAGAATCTCCCTGTTCCGTAAACCTACTGACCGCAATAACCTTCTTCACCGTCTGAGTTTTCACCAGCCGAGTTTCCTCAGAAATCTCCCGTACAGCCAACTGCTACGGGTAAAGAAAATTGTAAGTGACCCAGATGATTGTATAGCCCAACAGCCTGTGATGAAAGACAAATTTCTGGCAAGGGGTTACAAACAAAAGGAACTTGACACAGCTTCCGCCAGGGTGAGTACCATGACACGCGAAACTCTAATATTTACTCAGAATCCTAAGAATAAGAAGGAACTCAAGTCACCGGTGTATGTAGCCAAGTTCTCAACACAAAGCCATAAGATTAAGAAAACCATCAGCAAACACTGGAAGATTCTGAAGAATGACTCCAGGGTACAGAGTTTGTTCAGCGAGTTACCGGTATTTGCATACCAACGCAGCAAGAATCTGAGAGATGAGTTGGTGCACACCAGACCACCCCTTAAGGAACCCTCAACCCTGAGAACTGGAACGTTCCCGTGTCTTCATTGCATTAATTGTGATGCAATAATCAAAGGGAATGTCATTAACCACCCGAGGACAGGAAAAAAGATTACCCTGAAAACTTTTGGAACTTGTGACAGCATTAACACCATTTACGGCATTAAATGCCCATGTGGTAAATTCTACGTAGGCCAATCCACGAGAATGGCCAAAATAAGGTGGAATGAACACCGGTCTTGTATCCGGAATGCCAATATGAATTCAGCTATAGCACGTCACTGGATTGAAAATGGACACAATTTGACTCAGATTAGGTTCGTGATTTTAGAAGTCATCACGAAAAACAATCCACACGAGGACTTGAACCAACGGTTGAACCGTAGAGAGACTTTCTGGATTGACAAACCTAGTAGTCTGGCTCCTCATGGTATCAACGAGGAGATCAACTATCATTGCTTCTTATGACTTTACAATTCCAACTATTCTGTTGGATTGTTTTGCACCTTCTGTATGCACCTTCTGTATGTTATCTTTTGTACCTTCAGAATGTGGACCTATAATTTACCCTGCTGCATTTCCTGGACAAATTGTCTGGGACCCAAGGTGCCGTCCTCTGATGACACCAACCGCAGCAGAGGTCTAGACATATGAATGCAGATGTGAGATGTTACAGTACATAATTATGTGTTGGAGTCTTCCTCCAAGTAATACAAATGTTTCAGTATCATGTTTTAAATCCCATGCACTCGTGGGGCTGTCTCCTGACGACCGCACGCACAACATAGGGTATGCATGCTTGTGTTGTTCCAACTGAACATGCCTTGTTGTGTTAACCATATTTTTCTACCTCACACTTCATTTT
This sequence comes from Ambystoma mexicanum, assembly GCF_040938575.1. Lineage (NCBI taxonomy): Eukaryota > Metazoa > Chordata > Amphibia > Caudata > Ambystomatidae > Ambystoma > Ambystoma mexicanum. The sequence goes on from NC_090928.1 coordinate 359,450,566, forward strand.
TGGAGTATACAGCCTATGTTTATTGGATCTTGTGTGTTCAACCACTTTGAGTATTTCTTTTATTTTCATCTTTCTTTTCTTTTACCTTTTTGTTTCTTGAACACACTACAATTCCTCATTCATCGTTATGAGGACAGACAAATATGTTTTATTGTCTTTAACAAGCCCTTCAGCCCGTTTCAAGCCCATGTGTTTGTTAACATACAGTATTTCTTCCATTTCCATTACACCTCTATTCTCGTTTATATTTTTCAATCTTTACGCATCACAAATCCACATTCATTGCCGTTAGATTAGACAAATGTTTATATTTGTCTCACACAATCCCCTTAGCCTGATTGCAGCCTCCCATTCATGACTACGGTCACGTGTCTATAAAACGAAGCGTTGCTAAGCAACGCCTCGATGCAACAGCAACAGTATCACATGAAGGAGCAACGCGAGCACTTCTGTTCCCCGTGCTCCGCAAGGTAAGCCCACCAATATGCCTACGTTTTTGTCATACCTTACATTCATTAACACCGTCTGCCATTTTTCAGGTAAATGGTTTCTTTTACTTACCTGACTATTTTTGATACATACTGAACAGAGCATATTCATCATTTTCCATTTTCTCTCTTTTATCTTTCACCATCCTCTTCTGCTACTACAACTAAATGGTATGTTCTTCAATTTATATATACATATGACACGTGTATGCGTGTTATGGTGATTTTGTGCATGTTGAATTTTGATGAATTGGTACATATTTTCTGTAGACCTGCCCTGATGAAGGAAATGTAATTCCGAAATGCATTGGCAACTTTTTGGTCTGATTACAATACTATATATGGCGATTCCTTCCTCACTAAGAGTATATTAGTGATTTTCTATTCAAGAGATTCATCTTTTGTTGATAAAACTAAGTTGAAATACAACTGAATGACAACGCTGTCGTTTCTTAAGCAAAAAGAATGTTTTTACTCACTGAATCAACTTTGAATTATTTTTGATTACTTGCATACCCTGATTGGGTCCATATGAGAGCGGCTGTGTGACCCAGTATTTCACTGGGGCTTTTTGTTGCACAGAGGGCAAAAGAGAGACAGGACACAGAGTAATGAATGTAAAACAGTGGAGTGGAGAGAGAGAGAGAGATAGGGGAATCGCAGTGCAAGGAGGAGACTGGCTGGTGGGGAGATGAGGTGAGATATGTTGGATATTTCAGTGGGTGAGAGCAGAGAGAAGGTGGGCAAGAGAGAAAGACAGAGACAGAAACACATGGAAAAAAAGAAGTCAGAGGAAGGACAAACGTCTGTGATGGAGAAGGGCAGACTACAAAACAAAGGCAACCTGTGAAAGGTAAATCAGCAGCTTCACATCACAGAAATAACATGCACAATCCACCATGCCAAGTAAACCAAAAAGAGATCCATGTCTGCAACATCCCCACAAATAAGTGCCTCCAACCACATCCCCATACCCTGTAACAACCACCACAACCCCTGTTGGACACCACAATAAATGGACACATGGACAATATGCAGCCGTTCGATTATCCTCCAACAGACCACACACCATAGATATGACTGTGGCAGTAAGTGTGTGAAGATCACAGGGTGCACTGGCAACACCAACAGGGACAACAGATGAAAAGAAGGTGGGGGAGTGGAAGATGTACCACATGAATTTGCCCACAATGTGCACACTCACAGTGAAGTCACTTGCAATGCTGGATTTGAACAAGTAATTGAAAAAGAAGTATGACTGCATTTCCAGTACTGCACTCGTCATTCCATTCAGAGGGCAACAGCACATCTCTAAAGGTTCCAAAAAAAAGAAATCCATCTTTGAATGGGGAAAAAGAACAACACATGCCTCCATCCGGGACAGGGGTATGAAAAAATAAGAAGAATGGGTTCACCCCGATCAAGAGGTAAAAACAAAAAATAAGACCGGCACGGACAGGATTAAAAAATAAATATGTACATCCAGGAGTGGGGGTTAAAACAAATGGCTACCCTGGAGGGTTTAGGGGGAGGGTGTCAAGATTGCCAGATAAGCTCCTTTCCTTCCCAACCTCCTCCTCACCTGAGCCTTCTGATGAGCTGTCCTTGGTTTCCATGATGGGTCTTCTCCTGGACTTCTTGGGTTCGGTAGTCAATTGCCTTAGAGAAGGCTTCTTCTTCTTTTTGTGTAAATAAGGCCTGGCTCCCTCAGAGGCCACCTTGGCAGGAGGGGGCACCTGTCCAAGGGGAACCCAGAGGAGCCAGACCTCGAGTCACAGGGAAAAAGCCTGGTAGGCAGAAAAAACCCTGGTATGCAGGCAATGGTAATCCTCAAAATGGTTCTGGAGAAAGCGGTAGAAGACTTGAAGTCTTGAGAGAGGTCTGTCCACTTGAGAGTAATATAGTCTATAGATTGAAGTAGACCGGAAGCTCGATCTTCAATGGAGTCCGGGGGAGGAGTAGATAACAGGGCAACAGGTAAAGTAAATAGAGGAAGTACACAAGAGAAGTATGGACTAAAACACCAAAGATATAAAAGAATAAGAAAGTTATCAGCAGAGTCCCACTTAGCTAGAATACTGGTAGAACCCGGGGGTGAGGGTATCCGAGCCGCGGTGACGGTAAACGGAGAAAACAGCTCCGCGAGCAGATACAAAGAGTCGCGGCGCGAAGAAAGGAAAGGCTGAAATGCAACCGCGAGCTAGAAGAATAATCAGAACAGCGAGAAAGCTGTGTAATACCACCAAGGAAAGTGCGGTCTATAGTATAAGGGGAGAAGACAGAATAACAAGAGCGAAGGCAAGGAAGCGTAACGGAAAGCGAAAGGAAAAGCTACAGAGGCGGAATAAGGACAGATAGATAGATCGGGACAACGAACCAAGATAGAGCCCAATAGTAGAATCAGCTATGAATTCAGGAGGAAGGCAGGAATCAAGGAAGGAACCGTAGCAGGGAACTCCGCTAAACAGCGCAGCAGCGTTGAATTTGACTGAAGGCAAACAAATACAACGCGCCGAAAAGGGGACATGGTTCTGTTTTATAGTGAAGGGCCGCCATGTTGAGTGAGGACTAGACCTGACGGTGTACTGGGTGATCAGAGACGCCATGTGTTCCACAACCTCCACGGGCGAATCCTGACAGTATACCCCTTCCTCGTCGGGGGCCCTACGGGTTTCCCTGGATGAAGACGATGAAAACGTTGGATGAGTCTGGGAGCATGGAGATGACATCTGGGTTCCCATGTCCTTTCCTCCAGAGAATAGCCCTTCCAGTGAACCAGGTATTGAAGCCCACCCTTACGATAGCGGGAGTCTACCAGATACGCCACTTCGTACTCCTCCTGGTCAGGTGGGTGTGGCGTATCTTGGTTAGACATCTTCCGTACAAGGGTCCATCTGGTATTTCTTGAGCAAAGAGGTATGGAAGACCGGGTGTATCCTTTGAAGTTTGGCTGGTAGCTTGAGTCTGTAGGCCACAGGGTTGATTTGTGAGATAATGGAAAAGGGCCCTATGAAACGTGGTGCAAATTTGCCAGCATGAACCCATCTTGGCAAATATTTAGTGGATAACCAGACTAACTGGTTGGGCTTCCAGACACGGTTATTGGCTCTCTTCCGGTCAGCCCACCTTTTGTGTGTCTGTCGGCTGGTCTCCAGAGCTTTCTTGGAAGTCTTCTGTACCTCAAGTAGCTCCACCAGAAGGCTATCAATGGCAGGTGCACTGGTGGAAGGTGTGCCTATCCATGGCAAGGGATTAGGATGGTATCCATAAGTACAGAGAAATGGACTCATCTGGATGGATGCATGTAGAGCATTGTTATAGGCGAATTCAGCATGAGGGAGGAAGGATACCCATTCTTCTTGCTTGTTGCCGCAGAAACACCTGAGGTACTGTTCGAGGGTGGAGTTAAGCCTCTCAGTCTGACCATTGCTCTGCGGATGGTAGCCCGATGATAATGCTCTGTCGATACCCAACTGCTGGCATAAGGTAGCCCAAAACTTAGAGGTATACTGAGACCCTCTGTCTGAGACTATAGTTCTTGGTAAGCCATGTAATCGGACTATATCTCTTAGAAAAATCGCAGCCATCTACGGAGCAGAAGGTAAGTGGGATATGGCCGAAAAATATGCTAGTTTACTGAAGGAATCGATGGTTACGATGATGGTATTCATCCCGTGGGAGATGGGTAACTCCACTATAAAATCAGTAGAGATATGTTCCCAAGCTCTTCCTGATATCTTGGGTTGTTGTAGCAGGCCGATCGGCCTACCTGTAGAATTTTTGCTGCGAGCAGAGGTTGGGCATGACGAGACGTATCTGTCTACATCTTGGAGGAGAGAAGGCCACCAGAATTGACGGTGTATGAGATCCTGAGTCTTGCGTATGCCTGGGTGACCAGACAATGGAGTGTCATGGCACCATTTGAGAATGTGGATCTGAAGGGACTTTGAAGGGATGTAGAGAGCTTTCCCTTGGTAGTACAGGCCATTCTGGTCTTGAGTGACTGAGCGGGGATGTATTTCTTCCTTTTCATATTGACCTAGAAGGTCTTGTAAGAAAGGAATCACAGTAGCCACTCCATGTATCTTAGGGAGCATTAATTCATGTCCCTGGACTTTGGTTGACTCTTCTCCCTGACTTCGGGATAGTGCGTCCGCAACATGATTCTCAGTACCTGGAATGTAGGTAAGGCAGAAATCAAACTGTAAGAAAAAATACACCCAACGGGCGTGGCGGGCATTAGAGCATTCCATCTGTTGAAGAACCTTTAGGTTTCTGTGGTCAGTTTGAATGAGGAATTTATGATTAGCCCCTTGTAACAGATGGCACCATTCTTGGCATGCCAATTTCATGGCCAATAGTTCCTTCTCGAGGATAGAGTAGTTTTGTTCACTACTAGTCAGTGTCTTGGAGTAGTAAGCGACTGGATGTTCATGTCCATCTTCTGTCACTTCCAACAGTACCGCTCCTACCGCCCCAGCGGAGGCATTGGTCTCGAGGATAAATGGCTTGTTTTGATCTGGCTGTAGGAGGATGGGAGCTGTAGAGAAATGTTCCTTCAAGCAACGAAATGTTTACCTTTGGTCTTGATCAAACAAAAACTTGATGCCCTTCTTGAGTAGATGAGTGATGGGTTGTACTAGCCTGGAGAAATTTGGGATAAATTGTCTATAAAAGTTTGCTAACCTAAGGAACCTCTGGATCTCCTTAACGTTTTGGGCTTCCTTCCATTCTTGAATGCCCGGAGCTTACTGGGGTCCATCCATACACCATCACCTGAGAGGATAAATCCCAGATAAGTCACGGAACCGGCTTCAAAGGTGCACTTCTCGGGCTTGACTAATAGATGGTTTGCCTGTAAGCAGGACAGCACTTCCTTGACCTGATCTCTGTGTTCCGGAAGGCTACGAGAGTACACCAAGATGTCATCCAAATAGACAACTACCGACACAAACAATAAATCTGAAAATATTCTGTCCATAAATCGCTGAAATATGGCGGGGGCGTTAACAAGCCGGAACGGCATCACTTTGTATTCAAAGAGACCCAAAGGGGTCCGAAAGGCGGTCTTCCACTCGTCACCCTTGCGAATCCTCAGGAGATGATAAGCTCCCCTGAGGTCCAATTTGGTAAAAAACTGTGCTCCTTGAACGGCCTCCAGAACATCCCTTGTCAGGGGCATGGGATAACGGTCTCTGACTGTAACCTGGTTGAGCCCCCAATAATCAATGCAGGGCCTGAGTTCTGCTGACTCCTTCTATGGTATAAAGAACAGTGATGCTCCACACGACGACCTAGACTCTTGGATCAATCCATTCTGGAGGTGGGCGTCTAGGTAGTCTCTCAATGCTTCCTTTTCTGGCAACAACAAAGGCTACATATAACCAAAGGGAACTTGTGCTGACGGAATGCGGTTGATGGAGCAATCTTCCGGCCTGTGAGGAGGAAGGCTTCTGGGCAATGTGTCCTTGAAGACTTCAGGGAATTCCTTGTACTGAAGGGGGATGGAAGACACTGTCCTCTTTTCTGGAATATCCATCTCTTCCACTTCGATTTTGAGGTTAGGAACCTCCATACAATGTGTTTGACAAAAGGCTGAATCAAAGTTCACCCTGTTTGAGACCCAGTCAATTGAAGGGTTATGCCTTCGAAGCCAAGGAATACTGATGACCAACGGAAAGTGTGCAGCCTTAATCATATCGAATACCATGTCTTCTGGATGCTGACCCAACTTCATACGTAAGGGAATTGACTCCTTGATTATGGGACATGAGGAGAGTGGAGTACCGTCCACTCCTTCCATCGGAATGGGCTTTAGTTTACGGCGCTCGGGCACATTGTTCTTCCGGGCCCAATCTATGTCCAGAAAATTGCCTGCAGCCCCGCAGTCCAACATGGCCAACACCTCTATTGGCTCAGGACCAGAAACCCATATCTGCACCTTGAAAACCATGAGCCTGTTGTCTTCGCACTCTTCTACTGGTCTGATGTTATAGCAAGGGCTGTAGCTTGCTCCCTTGACACTTCCCTTGCATAGGTTTGGGGGCTGGCATTTTCCTTCCGCCGAGGTGGTACCTCTGGGCAGTTGGGAAGGAGGTGCTTAGAAGAGCCACAGTACATACACAGTCCTGCTTCATGGCTTCTTCTTCGTTCCTCTGGAGTTAGAGGACCCCTGGTCGTTCCAATTTGCATGGGTTCATCACCTCTGGTGTTCTCTCGGGGAGTTGGAGAATTGGGTGCTGCTTTGGTCAAAGGACGAGGACTTCTCCTTTCTTGCCGACGAAATTCAATCTGTAATGCAATCATCGTGAACTTCAAAAATGAGGAAGGGCGAGCAATCCGAGCCAGCTCATCCTTAATATCTTCATGAAGGCCTCTCCTGAATATGGTCTGTTTAGCAGAGTCTGGCCAGTCTGCCTTTGTGGCGAGTCTGATGAATCGGGAGAGGTAGGTCTGTACGTCTGTAGTACCTTGTTTCACATCCAATATGGCTTCAAATGAGGTGCAAAGGACCTCAGGCCGATCAAATCTCTCCTTGAACAAGTGTGTGAAGCGGTCAAAGTCCTGTAACGCGGGGTCATTGTTGGTTACGAAAGGAGTAGCCCACGCCAAAGCATTCCCAATCAGGTTAGCTATGATGAATCCCACTCTGGAGCAGACCGTCTGGTAGGTGTGAGGACGAAATGCGAAGTATACTTGACAGGCGTCTAGAAACTCCTTTAGGCCCCTGGGATGCCCATCGTATTTCCCAAACGATAAGGCCATGGGGGATAGGTCACCCCGGTCATCTCTATGCAAGACCACCTGCTGTTTTAGGGCAGCATTCTCTGTTCTCAATGCTTGTACTTCAACCGTCAAATTCTGCATAGCCGCCACCAACTCCTGATACTGCTCCAAGGACGCCATGGGGATATCTGGGCGTTGTATGCTGTCAAGATTGCCAGATAAGCTCCTTTCCTTCCCAACCTCCTCCTCACCGGAGCCTTCTGATGAGCTGTCCTTGTTTTCTGTGATGGGTTTTCTCCTGGACTTCTTGGGTTCGGTAGTCAATTGCCTTAGAGAAGGCTTCTTCTTCTTTTTGTGTAAATAAGGCCTGGCTCCCTCAGAGGCCACCTTGGCAGGAGGGGGCACCTGTCCAAGGGGAACCCAGAGGAGCCAGACCTCGAGTCACAGGGAAAAAGCCTGGTAGGCAGAAAAAACCCTGGTATGCAGGCAATGGTAATCCTCAAAATGGTTCTGGAGAAAGCAGTAGAAGACTTGAAGTCTTGAGAGAGGTCTGTCCACTTGAGAGTAATATAGTCTGTAGATTGAAGTAGACCGGAAGCTCGATCTTCAATGGAGTCCGGGGAAGGAGTAGATAACAGGGCAATAGGAAAAGTAAATAGAGGAAGTACACAAGAGAAGTATGGACTAAAACACCAAAGATATGAAAGAATAAGAAAGTTATGAGCAGAGTCCCACTTACCTAGAATACTGGTAGAACCCGGGGGGTGAGGGTACCCGAGCCGCGGTCACGGTAAACAGAGAAAACAGCTCCACGACCGCGAGCAGATACAAAGAGTCACGGCGCGAAGAAAGGAAAGGCTGAAATGCAACCGCGAGCTAGAAGAATAATCAGAGCAGCGAGAAAGCCGTGTAATACCACCAAGGAAAGTGCGGTCTATAGTATAAGAGGAGAAGACAGAATAACAAGAGCGAAGGCAAGGAAGCGTAACAGAACATGGGCGGAAAGCGAAAGGAAAAGCTACAGAGGCTGAATAAGAACAGATCAATAGATCGGGACAACGAACCAAGAGAGAGCACAATAGTAGAATCAGCTATGAATTCGGGAGGAAGGCAGGAATCAAGGAAGGAACCGTAGCAGGGAACTCCACTAAACAGCGTAGCAGCGTTGAATTTGACTGAAGGCAAACAGATACAACGCGCCGAAAAGGGGGCGTGGTTCTGTCTTATAGTGAAGGGCCGCCATGTTGAGTGAGGACTAGACCTGACAGTATACTGGGTGATCAGAGACGCATGTTTTCCACAACCTCCAGCCTGATGTTGCAAGGTAGCTCGTTCCAAAGAGAGACAACTCTGGTGGGAAAGGCCCTGCCTAAGCCAATGGCTTTTACTCTGACGTGGCCGGATTCAAATAACCCTTGTTTAGCCGATCTTAAGCTTCTGCTTGGTTCATAGCATTTGAATTCTTTTTTTAGGTATGCTGGGGCCGTGCCATATAGGCAGCAAAGGACCATTGTCAAAGATTTGAAACTAATGCGCTCCTCTATGGCGAGCCAGTGGAGGTCATTTCTGTCTTGTGTTATGTGATCGCATTTCGATTTCCCAGTGATGGATCTAACTGCATTATTTTGGATTATTTGACATTGCTTGATGCAGCCGTTGCTGGAACCTAGCAACAATGCATTTCCATAATCAAGCCGTGATAGGATGGTGGCTCTAGCAATGGTAGCACTGGTTTTGGTGTTTAGGAGCGGTCTGATGCGGCATAATAATCTCTGGTAATACTGGCGATTTCATTTCAGATACGCGACTTGTGCCTCCGCTCCTAGGGAAGATTGCAAGCATATACTGAGTGTTTTGACCTTGTTTGTGACTGTGATATTGGAGTCTTTTATAATGAAAGAAGAATAGGCTGGTCCTAGATTTTGTAGGGCTTTTGTTGTTCCAAATGTCATAAATTCGGGTTTGGAGCCATTTAGACACATCCAATGGTCTTTCTTCCAGTTCTCAATAGTATTGTAGATAGCTGATAGTCTGTTGTTGTCTAATATGTGGTCTCCACATAGTTCTAGAATCAATTGCGTATCATTTGCAATGTTGGTGAAGTAAATCCCCAGCTGAGAGAGGAGGGAGCAGAGACAACGAATGTATAAGTTAAAGAGGAGAGGGAAGAAGCTAGCTCCCTGTGGGACGCTACAGTTTATGGGATTGGAGCTGGTGGAGTGTCCGCCCCAAGTGATTTTAGAGTTTCTGTCCTCCAGGAAGGAAGATACTCATTCAATGGCTTCTTCCGAACTGATTCACGCTGTATTTAGGGCCTCTCAGAGCTTTCCATGGTCTAGTAAGTCGAAAGCTGCAGAGAGGTCCAAAAGAATCAACAGGCCTGCCTTTCCCGTGAAGATCAAGTAGTGCGGATTCGGTGCTATGTGCACTTCTAAAACCTGATTGCTGAGAATGTAGAAGGTCATGCTTGTCAACATACTCTTGTAGCTGTTGCGTAGCTATATTATCGAGAATTTTCAGCAAGAAGTTGCAATTCGTAATGGGTCTAAGGTTGGCCAGGTTCTGCTGATCTAGACCAGGCTTTTTCACCAGTGGTGTGACTGTAACTGTTTTTATTCCAGCAGGGACTTTTAAATCTCTAAATGACGAGTTTCTCATGCAACATAAGAATGGTGCAAAAATGTCTGCATTTTCTAGCATGCGTTTAGGAGGTAGAATGTTTTCAGAACATGAGGTACAGTTTATGGAAGAGAGAGTCTTTACCCTGTTTTCTAATGAAATTGGTGATAACTGAAATTTGGGAACTCTGATTTCTGGATTTGCTTTGTTAATGTTGTGGATGGGTGGAGTATCTGTGACTTTACAGTTTATTATGGTATCTCTGGCTTTTAGAATCTTATTCGCCATGTTTTGTCTAGTGTTGCCGCATGCATTACACAAGTCAAGTTGCATCTTCAGAATGCCTGCTGCACAGGGCAGTGGTCTGTGGGCACTGATTTCTTGGCAGGCTGGTCAGTCACAGGGTGTCATGGCAGGAAGCTTGGATATGCATTCTGACAAGGCATCCTGTAAGAGCAGGTGACAATTCTAACATGAAATTCAGCAGCAAATGCGTGTGGTTGACGTATATCGCATGTACTTGATATACAATGCAATGGGACAGGACCCAACATTTGGAAATGAACCACACATGTGGATGTGGAATTGTTTGGTGTGACACAGAGGTGTGCTCTGTGGGTGATGTATGCCTGACAGGGGTGCACGTCATGGGGTGTTGCAAAATGAGCATGTTTAAAACATTAAATCCCTGCATACAAGTATTGTCATGGATATGTACCCCAGCAGACAGTTATGTGAACAGTCACACTAACATGTGCCACACATGTGGACTACACAGGAAAATAACCAAACGCAGGCCATGTGAGAGAAGTGTACACAATAGCAAACATTCATTGCTCAAGGATGGCTGAGAACTGCAGTCAGCTGTACTACTACACAAATATGGGTAGGTCAATCACGATTTTCCACACTTACGATGTACACAAATACCACTCACCAGATGTGTGGCAATGGGTCTCCATGCCTCCCACGCCTTGCACCTGCTCAATGCTGATAAGTTTACTTGTGGCCTCTTCGATTGGAGTCAGCTCCTTATCATCTGCTGTCCCTCTCCGGTGGCCAGTGCAGAGGCCAGGTTGGCCCTGAGCTTGTGCTTTGTCCTCCACGTGAGATCATTCCAACCCTTCTGGACCTGTTCAGTAGTGCGCATATCCACACCTAAAGCATTGATAAGGTCTGTGACATGCTGCCAATGCATGAATCGATGCATGGATGTAAACGTTCTCCCCGCATACGGAAACATCTCAAGCTGGTGTTCAGTTACATAGTCAACGAGGAGCTGGAGCTCTTCCTCAGTGAAGCACCTCTTCCTCTGTGAACCCTGCTCCTGTGCCGCCCCTTGGTGTGGAGATTCTTCCTGCTCTGCAGGGCATCCCTTCTTGGCCCTAGTGGTCCTAGGTGGTGGTGCTTCACCTGTCTGGCTTCTGGCTGCGACCATGTCGACGTCCAGGTGCTGGGTCACGTGTGGCCTAAGGCCTGCCACGTCACCCTGGGGCCAATGCAGATGTGGCTGGGGCAGATGAGTTCTCACCACATCCCTGACCCCGTCTACTCCCCTTCCCTTTTGGGGCCTTCCACTCATGTTGCAGATGTAAAGTATAAATGGAAGACACACCAACATATTGTTCTAGGCAATATGCAGAAGGAAAGTGTCTACGCTATGTGTGACACGGATGTGTTGTCCAGCAAGGTTCCAAGGTACACCAAAAGCAAAAATATGCGTACGCGATGCGCAGAGACACCCCACAAAAGAAAAATTATGTATGCGATACCCAGAAAGCTTCCGAGATGTAAAAAGCAGTACGTGATACGCAGAGGCACCACGAAAACAAAAATTGCATACGTGATACCCGGAAAGCTTCCGAAAGGGGTAAAAAGCAGTACGTGATGCACAGCGGCAGCCCAAAAACAAAAATTGCATATGTGACACACTGTAGGAAATCAAAATGAACAAAAACAAATGGGCACATGTGCAGAGCAACCCCCAAAAAGAAAAATACAGTATATGTTACCTGAAGGAAACAGCTTGCGTAACACCCCCAAAATTACATGTATGCAATACTAGTCCATCTTCTTACCTTCGTGCGCACAACCAGTGTAGCGCATTTCAGCCCTTAAATATCCCTGTCTTTGCTTTGGACTGCATAGACACGCTGCGTGCAGGTCATGTAACTTTCACGCTAAGGGCCTTTGCTCTGCTTTAGGCTGCCTTCATTGCTACACAAGGAAGACACCACTCTCCTGCCTCTGTGCCAATTTTACTGCCTCCTCCTGCCCTGTGCTAGATCCCACCTTGCCATCTCCTGCTGTATCTCCAGTGTGAGTGTCTGCTGCCCACCTGCACTGTGTTGGGAGTGTCTGTTGACCTGCCATTACCTGTGCTCCTGTGTCCGGCCCAGTGACTACCTCATCTGCCGTGTCAAACTCCTACCCCTCCATTTCTCCAGGACCACTTTGCCCATGCACACCGGCCTCAGGGGTTTCCATGTCTGGACAATCATCCTCTTCACTGAACTTCAATTCCATACAAGTTGGTATCCTGGTGGATCAGGACCTGGAGAATTATGATGCCCCCTTTGATCCAGCAATGCAACGGGGGACAGGAGGACGCAGGCTGATCTGGGTAAACATCACATCTGCCATCAATGCAGAGTGGGTGGCAGTCCGGTGCCCCAAGAGCATGCAAAAGTGATGGGAGGACATCAAGTCCAGGACCCACACAAGGCATTGCGCGTCCTGATGCACAGTACCACCATGCCGGAGTACTGTCCAGGCAGTTGCAAGTTTTCCACCACCAACATGCCAGTTCTGGCGAGGTTCTACCCACATCTTTAGTCCCAGATCTGCGAGTGGAGACAACATATACATGCTGCTGGTGAGTTTCCATGTGTTGCACTGCTCTTCAGTGCATGTGTCTTTTGGATGGGCCTGCATAATTGTTGTTACTCCCGTATGTGGCATGTTTATTTCAGTGATCCACAGAAGCATGCAGCTCCCAGACAATGCTCCCCATGTATGATGTTTGACATCTGTTCATTGGACATGCACTGGTATTTGCAGTGTGTGTAGTTGTACACTTGCACAAACGGTGCACATGCAATATCACTTGATGGTAAGATGTGCTTGGACATCAATGCTGCCAGATGAGGATGTTTTGCCCATATGAGGGGCATGGATGATGGAAATGATGTTGTGTGGACCATTACAATGTGTGGCTCTCCACCCTCAACGTCCGGAAGAGTCTCATGCGTATGGATGCTTGGCAGTGTCAAATTGTCGCATTGACTTTTTGGGGACATTGATGTGATCTGCCATGCTGCTGCATGTGTACTCTGTGTTGATGTGTGAGCATGCCATATGTATGTGATTGGGGCTATGACATACTCACGGGTGTCTCTGCAATTACTGAATCTATTTGTTGCATGCTCACAGGTCAGGCTGTCAGGATGGCATGTTGTTTGATGTGATTGTGTGGACAGATGCTCAAGCAGGTGTTGGCATGGCCATGCTGTGTGCAGTGCAATCGTGTGTCTACTGGGAGCCAACATTCCACTGTGTTACTTTCCACCAATGTGTACCCAGCGGTACCCCTGCCCATCTGTGCTTCCATGCATTCTGAGTTTGGCCAACCCACCAGTTAACTCCATGCCCACCTTTGTGCCCCTGCAGCAACGAAGCAGGTTGCAGTTGGGTCACCTTGCCATTGCACCATGTCATATTTCCTGGTATGTATCTGTGCACTGACATCTTTGTGCTGTGTTAACATGTGAAAGTGTCGTGACTGTGCTCATCATTGACCCTGGATTGGTGTGTCTGGTTTTATGGGAATAACAAAACCATGTGTGTGACTGTGGCTGTTGCTGGTTGAACCATAACAACTTCATGTTGCTGTAAATGTTGTGTATGCCACACATGCGTTGACACTGCACACTGATGTCAGTGTTATGTGTTTCCTTTCTCACAGTTGCTTCTGCTGGAGAAGAGGGCGGAGGTGGTGTTGTGGAGCATGGACATGGGGTCAAATCCACCAGACCAAGGCGCAGACCCCATTCACTTCCCGGTGACAGCTCATCTTCACCGAGCGATGTGGCTGGGGGAGAGCCAGGACCATTGGGCGTGGGTGCTGGGGGTAAATCCCAGGAGGTGAAGGGTGCAGGGAACTCCTCAGCAGAAGTGGGACAGGGTGATGCCACACAGGGGGCCATCCATGGGGGAAGACACCCTGGGGTCATCCAGATTGTTGTCAGTGGAGGTGGAGGAGGTGGCCATTGTAGACCAGCCCATGGGCTCAGGTGGGGGAGTCAAGGAGGGTGTTGATGCTGCAACCCTGTCCCAGGGGCATGAGGCTGTGCAGGTGACTGTGGAGGTACCTGTACAAAATCCTGTCCCTTGGCCATTGGATGCAGCAGTACGCAGCTTCCTGGATGCCTCCACCTAGGCCAGCATTCGAATGCCAGCTGATGTGTCCATCTGAGATCATATGCTACCCCTCCTTGCTGGTCTCACAAGGCAAACCGCAGTCATCTATGATGATGCACATGCTACTCATGGTATGCTTGTGCATCACCACAATGAGCTGTGCCTCCACATGGCATTGCTGGCAACAGCAATGTTCTGTTGTGGACTCTGTGGGCTGTTCTCTGCTGCATCCCCTTCCTGGGCTTCCTCCTCTGTGCACCAGTCATCCTCCAGGGTACCTTCTTGGCCACATTCCAGTACGCCCCCCTGTGCACCAGTCCCACCACCAACACCCATCTGTTGGAGCTAAAGTCCCTGCCCAAGGTGGGAGTCACATCAACATCGGATGAGGTGGTCACTGTGCCTACCCAGACACTGACACAGCGGTGGGAGGGTCAGCAGGCACCTCGGACCAGTGCAGGTGCCGTTCACCCCCTACAAATCCCATCACGTCGGAAGGGCATACCAACACAGCATGCACTGGGCACAGTGTCAGCAGATGGCAACTGTGAGTAGGCAGACTGTAACAGGTCAAGCCACCCCAAGGAGGATGGTGGAATCAATGGGGCAGGAGGACAATAGGGAGGCATTGAACGCTATGCCTTCCATGTTCTGGTGATATCGGAGGCAGCTGCTTGCAGAGAGGCAGTGGTCATGGGAGGCGCAGGTGATGGTCGCCAGGTCTGAGGTAGCAATGTGTCAGGCAAGGAGGCGGGCTGCCATCCTGAATGCGACTTACAGGTTGACACAGGAGGCAGAGCATCAGTTGGTGGACACCCTGCAAACCCTCCAGGCAACAACGGAGGCCTGCCTGAGGGAGGCAGACGTGGCCTCTGACTCAGCTCTGGTGGTCTTGTCGGAAACTGGAGAAGAGGACTAGCCCTCTGCCTTTGTATATAGTTCTTTAAGTAAAGGTTTCATTTAATTTAGTTTCTTTTCGCCCAGACTTCAGAGACATTCCTTCCCAGTTTTTCATGTACATAGTTATGTTCAATACATTGTTTCAATGTGTTAATTCCATGCTTCATGCAGTTCATTTGTCTTTCTACGCATTTGATTGTTTAAATTTCGCCCGGTGCATCTCTTCATTGCAGGTCATGTGTATTGTGGTGTGACTGTGTGTGTCATGTTGATGTTATGATATTTGCGGGTAGAGGGATGCACATGTGCCTGACACGTGGGGGCGAGGCCATCAGATGACTGGAGGCTGCACTGGATGATTTTCATATTCCATTCTGTGTGCCTCGTCACTGCATGTTTGGTGTTAGTGTGTCAGTGTGGTTGGAGTGGAGGCTTCTGTTGTGTGTGTGATGATGTGCATATGGGTATGGTTGCAGTGATGTGGGGATGGAATGCCACCTGCTCATGTGTATTTGCATGCTTTCGAATTGTTTTCATTTCAGGTCCACTGTTGTTCATGTGTCACCTTTTCACATGCCTGGGATTTGTATCTGCTCACATTCTATTCACTTTAGTGTGTACTTGTCATTGTATGTGCTGCAGTGGGAAGTGAGCCCACTGTGGATGGGTGGCCTGGACACATCGCCTGTGCATTTGATATTTCATTGCTGTGTCACTACCATATGATACTCACACACCCAGTGACATCTGCAATCACACACTGCCTGCTCTCATGTCATACTCCACTTTGCCACCGGAATGCAGTTGTGTCCATGTTTGCTGTTTCTGTGTGTCAGCACACATTTCCTGTTTTACTGAGTCACACACGCTCTGACTGACTTTCCATCAGGCCTGTCATGTATTGGCCCCTACCAAACGGGCTACTTATACCGGGCTGTAATGCGCCAAGTGATTATTCGTGGATATGCCCAATCTATGATTCTGTGTGCTTCTGTCCTCAACACGCATTCACTTGCTGTGCTTTGAAGCCTTTGCAATGACACATGGTCAATGCGCGCATGCCACTTTGAATTGCATTCACATGTGACATGTGGATGGGGTGGCCACAGCGTTGTTGGTGAAATATTGTGCTGTCCAGTTGAGGTGCTGCAGAGTCAGGTGTGGCAGGAAGTGACAATAGATGCTCCGGTTTCCAGACTGCTCATCAGTGCTACCATTTGATTGTTCTGGTGGTGGACATGTTGGCGGTCTGCTTCATGGTGAAGGCAGACCACAGAGGTTCAGGTGAGTTGCACCTATATATTGGGATGTTAGGGTCGCAGGCTGTCAAGGGAGTGCCTGGGGTTATTGGCAGATGTGAGGGGGGCTGCTGGGTAGTGTTTGGGCTTGAGGGGGCTGCCTGGAGTAGTGGCAGAGATGAGGGGGGCTGGTGTGTGGTGTCTGGGCTTGAGTGTGCTGCCTGGGGGTATTGGCAGAGGTGAGGGGGGCTGGTGGGTGGTGTCTGGACTTGAGAAGCTGCCTGGCATAGTGGTGGATGTGAGGGGGGCTGGTGGGTGGTGCCTGGGCTTGGGGGGGCTGCCTGGAGTAGTGTCGGAGGTGAGGGGGCTGGTGGGTGGTGTCTGGGCTTGAGGGGGCTGCCTGGGGTATTGGTGGAGGTGAGGGGGGCTGGTGGGTGGTGTCTCGGCTTGAAGGGGCTTCCTGGGAGTATTGGCAGAGGTGTGGGTGGCTGGTGGGTGGTGTCTGGGCTTGAGGGAGCTGCCTGGGGTTATTGGTGAGGGGGGCTGGTGGGTAGTGTCTGGGCATGAGGTGGCTGCCTGGGGGTATTGGTGGAGGTGCGGGAGGCTGGTGGGTGGTGTCTGGGTTTGAGGGGGCTTCCAGGTGTAGTGTTGGGAGTCATGGGGGCTGATGGGTGGTGTCTGGGCTTGAAGGGGCTCACTGGGGGTTTTGGTGGAGGTGTGGTGAGCTGGTGGGTGGTGTCTGGGCGTGAGGGGGCTGCCTGGAGTAGTGTTGGAAGTGAGGGATGCTGGTGGGTGGTGTTTGGGCTTGAGGGGGCTGGCTGTAGTAGTGTCAGAGGTGAGGGGGGCTGGTGGGTGGTGTCTGGGCTTGAGGGGGCTGCTGCGCAGTAGGGGTATTGCCGGCAGATTGGGTTTATTGGGAGTAGGGTGGACAGTTGGCAGTTTCCCAGGGGTACGGGAGTTACTTATGGGGACCTTGAACAGTTTTGCAGGGGTGCAGCCTTCACTTTCGAAGGAGGATTGCACAGTTTGCAGGGATGCAGCCTTGACTTGCGAGAGAGCTCGCATGGTTTCATAGGCGTGCAGCCTTAACTTACGTGGGGGCTTGTGCAGTTTTTCAGGGGTGCAGCCTTGACTTCTGAGGGGTCTCACATGGTTTTGCAGGGGTGCAGCCTTGACTTACGAGGGAGCTTGCACAGTTTTGCAGGGGTGCAGCCTTGGCTTACGAGGAAGCTTTCACAGTTTCACAGGAGTACAGAATTGACTTACAGGGAACCATGTTCAGTGTCACCGGGGTGCTGGATGATGGGTCAGAGGTGCGCAAACCTTGGTCAGGCCTATGTTTTTGGTTTGTGTGTGGGCATGTTGTGGACATTCCTCGTGCAACTCATTTTTCTTTGCTGGTCGGGTTGCTCTGCGATTTGGATTTCATGAATACGTGGAGCACTCATTGGAAACTTTTCACGTAGGAGCGTGAAAAGTCATTATTTGGCGTGCGTGCTTTGAGGGATCAATGCACACTTTTCTGTGAATCAGGCCCTGAATGTGTTTATCACCCTTTCAAGTGAATCAGTATCAAGTATGCTGGTCGTCAGTATAGCATGGAAACTAGTGAATCTGAAAATGACCTGACAGGCGTCTGGCGTGCAGAGTGAGTGGAATTGGTGTGGCAGCATTCTTAGGGTGTACTTGAACTATGCCTGAGCAAGCCATAGCTGGGACTCATCATCTAATAAGGAATCTTGTCCATTCACCACGGTAAAGTGAGCGCTGTTTAATTCATAACAAACTTGTTAAGTGGGATGTTAATGTTAATGTTAAAGGATATTTGTACCGCGCACTATCACCACGGGAGTGGTCCGCTGGCACTCTTGGCGAAGCTATAAAGTTTACTGATTTTCCTAGCGATACCTACAATTTTGATGTATTGCATTCATTAAGGCTAAGCTTTTCGATGGTATCTTTTATTCAAAAGGAACAAGAAGAATTTAGTATATAAAAAAAGAGGTACTGATGAAGGAAGGGCCATAGTTAGATATTGCTACCCAAAGAATATTTTTAAAGAATGTTCAACACATAGCAATACACGCATGTACCTCTTCTTACCAGTAGTAATGTTTTTAAAATGGTGCGTTCCTTTGAAAATGGAGACCTTCACTTTGAAAATACCTCTTTGGGAGCTAATGTATCACTTAACAACTTTCTGCTAAGCGACTTACTAGGCGTAGCTGTATCAAGTTCTTTGAACACACACATCACTCCTCGAAAATTCTAATATTTTGGAAACTAAATATTATCGCTAATCCCCAATGTAATCAGCTTTCAAGTACAATAAAAACAAGTTAGCAGGGGGCCGCATGTAATCCACCCTGGACTAAAATGAGTTTTACTCGATTTGTCTCGATTGGAGCACCTTCCACATCTTGAATGGATAGCATAAACACAGTTCAGCACATGCTGGCATAAGTACATTACAAGCAGTTTAGGGATTAACTTTAGAAAGCTGCCTATTTCTTTCCTAATAAAATATGTATTTCCTTATTTTAAGGGTGAAACGAGGGAGAAGATAGAGCATGTGTTAAGCATCAACAACTTGCAGAGCCTCCTCTGTTTCCAAACTATAGGACAGTTGTCTTCAAACGCTGAGCGCGGTATGCACGTGGGGGGCTGCTATAGACTTGTGTACGTTTTATTGTGTCATAACTTCCTATTTTTGAAAAATCACAAAATCTTCCATATCCCGAAATCCCCTACACAGCAGGACCCTGCTCCACCCCTGTGCAGGACGAATGGGTGGAGTTGGGCAAATTTCACTATCACCAGTACACCCCAGACTTGTATGCCGACCTGTGTCCTAATTTCCTATTTCTGAATAGTCGTAAAATCGGCAATGTCCCAGAATCGCCTATACTGATAGCACAGGGCAAGGCGAATGGGCAGGGTTAGTCACATTTCATTATCACCAGTACACCCCAGACTGGTATGCCAACCTTGGGCCAGAATTTCAGCTCAGCAACTGTGATGGGGCTGGAGCCAACACTGAACGTACAAACACACTTTCTCAAATACAAATATACATACGGCATCTGGGGGGAAGGGGCCTGGAAACAATGTTTGTACTCAAGGGGGGCCAGGCAGCAATATTTTTAATCAAAAGGGGCCAAAGTATGAAATAGTTTGAATACTGTTGTTTTAGGATATCAACATAAATGTGCAATCAACAATCTTAAATCTTCAAGGGCTCCTGGGCCAGACGGCTTGACTAACATTGACCTTAAGGCACACCCACTACTATGGGCACAAGCAATTGGCGAAATATTTACTCAAATTCAGAAAACAAAAGAAATTGCCAAAACCTGGACAGAGGCTGTATTGGTACCTATCTATAAGAAAGGAAACAGAGACATCCCCGCCAATTACAGGCCTATTGTCTTACTGGATGTTATAGGGAAGATTTTCGCAGCACTACTCCTCAGCCACTTCAAAGTCTGGGCCAGTGCCTCCCCAGCAGCCGACATGCTTCAAACAGGATTCCAGAAGGGAGCAGGAACGTCAATCAACCTACTGTTTCTCAACATACTGAAAGCAAATGCTCACACTCGACGAAGTCACACTCGACGAAGAGAAAATATGGTTTTGGTTAATTGCAGGCGATTCCACCAGATGGTCCAGAGCGGCAGCTAAATTCCTTGAAGTAGCCCTGGCAAAAGCCAGTGACAGTACTTCGTCCCCTGCAACACCAACAACACCAACACCAGCAAGTGATCTTCAAGGAAATTCGAGAGTGGTGTCATAAGTCCTGGTCTAACTTCTTAGAAGTAGGACAAACACAGTTCACTACAGCACAGATTTGTAAAAAACCTTAAACAGGTTAACATACAAAAAAAAAAATGTGCATATTTCATACATGGGTACATTTCCATTGGCACACGTAGCTCAGATGGTTACCAATGTGTTGGCCCTTGGAATTCATGTTGAAAAGCTATAGGGCTTTGTTCACAGTCCATGTGATAAAAGAGTTGTATTTAACTTTATCACCCAGGATGGGTGCCACATCCAAGCCCATAAGTGCGTGCATTCGCTTCTGTCTGCCATACTGCCTCTAAATCCCTGCCTGACCTCGCTCTGTCTGCCCCCTCTTTGCCACGTTGCTCCTCTCTGTTTGCCCTCTCTTACCTGGTTTGCATTGTTGCCTCTCTCCTAGGGCATTCTCACCTCAGCCTTCGCCTCCATCGTCTTCATCGTCTTCATCGTTCTGTAAGCTGCTTTCCAGCATCACTCCTCAAAATAGAAGTGGGGCCCCGGTTGGAGACCTTGATTCCATTTCCATGTCGGCCACCTTGAGAGATTATGTTGGGGCACAATAGGCCACACACTTGCCTTGGCCCATTGTTTCTAGTACACCTGTGGCCCTTACCATGAAATTGGGTCCAGGAAGCTAATAGCAATAATATCAAATTCTTCAGTGGTACAGGGCAGTAAGTAACACCACATTGTGCCTGTGAATTGTTCTCTGTTCATGCTGGGGTATTCACTTGGGACACAGGTTATTAGTATATGGTGCCAACCTCAGAACACGACAATATTGCTTAGTTGGGATTCTTAACGAGATTCGATTTCTGATTTAGAAGAAACATCTATTTAAAACATCAACCTATATGTTTGTTCTAGTGTGGCACTTCCTTGATATCCAGCCTGTTTGTAAATAACCATTGTATTGAATACTACTCTTTCTTTGGATCAATGGCATACACAAGTGATGTCAATATGGCACAATTAGGATATAAGGAAAAGCAAAGGATGTTTTTACCACAGAGGGTAGAGCATTGCGATTTAAACATCAGGTTTGAATGTCAACCCACAAGTCAGGCTGAAATCCAAGAATGTGAAGTTTAGCAACGTGGATTCAATTCCCACATGGTAGGGGCAAACAAGTAATATATTAGTGACTCAAATTAAACATGTAATTGAATTGAACATCCTCTAGAATATGCACAACATTTTAAATCATACCAAGGAATATCTGAATTAATGTTAGGGTGACTTGCAATCTCACAACACTATTTCTGAATCATGAGGTAACAACAACGACGCCTATTTCCCCCATTATAACATTCATTGCGAACCTTTAATTTCGATAACAATTAGCTGGTTGTTACAATCGAAAAGTATGGTCTCATTGGCAAAAGATGCTTTAAATGGAAAGCCAAGACCATTTAAAATTCGACAGCGATCATGATCATGATCATGAAAGAAACATAGATAACATAGATAATAGGATTGTAAACATTACAATGTAGCATGCAACTAAAGCCTCAAGTCGGACTGACAACAAAGAATCCGCACTCTAGCAAATTGCAGCACTGCCTTGACCAAGTGGGAAAACAATTAAAATGTACTATGTAGTGCTAATGTCTTCTAAATATTACAGAATGTTAAACACTATCAACGCACATTTGAATGAAATCCTGCATATTTCACGATATAACACTGTTTTATGTGTGGTAATTCACTTCTTCCATTCGTGGGCCTGGAAGTTTGCTACCAAAAGTGATCTGTGAATCCATGCACGTTCCCCTGCTGGATTTGGTTGAATCAGTGGGTGCTCAGGAGAGAATTGTGACAGCACAGCTTCTAACAGGAGTTTGGGTCAGATCGGAAAGACTGTACCTGCTTTGGGGGTTTGTGCAAGTATTCAGCCAAGGGCTTCAAGTTTGCATGGGATTCAGGAGCTCTTGTGATGATTTAGGCATGTACGTAGCCAGAAAAGGAGTTTGGATGCCTATATGGGTACCCGTATCTTCTCTTTTGTGTGTTATTTTGATCATGAATGGGACACAGGGCTTATCATCACTAGAAGTAATTTTGTGATATTTGGAGGATTCTTATCATGTAAAATCAAATTACACTCTAAGAATCTTGGACCTATGTGATTTTTTTCCCAAAAAATATAATTCCACGGCCGAATATTATGAATTATGTTTTTGTTTTTGCACATTTGAACACACTTATATTATGGGGGATACCCCCGCAGCTCCCCCACACTCCTTTACAATATCTATTATCCTAAACCACCCCCACATATACATTCATTGTAATGCACCATTTGATTTCATTCTATGGACTAGGGATAGAGTTTGTGTTATGAAACTTTCAGTATTTTAGTTGGGAGACCTTGGGCCTCATTACAACTCCGGCGGTAGCCGTGCAGGTAAAAATGGCAGGCTGCTGTCGGAAAAAGTTACTACCCATTCCCAATAGGACTCGATGGGAATGGGGAGGACGGATGCGCCGGCCCTGTGTGCAACAGTGCTAGTGCGTCCATCATAGTCTGCAGGCGGATGCTGTTACGCCCGCCAGGTCAGACTTGGCGGGCGGGAGGACACCCACCCGCAGATTCGCAGTGTGCCGGTCCGGTAAAACAGTGCCGGTAGCTTACCGGCACCGTTGTTACCAGAGCCGGCACACTCCTAATGAGGCCCCTTATCTTTTTCTTTAGTTGAGGATACCAGTTTTATTGGGAAGACACTTTTTTAGCTTCCTATAATGGAAGGGGTTGGTAGGGGTCAGAAACCCCTTGAAAATATGTTTTAGAATGCATCTCTATCAGCACTAGCCAGCATAGTCAATAAATAGGGGTCATGGGAGTTATTGCCCAAACATGTGGCCAGCTAAATGTTACTGACCCCTGGACTAAGGACAGCTTCATTTGTTGTATTTTTGTTTAGTTTGGGAAAGCATACTTTCTTGTTTTATTTTTTAGTTGTGATTGTATTTACTTTTTCAAGTCTTGAACTATTGCCTTGTTCATTTTTAATCGTATTTCCTGGGGTGTTTCATGTTATTGTGAGAAAGAAATATGCAGTGCTTTCAATAAATGAATACAGCATTGGATGCTGTGGCACAGGTGGATGTGGAGTTGTTGTGGTCCAACGTTGAGGAAAACAAAATGCCATTGGGAAAAGCACTGAAGGAATTGAAGAGGTGTTTTAAATCACAAACAATACAACAAACAATGAAATACATCATATGTTTTTATTAAGATCAGGCATATCAAACACAAATGTATAGATTCATGAAAATAACGTACACTTAAAAGATAGAACGTTCTGATGAGAGTACATGGCAAAGATCATGGAAGAAGACACATTTGTAAATTTCAGAAACAATTTGAAGACATTCAAAGGGAAAGACCCGCCATATGCAGCTGCTCATTTGAATATCAGTGGGTCTGTAAGTTAGAGACCCAACAAATTCATTTGAGTTGTGTGAAAATCAAAGTCCAACATATTCTCCAGAAATGCTATTGAAAAATCTTTGATGCGTCAATTTAAACACTTAAGTTTCATCTTTACATCATGGGTAGAGGCTTTTGTAGCCAAACCTTCATCAGGACAACAAGGTTAATGGTACAAACTCAATCCCAGATACTTTTGGAGTGTGACCCGCTATATGAAAAATAATCCTGTATATCAATGTATTAAAAATCGTAATTCATTTAAAAAAGATTTTTGGGGCAGTATGTGAACATTATCAAAAATTGTTACTATTTAAAAATTGCTCTGTGTTGAAGCAAGGTCCTTGTTTGTGAAACTGAATTTTCAAGTGGACACATCTATCAAAATAGTACACAATATGGGAAGAATTAATAGGACAATGAGAAGAAAGTGTGAGTACAACATCTGTATCTAAGATGTAAAGCAAGATCAGGAGCAACAATGAGCCTACGGGTAATATTCAATCTGTGAGTGTTCCAGTCCTGAATCTAAAAGGGGGAGGTGCAGTTATTAAACGTGTTCAGTCGGGTGAGGAACACATATGATCTGTTGTTTCATCTAACAGTTGCTGCTGAGGTTGTTGGTGGGCCTAGTGGCCACATTGGTGATCATGATGGGCCTCAGGCAAAAGGAGGAGTGGCAGGTCCCTGTGACCCTCCTGTGGAACTGGCACCTGGAAAGGTCTGACAATTACAGCCTGATAACTCCACGCCAGTGAAGATCAAGAGGCTTCTGTTAACAGCTGGGACTTTATGGGATCCTGGAAAATTACAGTTTCATTGTAGGCGGAAGGGTGTCCACGTAGTGAGTGAGTCCTGCTCCACAGTGATCGGGTTGTGCCCACACGGAGAAGGCCGATGCCAACTAAAGGTCACAAACCAGGATGTGGATTTTGTTGCAGTGGTACTAGCAGAAAGGGGGGCAATCAAAACATTGCATCATGTAGGTTTTCAACTAGCATGGCTCAAAAAATGAACAGCCAACAAAAATGTTAAAGTTGCAAACTAAAAAACAATAAAAAGCATCCAAAACACCTAAAAAGATGTGTTAACGTGGATCATTACAGTTTTGATTGTTGAAGAATACAGATTGAAGTGAGTGTGGTAACTTGAAGTGCCGGCATCCTACGTGAAGAATCAGGAAGGCTTTTGGAATGGAATATATCATGTGACAATCGCAAAGAACTTTGATAGTCTCTCTGTCATTTGTTAGATTGGCAGCACACCATCCACTTGTCGAGAGAGCGAGAGTGAGAGAGAGAGAGAGAGAGAGAGAGACCCTATACACAAGAACAGTTATTCTTCCAAACACATTCGACAATAATAAGAAATAATTCACAATTTGAGCAGATAATAGTTAACCCAAGATGATATATTTCACAACTTTGCATTTGTGGGAGTGGTACCCAGACAATTGCATCTGTCAGTGAAGATGGGCCACATTGCTGACAATAATCCTCTAGGTATCTTCATCTTGTCCTTCTCATACACCCACATCAATGGCACAGTGAATTGAGGCCAACTTAGTGACAGCAGAGGTCTCTTTTGGGAATCAGTAGCTACAGGAATATTTAATGTATGAAGAGAGAAATTGAGGCTGTCGTGCTGCTGGTGTGTTAAAGTGAATCCTTTCCATCAACTATAGTAGAGGTGGCTGCACTGAGTGGACCTTTTAAATCTATGTTTTTCTCCCATGACTATTGATTGATGATGTATGAAGATCTTCAGTTAGCTGAGATATGTATTCTTTATTTGGGCATGGATAAGATGTTGATATTATTTCCGGCGTGGTAGGATAATGATGATTTGGATTTCATACGGTTGATAGCAAAGTTGTTGTGCCGTATTTCATATAGTTGACCATTGGGCAAATATGCGATTTAAACAGTGTGCTAAAATGTGATTATAGGCTCAGCTTATTTGGTCAAGTTAATTCTTAGTATAATAACTCTTACATTTATAGCAAATGTTGAATCTTGCAAGGGTCTTTCTATTCCACAGTTTTCTTCACTTTTCCTATCTAGACACACATAATCTATGGAAAGTTGCACCAGTTCAGGTAATTTTTTAACACCATTTGTACTCGGGTAAAAATAGCCTTAGCGTAAATATGTAGGAGCTCATGTTGCGCCATCCTGTAATTTGGTGTCAGTGAGCCATTACATACAGACATACAGCTAGGCCGTTCCCCCCACAACATTTTGGTCATTTGCACGGCAGAGTGCAAATGTGCAGGGTAAAAGGCGGCGCAAACACAGGGATATAATTTTACCAAAATGCCAGGGGTAGGGGAAAAGACATCACACAACACTTAACCTCCCTGATGACTTTACAGTTGTGCTCCAGCACCTTGAAGCATCTTTTGTGCTAGATGAAATTGCCAATAAAGATCTCAGAACAAATAACCGGGCTGAAGGAATATGGCAAAGTACTTCTTTATTCTCAATTAAATAAAGCAGTGTCATCTGGCAGACATCAGACTAATGCTTGCACACTCACACACAAACTTGATTACACAGGGATCTTATACCCCAATATGTGTCATCTATGACATCATCCTACATGGCAAACCATTAAACCTATTAGCGGGAGGGATTGGAATAGGGGAACATACCTACTTAGAAAGTATACAGGTTAGTACTTCATTGGCTCTCTCTTATCTGTAAGACCACCCTCAAACTACCTCTACATAAGTATAATATTAATCATAGCAAACAAAATGGCAGCGGAATGGTCTATGCAACATTGGATAGCAGGTTGCCCATAGACCCACTGATTGGTTGGTGTTCTCACCCAACCTTGGACTTTCAACTCGGCTAGCAGCACGTAAGGAAACTGAAACCCAGGTGCTTGGATCACATCAGATTACTCCCTTCTTTCCCAATTAGTCCTTCATCTCTCATCAGATTGTCAAGAGCCAATGCTTCCTGTCTGTAGCTGACCTTGTAGCCTGTTCTCTGTTCTAGGACATTCGAAGGAGTGAAAGCACATCACTATCTTCATTTGAGGCTGAATGAATAGCTCTTGTTTAAGACTTCTGAATCACGTGTGAGGAGACCACGAATTTGTCCATTTCATCCTCTTATTTACTGCTATTTTATTTAATTATACTGGGTGTCATTGCTCCTTTTGGCCTCTAGACCCTTGCTCACTCTACCTTGCATAGACTTTATACACCTTTAATTGTCCAATACTGGGCTCTTGCAGATGTCTTCTTCTTCTTTAACCTTAGATAAATATGTCTCATGTCTATGACTGATCCGTCGGCCTCATTTTTGTCCTCATATTGCAAGTTAAACATGCAATGCTATAGAAAGGAACCATTTCCTTTTTTGGATGCATGTATACCTCCACCCAACATGATAGAACACTCATCATGTTGACTTTGCCACCGTAAGAACACACAACTTATTTGCCTTGCCTCTTATCTGAATAGCAATGCCATCCCAAAGAAAGAACATGTCCAGTTTGCCTGCCCCAATTTGCGAGGAAGCTGAACCAACCAAAGATGGTTCAGGAGGATGGGCAGAGGGAGTGTTCACTCCCTCCCAGAGAAATATTTTTTGAATAATGGGTTAAAATGGTTCTTTATACAACAACCTTACTGTGAAAAATTATGCAAAAAATCCAGGCAATTTGCAATTAGTTTGTAGTGGAGACTTGAGGAGAACCATCTCTGGTTCCAGAAGCACCTCAATACCTTCCTCTTTGCTTCTGCCTTCGCTCTTCCTCTACCCTGCTGATCTGTCTGCTTTGGTACCCTGCACCTGGTTGCCCTCTGACTTCAGGCTCAGGTCCCTGCCAACCCACCCACTCAACCGCACTGCCTCCTGGCAACCCCTGCACTTGAGTCTGTATCTGTAACTCTACAGTCCCCTTACCTGCACTTATCAGACACCCCTTGTCTGTGCATTAAACCCTGCACTTGCCACCCTGCTGGCTACACTACCAGTTGTTGTTTTTATCCCTTGCTTAGCACTTTCCACTCTCCTATCCCCCTTTCACGTTCAAACTTTCTCTCCCCTGCACTTGTGCGTTCTCAATGTTACTGGGCCTAGTAAGATTGTGTTTTGTCCTCCTTGTTAGGCAGAATTATATGCAGTAACCTTTGAGAACACCACATACAATTAGGTTTACAAGTGACAGTACAAATTCACCTTTGGTACAAGCCTGTACTACACAGTAAAGTGGTAGCTATGGCTGAGCAGCCAGACTTATCTCAAGAGTAAAGTGAGCAGTATCAATAGTTACACAAAGGACAGCAATTACTATGATTCAAACAAACACTGACTCAAGGTTTCTGAGTAAAAGAATATAGATTTATTTACACATCAGTTATTAAACATTTCAATATTATTAAGCAGTTGAAAAATCAGTTTACTAATACACTACACCTCCCCCACCCCCATAAGATTCTGGACAAGTTGGCTGAAAATGAAGTGTGAGCAAAATGGCACTCCAGTAATTCAAAAGGGAGGGAAAGACAAAGTTAGACAGAAGTTGAGCAGCACCAACAAGTAAGTAAGCAGGGCAATCTAGAAAAAGGAACTACAGTGAGGAAATCAAACCAAGAGGCCAGGGCCAAATTCAATGATGGACCAAAGCCTTTGCAGAGGATCACACAGTTTAGGGTAGTTTGCGGTTAAGTAGTTGCCAAGAGTTCTGAACGAAGTTGGTCAGACGAAAAGTTACTTTAAAGAATGACGAAGGACAAGTCCTCGGATTGGTGAAAGATTTCACACACTTTCACTGCGGCCGGACGAAACGAACAACCGGGTTAGCACAGTACCTTTAGAGCAGAAGAATGTTGTAGCTGAGACAGAAGTTCCTGGCAGGTCCTGCAGGCTCACGGTTCCTGAAGCTACTGTCGGACTGACAAGAAGGAGGAAGACTGGAGTGTCCTGAACTGCCAAGGGAAGAAACCAGCAGCAGAGCAAAGCGACAAATAAAAGATGCGCTCCTTAAAACGCAAGCAGGGTCCGTACCTCCTGGTTATCCGGTTCACTGTAGCTCTGTACAGCAAATTCGACCAGAGAAGGGAGGCCTGACGAGCAGTTTGGTAAACTGTTTGTTCCCACCCGCTCAAGGGGAGAAGATTACTTGCAGATCTTCCCTGTCGTCAAAGTTGAAGATTCAGACATGCAGCAGGGCTTCACCGGGAGGTTCAGTCATGGTAGAGGTCCTCTTCTGCTAGCTTCTCTTCGGTTCTCTCGATCCAGTGCTGACTCTGCCTTTCCAGCCCCACAGACGTGCTTTTTATGCAGTTTTCCCCCATTCACACAGCCTGGCTGTCAATCACACAGCAGGGTGGCTGTCCCGCCGGGACAGTCACCACAGCCAATCATATCAGAGTGCGACATGGGTCTCCAAGGAGACCCTGTGGAGGGAGACCTAAACCCTTCCTCACATCCTGTTCCCCCCCAGATATTTAGGCACCTAAGGAGGGCTTCTGTGCAGAAGCCCGCGAAAGAACGGCGAACAAAGGAACCAAACCTGGTTTGGCGAGCAGAGTAAACACGAGAAAGACCTTTACAAAAAGAAATGGCGAATAAACCCAGCCGGAACCGTATAAAAGTAAATATGGTCCAGCGGGTTTAAGTTCGAAGCTACCAAGATAGCCTAAAACAATACCAAGGCTATTTAATATAACAGCGGTAGGAAAAATAGGATAGTTACCACTGCCACCAGCCAAGTCTTAATGAAAAGGGAACAAAACAATGTTCCATGAGAGACAGACAAAAAGGGATAACTATTAACCCTTTCCAGTTCTCTATGTAAGATAGTTTATACTGGGTCTGTGGTTTTAAAAGACTAATAAAGTCAATGGCAACTTTACATCTTCAGGAAGACAGTAGTCAGTCCCAGAAAATTGAGTCTTAGTTGGGAAGTAGAAAAGACAACCCTGTGTCACTGCACTGAATTTGCTGTGTAACACATAGTAAACAGATGATGCCTATGGAGTAGGTGAGGCTCCACAGTCTATGAACACAAACATGGTAAACACACACAGCAAAACACATGTCAGAGTGGGAAAAAAGGGTCACACTCTTACCAGGTGAAAAAAATAAATCCTAGAAATCCAGCAAAGCTGCTGAGGGACTCAGTAGGTAAGGGGAATTAGCCATTCTGGAGAATTCTCCCTAACACTCGACCCCCACAGATTAAGGGACAGGAGGATTTAATCCACTCCTGGATGAATCTATTCATTCTAGTCGGTTAAAAACATCCTAGAGATACCATCAGCATTTGGGTGGTGACATCCTGCTCTGTGCTCAATGGTGAAATCAAACCCTTGCAGGCAGATTGACCATCTTAGAAGTTTTGGGTTTTCTCCTTTCATTTGCATTAACCATCTCAAGGGTTGGTGGTCAGTTTGAATCACAAAAGTAGATCCATACAAGTATGGGCTAAACTTCTTCAAAGACCATACAATGGCAAAACATTCACGCTCTATGGTTGCCCACCTTGTTTCTGGTTCCTTCAGATTCCTACTGATGAAGCAAATGGGGTGCTCCCTACCTTTCTCATCCAGTTGACTAAGAACTGCACCTATACCTGTATTGGATGCATCTGTCTGCACAATGAAGGGTTGGTGATAATCAGGAGCTCTTAGGACTGGAGCTTGACAAAGGGCTTTCTTCAGGCTTTCAAAGGCTTGAGTGCACGCCTCATCCATCTGACCTTTTTAGGGAATTTTGGAGAGGAGATTACATTCAAGGGAGAAACAATGGTCCCATAGTTCTCTATGAAATTCCTGTAGTACCCAGTGAGACCTGGGAAAGCTCTCACTTGGGTTTGAGTAGTAGGAGTGGCCCAGTTCTGTACAGCTTGTACTTCTCTAGGCAATGGCTTTATTTCACCTCCTCCTACCTCATGACCAAGGTAGACCACTTTGCTCTGACCAATTTGACATTAGCTTGCCTTTATGGTCAGATGGGCCTGCTCAAGAGCCTGCAAAACATATCCTAAGTGATCAACATGTTATTTCCAAGTAGGGATGAACACTGCAATGTAATCCATGTATGCCATGAAGAAGTCCTCCATCCCATTCAGAACTTGATTGACCATCCTTTGGAATGTAGCAGGTGCATTCTTTAGTCCAAAAGGCATAACCTTAAACTGGTAGAGACCTGCGGGGGTTGAGAATGCAGCTTTCTCCTTGGCATGGCCTGTCAGGGCTATTTGCCAATAGCCTGATGTTAGTTCAAATGTACTGAGGTACTTGGCTGAACCAAGTCTATCCACCAGTTCATCTGTCCTTGGCAAAGGATGGGCATCAGTCTTAGTGACTGCATTTAGAGCTCTATAGTCCACACAGAATCTCAACTCCTTGCATCCTAGAACAACTGGACTAGACCATGGACTTGTAGAGGGCTCTATAACCCAGAGATTAAGCATCTTGTTGACCTCTCCTTTGATGTGGGATCTCACTTGTTCTGACATTCTGTAACCTCTGCTTTTCACAGGTAAGCAGTCACCAGTGAGAATATCATGCTGGCCCAAGGGGTTCAAGCCTGGTGAAAGTGAAAACAGGGAGGCAAACTGATTCAACAGAACTTTGCACTCCTCCTGTTGTTCAGAAGTCGGTTGAGAAGAGAGATTAACTCTTTCTATGTTCTCATCCAAAGGTTGGCCTCGGAGGAGGTCAGGTAGAGATTCACTCTCCTCCTCTTGAGCTTAAGCTAGAAGCAAAACTCCCACTTCTGGTCTCAAGACATATGCCTTTAAACGGTTGGTGTGAAAGACTCTGGGAGCCTCCTTAGATCTGCCTAAGTCCACCAAATAGTTCACCTCTCCAAGTTTGCCCACAACCTTGAAGGATCCTATCCATTTGTCCTGCAAGGCTCTCGGCCTTGTTGGCACCATAACTAATACAAGCTGGTCTTGAATAAACTCAACCATGCTGGCCTTCTGGTCATGCCAATGTTTGACCAGAGCCTGACCTGCTTTTAAATTATCACTAGCTTCTGCCATCATGTGTGACATTCTCCTCTGGAGACCTATCACATAGTCAGTCACTCTGACTGGTTTGGGGGAAGGAGCACTCTCCAACCCCTCCTTGATCAGGACCAAGGGACCTCTGACTGCATGGCTATAGATAAGTTCAAAGGGACCGTAACCAACTCCTTCCTGAGGGACTTCTCTATAAGCAAAGAGAAGACATGGCAGTAGAAGGTCCCACTTTCTTTTAAGGGGTTCCTCTAAAGCACCTATCATGCTCTTCATAGTATGATTAAACCTCTCTACCAGTCCATTTGTCTGTGGATGGTAGGCTGTAGAGAACTTGTAAGTGACACCACAGTTTTTCCACATGGCCTGCATGTAGTGGGACATAAAATTGGATCCCCTGTCGGATATCACTTCCTTAGGAAACCCTACTCTGGTAAAAATATCAAGTAGAGCCTTAGCCACAGCCTGAGCCATAACAGTCCTCATAGGTATTGCTTCAGGGTATCTAGTAACATGGTCTACTACAACCAGGATAAACCTGTTCCCTGAAGATGTGGGAGGGTCAAGGGGACCAACAATGTCGATGCCCACCCTTTCAAAAGGAACTCCCACCACTAGGAGAGGCACCAGGGGTGCCACATTCTTGGCTCCACTCTTGCCCGAGGTTTGCCAAGTGTGACAGCTCCTAAAGAATCTGTCAACTTCTGAACCCATCTTAGGCTAGTAGAAGTATAAGGAGAGTCTTTCCTTGGTCTTCTTGAAGCTCAAATGACCAGCCAAAGGTATCTCACGCGACAACTGTAGGAACTGGAGTCTGTTTTCAATGGGCACTACAATTCTTTTGCAGTCCCCAGGGATAGGCTCAGTCGGTTCACTGTAGAAGAGGCCATCTTCCTAGTGCGACCTATGCTTCGCAGGCTCTTTCCCATTGAGCTGAGAAGCAGCCTGTAGGTGAAGACCTTCAAGAGTAGGACAGTCTCTTTGTCCTCTGCTGAAGTCTGCCCTGTTGGGTCCACCTTCTGCCAGTAAAGACTGCAGCTCAGGATGGTCAACAGGGTCAAGATCTCCAGCCAAAACAGTATCTTCCTCCAGATCTGACTCTTCAGAAACTGGATCAACCACACAAGGTTGTACCTCACACTCTGCCTCAGCAGGTGAAGGAGTCACAGGTGTGACTTTGGACAATCTTAGGGATGTCCTTGTTGGTAGCACAGGGGTGCTGTCTGTCTTTTTCATTGAGGTCTTGGGTTTCCCCTTTGCCTCTTTCTTTTCAGAAATAGCAGTGAGCAACTCCTGTGGAGTGGGAGTGATAGTTTCCTCTATCAACTCCTCTGGAGAGCCTCTCAAGATCCTCTCCCTTGCAGGCCTAGTGAGCTCCTGTTTCCTTTTACTGGGAGGCCTGGGGGTACTTGACACAACTCCAAGAGTTTTCAGGTAATTACCAAACAGAACTCTCGCAGGCACTTCACTCTGCACAAGGTATCTTGACAGTCATATCATTACACTGGATGAGAGCTGATAACTGGGGAATCATTTGCACAGGGCCTCCAGCTAACTTGGTGAGGCATTTGGGTGCCTTAGCAACATCCTCCACCTTGAAAAATGATTCATCCACCACAGTTATGCTGGCTCCAGTGTCTCTGATGGCAGGTGTCTCCTGACCATTCACAAGAACACTATCTTTATAATACTCTTTAGTATTATCTGGGATGGAATTATAGACATCTAAATTCTGTTGTTCGCACAAGCCCAGGGACACTAAAGAAATACTAGCTGAGACTCTCATGGGTTCATCAGCCAGTAGGTGAAAGTTTGCCACTTGCCATAGGTACTTCTTCCTCTGGGGAGAAGGCTAAGGAGACAGTGTGGACCCCTGAAGGTTTACCCTTACATCTGGGATCCCCTTTCACATGGCTAGTTGACCCACAAACATAACATTTTCCAAATGTCTTGATGAATGGGGGTTTGTTCTGACCTTCATCTGGTTTGGGTCCAGATGGTGCACTAACCTGATTTGGTTTCCCTTGGGGTTTACCATTATGTTTTTGTTTGTTGCCCTCATTTGGATTGGAGGTATGAGAATTCTCCTTGTTATCTTTCTTTGGCTGCTTTCCCTCATCCTTCTTCTGAGTGGCCCCAGAATCCTTGTGAGTAGCCCTGTTGACCACCCACAAGTCAGCAGCCTTAGCTAACTTTTTGGGATCTATCTCCTTAGAACCAGCCAAGTGCTGTCTGAGCTCAGGAGAGCAGGCATCATAAATTGACTCCAAGATAACACGATTTCTCATACCTTCATAAGTGTTCACTCTGTAGCCCTTAACCCAACCATCTAGGTTTTTCAAACAGTCACACACCCAGGTGGCCCAAGGGGTACCATCATGCTTTTTGAGAGTCCTAAACCTCTTAAGGTACTGCGAAGAGGTCTTCCCAAATCTAGCAATTAAGGCTAGCTTCACACACTCATAATCCATCCTATCCACCTCCCCCAACTCCATCACAACATCAGATGCAACAGTGGGTAGCCTAGAAAAGAGCCAAGGAAGCAACTGATTCCCTGTAATGTCTTGAAACCCATGGTTATATTCAAACATTGCCAACCAATCCAAAATATTAAGCTTAACCTCATACATACCCACAATTTCTTTAGGCATACGGGGTCTCTTAGGACTGGAAGACCTAGAAGACTCTGGGAGAGAAGCATTTTCAATCGACAACTTTGTCATTTCTAAGGCATGGTTCATCTCCATTTCACTGAGCTTAAGTTCTTGATGCTTTTGTTCAGTTTGAGCATTTAAACGTTTAAATTCCAATTCAAGCCTCATCTTTTCTAGAGCAATGAATTCAGGACTGAGTGTAGGACCTGTAGGGGTCCCAGTGGACAACGATTGAGGTTGCTGAGCAGGCAAGGGAGTAGTGGGGCCTACATTGTGAGACACATCTACTTCCTCTAACTCATCAATAATAGACACATTATCATCATCATTATTTTCCACATTTGCTGGGGGGTCAGGAATTTCAGACCCACCCTCCAGACTTTGGGCCCCATTACGACCCTGGCAGAATGGGTTTAACAGCACCGGTAATGGTGCTGGTGTCATTAAACACATTCCGCCCTATTACGAGGTTCCCTTGTGGGACCCGCTCTGAACGTTTGCTCAGACCAGACGTTCTTTGCGGGTCCCGCGAGGGGACCAGGGAGCTAACAACGGGCCTGTTATTAACGGGCACATTGTTAGCTCCCTCCCCATTCCCATTGAGCCCTATGGGGGCTTGAATGTGAATGGGGATGGGTATTTTGAATGAGGAATTACCAGGTCCTCCAAGGTTGGAATGGCCCGGTAATTCCTCATTCAAGGAACCCGGACCCGAGTTTGGAGGCAGCCATCTTAAACACACTGCAAAACACATGTAATAGTGGGACAAAAAGCCTCACACTCTTACCAGGTGAAAAAAATAAATCCTAGAAATCCAGCAAAGCTGCGGAGGGACTCAGTAGGTAAGAGAAATGAGCCATTCTTGAGAATTCTTCCTAACAGTCCACAGCAGAGACCTTACAGAGACATTCACCACCCCTCTTAACCTAAGTAAAGGCAGCCATCTCTCCCTCTGGCATGTCCAGCATGACTCCAACATACAACCCTGGCTTAGCCAGAGATACACAGCCTTATCTCGGTGTCTGCACCAGCAGCAAGAAAAGTAGCACCATCACATCAGCAAGTTCAGTCTCCGGCGGGCACTAGCACCCATAGACCACGGTTTGGCTCTTTGTGATAGCGGTAAGGAAACAACTTATCAATAGTAATTACTGTTTGTTAGTGCATTGGTAAAATCTATGTGACAGTTATCGGTGAAATCTTGTACTGTGGTCTCTAAGGTGAGACTGCTGAGAGTGTGCACCAAGTTGTAGGTGGGTCACATTCCACAACTGTCGTTGAAGCCACTGTCTCAGGAGAGAATGTCAGCAACACAGAAATAATTCGACCAGAGAGCAGAATCTCAGAGCTGTGGAATGTGAGCATGAGATGAGGAAAATGGGAGAGGACTGCGGTTGAAGGGAAATAGTCAAAGCTCCCTGGGTCACAGAGTGGAGAGGCTGAACTGTGAAGAGCTTAGGACAGAGCTTGACACATCTAGAGTGGAGTGCTGTAGGCCACACATCGAGAGGCCAAGAGCATAGGTAATGTGGGCTGCTGGCAGAGGACAAAGAACTGTAGGCTGATGAGGCATTAATAGGCTGAAACAAGGCTGCATGCCATCCACTGAGAGTCTATTGGTGGGGAGGGCTGAGACACATGGGTGAAGGCTGATTGTGAAGGGCTCAGAGGAAGGCCTGATGCCAGAGGGTCAAGGTCCTCTCCCTCCACGGGCTGCCTCCAAACTTGTAATGAGGCCCTGTGTTTCTCTGACAACCTTTCAATCAATTCAGACTTTTTACCTTTAACAGAGAGATTCCTTTCTCTACACAGATTTTTCAGAAAATTCACAGTGTAACTAAGGAGGGTCTCCTGACTGTAGCTTTCCATATCAGACATAATTAATATTGCTTTTTAGTGATGTTTAGCCTTGTGGTTAGTTGATCCAAGGTAATAGCAACACTCTAAGTGTAATCACTATAATTGATCCTCACTGCTGTACACCTGTATTAGGCAGAATTATATGCAGTACCCTTTGGGCACACCACACACAATTAGGACTACAAGTGACAGTACAAATTCACCTTTGGTACAAGCCTGTACTACACAGTAAAGTGGTAGCGATGGCTGACCAGCCAGACTTATCTCAAGAGTAAAGTGAGCAATGTATCAATAGTTACACAAAGAACAGCAATTACTATGATTCAAACAAACACTGACTCAAGGTTTCTGATTAAAAGAATATACATTTATTTACACATCAGTTATTAAACATTTCAGTATTATTAAGCAGTTGAAAAATCACGTTACTAATACACTACACCACCCCCAATAGATTCTGGACAAGTTAGGCTCAAAATGAAGTGTGAGCAAAATGGCAAGCTGGGCAATCTAGAAAAAGGAACTACAGTGAGGAAATCAAATCAAGAGGCCAGGGCCAAAGTCAATGAACCAACATTTTTGCAGAGGATCACACAGTTCATGATAGTTTGCAGTTAAGTCTTTGCCAAGAGTTCAGAACGAAGTTGGTCAGATGAAAAGTTACTATAAAGAATGAAGAAGGACAAGACCTCAGTTTGGCGAAAGATTTCACACACTTTCATCGCGGCCAGAAGAAACGAACGATCGGGTTAGCACAGTACCTTTAGAGCAGAAGAATGCTGTAGCTGAGGCAGAAGTTCCTGGCAGGTCCTGCAGGGTCACGGTTCCTGAAGCGACTGTCGGACTGGCAAGAAGGAGGAAGACTGAAGGGTCCTGCACTGACCAGTGAAGAAACCAGCAGCATAGCAAAGCGACGGATAAAAGGTGCGCTCCTTAAAACCCAAGCAGGGTCAGTTCCTGCTGGCCATCCAGTTCACTGTGGCTCTGTACAGCAAATTTGACCAGAGAAGAGAGGTCTGACAAGCAGTTTGGTAAACTGGTTGGTCCCACCAGCTCAAGGGGAGAAGATTCCTTGCAGATCTTCCCTGTCGTCTAAGTTTGAAGATTCAGACCCGCAGCAGGGCTTCACCAGGAGGTTCAGTCGTGGTAGAGGTCATCTTCTGTTAGCTTCTCTTTGGTTCTCTCGATCCAGTGGCGACTCTGCCTTTCCAGCCCCAGAGACCTGCTTTTTATGCAGTTTTCCCCCATTCACACAGCCTGGCTGTCAATCACACAACAGGGTGGCTGCCCCGCCGGGACAGTCACCACAGCCAATCATATCAGAGTGCGACATGGGTCTCCAAGGAGACCCTGTGCAGGGAGTCCTAAACCCCTCCCTCACATCCTGTCCCCCCCAGACATTCTGGCACCTAAGGAGGGCTTCTTTGCAGAAGCCCACACAAGGACGGCGAACATAGGAACCAAACCTGGTTTGGCGCGCAGAGTAAAACATGAGAAAAACCTTTACAAAAAGAAATGGTGAATAAACCCAGCCGGAACTGTATAAAAACGTATATGGTCCTGCAGGTTTAAGTTTGAGGCTACCAAGATAGCCTAAAACAATACCAAGGCTATTTAAAATAACAGCGGTAGAAAAAATAGGGTAGTAAGATTTGGCAACCAGCCAAATCTTAATGAAAAGTGATCAAAACAATGTTCCATGAGAAACAGACAAAAAGGGATAACTATTAACCCTTTCCAGAACTCTATGTAAGATAGTTTGTATTGGGTCTGTGAGTTTTAAAAGACTAATAAAGTCATGGGCAACTTTACATATTATGGGGGACAGTAGTCAGTCCCAGAAAATGGAGTTTGAGTTGGGAAGTCTGAAAAAGACAACCCTGTGTCACTGCACTGAGGTGCTGTGTAACACACAGTAAACAGATGATGCCTATGGAGTAGGTGAACACACACCACAGTCTATGAACACAAAAATGTTAAACACACTGCAAAACACATGTAATAGTGGGACAAAAAGCCTCACACTCTTACAGATGAAAAAAAAAATCCTAGAAATCCAGCAAAGCTGCAGAGGGACTCAGTAGGTAAGAGAAATGAGCCATTCTGGAGAATTCTTCCTAACAGTCCACAGCAGAGACCTTACAGAGACATTCACCACCCCTCTTAACCTAAGTAAAGGCAGCCATCTCTCCTTCTGGCATGTCCAGCATGACTCCAACATACAACCCTGGCTTAGCCAGAGATACACAGCCTTATCTCGGTGTCTGCACCAGCAGCAAGAAAAGTAGCACCATCACATCAGCAAGTTCAGTCTCCGGTGGGGACTAGCACCCATAGACCACGGTTTGGCTCTTTGTGATAGCGGTAAGGAAACAACTTATCAATAGTAATTACTGTTTGTTAGTGCATTGGTAAAATCTATGTGACAGTTATCGGTGAAATCTTGTACTGTGGTCTCTAAGGTGAGACTGCTGAGAGTGTGCACCAAGTTGTAGGTGGGTCACATTCCACAACTGTCGTTGAAGTCACTGTCTCAGGAGAGAATGTCAGCAACACAGAAATAATTCGACCAGAGAGCAGAATCTCAGAGCTGTGGAATGTGAGCATGAGATGAGGACAATGGGAGAGGACTGCGGTGAAGGGGAATAGTCAAAGTTCCCTGGGTCACAGAGTGGAGAGGCTGAACTGTGAAGAGCTTAGGACAGAGCTTGACACATCTAGAGTGGAGTGCTGTAGGCCACACATCGAGAGGCCAAGAGCATAGGTAATGTGGGCTGCTGGCAGAGGACAAAGAACTGTAGGCTGATGAGGCATTAATAGGCTGAAACAAGGCTGCATGCCATCCACTGAGAGTCTATTGGTGGGGAGGGCTGAGACACATGGGTGAAGGCTGATTGTGAAGGGCTCAGAGGAAGGCCTGATGCCAGAGGGTCAAGGTCCTCTCCCTCCACCGAAAGAGCACCTGGAGCAGGAAGCACAGACCTGCATAAAGAGCATTGCCATCCTCTAGGAAAGAAAGGGCCGCCCAAAGCTCCCCCATGGTGGGTGGTAACACGGTAGCCTTCCAGAGCATCAGCTAGTGGTGCTGCAGAAAACCATGTCCAGAAGCTGATTCCAGCATCAGAGGTATGATTGATCTACTATATGTTCAAAAGAATGTAAGGTGTCGTTATTTATTGAAAAGTACATGTTAGGTTTGTTTTGCAGCATGTAGCATGTTCAATATGGGGAATGTTATGTCTCTAATTTATGTTTGCGATCTGTGATGATCGTAGGTGTCTGAAAATGCAACTGGACAATGCACACACACCAAAACGCCCTATTCCATTTGGGAGATGTTAGTCTAGTCATAGTTTTCATTTGCTTTCTGTGACTTCGAGACTAATTTCCCTTTATAAATCCAGGGCGGCAATTTCCATAGTGTGAAGAAGAAAGGAGTGGATTAGCATCTCTTCAATGGAAAGTGGCATATTGGCATATACGCTAATGATTTAGTAGAACTAGCTTATTAACAGAAAGCGTGTATGAATCCTGTATTTTACGGTTTTCTGTCCGACTAGTTACTTGGAACCCCTGTTTTACAAGAAAAGACTCAGCTCATTCGGTTCAGCTGTATGCCATGATATCTAACTCTGCCAGTAAAGCGCCTTCTATGTACATCTGGGAAGAACACACTGCAAAGGAAATTGCATTTTGTAAACGAGGTTGTTTCACTAGTAAAGTATTTACCATGATGGCATTAGACTGCATGAATTTTCATAATCACCCATTTTGTTTTATGTTGCCTCTATGTATCACTCAGAAATCCCATCTCAGTGCTCAAGTCACAAATAAAATGTTGCATACACTCATGTGCCAAACAACTGCAAATTAAGACAGACTAGAGAGCTAAAATCTTGCCTCAGGCATATTTGTTTATCCCAGAGGATGCTGTTAAAAATCCTGTCAGGAATAACTCAACACTTCATCCTTCAAAGTCTATAAATTCAGTACCATTTAGGTAATAATACCAACTAAATTACAGCTCTT
The DNA here is from genome assembly GCF_040938575.1 of Ambystoma mexicanum. Lineage (NCBI taxonomy): Eukaryota > Metazoa > Chordata > Amphibia > Caudata > Ambystomatidae > Ambystoma > Ambystoma mexicanum. The sequence continues at coordinate 359,490,722 of NC_090928.1, forward strand.
AGAACTAGCCCAGATCCTCCCTCTATTCATAATTCAAACACCACGCTGAATTGCCCGGCACACAAAATCATTCCTACTCCTCATCTTTAAATTCATCCATGGCCCTGCTCCCCCCACTTTCCTGCTGAATACGTCTTCCTTTACACTCCCTCTTAGACGCTGTCTCTACAACCTAACTGTCCCCCGCACATCCTACCACTCCAGCTCCCCTATAATGACATTCACACACCCTTGCCAGAAAAGCGATTCCTTCAGTGGAACAGTACAAGACCCAGCTCAAGCACAACTTTCTAGCTAGTTAAGGGGCATCTCAAACCCCCACAACCTCTTCCCACAATTAACCCCCAGGGTGCGTTTCCTAGTAATGTTGCACATGAATGTACACATGTTATTTGCACTTACGTAAATCCCTGCTCTAGGCCCTTAATGACTATATTTATGTCCTTTTCCATTTTCATCCAGACAACCATTGCAAAACGTATAGGCACTCTACCTATGGAATGTCTGAAATGTCTCCCCCGTAGATCATTTAATCTAGAAATGATGGGTCTCATTGTGAGCTTGGAGGTAATTCAGTGGAAAATATGCTTAGTTACCATCAAACTTGATTACCATTACTGCCACTATAAATACACCAGTTCTTTGGACATCTGTCGCAGCCACGGCTACCCATCCACACACTTTAGAATGCTACACAAACACCCTCTCAAAAATGTAATATCTGTATATGACCCTCTCTCTTCAATGCACCTTTACCTTTATTTGAATAAGAAGACAATCTGCAAACTGCTGTAAACTTTATATAAACTATATGGAAAATGTACATTAACTGTTGTTCGTCTAAGCAAGTATCCTGTAACAGTGCCATGATGTCCACGATGCCCAAGGGCCGCTGTGCGCTTTAAAAATGCAAATAAATAAATCTATGACTACAACAAATTCGTCCTAGCCTTTGCTTCCTTGCTCCAAACTTGCATCAACACCTCTGCCATTAGAATACAGCAACAACCTACGACAATATTCGGTCTAGCTGGACACATAATGAGTCTCTTGCACTAGCACACTCTTGTGACCTCTCTCAGCACCCATCCACATGCCTGACCTCTTGGGATGCTTACTGTAGCCTACCCAGCCCACATAATTCCTATTCTTGGTCAAATGAATGCCCAATTCTAAGCGTTTTCTGAGAATGTTCCCATACCTGGACTTCGGTCCTCTAGGGCATTCCCACCACAAGCGTGGTGAGTCATGCAAATGGGAAAAGGCGCTATAGAAATGTCTACTACTACTACTACTTGTATATGTGGATTTACCATGGGACTACGGGCGGTGGCAAGGTGGCGTTAATTCCCATTTTTGGAGTCCATAGGACTCCAAGGGGATGTTAGTGAAATTACTGCAAGCTGTATTTCTGCTGCGGTAATTACACCAATGTTTGGCCTTGAAGGGAAGGATTTACCTTCAGCATGATGCCAGTGGTAAATCCTTCACATTATGGTCAAACTCAGAATTCAGCAGTGCTGTAAAAATGCTTATAATTCCCTTACCACCCAAAAAAATGTCAGTAACGAAATTACAGTAGCTTTTTCACCACACCACTTAACTCATAATAAGGCCTTATATCCTTACTACTAAATTAATACAAATAAGACATATAGGGCCTCATCACAGCCCCGGCGACAACCCTTAAAAGTGGCTGTAACTGATTTACAGCTGCAATTACCTCATGGGTTGGCGCAAATACCACTGACTGTATTACAGCGGTGGAATTACAGCCTGCGCAATTACAGCCAGTGCAATTACAGCCGGCGGAATCAGCGCTGATACAATTACTGCCACACCCTAAGTCCTGACACGGCAGAATTAGTGCCAAACTACAGTGCTAATACCACCAAAAATAAAGCGCAGTTACCTCCACCATCCAGAAGGAGGTAAATGCATACAGGTTCCAAAACCGAAGCCACAGGTGAACCCAATCCACTCAAGAGGGCTACATAAGCCTTCCCCAAACACAATTCCCAACACCATGCTGCCACAACACATTGTGAGATGGGACAAGCAGCTGCTCATTCTGTGCCTGGAACTACAGAGGCAGGACAACCAGCCCAGGGCACAGGGTGCAGGGAGAAGGAGGAGGAGGAGGAGGATGTGCATCAATACCCAGGGCCAGGCCCTCATCCTGGACCCTCACTGACAGTCATCTGGTAAACCCTGTACCGCCTCAACAGGGAGACCATACGTGAGCTGCTCACCACAATCCAGGGGGACATAGAGAGCAGGATCAACATCAAGACAGCTGTGCCCTCACTGCTAAAGCTAGGGTCCGTCCTGCAATTGCTAGGAATTGGCACCTTCCATCATTCTGTGGCAATCCTGCACGGCATGGCACAGCCAACATTTTGTGTTGTTCTAGTCCAGGTGCCGGATGCCCTCCTGCGGCATGTCTCATGCTGCACCTTACTATCCACCACCCCAGCACGGGTACAAGCCATGAAGGCACAGTTCCATGCTGTTGCACACATGCGAAATGTCATCGCAGTCCGGGACTGAACCCATGTGCCGTTGGTGGCCCTCCAAGCCCACGAAGTGGTGTTCCACAACAGGAAGCACTACCACTCACTGAATGTAAAGGTGACATGTAATCCCAACCTGTACATCACCCACTGTTGTGCCTACTACCCTTGTTCTACCCACGACCAGTAAGCGGGAGCAGTTGGGAGCGGTGCTCCTCTACTTTTTTTAAATGAAGTTTTACCATTCGTATACTTTTATTTTAAAAAGAAACCATTCCGGAATGGTTTCGTTTTAAAATAAATGTGTAGGAAGAAGTTGAAACTTGCACTTTCAGTGCACTACACTGAACGATCCTGATGCATGTGTTTGGGGGGTTTGTATTGTGTGTGGGAGGGGGCATGGTGATGGGTTTGTGGGGATTGGGTGCAGGCCAGCAGGGAACATAGTTCCACTACTTCTTTTGCACACTTAGACCACTGCCCACGAGACCATGGTCCTACATAATAGTACACTGTCTGGATAAATGGAGAGGCACAGATAACAACGGGCATTGGAGTGAAAAGTGGGTGAGTAAAAGTGGTAGCACACTATACGTGAAGGTTCAACTGTAGAATGCATGCCCTGATAAGCCAATGTACAAGTTGCACCTGCCCTCGTCCCGCACCAATGACACTGTACACCCCACAGAACATGTACATGGTGGATGTACATGTATGGATAACCTGATGCACACCAACATTAAGGACTACCAACACACCCATGCATACAGGTACCACAATGCAACAAGTTAGATCCATATTCAATGTTACACAAAATGTGAGATGACATCCCACACCAATGACCCTGCCAGTCTCACAGCCAAGTATGTTGGTACTCTCAGCCATCAATATAGAGCTGCTGCCCCAAGGAAGCCTATGGATACCCAAGAAATAATCCCTAAGGCCACATGCACAAGAGCAATACACTGGCACAAGACAGCCATCATATCATCTTCAAATGACAACAGTAGACACTTGAAATCATATCTGATGCAAGAGAAAAGGGTGCATTTGGTCACACTAAAATGCATGAGGCAATATATACAACATGCACATGCAGTGAAATAAACACATGCCTCGCAATTAAGCCCCAAATGCATGCACATGATGCCCGTATGCCATGAAAGGCAACACCCACACAATACACTGTGACTCATGTCTCTGTCTTTCTCCTTGTAGGTGACTCTGGGTACTCGCAGCTGCCTTGGCTCATGACACCTGTGCGGGATCCACAGACACCACAGGAGTTGTCCTTCAATCATGCTCACAGCAGGACCCGTGTCTGAATTGAGCATACCCTTGGCCTCCTGAAGGCCCGTTTATGCTGCCTGGAGCATATAGGGGCTGCATAGCCCAGAAAAGGTGGGTATAATCGTGCAGGTGTGTGACATGCTGCACAGTTTCTGCCCCCGGAGGAATGTCCCTCTACCCCTGATGTGGACCTGCCACCCCCAAAGGATGAGTACACAGAGCCTGTGGCAGAGGCGTCTACATGCATTTGCAGAGATGACGTCAGACCTGGACAAGTGGTTTGCCAGGAACTGATGGACACATTTCCCTAATATTTTGACATGGCACATACCATGCACCACTGTGTAGATTCACATATTTATGAATAAACACATTGACACGATGAGGAATGTCCTTGCATTAATTCAGTTGAACAATGGTTCAATGTTGTAGAGTACAAACTGTCCCCTCTCCATCACCCCACAACACCACCCCAACACACTATCCCCCCTGCCATCACCCCACAACACTACCCAACACACTATCCCTCCTCCTCCCACCCCACAACCCCACCCCAACATGCTCACTGTGGGTAACAACTAGGGCAGAATCACTTGCATGGCCTCTTCACCCTCAGGGCTTTTCCAAGTGACTTTTGACCCAGATTTCTCTTGGACTGGTGCCTTGCGTTGCTTGGCAATGGCCCCTCTGTAGGTGTTGCAGAACTAGAGGGTGGTAGGGAGAATTCTCAAAAATGTGCTAATTCCCTCTACCAGCAACTTTACTGGATTTTGAGGTCTTGATTGTTTTACCTGGAGAGAGTGTGAGCCTTTTTCCCCACTCTCTCATGTATTTTATATGATGGTCATGTTATACACTGTGTTTCATTTTGGTTATGGTGTCTAACCAACTCCATAGGCATCATTTTTTACAATTGTGGCACAAAGCACCTTCAGTGCAGTGACACAGGGAAGTCTTTCAGATTTCCCAAGGTTTAAATACCTTCTCTGGGATCAACCTTTCCTCTCAGAATTGATGGTGGCAGTGGTTTTACAATTAACTACCATGATTTACCTCGACCGTGAACTGTTCGCAGCTCCGGTAACGTTAAATCACGGGAGCGATGTTTTTCAAGATGGCGTCCGAGCATCCTTTGTTAAAACGGGTCCTGGTCTTCTTTTTTCACCATTTCTTTGTGGAAAGGTGCTTCTCGAGTTTTTCTCTGGTCGCCAAACCAGGTTTGGTCTCTTTGTTCATTCGCCTTTGGCGGGCTTCAGGAGTGAAACACGCCTCTGGCTCCAGAGTGTCTGGGGTAGGCAGGAAGTGAGGAAAGTGCCCGAAGACCCAAATGCACTCTGTGCTGATTGGCTGGCTGACTGTCTGGGTAAGTGGCAGCTAGGCTGGAATGAATGGGAGAGAACTGAATAAAAGGGGAATCTCTTGGCTGGGAAGGCAGAGTCAACCAGTGGATGAAGGAACCGAAGAAGAGCTTGAAGAGGATGGCTGCTGCAACTCCTGGACCGTTGGTTTGCCCGGTGAAGCCCTGCTGCAGGTCTGAATCGCCAAGTTTGCATCGACAGAGAAGCCCTGCAAAGGACAACTTCTCCCTTTTAGCTGGTAGGACCAATCATCTCCCAAGTAAGCCACCTGGATACCCATCTCAGAGCTTGTTGAATTTCCTCAGAGTTGCTGCAAGAAACCGTAGAGCCAGGGAGAGGGACACCAGATTGTGTGAGTTGCTTGTAAGCTGGCCTAAAGTTTTTGGAAGATCCTCCGGACTCCCGCGAAGTAGGACTGACCAAGCCTGACCCCCCCTCAGCCGAGTGCGGGACCTCAGATGTGAGGAAAGTCCACCTTGACAGCCAGGAATATTGCTATTTGCTGAACCGCAAGGAGCTGAAATGCGAAACAGCCACTGAAAGTAAAGTTTGCCGGTTGCCAGCTTTGACAGTGCCAGTACAGTGCAGGATTCCCCCGATGTCCTCCCTCTTGTCCCCATGACTGAGGCCCAGGAACAGTGAGATCTGCAGAACTGTACAGGAACAGAAGTCTTCAGCTGCATCTTTTTCTTCTTTACTAAGGTACTGTAAAACTACCCTAAGAGTACTTACCTCTTGCTGTGGAAGGTGCTTGTAACTTCTGCAACTCACAAGTCTAATCAGCTTGTGACCCTACATTTGATTCTTCTTGTTCTCAAAGACTCCTAAGAACTTGTGCAAAGACTGTTCCATTTACCTATCTGAAGTGCTGCATCCTATACAAAGACTTTGGCCTATTGACTTTGGCTTAGCCTATTGAATTGAATGACTCTTCTCAGAGGTATCTGAAAGCATTTGCCCTGCTTTTGACTATTTGTATTTCTTGTGTTCGAATAACATTTGCCTTTTACTTACTTTTTAAAGAGTATTCTGTATGCCAACAGTAAGGTATTAATGTCCTCAGCACCATTGTTACTGAAGTCACCTGTCGGTGTAGGTTGTGTCTGTGAGCAATCCCAAAAGGGCCTTGTCTGATCCAGAAACTCAGAGTGTACAGTACTTAACGATATTTGTGTGTTACTATTCTATTGCTCCCTTCTGAATAAGGCTTTCTAAATGACTGATAAATAAATTATTCATTGTTTATGCATGAAACCTTGAGAGTAAGAGTTTTTTGAATACCTGTAACTGTGAATCTTTGAGTAACTCCGCTACAGCTCACATGTCCCCTCTTGATATAAGCCTGGCTGCACAATACGCTACCAAAACTGTGTAGTACAAGCTTATACCAAAGGTTGGGTTGCCTATACCTGTAGTCATAGTTGTTTGTAGTGTTCCCAGAGGGTACTGCATACAAACTAACAGAGGCAATGGACACTGATCCCTTGATATGTTGCAGAGTCAGTTCCATGCTCTGCTGCATGGCCTCCACAAAAGCAGAGATGCCCTGTGTCAGCTCCCTCTCATGCTGGCTGTACACGGTCAATGCAGCAGTTGTAGCAGCGGCCTGTGCCTGGCTGCACTCCATGCTCCCCACAAACTTGTGTATAGCACCCTGCATGCAGTCCAGTATGGCCTGTAGGGGAGGGAGGGGTATTGGCAATAGCCTCCATTTCGACTTGCCACCTCTCCATGGCGACCAGCCTCTGCAGATGTTGTGGCTATGTGTGGGTTGGAGAATGGATCAGGGCTATTTGGTGAGTAGTGACTAAAACATGGAGACCCAAATGATGGGGTGATCCTTGTCACCCTCTGGTGTCTGGGCCTGCTGGCCATGTGGCATGCTATCTGGGCTGTGCGATTCATCAGTGCCCTGTGGCTGTCAGGTGGTTTGCTCCTGACTGGCTTTGTCACACTTACCAGAAGATGTGTCATCAGTCACAGGTACTTTGGCTGGCTGTTTGGGTGCAGTTGGAGTGGTGGTGCTCCCTGTGGCACATGAGGTGGGCGAAGAACCTGCGCCGCCACCAGCAGGCCTGGTCTTGCTGGGGCCTGGTGTGACCTGCTGAGCCTTGTGCTTGCACATCACGTCTGGCCACCCTTCAGGTGTTGAAAATGACATAGACGGCCTGGAGGCCCCAGTTGCTGATGGGCCTTCCACCTCATCCTCTTCCTGACCCTTCAGAGACCCTGTAGGGAACACATGACATGCTGCCACGCATCGTGCGTTCACGTGCATCGTCATGCAAGTCACGCATGCTATTGATCAGAGTGACAACCCACACATGTGGCCAGAAGGGTATGGATGTACATGGCCCATTGCATGTGCCCAATGCAGATGGGTCTGTTTGCAGCTGTTTGTCTGTGACCCATGGCCAGATGGCCTCTGGCCATTGTGCGGACAAAGCGGGCTGTCCATGCAGGTGCAGCTTGTTGGGTCAACCATGCATGCAAGAGGCCCTGCAGGATCATGCATATTGTGGAATACTCTCATGGTCATGTTATGGCTTCCAGGCCCAGCCTTTGGTTTAGCAATGCATGGGATGATCATATGTTCTCATGCCCCCACAGCACCTCTCCTGGTGACACACACTTGGTGGGGGTGGACTTGTTGCATTGTCCAGGGCACTGCCATGGCACAATGGGATGCTGCTCTGCAGCTAGCAGCGTGCTCTGTTTGGCTTATTGTTTGGCTCGTTGCACCCATGTAGGTGCAGGGAGCTGAACACTGCCACAGGCTCGTCTGCCATACCAGCATGGGCTGCCCCACAAAGCCCAGGACATGTTGGTGTGATGGCTGTGTGGTTCCGTGGATACTCACATACTATAATCCTTCTGGCATGGAGAGCGCCAGCAGGGGAGTGGGATAAATTGCACTTGGATATGCCATGTCAGGTGTATCGACCCATGTTCAAGTTATTATGCTGCAACATTTGGTGCTGTGAGCTTAGAAAATCCTAGATGGCCGAAAAGCCCACAATTGCACCAGAATCCAGGAAAACCACGCAGTTTTTGCGCACACCAAAATGGTCGCCTGACCCGCCACCCACCAGTCTGAGCGTGATGGGCCAGAAGTGCCATGAGTGAAACGTGGTGCTGAAGGAAAAACAGCAGTGCCTGTTAGCTCAAAAAGCGCTCTGAAATCACCTTTGTTTCTCTGAATGCAAGCTCAAAATGCCTATTTCGAACATTGCAAGATATTCAAAAATCTTACTGAACACCAGCAGATGTCTGGTAGAATGAAGTCTTGTGTGCATACCAAATCTGGAAAGATGAAGAGCCTAAAATAATGTTCATAACAAAACTGGCTGAGCTGTGGATGTCAGCAGCTTAAGTGAAATGGGATTTAAAGCCACTAAAATCGAAATGTTTAAAAGAAATGAGTGACCTACTTTTAAGTGTCACCTCGGTTGCAACTGTTTAAATGTCAGAGTTTTGAACTTAGAATCAGCGTTCTAGCTGTATGTGTCAAAATTGTAAGTTTGATTTGAATGAAGAAAAATGGGAACAAAAGTGACCTTTGGCTGAAGCCTGGCTTAAAAGAGATTGATTTCTGCCCGGCAACTACCCCCGACAGGAGTTGAAACTTGCCCAGCAACTGCATTCACAGGCCTGGCCTGCCTTCTGCTGCCCCACCAAAAGGATATTACACCTCTCTGATTGAATCAGGGTAGGGGTATCTGGGACTGCAGGAAAAAAGAACAATGAACTTCCCTTTGCTCCAAGCAATTGCTAAATCAGGGGGTCGTAAATGGCTTCCTCTTGGAAGGAAATGGGAGGGGCACTGCCTCTGTGATCCAGCTGAGCTTGGAGGAAGTGGACAAACCAGAAATTCCCCCATGTGCTTTGGGAAACCACACCCCTCTGGGCCAGACCATAAATTAGAAAAGATGGATAATTCATAGTACAAAATTGTCAAAATTATATCAATAATATCATTATTCCTGTGATTTTTCTGTGCACATTTTAAGAGGTGTTAGGACTCTGTGGTATGTTCTGGGGGTAGTAGCGGAAAATAGGGTATTACTCCAAATGCCTGTATGTTAAAAATTTGACACTTCATCATCTGATGCCCATATTCCTTGCACACATTTGTGTACATTTTGGAAAAGTTTAGAGGTTGTGTTCTGGATGAAAAGGGCAGAATTCTGTCAGAAGTGAACACAACATCTTACAAAGACAGGGATCGGATGGTTTGGCGCTACAGAAAATATGTTAACTGGACATATAATATTAGAAAAATTGTACATAGATAAATATGCATTTAAGTCTAAAATAGATTTGTGTGCAAAGTAACAAGGGGAGTGTTCTTTCTGTATGCTATAAAAATTAAGCCTGATGACACAGGATGACTCACAATTCAATTTCCCAGTCAGGCGATAGAGAATCCTCTAGCCTATCAGGATCCTCAGAAGGTTGGGCATAGAAAGTCAACCTTCCCACCCATTTTCAAAAGATATAAAAAGAACCATTGAAACCCAGATAGGGACATTCACTTTCCACTTTCTTGTGAAGCACTTTGACGGATGACATCCAAATCCAGACAATATCCAGAAGGACCATATCCAGAACTTAGACTCCAGACTCCAGAACTTTGAAACAGAAGGCCTGCTGCAAGCTAAAAGTATTCTCAGCTGGCCTTACAATTTTGCAAACTGATTTACCCCAGGCTTCCAAGGGGCACATCAGAATAAACCAGCCGTGCTGTGCTGTTCACTTCTGGCTAGAACTTTTGCCGGAACCAGAGACCCAGACCAGACCGCGGTGCCAGTACCAGACCCAGAAAGCAGAGCTGTATCCCAACTGCAGACCAGACCCAGACCAGACCGCTGTGCAGTGCCAAGAACATTTGCCAGAACCAGAGATCCAGACCAGCAGAGCAGAGAGAACCGCAGCTAAACCTGCTGACCAGATCTGTGACGAGGCCCATTCCTTTCTACTCCTTATAGTTTTTCCGTAATCGCGATCGACGCACTCGGAAAAAGTGCCGCAAACTGCAATTTGACTCAACTTCTTCACCTGTCAAAAATAGCTGTCATTTGCTTCCATTGCTGAAATTTGTTTTCAACCTGATAATCCCTCATGAATCATTGCTAGTGTTGACCTGAACTAATTCAAAGTAGCTGTCACTTACCCTGAATCTCCTAGAGGGAATTACATCATTTTTAGCATATTTTCACTTCATTGCAAATCACATTAAAAGTATTTCTGCATGTTTTAAAAGCATACCGGTTGCTCCAAGCTTGCTAGGAGGGAACTAGAATTTGTATTGCATTTGATTGTATTCCCGAAAACTGTGCGCTCCCCTTCCATCTCCTTATATTGCATAGGGGGGAGTGAATTGTCAAAAGAAAAAGTTATCATATTATCTCTTGTTGAAACCATATCAGCTTATTTCTGTGCTGCATTCTTTTCATCATTGCTTTTCCTTGAAACCATAAAAGTATTCTCTGCTACCTTATCCTTTCTATACTAACTCCTCACTGATTGAAAAGAGTGTGCAATTGTAACATTACCCATTGTTGATCAACATTATATTCATAAGTGTGCTATCAAATATTAATTTATTCATAAAAATGTGATATATATATATATATTGTTTAATTTTTCAATAAATCTTTTAATTTGCAAAACAAACCTACTTCTTGGCCTAGTAAGGTCAGGGGGATTCGAAGAGAGGGGCGTTATACAGGGGTTTATCATCCAGATCTATGAACTTGTCATAAAAATATATAAATAAGGGCTTCACTTGGGCATCCCAGACTAGGCATTGACTTAGAGTGGGGGCTCGTCCGGGATGTCTGTATTAGGTCTACTACTTGTGCAGCTTAATACGGTGTGCTAACTGACAGGATACATAAATCCTGTTGGATCACCACGCTGTGTTACACTGTAAAAACACCCCTCAAAAGAAGGATGCTCTAAGGAGACGGTCTGTTTTGCAAAATAAAATACTAACTTCTGTAAGTCAGGAAGGAAATTAATTTCCAGAATGACGACCTTGGTAGATATCAAAATAGCCAGAGAGCACCTCTTACATAAGCTATTTGTGAGAGGCGAATGGACGGAACAGGACCAGATGGTGTGGTTGCAGGCAATCGCACCCCAAATCACTGCAACAGGGTCAGGCATATAGAGAGATCAGGGTCCATTACATGTGGCCCTGAGTGAACTATATATGGCCCCTAATGCCAAAGATGAGCACGACAAGATTGTCAGGATAGCGACATATTTATATTTATATATGGGAGCCATACAGGACAAATGTGCTGAAGGCCGAGATCTGGCAAATAGGCAACAGATGTCATTAGAGAATGCCCAATCTGACCTGGTCTCTTCTGAGCAGAGGCTGCACAGGAGCCAGGGGTCAGAAAATGAGAGTAGACAGTATCTCATTAAAATCAAAGAGGATATGGGTATCCTGCAACAGGAAAAGTCTGATCAGGATACCAGATTTCTGGCCTTGCAGAGGGAGTACCAAGAAGGTTTGGACTCCCTACTGCAGAGCCAGAAAAAGCTGGAGCAACAACTGGACTTCAATAGGGCATGCGCAGAGCAGGTAGTCACCCTGCAAAGCCACCTAGATAGGGAGAAGGCAGAGAGCAACAAACTGATTCTGAAAGACCTGGCTACCCAGACAGAATTTGAGGAAGAGCGCCAGAAAGCTGGTGCCCTTCAAAGGCAGAGGGACGACCTGGCGGCACAGAGGTAGGCTCTTAGTCAGGAAAGTGTCACCTAAGGCCAGGAAGTCTGCCACTTAAAAAGAAAAATGGAAGAAAATCACCTGGCCCGCCAGAGACTGGGTGACCTCCAAAAAGAGCATCAAAACTTGTTGGAGCACACCAGGAGGGTGGAAGATGCTCTGGCAAGAAAGGAGCAGGCCAGTAGGGATGGGACTCTGTGGGAGAGGGTACCCATCAAATACTGTCAGCAAGGAGGAATCTGAAGACTCCTCTGAACATCAAAGGACACAGGAGACCAGGTCCCCACATTCTGCCAGCCATTCCCAGGCTCGCAGAATCAAGGAAAACCTGGAAGATCAGACGGGCACCTCTGGGAGCAGTGCTTCTGAGTCAGAGGATGAATGGACCAGGGTTACCCGAACCAAAAAAGCAAATAAGGCAAAAAGGGCCTTACTTAAGGACCCCTTAAAACAGATTAAGGCAATAAGAAGTGTCATCACCCCTTATCACAAGAACGCCAAGTATTCTGTTTGGGAACACTTGGAGCTTTATGAGCAAATGATGGAGAATTTCCATTTGAAGGACAGCAGTAGCTGCATTCAGTTTGTCAAATGGACATTCTCCCCAGAATACTCCAGTTTCTTTGCGGGGCTGGAGGACCAAAACCATTCAAGATGGTCGACATATAGGGCGGCCATCTTGAAACATTTTTCTGTTCACAGAAATCCCCAAGAGGCTCGCAAGGCAGCCTACAATTTGCAATGTGGGGAGGATCAGGCCCCACAAGAATATGTGCAGGATTTGAAGCGTGCCTTTGCGCAGACTACCAGAAGGGTGCGCACGGACAGCAAAGAATTTGTTAACACTTTTTTCCATGGCTTACCCATACACATAATGACCCAGCTAGTGAGGGATTTTCACGAGAAAAGGTCACTAGACTGGGTCATTGAACAGGCCACCTGGATCTATGAGGTGCAGAAGCCCATAGAAAATAAAAATAATGCCCAGAAAAGCCCCAAATCAACCAGCACCTCTGCTGCTGCTAAGGTGGCAGAGGTAAAGGTTTCACACATTTTAGATTTGGGGATGGGGTGCCTAAAAACGTGCCCGTGCAGAATAACTCTAAGCCCAGAAGGCCCTCGGGCCAGTCACAAACTGGGAGTCAAGGAGGTAGTCCCACAAATGGGATCCCTCATTCCCCTGATTATGTAAGTCCCCGTTACAAGGGAAACCGACCCATCCTGGGTTATGTGTGGACTTCTGTGGCCCAAGGGGGGGGGGGGGAATCCAGTCAAGCACCTAACCCAGGGAACTCCCCTCCTAACTTCCTCCAGGAGGGCATAAATTCCCCAAATACTGGGCAGAACATTTTTCCCAGGTATCCACCCAATTTCCAATCCCAAAATCATCCATCCTTCTTTCCCCAATTCCCTGAGCCCAGACCACTTAATCCGGGAGAAGGGAGGCCAAGGGTGGAGGGGTACCCCAATCTTCCCAACCCGGAGTACTACCAGAGAAGGGATAGCTACACTTCCCGGGATCAGCCCAGGGGAGAAAACCGAACCCCGTATCAGCCTCAGCGGGTTTCACAGTTAGAGCGCCAGGTCCAGAATAAGGCACGGGATCTGGGTCACATGCTGAGGGCTCAACAGAACCCTCAGATGAGCATGCCAGCACAGAATGCCCCAAACTCTGGGCCTGGTGCTCGAGAACAATGACGGGGGCAGCACCCCGATAACCCACCGGTTCCCAGGGAGGAGGCACAAGGGGAAGGGTGGTGCAAAGCCTGGGAGGAAGCTTCCTTCCCCACTTGTAAACAGCCCCTGGAAACCCAGGAACTGGAAACAAAATCTCCTACCCCTGAAAGTCTGCCCCCCAAGGAGCAGAGAGGAGGTAGGAGAAGCAAAGGACCCAAACAGACCCATTTTGTGGAGGAGGTACAGATCTTCCAATTTGAGGGAGACGGATCCTCAGAGGATCCTGGGAAAAGGATCTTCTCCTTCAGAGATGGTGGAACTCCTCCCAAAGAAAAATGGGTCCCAAGGGATCCAAATCCAGACTGGGTAGATGTGGGGCTGAGCAAGCGCCGCCCATCATCTCATCCCAGAACCAACAACATCAAGATCACCTGGTTCAAACCCATTCTGGTGACTGCCTCAACAAAGGGTGGGGCGGCCCAAAACTGGAACCAGGGGAACCCACAACGGCTCTGATTTCCAGTTGCCGACTTTTTCTTGGAGATTCCCATGACTATCCACATAATTCTGCCCAGATCTCTGCTCTCGCAATGTCCAAAACTAAAAACTTGCCCACCAGTTGTCCAAAAATGTGCATTATCTGTATCCTCTTGAGGAGAAAAAGGGAAGATACTATGCCCCGGTTCAGGTGCAGGGGCAAGGTACAATTTTGGCACTGGTGGACACTGGATCCCAAGCTACCCGTTTTTCCAAAAGGGCCTTTGATGAACTAAATGCAGGAAGGGGGGAGAATTACTGTATTCCTCTCACCTCTCTTCCTGGACAACTTCAGAACTTTGACGGGAAGGAAATTCCCGTTGAGGGGATTGCAGATTTCGACATTAAAATTGGGCGACACAAGATGAAACACCCGGTCATAGTAGTGACTCCAGAGGGCACCCCTTGTATACTGGGGAATGACCTCCTGAGAAGGTTGTCACCCTAATAGATTGCGTAAACAAGGTCCTCTGGACACAGACTAGCCGGGCAATAAAATTAAAACAGAGTGTCAACCATGTTAGTTTAAACGGCACATGCCACATGGTTGAACAAAAATCTGACCAAGTAGAATTTCACTTCCAGTACAACCAAATTACAGACGTGACAGTAATAGGAGTAGGTCAACAGACTGGTGACGGGGGGTCCTCTCTATTTCAGAAAATCAACCTTCTTTCCAGTTTAAGGTGGTATTCCACACTGGAAGGAAACACTCTGAAGTTCTTTACTAATCCACAATCAGACACTCCCACTCCAATAGTCCAGAAAGATGTAAAATCAGCTCAGAGCCTGGCTGATATTCAGCAAATTGGAGAGCAGTTGTTCATCCCTGTTCAGTTAAATGATGGGAAGGACTCTGTTCTCGCCCGAGTGTGTGTGAACAATGGTAAGAGCTTCATCAGCGAAGCCATGTTCCACCAACTCCCAAAAGATCCAGCCATTCCCACATTCAAACTGATAGACAAATGAGAAATGGATCTGGAAACACCCAATTCCAAACATCTCCTGCCAAACAGGAGTATGCTCAAAATCTCCATTGGCAACAAGAGCATAGTCCATAATTGTTGGGTTGTGCGAGACGTCACTGCTGCCTTTTTCTTAGGCAGTGACATTCTCAATCGCTTTGCCATTAGTTTGGACCTAATAAACTTCAAAGCGTGGTCACGATTAGCGGATAATCCCATGGGCTTTGATGATCCAGAAAAAGCATTTAGGTCAGCTCTATTGCTACCTTATGCAGTTGAAATTCAGATTAAAGAGGAAGTCACCATCCCAGAAAGGACCCGACAATTCTCCCTGGAAGTGAAAGTTAAAAGAGGACAAAAATTGAAAAACCCTGATGCTTATATTCATCTAAATGCTTCTCTCCAACAGCAAGGGTTGGGGGTAAACCCAACACCATTAGTCAACATAGAACATGACACCATTCCAATAGAGGTGGATAACAGCGACTTAAAGAGTATTACTCTAGCCTCAGGCACCATTATTGGAATGGCGGTTGATGACCAACATTTTTCCATTGATTTAGGAAATTAACTGTTAGGACCAATCCCCAAGGACTGTTTTCACAGTAACAGTGATGACAATACAACACCAGACAGGATCTTTAGCCAGCATGGGGGGAAGTTCCTGGTGTACACTTCCTGCCCTTATGGTAAGGAAGATGTGACTTGTGACTTCAGAAGGGATGAGGTGATTTTCCAGGTCCATGAGGGCTGCCTTTCCCACCTGAAGCCTCCAGTCCAAATCAGCACCCTGACCAGGGACCTCTCCACCCAGCTGGAGGAGGCCGCTGAGATAGCAGAACCAGAAGTCTTTCCAGGCTTCAGGCAGATGAAGAGAGAAGAGAGAGTCAACCTAGCTG
This sequence comes from Ambystoma mexicanum, assembly GCF_040938575.1. Taxonomy (NCBI): domain Eukaryota; kingdom Metazoa; phylum Chordata; class Amphibia; order Caudata; family Ambystomatidae; genus Ambystoma; species Ambystoma mexicanum. The sequence goes on from NC_090928.1 coordinate 359,506,703, forward strand.
ATGTCTGTGTGACTCTGGAGCAGAAGCAAAAGTTGAAACAATTTTTCTTGGATTTCCAAGATCTCTTCGCGGTGGACTCATATGACTGTGGTCGCACCGACATCCACACAACAACAATTCCAACTGACCCGGCATGACTCCAGTGTTTGTGAAGCAATATCGCTTGCCTCTCGCATCCATGGAGTCCCTTACTGAAATAATTAAGAACCTTGAGTCCCGGGGAGTAATCCGTCCAGTCCACAGCACCTTCAATAATCCAGTGCTGGGAATATTGAAGCCAAACAGCCAGTGGAGACTCTGCGCCGATTGTAGGGAGCTCAACAAACGGGTCCATACTTCCCGATGGCCTCTACCCTACATTGACCAAGGGCTGGCCCAGATCCAGGGGTCACAGGTATTCACTGCAATAGACCTGACCAATGGATACTGGACCGTGCCTGTCAGTAGGGAGGACCAATACAAACTGGCTTTTACCTTTGGGGGCCAGCAGTACACATGGACCCGGACTCCCTTCGGATACCTCAACTCCGGCAATGAATTCAACATTTTCCTACATAAGGCCATGCCTGACCTGGGTGTGAGGGGTAACCTGGCTTATGTAGATGATGTCCTCATCAAAAGTTCATCTGTGGAAGAACACATAGCGGAGATCCGTTATGTTCTGACACAGTTGAGGGCCGCCGGAGCAAAACTTTCCTTTCAGAAAGCAGAGTGGTGTAGAACCCCTGTTAATCTCTTGGGGCATGAGATTACTCCTCAGGGTCTCTGTCCCCAGGAAAAGAAAGTGGAAGCACTTCAGAAACTGAAAGACTCCACAACTCTGCGGGAACTAAGGAGCCTCCTTGGACTGACTAATTACAGCAGAAAGTTCATTGAGGGCTACGCAGAGATCACCAGACCCCTGATTTATCTCTTGAAGGGGAGGGTCTAGTGGGAATGGGGTCCAGAACAATCTGAGGCAGTAAGACAGCTCAAAAGAAGCCTCTCACAAGCGCCTTGCCTAGCTTACCCTGTCAGAAACAAGGCGTTTTTCTTGGAGACAGGGTTCTCTAATACATGCTTGACTGCAGTATTATATCAAAAGCATGACAAGGTCAATAAAGTAATCTCCTATGCAAGCAAAACTTTATCCTCTGTGGAGGAAAAATTTAACGATTGTGAGAAGGCACTCCTGGCAACGGTGTGGGCATTGAAGAATTACCGCCCGTTTATCCAGGGGGAACACATCATAGTGGAGACTCCACACCAGCCTCTGCAATATCTCCAAAGTGACAGAATCCGGGCCAGAAATGTCAGTAATTCCCGAATTACTTCCTGGATTCTGTCAATGCAAGGCTTTCCTGTGGAGGTCAGGTATGGCCAAAACAAGAAGAGTCCCCTTGCGCAAGTTCTGGCTGACTTGCATGATTGTGCCAGAGAAAACTGTCTCAAGGACGAAAGTCTAAAAATCAAGGACAACATGGAGGCATACCTTAATTCCCCACACTAAGTCTTTGAAGAAGACAAGTGTGAGGGAATGCCCACTGTCTATGTGGACGGATGTTCTTACCATGTTGACAACAACGGGGGAAAAAAACTGGTGGCCGGCGTAGGGAATGCATGGGTGAAGGAGTCCCCAGAACCCTCCGCTGGATACAAGATTGGTCCCTGAAGTAGTCAGGTGGCAGAGTTGATGGCTGTGTATCAAGCTATCCTTACTGGTGTCCAACATCAACTCCACAAACTGGTCATAATCACAGATTCAGATTATGTCCAGAACGGGTTCGTGGAGCACCTGTTTAATTGGAAAACCAGAGGCATGTTATGTGCTAATAACAAACCCTTAAAACATGGGAAGTTAATCCAAAACATTGATGATCTGGTCACCTCGAACGGGATGACCATCTACTGGAAGAAGATCAAGGGTCATTCCAAAGTAGAGGCACCAGACAAAACTGGAAATGACTTAGCTAATCAACTGGCCAAAACCAAGGCCATCCAAGGGGATCTAATAGAGATTGAGTCCCTGTTGGGGGAAATCCAGGTCACTGCTATCCCTAGGTCCCAGACAAATACTCACAATGATCTTTCAACTGCACAATGGAGTAAGGAGACCCCAGATGCTGATTTGATTACGGCTCAGAAAGGGGATCCAATAATTGGTAAATTTTGCCAACACATTGAGGACCCTGAGAACTTTCCCCTGACGTATACCGATTACATTGGGAAAGAGGACCTTAAAGTGTTGATGAAATGTCCAAAAATATTCCGAATCCAAGACGGTTTGTTGGTAAGGAAATCCCAAGCCCAGTGGGTGGTTCCTACCTCATTCCGAAGCCTGATGTTAAGTCACGCCCATGATGCGGCCACCACCGGTCATAGGGGGTTTCATACAACACTTGAGATCTTAAGAGAGGTTGCATACTGGCCACACATCGGGCAGGACCTCGACCAATACTTGAAGGGGTGTCTTGTGTGTGCACAATTTCAGCCAACATCCCTCACACACCGTGCGCCTCTCCAAAAAAGGGGGATGACACTGCCATGGTCAGATTTTCAAGTCGACTACATAGGGCCCGTGATTCGCTCTTCTAGGGGGAATAAGTACATGTTGATGGTGACATGCTTATTTACTAAATGGGTGGAATGTCTCCCGGCCCCAAACTGCAAGGCAGAAACAGCAGCTGCCCTGATGATCAACCATATCTTTTCCCGTTTTGGTCTACCCCAAAGGATTGGGTCAGACAGAGGTAGCCATTTCACTGGCGAAGTAATGACAAAGATGTGGGAGATACTGGGAGTTAAAAGGAAGCTGCACATTGCTTACCGACCAGCTTCTTCTGGGGCAGTAGAACGTTACAACCGAACCATTGTGAGCATCTTAAAAAAGTTTGTGGCAGATTCTGGGCCAAGTTGGGATATCCGATTACCTCTGGTCCTAATGGCCATCAGATCTACCCCTTCACCTGCAACTTAAATGTCACTGTTTGACCTGATGACTGGACGCAGGATGGTGCTTCCCCAGCATTTGCTTTACAGGACCCAAGAGAAAACATTGATCAATGCCTCCACAATGCATGAGTACGTTGAAAATTTAAGGAAACACCTCCAACATGCTTTTGCCTATGCTCAGCGAAACCTAGAAAGATCAGCCAATAGCATGAAGATTCATTATGATTTGAAGACTACCAGGAAAGAATACAATGTAGGAGACCGGGTCTATCTATAAAATTTCCAAAGGAACCAGGCCAAACAGCGGAAATTTCTGCCTACATGGAAGGGACCTTTTGAAATTGTAGACAAGATCTCCCCAGTCGCCTACAAGATCCGCATCCCCAAAGGCAGTTTGGCGGAAGGGGAAGACAAGTGGATCCATATAAATCAGCAAAAGTGTTGCCATCCCAGGCACACTCTGCAGCAACTGGAGGAGTCCTGTGCAATCCCAGAGAGGGCCGCTCCAGAGTTATACAAGTCCAACCCTACAATATTCCACATATAGCCTATAAAATTCTATGATTCTTGAATGCAAATGTCTCCTGATTTCAAAAAATATATATGTTTGCCCCACCATTAATAGTGGTGGGGAAATATCTACAAATATGTTTCTGCCGCTTTGCTTTGCCATCCTAGGAGAGATAAACCATGGAGACTGACCAAGGAGGATGACCCAGGGACTGGGAGAAAAGATCCGAAGGGGCGCGGGGTACCGCCCAAAACTCCCATCAGGACCAGCGACGAGAACCGACCGATCCACTCTGATGGAGGAAAAGATGCTGAACTGTGCCATCTGCGGAATCGGAAGAAGATGATGCGGATATCCCAGCGCGTGGATCAAAACAACCTTTGCACCTGACTCCCCTTCGACTTGAAATCAAAGTGCAGTCGGGTGGGGGGGCTTGTCAGGTGTATCGACCCACGTTCAAGTTATTATAATGCAACATTTGGTGCTGTGGGCTTAGAAAATCCAAGATGGCCGAAAAGCCCACAATTGCGCCAGAATCCAGGAAAACCATGCAGCTTTTGCGCACACCAAAATGGTCGCCTGACCCGCCACCCACCAGTGCGAGCGTGATGGGCCAGAAGCGGCATGAGTGAAACGTGGTGCCGAAGGAAAAACAGCAGTGCCTGTTAGCTCAAAAAGCACTTTGAAATCACCTTTGTTTCTCTGAATGCAAGCTCAAAATGCCTATTTCAAACATTGCAAGATATACCAAAATCTTACTGAACACCAGCAGACGTCTGGTAGAATGAAGTCTCGTGTGCATACAAAATCTAGAAAGATGAAGAGCCTAAAATAATGTTCATAACAAAACTGGCTGAGCTGTGGATGTCAGCAGTTTAAGTGAAATGGGATTTAAAGCCACTAAAATCGAAATGTTTAAAATAAATGAGTGACCTACTTTTGAGTGTCACATAGGTTGCAACTGTTTAAATGTCATAGTTTTGAACTTAGAATCAGCGTTCTAGCTGCAAGTGTCAAAATTGTAAGTTTGATTTGAATGAAGAAAAATGGGAACAAAAGTGACCTTTGGCTGAAGTCTGGCTTAAAGGAGATTGAATTCTGCCCGGCAACTACCCCCGCCAGGAGTTGAAACTTGCACAGCAACTGCATTCACAGGCCTGGCCTGCCTTCTGCTGCCCCACCAAAAGGAGATTACACCTCTCTGATTGAATCAGGGGAGGGGTACCTGGGACTGAAGGAAAACAGAACAATGAACTTCCCTTTGCTCCAAGCAATTGCTAAATCAGGGGGTCGTAAATGGCTTCCTCTTGGAAGGAAATGGGAGGGGCACTGCCTCTGCGAGCCAGCTGAGCTTGGAGGAAGTGGACAAACCAGAAATTCCCCCATGTGCTTTGGGAACCACACCCCTCTGGGCCAGAGCATACATTTAAAAAGATGGATAATTCATAGTAAAAAATTGTCAAAATTATATCAATAATATCATTATTCCTGTGATTTTTCTGTGCACATTTTAAGAGGTGTTAGGACTCTGTGGTATGTTCTGGGGGGCAGTAGCGGAAAATAGGGTATTACTCCAAATGCTTGTATGTTAAAAATCTGACACTTCATCATCTGATGCCCATATTCCTTGCGCACATTTGTGTAAATTCTGGAAAAGTTTAGAGGTTGTGTTCTGGATGAAAAGGGCAGAATTCTGTCAGAAGCGAACACAACATCTTACAAAGACAGGGATCGGATGGTTGGTGCTACAGAAAATATGTTAACTGGACATATAATATTGGAAAAATTGTATATAGATAAATATGCATTTAAGTCAAAAATAGATTTGTGTGCAAAGTGACAAGGGGAGTGTTCTTTCTGTATGCCATAAAAATGAAGCCTGATGACAAAGGATGAATCACAATTCAGTTCCGCAGTCAGGCGATAGAGAATCCTCTAGCCTATCAGGATCCTCAGAGGGTTGGGCATAGAAAGTCAGCCTTCCCACCCATGTTCAAAAGATATAAAAAGAACCATTGAAACCCAGATAGGGACATTCACTTTCCACTTTCTTGCAAAGCACTTTGTTGGACGACATCCAAATCCAGACAATATCCAGAAGAACCATATCCAGAACTTAGACTCCAGACTCCAGAACTTTGAACCAGAAGGCCTACTGCAAGCTGCAATTTTGAAAACTGATTTACCCCAGACCTCCAAGGGGCACATCAGAATAAAACAGCCGGGATGTGCTGTTCGCTTCTGGCTAGAACTTTTGCCGGAACCAGAGACCCAGACCAGACCGCGATGCCAGTACCAGACCCAGAAAGCAGAGCTGTATCCCAACCACAGACCAGACCCAGACCAGACCGCTGTGCAGTGCCAAGAACTTTTGCCAGAACCAGAGATCCAGACCAGCAGAGCAGAGAGAACCGCAGCTAAACCTGCTGACCAGATCTTTGACGAGGCCCATTCCTTCCAAAATTAGGAGTGCGTATCCTGAGAACTGTGCAGAACCAATCTCTTAGTTTAAAATAATCTAATTCAAACCATTTCCACCTATTTAAAACTCCATAGAAATCGTGTGTCCATTCTGTGATTTCAAACCTATGAAAGTGTCATTTGTCACTTGAATCTTACTTTTTTTCTGAGAATCTACCTCCATTAATTCGTCCATATCTTTTGAACCATACCTAGGAACGAGATTCAACTTTCATTTTAAAGCTAAGAACCTAAGCTTTCCAACAAGCTGTTGTAGTATAAGTAGTGATATTGTTAGTGATGTGATCTGTGATGTCATCATTGTGATCATAGGCTGCGCAACAGGGAGCACAAAGTTAAGGTAGCTTTAGCTGAATATATAGACACATTTACCACTCTCAAGTTTTTATAAATCTTTGAAGAAGTGTGAAACTCAGCGGAGTAACACAGGGGTGTCATAGTGACCCCTAAACATAGACTCCATACCCTGGGACTGACTACTGTCTCCCAGGGCATGTAAAGTCACCATTGGCTTTACTAGTCCAAAATTGTGAACCGAACCAGTACAAACCATCATATTGTGGAAATACTGGAAGGGGTTAATTCGATTGCCCCTGGGTCTGTTTCCAAGGGGTCACTGTCCAGTCCCCCCTTGTCGAGTTTCTGGCTGGTGGCAGTGTTTACCACGCAAAATATTCCACCGGAATATTTCCTATGGGAATTTCCCATTGGTTTTAAACGCACCACTTTTTTTGGTGCAATGTTAAAGATACCGCCGGTTGATTTATTTAATATAAAATCACCGGTTGGGTCTTTTCGCCAGGACTCTTTTCTAAAATGGCATTTGTGTCCGTCTCTGTAACTCCAACCAAGGTCGGCCCTTTGTTCCACTTTTTGGCGGGCTTCTCCACAGAAGCTCTCCAACTGGTGCCACTCTGTCTGGGTTCCACAGGATGTGTGGGTGGGGGAATTGGCAGCCTGGACTGCATTGCATTAGCAACCCAAGTCACACTCTGTTCTGATTGGCCCAGTGGTGAGCCGCCTGGCTCACCACTTAGCATGTATGAGTGAGGCTGTTGAATGGGGTTTTTTCTGCATAAAAGCAGGGCTTTTGGGACTGGAACTTCAGAACTCGCCAGAGAACCTAAGAAATCCGAAGAGGGGAGAAGCTGAGCCATCTGCAACGACGACACCACCAGTGGAGCCCTGCTGCAACGACCTTACCACTTTCCCGATGACAAGAGAAGATCTTCTGCTGTAAGCGTCTTCTCCCTTTGAGCTGGTGGGGACAACCAGTTCGCCATTTGCCTTCCAGGATGTCCCTTGGTCGAATCACCCGTGCCAAGCACCCCGGCAGCCGGATAGCCAAGCTTCACCACTGTGACCATGAATAAAAGGAAAGCACCTTTTAACCGACAAACTCCACGGCTGGTCTCTTCCCTGGGCAGTGCAATGACTCCAAAGTTCCTCTTCAACGAGATCTTCTCTTCCCCTGGTCCACACCATCAACTGCACCCACTGCCAGGAACAACTGCCACCGCTGGAGCTTCCTCACTCTTTAAGGTACTGTGTTCCGCCTGGCCTCCCTTTCTGCGGATTGCTAAAGGTGACCCTTAAATCCTTGGCTTTCCAACTGGGTTGGCCCCAGACCTTCTAACTTTACCTTTCCCATCAAACCAACCTCCTTTGAACATTTCTGCAAAGACTTGAGGGCTTTTTAAACTGTGTGATCTTGGGCACATTTCGCCTTGCTCCATTTAAAGTGGGCCTGGCCTATGAACATTGGCTCTACAGTAGACTCTGCCTTCACTAACTTGCTGTGGTTTTAGAAAACTGCTGGGAACTGTTTTATTTTTATGACCTGCCTTTTTCTCTCCCTTTAACTTAATTATTGGAGTGCCATCTAAGTTATGCTCTCACATCTGTTTTTACAAATAGTGGTGTTTTGACCTAGTCGTGTCTAATAATTATTAAGGGAGGTGTGTATACTTTATCTGACTGTGTTTGAACTTGCTTTGATTTAGAGTGCTTAGTGTAGTTCCTAAAGTGTGTTTTAAATAAATAATTATATACTTTTGATACCAAGCTCTGGTCAGTGTTTGCTTGCTCTACTGTGTTTTTAGCCCTATTGTGTAACCTCTGTATACTGCCCTACTCATCTTGCGAGAAGTCTGACTGCTCAGCCACAGCTACCAGGTAAATCTGGGTGGTGCAGGCTGCTACCAATTGGGTTTACTGCTTCGTCATGTAGTCTTAATCTTCTTATAGTGTTCCCCAAGGGAACTGCACAGGATTCTGCCTAACAGTCTGAGAATACAGAAATTGAAAGTTTGGGTCAGTCTAGAATAAAACCTAAAATTGAAAGTGAGGTATGGATGTGCAATTTTTGGTGCAATAGTTCTAAGTATTTCTTGTAAAGTCTTAAATAGATTTTTGCAAGTTTTGCATGAAAATAATAATGTTCAAAGACAGATCAAGATGCTACAGAGAATAGAGGACTGTGAAGTTCGTGAAAAAACAAGACTTGTGGATCAATGTGTAGCTTGTTTTATAAAACTAGATGTAACAGTCAGTTTCATAATATACAGATGCTGGCTGCACATTATACTATAATGAGATACCTTCTAGTTAATCTAGTTGAGTGCAGAACACCAAGTATGTCTCTTGCACTTTCAAATCAAACACATTTGACTGGAACAGTAGAAAGTTTAGTTTCTACACTGCAAATGATAAATATAATGCATTAAAAAGATTATGGGCCTCATCACGAGTTGGACTTTCTACTCATACTTTTTCCGTAATCGCAATCGACGCACTCGGAAAAAGTGCAGCGAATTGCAATTTGACTCAACTTCTTCACCTGTCAAAAATAGCTGTCTTTTGCTCCCATTGCTGAAATTTGTTTTCAACCTGATAATCCCTCATGAATCATTGCTAATGTTGACCTGAACTAATTCAAAGTAGCTGTCACTTACCCTGAATCTCCTAGAGGGAATTAAATCATTTTTAGCATATCTTCACTTCATTGCAAATCACATTAAAAGTATTTCTGCATGTTTTAAAAGCATACCGGTTGCTCCAAGCTTGCTAGGGGGGAACTAGAATTTGTATTGCATTTGATTGTATTCCTGAAAACTGTGTGCTCACCTTCCATCTCCTTATATTGCATAGGGGGGGAGTGAATTGTCAAAAGAAAAAGTGATCATATTATCTCTTGTTGAAACCATATCAGCTTATTTCTGTGCTGCATTCTTTCCATCATTGCTTTTCCTTGAAACCATAAAAGTATTCTCTGCTACCTTATCCTTTCTATACTAACTCCTCACTGATTGAAAAGAGTGTGCATTTGTAACATTACCCATTGTTGATCAACATTATATTCATAAGTGTGCTATCAAATATTAATTTATTCATGAAAATGTGCTATATATATTGTTTAATTTTTCAATAAATCTTTTAATTTGCAAAACAAACCTACTTCTTGGCTCAGTGAGGTCAGGGGGATTTGAAGAGAGGGGCGTTATACAGGGGTTTATCATCCAGATCTATGAACTTGTCATAACAATATATAAATAAGGGCTTCCTTGGGCATCCCAGACTAGGCATTGACTTAGTTGGAGTGCTGAATTGAAGTCACTTAACATCCACTTGCCACACCTTCACACTCCACACCAGCTCATGGGTGTACTTGGTGGCCTCCCCTCGGGCTGCTGTGGAGGGTGGCTGATGTGGCATCCCATCAGGTCACCCTGACTGCTCATGACAGATGCTGGACCTGCTGGCGTGTCTCCCTGTCCATTTGTACATTTTGTGCTAAGGGACCCTTTATTTGGTTGGTCACTTGGAATGTGCATTGGGGGGGTGACTCACCTCCTGCCTCCTGGCTACTGGCTCTCACCTCTTCTCTGCCAACTCCCTTGATCCCCTACGTATTGAGGATGCTACTTACCTTCTCCTCCCATGGTGTGAGGGCAAGGGGCTCTGTGGTGCCGCCTCCTGTGGCCATGGCCTCCTACCTGTGTAGGGAGAGGAGCCCCTGCACTCTTGCCTGGGGCCGTCTTCTGCATTCATGGAGACCATGCCAACGTCAGTGACTGTCTGGCTTATTGCCTTCCAGATTGCAGACTTGCGTTGCCCTGATGTTTTCCATTGCCTGCTCCCATATAGCTTGTCACAGTGTCCGACCACCTCATCAGTGAGAATTTGCAGTTCCCCCTCACTGAATTAAGGCTTCTGCAGGTGGTTTTTGGTCACCTTCCTTCTGGTCCTCTCCTGCAACGTGATCCCAGTGGCTTCTGGGTACGGATGGCTGTAGGAAGTGGGGGATTCAGTGTGGATTCTGTTTTTAAAGATGGCCACTGCCATGCTTCCCATTCTGGCGATGACGCTATTTGCGCCGGTGCTAATTGTGCTGGCTCTATTAGCACCGTCTACTGTCCAGCTGTAACAGTTATTGCGCATGGTTTTGGCGGTTTGCGGGCAGAGTGTCCTTTTTCAGCGCTAATTCCAGCGGATAGAATTACTGTTAGCGTCGAAGTGGTGTGCGCGTTCATGCCACGTTTAGATCCGCTGCAAATTGCACGGGAGGACACAACGGTAATGCGAATTCCTATCGGCGGATTTAATCCTGGGATACTGCCTGATGAGGCCCATAATGTTAGTACTTACTCTAAACCACAACTAGATGCATCGTCACCCTTCATAGGTATTTTCATATTCCTCTTTACTCTTTCACAAGTGTGCCATTATATAGCAGACACCAGGTGCACTATGATTTATCATAGGAAAATTGAATACATATTTGATCATAAAAAGAAAAAAAAAATACTATATTGAATAAGACTGTTCATCTGTTTAAAAATGATCGAAAATTACATTCCTTTGTTATTATTTTTCCTCAACCACTTCAAATTTAAAAGAATCCATCTTAGAATTTCAGGCGAACAATGAACTTTTATTAAAAGAAAAAAAAAAGAATGTGATTTGAAAGAACAGATAAGTTATCCGTAATGACTCCATTAGCCTCTCCACAGATTTTATCTTTCTGCTTTCAACTCCACTGAAGAATAAAATAGGCACCGAGAACATAATTTATTTCCACTGTCTTTCCAATTTATGACCCAATTAATTTACATTTTCTGCATTTGAGCTACATCGCTGCATTAATGTTCCCATAATCTACAGCTAATAGCTTTCCAAGACAGAAGGGCTACTGGTGTAGTGAAAAGATGTCTAATGACTCTCAATAGCATTCCCCAAGGTGTTGCTATAAACTGCAGTGTATCCAACATGACATCAAGCTGAAAAGACAAAGCAAAACAAGGGTCCTTTCACCTTTAATGGCACAAGGTAAAGAACATTGCATAGTACCCAGGGCACCTGCCAGGAATCCACGGACCAGCACTCCTACATGCAGGAGCCAAGTGAGGGCACTCAGGCACCTATGCCCCCAAGCCTCTGGATGAAAGCACACGGTCTGCTGTTTTTATAGTGTACTGTATGGTTGTGGCAATTTGATCGCCACAATATAATTGATATAAACATTTAGATGGGGGATGGTGTAAGAAGGGGCATGACAAGGGGTAAGCTGGATGGCGGGGGGTGGGAGGGTGAAGGTATGGACCCTCTCTCCCACATTATAGCAAGGAAGAAAAACATGATTTTCCACCAAACAGACCACAGTAACAATTCTGGCAATTAAGCCACATAGAAACACAGGACTAGTTAGAAATTGCATTATTTTGTATACTTCATCAAAACACAACCAAAATGTAGAAATGGGGGCGGTCAGGATTCGTTAAATTAAGGCCACCCTTGACCCACATCATAACTGCTTCAGAAATCATTACTACAGTTCCATACCTAAGCAACCACTTGAATCTTCAACACCACAAGTTCATTTAAATGAACATGGTTAACTCCACAAAACCCATGACATATGACATAACATTTATAAGGAGATGATGTATGAAGTACTTGCACATGCGAGCAAGTCACAGGTGGTATAGACATGGACGAGAGACGAACGTGTTAATACACATAGCCCGAGCTTCCACAGCACACAGCTTCTACTATTCACAAAATGAATCAGGTGAATGCATAAGTAGGTACCTTTAACTCACTTTTTGTCATGGTAGCCAAGCTTGCAGCCCTTCAAGAGGTGCTCAGGGATTTTTAGCAACCAGAAAGAAAAATAGAGCAATTTTCACTATGAAGACGATGAGTTCTGGACGCAGAGAGCTATAAAAATAGTCAAGTACATCGGCCAAAACCAAAATAAGAATAAAGTAAAATTATGAGAAATAGGACGCAACAAAATCACAGCAGGAAGGTATATACCCCTAACTGTCCAATAGGGCGCTATTACTGAAATCCTCAATAGAGGTTTACTATGAGGCATTAGGTTCCATTTTATGTCACTGTGAATATTTCAAGAAAATGTTAACATATTTTCAGACACTGGTTAGCATGTGGAAGAACTTGGACCCAATGGCAATAGTCAGTTTCACATTTGGGGCCAGATTACAGAAACTTTGCACCAGTGCAAGTGCAAAGTGATTAAAAGCACCAGGGCTAAAATTGCCAGAGTGCTAAAAAGATACATTTTTGATGCATTTTTGCATCATTGCAAAGTTTGCCCTAGTGCGAATACCATTTCTTATTAGCATTAGGGCAAACTTTGCCCTAGTGCAAACATTTAGTGAGCATGCATCTTTTTGTCACTAGGGCAATTTTTGCCCTGGTGCTTTTAATATGCCAAACTGAACTTGTCGAGGTGCAATGGTTTTTTAATGTGTCCCAGTGTTTTTAAAAATAGGGAAAACTTTGCCCTAGTGCTAATACCGTGCAAAAACTGCACTTGCACCTGTGCAAAGTTTCTGTAATCTGGCCCTTGGTGTTTTTTAGTGTACTAAAGCTCTATTGTTAGCGTAAAAAAACGTACTTGGAGTGGTCACTTCAGCATGTCTGAGGAGCAAGCAGGTGTCTGATGAAAGCGCCGTGTCAATTGCTGCTTTCCATAACGTGTGTGTCTTTGTGCTCATAGCTTTCTGCAGGGATACCATTTGTACTTAGAATTGTTTATACATTCGTGTGGTTTAGCTTTCATCCAAGGCACAGAGATGATGGCAGTCCTCTGATGTGCCGCAGTATGTTCACAATTCGTGATACAAATGTACTGGCATTTGAAAATAAGTGCTCTGTGCCAGATTCTCAAAACATCTTTTTTGCACTACAGAGGTGCTGCGCTAGCGCACCTCCTCACTTGCGCCACCAAAACGAGTTGCCCAATTCACAAAGACCATCTAGGATGTGCTCATTCAGATGCACTTTTCACCCTTTTGTGCATTTGCACAAATGAGGAGGTGTTTCTGGGCATTTTAAGGTGGATGCCCAATTCACAAACGGGATGCGCTTTAAAATGAGGGTCAACACCATTGCCTTTTGAAACAGGTGCACAGGGGTTGTGCTAATCATGACATGGCCATGACCCTGAGACAGGATGCCCTGCAATCATTCATCTGCTTCCTAAATACACTGTGCAAACAGAACTACATGAGGGACCTACCACACAATTTCTATCAACAACTATACACCCACATTTAACGTGCACCCCCTATGGGAACACTTTCATAACTCCACTTACCACCATGCCCACACATGGGCAACGGTTCACATCCACACACATGCACAACAGGGCAATGCTGCCATAAACTACATCCATAACCACAAGCACTTGGTAAACACATGCACACAAAGATGTGAGGCTCCAACAATCCAGTGTACTCAGTACATGCCAGCACACAAAGATGCAAGACTCCAGACAATATCTAAAACATTTGACACCCTATGGTACCTCCATGCCTGACAGCACTCACAGATGCAAGGTTCCAGACTTTATATATCCAGAACATTTCCCACCTTATTGTCCACCCAAACTGTAGACACTCACTGTGCCTTAATAGAACATATCTAGTACTTGACACAGTGACATGCCTCCATACCAACGGCACACCTTCGTGCCTCAGTAACACACTCCAATACTTCGAACACTTGAAACTCAATAGTCCCGCCATAACACATTCGCCTCCATCCGAAGCTCAAAATGAGGTCCAACACACGTGCATGCACACAAACGGTTCTCCTATAATAATCCATCCTCTTCCTATTATGATGTATCCTCAACTCAGTGAACGGCTCTTCCCCTCTCTATTTCAGTATACATGGTAACATTACGCATATATACATATAACCACCTCACCCCCTTCTCCTGTTACCATACCCCTTTTAAAAGATGCCATGTGAACAGTCAACCAAACATTAGTACCTCACATTTGCTACAAAAAATAACATTGCTTATTGCCTGTGCCATATAGAATAGCAATGTTTACAGAGATCTTAGACAACATCAATGCATCTATAAGAAGGAGATTTTAAAGGCAAAATGAACTATGGGCATGAAATGAAGTCTGTCCCTCAGGTACTGAAGAAGCTATTTGCAGTAGTAAACGAGATCTGTAATGGCAATGATACTGGCTCTATAGTCCCTTCTCAATTATTGGATGAGCAACTAGGGCACCACTTGTCAGACAAATTCAGAAAATTAGGAACAACTTACTTAAGGACAATTCTAACAGCTGTTTGCACAGCCTAGCTCATAATATCCTTCCCTCGTTTATGAACTCAGTTAGCCATGGTGTCATGTCCTGATCCCTTGTATGCATGATTGAATGATGTCAATGTGTATCTACTGTGAATGCATCATGAAGCAAGACACAGACAACAGATTCAGAATTCAAACATAAAGGTTTTATTTACTTAAATGTTAGGAAGGTTGAAGGCCTAACTTGCCCTATGCTAAGGTGGGATTTCCCTATCTAATGCAACTAAGGATAGTCTGAGTCAGGAAGTTCAACTTAAGTCTGCCTGTGTCCAAAACCTATACTTGCCCTCAGAACTAATGCTAAACAATGGACCTCATTACAAGTCTGGCCATCAGAAAATAAGGGTGCCGGTAGCAATGTACTGGCACCCTTTCTGGACTGCCAAACTAAGAGGCTGCTGGTAGGGGCATGGAACTCCTGGCAGGCCCTGCCGGGAGTTCAGGCCCCTACCGGCAGTGTTTTCACTTAAGAACCAGCACCATTAGCAATGGTGCCTGATATTCTGTGACCCCATTCAATGGGCATTTACCGTTCCGCCACCTGCCATAATATCCTGGTGGTACCAGGATGTCAGGCGGCAGAAACAGTGTTATGGTGTTCCGGTAACCCACCACCTACTGGTGGGTGTTACCGGCAACCCCTTAATGAGGTCTAATCTGTATGGATGGTGATAATAAAAGAACTAGGTCCTCATTACGGGTCCGGCAGTAACCCTGCCGGTGCTACCGACAGGTTGCCGACGGACTCGTAAAATATTGCCTGACATCCCGGTGCCAGCAGGATATTCTACGTCCGGCAGCTGGCAAGTCAGGTGCCAGCAATTTCCTTAGTCCCCATTCCCAAAGAGTTCGAAAGGACTCTATGGGAATGGGGAAACAGGAGCACCGGCATTGTTGCTAGTGCCGGTGCTCCTGTGAAAACTATGCAGTCTGGCGCCGTCCCGCCCGGTAGGTCTGACTTGCATAGTTGTAGAGTGTCGGTCTAAAAAAACAACACCGCCAGTAAGCTTACTTTCCACACTTAATATGAGGCCCATAGTGTTCCAAATAAAGTTCTAAGTTTCTTCTAGCTCCCAGCTTACTTTCCAGCTCCCCTTCCCAAGTTCAATAGTGTTCCACAAAGTCTCTCGGGGTTCCCTTCCCCAAGTTCAAGACAGTTCCACAATTCAATACAAAACAGTTCAGCAAGGATTGTGATCCTTCCCGACCTCCTTGCCAGGGTTACTTTCCCTAGTTCTCCAATCCACGTTGGTAATCACGCAAGTCTCTTTCTGTAAGTTTTCATTGACTTGCTCCTGTTGACATCAACACTCTGGTCTTCTCTGTTTTGCCACTTATCGATGTAGAGCACTCGGTCTAGGCACAGTTGACAGGCCACACAGACCACCCATCATAGGTCATGCAGCCGATGCTCCTTTCTTGGCTATGATTGTTCTGTATCGATTTCATGCAGGGGCCCCCTCAGTCTAGGTGCAGTTGACAGACCACATGGTCCACCCATCACAGTTCATGCAACCAACACCCCTTTCATCTGCTTTATCAACCACGGTTCACTGCTTTGCATTAACAGTGAAGAATAATGCTAGCATCACATTTACTTTCTTCCAACACCTTATCGTGGCTAGCTTGGCAACCAATCACTTAGTTGTGCTCTTGATAGTTCTCTGGCTCCTGCATATACAGGTCTCCTTGTAGCCTGCAGCTCTTTGACCACTTGACTCGTGTCAATTCTATTCTCGTGCCCTTCTTGGGATTTTACTTGCTTTGCCAATACTTGTATTTCAGTCAATTCATTCTGTGACACTCGCCCCTTGCATAACGTTGCTTTTATTCCATTCAAAAATGCTTATCATCTGCTTTCTTTCTGTGCAGCATTAAAAATGGCTTCTTCAAACATCTTTGTTATTTATTTTCAATCCGTATAATATTCAGTAAGGCTTTCAGTTCATTTGGTATTCAAAACTCAGAGGTTTGGTAATGTTTTCAGTTCGTTCAAGTTTGCAAACACTTGCTTCAGGTTCTGTAATGTTTGGTATTCATGAAAGGCATATTGCTGGTTTGTGGAGCGCCCCGGTATGAATGTACCCCTTCTGCACTCACCGCTTCAGGCGGCAGCTCCCGTCGGCTTCGCTTTCGTCCTCGCTTGGCTTTTCTCATCTTTGCGATTCACTCACAGAGGTCAGGGAGAGCACCACCATCTCCCCCTGAGGTCCACGGTGACTAGAGCCCTTCAGCACCTCACAGATTTTGCTTGCGGCCAAAACGAAGGGGCCACAGGACTTCCCGACCTTCTCTGGGCCTTCTCCGACCCCGACCTCTCTGGTCCTCTTCCAACACGGCTACCAACACTCGCATCTCCCTCTCCTGTCTCTCCGCTATTCCAGCTTCTAGCTCAAGCCAGCTCCACACTCCCGCTTGCTGTGCGACCCCTCTTCATCTGCAAAGCCCACATTTGTATACTTCTTGGGCATACTAAATGACCACTGGTTGTGGTCACTTAGTCCAATTGTCTGAACATAATTAAAGGGACATGCCTGATCTTCACCATACTCTGCAGGCCTCTTCCTCGTCTCAGTACTAGAGTGGTGAAATGACCTACCAGTGTTCATCACTCTGAGTCGCCTCTTCCTAATCCCAGTACCATAGTGTGTTAAATGATGAGAACTGCAGGAAAAGGTGTTACAATAAACCATACATGCTGGGGGAGGGTTAGGCTGTTCTTCAATAGCAAAAGGGGGATACCATGTCTCGCCATTATCACCCTTAAACCTTCTCTTCTTGACCCTCTTCCTAGTATTTCTATACTGGTAATATATCCTGGAGTTTTCTTGGTCAGTGGGACTTGGGTAACAATACCCCATAACTGCATCTGGGAGTGGGAATGCCTCCTGAAATGGAAATGAAGGGTAATGTGTCTCACCTAAGGACATTGCATCTCCAATCTCCAAGGAGACTCTACCCAGGTAATCCTCCCACGCTTCTCGACCCCCAGAGTCAGGATCTAAAAGCAATGGCCTTTCTCTGGCCACCTGAGAAGAGGACACAAGGGGAGTATATGTGAGAACGCCCTCAGGTTTCTCACGCTACTCACACAAATGTACATGCCCCACTACCAAGAGATGGTCTGCACAGTTAATACAGTGTTAAATGATGCTGCATTTCCAAAGTCAAGTACTAAAAACCTTCAGTTGGAAATTAAAAAGTTGGGTTCAGCTCTACATATTAGAACAGATGTATGCTGAAATGGGGCACTGAAATACACGGCACAACGCCTCTCCTTGTTACCTCATTGTACACACTAAGTTGTGGTGACATCCGTATCTCTGCAACACCTCCTCATACTGCAAAGGACATTCACAGTCGCCGTTCTTCTGACAATAGCTACTGCACACTTGATGAGTGAGTGATGTCACTGCTAGACTGTTGATAAGTGCCTGGAATGTTTGCATGTAAATTGAGTTCCAGCTCAGGAAGTTGGTCAGAGCAAACCTGGGTGATGGGTGCCATTGGGCCCCCTCTGGGGCTATGCCCTTTAACTGAGCTGTCTACTTGTAACATCATGAATAATGGAATGTGAATGAACGTACCTGCTGCCTCCTGGAGTTCTTCAATACAACACTCTTGCCCATCTTCTTACCTCTGTTAAAAGCTCTGGCTACCCACTTGATATACTACCTGCACGACTGGCATTCAATCTATGCCCTATTTTCCAAGATGATAGTTTAGATTTGTTTAACGCTTCCTTATCTTCTGGGATTTTACCATCCACTTGGAAATGTTCACTGATCAAACTGTCGGGGGGAAATTCTGCCGGGGTCGGCCGGGCCGTCCGCAGACCTCCAGGCAGGGAGGCCCCAACTCCTCCCGTGTGTATCCCAGATAAGATGAGATAGAGTATGAGACGCACACAAGGAGCAAGGTGACTCTGCTGTTTATTAGACAAAACGGCAGGGATGGGTCAAGGAGCGCACGCGTTCGTCCTGACACACACACAATTGTGGGGCTCGCAGGCCCTTTTTACTGTATTATGACGCGCTACTTGCGTCACTTCAGAAAGTTAACAAAAAACCTATCGCCACTCTTAATTGGATGTTCGAGTGGTAGGGTTAGTATAGCACACATATAGAGAAAGATATTAGTGGATAAGGTGTAGTCAGGTGGTATATCTGGGTTGTCCCTACAATAAGATACATGAAAATTGTTACATGAAGGCTCCTGAGGATTGGCTAAATGTGCTGGCGTCAGTGATAAGAGCCCCAAGTTCTGATTGGTGCACCCGTGAGCTTCCCAGCCTGGGACCACCGTCGTTCCCAGCTCTCGGTGTACCTGTAAGTTGCAACAATGTTTCACTATGGGTACATGCAGACAATGTGAGGACTTATTCATAGCTAGACGGGGTACCGTTCCCACTGTTGCAGATGTCCATTGAGCCTTTCAAGTGTATCTGCCAGTGTCTCGTAGCGAGGGATCCAGACGCCTCTGTTCTCCAGGGTTTGGCATCTCGTCAGGTTCGGCTTGATCACGTGGGGAGGGACCGTGAAAGAGGCATAATTCTGCACAATTAATATTGTTTTTCTACTGTGCGTCTGGTTTAATTTGTTGGTGTGACTTTAACGTTGGTGCGCGGAGTGCGAGATTGCAACATCGTGCCTTTGATGATTTGCTCTTGGAACGTGGGTTTGCAACATTGCGACCTTGGCTGGTTGCTTCGCCAAGCTCATTCTGTAGGATCAGCAACTGACTCTTGTCTTGTTGATGTCCACGGGAGCTCTTGTTTGAGGCCTACTTTGGCCCGGTGCATAAGTTGTTCGTTTGGTGCACAGGTGCTTTAGGTTATAGGAGCATATAATTCCATAATCGGTATTGTCTTTATTATATTTCTCATCGTTGTACCTGATTTCAAAGAGAAGCGTGAGCAAGCTAATAAAAGTTCATGACGCGTCTTGCGTTTCTGCATTCTGAAAGCCTATATAAAAATAATAAAGATGCACGTCCGTGAATATGCCTGTCGCCTACGTCATAGCACTGAGTATATTCTTCGTGTAGGTTGGTGTGGGAATGTCCAGTGTGTATATTTGTACAGATGTGCTTCCCGTTGTCTAGGTCGTCATGGCATCTCTAACGACGTGTAGATTTTAGTCTAGTTGATCCGTGCCGCAGGTGTCGGCATGGCCAGTGCGGGCTGCTGGGCAAGCAGATGGACACATCCGTATGTTCCTGTACCAGGGTACCTGGTCGTCTGGTAAATGGGCAAACTCTTCTCGTGGCGGGTGTTTGGGTCGTGACCCTCTAGGCCAAGCGCGAGAGGTGAAGGACGGGAGCCTGGTTTTCCATTCTCCCACTTCAGTCCCCCCTCTGGTCGACTTGTCGACCACAAACATATCCTTCTCGTTATCTCCTCTTACTCGCCATATCTTGGTTATTCCTCCGAGATGTCCATAGTGGTTTACATGATCTTCAAATGACCAATACATATATTCACAGGTACCCCCAGGAGTACAATATACCCATCTTCCTATGTAGCTCCTGGGGTTTCTTGGGTTCTCGGTCTTTACTGACGGTGGGTCTAGATGGTTGGTAATTATTTGGGTGCGCAGCTTCTCCCTTTCCTGTATAATTACACCTGTATGCTGGCCGTCATCTGCTGGCATCAAGGGGTGCATTCCCACCATTTCCAGCAATTCGTCAGTATTGCGTGCCTTTCGTGCCTTCCAAAATCTAATTATGATCAGGGTAGCTCCAGCCAATATGGTGCAGCCCACTATTATTTTCAGTCCATCTGACAGCCAAGATGGCATCCATGACCATAATAGTGAAAACCAGCTCTCATCCTTGTTCACACCATTGCTTTCATCCGTCATTTTAGAGTGCATTTGGGCTAATTGTGAAACTGCTTCTGTCAGTGTACCATTGTCAGCATCATTGGCAGGTATGAACGTGCAGCATGATTGTCCTATCTTTGCACAAACTCCTCCTTCCATTGCTGTGAGAAGGTCCAATACATATCTGTTCTGTAGTGCTACCATCCTTACAGCTCGCAGCTCTTCTTTTATTGCGTTGAACCCATTTACTGTAGAATTGATGGTCATCATTAGTTCCCATCTAGTTATTTGGAGCCATTTTGCGTTTGCGTAAGCCTGTAATCCCGGGTGTATTATTGAGGAGAAGAACATTGCTGCTCTGCTGAATAGCCTGTGTTCTGGCGGTATTGATGTTAGTGCCGTTTCCGACCTTCCCCATAGGTAATTTCCTGTCAGCGGCTCTCCTTGTCTTTTTCTTCTATTTAGGACAGTGTCATTGCTGTTGGTCCTGTTCCTTTGCTCCTCCTGGAGTGGTGCAGATCTCTTTCTTCTCTTATCCCCCTCATTCATTCTAGGAAATTTCGCCACATCGACGTGCTTCTTAGGTACCACTAGTGATGGTACATTGACGTGTACCATTGTGCACACACCATTCCACAGGGGAGGCAGTGTATGGTATGCCTTTTCTCCACAGGCCCAATAATGATCCATTATTACTGCTGTTCCTGCTCCCCCCTCAGGTAACTCCGTCACACTTGCGCAATTGGTGTTATATCCTACGTCCACCTCTCCTTTATGCTGGTAACATACCTTGGGCGCAGTCAACGGTAGTATCGTTATTGGGTCTTCATCTTCTTCTACCCATGTGAGCATTGGTACATACTTGATCCAAGTCGTCCAACATCGGTGATTGTGTGTCTCGATGGTTGAGATAGTTTCTTTTGTTACCATGTTGCTGCCAATCACTCCTATCTCCCAGCTGTTATCCAGATACACCTTTCCCGTTATCGTCAGTAGCGGCCTCTCCCAGCATCCTTGTTTACCCGGAATTTCAGTGGCGTACCAATCACATGGTAGATACTTCAGTGTTACTTTCTGTGTTTCTCCTTTTGCAGGGCCACTTGTTATATATTTGAATGCTTCAGCATGTAAACTGGTCTTGTGATAACTCAAGTAGGTCTTGAGGAAGTTGTTTTCATATGGGTATGAGTCTCGTGTTTTCCATGTCATGTGCACTACAGTTCCTTGAAATCTTCCTTTCGTCTGGAACAGTGCCAAGTATATTATGCACTGTGCTGCCTTCTCATTTATTTCTGTAGCAACAAATGTTCGTGACGCACTCATGGCGTATGGTATTAATGAGCAGACGTAGCAGCTATCCTCAGTTGTCTGCTTACCAATGCGGGTCATGTGTTGGTACCATATATTGTTTGTGACGTGTGCTGAATCTTGTACATAATTATCAATACCTTTATTGTCTGAGTATGTGCTGCGTTTAACTCTATTTTTCTTTGGTGTAATGTTACTACTACCACCTGACGTAACACCTGTTGCAGCAAGGAACGGGGGTATATTAGGTTTGGGTGCAGCAACAAAATTGATAGCACAGCTATACTGCCATACAGAAGCAGCCAAAAATCCGGTGATTATCAAAATCCCTATTATTTTTATTACAATTGCTAATCTCACCGGCATTTTGCTCTTACCTTGCTGCAGTCCTGGCAGCTTATTCTTGCGACGTTAAAGTTGCCCGCCTAAAAATTCTCAGAAATGCTCGTTTTAAATGTTAGTTTTGTTTTCTTTAAGCTCTCCCTATCAAATAGTCATTCAGTGCCCAGGCGAAGAGCTGCTCCCACGCAACTCTAAGTGATTGGTCTCTTAAGACCGGCAAGTATGGGCGGAGGTGGGGCATGTAATATTCTATGGCCAGGAGGAAGGCTGTGTAGTAAACACGTACCCTTCTTCTTTTTAGGTATGTTGGCCTTTTTATTTCGTATACAAATTGGTGTGACAATTCTTCTGGGTAGTTATCGTCTGGGAGTACCATCTACGCCTGGACAGTGGACTTTGTTAGTTATCTTTCTACTTAACAATACAATAATACGCAGTTCCTGTATGTGCGAGAGAGAAAGAGAACATTCACGTGTTTACATGTGTATTTGTGCGACCAAGTTCTTTTAGTTTATGTTACAACTGTCCTGGGGGGGGGGTGGCGTAATTATTTTTACTCTTTGAACGTGTGACCATGGGGTGGGCAGTGTAGTGATCACCCCTTTCTTCGTCAGTTATCGTCTCTGGGGTGTCTGGGTAGTGAGAAGGTAAGGGAACAATTGGGTCGTTATCTGTGGTAGAACTTCCTTCCGCTGTCAGGGATGTTGTTGCTGTTGTTCCAATGGACCTGTCGTTGGCGCTGGGGCGGGTCTGCAGTTTGTATATCTTTACATCATGTAGGTGGTTCCAAGCACGCTTATCCTTTAGTTTTACTGCTCTTGTTGATACGTCTTCTACCAGATGTGGACCGGTGAACCTTTTATCGTTCCATCTTCTATTGAAATTGCGAAGTAGCACGTGGTCACCTTTGGCTATTTTGCACAAGTTCTCTTTTTCTAATTCTGTACTGGCGCCTTCTTCTTTATCTCTGGTGGACCCGCCCCGTGTGCGCTCGAGCTGTTGAGACACAAACACAACACTAGTAATCAAAGATGACACATATTGATACATTTCATCACCTAGTATATTCGCTGAACTTTCGTGGTCAGTGAATGCCCTTGACGTTGGCGTTAGAGGAAGGCGCATTTGACGTCCAGTAACCACCTCATGTGGGGTGAGGTGGTGGTCGGACCCTGGCCTGTTCCTCAGCTCGAACAATGCTAACGGAAGGCAATACAACCAACTTTTCTTTGTTGTTTGTTGTATCTTTGCAATTGCCTCCTTCAATAAGCCATTTAGGCGTTCACATACGCCATTAGCCTGTGGGTGATATGCACATGCAAATTTGTGCTTTATGCTCAGCAGGGCTGTGATATGTTGGAACATTTCGTTTGCGAAATGTGGGCCATTATCTGATCTTAATACTTCGCACACTCCCCACCTGGGGAAGACCTCTCTTACTATGAATTTGGCTGCTCTAAATGCATCTGGGTGTGAACAGGGCCCTGCTTCAATCCACCTAGAAAATGGGCATACTACTACAATCATGTATCTATTACCTTGACATATGTTGATCATATCAACATAGTCAATGTGGAGGTGCCGAAAGGGTCCTTCTGGCCGGGGTATGGTACCTCTTATCACTTTTAGGGTATGACCGGCCGTAAACTGTTGGCATGTGAGACAATTGCTGATAAAATTTGAAACATGAGAATTTAACTCGGGACAGAACCAATCATCTCTAATTCGTGCTGCAATTATTTCCTTGCCTGTATGGGCTGGGTGATGTAATTGGCTCAGGGCGGTATTTAAAAGTGCCAATGGTATTACAACTTTCCCAGTACCACTCTGGCGCCATAGTGCGTCGGTTGGTGACATTGTACATCCTCTTTTTACCCATATTTCCTTTTCGGCCATTGGTGCTGCTGCTTGTAATTCCATAATCTGTGTGGCTGGGAGATGGGTATACCCTTCTCTTATTAACATCTCCCTAGCCATTCCCCTCCCTCTCCCTCTCTGTGAGTCTGTGGGGTCCCATATCTCACCAAAGTATGCAGCATATTTCGCATGTGCGTCTGCTGCTGCATTCCCTTTTGAGACATGGTCTTCACCATTGGTGTGTGCGGTGCATTTTACTAGGGCTAGCTCTTGGGGGTCGTTTATTACTTCAATTAATTCAGCCAACAAGAGGGCATGTTGCACTGGAGTGCCGTCAGCTCTCCTAAACCCTCTTCTCCTCCATTTTGTTAGCCCTGAGTGGACAGTGGATGTAACATATGCACTGTCGGAATATATTGTTACACGTTTGTTAAAACTTTCTTTCAATGCCAATATTAGTGCAACTAGTTCAGCGGCTTGAGCAGAGTAATGCTGTGGTAACTGTACACATTTCATAGCCACACACACCGGAGCCTCCATCATTTTTACCACTGCTGCCCCAGTTCTCCTTATCCCATCTCCTTGATCAATAGTTGATGACCCATCAATAAACAAAAGCTCACCTCCCTCTAGTGCATTCTCTTCAACTTTTCTAGTACATGAATACATTTCATTTAGTTGGGTGCAGTCGTGGGCGTAATCTCCCTCCTCAATTATTTCTGCTAGGAATCTTGCAGGGTTAACAGTGCTACATCTAACAATCGCTAGTTCAGCCCTAGACAAAATGATCTCATAACCTGATGCCCTTTGTGTCGTTAGTGTGGACTTGGGTTTATTCAATATTGCAAATAATGCATGTTCCACAAACAGTGTAGTTGGACACCCCATGGTTATTGCTGATGCCTTTTCTACTGCAAAAGCAGCTGCAGCGAGGCCTTGTTCGCAAGGGAAGTGGCCTAACATCACGGGATCTAAGTGACCGCTATAAAATGCTACTGGTTTATAGCCCATGCTTGTTTTTTGGGCCAATACTGCTTTCATTACTGCTAAGTCGCAATGTGAAAATATAAAAAATCGTCGCTCATAGTCTGGGGATGCCAGTACTGGAGCTGTTGATATCGCGTCCTTCAATTCGTCAAATGCCTCCCTCATTTCCATAGTCCACCCCAACCTTTTCTCCCCTTTATTTGCTTCCTTCAACCCCTCAAGCAGGGGTCCTATGTATGAGCTGTAATCAAACACCCATGCTCTACAGTAATTGCATAGCCCCAAAAATTGCTGCAGTTCTCTCACAGTCTGTGGCATGGGAGTGCTTGATATGGCCTGTGCTCTTTGTGGTGCAATATTTCTTCCATATTGGGATATCAGTTGGCCAATGTACAGTACCTGTTCCTGACAGTATTGTATTTTTTCCATGTCTACTTTATACCCTTTTTCAGCCAATATAGTCAACATTTTTAAAGAGTCCTCTCTGCATTTACTTTCATTTGTACTGCAAATTATTATGTCATCCACATATTGTAACACTGTGCTTTCCACCTCAACGTTACCCAAATCCATCTGTATAACTCTATTGAAAATTGAGGGTGATTCACAATACCCTTGTGGTAACCTGGTATGTTTCCATTTAGTATTTCGGTAAGTGAAACTTGTTAGATCTTGTGAGTCGGGGTGTAGTGGTATTGAGAAAAAAGCATTTTTAAGATCTATTACTGTAAATCGTGATGCCTCTGCTGGAATGCCACACAATATTGTGGCCGGGTTTGCTGTTACTGGATATTCTGCTTCCACTATGTTGTTCAAGGGCCTTAGGTCCTGTATGAAGCGCCAAGACCCCCCTTTAGCCTTGCGCACTGGGTACACAGCCGTGTTACATGGTGATTCTGAGGGGACCAATATGCCATTGTTTATAAGGGCCGTTATAGTTTCATATATGCCCTCATCTGCCTCTTTTGACAATGGGTACTGTTTTACTCTTGGTAGTATTGCACCTTTTTTCAATTTTATCCGTACACCCCCTATGCTTTTAATGCATCCTACGTCATAAGGGCTAATGGTCCATAATGATTTGGGCACCTTTGCCATATCCTCCTTAAAGAAGGGGACTGGGGTGCATGCAGGTGCCTCAAGTGCCATAGCAATTTTCTGCGCTATATGTTTGTGAGCCACTCGTAACCATATTTCTACACTCATCATGAACACCATTTCCCCCTCCTCTTTTTCTTCTGAAAACAGTTCCTCATCTGACACCTGGGTCAACCTACATCCTTCTGCTAGTGCAATCACTGCCCTCCATGCTCTTCCTTCTTTGTCTTGGGCATGCACAGCAATATACTCAGCTGTTGTAATAATGCTTTCAATGTCTATTGCAAACACTTTTCCTTCCTGTTCATTAACAGGTGTTTCTGGTCGGAACAGGTAAGCTGCTGGCCTCCTCCATATTTTACCTTCTATCCCTGGCATCCATGCAATTGCCATGTCTGTCCCATACTGGAATATCGCGCCATCTATTGGTTCCGCCCTAATCGCTGTCTGCCCACAGTATGCTTGCATAATCTGTCGTGCTGCTAGCATGTTAATCCCTGGAGTAGAGCAAATTATACCATCCTCTGTAAAGGAGATTGTCATATTTAACCTATTCATTATGTCCCTCCCCAGTATATTTACTGGTGAGGCACTATAATACAATAGTGGAACTGACAGATCGTAATCTCCGATAGATAAGGGAACGTTATCAGTAAAAGGAACCAATCCTTTAGCCCCAGAAAATCCTTGGGTGTTCATGGCTTCGCCTGACATCTTAAATTTACCTTCCCTTATGCAAGACCGGGTTGCCCCGGTGTCAACAAGGAAAGATAATTTTTTGTCACCTATCGTTACCTCTATGCGTGGCTCCTCCGCACTATTAGGTGTTACTGACAGGATGGGACACACCAAGGCCGTCTGTGGGCTGTCCTATTGGGGGTACAATGATTGGCCATTTCCCGTGTAAGGGTTGTGTCCCAATACCGTCACCCTACCCAATTGTGTTTGTTCATTTTGGGGTTGTTGTGTTATCACTATTTGTTGTTGTGGCAGTGGCTGTTGTTGTGTTAATTGCTGTTGCTGCAGTGGCTGTTGTTGTGTTAATTGCTGTTGCTGCAGTGGCTGTTGTTGTGTTAATTGCTGTTGCTGCATGCCCTGCTGTTCTTGCGATGGCCTAGGTTGTGCCTGCTCATTCCATGCTGGTGTCCCTGGCCTGACCCTACACGTGCGTGACATGTGTCCTAGTAGTCCACAACTCCAACACACGGGTGGTTCTCTGTTTTGCCATGGAAAGCTCCCTGTGTTGTCCTGGTATACCTGTTGCCCTGTGGGGTATGAACTTCCAACTCCCCCCACCTGCTGTTGGGTATTATATCCGTATCCTCTCCCTCTCATAAATCCTCCTCTCCCTCTGTTATACCCATAATACCCAGCTCCTTGCATCTGGTACCCTCCTCCCACGTTTTGTGCGTGTAATTGTAGTGGCGGCATTTGCTGTATTATACTTTGTCGAGGTGCTATTAGAGCTGGGTCTTGTGCAGCCACTATTTGCGTGGGGCTTTGGGCCACTGTTGTGGGCGCAGTTATTAGTGCCCCCTCCATTGTATATTTAGTTAATTTTTTCTGTACTAGTTTGGCCTCTTCCGTTTTCCTGTCCTCTTCCTTTTGTTTCATTTTTCCTTGCCATATCCTGCAGTGATGTACTATTGTCAGCTGTATTTCAGGCCATGGTTTTACTTCCATTCCCACTACTTTCTTTAGTTGTTTCTGTACTCCTTCTGGGAGCCCTTGTACTAGTATATGATAAAATATGGCTGGTGTTTTATCCCATTGTTCTCTCGTTTCCATGCGCCACTTTTCTTGAATATCCTGTATATAATCAACGGGATCTTCATTCTCACGCATCTTACGGGAAGTGATTGCTCCTATATCTGATGTGTCTGGGTACTGTACTCTCAGTGCCTGCCATAGCGCATGTCTGCAGTTTGCAAATGGCGCCCCATCATGCGATGTGTTTGTTATTGTTATCCCATGGAATCCCGCTCTCTTCCAAATGTCGTCCGCTCTATCTCCTAATATTGATATTAACAGGCCTTTCACATCTCCTACTGCTAGTTTCTGCCCTGCGGTGTGTTTTTCCATTTCATATATCCACTTACCCGCACCTCCACTTAGTGATGGGAGCCTACATTTTATATTTTCTTTATCCGTATGCTTCCATGGTACATACTGCGGTCTAACCCCTCCTCTCTCCAACAGTGGCATTAAGTTGTGTCCTGTATCACCCTTTATGTTCCATAATATTGAGTCCTCACACCCCTCCTCCTCCCCTATTTCCCTTACCACATCAAATTCTTCCTTGCTACCCCTCCTCCTACCTACCTCTCCTTCCCTTCCCCTTTTTTCGTCATCCTCTGTGCTTAATATGGGTATGCTTATCTGTCTGTCTTGCCTGCGGCTAGGGAGGTCTCTAAGCCGGCACGCATAGGGAGTCACTTCGTCCATGAATGGCGCAAGCTTTATTTTGCGCAGCGTGCGTGTGGTTGTTGAACATGTAGGGTGCGATGGGGGAGGGCGTGATGGAGATGGCGATGGTGTGGTTTCATGGGTTTGTTTTTCCACTAGTTGTTGCACCCTCTCCTCACTTTGTTCCAGCTCCTCCCTTCTCTTACGGATCCATGGCGAGTCTATATTGGTTCTAGTGAGGTACAGCTTATCTAAGCTTTCCCTTTCACTCTTTCTTCCTACCCTTTCTACTCCTTCTTCCTCCTCACTGCAAAAATCATTCATAGATGGTATCCCCCACTCTGTTCTTTTCCCTTTTACTGTTACTGTTTCTAAGTCTATTCGCACCATTTCTCCTCTTCCTTTGTTATCAACTGTTCCCCCGGGTGTTGATGTTGTCGCTACTTCTCTACTTCTATATACATCCCCCCATTTTTCACTCTCCTTATTTCTCCCTCCTCTTTCCCCATCACTCCTCTCCTCCATTTCCCTACTATTTTCCTCCCTTTTCCTTTTTAATTCCTCCATCACTTCGTTGCTCATCTGTTCCAATATTCTTTCATCTTCTTTCTTTCTTTCCCATTTCACCCTTTCTCTTTCTATTGCTTTCTCTTCTTCATATTTCTTAGCTGCCTCTGATACTACCCTCCTCCTCCATATTTCCAATTCCCTTTCCTTTTCCTCTTCTTCCTTCTTTTTTTCTCTCAATACTACTCTTGACACCCTTTCTGCTGCTGCTCTTACCCTTCCATCTTCTATCCTTTGCTCCTCATTTTGTTCCCTTAATTTGTCCAATTCGTTTTTACCCTCTTTCCTTTTCCTCACTCTCTCTTTTTCCCCCTTCTCAAGCTGTGTTAGTAATTCATTCTGCTCATCCCTTAGTTTTGCCAATTTTTCCTCCAAAATCTCTTCTCTTTGTGTTAGTAGCTCCTCCCCCTTCATCTCACTCTCCCTTCTACTATCCTCGCCTGTTCTCTTTACAGCCTCCCTTTCTTCTCCCGTTAGTGAACCCCGTAATTTTAATAATATCTGTGCAGCTACCCACTCATCATGTCCTATCTCTACAATCTGTTCTTCTCCAATCCTCCCCTCCCCCACTATCTTCCTGTGAGCCACATATGGTGGAGGGCTGTAAGCCGGGTTCGAGTATCCTTCAGCCGCCCTTAACTGTCCTTCCATTTCTCCTAGTTCTCTTAAAGGGTACAACCCTTCTCTCTCAGTTTTCACTCCCGGTGTTATGGGTATCTCGTTGCTCGGTTCCTTTTTTATGTCTTCTAAAGTGTCAATCTTTTCTCTTCCCTCTCCTTCATTTTCCGCATTCTTTTTCCTTTCACACCCCTTTCCCCCATCCGTTCCCTCCTTCATAATCTCCTTTACTTCCGGTGTTTCTCCCACAGAGAACATTCCATTTGGTCCTGGTCGGGATCCCTGGAACATCCTCCATAAGTTAAACACCTCCATATGGCTCGCCAACTTCTTCCCCTTGTATGTATTATGCAGATGGTTTAGCAATGAATGTTGGGCATATGGATCGAAACTACCATTAGGCGGCCATGGTGTTAACATTTTGTTATCCGTCCCCTGGGTCCACTCTATGCTGTACTTAATTAATTTCTCCCTATGGGGTGGCAGTGTTGTGCATATGTGTTGTAGTGGGGTAGTGAGGGTGTTCCCCCACCCTCCTGACCCTTTCCCAAATGACATAGTTGTGCCCTACTTGTTACTCCTCCCTTCGTTATCAGTTTACAATTTACAACCTTATATTGTTTACCTGGCCCCGTAAGTGTGGGGACTTACGACAATCCTTTACAAAGTATGCAATAATAATAAAAAAAAAAACAAGAAATAATAAAACACAAATATATATATATATGTATAATTTTGTATTGTATATTCCTTCCCCTACGGCCCCCTGCGGCCGAAGCGCACGCAGCCCCCTGTGGCTGCGTACCCCTTACGACGATCTTATACAGTCGTCCTTATTCCTCGTTCTCCTCCCCCTTTTACATTTGCCGTGGCTGGCGTTCTCCGTGCTCAGCCACGCCCCTCTCCCCTTCTCCTCTTCCAATCCACTCGTTTATTGTTTATCTTCTTATCCGCTCCCTCATCATTTTTCTCTTCCCCACCACTTTCAAAACTCAATGTTCCTTGTGCTCGTGATATCCTATAAAATCCCTACTGGTGACGTCACCGATGTCTCTACGCTACTAGTACAGTCTCATTATTAGTTTCAAAATACACTTGCAATTTATCCCCGCTAACCCTACAGCTGTCTTCCTGTCTCTCCTGGAACAAGGTAATCTCATCAATAATATAATTGGACTGCACACGCTGCGTCGCCTCGCGTGTGATACGCCCCTCAACAGGAGGGCTTAACCAGCCAATTATCTTCCGTATTTGGCAACTATGCAACTAGCTACCCCCTACAGGGAAACGTCATCTACCTATCGAGTTTCTTGCTCGAACAATAGGAAACCTCATCTACCTATCGAGTTTCTTGCTCGATCAATAGGAAACCTCATCTACCTATCGAGTTTCTTGCTCGAACAATAGGGAACCTCATCTACTCATTGATCAATAAATGCCAAATCGTAGGAAACCACACACGCCCACCCCTACACGTTAGTCGCGATTTAGGCCAATCAGTGTCTACGAGCGACCACACGTGATGTTTCGTGCTCCGCCCCCCTCTTTCACGTCACTGCTCTCGCACTCTTTTCACTCCCTTTCATTCCATTGCCAACACTATATTGTCAACCCTTCGCCGCGCACCTGTGCAACACCTCCCTCCTCCCTTATTTAATTCCTCCCCCCTCCCTCACAATTTCGCATTGCTCGTTGTGTGTGCCATGCTCACCAAGTTCTCTCGATGCAGGGCCGCTCGACTGCGTGCACCCCTCCAAGCGGCTCGCCACCTCCCCTCGTCTGGACCACGTCTGGACACTCGCCAACCGCGGGCGGGATACTTCTCAACCGGCTCCCGAGGGCCAATATCCGGATTGCGCTGTCCGGTCTTCTCGCAGCTCCGCGATGGTCCTGTAGTCCTCAGAAGGGGGCAACGGCAGAGGGGGCCGCGCCGCCGGGCCTCCTCGCAACGGGAGTGCCTGGAAAAAGTAAAAATAAAAGTCGATCTTAAACAGATCTCAGCAGTGCCTCCAACTTGTCGGGGGGAAATTCTGCCGGGGTCGGCCGGGCCGTCCGCAGACCTCCAGGCAGGGAGGCCCCAACTCCTCCCGTGTGTATCCCAGATAAGATGAGATAGAGTATGAGACGCACACAAGGAGCAAGGTGACTCTGCTGTTTATTAGACAAAACGGCAGGGATGGGTCAAGGAGCGCACGCGTTCGTCCTGACACACACACAATTGTGGGGCTCGCAGGCCCTTTTTACTGTATTATGACGCGCTACTTGCGTCACTTCAGAAAGTTAACAAAAAACCTATCGCCACTCTTAATTGGATGTTCGAGTGGTAGGGTTAGTATAGCACACATATAGAGAAAGATATTAGTGGATAAGGTGTAGTCAGGTGGTATATCTGGGTTGTCCCTACAATAAGATACATGAAAATTGTTACATGAAGGCTCCTGAGGATTGGCTAAATGTGCTGGCGTCAGTGATAAGAGCCCCAAGTTCTGATTGGTGCACCCGTGAGCTTCCCAGCCTGGGACCACCGTCGTTCCCAGCTCTCGGTGTACCTGTAAGTTGCAACAATGTTTCACTATGGGTACATGCAGACAATGTGAGGACCTATTCATAGCTAGACGGGGTACCGTTCCCACTGTTGCAGATGTCCATTGAGCCTTTCAAGTGTATCTGCCAGTGTCTCGTAGCGAGGGATCCAGACGCCTCTGTTCTCCAGGGTTTGGCATCTCGTCAGGTTCGGCTTGATCACGTGGGGAGGGACCGTGAAAGAGGCATAATTCTGCACAATTAATATTGTTTTTCTACTGTGCGTCTGGTTTAATTTGTCGGTGTGACTTTAACGTTGGTGCGCGGAGTGCGAGATTGCAACATCGTGCCTTTGATGATTTGCTCTTGGAACGTGGGTTTGCAACATTGCGACCTTGGCTGGTTGCTTCGCCAAGCTCATTCTGTAGGATCAGCAACTGACTCTTGTCTTGTTGATGTCCACGGGAGCTCTTGTTTGAGGCCTACTTTGGCCCGGTGCATAAGTTGTTCGTTTGGTGCACAGGTGCTTTAGGTTATAGGAGCATATAATTCCATAATCGGTATTGTCTTTATTATATTTCTCATCGTTGTACCTGATTTCAAAGAGAAGCGTGAGCAAGCTAATAAAAGTTCATGACGCGTCTTGCGTTTCTGCATTCTGAAAGCCTATATAAAAATAATAAAGATGCACGTCCGTGAATATGCCTGTCGCCTACGTCATAGCACTGAGTATATTCTTCGTGTAGGTTGGTGTGGGAATGTCCAGTGTGTATATTTGTACAGATGTGCTTCCCGTTGTCTAGGTCGTCATGGCATCTCTAACGACGTGTAGATTTTAGTCTAGTTGATCCGTGCCGCAGGTGTCGGCATGGCCAGTGCGGGCTGCTGGGCAAGCAGATGGACACATCCGTATGTTCCTGTACCAGGGTACCTGGTCGTCTGGTAAATGGGCAAACTCTTCTCGTGGCGGGTGTTTGGGTCGTGACCCTCTAGGCCAAGCGCGAGAGGTGAAGGACGGGAGCCTGGTTTTCCATTCTCCCACTTCAAAACCCTATCTAAAAAAGCCATACTTGGACCCTGTAACACTATGCATCTTTCGGCCGCTCTCACAATTACCATTTCTATCTATCAACTGGAGAGGGCCTTAGTACCCCAGAATCACACTTTTCTGAGAATTCAGAATTGTTAGGCACTGCTCAGCTGGGTTTTAGACCACTTCGTAGAACCAAAGGATCACTACTTCAGTCCTGGATCAGCTAAGAGAGGAAGTAGATAAAGATGTTACTGGTGCACAGATTTTCTTAGACCTATCGCAGAGCTCGATACAGTCACCAATCAAATTTTACTCGAGATACTCCACTCCACAATCTAGGAATCTTAGGAAAACACTGTTTTTAAATGGATGAATGCTTCTTGACAAATTTTCTCAACAAATGTATCTAGGTCCTTTATCATCATAGAGTCTCCCTCTGAAATGGGGGGTTCCCCAGAGTATCTCCACCCGTTAATGAAAATGTTATACCAATCAGGGTTTGTCTACTTTAATTATCCACACATTACCCAGATTCTGTTTTATTTAATGGTGGACGATGAACATCTGGCTTTTAAGATTAGAGACTGTTTTTCTCAACAAAGGGTTGGATGGAACTGAATTTTCTAAAAATCAATCCCAATAAAATGAAATATCAATCGCGAATGAGAAACCTAATAATTGGGCCCCATTTTGTTGATCTAGCAATTTCGGTCAATGCCCGAAGCCAAAGATGGAAGTGAGAAAGGTAGACATCATTTTGGATAACAAACTAACACTAACTAGCCAAATTATGTCATTGATATAAACCAGTTTTTATTTTCTTATTAGGAAACTGAAACATCTCCTTTGTTATCTACTCCTCCTTCCACCTGTAGAAGGCCTGTGAGAGCGGTTCCTGCCACTAACTTCTCTGGGCCTTATTTTAGGTGAGTGCTGTCCCCAACCCTCCATGTTAGTCCCCTCTCTCTCCTGTCTTTTCTCTTTTTCTTTTACCTGTTTCGTCTTGTTTTGCCCCTTTTCCACTCGCTTGTCACCTTTTTCATCTTCTTTTCCCCCTTTTCCTCTCACTTTTCACTTTTTTCATCTTCTTTCCCCCATTTCCTCTCGCTTTCCCTGATCTGATGCTGCTTACTCTCAGACCATCCACTTTAGAGCTCACATCCTCCACCCGCCTCCCCTGCTCGTGATTAACCCAGCAGTGTCGCTGGCCAAGCTACCTGGTCTGCAGGGCCCAGGACGGTCTTTCCAGCTGTAGCAGGCCTGTGAGAGTGGGTCCTGCTTCTAGAGCCCCTGGGCCTGCTTTAAGGTGTATGCTCTACTGACCCTCCATGGTAGTCCTTCTCTCTATCTCTCCTGTTTTTTCTCTCTTTCGTCCGCCTTTTCCACTAGCTTTTTCACCCCTTTTCCACTCACTTTTATCCTTTTTCATCTTCTTTTCCCCCTTTCCCTCTCACTTCACTGTCCCACTGCTGCTCCCTCCTGGACCTTCACCTGTAGTGCCCCCACCCTCCACCCGCCTCTCCTGCCTGTGATTGGCCCGGCAGTGTTCTTGGCTGCTTATGTCCCAGAGGTACCCAAGGCAGCCTTGCCTGGGCAGCCATTGGCTAAGGACCAAGGCAAAGGGCAGCTCCCTCCTAAGCCGCTACACTCTGTGTTTCCCCATATTCACATGGAACGCGGGACACAGACTACCTACAGCGACTGATAAAGTAAGTGTGGTGTGGACAGGTAGTACAGCCATTACGGTGTACTACCAGTAAAACCTCACCACTCTTATTACCTAATATCATATGCCTACCGGCATTAAGTCTACGTGTATAGATTAGCCTTACTTTGCATGTGGCCTGATTGTGTTAATTACCCATATTTACACATTCTGCATCTGGTCTAACTTTATAGTGAAAGCTTATGCTCTCTGCAGAGCCCTGAGACATGGTTTAACACCTGTATCATGATGGGCTCTGCTCCCTGCGATGGATTGTTGGAGGTGGGAAATGTATCACACTTAACTGGATTGTTGAGAGTAGGACATGTATCACACTTAGATGGATTGTTGAGGGTACGAAATGTACCACACTTAGTTGGATTGTTGGGGGTGGCAAATGTATCACACTCATATGTAGTGTTAGGAAATGCATTGATACTAACTGACCATACTTAAAACGTAACATTCTGTGTAATCACCCTCAAACTAAACACAACCATACCTCTACCGCACCACAAACCACATGCACTTCACAGCACCCAACATTAAACCAAACAATCCACAATCAGACCTCAACACCACATAATGGCTACCGACAGAAAACGCAGCAACTCTCTGTGACCGGTTTCTACGATCTGAAGCTGCCAACAGCACATCAAAGCTCTCTTGTTCTTCTCCCTCTCAACCCCACTAACAAATCCCCCAAACCGCCCCATTGCAGATCTGCCAGAGACAACGCAAGTGGCAACAGTGTACAGTACAAGACCAATTAACAATAACATTATCCTACTCACATCAGGTTTTAGTGATGAATGTATTAATTAATTTATTTAATGTGTTACAGTTTAGTTAATAAACTTTACACATAACAAACAACAACAATTAGACATAGAATAATTCAGAGATCAAATAATATAGCATAACATAAGATAATAACAACACAGCAAAATAGCAATAGATATCCACTTTTAGTAAAATGAGAAATAAAAGATAACAATCATACCTAAAAACATCATACCTAAGAACATATCCAGAGCATGCCACCTTAACTAAAGAGGAGCAGAGAGTAAACATAAATTAAACATTGTTCAGAGTATCAAGACATTATAGTTATCATGTCACAGCAGCAATGTATTGATTTCTTCCCATTTAAATGTTAACAACAGTATCTATCTAAGACACCCTATCTATCTGATTTCCCGTTAGCAGCAAGTGCAAACTCTGCAGCTGGAATTTCTCTGAAACTGAAAAGACATGCATATATTACCCCTGCATTGCACATCCTAGAATGGCTGGCAGTAAAATAACTAATCATTTTCAAGAGGTTGTGCCTGCTTTCCAAAAGTCTACAATTTCTTTATTTAATTCCTTGTCCTACAAATTGAATTTTACACATATCAAATCGACCTCTATGATCTAATCAGGACAGAACGTTTGCAATACCTAGATATTGGAAAGAAAGGCAGGGCGGAAAATCTTTTGCCGTTGATGCAGTTAAAGTGTGGAGCACATTACAATCACCCATGCATCAAGAGTCCAATGTATTGACTTTGCGTAAGGAGCTCCAAACCTTTATTTTGAATCTGACCTAGGCCAAGGCTACTCCCGATTCCTACGATCAATTTTGTGGCTAGCATCATGTTGCCCTCAGGAGACTGTTGCACTAAATAAAACTCCATATAACATAGCATAACATAACTTATAAATAGTAAATGTCTTTGTTGTGGAATGCAACTCTATAGTCTGCAACTCTAACTCCTTCACTCCCTGTGGCTCTCCGAACCCTATTAAAAAAACTGAAGGAGATGTTTTCACCAATTTAATCAGAGATATAAAGCTATTATACATGTTTATGGCTAATATATTAGCCGTAAACATTTTCACACATGAATTGAGATATCTTTGCAGAAGGCACAGTGGTGTAGAAAAAGTAAACTACAGAAGGTCAACACAGTTGATCTTCAATGGACCATCGAGGCAGGCTGAAGTACCACAAAAACCCTCACAGAAACCAGGAAGCCAACAGTCCATCAACCACCACAACACTTGATGGATTTGAACCTATAAATGAGGAAAGATTTGGCAAACTAATAAAAGACACAAACAACGTCAAATCTCCTCGTGAGTCACACCCACGAGGTATCTACAAAAAACGTCTCGACTTTCTCAACTACAAAACAGCAGCTTCATAATTCCGACTACTACTGGACATATGAGCTGCCTTTGACACTATCAGACACATAGCGCTAATGAAGAAACCATAGGAATGCTGTATTAAAATCTTCACACTATATTGGCTGAAACCTTTCCTCACCAACCGAACCAAATGAACAAACCTACTGCCATTTAGACAAAACACTAAAAACATCACTTGCGGTGCACTTCTCTTCAACATCTACATTTCCCCCCCAAAGAAACTGATTCAAACCCATGGACTGACACCCTACAACCATTCAGACAACACCCAACTCATCTTCAAGATATCTTCCGATGAGGCCCTGACATTACCCTCTACAAATGCCTTGCCTACCTACACACCCGGATGACAAACACTTGAATGCCTTAGTAATAAATGTGATTACCCAATTTTTCTTGCTAGGCACTGCGCTTGGGAAAACCTGACCCACCTAGAACACTTACGTTTTTATCGGCTTCAACCTAAGAAAGATGTGTTTCCTGAATGAAAGATAGGACAGAACTTTCATTCTTTTAATGGGATTGTGTAGTCCCTTTACATTCCAGAAAGTTACAGTAGTGGCATGTTAATGATTTAGGTACACATAAACATAAAAAACATAATCCTTAAAATTGAAGGTATACAAGGTTATCCTAAATGTTCATCTGAAACTAGACATAAAACATAGTGTCCAATAGACTTCTTATAGATAGACTGGTAATCCTGCAAAAGTAATAAAACAAATGTATTGACACACAAGGAAGAGGGAGAGACAACCAGTGTCAACATGAAGTTCATCCATAAAGAAAAGCTACCTTCAACTATAAGTAGCAACCTGGCTAACGGTATACAGCCATACCAATTAATGTTGGTTTTACTATAGCAGAGGTGGAGAGCCTAGTGAGAGAAGGCCAGACCATGCCTCCACTCCGGCAGAAGTTATAATTTGTCATTCCTGAAGTAGTATACCATTTGATGATATTTATCTTTCTGAGGAGTAGGTGTCAACGTATCCATTTCCTCCATTCTATGCACTTGGATAAAGTGTGTAAGATCTGTAGGGTTTTTCGAAAAGTATCAGTGACCCTTGAGTGTAAAGTTTAGGATTCCTGGTTGAATGATACCATATCTTGCATTTAATTGTCTTGGAGCCGGTCTAAATGTGAGTAGTTCCTTCCTCCATGCGGCTGTTACATTGGAAACATCTTGATATATATGTTTTCTTTTTAACCAAAAGTTATGTATTCAATTGAAAGGCACCACCATGGGCACTACGTACGCACCTGCCTATGCCGACCTCACCATGGGCTGGTGGGAGAAGTTTGTGGTGTGGCATCCCAGTAACGACAGATACACGGCTAAAATTGTTTTATGGCTATGTTACATTGATGATCTCTTCATCATTTGGGACGGTACTAGTGCAGAGTGGCTGAAATTTGTTAAAATTTTAAACATTAATGAGTTAAACTTCAGTTTTACCGAGAGTCACAGCAAGACCAGCATAGTATTTTTGGATGTTCAAATAGCTGCATCTCAAGGATAACTCGTTACAGAGTTATATAGGAAGCCAACTAGTTCCAACATTCCTGTTCACACCAACAGTGGCCACACCAAAGTGAAATACGACAACTGCTTGGAAAAAATGTAATGATGGCATGCAACATTGTGTATACAAAATGAGCGCATGCAAATTTAAAATGCAACAACAGTATACCACACACCATGCCACTCACATTAGCAACATTGAGCATAGCAAGCTCCTACAACACATCGATACACGCACCAAGACACTACTCCCCGAGTAGAGCTAGGCAGCACACTGGTCACATGCGCATGCGCGCCCGTATGCGGGACACGCTCACACAAGTGACGTGAGCTGATATAGCCCACACGCATGAGCGTAACAGCAGACACAGCTAACGACTCAGCAAGCTGCAGTTACGAGCTGCCGAGACAAGTAAGTAAAGCCATTTTAGAGCGGTCCACCGCCCGCCTAGAATTTCACC
Organism: Ambystoma mexicanum; assembly: GCF_040938575.1. Lineage (NCBI taxonomy): Eukaryota > Metazoa > Chordata > Amphibia > Caudata > Ambystomatidae > Ambystoma > Ambystoma mexicanum. The sequence continues at coordinate 359,545,715 of NC_090928.1, forward strand.
CCTCACGGCTCGAGAGAGCACTTGTTGTTTAGCTAACACAGGTTCCCCGACAGGAAGCACCTAGATAGATTCTAATATGTGTAAAGCTAACTTAAACACCTTCGGGGGAGACACGCAGTAGACACGATACCCATACATGAAACACGAGTTTTGTAAAAAAAAGTTGCACATTCATAGTGCAAGTCACCATCACAGCCGCGCAGCTTTTTGATAAAGGTGACACACAAACGCATTGTAGCGCTTTCTCACGAGATATTTATCTATCTTCGTTACAGCCATTGAGCTGACTGATACATCCTAGATGCACAGGATTCTACACATCCAGCGCACTGAAGGCGCCACGAGCAAAGTACTCTAACCAGTGCCAACGCTTACCTGTTACAACAAACTACTAAGGCACAGGTAGGACTATTGTCCAGCACACCGTTACAGGATCTTTTTCCTGTAGAGATACACCTGTCTCTTATTGCGAATTGTATCCGCTTACCTCTAAGATGTCCCAATCAAGTGACAGCTCAAGTCCACCAAATTTGTCCTGAAGACGGCACCAGCAACACCATTAGCAACTGAGTGCCAGAAACACCAGTGTTGTGGCGACTAGACAGTTGTGAAGTCAACCGGCCCACATTCTAAGTCACCCTTTCTTACTAACCCACACTACAAAACAGTGAATGTAAAGAACCAATGTATGTGGTTGATTATCAAGCCTGTTAGACTGAATTGATCACAGTTTTTTCAGGCAAAACAAAAGGTCTTTGTCAATAGCTGTGTGAGCTATATTTTAAACCACAATGTTCAAATAAATGTAAATTGTATCGCATACATTCTGGGTGTTCTCATATGTACAGACTAACCAACAGAGATCTGTGAAACACGTGTGCTGGGTCCATAACTGGCCAGTGTGATACAGGTGGGGTAGCCTAAATCCTTCCTTTTTTCTTTCTGTAAACCCCTCATGACTTAGGCTCCCTGACCAAAAAAGAGGGACACTCTACCCCTTGATTTCATAAACACACCAAAGTCCTGAAATGGAGCATCCGTATGGGGAATTTGTCTGCATATGTCGAAGCTGCTCTAAGATAGAGACTTTTGACACTAAATGTGCCTTGATGGCACATAAGTTTAAAGATCGCGTGTATCCAAAGAAAGTATTGGAAAGAGCATATCTCAAGGCAAGAGATATAGACCGTTCTGTTCTTTTGACAGATCACAGTGTCTCACATAGTACTTCAGAAATGAGTGATGCCAGACTGATTCTGACTTTTGGTCAGGAAGCACCCCACATATGTCAGATTTTACACAGACTCTGGCATGTCTTAATGTTAGATGAGCACCTTAAAACACTATTTGGTGAAAGAGTGAACATCACTTTCCGGAGATCCATCTCGCTGAGAGACATGCTAGTACCTAGTTTTATGAGCCCGATACACAATACACCAGTGGCTGAAAAACTAAAGTAGTAGGGTTTCACAAATGTCAGAAATGCAAGGCTTAACCAATTGAATTTAAACACCATGCACTCCAAATATGTAAAACTATTGTCTAAATAGGTGAAATTAGTTGCCCATTCAATTTAAATGTGTGTGAAACTGATTTACGGTGCAGTGGAGAAAAGAAACAATCCTGGCATATGGGTTGTCAATACAATAAGACAAAAGTAAGTTCCCTGTTGGGGAACTCTCGTCCCCTGCACACTATCTATGGCTAGAAAAGCCCAGTAGTTTTAGGGCAGTAGAAATAAGTATTTCAGTTGAAGTCACTCTTTTCTCTGTGAGTCTATGTTACAAATTAGATCATAAATACACAATTCTCAAAGACTTTTTTTCAAATTTTTCTCAAAAATGATTTATTCCAAACATATGTGCCCAACGCGTTTCGAGATCAGTTCTCTTCATCAGGGGCTGAAAGTTCATTCAATTTTCATAAATCTACAAATATCCAAAAAGAAACAGATATGCAAATCAATAAGTGAAAATCATGTAAACAAAGGTTTTTTTGTGCAGATATCAAACTCAATCATCATCTGACTAAATAATGGTTTGTGGTAATACACTCTAATAAACCTGATCAATTTCCTCATGATGTGACATTTTAAATCAAAAAAATATACATTGGTACCAATCCTAGATTATGGCTTTTATATATATATATATATATATATATATATATATATATATATATATATATATATATATATATATATATATATATATATATACACATATATATATATATATACACATATATATATATATATATATTCAATAATTCATAGGCTGCGGGAGCGGTATAGAAATTTTGGAAAAATGGTCAACAACCTAAAACAAATGTTCAATAGATCCAAAAACAAAAAAACATTTTGAAAATAGAAGCATAGAAGCATACCGTGTGCTGATCAATGTAACTTCCTAAGCTGTTAATGGGAGGTGAACCGTGTGCTCACAATGTGGCTTCCAAGGTGTTAATGAATATCCAGCAAACCTAAGGAAAATACAAATATTGTTTGTGTAAAAGGAAGGGTCTCTCAGAATGGATCAATGTCATAACTAGGAAGCGGGAGGTAGAAGCACTTACTCAAGTATGGTCTGTAACTCATCAAATTCAAGGTAAATTACGATGTGAGCATAGAAAGCAGCTGAAAAGCTATGGCCAGAACGAGTAGGCTGAAATCATTTCAACAAGTCGCACAGTGGAATGCCGATGTGTCTACAATAAAGGAACAAGATATAAAAGTAAATGAGGACACAGGCTAAAAGTAATATCATGCTTAGGAGTAGGGAGGACAGAGCCTGAGGATACTTACAATGGAATAAGCAGATGCAGTAAGAAGCTGTTCGAGTATCGCCATGTTTAGAACAAGAAAACATGGCCGTTTAAATATACATCATATGCGTGATGTCATCACGTTGCTAACGTGTGTGACGTCACGAATGTCAACAAGCTAACGTTACCGGCTACCTGTATAACGTAATCATGTGGTGTGTACAATTACTGTTGTATCAACAAGTCACAAAATAAGAGATGTGAAATGAAGCATAAATGTGTAGATAGATCGAAGTGGAACATGAATATGTTCGCATAGGATGGGGCTACTGGTGAGCCCATTGATGTTCCTGCAATTTGTAAGAAGTATTTGCCGTTATATCGGAAATAGTTGTTATGTTTATGGTAATCAGTTCAATGGCAAATATCTTATGGATTGCAGTCTCCCTGTGTTTAAGAAGAAACCATTCTAAAGATTCAATTCCTTGTTGGTGAGGGATCGATGTATACAGACGATTGGCGTCCAATGGGAATAGAATAACTGAGGGATCAGTGATTTGTATTTCCTCAAGTAGTTTCAAAAAATGGGCTGTGTCCTTCATATAAGTGGATGTTTGTTGGACCAGTGGTTGTAAAGCCTGGTCTAAGTAGACTGCTAGAGGGTGAAAAACACTTTATGTTCCCGCCACAATGGGTCTGAATGGAGGGTTATTTTTATTTTTGTGTATTTTTGGCAGAGCATAAAAGACCGGAGTGACTGGAAACCTTTTTATTAGGAAGTCGCTTGTCTTGTCTGATATCCAATCCATATCCGCAGCTTTTTCTATCGCCTGTTTGATGGTTTCTTTAATCGAGAAAATCGGGTCTGTATCTAGGACAAGATATGTCCCTGGATCATTTAATAAGTTGCAACAACCCTTATTGAAGAACTCAGTGTCCATTAAGACTAGAGCTCCACCCTTAGCCGCTGGGTTCAGTGTGATAGTTGTATCATCCGCTAGTTCTTTTATCAATTTCAATTGATGTTTTCTAATGTTGGTGTTCTTGGGGGAACTGTATTTAAGACGTTTCAATTCTTTAGATGTCTTTAAGTTGAATAAATTGATGATCGGGTGATTTATCTGGGGGTGAAATGAGTTCTTGTTCTTTAATTCTAAGTAGTCATGTGTTTTCCGTTGGTCTGGTGTTTCTGGAAGTGAATCAAAGAATACTTTGAGTTCCATTTTTCGTAGTCAATTTAAAGAGGTTGACATCTTCTTCAAAGTTTGAAGTATTAGTAGTAGGGATGAAGGATAACCCTAGATTGAGGGTGTCCATTTGTGACTTAGTAAGTTGTTTAGAAGAGATATTCACAATGATGGAATCTAATGTTTGTTTTTGTGCCTCAGTTTTCTTTTTCTATATTTGGGTTTTCCTCCTCCTAAAAAAAACAGGTGCAGTTGTATTTGCAGCTGCTATATCCGGTTGAGTAGGTGTTTCGATTGCTTCCTGAGGAGGATGTGTTTGTGATGATTCCTGAGGAGGATGTATTTGTGATGTAGATGGAGTTTGATTCTGAGTCTCTTGTTCGCCGCTAGTCACGTCACTGATATCACTATTGTTTGTTGGTCCTGATGGTCTAGGTGGTCTTGTAGGTCCTGGTCTTGGATTATTATAGAATTCTTGCCACGTGTATACGATATCTCGTGCATAATCAAGTGTGTCTCAGCAGAATTTTCTTATTTTGCGTTGTTCAATATTGCGTTTATATCCTTCCAATTTTTTGTTGGTATCTTCCAAAATGGTTTTAAGGTCCTCCTCAGTTTTTAATTTGGAGAGTTGTTCAGTTAGATCCTCTATTTCTTGGTTGATGGAGGACAGAGATCCCGCTAGTTCTTCAATAGTAAGAAGTATAAGGTCCAATGAACATTTATTTAGGATTTGTTCCCACCGTTTGACAAATGACTAATTTTCTCTGCACAATGTGGGGCGAAGGTAGACACGTAGGCCCCTAGGGATTTTTTTACTTTTATAATATTGCGTTAAAGTTGTCGCATGTAGTTTTTGCAAAATTTCCCTTCGGATTAGTTTTTCTAGTTTAAAAATGAGTCTGTTGTTGGTAAAATGAACAGGTTTATACCTAACTTGGTTATTGTGGAGTTTGAATTTTAATTTGATAGATCTAACAAGATTATACACTCTATATTAAAGAGTCATAATCTACCTGCATTATATATATCATAATTTGTACTTTGTGGTGATAGACCGCGAATGTCCAACCCAAACTAGATTGTGCACTCCATATTGAGGAGACAGGGTTTGGGATGTCATCTTTGATGTCCTGGGTGTTAGTCTTAGCAGTGCATGGTGGTGGCGCGAGTTATGGTTGCTTAGCTTACCATAACTGGCGAATTTCAAGGGTTTTTCGGTTTTACTTGGAACCATAACGTCCCTTTAACAACGTTTTTTTACTGAATTTCTTTGGATTTTAGTAGTGCAACTTAACCACAACGTCCCTTTAACAAAGTTTTTTTACTGAATATACATTTTCATAGTGTAAATTTGATAGATATGTACTAGGGTTCCCTTACTTTATATACAATTATATACAACTTAACCACAACGTCCCTTTAACAAAGTTTTTTTACTGAATATACATTTTCATAGTGTAAATTTGATAGATATGTACTAGGGTTCCCTTACTTTATATACAATTATACGGTCACGGACGACATCAACACTACCCAAACATGCAGGGGGTATCTGAAATTATTCTATGATACCATATAAACACTACGCAAGTTGAAAAAGCAGCACATATACACATCACATTTATTAATAAATAAGCAGTGGAACCTACATATTTAACACATCAACCAGCCATTGAAATCTGATATGTAATAAAAATGGATTATACCATAACAAAAAAGATATACCTCCAACATAATTACCTCACAGAAACTGCAGAGCTAGAAGCAACAGTAGTCCTACACAACACAATGAATACAGCTTAACAGAAACTAGTAAGTGAACTTCAATTTCTGTATATATTGCTCTACTTTTTGTGTGAGGTGCAGTATAAGTAATATATTTTTGTTTTTCACACAGAAATGTGCAGTACTTTGGAGTGTTTGGAAGAACATATTCCACATGAGGAAATGTCTGAAGACAGTGATAATAATGGTAGACGAAACTTGTCTATAGAAGAAAATTAATAATCATTACCTAATGTGTACTTAACATATATATGTTTATTTTTTACAGACCATACAAAGATTGAAAATGTGACTCCAAAAGACACAATGGAAAAGACTCTCGAATGCATTGAACAGAAAGTAGACAATATTAAGGAAAATGTCAACAGTTTAAAACAGTTAGTGGAGGACCACATCAAAGAAAAAAATAAGTACCATTGCCCCACCTGTACCTGTGCCCCCTCTCCATGTCCAAGTGAACTATCCCCAAACCGTGAACAGCAAAATAAACATGTTGATGAGATTTCCATCCCTTCATCCCCTCCCATCCATCCTCTCCAAACCCCTAATTCCCCTATTTTTGTATCAGTTTCTGCTTCCCCCTCTCTTTCATAATGTGTGTATATGTATATAAATAAAAACATGTTATGTTTCTTGTAATGAAATTCTTTCTATCTTATTTTTTTTTAAAAAAGCAAACAAAATGTCAGTGGACAGCGTGCCTTTCCAGCCTGTCCGTATTTAACAAAATGTGGATGTCCTAAGGACACTACACCTCTCCGTACCACCCGCAACCAAGATGGAACTGTTCTTAGAACACACCAGCTGTCCCGGATGTCCGTAAATCAATAAAATGGAGTTGTCCTAAGGACACTATACCTGTCCGTACCATCCGCAACCAAGATGGAACTGGCCGTAGAACAGGTGCAGTGTCCGGGATGTCCCTAGTCAAACAAAATGGAGGTGTCCTAAGGACACTATACCTGGCCGTACAGTTTGCAGAACATCTACGCACATGCACACCATACCCATAAATCCTGCAAACATCGCACCTGTCCGTAACTGTCCATCTCACTTGTGTGCGCACTTTTAATTAGTTTCAGGACCCGAACACTGTCCATAGCTCCTGCACATTTGCTGTCCTGCGGACACCCGTTCCCTTCGCGGATGTGTTCCCGATGTCATCATGTGACCACACCCACGCTGAGCGTGTGTCCTAATTTCCGGACTCTGTCGTGATGCCCAAGGTTTTAAAAGAACTTATTCAGACAATCCAAATTATTTTACAGTAAAAAATCACCATTTCACATGTCCCAGACAATGGCCCTCCCTTTCCACATATTTCTTGTAACTTTTTGAGCGCCTTTGAGTGTTCGCTATGTTCTCGAGGTGCACCCCTCCACCCCTATAAAAAGCCACACCCCAGAGCTGATCTTTATTGTACTTCTGCCTATTGCAGATTTACTTTTGCTACCTTTAGTGCTCTAGCTGAAATTACCTCATCAACCCTAATGGCATCCATGGCTGCTGTTGCTACATCAGCCTCAGCACCACCCCCAAACCCTCCACCACCACCACCTCCCCAAGGGCCTGCAGGGGGGAACACATGTGAGAATGTAGAGAACGAGGATGAAGAGGATGAAGAGAATGAGGTGGAGGAAAGCCCTACTACCAGCACTCGCCGGGAGTCTTGGGTGTGGCGGTTTTTTACCGTTTATGGTAACGTACCAAAAGCACGTGCGGACAAGGTCACCTGTAACCAGTGCAAATTAGTGCTGACTCGGGGGAGACGTGGTGCATACAGCTTTGGTACGACATCCATGAAGCGACACCTAACTTTGTTCCACGGTGCAGACATTTGTAGGTTGTACCTTGTGATGATCGTAGTAGGTTGAGTTCTCCACAACATCCTCCGTTTCAGCTCCTCTCACCACAAGAGACACTCCTGTGGGAGAGCGCATCCCTCCAGCTGCTTCACAGGCCAGTTGCGATGCTGTTGACCCTTAACGTTCGAGGGTCACAATATTGTGTATGTACTGTGACGCAGTACTCTGCAGGGGGGAGAGTCTTCGAAGAGCTTTCGAGACTACGGTCATGGACCACCAGAAGACCTGCTACCTACCTAAATAAGGCCCACCCTACATCTTCCTCTCACCACCTGCCCTTTCTTGTCCCCGTGGTTGGTGTCTCTTACTTACCATCCTTTCCCCACTCTCCTAGTGTGTCGTGTGTAAAAAAGCCCAAAAAATATAAAACAACAAAAATCCCAAAATAAAAGGGCTCTTTTCAGAGCCACCTTTCTCAGTTTAAAAATAGAACTATCAAATAAACAGTGCAGGCCCTAGCGCATTTTTTAAAATTCCGCAGACAGATAAAGTTTTGGGATGCTGCCCTAGCAAAACAAATGCACTTTTCTCTGGGAGTAAGTGGTGGCTCTGAAAAGAGCATTTTGGTGGTATTTTGTGTGTTTGAAAAACTTGGATTCGTCACCATCTAATGCAAAATAGATGACTATAATTCCAAAAAAGGGAACAATGCATTTTGTACATTTCTAAGAAAAATCTGATTGGCAGCATATGTAAGATGGACTCCATCTCTGCGAAAAATGAATGTGCTATGAAACATAATATTTTCGTTGTGAAAAGAGGACATGCCAACATCTCTTAGGAAGGCACAAACAGACTTATTAACATTGTGCCTCGCTTTCTCCATTTGTGGACCAAATGAAGAAGAATGCAGCCACATTTGTCTTTGAGCAATACGAGAAAAAATGACTTGGGAATTTGGAAACATGTCCATGACCTTCTCAACTCCTTCTTTCCTTGCAAATTGCAAAGCAATTCCAGACACATGTGCTAAACTGTTCCCTCCACAATTAATTATAATTATGTCAGGATGACGCTCTGTCTGTAAAGTAGCACAGAGCGGTATCAAGTCCAGCCACTTCATTCCACGCACTCCATGCCAGTACTCTTCCACATGAGGGAATCCAAGATCTGCAGATACACCACACCGTTTTGCATGCACCCCCACCCAATGTATCCATGAGTCTCCCAAAATCCAGATAATCTGTTTTCGAAAACACACAGCCCTAGCTATCTCTTCTTCTCTCAGGAAAAAGACGTCCAACTAAATCTCTCCTTACACAACAGGCGCACTAAACTTTATTGACCAATCCCTAGCTCCGCTCATTCTCATTTGCAAGCCTCTCCACCCCAGAATGCCCGTATGTAATATGTGCTGCCCGCAGACTACCACCATCTCCGCGAACATGTAGAAGATCTGAACGTGGTGAATGTTCATTTAAATAGTGTTCCCCATTTCCCCTTGAAGGTGGGCTCTGAAAAGAGCCGATTTTTTGGTTTTTTTGCAGATGCCTGACAGACACCTGTTATTTTGTATTTTTTGGGGTTTTTTTCTAATTATTTTACAACTAAAATCTTCATTTAACCTGTTCCAAAGCAACCCTTACATTCCAAAAGAACATGGCCTTTCCCAAAAAAGATAAAGAAACACCATCTGCTTCAAAATAAGCGGCATTACTTGAAACAATATTCTCGTTGTTACAGAAAAACATACCAGCTCTTAGCATGAAATCATGCATGCCTCGATTGATTGCACACCTAGCAATGTTTTGCTGAGGACAAAACACAGAACTGTTGTCCCATATTGCTCTAGGTAGTAATCCAGAAAAAAATATTTTCGCATTTGGAAGGATGTTGATTACTGCTTGAACCAACTGTTCCAAATCTTCCAACAAAGTAGGGGAACTCACGTAGCCCAAATGGAAAGCACCATAGTGTAAAAGTACCACATGGGGACTGTTCATCCTATGCATATCTCTACAAACTTGGAGAATTGCCTCTGCATTGCAGTCAGTCACAGCGCTCCACACCACCTCCACTCCTCTAACCTTGAAATTGTTTGCCACATGCATGCATTGAGAATACTGCTGTAAACCATGGACAAACATATCTCCGAGCACCAACACCCTGACTTTCTGCACCTCTGCCATCTTCACTACACACACTCTCTTTCTACACAAATCAACAACGTCAACATCTGATTGGCTGATCCCTACAGTCCCCTTTCCATGCTGGATTTGCTGGAAAACCCTGTATGGGGCATGCCCTACCTGCGGACAGCCGCGGTGTCTGCGCGGCACGTAACTCTTAGCCAGCCCTTCTACCCTTTCCACATCACTCTCGGTTCCATTCCCTCATTGGATACAGCTAAGCTGTCACACACAACCATCCACCAATCACATCCAAGACCCCTACATCTAACTCCATCATCAGAGTTCCGCACTTGATCACTCTGAATACAAGTCTCATATCATTTGAAAGCACCTACTACAAAAACTACTATACAAGTATCGAAGATTTCTACTTACAGCTCCATGCATATCCACATGCATGATTACAAAGTACAGGTATGCATATTGTATTCAGAGTACATGTACAACTCTTATGATTCCATATGAACAAAGTAATACCACTAAATCTGCATAGCCAATACATACAGGCCAACACTCCAGATTTAAGCGAGCGACTCCCGATTTTTCATTGAAAAATCGCACTATTTTTTACTGTCTACCGAATAACCTATGCATACATGCCAACCCTCCCAATTTACGCGCAAGACTCGATTTTTCATTGAAAGATGTCATAATTTGTTACTGTCTTCCGCCTAAATTAATGCTAATCCCAATGCAATCATATGAGAAAAATAAATGTTCCCGATTGCTGTGGTGAAATTTCCCTCTCAGGTGCTCCCAATTGTTCGCATGTCTAGTTATAATATGAAATTATTCAAATTTCACCCATTTACTATAATGAACTATCACTTCCAAACCTCTCTGCTATCTACAACACAGCTGTAAAAAAACAAGTGAATCTCATGAACTTAAAATTCTACTCATTTGCGTAGCATGTTGAACTAACATACTGTAAATAACATATAAAGGCTGCACATAGTGAAATAAAATGCATTCATACACTATATTCAGATATCAAACAAGAATACTACCACAGAAACATACAAATCAACGTGTACATTAACATCAGTGCTATAAACACACAAAATTACTAACTTCTTCCTTTTACAATTGCAGTGAAGACCACTCTCCTGAAAATCAGCAGCGTCTAAACTACAAACAACATATCCGAAGAAACATGCTCATTCCACAAAAAAAGTAAGTACAATACTACCTTTATATTCTCACTGTTCCTCAAAGACACTGTGTGGTTCATTCATGTAATTTGCGCACCAAAAAGAAAATCGATTTCTGAACCATTCTGCCCACAAATCCCCATTTATTAAACAGAGATTAGCAGGCAGAATGGCACACAAATCCCCATTTTTTTGGAATACAAATAACATACTCAACCCTTGGAATGTTAGCACTACAAAACAAAGAACTGTTTTCATTTTACAGCATTACGTTTACTATTAATGCTTCTCCTCACCACTAGCTCACTTTCTACTCTCATCTGAAATGCAGTGTAGTAACATACAAACATAAGAATAGCCTTCCCAACTCATTGTAACTGCCCAATGCACATTCACACACCACCACATACATCTCCCCCATCAAACTCATACACGCATGCACACAGCAGACAGCACACATACATTGCAAAACAGGCCAACCCATACCTTCTTTTTTTTTCAACAGATCCCAAAGAGTGCCTACCAAAAAGGAAGTCCGTAGAAAGCAACACAGAAATAGAGCAAATGAAAATAAAAGTGTCCAAAATCCAGAGTTTGTACAAAACGTTCAAACAAAACAGCTAATGCAGTCATTTAGCGAAACAAAAGAAGCTTCTAGTACAGAAACTGTGCCTCCTCTATCAAAATGTAAAACGAAACAGAAAGTGATTAACAAGAATTCAGCTACCACTACTGCTAACACTGCTCCTATTAATCTAGATGTAGTAGCAAGTAACCATACCAAAAAAAGTATTTTAGCAAAAATGATCCGCAACAGAATCCTTCAGAATCTTATAAAAACAGGAGCAAAATCATGCACAACCCTTAAAACCTACCGTAGATCATTACTCCTAGAAGCTCTCGTAGACAGTGCAATCCTTCTCAAAAGGAAGTTATTAATTTTAGTTTTAAACAGGATGAAACCACTAACAAAACTAAGTACTAAACTACAAAAAAACTTCTAGAAAAAAGCAATGTCAACAAAAATAACTTCTTAAATATCTGTGGAGGTGAATGGAGTCACACCAAGACCACAGAACCATATTTTAATGAAGAAGCATACAACCAAAACCAAACAAACACAATTGCCATCCATAGCAGTGGACGAGGTTATGAAAAAATTAATAATACCATCATGGAACAAGAAACACTGCTTACAAAAATATCCCCAGGAAACTCAGAATTACCTCTCCATTTGACTGAACTAGAACATCCAGTATACAAATGCCCATGCACGTCAATGTGTAACATTCCCAACAAATCTTTCAAATATTTACGCCAGTTCCTCAATCAGTATGTGAAAGGTAAAGACAAAATCAAAATAAAAGTGCTGCAAAATATGGATACCTGTCCAGTGCGCAAATACACAGGACTACAAGGACATTCATTAGCCTGCATTTCAGGACCTATTTGCAAAAGCACGTTCCATGATATCAAAATGATATCAACACATCATTCAACTGTAAGAAAACTAGTCTATAAACTGTACTATGCTAAAAGTCCTTCTTTAGAACTAGTCAATTTAAAAACACTCTTCTACATGGTACACCCAAAGACCTACAAGAGGAAATCAACCGTATCCAGAGAAAATATTTTGGAAGTGAAAGCCACTTACAAAATGCAATAGCTTTAGAACAGACTAGCAACAATTCTGCACATGGCAACCTTCACTTACAAAAAAGAAATACTAACATTTAAAAGTACATCCGCTGAAGTACCAAACCATGTGTGTGTGTGTTGCCACAGAACCTTTAACAAAAGTAACACAAAAACTATAGATGTAACATACAAAATAGAAGACAATGAAGATTCCAAATGGTTTGAATTAGCTCTCTACCTTTTAGATATGATATAATATGATAGGTTATTTATAACGCGCTTAATACCCAGGGGTTTCTAAGCGCGGACCTGGGGATATAACCTGTGTTGCTGTGTGTCGTCTTGCTGCCAAGGCAAGCACGTTGCCACTGAGCTATCCTCCCAGAGACAAGGACAAGCAGATAACAAATACGAAATAAGTGAACCCTTAATACGTTGCAGTTACTGCACTACAAAACTTCACAACAACCAAATTCCTTCACGTGTTATCACAAATAACATGGAATTATTTCCACTACCAAAACCCCTGCAACAACTCAATTTGTATGAGAGCATCATAATTCAAACAGTGCACCCATCTCAAGCAATAATACACCTTCAAACAAAAACAGCAAAATTACCTCCCTCTGAATTGGTGAAAGGCATTTGTGGCAAAGTACTTTATTTGCCATTAGATCTGACAGAAAATGTGCACACTCTAGGAGGGCAACGTCCAATAGAGCAATCTTTAATTGTCTTAGTAAATGGTGTACCAACCAAAGACAAAAAATTTTGGCAACAACTCGTGGACTTACATAAAGTTAGAAAAGCCTTGCAATATCTAAAAGACAATAATGAATACTACAAAGAAATAAATATTGAAGAAAACTTAAGGGAAACAACTGAAATAAATCAAGAGTCACCAGAAACTGGTCAATTTCAACTTCTGGATCCTGCTTCAGTATCCAATATTTTAGACCATTATACAATTCCTCCATTGCACTATAATGACAGCATAGATGATGCACTAGAAACGTACCAAATGCGACAAACCAAAGGTTCATCAATGAGCATATAGGAAAAAAGTACAGAAGCACATGCTTTTCCTGTACTATTTCCTAATGGCAAACAAGGAAGGTACGATGATAGACCCACTCAGATAACAACATCAGAATACCGTGCATTACGAATGTATTCTGAAGATCCCAGATTTAGACAAAATGTGGAATACATATTCCACCTACTCTTTGAAAGTGAACTAGCAATTTACGGAGTTACACACATATTGAAATCGGGAACACACTTTCAAAATATGCCAGCTACGCAATTAATACAAAAAGTGCAAGAGAAATATGAGGTTTTACAAACAAGCATTACAATTCTGTTTGCAAACATGCGTGATACGAAAGAATACTGGTTCTGATGTCACAGAGATGTACGTTGTATGATCAGAAACCTTGGACCACCCACTTGGTTTGGTACATTAAGTTGTGCAAAATATGCATGGGAAGATTTACATGATTTCCTACACATATCAAACAAAAACAAAACAAACATAGATACACTAACATCTGGAGAACTTTGCTCTCTAGATCCAGTTAATGTTTCAAGATATTTCCACCATCGTTTCATTGCTATGCTACACTTTATTTGTAATAAAACTGTTCCCCCTCTCAGAGAAGTGCAACACTTCTTTTGGAGAAAAGAATACCAAGCCAGAGGAGCACCACATATCAACATGCTTTTATGGATTAAAGATGCTCCTAAATTTGGTCAGCACAGTGCTGCCACTGTTTTGCAGTTCATCCAAAAGTATGTCACTTGTGAAATCCCTTTACAAACGAGACATAGTGACCTTCATGCGCAAATTGTGCAATTTCAAAGACACAAATGTGGCAAATATTGTTGTCGCAAATACAAAAACAAAGGGAAATACTTCACCAAATGCTGCTTTGGTTTCCCTAGACCAGTTACAGAAACAGGTCAAGTGAACAACCTCATGTCTTCAGTTAGACATAGTGTTAAAGGTAAATCACCTAAAAACACATATTACATAAAAAGAACAGAAGAATAAAAATATATCAATGATTACAATGCAATCATTGCCCTCTTATGGAATGCAAACATAGATGTGCAGTACATTGCAGACAGTTCCACTGCAGTTGCACGATATGTTAGAGCCTACTTAACAAAATCAGAAAAAAACAGAGCTTCAAGACCTCTGGAATGACCTATCATCAGACAAAACACTATCTCAAAAATTGTACAGCCTAGGCATAACAATGCTCTCTCATAGAGAATTTGGCACCTATGAAGCTGCAGATCGTTTAATCGGTACTGCTTTGTATGGAAAATCTGAAAATATAGTATGGCTAAGTCTTGGTCCTGCTAAATCTAGAAAAAGAGTTCTCAAATCATATGAGGACATAGAAACAACAGCCAAAAATGATCTCAACAGCCAAGACATTTTCAAAAACAATTTACTATACAGATACTACCCGAAAAGGAGTACCACTTTGGAAACCATGTGTCTATACCACATAGCTCAAAACATTGCATATAAAAATAATATAAAACCCGATGAAAACAAAGGTAGATATAGAGTAACAGATTGTGATGGCAGCTCAGTGAAACTTACCAAACGAAGCTTAATTAATCATATCAAATTGTCATTAAAAACTCCTCAACAGAAAGAACTATATTACATGTCCCTGCTACAAGAGATACTAGATAACTATGACTGCTATGAAGACGCTTTCAAAGCAAATGAAAGCACTATCACCAATGTGAACTTTGCGCAGTAAAAAACAATGTTGCACAATAAACAGCAACACGAAAAAGAACTCCAGGCCCAACTAGATAAGGACACTTCCGACAGTAGTCAACCTTCTCTAACAGGAAGCCAAGAACCACTGGGACAGCCACTAATAGCAAATGAGGCAGAATTAGCTATGACAGAAGTAGAAAACACCATGGCCCTCATTAGGACCCTGGCGGAGTGGGTTTCCGCCAGCGCTAATCGCGGCGGACCCGTCCGCCGTACTACGAGTTCCCTTAGCGCCATGGAGGTTTTCTCCGCCTGGTTTTACCGGGCGGAGAAAACCATGGCGCTAAGGGACCTCGTTGTTAATTACGCCGCCGTACTTTACGGCGGCGTAATTAACTCCTTCCCCACTCCCATTATACCCTATGGGGCAAGAATGGGAATGGGGAAGGGTAAAATGGGGATTGGGGATTTACCGCTCCGCCAAGGTCGGCATGGGGTGGTAAATCCGCCAACCCCCATGGCGCTATCGGCGGCTTTCCGCCATGCTCCGCGGTGCATTTAGCACCGCGGATTCCGCCTGGGTCGTAATGAGGGCCCATGTGTCACTATGAAGACGGTACAGAAGACAGACTTAACTGTACTACAAGTAAAACTTAACAAAGACCAGCGCAACATTTCTGAAGAAGTAACGAAAGAAATTGCACATAGTGTACAACACGAAAATAAAGAATGTACCTGCCAAAATTATGTACTGAAAGTCAGTGGTGAAGCTGGTTCAGGCAAAACATTCTTAATCAAAATCATCAGCAAGTTCCTTCAACAATTGACAAACAACAAACTGTCAGCTGTTGTAACTGCCCCCACAGGTTTAGCTGCCTACAACATAGGCAGTGTCACTTTACACCGATTACTAGTCCTTCCAGTAGAACACCAAAACACATTAGACTATTACAAACTTTCTACAGAAGCTGCAATGGAACTACGCAGAGAATTAAAACAAATGAAAATGCTACTAATAGATGAGGTGAGCATGGTCTCCAACCTAATGTTGGCTTTGATTCACCTCAGATTGTAAGAAGTACTTAAAACAAAATACGAAGAACTCTTTGGAGGAAAACACATTATTTTTTTCGGAGATCTTCTTCAATTAACACTAGTGAAAGGTGAACCTATTTTTAAAACCTTAGGACACAAACTCTGCCGTAAAACTGTTTGCAGCATAGGAAATGTCAACCTTTGGCAACATTTCCAATACAGAGAATTAACAGAAAACATGTGGCAATCTGCAGACCTCACCTACGCCAACATTTTAAAAAGTATTAGAGTTGGTGTATTATCTCAAGAAGCACAAGCAATATTAGAAACCCGGCGCATCCATGCACTGTATGTCGATAGCTCATGCGCTACTGATGTCATGGAACAATTAGCAGACAAAAATGTCAATTGTATGGCCTTAATGCCAACTATTGCATGCTGTTCCAAATTCAATGAAACAATGTTGAAAAAAGGAATGCAACCCATAATTGAAATTTGCTCCACAGACAAACTGGACGTACATGGTATGACACTACCCATGTCTCAACAAGCCACAACAAGACTAAATACCTTAGAATATTCTATCTCCAGCACAGCTAATATTTTCCTTAAACTGTAGAGTAATGCTTAAACGTAACCTTGACGTTGAGCAAGGACTAGTTAATGGAGCACTGGGTACAGTTGTTGGCTTTCAAACATACCCATGTGACAACATTCAGTTTGTCAATATTCTCTTCGATAAAACTTTCAGAAGTAAAAAGGATAGGACGCTCAACAGCTCGATTTCTTCTCTTCAAAGACATGTATGAACGCAGAGAACAATTTTCTCTAACTCTTGCATATGCAGTCACCATTCATAAATCCGAAGGTCTTACCCTAGACAAAGCATTGATAGATATTGGTAACACAGTCTTTAAAGAAGGCATGAGCTACATAGCACTATCACGCTTATGTACACTTGACGGTCTATTTCTAATCAACTTTGATGCAAGTAAAGTAAACGCTGATATTCCTTGCATTTTAGAATAGAATAGACTATGTTCACTATACACCCACCACCTAAAATCATATCCTGTTCCACAAAAGGAAAACGTATTAAAAGAAAACTAATTCGAACTGAAATGCAACATTATCTGACTGCAAATCTTCCAAGGAGAGTAAAAGAAGCTAATACTTCATCAATTACCACAACCAAAGAAGAACCTATTAGTCAAAGTAACTCAGGTACTTCTTCAAAAAAGCAACACACACTCCGAAAAAATGACTTGGACACAGAACTATCCAGTCCATTCAAATTTTCAAATGTAACTGGTGTAAGTTGCTACTCAAATGTAGCAATGAATATTCTATTTCAATTGCCACCAATTGTTGACAACATTTACTTACACAGTACAGACCAATTGTGTTTGCAAATGTTAGTCCTTCATAGAAACCAACAAACAATCCTGACAACACGTATAGTGTTCACAGAATAAGACAAGAATTGGACTACTATGCTGGAATGGTGAAATTCACTATAAACTCATAAGAAGATCCACACAAATTTCTAATGTACTTACTACAAGTACTGGAAAACGAAAACATACCTATAAATGAAATCTTCCATATTTCATACATGTGGAAACATACATGCACTATCTGCAACTATGTGACACAGGAACAAATCCCTAATGACCGCTTTGTGTATGTATCCATACCTAATTGTGAATCCATTCCATTTCAGCAACTTGTACAAAATGCATACCATGGCAGATTATGTACTACCTGCAATTCAGATAATCGCTCCACCTTACTAATACAAACACATAGGGCCTCATTAGTACCCAGGCGGAAAACCATGGTGCTAATAGCACCATGGTCCATGCTGGTAACTTACCGACTCCGCCATGGAGAAAGGGGGTACCGTGCTTAGCACCAAGGTCCCTTTGCGGGTCCCTACTTTAACGGCTGGTGTAGACCAGCCGTTAAGTTCGGGTCCTGCAAAGGGACCTCGTAATCAGGCTCTAATGGGTTACCGGCAACGCAGCCTTTTACGGCGCCGTTAACCCATTAGCTCCAGGGTTGTAATGAGGCCCATAGTAACTACGTAATACTAATGCTTCTACGTTACAATGCAGATGGTACCAAAAACAACTGCATGCTGACTGGATTCACACACGGTCAAGTATCACTTGGTAAGAAAACCTTCACAACAATAGGTATAATCTACCACGCCGGAGCCACAACCAATGCAGGTCACTACACTGCATATATTAAAAACAAATGTGGATGGTTCGAATGTAATGATAGTACCATTACTCTAACACAGAGATTACCAGCATATCTTACAAACGCTTATTTAATGTTCTTAAAACCAAAATTTAATAACTAATCTGTACTTCAACATTAACAAAAATGCAATTAAAAAGCTATAAACAGTTAGAATATGCCAACAGACATCTAACTGGCCCAAGATTCTATAACAACCAAACAGATAAATGAATACCACTAAATTGTATAAAAAAATAGACAGAATGCGCCAACAGGTATCTAACAGCTTCAGAAATCTGTAACAAGCCAACAGATAGAACATTAAGCAGAAACAACAAGTGAACACTCGAAGGAAAGAAACAAATAGACTGTAGCATAACAAAAAAAGTTTTTTTTAATCCAACAAGGATTTTCTTTCCCCACAGCCCCAATGATTTGAAAAACAAACACAGAAACTGAGGGTGAAGCAGTCAGTCTGCTACAGTCGTGTGCTATAGTCGGGTGCATCTTTTTTCCTTGAGGAGCTGCAGTGACGTGGTCCAGACTGTTAAAGACAATGGGCCTCATTACATGGTAGGCGGTGGACCAAGGTGCTATTAGCACCTTGGTCCATGCCGGTAAAATACCGGCACCGCCTTGGAGGAAAGGGGAATTACCGCCCTATTCCAAGGTTGGCGGGGTGGTAATTCCCCCTTCCCCCATTGCCCTTCCCCATTCCCATTTTTGACCAATAGGGCATAATGGGGATGGGGAAGGTGCTAATTACGGTACCGCAAATTGCGGTACCGTAATTAGCACCCTGGTCCCTTTGCGGGTTGGTTTTTAACGCCTGCTAAAAAGCAGGCGTTAAAGTACCAACCCGCAAAGGGACCTCGTAGTAAGGCGGTAAGTGTTAACGGTCACTGGTGCCATTACCGGTGACCGTTAACCCTTACCGCCTTCCGTGTAATGAGGCCCACTGTGTCTTTAACAAAGGAGGCGTGCCTATATAATTCCGGAAGCAGCACGGAGAGTGAACACTGAAAGGAAAGAAACAAATAGACTGTAGCATAACAAAAAAAGTTTTTTTTAATCCGACAAGGATTTTCTTTCCCCACAGCCCCAATGATTTGAAAAACAAACACAGAAACTGAGGATGAAGCAGAGTCAGTATGGTACAGTCGTGTGCTACGGTCGGGTGTATCTTTTTTCCTTGAGGAGCTGCAGCGACGTGGTCCAGACTGCTAAAGACACTGGGCCTCATTATGACCCAGGCGTTCAGGGGTTAATGGCGCCGTAAAAAACTGAGGCACCATTAACCCCTTAATGCCTTAGGTCCCTTTGCGGCTCCCGACCTGAACGGCTGGTCTGGACCAGCCGTTAAAGTAGGGACCCGCAAAGGGACCTTGATGGCAATTACAGTACCACAATTTGCGGTACCGTAATTGCCGCCTTCCCCATTCCCATTGAGCCCTATGGGGCAAGAATGGGAATGGGGAAGGGCCATGGGGAAAGGGGGAATTACCGCCCCGCCAACCTTGGAATGGGGTGCTAATTCCCCCTTTCTCCATGGCGGACTCCGGCATGGACCATGGTGCTAATAGCACCATGGTTTAGCACCGGAGTCCTAATGAGGGCCACTGTGTCTTTAACAAAGGAGGTGTGCCTATATAATTCCGGAAGCAGCGTGGCGCAGAGTCGTGAAGCAGAGTCAGTCTGCTACAGTCCCCTACGGGCCCTGTGCCCTCTGCATAATACTCTCGGTCTGCTTGCCTGCCTCAGATGACCGCAAACTCGGGACCCCAGACAAGAAGGAAGACGCTACAGCATCGTCGAATGTTAAATCCTTGGAATTCCTTGAAAGCTGCAACCGGCACCATGCCGGCAAAGTTAAACGAGCGAGTAGAGGCGGTACCCGTCTCGGAAGGGGGACTTGTGAAGCCAGTTAGCTCTCCTTCTCCCTCTCCCTCTGACTCAATGTTGTCAATGACTACCGAAATAAACAACAAAAATCTTCAATTCTTGTTGAGCACGATACAAATTCGGCCGTACTGAACAGGACTGGTGAGGGAGGAGAAAGTGTGTGTGAAGCTAACATAATGCCTCCTCCAGCTTCCCCGGTCCTGTGTGTCAGTGAGCTTCTATCGTTAAAATACTTGTCCTCCTTTAAATTGAACCAGCCATCACCACCTGAGCCTGAGCAGAGTGCAAATGCCCAAGAAAAAACTATTACGCAAACGCATGTTTTGGCAACAAGTCCTGAGGTTTTTTATTCCCCTTTTGACTTGACTGATGTGGAGATGATTGAAGACGTAAACACAAGTGTAAATACCACAAATGTGCTCGTCTATTCATCGGACCAACTACACGAATTATCCTGCCACTCGCCATCCAAGACATGATCCAGAGCGATCTCACACGCCCGTTAGTTGCCTCGGGTGTGTCAATCGACAGATCTACCAATGATGGCAATTTAAACATGGCTGAAAACACGAGGGAATGCAGTGGCCAATGTTTAATGCCGGGGTTAACTACAAATCAAACTATGCCTTTGACAACGTTAGAGCAAAGAAATATGATCAATGATACATTTCAACGGGGGGCAATTATCAATGGGCCCTCAACTCACAAACTGCCAAGTCTGACTGATGCCACCTCGTGCCCTGCAAATGAACATTTGAGGTTTCTAAACCAACAACCTCTGGATACGGAAGTACATCTGGAGGGAAACAAGGTTTTTGCTAACTTACTGCATGGCGAGATGTCCACAATGCTTAAAGTGCCCAATGCTGTCGCTTATGCTGCCAAAAAGGATAACGTGGGCCACTTCAAATAAGGATCTGAAATGCGTTTGATGGCACAATTAGACGCGGATTATGCTACTGCCAAGAAAAAATTGATAGCGTATCGCGAACAAAGACAATCAAATAGACAATCTCCAATGCCGCTGCCAAAATTATCTGAACAACACGAATTGGTCTCACATGTAAAACGATCTAGGTGCGACCAAATTCTATCGGCAGGGGCCGACTTGGTCAGACAGCGACCTGATAAATCTGTCTGTGCCCTCACCACAGTACACAATAAAACTCAGAGTTCGAACTTTTTGAATAACTTGCCTGAGTGTTCACAACCAAATAACTATGCATCAACAAGTACACCGAGAGACCGGCCAGTACAAACAAAAAAACAACTGCCAGACAAACCCACAAATATACATTTGAGTGACCAACCTCCAACGTTCGAGGACACAAGGATGAGTTCACATTCTCGTTCTGATGGAACTTCTACTTCAACGCAAAGACTTTCGGCAGCAGCAGCAACCCAGCTTTATAACAACGTGCTTGCAGCATCTTCAATAGCGATGATCCCTTTCACAAAACTTTATGAATCTATCCACGATGTTCTTAAAGACTAGACAGCTCTAATATCGTCTTTATACGAAAAAATGGAGAAAGTAGAAAATGTCAACAACTTTCTTACAAATCAGATCTCCAGAGAGGCAGACCTCACCGTACACTGGCAAGAGCGCTTGACTGATCTAGCAGCACGACATCATTGTTAAAACCACACCTTGTCGGAAGGCCTATTGGATGCCCTAAAATGGATGCGCCATAATGCCGAAGTGGCCACATGCAATCCTGTGTTGCCGCAAACCAATGTTAATAAGACGACAGGACGTCCAACAACTACGACAACAATTGAAACACCCTCCTGGGGTTTGCCCCATTGTTCATCTACGGCCAATGCAAGAGGAAAACATAGTGGGCCAGCATCTTCTGTTGTGACTCAATGTGGACAAACTGATGTAGTAAAACAAAATCTTGCTCTGCCGATGATACCGCCATGTCCGGTACAGAGAAAAGTCATTTCCAACAATGTCAACCAAATTTCTCTAACGGAGAATTCCAACAAGGCCTCAAATCAAAAAGAAGCAACCAGAGATGTACAACGGTCTGTAGAGAAATCATCAACTGAGAAGATTCAGCCAGTCGCGGAACAGGTGTCCTGGTGCCTGACAAATTCGTTTGGCATCTTCGAGGGCACTGCAAAATCAATAACTACTGCCCAGAAAGATGCATCAGTTGCTAATTCACATCCAACAAAGTGCCCTTCCATCAAAAATGTGCACGAGGCCAATCAACCTCGATTAACAAAAGGCAAAACCAAAGTAAAAAAGTTTATTAGAAATCTAACTTTTCCGAAGCATTTGGGACTGTTCAAGCGAGCGGAAATATCAAAAGTAGTCGAGGGGAAAAATCAACGTTCCCACAGCCGAAAGTGATGCACCCAAATGTCATCCAGCCCCTACAACAAATAAAAGGAGAAGACTGGAGTCTGACATCAGTAGTGTAGATAGCTCCGTAATTGGATCTGAAATAGATCTATGCGATTTATCCACATATTCGGACCAAGGAGAATCTTTGAGGGCCTTGAAATGATGGAACACGAACATTCACTCCATAATCCAAAATCACTTCCTAGAACAACGAAAGTGATGACTAATCAACGGCCCAACACTTCCGCTCTTAATCTCCATGATGGAAAGGTAAATAAAAGATCTCAAGAGCAACTCGATCAACACATCGATCATTCATCAAGACGGAATCCAAAATGCACTTTAACCCAAAAGAGCAAAAAAGTACATTACTCTTCAAGGGTAAAATACAATCATACATCTTTCCCATCAACTCAAATTGGGAAATTACGCCTTCAAAACATTCAAAATTATGACAATGATGTTAACCTAAATCGCAATAACGTCATGAGGCTATTCAAATGTATCCCCTCCTTACGCACTATTGAGTCAGAGGACATTAAGATTGTGGAATACCCAATGGATCTTACAGCTGATCAAGTCTTATTGCATATTGCATCTGCATCAGTTCGAAGCACAATTATGAGAGCTTCTGAAGAACTACTTGCTTTTGGCTTCGATATCACGACAGAACCACCGGAGCAGACAGTATGCCAATAGCTGCACTCCAACGCTCTCAGATGAGAAAGATGACATCCTGAGTCGCAATGACCTGAGGAAATCGCTTGCAGGGTTTTTTCTAGGGTAGTTCAAATTACTCAAAATGGCCGCAAGCCTGCATGGGTAAACCACAAACCAAGTTTCCACAAAATGAGGCAATAGCAATGATCCGTAGTGCGTGAATCCTGGTGCAAGTTCCTATCTTGGAACACAAGAGGGTTCACGCATCTTTTCAATGACTTTGACATCGACTTACAAAGGGTCATTGTAATTTGCCTACAAGAAACATGACTTGGTGATGCACCGTCAAGAGATGGCTTTGTAACCCACTTGAACCCAGCAGTGAAGAATCCCCAGGGTCGACCCTATTCGGGCCTCTTAATGCTGATAAAAATAAATATTTGGTGGAAGACATTGGAAACTTTCAATCCTATCCAGGGAATCGCCATGCAATCATCACATACAAAAGTAGAAGAGCACCAACATTTGCTGATTATTAATGGATATTGGAATCCTCACAAAATCAGCACCACTCACCTTATAGATAATGCCTTAATAACATACAGAAACGTATCTTTAATTTGTTGTGGCGAATTAAATTGCACCTGGTTTAGGTTTGACTCAGATCGAAAGATAAATGTACCTTTAAATGAGAATGATATCTCTAGTCGTAGTCAGGCCTGGATGATGGCACTAACAAATCGTAATTGCCATATGGTAAACGGAAAGGCTAAAGGCGATGAACCACCGGTTTCCACCTGGCACCGTGCTGATTCACACAGCATTTTAGACTACTTTTGGGTATCACAAAACATGGCTGAAAAGTTGATTAAGTTGAATGTCCACAAAATGGTTAAGAGTGATCAACACCTTTTGCGACTCTCCTGTATGATGGAGTGGGCAAATTCGGATGGGCAATAT
The DNA here is from genome assembly GCF_040938575.1 of Ambystoma mexicanum. Taxonomy (NCBI): domain Eukaryota; kingdom Metazoa; phylum Chordata; class Amphibia; order Caudata; family Ambystomatidae; genus Ambystoma; species Ambystoma mexicanum. The sequence continues at coordinate 359,570,151 of NC_090928.1, forward strand.
GAAATACTGATAACAGTAAATGCTGAGGGAAATCGGCTGCGAATCAATGGACCTCAACTTCAAACATTAAGCGAGCAGCTATTCAAACTTCATGAAGACCAGCAAGTTAATTATGCCCCGTTAGTGAGCCAACTTAAGACCTCAATGGTCGTGGCTCGGTCAATGGGAATTTCTCACAAGCATATGTCAAGCACAATCATCTCAGTGCAAAAGAAATCCATGCAGCGCGATGTAAGACGTCTGAAAAAGAATGTTGGTCTTATCAAGACGCCCGATGAGTTAAGAAAGGAAATCAAACAAAGGCGACAGACGTACAGAAATTGGTTAAAATCCCATAAAATTATCATTCAACAAAACAGTGCAGAAGAAATGATGAAAATGTTGGTGATCAAAAATACCAGACAAATATGGACAATCCTGAATACGGGAAATTCTCGATGCCCGGCCATCATTTCAAATGAAATAAACAGTGAGAAATGGGAGGACCACTTTTCCGAAATCTATCAGAAACCACAAAATGAACAGAGTGGTCAAACAAGGTGTGCTGACATAATCTGGAAGGTGAATAACTCTGCAACTGACATAGAGAAAGCGATCATGACTCTAAAGAATTTGCACGCTGCCGGACCAGATATGATCACTAACGTGATGTTGAAAAAATACGCCCAACAATGGGCAGTATTGATCGAAGTCCTGTTTAAGACGATTTCCATTATTAAGCAAATTCCAGACTCGTGGCTGGAGGCAATAGTAGTCCCAATATTTAAGAAGGGCAATCGGGCGGATCCGATCAACTATCACCCGATTGCCCTTCTTGACACGATTGGAAAAATCTTGGGCTCCTTTCTCCAACAAAAATTGGCTGAATGGGCATCTAAGGCAAAGATCGCGGACATTCGTCAAACTGGCTTCACTTCAGGAGTAGGTGTTGAAGTAAACCTGCTCATCTTAAATATCTTGAAGTTGGAAACACTAAAGGCAAAGAAGAAACTGTACCTGGCCTTTATTGACATGCGTCAAGCCTTTGACAAAATCAACCGTGGTTTGCTTTGGAAGAAACTGTTGAACTGGAACTGCCCACAATCCATATTGGAACCGGTACAAGCACTCCATACCGGCACATCAATTCACGTTCGTATAAACAACCAAGGCGACCTGTCAAACAAAATCCTAACACACAGAGGTGTGAAACAAGGATGCCCTATGGCAGCGGAGCTATTCAAGCTCTTTATCTCAGATGTGCCGGAGCACCTGGACCAGGTTCATTGTTTTTCCCCTAAACTTACCACTACTCAAATCAAGTGTATAACATATGCGGACGATCTTGTTTTGATCGACCCTACACCAATCGGTTTACAACGGCTATTGCAGAATCTCCACAAATATCTAAAATCCAATGATTTGGAACTGACATTGAAAAAACTAAAATAATGACTATTGGTCCCTCAGGGTCCTGGAAGGACATAGCCTTCAAATGGACAATTGATAACAACACCTTGATGCCAGTAAACTCCATTCGTTATCTTGGAGTTATGTTTAATAATTCTCTAAATGAGCATCATTGGAGGCAGGACTTAGTTGCCCGGATGACACAGTTTGGAATTCAGGGAGCCAAGATCAATGGCGAGTACGGGAAATTTAGCTTATCACCCATATTCTACTCGCAAAAAGTAATACCAGCAATCACGTTCAGCGCCGAAGCCGGTTGGAACTTGGATCCACAAATATGGCACAATCTAGAAGCGATATTTTGGAGGTGTGTGCTGAGACTACCAAGCTACGTCTCTGTAACAGCGATCCGTTATGAACTATCACTGAACTCCTTATATTCAGTGGTAATTTGGAAATCATTAACTGCCTGGCACAAAATGTGCGTATTACCTGCAATACCTGCATATAAAATCTTTGCCACAAAACCAGATGAATCCAGTAATAATCTGCTAGTTGAGTGGAAATCATCCCTGGCAAATCACCTAAAAAAGGCAGATATAAAATTCGACGACTTGATTAACTTTCCGCAGCTGGTCAAAAAGAAATTCGAAGCCTGGTCTTGGATTTCTAACTCTGAACAATGGGACAAATTGAAATCAACATTGAAAGCCGAAACGTGTTTTCACAGACTGAACAAACCATGTAGATATTTATTAAAGTGTCCTGCACGCTATTATCGAGAACAATTTTTGAGGTTCCGTTTAAATGCCATGAAAACCAAGAAATGATGTGGCAACGAAAGAACAAAGATATATCAGACAATATCTGTCAATATTGTTTGTGTGACATTGAATCGCTACATCATTTGGTCATAGTATGCCCAGGGCTGAGTAACCAGCGATCGTGCCACCTTGGATCGTATGCACCCCAGGACAATGATATGGCAAACTGGTGGGGACGTGTGATCGCAGGGCACAACATAAACCTAACCTGTGCCGGAGTAAATTATTTAGACTCATTTTTGAAGAAAGGGGTCACAAGTAACAACTGACAGTGAAGCCAATCGAATTACCCTTGCCCATGTATTTGTTTAGTCTGTTTTATCAATTATTCTGTGCTTCTTTGGTTCTTTGTATCCTTCAATTGTCTATGGTCATCGAGAACAATGTGGATGTCACGTAATATGTGACAATCGACCTATCTATTCTGTTTATGTTGTTCAGATGTGAAGTATCTTCTGTAACAAAAGTTGTGCTTGATCAACTGTTTAGTTGTGATTGCTAGACTGAAGTTTCAATAATAAATAAAAAGAAACTGAGCAAAAAGCACAGTACACTGGTTTGTTAACCAAATATGAGGGTCCAAAAAAAAGCTGAAATGTCTATTATGCAATATAATACATCTTTATAGAATGCATACACTAACATGCTCTTTTCTTTTATCACAGAAATTGAAAAAGAATATTTCATCCATATTACTTTTCGTACCGCGAAAGGGGCGCGCTTATGCCCCGGAAAGCATTCCAAGCGAGAAGGGTGACGAGAGCGGGGCCGCCGCTGTGTGCCGTGTCTGCATAGGGCCGAACTCGGAGAGCAGGGAGCGGATGCTGTTCAGCTTGTTCATCGCGGATGCCAAGCAGGCGACAGTGGCCTTTATCCCTTGGCCGGTAGACTATGGTGGGCGCGGTGGTGGCATGACATCCACTGTATGCAGTCGCTGACCGCATTTCATGCAAGCTTTTGTATGTGGTCGGTCTGGAAAGCACTCCATTCTGCACGATTCAATACCTGCCATGTGAGTGATGTGAATTAGTTGCACGAGCCGGTCAGCTGCCTGTCCCCACCACAAACGCAAAACAGATACAAAGGAAAAACTCCACAGTCCCCACCATCCCCCCCCTTTGTCTCTCAACTCCGCCACTTGGCACTACACTCTCCTCTGCCTCTGCAGTAACACTGCACTTGCCCAGCACCTTTCCCTTCCACAGCCTCAGCACTTCCCACCATGACTACCTGTAACTGTGCTGCACTCCACACCACCTACCACCTTTCCCATATCAGCTTCACTCCAACCCACCCTGCACCCCCTCCACCTACCACCATTCCTGTATCAGCTTCATTGTAACCCACCCTGCACCTACCACCATTCCCATTTCAGCTTCATAGTAGCCCACCCTGCACCTACCACCATTCCCATATCAGCTTCATTGTCGAGCTCTTCGCTCATCTGCCTTCAACGACCTCAGTGTCAGTCGCTTTTCCAAGCAACGAGGTGGTGGCAGATTACTCTCTTCGGCTGGGGCCTCTCTCTGGAACAGCCTTCCTGCCTCCCTGAAACTCGAGGAGAACCATCTCCGGTTCTAGAAGCACCTCAAAACCTTCCTCTTTGCCTCGGTTTTCTCTCCCCCTCTTTCACAAAGGAGGTGTGCCTATATAATTCCGGGAGCAGCGTGGCGCAGAGTCGTGAAGCAGAGTCAGTCTGCTACAGTCCCCTACGGGCCCTGTGCCCTCTGCATAATACTCTCGGTCTGCTTGCCTGCCTCAGATGACCGCAAACTCGGGACCCCAGACAAGAAGGAAGATGCTACAGCATTGTAGAATGTTAAATCCTTGGAATTCCTTGAAAGCTGCACCCGGCACCATGCCGGCAAAGTTAAACGAGCGAGTAGAGGCGGTACCCGTCTCGGAAGGGGGACTTGTGAAGCCAGTTAGCTCTCCTTCTCCCTCTCCCTCTCCCTCTGACTCAATGTTGTCAATGACTACCGAAATAAACAACAAACAATCTTCAATTCTTGTTGAGCACGATACAAATTCGGCCGTACTGAACGAGACCGGTGAGGGAGGAGAAAGTGTGTGTGAAGCTAACATAATGCCTCCTCCAGCTTCCCCGGTCCTGTGTGTCAGTGAGCTTCTATCGTTAAAATACTTGTCCTCCTTTAAATTGAACCAGCCATCACCACCTGAGCCTGAGCAGAGTGCAAATGCCCAAGAAAAAACGATTACGCAAACGCGTGTTTTGGCAACAAGTCCTGAGGTTTTTTGTTCCCCTTTGGACTTGACTGATGTGGAGATGATTGAAGACGTAAACACAAGTGTAAATACCACAAATGTGCTCGTCTATTCATCGGACCAACTACACGAATTATCCTGCCACTCGCCATCCAAGACGTGATCCAGAGCGATCTCACACGCCCGTTAGTTGCCTCGGGTGTGTCAATCGACAGATCTACCAATGATGACAATTTAAACATGGCTGAAAACACGAGGGAATGCAGTGGCCCATGTTTAATGCCGGGGTTAACTACAAATCAAACTATGCCTTTGACAACGTTAGAGCAAAGAAATATGATCAATGATACATTTCAACGGTGGGCAATTATCAATGGGCCCTCAACTCACAAACTGCCAAGTCTGACTGATGCCACCTCGTGCCCTGCAAATGAACATTTGAGGTTTCTAAACCAACAACCTCTGGATACGGAAGTACATCTGGAGGGAAACAAGGTTTTTGCTAACTTACTGCATGGCGAGATGTCCACAATGCTTAAAGTGCCCAATGCTGTCGCTTATGCTGCCAAAAAGGATAACGTGGGCCACTTCAAATAAGGATGTGAAATGCGTTTGATGGCACAATTAGACGCAGATTATGCTACTGCCAAGAAAAAATTGATAGCGTACCGCGAACAAAGACAATCAAATAGACAATCTCCAATGCCGCTGCCAAAATTATCTGAACACCACGAATTGGTCTCACATGTAAAACGATCTAGGTGCGACCAAATTCTATCGGCAGGGGCCGACTTGGTCAGACAGCGACCTGATAAATCTGTCTGTGCCCTCACCACAGTACACAATAAAACTCAGAGTTCGAACTTTTTGAATAACTTGCCTGAGTGTTCACAACCAAATAACTATGCATCAACAAGTACACCGAGAGACCGGCCAGTACAAACAAAAAAACAACTGCCAGACAAACCCACAAATATACATTTGAGTGACCAACCTCCAACGTTCGAGGACACAATGATGAGTTCACATTCTCGTTCTGATGGCTCTTCTACTTCAACGCAAAGACTTTCCGCAGCAGCAGCAACCCAGCTTTATAACAACGTGCTTGCAGCATCTTCAATAGCGATGATCCCTTTCACAAAACTTTATGAATCTATCCACGATGTTCTTAAAGACCAGACAGCTCTAATATCGTCTTTATCCGAAAAAATGGAGAAAGTAGGAAATGTCAACAACTTTCTTACAAATCAGATCTACAGAGAGGCAGACCTCACCGTACACTGGCAAGAGCGCTTGACTGATCTAGCAGCACGACATCATTGTTAAAACGACACCTTGTCGGAAGGCCTATTGGATGCCCTAAAATGGATGCGCCATAATGCCGAAGTGGCCACATGCAATCCTGTGTTGCCGCAAACCAATGTTAATAAGACGACAGGACGTCCAACAACTACGACAACAATTGAAACACCCTCCTGGGGTTTGCCCCATTGTTCATCTGCGGCCAATGCAAGAGGAAAACATAGTGGGCCAGCATCTTCTGTTGTGACTCAATGTGGACAAACTGATGTAGTAAAACAAAATCCTGCTCTGCCGATGATACCGCCATGTCCGGTACAGAGAAAAGTCATTTCCAACAATGTCAACCAAATTTCTCTAACAGAGAATTCCAACAAGGCCTCAAATCAAAAAGAAGCAACCAGAGATGTACAACGGTCTGTAGAGAAATCATCAACTGAGAAGATTCAGCCAGTCGCGGAACAGGTGTCCTGGTGCCTGACAAATTCGTTTGGCATCTTCGAGGGCACTGCAAAATCAATAACTACTGCCCAGAAAGATGCATCAGTTGCTAATTCACATCCAACAAAGTGCCCTTCCATCAAAAATGTGCACGAGGCCAAACAACCTCGATTAACAAAAGGCAAAACCAAAGTAAAAAAGTTTATTAGAAATCTAACTTCTCCGAAGCATTTGGGACTGTTCAAGCGAGCGGAAATATCAAAAGTAGTCGAGGGGAAAAATCAACGTTCCCACAGCCGAAAGTGATGCACCCAAATGTCATCCAGCCCCTACAACAAATAAAAGGAGAAGACTGGAGTCTGACATCAGTAGTGTAGATAGCTCCGTAATTGGATCTGAAATAGATCTATGCGATTTATCCACATATTCGGACCAAGGAGAATCTTTGAGGGCCTTGAAATGATGGAACACGAACATTCACTCCATAATCCAAAATCACTTCCTAGAACAACGAAAGTGATGACTAATCAACGGCCCAACACTTCCGCTCTTAATCTCCATGATGGAAAGGTAAATAAAAGATCTCAAGAGCAACTCGATCAACACATCGATCATTCATCAAGACGGAATCCAAAATGCACTTTAACCCAAAAGAGCAAAAAAGTACATTACTCTTCAAGGGTAAAATACAATCATACATCTTTCCCATCAACTCAAATTGGGAAATTACGCCTTCAAAACATTCAAAATTATGACAATGATGTTAACCTAAATCGCAATAACGTCATGAGGCTATTCAAATGTATCCCCTCCTTACGCACTATTGAGTCAGAGGACATTAAGATTGTGGAATACCCAACGGATCTTACAGCTGATCAAGTCTTATTGCATATTGCATCTGCTTCAGTTCGAAGCACAATTATGAGAGCTTCTGAAGAACTACTTGCTTTTGGCTTCGATATCACGACAGAACCACCGGAGCAGACAGTGTGCCAATAGCTGCACTCCAACGCTCTCAGATGAGAAAGATGACATCCTGAGTCGCAATGACCTGAGGAAATCGCTTGCAGGGTTTTTTCTAGGGTAGTTCAAATTACTCAAAATGGCCGCAAGCCTGCATGGGTAAACCACAAACCAAGTTTCCACAAAATGAGGCAATAGCAATGATCCGTAGTGCGTGAATCCTGGTGCAAGTTCCTATCTTGGAACACAAGAGGGTTCACGCATCTTTTCAATGACTTTGACATCGACTTACAAAGGGTCATTGTAATTTGCCTACAAGAAACATGACTTGGTGATGCACCGTCAAGAGATGGCTTTGTAACCCACTTGAACCCAGCAGTGAAGAATCCCCAGGGTCGACCCTATTCGGGCCTCTTAATGCTGATAAAAATAAATATTTGGTGGAAGACATTGGAAACTTTCAATCCTATCCAGGGAATCGCCATGCAATCATCACATACAAAAGTAGAAGAGCACCAACATTTGCTGATTATTAATGGATATTGGAATCCTCACAAAATCAGCACCACTCACCTTATAGATAATGCCTTAATAACATACAGAAACGTATCTTTAATTTGTTGTGGCGAATTAAATTGCACCTGGTTTAGGTTTGACTCAGATCGAAAGATAAATGTACCTTTAAATGAGAATGATATCTCTAGTCGTAGTCAGGCCTGGATAATGGCACTAACAAATCGTAATTGCCATATGGTAAACGGAAAGGCTAAAGGCGATGAACCACCGGTTTCCACCTGGCACCGTGCTGATTCACACAGCATTTTAGACTACTTTTGGGTATCACAAAACATGGCTGAAAAGTTGATTAAGTTGAATGTCCACAAAATGGTTAAGAGTGATCAACACCTTTTGCGACTCTCCTGTATGATGGAGTGGGCAAATTCGGATGGGCAATATGAAATACTGATAACAGTAAATGCTGAGGGAAATCGGCTGCGAATCAATGGACCTCAACTTCAAACATTAAGCGAGCAGCTATTCAAACTTCATGAAGACCAGCAAGTTAGTTATGCCCCGTTAGTGAGCCAACTTAAGACCTCAATGGTCGTGGCTCGGTCAATGGGAATTTCTCACAAGCATATGTCAAGCACAATCATCTCAGTGCAAAAGAAATCCATGCAGCGCGATGTAAGACGTCTGAAAAAGAATGTTGGTCTTATCAAGACGCCCGATGAGTTAAGAAAGGAAATCAAACAAAGGCGACAGACGTACAGAAATTGGTTAAAATCCCATAAAATTATCATTCAACAAAACAGTGCAGAAGAAATGATGAAAATGTTGGTGATCAAAAATACCAGACAAATATGGACAATCCTGAATACGGGAAATTCTCGATGCCCGGCCATCATTTCAAATGAAATAAACAGTGAGAAATGGGAGGACCACTTTTCCGAAATCTATCAGAAACCACAAAATGAACAGAGTGGTCAAACAAGGTGTGCTGACATAATCTGGAAGGTGAATAGCTCTGCAACTGACATAGAGAAAGCGATCATGACTCTAAAGAATTTGCACGCTGCCGGACCAGATATGATCACTAACGTGATGTTGAAAAAATACGCCCAACAATGGGCAGTATTGATCGAAGTCCTGTTTAAGACGATTTCCATTATTAAGCAAATTCCAGACTCGTGGCTGGAGGCAATAGTAGTCCCAATATTTAAGAAGGGCAATCGGGCGGATCCGATCAACTATCACCCGATTGCCCTTCTTGACACGATTGGAAAAATCTTGGGCTCCTTTCTCCAACAAAAATTGGCTGAATGGGCATCTAAGGCAAAGATCGCGGACATTCGTCAAACTGGCTTCACTTCAGGAGTAGGTGTTGAAGTAAACCTGCTCATCTTAAATATCTTGAAGTTGGAAACACTAAAGGCAAAGAAGAAACTGTACCTGGCCTTTATTGACATGCGTCAAGCCTTTGACAAAATCAACCGTGGTTTGCTTTGGAAGAAACTGTTGAACTGGAACTGCCCACAATCCATATTGGAACCGGTACAAGCACTCCATACCGGCACATCAATTCACGTTCGTATAAACAACCAAGGCGACCTGTCAAACAAAATCCTAACACACAGAGGTGTGAAACAAGGATGCCCTATGGCAGCGGAGCTATTCAAGCTCTTTATCTCAGATGTGCCGGAGCACCTGGACCAGGTTCATTGTTTTTCCCCTAAACTTACCACTACTCAAATCAAGTGTATAACATATGCGGACGATCTTGTTTTGATCGACCCTACACCAATCGGTTTACAACGGCTATTGCAGAATCTCCACAAATATCTAAAATCCAATGATTTGGAACTGACATTGAAAAAACTAAAATAATGACTATTGGTCCCTCAGGGTCCTGGAAGGACATAGCCTTCAAATGGACAATTGATAACAACACCTTGATGCCAGTAAACTCCATTCGTTATCTTGGAGTTATGTTTAATAATTCTCTAAATGAGCATCATTGGAGGCAGGACTTAGTTGCCCGGATGACACAGTTTGGAATTCAGGGAGCCAAGATGAATGGCGAGTACGGGAAATTTAGCTTATCACCCATATTCTACTCGCAAAAAGTAATACCAGCAATCACGTTCAGCGCCGAAGCCGGTTGGAACTTGGATCCACAAATATGGCACAATCTAGAAGCGATATTTTGGAGGTGTGTGCTGAGACTACCAAGCTACGTCTCTGTAACAGCGATCCGTTATGAACTATCACTGAACTCCTTATATTCAGTGGTAATTTGGAAATCATTAACTGCCTGGCGCAAAATGTGCGTATTACCTGCAATACCTGCATATAAAATCTTTGCTACAAAACCAGATGAATCCAGTAATAATCTGCTAGTTGAGTGGAAATCATCCCTGGCAAATCACCTAAAAAAGGCAGATATAAAATTCGACGACTTGATTAACTTTCCGCAGCTGGTCAAAAAGAAATTCGAAGCCTGGTCTTGGATTTCTAACTCTGAACAATGGGACAAATTGAAATCAACATTGAAAGCCGAAACGTGTTTTCACAGACTGAACAAACCATGTAGATATTTATTAAAGTGTCCTGCACGCTATTATCAAGAACAATTTTTGAGGTTCCGTTTAAATGCCATGAAAACCAAAGAAATGATGTGGCAACGAAAGAACAAAGATATATCAGACAATATCTGTCAATATTGTTTGTGTGACATTGAATCGCTACATCATTTGGTCATAGTATGCCCAGGGCTGAGTAACCAGCGATCGTGCCACCTTGGATCGTATGCACCCCAGGACAATGATATGGCAAACTGGTGGGGACGTGTGATCGCAGGGCACAATATAAACCTAACCTGTGCCGGAGTAAATTATTTAGACTCATTTTTGAAGAAAGGGGTCACAAGTAACAACTGACAGTGAAGCCAATCGAATTACCCTTGTCCATGTATTTGTTTAGTCTGTTTTATCAATTATTCTGTGCTTCTTTGGTTCTTTGTATCCTTCAATTGTCTATGGTCATCGAGAACAATGTGGATGTCACGTAATATGTGACAATCGACCTATCTATTCTATTTATGTTGTTCAGATGTGAAGTATCTTCTGTAGCAAAAGTTGTGCTTGATCAACTGTTTAGTTGTGATTGCTAGACTGAAGTTTCAATAATAAATAAAAAGAAACTGAGCAAAAAGCACAGTACACTGGTTTGTTAACCAAATATGAGGGTCCAAAAAAAAGCTGAAATGTCTATTATGCAATATAATACATCTTTATAGAATGCATACACTAACATGCTCTTTTCTTTTATCACAGAAATTGAAAAAGAATATTTCATCCATATTACTTTTCGTACCGCGAAAGGGGCGCGCTTATGCCCCGGAAAGCATTCCAAGCGAGAAGGGTGACGAGAGCGGGGCCGCCGCTGTGTGCCGTGTCTGCATAGGGCCGAACTCGGAGAGCAGGGAGCGGATGCTGTTCAGCTTGTTCATCGCGGATGCCAAGCAGGCGACAGTGGCCTTTATCCCTTGGCCGGTAGACTATGGTGGGCGCGGTGGTGGCATGACATCCACTGTATGCAGTCGCTGACCGCATTTCATGCAAGCTTTTGTATGTGGTCGGTCTGGAAAGCACTCCATTCTGCACGATTCAATACCTGCCATGTGAGTGATGTGAATTAGTTGCACGAGCCGGTCAGCTGCCTGTCCCCACCACAAACGCAAAACAGATACAAAGGAAAAACTCCACAGTCCCCACCATCCCCCCCCTTTGTCTCTCAACTCCGCCACTTGGCACTACACTCTCCTCTGCCTCTGCAGTAACACTGCACTTGCCCACCACCTTTCCCTTCCACAGCCTCAGCACTTCCCACCATGACTACCTGTAACTGTGCTGCACTCCACACCACCTACCACCTTTCCCATATCAGCTTCACTCCAACCCACCCTGCACCCCCTCCACCTACCACCATTCCTGTATCAGCTTCATTGTAACCCACCCTGCACCTACCACCATTCCCATTTCAGCTTCATAGTAGCCCACCCTGCACCTACCACCATTCCCATATCAGCTTCATTGTCGAGCTCTTCGCTCATCTGCCTTCAACGACCTCAGTGTCAGTCGCTTTTCCAAGCAACGAGGTGGTGGCAGATTACTCTCTTCGGCTGGGGCCTCTCTCTGGAACAGCCTTCCTGCCTCCCTGAAACTCGAGGAGAACCATCTCCGGTTCTAGAAGCACCTCAAAACCTTCCTCTTTGCCTCGGTTTTCTCTCCCCCTCTTTCACAAAGGAGGTGTGCCTATATAATTCCGGAAGCAGCGTGGCGCAGAGTCGTGAAGCAGAGTCAGTCTGCTACAGTCCCCTACGGGCCCTGTGCCCTCTGCATAATACTCTCGGTCTGCTTGCCTGCCTCAGATGACCGCAAACTCGGGACCCCAGACAAGAAGGAAGATGCTACAGCATCGTCGAATGTTAAATCCTTGGAATTCCTTGAAAGCTGCACCCGGCACCATGCCGGCAAAGTTAAACGAGCGAGTAGAGGCGGTACCCGTCTCGGAAGGGGGACTTGTGAAGCCAGTTAGCTCTCCTTCTCCCTCTCCATCTCCCTCTGACTCAATGTTGTCAATGACTACCGAAATAAACAACAAACAATCTTCAATTCTTGTTGAGCACGATACAAATTCGGCCGTACTGAACGAGACCGGTGAGGGAGGAGAAAGTGTGTGTGAAGCTAACATAATGCCTCCTCCAGCTTCCCCGGTCCTGTGTGTCAGTGAGCTTCTATCGTTAAAATACTTGTCCTCCTTTAAATTGAACCAGCCATCACCACCTGAGCCTGAGCAGAGTGCAAATGCCCAAGAAAAAACGATTACGCAAACGCGTGTTTTGGCAACAAGTCCTGAGGTTTTTTGTTCCCCTTTGGACTTGACTGATGTGGAGATGATTGAAGACGTAAACACAAGTGTAAATACCACAAATGTGCTCGTCTATTCATCGGACCAACTACACGAATTATCCTACCACTCGCCATCAAAGACGTGATCCAGAGCGATCTCACACGCCCGTTAGTTGCCTCGGGTGTGTCAATCGACAGATCTACCAATGATGACAATTTAAACATGGCTGAAAACACGAGGGAATGCAGTGGCCCATGTTTAATGCCGGGGTAAACTACAAATCAAAATATGCCTTTGACAACGTTAGAGCAAAGAAATATGATCAATGATACATTTCAACGGGGGGCAATTATCAATGGGCCCTCAACTCACAAACTGCCAAGTCTGACTGATGCCACCTCGTGCCCTGCAAATGAACATTTGAGGTTTCTAAACCAACAACCTCTGGATACGGAAGTACATCTGGAGGGAAACAAGGTTTTTGCTAACTTACTGCATGGCGAGATGTCCACAATGCTTAAAGTGCCCAATGCTGTCGCTTATGCTGCCAAAAAGGATAACGTGGGCCACTTCAAATAAGGATGTGAAATGCGTTTGATGGCACAATTAGACGCGGATTATGCTACTGCCAAGAAAAAATTGATAGCGTACCGCGAACAAAGACAATCAAATAGACAATCTCCAATGCCGCTGCCAAAATTATCTGAACACCACGAATTGGTCTCACATGTAAAACGATCTAGGTGCGACCAAATTCTATCGGCAGGGGCCGACTTGGTCAGACAGCGACCTGATAAATCTGTCTGTGCCCTCACCACAGTACACAATAAAACTCAGAGTTCGAACTTTTTGAATAACTTGCCTGAGTGTTCACAACCAAATAACTATGCATCAACAAGTACACCGAGAGACCGGCCAGTACAAACAAAAAAACAACTGCCAGACAAACCCACAAATATACATTTGAGTGACCAACCTCCAACGTTCGAGGACACAATGATGAGTTCACATTCTCGTTCTGATGGCTCTTCTACTTCAACGCAAAGACTTTCCGCAGCAGCAGCAACCCAGCTTTATAACAACGTGCTTGCAGCATCTTCAATAGCGATGATCCCTTTCACAAAACTTTATGAATCTATCCACGATGTTCTTAAAGACCAGACAGCTCTAATATCGTCTTTATCCGAAAAAATGGAGAAAGTAGGAAATGTCAACAACTTTCTTACAAATCAGATCTACAGAGAGGCAGACCTCACCGTACACTGGCAAGAGCGCTTGACTGATCTAGCAGCACGACATCATTGTTAAAACGACACCTTGTCGGAAGGCCTATTGGATGCCCTAAAATGGATGCGCCATAATGCCGAAGTGGCCACATGCAATCCTGTGTTGCCGCAAACCAATGTTAATAAGACGACAGGACGTCCAACAACTACGACAACAATTGAAACACCCTCCTGGGGTTTGCCCCATTGTTCATCTGCGGCCAATGCAAGAGGAAAACATAGTGGGCCAGCATCTTCTGTTGTGACTCAATGTGGACAAACTGATGTAGTAAAACAAAATCCTGCTCTGCCGATGATACCGCCATGTCCGGTACAGAGAAAAGTCATTTCCAACAATGTCAACCAAATTTCTCTAACAGAGAATTCCAACAAGGCCTCAAATCAAAAAGAAGCAACCAGAGATGTACAACGGTCTGTAGAGAAATCATCAACTGAGAAGATTCAGCCAGTCGCGGAACAGGTGTCCTGGTGCCTGACAAATTCGTTTGGCATCTTCGAGGGCACTGCAAAATCAATAACTACTGCCCAGAAAGATGCATCAGTTGCTAATTCACATCCAACAAAGTGCCCTTCCATCAAAAATGTGCACGAGGCCAAACAACCTCGATTAACAAAAGGCAAAACCAAAGTAAAAAAGTTTATTAGAAATCTAACTTCTCCGAAGCATTTGGGACTGTTCAAGCGAGTGGAAATATCAAAAGTAGTCGAGGGGAAAATCAACGTTCCCACAGCCGAAAGTGATGCACCCAAATGTCATCCAGCCCCTACAACAAATAAAAGGAGAAGACTGGAGTCTGACATCAGTAGTGTAGATAGCTCCGTAATTGGATCTGAAATAGATCTATGCGATTTATCCACATATTCGGACCAAGGAGAATCTTTGAGGGCCTTGAAATGATGGAACACGAACATTCACTCCATAATCCAAAATCACTTCCTAGAACAACGAAAGTGATGACTAATCAACGGCCCAACACTTCCGCTCTTAATCTCCATGATGGAAAGGTAAATAAAAGATCTCAAGAGCAACTCGATCAACACATCGATCATTCATCAAGACGGAATCCAAAATGCACTTTAACCCAAAAGAGCAAAAAAGTACATCACTCTTCAAGGGTAAAATACAATCATACATCTTTCCCATCAACTCAAATTGGGAAATTACGCCTTCAAAACATTCAAAATTATGACAATGATGTTAACCTAAATCGCAATAACGTCATGAGGCTATTCAAATGTATCCCCTCCTTACGCACTATTGAGTCAGAGGACATTAAGATTGTGGAATACCCAACGGATCTTACAGCTGATCAAGTCTTATTGCATATTGCATCTGCTTCAGTTCGAAGCACAATTATGAGAGCTTCTGAAGAACTACTTGCTTTTGGCTTCGATATCACGACAGAACCACCGGAGCAGACAGTGTGCCAATAGCTGCACTCCAACGCTCTCAGATGAGAAAGATGACATCCTGAGTCGCAATGACCTGAGGAAATCGCTTGCAGGGTTTTTTCTAGGGTAGTTCAAATTACTCAAAATGGCCGCAAGCCTGCATGGGTAAACCACAAACCAAGTTTCCACAAAATGAGGCAATAGCAATGATCCGTAGTGCGTGAATCCTGGTGCAAGTTCCTATCTTGGAACACAAGAGGGTTCACGCATCTTTTCAATGACTTTGACATCGACTTACAAAGGGTCATTGTAATTTGCCTACAAGAAACATGACTTGGTGATGCACCGTCAAGAGATGGCTTTGTAACCCACTTGAACCCAGCAGTGAAGAATCCCCAGGGTCGACCCTATTCGGGCCTCTTAATGCTGATAAAAATAAATATTTGGTGGAAGACATTGGAAACTTTCAATCCTATCCAGGGAATCGCCATGCAATCATCACATACAAAAGTAGAAGAGCACCAACATTTGCTGATTATTAATGGATATTGGAATCCTCACAAAATCAGCACCACTCACCTTATAGATAATGCCTTAATAACATACAGAAACGTATCTTTAATTTGTTGTGGCAAATTAAATTGCACCTGGTTTAGGTTTGACTCAGATCGAAAGATAAATGTACCTTTAAATGAGAATGATATCTCTAGTCGTAGTCAGGCCTGGATGATGGCACTAACAAATCGTAATTGCCATATGGTAAACGGAAAGGCTAAAGGCGATGAACCACCGGTTTCCACCTGGCACCGTGCTGATTCACACAGCATTTTAGACTACTTTTGGGTATCACAAAACATGGCTGAAAAGTTGATTAAGTTGAATGTCCACAAAATGGTTAAGAGTGATCAACACCTTTTGCGACTCTCCTGTATGATGGAGTGGGCAAATTCGGATGGGCAATATGAAATACTGATAACAGTAAATGCTGAGGGAAATCGGCTGCGAATCAATGGACCTCAACTTCAAACATTAAGCGAGCAGCTATTCAAACTTCATGAAGACCAGCAAGTTAATTATGCCCCGTTAGTGAGCCAACTTAAGACCTCAATGGTCGTGGCTCGGTCAATGGGAATTTCTCACAAACATATGTCAAGCACAATCATCTCAGTGCAAAAGAAATCCATGCAGTGCGATGTAATACGTCTAAAAAAGAATGTTGGTCTTATCAAGACGCCCGATGAGTTAAGAAAGGAAATCAAACAAAGGCGACAGACGTACAGAAATTGGTTAAAATCCCATAAAATTATCTTTCAACAAAACAGTGCAGAAGAAATGATGAAAATGTTGGTGATCAAAAATACCAGACAAATATGGACCATCCTGAATACGGGAAATTCTCGATGCCCGGCCATCATTTCAAATGAAATAAACAGTGAGAAATGGGAGGACCACTTTTCCGAAATCTATCAGAAACCACAAAATGAACAGAGTGGTCAAACAAGGTGTGCTGACGTAATCTGGAAGGTGAATAGCTCTGCAACTGACATAGAGAAAGCGATCATGACTCTAAAGAATTTGCACGCTGCCGGACCAGATATGATCACTAACGTGATGTTGAAAAAATACGCCCAACAATGGGCAGTATTGATCGAAGTCCTGTTTAAGACGATTTCCATTATTAAGCAAATTCCAGACTCGTGGCTGGAGGCAATAGTAGTCCCAATATTTAAGAAGGGCAATCGGGCGGATCCGATCAACTATCACCCGATTGCCCTTCTTGACACGATTGGAAAAATCTTGGGCTCCTTTCTCCAACAAAAATTGGCTGAATGGGCATCTAAGGCAAAGATCGCGGACATTCGTCAAACTGGCTTCACTTCAGGAGTAGGTGTTGAAGTAAACCTGCTCATCTTAAATATCTTGAAGTTGGAAACACTAAAGGCAAAGAAGAAACTGTACCTGGCCTTTATTGACATGCGTCAAGCCTTTGACAAAATCAACCGTGGTTTGCTTTGGAAGAAACTGTTGAACTGGAACTGCCCACAATCCATATTGGAACCGGTACAAGCACTCCATACCGGCACATCAATTCACGTTCGTATAAACAACCAAGGCGACCTGTCAAACAAAATCCTAACACACAGAGGTGTGAAACAAGGATGCCCTATGGCAGCGGAGCTATTCAAGCTCTTTATCTCAGATGTGCCGGAGCACCTGGACCAGGTTCATTGTTTTTCCCCTAAACTTACCACTACTCAAATCAAGTGTATAACATATGCGGACGATCTTGTTTTGATCGACCCTACACCAATCGGTTTACAACGGCTATTGCAGAATCTCCACAAATATCTAAAATCCAATGATTTGGAACTGACATTGAAAAAACTAAAATAATGACTATTGGTCCCTCAGGGTCCTGGAAGGACATAGCCTTCAAATGGACAATTGATAACAACACCTTGATGCCAGTAAACTCCATTCGTTATCTTGGAGTTATGTTTAATAATTCTCTAAATGAGCATCATTGGAGGCAGGACTTAGTTGCCCAGATGACACAGTTTGGAATTCAGGGAGCCAAGATCAATGGCGAGTACGGGAAATTTAGCTTATCACCCATATTCTACTCGCAAAAAGTAATACCAGCAATCACGTTCAGCGCCGAAGCCGGTTGGAACTTAGATCCACAAATATGGCACAATCTAGAAGCGATATTTTGGAGGTGTGTGCTGAGACTACCAAGCTACGTCTCTGTAACAGCGATCCGTTATGAACTATCACTGAACTCCTTATATTCAGTGGTAATTTGGAAATCATTAACTGCCTGGCGCAAAATGTGCGTATTACCTGCAATACCTGCATATAAAATCTTTGCTACAAAACCAGATGAATCCAGTAATAATCTGCTAGTTGAGTGGAAATCATCCCTGGCAAATCACCTAAAAAAGGCAGATATAAAATTCGACGACTTGATTAACTTTCCGCAGCTGGTCAAAAAGAAATTTGAAGCCTGGTCTTGGATTTCTAACTCTGAACAATGGGACAAATTGAAATCAACATTTTGAAAGCCGAAACATGTTTTCACAGACTGAACAAACCATGTAGATATTTATTAAAGTGTCCTGCACGCTATTATCGAGAACAATTTTTGAGGTTCCGTTTAAATGCCATGAAAACCAAAGAAATGATGTGGCAACGAAAGAACAAAGATATATCAGACAATATCTGTCAATATTGTTTGTGTGACATTGAATCGCTACATCATTTGGTCATAGTATGCCCAGGGCTGAGTACCCAGCGATCGTGCCACCTTGGATCGTATGCACCCCAGGACAATGATATGGCAAACTGGTGGGGACGTGTGATCGCAGGGCACGACATAAACCTAACCTGTGCCAGAGTAAATTATTTAGACTCATTTTTGAAGAAAGGGGTCACAAGTAACAACTGACAGTGAAGCCAATCGAATTACCCTTGTCCATGTATTTGTTTAGTCTGTTTTATCAATTATTCTGTGCTTCTTTGGTTCTTTGTATCCTTCAATTGTCTATGGTCATCGAGAACAATGTGGATGTCACGTAATATGTGACAATCGACCTATCTATTCTGTTTATGTTGTTCAGATATGAAGTATCTTCTGTAACAAAAGTTGTGCTTGATCAACTGTTTAGTTGTGATTGCTAGACTGAAGTTTCAATAATAAATAAAAATAAACTGAGCAAAAAGCACAGTACACTGGTTTGTTAGCCAAATATGAGGGTCCAAAAAAAAGCTGAAATGTCTATTATGCAATATAATACATCTTTATAGAATGCATAGACTAACATGCTCTTTTCTTTTATCACAGAAATTGAAAAAGAATATTTCCTCCATATTACTTTTCGTACCGCGAAAGGGGCACGCTTATGCCCCGGAAAGCATTCCGAGCGAGAAGGGTGACGAGAGCGGGGCCGCCGCTGTGTGCCGTGCCTGCATAGGGCCGAACTCGGAGAGCAGGGAGCGGATGCTGTTCAGCTTGTTCATCGCGGGTGCCGAGCAGGCGAGAGTGGCCTTTATCCCTTGGCCGGTAGACTATGGTGGGCGCGGTGGTGGCATGACATCCACTGTATGCAGTCGCTGACCGCATTTCATGCAAGCTTTTGTATGTGGTCGGTCTGGAAAGCACTCCATTCTGCACGATTCAATACCTGCCATGTGAGTGATGTGAATTAGTTGCACGAGCCGGTCAGCTGCCTGTCCCCACCACAAACGCAAAACAGATACAAAGGAAAACCTCCACAGTCCCCACCATCCCCCCCTTTGTCTCTCAACTCCGCCACTTGGCACTACACTCTCCTCTGCCTCTGCAGTAAAACTGCACTTGCCCACCACCTTTCCCTTCCACAGCCTCAGCACTTCCCACCATGACTTCCTGTAACTGTGCTACACTCCACACCACCTACCACCATTCCCATATCAGCTTCACTCCAACCCACCCTGCACACCCTCCACCTACCACCATTCCTGTATCAGCTTCATTGTAACCCACCCTGCACCTACCACCATTCCCATTTCAGCTTCATAGTAGCCCACCCTGCACCTACCACCATTCCCATATCAGCTTCATTGTCGAGCTCTTCGCTCATCTGCCTTCAACGACCTCAGTGTCAGTCGCTTTTCCAAGCAACGAGGTGGTGGCAGATTACTCTCTTCGGCTGGGGCCTCTCTCTCGAACAGCCTTCCTGCCTCCCTGAAACTCGAGGAGAACCATCTCCGGTTCTAGAAGCACCTCAAAACCTTCCTCTTTGCCTCGGCTTTCTCTCCCCCTCTCCCCTGCTGATTTCCTGGCTGAAACTGCTTGGGTTACCTGGCCACCTTTTCTGGTCTCTGGCTCAGGCCCCATCAATTTCCCACTTGCACTGCCTCCCTGGCAACCCCTGCACCTAGGGACCATTGTTCTGTATCCCTACTGTCCCCCTACCAGCACTTTTGTCCGCACTTACTTGCCACTAGCTAGCCGTTTATTTATTTTCTTATTTATTCCACTTTTCCCATGTACTGCACTTTCCCCGCTCCCTTCCTCTGCGCACTTTTCCTTTCCCCCCTTCCCAATCACTTGCGTGATCTGAATGACACGTGGCCTAGTAGGATCGTTGTCTGTCCTCCCTTTGTAGCCCCCCCTTGCCTCTTCGCGCCTTGAAACACTTGTGTATAGGCGCGTTATAAATACCATATTATATCATATCATTTCAGTTACCAAACTCATGTAAAATTGAAATCGAATCTCAACAAATCAAAGAGTAAGTATAATTTCAAACATTTGATAGATATTCGAATCTATAGGTCTGATATATGGCTGTGATATGGTGCGGTGGTTGTGGCCAGGGCCTAGAGACTTGGGTGTATAGCCTACAGCCTACGGCCTACAGCCATGCACCCAAGACTCTATGTCATAGCCACAACCACCGCAGTATATGTAACCCATGGTGCCTTAAAACTTCAGTACTTATAACTTTGGTCTTTGGTGCATGGCCTCCTGGCCACAACCACCGCAGCATATCACACCCATTGTGGCTTATAACTTCAGTACTTTTGGCCATGCACCCAAGACTCTAGTTCCTGGACACAACCACCGCAGTATATGAAACCCATGGTGGCTTATAACTTCAGTGCTTATAACTTCGGTCTTGGGTGCATGGCCTAAGGCCTGCGGCCATGCACCCGTGAGTCTAGGCCCTGGCCACAACCACCACAGCATATCACAACCATGGTGGTTTATAACTCATTATCACACCCATAGAATCAAACATTTTAACTGTAGCATATACTCAATTTGCACCCAAGACTCTAGGCCCTGCCCATAACCACCTGATAGATATTTGATTCTATGGGTGTGATCTATGAGTGTGATATGCTGTGGTGGTTGTGGCCAGGGCCTAGAGTCTTGGGTGTATAGCCTACGGCCTACGGCCTACAGCCATGCACCCAATACTCTAGGCCTTGGCCACAACCACCACAGCATATCACACCCATGGTGGCTTATAACTCAGTATCACACCCATAGGTTGAAAAATTTTAACTCGACATATACTCAATGTTAAAGTCCGCTGACACCACGCGTGTCCTTGGAACAGTTTCAACTTGCCAGCTCACAGCACGGAATACTATCCTTAGGACACCCCTCATTTTCAGTAATCACGAACATCCGGACAGCGCGTGCATGGCTAATACATCAGTAGCACCTGCCACCTAAACAAATACAGTATTTCACCCATTTCTTCCTCCCTAAGCCTCCCCAAGTACTCTTGCACACCAAAACACTCCTCAAAACTGCATTTCGCCTCTGTTTGCTTCCGCGCTGTCGGCAGATTCAAGATGGCGGGCGCATCGGAACAATCTGGCGTACATCACGCCTCACTTCAGCCAATCGGCGTGCATGTCGCGTGTCCGTGGACATGACACGAGGCCATTAGCCAATCGGTGTCCTGCCCATGGAGCAAACAGGGAAGTGTCTCCATGGAGCGGACATAGATATCACACATTTTTTTAGACCTACTTTTTCGTAATTTTAAAGAAAACTCACCAAATTTACAAAAGCACGCTTTCGGGACCAAACCGCTACTCCTGCCGCAAATTTGGGGAAAATCCATCCAGCGATTTGATCTGTAGCCGTATGTAAAGTTTTTCCCCCATACGTAAAGTTTTTCCCCCATTCAGTCTATGGGAAAAAAAGAAGTTTTGGGACCCCTCCTATAACTTTTCCCAAAACTTATTTTTTTCCCATAGACTGAATGGGGAAAAAACTTTGCTCACGTTTACAGCCCGAACCGCTGGACGGATTTTCACCAAATTTGGACCAGGAGCAGCGGCTAGCTCCCAAAAGTGTGCTTTTGCATATTATGACCAAAAAGTAGGCCACAACAAATTAGTGATATCTATGTTCCGTCCGCGGACACACTTCCCTGTTCGCTATGCGAACAGTGTCCTGATTGGCCAATCGGCTTGCGTCATGTCCACGGACATGCAACGTGTTCGCTGATTGGACAGTGAAGAGCGTGAAGTGCGTCAGATTTTTGGAAGCGTCCGCCATCTTGGATTCGCGGACATACGCGGACAGCGCAGTGAAACTTGGTGGAAAAATACTATTTAGTAAAGTGTTTTGGTGTGTAAGACTGTTTGGGGAGGGTGAGGGAGGAAGAGATGGGTTAAATGTATTTATTTAGGTGGCAGGCACCCCTGTTGTGTTTGTTCTGACCGCGGACAATACGGGTGTCCTGAAATGTTCATAAATAAAGGAAATGGGGTGTTCTGAGGACACTAAGCCTGTCGGTATGGTTCCTAGGCAAGTTGAAACTGTTCTAAGAATACATCAAGTGTACTGGGATGTTCGTAAATAAACAAAATGGGGGTGTTCTGAGGACACTAGAACTGTCTTAATTGTTCGCAAGCAAGCTGAAACAGTTCTAAGAACGCACGCGGTGTCCTGAAATGTTCGTAAATAAATGAAATGGGTGTGTCCTGAGGATGCTGTCCGTATTGTTCGTAGGCAAGTTGAAATTGTTCTAAGAACATGTGTCCTGGGATGTTCGTAAATAAACAAGATGGGGGTGTCCTGAGGACGCTATACCTGTCCGTATTATTTGCAGGCAAGTTGAAACTGTTCTAAGAACACATCAAGTGTACTGGGAAGTTCATAAATAAACAAAATGGGGATGTTTTGAGGACGCTAGAACTGTCCAAATTGTTCGCAAGCAAGCTGAAACTGTTCTAAGAATGCACACAGTGTCCTGGAATGTTCGTAAATAAATGAAATGGGTGTGTCCTGAGGATGCTGTCCGTATTGTCTGTAGGCAAGTTGAAATTGTTCTAAGAACATGTGTCCTGGAATGTTCATATATAAACAAGATGGTGGTGTCCTGAGGATGCTATACCTGTCCGTATTGTTCGCAGGCAAGTTGAAACTGTTCTAAGAACACTCATCATGTTCGCGGACATTAAAAGTGCCCATATGGCATAGTTAAAATGTTTGACTCTATGGTGTGTGATATGCTATGGTGGTTGTGGCCAGGGCATAAAGTCTTTGGAACATGGCCGTATGGGTATGCACCCAAGACTCTATGCCCTGGCCACAAACACTGCAGCATAGCACACCCATAGTGGCTTATCCAGTCTTGGGTGCATGGACAAGATCAAATTTATAAGCACCGAAGTTATAAGCTATTATGGGTGTGGTATGCTGTGGTGGTTGCGGCGTCCTGAAATGTTCGCAAATAAACAAAACGGGGGTGTCCTGAGGATGCTATACCTGTCCGTACTGTTCATAGGCAAGTTGGAACTGTTCTAAGAACACACCAAGTGTCCTGGGATGTTCATAAATAAACGAAATAGGTGTGTCCTGAGGATGCTATGCCTGTCCGTGCTGTTCGCAGGTAAGTTGAAACTGTTCTAAGTACACTTGTCATGTTCGTGGACATTAAAAGTGTCCATATGACATAGTTAAAAATGCACCCAAGACTCTATGCCCTGGCCACAAACACTGCAGCATAGCACACCCATAGTGGTTTATCCAGTCTTGGTGCATGGACTAGATCAAATTTATAGGCAGCGAAGTTATAAGATATTATGGGTGTGGTATGCTGCTGTGGTTGTGGCCAGGGCCTAGAGTCTTGGGTGCATGGTCAAGACCAAATTTATAAACAGTGAAGTTATAAGTCACTATGGGTGTGGTTTGCTGCAATGGTTATACTTCTTATAATATAGTTACTGTTTAGTTTAGTAACTGGAGTACATGTATTCCTTGTTAATTTATGTGATAAAAGAAAAGATCATGTTAGTATTGGTATTTTGTAATGACTTATAACATGGAATAATCAACATTTTTTTTACCCTCATATTTTGTAGATTACAAACCAGTGTACTGTGCAATTTGCTCAGTTTCTGTGTTTGTTGCCAAAATCATTGGGTCTGTGAAAAAAAAAAAAATCCATGTTGGATTAAAAAAAAAATCTTTTTTTGTTATGCTATAGTCTATTTGTTTGTTTGTTTTCAGTGTTCACTTGTTGTTTCTGGCTAATGTTCTATATGTTGGCTTGATGCAGATTTTTGGAGCAGTTAGATATCTATTGACATATTGTAACTGTCTATTTGTTGTTATAATGAAGTGGCATTGATGTATCTGTTTGGATGTTGTAAAATCTTGGGCCAGTTAGATACCAGTTGGCGTATTCTAACTGTCAATTTTTTGTTATAATGTAGTGGTATTGATTTATCTCTTTGGTTATTGAAAATCTTGGGGTAGTTAGATACCAGTTGGCGTATTCTAACTGTTTATTTTTTTATATAATTTAGTGGTATTCATTTATCTGTTTAGTTGTTGTAGAATCTTGGGGCAGTTAGATACCTGTTGGCATATTCAAACTGTCTATTTTTTTTAATAATGAAGTGGTATTGATTTATCTGTTTGCTTATTGAAAATCTTGGGGCAGTTAGGTCCCAGTTGGCGTATTCTAACTGTCTATTTTATGATATAATTTAGTGGTATTCATTTATCTGTTTAGTTGTTGTAGAATCTTGGGGCAGTTAGATAGCTGTTAGCATATTTTAACAGTTTATAGTTTTTTAATAGAAGTTTTGTTACTGTTTAAGTACAGTTTAGTTAATACATTTTGGTTTTAAGAAGATTAAATACGCGTTTGTAAGATTTACAGGTAATCTCTGCTTTAGAAAAATGGTACTATCATTACATTCGAACCATCCACTTTTTTTATATATATGCAGTATAGTGACCTGCATTGGTTGTGTCTCCTGTGTGGTACCATCTACATTGTAACGTAGAAGCATTAGTATTACGTATTTACTATGTGTTTGTATTAGTAAGGTGAAGCGATTATCCGAATTGCAGGTAGTACATAATCTACCATGGTTTGCATTTTGTACAAATTGCTGAAATGGAACAGATTCACAATTAGGTATTGATACATACACAAAGCGCTCATTGGGGATTTGTTCTTGTGTCACATTGTTGCAGAGAGTGCATGTATGTTTCCACGTGTATGAAATCTGGAAGATTTCATTAAATGGTATGTTTTTGTTTTCCAGTACTTGTAGTAAGTACATTAGAAATTCTTGTGGATCTTCCTGTGAGTTTATAGTGAATTTCACCCCATTCCAGCACAGTAGTCCAATTGTTGTCTTATTCCATAAACACTATACGTGTTGTCAGGATTGTTTGTTGCATTTCTATGAAGTACTAACATTTACAAACACAATTGCTCTGTACTGTGTAAGTAAACATTTTCAACAATTGGTGGTAATTGAAATAGAATATTCATTGCTACATTTGAGTAGCAACTTACACCAATTACATTTGAAAGTTTAAATGGACCAG
Source organism: Ambystoma mexicanum (assembly GCF_040938575.1). Lineage (NCBI taxonomy): Eukaryota > Metazoa > Chordata > Amphibia > Caudata > Ambystomatidae > Ambystoma > Ambystoma mexicanum. The sequence goes on from NC_090928.1 coordinate 359,595,749, forward strand.
ATAGTTCTGTATCTGCGTGCTTTTTTTTTAGTTTGTCTTCCTTTTTTGAAGAAGTACCTGGTTTACTTTCCCTAATAGTTTCTTCTTTGTTTGTGATACTTGATGAAGTATTCGTTTTTTCTATTCTCTTTGGAGGATTTGAAGTTACATCCTGTTGCATTTCTGTTTGATTTAGTTTTCTTTTAGAACATTTTACTTTTTGTGGAACAGGATATGTTTTAAGATGGGGTGTATAATGATGGAAGTCTATTGTATTCCAAAATGCAAGGAATATCAGTGTTGACTTTACTTGAATCAACATTGATTAGAAATAGACCGTCAAGTGTACGTAAGCGTGATAGTGCTACCTAGCTCATGCCTTCTTTAAATACTGTGTTTCCAATGTCCATCAATGCTTTGTCTAGGGTAAGACCTTGTGATTTATGAATGGTGACTGCGTATGCAAGAGTTAGAGAAAACTGTTCTCTGCGTACATACATGTCTTTGAAGAGAAGGAATCGAGCTGTTGAGCGTCCTATCCTTTTCACTTCTGAAAGTTTGTCAAAGAGAATATTGACAAACTGAATGTTGTTGTCACGTGGGTATGTTTGAAAGCCAACAACTGTACTTAGTGCTCCATTAACTAGTCCTTGCTCTACGTCAAGGTTACGTTTAAGCATTACTCTGCAATTTAAGGATAATTTTAATATTTTTTCCAATCCAGCTGTGTTGGAGATTGAATTTTCTATTCTATTTAGTCTTGTTGTGGCTTGTTCACACATGGGTAGTGTCATACCATGTATGTCTAGTTTGTCTGTGGTGCTAATTTCAATTATTGGTTGTATTTCTTTTTTTAACATTGTTTCATTGAATTTGAAACAGCTTGCAAGAGTTGGCATTAAGGCCATACAATTGACATTTTTGTGCGCTAATTGTTACATAACATCCGTAGCACATGCATTATCACCATAAAGTGCATGAATGTGCCGGGTTTTCAATATTGCTTGCGCCTCTTGAGATAGTATACCAAGTCTAATACTTTTTAAGATGTTGGCATAAGTGAGATCTGCAGATTGCCGCATGTTTTCTGTTAATTCTCTGTATTGGAAATGTTGCCAAAGGTTGACATTTCCTATGCTGCCAACAGTTTTACGGCAGAGTTTGTGTTCTAAGGTTCTAAGAATAGGCTCACCTTTCACTGGTGTCGATTGAAGAAGATCTCCAAAAACAATAATGTGTTTTCCTCCAAAGAGCTCTTCGTAGATTGTTTTGAGAACTTCTTGTAATCTGAGGTGAATCAAAGCCAACATTAGGTTGGCGACCATGCTTACTTCATCTATTAGTAGCATTTTCATTTGTTTTAATATTCTGCGTAGTTCCATTGCAGCTTCTGTAGAATGTTTGTAATAGTCTAATTTGTTTTGGTGTTCTACTGGCAGGAGTAGTAATCGGTGTAAAGTGACACCGCCTATGTTGTAGGCAGCTAAACCTGTGGGGGCAGTGACAACAGCTGACAGTTTGTTGTTTGTCAATTCTTGAAGGAATTTACTGATGATTTTGATTAAGAATGTTTTGCCAGAACCATCTTCACCAATGATGTACAGTAGTATAGGTTTGTAATTTTGGCAGGTGCATTCTTTGTTTTCATGTTGTACACCATGTGAAATGTCTTTTGTTACTTCTTGAAACATGCTACGTTGCTCATTGTTTAGTTTTGATTGTAGTATAGTTAAGTCTTCTTTATCTTCATACTGACACATGGTGTTTTCTACTTCTGTCATAGCTAATTCTGCCTCATTTGTTATTAGTGGCTCTCCCAGTGGTTCTTGGCTTCCTGTTACAGAAGGTTGATTACTGTCAGGAGTGTCCTTATCTAGTTGGGCCTAGAGTTCTTCTTCGTGTTGCTGTTCATTGTGCAACATTGTTTTGTACTGTGTAAAGTTTACATCGGTTATAGTGCTTTCATTTGCTTTGAAAGCGTCTTCAAAGAAAGGAGTCATAGTTATCTAGTATTTCTTCTTCTTTTCTCCATGGTTTAAAGAGTTGAAGCAGGGACATGTAATATAGTTCTTTATGTTGAGGAGTCTTTAATGACAATTTGATATGATTAATAAAATATGGTGTGGTGAGTTTTACTAAGCTGCCTTCACAATTTGACACTCTGTATCTACCTTTTTTTTCATCGGGTTTTATATTTATTTTGTATGTTAAGTTTTGGCTATGTGGTATAGACACATGGTTTCCAAAGTGGTACTTCTGTTTGGGTAGTATGTGTCTAGCAAATTGTTTTTTAGAATGTCTTGGCTGTTGGGATCATGTTTGGCTATTGTTTCTATATCGTCGTATGATTTCAGAACTCTTTTTCTAGATTTAGCAGGACCAAGACTTAGCCATACTATATTTTCAGATTTTCCATACCTACCGGTTAAACGATCTGCTGCTTCATAGGAGCAACATTCTCTATGGGAGAGCATTTTTATGCCCAAGCTGTATAATTTCTATTACAGTGTTTTGTCTGATGACAGGTCATTCCAGAGGTCTTGGAGCTCTGTTTTTTCTGCTTTGGATGAGTATGCTGTAACATATCGTGCAATTGCAGTGGAATTGTCTGCAATGTACTGCACATCTATGTTTGCATTCATAAGTGGGCAATGATTGAATTGTAATCATTGATATATTTTTCTTCTTATGTTCTTTTTATGTAATATGTATTTTTAGGTGATTTACCTTTAACACTCTGGGCCTCATTACACGGTAGTCGGTAAACCATGGTGCTATTAGCACAAGTGACATATTTTTCGATAAACTGTAAACAGTGGCATCATTGTCTTGACCAAATTTAGGAGCATCTTTAATCCATAAAAGCATGTGGATATGTGGTGCTCCTCTGGCTTGGTATTCTTTTCTCCAAAAAAAGTGTTGCACTTCTCCAAGGGGAGGAACAGTTTTATTACAAATAAAGTGTAGCATAGCAATGAAGCGATGGTGAAAATATCTTGAAACATTAACAGGATCTAGAGAACAAAGTTATCCAGGTGTTAGTACATCTATGTTTGTTTTGTTTTTGTTTGATATGCGTAGGAAATCATGTAAATCTTCACATGCATATTCTACACAACTTAATGTAACAAACCAAGTGGGTGGGCCAAGGTTTCTTATCATACAACGTACATCTCCATGACGTCGGAACCAGTACTCTTTAGTACCACGCATGTTTGGTAATAGATTTGTAATACTTGATTGTAAAACCTCATCTTTTTATTGCACTTTTTGTAATAATTGTGTAGCTGACATATTTTGAAAGTGGGCTCCTGATTTTAATGTGTGTGCAACTCCGTAACATAGAGTTGCTAGTTCACTTTCAAAGGGTAGGTGGAATATGTATTCCACATTTTGTCTAAATCTGGGTTCTTCAGAATACATCCGTAACGAGCGGTATTCTGATGCTGTTATTTGAATAGGTCTATCATCGTACCTTCCTCCTTTGCCAGTAGGAAAGAGTAGAGGAAAAGCATGTGCTTCTATACTTTTTTCCCATATGCTGATTGGTGATCCTTTTGTTTGTCGCATTTGGTACGTTTCTAATGCATCTTCTATGGTGTCATTAGAGTGCAATGGATGAATTGTATAATGGTCTAAAGTATTGGATACTGTAGCAGGATCTAGAAGCTCAAATTGACCACCAGCTTCTGGTGACTCTTGAATTATTTCAGTGGTTTCTTTCAAGTTTTCTTCAATATTAATTTCTTTGTAGTATTCATTATTGTCTTTTAGATATTGCAAGGATTGTCTAACTTTATGTAAATCTACCCGTTGTTGCCAAATTCTTTTGTCTTTTGTAGGTACACCATTTACTAAGATAATTAAAGATGGCTCCATTGGACGTTGCACTCCAAAAGTGTGCACATTTTGTTTTAGATCTAATGGTAAATACACTACTTTTCCACAAATACCTTTCCCTAATTCAGAGGGAGGTAATTTTGCTGTTTTGGGTTGAAGGGGAATTATTGCCTGAAAGGGGTGCATTGTTTGAATTATGATGCACTCATATAAATTGAGTTGCTGTAGGGGTTTTGGTAGTGGAAATAATTCCAAATTATTTGTGATAGCATGTGAAGGAGTTTGGTTGTTGTCAAGTTTTGTAGTGCAGTAACTGCAAAGTATTAAGGGGTCAGTTATTTCGTATTTGATTTCTGCTATAAGGTAGAGAGCTAATTCAAACCATTTAGAATCTTCATTGTTTTCTATTTAGTATGTTAGGTCTACAGTTTTTGTGTTACTTTTATAAAAAGTTATGCGGCAACATACACACACATGGTTTGGTACTTTAGCAGATGTACTTTTAAATTTCAGTATTTCTTTTTTGTATGTGTGTAGTAGAAGGTTGCCATGCATAGAATTGTTGCTAATTTGTTTTAAAGCTATTTCATTCTGTAAGTGGCTTTCACTTCCAAAATATTTTTTCTGGATATAGTCGATTTCTTCAAGTAGGTCTTTTGCTGTACCATGTAGAAGAATGTTATTTAAATTGGCTAGTGCTAAAGCAGGACTTTTAGCATAGTGCAGTTTATAGACTAGATTTCTTATAGTTGAATGATGTGTTGATATCATTTTGATATATGATGGAAGATGGTTTGCAAGTAGGTCCTGAAATGCAGGCCAATGATTGTCCTTGTAGTCCTGTGTACTTATGCACTGGATAGGTATCCATATTTTGCAGTAGTTTAATTTTGATTTTGTCTTTGCCTTTCACATACTGATTGAGGAAATGGCGTAAAGACTTGAACGATTTTTTGGGAATGTTACACATTGTCGTGCATGGCCATTTGTATACTAGACGTTCTGATTCAGTTGAATGGAGAGGTAATTCTAAGTTTTTTGGGGATATTTTTGTAAGCTGTATTTCTTGTTCCATTATGGTATTTTTAACTTTTTCATAACCTCGTCCACTGCTATGTATCACAATTGTATATGTTTGCTTTTGTTTGTATGCTTCTTCATTAAAATATGGTTCTGTGCTTGTAGTGTGACTCCACTCACCTCCACAGATATTTAAGAAGTTATTTCTGTTGACATTTCGTTTATTGGGAAGTGTTTTTTGTAATTTAGTCATTAGTTTTGTTAGTGGTTTCATTTTGTTTAACACTAAAATAAATAACTTTCTTTTGAGAAGGATTGCACTGTCTATCAAAGCTTCTAAGATTAATTTCCTACGATAGGTTTTAAGGGTTGTGCCTGATTTCTCTCCTGTTTTTATAAGATTTTGAAGGACTCTGTGGCGGAACATTTTTGCTACAATACTTTTATTGGTATGCTTACTTGGCACTATAACAAGATTTATAGGAGCAGTTTTATCAGTAGTGGTAGCTGAATTCTTGTTAATTGTTTTCTGTTTCGTTTTACATTTTGATAGAGGAGACAAAGTTTCTGTACTTGAAGCTTGTTTTGTTTCGCTAACTGACTGTATTAGCTGTTTTGTTTGAACTTTTTTTACAAATTCTGCTAGAGATGGATGCTTATTTTGGACACTTCTATTTTCATTTGCTCTACTTCTGCATTGCTTTCTACGGACTTGATTTTAGGTAGGCATTATTTAGGGTCTGTTGAAAAAAATAAAGAGGGTATGGGTTGGGGTGTTCTGCAATGTATGCGTGCTGTGTGCATGAGTGTCTGAGTATGATGATAAAGATGTATGTGATGGTGTGTGATTGTGCATTGGGCAACTACAACTAGTTGGGATGGGTATTCTTGAATTTATGTGCTATTAAACTTGGGTTCAGATGACAGTAGAAAGTAAGCTAGTGGTGTGCAGAAGTACAAATAGTAAATCTAATGGTATACAATTACAGTAACAGTTGTTTGTTCTATAATACCAAAATTCTAGGGGCTGAGTTGTGTCATTTGTGAGCCGACAAATGGGAATTTGTGCACCATTCTGCCGTTAAATCTCCGTTTAACAAATGGGGATTTGTGGACAGAATGGTGCACAATCTCTATTTTTAGGCATAGAAATAGCATAAATTAACCTTACAGTATGTTTGAATAATAGTACAAATATTATGGTGGTATTTAACTTACTTTTTTGTGGAATGAGCAGGTTTCTTCTTAGTTGTTGTTTGTACTTCAAATTCTGCTGCTGCTTTTCAGGAGAGTGGTCTTCACTGCAATTTTAAAGGAAACAAAATAGTAATTGTGTTTGTATATAGCACTGATGTTAATTTAGACATTGATTTTTATGTTTTTGTACAAGTATTGTTGTTTGATATTTGAACATAGTGTGTGCATGCAATTTTGTTTGACTATGTGAACTCTTTATATTTTACTTTAAATATGTTACTTCAACATGCTTGGCAAATGTGTGTGTAAAAAGAAATTAAATAGCAGATAGGTTTGGAAGTGACAGTTGATTATATGAGATGGGAAAAATGACAGTAAATTCATTTTATTGGTTATGCAAGCTAAAAGTCAGTTAATCTGTTCATATGAATGTATAAGAATTGTACATGTACTATACAGAAAATATGCATACCTGTAGTTTGCTTTCATTCATATGGATATGCATGCAGCTGCAAGTAGAAATCTTGGAGACTTGTACAGTATTTCTTGTAGAAGGTGCTTTCCAATGATATGACACTTGTACTCAGAGTGATTAACAGTACGTTTGAAGTGCTGATCTATGATGATGCAGTTAGATGTAGAGGTCTTGGATGTGATTGGTGGATGGTCATGTGACTGCTTAGCTATATCCAATGAGGGAATGGCACAGAAAGTGAAATGGAAATGGTAGAAGGACTGTCCATGTTACGATATGTCCGCGGACATGGCGGTGGTCCACGGACATCACGTGTTACATCGGGGATTTTGGGGTGGGGAGGCATGCAAATGAGAATGAGCAGAGCAAGGGATTGGTCAGTAAAGTTTAGTGGGTGTGTTGTGCCAGGAGTTTGTCACATACTCTTTTTCCTGAGAGAAGAACAGATAGCTATGGCTGTGTGTTTCAGAAAACAGATTGTTTGGATTTTGGGAGACTCGTGGATACATTGGTTGAAGGCCCATGCAGAAAGCTGTGGAGTAGCTGTAGATCTTGGATTCCCACATGTGGAAATGCAGTGGCATGGAGTACGTGGAATGAAGTGGTTGGACTTGCAACCTCTCTGTGCTACTTTGGAGACAGAACATCATCCAGACTTATTGTAATTCATTGTGGAGGGAACCGTTTAGGACATGTGTCTGGAATTTCTTTGCAATTTGCAATGAAAGAAGGACTTGGGAAGGTCATGGACATGTTTCCAAATTCTCAAGTAATTTTTTCACGGATTGCGCAGAGACAAATGTGGCTGCGTTCTTCTTCATTTGGTCCACAAATGGAGAAAGCAAGCCGCAATGTCAATAAGGCTGTTTGTGCTTTTCTAAGAGATGTTGGCATGTCCTCTTTTCACCATGAAAATATTATGTTTCGTAGCACATCCATTTTTTGCAGAGATGGAGTCCATCTTACTTATGCTGGCAATCAGATTTTTCTGAGAAATGTACAAAATGCATTGCAACCTTTTTTGGAATTACAGCATCCATTTTGAAGTAGGTGTTGAGCATTTCAAACTTTTCAAACACAAACAAACACCACCAAAAGGCACTTTTCAGAGCCACCACTTCCTCCCAAACAAAACTGCAATGGTTATGATAGGGCAGCACCCCAAAATTTTAGATGTTCGCGGACTGTCCGTGGACTTCTAAAAAATACACAAGGCCCTGCTTAATTTATTTTCACTTCTATTTTTAAACTGTGAAAGGCGGCTCTGAAAAGAGCCTTTTTTATTTTCGTTTTTTTAAATTTTTGTTTTTTTTACACACGACACACCAGGAGAGGAGGGAAAAGGAGGGTAAGGGGGGACACCAACCAGGGGGATAAGGGCGGGTGGAAAGAGGAAGATGTAGAGTGGGCCTTACTTAGGTAGTGAGCGGTTCTTCTCGTGCTCTGAGACCAGAGTCTCAAAAGCACTTCGAAGTTTCTCCCCCCTGCAGAGTACTGTGTCACAGTACATACACACAACTGTGACCCTCGAAAGGTAAGGGTCATCAGCATTCTGAATGGCCTGTGAGGCAGCTGGAGGAATACGCTGTCCCACAGGAGTGTTCTTTGTGGTGACAGGATCGGAAACAGAGGATGTAGTAGAGGAATCAACCTACTACGCTGGTTCATAGTGAATAAGTCGAATTCAAAAAAGTTGAATGCAAAAATGTCAAAAAAAAAAGTTCAAATGTGTTTTTAAAAAAATATATATTTTAATGGGGGGGGTTCGGTTCCCTCCCCAGCCCACTGTTTATTTTTACTAGCTAAAGCCAAAAAAACATACAAATAAAAAAACACATTCAAATTTTGTTTTCAACATTTTTGGATTCGACTTTTTGCATTCGACATTATGACTGGCTACCTACTACGCTCCTCGCAACCTTGCGAACGGCCCCCGCGTGGAACGACTTTAGGTGTCGCTTCATAGTAGTCGTACCAAAGCTGTACGAACCAGGCCTCCCCTGATTCAGTACCATTTTGCCCTGGTTGCAAGTGACTTGGTTCGCACGTGCCTTAGGTACGTCACCATGAATAGTAAATAATCACCACACCCAAGACTCACGGCGCGTGCTGGTAGTAGGGACTTCCACTACCTCATTCTCATCATCCTCTTCATCCTCCTCTGCATCCTCACTCCTGTTCCCCTCTTCAGGCCCTTGGGGAGATGGTGGTGGTGGAGGGGGTGGGGTTGGTGCTGAGGCAGATGTAGCACCAGGTGGCAGTACTGCAGCCATGGATGCCATCAGGTTTCAGATGAAAATCTGGAAAGTTGGCAGCAAAATGCACTGTGTTCTGTAAGATAGCCAGAAATACAATGAGAATGAGCTCTAGGGTGTGGCCTTTTATAGGGGTGCTTGTGTGCGGTTCGCGGACACAAGCGCTGTCCACGGACAGATCGAACACCCAAAAAAGGTTCAAAAAGTCCCAAAAAGTATGTAGAAACTCAGGATTACTGTTTGGGACTTGTGCTATGGTGATTTATTATTGACAAATATTGTGGATTGCCTGAAAAGGTAGTTTTAAATTGTTCGGGGACACGAACAGTGTCCGCTGTTAGAACACACACTCAGCGTGGGCGTGGTCACATGATAGTTTTGCGAACATGTCCGCGAAGGAAACCGGTGTCCGCAGGACACCGAATGCATGGGAACTGTTTTGCGCATGTGCGTTGGTGTTCTACGGACACTGTTCGGGTCCTGAAACTAATTAAAAGTGCCACACAAGCGAAACAGTTACAAACAGGCGTTTGTTCTTAGAACAGTTTCAATCTCTTTGCGAACAATACGGACAGGCATAGTGTCCTGAGGACACCCCTATTTTGATTATTTACGAACATGTCAGGACACTGCGTGTGTTCTTAGAACAGTTTCAACTCACCTGCGAACAATACAGACAGCGTCTTCAGCACACCCCCACTTTGTTTATTTATGAACATTTCAGATATTACCTGTGTTCTTAGAACAGTTTCAACTTGCCTGCGAACAATATGGACAGCGTGCTCAGGACACCCCCATTTTGTTTATTTATGAACATTCTGGAACACTTGATGTGTCCTTAGAACAGTTTCAATCTGCCTACAAACAGCAAGGACAGGTCTAGCATCCTCAGGACACCCCCATTTTGTTTATTTACAAACTTTTCAGGACACTGCGTGTGTTACTTTGAATACGGACATCTCGGACACCAAATGTGTTCTAAGAACAGATTGGACTTGTTTGCGAACAATACAGACAGCGTCTTCAGCACACCCCCACTTTGTTTATTTATGAACATTTCAGATATTACCTGTGTTCTTAGAACAGTTTCAACTTGCCTGCGAACAATATGGACAGCGTGCTCAGGACACCCCCATTTTGTTTATTTATGAACATTCTGGAACACTTGATGTGTCCTTAGAACAGTTTCAATCTGCCTACAAACAGCAAGGACAGGTCTAGCATCCTCAGGACACCCCCATTTTGTTTATTTACAAACTTTTCAGGACACTGCGTGTGTTACTTTGAATACGGACATCTCGGACACCAAATGTGTTCTAAGAACAGATTGGACTTGTTTGCGAACATTACAGACAGGCATAATATTTATAACATCTCCATTTTGGTTAATTGCGGATATCCCGGACATCTCGTGTGTTCTTAGAACAGTTTCAACTTTCTAGCAAACAGTACAGACGGGTATAGTGTTCTTAGGACACCTCCATTTTCGTTTCTTCACGGACATTCCGGACATCCGTGCTGTCCGCGGACATCTGAACTGCTTTAAAAAAAAAAAAAGAAATTAATTAGGACACAATATAATAATTTTACTTTATTATATATGGATGTTAAATTTATGACAGAGAAGGTGAAGCAGAAACTGAGACAAACACAGGAGAATTGGGGGTTTCAATAGGATTCATATGAGGTGAAGAAGGGATGGAAGTCTCATCAAAATGGTTTGGTTCATGGAGAGGGTTTGGGGATAATTGAGTGGGATAGGGTGAGGGGGGACAGGTACATGTGGGACAATGGTATCTAGTTTTTTGTTTCAAGTGATCCTCCACAAAGTTTTTTAAATTGTTGAAATTTGCCACGAGTAGGTCCATTTTTTCTTCCATGTTCTGGAGAGTCTTATCCAATATTTCTTTTTGTTTACTATTTTCAATGTTTGTATGGTCTGTACAAAAAAAATGTATATGTTAAATGTATATAAAATAATACTTATTAATTGGTTTATATAGTAAAGTGTCTACCATTAGGTTCACTATCTTCAGACATTTCCACACGTGGGAAATGCTCCTCTAGCCACTCCAGAGTACTAGACATTTCTGTGAGAAAAAAAAAAACTTGTTTTGTATCTAATACAGAAAGTTTAGAAATATATGAGTAAAATGCAGTACACTTACTAGCTTCTGGTAAGGTGTGTTCTTATTGGTCTGTAGATCTGCTCTTGCTCTTAGTTGTGGAGTTTCTGTGAGGTAATCATGTTGGAAGCCTACCTTTCTTCTTTTGGTATATTCCGTTTTAGAACATGTTGTATTTAAATGAATGGTTAATGTGTTATATATATGGGTTACACTTTTTATTTATTACTACATATAATGTGCATGTGTGCTGGTTCGTGAATTTGTACAATGTTCATATGTTATGATATAACAATTAAACATACCCCCCAGACTGTTTGGGTAGTGTTGCTGTTGTCCGCATATGTCCGTGGACATTAGAAGAGTTCGCGGACATCAAATTCAGTAGAGGGGGTTCAGTATGTTCCATGTTACATGTACATAAAGTCAGAGATATTACTGTTAAGTTGTGCTACTAAAAACCGATGAAATTCAGTAAAAAAAACTTTGCTAGAGGGACGTTATGGTTAAGTTGCACTACTAAAAACCTATGAAATTCAGTAAAAAAAACATTGTTAAAGGGACGTTATGGTTAAGTTGCGCTACTAAAAACCTATGAAATTCAGTAAAAAAACTTTGTTAAAGGGACGTTATGGTTCCAAGTAAAACCGAAAAACCCCTGAAATTCGCCAGTTATGGTAAGCTAAGCAACCATAACTCGCGCCACCATGGTGCACTGCTAAGACTAAAACCTAGGACATCAAAGATGACATCACAAATGTCATTGATGACATCACTGATGACATCACATGTGCATTTACATCTCATGAAAAGTCTATACATGGGATTCTTATTGCAATGTTAAAAGTAGTGTCAAGGATCATTGGAATAAATATCATGAGGTACGTAGTGCATTAAGCAATGAATTAATCCAAATAGCATTGTATTATGATTTTGTTTCCAATATACTAAGGTACACATGTTGTAACATATGCATAGTTAGCAGGAGACATGATGGAGATGCAATATTAATAATCTTGCAATGTTAAATACTGAAATTATAAATGCCTTCTTATTAGAGTTTTGCATACTGTAAAATATTTAATAAGTACCTAATAAAAATCACTAACTACATTATTGCATTACTGCACACAAAACACAAACAGACAACTACACATACAAATATGAGCATATACAGGGAAAGTGAAGTAACTTAATTGATTACCTTCATGCACAGAAATGATTGCTCTGCTTCAAACTTACTACTTCCCTATGTATAACTATCACATATTGTGACTAGGCCCTAAGGAAAGTAGTGTACGTGCAATGTGTACAAATATAACCATATCCAGGGAAAGTACAGTAATAAAAAAACAACAGAACTATAAGACAGTGTTGATAACCTTACTAATCATCTTCATACATAGGAAGCATTGCTTTCTTCCAAGTCTGTGTTTTCCCCTTTGTATATGTTTCATATGCTTTGCATGGACCCTAAGTGAATTACTGTAAGAACACATTTGAAGTATAAGTATACAAATATAGTACTTTTTGAATTTTTAGTTCCTAAGTGTTACTGGACTAGATATAGCAGTAAAGGAAAAAAGAGTGAGCCAGACATGTGATGACATCAGTGATGTCATCAATGACATTTGTGATGTCATCTTTGATGTCCTGGGTGTTAGTCTTAGCAGTGCACCGTGGTGGCGCAAGTAATGGTTGCTTAGCTTACCATAACTGGCGAATTTCAGGGGGTTTTCGGTTTTACTTGGAACCATAACATCCCTTTAACAAAGTTTTTGTTACTGAATTTCATAGGTTTTTAGTAGCGCAACTTAACCATAATGTCCCTTTAACAAAGTTTTTTTACTGAATATATATATATATTTAATATTTATATATATATATATATATATATATATATATATATATATATATATATACTCACTGAAAGAACTTTGTTAAAGGGACATTATGGTTAAGTTGCACTAATAAAAACCTATCAAATTCACTGAAAAAACATTGTTAAAGAGACGTGTTATGGTAAAGTTACACTAATAAAAACCTATGAAATTCAATGAAAAAACATTGCTAAAGGGACGTTATGGTACAATTAAAACCAAAAAACATCAGACATTCGACAGTTATGGTAAGCTAAACAATGATAACTTGTGCCACCACTGTGCACTGCTAAGACTAACACCCAGGACATTTCTCCTTCCCAAAACCCACCACCACCACCAGCTGGAGGACCTACATAGCAAAGAAAGCACATACACAGCAAAAAAAGAACAGTCCTTCCAAAGACAATGAAGAGGACCAAGAACATGAGTTAGAGGAAGTGCCTACCTATCGCGCCCAGAGAGAATCCTGGTGTGGCAGTTCTTGTACCAAAGGCTAAAGCTACCAAAGTGAAATGCACTGGGTGCACTCAGTCGCGGACTACCTGGACAGTACTCCTACGGGACCAACTCCATCCACTGCCACACCAAATTCAACCACCGCAATGCTCTCAGAAAGGTTTTTCCTTTCTTAACAAGTAGGCTAACTTCCTCCACCTCATCTTCCTCAACCAATACTGCAACCACACAGCCTACTTCTGTGGGACACAAAAACCCACCAGCGCCCTTGCAAGCAATAAAAGAGGCTGTTGATCCCTATTTTTCGAAGACAACAGTCCTCTGTATATACTGCAACACAGCACTCTACAGGGGGAAGCAATTTTTAAGTGCTTTTGAAGCTGTTATCAAGGAGCAGGAGAAACACTGCCCCCTACCATAGAAATAATACACGTTCAACATCTTCCCCTGTTCACCTGCCCCTCCATATTAGTGCTTGGTGCCTCTTCCCTCATTTCCCTCCCCACCTTACGTTCTAACCTCTCCTGCAAAAAAAGTACATTAATACAGTACATATACTCAATATGATTTTCCAATATTTCCATTAGCATGTTGTGTTATGCTTATGGGAATAATGTGGCGTTCATCTCTGTTCCAGGGACTGGAACTGGGCATAATGGCCCGGCAGCCCAAGTTATCGGCCCAAGTGAAGTGAGGGTGTATAATAAGGGCTCTGGGCAATGGGGGATGAAGGCCATTAGCGCCCCAGGAACCCAAAGCGGGAACCCGCAGTGTTAAAAAAAAAGATTTTTCTTCCTACACCAGGAAGCCTGAGGTGTCCCGCTGTAGGAAGGAAAATCCTTTTCCAAGATGGCCACCATGATAAGGGAAGGCGGGCTCCGTACAGAGCCCTTCTTCCCTTTTGACAGCAGCCTGCAGAAGGCACAGAGAGAACCCTGTGACCATATTACCACAAGCACATTTCTTTCCCTTTCAAACCTATGCTACTTTCGAATAACTGTAACACATAGCCCGTCCCAGGTGGACATGGCCACATTAACCCCATTTGTCGTCCCTTGTGGTCATGGCCAGTAGCCAGATTGTCTGGGTCATGACCTTATGCCATAACCCAGACCATCTTGCCACTGGCCATGGTCACAGGCTATACCTCAGTCACCAAAGGTATATCACTATTTTTTGTACCTACATTATGACATTTGTCAAAAAATAAAACACGGGTACATTTGCCAAACCATGCTTTAAGGTCTTTGCCAATGCCCATTACACAAGTTTGCTGCAAATCCGCCCATGTTTAATTTTCTCAAAAGTGTTAAAATGTATGTAAATACAATAGTCATATAACTTAGCCCCCACTTGACAAAATCCACTCAGACTTTACACAAACATTCAAGGTTGGGTCTATAATTTTTCTGAAAACATTTGTCCACATTCGTCAAATGGCAACAAGGTTATCAGCCATTGAAAAATGTTGAGACTCCCTCTAATTTTGCCACTTCTTGACAGAATACCACCAAACTTTTGCAAAAACATTTACATCTAGATTTAAAATCGTTTTGCTAACTTTTGTGCAGAATCGTCAAATGGCACCACATTTATAAGCTTTTACAATATTTTGGAACACCCCTTTTGACAAAACAGTTCCAAATCAATCAGAATCAGGTCTAGAATAACATTTTAAAATTTCATGAGTGGCGCCAAAGTTATAAGCCAACCAAAAACTGCTTTCACCAACCCAGTAATGCAGAAATAGGCATAGATGTCGACGAACATCTGAAGTGTTCCCCGAACATCACAGGATTATACCCGAACATACAGACTGTTCGTGGACTTCAGGGATGAAAAACAGCAATTTTTTGGCTTCTTACAGCCATATCCCATCCCGTCCTCATCACCCCTCACCTCCCCAGAGATTGTTTGATAAGTTCAGCAAGTGCAATGTTGTGTTTTTTAATATGTTTTTACTGTGATGTTCGTGGACACCGGCGGATGTCTGCGAATCCAACATGGTAGGCATTTCCAAAAATCTGACGCACTTCACGCTTTTCATCATCCAATCAGTGGGTGCGTCTGATGTTCGCAGACATCACGTCGCCCTCTAGACCAAACGGAGGCCAGGACCGTACAGGGAAGTGACTCCGCGAACCAAACCCAGATATCACACATTTTTTTACCTATTTTGGGCCATTTAAAAAAAAGAAAACTACTGGATGGATTTACAGCACAATTACAAAAGCACACAATCGTGACCAAGCCGCCGCTCCTGCTGCAAATTTGGTGAAAATCTGTCCAGCGGTTTAGGCTGTAGGCGTGAGCAAAACATGTTTTCCATTGCGTCAATGGGAAAAACCACACATTTTATTTTGGGATCCCCCTATAATTCCCCCCCCCCCCACTTGACGAAACCACACCAGACCTTGCAGGATAAATCGGACAGGGCCTTATACTGCTTTTTCAAACTTGTGTGAGTATTCGTTTGGAGGGGCGAAGTTATAAGCCACCCAAAAAGTGCTCTTCCTATGGGTTGAGCAACTTAATGTTAAGTTGCTAAACCCATAGGAATACCACTTTTTGGGCGGCTTATAACTTTGCTCCCAGTTGACGAATGTGGCTGAAAGTTTGCCAAAAAAGTATATGGGTCCCGATGAATTTTTGGGAAAGTAGGGTGATGTTTCGTGGAGGGGGGGCAAAGTTATAAGTATATAAAACATTTCTTTTTTCCATAAACTGAATGGGGGAAAGGTTTGCGCACGCCTAGAGGCCGAACGGCTGGACGGATTTGCAGCAGGAGCGGGGGCTTGGTTCCGAAAGCATGCATTTGTGTGTTTGGTGGAAATCCGACCAGTTCTTTGCCTGAAAAGATCTGAAATGTACGTCTCAAAAAATGTGTGGTATCTGGCTCGCTGGACCATTTCCCTGTTCGCTCCTGTTAGGCAGAATTATATGCAGTACCCTTTGGGAACACCACACACAATTAAGACTACAAGTGACAGAACAAATTCACCTTTGGTACAAGCCTGTACTACACAGTAAAGTGGTAGCGATGGCTGAGCAGCCAGACTTATCTCAAGAGTAAGTGGGCAGTTTCAATAGTTACACAAAGGACAGTAATTACTATGATTCAAACAAACACTGACTCAAGGTTTTTGAGTAAAAGAATATACATTTATTTACACATCAGTTATTGAACATTTATTTCACTATTATTAAGCAGTAGAAAAATCACGATTCTAATACACTACCCCACACCCAATAGATTCTGGACTAGTTAGACTCAAAATGAAGTGTGAGCAAAATGGCACTCCAGGGAGGGAAAGACAAAGGTTAGGCAGAAATTGAGCAGCACCAACAAGTTAATAGAGCAGGGCAATCTAGAAAGAGGAACTACAGTGAGGAAATCAAATTCAGGTGACCTGGCCCAAGTCAATGGAACAGAGCCTTTGCTCAAGATCACACAGTTCAGGGTAGTTTGCGGTTAAGTCTTTGCCAAGAGTTCAGAACGAAGTTGGTCAGGCAAAAAGTTATTTTAAAGAATGGAGAAGGACAAGCCCTCGGATTGGCGAAAGGTTTCACACTCCTTCACCGCGGCTGGACGAAACGAACATCTGGATTTGAACAGTACCTTAAATGGAGAAGAAGGCTGTAGCTGAGGCAGACGTTCCTGGCAGATCCTGCAGGCTCACGGTTCCTGAAGCGACTGTCAGACTGACACGAAGTAGGTAGACTGGAGGGTCCTGCACTGCTCAGGGAAGAAACCAGCAGCAGAGCAAAGCAACAAATAAAAGGTGCGCTCCTTAAAACTCAAGCAGGGTCCGTTCCTCCTGGCTATCCAGTTCACTGTAGCTCTGTACAGCAAATTCGACCAGAGGAGGGAGGCCTGGCTTGCAGTTTGGTGAACTGGTTGGTCCCACCAGCTGAAGGGGAGAAGATTCCTTGCAGATCTTCCCTGTCGTTGGAGTATGAAGATTCGGACCTGCAGCAGGGCTTCACCGGGCAGTTCAGTCATGAAAGGGGTCCTCTTCTGTCAGCTCCTCTTCGGTTCTCTCGTTCCAGTTGCGACTCTGACTTCCAATCCCAAGAGACCTGCTTTTTATGCAGTTGTCCCCCATTCACACAGCCTGGCTGTCAATCACACAGCAGGGTGGCTGTCCCCCCGGGACAGCCACCTCATCCAATCATGCTAGAGTGCGACATGGGTCTCCAAGGAGACCCTGTGCAGGGAGTCTCAAAGCCCTCCCTCACATCCTGTCGCCCTCCGACATTGAGAAGCCCGCAAAAGGACGGTGAACAAAGGAATCAACCCAGGTTTGGTGCGCAGAGAAGAACATGAGAAAGACTTTTACAAAAAGAAATGGCTAAAAAACCCAGCTAAAAAATATATATGGAGCAGTGGGTTTAAGTTTGAGGCTACTAAAATAGACTAAAAACTACCAGGATTATGTAAAATAACCACAGTAGGAAACATAAGGTAGTTGCCACTGCCACCAGCCAAATCTTAATGAAAAGGGAACGAAACAGTGTTACATGAGAAACAGACAAAAAGGGATAATAATTAACCCCTTCCAGAACTCTATGTAAAATAGTTTGTACTGGGTCTGTGAGATTAAAAAGACTAGTAGAGTCAATAGCAACTTTACATGTTTCTGGGAGACGGTAGTCAGTCCCAGAAAATGGAGTCGGAGTTGGAAGGTCTAAAAAAGACAACCCTGTGTCCCTGCACTGAAGGTGCTGTGTAACACACAGTAAAAAGATGATGTCTATGGAGTAGGTGAAGCTCCACAGTCCAAGAACACATAAAAAAATGTAAAACACACACAGCAAAACACATGTAAGACTGTGAAAAAGGCTCACACTCTTACCAGGTAAAAAAAATAATTCCTAGAAATCTAGCAAAGCTGCTGAGGGACTCAGTAGGTAAGGGAAATTAGCCAATCTGGAGAATTCTTCCTAACAGCTGCCTGGACAAAAGTCTAATTGGCTTGCAGTACGCGGTTATGTCGGCAAACATTGGACGCAACTAGTGCTTGGCTGGAAGGAAGCGTGATGTGCGTCAACATTTTTGGGAAACGCCGCCATAGTGTATCGGACGACAGTGCAGCGCAAAAAGGGACTGGAAAACATACTTTACACCTGGGGTGTTGCTAGGTCTGGAAAAGATCTGGGGCTACGCTAATTTCAGAACTGTCTGGACTGGGGGCTAGCTAGTTGTAGCTCCTGAGATTCTATCCGGGGCTCCAACCAAAAGATTAGGGGCTATAGCCCCCTTAGCCTCCCCTATCAATGCCTCTGTTTTACACCATGTGGTCGTGGGAAGAAGGGATGAAAAGGGTGGGGGAGTGAGAAGTGGTTCATTTGAGATATGTTATTAGGTGGAAGAAGACGGTGGTGTGCCTGCAGTATCTCTGCATACTGCATCAATTCACGGGTTCCTCCACAGGTGACTACCATGTGTGGGGAATGCAGGCAGCCTCCGTCATGGCATGGTAGCGCGTGCCACAACCTCTTACCATGGTGATTGGTGGCAGCTCAATTGCAGAAGGGGAGTGCATTGCACATGACATAAACATTGTAACATAGCGCGTGCTATGCTGTGTTGCGTGTGGTAAGCCCGTAGCCCCTTCCATGTATGGCTGGAGGCCTTGCACCGGCAACTATGGGCCCCGGTTGCAAGTAGGTTTGAGATTGTTGCCTTGTGTGTGTGGTTTGTCAGCATTGCATAAATTGTTGGTTCTATGGGAGCACCAGAAGTGAGCTGACATGCGTATACTGTTGATTCCATGGGTGTGGCCATTGTTAGAACATCCTACAGTTTTCAGTGTATGGCTGAAGATGGTGCAGTGCCAAGTCCTGCAGTGTGAACACTGGGTGCAGTGTTGGAATACTGTCACTATAGAAGAGGGAAGAGTTCAAGTGCATCTTCTATGTGCTTGGATACTGCAGTGTGTCAACTGGGTGCAATGTTCTAATAGTGTGTGCATAGAAGTGGATAGGGTTGCAGTGCATATTTTATGGGCTTGGGTAGTGTCCATATCATGGAGTGCTGACTACTGTATTGCACTGTGAAGTATTGGTTTTGTGGACTGGATAGACTATTGGGAGCAAGGCCTCTGTTGTGAACATTTTTTTGGTTTGTTGGCAGTAACAACATAGTATGTGAATAAAAGGGGGTAGGGGTGCCCGAGGCTGTTATGTGTGTAGATTCTGCTAACAGTTGCATGTTTGCATGCATAGCTGTATCACAGTGTAGAGATTGGGTAGGAGTGCCGGTGCCTGTGGTACGTTTGTGGATTCTGGTACTTGGTCACATGTTGCCATGCATGGTTGCATTAGGTTGTGGTGGATGTGTCCAAGGCCTAGACTCTTGGGTGCATGGTCAAAGGCTGTAGGCCGTAGGCTATGCACCCAAGAGCCAAGGCCTTGACCACGTCCGCTGCAGCGATGCAGTTTGGACTATGCATCAGTCAGAGGGTGGTGACCTGTAAAAGATGGTTGTGGAGCACATTTTAGACTTGTTAGAGCACCAGAAGTGAGCTGACCTGCATACATTGTTGGTTCCATGGGTGTGGTCATTGTTAGAACATCCTACAGTTTTCAGTGTATGGCTGGAGATGGTGCAGTGACAAGTCCTGCAGTGTGGTGACTGGGTGCAGTGTTGGAATACTGTCAGTATAGAAGAGGGTAGGGTTGAGGTGGATCTTCTATGTGCTTCAATACTCTGCTTTGTGGAGATTGGTGGGAGTAGGGCCAATGTTGTGAAGATTTTGTGGTTTGGTTGACAGTGACACAATACTTAGTGAATGGAAGTGGGTAGGGGTGCCGGAGGCTGTGGTATGTTTGTGGATTCTGCTAACTGTTACATGTTTCTATCCATCGCTGTGTTATGGTGCGGGGGTTGAGTACAAGTGCTGCTGGCTATGTTAGGTTTGTGGATTGTGGTATCTGGCCACATTTTCGCATGCATGGCTTCATTATGTTGTGCTGGTGTGGGCAAGGCCTAGACTCTTGTCTGCATGCCGAAAGTTGTGATGGGTGCCGCTCTGGATGGATTTGGATGCTGAAATCGTGGATTCGTTTGCAGAACTTTCTACTGGAGGTGCTTTGGAAGCACACACGACGGGCACTCGAAGTGTATAACGGTAAATATGGAGTGTTGTACAGAAATAATATTGTTGGATGCAGAGGGCTTTGTAACAAAAGGGATAGCCTATACTCGGACAAGACGGAATGGCTAGACAAATATCTTGCACAGAGGGGTGGTCCTGTCCTCAAACATTTGAACTACACTTGATTGTTGTAGTCACAATTTTGACACTTCTCCAAATTAGTGTTACTACATCGACAACAGTATGCATCATTGGAGGAAAGTTCAAATCCAAGTACTTTATTAATTAGGCCACATGTATGCACATTGGTAATTCGGTGTAGAAAACTAAAAATTACACACAGCTCAGTGAGGGGTGTAAACAGAACAGCATGTATTGCAAATATTTAGAGCATATTTAAAAGACGTTACATGTTGAGAACATGAGGTCGTAAAATATGCAATGGTTCCATAGAAATGGTATTTATTTGACCGCCATTTGCAATGCAATTTTCTTTTACACTGTGCAAGAAGCATTGACCAGAATTTGGTAAAAATGTAAGGAGGAGAAGCTATCAGAAACATATGTAACGAGAAAAAAAAAGTTGTTTTCAAGCATGTAAAAAAAATAAAACACGAAACAGAAAAAATACATATATTTCCAGAGCCACCACAACAGACCCAATCTCCTACTCTGTTTCAAATTTATTTCCCCCTCCCCTTCCTAGCACAATAACGCCGCAGATTCTGCTGTGGTTTCAGGATTACATGTGCCACATCCGGCCCTTTTCAGGATGGCATTGTTCAATAAGGTTTCTGGTTGTGGTGTGTATGCAAAAACTGTGGCAGAAGGTCTATTTGTACACAGACCTGCAGAAGGCAATGGTTGAAGTGTGCAAGGTAAGGGGAAGGAATCCTGTTTGTATGCATGCACTGTATGTACTTGATATACATTGCTAAGAAACATTGAATGCTGCTTTTGTGCAATATTTTTACGAATTTTGTAGGTAAGTGCGGAAAGAAATTTGTAGCATTGTCGGAAGGAAAAACGGTCACGCGGTACTTGCACTCTGAATGTGTTACGGTTTGTTTGTTTGTTTGTTTATTGATTTATAATGTGCGCCAGACCCAAAGGTAACCGTGCGCAGAGAAGAATGTGCAAACCTTACATTGTTACAGGTATCTAGAAATTACAATGTTACAACATTTACAGAGATACATTAAATTTATAGTGGTACATCAAATTTACAGAAGTACAGAAATGTTCAGTATGCGTACTTACATTAGTGCAAATGTAGGCAGGTGATTACCGACAGTTCATATACAAGAGGCAAGGTTAGCATGCTGTGTTCATGTTATACACATTAGTTGATAGACTTCTAATAATACATATGTATAATCCCTTTAGGCTAAAGATACAGGGGTTTCTGAGCAGGGTGACTACAAGTTATTAGTGTTGATGTGTTTGATGAAATTCCTTCTGAAGTGTAAGAATGGTTTGTCAACTCTCAGGTTGTGTGGCAAAGAATTCCATAGTTTGGCAGCTGTCACAGGGAAACTGATGCCTCCAATTTTGGCGAGTTTAAATCTAGGTATAATCAGACAGTTTGAATTGACAGTTCTTGTCGGTCTACTAGATATGTTTCTCTTTATTTTATCCATCAAGTAGCTAGGAGCCGCATTATTGAGTGCTTTGTGGGTCAGGGAGATCATTTTTAGATGGATTTTGTTAGCAGTCGTTCACCGTACATATGAAGTGTTGTACAGAACTGACAGTATTACATGCTGACGTCTTTGATGTGATTGGGGGATGCGTGTGTGACTATTTAACAGTACCGAATGAAGGGTTGCTGGAAAGAAGATAGTGGAAAGGGAAGAAGGGCTGTACTTCGGGAAGC
This sequence comes from Ambystoma mexicanum, assembly GCF_040938575.1. Classification (NCBI taxonomy): domain Eukaryota; kingdom Metazoa; phylum Chordata; class Amphibia; order Caudata; family Ambystomatidae; genus Ambystoma; species Ambystoma mexicanum. The sequence goes on from NC_090928.1 coordinate 359,617,956, forward strand.
ACACGTGCCACATACTCACGTTGTGAGCATGCTGCCCACAGGAATGGGATAGTGGGGATTATCGGTGCTGAGGGTGTGCTTCACAGGAAGGGGCGTTAATACTTCTCTCCATTACTCTGCATAGTGAGCCGGGCTGACATGGTTGCCATTACTTACAAAGGTAATGTAGCATAGAAGAAATTGTTCAAAACTCAGTCACAGCTCACAGCTATGTAGGCTGCTACTCTATTCTGAAAAGCTACAAGCAGAATGCGTAGCAGTATTGGGGTGTGACCTTTTCTAGGGCTGCTGCGGAGAACTTGCAAGCGGCAAAGAGGCCTACATCGTTGAACCAAATTCATACATGTGCAATGGCACATTGTGGGGAGTTTGTAAGCATGCAATTTCCCAATAACACTTAGTAGATTGCAGAACATTGCACTTTTCAAACGGTTGAGGGTCCGGATCGTGTCCGCGCAGCGTGGGTGTGGTCCCATGGTGATGTCCCACATGTTCTCCATTGGGACGGCTTTCCGCAGGACACGTTTTGGGTGGAATATTTTGTCCTCAAGTGCATAGGTGTCCTATGCACACCGTTGGGATTGCTGCAGTAATTAATAGTGTGACACTTGTGCGCTGACCATTTTGGGACAGGCTGGGTGTCTGTAGGGTATAGTAGGTGGGATGTTTATGTGTACAGCTACCTGTAGGACATGGATGGGTGCCTCAAACTACTTCTTTGCATATGCTGGACAGTGGAGGTGTTACCAGGGGATAGAAGAATAGATTTGCATGCATGTACTTGTGCAACAGACAAACATCTGCTCCCACAACTAGTTATAGGTGGTTCACAAGGTGTGGACATGCGGTTCATACTGGCATGATACAGTTACCTCCATTGTGATTGCGGATAGGCCGGGCAGGTCCGGTGTCAGTAGGATACCTCCCTTTTCCTTAATTCCTTAAGAGATGTCACTGAATCAGAAGTTATCAACCTACTAAAGAATCTCAAACCCTCCCCCTGTAAAGGCGATATTTGCCCACCAAAACTCGTCAAAGACTGCACAGACTGCTTTGTGCCACTCTTTACAGCATTCATCAATGCATCCTTTAAAACAGGCATCATCCCAGCTAACCCTAAAGAGGCCTGGGTCCGGCCTCTCCTAAAAAAACCTACTCTCGACCCCTTACAACCAAACAACTACAGACCAATAACCACAGTGCCATTCCTCCTGCAATTACTGGACAAAGCCGCACATTGCCAAATCCAACACTTTCTGGAAACCCACTCCATCCTCGGGATGAGGAAATCAGGCTTCCGGAAAGGATATGGCACAGAAACAGCCCTGGTGGATCTGAAGAGTCAGATCACCCAAATCATGGACAAAGGCAAGCCTGCTCTCCTGCTCCTTCTAGATCTCTCAGCCGCTTTCGATCTGGTTGATCACAAGACTCTCACCTCACACCTCACATACTCAGCCAACTTCTCTAAAGAATCCGCTCTCTGGATCACCTCCTTCCTAGAGGGAAGAGCCATGAAAGTATTCTCAGACATCGCCAATGCCACTCCCACGACAATCCACTGCGGGTTCCCTCAGGGATCATGCACTGCACCCACACTCTACAACTTGTTCACCAAGCCCCTCTTTGACAAACTCGACTCATACGGCATCACATACACGAACTACGCGGACGACACACAAGTACTCCTACCTCTTTCAGGATCATACAACGAAGACGCCAAGGCACTCCACACAATCAACTCCATCATCAAGGCATGGATGGCAGTTACTGGCCTCTGCCTCAATGGAGACAAGACTGAAATCATGATATTAGGTCAACAGAGCACCCTAGACAAACTTGACAAACTGTACGCTAACTTCTCCATTGACAACTCCATCATCCCCGTATCCACAGCCGTAAAGACACTGGGAGTATACCTTGACTCCTCACTATCTATGACTAGACAAGTCAGCGCAATCACTTCCTCACCTGCGCACACCACCAAACTCATAAACACCATCAAGCCTTACCTCTCTAAACCCAACTGCATCACCATAGCTAGAGTAACCATTGGAGCCAAACTGGACTACTGCAATGCACTCCTAGCAGGCACATCAGCCAAAAACCTAAACAGACTACAAGTCACGCAGAACAATGCTCTCCGGGCCGCTCTTGGTATCCCAAGAAGAGAGCATATCACCCATGCAAGGCACTCAGCCCAATGGCTACCGGTCAAAGAGCGGATCACTTTTAAAATCCTCACCCTCACTCACAAATGCCTCTCTCTCTCCGCCCCGTCCTATCCATCAGAAACCATCTTCAAACCATCCTCCTCCCGTCCCACCAGGATGCAATACTCCAACCTACTCTGCATCCCACGCATCAAAAAAGCCAAAGCCGGAGGTCTAAGTTTCCCGTACATTGCAGCCAAGACCTGGAACGCTCTTCCTGCAGACATTAGAGCCGAAAACTCACTCCTTATTTTTCGCAGGAAACTGAAAACCTCATTCCTTGCAAAATAATAGGAAACTCTCAGGAATCCTTGTAAATATACTGCATTGCTAATGTGTACATGTCTACTGTAAATATTGTATTTGTATGTAAATATTGTATACTATGTAACTAAGATATTGTCTGTAACAAGCGCCACGATGCCCCCGGGCTGACGTGCGATCTACAAAACGGAATAAATAAATAAATAAATAAATAAATACATAAATAAATAAATAGAAGTAATTTCACTTGTACTGTGCGCCGCTGAGTCACAACAGCATTTTAAAACCAAAGGAAAAGCCACATGTACACTCAGCAACAACTTACATATCAATGTTTACTTCCACGCATTCATATATGCCATTAGGAAATGTAGGGGGTAGCAGAAGTGGATACATATTGTTGGGAATTGGGGATTTGCACAAGTTGGTCATGAGGCGAGGAAGGGATTGAGGTAGCAGCATAAGGTCTCTAATCACACAGATTTTGAGGGGATGGCGGGCTGTGAAATGGGGAAGGGGTACACGTGCAGGTCGGGCAGTGGTATTTTATTTTGACCATATTATGTCCTTGTACGTCATCTTTTAAGGGGGCAAAATTGTTCACCAATCTCCATTTTGCCTTCCAGGTTTCCAGTTTGCTATTTACAGAGTTTCTATCCTTTCCTGTGCCCGTATGCTGTTGTTGAAAGGGTGCTGCTTGTGCTGCCTTGCTTTCCTTTCCAATCTGTTCTCTTAAAGAAAGACAAATATGTTAGGTGTACATGAAGCAGTAGATATTACATATTGTACGTTTCAGACTGCGGTGCGTACCAATGGGGTTACTATCGTAAGTCATTGCCTCATGAGGGAAATGTTCTTCCAGCCTCTCTAAGGTGCTTGCCATTGCTGCGTAAAAAAAGAAACGTTATGCTTCTCAACTGTTGCATAATGCACCACCTGTGCAATTATCAGACAAACTTCAGTGTGCTTACTACTTTGTAGTGACGTTCTGGTTTTAGTACTTTCCTGTCCTTACTCTGCCCGTTTATTCTTTGTTACAATGTAGAGTAGCAGTGCGGTAAGATTGTTGACGGCAGACGTCACTTCTCTTGTTGTTGCATTCCGTTATAGTATACTCCCTATGCCATTGTGCTGTTTGTTTCATAAGTACACAGTTTGCGGACCTCCTCTATTTTCCCTTGCACTTCATGCACATGGTGCTGTTTGTATATGTTCCTTGGGTTTGGTGAATGGTTCCACTACATAGGAATGTCCCAGCCTTTCTGAGCAGGTTGGATGCCACCTGAAATCCGCAACCAGGCGCATAGTCTGCAACAGCTGTGCGCATTAACATGGTGCCATCAGTTTCAGTGTGTTCCACAGTACATATTTACAAACTAAAGGTTTCCTGGTAAAAACATGAAATTCAGTGAAAAAAGGTAAAACCGAAAACCCCCAGAAATTCACCAGTTATGGGGAGCTAAGCAACCATAACTCATGCTACCACTGTGCACTGCAAGGACTAACACCCATGACATTAAATATGACATCACAAATGTCATTGATGACATCACTGATAACATCACATGTGTATTTAGTTTTCACAAAAAGCCTCCACATGGGATTGTCATTGTAATGTTGGCAGAAAACTAGCCGAGATCATTGGAAGAAATATCATGACATACATAGTTCATTAACCAATGCATTGCTATAAACACTATTGCAATACAGAGTTCTTTCCAGTGCATGCACCACCTAATGTAGAAATGTAGGCATTGTCTGCAGCATGCATCATAGAGGTGCAATATTCAAAATCTTTCAATGTTGTATAGTAAAAGGATGATTGCTTTCGTTTCAGAGTTTTGTGTACTGTGAAACATGTAATAAGTCACTAAGAATGCCTCACTTGCAACATAATTATACTACTGTACATAAAACACAACGGCACCACAACACATACAAATATGAGCATATACAGGGCAAGTAAATTAAGCAAAAAAGTAGCAGTACTACCAGAGAGTGGTAATAACCTAACTGATTATCTTCATGCACAGAAATGATTGCTGTATTTCATGCTGCTTTCTTCCTCTATGTATATGTATCATATGATGTGCCTGAACCCTACGGAAAGTAGTGTAAGAACATATGAGAAGCGTTAGGTCTCCAAACGTAGTACCTTTTGCATTCTTACTTCCTGACTGTCACTGAAGAAAACCACTTGGCCTAGATTTATCAGTGAACAAAAAAAGAGGTAGCCAGACATGTGATGTCATCTTTGATGTCATGGGTGTTAGTCGTTGCAGTGCAGAGTGGTAGCACGAGTTATTGTTTCTTAGCTCACCATAACTGGCAAATTTCTGGGGTTTTTCTGCTGTCCTTTTCAATCCCTTCTGGAAGGCCGACTATGCGCAGATTATTCCTTCTGTTTCTATTTTCAAGGTTTCCAGATTGCTTCTGTAAGGATTTGACTGTGGTTTCTAACAATGTCCCTCTGCTGGTGAAATCTTCTGCATCACTTACTCGTTGCTCCACCTTCACCATTCTTGATTTGAACGTAGACCATTTGTCACCTAGCTGCTGTAATGTGGCATTTGTGTCCTCCATGAAGTGTTTCAAAGCACTAATTTCCATCAATATGGTTTTCATGGATGGATCCAAACTATCCTCCTTTGGTGTGGGTGAGTCACGTTTCTGCCTTTTGAAGGTATTAAATGGTGAGGATGCTACATCCTTGGCTTTACCCTTTTTTGAATACACCATAATTTGCTCTCCTACACTTCCCTTAATAACTCAAAGTCCAGTGGCATATAGCTATCATCAAAGCTTGAGGGCAAAACGAGGTGCACAGGGTTAATTGGCCATGAACATAAATGGCCAGATCGAAGCTTCAGTACACTACTTCACCTTATGTATAGTGGCTAGAGGATGATGATGCATTCAGGCCATATTCATGCAGTGTATGCTGTTGAAAGCCATATATAAACACTGACTGCGATAATTTGCATTGAATTGCTAAAACGTGCACAATAAGGGCAGTTTCAAATGCATACGATAGGAGCCAGTATGCGTTTGCAGCTCTTTTATAATATATTTCTTATGAGTACCAGAATACCCATTTAATTCAGTACATATATGTATATGGATACTGCAGACCATCTCTATATTTCTTAATCCTGTAATTAATGCTGGAACTCCTGGATTTTTTCTATATAAAGCACTTAAGCTTAAGTGCTACACATCATTACCATTTGGTCATGGACGTCTGCTTGCATTCACAGTAATTTGGTAATATGGGCTTATACACACTGATCTTAACGATACATATGGTGATCCATTCTTGTACGAAATGTACATCACATTATAGTGATATCGTAACCATATTTTTCGTAGTGCACAATGCTATGTGATGCCACTTCCTGTTTTGTCAACGGGTGAAAGGTCGTATTCCATCGCTTCCCGCGATATCACTTCGGTGTGGGGTCAAATGACATCACTTCCTGTGATGTGATCAGAGGTCAAGGGTCGTGTGATGTCACTTCTGCTACCCCTGGCATTTTGGTGAAATGACGTCCCTGAAACAGTACCTTTCTTCCATTAATTTTCTTTTCAGACATGTATTTCAATGAAAAACCTGTGTTGTGAGGAAAAAGTGCTTCCCACAGCACAGCCGCACCACACATCATGTCCAAGCCGGAACAGCTGACAGGAACTTCAAAGCTGACAGGAACTTGGGCTCACCTATCACGGGATCTCGCTGCTCAGGCCTTGTCGGAGAGCAACTCAATGACACAACGCCAAGGCAGGAGGAAGCATCCAGTGCCACTGCTGAGGACCACAGAGGAATAGGTAAGAAATAGAATATTAATAGCATGTATGGCAGATGTGAAAATATACATATGCCACTGGAGCGAGAGCGCAATCCTATGAGACCATCTCGCACGGTGCTAGACCACGCCCCTGCATGGATCACAGCTTCATCTCCTTTATGGATGCTGCGTTTAAAGTCACAGGGAAAATCTTGCTCAGTAGAGAGATGTGCTGGGTGGAGGAGAAATAAATATTTGACGCATGCTGGCTTCAAGACAAGAGAGTGCACTGATAGCACTTTTGCCTGCTTTGGCTCATCAAAGCATATCAAAAGAAAGAAGAATGGTTTGCTTTTTGTAGACCTGAAATGTATTTATATTTCAGTAGATCATCCTTTAGTTTGAGAAAGCCTGCGTCACGAAGCAGAGTGGGAGCAAGCAAGGCTGATACACATCACAGACAAGGCCGCTGCAAGCCTTGTTCACAACACATCTGGGAGATAGCTCACTAGTTAAATGCTCAGCACAGACATGACGACAGTATGCAGTTCCTAAGTTCGATCCCTCAGCCTGGCTGGATTAGCCCTTATTCCTTCAGAAGGCAACATATACAGTATTGTTAAACTGCTTAACAAAGAACTTTGAAGTGGGCAGAATCCGACGTGAGGCTCTGTATAGGAAATGAATATGAGCTTTATTATTATAATCATCATGGACTGGGTCATTCACAAACTAGAGGTAACGCAATGGTGAAGGCCCCCGTGCAGTCTGTCAGCTGCCAAACACACACAGGGATCTGCTCCATAAATGCCCCCGCCCCCATCATCACCTGCTAGTGATGAAATGCCAGAGAGGGGAAGGGGAAGGTACAGGGTACACCATTCACATATACAAGAACTTGATGTGCTGGATATTGGCAAACCCTCAACACCAGCTCCCCACCTTTCTTTGGGATTGTTTGATGTGGACTGCAGGGTGAAATTCCTGGGGGTGAGTCAATCAGCACTGCTGCTAGTAAGCATGTATGCATAGTTAGTCTTCCTAAAATCCTCACATTGTGAAAGCTGCAGTACACGTCCAAATGCAGCAAATGTCCATTCACAATTCAACCTAGTCTGCCGGCAAGCGAATAGCAGACTGCGCTATGTGTCTCGGGAGGAGCGGCAACATGCTCGCCTTGGAAGCAAGACGACGCGGAGCAATGCAGGTTCGATCCCCGGGTCCGCGCTTAGAAACTTCTGGGTATTAAGCACGTTATAAATAACCTATCATGTTATGTATAGCGAGGGAACAACAGGCCACAGGGCCGAGGGCCATATCAGGAGCACAACTAGAATTTCGCAGCAGAGTTACACTTATGGCAAGAGCGTTGCCAGTGCCACCCATATTCAGTGACATCCAGTTAATCTATTGCTTGCTGCTTTTTTGTGACCCTAATTTGGGGAGGCAGAAACTCTTTTTAAAAGTAAAATGATCAGCTTTTTAAAGTGACCTCTAAAACCTGTAAGCAGTGTGGATCAACATTTATGGGCATGGAATTACAGAAAAACAGCCCAATTACTCTCAATTTAATTGGGTGGATTTTCATTGCTAACTTTAGAAGAAACATTAGACCAACTTTTCACCTGCTAATTTACACAAATATTTTATATTGGAAACATGTAAGTATTCTGAGTGCCCGAAATAAAGGGATTATGGGGGTCTTAAAACTGCTTGAATACATGTCTTTCATGGAAAGCATACACTAAAATAAAACCAATTGTGGGCCCACTGCTTTAGAAGCAGCCCTGCCCAGCACTTTTTAGCAAGAATGTCGTTCAATGTGTTCATGCTAATAAAGAGCTGAAAACAAAGGTACTACAAGCCTTATTCTATCTGTAACATTCCAAGAGTGTGTGTAAAAGGCCATTACCAGCTAGCTCCCTTTTGCCACACCGGTTGAGGTCCTTTGTCCCCACTGCCACCATGCCTCCCTTATCCTAACTGAGAGAGTTCTGCTTCCTGACTTGAGCATCCTTCCTGTGGTTTGAATACTAGGAGGACGTGTCCTCCACCATGCCTTTGTGTTTTCAATTTCTGGCTGGACCCTGTGAGGATGCAACACAAAAACAGGCAATACAAGCATGTTGGCTGGCTTCAATTGAGTTATTGGGTCGAATAGGCGACTCCTACATCAGTGAACCCTGTGGTTTGCAGTTGGTGGTGCCCCATTTTCTGGATGGCAAAGAAACTAATCTTGAAGTAAGTTACATATTCTATTATGTAATTCATAATAGCAGAAATTGAAACATGATGTTTGGCACCATTTTCAGTCCTGTCCCTAGGCAGCATCTTAGTTTGCCTAGTGCTTGCGCCGGCCTTTGGAACAACACAAGAAGACACCAATATAGGGTCTTTGCTTACTTATGTATTCAGGATGTACCAGTACATGAACATTACTTATGCCTTTATTCAAGATGTTCCTTAAAGACTATGGGCCTGATCACGACTGTGGCGGTAACGCCGGCGGTATTACCGCTGGCGGTATTAGCTCTACCGCCGAACTCCCCGGCGCTAATAGCGCCGGATCACGAGTTTGGCGGTAATGTAATTCCCCATTGAGCCCATTCGTGAATGCCCCATTCCCCATTGGGCTCAATGGGGAAAATTCGCGCTCTTACCACCGGAGGATTGCCCGCCAGCGGTAATAGCACAAATGTTCAGCGGATTTCCCCCCAGCCAAGAGCTGGGTCGAAATCCGCTGAAGTCCTGATTTGGCGGACCCTTAAATCCGGCGGTCATAGCGCGACCTCCGGATTTAAGGGTTACCGCCAAAGTCGTGATGAGGCCCTATGAATAATGTACAGAAACGGTTCATAACTTTCCCCTCTTCCTGACCTCAACACTTCCTCTCTGCTTCTTCCCATACTATCAAGACTTGCGAACCTTCAGAGAGATGGCACATAAGCTAAAGCCTGGGTCTGAGTGTTTTGTCCTTTATGTCTTGAAAGTTTCTGACTACGAGGCAAACCAAAACGTCATTTTAATTTGATGAAATGATTTCCCAGGGAAAAGGGATATCAATGTAATGAAAAATTAAGTTGTCTTCACTCAAAGCAAATTATCCCCACTTTGGGAGTACTGTCCAGGAATGTCCTTGCCCTTATTTGCTTGTATCTTAACTTAGGTATTGGTTCCTGTTTTTCATCCTAATTTCTCCTTTGATTTGCATCCTGGTTAACAAGGGACACATTCACCTGTGTCCCAAGGCTGGGTGCACCAGCACACTTGGCCTAGGAAGCAGTAGGATGAAGGAATGCTTGTAGACTAAGCCAGGCCTAATGTTTTCACCAGCCACTAAGGCTTGTCTCCACGCTTGGCATGGTATTGAACCTGCTCTCCCTGTGTAGGAGTCCTGCCTCTATTCCGCAACAACACACAATTTGTCTTTAATCCTTGCTCTGTTGGGACAATCTTGTTCCTGCAAGAAACTTTACTCAGGTTTCTCTTCTGTTGTCCTTTATTCTTCACTTGCATTTTCTGATAACACCTTGATACATTACCACATGCTCACACCTCCATCAGGCATGTGACATGCATAGGTCTCTTCCCTCTCATTCCTGCAGCTTCCTTGGCTGACTCTTAGACCCTTTGCTACCCCCTTTGATGATTTTACACCGACCTCTACATGTCTTCAGTCCTCAATTCTACTGAGTTTTCCCTCAATCTCATGTCCATTATACTTCTCTTGTCTGTCACTCTTCCCCACTACCTGGTCCTCCTCCAACTCAGTCTTTCTGATTCTACTTAAGCTCCTTAAATTGGTGGCTTCCGCCTGCTCCGTTGTTATTTACTCTGCAATCACCATCACCTCCTTCTGCCTTTCTACGTCCTACTCTTCAATCTCCCTTTTCTAGTATCTTCTCCCCACCTCCAACTTCACTTCTTCCTCTGTAATGGCAAACTAATTCAGTATTTCCTTCTCCTCTCCAAACTCCCCTCTCCAGCCTCCTCCCACCTCCAACGTCACCTTTTCTGCTCTCCAATGTTTTTCACAGTGGCCTTCTCTCTATTTCATCTGCAGTTTCCTCTGCCTCTAAACCACTCATGAATCCCCTTTCCAATCTCTCAATTATGTTCAGGTGGGTTACCTTTTGACTTTGACACTGAGTTAAGCTTTGATGCCACTCTGGATGACCCACCCCCTTCTTCATCTGCTCCACAGCCCAAGCCTTTGTGATGGCTGGCCATCATCTACAGCAACCACAGAATGCATGCAAGGGGAAAGACTGTTACCTAGGAGGGCGTGCTCTATAACATGTCCATGCTCTCCCCACTTGAAAGTAACCAACAGTAGGCAGGGTGGTTTCTGTGCCAAGTAGCTGACCCTTGTTTGCTTTCATCCTCTCGGACTGTGTCCCATGGAATAGAACACCCCAACAGTTTCCTGGTCTGTATGAGTGTTAATATCCCATCTCACCTTTGCTTTCCCATTATGTCAGCATTCGTTGAGGAGCCCTGACATGTAGAAGGTATAGCATTTCTCTGATCATTTTAGGGTCTGATCACCTTTGATGCAACAGCTTCACAAAGTCCCTTTAGTGACAAGCCCTGAATATACTGCAATGGCATTGTGGATTATACTGCAATGGCATTGTGGGATGAAAAGGGTAATCCTTGCCAAAGCACGACTTGGCCATGCATAACTTACAGGAGGGGCAGCATCCGATCCTCACAGTCACCCCAATCTTCACTGCACGAGGCAGGCAAGGAACTTTGTCACACCTGATGGGATTTGGAATTGCACGTTTTAGGCTAACTCTACTTCTGTAGTGTTCCATGTGAAATTATTGAAGTGCACACTGATGGATTAAACCATCTGGAGTGTGCCAAGTGTCTGCCCATAGCAAACCTTTGCTTGTTTTGTTTAATAATAGCTCTGGCTATTATTTATTGGAACAACTCTCAATTTTTTTATGTTATGGGGGTGAGCTTCAGGGAGTAGGACTGGTCTGCTTGCTACCAGTTGTAGTCACACAATGGCTGTTGAGGGTTTCCCCCTGTCAGAGAATACAACTGATCCCTTTGAATTTCAAAAAGAGCCTCCTTTTGCTTGTCATACATGATGTCATCAATGTTAACGATAATGATCCTTTTAACCATATCTGGTGTTTTGCAGAGGTTGTGAGATTTTCGATAATAGATAACTTGTTCCCTCAACTAAAGTTTGTTTTTAAAGTTCTATGTACTTGTTGGCAGTTATATGTGTCTCATCTTTTTCCCCATGTCTATTTTTGTTCTCATCTTATTAGATGCTCACAAGTGCCCTTAATTAGCAAAAAGGGTAACCAGCTCAATCTTTCTTTTATCTTTTTCCCCTCAGTTGAACGGAGGATCAACTCAGCAGGTCCAAAAACAAAACTGCCTGGAGGAAGTTGAGAATCATCAGACGGCAGAAGGTGGAAGAAGTTGTAGTGAGAAGTTGGGTTTTCCATATTGTCCATTGGAAGATCATGTTATTAACAAAGACAGTGAATAACAATGACAATAATACAACAAATTTATCTGTATATGAAATTCAAAAGTTGTGTGCAGGTTTGTGGCTTGGTGCGAAGGGTTGTTCCTTATACACTTCCACACCATTTCACCAATCTGCACCAAATTTTGCATAATTACCTGTTAGGACCCTCCGGACATTAATGGCTACATGACATTTGGCCACCCCACCCTTTTCCCCAGATTTCTCCAAAAGTAAAACAAAATGTGTGGATTTGTGGCTTAGCGAAGCATTGTTTCTTATACAATTCCACATGGTTTCACAAATCTGCGCCACATTTTGCATACTTACCTGTTAGGACCCTCCGAACATTACTGGCTACATGACATTTGGACAGCCCACCCCTTTCCCTAGTTTTCATCAAAAATCAAAATGTGTTGTGGTTGATGGCTTAGCAAAGCATTGTTCCTTATACAATTCCACATCGTTTCACCAATATGCCCCAAATGTTGCATACATACCTGTTATGACCCTCTGGACATTACTGGATATATGACATTTGGGCACCCCACCCATTTCCCCGTGTTTCAACAAAAGTCAACATGTGTTTATGGCTTTGTGGCCTGCCGACGAAGCTGTAAACAATGTTCACCGGGAAGTGAAACAAAAATATATGACAGGCGAATGGATCTGAGAGACAAATGTGAAGGCAGGTATCATTCCAGAGGTTTCCAAATGTTTTATGCATCAGGTGAAATACATCTTTCAGAGGATTTTTGTTAGATGTTGCCTGTCAACAAAGCTGTAAACCATGTTCACTGGGAAGGGAAACAAAAATCTTTTCAAAACAAGCTTTAAAATGCCATAAACCATGTTCACCGGAAAGGGAAACAAAATGTGTTTCTGCATCAGGTGAAATTACTTTTCCAGAGGATCTTTGCGAGATGCTGCCTGCCGGTGAAGCCTTAAGCCATGTACACTAGGAAGGGAAAAAAAATGTTTCTCAACTAGTCCCAACATGAGGAACAACGCTCAAGGTCCTTTTGGGATCACAACAACCACCTTTCAAGGCCCTGGAATGAAAGGTTTCAAGATATTTGCACCACAAAGCACCACAATGAACTGCACCATGCTGGGGTGAGGCGGAACAGCGACCTACAGGATCATTCATTTTCAACAATTGATGAGAGTGTTATCATGTCTGTCTGCCGAACCCATTCGGTGAACGGGTACTTTTACTAGTGTACTTTATTTAAAGAAGACCAAAATGTAAGAGCATTAACACTTAAAGATAGATGCAAATAAAATCATAAGAAATTGGTTTTTATTGCCATTTAAAAATAGATACAAATGAATAAGCCTTTTATAAAGGATAAGGAAAAAATAGTCAAATTATAAACACACAAATATATAAAGAAAATAATTATTCAACCATTCATACATCAAAATACCCATAGCACAAAAAAATCTAAATGGGGCAAAAGATGCTGAACAATAATAGAGACAATTTTTAAATGTACAAAACCATAGTTTTATAATAGTAGCTTGTAATTCATAGAGTGTGTCTTGATCTTTGTTGGCTATATAATTTGACCCTGGATGTTAGGTGGAACATCCCAGAACTAATCCTGAACTCCCTGAGAGAACAACTCGTTACTAATTACGAGGTCCCAGAGAAACAGAATATCCAGGATTGCATCTCCAATGATGCATCATGTTTACAGCTCGAAAATGCAGAGTAAACTCTCGAATGCCTCTCAGAGATTCAGAGAAAGATACGCTATGAAGAAACGATAGAGCATTGAGCGAGAATCCTTAGACAACAGAAGTGGATGAGTGAAGGGGAAACATGAACTCACTCCAACCCTTTCCCAACAGCATTGCTTGTGAAGGAGAGGGCCTTTATTTTCCCCTGCAGCGTTAGCATTTAAGAAGATACATTATTCCCCCCCCCTTCCCAAAGAAAAAACAATGTTACACCGGTGGGAACTTACTAGAGGTCTTCCTGCGTCATAAAATGGCCCTTTAAACGCTAGAAACCAACAAAACAACGTTTTCTTTGAAGGGTATGAGCCAGAAGGCAAGGGAGGAGCATTCTAGCAAATATACACAAGCTTCCGTACTGTAAACAAAGAAAACCATTCCAAAAAGGCAGAACGCATTTTAAAAACTTCCTTCCCCTGACTAGGAAATGGAAGTCACCAACAAGAATAGAAGGTGACAGCAATGGAAGAAGAGTGGAAAGGAGGATATCATGATCCTCACAAAATGGGGTAACAGTGGCAAGAGGCCTATAAACAGTCAGAAAGGCAGTAGACTGAGGTTTAGAACAGCTGGCAAAATGGAATTCAAATGTAGAGAAAGGGGGCAGATCAGAAGAAGCAGGGGTAGGAGTGAAAGCAGTTGAAGAGAGGATCCCAACACCCCACCACGTCCAGGCGGACGAGGGGTATGAGGGAAAACAAAAGAAGTTGTACAAAGGCAGCAGGAGTTGCAGTGTTAAAAGAGGTGAGATCGTTTTCAGTCAAACAAAGGAAGTGAAATTGATAATGAAAGAAAATGTCTACGACTTAATGACCTTTAGTGCACAAAGAGCGAGTATTCCATAAGGCAATGTTGATAAGGGGAGAAGCATTAGAAGAGAAAGGAAGAGACATATTATTCAGATTTTGAGATTGATAATGGGCAATAGGAGGATGATCATAAAGCAGGGAGTAACGCAGTAAGGGATTGGCAAGGAAAAGATGTTGAGAGAGTAGACAAGTAGATGAAGAGCAAGAGTGTGGAAAAAACATCAAGCGATTGTAAGCAGCACCATAGGTTTATGAGGAAGCGAGAACTCACTGCTGTAAGCAGGCTATAGCGCAAGAAGGTAAAGAAAAGGATAGAAGTGGAAGGAGCACTGCAGTCCAGGAAAGGAAAGAGATGGCAGTGGCAAGATGGACAAAGGGGCATCATGGCGAGATTAAACCGGACAGTGCACCACGAATGTACCATCGACAGCCGCTGACACTAGGCGGCTTCGCCAGTTCTTTGCCCCGGATCTGACGTTACAGCAATCTCTGTCTGAGCTGCTCTGGTCCTGTGGCTCTGGTTTGCGGCCTACTCTGGTGCTGAGGCTTACTCTGGCCTCGTTTATGGATGGCGGCATATGGTTCACGACACGGGGGGTCGCGCAGGGCGACATGGGTCCTTATACATAGGTGTCTTACGTCACCATGGTTTTAGTAGCAAGGAAGCATTTGCAAGCATGTACATGAGCTCTTCTTGCGTCTTGCGTTTCTGCTGTGTGTAGACTAGTTACCAGAAACGTCAGAACTATCAGATGTCATATCAATCAGTGTTAATAAGGGTTTACAGTGACTGGCATTCATCCACTGCATACTGCAGTGTTTGTAGCTATTAATGTTTGATACCGCTCAGACCCCCTGGCTTTCAGGCAACTCTTCTAGTGATGACACTTCAGAAAAATCCACTGGCATGGTTAAAATAAATAAGGCAGTGGTGCTGGCCCTCTAAGAGTATCTCCTTTACCTGCTGATATACATGTTTAACAACTTTCAATAACTCTTTAAAGTAATTATTACTGCATAATCCATCCACTGCTCCAATACATGGGCACTGGTAGAGCCTCTGGAAGATGGTTTGGTGTGCCAGTGACGCCAGTGACTTACTCATGTGGACACACTCATGCCAGTCTGTTCGCTGTACCCCAAATGCCCTTGAGAGGGTGCATCAGTGCAGTGTATTTGGCTCCTTCAAACATGTTCTGGTCATATTTAAGAGAACCTATGGCTAAAGTTACATATCAGACCCTTTACCACAGCTTGCATATCTGCTTTATGGGTCAGATATGCGTCTATTGATTTCGAGAACATTTCAGCAATACGAGTGAGAAACTCAAGACGTTCCACTTTCCAAATTTTAATACGATCTCAAAGTAACTGTGCAATCACAGGCCATAAAGCAGGGTGTACCCCAAGGTATATTTTTACTGATTTTCCTATAGTTTGTTGTTTAGAAATGAAACATATTGAACTAACTGCTCTTCAATATTGCATGGGCATGTAGTTGGCACAGGTATTCCTTAGTCTAACACTAGATTCATTATCACTGATATTCCTTCTTCTGCCATAGGTTTCAAAGGGTATTGTGGATTTATGGACACTGATTGTGTAGAATCTACCTGAATGTGTACTTGTTCTATATTTTCTATATTATTTATTAACCCTACTTTGTTATCGTGCTTCAACCATAATTCTAAAGGCATCTTTGACAACAGAAATTCGAAATCTCCCTGATTTTTGTTGTTGTTATATATTTCATTTGGACCCTTTTCACTAAAACGGTTTCATGCCCATTTTTGACAAAGTTTCCCAAAGCAAGGACCTGTCAACTGCATTGAATGCTTCTTTTAGCCCAAATGCATAAGGACGCTTGGGAATATTTAGAACATATCTAAAATAGATGTGAGCATTGCCGGAATGTAGAGAGTCTGTGGCGAAAGCCATACTACAAATCACACAGGAGGCCAAAAGCTTATCAGATCAGTCTTGAGGTGAGTTAACAACATTTTTCGAAAAGGTTTAGAAGTGAAAGAAAATAGGGAAATAGGCTAATAATTAATGGGATCACCAATGCCAACTTTCATAAAAAATGTATTATGACTGTGGTGTTCCAAATTTAAGGGCAGGGGCAATCATGTTTGATTTACAGTAATTGAAATCTAACTTTGTTTTATATTTGCACTTAATCATCCTCCGACAATGTTTTTGAATTCATAATGACCCTAGGGTGTTGGATTTACTCTGATATCAGCCGCCCCTGTTTACACTAGCTCAACACCGTACCCATGCTGTCAGCCTTCTTATATTTAGGATGCCATGGCAGTATGGCGCCACAACATGATGAGCAGTGGCCCATATCAATTACATTAACTGGCTTCAGTAAAAAAAAAATGAGTGCATGGAAAGCATGCCCCTAAAAATTGGCTGAAATGTTGTTCTCTAATCCACCAATTATTCAATGATTTCTATATGTATAGTACTCTCTGAAAATTGTGCGTGACATCATTCCACCATATATAATACTTGCTAAAAATGTGCGGGCTCTGTACCGTTTCAGACAAAGGTAACATATTCTATGTCTGGTCACAATACTGATCTCAAGAAGAAGAAAAACACTTTCCGCTATGACCCCTTGACTTCATATCTATATCTGGAGAGCCCACACATACTTTTGACAGGTTTATACTAGAACTAAATTTATTGTAGAAGCTAATACATTAGTACAGTCTCCATCACGGGGTTGCCAACTATAGAAAGTGTTAAAGTAAATCAATGGGCTGGGAGCCCTCCTATCCACACACAGCATCCCCATCCACCAATACGTGGATGACACACAACTATACCTCAAGATCGACTCCATCAAGAACACCCATAGGCTCAAAACCTGCCCCTCACTGATCCATCCTTGGTTTTCATAGTGCATACTTGAAGCTCATCCCCTCCAAGACCGAATTCCTACTCCTCACCAACAACACTGAACACCCACACATATAGACCTGGCTATCAACCATGACCTCCGAGGGCTTCACACCTGAGCTCACCTTCTGCACCAATTCCCTCGGGATCCACATCGACAAACACCTCTCCTTTAAGACACACATAGCTAAGAAAACTCAGACAGCATGGTATCAGTTTTCCCTCCTGTGGAAAGTCAAGCCCTTCCTCCCTAAGGACAGCTTTAAATCCACCATTCAAACACTGTTCCTTCCCACCAGGATAGGGGCAATGCACACCTCAAAGGCCTCCTGGTGTCCTTCCTTGTGCCCCTGCGAATTGTCATACAAGCGGCTGCATGCCTCATCAAGAGTCTACGCAAATACAACCACATCACTGCGGCCCTCATCAACCTTCACTTGCTCCCAATGCACGCAAAAATCACCTTCAAATATTCCTGCATCATCTATAAGGCAGTAACCCTTAAGTCACCCAGCTACCCTGAAGAGAAAATTAGCATCTCCAGCAGACAGTGCACTACCACTACACGTGCCGACTTGATCTCCACTGCTGCAAAAAGGAAAGGACCAGAAAACAAGCTTTCTCTGCCTACACTCCAAGACTGCAGAACCACCTCCCCGTCAGCATCAGACTATCACCCTCACACTCTGACAATTCAGAAAAGATCTAAAGACCCACCTCCTCATGGAATCTCTCCTCCTCAACACCTAGGCCATCGCATTGACCCTCGTGCCACCTGACTCGTAAGATGCCGCCCACCCCTCTCCTCCCAGCCACCCGGTACAGCTGTACCCCTCATCTGTGCACATCTGTATCCCACCCCTGCTGTATATCTGTTCTGTTGTTACCTCTGAAAAGCGCTCTGTTATGAGTCTGTACTGTTGTATACCTCTGTAAAGAGCTCCGTTATGTATCTGTATTGTTGTATACCTCTGTAAAGGTGCACTGTTGCTTCTCAAAGCTAGGCCAGCGCTTAATAAATACCATAATATTGAAATAATATATATTTTTTTATTATTGTGTTGGTTATAAATACAAAAAAGCTTTTGCACAATTTATCACAAAATTAATAATACATTGTAACAAGAAAAGTGAATAATTAATACAAATCATTGCTTACTAGGTATGCAAAAAGATACAACGAATCAAATCCAGGTAAGATCAATTAAAATTGAATAAAAACCATTAAGATTGAACATTTCACTTAACAATTGAAATAGATGAATATAAAAGTTCCACAATATATACATAAGGTGCAGGTTACAATCGTCTATGGTAGTCCTTAATTTTGACTTCACTCCACAAATGATAGAGCGCCCCGATGAAAGAGATTGACACAATAAGGGCTGTGGTATAGAAAACGGGGAGAAGAATGTCATTATGTCACATGATACAGCACACCATCAGGGCTTGTGGTGGCTCCAAAGAACAGAAATGGCATCCAACCATGAGAAATGCTACCTATAGGCTCTGCACACAGCATTCCTCAGTGCCCCCTCCTTGTGTCGCTGATCATTTGGTTTCCAGTTTTCAGGGAGTCATACTGCATCATTAATAAATCCTGTTGTGGGGGTCTGATAGGCTACTGAATATGCCACATCACATGTGACAGCTGTGACTGCCATAGTATACCAGCACTACATACTCCTGGTTCCCCATCTGTGTAATCACAAGGGGAAAAATAGAATGGTCAACTCTACTGCCCCAAAAGAGATCCTGGCAAGAGTAAATGAAAATGTCATTCCAGCATTGCAGAGACCAGGGAACATGCTTGTGGTGCAGAGCACTGTTCATATATAGAAATGCTCTGTGGGACACCTACATCAACCGGGAAAGCATCAGCTTCAGCTGCAACTTGATCCAGCCTATCTGGCTGACTTCATGACTTCAACATAATAGCATGACTTTTAAGACTTTAGTCTACAGTGTGTGGCACCCTTTCATATCATTGCAAATGGAACAGTATTAATTAGACAATGGGGAAACCACTTAGGGGATCAACAGTAATAATGGTGGGGATGAAATCTGAATTGGGAAATAACCAATCGGATTTAGACACAAATAGATATGAACCCACTATTGGCTAGACTAAATCTGCTGAAAATCAATTGAAGCCAGGATGAGGCCCAAAGCATTGTGTAAAAAGGTACCATCATTAGCTCAGGGGGGATGTCCACAGCTAAATGGACCTACTATCCAAGACAAATAGCAGCCTAAATAGAGTTCTGAATTTTCTGGTAGGTGAAGTCAAGAAGAGTGCTGGGCACTATTCCCAGAGACTGCGGGCTGAGATACATGTTACAACCCAAAGGCTGTGAAGTCAACGAGGGTGCTAGGTGTTATAACACTGAGCCTAGGGTCTCAAGAAGTGCACCTGGTGCTTTAATCCTGACACTGCAGAGCCACAAATCATGGTGGGTATATTAAACCTGAGATCCCTGAAACTGGGAAGTAATATAGGGTGCTATACCATTCAGATTGTGAAGCCAAGAAGTGTACTGGGTCTATAACCCTGAGACATTTTGGCAAAGAAGGGTGATATACACCTGAAATTGGGACACCGAGAAAGCATGTTGACTGCTATAACCTAAAGACTGGGAAGCCAATATGCATTCTCTGTGTTATTAACCCTAGAATGTGAAGCCAATAAAAGTGTGTTGGGTGCTGTAAGCCTGTAACTGTGAATGTAAAATATGTGCTTGGTGATGTAATGAAGAAACTGTGAGTTTGAGTCCAGAAGTCTACTGCTCCCTATAAATTTGAGCCTCTATTATAGAGGATTTTTTGTAGTTAAGGATTATTGGCGGGGAACAGGATTTGTTCCCTTAGTGACCTCATTGAATCACATTCCTTTAACCAATCTTGACAACTTCATTACTAGTATCTCTTATCATTTCTTTAATAAATCCTGTAGAATCATCCAACCTGTTGCATGTCGAGTGTTGAACTACTTTTGATGACAGTGGATTCTGTTGAACCTTCATGTCCAGTGAGGGCCTCCAAAAGTGGCACAAGGGTGCTATACAAGACTACATGCATTGCATTATATTACATTACCTTACTTTACAATGGTATGTGAACAGTCCCTGTACCATTTGGATCACAATGCTGTGGAGGCTGACATTTGCTGTCAATATCATGTTTTTTCGTGTCAGCTTTCATTACCAATCTCTACTATGGACCTGCCGTTTCATATAGGGTATGATTAATTTTGGTGGGGGACAGCCATATTTTACATGGGACCATCAAAATGCAAACCAAATGGTTTAAATGAAAATGATGGAAGAGGGTCCAGGAGGAGCCCTTTTCCACTTTCAAGTCATTGCCAAAGAACAGAGTGTGTTGCCTGTGCACGTTGCTTAACACAGAAGGGGTGGGTTTCACAGGTTGGTGGCAGACACCTTGGCTGTATGCTTCAATAGGCACACAGACTGCTTTCCCATAAGTGTTCCTATAGTTAATCCCTGTGTATATTAACTATTGAGTTCCATAGGTTATGTTTCATGAAATGGTGCTCACATATGGTCATATGATCTGATTGTGTGGAATTACTGTGAGCTGCAGCGTTAGGATGATATGATCTGGCAGGGTGACCACATGGTGTCTGAATTTATTTCTGAAATTCACATCAGAGTACATTCTTGGGGCAGTGCCTGGGGACATGTGAAAGTTCCTCCCTCACCCATAGGGGGTACACATTCTGAACGGCTATAAACCTGTGGTTGTAAGCTGAGATCAGTTTCAGCTCTCACTATTCCCTTATCGTCACCTGGATCCCACCCATACTTTGTTCAGTCTAAGGGGTGAGTTGTGTAGAATCACGAAGAAGTGCCAGAAGAGAAACTATACAGAAGCTCTGCAAGACTGCACCCTGCCGGCAATGTTTGTGACAGTGAAGCTCTGCCACTGAGCGTGAACATCAGCCTGCTTCGCCTTGACCAAAAAGATGCCAAATGTGGTGCTCTCTTCCCTTGACCTTGTGGGCCGAGATAAGTCAGCTCATCATAAAATATCTCCTCCGAGAGAGCCTTGCTGCTGTAATAAAGATGCAAGTTCAAAGCAGTATAAAGGAGCATACTTATCAGTTGCGTGAGTAGCGCTGTAAAAGGGGAGGGGGCTCTTTCTGATGATTCTTTAATAAAACCCATAATAAAACTAATCCATAAATACAAGGGCACATGTATTTATAATTAAAACTTAGTAGTAGAACGAAATGCAGTAAAAAGGCTTTTAAAACTAGAAAACGTGTTAGCTTTTTGTGCGTGGAAAAAGCCGCTGTAGCTGGTGATTTAGCGCAGAGTCTGCAATCCCAGGTCAGTGCTGAAAGAAGTATGCCATGTTTGTTATTTTTTGAGGTCACAGATTGGAGCTCATAGGTTCTGCCAACGAATAATGAATGCATGACCATTTTTTTAATTCAAAATCACTTGATATTCTAATGGAGCCGAGAAGAACTAAAGCGGTTTCAATTTGCCCCATAGTACATCTTCTCTGGGGAAAGGGTTAGAGGCGACCAGGGCAGTTCATTGAAGTTCCACTGGTCATATAAAATGTTTCAATGAATTAACTTTTTGCTGTGGGAATTGGAGATGGATTGTAACATCACATGTTGTAGTTGAGGGTGGTGTGGAAATGTTTGCGGACCCAATTACAGAATATAATGTATGTTTGTCTATAAGGGTCTGATGCGCGTACACCAATCAGCTCTGTGTGGGGAGTTTGTTTATGTTGTAATTTTACTAATGTCATTCAGCTCGACTATTATAAAAGTATTAAGGGGTGTTTCTTTGACAGTGCCTTTTCATGCAGTTCTGTTCAATGATATGTTTGAATATAGATGTCCCAGCTGCGTCTGGGCCACCGAAGACAACTGTGTTACTTCTTGCACCGGCGCGTACACTCCTTTTTGACTACTTTTGTAATTTTTTGGTGAGTTTTTGAGGTGACCGCCAATACATATTTAAAGGCCCCGCTGAGATAGCTCTGTATTTTGACTGAGGCATGAGAATTCCAGCCATGCTCCTGGAGCAATGCAGCACAGCGTCCTTTTGCCAGTACTAAGAGCTCAAGCAAGAGGAGGTCTGTGGACACCGAGTTCCTGAAGGTCCACCTGGTCCAGCGCTGCCTTACTCCAACAGAAGTGCAGGCCTTTAAAGGGAGACTCTGAGGTTGAGAGGAATGAAGATTCTCCTAAAAGGAGACGTGAGTGTACTCGTGCATAAAAAGCACAAGCGGTGGGAGGGACTATTTGTATTGTGTATAGTATGCACTGTCATTGGTGGTGGAGGGCGATTGACCAAATTAGTCTTTAGATGTTAGGTCTCCCATTCCGATAGGGAACAGGCACATCTGCATTAGAGCAGAGGGCTGCGTTACAAGTGGCAGACCTTGTTAGACAAGAGTTGCGCAGCGTGCAGGCTATTGGTATAGTTGGGTCATTTTATTTTTGTTGGGGAAGAATTCTTCTGAGGGACATGCGCACACATGTTTTGTGAGTAGGGGATGTTGGTTTTTAGTGTTCTGGAGAGTAGTCATAGTGTTGGTTTTATGTGATTGTGATCAAGACGGAAGAGCCAGGGCTGAAATAATTTGTAAATAGCTGCAGAGCCACGTAGCACGCGTAAATGATGCAGTTGATTAAGAGGATGAGTAACCGCTCTTTCTGACCTACTAACATAGGGTATCATTGTTAAGGTTGTGGGACTGAGGAGAAGGCCATTTCTGTACTAATACAATGTAACAAAGCAGGTCTGTGGAGAAGGCCATTGTGTGGAAGCAGTGAGTGAGAGGTATGAAAAGGAGGGACTTGCAGAGAAGACCAGAGTGAATGAAAATTGGGTAATCAAGTGAAGTGGTAAGTATAAAATTGAGTGAGTGGGGCTACTTGAAGAAAGAGTGAGAATTTAAAGGTTTAAAATAATGAGGGGAAAGAGGGAAAAGGGAGAGAAGAATATTTCAGTGAAAAGGATTAAGGCAGGGACAATGATGTCCTATTGGATGGATGCCCCATTTAATCACATGTGCAGAAAATTACCCCAATATCGTGATCAAATATCAAAGTACCATTTTCAGTGGGTACATGACACATTGGGAAAGTGTTATAAAGAATGACCCATGGAGGGAACATTCGATAAAGATATTATAGAAAGTAATTGGCAGCTACATACAAAGGAGCAAAGCTTAAAAAGAGACAGGATATCCAAGGGCTTTGATAATTCTATGAAGAAAGGGAACAACAGATGGAGAAAGTGAAAGAGAAGGAGGTACAGGAAAGTGCACCGCCCCCTCCCTATATGATATACCCATTATTAAAACCAGCTGCAGGTTATACGAAACCTAAAGGAAGCCTCAAGACAAGGAAGGAGCACAGAAAAAGAAAGAGGGGGTGGCACAAGCACTATTATCAAGGTCGAGAAAGGAGGAGGAAATACTTAATTGACATACAAAAGAGCGTGCAGCAGCAACTGGACAGTGTGTTCAAGGAAGCAGAAAAAGTAATGGAAAGGGAAATAGAGAAGAAAGGAAAGAAAAACGATAAGGGAGCCAACACAAAGGGATTTACAGGAGGATATAGACAATTTAAAATAGACAATAGACATGGCGGAAGAAAGGCACACTATATCAGACTGGGAAAACAGTGGTGACAACAAACATGGAGAAAAAGACATACACAATCTGACAGATGGGAGAAATAAAGCAGAAGAAATTAGAGAGAAGAGGAGGAAAAAGAAGAGTCACTGGGCAACTGGAGAAATAGGCTTCAGAGTGGGAAAATGAGAATAGCGGTAGTCAAGAGACCACAACATAGAAATGAACACAGAGCTTGCACATCGAGGCCCCTTATACAGAAATCAAGGGGCGATGTTTATTACATGCCATAGCAAGCAATGATCAGGGACAATCTAGTTTACAGTTTACCTTCATTAATGGCAGGGGCAAGCATGTGGATTTATGTTTTGGAAAAAGAGACAGCAGGAATTCCTTTGGACATAAGAGATATAAAAGTTTTATTGGCAGTAATGGTCGGGGAAGAAAGTGACAAAATATGGCAACACGCTGGATACGCCGGGGTGAAATTAAGCTCTAATATACACGATGGAGCACCGTTTAACAACTAGCAAGCACATGTTTTGAAGTCTCTAAGGGAGCTCTATCCAGTTACGTCAGACATTGGTTCTATACTGGCTCATAAATGGAAGCCTGATGAGGTCCCCATGGAGTAAATACGATCAATACAGGAAATGTGGAAACATGAACATGAACAGTCATGGGATGAAGAAATACCCTTGGTTTCCCACATCTTAGTGAGGGTGCTGCCAGCAAATGTTCAAATCTCTTAGAAAAGATAGTGGGAATTGAAGCAAAAGGGTGATCTGAGATACAGGCAACAATTTACGCTATTGCAAAAGGAGGCAGGAGAAGGATAAGGAGACAGTCTATAATGCAACAAAAGCAGAAAACAAATTAGTTCAGAGAAAACTCTCGAAAATACATATGGAGGGAGCAGTAGTTCCTCAAGCTCAGCAAAGAGGGTTTCCAGTGACCACAGTAATGCAGTCAGGTGGTTACACTCAGGTGCCACCCCGCCAGCAATGGGGAATGGTACATATGCAGCAGCAACCTGCATTCATAAATGTTCAGCAGCAGCCAGGGGTCATACAGGCAGGCGGGGGAAATGGGTACATCAGACAGTATCAGACTGGGTTAGGGTATTATGCACGTGGAAGGGGAATGGGATACAGGGGAGCGACAACACATTTTGGAGTACAGTACTTCACATGAGGGAATTTTTGACATTTTGCACGAACATTCCCACTTTTTGCACAGGCAGTGCAACAACAGCAGACATACGTGCAGCTGTCACCTCGATAGGTACTGGTAATGCCAAAACAACAGCAATTGCAGATACAGCCTACACGAACACAGGGTATTTCTACTCAGGGACAAGTGCAAGTACAAGGTGGGGAAATGGCAGGAACTCAAGGTACAGTGGGCGTACTTCAGGCTCCAGTGCAGACACAAATACCAGAAGGGGTAACAATACTGGGACAGAATGCCATGCCCCCATACACAGAAGTGACAGTGGTGGGTGCTAACCCATTTACATCATCAACAAACACATTTTCCCAATAGGGGTGCCCACAGGGAGTGTGAGTGTGTCCTATTCTAGCAGAAATTGAAGACCCTGAGGAAGAACCAGAGGTAGCAGTTCAGATAGGACAGTGGGGATTTTCTTTTCTTGTAGATACTGGAGCAACAAGATCATGCATTAAGGAAGAAGGATTTCCATTATCTAACAAAAGTGTGTACACACGCTGATTTTAGGGGATCATTTTGAATGTGACTCTGACATATAATCTACCCCTGACAATAGGGACATAGCATATTGTAGCACCATTGCAGTTTTCAAAAGACACTCCAATCAACATTCTGGGGAGGGACCTATTCAGCAAATTGAACATCACAACTTCATTTTCAGAGCAAGATATGGTGTGCACTACACCCGGAATGTATCCAGCTCGGGTAGCAGTACTGATTCAGGCATACTTTGCAAAGAGCACAATGAGAGGTATATCCACACACATGGAGGTATTTCTGTACAGGGTAGAGGGTTGTTGGCATAGTTGCCAGGGTTTTAAGGGAAGGTGTTCAGACTGTTCAATTAATTTTTGTTCCGGTCCCAGTGTTCCTCCTCTGTTAGTTCAGGCATGCACGGTCTACTGTACCTGGAGGAAGTAGTGGTATGGAAAGACATGATTATACTGTTTGACACTGTTGAGACCACCATGGAATGGCGTTCAGTATTATGTATTTTTTCCCATACTGACATTGACAGGAGTAAGGGACACAGAGTTCTTTGTGACAAAAGACTATGAAGAAGGAGAGGTAGTGTTCGAACTGAGCATTCCTTGTCCAGTACACATAAAAGAAAGGGCAGTGGCCCAAGACGACTGAGATATCAAAAAAAGAATGCACAATATTTTCAGGAAGATTTGGAAAAGTGCTCAAAAGCTTGTGGACAACAGGACCCCATGATCTAGGAATACTGAAAGGGGCTGGGGCAGCACACATTAAAAGAAGGAGCATGATTGCCACAAGTAACACAGTACCCACTTTCTCGAGATGCAGATGAGGGCATTTACGAGAAACTGCATGCCCTATGGCAGCAGGGCATAATACAGGTGAGTTTGTCAACTTGCAACATGGCTGTCTATCCAATCAAGAATGCAAATGGAGGAACATGGAGTTTTATACAGAATTTACGACCTCTGAACAGTATTATTGAGGCAGACTATCCATTTGTACCCAATCCTGTGATGATTTTTTGCAGCCTTCCAGTGGAGGCACACTATTTCACAGTGGTGGATTTGAAGAATGCCTTTTTCTCCCTTGCACTACACCCAGACTCCAGGTATCTGACTGCATTTACTTATCACAGGACTAGATCTGAACATTGTAGAATGCAACAAGGGTACTGTGAGGGACCTAGCATTTTTAACAGCTTTATAAAAATGAATTTGAGCAATTTACAGGTTGCTAGCACAGTGATACAGTATGTTGATGATTTACTGGTATTTAGCACAACAGAAGAGGAGTGCAGGAGGGACTCAGTGACACTACTGACTTTGCTAGCAGACAAAGGATACAAAGTGGACGGAGAGAAATTACAATACTGTCAGACAGAGGTGGTGTAATTTGGTCAGATTGTGTCGGCAGATGGGAGAAAGATAACACCAGAAAGAATAGAGGCCATACACAAAACAATGAAAGAGATGCAACGGTTTTTGGGCCTGTGCAACTACTGCAGAGCATGTGTGTGCAATTATTCCAAGTACATCAGGCCATTGTTGCAAGCACTAAAAGAAGCACAAAAAAACAAAACACACATAAAATGGACGGCTGAAACGTGCAAACATGTCGATGCGCTAAAACATGCAAGAGTGTTGTCAACACTCAACAACAAAGAAAAGTTCCTTCTGTTCTCACATTCAGATGGGAAAGTAATCACAGCAGTACTGACACAGAAAAAGGGACAGGGACACAAGCCACTTGCATATTACACTGGATTACTGGATGCAGTCATGCAGGGATATTTCCCCAGTGAGCAGGCACTTGTAGCTGCTGCATTTGCTATTGAGAAGGCATCCAAGATAACCATGGGGTGCCCGTAGTTTTGTACGTGGAACATGCATTATTTGCAATACAGCAGAAAACAAAATCAACACTGACAACTCTGAGCTACTCAGGGTATGAGGTCATAATGACAAACCCAACAATAGAAGTGATGAGATGTAGGGCCATACACCCAGCAGAGTTCATTGCAGAGAAAATAGGGGATGTGGATTATGTACATAACTGCATAGCATGCCTAGACAGGAATGAAGGTAACCCCCTGGTTAAGGAAGAAGTGATTGAATGGGGGGGCATGATTTTCATTGACAGAAGTTCCATCATTGACCAGACCACGGGGAAAAGGCATTCAGGTTGCGCAGTGGTGGTGTATACAAAAGGAATAAACAAAGGGGATGAATTGATAGTGAATGCCCAGACACGACTACCAAACCATTAGTATTAGTAAAGTGCAAAGCCCATACAGGAGGGCACAATTTTATCTCACTGGGAAACTGAAGAAAAGACAGAGCAGCAAAAGAAGGGGTCACATGTGCTGTTCCCTGACAAAGAAAAAAAAAATACCTCTAATTGCACTAATAAAGGTGAGCAAAGAGAAAGATGCATTGCCAGAAAACGTCAATGCAACCCCAATAATGCAGATGACTGAATTTCAGGAAGAAGCATCAGATAGTTAAAAAGATCTGTGGAAGAGGCAAGGATGTTCGTTGTCCCCAACAGACTTGGTCTGGTGACATGACAGCAGAGGAAAGGTTGTTATGCAAAATGAAAATGTTATAATTGGCTTTGGAACAGCTTCACTACCCTGCCCACATACCGAAAGAGCATGTGGCTGCAGTGATAAGTAAAGACTGGTTTGTGCCAGATTTGTATAAGTACGTTGCAGAGTTCGTAAATAACTACATGACCTGCCAGAATTTTGTGCCAGGCCACACATTCAGAGTTGTACAGGGAACACTGTCACAGCCGGAAGGCCCCTTGCAGCACTTGCATGTTGACTATGTGGATATGCAGGAGAGATGTTTTTGCTTGTAGTTGTGTGTCCATTCTCACGTTGGCTTGGGGCAGGTCCCTGTGCCCATATTAATGCCCGCTCTGTGGTCATATTTCTTGTGAGGGAGGTGTTCTCGGGGAGGGGAATTCTAAATGAAATTCGTTCTGATAATGGGCAGCACTTTGCTAATGATTTAATAAAGGAAATAACAACACCCCTGGGGATAACGCATGAACTAAGAACGGTTTACCATCCTAAAGCCAACAGTAGGGTTGAAAAGATGAATGGGCTGCTGAAGATGTGATTGGGTTAGATTACACAAATGCTTGAAAAATCATGGGTGCACAGCTTGCCTCTTGTTTTGTCTGCGCTGAGAAATACGCTTGGAGCAGATCACCTGACTCCTCATGATGTTGTTACAGGGCAGAGAATGCATGTGCCTATTCCACCATCACGTACAATCTCTGATCCTCACTCTTCTTCTATTCTGGGGTGGAATTTGATATGTATCTTAAAGAACTTACCAAACCCCTTCAATATATATCCTTGCATAGGAGGCCTAAAAACCAATCTGGGCAATCAGGTTACCCAAAAGGACACTTTCCACAAGCAGCACTTCACTATCCGGGAGACTAGATCCTCATCAGAAACCATTTCAGACAGTGGAAAGAGCAGCGCTTAACCGGACCACATACCATCATCTATTGAACCCCAACTGCTGTCAAGTTCGAAGGTTGGTGAGGATGAGTCCATATGAGCGATGTTTGCAAAGACAAGAGCACCGTCTCTCAAAGCACAACATACAAGGGAGTATCTCTGAACTTTCTTTTAATTTATTACAGCGATTCAAATTTACAAAAAACAGCAGGAGGGTGTTGAAAAAGTTTTTAATGGAAAATGTGTAGCTAAGAAAAATACATTTTCAGTTTTCTCGAGTGTGATGATGTTAATATGTTTTAGTATAGCATTAATACTTTTGTTTTATTTGATTTTTAAAGAAAAAAGTGAAACACGAATGAAAAAAGAAAACTGGGAAAAAGAAATATGGTAAATGGGGAGGGGTTCCACCATGGTACTGAAAAGGAGCATAATTCATTAACTGGACAAGTTTGGTACGATGAAATGATGTGTGTGGGAAGAGAGAGAGTAAATGGCACATGCTACGCCTGCTCTCTCATTCCACACATAGTAGGAGTGTCCAAGCTTTTCCTACCACAAGCTGTGTCCCATTAGGAGGTGGGTTGCCTAATGCCACTGATGTCAGAGAGCCAAGCAGTGTAGATCTTCTCTGAATCCACTTAAGTCGCTTCCACAGCACACTCAGGGTTAGAAAGATGGGAAAGGAGAGGATTTTAAAAAAGTGACGGCACTCCCGTTCAGCTTGCAGGATTACTCAGTAAACTAACAGAAAGGTTACCACTCCCAGTAGGGTTAGTATTAGTAAAGTGCAAAGCCCATACAGGAGGGCACAATTTTATCTCACTGGGAAACTGAAGAAAAGACAGAGCAGCAAAAGAAGGGGTCACATGTGCTGTTCCCTGACAAAGAAAATAAAAATACCTCTAATAGCACTAATAAAGGTGAGCAAAGAGAAAGATGCATTGCCAGAAAACGTCAATGCAACCCCAATAATGCAGATGACTGAATTTCAGGAAGAAGCATCAGATAGTTAAAAAGATCTGTGGAAGAGGCAAGGATGTTCGTTGTCCCCAACAGACCTGTCACTCTGTAAAACTCTAATTTTATTCCAGGGGGAAAAGGTAACTGTTCACTGGGTGGATGATGGGGAAAATGTGTACCAATCCAGTTTTGTGAAATCAACAAAGATGCTTCAAAATAAGGAAACCCAATATAAAGTGATGGAGTATGTCCCTGAGGGTTTGAAAGAAGGGCAATTACAAATAGGAGACCATAAAAGATTACAATGCACAACTAATGAAGGGCAAAGCATCCGCTGGTGTCATACAAGGCCACTGATAAGAATGCAGGTAGCAGTATGGTATGTGGACACATGGGAGGGATTGGGGGATGTGTGGGTTTTCAACAAAAGGTGGCCGCCAAGGTGAATGACAGCTGTCGAGCAATTTGGGGAAAATATACACATGCCTTAACTTGGATACATGAAAAACATTGACCAGTTGACATAAAGAGCTTTACACAATTCCCTTTGTGTTTCAGGTCAAGTGGGTCCATTTTCCTGGGGACTAATTTGGTCTGTGACAAGGTGGTGAAGAAGGCAGTGCTGGCATGGGGAACAGCAGCAGTGATGGATGTCTTGTGGGCCTGCGGATCCAAAGCATATGCCCAGCTTCTGCCTGACTGGAGTGGAGAGTTTACTCTCGTCACCTTGCACAGCCCTGCACTTGTGGTATTTTCGAAATAGCACTGCCATGAAGATTGCACTGCAGGGAGAAATGGTTCAACAAAATGAGTAGCAAATGATAATGAGGAGAAGGAAACAAAAAAGTTATTATTTCTCAAGAAAGAACTTGGCCGTTTTGTTTATTCTCCACTGCTGCTGCCTTCTTTACTTCATTGTTGCTTGCAGGAGTCCATGTTGCAGCAAATTTGAAATGGCTGCAGCTGGCTCGGTATGAGTTATTGCAGCTGGAAAACTCAACAGCAAAAGGTTTGAATGCAATTAAACAGGAGATGAGGGCTTTGCGCTTGGTGGCCCTTCAGAATTGTTTTGTACTAGACCTCCTAAGAGCCACCGAAGGATATGTTTGTACCAAGCTTTGAAAAAGTTGTTGTACGGTCATACCTGATAATGATGCCTCAAATGGAACATTAAATGCAGCCATAAAAGAGAAACGGGAAAGATGACAGGCGAGGTTAATGGAGTGCAAGCAAAGAATTGGCTGAACAACATCTTCACATGGGTACCCACACCTATCTTTCCGGGATTGTTTTGAGTGACTGCCCCCGTGCTAGTTCTCATTCTCTAAGTTGGGCAGTCAGCCTTAAATGCAGCAGTCATGCTATTACTGCCACATTTAAGGGTCCGCCCAATCACGAATCTGGCAGTATTTACCCACAGCTCCAAGCTGGGGGTAAATGCGCCAGAAAAATGCTGATTTTCGGGTGCAACTAGTGCACGCTATTAGCATGCGCTAATTGCGCTGAAAATGCCCTGTTGGGTCCAATGGACCCAATGGGGAATGGGGAATACCCATTACCGCCCAACCCTTGATCTGGCGCTAATAGCGCTGGACCGGGAGGCGGTAACGCTATTACCACAGGCAGTATCCCGGTGGTAATACCTCCCGGGATACTGCCCAACTCGTGATGAGGCCCACTGTCTAAAGTATGGGACAGGGTTTGTACGGGTGGGGGAAGATTTGAATGGTTGGGAGAAAACTGGGGGAGACATGACAAGATTTAGTTATTGATAAATTAATAAAAGAGGGGAATAATTTAATGAAGATGCAAGTTCAATGCGGTCTAAAGGAACACACTTATCAGCTGCGAGAGTAGCACTGTAAAAGGGGATTGGGCTCTTTATGATGATTCTGTAATAATACCCATAATAAAACAAATCCATAGATACAGGGGTACAGGTAGGTATAATTCAAACTTAGTGGTAGAACGAAATGCAGTCAATAGGCCTGACAAACTGGTGACATGGTGGTAGGCTCTTCTCATGAGAACCAGGATGAGGTGACCAGGGCAGTTGATAAAAGTTCCACTGGTCGTCTCAAATGTTTCAATGAATTAACTTTGTGCTGTGGGAATTGGGGGTGGATTGTGACATCATATGTTATAATTGAGTGTGGTGTCAGAAGATCTGCCGACCCGATTACAGAATATAATGTATGTTTTTCTATAAGGTTCTAATGTGTGAATACCAATCAGCTCAGGTGGGGAGATTTTTTCATGTTTTAATTTTACTAATCATATCCAGCTCGACTTTTATAAAAGTCTTAGATTTAGGGGTGTTTCTTTGACAGCGCTTTTTCATGCAGTTCTGTTCCCCAATGTGTTTCAATATAGCAGTCCCAGCTGCATCTGGGCCCTGAATAAAACTGCATTACTTCTTGCACCGATGTGCACTCGCTTTTGACTACTTTTGTAATAGTTTCGTAAGTTTTCGAGGCAACCCCGATACACTGCTATCCCTTCATGAAGAGGCAGAATTATAGTTCCTATAAATGCTGTAAAGCAGAAACATTTCCACCCAGTGGTTACTCCATCTACTGATCCTGAAGCCTTGCATGTCATGGTATCTGTAACGCTCACCTGATTCCCACGGAGGCGCTGGTCCCGGCTGAACTGTTATAGTCTCTTCAATTGAGAAGTGTAGAGCTCGGATGACTCTCTGGACTGGGCTTCTTCTTATTGACCGTCTGGCTTGCAGGGTAAGGTTTCTGCAGGCGGAAGAAAAAAGGGTTAATGACCGTTTGGCTGGACTTCCTCCTCACTAATCGCCAACTCTCCGAAAGTCCAATGTCCGGGTGAGCTCTCACCTTAGGCGTATAAATGCTGGGCTCTCCATCCTGCGACTTATGCAGGGGTGCGTGGGTTCCGGTTACGTCACTGGAGGTCCTCAAAGTCTTTTGTGGCCTTAGAAGTGGCACAGGTGCTGAGATGCCAAAAGGTGATGCCGCCGTTACTGCACGAGCGGATGCCAGTAGGTATAAAGAGTTTATAGTCTTGAAGAGATGGGCACCTTTAATGAAGTCTTTGCATTGTCTTTTTCAGGTGCCTGGATGCTGAGGGCGTGGTCACTGAGAGCACGACGCGTGCGGTTGTACGTAGGTATGGGAATTTCAATGACACCTCAATAATGTCCCTTGTTTTCTGTTTTCAGGTCTTGAGATGTTGCGGGCGTTGTTCGTCCGTTGCCGTTGCACGTGCGAAGTACGTGAGTATAATGATCTGTGACCTTATTATAGCACCTCTAACAATGTTCTTTTCTTATTTGCAGGTGTCGGGACCTTGCGGGCGTTTTCCCAGTCGTGGATGCACGTGGGGAAACACGTAAGTGTTAGGCTTTCTTGCAGTCTTTAATGGCACTTAAATAATGTCTTTTCTTGTTTTCAGGTGCCGGGCTGCTGCGGTTGAAGAGATCGTAATACGCGCACAAAAGGAGGTAAGAAAAGTAAATGCGGCCGCCTTCATCCGATTCCTACTTAGCAATGTTCTTTGTCTTTACAGGTGCCGTTAGGCTGCTGAAGAGAAGGCCGCGAAGAATCCGTGAAAGCACAGATGGATCAGGTAAACGAGCGCGGCTGCGAACGTGTTGCAACTTGCTAACCTTATGTTTCTTTTGCTTGCAGGTTCTGCCGGTGTCTGGATTCCTGGATGGTAAGTATAGTTCTCGTGTCTTTCTTCCACAGGTTGCTGAGCTGAAGCTGGAGATGTCACTGGAATGCTGGAGCTGACTCGGTGAGCGTCCTGCTGCAGATGCAGAATAACGCGAAGCACGTTTTCCCAATCGGGTGTGGTTTAAATAGTGTTGGAGTGATTGGGTGTCTTCTTCCTCAGCCTCGCCCAGGTAAAAGAGTTCCTGTGTTCCAGAGCTAAGGAGTGGCACCAGCCCCACCCAGGAGGTAAGAAAGTAGTCCCAGTTCAGGGAATAGTTCCTCCCAGCAGAAGGCTGGGGACTTCATCCTGCCAGCATTTGCAAAGGTGAGTATGCAGCATGGTCTGCTGCAGGTAGGTCCACCCAAGCACCTTTGCAAGAATTATGAGCCCGGCGCCCCTGGCGCCGGGACTGAGGTTCCTTATGAGCCTGGCGCCAGAGACGCCAGGACATGGTCCAAAGGGCCCCAATAGGGGTTTGCTGGAGCCGGGGACGAGGGTCGTGAGCCTGCTTCCGGGGATGCTGGGCTTGACTTGGCTTCTCGGGAGCAGTGCTCATGACAGTATCTGTACTTGCCCTGGCATAAATGAGATGAGGGCACAAAAAACAAGCAACACCATGTAAAGGACTGCCAATGCCAATACTGTACATGTCAAGTGTATATTCATTGTGTCCACCAAATGGTGTACTCAAATCCACTGCAACTCATGCAAAGACATATTTGGGTCACAGTAAGTCACCTGCGCTGGCCCCTCAGACATCTGTAACTTGTTAAAGAAGCTAGAATGCTTCCGATGTCATTTTATATCATCTCTGTATTTCCCTCACCCTTTTCCTGCAACCTGCAGATGAGGAATATAATTGTATGTCTCTGTGTGACCTTTCTCTTATTCTTATATTTTGTTACACTGTACTAGTGTCAGCCCACCTCCCCTCCGAGTTGACGTTGAATGCTAAAAGAAAACACCTACCACTTGGTGAGCTAGGAACAGCTTGTTAGAAACTTTATTTGGATCAGAATGTGATATTGTGCTCTAAATATAGGGACAATAGAAATCACCCTAACAATGTTTTCATAAGCAAGGCAGGCCTATAAAATGACATCATCATGCTGCAACCATATTTTGGTGTCAACATTAAGCAGAATCGTGTGTGTCATGTTGTATTAAACAAAGGGTTGGGTAACTGTCTGCTTTCTGATAATGTACATGTCTCCTCTAGTTGAGAGTACATTTCAGAACCCTCGAGTAGCAGTTCATATTTCATGTGGAGTGCATGGACAAATCATGATACATGGGGTTTGATTGGAATATGCCAGATTTCCTCGCAAGCACTTGGTTATGCTAATGAGCGGGTACATTCCCTGACTCTAATAATAATAATAATAATAATAATAATAATAATAATAATAATTTGGCATTTATATAGCGCTACAAACCCTCAGGTATCTGAGCGCTGCTTATTATTACCCACGGTGTGTGGTGCTCATTTATCGACCTCGGAAGGATGAAAGGCTGAGTTTGGCCCCGCCGGGATTCGAACCTGCGTTAACAGGCTCTGCACGGGTGTCAAAGCGGGCGCTCTACTCGCTGTGCCACTTGACCGGCTTGAGATAAAGGGAGCCTGTGGCACATTAGGACCCCAGTGAATCTAGACTTCTCATTTGTAGTTACCTAGGGTTGACATCTTCTAGTGTGTTGTCAGTATCGGGCTCAAAGGCCTACAGGATCGCGGTATGTGCAGCTGTGCCGGGATATAGTCGACGTCCACGCAGTCACAGTATGGAAGCAGTGTAGCTTAGTACCAGTCATAGTCCCAGCTCTATCCTCTGACCAAATAGTGTGTCTCTCTCCTTGTGGCTCAGACTCAGTTCTCATTTGGGAACCTTTCAGAGCTGTAAAAACAGAAGAGATGCTGATACTGTGTGTTATCTGCTCAACAAATGAATTGTATCTTGAAAACCTGTGTTAAAGCGTTGGATTCGTGACCCACCGAAGAGGAAAATCCAGTCAGATTTTCAGGGTATATATAATTAACACGTAAAAAAAAGAAACAAAGTGCTATGAATGTCACTGGTGGAGACATTTGCAATTTTGTTTTGGGACGTATGGAATTCCTGAATGGGTTTCACGGTAGAGCGGGTGGACGTGGCAGCTATGGGTCACAAGGGCTGGATACACGAATAACTCCATGTTTTAAGGTCTCCCGTTGTATCTGGCTGATGAAAGAAAAAGGCAAAGGAACAAAAGTGAATTAATTCTCTTAGTGAAAATGCAGTCTGTAAATGCCTCGCCAGCTCGGATTAAGAATTTACACAG
The DNA here is from genome assembly GCF_040938575.1 of Ambystoma mexicanum. Classification (NCBI taxonomy): domain Eukaryota; kingdom Metazoa; phylum Chordata; class Amphibia; order Caudata; family Ambystomatidae; genus Ambystoma; species Ambystoma mexicanum. Next base: position 359,653,964 of record NC_090928.1, read on the forward strand.
AATTCGAGTGCGTGTGTGCAAATGTGTTTTTAGGTAGCTGGCATGCTAATGCTCTGAGCGGTGCATGTGGGATGCTAACCATTCCTCAGTCGACTACTAGTACAGGTGTCATTGTATGTTTTACCAGGGTATTTAGACTAACTTTGGTTGCAGTGATGTTTTAAAAAATCGCCCTTTGTGTATATTTAATATTCAAAAGTTCAATTATGAACTCGCATAGCAATGTTAAATAAAGGTATTCTGTATTTTGTTTGTAGACAAGGGGAGACAGTGCATCCTCAAAATATCAAATGTGTTTACACAGTTGTTGATGGCTTGTATCCATGGCATGAGCTTGCCCTTTATCCCACACGTAAACATCATAAAATGAGATACCTGCCATGCTGTTCTGACTAGTACACACGATATAGCATGTAGAACTGCATGCCTGCTGCACCCTTTTATAATTGAACACCAAATAAATGGTGCAACATACAGACATAATGCACGAAAAAGTATGCTTCTCTATCAACAGTGCCTAGTTATACCCGCAAAAAGCCTGATCCCTCTCTGACCCGACCAGTGCGGTGCCCCTGAGAAGCACTTCACCCTCCTGACTTCAACACCTGGCTGCGCCACTGCGTAGATCATTCTTCAAACGAGACATTATCGCATCTACATTCAATCCGAGTTCACCAATTTCCCAGATATGGTGAGCAGCGGCGGGCAGAGCAGATCATGGACCAGAACTGATCGGATTCATAACCCACCAACTTTACATTACCTTTATCATATCCCTTGTCAAAGATGGTTTTAAACCAGGGCACTCGGTCAAAATATTCCTACATGATTCAATATCAACCTCACATATTAGGCAAAGCCTCAATTCCCTAGGTTCCTTTACCCAGGCCCCTGTAATCTCTCATACCGGCAATATGTTCAAACACAGAGATAAAATAAAGTGCTGCCGTGGCAGGTTACAGTATTTCATGAGGTAACTATGTGGCTTAAACCAGGCAAATCCCTGCTTTACAAACTCAAGGTAACGCTTACGCAGGGGTAGGGCAGCAATAGTTGAGCAACCTAATCCATAGTAATGACCTTTTCCTTAATCCAAACAGGAAGACACCAGGCGTGAACATATCCTCAGCTTGCAGGCAAACAGCGTGTAAATGGTTAAGTGCAATGTTAGTCAAACTCTGACTGGCCAAATTGCCTGGTATAAACTTACTATGGGCCCCAAGTTATGCAAATACTGTGTTTGGGGTATTGCAGGCCTTTACTGCAAGAATCTTCGTTAGTAATTTGGTGCACCTCAGCTTCCAAAGCGATGTCAACCTTAGCTCCATTCTCAGTACCTCCACAGAGACCGTGTTGGGTAATCCCAACATTGACTTCAGGAGCTTTCCTTCCATTTTTATTGATCAATTTAGGAGGAATTCCCATTGGGTAAAAGGGTTCAAGATGGTAACGCAACAGACTATCAACCCAACCTGTTCCACGTTTGATCAAATCTAATACATGTTTGCTAGCTGCTGCTGAACTTAACTTAATTAGGGATGGGTCACCCTTCAACATCTGTAGATCCCAGGATGTTAAACAGTGGGCATTCAAATCCCCCGCCACCAAAATATGGCCACCAGGGTGCAAGCTATACCATTTCTCCTTTTTTTATTTTTTTTATTTTATTGTTGTTTTGGTCAGTTAAACCCGACCTTTCAACAAATTTATAACAAAAAACAAATAAATTACAGTAAAGTACATTAATCATCATTACATTATTCGCTCTCGCTTTCATTCATCTTCACATATATAACGGTTGCTTAAGTTTAAATTGCAAGGTTAACCATCAGCTGTACCATGTATCTTAATTTTCAGGGAATTTAGATAATTAACAACTGCATACCTTGATTTTTTTGAGTGTCCTGTGTACAATACTAACCATAATTGCTCCGGCATAATAACTGCAGTCTCATTAAACAAATGTTTGAAGTAAAATATTCTCTTTGTTAACAACCTGACACACTCAACTACCAAATGTTTTAGCGTCTCAACCTCTTGATTACAAAACCGACAACTTTGGTCTGATATTTTCTTCCATTTATGTAATATCTCTCTTGTGGGCCATATATTTAATCTAAAACGTAGGAAATCTGAACGGTGATCAGGACCAGGGGATTGCTTCAGGTATTGCTCTACAAGTCCCTGTGATTTTAAACCAAATGGATTCGTACTGAATTTCGATATTTTCATACACGCTTCCCTGGTCTTAATCCAATCCGATCTCCACAGTTTAGTTTTGGCTTTATCTGGGTTTTCAATAAGAAAAATTTCAGTTATATCAGCCCCATCTAGAAAGTTTTTGGCACAGTTTCGCTAATTTTTTGCAAAATTATCATTTGCTAGCAGTAGATATTGAGATATAATGGCAAGTAACCCATTAGTATTATCTTTCATAATACATTTTCTGTATAGTTGGCAGACTTTCCATTTATATACTGCATAGATTGATATTAAACCCATTTCATGTCTAATAATTGGCATAGATTCTGAATTGGGTAACATGAGTGATTTTTTTCCAAAAAGCACTCTCATATTTGGTCCAATAATAATAAGCTTGACATTTTTTTGTTTCTGACCCATACAGAATTGTGGGGATATATTTTTGCTTGTAATATATAATAATGGGGTTTATAGTGAATTTACAATATTTTGCCCGAATTATCCGGACTTGTGATATTGCACTGAGATGTTTCAGCTGAATATGATCTTCATAGGGTTTGTCAGATGTATGATTATTCACGCATACTCCTAGATAAATATATGATTTTACAACCAAAAGATCAGTATCTTGTAATTGCCAACTACATGATTTTTGTCTTGTTTTGACACCAAATTGCATCACTTGTGTTTTTGTAGTATTAATACTAATACAATTTTTCTTGGCATATATATCTAGCGCTTTCAACATAGTGCGCAAGCCTGCTGGTGTTTTAGACAAAAGTACCATGTCATCGGCATAAAGAAGCCAATTAATGGCTATTCCAAGCAATTTTGGTGAGTCAGTAATCAACCCTTTGAAACTAAGCCCAAAATCTAAAAGAAAAAAATTAAATAGTGCAGAAGCCAACAGACAACCCTGTTTCAAACCCCGCGAGGTATAAATGGGTTCAGAGAGCAACCCATCATTATTCATACGAATCTGAATTGATGTATTTGTATGTAGCTCAACTATCCATTTAAGTATATGCCAGGGACACCCCAGGTCCATCAATTTCTTAAAGAGTAATTCCCTGGGAACAAGATCAAAAGCCGACCTAAAGTCTACATATGCTATATATAAAGGTTGATGATGCTGTTTGTTTTGCTGAATAATAGAATTCAGGGTGATTAAATTGATAGCTGTTCCTAAACCGGGAACGAAACCTGTCTGAAAAGGATCTCTGTGGTTTAGTTGATTTAGCCATTTGTTAAACTCACCTAGTATCATTCGGGCAAAAAATGTTCCCGGGCAATCTAACAATGCAATAGGTCTATAAGAGGCCGGATTAGTCCTGTCACCTTTTTTATATATGGGAAGAACAATCGATGTTTTCCAATTCAGGGGAATGGAGCCTGTAGCCATTATTTTCTTAAATATGAGATATAATATGGTAGACCATAAATGTCTGTTTTGTTTTATTATAGCATTATGTAAACCGTCTGGCCCGGCTGCTCTTGAGACGCTCAGTTTCGATATAAAAAAAAGTATATCATCACAATCAAAGTTCACATTATGGTCAGCTACAATACTGTCCCAGTTTAATCCAATATTTGTGATTGGTGTGGTATATATATTACCAAAAAAGGTCCTCCAACAATGTTGAGAAATAGAATTCACCATGAGGGAAGGCTGATTTTTAATCGCGGTTTTATTTAAAAGAGCCCATATACCCCCTGAGGATTTAAGGATGATCTGTTGCATCATTACCTCTCCGTCATGTTGATATTGGGAGGCACGACGTCCTCTTAACCATTTTTTGTGTTCCCTTTTTAATTGTTTTATCTTGTCATGATTTGTCATAGGATTTGACCCACAACCTTTGTATAGTTTTTTTTATATTCCTCCTTAATTCACTTTTCTTGGTTTTAACTTCAAGGTCAAAGGCATGAGGGTGAATTTGTATGCCTCGTTTGGGGTTCAACCCCTGTGTAGTAAATAGTTGCATGGCATGAACATAATATCCACTTTCACATTCGGTATCATCAGTATACCGCTCACACAAGACCTCTCCAAACTGACATAGTCTTGATTTGGACCATTTTATACGGTTACCAGCATGATTGACCTGTAAGTTCGAGATATTAATATTTTGAGACTGTTTCCTAATTTTAGGCCAATTACATTTCACCCGCAGCTGGCTATGATCACTCATGATGGTTGATTTGACCATAAACATAGTTATATTGTTTAGGAAGTGATCATTCACAAAAATGTAATCTAATGTTGCATGACTACCAGCATTGTGCCAGGTGGTTTTGGGAGGATAATCCCCTTGCAATGAACCATTTACCATGACAAAATTTCGATCAGCCATGATGGATAACCAACGACATTCATCTGACATGGATCTCTAGTGTTTGGAAGACAAGAGATGTAAATTTAGGTCCCCCATTATGAATGTGTTAATAATGGTTTCATCCATTAACAGTTGATCGAGAATCATGGCTAAGGTTTCAAAGAATACATTTGATGACAAGTGTTTTTTCCCCCAATAGATGTTCACTATTGCACAAAACGTTTGACCTAACTGAATCTTAACATATTGAAAACACGGTGATGGAGTTCTGTGCCAAATGACTTCGATGTTCTTATCTTTTCTAAAAGCCATCAGCAGGCCAACCATTGGGCGACCTTGCAGCGGCTCGATGGCAGGTACCACATAGACATTATAATCATCCCACACTGGTATGGCTCGCAGCCACGTCTCCTGGAATACTAATATATCAAATTGGAGGAGCTCTTTGCTTTTGTTGTTAATAAAATGTTTATAGCCTCTGGTATTCCAGGAGAGTAGGCTGATGGATTCCAGTGTCTGGGGTTGTTATAGTCTCATATTGAGATTATCATCTCTCCATACATTTTGTGCTTGCCCATCTTCTGTAAGCAGTGAGGTTGCATTATCGCCATACGTTCTAATCTTTAGGCGGTCAGTAATTAATTGTTTTATATCTTGAGTAGTTGTATCTTGTGATAAAATAAAACCTAGGTTATAAAATGCAGTTCGGGCTAGCCACAAGGTATTTAGTACAACTCTTGATGGAATAAACAGCCGTGCTTCTGTTAGATTTATATCATTAACAAATTCCACCAGGCTAATATCGGCTGAGGTTAGATCATCAAGAGCGATAATTTCCGCACAGATGTTCAAAATGCTAGTTCGATTCAAGTCATATGTAGCAAAAGGGTAACCACGACATTTAATAAGGAGACGAAGAAGATTTATATATTCTTTTTTGCTGATATGCCTCCAAACTCCGGGGTCAGATTCGCTCTGCTGGTTCTTGAGCTGTCTGGTGATGGTTGTAGGCCCCGCGGCCCCCTGATGTATCAGGTCATGCGGGGCTGACTTTTGTAGCATCTTTGGTTCTCTCAACCGGAGCTCCATATTAGATTTCTCCTTGCTTATAATTTGATTACACTGATCAGATTTATTTGATAAACCTTGATTGGCTAATCTGATAGTTTCTGTAAGAGCTTCATTTTCTTTAGCGTATTTTAGAAAGGAAGCTCGTATTTCATCGCGCAGATCTTGTAACACGCCGTCTTTGTCATTTGACACATTTGTATATACCTTTTTCCCTTCTGAAATGTCACCATTCTTTTTGTTAGCCTGGTTTTCTCTATAGGGTACTGTATAAGACTGTACCAAAACCTCATTTGCGTTGGAATGTTTTTCACAAGCGGCTCTTATTTCTTCCCGTAAATCCTGCATAATATCAACCATAGTGCTTGATGCATTTTCGTGTAGTGTTTTGGTTTTAATTGGGGCCACAGTGGTACTCATAATCAGCTCTTCATTTGCAACTGAGGAGATTGAGGGCCCCTTTATTAATTTAACTTTCGTCGCTATGTTCTCAATTGGGGTTTTTCCAGTAAGTCCCACTGGGGGTTGGGAAGTTAATGTCACAGTGGCAAGCAAGTCATCAAGCGGTTGATATTTTAGTGATTCCTTTCTCCTACAATTATTTTCAATATTCAGGTTCAATTTCCTTTTTTTCTTCGCAGAGATTACTAGCTTTGCAGCTTGTTTTACTTTGGACAGGTTTTTCTTATTAACGGTTGTTTGTTGAGTTGCACAACTTGTATCTGGCTCGCGAGACTGGACAAATTCTGAAGGTTGCAATTTCGAGGTAGTAAACATAGGTGCGAAAGATACCCCTTGTATTTTCGGAATTACCTCTGTTAGTTTAACCGACGGTAATTGAACACTTTCTCCCTGAATGACTGCATTTGCAGTTATTATTTGTTTCGGTGTGGTTAGAGGAGTATCGACTATCAAACCCAGATCTTGTAAAGAATTTGTTTGGGTCGATTGATTTTTAGGCCCAAATGTACATGAACAGATTGGTAGATTTTGAGTCTGCGACTCTTTTTTGAGAAGTGAATGTAACATTTGAATCTCTTTATTCTGACCTATCATTTTTTCGTCCAATGATTCATATAGCTTTGCTAACGACAATAAGGCCGTGTTCATAGCACTCAGAGTATTATTCAGTGCCGAAGCCTCAGGAAAAGAGAATCTATTGTCTTTGTACGGCATCTGGCTATCGCGTATAAAATACGGATGATTATTGTCAGGTTCGTTAAATCTAGTGCGTCTAGGCGTTGGAGCTATAAATGAAACATTTGATATATTAGATGAAGATTTTTCAAACAGTACTGGTGATTTATATAAATCCTGATTCTCATTCGCCAATGTTGGAGTGGTATTTGGTCTTTGTTCTTTGTCGGGGGTAATACTTAGAGGTTTTTGTAAGTTAACATCTAGTTGGATCAGATCACCCGTATTGGAACATATGTACATCACCTCAGGTGTTACTGATTCAAGTGGACTCGATGCATTCAGAGACGCTAAAGTGTCATTACCAAAGGCTCCTACTGCTGTTATTTTTACGTACTCAGCTTGCGGTAGATGCTGAGCTGCAACGGAACAAATAGGTGCAACCGTAGGTGATTTAACTGGACACACTTTAGAATGATTATCGACATTGTCAGTTGCTTGGGAGATAAGTAATTCTCCTGTTGTGTATGCCATAGTGATCGTGGCGTCCGTTACTTCTCTGATCATTTGTTGTGCATTATCAAAACAAGCTCTTGTATCACTCATTGGTTCCTCTATTTCAGCGAAGGCCGAAGCACTGGGACAGGCTGAATGCAGAGCCATGACCGAGATCGAGCTCGGAATTGGCAGTGTACTTATCTTACTTTGTGGAGATTTAGATGTTTCCAACCCCATAGTATCTTTTGTACAGAAGGTGCGAATATCCATATTTAGGGAATTTGCACGCTTTCTGTCTTTACTATCTTTGAGTCTTTTACCAATTAAAGCTTTCTTTGTTAGAGGGGAAAAAGGATTGTAAATATTTGACATGTGCTCTGGCATTCCTGTTTTCAACGAATTAATTTGTCGAGACATGTCACACAATGGAACACAATCAATAATATATAAAAATAGGATAATAACCTCACTTTGGATTATAAATCGTTCTCACACCAAGCAACGAGACAGCTGTCAAAATATTACTCAGGATGGGTTATAGTTAAAAGTGCAAGAGTGATTATGCAATAATATAAAATATATAATATATATTCCTACAAGCTCAAAAAATTGATGTTCATAGATCCCACCATTTACTAAGACTAATAAGGGAGAAGAAATCTTCGCAGCCCCCAAGAATGAGATAATATGAGGTCTGGGTATCTTCAAACAGTGTCACTATAAATAGAGCTATCAATAAAACATAGTTTAACACACTTCGTAAAATGCGAATGATAAAATATCATTACTAAGAAAGATTAAGAGTAAATCAAGCTCAATATTTCATAAATGACGCTTATAACAAAATTTAAAATGTATAAGACTAAATTGTTTAGCTTTTTATATATAAACTGTCATCAGTGATGAGCAGCAGTCAAATGAATATAACCACCTGGTTTTGGGAACGCCCGACAGCTTAAGGAGCGGCCTTAGTCCGACTCTCCTCCCCACCAGGATGGTCTTTATGCGTGAAAAGTGCAAGTAATTTTCTTATTCTTGATGTGATCTGCTTACATTATTTTTCCACCATGGATGGTATTTCTGGACACAACAGGAGGCACCTTTTGAGGCACGGCACGCAAACGCCACAATACGCCCAACAGCCTAACAGCACCAGCCCTTCTGCCTCCAGGGCTTACGCCGCGAGGGTGGTTGGGGCGGACTTTTCACTCGGGCTGAGGTCACGTGACTGGTCAGGTGATCGGGTCTGGGCCCCACCTCCTCCAGGAAGTGGAAGCAAGCTGGCAAGAGTTATTGAAAACTCGCAGTGCCAGTAAGAAAAGGACTCCAAGGACTCCAAAAACGAACGTTCAGGGCACAGTTCGTATGCACAGCAAATACGCCTCTCAGGCGGCTGGGGCGGACTTTTCACTCCGGCTGAGGTCACGTGACTGGTCAGGTGATCGGGTCTGGGCCCCACCTCCTCCAGGAAGTGGAAGCAAGCTGGCAAGAGTTATTGAAAACTCGCAGTGCCAGTAAGAAAAGGACTCCAAGGACTCCAAAAACGAACGTTCAGGGCACAGTTCGTATGCACAGCAAATACGCCTCTCAGGCGGCTGGGGCGGACTTTTCACTCGGGCTGAGGTCACGTGACTGGTCAGGTGATCGGGTCTGGGCCCCACCTCCTCCAGGAAGTGGAAGCAAGCTGGCAAGAGTTATTGAAAACTCGCAGTGCCAGTAAGAAAAGGACTCCAAGGACTCCAAAAACGAACGTTCAGGGCACAGTTCGTATGCACAGCAAATACCAAAATACCATTTCTCCATTTTATTTTAATACTTTCACTTATGGATGGAGGATCATAGATGTTACTGATCAAAGTGCTAATTTTGACAGATAGAAAATTAGTACTGGCAATCGAAATGCAGTTGGAGGGCTTCCCTTCCATGCTAAACCTTTAAGCATCCATGTTAGAGCAGACTCCGATTCAGACCCCCCTTTTGGGGCGGCCTCTGGGATTAAGTTAAGCACTCTGTGTGTATATGGTATACCCATCCAAAATAAGCTCAGTACTCAGGTACGTTTCTTGCAACAACAAAAAATGTCAAGTGGGAGTAGGGCCTCACTACCCGCTGTATGGAAAGAACAAGAATTATGGCCCTGTGATTTCAAAGAGAAAACAGTACATTACCAAATATTCGACCTTTTTCAATGTTGATAATAATGATGTACCGACTGCCACAGGACTGGTTTCCTTTGTACATCATAATTATAATGTTTCTTTTATAACACCCTTAATACCAACAAGTGAGTGGTTTCTAACTGTGTTGCGCTGCGTTGTCTTGCTTCAAAGACAAGCACGTCTTGATTCCAAGACAAAAGCATGGCTTCGCTTTTGCTGAGATTGTGCCCAACGTGGAGGTGGTTCCTTGGGCTGATTGTAATTTGATCCCCCTGCTTCCACCAATTTGATCCTAGGATTGATCAATTCTCCTCCCCACCTCTCTTCCTGACATGTCTGGATGTCAAAACCCAGATTATGTAATTCTGTAGCAGCTTGAAGAATCCTTTCCACCACCACCAAAGAAACAAAGGAGACGATGGACCAATTCGTAAAGCTGTGTAGAGTTGACAGCTCCACAAATTCTATATGATGCAGTTTTAAAATGTGTAGGCCATTAATTTGACTAGATAAGGTCATTTGGTTCTACCAGTTAAGATATGGCCTAACATTTTTGGGCTCCATTTCCTCAAATCGTAGCAAACATTGGCCAAGGTCAGCAATATTGAGAATGCTGCCAAAGTTGCTAGAACTTGTTGCAACTATTGGATTCGCAGGTACTGATGTATATGGATAAGGTCCACAGATAAGATGATCTCTGGCTGCCAATTCCGTAGTATCATTTTTCTATTGCATTCCCAGCAAAACCCTTGGTTTTATCCCTACTGAAGTTAGATGAGGCTGGGCATATCTAGGGGCCGGAATGGTAGTCTTTGCCAACGGCATCACTGCCATATTGAATGCCAGTGCTCGATGTATTGGTAAGTACTGAGCATTACTAAACCACCTCAATCCTTACGATATCACTGAAGGGGCCATGTAAGTAGCCCCTTTGTTGGAATAGGTGGCTGCCCCAACTGAGGAAAGGCTTGCAATTGCTGTGGCAGATCGGATGGCTTAAGAGGCTGCATAAAAGGTGCATTTATGGATCGATTGGCCATTTCATTTTCAATAGTTGTAGATGTGATATCCATCCTTGATTGCCACGGCCCTTTTTAAAGCTACAGATTCTGGAAATTGTAGCTACTTGTGCAAGATTCGGGGCAATTGTATGCCCTGTTTGCCACTTGCATTTGCATTATGTTGGCTCTGGCTTTTCTGAACCTTCTGTTATTGTTTTGTCTTGTCAGGAGCACTCTGTTCCCCCAAATTGTTTGTTAATGGGCACAAGATAGGCAGATGAATAATGTTCAAGAGCACATCTTTCTTTCTGCGTCTCCGTTTCCTTCGAGCCTGACCCATATTTGTTAAATTAGCATTATTTGTACTTAGTTGGTGTTGTAATATTGTCCTGGGCTGCTTTACCTGTGATGTAATAGTCACCTCTGCCCAGGAAATCCTTGACACCTCCGGATGAGGCACAGATGTTGAAATGGTCAGTGGTGGGTCGAGCATACTAATGTCTTCCATTAATGCTACCACTGTCACGACCTGCTCTTCCTGGTTAGTCAGTGGGGCAGTTATGGGAAAATTGATGCTTTTAGCTAATAATATCTACAACCAAGTCCAGAACTCGCTTGAGCTAATTCTGCTCACTGGCCGCCGTGATTGCAACAGAACTTAGAGTGGGAGAGAAAGGCATATTGTGTGCTTCCAACATCTGCTCGATAAAGGACACTGAGGTAGTTATGATCGTACTTTCCATTGTACTATCAGCCCTTGCTGCAACCCCGGTCAAGTCCAGGCTAGCCGACAAGTTGGTAGCAATTATACCAGAGAAAATGTGATGTTTCGCCTAGAGACTTCCTGTGTAGGTCTAACCACATATTAAGACATTAGTTATTGTTGTCAATTGCATTAATTGACAGAGGCAACTCTTGAATAACAGAGACATTTAGATTAGCAGACTTAATCAGCCGCTCAGATTTCAGCTGGATTGTAGGTGAAAAAAAGTCAGTGATCGTCTGTGCCTCCATCTGTTTGTTTGGCACTAATCTGGGTGCCTGAGCGGACACGAATGGGGGGTGGGGCGAAACACCCCCTCTCCCTCTCTGATTGTTATGGGATCACTTTTCTTGGATGATGTTACCATGGGTTGGCACTTATCAGACAGCTGCTTACGTGTTAGCATGTGCTGGCATTTGGAGTGGCTCCTCAGGGCGTAGGTACGTGGAAGAGGGGGTTTCATCCCTCAACTCTTTGTAAGATTGTGTTTGTGGCGGGTCATGCGCTGACAGCACTGCTAGTTGCTATTTGTTGATATAGAAAGTATAACGTCTTCAGTCAATGTTTAGTAGATCATCTATCAAGACATTGAGAATATTCACATACCCAGAAGCCGAATTGCCCGGAGCATTCACGGATCAACACAGTACACCCGCCTCACCACTCCGTGTGGCGCTCCATGTTTGACATGCTATTTTAATGCAATCTGAAGCAGGCACCTCCTCCAAAGCAAAAGGTAGTAGAAAGACTGTGTCTCCAAAATTGGAACTGCCCTGCCAGTAATCCCCACAGCCACCAGAGACCACTCGCCTCGGCACTTCTGGCAGGAAAAGCTGTTTTAATGCAAGCTGAATTGGGCTGCTCCTCCAACGCAAAATGTAGTAGAAAGACTTTGTGCCTCATTACGAGTGACCCTGTATGGAAATAAAGGTGCCAGTAAAAACACCATCACCTTTAGTTCCAGACCAGGTCACTCCGACTATGCCAGTAGGGACACTAAAGAACCGACATGCCAGACCTGCTGGTAGTTCAGGCCCATACTGGCAGGTTTGTCACTGAAGCACTTACACTGGTTCACAATGGTGCCGGTGCTTCAGTGTTCCCAATCCCATGGAGTCCCATGGAACCTTATCATATCGCTGCGCCTGTGATATCCTGGTGATACCATTATGTCAGGTGGCGGAAATGGTAATGTGAGCTTACCGGCAACCTCTTAATTTAGCCCTGTGACTCCAAAATTGTAACTGTCAGTAATCCCCACAGCCACCACAGACCACTCGCCTCACCACTCCACTTTACGTAAACCTTTCAATTAATTGCCTATGTCATCTCTCTGAATAAGAGTAAGAAGCAAATTTAATCACAACAGAATTCACATTACAAACATCCAATCACACCAAGCACCCCCTTATAAAATCCCCCACCAAGTTGCTACTGGTAGGCAATTTTAACCTAGGCTCAAATGACATTGCGGATTCCAGAGCCACAGACATTTCTAGTTCTCTCGAGGTGATGAATTTGATCCAGCATGTTAACCCCCCCACCCATTCTTAAGTACACACTCTAGACTGGCTCCTTACATTAAATACTTCAGTCAATGTCATGTCTACCACCCCAGTGCCATGGTCTGAGCACTCTTTCATTGAGTTCTGGCTGTCCAACGCCCATCCTACCAGCAAGCCATCAATGGTCCTGCCACCTATCCTTTTCTGCAACACTCAAAAACTCACAGAAGATAGCCTTGCCCCGACACTGCTTACATAGCTCTCCTAACCCCTCATTCCGACCCGATGGTCCACGATCCCGGATCTCAAAAGCCCTCTCACACACCATAAATTAACACACACCACTTCAGCTGATGTCAATCACTCAGAATGGACGTTCTAACAGTGGGTTCTCGGTTACCTTATCTCCCTGTGCAGACTCAAAGAAGCCAATGAGCACACCTGGAGAAAAACACCCCACACCAACCAATCGTGAGGCCTTCCTCACTGCCTCCGAAGCCTTCAAAAATGCTGTCATCAGTATCAAAGCCTCATCCTTGTATACCAGGGTCATTGAAGCCAGCTCCAATGCTAGAGAACATTACACCATCCTCAAGGAATTAAGAAAAACCAGCACCCACCCCCTCCGTAACCCACAGAGGCAAGAATTGGTGTTCAACTATCCAAGCTGCCCTCTCAGGCAACATTGAGAAGCTAAAACTCAAGATTTTGATGAAGAAACTACAACTCGTGGTGAAACCCCCTCTGTAGACACCTCCCCCGCCAACACACAGTCCCCTCCCACCCAATTCCTCTTCTCCGCTGTCACCAGGGAAGATATCGTTACTACGATACAACACCTCAAACCTTCAAATTGAAAAGGTGATGACTGCCTAGGGCACATAGTCAAACTATGCGCTACCACTCTAGCTCCCACTATAGCTGAAGTTATTGATGCCTCCTTCAATGCAAACAATATTGCTACTTCACTCAAAGCACCCACTCATCAAGAAATCTTCTTTGGATCCCACTCTCCCCACGAACTACCAACCTATAACTACAATACCATTCACCTAAAAATCCTTGGCTGCATTGACCACTCACTGATCCAAATCCATCTGAACAGTACCAGCACCTTGGGTCCAGACAATCTGGATTTAGGCCAATGCACAGCAAAGAATCAGCACACTTTGACCTCAAAATCCAACTTAACAACTTCTGAGACTCTGGTAACATTGCTACCCTGCTACTCCTCCAACTCTCTGCAACATTTGACCTTGTTGACCATGAGATCCTATCTAAAACCTTGTGTCTAAATTCAACTTCACCTGTGAAATGGCCTTGTGGATCAAATCCTTCCTGAGCAAGTGCACCTCCAGAGTCTTCATTGGAACCACCACAGCAGATACCATCCCAGTCCCATGTGGTGTCATTCAGGGCTCCTGTATTTCACCCACTCTTTACAACACCTATACTAAACCACTATTTGATCACCTTGATTCCATGGGCATTTCATACACAAACTTCGCGGATGACGCGCAATTTTTACTTCCAATCACAAGGAACTACGACCAAAATGTTATCTTAATCAATCATACATACAGTATTATTCAAAACTGGATGGCTGCCCATAATCTCTGTCTCAATTGTGAGAAAACTGAACTGCTACTTGTGGGTACCCCACACTGCTTAAACACCTTAGGTTCATCCTACTCCTCCTTCCCCATCAATGCTACCCCCATCCAGGTCTCCAAACACGTGAAGACACTAGTTGTTTACATTGATGCTGACCTCAACAAGACACGCCACATGAATGCTCTTGCTTCTGGCACGGTTGTACAGCCAAACTGATCACCCTAAGCAGGGTATTTCTCTCCCAAAACAACTGCACAAAGCATTATAGGCAGTAAACTTGATTATTGTAATGTTCTTTTCTCTAGCACGTCTTCCAAGTACCTTGCTAAATTACATCTTTCACAGAACAAGACACTAAGAGTGGCACTCTCAGATTCTGTAGGGTTAACACTGATACTTGGAGCTGTACCCTTATCATTAGCCCACTGTGTTGTCTTCCAATGGGTCTTCAGAGGAAGTTTCCATTCTCCTTTCTCTCCACGCACTTGTGGTCTTCTTCCTTGTTGTATTAGCATTCTTCTTGAAGTTATAGGGGTGAGCTCCCCCTGAGGTCACTTTGCCTAGAAGGCAATCTGCCTAGCAGGGGGGACTCCAGGGAGCCCACCCCAAACCAGGGAAAAGTCAAGACTAAAAAACCCTGGAGATGACTGCAGAGGTGACTGTAGAGCAGGATCGTTGAGGCTTGTAGTTGGTGTTCCTTTCGTAGTGAGAAAATGATTGCCCTTTAGTTCACTACAATTTCTAGTCAACACTGGGAGGCTTGTTGGTAAATCAGTCCATTCAGAGGGTGAGAAGATATAGAATAGCAGGCTCAGGTTCCGTGCAGATAGGACAATCTCCTGTTAGCACTGAGTGTTCAGACTGAACACAGCGCAAGGCGAGACAAGCGCTGGCTGAAGGAATGAACTGCGAGGTTCGTGAAGGGAGCAGAGTTAGCAGAAAAGAGAGAGAACTGCGTAGAATGCAGTACTGCTAAAGCAGGAGTACTGCAGAGTATGAACAAAAGCGGGTCAGCTAAATCAGCAAGCGTAAGAGGAAACATGCAAGAATGAATGGAGAAACCGTTCCACAAAACAGTAGCGTCTGACTGTGGGGCGTTGCAACACACTGTTTACAGCTTCCAGCGCGTTGTTATGGCATGTTGGGGTCTGCTGATAAAAAGATTAGACTGTTACTCGCAGTCTAGCGGAAATGTGGTGGACAGATCACGTCGTTCTCCAGTGGTCCCATATGCGCCAGGGACGAATCGTGACAGTATAACCCCTTCTCAAAGGCTTCCCATCTGGCTTCCCAGGATGCAACCGGTGGAAACAATGGATCAGTCTAGGAGCTGATAAATTCCGAACAGGTTCCCAGGAACTTTCGGACATTGGGTATCCTTTACATAACACAAGATACTCTTAGGTCCCTTTCTTATATCTGGAATCCAGCAATCTGGATACCTCATATTCTTTGGTTTGATCAGCTGTTTAATATCTTGTTTTTTGGAACTTCCTAGCATGAGGATCTGGTAGATAGTCTTTTAGCAAGGAGGTATGAAAAACTGGATAGATTATTTTAAGCTGTGGGGGAAGAGACAGACGGAAGGCAACTGGATTGATTCTTGCTCCAATCTTGAATGGTCCAATGTATCAGTGTGAGAATTTACCAGGATGAACCCATCCATCTGGGCAAAACTTGGTGGACAGGCACACTCTAGTGCCGACATCCTAGGATGGGTTGGGTCTTCTTATTTGACAAGCACATCTTTTATAGTCTGGACAACTCCTTTGAAGGTTGTGTTGAACCCTCTTGTGAAGCTGTCTCAGCGTGTCCAACAGGTGATCTATGGATGGAATCCTTGTAGTCAACGGACCGATCAACGGTATGTTCCTTGGGTTGTACCCGTATGTGCAACAAAAAGGCTCATCTCTATGGCCGAGTGTTTGGTATTGTTGTATGAAAACTCTGCCATGGGAAGGAGTTGATACCAATCGTTCTGTTCTTGGTTACAGAAACATCTGATGAAGTGTTCCAGGGTGACATTGAGGCACTCTGTTTGACTGTTGCTCTCTGGATGAAACCCAGATGAGAGAGCTTGTTGTATGTTTAATGATTTGCAGAGAGCGGTCCAGAATTTTAAAGTAAACTGAGTGCCTCTATCCGAGATTATTGTGTGTGGAAGACAATGGAGTTTGACTACGTCCCTTAGAAATACATCAGCGGTGAGGGATGCCGATGGAGTTCCTTTCAAGGGTGAAAAGTGTGCCATTTTACTGAAAGAGTCGACCGTGACCATGATAGCTGTACACCCCTGAGACAGGGGAAGGTCAACTATAAAATCTGTCGGAACATGCTGCCATGGTCCTTCTGGTGGTGGTTCTTGCAGCACTAAGCCTAGTCGTTTGCAATAGGAGTACTTGCTCTGGGCACAAGTAGGCCACGTGTTGACAAATTTCTTGACATCCTCCACCATTTTAGGCCACCAAAAGTGACGAGTCACCAGTTCCAGCGTGTATGTCTGTCCTTTATGCCCTGCAGTAGGGAGGTCATGACAGCAGGATATAGCCTGGGTCTGTAGGTCCCGGGAAGGTAAATACGACAAATCGTCCTTGAAGGGAAAATTGCCTCTTCGATGAAGTTGTGTTCTGAGAAGATGATTATGTATCCTCTCTGCTGTTTGTACTTGTTTTATGGCCGGTGCGCACTTGGAATGGATAAGTAGCACCTTAGAGCAGATGCCTCCATTCCTCGTAAGCCTGTTGGATTGCTACTAGTTCTTTTTCCAAGACATAATAATTCCTTTCACTAGAGTCCAGAGTTCTGGAGTAGTAAACAATGGGGTGTTCTAGTTTGTCCTCCTTACTTTGGAGCAATGCTGCTCCTATTGCCCCTCCAGAGGCGTCCGTCTCCACTATGAAAGGGAGCGATTGGTTGGTTTGTCTGAGGATGGGACCTGACACAAAGGTTTACTTAAGTTGGCGAAATGCTTGTTAGGCCTTCGGGTCCCAGACATATCTGACCCTTTTCTTGAGCAGAGAGGTAATAGTGAGCACTATATCTGAGAAATTGGGAATACACTTCCTATAGAAGTTCCAGAGCCCTAGAAACCTCTGTACTTCTTTCATTGATGTCGGTACTGGCTACTGGATAATTGATTTTGTCTTCTCTGCATCCTTTTGTACTTGGTCAGCAGAAAGTATGAATCCCAAATAGGGTACTGTGGAGGTCTCAAACATACATTTTTCGGTTTTGGCTAGAAGATGGTTTTGCCGGAGTCTGTGGGGCAGTTCGTTCATATGATGTCGATGTTCGGCAAGATCAGTGGAAAATAACAATATGTCATCCAAATAGATGACCACTGATGAAAACAGTAAATCAGCGAAAATCTTGTCCATGAAACTTTGGAACTGAGCAGGGGCATTTACCAAGGCATGACTCTATACTCATAGTGGCCTAAGGGTGTTCCGAAGGCCATCTTTCACTTGTCCCCTTGACGTATCCTTAAGAGATGATATGCCCCCCTGAGGTCGGGCTTTGTGAACCAGCAAGCCCCTTCTACTGCCTCTGTGATGTCCTTCATCAAGGGAATGGGATATCTATTCCTGATGGTCAGACTGTTCAAACCCTGAAAGTCGATGCAAGGTCTCAGTTCTGTTGTTCCTTTTTTAGAAATAAAAAAAAGTGAAGCTCCTGCCGAAGAAGTTGATTCCCTTATCAATCTGTTTTGGAGATTGATAGCCAGGTACTCCTTCAGTGCTTCCTTATCTGGGAGTGATATCGGAAACATTCTCCCAAATGGATTAACCGCATCCGGAATCAGGTCGATCTTACAGTCTTCCTTCCTATGTGGAAGAAGTTGTCTGGGTTGAACGTCTGCAAACACGTCAGAGTATTCTTGGTACTGCACTAGTATGGCATTGATACTGAAAGCTGATTGCGGCAGTGTAATGCCTATTCTCTGGTTTGTTTCCTCGGTGGTGAGGTAGTTTTACCACAATAATTGGTCTGAAAGTTGACCGTGTTGAGTTCCCAATTAATATTTGTGTTGTGCTTTATGAGCCACGGAATACCCAGTATGACTGGGAAGTGGGCTGTCTTTATTAGGTCAAAATATAGGTATTCATGGTGAGTGGACATCCTGACTCTTAATTCCTGAATCTCCTGCACTACTGGACCTGATGTTAGTGGGGTACCGTCTACTCCTTCGACCGGAATCAGTCTGATTTTCTGACGTCTTGGGATCAGATGATCCTTTGCCCATTGGTCATCCACAAAATTACCTGCTGCTCCACAATCTAGCATTGCCAAACATTCCACTGAGCCATCCTTGTTCCAGTCTAGGACTACCTTGAGCACCATGATGCTGCATATGTCATGAACCGATGGTTGTGTGGTATCACAGGGACTAACAGCAGAAACCCCTTCCTTGTCCCTGACCAGGGTCTGTCGTTCCCTGTCTCCTGTGGGGTACTTCTGCGCAATTTTGTAACAGATGGATGTCTGAACCGCAGTATATGCAGAGTCCAATGTCCTTTCTTCTCTTGCGCTCTATGGCTGTAAGCAGTCCTCTTGCTGTACCTATCTGCATTGGTTCTTCAGTTGGTGTCTTCTCAGGTACTGAGGGTTGGCTAAAAAAGGGTATACTGGACCTGGGTCTCTTCCTTTCAGCCCTTTGTTCAGTCAATCTGAATTCAATCTGTAGTGACAATGAAACAAGTTCCTGAAACGACATGTGCCTTGCTACTCTGGCTACTTCGTTCTTTATGTCTTCATGGAGACCTCTCCTGAGTATAGTCTGTTGTGTGGTATCTGGCCAGCCTGCTTCAGTGATGACCTTTTGGAAGATTGATACGTATGTCTGAACATCCAATGTCCCTTGTCGTATGTCTAGAAGATTTTCAAAAGTTGTGTACAACACTTTAGGTCTCTCAAATCGATTCCTAAAATGTTGAACAAACATACCATAGTCATTGAGGGATGGATCTGAACCGGTCACTAGTGGGGTGGCCCATGCCAAAGTGTTAACCACTTAGTTTGAGATTAAGAATCCCACCTTTGCTCGGTCAAATTCGTAAGTTTTAGGGCGGTAGGTGTAGTGTACTGTGCATGTGTCTAGTAATTCCTTCAGCTTCTTAGGATTACCATCAGACTTGCTGCAAGGTAAAGACAACGGAGGTGAACCTCCTCTATGATCATCCCTCTGTTGTACCTGTTGTCGCAGAGCAGTAGTATCAGCCCTTAGGATCTGCACCTCCACCGTAAGGCCTTGGATGGTGTTCACCAGTTCCTGGTACTGCTCTAAGCTCGCCATGTTTTTATGTGGGCGTTGCGATCTCTCAGATTCTGTAGGGTTAACACTGGTACTTGGAGCTATACCCTTATCATTAGCCGACACCTCATCTGAGGTCCCTGTGTTTCCTTCCGATCAGGGTCTTCAGAGGACGTTTCTGTTCTCCTTTCTCTCATTGCACTTGCGGTCTTCTTCCTTGTTGTCTTAGCCTTCTTCTTGAAGAGAGAGGGGCGAGCTCCCACTGAGGCCCCTTTGACTGGAAGTCAATCTGCCCGGCAGCGCGGACTCCAGGGAGCCCACCCCAAACCAGGGAAAAGT
Source organism: Ambystoma mexicanum (assembly GCF_040938575.1). NCBI lineage: Eukaryota > Metazoa > Chordata > Amphibia > Caudata > Ambystomatidae > Ambystoma > Ambystoma mexicanum. The sequence continues at coordinate 359,673,837 of NC_090928.1, forward strand.
AAAGACTAAAAAACCCGGAGGGTGACTGTAGAGCAGGATTGTTGAGGCTTGTAGTTGGTGTTCCTTTCGTAGTGAGGAAATTATTGCCCTTTAGTTCACTACAAACACCAGCCAACACTGGGAGCCTTGTTGGTAAATAAGTCCATTCAGTGGGTGAGAAGATGTAGAATATGAGGCTCAAGTTCCGTGCAGATAGAACAATATCCTGTTAGCACTGAGTGCTCGGACGGAACACAACACAAGGTGTGACAAGCGCTGGATGAAGGAAAGAACCGTAAGGTATGTGGAGGGAGCAGAGTTAGCAGAAAAGAGAGAGAGGCGTGAAACGCAGCGCAGCTAAAGCGGGAGTACTGCAGAGTACGAACAAAAGCGGGTCAGCTAAATCAGCAAGTGTAAGAGGAAACATGCAAGAATGAACAGGGAAACCATTCCAAAAAACAGTAGCGTCTGACTGCGAGGAGTTGCAACGCACTGTTCACATTTTCCGGCGTTTTGTTATGGCATGACGGAGTCCGCTGATGAAAAGACTAGACCGCTAGTCGCTGTCTAGTCGAAACGCGGTGGACAGATCACAATGTTCTACAGCCGTCCCATATGCGCCAGGGACGAATCATGACAGGCGCTGGGATTGAAACACTGACCACATTTCTACCATGAGAAGAGAAGAAGATAGGCTACCAATCAAAGCAAGAATTGAATTGAAAAGTCTAGCTACTACACACCAGCGCTTGCAGCATAATGCTCCCTCCTATGCTTTCCCTCGCATCTCAGCCAAACCCAAGATATGCCCTCTTCGCTCCTTCTCTTGCCTTGAACTATATACACCCAAATTCAATCGTAAACGGGCGGGGGACTCCAGTCTCTGCGTTACCATGCCGACCCTTTGGAATACTCTCCCAGGACATATTTGAAAGGAAACATCACACATTGCCTTCAGGAAACTTCTGAAAACATGGCTTTTCAAAAAACACTCTAAATCTCTTTACCTAATGTCATGGTCCTGTGCCAGTTTATTTTGACTTTGAATAACTATGGTTCACCCGACATAAGTATGGCTTGTTACCCTGTACCAGTGCTGTGATACCTTCGAGTTTGGGTGCTACATAAATGCAAACGTAAAAATAAAATAACTAAAATAAGTTAGAATACAACTTTTAAGGCATTGTTGAGGACACAATGCATTGGTTACACATTTCATTCTGACTCTTATCATGCTGTTTACAAATACATTACACTGAATAACAATTTTTAAAGCTAAAACATCACAATTTTCCAACAGTGACATACCTCACGAGGGAGTAATTCATCCAATGGGTAGCTCATAGAATAGGTTTCTTGTATGATCATCTTTCTCTAGCCTGGGATTTTATCTCTAAATATCTCACTCTACCGTGGCCCGTTTCACCTGCTGTGTCTTCCACAAGAGGTGATATGTCACTCTTGAAGAATTCAAATGGAGTGCTATCAATCCTTTGCTGCTATCAGTCCGGAGAGATACATTTGGTAGTTTAAGGGAATAGGGGAATGATGATACTTCCAAATATTACTGGGCTGTTGAAGTCCTCTCCTGATTCACTGTGAACAACTGAACAAGAATATTCAGGTATTTTAATTCTGCCCTATAGTTCGCAACTATTGAAGATGAGTATCTTGTTTTTAATTATTAGACTGAAAATGTTAAACTTCCACCTGGATTAAGATTGCATGGATGTTTGCTGAAACTTCTTAATTTGGAATCTTGAACTACGAACTAAACCACAATAAAAACACTGGACCATAATCCCATAGGATATATCTATGCTCTCTCATTCTGCTGGCAACCGGTTAAAACCTATTTTTCTGTTTATGTGAAAGTATGCATTTCTGTCTGTGTAATTAAGCCTATACATGGCCCATCATGACTGCACTAATGGGCCGATTCATGGAATAAATGTGCGCCGAAAAGGGGAGTGGAAGTGTGAAAATCGCAGTGCATGCGTGCCAAACCCGCGCACATCGATTCATGGAATTCAGTGCGTGTGTAAATCCTGGGATGTGCGCTAAATTCATGGGTGGCGCACGTGGCGCACACGTCACTAAACGGCGTGCGCTACGCGCACAGGGAAAGCGCACATAGCGCAGCACACACAAGAAAAGTGGGCGTAACACGGGGCGTAACACGCGGAATGGGGAACAACGCGTGAAAATGTGGGCGTTACGGGGGAAGTACAGGAGTTAAATGCTCGCAATGCCCACACACACGCTAACAACACGTATTCGTGGAATCGAACAGGGGAAAGGCGTGCACCAAAAAAGACACGCTAATCCGGAAACACGTACTCCGGCAGGAAGCAGGCGTAAGCGGCCCCGTGCAGCATATAAGTGCGCGCAAACAACAAACAAGCTCAGGTGCTGCGATGAATACACCGTTCTTCGCAGCAGTGGTCGTGGGACACCGCAGGGGGAGAAAGATAGCAAGGCCCCGCATTTTTTTACCCAGGACCAGCCTTTTTGGGATGCCTGAGGACCAGGTGTGTGGGAGGTACAGGTTTCCACCACACATAATCCTAGACCTGGTGAGGGAGTGGGAGGATGACCTCACACCATCCACCCTGTGCTCGCAAGCACTGAGCCCCTTGGAAAAGGTGCTCAATGTACTGCACTTCTTGGCTACTGGTTCATGTCAGCGGACAAGTGCCATAGTGGGGGGTGTGTCACAGGCCACGCAGTCACGCTGCCTACACCAGGTGTTGGCCATTGAAGGCGAGCGTCCCCTGATAGCACGATCCTCCCCACAATGAGAGACAATAATGGACTCTCCCAAGATGGGAATAAGGCTAAGACAAAGTGCGGGTGAGCTTAATGGGAGTTTATATAAGTCAAAAACAGGGCATGCAAAGGACTCTGCAAACTCTGAGAGCGCTCTTTCTGACATTAGCAAAGACAGGCGTATATATTTAAAAAATGCGTCATAAGAACCTACACACTATAGGGGGCACATGTTCGTGGGGATTGGGTGGCGACGACTAACTATAGGTGCAGCTGTGATGTGTTACGTCGTGGTTGGTGGACGTCACGGGGTGCCAACGTGGGGCGGGCAGGTCAGCTGGGCTCATCCGGGCGGTGCTGCGGTGCCAGGCATGGCCAGTGTCAGTGATGAACGGCTTCCTTGGCTTTCTGCCCGAAGGGCCACGCACACCCCATTCATTCAATACCGCAATTTTATCTTTCCCTGTAAATCCTACAATAGGTTATTCTACAGGTTAATGCAACACAGGAGGAATGCACCTAGAGCGGGGTCCTTTAGTGATACATCAATACATGGTTACCATCATCCTGTTGGCCGGGTATCATAGATCACGAGGTTGGGTCTCAGGGCAAGGGGTGAGCAGTCCAAGTTTTTGTGTCTCGTTAGAAGTCATTATGAATGGGTTCCTACGGTGTTGCTATAATATTGGGGGTCCTAATTTTACAGGGGCCATTAACCTGGGGTGAGCTGGTGGGTCGTGGAGCCTAAGAAAGGGCACCTTTTGGCCTGCGTTCATGGCCGGGGTTTACTGCTGGGTTGTAAATAATTCAGGTGGCTGGTCGCGGCCATGGGAACTGCGGGGGAACGTGAATGCTTGAACCGGCTCCAGCCGAATTGGGGGAGGTGAGGCAGAGCAGCCCGGGCCTCTGTCTTTCATCTTGCAGGCTTCACTGGGGAGGGAGGGGAAGTGGCCTTAGATATGCCCACAATGGTATTTTCCTCGTGTGTTTGCAGGTGATACAAAAAGACATAATAATTCATATACTGTACAATACTCATTGAGCTTTTTCTTCAAAGCTTACATGTCTACATCGTTAGTGCCTTTACATGGCCATTTCAAATGTGTTACCTATACCAATGTTGCTATTGTTAACTATATGTTAAGCATTTAACAACCACGACATTTTTTTACACTCTATGCATGCACGATAAGTGAGGTAGTATTAAGTTTGGTGGAGCAATCAGGAACAACTGGCCAATGAGACTGATGGCAGTGACACATGGTGAGCTTGAACATTCAAATACATTCTATGCGTTTTCTTACACAATTTACATGAGCTCCCAATGCGGTTGCACTTGTTTTCCGTTGCACTCTGGCAGCATTAGTTCAGTTATGGCATAGGGCCTTGGAGTACATTCTTCTGGGAAAAACATATAACATAAAACCCGGGACACTTCTACCATTTGCGCATAGCTACGGGGATATGGGTATTTCAACCAGAATGCCACATGAACACACATTCTGCCATCTTCATGGAGTTTACATGTTTTATCGAAAAGGTCATGGAGAGAAGAGTTTCATCACAGGCAGTTTGCATATTAGTATTTGGGGTCTCTACTTTTGTCGGGGGACCATTTTACAGTTCTTTTCCACCCCGGCCCTGCTGGCCGGGTCATACTGAGGACAGTGATACACTGTGGAAGGTGAATGTTACAGTGTTTGTTTCAAGCACTAGCTCATGTCCGTCTGTTCGTGGGAACGGGCTCTCAGTGGATCTGCCAGGGAGCTGCGGCCGCAAGGACAAGTGAGAACTCTCCAAGGGTGGGGGCCGTGCTGCGGGGCACAGGGGCTCATGTCATTCTGGTTTCACAAAATGGTTCCCAGAGCCTAACTTAATACAGCACGTTTGGTCAATGTATCAGCCAGTGGTCCACCCGCCACCTGGGCCCTGGTGGCAGGGGGGACCCCCGACGAGCCATGGACTCCACAAGGGGGGGACTGCAGGGGAGGGGGGGTCTCTTGGACCTATCCTCCCATACACCATCATGACTGCACATCCCTCAGTCCGCAGGCACATATACATGCCCAGAACACCTGCAGAAAGGCAGGCCGTGGTCCAGGACTTTTATGGGGTGGCACACTTCCCCGTAGTGCTAGGTGCCATTGATTGCACCCATGTGGCTCTACGTCCTCCCAGGCCACTGAGCACATATATCAAAACCGCAAGCACTGGCATTCAATCAACGTGGAGGTAGTATGTGATGCCAAGGGAATCATCACTTCAGTATATGCCAACTATCCAGGGTCCAGCCATGATAGTTTCATATTCAGAATGTCACCCCTAAACTGGGACCTGGAAGCTGGGTGGCATGGCGACACATGGCTGATTGGTGAGTATAAATGCCTCTGCACATGATTGCATGTCAGACTCTGCACATATACATGCCCAGAACACCTGCAGAAAGGCAGGCCGTGGTCCAGGACTTTTATGGGGTGGCACACTTCCCCGTAGTGCTAGGTGCCATTGATTGCACCCATGTGGCTCTACGTCCTCCCAGGCCACTGAGCACATATATCAAAACCGCAAGCACTGGCATTCAATCAACATGGAGGTAGTATGTGATGCCAAGGGAATCATCACTTCAGTATATGCCAACTATCCAGGGTCCAGCCATGATAGTTTCATATTCAGAATGTCACCCCTAAACTGGGACCTGGAAGCTGGGTGGCATGGCGACACATGGCTGATTGGTGAGTATAAATGCCTCTGCACATGATTGCATGTCAGACACTGAATAATGTGAAAACTCCACTAATGATAGCCATTATCACCTCCCCAGGGGACAGTGCCTACCCTCTGAGCACCTACATGATGACCCCAATTCGGAACCCCACCACACCACCCGAGGTAAGATACAACACAGCCCATATTGCAACTTGGGGCATAGTGGAGCGCACATTCAGAGTGCTCAAGTCACGCTTTCGCTCCCTTGACCGCTGTGGTGGGCAGCTGCTATATGCGCCCCCAGTAGTGTGCAGGATCATAGTGGCAGCATGTGTCCTGCACAATGTTGCAACCTGCCAGGGCGCGCCGGTGGGCATGGTGGTGCCCCCACATCCCCAACCACATGCACAGCCGCTGCGCATGGGAGGTGAAAGGGCACGTGGTGAGGCAGCCCGTACCCAGCTTGTGGCAAATTACTTCACCTAAAATCCCACCCCTGCAGAGTGCACACAGCCCTGGCACATACCAGCTGACAATCAATGATGATGACAAAAGGGACAGTCAACTGTCACAACAATACCAGCCTGAGATTGTTCACCTGGAAGTGTTACATTGTGTGCATCCCTAGCTACTTAAAGACACCCAATGCTATGTCACAAAAAGACACACATTCATGCAGCATGAACGACTACCCCCTTGCAAAATGCCACATCAAAATAGTGCCATGGGACCCAACCCCTCCCCATCCCAGCTACCCAACACACCATGGCATAGCATGCAATGTGAAAGCAACCAAATGAATGCACAACACATGACACAAGTGTCACAAAGTGCACTGTCCCTATTGGAAACAGGCCACAGACAATATGCTCTCAGTAACCATTAAGAAACAGCACACATGAACAAATACTTACCAGCAACACAAAACATCAGTACAGGATGAAACAGTGGCAATATATGACAGTAAAAAATTAAAGTAGTGCAAGTGTCACAACCTGACTAAGGCAGCACACCGACCCCTTCCAACTGCAGATTGTTGCTCTCAGGCAAATGTGTCAGTGTACTGTATACAACATGAACTGCATCTGCAAAGGAGATGGGCATGTTAAGACATGAAGAAGCTACATGTATATAAGGATAAAGACATGGATGCACAAGCAAGTATCAATCCACCATGCAGTGGAGAATCGAACAACAATGCCCACTAGGGATGTACACACAGTTTTGACTACAGACTGGCCACACAACTCATGGGAGCCCAATGTCACTGTGTAAGTTACTGTCACTTGGTCACACCCTTTGCAAGCCCATGGAAAGGGGAAGCAGGAGGGGTGTGTGTGTCAGGAACCCAAGCATCTAACGCAAAGACAGGACAAGACTGCATGTGCCCAGCTGGAATGCACAGTGGATGCCTACGGGAGCCACACAAAGCAACACACTGTAAAAAAAGAAATAAAAAAAAAAAGAAATGGCCATGTGTGGACCAGGTGGGGGGGCACCCAGGAGGGACGAGGAACAGGATACACCCCAACACCCACATGCGTGGATGTTGAGAGAAAAAGAAAACCTCCATGGGCTCATGGCCTGCACGGCTACACTACAGTGGAAGAACTGTCGGCGCTGTCATCACCCTCTGCTGCTACATCAGGAGGTGGCCGTGATATGGGAGGTAGACCACGCAAAGCCCTGGTATGGTCCTCCATGGCAGCAAGCATGCGGGTCTGGAAGGTTTGGTTCTGGAGGATAATGGTGGAGGATAATGGTACGGAGATCCCCATGCAGCACCTCATGGATTGCACGCATTTCTCCTGCATGGCCTTGCATGATTCCCGGATCTCCTGACGGGTAGCCTGGAGCTCAGCTGACAGTGTACGTGTCAGCTGCTCCAGCTGCTGTTCTGCCCTTGTACTCCGGGACACCTCAAGGTCACCCAGAGTATCTCTGAGGGACCTGTGTTCTAACCTGAGGGCTTCCCCGTGGGCCTGTGACTCTACAGATATGGCTGTGCGCAGAGTCTCCAGTCCAGCCCGTCGGTCCATGTCAGACGCGAACATGTCCTCCCTGTGTGAGTGGCAAATGGAGTCTGTTGCCTGCTGCTGGAGCTCCATCTGCCTTTCAGAGGGGAGAATGGAAGTACCACCCTATCCATTGCCTGAGCCATCATTTCATACGATGCCCCCTGTTGTGCTGCTATACTGTACATGGAGTTCTCCCACACAGTATTGCCTGGGGGTGCACGGCCACCGCGTTGGCGGGCACCACACCTGTTTGGGGCAAGGCGATGTGCACCTTGCTGTGCTGGCACTACCTGAGGCTGCAGGACTGCATTCCTCCTTTGATCTGCTGGCCCAGGAACAGGAGCAAATATTGTGGAGTGTGACCCTGCATCCGTAACCGCCACAGGCGGACGTTCCAACACTGAAATCCCGGTGCAGGTGGGTTGGACAGAACAGCATCCCTGCCAGAAACACTCATGTGCGATGGCACATATGTCTCAATATCCGATTCAGCACCTGATTCATAGAGGTCTCCGGAGGTGTACCCAGTGACACCCGTGAACCGCATGGTCTGTAGGAGAAATGGCTTTTCACCCACCACCACCCCACCTCCTCCACTGGTGCCCGGTTGTGTCTGTGATTCCTCCTGGGTCTGCACCATCTCCTCCTCCTCAACAGCATCATGTGCCTCATCACCTGCAAAAACATGAAATATAACAAATGGAAACAGGCATGAGCACCATAGCACACACACATAGGCCTGACGAGGCAGAGATCCAGTACATAAATGACACATGTCCTACATGACAATAACCCTGGCATGCATGCACTGTCAATGAGTTGCAAGGGGAGGCAAAAAGCAGGCACTGAGGACTCCAAGATGGAAAGGCAACACATGTGCTACATGCTGGATAGCACTGGCATCACACATTAGCCTGTGAGTGGCATGTCCAAAACACATACATGACACATGCCAGTACACAGATGGCACGTAGCATAGCCATGGTACATTTGACAAGTATAGCCATATGGTAGGAAATAAGTACTGTCACCCATCCATGTGAAATGGACATCATGAGATAAAACATGCAAAATAGTGTGACAAAACACGCACGTGCCACATGCTGCAACAAATCCAGTGTTCACTGATGCAGTGATGGCAGGCACATGGATACATCAATGGTTGGTCACTTCAACAGAATACAACAGTCATGTTGAACATTCAAACAGGGCCCAAAAATGATTCTGTTTGTGCGTGTAATGTATGACTGAAGTATGTTACATTTGTGGCAGTACGGCAAAAAAATGTGTGGTAAAAATGACAAGGATTAAAACAATCAGGCTGAATGAACAGGAAATTTTTTTTTGAACAATGTTGTTGCAGGATGACAGTTGAAGGGCAACTGCAGTAATCAGGTGCAAATTGGCAACTGTGGTCAGAAGGGATACTGTCATACCCAAACCCAAGGCCAGGGATTGGTTTGGAGGGACACATGGGTGACCCATACCAGTCATGACTACACAGCCTCACCTGGCACTCAATCAGAACACATCACCCAAGCAACACACACATGGATGGCACACAATGCATGGGCACTCACCGGACAATGCTTCAAGATCTGGCAGGTCTCCCACGCCTCAGATCTGATCCTCTGTGATGAAGGCTCCAGCGACAGACTCATGTTCAGTGAGTTGGTCACACTCTGGTGGAGACCCACCGCCAGTCACCAGAGTAGAGGCATGATTGGAAGCCAGCTTGTTCTTTGCTCTGTGTTTCAGGTCATTCCACCGCTTAGAGCAATCATCAGCTGTGCGCTTCACAAATCCAAGGGAACTTATGCGCTCCGCAATGGTCTGCCAGTGGGCCCTACGTTGAGCAGGTGTAGTTTTGCACCCTGCAGTCACCACCATTTTGCTGCTATGTGCCAACACATAGGCCACAAGTGCATCTAGTTCAGCGTCATTGAAACTAGGCTTCCTTGACGTGCCGGGGTGTCTAGCCATGTCTGGGGTCCCAGTCTGTACTGCAAGAGCACCCTGCTTCTTCTTGGAAGGTGGTGCGGACCCTGAGTGGCTTACGCCGCTCTGGTTGGTAGGGGCAGAAACGCAGGTGGACTGGGCACTGGAAGTTTCCAAAGGCACGATGACCAACGGTCTCACTGCAGGCATTGTCTGCAGGGTGATGTTGGCAGGACCAACCTCGGTGTAATGGACTTGGACTGACACTGTCCCGGCTGGGAGATTCGGAGCTGGGGTGGATTGAGCTGCAGCTGCCCCTGCAGCCTCCTCACCCTGGCTACTTGGGGCAGCAGATGACATTGCTGCCCCAGATACATGTGGCCTGGTGACAGCAACTTTCACCGCCACACATGGCTTAGACCTGGTGACACGGAAGTCAACCTGGGAGTCATCCTGTGCCGGTTCTGTTGCCAATATGGGACGGTTTAACAAGGGCTGAGCTGGAATGGTGTCAGCTACATTTCCCCAAACCAGGAGGTATAATTGTCCCTGATTGGTCCTCCACACACTGGCCTCTTGGGCCACCCTGCACATCCTGGCCACATCCCCTACCGCAGCCACCTCTTTGCCCTGGACCACCTTTGCCTCCCTTACTGCTTGGTCGCCTCCCAACCATGGCACTGATGTTGTTGTGCGTATGGGAGTTGCAGTAAACAATTGTCCTGGGCAATTGGGGTGAAAGGGGTAGGGTACTAGATGGAATTTGTACCCTAGTGCTCTAGCAAGGTTGTCTGGGACCCCTGGGGGAAGATGACGGGTCACGCAATGCACAGGCACCCCGAAAACAATATTTAACGTGCACGCAACACCTGGCAGACCACGTGCATGGATAAATGACCCCGCAGTATGATGTGGCACCCAGAAACACAAAAATAAGCGTATGCATGATACATGCAGTCTACAATGACCTCTGAAGGGGTACGCGACACACGGGAGCACTCACAGTTGGAATATACATGCGCGACTCACCGTCTGCCTGGAAAAAGAACGTGAAAAAGACGCACAACACCCCTGCCAAAAGAAGAATTGAACGCTGTCTGAGTAAACAGGGAGTACGAACTGGAACCGTTGTGAAGTAATCGCGTGTGAACCGACAAGAAGTACAAGAATCACCCGCTCGCTCTCCAAAAAAAGCATGTACAAGAAAATGGCGTCCTACGTGTACCTTATGAGCCAGCCCACACGTGCAACATCACTTACACGTGTACGCGCTAAGGCCCTTTCCTCCAATTGCACGCAGTGACATCCGGACGTGCAGTTTTTGCACGTGTACAATCAACATGCACCGGTGTTTAGGGAAACGCCCTTGCACGTCACGTCACAGACGCGCTTACGCGCTAAGGGCCTTTCCTCAAATTAAAAGCTGACGTCCAGATTTTTCACGTGCCAAATCTCTCCGTATCAAGCTGGCCATGCGACAACACACGGAAGACCATGCTTATGCCCAAAAGGCCATTTACCTGCCCCCAGAGCCGCGAGCATGCTCCCACCTGCCATCTGCTGCTACCTGCCTGCCTGCTGCCCACGTGCCCTGCTATTTGGTGCCTGCACATCAGCCATCTGCAGGGGTCCAGTTGCTGTGTCCACCCCTGCTGGAACAGAAGACTCCCGACTGGGGTACCATTGCTCCACAGCCCAGCCCCAGGACCCAGTTGCCCACCCACACCTGCCTCGGGGGTTGCCATGTCGGGGAAAACACCATCCGAGACCACTGGTGACCCCCAGCCAGAGAGGCAGAGGGTTACTAGCTTCACCAATAAGGACGTTGGTATCCTGGTGGAGTAGTTCTGGGGCATTACGATGCCCTCTTCACACCATCGCGCGCCAACAAGGAAGGACGGGAGAGGATCTGGGAGGACGTATTGGTTGCCATCAACGAGGAGGGGGTGGCAACCCACGACATCAAGCATGTCCGGAAGCGCTAGGAGGACTCCAGGTCCAGGACCCTCAACAAGGCCCGGCGCCTCTTGAAGCAGAGGATGCAGAGGGGTGCCGGTTCAGCCTGAGCAACATCCAGATGAGGGTCCTGGAGCACATAAACCCAACACTCCACGTCCAGATCCTTGAGAGGCAGACCCGTCTGGAGTTGAGTGGTAAGTGGTAAGTGGCATGTAGTAGTGTGCTGGTAGTCAGCTACTTGCCTGTATGTGTGACATAGGCCATGTATGGATGTCTGTGTGCAGGGACATCATGGTAATGCATGTGAGACCAGTCATGCGTGAACCACATGGATGGTGCATGTGTTCCAATGCGACATGGGGAGCAGCATGTGGAATGCACACATGAATGCATGCCTGTCTCTGTTCTTGGACATGGATGGATGACACATGTCCGTGACGATGTGTTGATTCACTTATGCAGTCTAGTCCTCCTTGTATCCACTGTCTCTGTGGTGTACGAGCCCTGATGCATGACCCTCCGGTGATGTGTGTGCATGGGATCAGCCATGATGCATGTGAGTTTGAAGCCAATATTTATGTCATTAGAGGCCCTTGTACATGGATACTGATGTTGATTGCATGCGCCGGGCCTGGTTCTGCATGTGTGTTGCCTGCATTGACCCATGTGTTGTGGAGGGACAGGATGGAAGTGACGTTTGACAATGCCACTAATGTGTCATTGCTTCCTGTCTAGGGGACTATTATACAGTACCCTGATGCTTGTGTTCTATGTCTCCCTCTACCCTGCGTCGAATGAAGAAGATGGTGGAGACGGCACTGTGGAGCAAAGCGGCAGGGATGCCTCCACCGGGCAGCGACGCAAGCCCCAGCCACCCTCCCAGGAATTGCCATAATCTGGGAGCAAGGGGACTGGTGCCACGTCTGCCACTACGGCTGTAGCGGAAGGGCTGGGTGAGCCCCCACAGGGGCTTGCGATGGCGGAAGATGGTGCGGAGACATCCAGGTTGGTGGTCTCCACAGAGGAGGAGGAGGCCGCTACTGAGCCACACATGGGGCCTGGTGGGGATAGTACCACTGGTGCAAGTGGTGCAGGCCAGGGCCAGGGGCAAGAGGCAGCACAGGTCGCCGCAAAGGGGCCTGTGCATGTCACTGTCCCTGGCCCTGTGACTGCACCACCTTGCACTAGCAGGGATGCTCCGTCCCAGGCCCATCCACAGGGGGGAGGCCCACGTCATCTGGCACTTCACTACCAGCGGACAAGGAGACCTATGACCGTATGGGGTCCGTCCTGATTGGTGTCACGTTGTGCACGTGCGTCATTTGTGATGACGTGTGTGCTTCCTGGGGGGACGCGCACGACATCACAAAGAGCTGCGTGGCAATGTGCCAAAGTCAGGAGGGGCCCTGGTCGGAGGGTTCCTACATGTGTCGAGCACTCTGGCGGCCCTCCCTCTCCTCCTCTGTGGAGTCTATGCGCCAGTCATTCTCCCTGCCGTCTTCCGGCCCAGATTCCACCAGGGCCCCCTGTGGATCTGGCCCGACCAATACAGCCAGCTTGGTGGGGATCACAACCCTGTCACAGTCGGGAGTCGGAGGTCCAGCAGGGGTGGACACCCCACCAACTGGAGACCAGCAGATGGAGGATGTGTCGGCATCATCGGGCAGGGCACATGGACAGCAGCAGCAGGCTCAAGGTGAGAGCGATGATGGCTCAGGGCCTTCTACATCAGAGGGGCAGGCATCGGCCGGAGGGCACGAGGACCCTGGAATGGGAGTGTCTTCCGTGTGGCAGTGGTTGGGCCAGCGGATAGATGCGGAGCAGAAGCGGGCGGAAGAGGCTTGGCTCACCATGGTCAGGGCGGAGTTCTCCATGCACGGGGCGTTGAGGCGGGCTGAGTGCCTCGAGGCAACTCGCAGGGAGTTGGAACAGGCCACGACTGCATCCCTGCGAGACCTCGGGGCCAGGGCAGAGGCCCACCTCCGGGACATCGACATGGAGCTCGATGATGCCCTGGCCCGGGACATCACAGAGTGAGCCATAGGACTTGCTCGCCACCATTGTATATAGTTAGTTAGTGTTAGGTTTCCTTTCTGTTTTTATTTCTGTTGGGGCGCTTGGACAATGCCCCACTTTTTTGTATGTAGTTCTTCATTAGGTAGTGTTTTTTGTAGGTTTCATTTGAATGGTTGGGCTCATGGACCCTGGATTTGTACTTTGTAAATAGTTCTTCACTGTATTTGCCTTTTTTTTTCATGGAGTAATGGTTTTATCTTCTTATTTCACTTTGCATTTGTTTGGACACGTGCTTTTGGATTGATTTGGATTCTGCTTTCCTACATTTTTATTTTTTATTTTGGACATGCAGCTTTTTATTCATTATTTGCATTCTTGTGTGTTTCATTTCATTCCCTTGCTTTTATGTTTAATACATTTGTATTTTCTACTTTAATGTGTGGTATTCTCTCTTTGGTTTCATGCATGTCACAATGTGTGTTTTCTCAATCACATGCACCCATTGTGTGGGTGTGACGGAAATATGTTGATGTGCATACTTGCCATTTGGGATGTATCATGTGATGGGGATTTCATTGTGGGGTGGATGTAATACCTGGTTGTGTGCTTGGACTGGGGTGGCGTGGGGTGTGGTTTGGGTGGCCATAAGGCCCATGATTGTGGATCGTCATGAGGTGTTTGGGAGGGACATGAGTCGGGGCCTGCTGGCAGGTGCCTGTCACTGCTGGGTGGGTGAGTGGGTGGGGGGACATGAGTCGGGCCCTGCTGGCAGGTGCCTGTCACTGCTGGGTGGGTGGGGGACATGAGTTGGGCCCTGCTGGCAGGTGCCTGTCACTGCTGGGTGGCTGGGTGGGTGGGGACACATGAGTCGGGCCTGCTGGCAGGTGCCTGTCACTGCTGGGTGGGTGGGTGGTGGACATGAGTTGGGGCCTGCTGGCAGGTGCCTGTCACTGCTGGGTAGGTGAGTGGGTGGGGGACATGAGTCGGGCCCTGCTGGCAGGTGCCTGTCACTGCTGGGTGGGGGACATGAGTTGGGACCTGCTGGCAGGTGCCTGTCACTGCTGGGTGTCTGGGTGGTTGGGGGGACATGAGCCGGGGCCTGCTGGCAGGTGCCTGTCACTGCTGGATGGGTGGGTGTTTGAGTGGGTGGGGGGACATGAGTTGGGGCCTGCTGGCAGGTGCCTGTCACTGCTGGGTGGGTGAGTGGGTGGGTGGACATGAGTGGGGCCCTGCTGGCAGGTGCCTGTCACTGCTGGGTGGGTGGGTGTTTGAGTGGGTGGGGGGACATGAGTCGGGCCCTGCTGGCAGGTGCCTGTCACTGCTGGGTGGGTGAGTGGGTGGGGGGACATGAGTCGGGGCCTGCTGGCAGGTGCCTGTCACTGCTGGGTGGGTGGGGATGCAGGGGGACATGTGTCGGTGCTCACTTGTGCATGGTGACATGTGGGGTAGCTGGGGGGCATGGCCAGGGTGGATGGGCTGCTTGCGGGGCTTGGCCAGGGGTGCAGGGTAGTCCCCTGTGTTGTGGGCTGCCTGCAGGGCCTGGGGAGGGGGGAGAGGGCACACCTGGGAGGACACACACTGCCAAGTGTGGGGCACACCAGGAATACACGTACCCCTCCCGTGACAGTGAAAACACGTGTAAAACTCCATGCGCACCCCTCGGAATACACGTACCCCGCTAGCCCAAGCCCTATCACGTGTGTTACTTCACGCACACCCCCGAAATACACGTACCCTGCTAGCACAAGGCCTATCACGTGTGATTCTCCCCGCGCAACCCTCGGAATGCACGTGCCCCACTCCCCAAGGCCTATCACGTGTGATTCTCCCCGCGCACCCCTCGGAATACACGTACCCCGCTAGGCCAAGCCCTATCGCGTGTGTTACTTCATGCACACCCCCGAAATACACGTATCCCGCTAGCACAAGGCCTATCGCATGTGATTCTCCCCGCACACCCCTGGCATTACACGTACCCCACTCCCCAAGGCCTATCGTGTGTGATTCTTCCTGCGCACCCCTCGGAATACACGTACCCCGCTAGCCCAAGCCCTATCGCATGTGTTACTTCAAGCGCACCCCCGAAATACATGTACCCCGCTAGCACAAGGCCTATCGCTTGTGATTCTCCTTGCACACCCCTCGGAATACACATAACCCGCTCCCCAAGGCCTGTCACGTGTGATTCTCCCCATGCACCCCTCGGAAAACACGTACCCCGCTAGCCTAAGCCCTATTGCGTGTGTTACTTCACGCACACCCCCGAAATACACGTACCCCACTAGCACAAGGCCTATCACATGTGATTCTCCCTGCGCACCCCTCGGAATACACGTACCCCGCTCCCCAAGGCCTATCGCGTGTGATTCTCCCCGCGCAACCCTCAGAATACACGTACCCCACTACCCCAAGCCCTATTGCGTGTGTTACTTCATGCGCACCCCCGAAATACAGATACCCCACTAGCACAAGGCCTATCGCGTGTGATTCTCCCTGCGCACCCCTCGGAATACACGTACCCCGCTCCCCAAGGCTTATCGTGTCTGATTCTCCCTGCGCACCCCTCGGAATACACGTACCCCGCTAGCCCAAGGCCTATTGCGTGTGTTACTTCACGCGCACCCCTGAAATACACGTACCCCACTGGCACAAGGCCTAACGCGTGTGATTCTCCCCGCGCACCCCTCGGAATACACGTACCCCGCTAGCACAAGGCCTATCGCGTGTGATACTTCACGTGCACCCCCGAAATACACGTACCCCGCTAGCACAAGGCCTATCGCGTGTGATTCTCCCCACGCACCCCTCGGAATACACGTACCCCACTAGCACAAGGCCTATCACGTGTGATACTTCACACGCACCCCCGAAATGCACGTACCCTGCTTGCCCAACGCTTATCGCGTGTGAAACTTCCCACGCACCCCCCAAATGCACTGTCCCGGCCCTGGGTACTGGTGCAGGGTTAGCGCTGCCCTTTGCGCTGCATTGGGGATTTCAATGCCTTATCCTTGCGCACGGGGCGTTCTTGGGGGCGTAACTGCCGCTGCGGGATGTTCTCTGTGCCAGCGCTCAAAATGGCTTTGATATTCCATGAATACGTGGTGCGCCAGAATGCTGTTTAGCGTAAACGGCTGGCGCACGCTGGCGCACGCTGGCGCACGCTAGCTCTCTGCGCTGCTCGCGTGCACTGCCTCTGCGCTGAAATCTATGAATTACCCTGTAAATATCTCAGTCAATATATGTAAACAGCGTCTGCCTTCCTCTTCTATCTCACCAAATATATAATCAGCTGAATAATTACACACCATCAAAATACAAACAGTGGGCCAGAATGAGATGTCGGATATGCAGTGCCCTTTGCTGTTGTATACACGGATGCCCCATTGCAGTTAGAAGATTGGCAAGGTGCCATTAAAATGTATTCTCGAACCATGTATTAGGTACGAAAAATGGAAACATATAAGTGTGCTGAAGCAGAATGCTGCCATTCTTTTCCATGAGAGAAGCCTGAAAGGAGGCAACTGTTTAGCATTCTGTGCATTTTTATTAAATGAGTGACTGACGCCAAGTAGTCAGCAGAAGGCCCACATTGTAGAAGAAAGATTTTCAAGATTATCATATTGGCTTCCAATTGCTCCAGCACAGGAGATGGATTATGGAGATTCCAGCATATTAAAATGTTTTAAAACAAGTTTACTGCCTTACAAACTACAATGGCCACACCAGGCTCTGTGTAATTGCATATAATTAGAATTCAAACACCATTTAGAAATGTTTTTGCTCTCTCAATGCTTAATTGGGTTAATGT
The DNA here is from genome assembly GCF_040938575.1 of Ambystoma mexicanum. NCBI lineage: Eukaryota > Metazoa > Chordata > Amphibia > Caudata > Ambystomatidae > Ambystoma > Ambystoma mexicanum. The sequence goes on from NC_090928.1 coordinate 359,691,033, forward strand.
TATAATCTTTTTTTGTAAAAGTAGCTGAGACTGAAATGTAATTTGAAAAGCAGGCAAGGGTGCATGAAGCACTGCAATATTTAATGAACAGCTTTCGCGCTCTCTGAAAAAGAAATAAACTTGGCTTGCTCTTGCAGTCTCCCAGCGCTGCACTTGTTGCTTGGAGTTTGCTGCATGAGAACAGGATCAAGTGTTTACTTATGCCGTAGCGTCAAGTGTCAGTAATAGCTAGGATTTTGTTTGTCTTGTACGCATCAATGGTTTATAGGAAAGCACTATCATAGATCCTGCGTTGCTTTTCCCGGAGCAGATGCCTATGGCCACCTTGCCAACACCTCTGGTATCTTGCCAGGCAGTGTACAAGATATTTGGCCGTAGATCTCATCTCCACAAAACAAATCCTTCTCGGACTCCATTCTGAAATAACTTAGACCTGAAAAGAACCACTTGTATTTCAGAAACAAACGAACTACTATCCTTGTTACACGGGGTCTAATCATATCATTATTATTATTATTATTATTATTATTATTATTATTGTATTTATTGAGCACTGACCTAGCTTCGAGAGGCAACAGAGTGCTTTACAGAGGTATTCAACAGTACAGATGCATAACAGAACGCTTTTCAGATGTAACAACGTAACAAGATATACAGCAGGGTTTTGGATACAGAGGGGCACAGAGGAAGGGTACAGCTGTACAGGGTGGCAGGGAGGAGAGGGGCAGAGGACGTGAGGTAAGTCAGGGGGCAATGTGATGGCCTAGGTGTTGAGGAGGAGAGACTCCTTGAAGAATTTTAGGAGCGTAAATTCAAATCTGATGCTGATGCGGATGGTGGGGAGGTTCCATATTCTTGGGGTGTAGGTAGAGAAGGCTTCTTTTATGGTCCTTTCCTTTTTGCAGTGGCAGATTTCAAGTCTGCACGTGTCCTGGCTTCTGGTGGTGGGCTGTCCCCTGCAGATGCGGAGTTTCTCTGCGAGGTAGAAGGGACATTATTTGGGGGTCGCCAAGGGTCTCCCTTGCTACCCATTTGGTCTCCTATGCTATGTTTAAAAAAAATAAAAAGAATAAATAAAAAAAAAATCTTTTTTTTCTTTAAACGGAAGCTCCTTGGCTGGCCATCGCCAATTGGCTCTTTGTTTTCTTAGTGGCTGGCTTTCTTGTTCAGGCTCTTAAAGGGATGGTTGGCCCAAAAATGTTTATTTCAAAAATAGGCAATATTAAAAAAAAAGATTGGCTTTTTTTTTCCAAGCCCCTATGTAAAATTTTGAGCAATTCAAGCTCAAAATTTGCAAAAGCAAGCACATGGGCACATCCATTTTGTGAGTCCCGCCCGGCACCAATGAAGGAAAAGCCACCCAGTGGTAGCTTTTGTTTACTACAGCTGGCTGGCTTTTCCTTCATTGGTGCCGGGCGGGACTCAGAGGACGCGGACCAGAGACTACAGGCAGAAAAGCTGCAGCTGCATCTCGGTAAGTGCTATTTTTTTTTTTTTTAAAGCACTAGCTGCCGTTTTTTTTCTAAGTTTTCCTGGCTGGAGGAGCCCGGAAAACTTAGAAATAAAACTGCAGCTTTAAAAACATGAGAAACTTAGAAAGAAAAACCGCAGTATTTTCAAACACAACCGCGTTGTGTTTCTGCCTAAATCTGCTTTCCCATTTGGGGCTTTAGGGCTCCCGGGGAGCCCTAGAGCCCCAAATGGGAAAGCAGATTTAGGCAGAAACACTGCAGCATTTAGCATTTCCCATTTGGGGCTCTCGGCCCCCCCGTGGGGAGCCCGAGAGCCCCAAATGGGAAATCAGCTGTAGGCAGAAACACTGCGGCATGTAAACACAACCGTGTTGTGTTTCTGCCTGCCTTGGCTTTCACTTTGGGTCTCCGGTGCTCTGGAGCACCGGAGACCCAAAGTGATAGCCACGGCAGGCAGAAACACAACGCGGTTGTGTTTGAAAACGCTGAAATTTTTTTTTCTGAGTTTCTCAGGCTCCTCCGCCGGCGTTTTCAAACACAATAGCATTGTATTTATGTTTGCGGTCGCTTCAAAAGCTACCACAAACATAAATACAACGTTTTTAAAGCTACGGTTTTATTTCTACGTTTTCCGGGTTCCTCCAGCCCGGAAAAACGTAGAAAAAAAAACGGCAGCTAGTGTTTATTTTTATTAAAAAAAATAGCTCTTAGCCCAGAGTATGGGAGGCTAAGTGTGTGCGCTGCTTTCCCTGTGCTACTCTAAATTATTTTATTTTTTATTTTTTTATTGATATAGTTGATACATCAACTATTCAATACACTTTATACAAAAACTATTCAAACATATGAGAACTCATTCCTTAAAAAGTCAATAAAATATAACATAAAACAATTTCATGCATAAAATTTACACAATTTGTTAGCACAAGTTTAACTAATTTGGAAAAAGAAAATCAAAGTCAAAGACATCGGCGTCAGACATGTAGCACCAAAAGCATCACGACTCCCAGAGCACCAAACTCACTGATTTTAATTATCGTAATTCATCTTCCTTTAGGTTTAAAGCTTTCAAGAAATGTATGACCGCAATTCTTATAGTGGTGATCTGGGTATTATAGATGCGGTGCCAGAAATCTTCCGCCATTAAAGCAACATGCGTTACAAAATGTTTTTTAAAATGCTCTATTCTCATTTGCGATAGAGCCGGACAGACGGCAATCAGATGGTATAAGGTTTCTGTACTTTCTATTTTTTCGCAAAACAGGCAAAAGTTTTCATTTTTAGCCATAATTTTCCACTTGGCCATGTTACTTTTAGTGTACCACCAGTTCATTCTAAATTTGAGAAATTTATTTCTGGCCTCCGAACCAGGGAACCTTAATAAATAGCTTTCTGTTGTTCTTGCTTTTTTTATAACCATTTTATGATGTGATGCATGATTTGTTCTTTGACATCAGTCATATGTGTCTATCCGATCCCACGTCATAACCTTTTCTTTAGCTCTGTCAGGGTTCTGCATTAGTAACTCTTCAGAAATCTCTGTCTTTATCAGAAAACTCCTTACTTGTTTACGCCAAGTAAAGATCACTCTATGTTCAGTAGTTTTCAGGTAGCTAGACAAAATTGCCAATAGTGATGGATCATCCTGTTGTACCATAATGCATTTTCGATAAAAACTGCATAGTCTCCACATGTACATTGAGTTTAAGGAGGAGTGGCCCAATTCATACCTCAATAGACACATCTGTGAGGCTTTTGGTATATTCAAGACCCTCTTCCAAAACATGCCTTCCAATTTCTGCCAGAACATCTCATTTCTCCAAGGTTTGGATTTTGCACCGTATAGTACCGTCGGAACTACTTTTTGGCAAAAAACAGAATAATAGGCCTGAGAGAAAATGTGCAAAATTTTCGTTTAATAATTATAGCTTGAGAGATAGAGGTAGCAATTTTCCTTTTCAGATCATCGAGATAAAGGGTGTTCCCTTTAAGAGTATTTACATTCATCCCCAGATATTTATATTGGGGTACGTTTTCGAGGATTTTACCCCCCACACAAAACGAGAAACGAGATGTTCTTGCCTTTATATTGGGTACACTCTTTAGAATTTTGGTTTTTGAGATATTGATCACTAGCTCATTTTTTTGAACATATCCTCCCAATTGATCAAGCAGATTTTGTAGACCTTTTTTTGTTTTCGGCATAAGAACTAAATCATCTGCGTAAAACATCCATGTTATGGGATGTTTACCAAGGCAGGGTGCATCAGAAATAACTCTAACAAAATTCTTCACAATGTCAGAAATGAAAAAATTGAAAAGCATAGACGCAAGCAGACACCCCTGCTTCAGGCCTTTGTAGGTTTTGATAGATGTTGATAAGATGCCGTCCATAGACAGGTGTACTTGAATGGAAGTATCATGATGGAATTTCATTATCCAGTGAGTTAGATACTGTGGACATGCATTTCCTCTTAGCTTTTCGTATAATAGTGTTCGAGAGACTGAGTCGAAAGCAGTTTGAAAATCGACAAAGGCCATGAAGAGGGCCTGGTTTACCTTTGTTTCATGCTGTTTGATGGCCTCTATTGCCCATAGATTCACTGAAGTGCCAACTCCTACTATGAAGCCGGTTTGATATGGGTCATTGACTTTCATTTCTTTGGACCATTTATTAAAGTCTCTGAGGACGAGTCGAGAAAAAAATGTTCCCAGCGCATCCAGCAGGGCAATAGGCCTATAGTTTTCTGGCTTAAGTCTGTCCCCTTTTTTATAAATAGGGATGATTGATTTTTGCCATGAGCCCGGAATTCTTTTACTTAAAATTATTTGTCTGAAAATATAGCTGCCCAAAGTTCCGGATTAGATCTTAACATTGTATTAGAGAGGCCGTCCGGACCAGGAGCTTTGGATTTGCTTAATTTCTTAATATAAAATACAATGTCCAGAGTGTCAAAGGCTAGATCTTGATCCTCCTCCATGCAATAATTGCAGGTAGTTTGTGCATAATGTACGTCTGCGTATAATGAGTTATAATATTGGATCCATATTTCCTCGGGTACAGCATTGATTTGTATTATAGATTGGTTTGACCCATAGACAGATTTAATAAGGCCCCACACTAGGGCGGAGTTTTTGGATTCAATAAATTGCAGCATAGAGTGAACATCTTGTATCATCATATGTGCACGTCTCTGTTTTATCCAATTTCTGTATTTGTTTTTACATTTGGATATTAGAGAAACCCTGTCAACCATGGTCTGACTTCTTATGTGACGGATTTCTCTTCTCATTGCAGATTTTCTGTTGGTAACCTCAGCATCATAGGCATGCGAGTGTTGGAGCTGTGCTATATTAGTAGTTTTCAAAGGATTCTTGAATAGTTGCAGGGCGGCTACATAAAGGCCGTCCGTGTATTGTAGGTCAGGCTTAAGAATGTCTTTTGTGTAAGTCACTGCGAAAAGAAGATCACTAAGATTTTGGGGAGACCATTTATAACTGTTGCCCTTAGTAGACACCCTTAAGTCAATGGTAAGGATGTCATGTTTACTAGTACATATTTCATCTGGTAGAATCCAAGACAAATGAAGCAGGCTATAGTCACTGGCAGCCTGCTTTGATACTTCAAAAGTAGAGGCAGCATGAAAAAGCTCTGAATTAGTATAGATATAATCTATGGTAGATTTAGCAGGGCCTTGTTGCCAGGTTGTTTTGAATGGGATGTCACCACATATGGCACCATTTATCATATGGAGTCCCCTTTCTTGCATCAAGGCAATCCATTGGCTCTTGGATTGGCTCATCTTTCTCCCCTTGACGTTCATGCAAATCCATGTTTATATCGCCTCCGATCACAATATATCGAACCATTTGATCACTGTCAATTTTGTCGAAACATTTATTCAGATCTAAGAAAAAACGTTTTTCTGTGATGTCCAGGTGATTCCAATATATATTCACGCAGGCGATACCATAATTTTTATTTGAGATACGAGTCAATTGCATGTAACTGCCAAATGAGGCCCACTTCTCAGCTCTCATTCCAATGTTTGATTTTACAGCGGTAAGGAGACCAGCTTTTGGGCACCCTCTTGCTAATTTAATAGCAGGTTCAAAGATTATCATGTGATTTTCCCATACTGGAGGCGTAGACAGCCAGGTTTCCTGTAGCATTACAATATCAAAGGAACTTAGGACATGTTTAGAAGAAGAACCAAGATGCATATGCCCTTTGGTGTTCCAGGAAGCAAGTTGAAAAGATCTTTTTTTTCCATCGGCTGCTAGCTATCATTGGTTCACTGTTTTGGTTTGTGCAAATGTTGTTATTATTTTAGGTTGATTATCATCTGCTGTGAAATACTTAATTGTCATTGGATCAATTTGTCTTTCTGCAATTCGCACCTTTTCATTAATATGTTTCGTTGATGTGTTCACATGCTTTGAGGGGTATATATTAGCCATATTTGATGTTACCATGCTGTTAGCTTTTACAGCGACTGTAGGATTATCTAATAAAAACCCCAGCTGGTAAATTTCATTTCCAACTTGCCATATGGAGTATTTTACAATTGCAGACGACATCCAAATTTTAACCACAGATTTGTCATGATCATCAATGAACTCAATTTGTTCAAAATCTTCAGACTTAATTTCTTCTTATTCTTAACATTATTCGTCAATTTTAGATTCTTCGATTTCTTGCCTTCAGCTGGAATAGTGGAAATTTGTTTTTTCCCTTTTTTTGTCACGCTTAATATATTATAAGTTTCGCTTTTGCCCATAGAGGAGACAACAGATGGGTTAATCCCTATAACAGGCTCTTTTTCACTCTCTTTTCCAGCAATTTTATCTTCTGTAGTCTTGGTTTCAGCCGCTTTCTGCTCTTGGTGATCAATAGTTTCGATCCTGCTTTCTTCATAACTAACACAGTTAGAGCTGACTCTGTCTTCGACTGTACAGTTAATGAATAAGTCAGTTTGCGTTTGCTTGACCTCATTTGTGAGCACTTTTTTCATCTCTTTTTTAGAAATATTACACAAATCATTAGAGATTTTAGGTTGTGGTTCCTGACACAAGGTATTTTTGTTTTCCAACAGCTCCCTTAGTAAACAATTTTGATCAAGTAATCTGGCATCAAGTGTTTCATACAGTTTGGCAAGAGAAAAGAGCGCCGTGTTCATGGCTTGTAATGTGAGTTCAGAAGAAGCCATCATAGGAGGGCTTTGGTTAGAATTGAATCCCTTCTTATTACGTTTAGAACGTTTTGGTGTATGTTGAGTAAATGATATAGATAACGCCGAAGAATCAGCAGAGCATTCTGGAAACATTTCTGGTGATTGAGACAAATGGTCTGCGCTAGCTTCTGAACCAAGTTGTTCCTTTTGCACAACTAAATCCACTAATTTTCTTTCACGTTGGGGTGTTTCCATTTCATTACCATTTGTCTCATCAGCATTGTTTGTGTTATCAACAACATCCAAAACAATAGTATCAGAGGGGGAAACATTTTGCACACCGGGGCCCTCATGTATCATGATCTCTGCCACGATTTTGTTGTCGGTATGGATAGCAAACTCACCCAAGAGGTTTTGTTCAGAAAAAGCTGCAAGCAGAGAGTCCGAAGGTGTACATAAATCTATCGGGCCCGGAAGCTCTGGTGCAACCTTCTCTGGACTAATCATGGTGTCTCTATCATCCCCATTGTTACTTTTACAGCTCACCTCGCTTTCTTTCGGTATTTCGTCATGGGATTCTGGTACATTATCAGCATAAAATTTCCTAATGTCACTCTATGTGATAAAGAGCGACTCCTTGCTGACCCACGACTTAGGGGGCCACTGTTATTACTCTTTGGGGTGGTATGTGTATCTTGTAATTTGTCTAGCAATGGTTCGAAATTTAGCGGCATGTCAGTCCGCAAAGAATATAATTTCACCATGTTTGGATTTAGTTAACACAGAGGTTTTACAATAACACAACGTGCCGTACCGTCACCGCTCACTGTGCACAGTGAACAGTAAACAGTTCACTTCTGGGTCACTTCCGGGTGCGCGCGCGGGTGCGCTACGCACTCGGATTTAGTAGGAGGGAGTGGGCGGGGATGAAGGCGTGTTAATGCGCTGTCTCCAATCACAGTTAGGCTGCAGGACAGGATGACAAAACAGAGAAAAAAGAAGGGGGGAGGGTCAAAACAGCAGCTCACAGTATGATTGAAAGCTTGAAAGCTACAGCTACAGCTGAATAGCTACAAAGGGGTAATGCTGAAATTAAACAATTAGACAGTCCAATTACTTGTTGGTCAGGCACAAAGGTGTTGCCTTTGAAGACGTCCTCTCGTCGCTGAATTTCAAAGACCGCAAGATCCACGAGCCGCGCAACACAAACTTTGCTCATCGTGCTCTCACAGTAAACAGTTCACTTCTGGGTCACTTCCGGGTGCGTGTATTAAATTATTTAATACACAGTTATGAACCCTCCCAATGGTATCTATTTTGCCAACCTCTAAAGCCTGCAAAGTAGCTCCATGCAGGCTTGACATGTGGCCAACTTTGCACCAGACCTACAGATGAACTGGCCTGCTGTTAAGTATCAGTTACCAGATTAATGGTATCCACGACAGAGTGTAATTTGCTTTCATACATGTAATTGCTCATTTTACTATAGCCGGTAAAATAGTTATAGCCGCTAAGATAGCTGAGTGGGTGGAGCGCTCGTTGCTGTAATATGTGAGTGATCTGCAGGTTGTCTTACATCCTTCTGAGGCTGATAAATGAGTGCCAACATAGGTTGGGTGATATTGTATGTATATTTGTCCTATATAAAGTGCTTAAGTGTAAGTGCTATATAATAACACATCGTTATCATTTGGCGTTGGATATCTGCTTGCATTTACATTGATTTGGTAGTATGGGCCTATACACACTGATATTAATGATACATATGGTGATCCATTCTTGTATGAAAAGAATATCACATTATAGTGATTTCGTAACAACATTTTTCGTAGTGTACTTAGGAACAATGTATAGTGATGCCACTTCCTGTTTTGTCAAGGGGTGAAAGGCTGGGTTCCATTGCTTCCTGTGATGTCACTTTGGGGGTGGGATCAAATAACATAACATCCTGTGGTGTTATCATAGGTCAAGGGTCGTGCAATGTTACATCCGCTACGCCTGGCATTTTGTGAAGTGACATCCCGGGAGGTAGCTGGGTGAATTGAGGGTGACTTCCTTATAGATGATGCAGCAAGACTTGAATGTGATTCGACTATGCAAAGGGAGCCAGTGAAGGTCGATGAGGGCCGGGGTGATGTGTTTGTATCTGCATAGACCCTTGATGAGGCGTGCAGCAGAGTGTAGGACACGTCTCAGGGGGACAAGGGAGGGCGACAGGAAGCCTTTGAGGAGGGCATTGCCCCCATCCAGTCGGAATAGGGCCAGTGCTTGAAGGGTGGATCTAAAGCTGTCTGGAGGGAGAAAAAGCTTGGCTTTCCACAGGAAGGAGAGCTGATACCAAGCTGTCTGATGTTTCTTATTTATGTGTGTCTTGAAGGAGAAGTGTTTGTCGATGTGCAACCCAAGGGCCTTGGCTCAGGAGGTGAGCTCGGTGTGAAGCCCTCAGGGTTAATGGTTGTTATACAGGTCTGTACTTCTGTGTTTTTGGTGCTGTTAGTGAGGAGTAGCACTTCAATCTTGGAGGTGTTGAGCTTCATGTATGCACTGGACATCCAAGATTGGATCAGAAAGAGACAGGTTTTGAGCCTGTCGATGTCCTTGATGGAGTCGATCGTGAAGTATAGGCATGTGTCGTAGGTGTATTGGTGGATGTCGATGTTGTGTGAGGCTAGGAGGACTCCCAGCAGCTCCATGTATAGATTGAAGATCACTGGGGAGAGGATGGCACTCTATGGGACTCCACAGGTGATGGGTAGCATTGGCGATTTAGAGTAGTCCATCTGAACAAACTGCTGGTTGCTGGCGAGGTAGGACTTGAACCAGCGAAAGACAGGGTTGCTGATCCCCATGCGCTGGTGCAGGGTGTCCGTGAGTGCCTGGTGGTCTACTGTGTTGAAAGCGGCCAAGAGGTCGAGTAGTACCAGGAGGCAGTGGTGGCCATCGTCAAGGATGTTGAGGGTGTCGTTGATCACCTGTATGGTTGCTGTCTCCATACTGCATATGGGTCTGAACCCGGATTGATAGGTTTAACGGATATTGTTGGTGTCGATGTGTTGCTGCAATTGCACGGCTACCACTTTCTCAATTACTTTACCTAGGAATGGAAGATGGGTGATTGGGAGATAGTTACCTAGGTTCCAGAGTGGATTTCTTTAGAACAGGGAGGATTTGTCCTGTCTTTAGGGCTGACGCATCCCATATGTACTTCCATTAGTATCCAATTGCCCAGACTTTTCCTACTCTACACACTGAAGTGGTGTATTTGACATCTAGTAGAATACAAATACTACTAATTGAGCAATAAACCCCTTAGCAGGGTTTATACTGCCTGGCATCATCCGGGACCACGTTAAAAGCCTAAGTGTAATAAAATGACTAACCAGTATCCCAGCACTGATGACAGGTGGCATAGCTCCCTCACCCCGCAATGAGGAGTTTATAGAGATTAGTACCCCAGGAAAGGCTATGTGAATGTGAGGGGATGTAGTCCTGGGTACTAATCAGGAGTGGTGACCTGTAGGAGGCAGGTCACAGAGTGAGTAGATCAGGGAGGTAGGGTTGTGCTGTGTATTTCCAAACTGTTGCAAGGAGCAGACAATGCACTTTTGCCAAATGATGGGTCATTGGAGCCAGCGGATTTGAGGAACACCCCAGGATCCATGACCATGATGGAAGAAGAGCAGCACAGTAAGTGCAGGCCAGGAGAAGGCTGTTGGCATGGGTTAAACTCTGAGATTTAGCAAAAGTCAAAACTGGAGTTTAATCAATAATAACTCTCCATTTCCCAACCGTGGTACACATGAAACAGACACAATGGTACATCATCTATGGATCAATCTTTGTTAGCCAGTGTCATGTTGTTTAGAACGCATGCATATAGGCAGTGAATAAACATACAATGAATCAGTGTAATGCAAAATGTTATGTTTATGATATTCACCTAAATTTTCAGTTGTGACGCACGATATACTTTTAAGATATCGACACCACATATACATTAACCTGGAGGGTGGCTAATAGTGAAGACTGATGAAATATTGACAACTGATTAACCTCCCCAGATTCTGCACATCCATTGTGCCACAGGAGCTGCTGAAATAGAGAGTACAACTTGTACATCTACTACTACATATTGCACCAAAAAACGCTGGACTCCTTTAACGCACTCGTCCCACTAGTATACACCCTCAGTCTCCTTCTGAATCAAAAATAAGCTTCAGCATGGGCCCATGTAATATTTCATTTAGTGTTTAAAATAATTTTTTTGGCCCACACAAAACACCTTATCTTCTCTACGCCCCCACCCAAGTCTATGGCACGCCTCATGATAAGCAGACCTTTGGCTGGACCGCATGTCGTCAATATAGAATATAGTTCATTGGAGCACATATGTTCCATGTATTGCCTTTCTTCAGCATGTGTGATATGTGCATACCTCTGAGTCCTAGGTTAATGAAAGAGTGAGGCCTGATGAATTGATGTTTTGTTGACTGTTGCCATAAAACACATACAGGGCCTGATTCATGGAAAGGTTTTATAATGGCGCAATCACATAGGAAAACGTTACATGAATCAGGGCCACCGAATCTTATAGAGGCACAGTTGGTCGATAGCATCTAGAAGACTGGTCCAGATCTTTTTCAGAAACATTTAAAGAGTGCACAATTGCACTTTCCTCAGTGCATAGTCCTTGCATAGTGCCCCACAGTAATCATTAATGTAGTTTAGGGAATAGGGGCTTAATGGTGTTTTGAAGGACATGTCGGATATGTTTTTTTCTTTTCCCAAATGTTATTATAACTGTTTATATTAAGTCATTTGATTATTTAAATGTGTCATAAATGTTGATTGAACAATTTGATTCATTAGAAAAGGGAACTGAAGTCTTTTATTCATGTTAGTTAAACTCCAAAATAAATGGTTAAAGTAAATTCATCAGACCTATGATCAATGTGTAAGGAGGGGCAGAGCCAGTGAGGAATGGAACCAGTGGGCATAGACACTGTTTTTCAGCTGGCCTGGGATGGGCACGAGGGAGACCAAGGTCTGGTGAAGGACATGAACCTGTACTTTCAGGGGTCCCAAATGAACTTGAAGACATTAGGGCCAATTTGCTAATCATGACCTTTTTGTGTGTAAGTTTTGTGAAAAAGCATTTAGTCATGCAAGGAAATTCAGTGGATCTCACACCGTGCACAAAATCATATGTAAGTCAAGCCTGATTCACTAAGAAAAAAAGTATGACCAAAAATACCCCATTAACTCCCGTCAGCATAACTATCACCAGCGTAAGTGAATGCATCAAGGAAAAATAAAGTCAAATACTATGAATATGTGCACCCACACAATTCCTCCAAACATCCCTGCCATCACCACACTAATCAACAAAAGTACCTGCACTGTGTGCCACTTATACCATCAACTGCATGGTTCAATTTACACTTCTCACACACCTCTCAACATCCGCGTTTGCTTAGTAAATACGTTCAAACATACACCTTTTGGGGCATCATACTCACTGAGACACAATATCCCCCGCAACACGTCCAGCATGCACAGACACACCCACCAACACACCCCCAAATGCACGTCCACTCCCACTGACCAACACCCCAGTGCACGGACACGCCCACCGACACCAAAAACATACACACACGCACAAACACGCCTACAATTCACTGGAAAAAGAAGGCAGAAAGCACACCACTGACACATGCAAATTACATGCCAGACATCCTGGCATTACATCACAGAATGGTGGAACATATGCCAGATGTCACATGTATACGAGAACCGATCGGACAATGTCAACATAGTCAACACAATCAAAGATAGACACAGCACTCACAGGAGAAACATTTCACACAGCAACAAAGACTCATACCAACACATACCAAGACACAAATATACTGAACACATACAGCAAGCCCACTACACACGTGACGCCATCAAGAACACATACCTCCACTATCATCAATCAATCTGCACTATAGGAAAATGCATACCCAAGCAATGCAGTACACATGGACACAACCACAAAACCGAATGTCTCACACATCCCAATCACGTTCCAACACCTACACTTAGACCCTTAACTAACTATAAATACCCGTAAGCATGTGTTCCCACTGCTTGTGGTTTATAGCAAGATGAAAGCTGCAAAGGTGGTATGGCTCAAGATGAACTTCACTGCAGGGGAGGTGATCCTAATGGTGGAGTTCATCCACACTCACCAGACCCAAATGCACCGGATGCTCGGACACAGCACCATGGCGAGCCAGCAGCAAATATACTGCCTCAGGCTCACTAATGAAATCAACACCCTGGGAATCGAGCAATACACCTTGGGCGAAATCAAAATGTAGTGGTTGGATGAAAAGCAGAGGGTCAAACTAAACTACACCCTTTTCAGCATGGCCCACGCTTCCAGAGGAGAACCACCATGCCCTGGGTTGCGATTGACACCCAGGGAAGAGAAGACCCTAATCCCAGAGGAGGTGTGCACTGCCCTACAAGACACAGTGATAGGAACAATCTTCTGAGGTAAACACATCACCTTTGCTCACCCACCCACATCCTCGTCCTAGACTGCCACATGAACAACCAATACAACTGACCGAAAGGGAATGCAATATGGAATCACACAGGCCATGATGTATACCCTTTGCCAGTCCTCCACAGCGGATGACTGCATGGAGGACATGACACAGCGCACACACCACACGGACCTGGACGCACATGTCCACAGAACACACATATGTTGGCAAACCACACGGTAGATGACACCACCACTGGCACATGCATTCCAGATCCCCAAGAAAACAAATACACCTCAGCGACATGAAAGCCTCACCTACCACAAAGTTAGCATACTACCACACCACATGTTCCACGTGTGCACTGCCAACATGCATATCATTCCATGTAACATGGATACAGGGGACACAACTACTACATGCACTGCAACATCACCCACACGCATATCCAATCAAACAATCATGGGGCTGCAACTATACAGACACTCAAACACCTGGCACACTGTCACCATGCAGAGACATGCACTACATGCCCCAGCAGCTGTAACACATCTAAGTGGGTCACACATACCTCAGGGAGGAAAACAACGGAGGGACACCTGATTGGCTGTGTCCACCTTATCTCCGCCCTTGGCCCGGGAGCGGCAGGCCACTTAAAAGGGTGACTTCAAACCCTGTCTGGACCTCTTTCTTCATTGGTGCAGTGGGCTGAAACATCTGCTCCTGAGCCCATGTCCATGCTGTGTGGAGCTGCAATCTACCTGTGGCGGCAGGCCTCTTACATCATGGCTGCCGCCTTGTAAGGAGCTGACCGACCATTTACTCTACAGCAGAAGGGACGCCTGATTGGCTGTGTCCCCCCTTACCTCCACCCTTGGCCCGGGAGTTGGCAAGTGACACTGGCCCCTTCAAAGGGCCACCTAAAAGGTTGACTTCAAGCTCGGTCTGGGCCAGTCTGGGCCTGGTAGGGCCCTATACCCTGCCCGCTGTTCCCAGAGCGACCATATGCCTCCCATCGGCCCTGCACACTGTGATTGCTGGTAAGCGCCCCTTCCTACTCCCATCCCTCCATGCAGCCTGGGGGTGGTCATAAGAACCCCTGGCAATTCCCGCTGGGTTCTCTGGTAAAGCGCAACCCCCTCCCTGCACTTGGAGGTGTCCTCTTCATCGTCCCTCCTGGATACAAGTCCCTTGCATAGCAGTTGTGCTTATCTGCTCTTCCTCCTTCGCTGAAGCTGCAGTGTGTACGTTCCCTCAGCCTAGATTCCCAACTTGCGCACATCCGAGTTTTTTCACCTCTCGGCAGCCTGGCGCCTTACCTCGCTCCCCGCAACATCTACGGTGCTTCTTACTGATCTTAACTGTCCTGCACTGCAACACTAACTTTCCACAAGTCACACTGCTTTATGACTCTTAACTTCTACAATGTAAACTTCCTATCATTCTACAAGTTACACGGCTACCGACTTTTATCCTTGTCTTCTTGGTTTAAATGACTTCACTTCTGCGGGCATACTGGTCTGCACTAACTAGCTATTATCGTGCCTCCACACGTCACTACTTTCCTTTTTTCCTAAGTGTTTTCGTTGCTTTTCTGCCACACTCGGCATTAGCTTTCACTTGACTACCTCAGCCTGAAACACGTAATAAGGCCTGCAACAGCTATCTGTGTTGTACTGGGCAAATTGCCTGATATGTTTATTGTTAGGCTTTTTTACCCTCATTTAGTAAAATAAATCTGTAGGCTCTGACACCACTGGTTGTGCAAAAATGCTAGGCCATCCGCATTTATTTTTGTAGTCTTACCTGTGGGTTTTGTAATTGCTGCTGTTGTATAAATCTATGTCTCTTTTACCTCTATTGCAAGTCAAATTTGGACTCTGTTTACTACTTCATGTGTTTAAAGTTAGACCTTTTACCTTATCTTAGATTCCAAATCTATGCTTTTTACTTGCCTGTAGGAAAGTCAGATCTGCCTATCTGCCTCCACACCAAACATGCACCATCAACCGACATCTAATGGGTGGTCAAATGTGGCCCAGAACATATTTGTATTGTGCAAAGTGTGAATGCTTGTGATCAATATTTAACCAGAAGAGTGTACTTATATGGCACCTTTCATTTTGAAAATGACAACAAAAATATTCTCTTTGTTTATGTTTTGCAGCAAAGAATATTCTGGGGTCAAACATGGAAGAGAAGAACAAGTAACAATGTAATAGCTACATCTGGCAGCTACCAAAGGGCCTGCTATCCAAAGCGTTTTTCAATGGGGAAGCACAATTGTAAAATGATTTTGTAAAACAGGCCTAAAAATAGTCTTATTTTAGGGACATCCTGATGCCAGACATTGTTAAAATTCCGCCCGCATCTAGCCAGAAGAGTCTATGGTATTAGACATGTAATAGTGTTTTATCTGTAGCTTTGCATCCCTATGTATTTTTGAGAGTCTTCAATAAATAATATTTTTGTCAATAAGGGTGGGGGAGCTCTTTGGGCAAATTTACGTGGAGGTGCCCAGCAAGCTATGATGAAAACAATCCTAGCTAGTGAGTTTGGGCATTCATGAAACCCACTAATGTTATGAGTTCCCTAAAGTTCCCTTCAAATTGGGCTGGTTTTGTTTAATCTCAGGTTTCTCAAATCACCTTAAAATACCTCGCCAATTTTCCTAACATTCATTGCAAACAACCTGAGGTTCCCTTGAATATATGTGTGTGTGTGTGATACAAAGGTACACGTGGAAGAATGCAGTCTGTCAAACTGACTATAAAGAGGACACACCACAATGTTCCATTTCTTTTAAGATGCATAATGGTTCTGAGTCAGGTACCAGGCACTCAGGGCTGATACACTGCATTGTGGAAGATGTAGATTGTTGTGGCAGGGTATCCAGAACCACTGTCTCAGAAAGGTTCACAATTGCATATTCCTTTTCCAAGGCTTTCATTAGAGCAGCACAGTGAACTGTGGAGGTATCAGTTATGAAAATACATGGGCAATGTTGTTTTTTAACTTGAGCATGACAAATAACACAGATTATTGATGAAAGGTCTAGGGAGAAATGTCCATTTTTGGATTAAGAAACTCTTCCTCTCACTCCTGGCTATAGACAACATGCTTCACCAATTGGATTCAGCATCTGTACATCCTTTTAGCACTTAGGAGCTCTTAGGGCCTGCCAGATATAGGTGGAGGTGCCAGTTTTCAAAATCTTAAACATAAATTGCCATTGTCTTTTCTTGTAACAGCGATTCCACCACCTCACCCAATTTCTATATCTCTGTTTGATCTTGGAAACCAGGGTGCCCATTTGGATCTTATTCAAAGGACTGCTAACAGCTTCATGAAGATTGCTACATTTCCATCTCTTAACGTACCATATAGCTTTATCAAAAACTTTACCTTTAGCATTTACTGGGGGAACCACATAATAGCCTGGAATCGAGATGAAATGAACAGACAATGGACCTCATTCCAAGTTTGGCGGTCTGGAAATAAGGATGCCGGTTGCACCTTAACAGCACCCTTTCCAGACCACCACACTCCAATTCTGCCTTCCAGACCTGCTGTTCACAGCAGCCCCGGAAAAGAAAAGAGAATGGCAACTTATGTTTAAGATTTTGAAAACTGGCACCTCCACCTATATCTGGCAGGCCCTAAGAGCTCCTAAGTGCTAAAAGGATGTACAGATGCTGAATCCAATTGGTGAAGCATGTTGACTAGATCACATTTGGAATACCTATACAAATGATGATGTTTTAACTGGAAAAGTAGTCACATTCAGTGTCCATCTGGAATTAGACTGGGATCGAGATTACATTGTTGTGGCGATTGGAAAGTTAAAATGGTCCAAAGCCCTGGACCCTAATGGTTTTAAAGAAGAACCCAGAAATATGTGCTTGTATTTTGAAGATACTACTTACCAAGGTTTGCAATTCTAGAGCCATCCCGAAATCTTGGTGCAGTGCAATCTTTATCCCAGTCTATAAGAAGGGTTTGTGGACCATCCATTTGAATTACCGTCAGCAGGGGCACATCATCGGGAGATGTTTACCTTGTTGGAGAACTTTGTGCCCGATATGTTATGTATGAACGAAACTTGGTTTTCTCCCACTCTGAACCTGATATTTTACATATGCTACCACCTAACTATAGTATTCTTTGCTTTGATAGAGTATCTTTAACAGTTGGGGGTGGAATGACATTGATATGCAGTGCATGTTTAAACTGCACTCCAGTTGTATTTATCCACAACCTGCCATGTGAACTCTACCTAATTAGACTGCAAAGTACACTGCAAATTTCTACCTACACTGTATTAGTTTATAGACCTCCTGCAGTGTCACTGGTTACTTTTGCACATAAATCCACACAATTAGTTGCTAACATGATGATGAACTAACCTGACCTGATTTTAATGGGTGATGTTAATGTTAGACCTAATAATCCTACTGATACTCATGCAAAAACATTGATCTGCCTACTAGCTGACATGGATTTGGAGTCATGGACAATCTCCCCACACACAAAGGGGTGAAATGTGTTATATTACATTTTTTTTAAAAACTCATGTGGTGGCTTTTCACCCCATCCCAGTCCTCTAGTCTGATCATTTTATTTTCCCATTTACTATTGATTTTACGAGCTCTCAGTCTTTCTACAAAATCTCCTCTGAGAGACAGCACTGGGATCATGTTTCTCCTGCCTCTGTAGCGAACTTTCTGGTTACCAATCAGCTTAGGTCTATCTAGAACCTTGTCATGCCCTCCTTGTAACCATGAAAATGCTGCAAATACATTTGCACCCTTTAAAGCCTGGCGGCATTCGTGCCAAGCCGTTAGTGCCCTGGTTGAACTGAAAGCTCCAGGCTACTAAGCAAGACTGCCGACACTGTGAGCGCAAATGGCAGCTTGAATAGGATGAAAATGTTAGCAATGAATACAAACTTTCAGTGGTTCATTACCAGGAAGCAATTAAGGCTGCCAAATCACAGTACTATACCCATCACATTCTATCCTTTGTGGCTCATGAGCTTTTTAAGGTTGTAAAAGAGTTTTCAAGTGTTGCTTCTGTTGGGATGGGGCATCACTTTCCCACTTCCGTAGCAAGTTTAGAGTGAGGCAGGATGCATCCGAAGCACTATGATCGGCCAGGGGGGAAGAGGGATGGTGAGAGGCACGGCTTCCTGTTTAACAGGACCCCACTTCAGCATAACCAAATATAGTTTGACTACATTTATTTTTTTGCATTTTTAAAGTGCTCACACAGCCCGGGGGCATCAGGGTGCTGTGATATACATAGTACAGTATAAGGTGCAGGCAGCATTGCTATTTTGTGTAGATATAAGTAACCATAGGTAGAAGGGAACGCCTGCGCGGTAAATGTGGCATTGCATGCACTAGGCCCAAAATCGCGAGACAAGAGAAATCCCCAGCCACAACCGAGCTCCCATGAGGAACGCCCACGCCCCCAACCGCCACAGCGCCTATTCATTGTTCTAACAGTGTTTCAAAGATGTGTTTTTTACCCAGGAGGAATGTGCCCTTCAATGGCGTGATCAGATCCAAGTGACTGGTGTGCATGTTATCTCACACTGGCCAAAGCACGACCCGGTCTATTCCCGGGTGACCACGAGTTATAGCCCATATAACTGACTAAAAGGTAAGATCCCCGAATTCCATGGCAACAGGACACCAACCCCAAAGTAACAAGTCTTGATATGTTCAGAGAGGACGAACAGGGGATATCGTAGAAGCAACAATTGTGTGATTTGTATTGCGAGGTGCTTGGAGCGATACAATATAGTTCAAAATGAGGGTGGAGACCTTGGAGCTGGATAACATGGAGGTGAGTGAGTGAAATGTGTGTGTGAAGGTTAAAGTGTCCCAGAACCTCCTTTCTGCTCGTTTTGAGGTCTGCCAGGTGCACAGTATTGAGACAAAACAGCATTATTTCAGAAGTGTAGTTAATTTGTTCTTTGACCTTTGACATGAGAAGAAGATGATCACTGCAGCACCCAAGTGATGGAAGACGGACGGATTGTGCTGAAACCAATGGCCTGGTTGTCCTCATGGGAGCTCTGGAATGGCTTGAGAATCCCCTTGTCTCGCAATTTGGGCCTAATGCATGCGATGATGCATTTGCTGTGCCAGTCTTACCTTCTACCTAGGTTTACTAACATCTACGCAAAATAGTAATGTTGCTCACATCTGCGTTACACTATGTGGATTGATTATATTTGATTATATTGATTTCACCGTCGCCCATCCCCCATGGCCCATCACAGTGCTTCACATCTATCATGCCTCACTCTAAAGCACCCGGGAGGTGGGTTCAGGGCTGCCTCCTTCCCAACACATCTGCAAGCCGTCCATACCTTGCCATTTGCAAACTCTTGCACACTGTCATTGATTGAGGACTTAGAGGTGAGGGAAGGAACATTGTCATGGAGCTGTCCCATTTAGAGAAAGCAAGAAGGGGTATCCAGCCACTGGAAAGGGGAATGCTTTCTTCAACTGTTCTGATTTGTACATTTGCACAGAGACTCTTTTAGGTACGGTGATATACTAAACAACCAAGGAAAACTGGTGCACCTTCTGCTACCATCATGTGTCTGCTTCTTGGTTTGCCAGAGTCCTTTTCTTGTTGATTGTTTTTCGTTTTCTAATACAACAGCTCTGATTTCAGCCAGTTCTAAAAATGGCTGTACTCCTCTAGGTCCAACAAGCATAACCATATCTCAATAACAATATATAGTATTCAGCTAATAATATGAATTGACAGCAGCATAATTACAGGCATAGAGGAAAAGGAGGAAGAGGGAGGGGGCAAGAAGCCCACAATACATTTTAAGAATCTTTACAGTAACTCTACTTTTTCTGACATAGTTTGCAATAATCTATTTAGATGAGATTGCAACGCTTTCTGCTTATTTTGTTAGTATAGAATTACTTGATACAGGTTGTGTGGAGATTCTTTCATGTTCAGAAGTTGGAGAATTGTAAATTTGAGAAGGTTTTACTTGAATATCTGGAGTTTACTTTTTTCAATCAATACAGATATAGTCAATCAAGATATAGGGCCTCATTACACGGATGGCGGTAAGGGTTAACGGTCACCGTTAATGGTACCGGTGACCGTTAACCCTTACCGCCTTACTACGAGGTCCCTTTGCGGGTTGGAGACTTTAACGCCTGCTTTTTGCAGGCGTTAAAAACCAACCCGCAAAGGGACCAGGGAGCTAATTACGGTACCGCAATTTGCGGTGCCGTAATTAGCACCTTCCCCATTCCCATTATGCCCTATGGGGCAAAAATGGGAATGGGGAAGGGCAATGGGGGAAGGGGGAATTACCGCCCCACCAACCTTGGAATAGGGCAGTGATTCCCCTTTCCTCCAAGGCGGTGCCGGTATTTTACCGGCATGGACCAAGGTGCTAACAGCACCTTGGTCCACCGCCGTCCGTGTAATGAGGTCCATAGTCTAGATAAAGCAGAAGATTCAAATATATATTCTTCATTATAACTCACACTACAAATATATTTGAAAACCTCAGCCTTTTGAGCACCAAAAACACATAATCAGAGTAAAATTTGAAAAGACTGGACCACAAAGTCACACAGATGCAGGATGTCAGTTGAAATGCCAAAGGCTTATATTTCTTGCATTGTGAATCATACGCATGAAAGGCTACGGAAGCATGAAGGTGTTTGTTAACCATTGGTAAATGTACCATGACACGGTTACACAAACAAAATAGGAAAACATTGTACCATTTATCAGAGGGCTCAGAGCCAGAAGACATATTCTTGATGATGCACATTTTGGAATCTACATATACTTTACAGTATACTGTGAACAGGAGACCTGAATGATCTGGTGATTTGGGGTGTGATTTAGATCACATGATCATATGGATTATATCATGGGCCTCCCATCAGTCATCAGAATGCTTGGAATGTGCTCCATAATTATTTTATTTTATTTAACAATAGTACAGTATAGCCTGTTAAGGCTTTTTGCACAAACCATAAAATCTCTATATATAAAACACTTAGGTATGTTTCTGTACTCAGCTGATTTAATTCATTAGTGTTAGATTGCCCTCTGCTGTCCAAATGGCAAAGTGCACCTCTGTGTACCCTTCCACTTCAACTACAGCAACAATTTTAACAAACAGAATGAGTACAGTTCTTCATGGTCACCTTCAACTTCCACTATTGCAAACATTTGCAACAATTTCAAGTTACTTCTTTCCACCATCACTTCTTTTCAAACATGGCACAGCAGTTCCAGTGTCAATGAACAGTTAATTACCAGCTCAACCTTGAATTCTCTAAAGAACGAAACGCTGTAGGACGAATGCCTCCTCATGAGTTAAAACTGAAAGTAGGTAATGTAGTTATGCTACTACACAATCTTATGCCATCACAAGGACTCTGCAATGGAACAGGATTGACAATCACACGTCTACAAAGACACATCATAGAAGCGTGTGCAATCAGTGGAACTTAGGTACTGTTCTTATAGCGTCTATATTGTGCATGCCTCTCAATCCATCTGATACAAATATGCCTTTTAAATTCAAAAGAAGACAGTTTCCTATACGTTTAGCCTTTTTAATTACCATTAATAAGCCAAAGGGACCTACACCCACTTCCTGAAAGCAATCAGTGGTAATTCCCATATTTAAGAAGGGGGACAAACATGACCCTAGGAATTACTGATCGATATTGACTTTTAGATCTGCTCGAATTGCGTAATTTACGCCAGCAAAGGCTAGTTGGAAATAATCGTTTATTAGTAAACCACATCCTTCCCTTCATAAAATGCTGACCAGGTAGATATGAAATCCTTACTAAAATCATATCCACAAGCTAAAAAAGTGTATCTTCTTAATCCACTTAGGCCTTTACATTCCAACAATAAATGTTTGGTAGTTTCTACTACCAATTCACTACAATATCAATTACTTCTACACCCACCAATCTGGCCTCCTATTACCTCAAAGGACATTCACATACTACATTTTTTTAACAATATAGTTTCTAATAATGCAATTATGAGGATAGTCTTTCAAATAATTCCGATGTCCATAATAATTACAATATTCAGTAATGTATTCTTGGCTAAATTGTTTAGAAGCTAACTCAGTGAAACTTTGTACTCTAACTCCGAAATTGTTTTTTTGTAGCAAATGTGAATTCATTTATTGAGATCCCTATTGGCTCAATCTTTAGCCACTTAAACCAAGTGACACTAAACCAAGTGTCAAATATTTTGTTCAGGGAGCAGCGCCATGTGGTACAAGACAATCCCAGGATTCTTTCCAAAATTAAATTAATCTCAAAAATGTATTAGGGGACACATCCGAAAATGTCAAAATAAAGATTGCTATGGCTTATTTGTTTGACTTTTGCCAGCACTAAAAACCTGTATATCCCAAAATGTCAAACATACATGACATTATTTTCTGTTTGCTCGAACAATTTGATAATTATGTGCAGTCATGGAAACGGACCATTTCGATTGTCCATTGCAGTTATGGAAACTGCTTTAAACATCATGTACGTGTGCTCACCCACATATTTCAGGTGGTTGTTAACTGACTAACTGCTTTATCATTTATATTCATGCGTTCTTTCACTCATTTCTGAAGTCTTGTGCAGTTATAGTAATTGCTTTATTTTTCAGGCGCACTTATACTTCTGCATTGTATATGTCGATGTTCATTGCTGTAAACCAGCCTAATTATATATTTCTTACTTTTACTTATCTTTACATTTGCTGATCTCACCTGTCTCTCTGACTCATGTTGAAGCTGCTGATCATTCATTTCGTGTTGCACACAAACTTCCATGGTCTTTTCATTTCTGTGTTTCCTACTTCCCGAGACCTGTTCTCGCGCGATCTGTCGCAAGATTTCAGATACTGAAACCATTTCAAGCAACGCTTTATAAAATTCAAGTACATGTATTGCATTACATTTTTGTATTTACTAAACTGTCATCAGTGTAAGCAATGTCAGCAAATCGTTCATCATAACGTGTTCCAATATAAAAATGCGTCACTCAACATTACACTTTGCACTTTTCCACTGCGTTCTTTTTTCATGTCAACATTTCACGTAGATCCATACTAAATTCTAACAATACATATTCTCTGGGGGTATTCCGTCTTATTTTTAAAACAGTTTTCATACAGCGATTTCCATATATTTCAACTTCCGCGTGTGTTTATGGGCCTACATTTCAGCACCATATAGCATCATATGTCTTATTTTTGTTCTATACAATGTTATCATTGCTGTTAAAGAATAACCAGCATCATTTCTTGCAAAGTTCATAATTCAGTTAAACATTGGTTAACTTGTCCCAAAAATGTGTATGTGTTCATCCCAAGTGAGTTTATGATCAATCGCTACATACAAGCATACATATGTAGTCACTGGTTCTATGGAATTATCTCCAATATTCAATTTTAAATCACAACTTGTTTTTTAGAAGTGAAAAACCTAGCCTTGGTTAATACTAATTCTGCAACTTTGAACATAATTACTAAGTTTATTTAAAGCACTCTGGACACCCTTGGTGGTACTGGGACTACATCATCACCATAACCAAGCCACTGTATCCGTTCCTTGCCCAATGTGTCTGACGTAGCAGAGTCTGAAATTAGTTGATTCGAAATATCAGGCATATACACATTAAATGAAATAGGAGACAAAGCACAGACCTACTTTCGGCTAATTTGAGTTTAAATATATTTGGTTGTAGCTCCTTCATGATTAAGTCTCATAATTTCCAACAACACTAATGGAATTCCCCATTTAACTAACTTCTGCCACAAGATGTTTCATTTTACACTAGCAAAGGTCGCACTGAAGTCTATGAATGCTGCAAAGAGGTTCTGACCTCTAGTGAACCAAGAATATTCAGTGGTACTGACCAGAATCATAATATTATTTATAGTGCCAGCTCCCCTTTGAAAGCTAGTTCATACATAGGTACTCGTTTTGATTCAGTGGCCCCCTTTTCCAATTCGATTAGTAAAACTCTGCTGAGTATTCTAGCTGGAGCCATCAACATGGCAAGAATTTGGTCATTTTTAGCCTCTCTTTTACTCCCCTTTTTATGCATTAGTGTTATAATGCTCTCCTTCCAAGTACTAGATATATTGCCAATCTAACTAATGGCTTTAAACAAAACATATAGCATCCTTGCCCAACAACTCGGGTTGAGTTTCATTAGGGCATTGCAAATTCCATTGGGACCTGGGGCCTGGGAATTTCTAAGAGCTGTAATTATTTTTTTTAACTCTTTAGGGAGAACATTGAACAACACTTTTCATCAAAACATTCCCCAGACGATTCTGTTCATCCATGACCACCAATGTTGGACTTAATACACACTTTCCCAGTCTTCTTTAGATACACCAGCCAATGATATCTGTAATCCCACTGATTGTCTCACTAACTGCCAAACGCTTTGGGTATTATTTTCTCTAATTGTCGATAGCAGAATATGCCATTTTCTAAAGGTCTTCAATCATCTTGAATATGCCCTTTTTACCTCTCTAATTTGACCAGCATAAGATGGTTCTTTATTATGGTAGTTCATTATGCTCCTATGTTCCTGCCTCAACCATCTTTTAGCCTCCCGTATTTCTTGTTTATATGTATACTTATGTGGTCAGTTTAATTGGCATTATTACATTTTTTTGGTTCAGAATAACGAATAGTCACGTCATCCCTTATTTTACCAATACACTCACTATAAATATGTATTATTTGGTTAACTTTACGGTCTGGTACCCTCAAGCTTTCATTAATTGCACTCCCTAATAGCTCAAGCTCTGTCAGCCAATTCCCAAAACCTAACCAAGTACCATTAATCAGCCAAGTCGTTTCAATTTCTAGCAGACTATCTCTTCTCTGACTTTTGGCTAAGATCAAGTGTAGTATCTGTTCTTATCAGTTTAATATCTGATATGTCCTCTGTCTGGGGACCATACATTAAATTGATTTTTGGAACAGGGAGATAGAATGGGCGCCTGCTCTGTCCACTCCACGCATCAACCTGGTATTGCAGAACCTCCAGAAATGGTGCACAAAAAAAAGAACATTCTAGCAGCCTGCTGTGCGCTATATTAAGGTTTGTCAGGCCATTAAAATGAATTGTTGTTCTCATTTCTTCTTTAGGCATCAGGAACTTTTGTTCTTGAGGGTCAGGGAGCGAATGACTGGTAGGAACGCTTAGGACAGACTATATTTTATATATGGGGTGACATTTTGTATATAAAACTTTTTATATGGGGTAGCTACACTGTTAGAGTACTTGTGTAGTGCATTGCCGTTGTATAAGGATAAAAATGAGAAATATCATAAGCAGTGGGTGGCGGAGACTCAAGGGGGGGATCTTCCGCTCTTGGCCAGAGCAGGGTACGGTCAATAGAGGCATTCTGGAACACATGTACATAGTTGTGGCTGCTAAATATGAAGGTAAAAAGCTTGAAAGGAGAAAATGGTGGAGGGCGTAGAGGACAATGATGAGCGTAAATCCCAGTGTCACAACGGCCCAACCCCAAATGTGTAGTTAAAGCAGCAGTATCTGAGGAAAAAAGGTTACCTCCACCCCCAGTCGGATGCTACCCGACCCTTCCCACCACCAGATATACCAATTCAACGTATGTTCCTCCGTCAGCCACAGCACCACCCCATCTGTGTTACCACCCCGATACCACACAAATACTAACACTGCCATACCGATGGCTAGGAAACCACAGAAGGAGTTATTAGAGGCATTAAAGGAAGCACAAAGGGAACTGGTGTGGTTAAGGGCCCTCAGAGAAGAAGGAGGTAAATCAGGGTGTGGTTTAGACAAATAGAGGGCAGTAGACATTTTGTTTAGATTAGATAATACCGTGATCAAGGATGTTCACATTGAGAAGGAGAAGGGGAAGTGTGATGAATGAGAGGCAGGGAGTGTAGACTACGGGACAGTGAGGTCAGATGGGGATACAACCAGGGAGTTGCAGGAGGAAGAGTGGGACACGGCAGATGAATTAGAGGATGAAGAGGAGAAGCTGGCAAGGTTTTGAGAAGTTTATATGGTTCTAAAGACAGGAAGGTTTTGTGCCCTGAGGATAGGCGATTTAAAAAATCTCTAGAATCTAGCCAGTGTTGTCGATCCATAAATCTGGAGAACATTTGAATTCTCTGGGCTCTTGTTCCTGCACGCTTTATCAAGATATGATACAGAGATTGATTTACACATGGGTTGCACAGGT
Source organism: Ambystoma mexicanum (assembly GCF_040938575.1). Lineage (NCBI taxonomy): Eukaryota > Metazoa > Chordata > Amphibia > Caudata > Ambystomatidae > Ambystoma > Ambystoma mexicanum. The sequence goes on from NC_090928.1 coordinate 359,717,505, forward strand.
GTGCAGGTGTTTCTCATCAGTCTGTCCAATTGCCTGCTTGCCAGGATTTCAACAGAAGGTAGCAGATTCAGTTGTAATCTTAATATCCCATCTCTGTCACGACTGTCAGGAAATTGCACAAGACAGAGAGGAGCACTAGGAGCAATCCCAGATTTTTATCCAGGATGGAGGGATTGCCTTGGAGTTTTAAGTTTCTCAAGGTATTCATAGTTATTATTCAGTACATTTCAAGTAGAGCCTGTTTGCAGCCCTTAGGGTTAATGTTCAGATCTATGATGTTTTTTTGTGATCACAAAAGGATAAATTCTGCCTTTGCTTTCAGCTTTTTAATAAAGATATTCGACCCCCTCATTTCTTCCTGGGCTAAGGCCATAAACAGCGTGTTGTCTTGTGTTCATTTGATAAATCTACATAACTGTAGTCGTTTCCAGTCTAGGCTTGCCCTCTGAGATTTTAAACCCAACTCATATTGCAGTGCTGCAATTGGTAGGGATTGAGGGAGCCCCAAGGCCTTGTGATACACTTGTCCCTCACAATAGTCCCAATCGAGGTCCCAGGCTTTTGACTCTATGGCCCTCATTACGACCCTGGCGTTGTACCATGGTGCTAATAGCACCATGGTCCAATGCGGTAACTTTCCGACTCCGCCATGGCGGAATGGGGAATTACCACCCCATTCCGAGGTTGGCGGGGCGGTAATTCCCCATGCCGCCATGGCCCTTCCCCATTCCCATTTTTGCCCCATAGGGCTCAATGGGAATGGGGAAGGCGCTAAGGACGGTGCCGCAAATTGCGGCACCGTACTTAGCACCAAGGTCCCTTTGCGGGTTGGTTTTTAACGCCTGCAAAAAGCAGGCGTTAAAATCTCCAACCCGCAAAGGGACCTCGTAATCAGGCGTTAAGGGGTTAACGGCGCCGCCACCTTTTACGGCGCTGTTAACCCCTTAACGCCAAGGTTGTAATGAGGGGCTATATCCAAACCATACAGTATAGTGGGAATGATCTTGCCCATAGAGAACGTGAGCATTGGTTTCCATCAGAACTTGCAAAATGTAGTTTTAATGTTTTTCAATTGGGCTGTGAGCTGGTCTATTTTCTCTCCCAGTATCCCTTTCAATAATGCACCATTAGGATGAGCTAACAGTCTAAAATGTAAATATTTGGTTTACTTTTTTATTTATTTATTTAACATTTATAAAGCGCTCACACAGCCCGCAGGCATCGAGGCGCTGTTACAGGGATCGTTTTTTGTTTTTTTCTTAGTTGCGTAATTGTTTTTTTGTTTTTTTCTCTTAGTTGCGTATTTATAACGCGCTTAAACACCCAGAGGTTTTCAAGCGCGGACCCGGGGATCGAACCTGTTGTTGCTTCGTGTCGTCCTGCTTCCAAGACGCGCACGCTGCCGCTGAGCTATCCTCCCGGGACTGTCTCTGTATCCCTACAGCCCCCCTCCCAGCACTTGTTTACAATACATGCTTGATGCCTGTTCTTTCTAGCTAGCATGTATTTATTTGGGCATTTTCTGCCTGATTGCCCATCCTTTTTTTTAGCCGGATCAATTATCAGCTTATTGGCCTCAGCATAGCTGCTTATGGCATCAAGCAGACACTGGATTCCCCTTGGAGTAAGGTCCATGAGCAAGATATCATTGGTGTAGGCTAACCAGCACACCCCTTGTAATCCAACTCTGGGCGAATGCAGCATTATTAAGATGTTTTTTTAATATCTGCTAGGTGCAGAAACTTCCTCCCTGAAACTTGAGGAGAACCATCTCCGGTTCCGGAAGCACCTCAAAAACTTCCTCTTTGCTTCTGCTTTCTCTTTCCCTCTCCCCTGCTAAATTCTTCACTAAACTGCACTGAAACTGCAACTGGGCCACTATCACCGACCTTGGAACTGGGCCCAGCCACTTTCCACTTGCACTGCCTCCCTGGCAACCCCTGCACTGCGGGACTGTCTCTGTATCCCTACAGCCCCCCTCCCAGCACTTGTCTGCACTTACCTTGCACTAGCCACCAGCTGGCCCTATTTTATTTATTTTATACTACTTACCTTGTACTGCACTTCCCCCCTCCCCTTCCCCTTGCACTTTTTCCCTTCCCCTTACCCCTGCACTTGCGCGATGTAAATGACACCTGGCCTAGTAGGATCGTTGTCTGTCTTCCCCTTGTTCCCCCCTCCCTGCCTCGTCGCGCCTTGAAACACTTGTGTATAGGCGCGTTACAAATGCCATATCATATCATATCATATCAGATTGAAAAGAAATGGGGCAAAGATTCAGCCTTGCATCACACCTCGCCCAGTCGGGATCTTTCTTGTCAAATGGCCAGAGCTGTCCAATCTAACTACCATATTCGTGTCCTCATGCACATATATCAAGATTGCCAATAGCCCAGGAGGGATGCCCCAGTTGTTTAACTTTCTCCACATTAGGGTCCGATTCACTGTGTCAAAAGCCTTAGTGAAGTCTATTAGCGCCACGTACAGAGGTGCAATACCCACCCTCCATGCTTTATCTATTAGAGAGTTCACTATTAGGTCCTTCAGGGTCCGATTCTTATGTTGATGAAGTGAGCATGCTAAAGAGCACACTTCACTTCACCAAATCTGGACGCCCAGGCTCCACCACTATTTTTACTTAAGTGGTCATGTGCGTCCTCGGAGTGCATGACAGTGCACTGCCTGCATCCTGTCTGTTTGTGTAGACAATGGCCGGAATGGAAAATCTCGGCAGCATTTTCTTTGAATAACGAGATCATAGTTATTTTATGAAGTTTTACCAACAACCCATTTAAAGCCCGGATCTTATCATTCAACTACCGATACATCCATACCTCACTTAGAGATATGCATCTGCTGCGCATGTGAACACTCACACCCAATCTCTCTGTATTCCACAACATCAACTATTCCTCTCACAGGAATCAGATCAGCATACCTTTGCATTGCAAAGTTGTGTCAGTTCTGTGATTTAAAGAAAACGCAGTATACCATAGCCCTGCTCTGTGATAACACGTTGGTGATGTATATGAAGGCAAGGGGGGGATGAGACCGGATTTGTGACGTTGCGTTTGTTGCAACCATGATCTGGGAGATCACATTGGTGCTATGTATGAAAGCATATGTGTAATATTTTTTTGTGCTTCTGAGTTCACCTTGATACTTTGCTTGAAATCATGATAGAGAGGTTTATGGTTTCTCTGTATACAAACAAGGGGTGTTCTACTGCCATGATTTGTGAGGTGGTAAAGTACAACCTGGCTCTGTGGGTACGTATTGGTACTATATATGAAAGCATGGGTGCTTTCATATATATACTGACCTCTATATATACCCCACCTGTATATATACCCCACCCTATACCCACCTGACCTGATCGAGCGGCTCCCTGTGGCACTCCTCCACAAAACCAGCACACAAAGGCTACCGTATATGGGTGCCACTTTAACACAGATTATAAAGTGGAGGAGTGCCACAAGAAAAGCCATGTAAAATGGCAGGTACAGAATGTAGCGGTTCGCTAGGTTGGTTTCCAACCCATCCTAGCAACCGCCACATATATTCTGAAAATGGCACATTCATTCTGACTTCAGAAGAATGCACCACCTTCAGAATCAGTCTTACGAACAGAAAAGGTTGTTACCACTTTCTACGACCTTTTGATACTTAACACCCACTTTAGAATCAAGCCCTGAGCCTAATGGACATTCCTTTCCTGAAACCAATTTGCGCTTTATCTAGAATATTGTTCTTATTCATCCAATGCTCCAATTCCCTCAAAACCACACCCACAAAAATCTTGCTGTCTGCGTCCAATAGGGCGATTGTGTCAAGGAGTTCCCCCCTTCTCACCTGGGTCCGATGTTTGCCGGTGACTTCGATTGCTGCCTTCTTGCGAACGCTCCTGGTCTTGAACAGCGCTGCTCGAAATTCGTCTGGTTCCAGGTTGCGTTTAGTTCTGGGATCACGGAGTCCAGGAATCCGGGAGACTGGAAAAGGCTAGAAAAGCTCAGAACCAGGAAAGGGGAAAGGAAAAGGAATGGGTAATAGCACTGGGACAAGGGAAATAATACCGTGAGCTACGAACACACGTCTGGGCTACTCTGCAATAGCATTGAGACGCGCTGAGCCGCGGAAGGCGTGGTCTATAAATAGACCACGCCGCGTTCAGCGCATGGAGCAAGCAAGGGCTTCAGCTCTGGACGGCCATGTTGGAAGTAGTACGGAATGCAAGCCCCATTGAGACAAGGACCAGGAGGTCTAAAAGGGGCGTGATCTGAACTTCATGACAGATTGGGCAGTAGTTGTCAGGATTGCACGGTCACCCTTTTTGAAAATTGGTACTACCACTGTCACCCTTTTTAATAATTGGTACTACAACTGCAGACTTCCAACTAGAAGGACATTGTTCAGCATCACAGCAGTTTGTAAACAGCTCATATAGCACAGTTGTCCACACATCTACATTCTCTTTAAGTATATGGTTGGAGAGGCCGTTAAGGCCCGCTGCTCTAGAGCCAATAACTTTACCGATCAAGTCTCTTACAGTATCCCGCAAACCACACCTCATCCACAGGATTTTAGGTGGGGAACTCTCTATTATATCTGTCGGATGGCTAAACAGATCTCCATTGTGAGCACACCATGCTTCCTCCATCACACACGCTCTCTGCATTGAACACTGAGAAGTTTTTCCACCATTGATCAGTGACCAGTAATTATGGCTGTTCTTAGTGGTGAGGGCTACTAGCATCTCTTCCCCCTGGCGTTGATATCTGAGGGATTTATTCGCTCTATTCCATCTCTTTTTAGAAACAATCAAAATCCATGCATTGCTTTCTTAGCGAGCTTATTTTTCTTCTTAGCTCTCTTTTACGCTGCAGTGTATTCTCATCAAATTGGCTAGGATAGGTTCTTCCCTTCTTACTAACTGCTAGCTGTGGTTGCTCAAGTTTTTCTAAAAAGTCAACAAAATTGAGAGCAGACTCGTGGCATAACACCTCTAACGGTATACTTTGAACTACTGTTTCCAATTTTCTATTAAGGCCTTTGCCGTTCATATTATATCTCAATAGGCAATTTTTCCCCTCATTGACCTCAACCTCCTGTGGGTACACCTCTGCATCTCAGAATAAAGGTTTAAGCATAACCTGTTGTGGTTGCTTTCCACTGCTTCATTTATCTTCAAATCCTTACAATGGCGGAAAAGGTTTTGTTAGACAATTATGTAATCTATTACTGAGTTTGAGTTGCTCCCTTTCCAAGTTTCCTAAGGTGGACAGTCACCCAGAACTTTGCATTGCAAATTAATAGATCCCAATCTGAACAGAAGCGAACTTTGTAAAGATTGTAAAACTCTGTTTGAGAATCCAATCAAGGTAAAAAAAAAGGCCTGGTTTGAAATGGACTGGACAACAACTATGGAAAAACTGCACAGTCTGGCATGTGAAAACCTATTCCTGAAAGTTGACAAAAAAAAAAGGGTATATTGCTAATTATCTGGTGAAATTTCCGGACAGTAAAATCAAGAAAAACTTTCTCAGAATGTGACTAAATGTTGTCCACACTGGAGAAATTCTGTCTCAAAGGGGGATGGGTGACTCCTCTCTTATTTTATGTAATGTGTGCAAAAACCCAGAGAAACAATCCCTGAAACATCTGTTAATGGAATGTGAGGGTACATGGCCAGCAAGATCAGCACTGTTTGCAGGATTTGGTGTGGGGACTGAGAAATATGTCCCAGACATGTTTTGGGACAGTTTGATCTCGGGTTACTATCAGAACCTAACAATAGCAGGGGTCCAGGTGTTGAAAAAAAGTAATATTGTGTTCTAGAAATCCTTTGTGTGATGGGCACTATTGGAGTGATCACCATGGTCGAGGTTTGACCTTGTAGAGCCTGGAAATTGATAGCCTGTATTCATTCTCCTCTTCCTGTTGCGATTGTTTTAGCTTTTTTTGTGAACTCTATTATCCTTATCTCTTCCTCTTTATCCTTCTTCTCATTTACTTCTGTTTTATTTATTTTGCCCAAGGGGCTATTCTTCAATGGATGATGATGATTTTGAGTTTCTTTTTATGGTTTAATGGATTGTTTTTATTTGAATTTACTGTGTATTTTATTAGGATTGAAGAGATATTGTAGAAGTTTTTTTTTTTAACAAAATACAATTAAATAAAAAAATTAAAAAAACAGAAGCGAACCCACTTCAAATCTCTTTCTTCTGTAGATCTGGACCTATGACTCACATTCAATTTGTATTCAGGTCTTGAGCTATTTAAATAGGGAGACTTTCAAGACTATTAACACTACTTAGTATGATTTCTGCAATTTGTTCCAAAAAATTCTCAACAGAGGTACATGCAGGATTATGGTAGATATTCAACACCAGTGGGGACTTCACACCATTGCAGCAACCATATGTCATCAACACCACAAGGATGTCATATATGGAATTTGAGATTATTTCAATTTTATCAATTTTAGAATTTCTCGATTAGCAGATCCCAAGAAGGCCACCCCACACATTTAACAGTAGCAACTTGCCAAAACTATCCATTCCAATTTCGGAAAGCAACCAAGTTTCTTGTAGCAGAATCATATTGTAGCCTTCTAGAATTTGTCTGCGTGTGGTATTGTTCAGAAAGCTTCTGTGGCCACGTGTGTTCCACGCCCACCAGTTTTCATGCTAGAGCAATGGCTTGTTTTCATTCAATTTTTGAAAAACTTGTGTTAGAATACCTGGCAGCACTGCCAAAATTCTACTATTTGTAATCACATCTTTGTCCTGTTCCTTCACTAGGTTATTCAAAGTATTAGATGTTAATGTTGTGGTGTTGTTTCGGTCCCACTCCCTCCCCTTCTTGGCCGTATGTCTGTCTTTAGGCCTTGAGGTGGAGATTTGGAAACCTTTTTTCTGGAAGGCATCTGCCGCTGGAAATAGTGTGTTCGACCCTAGACATGATTGCAGGCTCACCTCTACTATTGCTGTGGTGCTTCCCTATCGGAAGTGGATGTACTCTATGTCCAATGTTGAGAAAAGATGCAGCTCCGAAATTTTCTTCACTGGCTTTAGAATAGTCTGTCGATTCAGTATGGCTTACACTCCACTGTCGCATTTGTGCTCAATACATAGGTGGGGGTATTCAAAAAAGCTGTTTGAGTGACTCTCCATGGGAGGGTCACCTCGTTCCATTGAATCCTGTGCGCCAACATTATTAGTCGCTGCACTTGATCCCAATGCACAGGGCTGTAGTCCAGCTAGCCTAGTGTTAGTTTGTGGCACATATATTTCCATACTGTGGGGCACCCCACTCAGCTGGTCTTTTTGGCTCTTCGCTGGTTGGTTGTGAGATAGGGGGGATTTGCCATTCTGTAGTTCCCTATTCGAAAGATGGGAGCCCAACTTTCTCGAGGCAAGGTGGGGTTGGTTTTTGACCCACTGCCTATCGAGGATGAAACCAGATCAAGTTGGTTCTGGTTCACCTGTGTTTCTGGATTTGCAAAGGATTTAATCTTTTTTTAGCTTAGTGTCGAAGTCTCTTTTCTTAGGGTTTTCTTGCTTTTGGTTAGTGTTGTTCTGGCAATTGATGACTCGACTCAAAGTTACTGCTCTCATCATCAGTGACGTCAATGATCTCAACACTGTTATTGTTTTTGCAGCTGTTGATTATGCCACAACCCATTCTTACTTCCTCTTACTCCTCGCTAGGCCTCGTCTCCTGTGTACTCAATTCTTCCGTGAGATACAGATCTCTCAGATATTTCTTCAAGCTTTTGGTATGATTTGCTTGTCTTTTATTCTTTTTCCTGTTTTGTTTCCTCTTCCCCATGTCTTTGATTTCATTATGATTAAGGGGAGGCTTCATGGCAGTACCTACGTGCCTCAGGTTCTCCTCCTCAATGGTCTTGGCCTTGTCCATCTCATCTTTCAGATCATTGGTACGGGGAGAGGGCAGGGGTGGCTGATTATTCCTGCTTAATGTTTTCTTTGAAGAGCATGAGTTTCCCTGATTGGGTTGATCCAAGCCATTCAAAAGCACCACCCGTTGGTCCCTCTTGTATGCCTCACTGGCCAGCTGCAGATCTAGCATTTGGCTAATTGAAGACAGCTATTCACCCATTGTGGATGAAATATGATCTGCAGATGGGGAGCAGGTGCAAGTGGATCTAGGTCACCTGGCCTAAGCCCCGCCCACCTGGTGCCTTTCTGCCTGCCGCTCTTTTTCACCACTTAGCAAGCCCCGCCCAACTGGTGCCTTCCTGCTTGCCACTCTTTTTCACCACTTAGCAAGCCCCGCCCACCTGGTGCCTTCCTGCTTCCCGCTATTTTTCACTACTTAGCAAGCCACGCCCACCTGGTGCCTTCCTGCTTGCCGCTCTGTTTCCCTCCTTGAGGAGCCCTCCAGCTTCTTTTCCTTTGCAGAGGGGGAACAGGTGCATGTGGATCTAGGTCACCTGGCCTAAGCCCCCCCCACCTGGTGCCTTTCTGCCTGCTGCTCTTTTTCACCACTTAGCAAGCCCCGCCCACCTGGTGCCTTCCTTCACCATCACTGTCTTGTGGCCAATGCTGGATTTGACTTTTATGCACTTCATTCATTCACGGTGCGTCACTCTTTCTCAACTCTCATGCTGGACTTCCTTTGCATCTTGTACTCATGGTGACCCTCAATCATGCTGTTCCCATCTTCATCTTGTATCATGGCTTGCAACAATATGTTTTACTACTGACTTCTGCAATTGTATTCGCTCTCCACGCTTGCTTCTCCACTCTTGTTGACTGCTTAATCTCTTTTCTCTCCTCCTTTCCCTTCTCCCTTTTCCTATCTCCTCCCCTTACTTTCTTCTATGCACTTACTCTATCAGAATTGTCCCTGGACCTAATATGATAGCAACCTCGTCTGTTTCCTCCACCCTCCCGTTACTGTTTTTTTCCTCCCCACCATCCCTCCAGCACTATCTGAAATGTCGTCAGGCCTAGTATGATAGTCGCTTGTTTTGTTCCTTCCCTCCCTTTCTGCACCCCTCTCCCTCACCTTTTGTTTTTCTCCGGCTCTACCAGAAATGTCGTCAGGCCTAGTACGGTAGTCGCCTGTCTGTTTCCATTTCCTTCCCACTCTCCCCCTCCCTTCCTTATCTATGTCTTAGCTCTTGCACTATCTGAAATGTCGTCAGGCCGAGTACAATAGTTAATTTCACATCCTTACTGTTCATGGCCTGTAAGAATGTGGTTGTATTTTCCCTTGTTTCCTCCCTTGCCTTGAAGCGCTTTGAAACACATTGTGTATAGGCGCTATATAAATAAACAATCATATCATATCATGATCAACCTCTAGCATAATATCTCTCAAGGACGCAGCTATTTTGGCATCCAGAAGTGAATGGTTGTTACAGTGTTTTCCTAACACCTCATTCATCATTTCAATAGCCAATTTGATTTTGCCTGATTGTAAGATTGAAGAGGAAGAGTCTTTTATGTTTTCATATAAGTTAACGAAAGAACTGAGCACTATGTTCAGGGCCTAGATTGATGGAGACGATAGTTTGACTTTCTCATCCATTTCCTTTAAAGTTTCATATAGTGGCACCTGCTCCAGCTTGTCTTGTTCTGAGTCAAATGTGAGATACTTGGTGAAAAAAGTGGCGTGATCGACATGTAGATCAATACCGTAGCACTTTATTTGGTTAATGACTCTAACCTCTCCTTCCTCATCATAGCATACTGCAGATGAATCCTTAGTATCATCCTCCACTGAGCGGTAGGCTTCCAGCAGGCTGCGGTCAGAAACCCGCATCAAGGAGGCATTCCCTTGCTGGGCTTTATGCCAGGGTCCTGTGTTTTGTTGGTGCAGTTGATTGTGCTCCTAGTCTGACAAAAATGTCCTTCATATTTTCCTGAGATTTACTACCAAATGTGAAGGGCTTATAGTCATAATTTTCATTACTTTCTTGGTGAACCTGCATAACAGTGCACACTATTGTCTGTCCAGTTGTCGGACCCGTTGCCACCTCGTGGCCTTGTTCAGAGGGCATTCTTGGTGACTTTTTTTCCTGCTAAGGCTCCAAAACCTTTTTAGAAGCTGGGGGGTTGGGAGAGGACCCCTTGGCTCCTTTAGGGGTTGAGCAGAGTTTGGCAGCCACAATCTATTGCCTGCCTTATTCTCTGAAGTTTTTTGGTGTCGCTATGGATCAGATTCAGCCAATGGTGACCTGCCCGCCCCCTCCCCTCCCGTCATCACAGACTGGAGCTTGCTAATGCCCCTGAGTAAGCGTCATGCATCAATGCAAGGTATCGCTCCACTGAATTTGGGGAGAGCTGTGGCAAGTCACAGGCACTTGAATTTGTCGGTAATGCTTCAACCATCATTTGTTTGTTAGACATTGTGCGTGATACTGTAATTCGGGGTTTGACACCAGTAGCAAGATTGCTGTATGGGCTTGCTTTCTTTCCCTGGTGTCTTGTTCCCAGTTTTTACTGCTGTGCAACTCAGACATGCAATATATACCAGATGCAGAGGGCTGAAATTAGTCACTCCTCGATCCCTAACCATAAACAGTATGTACTTTTCTGGTGTCAGATGGATGAGCGGGTGCCGCATGTGGTGTTCAAAGGAAGCAAAGTCCTGCAGTCCCGCACACGTGGTCTATTCTGAAGAAACCTAGGCAATCCACAAAACGATTCACTATGTGGCCAACTTGATAGCCGAGCTATTCAAGATGTTTTTTTAGTGGTTTAAGAATGTCTGATGCTAGGCAGTGTAGTCTTACCCGAGGGGCAGTCACAGTCCTTCGGTCTTCTTCCGCAGCCTCTTTGCTGAATTCGTCAAAACCGTCAAACAGCTCACTTGGCTGTGAGCATGCATGCATGTGCGCGAGGACCAGCTATTTATGCTCCTTCCTGGTTGCAAATAGGTGGCCACAGGGATGCCTGCAGGATCTCCTTGCTCTCTGTTAGTTGGCACCGCCAGACCGCTCACTTGGCTCAATCGTGGCAGTTACTCAAACGGACTCAGCAGACCCAGGAGTGGCACGAACGGGCACAAGAATCGTAACGTTCTGGCCAGGTGGAGGGCAATGGAGCGGTGGTTCTCAGTCACAATATCCTGAGTGCTGCCAAGGAGGTCAGCAGCAAGGAAGAGGAGTGTTTCAAGGAGGAAGGGGGCAGAGGTGGATTTGGGAGAATGGGGCAGAGAGGGGGAGTGGAACCAGTCCAGGGTTGGGGATGCAGAAAAAATTGGACATTTTGTCAGGGAATGCAGAAGCAGGATAGGGGCGGGATACAATCCATACTACAGACCCACGTTCCCCAAACTACAGCAGCAACCCTTTCCGGCACCCATGCCCACTTCAATACCATATGAGATACACCAAGCATATACACAGTTGCAACCATGACCCCCTCAGGCAGAGTTGTCTGCCCAGCCCAGCATCCAAATGCAAGCTGTGCCAGTAGCCCACTCATAAGGCATCCAAATGTGCGGTAGTAATGCCGTTCCTAATGGAACAGTGATGCAATATGAAGCAGTAAGTGTCATTTGAGGCAACCCTTTCATGTTCCCAGGTATGAATACATATCTTGATTAGGACAGCTCTTGCATGCCCAGTACTGTCCATGACTACCCACCCAGACGAAGAACCCTTGGTGGGCACTAAGATAGGAAATAAACCAGTCATCTTTATGGTCGACACAGGTGCCACTAAATAATACATTAGTGAAGGAAACTTCCCTTTATCAGGTGCAACTATCAACACGCAACACGTCTCTGGGGCTGTGGCAATGGTTGCTTTCACAGAAGACATATCCATCAATATAGGAGGCAAAGTGGTGCGTTCACCTTTATTATATACAGAAACGTCCCCAGTAAATTTGTTAGGGCGAGACATCTTGCGTAAACTTAATATGACCATTTCCTTTAAAGATCGTGGAATAGTATGTGCTTCCCCAGAAATGTGTGCTGCGAGAGCCATGATGATAATACATGCCATAGGAGTGGAGTTGGTGGTTTGCGGTATTCGTATTCACCCTCATATGTTTATGTATTTATGGGATCACAGTTTTACTCAATGCAGTGCCCCAGGTCAGAAAAGTGTGTTGGCAGATACAATCTAATTTTATTTTTAGACATGTTGTGACCCCATAGCTTGTGGCAGAGACAATCATTTCACTGGACTTGGAAGGATTGGTGGTGTCAGAGAAGAGGGTTGTGGTGATTGGGACTGATTCAGACAGAGATGAGTGTCGCACTGTATTGTACATTGATCCAACGGTACCCTTGAAAGAAGTAACAGATGCAGAATTGTTTGAGGAAAGGGTTGATGATGGAGAAATATTGTTGGCTGTTCGCATACTCTCTGACATAATGGTGCAATACCACAGTGCACAGTGTTCCATGATGGCCTTTGTAAGAGCACTCCCTTACACTCACAATAACCTAGCACAGGTCTCCTAGAGGTTATGGGCAACCAGGGCCCACAATGTAGGTCTCTTACAGGGAGTGACGCCCATTCAAATCACACTCAAACAAGATGCAGTGTTGCCCTGAGTAAGACAATACCCCCTGTCCAAAGAAACAGAGGAGGGGATAAGAGACACAATTTCTGCCCTGCTAAACCAAGGGCTTATTGTGTCCTTCAGCTCTCCATACAGCTCAGCTTTATGCCTGATAAACAAAGCAAAGAAGTCAAGTTGGAGAATGATACAAGATTTCTGCCTCTTGAATGACATTGTACAGGCAGAATTTCCTGGAGTTCCTAACCCTGCAACGCTTTTTTGCAGTATCCCAAAGCAAGCAACACATTTCACTGTTGCAGACCTAAAAAATGACTTCTTTTCCATACCCCTAAACCCAGAGTCTTAATATCCCACTGTGTTTACACATGGGGGAAAGCAGTATGAGCACACAGGATTACCACGGGGATATTGTGAATACCCTAGTATCTTTAACTGAATATTACACGGAGATTTGGGAAACATCCAGGTACCCAGCACTATGTGGATGACTTGCTAGTATGCAGTGATAATGAACAACAGTGCTGAAGGAATTCTGTCATGCTGTTACAGCTGTTAGCACATAAAGGGTACAAAATAGATAAGGCTAAGTTACAATACTGCCTCCAGGAAGTTCTTTACTTGGGCCAATGGATATCCGTCCATGGAAATAAAATAACTCCAGAACTGCGTCAGTGTGCGGTGCTCTCTAGCCAAAAACTGTCAAAGAGATGCAAAAGATCCTCGGGCTGTGTAATTACTACAGAGCATAGATTCTAGATTATGCTGCATACACTAGGCCTTGTTGCAAGGCCTTAAAGAAGCACAAAAGAAAGATAATAAGATAACATGGACAGATGCTCACGAGATAAAAATAAAATGGTAAGAAGTTATTTTCACTGCCCCAGTGTTAGCAACCCCTAACTACACTCGAGAGTTTTACTTGTTTTCCCATTCCAATGGCCAGATGAGTACTCACTCGAAAGAGCATTATGGGCCACAAGCCATTGGTGTATTGCAGTGGAGTGCTGGACTCAGTAATGTTGGGGCAGTTCCTTTGCAAACAGGCACTTGCCGCTGCTGCATTCGCAATAGAAAAAAGCTCTACAGTCACCATGGCCGTTTCCGTAACATTGTATGTGGAGCATGCAGTATTTGCTGTTCTAGAACAATCCGAATCAACATTATCCAGACAGATGGCATCCGCATATGAGGTTATTTTATCCAGCCCAAACATTTACATAGTGCGGTGAAAGACAGCAAACTCTGCCACTTTCCTGACTGAAGTATGTACCAAGGAAGTTTGCGCTAAGCATGACTGTGTGACATTTGAGGGGGAGGAGGAAGACATACCAAAAACAAAAGATAGCCCACTTGAGTGGGGCAATACTTTTTGTTGATGGTTTAGCGACCATTGACCAGGGGACAGGCCTGCGACAAACGAGTGCAGCAGTTGTCCGTCTAGTGGATGGTGAGTACAAAGTACTGGTACAAAAAAATGCTGCCCATGCATTATTCAGGCCAGGCAGCAGAGCTCATAGTGCTTATTGAAGTACTTCTAGCCTCTCAGGGGTGCTGGGTGATCATTTACTCTGATTCAGCCTATGTTACTACAATGGTGCATTGGGGCCTCGCAAGATAGAAAATGAGAGGTTATAGGAGGGCTGACGGGTCCTTAGTTCAGCATGCAGCATTGTTGGATAAACTGATTGAAGCACTTTCCCAGCCCTGGTTAAATGCACCGCCCATACCAGTGACACAGACAAAGTTTCAGACAAAGTTTCACTCAGCAATGCCGCTGTGGGATCCAAACAAGAAGCTTATCTCCCACTGCCCAGTAATAGCACGGGACGAGAGCAGGTTCCGATACCATACACTCCACTTCCAATAGCACACATTATTGAATTGCAAGGACAAGCCCCACAGGAGGAGAAGTAATTATGGCAGCACAGAGGGTGTGCACAATCCTCCACATATGGATTATGGTGGCAAGAAAGCACAGTAAAGTTGTCATGCCGCACAAACTGTTGCTGGTCACCTTTGACCAGTTGCACCATCCATCTCATTTGTCTTAAACAACATATCACTTCAGATATACAGGAGGACAGGTCTCCAATCTGCAGGAAGTCCAAAATGGTGATAAATTGCATCACATGTCAAACCTACAGAACTGGTCACACCCTAAGAATGATACGAGGTGCACTACCCCACCCTACTGGCCCTTTTTGGGAGCTCCATGTAGATTATGCTGATATGGGAGAGTGGTGTAATAGATGTAGGTACATGATTGTCATAGTATGTCCCTTCTCCCGGTGGGTTGAGGCAAATCCTTGTGCATATCCAGTAAGAGTGATATTTCCTCGCTGGGGTGTTTGTGATTTGTTGCAGTCAGACAATGGCACCCATTTCTTTAGTGAACTCTTTAAAGAAGTTATTGCATTATTGGGCATCAAGCTTCGGACATGCACACTTAACCACCCTCAGGCAAACAGGCTTGTGGAGAGGATCAATGGATTGTTGAAGGCTACATCATCTAAGTTGTGTGCCACCCTTCAGAGAAATTGGATGCACTGTCTTCCCCTTGCTCTATTCAGTTTGCACACGCCGCCCTGTAAGGATCATCATTTATAGCCACATGAGGTGGTAACAGGCTGGCGGATGCATACACTTCTATCACCTGTATGGAAGGCCTCTGATGCTCACAGGGCAGCGTCCATTCTCAGGGAGGAATTTAAGGATTCTTTGACGGTTTTGACTAGAACCATCAAATGTATTTTTCAACAAATGGCACCACAGTGATCTGAAGAAACAACAAGCACTGAATCTGCTTTGAAGAAATCACAGCCTCTTCAAATGTTTCCTGGTGATCTTCTTTATTTATGTATGTATATGTATGTATGCATGTATTTATTTATTTATTTATTTATCTATCTATCTAGCTATTACATTTGTTGATAGCACCCAGACCCGGAAGTATCACAGTGCTAGGTTACATTGGTTGGAAAAAGACAGTTGAAGTAGAACAGTTGCTTAGATACATTATACATTGGTAAGAATTAGACAATTGAAAATAGAACAATCTCTGTGTTAAATAATTAGCACGGTTTCAGCCGTAATGGTAAGTAGGATACAGTTAGGCGCATCTTTTTAACAGAATGGTTTTGATTTTTTTTTACAAAAGATCAGGTAAGAAGGCTCATCTTTGATAGATGGAGTGAGAGCATTCCAAAGAGTGGGAGCATTAAATGTGAAGCTGGCTCATCCTGCTCTTTGTCTGGTGAATCTTGGCCGCGTAATAAGGAATGAGAAAGAGAGGGATCTCATGCTGCGGGATTGTGTTTTTTGGAGATGCATGCAGTGAGAAATGCGGCTGCAGGATTGTGGATGAAGCAGTGAGTGATTGAGAGGATTTTAAACTCAATACATGCCTTGATGGGTAGCCATTGAGCTTCACGTTTAACTAGAGAGATGTGGTCAGATCAGTTTAGGCCCCAGGCAGCTCAAAGGGCAATATTTTTGAACAATTGTAATTTAGTTAGATTTTTGGTGGAAGTTTAAGCAAGTATGGCGTTGCAATAATCCAATTTGCTGCCGATAATGGCCCTCACCGGAGTAAGGCAGCTGTTCGGGAAAAGGAATTTTCTGGAGCAGATGGTAAGTTTAGTGGAGTTGGCAGCGGAGGAGGCAAAATCTTTTACGTGTTTGAACATGGTAAGTCAAGAGACTAGGTGGACTCTCAGGGTTTTCACAGAGCTGGACATGTCGGTGATGTTTCCATCAATGGAGAAGGTGGAGAAGGCAGGGTCTAAGTGTTTGAGATGGTGTGGGGAGTATATGATGAGGAGCTCTGTCTTGTCATCATTCGGGCATAGGTGGTGGGTAGCAATCTAGGCCTTAATGATGCTGTAAATCCGGTTGATGTTGGCTGAGTCAAGGCAATGATTACCGGAGAGCTTGAGGAGAATGTGCGTGTTGTCAGCAAAGTTGGTGTAGGGGATTTCAATGCTGCCAATGGGTCGAAGTGTGGCTTAGTATACATATTATACAGCGTGGGAGATAGGCATGATCCTTGAGTGACCCCGTAGGGAATGGTGGTAGGGTCTGCCGCTTCTAAACCAGCGAAGATCCTGGAGGATTGTTCACTCAGAAAAGAGTTAATCCAGTCTGTTGCTTCATTGGAAAGGTTGAAGGTGGAGGAGAGGTGGTGACACAGGATATCGTTGTCAACAAGGTCAAAGGACACAGAGAGGTCTAGTAGGAGGAGAATGAGCTTGAATGCATTCCGAATGGTGTTAAGCTGAATCTTGAGGTCAAGGAGAGCAGACTCTGTGCTATGTCTTGGTCTTAAGTCAGATTGGAATGTGCCCAGAAGGTTAGGGGCTCCAATGTAGGTTTGCAGTTGTGTGTAGGCTGTGCGGTCCAGTATTTTAAGTAGGTATGGTATCGTCATGATGGGCCGGTAGTTTGTAGGTAGGGTAGGATCGAGCAATGTTTTTTTGAGGAGGGGGATGACCCACACTTCTTTCATGGATTTTGACACCATATTGGTTTAGAAAGAGGCGTTGATACATTTTTCAATGATAGGCGCAAGGATTTCTCCAAACATTTTGATTATATGGGATGGGCAGAGGTCTCCTTTTTTTTGTTGATTGATGGTAGAGATTCTTCAATTGGAGAAACAGGGGAGAAGTGGAAAGGAGGCAAGGACAGTACAGGGTGAGTACAGGGTGAGCCAGTGGGCCTGTGGCGGGCACAGCATTGCAAGGAAGCAAGGATTTCTTTAGGATAAATTTCTCTCTGAGGTTATTGGTCTTGTTGGTGAGTGCACACTGGGCCAGGGAGCACCAGGCTTCATCTTTAGAAAAGCTTTCTATGGGCAGCGCTGGGGAATCAAGTTCTTTGAAGCTTTTAAAAAGTTCTCGAGTATTAGTGCTGCCTTTATTGATTCCGGTGTTGTAAATGCTGTTTTTGGTGGTAATGATGGCAGTTTTATAGGATTTGGCAGTTGTCAGAAAGGCCTCCCTATGGGGAGTGGATGGATTTTTTCTCCATAAGTGTTCTTAGGCACGTTTCAGTTTATGGAGGGTGATTTGTTCCTCTGTAAACCAGTTGTGGTTGTTGGGTGTCTTTTGTGTTGCCATTTTGAAAGGTGAATGCAGGTCTAGGGTGTTGAGGATGGAGAAGTTGTAATAGCAACTCCACCTCCTATGTTGGATAGTCTGTCTGAGCTAAGAATAGAGCAGCCATCTGGTATGGCGAGGGACATTGAGGGTCCTGCTGTGTCATGTAACCATGTTTCATTAATTGCGGGGAGATCGGGATTGTGCTCTAGTATGAGATTGTGTATGTCAGGGGCATGAGCACACAGTGAGCGAGCGTTGATAAGGGTGTAGGTGAGGTGATCGGGATTGAGAAGCGTTTAAGTGTGAAGGCTGTCTGGTCTGTGTGTGAGGCTGGATGGTAGAGGCGGGTGAGGTGGGACCATCTGCTCAGGGAGTAGAAGTATTTCTCTGGGGCATCGTGATGAGCAGGTGTTTAGGGGTGTGGGTCCAGGATTGTAGCCATAATAGTCTAGCTAGCCCTGTAGAAGCTAGGGAGCAAGTTCTCAGTTGGTTGGTGACCAATCTAGAGGTCAGAGGTGTGGTGGCTTTGGTGTTATGGGGGAGTAATCTGGGGGGTGGTGGGGGTGGAGGTAGGCAGTGGATAGCTTCAGGATGAATGTGATACCTGACAGGGCTGACAGCAAGGGAGCCAGCAGGGATAGTAAGGGAGACAATTGGGGAGCCTATGGAGGTGAGGGCTGAGCCGAAGGACAGGGCGCTGGGCAAGGTCCTGAGCCAAGGGACTACAAGGGTAGAGGGCATGTTCTCTGAGCATTTTGAGGGTGGTGCAGGGGAGCTTGGGTCAAGGCTAGGCTCACTATAGATGAGCGTGGGTGCATCATGGGCTGGTCGGTTTACCGGTCAGTTCTGGTAGTGCAGTTAGTCCAGGTAGGTAGAGGGAACAAGTATGGCTTGGCAGGCAGCAGGGCAGTGTTTCAGGGACGGTCCCCGGACCTAGAACTCTTGTGCTACTAGCAACAGGAGTGGTGCGGGCTGGCAGAGCTCACACATGATGGACAACAAGAGTGGAACAGTCAGGCAGAGGGTATAGGTGTCTGGCATCTCCCCCCATTAACCTGGCATGACAAGCACTGCATGTGGGGTTCAGGGCATGTGTATGGGGGCATAGCAGTGGGGGTGGACCATGTTTTGGGGGTGGTCTCCAGTTCATACAGGGAATCAGGTGCATAAGTCCCATGTGCAGGGGTTAAGTGTGGTGCACAGCGCTCAGCAGGGGCAGGCCCCATTCACGTGGCATTAGGCACTGGCACTAGCGTGGGATAGTCTAGTAGGGGAGGCAGCTTTATTTGGACGGTGTGCAAGATTAGAAGGCGGGCATCCATATCAGCAGGGGAAGGCCCCATTTACATAGCATTAGGCGCAGGCAACATAAACATATCATTGGGTGCAGGCATCATAAACAGCATTAGACATAGGCATGGCGGCATGGCAATGGGGCGCAGGCAACATAAACATATCATTGGGCGCAGGCATCAACAACATAGCATCATGCGTAGGCATGGTGGCATGGCAATGGGGCGCAAGCAACATAAACATATCATTGGGCTTAGTGCATAGGCAAGGCAGTAAGTAGTGTGGATAGCACATAATGAGCAGGTTGTTCGTGGGCGAGCTAGTTAATGGGGTTGTTAATGACACACAGGAGATTGGTGACAGCAGAGCTAATGGAAGAGAAGGTCGTAATGCCTTTGGGATGAGGGTTAGTGCCATGAATGTCGGCACTGCAGGCACTTTCAAGTGTGCTCGCGTTGATAATTGCAGTGTAGTTAGAGGAAGCCTATGGGGTGGGGTGGGCAACAGTGCGGGCGGTGTAAGCTTGTAGCAGAAAGAATTATGCTGCGAAGGTGTGCAGTTCATTGGCACACAAATCAAGGGAATGCGAGGCTGTCGAGAGGGATCTGGTGCAGTAGCAGGGTGTGTAATAGATGCCTTTGGAAGCAGAGCCAATATAGGTTTGAGCGAAGGGTGAAGGTTTGCACAATCAGGCATATTAGAGAGTGACTTACCAAGGTCGGGGTCACCTACCTATGCAGCCACATAGAGGATGAATTACTGAACAGACAGGCAAGGGTTTGTTCCCAGGCATCCAGCCCCTGACAGGCCTCTGACAGGAATCAGCCTTGCTTATGGGCCTTCCTGAGCTGGGCATGCTGGCTTATGTTCCTGGAAGCATATAGGTTGTTGCTGGGCCAATCGTAGTGGGGCTGAGGCAGGAGCAGTGCAGAGGAACTCAGGGAAGGCTCTCCAGAGCACATGATGGTGGCCATCTTGGAAAAAGTATATTCAACTTGATTTTCAATGGAAGCAGCACAAGTGGGAGCTTCGTCTTGTGTTTGTTAGGAACTCCGTCTGCAGGTGGAGTGAACATAGGTACAACTTATCTTATCTTAATAGCATTTGTAAAGCACAACATAAGCCATAAGGCATCTTGGCGCTAAGGCTAGCAAGGTAAGATCAGACCCAAAGAAGACCCACAAGATTAAAAAAGGAAAGTTTTCGAGGCCCGACGAAATAGCAAATGGGCCTCGATATTGCGCAAGGCAAAGGAAGAGAGTTCCACGCTTTAGCAGCTGTTACAGAAAAGGCGCAGCTGCCTAGGCGGGCAAACCTAGCCCTGTGGGGCTAAATAGTCCTCAAGGCCTGGGAGCGAAGTGGCCTAACAGGTTTACAAAAACAGAACTTTGCCTGAAGAAACTCAGCGCCCAAACGATGAAGGGCCTTGTGGACCAGGCACAGAGACTTTAACCTGATCTGTTGCTCAACTGGGAGCCAATGAAGTTGATACAAAAATGGAGACATGTGGGCTCAAAAAGGAGGGCGAAGAACAGCCCTAGCTGTCGAGTCCTGCAGTAGCTGGAGGCGATGAAGCAGATGCTTAGGGATGGCCAGATAGAGAGCATTGCAATAGTCAATGTTGCTAGTGACTAATGAAGAGACCACTGGAGCATGGAACTTCTGAGGAATGAAAGACAGCACGTTCCGAAGGGTCCAAAGTTTAAAATGGGCTTTCTGACAGACGGATGAGGTTTGATCAGTCATAGATAGCGAAGCCGAAACATTTTACCCCAAGGTCTTTAACAGAAGACACTGGAAGAGGAAATAAGCCAAGACTCTCTGGCCAACACTCTGGGGTCCAAAAACAGTGAAGGTGATGGAGCCCCAACCACCAACACCTCCGTTTTTTCACCATTGAGCTTCAACCAATTAGAGGCCATCCAGTCACCAATGAACTGAAGACAGTTTCGCAAACGCGCCGCAGTTTCATGTTGACTAAGATACAAATGAACAATTAACTGTGTCTCGCTGGCATAAGAATAACATAAAAAGCCAAAGGCATGGATGATACACAGCAGTGGTTGGATATAAAGATTAAACAGAGTGGGAGACAGTGAAGAACCCTGGGGAGCACCACAAAGCAGAGAGAACAACTGAGAGCAGAAAGGAGGGAGAGAACCAGAACAGTTGAGAGCATCCTGTAAGAAAAAAAGTAAACCAGGCTAACACTTGGCCAGAAATATCCGCCGAGGTGAGCCTGGTGATCAGGGTAGGGTGACCAATGGTATCGAAAGCCGCTGAGAGATCTAACAGAATCATGGCCCCTACTCGACCCTGATTAACCAGACGAGTCAGATCATCCATAACAGAAACCAGAGCTGACTCAGTGCCCCGACCCGGGCAGAAGCCTGTTTGGAAAGGATCCAAAGAGCAAGAGGATTCTAGAAAGGCACTAAGAAGAGGGGACACCAGAGATCAAGTAATAGTAATTTCATGAGACAGGGTAATATAGAGATAGGCTGAAAATTGGACAGAATTGCAGGATCAAGGCCAGGCTTTTAAGCAGTAGGATGACAAACGCATGCTTAAGATCATCAGGTATGGTCCCAGAGTGGAGAGAGTCATTGACTGCCTCAGTGAGTCGAGGAATGATGTCATTGGAAATAAGTTTTAATACAGAAAGACGAATGGCATCATTAGGAGAGGCTGACTTGAGCCTGTTAAGGTAGCAACAGAACTAGCTAGGCAGGAGGATGGAACATGCAGGACTTCAGGAAAGCAAGAGGAGTCAATCCCTTTGCGAATATTAACTGTCTTTTCATCGAAAAATTGAGAGAGAGAATTGCAGAGTTCCTGAGACAGGGGAACAGCAGGCTTTTACTTGGTAGGTGCAGTTATCGATTGAACTGCAGCAAAGAAAGATCTGGGCTGATTAATGGCCTGTTCAATCCTACAGCTGAAGTATGATAGTTTTGCAACTCTAATGGCTTTATGATACTCGAGAGTAATCCGTCGAAGGGAAATACGGTCATCTTGCGAATAGGCTAAACGCCCTTTCCTTTCAGCCTGTCTACGACGCAATCTCAAGTCTTTAAGCTCCACAGTGTACCAGGGCTCAGATTGATGAGTCTTAACATGACATCGCTTATAGGGCGCACGAGCATCAGCCGACTATATAAACGGCTGAGACATAGACATCAGAGTACACTGAGGAGCAAGACTACAGGCCTTTCAACTGGCCTTTCACCATTGTGTATGCCCCTCCGTTTGTGGTGAAGGTCTGGGAGATGCAATATTGGGTACACCTATCTGATGTCCAAAGGGTTCTGGATACCGCAACCCCCCACTAACAAGCCTGACAGTAGTGCACGAGTAGTATTTACAAAGAATGAGCATACATTGGCAGAGAAATTCATCGGATGTACATATGTATATGAGCTACATGCAGAGTTTTACAAATTATCTAGTTTAGCTGAATGCACTGTTGATTTACTTTATGCACACACTTATTTTTATTGCTTTGGACACGTTATTCCTCCTTGCTTTATAATCTAATAATACAATTACAATTACTTATCAATGTGCCTATTACTAATGTACGATATGAATGTAAACAGAGAGATGATGATACTATGTTTTTTTCTGCAAATATGTGGGTTATACATTTCAGATTGAAAATATTTGGTATTTTTATGTTTGGCATCGGACTATACTTAGTATGTAATTTGATATGTTTGGAACATATAAAAGGGTGGGATATCCGAGGGAGGTGTACTATGGGCGGGTGTACATATTAGATTGGGGACAATAGCACAACACTGGGAATATACACTAATACACCAATAAACGGGAATGTGATGCCACGCAAAATGAATATCAGATGCATAGTTATATGTGCCATATGCAAGATAATTAACATGTTTTAGAAGTCAGCCTTCAGTTACAAAGTATGATGAATACAGGTGATTAGGTTTTGACATGATAGAGGACGTGCACCACCCAGAGATGTGTAACAGTTGGTATGCGGACATGAGCTCAGTGGGGAAACAGAGGGTAATTTGGAGTTGTTATATTTGCTCCTTAATACCACACGCGTTGGGAGCCCCCAAGGTACTAATACTGCAAGAGATTTCGCTCTTGGGTGCTCAATGTCTTTCCATCTAGCACAATGTAGGTTGAAAAGCATATTCCAAATGCACAGTAAACACCTTGTGATGATGGATCCAGAGGAACAGCCGTGTGCTCGCAATGCCAAAAGCCCACAGTGCTTACAAAGACCATGCATGCAGTTGGAAGGAGTGAAATTTGTGGCCAATCGGTGGGAAGAGACTGTGATGAGCTGTATGGCAGGAGGACTCAAAGGACATAGAAAATAAGTGATTCAGAGGGTAAACAAAGCATGTCAAGAGTACTAGGGGAAGCATGTGGCAAAGCTAACATGGATTGAAGCAAAGGAAAAGCCCTTGAAGGTGCAGAACCAAGAAGAATATCAATTGTGCTTCTATAATGCAGGAGATATCCCAGTGGGTACCAATGACAAGTGTAATGTGACAATAAACATTCCAGACCTCGAGAAAGGAAGAGCAGGAGTGATGGATATGTATTCGGTCTGTGGCCAGCAGGCGTTCCTGCACCTCCCACCTTCATGGCGGGGGACATATGCTCGCTATCCCCGCTACACTTGGCTCTCCTTGTGGTCCCCGAAGCACACCTGACCATGAGATAAGGGAACATGGATACCCCCAAGCCGTTGCCAGGGCGAGCCACCTCTACATCACCACTGCAGCCCCCTGTCTTTTGTATTTTGCCAGGGGAAAGGGAAAACATACTTCTAAAAAGGAAAAAGAGGTGCAACCATCTGCCGAAAAACAGCTCAACTGATTCGAGAAGTCCCCGATCAATATAGACTGTACAATAAAGAAGATACATTTGTTGCTTATCTGCTATTGCCAGGGATACAAACAGTGGGCAATGCTAAATGGCTGAAAATAGTTAGATAGGTACTGAGACAGCTGGCGAATGACATTGAACAAGGATTCAATGCGATTAAGGTTGAACTGAGAGCCATCCGGTTAATGACGTTCAAGAGCTGGTATGTGCTCAATCTGCTCAGAGCCATGGAAGGGGGTGCCTGTAAAAAAAATAGGAGAATCCTGCTGTACTTACGCACCCCAAAACAATTCCACAAATGGGTCTCTTACACAGATAATAGAGGCTGTACTCACCCTTGGAGAACATACGCAGAAGGAAGCAGGGATTCAAAAGAGTGACTAGTTCGATGATCTCTTCTCATAGGCACGTTCGTGGATGGGAGCAGTCGTGAAGATAATGGTGCCAGTGGTGGTGTTCGTGCCAGTGATCTTCTGCACTTGCCATTTGGGACTTTGATGCTGTACTAAAGCATTCCCTAATAGTGTGATGATGATGGTTTCAATTGGGGTAAGCACTGCACCTTGCAGTATAAACGATGGACAGGTACATACCGATGGCCCAAATATGCCCCGCAAGGTGTGAATAGAACTACAAAGTGATCCCCCTGGAACAGTTACCATGGCCCCACCAGATCCCAAAACCTATGAGGAGCACTGGGTTGACTTAGAAAGAGATGGGGGATGTATGTATCTTATTTGCACCCCCGAGCAGTACGCTCAAGCGGGAGAAAGTTTGCGTTCAGTATGCAGAGTGTTGGTGCCCAAGTAAGGAACATAGAGTTATGAGTAGGATGGCAAGTGAGTTTGTTAATATAGAAGTAATGAAAGGGGGAAATGTTCGGGAGCCGGGGCGATTGTCCCAGGCCCCTCAGTGATTTAGAATGAGGAGATTGCAGAAGGAGATGTTGTAGGGGAGCTGGGAGAATGCAGGGGGTGGAGGTCACCCATAGAAGTTGGATTAGAGTGGATCCTTATACTAATATTATGTGTGGAATGAGACTCTATTTTAGAAGTTAGACACCATCTTCAAATCAATGCACAGTGTCATGGCTATGGCAGTACACTTAATCCAGTCCCAAGGGTTAAAAGGGTGTGTGTAAATCTTCTGCTTGCAGCCCTGGCAACCCTGCAGAAGGTTAATTCATTGGAGATAGAGTTCTCCATTGTGTGTTATATCATTAGTGCATGTAACCCAGAAGAAATGGGCCCTGCAAGGCCAAGAGAGGGACAGAGTTGATCTTTGAAGAGTTATCCCATGAGAAGTGGGTGGTGGCTTTAGGCCTTCACCAGTCCTTATCTTTAAGTCATTGCGGCCAGGGACCCCTGAGCCCAGGACACAAGCATTTGAGTGCACTGACCAGCCCAAGACAGCTGGCCATAAGCCTGTACAGTGGCAAATCGATCAGAAAGGTCAGAGAGTGGTGATGGTCTGCCCCACCATCAGTTCATGTGATTTGTGCTGCGAGGTGCCAGGGGAGAAGTTAACAAATTAAGCTGCGGGTGGGAAAGTTGTGGAGGCGCCGGCATGTCTGAGTGGAGCAGGGGTTCACGTAGTTCTGAGAAGTTATCCAATCCTCGAAAGTATCCACCTCGCTCTTGTCCTTGGTACCCGCTGCACTGTAGAGCTATGAAATAATGAATGATGTAACCCCATTTCCAATTAGAGCCTCTGTGCCTTTGTGCCGATTACAGGAGAACAAGATCCCCACATGGAAGGAAATGGACAGGAAGTGCTGGGACTAATCACCTGGCATCCCACATGGAGCAGGCTATATGTGTAAAGAGTCGCACCAACTAGATACATGGATTTGTAACCTATGTGATGCACGTCACTTGTGACGTTGTGTATCTTCAAAACCCATTGCTTATGCTGTTTTTGGCAGAGCGCTCTGTGGCAGCAGAATTATTTGCTGACATGTACATGTATTTTTCTGAGATTAAACCTTGTGTTTTCCTTGCAAGAGGTGTATTAGGCCTTTTTCCCTAGTGGATTGTATTGTTTCTGGTGCGAGCTTTGAGGGGCTACTTTACAATAGTCTATCCTTTAGACCTAAAAAGTGAGGGGAGATATTACAAAACAGGAGAACATGCTGGAAAGATGCAAGCAAAAATAGATTGTCGTGCTCAATGGACACACAAGGGGCCTGCATGAGATTATTGAATAGCTATTACTGCTTTTTAAAGTAGTTCCGTTTTTGGAGTTGAGTAAGGAGTAATACCTTGGCAAGTGTTTACTCCTAATTTCGCCTCACCAGAGACGCAAATATGTTTATGAAATGGCCATTTATGCCCCTTTACGAAGTTGAGAGCCTTAAACTGGCCATTATTTTACTATGAGGTACACTCTTTCCCATGTTATTTTTCTATGGCTCTTTTGCCCCTCTACCTTTCATATATCTATAAAACATGTATACATAACATATTTCGACATGGGTCTGACATTCAATTTAATATAATAAACACAGTTCTTGATGGTAATGCAGGGCCGAGCATTTGGAAATTAAGAGATTAGGGGGATGAAGTGCAGTTACGTCCTGTGGTGTCTTTGGATGTATTGACATTTTGGAGGCATTTTCCGGGGACAACTACTGTCGGCCAGAGTGCATGATATCAGAATGCTGTACTTATATGAGATGGAATAAGTCAGTTTATGGACAGAATAGATGGGACGTGTATAGCTTGACTTCAGGCACCTAGAAAAGGCAAGCATGGACCGCTATCTCAGAGATCTCGTTTACCTTATGCCAAGTGGCTTATGACTTGTCCTGTTGAAGAAAATACAATATGAGGATATTAGCACATACGCAGAATTAGCCATCCCATGAAGAATTTATAATTTCACTTGTTCCTGAATACAGAGAATGTGTCATAAATACCTCAAGAAGTTAAGTGAGCCTGTGAAAAATGTATCACTCAAAGCCAGGCTTTCCTATTTTCCTTATTACCTGGTAAGTAGCACATGCCTTGCTTCTCCTGAAATATTTAGTGGAGCTAGCAGCTGCTTCAAATTAGATGTGTACTGTTCTGATAGTGTATACATTGCTCCCCCACCCCCACACCGACTTCTTTTGAAGGCGTACACATAATGTGTTTACAGGGTAACAAGTAAGAAGATCTACGACCCACAAAACTATATGATTCCATGGCAAAGGCTCAGAATTATAGGGCTAATTATTACATGGAAGAAGGGATCAAAATGTATAGTAACTGTGTGTGTGTGTGTGTGTGTGTGTGTGTGTGTATGTGTGTGCGCGCGTGTGCTGATTCTCAAAAACAAACACAGTGGATGAGATGTTTTAATTTGCATCATTATGCAACGCAGTTTGTTTCTTTTCATAATAAACTGTTGGAATACTACCTGGAGGTCAATTTGGGCTAGACCTGTGGAAAATATTGCATTGTAAAACACATTTGGACAGATACATTTTTTTAAAATTGTTTTTTTTAATTTGTTTATAGTTACATAGTAACTTTTACAAAAAATGTCTTTGTGGTTTAAAAACAGCATAATTAATACAAGTTTTACAAAATTAATTCCATGCAAAATTCATATTTACCACCTACAATTCAGTTTTTACAACACTGTACAGTTAAAAGAAAAAAAGATAAAATTAATTTACCCAAATTCTGGATGTCCCTTATAACATATCTTGATATTTTCCATTTATTAAAAAGTTGCACTAACTGCTTGATTGCTTGCCCTGTAGAATAGGTCATTTACCCTTTATTTAAAGACAACAATAGTTCTTTAAGAACCTGACTACGGCAATCTGTAGTTTGATTCTTTTACCGTGTAACATATCAAGCCACAAAAGATCTAAATCAACACATTCTGTATTTGGTACATACATGCTAAAGTGACTAATACGTTCGTTCCTAAGTCCGTTACATCTGGTCAGTAGATGCTCCAAGGTCTCCAGATTTTCCTTTTGTTTACAAAATCTACAAAAGGAATATCCCTTACTCTGACCACTTCTAATATCTACTATTTGTCCCGTACCTAGCACATTCAAGCAATATCTCATATACTCAGGTCTCCAGGTTTTATCGGGAAATTTTGACAGATATGGTGTATTCCGAGACCATATGGTTATATAAATGAGTCATCTTAACCTCTTGGACAGTTGAATTCCAATCGGAATGAAGCAAGAGTTTTTTTTATTTTCATTGGGTTCGTAATAAGTGTATCTTTATGGATCCCTAGTTTGTCCAGAATTTCATTTGCTTCTTCCAACATGTCCCTGAGGTACTTTGATGTAGGAGTGCAACTCCTAATGCCTCTGCCCATTATATCATATAGAGTAGTATCTTTGCTAATTAACAGCTTCCTGAATAGGGCCATATCGCGCCATTCTATGGTGCTTGTAATCGAATGCAAGCTAAGCTCATATCTTAATGCCACCAAAGGCTCGCATTTTGGCAAGCAACGTACCATCGTTTTTACGATTTTGGATGCATATGCAGTTACTTCCATCCGGCACCATAACGGAGCCAGTTCTGGTCCATGGCACAGTTGAGGCACGATTCTGTTTTTATACAGGCGAATTCAGGGCAATAAAGAGAATTTACTGTATTTTCCATCAACTTTACATAGTTGAGAACCATAGGAGTGATTTTCGATTCCAATAGAGTCCTAAAGTTTGCCTTGTTCTTGTTTCCAAAAACTGGGTAATCTAGATATCTTATTACGTTCCTTGTCGGTAATTTTTCATGATTTAGAAATAGAGTGTTCTTTTTTTGTTTTTTCTTATTTGACAAACAAACAATCGTTGTTTTTGAGTAATTAATTTTTAGTGCATTTTTGATAATGTATTCTTTAATAGCAGTTAAGAGTCGTTGGAGGCCTATGGGAGTGTGATCGTAGAGAGTCACGTCATCTGCATAGGCATTCCACTGGATCTTAGTTCCCTCCACTTTAGGTGAATTTACAACCAATTTTTTAAGACTCTCTCCTATATCGGAGAAGTATAAATTGAATAAAGTTGGAGCATATATGCAGCCCTGCCTAAGTCCATTTTTAACCCTTATTTCTTGGGACAAATTTCCTTCCATACTAAGTCTGATCTTAATTCTAGAGTCCTGGTGCATGTTGTATACAATTGACAATAGAGAATCAGGCATCCCAAGGTGTGTTAATTTTGTCCACAATATTGATCTATCGACTAAATTGAAAGCAGATGTCAAATCAATTGATGCCAGATAGATAGGAAGATTTCCGGGGGCCCATGCCACTCTTTGCATAATATTTATTAAAAGACCTCCTGCATCAGTGCCTACATTCCTTCTAAAGCCAAACTGAAAGGGCGACAGAATGTTACACAGATCCATCCAGTTCCGAATACGCTTTAAAACTAGGCTTGCAAATATTTTGGAGTCAACATACAAAAGGGCTATTGGCCTATAGCTAGTTGGTAAAGCCCTGTCCCCTTTTTTTTGTAAATTGGGACTACGTAAGACGTTCTCCAACTATTTGGAATTAGATGTTTCTTTATGATGTCTTTAAAAAAGAAAAATAGCATTTTGGCCCATAAGTTAGCTTTCTCTTTCATAACCCTGTTGCAGAGCAAATTTGGCCCAGGGGCCCTGGATGGAGAGCTTTTATCGATGATGTATTCAATTTCTTTAACAAAAAAAGGGATTATACCATGTGGCATCTTCAGTCTCTGGTATCGGGACCCATACCACAGTTGGTGGAGGATACAGGCTACTAAAGTGTCCTTCCCACTTCTCCGCATTAACACAAGTTGTCAGAACTTTTGTTTGCGCTTGCCCTCCATTGTTAACCAGTGCCCAGAATCTACGGGTATTTACATCGTACAACGCTCTTAGCATAGCCTCTGCATCTCCCTGAAGGAGCTTTGCGTACATACACCTTAGCTTTGATTTCCATTTATTTTTTATTTCGTGAAGTTCCTGGACTTCCTCCATTGTAGGAGGGCTTGCGCAATGCCTACGAAAACCAGAGACTTCACGATTTCTTCCCTGCTAAGTGTTCTCATTTCTGCAGAGTATGCATGCTTGTGCCCTCCCATACTTTTTACCTTATATTTGATTCCCGCTTTATTCTGATTACAGATTCAATGTAATATTCAAAGGAGTCGTGACAGTACATTTTTTTTTGTTGGGCTTACACATTATTTTCAAAATCTGCCTGGAATAGTACGTTTACTTTCTCGATGTTCGTTTTATGCCAGGAGATTCTGTTCAAATTGGTATTCGTTTCCACTCTTATGTTATAGTATTTATCAACCCCGTCATACGTGTCTACCCACAATGTCATTATTAATATTTTATGATCACTCTCTTTTGTGCCAATCAAAGCAAAATCCCGAGCAAGATTAAAAATGTTGGTACTAACAAAAATATATTCTATAGTGGATGCCCATTTACCATTAGACCATGTTGTTTTATCCTTTGAATCTTCCATTAAATCATTTGCTCCTTGCAGGCCCCAAACTCCCAAGAAGACGGTCCATATGTCCCCCTGTTGACATTTCCGCGAGTCAAATCTTTCACCAGTTTTACGACCAGACGTGTACTCATTTCTACCTTCTTCCAAGCATATTTCAGAATTATAATCCCCACACATGATTATGTGTAATTCCTCATTCATATCCTGATATTCTTGTATTACATTGTCTATGGCATCGATAAATGCTTTTAGATCACCTTCAGGTTGCCAGTATATATTTAAAATTAAGAAGAGTGAGGGTTGCTTCCTGCAACGTATTTTAACGAGGGTGGCTATACATCCTTTACTTATATTAAAAGTGTTAAGGTTTTAAAATCAATATTGTTCTTCAAAGCAATTAAGAGACCCTCCGAAGGTCTCTCCTTTAGCTTTTTCTGTGCTAGTTCCTGAAATACAGTGAAACCATCTAATACTATCGGGGTAACCGCCCACGTTTCATGTATGCATAGGACAGAATAGGTAGAGAGCACCGAGCATGTATCATAAGAGTATAGCAAGGCTCGCGATCCCCTAGAATTCCATGATAGGAAGCTGAGTTTTGCCGTACTCTAGGTCGAATCTTTCATGCCTTGAATTTTGGAGATTGATTCTTGCAGAGTCAATGCAAGCTGCCTTAACTCAGCCATCTCATTTAAATGAGTCTCTACTGTCAAGCTTCTTTCTCCTTCTCGATTTTCTCTCCCTTGCGTCTCACTGGGATATCCTCCCATCTCTCTTCCCTGATTTTTCCCGGAGCCCTGACTGAAATCTATTATGTCGTACCCAAATCGTTGAAGTGCCACTCCTTCCGTAAGTGCCAGTTCATATGTGGCTCTTGAGTAGAACACAATCCTAACACAATCGTATCGTGTAGGGTGTATGTAATCAATGAGCTTAATATCACTTGATGTAATTAGGGAGAGCCGAGGTATCTCATTGAACAGGGAGAGTATCCACCCTCTGTGTAATGAGGAGGGACCTCCAATTGTGAGCATGAAATTTAATATGACACTAGGGTCATCCACAAATTTCGGTTCTCAACATTCTCTTTGATCTTTGATCTTCTGGCCAAGCACTATATAGAGTTTGCTCTTGCTCCTCTATCCTTGAGTTTCTACTAGTTTCCCCCTCCCTATTCTTCCCTCTCTCATTGTCCCTTTTCCCTTCCTTATCACAATTGTACTCTCTGCCTTGTTCATGGCCCTGCTTTATATTCCACATTTCGGCTATCTCCCTAATCCGGTCTTCAAAATCCTCAGGCTCGTTTCTAGATTTATTTACTATTAGCCCCCCGTCCTTACATTCCTCTCACCTTCCTGTGTGTTTATTGGAACCGTCCATTGTTTCTGTACGATCTCTTGTGTATCAGGACCAGCTTCATTCATTTGGGCCCTGTGTCCCTGCTCCTCCTGGTTTTTCTTTTCTTCCACAACTCCTTGCGAGACAAACCTCTGCAGTTGTCTCTCAAAGCCTTTATGAGCAAATGACAATGGTCCAGATGGTGTCATAGATCCCAACGTAGAGGGGTTCTGCAGAATTTTGATAAGAGCCTCTTGTACCAATTTTTTAATATCTTCACTAGGTGTCATTTGCAGCTCACTACTATTTGTATCCTCACTACCCTGCTCTCCCGCTGATTTCGTCTCCTCAGACTGTTTAGAGCTAATAAGATCTTATTGGCTATCTACTGCCTTACAGGGTATTTTGGCTTCTTCTACTTTTTCCACCTTATCGGGGACTCTGTCTGCTATAGGCTTTTGCTTATTTTTTACACCAAAAAATTGCTGAATACTCCTTTCCTCCTTAATAATTTCGACTTCACTTCCGTTCTGTTTCTTTTGTATTTTTTTTTAATCATTTTTTTTATTTGCCTTGGACCCTTTATTTTTAGAATTAGCTTTGCTCATTTTCCCTTTATGATTCATAGCTTCTGATAAGGTATTCGTGGCTTCTCCATATTCCTTACTGTTATTCTCCGATTGGGTACCCACAATAGTGTCCATTTCATTCTTCCTGAATGAATCTTGTTTATCCCGTATTTCCTTCACCTCCAAAGCTATTTTGCTTTCTTCATTTAACTGGGTGAAGTCTAGTTAGCCTCCCTCTACTGATAGGCTACATATATCTTTAATGTTAGAAGAGGTATTTTTCATTTTAGGAGAAGGTTGATTTTTCAATTTTTTAGACTCCATTGCAGTACTCCCCTTCTCACTCTTGACTCTTCTCTTCAGGGCCCTTGCTCTCATTTTCTTTTCTCTGCGTGAAACAACATACACATACGGTATTTCTTCTTCCTGATTCTGATCACCTCTGTTTTCCTGATTTTGTACTTGTATTTGGGCATCCTCCATCACCTTCAGTAATGCTGATGGACTATCCAGCGTTTTTCCTACTTTCTGCACTGTGGTCATTGCTGTATTAATTTCTGTCTTCCCCGCAGCCTCTCGCCTTGTTGCACCACAGTTTTAATTTTATCTTGGTTAATTAGTATCATTCTTTTCAATTCATTTGCATCTTCGCAAATTATTTTCCCATTACATTAATTCTCGCAAGGTTCTTTTTCTGTTTGGGAGCCTTTATTAAGCATTATCTTATTACTCTTAGAGGAGTCTATAGACGTTTCTTTTTTACTCATATTTAAGGCATGTATAAATCCCTCCTGTATCTCGCCATGAGTCCTTTTGTGTCCCTTATCCAGGAGGTTGAGTATCCTGGTTAGGACCGGAAAAGACTAAATTTCTGACATGATTTCACCCCCTTCTAGTTCCTTGCTGGGCTGGGTATACATCAGTTCCTCAGTCTCTTGACTCCTAGGGAGAACAGAGTTGGTCGGGCTAGAACATTTGTTTGGAGTTGACTTGCCATTGCCCATTTCCCCACCTCTAAAAATAGCCATCGTTTCACCCATTTTGTTCTCATAGTGGTCATGTTTTTTTGGAATCTCGTACTCCTCCATTATTCCAATAGTGGATTTGTGTAGATGTACATTTTCAAGTCCACCTCCCCGAGCCCTCGCAGGGGTGGAAGGGCCAGTAGAAAGCCTGACCCTTATGTCTAACTCTGCACTTACTGCTGGGGCCAGGAGGGACGTGTCCGGCTGAGGTGTGGAGGGCAGGGAATCATCCATATTTAGTACCAAAGGTCTTACCGGTATTTCTTGCATGCTTAAAAAATCTTTCTGCGCTGTCTGATCTGTCTTCTTGAATGATTCCATTTGTGCCATTATCCTATCACTAACTACATTTGTCAGTGGCGGAAAGTCTATACCACTTAGTTCCCATTTTTCCATCTCAACCACCCCCAGAGCATCCCTAGTATCTTCATCATTCATTTTAGTAGGGAGGGGACTTATCACTAAGGGATTTATTGTCTGTGTAAATACAAAAGACCCACTTGCAAAGATTGTGTTTTGCCTCGTCAATTTGCTCTTGTGGTTTGCTTCTCCACTTTTTTATGGGCCCCACACTGCGTTGGTATTGTGCCACTCCTTAGGGTTCCCACCATACTCCCCGGACAGAAACATCCTCTCCCGGGGGCAGTTTATTTTTTTTATTTTTTGTACAATTTTTACCTTCCCGCCGTTTTCTTTTAGCCCAAATGAGTTTGCTTACTTCTTTGTACAGAAGCTGGATTTAATGGACGTATGATGGACATGTAACACAGCCCTTACTGTCGGAAATCACTATCAAAGTGCACGTCGTTTTGCTACTGTAGCAACATATTCACCACAGGACATGGGACTTTTTTGCCGCCTGCTAATATGCGGCGAAGTGAACAAGCCCTTCAACAGAGCCCGAGATACAAAATGGTATTTCAATCGCGATACCTCTCGTTCTACCTCTATGACGAAGATCAATTACAACCTCTCTCACCTCTCTCACTCGATGCTCGTAATTACACGAACATCATTTCGTGACATTTCGTGGCCCTGAGCCCCGGACCCCCAGGACAAACAGGCAAAACAGGCACTTCCGGGCACTTCTCGGTGCGCGCGCGCTGGTGCGCGCGGCAGTGCCTATTTGTCAACGTTTCTGGGTTGGTGGGCGGGGCTTGTTTCTAAAAGAGATATATATAACTATTTAAGGAACTTAATGTATACTTGAGAAGAATATATGCATATTCAGGTATTCAGGTATTAAATGCCTCACCCTTAACAACAGAAAAAGCTTAAATCAGTCCATGAAAGTTCACATGAAAGTCCACAGAAATACGGTGATCACAAGTACGGCAGGCACAGCAGGCTATCCCCAGGCGAAACAGGCACTTCCGGGCACTTCTCGGTGTGCGCGCAATGGTGCGCGCGGCAGTGCCTATTTGTCAACGTTTCCGGGTTGGTGGGCGGGGCTTGTTTCCTTAACAACAGAAAAAGCTTAAATCAGTCCATGAAAGTCCACATGAAAGTCCACAGAAACACGGTGATCACAAGTACGGCAGGCACAGCAGGCTCTCCTATGCTTACAATATCACCCAACTTGTGTTATTACTCATTTATTAACCTAAGAAGGATGAAAGGCTTTTTGAAAAAAAGAAAATTGAAAAAAATATATATTTTTTTCAAATTTCCTTTCCCCAAACCGGCACAGGCATGGCCAGAAACTGACCTCCACCCACTCTCCAGGGCCGAGGGGCCAATCCGACCCTGTAAGTGTACAATGGCATACTTTTGGTTTGGAAAACATTACGTTCTAAGGATAAATTAGGGCTGAATGTGGCTGACCCTGGACGATTCCAGATAAATAATCTCTACCAGAAGAATGTAGCTCCACAAATTAACTTTGATTAGCACCTGCATCTGCCACCTCCATTACCACACATTTTCTTTTCTCAAAAATATATATTTTTTTCAGAAAATTGCCTTTTGACCCTGTGAGGACCTCTCACGTGAGATCTTGCTGGGCCGCGAGATCTCGCGAGATTATGCGTGGGAAGCGCGCAAGGAGCCTGGGAACCATCAGAGTCGGAGCGAGGCACCAGGAAGGCAGTCAGGCCTCAGCACTCCTCTCGAAAGAGGGAATCAGCCCTCCCTCTGAAGTCTGCTCTTCCAGTAGAGCTCTAGCAGCCAGGGGATGTAAATACCATCCAACAATTAATTATGCAGTGAAGTCAACTGTACAGGGTTAACATAACCTAACTGTGAGTAATACCCCCCTCCTCTGGACAAACTCCCCCCAAACCTGTTATTTCAAGGTGTCTCAATAAACACTTCCACCTCACTCCAAGTGTCGTGTATTTATTGGGGGCCACTAGAAGCTCTGTCCTCCTTGATCCCAGACGTGCCTTCCTCCAACTTTCTTTCAAAAAGGAGGGAAGAGGTGTTGTTATCATGGAAGGGCGAAGTGGAAACAAAGGAAAACACATGGGGAAAGTGGTGGGGTTTTTTCAGTGTCTTTTCATTGCATTAGGACTTAGAGGAATCTGTTGCTACCCGCTCATGATACTGGAATAAACAGTCGACTGCATGGCTGTACACTCCTGTAATGATGCTATCACTGCTTGTTAAACATTTTCAGTCCTGTTCAGCAGTTTGTAGTGCCTCTCTGAAAGTCACAGAGGAGGCAGACTGTCTGGTCCATCCTATATTGTAATAGAGAAGGACCCTGTACAGCTCTACTTCCAGCCTCTGCCTTAAACGGTCCCTAAGGGAATTTTGGTCCCCCCTTAAATTCTAGACCCTCATCATCAGGGCCTAGTAGGCAAAAAGGAGGAGCCGAAAGGGAGGGGTATAACAGGGGGAAGCTACAATATAACAACAGTGGGATAATATACCTTTAACTCCGGCTCCTGGCTGTTACTGACTGCAGACAGTTATTTATCCCCTAGATATTTGCCTATGGATTGATAAACCATTCGTTTGCACGCTTGTTTTGCCGGCCTCTGGTCAAATCTCTGACTTCTAATGCTAATTTATTCCAATAGAGCCATTATTTTTCTAATTTGTTGATACCTCAGAATAGGAATTGATGTGTTGTTCACAGATCACAGGAGTGCTGATGCATTTGTGGTGCAGTGTGCTAAATAAAGGTCAGGCAGAGCAGGATCCCAATTAAGAGGTTGGTGTAAAATTGAAAAGTGATGCTCCAAGAAGTAACAACACGTTTCCAAAAAGAACCACCTTCTATCAAAGAAATAATATAACAGCCTGACATAAAGGCCTCCACTCTTCCATGTGCCTGCTTAGGGTCTGACAACGGCCCTAGTAAGTGTCAGTAAAGCAGGGTATGCACTGAGAGTGGATTCTCCTTGCAAAGCCCTACTTTTGCAGGTAAAGTTAAAAATTGTTAAAATACGGCACGAACTACTGAACTAGTCTTTTCTGTACAATACCACAGTAAGCTCGGAATTTTGTTATGTCAGTGCCACTATTCAGATTTGCTGAAGGCTGATGAGAATTTCGTAATTCAGAAAAGTGGTACAATTTTAGGAAGTATGTACATTAACACTGGTGTGCACGCTGCTCCCACGTGATACATGGTAATCTTCTTTTGCAGCTGTAAAGCACATCTCTCCTCCAATCCTTTGAATTGTGCTGCTGGAGACTTGAGGGGAGAATGTTAACACATTTGCCAGACCTCACAATCGGGCCCATGGTGTGTGTTTGCTACTTGATTCTGGATCTCCCACTAGCACGCATAGACAGGCCCTTTTATTATTTTTTTCAGTGCTGGCTATTTGGACGGATTTTCCAACATCTGGGATCTGCTAAATAATGTCTCCCCATATCTCGCATTCAGGAAATGTATTTCCATCTGTTAAGTGTTTCATGTTCTTGCCCTTCTTAAACATTGCTAAGATTTTCAGTGTTCCTGCCAGGGTGTGACACTGAAGCACAAGACCAGTTCAACTTGCTGGTTAGGAGAGTACTCTTCCGAAAAATTGTAACTACAGTCTTTTTAAGTTTAAAAGGCATACACGTTTGAACTTTGTTTGCAGCATTATAGGAAATGAAACACACCTCTCATGGGTTTCTTTTCCAGGCGCTCCTGATTAACTTCTCTAAAAAGATACACTTGAATTTGTGATGGGGGTGTGGGAAGCTAAGAAAAATAACCCCCCCACCATCCCTGGTCGCATCCCCCATGTAAAACATTTCCATTTCTAGCAGTGCTAATGTATAACTCATGCCAGTGTGAATGCTTGTGGTGTGGGCTAAAAAGACAGCCCCAGAGTGACAGAGATGGAGAGGCCATGCTAGGCCATGCTAGGCCCCATTGTGAGTGTGAAGCTGGCTATAAAAGTGGCGGAATAAAAGTGGAATATTGTAAACCCTGTCCAATGGATTCCAAAAAGACATGTGGCACTGCAGATGCTGACTTTGTGTAAAGGTACATGTGACAGATTTAAGGCTGCAGAAGTGTACGTGAAAGGAAATAAATGCATTTGAAATACTGTGCATTTGAAAGACAAAAAGGAGGAATGATACATTACATTTAAGAAATAAAGTTGAATGACAGTTTGCATTTATCAGGAATACCGAGACTTCATTTTCATCCTATGATATATGATGTGGCATATATGACGCACCTGTACACAGGTGTTTCTAGGTGCAACAAGACAAGGTGGGGGAAACAAGGGAGGACAAAATAGCGATCTTACTAGGCCTTGTGTCATTCAGATCGTGCAAGTGCGGGGAAGAGGGAAGGGGAGAAGTACCAGGGGGGAGGGGAAGGGGGAAGTGAAGCTAACTCACAAGTGCAGCCAGCGGGTGGCTCATAAGTGCAGAGAGAAGGCACTGTAGGGTTGCAGATACAGACGCTTAAGTGCTGGGGAGCTCAGAGGTAGTGCGAGGGCAACTGGACATGCAGGAGCCTGGGCCTGAGTTCAGAGGGTTACCAGGTGACCAGTGTGTGGAGCAGTCAGGTGCATCCGCAGAGGAGAGTAAGAGAGAAAATGGAAGCAAAAAGGAAGGTCTTGAGTTGCTTCTGCAACCAGAGGTGGTTCTACTCAAGTTTGAGAGAGGCAGGGAGGCTGTTCCAGAGGGAGGCAACAGCCAAGAAGATAGATCTGTCCCCAACTCTCTGCTTGGAGAAGCATCTGACTCTCACAGAGTTGGACGTGGATGAGCGGAGAGCTCGAGAAGGAATATGTTTTAGAAGAGAAAGTGAGGGGTAGAGTGGTCCCAGAAAGCCTTGTGCACAATGCAGCCACGGGGAGCCAAGGAAGAGATTTCAGAGCTGGAGAGATGCGATCCCTGGGCTTGAGGCCAAGGATAAGTCTGGCAGTCTTGGTCTGGATAAGTTGTAAAGGTCAAAGAGTAGAGGCAGGAAGATTTAAAAAGAGGCTGTTGCAATAGTCCATCCTAGCGAGGACAAGAGCTTTGGAGGCAGTTGCGTCTGGGGGGAAGTGAGAAAAGGGAGAATACCTCTGAGGAGGTGCAGCTGATAGTTTGACTTCTTAGAGATGTGAGGAGGGAAGGAGAGGGTGGAGTCAAAGATGACACCAAGGTTCTTAGCCTCACAGGAAGAAGCAAAAGATGACCCAGAGTGGGTGGCCAAAGAGAGAGAGAGGAAAGGAAGGAGTGGGTGTCCCATTGAGGAGGATCTAAGTCTTACTGGCATTAAGGCAGAGATCATATGCGGCACACCATTCCTGAATTGTGACCAGACAGTCTGGTATGAGAGAGGAAGCAGAGGTGGCTGGGGGGAGCCTGAAAGAGAGCTGAGTGTCATCTGCATAACATTGATAATTGGAGCAGAAATTAACAATGCAGTGTGCAAGAGGTCCCAGGAAGTGGTTGAAGAGCCAGGGATAGAGGTTAGACCCCTGGGGAACACCACAAGTAGAGAGAGAGAGATAGAAGAGAGGAAAGACCCCAGTTGGACCTGAAAGGGTCGGTCGGTGAGAAAGGAGGTCAACCAGTCCAGGGCCTGATCAGTAATACTCAGGTTGTCCCTAAAACGATTTAGCAGGATGGCTTGGTTGACCGTGTCGAAAGCAGAGGATAGATCAAGGAGAATGAGGACAGAAGGGAGATTAGAGTTAAGATTGGAGAGCAAGTCTGCACGGGTGTTCAGGAGAGCTGTGTCCATGCTTCTGGCAACTCTGAAGCTAGACTGGTGGTCATGCAGGCAACCAACTGATTCAGTATGTAGATTAAGCTGGGAGATGGCCAGCTTTTCCAAGAGTTTGCCAGGGAAAGGAGTGATGGAGATCGGGCGATAGTTAGCCCGAAGAGGAAGGATGGGCCGAGGGCTTCTTTAGAAGGGATGCACAGGAGAGTGGATAAGGGGTAGGGGAAAGTTCCAGTGACAAAGGGGCAATTGCAGAAATAGGCCAAGGCTGGAGCAAGGGTGTTGATGTGGTCCTTGATTGCTCTGGATGAGCAGGGGAGAACATGCTTTTATGAGACTTTCATAGATCGGACGTGTCTAGAAACATTGTCAGGGGTGAACAAGGAAAGGAGGAAAAAGGAGGAGGAGAGATAGCCTCATACGGGCCAGGCGTGGTAGAAGAGGAGGAAGAGGAGGTAGGGCCTGTAAAGAGAAAGGCCTATTTTGTTTTTGTAGCAGTGAATACTGGTTTCTTATGTAACTATGGCCTATCTGTGTAAATAATACCAAGAGTGGACTTATTCCTGTTTTAACATTATGTAAAGAAAAAGGGTATGTCTTGCCAACAAGCCTTGATGCAATACAAAATGTGATGTGTAAATATGTTTCTTACATTTAAATGCTATTTCTCAGAATTGTGCATGTAACTGAACTGGTGATATCTGGAACTGTGACCCCCATGACCTATGGGCTGGGTTTATCAAGGAAACAGGCTTAGAGATTCAGTTATAAATATAAGAAATGTTGCAAGAGAGATTGGAACTACGGTGATATAGATAACATGACCAACAGAAATTACCTTTAAGGTCTGGTTCCCCATAAAGTGTGCATTCGCTCTGAGCAAAGACCCTTTGAAGCTCAGGAGAAGAGGGTAGAATAAACATTGGCAAGAGCAGATGGCTGGTCACATGCTTTAGGAGAAATAGAAACATATGAATTGGTGGGGCCATAAGAGTGGAACTAGGAGCACCTATTATGCAGTGCCCTTGATGAACATTGAATGCATTTTCTCGAATACAAATTGCACCATGTGTCCCATCGAGCTCATCCTGGGTTCATTTTAAAGGGGATATAAAAATCTAGTTGGGACCATGTAAAAATGAAATGTATGTGATGTTCATAACTTAAGTAATGATCAACATTATGATTCTGGCATTTTCATAAATCTGAGGAACTGGAGAATTGGTGAAGTGGTAAAAGGTGGAATGAATGTTGGAAGTATGTATTGTCATAGTTGTCACTATTACGGCACTGTCACCAAGTGTGAAACACAGTTTCTTCACCCAGGAAGGGCGTGCCAAAGTAAAATTAGTATTTTCCGACTCGCCATAAAATGTACAAATCAAAAATATATAGATTTATGTAGTTATCTGAAAAATTGGCAGAGCAGCCATGTTGTTAGATTTTCCGAACCCAAAAAAGTAAATTCCACATGTCATTTTGGGATGACAAATCTTTCTCCTCCCTCAGCCTACATCATACACACACCCCAACTCCTAGTCCTATCAGCAGCCAGTGGGTGCCTTGGTGGGGGGTGAAGGGAGAGTGCTAGATAATCCTTACCATGGGAATTATGATAATGTAGAAGTGTCATCAGCCCCAGAAGAGGTCCATTTTGCATCAGAACAAGGTTTTTCCACTTTATTCCTGGAGGTAGTCTACTGCCGTAATCTTGCGAGGGACAACTAGCAGAGAGGTCTCAATCCTTGCACTGGAGACAGTAACAGGGAAATCTAGAACCTAGCTGGCACCCCATCAGAGCAGGCAAACGGAGCCTGGGTGCACAAGAAAATCCTTGACTGAAGCCCTGACCAGATCTGGGCTGTCCTCAGAGGAGCCCTGCTGTTTTCCCCTAACCAAGGCTTCTCATGTAAGTAGAAATATCCCAAAGCCATCGAAAGTGTGGGGGGAAACTGCAGCCTTAATCTCCATCTTGCATAGCGGGTAGGGGGTGGTACTCGGTAGACCCTTGGCACATTTTATTAAATCCAATCATAATTAATTCCACTATAGAAAATCAACCTATCCATTTAAATTGAATTGTGTTGGGAACAGCCCGCCTTCATCCTCTCCATTATATTGTGGGGAGGGGGAAAGCTGTGTAGATCCTTAGTGCATTGAATTGAAATTAAATCAATAAATTCCCATATAAAAAATCACGGGATAAGTGTTGTTAGAGTTCAAAACTAACAAAGTTCATGCCCGGTGTGTTAGAGCCGGTATAGACAATAAAGACGTGGGTGACTGTCCTTCTGAAACCCCTTGCTCCTGTACAGAATGGGGGTTTCCATGATCCCAAAATAAGTAACCCAAAAATGCTGCTATTCAAGTGAATGTAGAGGGTGCAAAACGAAATTCCCCATGTATTCCCTTGAACCCCAAACCAGAATTACCAAGCATTACATCTCAATTATAGAGGGTGCAAAAACAAAATTACCCATTTATTATCTTGCACCCCAAACTAGAATTTCCAAGCATTACATCTCAGTTGTGTGTGTGTTTCAAAACAACATTCCCCGGTTATTCCCTTGCATCCCAAACTAGAATTACCAAGCATTGCTTCTTATTTGAATGTGTGTTGAAAAAACTATTTCCCCATTTGAGTTCCTTTTCCCAACTTTGCCTTTTAAATAAAAGTTGAAAAGCAATTTCCCCATTTGTGTTCCTTTACCCAACCTTGCCTTTCCAATAAAAGCCTAAAAAACGATGTTCGCATTCAGTTTCTTTATCAGTGTCTTTCTAACAATAAAGCCAAAACAATGTTTCCATTCTATTGTGAATGTTTTCTATTGGTAAATTTGCAATTAAATCTGATGTAAGTTGTTACTGCTTATTTCAAAATTGTACATGTGTTGTTTTAATAATGGAAAGTAATTTGGAGTTGTGATATTTTGTAGTGCCAATGCATTGGTGGTTGATGTTGGATGCTAGTCTTCTTTGTCAAACCTTAAATAAATATATATATTCTTACTGTACACCGGCCTGGTTCCTAGCTCATTGGGGCTATAGAGGGTGTCTGTTGGGGTGATGAATGACAGGTTGGAGGCCTCACTAAAGTTGAATCTGTTTAAGGGCTTTGGGTGCGCAACAACTTGCTTGGGGGAAAAGGAACTCCCTGAGTTGAGTGTGACCACCTAATATAATCGTGACAATGGGTAAATGCCTAAGCTGCTCCTGTGGGAGGTGGCAGGCCCATCAGTCATGCACACTTCATAACTTTAGCTATTGGATCTTAAGCGTTATATTTCTTTTGCACAGATCAGGCAAGTTTCAGTCGTTACGGGTCTGTGTTTGTTTGCTACAGCTCTTTCAGCATAACATGTAGCTCTCGTATGACCTTTCACAATAAGACTTCAAACACCTACTGAAGGCTTTTCCTTTACTGACGAAGATCCGACATCAATAAAAATATCACTACCAGACACGTTCATTTAAAAAAACAATCATAGAGACGGACTACCACCTTTGTTACGTATCTTGACAAGCGTGCACTTCCTGCATCATTTAATGAATGTTGCCAACAGGAACCCACGAAGGGATGCACCGAACTCAAGTGCAGTGAGGCTAATAGTGGAATCAGCTGCGGAAATTCAATTAATTTCATGGCCACGAATTAAACGTGACAGAAAGATTAATAATACAGGCGTGATTAACACGGCCAACATGAATGGCATTGGAGAGCTCAAGTACGTCATTTGTGAAGAAACCTGAGGAAATCAATCACGGGTTGAGACTGGACGCTCGCAGTAGGAAAACTGTAACTGAGGGCTGGCAAGTGATATCACTGCCCAACTGGAAGGCTGCTCGCGCCAGAGAAGGCCGGGGCTGATCGATTTAGCTGTCAAAACTCAAGTGTGTCAGAGGAGAAAAAGACCCTCTGGGCAAGTTTTTAATAGCGCTTTTCGTCAAAGAAAAATGTTGTAATTCTCACGCTAGTGGCGCTGCTGACACAAGCCGATGTGGCATCTCAGCTCATCATGTTCAGAATCAAGGCTGGCTTCACTGTACTCTCGTGTTGCTTACTTGAGTGATGTCCATTTCCCGCTGCCCGTCCATAAACAACATAAAGATGCGTTGCCGTTTGGCGAAAAAATAGGACAGGGTTTATGGACTGTAACTTGCAAATTGAGAAATGTGACCACAAGCACAAGCAATTAAAAAAGGCAAATAATGCTTTATTGGGGTTTGGTGGCTGGCTGTGGGGAGAAGTAGACTCATATGCACTGGCAAAAGCAACATGGGCAAACTTTAATAATAATATAACACATTTATTCAGTGTCTTAAGGCTGATTCAGAAGCAGACTCACAAGCATTCGCAATTATTTAGTGTTTTAAGGCTGATTTATCCACTTCGAAGATCTTTAATATTATCTCCTTAATTTTAACGAGGGAGTAAAATGATGTGCATGCTTGAAAACCAGTGGAAACTATGGGCCTAATTTACAAAATATTTTACATGGCGCAAAGTGAATTTGCGCTGCAAAAATACACTTTGCTCTGCGCAAAAAAACCATTACTGGTTCACAGATCGGACTTTGCACTAGTCCTTCCAATTTGTGTTGTGGTTGTGCGCTTTGCATGACACGGAAAGCAACTCGAGGGAAAGGCCAGGGCAAAGAACTAAATAGGGGGCGGAACATGCAAAATCCCCATTCATGGCAGAACATGAGGAAGAACATGGGCACGGGGAGGAACCGTGCAAACAACAAACATGCCCTATGAGGGGCTTAAAGCGCTATGAAAGCTCATAAAAGTGCAAAGCAATCCCATTGAACATAGGACTTTCACAATTCTGGACCCTGCATTGCTAGCACTGATCCTACTACATGGAAGAAGGAGGAGGATGAGGAGGAGGACCAGAC
Source organism: Ambystoma mexicanum (assembly GCF_040938575.1). NCBI lineage: Eukaryota > Metazoa > Chordata > Amphibia > Caudata > Ambystomatidae > Ambystoma > Ambystoma mexicanum. The sequence continues at coordinate 359,761,682 of NC_090928.1, forward strand.
TCTTCAATCCACAAACTACTTTATTTGGGATGCCAGATCTGTGGGAGAAACCACTTCTCTCCCTGTGTCATCCTAGACCTTGTCAGGGAGTGGGTGAATTACCTGATATCACCCAACATGTGCTTGCAGGCAGTAACACCCCTGGTGAAAGTGCTATAAGCCTTACACTTACTGACTACTGCATCATTCCAGCACATCACATCCATTGTCAGGGGCATATCACAGCCCACACAATCCAGGTGCCGTCCGCCAGGTATTGCGCTGCATCCTAGCACATGTGCATAGGTACATATACATGCCACACACACCACAGACAAGTCAGAGAGTGTGCCAGGAATTATATGCAGTTGCACATTTTCTACAGGTCCTGGGAGCCATCGACGGCACACATGTAGCACTGCAGCCCCCCATGAGACTGAGCATTCCATAAATGCACAGGTGATTTGTGATGCCAAGAGACACATCATGCATGTAAATGCCAATTACCCGGGATGTACATATGAGAGCTACATCTATCGCCATTCCCCGATATACCAGGCCCTTGCTTTGGAAACCTTTTTTAACACCTGGCTGGTGGGTGGGTATCAAGTAATGACAATAAATGCAAACAAAAACCATTTCCTACTTTGCAGGTGACAGTGCCTACCCGTTCTCTCCATTCCTGTTGACACCCATCAGGAATCCAGCCACCCAAGGTGAGGCAAGCTACAGTATAGCACACATAGCCACTAGGGTCATAGTGGAGCACACCTTCTGAGTGTTCAAGTCACACTTCTGATCCCTTGACCACCCAGGTGGCATATTGCTATATGCACCATGTTAGGCAGAATCACATGCAGTACCCTTCGGGAACACTACACACAATTAAGACTACAAGTGTCAGTACAATTTCACCTTGGGTACAAGCCTGTACTACACAGTAATGTGGTAGCAGTGGCTAAGCAGCTAGACTCATCTCAAGAATAAAGTGAGCAGTACAAGGGGTTACACAAAGGACTAGCAATCACAGTGATTCAAACAAACACTTACTCAAGGTTTCTTGGTAAAAGAATATACATTTATTTACACAGTCAGTTGGAAAACATTCCACTAGCAAGAGCAGCTCAATATCACAATCTAATATACTACAATACACAACCAATAATTTTCTGAACAAGTTCAGCTTGCCTGCAGTGGGAGCAAAATGGCACTTCAGTTACTTTAGAAAGGGGTAAAAAGACAAGGTTATAAGAATCAACAGCACAAATACTTTCAGAGGTAGGGCAATAGTTTCAGTTCACTACAACCAGCAATTCAATTCAATAGGCCTGGGCTACAGTCAATGGTTTAGAGTCTTGGATATGATTGCACAGTTCTGGTAGTAAGCGGTTAAGTCTTTGCCACGGTTTTTAGAAGTAGTTGGTCAGACGAAAAGTCAGATGTTGGTTTAGGGAAGGACACCCCTTCAAAGTTGGGAAAGTTTCACAAACTTTCACCGTGGCCGAACAGAGTTCTGAACCGTACTTGCACAGTACCTTTAAAATGAAGAAGAGCTGTAGCTTAGGCAGTTGTTCCTGGCAGTTTCTGCAGATCTCGCTGTTCCTGAGCTTCAGTCGTGGGGACAAGAAGGAGGATGTCGGGAGGTTCCTGCACTGCCCAGGGAAGAGACCATAAGCTTGGCAAAACGTCGGTGTAAGATGTGAGTGCCTTAAAGACCACAAAATGGTATCCTTCCCACTGGCTATCCGGTTTTCAACGCACTCTGAAGAAAATTCAACTAGTGTAGGGGCGGTGTCCAGGTGACTTGCGAGTTGGTTGTTCCCACCAAACTCAAGGGAAGAAGTCATCCTTGAAGGGTTTCTCTGTCGAGAGAGTTTCAGGCAATTGGGACCTGCAGCAGGGCTTCATCGGTGGACCAGTCGTCTTCCTTCAGCTCGTCTTCGGTACTCTCTTTCCAGTGGTTGACTCTGCTTTCCAAGTCCCAGAGGCCTGCTTTTAAACAGTTTTCCCCCCTTCAATCACGCCTGGCTGTCACTCACACAGCAGGGTGGCTGTCCTTGCCGGACAGCCAGCCGGCCAAGCACGCCAGAGTGCATTCGGGTCTCCTAGGAGACTAAGCACAGGGAGTTTCGGGCACCTCCCTCACATCCTGTCCACCCCAGACACTCAGGCACCAGAGGAGGGCTTCCGCACTGAAGCCCACCAAAGGCCAACGAACAAGGGGACCAAACCTGGCTTGGTGCACAGAGTTAAACACAAGAAGGACCTTTCCTAAAAGAAACGGTGAAAAAAGTCGACCGGAGTCTGTTTTTACAGATAGGTCTTGGGCGCCATATTGGAAAAAATGGCTGACCCGATTTTGAGCTACCGGTGTTCACAGTCGGGAAAAATCATGGTAGTATGTTAAAAACCACTGCGACCAGCCATTTTAACTAGGAAAGGGTAACATTTGACTGTTACATGAGTGTTTTCACTCAGGGGAAGCTAGGCAACCCCTCCAGCGCTCTATAGGAAGATAGTGTGTGCTGGGTCTGTAAATTTAAGTTTAGTAAAGTCAATTTAACTTTACATGCTCTGGGAGACAGTAGTCAGTCCCAGAGAAGGTATTTAAACCTTGAGGAGTCTGAAAGACAGCCCTGTGCCACTGCACTGAAGGTGCTGTGTGACACACAAGAAAAAGATGATGCCTATAGAGTTGTTTTAAAACTCCATATCCAAAGACCACAAAAGTAAAACACACATCAAAATACATGACCGAGTGGGGAAAAAAGGCTCACACTCTTTCCAGGTAAAAATTTAAATCCTATAAATCTAGCAAAGTTGCTGGGGGTCTCAAAAGGTAAGGGAAATTAGCACATTCTTGAGAATTCTCCCTAACATACCCCCTGTAGTATGCATGATCATCATGGCATGTTGTGTCCTGCACAATATTTGCACATGTCAAGGCATAGCATTAGAGCTGCAGGAGGGTCTCAGTAGGCCAAAGGGCATAGGTACAGGACACAAGCAATCAGGTTGTACAAACATACTTCACATGAACTGCAACCCCTGTGGAGCACACACAGTGAAGCCACATCCTTGATTCCCTTTGTTAGTGAGAATTCTTAAGAATGTGCTAATTTCCCTTACTTTTTGAGACCCCCAGCAACTTTGCTGGATTTCTAGGATTTGATTTGCGAGTCCTGTTGGGGAATGACTTAAAAACTCTTGGAGTTGTATCAAGCACCCCCAGGCCTCCCAGCAAAAGGAAACAGGAGCAGAGTAGGAAGGCCAGAGAGAGTACCTTAAAGGGCTATCAAGAGGAGATTATAGAGGAAACTATACCTCCCAGCCCACAGGACATACTGAAAGCAATTTCAAAGAAGGACAAAAAGGGGAAACCTAAAACCTCCAGGAACAAACCAGCCAGCACTCCTGTGCTACCAACAAGGACATCCCCGAGAGGACTGTCCAAAGTCACACCTGTGACTCCTCCACAAGCTGAGGCTGAATGTGAGGAACAACCTTGTGTAGGTGAATCAGCTGCTGAGGAATCAGAGCTGGAAGAGGACCCTGCTCATGTTTGGAGATCTGGATCCTGCAGACCATCCTGAGCTGCAGTCTTTACTGTCAGAAGGTGGACCCTGTAGGGCACACATCAGGTCAAAGAGAATGTCCTACTTTTGAAGGTCTTCGCCAACAGGCAGCTTCCCAGCTGGATGGGCAAGAGCCAGGGTAGCATAGGTTGTACTGGGAATATGGCCTCTTCTACAGTGAATCGACTGAGTCTATCCCAGGGGACTACAGAAGACTTGTAGTGCCTCTTGAAAGTAGACTCCAGTTCCTACAGTTAGCCCATGAGATACCTTTGGCAGGTCACTTAAGTTTTAAGAAGACCAAGGAAAGGCTCTCTTTATATTTCTACTGACCTAAGTTGGAGTCTATGTAGATAGGTTCTGTAGGAGCTGTCACACTTGCCAAACCTCTGGAAAGAGTGGAGCCAATAGTGTGGCACCCCTGGGGCCTATCCCAGTGGTGGGAGTGCCTTTTGAGAGGGTAGGAATGGACATTGTTGGCCCCTTAGACCATCCCACATCTTCAGGAAACAGGTTTATCCTGGTTGTAGTAGATCATGCTATTAGGTATCCTGAAGCCATACCTATGAGAAGTCTTACAGCTCAGGCTGTTGCTAAGGCCCTACTTGGTATGTTTTCCCAGGGTAGGTTTTCCTAAGGATGTTATCTCTGACAGGGGTTCAAATGTTGTGTCCCACTACATGCAGGCCATGTGGAAAAACTGTGGAGTAACTTACAAGTTCTCAACTGCCTACCATCCTCAGACAAATGGATTGGTAGAGAGGTTCAACTGTACAATGAAGAGCATGATAGGTGCTTCAGAGGAACCCCTTAGAAGAAAGTGGGACCTTCTACTGCCATGCCTTCTATTTGCTTAATGAGAAGTCCCTAAGGAGGGAGTTGGATTTAGTCCCTTTGAACTTCTCTATGGCCATCCAGTTGGAGGCTCCTTGGCCCTAATTAAGGAGGGGTTGGAGAGTGCTCCTTCCACCAAGCCAGTGAGAGTCACTGACTATGTGATAGTTCTCCTGAGGAGGATGTCACACGTGATGGCAGAAGCATAAGATAACTTGAAAGCAGGTCAGGCTCTGGTGGAGCATTGGCATGACCAGAAGGCCAACATGGTTGAGTTTCCTCAAGACCAGCTAGTTCTATTTATGGTACCTACAAGACAGAGGGCCTTACAGGACAAATGGATAGGACCCTTCAAGGTTGTGGGTAAACTTGGAGAGGTCAACTATCTGGTGAACTTAGGCAATCCTAAGGAGGCTCCCATAGTCTTTCACACTAACCGTCTAAAAGCTTATGTCTCAAGACCAGAAGTGGGAGCTTTGCTTCTAGCTTCAGCTCAAGAGGAGGAGAGTGAAACTTTACTTGACCTACTCAGAGGCCAGCCTTTAGATGAGAAAATAGAAGGAGTTAATCTCTCTTCTAATTTCACACCTGAACAACAGGAGGAGTGATTGTTTCTGTTAAATCAGTTTGCCTCACTGGTTTCACTATCACCAGGCTTGACCCCTTGGGGCCAGCATGATATTCACACTGATGACTGTTTACCTGTTAAAAGCAGAGGTTACAGGATGTCAGATCATGTAAGATCCCACATAAAAGAGTAGGTCAACAAGATTCTTGATCTCTGGGTAATAGAGCCATCTATCAGTCCATGGTGTAGTCCAGTTGTTCTAGTACCAAAGGTAGCATCCACACAGTTGAGATTATGTGTGGACTATAGAGCTCTTAATGCAGTCACCAAGACTGATGCCAACCCTTTACCCAGAACAGATAAACTGGTGGTCAAACTTGGTTCAGCTAAGCACCTCAGCACATTTGAATTCACTTCAGGGTATTGGCAAATAGCACTGAAAGACCATGCCAAGGAGAAAACTGCATTCTAACCCCAGCAGGCCTCTACCAGTGTAAGATAATACCTTTTGGACTAAAGAATGGAACTTCTGCATGGCATACTTGGATGACACTGCAGTGTTCAGCCCTACTTGGAAAGAACAAGTTGATCACTTAGGATATGTTTTGCAGGCTCTTGAGCACGCCCATCTGACCATGAAGGCTAGTAAATGTCAAATTGGTCAGAGTAAAGTGGTCTACCTTGGACATGAGGTAGGAGGAGGTGAAATCAGGCCATTGCCTAGCAAAGTACAGGCTGTACAAAACTGGGCCAACCCCACTACTCAAACCCAAATGAGAGTCTCCCTAGGCCTCACTGGTTACTATAGGACCTTCATAGAGTACTATGGGGCCATAGCTTCTCTCTTAAATGTGGTCTCCTCTCCCAAATTCCCTAAAAAGGTCAGGTGGAATGAGGAGTGCACTCAAGCATTTGAAGGCCTAAAGAAAGCCCCTTGTCAAGCTCCAGTCCTAAGAGCTCCTGACTATAACCAAACCTTCATTGTGCAGACAGATGTTTCAAATACAGGTATAGGTGCAGTTCTGAGTCAGCTGGATGAGAAAGGTAGGGAGCACTCTATTTGCTTCATTAGCAGGAAGCTGAAGGAACCTGAGACAAGATGGGCAATCATTGAACGTGAGTGCTTTGCTATTGTGTGGTCACTGAAGAAATTTATACCATACTTGTATGGATCTACTTTTGTGATTCAGACTGACCACCAACCCTTGAGATGGTTGATGCAAATGAAAGGGGAAATCCCTAAACTACTGAGATGGTCAATTAGCCTGCAATGGTTTGATTTTACCATTGAACACATGTCTGGGTGTCACCACCAAAATGCTTATAGTATCTCCAGGATGTTTGACCGACTGGAGTAAGGAGATTCATCCGGGAGTGGATTAAACCCTCCTGTCCCTTAGTCTGGCGGGGGGAGGGGCACGAGTGTTAGGGAGAATTCTCAAAAATGTGCCAATTCCCCTTACCTTTTGAGACCCCCAGCAACTTTGCTGGATTTCTTGGGTTTGATTTTTTACCTGGGAAGAGTGTGAGCTTTTTTTCCCCACTCTTCCATGTATTTTGATTTGTGTTTTACTTTTGTGTTCTTTGGTTATGGAGTTTTAAAACAACTCCATCGGCATAATCTTTTTCTATGTGTCACCCATCACCTTCAGTGCAGTGACACAGGGATGTCTTTCAGACCTTCTCTGGGACTGACTACTGTCTCTCAGAGCATGTAAAGTTAAATTGACTTTACTACTCTCTTTAACTTTACAGACCCAGCACACACTATCTTTCTATAGAGTGCTGGAGGGGTTGCCTAGCTTCCCCTGAGTCAAAACACTCATGTAACAGTCAAATATTACCCTTTCCTACTTTAAATGGCTGATGGCAGTGGTTTAGATCAAACTACCATCATGTTTCCTGACCGTGAACAACGGTAGCTCAAAATCGGGTCAGCCAGGTTTTTCAATATGGCGCCTCAGACCTATCTGTAAAAACATACTCTGGTCAACTTTTTTCGCCATTTCTTTTAGGAAAGGTCCTTCTTGTGTTTGTTTCTGCATGCCAAACCAGGTTTGGTCCCTTTGTTCATTGGCCTTTGGCGGGCTTCAGTGCTGAATCCCTCCTCTGGCGCCTGAGTTTCTGGGATGGACAGGATGTGAGGGAGGTGCCCGAAACTCCCTGTGCTTAGTCTCCTAGGAGACCTGAATGCACTCTGGCATGATTGGCCGGCTGGCTGTCTGGCAAGCGAGCCATCCTGCTGTGTGAGTAACAGCCAGGCTGGAATGAATGGGGGAAAACTGTTTAAAAGCAGGTCTCTGGGACTTGGAAAGCAGAGTCGACCACTGGAACGAAAGAACCGAAGATGAGCTGAAGGAAGAGGACTGCTGCAACTCCTGGACGAGCGGTGAAGCCCTGCTGCAGATCCAAATTGCCTGAAACTCCATAGATAGAGAAGCCCTTCAAGGTTAACTTCTTCCTTGGAGTTTGGTGGGAACAACCAACTCGCAAGCCACCTGGATACCGTCCCCAACCTGGTCGAATTTTTTTCAGAGTGCTTTTGAAAACCAAATAGTCAGGGGGAAGGAAACGAGCAGCCTCATCCCTGGGCAGTGCAGGAACCTCCCGACGTCCTCCTTGTCCCCAAAACTGAAGCTCAGGAACAACGAGATCTGCTCGAACTGCCAGGAACAACTGCCTCAGCTACAGCTCTTCTTCACTTTAAAGGTACTGTGCAAACGCGGTCCGGAAATCTTTTCGGCCATGTGAAAGTTTTGTGAAACTTTCCCGACTTCGGAGGCTTGTCCTTCCCTAAACATTTGTCTAACTTTTTGCCTAGCCAAATTCTACTGAACTCCGTGGCAAAGACTTAACCGTTTACTACCAGAACTGTGGTATCCTATACAAAGACTCTGAACCATTGACTTCGGCCCAGGCCTATGAACTGAATTGCTGGTTGTAGTTCACTGAAACCCTTTGCCCTGCCTATGAAAGTATTTGTGCTATTGATTCTTATATGCTTGTCTTTTTACCCCTTTTAAAAATATCTGAAGTGCCATTTGCTCCCACTTCAGGGGAGCTGACCTTGTTCAGTAACTTACTGCTCTTGCTAGTTTAATGTTTTCAAACTGACTGTAAATAAATGTATATTCTTTTACCAAGAAACCTTGAGTAAGTGTGTGTTTGAACCACTGTATTTGTTGGTACTTTGTGTAACTGGTTCTACTGCTTACTAAACTCTTGAGATATGTCTGGCTGCTCAGCCGCTGCTACCACATAACTGTGTAGTACAGGCTTGTACCAAAGGTGAAATTGTACTGACACTTGTAGTCTTAATTGCATGTAGTGTTCCCAAAGGGTACTGCATGTGATTCTGCCTAACACCCTTCAATGAAGCAATTGTGCCAATCCATCTTGCACATAACAGCACCCTGAGAATGTGCGTCTGTGAGAGGCAAACTGTGTGTGTGCCTCTGTTATACTGGGAATGCCTTATGGAGGGACAGGGCCTCCCAGTCCTTGTCCTACCACTTCTTTGTGTTTGTTTTCTGTATTCTTTCTGCCACTGAGGTCCAGCCCAGAACTTTGGCAGTGCAGCTCTTCATTTTTCCTTTTGGTGAACAACACCCATTAATGCACCCATGGGTGGGGGTACACACTTGTAACCCTAGTGTATGTTTTTGGACCCCTGTGTCTTGTCCACAGAGAAGGGTATGGGCTAGTGACAGCTACACGCTGACTGGGCTGTGACTCTGAGTGTCCTCCATTTCTGGGATGCCCAGGCCCTGCCATAGGAATTAATGCATTCCTGGAGAAAGGCAAGATGGCCATTGTAGCCTCTTGTTTTCTATTGCCTTTACCCCTTTGTAGAGGAGCATTCTTCCTATATGTTGGAAACCAAAAGTTGCAACATGCATGATGCTAGTGATGGTGGCTATTCCACGAAGAGGTTTTGACAAAAGGAATCCGTTCAGAAGACCCTGTATGATGTATCCCCCGAAGAGATGGCAATCTCTTGGAGGAGGTCCTCAAAGGAATATGAAGATGAGAGAAAGAGAGGCTGTTGACGTCACAAAAATTGAGCGTGACACACGGAGAAGAGTGGTCAAAGAAGAAGAAGATGCATAGACCGTATAGAATCTTATGACGAAGTAAAGAATTGATTAAACGTTCATATGCAGGATGAAGATTGCACATGTGTGGAGCACTGCAGAAAACACAAGCCATTTAATAATTTACAGATGCAGCAACGCATCTAGACTAAGTCATCTTAAAGGCTACCTATACCTAGTGAATAGACTGCAGGCTGTCTGGCCTGGTATCAAAGGCTGAAGCAGACAAGAACTGGTTATCTATTATTAAAGGCAGTAATTGTGGGAAGCTGAACCAAGGTACAGAGAAAGAACACCATGGTTGCCAAGTTTCTTCATTTAGGATAATTAAATGCTACAATATGGGCCAATTCACGGTGTCCAGTCACGTGAGCTGTGGATGAAAATAGAAGGTGGGCATGCAGCACCAGACTGAAGATAGTGTGTGCTCACACTCCCATATGTTCCCAGGAGGAAGAATCTACTACAAGGCTGAGTCCAAAGACAATTTTTATGACAGAAGGCATGAACGATAAGAGATGTTGGGCTGATTGGTTGGGGAGACACGGTCAAGTCCACCCACTGACACCTGGGGTACAAGCTTACATGCTGCTAGTGAGCCGAATGTTCCGTAACGGTGCAAGCATGCCAACCCATGATAGAGGACTGTATAATGAAGGGCTTTACAGTCTGAGAGCCAATGATGTACCATGTATTTAGTAACTGTTGAGGATGACTTGCACTAGGGGTGGGCATACGTTGTCCACCTGACTGTATAGACCCAACCACAAACCGTTTCTATATAGAAAGTATACTTAGATGTGCCCTTTAGTCCAACCACAACTCTCCGTAGGTTTTTCTTAGTTTGCCACATAGTATGACGTCACAAATGACACATTTTTTCTATATAAGAATAGTTTTTTATGAAATACATTGAGAGAACGCTGTGTGACGTCTGGTGATGTCCGTTGTAACTCCCTGTTTTAGACAATTGATAATAAAACAGTCAGTCTTATTATTTGGTGTAAGAGTTATTCTGCATCCCCATCCTGAATACGACATGGGACCTAATTAAAGGGCTTCTTTGGATTCACGCAGTAGCATGTTGGATGGTTGGAAATAAGACCTATTGACTCCAGAGTTTCAGACGATCGGGCATCCTCCGACATCTAGCCGTAAGATCACAGGGTATCAAGTGGAGAGTGGCCAATATAGAATTCTTGCAAGAAAATCGATACGGTTGGCAGGGTCCCTCTTTGACGAAATCCCTACCTGGTTTCCACAGGCGCTTTGCAGACAGGAGGCAAAAGTGGTAGGATTGAAGATGAGATGCCATGTTGTCAGGGTGTCAGTAACAGTTGCAGGGGACCCTCCGCAGGCTCCCTGAGGTGCAGGCTTGCTTGCGGGGGGCCCCATGCACTTTTTGCAGGGTGCATGTATGCGTGTATGGGGAGTACACAAATGTAGCTGTTTCTGGCTGTTATGACATTGTGTGGGGGGTGTCGGGGACATTCCGGCAGCGACTTGTGTATTTCGATACTGGGCACTGAAAATTCCATGAATACAGGCGGCGAACATTTTTTATTCTGCGTGCTGGCTCATGCAGTGTCGTTCTTGGCGTGCGGCCTTTACGGGACAAATGCACACTTTTCCATGCATCGGGCCCTTAATGCGTTTTTATACCCAGGTATTATGTGTTCAGAAACACCACCTGGTTTCCAGTGCCATTTGTAGTTTGACTATTATGCAGCCTACAGTACATAGGTGAATATCCTGTCTGCACAATACGAGTTTGTTTATTTATTTAGGTCATTGAATGGATAGTATTGATTTGCGGGATGAATGGTAGCCTCATCCCTGAGAGGCTGACCTCCGTGGTAAAATCTAAACTAGTGTTCCGTGTGCATTCACATTCTTCTGGGGGTTCTACTCAAATCTCCGGTGGTGGACCGACTGTACAAATCACTGAGGTGATCAGATAAGTGGATATATGTTGTATCCCGGTGGCCCACCCTTAACACACAGGAGAGTTACTCCATGCTCGTATTCAAAAACTGTGTTGAAGATAGTCCTTCAAGTAAGTTTATCAGTTCTGTATAGGACATTTGAACTTGTGCGCAACATGTTGTAGCGACCCCATTCTCTTTATAAAGCATTACATATAAACAAAAAACACAATTTTTTAAGTATTGGTTTTACATTTTTTTTGATATATTTCCTCTTCCCAATTGACAGTTCAATGTTCCAATAAGAATATTTTCAGACGAATGAAGGGCTTTGTCATTCAACCTTGCAATGTATAAACGCATGATCGAACGACAGAGTTACTAGGTCTCACCTTAAATAGCCTAGATTTTTTTCATAATGATGTCTGTAAAAGGTGTAGTGGGGGAAGAGACTAAGCGATCATGCAATGCCAGTTGGTGTAATATCTGCTGCTCTCTGAGACATTTGTGAAGAAAATAAAGATAAAACAATCTATTAATATCAGTAATACAAAATACAAACTAAATATGTCCCATATTTTATCCCCCCTCTGACAGCTCAATATACCTGTTTGATTATTTTTAAGCCGATGAGTGGCTTGAACTTGCAACTTTGGCATTAGAAAACCCTTGATCTAAGCTGGGTCTACCTTTAAACAAAGTCATGTTTGTTGTCATTATGTCATGACTATCAAAGGTGTAATGGCTGAAGATGCATATGGGAACTAGCAATGTCATTTGGGATAAACATATCTGAGGCATTTGCAATGAAAATAAAGATAAAACAATGTTTTATGACAGTATAAATCATTTAAAATTGGAAATGTGTATGTATTTCATCCCAATGGATGTCCCAAACTTCCTGAGTATTTCCTAACCAAAGAGAGGCGTGCATTTTTACTATTGATTAGCCCATGCTCTAAACACTGATCCATGGGGTTCCCTTTATTTCCTTTGTAAAGCATATCCTTTTCATCATGACATGGCTGTCAAAGGTGAAATAGATTGAGATACATGTGGGAAATCACAGTGCCAGTTTGAATAAACGTATTTGCTGCTCTCTGAGTCATTTGTAATAAGAATAAAGATAGATCAATTTTCATAACAGAAGAAAACATCTAAATGCCTGAACTGTTGTCTCCAAACTGACAGAACAACCAACCAGTTTGAGTATGTTCATGCCAATGAAGGGCACCTTTACTATTTGTAAACCCATGCTTTAACTACAGAGTTACCATATCTACCTTCAGAGGTTGTAGCTTGTTTCCTTATGATAAGTCTGTCAAATGTGTAATGGATGCAGATGCATATTGGAACCATCAATGCCAGTTGGGATAGAGGAACTCAGAAGCCAGCTCTGAGCACCTACTAGAAGATGGGTCTGGTTTAACCCAACCTTAGTTTCTGGTTACTTATCCATGTCCAATATATTGTTCCTATCTCAGATTACCAAAGGATAGTAACATATGGTGGCACATTTACCTAGAAGTCCTGCAAATCCTTCAGTTTAAAATCAGTGATGAAGGATGAAAGGCTCTATCAGCAACTCCTTATTGTAAGGTCAGTCATTTGAGGACCATCAAATGGTTAACAATAACCACAATTATAGCAATGCTTGAAAAAGAGAGGAATCTGGCATGATGTGTTATATAAACATATTTCTATTGTTGTAGTTTCAAAGAACTCAAACTGCACTCGTTACAGGATGACAAGGTATGTTTCATTAAATAATCTAAATTATAGAGAGAGTAGACAGAGAAGAAACAAGAGTAGAAACACAACCATCACCAAACAGGCAAAAGTAAAAAATGAGTTAAAACGTTTTTGGAATAAAGAGTGATCAGAGTTTGCCCCGAAAGAAATAGGGACGATTTTTTTAAAGCTACATATTAGACATTTAAAGGGAACATAAAGACAGTGCATAGAAACATATACTTGCCAGATCACAATAGCTAACTCCACAGATAAACTTGAAAGACAACTATATCAGAAAAGTTAAATTACAGCTAAATGTGAGGGTACTTTGAAACACTGTCACTGCGATTTTAGTTTTATTTCAACTATTTCATGAGAAATGCGTATAGTTTACGGACATATCGGGATATTTTGTGCAGAATACTTGAGCGCCTGCCTACTTGAGGATCAATGTGAGTGGTGGGACACTTGGAACAATATGGGGGCACTGGCTGCACATACAGTTTCTATCACTCGCATTATTTTCTTTGCCTTGCACCTGTCCCTCCTCCTATACATTTTCCTTTCTTCTACTGCCTTTTTTTAGTTCTTCAGTCCATTACTCTGTTTTTGTCTGATCTTCTGGCAGCAATACTAGATGCTTATAATGATACTGCCTCTCCATGATAAACAGTTTATTACGGCTATAATTTGCCAGTCAGTCCTCCTTTAACATATAAAAGTTCCTATAAGAATCCAGTTTAAATGCCAATTTTAAAAAGTGGGACATTTCCCTATTTTGTAGAAACATTTCAGAACAGTGGGACATGTGCATGTGAACTCAACAGAGGTCCTGCCACTTTCCATGTCATCTATTATCCACATCGCAAGTGTGAGTCATTCCTTGATGATATCTGAGATATCATCACATCAGTGTCAATGCAGTTGCCTTATTGCCAACCTTCAACCCAACCACAAAGTAACTGGTTGGCATACCTGTATCCTTGAAACAATGTCTCACCATGGTTGAACCCTTTACCAAACTGACTGACAATAATGTTATCTGGACACAAGAAAAACCTTTGTGCAAAACACAAAAGCACAAATACCTTCTCACCTTAAAAGGGTTATGCATTACTCACTGGGTGCTCATCACTGAACCAAAACCTGTGTTTGACTGGATTACTATAACAGCAGCTGCTAACAGGAGTACAACCCTCTTTATGGCAGTCAAACACTGCTTCAATCAATTTAACAACTTGTAAAACTCAGAGACTACAGGGAAATGTAACTCAATTAAGAATTTACTCATCACCAAGATAGCTAAAATCACGTAAAATAGTGATGCTTCAATATCTGTGTGTCCCCCACACACTAGCATTTGCATGTCAGTAACTCAACCCTGGACAATCTTCCTCCTCTTACCCACAAACATGCACAAAGATCTCCTTTACATTTTGCATCACTAAAACCTACCTCATGCAATAATGATATCCTTCCCTATTCCGTCATGAAACAGATCTCAGGATATTCCCTTCCCCACTCCAAAATGTCAATGTCTCTCTCAATCAGGCCATCTTCACAAGCACATTAAAAACATGATTAAAATGACAACTCTACAAATAACAAACTCTATACACAGATGGCCTGACTAACTACTCGCCTTCATTGGTAAAAGCATTGAGAAGGCAGTTTCCAACCAACACCACAATCCGATTAACTGATATGGCCTGCTCTGTGACTACCAGTCTGTATTTAGACCCATGTGCATTATGGAAACTGTCACCATCCTGGTCATAGATGATGCTTTCCAAATCATGGATAAAGGTGACTCCAGCCTTCATCCTCCTTGACCCCTCTGCCACCTTTGACATGGTTGGCCACTTCACACTTACACGCCTACTCACAGATAGAATGGGGTTCACAAGCACAGTCCTCAACTAGTTCATCTCCTATATATTGGAAAGTTACCAAGCAGTCTAGATGGGTAATTCAGATTCAACCATTGCTTGGTTTAACTTCAGTTTCTATATGAAACAACTTGGGTCCCTACTCAATTGCCTTTATATTTCACATCACCAAGAGGCCAATAATACTCAGGTATACCTCAACGTGAATCATGCTCCAGACATTTTATGTCTCAGGAAATGCATTACTCCATCCATGTTTTGATGACACCTACCTGAAACTCAATCTCACCAAAATGTGTCCTACGTGGCCCTCCATCTTAACAGGGGGCTGAAAAGCATGCACCTAGATGGAATGACATGTCAATTGGCCCCAGGTGCCTCATCAATCGGGTTCATTATTGCCAGGAATCTCCTTCTGGCAACATATCAGCAAAAAGCCTAAATCACTGGTATCAACCGGCACTCCTCCAGAAGATAAACCCTTCCTTCCCCTTGAAAAGTTCAGAACCACAGTCATGGCTCTGTCATTCTCACAGCTCATTGAAGGCAATGCCCTTCCCACTGATATCCCTGCCACATACCTGGCTCCCTGTTAGGGACATTCAACATACAGCTACATGTCCATTATGGCAAGTAAGTCATCTGCCCACATCCCCACATCTTAAGGCAATTACACTGGCTTCCTATCCCAGCCAATATAATCTTCAAAACTGACTGGATCACATATAAGGCAACAACCATTCTGAGGCTTGAGACTAAAGTGGCACAAAAAGAAACAGTATCCAGTCATTGCATTGCAAACAAAACAGAGTGGTCAATTTCAAAGCGGACCATAACTCCGAAAAACACTACAAACATTAATTAAATAAATAAAGGATAGTGGGGCAAGGGAATTATTTTATTTATTTATGTATTGGTCCTTTATATATCGCCTATACACTTAACAAGCATTTTGAAGCGCTCCAACACAGGGAGGGTTAAAAAGATTGACATTCTTAATAGTCATTGGTACATTCAGAATGGGCAAGTGGAATGCGTTCAGTGGTACAACATCGGACAGGAGGAATACAAACTGTTACAACATAAGACAAAAAATGAATGCACTTGTCTGATGGTCGTTATAATAATGCAAGAGCTATACATGAAAGGAGGAGAGAGGGGAGGAGAGTGGTGTAGGGTAAGACAAACAGAGCAAATAAGTGCAAAAGAGGCATATTAGGTTAGGTGGGCAGTGGCAGGGGCGGACGGGGGAGACAAAGAGAGGCACAACCCAAAAAACCCCTAGAATCGATGTTATGCACAGGCACACTAACACATGAATTACGAAACGTGTCTCAGATGTTAAACACACCTAAATTCCATTTTGTGCACAGGAACACTAACACATGAAAAACGAAAAGTGGCTCAGATGTTGGATGCACCTAACTTCATTTTGTGCACAGACACACTAACACATGAAAAACAAAAAGTGGCTCAGATGTTGGATGCAACTAAATTCCATTTCATGCACAGGCACACTAACACATGCAAATGAAAAGTGGCTCAGATATTATGTCAATGTTAATCGAAGTAGGTGAGCTGCCAACTCATGAGTGAATCTGCTGAATGCCATGCATTCTGGTGTGTCACGCAGGGCCGGTCAAAGACAGCCTCCAGGTCCAAGTGAAGACAAAGATATGCTGTGCTGGAGGGACAAGAAGGGGGGCCCACGGACCAGCCAAGCCCAAACAGGCTTAGACAAGGGATTTAGAGTGGGACTTGAGGTGGGCCAACTTACGCCTGCCGGCTTTCTAATTGGCCCTTAGATTGGGAAGTGGGCCAATCACTACTGCTGCAATATTTGAGGATGGTGAGGGACTCTGATGCCTGGAGGCCAAGCATGGTGGCGGTCATGATGTAGAAAAACAAAGCGCCACTGCTACAAAAGCCCGACTGGCCATGCGTGCACACAATGTAGCCGTAGATGAAGACACACGCTCAGGCACTATACAGAGTGCAAAGGTTTAAATAAGCAGAAAATGCCCCAGTTGCAATCGGACTCAGAGCTCAAGATAAAAAGGCAACAATATTGGGTCGAAAACACTGCAGGGGGTTACCTGGCCGTGCTGGAATCTCTGCCTAACGATGCTGCCTCATGGTGTCCTATGGTGGTGAAGAGATCCGTGGAAGAGTTTGTTGACGAAGGGGGAGGGGAAGGGTTAAAGTGGGTCGGGATGGGGTTAGGGTGGTGTTAAAAGGTTAAGAAAACAGGGGACATGGGGACATGGGGAAGGAGCCCCCTAAATAAAATATAAATCAGTGTTTTTCTCTGTTTTGTCCATGATGAAATTGACTACTCTGTAATTGTGGGGCACACTTTCAAAATGGGGCTCTGACACAGGGTCCGTTTTAAAGTAGTGTAACAAATTTCATCCTCCTCATCCCACCTGATCTTTTGGGGCTCAGCATTTTTCAGTTTGTTATTTAGCCATGAGGTGTCAGGTTCTCAATCTTGCGCAGGGGTAGCACGTACACCTACCTCCCCATTGGGTCTTGGCACCTGGCTTGGTAAACAACACAGGCCACCGTGACCCACCGGGGAAAGAGGGTTAGGATCCGTTGGTTTGGGTAGGTAGGGGGGAATTAGGGTAACCGGGTAAAAGGGGAGGTAGGGTAGGAGAGGGTAATGGATAAGGAAAGGGTTTAAGGAAAGGTCCACCTTGATGTGTTCTGCCTGGGGGTCCTGAGATCGATGGTACTCCGCCCATGCACGCTTCCACACTCTTAGCTAACTATTGCCCCAAAACACTGTGACATCAATGCAAGGTTCACCAATAGCATTTAGGACTTTACACCATAAGAAGTGTTTTAGTCACGCTCTTGCTTCAGACATTGACTTGGTTGTTCTCATCACCACCAACCCACATGGTTAGCGTTTACTTTAGCACCAAACTCAATAAGGAATAACCAAATGAGCACTTAGCTTCGTTAGGTGATGCTGGGTTGCGTGCCAGGCGACTGCCAGAGTTCTTGCCGTAAGGCTACGGCGGCGCAGGGGGTTCAGGCTGCTGATACAGCGGGATGCCGCTACAAGGGAACCAAAAACAGGAATGAGCTCGGGACACGGACTGCGCCCATCACATCGCACACACACGCTGATGATTTGCCCCAAGTATCAACAAGGGCCGTGTTGCCTCACACAGCAACAAAATAGTTAAACCTGAGGTACGAGTCGGCCACTTGGCCTTGTCAAAACAACAAATATCGCCGGGACTTCCCTCAGTCCGGCGCTCACGTTAGCTTAGAAAGTTGTGGAGGCTGTTCCCACAACGTTGCATGCACAACAATCTAGCTCTGTAAAACTAATGGTTTCCACTTGTCCATTCTCTTGCTCGTAACAGTATATGAAGGAAAATACACTTATCTTGCCCAAGGCGCGGGGCCTGCAGAGATCACAGGCGGGGAATGGCCCCGCGGGTCGCAGCCTGCAGGAGCCCTCAGCCGATGCGTCCGCTCCGGTCCATGTCTGTTAGCGCAAGCAGGGATCCGTGCGCGCACCGCGCACATGCGCAGACCGTCGGGCGTTGTCCCGTGTAGTTCTTCTGCTCGCGAGCACGCAAGTTTGCTGGGATTTGCAGTTCCAGTTACCGGATGGCGCTTTCTGCTATCTGTAGCCAGTTTTCTGCAATGTGGACATAACAGTGTCCTAAAATACAATAGTTTATGCTTATAGTGACTCCTACAAGACCCAAACCCCACACTGATCACAGCTGAGGCAGTGGTAGTTCTGACAGTACTCCCCCTCCCGACAGGTCCAGCTTTTGCAGGATTGTTCCTATGAAACATGCGCACTAGTGGGTTTGCATGAACATTTAACGCTGGTTCCCACAAGTGTTCTTCGGCCCATAACCCAACCAGCCCAACAAATAATACAACTGTCCCAGACGAAAGCGTGAATCTAAAATCGCCTTCACCTCGAACTCAGGAACCCCATTCACAGTTATCGGGGGAGGCCTTTTAGAATGAATGGATGCGGGGGCGGGTTTGAGTAGCGCCACATGGAACACAGGGTGAATTTTCATTTGTGTTGGTAAAGTGAGGTGGATTGCTACTGGATTAATAACTTTTTCTACAGGGAATGGGCCTACAAACCTGGGTTGAAACTTGTGTGGGCCTATCAAATGCAGGTTATGCGTGTTTAACCATACTTTATCCCCGACTCTATATGTAGGAGCGGGTTCCCTGTGTATATCTGTGTATTTCTTATAGGAAGCTTTAGCAATGTCCAAATTGGTTATAATACCACGCCAGACATTCTCTAGATGTGTTTTGAGCAAGGTCACGGCAGGTACATCAACATTGGGTAAATGAGGCACTGGTTGGAAATGGGGATGTAAACCATTGGTCCCATAAAAAGGTGACACCTTAGTTGAACTATGTATGGCGTTATAATATGCTAGTTCCGCCAGCCAAAGAACATCGGCCCACGTGGATTCATTGTTGTATGTCATGCAGCGGATGTATTGTTCTAAGGTCTGGTTCACCCTTTCCGTTTGCCCGTCTGTTTCGGGATGATAACTAGTAGATAGTTTCAACCGCATGCCTACAGTGGCACAAAAGGCCTGCCAGAAGCGTGAAGTGAACTGCGTTCCTCGATCCGAAACAACATGTAATGGTATGCCATGTAAACGAACAATATTTTGAAGGAAAAGGTGAACCAAAGCCTGAGCCGTAGGGATTCCTTTGCAGGGAATGAAATGTGCCAATTTGGTTAAAGAATCCACTATCACTAGTATAGTGGTGTATCCTTGACTCAATGGTAGATCCACTATGAAATCTAATGATATGGTATGCCAGGGTACCGGTGGAGTGGGTAAAGGACGTAGCTGTCCAGCTGGCTTTCGATGGTCTGCTTTGTTCCTTAAACAACATTCACATATACGTATATATTGTTGAACATCCTGCTTGAGACCCGGCCACCAAAAATGTCGAGTTAACAATTCACTAGTTTTGGCATTTCCGGGGTGCCCCACGAAAGGAGAATCGTGACACCACTTGATGGCTTGTTGACGGATGGCAGGTGTGGGTAGGTATAAGGCTGTTCCAAAAAAGGGTAACCCATCCTTTACAGTTTTCTTCTTGCTTGGGTCGTGCCACTGGGCCAATTCTTGTGCAGTTAATGCTTTCCTGATTTCTGCAAACATGTCATCTACTACTACAGTTCCAATAATGTGAGTTGGTGGTACAATAGGCTTTGGCTCTTCCGGTTGATCGGTTTTCGAGTCTAGTTCTGGGTAGCGAGATAAAATATCGGCCTTCCTGTTTTCCGCTCCGGGGCGGAATGTAACTACAAAATCGAAGTCCGCGAAGTACATGGCCCATCGCAATTGTCGGGGACTAAGCGCCTTGGCGGATTTCAGGAATTGCAGATTTCTGTGGTCAGTCAGGATTGTTACAGTATGTTGGGCCCCCATCAGATAGTGACGCCACTCACTGAATGCCGCTTTAATGGCTAGCAGCTCTCTATCCGCTATGACATAATTACGTTCTGCAGGTAAGAGGGTGCGAGAGTAATACGCCACTGGGTGCAATTGGCCGGTGTTGTCTCGTTGGGACAGAATAGCCCCAAGAGCATAACTGGAAGCGTCGGTTTCGATGACATAGGGGCGAGTAGGGTACGCATGTAATAACACTGGAGCTGTAGTGAATGCCTTCTTTAAAGCTTGAAAACTTGTTTCTGTGGCCGTATCCCATTGGAACACTACTCCTTTCATCAGCAGGCGAGTAATTGGTTGTACTATACTTGCGAACCCATCAATGAACTGGCGATAGAAATTTGCAAACCCCAGTACCGTCTGCACATCCTTAACTGATGCAGGTGACGGCCAATCAACTATAGCCCGTACTTTGTTTTGGTCCATGGTCACTCCTTCAGGTGAAAGGATAAATCCTAGGAATTCCACCGTTGTTTGATGAAACACGCACTTCTCAAGTTTTGCATATAATTTATGTTCCCTCAAACGTTGTAGTACGGCTTTTACATTATCTTGATGCTCTTCTAGATTCCGGGAGTAGATGAGTATATCATCGATGTAGACAATGGCAAATATGTCTAAATAACCCAGCAGAACCTCATCCAGGAAATGCTGAAAGGCGGCGGGTGCGTTGCAGAGGCCGAATGGCATGACTTGATATTCGTAGAGCCCATACTTGGTTCTAAAGGCAGTCTTCCATTCGTCCCCCTCACGCACCCGCACCAAGTGGTAAGCCCCTCGAAGATCAAGCTTGGTATAAATCTTTGCATTTCGTACCTGGTCCAATAAGGTGGGTATCAAGGGCAGAGGGTACCGATTCTTAATCGTTATTTTATTGATTGCCCTATAGTCAATACAAGTCCTTAAGTCCCCGGTCTTTTCGGGACGAAGAATAAGAGCGACGAAACCGGTGACATTGAGTGTCATATAAACCCATTAGCCAGATTTGTCTCAATGTAATTCCGTAAGTGTTTTGTTTTCAGCCTCCGTTAGAGCATAGATTCGACTACATGGCAACGCTGCTCCAGGCTCTAAATCAATCCTGCAGTCGAACGTCCAATGAGGCGGTAGGGTTTCTGCAGCGGCCTTACTAAAAACATCCTTGTAGGCTTGATAGACGACTGGTAGGGCTTCCATGCTCCCAATCACATGCCTTTGTTTTGACACAGATTGGACTTCCGGGATTCCGGTTGAAGTTCGACAGCAATGTTCTGAACAGTAACTGGATGTAAAACGCAAGGAGCCCTGAGCCCAGTTCACTTCCGGATTATGAGTTCTTAACCAGGGTAATCCTAAAATCATTCCAAACTGTGGTGCCGCAATTACATCGAATCTTATGCCCTCATGATGTCCAGAGGTGCATTCCAAATGTACCCACCTGGTCTGCTTGGTTATAAGACCTGACGTGAGCGGCGACCCGTCCACCGATTTGACTTCCTCCTGACACTCCTTGTCGCAAAGAGGTATTCGTAATTCTGATGCTAAGTCTTGATCAATAAAATTGCCTGTCGCTCCGGAATCAACCATTAAGGTTACGGGCACTTGCTGATTTGCCCAGCTAGCCCGACCTGAGAGTGTCACATGAGATACGTGCACATGATGGGTATTTGCCAAAAGTCTCGGGGTGTTTTCTAGTTGGCTCGCCCGGGCCACCCTCACTGGCGAGCTCTCTCGTTTCCCGGTATATCCTTCTTGGGTTTGTTTGGGCATTCTTTAACGAAATGTCCCCCTTTACCGCAATACAGGCAGAGTTTTTCTCTGCGCCTCTTGTCTTTTTCCTCTTTGGTTAGAGGTCCACGTACTGTTCCTATTTCATAGGTTCTTCGGCTGACTTCTCTGGTTTTATTGCCTTGGGTTGTTGATCTAACCTAGCTACAGGCCTTACCTCCCATTTTCTCTTGTCCTGCCTCCTTTTGCTTTGCCTTTGATCCAATCGTAACGCAAGATCTATCATTGAGGAGCAATTATCAGGTTGTGGGTCCACTTGTACAATGAGATCTTTCATCTCATCACGTAACCCTTGATAAAATAAGGCTAAAAGTTTTTCTTCCGGCCAATCTGTTTCCACAGCTAACCGGTTAAACGTGGTTACATAAGTAACCAGATCCTTTCCTCCCTGGCGTAGAGAAAGCAACTCCCTTTCCTTGATTAAGGTTGCAGCTTTGCAGTTAAAGATTTCTCAAGAAAGGTGTCCCAATTATACAGTATGGCATCATCCTTAGACACAAGGGGGGTGGCCCAAGACGCTGCATCCCCTCCCAGATACGATATCACAAACGCAGTCCGGGACTGGGCACAGCGAAAAATGTTTGGCTTGGTGATAAAGTGCAATTGACACTGCATAACGAACTGGTTATATCATTGCGGGTCCCCATGATACCTTTCAGGAGCTGCCAAGGGTAAAGGAGGTTCCGTGGACAAATGTACTTGAACAGGGGTGGGCGGAGCAGGATCCCTGGGCAAGGGGGTAGCTTGGGCGTTACTTTGCAGAGTAAGTGTGTGCACCTGCCCTGCCAAATCTACATAATCCTGGCGGGTAGCCTGTAATTCCCCTTTTAGATCTCGTATGGCCGCTAGTACCTCCTCCATGGTGTCGTGCTACCCAGGCGCTTGATGATCCTTGGGCTTGCGCTACTGTCAGGTTCTCAATCTTGCGCAGGGGTAGCACGTACACCTACCTCCCCATTGGATCTTGGCACCTGGCTTGGTAAACAACACAGGCCACCGTTACCCGCCGCCGGGGAAAGAGGGTTAGGATCCGTTGGTTTGGGTAGGTAGGGGGAAATTAGGGTAACCGAGTAAAAGGGGAGGTAGGGTAGGAGAGGGTAATGGATAAGGAAAGGGTTTAAGGAAAGGTCTGCCTTGATGTGTTCTGCCTGGGGGTCCTGAGATCGATGGTACTCCGCCCATGCACGCTTCCACACTCTTAGCTAACTATTGCCCCAAAACACTGTGACATCAATGCAAGGTTCACCAATAGCATTTAGGACTTTATACCATAAGAAGCGTTTTAGTCACGCTCTTGCTTCAGACATTGACTTGGTTGTTCTCATCACCACCAACCCACAAGGTTAGCGTTTACTTTAGCACCAAACTCAATAAGGAATAACCAAATGAGCACTTAGCTTCGTTAGGTGATGCCGGGTTGCGTGCCAGGTGACTGCCAGAGTTCTTGCCGTAAGGCTACGGCGGCGCAGGGGGTTCAGGCTGCTGATACAGCGGGATGCCGCTACAAGGGAACCAAAAACAGGAATGAGCTCGGGTCACGGACTGCGCCCATCACATCGCACACACACGCTGATGATTTGCCCCAAGTATCAACAAGGGCTGTGTTGCCACACACGGCAATGAAATACTTAAACCTGAGTTACGAGTCGGCCACTTGGCCTTGTCAAAACAACAAATATCGCCGGGACTTCCCTCAGTCCGGCGCTCACGTTAGCTTAGAAAGTTTTGGAGGCTGTTCCCACAACGTTGCATGCACAACAATCTAGCTCGGTAAAACTAATGGTTTCCACTTGTCTATTCTCTTGCTCGTAACAGTATATGAAGGAAAATGCACTAATCTTGCCCGAGGCGCGGGGCCTGCACAGATCACAGGTGGGGAATGGCCCTGCGGGTCGCAGCCTGCAGGAGCCCTCAGCCGATGCGTCCGCTCCGGTCCATGTCTGTTAGCGCAAGCGGGGATCCGTGCGTGCACCACGCGCATGCGCAGACCGTCGGGCATTGTCCCGTGTAGTTCTTCTGCTCGCGAACACGCGAGTTTGCTGGGATTTGTAGTTCCAGTTACCGGATGGCGCTTTCTGCTATCTGTAGCCAGTTTTCTGCAATGTGGACATAACAGTGTCCTAAAATGCAATAGTTTATGCTTATAGTGACTCCTACAAGACCCAAACCCCACACTGATCACAGCTGAGGCAGTGGTAGTTCTGACATGAGGTTTTGTTTGAAAAGTTTGGGTTAAAGCAGCAGTAATAGACGATAACCCAAAAAGGCTCTCAGAGCTTTTTTTGTTTTTGGTGTGGTGGTATTAAGAGCAACTGTAACTTTTTCTTGCTGGGGTTGGACAGCACGATTACCCACAAAAAACCACAGATATTAACTGCGGATTGAGCTAGTTTGCTTTTTCTGGGGTTAGTGGTTATGCCAGATTTTCTTAATACTTGCATGACTGTCTAAAGGTGGTACATATGATCTTCCCATGTTTTAATGTGTAGCACAATATCGTCTATATAGGGTCTGCAAAGTTTTGAGTAAAGTTGTAGAATTGTATCCATTCATCTCTGAAATGTTGCGGGAGCCCCATGTAAACCTTATGGTAATTCTTTAAACTGAAACAGACCTATAGGAGTAGCAAAGGCAGTTTTCTTTTTTCAGGCCCATACAGTAGAACTTGCCAATAGCCTTTTGTGAGGTCTGTAGTAAAGAGATTGACAGCATTACCCAGCCCGTCAATAGTTTTGTCAATAGAAAACATTGGCTAAGTGTCAAAGGCAGATATGGCACTTACCTTTCTAAAGTCGATGCAAAACCTCCAACTCCCATCGGGCTTAGCAACCAACACGATAGGGGAGGATCAGGGGCTAGAAGATGGTTCAATAATTATAGCCTCATACTTCTTCACTGCTTTGACTCACACATAGCTGCGTTAAAAAAAACAAAAACATTGTGATTTGAGACACCTTGCAGCGCAAAAGACAACAGTTGGCAAATATTTGGCCACAAAGAAGCATATTGTACGGCTGTACAATAATGCATGTAGAAGACATTGTTATTATATGCATTTTCATGATAATCAAAAAATGATAAACCATCTATGTAAGCATAATACAAAATCTATCTGGCAGATGTTTAAAAATTCTGGCTCTAGCGTGACTGAGAGGGCTTTGTCCAATACCATTTCTGCAAATACTTGGTCTATGTTAATTTTGGAAAATGTTCAACTCCCTAGGCACTTGCAACATCAACAGTTCACTATAAAGAAATGAGTTACAATTCCTTGTTTCTTTTGGTCCATTGATGATATCATCTGGGCCATAGGTAAACTTAACTTTTCCATGGCATCTGGACCAGACGGCATTCCGGCATGTGCTTTCAAAACAGATCCAACCTTCTGGGCAAGAATTCTGTTCTTAAAATTTGAAAATATTTTTAATACAGGCACCATTTCTCACTAATGGCACATCTCATTGATTGTGCCGATCTATAAAAAGGGCAATTCTGCGGAACACAGAATTTACAGGCCAATAGCCCTGATGGACTCGTCCTACAACATTTTTTCCATACTTTTGCTTAAGGAGATGGAGCGATTTATAAAAACTCATGACATTCTATCCCAGAACCAAACTTGGTTTTGCAAACAAATGGGAATGTCGATTAATGCAATCATTCTATCACATATGCTATATTTGTGTAAAAAAAATCTGGTGGGCAACATCTATATGACCTCTTTAGATTTATGTTCAGCATTTGACTGCGTAATTCATGGTATATTGTGGTGTAAACTCAGAACACTTGGTTTCCCTGAAAACATCATTCAGCTACTTGCATTATTACATACGGATACATGTTTCGAAATACGTATCAACAAGCAAGGTGATGTTACACATATCATGCTTACTTGTACGGGGGTGAAGCAAGGCTGTAGCCTTGCATCTACCCTCTTCAAGTTGTATTTGGTTGATATTGAAGCTATTTGGGATCAAATACTATGTCATCCAGTCAAACTTGGTCATCTCAAATTACATTGGTTTGCCTACGCAGATGATATTCTTATTTTTGGTAAAAAACCTATGGGTCTCCAAAATAAAGTACATGCTCTTTCCACCTTTGCCTTCGAACATAATTTACGTCCCAATGTAGGAAAATCAAAGATTTTAATATTGTCAGATTCCCAAAAAATCCCACACATTTTGTGGACGATTAACAATCTTAAATTGGACAGAATATCTATGCTCAAATATTTGGGTTTTGATGGCACTAATGAATTTTTGAAAAAACATTGGCGGGACTCTTTTATAGCAAAAATGAGACCATTGACTTCTCAGCTAAGGATAATTTATCAAAAATACTGTAAAATCTCATTGATTCCTGCGATCCAATTCTACTTATTAAAGATTGAAGCAGTACTTTTGTATAACTTAAAACTCTGTCTCCATGACATCGATGACATATTAAATTCTCTTCAAAGTCATCTTTGGAAACAAGTCTTGAATTTGGCAAACTCGTTTCCAAACTCTTGCATTCGCATAGAATTAGGTCTTTCCAGTCTATCAGCTTGATTCCTGTGGCATCAATTAAATGCATATGTTAAAATGTTGGATCCCCGTCAAAATTGTCTTTATGTGGAATTTTCGAAGATGTTGGTCTTACAGAATCCACACTCAATAAATCTATTTAAGAAAAAAAATGATCATGCATTGCAACGTATTAACCTCACCAAAGAAGATCTGATGGGATATTCTAATTTTTTTTTTATATCAGATGGATTGGGTTGTATCACAGGATGAAATTGGTTCTTATTTGTTTTATAAAGAATTTGCTTTACACACATACAAAAGGGTTCGCAGGCTGATGTATGTTGAGTGTTTCCCCGATATAACAATACGGGACATCTACATGCGGTTTCGCTTGAACCAGCTTCATTGCAAAGAACATATTAGTCAGTGGCTGTATTTCAACTCTGATACATGTCGCTTTTGCAAAAAAGCTCTGCAAAAGGAATTTATTAAGCATTTGGTCATTTACTGCAGTTACTTCAAAAATGATAGAATCGCCTTTTTGGGGGAGAGTAACGTGAAGAACTCTGTATCATTACGTGAAATGTTGTGGATCAAATGCATGAATAATCCTTACACTTCATTCTTATGTGCCTTAGGAAGGCTATTATGCAAAATTGAAAATGAACTTTTGCACATAATGAATCATGTTGCACTTGACCAAATTTAATATTATGTAGTTATACATTCAAGCTAATAACTATGTGCAATGTGTGCGCGAGAAAAGTGTGCGCTTTTAAACATCTTTTCTACTAGGCGGTCAGATTATCAGACCTGAATTTTTGCCATGAAATGTGTATAACAATTCGGAAAAGTTCTTAAGTGTGTAATGTGGTAACTCATGTTAGAACATGTTTTAAATTGAAATTGTGGAAATTTTGTATTGGTATTTTTTATTTGGATTTTTGTAATAGGTTTTGTGGGGATACATATATATCTGTATAAAATGTTTTTTTAAGTGTGAAAAGTTTTTTTGTAAACTGAAACACTATTAATTTTTAAAAAAAATAGCCTCAAGCAGCTGCTTGACTTCCTGGATGATGGTTTCTTTTTGGGACTCGGGTAAACAGTAAGGTTTTAAATGTACCACTTTGCCCTCTGGAGTGCGGATGTGATGATAAATGTCCTTCACTCTTCCTGGCTCTTCTCTTAATATGTCAGTAAATTGTCTGATAAGATCATACAGATCTTGCTTTTGGTTGTTACTAAGTTCAAGGGGAATTAGGATGTTGCTGTCTGTTTCCTCTGGCAACAAACAGGATCAAATTACACTCTGAAGGATTCTGCCTCCACTCCTTTAAACTATTTATGTGGTAGACTTGTGTTTTTAGGTGGCGATCAGGTTGGGAAATGTTATAGTTACAAGGCCCCATTTGTTCTAACACCTCATATGGTCCATGCAACTTGGATATCAGTTTGTTCTCAGAAGTGGGCAACAACACTGATACCTTTTGGCCTATTGCTAAAAATCTCAAAGAAACCTTTTTATTATACGAGATTTTCTGTTGTTCTTGTGCCTTGTCCATATGGGTATGTACCAACGTTCTAATGGAAGTCATGTGTTTGTTAAGCCTAGTGGCAGTTTGGGAGAGTGGTATTGGGGCTTCTTCTCTTTCTTCCCAGGTTGACCTCAAAATATCTAGGACATCCCAGTGTTCCCATCCATATAGTAATTTGAATGGAGAAAACTCTGTGGAAGCCTGATGGGTCTTTCTAACTGCAAATAAAGCCCATGAAATCATCTGATCCCAATTTCTGCAATCCTGTTTTACTAGCTTTCCATATTATGTCTTAATACTTTTTCTACAAGGCCATATGTCTGTGGATGATATACTGAGGTCCATAATGTGGTCATATGCAATAGGTGTTTTACTTCCCCATGAGTTTTCTCATAAAGATATAGCCTTGATCCATCATTATGTCCTTTGGAAACCCTACTTGTGAAAAGAAAGGGAGCAGGTGTTTGAATATTTGCTGGGTGGTGTTTGCTCTCAGGGGAATCGCTTGCGGCTATCGCGGTGCAAAATCCAATATTACCAAAATACACTTGTTCCCTAATTTGTATGTTTCTAGGGGGCCCTAGAATGTCCATACCAATTCTTCAGAATGGCATTTCAATGATTGGTAATGGATTTAAGGGAACAGGTGGTGGCATATGCGTACTAGTCTTCTGGTGTGTCTTCCATGCCTGGACGAATTTTCTAATGTCAGCATGTATTCCTGGACAATAGAACATATTAGTGTTTTGGGCATGCATCTTCATCTGTCCTAAGTGGCCCCCTGTCAGGTGTGAATGAGATATCTCTAGGACCACTTGTTTATGACCCTTAGGGACAACCAGCTGTGTTTTTACTGAGCCTTCCGAAGTGGTGTCTCCCCGGTACATAAGCTCATGTCTCAAAAAGTAAAAAGGCCCTCCTTTCACACAGCACTCTTCTTCAGATATGACTTGTAAACAGATTTCAGCCAACAATGTATCGTTCCTAAATCAGGAAGAGTTTCATGTTCTTCTTCACTAACCTTTCTGGGCTCAGGTTCTGAAGGGGAGTCAGGTGTTTCAATAAGCCTGCTAGAAGCTTCTAGTGCCTCAATCTGTTCCCTCCTGCCCAGCCTCTTCCTTGACCAGAGGGAACATTGCCCTCTTGAGTATCCCTTGAACAATGTTATCCCCTTGATTAATTTGGAAGGTATCTTTTGTATGGTGCTGTAACAACACTTTAACATCAACTCTAATGTCTGGATCAATAACACCAGCAAGTACATCAATTCTGAACCTCCATGTGAGTCCTGACTTGGGAGGCAGTCTAATGTAAGTGTCAGGGGATGGAATTAGAGTCAAATCACTGGGTAGCAGTCTTATTTTGCCTGGGAGAATGATGTTGTCCCTACTGCTACAAATGTCAAACCCAATAGAGCTCTGGGTGGCTACTGACGGGTTTGATGCTCTGGAACATAACGTTTCAAATTGTAGAGTTCCCAAACTTGTATCAGTTGAGCCGCATATCACTCCTACCACCATTTGTGAAGGCATCATGAAGTGAGACTCATATAACAGATTCACTGTCTAAATCAAATGGTTTATTTCTCTTAACTGACCAGGTGGAGTAAGGCCTAACTTGCCCTATGCTAAGGTGGGATATTCCTATCTGAAGGATCTAAGGATAGTCTTTGTCAATAAATTCAACTTAAAAGTCTGCCTGTGTCAGAGACCTATACTTGCCCTCACAACTAAAGATAAAAATGTATAGGCATGTCAGCAACGAAAGAAATAGAGTTCAAAATAAAGTTACAAGCTTCTTCCAGCTCCTGGCTTACTTTCCAGCTTCCCCTTTGCCTAGTTCAAAACAGTTGCAAAAGGTCTTTGAATTCCTTTCCCCAAGAAGTCAGTTGTTCGAACTTCAAAAGTACAATCAGTTCAAATCTCGTGGATTTCAAAGACAGTTCCAGTTCAACTTTGTTATTATTCAAGTTTTCCAAATAGTTCATACAGATTGCTCTCTTTCTCATTCATTTCAGAAACCTGGGACAAAATACAGCTTTGTCAGTGCCTTAAGTGGCACTACAAATCGAGCCGGGGCTCATCGAGGGGGCGTGGCCTAACAGCGGGGGTCCTGCTGGCCCGTGAGGCCATGCCCCCTTGACAAGTCTTGGCTCAATGGGCTACTGGCACCCCTGCCAGGCAGCCTTTTGTAGAGATCAGCACCCTCTCCCCATGGGGGAGAGGGTGCTGATCTCTGCATTTGTTTTCTATAGGCTTGCCTGGCAGGGGACAGCGCCTCGCCTATTCAGCCTTAATGGTGGCGCTGCCCTTCGCCAGCTGGGGAGGGGCAGCGTCACCATTAAGGTTGAAAGGGTGAGGCCGCTGGAAGCAGAGGCCTTTTTCCTAAATACTGAAACTCCCGCGAATCCGCGGTAGCTTCAGTATTTAGAAAGCAAGGCCTCTGCTTCCAGCGGCCTCACGTTTTCTCTATAATGGTGGCGCCGGCCCACAGGCATCCCTTGATTAAAGGGATGCCTCGCAGGTGCGGCGCCACCATTATGGCTGAAAGGCATTTTTTTCTGAAGCCTGAAGCTCTCGCACACGAGCGAGAGCTTCAGGCTGTAGAAAAAAAGCCTTTTCGTGTAGTGGCTGGGGCTGCAAGGGGAGATTAGTGGGCCCCGGCAGGGCCCCGCCTCAAAACGAAATTTCGGAGCCTGCCGGGGCCCAGCCCCGGCAGGCCCCGGCCCACTTAAAGCCCTGAGCTTTGTCAACTTTGCTTATCTTGGCTCTTTCCAAGCAGGGGCAAGTAGAGAAGCAGACATATACATCATTGTTCAAACCCGCCCCCTCACCTCTGTCATAATGGATGAAGAACCAGAAGACACTATGCATGACACCAGGTATCACTCCAATGCCGCATTGAGTCTATGAGAGACGTTATGCACTCAGACAACCCGACCGAATGTACCCTCAAACTGAAGAGAGCTGGAGATTTACTGGTACCGCTTAATATTGAGGAGCTGCAAAGAAAACCAGACAAGAGCAAAGTGAAGCCATAAGGAGAAGAGATGATGACACACTGAAACAATGTGAACATACTTAGAATGAAGATGGAAATGAAGAAACAAAGTAAACATATATATGAGTGAGAAGAACCCATATATAGAAGAGTCACATAGAAGCTTGCTTCTGTAGAGTACATAACATGGGTAAAGCGGCCATGTTGGAAAGATGGACGTTGACTCTGGATAATAGTATGCAAGAGGCCAAAAGGAGTGAGACCCAGGCTGCAGAGCCGATAAACGGTGGAGACACAAAATTGTGCACAAAGAATAAGCTGTTAGCTAAAGATCAAGGATGCCACTGCAAGAAGCAACTGATGGTACAAAGGGAGTCAATGAGGATAAGCAATGTACACAGGACACATTTCTCTTAGTTTAAGCAAATGAGCAAACATTTGTGAATTCCAAGTGTGGAAATTAAAAGATGCAGAAAGCATATGTGAGGCGGAGTAACCAAGTCTCCAGAGGCCAAAGAGAGTAACGACACTCAGGATAAATTAATCAAATAGCACTAAAAAAGAAGACAATATGGACAAAATCGTGGTCTCTTCACACATCGTGTGAGACCAGAAAAAAAGGCCTATTCAAAAGCTTCAGGCGAAGATAATGATGTACCTTAACTCCCCTTAAAGTTCCGGAGAAGAGAACATCATGCAAGGTCAACTACAAAGGAGAAGCTTTGAGTGAGGGATTGGCTTATGATTGATGGTAGACCAATTGGACAAGTCGGCAGTAGTCTGACATTGTTCTCTGCACCTAGGTTTCGGTTTGCTTACATGCTGCTCATGAGCCAAATGCCCATGGTTGTCTGGTTATTTGGGTCAAAGATTATTTGTTATGGTTATGATTATTTGTTATGGTAATTCTGCACATAGAAGCACCCAAAAAGTGCTACTGCGTGGGGTCACTCGGTCTAGGTGCAATTGTCGGACCACGCAATCCACCCATTAAAGGTCACGGAACCGATAACCCTCGGGCACTTTTTTATACTTCTGTATTCTTTGGGCTTTCTTGCCAACATAGGTGTTCTTCCTCTGGACCTGTGTCATTTATCAACATTTATCCTTGGCAGTCTCTTAGCTTTACCACAATGTGTTTCCACACAACTTACTTTTCGCTGTTTACCATTTTCCACCACTTTGCTTTCACCTTATTCATAAGTGCTCATCACTTGCTTTTCACTTTGTTCACACATGCTCATCACTTGGTTTCACTTTGTTCATAAATGCTCCTTATTTGCTTTTCTCTTTGTGCATAAGTGCTCATCACTTGCTTTTCTTCACTTGTTCTGTATTCTCATTTGTTCATCATATCTCTTTTTCAGTTTGGAATTCAGGATTACTTTCTCTACTCTTCATCTTTTGCACCAAGGTGACAACTTCCTCCAGCGTGGAATTCGTAACCATCAGCATTTGTACCAGAATGGTGAGGTCCTTATAGTGAACTGGCAACATGTTCTTTGTGATGGCCATGGTGGTGCCAACATTGAAGGTAATGGCAATTTGACAGAGACTGATGGTGGAGTCATGAACAGACTCTTGATTCCCTTGAAACCTGTCATAACATTTGAGCCAGTGCAGCATGGTGTGATCTGATCCTCTGCACCTTTCTCAAGGCACGTTGGTGCTTCAGTGTAGATGTCTATGCCAACTTCTCCACCTGGCAACACAGACATTCGCAATCTACTTTATGTGTAGCTTCTGAGTTTCATCATGGGGAAGGAGATCTGGTTTATTGTTGCTTGGAATAGTTGGAAGGAATCATAGACTTCCGCTGCGCGTGTCCTCTCTTAGAGCCTTGCACTCTGACTCCACTGGGGCTCAACAGG
The DNA here is from genome assembly GCF_040938575.1 of Ambystoma mexicanum. Classification (NCBI taxonomy): domain Eukaryota; kingdom Metazoa; phylum Chordata; class Amphibia; order Caudata; family Ambystomatidae; genus Ambystoma; species Ambystoma mexicanum. The sequence continues at coordinate 359,794,441 of NC_090928.1, forward strand.
TGCACAGTGTGAAAAGGGGAAACAAAGGTGGGTGAAGAAAGACTCATTCCCGAGGGCAGCCCGAAAAAAAACCAATATTTTTTAGCACATTATACTCTTGTACTCAGAAAGGCGAATGTTAAGTAAAGTGCATTAAAGTGTACATACATACAAGTGTGCCTTTGTTTGGACAAAGAAACAGTGATAATGTGCTTCCAAAAAGGATTGTGTGTCTGACAATCGATTTTGTCCAAAGAGACCGGTTGTGGGACAGCAAATCACTTTGAACATGTAAAACACCCTGGCCTTCCTACTCACGTAAAACCTTCTAAGATGAAATATAAAAATTAACTCATGTCGTGAAGTCTTCAAGATTTCATATTTTTTTTTATTCCATTTTCATTTTTGATAGTTTAACGCTACATAATTACTTTTTTAAATTAATTTTGCACGTCTCTTTTTCTGGCATGCTTTGAAATGTTCGGATAATATTTAAAAAAACAGTCACAAAGGTATCGCGTGGTGAGAGATCTGAATAAAATACAACTCACATTCACATAGGTTCAAAGGGAATTCACCTTAAAGACCCCACGAGGACAGTGAATTGAAGTGAAAAACAACAATACAGCACTGCAGACTCATATTATATCCATCGCTGATTCTCTTGTTAAAGGCCTTGAACATAGAAAACACAAATGATAAGAATGCGAAAATGCATTTTCTGCTCTGTGGTTTGAATTCATGCATTTTACAGATAAATATTCTTACTATTTCCTCTGTTCAGAAGAGCGATTTACTCCCAAACATCAAAGCTATTAGTCTCGGGAGCTTGTCTCGCTTGTTCCATGCAAATATCAAGATTAAACTACATTATTTCCCCCTCTCATTTCCCTTGCATGAATGTAAACAAAATTTAAATAACAAAAATGTCAGATTGATATTCAGGATATAAAACCTGCCCTCACAAATCCCTTCAATTCATTACGTGGGAACGGGAAACAACAACCACCGGCAGGAGAGCGCAAGGCTCTCTGAGTACATATTCATCAGCTATAAGTAAACACGCGCACGCACATTTCCATTTGATTATAAAAGTACTTCTGCGCAAAGACTGTTAATGGGGTTACATTTATTTTCTGATGTTGCCAGCTTAATCAAGAGATTATGAAAGTGAGTTCAATTACGGCCCGCTGCTGGCCAGTGAGCGGTGACATTCTTGCGGTGGCCTGGAGCATTAAATGATATTGCAGGCACTCCATTACTTTCTGCTGCGTGCATCGGGTATCGATCATGATTAAGGGAGGGGATCATATTAAATGGATTAATGATGTTTAAATCAGATCATCGTGCGTGTGCGTGGGGGACTGCATGGCGTACACTCCTGAACAGACATCTTGGGGTATAGATGCCTTCGGGCTTGGTGCGCTATATAAATGCCAAAATAAATAAATAAATAAATAAATAGGCATTGTTTTTTCTTCACCGGTGTCAAAGAGTAGTGAATGTGCAACTTTGGCATTGGATTAATGCACTGACTACCGAATAGTACGCTTAACTACACCGAACACTGTAATCCTTATTACACCAAACTATTTCCTGATTTTTAATCTATGAGGCACCCACGCCTCAGAAGTCACCGAATCACCCCATACAGCTTTTAGAAATCTCATAATTAAATCTGACTAAAATTCCCTCCTCGATGGGAATTAATTGGCATAGGGCCCCCTGCTGATCTACCAAGCTCCTAGGCAGGTGCAAAAACTGGCCATGTCATGGAGAAGGAGTGTGGGAAGAGGATTTTGAGGAGGAAGTGTAGGACTCGATGAAATGAAGATTACCCTTAAATCATCTGTTTTGCTCATTCCAAGTCAGCACATAACATGCACCAGACTGCCACATTACGAATAAGGCGCTTCAGTAAAAATGGTGGCTACCGTTCCTCCACATTGCTGCACAGCTGTACTAAGAGTTTTGATTGTAAAGTGGAGGATGTCTCTAGAGCAAAAGGTTGGTAGCAAATCACCCACCTTACAACCAAACATCTTCAGAATTACTCTAGCAGTATTTCCCCCAAAATCCCCATGGAGTGTTATAAGCTCCAAAAATAGGGACTAACAACATAGTGTCACCATTGGGAACCCTGTGGTAATTCCAGCAGACCAAATGTGGTTAACCGTAAATGAGTTTGGCTGCAATTCTTCAGATTTGCTTCTGGATTATTGGCAAACTCGTAAAGATATACCAGAAATACTGTGACACCTATAATTTAATGAATAATTAAACAAATAAATGTTACCTAACACAAAACCACCAAACTGAGATTTTACTAAAAGGATCTAAAATGTGGAGTCTATGATAATTAATGAATATGGATGAAGATGCCGACGTTGTGGCTGGGCATATTTCAGTTGTAAGACCCCCTTAGCTCTGCCCAGGAAACATATCCCCCGTGTGATGCAACCCTGGATGACTATGGGCACAGGCACCTGTGCTTCTTCATGGATGTAATGAACCCAGGTGACTGACCCCATTCCAAAGCGTAATGATGACTCTGCAGCTCATGAAAGCTGGTCTTCCAGGGCCATGTTACTAGAGCTGTGAGCTACCAGAAGGTGGTACAGAGTGGCAGCTGCTGCGCACCCTCCTATTTCCAATACTGTTCCTGATAACTTAACATCTTAAGATGGTGAAGTATGTTTGCACATTTTTCTATGAGGTCTGAGGCTGAGGGTCCCAATGCCAGCAAGGCCCCCATTCTTACACCTCAGTCAAGCACCAGGGTTGGTCAGGGAGTCCTCAAATCGGAAAGTCAAAGCAATCGGGTACCCGTTTGTTTGTGGTGACAATCCCTCAAAGAACCAGGAAAGGAAAATACAGGATTGCAGCACACTCGGATGCTGCAGGTCACGTGTCCTGAGCGAGAACCTTAAGGGAATTGGGTGGGAGGACCTGCAAGCTGTGGGAAGTGACAGCAAGAGGCACTGCACACATCCCTGCTCCGTGGGATCCCACGTCACAGGAGGGATCCCCTAGCGCACTAACCATGAACCAAAGAGTAACCACGGTTTGGAAGACATCAGTGCACCCAGATAACAGAGTTCCGCTGAGGGACAACACAGGAGCAGAGCCACAGAGGAGGGCGGGACTTCTGTCTACAATGTGTGTAACCAACACTTTGAAAGAGTTGAGAAGCTTCAGGGGCAGGGAGAAGCAATCGGTGGCACAGCCTATCCACAGGCTCCAGGCATAGAGGTCCTTCACCCATTGAATTGGAGGCCCTAGAAGTATTGGCCAAGAGGAAGGAGGCTGACATAAGTCTGGGGCAAACCAGGACAATGGCAGCAGGTGGCCTGTGCATTGAAGCAACCAGAGTAGTGGAAATGTGGATGAGAGGTGAGGGGAGCTGAAAGGTTGGACGATGTTTAAATACTTCATCGAGTTTAGGGAGCTGAAGAAGCTACAAATCTAGGTGAAGCTTTTAAACTTGATTAAACTGGTGTCCCCAAAACTGCTGAACACCCCGAAAGGCTGGAGAACCAAACAGGCCTGTAAGACCTGTAGCTGCTAACAAGTGAGAGGGGCAGCATATCATTTACCAGTGGTAGATACACTATATCTCGAACAATTGAGAGGGTGACTATTTTCCTATTAAATGAGAAGGCAACTATATCCCTTATGAGTAAGAAGGATGGTAGATCCTTGGAGTCCTGACAGCAGGAAGAATTGAGACAGGCTCTATGCACCTTGTTGAATTCCAAATTGCATGCTAAATGATTTATCTCTGTGACTTTCATTTGTGAAAAGAAGCAAACTAGGAACTATGGGCCTCAATATGAGTTTGGCGGTAATTTCGTGGTATTTTGCCAAAATGGAATACTGTTACTGCTACTTGGTCCCGTGGGTTTGCCATGGGATCACAAGTGGCATCATGGCAGTATGAGTCTCCATTTACGGACTCCATCGGACTCCGTGGGGTTTTCGGTGGAACTCCCACTGGTGGTAGTTTTACCACAGCAATTCCACTGAAAATTGCTGGTAAACTGTCAGATTTATTTCTATTTTCTTCTTGAGAACCACCAATCCTGTAGTTTGGCGGTGCAGGAATGCAGCAGGAATGTGGCGGTAACAGACTTACAGACGCATTCCTGCTGATTTTCCCCGCACCGCCAACCTTGCAATGAGGACTTACGTCCCTGTAACTAGGACATAGGAAAATAAGCACCTATGTGGTATCTCGTAACTTGTGTTTGAGAACAAATAATTGGATGGGTGCAATATCATTGTGACTGCGAAAAACTAGCATTCAGGGCCTCGAATCCCTTAGGCTGTTTGGGAACAGAAATCCAGAGGAACACCAGAATCCTTTACAAGAAAGGAACCCTGACACATTGTGTATTGACCCATCCTGACCTTTTTATTTGTAGTTAACCCTATAGTCCCCAAAGGTGTTCATCCCAACCTCACACTTATACAATGGTAGTCTTCAAAACGTATCCTTTTGTCTCATGTGATTTGTCAATCAGCTACTTCGGAAAAGGTTATATAGTCTGTCTAACTTTGGCCAGTACCAAAAGTCACAAGTAGGGTCTCAGAATAGCAAGACCGTGTAATATTATCCAGATACATACAAATCATCATACTTGAATATTTAGTATGTGGCTTAAATCTTCTGGACTAGAAGGACCTGGAGTCAAATCATGTAGCACAAGTTCCTTGGACAGGTGAAAACGAGTCCACTTTAGACAAGAAAGTCGCAAAAGGGCACAAAGCATTCCCTCATGAAGGAACTCTGAGTATGATTCAGCCAGTAAAAGGGATCCCAATGTTCGCAGGTGCTGAATGCAGGCAACTACTATTAAAAACAATGCTTTAAATTACAAGAACCTCAATACTCGCTCAGAAAAGGTTTTTGGTGGGTGCTGAAGGGCCCTAAGGTCCCATGGTAGATTCCAGATATATCGGAAACACAGAACCTCCAGGGGGAGGGTCTAAAAGGAAGCCTTGGAACAAGTCAGAGATATACGATTCAACATCAAAAATAGGTCTTGAGGTTTCCATGAATGCCCTAATCATGGCCAACCTGCCCCCCAGGCGATGATGAATTGGTCAATGCCAGCTCGACACTGTCTTGGAGAAAGTCCAACATGTTAAATGGCATGACTCACACAATAGAGGAAGACGAATTTTAGCTGGGCAGAATGCATAAGAAAAGCCCAGAGACAATTACACATGGTTAATGTAGCGATATGATGAAACTTTCAGAAAGTAAACAGAAAAACGTCTTTTAAAACGTCTTTTGAAGGAACCCAAGAGATTAGATTGTTGCCCCCATCAGCCACACCACGAAGCAAACACAGACTAGGGTCTGACTAGAGAGGGTTGACAGTCTCAAAAGGTTATGCACACCTAGAACGGTTCTATGTCATGTCATCGCCGTTTTTACAACTGGTATTTTTACAATTACATTTTGGCCAAATAAATCGTTGACATTTGTATTTTTTATTTTTGTGGGGTTTAGCCCGTGAACTCCCCTGACTCCACCTATTTTTAACTACTATTCCCTACACCACCAACCGTTTATCTGCCCTATACCCAACCCACCCGCCAAAAAATGTCGATGAATTATTTCGGCAAAGTGTACTCGTAATAAAAAGAACATGTCGATCACAGAAAGCTATACCGTGAGAACAACCAGGTAGGAATCAGAAACAATTGTACTATTTGTAGAAACCAGGCATTTATGCACCAATAAACTGTCTTCTAATAATACCACATCCCCCATGCTCGATTCTGCTTCTGTGCAGGACTCATGGATTCAGGGGGATCATGTGGCATGCGTCCAGAAGAACCCCTTAACTGGAAAGTGAGATGCAAGCACATTTTCCAAACACTGCGAGAGCACCCATTTCAAAGTGTGACACTTATTCGAACTCAATTGTCTGAGGTCCAGTAGAGGGGTCCACTAGTGATACCTGAGTGCACAGGGCACATTGGGAAACAAGTGTGCTGCACTGTAGCAACAAGACAATATTGAGTGTAACTTGTATATATGTGCCTTTACCTGACATTAATATATGTGATTCAAGGGTCTGGCAGGTACCCCATATGGATTTCCTACAAACATAAATACATTTTAACAACACTCGCCAAAGAATTAATACACAACTGGTTCTGAAAAATGTACTATTACCATTTTGCATGACCATTTTACCCTAAATGGCTTTGGAGTGTACTGTACACAAAACATATATAGATGGATCCTTTCAGCTCATTATGAATGTAAGAATGGATACACACCGTCAGATATATGTTAAACTATGTTTATTGAAAGTAGGTTGCTCACAGACCCCCAGCACTTCCTTCCTCCAGGCCTGGCAAGCAACAACCGATGAAGAACGAAATTCAAGTGTAAACATTGATTGATATTTTATTTCTATCTTATATCTTACTAGGCCCAGTGACATTGAGAACACGCAAGTGCATGGGAGAGGGGGGAGGGGAAAAGTGCATGGAAGGGGGGAGAGGTGGAAAGTGCGAAGCAGAGGAGAAACAGATAAATAACAATAAATAAATAATAAAGGCAACAAACAGTGGTAATGCAGCCAGCAATTTGCAAATGCTAGGTTTAAGGCAGCAGACAGGGGGTTCCATGTAATAATGTCGCCACAAAAATCTCGCCATACAAAAATATAGCAGAAAAATTGGCGTTTTTTGTGGCGACATTATTGCATGGAACATGCGGGGGACACCCCCGCAACCCCCAATTTTTTTTTATTTTTTTATTTTTTTTGCCCCTGTCCCCATATATATGGTCACCCAAATAATATCGCCACGACCTTTTCCCGGCGATATTATTTACGACGACCATATATATGGGGATAATATTACCTGATACCAGACAGGGAAGGTCTGATAAGTGCAGGAAGAAAAAGTGGGGGCTGTATGGGTACAGATACAGACCCCAGTGCAAGGGGTGGCCCGGAGGCAGTGCGGGAGGGTGGCAGGATGAGCAGGTACCTGGGCCCAAAAGACAGAGGGTGGCCAGGTGCACGGTGCCAAGAGAGAACAGATCAGCAGGGGAGAGGGGGAGCGAAGGCAGAAGAAAAGAGGAAGGTCTTGAGGTGCTTCCGGAACCGGAGATGGTTCTCCTCGAGTTTCAGAGTGGCAGGGAGGCTGTTCCAGAGGGAGGCCCCAGCCGAAGACAGAGATCTACCCCCAGCTAATTTCTTAGAAAAACGACTGACCCTGAGTGAGTTGGGGGTAGAGGAGCAAAGAGCTTGAGAGGGGAGGTATTTGCGGAGGGATAGCTGAAGGTATTTTGGACCCAGGCCCCAGAAAGCCTTGTGGACAATGCAGAGGGTTTTGAATTTAATCCTTGCATCCACTGGGAGCCAGTGGAGAGATTTCAGAGCTGGAGAAATACGATCCCAGGGCTTGAGGCCAAGGACAAGTCGCGCAGTCCCGTTCTGGATTAGTTGCAGAGGGCGGAGAGTAGAGGCAGGTAGATTTAGAGAGAGGCTGTTACAATAGTCCAAGCTAGAGAGAACCAGAGCTTGAGATACCATGAGCTTCTGGGGGAAGTAGAGGAAAGGCAGAGTACCTCTGAGGAGGTGCAGTCGGAAATTTGACTTTTTAGAGACCTCAGAGATGTGGGCGGAGAAGGAAAGAGTGGAGTCAAAGATGACCCCGAGGTTCTTAGCCTCGCAGGTGGGGGTAGGAGGAGGGCCAAGGGAGGCCGGCCAGAGAGTGAGGGGAAAGGATGGTGAAGGTGTGCCGATGAGGAGGATCTCCGTCTTGCTGGCATTCAGACAAAGATCATTGGCGGCACACCAATCTTGAATGGAAGTTAGGAAATCAGAGATGAGAGAGGGAGAGGAGGTGGCAGAGGGCAGCCTGAAAATGAGTTGAGTGTCATCAGCGTAGCACTGGAAATCTGAGCAGAAAATGGCAATGCAGTGGGCAAGAGTTGCCAGGCATTGGTTGAAAAGCCAGGGCGAGAGGTTAGATCCCTGGGGAACACCACAGGTAGAGAGGAAGATAGATGAAAGGAAGGACCCAAGTTGGACCTGGGAGGGTCGATCTGAGAGGAAAGAGGTCAGCCAGGCCAGAGCCTGATCAGTGATACCCAGGTTTTCACGGAGACGATTGAGCAGGATGGTATGGTTGACCGTGTCGAAGGCAGAAGAGAGATCGAGGAGGATGAGGACAGAGGGAATGTTAGAGTCAAGGTTGGTGAGCAGGGAGGGCCAAGGGAGCTCTAGCCACGGTGAGACAGCTGTTAGCATTCAGGAAGGGACGACAGATCTTCACAGATGTTTAGGAGAGCAGTTTCCATGCTTCTGGCAGCTCTGAAGCCAGACCGGTGGTCATGGAGACAGCCAACAGAATTGGAATGAAGGTTAAGCTGAGAGATGACCAACTTTTCCAGGAGTTTGCCAAGAAAGGGAGTAATGGAAATTGGGCGATAGTTAGCTGGACAAGAAGGATCAGCTGTGGGTTTCTTGAGAAGAGGATGCACAAAGGAGTGCTTCAGAGGGGAGGGGAAGGATCCAGAGGCAAAGGAGTGGTTGCAACTATCAGCAAGGGCCGGAGCAAGGGTGTCAATGTGGTCCTTGATGGTTTTAGAGGAACAGGGATGAACCTGTTTTGAAGAGGCTTTCATAGATCGGACTTGTCTAGCAACCTTGTCAGGGGTGAAAAGAGGAAAGGACAAGAAGGATGGTGGGAGGGTGGCTAAAGGAGGGTCAGCAAGCACAGATGGAGAGGGAAGAGGAGGAGTGTGGCTGGGGAGGGTGGACAGGATTCACTACAACATTCTACACTACATCACGTACCATAAGAAGCTGACATTCCACTCAGAACATCCGCTACATCATTGGTAACCTACACTAGCAACTATTTACATAAGCACCATTATAACACATCTCTGTCACTTGTCACCCACAACCTCTTCTCACAATGGCAATTCCATTCTTGTTCCACACTTGTCCTCCACATCCCTCACAGCACCCTTCATCACTGCAACCACACACACAGGATCAGAATATAACAAATCTCCTTTCCTCTTTATCAACCCTTTCCTGATCCTCATCCAATCACCACATTCCACTCTGAATTCCTTTTTCCCTCTCCTCATATTCTCTCTCATAACATATTCTTCTTTCCTTTTTTTAAAATTCTTTCGTAACTCGTCAACCACACAGTCAGATTCTCCTACTCTCCCCACCCAGGTGGATTCACTTTAGAATGAGCCTTGCGGCCTCTCATAAATTCGAAAAGTGACACACCTGTAACCGAATGTGGAGCCATCCTCAATGCATAAAGCACTTATTCAACTTCGCCACAAACCCATTTCCTTCAGGGTGGTACAACGCTGACCCCTCATGACTTATACCACAACTTTGCACATATTCCTTAAAACAACCACCCGTAAATTGTAGAGCATTGTCAGTCAAGATACTGCTGGGAAATCCATCCCTAGCAAAAACTTCTCACAAAAACACAACTACATTTTCACCACTTATTTCCCTAATCACTTTACATTCACACCACCTCCATAAAATATCCACCAAAACCACTAAATATTTACCTTGACCAAAGCTCATCCCAACAGGACCAAGAATATCCATAGCCACATCATCCCAAACCTATTGTGGCACCTCATTCAACATCAGGGGCTGTCCCTTCACCATGACACCCTTATAACTCTTGATACAACATACATACATCTTTCTATCTCCCTGTCAAAACCTAGCCACCAATAATAATTTCTCAAGATAGCCTTGGTTTTACTAACACCCACATGCCCGCTGTGGGAAATATCAATAATCATTGATCTAATGAGTTTGGGCACAACTGCTCGTCCCCACCGAAATACAACTCCATCCAACAGACTCAGCTCCTAGCGGACCTCCCAAAATGCTCTTTCTTTTTGGGAACCTCACCTTTCTTCGGCCATCCCACCTCAACATACAACCTTACTTTTGATAATGCTTCATCATTCTCCATGGCACTTATCCACTCCTCCTTACTTATTATGCCGCCACATGTTACAAAAACCAACTCCATAGAATCACTTTGCTGACCCTCCTCTGCACTTCTACTTAGCCTGGAAAAACAATCAGCTAACAAATTATCTTTGCCTGCAACCAGTCACATTTCAAACCTGTGGCACTGTAGTCGCGTGATCCATCCTGCAACACGTCTTGATATCTTATCAAGACCCTTGCATTTTAAAATGGCTTTCAAAGTTTTGTGGTCAGTTTTTATAAAAAAATCAGTTCCCCACAAAAAAATCTTAAACTTCTCCACAGCCCGAAAACAACCTAATGCCTCCTTTTCCAATATGGAATACCTCAACTTCGCACCCCTCAGACCTCTGGATGCATGTGCAATGAACTCCTCCTCTCCTTCTTGACTCATTTGAAACAATACAGCTCCTATCGCTACATCACTGGCATCAACTGTGATGATATTCCTTCTATGTGTATCAAATAGCTTCAGAGGTGCAGCAAGGTCAATCTCTTCTTTAATATTCTTAAATTCCTGACTACACTTCTCATTCCAAATAAATTCTTCTTCTTTTTCTATGAAACTTTCTAATTGCCACAACTCTTTCCGAGCAGTTCGTAACAAATTTCTGCTAAAATTCCAACTTTCCTAAAAAGGAACGTTGACGCCCCTATATTTTTTGGGTTCAACCCAGCAGATGGGACCCATAACATACTACGGCATCTGAGCCTAAGTTGATACCCTGCCTCACCGACACCACTCCAACGCTTAGCCATTCTACTGAGCTTAATGATGCACCTAGCCATACTATTCTCTCCCCAGAACACAACACCCCAAAAGACATACAGACTACCACCATCAGTGAAACTGCCATCAAGGGCAGTCTCATCAATGCAAGATCACTTGTAGCACACGCCCTTGAAATATCTGACCTCATAACCATGAACCAACTTGACCTCCTAGCGATCACAGAAACCTGGCTGCACCCCGCAGCAGGCCCTGCACTTTCATTAGCCATACCTGAAGGATTCACAATATACAGAAAAGAAAGAACCTCCGCCAAAAGAGGTGGAGATGCCCTGATTGCTAAATATAACCTATCCATCAGAGAATCATCTAGCCAAGCCTTCCCCTTGGGGAACGTCTCTCAATCAAACTATCCTACCCTAACACTGAAACCACCTCCATGCACATCATATACAGACCACTAGGCCCACTCCAAACCTTTGACGAGGATATAACCATCCTCCTCTCAAAAAACACTAAACCATCTACACGAATCATCATTCTAGGCGATTTCAACCTTGGCCTTCATGACAGCCTACATCCGAATGCCATGACCATTCAAAACACAATGGCCGCCCTAGGACTTACTCAATGCATTGAACAAGGTACGCATGTATCAACCAGCATTACAGCCAATTCCCATTGCCTCTGGTCAGACCACAACACCATCACATTCACTATCCCTAGACAAACCCAACCTAAAACTGCACCATATTTAATCCCCAGCTACTCTTGCAAGAAACATGCGTAACATCAAATGCACAAACTTGCTCCCATTATTAGGTCCTATCACAGAAGGTACCTACCCCCGGGCCAACCCATCAGCCATGGTAGATCTCTATAACACCACTATCCTCCAAGCCATTGACAAAATTGCCCCACTCAAACACCGCAAACCAAAACCAACAGCTCACCTGAACTCCTGGTTCACACCTGACCTCAAGAATCTTAGATCTAATAAACGTGCCGCTGAATCGCTTTGGAAAGCCTCACCATCTAAAAATAATAGAGAACTATTTATCTCCTCTGCCAACCAAGAATTCCACGTACAATGAGCGCATAGCAAATGCCAAATCTGGCAGTAATTAACTATTCACCATCCTGAGGGAACTTGAGTCACCCACTAGCCCACCAGACCCTTGTCAGAAAGATGAAACATGGTATGCTAACATACAGCATGCACTTCTGAATGAAATAGCAATGCTCCAAAACAAAATCGCTAACAAAAAAGACAAGGTAGCTATGCCAGAAATAAACACTGACCCTCCAACCACAAGAAATCCAATCACCCCTCCATTCGAATTCAGGCCAGTCTCCTCAACCAAGGTCATTAAAATCATCTCCAGTTTAAAACCATCCAGATGTCAAGGCGACACATGCCCTACCCCAGTCATCAAAGACTGTTTTACAGGACTATCTCCATTTATCACCTCTCTCATCAATAACTCCTTTTCACAAGGTACAGTCCCCAAGAACTTGAAGGAAGTGAGGGTCCTCACACTCCTAAAAAAATCCTTTGACCCCAGCATTCCAACTAATTACTGTCCAATTACGACGGTCCCCTTCCACCTGAAAATCCTTGACCACGCCACCTACCTCCAGATACAGGAACACCTGGAAACTAACAATGTCTTGGCCCTACACCAATCGGGCTTAAGACCGAGACACAGCACGGAAACAGCACTCTTCAACCTTAACCAAATGAACACTATAATTGACAACGGAAACTTAGCCATATTACTCCTCTTAGACCTCTCTGCGGCATTTGACTTAGTGAATCACAAAATACTGTGCCACCACCTGGACAGTGCGGCCCAATTATCACTTAAGCCATCTCCTGGATAACATCATTCCTCTCTGAGCGCACTATGAGAGTTTTCTACAACCTAGCTAATGCCGCCCCTGCCCCCGTTCTCTGCGGGGTACATCAAGGATCATGCGTGTCACCAACGCTCTACAATATATTTACCAAACCTCTATTTGACCGCCCTGATGAACGCGGAGTCTCCTATACAAACAATGCGGACGATATGCAAATACTCATCCATCTATCTGGAAACTACGATACAGACTCTTCCATCCTCAACGACATATACCAGATGATCCAATCCTGTATGGCCGAACATAAACTTTATCTAAACAATGACAAAACAGAGCTATTCCTGGTCGGTACTTAAACACACCTTAAAAAACTTGAACCCAAATACAAACACTTAATTGATGGCAATACCATCACTGTCTCTAAAGAAGTTAAAAAACTGGGAGTGTATTTGGACTCCTCCTTAACCTTCTCCAGACAAGTCAACTCAACAATCTCATCAGCAGCCTACACTGCCAAACTCATCAACGTTTGCAGACCCTACTTATCAGCCGACAGTTGCCTAACCTTAGCAAGAGCCCTCATTCTGTTGAAATCCGACTATTGTACTATCCTCCTGGCTGGCACAGCGACTAGCAGTACCATAAAACTACAGTTAACTCAAAACAACGCCTTACCGGTGGCCCTAAACATACCAAGAAGAGAACATATCTCTGAAATCAGACGCAAAGTGCGTTGGCTACCAGTTCAGGACCAAATCAAATTCAAAACAATGGCAATTACTCACAGATGCCTTAGTAATATAGCTCCCGAATATCTCACAAACCTGCTCATTCCAACCCTAAACACCAAGCCCTCATGCTCTGCCTCAGCCTTCAGTCTTACAGTTCCTACATTCAAAGGAATAAAGGCTGGGGGACACAGCTTCCCAGTTGTGGCAGCCAAAGGCTGGAACGCCCTACCTCTTGCCATCAGAGCTGACCCTTCCCATGCCTCATTTTGCAGAAAACATAAGGCTTGGTTCTTCAAATCCAAGTCACGGTGGAGCAAGATGTATTTAGTTGGCTGCTCGAATAACCAGCCTTTTGTATTGTTCCTGAATGAGAGGAACAATGGGTCCAATCTTAGTGCAAGAGGAAGTTTATTCCAGGTCTTGGCTGCTAACACAGAGAAGCTTGAACCTCCAGCTTTGTTTAGTTTGAAGGTCGGGATGTTTAGGGAATGGGCGTATGGGGATCTGGTAGGTCTGGAGGATTCTTTTCTAGAGAATTTGTTCATCAGGTACTTGGGAGCTGCATTCAGGCATTTATGGGTGATCATGAGAGTTCTGAAGGAAATCCTGTCTTGGATCGGGAGCCAATTAGCCAATTGTCTGATGTGTGTAATGTGGCTAGAACGAGGGATGTTAAGGGCACCTCTGAGAGCATTGTTTTGCAGGATTTGTAATTTGTGCAGATTCCTTTGGCTGGTGCCCAGGTAGAGGGTATTACAGTAGTCCAGTTTGGACATTTTGAGAGCTCTAGCCACGGTGAGACAGCTGTTAGCATTCAGGAAGGGACGACAGGCATTTATCAGTTTTGATGTGTAAGCCATAGAAGAGGCAGTGGCATTAATTTGTCTTTGGAGGTTTAAAGCAGAATCTAGGTAGAAACCTAGGGTTTTTGCCACCTTGTCAACTTTGATGTGGTTACCGTCTATGATGAATGAGGAGTATTTGGGGCCTAGTTTACTGAGTTTTAACTTGGAGCCAATGAGGAGGATCTCAGTTTTATCATCATTGAGACAGAGGCCTTGATTGGCCATCCACCCCTGTATTTTGCTGTACATTTTATTTAGGAGTCTTGTGTCCGATTGGTAATTACCTGATAGAGTGATGAGAATGTGCGTATCATCTGCGTAATTCATATAAGATACGCCTAACTCATGAAGGTGGTCAAAAAATTGCCTAGTGTATATGTTATAGAGGGTGGGTGATACACAGGAGCCTTGAAGTACTCCGCAAGTGATGGGGGCTCGATTGGCTGAGGCGATAGGTGAGAATACCCTCATGGATTTGTCTGCTAGAAAGGATTTGACCCAAGCGGCGGCTTGGCTGGAGAATAAGGCGGCTGTAGTTAGATGGTTACTTAAGATGTTATGGTCAACCAGGTAAAATGCGGCCGATAAATCCAGAAAGAGGAGTAGAGCAGGTTAGCTGTTATTTCTAGCCTCGTCTATTTGGATTTTCAGATCCAAAAGGGCTGTTTCAGTCCTGTGTCTGGGTCTGAAACCAGATTGTCTAAGGCCTAGGAGATTGTTAGATTCAAGGTGGTTTTGAATCTGGATGTATGCAGCTTTGTCTAGTATTTTTAGAAGGAAAGGCACAGTGGTAATAGGTCTGAAATTGGTTGGAATGCTGGGGTCCAGGTTTGGTTTTTTGATGAGCGGCATAACCCACGCATCTTTCAAGTTTTTTGGGACGGTGCAGGAGGGAAAGGAGGCATTTATGAAGGAGGTGATAAATGGGGCAAATTCTTTGGCACCTTCTTTTATGATGGAAGCAGGACATATGTCGCCTTGACATCTAGATGGTTTAAGGCTTCTGATGATGGATTCCACCTCTAAGGCAGTGACCGGATTGAATTTAAAGGCCACGTTTGGGCTAGCAGGTGAGGTTGATTGGAGGTTTGTATTAGATTGCATGGGAATAGGGGAACTAGATATGGCTGTTGTCTTAGACTAGCTCTTTTCGCTTCAATTTTTGTTTGGAGAGTTGTGATTTTGTTAAGTAGCACCTTTTGGATGTTTGTACACCAGAGGGTATCTTTGATAATGGAGTCGGGTGGTATGATAGGAGATTCCTATTCTTTAAGGATGGTGAAAAGCTCCTTCGTGCTAGTTCTGGCGTTGGAGATTCTTTTGTTGTAGCTCTCCTTTTTGGTTCTAGAATAGCAGTTTTATAGGAGGTATAGGCAATTGTGAATTTAACCTTGTTTTGAGCTGGAGGTTTTTTTTTTCCAAAATGCTCCTGCTTCTCGTTTAGTTTTATGAAGTGATTTTAGCTTGGGGTGTACCATTTGTTGAGGGGTGCTGCTGGTTTGGCTTTCCTTAGTTTGAGAGGGGCAAGTTGGTCTAGAGGAGCTAATAGGTTCTGGTTGTAAATCTCTACTATTTCTGCAGGGTCTAAGCTTGGAGGAAGTTCGTCCTGAGTAATGGGCTGAATTAACGGCAGAATTCTTTCTAGAGAGATTAGGCGGTTGCTCCTGGTTAGTATTGGGGGGGCTTCGATATCCCTAGGTGAGGGTGTTTTGGAATCAGAGATTTTCGAAGGAGATGACATTATTGTCAGACCAAGCACATGGTCTATTGGCTAATATTTTGGTGTTGCAATTGAGGTCTGCAACCCAATCTAAGGTTCTGCCTTTGCAGTGTGTGGGGTCTGAAATCTTCAGTGAGAAACCTAGTTCTACGATGGTATTTTGGATGGCCAGAGCATTAGAATCTAGATTGTCGTGCAAGCCTTGGTTGAAATCGCCTAAAAGTAAGATTTGTGAGTTGGGTTTTGTATCTTGAGAGAGGAGGCCAGTTATGTCATCTCAAAGGTGAAAGTTGGCCAGGTGGTCTGCAGAGGTTGTGGATGAGACAGGTTTGCTCTGCTGAGAGTGGGAGTTTCACTGAGAGGAGTTCACCAGAAGTGAACTGGGTGCTGGCACATTCTCTAATTGCTTGGGTGTTTTTAGCAATGATGGCAACCCCTCCACCTTTCTTGGTAGTTCTGTCTGCCCTGAAGATAGTGTATTTATCAGGGACTGCTAGCATCAGAGCGGGGCCAGCAGCTAGGTGTAACCTAGTTTCTGTAATCCCCAGGAAGTCTAGTTTGTTGGATGTGATCAAGTCTTAGATGTCTAACGCATAGGCAATTAAGGATCTTGCGATGATAAGAGCTCCTTTTATAATGGTGCTTCAGTACGGGGAGTCAGAGTAACAGACTTATGTGCCGGTGTGGTGAAGGAAGATGAAGTGGCAGAGGTATTTATCGAAGTAGGCCTAGGTGACTTAAATTGGGCATAAAGTCCTGTTGTTGTCCGGACGCCAAGTCTCCCATTTCTAAGGGAGGTTATGCATGGTGCCTTGGCAATGTTATACGTGTCGGGCATGACGTGGCAGTATTTCGGCACTAGGTGACTGTGCTGTTTAGAGGGTGGGCTACCTGAGTTTGGTTGAACTGGTAGGGCCGTGAAGGTGTAGTATGTAGTTGAGAGTAAGGTAATGGACACATACAGCAGGGCTAAGAGCCACAGGGGAGTCACAAGTCTGTGAGTATGTTGGGATTTCCTGCGAGTCGCCATGTGTGTGGGGGGCATATGTGTATTCACTAGGCAATGAATTAGTATAAGGTATGGCATGCAAGGTGCAGCACTGTTATTATGGTAGAGTAGATCGCTATGCTGGGTTGCAAGTCATACTGTACAGGTGAACTAGATAATGTATATTGGTCAGGTGACCAGGCACAGTATAGTATGAATGTGATACAAACATGATATCATATAAGGTAACCAGGTAATGTGACATGCTGTAGTCTAGTCTGGATATCATACAATTATTAAATGCACAGGCACAGTACAGCATAAATATAATGCAAATATAGTATAAGAAAGTCAGGTAGTGAGGCACACGGTTGTCTAAGGAGATTAGCGACACAGCAAAATAATCAGTAACGGGTCAAGAAGGCATTGAGGAGAACACAAGATAGGTGTTAAACGGAACTTCAATGGTGACTTACTAAGTGGTAGTGACGACATCAACCACGTAGGCAAAGGTTTGTGGTTACATGAAGAAGGGCTGAGGAGCGGCTAGTGATTTGCGTACTATGATTGCAATAGTGGTGAACAGTACTTAGCTACGTCTGAGGACAGCGGCGCCGGTTCCGCATGTGGGATGGAGGTCACAGTGATTTTCGTAGAGTGCTGATGGGGGAGTTGATCGTCTTGCAGCGCTAAATATATAGGTCAGGTATGTGGCGGCGATAGGTAGGGCCAGCAACTGTGGCACTCGGCGGTCTGAGGCGAAGAGGGGCCAACAGGGTCTTTTGCAGGCCTTCTGCTATGGCCGGCATTTCCGCCTAGCGGCGGAACTTGGTAGTTAATAAAATCATATGTTGCTGGTTAACGTGACAAAGCCATCCTCATCCTGGCACCGTGTTGCACCTGACATCTTGTGGTCAGGCCGGAAACAATGGATGTGCGCACAGCTCAACTTTCTGTAGCCAATCGTCTAAAATGAAGAAAGGTACACTTCACAGATCGGTCAGGGGGCTCTGGTGGAAGGCAGCCTCACCCTAGTGTGCAACTGCTCAGAGATCTCGGTGAGCAGCGGTGATCTCAATGCATATGCCACGCAGTCGTGGTAATGGAGGTGAGAGCTTCCTGGGTAGGGTGGTGGGGGCTCCTTCCCTCTCCACCTCGAGGGTACTGGATTACTGAAGAGGTCCAGGGGGTGACAGGGCCTTTTGCAGGCCTTCTGCTATGGCCGGCATTTCCACCTGCCGGCGGAACTTGGTAGTTAATAAAATCTTATGTTGCTGGGCAACGGGGTAAAGCCAGCCTCATCCTGGCGCCGCATCGCGCCCGACATCTTGGGGTCAGGCTGGAAACAACGGATGTGCGCACAGCTCCACTCGCTGGAGCCAATGGTGCAAAATGAAGAAAAGTACGCTTCACAGATCGGTCAGGGGGCTCTGGTGGAAGGCAGCCTCACCCTAGTGCACAGCAGCTCTGCGATCTCGGTGAGCAGCGGTGATCTCGATGCGGATGCCACGCGGTCGTGGTAATATGATTGATGGTTACTGTATCTGTTAATACTTATGGGATCACTGTATCTGTAAATACCTCTTGACTGCAAATGCGAATATTCTAATATATGTCCAGCCTATATCTTCCACTATTGCCTGTGGTAACTCTTATAATTTGTACTACCTGCTCTTCATCGCCCAGATACCCACAGGTTTGGCGCGCTCTACAAATGCTAAATAAATTAATAAATAAACAACATCCTTTATTGCATTAACCATGGAGTGTTTGGGCTTTATCGCCTGCACAGATATCTTATGGCCTAAATATTCGACCCTATCAACACGAAATACACACTTTCCTCCATTAGGGTCACACCTCTTGACCCCAAAATTCTTAGAACATTGTCCACTCTTTCATCATGCACACTTTCACTGTCCCCACACACCAATTTGTCATCCTGAAAACAGAATACCCCTTTGATTCCATGGAATAGTTTATCTATTATCTTTTGGAAAGGAGAGGATGCAGAAACAAGGCCAAAAGGCATTCTACGAAATTGAAACATGCCTTCATGGGTAATGAAAGCTGTTAATTTCCTACAGTTTTCCTCTAATTCTACCTGATGGTACGCTGAAGCCACATCTAATTTTGAAAATACTTTTCCATGACCTATCATGGCTAGCATCTCCCCCATATTAGGCAATGGATGGTGATCTTTGAGTACACACCTTCTTTACAATTACTAATGGGGAAGTCTATTCCATGTCTCCAGCTCTTGCAATAATTCCCATGTTCAACAACTTCTGTAACTCTTTGTTTGCATCCTCTCTCAGAGTTAACGAAACGGGTCGCAATTTTGCATTAACAGGCAGGCATCCCTTTTTAAGAACAATTTGATGTTGCATTCCTTTCACCTTCCCCACAGCTTTTTCTCGAATATGTTTTTGTATGCATCTCCCATTTATGCACCAATCTGCATCATCTGATCCACTCTATTGGGATCTAATCTCACCATTACATTTTTGATCACGCCAGCTAAGTAGAGTCATTCCTTTTTTGTAATATAAACTTTTCCCAGCACACACCTGTCTTTGAGCACAAACTCAGCCTCAAAATAGCCCAATAATTCAATCTTGTCTTGATTATACACACCCGGGTTTATATCCAGATTCACTAAATTGCCGACATCCCCTTGCATCTCTTGTTCAAAAATGGCCATAGACATCAACTATATCTTAGATCCTGAATCAGCCATCATCAAAATATTCTTCCTATTCACCGCTACATTTGCATACGGATGCTCACATTCATCACCATTCAATTCCTGTACAACATTGATGGTAATGTTCTCAATATTGCAATGCTCCTCCTCATCGGATCCTACATGACCCTCCTCATCATTGACTACCCATAACTCTTCTTTGATTATATTGATCATTTTTACAACATTTTGCAAAGTGAACGCATCTCTTGCACTTGGCACACACAGCCTTTCTCCCTGGTCATGATAAGGAAGCAGCAAAATGTGCATTGATATTCATATTTTATTTGTATAGCACACCTGAAACATAACTGCTTGCTCGCGTCCTTCCTCTCTCCCTTCCATTTATTGGGCTTGACATCCATTCTTTCCTTCACATTAGGTTTTTCTTTTCCTCTTCTCTTTTGTCTGGCATCAACGATGTTCAATACTTCAACTTTGCCTTTGTTGTTGTCCTTTTCTGCTATTATTGCAACACAGGCCATGGAATGTTCAACTCTCTTTGTGATGTTCAAAACCTCCTACAATGATGGTTCATCCTTCAACCATAGCTCTTCCCTTATCTTGTTACTGCTGAAGTGTATCATGAACTGGTCTCTAATGTATTCATTGAAAGATTCCTTGAACTTGCACGATAGAGCTAAATTTCTCAGTGCTGTAACAAATTCTTCGACACTTTCCCCCAGCTCTTGGGTCAGAATGCTGAAATTATATCTTTCCAATATTGTGTTTGTTTTAGGGTTAAATGGATATCCAATTTTCTCAAGGCAATGTCCAGATCTGTCGCCGTCTCCTTCCTCTGGAAGGGGGGTAATGTGTTGTAAATACGCTGTCCCTCGTAAGCTAAAAAATGCATTAGTAGTAACACTTTCCTATCCATTGAGTATGAATTGCTGCATGCAGCTCCAATATAGTGGACACAACCCTTCTTCCACTGAGACCATTTTACTTTTGGTGGGCCGGGAAATGCCATAAAAACAGGTGGACCTGGCAACTCTGTTAATGCCATGCTGATGGGAAAAAAAACGAATTTCACACTTGCCCCACGCTTCTTTGGAGGAAACTCTCTTTATTTTATAACTTCCCTTTATTATTATATTTTTTGTGGGCTTATATTTGCTTCCTATCTTTGAATTCTGCTTTTCACTGCTTCAGGCATGTAGTCTCACTCTGTGTGCTCTTTAGTTTCCTCCTCTTCAGTTTCTTATGTATACCAGCGTGGTATTCAAATCCTTTGTGTGCACACGTTTGCTTTTAATACACTTGATTATGTGTTATTAGTTTGCACATGCACAATAGCGTAGAGTCTGCAATGGCGAGGTCAGGCAACACTAGAATTCCTATTTGCAGTCTGAACGGTGAGGTTGCAATGCGCATGCGCGTTTGCTATGCGCCGATCCCTCACTCCCCTGAATCAGCTTTCCGCCAGAAATTATGCCCCAAAGAACATCTGAAAGTCCCTGGCTTTACCCACTGGTCCGGGGCACGATCTGCTGTGGGTACACCACTGTCGCTACCACAACTCCAATGATCAGGTGGGAATGGATTCACAGGACGTTATGATTTTCTTTTCTTTATTAACGACGTAAGCCTCGCAAAAGCTCTCCCACGTTTGCCGCTCCAGTGTAGGTGGAGTGGCTTATGTTCTATGTCCCTCATTGTCTGCTGCTATGCTTTCTTTAATGGCAGAGCAGCTTTGCTTCATTAGGGTGCCGGAGGTCTGCTTCATTTCAGCTCATCCTATCCTCGTCCCCAATGTAAGAATGGATACACACCATCAGATATATCGAAAACTATGCTTATTGAAAGTAGGTTGGTCACAGACCCCCAGCACCCACTTTCTCCAGGCTGGGCAAGCAAGAACCGACGAAGATTAAATTCAAGAATAAACATTCCTCACTACATCACTTACCATAAGAAGCTGACAGTCCACTCAAAACATCTGCTACATCACTGATAACCTACACTAGCAACGATTTACATAAGCACCATTATAACAAAAAAATAATCAATTCCCACAGGTTTATTAATGGAAGCGTTTTTAAAGAGCCAAAAGGGCTGAGAAAAAACCTGGTCGTACTGATTAATTGGAAAAACTGATTGAGAACTAGGGCACTAGGGGGAGCACTAGGGGGACCTCATAGGATCTATGAGCCGCAATCCTAGTATGGGCACAAACAACAGCACACAATATATTCAGAGTCCTGAGCGCATACGAGGACCTATTTGTAAAACTCTTTAGAAACCCAGAGGAAGAGGTCCTTGAAGAATTATTATCAACATTTCAGGGCAATATAATGTTCATATCACGACCACTTTACCTGTCAGGAACAACTGAATGGTCTTCTGGAAATGGCGCCATGAAAGTAGCTAACACCCTCTTTGGCAGCTAGCACCATGTGTCATTAACTTGGTGGTATCCCACACTCATTCATAGCATTAGCATAGCATTAGCATAGCATTAGGATATCTGTATAAGCACTCCAGAGACCAGCATACCAACACCTATTGCAGGTTTCATGAAGCAGAGCACATGTGGATTAATCCGAAACAGTGTGAATGCAGTGATTTAGGAAACACTGCCATGATTCATGGCACACCTGTGTGGAAGTCTTAGGAAATTACTGAAAAGACACTATGAGAACAGACCACCATAATTCCCTGAAAATAGAGCTTGAGACATTCCTTGGGAGCCTACTCTGGCATCCTAAGTTTATGTAATGAATGTCAGGAATATGCAGATAAGCTGCTTCACTCCTACAATAAAGAGTTTCAATACATGCATTAATTACAATTTCACTATGATCTGCCAAGACTCTCATTTACTTGCCTATAGAATAGCAAACATTCAGAGAAAATATGAGTATGAATAAAAAAAACACTGAAAGAACCCTCTAACACTACATTAGCTAACCAAACTCCCACTCAATCCTCTGCCAACAGTAGCAGTCAGTCCACACAATTACAACAATTACAAAAGCTTGTAAGGGGAGATACTCAGGTGTTTCGATCCATCCACTCCCATCTAAGTGCAGGGGGCATTGTGAGATTTGACAGAAAAACTCCTAGTTCTGGATCATTGCTTATGATCTCTTTACCAGAACATCTGCCACCCCCAAGCTCCAGTCACCACAATCCTACAAACCAGAGAGTAAACTACTGTCAACCTCAACTTTCAAAATTCTCATCAATGATTGGTTTCCTCTCATGTCAATGCAATAGGGTCTTCCTCTTTCAGGTCCAGAATATGGCCAATAGGAATGTCATTGTGTCACTGCTCCACCAGGAAGGTCTCAAATGAATCCTTTGATTACCAGCAGGATCTCAGAAACAGAAACATGCATTCTGTTGCTGCTAGCCGCAGAATTAAGTCTGGGGGCTAAAGATAGACCATCTGTTGCCAGTAAATGAGGGTCCACAGTAAATCAGCAGGAGAATGCAGGACCCTGTCTCACCGAGATGCAGAAAGGCCAATCCTGGGAGTAGCAAACCCAAATGTAAGCTCGGCAAAAAGAGCCCATGAAAGAAAGAGATGACAGCAATGCTGATCTCAGGCAGTCTATTGATATATTTTACATAACTGGGATTTAGGCTGCTATTAGGGAAAGAAATTGAAGTTCACCCAAATAAAGACTGTTAACTCTGCGTCAAACCTATAACCATTGGGGGAGAAACAGAGCCTGAGATTAACCTTAATGATTCTGGAGTCTATTTGCTTGCAATTGAGGAAGGAACACCTTCTGCTTAAAGGTATTTAAAATTCTGCCCAAAGTTTCCATGCTCTGGGAAGGAAAGCGGTATGATTGAGTTCTTGACCTTGCAGCCAAGACAGAAGAAACCCCGGTTAACTTTCAGAGTTTGAGAAGACTGTTGGTCTTGAGAGGACACATGACAACCAGTCATTGAGATAAGGGTGATGAAACTTAGTTCTGTTTGAAAGAGAACTGCCATGAGAGCCAAGAAATGTGCAGACTCTAGGGGCTGACATGAAACTGATCCATAGTAGGGACAGTCCAATACAAGAAACTGTCTATGACTCACCATAACTGAAACTCTCAACAATTTCTGATGAGGGGGCTAGAAAGAAATGTAGAAGTATTATTTATGTCTATGTTTGCCATGCAGACATTTTGAGATAACAGTTAGCAGCTGGAGGGAATGTACACCTCTGAGAAGTTGATATTCTTGGTATAAGGAGTCACACGTTTTGGGTCTAGGATTGGTCTCAAATCACCCTAGGCTTTCAGCATCAAAAAGAGAATCGAAGAACATCTGCTGGCTTAGTTTGTCTGTGGGATCATGGAGATGGGTTTCTGTGTCAAATGGTGTACATATCAAGAATGAGAAGCAGCCTCATCTTCAGGTTCCCTGGAACAGGGGTCTTTAGTCAACGTAAAGGAGGAGGATTCAGTTGAAACTTGATCTGATCACTTGATCTGTAGTGTCTGGTAACCGATGGTCCAAATGTGAAGCTTATGACACTTTTTAAACCCCCTACAGGACTTACCCTGAGATCAAGGCACAGTGTTTCAAAACTATGCAGATGATACTCCCCTGGTGTTCCAGCGAACAATGATCCAGAGTCCAATATTACACATGTACAACACATTTTTGACCGTATTGAATTCTGGATGGCTGAAAATGGGCATTGTCTTAATCAGAAAAAACAGAGATGATCATCATAGCCCCCCGGCAAAAATGAACAAAACCATGGCCATCTGCACTCATTTTGTTTTAGCAGGACATACCATAATAACTCAAACCAAGGCAAAAACCTTGCAGGTTATTCTTGACTCTTCTCTTACCCTAAACCCAAAAATAAACAAATCCATAAGTATGTCATCCTTTGAATTGATGATCTTAAGACAGGTTAGACCACTACCCTTGGAGAAACATTGCACTATTATCTCACAGGCCATTGTCGGTGCCCGATTGGATTACATGCTGTAATCACCACCTCCGCTCTGCAGAAACGGCAGGTCATCCAGAACTCTGCTGCATGTGTCGTTACTAATACCCTGATAAGGGCACATATTTCCCCTCTCCTGAGAAGGCTACACTGACTCCCGGTGAAATCACGTATTGACGTTAAGCTCTTAACTGTAATTCACAAAGCCCTTTATGGCACAGCTCTACAGTTCACCCGAAATGATTGGAAATGGCACTCTTCAGAGAGACCTATGAGATTAGCATTAGGCTGTACCCTGATTGATTCCCCAGGCGCCTCAATCACTCCTGTGCACTTGCTGGTACGAAACTTTGAAACTCACTTCCTGAAGACACCCATCATATGAAAAATGTCATAGTGTTTAGGAAGAAAATCAAATCCCTCCTTTTTTAGTCTTACTGTAGTCTTCTGGTCATCTATTTCAATCTCTGCAGAGTGCTTAGATACCTTTGGGTCATAGCACCCATAGGCGGATATTCATCACTACATAACATAACAATACATCAACATAGCCTGCTCCACACTTCTATTAGCACCTGGGTTTCAAATATAATTTTCTAAGGTCAAGGTAGAGTGGGCAGATTACCAAGAAATGCATTTTGCTCTCCCTTGCTGTTTTGCAAAGGCAATATTTGTCAGTAATACTCCTGTCCCACTTATGCTGTCATTCCGCTAAAGGCAGGATGCCAAGCCTTCGTTTAATGAATATTAACTTCAGAAATGTAGGCTTCAAGGCATATACGTTTTTCTCATACCCTATCTCTGTCTTTTTATTCCAGAGTAGACTTAAGGATAATGTGTTCTGGATTTTACTCAATATTAGTACCCGACGAGAGACAATGAGATTTTAACATGCAATCTTATTGGCACTCACTGGGGTTTTACCCAACCGGGAATCCCTTTTCGCTCGGGCCTGTAACTATGGGCCCGGGGCATTCCCTGAAGTGGTAATGCCCCCCCCTGCTCGAGGCCTATTGCTTAAATATTTAATCTTCCAGAGCATAGTATCTACTTTTAATAAAACACATATTGTTTTCTCTTTAATTAACTCTGGATTTTGCCAGTAACCCTCTTGATTCAAGCTTCTCTTTGTTCATAGTTGGTGGAGTTGGCTACTGAGTTGCAGTCTGTGGCAGTCTACTCTACAGTCTTTCTACAGTTGCTGCTGCTTTTGAGGGTTGGACATAAAAACCCCTCCATACCGCGGAGCGGCCGCAGAGTTGGCTGCTGAGTTGCAGTCTGTGGCAGTCTACTCTACAGTCTTTCTACAGTTGCTGCTGCTTTTGAGGGTTGAACATAAAAACCCCTCCATACCGCGGAGCGACCGCAGAGTTGGCTGCTGAGTTGCAGTCTGTGGCAGTCCGTGTGCAGGAGGGGGCAGGAGCCCCTCAAACCACCATGGAAGTAAGGCATTTCGACAATTCAACCTCGCCACCACCAGGAGGTGACGATGAGGAGGCCCGGTGGATGAGAAGTTCAAGCCAGAGCCCAAGGCCAGCTCCTCTTCGCTTAGACCCTCTGCGCCCACCGGTTGTGCGTCCTCTATCGAGACCAAAGAATCTACGAAAACTGAGGCTTTTAAGCAACACCTCCTTAAAACTCCTTGACTTCGCCACACCTCTAAAACATATAAATTCTGTGCCTGGGAAGGAGGCTCTACAAGGATCACTTGTGCCATCCATAACAACCCAGGGACAAAGCCCACACGCCCCAACGAAAGAAGGCACCCGCGGGGAAGACGCATGTCAGTTTGACTCTATGGTGGCAGAACCAAGAAAACTGACAATGGAGCACGAACTTTGCATGTTCAAAAGTCCCCAGTGCAGCCGACCGAAGAGTGGGCTGTGAGGGAACTTCTTGCGGCTTCCCAACTTCGTCAGCCTGACATAGCCCAGGAGGGCTTACACCAAACTGCCTCTCCCACAAACCCCGATCTGACCTCGTGGCCGGGTTCTCTGGTGACGGGGCGGGCGTCGGGAGGTTCGCCGTCCACTAATGAGAGTCTCCCAAGCCGTGGTCAGGATGCGGCCCTGATGTCGGGGAGGACGCTGGGCGCAGCTGAAGTGAGGGGGAGTGAGCCCGACGCGAAACAGATGACGGAGGCATCATCAGAGAAAAAGGAGGCCCGTGGGATGATCAGCACGAGCGAAAACGAGGCTCCTCTTCCTCAAGGGGGTGGAGTAAAGGACAAACAAGCACCAAAGGAGGGTGAAAATAGAGAGACCAATGGGGACGTTTGGAACCCTCGTTCACAAGACTTAAACGAAATTTCTCCCACAGACCAACAGATATCATTTAATTTTTCAAAAACAAAAGTAAAAACCACTCACTCGGTAAAGCAGAAACAAAAAAATCAAAACAAAAGGAAAAAATCATCGGGTAATACCCCGCACCAAAAAACAAAAATAACAAAAAAAATTCATCAGAAAGGATGCTGGGAAACACTGCAATATCCAACTCGCTAAAAGCGTATTTTGCCAATCAAGGCAAACGAAAATACGACGTTTTGCTCGAGCTGACAGATGCAGAAATGTTGGATGCAGCACTTGATGAGACTGATGGCCCAAAAGCACCAAAGTTTCCTTATACACCAAAAGAAAGGATGACAGATTCTGTCGGCAATGAAAGAAACCAGGTAGTTTGTCCACCGCCGGGCAGCGCCGATGGAGCCCAAACAGGACCACTGGAAAGTCGAAGTCCTGTCTCAGCTAATCGATCTCCGGAGAAAATGTTTTTGCCTGCCTGAGAAATTTCAATGACAAGCAGTACAAATGAGTCTCAGCACCCTCCACTTTTTCTTCAACCTAAAGAAATGCAGCCAACAGATAATGCTACAAAGGGTGAAGTGAATAGGCCGCTCACCGAGAAGCAACCACCACTTCATCCTCTGTCTCCGATGAAAGCAAAAGTCCAGCGGCCTTTTTCTACTGTCTCACCTGAATCAAAGTCTCCGGAACCCTTACCTAAAACAGCATCTTCTACCCCAGGGGTCCTGCCCATACTCCACCTCGAAGGAAAAGCATGGGGTCTGGTCAAACAGAAGAAGGATCTAATGAGACCCCTCCAAGGAAGCGAGACCTGACAACATTAATGTCAGCATTGACTATTGCGTTCGCCCCATTCGGAAAGTTATATGAAGCAATAAATGACACATTAAAGGATCAGACTACACTGATCGCCATGACTCACACCAAAATGACCTTTTTTGAAGGCTACATTACCGCAAAAGAAAAAGTCGACAGTGCAATATACGACAAAATCATAAGCGACCTTAAGTGTCCCAAGTCAAAAGCTTCAACTTCCTTATCACACCCCATTGTAATAAAAGACTCAAGAGAAAGCGCAACACAAACTGATCAAATTGTTGGAAAAGTAACAGAAATGAGCACGTAGACACAGTCAGTCGACAACCAACCTGCAAACAAAATCTGCTTCAATTTTGAGAGAAAGCTTTCAAATAACCAAAAAGCAAAAGAAAAAACGGATCCACCAAAGCATTTCCTATTCGAAGGCATGACAAAGAAAACCCTCAAACCTTGCCTGAGAGAACCGGCTTCAAAGCCTCCGCAATTGCAATTTCTAAACTGCCCATTGAAACCATCAAAAATAACAGTTATACTGACCCTGTTAACCTAAAGAAAGTAAGCAAAATATCAAGCACAAAATCTATGACAGCAGGTTCTACGTCTCGAACCTCAGCTTGCCCGGCACGGGAGCCTATCCACTCCCCTCAAGGGGAACATAGCGAGATGGTCTCAAAACCAAACATGGACACAAGTTCCATTAAATCCAGATATGTCATTTTGTCAGGAGCCCATCAGGAGCTTCACAGTCTCACTCTCCTGCCACAGTTGTCGACTTCCTACGAGACGAAACGATGATGAACATTTCCACTTATTCGTCTTCTGCAAGTGAAACTTCATCTCGCACTGAGAAGCAAAATGAGGCGAGTTCACCTAAAAACCACGACAACGCAACTCCTCCAACGCCTAAAAAACGGAGGACGATCAGTGAGCAAATAAAAGAGGGGCCGAGTCCAAACGAAAGACACCCTAGAGGTCCAGAAGCCACATGGCAAAAATCGGTGGCAATCAAACGAAACTATGTAGACCTAAAGTCACCAAAAGACAAGGAAAACAGTCGAAAAGAAGGTCAGATTCTGCAAAACAAATCTAGCTTCCCTATTGAGCCGAAAGAAGACTACCACCCTAAATCCAGCATTCGAAACCAAAAAACGGCAAAGCAACAAAGACTGGCTCTTGCGTCAGTCTTCAAATTAGAACAGATCCTGGACAACTTCGAAAAGATTACCCTAAATAGGGGCACTGTTCTTAAAATTCTGAAACATGTCAAAAACTTCGAAGACCTTCAAACAAATGATCTGCTACTGGTAGAGCCCTATCATAAGGACAAAAAAGCAAAGGCGTTTTTACACACAAGTGCAGAAGCCAAAGGCAGACTGACTAAAGAAGGTAAGGAAGATCTCCTGAGAAAGGGGTACTTGATTTCTGAGATAAAAGGAGGGCAACCCGGACCGAATTCGGAGTCCAAAAACCCCCCGCAACAAACGAAAAAATTAATTATAGGTCCAAAACTGAATTTAATGACCGGAATTGGTCATCGACCCAAAGAAGATATTCACCTCATCGATCAGCTAATAGAGAAAAGCCAAAAAATCGAGTCTCAACTATTAGTAAATCAGCAGAAATAGACTCATATAGAGCCAACGAAAGACCAGAAGACAGAGTGCATACCAAGAAAAGAACCTTGTCGCCCTCGGGAAAAAGGTCGGAACAAAAATTGTCTGACAGAGTTGCAAATCCATCAGCCCCTAAAATGTATCTACCAACTTTCGCCCGGATTAAACATCTACTGGCATGGCTCCCGAAATCATCCTCTGGGCAAACAAAGAAATAGCAACAAACGCCGTCTAGCATCAAGGCGGATTTCAACAAAGTAGATGCGAGTCCAAAAATAAAAAGTCTGCTACACGATCTTCAGTCACGTTCACTCAAAATGATGTCCTGGAATATTAGGGGTTTCAACCATCTCACTAAACCTGGAACAATAAACCTCAGAGTATTCAATATTATCACTCTTCAAGAGACTTGGCTCACCACCCCTCCGACCATTGACGGCTTTGCAGTTGCAATCTCCCCGGCCAAGAAAGGTCGTCTGGGCGGTCCATCATCTGGGCTTCTTGTGGCAGTTAAATCTGGCTCAGGACTTTCAATACAGAAGAAGCTGGCAGCAACTCAATCCTACCTTGCAGTCTCAATAAAGTGGGATCAACTAGACAGGAAGAGCCAAACCTTAACCTCCCTTGTGATAACTGTTATTACGGTCTACTGGAACCCTAGAGCCATCTCGGGCAGGCTCTTCATTGAATCCATTGAGGGAGAGATAGACAACATAATGACAACCCAAAATAGCCCACTAATAATTCTAAGTGGAGATCTAAACGCCAAATGCCCGACTGATCCCTCAAGAACCACATCACCGCGTCCGAAAAGCCAGGTGGAATCTCGTGGACAGAAATGGGAATCACTTATGGCTTCAAGAAATCTTCGCAATATTGACCACTCACTCCCGCAGACGGTCCACATCCCAACCTGGTAAAGGGGCGCCCAGAACGGGACAATAGACTATATATGTCTCAGAGGAGATGCTCCGACGAATCTCATCTTTTGAGGTTTTAAGGGCTGAGGCGAGTGATCACAATATTTTGCAAATCGTATGGCCTACGGGAGGAGAAGAAAAAACGACAATGCCAGAATGTATTGAATCAAACATTCAAGGAAATCGCCTAAGCCTCACTGCCAACCGAATAGAGGAACTGTCCAGAAGCTACAAAAGCCATTGTCTACGGGGAAACAACGAGTCCTTAAAATCTACTGACTACCAGCCCCTATTGATTCCCTTCATGATTCCCAGAAGGCCAACCCAAAAGTTTACTTAGAATCCTTTTCACACCTATGACAAGGAATTAGTATCAAAACGTTCTACCCTGAGAAAGCTAAAGAAACTGGCAGCACAATCAATCTCAGAAGATCCTAGAAACCTCTATTTGAAGGAACAAAAAAAGTATAAATCTTGGTTACGCTTCCGTAGAATTTTCCTATACCAACAGGACTCTGAAGACATGCTTAGAAAACTGGTTAACAAAAATTTGGGAGCCTTCTGGCAATTAATAAGAAGCCTTAATGAAGGAGAAATTGTAAAAGGTTTAAATAATTCCCCAGAAGAACAATGGAAAGCACATTTCGCCAAAATTTTCCAAATTCCTAGCCAAGTCACAGAAGATCCGATGACGGAGGCTGACCAAACGGCGTGGGAAGATTTTTCGGACAAAGATGATATCGTACTGGCCATTAAGCGTCTGAAATCGTCCAGAGCTCCAGGGCCAGACGGAATAACCAACATCGACCTAAAAAATCATCCAGAGAAATGGGCAAACTTTATAGAGCAGGTATTCAAAAACTGCAGCGCTACAAGATCGATTCCTAATTCTTGGCGCACTGCAGTGATTGCACCAATCTATAAAAAAGGAGACAGAACCGACCTGAGAAATTATCAACCAATAGCACTCCTGGACACAATCGGGAAACTTTATGGGTCATTTCTTCTAAGGAGCTTCCAATCATGGGCAAAAACAGCACCGTGTAGGGACCCATTTCAAACAGGGTTCATGAAAAATTCAGGGACCACAGCGAACATCATGGCTCTGAGCATTATAAAAGCAAGATCTATGCAAAGACTTGGAAAGGTATATGTTGCCTTTATAGATCTAACCCAAGTCTTCGATCAAATTGACAGAAATCTGCTTTGGTCAAAATTAGACAAATGGAAGTGCCCATTTAACATCCTTGACCCAATAAAGGCTTTCCACGATAAGACATCGATCAGGGTCAAGCTGGATCAAGCAGGAAGGCTTTCTGACGAAATCTCGACCCTTAGAGGCATGAAACAGGGCTGCCCATTGGCCCCGGCCCTATTAATTTCCTTTTTGGGCGACCTTAAAGACAATTCGGAAGCGATAAGATCTTTTCCTCTGAAAATTGGAACTACACCTGTGACTCACCTATTATACGCCGACGACATCATCCTCTTAGATCAAACCGAAATTGGGCTTCAAAGGCAACTTGACAACTTGGGCAACTACATATCGAACAACAACTTAGAAATTAACAAGGAAAAAACAAAAATCCTGATTTTAGGCCAACCATTAAAGAAGAACATAAAATCCTTCAAATGGCACATCGAAAATTCGCCTGTTGAAGTGGTAAAACTCTTTAAATACTTGGGGGTGTGGCTGGACAACTCAAAAACAGAAGCTTCAATGCAACAACACCTATGGGACAAGACCCGAAAACTAACCACACAGGCCAGAATAATCGATCGAAAATACGGGCGGTTCTCACTTCTCCCTGTTATTAAATTCTACAAGGGTAAAGTAATACCAAGTTTGACGTATGGTTGCGAAGCAATGCTAGCGATTCCTCCAGCAATTTGGCCTAAACTGGAAGCATATTTTTGGCGCAAAGTCCTTCAACTCCCGAATTCCACAGGAATCTCGATCATCAGAAGAGAATTGGGAACTCTCTCCTTAAAAGCAACAATCGAAGTTGGAGAAATGGCGCTTTTCAGAAAAATAATAATGTTAGAATCTCCTCCCCTATATAAATAATAAACTCTGAAATCACTGAAGGACGAAGTAAGGCCATTTCCTGCTGGGCAGCAAAACAGCGAGTATCTCTGGCCAACAATGGTTGCAGCGAAGAAGACCTAATTCAAAATCCTACGAGAAAAAAACGCAAGATGGACCAACTTGATTGGATAGAGACCTTAACACTGGCTGGAAAAAACAAACTCCTCTGTCACGTGAACTTTGAACCAAAAAAACTACATACACTGAACGAAGTTCTGAAGAGATTTCCAGACAAGTTGTTAAGATCCGTCTTCTTGCGCTCTCGCCTTAATTTACTGCCGACAAATGAAATAAGGGCTATTCAAGGCCAATCTCAAACAAACCTCTGTCGATTGTGTGGAACGGCACGTGAGCCAGAAACCATAAAACATCTTCTTCTGCATTGCCCCGAAACAATAAAGTGGAGAAGAGCTTACTTGAGACCACTAATCGATAGTGACTCCTTGTATGAAGAAAAAATCTGGTGGAATCGACTGATGAGTGGATCGAGGACAACTTGGGCTTTGGCAACTTCCAAAATATTAAAGAATGCCTTAGAGTCTTGTCTACGCAAATCAGAGGGGCCAGAAGGAGCAAATTCCAGTTTACCGAAAGGTACAAGTCGAGCAAGAAATCCAATCAGACTTTTAAGTTCAAAAGGGTAACTGCAAAGCCCAAACTCTAACTTCAAGACGAATTAAGCTTGCGAAGAAAGAACAGAAAAGAAATTCTGATAGACTTGTTCGTCCTGTTTTTGCAAAATCATTGAATTGATAGAAGCAAATAAAAAAATAAAAATAAAAAAAAGTATGTTCATAGACTCATAACTGTTAATCTGCAAACATTTTGTCCTTGCTGAACTATTCAAATGCTGGAGTGCCAGTCTGAAAGGACACCAATTTTACAATCACCTGATAAATAAAAAGACAAACATTTTTGGGGCAAAGACAGAGCCTTGGCACAGACCCTTCTGTATTTTTATTGCCCGGGATTTTTCTCCATCCAAGCCCCACCTCATAAAATCTGTGCTCCTCGTATACAACAACAGGATAGCAGAAAGTATTGATGGTGGCATTCATAATCTACGCAAGAGATGCATTGCTTGTTTCTCGGGACACAGTCAAACTCAGTTCTCAGATCAAAGAACATCAAATAGAGGTTCATTTTTCTGAGAGTTACATATTTTTCTATGAGTAAACATCAACTTAAACATTGGTTGACAGTGCTAACGCCACTCTGGAAGCTTGCATACAAATGATTGATGAGCCCCTTCTCCACAATACAAGCTTCCAAGTGACTCAGTACTACCCTGGTGAAAAACCTTCCCCTTGAGTTCAATAAAGAAATTAGACAGACATTTCTGGGGTCCTCACAGCCCCCCTTTTTATATATTGGAACTATTTCCACACTAGTCATTGATATTGGGATTCTGTTTGTTGATGTAATAGCATCAAACAGGTTGATCAGATATGTTGCACAGGCTCTGGGCTC
The DNA here is from genome assembly GCF_040938575.1 of Ambystoma mexicanum. NCBI lineage: Eukaryota > Metazoa > Chordata > Amphibia > Caudata > Ambystomatidae > Ambystoma > Ambystoma mexicanum. The sequence goes on from NC_090928.1 coordinate 359,828,194, forward strand.
TGATTTGTATAGGTCCATGGGGAAATGGTCATGACCCGGGGCTTCATCATTCTTTTTGCAATGATAGCCAGATGTACCTCGTCTTTTCTGAAGATCAATGGCTCATGTGGTAGTGAATTGTGATCCTGGATTCATTGGGTTAGTTGATTACTTGGATTATTTTCACTGTAATGTTTTTGGAAGTAATTTACTCAGGCATCTTCTGAGAAATTGCTCTGCTGAATTACTTTTTCTTCAATGGCAATGGAACCAGCCAATTGCCACACCTTATAACTGTCCTTTTTATTAACTGCATACAGAAAATGTTCCCAGATATGTTAAGTGTAATTCTTTTTTATCATGGTTGGAATATTTTTATATTCAATTTTTGCTGCGCTAAGAGCTTCTCTAGTTAGTGGGTCTGGGGCCTTAGTACAGATGATCAATGCATTCTTTACTTCTCTACAATCGTTGTCAAACCATGGATACCTTTTTTATTAATCAACTTGATAGCTTTCCCTGGTTATGCAACAAGAAAGTAAACTTTGTCCATTGTTTTGGTGTATGACTAAATTATCCCATCACCGCTCATTTCCCTTTCGCCACTTATTACTTCAAGAGAGGGGAATAATTATTTACATATATCAGATATGACACCCACTCTATTAATTTCTTCCCATTAAAGGTTTTGTCTTGTTGACTCACTTATTGTTATTGAAACGTTCCTGTTACTACTCAAATTAGTGATCACGATTTTATCATTTAATTGTATTCACCACATGAGAGGGCAATGGTCACAAGCTGTTCTGAGTAGGACTTAGAATCTTTGAATCTGTGCCCATTGTTCTAGGTTTATCAGTATATAGTCAATATTGCTTGTGCGGGGTTCACTTACAAATGTGGCCTTTACTGGTTTATCCCGTTATCTACCATTACACGCTCCTAACTGTGAATTGCGCCCATCTCCAGCACAGTTTTATGCTGTCTTTTTGGCTTTGTCACTACCAATTCTGCGATGTCCCAAATCTCATCCTCATTGTCCATCAGCCCAGTCATTATATATAGGGGTTCACATTGAATGTTTAAATCTCCCCAGTGGCAGATTTCTATTGAGGGCATGTGGGGCGGAGCCCCTCTATTGATTCTCATCCCTCAATAAAGAGTCACCACTGTATTTGTCAGCTGCCTCCATTATATGCCAGCAGCCAGCGTGAGGATTCAATGGTGCTGTGACCTCCAATTGGTTTCTGACTGTGCATGTGAGGTTGGAAGAGCGCTTTTCGGAGCAGCCCTCCCCTTGCCTATCATTAGCTGGGCTGGGGTCAGGAGCTGCATGTAAGGGGCAATGATACAGGGCGGGGCCACAGCACAAGGTAGCTTCTGGAATCTTCTCTACTCGAGAGAAGTGTGACCCATGGCTGCTGCAGGTAAGTTTAATCTCTTTATTGTTCTGCAGCTCCAGGCCCTCACCAAGTTACATGGGCTCCCCCGAGCGGGGGGGGGGGGGGCGGAGGCCAGGAATCCGGAAACTTTAAAAAAAATCATGGTAATCATAATTGCCATTTTCGACAAACATGTCAATTATGATTAGCATGATGTTCGCTTTAAGTTTCCGAATTCCGGGCTCCCCCGGCCTGGGTAGCACATATAACTTGGAGAGGGCAGCCCAGGAAACTTAAAACGAAATTCATGACAATTAGGAATTCTCATAATTGGCATGCATTTTGTTTTAGTTTCCTCCTGCAGTGTTCGCCCGGTCTGGGAGAGCTCAGGAAACTTGAAATGAAATGTATACCAATTATGACTACTCTGACGGGGAGTGTTCATAATAGCATGATTTTCTTTTTAGTTTCCTCCTGGCTGGCCCCAGCCCAGCGGGCCCACCGCAAATGGGCCTGGGGCCTGCGTCTGCCATCAGTCAGCATAGTTTCGTGTTCGTTCCCTGAGTCCAGGGAACGAAAACGAAACTTTAGAAAATGCGGTTGGCAGGCCAGGCCATTTGCCCAGCTCTTCTGGCCACAGAGACACCCCATCCCCCACCTGTCCACAAATGAGCAGTGGGGGATCCCAGTGGCAGTGTTTTGCCTCACAATGTTTGATTTCAAGGTCTACAGTACTGTAGACCTTGAAATCAAACAATGGGAGCCAACAATGTCTCATAGAGTTTATTTACAAAAACAAAATTGCATAATAAACCCACGTCATTTGCAATATGTAATTCCTTATAGCAACATGTAATGCCAAAAGATTATAATTGTGGCTTTTGGCTTTACATGTTGCATGTTGCTATGAGGGCCAGCTTTAATTTTAACATCCCGAATGGTGAACTATATGTCCCAGAATGCAAGATAACGCACACCTGAAAAATCGAGTTAATCCACTGTACTGTGATTTAAGACATGTATTAAAAGGTTATATGCGTTTTCTGAGAATGCTTTTTTAACAAAACTTTTATAACGAAAACATCACATCTTTTTTTCTTTTGTGGGGGTGCCCCCATGCCCTTTTTCCCTACGCGTTTAACCCCACACTAAAACGCCACCCATTTTAATTCCTTACCCCACCCCATATGTAACATTTTAAAAAATGTGATGCTTTTTTGTTGTAATTGTTTTTGTTAAAAAATAATCTCTGTTTTGTATTCATTGTAATCACTGGATACCGTATTAAAATAAGTGTTGTAATAAACAACGATAGATATGCAGATTATTTGTCACAAAATTCCAGCCCGGTGTAATTCATGATGTTGAAAACATTTGATTAGTAACTTAAAGCAACTTAATTTTTTTGAATGTTAGGTTAGAATACATCACAGATACAAGCACATCTTTAAATGGGCGCGTTGTGTTGCTCACTTTAACTATCACACATTTGCAAGGGAACTGGTGCTTTGCAAGCTCCTTGAGTTGGAAATGTTTCATTATGCATATGAAAGGCTCTGCCACTGATAAAAAAAAATGTGTTTGCAGCCTGAGCACCTTAATGACCTGCAGAGCCACAGTCTCTGTGTGTCCGTGTCTGTTTGTATGTGTGGTATGTGTGTGTGCCTAGCTGTGACTGCAAGGTAGTTACAGACACACACATAGCGTCTATTGTGACTTGGGAAACTGGCAGTGCTTGAATGTCCGTCCTGAGCTGATTCTATATTTGGTTCGGGACGGGAGAAAGAAAAAGCATCAAAGACCTGTTTCTTGAGTCTTTCAACTATAGGTATGCTCTGTAAAAAGCAAAAAGACTAGTGGTGCTGCGTACCAATGCTTTATATTACACTTCCATTTCTGCAAATCAGCATGTTGTGTGACCCGTTTTCTCTGTTTTTTGGAGTGTCACACTTGCTAACAAAAGCTAAAACTACACTCAAAAAGACTTTTCAGCTGTGCAGAGATGATTCCATAGAAAGATACCTTTGCAGAAGATGCATCAGTCGTCTGAGCTGTGTTACAGGCATTGCTTTGTTAACAGTTTAGTTTACATTTTTGGTGGACTTTCTTATATGGCTGGAGCCCACGGGGACCCACAATTGTAATGTACCGGGCTGCACCTTGCCATCAGCATTTTCTATTCATTTTGTTTTTGTTCCCTGGACTCTGGAGCCCTCAGGAAACGTAACGAAACAAACAACATGTTCTCATTTGTTTTGTTTAAGTTTCCTGGGCTTCAGAGTCCAGAGAACAAAAACGAAAGGAAGGAAAATGCTGGCGTGTCTCTGTGGGCTCCAGCAGGGAGCCATCATCAGACAGCTCACTGGCCCTTGTGGTGTGCAGTAGTTGTGAGCAGCCAGGGCTCATGGCCAAGGAAGAGAACATTCTTCCATTTTATTGCTTCTTCTGGGTTTGTCATTTTTCTGCACTGAGATAGGTCTGTGCATGGGTTCAAATTTAGGGAGGGGACTCTTCAAATGTTGGGAGAGAGGTTAACTTCGGAGAATGTGGGGAGGAAGACATACTTGTTTGGGGGCATCTAACTTCTTTTCCACATTCTAATGAGACCATTCTGGTGCGACGTCAATGTTATAAGCGGGTACAGCTCATCCGCAGTAGTCCTTAAGTGTATGGTTTCAGATGTGAAGGATATATTTAACGGTTAACTATCTCCTTCACATCCGAGACCAGTCACTTAGGGACAACTGTGAGGATGAGCTGTACCCCCTATGCACTTCCAATCACCCCACTGACATGCAAGTGCTAACACCTCTTTTCGATTTCAAATGCCTAAAAATGTAATCATACAAACGCAGGTGCTAACAATGAACTGCTTTACATTAGTAATGCCCATGCCATGTTCTTATTTGCTTTGTTATTTGAATTGTCGTTGTGTTTTGTTTTGGGCTGCAGCTTCTGGCATTCAGATAGTTAATTTCTTCCTTTCTTCCGTCTTGCAGTAACATCACTTTAGTGGGCTTTTCCAATGGACAGCTGTGTGACCTGCAGTGGAGAATCATGCTCTTGCTGTAATATTCTGCAACCTAGGAGGGCCTTGAAGGTAAAAGTAACCATAAGAAGCAGTATTAAGATGCGCTCATCGGTTTGCACATGCGAGAGACATTTTCATTGGTAGAAAACTTGACCGTTCTTTATGTGATCACACCGGTAGAAGTAGATTATTGCAATCGGGCAAGAAAAAGACTGTCATTTGCCTCTTGTCATCTACTGCCAGAATATGATAGCAAATGTGATTTGACATTTTCCTCTGTTCAACGCCCTAGAGTTCTGCACTGAAGCTGCCTCATCGGGTCTTGGCTGCGATCAAAGTAATTCAATCAAGCCAAGGTAAGACATACATGCAGCTACTGACACTGCCCTGAAGAGAACATGTCCTTGGTTGGGTAGTCAAAATACTGAACCACAGGGAGTTTGATTTATAAGTAAATATGTTTCAAAGATGTTTGTGTTTAAATGTACAGGACCCATGCGGCGTGCAACCTATTTAAGTGTGTGTGGTTTTTGTTTAAGTACCCAGTCTACAAAGAGCGGCATGGAAAATAAACAAGTAAACTGCAGGCATCAATCTCTTTCCGAAAACAAGAGATAGTGGATATGTTATGTGTGGGGGCCACTGTTGCTGATACATTAGTCAGGTACAAACATTGCAATTGTCACTGCAGCATCTGGCCTATCACAGGCTTACTTCTTGTTTTACTTTTAATAGATGCAGAAATAGCCAGCCAGCACCACCACAAGAGCAACAGTGTCAAATTGCATTCTTAATTTACTCTCCAACAAAATTAGAACAGTGGAGTAGCTGTTAATAAAGCCATTCATGGACTTGACCGCTCAGGAGAAACAGAAGTGAAGTGGTTGGGACCCGATTAGCCTGAAATAAATATTAAACAAGCTGCAAAAGATTGAGGTAAAAAGTATACCCGCAAGTTTGCAGCACCCTGCTATGAGAAAAAGGACTGGTTTACAGGTAGCACTTCTAAAAATGCTTATTTTGCTTTCCTTGATTGCTTTTCGGTGGTTAGGTTGCCTGGAAAAAAAGAGGAGTTACTGACTTAAAACATCTATCTGAAACAATTAAAAAAAACATGAACTTTGCAAATCCCACATGAAAAACTCATTAAAGTTGGGCATGTCTGGACGTGTAAATATAGCAGGGCAGTTAGACGAAGGCTATTGTGTAAGCATAAGGAAGCATAATGAGGAAGTGGACACAAACAGATACATTTTATCAAAATGAATAGACTGTGTATGGTTTTGTTGTGCCTTCGAATTGGCCTTACAAGGCCACGATGAAACAGAGTGTTAATTGTATCCAGGAGTATTTAGAGGCTTAGTGGATTTTGTTTCAAGCCTAAACCGTGCAATGGACGTTCATTTAAAAATGACAACTGTATTTAAAGGAATCTCCCAAAATATCCAGAATGAGCTTCTGGATCGCATGATGGATGTAATGAGAGAATTCATCATGCGGCAGATACAACACACTACATTTGTGGCTATCCAGGCTGATAATACAACTGATGTGTCAAATGAGACACAATCTTTGCTAGTGTTTCGGTATCTTGATGAGAATGATAAGGTATTTGAACAATGTTGTTGTTTTCTTCATGTAACAGATGCCCCGGCTGATTCTATTTGTACAGCTTTACTTCATTAAGTAAACCTTCTACTTCCAGACCCTCAAAACTGAAAAAAAATTACACAGCATTACGATGGTGCCAGTGTAATACGTGGGTCTGCTGGTGGGGTCCAAAAAAAGTCAGGGATATGTACCCAAATGCACATTATATCCATGGTTACGCACACCAATTGAACCTTATCATGGAACAAGTATCATCAAAAATTACCAAAATCAACATTTTCTTTGCTGATTTCGCTGCATTATAAAAAGAAAATGTCACGTTTCCCAAAAAGGACTGTAGTTCTCCAAGCAATTGTTGATAGAAGACTTCCTAGGGTGGCTCCAACTAGATGGAACTTGCATGTACGGACAGTTTGGATGGTTTACCAATAACAGGGAAGATATTATTGAATGCCTTCATAGAATTGAAGCCCGGTAGAACACTGGCTCAGTCACGATGGGCGAGTCCCAAGGGTGTTTCTGATTCCTGGAAAACAGGAATTTTATTTTCTTTCTCTTTCTATTCCACAATATTATGCCCCATGTTCAGATTCTCTATAATCAACTACAGAAGAGAGACATTGACACATTGTTTGCAGAAAAAGCCACAAAATATATTTGTCTGCAGAATCAAAAAGGTAAGAGAAGCCACTGACAATATAGATGCTAAACTGCCACATGATTCTGTGCTTGCAAATCACAGAACAAAGCTAGAGCACTTGAATCAAGTGGTAAAGGAAGTGTGTGGTATTATAATAGTAAATGCTACAGAACGCTTTGCATTTACTGGACATCTAGAAAATAGCACATTATTGCAGGGTGACCAGTTTCCGAGATACAATGCACCTTTTCCTGTTGAAGCACTAAGTAAAACTATCCAAGCATACCCCATGTTGAATAAAGACAAACTGCACACTAAATTATCCTTAATCTATGAGAGACCTGAATTCCAATGGGCTGACAGTGCCTTTGCTTTATTTAGGCTATATATTGATAACAATCTCGAAAAAACATTTTTTAGAGATTATCATTTTTGTTGAGTATTCTCATGACCACACCAGAATCCGAGAAATGCTTTTCAACCCTGAAGGGGATTAAAACATTCCTAAGAAATACAAAGGGCCGCATTACAAGTGTGGCGGTAAGGGGTTAACTGCGCCGCTAAAGGTGCAAACTCCAAACTCGTAATATAGACCGAAGACAGAATTAATTCACTGGGTATGCTGTCTATTGAAAAGCAACTTGTCAGTGAAATTCCGGCATTCATTAAGCTAGTTATTGAGAAGTGTGCACGACTTAAACATAGCTGTGCAAAATTTCTCTATAAGAAGTGAGCAAGTGTCCCCTAACAGACAGTGCATTTTTCAATTGTATTTAAGACTTGTAGGATGGCCCACAAATTCTTCATTATGCCGACATCCTCTGTATATGTAAAATCTTGATTTGGCTGTTTACAGAGCAAATCCCTTAGGAAAAGCTTCTTGTTTATATATTTGTCTTAATGTTGCTGACATATATTTACTGCACTTAAAGTTAATTTTTTGTTGTATTGAGGGTACGATTTAGGAGGGCCACAACTACATGTTAGTTTGGTCAGGGACGTAGGGCCACTTTTGTATTGTTTTATCTTTTTAATATGTGTGTGTGTATTATGTGTGTGATGCATATCACAATAAAAAGGTTGAATTGTTTTCAATAGCTAACATGTTTGACTATATACTAAGGTGTTTTTTCATGAGATAATTGTGCCAGTGTTGACATTTAATGTTATCTTCCAGAACAGTCATGTTCAGTTTTTTCAGACATACAATGACCTCAGGATTAATTTGCAATAATTGACACAGAAAAGAGCCAGACCTACTTTACAAGTAAGAAAAACAATTTGGTTGTGGTTGTTCGTGTAACATAAAGGTATGTTTGTGATTGCTTGTGATATTTTACAAAGTAAGAGTATTGGAATACTTCATTCTTCTTCTTAAGAAAAACCTGTTAAACCAATACATTTTGGGTCTAATCATTTCAAAACGTTACTGTAAGCCTTTTTTTCTGTTTTCTTGGGGGCAGAACCCACCCAAACCCCCATTGATTGGTTCGGGCTCCCTCGCTAAGCTCGATCGCTGAGGCGTATCAGGGAGAAATATTTACGCCCCTAGACTTAAAATATTCACCAGCCGCCACTGGATCACCCACTACCAAAATGTGAGTTTTAGACATCTACATACTCTTACACAACTCTTTACGAGCCCCCACCAAATGCTTAGAGGCAGGAGAGGCAGCAGTGGTCATGAATCGGGTCAGGGGGAAGCGAGGAAGAGAGAGATAAAACTGTTCAAGTGACCTAGATCAGTCCTTTCCAACCTGAGTGGAGGAAGAGATGAAGAATTAGTGGAATTGGAAGGCAAGGTAAGAGATGTGTGGCATGACCTAGGAGATTAGACAGGGCATGCAGCAGATATAGTGGCTGTCAGAATACATGAGCAATGCAAAATATGAATGGAACACTACCCTGACAGTAGGGAGGGTATGCAGTGGACATATCAGCTGGCAGAGAGAATGAAAAAGGACTGCATCCGAAGGGTGAAGCAAGGAGGATGGACAGTGAATAGGCTGTCACGAGGGATAAGGGCAAGAATTGATTATGAAAGAAAATGGGGGTAAGTGTGAATGCAGGCCAGTGTTATGGGTATGGATTAGAGGGACATAGATGAGTATTCAGAAAACCAATTAGTGCATATGAGAGGGAGGGCTTGAGTGAATGAAGGAGAAATGATAGGTGAGTGTGACTGGAATGGGTGGCCAGGAAGGCATAGGTGAAAATGCACAAGAGGAGGGTATGCCCAGAGAAGAGGGGGGAGATATAAAGGTTAGGGATAACAGATAAAAGAACACACTGACAGCAGACTGAATAATCAAAGGAGGAAATTAAATAAGACTGGGGCGAAGAGAGGAAATGGGGAGGAAGATGAGTGGTGAGAGAGAGACAGGTTGAAAGGGAAGTGAGGAGGTTGGCATCTTGGCATTTATGTGACTGTAGCGTATAAAATGTTGGGCTAGGTCTGGTACAGTAGCTGCATTATTCGCTTGATTTTCTAACTTCTTTACATCGCCATCTGCTCTAAAACACCACAGAGCTATTGTGTTACTAGATGTTGCTATTTAACCCCTCTCCATGCCTGACTTAATTTTGGTTCATGCATGAGCAAATAATTATCACCCAATAGGCTGTGATCCATGCAATAATAACTTCAATCACTGCACACATAGACTACCAATGCTCTTGTCCTTTCATTTTTATGCAACTCAGACAGTTTGCTTGTCCAGAAGCTGCTACTTCACATTCCTCCATTCCTCCATAACCATAAACTCCTTTGCTGCAGTGGCTCAAGTGTGGCTAGCCAATGGTGGATTGATTGATCATGACTGCATAAACACAGAAATTCACAGCCGATCATCCGATTCCACCCACCTCCATTCTTGATGGTGTTACTGTACAGGTGTGGTTGGCAAAAAAGATGGATGTGGACTAACCAACACAGCCCACGGGAGTTTTTGATGGTGTACTGGGGAGACCCCCGGCTGGCCCATAGAGTCAGGGTTTGCTCAGCAGTACTTTAAGATGAGATAGCTGCACCTTCAGGTGGATGGGGGTGCAGGTTTTCTTGCTCCAACACCAATCAATAAGGACAACTCAATGGTTTGCAAAAGGGGAGTCCGTTTAATGACAAGTACAAAAAACGGGGAAACATGGAAATCAACAGTGATGTGATAGTCTGTCTCGCTTCAACTCCTGCAAAATTAATTCAAACAGTAACATTTATACCCAAAACTCGTCATAATCTGACGTGTAACACTCAAAGTTAACAAGCAATTCTATTGGTTGGAAAAAGGTAACTTTAGTATAGGTGCTATATCTGTATATGGTAATAGAGTGAGGGGATTGGATAAACACTATCAGGTGGGCGTCTAAGCCATTCCTTCTAACATTACTCTTGTAGACGTCACTAAGAGTACGACGTCCCATTGGTTCTACTATCTATAGGACCCTAGATTATTTGGTCCATTGTGATTGGGTTGGCTTCAAACCCATGCTTAAATCTCCACTTTACTTAGCAGCACACAGAATGGTCAGCCAGGTGCAGGATGCCCCAAGATTCACTCGACCTCCCTTCCATTAATCATTACTTCAGTGGCTATGTGTCAATTAGTTGGCTGTGGTCGGCCTCGAAACTGTATCTTCTTGTCAGGAAAAGTTATGATATCTATGTCTGGGTGACAGCCAGGCGTAGGTGTGAATCCGTGCCTCTTCTTGCTTGGATGGTCATGTGCTGCTCACACCGTGAATCTGCCTAGTTTTCCTTCTATTTGCGCATTTAATTCTTATTCGGCTTGCCACCTGCCTGGGCCTCCTTATCTCGGCCTTCCTGAGATAGGCTGTTCTGTTCTTAAGTTTCGATTCCGCGAAGCTACTATTCGCTCCTTCTATTGGTCTGACCTTGGCTCTTCCTGGCTCACGTTGCCTCTGCTGAGTTTCGATTCAGCCATCTCTTCTCGTTTTAGCTGGAATACGAATCCTGTCCTGTTTGACCTATAGCAGTAACCTGAGTTAATTCTGCTTTTGTGTAAAATGGACTTGCACTTATATAACATGCTTCATTTTGAGGTAGATTGTGTATAATGGCGTTTACCGGTCTATTCTTCTACTTAGCATAGCAAGCTGCACTGTTTTCTTAGCTTTCTTGCGGTTACAAGAATATGTACCAGCGTTAGCGGGTTGAATATCTTCATTCTGCTTACAGTTTAAGTTCCTTTGTCTTTCATCAAAGTTCTCTTCTTTCAGTTTTGCAATATCTTATGTATAGCATTTCGTCTCTTTGTGTCATCCTTGGGTCGTCATATCTTCTATGGGTGCGTTAGTCCAGACCCTCGTGATGTCACCATTCGTCTTCCATTAAGGACTTTTTGGTTTCTTCTTCGACAGTACTTAAGCAATCTTCATTTCGTTTAATTTGCTGGTAGGGTTTTCTCAATGGATACCTTACTGTCCATGGTTGTCTGGTTATCGGTGCTTCAATAGGTATTATTCTTCTGATAGGCAGTGGGCAGAGCCCTAATGCCGCTCTTTGCTGGTTTATTTGCTCATCATACGTCACATGTCTCGGTGTGAACATTCCTGGTACTTCAAAATTGGCTACTGGGGTGCAGGCCTCGCTCGGGATCTCCTCTACTCTGGTAAAAGAACCCATTTCTTCTGCAAGTGTTCAACAAAGGCCTACATAAACACAGCCATAGGCAGGTGGCCACGTTGAACTAGAGAAAATGAAATGCCAACAAAAGAGTACAGCACAGATATTAAAACACAACTTGCATGACTTCCCTCTTTGAGAGAAGTCCTGTTATGTAACCATTATTTTATATCTTCTCTTTTATTTTGACTAGGCCTATCTGTTTAAAACAAATAGCTTACATTTCAATAAAAGAATGTTTTCATTTTAGTCTAGTGCATAACATTAGACATTTAAAAAAAGAATAAATGGACAGTGGTACACACTCAGCTCTACACTGCCAATGGAGTGGTTTTGAAGCTTGTCAAAATGTATATACTGTAAGTCTAACAGCATGGTATGACACTAAGTGCTGTGCACCATCAATTCCCAGATGCCATTCATGAAATTCCTTTTATTATGTGGACCCCAGCTGTTGTTATATATATGGCTTCCTGCATCCTAGCTCTGACCTCTGTGTTGCCTGTAGATGCAGTTGTGGCATGACCAGATACATTTTGGGTGCATCAATAAAGCAGGAAAGTTCTCCCACTGTAAAATGTTTAATAATGTCTACACAAATAAAGGTATCCACAGATTCTAATGTCTTTGTTCCATGACAGCAAAGATTAAAAGCTTCTTAGGTTCATTACTCTATTTCGGTTATGATGAAAGATTGTAGTATTTTATATAACTCAGCCATTAAGCAACTATTTTAATACAAACCGTAATTAATATGATCCACCGGCGTTGTTCACAGTGAGTGCTGAAGTTCTGTCCTTCTAGAAGACGAATGCTTATTTCCCTTTTTTGTTCTCAAATTCCCCTTTTCTTGTTTTCAATTTTTTCAAATGTGGACTAACCAAAAGTCAGGCAAATAACCAATGGCACCTAAAGCAGTTGATTAAATGTGTGTTTTATTATGGTTTTCCATGACGAAAACAACTTGGCAGATGGTCACTTGGCTTCAAGAAAATAAAAATAACAAACTGAAAAAAAAGTCGAGCATTATAGGAGAGGTTCACAACCACCTACCAACTCCCGTTGCTGCTTCCTTTCCGTGCTTTGCTGTAATGGACACAGATGTCATTGTTTTTCTATTTTTGTCTAATTCCTTTGTAAAATCCCTCCCCAGCCAATCGTTCAAACAATAATGTGTAATACCCTTTTAGTTACATTGCAACACTCTGCACTAAAACGCACAATGTTACTAAACACAACAGTAATGGAAATGCTGCCTCTATGTACAATAGATATGACTTGTCATTCCATCTATGCTACAGAATTATAATGCCTGTCGAAGGCATATACAAAACTGTTTTTGTTCTGTGTAGATGGCTATGTGACAGAGGTTAATCCTGCTGACTTTAGAAGTGCAGGCGCCTGTTCACCTGCAAATCAAACTTGTTCTGCTACTCATTGCACTCTCTGCCCCTGTGAAAAGACAGTGGGGCTCATTAGAAGTTTGCTGGTGTCCTGATGGTAAATCCGCCATGATACTGGCAAACTGAAATACCGATGCCGGCACTCGGTCCGGCGGTATTACCGCTAGATTATGAATGCTGGTGTCAGATGTAAATCCCCATTACATGGAGTCCCATCGGACCCCATGGTGGATTTTGCCGGTAATACTGGTGATTTTTGCCAGTAAGGTGTCTGAATTACCTTAAGGTGCCTGAATTACCTCCAGCTTTTAGCTGGAGGTAATTCAGGCACCTCACTGGCAAACTTGTAGTGGGCCACTGCGGATGCCATAAAAGGTTAATATCGCCATGTGAAGTCTGTACCGGACAACTTATAATGAGGTCCAATGTATTGCAGACATAACCGTAGGTGTACAACCTTCTTTACTGTGTAGAGGTTTCAGGCTTTGGGGGGAATTTCTACTATAAAATCTTATGTTTTTGACTACAACTACCCCCGTCAGCCATAAGCCATAGCAAGCAGAGTTAATGGGGAGAGGTCATGGGAGTTGAAGTGGAAAACATCTGGAGAACCTCATGTTTCAGTGACCCGGCATAACTTCACTTGTGGCAAGGGAGTGCCCAGCTACATATGTGCATTTGATCCACAGGCTGCCTAGTGTAACCTTAGCATTTAGAAAGGCCAATTGATGTGGCATCCTTTGATTTCCGGTACTCATTCCAATGCATGATGCCCTTATTCAGCTACTGTGACCTGAGAGCGCATTTTATATAGAGGACAGTAGATATGTGGGCTGTCTCTTGACTGTATACCAGTTTCAGGGATAAAAGGGTTATGGTGCAAGGGTTCGGCCTATGACTGAAAGATTCTCTGCATTTAGTTGTGGGAGAGATCTGTATTGGACAATCGTTGGCTCACCAAATACTCTCATGAGTCGTAGCTTGCATAGCTGAAGGGAAGGGAACATGGAAGTTAACATCTGGAAAGTCACAGGTTCCAATCATCTGCCCTAATCTGGCATGCTGTAGAGTGTACTCAGCCCAAATGTGAGCATTTGATCCAGAGATTGCTAGGTGTAGCCCTAATGCTTCGTAATATCCACTGACTTCGCTGTTTTTAATATGCCAACAGTCTGCCACCTCTCTCTCTCAGTACTGGAGTTCAATAACAGAGATGTGCAGAGTATTTTTTTTATCTGCAGTTATTGCTTCAAGTGGATTGCATAAATATATGCATGAATACATTAATAAAGGGATCTGTCTGTGCTGTGTTGGGGAAAGGCGTAGGAAGGTGGGGTATAGACCTCCCACGTAATGTAGGACCAAATAAGGAGGGAGGCTAACACAGATGCTGAGTGGGGACACAGAGGAGGCCATGCATGTCGTTGGGAAAGCATAGGAATTAATGTATCATGTCCTAATGTGCTGGGTTTGATCCCTATTACTTCTTGCTTGGACAAAGGTGTTCAATACAGACCAAATGTTTGAACATAATGCAAACCTTCTCCCCTGGGGAATGTTTGTAGAAGCACAAATTGACCTGCTTATCCTCTGGCGTAAGAGTCAATGGGGACCCTGTACTCTTCTTCCTTAAATCACAGTGGGGTGTTGGATGTGGCTAGGAGTTGCAAGGAGGGTTAAAGGTTACAGGGGTTCTGATGTTCTGTTCACTGGGGTGTACCTATATGGAGGAAACTGTCATGGATGAGCTGAAAAGGAATGTGCCTTGGGAAACAACAGTCAGCTCAGGTGTGCTGGTTGTCAAGGAGAGTATGGTGGTACCAGCATGATTGGAAAATGTGTGGAGGGGCTTCAATCTGGAAAATGCTGCAATTATATTTGAGGGTAGTGGTGTGCTGGGGCACAAGTCAAATTCATTGGGTCTTAATACTGGGCTTGTTCCTTAACAATATAAACAAAATCGATATTAGACAGTGCCATCTTTGCAGCTTGACCTGTGCAGCCTGCTCCTCATGTTCCTTTTGTACATCTTCTGTGATAGGTGCACATTTTTCCTTAAAGGAGAAATTCTCTCAGGAATGTTATTGGCCCACTGGATAGGGCATGTGTTTTTGAGCATATATCGATGTATCACATCTTCTTTTGCAATGCATCTTACCTTCGATTTTCTGACAATTAGAAATGCGAACCGCATAGGTCTTAAGCCGCAATATTGTGATCATTGTAAATGAATTTGTTTAAAGATTGAAAAAGTTGTTCATTCAACTATATTCAATAAAAAAAAAAAATTTAAAAAAGATAATCGTATCCATTGATCAATCGCCCTTAGTTCAAAATGCCCTCTAAGCAGTAACTCATGACACACGCCACTCAAGCTGTCATTGCCATGTCAAACCGATATGCTACTCCCCTTGTAATGATGTTGGTACCCAGCGTCACCAAATGTCTGCTGTCAGCAACTACGCCATCAGATTACCTAAAGCAAAACGCAGAAAGTACACGCAAACACACATTTAATGTTCCCTCGATTATCACAAACAAAATAACAAGTTAAACTTTTCAATAATTATGATATGATTGGTTATTTATAACGCACTTAATACCCAGAGGTTTCTAAGCTCAGATCCGGGGATAAAACCTGTGGTGCTCCGTGTCGTCTTGCTTCCAAGGCGAGCACGTTGCCCCTGAGCTATCCTCCCAAGACTAATTATTCAGATTATTCAGATTCGGGTATTTAGAAAGTCGTTATATTTCATATTGCAATGAAAACAGTTAATTACATCGAACTGAGCCTTTAAAACGTTTTTCGCCCTTCTGCAATAAAATAACTGTTTACTTCAAGCCATATTAATCATGTTTCAGTCAATGGCCCTATTACGTCAACTCTTTTAGCTTTAATTCTTCATTGTTTTAATCCAAGTGCGTGCATTGTGCATGAAAAAAGTTTAGTGAAATAGAACTAGAAATAGACATCCATATAGGTAGATTGTCTGTTTTCTCTTTAACCATTGTTATCACAAAGCACATGGCATTCTGTTTCGGAGAAAATAATTTTTGTTACATATCCCAAAAAAACAATTGCTCACTGCATGTGTTCATTGATGAAATGCGGGCATGTTTGTCCTGATGACAGGCACAGCAAATGGGCTAACTGCGGTGCCACAACCATTCCAGAATACGTTCTATTAGTGATGTTCCAGTTTTGGTCGAAGAATCCATCTAATGGAAAATGGATCCCATTTCAGACACACATTTTTCAGATATAATTATTTGTAGTTAAAATCATTTTTTTTAATTTACTAACCATTGTCAAAAGACGTAGCACTATTACCTGCATTTAAATAAAACATAACTCTGCATGTATTACGCTGATACAAAGGAATTATTTAAATGGATCAGAGATTGTTTGACGCTGGGCAGTAAATATATAAGGGTTATGTCAAATAGCTGCATTGCCTGGTTTACCGCTTTTTCTCGTTTACTGTATAGCTCAGATATTTCCCAGTTACATGGGGGGTTTATTCGAGTCAGTACTGTGTTTTTCTTCGCACTACATGCTGGCATGTTTAGACCATCCTTACAAAGTGCAAACTAAACTACAAGTTCCATCATTCAATTCAAATATAAAACCAGAACATGCAATAAGGCGGCCTCATGTAAATTCAAACACTTTGCCGATATCGGTTGTGCTTGCACTGCAAACTCTTCCCAATTTAAAATGTCTTCCTAAACATTATATTCTAATAGAAAAACATTATCTGTGTTTGCATACATTTGAAGATAAATGTACAACATCATTTCACGTCTAGTACTCATTTACATAATTATTATAATAATTATGAAAGCAATACACTTGCATACATTTTTGGCTGTTAATCGAGGCGATGTAAAATGTAGTTTGTTCTCTTTAGAAAGCTATTGAGAAATGAAACTTGTATTTCAAGCAATTTGTTGCGTTGAAGTTCATGTTATCTATTTTATTTCTGCTTGGTAAGTAAATGTTCCCCTCAGAATTGTTACACTGACAATGTCAGCGACACCGTTCAGTCCTGCAAGTTCCATGGTCTCCTTAGCGTTCAGTTTCACCTTTCCCACACATATGCAAAATATTATGTTCCTATTTCGGTAAATAAATCGAGATAATTTGTGAGACAATTGTTTTTCTCCTCAGCATAATATAAATAATTTTGAAAATGTTAGTATTATTTTACAGTTTGTCTAGCTAATCATGTACAATAATTAATAAATAAAGATGCAATACTAAATGCAACAAAGGTACAGTCTCCATGTCTTATTTCAGGTCTACCACTGTTAATTAGCCAAGAGATTACCACTGGGATCCCCAGTGATTACTTTGTTTAAAAAATAATAATAAGTAACTAGTTTGTAACCCCAAAAAACATGTTGCTTTACTAACAACGATAAATAATTATATGTGTTACTGGTCAGTATTTGAATAAAATAACTAAGTATCATAAAAAAGAGTCATCTTGGTAAACAATTGCAAAAACTAAAAATGATCGTACTTTGTGAAAGAGACTATGAAGGAAGGGTGCAGTCAGATGGGCGGTGGTGGAGGCGAGGGGGGGGATGAAAAGTTACTGCCTAGCAACAATGTATGTACATAGGCTGGACTTGATCGATACAGCGCACAAAAGCAAGAGTCATAGATGAACATTTGTGCTATGAAGTCTGGTTGTACAACCATCTATTCTAGAGTGCTAGGGTTGCAGATTTACAAACAGATACTGATACAATCAGACACAACACTCCTGAGAGCCAACCAGACATACTGTGGGGGTTGTAAGGAACTCATGGCGGCAACAGTGAAGACAGACACAAGTGATCACAGTTCAAGGGTGTTCATTAAACTGTATATGCGGGTTGGGAAAACGCCTAATCTAAACCTAAATCTAAAATGGGAGCAAGCTACAACCATCAAATAAAAATAAGGCAGTAGTGTCTTGTTAAAATAAAAGGGCCTATACTAAGAAATATCTATTGCCAATCCTTACGCTAAATACAAACAAAGAGTGTGGGATGAGGTTCATAAGAAAGTAATTTTCACAAATAATAAGTGAGGATGCAGTAGTCGGGGTCTCCCATCCCCACGTTTTAAGCACGAGACAAGGTAGGTGTTATGACCTGCTCTTGGTCATAGGGTTCACTCCAAGGGACACTCAGGATACACAGGCCAGGTACGCATAGTGGTTACTTTATTAAGGTTCTTCTGTTACAAGGATCAGATGTCATCAAGTCATTAGGAGATAAAGAGGAAAGGGACAGGAGCCCACTGGCTCCCACCACCCAGGCTCACATAATCTAACTGCCTGGGTTAGAACCCATTCAACCCCAAACATTCTAATCTCACACTCCAGACTCACAGCCTACATTCTGATGGTGACATCAATCCTGGCTCAGCACACATGCAAGTATAAGAGCCAACCCTAACACCTCCTTTCCTACAACAAACAAACACACCTCAAACACACACTTAGAGAAAGCAACCCTAACACCTCCTCCTCTTGCATAAAGAGCAACACACACTTTCACAACAGCAAGACACACCTCACTCTCAGCAGAGTTCCGCTAACCCCAGAGATTGAACAAACAGGCGTAACTAACATCCTAAGACAGTCCCAGCCGCCACAACTAACATTCCCAACCAATCAAAACATCACAAATCGCCTTCCGTTCCCGCCTGCCACAAAGGAACCTCGAACTGCCACTTTCGAGCACTAACCGCCCACATCGGCAAACAAACCACAACACTACCAAGACCAACCAAACACAAAGCTCCTTCCGTTCCTCTCTGCCACAAAGGAACCTCGGACTGCCACTTCCGAGTACTAACTCCCAAAACCGGGAAAAACCAGGTACTGTCATAACTGCGCAAGATACTTACTAACAACCCAACAATCTACCTGGGTCACCAAGAAACCACAGTCACAACTCATGCCGCTGTCAAATCCATTCCAAAATTCAAGCAACACAGACACACCTAATCACCAGTCACTCACCTCATCACACCAATAAAGAAACACAACCAGCTGTCACTAAAGAACCACCACCAGCATAACGCTACAAATGTTGGCCAGACAAATGAGCCCTTCAAAACCAAATAAACACCCCAAAGTGAACACAGCTGCAGATGAAACGTTGCCAGGCTTCTGAAATTAATCAAGAGCGGACTCAAGAACAATTCCAAAAGTCACCTAAAGTTAAAAGAAAACACTAAATGCAATGTAACTTGCATCTCCAGAATTCCAAGCAATTCCTGGACCTTAACAACTCCAGGGTCACCAAAAACATCAAAGCTTCACACAGCTTCAAGTAAACTCCGCAGAGCTAGACACCTTCAAAAACAACATAGAAGCTTCACACAGCTTCAGGCAATAGTCCCCTGCTAGATGCCTCTGGACTGCTCCGCAGAGCCACAATCCAAAACAACATAAAAGCTTCACTAGGTTTCATGTGAACTCCTCAGAGCCACCAATCATCACAAAAACACAGCTTTGCAAAGCTTATGGTACTAGTCTCCTACTAGGTACCTCTGGACCCCTCAGAGTCACTAACCAATTAATCAAAGTTCCAACTAGGTTCTATACTAGCCTACCACTAGTAACATCACTAACCCCACAGGGCCTCAAAACACCAAACACCTCCAACTCCGCAGAGTCCCCTGACCAACCCTGGTCATGTACATCAATTAAAACATATTCCAAAAAACAATAAAAAAGATTTCAAAACCCAACACTGGTCATGCACCAACACTAAAACATTCACATACTGCTACAACACACACACAAACACAGGATGTTCAAAATACAGACAACCCCGGCATAGAATGTTAACTGCTAAGGAGCGCTGCAGTCACTCTGGCAGTCATCATGGGTTGCACATCCATACACGCACAAACAGAACATCACGCCTACAATGCCTCAAAAATGGTTATAGTAAGCATTGCAATGACATATCAATAATCACATTATAAATTGCAGATCTCATTTCCTAAAAGTCCATGTTGCCAAAGCATGGGCAACTCTAAATGCTGAAATGACTCAAAGATTGTGGTAACCATTAATGACCAACATCACTCTTATTGTGCTTTAAGATCACAAATCTCACACCACACACACACAAGCAAAACATAGTCTTAGGATGATCAGAACATTGAAACATAGTACATCCAAGTCACATTTTCTAAAAGTCCATGTCGCCATGAAACAGGTAACCTAATATGCTAAAATGCCTCAAAACGTTATACTAAGCATAATAGGATCAACACCCTTTGATTGTCCACCTCAATCAACCTCATATGTGCCACTCACACACAACCCCTGTCACAACACAAATGTGGAAACCAACTTTAAATGAGACCTAAACGTCCATGTTGCCAACTGGGGCCAACTCTAAAACCAACCTGCAATGCCTCAAAATGGTTACATCTAAAATAAAATGCATCTCCTATTCTAAGTGCAACATCATTCTCACTAATACCTCTCATGGTAATTCACTACTAATGCACAACAGTACTCTTCAGTCACTGCTTGCCACATCGTTGCTCAATCCATTATGACATTTTACTTTTAAATGAAACTCCAAAATTTCTTCTGCAAGCATAAACTAATCATCCCCAAAAACTACTATCATACCCAAACCCAAACAGTAACCATTTTCTCATTGCATGGTCCCCACCTCAGACCAAATCAGCATAGCGTCTATTCTCATTAAAACCTTTAGCCTCCAGGTGCATAAAAGGCACAATTACGCTTACTTGGCATGGAAATTACACTTCCCCTTTTTAAATAATGCTGGCATAGTCACTCAGGAAATGGTGGCACACTTGGGCAGCCTCATGCAATCCTGCCAATGTCTCCTCATGTACCAGGGGGCCTGTTCCTGGCAGACTCCAACAGGCCATCCTTGCCCCAGGCTCCATGGGGCAGGATGCTTCTGACACCCCTGGGTGGTCGCCTGCAACAGCCCTGGGGGCTGACTAAAGCAGTACTTGGTGGCTGACTCAAACAGCCCTGGGTGCTTTCCATTTCTCCAGACTCTTGGACAGCCTCTAATGACTCCTGGCCTCAAAGAGGACACTCTACCTTCTTCCCAGGGGTCTCCTCTGACAGGCTGTCCCTTCCAGCCCTGGGTGATTTCCATTTCTCCAGACTCTTGGACAGCCTCTAATGACTCCTGGCCTCAAAGAGGGCACTCTACCTTCTTCCCAGGGGTCTCCTCTGACAGGCTGTCCCTTCCAGCCCTGGGTGGACTGGCTCAAACAGCCCTGGGTGGTGGGTGCAACCAGTCTATGGGGGGCAGTGGGCTCTCCCTCTCTCCCTTCATTTACTTGTCCTCTTGCCTGCACCCCCCGCAGCAGAGTCTCTTCTCCTCTCTCACATGACATCACACAGGTACCTGCATCTCCTTTTGCTTCACTTGGTGTCCACTCCAAGGTCCTCCTTCACCATACCTTGGACCATCCTCGTCGCCAATTGTTATGACCGGCTCTTGGTCATAGGGTTCACTCCAAGGGACACTCAGGATACACAGGCCAGGTACGCATAGTGGTTACTTTATTAAGGTTCTTCTGTTACAAGGATCAGATGTCATCAAGTCATTAGGAGATAAAGAGGGAAGGGACAGGAGCCCACTGGCTCCCACCACCCAGGCTCACATAATCTAACTGCCTGGGTTAGAACCCATTCAACCCCAAACATTCTAATCTCACACTCCAGACTCACAGCCTACATTCAGATGGTGACATCAATCCTGGCTCAGCACACATGCAAGTATAAGAGCCAACCCTAACACCTCCTTTCCTACAACAAACAAACACACCTCAAACACCCAGTTAGAGAAAGCAACCCTAACAGTAGGTTTCTGGAGCACAGCGCAACCTCAAGCTTTCCCAGCATGAGCCAACAGTTCCGCTGTCAGCAATCAGGGCGTTCAGAGGTTAAGTCTCTTTTTCTACAAAAAGCCTCTAGCCTCCGAGGACCTGATGTGTTTCAACCCAATAAACAAAAGTACCTTTCGGTAGGCATGTACTTCCTTCCGCCGGGTTCAATACTGCTTTCAACTCAATTTCATCTGTAACATTCATGTATCTTAATGTCTTTTTAAACAGTTGACTGTGGACATCCCTCTGCCAGGTTCACTCTTGTCAAAACACTTTATTTCGGGACTTTAGACTTCACCCCCTGTTTATCGGCATCCCTCCTTTGGATTCACTCTTGCCAACTTTGTCATCAGTTTTACGAGGCGGGATCTGCTTACCTTAACTTCACAATCATCTGTCGGTCAAAGACTTTCGACTGTACATAGGATTTTACTGGACCCATGTATGACCACTTTGACCCCCTTACTCGCCTTTCCCACGGCCTTCTGGTAGTGGTAGTTTCAACATTTGGGTAATCACCCAGAGTTTCCTGAATAAGCACCCACGTGGTGCCAGACTCCTCTGTTCAACACAGTTTGGTTTCTTATCGGCTCTCCCCTCGACTCACCGGCTGTGATGAATGACTTGGCTTTCCTTCTGTTTGGAGTCAAGGTTGGTACCACTGAGACAAGCATCTCTCCCTGGGTTGGTTATAAGCAGAGGAGGGTCTTGTGTACCGTTGATATCTGCTGCAACACAGGCTGGCTATTGTTTGCAGTTGTACGATTCCTTCTGCAGAGGTTTCACAGGCCTTGGTCGGAAAGGGCAGTCACTTCTCTCCTTGTCACCCTCTCGGTTTGCACCGTCTTTATCCTCCTCTTGAGCTGCCGTGCTGAATTAGCTCTCACCTTGTGCGGTCTACCTTGCTCGTATTTTGCTCTGGTGCTCCACCTTTTATCCCTGTGGGGAAGGAAAAGGGCCATCAGGTATGTGTGATTTTGGTTAATTGCCTGACTTTGCCTGACCCTTGTGTTGGGACATGTCAGGTAAAAGGATGGGGTGTTAGTCCATCGTCCTTCGTGATATGCAAAAGTTGTCGTGTTGGAAAAGGGGGGTAGAGTGTTTGAGTATCCTATGTGGTAGGTTGGGGAAAAGGGGTAACACGAAGGGGGATACCGCATTTTACCCATCACGGTCCCACTTCCACTCCCCGAGGACACCCCATCCAGGTGATCCTCTTTCACTGGTCCACCCCCAGGAACTGGATCCAATAGCAATAGCTGTGTCCTGGCTACTTGGATGACATACCCCGGGTGACTAGTTAGGGAGACACATGCAGATTTCTCACAGGACAATAGGTATATTGAGTAACACAGAGTAAAATAAAAAATAAGGTGCACAGGGGGAGAGAGAGATGGATGGAAAGATACACAGATGCATAGAGAGAGATGGATAGATAGAAATGTAGAGCCAAACCTTTCATATCTGCATACTTGCTGCCATAGAGGAGCATGCCAGGGCTTTGCGTGGTCTGCATCCCGTACCAAGCACGCCTTCTCATATTCCACCAGAGTGTTACGACAGCGACGGCAGTTCTCCCACGATCGGCTAGCCGTGCAGGCCATGAGCCCATGGAGGTATTTTTATCAACATACATGCATGTGGGTGTTGAGGTGCACCCTGCACCTCCTCCCTCCTGGGTGGCCACCTCCTCTCCCGCCCCCAGGTCAACCATGGACAATTTTTTAGATTTTTATTTTTCTTTTTGACTTTATTTTTTCACTTTTTCTGTCTATTGTGCATTTATGTGACCGTGTGTTGCTTTGTCTTCCAGCTGGGCCCATACAGGCTTGTCTTGTGTTTGTGTTTGAGGCTTGGGGTCCAGACACATATGTCACTCCTGCTTCCCCTTTCCATGGGCTTGCAAGGATGGCACTGTGTGACAGTAACTTACACAGAGGCATTGGGCTTCCATCAGTTGTGTGGCCAGTCTGCAGTCCAAACTGTGTATACACCCCTAGGGGGGATTGATGATGGTTTCTCCACTGCATGGTTGATATGTATATTGCTTTTCATATTGGTCATTGTGCATATTTACATGTTGCTTGTTCATGGGTTACCTGTCCTCTCTCCATTGCACATGCAGTTCATGCTGTATGCAATACCCTGCCACATTTAACTACCAGCAGCACACTGAAGATGGGAGGGGTCCATGTGGTGGCTTTCTCAGATTGTGACACTTGGGCTATTGCAATTGGTCACTGTCTGACGTTGCCACTGTTGGGTCCTGTATTCATGATTTGTCATGCAGGTATATGTTCATGTGTACAGTTTCATTTTCATATGTGAGAGGTGATTTTCTGTGGCCTGTTTCAATTTGTGACGGTGCACTTTGTGACAGTTGTGTCATGTGTTGTGCATTGATTTGGTTGTTTTTACATTGCATGCCATGGCATGGTGTGTTGGGCGGGTGACATGGTCTTTGGGAGGGGTTAGGTGACCTACCAGTATTTAGCTGTGCTGATTTGCAAGGGGGAAGTGGATTATGCAGCATGAATGTGTGCATTTTGGTCACACGGCTTTGGGTTTCTTTAAGTAGCTAGGGATGCACACATTGTAGCACTTCCAGGGACACATTCTTAGGTTGGTAAGGTTGTGACAGTTCACTGTCCTTTTCTCATTATCGAGTGTCACCTGGTATGTGCCAGGCCTGTGTGCACTCCGCAGGAGTGGGATTTTAGGTGAAAAATGTAGTCACAAGCTGAGTTTGGGCTGCCTCCCCACGTGCCCTTTCCCCTCTCATGTGCAGGGGCCGTGTATGTGGTTGAGGGTGTGGGGGCACCACCATGTCCACCAGTACGCCCCACCAGGTTGCAACATTGTGCAGGACACATGCTCCCACAATGATCCTGCACACTACTGGGGGCGCATATAGTAGCTGCCCACCAGAGCGGTCAAGGAAGCGGAAACGTGACTCCGAATGTGCGCTCCACTATGCCCCGGGTTGCAATATGGGCTGTGTTTTATCTTACCTCGGGTGGTGTGGTGGGGTTCCATATTGGCGTCATCATGTCGGTGCCCAGAGGGTAGGCACGGTCCCCTGGGGAGGTCATAATGGTTGTGATTAGTTGGGTTTATCCATTTCTCTGTGTACTAGTGCAACTTAACCATAACGTCCCTTTAACAACGTTTTTTGTCAGTGAATTTCATAGGTTTTTATTAGGGCTACTAAAGCATAATGTTCCTTCAGCAAAACATTTTCAGTGAATTGCATAGGTGTTTAGCAGGATATCCTAACTTTTTGACGATGTACTGTACAACATACTGAACCTGTGGGCACCATGTTACTGCACACAGCAGTCTCAGATTATGCATCTGGTCATGGACATCGGTTGGCATCTAACCTGCTCAGAAAGGCAGGGCCTCTCTTACATAGTGGTACCGTTCAGAAAACACAAGGAACATATGAAAGCAGAAGCATGTACATGCATTGTAAGGTAAAGTAGAGTAGGACTGCAAACTGTATACTTATGAAGCAAACAGCACATAGGAATAGGGACTGCACCATAACTGATTACACCAACAACAGAAGTGACGTCTCCCTTCAACAATCTTACCTCACAGCTGCTGTGCATGGGAACAAAGAACGAACGGCCTGAGTAAGAACGGGAAAGTACTAAGACCAGAACATCACAACAACGTAGCAAGCACAGTACATTTTGTCTGATAATTGCGCAGGTGATGCAGTGTACAGTGGTACAGAGCCAGAACGTTTTGTTTTTTGCACGTAGCAATGGCAAACACCTTACAGTGAGTGGAAGGAAATGTCCCTCATTACGCAGTGACTTACGATAGTAACCCGATTGGTATGCACAGTAGTGTGAAATGTAATTTAAATAGTACATATTGCTTCATGTACACCTAACACATTTTCTTTTCTGTAAGAGAACATATTAGAAAGGAAAGGAAGGCAGCACAAGCGGCAACCCTTGCACAACAGCATACGGTCATAGGAAAGGAAAGAAACTCTGTAAATGGCAAAATGGACAGCCTGGAAGCCAAAGTGGAAACATTGGGGAACAATTGTGTCACCTGAAATGATTCTGTACAAGGGTATATTATGGACCAAATAAAACTGTACTGGCAGACCTGCACGTGTACCCCTTCCCCATGTCACAACCCGCCATCCCCTCAAAATACATGTGATGGGAGACGTTATGGTGATACCTCCATTTCTTCCTCCCCTCACACCCAACTTGTGCAAATCCCGAATTCCCCACAATAAGTATCCACTTGTGCTACCCCTTCCCTTTCCTAATAGTGTGTATGAATGTGTGCAAGTAAACGTTGATAATGAAATTGTTGTTGAGTCTATATGTGGTATTGGCTTTTTTTTAAATGCCGTTATGACTCAGTGGTGCACAGTCCTCGTAGGAATGGCCGCAAGTAAGCAAAAGTGAGGTGTCCTTCGCACATTGCACCTGTCTGGCCTATCCGCAATGACAATAGAGGCATCTGTAAGACGCCACTATGACCCGCAAGTCGGCATCTTGTGCGCCACCGATAATTATGTGTGGGAGCGGACGGTTCGTCGTTGTGCAAGTGCACGCATGTGCATCTGTGCCCTTGTGTTCTGGTAAAAACACCACTGTGCAGCATATGCGAATGAACTTTAATGCATTTGAGCCACCCACCCATGTCCTACAGGTACACAGAAACATCCGACCTGTTACACCCTATAAACACCCAGAATCTTCCAAAATTGTTGGTGCAAGTGTGTCACACTATTAATCAGTACAGAAGTGGCAACGGTGTGTATCGGACACCTATGCACAAGCGCACAATGTATTCTGCCCAAAACCCGTCCTGCAGTCAGCTGTCCCAAGGGAGACAAGTAGCGACATCACGAGGTGACCGCATCCACACTACTCGTGGGCCCTTATTTCGGGGACACGATCCTGACCCTCGGACAGCAAAATAGTACAGTGTTGTGCAATGAACGGCATATTTTTCAGAAAGTACACGCTTACAAACACGCCACAATATGCCATTGCACATGTATATATGTTTTTGCACAATGTAGTCCTGTTTTCTGGATGCAAGGTCTCCACAGCAGCCCCACAAAAGGCAGCCCCCAGAGCTGCTCCACAATCTGTTTGTAGCTTTTCAGAACAGAGTAGGAGGCCACATAGGTTTGACCTTAATTGATGTTGGACCGAATCTGCTGTGCTACACTGCCTTTGCAAGTAATGGCAACCATGTCAGCCCGGCTCACGACGCACAGTACTGGAGAAAAGTATTAATGGGCCTTCCTGTGAACCACACCCCCAGTTGCGATAGTCCCCACTGTCCCATTCCCATGGGAGCATGCTGAAAACGGTACTATGTGGCACGTGCGTTTCCCCAAGTACAGCGAGGGCTGTGCCCCAATAAAGCAGAAACATTCCTTCTTCCCTTTCCACTTCCTTCTTTCCAGCATGCCATCATTGGGTACTGTTAGAATGTTCCACACGCATCCACCGATCACATTGACGAGCTCTCCATGTAACAGTATCAGTTCTGTACAGTAGTCCTCTGCGTACACGACACACCCAGAAACTGTATTGCGCAATACCTCAGCCAGCACAGTCCCATTTTCATGGCCATGCTCAATATCCCCGGATGTGGATTTCGTACTGCGTGCAGGCATGGGGGGATAAATTGCAACCAGGGTAGGGGAGTTCATTTTTAGGGGGAGCCTTTTTTTTTGTAGTTGCCTTTAGTGAAACACCTCCTTTTCAGTTTTTATTTGATTTTGTGTTTTCTTGTGCTCACAATGTTACAGTAAACTCTTCACTGCATCCTGTAGATGGGCAAACAAAACAGCATTACCAATGTGTGACAACGAAATGCCATTTGCTTGGAAAAACTCTGCATTTCCACAACTAATGAGGTCATTGTTGCAGAAGAACATCCCACGAGCGGACAAAAAAGTATACATGCTTCTGTTGATGCAACACCTTCCAACCTCTGGTTCGGATCAACTTCCAGGAGCATTTTCCCATACTCTTCTTAGTGTTATGGATGAGAAAAGCACCTAGGCAGTGGGAAAAAGCCTCTCCACTACATTCATAAATCTCTTCAGTCGACGGAACAAACCTAAACAAGCCACGTAACCCATATGCATGCCGCCGTAGTGGATGACGATAACATCTGAAGTAGCAATAGTGGGCAGGTCTTTGCAAAGTGCATGCATATTGGCGAAACTGCTCTCATAGCATAGCGTTCCACAATGTGTCCACTCCTTCCAAACCGATATTGCCATCAAAGTGTCTTTCCAGGGCATACTTGTGCAGATTTATCACAATGGCATCACCCAAAATCAACACAATGCGTTTTGCCATGTCAGCCAGCCTCACTACGCAGAGTAATGTACAACAGTATGACCGCCCCTTCCCGTGAACCACACCCACATTACCTGATTAGATAATCCCCACAGTCCCATTTCCATTGGCCAGCATGGAAAGAAGTGCAGAATGTGGCACGTGTGCTTCCCAAAGTACCATGCGCCCGCGCCCCACTAAAGCAGGAGCAGTCCTTCTTCCCTTTTCACTATTTTTTCTCCACCACTACCTCATCGGGTACGGGTAAATAGTCACACAAGCATCCACCAATGCCATCCAAGACGTTAGCATCGAACACTGGCAGTTCTGCACAACACTTCATATGTACCGTTACAAATTCAGCCTGTAAGTGTCCTGTCATTCGAAAGCATGTCCAGTAGAAAGTTCAGTAAAAGATTGCAAGATGTGTGCATCCACATTCATCCACATGAGCATCCATCACCACAAAATGGAGTTATGAAAACTTTTCCTGCGGTATGTTTACAACTGTGTTTTAAGTGCCACTGTGCATGGTATCTGGCAGTGAGCGTCCATTACGTTATTTAAAAGCTTACTGGTTTTTTTCCCATCCCCTACCATCAAGTGGCACTTCAATGGTATGTGCTTGCAATGTTTTCATTTACCCATATCATACATTGTAATAGCGAAAAAGGAACTGTCTGCTTTCCTTCCTGCAATGCTACCAATAGTTTTCCCCACTAACTCAATCGTAAAAATATGTCACCAAAAGCAGCTCTGAATCTATCTTACTGAGGCGAGGTCCCAAAAGGTCACAGTTTGCATAGCTGTGCTTCTGTCTCGCCTGGACTATTGACACAGGCTCTTTTTAAATCTGGCCACTTCTACTCTCTGCCCTCCTCAACTCATCCAGAAGAGGACTATGCGACTTGGCCTTGGCCTCAAGCCCAGGGATGGTATGTCTCCTACACTCAAATGTCTGCAATAGCTCCCAGTGGCTGCGAGGAATAAGGTGAAAACCCTCTGCATTATGCACAAGGCCTTCTGGGCCCTGAGACCTCAATACCTTCAATTGTCACTTCCTATATATCTCCATGCTCGAGCTCTTTCCTCATCCGCCTCCAACTCCCTCAGGGTCAGTCGCTTCTGCAAGCAACCAGTTGGTGGTAGATGTCTTTTTTTTGCTGGGGCCTCCCTCTGCAACAGCCTTCCTACCTCCCTGAAACTTGAGGAGAACCATTGCCGGGTCTGGAAGCACCTCAAAGCCTTTCTCTTTGCGTCTGCTTTTTCGCGGCGTGGTGTAGGCCTTGGCTTTTGGGCTTATGGCCTACGGCCTAAGGCCTTTGGCCATGCACCCAATAGTCTAGGTCTTGGCCACACCCACCGCAGCAATGCAGTTTTGACTGCATCTCAGCATCCAGAATCATCCAGACCGGCACCTGTCACGCCTTTGACCATGCACACAAGAATCTACTGCTTGCCCACACCCATCACAACATAATGGAGCCATGCATGCGAACATGTGCTCAGAAACCACAATCCACAAACGTAACATAGGCAGCAGCACTTCTACCCAAACCCAGCACCATAACACAGCAATGCATGCAAACATGTAACGGGTAGCAGATTCTGCAAACATATCACTGCCTCCGCCACTCCTACCCACTTCCATTTACAAAGCATTATGTGACAGGCACTCAAACCACACAATCTTCACAACATTGGGCCTACTCCCAGGAAGCTACAGAAACCAGAATATCCAAGGACATGGAAGATTCACTTCAACCCTACCCTCTTCTATACTGACAATGTTCCAACACGGCACCCAATGGGCACACTGCAAGACTTTTCAATACACAATCTCCAGCCGTACACCGAAAACCGTAGGATTTTCTAACAATGACCGCACCCATGGAACCAACAATATATGCATGTCAGCGTACTTCTGGTGCTCTATGCAGAGTAAAATGTGCTCCACAACCAATATGTAGAGGTGACAACCCTCTGAGAGATGCATTGAAAACTGCATTGCTGCGGTGGGCGTGGTGAATGCCTTGGCTTTTGGGTGCATGGCCTACAGCCTTTGGCCATGCACCCAATAGTCTAGTCCTTGCCCACACCCACCGCAACGTAATCCAGCCATGCATGGCAACATGTCACCAAGTACCACAATCCACACAGTTACCACAGCCACCGGCACTCCTACCCAACCTCTGCACCATTAAACAGGTATGCATAGAAAGATGCACCTTTTAGCAGAATCTATAAACTTAACACAGCATCCAGCACCCCTACACACTTTCATTCATATATGATGGTGTTACTGGCAACTGAACCAACCAACAGTATATGCATGGCAGCTGACTTCTGGTGCTTTATCAAGTCTAAAATGTGCTCCACAACCATTCAGTAAAGGTGAACACCCTCTAACAGATGGAGTCTAAACTTCATTGCTGCGGGGCATGTGGGCAAGGCCTAAAGTATTGGGTGAATGGCCTACGGCCTATGGCCTTTGGCCATGCACCCTTTAGTCCAGACCGGCACCCGTCAGGCCGTTGACCATGCACACAGAAACTACATGCTTGCCCACACCCATCACAACATAATGGAGCCATGCATGCGAACATGTGCCCAGAAACCACAATCCACAAAGGTAACATAGGCAGCAGCACTTCTACCCAACCCCAGCACCATAACACAGCAATGCATGCAAACATGTAACAGTTAGCAGATTCCACAAACATACCACTGCCTTCGCCACCCCTACCCACTTCAAATCAGAAATCATTATGTCACAGGCAACCGATCCACACAATCTTCACAACATTGAGCCTTCTCCCAGGAAGCTACATAAACCAGAATATCCAACCACATAGAAGATTCACTTCAACCCTACCCTCTTCTATACTGACAGTGTTCTACCCAGTGGGCACGCTGCAAGACTTTTCACTGCACAATCTCCAGCCGTACATCGAAAAGCGTAGGATGTTCTAACAATGACCGCACCCATGGAAACAACAATATATGCATGTAAGCGCACTTCTGGTGCTCTATGCACAGTAAAATGTTCTCCACAACCATACAGTAAAGGTGACCACCCTCTGACAGATGCAGTGAAAACTGCATTGCTGCAGTGGGTGGGGTGAAGGCCTTGACTTTTGGGTGCATGGCCTATGGCCTACGGCCTTTGGCCATGCAGCCAATAGTCTAGGCCTTGCCCACACCCACTGCAATGTAATCCAGCCATGCATGGCAACATGTCACCAACTATCACAATCCACACACGTACCACAGCCACCAGCACTCCTACCCAACCTCTGCACCGTTATACAGGTATTCATAGAAAGATGCACCTTTTAGCAGAATCTACAAACTTAACACAGCCTCCGGCACCCCTACCCACTTTGATTTACATACAATGGTGTTACTGGCAACTGAACCAACCAACAGTATATGCATGGCAGCTGACTTCTGGTGCTCTATCAAGTCTAAAATATGCTCCACAACCATTCTGTAAAGGTGAGCACCCTCTGACAGATGGATTCTATACTTCATTGCTGTGGGCCGTGTGGGCAAGGCCTAGACTATTGGGTGCATGGCCTACGGCCTATGGCCTTTGGTCATGCACCCATTAGTCCAGGGCTTGCCCACACCCACTGCAATGTAATGCAGGCGTGCATGGCAACATGTCCCCAAGTACTACACTCCACACATGTACCACAGCCATTGCTAGCCAATCTCTGCACCGTAATACAGCTATGCATGGAAACATGCAACAGCAGATCATACAAACATAACAGAGCCTCCGGCACCCGGACCCACGGTCATGCACATAGTATAGCTCCCAGCACTCTATTCAGTACACAAAATCAAAACCTGATATGGCAGTACAGTAGTCAGCATTCCGCGCAATGTAGACTATGCAATCCTATGCGATATGTAGTTTAACCCATATCCACTTCTATGCACACACTATTGAAGAATTGCGCCCACTTCACACACTGCAGTATCCATGCACGTAGAAGATGCACTTCAACCTTACCCTCTTCTATGCTGACAGTATGACAATACTGCACACAGTTCACTCACTGCAGACCTGTTCACTCCAGTAGCTGCAGCCATGGAGTAAACACTGTAGGATGTGTTAGTAAGCACCATACCCATGGAAATGGAATGAACAATGTATGCAATGCTGACGAACCACACACAGAAGGCAACAATGTGAAACCTAATTGCAACCACAGCACATAGTTGTCGATGCAAGGTCTCCATCCGTGCATGGAATGGGCTACAGGCTTACCACACACAACACACTGGAGTACACACTATCTTACAGTGTGCATGTCATGTGCAATACACTCCACTTCTGCAAATGAGCTCCCACCAATCACCACAGAAAGAGGTCTCTGCACCAGCTATCTTGCCTTAATGAATCCTGCCTGCATGCAGCACACATGGTAGTTGGCCGTGCAAAAATGTGGGCATTGGCGCTGTACGCAGGGATACTGCAGCCACATCAACGTCTTTGTTCACCTATTGACATATCTCAGATGATTCACTGCTCACTCCCCCACCCTTTCCATCCTTCCTTCCCAGCGCCACATGGCGTAATATATGTTTTGCAAAGCACTCCCAGTCTGTGATTCAGCTACCACCATTCAGCATGGTAAGAGGTCGCGGCATGACCTATCGTATCATGACGAAGGCTGCCTGCATTCACCACACATGGCAGTTGCCTGTGCAGGGACCGGCAAATCAGCGCAAAGTTCGCCGACAGCACGGCGTACTGCAAGCCAATGAGCCTCCGGTCCGTGGTGAGAACAGGGAAATGGGTTCACAGAGCGGAGCCAGATATCACTAATTGTTTTAGATGTACATTTCAGTTCTTTGCAACAAAAGTACTGGTCGAATTTCCACCAAACACACAAAAGCACGCTTTCTGATCTAAGCTCCCACTCCTGCCGCAAATTTGGTGCAAATCCATCCAGCCGTTCGGCCTGTAGCCCGTGCACAATGTTTTTGCCCATTCGGTCTATGGGGGAAAAAAAAGAATTTGGGACAACCCCTATAACTTTTCCCCCCTGAACAAAACCTCACCAAACTTGCTGAAAAAATTCAGAGCAGGCCATATACTTATTTTGCAAAGTTTGGTGAGGATTCCTCCAGGGGGAGCGAATTTATAAACCGCCAAAAAAGTGGTCTTCCTATGGGTTTAGCAACTTAACCATAACTACACCCCCGCTACCGCGGGCCGTGAAATGTATGAATTTCTTTAAAACGTTTTTCATAGCCACGACTATAAGACAATGGGCCTCATTACGAGGTTGGAGATAGCCATGCCCTTAATAAGGGCTTGGCTACCTCTAAACTCGGGTCCGGCTCTGGGTCCCGCGAAAGGGGAATTACTGGGCCATTCCGACCTTGGAGGGCCCGGTAATTTCCCTTTCGCGGGACCCGGAGCCAGTACATCCCCATGCCCATTTGAGCCCCATAGGGCTCAATGGGAATGGGGAGGATGGTAGCAGCAGTACCGTTTATAACAGCACTGTTGCTACCATCCTGTTCTGCTTGCGAGTGCCGCTCTGCAAGACTGGTCTAACCAGGCATGCAGAGCGGCACCCACGAGCAGACCTCGTAATGTGGCAGCATGGTAACAACGGTGCCGGTAGCACTACCGGTGCCGTTGTTGCCTTGCTGCTACAGACGTAATGAGGCCCAATAACATTTCAGAACATAGCATAACATGACAGTAGTAGCAGTAGAAAGTTTATTTCGGGATAAAAAAGTGCTCATAAAAACAACAACAATGACAACATAAATACACATCACAAAATAAGAGAATTAACAACGTTCCACCCTCATAAAATCAATGCACTAATTTTAAAATAGAAAAACCTTCAGTTCAAACAATTGTCATTACAAACTTCCTCAGAATCAGCTCATTCTTTAAAAATGATAATAAACCCCAAACCACGCAGATTGAGTCCACCCATAGTAGGTAGCACAGTGCAGGTTCATACTGAAGGAATCCCTGACCACGTAGTTGTGGTTTGAGCATGCAATCTCTGATTAAGGAGAAAGCAGGACAAAATAATAAAAAATGGGCCAAATCTTACTTGGCCACGTCACAAAAAAAGCACGATTGATTTTCATTACCATTATTCCAGGCCACCACTGCTGCTCTTAAATTGATACAGTGAAAGCGTGCCCTGGTATTGATAACGCGCAGGGAATGGTTCTGTGCCCATTGCAAATATTTCTGCAGACCTGGGCTTGCAATGATCGCATGTTTCCCATTAGCCAGCCTCTG
This sequence comes from Ambystoma mexicanum, assembly GCF_040938575.1. NCBI lineage: Eukaryota > Metazoa > Chordata > Amphibia > Caudata > Ambystomatidae > Ambystoma > Ambystoma mexicanum. The sequence continues at coordinate 359,862,414 of NC_090928.1, forward strand.
GGTCTCGAACGACTCCCTTTTATACAGAATACGCTGGAACACCCTTGCTTTTATAGCTCTTAAAACCTTGCATGGCATAGCACCTCGCCTAAGAAAATATTGAGCCATGTCACCCTCTGACAACATTGCCTTTACATACCTCAACCAGGCAATATTCAGGTAAGGGGCCCTAGGAACCAAGTGTTTGATTAGCTCCTGAGTTAAAACGGCTTTGTAGTTCCCCCACACTCTAAGCCAATGATTTACAGGCTGAGTTGCAATGGAGTCACTAATGAACCTGCAGTCCAATTGCTGGTAGACTGCAAAATTAGGGGCCGAACATGGAAGCCCCAATATTTGTTTCAAAAAAGTGTTCTCCACCATGTGGATAGGCTCAACATTGCTGTACACCCACTGCTCAAATGCCAAACCATGCAACAGAAATAGCTTTCCCATCATAAACCTTGAGCACCAGCTCGGCCAGTTTATCCTTAAACATGGCCATGGCTCGTGCCACCCCTCCTACAGCCTGTTTGAACCTTGCATTCTGCTTGATAAAATGGGCCTCAGCACTAAGTTTGAATGAAATCTCACCCCCAGATAGTCAAAACTGGAGACTCTGGTGATCAAGACCCCCTTGCTAAACATTGGCGAAAGAATTGGAGGTCACTTCCCCCTACTACAGACCATGGGCCTCATTACGACCCAGGCGTTAACCATGGCGCTAATAGCGCCATGGTTGATGCCGGTACCTTACCGATTCCGCCATGGTGAATGGCGGAATTACCGCCCCATTCCAAGATTGGCGGGGTGGTAATTCCCCATTCACCATTGGCCCTTCCCCATTCCCATTTTCGCCCCCATAGGGCTCAATGGAAATGGGGAAGGCAGTAATTACGGTACCACAAATTGCGGTACCGTAATTACCTCCAAGGTCCCTTTGTGGGTCCAGTCCTTAACGGCTGGTAAGGGAGGACCCGCAAAGGGACCTCGGAATTGGGCGGTAAGGGATTACCGGCACCAGTGCCCTTACCGGTACCGGTAATACCTTACCGCCCGGGTCGTAATGAGGCCCCATGACTGCAAATTTTGCGAATCAACTGTTAGATCCAATGAATGAAGTGTAATCATCAATCAATCAATCAAGGCTCTAGAAGTACGTTCCAGCACAACCGTTGTGTCTGCATACGCCAATGATGGCACATGTCAACTACCCAGCCTGGGGAAATCTGAAGTGGAATTAAGTGGACATAAAGACCATTAATGTACAATAAGAAAAGCAGAGGGGGCCAGTACACTGTCCTGGTGCACCCCCTGATTCACCTGAAAGAAAGGGATGCACAAGCCACCATGGATTAATGCAGTATCTCCAGAAGATCCACCAGTGCACCTAGACAGTTCATGGATCTGAGCACACACCACAGCTCACTAAGATTGACCTTGTCAAAGGCGGTGCTCAGATTGATGAAAGCAAGGAAAGTAGGTTACTCCTTCATACACAAAGAGTGAGCCACCACCAATTATGGGTTCAGGAATTGCTCATTCGTTTTAAGAACCATCCCCATGATCTTAAACACAGAGTCTAGGAGAGAGATAGATCTATATGATGCTGGTAGCACCCTCCTCCCCTTCTTATATATTGGCTTAATTACTGCCTGTGACCAAGAAACAGGGTACACTCCCCCTGAATAGATAGCATTAAAGCCCAGAGTCAAAATTGGGGCCAGGAAATCCAGTTCTGGTAGAAACATGTCTGCTGGAACATTGTCAGGACCTGGATCCCTATTTCTGGTTTGGCATTTTATAGCTGATACCATTCTCCCTACTTTTAACAAATGTTTTTGTTACACTAGGTATAGCAACTGCTGGGGATCTACGGCCAGCGGTCAATCAGTAGCTGCCCTTGCATGACCCACACTGTATAGGGCAGAAACATGAGCTACCCAGGCCTGATCAGAAACCATCACATCAGCACCTCTTGACTTAAATTTATAAAAAGTCCCATTGTTCACTATGTCCCAAAAAAGCTTTGCATCATTAGTGGCAGAAGAATTGATCCAGACCTCCCAAGATTCAACTTCAATGTCAGGCCTCCTGGTGGAGGTAGCCCTTTTAAAAACAGTCCGGGCACCAACTATATTACTTTTTGAGGGATCTATGTGATCACTGTGACGGCCAAAAATGCTGACTTTTGTTTTTTAACCCTTTACACCACATATATATGCGGGGGGAGACCCCCACACCCCCCTCCCATATTAATATCATACTCTAACCCCCCCTACATAAATATGTGGTGTAAGGGGGGGTTAAAAAAGAAAAAAAAGTCAGCATTTTCCGCCGTCGCAATTCCCAGGTAGACATTTTTGTACGATTCCCTTTTTAAGGACAGGGGATTCTTTAGGGTTTCAAGTAAGGTACTCTTAGATTTTGTACAATCTGATTTGAACCAACCCAGCTACCTATTTACCAATTTTTGCTAACCTTATGAGTGAATGAAGCAGATAAATTAGACAGGAATGATACAAAATGTGTTAGTATGACACTCTGATTAGAACCTCCTGAAAAGAAGTTCTCCAACTCCCTCCAATTGTTTATAACACTGTCCCTCTGCAACCTCTCTTGGTCTGCTAACTATAATTTTAGTCTACCCTTTTGGCCATCAAGGGCCACCTCCGGCTGGTACATCAATCCCAGAGGTGCACATTTATCCTGTATTGAGCACAAGCTGGATAGGAAAATGATTGCTGCAAATGTCGCCCAGCACACTGAACTCGATAACATGGTGCCATATTTCTACTGGGACACATAAGTAATCGATCATTGAGCGACCCGAAGCTTATGAGAAAGATAACCGCACACAACCCGCATTCACAGAGAAGCTTCCACAGACTAAGCTCCTCGGTACAGATTCTAGCATCGCTCATAATATGATTCGAAATCTCGGCCAGATCATCTTTTGAGGAATCAAATAGGGCAGTTCTGGGACTGCCACCCATCTTGGTGTTGAAATCCCCTCCCAGAATAAGGAATAACCCATTATCAGCATCCAGATTGACCATGCCCCTCCATGATGGAAGATAACACCAAGAGAAAGCCTCTGGCGAACTGTACATGGGAACTATTGTAAAAGTTAACCACCAACATATCATTCTCACCCATCATGCAGATTCTGACCGCCTGCAAGAATGGAGGAGAAGACTCCATGGTTAACAGTTTGCTGAATAAGTGGGTTTTGACCAGAGTAGACAAACCTCCATAACATTCATGGTTGTCGAGGCTACTGTCATTGTACCTGCGGCTACCATAAAGGATAACTGCAGCTAAATTAAAAACATAAACATATGTGCTTTTTAATACACACTGTATTAAGAGGATCAATGAAAGGTTATTGATCCATTTATACAGTCTGTATTTTTTGTTGTCTACTTTTATAACTGAAAACATGGCCCTGAAAAGGGCCTTTTTGGGGAAGAGGGAAGGAGGAGGATGGAACTGGGAACGGGAAAACATTAGGATTCATACATGTAACAGAGGGTAAAAAAGGAACATTTCGTTTTGTGAGTATTCTTGTGTTTTTTTTTTAAAGGGGGGTGAAAATTGCCACTTATATATATATATATATATATTCAGTTAAAAAACTTTGTTAAAGGGACGTTATGGTCCCTTTAACAAAGTTTTTTCACTGAATTTCATGGGTTTTTAGTAGCGCAACTTAACCATAACGTCCCTTTAACAAAGTTTTTTTCACTGAATTTCATAGGTTTTTTGTAGCACAACTTAACCATAACGTCCCTTTAACAAAGTTTTTTTCATTGAATTTCATAGGTTTTTAGTAGCACAACTGAACCATAACGTCCCTTTAACAAAGTTTTTTTTACTGAATTTCATAGGTTTTTAGTAGCACCACTTAACCATAACGTCCCTTTATCAAAGTTTTTTAACTGAATTTCATAGGTTTTTAGTAGCAAAGCTTAACAATAGTAACTTTGACTTTATGTACATGTAATATGGAACATACTGAACCACTTCTACTGAATGTAATGTCCGCGAACATTTTTGATGCCCGCGGACATATTCGGACAACAGTACCACTACCTAAAAAGTCTGGCGGGGGGTATGTTTAATTGTTATATTACAACATGATAACATTTAAAAAATTCACAAAGTAGTACACATACATATTATATGTAGTAATACATAAGAAATGTAACCCATATATGTACCACACTAACCATTAATTTAAATACAATATATTCTAAAATGGAATATACCAAGAGAAGATAAATAGGCTTCCAACATAATTACCTCACAGACACTCCACAACTAAGACCAAGACCAGACCTACAGAGTACTCAGAACATATCTTACCTGAAATAGTAAGTGTACATCATTTTACTCATATCTTTATAAACTTTCTGTATTAGATTAAAAAAAAATATATATTTTTTTTTTCTCACAGAAATGTCTAGTACTCTGGAATGGCTAGAGGAGCCCTTCCCACATGACGAAATGTCAGAAAATAGTGAAGCTAATGGTACACACTTTACAATATAAACCATTTAATTGTTATTATTTTATATATATTTAACATATATATTTCTTTTTGTACATAGCATACCAAAATAGAAAATATGTCTGAAGAAACTGTTATGGAAAACACGCCTGACAGCTTAAAAAAAAATGGATTTATTATTGAGCAATTTTAATAATTTGAAAACTTTTGTTGAGGATCATTTTAAAACAAAAACCTCATACCATTGTCCCACATGTACTTGTCCCCCTCACCATATCCCAGTCAATTATCCCCAAACCCTCTCCATAATCCAAACGTTTTGATGAGACTTCCATCCCTTCTTCACCTGATAACAATCACGTTGAAACCCCTAATTCTCCTGTTTTTGTTTCTGTTTCTGCCTCACCTTCTCTGTCATAAATTATTAGTATATGTGAAATAAAGTTACATTTTTATATTGTGTTGTAATTACTTCCCATTTTTTATTTTTTTAAAAACAATGTAGATGTCCGCGGACAGCCCGGGTGTTCTGAAATGTTTGTAAATAAACGAAAATGGAGGTGTCCTGAAGAACACTATACCTGTCCGTATTGTTCGCTAGAAAGTTGAAACTGTGTCTAAGAACCCAATTGGTTTCCTGAAATGTTCGTAATTAAACAAAAATGGAGGTGTCCTAAAGAACACTATACTTGTCCGTACTGTTCGCTACCAAGTTGAAACTGTTCTAAGAACACAAGCGGTGTCCTGAAATGTTCGTAATTAAAGGAAAATGGAGGTGTCCTAAAGAACACTATACCTGTCCGTACTGTTTGCTAGCAAGTTGAAACTATTCTAAGAACACAAGCGGTGTCCTGTAATGTTCGTAATTAAACGAAAATGGAGGTGTCCTAAAGAACACTATACCTGTCCGTACTGTTCGCTAGCAAGTTCAAACTGTTCTAAGAACCCAATTGGTGTCCTGAAATGTTCATAATTAAACGAAAATGGAGGTGTCCTAAAGAACACTATACCTGTCCGTAATGTTCGCTCGCAAGTTAAACTGTTCTAAGAACACAAATGATGTCCTGAAAAGTTTGTAATCAAACGAAAATGGAAGTGTCCTAAAGAACACTATATCTGTCCGTAGTGTTCGCTAGCAAGTTTAAACTGTTCTAGAACATACGCGATGTCCAGAAATGTTCGTTTGATGTGTGACGCACTTTTAATTAATTCAGGACCCGAGCACTGTCGTAGAACATCAACGCGCATGCGCAAACCAATGTCCGTGCATTTGGTGTCCTGTGGAGAGGAGCTTCCTTCACGGACCTGTTCGCGAAGGGATCATGTGACCGCACCCATGCTGATCGCATGTTCTGAAAGCGGACACTGTTTGTGTCTCCGAACAATTTAAAAGTACATTTTCGAGTAATCCACAACATTTTTCCATAAAAACTCATCATGGCACAAGGTCCACATAGTAATCCTGAGTTTCTACATATCTTTTGAAACTTTTTGAACCCTTTTTTGTGTTAGATCTGTCCGCGGACAGTGCGCATGTCCGCGAACCGCGTACAAGCACCCCTATAAAAGATCACGCCCTAGAGCTTATTCTCATTGTGTTTCTGGCTATTCTTCAGAGCACAGCTATTTCTCCAGCAACTTGCTGATTACACCATTGAGATGGCATCCCTGGCTGCAGAACTGCCACCTGGTGCTGCACCTGCTTCAGCACCACCGCCACCCCCTCCACCACCACCACCTTGCCAAGTGCCTGAAGAGGGGAACAGGAGTGAGGATGCAGAGGAGGAAGAAGAGGATGATGAGAATGAGGTAGAGGAAATCCCTACTACCCACACTAGACATGAGTCTTGAGTGTGGCGGTTATTTTCCATTTATGGGAATGGTCCTAAGGCTTGTGCGAACTGTGTTATCTGCAACGAGTTCAAAATGATTCTCCGTCACGGGAAGCACGGTTCGTACAGCTTTGGGACCATGACCATGAAGCGACACCTAAGGTCATTTCACTCTAGGGCTATTTGCAAGGTTGTACCTTGCGAAGAATGTAGTAGGTTGATTTCCTATACTTCATCCTCCGTTTCTGATCCTGTCACCACAAGGACCACCTCTGTGGGACAGCGTCTTCCTCAAGCTGCCTCACAGGCCATACTGAATTCTGATGACCCCTACCTTTCGAGGGTCACAGTTGCATGTATGTACTGTGACACAGTACTCTGCAGGGGGGAGTGACTTCGGAGTGCTTTTGAGACTATTGTCTCAGAGCATGAGAAGACCTGCTCACTACCCAAATAAAACCCACTCTACATCTTCCTCTCTCAGCTCACCCTTTCTTAACCCGGTGGTTGGTGTCCCCCCCTTTACCCTCCTTTCCCCTCCTCTCCTAGTGTGTCGTGTCTAAAAATACCAAATAAATACAAAATTACAAAAATAAAAAAAAATAAGGCTCTTTTCAGAGCCACCTTTCACAGTTAAAAAATAGAAGTGAAGATAAATAAAGCAGAGCCCTTTGTATTTCTTAAATGTCCGCGGACAGTTCGCGAACATTACAAAAACTGGGGTGCTACCCTATTGTTACCATTGCATTTTTCTCTGGGAGGAAGTTGTGGCTCTGAAAAGAGCCTTTGGGAGGTGTTTGTATGTCAAAAATTATAAATACTTAACACCTACTTCAAAATGGATGCTGTATTTCTAAAAAAGGTCGCAATGCATTTTGTACATTTCTCAGAAAAATCTGATTGCCAGCATAAGTAAGATGGACTCCATCTCTGCGAAAAATGTATGTACTACGAAACATAATATTTTCATTGTGAAAAGAGGACATGCCAAAATCTCTTAGAAATGCACAAACAGCCTTATTAACACTGCGCCTTGCTTTTTCCATTTGTGGACCAAATGAAGAAGAACGAAGCCACGTTTGTCTCTGCGCAATCCGTGAAAATATTACTTGAGAATTAGGAAACATGTCCATGACTTTCCCAAGTCCTTCTTTCATAGCAAATTGCAAAGAAATTCCAGACACATGTCCGAAACTGTTCCCTCCACAATGAATTACAATTATGTCTGGATGTTGCTTTGTTTCCAAAGTAGCACAGAGAGGTAGCAAGTCCAACCACTTCATTCCACGTACTCCATGCCAGTGTAATTCCACATGTGGAAATCCTAGATCTACAGCTACTCCACAGCTTTCTGCATGCACCTTCAACCAATGTATCCACAAATCTCCCAAAATCGAAACAATCTGTTTTCTGAAACACACAGCCATAGCTATCTGTTGTTCTCTCAGCAGAAAGAGTATCTGAGAAACTCTCTCCTGGCACAACACGCCCACTAAACTTTCCTGACCAATCCCCTTCACTGCTCATTCTCATTTGCATGACTTCTATACCCAAAAATCCCCGGATGTAACTCCCGATGTCCGCGAACTACCGCCATGTCCGCGGACATATCGTAACATGAACAGCCCTTCTACCATTTCCACTTCACTCTCTGTGCCATTCCCTCATTGGATGTAGCTAAGAAATCACATGACCATGCACCAATCACATTCAAGACCTCTACATCTAACTGCATCATCATAGATCAGCACTGCAAATGTACTGTGAATCTCTCTGAGTACAAGTGTCATATCATTGGCAAGCACCATCTACAAGAAATACTGTACAAGTCTCCAAGATTTCTACTTGCAGCTCCATGTATATCCATATGCATGAACACAAACTACAGGTATGCATATTTTCTGTACAGTACATGAACACATTTTCAAACTGACCTTTAGCTTGTGTAATCTGTAAAATGAATCTACTGTCTTTTTTCCAATTTCCTAAAATCAACTATCACTTATAAACCTTTATACTATTTACTTTCTTTATACACACACTATCAAATCATGTTAAACTAACATTTTTAAAATGAAATTTATAGACTACATATATTCAAACAAAATTGCATGCATGCACACTCTGTGTTCCAATCTCAAAAAATAATACTTATACAATTACATTTATTTATTTAATTACTTTATTTTAAGCATGACATTAAGGCACTATTACCTAGAACAGCTTAGATACAGAAATGGTGGTATTCAGTGGTACATTATGAATTTCACAAGACATACTAAAGATATTTTGTTTGTTACAGTTACTCATTGCAATACAATTTGTTCTTTAAGAACATATCATATGTATTGAACTGGTGCGACGTATCTTATGTGAATAAGATAGTTTAAATGGTTTTAAGGAAGGCGCTGAGGATTTCAATTAAAAAAATCAATATCTAAATTAAAAACAATGCTATATACAAACAAAATTACTAATTTGTTTCTTTTACAATTGCAGTGAAGACCATTCCTTGAAAAGAAGCAGCCGAATATCAAGAACAAAGAAGAACTAAGAATTAAACTGTTCATTTTAGAAAAACAGTAAGTAGAATATCACCATAATATTTGTATTATTACTCAAACATACAGTAAAGTTAATTCATGCTATTTCTGTGCCTAAAAATAGAGATTGTGCGCAATTCTGTCCAAAAATCCCCATGTCTTAAACAGCGATTTACAGCCAGAATGGCGCACAAATTCCTACTTTTGGACACACAAATTACCCAACTCAACCACTAGAATTTTCATATTATAGAACAAACAACTGTTTTTATTGTATACATTAGATTTACTATTTGTACTTCTCCACACCACTAGCTTATTTTTTTCTGTCATCTGAACCTGAGTTTAGTAACATATTAATTGAAGAATACACATCCCTACTAGTTGTAGTTCCCAATGCACAATCAGACACCATTACATACATCATCTTACTCAAACAGTCATGCACACAGCACACATGCATTGCAGAACACCCCAACCCATACCTTCTTTATTTTTTTCAACAGACCCTAAAGAATGCCTACCAAAAGTCAAGTCCGTAGAAAGCAACGCAGAAGTAGAGCAAATGAAAATAAAAGTGTCCAACATAAGCATCCATATCTAGCAGAATTTGTAAAAAAAAGTTGAAACAAAACAGCTAATACATTCATTTAGTGAAACACAAGAAGTTTCAAGTACAAAAACTTTGCCTCCTCTATCAAAATGTTAAAAAAAACAAAAAACAATTAACAGAAAATCAGCTATCACTACAGATAAAACTACTTCTTTAAATTTTAATATAGTGCAAAGTAAGCATACCAAGAAAAGTATTTTAGCCAAAATGTTGCATCACAAAGTCCTTCAAAATCTTATAAAAACAGGAGAGAAATCAGGTTCAATGCTTAAACCTATCATAGGAAATTAATTTTAGAAGCGTTGATAGATAGTGCAATTCTTCTCAAAAGAAATTTATTTATTTTAGTGTTAAACAAAATGAAACCACTAACAAAACTAAAAACTAAATTACAAAAAAGACTTCTCAATAAATGAAATGTCAACAGAAAGAACTTCTTAAGTATCTGCGGAGGTGAATGGAGTCACACTACGAGCACAGAACCATACTTGAATGAAGAAGCGTACAAACAAAAGCAAACAAATACAATTGCCATACATAGCAGTGGTCGAGGTTATGAAAAAGTTAATAATACCATAATGGAACAAGAAGTACTCCTTACAAAAATATGCCCTGAAAACTTAGAATTACCCCTCCATTCAACTGAATCAGAATGTCTAGTGTACAAATGGCCATGCACGTCAATATGTAACATTCCGAAACAGTTTTCCAAGTCTTTACGCCAATTCCTCAATCAATATGTAAAAAGCAAAGACAAAATCAACATTAAACTACTGCAAAATATGTATACCTGTCCAGTGCGCAAATACACAGGACTAAAAGGACATTTATTGGCCTGCATTACAGGACCTACTTGTAAATCCACCTTCCATGATATCAAAAGAATATCAACACATCATTCAACTATAAGAAATCTAGTCTATAAACTGTACCATGCTAAAAGTCCTGCTTTAGCGCTAGCAAATTTAAATAACATTCTTCTACATGGTACAGCGAAAGACCTACTTCAAGAAATTGACTATATCCAGAAAAAATATTTTGGAAGTGAAAGCCATTTACAGCATGAAATAGCTTTAAACCAAATTAGCAACAATTCTACACATGGCAACCTTTTGCTAAACACATACAAAAAGAAATACTAAAATTTAAAAGTACATCAGCTGAAGTACCAAACCATGTATGTGTATGTTGCCGAAGAACTTTTTATAAACGTAACACGAAAACTGTAGACCTATCATATAAAATAGAAGACAATGAAGATTCTAAATGGTTTGAATTAGCTATCTACCTTGTAGCAGAAAACAAATACGAAATAAGTGACCCCTTAATACTTTGCAGTTACTGCACTACAAAACTTGACAACAACCAAACTCCTTCACGTGCTATCACAAATAATTTGGAATTATACCCACTACCAAAACCCCTACAGCAACTTAATTTATATGACAGCATCATAATTCAAACAGTACACCCATTTCAAGCAATAATACGCCTTCAACCAAAAACAGTAAAATTACCTCCCTCTGAAATGGTAAAAGGCATTCGTGGAAAAGTGGTTTATTTACCATTAGATCTAAAAGAAAATGTGCATACTCTAGGAGTGCAACGTCCAATGCAGCAATCTTTAATTATCTTAGTAAATGGAGTACCTACAAAAGACAAAAAAATATGGCAACAACTGGTAGATTTACATAAAGTTAGACAAGCCTTACAATAACTTAAAGAGAATAATGAATATTACAAAGAAATTAATATTGAAGAAAACTTGAAAGATACAACTGAAATAATTCAAGAAACACAAGAAGCTGGTCAATGTGAGCTACTAGATCCTGCTACAATATCAAATACTTTAGACCATTATACAATTCATCCTTTGCACTCTAATGACATCATAGAAGATGCACTGGAAACATACCAAATGCGTCAAACAAAAGGATCACCAATCAGCATATGGGAAAAAAATATAGAAGCACATGCTTTTCCTCTACTCTTTCCTACTGGCAAAGGAGGAAGGTATGATGATAGACCTATTCAAATATCAGCTTCAGAATACCGCTTATTACGGATGTTTTCTGAAGATCCCAGATTTAGACAAACGTGGAATACATATTCCACCTACTCTTGAAAGTGAACTAGCAACTTTATGTTATGGAGTGCACACATATTAAAATCAGGATCCCACTTTCAAAATATGACAGCTACACAATTATTACAAAAAGTGCAACAAAAGGATGAGGTTTTACAATCAAAGATTACAAATCTTTTAGCAAATATGCGTGGTACTAAAGAGTACTGGTTTTGACGTCATGGAGATGTATGTTGTATGATCAGAAACCTTGGCCCACCCACTTGGTTTGTTACATTAAGTTGTGCAGAATATGCATGGGAAGATTTACATGATTTTCTACGCATATCAAATAAAAACAAAACAAACATAGATATACTAACATCAGGAGAACTTTGTTCTTTGGATCCTGTTAATGTTTCAAGATATTTCACCATCACTTCATTGCTATGCTACATTTTATTTGTAATAAAACTGTTCCTCCCCTTGGAGAAGTGCAACACTTCTTTTGGAGAAAAGAATACCAAGCCAGAGGAGCACCACATAACCACATGCTTTTATGGATTAAAGATGCTCCTAAATTTGGTCAAGACAGTGATGCCACTTTTTTACAGTTTATTGAAAAATATGTCACTTGTGAAATTCCATCAGAATCCACAAATAGTGATCTTCATGCACACATTTTGCAATTTCAAAGAGATAAATGTGGCAAATATTGTCATCGCAAATACAAAAACAAAGGGAAATACTACACCAAATGCCGATTTGGTTTCCCTAGACCAGTTACAAATACAGGTCAAGTGAACAACTTCATGTCTTCAGTTAGACATAGTGTTAAAGGTAAGTCACCTAAAAATACATATTACATAAAAAGAAAAGAAGAAGAAAAATATATCAATGATTATAAAGCAATCATTGCCCACTTATGGAATGCAAACATATATGTGCAGTACATTGCAGACAATTCTACTGCAGTTGCACGATATGTCACAGCATACTTAACCAAAGCAGAAAAGACAGAGCTCCAAGACCTCTGGAATGACCTGTCCTCAGGTAAAACAGTGTCTCAGAAATTATACAGCTTGGGCATAAAAATGCTCTCCCATAGAGAATGTGGATCATATGAAGCAGCTGATCATTTAACTGGTACTGCATTGTATGGTAAATCTGAAAATATAGTATGGCTAAGTCTTGGTCCAGCTAAATCTAGAAAAAGAGTTCTAAAAACATACGAAGATATAGAAACAATAGCCAAACATGATCCCAACAGCCAAGACATTTTAAAAAACAATGTATTGGACACATACTACCCAAACAGAAGTAATACTTTGGAAACCATGTGTCTATACCACATAGCCCAAAACTACACATACAAAAATAATATAAAACCTGATGAAAAAAAGGTAAATACAGAGTGACAAACTGTGAAGGCAGCTTAGTTAAACTCACTAAACCAAATTTAATTAATCATATCAAATTGTCATTGAAGACTCCTCAACATAAAGAAATATATTACATGTCCCTGCTACAACTCTTTAAACCATGGAGAAAACTATGACTCATGTGAAGATACTTTCAAAGCAAATGAAAGCACTATAACTGATGTAAACTTTACACAATACAAAACAATGTTGCACAATGAACAGCAACACGAAGAAGAACTCCAGACCCAACTAGATAAAGACACTCCTGACAGTAGTCAACCTTTAACAGAAAGCCAAGAACTACTGGGAGAACCACTAATAATAAATGAGGCAGAATTAGCTATGATAGAAGTAGAAAATACCATGTGTCAGTATGAAGATAAAGAAGACTTAACTATACTACAATCAAAACTAAACAGCGAACAACGTAGCATTTTTGAAAAAGTAACAAAACAAATTGCACATGGTGTACAACATGAAAATAAAGAATGTTCCTGCCATAATTATAAACCTATACTACTGTACGTCAGTGGTGAAGCTGGTTCTGGCAAAACATTTCTAATCAAAAGCATCAGTAAATTCCTTCAACAAATGACAAACAGCAAACTGTCAGCTGTTGTCACTGCCCCCACAGGTTTAGCTGCCTACAACATAGGTGGTGTCACTTTACACTGATTACTACTATTGCCAGTAGAACACCAGAACAAATTAGACTATTACAAACTTTCTTCAGAAGCTGCAATGGAACTACGCAGAGTATTGAAACAAATGAAAATGCTACTAATAGATGAAGTGAGCATGGTCTCCAACCTAATGTTGGCTTTGATTCACCTCAGATTACAAGAAGTACTGAAAACAAACTATGAAGAGCTCTTTGCAGGAAAACACATTATTGTTTTCGGAGATCTTCTTCAATTGACACCAGTAAAAGGTGAGCCTATTTTTAAAACATTAGGACACAAACTCTGCCGTAAAACTGTTGGCAGCATTGGTAATGTCACCCTTTGGCAACATTTCCAATACAGAGAATTAACAGAAAACATGCAGCAATCTGCAGATCTCACTTATGCCAACATCAGAGTTGGTATACTCTCTAAAGAAGCAGAAACAATATTGAAAATCCGTCAAATTAATGCACTTTATGGCGATAATGCATGTGCTACAGATGTTATGGAACAATTAGCCCACAAAAATGTCAATTGTATGGCCTTAATGCCAACTCTTGCAAGCTGTTTCAAATTCAATGAAATAATGTTAAGTAAAGAAATGCAACCAATAATGGAAATAAGCGCCACAGACAAACTAGATGTACATGGTATGACACTACCTATGTGTGACCAAGCCACAACAAGACTAAATAGTTTAGAAAAATCAATCTCAAACACAGCAGGCTTAGAAAAGATATTAAAATTATCCTTAAATTGCAGAGTAATGCTTAAACGTAACCTTGACGTGGACCAAGGACTAGTTAATGGAGCATTGGGTACAGTTGTTGGCTTTCAAACATACCCACATGACAACAAAATTCAGTTTGTCAATATACTCTTTGACAAACTTTCAGTAGTTAAAAGGATAGGACGCTCAACATCTCGATTCCTTCTCTTCAAAGACATGTGTGTGCGCAGAGAACAATTTTCTCTAACTCTTGCATACGCAGTCACGATTCATAAATCACAAGGTCTTACCCTAGACAAAGCAATGATAGATATTGGTAACACAGTCTTTAAAGAAGGCATGAGCTACATAGCACTATCATGCTTACGTACACTTGACGGTCTATTTCTAATCAACTTTGATGCAAGTAAAATAAACGCTGATATTCCTTACATTTTAGAATACAATAGACTTCGCTCACTATACACTCCCTATCTAAACACATATTCGGTTCCACAAAAAGTAAAACATTATAAAAGAAAAATAAATCAAACAGAAAAGCAACAGGATGTCACTGCAAATCCTCCAAAGAAAGTAAAAGAAAGTAATACTTCAAGTACCACAAGCAAAAAAGAATCAATTAGGGAAAGTCAACCAGGTACTTCTTCAAAGAAGGAAGACAAACTCCAAAAAGCGCAGTCAGATACAGAACTACCTGGTCCATTTAAACTCTCAAATATAGTTGGTGTAAGTTGCTACGCAAATGTAGCAATGAATATTCTATTTCAATTACCACCAATTGTTGACAACATTTACTTACACAGTACAGACCCATTGTGTTTGCAAATGTTAGTACTTCACAGAAATGCAGCACACAATCCTGACAACATGTATAGTGTTTATGGAATAAGACAACAATTGGACTACTGTGCTGGAATGGTGAAATTCACTATAAACTCACAGGAAGATCCACAAGAATTTCTAATGTACTTACTACAAGTACTGGAAAACAAAAACATACCTATAAATGAAATCTTCCAGATGTTATACATGTGGAAACATACATGCACTCTCTGCAACAATGTGACACAAGAAGAAATCCCCAATGAACGCTTCGTATATATATCAATACCTAATTGTGCATCCATTCCATTTCAGCAACTGGTACAAAATGCAAACCATGGTAGATTATGTTCTACCTGCAATTCAGATAATCGCTCCACGTTAGTAATACAAACACATAGTAAATACGTAATACTAATGCTTCTACGTTACAATGCAGATGGTACCAAAAACAACTGCAAGCTGACTGGATTCACACCTGGTCAAATATCACTTGGTAAGAAAACCTTCACAACAATAGGTATATTCTACCACGCAGGAGCCACAACCAATTCAGGGCACTACACTGCATATATAAAAAAGAAATGTGGATGGTTTCAATGTAATGATAGTACCATTTCTCTAAAGCAGAGTTTACCAGCAAATCTTACAAACGCTTATTTAATGTTCTTAAAACCAAAATTTGATAACTAAACTGTACTAAAACCTCAAGTAAACTTGTAGTAAAAAATATAAACTGTTAGAATATTCCAAAACCTATCTAACTGCCCAAAGATTCTACAATCATTAATCACATAAATTAATACCACTAAATTAGAGCAAGAAATAGACAATTAGAATACGCCAATTGGTATCTAACTGTCCCCAAATTTAACAATATCCAAACAGATAAATCAATACCACTAAAACATATAAAAAAATAGACAGTTAGAATACGCCAATTGGTATCTAACTGTCCCAAAATTTAACAATATCCAAACAGATAAATCAATACCACTAAAATATATCAAAAAACAGACAGTTAGAATACGCCTACTGGTATCTAACTGCTCCAAAATTTCATAATATCCAAACAAATAAATAATATGTTACTGTTCCAAAAAAAATGCAACAACCCAATGTATAAAGCATTAGCCAGGAACAACAAATGAACACTGAAAACAAACAAACCAATAAACTGTAGCATAACAGAAAAAGTTTTTTTTTTTTAATACAATATTGATTTTTTTTCTCCCACTGACCCAATGATTTTAGCAATGAACACAGAAACTGAGCAAATTGCACGGTACTCTGGTTTGTAATCTACTAAATATGAGGGTCCAAAAAAAAAAATGTTGATTATACAATGTAAAACGTCATTACAAAATACTAATACTAACATGCTATTTTCTTTTATCACAGAAATTAACAAGAAATATATGTACTCCAGTTACTAAACCAAACAGTAAGTATATTATACACTCTATGCCCTGGCCACAACCATCACAGCATATCACACCCATAGTATCTTATAATTTTGTTCCTTATAAATTTGTTTTTGATCCAAAGTTATAAGCAACTATAAATGTGATATGCTGCGGTGGTTGTGGCCAGGGCATAGAGTGTTGGGTGCATGGCCAAATGGCACAACGCGAGAGTTCTTAGAACACTTCAGGACAACGCGTGTGTTCTTAGAACACACCCCCATTTTGTTTATGTGTGAACATTTCAGGACAACGCGAGAGTTCTTAGAACACTTTCAACTTGAAAACGAACAATACGGACAGTGTCCTCAGAAGACCCCCATTTTGTTTATTTGCGAACATTTCAGGACACCCCCCGAGTGTTCTTAGAACACTTTCAACTTGCCATCGAACAATACGGACAGCAGCGTCTTCAGGACACCCCCTGCGAACATTTCAGGCCACCGAGACAGTTCTTAGAACACTTTCAACTTGCCATCAAACAATACGGACAGCATCTTCAGGACAACCCCTACGAACATTTCAGGACAACGCGAGAGTTCTTAGAACACTTTCAACTTGACAATGAACAATACGGACAGCGTCATCAGAACACCCCCATTTTGTTTATTTGCAAACATTTCAGGACACCCCGAGTGTTCTTAGAACACATTCAACTTGCCACAGAACAATACAGACAGCGTCCCCAGAACACCCCCATTTTTTTTTTTAATAACATTTCAGGACACTGCAAGTGTTCTTAGAGCGTCTTCAGGACACCCCCTACGAACATTTCAGGACACCGCGAGAGTTCTTAGAACACTTCAGGACAACGCGTGTGTTCTTAGAACACACCCCCATTTTGCGTATGTCCGAACATTTCAGGACAACGCGAGAGTTCCTAGAACACTTTCAACTTAACAACGAACAATACGGACAGCGTCCTCAGAGCACCCCCATTTTGTTTATTTGCGCACATTACAGGACACCTCGAGTGTTCTTAGAACACTTTCAACTTGCCATCGAACAATACGGACAGCGTCTTCAGGACAACCCCTGTGAACATTTTAGGACACTGAGACAGTTCTTAGAACACTTTCCACTTGCCATTGAACAATAAGGACAGCGTCTTCAGGACACCCCCTACGAACATTTCAGGACAACGCAAGAGTTCTTAGAACAGTTTCAGCTTGCTTGCGAACAAAACGGACACATATTGAGTCCTCAGGACACCCCCCATTCAGTTTATTTAGAACATTTCAGAACACCCGTGATGTCCGCAGACAAATCAAACTCAAAAAGAACTTCTACCACGTAAAAAAGCACAACATTTAACCTATCTCATACCCTTCCATCCTCCCCAAACACTCCTACACACCAACACACTCTACTAAATACACATTTTGAACAAACTTTCATCGCGCTGTCCGCGGACGTCTTCGAATGCAAGATGGCGGGAGCTACCGAAAATCTGACGCACTTCACGCTTAACACCGTCCAATCAGCAAACACGTTGCATGTCCGCGGACATCACGCAAGCAGATTGGCCAATCAGGACACTGTCCACGGAGCGAACAGGGAAGTGTGTCAGCGGATCGAACACAGATATCACTCATTTTTTTTTATCTACATTTTGATCAATTTAAAAAAAACTACTGGACGGATTTTCACCAAATTTGCAAAAGCACGCTTTCGGGACCAAGCCGCTGCTCCTGGTCCAAATTTGGTGAAAATCCGTCCAGCGGTTTGGGCTGTAGGCGCGAGCAAATAAAATTTCCCATTCAGTCTATGGGGGAAAAAAAAGTTTTGGGACCCCCCCTATAACTTCCCCCCCCCTGAACTAATCCTCACCAAACTTTGCAAAAATATTCAGTGTGGGCCATATACTTCTTTTGCAAAGTTTGGTGAGGATTCGTCCAGGGGGAGCGAAGTTATAAGCCGCCCAAAAAGTGCTCTTCCTATGGAAACAGCAACTTAACCATAACTACATGGCCACTACCGTGGCCATGTGATATATATATATATATGTATATATATATATATATATATTCCTAGTGGTGGCAATTGGCCTGGTGTTCTAAAACAGCCCTAATCCACCCAGAAAAGGTGGCATCTCCCACCACTATCCAGTTGTCACATATCAAACACATTACCTGGCAGTCCTGTAGATAGGGTGCAGGCAGGAAGGGATGAGGTTGGGTGGTGGTGGATGAAGCAGAGGAAGCAACAGAAATGGAAAGCAGTGGCGCAGAGGTGCTTTTGGCCAGCAGATACCGGCGTGCAGATTGTGGACCCTGGGCTCTCACTTTGTGATGGAAATAAGCCTTCCTAAAGGATTCCTCCACATCATCCCAATGGACATGGACAAGGTGTTGAATCAAAGTAGAGGGTCCCCAACTCTGTGATTGTTTATTTAAAGGCCCTCTCTGCAACACCTTCCCACACAAAATGCACAAAACGTCCTCAACCACCTTCATACTGTGTTACTCCCACACACGAAAATCCTGCCAGCTATCGGCAACTTTTTTCTGGACACACTGCTTCTTTTGTGACGGTAATGGGGTAAAAGAGTACACATCCACACCCTTTTTGGAGTCCTACGGACTCCAGAAATGGGGATTCATACAACCCTACCACCACCTGTAATCCCATGATAAATCCACAGGACCAATTGGCAGTAACAGTAAACGAATTTGATTTCCACCAAACTCGTAATGAGGCTTGTGTGCCACACCTCTTCCCCCTGCACATTATAATCCGGAGATGGTGACCATTCCATTCATTGGTATTTATTTATATACTACAATGTATTGTCCCTCTCTGCATGCTGATATGCCCAAAGGGCTCTGGGTGTGTTGTTCTTGAGTGCATCCTGCAGCCCCAGGAAGGTGCAAGAGTAAAGTAAAATGAGAGATACATCCAACCGAAGACATGCTAGGCGTAGGTGAACAAAGTGTCACCATATTATGGGTAGCAGGGGTTGTAATACAAATGTGTGGCTCTTCTCAAAATGGAAAACTTAGTTTGCACCTACTCTTGATTTGCCCTGGCATCAGGCTCCTCTCTTCTGTCAGAGGCCTGCACATTTTCTGCCAAATGTGGGAAGCACATTCCCTGTGTAAGAGGATTCAATTCAACACTACAGCTAAGTCAACGCCTAGTCTATAATACTGAATGAAAACCCTTATTGATATATCTTTATGTCCAGTTCATGCGTTCTGGATGACTACCCCTATATAACACCCCTCTCTCAGAATCCCCCTGACCCCACTGAGCCAAGAAGTAGTTCTGTTTTGCAAGTTAAAAGGTTTATTTGATAATTTAAACAATAGATATAGATATCACGCTTTATAGTAAATTAATAATTGAATATCCCACTTAATCTGATATGATAAATATTAACAACAGAGAATCTGGCACTAGCACACTTCTTTATAATCACTAATGAGTTGACATGAAATGGATAAGATAGCACACTGGTAAATAGGAACAAAAGAAGAAGGTGGTAAAGAATGCTTTATGTAAGCTCAGGTGGATGCACTATTCAATGAATGCAGTACAGAAAATACTCAATATGATTTCAACCAAACAATGTAATCACTTTTCTCTGGCTATTCACTCCCCCCCCTTTATGGGATGCAAGGAAATGGGAGGAAAGCACACAGTTCTCAGAAATGCAATCAATGTAATTCAGTTCAATCCCCCCCAAGCACGCTTAAAGAAAACAGATAGGAGTTTTGAAAACTCAGGCCCAAATACTTTTATATGTGCTAGCAATGGATGAGAAATATGCTGGAAATGCTTTTAATTCCCTTTCAGAGGTTCAGGGTGAGTGATATCTAGTTAATATTAGCTCAGGCTCACTCTTGCAATGATTCAGGGATAGTTTTTATGAGGCAAACGATTTTCTGGCAAATGGAAGGCAAGCAGCAGCTGATTTTTACACGTGAAGAAATTTGCAAATCGCGGTAAAATTCGCGAATGCGCCGAGCGCTATTACAGAGGAACTACAAGGACTATCACTATCGTTTTGGGGTCCTAAGAAAGCCTAGGATCTCAGCTTCCAGATGAAAGTTACTGCAAGTCTCTAAGACAAACGGTCGCGGAGATATGAGCGATTTAGTAAAGGTCGTTTTTGGTTTTGCAAATTTTAAACGCAGCACTTTTTCAGTTTTAAAAATGATGGCAGGATAACACAATTGCTAAGCTGCAGTTCTACTTAGATTAAAAATGGATTGAATTATATGATTTTAACTAAGAGATGTGTGCTGAGTTTTGCTGAGTACTCACAAGAGATTTTAAACAGGAAGGCGGCTTTGTCACGATCTGGTCAACAGGTCTGGACTTCGGACGGTCTCTGGGCACAGCGTCTGGTCTCTGGAACTGCTAACATGGGTCTGGGTCAGCTCTGCTCTCTCTCTGGGTACAGCACTGCTTCTGGATTCTGGAGATTGAGGGATTTGAAGTCTCTGTTTATCTTGGAGTCTAAGTGTTGGCTCTTTGAAAGTTGATGAGGTAAAGTATGAATTTTCCGGCAGAGCTTCCAGCTGCAAATGGATTTGAAAAGTCCCTATCTGTCCTGTCTCTCTGCTTTTATGTGTTTAGAATGTGGGTGTGTTCTAGCATCACTGACCCTACCTCTCTCTCAGCTTCTAATTGGTCAAACTTCCATTTCTCACTTGATTGGGGGAGCTAAGTTGTGTCAGAGTGATGTCATTTTACAGCCTGCAGAGAGGACACTCCCCAGTCAAATTGCACACAAATCTAGATTTGATAACAAAAGACATATTTGCACAGGTAAACATTGGTTTAAAATTACATGCACACATCACATATCACAGGAGATATACCCTGTCCAAACTCTGCTCTTCCTGGGGGCTTGCATTCAGAAATGGCACTTATTTCACTTTTTAACTGACTTTGCAATTCCGGACATTGACCCAAATTTACACACATGTGCGCAAGGAGTATGGACATTAGTTGATGAAGTGTCAGATTTTTCACATGCACACATTTTGAGTAATATCCTCTTTTCCGCTAAAATCCCCCTGAACATACCACCGGGTCCTAGCACGTCTTAAAACGTGGGCAGAAAAATCACAAGAATTATGGTGTCATTTATACAATTTTCACATGTCCGCTCTATGAGTTATTCATCTTTTTCTAAAACCATATTCTGGCTATAGAGGTGTGTCTTTTCATGTCACATGGTACAGAAACCAGTCTTTCCAGTTTCTGGCAAGCTCAGAGACCCTGCCCCTCCCAGCTTCTGCCAAGAGGAAGCTCCATTTACGACTCCCGCCAATAAAACATCTGCCTGGGTGAAGGGGGTTACATTGTTCAGAGCTCCTGTATTCTGTAGGGGGCTCCCCTTAATTCAATTATCAGAGAGATGGTATATCCTTAGTGTGGCCAGCAAAAGGCAGATAGGCCTGGGAACACAGTTGTGACTCAAGTTTCACTCCTGATGGGGGTAGCTGTCAAGCAAAATCAAGTTCCTTAAGCCAGACTTTCAGCTAACTGTCATGTTTTTTTTTTTTTTTGCTTTTTAAATTAACTTGTAATTTTACACATGCAGCTAGAATGCTGATTCTAAGTGCAAAACTATGACATTTCAACAGTTACAAAGGCATGTGACACCAAACATAGGTCACTCATTTAATCTAAACATTTTCGATTTTAGTGTCATTAAATCCAGTGCAACTTAAACTGCTGACTCCATAGCAGTTTTGTTATAAGCATTGTTTTGGGCTCTTCATTTCCCAGATTTTGTAAGTACACAAAACTCCATTCTGCCAAATGTCTGCTGGTGTTCAGTGAATATTTTGCACATGTTGCAATGTTTGAAAATAGACATTTTGAGCCTGCCTTCAGAGAAACACAGGGTGGTTTTAAAGCGCTTTGAAGCTAACCGGCGCTACTGTTTTTCCTTTGGCAACCCATTTCCCTCATGGCACCCCGGCCTATCATTCTCGCATTGGTGGGTGGCAAGTGAGGCAACCATTTTGGTGTGCGCACAAACTGCGCAGCTTTCCTGGATTTCGGCGCACATGTGGGTTTTCCGCCATCTTGAACTTTCTAAGCCCACAGCACCAAATGTTGTAGCATGATAGCTTAAACGTGGGTCAGGACACCCAACAAGCCCCCCCACGCGACTACACTTTGAATTTGAGTCGATGGGGAGTCGGGTGCACAAGGGTTTTGACCCACGCACCGGTCTGTCCGCATAATCTTCTTCCAATTCTGCAAATGGCACAGCTCAGCATCTTCTTCTCCATCCGGTACTGATCGATCGGTTCTCCTCGCCGGTCCTGATGGGAAGATTGGGCGGTACCCCGGGCCCGTTGCGTCTCTGCTCGCGGTCTCCGGATCGTCCTCCTTGTCCCGTCTCCAGGTTTTCTTTCTCCTAGGACGACAAAGGAAGAGCGGCAATACCTATTCATAGACATTTTTCCACCACTGTTGAGATAGTGGGGCAGCATATGCATTTCATCATAATGAAACATTACATTCTTATTTTGAAAAAAAAACAGTATAACTAAGAGACAGTTTCATGCAAATCACAATATTTTAGAGACTAGATGTGGTATGTTTTATGGTTGGAACTGAATTAGTCTGAGACAGTACCCGCTAGGATTCCAGAGGATTCCTCCAGTTGTTGCAGAGTGTGCCTGGGATGGCAACATTTCAACTGGTTTATGTGGACCCACTTGTCTTCCCCCGCTGCCAAAGGACCTTTGGGGATGTGGATTTTGTAGGCCACAGGAGAGATCTTGTCGATGATCTCAAAGGGTCCCTTCCATGTAGGCAAAAATTTGCGCTGCTTGGCCTGGTTCCTTTGGAAGTTGTATAGATAGACCCGGTCTCCCACCTGATATTCCTTCCTGGAAGTTTTCAGGTCATAATGGGTCTTCATGCTATCAGCCGATCTTTCTAGATTCCGCTGAGCATAAGCAAAAGCATGTTGGAGGTGTTTCCTTAAATTCTCCACATACTCATGAGTTGTGGAGGCATTTATTAGTGTCTGCTCTTGGGTCCTGTAGAGCAAATGCTGAGGAAGCACCATCTTGCGCCCAGTCATCAATTCAAATGGTGACATTTTGGTTGCAGATGAAGGGGTAGATCTGATGGCCATTAGGACCAGAGGTAATCGGATATCCCAACTTGGCCCAGAATCTGCCACAAACTTCTTTAATATGCTCACAATTGTCCGGTTATATCTCTCTACTGCCCCAGAAGAAGCTGGCCTGTAAGCAATATGCAACTTCCTTTTGACCCCCAGTATCTCCCACATCTTTGTCATTACTTCACTGGTGAAGTGGCTACCTCTGTCTGACTCAATCCTTTGAGGTAGACCAAAACGGGAAAAGATGTGGTTAATCATCAAGGCAGCTGCCGTTTCTGCCTTGCAGTTTGGGGCTGGGAGACATTCCACCCACTTGGTGAACAAGCATGTGACAGTCAACATGTACTTATTCCCCCTAGCAGAGCGAATCACGGGGCCTACAAAGTCGATTTGTAAATCTGACCATGGCAGTGTCATTCCCCTCTTTTGGAGAGGCGCACGGTGCGTGAGGGATGATGGCTGAAATTGTGCACACACAAGACACCCCTTCAAGTATTGGTCGAGGTCCTGCCCCATGTGTGGCCAGTATGCAACCTCTCTTAAGATTTCCAATGTTGTGTGAAACCCCCTATGACCGGCGGTGGCCGCATCATGGGCGTGACTTAACATCAGGCTTCGGAATGAGGTAGGAACCACCCACTGATCGTGGCCAGCTTTGGATTTCCTTACCAGCAAACCGTCTTGGATTCAGAACATTTTTGGACATTTCATCAACACTCTTAGGTCCTCTTTCCCAATGTAATCGGTATCCGTCAGGGGAAAGTTCTCAGGGTCCTCAAGGTGTTGGTAAAATTTACCAATAACTGGATCCCCCTTCTGAGCTGTGATCAAATCAGCATCAGGGGTCTCCTTACTCCATTGTGCAATTGAAAGGTCGTTGTGAGCATTTGTCTGGGACCTAGTGATAGCAGTGACCTGGATTTCCCCCAACAGGGACTCAATCTCAATTAGATCCCCTTGGATGGCCCAGGTTTTGTCCAGCTGATCAGCTAAGTCGTTTCCAGTTTTGTCTGGTCCCTCTACTTTGGAATGACCCTTGATCTTTTTCCAATAGATGGTCATCTCATTCGAGGTGACCAGATCATCAATGTTTTGGATCAACTTCCCATGTTTCAAGGGTTTGTTGTTAGCACATAACATGCCTCTGGTTTTCCAATTAACCAGGTGCTCCACGAACCCGTTCCGTACATAATCCGAATCTGTGATTATGACCAGTTCGTGGAGTTGATGCTGGACAGCAGTGAGGATGGCCTGATGCACAGCCATCAATTCTGCCACCTGACTACTTCGGGGACCAATTTTGTATCCAGCGGAGGGTTCTGGGGACTCATTCACCCATGCATTCCCTACACCAGCCACTAGTTCTTTCTCCCCGTTGTTGTCAACATGGTAAGAGCATCCATCCACATAGACAGTGGGCATTCCCTCACACTTGTCTTCTTCAAAGACTTTGTGGGGGGAATTAAGGTATGCCTCCATGTTGTCCTTTATTTTTAGACTTTCGTCCTCGAGACAGTTTTCTCTGGCACAATCATGCAAGTCAGCCAGACCTTGCGCGAGGGGACTCTTCTTGTTTTGGCCATATCTGACCTCCACGGGAAAGCCTTGCATTGACAGAATCCAGGAAGTAATTTGGGAATTACTCACATTTCCGGCCCGGATTCTGTCACTTTGGAGATATTGCAGAGGCTGGTGTGGAGTCTCCACTATGATGTGTTCCCCCTGGATAAACGGGCGGTAATTCTTCAATGCCCACACCGTTGCCAGGAGTGCCTTCTCACAATCTTTGAATTTTTCCTCCACAGAGGATAAAGTTTTGCTCGCATAGGAGATTACTTTATTGACCTTGTCATGCTTTTGGTATAATACTGCCGTCAAGCACGTATTAGAGAACCCCGTCTCCAGGAAGAACTCCTTGTTTCTGACAGGGTAAGCTAGGCAAGGCGCTTGTGAGAGGCTTCTTTTGAGTTGTTTTACTGCCTCGGCTTGTTCTGGACCCCATTCCCACTTGACCCCCCCCTTCAGGAGATGAATCAGGGGTCTAGTGATCTCTGCGTAGCCCTCAATGAACTTTCTGCTGTAATTAGTCAGTCCAAGGAGGCTCCTTAGTTCCCGCAGAGTTGTGGGGTCTTTCAGTTTCTGAAGTGCTTCCACTTTCTTTTCCTGGGGACAGAGACCCTGAGGAGTAATCTCATGCCCCAAGAAATTAACACGGGTTCTACACCACTGTGCTTTCTGAAAGGAAAGTTTTGCTCCGGCGGCCCTCAACTGGGTCAGAACATAACGGATCTCCGCTATGTGTTCCTCCACAGATGAACTTTTGATGAGGACATCATCTACATAAGCCAGGTTACCCCTCGCACCCAGGTCGGGCATGGCCTTATGTAGGAAAATATTGAACTCATTACCGGAGTTAAGGTATCCGAAGGGAGTCCGGGTCCATGTGTACTGCTGGCCCCCAAAGGTAAAAGCCAGTTTGTATTGGTCCTCCCTGCTGACAGGCACGGTCCAGTATCCATTGGTCAGGTCTATTGCAGTGAATACCTGTGACCCCTGGATCTGGGCCAGCCCTTGGTCAATGTAGGGCAGAGGCCATCGGGAAGTATGGACCCGTTTGTTGAGCTCCCTGAGGTCGGCGCAGAGTCTCCACTGGCCGTTTGGCTTCAATATTCCCAGCACCGGATTATTGAAGGTGCTGTGGACTGGACAGATTATTCCCTGGGACTCAAGGTTCTTAATTATTTCAGTAAGTGACTCCATGGATGCGAGAGGCAAACGATATTGCTTCACAAACACAGGAGTCATGCCAGGGTCCGTGGGGATTGTTGTGGTGTGGATGTCGGTGCGGCCACAGTCATATGAGTCTACCGCAAAGAGATCTTGGAAATCCAAGAAAACTTGTTTCAACTTTTGCTTTTGTTCCAGAGTCACACAGGCGTCAGCTAGGTTGACTCTCTCTTCCACCATCTGCCTGAAGCCTGGAAAGACTTCTGGTTTGGCTATCTCAGCGGCCTCCTCCAGCTGGGTGGAGAAGTCCCTGGTCAGAGTGCTGATTTGGACTGGAGGCTTCAGGTGGGAAAGGCAGCCCTCATGGACCTGGAAAATCACCTCATCCCTCCTGAAGTCACAAGTCACATCTTCCTTACCATAGGGGCAGGAAGTGTACACCAGGAAGTTTCCCCCATGCCGGGTAAAAATCCTGTCTGGTGTTGTTTTGTCCTCACTGTCACTGTCAAAACAGTCCTTGGGGATTGGTCCTAACAGTTCATTTACTAAGTCGATGGAAAAATGTCGGTCATCAACCGCCATTCCAATAATGGTGCCTGCGGCTAGAGTAATACTCTTTAAGTCGCTGTTATCCACCTCTATTGCAATGGTGTCATGTTCTATGTTGACTAATGGAGTTGGGTTTACCCCCAACCCTTGC
Source organism: Ambystoma mexicanum (assembly GCF_040938575.1). Lineage (NCBI taxonomy): Eukaryota > Metazoa > Chordata > Amphibia > Caudata > Ambystomatidae > Ambystoma > Ambystoma mexicanum. The sequence continues at coordinate 359,889,595 of NC_090928.1, forward strand.
TGTTGGAGAGAAGCATTGAGATGTATGTAAGCATCAGGGTTTTTCAAATGTTGTCCTCTTTTAACTTTCACTTCCAGGGAGAATTGTCGGGTCCTTTCTGGGATGGTGACTTCCTCTTTGATCTGAATTTCAACTGCATAAGGTAGCAATTGAGCTGACCTAAATGCTTTTTCTGGATCATCAAAGCCCATGGGATTATCCGCTAATCGGGACCAAGCTTTGAAGTTTATTAGGTCCAAACTAATGGCAAAGCGATTGAGAATGTCACTGCCTAAGTAAAAGGCGGCAGGGACGTCTCGTACGACCCAACAATTGTGGACTATGCTCTTGTTGCCAATGGAGATTTTGAGCATACACCTGCTTGGCAGGAGATGTTTGGAATTAGGCGCTTCCAGGTCCATTTCCCATTTGTCTATCAGTTTGAATGTGGGAATGGCTGGATCTTTTGGGAGTTGGCGGAACATGGCTTCGCTGATGAAGCTCTTACCGTTGTTCACACACACTCGAGCAAGAACAGAGTCCTTCCCATCATTTAATTGGACAGGGATGAACAGCTGCTCTCCAATTTGCTGAATATCAGCCAGGCTCTGAGCTGATTTCACATCTTTCTGGACTATAGGAGTGGGAGTTTCTGATTGTGGATTAGTAAAGAATTTCAGGGTGTTTCCTTCCAGTGTGGAATACCACCTTAAACTGGAAGGAAGGTTGATTTTCAGAAATAGAGAGGACCCTCCATCACCAGTCTGTTGTCCTACTGCTATTACTGTCACGTCTGGAATTTGGCTATTCTGGAAGTGAAATTCTACTTGGTCATGTTTTTGTTCAACCATGTGGCAGGTGCCGTTTAAACTAACATGGTTGACACTCTGTTTTAATTTTATTGGTCGGCTAGTCTGGGTCCAGAGGACCTTGTTTACGCAATCTATTAGGGGTGACAACCTTCTCAGGAGGTCATTCCCTAGTAAACAAGGGGTGCCCTCTGGGGTCACAACTATGACCGGGTGTTTCAACTTGTGTCGCCCAATTTTAATGTCCAAGTCTGCAGTCCCCTCAACGGGAATTTCCTTCCCGTCAAAGTTCTGGAGTTGTCCAGGAAGTGAGGTGAGAGGAATTTGGTAATTCTCTCCCCTTCCTGCATTCAGTTCGTCAAAGGCCCTTCTGGACAGAAGGGTAGCTTGAGATCCAGTGTCCACCAGTGCCAAAATTGTACCCTGCCCCTGTACTTGTACCGGGGCATAATATCTTCCCTCCTTCTCCTCAAGGGGGCACAGATAATGTACATTTTTGGACAACTGGTGGGCTAATTTTCTGGTTTTGGACATCGCTAGCGAAGAGATTTGGGCAGAATTCTGTGGAGAGCCTTGGGAATCTGAAAGAAAAATTTGGCAACTGGAGATCAGAGCCATTGTGGGTTCCCCTGGCTCCGGTTCTGGGCCGCCCCCCCCTTTTTGGAGGCAGTCACCAGGATGGGTTTGAACCAGGGGATTTTCTTGCGGTTGGTTCTGGGATGAGATGGTGGGCGGCGGTAGCCCAGTCTCCACATCTCCCCAGTCTGGATTTGCATCCCTAGGGACCCATTTTTCTTTGGGAGGAGTTCCCCCCTCTCTGAAGGAGAAGATCCTTTTCCCAGGATCCTCTGAGGATCCCTCTCCCTCAAATTGGAAGATCTGTACTTCCTCCTCAAACTGAGTCTGTTTGGGTCTTTTGTTTCTCCTACCCCCCCTCTGCTCCTTAGGAGGCAGACTTTCAGGGGCAAGAGATTTTGTTTCCGGTTCCTGGGTTTCCAGGGGCTGTTTACAAGTGAGGAAGGAAGCTTCCTCCAAGGCTTTACACCCCCCTTCCCTTCGTGCCTCCTCCCCGGGAACCGGTGAGTTATCGGGGTGCTGCCCCCGTCATTGTTCTGGAGCACCAGGTCCAGAGTTGGGTGCGTTCTGCGCCGGCACGCCCATCTGAGGGTTCTGCTGAGCCCTCAGTATGTGACCCATATCCCGCGCCATGTTTTGAACCTGGCGCTCTAACTGGGAAACCCGCTCAGGCTGATACGGGGCCCTGTTTTCTCCCCTGGGCTGATCCCGGGAAGGGTAGCTATCCCTTCTTTGGTAGTACCCCTGGTTGGGAAGATTTCTGGTGTGCTCTAACAAGTTCTGGTGTTCTTTTTGGAGGTCACCCAGTCCCTGGTGGGCCAGGTGATTTTCTTCCATTTTCCTTTTTAAATGGCAGACTTCCTGGCCTAAGGCATCTCTTTCCTGACTAAGAGCCTGCATTTGTGCCGCCAGGTCGTCCCTCTGCCTTTGAAAGGCACCAGCTTTCTGGCGTTCTTCATCAAACTCTGCCTGGGTATCCAGGTCTTTCAAATTCAGCTTGTTGCTCTCTACCTTCACTCTATCTAGATGACTTTGCAGGGTGGCTACCTGCTCCGTGCATGCCCTGTTAAAGTCTAATTGTTGCTCCAGCTTTTTCTGGCTCTGCAGTAGGGAGTCCAAACCTTCTTGGTGTTCCTTCTGCAAGGCCAGAAATCTGGTATCCTGTTCTGACTTTTCCTTTTGCAGCACATCCATATATCCTCCTTTATTTTAGTGATGTACTGTCTGGTCTCATTTTCTGACTCCTGGCTTCTGTGCAGCCTTTGCTCAGAAGAGTCCAGATCAGATTGGGCCTTCTGTAATGCCATCTGTTGCCTATTTGCCAGATTTTGGCTTTCAGCACATCTATCCTGCATGTCTCCCATGTATAGGTACAGGTATGCTGCTATCCTGGCAATCTTATTGTGTTCCTCTTTGGCTTTAGGAGCCATATATAGTTCACTCAGGGCCACATGTAAGGGACCCTGATCTCTATATATATCTGACCCTGTTTCAGTGACCTGTTGTGTGATGGCCTGCAACCACGCATCCTGGCCCTGTTCGGTCCATTCACCTCTCACAAATAGCTTATGCAAGAGGTGCTCTCTGGCTATTTTCATGTCTACTAAGGTCGTCATTCTAGAGATTGGTCTCTGTCCTGACTTACAGAAGTTTGTATTTTATTTTTGCAGAACAGAACTTTTCTTGGAGTGTCCCTTTTGAGGAGTGCTTTACAGCGTAACACAGCGTGGTGATCCGACCGGATATGTGTATCTGGTCAGCTGGCACGCTGTATTACTCTGCACGAATGGTAAATCTAACCCAAACGTCCGGCCCGAGCCCCCAATTTGTAAGAGGATTCAATTCAACACTACAGCTAAGTCAACGCCTAGTCTATAATACTGAATGAAAACCCTTATTGATATATCTTTATGTCCAGTTCATGCGTTCTGGATGACTACCCCTATATAACACCCCTCTCTCAGAATCCCCCTGACCCCACTGAGCCAAGAAGTAGTTCTGTTTTGCAAGTTAAAAGGTTTATTTGATAATTTAAACAATAGATATAGATATCACGCTTTATAGTAAATTAATAATTGAATATCCCACTTAATCTGATATGATAAATATTAACAACGGAGAATCTGGCACTAGCACACTTCTTTATAATCACTAATGAGTTGACATGAAATGGATAAGATAGCACACTGGTAAATAGGAACAAAAGAAGAAGGTGGTAAAGTATGCTTTATGTAAGCTCAGGTGGATGCACTATTCAATGAATGCAGTACAGAAAATACTCAATATGATTTCAACCAAACAATGTAATCACTTTTCTCTGGCTATTCACTCCCCCCCCTTTATGGGATGCAAGGAAATGGGAGGATAGCACACAGTTCTCAGAAATGCAATCAATGTAATTCAGTTCAATCCTCCCCAAGCACGCTTAAAGAAAACAGATAGGAGTTTTGAAAACACAGGCCCAAATACTTTTATATGTGCTAGCAATGGATGAGAAATATGCTGGAAATGCTTTTAATTCCCTTTCAGAGGTTCAGGGTGAGTGATATCTAGTTAATATTAGCTCAGGCTCACTCTTGCAATGATTCAGGGATAGTTTTTATGAGGCAAACGATTTTCTGGCAAATGGAAGGCAAGCAGCAGCTGATTTTTACACGTGAAGAAATGTGCAAATCGCGGTAAAATTCGCGAATGCGCCGAGCGCTATTACAGAGGAACTACAAGGACTTTCACTATCGTTTTGGGGTCCTAAGAAAGCCTAGGATCTCAGCTTCCAGATGAAAGTTACTGCAAGTCTCTAAGACAAACGGTCGCGGAGATATGAGCGATTTAGTAAAGGTCGTTTTTGGTTTTGCAAATTTTAAACGCAGCACTTTTTCAGTTTTAAAAATGATGGCAGGATAACACAATTGCTAAGCTGCAGTTCTACTTAGATTAAAAATGGATTGAATTATATGATTTTAACTAAGAGATGTGTGCTGAGTTTTGCTGAGTACTCACAAGAGATTTTAAACAGGAAGGCGGCTTTGTCACGATCTGGTCAACAGGTCTGGACTTCGGACGGTCTCTGGGCACAGCGTCTGGTCTCTGGAACTGCTAACATGGGTCTGGGTCAGCTCTGCTCTCTCTCTGGGTACAGCACTGCTTCTGGATTCTGGAGATTGAGGGATTTGAAGTCTCTGTTTATCTTGGAGTCTAAGTGTTGGCTCTTTGAAAGTTGATGAGGTAAAGTATGAATTTTCCGGCAGAGCTTCCAGCTGCAAATGGATTTGAAAAGTCCCTATCTGTCCTGTCTCTCTGCTTTTATGTGTTTAGAATGTGGGTGTGTTCTAGCATCACTGACCCTACCTCTCTCTCAGCTTCTAATTGGTCAAACTTCCATTTCTCACTTGATTGGGGGAGCTAAGTTGTGTCAGAGTGATGTCATTTTACAGCCTGCAGAGAGGACACTCCCCAGTCAAATTGCACACAAATCTAGATTTGATAACAAAAGACATATTTGCACAGGTAAACATTGGTTTAAAATTACATGCACACATCACATATCACAGGAGATATACCCTGTCCAAACTCTGCTCTTCCTGGGGGCTTGCATTCAGAAATGGCACTTATTTCACTTTTTAACTGACTTTGCAATTCCGGACATTGACCCAAATTTACACACATGTGCGCAAGGAGTATGGACATTAGTTGATGAAGTGTCAGATTTTTCACATGCACACATTTTGAGTAATATCCTCTTTTCCGCTAAAATCCCCCTGAACATACCACCGGGTCCTAGCACGTCTTAAAACGTGGGCAGAAAAATCACAAGAATTATGGTGTCATTTATACAATTTTCACATGTCCGCTCTATGAGTTATTCATCTTTTTCTAAAACCATATTCTGGCTATAGAGGTGTGTCTTTTCATGTCACATGGTACAGAAACCAGTCTTTCCAGTTTCTGGCAAGCTCAGAGACCCTGCCCCTCCCAGCTTCTGCCAAGAGGAAGCTCCATTTACGACTCCCGCCAATAAAACATCTGCCTGGGTGAAGGGGGTTACATTGTTCAGAGCTCCTGTATTCTGTAGGGGGCTCCCCTTAATTCAATTATCAGAGAGATGGTATATCCTTAGTGTGGCCAGCAAAAGGCAGATAGGCCTGGGAACACAGTTGTGACTCAAGTTTCACTCCTGATGGGGGTAGCTGTCAAGCAAAATCAAGTTCCTTAAGCCAGACTTTCAGCATTGTTTTGGGCTCTTCATTTCCCAGATTTTGTAAGTACACAAAACTCCATTCTGCCAAATGTCTGCTGGTGTTCAGTGAATATTTTGCACATGTTGCAATGTTTGAAAATAGACATTTTGAGCCTGCCTTCAGAGAAACACAGGGTGGTTTTAAAGCGCTTTGAAGCTAACCGGCGCTACTGTTTTTCCTTTGGCAACCCATTTCCCTCATGGCACCCCGGCCTATCATTCTCGCATTGGTGGGTGGCAAGTGAGGCAACCATTTTGGTGTGCGCACAAACTGCGCAGCTTTCCTGGATTTCGGCGCACATGTGGGTTTTCCGCCATCTTGAACTTTCTAAGCCCACAGCACCAAATGTTGTAGCATGATAGCTTAAACGTGGGTCAGGACACCCAACACCTGCTTGACCCAGGCTGCGGGTTCTATCACACAGATTCATGCACACTCGCACACAGGTTACACACATGCACACACGCTCACACACTCTCTCACTAACATTTGCCTGAGGCATAACTGTCATTGCTACTTGTGAATGCCTATCTGCCCTCGGTAGTATTGTTATTGGTCAGCTTGAATGTCCATTTGCCTGAGGCATAACTGTCATTGCTACTTGTGAATGCCTATCTGCCCTCGGTACTACTGTTATTGGTCCGCCTGGATACCCAAATGCCCAAGGTATTACTGTCATTGCTATTTGTGAATGCCTACCTGCCCTTGGTACTACTGTTTTTGATCATCCTGAATGCCCATTTGTCAGAGGTACTACTGTTCTTGCTAATTGCCTACTCACTATAACATGTCCGCTGCTAGATGCCTCTTAACGACCTTACTGCTTATCCTAGCTCAGACCCCCTTCCATGCTATAGCAACTTACCCCCAATCCCCCAGAGATCATAAAAGTAACAAATAACATGACCCCACTCCCACTACCAAGGATCAAACCGTCAAAATGTCTGCCCGCTTACAACCAAGTCAAGCCTAGACCTTAGAGTAACCTCATCACCAGACGTCAAGTCCTGTGAATTACTCACAGTCAAACTTTCCACGACTAAGACAAGTACCCTAACCATCCATTTAATTTACAGACCACCAGGCCCCACCGGGTCGTTCGAAGAAGACTTTATGTCCTTACTCTCAGACAACACTAAACCTACATCGCAAATATTGCTGCTAGGTGATTTTAACCTGGGCTACCGTGACCCTAATGACCATCAGGCTACGGCCCTATCAGACGCCTTAACCGAACTAGGCTTTACACAAAGAGTCCTCCAACCCACGCATGAGAAAGGGAAAACACTTGACTGGGTGGTCAACTTTAATTCAGAGACCTCTATCTCTTCAATGCAACCTGTACCCTGAACGGAGCATTATCTCATCTCCTTCACGACTCTGACCACACGAATAGACACCAAAACTAAGCTTAGTACGAGTAAACGAAATATCACCACGGGTAAGCGTATGCCTCTCCTCATACCTACATTAAAAGCCTCGGCAGAATCTTCGGACCCAGCAGAGTTAGTTGAAATATAAAACTGTGCCATGACTCTAGCTCTAGATACCATTGCGCCACTTAAGATGCGAAAAAGCAAACCTAAAGCCCACCTTAACACTTGGTTTACACCCCAGCTAAAAGCTATGTGCGCAGAAAAAAGAAAGCTAGAAGTCTTAAGGAGAAACCTCCCTTCTAAAAAATATAAACTTAACTTGAGTGAAATATCGAGTAAATACAAAGTGGAACTCTTACGGACTAAAAGAGCATGGTGTACAGATATACAAAATGCCGTATCAAATAAAATTGTTACTCTCCAAAATAAAATCAAAGCCAAAAGACTTACTATATCAAATCAAGATTCACATCCTGAACCCAAAGAACTTCCCCTAAACCGTCTGCCTAAATTTGAATTCTCACAAGTCTCTACAATAGAGGTGGAAAAGATCATCGCATCACCTAAGCCCTCAAGATGCCAAGGCAATATCTGCCCCACCCAAATAATTAAGGAAGATGCCAGAGACTTGGCTCCTTTTATTACCAAATTAATAAATGCTTCTTTTCACACTGGCAAAGTCCCTACAAACTTAAAGGACACCTGGGTCCTACCCTTGCTAAAATAAGCGTTACTCAACACAACTATTCCACCCAATTACAGGCCTATTACTATGGTCCCTTTCCTCCTCAAAATTTTAGACAAGGCAGCATACCTCCAGATCCAGAACTACCTCGAGACAAATAACCTTCTAGGTCTAAGACAATCTGGCTTCAGACCACTTCATAGCACCGAAACTGCACTAATCGACTTGAAAACACAAATCGATTTACTCAAGGACAAAAGACAATGTGCTCTGCTTCTTCTACTAGACCTTTCGGAAGCCTTTGATTTGGTGAATCATGCAATACTTTGTAAACACTTGTCCTCTGCAGCCACCTTCTCTCAAGAAGCTGCTAACTGGAACAGGTCAATGCGGGTCTTCTCTCAGCTGCAGCTGCTGACCCCTCCCCGATCACATGCGGAGTCCCTCAGGGCTCATGCGTGTCCCCCACTATGTACAATATATTTACCAAGCCACTATTACACAAATTGGACCATATGGGTATCATTTACACCAACTATGCAGATGATACTCAGATACTCCTACCCCTATCCGGCGACTATAATGCAGACTAAACCCTACGGAACAAAATTTACAAAGTCATTCAGGCATGGATGGCGGCCCATGACTTATGCCTGAATGATGATAAGACAGAATTCCTAATCCTAGGTTCCCCAGCCCATCTCAACAAATTTAATGCGTACTATGTATCTTTCACCATTGATGGCACCACCATTAAAGTGGCCAAAGAAACCAAAACATTAGGCTTCTACTTAGACGCTACTCTGAACATTGTTAAACAAGTCAACGCCACATCTTCTGCAACAGCGTACACATGCAAGTTAATTCGTGCCTGCAAATCTTATTTATCCACCAAGAGCTGCACTACTTTAGCGAGAGCCTTAATACTGTCGAAAAGCGACTACTGCAATGCCCTCTATGTAGAAGCTAGCAAACAGACCACCTACAAACTACCAAATGGCTATCCAGCAAGGATGGGGTCCAATTCAAACTTGTTTCCATCACCCACAAAAGTCTTAACAACGCTGCCCCACATTACTTACAAGAAAAAAATTCACTAGAAAATCGTCTGCTGCCCTAACAGGGCAGCCCAATCCTTCTGCATCAACATTCCTAAATTTAACCTGAAAAGAGCAGGTGGGAACAGTCTCCCAGCCCAAGCCGCCCAGCACTGGAATGCTCTCCCCCTGCATCTCAGAACAGACCAGACCTTCCTAAGCTTTAGGAAAAACATGACAACTTGGCTTGTCTCCAATGATATCTCACTGTAAACCTACAGGTACTGCAAATCAACTGTAATGTATATTCTTGCATTGTAAATAGTATTAGTACCCAGCGAGGGTGCAATCAGAATGAAAGGACCGTTCTGATTGACCCTCGCCGTGGCATTACCCGGCGGGGAATCCCTTGGATTCCATGCCTTTGTCCCCGGCGGGGGGCGTGGCAGCCCCTCAGCCAATGAGGAGGCTCGAAGTGGGGCCATCCCCGCTCTGAGCCTCCACGCGGCTTGAGGCCGCCTTCATCCCCCGCCGGGGATTCAGGTCGTTTTTTTTTTTGTCCTCTCCCACTTACCTTCTGCCTGCTTTGTCCCCGGTGGGTGACGATGGCAGCCTCCAGCCGTAAGGAGACTTCTCCCTTCCGCCCTCCCAACCCGACTTACCTTCTTCTCTGTCGTATTTCAGGAACGGATGTGCTGGGAACACTTCTGATCCCAGCGCATCCGCTCCCGATGGCCGCCATGGAAAGGGAAAACGGAATCCATTTTCCCTTTCCCGGCAGCCATTTTCTAGATCATTTTTTTTCTGTTCTGAAACGCTATAGAATTTCGGGACAGAAAAAATGCTTTTACTGCCCCGGTCACGCAGATGTTGCGGGCCGGGATACTAATAGCTATATACTCCTCGCGGCGGGGGCATTACCGACTCTGGTAATGCCCTGGGGCCTTCGTTAAGCCTGGGCATTACCTGAGTCAGTAATGCCCCCGCCGCTCGGACATATTGCTTAATTATTTCTCCTGTTATTACCTGTACTGTACATTAATATTGCATACTCTTGAATGATATCTGAATGTAAACCTACCAGTACTGCAAATGAACTGTAAATATATAATCTTGCTTTGTAAATGGTATTATTATTCCTATTATTACCAGTACTGAAAAACAAAGAATGCATACTCTTGTCACGCCCAGATACGTTCGGGTGAGGAGCGCTTTATAAATAAATAAACAAACAAACAAACAAACATCTTCACATCCTTATATTTACAAAACCTTTCACACATATATACATTAATGTAGGTTAAAGACGGTCACTCACTCCAACACCAGCTGATATCTCCCAGTGCCAGTCAACCTGCACTCCCCTGATTGCTATTCACCTGATCCCACATCTCCAATGTAACTCATCACAACACCCTCATTGCTCCCAGGTCCCATATCACCTATAATTTTCATGTCTTTGTAGACACTAACTTGCGAGACATGTTTGGAAGTAATGGGTATGCAGCAACCTCATGCTTACAGCATTCTTGCTTAGTAATGTAAACCACTTCTAAGGTCCAAACTATTGGCTTTGCCAAAGCTTGTTTTATATGTTTGTGTAATACGAGGCTATAGAACATTCTAAATTATTGAGGCAAGCCAGGTCACTGTAACCAGGAAAGGAACAGTGCCAGGCCCAGAGAGGAGACCCAACAACAAGGTGTGTGCATTGAATCAACCACACAAATGATATGTGGGAACATTTTTGTTGGTTTAGGTGCAGCCATGTTTCTGTATAATCAGACGAGTACATAGTGACGAAGAATACCGCATACAGGCCAGTCAGGTAGCACAGTGAGCTAAGTGCTTGCTGCTGATATCGGTATGCAATCTGCTGTGGCAGGTTTGTATCCCGGCAGGGTCAATTCAGCCTTTCATCTCTCCGAGACAATAAATTGAGTACCATTCTGTCGGATAATAATGTTATTTCAGCACTCTGAGACCTATGGGTGTGCAGTGCTATATAAGGAATATGTTATGTTATATTAGCTCAGATTTGGATAGTGCTTCCTGCCATATGTAATGTCATCGAAGCAGCGCTGTAAGAAACAAGGCCCTTCAGCAGTCTGAGCTCTACAACAACGAGAGGGTGGGGCAGAGCGGGCATGCAGCAGAAATTGTGGTTTATACATTCTAGGGAAAGATGTGATGTCTAGCTAGTGTGGAGACATTGGAAGACAAAGAGTGGATGAGAAGAGGCAAACAGTGTTCTGAGGAGGAAAGGGAGTATGTCACAGCGGGGTCCATTTTCTTTTTCTCTGGGGAACTCGGCTTTATGCTATGGGCTCAGCGCTATGAGAGGAATGTAGCAGACATGAAAGGTGTATGTACCCCTAGGGTACCCCGTAGGGCAACTGTCTATATTTGAGGGATCTACCATACATTCAGTGTACTTGCATATGGTAGAGACTATGTGACAGTTGGAGCACATTTTTCGTGGGACTCAGCTGTATGCTATGTGGCGCAGTCCTACATGCCGCGTGTGTATACAGTGAATGATATGCAGTCACAAGCAATAGATATTGAGCAATTCTTAAAGTCCACTGCCTAAAATTACCCTTACCTGGCTGTGGGCAATACAGTTTTGGTCCCGGATTCCTTCCTGGGGATCCCTCAGTGGGTAGGAATTTGAAGTGACCCTCCCCTTTTACTTTCTAAAACCTATTTTGTTTCTCAAAGTGTGCTTTTAACCTTTTAAAATAACGTACAGGGGATATAACAATGCTGAGAGTAAAAGTAAGCGGGAAGCATTGGAGGGAGACAGAAAAGCATATCATGCCAGTGCCCAGACACACCTCTCCCCTCCTCCAGTTAATAATAGCATATCCATGTAATGAACGACCACTTATATGGTGGCGTGGTACCACTACACTATGCACCAGTCATCATCTTGAGCAGAACAATGGCTGAGTTGTCGAGAGTGACTTGAGACGACCGCTACATCACAGTTGATCATGGTCTGGCAGTTTGTTGACTGTTTCCACCATTTTGAGAAAGGATGAAAGACATTTACGAGAGAAGGGGATGTCAGCAACTAGTGACCAGTCTCATGGAGGAAATACGACACTGATCGGCGTCCACGATTTCCGAGTGCCGAAGGACGAGTGCAGTATGATGGACAGCCAGACCTCCAGGAATGAGTATCCCACGAGTGTAAACGCAAGACCTGCACATCTGGCCAACTGTGGGCAAACCGGACTTCGGACAATGAGCATATAAGTGAATTTGACTCAACGCAAGCATCTCTTAGAATTTCTCAGCATCCCCAACTATGAGTGAATTTGTGTTTCTCTAGCTCTAATGATTTTCTGCACGAAAAAAGCACCTCCTGGCCCTTGACATCAGTAGGTAATGGCAGAGGGGCGTCCATTTTGTTTGATCATTGGTTTATTTGTAGGCAAAGGTACTTTGGAGATGGTTTGGCATTGTCGGGCGTTAATACCCGGCTGATACAATTGTCTGAATGGCTTTGTTTTAGTATTGCTGCTTTAAAATCAATGTTTTGAGAAGCTTCTATAGAAATTCACCAATAGTCCTTTTAATGCAGTGTGAGATAAAGCCATCCAGACATTTAACTCTGCAGCTAGATTTAACACAAAGGATGTAAAAGAAAACCTCAAACCTCAAACATATTTAATTAAAATAATGCATTTTAGATCACCAGGTTATATTTGTAGAGACAATAGAACACATGCAATTATCTATAATTGTGCAATTCCAATCCCTGGAAAAATATAGGTTTTGATGTCAGCGAGCACAATGGGGGTAATTACTCATTCCATTATTTTGATGAGGATATAATTAGCAATTTATCTTAAGATGCGTAATATTCATGTATTAAGAAGAGACTTCTGAATAGCTGAATTAATTGTGGTGTGGCTGTCCCTGACCTTTACTTACAGCTTTAAACAAAAATCACTTCCCAGAGGCCCGAGTTGTGCTTTGAATGTAGAAGTAACTTTAAAAAAATCTTTTAAATGCATACGTACTTTTTGCATATTTGTGGGCAAGATAGTTCACATCCGAAAAGTATCTTTCAATGTGTGCTGGCAAAAGGTATCGCTGCATGTTAGAAAGAAGAGCTTACAGAATCGAGTCCAAATATAAACGAGTTCTTTAATACAATAATAGAAATACCTACCCTTAAAATATGGTGTATAGTAAATAGTACTTTTCGGGATTATTTAAAAGGGAAAAGATATTCTGCATGCGCTTACCTGGGTTGGGTTGGCGAGTCGCGCTAGGCCAGCAGAGTTTCTATTGTTCAGTAATAATTATCATGGTATCGTCCACTAGTCACAGTTAGGCAGTCTCGTGAATTCATCAAATAGTAACGCAAATTATCATAAACATAATTTAGTCTAAATGGGGTTGTGATGCCTGCTTGCAGACGACATGTGTTTCGACCATAGGTCTTCTTCAGGGCTGACAGTTTAAACATGAATTTAATACAGAATGCATCATCAAAAATGCATCATCAACAAACAAAAAAACAGTACCAAAATTGGTAAACAATACTTTCCATTACATACCATGTTCGTAATTGTGGGGCAGGCAGGAAAGCTATTGGAAGGAGACAGAAAACATGGAACATGCATATGTTAATTGGGCAATCCAAGATTCCTTGGCATTTTAGTAGGTTAGGGTCTTATCCCTCAATGGGAGATTACATTTAACAGTTTTGTGGTGCACCTTACACGTGTCCCCCATTCTAGGTGCTTGTTGTATATTCATGCATGAACATTAGGTGCACATTAAACTTGGGTGGAGATGGGTTTTAGAGGTGATTTGTTAACTAGAGCCTCTAGAGGTGATTGGTTAAATGTCAGGCAATTAAAGATTAACGTGGTGTCTCCGTGTCATGTTCACGCTGTGTCTTCACCGTATTGCCGCTAGGATCTAGGACCAGATACAGGTCCCATCCAAGTATAAGTTTAAGGTACAGCCATTCCAAACAAGAGTTGCCAAAACCAATAGGCCTGGACTGAGTATAATGCAATAACCAATCAACACTTGTTTGATCCACTACCAATGATTAAACACAAACTCTCTCACTCATTTTCTATATTGCCTTTCCACAACAGCCCACAAACTGGCTAAACCCGGGTGGGGGCACAATAGTCCACTACCTGGAGCAGACCACAATATTGGGGACGGCAGAGTGTAAAAGCCTTTTAACATAAAATAGCAAATGAAGAAAACACAATCAGCAATACTCAATACAAATAAGCATGCAAGCAGACACCTGACACAGCTATCATAAATGTAGGCACCCAAGAAGATGCAGGCAAACATGCATAAGCACCAATGCACTCAATCAGAAGTCAGACAAGACACGTAGGGGGTAATTCATAGAATTTAGCGCAGAAGTAGCGCACACGGCTGGCGCAGAGAGGGAGTGTGCGCCAGCATGCGCCAGCCGCGTGTGCCAAAACCCATTTTCTCACACAGCGTATTCATGGATAATTACATCCATAACCAGCCATGGCGCAGAGTGGCGCAGCGACCCTGCAGCAGCGCCAGTTATGCCCCCAATCCTGCCCCGTGCACCAAAAACATTGCAAAAATCCCCTACATGGCGCAAAGGCCAGTGGACCAGCATACAGTGCCCCAACCATGAAAACACGCTAAAAACGCCACTCAGCCCTCACGCGCCAACGAAATCGCATGTAAAACTCCCAGCGCACCCCCGGAATATGCGTACCCTGCTCGCGCCAGTGAAATCGCGTGTATACTCCCCATGCACCCCTCGGAATATGCGACCCCGCTCACGCCAGCGAAATTGCATGTAAAACTCCCTGCGCACCCCTCGGAATATGCGTACCCCGCTCGCGGCAGCGAAATCGCATGTAAAACTCCCTGCGCACCCCTGGAATACGGGTACCCCGCTCGCGCCAGCAAAATCACGTGTAAAACTCCCTGCGCACCCCTCGGAATACACGTACCCTGCTTGCGCCAGCGAAATCCTGTGTAAAACTCCCAGCGCACCCCTTGGAATATGCGTACCCAGCTCGCGCCAGCGAAATTGCGTGTAAAACTTCCCGCTGACCCCTCGGAATACACGTAGCCCACTCGCACAAGCAAAATCACATGTAAAACTCCCCGCGCACCTCTCGGAATACACGTACCCCACTCGTGCCAGCGAAATCGTGTGTAAAACTCCCTGCACACCTATCAGAATATGCGTACCCCGCGCACCAGCAAAATTTTGTGTAAAACTCCCTGTGCACCCCTGGAATACGTGTACCCCGCTCGCGCCAGCAAAATCACGTGTAAAACTCCCGCGTACCCCTAGGAATACACGTAACCCAATCGCACCAGCGAAATCGCGTGTAATTCTCACTCCTGTACCCCCAGATTCATACAGCAGTGTGGTGAGAAGCCTCATGCACCCCCTGCAGCAAGACCATGCCAGAGGGGTCCACCCTACACTCCTCCCCATGCCCCGCAGGCAGCCCATCCACCCTCCCATGCCCTGCAGGTAGCCCATACACCCTTACAATGCCCCCCAGGCAGCCCATACACCCTCCCCATGCCCCGCAGGCAGCCCATCTACCCTCCCCATGCCCTGCAGGCAGGCCACATGGCACCATGCACTTGGGAGCCCCTACTCATGTCCCCCCAAACTCCCCATTGACGGGCACCTGCCAGCAGGCCCCGACTCATGTCCCCCCACCCACCCCCCATTGACAGGCACCTGCCAGCAGGCCCTGACTCATGTCCCCCTCACCCACCCCCATTGAAAGGCACCTGCCAGCAGGCCCCGACTCATGTCCCCCCAACCCACCCCCCCATTGAGGGCACCAGCCAGCAGGCCCCGACTCATGTCCCCCCCACCCACCCCCATCATTGACGAGCACCTGCCAGCAGGCCCCGAATCATGCCCCCCCCAACACCCCATTGATGGGCAGCTGACAGCAGGCCCCGACTCATGTCAGCCCATTGATGGACACCTGACAGCAGGCCCCGACTCATGTCCCCCCCACCCACCCCCATCATTGACGAGCACCTGCCAGCAGGCCCCGAATCATGTCCCCCCCCAACACCCCATTGATGGGCAGCTGACAGCAGGCCCCGACTCATGTCAGCCCATTGATGGACACCTGACAGCAGGCCCCGACTCATGTCCTCCCCACCCACCCCATTGGCGGGCACCTGACAGCAGGCCCTGACTCATGTCCCCCCAAACACCACGTCATAACTATACAAACCCATGGCCCTAATGCCAACCCAAAACCCACCCACCCACCCCCCAGTGCAAACACCCAATGATACAATGCACCCACTACCTAGTAAATTACCCAATCAATGATAATCTGAAAAGAACCAGCATGCCCATCAACAAATGTCCTACAGACCTACACAGTGGCACCACATGACTGAGCCAATGCTCATGGAGACATGCAAAAAATAAATCATAGTCCAACACACCAATAATGTAGAATTATGAAATGTATTAAAAAGTAAAACAAATGACAAAATGAAAGCCACACATGCAAATAAAGAAATAATGAGTGCATTAAGAAAAAGAAAGTCAAGTCCAAGGAAAAAAACAAATCTAAAACATGAAAAAATATGAGTGGTCCATACCCAAAGCCCATATAAAAACATCATAAATTGAAAAGCATAAAAAAAATTCATCCATGTGAACATCTAAAAAAGAAAGTGTGTACATGTCTGGAAAAATTGTAAACGAAAGTCTGAAGGGTCCATTATCCCAAAACAAAAGGAAACCTACCTAAAACCCTATCTAAAATACAACTATATACAAAAAGTAGAGCAAAGTCTGTGAACTCCGAATCATGATAAAAACCAAATGAAACCTAAACCTAAATAAATATATACAAAGGCAGCGGGCTAGTCCGATGGCTCACTTATTGATGTCCCGGGCCAGGGCATCATTGAACTCCATGTCAATGTTCTGGAGGCGGGCCTGTTCCCTGGCCTCGAGGTCTTGCAGGAATGCAGCCATGGCCTCCTCCAACTGCCCGAGAGTTGCCTCGAGGCACTCAGCCCACCTCAAAGCCTGGTGCATGGAGTTCTCTGCCCTGACCATTGTGAGCCGTGCCCTCTCCGCCCGGCACCGCTCTGCACATATTCACTGGCCCAACCGCTGCCACACAGAAGACACTCCCAATCCTGGGTCCTCCTGCCCGCCCGCCGATGCCTGCCCTGATGATGTAGAGGGCCCCGAGGCCACATGCCTCCTACGCCGAGCCTGCCACCGCCTTTCTGCTGCCGCCACCACGACTGCCTCCGGGTAGATGGCAACACCCGGGGCCGTTGTGCAGGTGCCCTGCTTGTATGTGCCTGCACATTGTCCGTTGCCAGGGGTCCAGTTGCTGGGGTGACCACATGTGCTGGAGCTCCGACTCCCGACTGTGGCAGGGATGGGATCTCCACCAGCCTGGCTGCATTGGTTGGGGCAGGTCCACAGGGGGCCCTGATGGCATCTGGGCTGGAAGATGGCACAGAGAACGACTGGCATATAGTGTGCACAGAGGAGGAGAGGGCCACAAGACAGAGGGACACATGGAGGAAACCCCCGACCATGAGCCCTCCCCACTGGGCCACTTTGGCACCAATATCTTTGTGATGACATGCATGTCCCCCCAGGAAGAACGTACGTCATCACGAATGTCACGTGTGCACAACATGACACCAATCAGGACGGAATCAATCCTGTCACGGGTCCCACGTCCGCCGGTAGAGGAGTGCCAGATGACGTGAACCTCTGCCCTAGCTGCGGACGGGCCTGGGACGGGGCATCCCTGCTGGTGCATTGTGATGCAGTCACAGTGTCAGGGGCAGTGACATGCACAGGCCCCTCCGTGGTGACCTGTGCTGCCTCCTGCACCTGCCCCTGGACTGCACCACTTGCACCCGTGGTACCACCCCCACCAGGCCCCATGTGCGGCTCTGAAGCGGCCTCCTC
Source organism: Ambystoma mexicanum (assembly GCF_040938575.1). NCBI lineage: Eukaryota > Metazoa > Chordata > Amphibia > Caudata > Ambystomatidae > Ambystoma > Ambystoma mexicanum. The sequence continues at coordinate 359,907,272 of NC_090928.1, forward strand.
CTCCTCTGTACACACCACCAACCTGGATGGCTTCGCACCGTCTTCTGCCATCGGCAGCCCCTCTGGGGGCTCACCCGCCCCTTCCGCTGCAGCCGTAGTGGCCGACACAGCACCAGTCCCCTCGTTCCGGGATGATAGAATGACCTGGGAGGGTGACTGGGCCTTGCGTCGCCGGCCGGTGGAGGCATCCCTGACGCTTTCCTCCACAGTGCCGTCTCCGTCCTCTTCTTCACTCACCGCTGCGTAAAGGGAGACATTGAACACAAGCGTCAGGTACCCCTAGACACAAAGCAATAGCACATGAGTGGCACTGTCAAACGTCACTTCCATCATGTCCCTCCACAACACATGGATCAGTGCAGGCAACACGCATGCAGAAACAGGCATGGCACATGCAACAAACATTTGCATCCACGTCCAAGGCACCGTAGAAAAATCCAGTGGTGGGCCGAAACTCACATGCATCATAGGACATGCTGATCACATGCACACACTTCACCAGAGGGTGATGCATCTGGCCCTGTATACCCCCAGACACAGTGGATACAAGGATGACTAGGCTGTATCACTGAATCAACACATCGTCATGGACATGTGTCATGCATCCATGGCGTTTACCAGTCGCTCACACACTACTCAGACACATGGACATGTACACCATGCATGTCCATGACAGCAGCACCCATCTCTCACACCCCAAACATGTCCAAGTACAGACAAAGGCATGCATACATGTGTGCATTTTGCATGCTGCTCTGCATGATGCATTGTAACACATACACCATCCATGTGGGTCACGCCTGACTGGACTCACATGCAGCACCATCATGTCCCTGCACACACACATCCATACATGACCCATCTCACACATACAGCCAAGTAGCTAACTACCACCACACTGCAACATGCACTGTTTTAAAAGAGAATGCATGTGCACTTACCGCTCAACTCCAGACGGGCCTGCATCCTGAGGATCTGGTGATGAAGCACTGGGCGAATGCGCTCCAGGACCCGCATCTGCTGGGTGGTAAGATGGACCCGGTGCCCCACTGCATCCGCTGCGTCCAAGAGGCGCCGGGCCTTCTTGAGGGTCCTGGACTTGTAGTCCTCCCAGTGCTTCTGGACGTGTTTGATGTCGCAGGGTGCCACCCCCTCTGCGTTGATGGCACCCACTATGTCCTTCCAGATCCTCTTCCGTCCTTCCTTGTCGGTGCGCAATGGTGTGAAGAGGGCATCATAATGGCCCAGGACTTGCTCCACCAGGATACCAACTTCCTTTTCACTGAAGCTGGCAGCCCTCTGCCTCTCTTTGTCATGTACCCCATTTATTGAGGTCATAAAAGCCCACGTGTTAATCGCGTATGCTTTTTTGTGTTCCTGGGTGCCACAGCTTACTGTGTGAGTTTATTTTTACACGCACGTGGGCTACAGGGGTGCGTATATGTTTTTCTAGTATTTTGGGGTGCCTGAGCGTTGCGTGGCCATCATTTATCCTCAGGGTCCACAGGCAGCCTTGCAGGAGCACAGGGCTGCATCTACCATCACATACCCTGCCCCCTTCACCCCAATTGACCAGGACAATTGTTCAGTGCACCTCCCATTGGCATTAGTACAACCGTGCCATGATTGTGAGGCCACCAAAAGTTAAGGGGGGCTCAGCGGGGCATCCTGCCAGTGTTGGGAGTGGTCGGGCATGTGGCTGGACTGACCAGAGAGTACGTGGAGTCCAGGGTGGCCGTAGAGCGGGAAGAGGCAGGGGTGTAACATAGGGGCAGGATGTCCAGCCACGTGCTGTTGCAGCCATGCCACCACCCCCTGTGGCTCCAGTTGATGCTATTGTTGCATCCGACCCTGGCACCCTTAGGACCCGACAGTAAGTAACATGTGCTGACACGGGCCCACCGGTAGTGGTATCTGCAGGTGCAACTGTGGTGACCACCACACAGCCCGCCACCCGCCATGGTTACTCGTAATATGGCGGTACGGTATGGACGGTGCCACTGACATACCGGCACCGTCTATGGTGTACCGCCATACTCATAATGACCCCCTTTGTATGTGTGGGAGATTTTTGCCAAGTGAGTTTATCAGATTCCATGTCAGGTGTGAATGTCTCATGCCTGTTTACATTTCTCACGTTGCACTTAATGACGACAGTGTCATGTGTTGTGCATTTGGCTGGCTGTTTAGCTGTTGCATGCCATGGCATGGCATGGAGGACAGGTGTCATGGGGGTTGGGAGGGTTTGGGTGACATACCAGTGATTTACATGGCCTGTTTTGCAGGGGGTAGTGGGATATGCACCTTGGTCACACCAGATTGGTTATGTGTAAGTAGCTAGGGATGCACACAATGTAGCACTTCTGTGAAAACATTCTCAGGTTGGTAAGGTTGTGACAGTTGACTGTCTCTTTGTCATCATCGATTGTCACCTGGTATGTGCCAGGCCTGTGTGCACTCCGCAGGGGTGGGAGTTTAGGTGAAAAATGTGGACACAAGCTGGGTGCAGGCTACCTCGGCATATACCCTTTCCCCTCCCATGAGCAGCGCCTCTGCATGTGGTTGGAGATGTGGGGGCACCACCATGTCCACCGGTACGCCCCGCCATGTTGCGACATTGTGCAGGGCACATGCTGCCACAAAGATCCTGCACACTACTGGGGTGCATATAGTAGCTGGCCGCCAGAGCGGTCAAGGGAGCGTAAGCGTGATTTGAGCACTCTAAATGTGTGCTCCACTATGGCCCTGGTTGCAATTTGGGCTGCGTTGTATCTTACCTGGGGTGGTGTGGTGGGGTTCCGTATTGGCATCATCCTGTGGGTGCTCAGAGGGTAGGCACTGTCCCCTGGGGAGGTGATGATGGTTGTCATTAGTTGGGTTTGTGTATTTGTCTGTGTGTGACATGCATGCATGTGCACAGGCATTTGTACTCACCTATGAGCCATATGTTGCCATGCTTCCCAGCTTCCAGGGCCCGGCTCAGGGCGGACATTCTGTACATGAAACTGTCATGGGTGGATCCTGGATAGTTGGCATAGACAGAGGTGATGATTCCCTTGGCATCGCATACAACCTGCACGTTGATGGAATGCCAGTGCTTGCAGTAGCGGTAGATTTTTTCAGTGGCCCTAGGTCGACGTAGGGCCACATGGGTGCAATCTATGGCACCGGGCACTTTGGGGAAGTGTGCCACCCTGTAGAAGTGCAGGACCACTGCCTGCCTTTCTGGAGGTGTTCTGGGCATGTATATGTGCTTGCAAACTGAGGGGTGCCCAGTGATGATTGCCAACACCTGGTGTAGGCAACGTGACTGCGTGCGCTGTGAGACGACCCCGACTATGGCAGTTGTCCATTGAGATGACCCTTTAACCAAAAATGCAGTACATTGAGCACCTTCTCCAAGGGGCTCAATGCTTGGGAGCACAGGGTGGGTGATGTGAGTTCATCCTCCCACTCAGTGACCAGGTCTAGGATGATATGAGGTGGATACCTAAACCTGCCATAGACACAGTCATCAAGCATTCCAAAAAGGCTGGTCCTGGTCTAAAAAATGCGGGGCCTGGCTATTAGACTCCTCCTGCGGTGTCCCACGATCACTGCTGCGAGGAATGGGACATTCATCATAGCTGTATATGCTTGTTTGTTGTTTGCGCGCACTTTAATGCTGCGTGGGGGCGCTTCCGCTTGCTTTCGTGTGGCGGACGTATTTGTGTGTGTGCATGTGTTTTGACTTGCGCAGGTTTTCCCTTTTCGATTCTATGAATACGTGTTGTTCACTAGCGTGTGGGCGTTGCGTGTGTTTCCCAGCAGTACTTCCCACATTACGCCTACATTTTGACACGTTGTTCCCCATTACCCATGTTCCGCCCCCTTTTTAGGTGTGTGCGCGTGAAGTTGTGGCCTTTCCCCTTTCCTGTCGCGCACGCGTTTGTAAATTCGCAGTGACGTGTAAGGTAAGTGCGGATTTGGCGCACATCCCGGGAAAACACACGCAGGGCCTTCCATGAATCGCACGCGTGCGCTAGCTTTTTCACGCTTGCGCCAGCTTGCGCCACACATTTCGGCACACATTTATTCCATGAATTACCCCCATAAAGATTAACATGCAAATCTTCATTCAGGCAGCATAGGTGTGCCACTATTAGAAAGTATGTTCATTAACAACCCCCTTCAAGCAGTACAGGTCTTAGAATCTATAGGTAGTAATGGACTGAAACAGGCAGTAGAAGTTAATTGGGCATTATATGTTATAATAATCCAAAGCAGCAAGTCTATGTATGGCTCGAGTAATGACGCATAAAGTAACGCCTCCATCAGGTATTTTATATCATAATGATTTCCATTTGGAAATATTACCCTATTGCCTGTCATAAAAAGTAATCAGGGGCAGATTACCAAATGGGGTGCATGAGCCCAATGTGTCTGTGCGCTCAGGTGCACACCAGCTATGCTCTGGACACTCAGGGTCCATGCACCCTAGTACCAACATTTTTTTATTGTTGCAGAGTGAAAGCGTGATGCATGGGAACTTTCAGCAGACACGGACAGAGTGGTGGGTGAATATGCCCCTCATGTACTGCGAAAAGATGATCTCTGCATCCCTTGGGATGAACCAGAAGGTCTACATAAGGGTAGACAATATCCATCTCGATCTCCTGCTGCTTCGCCTGCCTTTTGACTGCTGAACACAACTGAAAATGGATGTACAGTGGGAGCTCATAAAGAGAGGCAACCGGAGAATATTCTGCAGAAGCAGGCATTAGCACCGCTTTCTCCAGCACTGTCCGCAACAACTTTATCTAATCGCACATTTGTGCATTGTGGCATATAGAAAGTGTTTCCATTTCCAGCATTGCACTCTGTCATCATTTTCAGGAGCAACAATGTATGCCTATCAATGCCTATCACAAGTGATGCAATGTCTTCCTCAATCCAGGCTGCAGAACAGAATGATTATTTTAAGTTCTGCAATCATTGGTTGCTGTGCTGTACAGTATGTGCAGAGCAACTCACACTGGCATGGATCTATGGAGATCAGTAGGTGCGTATGAGAAACAATCAATAGCAGGTAATTGATTTAGACACTATAACATAGAGCAATTGCCAACGGATATTGAGGTTCCTTTGAGAGAACGGCCACTATTGTGCTATAATGACACTTAGAAATAGAAAATATACTGAGCGACTTGCCAGTCTGAATTATGGTAAAAAGGAAGCAGAGAATCAGTGCTATTGGATATGTAATTTATTGTCACAGACAGATGAATCTTCTCTTGGATCTATCAACTTGTTTAAATACGCTCAAGTACAACATGTTTTTAGAGACAGTAAGCAAGGTGGAAATGGTGGCAAAGGAGACAAACAACTGGATCAAATAGATACACAATTGCTGCTCACAAATCTTTATAGAGATTTTAAATAACAACCTAATTAAATGATAGGTGATGTTCGGTACGGTTCTGGTCTTTCACCACTGTTTTTTTTTTAAATCCTCTTTTCCAGTGCTTTATTTGCTCCTGTTGAACTGTCATTCATCACAAATATTACAAAAATTATATTAATTGAACTAAGCATCAAGAGTAGAAACAATAATTCAATTTCCCCACCCATGATCCACCATCCACACCCCTTGCTTTCCCTTCATTGTATTTTATATATTTGTTTCATATTTTTCACAAAGACCAGCTCTTTCCAAAATATTGCTTTTTCATAATTCTCACCATCATAAGTTCCTTGCACCACTGAAACGGCATTCTAACTCCATCCCCTCATAATTAGTAACCTCACTATTGCCAAGGCTAAACACATAAAGACTGCTTGCTGCACAGGTATCCTTAACTGTCTACCAAGCAATTTAGGTTCAGAGAGTCCAGGTCTTTTGTAACGCGGACAACTAAGATCTTGCACAAAACCTTCATGCACATGCTGATATATTTTTTTTTAATTTAACCCAGAACTTATCACCCCATGGTCTGTCAAACTCTGTTGGTTCCTTTGAACATCCCTTGTGGTAGCTCAGTATAGGGTGTTTGTTCTGGTGTCCTTTATTTAGGGTCCTCCAAATCTGGCAAGTTTACCCCTTTTTCTGTACTTGATTCCTTTGAAAACCTGCATGCGCCCTCTCATTCTCCCCTCTTTCTTCATCTGACATCATTATGCCCCAGCTCCTATAGCTGTTGTCCTTCTCTGCATCGTCAAGATGTAAACTATTGAAAGACCTCGCTCCATAATCGTCAGTCATAACGTCATCTAATCTATCTCCAGTTTCCCTTCATAGAGACACTTCTACATTCTGTTGAGTTGTATGCCTGTCTTTATCCCTCATTTGCCTGTATAGATTCCCAAGCCTTTGCTCTATGTCTTCTGTGTCCTGCCAGTCAGACCATTCTGATCTCAGCATTCCTTGCACCTCCCTGCTGTGCTGTTGTGACCATCTCTCTTCCTCCAATCATTCTCGTGTGTCAATCGGCATTGTGATCCTATGGCATAAATATTATACCTCTTTGTCTTTTAATCCCCTACTAATGTTCATTTCTTCTTATCATCTCCCTTATTTTATCTTCCTCTCACATTCGTTGCAACATATGCATTTTCATTCTTTGGGATTCTATCTCTTCTCGTTTCTTCTCTTCTAATCTATCATTTTCTTTCCTTGGCTCAAATCTTCTTTGTTCTTCCCTTTGCTTGTATTCTGTATCCCCCTCTTATTTATATGCTCTTTCCTCTTACTTCTCTTTCTTGTCCCACTCTTCTCTCTCCTCTCTTTCTCGAACCCCTTCAATGGCCTTATTGTCTAGTTTAAGTTAAGCAACATGTGTCCTCCCATGCATGCATTCGGTACTATTTTTATTTCCTTAGCTTTATCCTTTATTTCTTTGTTTTCCTGCTTCTTGCTGTATCTCCATCTGTTTGCCTTTTCTGTCCTTTCTCTCCTCACACTGTTTACATTCATTGTGTGCTGAAATATGTTTGCGTTCTCTGCTCTTGTTCTCCTACACATTATCCTTGCTGCTATGTGCGGGTGGTGCATACGTTGGATTATCGTACCCCGCCACTGCTTTTAATTCCTTTAAAGGGTAGAATCCCTTCTCCTCCGTGTCTATGGTCTTCTCTTCAGGAGGGGAAAGGGGAGCCAAAGGCCTTTTATCCTCCCCTTTATGCTGATTGAGCATCCATTCCCTACAGGCTGGATCTTCTTTCTCACTCTGAGCGTCGGAAGCGGCCAGATCACGGAGGCTCTGCTTGGCTTTGCTTGGTGAACGCGAGCTCCGAATCGGGTGCGGCTTGACGTGCTTGACGTGCAGGAGAGGTCCCACCTAGGATCTAGGACCTTTCCTCTAATCGCGCGAAGGAGAAGGCCCGGCTGTGGAACCTGTCTGACGAGCCGAGCTGTGGAAACTACCTCGCGGGAAAGCGGCGAAGTGCCGCTACCCTTGACACGCCGGGGCCCCGTATTGTTTGGGAAGCGCGGGAGACGCAACTTTGAAACATCCGTCGCCAGCCTTTCCCTGCCTTGCCCTGTCTCTCTGCTGCCGCCTACTACACACAGGCTCGAGTGCTGCCGTATCCTGAGAAAGTTATTAACCTCTAACCAGGTAATTGGCAGCTGACAACTGCCGGCTGGCAGATCGGGGGTTTAGTAGGTAGCCTGGCTCACGAAGAGGCGGCAATACAGAGGACTGCAATATGAAAAGAGGGTAGGAGGTTCTTCCTGTCTACCTCTATTTTGAAATTGTTGTAATACCTCCACTGCTTCCATTTGCGCCATTAGGTAGCAGAGTACTGATTAACTTTGAATGAGCGCTCATTATATGTCGGCATCGGAAACGGCCTCTGTGTAGTACGACAGTAATTAGTCGTACGGCAGCCACCTGAGGTGCGGCTTGATGCTAGGTCCTCTCGTTTCATTTCCGGACCTGAACGCGGATCGCGGACGCTAATTGAGCAGCGCTCCAGCTCCAGCGCGCTCGGCTACGGGATACGGGAAGCCATATGGTTTCTGTGGGCGAACTGGAACAGTAGTTTCAACACCTACGCCCTGTTCCCACGCGTACAGGGGGCGACACCGCGGGATTGGAAGAGGATACCAGCGTACCTATAAAACACTAAGATATAATTAGACGCTGAATCCGGATGATTGGGGACAATATTTGTTGAATTAAATTATTGCCTCTCTTCTTCCGAAATTTGTCTCAACTTTATCTATTGATCTTACTTAGTGACTATACCCTTGAACTGATGGCACCCTCTAAAAAACCTTCTATTTCCAAATACAATCTAAGGGAAAAGAAACAGGAGGCAGCCTTGGGACCTATAATGGAAGAAAATAAAAGTAAGAGAAATAAAGTCAAGAAGGGAATCCCTGTTGATCAAGGAAAGATCAGAGGCTTTTTCCCTTTAAATGCGCCAGTCGATATTAATTCCACTGCCCTGGAGACACCTATGGAACCAGTGGTCAACATCTCTAATTTGGGCAGTTCACTCAACTTTGAAGACATCGACAATAACTCTCTATTAGATCTGTGTCTGAATATCCAGAGAGGTATGACTCCCCAGACAATAACCCCTCTGGAAAATGAGAACCTCTCAAAGCCTGAGAGCTTAGTTAAAGAAGATGGCAAACTGCCGCCTCATGATGGGTCATCGGTGAGATTATCAGCCTCACCTAATCTAGTTATAGACACATCATTGGTAACTGGCACAGAGAAAACCAACAGTAATTTCCTATTAGTACCAGAAATTGCTGAACTACATGCATCGGTGGCATCGTTACAGTTTGCATTAAAAATATTGCTGCGGATGTCTGAGCGAATATTGGCAAATACAGATGCTTTGTTCAGTGACCAAGAGCACAGACAGAACCTGGCTGAGGAGGCGGAAAATAACTTAACTGAAGCCATCTCAATAGCAAATGAACTGCATGAGCAACAAACCATTGCCCCAAGCATAGAAACATCCGAACAACCAGAGATATTGCCAGAGACACTGCCTCCACGCAAGCAGCGTAAACAACGCAAGAGGGATAAGCTAGCATCCTGCGGAGCTAGAACCAGTAGTCAGGGGGCGTCACCTCCGGAGATGGGGAAGCCCATTCATCGCTCTAAAAAAGCAAAAAAAAGAGCTGCTCGGGCAAAGAAACGGAAAGATCTAGGCAATGGCCGTCTAACGAGCTGGTTGATTGCTGGGGATACAGAAGCCCCGGACGGGGTAGACGAACTTGAAAATACAACGAACGAGTCTATATTTGAGGACGACATCGTTCCAATAAATACTCCAAAAACAGCTAGCAAACATGGAAGTCCTCACTGCTCTGTATTTTCAACATCAAATTCTATAAAAGAAAATGATACCGTTTGGGGCAACCGTACCTGTATTATAAAAAATTTGTATCAATCTGATAAAGGTACCTGGCTCTCTCGCTCTGAATTTTTGAAGAGATTGTTTTCTGTCACCCAATTAAGAGTATTACAATCTGAGGATTTTCAATTTTTAGTGCCTTTGACTGGTACATATCCCAAGGTATCAGCTTTACATTGTAAATTTATATCCACTGCTCAATTATTAAGGACCTTCAAAAAAGAATTGACAATGGTGGATATCGAGATAGATGCTGAATTGTTGTATAATGAGACAGGTGGTTTTGAATCGGAAGCTGTGACCGATAGTTCGGCCGTTGCTTGTCTTAATATACCAATTGGAAAGAAGGTGGACATGACAGAAGTACAGTCTGTTTTGAGATGGCTGACAGAGGCTCTCCCCAAGGTCACAGCTGGACATTGCAAATTATTGCTGGCTTCATGGAACTGCAGGGGCTTTGCCCATCTCCTAAATGAAGATAGACCGATTGCACAACTATCTCATTACAATTGTATTTGTCTTCAAGAGACTTTGGCAATGAATCCTCTGTACTTGGATGGTTATAATGGTCATCAGGTACTAGCCAAAAGAGGAGAAAGAGGACGGCCCTATGGAGGGCTATGGATTGGGATAGCTAATTGGCTTGGTTCTAGAAAGCTGGACGTGAATCAAGAGGAACAATTGCTAGCAGTTGAAATAGTAAAAAATAAGGAGAACCCTGGTAAACTGCTAGTTGTCTGTCTGTAGAATCCCCCTGGGGCAGTGTATAGAGAGTCCTTACAGGAAGCATTGCATGAGCTATTAGCCAGTTGGCTAACCATTGAAGGAAATGTGGATGTGTGTGTAGTAGGAGATTTTAATACCCATATGATAGGAGGTGAACTGAGAACGGCCAACCTAAAGATATATCCTAAATGTGCCATGGAACATCAGAAAGTAGAGAGTGAAGGATTAGATTGGGTATATTTTTTTCGCAAATGGGATCTTGAGATGATAAATGGTCGTACAATAAGTGATCATCCGGGTAGACATACTTGGAGGAATGGAGCAATGTTTAGCACTTTGGACTATGTTTTCGTCTCTCCAAGCATGCTTCTATCAGTGGAAGATATGATAGTAATCCCTAATAATTGGAGCGACCATGCAATTTTGGCATGTTCTTTTGACAATATAGAAGTTCGTACCCAATTTTGTATGGTAGGGGATTTAAAAATTAATCATGCAGGGACCTGCATTCGCTGGTCGGATAGGAATGTATTACTTGCTACAGAAGCTCTAAATAAAAACTACTACCCCAATATAGAAGAATTCATAAAGATGTCTATTGATGATGTAGAGAACTGGATCTTCCAGTTCTCGGATAAACATGCTGCAACGTCTACCGGTGGCATGATCAGTGACCAAACGAAATATCCCATTTACGACAGATACATTCGAGATACTAAAAGAACATTAAGAGCTAATCTAAGACGAGCCAAGAAAACTAGTTTAACTTGGGAGATATATACTTTAACATCTAAGAAATTAAGGAATAAATACAGGGCAGATATCAAGGCAAAGAGAAGCCTTGATAGAAACAGGTCCTGGCAAAGGCTGGTGCAGACTATTTGCTCTAGGAAATCTAGTAGTATATGGTCACTCCTTAATGAAGCCAGGGGGAACAAGGCTCGGCAGTTAGCAAACCCAATATCTAGTGTTGAGTGGACCAGGTTCCTGGAAAAGCGTAATGTAGATTCTAAATATGATGAGATGACTGAGATAGGTAAAATTCCAACTGACCCTTCTATAGACATCTCCTATGAATCCATCTTGTCTACGATTAAAGCATTGAAATCTTCCAGAGCACCTGGCCCAAATGGACTGGCCAATATTGTAATAAAGAGCAATCCGGAGTTTTGGTCTGTAGTAATGAACATTTTGTTCACAAAAATTCTGAGCACAGGAAAAATTCCAAGCTCTTGGCAATCGGCCATTTTAATTCCTATATTTAAAAAAGGAAACAGACTGGATCCCAACAACTACAGATTACTTTCTATGTTAGACAGTACTAGCAAAATTTTTGCCTCACTTTTATTGGGAAAACTCCAGAAATGGGTTGATCAGGCCAATATATTGTGTAAATTCCAATGCGGCTTTAGAACGGGGTATTCCACTGCCCACAACCTTTTGGTTGTGGACTATATGCACAGTAGGGCCCTTCTAGGTGGGCAACCCCCCTCTATGCTCTCTTTGTAGATTTCAAAGCCGCATTCGACTCTATCCCACGAGAAAAACTCTGGACGAAGCTACGAAAACTAGGTTGCCCAGTTGATCTTTTGTATTACCTTAGGCTACTACATCAGAATACTAAGGTGAAATTAAAATTAGATCAGGACGGTCATGTGTCGGAGGAAGTACTACAGAATAGAGGAGTTAAACAGGGATGCGTGACTGCTCCACTTGTATACAATCTATATGTTCACGACATCCCTTTAAAAATAGCTACTGCAAAAAATTGCCCTCCCAGCATAGGTAAAACCCCTTGTTTGGTTCTCGCATATGCGGATGATATAGTTATATTTGATCATACTATCAGTGGATTACGACGCACGACAATAGCCCTTTGGGAATATTCTGCATATAACGGGCTCACTATTAATGCGGAGAAGACACAAGTGATGAGATACACAAGTAAAAGATCTTCACGTGTACTGCTTCGCATTGATAGTGTGGAAATTTCATATGCCCCGGTATATAAATATCTTGGGATAGAGCTAGAACCCAAAGGCGACTACTCTACATGTAAACGCCACCGAAAAACAAGAGCAGCACAAATTACTGCCCTTTTCAAAAGCTTTACAACTAAACAGGGGGGCTTTACTCTATGGGGAACCCGTCATCTTTATATTCAGGTTTTTTCCCCCATGATAGTTTATGGCCTTGAATCCCTGATTAAAATGGATCTGGATTGGCTACAAATTGTGGAGGGAAAATTCTGGCGAAGGATCCTGGGACTTCCGGCTTGTATACCTATGTCACTATTAAGATTGGAGCTGGGGCTTATATCATTACAAGCGCAGGTATTGAAAATGAGAATGGGATTTTATTTAAAAATGGTGAATGGCAAGGGTAATGCCCTACTAATGTCATTCTCTCTAAAAGGTAACACTGAGGGTCCCATTAGAGAATTTAAAGATCAAATGGAAAAATTACTTAAAGACATCTGTTGGAGATATCGTGAAGGATCATATACTGAAGCGATGCAATCTCTAATGGGGAGACGGTTAGAGCTGTGGGACTGGCTTGAAAATTTTGATCATCTACGCAAGCTAAAAAGATATAGCTTTGTGCAAAATAGATTATACACATATAAGAAGCCGCAGACATATCTGTTGCTATACCCATCTCTTAGGCTCAGGAGATTTATATTGCTACTAAGAATTGAATATCTTCCCATAAAGATGACTACAGGGGTGATAGATAAGCTACCCAAAGATCAACGCTATTGCCGTCTCTGTAAGAATTTGGAACATCTTGAGACAGCTAAGCATGTACTCATGGAATGTTTGGCAATAACAGATGATATAATTACTCATCTGGGAAAGCATGTACATAATATGGAAACAATTGGGGACATGCTTTTCTGGAATCGCTGTATCAACACCAACAGCATAAGATTGCTAAAAGCACTTTATTCCATTTGGTTAAGGGTAGAAGTTAAGTTGGGTATATCTATATAATGTTTGCTGGGAATTGGCCAGGTTGTGCTCCTATACGGAAACTGTGATATTGCTAAGTATATTATAAATTAGGTGAGTATGCCCATGACTAGGAGGCAAAAATGATTAGTACCTCTGGTCTTTATGGTTGATGATGAATTATAGAGACAGTGAATGAATTATTATTATAACTTTGTACTATTTGAATTTGAATTTTCTAATGTATATATATGTTATTGTATTGGAATTTTATTCAATGTATGGTTTATATGTGCAAAGTTTATTATTTAAACTATGTCACATTAAAATTATTATTATTATTATTATTCCCTTTGCTTGTATTCTTTATCCCCCTCTTATTTATATGCTCTTTCCTCTTACTTCTCTTTCTTGTCCCACTCTTCTCTCTCCTCTCTTTCTCGAACCCCTTCAATGGCCTTATTGTCTAGTTTAAGCAACATGTGTCCTCCCATGCATGCATTCGGTACTATTTTTATTTCCTTAGCTTTATCCTTTATTTCTTTGTTTTCCTGCTTCTTGCTGTATCTCCATCTGTTTGCCTTTTCTGTCCTTTCTCTCCTCACACTGTTTACATTCATTGTGTGCTGAAATATGTTTGCGTTCTTTGCTCTTGTTCTCCTCCACATTATCCTTGCTGCTATGTGCGGGTGGTGCATACGTTGGATTATCGTACCCCGCCACTGCTTTTAATTCCTTTAAAGGGTAGAATCCCTTCTCCTCCGTGTCTATGGTCTTCTCTTCAGGAGGGGAAAGGGGAGCCAAAGGCCTTTTATTCTCCCCTTTATGCTGATTGAGCATCCATTCCCTACAGGCTGGATCTTCTTTCTCACTCTGGTACATTTTCCAAAGTTCTAAAATGGCTAACCCTTTCTGCAACTTTTTTCCCTTGTATGTCACTTAATACATCTTTTGACAGTGAACCCTCCTGAGGCCACGGCATGAGTGTCTTGATGGTCATGTCTCAAACCCATTCCGAATGATATTTCCTTATCTTCGCTGTGTATCTCGGCAATATCCTACACAAATATAAAAATGGTGTATCCCCCATGATGACAGATCGGTTTTGATCATCAATAATTACCCATTTTTTTATTTGATTCTTTATTTTATCAAATATACCACGCTGGTCAATTGGCGCAGGAATCATCAATCACTGTTTATGATCCCAATCAGGATATATTTTAACTGCTCATTTTTATATTTAAAAAAATCTATGCAATGGTATTCTGTTTCCTCCTTTGTTTACACTTTCTATCATGTTTTATCTCATTCTTTTATTATTTGTATTTTGAGAGTCTCTTCTTTATTTATATATTAATTTCCTTTGATTTGCTTCTTCCTGATTGACTTAAGTCTCTTAGTCCAAATGTTCACCAATCTCTTTAATTTTCTACTATCATACTATATTCATTAGTCTAGACACAAAAAAATATTTATGTTGACATTTTTATAACCCCACACACGTGCACTTTTAAAAAAAACATCTGCGTATGCCTTCCTTTACTATCATAGTAAATGTATCCCTTCTCTGTTTCACTCCATTTTGGAGTTTGATAACCACTCTTCTGCAGGCCTTACCTCAAGAATCCTTAATACCCTTTACTTTAGTGTGTACCCTTCTCTCCCCTTGGAACCTAGAATTGTGATATCTACTTCTCTTTATAATTTCCCCCCAAAATCCTGTTACTTTTATAGCTATTATTTACAACACAGTCACCCCCCTTATTTTTGCCATCTTCATTGTTCTACTTACATCTGTAACTCAGTTAAAGTCCTCCGACTTCAACACCCCCTCAATCGACTAGTTTGCCTTCCGTTCAAGGGGCACCTGTGGGGACCAGAAAGGAATTTCATCATAGGGGACCTGCCGACCAAATCTTCTTACATGTGACTCTGCGCGTCGATCTCCACAGGAAGCTCTGTGGTCTTCTGGCTAATAGCAGGAGCAGCCAATGGTCTGGGGTTTGGATCTGGCCTAGGTTGACTAGACCATAACCATCTACTTCGCTACCAAATGTGCTCTAGCATTTTGACGCGTCTTTTCTGCTATATGGAATTACAAATAAGGATCTCAGACCACATAATCGGACAGACTCAAGCAATATGGCAAAGCACTACTTTATTGTCATTTGATAAAGTAGGGAGAACTCACATATATTAGACTGATGCTTGCACACTCACATAGAAGCTTGATTACATAGAAGTCTTATAACCCAATATGCGTAATCTATGATGTCATTCTACGTGGCAAAATACAAAACCTGTTGAGGGAAGGGATTGGTTTAAGGGATCATATCTACTTATAGAACATGTAAGCATTAGTACATCATTGGCTACTCCTATATGTAAGGCATGTCTTAAACTACCTCTGAATACGTACAGTACTAATTATATAAGACAAAACAACAGTGAATTTTTCTATGCTATATTGAACATTAGGTTTTCCCTAAACCCCACTGATTGATTGGCATATTATCCCAACCTTGGACTTTTGGCTCTTTAGCAGCACGAACGTGAAATGAAACTTAGGTGTTTGAATCCTGTCAGACTACTCCCCATGTTCCCAATTAGTCGATCATCTCTCATCGGTAGGCCGTAAGCCAAATCCTTCTGTTTGGAGTTGACCTTGTTGCCTTCTCTCTGTCCTCGAACATTCAAGGAAGTGTGAGCACATCACTATCTTAGCTTGAGGCTCTAATGTATAGCCTTTGTTTTTAACTTCTTATCTTAGTCATATGTGAATGTTAGGGAGAATTCTCTGTACAGGCTAATTTCTCAAACCTAGTGAGTCCCCCAGCAGCTTTGCTGGATTTTTGGGGTTTCTTTTTTTCTCCTGCTAAGAGTGAGACTCTTTTCCTCCCACTCTTAGACATGATTTGAGGTGTTCCTTTGACTTTGCATGTGTTCTATGGGCTATGAGGTCCTTTACCCCATAGGGTTTCATGTGTTTTTGATATGTGGGTTACACAGCACCCTCTGTGCAGTAACCCAGGGGTGTCGTAGCGACCCCCCAACATAGACTCCATACCCTGGGACTGACTACTGTCTCCAAGGCATGTAAAGTCACCATTGGCTTTACTAGTCTTAAATTGTGAACAGAACCAGTACAAGCCATCATATTGTGGACGTACTGGTCGGGGCAATTCGATTGCCCCGGGTTCTGTTGTTCGAGGGGGCACTGTCCAGTCCCCCCCGACCGAGTTTTGGCTGGTGGCAGTGGAAACTACTTTTTATATTGGACTGCAAATATATTCCTATGGGATTTTCCCATTGTTCGAGGCTACCACTTCTTTATATAGCCTCGAACATACCGCCGGTTTATTAAATTAATATTAATTCATGGTTGGTAAGTTTTGCCGAAACTTGGTTCCAAAATGGCGTTTGTGTTCGCTTCTGTGACTCCAACCCAAGTCGAGCCCTTTGTTCCACTTTTTGGCGGGCTTCTCCACAGAAGCCTCCAACAGTGGTGCCACTCTGTCTGGGTACCACAGGAGGTGTGGGAGGGGTTTAGGCACCCTGGACTGAGTTGCCTCGGCAACTCAAGTCTCAGTCTTGTGTGATTGGCCCAAGTGGTGAGCCGCTCGGCTCACCACTTAGCATTTTTGATTGACAGCTAGGCTGAATGAATGGGGGTTTTCTGCATAAAAGCAGGGCTTTGGGGACGGGAACTTCAGAAGTCACCACAGGACCTAAAGAATCCGAGGAGGGAGAAGCCGAGCCGACCTGCAACGACGACACCACCGGTGGAGCCCTGCGGAACCGTCTCACCACTTTTCCCGACAACAGAGGAGATCTCCAGCTCGGAGAGTCTTCTTCCTTTGACTGGTGGGGATAACCAGTTTGCCCGTCTTTTCACCTTTCTGGACCATCTCGTGGCCGCCTTGCCCGTGCCAAGCACCCCGGCAACCGGAATACCACGGATCACCACTACCGCGAAGAAAAGGGTGGTACCTTGTAACCGGGAAACTCCGCGGCTGGTTTCTTCCCTGGCAGTGCAACGACCTTCAGCTTTCCTCCATGTCGAGACCTCCTCTTCCTGTGGACGAAACACCGACTTGCACCCACTGCCAGGAACAACTGCCCCCGCTGGAGCATTCTTCCCACCATCAGGCATTGTGTTCCGCTTGGCTTCCCTTGCGACAGATCGTTCGGGGTGACAGTAAATCCTCGACTTTCTAACCTCGGCTAGCCTGGGACCTGTTAACTAACTTTTCCTGACTTGATCTCAATCTTTTGTGAACTTTCTACAAAGACTCTTTGGGCATAACCCCACTGTGTGATCATGGACACATTTCGCTTGCTCTCTCTAAGAGTGGGTCTGTCATTTGAACTTCCTTGCTCCCCAGTAGACTTTGCCTAACCTGCCTCACTGTGGTTCTTTGAAAAATATAGAAGTTTGTGTGCTTTCATAACTCTGCCTTTTTCCTTCCCTTTTTAATAACTTATTAGAGTGCCATCGTATGTTAAGCGCTCACCTCTGTCTGAAAATAAGTGGTGTTTCTCATTAAGACTTGTCTAATAAGTAATTAGGGTTGTATATGTATAATAGTGACTGTGTGTTGAATTTATTTACCTCTCTTTCTGCTAGTGTAAATTACAAGTGTGTATTTAAATAAATAATTATATACTTTTACACCAAAGCTCTGGTCAGTGTTTGCTTGTGCTACTGTGTCTCTGTACCTATTGTGTATACTCTATAAACTGCCTAACTCATCTTGAGTCTGACTGCTCAGCCACAGCTACCAGGTAAATCTGGGTGGTACAGACTGCTACCAATTGGGTTTACTGCCAACCACCTGTAGTCTTAAATCTTTTGCAGTGGTCCCTATGGGAACTGCACAGGTTTCTGCCTAACAGTGAAGAGACCATGAATTTGTCAATTTCAGCCTTCTATTTACTACTATTTGATTTAACTATGCAGAGTATTGTTGCTACTCTTGGCCTCTGGGTACTTGCATATTCTATCTCACATGAACTTTATACACTTTTAATTGACCAGCAGTTCGGCTCTCACAGATGTTTTCTTCTTCTTCCATCTATGAAGAATGTCCCACATTCAGAGCTTATCCATGTACTCCCTTTGCGCTCTGTGCTTATCCCTTGAAAAAGCATCCTTAATTCTGGGCCAAACTTGACTTATCGTCGGCTCTGCACACAGAGCTGTTTTCCTCATCTCCTGATTCTGCAGCCTTGGTTTGTCTTTGAGGTAGCATGGTTGAATTCGACATGAGCCAGCGTCCATCTTACTACTATGGGCATCCTTCCCATGTTAGATATTCCTCTATAGCAAGCCTTTATATGTTTACTTTCTACCTTGCGTTACTGCGTATTTACAGTTATTGGTGAGTAGTTCCTTCATTTTCATCATCTGTTTATATAGTGCCCAGTCGGCACTCAGCTAGACTTTTTATTTCTTCAGCATTCATTACCTTGAGTAACGGTATGATGCAGTCAATACCTAGTCCACAGCTCCCATCCACCTCTTGGAATTGAGCTCCAGTACTAAACTGTAATACAACTTGTACGCTGGATAACTCAGTGCATATACTTTCTACTTTCTATCTCCTTGCTCAACATAAGGTCATTGGTTAAGCATTCGAAATTGAGGATTACCTAAATACCCAGAAACCAGACATTCTAGCTTTGTCTGAAACATGGTTATCAGACACCTCCCAGATAGCGGTAAATAATGCAATACCACCTGATTAAAGGATTTTTAAGACAGATATGGTCAATCAGCAGTGTGGGGGCATGGCTATTGTGGTGAGGAATATCCTTAGTTGTAAGGAGCTCAAAGTATATCACCTGGATGAATGTGAACTAGTTATTGTAAAGATAAAAATTCACCAAACTACTATTCTCACACTATTTATGCTTTATAACCCCCCCACCCCCTAATCTCTTCCATGTTTTGAAGAACAGCTACTCGCCATCTTGAACAATACAACCAAGATGAATTCACCTGTTATTGCCATGGGCATCTTTAATTTATGGGTGGAAAACCCACATGACGTATCTGCCTCAGCCTTTTACTTGCATTGGATTCTATAGGATATACCCAGCAGGTTACTTGTCCTACACACAGTGGGGGGGTCACACTTTGGACTGGCTTTTGTCACATAGTGTTCAAACGTCAGCAATCAGTATTCTGACATGTCCTTGGTCCGACGACTTCATTATTAATACCATGATTACACTCCCCAGCCCGCCTCTAAAACTAGATACCCATGAAAGATCTACAATAACTTGTATAAACTTTAAAAATGTTATACCATCTTCTTTTTCTGAGTTGGTATCGATAAAACTGGGTGATATTAATATGAACGCTGAAGATACGGCCAAACTCTTCCACCATTTATCATCTGCTATCAATGACACAAAAGACCAGGACAATTAAAGCAGAAACTATCACCAAATCCTGGTTTTCTGACAGGATTATAGAAGCCAGACAATTTAAGAGATCTCAAGAGCTAGAATGGAGGAAGAATCTATGTCTGTCTACCTTAGAAGAATATAATAAATATGTTCAAAAATATAAAATGGCCATAATTGAGTCAAAATATAATTCTTATAATGCCTGTATAATGCCTGTATAGACAGTGCAAAATCTAGTTTTAAGGAACTATTCAAAGTATTGAAAGACTTTGAAAATCATACCTCTATTTTCTCCCCTAGTCTAAGGCACTGCATGGTGTCAACAAATGCAGGAAGGGTTTGCTCATAAAATAACGGGACATCACCAAGCGATTGTTAAACAACTGGCGAATCTTGACGAAATAGATTTTCTTAATATAAACCATCAAAATAATACCGAGGCTAATAACAGCCCTCAATTTGAATTCCAAATATGCATGGAACCTGATATTAAAGATATTATCATGAATATGAAATCCACATCTTGTATTGAAGATAGCTGCCCACCAGACATTATAAAGAACTCCTTTGATGTTCTCTTGCCTTGGATCACGAAATTCATTAATTCCTCCTTCATATCCGGTATGGTACCAGCTGCCCTAAAGGAGGCCTGGATAACTCCATTATTTAAAAAGGCTTCGCTTGACCCTTCTATGTTTAAAAACTACAGGCTTATCACCACCGTGCCCTATATTTTAAAAATCCTAGCTAGAGTGGCATATCTTCAGTTGCAGACATTTATAGAGAACCATAACATGCTTAACTCTAATCAATCAGGATTCAGAGCATAACATGGCACTGAAACTGCTCTTTTAGATCTCAAATCGAACATCACAGACATCATTGAGAAAAAACATCCCGCAATGTTAATGTTGTTAGACCTCTCAGCGGCGTTCGACATCATAGATCATAGTCTCCTCTGCCAGAGACTAATGTCCATAGCCAACTGCTCTGATAACACAGCAACCTTGATCATGTCCTTTCTGGGTCGAAGATCCTCAAGAGTTGCAGTCGAAAATGTCCAAGCCAACCCCTTACTTAACATATGTGGCATACCTCAGGACTCTTGTTTGTCTCCCTTGCTTTTTAATATCTACATTAGACTTTTTTTGGACCTGCTGGGGGGGTTGGGTGTTACATTTGCTAATTATGAAAATCCTCCTTGAACTCTCAGGTAACTACCAGGAGGACGTGGATGCAGTGAATCATATTTTCACCATAATACAAACAGGGATGTCAACTAATTCCCTGGCGTTGAATGATTCTAAAACAGAGTTTCTCATTTTGGAATTGGGGCCTTCATTGAAGAATCTACCCCAGGAATAAGAATCCATTGCTATAACTGGTAACAACATCCCTCTCAGCAAATGAGTAAAAACATTGGGTGTAATGCTGGATGCTAATCTTTCGATGACAAATCAGGTTTCTTACATCCGCTCATCTTGTGGATATATTACCAAGCTTATACACCAGATTAGACCTTACCTCAGCATCACTAATAGATCACTGTTGGCCTCCTCACTGATCGATTTACGCTTAGAGTATTGCAACAGCTTGCTGATGGGGAACCTCACAAGGGAATTTGAAGATGTTACAAACTGTTCAAAATGCAGCCGTTAGGGAAGTGTTTGGTCTAGACGGGACCATGTCACCACAGCAAGGAGAAGCTACATTGGCAGCCAATGAAGCAGTAAATCAAAGATAAGACCCTGTCCCTTGCTTATAAATGCCAAAATGGCAAGGCCCTGTCATATCTTATTAAAAGAGTCACAATGAAAGTATCTAGCAGATCTCTGCGCTCTTCTGACACCCTTATGCTTAATCAACCAAGATCTCACCTGAAAAATGTTTCCAACTGCAGTTTTGATTTTAACACACCCTGTACCACCCAGAATAGATCTCTCTATCGCCTTAGGTTTCCCCTCTCCATTTTAAATGCTGCACTCTGAGGCCTAGCACCCTATAAAAAATTAGGTTCATGTATCTTTTTATGACATTGCTCTCCCCTTGTCAGATTTCACTTAACATGCGTCCATGATGTCCATTCTGACATCCTTGCATGCAGCATCTTTCCATGTGGCATCCTTCCACACTATTTTTCAACTTTTCATTCATTCCTTTGTACTGAGTTTATAGTAGTTCTTATTCAAATGTTGAAATTGACAGCAGGTTTCCTTTTTACATCTTTGGTGGATCTCCTGGTATACTCCCCTACCAGGAATCCTCTCATTGGTTCTTTATATCCCCTGGTATACTCCTCTGTCAGGCAACTTGCCACAATGTATTATACATTTGAATCCATTTGGTGGATTACCTGGTATACTCCCCTGCCATGAATCCTTCTTTGGGGTCCTAGAGATCCCCTATTGTACTTCTCTGCCAGGTATCTCCCCACCAAATGTCAATTGCCTGGTGTACTCCTTTCACTAGGACTTTATCAATTTCACTGTCCTTTAATATGCCACAGTTGCATCACTTTACTGTATTTCTATGGGCCTCATTACGACCCTGGAGGTACGGAGTGAACGGCACCGTAAAAAGTGCCTGCGCCGTTCACTCCGTACCGCCGCATTACGAGTTCCCCTCGCGGGACACGTAAGCACGCCTGGGAAAACCAGGCGTGCTTACCGGGTTCCACGAGGGGAAGAGGGAGCAAACAACGGGCCATCTCGTAATGGCCCGTTGTTTGCTCCCTCTCACATTCCCATTCAGCCCTATGGGGGCTGAAATGGGAATGGGGAAGGACTGTGTCCGGGTACTCGGAGGGAGGAATTACCGGTCTTCCGAACTCGGAATGGCCCGGTAAGTCCTCATTCCGAGCACCCGGACCCCGATGCGATTTCGGCCAATAGCGGCATGGTTACCGCCGAACTCGTATTGAGGGCCTATGTGTTTGTTTAAGGTAATACTTGTTCCAACTTTCCCCCTTATTGACATCACACACATAGGGACTTGTGTCAGTATTGTGGTTGGTATTCAATTATTCTTAATTAATTCCATTTTTGATATGCCGGTCGGTACACCCCGGGGTCACCAATGGCTTTGGGTAGACTCACTGGTGATCTGCGGCATCCCGGACCTGTGTTGCATCTCCCCGATTAAGCTTCCTCTGTGGAACGCCCCCCTTCACACTGCTGTCCTTCTTCCAGCAAGTCCCTCAGCTTCATGCTCACCCACCAGCTTCTCCTTCTGGCCTGCACCAGAGAATGCTGCTTGCCAACACGACCATATCTCCGGTGGCTCTGCCACTGCTCCTGGTGCTCCAATGTTCCAATGCTTCAATGTTCCAATGTTCCAATGCTCCAATGTTCCTCCAAAGGTGCGCGCTGCATCTCTCTGTCCATCATGCCAAGCCGGTATGTGACTATCATGTCTACAAGCTACCACACGGACGTGCCTGTTCTCTCGACTTCCTCCGACATGGTACTCTCTCATTCTGTCTGAATTTTTTGTGTGAATTTGATTTTTAAATGTCCCATGCACTCGTGATGCAACCAAACACCTAGCCTGTATATTGAGTTTTGGGATCTTTCGTTCTGCATCAACTCCTTCCTCTTCTTCCTCGTCACATTATTTGAGATTTAACAGGATCTGAAGTCCATAGGGATCATGGGATTTCTAAATTCATATTGTTTAGAAGTTTTACTTAGAAAACACCAGAAACAGGAGATGTTGTGGGTGTTATGTATGTTTGAGGCATGAATGGAACTCTGTCTAGAGTGATTTAAAGGAAGGGATTTCTGGGTTCTACAATAAGGAGGATTTGTGGGGTAACAACGAGCCATCAAAAACATGGGTATTATATGATCTTCTTATGATATGATGTGGCATTTATAATGTGCCTGTACACAAGTGTTTCTAGGCGCGACAAGACAAGGAGGGGGAAACAAGGGAGGACAAAATAACGATCTTACTAGGCCTTGTGTCATTCAGATTGTGCAAGTGCAGGGGGGAAGAGGAGAAGTACCGGGAGTGTATAACTCACAAGTGCAGCAAACCGGTGGCTCATAAGTGCAGAAAGAAGGAACTGTAGGGTTGGAGATACAGACCCTTAAGTGTTGGTGAGCCAGTGGGATGGGGAGTATACCATGCATCATCCAATGGAGTCACCACCTTTCACCGATAGCAGCCCCCCATGTGATCCTCCATCATATTACCACCCAGAGGGTCAGTATGAGGTAGTGACTGCTGTCCCTGGTCACATAAGAGGAGATAATTACCGGGGAATTAGTGATGACTCCACACAATTCACATCACACATATTACTAATGTACATGACTTATATGCAAACATATAATAATGCTATGTTCCTAAGGCAATATATTCAGATCATCAACAACAGGTTTCATAATAAGGGCTGTGCAATTATTGCTTCCACTGGTCATGCTTCCTGGAAAGTGATGGACCATGCTCATATTAGTGGTAACTACAAGGAGCTCAGCCATGGAAGGTCTGTGTGTTGTGCTGCTTGGAGGAATTTGTTTTGGTAATTGTGCTTCATTAGTTATGCGTGTTACATGAGCTAGAGTGCAATGGACCGATATATGTCACTGGGTCTTGTGAAACATGTGGCCTTTCATGTGTCCTCTGTAGGGCTATGACTTAATGGCCATCATTACGACTTTGGCGGCAGCCATCCCGCCAATAGCGGCACAGCTACTGCCAAAATCGGGTCCGGGTTCCCAGAATGGGGAATTACCGGGCCATTCCGAGTTCGGAGGGCCCGGTAATTCCTCCCTTCAAGAACCCGGGCCCGGACCTTCCCCATTCCCATTACAGCCCCCATAGGGCTAAATGGGAATGGGATAGGGACCAAACAACGGGCCGACTACAAGCGGCCCGTTGTTTGCTCCCTCTTCCCCTCGCGGGACTCGCTCTGCACGTCTGGTAAATTTCTGGAATTTAAAGAGAGTTTGATTTTCCAAGTAGAACTATCTGGAATTGGGACATTATGTAGAGGTGGGATGTAGAGATGGGGAGCATCTGAGTAGGTTAAAAAGGGTGTGTGTCACAAGTTGAATAGAGCACAGAATTAGAATGGTAGATCCAGAAATAAGGTGGGACCGTTAACCAGTTTGCTGAGCAGAAATGTAGAAGCACAAAAGTAGAAATAAGGTTTTAATTTTAGTGGTGCATGAGGTGTGGGCAGGCACATTTTCCTGGAGATTGAGACTGGCTGTGGTGGCCATAGCCATGATAAACTAGAAGAGTTTTACGTCACTGTGAATGAGAACCCCAAGGTGGCAACACTGGTTATGCGGTCAGGAGGGAAAGAGATGAGACCGTGTGGTTGGCAGAATAAGCAGGGAGAAACATGGCCTCTGTCCTTGGGGAGCTGATCATGAGGTAGCATGGAGCCATCTAGTGGTAATTTGCAGTTAGGCAGTTGATTACATCCTCAGAGACTGCCGGGCTGAAGGAGGGAAGGAGAAAAACATCTCAATATAGATCCTCAGTGAAGAAGTGATATTTATAGCATTAAAGTATGAAATAGGTTTGCTGAGGTATGAGGGGTATTGGATGAATAGGGATGGGCCCAGGACAAATTCTTGGTGAATTACTATGGGAATGGTGAGGAGGTACCAGAGTTCCAAGATATGGAAAAGGAGTAGTCAGAGAGCTAGAAAGACACCCAGTTAAGTGCACTTGATTCCAAGGTGGGACAGAGTTTGATGGATGGAGGGATGATACCCAGTGTCAACAGTGTACAGAGAGCTGAAGAAGAATTAATATGTAAGGTAGATGAGAGTGGTTGGCAGTGGTGAGAAAATTTGCACATGTAGGTAAGGGCTGTCTCAGTAGAGTGCTTGGGCCAAAATCCAGATTTAGGGAGGTCAGAAATTGAGTGTTAATTGGGA
Source organism: Ambystoma mexicanum (assembly GCF_040938575.1). NCBI lineage: Eukaryota > Metazoa > Chordata > Amphibia > Caudata > Ambystomatidae > Ambystoma > Ambystoma mexicanum. The sequence goes on from NC_090928.1 coordinate 359,932,620, forward strand.
TATTTGAGTGTAGAGTTGAAAATAACCCTCTCAATGATATTAGAGTTGTTTAGAAGGAGAGAGAAGAGATATTTAGAATGTGATCTCATTGGGGCTAGGTCTTACTATCTTTAGAAGAGGTATGACTGTAGTGCAAAGGGGTCAATTAGAGAACAGCATGGGTCAAAAGAACAATGAATCAGTCATGATCATCTGGTGGGAGAAACTGGGGAGAAATGGGAGAGGGAGGAAAGTGTGGGAAAGATGGGAGCATGAGAACGAAGGAGGAGGCTGTAGAGATACAACGATTGACACAGTATCAATACAAGTAGACAAAAAAGTCAGTGGCAAAGAGAGAAGAAAATATGGTGAGTTGCATGGGGTTTGGGAGGTGAGCATGACCTAAAGGGTTACGGATTGTTTTCAAGGGTGTGAGTAGGTAGAGGGTATCAGATTAGTGTAGTAAAATGATATGGCTGCATCAAGAGTGAAGGTCACATTCAGTAGAGAGTCCCTGTAGGCAGTGAACAGAGAGAAGCAAGTCATCTTTGCACTAGCAACTCAAGCAATAATGCATGATTGTTCTCAGTCTCAGTAGCTGGATGTTTGGGAGAACAATGGTTGCAGACATTGGCATGGCGAAGAAGTGAGCAGGGTAGCGAAAGTAGGAGGTGGACAGTACAAAGTCGAATTCAATGAAGGCAAGTTCAATGGAGTGAGAAAATTAAGTCGAGGGCTGGACTTGGATTCCGACTTGGTCAAGGAAGCGGGCTTCGACGTCAGGCTTGAACGTATGTTTGGTGATAGATAAGGGAGAGTGGAGGTGGAACCGATGGTGAAGTTAATAAGAGAGTGGTCAGTGGAGAAGTTGTCAATGGCTGTAGCAAAGGAGCCCCAGGTGAAAAATCTGTATATGTGGTTGACAAATTTGTACGTATATGTGGTTTGCCATGGGTGTGAGTGGGAAGGTTATGTATGCAACTATTGAATTGTCAGAGAGAGGGAGCCATGTTAGAGCTGATGAGACATACACATGTTGGAGAGGTTAAGGTCCACCATAAAGATGGCAGGGACATCAGTTTGGAGCATTTTGAGAAGGATCTCAAGCTCAGAGAAAAAGAGGTTGAGGGTGTCTGCTAGTGGCAGATGGGGAGAATAGTATGAGTTTCTGAGGGCACTGGATCCCCAGTGCAGCATGTAGTGCTGCTAAACATGGTGATAGAAGTGTTACCATTAAGTGTGCCACCCATACCCACGGAACAGACGAAATATTGAGGGGGAACGCAGCTATCGACGCAGCAGTCAAAATGGCAATTTATCTGCCAAATGAACTACCCACTGAGTACGTTGTGACTGCCCAACCAGCAAACGAGCATCCAGTGCTTTACACAGCCTTGCCCATCTCCCAGATTATCGAACTACAAGGAAAGGAACCTGAGAGGGAGAAGGAGTTGTGGGTATGGAGAGGGTGTAAGCAATATCTGACAGAAATGTTATGGAGGCAGGAGAGCTCTGGTAAGACAGTAATGCACCTGGAGCTTCTAGCAGTAGTGTTTGAACAATTACACTTCCCGTCTCACAGTTTGAAATAACACATAGCCTCAGACATACAGGAGGACTGGTTCATACCAAACATCTAGGAAGGCATTACAGAAATTGTCATACATTGCACCACATGTCAATGTTTTAGTACAAGGATGACACTACAAAAGTACTGGGCCATTCAAGGAATTGCACATAGGCTACACTAATATAAGTGAGCGTTGTAATGGATCCAGGTACCTCATTGTGGTGGTCTGTTCTTTCTAAAAGGTGGGTGGAAGCAGGGCCATGTGCTTACCCGGATGCCAAGTGTGCTGCAAGGTTTCTAGTGCAGGATGTTTTCCTGCGCTGGGATGTGTGTGAGGTTTTAAGGTCAGATAGTGGCATGCATTTCTTTGATGCGTTATTCCAACACGTTACAGCACTACTTGGCATCAAGCATCAGATGTGTTTGATGTATCACCCACAGGCCAAAGGCATGTGGAGAGAATAAATGGACTCCTTAAGAGCAAGTTAGCCAATTCGTGTACCATATTGAAGAAAAATTGGGTGCACTGTTTGCCCCTGGTCCTTTTCAGTTTACGCATGCAGCCAAGCAAAGATCACCCTCTGTCACCTCACGAGGTGGTCACTGGCCAGCACATGCATGTGCCCAAATCTCCTGTAAGAATGGCTTTGACGCACATTGGGCTGCAGGGGTGTTAGGAGAGGAATTCAAAGAATATTTGATGACACTAACTTGGGCCATTAAATGTGTCTCCCGTAAGATTACACCTCCCAGGATTGTGGCAACAGAGACACCAGATGCTGAACATTCTACGGTGATAGATACTGAGCATATAACGACCCGACTACTGCTTCCTGGGGACTATAACTATGTTTGCAATTTTGGAATGTAGATGGAACAACCCTTGGTTCCAAGGACAGTACGAGGTGGTGTTTTGTACTCCCTTTGCAGTTAAAGTAAAAGAATTACGCTACTGGGTCCACCTATCTGCCTCTCTGAAATTTGTAGGGCACCTCCAGAGATCACAGTGGTGCATCTGTTATCTTAATACAAGTGGTAACAGTACTTGTACCCTAAGTATCTCACCGGCCTTTCCATGGGCGATACAGCTGTGGGGGCACGTCCAAGTGGCAGGCCAAAGCTCAGTTGCTAGCTCTACATTTTTTTTTCTTTCTGGGAGTGCTTTTTATTTCTCCATCTCTCTTTCCCTCTTTTTGCTTTTCTTTCTTCTGTCTCTCTCTCTTTTCGTTTTTCTCTCTCTTTGTCTCTTTCGCTTTTCTCTCTCTCGATCTCATTTCTCCTTCCTTTGTGTATAGAGTATGTCTTATAGGTTTTTCCCTTTTCGTTGCCTTGTGTGTTCGTGCTTCTATTTCAGGAAAGAAGAAGATGGATGCAGCTAATATACATAGTTTTTTAAGTAGGGACCCGAGGTGTAGACACACGAATGAGAGATTGTGGACATATAGCTATTATTGTGGGTCAGTAATTGCTGGAGGATTGTGTGTGATATTGCTGGTACTACTGGGAGTGTATTGGGAGGGTACTACAGGGGGAGGTCCTATAAAGGGGACACTGGGGGAAATAGGATTGTATACTATCCAAATGGAATGATACATATAAATGTTAATAATACGAGTGGATTTATCAGTACTAGTTTGAGCGCTAATAATAATAATAATGGAAACAAATTGAATGACTCTAATATGCAGGTTACATCAGTGGAGGAATCAGAGAATATGTTGTTTACAACAAGAAGGGGATGGTCTACCACTATGAAATGGTATAATGTTATTTCTGACAGTACTGCTAAAGCAGCCATCCTTGAGAATGTGTATAGAAGAATGAAAAGAGGGGTATGACAAAAGTATGATATGTATCAAGTGCTGGGTTTTGAAGTGATTGAGGATATTCATTACCACGAGTTCACTAATTCATGATAATCTGATATGAGTGGTGTGGGAAGAAATGCTGTGAATGGGAGCTGTTATGTGTGTTCACTCATTTCACATGAGCTAGGGGCTCCCAAGGTGTTAGTACCACAAGTAGTACCAATTATAGAGGCAAAATGCCTTGTTCATCTTGCGCTATGCAGAATAAAAGGAATGTTCCAAGCACACAGTGTGCCACTGCAAATGGTGGGCCCAGATTTTATCAAATTGTGTGGAGATACCTGTAACGCTCACCTGATTCCCGCAGAGGCGCCGGTCTTGACTGGGTGAATACCGTATCTTCAAAGATGATGTGTAACACACGGTTGGCTCTTTGGGCTGGACCTCTGTGCACTGTATGTCTGACTCGAAGAGTAAGATGTCTGCAGATAGAAAATATGGGATTAATGAACTGGGGTTATTGGGTGCCTCTCTCTTCTTCCCTTTCTCTTCTCCTGTAGAACCCCAAAGGTTAACGCTCTCACCTTAGGTAAGTGAACGCCGAGCTCTCCATCTGCCTCGGGACAGGGTGCCGTAACCAGTTTCTTCACTGGATAAAGGTGCAGGCCTCTTGACCTCAGAGGACTGCTGTCCGTCGTTTACTGCACGAACGGTAAATTCTGGGTACTTCAAATGTCTTTAAAAGTCTTTTGTAATGATATCTCTTGTTTTGCAGGGTTCCGGCGATGGCGATGGCGGGCTGAAGAGAGTTGAGGATCGAACCCGCGTGAGGAATAGAAGTGCCTGGAAGCACGTAAGTAAGCGCTTGTTGCCTGCTTCACGATGCGCACTAACTGTCCCTTTATCTTGCAGGTACAAGATCGGAGCTGCTGAAGGGTGCTGGAATACCCACTGGATTCGGCGTGGGAAGGAGTAATGGCACGTGAGTAATAAAGTTGCCCAATGTCTTTAAACGCACCTTCTTTTGTCTTTCAGATGCGGGATGCAGCGCCGAAGGCCTCCGGAGCGTGCGAAGAGTTGGTAAGCTTTTGTCTTTCAGATGCCGGAATGCAGTGCGAAGACCTCCGGAGCATGCGAAGAGTAGGTAAGCCTTTGTCTTTCAGATGCCGGAATGCAGCGCGAGGCGTTGGTGACAGCCGATGAACCAGGTAAGAGAAGCGCTGTCACTGAAGACCGTAGTGCTAACCTGTTCTTTCTTGTCTTTATAGGTGTTGCTGAAGACTGGATTCCAGAATGGTAAGCCTTTTTTCCCTTAGGCCCAGGATCAGATGCAGAAGACACGATGAGCGTTCTGCTGCAGAGGATGCAGAATAACGCAAAGCAAGATTCATCCATCGGGTGTGGTTTAAATAGCCTCCTGTAGTGCTTAAGTGTCTCCTTCCACAGCCTCGCCTAGGTAAGAAAAGAGTTCCTGCTTTCCAGAAGAGTTCCAGTGTTCTGAACCTAGGGAGTGGTTCCTGCCCCACCCAACAGGAAAAGTAGTCCCAAACAGAAGAGGATCAGGGGCTCAACTGGCAGGTAAGTAAGCAGCATGGTCTGCTGCAGGTAAGTCCACCCAAGCATTATGAGCCCGGCGCTTCCAGCGCTGGGACTGGGCATATTTATGAGCCTGGTGCCACTGGTGCCAGGACAGGGTCCAAAAGGTCCCAATTGGGACTGGCTGGCACTCGGAACCTGGGTTATGGGTCTGCTTCCAAGGGAGTTGGGTAAGTCCTGACCTTTTGGAAGCAGAGATCATGACAGCACCCCCCCTCAAGGCCCCTCCCAAACCGGGCTTCTCCGGGGGTTTGGGCTTGTCAGGAAATGTTCGATGAAATCTTTTGATTAGACGAGGAGCGTGGACATATTCTGCAGGTTCCCAGGATCTTTCTTGGGGGCCGTAGCCTTTCCAGTCAATTAGGTAAAATAGTTTAGATTTGGAGATCTTGGAGTCCAGGATGCTTTTGACTTCAAACTCGAGTTCTCCATCAACTAGGATAGGTTTTGGAGATTTAGTTAGTCGGGTTTGAGGTTGCACGGGTTTTAATAGAGAGACGTGGAAGACCGGATGTATCTTCATGTGAGGGGGCAAGTCCAACTTGACCGCTACTGGGTTTACTATGGTAGTGATGGAATAGGGACCAAGGTATCTTGGGTTGAATGTGCGTGGTCCTTTTAGAGGTAGATATTTGGTGGATAACCAGACTTGATCTCCTACTTGATATTGGGGGGCTTCCTTCCGATGTTGATCTGCTCCTTTCTTGTATTGTTCTTTAGCCCTTTGAAGGTGAGAAACGGCTTCCTTAAAGGCTTGGGTGATTGTAGAATGCAGGTGGTCTACTGCTGGTGTTCCAAGATCTTGGAGTGGATCCAACTCCGAGGTTCGAGGGTGACTGCCGTATAAAAGAAAAAACGGGGTCTTCCCAGTTCCTGAGTGGACAGAGTTATTGTAGGCATATTCGGCTATCCAAAGGATATCTTTCCAAGTTTTTTCAGTTTGTTGCAGTATGCAGCGTAAATACTGTTCCAGAGTTTGATTGGTCCTCTCGGTTTGTCCGTCGGTTTGAGGGTGGTGACTGGTCGAAAGTCTCACATCAATTTGAGCCGACTGACAGCAACTTCGCCAAAAATGAGAAATAAATTGACTACCTCGATCCGAAATTAGAACTGAAGGAAAACCGTGCAGTCGGACGATGTTTTCGAGAAATTCTCGGGCCAGAGTTGTTGCTGTTGGTAAGCCTTTGAGTGGAATGAAATGCGCCATCTTGGAGAATAGGTCCACGATTACTAGGATCGTATTGTATCCGGAGCATGGAGGTAGATTGGTGATGAAGTCCATAGAAAGTGTATGCCAAGGGCGAGGTGGGATGTCAATAGGGCGTAAGAGGCCGGCTGGTTTTTCCTTTTGACTCTTGTTTTGGGCGCATACTCCACAGGACATTATAAAGTCTCTGATATCTTTTTTCCAAGACGGCCACCAGAAGTAGCGCTTGATCTTTTCTGAGGTTTTGGCCATACCGGGATGTCCTTCCATTAAAGAATCGTGATAACAAGAGATTACCTTTTTCTGTAAATCTGTGCTGGGCAGGTATAATCGTTCTTGGAAATACAATAAGTTGTCCTTCACTGTAAAGTCCTTTCCCTGCAGATGCCAATTCTGTATGTCTGCTGGAGTTACAAGTTGCCTGGCTTTATCCTTAACTTCCTCTATGGATTGTGTGGTGATTACACCCAGAATTCTTTGTTCGGGAATGATAGGTACAGGTTTAGGGTTGATCAAGTGTTCTTCCACTCCCATCCGAGAAAGGGCATCAGCTTTACCATTTTTTGTACCAGGTCGATAGGTAATTATGAAGTCAAACTCGGCAAAGAATAGTGCCCAACGGAGTTGTCTAGAGGATTGGGCTTTTGCGGTTTTCAAATATTGCAGGTTTCGGTGATCTGTAATCACAGTAACGGTGTGTCGGGCCCCCAGAAGATAATGCCGCCAAGCCTTAAAGGCGGACTTGATAGCCAGAAGTTCCTTATCAGTAATAGTGTAATTGATTTCAGGAGGCGAGAATTTGCGGGACCAAAATGCCACGGGATGCAACTGATTGGTTACTGGGTCCTTTTGTGATAGAACTGCCCCCATGGCAAGGCTCGAAGCATCAGTTTCAACGATGTAGGGGAGTTCTGGGCGAGGTTGTTTTAAGATTGGTGCAGAGATAAATTTAGTCTTCAAATTCTGGAAAGCTTGTTCCGCCTCAGTAGACCATTCAAAACGTTTGTTTTTCTTTAACAAGGCGGTAATGGGCTGGACTATTCGAGAGAATTCGGGGATAAACCTGCGGTAAAAGTTAGCGAAGCCTAACATGCTTTGAACACCTTTTACGGAGGATGGCGATGGCCATTTGAGAATTCCATCGACCTTCTTTGAATCCATACGCACTCCGCTAGGTGATAATATGAATCCCAAGAATTCAACTTCAGTCACGTTGAAAACACATTTTTCCAACTTAGCGAAAAGTTTGTGTTGACGCAATCTCTCGAGGACCATTTTCACGTGTTTCCGATGTTCAGATTCCGATGAAGAATAAACGAGGATGTCGTCAATGTAAACAACAACACACACATCTATGAGCTCTCTGAGGACATCGTTCATAAAATATTGAAAGGCGGCCGGGGCATTGCAAAGTCCGAAGGGCATGACCTGATATTCAAATAGCCCATACTTGGTGCGGAAGGCCGTCTTCCATTCATCGCCCTCTTTTACTCGTACCAAGTGGTAGGCTCCTCTAAGATCCAGCTTTGTATATATGCATGCTTTTCTGACTTGGTCCAGGAGTTCAGGGATCAAAGGTAACGGATATCTATTCTTAACGGTGATCTGGTTCAGGGCATGATAATCTATACAAGTTCCAAGGTCCCCTTCTTTTTTTGGAACGAAGAACAAAGCTGAGGAAGCAGGGGACTTGGAAGGACGAATAAACCCATTCGCTAGGTATTGATCCAGGTATTGTCGGAGGTGAAGATTCTCAGGCTCGGTGAGGGCATACATTCTACTACAAGGAGGAGTAGATCCAGGTATCAGGTCTATTTGGCAGTCATAAGACCTATGAGGAGGTAGAGAGTTAGCCTGATCCTTCCGGAAAACATCTTGGAATTCTAGGTATTCGGGAGGTAACTGGGGAGTCTCCGAAGAAATTGCTGCCAGTGCAACACCAGGTTGAGGGTGACAAGTAGAGACACATTCTGGAAACTGAACCGTTCTTGCTCCCCAATCGATCTGAGGATTGTGCGCTTCTCTAACCAAGGTATTCCTAGAATAATCTGGAACTGAGGGGCCTTGATCACATCGAACACTATCTTCTCATTGTGTCCATCTTGACTTACTAGCGTCACTTCTTGGGTGGTATGCGTTACTGGTCCGGAGGCTATCTCTGTACCATCCACCGTAGTAATGACGTCCTTTACAGCCTTTGGACAAAGAGTCAGATTCATCCTCAACACCATTTCATGATCCACATAATTGCCGATGGCACCGCTGTCGACGTAAGCTTCAATCGCATGTAATCGATCCGGATGATCAGGGCTAATGAGGACCATAGGTATCACGAAATGCGAGGTCACGGAACTGGTTTTAACGCTCGGCAAGAGGACCTCTATTCTTGTCGGGCGAGGTTGTTTCCCTGCTCAGAGTTTGTGACCTTGGTAACTGCAGCTCCTACTGCCTTCTTGGCTGGTTTCACCGGACAGTCTCGAAGAAAGTGCCCCGAGTTTCCGCAATAGAGGCATAATTGCAGCTGTTTTCTCCTTTCCCGCTCCTTTTGTGTTAGTGGTCCTTTCAGGCCCCCTATTTGCATGGGTTCCCCGGAGTCTACCCCTTTGGAAGGAGTTGGTGGTTTTGAAAATACTCGAGCATCAAACTTGGAACGATCGGCCTTCCTGTTCTGCAGTCTGTGATCTATTTGAACGACTAAGTCTATATAGTCCGAACAGTCTTGCGGGGGATTCACTACTTGGGCTAACACATCTTTGAGCTCTCCATGTAGACCTCTATAAAACAGCGTAATCCTTTTGTCCTCAGGCCATTGAGTTTCCACTATCAGTCTGTTGAAAGACGCAATATAAGCCAAAAGGTCTTGATTACCCCGTCGCAATGAAAGAAGCTCATTGTCCAAGGCCTGCCCCTGTGAATGTCTTGCGAACAGTTTTTTCATACTGAGCTGAAAAGCTTGAAGATCATGGAGAACCGGATCATCTTGATTAACTAGAGGGATCGACCAGTCTGCCGCATTGCCACTAAGGTACGAAAGCACGAAAGCTACTTTAGCTTGATCAGTTGGAAAGGCTGCTGGCCGGCATAAGAAATGCAACCGGCACTGATTAATAAATACTGCAAACCTCTTTGGGTCACCAGAAAATCGTTCGGGCGGAGCCAGAGGTACATTCACAGGTAGGTTGATCTGCACTGGGTTCATAGAGGATGTTGAAGGAAGATTTGCCCCTGATGCGGGTAACGGAGTCTGTCCGGCTTGTGACTGTAGCAATTGTCTAGCGAGATCGTCTGTTCGCTCCTTGGAAATAATTAGTTCCCTTCTTAGAGCGTTCGTTTCCTGACGGGCTGCATGCACTTCTGCTCTTAGTTCCCCAAGTAACTGGGCTAGCTGGTCGGTATCCGAGGTTTCCATAGCGCCTGGGTGGGAGTTTTGCGGTAGGCTTTGCGTTCTGTAACGCTCACCTGATTCCCGCAGAGGCGCCGGTCTTGACTGGGTGAATACCGTATCTTCAAAGATGATGTGTAACACACGGTTGGCTCTTTGGGCTGGACCTCTGTGCACTGTATGTCTGACTCGAAGAGTAAGATGTCTGCAGATAGAAAATATGGGATTAATGAACTGGGGTTATTGGGTGCCTCTCTCTTCTTCCCTTTCTCTTCTCCTGTAGAACCCCAAAGGTTAACGCTCTCACCTTAGGTAAGTGAACGCCGAGCTCTCCATCTGCCTCGGGGCAGGGTGCCGTAACCAGTTTCTTCACTGGATAAAGGTGCAGGCCTCTTGACCTCAGAGGACTGCTGTCCGTCGTTTACTGCACGAACGGTAAATTCTGGGTACTTCAAATGTCTTTAAAAGTCTTTTGTAATGATATCTCTTGTTTTGCAGGGTTCCGGCGATGGCGGATGGCGGGCTGAAGAGAGTTGAGGATCGATACCGCATGAGAAATAGAAGCGCCTGGAAGCACGTAAGTAAGCGCTTGTTGCCTGCTTCACGATGCGCACTAACTGTCCCTTTATCTTGCAGGTACAAGTTCGGAGCTGCTGAAGGGTGCTGGAATACCCACTGGATTCGGCGTGGGAAGGAGTAATGGCACGTGAGTAATAAAGTTGCCCAATGTCTTTAAACGCACCTTCTTTTGTCTTTCAGATGCGGGATGCAGCGCCGAAGGCCTCCGGAGCGTGCGAAGAGTTGGTAAGCTTTTGTCTTTCAGATGCCGGAATGCAGTGCGAAGACCTCCGGAGCATGCGAAGAGTAGGTAAGCCTTTGTCTTTCAGATGCCGGAATGCAGCACGAGGCGTTGGTGACAGCCGATGAACCAGGTAAGAGAAGCGCTGTCACTGAAGACCGTAGTGCTAACCTGTTCTTTCTTGTCTTTATAGGTGTTGCTGAAGACTGGATTCCAGAATGGTAAGCCTTTTTTCCCTTAGGCCCAGGATCAGATGCAGAAGACACGATGAGCGTTCTGCTGCAGATGATGCAGAATAACGCAAAGCAAGATTCATCCATCGGGTGTGGTTTAAATAGCCTCCTGTAGTGCTTAGGTGTCTCCTTCCACAGCCTCGCCTAGGTAAGAAAAGAGTTCCTGCTTTCCAGAAGAGTTCCAGTGTTCTGAACCTAGGGAGTGGCTCCTGCCCCACCCAACAGGAAAAGTAGTCCCAAACAGAAGAGGATCAGGGGCTCAACTGGCAGGTAAGTAAGCAGCATGGTCTGCTGCAGGTAAGTCCACCCAAGCATTATGAGCCCGGCGCTTCCAGCGCTGGGACTGGGCATATTTATGAGCCTGGTGCCACTGGCGCCAGGACAGGGTCCAAAAGGTCCCAATTGGGACTGGCTGGCACTCGGAACCTGGGTTATGGGTCTGCTTCCAAGGGAGTTGGGTAAGTCCTGACCTTTTGGAAGCAGAGATCATGACAATACCCTACTCTACCTGATGCCGAAGGGGCGGAAACATGTCAATAACAACTGGCAGGACAATACACTACCTTGCCTGGAAGAGGGACTGGTAACATATATCAAGGAAAGGATAGTATGAGTGGTCACCTATGTGCGCAAATCTGGACAGAGCATATCACAAAGAGGACATAGATTGCAACAATGGAAAAGCTGGTGCGAGTTCACAAGGAAGAAGAATATAGGCTCTGTTTCTGCAGCAAAGGTACAGTGTTTTTCGGCACAAACGAACACTGCAATAAAACGCTTTTGATCACAGACATGAAGAAAGGAATGGTAGCGCGGATGGGTAATGACTGGATCTGTAGCCGACAAGCTTACTTGCACATCCCGGCATCATGGAGAGGCTTATTTGCTGGCCACTTTGCACTCAGTGCTATTGGTAATCCCAGAAGATCACCTGAAGGGGTGAGTACTGCCTGCAGAGGGGCCAATGTGTTTCCACACAGTGGAAAATGAAGATAAGAGCTTGATACCCACACAAAGGCCTTCCGGCTAGGAAAAGGACAATTTCAACAACCGCAGAGGATGAAAAGATCGAATTACATATCTAAAGACTCTTCCACATTGCTTGTTGAAATACAAGAAGAATACAGGGTTTTCCGTTCCGCAGAATCCTTTTTCACCTCTTTACTCTTGCCAGGAGTGCAGGCTGCAACCAATGCCAAATGGTTGCAAATAGTGAGGTGGGAATTTGTGCAGCTCACGAACGACTCAGAGAATGGGTTCAACATGATCAAGGTTGAGTTGTGTGAGTTGAGACTTATGACAGTGCAAAATTGCTACATGTTGGACATGTTAACAGCAATGGAGGGTGTGGTTTGCAAAGAATTTGCCAATTCCTGGTGTACATTCGTGCTTCCAGAGGACACCGAGAACGCCTCATTATCCCAAATCCTTGCAGCTGTCAATGGCCTGGGAGTTCGCATGGAGGAGGAGGGAGGAATTCAGGACAATGATTGCATGGCTATTACATTTAACTGGGCCCCTTTGTGGCTTGGAGCGATCGTGAAGATGTTAATGCCCATCATTGCGTTCATCCTGGTCATTTTCTGCACTTGTCAGCTGGTTCTTTGATGCTCTGCCACTGTGGCACCTGATAGTGCAAGAATGATGGTATCAATTGGGGTTCCAAAAGCACCTCGCGAAACAAAAAATATTGAAGTACAAACTGATGTCCCACAAGGTGGCCGGAAGTATGAAATGTTCCCCATCCTGTATGGAGATGAAGTTGATCCTCAATACCACACTAGCAATTCCCCACCCCCTGATCCAGAAAATTACAGAGGTTTGGGTGGACCTGGCGAGGGATGGGGGATGCATTTATATCACTTGTTCACCTGAAGAATACGCATGTAGGGGTGGAGACTTTGAGAGCAGTGTGTAAGGCTTGGGTGCCAGTAAGGAGAACTCAGCTATATGTGGATGCAGAAACAGGGGAGCGCAGAAGCATTCCAGAATGTGTTACTGTACAAGCAACGAAAGGGGGGAATGTTGGGAAGGGGGCAGCGTCCCCCACAGGCACTTTAAAGTAAGGCAAAATGCATTTGAGGAACTGTAATGAGCCTGGGGCAGAGGGAACAGTGAGAGGGATGACTCCCAGTCCAGTAGGACCCTATGTTCATATAACCAATTATAGTGGCCCGAGGCATGGGCGGCATCACTATTTTGTGTAAATATTAGTAATCCTAGGTAGAAGGGAAGGCCTACGCAGTAAATGCAGAATTGCTTGCACTAGGCTCAAATCCATGAGGAGATAGAAATATCCAGTCATGCCAGAGCTCCCATGTGGACAGTTTGCACCTTCACCCGCCACACCGTCTATCAATTGTTCCAAATAGTGTTGTAAAGATGTGTTTTTTCACCCAAGAGGAATTTGCCCTACAAGGCTGGGATCAGAGACCGGCGGCTGGAGGGCATGTTATCTCACACTGACCAAAGCATTATCTTGCCCAATCCCAGATGGCCATGAGTTATGTCCCATATAACTGACTAAACCCAGAGATACCTGAATGTCATGCCACCAGGTGCCCTTTGACCACCAACCCCAAAATAACAAGTCCTGAAATGTTCAAAGAGGTTGGACACACCCCAAGAGCCATATTCACAGAGCGTCAAATAATGGTGCAATTAAACATGAAAACAGCCTGTGAATCATGCCCACAATCTGTATAGCAGTGCACAAATCAATGACACAGGCATAGCAACATGAATAAATAGTGTACAAGTAGTACACCCAAAAGAACACAGCACAAGCAACAAAGTCCCTGACCACCTTCACATGTACAACAACATACTTTACTGCATGTAGACACCAAACTACCCACATGAGACCACAAGTAGGAAGGCATACTTCAACACTTATGCTAACAAACTCATGGAGGACAGCCCTGGACTCACAATGTATGTTACAGAACAATAAACAGGTTCAGTGGCCAACCCATTCCCCGACAACCACTATGCACACAATACACAGTCACATCGAAGCAGTCATGTTGAATCAGAAAAAAAGTGCACTGCAAGAGAAATGCATATCTTACCTCATCCCACTTGAGCCTGCAGCAGCTGGAGAGTGCAGTACATCAAACTCCCCCTCTGTCGGTCAAACACTTATGATGTTTCCTGTGCACGCATTCAGCAGCAACTTCCACCACAATTCCTGCATCTATCATTCCACGAAAAATGATTCTGCAGAGAAATACAAATCAATGTGAGAACAGGCAACACATCCATTTACCCAAGCATACAGAAACATGTAGTCACATCCACCCACCTCACACCAATGCAACGTGAACAACCCACACAGTGACACCACACCCTACCCACCCACAACACCTAGACTACCCCCCCGAGAGTATCATGCAGTGAAGGACAATGTTACACATATACATTATCATGCTGATGGTACCTTCCCAACACACCATCTGGCCACAGTCAGCATGGCACTGAGAGAACCCTCAAAAGAGAGCACCGAGAAGATGTAAACCCAGGAGCACCATTGTAGTATTCCCAATGCCATGATATGGCATCCACTCATCAACGTGGCAGTAGGACAGTGCAGTAAACACTGGCAGGGGAGCAGATGATGCTAAACTCAAGAAGAGGTGAACCACAAATCTCACCGTTTGCACAGAAGACAAGATCTTACAGAAGGCAGCCCTTCAGACTGGAAGGCAGGGCATTGAGGCAACGGACATGAGAAATCAATGAGAAACAGAGGTCAGAGACAAAGACCCACAAATGGGAGCAGGCAACAGGGAAGTGGAAGGGAAGGCAGACTCCACCGGGACGGAGGTTTATAGTAGAAAATGTGCTGTGAACTGAAGGGAGCAATTAGATGCACTCAGCATCTGTAAACAGTTGCCTGGAAATGTGATTGTGTATTGTGCATGGTACATGTTCACCATGGCACAGCACCACCAGAAGGGGAAGAAGGGCTAAGACTGGACTGCCTGCGTGGGTGGACATGACTATCAAAAATAATTTCCTGGGATGCCATGAGGCTGGCAAGCCCAATGTAAAAAGTGCAAGGGACCCCCCCCCTCCCACCACAACCATCACCATGTGTCACAGCACACAAAATATATGCTTCTGCCACCCTTATGACAACTCAACAGCAAAGGCCCTAGAGTGACAGCCCCCCTCTCAACTAGGAGCCCACAACAATGCCACCCTGATTGTCTTCAGAAAAGAGCATGCATAGAAACACCAGCCTACTATCACCATGTGTCACATGTACCCACAAAGCTGGTCCCGTTCTCCTCAGTCCAAGCAAAAGAAAAGCGACCCCACACAGTGACAGACTCCCTGCCACAAACAATAACACAAGTGACACCCTGAGTGCCCTTCACTTACCTGCACAGGGTAGCCACCTGGCTTTCATGCACTGTATCATACCTGGAAAGACATTTTCAAATCGCTAAGACATGCATTGCAACAACATAAAGATACTGGACATCCATGACAACTCATGCAGAGAACTAGAAAATAGACATGGACCACACAGTGTCGAAGGATGACAGACTGTAAGAGGGAGACAGGACACAGAATGATGATTGCTTAGCAGTGGAGCTCAGCGCAGGGGAGAGAGAGAGGGACAGGTGAAAAGCACTGCAAGGAGGAGACTGGCAGGAGCAGAGATGAGGATGGATATGCCTGACACCACAGTGGGTGAGGGCAGAGAGAATGTGTCCATGTGAGGGAGACAGAGACATGAACATCTTTGCAAGAAGCAGCCTGGTCAAAATCCTGGAAGGAATAGAGATGGAAAAGTACATGTAGCGGTACATGAATTGGGTGATGGAGAAGGGCAAACCGGCAAATATGTGCACATGGGGAGGGTCAATCATCAGCTGTAAATCAGACAAACCACCGGCAACACCCACCATGGCAGGAAAATTGCAAAAAGAGCCATGTACGCTACATGCCTGCAAAGAAGTGCCTACAACCACATACCCCAACCCTACACCAAGCAACATTCACAGCAAATGGATGTCAGGACAACATGTAGCTGTTTACTGACCCCCCAACAGACCACACAATGTGAGGGACACTGTCATAGTAAGTGAGCATGGATCCCAGGGTGCAACCACAACGCACACAGGGAGAATAGATGAAGAAAATCTGTGGGGAATGGACGATGTTACACATGCATGGGCACACAATGTGCACACACAATGGGCACTCACTGACAGTGCTTTATGAGATGAACAAGGAATTCAGACCAAGAAACATGCAACACACCCCATTGTAGATAACCAACTGAAACAAGCACTGTACAAATAGTGACCTCATTGGGTAACACAGAAGCAGTCAGTCAGGGGTACACATGCACATATCTGGCAAACCCTACATGCAGCAATTTTAACAAATCTGGCCTGTCGAGTCAATGTACATTAATGGTCAACAATGTTCCACCAGAGGCTATGTCATGAAGCTGTGCTGCGGAGGATGAGCATATCTGACACTCAACATGTTTCATCCATGTGGAACAGTGGCAGGGCACGTGATGTATTTGGACAAGGGAGTGGGTGGGGAAGTGGCACAGGTCAAAGAGTAGTGAGCACAGGGAGTGCATCTGCAGTGCCCGTTAGGATGCATGTCACCAGGGGGAGGACAAGGGTGTCAGTAATGTGACAACATATTGGTCAGTGCGGCAAGTGTTGGAGAACCAAAATACACAGAGTGCATATGCACAAGGAATGCATACCCACAATTAGTAGAAAAATCTAGAATTAATGAAATCTTGCCAATGGCAAAAGTGTGACAAGTGCTGCCGAATACTTCCATGCATTGCGTCAATTGTGTGAGTGCCTCCAACAAAAAAAAACAATGCACCTTGGTCGAAGTCTAACTGCACATACACACACTCGCATGGGGACAGACACACACCTGGACAGACATTCACCATGACTCAAGGTTTCCCCAACCTAGTAAAAATGTGTCATGCATGCAAAGACCATGGCAACCAATAATACTGACACAACCTGCTCACATGCAGACAGAGCTGGCATGATGTGATTCCCTCATTATCTCCACTGGAAACTGAACCTCCAAGTACGTGAAGGGGGGCCAGTGCCTGGAAAAGACTATGGGGACTAGGGACGTGAAAGCATGCAGGGTGGACCTACCATGGAGTGTTGTCACAGGGTGACTCTGGATCACTGTAACAATATGTAACATTGCCTTTAAACAGCGATAGTTCTCAATCATACATATAGCACATTTGTGTCAAGACATACCCATTGTTACGTGCACATTCCATCCTCTCGACCTCAAGGCAGCCATGTCAGTTCACAACACTGCGTATGGCTGCATGTCCAAAACTGCATTCATCATGCAATTGAGCGGTAAACTACACATCTCAATGGAAAAATAAAATGGAATAAACAAAGAACTCCATCTTGGAAAGGGCAAAACAAAAACACTTGCTACTATCCGGGCGAGGGGGATTGAAAAACAAAATAAAAGTGTCCATGCTGAATCAAGGGACCAATAACAAACATGAAAAGACCACACCAGTCATGTACAACAATAAAAAAAAGTCCATCCTGGACTAGGGGGTGGGGGCATAGTCCACCGTGCAGGGGGGAGTGTGCATGTCAATATCCACATGAGTGGAAATATCAAAAGAAAAAAAAGAAAAAACCATCCATGGGCTCATGAATCTCATGGCAACGATGGAGCAGGAAGCTGGTCTGTGCTGGCAGCACCATCCTGTGGTTGATCTGCAGATGGCTGTGATGTTGGAGCCCTACCACACAGTATGGAGGCCTGATTTTCACTGGCCATGGCCAGCCATGACACGGTTGAATGCACCAGCACAGTAAGGGCATTGAGATCTCCATGTATGTCCTCATGGATGGCTGCAGAGTCGGTATGCACACTCATCCGTGATGCATTGAGTTGCTCGGAAAGTGTCTGTCTGAAGGCATCCACCTCCCGATGGATCAGTGTCCTTGTGGCTTCAAGTTAGTCATAGATTGCAGTCCTCATGGCCTGTATCTCAAGCCTCAGGGTCTCTCACTGTGTCTGAGCATCTGCATGCAGGGACCCCTGTAGACACCTCAGATCAGCCCATCTGCCCTTGATGTTGGCCTCCATGTGCAGACTGTGGGAGTGACATGAGGACCACATGACCTGCAGCTGTTGCTCTACCCGGGCTGCTGCTGTGGTCATGGTCTTGACATCTTATCCATGCCCTCTGAAATTGTGTCCAATATGTTGCTGTGTCGGATGGTGGCACATAACATCTGCTGCTCCCACTCTGTCTCCCCAGCCTGCACATGTTCACCATGTGTGCGGGGCACACGGCAGCCTGATGCAAGGGACCATGGCTGTTGCTGTGATGGCCCTGTAGTTGGCTGCAGGTCTGCAACCCTCACTTGGACATCAGCCCCAGGACCTGATGCCGATTCCTGGGATGGTGGCCTTGCAGCCGTAAACCACCGTAGATGGGGGCCATCACTGACTGGACTTGTGAAGCCAGCCGCACAGCCGCAGACTCATGGGCCCCATCTGATCCATCCATTGTGGCTCTCACCCTCGTCCTCTTTGAGGCATAAACATCCGGTTCATCATCAAAGCCAGCTGAGTCTGAAGAGTCTGCTGCATGAATGAGGATGGTCTGGACCACAAGCGGGTTTTCATGTTGGACAACACCATAACCTCCACTGATGGTCTGACGCACCACTGACTCTTCTTCCTCCCCCTCCTCCTCTGCATCTGGTGCATCCTCACGTGCACATGGCGAGAGAAAGACATATTGGTCCGTGTGCAAAGACACACAAATGTACATTTGCATCAAAGTGCACTCCCACAACAAATGGCAGTAAACGCAGGCATCACACATTGTGTATTCAGAAACTTTGAGCTGCAATTAATGTATGCATAGCATTTGCTGACCAGTGTTCCCCAAACCCCTCTCCTGGTCATGTCCATGCCATCAGTGGAGATGTTTACATGCAAAAGTGGGCCATACAAATATTATGTCATCACACATACCAGGGAATAGAAAAACAGGTGTGAGATTGTAATGCTGAAGGACATCACATGACACCAGTCATCCACCCACATCCACAGACACCACAACGGTCAACATGTGACATGCAAATCAGGAATGAGACAGGGAATTCGACACATTGAGGTCAATGATAAAGTTGAGGGGGATTGAAAAGGCCTCTGAGTAGGTGCAGCTGAAAGTGGGCCTTCTAGGCAAGGGCTGTGCAGTGAAGGGATAAGGAGAGCGGAATCACAGATGACAACAAGGTAAATTGACCCACAAGAGGGAAAGGCGGTGGGCCCATGGTGTGGGACCAGAGTGTGGGAGGGAAAGAGGGAGCAGGGGTCACAATGAGTAGGCACATTGAGGCAGAGACTGGTACCACTACACCATGCCTGTTCTGCAGCCATTGTTCTCCACATAGTGGATGGTGTAACCCCTTACTACACCAATTAGTACAAGCAACTACATCATGTCTGCAACTCAGGGATGTGGTTTGTAGGCACTCATGCTCTTTCAATCAGGGTACACCACAAGGCATAGTGATAGACTGCTCGATATGCATCATGACAAGGCATCACATAGGAGCAAGTGAGAAATGCAACATGCAACTCAGCAAAGCATGATGTGATTGTTCTACATTGATCGTATGCACCTGTCTAGCAGTGCAGAGTGACACCTAACATGAAGGTAGAACACAACATGCAGGTGTATCATGGTGAACATGTACCAGGGGAGTACCCTGTGGGTGATGTGTAATCTGACACAGACAAGTGCCACATATGCCCGCCACATTGTGTACTCCCAGTATGATGTCCATGTGAGATGAGTCGTTATGTCAGAAGACGTGCATTACTCTGATATTAAAATAGCCGTCTATCCAGTTTGCTATGGTGGCCATTGCAGATCTCTGTCGTGTGCATGGATGCTGGCGGAAATCACCTTGGACTCATCACATGCAGAAGTGAAAGGTACGGAAATTTCAGTGGGTCTCCAGTTCATGTTGCGCTTTGCAGAGGCAGATAAGACTGTGGTCCCAACTGCACAAAAGTGCAATCAGGTGGGCGTAATTTTAGAGGTGGACAAGGATGTTTGCCCTCTCACCCCCAACTTGTGTGGCACACCATTTTGTCCCACTCATTTGGCAGGGGCCCCTTTCCTTTAGACGTCATGTCCCCCAAACATTTTCAGCAAAGTTACTTGACTGTCTGGCTCTTTCAGAAAGACTCGATTCCTTCATATCTATGGGGCTGTGAACACATGCAGGGAACATGGTAGCATGCATTACATCAAGCTAAATCACACACGCACACTGTTGTGAATGCTCGTTTGCAGTGCACTCATGCAAAGTTAATGTCCTAATTATGCATATAACTGGAAACTATGCAAATGTTGAAATCCACGTGGTTAGATGATTTGTAGGAAGCAGGAAACATGGGCAGCTACAAGGGTACAAAAGTAAAAAGAAGGGAGGGGCAGTGGGCGGTTGTTAGCCTTGATGAGGATAACTTTGGCACGATAAGGTGAAGTACATATGATGAACTCTGCAGTCATAACATCCCATTTTGTGCTGGAATGCTTTTCTCTCTATGCGGGTCCTAATAGTTCAACTGTTAAACTTGTGCGCACTATGCACCGCCCTACACTCAGCATTGTCTGTATTATGCCTCTTACCAAATCTATCAAATACATTGCTATACAATTAAACAAAACCATTTCCCAAGAATTCGAGTAAAAAAGAACAGCAAAGTGGTTTGCATCTGATTGGCTAAGGGGTAGACAGCGTCCAGAGTTTAATAAGCAACATCCTTACATGCATTTCTCAAAAACAGGAACACGAGTATATTGGACGTTTGGGAAAGTAGAAGTTTATTTGCTGTGCAATTTATAATAGAAGTAACGAGGGTAAGACTTTGCTGGAATGAATACTGTCGAAATAACCATTTAACAGGCGACAGAAAATCATTGTGCTACTAAAAGACGGAAAGAGTCTTATGAAGCGGCCATGAAACTATGTGTCATCTCGTTGGTTTGATAATGGTGAGAATATTTTCAAACAATAAAAGGTGACATGCCAGCCACAAAACAACTATTAGGCGACCCTGGAAGTACGTTCTGTGAAGCAAGGCCGAGGCTGAAACCATGTGTCATCTTCTTTAGCGAAAAGAGGCGGCTTGCCGAGGTCTGGTGGAGGTAAAGACCGTCCTGATGGTAACATAAAACAGCATGCATTTGCACGGAAACTTGCAAACGGGAGACGTAGCCACTAGTGCGTTGCGACGATTGAAGATAAGAAGAAGGTTCACGGGTGGTCCGACGCATGGACACCACATCAGAGGCAGCGCATGATAGAAAGGGATCGCATGTCTTGCATGTCGGCTGTAGAGACACGTGCCTGGTCTGTTTAATTGAGGGGCACATTTTGGCTTCGAAATTGCATATTGCAGTGTGCAATATTTCAGGCATCAACAGTGATAACGCATCACTGCTAATGATATCATATGATATGGCATTTATAAACAAGTTTTTCAAGGCGCAACGAGACAAGGGAGGGGGAACAGAGGGAAGACAAAGACAAGGATCTTACTAGGCCAGGTGACATTGAGATCACACAAGTGCATGGGAGGGGAGAAGGGGAAGGGGGGCACCAATACGGGGGAGGAAGGGGGAAGTGAAATGCATAGGATCACTAGTAAACATGTAAATACAATAAATAAAACAATAGGTAAAAGTGCAGCCAGCTAGTGGCCAGTGCCGGGGTAAGTGCAGACACCAAGTGTCAAGAGCTTATAGGGGACTTTGGGGATACAGAAACAGCCCTCAAGTGCAGGGGTTGCCCAGGAGGCAGTGCAGGAGTGCAACTGGTAGGGCAGTGGTCCTGGGCCTGAGATCAGAGGCAAGCCAGGTGACCAGTGCAGTTTCAGTCAGGAGTTCAGCAGGGGAGAGGAGGAGAGAAAGCAGAAACAAAGAGGAAGCTCTTGAGGTGCTTCCGGAACATGAGATGGTTCTCCTCATATTTCAGGGAGGCAAAGAGGCTATTCCAGAATGAGGCCCCCGCCGAAGATAGAGACCACCCACCAACTTGTTGCTTGGGGAAGCGACTGTCCCTAAGGGAGTTGGAGGCAGATGAACGAAGAGCTCAAGAAGGAAGATATGTCTTGTGGACAATGCAGAGGGTTTTGAACTTAAGCCTTGCAGCCACTGGGAGCCAGTGCAGAGATTTCCGTCCTGGAGAGATTCGATCCCTGGGCTTGAGGCCAAGGACAAGTCTTGCAGTCCTGTTCTGGATGAGTTGCAGATGGCGGAGAGTAGAAACAGGCAGATTTAGAAAGAGGCTGTTTCAGTAGTCCAGCCTAGTGAGAACCAGAGCTCTGGAGGCAGTGAGCTTCTGGAGGAAGGAGAGGAAAGGAAGAATACGTCTGAGGAAGTGCAGCTGGTAGTGTGACTTCTTAGAGAAGTCAGAGATTTGAGGAGAGAAGGAGAGTGTGGAGTTGAAGATGACCCAGAGGTTTTTAGCCTCACAGGTGGGAGAAGGAAGAGGGCCAAGGGAGGTCAGCCAGAGAGCGACAGGAAAAGAGGGAGCAGGTGTTCCGAAGAGGAGAATCTCTGTTTTACTGGCAATAAGGCAGAGATCACTAGCGGTGCACCAATCCTGGAAAGCGGACAGGCAGAGAGGAGAGAAGGAGATGAGGTGGCAGAATGGAGCCTGAAAATGAGCAGAGTGTCATCCGTATAGCACTGAAAGTTGGGGCAGAGAGCGGCAATGTTGTGGGCAAGGAGTGCCAGGTATTGGTTGAACAACCAGGGAGAAAGTTTAGACCCCTGGGGAACACCACAGGTAGAGATAGAGATAGGGGAGAGGAAGGACCCAGGTTGGACCTGGGAGGGTCGATCAGAGAAGAAAGAGGTTTGCCAAACCAGGTCCTGATCGGTGATACCCAGGATATCACAGAGACGCTTGAGCAGGATGGCATAGTTGACTGTGTCAAAGGCAGATGAGAGATCAAGTAAGATGAGGACACAGGGAGTATTGGAATCAAGATTGGAGAGCGGGTCTTCATGGATGTTGAGGAGAGCAGTTTCCATGCTTCTGGTAGCTCTGAAGCCAGACTGATGGTCCTGGAGACAACCGACCGAATCAGTGTGAAGATTAAGCTGGGAGATGGCTAGCTTTTCCAGGAGTTTTCACAGGAAAGGAGTGATGGAGATTGAGTGGTAGTTAGCCGGGCAGGAGGGGTCGGCTAAGGGTTTGTTAAGAAGAAGGTGTGTAAGGGAGTGCTTCAGGGGGGAAGGGAACACTCCAGTGGCTAAGGAGTGAATGTAGAAGTCAGCTAAAGCAGGAGCAAGTGTGTCAATGTGGTCCTTGATGGATTTAGTTGAACAGAGGAGAACTTGTTTTGACTGTCATAAATCAGATTTTTCTAGAAACCTCGTCTGGGGAGAACAGGGGAAAGGCAGAGAAGGAGGGTGGAGAGGTGGCCACAGAAGGGCCAGAGGAAGAGCGGTAAGTAAAGGGAGGTGGAGGAGAAGAAGAGTGAGAGGACAGGATGTCCTGAGTTTTTTAGATGAAATGAAAAGCCAGGGCCGTGCAGAGAGCCTTGGAGGGGACAGGAGAGGTAGAGACTGCAGCAGGATTGGCCAGCTCCTTGCAGATTCTACAGAGTTTGGCAGAGTTGTTGGATGCCGCAGAGACACGGGCTTGGATGAGGGCTTTCTTCCTGGAGCAGACAAAGAGCCGGCATTGCCTTCGGAGCAGGCGGCAGGCCAGTTTGTCAGTGGATGTACAGGAAGCATGCCATTTCCTCTCTGCCACCCTGCACTTGTGTTTAAGGGTGACGAAGTCTTATTCGCACCAGGAGTTGCACTTGGCTTTGGGCTTCAAGCAGATCCTCATAACAGGGGCAAGAACATCAAGAGTATCAGATATAGCAGAGTGGTGCATAGAAAAGGCTGTGTCAGGGTGGGAGTTAGCCAAATCTACCCCATGTCAACAACCTGGCTTTTTGTGACACATACCCACTCTGCTTCACATGCAATTCTGAACATGACAAAAACAAACACTGCCCGAATACCCCCATGCACAAAACAGTCACAGGCTTAGATCCATGCTACACCCCGATACAAATCAGGATCTACAATATCATGTTGAGGGATGTAGGATTCGAGAAGGAGGGATTTCCAGTGCAGCATAAGAGAAGGGTGCACCCCAATAGTAAACTTAGAAAATGTGATGTATTGCATTGTTGTGCTGCATGATGTGGAAAACATCTGTTAAGTTCATAGCGTCCTTCTCACATCAGGAGGAAGATGAGGACAGTCACATACAGGATGTGCTGCCAGAGTTGATGGATGTCATAGATGGCAATGACTGGAGACCACATTACGTAGCATTTCTTCATGTGATAATGGACAAATCATCAGTTCCATGTTATTATTCCAGACTGCACCTCCTGTTCATTCTCAACAACTCTTCCTTTTCACCTCCATAAAACCGTCATTCCTCAGTGATTATAGCTACCACCACACTAACCCCAGAGTTTCATAGAGTTCTGCCCATACCAAAGCACCAAACCACCTCTCTAACTGAAATGTTCTGCTCTTTCGTGCCTTGTTGTCCAGGGCACCCCACTTATATTTGAGAGCGGTTGAACTCAATAGTGTGGCTGAAGTACCGAGAGAAACCTTTTTTTTAATTGCAATATGGTTTACAATGTGAAACCTTTCACACAAACAAGTAGTTGTCAACAAACTTCAATATAAATCAAACTCAGTAAAATAATTTATCCTTTCATAATGAAATACACAGAGTAAGGGCGCTGAGCCAATCGGGTGCTGGTACAGCGGGTGAGAATACAGAAAACTCGCCCACTGTTCCAGCCACCCGAGGCCGTTCCCCGGGTGGTGCTTTTTTTCTTCTTTTTTTCAATGAGGGGAGACAACAGGGAGCCTTTCGCTGTTGCCTCCATGCCCTCTCAACTTACCTGCGGGACCGGAGCATTGCGCTCCTGTCCTGGAGCTTCCTCTGTCTACCCGCCGTCATACACATGGAAAATGGACCTAGTCCCTTTTCCATATGGTGGCGGACACCTTTTTAAAAAAAAATCATCTGGAGATCCGCTGCGCCAGCAGTGCTGTGAAAGCGATTCTCACTCTGGAAGAACCCTGGGGTGCGAATGGCGTTCATGCCCTGCCAGGATGCAGGACATGGCCTTTAACGGCCCACAGCTCGAGCTGAGACCCTCGCTTCTCTCCGGCCTGCCTTAGCTTGGGCTGGCGGGCCTTTAAAGGCCATGTCCCCACTCCTATAGGGCATGAAAGCCTCATTTATCCAAAATAAAGTCAAACATCACTTTACGGCTGCAAAAAAACAAACGAATTTCAGATGACTACAATCGACCATAAAACAGCCTACATCACCCTAATGCTAAAAATCAAATGTATAAAGTGTTTATGCATATACCTCAAAATTCATAGCTCCAGTTAGATTTGTACATGAAGCATAGCAAAACCCTATTTCAGAAACCAGCATCAAGCTAATGTAAGGGCAATACTATAGCCCTCCATCAAACGGCTCCATGGTGTTTCTTCAGCATGCTCCGAGAGAGCATAGACATAGGAGCTCATGTGCAGTTTCCTTAAAGTACCTGTGCAAACACAATATATTAATAAGTGTTTTCGATTTTCTTTCTCCTCTCTCTCTCTTCTGACAAAGACTGATAAAAACCAATTCTAGGACCTTGACACTCCAAAGTTGGCAAAAGGTTCAATTTCAACCTGAAATATAAAGTTTTCACTTAATGCAAGGAAAAAGATAAATGCATTTTAACAAATTAGATTTTTTTCCTGACAAAAGTGCCCGATTATTTTATAGTCTCCCTCTAATCTTTTTCTCTTACACGGGTTTCCTATCAGTTCCTCTGAGTCAGAGTCAATTTTATACAAAGGTTGAGGCATCGTATTTTTGAACTTATTAATGTAGTGAACAGACCGAGACAACATTATCAGATTCATGTCAATATAGAGTGAGTTCTTAGGGGGGCCAATTAACTTTGCATAAATACACAATTGTTTCCACAATACAACTGATTCTAAGGGTGCAAGCCCCATTTCACACGCTGAGAAACGCCAGAGATAACCCTATGGTCTTTCTCCGCAGTATACATTGTACCATATTCAAATAGTCACCGAAAGCCAGCAAAAGTATATCCAGCCCATATGTTAATGCGGGCACAATTTTGGAGCTGTAAAAACATAGGATCGGAAGCAGAGAGTATTTACCCACCTTGTATACATTCTCCTCAATTGGGACCACAAAGATTGTGTCTTTGTTCTTAATCTATCTTTATGTCAGAGACCGACACGTTATTGCATAAGTTGTATCCCAAATAAAATAAAGATACTTTTTCCGATCAATCATCCCCCACTGACCAAAACATAGCTTTTGGCTTTCTCATTTTTGTGTAAATCACAATTTGATTTTGAACCATTTACTAACAAGTTGTTCTTGATGGCATAAATTAAAAACAAGGCCTGCTTTCTATGAAGGCCAATCTGGGTTTGTTCGAAAAACAAAAAGTCATCCATGAATGCCAACCAATTCAGTTTGGTTGAACCCAATTTCATTGGGTAAGTAACCGCGGATGACCATAAGTTGTCGATGTCTGATATATAACAATTAAAAAGCATTAGTACTAAGATACAACCTTATCTCGAACCTGTATATGTATCTGTTAGGTAAGATGTTCATAATTGTGATACATCTTCCTGACCTGTGACAACACCAGAACTTTTTGCTTGGACTTGATAATTAGTTTTCCTTGTCCCTAGGTTAGTGGAAATATTTGTCGCCTCTCACCCAGTCTTTTACCTGTTTTTTGGGTGACCTTTTGTATGTCTCTCCATAGTGCGTGGTTGGATTTATAGTTCCCTAAAATATTTGTGCTTAGGGTGGTTTGGCCCTGTGGGCTTCCCTTTTTAATTTCTCTTATTACCTCTTAGGAGAACTACTGTTCCCAAGAGGTCAAGTGCGATTCCCATCCCTGTTACATTTAATATAGTGAGTCAGCACAGCCCACCTTATGTGGAGTGCTGTGGAGATATACTATATCCCATTTCTCACTTACCTGGTAACATTTATGTTACAATTGCAAGTTAACTTGAATGGCTGGTAGCAGTGAAACTACGTCAATCACTATTAGTAATTATTACTTGCAGGCTGACAAATCAGCCGTGGTACTGCACAGGAGGGTCACCATGCTGCTAGAATGGTGGGCTCCTTTTTTCACCATTTCTTGTCTGCTTGTTATTTCTGAGGTCTTCTCCTGCCCTCCTAGGTGGCAAAGATCTTGGTTGAAGTTTTGTCTTCGGCGTAAAGTCGAGGCTCCAGAGTGTCTGAGTAGGCAGGAAGCAAGGGAGGAGTTCAAAACTCTGCAGCCCTTTATCTTTCAACTTGCCTGAAAAGAATCAGTTCTTGCAGGGCAGCTGGATGCCTTGATTGAACACCCAAACCACTCCTTTCTTAAACTGCATGGAGAGATTGCAGAAGTTATGCTGCAGTTCCTGATAAATACTCCAATCCTGAAAGCTGCTGAGAAATTGACCACTGGAGCCAAATCCGAAGATGAGATGAATAAACAATTGCTGTAACAATTTCCAGTGAACAGAGAGCCCTCTCTCCCTACAAAGATAGATAAGCCTGACTGATCTTTCCATGCTACCAAACATTCCCGGGGGGTACAGCATTAAACTAAGAGTAGAGTTTTTGTACTGCATCATTTATGGTTTTTATGAATTCTTGGGAGTACTTTAGAAAAACTAACACTGTCAATTGGTCTGGTCATTACACCCTCCTTAGCAAGCCTTATCTTCACCAAAGTGTTACAGTGTAAGAGAGATAAGATTTTAACCAACGCAGCCAGAATATCCCAAGATAACACATTTCTCCCATAATTTGGCTCTACTAACACAATCAAAGGCATAAAACATGTCCATAGAGGCAATATCAGTTGTTCCAATCGCCCCTCTTTTCACTTCAGATAGAATATGAGACACAGTTGTCCCATTTAAGGTCGTACCCAGAGACTGTCTGAAACTCACCTGGAAACGAGATAGAATACCGAAATGATCCACCCATTTCTTCAATTCTCTCAGAAGCAAAGCTGCAAATATCTAGCTTGATGCTACGAGAATGGTGACAGGCTTATAATTCTTAGGATTAGATTGGTCGCCCATTTTATATAAGGGTATAAGTATAGATGTTTTCCTGGTAAGGAGAAATAATTGCATTGCCAAAATTTCCCTAAACAAATTATTCAAACTACCCGACCACCGCTCGGGATCATTCTTAATAGTGCAAGGTGCTAGACAATCTGGGCATGGAGCCCTAGAAGATTTAATTTAGGTAATGACTGAATGCACAGCTTCCTGGGTCCAGTGGCTCTGCAAAAATTCCAGATAGGATGTACTAGGGAAGGATATTGTAGGCTTGTTTGCAAGACTGGCATACAACACAAGTCCTTCCCAGCATAATTGCCCATTGTCAAGTTGGTCAAAGCCCAAAACTGAGAGGTGTTTGCACTTTTAAGAGCTTCAAAATATGTTAGTTATCATTTATATAAAGTTGATATTTTAAGCTTTTGATGTAATTTCTATATCTTTGCAAGATCTTTTGTGCACATGTCCCTGCTTCTCTAAGTCAAGGTCAGTTCAACATACAATTTCA
Organism: Ambystoma mexicanum; assembly: GCF_040938575.1. Taxonomy (NCBI): domain Eukaryota; kingdom Metazoa; phylum Chordata; class Amphibia; order Caudata; family Ambystomatidae; genus Ambystoma; species Ambystoma mexicanum. Next base: position 359,960,947 of record NC_090928.1, read on the forward strand.
TTCAACTCTGCCCTCTTCAGACTTTTGGCTACTGCAATTCTAGCATCATAGGTGTGTTTTGGCCTTTTTGGGATATCAACCTTTCCTTTCCCAGTCAATCTACTCAAACAATTGTAAATTGTCTCATTAAAATGTTCTACAGAGTAGATGTCATGGGTATTTTCAGGTTGGCAATAGCACAATGTATGTTTAAGTGCAGCAGTAAATTTACTGCAGAGGGTAATGTTCCAGCTCACAGACAGCCCCCCCCCCCATCGAGTTCCATCATAGAAAACATGGGATTGATCCCATGCAGTTGTCTAACAATGCCTTTGTTAAATGAAAGAGTTGAATGGCCACTAACGTCCATATCATCTATCTGTAAGGATCAACACAAGTGTAATAGATTCAGAGATACCTAAACATGGGCAATCCACGAGGAAATCATACCTCTTCTCCATGTAGCGATTTTGATTTATTTTATTTATTGGACATTTGTATGCGCCTATACACAGGTGTTTTCCAGCACCACAAGGTAAGATGGTAGGATATGGGAATCAAACAAGTAGAACAGAAACGGTTATATTGGCATTGAGAAAATCCTACCGTGCAAGTGCATGGAAAGGTGGTAAGTGCAAGGGGCAGGGGTGAGAGAGGGAGAAGTACAGGAGTGGGGTACCCCCAAGGGTGAGGGCCGGCAAGTGCTAGGCGGGCCAATGCTGCAAGTGCCAGAGGAAGAAGGGGGAGGGGAGGATGAGTGCAGTGGAATGGCAGGGCCAAGTTGGGCTGGTCCGGGAAAGGAAACCAGAGGGCAAGTGCTGGAAAAGGATGCAGGGGGCACTGGTAGGGGGTGGTATGGCCCCTGTTTGACTCTAAAGGGACCAGGCCCCAGTCGCAGCGGCAGATGGAGAGTTAGCACAGAAGGGGGAGAGGGAAGGAAGAGGAGAAAAGGAAAGTCTTGAGAAGTTTCCGGATCTTAAGAAGATCTGGCTCAAGTCTGATGGGGGGAGTCTGTTCAAGAGGGTGGAGCCAGCCGAGGAAAGGGATCTACCTCCCATGCTCTGCTTGGAGAAACGTTTGACCTGCAGAGAGTTGGAGCCAGAAGACGAAAGGACTCTGGCCAGGAGGTATTTAGGAAGGGAAAGATGGATGTTAAGATGTCCCAGGCCCCAAATTGCCTTGATTGCTGATAAACAAGCCTTTGGGTGCAAGAGGTGAAAACTCCATGTACCCATGGATGTATTCCAAAGTACCTCTCAGTCAGATGATACCTGTGAAACCATTTTTGTACACACAAAATATTCAGAGTTAGATTTCATTTCTATAGCACATAATGAATTAAAATCCACACCAATGAAAATATTGTTAGCAAATCCCTTAGCCAACCATTCCCCCATGATATAATTCAAGGCAGATTTTACGACACAGCATTGATAATTCACAGGGTTCCAGTACATTTTGATGGCTAGCAGTTGTTTTGGAGGATTCTCAAAGATAAAGCCCACTGCCAAAAGACCATCAATGGGTGTATGGATTTCAAAAACATTGATTTAGAATTCAAATGTATAGCAATATACAAACACCCAAAATGATGAACCATTACGCCTTGTGTTGACGATTTAGAATGACTTCTTTATCCCTCGATTTGGAGCGTGTCATCTAACATAGTTTCCTGTAGTAACACAATGTCCTTGCCCACAAACAGTGAATAGCCTCTGGTCACTTTCACAATGTTTTTGTACCCACAAGTGTTCTATATCAAAATATCAACATTCTGAGGGTTAAAATTCGCTAAAAGTCCCATTAGTTATAGCATTTGTATTGATATTAGCTGCAAGCCAAGAGCAGTCATTTTGTGCGCACAAGGGTTTGTCTGTCGACTAGGTAATGGAGACCACTCTGGAGGCCGTGGAAAAGTCTTGTTTTATTAGTAGTGGGGGCAGGGTCACTGAAGAACCTGAATCTTTAGACAGAATATCAGAGATGAAAGGCTGCATGTGACCTGGAGCCATAAAGATTATTGAGTCAAATCCCATTGTCCTGAAAGTATCTCTCTGATCCTACACCAACCAAGACACAATGTGAGAGTAAATGTGTGCAACTGATTTTTCTACACCTAAATTAGGGATCTCTACCAACTCTATATCCCCCGAATGGAGCTATCGGAGAACAGGAATCTTTGCAGATATGTGAAGTAACTTTGTTTTGTTTAGGTTTACTTCACCATTCGCCTGCACAATATTTTCTAAGCCTATCACTTTGTCATCAAAACACGTATTGACATCGGATCAGTATGTAAACAAACATGAATTACATTTGTAATCTCCCAACTCAGCATTTCTACTTGAAGATTCCCCTTGTTGAGGCATAGAAGGCTCTGCTGGGATCAAAGACACTGAATGTTTCCATTATAAACAATGTGCAGGAAAGTGGCTGCAATCCCGTCATCTCTAATACCTCAACTTCCTCAGACTTACCTTGTTCACCACTTCCTTGAGGGATCAAAAATGTAGTAATCGTCTGTTGATTATTTGAGCCTGCTGATTGTTTTTTCTTTTTATACGTTGTTTTTTTGACTAGGGATTTCTACTGAAGAGCTCCCAGCAGGGAGGAAATGGTAAGGAAATGAGGATTTTTTTTGATGACTTGTGTCTATTGTTGTTGGAATTTAGTACATTTTTAGACTTCTTCTTCAGTTGTGCCCGGTCCGCTTTGTTTTCCTGGCTTTCTTTGACAACATCACTGATTCTTCCTGAACTCAGCATGGGCCTTCATCATTAACATTGGTCCTCATTCCGAGTATGGTGGTAGCCAGGGAGCAATTAGCTCCATGGCTGCCTCCCATACCGGTACCGCCTCCGGCGTTGTTCAATGGGGACTTACCGGTCCATTCTGACCCTGGAGAGACCGGTAAGTCCCCATTGAACAAACCATTCCCCATTCCCATCTGAGCCCCCATATGGCTCAATGGGAATGGGGAGGGCGCAAATAATGGGCTCGCGAATGGCAAGCCCGTTATTTGACCAAACGTACCTTACGGGTCCCGTTAGGGGACCTCGGAATCGGTATCCTCAGCCCGGTATCCTCTACTGTCTGACTCAGAATGAGGGCCATTGTTTTCTTGCAGGGCCTCTTCCTCTGGTGTTGAACCAAACAGGTAAGGCAAACAACTGAGTCTTGGTTGTCAGGCCAGTAAAGCAGACAGGCTACTAATCCTGTCCTCCAAATTTTCCTGGATGGATGTTTTGTCGAGAGAGTCAAACCCCCTCCCCATTCCTTAAGTCCCTTACATCTGGTTGAGGACTCTAAAAAGGCCAATAGTCTCTTGTCTAAAACCGATAATTTCAAAGAATTGTTCTGGACAATATTCTTGATGTTGTAGTATAGTCACATAATGAACTCTCAGACCAAATGAAGGGCTGAAAAGAGGTATGACGCAAAGTGTCCAAGTTTGGGAAGACGTTGGATTCCCTGTGCATCGTCATATTTTTTGGAGTGATAAAATTAGATTTGTAGAGGGAGCCTACCTGGTGAGGAATGTGGAGTGTCTGTGTATTAGTTATTGAAGACTGAGATTTAGATACAAGAGGGTCCGCCTGATGATCAAGCAAGTGTTAATCCTCTCCTAAATTGTGGAACATTCTCATAAATGACCAGTAGTATATGATTTGATATGCCACCCATAACACGACTATACACAAGTGTTTCAAGGCGCGACAAGGCAAGGGAGGGCAACAGAGGAAGGACCAAAAACAATGATCTTACTAGGCCTAGTGACACTGAGATTGTGCAAGTGCAGGGGAGAGGGGAGGGGAGAAGTGCCAGTGGAGGGGAGTAGGAGGATGGACAAGGAATCAACATAACAAGTAGGGCAGCCAACAGGTAGCAAGAGCGAGTATTAGAAGTGCAGAGAACAGGTGTCTAATAAGTGCAGGGAAGGGGACTTTAGGTTTACAGATATAGACCACAAATATGGTGGGTGTCAGGAGGTAGTGTGGGTATGCAGCTGGATGGGCAGGGAGCTGGGCCCGAATTACGAGGGTAGCCAGGTGACCAGTGCAAGTGTCAGACAGGAGATCAGCAGGGGAGAGGAAGAGAGAAGGCAGAAGCAAAGAGGAAGGTCTTGAGGTGCTTCCGGAACCGGAGATGGTTCTGCTCAAGTTTCAGAGAGGCACGGAGGCTGTTCCAGAGGGAGGCCCTAGCAGAAGAAAGAGATAGAATCTGCCTGATCCTCAAGCTGCTCTACTTGAACTACTGCTGTTGTCATAGATGAAGTCAGCGTAGTAGGAGGAAGCATAGCCTCATTCTGTTCTGTAGTTTGCCAAAAGTCCGTGATTTTAACTTGCTTATGTTTCATTAGCAATTCACCAAATAAAAATAGTTAAAGGTTTAAGCGGTGGATCCTTACCCCCGAGAGCTTCTACAGAACACTTATCCATAGTATTTGTGTTGATTGCACTACAAAGGTTATGGGTAGAAACTGAAGAAGCAGCTATGAGCCGCACTCCGATTGATAATCGTCGTAATAGGGCAGTAGAGACCAGTGGGTAAAAGCGCAAGTTGTGAAAAAGAAGTGTTGAACCTGTCCCTTGCAGAGTGCCTTCTGGATAGAGAGGGAAAACACCAACAGCTAAATGAGCCGATTAGTGGTGCTTGATTGCCATAACACCGTCAAAGCTGTTTTAGCCATCCACACACTTAATGTGATGTTTTGAGGACCATGAGTCTGCAACAGGGTTAGTGTGCATCTTGGTGACTTACCTTTGTGCCAACATGGCATATGCATCCCCCTGTACAAGAGCCACCTCCTGAATCATGTGCTACATTGATGTTTGTCTGAACCTGGGCACATGTAGCTGCTATCTCAACATAAAGAGCCACCCCCTAGGCCTAGGCACTGGTGGCAGCCATCTGTTCCACCACTGCCCCCCTTCTGACCTTAAAGTGTTCTTCCAAAATAGCCTTCCATGTGTGCTCTGCTACATGCATACTTTCTACTTTTCTACTCATGTGGCCCAAGTGGCTCTTACCCTTCATTGGGCCTCATTACGAGTTTGGTGGCAGCCATGTCGCTATTTGCGGCATGGCTGCATCCAAACTCGGGTCATGGTCTGGATTCCTCAAATGAGGACTTACCGGGCCATTCCAACCTTGGAGGACCTGGTAATTCCTCATTTGAGGAACCCAGACCTGGTACTTCCCCATTCCCATTCGAGTCCCCATAGGGCACAATGTGAATGATGAGGGAGTTAGCAACGGGCTCGTTAGTAACGGGCCCGTTGTTAGCTCCCTGTCTCCTAGTGGGACCCGCTAAGGGTGCTTGGTTTTACCAGCCGGCTTTTGCAGGTTGTGCAAGGAGACCTCGTAATAGGGCGGTAAGGGGTTAACGGCGCCGGCATCGTTACCGGTGCCATTACCCCCTTACCATCCACCTCGTAATGAGGCCCATTGTCCCCTAAAAGCATGCATAGACCACTATTTCCTGCATGTTACTTGTATGAGGGATCATATTGTCAGTTGTTCTGAAGATGCCTTCATTCTTTCATGTCACATTGACAGGCATGTTGTGTGTGTCATGAGTAGTGATACTGCGTTCATGTACTTACCTTTTCATCCTGTCTATAAGGCAACCCAGAGATGATAATCGAGGTAAACTTCTTTTCCCATGGCTTCAGATCTAGTTAAAGTGATCAGCCACCGTCTGTGACAAGGGAGTCTCCATTGTACCCTGATAGGCCTTTGTAGGTAATTCCACCATTATTTGAGATGTCACATGCCCTGCAGGCTGTAGGGCATTATAATGAGTCTGTTGCAGATGGTGGTGTAAAACTTGTCTCTGGTTCTTCATTCGCTCCTTATCCTGAGGGATCAAAAGATACATGGTTCCTGCTCCACACATTCACCACCCGGTATGTGCTCTCTTTTTTAATAAAATGGCATTTCTGTCTCTGCCAAACATGGTTCTTTTGAGTCCTGATGAAGTGGAGCTGTAGGAGGTGGCAGCAAAAGCATTGCACGAATAAGCCAGATTGGTTGGGCCACAGGAGCAGGAAACTGGGGATGGTAATTAGATCAATCAGAAGATGCAGTAGATGGCATGACCTTTCAGAGGTGGCTTGGGAGGACACACATAGTTGTGAGGGGAAACTTTCCATGACAGAGCGGGGCAGGTTAGGCATAAGGGTATCAGCAACAGATGATCACAGCAACAGGATCAAAAGGCTAAGTGTCACAACAATTGTCCAGCTCAGCTGGCACTTCTGGGGGGACCAAATCACTGGGTGCCAAAATACTCAGATTGGCCTTTCAGCTTCCTTGATCATTATCATGCACTCTGGTTACTTTGGGTGTGTTGGATGTCCCTCTACACTTGAAATGTATCCCACCTGTGTGCAGGCAACAGTGGACATGTCCAGAAGTAACACTGTTTTATTGACACCTTTCAGATTGTATCCAGGGTGGTTGTAAAAATTCCCAACCCGCCAAACGTGGTTATTGTCAAACAATCTCCTGTGGACATCTGGACAAATCAGAATAAGGATTAATTGCATGCACCAAATTGCAGAAGGCCACCTTATCTCATTGCTGTCAGGGAACCCTAATTGTCACCAACAATGTCAATCACCATAATGACTTACTCAAAAGGCGAATTATAATGCAAATTACAACTTGTATCTTCAAAGGTTCCACTCCAGCTCAGAAATGTCAAGTGCTATATTGTTGCACATTTACTTTAAGAGTTGCCTTTAATCAGCTGAAGGAAGAATACATGTACATTGGCTATCTTCCTTTGAAAGTATCAATTTCACAATTGTGTGTTCCAATTGCTAGAATAAAATATCATAAATCCTCCTGTTATGAAACACAAGTCAATTTAAAAACAAGCGAAAAAGAATAAAAAACTGCACAATGACTGTGAAAATGCTCTCTTGTCAAATTGTGATCAGTGCATTAGTAAGCATTTACAAAATGTGCAAGTGCACATTGCACATTTTCTAAAGTGCATAGTGAGAACCTAATGGCATTTCAAATGGCTCTCAAAACAACGATCAATGGTTTGAAAATCCATGCAGGCACTTTGTATGGCGGAGAGGAAGGGAGTGGCAGAAACACAAGTTGTGTTCTGCCACTCCTCTCCACCATACAAATGATTGTCCCTCACGAAAAGGAGCCCCTGAGGGTCAGATTCTCAAAGACTTTCACTGGAGAAAAAGAGAGGCGCACAAGAGCAATTGTGATTTGCACCTGATTCACAAAGCCAAGAACTCGAGCAAATCTTGATATGTCTGGTGCCTCTCTGAGAAGTTCAGGTGAAAGTGTGATTCTCAAAGATTTGCTCAAGGGTATGTGAAATGTGCTCCAGGCATCTCCACATTTGCTCCAATTTTAGGCTTTGCAAATCAGGTGTACTGTAGCAGGAGCGAATCACAAATGATCACAGGTATCTCTGATTTGCCCCAGTTCAAACCTTAAAAAATGAAGCCCATAGTTGTTTTCTTTTTTCTCGAGAAAAGATTCCAAAGTATTTTTCGCTGTCTTGGTCTCTCTCTGAATGGATAATATGTTGAAGGGCATCAGACATTTTAAATTGCGACATCTTTTTTTTTTTCAAATTGCGGGATCAGGTATGGCTAGTAGGTGCAGTGAAAAAAGAAAAAAGCTAAGTCGCATGTATTTCCAGAACATGTTTGGTATGCACCTGCATTTGAGGAATTTGAAAGTATATCATGCAGGCTAAACCTCGTTAGTGCATCTGGCCTTGCATTCATTTGCATACAGTTGAAGACAACTAAGAAAAAATTCCAGAGCTGTTACCACAACGATGCGCAAGATTAACGAGTGTTATTAGAATGCACTATTATGGCTGCATATTTTTAGAGCATCATTAGTCTAAAAATATGCAAAATACAAATGATCGGAAAGTTGCAATTACTTTGATTATCATCAAAAAAGAGCTACAGCACCACGATTTCCCTGAAACCGTTCACAGCTATTGAGTTGTGGGGTCATTATTCAACGGTCTTTAGGAATCAAAGGAACATTTTATCACAACCAAATTACAGGGAGTGTGTTGTACATATGCAAGCAAGTCTTACTCCAGCACTGCTAATGCAAAAGTGGTCGCGCCGTGATTTCCATGGAATTAAATGTCTTCATAGAACAGTAAAGGGTATCCTGCAGATATCAAGGCAATGTTTTCGATCTTCTTTTAATGGAGCGCTTCATGTGGGATTTCCTTTGCATCAAGGCACTGCAATAAAAGCTGGTATCATTGCCTAAAGTAGTGGTAATCAGTTTATCAACAGCAGGAGGACGAAAGCGTAAGCTGGCGGTGCTGGGATAGAAAAAGTGTGAACCGCAGACTTGCGCAATGTCAGAGAAAAGTGTTTAACCATAAACGATGTACCTGTCCATAAGCAAATGTTTGCAGCATCAAGAGGCTGTCGAAATGGCAGACCTTGTGCTCTACAAGGCCAGTTCACATTATGGGCCTAATTCACATGGCCTTTTCCCATGGTATTTTGCCATTATAAAACGCTTCTGTGAATTAGACGCTATATTACTTTATATACTTTTTGCTAATCTTTTAGGGATTATTATGGTTGACTTGTTTTGAAATGGTTTCTGCTGCCTTTGGATGCTGACCTGGGAGTGTTTCCGATATATTCCGTAATGCTAAGGAATGGACCCATCACCCAGAGCATGACGTCACTGCAAAAAGAAAGCAATGTTCATGACTGGGTAAGTTTTCAGAAATGGAGTCGCCTGCCGGAGAGTGCTCCAGGGAGCAGCTGATTCTACCCTGTGGGTGTCAACTGCCATCTCGAGTGGGAGTGAACTTAACCTTAACCATAAAGAGGACTATAGGAATAGGCTCATAAAAACAAAGCCATGTGTTATGGCCAAAAAAGGAGTCAGCCAGAGGTTCAAACACGCACCTCAAATGTCAGTTGACCCAGGATCTATGCGTTCTGGCCCCCACAGTAATGAGATATTGTAAAAAATATTCTGCTAATAGTTTTATTTGTATTTAACTCACCTAGGGGATCTATGAATTAGTCTTTCTAAGGGTCAATATGACTGGGAAAGGAGATATCGGTAACCAATGGTGCCTATGTCTATAAGTCCACCAGTCAGTGGTTTCTATTGTCTCCTTCTCTTTAGCCCCCCACACTACCTGTGATTATTGTTGTTATGGTACTCTGTGCGCACTCGACCCACCCTCCTCTTGTGCCTTACCCTTTGTGTGCCCCTGGTGTGTGACCCCCCAACACCCCTCCTGCTTGGGCTGCCTCCTCCTCTTTTGCTCTCCACCTCTCACCCCTCCATGCTGCTCTCAGTCTCCCCATCTTCTCTAACTGCTATTCTATCTCCTACCCTATCCTTCTCACTAAGTCTGGCAGGAAGAAGCTCAAAAGGGACATCCTGGTCTCCAACCCAGGCCTCTCTATCGCTGCTACCTACACCAGTGCTTCCTCCAGACAGACCCTCACTGACATCCTCTTTGTTGTTCCATCTCCAGGCCTATGGACCCCCTATATTGTCTCTGTTCTCTCTCCTTTTTCCTCCTCTCCCATTAAAGGTGGCACTCCTGGCCCCTTTCCACTCCTCCAAGACCAGCATTAATGTCTAACTGAATGGCACTGTCTTGGTCCAGGGCCCTCAGCTCAATCTCCTCCTTTTTGATAGACACTTCCTGCGTTTTATCAACTTCCTTCCTGCTCCTGCTAATCCTACCTACACCTATCTGGCTACTTCACCATGCTCTTCTACCACCTCTCTGGCACCCCCCTCAGCTTCTCTGGCTGCTCTGCCTCCTCTTTCCTCTGCCACCTCTCTGGCACTGTCTTCTTCCTCTCTCTGACTACTCTGCCATCTCCTTCCTCCTCCTCGGCCCATTCTCGTGCACCTCTAACACCTCCGCAGCGTGTACCTCATGCCTGTACCCCTCCACTGTAGGCTTTTAAATGTGTCAATCTGCTCTATGTCGCTACTCTTAACTCTCACTCTGCTGTAAAACACTCTACTGACATCTGCCGACTCCTCGAAGAACTTGATCTGGGTGTCTTCAGTCTCACCAAAACCTCGTTCACAGCCAGCTCTGTCACAAGTTTTACCACTCTCTTCCCTGAGGGCTATAAGATCCTCTCCGGACCCAGAACCAACCACCCAGGAGGTGGAGTAGCCCTGATCTTCCTGGAGTGGATCCCTGTTTCTGTCACTCGTACGCAGGCCTACTCCTCCTTTGAATGCCTGGTCTGCAGGCTCTCTATCTATCGTCACCTCTCTATTACTGTGGCCACCATCTACAGGCCACCTGGCCTGGTCACCCTCTTCCTCTCCGAGTGGGCTAACCGCTCCTCCTCCCTTCTTAACTGTACCTCTCAACTTCCCCTCCTCGAAGACCTTAAAATCCGCTTGATGATTCTAGCCCCTCCTCTGGGCTATTTCACAATCTCTGCAACTCTCTCTCACTCTATTCTTCCCTCTTTCCCAACGTACTCTGCCGGGAACACCCTGGATGTTCTTATCTCATCAAACACCCCCTGTTACGCTCACCTGATTCCCACGGGGGCGTCGATCTGGACTGGCCCGCTGTTGCTTCCACCAGAGTAACACGTAGTTCCCTCTTAATCTCACCTGAAGATTTGGAAAGATGAGCTCTCCATCCTGCGTCGAGCGCAGGGGCGCGTAGACGACCAGTTACTTCACTGGCGCGGAGGAATTGGTGAGTTCCAGTATTGACTCTAAGTCCAATTGTTCGAAAGAGTTCAAAAGTCTGATCTTCACTCTGCCAGATTCCTTGCAGGCTGTGGATTTAAACCACCAGAAGAGTTCCAAGTGGCTATTGGTAAGATCCTGGTAAGTCTATTGTGGTTCTCCCCTTTGGGGCCGGGTTACAGCGATGATGCAGAATTAACTGCGCCGACCCAAAATGAGGTGAGTACCCCTCTGTGGTAAATCAGGTAAGTCTTTGGGGGTTAGGTTGTATTGTCCTTGTTTTTTCCCCTTAGGGGCCGGGGTGCGGCGGTGATGCGGAATTGACTGCGCCGACCCGAGATGAGGTGAGTACCCCCCTGTGGTCATCAGGTAAGTCTTTGGGGGTTAGGTTGTATTGTCCTTGTTTTTACCCCTTAGGGGCCAGGGTGCGGCAGTGATGCAGAATTGACTACGCAGACCCGAGATGAGGTGAGTACCCCCCTGTGGTAAATCAGGTAAGTCTTTGGGGGTGGTTTGTATTGCCCTTGCTCACCTATCTGTTCTTGTCTCCCCCAGGTGTTGAAGAATGGCCTGGAGATTCTGGATTCGCGATGGAGTAAAGGAATGCAGCCCCGGTTGGTGAGTTCAGCGCGGCTCTTTGAGGTGCGTGGCAATGCACCTGAGAAGACTTCTCTCTTCCAATCGACGATGTGCTGGATCAAGGATTCAGGTAAGGGTTTTGTTCTGACCTCTTCTCCTTCTCCTTTTCTTGTTCCAGGTGTTCCAAGGGCTGAAGCCGGCATGGCTGAAGACTGGAGCTGCTGAAGACACAGTGAGCGTTACGCTGCAGCAAGCGGAATAATGCGAAGCACGTGTGGCTGTCTGGGTGTGGCTTAAATAGCCTTGGAAGAAGTCCCATGTAAGTATTCTTCCACAGCCCCACCCGAGAGAAAAGGAGTCCCTGAGGTAAAGTAGTCCCTTTAAGCCTCATTTGGCTTGTGGCTTCGTGCAGCATGGTCTGCATCAGGTAGGTATGCAGCATTGTCTGCAACTGGTAAGATTTCTGTAATGAGCCTGGCGCCCATGGCGCCAGGACTGACTTTATTCTTATGAGCCTGGCGCCATAGGCGCCAGGACTGAAGCCAAAGAGCCCCTAACTGAGGTTTTTGGGCATGCTTCAAGTGGCATGATGCCTGCTTCCGGGGTTGCTGGGCCTGGTCTGGCTTTCCGGGGGCAGGCATCATGACACCCCCTCTCCAACCCTCTCACCACTTATCTCTCTTGGACTGACCATTTTTGTCTCTTCTCGCACCTGTCGCTCTCGGTCCCCCAGGTAAAGCTGACCCCAGCACTGTCACCCACCTTCTTGGTCATCCGGCCCATAAAGCGTGTGTCAGTGGAGGCTTTTGCTGCTACTTTCTCTACTCATATGACACCTTTGGCTGACTCAGACTCTGAGACACCCCTTTCCAAACTTCATCTCCCTATCTCTAACACTCTTTATGTCCTTGTCCCTGTCATGAGGATCTGTCTGAAGCCCACATCCAAGTGCAATTCTTGGAATGATTCCGACCTCGCCACACCTTAAGTGCAACTGCTGGGTGGCTGAGAGGAAGTGGAGAGCATCAGGTTTACATCCAAGCTCGCGTCTCTGCGGCCTCTAACAACTCAGTCAAACTTTTCAAAATTTGCAATGAGATGGCCTATCCTGCTGCAGTCTCCACCTCTCCTGTTCCCTCCCAGGCCCGTTGCACGGCACTGGCTTCCCAGTTCACCACTAAAACTCAGGACATCCTGTCCACTTTCTCCTCTTCCCCTCCCTCTACCACTCCCGGCCCCTCTTTGGCCGTCTCTCCTCCTCCTTTCTCCTCCTTCCCCGTGTTCACTCCCGATGATGTTTCTAGACAAGTCTGATTTATGAAAGTTTTGTCAAAGCAGGTGCTCCCCTGCTCCCCCAGAACCTCCAAGGACCACATCGACACCCTCGCTCCAGAAGTGGACAATTTCTGCAATCATTCTTTTGCCACTAGAACTGTCCATTCCCCCGTATAGCCCTCCATTGTGCACCCCCTCCTCAAGAAGCCCTCTGACAATCCTTCCTCTCCGGCAAACTACCGTCCGATCTCTATCACTCCTTTCCTGGGTAAAATCCTGGAAAAGCTGGCCATCTCCCAGCTTACTCTCCATCCTTCATTTGTTGATTGTCTCCATGGCCACCAGTCTGGCTTTAGAGCAGTCAGAAGCACAGAAACTGCTCTCCCGAACACCCATGAAGACTTGCTCTCTAAATTGGACGCTAACCTCCATTCTGTCCTCATTTTCCTTAATCTATCCTCTGCATTCGATACGGCCAAGCACCCTATCCTTATCAATCGTCTCCGTGACAACCTGGGCATCACGGGTCAGGCCCTAGCCTGGTTGACCTCCTTTCTCTCCGATTGACCCTCCCAGGTCCTACTTGAGTCCTTTCTCTCTACTTGCTCTCTCCTTACATGTGGTATTTCCCAGGGTTCCAACCTCCCATCCTGGCTCTTCAACCATTACTTGGCACCTCTGGGCCACCTCATCTCTACATTCTGTTCTAACTTTCAGTGTTATGCGGATGACACTCACCTCTCCTTCAGGCTCCCCTCAGCCTCCTCTGCTCTCTCTCTTACACCTGACTGTTTATCCGCGATTCAGGAATGGTGTGCCTCCAACAATCTCTGCCTTAATGCCAGTAAGACTGAGATCCTTCTCATTGCGACCCCAACTCCTGCTTTCCCTCTTTCACTCTGGCTGCCCACCCTGGGCCCTCTACCCTCAGCTTCCTGTGAGGCAAAGATCCTTGGGGTCACTTTGACTCCACCCTCTCCTTCTCTCCTCACTCTGTTTCAGTAGAATCACCCTCCCAGCAAATGTACAATCACCATAGAAATGCTCATCGCAATTGACTGAAAGGAGATCGCCTCTAAAACAATTTCAATTCACCCACTTTACTTGCTCTGTGTACCATGCCAACTGTAATTCTGATATTTACATGCTGTATGTCTGTAGTATTTAGAACCACTGCCTCAGCTTTCCCCCATCAACTGCACTTCATACTGGAAAACATCCTGGAGGAGGAATTGCAGACTCGTTCTTTCAATATCACATTAGCGTATGCGAACACGCAGCATCCAGCACAACCTTCCTATGAACTAAATGACGGTGCTGAGGTGCATTAGCTGCATAAACTGCCCCTCCCATGCACTTTTCCCCTTTCACGCTCCCATGCACTTGTGCATTCTAAATGTCACTTGGCCTAGTAAGATCGTTGTTTTGTCTCCCCTGTTCCCCTCCCTTGCCTTGTCGCTCTCTGAAACACTTGTGTACGAGCACAATATAAAAAAATGATCATATCATAGTGAAAACATTGAGCAAAACAGGGATTGCAAAGCAGAGATTCTTCCTGAATGGATTAAAAAAAATGCTCCCAGGTGACAGGAAACACCACTAAATTATGAACACTCGAAGGAATGTAGCATACTGTGAGAGCACCCTCACAATAAGAAAAACAAGGTGTATAGACAAAATTCCATGCAATACCATGAGGACACAAAGAAACACTGCAACAAATGAACTTCAAAAATGAACTCACACGCACGCACACACCGATCACACGCACGCACTAATCACAACCACCCTCCCAGACATAATCCTTCATTCTAACAGGAGATACCCGAATCCTCAAAGGACGCCCCCCATCACTACCACCCAATGCACAAAGAACACATTCCTCAGACGCTACACTCATTCCATCCCCACGACTGTCACCAGCAGTCACTTCGCTTCATCCCGGGTCCAACTCCCCAGTGGACCCCCCACATGCTGTTCCTTGGAAAAACCTAAATGAGGTTCCAAAGCAGAATCACCTTGGACTGATGGTGCCACAGTAGGATCCCTCAATACAGCTACCCTTCTCTTGCTCCACCTTGTCCCATCACCACCACACTTGGGGACATGAATGCAAACCTGGGGTTTTTCATGCAAACGCGATCCCCAACATCAACTTCAATAGGTTCTTACATGCTCTGCTGTGCCCTCAGTCGATCCTGATGTACACAACCCTTTCCAACACCTGCAACATGTTCACTTCTGTGATAACTCCCCCACCAAGGGCAGCCGTCCTCAATCTTGGCCCAGCTTTTCTACCACTCATGAGCTCAAATGGTGACTTGCCCGTAAACGTCAAGGGTCTCCTCCTATATGCAGTCAAAGCCTCTGAAACCACCTCCTGCCAACACAAACCGTTGGCGATGGCCTACTGAATGGCCCCCTTAACAAAACCATTCATCCATTCCACCAACTCATTGGCACACAGATTATATAAAGCTGTCCTATGATTCCTGATAGCATTGTTTCTCAGGAACTCATGCATCCAATGGGACACAAATTGTACCCCGTTGTCAGTGACCAGACTCATGGGCACACCTTCCCTGTCAAACATCCTTTTGAGGAAAACAATCACCTTATCCGTGGTTACTGTTTCAAAAGCAGCAGCCTCGACCCACCGGAAAGTATAGTTGACCAACACCGCCACAAATTTCAAACCACCCTCTAGACACTCAATGGGACCCATAATTTTTAACGCCACCTAGGACCATACCTCATTGTGAACTTCAACTGGGTACACTGGTTGGGGGCGCACCACTCTGCTCTTATCACTCGTGGCACAGGCCACACACTCCTTCACCACAACCTCTACCTCGTCATCCATAGCCGGCCACCAATATGCCTCCTGCAACCTCCTTTTTGTTAAGGACCTACCCAAATGCCCCTTGTGCACCTGCTCAACAAGCATTGCTCACAAACTCACAGGAGACAACAGCCTATCTCCTCTCATGACACCCCATGGTCCCTCCGCCAGTTCACTCAAAGCCTGAATGTACCCCCTACCTTCCTCCCTACCATTGACTGCCGCCCAGCCACCACACAGACCCTCTCTGATCTATGCTAACTCTGCATCATTGGATGATTCTTTCTCCCACTCGTTCATATCCACAGCGGAGAGCACACCGGCCACCTGGGTGCCCACATCACACTCCCCCTGCACCTCTGGTGCCTCCACCAGCAATCACGATAAACAATATGCCACCACATTCCTTATGCCTCGTAAGTACTCCACCCTGAAGTTGAATTCCTGCAAATCCACCATCCACCTCGCAATCATAGGGGACACAGATCCCATACACTTGGTGGTGAGTACATATACGAGTGGTTTGTGGTCCTTCCTAATAATATATGTAATTCCCCACAGAAATGTCCTAAAATGCTTTGGAGCCCAAGAAGCAGCAAACGCCTCCCTCTCAATAACTGCATACCGCTTCTCGGCATGCGTAAGCACCCTGGATGCAAATGCAATCAGCTTGCACACTCCATCTTGCATTGCTCCAAAACTGCCACTAAGCCGACCTCACTGGCATCCACCGTGAGCACTGTTTTATTCTTTGGGTCAAACAAACTCAAAGATGGCGCCCTATCCACATCTTCTTTCAATTGTACAAATTCCGCCTGACACTCCAGAGACCCTTCAAACCTGGCATTCTTCTTCAATAAGGCACATGGTCTTCTCTGCATACAAAGGTATGAACTTGACGTGATACTCTGTCATTTCCAAAAACAACCTGAGTTGGTGCTTATTCACTGGGGAAAGAGAATCCTTCATAACTCTAACCAACCCTTCACTAGGTTTTATGCCACTAGCATCAAGCGTGTGCCCTAGATATGTCACACTGGGCACCCCCATCTGACACTTCAATGATTTTACCGTCAAACCACTCTCCTGTAAAATTTGCATAACCCAATGTACCCCCTCGTCATGTTCCCTTTTGTTCTTACCCCACACTAAAATGTCATCCTAAAAGTAGCGCACACCCGGAACGCCGCCAAACAATTCCTGCATCAAATGCTGAAAAACTGCAGACGCAGATGCCAAACTAAATGGCATACGACAAAAGCTGTATGCCCCAAAAGGTGTAACAAATGAAGTCAAAGGCTGCAACTCTTCATGCAGATTAATCTAGTGATACGCTGATGAAAGATCAACATTGGAAAACCATTCTGCGTGCCCCATTGGCAACAATAATTCATTGATGTTGGAGAGGGGATGACGCTCAACCCAAATATTGGATTTCAGCTCCCTATGGTCAACACACATCCTTAATCCACTGTCCTGTTTCCGCGCTAACACCACAGGAGACAACCACTCAGAGTTCTCAATTTCCTTTATGATCCCCCCATCTTCAAATTTTCCAATTCCATCTTTAATCCTTCCCTGGCCAAAACGAGAACACCCCTGACCTTATGTAGTTTTGGTACCGCTCCCCTTTTAAAACAATCTTGCGTGATAATCCCTGCAACATACCTAGTCGCTCCGCAAACACTGTGGGAAACTTGTTCCATAAATATTGTTCAGACAGGACGTCACCAGCCAATTCCTCCACACTCAGTACAGGCACACTCTTCCCAGGACGTATCTCTATATCAAGGGCTCCTTGTTCATTTCACCCCAAAATGCTTGCACCTTTATGTTACACATACAATTTTCCTTCCGTGCTGTGTCCTTTGAATTCAATTTACACCCCAACACTTGTATGGGCATTGGACCATATGCACTGGGATAAATGTACGGAGCTTTGAGCACAAATACCTCCTTCCCAAAGTTTCTCTGTACACTTCTGGAGAGATCATAGTATAAGGGGAACTTGAGTCCACCAACATATCCAGATGCACACCATTCAGCGTCAACATGTCCCACGGCCCCTTCTTAACCTCCCTAAACATGCAATATCACCCCTTCTCTCATCACGCTGCTGTCAAGGGTTCCAGAACTCCCCTAAACACTGTCAACCTCAATCATCCTGACATTCTGTCTTCCTTGGACACTGCCATTCATCCCCATTCATCCTGCACATCCTGATGTAATGCCCTTTAGTCTTACAACACCTACAGTCCACTGCCCAGGCCGGGCACTCCTTTGCCCCAGTGGGATGACTCGACCAACTGCACTTCTTGCATGCCTCCCTCACGCCACCACCATAGTTCACTCTAATCAGTATGTTAGGCTACCCTTCAAACTTCTCTGACTTTTTCCTGACATCACTGCTGCCCTTCTTGAACAGTGGCAACAGCGCCTGGATTGACTCACCTTGGCCATTCCTGTCCGTCTTCTCAGTGACAACCTGAACACTGGCACAAGACTCCTCTTTGGCCCTCGCAATCTCTATTACTTTGTCCATACTCCATTACTCCCTATCTATAACCTTTCCCTTAGTGGCGGAGCGGCCACAGGTTCTGTCTATTCAATAAAGACTTTACCCTGCCTCTGTCCTTAAATCACTGGTGACGAGAATGGGACAATAAAGGTACGTCTTTACTGAATAGAGAGACCCCGTGGCTGCACCGCCACTAAGGCCCCTTCCAACCGACAATATCAGGCCTGGAATGCTGACCGCATACCAACACGAGCCAGCATTCCAGAATTACATTGCGACAGGTTTCTTTTGGCTGTCTCACAGACAGGTGGGCATCCTCTTAGACCGCTAACATTAGTGATAATCCATGACAGTTTTACAAAATCTCTCTAATACATTGATATTCAATAATCATAAAACACACATTGTAGAGATGATGTCAATTTATGGAGAGACAGCGCATGTTTCAACCTAAGACAAACAGGTCTTCTTCATGGCTAGTCAATACCAGTGGTAGTGCAAAGGAAAAGTTACAACCATACGAATCAAGCGCATATAAAAATTCTATACATTACCAAATATTGACATGTTCAAATGTCACATTGGTTGTTGTTCCATTAGTAACCACATCACGGAACCAACGTGGGTCTCAGGGGTTGAGGGAAAAACAAAATATGCATAGAGGACTACCATTAGTTTACTAGATCACTTAAACCAAAAATCACTTAAAAATAAGTGCTTGTCACAGTCAGCCTCATTACGACCCAGGCGGTAAGTTACCGCCTGGGCCGTGACTTTACCACCATGGCGTAAACTACGTTTACGCCATGGTGGTTGGCGGACTTACCGCCCCATTCCGACCTTGGTGGGGCGGTAAGTCCCCAATCCCCATTTACCCTTCCCCATTCCCATTTTTGCCCCATAGGGCATAATGGGAGTGGGGAAGGCGTTAATTACGCCACCGTAAATTACGGTGGCGTAATTAACTCCATGGTCCCTTAGCGCCATGGATTTTAACACCTGCTAAAAGCAGGTGTTAAAAGCGCCATGGCGCTAGGGGACCTCGTAATTGGCGGTAAGGGGTCGGCGCAGCTAACGCTGGCGTAAACCCCTTACCGCCAGGGTCGTAATGAGGCCCAGTGTCTTTCAACTGCACCAATCTATTGAGTGCACCACGTGTTCATGCATCCACCACCAGCACAACCCTATAACGCCTATTGTGAATCAATTCAGGTCCATTACTGAGGCATGCAAGGCAAATTCTAATGTGAAACCTCATCTACCTGTGCCACCCAACTAAACCAAAGACTCCATGCCAGGAAGTGACTCATATGAGCTCATTAAGGGTCCGGTGGTAAAAGCGGCAGGTAGCTGCCAGACCCATAAACAGTTATTGTCACCTAGCTTCCCAGTAACACTGGGATATTACAAGTCCCGGCGGACCAGGAGCTAGGTGCCAGTAATATGTTGTTTCCCATTCCCATAGAGTCCTGTAGGACTCTATGGGAATGGGGACCATGGAAACACCAGCAATGGTAATAACGGTGCTGGTGCTTCCGTGAAAGTCTCTGGGTGGGTGCCGGTCCACCCAGCAAATCTGACCTGCCGGGCGGGTCAGTGATGTCATCAATGATATTTGTGATGTCATCTTTGATGTCCTGGGTGTTAGTCTTAGCAGTGCACGGTGGTGGCGCGAGTTATGGTTGCTTAGCTTACCATAACTGGCGAATTTCAAGGGTTTTTCGGTTTTACTTGGAACCATAATGTCCCTTTAACAAAGTTTTTTCACTGAATTTCATAGGTTTTTAGTAGCGCAACTTAACCATAATGTCCCTTTAACAAAGTTTTTTCATTGAATTTCTTAGGTTTTTATTAGTGCAACACTTAACCATAACGTCCCTTTAACACATTTTTTTTACTGAATTTCATTGGTTTTTTCAACAGATGAAGACCACTAACATCCTAGGTCCTCAAAGTGGGAACCCCGGGTGGTAAAAAAAGGATTTTTCTTCTAGGAAAATCTTTTACCAAGATGGCCACCATGGAAAGGGAAGGCGGAGTGTATAAAGAGAACACAACAGGGCATCAGCGGGGGGTGTGGGGAACAAGAGGTCAACAAGGGGCATTGTCACGACGCACAGCACTCAGGCCCTCACAACACCAGTCACAACGCACAACACTCAGGCCCACACTACACCAACCACATCTAGACAGGCCACTCCGCAGTATCGTACTTGTAGTAGAACTCCCCTTCCGGTTACGCCCCTTCAGATTCCTCGGCACCAGAGTTCCCGCGTTGAGGAGGCAGCGCGCAGCGTCATGGAGGTTATGGCTGCGGTGGCGCTGGGGAGCACCGGGCTGCATCGGCCCTGCTTCCTGGTCACGTGTCGGCCGATGACGCTCACGTGACGTAAAGGGGCTGGCCCGCCCAACCAATCCCGTCGATGCTTCCTGGTTGCACAGGTCACGTGATACGCAACACCACTCACGTGGTGCTATGGGAAAGCGATCACGTGGCCTAAACACCGGCTTACGAGAACGCTGACACTGCTCCCCTACGCTTCTCAGCTGTTCGTTCAGCGTTCCGAGTGGCCTTTTATTCGTTTGATCCTGATTCCTCGGTTTATGGACCTTGCTTTCTCGTGCCTCCGGATTGCCTTTGCCTGTGTTTTGATTTTGGTGCTTTGGACTTAATTTCCACTGGATTTTCGGACTTTTGGCTTTGGACCTTTGGACCTGTTTATACGGATTTCGGACTTTTGGCTTGGACATTTGGACATTCTTTTCCCCCTGGCTTTTGGATCCTTTTGGCTTCTGAACTTTGGACAGTTTTTGGAACTCCCCTTGGCTCAAGCTGCGCTTGGACTTCCGCAGCCCTCTGCATCAGGTGCTTCAATAAATAGGGGTTCGGGCCCAGTGCTCTCCTGGTTCCTTCCATCATCCATAACTCGGGTTCCAGAGCCCTCCTGGCACCTTCCATCACCCAGAGCACGAGTCGGCCTCGGACTTCAGCTGTGTTAGGAAGGTGCTGCCTTCTTCGCCTATTGTTGTCCAGTTCCCCTGATTCTCGACTTGGTGCTCACACTTGCCTAACTTTTCCCTTACAGCTCCTGGTACCTGCGTTCCTGACCCCCTCGCACCTGTGGCCTCAATAATTGGTGAAGGAGTATCTTTTACCTCTCCTTTACTGGTGCTTGGGGACGGAGGTATTCATTGGCATCGCAGAGTTCACGGCTTGACAGGCATCATAGGAGGGGGACAAGAGGAAGACACAGGGCTTGAGTGGGGGGAACAGGAGGAAGACACGGGGCAGGAGCGGGTGGTGGGGGGAACAGGAAAGAGACACAGGGCATGAACGGGGGTGGGGGGTACAGGAGGGAGACACGGGGCATGAGTAGGGGGGGTACACGAGGGAGACACGGGGCATGAGCGTGGGGTGGGGGGAACAGGAGGGAGACACGGGGCATGAGCAGGGGGTGGTGGAACAGGAGGGAGACACGGGGCATGAGCGGGGGGTGGGGTGAACAGGGGGGAGACACAGGGCATGAGCGGGGGGTGGGGTGAACAGGGGAGAGACACAGGGCATGAGCGGGGGTGGGGGGAACAGGGGAGTCACGGGGCATGAGCGAGGGGTCCGTGGACATTGGACGTGTTCGCTGATTGGACGGCGAGGGGCGTGGAGCACGTCAGATTTTCTGTGTCACCCGCCATCTTGTATTCGCCATCGACGGCGTACAGCGCGGTGGAACGTGGATAGAAAATTGTATTTAGTGCCCTGTGTTGGTGTGTAAGAGTCTTTGGGGAGGGTGGGGGAGTATGAGATAGGTTCAATGTTTTGTTTTTTATGTGCTAGACGTTTTTGTTGCGTTCGATTTGTCTGCGGAGAACACGGCTGTTCTGACATTTTGTAAATAAACTAAATGGTGGGGTGTTTAGAGGACGGAGTATGTCTCATTTTTGTTCGCAAGGAAGGTAAAAATGAGCTATGAACACTCCCGGTGTACTTAATTGTTCGTAAATACACAAACTGGGGGTGTCCTCAGGACGCTGTCCGTATTGTAATCTGTCTAGTTGAATGTGTTCTAAGAACACTCGCGGTGTCCCGAAATGGTTGCAATGACACAAAATGGGGGTGTTCTGAGAACGTTGTTTGTTTTGTTCGTTGTCAGGGTGAAAGTGTTTTAAGACCACTCCTTTTGTCCGCTAATGGTACAATTTCCTATGGGCGTCAACTGACTTTTTGTCCACTAAAGAAACGATAAATCCGGCTGGTGTGCGCCGACATTATGTGATAATCCTGTGACTGACGCTATTGACCTGGCTGACTTGCTTTTGCGACACTAAATCATATCTCCCGCCCCTAAGCCTGATATTATCAAAGCATTCATATTCCCCGCCTCTCTCCGTGACATTACAGGGTACGTCATCAAACGCGCCCAGTCCTCTCCAGTCCTAAGTGACTTTACACAGAACCCGGAAGACAACACATATTATGTCACAACACAGCGCGCCATAATTCGGAATATGAAACAGTGATTAAAAAGCAAACAGCAAGATTGTAAATTTTGTAAAGTACATTTATTTGACATCAAATGTTTAGAGAATATTCAGCAATTTGCATTTGTCTTTGTTGTCGATCCGCAAAAGTTCATGTTGAGGCACGCAATGTTCCTTTGCGGTAGATAGGCTGTTGGTTTATGATAAAAGCAGTAAATGGTGGCTCTGATAATCGGAAGGTTGCTCCAACAACGAGCCGTTAGACCACCCTATTGGTTGGTATGTTGTTTGTAGCCGCTAGTACTGCGTAAGGGCATATTGGTCCTTGGCGATTGTCCTATAAAATGGTGAGGGTCATGAAGTTGCATATTTGGACCTGCACCTGGCAGTTGAAGACCCCATCCGCTGGAGTCTGTAAATCGTGACATAGGCAAAATGGGGCCACATACCTGTTTTAAAAAACATAAATTAGTCTCACCAGCCGATCTTCATTAAAAATCATCATTTTATTTATTAGGGGGTGAAACTATTTGCTATCGAAGATAGTGCAACGGAGTATGTTAGTAATAAAATAATAATATTTTCCCATTCATATAGCGCTAAGAACCGTGAGGTATCTAAGCGGTGCTTATTATTAACCATGGTGTGTGGTGCTCATTTATTGACCACGGAAGGATGAAAGGCTGAGTTTGGCCTTGCCGGGATTCGAACTTGCGTTAGCAAGCTGTGCACGGATGTCAAAGCGAGCGTTGTACTCTCTGTGCCACTTGACAGGCTACAGTGAAGTGGCACAGCGAGTAGAGCGCTTGACCGCCTATAGACCGGTTAAATTATTTATATTAACCCACCCTGTGTCGTCTGCCTTTTTCAGAGCCCTCTAAACGACAGGGGATCAATTCGGCGGTGATAGTGCGCGGTAGAAAACATTATGCCACTTTCAACGAACAAGTTCAACTTGAGCGTTCTTTAATGCTACGCTATTGTTATTATATTTGGTATCAAATAATCTAAACGGTTACTTACAGTACAATTGCAATTTCCATTGTCTACGAGTGGTGCAGTCCCAAAGTACGTCTCCGCGTGTGCCAACGATCTTTCGCATAGTGATATAATATATAAAAGTGGTTTCGTTTCAGAAATTTCATGCTTATCTTCTCTTACGTTTTAGCAACACTACTTCAAGAGAAGTCTTTCATCACAATCTCTGTCTGTCAAGGTCAAAACACAATACAATCTCATAGTCCGCTTCGTGAGCCTCTCCGGGGCCCGAGAAAAAAATGGAAGCAGCTGACCTTTACTGTGAACGAGCATAAATTCTTACTTTGCAACATTCTGTGTAAAGCCATCTGTAGAAGTTGGTTTTTGCACGCCATGTTTGTATATTGTTTGCGTGATATTAAAAAAAGTTTGTTTAAAGGACGTTATGGTTCTAAGTACAGCCGAAAGACCCCTGAAAATAGCAAGTTATGGTAAGCTATGAAAAATAACTCGCGCCACCACCGTGCACTGCTAAGACTAACACCCAGGACATCAAAGATGACATCGCAAATGGTATTGATGAAATCACTGATGACATCACATGTGTATGTACTTTTCATGGAATTTGTGTACTAGGGATTTTTATTATAATGTTCTGAAAAAAGTGTCAAGGACATTGCAATAAATATCATACCGTTATTAGTGCTTTGAACGATGCATTGATATAAATAGCATTATATTATGGGATTCTATCTAGTATACTGAGCTACTAATGGAGAAACATAGCATTGTGTGCAGAGTACAAGATGAAAGTATAATATTTGTAATGTTAATATGTTGAATAATGAAATGATAATTGTCCTGAAATGTTCGAAAATTCACAAAATGGGGGTGTTCTGAGGACGTTATTCGTATTGTGTGATTGCTTAGCTGTATGCAATGAGGGAATGGCACAGAGAGTAAAGTGGACGCCGTCCGCGGACACCGCGGCTGTTTGTGGACAGGGCGTGCTACATCTGGGTTTTTCCAGGAAATCCAACATGGAATGAAGACTGTACGGATCAGCCAATCAGATGTCGAGGTTGTGGATTTGTGTTGAAAGAGACTGTGTGTGGTGAAGATGGCAAAAGTGGAGAAAGTCAGGGTGTTGGTGCTCAGAGATATGTTTGTGCATGGTTTACAGCAGTACGCTGAATGCAGGCACGTTGCATAGAACTTTGATGTCAAAGGAGTGGAGGTGGTGTGGAGCACTGTGCCTGATTGCAATGTACAGGGAATTGTACAAGTTTGTGAGGATATGGCCACGATGAACAGTCCGCATGTGGTAGTTTTGCACTATGGTGCTTTCCATTTGGGCAACGTCAGTGCCCCTACTTTGTTGGCTGATTTGGAACGCTTGGTTCAAGCCGTAATGAAGATCCTTTCAAATGCGAAAGTAATTTTTTCTGGATTACTACCTAGGGCAATATGGGACAATAGTTCAGTTTTTTGTCCTCAGCAAAACATTGCCAGGTGTGTCATCAACCGAGGCATGTGTGCCTTCATGCTTAGAGCTGGTATATTGTTCTGTAACAATGAGAATATTGATGCCAGTAATGCTGTTAATTTTAAAGAAGATGGTATTTCTTTATCTTTTACGGGAAATGCCTTTCTATTTTGGAATGTAAGGGTTGCTTTGGAGAAGGTTATGTGAAGATTTTAGGAGTAAAGTAAGAAAAAAATCCCCCAAAAAAATACAAAATAACAGGTGTCTGTCAAGCATCTGTAAAACAAAAAAAAACGGCTCTTTTCAGAGCCAACTTCAAAGGGGAAATTGGGCACACTATTTAAATTAACATTACCACGCTCAGATTTTCGATATGTCCGCGGACATGGTGGTAGTCCGCGGACATGAAAATCACTACGAGGGGGTTAGTATGTTCTATGTTACATGTATATGAAGTCAGGGATATTATGGTTAAGTTGTGCTACTAAAAACCTATGAAATTCAGTGAAAAAACTTTGTTGAAGGGACGTTATGGTTAAGTTGCGCTACTAAAAACCTATGAAATTCAGTAAAAAAACTTTGTTAAAGGGACGTTATGGTTAAGTTGCGCTACTAAAAACCTATGAAATTCAGTGAAAAAACGTTGTTAAAGGGATGTTATGGTTCAAAGTAAAACCAAAAAACCCCTGAAATTCAGCAGTTATGGTAAGATAAGCAACCATAACTCGCGCCACCACCGTGCACTGCTAACACTAACACCCAGGACATCAAAGATGACATCACAAATGTCATTGATGACATCACTGATGACATCACATGTTCATTTACCTTTCATGAAAAGTCTGTACAAGGGATTCTTAGTGTAATGTTAATAAAAAAAGTGTCAAAGATTATTGGAATAAATATCAAGTGCTAATCAGTGCATTAAGCTATGCATTGATATAAATAGCATTCTATTATTAACTTCAATCCAGTATACTAAGGTACTCATGTAGAAACATAGACATTGTGTGCAGCATACATGATGGAGGTGCAATATTCATAAGCTTGCGATGTTCAATATTGAAATGATAACTGTTTTCATATTAGAGTTTTGCGTACAGTGAAACTTGTGATAAGTAGGTAATACAACCCACTTACTACATAATTGCATTATACACAAATCACAAAGAGACAACACCACATACAAATATGAATATATACAAGGGAATTGAAGTAGGAAAAAGAAACAGCAATAGTAGCAGAAAGTGTTCATAACCTAACTGATTACCTTTATGGAGAGAAATGATTGCTCTGTTTCAAAGCTGTTACCCTATCTATATATATCACATGATGTGTCTGGACCCTAATGAAAATAGTGTGAGTACAACATATAAAAATATGAGCATATACAGGGAAAGTACAGTAATAAAAAAACATCAAAAGTATCAGAAAGTGCTGATAAATCTACTGATAATTTTAATGCACAAAAAGGATTACTGTCTTTCAAGGTTGTGACTTCGCCTATGTACATGTTTCATATGATATGACTGGACCATGAGGGAATTATTCTAAGAACATACTTGAAAGATAAGTCTACAAATATAGTAATTTACAATTTTTAGTTCCTGACTGTTACTGAAGAAAATCATGTGGCCTAGATATGTCAGGAAAGGAAAAAAGGGAGAGCCAGCCACGTGATGTCATCAGTGATGTCATCAATGACATTTGTGATGTCATCTTTGATGTCCTGGGTGTTAGTGTTAGCAGTGCACGGTGGTGGCGCGAGTTATGGTTGCTTATCTTACCATAACTGCTGAATTTCAGGGGTTTTTCGGTTTTACTTTGAACCATAACGTCCCTTTAACAACGTTTTTTCACTGAATTTCATAGGTTTTTAGTAGAGCAACTTAACCATAACGTCCCTTTAACAAAGTTTTTTTTACTGAATTTCATAGGTTTTTAGTAGTGCAACTTAACCATAACGTCCCTTTAACAAAGTGTTTTCACTTATATATGATATATATATATCATTGTTGAACACAAACACATTATTACGTGAGGTAAAATTCACCAATTAATTCAACATTGTACTGTGTAAAAAGTAAGACGCAGGTCTTTTAGTGAAAGTATGTTCTATGGTCTTCAGTGCTAATTCGTGCTCTATGGACATATGTTACATCCAATGTTGCAAGGCAAACTCTACATCCCAATCAAAGTGTTCCAATATGTGAAATAGATTCATGGTATCCCTGAAAAATGCTGGTAATTTGGGAACTTCCTTACATAAAATTCCAGCTATGTATTTAAAATGTTTTTCCGTTATTCAGCCCATGCTGCTATCCATCGGCCAACCTTCAGGTATACTGTCAAACCTCTTGTGTATCTTAGGTAAAAAATAGATTGTAGGTAATCTCTGACATTTCAAGGTCAAATATGTTTTGTCTTCATCAGTAAGTAGTTATGTCCTTGCCCATTTATCTACCAATACATTTGCCTCTTCCAAAATGTCTTTCATCGGATAGGTTTTCAATTTTTGTTAACAACCAGGTGCATTGAGATGCATCTCTCTGCCATTTTAATGTAGTTACACCTGTCCAATATTACCAAATTGCACCCCCCTTGTCTGCTGGCTTATTGACAATTTGATGATGATCACTCCTTAAAGAGGCCAGTGCCTGTCTCTCTACCCTTAATAGGTTATCATATCTAGTTACAAACCTATTGTTGTCTATCACCTTGTGAATATCACTTGTGACTGCTCAGTGAAAGAGTTCAATTGCGTTTTCGATACCAAAAAAGGTGTAAACCTTGATTTGTCTCTCATTTCTTTATTGGTAAAATGTTTAGGATCTATATCTAATTTTTTCAAAATGTCCAAGGCATGTACATCCTTGCTCTCCTCTAAACACATAGTTGTGTATTGGCAATATGTGCTACCAGAAGGTAATTACCTGAACTTATTCTTTGTCCCTCCGTAGGTGTGAATTTTTTTTTATGAAAAAACCTTTCAGTTTTCTGGTGAATTTAAAAAGATCTATTTGTATATCAATCCAGTCACTTTGAACAGAACTGCAATCTCTACATCATTCAGTATTCTACTACATAAATGTGTCTCCATATCTACTGCCATCCAGTTCTCTGTTGTCTCTGTGTCTATGATCTGGTAATTCTTGTTCCTGTTATTGGATCTCCTCCTTCTCCTTCTTCTCCCACCACTGGTACCTCGCCTTGTCCTAAATTGGTTATAATACCTGTGACTTAGCCCATCTGATCTCCTCTTTCTCTCCTCACCTCCACTGCTGTGCAGATGACACGTAGCTCTCTTTCAAGCTTCCCTCTACTTTCTTCTCTTTCTCCTCTCTCATCCCTGACTGTCTGACTGCCATTCAGTCATGGTGTGCTGCCAATTATCTCTGCCTTAATGCCAGTAGGACCTAGATCCTCCTCATTGGGGCCCCAGCTCACACATTCCCTCCGTCTGGCTGTCCTCTATGGGCTCCCTCCCCTCACCATCTTGTGAGGCAAAATATCTTGGGGTCATCTTTGACTCCTCTCTCTCTTCTCTCCTCACATTGCAGACCTTGGCAAGAAGGCCCACTACCAACTGAACCACTCAGAGGTATTCTCCCTTTCTTCACCTTCCCCCAGAAACACAACATCTCCAGAGCTCTGGTCCTTTCTAGGTTTGACTACTGTAACAGTTTCTACCTTAATCTCCCTTCATCCTCCCTTTTTCCCCTTCAACTAATTCAGAATAGGACTGCAAGATTTATTCTTTGCCTCATGTTAAGTGACCACATCTCGCCATGCCAGATTTCTCTCTGCTGGCTCCTGGTTGCTGATAGATTCACCCTATGCATAATCCACAAGGCTTTCTGGGGCCTGGGACCCTGATACACCCTTCTCCCTCTCCCTAAATGCCTCCCTGATAGAGCCCTTTGGACTGCTAGCTCTAACTCCTTGCAAATCCTTCACTTCTCTAAGCAAAGAGTGGGGGTAGACGTCTCTCCTCTACCGAAGCCTCCTCTGGAATGGTCTTCCTGCCTCTCTCATGCTTGAACTGGATCTCCTTAGGTTCCAGAAGCTCCTCAACACCCACCTTTTTCTTTCCCCTTCTCTCTCTCTCCCTCTCCCCTGCTAACTCCTTCCTCCCCCTCTATGACTAGCTCCTGGTTCCCTCTGAGTATTACTGGGTCCAGGCCCATGCCCAGTCCTCCCGCACCCCTTCCCCTGTGCTTACCTGCTCTCCATGGCACTTGCCCTTTGTGCCTCCCCATAACTTCTGCACTAACCTCTGCACTTCCTCCTTCACCTTTCCCACCCACCTTAGCACATACCACTTGGACCTGCACTTCCTCCCTCCCCCTTCCCTTGCAATCCTTGTTTTTGCACTTACACAATCCGAATGTCACAAAGCCTAGTATGACCGATATTGTATCTTTCTCCCTTGCCTCCCCATTTGTCTTGTGGTGCCTTGAAACACCACTTGTTGTATAGGTGCCTTACCAATGTCCAATAAATAATAAAATAAAAATCATGGGTGGCCCACAAACACTCTAGTATAGAATAAATCAACTCATCTTTCTCCACTACTCTCCCTTCTATTTCTTCCCTAATGTACCCATCACTGCTACTGCGTTATTTGGGGGTAAACTCAAAAAGACCCAATTGCAAGCAGCATTGTACATAAGGACCCTCCTGGTCAACTGGGATCATTTGTACTTCCAGTGCCCTTTGCCCTTCTTATTATCAGAATCCATGTAAATCCCCACCTGACTCTCAGGTGTCTCTGGGGACGAAAGGGTTAGTGTTTGGTCATGGAAACTGGGACATTGGCATGGTTGGATTTGTCTGCATTAGGGCCTGTCCTCCTTGCTGTGGCATATGGATATTATTATGAAATAGTTTTACCTTGTGACTGTGGTCCCTGTGATCTAAATGGACACTCATTTTTCCAATATCCTGCTTACAAAAATTACAAATCAAATGGTTCGATGCCATGGCTCTAGGACCCTGCTGGTTATTTCAATTTCTCTGCACGTGTGGACTCTATGCTCTTCACTACTGTTGTTGATTGAACTGTCCCCACCGTTGTGGTTGCTGATCCCGAGAGTGATCCCCTGGAGGCCTGTGGCCCAGCAGAACCTAAACCGCTCAGCCAGGTATCCTGGGGACAAAGGGCATTAAAGGAGGCCTTTCCACAGCAGGTGCCTCCTGCCGTGTCTCCTCTGGTCTTGGCCCTATAGGCGATCGCATACTAGAGAAAACGTCAAGCATATCTTCCCTCAGCTCGCTATCCTGATCCTCTCAATCCTCCTCTGACTTGTCTGTATGCATTACCCCCTCCTGAACTATCTGGGTGCAACGTCGAGCCCTTCACAGTCCTCTTCCATTCCTTTTCTGCCTCTTAGAAATGTTGTGTGTCCCCTCAGGCGATCATTATTCTCCCTCAGTCCTCCAATGTTCCTTTATTCCTCCTAGCTGTTGCCTTTTCCAGCCATGTGGTGAATGCTTCTGACTGTACTGCTGGCATCTTAGTACCTTTTCCCTCCAAAGCCCCTCTAAGGGTTCCCATATTTCCCATGTTAAATGTTCCCTCAATCTGAAATTGAGTCTGTCAATTGTGTTGAGTCAAATAGTGCCATGAATTAAAATATTCACAAAACGAACTACTTACCTGCCTACATATTTAATTGGGTGGGCATCCGCTATCGGGGTTCCTGCACCTATTTCTATTGCTGTTTGTCAATTTTTCTTTCCCTATTTAAATCTGCATTCACTCATGACCTTCTCTGTTACCCAGGCGCCTGTCTCCATGAGTTCTTTGACTGCACTCCTTTGCAGTCCTGAGAGGCAAGGGGCTTACGTTTAACAGACATAGACACTGTGCAGTGGTCCTGCCATGGATACGGACTATCACCATACAATCATCTGCCTGTCCCTATTTAATTCTGGGCCTTAACCTTTCCCCAAACTGTTACCCTAACCCGTACCCTGGCATTGTACTGGGCTCAGTCCCTATCCTTGGTATTTTGCTAGATTAATATCTGGATAGAAAAGAGACTGAATTAAAAGAATCACAGTTATGAAACTAGCAAATACTAAAACCAATACGGTATACCCATCACAAAATCTCCATTCCATTTCAGCATACCCTCTAAAAACATCCCATCATACATTGTCCATTCCCAGGTCCCAAATGGAAGACTCTATTCGCTGTGCGGCATCACATGCACTCTTACCAGCTCTGGTGTCCTCTGGAAACTCCCAATGGAGATTTGAAAATAGGTCTCCTACCTTATCGTCTTGAGTGCTCATGGGGTGTCCAGATGGAGGCCCTTGGGATCTGCTGGTCTGCAGCGTTGAGCAACAGGTCTGAGTCGCGGTCACCATCTATCAACACAAATCAAAACAACGTACTAATGAGTCTTATTGGAAATGAAAAAGGCAAGATGCTCTTTATTGCTGGTTTGCAAATCAAATAAAAGGACATCACCTCACTAACCCACCACCCAAGCTAAACCAACAAGCCTCCAATTTGCCTTCTCCTTTTATCTCCCCACGGTACAGCCCCTTGCGAAACATGTCACTTCCTTTTGACCACTCCCACCCCCAAACATAACAATAGTAATCTGTGTATATTTTCATAGTCCGCCTTCTGTTTCCATCCCTCATCATCACATGATCCTCTGCTTCCGTGACAGTTGTGTTTGTCTGATGATATCCAGCTTTCAACTCCTCAGGTGAGGGGCATAGGGTCACCACCCGCTGACGTGCTTCTGAAAAAGAATAAGGCCCCATTGTCCGAACTGGGATAAGCCGGTAGAATCAGAAAATGGTTGACAGGTGTCCTTCAACCAGTACCTCCGAGAACTCCTGTAAGTGCTGCCTCAGCAGTGCTACAGTGCTTGTCAATTTAGAGAGTCCTCAGGGCAAGTGTTAAAAGCCAAAAAATTGGGATTTTGTAATCCAAATGTCCACTAGGATTTAAAAGAAAAATAATAAACACTTGGGCATAAATGAGAGAAGTGACATTTCAAGTATTTAAATACATTCCCAGACTACTCCCCATCATTATTTACTCTCATGTATGATCACTTGTGGCAGTATGCATTTATGGCATCATCATGACATAACTCTCGTTTTCCCGTCCCCTGTGGGTTATTAATGTTCACAAAGCCATAGTAAAAATAGCGATGTCGGCAGTCTGGTTATGTACCACTAGTTGTATCACACGCCTTACATGCTCTTTTGAAAGAATTCTCCATGACAGTGTCCCTCGCGTAAAGAGGGAATAGGTTTTTCACTCGAAAGAGACATGTGAAGAAGGGGCATAGTGAGCAAGCATTTCAAGTCTCTGTTGATCGTGCACATGAATATTATTTCAATTTGGCTGACACACTCTGTATCTGTGCTGTTTCAGATGTCGATGTACAGTAAACACTTCAAGATCTGCCATCATCGAATAGTAAGGCGCAATACACAATTGTGATCCAACATTTGGAGTGTGATTGCTTTAGCCATTTATAAACAGACATTGCAAATTGTATCCATTGTTCTTTGGTTCCGGCATAGGCCCCATGGTGGAACGCAGTTACCAAATACATTCTTGTTCATGTAACACCACTGTCACAATTCCAAGTGATGATATATTTTCAGGGTAGGGCACACATACCGAAACAAATTCATAATATGCTCTCTACTTTACAGATTTTTTCATATCCTATTGGATTAATATTTTGTCCTGAAGAAGGCTGGCCAAGGATTGATTAGGTCACTTAGCTGAAACTTGAGTTGGCTTATAATTAGCACTCTCTGCAATTGCACTTTCATGTTTGGCCAGAAGGGGTGGACTCCATGCAACCCCCAGGTTTCAATGTGTTAATGATACATGTAGAAAGAAGAGTGTCAGATTTACATCAATAACAATAAACAAATTAAGATGCATGTTTATACATTTTTTATATGTGTCTAGTCATGTGGGGATGTGTTTGAATGAATTGTTGTGTGTCCAATAGGGTGTTGGGTTATATGTATTAAAGACTTTTTACATTAATATGTTTGTTTGCAATTCGTCACTACATGTGCATTGCAAATACACATGAAATGTTGGTTGTTGTGTGATTATGGATTTGATGAACCAAAAACAACGTGTCAGGCTGTTGGAAACAATATTGCAGTTTTTAAGAACACACCTGTTTCAACAATTTACAGTGAGAACTTTGTATTCCAAAAACAATTTCTTGTATTCAATTCTTGAAAAATCATATGAAATGTACATAAATGCATCACAAATGTACACAATTTAAAAAAGACTTGTACAAAAAACACAGCAGCACCAGAATTAAAGTGATTTCATGACTATAACATTCCAGTATTTCTCCTTTTTTCTATACTAAGAAATGGATCGCATTTCCTATAAGTCGATACTTGGTACAAAGAATTTGCTAAGGTTTATCGCTCAACATGTTTCTGTCCTTTGAATGGTGAACATTCCTCAGGGGCTGTTTTGTTACTCACTGGTTATATTAACTTAAAAACTACTCAACACAAATTAATTTTTTATGTATATTTTTTCAGACCATGTGGGTCTCTTTTCTTCTCCTGGAACACATGTGTTTCTCAAAACTGCAAAATAACCAAAATAAAGAAATAGCTGTTAATGCCAATCTTATATGGGGTGACTTAGAGGGGGTGACTTTAGAGCTTAGCCCTATCCATTCCCCCTTTCAGCGGTTAGTATTACCTCTCTGAAAAATTGTTTGATGGTTTCTTGGAGTCTGTGCAATTCAATTTGCAATTCAAAACTCCATCTATGAGGATACAACATTATATTTGGAAACCACTGTCATTAATTCTCTACATAACTACATAGCCCCCAAAGAAGGTCAAACGTTTTCTGACAAATTGACTCACCCCTTTGAGTCTTTCATTCTTATAGAATCGAAGGACTTTGTTTCTCTGTAAGCTCACCCTTTCTATAAAGTGTTTTCATATTCCTTTTTTTAAACTGAAAACACAACTTTTTGTTAGCAGTTGAGTTTGGAAAAAGTGGGTTTGAAAAGAGTTAAAAAAAGGTTTTTGCATGTTACAAGGCCCACCTTCAAACTTTATAAGGAGCGAGGGACACAGCAAGCCATCCTAGAGGTGTTTGAAGAGATACTTCGGAATAGGACATATCAAAACCTGTACCAAATTAATTTTTGATGTGGTTTGTACAACTTGTTGTAACACAGAACTATTTTGTATTTATCAATAAGATCTACCACCAGATAGAGGGTACAGCTATGGGAGTCACTCTGGACCCTAGCCTTGCAAATCTATATGTAGACGGTTTTAAAAAAGGGTTCAATTTAAGCTGAAACTAATCCCTACAAAAAGCATATTAAAGAATGGACATGTTACATCAATGACATTCTGATAATACAGGAAGGACCAGAAGAAACAGACACATATTTCTTTTAAATTTCTCAATAGACAAAGCCACCATCTGAAGTTTACTATGAATCATAGTAATGAGGAAACACATTTTCTGGAAATAACTATCTACCGTCAAGATGGCAAACTACTGGATGAACCTTTTCATAAACCCACTGACAAGAATGAATTGCTTGAATACACCAGTCACCATGTGAAACACCTCTGGGATAACCTCCCATTTGGGAAGTTCCTGTTGCTCAAGAGACACAGCAGTACAAAAGAAGCATATGAACAAGAGGTGATGGTTCTCTCCAAGAAAATACAGGACAGAGATTATACTAAAGAATTGATCAAAAAGGCGGCCACAAGGGCATATAATAATCATCGAGAAGCCCTATTGTACAATAATCCCAGAATATCAGTAGAGAACATACTAGTTTGTGTATCCACCTTTAGCCATCTTTGTCTAGAAATCGGAACCATTATCTGGAAACATTGGTGCATAATAGAATAACGTGGAATGCCCAATCTTTACTTATCAAAAAAGTACTTCCATTGGCAATATAGTAAGTAAGAGCAGAATGAAAAAAGAAACAGCAAAACCAGGCTCCTTATTGAATGCCCGGGGAATGAGCCCAATTACAGACCACCAGCCATTTGGCAAATGCAGAGTTTGTAAACTCACCACCGAATCCAAAACAAGGGTAATTGGGCTAGGAAAACCCCAGGATACAAAACAGCTTTACCAACTGTAATTCAGAACATGTCATATACTTGATCACTTGCCTTTGTGGGCTACGGTATAAGGCAAAGTGAACTGCAACATAAATACATGCATCTTTGAACACTGCAGTTGCCTTAAGAACAAAATAGAGCAGGCACCAATGGTAAATCATTTTTTAGACAACCAACATGGTTGGGAAGATTTCCAATGGACATTACTACAAAAAACCAATAACTCAATAGAAAAAAAAAGAAGAAGAGTGGTTAAGAGGAGAACAAGAACTAATATTTCTCACAAAGAGCGATACTCTGGGTCTCAATGAGGAGGTAGAGTGGCACATAATTAAATCAGAAGCAGATTCAACTATAGGGGTATTATCCCATATCTATCATAGCACTTCAAACTCAGACACCACCTATTCATACACTGCTTCACATAGCTGGAGCCTATAGGGAGACATTCAACAGCTTACTACAGTTGCAGGGAAATCCAAAAGGTTGGATATTCCCTTCCACAGAATGGAGAGTCCAATGGGTTCACATTACAGATTCCTTTAAGCTGTACAATATTCAGAATATTGGTTCGCAAAGTATAGATTACCGTGCCAAAATGGCCAACACTTTAAGCATCATCTAACCATCATTACCTGGCAGTACCAATACACAGCAACATGTGCATGAGCAATTGGGTCATCGGTATTTGGCCTAGGAAAGATGGTATCCTGCCAAAATGAGTGAGAAGGTTCATGCAGCAGCATTAGCCCCGACCCATTCATAAGTAGGGTTATGAATGCATCGTCAGTACATGTATCTGTATATTCAAGAAAGATGGTTTCTGGCGCTAATTACTATGGCCGGCATAAACAGCAGAGCAACCTTACTTCAATCTACATACATGTAGAGTAAGGTTTGCACAAACAGCAAATGTATACATGAGTAAATAAAGCAAAACTAGAGACTACGCTTTCCATTTATACAGTGGGAAAGGTACATCACTTTAATATGGCCCCAAGCAACACACATTTTATTTCAGGCATGCTATATGTGAAAGTACATACATGGGCAGAATGGCAAAACCTGTGTGTTGAATTGTATATGAAGGCGCTTGACTCACAAATCCGCAAAGGATGACCGGGCGATACACATATTCACACGCTAAGAGAATGGTAAGTGGCATTTCATTCATGTTTTCTGCATATGTAGCAGTTTTGATGACGAGGTTCCGGTAATAAAAAATAAATAAACGCCCACCATCTGGTCTTTCCTCATTTACAGGACCTCCATTTTCGGATCCTTTCTCTAAACGAGTGATCTATCACAGATTAAATATATATAATTTTTGCACCAATATGAGATACTTCCCTTCAAAACTAGAGATATATTATTGTAACTACTGTATATAACATGTAGTTGTCCTTCCAAACATGTGTCTGCAAACAAATCATTTTGTGAAGTCCCTTGCAAAATCAAAAAAGGAAAGGAGAAACCATGCAGTTTATAGAAGTGGCTTAGCATTGTCCTGAGAACAAGGGAGGGGTCCATTTATGCCTCTTCCTATGTTTAATGTGAACAAACAAGAGAGATGATCATGGAGGTAGGGGTTAATGTTGGGTAGTTTGAAGGAAATCCCCCAGGCTTGCTTAATTCAGCTTGTAGTGCCATGACTCACTTTGAAATCATGTGTTTCATGACTCAGAACTGTCACACGCTCTTAATGTTTTGACCGAAGCCAGAAACAATGTTCCCAGTGGAGGTGTCTTTTTTGTGTGGCTAATGGTACAGCAGTGTATCTTAAAAATTAATTTGTGGTGGCCCTGCCATGTTACGCTGATGTCAGAAATGTCAGTTGGGCATTGTTTTAATGCAATTAAATTCAACACAATGGTGGATGTGGTTGTCAAAGTACTCTGTCTTGTGAAGTCTTGGTTGCGTTGTGGTATGTTGATTTTTTTTCTGTTGCTGTGATGTTTTACACAGTTTGTGATGGCAGGAATATTTTCGTGATTGATTAGTCTCTTTGCGATGGGCTTTTGACAATCATTTGCCTCATGTAAAAGGATGTTATCGAGGATGCTAGTGGGGTGTCTGTGAACACGGTTCTAAGTGATATTTCGGCATTTTGAAGGCCAAACACGAAAAAGACTGATTTATTTCAGCTGATTTTGTGTGGCCTTCAAAATGCCGGAATATCACCTATTCAACCCCCACCCTCTCCTGCACTGGCTGGATTTCTAAGAAATTGGGGGATTTCACCACCATACCCAATGTTTATCCCCTGCCGCGCCCTTCCCTGCCCAACACAACACATTCCCCCTGATTCTCCACCATTTACCAAAAATACTTTGACATGCACGCCCGACTGCTTCCTTCTCTGCTCCAAACATTCAACCACCTCCCCCTCACATAAACTCACTCACACACACAAAACACTTACCTAACTCCTCCGACTTCCATCGCAGCGCCTGACCGTGTCTGTAATCCTCTACACGCACTTGTGTGCATCACAGATAGCAGCTGTCATCCAAAACATGGCATGTGCACCAAGAGGAAGAGAGCATTAGACCGGGAGTAGAGGGGATTTGGGCTTTGGTTATGGGCTAGGGAGGTGCGTGTATGGGGTTTGTATGATGGATTTAGAAAGACTGAAGTTAAAGGCCTGTTAGGCAGAATCCTGTGCAGTTCCCCTGGGAACACTGCAAAAAGATTAAGACTACAGGAGTAAACAGCAAACCCAATTGGTAGCAGTGTGTACCACCCAGATTTACCTGGTAGCTGTTAGGCAGAAACCTGTGCAGTTCCCTTAGGTACCACTGCAAAAGGCTTAGGACTACAGGTGTTGGCAGAAAACCCAATTGGTAGCAATCTGTACCGCCCAGATTTACCTGGTAGCTGTGGCTGAGCAGCCAGACTTCTCTCAAGAAGAGTTAGATAGTATATAGAGCATACAAGATAGGTACCAAAATACAGTAGCACAAGCAAACACTGACCAGAGCTTTGGTATAAAAGTATATAATTATTTATTTAAAAACACACTTTGTAATATACACTAAGACTAATATGGCAAGCAAGTTCCAACACAGTCCCTATTAATATATATACATCCCTGATTACTTATTGAACAAGTCTTAGTTAAAACACCACTTATTTTCAGACAGAGGTGAGCGCTTAACCTAAGATGGCACTCCAATAAGTTAATTAAAAAGGGAGGGGAAAAGGCATAATTAGAAAAATACACAATACCAACACTTTAAGAGAACCAGAGCAAGTCAGAAAAGGCAAAGTCTACTGAGGAGCAAGAAAGTCATAGGCCAGGCCCACTCTTGGAGAGAGCAAGGCGGAATGTGTTCAAGATCACACAGTTGAATAGTACTTTTAAGAGTCGTTGCAGATAGTTCAAAAAGGGTTGGATCAGTTCAGAAAAAGTTAGTTAGCAGGTCCCAAGTCACACCAGGATAGAAAGTCAAGGATTACGGGACACCTTGAACAGTCTGTTGCAAGGGAGACCAGGCGGGACACAGTACCTGAAATGGTGAGAAAGCTCCAGCGGGGGCAGTTGTTCCTGGCAGCGGGTGCAAGTCAGTGCTTCGTCCAGGGGAAGAGGAGATCTCGACGTGGAGGAAAGCTGGAGGTCGTTGCACTGCAAGGGAAGAAACCAGCCGTGGAATTTCCTGGTTAAAAGGTACTACACTTTTATTCGATGTAGTGGTGAAGCATCGCTATCCGGTCGCTAGGGTGCTTGGCACGGGTGATTTGACCACGAGACGATCCAGGAAGGTGAAAAAGAGGGCGAACTGGTTATCCCCACCAGTTCAGATGAAGAAGACTCTCCGGGATGAAGATCTTCTCTGTCGTTGGGAAGTGGTGAGACGGTTTAGCAGGGCTCCACTGGTGGTGTTGTCGTTGCAGGTCGGCTCAGCTTCTCCCTCTTCGGATTCTTTGGTCCTGTGGCGACTTCTGAAGTTCCAGTCCCCAAAGCCCTGCTTTTATGCAGAAAACCCCCATTCATCAGTCCTAGCTGTCACTCAAACATGCTAAGTGGTGAGTCGGGCGGCTCACCACTGGGCCAATCACACAAGAGTGCGACTTGAGTTGCCAAGGCAACTCAGTCCAGGGTGGCTAAACCCCCCTCCCACACATCCTGTAGACCCAGACAGGGTGGCACCACTTTTGGAGGCTTCCGTGGAGAAGGCCGCCAAAAAGTGGAACAAAGGGCTCGACTTGGATTGGAGTTACAGAGGCGAACACAAACACCATTTTAAAACTGAGTCCTGGCAAAAAGACCCAACCGGGGAATACATGTTAAATAAATAACCCGACAGTATCTTTAACATTGCACCAAAAAGTGGTGCGTTTAAAATGAATGGGAAAATCCCATAGGAAATATTCTGGTGGAATATTTCACGTGGTGACCACTGCCACCAGCCAGAAACTCGACGAGGGGGGACTGCACAGTGCCCCCTTGAAAAACAGACCCAGGGGCAATCTAATTACCCCTACCAGTACTTCCACAATATGATGGTTTGTACCGGTTCCGTTCACAATTTAAGACTAGTAAAGTCAATGGTGACTTTAGATGCCCTGGGAGACAGTAGTCAGTCCCAGGGTATGGAGTCTATGTTTGGGTGTCACTATGACACCCCTGTGTTACTGCACTGAGGGTGCTGTGTAACACACTTACCAAATACCACATGAAACCCTATGGAGTAAAAAACCCCATAGCCCATAAAACACATTACAAAGTCAAAGGATATCTCAAATCATGTCTAAGAGTGGGAGAAAAAGAATCTCACTCTTAGCAGGAGAAAAAAATAAACCCCAAAAAATCCAGCAAAGCTGCTGGGGGACTCACTAGGTTTGGGACATTAGCCTTAACAGAGAATTCTCCCTAACAGTAGCTGTGGCTGAGCAGTCAGACTTTTCTCAAGAAGAGTTAGGCAGTATATAGAGTATACCCAATAGGGCCAAAAACACAGTGGAACAAGCAAACACTGAGCAGAGCTTTGTATCAAAAGTATATAATTATTTATTTAAAACACACTTTAGGCAATACACTAGCACTCTAAGTCAAAAGCAAGTTAAAACCCAGTCAGATAAAGTATAAACACCTCCCTTGATAACTATTAGACAAGTCAGAGTTAAAACACCACTATTTCTTAAAACAGATGTGAGCGCATAACCTAGATGGCACTCCAATAGTTAAGTTAAAGAGAGAGAAAAAGGCAGGTTATAAAAATAAAACAGTTCCCAACACTTTTCTAAGTTCAAAGCAAGTCAGTGAAGGCAGTATACACTGTAGAGCCAAAGTTCATAGGCAAGGCCCACTTTAAATGGAGCAAAGCGTAATGTGCCCAGGATCACACGGTTTAAATTAACTAAAAGTCTTTGCAGAGTGTTCAAAAGAGGTTGGGGTGATTCAAAAAGTAAAGTTAGAAGGTCTAGGGCCAACCCAGTTGGAAAGCCAAGGATTTAAGGGTCACCTTTAGCAATCCGAAGAAAGGGAGGCCAGGTGGAACACGGTACCTTAAAGAGAGAGGAAGCTCCAGCGGAGGCAGTTGTTCCTGGCAGTGGTTGCAGTTCATTGTTTCGACCAGGGGAAGAGAGGATCTCATCAGGGAGTAAACTTGAAGTTGATGCACTGCACAGGGATGAAACCAGCCGCAGAGTTCGTCGGTAAGAGGTGCGTTCATTTTATTCGCGGTCAAAGTGGTGAAGCTTGGCTATCCGGCCGCCGGGGTGCTTGGCACGGCGATTCAACCAAGGGACGTCTTTGGAAGGCAAAATGGCGAACTGGTTGAAACAAATCAACCTTTCAACAGAGTTACAGAACACAGATAAAATATTATACAAAAGATAAAAATGACATAACAGTTGAATAGTGTACAGCAGAACACCACATCTGGTCATAAGATTGAGAGAGAACTGTCTGACTGAATAAGCACACAAAAAAAAAAAAAAAAAAAAAACGCATAAGGAAACATAAACATGATGACGAATTATCTCTGACAGACCATTCATTGTTTCATCTCATAGTTATTTAAACATAAAATTAAAAGGCCAACAACTAGATCTCAATGAGTGTGAGAAAATGATAATTCAATTGAATTTGTTAATCAAACATCTGGACTTGTCAGGGACAGGCTTTCAATAAATTTGACAACTGCAATTTGAATAGGCAAGTACGCAGAATTCAAAATTGTGTGCCAACATGCCTCATATTCTAAAAAACCCAAGTGCCGGCAATGACGTCCCATAAACTTGAGTCTATTAGAAGTAAGAGCAGGACACTCAATGATCAGATGCTCTAAAGTCTCCGGTTGGCAAGTGTTCCTGCAAAAACGGCAAAAGTTATCATTAACTGATATTATCTTGCGTCTGTAAAGAATGGCTTTGGTTGGCCAAAGGTTAAAACGTAGACGCATGATTGCATAGCGGATATGGACTGCTGGAGCTTTAACTAGATAGAAAGGGAGTGTTTTCATCTTTTTTGGAGGAAAGCGGAGAACATTACCATCACAATAAGTTAGGCACAATTTGTTTGTATTAATCCAATCAAATTCATACAGCTGTTGCTTTGCCTTATCAGGATTATTAATTAATGTATCAAGAGAGACTTCTGCCCTACTTAATGCTGAGTATGCAGTAGTCACCCACGAGGCAAAGAATTTTTGAGTAGTATGAAACATATGAGATGCAAGTTCTGATAGTAGTGTACGATCTCTGGATGCTAATAGACATTTTCTGAAAAGTGCACAGACGCCAAAAATATAAGGTTTCGAGTGAAA
Organism: Ambystoma mexicanum; assembly: GCF_040938575.1. Lineage (NCBI taxonomy): Eukaryota > Metazoa > Chordata > Amphibia > Caudata > Ambystomatidae > Ambystoma > Ambystoma mexicanum. The sequence goes on from NC_090928.1 coordinate 360,002,709, forward strand.
TAAGGCCCAACTCATATCTAATCCACGAAATGGGGATACAAGCTGGTAAACATAATATCTTTTTCCAGAATTGACTTTCCCATGTGTGGAAGGCAAGTTTAGATTGGCATGCAAGAGTTTCAAGACCATACAATATTGAAGGCACCGCTTTCTGGTTCCAATAGGCAACAGCTGGTAGAATAGAAAATTTGCCATATCTGGACATAATCAAACAAGCTTGTGACGAGGCCGTTGTCACCTTTTTCAAAACTCCTTCCAAGTGTGCCTTAAAGGAACCCCGCAGTTCGAATATCATACCTAAATAGGTGTATTGAGGGACAATCAGCAGATTTACCTGATTAATGTTCCACATGAATGATTTGTTTCTTTTGGTAGGTTGATACAACATTATCTGAGATTTGTTGGTATTGATTTTTAAATCATTCTGAGAAATATAAGAGTCAAAAGCTGTCAACAGTTTCTGCAAGCCAATCTGAGTTTTTGACAGTAATACCAAATCGTCAGCATACATTAAACTTTGAACATGTTTATTATTAATTTTTGGAGAGTCTGAACCAAGATTTTGAAATGCGAAGGCTATATCATGAAGAAAATAGTTAAAAATAGATGACGCCAGAAGACAGCCCTGTTTGAGCCCACGAGCCGTGGGAATAGAGGAAGACAAAGCTCCATCGAGGCTTAGTCGAACGTAAATACACGTATCAGAGTGGAGAGCCAAGAGGATATCAAACAATGTTTGCGGACAGTGGTCACGTTTTAATTTTTTAAAAAGAAGAGAGCGAGAAATGGAGTCGAAAGCAGAATGTAAATCAATGAACGCCAGAAATAAGGACTGTTTTGACTCTTGAGATTGGGCTTTAATAGAGTTCAGTGCGAAGTGATTAACCTGGGTACCCATACCTGCAATAAAACCAGTCTGGAACGGGTCTCTATATGAATTCTGAAGCGTCCACTTATTAAATTCACTCAATACAAGTTTAGTGAAAATTTTACTCTGTGAATCTAAGAGTGCAATTGGACGATAGTTCTGAGGGGAACACCTATCACCTTTTTTAAATATCGGGATGATAATAGAGGATTTCCAGGATAAAGGTATGGAACATGAATGCATTATATCTTGAAAGATGCAGTAAAGTATGCGAGCCCATCTGCCAGGATTTAATTTCAACATAGCATTGGAAATGCCATCTGGGCCAACAGCTCGAGAGGGACTGGCTTTTTTAATGATTGAGGCAATGTCCTCTATTGTAAAAATCAGGTTCCAATAAGGGGCTCTAACAGAGCGAAAGGAGTCTGGGTCAAAAGTGACATCAGCATACAAATTTGTGAAATACACAATCCATTGTGATTCGTTTACAGCATTTAATTGTGCGTCAGCATCTCTATTATATGCATGATTGTGTAGAAGATGCCACATTTGAGCCGAGTTTTTGTTGGCGAGCGATTTTAGCATTAATTCACTGTCGCGTTGAAACATCAATGATTTATGACCCTTGAGCCAGTTTTTGTATTGTGTTTTCAAATGAGTTAGCGCTTGCGAACGATCGCAGGAAGTGGAGTTTTGTATCTGGCGCTTTAGACGCCTAAACTCTGTCTTACGTTCTTTAACCGATTGATCATGGATGTGGGGGTGTTTAGTTTGAAGTTGCATGGGAGTAGAAATGGTGTGCGCAAACGGCGCAAGTATATCAGTGTATTGAACACCCACTGAATGCAAATTCTTTTGAATTAGTGACTCAAATTCATTTAGTCGATGATCTGTCCATGTCAGTCTAGATCTGGCTGAGTTGATGGCAAATCCAGAACTGGCTGAGGAAAATTTAGAAGCAGAAAATTGCCATGAGATAGTCAGGAAAAGTAGCTTATGATCACTACCAGGATAGGCAGTGATTGAGAGATCCTGACAAAATTTGAACAGAGGAGAATCTACAAAAATGTAATCAATTGTACTTGCACTGTTATTGCGATACCAAGTTGATTGCGGAGGTGAATCACTTTTAAGGGCTCCATTGATCATAATAAAATTGCGTTCGTTCATGAGGTGGATCCACCGGGAGCTGTCTTTTGAATATGGGTTATTAGTAATACAATTCATGTTGAGATCCCCAAGTATGATGGTGAAATTGGTGATGTTCGCCATATTGATAATATCCAACAATGAAATAAGACCACAGTAAAAATCATCATCAGAGCAAGCAGCAGGGTTTCTGTAAACATTCAACAAGGCGAGCAAGGCAGTTTTCAAATCAATTTTGACTAGTTGTAGGTAGGCCCCAAAGGAAGCCCATGCGTGTACATGAAGACCAGCCTTTTGGAGCACAGCAACCAGTAAGCCAGAAGTAGGTCTGCCTTTAGTTCGAATGGCCGGTAGCAAAGAGATTTCATACCCGTCCCACACCGGGGGGACTAAAAGCCAAGTCTCTTGTAAGGTGAAAATGTGATAGATTACAGGCATGGATTTAATGGAAACATGTAAGTGATTGTGCCCCCTGGTATTCCAACATGCAAGATTCAGAAGATTGGTATTCTGGCACAATGATGGTTAATTCTGAGAAAAGATCCGAGAATCAAGCATTGTATTGATGTCATTTCTATCAAGTTGTTGTCTTTCATAAATGCGTGGATGTGGGATGGGGACCCTAGTTTGGGGTGTGGTGACAGTCGGCTCAAGTGCCAATAGAAATCCCATTTCAAACAGAGTCATTCTCGCTCGCCAATGGTATTGGCAACAATGGTCGATGGAATCCATAGTCTGATAACAGAGTTGGAAGAGGCAGAGATAAATTCAATTTGTGCTATATCAAAGGTAGTGATATCCCTTAATGCTTCAATGTCACTAAAGATATTTAAGACACTCCTTCTATTCAAGTTATAAGCAGGGTATGGGCCATCTCGACATTTTAAAATAAATGTGCAGGGCGAGAGAGAGGCAGAGGCTTGAGCGGATTGGGGAGGAAGACGTCTTATTTCAGACTGGGGGGGCTTAGACTGGCTGAGCTGGTGCGCGTGTTGCGAATGCAAGTCTTTGAGCCCAGACACTTGAGACTCAAGATTGTACTGCTCAAGACTAGAGGAGTTGGTCGTAACAGGGGATTTAGAAACAGAACGGGGGGTGTCTGGCATAACAGACGTGAGTTGAGGCATGGGAATTGCGGAGAACCTTTCCTCCAGAAATTTGTCAACAGCTTGTTTCAACTCATTTAAAGGGTCTAGATTTAAGGCAGATGACACAGCGGCGGGCCGACTAACACTTGGGGCAAAGGAGACAGTTTTTTTGGGTGGCATATCGATTAGTACTCGATCAGCATCTTGATCTGACGTCTCAAGTGATGCAACCAAGTCGTCCAAAGGGGGGTGGGGAGCTATCCGTGCCGAAGTAACAACAGGCACAGCAAAAGCCGTCTCCTTTGGGCTTACAGCCATTGAAATATTCGCTTGCACCAGTGCAGGGGCAGGGGTGGCTAGGGGTTTTGTGGGGGGAAGAGTCTGGGGGGGAGCTTTCGACCCCGCTTCCAAAGACCCACCAATGGCTTTAAAAAAGGCATTCAGAGTGTTTTTGTTGCCTCGACGAGGCATCTGTTTCTTTGTTTTTTTCAATACGGCATGGGTATTTTTTAAGATCGCTGTGGACCTGAACTTTCCGCTAGGGGCTGCCGGCGTTACTGCCAAAATGGCATTTGCAGGCGAGGAGCCCTCAGAGGAGGGCAATATGTCAGTGGGAGCAAAGGCAACAGACTGTAGAGGCACCTCAGGGACAGGCACCGAGGCAATGTTATTTGTGACTGGCTGAGTGTGGGGTACAGGAACAGGTGTCACAGAGCTAGAAGAGGTGTCAAGTGCACAAATAACATTGTGAAAATGTGGCAAGGAAGATGGAACATTCGCACTTTTCACATGTGAGGCGCAATTCGCGGGAGGCGCAGCTGTGCCTGTCTGTCTGTCTAGAGTAGTAAAGCTACCACAGGTAATATTGGAGGCCTCACAACTCTCTGTTGGCCGTGTAGATGGTAAAGGTGGAGCGGGAATCAACTGATCATTGTGACGACTCCAGTGTAGGAGTTCCTCCAGCTGTAAGCCTTGGGTGCTAATTTTTGTGTTCATAATGTCAAACAATTTATGCATTCCAAGAATAGAGGTATTGATGGCTTGCAAAGCTGCTTCAACACCAATGCTGGAGCCTGTAGCAAACGTATTGCGGGCAGGTACAACAGCACGAGGTGTAGGAAGAGCGAAGGAAGCAATTGCAGAGTCTATCGGAGTAGGGTTGGGATGTGGTGGAGAGGGGCTGAATTGGGCCATATCACACTGGGAGTGTACTGACTGCAAAGTTTCATGGTGACTAGCATATAATGAAATGCTGGTACTATCTAGTATTATAGGAGAACCTGGAATGATAGGCGAGAGGGTTTGGTTAGAGTTAGTGCTAAATTTCCTCTTCACGTTCCGTACATTCAGTGAGGCAAGCATCGTTTTGTCGGAAATGCCCCGAGTGCGAACAGGACTCGTCAGAGCAATAGATGGGCCGGAGGGCGACACACACGGGACAGGTTGCTGACCCATAGTCAGAGTGTGGGACCCAGCAGACTCTTGTGGCAGAGAGAGAATGGTCTTGGGGGGCCCAACCGAAGGGCCCATGTTAGAAGTAACAAGAGTGGCACCGACAGGGGTTCTCGGGGACAGAATGAATGCTGGAAATTTCGTCTGAATAAGCCCAGTGCTTGGACAACTAGGCTCCGAATGTAAAGCAAAATCTGGCATATTTGATTTCAGAGAGTACGGCACAAAAGACATTCGTTATGGGATGAGACTTGTACTGACCTGGGGGAGCTAGATAAGGACTGGGTAGGGTAACACCAGCGCTAGAGAGACAAGCCACAACCGCAGTAACGCGGTGAAGCGGTAAAGCGGAACTTAGCCGTGAACTTGCTCGTGCGCGCGCGCTGTGCGCGTAGGGCTGTCTTTAGTAGGAAATGAGGGAGTGAGAAAACCCGCCTTTTCCTGGGCAGGGCTAGCAGGAAGTGTCAATCAGGAGGCTGGTGTAACCAGTAGAGCAATCCGCTTCAATTTGAGAAGGAACACTGTAAAGCAAACAAACAAACAAACATATGTCAAAAAGTTGCAAAAATGCTGAGGAGTTGAAAACTCCCTCTAGTGGGCTTAAAGGTCCAAGTCCTCTAGCCAAAGCAGTCACCTGGCTAGGCGAGAGGTAGTCCAATCCAAAAGCAAAATGCAGAGAAGCAGCAGCTACAAAGTCCTCACGAGCGGTAAAGCGGAACTTAGCCGTGAACTTGTTAGTGCGCGCGCGCTGTGCGCGTAGGGCTGTCTTTAGTAGGAAATGAGGGAGTGAGAAAACCCGCCTTTTCCTGGGCAGGGCTAGCAGGAAGTGTCAATCAGGAGGCTGGTGTAACCAGTAAAGCAATCCGCTTCAATTTGAGAAGGAACACTGGCTAGGCGAGAGGTAGTCCAATCCAAAGGCAAAATGCAGAGAAGCAGCAGCTACAAAGTCCTCACGAGCGGTAAAGCGGAACTTAGCCGTGAACTTGCTCGTGCGCAGAAGATCTCCTCTTATCATCGGGAAAGTGGTGAGGTCGTTGCAGCAGGGCTCCACCGGTGGTGTCGTCGTTGCAGATGGCTCACCTTCTTCCCTCTTCGTATTTCTTAGGTCCTGTGGTGACTTCTGAAGTTCCAGTCCCAAAAGCCCTGCTTTTATGCAGAAAAACCCCCATTCAACAGCCTACCTGTCACACAAACATGCTAAGTGGTGAGCCGAGCGGCTCACCACTGGGCCAATCAGAATAGAGTGCGACTTGAGTTGCTAAGGCAACGGAGTACAGGGTGCCAATTCCCCTCCCCACACATCCTGTGGAACCCAGACAGAGTGGCACCATTTGGAGGGCCTCTGTGGAGAAGCCCGCCAAAAAGTGGAACAAAGGGCTCGACCTTGGACAGAGTTACAGAGACAGACACAAACGACATTTTAGAAAAGAGTTCTGGCAAAAAGACCCAACCGGTGATTTAATATTAAATTAATAAACCGGCGGTATCTTTAACATTACACCAAAAAGTGGTGTGTTTAAAATCAATGGGAAAATCCCATAGGAAATATTCCGGTGGAATATTTTGCATGGTAACCACTGCCACCAGCCAGAAACTCGACAAGGGGGGACTGGACTGTGCCCCCTTGAAAACAGACCCTGGGGCAATATAATTAACCCCTTCCAGTACTTCCACAATATGATGGTTTGTACTGGTTCTGTTCACAATTTAGGACTAGTAAAGCCAATGGTGACTTTACATGCCTTGGGAGACAGTAGTCAGTCCCAGGGTATGGAGTCTATGTTTGGGGGTCTCTAAGACACCTCTGTGTTACTGCACTGAGGGTGCTGTGTAACACATACACAAAAAAAACAGATGATACCCTATGGAGTAAAAGACCCCATAGCCCAAAAGCACACAAATAGTCAGAGACATACCTCAAATCATGTCTAAGAGTGGGAGAAAAAGAGTCTCACTCTTAGCAGGAGAAAAAAACAAACCCCTAAAATCCAGCAAAGCTGCTGGGGAACTCACTAGGTTTGGGAAATTTGCCTTATAAGATAATTCTCCCTAACAAGGCCCTAGTGAAGTGAGAGCGTTTAACGAGAGCCCTGGGACATTGAAACCCGTTCCAGCCCTTGGACCGGGTGCTTAACGCTATTCCAACGCTATTCCAATCAGAAACCCAGGGTGCTAAGATAATTCCCGTCCCATTCATTGAATGAAAATATTGCCTAAAGATGGCTGCCATGGATAAGTAAGGTGGTGTTCTATATGAAGCCCCTTTTCCATTTCCATGGTGGCCACAGAACAGCAGCAGAAGTGTGGCAGCGCCAGCAGGGGGGTGCCGCCACTGATGAAAAGAGATAAGTGGTACAAGGGCTGAGTAACCAAAAAATAAACTAAGAGAGGATGGGGGCAAGATGGAACAGCGGGGCGGGTGAAGCAGCCTCCAGATTCCATGGAACGCGGGCTGAGATTAGCAGTTTCAGCCCACGATCCAAGAAACCTGGTTGTCAGCTCTCCCACCCGGGTGCAAATTAAAGTTAATAGTTGGATGGAATTAATTCCAGCTGTTGTAAAACTGTCTAAGTGGTCGTTAAAATCAGGCAAATCTCATTGGTCTAACAGGAAGACAATGGTCTTCATGCAGCAGTTGATGGTGTAGCTGTGCTCCAGTTGTACCATAAGAAGGTTGGCAGGCCATGTTGCTATCCATGCTCCCAAAACTGTACTTATCCTGCATGGGAGCAGGGAATTAGACTGTTCCCCATCTCTAAGGGACAATGGCACCTTGACCAATTCAACATTGCTCGGCATCACGCAGACTTCCATCATTCCTGTGTTGTATTCCATGCAGTGATGCTGTGGAATGATTCAGGCATGTGCAGGTTTGGGCTTTTAGACTCTGGAAGGGGCAGCAGAGAGTTGCTCCTCAATGGGTTTTCTGTATGAGCCACTTCACTGCTGATGAATCTGCACCTTTCTCACATTATTTCTTATAATACTCCATTCTTGGTTCCTGGAGGTTTGTTGTGTTCTTGTGCGTTTTTCTCTCTAGTTCCACATCCTTCTCTCCTCTTATCTGACCTACTTTTCCCTGTCTAGTTTTGCCTGCTGTTGCCTGTTTCCCCTGTCCTTAGCAGAGCTTTTCCTGACCTTTCTTGTTTTCTCCCTGTTGGCTCGTTCCTCCTCTATTGTGACCCTCTTGAGCCCGGGTTGCCAAAGTCAATTTTGTTAAACTCTGGCAACTTAGCATTTGGGAACCCTGAGACTGTGCTTAGGAACTTGCTGGGATTTCGCTCCTCTATTCTGCTCCTTCTCTGTCCCTGTCCATTACCATGGGGCACCATTTTCAGGCCTTCAGACCAGTACCTAGTCTCCTAGAGCAACCTTGCCCACCGTCTGCATCTGATCGGGCACTGTATTACATCCTGTAGGAAACAATGCATGTCACCAGAGTGAGAATCACCTATTTTCCTGACGATGTCTGCAGAATGTTTACCTGTCTCCATAGGTTTGATGCACTCCCCATAAACTACTTGGGTATGCTGTGCTTTCCCTCTGATGTACGTGGATAATTTTCTGTTCTATTCTGTAGACATGTTCTGATCCCTGAGCTAATATTCTCGTTCTCTTCTTGTTTATTTGGAGCCAGCTGTGCTCGCCATTATCCCGCTTACCTAGCAGGTTTCAGGGCTCCATAAAGAATATCCTTGCGTCCTACCCACTGGCTCCCTGGAGGATTGGGGAGTCTCTCTGGTGACCCGGATAGGACCCATGCACATGGCAGCAGATCCATTAAAAGCACTGACACAGGCACTCTCTGCTTTGCCCACTGCCAATAATGCCTTGGTGGAATGTTTCCTTTGCTTGCACCCAGAAGGCCTTTGTAATACAAGGGCCATGAGTGGGGCACTGTCAGGACCTGGCTGCCACCACCTGATGTGGTACAGGTTGAGGCGAATGGCGACTGCAGCACTGGAGCATTCAGCACTAGCGTTGTGACCATTTCACTGTTGTTCGTAGACAATCTCCAGGTGCTTCAGACTGGGTTGCACGGCACAGGCACCGATCATGTTGGTGCTGTGTAAAGAAGGACATGTTTTGGGATGGTGCACACATGTGCGAGTTCTCTCCTGAGCAACCAAGAAGTCACAGCAGAGCATTGCTCCTCTATGAGCCGCATCGCTGCATATTTCTGCTGATTTTCCAATCCTTGTTCCTTGAGGTCTACCCCTGGCCTACCCGCTGGCTTAACGATGTTTTAGAATACAGGTTTAATTGGCAAATGGGACCTATTGTGGATTAAAATGGACTGCAGATCAGTTACTCTCTATGTGACAATAATACTTTTTGAAGAATCCCCTGCAGGCCGCCGTTCCTTCCTTCTGGGGTATGTTGCTATAGAGGAATGACATCTCCATGTTTGCCAATGTTACTTCATCTGTAATGGGTTCAGTGGTCTGGAGCTCGTTTTGCCATTATGTGGTGGGACGTATGAGCACACTGCCAAGCCTTTGGGGCGGTTTATAGTGATAAATTCGAATGACATTATGTCGAAAGTCATAATGTCGAGAAAAAAAAAGTCAAAAAAAAAATGCGTAATGTCTATTTTTCATTGTTTTTTGTTCGAAATGGGGGGGTTCCCCCCCAAATCCCTCTTTTTTTTGTTTGACCTCTTTTTTTTACTCGCGGAACCCAAAAAAAACAAGTAAATAAAAAAATAAAACATTCGGAATAAAAAATGTCGACATTTTTTTTTCCGAAATTATGACTTTCGACATGTTTTCGACTTTTTCACTGCCTACCCTCTGGCCTCTTGGTACCAAATATAGCAGGTGTTCATCTGTTCGATCTGTGAGCTTAGATGATGCCCTTTGTTTTTTTTGTGCTGTTGTTGTTTTGTGAGTAATAGCTCCTCCGTGGGTTGCCTCAGTGCTTCTTAAAAGTCACTGTTGTTTTACCCGGACTACCACCATACTTTGTTGACAGGTTTGATTGTTATGGTTCGATCATTGTTCGAATACCCCATTGCCTGCCTTTTTGATTTGAGATTAAAAAAAGACATCTCCCTTTCTCTGTTTATTTAGCAGGCTGGGTGCTGTTCTGTATCTGCAGAGTTGTATGTATCGCTGCAATTTGATATTGCCTTTGAGTGTGTTCCATTGCCTCTCATTGGTGCTTGCATTTTTTTTTCATTTCCTGAGCTCTTTTATGCCTCAGAGAGCTGGAAATTGCAATGTCGAGCTCTGCCAAGCATACTCTCTAAAAGCACGTACCGCATCACTGCATTGCTGAGTTTTGCCTCTGGGGTTTGAGCCGTTTGGATAAAGCAGGGAGCTCAGCTTGTTCTTTTGTTTTTTTGTGTTAATGATTGACACTGCTTCTTTGTTCTTCGTGCATGTGCTGTTGTTGTAAAAGAGTGGTTTGAGTTTCTTTATGTTGTGAAATGGCTCAGACACTCGGAGGACCCACGATCGTGGACTGGGGCAGCATTTACCACGGGAACACGTGGCATCAAGGACATGAGTGCCACAATCCTGAAAGGGTACTTCGAATCACAGAGAAGCAGGTGAACAAAAGAATTAAACATAATAGAAACATTACTTAAAACACTGGGTTGAACAGTCAGAGATGAATTGCACCCCTCTACGAAAAATGAACCTAAACTGCCTGCCAGCAAACTTTAGGCAATCTGCAAGAAAAGCCAGGACAAACCAAAGTGATCCTTTATGGCTTTTCCCATTGTAGGATTACTCTATGTCACGTGTCACGTGGTCAATCAGCAGGTGCCAAGTTTCAACCCCAGCAGAATCGACTCAGTCCTTTTAAGGTTGATCATTAAATTGGATACTATTACCAGTTAATATTGAAGCACTTAGAAGCAGGAGTAATCTGGCATGAAACACTATATAAAAACCTGAAGATATTATAAAACCAGACCTTCTAGGTACTGACATCCACTCTGGAATGATTCTCGTCCAGACACGAGGGGCGTGTCTATTATAATCTATTGGCCTTCACAATAGTGGAATATGAACATCACTACTAGCATTTGGCAGGGGAATTCTATGAAGAACACAGGATATTACTAATCTCTCTTATTTCTTGTTGTTTCCCTCCTACAGGTTTTAAAATGCAGTTAGAATGAATGCGTCAGTTATAAATCATTCTTCTCTCGCTTGCTATGTTAGCTAGTCTTGCATGTCGCTCTTACACACCAGATAACCTGATCAGAAAGTGTGCAGAATATGTAAATGAAGGTGCCCTACTTGGTTGCCTTCACGAATTCCCATTTACCCATCGTTCACTATATATAACTGCTAATCAGACTGTTCTTTCGCCAAGATTGAGGTTTCTTTCAGTCAGTCCATATCTTCTTGAGTTTCATGGGACCAAGATTGAGGTTTCTTTCAGTTAGTCCATATCTTCTTGAGTTTCATGGGACCAAGATTGAGGTTTCTTTCAGTCAGTCCATATCTTCTTGAGTTTCATGGGACCAAGATTGAGGTTTCTTTCAGTTAGTCCATATCTTCTTGAGTTTCATGGGACCAAGATTGAGGTTTCTTTCAGTTAGTCCATATCTTCTTGAGTTTCATGGGACCAAGATTGAGGTTTCTTTCAGTCAGTCCATATCTTCTTGAGTTTCATGGGACCAAGATTGAGGTTTCTTTCAGTTAGTCCATATCTTCTTGAGTTTCATGGGACCAAGATTGAGGTTTCTTTCAGTCAGTCCATATCTTCTTGAGTTTCATGGGACCAAGATTGAGGTTTCTTTCAGTTAGTCCATATCTTCTTGAGTTTCATGGGACCAAGATTGAGGTTTCTTTCAGTCAGTCCATATATTCTTGGGTATCATGGCACCAATATGGTATTCCATGCTTATTTGCAAGCTTTCGTGGTATTTCACCACTCCCTCAGGCAGGGATGAAATGAAGCCTTTTGAAAACATCACAGCAGGACAACTTAAAAAACCCGTCCTGGAAACCTTTTTTTTCTTTATCCTGCTCTTTATCTGTGCCTGTCTGTGTACCTGATTTGTAGTTTTGCTCAGAGATGCATTCACTGTTTTAAGTGGGGCAGATGTCAGTGGAACTGAAGAGAAGAAAGAAGACACATGGAAAAAAAATATTTTTAATACACAGCTCCCTGTGTAAAGAGTTCTCAGGCACACAGGAGGAGATGGGCTAGTGGCAGCCATGGTATATTCTGTCCGGGTGAAGATTGGTAAGTCAGGCCAGTCCTGTTGCAAGATCAGGGGTTGCACAATCATCCACATATCAGGCTTGTGCCTCTAGAAGGCCGCAAAAGTGGAGGCACAACCAGTTATTTGTTAGGCCTTCGACTTGTCGTGGAGCCCAGTGTGGTAGGTTTGTGAGACAAATACCATTTTGAGATTGTGTTACATCACAATCATGAGGAAAGGGTGGGGTTTGACACGAGACAGGGGCCCTCAAAAGTCTCTGTAAAGCCTGTCAGCTGTGGCATTTTAGGGCAGTTGGTGCTGGGTTAGTGAGTGTCTGGCAATCCCTTTAAGAGGCTGGTGGGGCTAGTGCATTGTCAGTTGGATGCATGTAAATTGCTTTGGAAAAAAATGAAGGAAAGTGTCAGGTCTGAATGTTGTGATCCCCACATAGAAGCCACAATGCCTGTTCCTGCCCCCTTTCAGTGTATGAGAAATGTGCATGCACTTTAATTCATTGGTCTTCCTGGCTATGCCAGTCATGACATTACTCCTAAGTATAGCAAGATTGATATCATCAAGGTTTTGATTATCTTGTGAGAAATTCTCACCAACTGGATTCTCCTGTGTGCTTCACTTCATACTCGGACAGTGGAGATGTGTACGTTTATGCAGAGGTTGACCAGTTCTCCCTACATGTTGGCACCGCCCAGGATATTTTTTATGCACAAAATCAAGTTTAGAATATTGCTGGACGTTCACATAAAACGCCACATAATTTTGTAGTCCTGCTCCATGTGCGGTATCTTGATTATATCCAAAATGTTGATTTGTGGGCAAGTTATACATCTTTTGTTTCTGCAAGGCAACTTTCCATTATCAACACTTTTTTTTACATATCATTGCCTTTAGATTGGCTGGTTGGCTTAAGACAAGTAGGGGCATCTAATGGAAAACTGCTCTAAGATGTGCATCTTGCTGCAGAATGGGTTTAGTACCTTGGAATTCTTGCAGAGGGTTTCCAGCTCTTGATGTTATGTGACTACTAGTGGCGTATGTGTTTGTAGCTCTTTCTCTCTGTATTCTAAGATGTTGCTACAGGCTATCAGTGTTGTTCTGTGAATTTGGCTGTCCACAGTTCTGTGGTTGTATCCATTGTTTATGAAATCTGATCTCAAATTCTGTATTTTTTTCACCCCAGCCCCTTTTGTCTGAGCATATTCGATTGTATCTCGATGCTGGGCTAAATATTGTTTTGTGGGCACTCAGTGGTGTTCATGGTGTTTCTCATGGAAAGGGGTGTCTACCACAAATGTAATTGCATGGGCATGTATTTAAAATGAGTTACACATTTTTTTATCTATGGTTAGTATTACATTCTATAGTCTGGAAGCCCCCTGGGGTGTATGGTTTATCTATGGTTAGTATTACATTCTATAGTCAGGAAGCCCCCTGGGGTGTATGGACTGGGAAAGATGCCAATCGAAACAGGAAATAATTACTTTTGGATGGTCAGCTTGATCCCCATAACTGTTGGACCATAGCCCAGCTGGTGGGCTCTTTGCATTTTGGTCTCATTTGGTGGCACTTCCTTTTTGAAGTGCTGCCTTTATATTAAACCACTAGAAGTGCCTGACACCTTCCATAGCATTGCACTGCCTCCTAAAGTAGGTATTTTCCCAGGGCACTTCAGTGGACATGTCTGCATCTTCCGTGATCATCTGCGTTGCTCTGGACAGTGTAGACCAAGAAGGAGTGCTGCCTCAGTTTGGAGCACTACTAGGCGTTTCGAGGGGGGTTGGGCGCTGAGGGGGCTATAAACCCGGGTCTTTTGGTTGAAGCCCCGGATAGACGCTCAGAGGCTACAACCAAAAGGCCAGCAAGCCCTAAATCCTGCCAGTCTCGTGATTAGCTCAGCCCCTGATCTTTTCGAGACCTAGCAACACCCTCACCTACTCAGACCAGAACTGACACTAGGGCTGTTTTTCAAATCCGGAGGTCTGCAGGGTTCCTTCACCTCTGCTGTAGACACCAGGATCAGCACTCTTCCTGTGGCTCTGCATGCATTTTACTCCAAATCCATGTATTAAGAGTCAATGGAAGCCCCACTCTCTGTACAGGACTATCTAGCTGTCAATCACAGCTTGATCCAAAACTGAGACCGTTTCAGGGCTTCACAATCCTGTAAAGCAGCACAGAGATATTCTGCAGTACATACAGTAGGCCAGCATTGTATTGTTTTTGTTATGTTAGCATGCACGAAGGTTTTCTCCTGTATTAGTGGGCAGATTGCAGGTGCTCTACGCTTAGAGACATGTATGTATGCTTTTAACTTCGATCCCCTGTAAAAGAGAGAGGCTCTCTACAGGAATGCAGGGTCTATTTTATAATGGGGTTGATGGGAAATGTAACTTTGCGTACATTCTAGATATTGCATGACCAGGCTGGACTTCTACTGTCCTTTTCAGTTGGTTGTAGAAAATGAACTGTGTTTAAGAATCTTGAATGCAGGAATTGTATTAAAAACAACTTTGTATAATTCACTGTTAGCGTAATCTGAGAAAAGCACCCATAACACACTAAAGAAAAGCACACTACACTTCATTTGTGTAGCAAGGTTCATGTTTGGTGTCAACTTGCATTAGAAATTTGCAAAGGTATGGCTCCCACTAAAAAGAGTGTTAACCACATTTTAGCTCACCGTTCTACCAGAGGAGAAATACCCATTTGCATATCACTCTGATCCTTCCCACAGGGGCAGACCAGCACTAGAAATACTAGGCATTTTTCCTTTGAACACGATTACTAACAGCAACCCTGAACACATGTTACTACTTTCTTTTGTAACTTAGGTTTAAGCTCCAGTTTTTAAAAAGGTTTTGACAAATGTGGGAGTCTGTCTACTAAGAATAAACACAGTCAAAAATTGTTCCACTGAGCAGTGTCGGACTGGGGCATAAAACGGTCTTGGGCGCCAAATAAAAAGTGGGCCACAGTTGCAAATGCCAATGTATTCCTTTTGTGAAAAACTGTTTGAATAGTAACAAAAGGGGTGGGGGCGGGGGATTGTTGATAAAATGTGATGCAAATTGTGCAATTTAAAGAATATTTATTCAGAAACAATGGTCAAAACCACTAACGACATAGTGAAGTAACTCATCAAACTGGCCCACATTCACCAAAAAAAGTGGACCACTTTGACTAAAAAAAACTGGCCCTCACTAGCATTTTGCATTTTTGATTTGCCCATTGCCTTATTGCCCTATATGTCAGCACGAGCCTGGTTCTGAGCAAGTGAGGGATCAGCAACTGTCGAGGAACATGATATTCTAGCCTCACAACAATCTGGGTTTCGCCCCAATCATGGGACTGAGACCGCGCTGCGTTCGATTTAGTCGATCATCAACTACTGGCGGATAGACTAATCACAATCGGCAAATGTTCCCCCGAAGCCTCTGCCTGGTTCAAATCATTCTTGGGTCCACGGAACATGAGAGTTACTAAGGATAATGTTCACTCCATGGCTTCCTTACTATTATGTGGTGTTCCACAGGGCTCATGTCTTTCACCTCTTCTCTTTAATATCTACTCTCGTCTTCTCTGCGCTCTTCTGTCAGCCCTAGGCATTTATTTTGCCAATTATGCTGACGACATGCAGGTTGTTATTAAACTCACTGGAGAGTATCAAAAAGATGTTGAGCATATCAACTCCATCTTCACTGAAATCCAGAAGTGGATGGCATTAAACTTAATGGCCCTCAACAATGCAAAAACAGAGCTGTTGATTTTAGGTACCCAGAAAAAACTGAAGAAACTTGACACAAAATATGACAACTTTCTGATTGGCCAACATATAATTCCCGTATCTAAGTCCGTAAAGACCTTGGGAGTTTACTTTGACCCACAGCAATCCTTCACCCGTCAGGCTAATTACCTCAAATCCTCGTGTCATTATTACATTCAGCTTCTATGGCAGATTCGTCCTTATCTGTCTAAAGAGAACCTTGCTGTGATTGCAGCCGCCATTGTAAACTGCAAGCTGGATTATTGTAACAGTCTAATGATCGGTACCTCCCAGGCCAACATTAAAATCTTTTTATACCATTTCCCAGATTTACGATATCTTTAATAATAAGTTCACATTGTGTTTTTGTTCAACCATATTGATATCAATAAGAGAATGGGGCAACTTGAATTCTCAAATTCAGTAGTTTAACATCTGTTTCCAGATACAACAGTTCACATGTTGTAGATCCCAAAACAGTTAAAAGGATTCTCCGAAACCCGTGTCTTCCTTTGCTAATTATCAGAGTTAGCAACGCTTATAAACCTACAACTTGCATTGCCAAACTACAGATTTTTGATTCATAATCTTTAAGGATATGTAGAGGGGCACTGTCCTCCAATTCTGACGAAATGAAAAAAAAATAACTATGTTTAGTTGGCATTATTGAAACGTTACTTTATCTACATGTACTTTCCAGCAATTGAATTTAACAAAATTAACCCCCAGATGGATAGGGACTGAAGGCCTCCTTTACATTTCCTATAATTTGAATAAAAAGATGTGTTCTTCTTTTTTCCATGCTGGACATAAAGTGGTCTGACATTCATTCATCACATCTAAAATAAACGTATGGAAAGCAAACAGTGTACACCCTATCAATGATGTCCGTGGTCAGAAGCCCATGAAACCGGAAGCCTGGGTGACCAAAGGCTGAGCACAGAAGAATGATGTGTGGTGCTTCCTGCCTCTGGGTTCCTGGACGTCAGACCGCGAACAAGGCAACTGGAGCCCAAATTGACACAGCCGTGGGAGGGCAGAATGGGCCCCACAGTGGAAGAAGTGCTGGAGGTGCCCGAAAGGGACCAGGAGAGGGGTGTGCATAAAAGACTGACCCTGCGGGTGCGGCCTTTTCAGCGTGGAATATGCAGGGTCTGACCTTTGTACATGGCCTTCAAACATTGGTCCACTTAACACTAATACTGCTTCATCTGCATTTCCAGAAGAGGTACAGGACTCCCTGACATAATTTGAAAATCTGAAAAATGCATCCAGAATACTTAAATATATGTTAATAAATAACTTGGTGAAAACACAGCCTTGTCAAATGCTGTGTGCTACTTGAAAAAGAGTCTTTATGTTTTCCCACACTTCTACACTGTACAAGCACTGAGTTATCTCTATAAAACTAGATCGCTCCGCTATGCCACAATCCCCAAGAGTAGACCATAATAAATAAAGGTTCACCGTGTTGAATGCAATAGACAGGTCCATAAAAGCCAAGAAGAGAGTTCCCTGTATGCCATGTTACCTGTCTACAATTAAGGACACATTCAAACACTGGTCAGTCGTCCCTAGGTCAGTTTCAAACTCCAACTGTGAATCTGATAGTGAATTATTAGAGTCCAACCAACCAATCAGCCAGATGATTATAACTGGTTCTTCCCATGCTCTTTAGAGATGTGTTGCATAATGTTATTGGGTGATAGCATGTAGAGTCACTCCATCAGCCCGTCTTATATATCAGACCGGTCAGACTATCAGTCCATGCACATGGGTGAATATGGGTCACTAGAGCAGAATTGTTTTATTTTTTGATTGTTGTATATGATTAACATTAACCTTTTACAACGTTTTCATCATATATCCAAATCTTTCATAATATCATACTGAAACCATATATTTTAAAACAAAATAAAATATACATACACTCCAGGTTCAAGTTAGAGGAGAAAAAAATATATACTTTCCTACCCCAAAACAAGAGAAGACAGTACCCTGATAACATATGATTTCCTTTTGCTATTGGTCAGGCAAGCAATTGCAGTGAAATTGAGCGAAAAAGTCGTGTCCTGAAACAAATTCAGCTGCCCAGTATAGTAATAGTTAGTTTCAAACCTAATCCTGGTTTTCAGGCTAGGACTCAATTTTACAGCTTTCCAACATCTGTATCACTGCAATTGTAATTTCCTGTGAATTACCACCAATAAGTCTTTCCCACCAGGAATCTTGTGTAGAGTAAAGAGCAGAATGAGCGAATTTACTGAAGAGATGTTGTCTAGCTTCTGCTGTTCCTTCACAGAATAGCAGTAGATGTTTGATGGATTTAATAATTGCCCAAATCAGAAGAGCCCATAAATTAGAGTTTTTATAAAGATTTTTAGGAACACCATCAGGGCTTTGTGCTTTAGAAATATGTAGTGAGGTTATTAAGTTTCCAACATAATATAATCTGTTAAGGAATCAAAACTATGGTATGCAGCTACCCCATCATCTTGGTATGCTGTGCTATAGATCTTTTGAACATAAGGACACGAGTAAGCCACCGGTCATTGGGTATATTGCCAGTAATGGCATCCTACAACCAGTTATAGGTCATACCATTTCCTCCATGTGCCAAAAATGCTTTGAAGCTTTCAGGATAGATGCAATATTCATCCGATGCCATACCCTTTTTCTGTGAACATGTTTGCTGATATATTTGACATGCTCTTTGTAAGTGGACCGATTGTCACTCAGTAAAGGTTCAACTGTTAGTATTTAAAACTGCTAGAGGTTCTCTTTTGGCTTCATGAAGCCCATGCTAATACCAAATCAATCTAAGTTTTAGATGGTTGGTTTAAATGTTAATTTTAATAGATCTTTTGTTGTCAAATCATGTTAATCGGTGGAATTAATAATGAAAGCCCCCAATATGTCCTTAGAAATGGAAATTGCACTCTCTCAATTTAAGCTTAAAAAGGATGGGGGCTGCATGGGCATGGGTGACTGAATGCAAAATGGCCAGCTGAGCAGAGAGCTCCTTGCTTGAAACCCAAAACAACTTACAATTTAGCAGAATGTGCTGAAATATTTCTCAACAAACCACATCACACCGTGTTGGGACTACAATTTAATCGATCAATAACTTACATACACTCAGTGGTGCAGCACATGAGAGATAATAATACAATATGACCTGGACATGGTGCCATCATGTTGTAGTTGTGCATACATTAAAGCAAATATATAAAAGATCGAACCAAATCACTCATTTCAATCAAGACCTTTGACTGCCGGTACACTCGACATTGCCCTCCAGCCATCATGCCATGAGATTCAAGGGGGAGTCCAGACCTGAAGCACAGTCCCTGTGTCTGGTGATGATCTCTAGAGTCCCTCTATTTTTTGCATGGTTGCGACCACCCGAGTCTCTCCCCCATTCATTTTATGCCGCACTCTGGCCGTGCGTGACAAGCCATTGTTGGATAACTCAACAAGCTTGGTGCACGGATGAAAGAAGTCACTGTCCATGTGAAATCTAATCCATTGAGTATAGTGCTCTGTATTCAAACTTGGGACTTTCTGTCAGCCACATTGGAAAGACTGATTAAATGCATTGACACTGAATTGCTTAGTAGCTCTGTTTGAATTCCTTGGTTCTTTATTTATCAATGACCAACATTTTTTCACATTATTACACACCAGAGTGCTGAGCATAGCTTCCCCATCTTTTTGGTATCTCAACTATTTGGACCACCTCACCCAGTTTTGGTAGTCTGACTTCAGTTTTTTATTGAGTCGCGTGAATTCCGGTGTTCATTTACAATTTATTCCCAAGATCCTTACATTTTTCCTTAATTCCTTTTTTTAGCCAGATATCCTTATCGAAAACAAATAAATCCTGATGTGTGATAAATAGCGGCTTATCCTGATCCCAAATTAATTTTATGAAAGTTTATGGGGTACAGACTGACTCCAACTGTTTAGCCTCCATGCCTACCAAGAGCTCATTTGGATTCATATTTAATTTTGATCCACCTGCTCTAAGCTTTGCAATCCTATTTCCACTCTGATTCCCTTCCGATTCCTGCATAATTCTTTCTCCAGAGTCAGTACCTTTTAGAAGAAAGTTTGTGGTTAACCTATTATGGTGACTCTTGAAAGTTTCTTAATTTCCATATGTTTACTTTGCTGAAACATATCTCTAGATAAAACTAAATAATCAATGACAGAATTAGAGACATCAATCTTCCATGTTGGGGCTAGATGGAAGTCCCCAATAACATTTGCTTTCCCTGTTAATAAATTCCAATCTTGTATATAGTCTCTCCAGAGCTTTCCATTTTCTTTCGAAATGTGATTTTTCTTCACTTTATTGTGGATTGGAAGACAATGGGAATTTCCATCCCCTGCTATTATTATACTCGCTTCCTCATTCAAGTAGCGTGCTTCCAACAGAACTTCATGAAACTGTAACAAGAAAAGAGGCAAATCAGAATTTGCGGGGTTCCAGTACAAGTTGACTAAAATTATTCTTTCCTTTAATTCACCTGTATGCCAGTACAACTTAACAGCCAGGATACCTGGATATTGATTTTGCAGGACATCTATCTTTCTTATCCAGGCATTTCGTACCAGGTCAACAGAATGCCAGATGGTCTACCTCAATTACTTCGAGTTGCATGCTGGTCAATTATTGAGAAACCATTGATATTTAAACTCTTCATTAACCATGTCTCCTGTAATACTATCAGGTCGTAATGTCCAAATAGATCTTTGAATGTTGAACTGTTAGTAAAACATCTGAATTCCTGCGTATTTGAAGTCAACATCCTTATTTCACCATCTACTAGAGAGACATTTTGCCCTGCATCAATTTCTGAAGGATTTGGGCAAGAATTTCTGATAAATCAGCCTGTGATGTAGAAGCAATTCATGGACCTGTCCTGCTTTCAAAGTCCAGCTGTGATTTCTCTCCTGGATGTAAAACAGTCTGTGAATCTTGAGGCTTACCCCTCTTAAAAGGGGAGTCCTCAAATACAGCTCTCTTATTCAGTACAGGCTTTTCAGTTCTAATTTTGTATCCTAGTTTGTGGAAATCTTTGCGAGCCCCTAACAATTATGCTTCCCCCAGACAGGACTTCAAAGCAATTTCTGCTACTTTTGTGTCTCATCATAGGGGAAATGGGCATATTCTCTCTCTTGGGATGAGAATAAATAGAAATCAGGGATCTCTCTTGTAATCTTCAAAATTGTAGTTTGGAATGTTTTCTCTTTTTTTATTGTGCATTTGGTTATTTTACAAACCTTAAGCACAGTTTAAGAACAACTTTAATCTTTAATAGAGAACAAAACATTAGATTAATTAAAGGTAAACAATGTATAGAAACAGTATGAACATATCCCAAGCAATTAAAAAACGACGAATGTATGTTCATTATAATAAACCAATTTAAAAAACTCATATAATGCATATCTATTAGCCTAAATCAGTATATAAATGTCCAACTATCAATATCAGCCTAAAAACTCACATTAATCATTAATGGTCTAAAATTCTTTAGACAGTCTAAAATAAGCAGCTGCAGTGATGGCAATTGATTTGGCTCTATAAAGTGTATTACAGAATTGATCCGATTCAATTTGTTCAAAAGACGCAACAAAGTACCCATATCCCTTGGCATATCGAGATTTCAATACAGAGCACTTAGTCAAAATATGGCGGTCAGTTTCTATCTCTGATTGGCAAAGTCTACAGAGTCTTAACTCATAGGGAATGTTCTTCCAAGCACCATAATATTCCCAAGTAGGTAAGAGGGTAAAGCGCAAATACAGGATAAATCTTTTCAAATGCAGATGACAAAACTTGGTTAGATAAATACAAGGAGCATTTAAAGAGAAACTTTGGGACAAATAAGCCTTACATCTTTCTTAGTGTTTAAAACAGCCAAGTTATTCATTCTGTCCCATTCTCTTGACTTCTTTTTAAGATCTGTTCTATATTTGGTGAATCATGTGCATAGGACAGAGATAAACTCAGTTGTATCAATAGTAAGCTTGCTGATTCTTTCAATCGAGAATGAAAGAGTTCACTTTTTTATTTGCTTCATTATTTCCCAATTTTTTCAATAGCTTGCTTGCATTACTCAAGGTCGAACACAGTTTCAGGTATAAAAGAATATGTGGGACACGCCGGGAGGTAAAAAGGGAATAAGTACCAAACTCCATCTGCAACACCTCCACAGGGATGGAACTAGGCAGATTCATGTCAGAGCAAAGTACTTTTCCTTCTAGCTTATCAAGCCACCTAACCTGCCTTTGAGCTAGAGAATGAAGGCCATACAGAATAGCAGGCATAATGCTAGTTTTGTTAATGGTTATCAAACTTTCTATGTTTTTACCATCATTGTTCCTCTCTTGGTGGTTACAATATCCCTATGGAAATAGATTACAGGATTAAGTGTTAAGGGAAAGCCTAAGTAGATATAGCTATCTACAACTTCTATGGGGGTTGTTGCCCAATTTCCATATAAAAGTGGGTTATCATGGCAGCAAACCTCATAGGCACATGATCTTAGTGTGTTGGTGTTAATCATCATGTGATTTTCCAGGGCAAAGGCAGCAAGGGCATCTATTGAACATTGAAGGCCCAGATGGGTCTTATCAAAGAGGGCAGTGTGATCAGTGTATCCAAGCCATGACACTGCCTCATGATTAATTCTGGGGGGGAGCTTCGCACAGCATCAGTCAATCTATCCATATCCAAAATGTATAAATTAAATAGCAGGGTTCAAAGTGCACACCCCTGCTATAAGCCTGAATTTGTTTTGAAATGTGAGCTAAGCACGCCCCCTCCTGGTTATGACGAGCTACAAATTTCATACCAGTGTATAGTAGTTTGATAAAATTCAAGAAGTGCAATTCTGTCCTCCAAAGAATTCGAATTTAACATAACAATTCAGATGATACAAGATTGAAGGCATTGCTATAATCTACAAGGCATCAGTAAAGGTTAGAACCAGAGCTACGCCTTGCTTCTGCCATCAGATACAATATTGTGGATACGTTATCTAAGGTGCAATGTACCTTCTAAAGCCTGTCTGGGAAGGTGTTAACACGCCTTGTTCCTGAGCCCATTCATTTATTCTTACTTGCAAAACCGTTGAAAATATCTTTTTATGGACAGGTATAAGAATGGACCAAGTCTAACTGTAAGGAATCTGCCCAGTGGCCTCTATTGGTCTAAAAGGTTCTAATAACACTTTGGCCCAAAATTCTGGTTTTATTTTTCATACAGATGTTGGCTACCCCATCCGGTCCAGAGGCACTGGAAGGTTTTAATTTTTTAATTATCAAAACTTTGTCCTCTAACTCAAATCCTTCACCAAACAATCTATGTTGAGGGATATATTTTTTTGCATTAGGTTTCTCTTTATCTATTACAACATATTAGTGAGTGATATGCAGAGGCATAGCCAGGATTGTCTAACAAGTGGGGCCTGAAGCTAATGTAGTTGGGCCCACCGCAGTGACATTAACCTCTGCAAATGCCCACACACTGCTGAATAGTAGTAACCAATTTTAACTACTTAGAGAGTGTTTATGCTTTGTCAGACAGTGTTCCTGATGTGTGGCTAACAAGGTGTGCTTAGCTCTTTTCTCATTCGAGAGAATATTTTGTTTTCTATTCTTCACCGCTTCCCTATGGTAAAGTATCTTTCTATGTGAAATCTCAGGATCGAATTTGAAGAAATTATCTTTATTGGCCTGACTGATATTATTATTCATCTGGGCATCTACATGGCCTGCCAAATTATTCACCATGAGCTCAACATTCCAATCATTCAAAACCAACCAAGATTTGAAGTAGGCTGTATTTGCTGAAATTATGTTATTAATGCTTATGGTTGTTTTAGCCGAACACATTAGGCGATTTCAAGTATTATTGACTTTTACTCTGGTAGTAAGATAAGGGATAGAGCGAAGATGTCCTGGCATTGATGTCCTGGAAAGTATGGTGTGATCACTAAGGTTGTTGTGTTTGATATTTAATTGATCACAACTCCTAAGCATTTTTAAATCTACCACTACATAATCTAGATATGATTTTGAGCAGCCATTTGTCCAGGGAAAATTGGAATCAGGGTGGTCAGGGCTGTCTCTAGGCAGACAAAATAAGTCATTGCCAACAAGAAAGCTTCTCCATCCATGATCAGTGTTGCTAACTTTATGCATTACACAAGACTGATGCGTTTCCACGTTTAAGTCCTCAAGTATATCAATGTGTAAATCATGAACATTAAAATCTCCCGCAATCAAAAGCTTATCTGTTGGATGTTTGCTGTACCACATTAGAATAGTGCATGCCTATTAACTGTTGTATTTTAGATGTGGCCTCACTATCAGGTGGATCATAGACATTTATGATCAATGTTCTCTCGTTGGAGACTGACAGAGATAGGGAATACAACATTAGATAAGGAAGATAATGTCCCACACAAACACATTCTAAAGAGAAGCTGACACAAGCACGAGTGGCCAAACCTGCACATGGGTGACCTCTTTGTGAGATATTAGCAGGGCTACATAATATATTATAGGTATCAATGTTAATGTTGGAAGTAAGCCAGGTTTCCTACAGTAGGAAAATATCAGAAGTAGTTAATTGAAGTAGCCTAGAGGTCGGCCAAAAAAGGAGTGAGGGCCTCTGGTGTTCCATGAAATCCAAGACAATAAAGGATTGTGGTCTCTATGTCAGACCACGTTACTAGTGACTGCTTCACAAAACCATTGCTCAACATGATTCTTTTGTAAAACATTGGGGTCAGCACTGGCTGCAGAGGCTAGCAAAGTTTCCCGATCGGAGCAGTGATTTCCTAAAGTCAAAATTGGCTTTGCTAAAGATGACTGCATTGTTTTAAATGGCTTTACTTGCCAATGAAGGCACTGCTTCCTGCAAGTTACTTCTCAAAAGCCAAGTAATTCAACCTCTAATGCACAAGATTTTCCATTATAGTTTTCTGATTTAAAAAGGGACTGCGATCAGGTGGATATAACTCCTCGAATGAACATATTTCATCATCAATAATGATGTTATTTTACTTTGTCAATCTTCAAAGGTAAAATATTAGATGACACCTGGGGCTGTGTCAAAACAGAGTTGTCTCTATTATGAATGGGCCTCAGAGGAGCGAATATTTCGGAGATTAAGGTCTGGGCACTGGTATGTTTTACAGCAGCCGTGGTTGATCTGTTTGTACAAATTGCAGCTGTGGCAGGAACCAGGTCCCCAGGCACCTGTAACCAGTGATCTATAGGACATTGCATTGTGACCTGCCTAACTGCCATCATTTAAGGTGTGCAAACTTATGATCTTAGAATTTGGCACCAGAATTCCAGTTTTGCAACCACAAGCAGCAATGGGTTTCCCTGCTTGGGCCACATAGTTGGTCCTTTTTGCTGTTTTCCTACTTTTTTGTACTCTCAGCTTTTCAGGCAATGCCAGTGGGTTTCCCTGCTTGGGCCACATAGTTGGTCCTTTTTGCTGTTTTCCTACTTTTTTTGTACTCTCAGCTTTTCAGGCAATGCCAGGGCTGATGGTGAAATGTCATCAAAGGGCAGGTTATTCATGAGTGGGGGCAGCATAACCTCCTCAAAGTCCGTGTCATCATCTCCAGGTGATTGTAAAGCAATATTGTCAGCTTCTTCTGATGCAAATTGATGAAAGTGCTTGTCAGCTGGCCAAAGTATGGTCATTTGCGGAAGACTGCTTTTATGATCTTGAGTAGTATCCGTTTTCCTCCTGATGGTTCGAGAGGTGCCCACTTGCATAGGCTGAGAGGAATTCTCCAAGATGACATCCACTACCATCACAATAACGTGTTTGAGATCATTTTGTTCTTGCGCAACAGAAGAGCACACGGTCATCAAAGCTTCCACACTAGAAATGACTACATTAAGTTTGGACAGGAATTGCGGATCTTCAGTTGCATTACATCCATTTGGGGGAGAATCACATTCCAACTCACTTTCACTTTCGCTCTCGCTCTCGCTGGTTGTAGTTTCCAAAGGATCGGAAGAGGAAACTAATCTTGCGAGATCAAGGGAAGCAGAAAGGTTAGTGCCAAAAAGGTTTTCTGCTCCATCGAATGATGAAATGGGCAGCTCTGAGTGTCCCAAGGAGTTCCACTGCAGTCCTAGACACATGTTCAGTAAAGAATGGTTATTGTCTATAGCAAGAGAAGAGTGCATTATTACAATAGGTTCAGAAGAGCAAGAGGAATCGTGTTTTCCATGTCAATAGTCACTGGTAATGTGTTCAGAAAAGTGGTGATGGGAGTTTGAATGCCAGCCGCTTGCTCAGGCCTGACCTTTTTTTGCATTCTTGTTTTGTCTTCAGAGATTCTTAATCTTTTTATAGCACAGGAAGTTGCCCTGTGGAGCCCATATTTTATAGTGACCGTGTGTTTTATAGCACAGGAAGTTGCACTGTGGAGCCCATATTTTATAGTGACCGTGTGCTTCATCACTTTATTAAAAGGATCGTGCTCCCAGTACTCGCTGCACAGTACAGTAACAAATAAAGTTTCTGCATTATGTTCCTCCACGCGTCATAAAGGCAGCACCAGAGAATCAGAATATCTCAAAGGCTAAAATATCAATCACCAATTTGTCGCTTCTCAATCTTGTCCAGCAAAGCAGATCTTTTTATGCTGGAATCAAGCGCCGCTTCCAATGGACTACAAGCAGCAGCGAAGGGAGACAAACCTCCAACAACCTCAACTGCCACAAGTCCTCTGCCGCACTTCGCGCAATGTTTGGGATTTTATGGGCAGGTCCAGGAAGCCAAAGCGTGATTGAAAATCGAGAAAGGACTGCCAGTAGTTTCCTTGTGTTTGCAACACTCCAGCAAGGCACATACAGCAACAGGCTTAACCGCACTGCTAAAATAAGTCCAACAGCAAAGGCAGCGTCGTCTGGCACAACTGCCCTTTGATGCCCTTCCAAAATTGTATCTCTATTTAGCAACAAGTGATATTCTGTCTGTGAATTTCCTTCAATCCATAACCTTGGATGAGCAAATACAGATACTTTCCTCATATCATGGTGCTCCAAGGGATGCTGTTGACCTTCTTCTGGCAGATTTGTGAGTCTTATATTAGTCATTTCTGTCACATTCATAGGTCGATTAAGTTGTTGTGTTGCTTGATTTTCTTTACCCCTAATGTGTGCTAAATCAGTCTTTGACTGAATATCACATTCTACATTCTTTGAATTCAGTTGAATTACACCCAGCGAGTTGCCTGATCCTAAACACTTCTTACAACAATAGAATATGGGCTCCCGGTTACCCCGCAGAAGTGGTTTCCTTTCTTGCAGATGTTCTTTATTCTGAATTAGATTGTCGTCATCCACTCTATTTTACCCCTCATTCTGAGTTTGCACTGTTACATTCTTTCTCTGCACAGTTGACTTTTCATTAAATAGAGGGTAGTTTCCCCCTTTCCATTTCTCTCAATTGTTTTAGTTTGTGTTGTCACTTTGTTATTTTTATCCCCAATTCTCCCTAACCCTGACACTCCCGGCAATTCTTTACTAACTTTAACATTTGACATTGCATCTTTCCATCTCCTTCCATTAATTTTAACAGGGTCTTGTTCACTAAAATCTTCACCTCCTCTTCCGCATATATCATCATTGATTGACATAAAACTGGTGACTCCGACTCTTACACGTCACTAGCCGGTTATACAGCATTCTCCACTGATTTTTGCAGAGTGCGATCACCTTTGGGAGATATTCACTCAGTTGATTATTCTTATTTTGTATTCTTTTCTCCCTAACAGTCATCTAATTAGGTTGCTTTTCTTTCATCTAGGAACAGACAACCATGGACCATAGAATAGGAAATGGCACATCTCTATACATTTATCTTTTTAAATATATCAATAAATGTCCCTCGTTGAATTAAAATTACTTTTATTTTCATACGCAAATATAAAACATCAAATCTTAAAACATATATCAAAACAATTTATTCAAAATTCCACTCACACACATTCAATCCTACCATTCATTCAATATCACTTTCTTAAAAGACATACAAATCACACCTATCTCTTAGACCACTTGGTCAACAATATATATTTTAGCACTGTGAACTGTCTGCCACCAGATTTTTGATGGTTCTATCTGTGTATAGTCAATTGCACAGTTGTAATTGACTATACACAGATAGCGAGTTGCCTGATTACACAGATGTAATTGACTGTGATGCAGAATTAGCATGTCATTAGAAACCTCTTGTAGCTCTTATATTTGTACAACATCTGTAGTCTTCACTATTATAGAACTTAATTCAGGCAATTGTTGACACGTTGCAGGGATGGTACTCATAACTGTCTGTCTAGCCATATCAGCATTTGAATTCAGAATAGTTTCTGATAATGTTTTTGATATAGTCCCAATCTCTTTCGAAATCATTCCTATTTTCTCATTCATTTCAATCAGAGTTTGGCCTTCAGTTGATTCAGCAAGATTTCAGCATTGTTTTCCTCCTTTTCTTCTAAAGATTCTCTTTCTGTAAGTAGTGCAATTTTAATTTAACTGAGTTGAAGGGTGTTAGCAGAGAGATTTATTTTGATATGTTCATATAATGACACAAACAGACTTAATACTAAATTCAATGCAGAGATCGAAGGAGCTGATAACTTAATTGTGTCATCCATTTCCACCAGAGTTTCATGGAGAACGTGTGGAACTTCGGGTCCTGTAGATGGTATTGGGCTCACAGAATGATGTTCAGTTAAGAATGAGAAATTATCATCCTGATTCATATTCAAAGCGGATTCAACTAGGTCAAGTCAAATTTTTCACCTTGATTTCGTTGTTGTATTACTATGATGTCCCTGTCCAAGGACATAACTGGTTCTCTCTCTGGTATTTCCAGTCCAGATACCACTCCCAGAAAACTTGCATCACTCACTTCTGCCACTGGAGTCTTGGACTGATGTTCCTTTCTGATCACATTATTCTTTACTCCCTTGTAAATAAGATCTTTCAAAGTTGTCTGATGTTTTGCTGAAAACAGACTAGTGTTTGCTCTGGAATTCAATAAGTTATTTGTTGTATCAATTGTGATTTATTTTAATGTCCTACTCCGCATTTTATTTGAAGGTATTGCAAGTCCAAACGGTTTGTTCAGAATCAGTTTGATTAGGTAATTATTTGGTGTTGATGCTCTCGCTAATGAATGTGCTCCATGTGTGACATACCCATAGTCGTTGATGCTACTGTACCTAGAGTCATTTGCTGTTGACGGAAATAACATTTCAGGCAAGTTTAACCTCTCCTTGATACAATTATTCTCACTCATGATGTCAGTCACAATATCAGTCCTTTTATTTAGGTTGAGCCCAAAGCCTATGAGCCCACTCCGATTTTAAACTTCCAACGCTACCGGAACCTGCTTAGAGGGGAGAGTTGTTTCGCTCATGTCTCCTAAACCTCTCTTGTCTCCTGATTCAGCCATATCACAGTTCACAGAGGGAGATTTTATTCATGATTTATTCGGTCATGACCATACACTTTGTTTATTTCTTAATCCTGTCTCATTTGATTTGCAACCACGTTTCAGATCATGCATTCGAGACTTAATAGTCAGAATCAATGGCCCACTATTTCCCTTTTTTCCCACTGCTTTTTGGTATAGCAAAGAGGATCAAAAGCACCTGGTCCACAGTCACCATTCTTTTAAAAAAAAAAAAAAACCTTAACTGAAGTGGTTCAAAACAGTCTTTTCATGTAATTCACTTAAGAGGCTCAAAGGCACCTAGCCTGCAGTCACCTTTTTTCCCAGAAAACCCTAATTCAGCTAAACAAACAGTCTTTTCCTATAGTACATCCCAGAGGCTCCAAGGCACCTAGCCTGCAGTCACCTCTATTTTCAACAAAACTTGAATTTAAACAATTCAAACAATATTTTTCCTGTAGTACGCCTAAGATGCTCAAAGGCTCATATCCGACAGTTGCCTCAGTTTCACTGTCCTGTTCCAATTGTCATTTCCAATTTTCAGTTCCAATGTTTCCATTCCTAGTATGGTACTTTAGATCACTGGTTTCACTGGTTTCACCAACCCAGCATCCTCGTGCCCCTGTAGCACCCAGGCCCCCTACCACTCCCGAGCACAGGCCGCGTCCCATCAAGCTTCCCCGTGTGTCCGCCTCCGCTCCCTCCCACTGGCCCTGATAGGCTGCAGAGATCCCCGTGTGTTTACCCCACCTCGACCTGCACGCCACTTCCATCTGGGCCGTGCAGGTGAGTGGGTGACCCCCTGAGCCCCTCCAGGCCTTGACCTCGTGCCCCTGTAGCGCCCAAGCCCCCGCCCGCTCCCCAGCACAGGCCGCGTCCCCTTCAGCTTCCCCTTGTGCCCGCCTCCGCTCCCTCCCACTGGCCTTGATAGGCTGCAGAGATCCCCGTGTGTTTACCGCACCTCGACCTGCACGCCACTTCCATCTGGGCCGTGCAGGTGAGTGGGTGACCCCCTGAGCCCCTCCAGGCCTTGACCTCGTGCCCCTGCAGCACCCAAGCCCCTGCCCGCTCCCCACGCCACTTCCTTTCCAGGCAGTGCAGGTGAGTGGGTGACCCCCTGAGCCCATGCTCTGCTACAGCTGGCCCTCCAAAATCTTGGGCTTTGCCTTTTGCTGCCCCCAGGCCCTGCGTGCTGCCTTGCAGCCCCGGCTCTACCTGTCGTTCCTCCCCGGCCTTAAGCCCGCCTCCCAGCCCTCCCCCTCCCATGATTGGTTGCCTCACTGGCCTTATCTGTTCTCCCCTGGGCAGCCCACTGACCGGAAGCCCCTGCGGCTAAGGGCCCAAGGACAAGGGCGGCTCCCACATTGGTGGTTCCAAGATGTGTCTGCAGGTGTCAGCAGGGGGAGCCAATGAAGCCACCAGACACCGACAAAACTGTAAGTGCTGGCATGGGTGGCGGGTAGAGCAATTACTCTACTCCAGAAAGCTCCTGCCACTCTAACTTACCTTTCAATGGCCTAGACTGCTACAGAACTACACCATGTATTATTAGAGAGATATGTGACCACCAGCCTAAACCTATTCATGGCTGGACAGCAAACACTGCCTGCAGTATAGTTTTAACTAGTACCATACCCAGAGAGAACCACAAAGATTAGCCTGTGCAAATCTAGACAGAAATGTGATTGTTAGCATATGTGATTCTTAGCATGCACCAAACTTAGAATTCTCAACCTAGCTTGCGTCACATCTAGATAGAAATGTGATTGTTAGCATATGCCACACCTGTATGAATTCTCAAGTTTAGTCTGTGCCAAATCTAGACAGAAATGTGATTGTTAGCATATGCCACACTTAGATGGAATTTTCTAGTTTTGTATGCGTCGCATCTAGACAGAAATGTGATTGTTAGCATATGCCACACTTAGATGGAATTTCTCAAGTTTGGTCTGCACCAAATCTAGACAGAAATCTGATTGTTAGCCTATGCCACACTTAGATGGAATTCTCAAGCTTAGCCCGCGCTGCATCTAGATAGAAATATGATTGTTAGCGTATGCTACACTTAGATGAAATTTCAGATATGTGATTGTTAGCATATGTGATTCTTAGCATGCACCACACTTAGAATTCTGAACCTAGCTTGCGTCGCATCTAGATAGAAATGTGACTGTTAGCATGTGCCACACTAGTATGGAAATCGGAACTTTAGATCGCGTCGCGTCTAGATAGAAATGTGATTCTTAGCATGCACCACACTTAAAAATTCTGAACCTAGCCTCCATCGCATCTAGATAGAAATGTGACTGTTAGCATGTACCACACTTAGAATTCTGAACTTTAGCTCGCGTCGCATCTAGATAGAAATGTGACTGTTAGCATGTGCCACACTAGTACGGAATTCTGAACTTTAGCTGGCGTCGCATCTAGATAGAAAAGTGACTGTTAGCATGTACCGCACCTAGATGGAATCCCACAATTGCAAGGACAGCAATTCCAACTAACCAACCAACTAACAATTCCATCCCTCTGCATACACCTCTCACACTATAACCAAACACAACCACAAGCCTAAAACGCAGCAATCCGCACAAACTTCACAACAATGCAACAACAAAACAAACCACACATAGACTTGCACAACAGCACACGACGACTACGGACCATAAAACACCCCAAGCCCAGCCAACGGACCCACCGGGCTGAGGCTGCCAACAGCACATCACTGCTCTCTTGCACTTTTCCAGCTTATTCCCACTAACCCACCCCCTCTCCTCCCCTTTTTCAGAGCCGCCAGAGCGCCAGGGGACCACTTCGGTGGTGATAGTGCACGGTACAAATGTCCTTTAACATTAACATTAACAATACCAGTCCGGCAATCAAAACCACCTACCTACATGGGATACGCTTCTCCAAATATTTATTTTGTTTTCATTTTAGATGTTTAGTTTTGTTACTCCCTCCAGAATAAAAGTCAATAGAGGAGGTGTTTTTCGCAATATAGCCAGTAGCACTCCACTCCATGAAGCGCTCCCGAGCTCCCAAGCTCTGTTTATTTTCAGAAAGAGCGAAGGGGGACGACTTTTCAGGCAACCAACAGTATCCAAGTGAATCTAAGATCTCAATTAAAGCTCAGAAAATAGTCAGAGCCACAAATGCTAACTCTCTTCACATCGCGCCCACTCTTCGTGCGGACTGGACATTTTAAAGGAGTCTTCTTAAAGGGCCCAGCACCTTGGCGATTGGAGCTTGAGAACAAAATGAAGACAGCTCCAGAAAGATTAACACTGCCACTAGCCACCAAACACTAAACTCCTCACTACGGAGCATTCTGAAAAGCTTAAAGCTACCATAAGGTATTCCTAACAAATAGTATCTATAAGAAAATAAAATCCCAGGCAGTGCCGGCTAAATCCGCTAGTTAGACATAAAGCAAATGCATAGAGTGAGACGGACAATGACCCAAGCCACTGATCATCTGTATCAATTAACACCTGCAAATGAGGCTTACACCACAGACAATGAAGCAAGCGTCGAAAATACATGCCATGGCAATATGATTTTCATCATCATTTTAACTTTATTTCAGTGCTATACCATAAAAGTACTGTGCAATATGTAAATATTATACAAACATTCAATAAAGCACAACGGGTTAAAAGAACTTTTGAAAAGTTCAAATCTGCATATTCTAGTATTAATTAAAAAGATCTGTCTCAAAAAAGCACAAGACTGAAATTCCAAAAAGTTTTGATCCAACAAAAATGTAAAAGTTCTTACACCAGATAAAAGGCATTGTTTAAGCATCTCTCCCTCCCCTGCCATACCTTCTCCATATAGGTCAACACAGCAAAAATGACATCAATTGAAATTGCTTTCTTCCAGAGTTCTTCAGCAAAATTTTTCTAACATAATGTTACATTTCTCCTGCGAATATCAGCATACATCAGTCACCAGAACAAAACATGTTGTAAAGTCTCTGCCATGTCCTGTCAAAATGGGCAGCATTCTGCGTCCCTGTTTTTCCACCGAGCTATGACTGTAATTTTTAAATATAATGCTCTAGCAAAGGGACCATCAATGAGAGATCAATATATATCCATGAGATTACTGTTCTTTGTGTGTAAACAATTATAACCCAATTAAAGGCAAAGACACCTGGTAACGTATTGGCCGATAATAAAATCAATATGTGCATCAATGACTATTTGTTTATTGCCCATATTCTCAGGTTATTGCCAACGGACTTCAAGATTTAATAACAACAGATATGTGTTTACATGTTTAAACCATGGCAGGGAGAGAGCACTATGGTAACTTAATACATCTTTTAGGGCTGATCTGTATTGATCAAGGACATTGCCTGAGCAGATTTGTAGAAGGAGAGTAGTGGTTTAAGTAATACCTGATCATTAATACTTGTTAAGCCTGTCTCCATGTAAAGGGGTATATGTGGGGTGTTTTTGGTAACCCACAAACATGTCTTCGGGAATTTAGTTTCAGTGATGACCAAAGCTGTGATCTTACTATATCCCCAAGCCTCTGCTCTGTAAAGAGCGACGGTAACTGCCTGAGCCCAGTATACTTCAAGGGCTGGTATGAGTGTGTGTATCCCCCCAAATTTAGAACATCTCAGAATGCCATTGCATTTCCTATGGAATGATGCATTAACTCTACCAATGTGCTTAACTAATTTCCCATCACGAGAGAACCTGACCACTAAATAGTCAAAATGCAAGACTTCTTCAATACTGGCATTACCTATCGTGACCTTGGCTCTAGAATGTGAACCAAGTTATTTACCACAGCTCATCAGCTTTGTTTTTTCCTTATTCATTTCTAGTCCATGGGCATCACAAAAATGTGCAAAATAGTTGACCAATCTCGAAAGGTCAGAGGGAGTTTGTGAAAGAATTACCACATCATCGGCAAAGAAGAGAGGCCCAATCTTCTCTCCTCCCAAAACTCAAACATGTGAGATACTCATAGGATAGCCAACCAAAACGTCAACGAAAAGTAAGTTGAAAAGGGTGGGGCTAGTATGCAACCTTGTCTCATGCCCTTCTCAATGAGAAATATCTCAGAGGCTTTCATGCCTAATTCTCACCTGAGACTTGCGCTTGTATTATCGTATAAATCCTTTATGGCTTTAAGGAGCGGTAATGGGATTTTCTTATTCAGGAGAGCTTGCCATAATATTGCCCTCAGTATACTATCAAAGGCTGCCTTAAGGTCTATAAAGGCCATATGGATCTGGCCCCCTTTGATTGTAACTTATTTGTCAAGGATAAGGGTAAGTCTACATACCTGGCGTTGCCAGTACTGACCCATTTTCTAAACACTGCTTGCAAATGGCTTATTGCATTAGTGTCGGTAGCCCAGTCTACCAATCTGGATTGCAATACTTTCTCATAAATTGTACTGTCTGTGACCAAGAGTGAAATTGGACGATAATTACTTGGAATGCCAGGACCCCCTTTTTAAATATAGCCACAATCTCTGTCATGTGCCACGATGATGGTATTTTACCTAATTGAAATATCACTTTGAAAAGGGAGTAAGAATAAGGTGCCCATACTCTGGGTTCTCTCCTGTACAGTTCCACTGGTATACCGTCCGGGCCATGAACTTCCCCCTTGGCTTGGTTATCAACAGCTGCAATTACCTCTGCCAGTGTGATTTCCAAAAGGGCAAAATCTGTGCTAGTCACAGCCCAGTCAAACTGGTAGCAATATTGAGCCTGGAACTTAATTTGGTTATATTTATATAGAACAGAAAAGTGAGTGACCCAGGCACTTTATGTAATAGATGCCTGAAAGGGAGTCTGTCACCTTGTAGACCATGGCTGGCGATTTTCCAAAAGGTCTTTGAATCCTTGTCATTTGAGGCCCTCACAAGTGCATCCCAAGTCTCAAGAGTCTTCATTTTTTTTCCTCTCTTTTATTAGGGTCTTATAATCACACTAATTCTTTTAATTTCCTCGACATTGGTATCTTTTGATAATATAGCCTTGGCCTTCCTACTCTTCCCATCGTACCGGCCTTCTCTAGTACATCTCTGATCAGAAACCTCTTTCACGGGCCTGGAAAAAAAGGTGCCAGGGTGGTGAAGAGTGCAATATGTGATTGAAATGTGAGCCGATAATCAACTCTATTTCGGTCCTGGAGGCATTGCAAGCGAGGAAGAATTTCCTGCTATAGCCTTGGGAGATGTGCTCGTAATTTAAGATCTTCCCACTTTAATCTTTTCTTATTATTTGAGGGTCCCAGGAGATTGGCAAACTCTAACTGCCTCTTATCTAGGGCCTAAGCTTCCAGTGTTAGGCTCACCAATCTGTGATTGCTTTCACTGTATGTATTCAAAATATTTCCCATTGGTTTTATTCAACTCTAATTCTAAACTTTATCGCGTAGATCGGTTGAAAATTATTTAATCATGCAGACATAGATAACAAAAGGACCAAATTAATTATTTTTGATAAATGACCTCCCTTTAATTCAAAAAGGAAAGCAATTATAAAAATACATTAAAACAAATGTTTTTAAGAACAGTATATAAATATGTATTTGTTTTTACCAGTATGTGAAAAAGGCTAAAAAGGAATTTAATTGTGATTTCATATATTGAGACATAAACGTATACATACATACCAATTATGACAAAAGACAAAGTTCAACAAGGAGATGAAAAACACATTTCTTTACATGGTGCTCATTTGAAAATATCAATGGCATCAGAGCCAAATTCAAACACACATCAAAAAATAAGGGAAACACAAAATACAAAGAGCACTGTAATCTTATAGCCAAAGAATACTTGTGCTACAAGAGCAGTCAAAGTTCTTTACATCCTGGTTTAAACAACACCAAAAACCTTCTTGATAAGGTCTAGGGTCGACGTCAGAACTATCAAATAATGTAATGTTTCGGCAGTTGCTATTTCAATGCCTTCATCAGGACCTACAGGGGGTACTGGTTGCCACCCCTATCTTCAAAAATGTTATAGTCCTTTTCGCATGAGACAGAATCTAATCATGTATGTATGGTCTCCTATTCTTCTTTGTCGGGGTGAGAAGATTCATCAGTAGCTTATCATCTGCCTCTTTTTTTGTTATAGAGAATGATTGTGCAACTCAATTGGTATTGTGGTCTGTAAGGAGATAGAGATTGTCTGCATTATCATAAGCCACGGTGAACACCCACGTCTCTTGCATGTTAGAGTCATGAGCACTCATCCACATCCACATCAGGACAAAGTTATGGGGGCTTCTCAATCGCAGAATTCTACACAGACTACAAGAGACAAATAACTGAGAGACAAATCCCTACTTAGATTATGCTTCTTTACATTATGCAACATTAATGTAAAACCTACTTCTTAGGTGAAACCAAGAAACAAATCTGTATACGATAACATATGACCGATTCTTTAAGAGTGTAGGCAGTTTAGTACACCAACGCTGTACAGCCACATCAAAGGCATAATTAAAAGGGTCCCCTAGTAGTGAATTCTACAACACAGACAGAAACGCGATGTCTCATTAACTGTGTTCAAATCTATACTTTATGCATTGTTATACCAAAGCGCACCACATTTAGACGTTCAGAACCTAACCTCACAAGTGTACTCATCACTAGATATTTCGGGATCCACATGCTCATCCAACAGATAAGGGGGCATTCATAAGGAGAGCCAGAGAATGGCGCATTAATATGCATCAGGCCAGATAATGATGTAAGCATGTTGCGTACGTGACATAATGACGCTAGTGGCACAGCACGTTGCCTGTTTGTAAACAATGGGAAAACAAACAGTCTACTATGCACCTGTTGTTATTGTTTGTTTACAATATGTGTCATCTCTATGTACAGGCAATTGCAGATACCGTGGCATAGGTTATCAAAATTATTATGACATTTCTGCTACAGTCCAAAACCGACATGTTGTTACTGATGAAGTGCCTCATCGTTTGTCCATTTAGTAGGTTTCAATATAAATGCATCATAGAAACCTACCACCAAAACTACAAAATTAATATTAAAATAAAGATGAAAAATTAAAATTAAATAAACCTGACCGAGGGGCGGGATAAGTGTTCTCCAGGCATTAAGTGGTCTGATACATTTACATACTTGCACTGTCGACAAGTCCAACAATCAAAAAAAGTCTTAATGCATTCATTTCAGTTAATATTTCGAAGTGGTTGGGACAGGAAGTACATGATACTGCGAAACAAGTAATTTCTGTTATTTTGACAAAGCCTGTTGGCTCTAATACAGTTACATAGCTTAGTAAGAGAGAAACATGGGGACCATGCGTGGCCATACACAGATTACAAGCTCAGCACATAGTAAATGTCTTACTAATTGTGCATTTGGGTTTTTCCAACAAATATGAGACCTGTGTTCACCTATGCAAATATTTGCTGGTCTGCCAGTATGTCCAATACATCTGGGCCCACAAGGTCATTCGAAGCAGTATATTATTCTAGCGGATTTACAATTAGTAAACTGCTTTAGATGCCATGTTTGATTTCCTATTTGGAAGCATTCATGTCCTTTGTGAATTTGCATGCAGTACAGGAACCACATAAATGGTGTCCTTTGAGGGGGGCCAAGAGTCCATGCGGTCACACTCCCTTGAATTTTCCAGGACAGTGAGAACCAACAAGGTAAGACTACAAACAAGAAACTTTGGCTTGTGGCCTGCCTATGAGAGATGATGGACTAATTGGGAAAATGGGGAGTAGTCTGATGGGATTGAAACACCTACGTTTCGTATCACTTATGTGCTGCTAAGCAGCCAAACGTCCAAGGCTGGGATAGTGTACCAACGAATCAGTGGGGTTGGGGGACAACCTAATACACAATGTTGCAAGAGCCAATCCCCTGATGTTTTGTCCACTATAATCAGTACTGTATTCATTTAGAGGTAGTTCAAGATGTGCCTTACAGACAAGGGGTAGCAAAAGAAGCACTAACCCTTATATGTTCTATAAGTAGATATGTTCCCTTAACCAAATCCTCCCCTCGATAGGTTTTTTATTTTACCATGTAGTATGATGTCATAGATGACAAATATTGGGGTATAAGACCTCTATGTAATCAAACCTCATGTGAGAGTGCATGCATCAGCGTGATGTTTGCCAGGTCTCCCTAGTTTATTAAACTGACAATAAAGTAGTACTTTGCCATATTCCTTGAGTCTGTCCAGTTATTTGATTTGTGACCATTATTGTAATTCGATCTAGCAAGGTTCTACAGTGCATAAGCACAACTATTGTAATCTCATCTTTATCTTGTGACTGGGTGTTATGGGTAGAATGCAGAAAGTATCACAAGCAATGTATTTCACTTAATGCAGGCCTCGATCACGTAATGAAGCACGGAGACAGGAGATCATTTCCAACTCTTTAATCAATTTAATAACAACTGACCCACTGGCGGTAGCCCCTCCACTTTCTTTCCACGTGGGTCTCAGCCCACTTAATTGGCAGTAACAGAAAGGAGACTTGACTCCTTATGTACAAACAAGTAAAGAATAACAATAGAAAGAGGACGTGACATCCCCCCTTTGCTTAACATTAAGTGGAGAGTTCTTAGTTCATTTCTTCGATCCATCTGGACGGTTTGTGTATTGTCCTTTGAGACGGGCTTCTTGTGGGCGGAGTTGCAATGATGTTGTGTTGTCACTGTCACTGTCATCTGCGTCCCTGGCTTCTTCTCTGTATTCATAGTCTATGTCCGAAGAGTCGTCCGCAGTGTTCGCCGTGGTGTTTGTCTGACTTTGCTCGCCTTCAAGGCTTCTGAAGAACGACAAATTTCGTGTGATGGTGCCTTGTGGACATGCAGCCGTTATCGGTCATTGGCTCGGGCTTGAATGCCGAGGTGTCCTTGGTATTTTGGCTTTGCCTGACCAGTACCTGATCTGCTACTTGGATGCTGCTTGCTTTTGCCCGTCTTCGGTGGCCTGCATATTCTTTCATTTTCGCTTTGCTTACCCTGTCTTTTGCCCTTGCGCTGTCGATGTAGGTAGTGGGGAGGACAGCACTAGGATTGTGTGGCAGGGTGCTTCGTATTATTCATCCAAACATTAACACTGATGGGCATTCTCCCGTTGAGCTGTGGGGCGTGTTTCTATTTTCTCGAAGCAGCGTGGAGATGGTTTGCATGAAAGATCCATTGGTGATGGAGCAGATCTGTCAAACACGTTTTAGGTTGCTCATGAATTTTTCAGCCATGCCATTAGCTTGTGACCATAGTGGCGTGATTTTACGATGTTGGAAACCTAAGTGTTCTGCGAACATGGTGAAATTGTGTCCACTGAATAGTGGCCCATTGTCCAATTTCACAATTGATGGGATTCCATAGTCCGCAAATGTTTTATCTAGGGCACGTATTACCGCCTGGGCACTCGTGGAGTGGATGATGTGCATCTCCGTCAACAATCAATAGTACACATTTTCCATTAGTTATAGGTCCGAGCATGTCAATGGCCACCTCATCCCAGACTTGTAGGGGCATCTTTGATGTTTTGAGTGGCTCTGGGAAGGTGCGTGGGGCAACAGCCTGGCACGCGATGCATTTTCCCAGGACTGACTCGACTTTTTCATCCATGCGGGGGAACCATACTGTGGTTTTGAGTTGTCTCTTGGTCGACAACACACTCTGGTGTCCTGAGTGAGCAATATCTAGTACTTGGTCTTGTAGACTGAAAGGGATGACAAGTCTGTTTTCCTTTAGCAGGAGACCATCTGGTGAAGTTGATAGTGTGTGCTTGATAAGTTTGAACGTGTGGAGATGTCTCTCTTCATATGATGAAAGTTTTTGTCCTTGACAGTTTCTCTTTTGCCATTGGCCGGACTTCAAACACTCTTGAACTGTCTGAAGTCAAGGTCGCTCTGAGTTGCTTCTCTGAGTTGAGCTGCCGTGATAGATATGGGAAGTGTATTTCTCACTAAGTAGTTGATGTATTGGTTTGATTTGATTGACTGGGGTACATCATGGGCTGGAAGTTGGTACCTTGACAGAAAATCAGCTGGGTTGTTTTCCTTGCCCGGATGATGGATGATTTTGAACGAGTATTCCTGCAGTCTAAGACCCTACCTGGCGATACGCTGTGGCATTTTGTCTGTGGGTTTGCCATAGATGGTAGTGAGAGCCTAATGATCTGTGATGATGGTGAACGGGCACCCATATAGAAATAGGTGGTAATGGTAACTGCTAAGCTTTCTTTCTCAGGTTGGGAATATGCACATTCAGTTGTTGAAAGACTGCATCTCGCATATGCCACTATGGTCTCAGGATGTTCGGTGGTGCTCCTGGTTTTGACTGCGCCAGCATTGCTCCTAGCCCTACGGGTCTGGCGTCTACAGTCAGTTCGGTGTCATATTCTGGATCGTAGTACGCCATGCACGAGGCTGACGCAATGCATCTTTTGATCTCTTGGAAGGCTTCTTCGCATTCATTTGACCAGTGAAATTCCTGGTGTTTCCCCGTGCAAAATCTTGAATATAACGCATACAGTAGCTTGCCATTCCCAGGAATGAGCGTACTGCTGATGTTGAAGTGGGCGTAGGAGCTTCTACCGGTGCTTGC
Source organism: Ambystoma mexicanum (assembly GCF_040938575.1). Taxonomy (NCBI): domain Eukaryota; kingdom Metazoa; phylum Chordata; class Amphibia; order Caudata; family Ambystomatidae; genus Ambystoma; species Ambystoma mexicanum. The sequence continues at coordinate 360,043,325 of NC_090928.1, forward strand.
ACTTTCTCAGGGTCCGGGTTGACTGTCAAATGTGCATTCTCCAATGCCATGCACACTCTTCTGAGGGTGTCATCATGCATTTCCTGATTGGTGCCAAATATTAAAATGTCATCACTGTAATTAAGACAGTTTGGGATATGCTTGATTACCTGGTGGATCTCATTTTGAAAGATTTCGGCTGCTGATGACACTCCGAAACAGAGTGTTTTGTACCTGAACAAACCTAGATGAGTTGAGAATGTAGTGATGTATCTTGATGAGGAGTGTAGCTCCAGCTGATGGTATCCTTTGATTAAGTCCAGTTTAGAAAATACTTTAGCACTGTGCAGTAAGTGCATCATGTCCGTCATTCTGGGGGCAAGATGACGCTCTCTTTCAATGGCCACGTTGCGGGCCATCATTTCTACGCAGATACGTATGCTGGCTTTGTTCTCCTTTTCTAGCAACAGGTACGATTGGCGATACCCACGGCGTGGGTCCTGATGCCAATTTGATAATGTCTTGTTGTAACAGAGATTGTATTTCGTCCTCTACTTGTCTCTGGATAGTAAGAGGAATGCCCCTGGAGTGTTTAGCTGTCGGTGGAACGTGAGGGTTGATGTGCAATTTGATCTGTTTGTTTAGTAACGTGCCCAGTCCTTTGAAGAGCGCTGGGAACATTTTCATAATCATGTCCTTTGGGCTGGTGGTGTAGGCAAACATGATTTGGTACATGATATGAATGAGTCACATTTGTATGGCTGACTTAAAGCTGAGTATGCTGCATCCTGGGACATCTCCTTGTATTATGTAAATGTTCACCTTTTGACACTTATGTTTGTATTGGTAAGTGGCGGTGAACATTCCTTGACAGTTGAGTGGTTTATTAGAGCCGTAGGGGCATATTAGTGTGTCCGCTTCCTTCAGTTCTTTCTTTGTATCTAGAGACTTGTAAATGTCATCATTAATTACATTTACGGTCACGCCGGTGTCGATCAGAAATTGTTTTGACTCTGTCCATTTATCTGAAGTAGTAATGTTGGGCTGTGTTCAACTGCTGTGTTGTTGCTAATTGCATGAACATAACCTCTTTTGCGGTCTCCGCTGGATGATGAGTGTGAATAATGTCTTTCTCGTGGTGACTCATCTAAATACCTGATTCTTTGTCTCGATTTTCTTCTTTGTGAGTCATGCCTACTCTTGCGGCGATGAGAGCTATCTCTCCTTTCCTCTCATCATCTGGCCGGGTGAGGCTTTTCTCGTAATTAACTGTGAGAGCGGCACCTGCTGGTGCTGGAGTGATGTCGCCAGCTAGGACGCGGGCTTTCTCACCTAAGATTGCGGCCTTCTTGTCTCCATGATTCACTGCTTGGTTCAGACGATTGAAAGAATCTTATGTTTTTGCAGACGGATTGGAAATGATTTTCGCCACCACATTTGTCGCAGTGGTGTACTATTGCGGGCATGGACCAACGTGAGGAAATTTAAATCCGCATCTGTAGCACTTCTTTTGTTCTGCTGTGTCTGCATTTGTGTGAATAGGATATACCATTGCTGTTGCGGCAGACTGCGTGATTTTTATGGTTCTCACTGATTCCGCCAGGCTGTTGGATTTAGTTAGGCCCCGTGGAGATTAGGGGTTAGAATCAGGTTGCAAAAGATTCTGAAGGCCTGCTGAGAAGGGTTCAGCTTGTGAATTAGTCCTCTCTGCTTCAAAGTTCTAGAGTTTGGTTCTAGAGTCTGGTCTCTGGATCTATCTGGAGTCTGGAGTCTTCCTGCAGAGTGCTTCGCCAAGAATAGTTGAGTAGTGGAAAAGTGTGTGTTCTATCTGTCCTAAGCAGTCTCTATTTATGTATTTTCAAAGTGGGTGGGGAGGCTGATTCTACATGCCCAACCCTCTATGGATTTGATAGGTTAGAGTATTCCCTGTCCCCGTATTGGAGAAAGGATCAGCGTGTCATCCTGTGTCATCTTTATGGCTTAGGGAAAAAACCTCCCCTTTGTGTCTGTACAGGATATCCTATTTTCCATAAAACACATATTTACAATATATACCACTTGTTAATATTACATAAATTACATGCCAGATGAATTAAGATGCATTTCTGTTTAACTCTCCTCCTCCTCAGAGCATGGGTTCAGAAATGACCACTTTTTGCGCTTTTGGTGGGTTTGCCAATATTCTTTCTGCACCAAATTTTAGACATTGTTGGGTATTTTGTGTAGATTTGGGGCCTATCAGTATTTTCTTACCGCCAAAAATAAAGGTAATTCAGCAATAATCACTCCTTGCATTCAGATTGGGTTTGGTATTATAGTAATATAGTGGATATGCATTATTTCAGCACACAGATATATTTAGCTGGTATACATTTGGTGGTGGTATTTTTTTTGGTGAGCATAATTCCTTTGTTTTATTTGTGGCCCCAATATCCTGAACTCCTTATTTCTGTTTAGATTGTTTGTGTGATCACTAGAGAGACCTCAGGCCTACATTTCAGAAACACCACATTTTCATATGGAGTGCCACCTAGGCATCCATATGAATCTGTTATCTGTTATCACTGATTTATCTACACCAGCAAACTAACATGTGGTTTTACCACTAATTTATTTACATTAGTGAAACTATTCCAGAGGCCTCTCTCTCTGCTGACTCATGTACCTCCAGCAGGCTATTTCATTATGTCCCATTCAGAAGCCACACACACATATACGCTGAGTGGAACCGTGTACACAGCTATTTTACTGCCAAGTCTTATTTTTAGCTACCTTATTCTTTCTGTTGTTTTATCTAAATGAAAAATGACAAATGCACTGCCTAAAAATCTTCCCCAGATTACCAGTGCTATAATGGTAGATGCACTAAGAAAAGAGAAAAAACAAAAACACACTACACGTCTGCTTTCATATATTTCTGTGTATTATAAACAATTGCATTTCAACACCATTTTACCCCTTTTACAGAAATAAAAGGAAATTGCACAGCAGCAGAGATATTCACTTTACATTATCTGTAACAAAATGAAAAGAAATACAGCAAGAGAACATTCAATTTGCAACATTACAGTATGTTAATTAAACACAGCAATTCCCTCTTCTACTCTGCCAGAATAGATTTCTCACACACACACACACTGCCCCCTCAATCTGCAGGATAATTACCGGCAAATTGTAGCTTGTTCAGCACGCGAGGTCTCCGGGCTGGTCGCTTTCTTGAAATGGCTCAGGGCTCCCTCTTAAAGCACCCCAGCGAGGACATGCAGTTCTGATCTGCAATCTTTCAAGCCGATGCTTATTGACTGGAATCTCCAGTCTGTGCAGCAGTGCACAGGGACCTGCTTCTCAATCAGCCTCCCCTGCCACTCCAGCCAAGTCTTCACCCAAGCTATGCAAAATGTCCACTCCCTCTCTCCTTCCCCGAGATTCTACAGGAAAGTTCTGTTACAACCCCTAAGCTGACGTGCACCCAATAAGATTCTATCATGTCATATCCTCCTTCTCTAAACAATGGCTTACTTTTACAGTAAGCAACTGTAACAAAACTGATTTCCTGCTTATTCGAGTTTTGTTTCCTGAGCAAAGACCGTGAAAAGCACAGAGAAAATAGAGAAAAATCTGGATGCACATTTGAAATGAGCCTGTCTTTTCTACCTCATTTTGCACTGAAGAACACATTATGATGTTATTTGATGATTATTAGTGATTAGTATTTGTTAGGTGTATTAGTTCATTAATTATCTAATGTGTCTCCTGCAACAGAGGCATTTCAGGCGAGAAAAGAGAAAAAAAAATTGTGCTTTTAAATGAGAAAATGGTTTGTTTTTGACCTGTGTATTCTGTCTCCATTTACAGGTCCATATGTTACACTGGCAACACATGGCTTGAAACAATTGCATCATAGCAATACCTTGATCCCATGCAGTGGCGCTGCACTCCAAAAACACGCTAAATAATTCTACATATCCCCTCCTTTTTCTGAGAATGTTGGCCCTTGTCCAAGCCACAATTGGAAGAAATTAAACTTGTTCCCTTCCTTTTTTTTAAATGCATGCGTGTTGGGATATCTTTCTCTCCCCGTTGTATCCACCAATATGAGCAACATCTTCATTTTTACTGATAAAACAATCAACCATCCTCCCATTATTAGCACCAGGACAGCCAAACCCACTATAGAGCGTTCCCCCCAGGTTCCCCAATTAAATCTTTCCACTTCTATTATACCCAGATTACTAACCGTAATATTGTTCTTTCTTAGATTCATTTTCACTACATGTTTCTCTTTATGATTCAATAAGAATTCTAGGTCCGGGTCTATTGGAAATGCATCCCTTTGAAGAAATTCAATATTTTCTACTTGGCTTTCCCAAATGTCATTTGTCACGTGAAATAATGTTAACCCTCCAATTGACACAATTGTATCCTTTGGAACCTGTAAGTAAAAGACATTATATTTCACCTGTTTAACCACATATGTTCCATGATTTAAGTGTACTACTGTCAGGTTTTTCAAACATGTGCTGATCAACCATTTACCTTTGACCATCTTAGCCTGTGCCAATTCTTCACTCCCCATATTGTTTATGATTACTTCACATCCTTCTGATATACTTGGGTCAGATTTCAAACCACAAATGGCGTCTGTAGCATCAGGAACAAACGGTTTACCTGGGCACATATAATTTTGTTCTTTAAATTTGACACACATTTCCAAGTTTGGCATCAAGTAAACCTCAGGCTCCCATGACTGAAATGCCACCACTTCTGGAGTCTTACTCTTAATAAATTTGTACTCTTGCCAAAATCCCATATTGTGTACCCACTTGGTTTGATAAATAAGTTCAGGAGCTACATATGGGATGCATAGTAAAAACCCAATTTCCAACCTCTCCAAGTCCACATATAATGGCAATGCATTACCCATTTCAAATGCAATTTTTACCTGTACCACATCAATCTCCCTCCTGGTCAACCTTTCTATCATTTGATGAATAATATCCTGTGAAACAAAATACAATGGTATACGTCCTTGAATCAATTGTGAAATTGCAGTTTGAACTTCTCTCATATAATTCGTTAATAGTCTATCCACAGGACTCATTATATTCAAAATCTCACTAAGTGTTCTGTCATGCTTAATTATTAGCTTAGTCGCCCGTTGCATCACATACGCTTGTTCATTCAATATGATTGCAGTTTCATTTATGAACCTTACTTGTTCATCCAATCCTCCACTAATTCCATCTAATGTTTTTTGTATTATTTCTAGGTCAACACTCAGTTGTTGTGCTTTAGTACTCAGCGTCCCTACTGAAGTGGCATTGGCTGTTGATATTGTGGTACCTATTATGGCTCCAACTATAGACATTACCAATGCATCACTGCTCCTCTCTTCCCTCTCTTCTTCTTAATGTCTGCTGAATTCACAAATGTTTTCTCTAATTGCATCAATATATCTCTTATTGACTGCTTAGCGTCCTCTTTTCTTATTTCCAGCCACTCTTTAGTTTGCTCAGCTTTAATTCCAGTATTGTTAAAATGTTTTTCTACCAAAATATCAGGATTCAATGGTATATAAATGTTCTGGAAAATCATCCTTCTATCACTCATGATGAATCCTGGTGCTTCTTCTACCGCAATACCAGATGCTGGTCCAGGTTCAATGACAACCTGTGCTTCTGAATTTTTGAAGTTCCCTCCGAATAACATCATCATCATCCATATTGTTGGCGTCATCTTCAATGCTGATCGCTTTGCAGCCTTGGTCTTCGCCCCCTTCCAGGGCTTCTCCAGAATCCGTCCACGTGGGCTCCAGGATTCCATCGTCTCCCATGGCCTCCGGTCCCGGAACCTCTGACTAAATTATGTTAATATTCTAAATCAAATAGAAAAGAAACAAATTAAGTACATAGCACAATACTAACTTCACCCTTTTGCCAAAAATAAAACATGCTTTGTAAAACATTTTGCCTTTATTTTTTTCGCCTTCTGAAATTAAGCACAGGTTAAAGAGAAAACAACATACATAAAACAGCATCCAATATTTAATACATTTTCATTTTGTACACCAATTCCATAAACTTCAGCTTCCACTTTTTTTTATATATATATATATATATATATATAATATATATATGTACATATATTAAAGTGTTTATGTGCCACTATAATAATCAACCATCTTTATTTAACTTCTCTGCCATTGCCTCCTGACTAGACCCATTTACTTTACCTTTTTATGTTCACGGGACTTTATCTGTTCCTACACGCTCAAACTGTTTGATCTCGTGTCTGGGGTGGCATGGCTTAATCTGATTCACATGGGCAAACTGTTCTGTTGCTGTTTCACCTTCAGTCTTCAAAATTGTATAAAGTACAGGAGAGACCTTGTCTGTAATTTGAAATAGCCCCAGCCAGGCTGCTAGAAATTTGGAATTTTTCTGTTTACCTTTCCAAAAATGAAATTTATACACCTGATCCCCCACACAATACTCTTTCACTGATGTCTTTTTATCATAGTATGATTTTGCACTGTCAGCAGCTCTTTCTAGCTTTCGCTGTACAAAAGCAAATGCATGTTGTAAATGCTTCCTCAGTTCATCAATGTACTCATGAACTGTGGAAGCACTCACAAGTGTCTGCTCATGTGTTCTGTATAGCAGGTGTTGTGGTAACACCATTTTCCTACCTGTCAAGACTTCATGGGGGCTAATACCTATTTCTTTGGCAGGAGTTGATCTGATTGCCATCAAAACCAAAGGTAAACGTAAATCCCAGCTGGGACCTGCTTCTGCCACGAATTTCTTTAATATGTCCACAACAGACCTATTGTACGTTCAACTCCACCTGAAGAAGCCGCCTGATATGCAATATGTTATTTTCTTTTCACACCCAGTATTTGCCATATCTTACTCATTAGAGCACTTGTGAAATGACTTCCTCTGTCTGATTCTATTCTTTGTGGCAACCCAAACCTTGAAAACACATGATTCACCAGCAATGTGGCTGCTGTTTGCGCACTACAATCTGTTGCAGGAATACACTCAATCCATTTCGACATCAAACACACCACACTTAAAATATAACGGTTCCCTCTGCTTGATCTCTTTACAGGCCCTACATAGTCTATTTGCAAATCTGACCATGGAAGAGTTAGGCCTCTTTTCATCAGCGGAGCTCTGTGCATTGGTGAAGCAGGTTTAAATTGGGCGCATACTAGACATCCTCTAGTATATAATTCCACATCTTGGGACATATGTGGCCAGTATGCATAATCTTTCAGTATTTCCAATGTTTTCTGTGAACCTCTGTGGCCTGCAGTTATTGCATCATGTGCATGGTGTAGCATTAGCCCTCTGAATGAAAGGGGTACCACCCACTGTATCTGTCCTGTTATGGACTCTCTAATCATGAGTCCATCCTGTAGTCTAATTCATTTTTTATTCTTTAATAGCACCCTCAACTCTTCTCCTCCCATACAATCATTTTCTATTACAGGGTTTTGTTCAGGATCTATCAAATGATTATAATAGATACCCAAAATTCAATCATTCTTTTGTGCCTCAATCAGATCTTGGTCTGGTGTACCATAACTCCATTGGGCTACTGGTTGCTCTGTCTCCTATGGTGCTTTAGAATTTGTTACTGCATCAATTTGTATTTCACCCAGTAAATGTTCAATAGGTAGCAATTCTCCCATCATAGCCCCAATTTTAGCCAGGTAGTCTGCCTTATCATTCCCCTCTTTATCCTCTCCTGGTGTTTTTAAATGCCCACAAATTTTTCTCCAGTATATTGTTAAATCATTCTCTGACACCAATTTGTCAATGGCTTGTATTATTTTTCCATGTTTAAGTGGCTTTTTGTTGTATGTAATCATGCCTCTCACTTTCCAGCCAGGTAAATATTCCACAAAACTATTTCGTGCATAGTCAGAATCAGTCGCCAGAACAATTACACTGAATTTATTATCAACTGCAGTAGCAATTGCTTTATAAATGGCTGCCAATTTCCCTACTTGACTGCTCCTAGCTCCAATCCTCATCCCTATGCTGGGGACACCTTCACATTTCAAGCAGACATTTCCTATTCCTGACACTAATTATTTATTACTGTCATTTTCAATGTGAAAAGCACAACCATCAACATATACAGTTGGCAAGTCCTTGCATGTTTTCTCATCAAAAGCTTTGTGTGGTGATTGTTCAAATTCCTGTAAATTAGGTTCCACTTCCATTTCGTTTTGATACTTGTTCAGCTGCACAGACATGTAAATCTGCTAAACCTTGAGCAATTGGTCTCTTTTTATTTTGTCCATATCTCACTTCTACAGGAAAACCCTGTAATGCCAGCGTCCATTAAGTGATTCTGGACTGCGCTAGATTACCTGACCTAATTCTTTTACTCTCTAAAAACTGCAAAGGTTGATGATTTGTTTCAATAATCACCTTTTCTCCCTGAACAATGGGGCGGCAGAAATGTTGTAGCGCCCACACAGTGGTTAATAGGGCCTTTTCACATTCATTGAATTTCATTTTCAACTTGGGAAAACGCCTTACTTGCATAGGCAATGGTTTTGTGATTCAAATCATGTTTTTGTGATAACACTGCTGACATACAATGTTCAGAGAAACCTATTTCTATAAAGAAATCCCTGTCCTTTATGGGATATGCTAAACATGGTGCCTTTACAAGACATTCCTTTAATTTAGCAACTGCCTCAGACTGCTCTTTTTCCCATTTCCAGGGCGTATTTAGTTTTAGCAGTTTAGTCAATGGTTGAGTGATTTCAGCATAATTTTCAATGAACTTTCTGTTATAGCCTGTCATTCCTAATAAACTTTTCACCCCTTTCAAATTATTATTAGGGTCCTTTAGTTTTTGTATGGCCTCTATTTTCTTCTTTTGTGGATTTAGCCCATGTTCAGTCACTTCATGGCCTAGGAAATTCACCTTTTTCTGGCACCATTGTGCTTTTTGTAAAGATACTTTGGCGCCTGCTTTCTGCAATTGGCCAAGCACATGTCTTATTTCATCAAAATGGTTTTTCAAGCTTTCATTTTTTATCAGGACATCATCCACATAAACTATGGTTGCTCTTTCCGCTGCATCCGGCATGGCCTTCCTCAAAAATATGCCAAATTCACTCCCACTATTGACGTACCCGAATGCAGTTCTAACCCAGGCGTATTGAGTCTTATCAAATGAAAAGGAAAATAAATTCTGTACCTCCTCTGCCAATGGCACGCACCAATATCCAGAGGTGAGATCTAATGTGGTAAACACTTTTGAACCATGTACCTGAGATAAGCCCTGATCAATGAATGGCAGTGGCCATCTGGCTACTGGTACTCTTTTATTTAACTCCCTCAAGTCTGCACATGCCGCCATTGACCATTTGGCTTTAACACACCTAAAATGGGCGTGTTGGATGTGCTATGGATAGGCCTGATAATTCCCCGAGACTCCACATTTTTTATAATCTCTGCCAATGACTCTATACATGCCAATGGTAATCTATACTGGCGTACAAATACTGGACTTCTACTACACCCTTCTGGTAGCGTGGCCACATGTAAATCAGTTAGACCGCAATCATATGCATCTTTTGCAAATACATCTTTAAACTCCATAAATATCTTCCTCAATTCGTTTCTATCCTCATCGTTGTCACATGCATCCACTGATAAAATCTGATCTTCTACCATTTTGGAAAATTCTGGAAAATCTTCTGGTAGGGGAATGTCGGCGCTTTCCTCTAACTGTGTGGCTGTTTCTCTCTGTAAAGCTGCCACTTTTAAATATTTTGGCATATCAGCTTCCACTTCAATGGGCTGATTTTCTGTTTCATTTTCATTTAAATTAAATATGATGCAATCCTCTTGATGGCAGCACACTGTCTCATTTGAATCATAAGGGTACACAAAATGAATTCTAAATATTCCTTTGGGCTGAGAATTCAGGTATTCTGGCAACTCACCCTTGGCATCTACATACTTTTCAGGTATATTCCCAATCACCATGTTATTTAGATCTGCAGCATAATGTGATTTTTGTATAGCCATTCCTAATGGGGAGTTTTCCTCTAAGTGAGTATCTTTGCAACCTTTATTATTCAACATAATTTTTACAGACCCTTCACCAATATCCACCAATGGAATGCATTCATAATCCAGGCCTTGCTGTTTTATGGATTCATTCAGGCACACAAATGCATCGGAATCTTTCATCTGCTGTCCATTTTTGCACTTCAGTGTTATTGCAACCTGTTTGGTGAATGCATGGATAATAGTATCCTTCCTCATCTGTAATTCAACTGCATATGGGACCAGCTGCGTGCAATGATAAGCCCTTCTTTTGTTTTCAAATTCGGGTGCAGGCCCACCTAGGCATGACCATATTTTTTGATTAAGGAAGTCTAACACCATACACATTCTGTGCATGATGTAATTGCCCATGTAAAAGTCATTTTGGGTCCCACTCACAATCCAAACATTATGGTGAATTGTTTTTGTCCAATATTAATTTTCAGCATGCATCTGCCTGCAATTCGGTTTTCAAAGTCTGGACTGTCCAAACCAGAGACATATTGGTTTTTAATCCTACATTTCGGGATCTCCTCCCTCTCCATTATTTTTTGCAACAATTTCTCATTAATGAAACTCCTTTCCTGTTCAAGCGCTAAAGTGGTTTTTATTGTTTTAAAACAGTCATTTATACCAACATGAACCCATGGTTGCTCATCTTCCATGTGTATTTCAGCATGAGTGGTAATGTGTTTTTCTGAAGCTGCTGTTTTAAGAGCAATATTCTGTTTGCATGTTTTCTCTTTTAAATAAAAACGTAATGTGTGCTCATCTATGGCGGTTTTCCATGTTTTCCTTGGGTCCAAGTATATTTGTACAGGTAGTTTTTCATTTTCGCTCTGCATTTTGTCTTGACACATTAATATAACAGTGACACTAGGTATGCAGCTATTCTGTAGATATACCTCCACTGCATCATTTGTTTTGGCAACGGTGTGACATTCGTTTATATTGCTGTTTTGTGATTTTAGTTTCTTAGGTCTCAATGGTTTTTTGGTTAAGGACCACAGTACTCCATTTACCCCATCTATGAGAGGAGACAATCTTTTCAGGCAATCTGTCCCCATTAGAAATGGAATTTCACAAATAGATTTGATCAATACCTCTTGTTTCATTCTGTGCTTTCCTATTTTTATGTCAACCTCAGTGACACCTATAATGGGCACCTCCTCCCTGTTAAAACTATGCACTGGACCTTGATTTTCCTTCACTGTGATCTGATTTTGTGGGGATCTCCCTTCATTGATACTCTTTACCAATTCTTTAGACATGATTGTGGCCTGTGCACTAGTGTCAATCATTGCAAATGTTTGGCATTTTTCTTCTACAGTGATGGGAGCATAATACCTGTCTTCAACTTCCTCTAACACACATAAGAAATGTGAATTCTTACTGATTTCAGGGTTCACCTTTCTCAGGCCTTTTTTCACTTTTGGCTAAGCACATTGGTAAATGGAAAGACATTTTTCCCTCCTTTTTGCCCATTTCTGCACAAGAGACTTTATTCATTTCTCCATGTTCAGAGGTTTTGTGGAGTGTGGCCACTGTTTGCCTATCCATCCAGGTAACATCAGGGACCACATTACAACCTTCCAACTGAACATGTGTAACAACATCATTCAGCAATTTGTCATTGTTTAATTCTGTGCATTTGTGATCATTTAGTGTGGTACCAGCCGTTTCAGCCTCTTCAAAAATATGTGGCTCAAAGAATTCTTCAGGTGATTGACCTGCCTGTGTTTGGTCATTGTTCTGACTGTCCAGGGAAGTAATTATAGCATCCCCACTTACTCCCTGTTCACTGGTATTCCCCATGCATAAGTCATTTTTCTTAAATATGTCTCTTTGTTCTTTTGGAATATCAGGTGTTTCTTTTTCCTTTGTACAAATCTTCAATGTTTGATTTATCTCTAGGTTAAACCGTATCTCTCTTTTAGAAGTATTTGCACTTTCTGTTACATGTTCATTTACTGGTACTTTCACTTTTAAATCATTAGGCATCTCAGAGTCGTTATGCAAAATTACATCAGAGCAATCTGTCTTTTCGGCACTGCAGGTATCATGAGTACTTAGTCACTTTTCAGAAGCCCCCCAGGACATTGCTATGGCCATCAGCCCCCTCTTTGGATGGTTGTTTTTGCGCTGTATAGAGCTTTCCTATTTGCTCAGCTAACATTTTCACTTGGGCCTCGAGACACTGGAACCTTTCCATCTCTCTAGAATCCTCTTTCTGTGGCCTAGATCGATATTGGTTGTTTTCTCCCTGATTGGATCTATTCTGATACCTCTCAGGTGAGTGATTTCTATTGGGATGGTTCCTGAACTCTTGATTCATTCGTGGAGGGGAGCGGGGTGCACCCATCCTTTGATTATAGTCCCCTGGTGGGGAATCATTATACTGACGTGGAGTGTAGTTCATGTTCTGCCTCATGTCCTGTCTCTCGGGTTGTGGGTACTGGCTGCCTCTATGTTGATTCCCATTATCAGCAAATCGATCCACATATCGGGATCTATCCTGATTACCATACATCATGGTATTGGGGTCGAATCTGCTCTGTGACCCCAATGTCTGGTAGGGACCATCATTTCTTTGATCTTGATTTGGTCTCTGGTTATTGTTCATATTGGACATATCAGGCCGATATCCTGCCTGGGGCCTGTCTCCATAGTACCTAGGGCTAATGTAACTCTCCCTATTACTAGGATCATGTGATTGAAACATTGGTGCAGGGTGTGGTGACCTTTGTCGATTACCCCTTTGTTCAGGTGTCACATTATTTTTACCTGGACTCTGAGCAGACTCAAGGGACATTTTGGCTGACCTGATTTCCATCACTGTTGCTGAGGGTTCTTTAGATTTAGGTCTTGTATCTTTCATTTTATCACTTTCTCTACCCTGACAATAGAGTACCTCATATAGTTTTGTGCTTTGATGTACAATCCATTCAAGGGACTTTTTCACGGTCAAATTCACGGACCAATTGTGATGTAATGTCTTTCTGTAGCCCATAGAAGTAGGCAGTTTAAACTCATTGGAATTGGGGTCAAAAGATACATCAAAGCGAGAAAATGCTCTTTTTAAGTCTTGTAAAAACTGGCGAGGGGATGTATTAGGCCCAGCAGTGATTGTGTAAGCGACTTTCTTTGCCTCCTGCAATGACTGAAAAGGAGAAAAATGACGCCTAATCTCTTTTTCAAACTCTGCCCATGTCATATTTTGCTGTTCATTCAATCCTCTTATGATACTGGCCGTCGGAGCATCTAAAGTTAAATGAAAATACTGCCTGTACTGTTCCTTAGGTATCTGGAGGGCTTTAAAAATGTCATGCACCGCTTCTAAGTTATCCTCTATGCAGCATTCACCTCCCTTTTTAAATGGTTTGATCAGAGCTTTAATGGATTTCATTATCTTTATGGGGCTACTTGTTGCAATGCATGGAATTGCACCACTTTGTGATTCAATCCTGGTTTCAGGTGTATGGGATTGGTGGCGGCCCCCACTGGGTGTGTCAAATCCCCCAAGGGCGCTACAACCAAGTTCAGTCACCGGCCCAGTCACTGGGGCACTAGCATTTTGGGTAGAAATAGAATTCACCTCAACTCCATTGAATGTAGTGCCTTGCCATTTATCCTGGGACCTGGGAAGGCACATTTGCTGTTCTAAGTCCTTACATTTTTTAAGGAGCCTGTTTGCTTCGTTTTGCAAATAGTTGTTTTCATCACTCATTTTATTAATTACCTCCTGCATGTCGCACATTTGCATTTGGCATTCATTTAATTCTTTGTTCCTCTTGTCTCTTTCTTGAATCATTTTAACCATTTCTTGTTCTGCGCTTTGGAGATCACTTTCTTTTTCACAATGTTCTTTTTGTAGAATCTGCATTTCTGAAACAATCTAATCTTTATCTTGTCTAATGTGGTCCACCAAGGCTTTTAAGTGTACCAATTCTTGATCACTGTCTGCAAACTGTTTCTTTCTTTTGGACAATTGAATATCAAAATCTCTGTATTTTAATTGCATGTCTTTTTGACATCCTTCTAATTCTATTCTTAACATCTCCTCCTTTTTACTTGCCCCATCTAGGTCGGCTTTTAACCTGTTAATCAGCTTGGTATCATTTTCTTGAATTCGCAGGGACCTGTTCAAAATAAACCAGATCTTGGTGCATAGCCGTATCAGACAATCTTTCTCTGAATGTTTATCAGCTGCATTTAAAAACCTTAGACGGCAGACCTGAACTATGCTGCCTTCTGTAAAAATATTGTCTAGTTTTTCTTTCTGCACTTCACCATGAATGCGGTCGTGCCATTCTGTTGTCCCATGTGCATATAATTTTGCCTCTAAATATTGTACTAGCTCTGGGAATGTGGCTTCCATTTGAGACATTCTGAAATTCGTTTTTAGTGACACACTGCTATTATGAAATGGGTTCCCTTTAATATACAGATGGCAGTGTGAGACACACTTGCCACGCCCAGTAGGTACTCTATGATCACTTTCCTGGCCAACGCACCATAAATATGTTGGGTATTTTGTGTAGATTTGGGGCCTAGCGGTATTTTCTTACCGACAAAAATAAAAGTAATTCAGCAATAATCACTCCTTGCATTCAGATTGGGTTTGGTATTATAGTAATATAGTGGATATGCATTATTTCAGTGCACAGATATATTTAGCTGGTATACATTTGGTTCGTGGTATTTCTTTTGGTGAGCATAATTCCTTTGTTTTATTTGTGGCCCCAATATCCAGAAGCCCTTATTTTTGTTTAGATTGTTCGTGTGATCACAAGAGAGACCTCAGGCCTACATTTCAGAAACACCACATTTTCATATGGAGTGCCACCTAGGGCTGTTATCACTGATTTATCTACAACAGCGAACTAACATGTGGTTTTATCACTAATTTATTTACATTAGTGAAACTATTCCAGAGGCCTCTCTCTCTGCTGACTCATGTACCTCCAGCAGGCTATTTCATTATGTCCCATTCAGAAGCCACACGCACATATACGCTGAGTGGAACCGTGCACACAGCTATTTTACTGCCAAGTCTTATTTTTAGCTACCTTATTCTTTCTGTTCTTTTATCTACATGAAAAATGACAAATGCACTGCCTAAAAATCTTCCCCAGATTACCAGTGCTATAATGGTAGATGCACTAAGAAAAGAGAAAAAACAAAAACACACTACACGTCTGCTTTCATATATTTCTGTGTATTATAAACAATTGCATTTCAACACCATTTTACCCCTTTTACAGAAATAAATGGTAATTGCACAGCAGCAGAGATATAACTTTACATTATCTGTAACAAAATGAAAAGAAATATGGCAAGAGAACATTCAGTTTGCAACATTACAGTATGTTAATTAAACACAGGAATTCCCTCTTCTTCTCTGCCAGAATAGATTTCACACACACACACACACACACACACACACACACACACATACATATATATACACCGCCCCCTCACTCTGCAGGATAATTACTAGCAAATTGTAGCTTGTTCAGCACGCAAGGTCTCCGGGCTGGTCGCTTTCTTGAAATGGCTCAGGGCTCCCTCTTAAAACACCCCAGCGAGGACATGCAGTTCTGATCTGCAATCTCCCAAGCCAGTGCTTATTGACTGGAATCTCCAGTCTGTGCAGCAGTGCACTGGGACCTGCTTCTCAATCAGGAAACTCCCCAGCCACTCCAGCCAAGTCTTCACCCAAGCTATGCAAAATGTCCACTCCCTCTCTCCTTCCCCGAGATTCTACAGGAAAGCTCTGTTACAACCCCTAAGGTGACGTGCACCCAATAAGATTCTATCATGTCATATCCTCCTTCTCTAAACAATGGCTTACTTTTACAGTAAGCAACTGTAACAAAACTGATTTACTGCTTATTCGAGTTTTGTTTCCTGAGCAAGGACCGTGAAAAGCACAGAGAAAATAGAGAAAAATCTGGATGCACATTTGAAATGAGCCTGTCTTTTCTACCTCATTTTGCACTGAAGAACACATTATGATGTTATTTGATGATTATTAGTGATTAGTATTTGTTAGGTGTATTAGTTCATTAATTATCTAATGTGTCTCCTGCAACAGAGGCATTTCAGGCGCGAAAAGAGAAAAAAAAATGTGCTTTTAAATGAGAAAATGGTTTGTTTTTGACCTGTGTATTCTGTCTCCATTTACATGTCCATATGTTACACTGGCAACACATGGCTTGAAACAATTGCATCAGCGCAATACCTTGATCCCATGCAGTGGCGCTGCACTCCAAAAACACACTAAATAATCCTACACATGCCTGCACACTCTCTCTGGGCATATTACTGTAATTTCTTATGTACATAGCAACAACACAGCAGCTATAATATGAATAAATTCCGGGTTTGGTCTCAGAACATCACACGGCATCCAGCTTAGTCTTAAATCGTGAGGGAATTTTTCATTTTAAGAACCTCAAAGTTTCCCATTTTGGTCAGGTTGGTACAATTTGTTATAAGCATTTTTATAAAACATACATTTGCTTTCAATTCAATTCACATCTCAGTCTGGTCCGCCTCCTAGAGCTGGGCTGACTTAGAGGGTCACATGTCTTGTTTCCTGCCAATGTTTGTGGCCAGTTACACCCCAAATTAGCATTCCCATTCAGTCCAAGGCCCCCATTGTTTCTTTCTGCGGGCTGCAGAGAAAATCTCCTCCCTTTTTTGATTAGCATGCCAATGCGACGTCCTCCTTCTGGTGGGAATGACAAGGTGTGAAGGGTTCTCAGGGGAAGCAAGCCCTTTGGAGTTTTAACTGCATCAGGTTACTTTTTGATCAATTGTAACATAGTTCCTTGTGAAAAAAATAACATTTATAAACTTAAAATAAGCAACATATCTTTAAATCAAGTCTTTTTCAACATGAAATCACTGTGTGGCACTCTATATGGCATTTTGATGGAATTCTCTTCTTGGGCATATTTAACTTCTGAAACACCAGTTCTCCTGTCAGAATTATAAATCGCCAGCACCTGACAGAGGCGAGTAATGGTACAACACCCATTTTGACAGCTGTCTTTCCATTAAGTATCTTTAAAATAGGTTTTTGTTCTGAGAACATATGATTTTTGCTGACATGGTATTTGTGTGTATTCTTGCAGTACATGATGTGGAACACCCAATAAAGAGGTTGGATCTTTTAGGTGCTTTGTGAGCCCTGATTTTAGCAATTTTTGACAATCAAGAAAACTGATTTTCAAACAGCTCTGTATTTCTTTTTCAATCAGCATTGCTATTTCCAAGTGGTTTCAGGCTACTTTGTGGGTAGCCCAATGGTGTTTTTTGGCAGTGGTCTCCTGTGTTCACTAAAATAGGCAAAAGTGGATGGTGGCCTATTTTTCAGGTTTTCACTGTGCAATTTCTGGTGATTTCTAGCTAGCAGCATGCTTTCCAGTGGCCATTATGATGTTTCTGCTGCCAGCAATGCAGAGTGATGTTGCAGGGCTTGGATGAGTGGGTTGATACATCCCACAGTTTTGTTCACCTGAGGCCTCAAGTATTCTTCTGTACACTAGGTTAGGCAGGAATTGCATAACGCTTCTATGCAACATTTCACATGATTCTCAGACATTGTTACATTTCAACCAAACATACCTCAAATGTTACGATTAAGAAAAAAATAATGCATTCAGTAAATTCCCTTTTGCCTGTTTTTATAATAAATGTCTCAAAAGCAAAACGCCAGTTAGGTCTCTCAACGCACCCCTTCGGAGGCTTGTATTGTACATTCAACCAAAACTATTTGCGCACCCCAGATGTGACTGTTTCCATGCACTTTACAAAGCTGCTGCAGTGGCTTGGGGAGAAATGGGTGTCCCTTTTGATAACCCTTTCACTCCCGTTAGGTTGTATATAGGCGCAATCAATCCCACAAGATCAATGAAGCCCTGAGAGTGTAAATTGAAATTTTTATACTTTTCATTAGTATATTGGAGGGAACACACTTTTCTAAAGCAAATCAAAATGTGGTAGACGTAGGACTTTTTCTGGAAAATGTTACATTTAGGAAGCCCACATCTATTGAGACAGCAATGTTCCTCAATCACCTTTCTTCCCACAACCCGTTCTAATCCATTCTTTGTGAAAATATAACATGATTTAAAGGTAGAAAACAGCAGTATCTAATCCAAACAACAGGGTTTCATGTCACGGCATAAAAAAATAAAACTTAAGTGCTACTTCAAAAAGATCAAATTTAGAATACAAAAATACACTCAAGAAAGATTGTTAAAAATACATAGATCCATTTGGAACCCACTGTTGAAGTGGAGGGCAAGCCAAGCAGATTGTCTAACTTAAAGAGGATCACAAACGCCAAACGTTCTTCATTTGCATCATTTTGCAGGGTCAGTGATTAAATTATAGTGCATCGCCACTAAACCCGAACAGGCGCCAGGCACATTTTCTAAGGCTGATTGTAGCCAGGGTAGCTAACCTGTCACCCTACAGATGTGTTGTGCTACAACTCCCACAATCCTGCACCACTGACTATGCTGGCTGAAACTAATTGAAGTTGTAGGATTAGCATCTGGTGGGTGATAGGCTGTCTGCGGCTTCTTTAGAGAGGTGCTTTATATGCCGCAACATGCACTCTGCACCAATTACCTTGAAACTCACATAGCATGCCACTTTGTAGCATGTCCGTCTCTTTAAGCAAATGTGGTTTAAGGATAATTGAAACAGAGTTCATGCGTGTGTTTGCAGAACAAGAAACAATTGCTGCCCACCTCGTGTCACGATTTCACCAGATCATGACAGCTTCCAGAGAAGAAATGCTGACATGCACTATATTTAAGTAGGGCCATGCCTGACAAAATACATGTGCTTTACAAAGCCTCGTGTGTGTATATGTCAGCTCAGAACAAGTACACAATCAGTCTGCCCCTCTTTCCCTTGGGATGTTCGTGATATAAGCAGTGTACAGCAACGCGAGCCTGTCAGTGCAATGCAATGTGACGGGTAAAACACACTCTAACACAAATCAGGGTGCAGGGTTGACTCGGACGAATAGGATGCTGAATACCCTAAAAACAAGCATGTTTACTCCAAGGTGAGTATCCAAAACCAGAACAGGTGTGCCACATACTTTCTCTTTCTGATGCAGCAAAGGCAAACAATCAGGCAGGTTCACCGAATTCTCACAGGTGGAACAGTAGACAGCATTGTATTTATTTATTTCACTTATAAAGCAAACAAACAGTCCAAAGGCATTGAGGCGCTATTACAAACAAGTTACTCACATTCACCAAGAGCATTTAGCCAGTAGAAACTGGCGCAGGTGCTAAGAAAATACAGTAGTAGCAGCCAGTCTATTCATATAACCAGGTTTTGAGGGCTTTGCAGAATACCCAGTTGGAGGGTTCAGCTCTTAGTGTAGGGGAAGGGCATTCCACTGTTTTGCTGTGATGTAGGGGAAGCACAAGCCCGATTTGGGATTGCGCGATATGGTGGGTGCATGGAGTTCTAGTTCGTCTGGCGGAGGGGGCTTGAGAAATGTTCAGAGAAAGGTAGGGGGGCAGTATTCGAAAGGCACTTTGTAATGGACATAGTTTTGAAGACAATGCGTTCCCTAATGGGTAGCCAATTTACCGATCTCCTGGCAGCCCTTCACAAAGGCCGCAATTTTCCCCTGAGGAAAAGGGCCGGAGATGCTCAGCAGACAAACCTTTCTTCCAACTTGGAGAATAAAGCAATCACGTGTACAGGCAGCAGCTAACAAAACCAGGGAAGATGTCATTCCACACGCGACAGAGGCCTTCAGGATAAATAACTAGTTGTGCATTAGACAGGGGCGTTGCTAGGTCTGGAAAAGATCCGGGGCTGCAATAATGTCGGGACTGTCGGGACTCGGGGCTAGCTAGCCTTTTGGTTGTAGCCCGTGAGATTCTATCCGGGGCTACAACCAAAAGACCCGGGGCTATAGCCCTCTTAGCCCCCCCCAGCAACTCCTATGGCATTAGATAATGAGGTGATGTCCCTAACTTAGCATGCAGAACAATTAAAATTGATTTCAACATTTAAAAAGCCGTGCAAGGAAAGCTAGCAACTGGGGCTAAATATATGCACACAGGGGAGCCTAGTAACAAGTATTGCACTTTTAATTGCAAATGGGCTAAAAAAAAGAAAGATTTTGTTGCCAAGCATCTATGGAAGTGCTACTGTTTAGAAGACACCCAGGGCCCAATTCACAGAATTATTTGCGCAGAAAATAGGGTACTTGCATGCCAAACTGCGTGCAAATCCTCATTTGTCGATTCATGGAAAGGAATGTGCAACATTTTCCAGGACTTGCGTGGAGTTCGCGGTGGCTTGGCACGTTTCTTCGAGTGAAGGAATGAATTGCGTGAGACTCCAAGCACAGTGTGGGCCTGGCCTTTGCAGTGACCAAAATATGGGGTGGTACATGCAGAATGACAACTAACACTTGTAAATGTGGGCGTGTTGAAGGACGGTCCATGGTCAAGCAATCGCACGCGTTTTAAAGTGCTAAAATATACATAATCATGGATTCGAACTCTGAACGTTGGGTCACGAAAAAGTTCACGTAATTCCTGGTACACTCCTACCTCCCGATAGCAGGTGAAAACGTCAACGTGCATTCTAACAAATGTGTATAAAGCACGCAATACACACCAACCCAATATACCCAGCCACAATGAATCCATAATTTGTCGGAGCGATCATGCACGGACACCGCAGGAGGAGGAGGATGGCCAGGGCCCGGATCATTAACCCAAACACCACCCTTTTCGTTGGCAAAATCACCCACCATGTGCTCCCAGGCACTTAGCCCCCTACAAAAAGTGCTCAATGCCTTACATTTCATGGCAACTGTATCCTTCCAGCAGACCGCTGCCATAGTAGGTGGTATTTCACAGGCCACACAGTCACGCTGCCTACACCAGGTGCTGGCGTGCATAACTGCACAACCTTTTGTGTGCCGCCAAATCTATATGCCAGGAACACCGGCAAAAAGGCAAATAGTAATGCAGGACGTGCATGCTTTGGTGCACTTCCCATGAGTGCTTGGCGCAAAAGATTGCACCCATGTTGCGCTACGTCACCTAAGATTGACAGAGCACATATGCCGCAACTGCAAACATTGGCACTCAATCAATGTTCAGGTTGTGTGCGATGTCAAGGGCATCATAACTGAAGTGTATGCGAACTATCCAAGAAGCACACACAACAGTTATACATTCCGGATGTCTCCACTTCACCGGGGCCTGGTAGCCGGCAAACATGGGAACGCATTGGCTCATTGGTGAGTATGAACAGACATGCACATGCATGCACATTGCACACTGACCAAAAGACACTGACAACAAATGTTAATGACAACCATGTACACATTTACTGGGGGCAGTGCCTACCTGCTGAGCACATTCATGGTGACGCCCATAAGGAGTCCCACCGCACCAGCTGAGGTAAGGAACAATACTGCCCATATAGCAACTAGGGGCATAGAGGAGCATACATTCAGAGTGCTTAAGTAACGTTTCCGCTCCCTTGACCACTGTTGTGGTGTGTAGCTATATGCACCACCAGTTGTGTGCAGGATCATTGTGGCAGCATGTGTCCTGCACAATGTGTCAATATTCAATCAACCCAATGTTACCTGCGCATACCATCCGTTCGACCATGACGCAACCATGGAAGTTGATGTCACACAGAGGCATGTCCATCACTGCATATGTTATGGCCTTGAGAGCACAACTGCACAACTCAATGGAAATGGAAAAAATCTAAAAGAAAATAGAAAAAAATTCCACCTTGGCTGAACAAAAACACATGTCAACATCTGGACCAGGGATCTTGAAATAAATGGAAAAAGTGTTCATGGCAATGCAAGGGACACACAAAAAAATGAAATAGGCCTTGGCAATAAAGAATTTAAAAATAAGAAACGTTGTCCATCATGGACGGGGGGGGGTCCGCTCTGGAGGGGGGGGTAGGGTTAATGAAAATGTCCACTCAATTTGACTGTGAAAAATAAAAAAATAAAAACCCTCCATGGGCTCATGGACGTCACGGAAACGGTGGACCAGGAGGCTTGTCTGTGCTGGGACCTCCATCCTGCGATTGATCTGCAGGTGGGTTTGGTGCTGGAGGCATACCATGCAGTGCCAAGGCCTGGTCTTCAGAGGAGGCAGTCATGTGTGACACTGATGAATGCACCAGCACAATTAAGTTGGTGATGTCTGTATGCATTGCATCACAGAAGGCAACAGAGTCTGTTTGTGCACAGACTTCCTTCGAGAGTGAATGCCTGAAGGCAACCACCTCATTGTGGATGTCTCCTTGTGGCTGTTTGTTCTGCATGGAGTGAAGTACTCCGAGTCTCCAACTCAAGCCTCAAGGCCTCTCTGTGTGCCTGAGCGTCTGCATGCAGTGAAGCCTGCAGACACTCCAGATCAGCCCATCGGCCCTTGATGTTGTCCTCCATGCGCAGTCTGTGGGAGTGGCATGAGGACAGCATGACCTGCAGCTGTTGCTCTATCTGGGCAGCTGGTGGGGTCATGGATTAGGCCATCTTATCCATGCCCTCAGATATCTTATCCAACACATATCCATGTTGGAGGGCGGAATGCAACATCTGCTGCTCCCACTTTGTCTCCCCAGCCTGCATTTGTCCCCCACGTGTGCGGGGCCCACGGCAGCCTGATGCAAGGGACCATGTTCTTTGCTGTGGTGCCCCTGTCGTTTGCTGCAGGTCTGCATCCCTATCTTGGACACCAGGCCCAGGACCTGATGTCCAAGATAGGGATGGCCGCAAGGGTGGCCTTGCAGCTGTAACCACCGCAGACGGGGGTGCCACCACTGACTGGTCTTGTGAATTCAGCCGCCCCATCACAGACTCACGGGCCCGACTGACCCACCCATTGGGGCACTAACCTTTGCCCTCTTTGAGACAGGCACATCCGGTTCTGCAGAGACATCCTAGTCAAAAGAGTCCAAAGAGTCTGAAGCACGACTCAGGATGGTCTGGAGAACCAGTGGGTTCTCACGGCCTACCATACCACGTCCCCCACTGGTGGTCTGCTGAACAATCGACTCTTCATCCTCCTCCTCTTCCTCCTCCTCCGCATTTGGTGCATCCTCACCAGCACATGGACAGAGAAATACATATTGATACATGTCAAAAGAGACAACAATGTACATATTCTCCAAGGAGTACTCTGACAAGAAATGGCAGGACACGCACTCATCAGACATTGTGCATTCACACACTTGGTCCAGTAAGCAACTGATGCATGGCATTTGCTGACAAGTGCCCCTCACCCCCATCATGTCCATGCCAGCACTGGGCACATTGACATTAAACAGTGTTGTAAATGCACATGAGGGGACATTTAAATGTCAAGTTGCCACACATACCAGTGGAAAGGTAATGCACATGTGACATTCTTATGTTCAATTACATCACATGGGAACAGCCAGACATCCATATCCACAGACAACACCAGAGTCAATGCATGACACACTAATCAGGTCTGGGACAGGGAACTGGAGAAAATGAGGACCTGAAGGAAGACATGGAAAGGGAAGAAGACCAGGAGTAGGTACGCCCAAAAGTGTGACTTCTGGTCAAGGTCCCTGAAGTGCAGAGAGACAGAGAGTGGATTGAGCTATGTAAACAAGCTCCACCAAACCACAAGAGGGTGAGGGGAGTAGCCACATGGAATTGGCCCAGCGTCTGGGAGGCTGTGAGGGAGCATGCGTCACAATGAGTAGGCTCTCTGTGGCACTGGAATTGAGCCATTGTGTATGCGGTCTGTGTACACTCATGCGACTACACTCTGGGAACAGGACAATGTGCATTGACAGACAGCTCAGATATGTATTGTGACAAGGTAACCCATAGGAGCAGGTGACAAATGGAACATGCAACTGCATGACAAGGCGTGTAAGTGATACTTTGTGTGCAGGCACAATCTAGCAGTGCAGAGTGAGATGCAACAAGAATGTAGCAATGAACACTAATTGTAGGTGTCACATGTGCCTGGTGAGTACCCTCTGGGGGATATGTCCTGTCACACAGACATGTGCACAAATGGCTGCCACATGGGCTACACCCAGTATGATGGCCAATTGACATGATTCTGTACATCACAGGACATTCTTTACCCAGGGAAGTCATAAAAATGCAGCCATATGTGCCAATACACAATTGATGTAGGTGATACACGACTTACACAACACAGGAGGAGTAATGTCTGGCACTCACCTGATGTGTCCTCCTCATTCTCCAGGTCTCCCATGCCGTGCACCTGTTATATAACGATGAATTGGCTTGTGGCCTCTTCATGCGGTGTCAGCTGCTCCTCTGCTGGTGGCCCCCCTTCAGTTGCCAGTGCAAAGGAAATGTTGTCACTCAGCTTGTGCTTACTGCGACCAGGGAGATCATTCCAGTGCTCCATGACCTGTTCCGCTGTGCGCATCTCCAACCCTAAGGCGTTTATCTGTTCTGTGACACGCTACCAATACACCATATGTTGTGCATGTATGTGTGCTCCCTGCATACAGGCATGTTAGGCAGAATTGCATGCAGTACCCTTTGGGAACACCACACACAATTAGGACTACATGTGTAAGCAAACACCAACCTTTGGTATAAGTCTGTACCACACACTTTTTGGTAGCGAGCGGAGCAGCCAGGCTTATCCCATAAACACTACCTACCCATACTCGCACCCTCTGTCTCTGCATTTAAGATGCAAGCAGGTACACCTCCTATCAACCCCAACTTAATAGAACGGTATATTATAATATGTACTAGACTCCCCAGGAACAACTAACTACTTGCCAAACCTAACACTATGACCACTAGCAAACTCATTCAGTCCCCAACAATCCCAAACATATATGCTATTTCTCCTATAACAATACGACAAAGAAGCCTATTGTCAACAATCCCAGCCACCTCAAGAAGACTAATCATAATCACCCCATAAAAGGAGCACTGCTAGATTTCAGGTCTCTTGTTGCCCACGGAACTGAAATCGCAGACATCATTCTGACTAACAACCTTGACTTTCTTGCCATGACAGAAACATGGTTACATGACGCAGCTGGACCATCTATTTCCCTAGCTGTCCCCAACAACTACTCCATCCTCAGAGCAGATAGACCCAACACCCGAGGCGGGGAATAGCCATCATCTTTAAATCTAACCTTGACATGAGATTAGCCACCCCCTCTACCTTGACTTCCTGTGAACTCCTGTTATTCAAGTACCAAACATCCCTGAAAAACACCATCACTATCCACCTCATATATAGGCCTCCAGGTCCATCCGCATCCTTTGAAGAAGACATTACGTCATTAATCGCGGAGAATGCTAAACCTAATGCGCAAAATATTATCCTAGGTGACTTCAACCTTGGTTACAACGACCCCAATGACCTTCCAGCCATCTCCTTAGCCAATGCATTATCAGAACAAGGTTTCATACAAATTAGCACCCTACCTACTCATGACAAAGGTAGGACTCTTGATTGGGTAGCGGACCTTAATTGCAATATTACCCTAAAGGACTCCACGCCACTTGTATGGAACGATTACCATCTTTTGTAGCTAGAAATCAATGTCAACAATACAGAGCCCAAAAAGCCCACTATTGCGCTGTTAGGCAGAATCATATGCAGTACCCTTAGGAAACACTACATTCAATTAAGACTACAAGTGATAGTACAATTTCACCTTTGGTACAAGGCTGTACTACACAGTAAAGTGGTAGCGATGGCTGAGCATGAAAGAGGAGTATAGGGGTGCACAGACAGGTTAAGTAAAAAGTCTGAGAGTAGTAGGATTTATAAATAAGAAATGTATCAACAAAGGGTAGTGTTCAGTATTACAATCAGTCTTATGGTGCAATCGGGCTGTCGTCACAAGGCCACTTGGGACAGAAGAAAGCAAAAGAATCCAAAGCGGTGTATTGCTACACAGCAAGCCCAGATGCACTCAAATAGGGAAAAAGATATCCCTCTATTTCTATTAAAATTCATTAAACATTTGGTGCCAAAAGAGGCGTAAATTTTATGATGGGCCTCATTATGACTCAGGCAGTAAGGGTTTTACGGCGGCGTAAACAGCGCCGACCCTTACCGCCTGAGTACGAGGTCCCTTAGCGCCATGGAGGTTTTAACACCTGCTTTTAGCAGGTGTTAAAATCCATGGCGCTAAGGGACCATGGAGTTAATTACGCCACCGTAATTTACGGTGGCGTAATTAACGCCTTCCCCACTCCCATTATGCCCTATAGGGCAAAAATGGGAATGGGGAAGGGTAAATGGGGATTGGGGACTTACCGCCCCGCCAACCTCGGAATGGGGCGGTAAATCCGCCAACCACCATGGCGTAAACGTAGTTTACGCCATGGTGGTAAAGTCACGGCCCAGGCGGTAACTTACCGCCTGGGTCGTAATGAGGCCCGATGTGTTAACAACGTGTGAACTTCTCTTATTTGCAACAGAAAGGGTCATTTAGAGCATTTGGCAGTATTATTCAGGATAAAATATACAGTCATAGAGGTCAAACCGATAGAACAATCAGAACAAAAACACTAGAGCTGACTTATGGATTTTAATCTTCTGAGTCCAACAAGTCGTACATTAGTAAGCAAACAGAAGTACAATCAGTGTTCCCTATTTGCACATGGAAAGGACACTTGTAGGTATTCAATGTAACAAAGGTGAGAGCAACAAGCGTTTACAAAAAACCGCTTGTAAGGAGTAACACAATTGTAAAGCTGTATAATAGTTACAGTGTAAACAAACTCTAGATGTATGGATTTGATCATTCAACAGTTCATAAATGAAGTCTCATATTCAGGTGTGACCCGAAAAAGACCGACGCGTTTCGGTTCATGGAACCATCTTCAGGGGATAGACTTCATTTTTAATTTTCATAAACATTAGATTCTAACGCAGTCTCTGTGGGGTAGGAAAGAAAAAAGATATTTCAATAAAAACTCTCTGATTTACATGAAGTCAATTAACATAGTGAGACGAGTCAGAGTCACTAACCTTGCTGATATAAGTGCCAGGAAACAGACAGGTAATCCCGACAAGAAACAACGGATAGCCAAAAACCACAGTATGTTGGGGTATCTATGGAGGTAAGGACAAAAGTTAAGCTATTAAGCCCACCAATAACGGGCAATCAGTCCATAGTGAAGAAAAAGAGAGATTTAGAATATAAGTACAGACAGTAAACAATGACAGACTACGACAAATCGTTAGGCATTAGCCCGTGCGAACAAATGCAAGTAAACCGCATGAACAAGGGGAATTGGAGGCTTTAGAACACTGCACAAGTGCAGCAAAACATACCGGTAAGGTTTAGCTGTACAGTGAAGTCCAAGGTATATAATAAAAGCGAGTACAATAATATAATACTCAAGTCTCAACCAAGCGAGGTACGTGGACCAGGTTATTGCAACGTGTAACTGGTTTCAGGGAAACAAAAAATGCATACCTTCCAATGCGAACAAGCAATGAACATCTCGCCGCTGCAGTGCGAGCGAAGTAACTGAGCTTCCCAAAACTACAGCGTCGTCTTGGTAACCCGGCGCATGCGCGTGAGAGCACGAAAAGCGACGTCCATCTTGGTGTGGGCACCAACAAGTGCAGCGTTGCCAAGGTAATGTAACAGTAAACAAGAGTGACACACTGAAAGAGACGGGGCGGTCTCGAGCAGTCCGGAGAAAGGGCTGCACATAACAGCTGTTAAATGACAAATGGTCATTAAGATAAGGGCAGTACGTGTCCAACATAAGACCTAGTCAAGGGGTTCAAATAACGCGCGCGTGGGGGCAACAACCGTAGTTCAAAGGAACTGCGGGGTGCCCCCACGGCGCGGCAAGTGATTAATCATGGCGATCGGTCAGCAGAAGCTAACCAGCATCCACAAAGGTAAGAGAAAAGGTCTAAAAAACCCAAAAAGGAACGGAGGCAGCAATCGACAAAAATGGAGGAATCTAATCTCCATGGGCAATTCAAGGAGGCCACGAGATGTATGGAAACATAGAGTAGAACTCAAAGCCCTGGGTGCGGGCAAGCAGCCAACAACAAGGCAGAAGGGAGAGTCAGATTCATGTCAGAACTTGAAGAATAGCTGACAAGGAGACATCACAAGTCGGAGGAGAACTGAGAACATCAGGGAGGTAAAAGGTCAACAGTCTACCTTGACGAGAGGTGAGGAGGAGCTCAACAAAGCAATGGGGTAACAAATGAAAATACATCATGCGGTAAGTACCGTACTGGATGGTACATGTTGTCAAATTTAAAACACACAAACAATAATGATCGCAGAGTGTGTGAATGGTGCTAATTGGAGTGACATATTAATATAAGCAGAGCATACTAGTTTTCAAAGAGACAACAGGTTTATACAAAGCACATAAGGTTGAATTCCGTATTCATGCCACGTGGGTTTAGAGAGTCCAACAGTTCAATCCATAAAATCTCACGTTGCAATAGTTTACGCTGCACATCTCCACCCCTGCTTCCTGCTGTGATTTGTTCCAAGATAACACATTTCAATTGAGCAATGGTGTGACATGCTTCAGAAAAGTGTAGTGATACTGGTGACTTGGGACTCTTAGTGCGGATATTAGATTTGTGCTCAGACCATCTAACTTTGACTTTTCTGGTCGTCATGCCTACGTAGTATAACCCACAAGGACATTTTAATGCATAAATAACATTTTGGGCATCACATGTGCAAGAATGCTTGAGAAAAATAGGTTTGCCAGAGTGGGGGTGTGATATGCTTTTGCCTTTAATGATGTTGCCGCAGTGCTGGCAATTGTGACATGGAATAGTCCCCTTAAATGTTTTCTGTAGACTGGGAGATGGAATTTCAGCTTTGACAAGGCTCTTACGCAAGGACCTACTGTTCCTGTAAGCAAAAGTAGGAGGTTCATGAAACAGTTGTTGTAACTGTGGGTCCATTCTAAACATGCTCCAGTTCTTTTTAATGACCCTTTTGATCTTCATACTCTGCATACAATAGGTAGTGACATAGACAAGTGCTTCTCCCGGCTTGGGGGGTTTAGGAGTCAATAGTGTCTCTCTTGCAGTACTCCTCACTTTGTCTGCCACTTCTGTGATTTTTGACTGGTTATACCCTCTAGATGAGAATTTGGTTTCCAATTGTCGTGATTGACGTTCATACTCATTGGTCTCAGAGATAATCCTTCTGTAACGCAGAACACAATACACAACTTTGGATTCTTTAGCGATGGCTGAGCAGCCAGACTTATCTCAAGAGCAAATGAGCAGTAGTAGAGATTACACAAAGGACTACAATCACTGTGTCTCAAACAAACACTGACTCAAGGTTTCTGGTTAGAAAAATATAAGTACATTTATTTTTAAACCATCTGTTCACAAAACACTTCACTTCTATTAAATAAAACCACACTCTAAATATGCAACAGGCAATCAATTCCTCTTGTTCAGGTCAATTCAAGGTAAGTACATTAGAATTTGACAGACCGGTGTTTCGAAACAAAGACGTTACCATGGGTTAATACGTGATCACTTTTCGACAGTAATGACAGTTCAGTCTTACAAAAATAAGGCGTACCCACGAGAAGAAATACACCCAAAGTCAAACACACTTAGCATATAGAATTAAACAAGGGAATAGTAGACAAAAATCATAGGCAATACTTTTGTCAAGGCAATAGAATCAGAGGATGTTTTCCAAGTGGCAGATAAAAGTCAATAGGCGTGCACCAGTGTCAAATGGAGCAGGGGCTCTGTTGTCGAGGATCACATGGTTAGAATAGCTCACGATTAAAGTTTGCCAAGAGTACTGGATATTGTCAAAGGGGAAGCAAAATTTATAAGACGGAAGGAAGAAAGGAAAAGCCTTCATAAAGGAAAAGGGTTCACCCCAATTCCTCAAGGTAGGATGACCAAATGGACACAGTACCTTATTCGGATGAAGAAAGCTGTGCTACGGCAGTTGTTCCTGGTAGTTCCTGCAGACTCACGGTTCCTGAAGCTTCAGTCGTGGGGACAAGAAGGAGGACGCCTGGAGTGATCTGCACTACCCAGGGATGAAGCCAGCAGCAACAAAGCAACAATGAATAAAAGGTGCGCTCCTTAAAAACAGGAGAGGGCTCTTCTGATGGCTATCCGGACCACTACAGCTCTGTGCAGTGATTTCGACCCAGAAGAGGATTCTCTGGCTGTTGAAGGTGAGCTCTTTGATCCCACCAGGTTCAAGGGAAGAAGACTTCGTACTGGATCTTCTCTGTCGGTGAAGGGTAGATAACTCAGGACTGCAGCAGGGCTTCACCGGGATCCAGGAGTTGCAGCAGCCATCTTCTTCTACACTTCACTTCGGTTCTTGTAGTTCCAGTGGTGACTCTGACTTCCATCCCAAGAGTCCTGCCTTTTATGCCAAAATCCCCCATTCACACAGCCTGGCTGTCAATAACACAGCAGGGGGGTTGTCCAGCCCAGACAACCACCTCAGCCAATCGACACAAAGGAGACCCTGTACAGGGGGTTACTAAACCCCTCCCTCACATTCAGCCCACCTAGACACCCAAATGCCAAAGGAGGGCTTCTTTGCAGAAGCCCGCCAAAGGATGGCGAACAAGGAAACCAAACCTGGTTTGGCGTGAAAAGCAAACAACAAGAAAGACCTTTGCAACACAAAATGTTGAAAAACCACACTAGGATCCATGATAAAAATGATATGGGGTAGCGGGTTTTATGTTCACGTCTGTCACCACAGCCAGAACAGTAACACAGGAATCTGCGTAAAAGTGATAGTTACCACTACCACCAGCCAAGTGCCCCTTTGGTTACAGAAGGACAGGGGAAAGATATTTCCCTCCAGTGCTCCATTGTAGGATGGTTTGTACTGGATCTGTATTTGTAAAGGACTAGTAAAGCCAATGGTCACTTTACATGTTTCTGGGGGACAGTAGTCATCCCCAGAAATGGAGTTCACAAGGGAAGTCTAAAAGACATCCCTGTGTCACTGCACTAAAGGTGCTGTGTGACACAAAATTAAAAAGATGATGCCTAGGAAGTGGGTGACACTCCATAGCCCATGAGCACAAAAAGTAAAACACACACAAAAAATACACTGTAAGATTGGGAAAAAGGCTCACACTCTTACCAGGTGGAAAAATAAACCCCAGAAATCCAACAAAGCTGCTGAGGGACTCACTAGGTAAGGGAAATTAGCCATAAATGAGAATTCTCCCTAACATGTCCAACCAGGAACAAACGAATCATCACAGCTGAGGCCATAATACCTCTGGTAGTCCCAATACTTAATGCCATACCAGCCACTCATGACCTGAATCTATTGGTCGACACCTACCACAATTCCATGACCAAAGCCTTAGACACCATTGCCCCATTAAAACTATGCAATGGCAAACCTAGAGCTCATCTGAACTCATGGTTCACACTTGAACTTAAAACACTACGCTCAGAAAAAAGAAAACTTGAAACACTTTGGAAATCGACCCCCTCTACTGAAAACAGAGTTAACTTAACCAACATTACAGCCACTTACAAAAGTGAGATAATCCGCACCAAAAAAGAAACGTTCAACCTTAAAATTAACCATGCAAGCTCCAGTACTAAAGAACTCTTCAATAACCTAAAGGAACTAGAAAACCCCAATCCACTGCCAGACACCTGCACTAAGGACAAACACTGGTGCACCAGCATTCAAAATGCTCCTGCCAACAAAATCACAGGACTCCAGTCTAAAATAGCTGACAAACGGACCCAACTTACCTCCTGCAACCCTTCCATCCCTTTCCAGCCATCAACCGCACACATCAATTTAGGCTTCAAATTCAACAATTTTACCATACCTGAGGTCCAAAAAATCATAGCATCATTGAAACCATCTAACTGTAAAGGTGATAGTTGTCCTGCTCAAATCATAAAAGACGCAGCCAGAGATGTATCTCCTTTTATTACCAAACTAATAAACTCATCATTCACCAGTAACTCAGTCCCAAGCAACCTGAAACAATCTTGGGTTCTACCATTACTCAAGAAACAAACATTAGATCCGTCTATTCACACTAATTATAGACCAATTACTACAGTCCCTTTTTTACTGAAAATCCTAGATAGAGTTGCATACCTGCAAATTCAAGACTATCTGGAGACAAACCCACTACTTGGAGCTCGTCAATCTGGCTTTAGGCCTCAACATGGAACAGAAACGGCCCTTGTTTATCTTAAAAGCCAGATCGACGAAATAAAAGACGAAGGCAGAGTTGCCATCCTACCTCTTTTAGACTTATCGGCTGCCTTTGATCTGGTTGACCATAAAATCTTATGTGACCAACTCTCATCGGCAGCACAATTCTCCAACTCTGCTGCCACATGGATTCAATCATTCCTCGCAAACAGAACTATGCGTGTCTTCTCACCTACAGACGCTGCCGACCCGATCCCCATCACTTGTGGGGTCCCACAAGGCTCTTGTGTATCGCCCACTGTGTACAACATCTTTACTAAGCTGTTATTTGATAAACTGGGCCATCTGGGTGTCACCTACACAAACTATGCAGACGACACCCAGATACTCCTAACGTTATCAGGCTCATATGACCAAGATGTTTGTCGGATTAACGAAGTATACACTATCATTCAGGCATGGATGGCCACACATGGCATCTGCCTGAATGATGATAAAACTGAGCTGCTCGTAGTGGGCTCACCCAATAACCTGGCAAAACTGAGTCCCAACTACAGTAGTATCATCATTGATGGGAACAACATACCCATAGCCAAAAACGTAATAACTCTTGGGTTCTACCTTGATGACAATACTAATCTAACCAAACAAATCAACATGACTGCTTCAGCCACCGCTTACACGGCAAGTTGACTAGAGCCTGTAGATCTCTACTGTCTTCCAATAGCTGCCTCATCCTGGCCAGAGCTCTTATTCAGTCCAAATTGGACTACTGCAATGGCCTATACTTAGGAGCTAGCAAATCCATAATCCACAAACTACAGGTAATGCAAAATAATGCGCTTAGCGCTGCATTAAATATACAGAGAAGAGAGCACATATCGGCAACTAGAAAGCTTTGCAAATGGCTCTCCATTCAAGAAAGAATTGACCTAAAAACTATCTGCCTCACCTACAAACCTCTGAACCACCAAGCCCCACCATATCTTATGGATAGATTTACCCTGAAACAGTCAACCAGAATCACAAGATTCACTAACACCTCCTGCCTGGTGGTGCCCAGGTATAATATAAAAAGAGAGCTTCCCGGTTCTAGCCGCCCAACTTTGGAATACACTCCCACAAGACATTAAAAGTAGCCCAACGTTCGAAAAATTCAGAAGTCACGCCATCACATGGTTACTTAACAAAGCGTAACAATACCTACCTCACACCGATCACTTGTACTTACACCTAACACTACAATGTACTACTAGCCCTCGTCATGTTGAATCTATAACAGACAATATGTATGCATAAACTGTATATCACTTGTGTTTACCGTCTGTAATCTGTATATATAACTGCATAATCTTTTGACCACTATCTTCACCCTAAGCGCCCAGATACCTCTGGGTCAGGCGCGCTATATAAATAAAATAGAGGGAATGTGAGCAGTAGTTGAAGTTACACAGAAGTATCACAATCACAGTGATTCAAGTAGACACACTCAAAGTTTCCTGGTAAAAAATACTTATACATTTATTTACACAATCATTTAGAAAAC
Source organism: Ambystoma mexicanum (assembly GCF_040938575.1). Lineage (NCBI taxonomy): Eukaryota > Metazoa > Chordata > Amphibia > Caudata > Ambystomatidae > Ambystoma > Ambystoma mexicanum. The sequence continues at coordinate 360,077,174 of NC_090928.1, forward strand.
ATTCACTAGTAGAAATCAACTTAATATGAAACACCAATACACTACAGTAACAAACTCTAAGTTATAGGTACAGTTTGTGCTCCCCTGAAAACGGAGCCAAATGGCACTTCAATTACTTTCAATGGCAAAGTTTGTACAATTAATTATAAAAGACTTCTATTAGGCAATGCAAAGGTTCATTGTATCAGGAGGGTCATTTGCATTCAATAGGCAAGGCCAAAGTCAATAGTCTAGTGTTCTTGGATAGGACAGATCAGTTCTGGTAACAAATGGAGAAGTCTTTGTAAAAGTTCTCAGAAGTAGTTTAGACGAACTAGAATAATATGCTCGGTCACAAGCTGATTAGGCCTGCAAGTTGGGAAAGTTTCACAAACTTTCACCGCGAGAGTTAGGATCTCTCAACGGGATGGCACAGTACCTTGATCTGAAGCAAAAAGATGCAGCTGAAGACGTTTGTTCCTGGCAGTTCCTGCAGATCTCGCTGTTCCTGAGCCTCAGTCATGGGGACAAGAGGGAGGACGTTGGGGGACTCCTGCACTGCACGGGATCGTCGTTGGGACAACAAAATTGAGTCACTTTGGTTCAAGTAGCCGTTGCTTCAAGACACAAACTGGTTTCCCTCTCCCTGGCTAAACCTTAACCAGCATTGAGAATGGTATCCAGGTGTCTTCTGACCGGATTGGTCCCACCAACTCAAAGGAAGAAGCCGTCCTTGAAGGAGCTTCTCTGTCGAATGGAGTTCTGGCAATTCGGATTTGCAGCAGCGCTTCACCGGGCAAACCAACCATCCAGTGGTTGCAGCAGTCGTCCTCTTCCAGCTCGTCTTCGGTTCTTTCGTTCCAGTGGTCGACTCTGCCTTCCAGTCCTGGACACTCGCATTTTAAACAGTTTCCTCCCATTCATTCCAGCCTAGCTGCCACTCACCCAGCAGGGTGGCTGTCATTGCCAGACAGTCAGCCAGCCAATCATGCCAGAGTGGATTTGGGTCTCCTAGGAGACCGAACACATGGAGTTTCGGGCACCTTCCTCTTTTCCTGCTCACCCCAGCCACTCAGACGCCAAGGGCGGACTTCAGTCCCGAAGCCCGCCAAAGACTCAAAAACAAAGGGACCAAACCTGGTTTGGCGCTCAGAGTTAAACACCAGAAGGACCTTTCCATATGGAAATGGCAAAAAACGATGACCAGAGTCTGTTTTTACAGAGGGGTCTTGGGCGCCATATTGAAAAACATGGCGGCCCTGATTCTTAGCTACCAGTGTTCGCGGTCGGGAAAAATCATGGTAGTTTGTTATAAAACCACTGCCAACAGCCATTTCAATAGGAAAGGGTAGCTTTTGGCAGCTACAAGAGTGATTAGACCTAGGGAATACTAAGTAACCCCTCCAGCACTCTATAAGAAGATAGTGTGTGCTGGGTCTATGAATTTAAAAAGACTAGTAAAGTCAATTTAACTTTACATTCTCTGGGGAACAGTAGTTCACCTCAGAGAAGGTAGTTAAAACTTGGGAAGTCCAAAGGACATCCCTGTGCCACTGCACTAAAGGTGCTGTGTGACACAAAAATAAAAAGATGATGCCTATAGTGTTATCTAAAACTCCATAATCAAAGAACAGAAGAGTAAATCACACATCAAAATACATGAGAGAGTGGGGAAAAGGGCTCACACTCTCTCCAGGAAAAAAATCAAGTCTTCAAAAAATCCAGCAAGGTTGCTGGGGTTCTCTAAAGTGAAGGGAATTAGCACATTTGTGAAAATTCTCCCTAACACTCGTCCACCCAGACTAAGGGACAGGAGGACTTAATCCACCCCTGGATGAATCTCCTTACTCCAGTCGGTCAAACATTCTGGAGAGACCATCAGCATTTTGGTGATTATACCCTGACCTGTGTTCAATGGTAATATCAAACCCTTGTAGGCTGATTGACCATCTCAACAATTTTGGATTCTCCCCTTTCATCTGACTTAACCATCTCAAGGGTTGGTGGCCAGTCTGAATCACAAAAGTAGATCAATACAAGCATGGCCTAAACTTCTTCAGTGACCACACTATAGCAAAATATTCTCTTTCAATGGCTGCCCACCTTGTTTCTGGTTCCTTTAGCTTCCTGCTGATGAAGCAAATGGGGTGCTCCCTACCTTTCTCATCCAGCTGACTCAGAACTGCACCTATACCTGTATTGGAGGCATCTGTCTGCACAATGAATGTTTGGCTATAGTCAGGCGCTCTTAGGACTGGAGCTTGACAAAGGGCTTTCTTAAGTCCTTCAAATGCCTTAGTGCACTCCTCATTCATCTGACCTATTTAGGAAATGTGGGTGAGGATACCACATTTAAGGAAGAAGCTATGGACCTATAGTTTCAATGAAGTTCCTATAATAACCAGTGAGACCTAAGAAGGCTCTCACTTGGGTTTTAGTAGTAGGGGTGGTCCAGTCTTGTGCAGCTTGTACTTTGATAGGCAATGGCCTTATTTCACCTCCTCCTACATCATGTCCAAGGTAGACCTCTTTGCTCTGACCAATTAGACATTAACTTGCCTTTATGGTCAGATGGGCCTGCTCAAGAACCTGCAATACATATCCTAACTAGTCAACATGTTCCTTCCAAGTAGGGCTGAACACTGCAATGTCATCCAAGTATGCCATGCAGAAGTCCTCCATCCCATTCAGAACTTGATTAACCAACCGTTGGAATGTTGCAGGGGCATTATTTAATCCAAAAGAAATTACCTTAAACTGGTAGAGGCCTGCTGGGGTTGAAAATGCAGTCTCCTCCTTGGCATGGTCTGTCAGAGCTATTTGCCAATAGCCTGACGTTAGGTCATATGTACTGAGGTACTGGGCTGACCCAGGTTTATCCACCAGTTCATCTGTCCTAGGTAAAGGATGGCCATCAGTCTTGGTGACTGCATTGAGAGCTCTATAGTCCATGCAGAATCTCAACCCCTTGGATCCTGCCTTTGGTACTAGTGCAACTGGACTAGACAATGGGCCTATAGATATATCTATTAACCCAAGATCATACATCTTGTTGACCTCTTCCTTTATGTGGGTTCTTACATGATCTGGTAACACACAACAACGGTTCAGCAGGAGAGAGGTAATTCAAAATTACAATGTACTTGTGTACTTAATAATCTTACATGAGCACACAGTTTCAAAGAAGGGGAGACACCCCAGCTACAAGCTAGCCCTGGGAAGGACACCCTGACCCTATCAAGGGTGCCTCACCCTAGGTGTCATATGGTGCAACGTCTATCTAAAAGAGATAGAGAAGGAAACGGTCCCTAACCTTCTACAATGGTGGCATATACCTGATAGAACATATTGACATACATTCAGAGCATTTCCAACTGGCTGATGCAAAAACTGTGCATTAGATTCTGTCACAAATGGCTCTAAATTGTGGCAACCTGTGAACAGGTCAACTAATTGGATCCCAAGCTAAGTACAAATGTTAATTGTGCCCGTGGGTCTTAGGTGTTACAATACAACAAGTACAGTCGGAATGCCCACTAAAAAAACAAGCTAAAATGGCTCTTATAAAAGTGCTCACTCCATCTATGCACAGCACCATCAATGTGCTCTCAGTCAGAGCAGCCCTTATAATGTGTGCTGGATCTGTGAATTTAAAAAGACTAGTAAAGGTTAACATGTTGGTCTGGAGGTCCAGCACTGTGGTTTCTGTACTATGGGGTGCTCTGAAGCCCGATTGCTGCTTATGTAGGATGTCTTTTCTTTCGAAATTTTTGTAATTGTTCTGTGGCTATCTTATCCATAATTTTCAAAAGAAAATGACAGTTTGTGATTGGATGTACATTTCCTGGATCTTTTGGGTCTTGGCTGGGTTTTTCACTAAGGGTGTAATAGTAACAGTTTTCAGCACCTCAGGTAGTTTTTCCTTCCTGAAAAGTGGCATTCACCATCATTGTGAAAAGGGGTGCAAAAATGTCCTTATTTTCAAGAATAATGTTCGGAGGAATAATATTCTCTGCACATGTTGTGAGTTTCATGTCTGTTAGAACCTTTAACATCTCACACATGGTTATAGTTTGAAATTCAAATTTATCTTGGTCTCTCGAAGTTAACTGCTCCTGTAATGTAATTTGTTTTTCTTGGATGATTTCCCTAGATTTTTAAATTTTATTTGTGAAAGCTTCCTGTACGCTATTGCAGTCTTCTTGTGTTGGAGTGACTTGTGGAATAAGTACTTTGGGTTTCTCAACAGATTGCTATATTTCAAAAAGTTTACTTACGGAATTTGATGCTTCTGAAATTTGTTTATTGAAGACATTCTTATTTGTTTCTTCAATACACTTTTTATAGTGTTTTTCAGTTTCCTTCCAATTGTCCCCATTGATCTACGATGGCGATTTCAGCCATATAGCCTCTATCCTTCTTTTCTCTTTCTTCAACTCAATTACACTTTGGACTGGGGCCTGTCATGTCCTCCTGGGGCTAGGGAAGATGTTTCACCACCACATCCCCAACCACCTGGGACTGGGGCAGGTGTTTCACCACCATGTCCCCGACCATGTGCATCTGAAAGTCCTGTGCTTGTGCCTGCTGCCCACCTGCACTGCAGTGTGAGTGCCTGTCATCCTGCCAATGCCTATGCTGCTGCATTGAGACCATCTCAGCTGCTGTTGCGAACTCCCACCTCAGCATACCACCACCACTGCTCCACCGCCCATCTCCAGGACCAGCTTACCCACCCACGCCTACCTCGGGGTTGCCATGTCCGCACCATCTTCCCCTAACCAGAGTGGCAACCACATGGCAGCGAGGCAGAGGGCTGTCAACTTCAGCAAAGAGGATGTTAGCATCCTAGTGGCAATCGTCCTGAAGAACTATGATGCCCTCTTTGACCCTGCCAAGTAATGCGGCAAGGATGGATGTCGCCAGACCTGGGAGGACACAATGGCTGCCATCAAGGCAAAGGGGTTGGCAATCCGCTGCGTCAAGTCCATCCACAAGCACTGGGAGGACTTCAAATCCACGACCGATACCAAGGACTGGCATTCGATTAAGCATAGTGCTACCGCAGAGGTGCACAATGCGCACATGTGGAGGCTATCACCTAACAACATGCATGTCCTGGCCAAGTTCTACCTAGCTCAGCATGCCCAAGTCTGCGAGTGGCAAGAATGTCTGGAGTCTGCTGGCAAAAAGGCATGTGGTTCAAAGCCCTATGACGCATGTGTTTTGTGCATGTGCATGAATGTTTGCTTTGTAACCCTTGTGTTGGCTGCATTTGTTTATCATCATTCAACAGCAGCATGCAGTCCCTGGACAATGCACCCCATGTGTGCAGGTGATACGTGCTTTGGATGTTTGGCATTGTTATGTTGCAGCATTGTTTTAGATGGGAGTCTGATGTGATTGGTCATGGCGCTGCTTGTGCACTCAGAGTTCCTGTATAAGCATGCCATTTGTATGTGCGTGGGGCTATGTCACGCCAACGTGTGGCTGTGCTATTGAGGCATGTATGTGTTGTATGCACACCAGATAAATTGTGATGGAAGCAGGTTGTTTGTTGTGATTGTGTGTAGGAGTGCCCATACAAGTGTTTGCATGGCCATTCTTTGTGCTGTGCGATCAGGTAGGGTACTGGTGGTCAGGTTTCCAATGTGTGTGATGTCCATAATGTGTCCACATCAGTGCTTCCATGCATTTGGGGTGTGTGCATTTTACCAGGTAACTCTGTGTCCGCCCCTGTGGAAGTCTCCAATGGATGTACATCAGGTTGCAGTTGTTTCACGTTCACTTTCCCATTGGTACATGTCATTCATCTTGGTTTGTGTCCATGCAATGTTAAATTTATGAGGCATTTACATGTGTGTGTGTCATGACTGCGGTTTGAATCGTGCCTGGGTTGTTGTGTCAGTTTGGATGTCGATTGCATGTACTTGTGTGGGGTTGTGGATGTTGTTGGTTGTACCTTTGACAAATCGTGTTCCTGTGAATATTGTTGTTGCTGCATCATCTTCAACCCAGTGCACTAAGTACGCTGTCATGTGTCTCCTTTACCATAGTTGCTGCAGCTGATGGAGATGCGGAAGCAGTGCTGTTGAGCATGTATGCAGGGAACCTTCCACCAGACAAAGACGTAGGCCACAGCCACTCCCCTTTCAGAGCTCAACTTCGGGGAGTGATGTGGCTGAGGTAGTGCCTGTACAATCGGGCATGGCTGCTGGGGGTAAGACCATGCAGGTGAAGGTGGTAGGGGACTACTCAGCTGGAGTGGGACAGGGCGATGGCACACAGGGACCATCCATGGTGGAAGACACCCTGCAGGCACCCAGGCTGATAAATGGGGAGGCAGAGGAGGTGGCCATGGCAGCACAACCCATTGGGTTAGGTGGGGTGTTGAGGAGGGCATGCATGCTGCAACACTGTCGCAGGGGCATGAGGCTGTGCAGTCCAGCATGGAGGTACCTGTGCAAAATCCTGTCCCTTGTCCATTTGATGCAGCACTGAACACCTTCCTGGATGCCTACACCCTGACCAACATCCCATTACCGGCTGATTTGTCCATCAAGGAACAAGTGCTACCCCTGCCGGTGGGCCTGACGAGGTAGACCAAAGACATGTGTCCTGTTGGACTGGCTACTCATGACCTGCTTGTCCATCATCACAATGAGCTGTACTGTGCCGTTGCCTTGCTGGCAGCAGGCATGATCCCTGGTGGACTGCTGCAACCTCCTCCTCGGCTTCCTCCTTTGTAGGCCAGTCATACTCCAGGGTGCCTTCTAGGCCACATACCAGTATGGCCCCCTGTGCACCAGTACCGCCCACAATGCCCCATCTGGTGGAAATTGTATGCCCACCCTAGGTGGGAGTCACTGTTATGGCAGCTGAGGTGGCACTGTGCCTACCCAGACACCGAAAGGGGTACAGGCAATGGAGGGACAGCAGGCAACGCAGAGCAGTGGTGCCGTACACCCCTGTAAGGGATTTCAATCCGGCATACACCCAAGTCAACACCTAGCATGTAGTCCACAACTGAAATCCTTCTTTATTTTTGTCTAAAAGTTCTTTATTCTGAACAATATACCATTCATATCCCGCCCTTCTCCTGGAACCCCCCCCAATCACACTGAACCTGGAATCAGGCTGGTTTGCAAAGGTAATGATGTATTTATGTATTTAAAATGTTATCACAACATGTCTTAATAGGTACACACCAATCACCAATGGGGTGATGTAACACTAAATAATCTCTTTAATACACAAGGAGTAAATAGTGAGCAAAACAATTCAGCACAGAAAATTACTTGCGTGTTGTTTCAGATCGGATAGCACTGTGGTTAAAGGATCCCCCAGCACACCGCTCAACCCCCTAATAGGCAATGTAAAGAGATAGGAGGAGAGAGCAGGTATTCAGGAATGGCAGAATTCAAAAAGAATATCAATCCCACTTCCCCCCCGCAAACACAAGAGAAAAATGTAATTGACTGTCAAGCTGTCAGAATGGCTTTTAAAGTTATCTTTAAAATAGACTGGGCAAAAACACCAAATATGGTCAAAGTTGTGAAATTGTTATAATTTCTTAAGGGAGCCGCTTTGGATAGTTGCACATAAACGCAAGCAATGATTCTTAAAATTCAAGTTGGAAGCAATCAAAAGCTGTTTTACATGTGTAAAATTTCACAAAATGAAATTTTGTGGCAAACTTTTCACTGTGCAATATTCGTGATAACGGGAGAACCGTATTGATTTGGAATGCTGTTTTAGATGTGATTTAAAGCTATGGGTGTTAGCTACAATCAGAAGTTGGAATTCTGTTTCTAGCACAATAATGGAGGACGTTATTGCCGTTTTAGTAAAGGTCGTTTTTTCGGGAAAGGCGCAAAAATGGAAAACAGGAATGCGCTTTTAAAATGACAAAAGGGTTTCTTACACTAGAGGATGACTATGAACAAAATAAATACCACACAGGAACACAGTCACTTGACCAGAAAGACTGCCTGTGGAGGAACTCGCCTTCTTCAGATGAGAAAAGATCAGCGCTAAGTTAACAGTACTAGTTGTGTAGGAAGATAGGATGGGTTGGATAGGGAGTTCAGACAATTCACAAATACTCCTAAATATACTATAGATACTCACTGGATATGTTTTTAAATGGAACAGTCAGTTCTGGTCAGGGAATTGGATCTGGTTTAGGACAGATGGCTGGGCACATCGGACTGGGCAGGATCGGCAAGGCGCTGTGGTCACAGCACGGCACAGGACTGGATTGGATCTGCAATGCCCTCTGGTCACAGCATGGCACAAGACTGGACTGGATCTGCCCTTCTTGGTTATGATGATATTTATTTTCAGCAGGCAAGCAGTACAGCGCAGCCCGGCTGTATTATGATGCTTCCCCTTAGGTTTGTGGGGTTCTGGAATTTTGAGGCCTAGCTAAAAATGGTTCAGCTATGCAATGGGTTTCTGCTTTGCCAAGTTTCTGGAGTCTGGAGCAAGGAAGATGTAGAGTTCAGCAGCAGGGTGCTCCACCAGCATCAGGATAGTGAGTGAATCTGTCTGTCTTTTTTCTGAGAGGTGAGCTGTCTCAATTTATGCTATGATAAAGGGGGTGTGTGGGCTGGATTAGCCTAAGCTCGCCCTTTTTGACAGGTGATTGGGTCAGAGTCTACTCTCTGCCTTGATAGGAGAGAAACAGAGTGTCACCTTTATGGTGTGATTTTATGAGGCTGAGAATCCACCCCTAGCCCCTGGAACACAAAATCTACTTTTGGCACAATACATATTTACACATGTGCAACCTCTATAACAATCGCATATACAGATTACATATTTTCCATAGCAGCTATTCCTCAAAACCCGTAGCTGTGGGATCTTGTCTCTGCTTTTCACAGAATGTTGCCCTTTTCATCAGGAACAAAATGTCCAATTTTTAAGCAAATTTCTACAAGTGTGCACATTTAACATGGGCATGAGTGTCTAATGTTTCACAATCCTAGCGGAAATACATTTTGCGTAGAATCATATTTCTTGCCATTTCTTTCCAGAACATGCCACACGATTTTGCCGCCTCTTGAAACGTGCAGCCAAAATTTAGATTTACAAATCTGTTACTTTTATATTTTTCACAATTTTACTTGGCAAGTTATAAGTCTTTAAAAAAAATGTTCTTTGTTAATGTTCAGCCATAGATGGTTGTTTGGGTCCGGCTCTTTTTGTCTCCCTGCAGTCCAGGAGTAGTCTCCTCCCTGTTTGCTCCTGGCAGAGGCCATTTACGACTGTCTTCACACCTCGCATTTCCTTAGATGCAGCTGGTCATTGTTCCTCATGTCTCTGTAGACCAGGTTCTTCCCAACCCCATAATTAACGTTTTTGTGTGATTTCCTGCTAGGGGGAAAGACCTTCCTTCTGTGAGAAAACCTGTTATTCCAGTTTGGTAGCTTCAGCCAGGCTTAATGTAATTGTTACTTCTGTTGAATTTTCCCTTAGCATAAAACAAACTTGTTGAATCAAATCACAGTAAATTCTCATTCAAGATTTTAAACCATGGGATCAAAACAATTACAATATAGGTTACCATCAGTAACAGGCCTCTTAGATTGCAAACATTTGATTTCAGTTTATACATGGTAAGGTTTAATCAGGCAGGCTCCTGACAGCTGTCATCACAGAGATTTTTGACATCCACAGACAGGCCACTTTTGCTGTGGAAATCTCTTTCTGCTCTCAGCTTTTCAGGACCTTGTAGATTCACAATGATTTCTTAAACTAAGAGAATTGTATGACCCAGCAAGAATTTTGGATGTTTGAGGGTGTTTTGTGCCGGCATTCTGAAGTTTCAGCAACAAAGAAAAAGGGATTTAAAGCAAGATTTTGGGGTTTCCTTTAGCAAAGCACTGATTTTTCCTTCTGTACTCCAGTTTCACTTGTTGTGGAGCCCAGGGTCATATTTCAGGAGTGAGATCTCTGTTCCACTACTGACAACATGCGTGGCAGATGCCCAAAGTGCGATTTTCAGAGGTTTTGCCATGCACAAGGGTTTTTGCGGCCATTTTGCTATTTCTGGCACCATCATAACACAGTGATGCAGCATAACAGAGCAAAAGTGGGTCAATACATCCCACACCCCCAGCAAAGACCATCAAGTCAATGAGTGTACCAATGCAGTCTGACAAGGGCTCACCGGTAGCAGGTGGCAATGAGAAGGAGACTGACTGTTATAGGGCAGTCCAGCACAAGGAGGCAGGCGGCAACTTCAGGGCAGGAGGACCAAGTGAGATTGCTGAATGCAATGTCTTCCATGTTTTGTGGGTACGAGAGGCTGCTGTTGGCAGAGAGGCAATGGACACGTGAGGCGAGGAGGAGAGCTACCATCTTGAAGGTGTCACGAGACCCAGAAGTGCATATGCTTTCCACCCTGCAAGCCCTCCAGGAATCAACAGAGGCTGAGCTGCTAGAGGAGGACGTGGTGGATGACTCAGCTCTGGTCAACAGGTTGGGGACATTGGGGATGAGGACTAGACAAATCAACCTTTATGAATAGTTCTTTAGGTATAGGTTTCTTTTCATTTATTTTATTTTGCCCCTGACTTTAATGACTTTCCTTCCCTGTTTTTTTCATGTATATAGTTATTTAGGTGTAGGTTTCATTTCATTTATCATCATTTACTACTTGGACCTATATTTCCAGTTTTTTTTGTGTATACAGTTTCATCCAATACAGGTTTAATATGTTTTCCATCCACACTTCATTCAGTTGATTTGTGTGTCTACACCTTTTATTGTTGACATTTCACACAGTGCATCTCTCCATTACATGTCATGTGTATTCTGGCATACCTGTGGGTGTTATGTTGTGAATGTGATGTTTGCGGGTGGAGGGATGCAGATGTGCCTGACATGTGGGGATGGGGCCATGAGATGACTGAAGGCAGCGCTGGATGTTTTTTTTGCACTTAAATGTGCTGCATCACTTTGGGGTTAGTGTCAGTGTGTCAGTGTGGTTGGGGATGGGGGTTCAGGTGTGTGTGTGTGGGATGCTGTACATCTGTCTCAGGTGGCAGTGTTGTTTGGAAATGTTTTCCATTATTTGTTTGACTGTGATGGTGGATGTGATGACACCTGTTCATGTATGTTTGCAGACTTTAACATTGTTGGAATTGAAGGTCCAATATTGTTCATGTGTCCCCTTTGTCCATGCTTGTTATGTTCACTCACTCTATTGGCTGTAGTGTGTATTTGGCATTGTGGGTGCTGTGGTGGGTGGTGGGCTCACTGTGTATGGCCAGGTCTCATCACTTGCAGATTTATTTTTCATTGATGTGTCACTCCCATGTAATGCTCACACGCCCCAGCAGCATGCAGTCACACAAAGCCTGCTCTCATTTCTTGCTCACCCTCTGCCACTGTACTGCAGTTGTGTGTCATGTTTGCTCTTTCTGTGTGCCAGCCCACATTTTCATTGTCAGAGAGCCATGCACTCACTGATTGCCCTCCTATAACCCATGCACAGGCATGTTATGTTATTGTCCCTGACAGTGAGTTTGCCACCACTTCCACCCAGGAAAAATTATGCTCAAGCTGTGGCGAACCTGGCCATTATTTGTGGATCAGGCAATTGTTTAATTTGGTTTACTTCTGTACTCAGCACACATTCAGTGGCTGTGCTTTGATGCCTTTGCGATGACACATGGCCAATATGCACATGCCACTTTCCATTGCATTCACTTGTCACATGGGGATGGGTTGGCCACAGTGTGCTTTGTGAAATATAGTGCTGTATGGTTGTGGTGCTGCACATACAGGTCTTCCAGGGAATGACAGCGGATGCTCCGTTCCAGGATTGATCTTCATTTCTTCGAGTTTATTGTGTTGGTGGTGGACATGTTGGAAGTGTGCTTGATGCTGGGGCCAGAACACAGAGGTTACGGTGAGTTTCAGCCATGCATTTGACTGGTTGCGTTTTAGGTATTAGGGTGCTGCCTGTGGTAGTGTCAAAGGTGATGGGGGCTGGTGGATGGTGTCTGGGCTTGAGGGGGATGCTGTAGTGTGGTGTCAGAGGTGAGGGCAGTGTGGAGAGGGGAGTCTACTGTCATGGGGTTGCCTGGGGTAGTGTCAGAGGTGAGGGTGGCTGGTTGGTGGTGTCTGGAGTTCAGTGGGATGCTGGGGGCAGTGTCGTAGGTGAGAGGGGCTGGTGGTTGGTGTCTGGACTTGATGTGGATGCTGGGGGTGGGGGGGTGTCAGAGATGAGGGAACTATGGGGAGGTGAGTGTAATATCAAGGTGCTGCCTGGGATAGTGTTGAAGGTGAGGAGGGCTGGTACGTGGTGTCCGGATGTGAGGGGCATGCTGGGTGTGGGGCGAGTCAGAGGTGAGGGAAGTGTGGGGAGGGGAGTGTACAGTCAGGGGGCTACCTAGTGTATTATCTGATGTGAGGAGGGTTGGTGGGTGGTGTCTGGACTTGAGGGGGATGCCTGGGGTCATGTTGGAAGTGAGGGGGGATGCTGGATGATGTCTGGACTTGAGGGGGATGCCGGGGGTAGCGTCAGAGGTGAGGGGAGCTGGTGGGTGGTGTCTGGCTTGAGGGGGATGCCTGGGGTAGAGTCGGAGGTGAGGGGGGTTGGTGGGTGGTGTGTGGACTTGAGGGGGATGCAGGGGTAGTGTCTGAGGTGTGAGGGGTTGGTGGGTGGTGTCTGGACGTGAAGGGGATGCCGGGGGGGGTGTCAGAGGTGACGGCAGTGTGGGGAAGGGAGTGTACTCTCAGGGGGCTGGCTGGGGTAGTGTCGGAGGTGAAGGGGACTGGCGGGTGGACTTGGGGGGGATGTCTGGGGTAGTTTTGGAGGTGGGGGGCTGGTGGGTGGTGCATGGACTTGAGGGGAATGCCAGGGGTATCAGAGGTGAGGGCAGTGTGGGCAGATGGGTGTACTGTCAGGGGGCTGCCTGGAGTAGTGTTGGGGGTTAGGGGGGCTGGTGGGGGGTGTATGGATTTGAGGGGGATTCTAAGGGTGGGTCAGAGGTGAGGGCAGTGTGGAGAGGGAGTGTACTGTCAGGGTGCTGCCTGGAGTTGTGTCAAAGGTGAGGGGGGCTGGTGGGTGGTGTCTGGGCATGAGGGGCTTGATGTGCAGTCGGGGTATATACCAGCAGATTGGGTACCTAGGGTGTAGGGGCATGGACTTGCAGTTTTGCAGGGGTGTCGCATCGACTTACAAGGGAGCTCTCGCGTTTTCGCTGGGGTGCTGCATTGACTAGCGAGGTAGGCTGCAGCCTTTTGCAGGGGGGCAGGATGGTGGATCATGGCTGGACACAGAGTTTTGCGCTTAGGTCGGTATATGGCTTGGTTTTTGGTTTACGTGGGGGGCGTGTTGTGGGCGTTCCTCGTGAAGCTCGATTCCCTTTGTGTGTCTGCTAGAAATGCATGTTTGGATCCATGAATACGTGGAACACGCATTTTTTTCATTTTGTCCTTCTCTGTGCGCAGAATTTGTGGAATTTCTGTGCACATTTCCATTAATCGGGCACCCAGAGTGGAGAGTGGACGAGGGTTTATTCTGAGGGGCATCCTTGCGAGAACTGCAAGCATTCAGGACGTATTGCCACAAACTTGAGAGTATTGTTAATAGTTTGCTGCTGCTGTGAAGCAGTTCATCATGGGGGATCAAAGGGAATTTTAAAAGTCGTTTTCTTGTCAAAAAGTCACTAAACTCTCGCAGTGACTGAAGGTTCCGTTCATGCCAATTTACAAGAACGCACAATACAACACAATTCATATCACCCTCAATTTTACCAAAGACATGCTGCTTAGCGTAACCCAATGCGTGCTACTTTGGAGATTTAATGGGGGTCGTCTTCTTTATGGCCTAGTGTAACAGCATGTGTAAAATAAATGCGCAAAACCTTTTAGTATGCTTTTTTTATGTCATGCCATACTTTCATAAATTTGTAGGGCAGAGAGAGGGCATGTAAGAGAATTGCCATTTCTGCCATCCATTGCGTCTCCACCATCGAAATGTGCAAGCATTTACGCCAACGTGACACTTTCATGCTGGCACAAATGCTTTGTATTCCGATGGAACCCACTTGTTTTTTACATCAGGTAAAAGCAGGCAGAATCCTTTGTAAATGCTTCTTGCCATGTGTAAATGACAGGTGTTATTTAATCCATTACACTATAAAGTTCAAAAACAAAGATGCTTGTGAGATTATTTATTTGTAATTCTTGTATAGCGATACTCGCCTGTGCGACTCAAAGCGCCCAAAGAACAGAGACAGGACATACAACCATAAGCCAGAAGGGTTTCAGCAGTCATAGTCAGAGCTGGTGCAAACAATGGTTTAAACACAAGTGTTTAATCTGGTGCAAAATTGAACAAATAATTTTTGAGACTTTTCTTGAATTCCAGGGAAGGGCTTAGAATGCCTGAGTTCAGACAGAAGTTTGGTCCAATACAAAGGAGCCTGTGCATCAAAAGTAGAGCCACCAAAGGTTTTTAGGTTATACCTTGGTTGATTAGGTTTTAGAGGGTCATAAAACCACTGGTGAGGCGGTTCATGAGGTATTGAAGAGCTTCATTATGAACGCATTTATAAGTCAGGGACAAAAGCTTGTGCGTAACACGTTATTTAATGGGCAGCCAGTGCAAACTGCTTCTGGTATCTGTAATGTGTTCCCTGCGGGATATCCCAAAGGCGGCTCTAACAGCTCTGTCCTGGGCAACCTGCAGGGCCTAAAGATTCACCTTAGATGTCCCAACCAACAGATAATTGCAATAATCAAGGCACGTATTGATTAGGGCAGTGGCAAGTAGAGATCTATTTTTTAAGGAGATATATATGGCCGAACATGGTTCAAAGGTTCCACAAGAGGCACGAGCAGTGGCAACATGGGGTTTCATGGACAATTCTGCATCCAGAACCAAGCCCAATGTTTTTGCCTTACTGGATACCTGAATTTGATTACCAGCTATAGTAAAGATCTTATATTCCTGAGGCAGTTTTTGTAATCTTTGTCCTGATGCTAGGATCAAGAGTTCCTTCTTTTCAGTATTGAGTGCAAGAGAATTTGTTATTATCCAGTCTTGAATGCCATAAATATGTGATTAATGGCATCGGAGTCTGTGCTATAGCAGCCGGTTAACTCAAAATAATGTGTGTATCATCTGCATAATTTGATAGCTGAACACCAAGGCCATTAAATAGAGTGAGCAGTGACATAATGTAGACATTGAATAATAATGGTCAGGTGCATGAACCCTGTGGAGCGCCATATGTAGTGAGCGTGGGTACCAAACTGCCATTCTGTACTGCAACTCTGGAGCTCCTAGGGCCAAGGAAGGAGGGAATCCACTGAGCAGCCATATCAGAGCACTGTGCCTGGTCACTTAACCCGTTGATCAGTGTATTCCTATATTTAGACCTTTGTTTTGCAATGAGTAAAATTACATGGCGTTCCCTTGTTCCCACCTTAATATAAACATAACAGGTCCCCTTCATGCAATTTATGCTTTTAATGAAAATGAGCTTGCTACCAATCCAAGAAGAAAGCTGGAGACATGTTTAAGTAAGTTGTGCAATGTGTAGTTGGAAAGGGTACATGGGTAGTCATGATGGCTGTGTTGTGAGGTCAGGGGTATAACATGGGAGTGGTGTAATGAGGTTGGGCATACCACCAAACAAGCTCCCAGTTAGATATGCTCACAACCTCCAAAAAACGCCCCAGAACCGCAGCGCACTTGCTCCTCAAAATCATAGTGATGGTGTAGGGAGTTGCGTATACCACAAAAGAGGCTTCCCAATTCCATGTACAGCTGCTGTTTATTTCCACTGAAACACAATCAATATGCAATGCTGCAAAACCGCGGCACACACCCTCCTCAAAATACAAGGCAACCGGTATTGCGTGGAGGAAGCACATTCGTTCCAGTTCCCATGATGCACAAATATGCAAATGAGGAGAGTGGCACAATCAACTGTATCCGAAGCATTGTGCTTGGCTATACAAAGTGCCATTTATGCAATAGTTTAACATTTCGGTGTAAGCAAACATTCGTTCTGCATCAAATGCATGCTGCTTTCAGCACAATGATGACTGCAAAACCAAGCAAAGGAAGTGTCATTTCCATGCACAAAAGTACACAATGTGCAATTTTGTGTTCCTCTCCTGCAGAAACGGATAAAGGAGAAAGTAGTCATATGCAAAGTTGCACTTTAGGAGTGGGCATGGGCACTACTCAGAAAAGTCTGCAAGAGGTCTATCATGCCTTCAAAAGGAACATTAAGCAAAATTAATCGTTTTTGGACCCAAAGTATTTGTATACGCTTTGGGGATGATTCTTCCCAAAAAAATGCAATCAGGATGTGCTTCTTTCATTTGTGTTAGTTTCAGAAATGCATGAGCCACCTTATTCTCTGAGGTGAATGTGATGCTGGAAATGCATTGGAGGGACATGACCTCCATGTTCTTGTCCTGTAGTCCTTTTATCTCGTGTTTTCTGTGTTATTTTCTGCACAGGATTCCATGTGGGACTCCTGGGCGTGCAGATCTTCCTCTTTTTGGTTTGGTGTACCGACCCTTGGGATACCCTTATGGCACCCATGGGTGGGGGTACAACTCTGTACCCCTAGTGTATGTTTTAGGGCACCTGTGCGTGGCCCACAGAGCAGGGTATGGGCTGGTGGCAGCTCCATACTGAATTTGACAGGTGCTCTGAGTATCCTCCATTTTAGGATATCCAGACCCTGCCATTGGAATCAGTTGATTCCTGATAGGAGACAAGAGGGCCCCTGTGGTTCTTGCTTTCTATTGCCTGTTACCTTGCTTTGCCAAAGTCCTGGGAAGCCCTGACTCTGTCCCTTCCCCCGACTGGCTGGTGGGTGAAAGTTCCATATATGCTATTATGGGGAAGTCCAGGCCAGACTGGCTGGATCCTTCCCAATGACTGTATGTTGTGGGTACGCCCTTGGGGTGGGACCTGGGTGAATGGAGTGTGTGACCAATATGCATTTCATGTTATGGGTGTCTGGTTTCTGGTATGTGACACAAAGACTGAGACAGCCCTGCGCGAAACTGGTATGAATGCAGTGTGGAGTGCTGAATGGCTGGGTACTTGTCCCAATCCACATTCTTTGCTGTGGGTGTCTGGATTGAGAAGAATGGCCTGAATGAACTGTGACCCTGATTGGCTGCCTGCCTGCCTGAATGCCCTTCTGAATGATTTGTTGCCCAAGTGTGACCCATCAGAGTGAATAAGAGACCAAACAGTTTATCTGGGGACCTCTCAATGATGGAAATTGGGAAATTGTTCAGAAGCTGAAGTCAAAACTTGATGCTTACCCTCAAAGCCGGAAGAAGAACAATTGCTGCTGCTTTCCTTAACCGCAATCTGAAAGCTGTCATGACGTTGAGACCTGATCCAAGAGAGGACCTGGCTAGTAGACCTGTAGACCTCTTCCCGAGCTACGAGGAACCATCGTGCACCAGCTAACCTTCACCAAGGCTCCCTGGAAGTCAACCTTCGAAAGACTGTCGACCGAAGACGGCGACCGCCAAGGAAACTGAAGAGAATTGCCCGGACATTCTGTCCACCGTCGTTGCCCAGGGTCCGGAGGATTGCTGTAACCGTTGGAGGCCCGTTGAAACTGTGTTACCCAGAAGCAGGGGCAGTTTGACGCTGTGCCACTAACGACCGGAGCCGCATTGCTCTATTGCCTAAGAACACTTTGAATCAAGGACTCCCTTGCCCATCACGTCGATCACTTTATCCTGCCGGAGAAAGTCAAGGTCGCAGACCAACCGAGGAGAATCCGCCAGTGGGTTTCCCTCCACCGAATAGACTGCAAAGACGCTGACAACCCGACACCCTTACTGGGCCAAAGTCTTCATTAACACTTTGCGGCAACAAACTATCATCGTCGAGGTGCACCGCAGACCTCATCTTTGCAGGACATCCATGACTGATCGTCAATGAGCACTGCCAGGACCGAAGCTCTTCGAGGGATCTCGGCGATCCATTGCTCCTGCCTTAAAAGGCATTCACTCAAGAAGGATCCTTCGATGACCCGATGTCGAACTCTGCTAAACCAGGTACATTGGGGTAGTAGAACATTTATAGAAGGAAGCAAGACTCTGCTAAGCAGGACTGTGTCTAGGTAACGGGGCCAGTATTCTGCCAATTGTTTAACCAACTTGTTTCCTCCTCAAGTCTATTGTTGGTTCACATTATTAATTGATTTGTATGCCATTTGAAACTGTCTACACTTGATGTATTTTAGTGGAATCAAAGAAGTAATTGTGGTACCACTTAGAGACTGTATATATTTATCATTTTAGAATTGTCTGAGCACAAAATGTGTAATTGTATCTGTACATAATCAAAGCCTTATTTATATAAAGAACTGTGTTATCACTAACATGGTGTGTGGACATTGCTTTGTGGGTGCTTGGGGACTAAACTGTACTTAAGAACCAGCCTACATCCCCTCCTGAGAGCGTAAGCCTTGGTTGCTCGTCCACAGCTCCCGAATAGAGAACCTTGGCTGTGGTGCCCTGTGTTTCTGCTCTGCCATATTGGGAGCAGGAGTACAGATACCCCCTTCAGTCTTTACAGTGACCTTTGTGTTAGGCAGAATCTGGTGCAGTGCCTTTAGGGACCACTACACACAATTAAGACTACAGGTGGCAATACAAGTTTTACCTTTGGTACAAGCCTGTACTACTATGTTAAAGTGGTAGCAGTAGCGGAGCAGCCAGGCTTATCTCAAGAGTATATGAGCAAGAGCAGCGATTACACAAAGGGACCACAATTACTGTGACTCAAGCAAACACTGACTCAAGGTTTCAGGTTAAAAATATAAGTACATTTATTTTTAAACCATCTCTTATAAACGCAACACTTCTATTAATTCAAAACCACACGTAAAATACACTTCAACCAACCAATTCACTTTGGTACACTCTAACTCAAGGTAAGTACCCTATGTTTTGACGAACCGGTGTTGTGAAACAAAAGACGTTACCAGGAATACACTTGCGATCACTTTTTGACAGTAATGACAGTTCGGTCTTACTAAAGAAACGTGTATCCGTGGCAAGAAATGTTACCGGGGCAAAAACACACTTAGCACCTTAGTTAACCAGAGAGAGTTGGGGGCAAAAATCATAGGCAATACTTTTGTCAAGGCAGACAGAATCAGAGAACACTTATTTGATGGAATTCAAGAGTCAATAGGCCGGGGCCAGTGTCAAGTGGAACAGGGTCCTTGTTGTCGAGGATTACACAGTAGGACAGTTTGAGATTCAACGTTGCCAGGAGTACTTAGATATTGTCAACAGAGGAAGCAAAAGTTATAAGAAGGAGGGAAAACAAGGGCAAGTCTTGGAGGCAAAGAAAAGGGATTCACCCTAATTCCTCAAGCAGAACACAGTACCTTATTCAATGAAGAAGCCGGTGCCACGGCAGTTGTTCCTGTTGGTTTCCTGCAGACCCAGGGTTCCTGGAGCTTCGGTGAGAAGGAGGATGTCTGGAGGGGTCTGCACCACACAGGGGTGAAGCCAGCAGCAGCAACGGTGAATAAAAGGTGTGCTCCTTAAAAACAGGAGAGGCTCTTCAGGTGGCTATTCGGACCACTACAGCAGAGTGCTGCAATTTCACCAATAGGAGGATCCTCTGGCTGTTGAAGATGAGCTGGTTATCCCCACCAGGCTCAAGGGAAGACGACTCCGGACTGGATCTTCTCTGGTCATCGAAGGGTAGATAGCTTGGGACTGCAGCAGGGCTTCACCGGGACGTGGTAGTTGCAGCAGCCGACTTCTTCTCTGCTTCTCTTCGGTTCCTTGTAGTTCCAGTGCCAACTCTGACTTCTAGCCCAAGAGTCCTGCCTTTTATGCGAAAATCCCCCATTCATACAGCCTTGCTGTCAATCACGCAGCAGGGCGGTTGTGCAGCCCAGACAACCACCTCAGCCAATCATGGCAAAGTGCGACTTGGGTTTCCTAGGATACCCTGTGCAGGGGGTGACTACATCCCTCCCTCACATTCAGCCCACCTAGACACCCAGGCACCTGGAGGAGGACTTCTTGGCAGAAGCCCGCCAAAAGACAGTGAACAAAGGAGGCAAACCTGGTTTTCCACGCAAAGTAAAACACATGAAGGACTTAAACAAAAAGAAATGGCGAATAAACCCGACTGGAGCTAAAAGAAAAAGTATTTGGTCAAGCGGGTTTAAGTTCGAGGCTAATATAATAGCCTAAAACAATACCACGTTTATATAATATAATCGCGGTAGAAATGTTAGGGTAGATACCACTGCCACCAGCCAAGTCTAAATGTTAAAAGAGCGAAACAATGCTCTAGGAGGTACAGAAAAAAAAGGGATACGGAGTAACCCTTTCCAGTACTCCATGTAAGATGGGATGTACTGGATCTGTGGTTAAATGACTAATTAAAGTTAATGGCAACTTTACCCTTTTCTGGGGGACTGTAGTCAGCCCCAGAAATGGAGTCGGTGGAAACTCTAAAAGACAACCCTGTGTCACTGCACTGAAGGTGCTGTGTAACACACAAAAGAGGGAGGCTACTGAAGTGGTGTACTCCAGAGTCCACAATCACAAAAACAGGTAAAAGACACATGGCAAAACATGGGTAAGAGTAGGGGAAAGCTCACATTCTTACCAAGTGAGAAAAAAAACTCCAGAAATCCAGCAAAGCTGTTGGGGGACTCACTAGGTGAGGGAAATTAGCCATAAAATGAGAATTCTCCCTAACACTGTGCATTTCTTGTGGGCTGTGTGAAAGATGTACTAGCCACCCTCCTTACATACATTCAGTGTCGTACCGATCATGTCCCCAGGGGGGCAGCTTGACCCTCCAGTGGCTCTTTCAATAGCCAGACTGGGACAACCTCTCTGTGCCAAACTGCAAAGGTGTCCCGCTGGTAGGAGGAGCTCCTGCTCAGCATCCTCATTGTCTTGGCAGCAGGACACCTTTCCCATTCAACACCTTCATTATCAATGAGTGTACCATATGGGGAGGTGTCCCTCTGTCAAGAAAATGTCCCAAAGAGCTCCAGGGAGCAGAGCAGCTCTCCTGAGAAGACAACACCTTGCTCTTTGTCAACAGAGCTTTACAAAAGTGAGCCATTAGGCACTGATGGGAGGGAGGGAGAACTTTTAGCAGGAACATGAATCCCTTAAGAAATGTGAATGGGGTGATCAGAAGTTAAAAGGGTGGATAATGATGCATGCTTTAGGAAATAATTACTATGGGCCGGATTCATGGAGAAGTGTGAATTTCTCACGCAATTGTCGCAAGCCGAGAATGACACAGCGTGAGCCTGCACACAGAATAAAAAATGTGTGTACCACGTATTCATCGAATTTACTGTGCAAAGTAACTGTATTCGCAAGTCATGTCCGGAACGCCCTGTACACGTCCCCACGCAAAGCATAAACAACCAGAACAGCTACATGTGCGCGCTCACCCAAGTGCCAATACACGTACCCTTCAAAAAGTGCATGAGATTCCCCGCAAGCAGGCCTGCATCTCGGGGACCCCACGCAGAGTCCCCCATAACTGTTGTTGGCACCCCGACAACATGCGTATGACACTTTGTAACTTGGGTAAAACTCAGAATATCTGCATGCGAACCGCAGCAAACCGGGCCAGCACCCCACTATACAGGGTACACGCACCCCTAATCTGATCGGAACCCTGTCTGTGTGCATACACCCCTAAATCCGACATGCAAACTCACCTCTGTGCTGCGAATCCCATGTGCAAGTGTTCTTACGCATGCTTTCTGGTGGCGGAGTGATCAAGGGATTTGCATGGGCATTTTGCAAGTGAGAGGTGGTGCGGTCACATCCATGAATACACTTTGCCGTGCACACTTGTAGGCATGGTATGGACTGCTTGCAGCCCGTCCCTTGTAACGCCCACTTTTTCCATTGCTCTTCCTCATTTTCCGAGTTCTGCCCCCTACTCTGCCTTCTGCGCAGGCCTCGCTCACGCTATGCGTGAACTCTCACGCAAGGCACTCGGCCGCTCCCATGGACTTGCTGAGCCTGCGTGAAATTCACGCAAGTCCAAGGAATATCCCGCGCATTCGATTCCATGAATCCACAAACAGGATTTTGCACACAGTTTGGTGTGCAAGTACCCTACTTTCCGCACAAATATTTCCATGAATCTGGCCCTATGGCCTTAAAACACAAGAGGGATTTGTCAGGCTCACATTAATCTGCATGATGCTATTGTGACTTTGCATGCAGGATGGTGTGAATGAAACTAAAGTAATTCTCTTATTGCTCAACATATTTCTATGGCGATGTATATAGTGCAAAGCATATGCAAATTATGAGGTTTGTATGTATTTTTGTGCTACAGCTCCTGGGCGGAGCTGTAATAGATGACTTTCCTGCATACATTAGTGTTGGGGCAGGCCCGTCACTGTGAAATTTAAAGAAAAAAAAAATGTCCACGCCTGTTCAGGGCATAAAATGCAAGTGTGGCCGCTGTTACACAACGAAAAAAAAATGCAAGAAACAGTCAGAAATGACCCTGACGTACTGTGCACACCCCCCTGCGCCTGTTCCCAATAGGGGCAGAGTGGGACCAAGCCTGATTCGCATATGGTCTTTCCCCTTCCTGTAAGGGCTTAGCAGGCGGGAGAACGATGGAAGAGGTTAAGATCAATTCTAAACCTTCCAGCCATCAGCTTTTTGTTTTGAAGGGGAATGTGCCTCATTTCTGTGCATAAACGCATCCCGTTTGTGAAATAGGGGTGCGCACTTTGAATCTGCGTCCCTACCAAAAAAATCTGGATTGAAAGTGGATTGCTACTGGATTTTCCCAAACATTTAAATCCTCTTTAAATCCTATTTAACTCCAGAAACTCCCATTGTACTCAGTGGATTGCTTTTGGCTTCTTTTTGGCTTCATGCACCCTGAAATATGTTAATTAGCAATCCTCAGTGGAATGCAATCCCAAAACAATCCAAGCAATCCAATCCCCAAACAATCCACTAAAAATCCAAAAACAATCCAATCCCCAAACAATCCACTAAAAATCCAAAAACAATCCAATCCCCAAACAATCCACTTAAAATCCAAAAACAATCCAATCCTCGAACAATCCACTAACAATCCAAAAGCAATCCAATCCACTAAAAATCCACTACAAACCCAAAATCAATCCAATCCCCAAACAATCCTATAAAAATCCAAAAGCAATCCAATCCCCAAACAATCCAGCAAAAATCCCAAAACAATGCAATCCCCAAACAATCCTATAAAAATCCAGAAGCAGTGCCATCCCTAAATAAATACAAAAGCAACGGATTACAGCTGGCTTCCTTTTGGCTAAACGTACCCTTGATCCAAAAGCAATGCAATGCAATCCCCAAATAAACCTTTTGAAATCCAAAAGCAATTAATGTAGTCACCAAATATTACTTTACAAATCAAAACAACAAAGCAATCCCAAAAATATCCTTTAACAATATAGGCATTGTTTCGGTTTATGAGCTGGAAATAAATTTAGGAGTTTTAACAAAAATAATGTTTACTGTAATCCTGAAAAGAAATGCTTAAAAACACATTCGGTGCACCTTGTTGAATTGGGCTTTAAAAGCGTCACTGTGGCTTAATTGCTGCCCATTTCAGAGAGTTGCATTTTGAATTGCCTTTAGAACAATAGTGATGACTAATTAGGTCACAGTCATTTAGGTAAAATGGCCATGAAAGTCAAGACCATGTAATGGCATATAAACTATATTTAAAAAGAAGCGACACGGTTTTTTTTCCCCCACTATATTTATTAAAAAGAGGCAGAGGTTCAATCGGACACGGTGTACATAGCACAAAAACACAACTGTAGCAATCCCAAACACGGGTGCTTCACAATTTAAAAATAAAGGGTGAGAGGGGACCCAGAACCAGTCCGGATCGGTCCAGCCCAGGGAGCAAGGGTGATAGGGGACACAGAACCAGTCCAGGGGTGTCACACGAGTATACAGGCCCAGCCTAGGGAGCAAGCGAGTCCGGTGGGGACCAGCCCAGGGAGCAAGGTTGAGAGGGGAAAGAGAACCAGTCCAGGGAGTCACACTAGTATCCAGGACGAGGCAAAAGAGCAGGGGAATGCGGAACTACACTTGTGTAGAAAAGACGAGGTTTGGCTCCTTCTTCATCCGGTAGTTCCCAATTTTGTTTTGGAGGGCTTTTCTGAACTCGGATGCAGAGAGTACTGGAAAGCCCATTTCCCTGGCTTTAACATGGATACATTCTGAAATGCAAAAAAGATTTGTGTAAAAAGTTTGAAAAGAGCAAGCAAAGTACTTTTTGGTTGACACATGGCTGTGAGAAATAAAGCATAGACAATTTTCACTGTACACCCTCTAATGTGCTTTCGTAATTCCAATTACTACATTTCTCAAAGCTGTCAATCTGGATGAAACCATGGCAATTCCTTAGAATTTAATATAGATTAGTATCACTTCCCCAGGAAGTGGCTCTCCGTTTATCTTCTTTCCCATTTCTTTGCATAATTGGTATATTGTGAAGAAATTACCAATCTTGTGTTTCCCCCATGGACAGTGCATTGGTAAAGGAGCCATACAAGCAAAACGAATACACAGGGTTTGAAATTGAGCGGAGCTGGGGGCTATTTAGCCCCGTTTGTAGCCTTGAAGAGCCTGGTTAGCTTTACACCATGCCTACCAGGAGCTAAATTTGGCTCCCGGGCCAACTGATGCCGATAACATATACCTATGGGAATTTAACTATGTGGGTGCTTGCTTTTGTAACAATCTAAAAAAATAACATAGGACACCACTATGACATTTGAAGCTTAGCGGGTCATAAGTAATGGACAAAGCAATATGTTTGCATGTGGGCATATGAGTGATGGACAATAACCGGTTAATACATGAGCCACAGTATTTGAGCTACCTTTTCCCACCCTCTGACACAGTCGTCTAGAAGCCCTATGGCTTCATAGGAATGTTGGGGAGGAGGGTTTGAGATTGGGGTGGAGACACAGAAGCCTACAACCGATAGTATTTGGATAGAGAAAAAGCATTTATTTATTTCATAAGGGCACAAACTAATTTTTGGTCAACTCTAATGGCACTTACCTCTGATGCAGTTGATGGACCAGGGTTGGGATTTGCATCGGGAAAACTTTTTCTGTGGCTCCTGTCCGCCTCCTCTATATCCACTGAAGGGCCAGTTCCAAGCAGTGCTCAACTGCTACCTGCTAATAGGAATCCACTGTGTCCCAGTATGCTGAAATAATAGCACAAATATTAATATTACACATTTTAATACAGTACGCATTCTAATGACAATTACCAAGACCCAGAACCAGCGCAGGGAGCCAGATGGGTACCCAGACACATCCCAGCAAGTAAGGAAGTTCGTTAGGAACCCACCCATGGAAGAGTCTCGGGCAGGTGCCATTCTTACCTGAACTTCTGAAATGGTGAACACCTAGGCACACAAAGCCAGTAGGCGTTTGGTTATTTGCCGAAATATTGACTGCCCATGGTCATTTTAATCCCTATGGCCATTTACACCCAGATCCTGCCCCTCCCAAAATACCTCCTTATGGGAACTTTGAGCTCACTTTAATCAAGCCTTATCAGACTTTGCACTTAAAGTGCATGCCTGTGATTTTCAAAGCAGTATTCTAAGAGTTAATTACTTAATTGGAGTTGTAAACCCACTACTGGTGTGATAATAAATGTCTTAACCAGGTCTGCCTTCAGCCACAAAGCAGTTCAACGAAGCAACTGAACAAGTCTGGAAGTGTTAAGATGAAAAAAGTAGGATATACCCTAAAGTATGGGTGCATAACATACGGCCCGTGGGCCAGTTGCGGCCCGCCATGCCGTTTTGTCCGGCCCGCCAGCAACAAAGACTTTCCTAATGGAGGGCGGCCCGCAAGCAGCATCGCCCCCCTCCATTAGGAAAGTCTTTGTTGTCTTCTGGGCCGGACAAAACAATGGCCCTCATTGGTTCAGTGCACACGAACCACGCAGCTCCTACGAGCCACGTAGTGCGCGTGTGCTGATCCAATGGAGTGCCAGCACTACGGCTGGCGTGGCCAGTAAGGCTTGATGCGGAAGGCATTTCAGCCTTGCCCCGCCCATGCCAGCGTTCCAGCTAGCCTGCCTTCCAGCAAGTCGTCCGGTAAGTACAGATTATTTTTGGGAGGGGGGATATTTGTTTGTATGTGTGTGCTGCTTGTATGTTGAGATCCGGGGGTGGGGTGTGTGTCGGGTCTGCCTGAATGTTTGTTTTTGTGTGCAAGTCCAGTGTATGTTGAGATGCGGGGTTGGGGTGTGTGTCGCGTCTGCCTGAATGCGTTTGTGTGCAAGTTCAGTGTATGTCGAGATGCGGGGTTGGGGTGTGTGTCAGGTCTGCCTGAATGTGTTTGTGTGCAAGTGCAGTGTGTGTCGAGATGCGGAGGGTGTGTGTGTGTCGGGTCTGACTGAATGTGTTTGTGTGTAAGTGCAGTGTGTGTCGAGATGCGGAGGGGGTGTGTGTGTCGCGTCTGCCTAAATGTGCTTGCGAGTTTGTATGGTGAGTTGTGGGTGGGGGTCTGTATGGGTGCATGGTGTATGCTTGTGAGTTTGTGTGCTGAGTTGGGGGTGGGAGTTCGGGTCTGTATGGGTGCATAGTGTATTGGTGTATGCTTGTGGGTTTGTGTGCTTAGTTGGGGGTGGGGGGTGCGGGTCTGTATGGGTGCATAGTGTATTGGTGTATGCTTGTGAGTTTGTGTGCTGAGTTGGGGGGTGGTGAGTTTGGGTTTGTATGGGTGCATAGTGTATTGGTGTATGCTTGCGAGTGCTGAGTTGGGGGGTGGGGAGTTCGGGTCTGTATGGGTGCATAGTGTATTGGTGTGTGCTTGTGAGTTTGTGTGCCGAGTTGGGTGTGGGGGGGTTTGGGTCTGTATGAGTATGTATGCATGGTGCATGCTTGGTGGCATGGGGCATAGTGTTTGGTTGGGGGCCATGGTGTTTGGTTGAGGGGTGGGGCCTTGGGGCATAGTGTTTGCTTGAGGGGTGGGTGTCATGCGGCATAGTGTTTGGTTGGGGGTGGGGGCCATGGGGCATAGGATTTGGTTGAGGGATGGGAGCCATGGGGCATAGTGTTTGGTTGAGCGCCATGGGGCATAGTGTTTGGTTGAGGGGTGGGGCCAAGCCTCCCGCCACGCCACGCCTGCTGCGCCTACCGCCCCGCCCACATTTACTTTTCGGCCCACTATAGCCATCATGTAAGGTACTTTTGGCCCACTGTCAAAATCAGGTGTGCACCCCTGCCCTAAAGAATAACCATTTTACTCAAATGTATGTTGCTTTATAACTACTTCTGCTGTTCAAATACAACATTGTGCTTTTGTCAGGCTGATCGAACAAACTGAGCCAGGATAATAATAATAATAATTTAGCATTTATATAGTGCTACGAACCCTCAGGTATCCGAGTGCTGCTTATTATTACCCACGGTGTGTGGTGCTCATTTATCGACCTCGGAAGGATAAAAGGCTGAGTTTGGGGCTGCCGGGATTCGAACCTGCGTCAGCAGGCTCTGCACAGATGTCAAGGCGACTGCGGTTTGATCAATCATCTCCACCAGCTTTTCAGAGGTGCTGGGCATTCAATGGAATGGACCTGGTCGTGAAATGGCACCATCAATGTGCAACTGCATTCATTTGCCATCGTTCAGGCCATTTGCCAAAAAAAATTGCAAAGACGAAAGCAAACCAGCCATTGCTAAGTGCTGAAGACAGACATGTTTACATTCCAGTGGTTGCGAATGTGCATGTTCCATGCCACAGGGGGGGGTCTTGCAACAGCCGATTAAGGAAAGCAGGAGGCAATATTTCTAAGGCATCTGGCAAGGGAGAGGCAGCCAAGAATGTAGAGCATCAACAGGGAAGGGAAAGATGATTCAAGGGGAGATGGACCACCACGGAGCCTGCCCATTTTGCCCCATTTATCTATGGGGGCGCACTCCCAACACCCACAATTACTTAATTTTCCCCTACCCCAAACCCCATAACAAAAATGCAGAAAAAAAACCTGGCAAAACGGCCTTTCACCAAATGCAGTGAAACAGCTGTGATCAACTACACCCAGATGATGGCACACGATGTAGAGCTAATGTGTACTCGTGTGAAACGCCTCAGGTTATCCTTGTGGATATCTTTCCAAACCCCCCCCCCCCCCCCCTTATTGTCACAGTCAAGTGCAGGCTCCCAAGTTAGACCTGGGGGAAAAGGGGCTACATATGCACGAACTTTCTTAATCTGTATGAATTTCTTAGAGGACAGCCAAATGCGGGTAAATTGAAAGGGATGTGGTCGTTTTGAATACAGTCGTGGCCTCAGTGAGCTTTCAAAATGCACAGTTGGGTCAACATATTCATTAAATTAGCTCCCCCCTCCCTCGAACCCCACAGATGCTGCTCTAACTGCACAGCTTCCAAAGTAGGATTTACGACTGTAGGCTCCTTTTCTTTGAGGTGCCACCCATGCGTCATGTCCTTTACAACGGCCCCTCCCGAAAACTCAGCTGGTTTTGTGATAAAGTGCAGTTGTGCCAGTAAATCAATTGCAGTAGGTCTAGGCGCGCCCACTGCACCCCTTCCCTCCCACACTGCCTATGATACACATACACCAAATCCCAGCTCCGAGTACAATTGCAGCTGCATTGTACGTTAATGTGTTTTGGACTGAAACTCCCAAAAGCCATAGCTGGCATATATGACGCTATGTGATGCAGACATTCTTTGAGAAATTTTGCTCGCCGTTTTTGGGGGAGACAAGTGAAGAAATTCGGTTGTGCTTGTGCATCTCAACACATGCGACACAAAAAGAGTTGTGTGTACATCCTGTAATCAAGAAAGTGAACCACGCGCGCACCGCCCAATGCAGGATGCATTCCTCTTTCACACAAAGCGGCAGCGTTCCCATGAGACAACTCTCACCCCCATTCACAATGACCCCCAATTTGCACAAGATCGCTTCGAACCAAACAGCCAAACAGATCCACGCTTTGCAGGTGAGTTTCCAATGTACCGAAGCTGCTCACTCGTGTTAAACCTCCTTCGCCCAGACAAAGCCAATGCTAATTGCGTTGATCCAATCATTGCATCCACACATCTCTGCTCTAAACTGCGTAAATCCCTTTTATTACCCAGAAATGAACCCGTTAATTAGCTTACAGAGCGTTGCTTTTAATTAGTGAAACGCGAGGCTCGTCCATGCTTTTCCACTCTGGTCGCAAGGCGATATTGATTTTGGAGCAACTGCTTTTCATATCTTCGAGCAGCACTGCAGAACAAGCTAACGAGGGTGCGGTGGACAATGCCTGCCGAGGCTGGCAAGAGCTGCTGGCTCCACGTAGGCGGGGCCAGGTGAGAACCGCAGTCTAGATCAGAAGGCAAACAGTTCTCAGCGGTGCACGGCGGCGGGGTCGGGAGAAACAGAACGAGTAGAAAGGCGGATGCTGGGAGGTCGGCGGATACTCGCAAGCACTGGCCTAGCATCCCATGTGCAAAGCAGCACATACGTGCGCATGATGCAGTGAATCCGAAATGATACACGCACTGCAACTCTCCTTTTGAATATGTGCATGGTGGATATAGGCGCATTTCAACTGTTGAAAATGCTGCACACCCACTGTCGCGGCAGCCATTACTCACTCGGGTGACATAAATAATACAGCGGTGTGAACTTGGACACGTATGTGCTATTGCGACATGCAAATGCAAGCCTTTCTGAGCCAAAAGGCTGAAATCAGATCTAGTGCACCTAACTTCCGCCATGATGTGCAAGCCAGCATCAATACAGATACCATGCAAGGCCTGGTTCAAACCCCAAAGCAAGGCTGTACACATTACCACGCAGATGAATTCATATGCGCGCGTTTTAAATGGAGATACTTATGAAACCTGACGCCAAATGCAGTTAAAGATACCTTTTTGTTATCCCGTTGAACCTACACAAATGCAAATGTCTTTCAGCGGATGGGAAGGGAAACATGCTGAGTTTTTGGTGTCAATCGCCATACTGCTAAGTGCATTATGCTATAAAATGCCTCCTAAATATGAGCACACCGTACCTATTCCAACTTAGAATGCTAAGCGCTCAAGATGACGTTCCCTAAATAAGTAGATCTATCAAAAAATAAACCTCAGGCAACACTGTCCAAGCAACGATTTCCTACCCTACACTGCCACCTACTGGCGATTGGTATGGCCGAAATTGTAGACCATAGAAACAAAGGTCTGGGAAGACGAGAACCGTTTGCCTATGCGTCAAAGTCACTGTATCTGTCTAAGAACACAGTCGCCGCTAAAAAGTTTCAAAGAACGATTATCCGCAAGTAATCCAAGCATTCCAAACATAGCGTGTCTTCCCTCCTGTGCTTCACTGATCCTGTGCTGTAGTGCTGTGTCCTGTTGCCCCCATGTTATTATTTGGTTTGAAACGCCTGTTGCCGACCGTGTTCTTTTCCCCAGACTGCTTTTGCAACCCGGTGATTAGGGAGCTTCGATTGCTATGGTCACCGCTGTTGCTTTTGTCCCCGGAATTTCTCTAAGGCAGTGCTAGCGACTGGGCCCGACTCCCGCTGGATCCAAGATCCTGCACTAGATGTGTAGCTGGATCTCGGGATCAGGCCAGAATCTGCCGCCCAAACTCCAGCTTTGCGCTGGGGGGAAAAAAAAAACGCTCGTGAGCAAACTAACTTCCTCAGGTGACCCCTTGCAAGGGGTAACAATAGGAAGTTACAGTCCCCAGCCACGACCCGATTTATTAATCAATGTTTGTCGGATACATGGACCCAGATTATTTATTTATGAAATGTTCCGACAAACATTGCATAAATAAATACCCCTATTAACATCACACGATCCAGCCACCAAACTGCTTTCAGAGGGGAGCTGCAGGAGCTGTGCTGGGAGTGGTTCAAGTAAAAGAAAACGTTGCTTATGGCAAACAGAAATAACCCTGTTTAAATAGTGCCCAAGGGGATGCAAATTGTGCATTTTAAAGAATATTTACTCAGCAACACTGGTCAAAACTATTATCCTCATAGTGAAGTAACTCATCACCAGTGCCATGGAAGTGGTTTACAGTGGAATTGATATGTAGTTTGGAAAAGAAGCAGCATGAAAGAAATAGCGCCGTTTTAAACTATTATTTTGGACATTTACTTGGATCGGAGGTCAACTGCCAGCTACGCCCCCCTTAACCCCACCTCCTTGGGCAGTGCCCCCAAACTCTGCCCTCACCCAACCCTTGTGGGAACCATCACCAATTTTTTTTCCATTTCCACCACTGCCCTAAGGTCTCCTTAATTCCTTTAACTATGAAGACCGTTCCAAACGGGTTCTGACCCTGCATTGTTTTAAGGGATGGCCTAAGGGTCTTGGTGTCATTTTGGGGCATTGGCTTAGTTTCCTGTAGTGAAGCGAGTGGTGAGCACTGCATACCCGGTGGTAATGGCTCTCAGTTTAAGTTGTACCCATGATCGCACCCTATTTAAAAAAAAAAACAGCCCCTTTCCTTGTTTTCAACATTCCTTTTAAACACCCCTTGTTCACACCGTGATGCTTAAAAATGTCTTACCTGTATAAGACAACCAGACATCGCTGTGTATTGCCCTACTTGTCTTTACATCACAGAAATGTTTTATAAAAAGCACTTTCTGAATAAAATGTGCAGGTGTGCATGGATTGCACTGTTTCAGGCTTATGTGGTGAAGACACTTACTGTGGAGAATAGGCTAAATGAGGGGCTTTGGAATACTCATGGCCCCTTCCCAGTGTACTGTGACTTGTCTGGGAAATGAGCCATTAGCTCTCTCCAATTCACATGTGTCTGCCCATCCCAATAATGAAAGATAAGGCATCAAAGAAACAGCCTTGGGGAATGACCTGGGGGCCTGTGAAGCCCAGCTATAGCTTTTCCTCTAGCTTGGTTGTGTTACTTCAAAGCCCTCCTTAGTGGGAACCTGCCTTATGCACACACAAAAAAACCTTTTGTTAAGATTTCAAGGAGGCAGACCTCTGTGTTTTACACATAAAAAACACCCCTTTCTTTGTTTTTGGGACTAGGATTAGTACAACTCAACGGTTCAAGGGCCACCACTGGTTCTGCACACAACTCTTTGGGATCTGGACTTTTCACAAGTTAACTGTTGACTAGTCTTGCCTCCAGATAAATACTGAAACTCAAACCTCATCCTCGTGACATGTTTACAGATTTCGGACCTTATTTCACATACTCGGGTTTGCAGGGATCAAGTCCTAAAAAGTGAAGTGGGGGGTACTCACCAACAAACGCGATGGGACGTCACATTGCCAAAAATTTGCATATCAATGTGAAATATGCACATTTAATTAAGTTGGCTTTGCATAACCATCCAAATTTCACAGGACAAATGCCATTTGTCTTTCATAAAGTCAACACACACACAACCAAGAGCGGATATTTTCTTCTAATAGTGTTTTTGAAAACGGTAAATGGTGTGCATGTTTTAAACTCCAGGAACCAATACAAATGTTTTCAAGAACCAATACACATGTTTTCCCTCGAACTTGCAGTACAGAAATTAGACATTTCACCTTTAGTTGTTTGAAAACTGCGGTTCAATCTCTGAGGTCAGCTTTATTTAACACATTCCAAGAGAACATTCAATGATTCAATGTTTCTCATTTTAGCTTGGGCGACTGAGTCCACCCTATGAAAAAAGTGTACCCTCGACTTGAGCACTGTCGGCTCGTCAGGTAACAATGCTGGGACATATATGACCCCCACCGTGTCATCGAGTGTTGCTGCTTCTATTTCTTTGCTGCTGCCCGGTTTCCTTGTTAGTAATCTTCATTATTTAACACCAAACAGACTGTTTGGTGTTAAATAGTAGTTGGGCCCAGACATAATTTAGCTGCCCTGTGACTTTATTGTATGTAGTAATCTTCATTAGTCATACTCTTCCTTGGTACAGTACTTACTTGTGAGATACCTACCTCGATGCCAGGAACCCTTTCTTTATTTCCATTCTCTTACAACCAGGGGTATAACCAGTGCTTTTATTAGAAAAACAGAAGTGCAGGTACCTACCAATCTAGGCTTTAGGTGGGCTGTGGCTCAGCCTGGGATGGTCCTAAAATCGTTTTTTGCTTGAGCCCAGTAGAGGCTCATTGACCCATTTCCATTAATCTCACACTGCGTTTACTTCTTCATCTCATTTTCATAGTGTTTCATTTGTCCCACATTCTATGTGTCTCGCTCTTCGCATCTTATTCTCTGTGTACATTTCTATATGTCTCACTGCCTCTCACACCCCCCAACTCTGTGGAGTATGGCCTTGGGAGCATGCTCTGCTGTGTGGGATGTTTTTACCCATGCATCCAAGCCCTACCACAAAACTGTGCATTACTGGCATTGAAAACATCATGATGGCCAGAACTCCCCAGAAAGTGCACAGGGAAAACATGAAGAATAGGCTGCCACCCATTTTTGCCTTGGTTTGTGAGCACAGGGGGCACTGCCTAAAACCACCATTGGGCTACGCACACAGTAGCCTGAAACCATTGGGAATGGCAATGCTGATTGCCAAAAGCAACCCAGAAGTGTTGGGAATTCATTTTCTTGATGTCAAAAATTTACTAAAATCATGTGCACGAAACCACCAAACAAAAATTCAACCCTGGTTGAGTGTTCTACTTTATTCTACTGTAAGGATTCCCATCAAAACAATGTTAAGCAAGGATCATATACTATCAAGCAAAATCCCCTTTTGAAATGCATTAATTCAAGACAGATCCCAAAAATGGGTGCAGTACCGGTATTTTCCACAAACCAGCGCTAGCGGTCTAAACTCTGACAGTAGAACTGTACTTCAGGAGTTGCCAAAGGATCCTGAGCCAGCTGGAAACTTCAAAGCCTTTTGGTTAATTAAAATTCATAAACACCTGCTGTTCACAGAAGACAGGCTGATTCAATTAACAGTCCAAGAGGCTGGGAAACCTTCTCACCTCAGAACTCCACACAAGAAGCCAGGATATCACATGGCCCTGTTGATTGAGAGGGAGGAGTTCCTCCTCCAGCCTGCAGGACACAACACAATAGACCCTTTCCATTGAATAGGATATGCTGATTTGGGTGTTTACTGTCAACACACTGCTCTGGGAAAGAAGAGACATGTGATCCCTGACTCTCCAAGCTTCTGGGGGCGGACCCAGACACGTTTTGTGAATTGAAGGCAAATATATGTTTTATAAAAACACTGATAACTAATTGTAACCAGACGACAGGAATGTACAATTTGGAGATCCTTAAAATGGAAAATGTACCTACAATTCGAGTCTAAACTCGATTCCGTACGATGCTCTGGGACCGAACCCCACAATTTATTCATTTTGCAGACACTGGGTTTAAGCTAGAGACATGGAAATTTACTGGAATATGTGTAGAAAGGCGGTGTGCATTTGTGCCATTTTTGGTAAACGTCCGATATTGGTAAACCAACTAAAAACGAAAATAAGTTGTCATTTTTTAATGCAAGCTCGTAGGAAGATCAGAGTTGAACAAGAATGTACCTCAAGTCATCTGCAATCTGTACATGTAATGTCAACCACTTGTGTATCTGGGAAATGTGTTTAGTTATGAAAATGATTTTCTAAGGTAAAAGCAAAGGGGAGTGTTCTTTCTGTATGCCATAAAGATGACACCTGATGACATAGGATGACTCACTGCTCCCTTCTCAAATCAGGTCAAAGAGAAATCCTTGACCTATCAAATCGTGAGTGGGTTGGGCAAAGAAAGTTAGCATCCACACACATTTTCAAAAGACATAAAAAGAGCCACTGGAAGCCAGACAGGGAGATTCAATTTCCATTTCCTTGCGGAGCACGCTGACAGACGACTTCACATCCAGAGATCCGGACTGACTCCAGCAAGACAGAGACCATAACTTAGAACTCTGACTCCAGACTTAAAGCAAAGGCCTAACCCACAAGATGAGTTCTCTTCAACAGGCCTCAAAACCTAACCAAACTATTGACAGTCGGGCGAGCTGTTTGAATTCTTGCCAAGAACGTTTGCCAGAACCGGTACAGACCCAGAAAGCAGTGCTGTATCCAGAGAGATCAGAGGTCCAGAGATCCGTGCAGTGCCAAGTAGTGCCAGACCAGACCAGCAGAGCTGACCCAGATCTTTGTGCGCAGAACCAGTACCAAGTGGCGAGAGAACCGCAGCCAATACTGACCCGATCAATGACAAAGTCGCATTCCTGTCCAAAATATAGTGTGAGTACTCACCCAGAACTGTGCAAAACCCAATCTCTTAGTTTAATATAATCTAATTCAAACTATTTTAACCTATTGAGAACTGCATCCTAGAAATCGTGTCATTTTGTCATTCTAAAGCTGCAAAATTGTCATTTGTCGTCCTGAGCTTTATTTTAATTTCGAGAATCTACCTTCACAAAATCGTCCGTATCTCCGGAACCGGTCTTTCTACTCCTTATACTTCCTCCGTAATTGCACTCGACACACGCGACTAAATTGCAGCGATTTGACATTTTGCTTCATTCCAGCCACGTGTAAAAACATTTGTCTTTTGCTTCCATCACGGAATTCTGTTTTCAACTTGATAACCATCCCTGAATCATTGATAGGGCTGGCATGAACTGATTTAAAGTATCTCTCACTCACCCTGAACCTCCTATAGGGAATTAAAAGCAATTTGAGTATATTTTTCACTTCATTGCCACCACATTTAAAAGGATTTTGCCTGTGTTTAAAATCATACCTGTTTTCCGCTAAGCTCGCTGGGGGGAACTGGAACTTTGTATTGCATTTGTGTGTATTCCTGAGAATTGTGTGTGTTACTGCCATCTCCTTACATTGCATAGGGGGGGAGTGAATTGTCAAAGAAAAAGTGATCATATTATCTTTTGCTGAAATCATATCAAGTTTATTTCTGTACTGCCTTTTATTCATCTTTGCAACTCCTTGAAACCATAAAGCATTCTCTGATACCTTATTCCCCTGTTCCTAGTCATAAGTCACCAGAACTGTGCTATTGTAGGATTACCTATTGCTGATTGCTGCTCATATTCACAAGTGTGATATCAATTATTAATTTATTATAAAAGTGCGATATATATATATCTTGTTTAATTCTCAAATAAACCTTTTAAATTTGCAAAACAAACTTACTTCTTGGCTCAGTGGTGTCAGGGGGATTCTAAGAGAGGGGTGTTATATAAGGGTTATCATCCAGAGTACACGAACTGGACATAAAAATATATAAATAAGGGCTTCCCTTGGGCATCCCAGACCAGGCACTGACTTAGTGGGATTGCTTGATTGGAGTCATTTAACAAAGTGGGGGCTCGAGCCGGGAGATTCTGGATTAGAACTATCACTTGTGCAGATTAATACAGTGTGCCAGCTGACAGGATACATATCCGGTTAGATTACCACGCTGTGTTACGCTGTAAAGCACTCCTCAAAGGAACGCTCTAAGGAAACGGTCTGTTTTGCAAAATAAAATACAAACGTCTCTAAGTCAGGAAGGAAATCAATCTCCAGAATGATGACCTTGGTAGATATGAAGATAGCTAGGGAGCACCTCTTACATAAACTGTTTGTGAGAGGTGAATGGTCTGAACAGGACCAAAATATATGGTTGCAGGCGATCACACAACAGGTCACTACAACTGGGTCAGATATGTGGAGAGATCAGGGTCCCTTACATGCGGCCCTGAGTGAACTATATATGGCTCCTAAGGCCAAAGATGAACACAATAAGATTGCCAGGATAGCGGCATATTTATATCTATACATGGGAGCCATGCAGGACAAATGTGCTGAAGGCCAAGATCTGGCAAATAGGCAACAGATGGTGTTAGAAAAGGCCCAATCTGACCTGGTCTCTTCTGAGCAGAGGCTGGACAGAAGCCAGGAGTCAGAAAACGAGAGTAGACAATACATCATTAAAATGAAGAAGGATATGGATATCCTGCAACAGGAAAAGGCTGACCAGGATACCAGAATTCTGGCTTTGCAGAAGGAGCACCAAGACAGTTTGGACTCCTTACTGCAAAGCCAGAAAAAGCTGGAGCAACAGATAGATTTCAACAGGGCATGCACAAAGCAGGTAGCCAACCTGCAAAGCCAATTGGATAGAGAAAAAGAGGAGAGCAATAAACTGATTCTGAAAGACCTGGACACCCAGACAGAATTTCAGGAAGAGCGCCAGAAAGCTGGTGCCTTTCAAAGGCAGAGGGACGACCTGGCGGCACAGATGCAGGCTCTTAGTCAGGAAAGGGACACCTTAGGCCAGGAAGTCTGCCAATTAAAAGACAAAATTGAAGAAAATCACCTGGCCATCCAGCGGCTGGGTGACCTCCAAAAAGAGCATCACGACTTGCTAGAGCACACCAGGAGGGTGGAAGATGCTCTGGCAAGAAAGGAGCAGGCCAGTAGGGATGGGACTCAGGAGGTAACCCTACTGCAGCAAAGACTGGCCCAGTACTCCAGGACCAACCAGGAAGCACAGAGGGAAAATGAGGCTCTCTGTCGACACAATGATAGGCTCCAGCAACAGGTAGCCATGCAGGAGAGACTGATAGAGTCTAGTAAGGCCTTGGTTGAGGAACTGTAAGCCCAGGCTCTTGCATTGCAACAAGGAGCAGGGGCTGATAGAGATGAAGTTCGCTGGAAAAGGGAAACACCTGAGCATAACCTCAGGAGCCCTAGTACCAGAGGCCTTCATCTCTCCCAGTCCCTGGACTCTGCCACCCTCATGTCCCCTGGCGCACATGAGTACAGGGCCACAAGAATGGCAGATTACTATCCAGCCAAAAGGATGGGCTCATAGGCCAGTACCACCCAGGAATGGATGGGCGGGCATCCGGGTATGGGCACCCAAGCACAGTGCAATTTAGTGGGGAACCCCAGGAGAGTAGGCCCACTAAGGGCATCCTGAAAACCTCTGCCCAGTTAGGTCAGTGGGGGGGGTACCCAGCAAATCCTGGTAGCAAGGAGGGATCTGAAGACTCCTCTGAGCGTCACAGGACACAGGAGACCAGGTCCCCACATTCTGCCAGCCATTCCCAGGCTCACAGAATCCAGGAAAACCTGGAAGACCAGACGGGCACCTCTGGGAGCAGTGCTTCTGAGTCGGAGGATGAATGGTCCAGGGTTACCCGAACCAAAAAGGCCAATAAGGCAAAAAGGGCCTTGCTTAAGGACCCCTTAAAACAGATTAAGTCAACCAGGAGTGTCATCACGCCTTATCACAGAACTCCAAGTATTCTGTGTGGGAACACTTGGAGCAAATGATGGAGACCTTCCATTTGAAGGACAGCAGTAGCTGCATCCAGTACGTCAAATGGACATTCTCCCCAGAATACTCCAGTTTCTTTGCGGGGCTGGCGGACCAAAATCATTCAAGATGGTCCACCTATAGGGCGGCCATCTTGAAACACTTTTCTGTGCATCGAAATCCCCAAGAGGCTCGCAAGGCAGCCTACAATTTGCAATGTGGGGAGAATCAGGCCCCACAAGAATTTGTGCAAGAATTGAAGTGTGCCTTTGCGCAGACCACCAGAAGGGTGCGCACGGACAGCAGAGAATACATCAACACATTTTTCCATGCTCTCCCCAAATACATAATGACCCAGCTCGTGAGAGATTTTCACGCGAAAAGATTTTTAGACTGGGTCATTGAGCAAGCCACCCGCATCTATGAGGTGCAGAAACCGGTGGAAAACAAGAATCAGCCAAAAAAAAACAAAACCAACAGCACCCCTGCTGCTGCCAAGGTGGCAGAGGTAAAGGTTGCCCCCGTTTTAGATTTGGAGATGGGGGGGGCCTAAAAACCTGCCTGCACAAAATAATTCTAAGCCCAGAAGGCCCTCGGGCCAGTCACAGACAGGGAGCCAAGGAGGTAGTCCCATAAATGGGGTCCCTCACTCCAAAGATTATGTCAGTCCCTGCTACAAGGGAAACCAACCCATCCTGGGTTATGTGTGGACTCCTCCAGCCCAAGGGGGGGATCCAGCCAAGCGCCTAACCGGGGGAACTTCCCTCCTAACTTCCCTCAGGAGGGCAGAAATTCACCAAATCCTGGGCAGAACCTTTTCCCCAGGTATCCACCCAACTTCCAACCCCAAAACCATCCATCCTTCTTTCCCCAATTCCCTGAGCCCAGACAGCCTAATCCGGGAGAGGGGAGGCCAAGGGTGGAGGGGCACCCGAATCTTCCCAACCCAGGCTATTACCAGAGAAGGGATAGCTACCCTTCCCGGGATCAGCCCAAGGGAGAAAACAGGACCCTGTATCAGCCTGAGCGGGTTTCACAACTTGAGCGCCAGGTTCAGAACATGGCACAGGATTTGGGCCGCATGTTGAGGGCTCAACAGAACCCTCAGATGGGCATACCTGCACAGAATGCCCCAAACTCCGGACGTGGTGCTCCAGAACAATGATGGGGGCAGCACCCCGATAGCCCACCGGTTCCCAGGGAGGAGGCACAAGGGGAAGGGGGGTGTAAGGCCTTGAAGGAAGCTGCCTTCCCCACTTGTAAACAGCCCCTGGAAGCCCAGGAACCGTAAACAAAATCCCCTGCCCCTGAAAGTCTGCCTCCCAAGGAGCAGAAAGGGGGTAGGAGAAACAAAGGACCCAAACAGACCCATTTTGTGGAGGAGGTACAGGTCTTCCAAATTGAGGGAGAGGGATCCTCAGAGGATCCTGGGAAAAGGATCTTCTCCTTCAGAGATGGGGGGACTCCTCCCAAGGAAAAATGGATCCCAAGGGATTCCAACCCAGACTGGGTAGATGTGAGGATTGAGCTGTCGCCGCCCATCATTCTATCCCAGAACCAACAAGACCGAAAACCCCTGGTTCAAACCCATCCTGATGACTGCCTCCAAAAACGGGGGGCGGCCCAGAACCGGAACCAGGGGAACCCGAAATCATTTCCAGTGGCCAACTTTTTCTTTCAGATTCCCAAGGCTCTCCACAGAATTCTGCCCAAATTTCTTCTCTCTCAATGTCCAAAACCAGAAAATTAGCCCACCAGTTGTCCAAAAATGTGCATTATCTGTGCCCCTTTGAGGAGAAGGAGGGAAGATACTATGCCCGGGTACAAGTACAGGGGCAGGGTACAATTTTGGCACTGGTGGACACTGGGTCCCAACCTACCCTTCTGTCCAAAAGGGCCTTTGATGAACTAAATGCAGGCAGGGGGGAGAATTACCGTATTCCTCTCACCTCTCTCCCTGGACAACTCCAGAACTTTGACGGGAAGGAAATTCCCGTCGAGGGGACTGTGGATTTGGACATCAAAATTGGGCGACACAAGGTTAAACACCCAGTCATAGTTGTGACTCCAGAGGGCACCCTTTGTTTACTAGGGAATGACCTCCTGAGAAGGTTGTCACCCCTAATAGATTGCGTAAACAAGATCCTATGGACCCAGACTATCCGACCAATAAAATTAAAGCAGAGTGTCAACCATGTTAGTTTAAACGGCACCTGCCACATGGTTGAACAAAAATCTGACCAAGTAGAATTTCACTTCCAGAACAACCAAATTCCAGACGAAACAGTAATAGCAGTAGGACAACAGACTGGTGATGGGGGGTCCTCTCTATTTCTGAAAATCAACCTTCCTTCCAGTTTAAGGTGGTATTCCACACTGGAAGGAAACACTCTGAAATTCTTTACCAATCCACAATCCGACACTCCCACTCCGATAGTCCAGAAAGATGTGAAATCAGCTCAGAGCCTGGCTGATGTTCAGCAAATTGGAGAGCAGGTGTTCATCCTTGTTCAGTTAAATGATGGGAAGGACTCTGTTCTCGCCAGAGTGTGTGTGTAAGAGCTTCATCAGCTAAGCCATGTTCCGCCAACTCCCAAAAGATCCAGCCATTCCCACATTCAAACTGATAGACAAATGGGAAATGGACCTGGAATCACCTAATTCCAAACATCTCCTGCCAAGCAGGTGTATGCTCAAAATCTCCATTGGCAACAAGAGCATAGTCCATAATTGTTGGGTCGTGCGAGACGTCACTGCCGCCTTTTACTTAGGCAGTGACATTCTCAATCCCTTTGCCATTAGTTTGGACCTAATAAACTTCAAAGCTTGGTCCCGATTAGCGGATAATCCCATGGGCTTTGATGATCCAGAAAAAGCATTTAGGTCAGCTCAATTGCTACCTTATGCAGTTGAAATTCAGATTAAAGAGGAAGTCACCATCCCAGAAAGGACCTGACAATTCTCCCTGGAAGTGAAAGTTAAAAGAGGACAAAAATTGAAAAACCCTGATGCTTATATACATCTAAATGCTTCTCTCCAACAGCAAGGGTTGGGGGTAAACCCAACACCATTAGTCAATATAGAGCATGACACCATTCCAATAGAGGTGGATAACAGCGACTTAAAGAGTATCACTCTAGCCGCAGGCACCATTATTGGAATGGCGGTTGATGACCAACATTTCTCCATTGATCTAGGAAATGAAATGTTAGGACCAATCTCCAAGGACTGTTTTGACAGTGACGACAATACAACACCAGCCAGGATCTTCACCCGGCATGGGGGGAACTTCCTGGTGTACACTTCCTGCCCCTATGATAAGGAGGATGTGACTTGTGACTTCAGAAGGGATAAGGTGATTTTCCAGGTCCATGAGGGCTGCCTTTCCCACCTGAAGCCCCCAGTCCAAATCAGCACTCTGATCAGGGACTTCTCCACTCAGCTGGAGGAGGCCACGGAGATAGGGAAACCAGAAGTCTTTCCAGGCAGATGGTGGAGAGAGAGTCAACCTAGCTGATGCCTGCGTGACTCTGGAACAGAAGCAAAAGTTGAAACAAGTTTTCTTGGATTTCCAAGATCTCTTTGCGGTAGACTTATATGACTGTGGTCGCACCGACATCCACACAACAACAATTCCCACGGACCCTGGCATGACTCCAGTGTTTGTGAAGCAATATCGCTTGCCTCTGCAATCCATGGAGTCCCTTACTGAAATAATTAAGAACCTTGAGTCCCGGGGAATAATCCGTCCAGTACACAGCACCTTCAATAATCCGGTGCTGGGAATATTGAAGCCAAACGGCCAGTGGAGACTCTGCGCCGACCTTAGGGAGCTCAACAAACGGGTCCATACTTCCCGATGGCCTCTTCCCTACATTGACCTTCATTGATCTGCTGGCCCAGATCCAGGGCTCACAGGTATTCACTGCAATAGACCTGACCAATGGATACTGGACCGTGCCTGTCAGTAGGGAGGACCAATACAAACAGGCTTTTACCTTTGGGGGCCAGCAGTACACATGGACCCTGACTCCCTTCGGATACCTCAACTCCGACAATGAATTCAACATTTTCCTACACAAGGCCATGCCCGACCTGGGTACGCGGGGTAACCTGGTTTATGTAGATGATGTCCTCATCAAAAGTTCATCTGTGGAGGAACACATAGCAGAGATCCATTATGTTCTGACACAGTTGAGGGCCGCCGGAGCAAAACATTCCTTTCAGAAAGCACAGTGGTGTAGAACCCGTGTTAATTTCTTGGGGCATGAGTTTACTCCTCAGGGTCTCTGTCCCCAGGAAAAGAAAGTGGAAACACTTCAGAAACTAAAAGACCCCACAACTCTGCGGGAACTAAGGAGCCTCCTTGGACTGACTAATTACAGCAGAAAGTTCATTGAGGGCTACGCAGAGATCACTAGACCCCTGATTCATCTTTTGAAGGGGGGGTCAAGTGGGAATGGGGTCCAGAACAATCCGAGGCAGTAAGACAGCTCAAAGGAAGCCTCTCACAAGCGCCTTGCCTAGCTTACTCTGTTAGAAACAAGGAGTTCTTCCTGGAGACAGGGTTCTCTAATACGTGCTTGACAGCAGTATTATACCAAAAGCCTGACAAGGTCAATAAGGTAACCTACTATGCGAGCAAAACTTTATCCTCTGTGGAGGAAAAATTCAACGATTGTGAGAAGGCACTCCTGGCAACGGTGTGGGCATTGAAGAATTACCGCCCGTTCATCCAGGGGGAACACATCATAGTGGAGACTCCACACCAGCCTCTGCAATATCTCCAAAGTGACAGAATCCGGGCCGGAAATGTGAGTAATTGCCGAATTACTTCCTGGATTCTGTCAATGAAAGGCTTTCCTGTGGAGGTCAGATATGGCCAAAACAAGAAGAGTCCCCTCGCGCAAGGTCTGGCTGACTTGCATGATTGTGCCAGAGAAAACTGTCTCGAGGACGAAAGTCTAAAAATCAAGGACAACATGGAGGCATACCTTAATTCCCCACACAAAGTCTTTGAAGAGGACAAGTGTGAGGAAATTGCCACCGTCTATGTGGATGGTTGTTCTTACCATGTTGACAACAACGGGGAGAAAGAACTGGTGGCCGGCGTAGGGAATGCATGGGTGAAGGAGTTTCCAGAACCCTCCGCTGGGTACAAAATTGGTCCCCGAAGTAGTCAGGTGGCAGAGTTGATGGCTGTGCATCAGGCCATCCTCACTGCTGTCCAACATCAACTCCACGAACTGGTCATAATGACAGATTCGGATTATGTACGGAACAGGTTTGTGGAGCACCTGGTTAATTGGATAACCAGAGGCATGTTATGTGCTAATAACAAACCCTTGAAACTTGGGAAGTTAATCCAAAACATTGATGATCTGGTCACCTCGAATGGGATGACCATCTACTGGAAAAAGATCAAGGGTCATTCCAAAGTAGAGGGACCAGACAAAACTGGAAATGACTTAGCTGATCAGCTGGCCAAAACCGGGACCATCCAAGGGGATCGAATGGAAACAGAGTCCCTGTTGGGGGAAATCCAGGTCACTGCTATCACTAGGTCCCAGACAAATGCTCACAATGATCTTTCAACTGCACAATGGAGTTAGGAGACCCCTGATGCTAATTTAATTACAGCTCAGAAGGGGGATCCAATCATTGGTAAGTTTTACCAACACCTTGAGGACCCTGAGAACTTTCCCCTGACGGATACCGATTACATTGGGAAAGAGGACCTAAGAGTGTTGATGAAATGTCCAAAAATGTTCCGAATCCAAGACGGTTTGTTGGTAAGGAAATCCAAAGCTGGCAATGATCAGTGGGTGGTTCCTCCCTCATTCCGAAGCCTGATGTTAAGTCACGCCCATGATGCGGCCACAGCCGGTCATAGGGGGTTTCACACAACAGTGGAAATCTTAAGAGAGGTTGCATACTGGCCACACATGGGGCAGGACCTCGACCAATACTTGAAGGGGTGTCTTGCGTGTGCACAATTTCAGCCAACATCCCTCACACACCGGGCGCCTCTCCAAAAGAGGGGGATGACACTGCCATGGTCAGATTTGCAAATCGACTTCACAGGCCCTGTGATTCGCTACTCTCGGGGAAATAAGTACATGTTGACTGTCACATGCTTGTTTACCAAGAGGGTGGAATGTCTCCCAGCTCCAAATTGCAAGGCAGAAACTGCAGCTGCCC
Source organism: Ambystoma mexicanum (assembly GCF_040938575.1). Lineage (NCBI taxonomy): Eukaryota > Metazoa > Chordata > Amphibia > Caudata > Ambystomatidae > Ambystoma > Ambystoma mexicanum. The sequence goes on from NC_090928.1 coordinate 360,121,687, forward strand.
TGATGATCAATCACATATTTTCACGTTTTGGACTACCCCAAAGGATTGAGTCTGACAGAGGTAGCCATTTCATCAGTGAAGTGATGACAAAGGTGTGGGAGATACTGGGTCAAAAGGAAGCTACATATTGCTTACCGGCCAGCTTCTTCTGGAGCAGTAGAGAGATACAACCGAACCATTGTGAGCATATTAAAAATGTTTGTGGCAGATTCTGGGCCAAGTTGGGATATCCGATTACCTCTGGTCCTAATGGCCATCAGATCTACCCCTTCATCTGCAACCAAAATGTCACCATTTGAGTTGATGACTGGACGCAAGATGGTGCTTCCCCAGCATTTGCTCTACAGGACCCAAGAGCAGACGTTGATCAATGCCTCCACAGCTCATTTGTATGTGGAGAATTTGAGGAAACACCTCCAACATGCTTTTGCCTATGCTCAGCGGAATCTAGAAAGATCAGCTGAGAGCATGAAAACGATTTGAAAACTACCCGAAAAGAATACAATGTGGGAGACCGGGTCTATCTATACAATTTCCAAAGGAACCAGGCCAAACAGCGAACATGTTTGCCTACATGGAAGGGACCCTTTGAAATTATAGGCAAGATCTCCCCAGGGGAAGACAAGTGGGTCCATATTAATCAGCTAAAGTGTTGCCATCCCAGGCACACTCTGCAGCAACTGGAGGAGTCCTCTGCAATAACAGAGGGGACCGCTCCAGATTAATTCAGTTCCACCCTAAAATATTCCACATATAGCCTATAAAATTCTATGATTCTTGAATATTTTCTTGCCTCCTGATTTAAAAAAAATGTATATGTCCATGTTTTTGACTTTTTTTGACTATAAAATGTATATGCCGCCCCACTATATCAATAGTGGGAGAGAAATGTCTACGAATAGGTATTGCCGCTTTTGCTTTATCATCCTAGGAGAGATGAAACCATGGAGACTGACCAAGGAGAACGATCCGGGCTACCCCCCAATACTCCCATCAGGACCGGCGAGGAGAACCGATCGATCCACCCTGATGGAGGAAAGATGCTGAACTGTGCCATCTACGAATCGGAAGAAGATGAGGTGAACATCCCAGATCTTGCGAGTTCCATCAGTGAAAGATCAGAAGGGCCATCGCAAGAGGGGGGGCTTATGGGATGTTTTTACCCATGCATCCAAGCCCTACCACAAAACTGTGCATTACTGGCATTGAAAACATCATGATGGCCAGAACTCCCCAGAAAGTGCACAGGGAAAACATGAAGAATCGGCTGCCACCCATTTTTGCCTCTGTTTGTGTGCACAGGAGGGCACTGCCTAAAACCACCATTGGGCTACAAACACAGTAGCCTGAAACCATTGGGAATGGCAATGCGGATTGCCAAAAGCAACCCAGAACTGTTGGGAATTCATTTTCTTGATGTGAAAAATTTGCTAAAATCATGGGCACGAAACCACCAAACAAAAATTCAACCCTGGTTGAGTGCTCTAGTTTGTTCTACTGTAAGGATTCCCATCAAAACAATGTTAAGCAAGGATCATATACTATCAAGCAAAATCCCCCTTTGAAATGCATTAATTCAAGACAGATCCCAAAAATGGGTGCAGTACCAGCATTTTCCACAAACCGGCGCTAGCGGTTTAAACTCTGACAGTAGAACTGTACTTCAGGAGTTGCCAAAGGATCCTGAGCCAGCTGGAAACTTCAAAGCCTTTTGGTTAATTAAAATTCATAAACACCTGCTGTTCACAGAAGAGAGGCTGATTCAATTACCAGTCCAAGAGGCTGGGAAACCTTCTCACCTCAGAACGCCACACAAGAAGCCAGGATATCACATGGCCCTGTTGATTGAGAGGGAAGAGTTCATCCTCCAGCCTGCAGGACACAACACAATAGATCCTTTCCATTGAATAGGATATGCTGATTTGGGTGTTTACTGTCAACACACTGCTCTGGGAAAGAAGAGACATGTGATCCCTGACTCTCCAAGCTTCTGGGGGCGGACCTAGACACTTTTTGTGAATTGAATTGAAGGCAACTATATGTTTTATAAAAACACTGATAACTTATTGCAACCAGATGACAGGAAAGTACAATTTGAAGATCCTTAAAATGGAAAATGTACCTACAATTTGAGTCTAAACTCAATTCCGTACGATGCTCTGGGACCGAACCCCACAATTTATTCATGTTGCAGACACTGGGTTTAAGCTAGAGACATGTAGAGACATGGAAATCTACTGGAATATGTGTAGAAAGGCGGTGTACATTTGTGCCATTTTTGGTAAACGTCCGATATTGGTAACCCAACTAAAAACGAAAATAAGTTGTCATTTTTGAATGCAAGCTCTTAGGAAGATCAGAGTTGAACAAGAATGTGCCTCAAGTCATCTGCAATCTGTACATGTAATGTCAACCACTTGTGTATCTGGGAAATGTGTTTAGTTATGAAAATGATTTTCTAAGGTAAAAGCAAAGGGGAGTGATCTTGCTGTATGCCATAAAGATGACACCTGATGACATAGTGTCAGGATTAATCAGGTGAGTACAAAGGCAGCGAATATGGCAAGGGAAATGTGCCCAAAATCGCACAGTGAATAATCTTGAATCGAACAACGTGCACACAAGAACCAAGACTCATGTATACTAAAACCCAGGAGTGCAGATAGAGTGAAACAATAATACAAATATATGAAAAGGGATGTGGGGTAAGCACTTAGAACCACCTTATGACTGAAAGGAAAGTCGGCAAACTCCTTACCCACTATGCTATTACAGATACTGATAGCGCTAAGCCCACGTAGAGGGCAAGCAAGGACAGGATCTGTGAGCTGACACTCTTGATGATATTGAAATAAAGAACTTAAAAACAGTACTCACGAGGACTGGAAATACCACTAGAATGTCAGTAAGCTCACAAACCCTGTTGATCGAACAGGGACCCAGAAGGCTATAACAGCAATGGGTGGAGGATAACTAAATACATAAGAATCAAGACAAGGGGCAAGTAAGAATTGTGATTATAGAATAGTGAGGAAAACAAAGGCATTCACACAGGAGCTAGCTACAACAGCACACCACACCTAATAATCAATGGAAATAAATGCAGAAGTGCAAGGGAAAACATGGAATGGATTCCAATAGAAAGTAAGGAGCAGGGAAAACGATATTACAAAAGGCAAACTTCTCCCACCCCTCCAAGGAATAAAGGCAGGAAGCTAAATCTATAAAGGGAAAGACTAAAGCATCAACTTTTTCAGTAGCAAATGACAACATCAAAGAAAAAGAGAACACAGGCAAATTGGGCTGCATCAAAGGGGAAAGCACTGAGAAAGGCTGCCTGCAGACAGAGGAAGACAGAAAGGGAAATCTAGAAAGCAGAAATCAATTAAGCACATAAATTAGAAATCCAGGGTAGAGGAACAAGAAACAGAAACTAGGAACCAGGCGCAAAGCTAAGAACCAGCAACAAGGGACCAGTCACAACAGGAACACTGCAACAATGACCAGCGCTGGACTGAAGCAAACTGAGGCTTTTAAAGCTGCTTAACGAGCACACCGCTCAGGTGTGCCGCTTGCTGCACCTGCAGCCACAGGTGTTGCCTATCCTCCACCCAACCTTGTCCTGCAAGGGAGGAGATGAAGCAGTGAGCCAGGCATTCTGGGAAGCATAGTCATTAGATTAAAGAAGCATGCTGGCTGCCAAAAACCTGGAATGGATCCGGAAGGGAAGTAACTTGGAAAATAAGGTTTTAGCGCTCCCAATTCATCACAGCACTGTAGCATTAGGTTCGGAGGAAATGTCCAGTAGGGAATAAACCCCAAAACATGCCCCCAAGTGGCGGGAACGGGAGTGAAGGGAGCGAGTCGTGACAGTATACCCCCTCCCACGGCCGTCTCCAGGCGACCGTCACCCGCACAAAACATCTTCCTTCCATGATAGGAGCGCTTTGTCTTTGGAGGTGGCACTGATGGAAACGGTGGCCTGTGGGCAAAAGCAGATGGACTGGAATGAATAGAATCAGGCTGCAGTCTAGAAGAGTCATAGGCAGGCTTCTGGTGAGGAAGAGACTCATGGTTCGAAGAAAGGCATGAAGGACTTGCAGGACCTGAAGCAGAGTTGGAAGGTCCAGAAAGCTCAGTCACTGGGAGGGAGGCAGGCTGGTGCAACATGCCTTAGACAATGGTAGAAGCCCTGTTAGTCTTTCTGCCGAGAGTGGACACGCAGGAGGTGAGGAAACTGCAGGTTTCAGGAAATGTTTATGTTCAGCAAAAGAAGGTGGCGGCCGAGGTAGAGTTCGGATCTTTTTCTGTCATCCATCTGGGAAAAGGCTTGTGGTTGAAAGTGACTAAGGTTTGACTGCATATGTTCCATGCCTTGGAGGCCTGGAAGTCCTATGGGTTGTTCGAGGCTGGCACTCCCGGTGACAGTCGTGTAGCCACCTTGTTGCACGTGGGATACAACCGCAGGGACGTTTGGCATACTGATAGGAGTGATAGACGCAGTACTTAGTACATCAGGCACACTCGCAGCAGGAGCAATAACAGGCACATCTTGAACTGCAGCAGTCATTCCCTTCCTTTGGCTACTAGCACCCAACTGGTGCTGCTGCTGGGGGACCGTGCCCGTCCCCTCCCTTAGGCTCATGTGTGATCCGGCAACAAAAAAGCTGTCAAGCGGCTGATCCGAACCGGGCCCCAGATGCGAACTACCCAGCCCGCTATCCTGGTCGGCTACTTGTTCGGTGACTGGGCCGTGGCGGATGGTATCCGTCTCCCTCTAGTAATACTCCAGGCAAATCCAATGGCCTCGCATGTAAGGCTCTCCCGAGTCATGATCCAGCTTGATGTTTCTGAAGTGAGAGCTGGCAGAAGTTTCAGACTCAGATGTTGCATATTCGGGAGGCTCTGATGCTACAGTCAAGCAGTTGGGAGAATCGTCTTGTGTAAAAGGCAGGCAATCTGGTGATCCCCCTGAAGCATAAGAAGGGCAGGCTGGACGTTCATTGGTAATAAATGGTTGGGATTCAGGAGAAATCTCTGGAACAGAAGAATATGCAGCAGGATCTGACAGTGTAGACAGGTACACCTCCAATATTGGCAGCGAGACTGAGCAGGATACAGGTCTCTCATGAACTGAAGCCAAGCTAGCAGTAGGCTCTGGGACCGAAGACATGCACTTAGAATGTACTACCAGAGGCTCCATGGCTGAAGGATTATCTGCTGGATGAGTCACTGTAGCCGAAGACAGGCATGCCAGAGGAAATTCTGAGGCTGAAGGCATGCAAGCTGGAGCCATTTCGTTAGCTGAAGACAAACTTGTCAAGGTCTTTGGCACTGACCACGTACATGGTGAAGGCTCTTGAGTGAATGGCAGACATGGCAGTTGTTCATTGATTGAAGACACGTGTGCCAAAGATGACTGCAGAGCTGTGGACTGGATAATAGAAGAGTCAATGGTTGTAGGAGGACAGACTGAAGTCCCAGAAGTCGACAGACACATTTGTGGCTCAGGAATGGAAAACACCTTTAGGGCAGTTGACTCCTTGCCACCAGTAACCAAAGACTGAGCTGTACCCCTGCAGCCCTTCTCCTTAGTGGATGGCACAGAGTCTCTTCCTTTGTAGAAGTCAATATCAACCAGAGGAATCACCATAGTAAAGTCTCTGTTAATCAGGATTTCGTCAATTGTCCATTCCTCTGTCTTAGCTTCTGAAAGTGGCAGATTAACAATCAACAGTTCAGGAATCGCCTGCCAGGTTTTTGGTTCAGTATACTGTGGAATGAGTCCATCAAAACCTGAAATCTGTACTGTCTCTGATGTTCGTTGTGACCAAAATTGGCAGAAGGAAGAGCGAACACAGGGGTAGCATCGTTTTCCACATCATCTTGAAGGTCTACTTCAGTCTCAGCAGCAAGATCAAGAGCAGAACCTAAGCCTACAGTAGTAACTGATTCTGTGTATGCCACCATTGTGGATTGTGTTTGGAAATCAGAAGCTGTTATGTGTTCAAGCTCAGAGTTATGACAAACTGCTACACAGGAAATCTTAGGTAAAGGAGTGGCTTGTAAATCTTCAGCTAACTGCAATCCCTGACAAACAGCAGAACAATTGTCAGAAACTGTGCCCAGATTAAGCACTGTGCTAGAAGAAAGACCTTCACTCCCAATAGATCTAACATATTGACAAATATCATGGTTTACCAAAGTCTCTGCACTCAGGGGCTGAACAGTGTTCACTTCATCAACATCAACGGATAAAGTCTGAGGTGTATGCAGTAAAGAGTGCAAGGTTTTATTCTCCTCTTGTAAAGAAATGAATTCTTGTCTTAACTCCTCAAGCTTAGCTCTTAGCATGCCCTGCATTAACTGTACATCACTAACAGTAGGCACAGGGGGAGGCATGGTGGCATCAGGGCTGGATCCTGCACTAGCAATCTGGATGTGCACCGATTGTACATTGTCATCTACTGCTTGCAGATTCTGTGATTTATACTTTCTCTTACCAACTTGGTCTGTGTTTCCCTTAAGCAAACTATTGACATTAGACCTCTTGGCATTAGGGACTACAGTATGTACTTGTGCAAAGGAGTATGCTTTAGACTGAGGGTAGAAAACAGAAGTTATGCAAGGAACCCCTCCATTCTTTATGTTTGTATCATGAAACTGTTCAATCTGAGGTGAAGCACAACTGGAATCATGGGGTTCAACAACAGAGGTACTCTTGTATAATAAGTCTAACATTGTGTTGTTTTCTGCTGCTAAGGCTTGTGCTGACATAGAATCTGGATCAGAACAAAAGACAGAACTAGGATCAGGCAATGTAAGATGTGCCATCCTGTGGGAAAAATACTCTGCACGTAAATGCCCATTCGTGACAAGGAGTTCATTTAAGTCAGGACTAGTGATTTGGTTGTCACAGGTAAATGTAGGGGAAGCTTTCTGTACAAACTTGTTAGAGGCTTTGCGCCTTTCTTTCTTAAACTTGCCATATTCAATGGGAATTTAGAGCTGGTCATTCTGTCAGGATTAATCAGGTGAGTACAAAGGCAGCGAATATGGCAAGGGAAATGTGCCCAAAATCGCACAGTGAATAATCTTGAATCGAACAACGTGCACACAAGAACCAAGACTCATGTATACTAAAACCCAGGAGTGCAGATAGAGTGAAACAATAATACAAATATATGAAAAGGGATGTGGGGTAAGCACTTAAAACCTCCTTATGACTGAAAGGAAAGTCGGCAAACTCCTTACCCACTATGCTATTACAGATACTGATAGCGCTAAACCCAGGATCTGTGAGCTGACACTCTTGATGATATTGAAATAAAGAACTTAAAAACAGTACTCACGAGGACTGGAAATACCACTAGAATGTCAGTAAGCCCACGAACCCTGTTGATCAAACAGGGACCCAGAAGGCTATAACAGCAATGGGTGGAGGATAACTAAATACATAAGACTCAAGACAAGGTGCAAGTAAGAATTGTGATTATAGAATAGTGAGGAAAACAAAGGCATTCACACAGGAGCTAGCTACAACAGCACACCACACCTAATAATCAATGGAAATAAATGCAGAAGTGCAAGGGAAAACATGGAATGGATTCCAATAGAAAGTAAGTAGCAGGGAAAACGATATTACAAAAGGCAAACTTCTCCCACCCCTCCAAGGAATAAAGGCAGGAAGCTAAATCTATAAAGGGAAAGACTAAAGCATCAACTTTTTCAGTAGCAAATGACAACATCAAAGAAAAAGAGAACACAGGCAAATTGGGCTGCATCAAAGGGGAAAGCACTGAGAAAGGCTGCCTGCAGACAGAGGAAGACAGAAAGGGAAATCTAGAAAGCAGAAATCAATTAAGCACATAAATTAGAAATCCAGGGTAGAGGAACAAGAAACAGAAACTAGGAACTAGGCGCAAAGCTAAGAACCAGGAACAAGGGACCAGTCACAACAGGAACACTGCAACAATGACCAGCGCTGGACTGAAGCAAACTGAGGCTTTTAAAGCTGCTTAACGAGCACACCCCTCAGGTGTGCCGCTTGCTGCACCTGCAGCCACAGGTGTTGCCTATCCTCCACCCAACCTTGTCCTGCAAGGGAGGAGATGAAGCAGTGAGCCAGGCATTCTGGGAAGCATAGTCATTAGATTAAAGAAGCATGCTGGCTGCCAAAAACCTGGAATGGATCCGGAAGGGAAGTAACTTGGAAAATAAGGTTTTAGCGCTCCCAATTCATCACAGCACTGTAGCATTAGGTTCGGAGGAAATGTCCAGTAGGGAATAAACCCCAAAACATGCCCCCAAGTGGCGGGAACGGGAGCGAAGGGAGCGAGTCGTGACACATAGGATGACTCACTGCTCCCTTCTCAAATCAGGTCAAAGAGAAATCCTTGACCTATCAAATCGTGAGTGGGTTGGGCAAAGAAAGTTAGCATCCACACCCATTTTCAAAAGACATAAAAAGAGCCACTGGAAGCCAGACAGGGAGATTCAATTTCCATTTCCTTACGGAGCACGCTGAAAGACGACTTCACATCCAGAGATCCGGACTGACTCCAGCAAGACAGAGACCAGAACTTAGAACTCTGACTCCAGGCTTAAAGCAAAGGCCTAACCCACAAGCTGAGTTCTCTTCAGCAGGCCTCAAAACCTAACCAAACTATTCACAGCCAGGCGAGCTGTTTGAAATCTTTGCCAAGAACTTTTGCCAGAACCGGTAGCAGACCCAGAAAGCAGTGCTGCATCCAGAGAGACCAGAGGTCCAGAGATCCGTGCAGTGCCGAGTGCCAGACGAGCAGAGCTGACCCAGATCGCTGTGCGCAGAACCAGTACCAAGTGGCGAGAGAACCGCAGCCAATCCTGACCCGATCCGTGACGAAGTCGCATTCCTGTCCAAAACATAGTGTGAGTACTCAGCCAGAACTGTGCAAAACCCAATCTCTTAGTTTAATATAATCTAATTCAAACTATTTTAACCTATTGAGAACTGCATCCTAGAAATCGTGTCATTCTTTCATTCTACTCTTTCTACTCTTTCTAGTCTTTCTACTCCTTATACTTCCTCCGTAATTGCGCTCGACGCACGCGACTAAATTGCAGCGATTTGACATTTTGCTTCATTCCAGCCACGTGTAAAAACATTTGTCTTTTAATTAAAAGCAATTTGAGTATATTTTTCACTTTATTGCCACCACATTTAAAAGGATTTTGCCTGTGTTTTAAATCATACCTGTTTTCCTCTAAGCTCGCTGGGGGGAACTGGAACTTTGTATTGCATTTGTGTGTATTCCTGAGAATTGTGTGTGTTACTTCCATCTCCTTACATTGCATAGGGGGGGAGTGAATTGTCAAAGAAAAAGTGATCACATTATCTTTTGCTGAAATCATATCAAGTTTATTTCTGTACTGCCTTTTATTCATCTTTGCATCTCCTTGAAACCATAAAGCATTCTCTGATACCTTATTCCCCTGTTCCTAGTCATAAGTCACCAGAACTGTGCTATTGTAGGATTACCTATTGCTGATTGCTGCTCATATTCACAAGTGTGATATCAATTATTAATTTATTATAAAAGTGCGATATATATACATCTTGTTTAATTCTCAAATAAACCTTTTAAATTTGCAAAACAAACTTACTTCTTGGCTCAGTGGGGTCAGGGGGATTCTAAGAGAGGGGTGTTATATAAGGGTTGTCATCCAGAGTACACGAACTGGACATGAAAATATATAAATAAGGGCTTCCCTTGGGCATCCCAGACCAGGTACTGACTTAGGGGGATTGCTTGATTGGAGTCATTTAACAGCCGAAACATCTCAACGTTTCCAACAAAAATGTCAGTTTCATGGTTTACTGTTAAGTCATTACCTTACATTTGATCATGTCATCCTAATGTAACCATCTCTAAAAGACGCACATCAATCACAGACTGTTTTTGACCAGTTTTTGACACCAGTATGTAATACCTTTAATTATGCATTTATAACGTGCTTAATACTGGAGGCCAGTTTCTAAGCATGAGACCGGGATTCGATCCTGTGTTGCTATGCGCTGTCTTGCTTCCAATTATGTACACAAGCTGGTAGGATCTTAGAACTGCCAATTTTTGCAGGCAATGCGACAGCGAGGTTACATTATTTGCCCAGGATCACGCACACTTCAGTTAAGCAGTGTATCTGGGATTGTGACCCAAAAACGTATAGATTGTGTTAAGAATATTTGAAGAGGCTTTCTTTTATGCGTGCCAAAATAGCAGATGTCATAGCTGTAAACAAAGCTTTAAAAGAGGAGTGTTATTATTGCTCGCTTTCATTGTGTAATGATACGGAATTTGATAGGTCATTGCTTAGCGCAATGGTGTTCTGCACCTCGTATCCTGAGAGCGCCAGAGCCGCATGCCCGTTTCTCCTTTGGTTCTGCAGGGCAGGCCCTCTAGGAGATATTATGGGCTCTGCAGGTGGTGGAGAGAGGGGGCACTGCTTTCCCCAGCAAAGACGGCAGGAGCTTAGTCTTTCACATCACTATGTAGTCTAGTACCAGTACTCTCTTCTAGGCTTTAAGAAGTGCATGTACTTAAATGCTCAAAAATAATAGGTGCAGGTACTGAGGGGCAGGTAGAACTGGCCCATTTAAAGCATTTAAAGCACTGGGTATAATCCAAGTCATGTCCCAGCATGCTTCAGTTCATTAAAACGCAGTTGGCCCACTCTAACCTTGTCGGGCGGACCAGGCTGGTCTAAGTACTGTAACAAGGAAGAGTAGCACTAGGAGCACAGAAGATTACCTGTCAGTAAGCCAGGCACTACCTCCATGCCCCTCTTGCTTGCCCAAGTACTTAGTTATGAGGCATACCAACTTTAGCAAACGATGGGCCCAACTAACCAGTTACGATCACCAGGTACCATGTGCACCCACACTCACCAGTGAATTGTTCTTTGCATACTGATAAGTGAAATCCTCTATATAAAAATGAAATCAACACCCAGCCACAAAAAGTTTTTGCTGCTCAGCAGGTGTCTTGAATTAACACCCCTGAGCTTCTGACAATTGCCCTTGTTGCCATTCCCTTCACATTTGGGGAGAAGGCGAGCCAGTCTCTGCATAAACCATGGACATTCTTTCTTTTATCCATCTTCTGATTCTAGGCACCATGAGTTTCCTGGCTTGGTGTGAACCCCCAATGTAATGAATAGGATATCTGATTCCCTGTGTCTCCCCAATGTATACAAATGAATTAGAACTTCCCTTCTGACATCAGCCCCCTCTATTCCACCTCTTTTGGTGAGGGCTTGGAAAGAATTCGGGAAGAACAATGTCCTTTGTCAAATGCAATTTAAATACTATTTTGGGCAAAATCACTGGAACCCATCTGAGGAACAGACACCACTAAGACAGGTGGCTTGTGTGTTAGAGCACCAATCTCACCCATCCATCAGAAACACTGTTTTAAGGGTTCCATGTGATAATGTTGCCATGAAAATGTTGCCAGGTAGGCAGCTTTTTTCCTGACTCCTAACATTTTTTGCCCAAATTCTCTTGGAGGGATATTGTTATATATGACTAAATCCAATCCTAGAATATTTGGGGAACGTGTCTGTCTGGAGGATGCATTTCTAATTAAATGTCTCCACCAGGTGGCCATTTTAACTGCAACATTGTCACTGGATACTTTTTTAAGGGTTAGCAGCTTTAAGGATTTCTCCCCCAGGGGTTTAAAAGGATCCGGATACAACACATTTAATACTAATGGGAGATCCCACAGCGGCAAATAAGAAATCACAAGTGGCCCGGATAGTCATCCTTTTAGGAATTTAGAGGAAAACCAGGGCCTCAAGAATTCTAATCCAGTTCCGTGACCTCCTGACAATACACACAAGAAGAAGTTATTCACGCCCCTGATGAATGTCCAGCATTTATTTGCTTTGTTAGGACAGAAACTTGTGCAAGTTGGGCTATGTTTGTAATGACATTTTTCAAGATTTACACACTGAAGTGATTGTTATTAATTATGGATTGAGATACAGAGATTCTCTCCACTACTGACTATTTGTGGTTGCATATTTGTATTATTATGTAGTGTTTTATACATCAATGTTAGTGTTTTATGACTGTAAAATATGTGTGTGATATGTTTAATAAAATTCTAAAATATTTTTTACCAGCGCGTTTTTGGTAAAGGTCCATTACCGTGAAGGTCTCTATTTGTGTTGATAGGTTGAGGCACTTGTTATATCTTTTCTTTTGCATTAACCATCCGGATAGGGAACAAACTTTAAAGAGTCAATTTACCAATTTCACATCTCCTGATCCCTCACTCCAAGACTCTCTGAAAGCCCTAATAGCTGGCTGTTGTGTCCACAGTGCAGGCATCACCAGCCCCAAATTAAAGCCATCAAGAAGGAATTGCAAAAGATATGGGATAACGCATTTGAAAGTCAATATCGCCTTCTTTTCACACCTGCTCTGAATATTGCCCCAATGCCCGTCATAAACTTTTAGTGTGGAGGACCACTTATAATTATGGACTGCCTGTGCTAATCCCAAGCACATCACCTGACACTACAACCTTTGCCTTTCAATTTCCAGGTCCCCAGGCCAGGATCTATGGGCTTTGCAGGAGCCCATTGGTGGGAACATGATGATTTGGGAGGCAATATCCCAGGGCTACTGCTATCTCCAGGATTAGGGAAACCATGACCTGCCTCGCCAAAATGGAGGCAGCAGAATGACCTAGACTGATGAATCCTGAATCCTTTTCACCACATTCAGGTGCAAAGCGAGAGGGGAAACATGTATAACAGACGCTCTGGGCAAGTGAATGGCCATTACATCAAACCCCACAAACTACCAGACACAGGAACCTGGAGAAGAATTGGATAGTTTTTGCATTCTGTTGTGAAGCAAAGAGGTCCTACACTGATGTACCCATTTTCTACATATACTGAGAAATGCTTCTTGCTGCATTTCCCATGTCACCTGTCTTTGTTATGTGCTCTGCCCTGACAGACAAGAGGTTCTTCTCTGCTCACTCCTGCAACTCATTGGCCATCTTTTCCAGGGCTCTGGATCAATGTGCCCATTGCCTGTTGTTGTATGACATGGCTAACTGCTACACATCCCAGAAGCACTGGATGGAAGAACTTCAGGGCTTGCAGTGATGCTGGCAGTTTCCTCCACTTTGATGATTGTGCTGCTTCTTCAGTCAACATTTTGTCCTAACGTCTTTGACGTTTGACTCCTTCACCCCTTCCTATCTTCAGGGCATAGGTAGTAAGAATGATTGGCAAGGTCAGTGGCAGGGGCATTATCATAGCAGGTTGCTCTCTTGCAACCACAACTGCAATTTGGTTTTCAACTCAAGCTTCAAATAGGATTCATTTTTCGAGGTTTTGATAACCCTCCCTCTAATTCCTAGAAGATGAGACAACAGTGGCCTCCTTTGCAGCCATTCCCATGGAACTAAGAAGATGCCGGAGGCCATAGGGCTCTGGACTGTGAACATTCCCTGGCTCTCCAGTGTGGCCTGGACATGATACATCTGAGCGTTGACTGTAATGTGGCTGACCTGTCCGCTGAGAGCATCACTTTCCCACTTGCTGTCCAGTATCTTGGTCTGATGAATTTCAGACTCTGAGAGGAATCTGAGTTCGACATCCCCCTGTTGATTATGAACCCCACTGACTCCAGGATTCTGCATGTCACCTCCACAAGTTGAACAAGCTGATCTTGAGATAAATTCTTGGATCAACCATTTGTCCAGATATGGCAACCTCTGTTTCGCCTGCTGGGGGAGTTTAGCCTCTATCAGTCCCAGAACATTTGTGAAGATATGTGGAGCGAAATGGAGGCCAAAGCGTAGGGCCCTGAATTGGAAGTTATCCCGGCCTACAGCAAACCACACAAACTGTTGGTGCTCCTTCCATATTGGAAATTGAAAATAGTTGTCCTGTGGGTTTAAGGATGCCAGAAAATATCCAATGTGATCATTTTGAAATGTTGCCTGGTCATAAAGTAATTCAACCTCTTTTAGTCCAAGAGCAGTTTGAACTTTCCGAGGCATTTCAGTACTAGGAGAATGGTGGAGTAAACAACCCCTTGCGACTTGTGCACCTTCCTGATTACTTTCTCCTGGACAAGATCCTAAAAGGCCTACAAAACTGCTGTCTTCTTGATCCAACCCTCGGTATAGGAGTGCAAATAGTTCCTGACAATATATAGGCAGAGGTGAATTCAGTCCATTACCCCACCAGACCAGCCTGTTGAACCAAACATCTGTTTATATCTTGCACCATGCCCCTGTAATCCACCAGAGCCAAACTCCAATTGGCCTGGAGTTGGGAATTCTGAGATTTGGGTGGGTGTCAGTGGCTTCTTCCTCATCGGGGTCCATTTCTGTCTTTTTCCCATAGGGCGTCTTCATGATATGTTTTAAAAAAAATGTGGATTCATTTTGAGGAGTAGAAAGATTTGGGTTAAGGTCTGATTTCATTCTTAAATTCCTTCTGTGCTTATGCACTTTGAAACCTTTATGCACTTTGTTGTCTAATGTATCAAACATCTTCCCCTCAATGGACATTTTCAAAATGGAGGACTTTTTGTGAGAATCAATGGTCCAGTCTCGAATATGCCACTGGTGACAGCCTACAATTGTGGAACCCATCATCATAGCCGAGGACTTGACCCCATAATAAGCTAGGTCAGATATAAACTCTATATGAGTTCTGATATATTGTAACACAGGGGCAGGTTCAGTACCCTTGTGTAGCACTGTAGATCATAACCTCTTAAGCCCCACCCTACTGTGTTTTGGCCGTGTTAGAGTAATAGGAGGTGGCCCATAATGCCAGATGTGCACCTTCATGAACATTTTTAAGGGCAACGTCTTCCTATTTATATCTTCCTCTGGGGCCAAAGACAATTGGTCTATAAACGTTTGAGAAAAGTGTACACTGAGATGTCTTGTGGTAGGGACATTTCTTCCTCCTTCAAAGGATGCTGTTTGCAGAGAAATGTGGGTTCCTTCGGTCTCCCAACAGCTCTTCCTTTACCTCTGTGAACAGGGGCATGCCTGCAATCAGGGTGTGCTTGAACTAGGGAGGTGGTGGTGCTCTGGTTGTTCTGTCTGCTGACAGATGGGGATCTGAATCCATAAGCCCCATGCATTTTACCTGCATCAAAACAGATGCCAATGCTTCTTTATCTAGCTATTTTCCCTATTTACCCGCTTCCTAGAAAGAAACAGAGTCAGAGATGACTTTGAAGAATAGCAGGAAGAAGAGGTGGAAGATGAAGAAGCTGACCTACTATAGTTCTTTCTTTTAACCCCCGCTTCCTTGATGGCTTACCTAAACAACTCCAGCATTACCTTTTCAGAAATAGCAGGTTTCCCCTTTCTGCTTTTTCGTTGTCCGTTCTAGGGACGAGGATATGGAGGACTCCAAGTACATCTCTACATGCCTTCCCTTTTCTGCAACACTCGCTATACTGCTCGCTGGGAAAATAAAGCAGCAAAGTTCCTGGCACCTAAATAGTATTTTCATCTCAGCGCATGTGCAGGTGTAACAGCAAGCTCAAACCAACATGGCTTCCTTGGTTGCAGTCTCCTCTTGACCTTGGCAACCTTGCTGCTACTCCTCCACTGTCCAACCAATAATTGGGAACACAAAGTGCTATTGGTTGTGACTCTTCCTGACTCCTTAACATTTCCACTGGTCAGCATGCCGCTGGGGGCGCCTGGCTGCAGATCGATGTGCCGCCTTCAATTTCACAGAGGACTTCATTTGCAGAAGCAAGCTGGCAGCAATGCTGTGGCATCTACGGGATGTCTGTTCAAATGAAGGCCCTTCACCCAGAATGGACCCCAGAAAGGCACCTCGAACTACCGAGCCCAGCAGAGAGGTGTCGGCCAAGGGATTCTGATGACAGTGCCACTCCAAGTTGAGCAGAGAGTTGCTCTTTTTTGTGCAAGAGAGCACAACTGCCTTCCCAGGTCCCTGCAATGAAGCAGGACATTTTGTTAACTGATGCATGCTGGGACACTGGCCGGGTTATACTCCTGGTGGTAAAGGCAGGGCATAAGGAGAATGTAAATAAAGAGAGTTTTCCTGTCATTAAGGTAGGTACCTCACAAGTAAGTACTGGTATAAGAAAACGGACATGGAGATAATGGATCCTGTTCTTCTTCCATCGTGGTTCCCTATTTCCTATTCCATTTTGGGAAAAACATTTACTTCGATGCATGTAGATTACATATTTGTTTATCCTATAATGTTGCCATATCATGCAATACCCATTTATTTCATCCACACCAACCTTTCTTTTGATCTAATGGTTGTTAGAGGAATTGTGATATCACCCAGTGTTAGAGCAATTAGTGGGGTCTGTGGGGTGAGTTTAGGACCCTATGTTTCCTTTCATGACACGATCTATGCATCTGAGTGACAACTCTCTGTTGCAAAGTCATGGGTACAATCTCACCCAGTCAAATGCTAAGCAGAAAAAGTCACAAGCTTTTCAGAAAAGTGAAGAACAGTTGACTACCACACATTTCAAGGTTTTTAATTGCATGTAAATGCAGCACATTTCCCATTTTTAACGGGCAGATTGTACTGCCTACAAAAAATCTACTTACATGTGGTTGATGTGCTGAGCGTTGTATAAGCAGTTAGACAGTTCAGTAATTTGTGGATGAAAGGGGTTTCCTGCAAACTGCCATCACTGTCAAATGATATGATATGACATTTACACCGCGCCTATACACAGATGTATCAAGGCGCGACGAGGCAAGGGAGGGGGAACACAGGGAGGACAGACAACGATCCTACTAGGCCAGGTGTCATTCAGATCGTGCAAGTGCATGGGATGGGGGAAGGGGAAAAGTGCAGGAGCAGAGGGGAAGGGACAGTGCAGTACATGGGAATAGAATAATAATAAGAAGTAAAAGTAACGAACAGCAGGTGGTAAGTGCAGACATCAGGTGTCAAGTGAAAATTGTGGGACTGTAGGGATACAGAAACGGTCTCCGAGTGCGTAGGTTGCCAGACAGGCAGTACAGGTGTGTGCGACTAGCAGGGGAGGGACCAGGGCCCGAGATCAGAGGGTGGCCAGGTAACCAGTGCAGTTTCAGTTTCAACCAGGAGGTCGGCACGGGAGAGGAGGAGAAAAAGCAGAAGCAAAGAGAAAGGTTTTGAGCTGTTTCCGGAACCGGAGATGGTTCTCCTCAAGTTTCCGGGAGGCAGGGAGGCTGTTCCAGAGGGAGGCCCCAGCTGAAGAAAGAGATCTACCACCAACTTGTTGCTTGGAGAAGCGACTGACCCTGAGGGAGCTGGAGGTGGATGAGCGAAGAGCTTGAGAAGGAAGATATTTAGGAAGAGAGAGTTGAAGGTATTGAGGCCCGAGGGCCCCAGGCCCCAGAAGGCCTTGTGGACAATGCAGAGGGTTTTGAACTTAATCCTTGCAGCCACTTGGAGCCAGTGCAGAGATTTCAGTCCTGGAGAGATGTGATCCCTGGGCTTGAGGCCAAGGACAAGTCTCGCAGTCCTGTTTTGGATGAGTTGCAGAGGGCGGAGAGTTGAGGCAGGCAGATTTAGAAAGAGACTGTTGCAAATGCATAAAGTGTATCTCTTGCATAAAAGAAGGTGCCTAGGTTACAATTCCCAAAGTTAAAAAACACCAAGAGTAATGCTGGTGACCTTGTGTGTGGTTTACTGGGAGCGATATAACTATGTTAGAATGCATTTGTATGAGTTGGCTCCTTCTAAAACCCACATCTGTCCTTTTGAAAACGGACATATCTACAGCGGGTGATAGGATCCACAGCTCCGAGGCACAGGAGTGGCACGAACCAACCACCCCCACTGTGGTTTTGGGAACTGCAAGTTGGTGCTTGGACAGGGCTTTGCAACTCCAGCAGGGAAGGAGGGTTAGGGAAACCACTTGGAAAGCAGCTTTTGGGGCTGGTTGATGCTCAGTGAGTAGTTGTACATTGATTGTAATCCATTTTTGTCCTGTTTCGTGTACTCTAGTGGAGGGGTTTGAGCGTTTTTTCATTCGTTTTTTTTTACCAACTTGTGCTATTGTGATGGGTTTCTCTTGTGTTTTTGTAGCTTTTGACCCTGTTTTTCTGTGCTGGCCTGCATGTAGAGTGTGCAGTCCCCGGGGTGTAGTCCTTTGTTTGTGTCTGGCTTTCTCCAAGTCCCGCCCTCCCCTCTTGCAATTTGCTGGAATAGTCAGGTGTGCCTCTGCCTTGCTCCCAGCAGCCATTTTCCCCTTGCCTTCTGGGCTGCAATCTCGAAGGATCTGGTAGGGAAACCACTTGGGAAGCAGCTTTTGGGGCTGGTTAATGCTCAGTAAGTAGTTGTACATTGATTGTAATCTGTTTTTGTCCTGTTTCATGTACTCTAGTGGAGGGGTTTGAGTGGGTGTCCAGTCAACTCGTCGAAAAAAAACTGGTCGACTGCAATTTGGTCGACGCAATTTGGTCGAAAACCATTTCGTCGAAATTTTTTTTTTATTTATATATTTATTTTTTGGGTTTTCGTTTTGTTAAAAAATGGGTTTTTAGAGAAAAAAAGGGGTTTGGGGGGGGACCCCCCCAAAAAAAAAAAAAAAAAGGTTAAAATAGAAAAAAAAAAATTTCGACGAAATGGTTTTCGACCAATTTGATTCGACCATTTGTCTGGTCGACCAATTTTTTTCGACGAATTGACTGGCAACCGTTTGAGTGCTTTTTCAATCGTTTTTTTAACCAACTTGTTCTATTGTGATGGGTTTCTCTTGTGTTTTTGTAGCTTTTGACCCTGTTTTTCTGTGCTGGCCTGCATGTAGCGTGTGCAGTCGCTGGGGTGTAGTCCTTTGTTTGGGTCTGACTTTCTCCCAGTCCCGCTCTCCCCTCTTGCAATTGGCTGGAATAATCAGGCATGCCTCTGCCTTGCTCCCGGAAGCCAATTTCCCCTGGCCTACTGGACTGCAATCACAAAGGATCTGGTAGGGAAACCACTTGGGAAGCAGCTTTAGAGGCTGGTTGACGCTCAGTGAGTAGTTGTACATTGATTGTAATCCGTTTTTGGCCTGTTTCATGTACTATACTGGAGGGGTTTGGGTGTTTTTTCAATCTTTTTTTGACCAAAGTGTGCTATTTTAATGGGTTTCTCTTGTGATTTTGTAGCTTTTGACCCTGTTTTTCTGTGCTGGCCTACATGTATAGTGTGCAGTCCCAGGGGTGTAGTCCTTTGTTTGTGTCTGGCTTTCTCTCAGTCCCACCTTGCCCTCTAGCAATTGGCTGGAATAGTCAGGTGCGTCTCTCCCTTGCTCCCAGCAGCCATATTCCCCTTGCCTTTGGACTGCAACCTCAAAGGATCTGGTAGGGAAACCACTTGAGAAGCAGCTTTAGAGGCTGGTTGATGCTCAGTGAGTAGTTGTACATCGATTGTAATCAATGTTTGGCCTGTTTCATGTACTCTAGAGAAGGGGTTTGAGTATTTTTTCAATCATTTTTTTTACCAACTTGTGCTATTGTGATGGGTTTCTCTTGTGTTTTGTCGCTTTTGACCCCGTGTTTCTCTGCTGGCCTACAGGTAGGGGTGTAGTTCTTGTTTGGGTCTGGCTTTCTCCCAGTCCTGCCCTGCCCTCAATGTGGTCTTCATCCTCCATGATGTTCCTTGGAGTGATCTTGTGTGCTGATGTATCTCTTGTGTTTACGTCAGAACTGCCAAATACTGTGACGTAGTAGTTCATCCATTGATGTTCTGTTACTCCGTTTATGAGACAACTTTGTTGGTTTAAAGTTTGTTTGTTAATTATGTCCCACATATTTTTGTTGTGGCTTGTGCCATTGCACATAGCACCCTTTACCCCTGTTCGTGGTCTCTCAAGTATCTGGACCCAATTACCCAATTCTTGTATTGTTGCTTCTTGCTTTTTATGTGTAAAAGTTGTTCTTCTCCATTGAATTGTTTCTTTGTTTGGCAGATTTCTCATCTTAGCTGTTCCCTTGTTGCTACCAGTTTCAGACTATATTGATCTTTTAAGTTCAGCTTCGGCAAATTTGAGCCAGAGTTTTTTATTTCGTAAAAGTGAGTCATATGCAAGATCCGTCTTGTCGCGTGTTGTTTGCACTCTGTATTTGTCCAACAGATCAATTATGTCATTTTTTCTTACTCTCAAGCGGTTGCCCCCAGGGTTTAATTCCAGGGAAGTGAAATTTTTGTTGCATTCCTCATTACTTCTTTCACCCAGGTTACTCTCAGGATGTTAGGGTTGCTCGCTTCCTGTGATAAAACCTCAAAGCAGGTGACCTTGTGCAGAAGATTCTTTGTTATCCATATGTAGTCGATTATGGTACTAGCCACTCCGTAGTCAACCTGGTAGGTTTTCCCAGAGTGTCGCCCTTCACTTGGCCATTCAGCATGATTTTTGTAACCCATCTGAACCCATTTTGCGGCGTCTGATCTTCCGAGGCTTCGGGAGTCGAGGATTGGGAATCCCTGGCTGTTCAAGCATTTGATGTTCAAGTCGCCACAGAGAATTGCACGTAGATCAGGATTTTTTGCTCTTTCTTTCTTTATTATGCTTGTGATTTATTTTAGTATCACTTGGGTTTTAATTCTTAGTGGGTTCCAGTAGATATTGATTAACAGAAGTCTTCGATCAAGTTTCGAGTCCTGTTCTTTTGTTTCTATTATAACCCATTGTAGAGAACTAAAGGATTTTCCTTTATTTAGTGTTGAGATTCCCATTCCTTGTTTGACCAGTAGCAATGGGCAACCAAAAGGTCTTCCATTTTTGCCCTTTTGAGTAGGATTCAACTGTACACCATAATTTTCACAGAGAGCCAACTCCCGGATCCAGGTCTCTTGGAGACAAATGATTGATGCTTCCTTCAGGTTTTTATTTGTGGTGTTCATCAGGTGTTGAAATCCCATGAGATTAGGGTGTGTTTTTTTCTCCTTCCCATCTTCTTTTTGCTAAACCTTTTTCTGATTTGTCAGCGATTTTGCTAACCATGACCAGTCGTCAGTAGTACTTGAGCTTTTGTTCAGTGATGACTTTCGTTGCAAATGCTCTTGTACTTTGGTAGTGTTCTCGAACATTAGCCTTATGTTCTCTTCCCTTCTGCAATTCCTAACCAAATCTTCATTTGTCTGATCTTTCCATAGGTCTGACACTTTCTTTTTATTTGTATTTTTCGATTTTTTACTATCCATGGGGGTGATTGTATGCTCATAGAAAATTGTAGCCCAGTTTTGTCAATTTGCTCTGTTCATTTAGCAGCTTGCTTTTTACTTTTGATGGATTTAGATGTAGAATCACTCGATCTACTCTATTTTCGTCCATATACCCATATACTCAACCACTGCTATATCTTGTGTTGAAATCTTCTTCAATGAAGGCACACAGTGGCGCTAATGGGATATTCCTTGGCAGCACCTAAGAAATCACAAGTGGCCCGGATAGTCATTCTTTTAGGAATTTAGAGGAAGACCAGGGCCTCAGGAAGTCTAATCCAGTTCTGTGCCCTCCTGACAATACACACAAGCAGAAGTTATTCATGCCCTTGATGAATGTCCAGCATTTATTTGCTTTGTTAGGACAGAAACGTGTGCAAGTTGGGCTGTGTTTGTAATGACATTTTTTCACGATTTACACACTGAATTGATTGCCATTCATTCTAGATTGAAATACAGAGATTCTCTCCACTACTTGTGGTTGCATGTTTGTGTTATCGTGTAGGGTTTTATACATCAATGTTAGTGTTTTATGACTGTACAATATGTGTGTGATATGTTTAATAAAATTCTAATATATTTTTTACCAGGGTGTTTTTGGTAAAGGTCCATAATCGTTAAGTTCTCTATTTGTGATGATAGTTTGAGGCACTCGTTATATCCTTCCTTTTGCATTAATCATCCGGATAGGGAACAAACTTTAAAGAGTCAATTCACCAATTTCACATCTCCCAATCTCTCACTCCAAGACTCTCTGAAAGCCCTAATAGCTGGCTGTTGTGCCCACAGTGCAGACATCACCAGTCCCAAATTAAAGTCATCCAGAAGGAATTGCAAAAGATATGAGACAACACATTTGAAAGCCAATATCCCCTTCTTCTCACATCTGCTCTGAAAATTGCCCCAATGCCTGTCATAAGCTTTTAGTGTGGAGGACCACTTATAATTATGGACTGCCTGTGCTAATCTCAAGGACATCACCTGACACTACAACCTTTGCCTTAAAATTTCCACATCCCCAGATCTATGGGCTTTTCAGGAGCCCCTTGGTGGGAAAATGATGATTTAGGTGGCAATATCCCAGGGCTACTGCTATCTCTAGGATTAGGGACACCATGAACTGCCTGGCCAAAATGGAGGCAGCAGAATGACCTAGACTGATGAATCCTGAATCCTTTTCACCACATTCAGGGGCAAAGCGAGAGGGGAAAGATGTATAACAGACGCTCTGGGCAAGTGAATGGCCATTGCATCAAACCCCACAAGCTACCAGACACAGGAACCTGGAGTAGAATTGGGGAGTTTTTGCATTCTGTTGGACCATGCTGCTCATCTTTTCTACTTCAGAATGCCCCATGTCTTTGTTATGTTCTCTGCCCTGACAGACAAGAGGTTCTTCTCTGCTCACTCGCACAACTCATTCGCCAGATTTTCCAGGGCTCTGGATCAATGTGCCCATTGCCTGTTGTTGTATGACATGGCTGACTGCTACACATCCCAGAAGCACTGGATGGAAGAACCTCAGGGCTTGCAGTGCTGCTGCCAGTGTCCTCCACTTTGATGATTAGGCTGCTTCTTGAGTCAACATTTTGTCCTAAGGTCTTTGGCCTTTGACTCCTTCACCCCTTCCTATCTTCCGGGCATAGGTAGTAAGAATGATTGGCAAGGTCAGTGGCAGGGGAATTATCATAGCAGGTTGCTCTCTTGCAACCACAACTGCAATTTGGTTTTCAACTCAAGCTTGAAATAGGATACATTTCTCGAGGTTTTGATAACCCTCCGTCTAATTCCTAGAAGATGAGACAACAGTGGCCTCCTTTGCAGCCATTCCCACGAAATTAAGAAGATGCAGGAGGCCATAGGGCTCTGGACTGTGAACATTCCCTGGCTCTCCAGTGTGGCCTGGACATGATACATCTGAGGGTTGACTGTAATGTGGCTGACCTGTCCGCTGGGAGCATCACTTTCCCTCTGGCTGTCCAGTATCTTGCTCTGATGAATTGCAGATCCCGAGAGGGATCTGAGTTTGACTTCCCCATGGTGATGATGAACTCCACTGACTCCAGGATTCTGCAGGTCACCTCCACATGTTGAACGAACCGATCCTGAGATAAATTCTTGGATCAACCATTTGTCCAGATACGGCAATCTCTGTTTCTCCTGCTGGGGGAGTTAGCTTCTATCAGTCCCAGAACATTTATGAAGATTTGAGGAGCGAAGTGGTGGCCAAAACATAGGCCCCTGAACTGAAAGTGATCCTGGCCCACAGCAAACCACACACACTGTTGGTGCTCCTTCCATATTGAAATTTGAAAAGTTGTCCTGAGGGTTTAAGGATGCCGGAAAATCTCCAATGTGATTATTTTGAAATGTTGCCTGGTCATAAAGTAATTAAACCTCTTTTAGTCCAAGATCAGTTTGAACTTTGCGAGGCATTTGCGTACTAGGAGAATGGTGCAGTCAATAACCCCCTCCGGCTTGTGCATCTTCCTGATTACTTTCTCCTGGACCAGATCCTAAAAGGCCTGCAAAATTGCTCTCTTCTTGATCCAACCCTCGGCGCAGGAGTGCAAATAGTTCCTGACAATATATGGGCAGAGGTGAATTCAATCCATTACCCCCACCAGACCAGCCTGTTGACCCAAACATCTGTTTATATCTTGCACCATGCCCCTGTAAACCACCAGAGCCAAACTCCAATTGGCCTGGAGTTGGGAATTCTGAGATTTGGGTGGGTGTCAGAGGCTTCTTCCTCCTCTGGGACCATTTCTGGCTTTTTCCCGTAGGGCATCTTCATTACAAGTTTTTTTAAATGTGTGGATTCATTTTGAGGAGTAGAAAGATTTGGGTTAAGGTCTGAGTTCTATCATAAATTGCTTCTGCACTTTGAAACCTTTATGCACGTTGTCTTCCAAACACTAAATCACTAAAGAACATCTTCCCCTCAATGGACATTTTCAAAAGGGAGGACTTTATGTGAGAATCAATGGGCCAGTCTCGAATATCCAATCAACTTAAAAGGACTTAGGGGATTTAAAGAGGTAAGGACAGTGCCCTCTTAACAACTATAGTACTACACAATGGGATCCTGATCCTGTGAACTATTCCCTACAATGGTCTGTATCCACATGGGATCCCACCTATCAGAGCTTACTCGAAAGTGAAAACCAAAGGTGAAATACACAATCTAATATTGAAATAATTCAACTCGCTAACAATAATATTGGTGTAAGTATTTGTACTATAACCTCACACATCATTCAAACAAATTGTTTCTTTATTAAATAAATGTGTTAAAAAACATATAACAATTCAAAGTGACTAGTGCAAAATCGTCAAGAATATAAAATTCTATGATACAATTATGCCAAGAACACCGATGGAAGGAACAGTTATCCTAGACAAATAAAATTCAAATCTGCTAGCACTTAATAGAGTCAAACATCCATTTGTCTAGCCCTAAAAAACTCTTTTGATTGACAGATTTCTTAAATAGCCAACACATGTCCTATTCCAACTGCCTACTAAATGTAACAGTATTCGAAATCCTGATATGTGCAATTCTCATTTTAGTCAGAAAACAATGTAAAGAACTTCATCAGGGGAAATTCCTGTGCCATAAATCATTGGTTTTCGATGTTCACCATAACAACACTGGGTTTCCAATCTTGAGTGCTCCACTGTTTTTTTTTTGTTTTGTAATAAAACAACAACCTAGGGAAATAGTACAAACAGCTATCATTAGTGCTGTTTCTTCGTCTTGGCGATAGCATCTCTACCATAACAATTTAATAACTATGGTGAGGAATACCGTTATATTTTTCAACCACTTAGCACATGCGGCAGGTAGAAGTATGTTCTAAATAGAAAACTGATCTATAAAATAAAGACAGGCAGAAAACACTAAGTTGGAACCGTGGGGGGTGAAATTGACATAATTATAGATGTTTTAATATTTATTTAAAATCAACAACAAAAACAATTACTCTAAAACAAAAAGAACATTTCTCATTTGTTTAAAAACAACCACGAGTTGCCTGGTTATCAATATACCTGTCATGCACTACAGTGCACACAAAGTTTCATTCAAAGCAAGGGGCTTCAATCTCCCTATTAGCATTGCACCTGGCCTCAGCCGGTGTTTGAATTTAACTTGACACCTCTGCCTTCGTTAGCACTTATCAACTAGTGTCATGGTAAAGAGTCGTTATTATGCGTCTGTGATTATATTTAAAATGTAATAAAGTAGTGGTCTTTCTTCAGTACCCTACTCGTATGCATTAATAGAAGACAGTCCCTGTTTTTTCTAACTCTTTATAAAGCAACGGAACTCACCGCCGTACAATTCAACTCCTGTAGTGATTTGTGTCTGTGCAGCGTTACTTCCACATCCGGTTCGAAAAAAAATTCGCCGGGTATTGGAAACGCTGCAATACACAATGACCACAACGTTATCTCACTTTCACGCGTGGTTTGTCACAGAACTTATAAATATTGAAAATGCTACGTCAAACGGCGATCGCATCCGTTTTCAATATCTAATCTACAAAAAGGCACTCACGGTGCCAAAATCATATGAAAGCTGACTCGAGGAGGGAATCAATTACCTCTTGTAGGTTCAACCCAACTCACACATATAACGAGTGCACATAATTTTGGATCTGTGTAAGTAAACTACTTACGTATTCGCGCCATTGCGCTTACTTTTAAAAGAACCTATAGGAGGCGGAAGTTCTAGCCACCGGGACCACGTGTGCACTCTACCGCTAGTCTGCCAATTGCCACAACACATTTAGCACTAGGTGGGCGGCCATCTTAAAAAGGTGTAAAGGCTAAAGGGATCTGATCTTCCTAATGCTTTTCGCATCTATTTTTTTTTGCACAGTAATACAAACATATGGCCTCCACCTACGATCTTTTAAGACAAATCTTTACTCTTTTTAACATGTATTCTAATATAGTTCGCATTTTAATGATTTTGTTGCTTGTTCGTATTGCATGGTTCTTTCTATGGCTTTGATGTAGTTGAGAATCATATACTCAGCCAATCAGTGGTTTTGTTGAAACCGTTCTCAACACTATTACATAAAAAGATTAAGTGCTGTTCTTTGTTATAATTTTTTTTTAATTTGTAGATGTATTGTCAAGTGGCAAAATCTGTAATAATATTGCCCATGTGAAAGAGACATATGCATGGCCTGTTGCCCAAAAAAGTCCAACCAGAGGTGCAGTGAGTACTCGATTCTTGATACAACTTCTGTGTTCTACAATACGTATCCTTCTTCCTCCTTCAAAGGATGCCGTTTGCAGAGAAACTTAGGGACAGCCACCTTCTATGGTTTCTTTCGGTTTCCCAACAGCTCTTCCTTTACCTCTGTGAACAGGGGCATGCCTGCAATCAGGGTGTGCTTGAACTAGGGAGGTGGTGGTGCTCTGGTTGTTCTGTCTGCTGACAGATGGGGATCTGAATCCATAAGCCCATGCAGTTTACCTGCATCAAAACAGATGCCAATGCTTCTTTATATAGCTATTTCCTCTATTTATCCTCTTCCTAGAAAGAAACAGAGTCAGAGATGACTTTGAAGAATAGCAGGAAGAAGAGGTGGAAGAAGAAGCTGACCTACTATAGTTCTTTCTTTTAACCCCCTCTTCTTTGATGGCTTACCTAAACAACTCCAGCATTATCTTTTCAGAAATAGCAGGTTTCCCCTTTCTGCTTCTTCATTGTCAGTTCTGGGGAGGAGGATATGGAGCACTCCGAATATATCTCTACATCCCTTCCCTTTTCTGCAACACTCGCTATACTGCTGGCACCTGAATAGTATTTTCATCTCAGCGCATGTGCAGGTGTAACAGTGAGCTCAAACCAACATGGCTTCCTTGGTTGCAGTCTCCTCTTGTCCTTGGCAACGCTGCTGTTTTTCCCCTACTGTCCAACCAGTAATTGGGAACACACAATGCTATTGATTGTGACTCTCCACTGACTCCTTACCATTGGTCGACATGCGGTTTGGGGCACCTGGATGCAGATCAATGTTCTGCCTTCAATTTTGCAGAGCACTCCATTTGTCAAAGCAAGCTGGCAGCCTTGCTGTGGCATCTTCGGGATGTCTATTCAAATGGAAGTCCCTCACCCAGAATGGACTCCAGAAATGCATTCGGATTCCATGATTCGGATGCCAGTGCCCCTCCAAGTTAAGCAGATAGTTGCCCTTTTTTGTGCAAGAGACCACAGCTGCCTTCCCGGGCCCCTGCTATGAAGCAGGACATTTTGTTAACTGATGCATGCTGGAACACTGGCCCTGTTATACTCCTGGTGGTAAAGGCAGGGCATTAGGAGAATGTAAAGAAAGAACGTTTTCCTGTCACTAAGGTAGGTACCTCGCAAGTAAGTATTGGGATAAGAAAAAGGGACATGGAGATTATGGTCCCTGTTCTCCTTCCATCGTGGTCCCCTATTTCCTTTTCAATTTTGGAAAAAATATTTAGTCCTATACAGGTAGATTAGATATTTGTTCATCGTATAGTTTTGCCATATCATGTAATACCCGTTTTAACCTCACCAACCTTTCTTTTGATCTAATGGTTGTTAGGGGAATTGTGATATCACCCAGTGTTAGAGCAATTAGGGGGGATGTGGGGTGAGTTTAGGACATTATGTTTCCTTTCATGACATTATCTTTGCATCTGATTGACAACTCTCTGTTGCGAAGACATGGGTACAATCTAACACAGTCTAATTGTTAAGCAGGAAAAGTCACCAGCGTTTCAGAAAAGTGAAGAACAGTTGAATACCACACATTTCATGGGTCATTGATAAAAACACTGCTGTGCCCGGTAGCATTCCCATGGTATAAACGAGTTGCAGTGACCAGGGTCCTTTGATCGATTGGCTGTGGGCCCCAATGCCATGCCCCCTTTGTGAAATATTCCCATGATTTGCTAGTAGTTGGGGTCCAGTTCCAGGGTGCATTGGTGCCACAAGGCCCCTTCATCAAACATTCCCTTGATTTGCCTGTAGTTGGGGTCCGGTTCCAAGACCCATTGGTACCACAAGGCCCCTTGACGAAACATTCCCATAATTCGCTTGTAGTTGGGGTCCGGTTCCAGTACCCATTGGTGCAGTAAAAAACCCATTCTGATCCAATGTTGCATACTCCAAATGACGGCTCCTTTCTTTAAAGGATCTAGGATTACTATCCACAGTTGAACACCTCTTCATATTACCACCACCATTGAGGATTATATGGTCCCACAAGTAGAATCCATTACACACACCTTTAAAAATAATAATACAATGTGAATTTAAAATGCAATCTCCACATCACAATAAAACACAATGAGATCTAAAAAGCCCCTGCAACACAAGTGGGTCAGGCGGCAAAGTTAGCAAAACAATTGCTATGTCTCTCTGAAGACCCCATGGCTTTTATCTTAACTATGATATTTGTGAAGCTTAAACAACACAATAGTTTAACATTTTAAACATGGCATTCATGAAAACAGATGCATTATCTGGCACCACGTGGGGTCTGGCAAGCCTCAGCATCATACATGGGTCAGGCGGCAAAGCTAACAAAGATATTTCTATCTCTCATTAAAGACCCCCGTGGCTTTTATCTTGATATCACATTAGATAAGCTTAAAAAACACAAATGATTTTCCATTTTAAACATACCAATCGTAAACACAGACCATGCATTTGGTAAATTTGAAATGAAACATTCAAACATTTAGTAAAAGGTTTAAAGCCTAACAGTCCCAGTCAAGTCTTGCCACGTCCTCCTGTAGAGAGACAGGTTCGCTCCACACTCACTCAGCCGGGGCTCCTGGCTTCTGCTCGGGCAAAGTGTTGAGCTTCAAAGGATCCAATATACCCCCTGGTCAGCCCTTGCCAAGTCCTCCTGAAGAGAGGCAGTTTATCTATACACATGCTCAACCAGATGTCCCATCCTCTGCTTGGGAGAAGTGTGAAGGCTCAGAAGATCCAATTATACCTCCAGAGTGCTGTGCAATGCAACAGCTCAGGTCTCACTTGTGATCTTTTTAAAGGGCCAGTTAACCCCCGCCCCAATCTTATCGGCTTGTGTCCAACTGGCTTGGTAGGGGGTTACAGTTGTGCTGTTTCATGCTGACCCATCGCTGAAATACACCCCATCCCAGCTTGGGAAACCCACATACATAATTGGTGCAAACATTAAAGTACAAGTAAAGATGAGCACCTACTTTTCTGGATCAGTTATATTAACACACTGAGCTAACAGTCCCTGGAATTGGTAGGTTGGACTGATAGTGGTGGCTGTGCACCATCGGAAAAAAAAAGAGAGACAACACAGCCTCTGCATGGCCTTTTTCACTGGGCTGCTGCAAGTGCTGAAGCCGAGGCATCCAAATGTGTTCAATTTCATTTTTAAAAGTTGATGTTGAATTATTCATTATTATTGGAAACACTTAGATGGAGAAATGAGAGCACTGGGGCCTCAATATGTATGCATGCAAAGAGTTTAATTTAAAGATATGCCTGGAGTGGACTAGGTGTAAACTTGGTTCAAGATCTCAGTGTTAAAATGCCAGTGAAATTGATTAAAGAACAAGCATTGAAAAAGCCAACCATTTGCGCTTTTATATAGACATGAGAACGGCACCACCGGTATAAAGTTTGATGGTGAGGGTTGGACTAGGTGTAAACGTGGTTCAAGAATTTGGTGTTAAAAAAATGCCAATAACAAGAATTGACAAAGCCAACAGTTTGTACTTTTGCACAGACATGGGAAAGGCACTGCTGGCATAAAGTCTGATGGTAAGGGTTGATTAAAGCAAGCTCAAGTTTATAGGGGTTCAGATCCACTTTTAACTATACATTACATCAGGGTTCTTATCAATTTTATATTAAATGTAAACCGGACCCTTAATAATATGCAGCTACTTACCCCCTCCCTCCATTCCTTTATCTATGATTTTTATTTCTGGGTGCAATTAAATTACAGTTATAGGGGTTCAACTAAATCTCAATCCAGGTCCAACTGCAGGGTTATTATCCAATGTGTATATAAAATGAATATACAATGCTTTGTTTTTTTTTTTTCAGTTGGTTCATCAAATTTATTGAAGTTCTTGTTAAATGTATATGGGTTCAATACATCATCTAATTATACCCCCATATCAGTGTTCTTATTTATTTTATATCAAATGTATACAAACATGTTGGGGGGTCAATTTCATTTTGTTGCGGTGCAATTACATTTAAAGGAGGTCAGGGGTGCCGGAAACGGGCTGGACCACTCGTCAACTACTTGATGAAAGATATCCCACCTTACTACTACCATGCTGTTCAAGGACCAGCTTCTTTACAACCTTAAGAAACACCCCAAACCCACCAAGCCAATATCCTCATGTAGATCCACCTGTTACAGCCCCTCAAGTTTCTCCACCCCATTTCCTCTTTTAGCATTGTTACATGTTCATTAATAACTAAAAATGTTGAATTTTCCCTACCACCCTAATGATATTTGGATAATACATTCTATATTGTAAGGACTATTCCATCTCTAACAATCTAAAGTATGCCTGTCGTGCCTACCAATGTACAGTGCTCTATTTCTTTCGAAAGGTAGGATAAAGCTCGAATATAGCCCAAAATAAAATAAAAGAATACACATCATGTAAGGTGTCCATGGGGGATCTCAGTACCATCAGCTGGCTCTTTCTGATGACCAACAGGATGGTGTGCTGAATACGAGGGACCACAGAAGGTGGTGGTGCTCAGTCTCCTTATCAGGGTCCGTGCCCAACCAGCTTTCTACCTCTTTTTGAATACCTGAGGAATGGTGGGATGCCTTTGTGAAAAACATGATGAGGAGGGTGCCTCATGACTCGAAAGGCAACGGAGACATTAGGAGATGTGGGTTCGGGCACCAGAGCATTGCTGGGCTCGAGCCAACAGAGTACATTCTGTCACACGATATTTGCATGGCAAGCAGTGGAGATGGCAGCTCAAATCTGCAACCAGCATCTGTTTTTTAAAACTAGTTTCCTTTACAAAGGACCTATGATTGCTGTGGTCCAATCAGAATTTATTTTACTTTATCCTTGTACGTAAAACAGTGTATATTATAAAGCCAATAATAGGCTGAAGACTAGTTTTTCAGATGGTGCATGCAAGGAAAAATCATAATTCTTCATATGCGTTTAAATCCTTTTATTTTGACTGCATCAGGCATTCGAAAACTTTACAAGAAGAGTTCAAGTTTGTCCCTGATTAGACCAACTGCCAAACAGAAAGCTTGCTTTTAGTTAGCCTTGAAACTAGCATTCTTTCTTTTTCTAAGCAGCTCTGAACTTTTGAACCCATGTTTGCTACATGTTCAACTGTTAATTCAGCTGGAATCTGTTTTGATCACATTTCCTTCAAAGAGAGGATTAACCTGGTAGGCCTGCCTGCAATTTGAGAGATTCAGGTTTGCCCTACTGCCGCAGAGGAACATTGAAGGAGGTTAAATTCTGCTATATCTCTCTGGGCCTCCAGCACACCAACACATATTTGCATGTATATATCGCTCAAGTCCTACACTGATAAATGGTTATAGGACTTTTAGTTTGAAATAAGGGAGCACCTATTAAAATGATCTAAAACAATATATGCATCAAAAATAATTTTAAAATAAAAGTCCCTAACAGTGCTGCATCCACTAACTCTGCAAGATGAAGCCTTTCCTCCTACTTTCAGACTTTGCTTTTAACTGCTTTCTGATGGTGTTTCTTGTCTCGTGCAAGTAAGGTTGTTCCTCCCCTGATGCCAGGACTGCCTGAGTGAGAACAGGGCAGGCGGGCAACAGGAAGGCCCGACCCAAGCAAAATCTCAAGCCTGAGTGAAAAAATCTTGTGAAGGATGTTGTGGCAACGAGGAGGAGTGAAGAATTAGTCCTCCTCCTTTCAGGCCGCAACAAAGTTCCAGTACAGCAAGAATCCAATAGGAATCCCAAAATGAGAGGCTCATTGTAAGATGAGAAAGAAGCTAAGCCAGCACAGTGCCGGGTAAGGCAACAAGAGATTAGACTTTAGAGCGAAGGCATAGAACAGAAAGGTTGTAGCTGAACTGGCATGAAGAAATGAGTAATGAGGAAATGCCATGAAGGCAGAAGTGGAAGAAACAAGAAAGAGAAAAACTAGCGTACCGGCAACAAGGAAGTTGTAACTTATTGCAGTGCTTTGGAGAGTCTCCCTTAACATCTGGGTTTTGAAGCTCCTCCCCTGCTGTGGAGAAGGCCAAGCGTGGGATGTGTGGTGGCCATATTGTGAATGGCAAATAAATGCTGTGGGTTGGTTGGCAAAGGTCTTTTCTGCCAACTATCCCAAAGGGACCACAGGCGTTTGGGAGTTCTGACACCTTCCCAGGGATTTCCAAATGGTGTTGCAGTACATAGTGATCTTTCTTAACAATTGGAGTGATGCTCTCTTTCAGGGTTCCTGTTTTCTCACCTGGCCCCCATCAAAGTGTCCCAGCAGGCTGCAGTTTGCCTCATAACTCGCTCTTACATATGTGATCACATAACTCCCACCTTGTGAGAATTACACAGGCTACGCATCCCAGCTATGATCTGGTTCAAAACCACCTGCCTTACCAACAACTCACACTGTCTGTAAATCTGCCTACCTGATGGCCAAACTAAAAGCATGACATGGCACATGTGCCTCTCACAGTAAGACCATCACCAGACTGGAAACTAGGGTAGCTCTCAATGTCTCCTTCAGTTTATGAAAAAACTGAATACAAAAACACCTTGGTGTAAACTGGATCCCAGCTATCCTGTTCACACCCTCTGCCATTTATTGTACTATGGTAATTGTTACTAATTTTGTATTGATGACTGATAAAATTCTTGCTACCGATGTTTTTCTCTATAACCTGTTCAACATAGTGTGAGCTACTTTTGAACTATAAATATATATGCAAAACGGGGGGGGGGGTCTGGTAATGCTGGTAGAGAGATTCCCAGACCCCCCCTTGTTTTGCATAAATTAACTTCTGGTTTCATCCTAAGTTAACAGGGTGATCCATACATGAACCCCTTGCTCGCTGTTCTTAGAGAGGCACAGCTTCACCTCACCGATGATGCCCAACAAGGCTGAAACACGTGTATGGGGTTGCTGTTGGTACTCTTGTTCAGAGGAGAATTGCCTAATATTTCGGTGCTGGACTGCTCCTGGGCAGGACAAAGAATGAAATGCAGGGAAACCTCTTTTCTGTGAAAGGGACAGTGAGATAAAGATTTGGTAGAGTCTCTCCCAGGGGTCATTCACCCAAGAACAGGTAATTGGACTGTGTTCGTGCTTGTAGAGAGATTTGCAGACCCCCACTTGTTTTGCATAAATAAACTTTGGGTTTCACTGTAAATTATCAGGGTGTTCCAGACGTAGAACCCTTGCTCACTGTTCTTAGGCACAGCTTCACCTCACTGATGATGCCCAACAAGGCTGAAGCACGTGTATGGGGTTGCTGTTGGTACTCTTGTTCAGAGGATAATTACCTAGTATTTCGGTGCTGGACTGCCCCTGGGCAGGGCAAAGACTGATATGCAGGAACATTTCTTCTCTGTGAAAGGGACAGTGAGCTAAATACTTGATAGAGTCTCTCCCAGGGGTTATTCACCCAAGAACAGGTCATTGGGCTGTGTTCGTGCTGGTAGTGACTGTGCTTGGAAATAGCTGTTCTTAGAAAATGAAGCAGACAGCTGGTAAGCATCTGAGACATCCTGTGTGCTCCGTGCATTGTATACTGAGCCTTTGCCTCTCCAGCTAAAGAAAAGAAACATTCTGCTGGATGTTTTAGTGAAACAGTCATATGCCAAGTAAATAAGTGATTTGCTAGTTTGCTCATAATGATTGCTAATCAGCGCGGCTTCAATATTCTAACCATTCAAATTGGGTCATAATTCAGAATTCCCACATGTTTATAGACTGGAATGTTCTGACTACTCTGATTGGGTAAACCTATGAGCGGTTCGACTACTCCACTTATTGGAGAGCGAACACCAATTACGGGACAGTAAATCCCAAGATTTATTGGGCCATTCTCAGCAGGAGATCAGAGCGTGTAGACCTTCCATATTGTGCAATTTTGCTCTGTTGGCCATCAGAGTGGCAATACTTACAGCCCTAGCAGGTGTTTGTGTCCTGCTGCAGAATGAGCATGACATGAGCACATGATGTTGATTTGCTGTGATTTAGCATGTGAATGTCAAGGGTAGGGACATCATTTGGAGGTCTTTAGGGGTCGCAGCTGGAACCCC
This sequence comes from Ambystoma mexicanum, assembly GCF_040938575.1. Taxonomy (NCBI): domain Eukaryota; kingdom Metazoa; phylum Chordata; class Amphibia; order Caudata; family Ambystomatidae; genus Ambystoma; species Ambystoma mexicanum. The sequence goes on from NC_090928.1 coordinate 360,156,207, forward strand.
TGCTATCTCAGAAGCAACCCCTGCTGTCTCCTTTGCTACCTCTGACCCAACAAACAAAATCTTTTTTTTTTTAAACCTGGCTGTTTGTGCCAGGATGAAACAGATGGATTCATTGAATCCAGGAGTATTTAGAGGATTAGTGGATTTTGTTTCAAGACTAGACCGTGCAATGGACATTCATTTAAAAATGGCAACTGTATTTAAAGGAACCTACAAAACTATCAAGAATGAGCTTCTGGATTGCATGATAGATGTCACGAGAGAATGCATCATGCAGCAGATACAACAAACTAAATTTGTGGCTATCCAAGCTGATGACACAACTGATGTGTCTAATGAGACTCAGTCTGTTCTAGTGTCTCTGTATATTGATGAGAATGATAAGGTAGTTGAATGATTTTATTGGTTTCTTCATTTAACAGATTCCTCAGCTGATTCTATTTCTACAGATTTACTTCATGAAGTGAATCTTCTACTTCCAGACCCTCAAAACAGATAAAAACTAATTGCACAAAGTTACGATGGTGCCAGTGTTACAGTGTTATGCGCGGGCCTGCTAGTGGGGTCCAAAAAAACCCCTCTACGATATTTACCCGAATGCACGTTATGTCCATTGTTACGCACAACAATTGAACCTTGTCATGGAGCAAGCATCATCAAACATTATAAAAATCAACATTTTGTTTGCTGATTTGGCTGTTTTCTTTTCACTTTCCTCAAAAAGGACTGTAGTTTTCCAAGAAATTGTTGATAGAAGACTTCCTAGGGTGGCTCCAACTAGATGGAACTTTCATGTATGGCCCGTTGGGATGGTTTAACAATACAGGGAAGATATTATTGAATGACTTCATAAAATTCAAGCCTGGGACAACACTGGCTCAGTCACGATGGGCGAGTCCCAAGGGTGTTTCTGATTCTTGTAAAATGGGCAGTTTATTTTCTTTCACTTCTATTCCACGATATTATGCCCCATGTTGACATTCTCTATAATCAACCACAGAAGAGAGACAATGACACATAGTATGTAGAAAAAAAACACAAAAGACTGTCAGTAGAATCAAAATGGTAAGAGAAACCACTGACAATATAGATGCTAAACTGATACATGCTATGTGTTTTCAAATCACAGAACAAAGCTAGATCACTTGAAATAAGTGCCAAAGAAAGTGTGTGATATTATAATTGTCACTGCCACAGAGCGCTTTGCCTTTACTGGACATCTAGTAAGTAGCACATTGTTGCAGGGTGACCAGTTTCAGAGATACAATGCACTTTTTCCTGTTGAAGTACTAAGTAAAACTATCCAAGCATACACCATGTTGAAGAAAGACAGGCTGCACAGTCAATTATCCTTAATCTATGAGAGACCTGAATTCCAATGTGCTGGCAGTGCCATTGCTTTATTTAGGCTATTTATTGATAACAATCTTGAAAAGAAAAGCATTTTCAGATACTATTATTTTGTTGAGGATTCTCTTGATCACACCAAAGACCACAGCAGAATCCAAGAAACGTTTTTCAACCCTAAAACAGATTAAAACATTCCTAAGATATACAATGATTGAAGACAGACTTAATACACTGCAATGCTGCCTATTGAAAGGCAACTTATCAATGAAATTCATGGATTCAATAAGCAAGTTATTGAGAGGTTTGTATGTCTTAAAGATAGGCATGCACAATTTCTCTGCAAGAAGTAAGCAAGAGTGACTTCTAACAGACAGTGCATGTTCAATTGTATGTAAGACTTGTAGGGTGGCCCATAGGTTCTTCATTATGCCGACAGCCTCTGTATATGTAAAATCTTGATTTGGCTTTTTAAAGAGCAAATCCCTTAGGAAAAAGCTTCTCCTTTATATATTTTTTCTTAATGTTGCTGACATACATTTACTGCATTCCATTTTTATTTTTTGTTGTATTGAGGGTACCACTTAAGAGGGCCACAGCTACATATGATTTATCATGAGATCATTGTGCCAGTGCTGACATTCAATGTTAGCTTCCAGAGCATGCATTTTCAGTATTTTTTCAGACATCAGTTGACATAGAAAAGAGCCAGACCTACTTTACAGTTAAGAAAAACAATTTGGTTGTGGTTTGTCGTGTGACAGAAAGGCATGTTTGTGATTGCTTGTGGTATTTTACAAAGTAAGAGTACTGGAATACGTCATTCTTCCTCTTAAGAACTGCCTGTAAAACCAATACATTTTTAGTCTTTTTGTTTGAAAACAGTACTTAAAAATGCATAATTTTAACCCTTTTTTCAAAGTTTTCTTGGGGAAGAACCACCCGAAATCCCCCCTAGATTGGTCTGGCGCCCTCGATGCCCTCATCGCTATGGTATATCGGGGAGAAATATTTACGTCCCACCAGTTAAAAAATTCACCAGCCGCCACTGTCCACCGTTGTGTAAATAAATAACGACATTTAAAAAAGGTCTCACGGTAGTGTCATGGTTTTACAAAATGAACTAATGCTTCAAACATCAGAGAGTCACAGATAGTTCCACTGATACAGTAGGGAGCTGGCGAATGTCGTGTCCTTCTTTGTGTCATGTTGTGTAAGCACCTGGCTACAAGTAGGACACAAGAAGCGAGCATTACCGGCCTGCATTTCAGGTATAGATGAAGAAACAGCATTGAATGACCTTTTCTGCTCTTTAGCTTTTTAAAATCCAAATGTGGCCTCAAAGGACTTTGCGTCTTTGCTCTGAAGTTCGGCCCAGTAAAAGCTATTGAACGGCCAGCTTTGTCTGTGCTCTGTTTTCCAATAAGCAGGAGGAGATCAGAGCAGCAGTAATTGCAGTCCTGTCAATGGTCTAACTGGTGGTGCTATTTAATGAACATGGCCATAATTTATCATTGACCATCAAGCAGGTGACATCAAACAGCTGGCAATTAACTGCTCTTTCTGTAGCACTAGGCATCCAGGCGCCGCTCCAGTCTCCAGTTCATCTGAACACTTCACAAATGGCGCTCTCTCATTATTCACCCAGGGGGCTTCACTAAGAGCTTATCAAACACATGATTGATTCTACTATCAACAGGGCCCCTTGTCCTCGGTTCACCTGCTGCAATATTCCAACCAAGTCCAGCCATCTTCAAGCGACCTCACGTCGGGAAACATGAACAGGTGACCATGATTTGGTGTCCTCGACTATACCGTTTCCTCTAATAGTAACGAGCGCCGTATTCTATGCGCTGAAAGTCAAAAATACATGCAGCTTCACTCGGTCAAGTGTTTTATGAAAACTTACATTACAGTTGACTTTACTGAGTTTCGAAAAGGAGCACAGCACAGCAATGAGCTTTAATGTTTGAAGTTGGGGGGAACAATTGCTTTCTTTAATGTGGAGTTTTTGATACATTCTTGTTAGGTACATCTGAAAAGTTTGACACACACTTTTTAGTTCTGACTATTTGCTAAAGCGCCACCTGCGAGCCAGAACTTTTAGCATGGGAGTACAGATTTAGGGGAGATGGGCTGTAAAGAGCAACATACACTACTCACATACACTAGTGACACCAGTGTTAGTAGATACTGTTTAGCTTTTTCCACCCCTTGTCTGCCCTTAGCCATGTTAATCGCTATGGCCGTTCCCAACCACTACTTTCTACCTGCTCGAAAACACACCCAATAGAGTCTCTGTGAGCTAGCTCTGCATAATTCCTAAAGAGTCTTCTGTGATCCAATGGCTTAATTGCAGTTGCAAATAATCTCGTTTAATAAAAACTGTCTTCAAGTGTGACTTCAGGCACTTTTACACAATAGGCCTGATTTACAAAACGTTTTTCAATGGGAATATTGCATTAACAAGAGTTTGTAAAACAGCCTCAATATGTGTGTCCTCACAACTGTTCCTTACTCTGAATGGCCGTTTGAAACAAACATTGGCAAAGCCAACAGTTTTGAGTGTGGTATAGGTATTAGCTATTCATTTGCCAGGTGCTCCCATCATATGGCCAGGTACTCACAGCATTAGCCAGCTGTTTCCATCTTATTGATAGTTAATACCATTTTGGCAGATCCACACAAATGCCTAGCCTATCTCATTCCTACACAAAAGCCAAATCTTTTGGCTTTCCCAATGCTTGTTGTTAATTATAGGGCCGTGTTAGGAAATATTTTATGAGAGGTAAATTCAAAGAAAGGACATGGTTACATATGAGTGGGACAGTAGTCCACCAACACACAATATATATATATATATATATATATATATATATATATATATATATATATATATATATATATATATATATATATACATATATATGTATTACACAGCCACGGTAGTGGCAATTTAGTTATGGTTAAGTTGCTAATCTCATAGGAGGAGCACTTTTTGGGCTGCTTATAACTTCGCTCCCCCTGGATGAATCCACACCAAACCTTGCATAAAAAGTATATGGCCCACTCTGAATTTTTCAGCAAAGTTTGGTGAGGTTTGGTCCAGGGGGGGCAAAGTTATAGGGGGGTCCCAAAACTTATTTTTTTCCCATAGACTGAATGGGGAAAAAACTTTGCTCACGCCTACAGCCCAAACCACTGGACGGATTTTCACCAAATTAGAACAGTTTCAACTTGCCTGCGAACAGTACGGACAGGTACAGTGTCCTTAAGTCATCTCAATTTTCATTAAATTACGGACATTCTGGACACCGTATGTGTTCTTAGAACAGTTTCAACTTGCCTGCGAACAGTATGGGCAGGCATAGTGTCCTTAGGACACCTCCATTTTGGTTAATTGTGGGCATCCCGGACACCAAGTGTGTTTTGAGAACAGTTCCATTTTGCTTGCGGACAGTACAGACAGGTATAGTGTCCTTAGGACACCTCCATTTTAGTTAATTGCGGACATCCCGGACACCGCGTGTGTTCTTAGAACAGTTTCAACTTGCCTGCGAACAGTACGGGCAGGCATAGTGTCCTTAGCACACCTCCATTTTGGTTAATTGTGGGCATCCCGGACACCAAGTGTGTTCTGAGAACAGTTCCATTTTGCTTGCGGACAGTACGGACAGGTATAGTGTCCTTAGGACACCCCCATTTTGGTTAATTACGGACATCCCGGATACCTGCACTGCCTTTTTTTAAAAAAAAACACAAAAAAGAACTGAATTAAAACACATATAATATTTTTGTTTTATTATATATAGATGTGCAATTTATGAAAGAGAAGGGGAAGCAGAAACTCAAAAGAGGGTTTCAAGAGGATGGATAGGAGGAGATGAAGGGATGGAAGTCTCATCAAAACGTTTTTCTTCGTGGAGAGGGTTTGGGGGTAATTGACTGGGATATGGAGAGGGGCGACAGGTACATGTGGGACAATGGTATTTAATTGTTTCTTGTATGTGGTCCTCCACAAAAACTTTCAAATGGTTGAATTCCTCTTTGATGTCCTGGGTGTTATTCTTAGCAGTGCACGGTGGTGGCGCGAGTTATGGTTGCTTAGCTTACCATAACTGGCGAATTTCAGGGGTTTTTCAGTTTTACTTGGAACCATAACGTCCCTTTAACAAAGTTTTTTTTCTGAATTTCATAGGTTTTTGGTAGCGCAACTTAACCATAATGTCCCTTTAACAAAGTTTGTTTACTGAATGAATATATATATATATATATATATATATATATATATATATATATATATATATATATATATAATATATTGCAAATGCACACATATTTAGTCTAAGCATGCACGGTAATGATCCAATAAAAGCATTGTAATGATTTATTTTCACCAATGCACAATAAAGACCGTTATTTTACAATCAGTGCTAATTATATTGAGATCACCGCCAGCAGCCATGCATGCAATTTACAGTTATTATAAAATGACCCTCTAAAAGTGAGGTGTAAACCGTTTTGACCATAGTGTGAAAGCTGACGTTTACACTCCGAGACTTGAAAAATGACCAGCTGCGGCATACGGCCTGAAAACATTTGCTTCCTTACACCCTCATTTGAGGATGGGCTTGTAGGCGGCGGTTAAAGAAGCAAGCACCCACTGTGCACCTGTTCAACTGCTCTGCCTCACCTTCACTCACATATATAAACGAGCCGGCCCTTTCACCTGTCATTTATGCTACAAGAAACACAATTGCCTATGCAATCAATGTGATTTCACCCCCTGCAACAGGGGGCATTTTACATATATTTTACGGGTGAAATGTCCACCTGCCGTTAAAGTTATAGGCAAGTACACCTTTACATAAGAACCAACAATCAAAATCAGCGCCTGCTCAGAGCAGGTCCAAAACAGGTGCCTGGAGTAAAACATATGCATACACTGTTCCTCGATGTCCTCTCTTCCTCGTCCAAGTACTTACTCTATGAAGGGCATCTGCCTTCTGACGGAAAACTTCTTTTTTTTCTCCTTTGGTCCCGTCCCCTCATAGCCTTGGATGTTAACACCTGACAAGGTCCACAATCCTGTTTCCTTTCTGTCCTTCCAGACAGTGAACAAGGGAGAGGCATGGTTTCTTCTTTCACTGAAGATTTTGACCCAGATGCTGGGCTGTGTGGGTCTATAAATGCTGTTTGTGATTACCCCGTTAGTCCCTGCTAAGCCTGGACTTCGGAAAGGGAGGAAAGCTCTTGGCTGGATGAGTATGGGGTACTCCGGAGTCTCTTTTATTTCCTATTACACCTGTGTTCTGTGCGCTCCCGAAGATTCATAAGAACAAGACACATGCCTCATTTAGACCTTTAGTGGTGGGTACAAATAGCATCTTTGATCTTTTGGCGATCTACCTAGACTGCCCTTAAACCTATTTTTGCAATGCATATGTACACATTTACGACATATCACACATTTTGTTGAAACTAGTTGTGCCACAGCAGCCCTGGAGGCTTCTCAAATGCAGGCTGATGCATACAAATCTTTTTGTCAAAATGTTTTTATTGATTAGGTAAAAGATTGCACAATCATCATCCATCGAACCTGAGAAGCAAGTGTGTGATGGTGGTGTTAATAAAATGGATGGTTCACTAATTCGAAAACACTTTACATACAGAAGGGTTACAGAAGAGGCTGTATATTCTCTCCTCTCTAAATTCAAACCTACCAATGACACCCTATTTGCAATCCCATTGTGTGTGGCAAAAAGACTGGCGTCGGACATCTCACCTTTCAAAACGGACTTCATAAACAAATCCTTAGCAACAGGCTTTGTACCAGCAAATCTGAAAAAGGTAGTGGTTACTCCACTACTAAAGAAACCAACATTAGATCCCATGAACCTGCAGAATTACCAGCCATTGGCAGGATTACCCTGGCCTGGAAAGATTCTTGAGAAAATAGTAACCTCACAATTACAGCAACATGTGGAAAAGGGGGAGTTACTGGATTCTTTTCAATCCGGTTTTCAACCTGGGCTTGGTACAGAGACAGTGCTGCTGACAGTTTGGGGCGATCTCCTTGAGGTGCCAGACCAGGCGGAAATATCGCTCCAGATCATGTTAGATTTATCTGCAATGTTTGATACAGTTGATTATGAAATTCTGCTGAGACGTCTTAGTGAGGTTGGTAATGTTTCTCTACAAGCCCTGGGGTGGTTTGAGTCATTCCTGACTGGCCAAGAACAAAGGGTCAGATTTGGAGCATATCTCTCAGATTACCTCATGCAGACCTGTGGAGTACCACAAGGTTCTTCACTCTCCCCTCTCATTTTTAAGTTATATGTAAAACCTCCAAGTGACGTCTTGAGGAAATATCAAGTTAAATTCCACTCGTTGGGGGACGACACTCAGTATTTTTGAGAGTTGAGAGGATGAGGAAGATGTTTGAACTGGTGGAACCCTGCTTAAAGGAAGTGCAATCATGGATGCGTGCAAACCAGTTTCTACTGAATGCAGGAAAAACTGAGGTAGCATTGTTTGGCTCTAAACACCAATTGCAACATGGCACATGTCTGCCATTGCCATGTTGTTTAGGGTCATACTTGGATTTTGCTCCCAAGATAAAAAATCTTGGCTGGATCTGGGAAGAGGATATGAGGAGTAAAGCACAGGTTAGTGCAAAAGTACAATTTGTGTTTTATACTATGCGGTTGCTAAGACAGATCCTGTCGTTCATAGGAGATAAAGAGTCATGAGAACTCTTACCAATTCACGACTGGACTATGGTAAGTCCTTGTTGGCAGGAATCCCAACCACCCAAATCCGTAGACTACAAATAGCACAAAATGCGGCAATGAGACTTGTTTTTGGGGTGGTCAAATCATCCCCTATCCTTAAGATGCAGCGGTCACTGCACTGGCTTGCCGTGAAGGAATGTATAGAGTTCAAAAATCTCTGTACTATCCTTAAATGTGTGAAACAGCTGGCACCTAGCTACCTGATGGAAAAAATTAAGATTTTTTTTTATTTTTTATTTATCAGTTGTTTTGGTCGCGAAAAATTCGAGACCTTTCAACTTAACAATATGTACAAAAATATATACAAATATTAACAGTATGACAGTAAAAACATTTTAAAAGAACCCACATTAAACGTATAAAATTACAAACAAAATCCAAATCATCAAAATATTAAAACATCAGTTATACCGACATAAGTAACCATCAACCATAAACTCTCTCCCCACGGAAGAAAAATAAATAAGAAAAAAAACAAAATCAATCAATCAGGATTTTCCATACGTCCGCCTGGAAATATGAGCCGGGCTCTATAGTATCATTTTGACGTGACATACTTTGCTAGTTTCAGTTGATGCAGGTCATTTACAACAGCATATCGCACTGCCTTTCTGTTGGTGTAATATAACAGATCCCATAATTTTTCTGGTATCAAGACCTGGTAGTCCGTGAATAAAGGCTTAAAATGAACACATCGGGCCAATAGCAATTCATCACATTCAGAACATAAGTGCTTAAGAGTTTCCGCATGCTGTTCGCAAAATCGACAATGCAGAACAATACGTTCATTTGTTCGACTCCTTAGTTTAGTACATCATTTGGCATCCATAGATTTAGCCTAAATCTCATAAAGCCATTTCGATGGCTAGGGCTGAGTGACCAGACCATATACTCTGCCACAGTGTTGTAACGTTTCAGTTCAAACGGGTGTTCTACAAAATTTTTATAATTGGCACATGCGAGACCAGTGTATATCCAGTCCGCTTCCCAATTTTTTGTTTTCGCTCTATTCGGGTTCTCCATTAACAAGGTTGAATCTATCTGGGCCTTTTCTAAAATAGACTACATTTTTAGACACCACACTTTCGGAAAGTTATCCATTGAATTCAGTAGATATGTGGAAATGATGTTAGTAATTCCTTTTGTCAACTGGTTCAGACATTTGCGATATAATGTACACAGTTTCCATTCATAAATTGCATAAATCGAAATTAAGCCCATTTCATATTGCAAAAGTGGTAGTGGTTGAGAATTTGGCAAATTTAAGACTTGCCTCCAGAATTGACCTTCCCTCAGGGCCCAGTAAGAGTGGGACATAATTTTCTGGGTCTCCGTACCATACAAAATAACAGGAATGACCTTTAGTTTAAAGTAAGTAATTATCGGCAGAAGGCAGAATTTGCAGTATCTGGCTTTGATAATGCAGGCTTGTGAGATAGACACTTGCAATTTATGTAGCCCTTGAAGATTGTACTGGTTGTGCGCACACAAATTGGCTATGCTCATACCCAGGTACACATAAACATTGGAGACAGTGACTTAGAAATTTTGCAAGGGCCAACGAAGCTTGGCAAGACTTTGTTTTCTTGTGCCAAATTGGATTATTTTTGTCTTCGCTATGTTAATGGTGATGCCGTTTGCTATGGTATATAGATCCAGGGAAACCAATAAATTCTGCAGCCCTTTAGGTGTGTGCGACATTAGCACCATATCGTCTGCATAAAGTAGCCATTGAATTTGGACCCCCATGATTTTGGAAGAGTCAGAAATCAAATTGGCAAAGGATTGACGAATATCTGAAATAAAAAAATTAAATAATGCAGATGCCAGTAAGCATCTTTGATTGAGGCCTCTAGCAGTTTGGATTGGGGGAGTTAGCAGACCGCCATTAGTCAATCTAACCTGGATCGTGGTGTTTTTATACAGGAGCTCTCTGGGTACAGCATCAAAAGCCATTTTAAAATCAATAAATGCAAAATACAGGGGCTGTTTCCGTTGGTAGGCTCTCTGAATAAGGCTCCAAAGAGTAATAATATTGATTCCAGTGCCTATACCCTGCAAAAACCCTGTCTGGAATGGATCTCGAAAGTTCCTGTCATTTAGCCAAGTATTAAGTTTCTTTAGGAGTAGCCTGGCAAACAATTTACCCGGACAGTCCAATAACGCTATTGGTCTGTAGGACCTGCGGTTCTCTCGATTACCCTTTTGGAAGATGGGAAGGATGATAGATTTTTTCCAAGTCTCAGAAATGAAGCCAGATTTAAATACTTGAGTATAGATGCAATATAGGATACCTGCCCACTCACTGACATGCATTTTTAACATAGCATTGTGCAGACCATCAGGACCTCTTGCTCGGGAGGAACTGAGTTTTGTAATACAGAGTTTTACATCATCGATGTCAAAGAGAAACTCACCGGCTGCAGCGTCCAAATGAAAACATAATCGCATGTCAGGGTAGGGTGAGAGATATAGTTTTTGGAAATACATCTGCCATGTCTCTGCTGATATCGAATTTAGCTGGGTAACGATTTGGGGTGTATCCGAGGTATGATTAAGCACGGCCCAGATGCCAGCTGTGGATTTCGTTAGAAGTTGCTTCAGTATGGACGCCCCATTCAGTTCGTATAACTTGGCTCTTCTTATCTTGAGCCATTTTTTGTAATTCTGCTTTAATGATCTAATATTACTAGCAGAATCTACCTTGTTTGACTTTAATAGCTGCCGAATTTCACGTCTTAGCTCAGCTTTTTGATATTTGATATTCGAATCAAAGATATGAATATGAATATGTTGTTGCTCAATCAAACCGTTACCACAGTCAACTTGTGTTTAAATATCTGCATGGCAATTGTATAATCTTTATCCACCAGCTCAGGGTTTTGAAACATTTTTCTAAGATTATGATCTAGGCTTTTTAATTTTTCTCGATTCCAGTGCAATCTATTGCTCCCGTTATTCACTACAACATCTGATATGTTTGCATTCATCCACTGTATCAAATGGGGTTGCCGAATCTGTAAAAATAGTTTTAATTTGTTGTGATCACTTAGGTCAGACTGTATAACCTCCAATTTTAGCACAGAATTGAATACCTTTGCATTAATGTAAGCATAATCTATTATAGCACTCTGAGCGCCTCTTTTCCAGGTTGCCTGGGTGGGGGAATCTCCCCCCACATTTCCTTTTAACATCAGAAAGTTGCGCTCTGCCATGATTGTAGACCAAATCAACTCATCACCTGTTAATGCCAAATCTTCATCTGGTATAAGATGAAGGTTAAGATCACCTAATATTACAAAGTACATCAATCCAATCTCTAGAGCTAGAAAATCTAGCATATTCACAAGCTGATCAAAAACATCCTCTGATTTTAACGTATTGGAACACCAATAAATATTTACAATTGCTATTTTTTGATGGCTGTTAGATAGTCTTGCTACTTGAAATGATGAAGACGGTGACTCACAAGATTTCACTTGGAGCCCATATGTTTTTTTGACTGCTATTAATAGCCCTCCTTTTGGTCTACCTAGAAAACCTTTTTCTGCAGGTGTAAACACTATAACATGTGAGTCCCAGAATGGTGGCAATAAAAGCCAAGTTTCTTGGAGGGCAATGATATCAACGTCAGTCAGATCCCTGGTGGAAGTGGAATTGAGATGACGGTGCCCTCTGGTGTTCCAAGAGACCACACTTAAAAGTTCCTGTCTCTGTGCCTAGTTATGCAGGCCTGGTTTGATCCGAACACCCTTGCTGGGATTCACTATTGTGGGTCGAAATGAAAATTCGGGACGTATGGCCCTGTAACATGGGAGGATCAGATAAAGTTTCTTGCATTAGAATGAACCCCAGATCAAACAGGACCATTGTGGCCTGCCACAATGTCTCAGCCACCAAGAATGATCGGATGTATAATCGGGCCGTGGACAAATCAGTGTGATTTATAAATTCGATCTGTTCAATATCCACTGATGATATAGCGAATAGGGCTGGGATTTCTGCACAGATGTTAAGTACACTGGACCGGTTTAAATCATATGTCTTGAATGGTGTGTTGCAGCATTTAATAATAAAGCGATAATAAATTTGCTCTTTTGTTTCCTTGTTTTGAACAGAGCAATCTCTTGTCTGATTTTGTAATCTTAATGGGGACCGTACCCACCTCTCCTGGTAACTAGAAGAGGCTGGTTGGGGCCCCTTTAATAAAGGCTTGAGTGAGGGGAACCCACTTCCTGTCATCACATTTTGGGTAGTAGACTTTGACTGCTGGACAAAGGCTTCAATAGATGCTTTAATTTTCTCCTGTATCTCTTGTCGTGATACTGGTAACGGGTTTGGGATTGACTCCGGGAGAAATGACATTGGAGTTTGGACATGATTTATCTGTGGATTAGCTTTGGAGTTCAGTGCCAGATATGCCTCTACTGAGGCCCTAATCTCGTCCTGTAATATATTTGTAGGACAGTCAGCTTTCTGAGGCGCATCCATATTCGCCACACTCTGCACTGTTTAATCCTTCGTATGGATGTTTTGCAGAGTATTAGATACTGAGAGTTGGGCTGTGGTCTGACATCCTGGAGTCATTAGTTGTTGGGTACCACCTAGCTCTTCTCTTGTCGTCTGTGACGACTGACTTGGCAGGAACCTTAAGTACGATTCAATAGATCTTTGAATTTGTGTCTGGATCGCAGCCAGGCTGGGCAAGCCCTGAGCAATAGATGCTTGTTCAGGGGGCTCCATTATGGCTGGCGCAGTTACCACAGAGGACATTGGTGGAGTTGCCTCCGACAATTCTGTCTGGGATACTCGCTGTTTTTCAGCGCATTCCATCATCAGTGCCAAATCATCCAATGGTTTGTACTGCAGCGCCAGAACAACCCTTGAAGCTATATCCGGAACATTGGTACAGGACTCAGAGGCAGTCACCTGCGACTGATCTGAGGGCAAGTCCATTAAATTCTTCCGTTTCGACCCCATGGCTGGTTTGGAGCTAAGTACCTGGGATTTGGCCAGTAGCACTTTTCGCCTTTTACTTGGTCAAGAACTAATAGATTTGGCAGCTGTCGTGCCAAATACGTCAAAGATGTTTGTTGGTGCTGGGGCTTGAGGAGGCCGATCATTCATAGACTTTGCTGCAGCCACAGGAGAAGCTGTGGCAATGGAACAGGATGGGGCCACTACAGAGACGGAGGCTAGGGCCTCTGGTAATTCAGGAGAATTAGTAATTGCATTGATCACGCCCGTGATGTTGGAACATTGGTCTCCCGCCAATAGGCTGGGTTTATTAAGTCCAATGTTGGATTGTATAGACAAGGTGGTGGTACAGCCGGTCTCGGATGTTTGTGTATATACAGATTGAGCGAGTTGGGCTTGCGGGGGTGAATTACTAGGCATCTCGGGGGCTTGCATGGGTGAATTAGGTTGAAACATAATCTTTGAATGTAATAGGAGCAGTTGTTCAATACAAGCAGTCTGTTTAGAGACTTTCAAGTCCAGGCCCTCATATAATTTTGCAACGGCCAGTAAGGCTGTGTTCATGGCAGTAAGCGTGTTGTTCAGGGCCGGGGCTTCCGGAAAGGAACACCTCTCTTTGTAAACCGGGTTCAAAAAGAAGTCGGAGACTCGGGCGCCCTGATCAAAATGTGGTTGCCTCGGTGTGGGCGCTATGAATTAAACTGATTCATCAATGGATTCAATGGGGTGGGTTGCATTAATTATAGGTGATACAATTGGGACCACTGCAAGCATTTCACTCTGAGTTAGCACAGGTGATGAGGCTTCAAGATTAGGGCTGGATCTACTTTTATTACCTGGTTCTAGTTGGATTAAGTCACCAGTGTTCGAGCAAATGTATAACACTTCAGTAGATGCTTCATCGGTTTTATTTGTGAGGTTCATGAGTTCTATGTCCTCCTCTTCAATTTCCCCTATCACTGTCAGGTGGTCATATGCTTGCCTCAGTTTTTGTTGGGCCAAAACAGAACATAATACAGGTTAAGGCATCTTGTCCCCTGCTAAAATCAAGGACAATGGCCGCATGTCTTCAGAAAGGCATGCTGCCATTATTGTAGTGTCAGTAGGGGCACCATGCAGACTGCTTTCGTCATGAGTGAGATCAGAGAATATTGGCGCAGGGGAATCAGTATACCTAATAATAGGCGGCTGGCCTACTGTACCTGCCATCAAAGGGCCGGTTTTGTTCGTAGGAGACGCCTGGTCGACATTTCCCTCGCCCTCAGGCACCGATCTCTCACCCGAACACAGTCTGATATCATCAGATACAGAAACTGAGCGCTTAGAGCTAGTACGACCCACACTTGGTAGTAGGGATGTTAATCGACTTTGAAGGAGGGCTTTTCTAGCTACATTATCACGACCCGGGCCAACCACTTTTGCTTGCGGCTCCGAAATGGGTGGCATACCGGTGGTTAGGGTGTAGGGTATCATTTACCAAGTGGCCTAGGCAATACCGTTTTAAAGCAAAATAAATAGATAAATAAAAGAAAAAAAATCCACTAAACAAAATCAATAAATACACAAAATACCACAAAGGTCAATGAAATCAAAAATAAAATAACTGATCTAGAATAGTTAGGTTAATTGGCCACCTTACCCCACAAAAAGTAAATTATAAGTGGCACACCCTGCTCACCCTCTCAGCCAAACAGCTCAACAGCACAGTTGTAGCACACTTTGAATGCGCGCGCTGAATGCGCAGCTACAGATATATATATCCACTTCCTGTTTCTTTTTTGGGGGCGTGGTTTTGGCTCTTAAAGAATTTAAGGGGAAAGAGAAGAAGGCCAAAATTTAAAAAAGGGGCGTGTTGAATCTACAAGCCAAAGAACGGGGGGGCGGAGTGGAACAAGACCAAACACAAGCAGCCCAGCCCACTACCTGAGACCCAGTCCAGCCACACGAAAACACAAAGATACCCAGTAAGCATAATGGAAGCTAATTACTGTTGGAGTTGTAGTCCACAAAGAAATCCAAAGCGGCGTTTCGCTTTGTAGTTGCAGCAGCACTTCCTCTTGCGCATACATGAACCCAAAGTAGAACATGGAATGGAAAGCAAAGTTTTTAGACAGCGTTTACAGCACAGACGTCCCAGCAGCTCAACAGCACACTTGTAGCAAACTTTGAATTAAGATTTATATTCCCGGTTGTCAGTTACATGCATGCGACAAGCTGTTGTTGCAAGTTCCGCGATCGAGATATCTATCTAAAGGGAATCAAAGGTTTGGAGTTTATTGCCCAAAGCTTTGGAATAGTCTTCCAATTGAAATCCAAGAACAAAAAACTCTCACCCCATTTCGGAAAGTCTTGAAGTCCTTTCTCTTTTGCTAATGGAAGAACTGCTGAATATGTTGCTTTCTGATTGCGATGCTTTTGAGTTGATCCTATACTTTTAGGCAGTAGACTTGGTCACCATTTCTTACACCTGCGCCCAGATATGGGTTGTTTCGTTTGGTGCGCGCTATAAATAACTTCAAATTCCAAATTAAGAGATACTACTCACTTTATAAATTGGTTAAAAGGTTTGAGCATCCCATCAGGTGATTTTGTCCTCTTTGCAATGGATGTACAAAGTCTCTATATCTCTATACCCCACAAAGAGAGACTTTAAACCGGAGAGAGGATATTACTGAAAGTGGACATCTTTCCTGGAAACAAAGAATTTGGAATTGAACTTATACGTACTATGCTATTCCTCAACTTATTTTCGCTATGAGGTAACATACTACTTAGAAGATTCCAGAACATCAATGGGGTCAGCAATGGTCCCATTCTATGCAAACATTTGCATGCATTTCTTTCGCGATGAAACATGTACTGAACAACCTCTTATGGCCCAATAAAATCATCATCTGGAAGCGTTATATAGATGATATCTTCAGCATAGGGAATGGAACAAGTTTGGAACTCAAATCATTCCTTCATATTTTGAACACAGTACACTCAAGAATCAAATTAACTTTAGAGTTGGATACCCCAAAGTTACATTTTTTAGAGGTTGAGGTACATTTCTCACAAGGCAATTTTAATACTACCACTGTTCGCAAAGATACTGATATGAATACTACATTACACTCCAATCTTTTTAACCCAAGGCTGATGCTGATGAATTTTCCATTTAGCCAGTTCCTAAGATTAAGACGTACCATTACTGATCCTGGAAATAGTTAGAGGTTATCCATGAGATATTTTAGCAGAAGCTCGATGTAAAGCCCTCACCACAGACAGAACAAATCTTTTGAAAATTGTACCAAAAATGACATCTACGCTGTTGGTACATGTTGCAGCCTACCCTAATCAGAGTTATCAGATCTCAAGAGTCCTTAGAGAAGAAATTGAAAAATGCTACACTTTGACCCACAACTTCATCACCTATTCCCTAAACCACCAATGATTGCATTCAAAAGATGGTGCAATTGTCATGACATACTATTCAAGTCTGAGAAACGTTCAAGACCCATACAGAGAAATGTTCGGAAAATTAAGACAGGAACATTCTGCTGTTTGAACTGCAGTAATTGCAACAATGTCATACAGGGCAGCTCAATACAACAGCCCTATTTTGGTCATGAAATCAGATTAAAATACTATGCGACCGGCAACAATTCGAACACCATCTACGCCATCAAATGTACACCCAGCTTACTCTATGTGGGACAAATGAAAAGGAAGGTGAGAGAGAAATGGGTGCAACATAAATCTAATATTAGGACATGTTACATGAAATCTCCTATAGGTCGCCATGTCATTGAAACGGCACATTACATTTCACAGATTAGGTTTATGGTTCTAGAAGTAGTTCATAGCCCACAGAGAGGAGGTCAATCTAGTTTAAAAATGTTCTTCTGTAATGTTCAAGCATATTTATACCGCCCACGGTCACTGCCGGAGTGGTCCCCTGACATTCTAGAGGATCTGAAAAGCAAGATGGTAGGGCTGAGCGGGAGAAAGAGCAAGAGAATTGTGATGTACTGTTGGCAGCTTCAGTTCGGTTTACACCGTCGCTGAGCTTAGGTGTGTTTTTGCAGTTTGTAGCCTTCATGTGCTGTGGTGCGAGGCTATGTGTGTTTCGTTTTTTTGTTGTGGTGTAGTGAAGTGCGTGTGGTTTGTTGTGCTTTAGAGGTATGGTTGTGTTTAGTTCAGAGTTTGAGAGATGTACGCAGAGAGGTGAGTTTATTTTACTAGTAGGGATGGTTAGTGGCATCGTTATCTCGATGGGACACATGATGATATCCACAATTCCATCTAGAAGTGGCACATGCTAATCTTCACAATTGTATCTAGATGTGACTCAAGGCTAAGCTTCACAATTATGTCTAGATGTGACACAAGCTAATATGTACAAATCTGTCTATATCTGACACAGGCTAATCTTCAAAGTTCTGTCTAGATATGATGCAAGCTAATATTTACAATTCTGTCTATATGCGACACAGGCTAATCTTCACAGTTCTGTCTAGATGTGATGCAAGCTAACATTCAAAGTTCTGTCTAGATGAGACGCAAGCTAATATTCACAATTCTGTCTGGATGTGATGCAAGCTAATGTTTACAATTCTGTCTGCATGTGACGCAAGCTAATATACACAATTCATTCTAGATGTAACACAAACTAATATTCACAATTCTGTCTGGATGTGAAGCAAGCTAATCTTCACAGTTCGGTCTAAATGTGACAGTCCTATTTTCACAGTTCTGTCTGGATGTGACACAAGTGTAATATTTACAATTCTACACCATCCATAACTGCCCAAAATATAACCTGTTGCTGGCTAACTCAATTGGCTTGATGTAACATATGGTAACGTTACACATTGAGGCTAGAATCAGAAAGGCTAACTTATACAAGTGGGTTGATAGGCAACAAGTAGGCTGAGTGTCTGGGGAGTTGGATTTTGGGACAGGAGAAGGGTGGGGTAGTTAATGGAGTACAGTAATGGCTGACCAACACAATCAGGCAAAATGCCAGATAAGATTACTATACAAACAGAGGGCTGACTATCCCAATGAGAGCTTTTTTGGATAGATCTGTATACTCGTATGCCAGAAGGGATGATGAGGAGTATAATCCAAACTGCTGCATATAGAGGAATTACTACATACATTTATGCTAGTTCATACGTTTCTTTACAATGTTATTTACGGTTCGAGACTGACTTATTATTTTGTGTACCACTATGTTTTGCAACATCTATTTTACTATATATGTATGGTCAAATGCCCATACATATAATACAGTTTCTTTTTGTAACCAACACTTAAGCTTTCTTGAGCTGACTAACCTGTATTTCTATGCAACATGGCCACAACATTATACTTTAATACCGTTAGAAGCTATGCCATCGTTGTAGAATCTATATGTTGAAGTAATTACCGACTTTGCATATTTTCAGCCATCTTGGCTACAAAAGGCTCCCATACACGTGTTGTCTTGTTTGTCTGTTGATTCATTTGGGAAGTTGCTGGACCTGGTTAAGTTATTCTCTTACTAAAGGCCCTTATTTGCACTTTGGGGGTTCACCCTATTTTCCATTAAGATTATATATACTCATTTCTGTACTACTAGTTTTTGGATGTTTTGGAGCATTCTTCTGGGCATTTCTCCAATACTGAAGGTATGTCTTTGTTTCTCACAGCTCCAATTCACCTTCCTTGTACATAGTAGATACTTGTCACACACATTTTAAACATCTTTTTATCCATAGCTCCAGCTTTGCTTTCCCAGAGATTGAAAGTTTGCTGTACTTTATTGATTGTAATTCTCAGGAACATTGGTTCTTTAAAAAAATGTATTGAATTGAGTAACTTCTATAATTATCATGAATGGATTTGGGCTTTTCTGACAATCATCATATGTAACTGTTATTTCAATATTGATCTGTACTTTGTCCTCATTAATCTTTTATTTATATTATTGACAGAACATTTTTCTGATCCTGATTAAGGGGATGTTTTTCAGAAACATGTTGAGCACCTATTTGAATTAACCTGAACATTTAATTGAATTATTCTGGAGTTTGGCTGATCATCTTTGAAAAATATTACTCTCAACCTTTGAATGTAGAATTCTTTATTAATTGTTCAACTATTACATTGAATTACACTACATGTTGACTGATTGTTCCACTCCTTCGGTGTGCAGGGGACAGAAGTATCCCTAATCTGGGATTTCTTAAATTGCTATGAGAATACAGGGTGCACAGGCTTGAGGGTGGATGCAGAAAGCCGAACGGCTGTCTCTTGCTTCCAGACATTTTGAATCAAGTAGCATGGATCGGCTGTCAATCTGACAGGAAAGACCGATTTTGTTTTTTCCGCCCACCTGTGAACATGTACAAAAATCTATTTTTCATGTGATGCTACCTAAATGTAAAGGTTTGGAAGGCAAGGTTTGAAAACTTTCCTCTTTTCAGCCTTCACTCCCCTATTTGTGTACCTGCAGCATTTTCTAGCAAGTCACAGCTTGATCTGGATAACACAAGGAAGCTGATGGAGCTTCTCTTCAATGCCTGTGGAAGGAGATTATTTGCAACTGAGAGAGTCACATTGTGACTATGCTCTCAGGTCTGCCTGTCTTTGTGAATGAGAAGAGAACCCTTTTCGCATGTTACAATGGTAAACTTACAAACACTAGCTGCTGATGGTAATTGGTGAGGTGATCTGCCTAGATGCTGCTCTGCAGTTTGAATCACATTGAGGTGTGGGTTGTCCAAGCCTGTTTTGTGTTAACATGTCCTGCAATCTATCTGACCTTCAACAGATTGTGTTGGTTTCAACCTTGAAATATTTTTGGAGGAATAATTGCCTGCAATGGAAACATTAATGCGGAAAAAGGTATTGCTTCTGGGAAAAAACATTTGTATAATTACATTTGAGTAGGAGTGATATGTCCATATACGTCACTCTTCAGTTGCTGTTTTGGTAGAATAGTTAAAGAACTGTATTAGGAACCTCTCAGTTGGGACTTCAATGCCCGTCTGAATATCAGAGGTGGGCATCCTACTTCTTTGTAAAGAAAAACACACAATAATTCTTACCTGGCTATCATATGGGAATCACAGGGATGACATTGCTTAAAGGTTGCAGTCACTGTGAAGTGGGGGAGACCCTAGACATCAGCTACTATCTGGCAGAATCACCATTGTAAGACAGAAGGTATGCAAATAACTGGTCTCTGAGCCTTTCTACTGGTGGCAGAGCACCAGGGAGGATGGCAGGAAGGTCCCCTCTTGTTGGCTCCTGTATCTTGCTCCTCGGTCATCACATTCTTGCAGATTGGTTCAGGGCAATATGACCAGGAGCATGGGTCCTCAAAACCCCAAAGGTCTTGGTGCTTGTTGTCTGAACATGCTTAAAAAAAGGGTCAGGGCAAGGATTTTGTTTTGGGAGATGTTCTGTTCTGAGTGGTTTAAGCATGCTGAAGGAGATGTGCAAAGACTCATGGATGTGCACGATTCCCACTGCTGGATTCCCACCCTCATGTTTTTTTGGCTGTCACAAAGTTTGCCGCCTCCTGGATTTATCTCGGGTGCTGGCTCTGCCTTGTTTCTTTGTTGGCTGGGTAGGCCCTAACAGGTGGGATCTCCTGGCATTATTGTGAGTTACAGTGAAGTATCTGGCATCATATTGAGTGCTTTCTGATTTGTGCTATTGGTCCTTCTCCAGTTTCTGACTGCAGTCTTGGGAGGGGATGATCTCCTCACCCTCTTTGGTTTGGTGGTGACTGGTTTCAGTTAAATGAGTTGCCTCCTATCTGCATTAGATCAGTATTTTGCCTTCAGCTCTTTTAGCAGGTAGGTTGTTCCTGCCTGGCATGGTACTGGATGTGGTCCCTATTTTAGGACAGATCCCTGGCCTTGGTCCTTAGACTGGATGAGGCAGGAGAATGCTCTGAGTTCCTCTGAACCACATTCCCCTCAATGATGAAAAAGGGTAACTTTGGACACTCATTCGGAAGATATTTTCTACTTCAAAAAGGTGTCTGGCTGTTCCCTGCAATGCAATAGTATGTCATATTTAGAACATTGGGAAATAGTTGAGTTGGTTCTCCCTTTCAGTCTTCTGACTGTTCTGCTATTTGTGGTCATGAGGCTTTGCCCATGCTGGAGAAGGAGGGATTGCATTGCCCTGCCTGGTGGTTTGACCAGCGCTGCATGGCAGATTTGGTGTGTCGGTTCCAAATTATCTTATGGTTCAATTTGTCTCTGAACCTCTTACTCTTTTAGTAGTAAAGTAACAATTAGACTGTGCTGGGGCATCATACTAGAGCTTGTAGATGCAGGCTTATATCCAGGAACTTTGGCACCTGTTTTTCCTGCTTTTGGTATCTGCTTCAACAGCCCACCTGAGAGGTGGCTCTGAGGTCTGCAGACTGGATGGAAGGATTGCTTTTGGAGCTTTTTGTGGCACAAGCCTCTGAGTGGAAGATCTTGGGTGCAGCCCCCACAGTCATATGGCTACTCTGCCCATGATCAGTGTTCCCTGGGCGGTGGTCAGAGTCTTAGGAGATGCTGCATTATTTACATTTGTGTGTGTTTGGTGCTTGCCCTGATTCTCATTCATCACCCCGGGATCTAGCCTGGCTTTGTTAAAGTGATTTGTTTTCCCCTTTTTACAACAATTGGGTGGTTTCCATGCTTGGTCTTCTGTTCGGCAGTACTTGGTGGGGTGTTCTTGGATAGGATCTTTGCTGGTTGGCTCTTTCTTCTCTGCTAGCTCTGTGAATAGAGTTGCAGTTGTTATCCTTGTCTGTTGTGGAGAATGCTAGGCCCCTACCTTGCTTGATTCATCCTATGGGCTCCTCATGTTGGGAGTTGACCTAGAGTTGCTTTAGTTCCTGGCTGTTGGTTGGGCGTGCTGATATTTTATTGCCATCCTGAGGGTTGGATGGTTCGAGGATGGGCCCAGGGCCTGCCTGAAGTAAGCCAGTTTACTGGTGTGGTATTGTGCCTGTCTTTAGCACCTGGCATTTTAACCCTGCCATGTTGATCTATGTTTTGGGGTTTCCATCACACCACACAATTTTTCCTTTCTTAGAAGGGTTTTCTGATGACTCTTTCGTGCAGAGCAGCAGCCATTTCTTTTTGGTTGAATTGAGTGCCGGTCTGAACTTTGGTTCTTTGGAATACTTCATAGCATAGAGTATGTACAGTGATGAGGGAGAGAAGACCTGGAGGTAGTGCTCTGATTATTTACCAGTATTCTTCATTTGACCTAGTCCTACTCTTCCTCGTCACAGTAGTGATGCCTGCCTCTCCCACCCTAGTGGCAGGATCCTCCCAGTTCTTTTGGGTAAAGGCAGGAGGATTATGGGACTGGTCAGGTGTTATATACCCCTGGGCTATGAGTGGGAGGGGCCAAAGAAAAAAAGGAAACATGTTGGTAAAGGGTTCTGTTAGAATGTGGATGTCCTTTATAGAGTAAGTACTGTGAGGAGGGAGAGTATGTGTAGGCATCATGAATATTACCGCTAGGTAATCACAGCATTATTAATGAAGTCTAAAGTTCACATAAATGACAGAGTATGGTAATATGTGTGCATCTGCAGCCCTCCACATAGAATGTTTAATCTTTTGCATTAGGGTTGTAAAAAGGCACAGTAATCTGGGTGCCCTCAGGCTTCTGTGCCTTTTAACAGCACAAACAGAGTAATAATGCCTGTTGACTTGTAGGCACATTGCAGTCAGAAAGACAATGAATCCATGCTGCTCATTTAGCAATGGGTACAAAATGACACAGAAGTTAACAAAAATTATGCAAACAAAATGTCCTGTCCTCCAGTTTTTTACCATCCATTCCATTTGCCTGCTGTGTACACCTGTACAAAACTGGTGGAGTTCAAAGGAATTCAAGCCCCTCTGCCCGCATCAAAATTAGATGCAGTGCAAATGATCACATTCTTTGCTCATGTGCCTCATTCCATCAAAGGAATGCAATCAGAAAAGACTAGAACATCATAATCAGAATGAGTACTTTTCTCTGTTAATGACTTCCCCTGCCATTTACCGCCGCATAAAAAATGAAGCTGACAGCAGTCAAATATAAGCAAACAAACCTGATCAGCCTCTGCAACAGCTGGCAACCGAAAACAAATGTGTGGCTGCTCACGGTCCCAGCTGGGCAGTGTCATCCTCTGAGAGCGAGGGATGTGATGCAGTTGATGGCCTCCAGGTTGTCGGGGGAAGATGGGCGATGCCAGGCATTTCGGGCCACGCTGCCCATCGCATCTCAGACTCCTGGGTCCCATCTCCTTGCAAGAGCTACGACGTGGCGGGCGCAGAATGCATAGCTGGTGTGCCAGGAGAGGTATTCTCCCAGTTTCTGCCACTGCAGTATTGGTGCTACATTTCTGGCCACCCTCCTGGATTAGGGAAAAGCCTTCAGAACAGTAGGTTTTTACAGGTCAGCCATATCAGATGGACACGCGGCAGTGGATGGCTCTCTGGTGGGATAACACTCAGCGGTAGTGAGACGCATGAAAGGAGCATGGATCTGCGCGCCACTGGTGCCGAAATACATGTGTCTTGGGATGCGACTGTGCTGCTGAAGTTCCTAGGCGACTAGCTGGCAAATAGGTATCTCTTGATAGCTCAATTGTCAGGTTTGGGCTACATTGACCCACAGAACAGAATTTCTCCAAAACCAAGCTGCGCTTCAACAGAAACAGCAAAATGGTTGTGCTGGTTCCATTGAGCACCATGGCCTCAAAACGGCATTGTGCAGCAACAAAAAGATGCCTGCACCATCTTGCCAAGCACATATTGGGCAGGATGGAACAAGGGAACACACTAAGGGAGCTTGCCAGTGTGTTCTTATATATACATAAGAAACAAAGTGAAAAAACAGCACTGCCTGCTGCAAGCCCAACATCCCCATTAAAAAGGATACTTTTTCACCTTTAAAATAATGCTGCAGAGGCTATTTCCATCTGTCCTTTCTTAAACCACTGTGGGTAATAAGGCCCTCCCATGCCCAGTATATCTCACTGTGCTTCAGCAAAACCAAGCATGATTCCTGAATGACAGACCCTGTCAAAGCAACTCTGAGAAAAATCAACAAGGAACTCCACTTTTACCCGCACGGGAAAACACATTCATTTTCTTCACAATGCATCAAAGCTCAGTAGTTCTAAAGAAACTCCAGCTATCTGAGCCATGTCTATTTCAAGGCATCTATGCTTCAAAACAAAGCTCCTGCATACAAGAAATAACTATAGCTGCCAGACAGTGTGGGAATCAAGAGAGAGATGCAAAACCGAATAAAAAAAAAAGAAAGGCCATCTTTTCACTACACATGTAAAATGGGCTTTGCAAACTCAAGGAGAGAAAGGCTTGTTTGAAAAGTAAACTGTTGAATGAAAGCCTGCCATTATCTAGCAATGTGAAGGGGTTTGTTGCTGGGGAAAATACACACATGGGTTATTTTATTTAACTGGCTTTTTTAATTCAGGCCCTAATGTAAGACAGTAAAACTGTTAAACCATATTGGCTGGATTTTGCAAGTTTCGAAAGGAAAATAGGTTTCTGCTTGGGGGGGGATGCTAGCAACAGAAGGGCCTCTCTAAGCAGATACTAACACCCCAGTGATAATGATTAGGTTGCATAGAATCTAGCCTTGGCTTAAACCACTGACAATAAAACTCCCAGGACAAGGAAGTTATAAGTGGGGAAGGGGCAATAAACCTTCAATCAAGCTGTAACCCCCACCTTGCTGTGGAGGAAATGACAGTTGGTGGCAGCTGATGAGAAAAAATAATGGTCCAGTGACAGACAAAGGATTGTGATTTGCTTCCAGAGACCATTTCATAAATAAACTTTAAAAACTTTTATCTCTGCAGCAAGACCTTGTAAAAATGTGAAAATGTTAGTTTAAATGTTTTTATGGGCTTTCATTGAAGACATGGTGGAATTCATTGACACCTTGGGAATAGAAATGGCAAAGTATTGCGGATTACAAAAAAAGAATCCATGTTGCCAATGCAAATGTTTATACTTTCATCCTTTATGATCATCCACACATGTTTATAAAGTTATGGAATTTTAGGCCGAATCTTTCATACTCAAAATTACTAAAGTATTAAACAGGCCAAACAATGTCTCACAGATTTCAGGCTTGGACTTCTATGCTCTACATAAAATATTTAACCTGATTATGTCATTTATTAAGGTGCTGCAAATGTACAAATGTGTAAATTCTTATATGACTGATTTTTGGCAAAAAGGTCTGTGGGAAGTTTTTTTACATCATAAAATGCAAACTCCTAAACTCAGTCACATCTTAGGGGAGGCAGCCAACATTGATTGACCAACCTAGTAGTTTAGAGGCGTGCTTAAGTAAACCTGCCCAGCCATATACTTTGGTGATGTCACTAGGCATTATAAATAAGAGTCCATGACAAGACTCTAGACATACACTCTTCCTGAAGTTACTGTGTTGCGTTCCTGTTCCATTCATCATCCAGATTCCAGACCCCACTACAAGGCCAAAGCATTGTTGACCCAACTCCAAGGCCCACTGCAGAACCCAAACAGTGCTGATCCCATTCCCTGCAAGGCCTTAATTCTGAAAACCCACTAATCTCCCATTAAAAAGGGGAAAGCTGTGGTACCTTTGCCATCCTGAACCAGCCTGGCTGATGCTCACTAACTGCATGCCCGCTGGCATCCTGCCATCCAGCTGACCTTTAGTATCCAGTGACCAGAATTGCCATTCCAGAAGTGCCATCCGGTGACCAGAATTCCCCTGCTGTTTGCCAGGTGTGCTGCCGTGTAGTGACCAGAACCGTTGGCGGTCCAAAAATCCCAAAACTAAAAGTAGACTGTGAGTATAAATCACCACCAAATAGAAACCCATAGTATGCCTTGTCTTGCCTTGGTCCTTATCCCACTCTCTAAGTCATCATATCCTTATCCTGATAACTTGTTAAAACTGTCAGAATTTTCTGTGCAACCCTGCCCTTGATTTGTAGCGCTAGCACCATCTCTTTTGTCAATTTTGTCTTGTGTAATCCAATGCCATTAGTCATATTTCGAGTGATTGGACTGGTTTCCGCCAATGTTGGGCGCTGGAGGGATAGGGTTGAACTCACAAATCAACCTTGAATCTTACTGTGTCCATCTTTGGTGGCCTAGCCTGCATACTCCAGTGAAGAGTAAAACTGTTCATGTCACAACTGATTTCCTTTCCTATTTCACGGCTTCACTTTACTCAAAGTGTACCTTTTTATATCTTGTATAACTCCACCAATTTACCAGCTAGAGACTTACTTTCACTTCTATACTATCCCTGCGATATAACTCTATCCCCAACCGCACTCCAAATCAGTGTATTTCACCCGTTTTTAGTAAAAACCGTTTTAGTAATTTAAGGCGGGAATTGAAAAATGCAACTTTTACACGTGTCATTTTAGCTGCAATCTGTTTTAAACTTTCTACTCATTTTCGAACTGTATGCTTTTGGTAATCCATTCTTTGTGATTGTAAGTGTCTTTGCATTGTTGCTTTAGTGAGGAATTATATTTGCTTCAAGGTTTTTAACACACATTCATTATTTATTTGTCAATTTCTGAGTATCATTTCATAACATTGCAAGGGGTTTAAAATCCGTTTTTCTCTCTTGTATGGGGAGGGAAGGTCAGATTTGGATTCCATTTCCTGGTTCTTATTTCTGATTACCTGCTGCTTCTGTTCATCCACTCAGAATAGATGGGTGTATTTGTGGGTTGAGGGAACATTGCAGGGGGAAGTCCTAACTTGGTTGCTATCTTTCCTAAATCAAAAAGTGCTCCTATTCCTCTGTGCTGTACATCTGTTCCACTAGAAGGTTAAACCCAGTGCGTTGCTGACTTTCTCATTGCAATTATCACCGCATTGGTGATTGCTGCCCCATATTACAAAGTGTGTGATTTCTTTTTAATTTTAAAATAAATAAATATATTTTGCATTTTACCAACCAGTCTGGTTCATGGTCCATTGTGATCTGGGGTATTTGAAAAGGGGGTGTGATATGAGTGGTGTACCATCCCAAAATTGAATCTGCATCAAATAAGGAGAAAAACATCTCAATTGTGCATTACATACTAGGCCGAGACCAAGGTGTGTGTCGCTTGATTGAAATCCTTAACACAGGGAAGTTGGTTATGCTCCTTTATATAGTGTTGTGTAGAAGAGTCAATGATATCAGAGTGCTGGAAGTGGAACGGAAGGTCTATGGTCCGGATGCGGTGACTTTCACGTTAACTAGAAGGACTAAGATTAATTCCACTTCGGGCATCTGAGGCTATGTGTTCCAACCTGCATCAAGGAATATGAGAGCAGGACTGCAGAGCATCACCTGGCAGGGATTTCTCAGTTACTTATCACTCAGAGGTGGCCGCGTAAGGCAGTAGTGACGGCCATCATAGCTAGGTGGGTTTGAGAGAATATGCAGCAAGCAGGGATCAACTTAGACCAGTTTGGTGCTCACTCAGGGAGGGGTCATGGTTTCCAGGGCATTTTGCCGCGGGCAGCAGACTGTCTGAGTGAAAGCGTGTTTAAGTCTTTTTATTTTAAACCAATTCCATCACTTGCAAAGGCGATAGTACAGAGCTTTAAACAAGCAAAATGCTCGCCTCCTGTCTGGACATAGAATGAAGATTACCCCTGCTAAAGACACAGAGGCGAGCAATACTTTCCCACCTAGCACATGCACTGTATATTGCCATTGATTTAACCCACATTTTTCCCAGTGGTGTGAAATAGGGCAGTTCTCCCTCCCTAATGGTGTCTTTTCTGAATTCCAGGAGACAACCAGAAGAATGGTTGAGTGGCCCGCTTTGCAGAGGAGGCTTAAGAAGTTTTTCTTCGTGGCAGTAGAGCTGAAGGGCGGAAGGGACAGTGATTCATCCTGGTGGAATACGCTTTGGACATGTTGGTTTGAGTGTGCTCTGTTTTGTTGTACAGTTTTGGAGTGACAGTTCAGAGCACCCAAAGAAGAAGTGGAACTAGAGACAGGGTGTAATTAGGAGGCTACAGGCAGGAAGCTCTATGGACTACAGAAATGGACTAAAAAAAGAGGGAAATGTAGTTTTAAAAGAAAAAAGGAAGAAGAAAATTGAAAGTTTTGTTTATTTTTCTGTTTGAAGTATTGAAACTGTTGAAGAGTAGATTAAAGAAGTTGAAGCATACTGCTTGCCTCTTTGTCTTTAATAGAATCAAGACTCCCTGCACTACTAGCAGGGTTAATCTGTATTGCTGTTTGGCATGGCTACTGTAGTAAAATATGACAGTAGCGATACATTTAATTTATTTAATTTTCTTCCACTGTTACTCACTTAGTATAGTTGCTGATGGCTTCTTTTTTCTTCCCATCAACTTTCCCCTTGCAACCTTGAGGTGTTTGCTTTATTGTACAGATGGGGATACCATAGTTTTCACAGGGGTCTTTAAGGTATCCAACATCCAATTGAATGTATTGACATCAGCCATGAGGTGCATGGAACCTCAGAACTGGGGCTGTGTACTACTGCATGCCAGGAGGTGAAGCTTTGGACAGGTAAAGCATTGTTATGGCATGGCAACTATCACATCATGGCACGTGGTTGATTCACCTGCATGTGAGTGGTGAAGAGTTTTGTCTAGCATCAGCATTACAGCACACCCTTAATACCTACATATGCTCCTTGCATAAAGTCCACCATCAACATAGTTCAGGGGTATCCCTGTGTTCTGAATTGTCTTTGTCCCAGCAGGAGTACAAGGATGAGTAGTGGCTAAAGAGCATACTCAGCCTTCACACTTATACAAAACAGGTCTTAACATGCACCATTCAGTTTTATTTGTAATTATGTCCTTCGGTTTACACGTGTTTCAGCCTAGGGGCCTTTTTCAAAACCGTACATGAACTAGACAACATGATAATTAGAAAACAATGTCATGTGTGTATGCAAGATAGATAATAAGGGGTTGGATCAGGGGAAGATGGTACGGTTTGGAAAAAATATTTTTTTTGAAAAGAAAAAGAAAAAGAGAAAAAGAAGAAAAAGAAAACGGGAGACAAAAAAGTGAAAGGCATTTTCGTAAATATCTAGACCAATCAGTTTGAATTGAACACGTATCACAAATACAGTCTAACAAAAGGCCCATCTCTAACTGAGTGGCCAAATTACAAGTGTTCACCCCAATAGTGCGTGACTTTGTTCCTAGCAATTAAGCGAGATAATTACCAAAGACATTTGTATTCCGTGTTGGCCCCTTCATTATTCTGAAAAAGTTTGTAAACATCATGTACCCACTATGTTAACAACATATGGTAATTTTGCAACTTTTTAATTATTTGATATAAATACTTCAGATTATGCCACTTTTTTTGTGTGCAAGATAAATACTCTCTCCACTAATGCATACCTGTATTTCTTGCAATTGGGTAAGGTAGTGTTCACAGATAATTCAGTCCCAGCTTAGTCCCTTTTCTATTCTAAAAGAATAAACGTCATGTACCAGCTATGTGTGCTTGTACTATTCAATATGCAACCAATTCCGTAGTACTATTTGTCAACGCTTACTCATTAATGCGAATGACACCTTTGGTGAGATACCATGAAATACCCTTTAAATCACCACTGTGCTCTTGTTATATTTTACTAGTTCAATTCCCACTTCCAGCATTTATCCCATTGGATTGATTGACAGTAGTCCTCATGTCTGTAATCAGTGCTGGCTTATACGTTATGTATGGCTTATCATCAGTCTAGTGAGACCAGTTGTGCCCAATAAATCAAAAAGAGGGATCTCTTGAAAACACTGACAATCATATATTGAAATAAATCACAGCGGGAGTACTATAAAATCGTCACCTATGGTCAGTGAGATGGGCATGCGCCTGCCAAGAATGATCTGGCAAATATAAATGTCCCAGAATCCCTTCACTTACCTATATTGATGGAGCTAAATTCTCCTTGCAGCGTGATCCTATTAAAAATCGCGGCCGCCATTTTAATTTCTTATATGTGTGCTGGTGGAGGCCTGATGCACAGCCCTTTACTTCGAACATACCAAGTTTAAGGGGTTTTAGTTGTCCGTTGAGCAAAAGGAATGCTTTGGACCTAAATAGATTGACATTTATATGATTTCATGTATGGCTGTAAGCAATGTATTGATGGCAGTAGTCACAAATACTTGGAAAAGAAAGCTTGGGATTCCCAATTGGAATTACATTAAGTCAATATTATGTGCATTGTCTATATGCACTCATTTAATAAATGATCTGTTGTACTCGCAATGTACAATTCTAATGAAAGATTGTTACAAAGATAACGTGACAAGCAGCAACTCTATTATATAATTGTGTACATTTGAGACCAATTATTCAGTGGTCGATTCCATATGATTGTACGACCTCTAATGGTATCCCGCTTGCTACACAAAGTTAAACTCTAACATTGTGTCCATTACACTTTTACCTTTTACCTGTGTGCCTGTCAGTGTAAACGTGTCAGGACACAAATTCCCCCAATTATAAACTTTGTGATATGTCCTTAGAAATTTAATCGCATTCATATAGTGTTAATTGGTGGAACAATTACGCTTATGCATGATTGTTCTGAAATGACACATTACTACAAAAAAGAGCTCATTTCGTGATCAAAATTGAAACCGTTTTCTGTTGCTCTGAAATGACAAATTGTTCTGGCTTAAGTCTGCCTACAGAGCCTTTCCTTGTTGCCCCCACTTTTACTTAGTGTAACTCTTTTTAGACCAGTAAATTTAATATTAATCTCATTCTCCATTTGATGATTCCTTTGCAATGCACCCCTAGAGGTAGTCTAGGATCCTAGCTATTGATAGATGCAATGTGTTCCCTTATCCTGGTTCTGAGTATTCAAATCGTACTCCCAATGTAGATCTTTCCACACACGCAAAAAATTGCATAGACAAACATATGTTGTGTGACAATTGATGAAATCTGTCACTGGCAACGTAATGCCTCTGGAATCTGTAAAATTATTTGTTGTTTCTAAAGCATGTTTGCACATTGAACAAGTTACGCATTTGTGGAAGCCAATTATCTTTGGATTCAACCAGGTTCGGTCATTGGACTTGGCAAAAAGGATGGACTAAGTTTATTTCTCAAGGTTTGGATCTCTCGAATATCAACTTTGGCTTGCATCCCAAATGTCATACTAGGTCTTTGTCCAACAGTAGTAGATTCCAATGTGTATTAAAGAAAAATTGAATTCTGAAGTGATTTTGACAATATTTTGATATAAATTGAATCTCCATAGGACTAGTGTTTTTATCCTTCGTGTTTCTCTGTTTCAATTTATCATCCCTGTTCATGCATTTGGCTTTCTTCAGTGCCGCTTGTACTTGTTCTCTTGCATAACCCCTCTCATGAAATCTGTTTGTTAGCAGGTCACATTCTCTCTCAAACATGCTCTGCTCTTTGCAGTTCCTTCTGCTTCTAACAAATTCACCCACAGGTATATTTGGGGCCACTGCAGCATGGTGACAACTTGTTGCATACAATGTTGAATTGACCTCAGTCAGTTTTCTAAAAGTCCTGGTTGGCAATTAATTGCCGGATAAATACATTTCCAAGTCAAGGAAGCTTATCTCCTTTAGACCGTGTGTACCGGTAAATTAAATGCCAGAGTGGTTGATGTTCATGTCATTGACAAATTCTTCAAACTGTTGAGCATTGCCACTCCAAATCATTAGAATGTCATCTATGTATCTTGCCCACAGCACAACCTGTGTGGAATACTTGGGGTTTGTTTAAATAACTGTATCTTCAAATAAGCCCATAAACAGATGGGCCAATGCTGGTGCATACTTGGTGCCCATTCCCACGCCCTGGACTTGTTGGTAATATTCGTCATTGAATATAAATGTATCTAAAGGCAAAGGTCCTTGGATGATTGGATAACTGCAAGTCTGCTTTAAGAGGTCTGATCCATGGCCTTGATAGAAGTGGTTTTTGCCTTCTGAAATCATGCCCAAACTGTTTTGTGCTGCAGGAGGTGAAGGGGACAGGAAGTAGAGAGAGAGGAATACAATGGTGGAATCTTTGTCCAGCTGAGTGGAGCTCCCTTTGTTTACACTAACCCTGCCTCCTTCTGTTCTCCAAAGCATCAAAGGCCCTTTTGGTATGTAGCACCCTGGTGTCAGGCTTCTTCTTTTGTGAAGGGTGTGCCCTTTGATTACCATTATCAGAACAGTTTCCTGCTACAGGGCTTTCTCACTCAGGAGAGTGTAATCCTACCTCAAAATGGTTCAAAGGGATGTAACACCCTGGACTATAGTCTTGCTGGGAGACCGTCTGCCTTGCGGGAATGCACACAACCCTCCCACAGCTGAGCTAGGCTCACAGGGTCGTCACATGTGTGATATCAATCTGATGTGGCTTGGATATTTATGAAAGATACTTTCCTATATACCTTTCACTAGGTATGGGTTATTTTTAAGGTTTACAACTGCCACCGGGATAGTGGCTCTAATAGTCATGTGGTCATTGGGACAGGGGTGCATGTAGCACTGCACTGCGCTGCAGTGACATGGCTATCACTGCAGATGTCAAGATGGTACATGTTACCCCTGAACCTGCTCTGGGCTACTGGAGAGCAGGCGCTGCAGATCAGAATACTGATACAGCATGGCACAGGTTACATTGAACATATAAAAGGGAGATCTGAAAAGCAGGACACCCTTTCTGAGATGGAACTACCCATATTAATGTATTAATGAAAAGAAAATGAAAAAAAGCCAGTGCTTCTAACACATTGCCAGGTGGCACTTTTGCACTCACCCAAGCCAACTAAGTTGACCACCACCATTCTAAGGGTCAGGGTCATCTTAAAGGTGAGGGCATATCTGGTTGCCATCAGCACTAGAATGTAGAGATCCACTCTTAGACAGCATGTCCATTTTATATCTAGACAGAGGCATACCAATGCCCAAGCTCTTGATTTTCCTCAACTATGATCCAGTTGATCTCTGATCCCAACAACACAGCTGCCAGTGAAAGTAGGCAATGGGCTGATCAGTACCTTCTGAGATCAGCTGCACTGAGTACACTCCAATTCCAGTTTTACAGGTACCTGTCTGGCTTTTATTTCCCTACCTATAGACTGGGAGTTCTATAACTTATCCCCTGTGTAAACCAGCCTTGCAGCAATTAATGCAGCAATGAAAAGGAGTTTGGCAGGCAGAGGTCTGCTGATATGTTTGTGGTGTCTGCACAGCCACAGTAGGTTGTGGGGTCCCCTTTCAGCTATATCTTGGGGTGATCCCACATAATAGTTGTTATCTTTCCTTTCACCAGAACATCCAACCACAGGTAGTGGATTTATGGGTGTCTGGTGTGCCTCTCCTGTCAGTGCCTAGCCAATACTGGACAGAGTGCATGGTTCCCATTGTTAAATCCACACAGGAATAAATTTAAAGATGATCTGACAAGCTGCCAAATGTCCCAGTCACATCTAAGTGACCAGTATGTGTGTCAGGAGCCAAGGCCTGTGGGAAACTCCTGTGGCTTGGGCGAACAACCAACTCCTGGCTGTGCCTTGCCCCAGAGTTCTTGGCTCCGGGTCTTTGAACTGGTTACATGTTTGCCTTAAACCTGTCCCTGGTTTTGGAAGAGGCCAAGGCTTTCTCTCTGGGCTTGTTCCATTATTGAAGTGGCTCAGTGCCCCCAACCTGCGCCTGCTCTTTTGTCTGCCTCAAAAGCCTCACCAGATTAGGACATTCCCTCTGTACCTGGCTAGAGCAAACCTGTCCCGGAAGGCTAGCTGAAGGCAACACTTTCTGTTCTGGCAGTCCCTTCATGTCTGATCCTACCCTGTCTTCCATCTCAGGGTTCCTTTTCTATGCAAGTGTGCAACCCTGAGATCACTGAATCTGGTGCTAACTCTATATTCACCTCCGTGGACGTTGAGACCTCTCTACGCAAGAGTAAGTGACTCTGGGAACTTTGGGCCTGGACTGTCAGGTACCAGTGGGACTGGTCTCTCTATCATCCCAGCTCAGGAAACCTCAGGGCCTCGGCTCTCAAGTATTTCCTTGTATGCTGCTCTCCGATCTTGCCCTCTAGTGTCTGTCTGGACCATGTCTGGGTCAGGGAGGTCATTACCCAGCAAACCTCCTACTGGAATGGAGTCCTTGTCTGCAACACAGTGCAGGGGGCAGTTACCCATCCAACTAAGCTCTGTCATTGCCAAGGGACAGTATATGAGACCATCAAAACCCTATGCATTTGGGCCTCTAATCACCTTAACCCCAAGCCTGGCCACCACTTAAGAAGAGAGTGGACGTTTGTCCGTAAAAAAGTTTATTGTACAAATGGCCGGGAGGGGCTAGATTTCACTATAGAGTCAAACTAACCCGAGTCTCCCTGAACCAAACACACACTTCAGATTATATACATTTTGCAACAGTTAAAACATTCCCACATATTTTATTGCAAATCATCCCCTCACACAGGATTAGTCAAATCTATACAAAAGAAATCTAATCTTCTCTAATTCCCACATTCTCATTGGTCACATTTATCAAGCTACCATCATCAGCTAATACTTACAGCACACTCATTTTTGGGATCTGTCGGTGGTAGGTCATGACATCATCACATAGTTACACATTTAAACACAAACATAATTCATTACAGATTCCAGCTTGCCAGGGGCCAGCTTACCTCAGACGTGATGCACATGGTTTGCAAGGATACTTCAAACAATATAGGGAGGGGAAGAATAACCAGATTCCCTTTGAACTGTCGATAACTATCCCACCCACCCTGACTTGCTGGCATCCTTGGAACACCAAACTAAACGACTACCAATTCAACACACATTGCCTCCAGACCCAATCTGAGAAAATAATCTAAACCCATAAAGTATTGGTCAACTCGTTCTCATTGCGACCTTTCCTGACCACCCCAAAAACCGCTTACTGGCTGATTTGGTCCTGGTATGTGTAATAAGGAGGAATCGCACTCCAGATATGTGTTTTTATGGGTCTTTATTGTCTTCAAGTAGAAGCTGGTAACATTGGAGAAAGACACCAGCTTCTCCCACCCGGCAGGCATTCACTAACTGTCAACCTCCGAACACACGCACGTCACCCAATTCCACGCGAATACATTCCAACATGCAAGACGCTCGTGCACTCCCTTCCATTTATCACACACAAGATACAACACTTCCCCCTCTGCATATTAATCAAAGATCTAAAGAGGACAAAACCAAACCCACTAAAAAATGCACAACATGTGGCCACCACGCTATGCACTCCATCTATAAACTCACTAAAAACTCTATACCACTGCAACCGAATGCTGCAAACAGAACTCCACATAGATATAACAGAAGGCCTTATGCCCCGCTATCTATTAACCATGCCAGATGGTACACTTTCAGCTATCACCATATCAAACTCCCACATAAAGCGATCAACCAGGAATATAAAACCTATAAAATCCACATCCACCATACCAATGCCCACCTAAAACAACTAACCAACACCCTACCACAGGAACATTAAGAACTCAACCCAAAGGACCGAACCCACGAGGACACTAACACTAAACACCAACTCCAACCCCGAGCTGCCCCTCGGAGCACAGGCCTGCCACACCTGACACCCTAAAAACAGAACTAATGCTCCAAGCCAAAAGTGCACTTTACACCTACCGCCCCAGGCTGCCCCCCGGGGCCTCCAGCCTGCCACGCTGGAGCACAGACCAACCGGAAATGGACCCCCCCGGCCATCCAAAGCCCACAACAAGCACTACAGACGGATCCCATCAACCACCAGGAAGAATAAAATCAAACGCTAAACATCCCCCTAGATCTGCAAACCTTATACAACACAATATTACCCTCATGCAGATATAAGGAACTCAGTGCACAACTTAGCACAAAGCAGAATACTGACCATATCTGACCAGGAACAAAACAACTTATGACCACTACACTACCATTGCAACACAACACCTGCACAAAATAAAATATGCAGAACCCAGAACTCCACTTGTAAGGCGTGCAAGGCCCGGCCGGCACTCTACACCCCTCGGGAAAATTCTTTATTACTCGCACCCAATAGATCCGCCCAGCCATCTATAGGGGTAAAATAGCATTACGTCAAAGTGCTAACTCTACAGCAGAAACAAACACAAATATGCAGAAAACAACTGCAATGAAACTCTACAGTGCGGACAATAACAGCCGCAGCCTGCATTGATCCAAACTAACTGGCATTAAGAAGTACACCCGCAGCAAATAAAAGCCAGCATCACTAAAACCATACCCAAGTACTATGAACCCACCTGGCGCTCAGAACTACTCATAACGATCCGGCCTGGAGGTACTCAATAGCCGCATACGTCCCTACCCTGGACATATCCTAACAGGCATAACATATCATAACAGGCATAACAACACACGCAAACACTCAGCATACCACACTGAAAATTTTTTCGTGTGACACTGAACAATTACAAGAAAACAAAAGCATTTAAAACATTTTAGCAACCTTCCATGACCCCATTGTTGCTACATAGAAGTCTAGCCCAAAGTCCGTGACAGAACCGTTACACGATCAAAACGGTAAAACATCCTTAGATATTAGAAGCAAAACCCTTCCAAAATTACCACCCTCAAGTCCGACCCTTCCCAAAAAAACCTTGAGAAAATTGAATTTCCACTGCATTGTAAAAACATAAAGGTACATGTAAACAACATAACTTCCTCAATTATAGGAAAATCCAAAGTTAGAGGGAATCCCAACTCTTTTGAAGAAATCCGCACCATCCCTCCCCTGCAAGAGAAATACAATGCAAAATAAATTCACATTTTCTTTTTTTTTTTTTTACACCTAATTTGACACATGACAGGGCCACAAACACCATATACAATCACTCATCCATACAGGCCCATACGAAAACAAGTACATCAGAGGCCACAAATACAGTTCCGCACACTCATACCGGCCTCACACAACGATATTAATCATCAACTAACGTGAGATCATTGATTTCCATGTAAAAATCGTGCAAATCCAGATCTAGTTCCTTAAGAATGGAAAGGAAGGAAACACATCTGTCACAAAAAACACCCTCGTGACAACCTCCCGTCCCACACGACGTACACCTATGATCACATTTCCTTTTTGCATGTGAACAGTGCTTGCCGCCGCTGTCTTGCTCAAGACTCCTCTTCCTCGCAGCACGAACGATTTAAAAAACGTCACCATGTCGCTCAACAGTACACTCACTTTGAAGATCTCGTTCCTTCATACTGCAATGACCACACGGCACCTCCTCCTCGACTTTATCCTCCAAGCGCAACTGACACCCAGGTTCGCCAGTCACATTGCAGCACATTAGGGACGCACCAAACCTGCGTGTCAACCCAGGGCACGCGTTGCGTTCCACTTGAACGTATGCGCCTTCACTGATCTGCGATTGGCTCTTCTCCCCGCAATAGCCAGGCACAATGCTTGGTAAAAGGGCCCCAGCACAACATCGATTGAGTTCCTCTGGAAACACCGCAGCCATTTCCCAACGCTGAAGTCTGTGCGAAAGAGTCTGCCACTCACCCAACAGCTTGGGACAATGTCTTTTGGGCAAGGACGTACTCCTGCGGATCAGGGAATCTCTCAGTGCTGCCACTCCAAACTGCACTCCTCCACATAAAATTAACTCTGGCACCGTCACAAAGTCTGGACCTCAACTACTGGACCCGGGGGCACCGCATATTGATGGGCCCCCGCTACAGTTGCAGCCACCTTACACTCAACTTTGAACTCGGGGGTTCCGTCAATCCGATGGCCCCTGCTGCACTTACAACTGCTGGACTCTCATGACTGGACCCAGGAACCACGGTGGCTCCCGCTACAGCCGCAGGACTGGACCCAGGAACCACGTACCAAGGTGGCTCCTGCTACAGCCACAGGACGCCCTCCGGAACAAATCAGTCCGTCGGCGCTTAATTCTCGGCACTGGACCTAGGGGAGGGGCTCCACAACCTCGGTGGCCCCCGCTGCAGGCAGCTGGGAAACAATGCCCCAACAGACGACGGACAGGGGCCAGCGCCCCGCCGGGTAGGATATTCGAATTGGAGGGCAGTGTCTTCTCCCGCTCTGCTGCCCCCTCCGCAGCAGCCCCGAACCTCCTCGCCAGTCTAATAAGGAGGATTCGCACTCCAGGTATGTGCTTTTATGGGTCTTTATTGTCTTCAAGTAGAAGCTGGTAACATTGGAGAAAGACATCGGCTTCTCCCACCTGGCAGGCATTCACTAACTGTCAACCTCCGAACACACGCACGTCACCCAATTCCACGCGAATACATTCCAACATGCAAGACGCGCGTGCACTCCCTTCCATTTATCACACATAAGATACAACAGTATGCACTGCCCTATCTGCACCCATTGACACCTCACAGCTGTTATACTCACAGCAGTATCACGCAAAGCAAGAGACTTTTCCCCACTTATGGACACTCAGTTCACAAATATCTCGATATTAGCTCGAACTAGAGCCTGTTCACTGTTCCAATCCAGAGTTAGGGAACTTTCGGACACTCCCTGGCCTAGTTGGACTTCATCTGTTAAGATGTTCTTGGCTTAGGTATGGCAAAGAGACTGGGGGTCACACTACAAGCTCACCATTCCCGCTCCCAGGGCCAAACAAATCCTCCCCTAGTGCAGAGACAGAGGACTCAGCCAAGGGAAGTTAGAACTGTTGTTTATTACACAAACAGAAAGGGATAAGCCTTTGTCTAAGTTCGATGTCTACATCACTACATGGGGCTCTTCCCCAAAAATCTATGAGAAGACAGATTGAGTTGTATTACCTATGCATGGGTCTTATAGATGTTGCGTTATTGGTCCTCTCATGTCAGGTGGCTTGCCTGCCCCTTACCTAAGAAACTATTGATTATATTGTTGCAGGGTCACAGAATTACCATTGGCCTTTGCCCTGTGCCATCCAACCTGGATTTCTGTTCCCTGATTGGCTGGAGCTGATCTCTCCAGGCCTGGGACCCAGCTCTGTTCTCAGCACTCACTGCACATTCTCAAGGTGATGAGAAAGTCTGTCTTCCCAATGTAACCATCTGTGCTACCACTGTTGCCTGTGAGGGTGCCCTCAGTTTTGCAATGTTGTTAAAGAATCGATGTTTCACTTCATGTCTGTGTTGCTGAGAACTCACCGCAGGTGAATGAACATTGTTTGGCTCTGCATCATCACATGGTTGAGGACCGCGAAATCAAGCTCTCGGGTCTGCAATTTATAAAGGATTTATTCTGCTCTCTTGCAGGTGGCTCCTTGTCTCAAAGCTTCAGAATTTGCTGTTTCTCTCTGACCTTGGCTGTGAGCTCTGGCCTGTTGTTCTGTGCATCCTAGTTCTGCTTTTCTTTGCATCTCATCCTGTGGCTTTTGGCCTCATGTAACCTGTTTATAGTTATACTATGATTTCTATATACCTATACCGTGCTATGTTTCCTATAAGTTATAAGTATTCAGATCTTCCAGGCTTCTTATACAATCCTGCCGTTCCATAGGCTTAGTTGTGATAAGCACCTGCATGCTTCCTCTGCATCTCTTCTTTTGCCTGGCGTTTAGTGTTTCTGCACTTGGTTAATGAGAAAAATAATAAAAGCATTCGACAATATGTATATGCATCTGTCCTCTATCTACAGAACTGTGTAAGCATGTTCTTTGTGTGTGCCCGTGTAACTTCATGCATAGCTGT
Source organism: Ambystoma mexicanum (assembly GCF_040938575.1). NCBI lineage: Eukaryota > Metazoa > Chordata > Amphibia > Caudata > Ambystomatidae > Ambystoma > Ambystoma mexicanum. The sequence goes on from NC_090928.1 coordinate 360,196,095, forward strand.
GAGTTTGCTTCATGACTAGCGTGGCTCTGTCTTGGTATCACTAATGACATCAGCACAATGGTTTTCCGTTGTTAGTCAATCTGATCCATCGAGGCATTTGGATCCATGATCAGGGTAATGGCACCTGCATCCATAAAGGCATTCAATGGATAATGTTTTGAATGGCTGTCTAAGAGAATATCTCTTCACATATGTGGAAATCACTGGCCCTCCTGGGGATCTGTCCAAACAGTGAGTTGCTTTGTGCTTTCTTAACTCTGCAGGCTGTCATGGTCATTGGAGCGAGGAGGGGCATTCCACAGATCCTCTCTCTCTTCAGTCCCCCCTCTGGTCGACTTGTTGATCAAACCACCATACTTTGTCACTGTTGCTTTTGGTAGCCATATCTTTGTTTCTCCTCCAAGATATCTGTAGTAATTTGCATGGTCATCGAAAAAACCCATGTTATGTAACTGCATTCTCCTTCTGGGTTGCACCATACCCATTTCGCCCAGTACTTTCATTTTTTTTATTTTTTTATTGGCAGAGTTGAGGCAGATACACGTTCAGAGCAATTTCAAAAGAGAATAGTATAACATTACTGATGTGCGTAATAAAGCATAGACCTTGGCAGTTACATGCAACAGTTGTTTTGACCAATGAGCACCCAGTCACAACATTCATTTGCATTCGTACATGGGGAAGAAGTCGAAGTAGAGGGCGAGTTCACATCAGACTCCTTGTTAAGGTAGCTGCAGAAGCCGGTCCAGATATCTCTGGGGTGAGACTGTGTAGGTAAAGAGGCGATGTATTCCTCTTCACAGGTTTGTGTCCATATGAGGGCTTTCCAACATTGCAATATACATTTGTTTGCCACCATGCTTCCCACATTCAGAAACCTAGCATTTTTCTTTATCTCATCACCTTTCCAGACCCCAAATAGGCATGCCATCGGGTCTGGATCGATCGTCATGCCTATAATTTCAGACAAAGCAACCAGTATATCTCCCCAGAATGTGCTCAGTGCCGAGCACGACCAGAACATATGCGTGTGGTCCGCGTCCTCGGCCCGGCGCCTCGAGCAGGTCTGTGTACAGCCACCTGCGATCTTGGTCAGTCTGTGAGGAGTGTAGTGCACCCTATTCAATATTTTGTACTGCATGCAGCGATATCTAGCATTCAGGGACACCTTTCTCGTATGTGAACACATTTTCTTCCACATATCATCCGTTATATCTAGATCGAGTTCGTCGGCCCAAGCTTTTCAGACTGTAAGGGTTGAATTCGGGAGCTTCATTAGTAAGATTTTATATAGAGAGGAGTCTATACTCCTACTATTACCGGAGTTGGTGATGTATTATAGCTCAGGGGTATCTGGGGGTTCCTCTGGAAATGATGTCCACATATCGCGACATGCGGAGCAGAGTCTATAATATTGCAATATTTCCAGGGCCGAGCCTGTATGACCGGGACGCCACGTCTGTGGGGTAATGAATTTCCCCTCAGGAAAGAGGTCCGTCAGCGCATGATAGCCCAAATCGGACCACTGTTGAGAGAAGAGTTTGTCATGGGCGGGTTTCAGCCCGGGAAAGCGCCATATAGGAAGCCATTTGTAGTAGGGTTGGGGAGTGGATGCAAGGTCAAGGAGGTGTCTCCATGCCATCAGGGTGGGCGCAATGGGGTCCACTGGGGCTCCGGTTGCGTATTTGTGATGAAGTACTAGGGTCAAAGGAGTCGGCCTCAGGCGTTGCCAGTTTTTCCAGCCTGACATAATGGGGAGCAGTGGGATATTTATACCAGTGAGTGGCAAATTGTGCCTGGGCTGCTGTCCAGTATAGGGCCAGGTCAGGGGCCATGAATCTCCCCATCTCATATGGCAGGGCCATGTGTTGCCATTTCTTACGAACCGCACCAGCATGCCGTAGGAATTGGGAGCCCATTGTATGCAGTTCCTCGAAATATTTCTTCCCGGGCCAGATCGGTACATTTCCAAATATGTATAGCAGTTTGGAGAACAGGACCATTTTAATCAGGGAGAGTTTGCCAGCCAGGGAGAGCGGTAGGGCACGCCATTTAGTCACCTTGGATTAAAACTATTTTGCACCAGCAGTATAATTACCCATGAGTAATGCTGATCCAGTTAGTGCTATTTGTACACCCAGTTATCTGATGCCGTCAGGAGACCAGCGGAGGGGATATTCACAATTCTGTTGCTTGGTTGCAGGGGTAAGGGGGAAGATCTCAGATTTTTGTAGTTGATGGTGAAGCCCGAGAAGTTGCCTATCTTAATTATGTCTCTCAGTATGGGGTCCAGATGCGTAGATGGGTCTCTAACATACAGCAGGACGTCCTCCGCATATAATGACATTATATCTGGGGGATCGGTCAGGCGTATTCACTTGCGGGAATGTCTTGCCCTGATGTCATCCACCATTGGTTCGATGGCTAGTGCAAACAGTATGGGGCAGAAGGGACAGCCCTGGCGTTTACCCCTTCACAGTTCAAAGGAATGTGAGGTCAGTGAGTTGACCAAGACTCTGGCGGTGGGGCCAGTGTACAATAACTTTATATATTGAATCATTTTGGGGCCAATCCCCATTATTCCCAGGACTGTCCACATATATTGCCACAAGACCATATTGAAGGCCTTTTGTGCATCCAGAGTGACCGCAACTGCCTCGACGTCTTGGTCTGTAACGCTCACCTGATTCCCACGGAGGCGCAGGTCTGGCTTCGAGTGCTGATGCTTCTTCAATGGTGAAGCGCAGGACTCTGAAGATGGACAGGAAGGGCCCTCTACTCTGGTTCCTCCGGCTCGCAGGAATATTCCCCTGTGCGTGAAAAGGGAGTATTACCTACTGGCTGAGTTATGCTCAAGCCTCCCACTCTCTTCCAACCCTCCACGATACCCTTCCACGATTCCCCGTGAAGTCTCACCTTAGGGTCAGGAAGGATGATCTCTCCATCCTGCTTCTGATGCAGGGGCGCGTTGAAACCCAGTTACTTCACTGGATTGAGGATTGATGGGAGTTCAGGTAAGCTTGACTATTCAGGTAAGGCTCTGTAAAAGTTCTGTTGCAAGTTCAAAAGTCCAAGCTTAATAATAATGTTCACTGTCTTTTGCAGCAAGCGCTAATGCTTATGTCTTTTTTTCCCCTTAGGGGCCGGGGTTCGGAATGCCGGAGATATGGCACCGACCCGAAGTGAAACGTGCAGTTCCAGTTCCAGTAAATGGCAGGTTAGTTCTGGATGAGCGCTCGGGAACTGTCTTTGCATACGCTCATTCAATGTCTTTGTCTTTTTTCCCCATAGGGGCCGGGGTCCGGAAAATGCCTGGAAGCGGCAAGACCCGAAATGAAATGGGAATGACCCAACAGGTAAGTCTTATTCCCTTCCTTCTCTCACCTCTTATTCTTGTCTTTTTCTCTAGGCTCTGGGAAGTGGCTGTGTATCCGGATGATCGCTGCTGAAGATGGAGGAACCCAGGAAAGGTGAGTGAAATGCAGCGCTGCAGCGATCGTAACGAACTGCTTTTAAAAATAATGTCTTCCCTTTCAGGATCGTCGGTGATGTCTCCGTGGTGCAGATTTAGCTGGTAAGGTCTCTTGTCTCCCTTTGCAGGTGACCCAGGATGCTGACAGGTGTGGCTGAAGTCCAGATGCAGGAGCTGACACGGTGAGCGTCCAGCTGCGAGGAGCAGAACAACGCGAAGCGTGAGTTGCTGATCGGGTGTGGTTTAAATAGCTTTGGAAGAAGTCCCAAGTGTGTATCCTTCCTCCGATCAGGTATGTATCCTTCCCCGACCACACCCGGGTGGAAAGTAGTCCCACAGGTAAAGTAGTTCCATTCAGGCCTCAAGAGGGCCTGGATGTGGCAGCATGGTCTGCATCAGGTAAGTGCACATTAAAACACTTGAACACATGTCTAGCTTTATGAGCCTGGCGCCTAAGGCGCCAGGACAGAGGTCCAACATGAGCCTGGCGCCTAAGGCGCCAGGACTGCGTCCAAAGGGCCCCAGCTTGGGCCCGCTGGCACTCCCCTGGGGGAAATGATGCCTGCCTCCGGGGTCGCTGAGTCGGACCTGGCTCCTTGGAGGTAGGCATCATGACAGTAACCCCCCCTCAAGGCCCCTCCCAAGGTTCTTCCCTCCGGGGGTTTGGGCTTGTTCGGAAATCTCCGGTGAAACCTTTGTACTAATCGAGGTGCGTGGACATGGTTACTAGGCTCCCACAATCTCTCCTGAGGTCCATATCCCTTCCAGTCAACAAGATAGAAGAGTTTCGACTTTACCACCTTGGAGTCTAAAATGTCTTTAACTTCGAATTCTAATTCCCCTTCAATTTGAACTGGGTCTGGAGGCTTGGACAATCGGGTTCCTGGTTGTACTGGCTTCAAAAGTGATGCATGAAAAACTGGATGAATACGCATGTTAGACGGTAAATCCAGTTTAAAGGCCACGGGATTGATTATAGCCTTGATGGGATAAGGTCCTATGAATCTGGGATTGAAGGTTCGCGGGCCCTTGAGGGGTAAATGTTTCGTTGCTAGCCATACCTGGTCTCCTACTTGGTAAGGAGGAGTTTTACTTCGGTGCAAATCAGCGTTTTCTTTATACTTTTTCTTGGCTTGCTGTAAATGAGTTGCAGCTTCTTTGAAGGCTCGGGTTATTGTGTAATGCAGATGATTTACTGCGGGCATTTCCAGGGTCAGAGGTGGGTCTAGGTCAGAGGTCCGAGGATGGTGACCATACAAAGTATAAAAAGGAGTTTGTCCGGTTCCAGAATGCACTGAATTGTCGTATGCATATTCTGCGATCCAAAGGATGTCTTTCCAATTTGACTCGGATTGGTGTAACATGCACCGAAGATATTGCTCGAGAGTCTGATTGGTTCTCTTGGTTTGTCCGTCCGTCTGGGGGTGGTGGCTGGTGGATAACCGCACATCTATTTGTGCTAGTTGGCAACACTTCTTCCAAAATGTGAGATAAATTGACTTCCACGATCCGAGACTAATATGGAAGGGAAACCATGTATGCGAACTATATTCTCCAGGAATTCCTTGGCCAAGGTGGAAGCTGAAGGCAAACCCTTTAAAGGGATAAAGTGGGCCATTTTGGAGAATAGGTCCACAATTACAAGGATTGTGTTGTAACCAGCACAAGGAGGCAGATCTGTTATAAAGTCCATTGACAGGGTGTGCCATGGCGCCGGTGGAATATCCAAGGGTTGAAGTAGGCCGGCTGGCCTTTTCTTTTGAGCCTTGTTTTGGGCGCAAATTCCACAAGACAGTACAAAAGTCTTTTCTCCAAGAAGGCCACCAGAAGTGGCGTTTGATTTTTTCCTCCGTTTTAGCGATACCAGGGTGTCCTTCCATTAAAGATTCATGATGATGGGCAATAACAAGTTCTTGCAATTCTTTACTTGGCAGAAACAACCGCTCCTGGAAGTAGGGTAAGTCATCCTTAACAGTGTAATGAGGACCCTTTTGACTCCATTCCAGTAAGGTTGAAGAGTCTAGAAGTTGTTTTACTTGCGTTTGGATATCCTCAATAGTTTGCAAAGAAGTTAAGCCTAAGATTCTTTGCTCAGGTATGATGGGCACATGTTCTAAGCTCGAATTAGGTTCTTCCATGCCAATCCGGGAAAAGGCGTCCGCTTTTCCATTCTTGCAGCCAGGGCGATAGGTAATTACAAAATCAAATTCCGCAAAGAATAGAGCCCATCAGAGTTGTTGTGAAGATTGAGCTTTGGCCATTTTTAAATACTGTAAGTTTCTGTGGTCCGTAATTACGGTGATGGTGTGTCTTGCCCCGAGAAGGTAGTGACGCCAAGCCTTGAAAGCAGATTTGATGGCCAGTAACTCTTTATCGGTAATTGCGTAGTTGATTTCAGGAGGAGAACATTTTCTGGACCAAAAGGCCACTGGGTGTAGTTGGTTAGTTTTTGGGTCTCTTTGCGACAGGACAGCTCCCATGGCCGAACTGGATGCATCGGTTTCCACTATGTACGGGAGATCTGGGTGCGGGTGCTTCAATACAGGTGCAGAGGTGAATTTGGTTTTCAGGTCCTGGAAGGCTTGTTCGGCCTCAAGAGTCCATTCGAAGCGTTTGTTTTTCTTTAGGAGAGCGGTGATGGGTTGGACTGTTCGGGAAAATTCTGGGATGAATCTTCGATAGAAATTGGCAAAGCCGAGCATGCTCTGAACTCCCTTCACCGAGCTTGGAGATGGCCATTTGAGGATGGCGTCCACCTTTCGCGAGTCCATTCGGACTCCTTGAGGTGTCAGGATGAATCCGAGAAACTCAACTTCTGTGGTATGAAAAACGCATTTTTCGAGTTTTGCAAATAATCTGTGCTGGCGCAGTTTCTCAAGAACTGCCCTAACATGTTTTCTGTGATCAGATTCTGAAGAAGAGTACACCAGGATGTCGTCAATGTAAACAATGACCCAGACATCGATAAGTTCCCGAAGAACATCATTCATAAAGTACTGAAAGGCAGCAGGTGCATTGCACAAACCGAAGGGCATCACCTGATATTCGAAGAGCCCAAACTTGGTGCGGAATGCAGTCTTCCATTCGTCGCCTTCTTTTATGCGCACCAGGTGATAAGCTCCTCGGAGATCTAACTTGGTGTACACACAAGCGTCTTTCACCTGGTCGATAAGCTCAGGGATCAAGGGCAGAGGATAACGATTCTTAATCGTTATTTGATTTAGGGCGCGATAGTCTATACACGTTCTAAGGTCGCCTTCTTTTTTCGGCACGAAGAACAGAGTTGAAGAGACAGGAGACTTGGACGGGCGAATAAAACCATTGGCTAGGTACTGATCTAAATACTGACGCAAATGCTGGTTCTCAGGTTCCGTAAGAGCATAAATCCTACTACAAGGTAGTTGAGCATTGGTTACCAGATCGATTTGGCAATCATAAAACCGATGGGGAGGTAACGTGTTAGCCTGTTCTTTCTGAAAAACGTCTTGGAATTCTTGGTATTCTGACGGTAGCTGTACAGGGGTGGAAGTTGCTGAGGCTAGACCCATAGCTGGATTTCTTGGATAACAAGTTGGTTCACAATCAGGAAAACTTATCTTCTTTGCTCGCCAGTCAATTCTGGGATTATGTGTTTCTAACCAAGGAATTCCAAGAATTACTTTAAATTGTGGGGCCTTGATCACATCAAACACGATTGCTTCCCGATGTCCATCCTGGCCCACCAGTGTCACTTCAACAGTGGAATGCGTTACAGGCCCTGAGGCTATTTCGGTTCCATCTACTGTAGTAATGACATCTTGGGTTACTTTCGGGCGGAGAGGAAGCTTAATCCTGGAAGCCAATTCACGGTCTATGTAATTTCCAATAGCTCCACTGTCGATGTATGCTTTTAGAGCATGCAACTGCTGAGGCTGTTTTGGGTCCACGAGCACCATTGGCATGACAAAATGCGAGGTCAAAGAGTTAGTTTTCAAGCTCGGCAAGCGGACCCCTACGCTTGCCGGGCTAGGTCGTTTCCCGAATCAGGTGTCACTAATTCGTTATCAGTAGCTCCAACCACCTTCTTAAGTGGTTTAACTGGACAATTTCGAAGAAAGTGACCGGACGTCCCGCAATACAGACAAAGTTGCATTTGCCGCCTTCTCTCTCGTTCTTTCTGCGTTAATGGTCCTTTAACACCACCGATTTGCATAGGTTCAGATACGTCGGTACTCTTGGAGTTAGCGTGGGTTTTGATCGGTGCTCGGTTTTCATACTTGAATCGATCTGCTTTTCTATTTTGAAGTCTGTGATCAAGTTGAACCACCAAGTCAATGTAGTCTGCGCAGACCTGGGGTGGGTTTACTATCTGAGCTAGAACATCCTTAAGCTCTCCGCGCAGTCCTCGATGAAACAATGTGATCCTTTTGCTTTCTGGCCATCCAGTTTCCACAACCAGTCTGTTAAAGGTGGCTATGTAGGACAGAAGATCCTGATTACCTTGTCGTAAGGATAGCAGTTCGTTATCAAGGGCCTGTCCTTGAGAGTGTCGAGCGAACAATCTTTCCATGCAGGCCTGGAAGCCCTGAAAATTCTGGAGAATGGGATCATCCTGATTTACCAATGGAATAGACCAATCGGCAGTACTGCCACTGAGGTAAGATAGTATAAAGGCTACCTTGGTCTGGTCGTTAGGGAAGGCTCCGGGTCTGCATAGAAAGTGTAAACGACATTGGTTAATAAAGACAGCATATTTCTTGGGATCCCCCGCAAAACGTTCAGGCGGGGCCAAAGGCATGTGTCCAGGTAGATTAATTTGTACCGGGTTACTCAAACCCATTGATGTGGAAATGTCTCCGGAATTAGGTAAAGGAGTGTGCCCTGCCTGGGCCTGTAATAACCTTTTGGCTAGGTCATCTGTTCTTTCCTTGGATAAGATCAGTTCTCTTTTGAGAGCTTTAGTCTCCTGGCGGGCTGAGTGCACCTCTGCCCGTAATTCCCCCAAAAGCTGGGCCAGCTGGTCAGTCTCGGAAGTCTCCATAGTGCCCGGGTGGGAAATTGTGGGTAGGCTTCGCGTTCTGTAACGCTCACCTGATTCCCACGGAGGCGCAGGTCTGGCTTCGAGTGCTGATGCTTCTTCAATGGTGAAGCGCAGGACTCTGAAGATGGACAGGAAGGGCCCTCTACTCTGGCTTCTCCGGCTCGCAGGAATATTCCCCTGTGCGTGAAAAGGGAGTATTACCTACTGACTGAGTTATGCTCAAGCCTCCCACTCTCTTCCAACCCTCCACGATACCCTTCCACGATTCCCAGTGAAGTCTCACCTTAGGGTCAGGAAGGATGAGCTCTCCATCCTGCTTCTGATGCAGGGGCGCGTTGAAACCCAGTTACTTCACTGGATTGAGGATTGATGGGAGTTCAGGTAAGCTTGACTATTCAGGTAAGGCTCTGTAAAAGTTCTGTTGCAAGTTCAAAAGTCCAAGCTTAATAATAATCTTCACTGTCTTTTGCAGCAAGCGCTAATGCTTATGTCTTTTTTTCCCCTTAGGGGCCGGGGTTCGGAATGCCGGAGATATGGCACCGACCCGAAGTGAAACGTGCAGTTCCAGTTCCAGTAAATGGCAGGTTAGTTCTGGATGAGCGCTCGGGAACTGTCTTTGCATACGCTCATTCAATGTCTTTGTCTTTTTTCCCCATAGGGGCCGGGGTCCGGAAAATGCTTGGAAGCGGCAAGACCCGAAATGAAATGGGAATGACCCAACAGGTAAGTCTTATTCCCTTCCTTCTCGCACCTCTTATTCTTGTCTTTTTCTCTAGGCTCTGGGAAGTGGCTGTGTATCCGGATGATCGCTGCTGAAGATGGAGGAACCCATGAAAGGTGAGTGAAATGCAGCGCTGCAGCGATTGTAACGAAATGCTTTTAAAAAGAATGTCTTCCCTTTCAGGATCGTCGGCGATGTCTCCGTGGTGCAGATTTAGCTGGTAAGGTCTCTTGTCTCCCTTTGCAGGTGACCCAGGATGCTGACAGGCGTGGCTGAAGCCCAGATGCAGGAGCTGACACGGTGAGCGTCCAGCTGCGAGGAGCAGAACAACGCGAAGCGTGAGTTGCTGATCGGGTGTGGTTTAAATAGCTTTGGAAGAAGTCCCAAGTGTGTATCCTTCCTCCGATCAGGTATGTATCCTTCCCCGACCACACCCGGGTGGAAAGTAGTCCCACAGGTAAAGTAGTTCCATTCAGGCCTCAAGAGGGCCTGGATGTGGCAGCATGGTCTGCATCAGGTAAGTGCACATTAAAACACTTGAACACATGTCTAGCTTTATGAGCCTGGCGCCTAAGGCGCCAGGACAGAGGTCCAACATGAGCCTGGCGCCTAAGGCGCCAGGACTGCGTCCAAAGGGCCCCAGCTTGGGCCCGCTGGCACTCCCCTGGGGGAAATGATGCCTGTCTCTGGGGTCGCTGGGTCGGAACTGGCTCCTTGGAGGTAGGCATCATGACAGGTCTATCATCGAGAGGACATTGAAAGAGCCTCCTTATATTAAGAGATGTTGAGCGCCCAGGGACGAAGCCACTTTGATCATCGTGGACGAGGTATGTCATAATTGGAAGGAATCTGTTGGCTAGGGTCTTGGCGAGTATTTTTGTGCCTAAGTTCATAAGTGAGAGGGGCCTGTAGGATCCTCATTCATCTCTAGGTTTACCTGGTTTGGGAAGAACCGTTATGAGTGCCTCACACATTGATGGGGGAAGGATGGACATGCAGAGTGCCCCGTCCCATACCTCTAGCAGCCTGGGTGCAAGGATGGCAACACGCTCTTGGTAGAACTCTGAAGTGAGTCCATCAGGGCCGGGGGCCTTGCCTCGGGGAGATCAGTAATGGCCTTAAATATCTCATCAAGTGTTAAAGGGGCATTGAGTTGCTCCCAAGCAGGCTGGGATACAAGGGTCATGGGGATTTGTTCGAGCATGTCTAGAATATCTTGTGTCTTGTGTTCCTGTTGTGGAGTATATAAGTCGGTGTAGAACTGTGAGAATATCGAGAGCAGTTGTTGGTCCAACCAATGGTATAACCCCTTGTGTATCCTTGAAGCGTTCAATGTGAGTCCTGCCCCCCTCTACTCGAGCTAGTCTAGCCAGTGTCCTCCCAGGTCTTTTGCCCTCGCCGTATTTCTTTGCTGCAATTGGCCACGCAAGATAATTTATCTCTCCCATGGCATGAGACTCAAATACTTCCAGCTTCGCTCTGATTTGCGCTAGCTTGGACAGTGTAGCATCCATCCCACACTTGCGTTCCAGACCTTTGAGTTTAGTCTCAGAGCGCTGCAGGTCATTCCTGATGGTTTTTAAAACACCTGCCTCACGCGAGATAGCCATGCCCCTAATGTAAACCTTAAAAGCCTCCCATCGAACCCCGAGGGTTCTATCCTGTTGTTTGTTGCTTTGAAAAAAGGACCTTATGTATGATAATATCTCAGCTTTGAACACTACATCCAGCAGTGCGTCGGATTTGAACCGCCAGGCACTGCGGGAGGGAAGGAAGGGCCCAAGTTCCAAACACAGTGTGACAGGTGCGTGTTCAGATTAATTCACCCGTGGGCAAGAAACAGGTCTATTCTGGAGGAACTGCCATGGACAGAGGAGTAGAAACTGTATTCACGAGATTGTGGATGGAGTGTCCTCCAGACATCCCGCAATCCCAGAGACATCATGTGGGAGAGTAGACTCCCAGCTGCTCATGAATGGGCTCTAGCCGCTGTACCCGTCCTCTCTAGATCATTTTCAAGTATAAGGTTCATATCCACCCCCCAGATAATTGGGACCCCAACACATCCCATCAGGATGGAGGACACCTCATTGTAGAATTCAGGGGCATCACTGTTGGGGCCGTATGTATTCACCAGAAGGCCCGCACGGCCTCCCAGTATACAATGGAGAATGACATATCCCCCTTCAGGATCAATGAGACTACTTTTCAATACAAATTTCACAGATCTATGAAATAGCATGAGCACTCCCCTGGACTGTGTAGAGTATGAGGTGTAGAACCTGTTTGGACCCCAGGAGGGTGCCAGACACAATGCCAGGTGTCCCCGGGCATGTGTCTCTTGCAATAGGAGGACCTTCACCCCATGTCTCTGTGCATATGTGATAATCTTACCGGCCTTGGTGAATTTGCTTATTCTCGGATATTGCACGACATCATTTGGATCGTCATGCTAATGCCTCAATGAACATCCCAGAATGTATGTATGCATGTACGTCAAGGGTTGTTGTTGATGAAGTCGCTTTGAATACTCATTTCGCGTAGTGCCATACACTCTCTGCCATTTTTCAAGGTCCCCACCACCCCCCATACCACCCTCACTGCACTTCCCCAACAGGCAGTGCGACTGTCCCTCCCCCACCTCTCCCAAGGGCAGACCATCCCCACCCTGGTTCTACACAACCAGCAGCCCAACAAGGGCTTGCTTGCAATAGGAGCTTAACAACAAACATTGCAGTCACAACGGAGTGTGCCGTTGCCGTGCAGCCAACTTGTATGGGAACCAGAGGGTTCCATTACATTTCAAACTGGTTTCGTGGTGGTCGACCAACACTCCACACTGCACAGAGAGGGATCCCGGGGGGCCCCATCTCTGGGTTTCCAAATCTAAAGAGGATCAGACACAAGTATAAGATAACAATAGTGTAGAGCCTTGTGGTGGATTCAGTAGTCACTCGCATGATGTGGGTCATGAGCAAGTGACATGACGAAGGCAATGCAATCGGACATGGAGGAGGTGGGCCAACATGGCAGCCGATTATTAGACAGTAAAGTGGATGAGCAGATTGTGACACAGGTGTCAGATACACATAGGATGTACAGACTTGGAACTGAAAACATCGCGTCAAACACCAGAGGTGTTGCATTGAGTTCAGTCATTTTCCTTCAGGCCGTCAGCAGGGGCATGCAACGGAATGTGAGCTTCTATGAACTTCCCTGCCTCGTCCGGTACTGTAAAGAAGTACAGTTTGTTATTGAAGGTGAACTTCAGGCGTGCAGGAAATAATATGGCGTAAGCAATGTTCCTTTCTCTCAGCAGTTTTTTAACACCAACGAATTGCTGGCATTCCTGTTGCACCCCCGTGGAGAGGATGATTTGTGCATCCAGTCTGATTTCCCTTTTTCTCGCTCCACTCAGAGTATATGATCTCTGTCTCTATAGCTTAGAATTTTAGCTATAATTGGTCTTGGGAAGTCAGCAGGTTTGGGACGTGGGGTCAGCGCCCTATGAGCCCACTTCACAGCTATGAAGGGGGACAGATTGGGGTGCCCAATAAGTCTTTGAGTAGACTTTCAATTGCCAGTTCGAGCCAGCCTTTAAGCGCAGTATCCGGGACCCTGATGATGCGTATGTTGTTTCTTCATGACCTACACTGCAGGTCATCACATTTGACTTTCACTAGTTTCATGTCACAAACTAGGGTGGACACAGTGTCCTGCAGTGTGAAGACGTTGTCCTCATTGGTACTGATTCTGGTTTCCGGCTCCGTGATCCTGGAGCCGTGCTGATCCAGCTTGGATCTGAGTAACGCAACATTGACGTTTACGTCATCTAACTTTTCATGAAAGGAGGCAAAGTTCTTAGCCATGGATTCCATCATGGTTGCCAGATCGGGGCTGGGGGGATCTACCAGCACATCCATGTCATCCTGCCCCACAACTGGTTGTCCCTGATCAGTTCTAGTGGTGGCTTTTCACAAATTTGTCCATGGCGCCAGTTTTGGGTGTGCCGCGGGTTCTATTGGACATCTTGGGTATGATTAGATACCGCAGAGGCTGGCGGGTGTCGTGTACTACTTACAGGTAGTGCAGAGATGAGATCGCAAAGTATCAAGGCTCTGAAGGCGGCGTCTCCAGCCGCAGCAGTAGAAATTTAGAATGAGGGGAGTTCGAGGTCCGAGCTGGGGATGAGGATTAGTATGTAGCGTGGTAAACCCGCCAAGTGTGTGGGGCCAAGTCTCGATGTGCGAGATGCAGGGATCTGGTCTTAGCTGGCAGATTGCATGGCGCTCCTCTCGTGCAGATGCCACAGGGTGCAGAAGTGTATGTCGCTGGGGTGGCTCAGGTTCAGCTGGGGGCTCCCAGGGTAAGAGAGCAGGATGAGCAAGAAGTGGGGCGGGAGCACTTTCAGTTGAGTTCCCGGCGCAGTAGCTATTTCACAGAGCAATGTTGTCAGGGGTAAACTCGCCTGAGGTGATGTGGCCCATGACGCCAAGCCGTAAAGGACAATCATGCCAGGTCTGCTCCCCTTATAGTAAGCACAGAAGAGCCGCATAAATGTGAAGATGGCAAGGATTGTGCAGGCGGTTTACACAGAACAGCGCCTCAGAGCCAGGTTAGCCCGGTAGATATGGGATCCTAAATGGCTCAGTCGGCGCCCAGGCACGTTTGGGGTGTGCCCCGGCCTCCACCGGCGGTGAGATAGGGTGGGGGTGTCTAGCAGTCGACAATGTTTCACAGATCCATGTAGGGGCAGCGTTCTGGGTCATTCAGCTCAGAGTAATCAAGTAAGTCTTACCGTGATGCAGAGTTTAGCAGTGTTCCCACGTGGGGACAATGGTAGTGAGCCGTCTGCAGTAGGATTCTCTCCAATAGAGCTGATATGCGCTGCTGGGGGCCCAGCCACCACCGCAACGACCCAGGCACTCCCGCGGAGCCGGGGCGGCCTGCCAGTATATCCTCTGCTGGCCGCGCCAGAGGCGCAGAGGAGAGCCACACACAGGCTTGGTAGGAGTTAGCCCCACCAGAGGGACCCTCCATGCAGACGTTGTCAAGGCCGAGGTCGGCACGCAGGAGGCTCTGGGGGAAGGGCCGATCTGGAGTCTCTGGCCCCTGATGTAGATGATTTAGGGGAGGGCCCAGGAAAGCAGGCGGCCCCAATGCAGGTCCTCCAGGGGAGCAGGGGGCAGCGTCCAGTCCAGGCCGTGGGCCCAGGGGATGTAGTGGTCACAGGGAAGTGGACCGGCTCCAGGCCACAGCCCGCGTCAGGGCTCTATGAGGGTTGCTCCACACCGGCAACACACGTGCCGGTCCCCCCGGGGGGCTGAACCGCAAAGGCGCCTGTAGGTCCAAGGGCTGGTCCGGGGTTGGAGAAGCAATGGCCAAGCCGACCACCCATGGTCCCCAGCTCAGATGAAGACGGGAGGTCAGGGAAGTGCGGCGCACAACGGGTCAGATCCACCGGGGGGAGGGTCAGCAACCAGGCTCCAGCCGTGGGGGTCCAGGATGGAATCATGATCCTCTGTGTCTGCTGTACCCCAGCTCCAGTGACGTGGCAGCCCGAATTACAGAGGGCAGATGGATTATTCGGCGCGCCCAGTGCTCCACATGCCTCCAGACCCACAAGGTTGCTCAATGCGTAGAAGCTTCTAGCTGCCACCGTGCTGGGTCAATCCCCCGATTTTTGGTCTGCAGGTGCACGGCATCATTCCCCACACATGGGCCGAATCCAGAGGTGGTAGGATGTCTGAAACCGCCACTTCTTAAGGATATTTGCTGGCTGTTCACGGAGCAGTTAAGCTAAGCAGCCATCTTGGGCTGCTCAACAGCGCCACAACCCCATTTCGCCCAGTACTTGTTGTTGTCAAAGGGATCGTTGAAAGTTATCATCTCGGTCGAGAACAGTCGGCACTCCTTTATTTTTGCCCTCAGGTTATTTCTTTCTTCCACTGTCTTGTCCTTTTCTTCTTCAACAATTATATACACTAACACTTTCATCCCTATCATTTTCTCAGTCGTTTTGTGACATTGTGTAATGCAGATCTTAATCACACGCAGTTATACTAGTACTATTATTAGTGCTCCTAGTAATACTTTAGTCCATCTGGCATCCATGTTGGCATCATTCACCATATACATGACATCCAACTCTGATCTTTTCATGTTCCTTTTGCTTCCTGCTCCATTTTGGGGTGCATTTTTGGTCATCTTTTTACTGTTTCTGTCAGTGTGTCATTTGCTCTGTCATTTTCGGGCATGAATGTGCAACAGGAACTCCCAAATTTGGTGCAAACTCATCCTTCCTTTGCTGTGAGAAGGTCTAGAGCATATCTGTTCTGTATAACCATCAACCTTACTGCTCGGAGCTCTTCTTTTATCGCGCTGAAGCCATGTACTGTTGATTTTATTGTCTGAATCAACTTGTTATCTGCAACCATTTCACCTTTGCGTACATTTGCACAGCTGGAACTATTTACATGAAAAACATTTCTGTCCTACTGAACAGCCGGTATTCAGGCGGCACATTGCACAGGGATGCTTATGAAGCTTATGAGAAATAGTTGTATTTTTTTTATTCTACTCAGTTCTACTGATCTCTTCTTTCTTTTTGCATTGTCCATCTTGGGGAAATCATCTATCTTGATGTCCTTCTGTGGTGCTACTAGTGCTGGCAAATTTATGTGTACCAACGAACAAACTCCTCCTCAGTTGGGTGGCAGCTTTTCATACGCCTTAGATCTGCAGGCCCAATAGAGATCCATTAGTACTGCCATCCCAGCCTTCATTGTTCGATGTCTCTCTGTGTACCTGCACTCCGTGTTTTCTCCAACCTTTACTGCTCCATCGCTCTGGAAACATAATGCTGGTTTCTTCAGTGTTATTATGGGCATTGGTCCAGCTTCATTGTCCACCCTGGTCAATAACTTGGTGCTCACAACCCATTCCTTCAGACAGTTGTCATTTTCTCCTTGTACTGTGTTTACTGGTGCTTGTACTAGGGTGTGTGCCTTACTACCTACTACTCCCTCCTTCTATCCTTTGACTGTGTATACTTGTCCATACACGGCATTTGTGGTCTTTCCCCACACCCCGGTACGCCTCCTATTTCCTTGGGTCCTCTCTTAGGGCATGGTAATTTCTTGAGTGTTATCATTTTTTTCTCTCCTTTCTGTGGGTTGTCGGTTATGTACTGTATAGCCTGGTCTAATTGCCAGTAATTGTTCATTATGTCAAGTGTCTTTATATAACTGTCTTCATAGGGAAATGTTGCTTTGGGTATCCATTTCAATTTTGCTGTTTTCCCTTGGAATATTCCTAGGATTGTAACCATGGATAGGTACATAAAGCATTGTGCTCTTGCTGCTGATATTTCAGTTGCTATAAACGATCTGAAGGCACTCATGGCATAGGGGATTGGTGAGCAGACATAGCAGCTCTCCCCACTGGATACTCAAGCACTATCAGTGAGATAGAGTTCCACCCCCGTGTTTGCATCTGCACTGTGTCTACCTCTCCTTAGTGTACTGATAGTGCTTGCTGGTCCACCTGACATGGTTGTTCCACCTACTAGAGTTGGGGTTGTGTTAGTAGAGGATACAGTGGCCTTTCTAGCAACATAAGATACTGACAAAAAGATGAGGGCAAAAATACCACATGATAATAAGACACAAGACACAATAATCATTATTTTAATAATGTCGCCCATCACTTACACCCTTTCTGGATCCCTGCATAGTTAAAGATATCATTTGCCCTTGGAATAAGCAAAACACGAGTTACTGGGTTAGTATTGGATTAATTCAAGGCCTGTGAACAAAATAGTCTACCATAGCAAGAAGGAATAGCTGATGGATTTCCCCTTTCCAAAGGTGGATATACTTGGGACAAATAGGCTATGAAGATGCAGAAATACACGTTAGGGTGGCATCTTCTGGCACTGTTGGATCTCCTAACAAAATGGACAAATTCACCTTGGAAAGTTTCAGGATGAGGACCACAGGGAATCATGGAACAAATGCAATAAAAACAGTCTCACTTTCATGATGAATGTGTGCAGAAAGAAAAATAACAGACAGTGTGCCCTGACTCTAGATGTGTAGGAAGTCCTTGCCCTATCTCTACTGCGTGTGAGTGGGTAACCATTGGGTATCCTCTGCTGGGTTGTGCTGATTCCAAGTTATTGTTTTGCTCTTCTGTTTGTGGATCTTGGCTCTGTCGATATTTGTGCTAGGAGAGGCCACCGCTTTGTAGGGCTTGATGTCCCTGAGTTGGTATCAAGTGTTCTTCCCAACAAGTTTGACTGCTCTCTCGGGTATTAGTTGAACAATATGGAGTCCTGTGAAACAAGGTGCATGCCACTTTCTGGAGAAATTGCCTAAGAGGACTTGGTACTCCTAATACAACGGTGGTTGCTTATTTAAGTCCTCATTGGATTTGGGGTTGTCACTCTATTCTCCTGCTTCAGGCCTCTCCCATTGTCTCAGCAGCTGACCAGAAATAAAAGAGGCACTAGCAATCAAGGAAGCAGTATATTCATACATTTCCTGACCTGATACATCAGACAAGCTCTCTGCATCTTTGATTGCCCTAGTGGTAGGAGCCAGGGGAAGTCACATGCACCATCCTTTTACCACCTCATGAGGGGTTAAATGGTGGTCAGGCCCGGGCTTATTGCGCAATGCGAACAAGGCTAAGGGAAGGCAATGGTGCCAATTTTTGTTCAGCATCTTTTTAGTTTTGGCTATATTTTCCTTGAGCAAGCCTTGAGGTGTTCACACATCCTGTTTGCTTGAAGGTGATAGGCACAAGAGAATTTGTGTTGGATTCCTAACAAAGTTGTGATGTGTTGGAACCTCTCATTGGTGAAGTGAGGACCATTGTAAGACCGCAGGACTTCACACATAGGAATATCTCCTGGACCAGGAAACTTGCATAATGTCAACATAGTCCACACGAAGGTGTTGGAATGGAGCCACTGTGCGAGGTATGGCTCCTCTCATTACCCTCAATGTATGACCTGCAGTAAATTATTTATATGCTAGACAATTAGTCTTGAATTCAGCCACGTATTCCGCCAAGTTAGGACAGAACCATGTTTCTCCAATATGAGCAGCACGCACCCCCTTCCCTGTATGCATTGAATAATGTCATTGGGCCTCATTATAAGTATGCCAGTCCGGTAACAACGGTGCCGGTAAGGTACTGGCACTGTTGTTACCGGACCAGCATACTCCGAGTTCTGTGAGCGGGTGGCTTTCAGCCCACCAGGTCTGACCTGGTGGAAAGAACAGCACCTGCTAGCAGACCTTGATGGTAGCACCAGCACCATTCATGTATGGTGCCGCTGCTACCATCCTCCCCATTCCCATTGAGTCCAATGGGACTCAAATGGAAATGGGGAGTCATTTTTTCCGGCGCCCGGCAATGGACAACTACCGGGACCGCCGAGGCTGTAATGCCCCGGTAAGTCCCCATCGTTGGGTGCCAGAAAAAAAATGACTCTGGCGGCAGCCGGGCCCTTTTTACCGGCACAGCTACTGCCAGAGTCATATTGAGGCCCATTGTGTCAGTAGTGTGCAATAATGAAAATGCAATTACCACTTTCCTTGTGTTGTTTTGCCACCATTGTTACCAGACCAGCATAGTACGACTTTGCGGGCGGGTGGGTGCCGTCCTGCCAGCAGAGTTTCACGGAAGCACCTGCACCATTATTAACGGTGCTGGTGCTTCCTTTGTCCCCATTTCCATTCAGTCCTATGGCACTCAATGGGAATGGGGATTAACATTCACCGGCGCATGACTTCCCGGAACACCGGGGCCGGAATGCCCTGGTAATTCCGTCAAGCCAGGCATCGGTAAATATTGAAAGCCCATCGGCAACCTGCCGGTAGCACGGGCAGGGTTACCACCAGACTTGTAATAAGGGCCATTGTGTCACGGATTTCCCCCTTTCTCACCTGAGTTCGATCCTTGCAGGAATTCTTGGAAGGAGCCTTCTTGCGTACGGATCGGGTTTTGTACAAGCCCGTGCGAGCCTCTTCTGGTTCCAGCGTGCGTTCAGGTACAGGGGTACTTGGAGTCTCTGGGAAGTCCAGAAAACGAGGGAGGTGTACTTGGAGGCGGTATACGAGATCCGGGAATCAAGGCAGAGTAAGGAGGGAGGAAGGGAAGAGGGGGAAATCGAGGGTCCGGGACCCAAGAAACAAGAGATTAGTTACAGCGAACTACAGAGCACACGTCTAGCCACTGCAAGCGGTAGCGTTGAGACGCGCGGGGCCGCGGGGGCGTGGTCTCTTTGTAGAATGAGCTACGTCTGACGTGGAGGCTGGTGGAGAGCATACCACGTTAGACGGCAATGTTGGAAGTACCAAGGAGTGCAAGCCCTGTTGTGACAGAGACCAGGAAGTCCAAAAGGGACGCATTCTATGGATCATGACAGCATGCCTCCTCCGAAAACCTGTCCCAGCAGGTTTGCCCGGGTGTATGAGATGATACCTTCTGAGTAATCGAGGGGTATTCAGATTTGAAAATGGTTCCCAGGTTCTTTCACTAGGAGGATATCCTTTCCACTCAACCAGGTATTGAAGTTAACCCTGTTTATACCTGGAGTCGCATATTCTGGATACTTCATATTCCAGCTGGTCGTCCACAACCACGGGGTTGGGTCTGAAGGACTTCCGGGAGGACTGGATGTAAGGTTTTAGTAAAGAAGTGTGAAAAACTGGATGAATCTTCTTCCAGGAGTCTGGCAATTTGAGTCGGAATGTCACTGGGTTTATGATTTCCTTTATGGAAAAAGGGCCATAGTACCGGGGAGCCAGTTTGTTTGGTCGTAAATGACGAGGCAGTAGTTTCGAGGACAGCCATACCTTATCACCGACTGCATAAGAAGGTCCTGGTCTTTTTTTGGAGTCCGCATAACCCTTGGTGTGAGTTCGGGCCTTTTCTAAGTGTTCTTTGGCTTCCTTGTGTACGTTGATGAGAGTTTCAATCCAGGAGTCGACTGTTGGTACTGGTGTGGGATGTGGGAGAATGGAAGGTAGAACCGAAGGGTGGAATCCTTGGCTGCAAAAAAAAGGGCTGGTCTTGACTGCCGAGTGATCAGAATTGTTGTAGGTGAATTCAGCCACAGGTATTAAGAGTGACCAGTCGTCCTGTACCTTGGTGGCAAAACAACGAAGGTATTGCTCCAGGGTCTGGTTCACACGTTTGGTAGCTCTGTTAGTCTGTGGATGATAACCTGAAGAGAGGGCACGTTGGATTCCTAGAATACGGCATGTGTTTCCAGAATCGAGAGATGTATTGAGGTCCCCTGTCTGATATGATCTTGGAAGGGAATCCATGAAGTTGAAATATGTGTTCCAGGAAGATGCCAGCGAGTTCTGAGGAAGATGGCAATTTGTACAATGGTGTAAAATGAGCCATGTGGGTGAATAAATCAATGGTGACCATGATAGTCCTGTAACCTCTGGATGGTGGTAATTCCACAATAAAGTCTGTAGCGATGAATTTCCAGGGCCTAGACGGTAGCGTAGATTGAAGTAGGAGACCTGTCGGTTTCTTGTTATCATGCTTGTTTTGATTGCAGACTGCACAGGCTTGAATGTACCGTTGAACGTCAATTTTCATTTAAGGCCACCAAAATTGTCTTTGTATGAGACGGGTGTTGGTGATGCCACGATGTCTGGAGTGAAGGGTA
Organism: Ambystoma mexicanum; assembly: GCF_040938575.1. Classification (NCBI taxonomy): domain Eukaryota; kingdom Metazoa; phylum Chordata; class Amphibia; order Caudata; family Ambystomatidae; genus Ambystoma; species Ambystoma mexicanum. Next base: position 360,217,006 of record NC_090928.1, read on the forward strand.
TCGTGACAGAGGTTAATAATTTGTTGTTGTAGTCTCTGTGTGGGAATGACCAGGCCATTATCCTTAAACAGGTACCCGTCTCTTGTTCGAAGATTCCACCGATTCTTCCCCGTAAATTCCTTCCAGATCTCAGAGGACTGGGTTTGCATCCGAATGTCTTCCAGGAGACTGATTGCTTGGGCTACAAAAATTGTGTGGGGAAACATCTTTGGGAAGGACCGATCTTCAAGAGTTTCATAGTTGAGACGTCGGGGTAAGGCATCAGCAATTATGTTCTGTGATCCGGGGACATGATGGATGTGGAACTGGTACTGGGCAAAGAAGAAGGCCCAACGGGCTTGACGACTATTCCTACATTCCAAAGATTGTAGAACTTGAAGATTTCGATGGTCCGTACGGACCTGAACAGGATGTTTAGCTCCCCGAAGTAGATGACGCCATTCTGTGAAGGCTTGACGGATGGCTAACAGCTCCTTTTCCAAGACGGAATAATGAGTCTCGCTGGGAGTCAGGGTTTGTGAAAGGTAAGCAATGGGATGTTCTAATTTGTCCTCATTCCAGTTATAGCACTGCTCCTATGGCATAGTTAGAGGCATCCGTCTCCACTAGAAATGGTTGATTAATATCAGGTTGAGCTAGGATGGGGGCTTGAGTAAACTCTGCTTTTAATCATTGGAATGCCTTATCTTGAGCTGATGTCCAGAGAAAGGGAGTATCTTTCTTCAACAATGCAATGATCGGTTGAACTATCTCAGAAAAGGACGGTATGAATTTCTGGTAAAAGTTGGCAAGCCCCAGGAAGGATTGAATCTGTTTCACGGTAGTGGGAACAGTCCAAGATAGTATGGCTTTTACCTTTGAGTGGTCCATTCCAATTCCTTCTGGACTAAGGACAAATCCTAGATAGTGAACAGTAGAGACATGAAAAAGTCATTCCTCAGGTTTAGCTAGGAGTTTGTGTTCACGTAGCCGTTGTAAGATTGGTTTAACATGATCTTCATGCTTTAGATGTCCTTGGAGTAAATCAAGATATCGTCCAGGTAAACTATGACGAAGAGGAACAGCATGTCAGAAAACACACGATCCATGAAAAGGTGGAAGACTGCTGGGGCATTAGCGAGTCCGAAGGGCATGACCAGGTATTCAAAGTGACCAAAGGGTGTTCTAAAGGCTTTTTCCATTCATCTCCTTCCCTGATACAGGTCAGATGGTAGGCACCCCTGAGCTCCAATTTCGTGAATACTACAGCTCCTCTCACCACTTACAGGATATCTGAGATTAAGGGCAACGGGTAGCAGTCCTTGAGGGTGCATTGATTTAATCCACGATAATCAAGACAAGGCCTAAGCTCTTTAGTGTCTTTCTTGGGAACAAAAAACAACAAAGCTCCAGCTGGAGATTTGGATGGTCTTATGGTGCCATTTTCAAGGTTGGTATCCAAGTATTCACGGAGGGCCCTTTTTTCTGGTTCAGATAAAATGAACATCCTTCCAAAGGGAATCACTGCTGAAGGTTCTGTTTCAATAGCGCAGTCTGTGAGGGGGTAGGGCCTGGACAATAGCAGTTGAAAACACGTCAGCGTATTCCTGATAGGCCTTAGGAACCTGTATGATATTTGAAACCATGAATGGGCCTTGCTGGTCTGTTGGTGTGCCTTCAGAAGATGTCGAGGAGGAATCCAGGAATAGGCAGTGACACATGCAATGCTCAGAACCAAGAAACAAGGATCCTGCTGCCCAGTTGATATATGGGTTGTGCTTCCGTAACCAGGGCATACCCAGTGCCATTGGGTAATGAGCTGACTTTATGATGTCAAATTTGATCACCTCTTGATGATGGTTTATCGAGAGTTGGATCTCTTTGGTCTGTAAGGTTATGGGTCCTGAAGAAAGAGGTCTTCCGTCGATCGCCTCCACAGGTTGCATGATGCCTCGAGTTTCATATGGAATGTGGTGGCTAAAGACCCAATCTTGATCTATGAATATCCCCATGGCCCCACAATCCAACAAGGCCAAAATGGGGTAGGTCTCATTCTTGGATGGCGACAGAAAGGCCTGTAGAATCACTAGGTTGTTCTGTCCAGGAGAGTTCAAGGATGGAATAGATGTGGAGCAAACATCTCTCTCCCGAAGCCTTGCTCCATCTAGGATCGGGAGCTGGCGTTTCCCGAACGCAGTGGAGGGGCTAGAGGACACTCTCTAACTAGATGTTCATCCGAGGCACAATACATATATAACCCCGTATGGATCCTTCGCATCCTTTCTTGCGGGGATATGGGTCCACGGAAAGCTCCTAATTGCATGGGTTCTGGATCGTTAACAGGGGCAGGAGTAGGGTCAGACTTCAAGGACGTCTCAATGGAAACCTTCTGGACGGGCATCTTGCTTTTCTTCTTCTCTCCCTTCCTTTCCTGGATACGAAAGTCTATCTGCATAGCGAGATCCATAAGGGCCTGGAATGAACTTGGGCAAGCCACTTTGGCAAGTTCATCTTTGATGTCTTCATTTAGCCCCCTTCGGAAAAGAGCAAAGCATGCTTCTGAGGACCAATCTGCTTCTTTAGCCAATTGTTTAAATCATGTTACATACGTAAGCATGTCCTGGAACCTTGCTGGAAATCAAGTAGACGTTCCTGGGCGCTATAGACCTGTTCTGGGCGGTCAAACATGGTTTTAAGGGCCTGTATTAATCCATCGTAATCATCCAGGAGGGCATCTCCAGAATTGACTAAAGGTGTGGCCCAGGTTAGTGCATTTCTGGAGAGGTGCTAAATTATAAAGCCCACCTTAGCCCTGGGGGTAGAAAAGTAGTAGGGCTTAAAGGTAAAGTGGACTAAACAGGAGTCAAGGAATGCACAAAGGGTTTTTGCAGACCCATCATATTTATCTACAATGCCACCCAGTAGTACGCTTTCCTTTGTAGCGGAATCATGGGACAAAACTAATTGTTTTTAAGCGGCATTTTCCGCTTTCAGATTCTGCACCTCGGTCGTTAATTCTTGCATGCGACACATGAGATCCCGGACGGCCGCCTCCATGTCCGATTCAATTTCGGTCGTTTGGCATCTCAATCTTCACGGATTTCCCCCTTTCTCACCTGAGTTCGATCATTGCAAGAATTCTTGGAAGGAGCCTTCTTGCGTACGGATTGGGTTTTGTACAAGCCCGCACAAGCCTCTTCTGGTTCCAGCGTGCATTCAGCAGTCAGCGTTCAGCGTCCAGGGGTACTTGGAGTCTCCGGGAAGTCCAGGAAATGAAGGAGGTGTACTCAGAGGCAGTACACGAGATCCGGGAATCAAGGCAGAGTAAGGGTTGGAGGAAGGGAAGAGGGGGAAATCGAGGGTCTGGGAACCAGGAAACAAGAGATTAGTTACAGCAAACTACGGAGCACACGTCTAGCCACTGCAAGCGGTAGCGTTGAGACGCGCAGGGCCGCAGGGGTGTGTTCTCTTTGTAGAATGAGCTACGTCTGACGTGGAGGCTGGTGGAGAGCGTACCACGTTAGACGGCCATGTTGGAAGTACCAAGGAGTGCAAGCCCCGTTGTGACAGAGACCAGGAAGTCCAAAAGGGATGCATTCTATGGATCATGACACATTGTACATCTCCTCTTTATCCACAACTCCTTTTATTCCCTGGGTGCAGCTCCCTGCAGCTCCATAATCTCTGTCACTGGTAATTTGTTATAGCCTTCCTTTAGTATCATTGTTCGCGCATAATCACGTGTGTGGGATGAAGCCTCCATTTCTAAAATGTCCCTAAAGTAGGCAGCGCATTTTGTTTCTGTGTCTGCTGCTTAGTTGCCCGTGGAGATGGGATTTTCCCCCCTCGTGTAGGCTTGGCCCTTCGCTAATGCTATTCACTCTGGGAGGTCTATTGCCTCTATCAGTCTGCCCAATAGGAGTGTGGGCTGCACCGGTGAACCATCAGCATACCTGAAGCCCCTCCTCAGCCAACGTGACAGCCCAGAATGCACTATGGATATCACGTTGGCTGAATCTGAATAAAACATCACTTCCTTTTCCCTGCTGTGTTCTAGTGCCAATATTAAGGCAGCTAATTCTGCTGCTTGTGCTGAATAGTGTGATGGCAGACGTGCGCTTGTCACCACTTTGCTCTACCTGTCTTCTCCCAATCTAACTACGGCTGTCCCAGTAGGTCTTTCCCGAGTCGTTTGGTCAATAGTTGATGACCCATCAATGAAAAGCACGTCTCTTGGTATGCAGTCTTCTTAACAAATCTTTTACGAAGACGTGCTTTTATACCGAAACTTTTATAACGAAAACACATAATGAGAATATATGTGTGGGTGCAGTAAAGGGTTAAATCTTTTTGGAAAACGGTGGTGGTGGCTTTTTAGGGGTGTCAAACAAGTTTTGGTAGGTTAGGAAAGTGTTGGTATATGTGCATTCGACCTAAAAGGGGTCGTTATATAGACATGTAAACATGTATCTCCCCTCACGTGCAATCTCCTGTATTTTGTGAGTGTCACTGCATTCTTCTATGTCTGCTGTGCAGTTGTGTACATAGTGATCCTTTTGTAAGACGTCAGTGATGAAAAGTCGCTGGGTTGACAAGTCTACATCTCTTGAGAGCTGGTTTTGATAGTAACACCTTGTATCCTGAAGCTGTCTGTGTTGACAATGTACTCTATGGTCTTTCCAGTATTGCAAAGAGAGCATGCTCCACATAAAGAGTGTTGCTGCATCCCATGGTAATACATGCTGATTTGTCCACTGTGAATGCGGCTGCAGCCAATGCCTTTTCGCATGGTTCGTGTCCCCTCATTACTGGGTCTAATTTCCCACTGTAGAATACTGGAGGCATGTGTCACGACCCTCGCCCAAAACCCCCTCTGGCAAATCCATTGGCCAGGTGGAGTCAGGACTCGGGCCTTTAGAGCCTGGCATCCTCTTAAAAAGCCCTCATGGGGCCAGTTCTGGCGCCTATGGCACCAGGCACATACACCATGAACAACAATGTGCTTGGGAACTACTTTATTGTATTGTCAGCCAACATGGAGGCATCCACATAGCTTGGTTCCTAAGAACCAAGCTATGCAGTCTAGTGTTTTGGGTGTGGCAGGCCTGGAACTACTTTACCTGGTACTACTTTAACTGGGCTATATAAACCACACCCTGACTGCAGAACATGCTTCGTTTTACTTTGCAGCTTGCAAAGTGACTCTCACCGTGTCCAGCTATTCCCTCGAACCTCGGAGAAGCAGAACCTGCAAGGAGACAAAAGGAACATCATTAGCAGCAGCATCTTACCTGCAGTCTTCATCTTTAAACACTCGCAGCTACTGAGAATAGCTTCCTCGAATCTGCACGCCTCCCGGACAGAATGACCTGAAAGAGGAAGATAGAGGCAACATTAAAGAAAGCGGTAGAGACATTTACAAATTACGAACTGCACAAAAGGCTTACCTGGCTGGTTGCCTCTCGGCTGGCACCACTCTGGATATTCCACTCGCCCTGAAGAACACCGCGACCTACAAGGAAGGAAAACACAGGTTAGCAAGGGCAAGACTTTGCAGCGCTGCGCATAGCGCTTACTTACCGCATCATAGCGCCCTTAATGCGCCATCATTTACCAGCGGGGCTCAACCAAGCCCGTTCGCCGTGCTGAAGCTCTGCATACCTAAGGGAGAAAAAAGAGACATTTTAAACAAAGAAAGGCATGCAGGATAGCAACAAAACTAAAGAACAGCAATAAGACCTACCTGAACAATAGCAAATGTGCCGGCATCAGTGAAGTAATTGGACCGCACTCGCCCATGAAAGACAACGCGCCCCTGCAAAGAATGCAGGACAGAGAGCATGCCTAATTCTACCACAAGGTGAGGAGAGGGCACCAGAGGGACTGAAAGCATACGGGGATGGATGGAGGATACTTACCCCAGTCGTCAGTGTTGAACACAGGCAGAACCTTCCCCGCAGACCACATCCTGTATTTTGAGGCAGAACCTTCCCCGTAGACCACATCAGGGCAAAGCTGAGAAGCATACCAGCGAGTAACCCAGCTGGGTGGCGTCCCTGTGGATACCAGGTGAGTGTAACAGCATGTGCCCCATGCTTGTCTTCTGTGTCAGTACTGCAGTCATAACCACTCCATCGGAGCGTCAGAATAGAAAGAAACTCTTTGATAATTTGGGATCCCTAACACTGGAGCTGTGCATATTGCTTCTTTCAGCTCATCAAATTCCTTCAGTGTGTTCAATAAAGGCCTAGTGTAAGTGCTGTAGTCGAATACCCATGCCCTGTGTAACGCTCACCTGGTTCCCACGGAGGCGCGGCGTCGAAGGCGCAGAACTCTGAAGATGGACAGGAAGGGCCCCTCTATTCTGGCTTCCCTGGCTCGTTGGATACCCTCCTTAGGGTTTGGAAGGATGAGCTCTCCATCCTGCTTCTGATGCAGGGGCGCGTTGAAACCCAGTTACTTCACTGGATTGAGGATTGATGGGAGTTCAGGTAAGCTTGACTGTTCAGGTAAGGCGCTGTAGAAGTTCTGTTCAAAAGTTCAAGCTTAATAATAATGTTAGTTGTCTAATTGCAGCAAGCGCTAATGCTTATGTCTTTTTCCCCTTAGGGGCCGGGGTTCGGAGTGCCGGAGATATGGCGCCGACCCGAAGTGAAACAGTTCTGGATGAGCGCTCAGGTAATGTCTTTGCATTCGCTCATTCAATGTCTTTGTCTTTTTTCCCCATAGGGGCCGGGGTCCGGAGATGCCAGGAAGCGGCAGGACCCGAAATGCAGTGGGAATAATCCAACAGGTAAGACTTAAAAGGAAACTGAGCTTTCCTTATTCCTTTTCTCCCTCTCACCTTTGTTCTTGTCTTTTTTCCTGTAGGCGCCGGGGCGTAGCTGAATCCGGAAGATCGCTGCTGAAGATGGAAGCGCCTTGCAAAGGTGAGTAAAATGCAGCGCTGCAGCGATCGAAACGAAATGCCTTTAAAATGATGTCTTCCTTTTCAGGGCCGTTGGAGAAATGACTCTGGGATGCAGATTTAGCAGGTAAGGGCTTTTCTTCCCCTATTCTCTTCCTTTCTCCCCTTGCAGGTGTCCCAGGGTGTTGGCAGGCGTGGCTGAAGTCAGGATGCAGGAGCTGACACGGTGAGCGTCCAGCTGCTAGGTGCAGAACAAAGCGAAGCATGTGTGGCTGTTCGGGTGGGGTTTAAATAGCCTTGGAAGAAGTTCCTGGTATGTATCCTTCCACCAATCAGGTATGTATCCTTCCCCGACCACACCCGGGTGGTGAAGTAGTCCTACAGGTTAAGTAGTCCCATTCAGGCCTCAAGAGGGCCTGGATGAAGCAGCAAGGTCTGCATCAGGTAAGTGTGCACCCAAGCACTTAAACACATATCCTCTTCTATGAGCCTGGCGCCTAAGGCGCCAGGACTGGGGTCCGCTATGAGCCTGGCGCCTAAGGCGCCAGGACTGAGTCCAAAGGGCCCCGACTTGGGCCCGCTGAGACTTCCCTGGGGAAAATGATGTCTGCCTCTGGGGTAGCTGGGCCCGGCCTGGCTCCTTAGAGGTAGGCATCATGACAGTACCCCCCCTCAAGGCCCCTCCCAAGGTCTTTTCCTCCGGGGGTTTTGGTTTGTGCGGGAATCTTCAATGGAATCTTTGAATTAATCGTGGTGCGTGAACATAGTTACTGGGTTCCCAAGATCTTTCCTGAGGTCCATATCCTTTCCAATCAACAAGATAGAAGAGTTTCGACTTAACTATCTTGGAATCTAAAATGTCTTTCACTTCGAATTCTAATTCTCCATCAATTTGGACAGGGCCTGGGGGCTCAGACAGTCTGGTTCCAGTTTGTACTGGTTTTAGAAGAGATGCGTGAAAAACGGGATGAATCCGCATGTTGGATGGTAAATCGAGTTTAAAGGCCACTGGGTTGATAATAGCTTTGATGGGGTAAGGCCCAATGAATCTGGGATTAAAAGTTTGCTGACCCTTGAGGGGTAGATGTTTAGTTGCTAGCCATACCTGATCTCCTACTTGGTAAGGAGTAGTTTTACTTCGGTGCAAATCAGCGTTTTCTTTATACTTTTTCTTGGCTTGCTGTAAGTGGGTTGTAGCTTCTTTGAAGGCTTGGGTTATTGTGGAATGTAGGTGATTTACTGCAGGCATCTCCAGGGTCAGAGGTGGATCTAGGTCAGAGGTCCGAGGATGGTGACCATACAGGGTATAAAAAGGAGTCTGTCCGGTTCCAGAATGCACTGAATTGTTGTATGCATATTCTGCAATCCAAAGGATGTCCTTCCAATTCAACTCGGATTGGTGTAACATGCACCGCAGATATTGCTCGAGAGTCTGATTGGTTCTCTCGGTTTGTCCGTCGGTCTGGGGGTGGTGGCTGGTGGATAACCGCACGTCTATTTGTGCTAGTTGGCAACATTTCTTCCAAAAGTGGGAGATAAATTGACTTCCACGGTCTGAGACTAATATGGAAGGGAAACCATGTAACCGCACTATATTTTCCATAAATTCCTTGGCCAAGGTGGAAGCTGACGGCAATCCTTTTAAAGGGATAAAATGGGCCATTTTGGAGAATAGATCCACTATTACGAGAATCGTGTTGTAACCACCACAAGGAGGCAGGTCAGTTATAAAGTCCATTGACAAGGTGTGCCAAGGTGCTGGTGGAATGTCCAAAGGTTGAAGTAGGCCGGCTGGCCTTTTCTTTTGACTCTTATTTTGGGCACAGATTCCGCAAGACAACACAAATGACTTTATGTCTTTTCTCCAAGAAGGCCACCAGAAGTGGCGTTTGATCTTTTCTTCTGTTTTCGCGATACCGGGGTGTCCTTCCATTAATGATTCATGATGACGGGTAATGACAATTTCCTGCAATTCTTTACTTGGCAGAAATAACCGCTCTTGGAAGTAGGGTAAATCATCCTTAACGGTGTAGTGAGGACCCTTTTGACTCCATTCCAGTAAGGCAGAAGAGTCAAAAAGCTGTTTTACTTGAGCTTGGATGTCCTCAATGGTTTGCAATGAAGTCAAGCCCAGAATTCTTTGTTCCGGTATGATTGGCACAGGTTCTAAACTCGAATTGGGTTCTTCCATGCCTATCCGGGATAAGGCATCTGCCTTACCATTCTTGCAGCCAGGGCGATAGGTAATTACAAAATCAAATTCCGCAAAGAATAAAGCCCATCGGAGTTGTCGCGAAGATTGAGCTTTGGCCGTCTTTAAATACTGCAAATTTCTGTGGTCCGTAATTACGGTGATGGTGTGTCTTGCACCGAGAAGATAGTGACGCCAAGCCTTGAAAGCTGATTTAATAGCCAGTAGTTCTTTGTCGGTAATTGCGTAATTGAGTTCAGGTGGAGAGAATTTTCTGGACCAAAAGGCTACAGGGGGTAGTTGGTAGTTTCTGGGTCTCTTTGCGACAGGACAGCTCCCATGGCCGAACTGGATGCATCGGTTTCCACGATGTAAGGGAGATCTGGGCGCGGGTGCTTCAATACAGGTGCAGAGGTGAATTTGGTTTTCAGGTCCTGAAAGGCTTGTTCAGCCTCAAGAGTCCATTCAAAGCGTTTGTTTTTCTTTAGGAGAGCTGTGATGGGTTGAACAGTTCGAGAAAATTCCGGGATGAACCTTCGATAGAAATTGGCAAAGCCAAGCATGCTTTGCACTCCCTTCACAGAGCTAGGAGATGGCCATTTGAGAATGGCGTCCACTTTCCGCGAGTCCATTCGGATTCCTTGAGGTGTCAGGATGAATCCGAGAAACTCCACTTCTGTGGTATGAAAAACGCATTTTTCGAGCTTGGCAAATAATTTGTGCTGGCGCAATTTCTCAAGAACTGCCCTAACATGGTTTCTGTGATCAGATTCTGAGGAGGAATACACCAGGATGTCGTCAATATAAACGATGACACAAACATCGATAAGTTCCCGAAGAACATCATTCATGAAGTACTGAAAGGCGGCAGGTGCGTTGCACAAACCGAAGGGCATTACTTGATATTCGAAGAGCCCAAATTTGGTGCGGAATGCAGTCTTCCACTCGTCGCCCTCTTTTATACATACCAGGTGGTAAGCTCCTCGGAGATCTAGCTTGGTGTACACACGAGCATCTTTTACTTGGTCGATAAGCTCAGGTATCAGGGGCAAAGGGTAACGATTCTTAATCGTTATCTGATTTAGGGCGCGGTAGTCAATACAGGCCCTAAGGTCTCCTTCCTTTTTAGGTACGAAGAACAAAGCGGAAGAGACTGGTGACTTTGATGGGCGAATGAAACCATTGGCCAGGTATTGATCCAAATACTGGCGCAAATGCAGGTTCTCAGGTTCAGTAAGAGCATAAATCCTACTACAAGGTAGTTGTGCATTGGGTACCAAGTCGATTTGGCAATCGTAAGATCGATGGGGAGGTGTTAGCCTGCTCTTTCTGAAAAACGTCTTGGAATTCTTGGTATTCAGATGGTAGCTGTACAGGGGTGGAAGTTACAGAGGCTAGACCCATAGCTGGATTCCTTGGGTAACAGGTTGGTTCACAATCAGGAAAAGTTATCTTCTTTGCTCGCCAGTCTATTCTCGGATTATGTGTTTCTAACCAAGGGATTCCAAGAAGTACTTGAAATTGTGGGGCCTTGATCACATCAAACACGATTGCTTCCCGATGTCCGTCCTGACCCACCAGAGTGATTTCAACTGTGGAATGCGTTACAGGCCCTGAGGCTATTTCGGTTCCATCAACTGTAGTAATTACATCTTGGGTTACTTTCGGGCGGAGAGGAAGCTTAATCCTGGAAGCCAATTCACGGTCTATGTAATTTCCAATAGCTCCACTGTCTATGTATGCTTTTATAGCATGCAACTGCTGAGGCTGTTTTGGGTTCACAAGCACCATTGGCATGACAAAATGCGAGGTCAAAGAGTTTGTTTTCAAGCTCGGCAAGCAGACCCCTACGCTTGTCGGGCTAGGTCGTTTCCCGAACCAGGTGTCAATAACTCGTTATCAGTGGCTCCAACCACCTTCTTGGGTGGTTTAACTGGACAACTTTGAAGAAAGTGACCGGAAGTTCCGCAATACAGACAAAGTTGCATTTGTCGCCTTCTCTCTCGTTCCTTCTGCGTTAATGGTCCTTTAACACTGCCAATTTGCATAGGTTCGGAAACGTCAGTACTCTTGGAGTTAACGTGGGTCTTGATAGGTACTCTGGTTTCATACTTGAGCCGATCTGCTATCTGAGCTATAACATCTTTAAGCTCTCCGCGCAGGCCTCGGTGAAACAATGTGATCCTTTTATTTTCAGGCCATCCGGTTTCCACAACTAGTCTATTAAAGGTGGCGATATAGGACAAAAGATCCTGATGACCTTGTCGTAAGGATAGCAGTTCGTTGTCAAGGGCCTGTCCCTGCGAGTGTCGAGCGAACAATCTTTCCATGCTGGCCTGGAAGCCCTGGAAATCCCGGAGAATGGGATCATCCTGATTTAACAATGGAATAGACCAATCGGCAGCACAGCCACTGAGGTAAGATAGTACAAAGGCTACTTTGGTCTGGTCGTTGGGGAAGGCCCCGGGCCTGCATAAAAAGTGTAAACGGCATTGGTTCATAAAAACGGCATATTTCTTGGGATCCCCCGCAAAACGTTCCGGCGGGGCCAAAGGCATGTGTCCAGGTAGATTGATTTGTACCGGGTTATTCGAACCCATTGTTGTAGAAATATCTCCGGAAACAGGTAAAGGAGTGTGCTCTGCCTGGCCCTGCAATAACCTTTTGGCCAGATCATCAGTTCTTTCCTTGGATAGGATTAGTTTCCTTCTGAGAGCATTAGTCTCCTGGCGGGCTGAGTGCACTTCTGCCCGTAATTCCCCTAAAAGATGGGCCAGCTGATCTGTCTCGGAAGTCTCCATTGCGCCCAGGTGGGAAATTGTGGTAAGGCTTCGCGTTCTGTAACGCTCACCTGGTTCCCACGGAGGCGCGGCGTCGAAGGCGCAGAACTCTGAAGATGGACAGGAAGGGCCCCTCTATTCTGGCTTCCCTGGCTCGTTGGATACCCTCCTTAGGGTTTGGAAGGATGAGCTCTCCATCCTGCTTCTGATGCAGGGGCGCGTTGAAACCCAGTTACTTCACTGGATTGAGGATTGATGGGAGTTCAGGTAAGCTTGACTGTTCAGGTAAGGCGCTGTAGAAGTTCTGTTCAAAAGTTCAAGCTTAATAATAATGTTCGTTGTCTAATTGCAGCAAGCGCTAATGCTTATGTCTTTTTCCCCTTAGGGGCCGGGGTTCGGAGTGCCGGAGATATGGCGCCGACCCGAAGTGAAACAGTTCTGGATGAGCGCTCAGGTAATGTCTTTGCATTCGCTCATTCAATGTCTTTGTCTTTTTTCCCCATAGGGGCCGGGGTCCGGGGATGCCAGGAAGCGGCAGGACCCGAAATGCAGTGGGAATAATCCAACAGGTAAGACTTAAAAGGAAACTGAGCTTTCCTTATTCCTTTTCTCCCTCTCACCTTTGTTCTTGTCTTTTTTCCTCTAGGCGCCGGGGCGTAGCTGAATCCGGAAGATCGCTGCTGAAGATGGAAGCGCCTTGCAAAGGTGAGTAAAATGCAGCGCTGCAGCGATCGAAACGAAATGCCTTTAAAATGATAGTCTTCCTTTTCAGGGCCGTTGGAGAAATGACTCTGGGATGCAGATTTAGCAGGTAAGGGCTTTTCTTCTCCTATTCTCTTCATTTCTCCCCTTGCAGGTGTCCCAGGGTGTTGGCAGGCGTGGCTGAAGTCAGGATGCAGGAGCTGACACGGTGAGCGTCCAGCTGCTAGGTGCAGAACAACGCGAAGCATGTGTGGCTGTTCGGGTGGGGTTTAAATAGCCTTGGAAGATGTTCCTGGTATGTATCCTTCCACCAATCAGGTATGTATCCTTCCCCGACCACACCCGGGTGGTGAAGTAGTCCTACAGGTTAAGTAGTCCCATTCAGGCCTCAAGAGGGCCTGGATGAAGCAGCAAGGTCTGCATCAGGTAAGTGTGCACCCAAGCACTTAAACACATATCCTCTTCTATGAGCCTGGCGCCTAAGGCGCCAGGACTGGGGTCCGCTATGAGCCTGGCGCCTAAGGCGCCAGGACTGAGTCCAAAGGGCCCCGACTTGGGCCCGCTGAGACTTCCCTGGGGAAAATGATGTCTGCCTCTAGGGTTGCTGGGCCCGGCCTGGCTCCTTAGAGGTAGGCATCATGACACCCTGTTGTAGTTACATAGTCCTAGGAACTGCTTCATCTGTCTCATAATTGTGGGTTTTGCTGTCCTGGGGATTGTTTCTGCCCTTTCTGGTGCTTCTCTTCTACCTTTTTGGGATATCATTTGTCCAATGTACAACACTTCTGTCTGGCAATATTGCAACTTGGCTTTGTCTAGCTTTTATCCTTTTTCTGCTAGAACTGTCAACATGTGTACTGAGTCATTTATACACTGTTCCTCTGTCTTGCTGCAAATCAATATGTCATCTACGTACTGTATAAGTGTGCTCTTTACCTGTACATTGCCTAAATCCATTTGGAGTGCGCTACTGAATATGGAAGGTGATTCACAGTACCCTTGAGGAAGTCTTGTATGTTTCCACTTCTTATTTGTATATAGAAATGAAGTAAAATCTTGTGAGTCTGGGTGTAATGGTATAGAGAAGAATGCATTCTTCAAATCTATGACCAGGAAGTAGGCAGCTTCCGTGGGGATGCTACACAAAATTGTCACTGGTTGGAACTAAAGAAAAATTCTTCTTCTACACTACGGTTAAGAGGGCGAAAGTCCTGTATAAAACATCATGACCCCCGTCACCTTTTTGACAGTGTACAGAGCCATGTTGCATGGTGATTCTGATGGCACTAGGATGCCCTGCTACACTAGTGCGCCAATGGTCTCATCGATACCTTTGTCTGCCTCTCTCGATAGTGAGTACTGCCTAACTCTTGGTAAAATGACTCCTGGCTTCAGCTTTATTTTCACTGCTCCTATCCTTTCAGAAGCCCCACATCATAGGGACTTGTGGTCCATAAAATGCAGAGGACCTTTGCCAAGTCTTCCTCGAGAAATGTTGGCGGTGGATTCAGCATCATCGCCATTCTCTGTGGTACCTCTCAGTAATGTATTCTCACCCAATATGTGATGCTCATTTCGAATACCATCTCGTTGTCTGATCTATTGTCTTTGAATAGTGCTTCGTCTGTTACTGTAGTCAATCTGTATCCTTCTGCCAGGGCAATCACTGCTCACCATGGTAGCCCTGTGTCATCTGTCCCATGCACTGCTATCCAGTCGTCCCCCACTATTACTGCCTCTAATTCTATGTGCACTATTGTACCTTCCTTCTCATCTAATAGTAGTTCTGGCTGGAATAAGTACTCATTTGGGAGGTGCAACATTTTTCCTTGAATCAATGGGAGCCATGCTATTATTATTTCAGTCCCAAACTGAAACACTTCCTCATCCACTGGCACCCCCCTCTGTTCCTTCTGTCCACAATAGGCTTGAATAATCTCCCTTGCATTTAAAAGGTGTATCCTTGGTGTGGAACACACTATCTCCTTGTCGGTGAATGAAATGGCCATGTTAAGTCTGCTCATGATATCTCTCGCCAGTATGTTTATGGGTGTCTGTCGAGAATAAAGTAGGGGCAAAGCTAAGTCGTGTTCCCCTACGGAAAGGACAATATCTTCTGTGAAAGGAACCGATTCCGTCACCCCAGAGAGCCCTTCAGCATTCCTGGCATCGTCTGGCATACTATATTTCCTCTCCCAGATTGCAGGATCTGGTCGTACCTGTCTCTACAAGAAAGGAAAACATTTTGTCACCTATTGTCACCCCGGGGTTGGGTGTAATCGATATGATGGAACCCATCAAGTCCGCCTGTGGGCTGTCCTATTGAGGGTATAATGACATCCAGTTTCCCAAGAATGGGTTGCCCCCCACTACAGTGACCCTCCTAGTTTCCATATGGGAGTCATTGTCATGGAGTCTGTGCGTGCCACTGTCCCGTCATTGGGATGTGTGCTGTTCTGCATCTGTGGTATTTACTGTGCCGTATATATTTGCTGTTTGTTATTCTGCATCTGCAGCATTTGTGGTGCATGCATATCTGCTGCATAGGTGCTTGTATTTTTGGTGTCTGTGTCATGTGCTGGTGTGTCTGCGGGTATGCGTTCGGTGCCTGTCCTTGTTATTGTGTCTAGTCCTGGACATATAACGTATTCTGTTACCCTGGATATGCTGGCTGGTATTGCATTCGCCCATTCTGTTGCATCCCTCTCCTACTCCTACATACTCTTGAGATATGTCCTATCTGTCCACACACCCAGCACTGGGGCGGTTCTCTCACTTGCCTCTGATACCCTCAAGGGAAACCTTCTGGACCCTGCTGCATTTGTTGTCCATAACCCTGATACCCTTCTGGAAATCCCCCTTGGCTTTGTTGCATTTGTTGCCCATACCCGCGTCCCCTTGGTGGCACCCCTCTTCCTTGAAACCCATCCTGTGCATCCCCCTGCCCCATGAACTCCCCTTTCACGGGCGTTGATGCGTACTGTGTCTGTGGTGCCCCTTGTACTCCTGTGCGTGTTAAAACTACTCCTTCCATGGCTTATTTAGATAGCTTCTTCTGTACTCACTTCAGCTCCTCCTACTTTCTTTCCTTGCACTTTTTCCTCGCATTCTCTTGCATTAACCTACAGTAATGTACTATTGTGAGTTGAATTTCTGACCACGTTTTTGCTTCCTTTCCCACCTGCTTCTTCAGTTGGCTTTGCACCTGTTCTGCTGTTTTAACCCACGGTTCTTGCATTTCAAGGTGCCAGAGCTCTTGAATAGCCTGAATATATTGTAGCTGGTCTTCATCTTTCCCCATTCTGCCTGCCATAATCATACTAAATCCTGACGTGCCTGAGTACTGCATTCGCAGAGCTTGCCATACAGCTGCTCAGCAGTTAGCGAATAGCGAACCATTGTGCACCATGTTCTGGGTTGCTACTCCTGGGTACCCCGCCCTTTGCCATATGTCATTAGTGGCCTCTCTGAGAGTCACCACTAGTAAACCTTTTACGTCCCCTACTGCTAATTTCTGTCCAGCCATCATACTTTTCATCTCATATATGCATTTTCCCACACCCGCGGCCAACGAGGGAAGCCTACACCTCAAGTTTTCCTTGTCTATATGTTTCCATGGTATGCACTGAGATCGCCCTCCTCCCTTTTCCAGTAGGGGCATCTGTGTGAACCCAATCTCCCCATCCGGTCTTCTTGTTAACTTGATTTCCCCCACTGATCTCCCAGTGTCTTTGGTGGCAGTGAACGCTCTTACCATTTCCCCCCTCCTTCGTACTGGGGGGTCCCTGAGAGTATGTGTACATGGGGTTACACCATCCAGGCTGCGTGAAGCATCCGTGGACTTTCGTGGTCTCTCGTCTTTGTCACCCAGCAATTCTCCTGAGTCTCTGTCTGATCCCCAAGTCGAGCTTTGATTGGTCATATTGCCTGTCGACCGATGAGCAGGTTGTCCCATTCCCTCATCCTCACTCTCTACCAAGTCGTCTTCTGACTTGGTGTCTCCAAGTTCACTGTCAAAATTGTCATGGAAGCCCAGTCTCCTCAGTATCTCGCCTGCCTGTGGTTCCCGTTCTAAGTTCCCACTGTCCCTCCTCATGAAGGACCCTGAGTCGGTTCTGTCTGGCAGGACGGCTGCCTTATCATATGTCTTGCTGCGATCCGGCTCTGCATGCCTATCACTTCCGTGTTATGGTCAGATGCGATGAATCCCCATTTCAGTCTTATGTCGCTTACTGCGCACTCCTCCTCATCCTTATGTTTGCGCTCTCTTGCGAGTCGCTCTAGCTCCAACTTTCTCCTTCCCCTTCTTAGCAAACTTGCATTTCCTTCTCGTCTTCCTCCTTTTGCCTAGCTCCCTATTTCTCCAAATCGCTCTCTGCTCCCGCTCTTTCTCTTCTTCTCATTGCTTGTCTTTTCACACCCTCTTGCATTCATCCTTCAATTCCTTCTCTTTCCTTTCTACTTCTTCCATTATCTCTGCCCACTCTCAGGCTTCACTGCTTCCCTAACATCCAGCTACTTCCTTACTTGCCCCTCCTTTTTCTCCTGCTGTCTTCCCATCTAATTTCAACAATATTTGTCCTCTTACCCACTTGTTCAATGCTATTCCTCCCAGTCCCTCCTTGACGCTTGTCTGGGTCCTCCTTGGTACATGGTGGAGGTTTGAATGTTGGATTTGTGTACCCCTCTGCTGCTGTTAATTCCCATACAGCATTTAATCTCTGTGCTTCTGTTGTAGCCCCTTTGGTCTCATGATCAGGAGGAGGTGGAGGGCCAGGGGCCGAGGGCACTGCACCCGGGGTTTCCTGCTGGCTCAACATCCATTGATGCCTCGCTACTTCCCCCTCATCTGTCTGAAATATCTTCCAGAGCTCGAATATCGCCATACGACTACTCAGCTTTTTCCCCTTATGAGCCTCTTGTATTTATGTGTGTAAGGATTTCTGCACATACTTGGAGAAACCTCTGCATTGTGGCCATGGTTTAGTCGATTTCCTGTCAGTGTTTTTCATCCATTCCGCGCTATATTTACAGATCTTGACCCTCATTATGACCCTGGCCTTAAGGGATTACTGGTACCGGTAAGGGTACCGGTACCGGTAATCCCTTAACGCCTGATTACGAGGTCCCTTTGCGGGTCCCGACCTTAACGGCTGGTCTGTACCGTCGTTAAGGTAAGGACCCACTAAGGGACCTTGAAGGTGATTACGGTACCGCATTTTGCGGTACCGTAATTATCGCCTTCCCCATTCCCATTGAGCCCTATGGGGCAAAAATGGGAATGGGGAAGGGCCAATGGTAAATGGGGAATTACCGCCCCGCCAACCTTGGAATGGGGTGGTAATTCCCCATGTCACCATGGCGGATCCGGTAAATTACTGGCGTTAACCATGGCGCTAATAGCCATGGTTAACGCCAGGGTCGTAATGAGGGCCCTTGTCTTTATATCGTGGAAGGGCCTTACATTGGTGCTGTAGGGGCATATCCCCCTGCATTTTTCCTGATACATTGCTTTATACTCACTTGACCTCAATGTGAGGCTTTTGACACTTTAGTTATTATACAAACACAAACATACTTTTAATTTTGATTTTCTCAACTTCACAAATACCAATTCTTGTTAATGATCCTGAACCTCTCTGGATCCCAACCAACCTTTCAGTTGTGCTCCGCGCACCCCCTTCTACAAGTCTCTGCCTCCTCAAGCACGCCCACCAATCTTGTGCATGCGCCTTTTGCGTACCACCACTGAACAGCTTACTCTGTCAACTGCAAATTATGAACACCAAATTCTGTACATCCTCGTGCTGTCCTAATCCTATGCACATGCCCTATGGGCGACATTACCACTTCACTATATAGAGGAAGGAAGAAATCACTACCAGATTTCACCTTATAGAAATGCTGAAGTTGTAGTTGTTATTTGAAACACTTATATAATGTAATTTATATGTGATGTACCTGCCAGTCGAAAATAAAGTAAAAAAAAAAGAAATCACTACCAGAGCTCACAACGATACTGTTTCATCACACAGACAATGTTTACAAACCCGTCATATATCCGCAGCTTTCTTCCTGCCTCCTAACGGGGATACCAATATTTCTCGTGCTGAATCTGTACCTACAGCATCGCCTTGTAGATAAAATGCCTCTACAAGAATTACCATAAGAATACCTTCCATAATCTAGGCTAGCTCCATTTGCTAAGCCTTTAAACAGAGATACCATCATCCATGACCCAAGCTAAAATGGCCAATCCACAGGGAATCCAATACTTAGACAACTTTCATCATCTGTCCCTTCAAGTCGATAGTCTAGGTTATTCGCCAGAACCTTTTACCTTAAGACCGAATACTCCCTAACCACAAAAATGACATCTACCTCCATTCATTTCCCTGCTATACTTCACACTATTCGACACTTCTAAATGAAATTCAACAATACTTCAAAGATACTCAAAAATACTCATCACCACCCTACACCCAACATTACTTTACCACTCTCCTCATTTGCTGTGTTGCTGAGTCAATACTTTGCGTGAACCGCTGCCGCTGCTCGGCAAACGGCTCCCCCGTCACATTTCTGGTCTTCTGTGCTCCTCAGGGACCACAGGAAGGATATTCTCCAAACTGGCTCCTGACACCCTCTGCATGTGGGTGCACCTCCCATTGGTCTCACTTTCCATGAGGCGCTTTGCAGTCCTTATGCTGAACGGGCGTAGTCAACCATACCTCTGTTACCAACCTGTTGGCTTAGGTATGCCAGAGGGACTAGGGGTCACACTATAAGCCCACCATTCCAGCTCCCAGGGCCCAACACGCCCTCCCCCACTGCACAGATGGAGGACTCAGCCAAGGGCAAGTTAGAACTGTCGTTTATTACACTAACAGAGAGGGATCATAGAGGACATTGAAAATCTCCCGGACTCACAGCTCCTAAGCCTGTGTTGGGCCATTTTGTTCGATTTCTACATCACAACATGGGGCCCTTCCCCAAAAACCTACGAGAAGACAAGTTTGGGTAGTTCGGGTTGTAGTGCCTATGCATGGCACCTATAAATGTTGTGTTACTGGTGCTCTCATGTCAGGTGGCTTGCCTGCCTCTTCCCTAAGACACTATCTATTACATTGTTGCAGGGTTACAGGATTACCATTGGCCCTTGCCCTCTGCCATCCACCTCTGGATTTCTGTTCGCTGATTGGCTGGAGCTGATCTCCCCCGACCTGGGACCCAGCTCTGTTCTCAGCACTCAGTGCACCTTCTCAAGTTGATCAGAAAGACTATATTTTCCCAATGTAACCCTCAGTGCTACCACATTTGACTGTGAGAGTGCCCTAAGTGTTGCAACATTGTTAAAGAATCCATGTTTCACTTCATTTCTGTGTTGCTGAGAACTGTTTGTCTTCCCACCGTGGTTGACTGAACATTGTCCGGCTCGGCTGCATCACATGGTTGAGGTCTGTGAAATCAAGCTTTCTGGTCTGCAATTTATGAGGATGTATTCTGCTCTTCTCTAGATGGCTCCTTGTCCTTTAGCTTCAGAATTTGATGTTTGTCTCTGACCTTGGCTGTGAGCCCTGGCCTGTTTTTCTGTGCAGCCTAGTTCTGCTTTTCTTCACCTCTCGTCCTATGGCTTGTGCCCTCATGTAACCTCATTATAGGTATACTATGATTTCTATATATCTAGACCTTGCTGTTTCCTATAGGTTAGTAGTATTTTGCTCTTCCAGGCTTCTTATACAATACTGCAGTTGCATAGGGTTAGTTGCGATAAGCGCCTGCAAGCATGCTCTGCATCTCTTCTTTTGCCTTCGGTTCAGAGTTTCTGCACTTGGCAAATGGGAAAAATAATAAAAGCTTTTGAAAGTCTGCATATGTATCTGTCCTCTATCTACAGAAGTGTGTAGGTATGTTCTTCATGGGTGCCCGTGTAACTCATGCAGGCTGCGAGTTTTCTTCATGACTAACATGGCTATGTCGTGGTGTCACTAAAGACATCAGAACAGTGGTTTTCCTTTGTTAGTCAATCTGATCCATTGAGCCATTTGAATCCATGATCAGGGTAGGGACACATGTATCCATAATGACTGGATAAGGTTTGAATGGCTGTCTAAGAGAATATCTGTTTGCATGTGTGGATGTCACTGGCCCTCCTGTGGGCTGTCCAAACAGTGAGTTAATACATGCATTCTTGACTCTTCGGGCTGTCATGGTCATGGGGGAGAGTAGGGGCATTTCAGGGACTCTCTTTTCAATGCCCATGCTAGCTATGACCTCTTCTTCCAGGAGATTTACATTCTCCCTCAAGCACTGAGGTCCACAGATTGATCAAAGCAGGGGTGGAAGACTCCCTTGTTTAAAGGCAACGGTCCACAGATGATTGGACCACAGAGAGTCTGACTTAAGTGATCCAATTCTCAGCCTTGATACAAGTCGTCTTTTTCTTCTGACATCACAACCAAAGTTTTGTTTGCTTCAGGAAGTGGAGCCGACAGGAAGGAAAGTGATATGTAGAGAGAAACAGGATATTAAAATATGTCCCCAACTGTGTGGAACTACTTCTGTGTACACTAACCCACCCCCTTCCCTTGCCCAAAGCATCAAATGGCCTTTAGGTATGCAGCACCTTGGTTTGAGGCTAGTCCTTTTGTCTTTTGTGAATGATGTGCCCTTTGAATCCTGCAACTAGGACAGCTTCCTGTTGAGGGCCTGTCTCACTGGGGAGTGATGTTACCCTACCTCAAAATGGATCAAAGAGAGGCAACCATCTGGACTACAGTCTTGATGGGAGCATCAGACACAGCCTCACTGGGTGAATATGGGTAACTCAGCCATGTGAGCCCTGCTCAGCTTTGGAAGACACATGTGTGGTATCAATTTGATGTAGCTTGGATAATTATGAGGTACTAGGCACAGGAACTTAAACCGAGGTAAGGCGTATATTAAAGTTTACAACTGCCCCCAGGCTACTAACCCTCATAGTTATTTGGTTTTGGGACAGGAGTGCTTGTCATAATGCACCCCCTCTGATGCACTGACTTCGCTGTCACTGCAGCTGCCATGAGGACACCTGTGACCCCTGTACCTGCTCTGTGCCACTGGAGAGCAGGTGCTACAGATCAGTATACTGGTCCTTCAGGGCACAGGCGTAGACTATGCTTGTGACATGGAGCTTTGAAAAGGGAGGCCTGGTTAGCAGATCGTTCTTCCTGAGATGGAATTCCCTACATCATTTTATTAATTTATACAAATCAAAAAAGCCAGTGCCTCTAAACCCTAGCCAGATGCCAATTCCTCAGACCATGTCTCCAGATTATGGTTATGGTGGCAAACCCACAGTCGCGCTTAGTTGCACTGAGTGGAATTCAAATGACCTGATAACTCGGAACAACATAGGGCATCATTATGAGTCCGGCGGTAGTCATACCGGAGTCATGAATTTTCCGGCGCCCCGCAATGGGGATCTACTGGGGAATTACAGTCCTGGCGGTCCCGGTAATTCCCTATTGGCGGGTGCCGGAATAAATTACTCCTCATTCCCATTCGAGCCCACATGGACTGAATGGGGAGGACGGATGCACCGGCACCATTGATGAATGGTGCCGGTGCATCCGTCAAGGTCTGCAAGCGCGTGCCGTTCCGCCCACCAGGTCAGACCTGGCAGGCAGAAAGGCTCTGCTCGCAGACCTCAGAGTTAACCATTGTTACCGGACCGGCACACTCGTAATGAGGTACTGTGGTCCTGGGATATGATTTTGCTTCAGGTTTGACTGCATTTTGTTCCATCAAAAAGAAACCACCTTACAAATCCCAGCATACAACATCAGAATGTCTTTGAACCTAGGATTGGGGTCTGTAGAAGCCAATGATGTGGAGTCATCTGGTGAACTTATGCAAAAAGTACATTGAACAACATGTCACCCACTGTGTGCTGCTGAGTGAATAGAGGCTGACTCAGGAGCGGACAAAGCTGTCAGGGCAGTGTGTTGTGTGATAAGTTTTTCGAAATTACACATTCAAATAATTCAAATTTAAGGTAATTTTTGGCATTGTAAGAATGTTTGTTGTCATTTTCTCTGTTTTTAAAGTGTCCTCCACAATGCAAAAACGGTTCCATGTCATTTCGCCGACCCCCTTTTTTCCGACTGGTGTTTTGCCGCTGGAGTTTTGCCGAAAAAGTTAATTGAAATGTTTTTTAAATTATTTTTATGGGGGTTTTCTCCCAAGCCCCTCTAAATTTAATTATGTGTTTTAATTTCCCTTCCCTCCAATCCCTTTATTTACCCTTTCCCACCACCCTCACAAAATGTCAATGGACATTTTCAGCAAAACTCCTGCGGCAAAACACCATCTGAAAAAATGGGTGTAGGCAAAAGGACGTAATACTGTAAAAACAGTCTGTTTGGTTCCTGTCTTCTCCCTGGTACCCAGGCCACTCTTCTGGATTGTCTTTTCTCTGGCCTAATGTCGAGAACATTTTTCCAAATTGCCTTCTTTCAAGGTTAGTACTAAGGTTCCAGGTTGTCTTCTCCCTGGGTTAGTGCGACTCCACTGTCCCACTCTCTCCTTTTCCCTTATTGGAGTCTCAGCTTCATCTTGCTCTGCATTTTCCTTGGCCAGCGCCTCAATCATCTTTCTCCAACTTTTCCTTGGTGAATGCTTCAGCAGTTCATCTCTGTGTCTTTTACTTGGCCAGAGCTTCCACCTTTACTCTTTCCACTTTCTCTTTGGTCAGCACTTTAATCCTTTATATTTCAACTCTCTCTTTGCCCCTGAGTGCGTCTTTTCTCGCAGCACCTTCACTTTGACCACAGCCTCTGACTGGTTATGGGGCACAGCCTTTGCCTTTCTTCTCTGGGGATAAGGAGTCCTGCTAAATTTTCCTCATTGATTTCAAGAGTGATGTTAGCTGCTGTACTCTCTCTTTCTACTGCAGTTTTAGCTGTAGGAAAAACCTTTCTACCGGTAGTGTGGAGGAGTGGTGGAGTCCTTTGTGTGCGCATGGTTACATAGGGAAGAGTTGCACTTCCTATTCTTGTGACTGGGTGTCAAATAGGAGAGAAGTGAAGGACTTCCATAACTGTTCCATTCATGAGAGGGAAGGTACTTATGTGGCATAATTAGTATTTCTAAACAATCTTCTGTCCCTTGGATCTGTCTTCGGGTTTCCAGGAGCTGCTCCTGATTTTCCCCTCATGACAGAAGGAAATTCTGGAAGATATGATCCTTATTTGTTTGGTCCATCATAAAAATGACCTGGAAAATGCGGTCCTGGGGTATGGTCTTCGGAATCCTTCTCGATTTTGAGCACCTGGTGATGATATCACTCACATGTCCTTGTGACGTCACTTTATCACAGTTGCCTTGGGTGGAGGCAGGAAACGCTTTCAGTGCATGTGTGTCATTTATGGACAAAATATTGGTGTTGTCCATTCTTACACAGCGCACCATGTATAATTTGTATGCGTGCATTATCGGTTTCATTTTGTGTACTCCCCTTCAGCTCGAGTCTATGCCACCAACTCCTCTATGCCAGCCATGTTTCAGTTATCGGTGCAGTGTTGTGGGACCCCTCCTCTGGCTTGAGTCTCGCTGCGGTGTGCTATGCCCACCTTCCTCCAATACTTTTTCAGGTCCTGTCAACATTCCCTATCTTGGCAATGCTGCATGGGCTGGGGGCCACAGCACTAACATTGGTCTGCCTCAATTTGGAGTGCTGGCCTTTGGGAATATTAGCATATTGCATCCCAGTGAAGGCGTGGCTCATTTGACAACTCTTAGCATTACCTTCAGCTCATTGTCTGAGAATGCTGTTTTGCATGCCTTGGATGTGATCCTGGTGGCTGCCTGTTGGTGTGATGCGATGAAGGAGCTAAGCTAGTTATGTTGGGACAAGCAACAGGATATTGCCAGAGGAGAAGGGAGTTGGGGTAGCTGGAGATATCACTTCACATGTTGGTGAGTATGAAAGTATCTGGCAAGCCGGGGAGGTTGATGGCAACATGCTCTGGATGGTACACCCAGAAGTGGAGGAGCGGGGTGGCACAGTGGTCAAGGTTTGACTGGGAATGCAGGGAGCTGATCAGAAAAAAAACGAAATACTGCGAACCTGGACAGTGTTTCATTTCCTGCACTTCAGGGGCCTCCTGTGACAAGTGCTTGGTGTTTGGGGCACGCACAGGACTCAGGACAGTCTGTGGTGCTTCCAGTCCGTGTTCTGAGGCCTGGACATTGTGACTGGGACTCATAAACATGTGGAACCAGATGTTCCGGCGAACCGTCCAACTGGGTGCATTTTACAATCAGAAAGACCATGAGAGTTAGACATACAACACTGACTTTGCTACAGGTTCCTTTGCTGAGTGTACAAAGTTTGTGTTCCTCTTAACGTGTTGAAAGCATGCCAGAAAGTTCCACCGGCACAGTAGGTAGGAGTAGACCTGCTATTTTAGGTGGATGTAGCGCATTCATAATGGTACTTTTGTTTCCCCGCGCATAGAATATTTAAATAATAATATAATAATAACAAAATACTAATAATAATAATGATTTTAATATCATAAAATATAATGTAAGCTGATTCTGCAAGGCATAACTGTTGTATAATCGTAATCAAAATACTGCATGTCTTTACTAAACTGAATTTTAATCGAGCCAAGTTATTCTGGTCTGTCTGAGTATATGCATAATTGGAAGTGCATTTCTTGTGTGAGCTGACAGTAATCAAAGGAAAAACAATATTGCCTTGGCACACAATAGACCCTATTGGTATATATAGAGGATGACACGTTTTAGATTAAGCTAGATGGTCCATTAAAGACATGGAGAAACTGGAAAAAGTGCCCTGAGATACTTTAAGTATCAAAATGATTTCCTGTATTCCGTTTTGATTGTAGTGATGTCTTTCAGGGACATAAATTAGTGTCTCATTCGAGGGGGGCAGAGATCCTCTGTACACTCAAATTAAAACAAATATTTGTGGCCCTGCTCGGCAGCCTGGACGTTCACGATGTGAGTGCCTGTCTGACACTGACTCTGAAAGTGAGAGATAGACAAGTTAGGGCTAACTTAAGTATTTCATTCTGCTACCAACGTACAATGTCCACAGATTTTTGGGATCCGTGGGGCACAACCCACTCATCAGCGTTTGGCATAGTGCCTGTCAAAAAGGCACAACCAGCACAGGAAAATTATTTTGCCTAAATAGAAGGGGTAATGGAAGTGACATCACTCACATGATGGCATCACAGCACGTGACTTCACATGAGCGTTGATCAGCAATTCACCACAAGATCTGCTGTCATATACATTTTGGCTCTGCTGACATCTTATGAAATGCTATCACTAATGTAAAAAAACGGAGTTCGAGCGCAGAATTCAGTCTGCAGCAGTCCGCAGCAGTAAGCAGGTAAGCGGCTATGGCTGAAAATGGGCCGTTGACATGATTAAAATCCAAGCAATCTCGGGCCATACCCCCGAAAGTAAGCATAATGTCCGTGCAGGATGAGGAATATTCTTCAATCTGCGACTTGGGGGGTTATGACTGGTCCAGACAGCATGGTCAGGAAACGTTACAATCATAATTTGAACATGAACTCGTACCTTGTCTTGCTGTGCTGGCAACGAGAAGGATGCATGCTGTGACAAAACAGTGTCATAATATCTTACACAACGGAATGGACAGGGATGCCGCGGAAGCCGTGTTGGTGTACCACGCAACGATAAAACCATTTCAATGGAGGCTCTCTTAGGATGTATCAAACAAATTACCTCAAATGTACGTGGCAACATCCCATGGCAAAGAGACCGGAGTGCCAATGTGTGAACCCCCAAAAACAGGCAAATAGTGAAAGCCGGGCAAACTGTGCGAGACAAGCAACTTCTGAGGCCTTAATTTCCGAACAACCCGTAGGAAAAGCAGCGGGAATAAAGACTGCAATGCCTATAGTGATGCAGGATGATATTCCAACTGTACCACGCAAAATGCAAGCGGATCTGATTTCGAGTTGCCAAGAGAAAGAAACAATTGCTGACAATTTAGCAGCTTGTGAGAAAGGAAAATCCACAGAAGATGTGCCAACTGACAAAACAAATACAGCTCATGCAGCTGACGACACAACCCAATGAGTAAACGAAAATAATCCACGGCCTATCTCAAAGATGACATTTGGGATATTTAGTGGTGCAGCCAAAACCATACTTAAAACTACGGACATATCAAACAAGCAAAAAGATGAGAAACGTTTGAAAAAAAAAGCTGAAAAAAAACACTTGATATGAAGAAACAGACGAAGAAAATGTATAAGGAACCTATCTACACCAACAAAACCAAGCTTATTTTCTCGTGAAAAGTTTGAATTACCTTACAAATCTGTACAAACTGGAGGCATAATGAAAACAGCAGATGTAAACAATGAGATTAATGTGAAAAATCCCCAAAAAGTATGAGATTAGAAACAAATGACATCTCAACTCATTCAACAGCTTCTACTGTGGATTTATGTAATCTGTCAACCTAATCAGTAGACTCAGACGTTGACAGTAGTTTGGACAGTCATGAGGATGTGACTGAATGCCACGCAATTACAGGAGCGCTGAGTAATCCGGCATCGAAGAGACTAATAAAAATGAAAAATCAAGAGACACAAAAAGAAAACAAGAGCCAAGGGAAACCAGAGCCGGCGACTAAACAAGCAAAGTGACCTGAAAAGGTATCTAATATTGTGACTGTACAAACGAAAGCTAATAAAAATAAGATGCAAACTGCTTTCAATCTGAAACTAACCACAGCGCAGAGACAGAAAAAAGTTCAACATTCAGTACAAAAAAATCAGGCCGATCCAAAGGCTCTGTCCTGTAAACTCTGAATTGAAAATGTATTCGAAGACGACAATGAAGGAAATCTGAATAGAGGTAATGTAATGCGCTTACTGCATATGGTTCCAACTCTTTGGACTGTGACTACACATGATAAACGTATAGTTGAATATGTAACGGAATAATAGGTTGATAGGGTTCCACTATATATAAAATCACAGGCAGTGCGAAAAACACTAATGGCAGCGAAAGAGGAATTACTTTTTCTTGGTTTTGAAATATCAGAAGATGACCGAAAAGCAAATGAAATACAAACCAGTGCAAATGATAATTCATTTGAAACCACAACAAACGAACAGAGAAGAGACGAATTAAGGAAAAGTCTGAATTTTGTGCCAATAGATGCAATACGCAAACAAAATATACCTGATAAAAGCCAGTCAGCGATACACTACGCAAAAGCAGGGGCGCTGAAGCATTAGCTAGAACATAATGGAAAGATGTCCTATCAACATTGATATCATGGAATACGAGAGGCTACCGAAACTTATTTAATGAATTCACAGTGGACTTGACTGACAACTTTGCCATCTGTCTTCAAGAAACGTGTCTGCGAACTCCACCAGTGAAAGACGGCTATCTAACATTCATTACTAAATCCGTCTGAGAATATTCTTCAGGGACGCTCTTTCTCTGGCTTAATAACAATGTTAAAAAGCGGCACAAGTTGGGAAGTGATTAAAAACGAAAATCCAAATAGTTTTGTCCAAAGCACCCTTATTCAACGACCTTTAGGAGAAATGCAGAAACTTCAACAGCTACTTCTGATCAATGTGTACTGGAATCCAGCCAAGATTTCATCAGAAACCTTTAAAACTACAGTAATGTCCTTAGCTGATAAATAACAAATGAGATACAATGACTTAGTAATCAATGTTTGTGGGGACATGAATCTTACATGGTTCAATTTAAAGAATGATCATAAGCTGCCCAAACTCCATGACGACAAAAAAATAAACTCCTGATGAACTAGTTGGGATGCTGCAATTGAATCACGTGATTGTGAGATGGTTAATGGGCACGTAAATGAGGACACATCCCCAAAAGGCCACAGGGCAATCCACTCACATACCGAAGGAAATGTTGGGGAAAGGCAATATGCCCACATAGACGGCAATCCGCTGCAAGAGGAAGACCGAGGAGGTCCACATGCTGAAGGAAAGGCAATTCGCTCACATAGACAGCAGTCTGCAGCAGGAGGAAGAACAAGGAGGTCCACATACGGAAGGAAAAGTAAACCGGCCACATAGACGGCAGTCTGCCGCAGGAGGAAGAACAAGGAGGTCCAGACATAGAACGGACGGCAATCAGCCTACATAGATGGTTGTCTGCCGCACCGAATAAAAATAAGGAAAAGGGCCACAGGACGCTTGCGCCAAGGGAGCACCGGAGGAAAGAAAAGGGTAACCCGCTCAGGGTAAAGACGGCAGTCCTCCAAACACAAGGGAAACAAGGAAGCAATGGCCAATACACCCACAGACAGGAGGACACTCTTCCTGTGGTAAGGTGAGTGATCCACCTGTAACAAGGAGGGCAGCCCACCCAGTGCAACCTGCAGATCTCGGGCCCATCACAGTGGACAGGGCTCTCCCACCAAGGTTCAGTAAAGACGTCTGCCTTGGAAGAGGAAGACCATCCACCACGACAGACAGCGATCCGCCGCACAGGGAAACATAGATGGCTGTCTGCCGCATGCAGGAACTAAAGTAAAGATATAGTGCGTTTGCTGTGAGCAACACTCCGGTTCGGAAAAACAAATATAAGGACTGGGGCAGAGAGCTGTGAAAATGTTGGACAACCGGGTTAGCAAGCAACTTCTCGGAGGCAACTATGAGCAAGGAGCAGCAGAAGGGCATGTGAGCCCAGCCGGCACTGAAAATGCTGATGAAGTTGAGCCAGAGGAAAATGATGCAGATAAAGCCAGAAAGGCTGACAAGGCTGAGAACACCTCAGCTGCCACGGCTGAGGACACACCAGAGTTTCCAGAGTACACAGTTCATTGTGTCCTTACAACAATGACTGAAGAGATCTTTGATTGCCGAGTTGAGGTTGATGTTACACCTGAGCAGCCATATAAACTGACAAAAAGAGAAGACATTCTTCACGCTCTACAAGCATGAGCCGCAGTTTCAGATTTCTACCCAGTTAAAAAAGTGGTGGAGGATTATCCAGGGGAAGACCCTTCACATGTCTTTGACAGTGGATCCATGTATGGACAGAGCTTCTACCTTGTTATAAAAGAAGAATGGAGAAAAAAAATCTTGCATCCTCCAGAACCCCTGGTGGACGAACAAGGTATCTCAAAAGAAGCAGTGGACACACATGGGTTTAAAGCACCCATATCAAAATCGGGGGGTTGTCTCAGCAGTGAGGTAGAAATTGAAGATGAACGATTAGTAGAAGCTCAAACAAAGATTAACGATATGGATTCCAGAGTCCGATGAGAATTTGGTGCACCCGTTACCTCTGGCGACCAGAATGCTCCCGTTGCGAAAGATGGCTACATAAAATGCATTTCCCTGGAACATAAGGAGTACTCTAAAAGAATCAAGGAGCGAGATATAGTTTCCCAGGTTTTTGCACAAAGGATTTGAATTCTCAAACCAGGTGGACTTTCCCCAGAAATGCCTGCACACAGTATGAACCGAGACTAGGTCCAGTTTGAAAAGTGTGAAGAATGTCTTAACTCAATGTCTATGGGGTGTAAACGTGGGATCCACATGGACGACATTGCTCAGGGAAATTCTGTGGAGCCAAGCCAAAACATTGTCTCTCTAAAGATGATTCCAAGAAGTAACTATGAGAGAATTAAAGCTCAGATTACAATAAAGACAAGTGTTCAGAGAGGGAGAAGTCTCAGAGAACCCCACAGTGCCTTTGTGATCCCAGAAAGATTAGGTCTCTGGGAGGAGAGGCCACCTCGGATGGAGATTTCCTCATCTGTGACGTCAAGTGGTACAGCCGCAAAGAGGTATTATTGAACATCTTTGCCACGTTAGCTGTTGTTACTAAAGGTGTGAATCCTGCCCTGTCTGAACTGGAGAAGCTTGAGCACCAACATGAAGGGAATGATCTAGTGGGGCTAACAGAAGCCACAGGAAAGGAACATGAGCATACTCTGCAGCTCGAGCACAAGGTGGTGTACGTCTGTGAAGGTGGACTGAGAAACCTCCAGGGTAAAAACTTGAGTGTGGATGGCACTAAGATCACCTTCATGCCGAGGCAGAAGGATATCCTGAAAGTCTCAGCCCAGGAGGTGCGGAAGTACTTCAACATGGGGGACTGTCAGATCTCTCTGCCATCCCAATACGGCATTAGGGAAAGAATGTACAGTATCACCAATCAAGTATAGACACATCCGCAATCAAAACATGCTTAATCGCAATATAGATGCGGGCCGTAGCAAAAGAACACTCTGCCTACCCAGAATGCAGCATGGTGCCTGGAAGGTAGCCTGGCAACACTGGCATCCTCTGCATTTCAGGATGTCTCACCCTGTTCTGACGGTATCACATAAACGTAGTCACATAATACGTCCTTCATAAGCTCCTCCCATTGAATCTGCCGGCGCTTCTGATCATTCTTTGGTGGCGTTACGGATTTTGCTATCCTGTTTCCTGACTTCCATGATTCCCGTTTTCCTGACCCCCCTTGTTATGACCACGGACCGCTACTGTTTTGCATTTTGAACTTCGAATTTGAACTCGCTGCCTGTTCCCTGCCTGACCACAGATCGCTACTGTTTTGCCTTGAACTCTGATTCTGCCTGCACCCTGTCTGATCACGGACCGAATTTGGAATTGCCTTGGATTACATTAAGTATTTTGCTGCCTGCACTTTGCCAGACTTTGGACCGCTCCTGAACCGCTTGGATTCTGTTTCATCTTTTGCTCCACACAGAACTTTGTACTGGACTTGGGAAGTGCCTTTGTTTTCTGGAACTCACGAGTACACGGGCTAGAGACTTTCGGGTGTACTTCGTGGGTTTGTTTTGTTCTTCTCCTGCAAATCAACGAGGGATCTTGCCACAAACATCTGCAGATCCTGAACTCTGTTACCGTCGGACAGGAGTCCAATACGGTAAGACTGCTAACCTGGTATTGGGCATCTCCTAGTATTAACTGATATTAGTTTTTGCCATAGTCAGTTATTCATTACTTAGCTTTCTTTGCTTAGACATCAGGTGCCTGCATCATACCAGCCGTATCTAACACTGCCATACGTGAGTTAGCTGGTTAGTGGTACACTGTGTATGGTATATTGTATTGGCTTACTTGTCTATGCATTACTGATACTTGCCTTGATTTCAGCTGGTGGTGTGTCCTCCTGCCTATCGTGTCTCCACTTCTACGGCGCCTGGGTCATCGGTCTCCTGTCTTTCCATTAATTGACCATTCTGGTTGTAGATTCTAACAATCAGACAGGTACATTATTTGGAAGACTTCCTCTTCTACACAACGAGGCAACTCGCTCCATTTCAAGTAGTTCATTGCTCTGACAGGGACTGCGTAAAAGTGATTGCTTGACGCTATGAGGGGAACATAGGATGGAGAAAGTGAGTGGAAGAGAACTCTGCTATCGTCTTATCAGATCTCATGATGCATGAGCTGAAAGTGCTACTATGGGACCTGCAGATGTGTGTGGAGACTGCTTCTGGGGCAGATGTTGGTGGTGAACACGAAGGTACAGAGCCTGTGCAGCTGGACCTACAGACGGTAAGAGTGATTATCTGGTGGGTGAAGGAGACCTTTCAGACCCTGAACGCATATGAGAAAGTGGTAACTACAAAACAAAACACCAGGAAGTGACCAGGAAGATAAACAACCAGTTTTCAGTGGCCCTAGATCAGGGATATTCAAAGTGTGGGACACAACCCCCACAAGGCCGTGGCCGTATTCCCAGGGGGTGCAAGACCACAGCCTGAAATAAAAAAACAAAAAACCTTTTTTTTAAAAAAATGTAATGTTGGAAATGGGCTGGGGAGGCTCAGAGGGTCGGACTGGAAGATAAAACTGTCTCGGGCACCAATGAAAAAGCATCCCACAGTTGCAAATAGTGTGCAGTTATAATTTCGAATGCATAATTTCAAATGCATTAATGTTAAAAATAAAAATGTCAATTTTTTTTTTCAAATGTATGTTTTTTATTTTATAGTTTTTTATGGGTCTAGTTATTTAAAAAGGGTTAATAGACAAAAACGGGGGGCTGGGTGGAACCCCCCATTAAAAAAAAAATCATTTTTTTTTTGACATTTTGCATCCGACATTAAGGCATTCGAAATTATTGCATTCAACTTATTGACTATAAACCGTTGCAAATGGCAATTCATTCCTTTAGTGACAGACTATTTGAATAGTACCCAAGGGGGTGTTTTTTGTTGAGATGTAAGCAAATTGTGATATTTCAGGATTATTTATTCAGCAACAATGGTCAAAACCACTAGCTGCACAGTGAAATAACTCATCAAACTGGCCCCCATTGGCCAAAAAGATGGCCCATTTAGACCAAAAAACTGGCCCACACTAGCATTTTTCATTTTTGGTTCAGGCATTGCCCTATTGCCCTATAGGCCAGTCCGAGCCTGGTTGCTCATCCATAATAGGTGAGGGGGCGTCGACCCAGTGGCCCCCTCAGCCATTATGGAGAAACTGAGGAGCAAGCCCAGTGAAACACCAAGCACTCCCTCAGCTGCTTTTTCCATCTGAGGGAGTTCTCCTGGGCTGTCTGAAGTGTCAAAAGGAAACAATGTTTCGCTTTGACAATTCAGTTCCCCAGCCGCACATGATTACTGAGCCATGCAAGGCTGGGGGCATTTTGTTTTGCAAGCCTTGCATTGCTCATTGGAAATGCTGGCTGGGGAAATGCATGTCTGTATGTGCGACCGGGAGCTTCTGCGCATCCTCACACATACGGACAGAGCAGCCTGGAACGGGCTGGAGCAAAGTGCTTGCTCTGTGACTGCTGTGTGAATGTGTGTGTTTGTGATGGAGATGATTTTGGGGAGTGAGGGGAAGGAAGGTTGTACAACAAAGGCATTTTAAAAATGCCTTTGTTGCACAATCCCCCTACCCACCTGCCAAATTCAGCACTCCTTCTGAAGCACTGTGTACCCCATCCCTAGCCCTTAGCTAGAGGGCCCTGTTAAATTCTAACCTGCATAGATACATTCAAAACCATCAATATTCATTTTTGCCTTTGCATTGATTCAACACATACTATAAGGTATGGCAGTCCTGTTACCATGTCAAATTAGTGTTCTTTTTGTGTGTGTGATTTTCCAACCTGTCTTTCTTTCCCCTTTTGTTCTGTGGCAATGTCACCTGTCTGTTCCTGGGGCTAGAGAATGGGGTGGTCATGGGGGCTGGGTGTCTCCACCCATGGTGTGATGTTGGGCTCAAAGGATGCACACAATGGTTTCATTGGTGCACCCCAATAGTCCCGATGGCTATGGCAGATACTGCTCCGGGGGCATCTCTGAGTGGGTGGCTGTAGCTTTAAGAAATGCCCATAGGCCCCAGTAATCTGTTGAACAATGCTCCCTATCTGAGCCACCTTCCTGGCAGCCGACTGCATGGGAAGCTTACGGTGGCTGATAAGCATAGGGAAGATGAATCAGCAGCATACCTACAAATGTGTCCCCTGCAGCCGGCAGAGAGGAGTAGCTTGCAAAAAGAATATCTCCCAGCCAGCTTCCCATGGGGGCATATGGAAACACAGATAGTCGACAGTCCTGAAATGGGTTCAGTCTGATTTTTAGCATAAGGCAGATGAACATTATTACAATCAGGAATGTTGGGTTTTCAAAACCCTATGCTGCAATCCCATTGCATCAGCAATCACAAGACACAGATTTAACAATTTTTACACAGGGGCCACTAAGGAGAGGAGCTAGGGCCCCATAAAAGGTCTGCACAATTTCACAGTATGGTGGGTGGCAGGTACTGGCAAGAGAATAGTGGAAAGGTTTGCTAAAACAGAAAGAGGTGGCAAAGGAGGCAGCTGAGGTCGAGGCAAGAAGAAGGAAGGTAGACTAAGAAGGGTTGAAGCGATAAGGCGTTGCTGAGAAATGAACTAGAGAGAAGAGCAAATAAAGGACGTTGGGGAGGATAGAAGTGACTAAGAAAGAGTAAGAGGCAAAGGAGACTTGGAAAGGAGAAATGCTGTAGAAAG
Organism: Ambystoma mexicanum; assembly: GCF_040938575.1. Taxonomy (NCBI): domain Eukaryota; kingdom Metazoa; phylum Chordata; class Amphibia; order Caudata; family Ambystomatidae; genus Ambystoma; species Ambystoma mexicanum. Next base: position 360,251,612 of record NC_090928.1, read on the forward strand.
ACATAAAAAGAGACTGGATAAGCGGAAGAGAACTGGGAGAAAGTCAAAGTAAGGGTGCAAGAAGCAGGTGGGATAGAGAAGAGCATCAGGCAGGCGATGGGAAAGAGAGAGATAGAGGGAAGGTTGGAGGAGATATGGGAAATAGCCATCATGGGAAAGCAAGGAGATACTAGGAGGAGGTGGAAAAGAGATGCCAGAGAGCTTTTGTAATAGCTACTAGAGGGCAAGAAGAGGTTAAAATAGACACCGATAGTAGGTTGCAAGAGCAAAAAAGGAGGCTGTAAGGACATACCAGAAGGAGGTTCGAGGAGATGCTAGGGAAAGTACAAAGATGAAAAGGAGACACATGGAGAAGGTTGAAGGAGATACCAGTGAGAGTGAGGAACTTGGAAGGAGATACCAGGAGGATGTTGGAAAAGATAAATTAAAAAGAGGTTGGAGAAGAAACTAGAGACAAAGAGAGACATAGAAATAGTGTGAGAGAGAGACAGAGATAGTGGTAAGAAGAAGACATTGTGAGGATGATGGAGGGGTTACTAGAGAGAGAGTGAAATGGTTGCAGGAATAGGCTGGTGGACAGTTTGATCAGGGGGCAGGCAGAGAAGACAATTGATAAGGATGATATATGAGCCTGTGGCAAAGTGGCGAAAAGGTACACAAGTAGAGACAGGTGGGAACTGTGATTCCAGTAATGCAAGAGAATTCACCTTATGCAAGGATCTGTTGCATCTCATTGAGGAGTAAGGTAAGAACAGTGTGATTCATGGAAGAGAGCCAGAACCCTGAGAGAAAAGTGGAGAGGTATTTGATGTTAAAACTCTCTGTAAACTCAGAGTACCTGCCTATTGAAGGAAGTAATGGGGCTTCACCTGCCTCTCTCCTCATGACGCGTGTTCCCTAACTCAATTTATTCTTCCTAGCACCCTTATTTCCACTCCCTATTGAAGTCTAATTTCTTTATTTTTGGAGGCTTCTATTCTCTTTCCTTTTCTCTAACTTCAATTGATGTTCACTGTTCTTCACGTATTTCTTCCCATCTCCCATATCTTTATTTTTATGACCTTTTTAACCTTACACAAATTAGAGGCTCTCCTACCATGCCTCATTCTATTTCTAGTGGCCTTTTTAACAAATGGTCATTATGTTATAAAGCGTATTCTATGCTGAATATCTTGTTTACACTTAATCTGCACTTTCTCTGTTTAACTGAAACTTATATCCCTCCTACATTGCTCTATTCCTGTTTTTCAAATGTCTATCATACTCCCCGCCTTACTGGTAAAGGCGGTAGTACTGGCATTTTATCTAGCTCTTATTGTTCTCCTTATTCTTCTTCTCAGCCTCGTTTTTCTTTCTTTGCTTATCATATTATATATTTTGAAGAACCAGCCGATGTCCAAACTCTTGTGGAACCCTCCCGTCCCTCACACACCCAATGTGTGTTGCAAAGACAACCAATAAAATGTACTATTTACTGTCAAGAAATCTTATCACAACCATATTCCATAATAAAAATAGTTTTACTATTCTTGTGTATTGGTTTTCATATAGACAATATTATATCATATTCCATATGCCAAGATTCAGTTGTTTCCTTGGAACAAGTTAAATACACAATTCAATTACAAAAGAATAAGACATTTCAATTTTAGTATCTCCAAAGTATAAAAAACACAGTTGATGGTCAAATTATGCACAAATTAATTCCTGTGCAATGTTTCACATTGAAGTAATACTGTGTGGGTTTTCCTTAATTGTTTTTGTTTGTGGGGGATCAATCTCACATAGCGAAGGTATATGTGCAAAATCAAATAATGAGAGTGATTACCCCTCTCTAAACACAACTTGTTTCACTAAGTGCACCACCTTTTTCTACCACAATTGTACATAGATATCACATGTTCTCTCTAAAACTTAAAATACAACAAATGTTATTTGTATTCTTGAATAGAATGTCTCACAAAGGATGGACGCAAGCACCGAGTGAATTACCGCTTTTTGAAGAGAATCAACATCACAGCATGATTGGCAGGGAAAATACCAGAAAGAGATACAACCACCAGCGGGAGTATTACAAGCGCAGACGGAAGACAGATGATACGATATAATACAGTCCTGTACAAACAGGCAAAAGTAAACAGCTATTCACTGCATACAGGAAATTAAATCTGCAAGAGTAAAGAAGCTCAAATCCGACAGCTTTTTTAAAAATAGCATGTGTGAGATGACACCTAAGGGGTTCCTGTGACTTTGTGCAACCATTCAAGAAATATCTTTGTCCTGAAGATGGCCATAAAATCAAGAATCGATGCTAGGGATGGCACTTAACGTGTATGAAAAGGCCAAAACATATGTAGACAATCTTCTACGGTTTTGGAATAGAAAACCTACGACTAACAGAGACCAGGGTCTTGTGTAAACAAAGATTCTTTTGACTTTAATAGAATGCAATGATAAAAAAATTGAGTATTGTTTCAGATAATCAATTAAGATCACAAGAGATGTTTTGTCATGTACTAACCCCCACTTTTCTGCAAAGTATCTTTAAGGAGTCATTATTGACTCACCCTGTACGTACAAAAGTGTCTGTAGAAAAGGACACATCAGTAATCTTAATTTTTGTTATGTTGTACAAGAATACGGATAAAATGTGTTGTATTTTAAGTTTTGGAGAGACCATGTGATATCTATGTACAATTGTTGCGGTAGAAAAAGGTGGTGAACTTACCAAAACAAGCCATGTTTAGAGAGGGGTAATCACTCTCATTATTACATTTTACTAAATTTTTCACATTGACAGATTCATGGTAACTGTAGTTTCCCAATTCCTTGAACGTGTTTCGGGAAATCATTCCCTTCTTCGGGAGCTGCCAATTCACTGTGATGCTAATTCTTTTCTGGATGATGCTATATGAACAAAAGGTATTGCTCAAATATTCATAACTTCCTTGTGTCTGAATTTCCTTGACTAAATCTGCTTTCTCCTGTTGGTTGTGGTGAAAAGTGCACCGCTTTGTGTTGGCAAAGAATCGCTCAATCTATTGCTAAGAATCTTCCACTCGCACATCCCTTAAGTTTGCTTCCAGCTTCCTCCTGGTGGGGGTCTGGATGCCAGATAATCCTCTGTGTTGGCCTATTCTACTTCACTAGCACGTGTGGTACGATCTGTGGTCTCAGCACGTCTTGTTTGTGCAGTAAGTACTCTAAGGACAAACCACAAGTTTGTATATTTTACCAAACTTTATTGTATTGCTTTTCTGTTCATTATCAACCTTTTGAACCATACTCCTTATTTTACGATGATTTGAATTGCCTTCTCTCATCGTTTCTCCCGCTAGCTATTTCATTTTTGATACTTGCTGATTTCAATCTCCATCTCTCACCTACCCATGCAACATCTCTGCTTCTGTCCTTACTTCAATCTTATCATATTTACAAATACCTGTCTCATAATTCTGGCTCTTCTCGTGACTTAATGTTTGCCTCCAGTCCTCTCCTGATTTACCTGTTACTGCAACTCCTACTTATTTCTCTTACAAAACGTACAATTCTTTTATCTCCACGGTATATCTGTTCTCTATCTTCTTCCCCACACTCTCCCCATGAATTCTCCTGTCTCTCTGCTGATGCAGCCTTTTTTTCAAAATGTCTGACTCATTTCTTCTTTTGATTCCCACTATCCTGCCTATCCCTTTCAGCCTCCCCATAAACCTCATCATCCATGGCCTACTTCTGCACTTTTCTCTCTCTGATCTCCCTTCACCACAAGGAACAACATTGGGAGAAATCTAATTATTCACCAGGTCAAGACTTCCTGTCTTCACTACATTCTTGTTATGTTTCTAATATCTTTGCTGCTGAAAAGTGTTACTTCTCAGGCCTTACTCTTTCTATTTATTCTAATCCCTGTTGCTTTTTCAACTTTTAAAACATATTTGATGTTTTCCTTGCCTAGATTGTTCTGCTCATTCTACTTTTTTGCCACCTGACTTTGCTATTTCTCAACTAAGGGTGCTCAATTGCGCTCTTCTCTTTCTTCCTCTGCAAGTCCTCTATTGACTTGCTACTCTCTACCGTTTCTCCATTTTCTCTCTATTACTTGTTATTATTCCTCTTTACTCCTCACAGAAACTGATTCTGCTCTCTTCTTAGCCCCCACAGCTTCTCCCTGTGAACCAGTACCTTCTCTTTTAATCCCTTAAAATGTTCCCCATTTACTTTTCTTTTTAACTGCTCTTTTTAATATCTCCCGTATTACTTCCACCAGCCTCCTACAACAGTTCCCTGGAATCTCTTCCCAACTTTCTCCTTGGACCTCCTTTCTTTCTCATGATGGCTATTTTGAAAAACCCTTCTCTCCATCCATTTGCTCTTACTCATTATCGCCCTATCTCTCTTCTTTCATTTCTTTCAAAAAATCATGAGTGGCTAGTCTACTCTCAGGTAGCTAACGATCTTGATCACCATTCTATTGTTTCTTTCTTTTAATCTGAGTTCTGCCCTGCCAACCTAAAGGAAACTGTTCCTCACTCGGTTACTAACCCTCTACATTCTGTGTACCATGCTACAATTGTCTTTGCTAATGTTCTTGGTCTTTCTGCTACTTTTGGCACAGTTCATCACTCTATCCTTCTTACTTCCCTGTCTTTTCTTGATTTTATGGCTCTTTTTTTCATTGGTTTTCCAACCTTCGGCTCCTTCCCCATCTCCAGGGCTGGCAAGCAGACCATATCTTTTCCTCTTCAACATGCCATACCTCAGGGTTCTGTTCGTGGCCCACTTCCATTCTCACTTTACAACATCCCTCTTTCTTCTATTGTTACCTCTTTTGCCTTTCGTGTCACTGTTATGCTGATGACTCTTAATCTTTATATACATTCCATCCTTAACAGATTCTCTTAACATTTTGGTTGCTACCTGTTTGCTTGCTATAAAATCTTGCACACACTATCATTTTCTCCATTGAAAAGCAGCTAAAAGAGAGGTACTTTTCTTCCGCTCAGAAATAAGCCCCTCTTCTCCTCCCACTACTGCTCTTTCCTTTCCTCCCTCACTTCTCACGTGGTCATGTTCTGCTCATAATAATGTTAGTTGTGCCTGTAAATTGAATAGCTTACAATCTAAGGCACGTTATATATGCCTGGAACTTTGACAAGATTCAACAAACACATTGAGAGATGCATAATCACATATGTGCATCCAGATCTACTTGCTTTGAAATGTCATACTTGCAGGCACAACTAACATACACAAACATATTTTCAAAACATTTTCAAGTGCATTTAGTGCTCCTAAAGAAAACATGTGTCCACTACAAGAGACATAGGATGTGCTGGCTTAAAGCCAGAAAAGCTCTGTTACATTTAACAATAATTTACCATTTATATAGCGCTTCAATCCCTCAGGCGTCTGAGCACTGCTTATTATTACCCACAGTGTGTGGTGCTCATTTAACATCCTCGGAAGGATGAAAGGCTGGGTTTGGCAATGCTGGGATTCAAACCTGCTTCTGCAGGCTCTGCACAGATGTCAAAGTGAGCGCTCTACTCACTGTGCTATCAGACCGGCTTAAAATCCATGTTTTGTTATGCAAACTGCACAAACCATGAAGAACTTTGAAAGGGTAAGTTTCTATAATGTATTGACAAAATTGATTTATCTCAATGCCAAAATGAGTGCATGCAGAACGAAGTTACCAGCTGTCCATATTGTATTATTAAACAAGAGGCGTACAATTCACAACATAACAATGTAAAGCTTATTTGTTATCCTGCCTACATGAACCTTTAAAATGTTGTTGTATTCTCTCTCATGTTCTCATTAGTATACCATCCTCTTATTGTAAATACAAATACAAATACACAATCCAGCACCAGCAACTTTCAAGTGCACCTGTGGCTTCGGGACCTGAGAAAAGGGACCCTTCCAGAACCAAACACAAGAAGCACATGAACAGGCTCACTAAACTGAGGAGACAAGAAAAGCTGTGGGACAAATAAAAAACACCCGACTGAAAATACCTGAACTGTTTATATCCCAAGGAGAAGCAATTCTGGTATTGTTAAACATGATTGTTTTGTGTTTCCTTACTTTGGCCCAAACCTATTAATGTCCCTAATAAATGTTAATTTCAGCCTTGTGTTCATACATTCCACTACAACGCCTTTCCTACAACTTCATTATAGCACCTTGTGACCCTTTTGATGACATCAACTTTCTGTCCCACTGCCAGCCCCTGGCCTACACTTTCTGTAGTATGCTGATCCTTGGACATTACTTCCATATGCAGCACAACATTCTTGGAGCATGCACCATGGGAGGATCTCCAGCGACCAGTTCTCCACTAAAAGTCAATATCTGAGCAGACTATACCAACACATCTGTAGGAAGGAAAGGACCCAAAGACAGGCCTTCTCAATCTATGCCCCCAGACTCTGGAACATCCTCTCTGTGAACCTCAGACTGACCCTACACTCCTGCAACTCAGGAAGGCTCTTTGAACCATCATCTTCAAGGACTCCTTAACATCTAGGACTGCACACTGCTGTACCTGCAGACTGCAACCCCCTTCCCTTATAATGTCTGTCCCACTTTCTTGTTCCCCATTGCTGTTGTTCGCATTCACCCCTCCTGTATTGCCCCCTTCTGAGTTCCCTCATTCCTTCTGCACATGCCGCTCTGCACTCTTCTATGTTAAACCCCCAGGTGCACCCACTTTTACATGGCACTAGCCCACCGTTGCCTGCATCTCTGGATTGGCAGCCCTGTCCCTTCATGGCTTGGTCACTGCTGCTATGCTATACCGCTTATTTCTAACTCCCCCATTCCTGAGGTTTGTGCTATTACTCTGCAAAGATCTCTGTAGATTACCACAGATTAGTTTGTACTCAGTAAATACCCATAATAATAAATATTCCACATGCTTCCTCAGATGGGAATGAACCTGGTGCCTGTGTTTCTTTTTCTTTAAATTGGCATGCTGTTGTTATGCACAGCATAGTGACACCCAACAACCTCTTTTATTCTTTCTCATTAGTGTTGGTCAACTTTTGCAGTGTCCCATACCTCCCTGCCCCTGCATCCACTTGCCTGAGCGTATGCAGTGGCCACAATGAATTATTATTTCATTTTGAATTGTATTGTGCCAAATACAAGTACAATTTGCTTTTAGGTGCAGAGGGGAGTATGGGAATAAAGGGGAATAAGGGGGAGATGGGTAACAATGGAATATACAGTATTTAATTGTTTAATCACATCAATTAAATTGATTACTTGATCAAGGTATATATATATATATATATATATATATATATATATATATATATATATATATATATATATATATATATATATATATTCACTACAAAAAAACCTTTGTTGAGGGGACGTTATGGTTAGGTTGCCCTACGAAAAACCTGTGCACTTAAAAAAAAAATGTTCGCCCTCCCCATTATGGTTCAAATTAAAACCGAAAAACCCCTGAAATTCGCTAGTTATGGCCGACTGAGCCCCCATACTTGCCATCACCACTGTGCACTGCTAACAGTCACACCCAGAACATGAAAGATGTATCTCAAATGTAACTGATGATATCACTGACCATATCACATGTTTAGCCCCTTTGTTTTCGTTCCCTGCTCTACATATATATATATATATGTACATTCAGTAAAAAAACTTTGTTAAAGGGATGTTATACTTCACAGTGAAACCAAAAAACACTGCACATTCCCCCATTATGGTAAGCTCAGCAACCATAACTCGCAGCATCTACGTGCATTACTAAGACTAATACCCAGGACATCAAAGATGACATCACAAATATCATCGATGACATCACTGATGACATCACATGTGAAAATAATGTTGACGAAAAGTCCCTACCTACAAGGGGTTCTTTCTATTATGTTGGTAGCAAGATGTCAGGGGTGATTGTGTAATGTTAAATATGTAATAACTAGGTAACAATTGAAGACTTAATACACACTTGTACTAGTACAAACAATACATATGAAGACACAATGCATACAAATCAAAGGCACATACAGGGAAACTCAAGTAAGGAAGAAAGAAACAGCATCATCAGAAAGTTTAGCTTCCTGGATACAAATTAATTGTGAGTTTGAGGCCTGCTATTGCCCCATGCATATGCATCATGAGCTCAGACCACACCCTAAGGAAAGTACTTTAAGAACACACCACAAGGTTACCGTTTTGATATACAGCACCTTTTCAATTTTTACATTGTGATTGTCAATGAATAAAACCACCTGGCCTACATTTTGCAATGAACCAAAATAAGTGAGGCAGATATGTGATGTCATTAGTGATGTAATCAACGATATTTGTGATGTCATCTTTGATGTCCTGGGTGTTAGTCTTAGCAATGCAGGTAGATGCTGCGAGTTATGGTTGCTGAGCTTACCATAATGGGGGAATGTGCAATGTTTTTTTGGTTTCACTGTGAAGTATAACATCCCTTTAACAAAGTTTTTTTACTGAATATACATTACAGAGCCACAGTAGTGGCTGTGTAGTTATGGTTAAGTTGATGTTTCCATAGGAAGAGCCCTTCTTGGGTGGCTTATAACTTCGCTCTCCCTGGACGAATCCTCACCAAACTTTGGAAAAGTATATGAGTCACTCTGAATTTTTTTGCAAAGTTTGGTGAGGTTTGGTCCAGGGGGGGCAAAGTTATAGGGGGGGGTCCCAAAGCTTCTTTTTTTCCCATAGACTGAATGGGGAAAAACATTTATCACGCCTACAGCCCAAACCGCTGGACGGATTTTCACCGAATTCGGACCAGGAGCAGCGGCTTGGTCCTGAAAGCGTGCTTTTACAAATTTGGTGAAAATCCGTCCAGTAGTTTTTTTTTAAAATGACCAAAAAGTAGGTCACAAAAAAATTGTGATATCAATGTTCGGTCCGCGGACACACTTCCCTGTTGGTTCCGCGGACAGTGTCCTGATTGGCCAACCGGCTTGCGTCTTGTCCGTGGACATGCAACGTGTTTACTGATTGGACGGTGAAGAGCGTGAAGCGCGTCAGATTTTTGGGAACGCCCACCGTCTTGGATTCAGGGACGTCCGCGGACACCGCAGTGAAACTTGGTGGAAAAATACTATTTAGTAGAGTGTGTTGGTGTGTAAAACTGTTTGGGGAGGGTGGGGGAGTAAAAGATGGGTTAAATGTTGTATTTATTTAGGTGGTAGACCCCCCAGTTGGTTCGCTTTGCCCGCGGACAACACGGATGTCCTGAAATGTTCTAAATAAATGAAATGGGGTTGTCCTGAGGACACTACGCCTGTCCGTATGGTTCGTAGGCAAGTTGAAACTGTTCCAAGAACACACGCGGTGTCCTGAAATGTTCGAAAATAAACGAAATAGGTGTGTCCTGAGGATGGTAAGCCTGTCCGTTTTGTTCACAGGCAAGTTGAATCTGTTCTAAGAAAACATCATGTGTCCTGGGATGTTCGTCAATAAACAAAATGGGGGTGTCCAGAAGACGGTGGATGTTTGTCAATAAACAAAATGGGGGTGTCCTGAGGACGGTATGCCTGTCTGTACTGTTCGCAAGCAAGTTCAAATTGTTCTAAGAACACATGAAGTGTCCTGGGATGTTTGTAAATAAACGAAATGGGGGAGTTCTGAGGACACTACGCCTGTACGTATTGTTCGCAAGCAAGCTGAAACTGTTCTAAGAACACTCGCGGTGTCCTGAAATGTACAAAAATAAATGAAATGGTGTGTCCTGAGGACGGTAAGCCTGTCCGTTTTGTTCGCTGGCAAGTTGAAATTGTTTTAATAACACATCATGTGTCCTGGGATGTTCGTAAATAAACAAAATGGGGGTGTTGTGAGTATGCTATACCTGTCCCTACTGTGTCCTAAGAACACACGCAGTGTCCTGAAATGTTTGAAAATAAAGGAAATGGATGTGTCCTGAGGACGGTATGCCTGTCTGTTTTGTTTGCAGGGAAATTGAAACTGTTCTAATAACACATGCAGTGTCCTGAAATGTTCGTAAATGGACGAAATGGGGGTGAGGACACTGTCCGTATTGTTCACTGGCAAGATGAAAGTGTTTTAAGAACACATCATGTGTCCTGGGATGTTCGTAAATAAACAAAATGGGGGTGTCCTGAGGACGCTATGCCTGTCCGTACTGTTCATTTATTTTATTTTAAAATTTGTTTATTGGCATTTATAGTTACAATCACTATTCAGATTGACCAACGTGGTCACTGAAATTCTGCCTTTGCAAATAAACAACAACATTTACATAACAAGAACATCAAACATTAACTATCTCCGGTCTGGGGGCAAGTGATGGCTGATTGGGTCGCAAGCGGGGGGAGTGGCCGGGCGCCACAGGCATGGGTATGGGCCTTCCAAGAAAGTTAATGCTGGGGGGGTCTGGTTTCGAGTGTTCTGGTCGACCTTTTAGGTCATGTGATAGGGCCGGCGAGTTGTTCAGGGGGGCTTATCATTGGAGGAATGGAACAGTTTGGACATGGTGTCTTTCCATGCAGCAAGGGCCGTACTCGACTCCTCCGTGGATCTAGCCACGCTATCCTCCCAAGCTCTTGTTTCGGCGGTCACCCATCTTTCAAATTCTTTGCGCCATGCTCTATGATTCGGCCCTGCCGGCCGTTTCCATGCCATGGCGATGGTCCTCTTGGCTGTTATGCATGGCAAGTCCATCAGCTTAACCGCATACTTGAGTTTGGCCAATCTGGGGTAGCAGCCTAGGAGGCATTCAGCTGGGGTCCACTTATACCTAGTGACTTCTGCTTCTTCACAGGTTCTTTTCACCATTGACCAGAGGCTACGTGTCTTGGTGCAGTTCCATAGCATGTGGATTAGATCTGCTCCCTCTGTCCCACACCAGGTGCACTGTGTCTGGGCCGTTTTATTGAACTTCGCAATCCTGCTCGGGGTTAAGAATGTGCGATAAAGTACATTTAATTGGATTAGCCGAAATCTCTGGTTTCTAGAGACCTCTTTCGGAAAGGACAGCGCTCTACTCCATTCTACTTCGGACAGGTCTTGTCCCATGTCTGATTCCCAGCGGGTCTTTAGTGCATCACTGCGGGGATTGGGGATGTCAACGAGAAGGCTATAGATTTGAGATATTGCCCTTCCCCCCTCTCTCAGGCTGTATAGTAGTGTCAGAAAGGGGGTTGCCTCCGGCTCCTCTGGCCAGGTGTCCCATTTCGTGCGTGCTATCTTGCAGATCTTTTGGTACCACAGGAATTGGCCAGCGTGAATGCCCTCTCCCTCCTGCAGCTCAGTGAAGTCCCTGAATATGCCTTCGGAGTATAGATCACCCCAAGTGTATACACCTTTGTCTTCCCAGAGCCTAATGGTGTAGAGGGTGGTGATAGATTTATCAAGTCCCGAAAGTGTTGGTACTTCTTGGAAGAATGGTTGCTTCCAGTGTAGTGTCGTCTCAGTTCTACGCCATATTTTCATATGGCCATGCTCCCAAGACTCTATGCCCTGGCCACAACCACCGCAGCATATCACACCCATAGAGTCAAACATTTTAACTATGCCATATGGGCTCTTTCAATGCCGCGGACATGATGAGTGTTCTTAGAACAGTTTCAACTTGCCTATGAACAGTACGGACAGTACCAAGATTCCTGTACGGGTTCCAGAATGTGCACTTTTATATCACCAAACCCTTCTTCCAGCTTTTGGACACAATAATTAAGGAGTTTCTATGGGGGAAAGGCAGACATCGGGTGGCACTATCTACCTTAGTATTACCACACAGGCAAGGAGGGATCCAATTACCGAGCCTTGAGAAGTATTACCTTGCAGCCCAGTTAAGTCATGTAACCAAATGGTTAGCAGACGGGACTACTTCAGAGACCCCCCTGCTGCAGGCCATGATCTCCCCAATCCGTCTGAAGGAATTGATTTGGGCCCCTCAAACTTTGCTACACGATCTGCCTTTTCTGGCAACTCTGGGCAGGGCATATGGCCATGCTCCCAAGACTCTATGCCCTGGCCACAACCACCGCAGCATATCACACCCATAGTGGCTTATAACTTTGGGATCCAAGAACACATTTATAAGCAACAAAGTTATAAGCCACTATGGGTGTGATATGCTGTGGTGGTTGTACTTATTATAATATACTTACTGTTTGCTGTAGTAACTGGAGTACATGTATTTCTTGTTCCTTTCTGTGATTAAAAAAAAGATCATGTTAGTATTGGTATTTTGTAACGACTTATAACATTGAATAATCAACATTATTTTTTTTTACCCTCATATTTAGTAGATTACAAACCAGTGTACTGTGCAATTTGCTCAGTTTCTGTGTTTGTTGCTAAAATCATTGGGTCTGTGGGAGAAAAAAAATCCATGTTGGATTTGAAAAAGAACCTTTTTTGTTATGCTACAGTCTATTTGTTTGTTTTCAGTGTTCACTTGTTGTTTCTGGCTAATGTTCTATATATTGGCTTGTTGCAGATTTTTGGAGCAGTTAGATACCTGTTGACATATTCTAACAGTCTATTTTTTGTTATAATGAAGTGGTATTGATTTATCTGTTTGGATATTGTAAAATTTTGGGGCAGTTAGATATCAGTTGGCGTATTCTAACTATCTATTTTTAGATATAATTTAGTAGTATTCATTTATCTGTTTAGTTGTTGTAGAATCTTGGGGCAGTTATATAGCTGTTGGCATATTGTAAGAGTTTATAGTTTTTTAATAGAAGTTTAGTTAATGTTTAAGTACAGTTTAGTTAATAAATGTTGGTTTTAAGAACATTAAATAAGCTTTTGTAAGATATATGCAGTATAGTGACCTGCATTGGTTGTGGGTCCTGTGTGGTAGATTATACCTACTGTTGAGAAGGTTTTCTTACCATGTGATACTTGACCCTGTGTGAATCCAGTGAGCTTGCAGTTATTTTTGGTACCATCTGCATTATAACATAGAAGCATTAGTATTACGTATTTACTATGTGTTTGTATTAGTAAGGTGGAGTGATTATCCAAATTGCAGGTAGTTACATAATCTACCATGGTTTGCATTTTGTACAAGTTGCTGAAATGGAATGGATTCAAAATTAGGTATTGATACAAACACAAAGCGCTCATTGGAGATTTGTTCTTGTGTCACATTGTTGCAGAGAGTGCATGTATGTTTCCACATGTATGAAATCTGGAAGACTTCATTTATAGGTATGTTTTTGTTTTCCAGCACTTTTAGTAAGTACATTAGAAATTCGGGTGGATCTTCCTGTGAGTTTATAGTGAATTTCACCATTCCAGCACAGTTGTCCAATTGTTGTCTTATTCCAAAAACACAATACGTGTTGTCAGGATTGTTTGTTGCGTTCCTATGAAGTGCTATCATTTGCAAACACAATTGGTCTGTACTGTGTAAGTAAATGTTTTCAATAATTGGTGGTAATTGAAATAGAATATTCATTGCTACATTTGCGTAGCAACTTACACCAATTACATTTGAAAGTTGAAATGGACCAGGTAGTTCTGTATCTGAGTGCTTTTTTTGGAGTTTGTCTTCCTTCTTTGAAGAAGTACCTGTTTTACTTTACCTAATAGGTTGTTATTTTGATTGTGGTACTTGATGAAGTATTAGTTTCTTTTAATCTCTTTGGAGCATTTGCAGTGACATCCTGTTGCATTTATGTTTGATTTAGTTTTCTTTTAGAACATTTTACTTTTTGTGGAACAGGATATGTTTTTAGATGGGGGTGTATAGTGAACGAAGTCTATTGTATTCTAAAATCCAAGGAATATCAGCGTTTACTTTATTTGCATCAAGGTTGATTAGAAATAGACCGTCAAGTGTACGTAAGCCTGATAGTGCTACGTAGCTCATGCCTTCTTTAAAGACTGTGTTGCCAATGTCTATCAAGGCTTTGTCTAGGGTAAGACCTTGTGATTTATGAACGGTGACTGCGTATGCAAGAGTTCAAGAAAAATGTTCTCTGCGTACACACATGTCTTTGAAGAGAAGGAATCGAGTTGTTGAGCGTCCTATCCTTTTTACTTCTGAAAGTTTGTCATAGAGAATATTGACAAACTGAATGTTGTTTTCACATGGGTACGTTTGAAAGCCAACAACTGTACCCAGTGCTCCATTAACTAGTCCTTGATCCATGTCAAGGTTACGTTTAAGCATTACTCTGCAATTTAAGGATAATTTTAATATTTTTTCCAATCCAGCTGTGTTGGAGATTGAATTTTCTAAACTATTTAGTCTCGTTGTGGCTTGTTCACACATGGGTAGTGTCATACCATGTATGTCTAGTTTGTCTGTGGCACTAATTTCAATTATTGGTTGCATTTCTTTTTTTAACATTGTTTCATTGAATTTGAAACAGCTTGCAGGAGATGCAATTAAGGCCATATAATTGACATTTTTGTGGGCTAATTGTTCCATAAATTCCATAGCACATGCATTATCACCATAAAGTGCATGAATGTGCAGGGTTTTCAATATTGCTTGTGCTTCTTGAGATAATATACCATAATACTTTTTAAGATGTTGGCATAAGTGAGATCTGCAGATTGCTGCATGTTTTCTGTTAATTCTCTATATTGGAAATGTTGCCAAAGGTTGACATTTCTAATGCTGCCAACAGTTTTACGGCAGAGTTTGTGTCCTAAGATTTTAAAAATAGGCTCACCTTTCACTGGTGTCAATTGAAGAAGATCTCAGAAAACAATAATGTGTTTTCCCCCAAAGAGCTCTTCGTAGTTTGTTTTGAGTACTTCTTGTAATCTGAGGTGAATCAAAGCCAACATTAGGTTGGAGACCATGCTCACTTCATCTATTAGTAGCATTTTCATTTGTTTTAATATTCTGCGTAATTCCATTGCAGCTTCTGTAGAAAGTTTGCAATAGTCTCATTTGTTTTGGTGTTCTACTGGCAGGAGTAGTAATCGGTGTAAAGTGACACCGCCTATGTTGTTGGCTGCTAAGCCTGTGGGGGCAGTGACAACAGTTGACAGTTTGTTGTTTGTCAATTGTTGAAGGAATTTACTGATGATTTTGATTAAGAATGTTTTGCCAGAACCAGCTTAACCACTGACTTACAGTAGTATAGGTTTGTAATTTTGGCAGGTGCATTCTTTGTTTTCATGTTGTAGACCATGTGCAATTTCTTTTGTTACTTCTTTAAAAATGCTACGTTGCTCATTGTTTCGTTTTGATTGTAGTATAATTAAGTCTTCTTTATCTTCATACTGACACATGGTGTTTTCTACTTCCGTCATAGCTAATTCTGCCTCATTTGTGATTAGTGGATCTCCCAGTGGTTCTTGGCTTCCTGTCTCAGAAGGTTGACTACTGTCAGGAGTGTTCTTATCTAGTTGGGCCTGGAGTTCTTCGTGTTGCTGTTCATTGTGCAATATTGTTTTGTACTGTGTACAGTTTACATCGGTTATAGTGCTTTCATTTGCTTTGAAAGCGTCTTCATAGGAGTCATAGTTATCTAATATTTCTTCATTTCTTCTTCTTTTCGTCATGATTTAAAGAGTTGTAGCAGGGACATGTGATATAGTTCTTTATGTTGAGGAGTCTTTAATGACAATTTGATATAAATAGTTAAATTTGGTTTGGTGAGTTTTACTAAGCTGCCTTCACAATTTGACACTCTGTATTTACCTTTTTTTTCATCAGGTTTTATATTATTTTTTATGTGAATTTGTGGGCTATGTGGTATAGACACATGTTTTCCAAAGTGTACTTCTGTTTGGGTAGCATGTGTCCAGTAAATAGTTTTTTAAAATGTCTTGGCTGTTGGGATCATGTTTGGCTATTGTTTCAATATATTCGTATGATTTTAGAACTATTATTCTAGAGTTAGCAGGACCAAGACTTAGCCATACTATATTTCCAGATTTTCCATACAAAGCAGCACCAGTTAAACAATTTACTGCTTCATAGGAGCCACATTCTCTATGGGAGAGCATTTTTATGCCCAAGTTGTATAATTTCTGAGACAGTGTTTTGTCTGATGACAAGTCATTCCAGAGGTCTTGGAGCTCTGTTTTTTCTGCTTTGGTTAAGTATGCTGTAACATATCGTGCAACTGCAATGGAATTGTCTGCAATGTACTGCACATCTATCTTTGCATTCCATAAGTGGGCAATGATTGCATTGTAATCATTGATATATTTTTCTTCATCTGTTCTTTTTATGTAATATGTATTTTTAGGTGATTTACCTTTAACACTATGTCTAACTGAAGACATGAAGTTGTTCACTTTACCTGTTTTTGTAACCGGTCTAGGGAAACCAAAGCGGCATTTGGTGTAGTATTTTCCTTTGTTTTTGTATTTGCGACGACAATATTTTCCACATTTGTGTCTTTGAAATTGTAAAATTTGTGCATGAGGATCACTATTTGTTGCTTCTGATGGAATTTCACAAGTGACATAATTTTCAATAAACTGTAACACACAGTGGCGTCATTGTCTTGACCAAATTTAGGAGCATTTTTAATCCATAAAAGCATGTGGATATGTGGTGCTCCTCTGTCTTGGTATTCTTTTCTTCAAAAGAAGTGTTGCACTTCCCCGAGGGGAGGAACAGTTTTATTACAAATAAAGTGTAGCATAGCAATGAAGTGATGGTGAAAATATCTTGAAACATTAACAGGATCCAAAGAACAAAGTTCTCCTGGTGTTAGTATATCTATGTTTGTTTTGTTTTTGTTTGATATGCGTAGGAAATCATATAAATCTTCCCATGCATATTCTGCACAACTTAATGTAACAAACCAAGTGGGTGGGCCAGGGTTTCTTATCATACAACGTACATCTCCATGACGTCAAAACCAGTAGTCTTTAGTACCACACATGTTTGCTAATAGATTTGTAATATTTGATTGTAAAACCTCATCTTTTTGTTGCACTTTTTGTAATAATTGTGTAGCTGACATATTTTGAAAGTGGGATCCTGATTTTAATGTGTGTGCAACTCCGTAACTTAAAGTTGCTAGTTCACTTTCAAAGAGTAGGTGGAATATGTATTCCACATTTTGTCTAAATCTGGGATCTTCAGAATACATCCTCAACGAGCGGTATTCTGATGCTGTTATTTGAATAGGTCTATCATCGTACCTTACTCCTTTGCCAGTAGGAAAGAGTAGAGGAAAAGCACTTTTTTCTTTCTATACTTTTTTCCCATATGCTGATTGGTGATCCTTTTGTTTGTCACATTTGGTACGTTTCTAGTGCATCTTCTACAGTGTCATTAGAGTGCAATGGATGAATTGTATAATGGTCTAAAGTATTGGATACTGTAGCAGGATCTAGGAGCTCAAATTGACCAGCTTCTTGTGACTCTTGAATTATTTCAGTGGTATCCTTGAAGTTTTCTTCAATATTAATTTGTTTGTAGTATTCATTATTGTCTTTTAGATATTCCAAGGCTTGTCTAACTTTATGTAAATCTACCAGTTGTTGCCAAACTGTTTTGTCTTTTGTAGGTGCACCACTTACTAAGATAATTAAAGATTGCTCCATTGGACGTTGCACTCCTAGAGTGTGCACATTTTGTTTTAGATATAATGGTAAATACCCTACTTTTCCACGAATACCTTCCACTAATTCAGAGGGAGGTAATTTTCCTGTTTTTGGTTGAAGGCGTATTATTGATTGCAAGGGGTGCACTGTTTGAATTATGATGCTCTCATTTAAATTGAGTTGTTGTAGGGGTTTTGGTAGTGGAAATAATTCCAAATTATTTGTGATAGCAAGTGAAGGAGTTTGGTTGTTGTCAAGTTTTGTAGTGCTGTAACTGCAAAGTATTAAGGGGTTAGTTATTTCATATTTGTTTTCTGCTATAAGGTAGAGAGCTAATTCAAACAATTTAGAATCTTCATTGTCTTCTATTTTGTATGTTAGGTCTACAGTTTTTGTGTTACTTTTATAAAAATTTCTGCGTCAACATACACACACATGGTTTGGTACTTCAGCAGAAGTTCTTTTAAATTTCAGTATTTCTTTTTTGTATGTGTGTAGTAGAAGGTTGCCATGCATAGAATTGTTGCTAATTTGCTTTAAAGCTATTTTATTCTGTAAGTGGCTTTGACTTCCAAAATATTTCTTCTGGATATAGTTGATTTCTTCAAGTAGGTCTTTTGCTGTACCATGTAGAAGAATGTTATTTAAATTGGCTATTGCTAAAGCAGGACTTTTAGCATAGTACAGTTTATAGACTAGATCTCTTATAGTTGAATGATGTGTTGATATCATTTTGATATAATGGAAGGTGGTTTTGCAAGTAGGTCCTGAAATGCAGGCCAATGAATGTCCTTGTAGTCATGTGTACTTGCACACTGGACAGGTATCCATATTTTGCAGTAGTTTAATTTTGATTTTGTCTTTGCCTTTCACATATTGATTGAGGAATTGGCGTAAAGACTTGAAAGAGTTTTTGGGAATGTTACACATTGACGTGCATGGCCATTTGTATACTAGACGTTCTGATTCAGTTGAATGGAGAGGTAATTCTAAGTTTTCTGGGGATATTTTTTCAAGCAGTATTTCTTTTTCCATTATGGTATTATTAACTTTTTCATAACCTCCTCCACTGCTATGTATGGCAATTGTATTTGTTTGTATGCTTCTGTTGACATTTCGTTTATTGAGAAGTCTTTTTTGTAATTTAGTCATTAGTTTTGTTAGTGGTTTCATTTCGTTTAACACTAAAATAAATAACTTTCTTTTGAGAAGGATTGCACTATCTATCAACGCTCCTAAGATTCATTTCCTATGATAGGTTTTAAGGGTTTAAGGGTTGTGCCTGATTTCTCTCCTGTTTTTATAAGATTTTGAAGGACTCTGTGACGGAACATTTTTGCTAAAATACTTTTTTTGGTATGCTTACTTGGCACTATATCCAGATTTATAGGAGCAGTTTTATCTGTAGTGGTAGCTGAATTTTTGTTAATTGTTTTCTGGTTCGTATTACATTTTGATAGAGGAGGCAAAGTTTCTGTACTTGAAGCTTGTTTTGTTTAGCTAAATGACTGTATTAGCTGTTTTGTTTTAACTTTTTTTACAAATTCTGCTAGAGATGGATGCTTATTTTGGACACTTCTACTTTCATTTGCTCTGCTTCTGCGTTGCTTTCTACGGATTTGATTTTTGGTAGGCCTTCTCTAGGGTCTGTTGAAAAAAATAAAGAAGGTATGGGTTGGGGTGTTCTGCAATGTATCTGTGCTGTGTGCATGAGTGTCTGAGTATGATGATAAAGATGTATGTGATGTTGTGTGATTGTGCATTGGGCAACTACAACTAGTCGGGATGGGTATTCTTGAATTTATGTGCTACTAAACTGGGGTTCAGATGACAGTAGAAAGTAAGCTAGTGGTGTGGAGAAGTACAAATAGTAAATCTAATGGTATACAATTAAAACAGTTGTTTGTTCTATAATATCAAAATTCTAGGGGCTGAGTTGGGTCATTTGTGCGCCGAAAAATAAGAATTTGTGTGCCATTCTGCCTGTAAATCTCTGTTTAAGAAATGGGCATTTGTGGACAGAATGGCGCACAATCTCTATTTTAAGGTGCAGAAGTAGCATGAATTAACCTTACAGTGTGTTTGAGTAATAGTACAAATATTATGGTGGTATTTAACTTACTTTTTTTCTGGAATGAGCAGGTTTCTTCTTAGTTGTTCTTTGTACTTCAAATTCGGCTGCTTCTTGTCAGGAGAGTGGTCTTCACTGCAAATGTAAAGGAAACAAATTAGTAATTTTGTTTGTATATAGCACTGATTTTAATTTAGACATTGATTTTTGTTTTTGTACAAGTATTGTTGTTTGATATTTGAACATACTGTGTGCATGCAATTTTGTTTGAGTATGTTAACTCTTTATATTGTACTTTAAATATGTTAGTTCAACATGCTTTGCAAATGTGTGTGTAAAAAGAAATTAAATAGCAGATAGGTTTGGAAGTGACAGTTGATTATAGGAGATGGAAAAAATGACAGTAAGTTCATTTTTATAGGTTATAAAAGCTAAAAGTCAGTTAATCTGTTTATATGAATCTATAAGAATTGTACATGTACTATACAGAAAATATGCATACCTGTAGTTTGTGTTCATGCATATGGATATGCATGCAGCTGCACGTAGAAATCTTGGAGACTTGTACAGTATTTCTTGTAGAAGGTGCTTTCCAATGATATCACACTTGTACTCAGAGAGATTAACAGTACATTTGAAGTGCTGATCTATGAAGATGCAGTTAGATGTAGATGTCATGACCTACAGAACACGCCCCTTTTGGACTTCCTGGTCCTTGTCTCAACAGGGCTTACACTCCCTTGTACTCCCAACTTGGCCGTCCACCTTCCTCGCTCTACACGTTGGACGTAGCATGTTCTATTAATAGACCAGGCCTCCCACGGCTCTGCGCGTCTCAATGCTATTGCGAAGTAGCGACCAGATGTGTGCTCCGTAGCTCGCGGTATTGTTTTCCTTGGTTCTTTCCAGTCATCCCCATTCCTAGCCCCTTTTCTTCCTTTCTTGATTCCTGGACTCATGTGCTAGTAGCTCACTCTGTAAATTTCCCGGATTCCTGGATCTTTGCATCCCGGAACTTTGAACGCACGCTGGAAGAAACTCGTGCAGCCTTATTCAAGACCCGATCTGTCCAGAAGAAGGCATCGACCAAGAAATCCAGCAAATATCGAACTCGGGTGAGAAGGGGGGAACTCTTTGACAGTTTGAGAAGCCACCCGACCGAACTCGATATGTACATGGAAGCGGCCATCCAGGACCTGATGCGTGGCATGCAAGAGCTATCAACCAAGGTGCAAAATCTAAAGGCAGGAAACGCCGCTCTCAAACAATTAGTTCTATCCCGTGATTCTGCCACTAAAGAAAGCGTGTTGCTGGGCGGCATAGTGGACAAATATGATGGGTCAGCAAAACCCTTTGCGGATTCCTGGATTCATGTTTGGTCCACTTTACTTTAAGCCCTACTACTTTTCAACTCCTAGGGCTAAGGTGGGGTTCATAATTTCGCCCCTTTCAGTAAAAGCCTTAACCTTGGCTACGCCCCTCATTAATTCCAGTGCTGCTCTCCTAGATGACTATGATGGCTTCATACAAGCCCTTAAGACCATGTTTGACCGTCCAAAGCAGGACTATACTGCCCAGGAACGCCTGTTAGACTTTCAGCAAGGATCCCAGGATATGCTCACCTATGTCACCCGATTCAAGCAATTAGTCAAGGAAGCTGATTGGTCCCCTGAGGCGCGTTTTACCCTTTTCAGGAGAGGACTGAATGAGGAGATTAAGGATGAGTTGGCCAGAGTGGCTCGCCCAAACTCATTCCAGGCACTAATGGACCTTGCCATGCAAATAGATTTCTGTATCCAGGAAAGGAAGGCAGAGAAGAAGAAATCAGAGGTAATCCTCCAAAAGTGTCCTTTGAGAGTACCACCAACACGGACACAAACCCAGGTTCAGTCTCTGAACCAGAACCCATGCAGATAGGAGCCTTCTGTGGACCTATATCCCCGCAAGAAAGGATGAGAAGGATTCATACAGGGTTGTGCATGTATTGTGCCTCAGACAAACACTTGGTATTGGGGATGCCCTGGTTACAGAAGCACAATCCGTATATCAATTGGACAGCAGGATCACTATTCCTAGGCTCAGAGTTTTGTATGTCCCACTGTCTATTCCTGGATCCCTCCTCGACACCCTCTAAAGAACCACTAAGAGACCAGCAAACACCACTCATGGTTTCCAATATCATACAAGTCCCAGAGGCCTATCAGGGATATGCTGATGTATTTTCAGCTGCCGTAGTCCAGGCCTTACCCCCTCACAGACCTGAAGACTGTGCCATAGATACAGATCCCTCAGCAGTGATTCCCTTCGGCAGAATGTTCATCCTTTCCGAACCAGAGAAAAAGGCCCTCCAAGAATACCTGGATACCAACCTTGAAAACTGCACCATAAGACCCTCAAAATCTCCAGCGGGTGCTTCGTTGTTCTTTGTTCCCAAGAAGGACACCAAGGAACTCAGACCTTGCCTCGACTATCGTGGCTTAAATCAATGCACCCTCAAAGATCGGTAACCACTGCCCCTGATCTCGGATATCCTGGAAGCTGTGAGAGGTGCCGTAATATTCACAAAGTTGGATCTCCGTGGGTGCCTATCATTTGATCCGTGTCCGGGAAGGAGACTAAAGGAAAACAGCCTTTAGAACACCCTTTGGTCACTATGAATATCTAGTCATGCCCTTTGGACTAGCTAATGCCCCCGCAGCTTTTCAACGTTTTATGGATAGGGTATTTTCTGACATGTTATTCCTCTTCGTCATTGTCTATCTGGACGACATATTGATCTTTTCCAAGGATCCTCTAAAGCATGAAGAACATGTAAAGGCAGTATTACAATGACTATGTGAACACAAACTTTTAGCCAAACCCGAAAAATGCTTGTTTCACGTTACTTCTGTTCACCACCTAGGATTCATCCTTAGCCCAGAAGGAATTGGTATGGACCCTTCAAAGGTAAAGGCCATACTGGCATGGCCCGCTCCCACATCCGTGAAATAAGTTCAATCCTTCCTGGGGCTTGCCAACTTCTACCAAAAGTTCCTTTCTACCTTTTCCGAGATCATTCAGCCGATCGTTGCTCTTTTGAAGAAAGACTGCCCCTTTATCTGGTCTACACGCAAGATAAGGCATTTCAACTATTAAAGACAGAGTTCACGCAAGCCCCCATCTTGGCCCAACCCAACATAAATTAGCCATTCCTAGTTGAAACGGATGCCTCTAACTACGCCATAGGAGCGGTCTTGAAGCAGGAACTTGAGGATAAACTGGAACACCCCATTGCTTACCTTTCACGAACCCTGACTCCCAGTGAGACACATTACTCCGTCCTGGAAAAGGAACTATAAGCCATCCGCCAAGCCTTCACTGAATGGCGACATCTACTTCTGGGTGGTAGGTATCCAGTTCAGGTCCGCACGGACCAATCGGAATCTTCAAATTCTACAGTCATTGGAGTATAGGAACAGTCTTCAGGCGCGTTACTTCTTTGCCCAGTACCAGTTCTACATCACTCATGTTCCCGGATAACAAAACCTGATTGCTGACGCCTTATATCGATGTCTTGACTATGTAGCTACTGAAGATAAGGACTATCCTAAGATGTTTCCCCACACGATCTTTGTAGCTCAAGCAGTCAACCTTCTGGAAGAAATTCGAGTGCAGACCCAATCCTCTGACCTATGGAAGGATATTTCAAGGAAGAATCCATGGAACCTAAGAGTTAAGGAAGGATATTTATTCAGATCCAATGCACTGGTCATTCCTACACAGAAATTACAACAAAGAATAATAAACCTCTCCATGACACCCTTCACTCCGGACATCGTGGCATAAATAAAACACCCTCCGTCTCATACAAAGACAGTTTTGGTGGCCTGGAATGAAGACCAACGTACAGCAGTACATCAAAGCTTGTACTATCTGTAGTCAAAATAAACATGATAACAAGAGCCCAGCGGGTCTTCTACTGCAACCTACACTTCCAACAAGGCCATGGGAATTCATTGCTACAGACTTCATTGTGGAATTACCACCTTCCCGATGATACACAACCATTATGGTTACCATAGACTTGTTCACTCATATGGCTCATTTTACACCCCTGTGTAAGCTACCATCCTCGTCCGAGCTTGCTGGAATCTTCCTGGAACACATATTCCGTTTGCATGGACTTCCTTCCAAGATCATATCTGATCGAGGACCTCAATACATCTCTCAATTCTGGAAACATCTCTGTCGCATTTTGGGAATCCAACGGGCCCTCTCATCTGGTTATCAACCCCAAACCAACAAGGCCACACACATGCTAATCAGACCCTGGAGCAGTATCTTCGATGTTTTGCCACCAAGGTTCAGGATGACTGGTCGCTCCTGATGCCCGTGGCTGAATTCGCCTACAACAATTCCGATCATTCAGCACTTAAGACTAGCCCCTTTTATTGTAGCCAAGGTTTCCATCCATCGGTTCTACCCTCTGTTCTCCCTCATCCTACACCAGTACCTACGGTCGACTCCTGGATACAAACCCTCATCAACGTACACCAGAAGGCCAAAGAAAACTTAGAGATGGCCAGAACACAGACTAAGAGGTATGCAGATTCCAAAAGAAGACCAGGTCCTTCTTATGCAATTGGTGATCAAGTCTGGTTGTCCTCGGAATTACTACCCCAACATCTACGGCCAAACAAGTTGGCCCCTCGGTACTTTGGTCCATTTCCCATCAAGGAAATTATCAATCCAGTTTCATACCGGATTAGTCTACCAGACTCCTGGAAGAAAATCGACCCAGTATTTCACACATCCTTATTAAAACCCTACACCTAATCCTCCCGGAAATCCTGCTGACCTCCTCCTCTTCTGGTCGACAACCAATTGGAATATGAACTATCCCAGATATGTGACTCCAGGTATAAACGGGGTCAACTTCAATACCTGGTTGAATGGAAAGGATATCCTTCTAGTGAAAGAACCTGGGAACCACTTTCTAATCTCAAGGCCCCTCGACTGCTTAGAAGATTTCAACTTATACACCCGGGCAAACCCGGAGGAACGGGTCTTCGGAGGAGGCATGCTGTCATGACCTACAGAACACGCCCCTTTTGGACTTCCTGGTCCTTGTCTCAACGGGGCTTACACTCCCTTGTACTCCCAACATGGGCGTCCACTGTGAAACACCTTCCTCGCTCTACACGTTGGACGTAGTGTGTTCTATTAATAGACCACGCCTCCCGCGGCACTGCGCGTCTCAATGCTATTGCGAAGTAGTGACCAGACATGTGTCCGTAGCTCGCAGTATTGTTTTCCTTGGTTCTTTCCAGCCAGCCCCATTCTTAGGCCCTTTCCTTCCTTTCTTGATTGCTGGACTTTTGTGCTAGTAGCGCACTCTGTAAATTTCCCAGATTCCTGGATCTTTGCATCCCGGAACTTTGAACGCACGCTGGAGTCGGAAGAGACTCGTGCAGCCTTATTCAAGACCCGATCCGTCTGCAAGAAGGCATCGGCCAAGAAATCCAGCAAAGATCGAACTCAGGTGAGAAGGGGGGAACTCCTTGACAGTAGATGTCTTGGATGTGATTGGTGGATGGTCCTGTGACTGCTTAGCTATATCCAATGAGGGAATGGCACAGAAAGTGAAATGGAAATGGTAGGACTGTCCATGTTACGATATGTCCGCGGACATGGCGGTAATCCGCGGTCATCTCGTGTTACATCCGGGGATTTTGGGGTGGGGAGGCATGCAAATGAGAATGAGCAGAGCAAGGGATTGGTCAGTAAAGTTTAGTGGGTGTGTTGTGGCAGTAGAGAGTTTCTCAGATACTCTTTTTGCTGAGAGAAGAACAGATAGCTATGGCTGTGTGTTTCAGAAAACAGATTGTTTGGATTTTGGGAGACTCGTGGATACATTGGTTGAAGGTGCATGCAGAAAGCTGTGGAGTAGCTGTAGATCTTAGATTTCTACATGTGGAAGTGCACTGGCATGGAGTACGTGGAATGAAGTGGTTGGACTTGCTACCTCTCTGTGCTACTTTGGAGACAGAGCAACATCCAGACATAATTGTAATTCATTGTAAAGGGAACAGTTTAGGACATGTGTCTGGAATTTCTTTGCAATTTGCAATGAAAGGAGGACTTGGGAAGGTCATGGACGTGTTTCCAAATTCTCAAGTAATTTTTTCACGGATTGCGCAGAGACAAATGTGGCTTCGTTCTTCTTCATTTGGTCCACAAATGGAGAAAGCAAGGCGTAATGTCAATAAGGCTGTTTGTGCCTTTCTAAGAGATGTTGGCATGTCCTCTTTTCACAATGAAAATATTATGTTTCGTAGCACATACATTTTTCGCAGAAATGGAGTCCATCTTACTTATCCTGGCAATCAGATTTTTCTGAGAAATGTACAAAATGCATTGCGACCTTTTTTGGAATTACAGCATCCATTTTGTAGTAGGTGTTGAGCATTTAAAATTGTTCTAACACAAACAAACACCACCAAAAGGCTCTTTTCAGAGCCACCACTTCCTCCCAGACAAAACTGAAATGGTTATGATAGGGCAGCACACCAAAATTTTAGATGTTCGCGGACTGTCTGTGGACTTCTAAAAAATACACAGGGCCCTGCTTCATTTATTTTCACTTCTATTTTTAAACTGTGAAAGGCGGCTCTGAAAAGAGCCATTTTTTTTTTTTTTGTTTTTTGTTTTTGTTGTTTTATATTTGTTTGGGTTTTTTATACACGACACACTAGGAGAGTAGGGAAAAGGAGGGTAAGGGGGGACACCAACCACGGGGATAAGAAAGGGTGGGTGGAGAGAGGAAGATGTAGAGTGGGTCTGTGGGTCTTACTTGGGTAGTGAGCAGATGTTCTCGTGCTCTGAGACCAAAGCCTCAAAAGCACTTTGAAGTCTCTCCCCCTGCAAAGTACTGCATTGCAGTACATACACACAACTGTGACCCTCGAAAGGTAAGCGTCATCCGTATTACATATGGCCTGTGAGGCAGTTTGAGGAATACGCTGTCCCACATGAGTGTTCCTTGTGGTGACAGGATCGGAAACGGAGGATGTAGTAGAGGAAGTCAACCTACTACGCTCCTCGCAAGGTGCAACCTTGCGAATGGCCCTAGTGTGGAATGACTTTAGGTGTCGCTTCATGGTAGTTGTCCCAAAGCTGTATGAACCAGGCCTCCCGCAACTGAGTACCATTTTGCACTCGTTGCAGGTGAGTCGGTTTGCACGTGCATTAGGTACATTACCATGAATGGTAAATAACCGCCACACCCAAGACTCACGCCGAGTGCTGGTAGTAGGGAGTTCCCCTACCTCATTCTCGTCATCCTCTTCATCCTCCTCTGCATCCCAACTCCTGTTCCCCTCTTCAGGCCCTTGGGGAGGTGGTGGTGGTGGAGGCAGATGTAGCACCAGGTGTCAGTACTGCATCCATGGATTTCATCAGGTTTCAGATGAAAATCTGGAAAGTTGGCAGCAAAATGCACTGTGTTCTGTAAGATAGCCAGAAACACAATGAGAATGAGCTCTAAGGTGTGGCCTTTTATAGGGGTGCTTGTGCACTGTTCGCGGACATGCGCGCTGTCCGCGGACAGATCAAACACCAAAAAAAGGTTCAAAAAGTCCAAAAAAGTATTTAGAAACTCAGGATTTCTATGTGGGACTTGTGCTAAGGTGAGTTGTTATTGAAAAATATTGTGGATTGCTTGAAAAGGTAGTTTTAAATTGTTCGGGGACACAAAAAGTGTTCGCAATCAGAACACACGCTGTGCGTGTGTGCGGTTTTATGATAGCTTCGCAAACATGTCCGTGAAAGGAGCAGGTGTCTGAAGGACATCAAATGCACGGAAACTGTTTTGCGCATGCGTGTTGGTGTTCTACGGACACTGTTCGGGTCCTGAAACTAATTAAAAGTGCATCACAAGTGAAACGAACAGTTACGAACAGGCGTTTGTTCTTAGAACAGTTTCAACTCCCTTGCGAACAATACGGACAAGCATAGAATCCTCAGGACACCCCCATTTTGTTTATTTGTGAACATCCCGGGACTCTTGATGTGTTCTTAGAACAGTTTGAAAATGCTTACGAACAGCACAAACACGTCGAGCTTCTACAGGACACCCCCATTTTGTTTATTTATGAATATTTTAGGACACCGTGTGTGTTCTTAGGACAGTTTCAGCTTGCCTCCGAACAATACGGACAGGTATAGCATCCTCAGGACACCCCCATTTTGTTTATTTACGAACATTTCAGGATACTGCCTGTGTTCTTAGAACAGTTTCAACTCGCCTGCGAAGAATACGGACAGGTCTAGCGTCCTCGGGACACCCCCATTTTGTTTATTTATGAACATTTCAGGACACAGCATTTGTTCTTAGGACAGTTTTAGTTTGCCTCTGAACAATATGGACAGGCATGGAGTCCTTAGGACACACCCATTTCGGTTATTTACGAACATTTCAGGACACCGCGTGTGTTCCTAGAACAGTTTCAACTCGCCTGCGAACAATACGGACAGGTATAGCGCCATCAGGACACCCCCATCTTGTTTATTTACGAATATTTCAGGACACCATGTGTGTTCTTAGGACAGTTTCAGCTTGCCTCTGAACAATACGGACAGGTATACCGTCCTTAGGACACCCCCATTTTGTTTATTTACGAACATTTCAGGATACTGCCTGTGTTCATAGAACAGTTTCAACTCGCCTGCGAAGAATATGGACAGGTCTAGCGTCCTCGGGACACCCCCATTTTGTTTATTTACGAACATTTCAGGACACAGCATTTGTTCTTAGGACAGTTTTAGTTTGCCTCTGAACAATACGGACAGGCATAGAGTCCTCAGGGCACACCCATTTCGGTTATTTACGAATATTTCAGGACACCATGTGTGTTCTTAGGACAGTTTCAGCTTGCCTCCGAACAATACGGACAGGTATACCGTCCTTAGGACACCCCTATTTTGTTTATTTACGAACATTTCAGGATATTGCGTGTGTTCTTAGAACAGTTTCAACTCGCCTGCGATCAATACGGACAGGTCTAGCATCTTCCGGACACCCCCATTTTGTTTATTGATAAACATTTCAGGAAACCGCATGTGGTAGTTTGATTGTGGACAGCCTGAACACCAGCTGTGTTCCTAGAACAGTTTCAACTTGCATGCGAACAGTACGGACAGATGTAGTGTCCTTAGGATGCCCCCATTTTCGTATCTTTATGGACATTCCGGACACCCGCGCTGTCTGAGAACACCGGAATTGCTTTTTAAAAAAAGACAAGAAATGAATTAGGACACAATATAATAATTTTACTTTATTTTATATGGATGTTAAATTTATGACAGAGAAGGTGAGGCAGAAACTGAAACAAAAACAGGAGAATTGGGGGTTTCAATAGGATTTATATGAGGTGGAGAAGGGATGGAAGTCTCATCAAAACGTTTTGGTTCATGGAGAGGGTTTGGGGATAATTGACTGGGATATGCTGAGGCGGGACAGGTACATGTGGGACAATGGTATCTAGTTTTTTGTTTCAAGTGATCCTCCACAAACATTTTTAAATTGTTGAAATTTGACATGAATAGGTCAAATTTTTCTTCCATGTGCTGGAGAGTCTTATCCAATACTTCTTTTTCTTTATCATTTTAAATTTTTGTATGGTCTGTACAAAAGAAAAATGTATATGTTAAATGTATATAATATAATATTTATTAATTGGTTTATATAGTAAAGTGTCTACCATTACGTTCACTATCTTCAGATATTACCTAACGTGGGAAATGCTCCTCTAACCACTCCGGAGTACTAGACATTTCTGTGAGAAAAAAAAACATAATATCACTTTTTTTGTATCTAATACAGAAAGTTTAGAAATATATGAGTAAAATGCCGTACACTTATTAGCTTCTGGTAAGGTGTGTTCTTACTGGTCTGTACATCTGCTGTTGCTCTTAGTTGTGGAGTTTCTGTGAGGTAATCATGTTGGAAGACTATCTTTCTTCTTTTGGTATATTCAATTTTAGAACATATTGTATTTAAATGAATGGTTGTGTTATACATATATATATATGGGTTACAATTCTTATTTATTACTACATATATTGTGTATGTGTGCTGGTTTGTGAATTTGTAAAATGTTCATATGTTATGATATAACAATTAAACATACCCCCCAGACTTTTTGGGTAGTGGTGCTGTTGTCCGCATATGTCCGCGGACATTAGAAGAGTTTGCGGACATCAAATTCAGTAGAGGGATTTCAGTATGTTCCATGTTATTGTTAAGTTGCGCTACTAAAAACCTATGAAATTCAGTAAAAAAACTTTGTTAAAGGGACATTATGGTTCCAAGTAAAACCAAAAAAAACAGAAATTCGCCAGTTATGGTAAGTTAAACAACCATAACTCGCGCCACCACTGTGCACTGCTAAGACTAACACCCAGGTTATCAAAGATAACATCACAAATGTCATTGATGACATCACTGATGACGTCACATGTGCATTCAATTTTCATAAAAACTGTGTGCAATGCATTCCTATTATAATGTTCACAAAAACGTGTCAAGGATCATTTGCATAAATATCATGAGCTACTTAGTGCATTAATCAATACGTTGATATACGTTGATATAAATACATTCTATTATAAATTCTACATACGCATTGTGTGCAACATACATGATGGAAGTGTAATATACATAATTTTGCAATAGTCAATACTGAAATGGTAACTACTTTCTTATTACAGTTTTGCATACTGTTACACATGTAATAAGTGGCCACAAGAAGCAAAGAAACAGGTGGTTTTTATCCCCGAAAGTCCACGAACACTCCATATGTCCTGGGACAGTCCTGTGGTTTCTGCATTACAGGGTTGGTGAAAAGCAGTTTTTGGATGGCTTATAACTTTGGCGCCACTCAATGAAACTGCATGTCATTTTGGAATTCGATTCTAGACCTAATTCCAAATGGTTTTGCAAAGATTTGTGGGATTCTGTCAAGAGGGGGCAAAATTAGAGGGGGGTCCCACAATATGGTAAAGGCTTACAAACGTGGTGCCATTTGACAAATCTGCACAACAGTTGTCAAAACGATTTTGGATCTAGATATAACTGGTTCTGAAAAGCTTGCTGGGATTCTGTCAAGAGGGGGACAATTAGAGGGGGGTCCCAAAATAGTGTTAGTAAAATGTGTACAAATATGAATATGTACAGTTAAAGCATAGTAATAAAAAAAAGAAATATCAAAAGTGCTGAAAATCCTAATGATTATCTTAATGCACAGAAACAATTGCTGTCTTCCCTTATGTATATGTTTCATAAGATATGACTGGACCCTAAGAGAATGACTGTGAAAAAAAACTTGAGGGATAACACTACTAATATAGTACCTTTTCAATTGTTGTTTTCTGCCTCCTACTGAAGAAAACCATGTGTCCGAGATATGTCAGTAAAAGAATAAAGGGGGAGCCAGACATGTGATGTCATCAGTGATGTCATCAATGACATTTGTGATGTCATCTTTGATGCCCTGGGTGTTAGTCTTAGCAGTGCACAGTGGTGGCGCGAGTTATGGTTATTTAACTTACCATAACTGGCAAATTTCAGGGTTTTTTCGGTTTTACTTGGAACCATAACGTCCCTTTAACCAAGTTTTTTTACTGAATTTCATAGGTTTTTAGTAGCGCAATTTAACCATAACGTCCCTTTAACAAAGTTTTTTTACTGAATATATATATATGTAGAGCAGGGAACAAAAGCAAAGGGGCTAAACTTGTGATGTGGTCAGTGATGTCATCAGTTACATTTGAGATACATCTTTCATGTTCTGAGTGTGACTGTTAGCAGTGCACAGTGGTGATGGCAGGTATGGGGGCTCAGTCTGCCATAACTGGCGAATTTCAGGGGGTTTTTGGATTTAATTTTAACCATAATGGGGAGGGCGAACATTTTTTTTTTAGTGAATTGCACAGGTTTTTCGTAGGGCAACTTAACCATAACGTCCCCTCAACAAAGTTTTTTTGTAGTGAATTTTACAGGTTTTTGGGAGAGCAACATAAGCATAACGTCCCTTTAACAACGTTTTTTTAACTGAATGCCATAGGTTTATAGTAGTGCAAATACATCATAACAGTACGTTAACAAAAATGTTGTACTATATTTATCAGGGTTCTAATAGTAACACATAAGCATACCACTGTAAAGGAACATTTGAAGTAACTGCCCACCTTTCAAAGAATTCCACATTATCATATGCTGGCGCACAGCATGGGGGTGTGTTCGAAAAGTCATACGCACTTCACAATGACATGTGTAACTGGGTGATAGCGGAGAAGTACATTGTATATTCTTGTACGAACTTGAAAATTGAAAATTTCTGGCACAGAACTCCACAAGGCAAGCGTGCAACACAATATAAGCAAGAGTGCATACCGACGTATCTGGATCATTAACCCCCATCCCTCCCCAAAGAGTGGGGGATGAATGCCATAAGCAATCAAGATTTTACAGCAGTAACGCGTACTACCAAGAAAGAGGATTTTTTGTCTTCAACCGGAATGCCTACGACATTCCCGGCTGAAGAAAACAAATCCTTTTTCAAGATGGCCACCATAGAAAGGGCAGACGGGTGTTGGATAGAAACCATTCTTCACTTTCCATTGCAGGCTACAGAAAGCAAAAATGAAACTGTGTGACCGTAAAGGCAGCGCCACATTTGTGTTCCTTGAGAAATGTATGGTTATAAGCAACACCTTTACCAGAAAGGCAGTCCCTGGTGGACATGGCGACCTCAATGCAATGTTTTGTCCCTTCCAGTAATAGCCAGTAGCCACATCCCCGACATTGTGGCCACTAACCACACATAGATGTTACCCCTCAGACACAGAAGCTGTACCGTTGATTTGTTATGTACATGAGTACACTTGTTAAACATCAAAACACTATCACATACACAACATAAACCTTTTCGGGTGTTGGCAATGACCTTTACTTACATGTGTTGTAAATGTACTAATTTTTTTCTATAAAAATGTGCTTACAAAACGCAAAGGAGTACTCTACTTAGCATTACATAAAATCTGAAACAAACTCTGTGATGGGAAGCGCAATGACGTCAGAAATACTAGAAGCAACACCATTACCACTCACCGTTCGACACATAATTTCATGAGTGGCATAGGTGGAAAGGTGTGAAGATATGTGTATTGGGAGGGTGTAACCATGTATTATTTTACAAACATTTCTGTGCACCAAACACTTTCAGTGTACCTTACCTCATTTTCCCACTTTTAAGAAGATAGTAAGTATTCTGAACTAATGTTGGTTAATAGCGCATCTGGGTGACAAAAATTGGTCTGACTGTGACAGAAATTGGCCTGACGGCACTAAAGCATATGATATGGGCCTGACCCTCCCGTAGCCAAAGCAAATGGGGGTATGCAGTACCTTTCTCCATAACATTCCTTGGCAGCTTAAACAAATGCATCCATATTGATGTACGTGCCTTGATGTAGCACCTAC
This sequence comes from Ambystoma mexicanum, assembly GCF_040938575.1. Lineage (NCBI taxonomy): Eukaryota > Metazoa > Chordata > Amphibia > Caudata > Ambystomatidae > Ambystoma > Ambystoma mexicanum. The sequence continues at coordinate 360,284,731 of NC_090928.1, forward strand.
AAAAGAATAAATTACAAAATGCAGAGAGTACATTTGTAAAAAAAACACTGACATTTCAAAATTAGTACAGTAGTTTTATTTCACAATAAACTAAGCGAAATCATCGCCCTAAGCAATTAGTAAAGTAGTTGTGTTTCACAATGACCTGTGCGAAATGATTGACCTATGCACATTTCCATACAAGTAGTACGTTTCTGTCTTTCGTCGACAATGAAAATGGTAATGGGCACGTTGGTTTCTTTCACACACAGAAAGTGAGTCTTGCCACCACAATAGTCGTTTTCCTCCCACATTAATGTGCAAGACGACGTCAACCGCTGTGATCTACACCACCAGAAAGGATGGAATGTTACTTCTTATTGTGACAGCAGCGTACGGACAGAGAGGTCCAACACGATCATCCCACTATATTATAACGCACAGACTACCGTTAATGAACAGTTGCATTTGACGATTAAAAAAGGCATCACTCGGCAGCTGTAATCCGTGACAATCACAATAGGGAATTAAGTATCTGAGGGGAAAAGTGTAAATAAAAGGTATATCAATAGGCAACCTCTGCACAAAACAAATTTGTAACACATACTTTTATTAGTAAAGAATAATTTAAATTGGGGGAAATATACTGGCACCCTACAAAAGGTGACAATGTGCAATATGACGCACAGACAAGCGGTAATTAACAGTTGCATATGACAGTTAAAAAAGGCGTCACGCGGAAGCTATAATCTGTGACAATCACAATAGGAAAGCAAGTATCTCAGGGGAAAAGCGTAAATGAAATGTAGATCAATACGCAACCTCTGCACAAAACAAAGTTGTAAATCATACTTTTACTACTAAATAATAATTTAATTTGGGGAAATGTACTGGCACCCTGCAAACAGCGACAATGTGCAATGTCCATAATGGGGAACAAAAATTCAATGGCACTTAAACCTTGTAATGCAGTAGGAAAAAATATTTTTTCCCCCACACTAAAAATGTTATGTCAATTTGGTATATAGGCGGGAAAAATACACTTACATGATGTGGACCGGCTCCATTGTGTTAGCTGCAGTCAGACAGTAGAAACTAATATTTCATGGTTGGTGCAAACGTTTTTGAAGTGTAACCTTATCAAACGATATGTTTTTCTAACTGGTACTCCCTACATTCTTTTCTGCTGTTTACCTGGACCTCAAGGTTTAAAAACAACTGCCCCTTATGGTTGTCGACATAAATGCGGCCGTACCGAGCTTGTATTTCAAACAGAAAATGAAGTGGCCTTCACTGCGAATGCAAATACGCAGTGAAGGCCGCTGATATGTTGTTCATTTTGCAACAACATATCAGCGGCTATTCATGAGAACCGCTACTCCCGTACACACGCGGAACTACTGCCTCACATCCCGCCAGTCTGACCGCAGTAATGTTGTTTATGTATTGTAAAATGGACACAGTAAGTTCATTTCGTACAATGAGTAGCAAGTTTCACTGTACCGTACGACAGTGCTAACAAGAATACTTCAATGTTTCACTTTCTACTACCAAGTCTCATTAACGCTCACCCTTCCAAACAGTGTTCCATAAGTGTAACAAGTGCATTGGTGTGTTCTTCGTTTAGGTATATTAGCGGCGATGTCTGCGTTAAAACAGAAAATGAAGTAAACATGGCGGACGTATGGAAAGATTAAGACGCACTTCACGCTGTGCCACAACCAATTGGTGAAAGCGCAACATGGTCACGGCCAGCATGCCACAGAATAGCCAATTGCAATCTTCTCCACGGAGCGAACAGGGAAGTGTGACCACGGAGCAGACATAGTTATCACTAATTTGTACACACATACTTTTTGATCGTTTTTAAGGGAACTACTGGATGGATTGTCACAAAATTTACAAAAGCACGCTTTTGTGACCAAGCCCCTGCCACTGCCGCAAATTTGGTTGAAATCCATCGAGCGGTTTGGCCTGTAGCCGTGCGCAAAGTTTTTCCCCATTCAGTCTATGGGAAAAAAAGATGTTTTGGGACCCCCCCTATAACTTTGCCCCCCCTGGATAAAACATCTCCAAACTTTCCAAAAAAATTCAGAGTGGCCCATATACTTTTTTTTGCAAAGTTTGGTGAGGATTTGTGGCTGTGTCATTTTTTCAAATAAATTATTGAGCATTTTCTTTAAGTACAGCAAACAATAATTTCAAACCAATACTCACAGTGCTTTAACATAACAAGAAAGTAAACCAGAACTCCCCTTCCCCTCTCCACCCATTGGGTTCAAACCAAGGTATTTTAAGGTAATACATTTCAAAGTAAGTGCATTATAAACAAAGAAAAAGAAACATATTAGCATGGGTCAGGCCTTTGGTGCTGCCACTGATGTAACAAGAAATACCGCCTGGAGGAGCAAGGGCAGTCATGGCCCCTGAACTGCTGCCGGCCGGACCACCAAGCACTGCAGCAGATGTGGCCCGTGGTGTATACGCGCATGGCTTGCCTGCCAGAGGAGGGCAGAGTCCCCATCCCACGTAGCAACGGAAGCAGGCGATGCATGCCGTTGCTTGCCCCCACGGCCAGTCCACTACTCTCAACGTTCATACTAATAACATGTTGTGGCCCAAGTGTGTTTGAACCAATGTTCCCTGTGAACTGTGATGTACTTTTGAAGGCTTCAAGAGTACATCGCAGTTCACAGGGAACATTGGTTCAAGTTGAAGCTGTGCTCTGGCATATCGGTAGCATGCTTAAAGGGGACACCACGAAATGTTGGTCTGAAACTGTGTTCCTGCGTACTGCTTGTGGGCTTAAAATGGGATCAGTAAAAAGGGGTATCCTGGATGTTTCCCAACTACCCATTGGACCGTGATGTGCATCCAAATCTGTGGCCCTGCAAGTTTAGTGTGCTTAACATGGAATCAGTACGGTGCATGTCGTTGTGACCCCACAGCTCATCGACTAAGAAAGCTTCCCCCATGTGCAATGCCCAATGGCCCACAGGCTGGATTTTAAATGCATGTGACATTGGCTGGATTTTAAATGCATGTGACATTGATGTGTGTGTATGCCCCATTCTTTTTCCCCCCAAGGACTAATTAGGGAAGTGTGTGGTGATTGAGCTAAGTAACGTTAATTAATGACGTTGTTAACATCGTTTACCCTTGGTATGGGATGTTTTGACTGTCACCCCAGCCCAGGGCCCGTGCTGTGCCATGTGGTGGTGTCTCATGTGTGACCATGTGACTGTATTAAAAAAAAAAGGGCGCCCGGCTCCCGCACCCCAGTTATCACCCGAACTCACTGGCTCCTGTCTCTCGTTCTATGGATGTACGCAGGAGGGGGCATGGCTTTACCTGGCCCCATAACAATGCCCAGTCACAGTGGCTATTGATCCAGCCTGCTGTCCACGTCCAGTGTGCACAATGTGCTTCTCTGAGGCGATGCTCAGTGGACATGGTGAGGTGAATATATCAGTGAATTGCATTAAAAATATTTAAAATTCGATGAGCAACACTTTGTTAATTGCAGTAATATTTATCTTTTGGTGATAAATCTTAGAATTGTATTAAATATAAGTTAAGTGAAGGCATGTTGTTGTTGAAGAGCAAAATATAAAACACGAGATATTCAGCAGTTATTGGGAACTATAGAACAACAATTTGACCACCACCATGTACTGTTCAGGAGGCCACAAATGACAATACAGATTCCATTCACAAGCCCACAGTTCACACTGGACATGAGGAACAGAAACAGCTAAAGAAAAAACAGTAGGGTCCCAGTATGCTTCTGTTGAGTTTTAGCATATTTAGTTAAAATAAACGTTCGGTAGGAGATGGTTAAGGTGATCAGATTTGATGAAAAAAAAACCTTACAAATTCAGCCGATGTGGGTTGGGGTGACCATCTAAATTCCTCCGTCCCCCATGATGTAATTGTGTATGTCATTGTAAATTCATGTTGTCATATTATGTATGCCCTCATGGGCTTTGCAACAAGGGGCGAGTTAAGATGGTTATCAATTCCCGCATCTGCAGAATTTCAAGGTGACATCACTTATGACAAGACTTATTACATCATTAATGACATGACATGCCATGTAAATTAGAGAACTTTTATGACCGTCATTGCATAATGGCCTGTTGCCACATTGACCGGGTCTTGGCCAAAGGCCATGCCGCAGACCCTGACAAGCCACCCAATTAGCCTTAGGGCCTGGTACAGCTATTACCACTGGCCACACTGTCCAGGGAATGTCAATCAGCACTGCCAGGGCAAACAAGAAATCAATGGACCTTGCCACAGGACCAGTGGCCAGGTCCAGTGGCTACTTTACCCCCACAGCAGCTCCTTGGTCATCAGCGATGTCATCAATGATGCAATTTTTTTATGATTTGATGTGTGTGGGTATGAACAGTCCATGTTGGGTCATGAGTTAAGGTTGCGTAGTTTGCCACAAGTGGTGATCTTCCATGTTTTTATGGATTTTGTGCTGGAACCATAAAGTCCCCTAAACAAAGTTTTTTCATGGGGTTTTTAGTGCAACACAATCATAACTGACCTTTATCAAAGTTGTTTCACTGAATTCCAACTATTTTCACAACAGAAGATGTTTCATGATGTTCCAGCACTGTATCTAAGCTATTGAAGATTCCTCTTTCATCATATATGGAAGAACTGTAATGTTCCTTTAACAGGCATGTGTGTCACGTTGTGCAGAGCATGCAAGGGATGCACACTGTGTATGAATTACTTAGGGCATGAGGTTAAGAAATACTACAGGTGGCACAAAGCCATCCAAAATAGCCCCTGGAACTGGTCTGTGGCCTGGCCCATTGGCCACTTAACATCCAAAATGGGTTCCTGGGCCATTTCCCATGGTTTGCAGCCACAGGCAGTGGCCCCAATCCCAGAGGCTTAGGCATCAGTCATGTTGCAGGCCCCACCAACAATCTCACAGCAGATATGGGTCTGGTGGCCTCTTAAACCCCTCTCGCGCACTGAAACACTTGTGTTTGGGCGCGATATAAATAAAACATCATATCATATAACATATATGTACCTGGTGGCCATAATCAGTGGTCAGATTTATGGGGTCATTGCTGACTAATTTGACCAATGGCCACAGGACTATTCGGGCAGCTTATTACTTTGGCGCTGTTTAATGAATCCACACATAACCTTCCCAAAAATATAGATCTGACTGAAGGTGTTTGGAAAGTTGCATACCGTCTCCGAAATCTACCTAAAGATGGGGCTTCCTCAGTGCCCCTTGAATAAGCACCTAGCATGACTTTTCCTGAGCATGCCACCAGAGCCTAGTGTACAAAGAATGAGGGATTGAGAGATAACAAGCTGTGTAAGATGTAAATGCAGGAAAACAAGAAGAGGCTGTCTAAATGAGAATATATGGTATGTGGTTTGCAGATATCTTACTAATAGTGTGTGATTATAAATGGCATGAGCAGAATAGCCATTGTCCATTATTTGTTCAGAAGGGTTTCAGGCTTGATTCGCCGTCACAGAAATATTTATTAAATATCAAAATGTGTTTTCATTTTTATGTTCCCAACATGATCTTTGTTTTTATGAAAAGCAGCCAGCAGCTTACCTTGGTTCGATTTGCCCCCCCCCTCCACTTTTACTTGGGTAATTTTATTGCCATGTTTATCATGCATGGGGGCTTTTGGCGGCCCATTTCAAAATGATGTGTGGCCTACCTCAACCCTTCCATCTATGGCAGCTCTGTTGTGCATAGTATATAAGAGATATGTTTCCAATTGCACTCCAATGTGTGATTATCCTGTGGTTATCACTGAGGGTGCTTAACATGAGCCCCAACTGGAACTTCATTATTCCACTAGCATGTTTCCTATCCCTTCCTATCCCACAGAAAACAGTTGAAAACAGAAAATAAAATGTCAATAGAAGCTGCCTTTGGCGGGAAAATGCATGTTTAAAGTGGCTCTACGTTTAGTTTGTGAACACTGATGCCTCCTTAGAGAATAAGTGCATACCACCAGGCCCTCCTTCTGTGGCAAACTGATAAACTGACATCAGAGGTGGAGAGTGGCTGCAAATGATCAAAGGACAGATGTGTTGGCCTCTGCACGCAGAACAAAGAAAGACAGCCAAAGGGGGGTAAGGAGTGGGCGAAACTGTAAATGACCACTTAAGGTGAACTTTTAAGTGGCACTTACATATGATCTGGGTGATTTATTTACAGAATGGGGCGGATTTTCACACTGACTAAATTATTAATATACTGAGTGCGAAAGTTATTTATTTGCACAACGATGTATTTACAAACTAAGCCAGAGAGAGATGTATTCACATAATGCAGACTGGAATCAAACAAGAGCAACTGAGATAATACGGTTGCAGGGTCTCATGATCGATTGTTTGAGGAAGGGGGGCCTTGCCTAAGCCACAACTGAGGTTCTCCTCATCGGCACACCCACTCACTCCTTTCCTGTCACTCTCTGGCCCGCCTCTCTTGCCCTCTTCCTGCTCCCACCTGTGAGGCTAAAACCCTGGGGGTCATCTTCAAATCCACGCTCTCCTTCTCTCCTCACATCTCTGACGTCTCTAAGAAGTCTCACTAACAGCTGCACCTCCTTAGAGGTATTCTTCCTTTCCTCTCCTTCCCCCAGAAGCTCACTGTTGTTCTCTCTAGGCTGGGCTACTGCAACAGCCTCTTTCTAAATATGCCTGCCTCTATTCTCTGCCCTCTGCAACTCATCCAAAACAGGACTGCGAGGCTTGTCCTGCGAGACTTGTCCTTGGCCTCAAGCCCAGGGATCGTATCTCTCCAGGACTGAAATCTCTGCACTGGCTCCCAGTGGCCGCGAGGATTAAGTTCAAAACCCTCTGCATTGTCCACAAGGCCTTCTGGGGACTGGGGCCTCAATACCTTCAACTCTCTCTTCCTAAATATCTTCCTTCTCGAGCCCTTCGCTCATCCGTCTCCAACTCCCTTACTTATTTATATATTAGTAACGCGCCAAAGCTCGCAAGCATCAGGGCGCGACAGAGACACGGAGACTGAGAAATCACAGGACAGTAAAAGTAGAAAAGTGAAGTAGGCTCAACGTGAGCGCAGGGATGGCGAGTGTGTCATTTATTTAAAGAGCGTGGTTTTCAACTGCTTTCTAAATGATTGGATGTTGCTTTCAACGCTACGATTACGAGGTAACTAATTCCAAAGGGAAATAGCCTTGGTGGGAAACGCTCTACCTAGGCCTGTGGCTTTTATTCTGGAGTGGCCAGACTCAAGTAGTGCCTGCTTTTCAGATCTTAGACTTCCGCTTGGCTTGTACCAGTTAAATTCCTTCTTCAGATATGCCAGGGCTGCTCCATTTAGGTAGCGGTGAACCAGTGTCAGGGATTTAAAAATGATACGCTCCTTTATTGCTAGCCAGTGAAGGTAATTTCTGTCTTTTGTTATATGGTCGCGTTTGGACTTTCCTGCGATGGATCGGACTGCGTTATTTTGAATTATTTGACATTGCTTTATGCAATTGCTGCTGGCACCCTACAGTAGGGCATTTCCGTAGTCCAGTCGTGACAGAATCGTGGCTCTGGCTATTGTGGCGCTGTTTTTGCTATTTAAAAATGGCCTAATACGGCATAGGAGGCTCTGATAGTATTGGCAATTCCGTTTTAGGTATGAGGTTTGCGCCTCAGCTCCTAGTGAAGATTGCAAGTAAATGCCAAGTGGTTTAACTTTATTTGACACTGTGATGGTGGAGTCCTTTATGAGAAAGGAGGAATAGGTTGAGCCTAGATTTTTTAGAACTTTGGTTGTGCCAAATGTCATAAACTCAGTTTTGGAGCTATTTAGACAGTATATAGTATTATAGATGCCTGATAGTCTGTTGTAGTCGAGAATATGGTCTCCACACAGTACTAATATTAGTTGCGTATCATCTGCAAAAGTTGGTGAAATGGATCCCAAGCTGTGAAAGAAGGGTGGAGAGACAATGAATATATAGATTAAAGAGCAATGGGGAAAAACTAGCTCCCTGCGGGACACCGCAGTCCACAGGTTTGGATGTGGTGGAGTGTCCTCCCCAGGTGATTTTGGAGTTTCTATCCTCTAGGAAAGATGCCACCCAGTCAATGGCTTCCTCAGAGCAATTGCCTGCTGTATGTAGGGCCTCTCGGAGCTTCCCATGGTCTAATAAATCGAAAGCTGCCGAGAGGTCCAAAGGGATTAGAAAGCCTGCTTTTCCTTTGTCCAAAATACCCAGCATTTTGGTTTGTAGATCTAATAATGCAGATTCGGTGCTGTGAGCACTTCTGAAACCTGACTGTTGTGAGTGCAGAAGGTTATACTTGTCGACGTATTCTTAAGGATCTTTAATAAGAATTTGCAGTTTGTGATTGGTCTGAGATTGGCTGGTTCCTGTTGGTCTAGACCTGGTTTTTTCACCAGCAGAGTAACCGTGACTGTCTTTATTTCAACAGGGACTTTCCGATCTCTGAATGAAGAATTTGTCATATGGCATAGATAAGGAGCGAAGATTTCTGCATTATCTAGTATGAATTTGGGGGGCAAAATATTTTCAGAGCAAGAGGTGCAGTTTATGGATGAGAGGGTATCTAACATGTCTTCTATAGAGTCCAGCGAGAAGAGGAACTTAGGTGCATTAGGTTCTGAATTTTCTTGGTTGGTATGGTGCAAGGGTGGTGATTCTGTTACTTTACAGTTTATTATGGTGTCTCTAGCTTTTTTAATCTTGTTTAAAAAGTCTGTTTGGACTTTTTCGCAGACACCCATGGTTGGTTGGAATGGCGGGGAGAGGGTTGGTGGTTTTTCGATGGATTTTAAGATTTGGAACAGTTTGCCGGTGGAATTTGTGGCCTCAGTAATTTGTTCATTATAGTAGTTTTTTCTAATTTTCTTTGTTTGATTCCGAAGGGGTTTTATGCCACTGTCTCTAAAGTTTCCTTTCAGCTGTTTTAAGTGTGCCTAATTCTGCCGAATACCAACTTTGGTGGTTTGGGTTTGGGCGGACTTGTTTGTTTTTGAGTGGTGCCTGCTTATCCAATAGCTCCTGAAAATGGTTGCTTTAGATAGAGGTGATTAAATCACAGGGGTCGTCATTTGTGGTTTTATCCATGATATGCGTAATCCCTTCTGATAGGATAGCTGGTGTCATTTTCTTCATATTCCTACTTTGGATGGTTTTGGGTGTATTGTCAAAGTAGTTGGTCTTGAATGTTAAAGAAAGTGTAGCTTCGATTTTATAGTGGTCAGTCCAAATACAAGGCAAAATGTTTGTCACTGTTAGTTCTACATTGTTTGTAATGATCCAATCTAGTTGGTTACCGGTTTTGTGGTAGGCCTTTGTTTGCTATTGAATAACTGATGATTTGTAGGTCAGTCACTTCTGGCCACCTGGCTACCCTCTGTTCTCGGGCACAGGTCCCCTCCCCACCAGTTGCGCCCCTGCACTGCCCCCCAGGCAACCCCCTGCACTCGGTGCTGTTTCTCTATCCCTATAGCCCTTACCAGCACCTGATGTCTGCACTTACCCCTGCACTTGGCTGCACTTCTTCTTTATTGTATTTATTTATTCTTATTTATTTTACTGTTATCCTATGTATTGCACTGCCCACTCTCCTTTCCCCTCACACTTTTCCCTTTCACCCCTCCCCTGCACTTGCACGATCTCAATGTCTCCTGGCCTAGTAAGATTGTTTGTCTCCATCTTCCCTCTGTCCCCCCCTTGCCTCATCACACCTTGAAACACTTGTGTATAGGCACATTATAAATGCCATATCATATAATATCACACGCCCCTCCTTTAGGCCACACTGCACACTCTTAAGAGCAGTCCTAGCACTTTAGCCTCACACCCTTTGAAGAGCCCCGTCAATTGTACATCCCACTTAAAGCAATGAGCCTAGTTAAAATGGCCACTGGGCCTGGCCACAGTCCAAAGACAGTGACCATGGCGGGTGGCTTGGTGAAGTCTAGTCAGGGAATTTTATGTTGCATTATGTTATCTTGCATTTGTATAGCACCTACTGCCATAGTTCATGGCATTGAAGTGCGTTTTCCTGTCAGAGAGGCAAAGGAGGAATATGATAGAAAATTCAGTAGGGAGGAGTAAAGCCGGGAAGATAGTTCGGATGAGGGCGGGGGATCTTAAAGGTGCTCAGGAAGGCCTCAGAAGGAAAAGGTGGAAGAGCTAAATGTACATTCGGTGGTGGCTGGTGAATTTTATTACTGGAGGGGTGTAAAGAAGCATGAGGGACTTTGCACAGTGAGGGACCCAAACCCTGCAAGGGAGGACCCAAAGGAATGGGAGAAAAGGGGGCAGGAATGTAAAAGAAATTGTTTTTAAAATAACTGTGTTGAAAAGGTGCATTTTACAGCAAACGTGAAAATTGGTTAAAGAGACACAGTTAACCATTCCATCCTCATGCAATGGCTACACCATACCCTTGGTATCTCGGAATGACCACTGGACTGGCTGACCTCTTCCCTCTTCCCAAGTCATCCTGGGTACCTTCTGTTCTCCTCCTTCCCTCTCCACTTGTGGTGTCCTCCAGGGCTCTATGCTTTCCCCTGGCTTTTCAACAACTACCTTGCTCCCCTTGCATGTCTCATCAGCTTCTCCTCCAGCTTCCAGGCTTATGCAAATGGCACACAGCTCTTTTTCAAACTCCCTGCTTATCCTTTTGCACCCCCCATCATCCCTGACTGCCTATCTGTCATCCAGTCCAGGTGTGCCTTCAACGATCTCTGCCTCAATGCCTGTAAAATGGAGATCCTTCCCATTGGGACCCCTGGTCCCTTCTTCTTCCCCTCACTCTGGCCTTCCTCCTTGGGTACTCCTCCTGGACCTTCAACTGAAACCAAGAAACCTTGGAGTCATCTTTGACTCCTCTCGCTCCTTCCTCCCTCACACTCAGGAAATTGCCAAGAAGTCCCACTTTTAGCTATTCCTTCTCAAAGGAATGTTACTTTTTCTCACTTTACCTCAGAGGCTCAATGCGACCCAAGCCCTAGTTCTCTCTAGGCTTGACTACTGCAATAGCCTCCTCCTGAATCTACCATCTTCCACTCTGCGAGCCCTCCATCTAATCCATAATAGGGCAGCAAGACTTATCCTTGGCCATAGGCCCAGGGACGCATCTCTCCTGCACTAAAAAGTCTTCACTGGCTCCCAGTTGCTGCATGGATCAAATTTAAATCCCCCCTGCATCATCCACAAGGCTGTCTGGGCCCTGTGACCACACTATCTTCAACTTTATTTCACTAAATACTCTCCCCCTCGACCATTACATTTGTTTGGCACCAACTCTCTTTGTGTAAAGCATTTCGCTAAACAGAGAGTAGGTGGTTGTTCACTTTCCTCAGCGGGCTCCCTCCTATGGAATAGCCCATCTCCCCTCTGTGCCTTGAGCAGGATCTTGTCAAATTCTGGAAGCTCCTTATGTCTTTACTCTTTTCCTCCTCCTTCCCTTCTTCTATCCTCTGCTAATCCTGGGAGGATATCTCAGCGGCAACGTGCTCACCTTGTAAGCAAGACGACACAAAGCAACGCAGGTTTGATCCCAGTGTCCGCGCTTAGAAACCTCTGTGTGTTATAAATGCGCAACTAAGATAAACAACTCTTGTAACAGCACCTCGATGCCCCTGGGCTGTGATTGATTGATTGATTGATATTCTATTTCTTTCGTGCTCATACACAAGTGTTTCAGAGCCCGAGTGTGAGTGCTGTAGTAGTATATAGTGTTTTATAGTGCCTTGGAGTGTGTAGCACTTCTCTGAATGCAAAAAATAGTGCTTTATAGCGCCTTGGAGTGTATAACGCCTCACTGGATGTGATGTGATGGCATTTTGTTGCCAGCAATAATGTGGCATACACATATAGCCAGTCTATGTTGCCAGCATAACATGTGAGTATGTGGCTGGAGACAGGATTTATAATACAGCAAAAAGCAATGTGAGGCTGCAGCTTTAAAAGTGCACCAGAATTTTTTTTTCTCTCTCTTCTTTGAAATACCTCATACGTAGAAGACTGCATTATTCATCTAACTAACTGACTTAATTAACAATTACTAATTACTAGAGCTAACTTATTAACATTATAATGTAATCTCTATGTGCACAATGGGGTGAAAATACATATTCTGAAATTTGTTTTTCAAACGTGCACTGAATTTTTTTCTCCTTTATTGTTCAGTGTTTGCAATAAGCAGAGAGCCTGCATAACAGGAAATGATATTGGATACAGTTGCTCACTGTGTAACTGGCCTATTGTACTAAAGGAAGGGTGATGCTAACTTCAATTTGATTGGAGCAGGTTATCTGCAGTTTTGCTACGTAAGCAAGAACTTTGCTGGGGGAACAAGGGCAGAGGGAGAGTTAGTTCGGGGAATGACTGGGCTCCCAGACAGACGTGCCTAGTCTCACTTAGCGCTGGCTTGAGAACTCTATGTTTTCGCCACACACTTCAAACATCCGAGATAACAGAGGCAATCCATGCTGACTGGGCTTGTTCTTCTGAAGCGCGCAAAAGGAGGTTGTGTGGGAGAGGGAACTGCAAATCTTTGGTAAGCATACAAGGTCGAAGTGAGGTTATTCTTGTGTGATTGTTTGATGGATGTGGTCTAAAACTAACAGGCAGTCAGAGTAGCAAAGCAAAAGAAAATCCTCTGCATTTTTATTCGTCATGTGTTGAATTATAAAATGTGATGCCTAGTTTCAAAAGGATTTATTTGCACTGTATCTGTGGTTTTGTTTTTCTCTTCTCATTTTGTTACAGGTAGTGCTGAGATGTAAATGATAAGAACTGTATCATGACATTGTAATTGTTTGCAATATAAGATATATATATATAAACAAATGCTTCTGAATTTTCATTGTTTTGGGTTTGCCTATGCGGACGTCGGGAAGATTCGTGTTCTTTAGTGATACAGCTGCCAATTTGTTCATGCAGACAGAATAACAGATAGACTTAGCGGTGATAAATAGAGGTATGCGTGTGTTCCCCAGTGCATGTTGTCTGGGGAAATCTAATACGAAATTATAGATTACTGGGGGTCTATGAACCAGTAATGAGGCCTAAGGATGCATAGTTCACTGGTGTAAATAAATCAGTGATACCGGCCACAGGTTGTAGGTGGCACTCTATGTAAAAGTGTGGTGTCTCTGAATGTAGGTCCAAGGCCCTCTATAGCTCACAAAGTGTATTATAACATTAGAGAAAGTTTTGTGTATGATGGGGCTTTTATGTAGGGAAGGAAAATTATGCTCACCACTAAGTAATTTACTACCACCAAATACCGCCACCAATACATATTACTCGATTTGCCAATATAATATAATAAGGTATGGTCTCTAGGATGATGTGAGGACAAACCCAATCTAAACGCAAGGATAAGTATTTCTAAACTACCACTCTTCTTTTGGCAGTAAGAAAATACGGCGAGACCCCAAATTTACACAAAATATCCTAAAGCGCTTTAAAAATGCAAAAATAAATAAATCCCACAGTTGCTCTGATCGGTGTCCTGGGCCCTTATGCATCCTTGGGGACCTGACCTCCCACACCAATCCTGCCCAACTTCTGTCAATCCACAGCGCTTGCATCTGCACACCCTCCACCCTGGAGGTTTGCACTTACACCTCCCATAGCTCTAGTCCATGTAGCACTCAACATTCCTAGCACTTCATCTATGGCTCCCCATGAGCTGGGAATCCCCAGCACGTACCCCCTCTTCCCTCTTCCTTGCTGCACTTGCACGTTCTGAATACTCACAAGGCATAGTAGGATTGTCCCTTCTACCTATTTCCTCCCTCTGCTCTTAAATATTGTGTTTTAAATGTTTTTTCTCACCCTTGCTCCATCTCTTCCCTGTGGGTGCTTTGAAAGAGTATTTTCTTAATTGTATACGCGCCTAACAAGTAAACAATAAAATAAATACAAATAAATGCAAGTTACAATCAGTTAGGTAGGGTTAAACGCATATATCCAACATATACCAGGCCACCAACAGCACACAGGAGCATTGTACAACATTTTCCTGATGTCTGCCCCCACAATACATAACAGCACTGACATTATTAAGCACACATTCAAGATCCCTTTGCTCACGTTATATATGACAGTACTGCCAGCACAAAACTATATTCACGCTGACAGTGTCCAATTATCTCAGCATGCTACTGTAATAACACACGTTCATGCTGGCTGTGCCATATGCCAGGACTGTATAGTGAAGTCCAGCACTATTCCAAGGTAGTGAACACTATTTAGCTCTCAACATTTAGGCTGCAGCAGCCTCACTCTACCTTGATTAGCTCCTGACACACGCCTTAAAGATAACATTCTGACCTATCATGGGCTTCCCTGATGTCACAAGCTGCTGTAGGTTCCATTAAGAACACAGGCAGCATCATGTATAGTGTAAGGCTTATACACTGCATAACACAAACTATGTACACTGTAAGAATTCACGCTATGTGCATTACACAACAGACTGCAGCGTGAACATGTCGTCATGCAGCCAGTGCCTGTATATGCCAGGATTGTCCTTAGAAATACCAGGCACATAATGTAAACACAGTTTCTGGTGCCTGTGCCTGCCATTGACAATCTAACACCCCCGGCCCAGCACACACACACACCCTACCCCCAATAATTTGTAGAGTGCCTTTCAGCAAACCTGTGCATGTCTGAATAAGCAAACGTGACCATGTAACATTAATCTCGAGTATGCGTGACAACTTTGAATGCATTAGCAAAATAGGCATGTCATTTTCAAATCATTTCCAAGCTCTCCCGACACAGCAGTCATTTTACAGATGCCATTTTAAATGAAGTGCTGCTAAATGTTACATTTTGGGAGAAACAGCCAGGTTTTAGTTGCTACAGCACAGCAGAAAGTGCTTCGTCCAACACCTGCCTCTTGATGGCAAAAACATCCCACCCAGTATTTTCCAAATGGTTCTATTGCACTCCACCTCCCATTGGGCCAAGCTTCAGGGACACAACCCCAGCAAAGCGCAGCATCAGCTCCAAACACTTCCCCTCTAAGCACTGTGTATTCAATCGGCAGTAGGAGCACAACGGAAGAGCATAGGAGAAAAGAAAAAAGGCAGAAGGCCCTCAACAATGCCACAAGAATGACGGCCATGAAGAACTTTCCAATAATAAAGACTGCCTGGGCCATGTATCCTGTCCCTGTTAAGGCGCTAGCAACACTACAAGCAAAGTGAGTCTCAGTATTTACTCTTTTGCCTCCATCAATTCTCTGCTAAAAATGATGATCATTGCATACCCAACACTCATGGCAGCACATATCCAAGGTCGACTTGAACATCTGAAGGGAAATATTTAATTTCAGTGTCAACTCGTTTGCTTTAAGATGGCGAGAAAAACGCTGCAGACAGAGACCCGAAGATTCACCGCCTGGTTTTCATTCAGTCAGCTGTACTTCGAGCTGTGCCAAGTGTTGCGAGTGCATGAAAGAAAAAAACCGAACTAATGTGCACGAAATGATTGCCCTGTGGATTACTTCATGTAGTTTTCCTTTCATGCATTCATATATCCAAGAGCAAGAACATGAAGATTTAAGGAATTTTAAGAAACCCTTTATTCGTTCTTTATTCAAGAGGGAGCCCCTTCATTCACAGCGTCAGCAGGCAGCACCCCAGGCCCAACTCTGCATATGATTCATAAATGCACACAAGTAACATGACCCAGGAGTCCCCTCCAATCCCCTCAAAAAACATGCTTTTAAGAGACTTTAGCTAGTAGTTGTTTAAATTATGAAACTTGTTCATGCAGTAAAACACCAGAGAAGCAATGGTGATATTTTCTATTGGCATCTTTTTCTAGATTCGTACTACCAAATGCATCTATTAAAGAACATGTAAGAACTCTGTAAACTGCATTGTCTTTCCCAGTGCAATTATTAAAGCAGTTGGCACACATTCCTTGTGCTGGTGGATTAATCTGGTAAACAGATACCCAACGTGGCATGCTGACATAAAAACCAGGGTATGCATTATTTTACGGATTGTAAAAGAGATCACTTCTTGCAAGACCCACCTATCATGAACTACTAGCAACAGTAGCCGAGGCATCTCCTCCGTAAGAGCGAGAGGATGCCAACCTAGCTTCTGGATTGATCTTAGCCTTCCATCACTGTTCACTATGCAAACCTCTGCAGGCCTTCCTATCAGACTGTGTTCAGCGCTCACCTTATTCGTGCTGTCACCAACTCACCCCAAATCATTACCGTCCCTATTTCCTGTCCTGGCTTTTAATGTGATATCACTTTGTATTCTGGGACATGCAGTTCCAACTGTTCTAGTGTGAGCATGCAGTGTTGAATCCTAGCATGGAAAGCATAGGGGGGCTCAAAAGTCTGCAATGGATAAAGGTTACCCTTATACTGTGGGGCCAGTGATTGGGCATGAATTCAGCAGATATTACCTATTTCTTTCATTATTTCCCTTCTACCACCAGATCCTCTCTTCCTTGCGCCCTAGAACCCCTACTAATTTGGATCATCGTTGACTCTTATGCATGTAACTTGTTATCAAATCATAAACCAATAAAGTCATGCTGGCATTCTCTGGGCTTGTCGTGGGTAATGGTTGGCGCTCGCACAATAAGAACAGTGTATACCCTAACACTGTTTCTGATTTCTGGCACTGCATGCTGCGAATTCAGGCTAATGGTTGATAAAAACCCATCCGTCCTAATTTTACTTACAGGAATACATGCACACAGATGCACAAAAAAGCACTAATCTAATCAAATCACTTACATGTCTCCACCATCATCCTGATTTGCCACCCTGCCTTTGGGTGCTGAGGCTGGTCTTGGACACTGATCCTTAAAACAGCAGACACTTAGTGGCTCTGTCACATCTATCGTGGACTCGGTAGGACACAGGCCGGGTCCGAATGCCTTACCCTCCATCTACAGAGCTAGAATGGAGGGGCACATGGCTCACTCATGTCCTTGTGCTTTATCTTCAGTGCATTAAAGCACATGCCTAGAGCCAAACACTACACATGAGAGCACACTGGCTGACAGCACACCAGTGCCAGATGACTGATTGGGCATGGGCAGCCATAAAATAATATGAGGGTTACTGAGCTTGGATAAAGGGATTTGAGTTCTCAGCTTTGGTCGTCATCACCTACATCCACCACAAGGCGTCCTGGCTAGCTGGGACTGAGTGAGGAACCCATTAAGCCTGAGAGTGGAGTCTGCCATAAAACCCAATAGTTGCTATTCTCCATGCTTTCTTCATTCTGCAGCAACAGTGGCATGTGGTATCACAGAAACATGTGTCCTCTCCTAACTCTTGCACGTGCCTAGCTGAGCCCTGCCCACTCATTGCCAGCTCCCCCACCCCTTCACAGTACACATTCAATTTCAATTGGTTAACGAAATAGACAATCGATATTGAGGGAGAGCATGACTGACAACAGGCACTGGCTTTGGATTGGCCAAGGTCTGCTGTCAGTCACACAGAAGTAGCATGCTGAAAGTGAAGAAAAGGATGCCTCTGGGGCTTTTCTTTCTTACCAACCCCCAGGCATCCTTTTCAGCCAGGTTTTTTGGCTTTTCAGTGCCACCCAGGACTGACCTGCACTGTGCATGTGCAGTGGGGATAGCTGATTGCAGCGCTCCCTGCTGCACATTCATTGCAGCACTACATTGTCCACGAGTAACAGAATTTTACTGTTACTCGTGGACATGGTGGGGGAGTGTCATTGTTGGTGGGGCACCACCCCTCCCAGCCTCATGTGCCAGCCGCACCTGTGTAGATTTGGACCAAATCTATCATGGGACTCAACTGCAGTATATAGGGAGCAGCATCTAAAGGAGAGATAGCTGGAGAGACCACTGTTCCAGGGTGTATGTCTGGACTGTACTCACTGAATGGTGAACTGGGGCATGTTGAGGCCATGCACAAGAAAACCAAGCAGCAAAACCATTCTAGTTACATTCCTAAAGCCCCCAACAACATGTCTCATGAGTTGTATGACTGCTATCTGAATTTTCCAATTTTGCAACAGCTGCCTGAAAAGTGAGCGAAAACGTCAGATTTGCTGGTTTCCTCATTGATTTATGTCATGTTTACCAAAACCCTAGGATTGTGCACAAAGTGCTTAAGAACTGTAACCCTTTATATGCCTTATCTGAGGTCAGACGTCTGAGCCTTCCACAGAGTCATTGTGAGATAAGGCATGTAGAAACCATTCCCAAGAAAATACAGCATGCAAAGCCCCACTATTCACTTCCCTCAGCATAGAATGGCCACAAACAGCCATGTGCTATAGATGGGAACACTGTAAGGAAATATAGGCACATTTAACTGAGGGTGGGATTTCAACCAACGCATCTTGAGGGCAGAAGCTCCAGTCCAGCGATACCTGGAGGTTCTCAAGTCCTGCTAGGGCCTCTAATGTAATGGTTATATAGGTGTGTGAGGCAGAATCCTCTGATGCTGAGGCTGGTCACTTATGGGAGTGCATTTACATAATTCTGTCTTTGTTGAGCCTTCTCACCCTGGGCTGCAGTTACTGTGTCCTGCTAATAGATGGTATCATGCAAAAGTTAAGTCAAAACAGGACCCTATGGTCTAGCTAACAGATTAGATTTACAAGTCTACCCTTCTGGTTTGTCTTTCATTTTTTTGTTTGCGTGTTTAGGGGGTTGCCACCTGCTACCTTATGGCAGCTTCAAAGGCACTTGAACATTAGACATTTAAAGCAAAACTTTATAATGAAACCTCAACATAATATAAAATGACTGATCCAACTGCTATAAAAGAAAACCAAAATCATATCCCCTTCCCGCCTCGAAGAAGTTAATGGGTACATACAGTAGCACTCGGGTACATTCTAGTTAACATGCACTTCTCTTTGGGAAAAGAACAAATTGAAACAAGACATTAAATAACATGTTTCTACAACTTACCTCTTTTATTCTTGCTGGCATATTTTAGATTCTGTCTTTCAGTTCTTTTATAAGTCTGACTCTCCCTTAACTCAATACTTATTGTCTCTTCCTATGTCTCCTTCTATCTCTGTTCTTTATACCTCTTGAGTTATTGAGTCCCAGGTGAAATGAAGGAGGATGAACCAACATGGTGGCTGGATAATGAGTGCCAGGCAGAAAAACATATTGAGATGCTTGCCCAGGAAAGTGTACCGGTGTTGAAGAAGGATGCTGACACATAGGTGGCATTGTTTTAGTTATAGACTTTTATTTTGAAGTGAAAAAGTATCATTACTATCCCTAACTTGTAAGAGAGGTTTATCTGCCTCAAAAATATTACTAAAAGGGTCTGTCAGAACGTCTGTCCAGGTCAATTCCACCATCCTGTGTCAAAACCTACTTCTATCCCTCGCACTACAACTAAAAAGGTAACTAACAGAAAGTTCATTCTTTTAGGAGAATGGCTCCCTTCTCCTGCTTCTTGGATGGGGTTCAATGAAATGTTCCTTCTACACAAATATACCATGGGGAATGACTCCCAGGTTTCAGACAGTCTTTACACAATTTACTCTGCAGGAGAATGGTTCACGTCTCCTGGTGTGTCACTGTCCATTTTCCAATTCAACCAGGGGAATGACTCCCTCACCCTGGTATGGCTTGATACAATTCACAACAAGGCCAGGGGGAATTACTTGCTTTCCCTGGCTCCTTCACCTCAACTCTCAGCTCAGGACCAAGAGAATGCCTCTCTTCACCTGGTCTTCTTTGGCACAGTTCAACACAAGGCCATGGGGAAGGACTCCCTCCCACTGGCATCTCTATCACAACTTCTGATTCGGTACCAGGAGAATGACTCCCTTCCCCTGGTACTGCTTGATACAGTTCCTTCTTTCGGCTTCCATCTTGATATTCACGTTGCCACTGTGACTAGTTTTTCAACAATGTCCCAAATCGTGTCAGTATCCCAGCGCCTTCTCTGGGTTCTAGTGGTCACCTCTTGAGTACTGTGATGTTGAAGAATCCCTTGTGAGTTGTGTTCATTCATTTTGGGGTCCCAGATCCTTCTCTTGTAACTAGTAAACTTATCTGTTCCACTATAATTTATTTATTTATTCAAATAAGTTCACAACCAACAAAGGCTTTACATATGTTTAAGAAGAGAGGATCCAGAAAGCTACAGGCCCATAGCACTTTTGGACATTGTGCGAAAAATCCTTGCTACGCAGCTGTTGGACCACTTCAGGATTTGGGCATAAAGTGCGCCCTGCGCAGACACCTTCCAAACAGGTTTCCAAAAAAACAGAGGCATGGCAATAAACATCTTTATGATAAACATCTTGAAAGCCAAAGTGAGAGAAGGCGCACCAAGCGTGTATCTCGCATTTGTAGATTTATCGAAAGCCTTCGACAAAATAGACAGAGCGAAACTGTGGTTAAAACTATGCAACTGGAAATGTCCTTTGGCAATTTTGGGCCCGATAAAAGCCCTCCACGCTGAGACCAAGATCAGGGTGAAATTGAACAAACAGGGAGTCCTGTCCGAGGAGATTGCAGTTAAGCGAGGAGTCAAACAAGGTTGCCCTTAGCGCCAGCTCTCTTTATTGCCTTTCTTGGGGACCATCAAAATGCTGAGGAGAAAATAAGAGCATTTCCACCAAAAATCGGGAAGGCTCCTATTTCGCGACTTCTTTATGCAGACGACGCCATTATCATTGACCAAACCCAAATTGGTCTACAAAGGAAACTAGCAAATCTGGCAAGATAAACAAAAGAAAATAATGTGGAAATCAGTACAGCAAAAACGAAAGTACTGGTCCTGGACAAAACAACAAAGAAGACATCAAGACATCCCAAATGGTTTCTCGAGGGAACCAAACTGGAAGTCATTGACCAGTTTAAATATCTAGGGGTGACCATTGATGGGTCATCCATAGATAAAGCGATGCAAGATCAGCTCTGGGATAAGGTGAAAAGATTAACAGCTCAAACAAGATCGGTAGACAACAAATTTGGGAAATTCTCCCTCCTTCCGGCGATCAACTTTTATAAAGCTAAAGTTGTACCGTCTATCACCTATGGAATGGAAACCTCAATGAACATACTCAACGTGATATGGCAGAAGCTGGAAGGACACATTTGGAAATCGGTTCTAGGCCTACCGAAATCGACAACCATGCCAGCGATCAGACGAGAACTAAGCTTAGTCTCTCTGACATCTCTAGTTGAGCAGAGCAAGATGAGACTATACAGGAAAATCATGATGGCGGACACCCTGCCAATTTATTCCATCATCGGGGAGGAGCTTAAGAGTGGCTCATGTAAGGCGCTCAATAAGTGGGCGTCAACACTCCAAGAAACCCTCAGAGTAATATCATGCTCGGAAGAAGATCTGAAAACCAACCCAGACTGAGTAAAAAGAAAAATGGAACTTATGGACTGGATCACGACGATAGATCCAGCCAGCGCAAATAAGCTACTGCTTCATTTACCACCGTTTTTCAATAAAGTAAAAAAACCCTTGAAATACTGCATGAAATTCCCAAATAAAATCTTGCGAGGAACTTTTTCTTTTTTTAAAGCTAGATTAAACTTGCTGACGACGCATGAAATCCTGGCAATTCGGGTCCTGACGATGGGCAATAGTTGCCGCCTTTGTAAAGACAATGAACAAGTGGAAACACTGATACATCTAGTGTTAAGATGCCCAAAGACACAGCAAAACAGAGATAAATATCTACAATCCTACATACAAGGGGCATTAACGCTAGATGAAGAGACAGTGGGGAACAGACTAATTTCAGGAGAGACAACGAGATGGACACTAACAACGGTGAAGTTAATAGAATTAGCCTTTAAATCAATCACACACTTTTCGACAGAGGGAGCAGAAATAACGAAAATCCCAGAGGGGGAGACTGAAACACTCAAAGTTGGATCCGAGACCAGAACAAATCACGATATGAATATGCCAGTGGAAGAGCCAGCCATGGGCTAATAGGATTAACAATAGAATTTCTTAAAACAATTACACGGTGCTGAACTGATTTGCAGAGAAAAAGACTCTAGTAAAATTCGAAAAAAAATGTTTTGATTAAAATCAAGATAAATAAAAAAATAAATATATGTATGTTTAACAAAAAAAAATCCAGTTTCATCACATACAATTAAAAAAGAAATGCCATCAGATTCGAAGTTCATTGTAATAAAAACAGTTTCTATAAAAACAGAATCCCATCAGGCAATTGTTTAAGAATAGATAAAATTAATTCATAAAACTTCATCATATGAAAAATTAGATTAAAATTATTTCTGTAAAAAGAGATTCCCTTATTTCATTCATATTCTCGTTATTGGTAGTATTTAATATGGTCAAATATTTAAATCTTAAGGAGTTAAGACTCTTGCATGGATAAATAATGTGTTCAGCATATTCTATTGAAAGTGTACCAGTCTAGATAGCCTTTGATCTCTTGCAATAACACATTTTGCCCCCATTATTTCTAGAGTGTCACACATGTTAAATTTAAATAATAAATACCTCCCAATGGTGTTGCTGTCTGGAAAGGCAGCCTGATATATAGGTTTTCCAGAGGCATCGACGATTACTGCAGAAATATACCACTGTTTACCTTTGTTGCAAGGTTAATCATGTCTCTTTCTTTCCCAAAGTCATGCATCAACACTTTCAATAGATGTTTAATCTTTGCATGTGAGTGTTCCAACTTCACATAGGCATTTTCTTTTGCCCATTTAAGATACACAGTTCAAATAGAATCTATTACACATAAATCATGGTGATTTCCCATATTATTAAAACATTTCATCAACTGAACAATAAAAGTGTCACTATCCAAAGTGCTCAGTTTTACATATAGCATTGCAATGTTATAGTCTAAACTATTGCTAATGCACATCAAATTACACTCAAGTAAAATATATTCACGGGGCACGGATTTTGGCATTCTAAATAAAATCCTTAACATTTTTGCTTCGAACTTATTCATTTCAGTTTAACAATTTTTGCCCCATATTTCTGCAGCATATAATAGGCATGGTAGAACTTTGGCAGAATACAGCAGTAAAACTGTGCTAACAGAGAAACCCCCTTGTAGGCCTATAAAAGGACTCCGTGCCATGGCAATCTTCCTACATTTTATTTTGGTCTCACTCCAGTGCTATTTCCAGCACAGATTATGGTCTATTAGTACACCTAAATATCTGTAACACTCTACCACTTCAATCTGTTGGTTATTGATAAACCACTTTACATTTTTTGGACAAGAGCATTTAGATTTTCCTAAGAAATTAATAGCTTTAGGTTTCCCAATGTTCATTTTTAGACCATTTGAGACTGCAAACTTCTCTAAAGCATTCAACTTAGTCTGCAGGCCTTTTGGGGTGTAGTCTAACAACAGGAGGTCATCCGCATAGCCCAACCAGCCTAGTTTCAAACAGCCTATTTTGATGTCATCAGAAGGTATTGCATTCAGGCAGTGGTCGAAGTGGGCCTGAGCAGTCGGGAGAGGCGCTCCTCTACTTCTTTTTTTTAAGTTTTACTGTTCCTATACTTTTATTTTAAAAAGAATCCGTTCCTGAACGGTTTCGTTTTAAAACAAAAGTGTAGCAAGAAGTTAAAACTTTCACTTTCAGTGCACTGCACTGAGCGTTCCCCTAAACATTAGGAGAATGTTTTTTGGGGTTTGTATTGTGCGTGTGAAGGTGTGTGGCGATGGGGTTCGTTGGGAGGGGTGAAGGCCAGTAGGGAATATAATTCCACTACTTCTTTTTGTGTACTTCGACCACTGCATTTAGGTCAAACGGAAGGTCAGCTAATTACAAGTTAAAAAGCATAGGTGCCAAGATGCAGCCTTGCTTAAACCCTCGCAATGTTGTTATAGATTCTGATATTTTTCCTTCTCCATCTTGTTGCACTCGCACAGATGTATCTGTATACAGAAGATGAATCATGGATAACAGCCCAGCCGGTATTCCCCATGACTTTAACTTAATCCACAGATTTTCCCTTACTATGGTATCAAAAGCTGCACTGAAATCTATAAATGTGCCGTAAACAGGCAATTTGCGGTATCCAGTGATTCCCTCGAATACATAGCATCGAATGCAAAAGCCTCGAAAAAAATGCATCGAAAAAATTCATTTTTTTTGTAGGTAAAAGTTTTTCTTTTTTAAAATGCGTTTAAGGGGTAAAAAACGGCAGGTGGGGGAGGAGCCAACATTAAAAAAAGAAAAAAAATGCATTTTTTCTATTAATTTCTTTTCGAGGCTTTTGCATTCAATGCTTTGGATGTCAAGGCTATCACTAGGAACCGCAATTTGCATCTATTCCATGAGTATTCAACTGTGGCCACTAGGTTAGCAATGTTGTGCGAGGTGGATGATTTTGCACGAAATCCTGATTGGTTTATTGACTTAGGGAGAATGTGTTTAACTGCTATCCATTGATTCAGTTCTGTGAGGAGGATTTTTGCAACTGTTTTGACAGGGATGTCTACCACTGCCAGCATCCTATAATTCGCTGGATCTTTCCAACTTCCTTTTTTATGTATGGGTAGGATGACACTTTCTCGCCATTTTTTTGTTACCTGACCATGCATTCCTATCAACTGAAATAGGACGTTCAGTGCTTGTGCTCATTTCTCGGGGGATAACCGGACCAGCGCCTTGCAGGTGCTCTCTGGGCCTACAGCCCTAGAGCTATGTAAGTTCTTTATCACTTTTGTCAGGGCATGACGCACGTAACTGCCACTCTAGAATGCCACATTAAGTTGGACTTCATCCTCTTCAGTTGGTTTGGCTCCTAGTGTCTTGTTCACATGAATAATCCATTCTTGTTCTGCTACACTATTTATTGGCAGAGTTTTCTTTTTGGAGCCATTAACCACAGACCATATGCCCTGATTATTATTATTCTTGGCAAATGAGGCTACAGTACGCCAAGTTTCATTTGCCTTGAAATCTTGATGTTGTCGTATCCACAATTGGTGTTGTTTTTTTAGCTGCTTTTATTTTTCAGGTTGCATCTAAGCATTCAGAATTCTTGAGATCTCTAATCGTTACTCTTAATGTTTTCTTGGCCTCGTGTATAACTCTATCAAAGGTTTTCTCCTTAGCATGGCAGGCATTCCATCTCCCACTATTACTTATACGTTTTTGTATGTTTACTGCTTTAATAGTTTCCAGCATTTGATGAAATGTTTGGATCATTATATCATCACAGTTGTCTATTTGAGAAGCTTTGTTCTCTATGAATTTGGTTAACTTGCATTCTGCTACCATTCTACCTTTGTCTAGTTTGGCTGAGGTCAAAATAATTCGGGTACCTGTGATTTTAATACCTATATTGCCATTCAATTGATAGTTACAAATGTTTCATTGCAGGAGTAGCTTAGATTCTCAATATGGCTGCTACGCGTTAAAATGTACTCAAGAATAGGAATAGCTGAGCACCATACATTAGTAGTTGCTATCACAGGATTCACTAGTTGATCAACTATTTATTAAGATATCTTTGGATGACACCATACTTAGAGAGACTATTGCTTGAGATAGTTCCAAAATATGTGTTCTATTTAACAACACCAGTTCTTTGGTTTGATCCATTGCCTGGAATCGTAGAGCACGTATATGGTTCTGAGAGTCCTTCACGTGAACATTTTTGGTGATCTTGTTCAATAGGTCATGGTTAATTTCAGTTACTGCAGATTCCATCACAGATTTCATAGTATTAGAGACGGATGGAGTACTATTTAAAATGTCAGCATATTTTTCATTAAGACATTCTCCATCTCTTATTTCTTCAAATACATTCTGTATATCGATCAACGATGTGCTCAACATCCCTGTGTCTTTTTTTGCCTTCTTTTTTCTCTTTATGATAGTTTTGCAAGCTCCCTGCCAGCTGTCAGTAGGTTGGGAAAACTCCATCTGCATTGGACTCGCTAAGAACGATCTAATATCGTTAATACGTACCGTTTTTAATGGTCCTCTTGGAGGTGGTCTCTCAGTGTTAGCATGTACAGCCACAGTGTGGGCCCTGGCTCTATCCGGCTCTCTGGAGAGCAGGGTGGGTTTCTGTGACTGCTTCTTTGATATATCCTCTGTAGGGTGCAGTAAAGTTATGTCTCTCTCAATGTGAGATGATGAACTGTCCATATGAATGTATCCATATTGATACGTGGAAAGGTCCTATCGCTATACATCGCAGCTTGTGAGCTTTTTTTCTTCTTTTTAATGGGATTTTGTTTTCTATTCAGTTTACCGTAATTCCTGTTCTTTTTTTAATTTCTTTTATTATCCATGGTAAAGCTAGTATTATTTTCAGTAATATTATATCCTTCACTTGCTTTAATAGATTTAACAGCAATATCCATGTGTGTCATGCTTCCAATAAATTGATGCAAAGTATTTTGATACTTTTATGTAGTAACAGGGAGTGCACATCAAGTTTGCGCTCCATGTTGTCACACTGGTCAACTGGTGTTGTTAAAAGGTTTTCTGGTTCTTCAGACATTTCTCCAGATCGCATGCTAACCAAGCTCATGTAGGGTGGAGAATCAGTAGTACTGACATGGAGCAGATTCCACTCTGTGTTGTTCTCTATTGTCAAGCAAAGAGTTTCATCTAAGCTAATAGGTAAGTATTTTTGAATTATCTCACCAGTAGAGGGATCCACTTCAACTCTACTGGTGGAATTAACCAATGGCACAATGTCATTGGGCCATACAGGTGCTATTTTCATTAAATTAGTGTCTTGGTGTAGCGAATTTGACAAGTCATTGTAGGAACGGATCACACTATCTTTATTATTACTACATACGTCCGTCACTCGATCTGGTGGCACAAAGTCTTCTGCATCCATGTCTTGAGCTGCTGCATTTAATATAGTAGCAGCTATTAATGTTCCTGTCATGCTTTTTTCAGCTATCACCCTAAGAGACAGCACTTCTAAAGTGACATCAATGGTCATGGGGTAGCAGTGAGAGCACACTTTGATTGGTAATGCAGCTATAGTGTCTACCTCAGTCAAAATCACCTCATTAGGTGTGCATTCACTTCTTTCCAGTGGATCACACACTATGGAGGGTGCACACCCGTTACTTACAAACACCCTTTCAGTAGGTCTCTGCAGCAGCTGAGAAAAAAGCATGGAAGGTTAGAACTCAAATCTTGTAGTAGTTTGCAGAGGCTATTTTCTTCTTCTATCACACTAAGTGGACACAACTCATCATTTGCAGTCCACTCGATTTTACGAAATAAACTGGTCATCTTGGCAAATTTCACATCGTTTAGCAACCCAGGTTTGGAAATAATTTTACGGGCACAAGCCCTACTAGGACGTACAAGACGGTCAGTGGGAATTAAGCCTAAGTGCTTCTTCGAAGAGCGATGGGCAGAATTTGCTCTTTGTGTGCGTTTGTTACTGATGGCTGATCTAAGTTCCATCAGTCTTCAGTAGTCAACGTTGCACCGTCTGTGTGCAGAAGGTTGTCCGAATGATCAGAATTCTAATCAGACGCCGGCTCCCACGCACAGAGGGTTGTTAAACATTGCTTTCTCACATGTTACTCAAGATAACTATATCAAGCAGTCAGAAATCTTCCAAAAATATGTAGAGGGACAAACCTCGCACTAACGCCAAACAGCCAAAGGCAACACCACAGAAAGCAAGGAGACCACACACCACCCTGTGAACAGGGGGCAGTAAGCAAAATATTCCGGACCTGTGCAAGTGCTGTTGCATGTCGCTATCCTGTGAACATCAAACAGCCACTTCTAGAGGCACTACCGCAGTGCGCACACGCTGGTGCGCGTACACACCTGTATTAATAGTGCACAATAAATTAGGGGTAGGAGCCACATGCAAAAATGCCTCCACAAGTGATTCCAATGGCATTCACAGATTCCAAAGGTGCCAGGGCAGCGTTCCTCACCAGCAAACAGTGACTTCTACAGGCACTTCCGCTGGGCGCGCACCACTATAAGGCAGAACACTTCCTCTATTCTTTGGTTTACTCTTGTAGGGGTCCCATTGCTTTCCCTGCTGGCCAGTGCACTTCCCTTCCCCACTGTTATGGAAGACAGGGTCCCAGATCCTTCCCTTGTGGCCAGTGGGTTTCTTTTCCCAACTGGAGGGGAGATTGGATACACTCTTGACCCTTCAGCGGTCTGTCAGCGGTATGTCTTGTATGAAGCCAAGTAAGGATTGCGTGCATGCCTCCTGCCTGCAACCCTTTGTCACGTCCGGGTCTCCATTACCACCCTGTACCTGCTCTCGGGCTTCAGTACGTCGCTGGGGTTTCCATGGATTGCGGTGCATCTTCTATGTTGGCTCGGTTTTCCCTGTCTGCTTCTGCAGCTCTGCAGTGTCTCCAGCTGCTAGGCCACCCAACTCTTCTTGCTCTTAGCATTGTGCACGAGACTGTTCATGCAGAACCCTGTGAGGAATCACTCAGCCGATCACTGGTGTCCTCGGACCCTCTTCTCTTCGGGTCTGTAACCAGATTTTGGATTTCGTAGACCAAACACTCTCTGCATCTGTTGCTTCTCCCAGCAGGTGCTGCAGCTGCAATCCGCGCTGGGGTTGACGACTTTCCTTGTCAGTTATTATACAATTCAGCCCATTCGTAAGGGGTGGGCTGTCAAAGTCCCTTGTTACTTTTGACAGGCTGACCTCTATGCCTCCTTTGGGCCTCCTAGTCTTAGCACTTGCATTGGGAGCAGTCGCTGTGTTTTCTGTGTTCTTCCTCATCTCAATGTTTGCAAGGCTATTTGTTTCTTTTGCATCACAGTAGTATATGGTTCGGCTTTCAACAAGAAGGTTGCTTATGGAAGGATGGGTTCGAGAATGTGATGATGTTTTATTGTTCTCTGAGCTAACCCTATGGTTGTCCGAAGGAAGGAGTTCCACCCCATGAGGTCCTCCCGCATTAAACCACCCCTAAGGGGATTGTTGGGTAGCATCCTCACTTCCTTAGCCTCATGAGAATGGGCTCTCCCTTGGGGATTAGTGACGACACCTTGTGAATCATCACAGAAGAAGCGTTTAATAAATGACCATCCAAACATCTTAGGAAATAATGCCTTTTCCTTTAGGGGAACAGAGTCTGAATGTTGTGAATTCACTGGCACTTTAAGAAATACATTTATTTCTTTGGCACTGAGAAGGAAGAATTGAATAGAAAAGACGCCATCAAGTGAAACAGTCTAAAGCAAACAGCAAGAATCCTGCGTAATACAACGTTGCAAACCACATGAAATTAAACATACTTTTGTTATTAACATGAGCATCAAAATAAACAAATACAATTCACCTGCTCCCACTAGTAGTCCAGAGATTACAATGTTGCCATTTCCCTTAAATGAAAGCATTACCATCACACTGAAAAGCTCCACTTGAGTACTAACGTGATTTTTCTGTATTTTATTTACATGCTTGGAAAATAAAGGGACCCAGTTCACAGCTGGCCATGTCAGCAGGTCTCAAAGGGAAGGGATGGAGACCTCACAAGTCCAGGTCAGTTTTAAAAATCCAAGATGACTGAAGGCCTTGATATCATGTTAGGCATGCCCAACATCAGCCTTTATGGCCACATGCACATGGCCCCATCACAGATCAGCTCAGCCACACTACAAAGGTACAACCTATGCCTTTGAGCAGGGTGGGGAGAGGTTGAACTATTAAATTCAGCTTGCTCAGACAAAGAGTGTGAGGTATTCTAGTTATTATTTTTTTTATTTGATTTAGTTGATAAGCCATCTTTACAAATATATATGGTTTCATCATTAATATTACTATTCAGTTAACATTTAAAAAACGTGAATATAAACATAATTCTTGACATATAAAAGAAGACTGTTTTCAAAATATTTCATAGATCTTCCAATTGAGGAGTGTCATAATCATTTAATTGCAAAACTTGGAAAAATTGATGTTCTCATTGTATTTCCATGTTGGGATTTGCAATAGAGAGGAAGGCAGCATCCAAAATATTCATAGTCGCAATTCTAACTGAGATTTTACGTGTAGCAAATATCTCAACCCACAGTTTGTTACTGCTCGTCTGTATAAACATTGGCGACATGTGAGCTAAGAGTGTTGAGCATTGAAATGCAAAAACTTTACATTTAGTAATGCTATGTCGCAGCGTTTCTTTATACAATTCGACTGACAATAAGCTAGTTCTTTTTTGATCAAGCCACGTCTGGCCAAGATTTAATTAACAGGCCACAGGTTGAGGCAAAATCTTAGAATCTTCATTCTTAAATGGGACGATGGACAACGAGATAATCTGCCATGATGCGCAATCGTTTGTGACCAAATACGTTTCTATCAAAGTCTCTTAATGTCAAACATTTTTCTTGCGTAAGCAAACAATCGGCCTGATATAATTTAACTTTGGCTCGATTTGGATTTGTAAGGAGAAGATCAATAGAGCTATTTGCATTAGCTAATGCATCCATGGTATGTGTTCGCCATTTCAGTGGAAAAATCTGTTTGGAGGTCAACAGGTGAGTGGCTAAAATGGAAAGACTATTTCGATTACTCATTCCCAATAAACATTTTTGAAGTAAGGCACACATTTTCCAAGTTACCTGAACATGTATAGATAATAGACCTAGTTCAAATTTAAGAAGCATAGAAGGTGTGCTATTTGGTAGGCTTAGTACATTTTTCCAGAATCTGGATTCAAATCGATTCAAGAATTGTTGAGTTTGCGGCAGTGTTGCTTCCATGCCACAAGTAATAATGGGTATAACCTTTTGTTGATAAAAGGTCATAAGGGGTACACATGTGAACTTACCAAATGTGTGTAAAAGAATTCTCGCTTGAGATGTTAATGTGAGAAGTTTAGAGGTCAATATTGCTCTCTAAGTTTTATCGGATATGGAGTTATTAAAGTTCACTCCTAAATATCTGTATTCCGATACAACTTTTAACTTTTGTTTTCCTATTGACCACTTAAACTTATTTGAGAATTTTAATTTTGGTTTCACAAGTTCAATAATTTGTGTTTTTTCATGGTTTATCGTTAGATTGTTATTAGATGCATATTGGGCAAGTTGGTCTAGTAGCGTCTGTAGACCACTAGGGGTCTGAGACAACAGAACCAAATCGTCAGCATAGAGTAACCATGCTATTAAATGATTGTCAAGTTTTGGTGCGTCAGCTGAAACAGCAACGAAAGATTCTCCCATGTCCAATATAAAAAGATTGAAAAGTGTGGAGGCAAGTATGCACCCCTGCTTGAGACCCCTTTCGGTCTTAATGATGTTAGATAGGAGGCCTTCCATATTAATCTTAATTTGGACTGATGTATTCGTGTGGAGGAGAGTCACAATTTTCACCAAGGATTGAGTGCAACCATATTTGATCAATTTAGCTTGAAGTAGCTCTCTATCAATCTAGTCAAACACCACGCGGAAGTCAACAAATGCCATGTACAGAGGCTGCTTCCGCGTGGCGTAGGACCCCTTCAAGGCATTTAATAGTGTTCTATTGATTGCAGTGCCTTAACGGGCCACAAAACTCGTCTGAAAGGGATCTCTTCTGTGTGCTGCCAATGACCAAGCATTCAGGTCTCGAAGAACTAGCCGGCAGTATATTTTCCCCGGCACGTCTAATAAGGCGATTGGCCGGTAGTTCATAGGACTCTGACGATCACCCTTCTTATAGATAGGCACTATGATTGAGTGCACCACGATTTCGGTAGTTCCTGATTGTGTTGTATTAAGAGGAACATGGTATAGAGAATCGATGCCCAAAGGTCCGGATTCTTTTTTAAGGTAGCATTAGATAAACCGTCCGGACCTGGGGCTGTAGACGAGCTGGCCTTGTCAATGTAGATTCGAATATCATCCCCATCAAAGTCCAAGTCAAATCTGGAGATTATTTCAGTTGAGCTTGTAGGAAAATGAGCCATAGGAGCTGCGTATAAGGACAGAAAGTGGGTGGTCCAATATTGTTCCGTCACTCCATGAATTTGAGAGGCTAATTGTGATGTATTAGTGGTAGAATTTATAAATTCCCAGATCTGGCTTGTGTTTTTGTTCTGGATCTCTTTTAACATCAATTTGCCCACTTTCTGTTGTGTTAGAATTTTATGTTCGTAGACCCAATTCTTACATGCGGTCTTAGCAGCCTGGAGAGCAATAGATCTTAGTGCCAATGGTAATAACAAGACTTGTCTTTTTTTGCTTTCTAAAGAGGGATTTTCTGTTTTGAATCACATGATCATATTCATATGTTGTATATGATCTGGATTTATGAGCAGAGGCAACAAATTGCATTTGGTCATAGTGAGTCATGCTGTTTAAATAACGTGTTTCTGTGCAGGTCTTAAGGCTAAGTTTTAAGTACTCTTGATATTGTAAGAGTGACCTTTCGGTCCATCTCAATCTATTTAGAGAATTGTTCATTTCAACCATACCTGATAACACATTTCTTTGTGATTGTGCAGCCATATCCATCTTTAGTTTAAATGTGAGAGGAGAGTGATGACTAAAATCTGTTGATATTACTACAAAATCAAATACATAATTAAACAGATTTGCGTCACATAAACATAATCAATAATGGCACTCTGAGTTCCTCGATGCCAAGTAGCATGTGGGGGTGAATCAAGAGCTTTGGTGCCATTCAATAATATCAAGTTCCAAGATTTAACAAAGTTGTTCCACATCTTTGCTCGTTCATCGTTTTTGAAGATTTTCTCAAATAAGTGCAAATTCAGATCTCCTGCAACAATAATATGTACAATGCCACAAGATATCATGATATTCTTCATTACACTGGTTAGTTCTTTGAGAAACAACATGCTTGAGATACCCAAGGGATTCCAATAGAGATTAACGCATGCAACTCTCAGTGAATCAATGGTCAAACATGTAAATTGTATGAAAGCGTTAGAGACGGTTTGTGAGCTCGATTGGATATTCGCTAATGAATTTGTGGCCGTAAATATTCCAGACATGGTCTCCCTTTTATCGCTCGTATGGCAGGTTGCAAATGAATATCATAGTTATCCCAAGAGGGAGAAGTTGTCAACCAAGTTTCTTAAAGCAATATGAGATCATAATCTCCTAGGATACTTTGACATTTGTTAATTATGTGACTAAATCCTCGAGTATTCCAGCTAATTACCGAGATAGTTGGTTGATGTATTGAAGTTTCTAGTTACATTCTCGTAATATGGCTGGATTCTCAGAGACCATTGTCTTGCTCTATGGAATTGTGTTTTGACGTCTTGTTCGAGTAACCCTGGGGGGTTTTGAGAAAAGATTTCAATGGGGTTTTCATATCAATATTAGTTGAGATCAGAAAGCCTAGATCATGTTACGCAGCTTTGGCCACCCAAATGGTGCTTCGTATAATGAGAGATTTAGTCCATATTAGGGCTATGCCAAGATTATGCTCATTAGGAAATTTGATCTGACCCAAGTCATGGAAAGGTACCAGTTCTGCATGTGAGTAGCAAAGATTGTCTTGTTTCCACTTTTAAGTTAGATTTTGATAAGGGTGCTACATAGTGCCTTGTATTCGTTGCATGATGTGGCATAGATATATGTGGGTTAATGATTTGCGAAACTTTTGGATTATTAGTAAAATGACTGTGTAAAATTGTAGGAGGCCCATTTTTGGAATTCATTTCCCACAAACGTGCAATAGAATCCTTAATTTCATCTAGGTCCTCCCTACAAAAGTTATTGGAAAATTTGGAATGTATTAGACGCTCAGATGAATGAGTCTCAGAGTTAGCAAAGGATACTCGTTTGTAAGTGGGATCAATAGTGTCATTGAGAGGAGCTTGTGATACAGAAGAGGTGGTAAGTACTGCCGTACATTTGGCCAATCCATTTGCCGTAATGGGAAGACAAGCTGGTTCAAACTTAAACTGTTGCATATATAGATCAATTTCCCGCCTTAATGCTGCTCTAGAGACGACCATCCCTTCTAAAGTCGAGTCTCCTTCTTTTTGGTCATTATTTCGGTGACAATTCTGTGATGATGAAAGCAAATTCTTAGTTTGAGTTGTATTAGTGGCCTGAGTTTCCTCCACTATCTTGATTAAATTGTCAAGTGGTGGGGGGATTGGAATAATTTTAGGAGGAGCATGACAATCAGGTTGTTTATTTTTCTTCATTTTGGCCAGTGTAACATATTTTTTTTTCATTATAGTGATCTATTACTTGATCTAGCCAAATTATTGATAACCTGTCAAGTGGAGGAGCTTACATTAGATTTAGAAGCTTTCACATTTTTTAATTTTTTTTCTTGTGTTTTTTTTAACTTTGGTTTTTGAGCTTGCGACTGATATGAAGTTTTTTTATCGAATACAGGATAAGATACCTAAGAGGCTTGCGTACTATTCTTAGTTTCAACCGTCTTGCCGGTATTTTGATCCTCATGTATAGCGGAACTAGTGTCTCCTCAGCAGCTTTGTCTGTTATTATGCCGCTAACATAAGGTACTACACAAGTTGACTTCATGATTTCATTATGCGAGGGTGGAATTGCTTCATTTTTTTCTAGTTCAAATCCATTTTTCTCTACTTCACATTCACAAGGTACATTGTTTTCCACATTTATAATTTTATTCTGGGCCAGAGTTGAAGTTACCTCTTTCTGCGAAATAATTAGACTATTAAGTTGTTCATCAATTCTAACTTGATTTTGATTCATAATTGTGAGCATGCTTTTTTGCTCATTTACTATATTATCAAATGTATCCGTGTAGCCATTTAGTTTGTTATCTATCATCTCAAATAGCTTGGCAAAAGCCATCAATGTGACGTTCATTACATCTAAGGTGATTTCCGTTGTCTTAGTCACTGGTGAGACTTTTGGTGCTGCAAATGATTTCTTAGTTGGCTTGTGAGGAGTTGGTGCAATATATGATTTAGCTAGAGCTGAGATATTGCAGCTTGAATGTTGGAACATATCATATCAGGAGCAAGAATTAAGTGAATTAAGTTCAATAACTGCTTCCTCTATGGGAGTTGAGATATCAGGAATCGCAATAACTGGCACACATGATTGTGCATTGCGCAAAACCATGCTATCTGTAATAGAAGTATTAAAATTCACATTATTAGCATTCCGTGCATCAGATTTTTTAGATTCGTAGGCAGTTTGAGCCTGCTCTTGTATGGACTTAGTTGGCAATATTTGAGGTACAGAGCCATCAGTACATGGTGTGGGTTCCTTTATAGCCCCCCAGAGCCAGGTGAGTGCATTCGCGTACGTTTAATCGCCTATTCCACCCTTCTGGGGGCTTCCATGGTCCCCCTGCCCCCCCGGTAGCCCATCCGCCTCCCATTCCCTCCTCGCATCCATTTCCTTATTCCCCGGCCCTCCCCGCCTCCCGCTCCCGCCCACCCCCTCCCATTGGTCAATCGAACCCACACAAGCAGCCTAACGACTCGCTTGCCTGCCCCGGCTCCCTTAGCCCCCCAGAGCCAGGTGAGTGCAGCCGCGTACGTTTAATCGCCTATTCCACCCTTCTGGTGGCTTCCGTGGTCCGCCTGCCCCCTCGGTAGCCCATCCGCCTCCCATTCCCTCCCCGCATCCATTTCCTTATTCCCCGGCCCTCCCCGCCTCCCGCTCCCGCCCACCCCCTCCCATTGGTCAATCGAACCCACACAAGCAGCCTAACGACTCGCTTGCCTGCCCCGGCTCCCTTAGCCCCACAGAGCCAGGTGAGTGCAGCCGCGTACGTTTAATCGCCTATTCCACCCTTCTGGTGGCTTCCGTGGTCCCCCTGCCCCCTCGGTAGCCCATCCGCCTCCCATTCCCTCCCCGCATCCATTTCCTTATTCCCCGGCCCTCCCGCCTCCCGCTCCCGCCCACCCCCTCCCATTGGTCAATCGAACCCACACAAGCAGCCTAACGACTCGCTTGCCTGCCCCTGCTCCCTTAGCCCCCCAGAGCCAGGTGAGTGCAGCCGCGTACGTTTAATTGCCTATTCCACCCTTCTGGTGGCTTCCGTGGTCCCCCTGCCCCCTCGGTAGCCCATCCGCCTCCCATTCCCTCCCCGCATCCATTTCCTTATTCCCCGGCCCTCCCCGCCTCCCGCTCCCGCCCACCCCCTCCCATTGGTCAATCGAACCCACACAAGCAGCCCAACGACTCGCTTGCCTGCCCCGGCTCCCTTAGCCCCCCAGAGCCAGGTGAGTGCAGCTGCATACGTTTAATCGCCTATTCCACCCTTCTGGTGGCTTCCGTGGCCCCCTGCCCCCTCGGTAGCCCATCCGCCTCCCATTCCCTCCCCGCATCCATTTCCTTATTCCCCGGCCCTCCCCGCCTCCCGCTCCCGCCCACCCCCTCCCATTGGTCAATCGAACCCACGCAAGCAGCCTAACGACTCGCTTGCCTGCCCCGGCTCCCTTAGCCCCCCAGAGCCAGGTGAGTGCAGCCGCGTACGTTTAATCGCCTATTCCACCCTTCTGGTGGCTTCCGTGGTCCCCCTGCCCCCTCGGTAGCCCATCCGCCTCCCATTCCCTCCCCGCATCCATTTCCTTATTCCCCGGCCCTCCCCGCCTCCCGCTCCCGCCCACCCCCTCCCATTGGTCAATCGAACCCACACAAGCAGCCTAACGACTCGCTTGCCTGCCCCGGCTCCCTTAGCCCCCCAGAGCCAGGTGAGGGCAGCCGCGTACGTTTAATCGCCTATTCCACCCTTCTGGTGGCTTCCGTGGTCCCCCTGCCCCCTCGGTAGCCCATCCGCCTCCCATTCCCTCCCCGCATCCATTTCCTTATTCCCCGGCCCTCCCCGCCTCCCGCTCCCGCCCACCCCCTCCCATTGGTCAATCGAACCCACACAAGCAGCCTAACGACTCGCTTGCCTGCCCCGGCTCCCTTAGCCCCCCAGAGCCAGGTGAGTGCAGCCGCGTACGTTTAATCGCCTATTCCACCCTTCTGGTGGCTTCCGTGGTCCCCCTGCCCCCTCGGTAGCCCATCCGCCTCCCATTCCCTCCCCGCATCCATTTCCTTATTCCCCGGCCCTCCCTGCCTCCCGCTCCCGCCCACCCCCTCCCATTGGTCACATCAAGGGGACTTCCATTCATAGCCAATCTCCCCAGGGCAGCCCCTGCCCGGCAGCCCCATCGGCTAAGGACCCCAAGGCAAAGAACGGCTCCAACTTGACGGCTCCAGATCGTATCTGCAGGTATCCGCAGGAGAAGCAAGAAGCCAACAACAAGTAAGTGTGGCAAGGGCAGGGCCAGAAGCAACTACTTCAAGCCATACTACCCTACCACCCCTCTAACTCAGCATCAATCCCTCTATAGTCAAACTCGGAATCCCAGCAGTGCATTGTTCCCAATTTCATTTAGGTGTTGCGCCCAATAGCCTCTCTGAGGAAAGTTACATTTAGAAGTGTTCCCAATTGCATTTAGAAGTGTTCCCAACTGCATTTAGAAGTGTTCCCAATTGCATTTAGAAGTGTTCCCAACTGCATTTAAAAGTGTTCCCAACTGCATTTAGAAGTGTTCCCAATTGCATTTAGAAGTGTTCCCAACTGCATTAAGAAGTTTTTCCAATTGCATTTAGAAGTGTTCCCAACTGCATTTAGAAGTGTTCCCAATTGCATTTTTGAAGTGTTCCCAATTGCATTTAGAAGTGCTCCCAATTGCATTTAGAAGTGTTCCCAATTGCATTTTTGAAGTGTTCCCAATTGCATTTTTGAAGCGTTCCCAACTGCATTTAGAGGTGTTCCCAACTGCATTTAGAAGTGTTCCCAATTGCATTTTTGAAGTGTTCCCAATTGCACTTAGGTGCTGCGTCCAATAGCCTCTCTGAGGAAAGCTGCATTTAGAAGCATTCTCAACTGAATTTAGAAGTGTTCCCAATTGCATTCTGAAGTTGCGCCCAATAGCCTCTCTGAGGAAAGTTGCATTTAGAAGTGCTCCCAATTGCATTAGCAGTGTTCCCAATTGGATTTAGATGTTGCGCTCAATAGCCTCTCTGAGGAAAGTTACATTTAGAAGTGGCCCCAACTGCATTTAGAAGTGTCCACAACTGCATTTAGAAGTGTCCCCAACTGCATTTAGAAGTGTCCCCAACTGCATTTAGAAGTGTTCCCAACTGCATTTAGAAGTGTTCCCAATTGCATTTTGAATTTGCGCCCAATAGCCTCTCTGAGGAAAGTTGCATTTAGAAGTGCTCCCAATTGCATTAGCAGTGTTCCCAATTGGACTTAGGTGTTGCGCCCAATAGCCTCTCTGAGGAAAGCTGCATTTAGAAGTGTTCTCAACTGCATTTAGAAGTGTTCCCAATTGCTTTTAGTAGTGTTCCCAATTGCATTTAGAAGTTGCACCCAATAACCTCTCTGAGGAAAGCTGCATTTAGAAGTGTTCTCAACTGCATTTAGAAGTGTTCCCAATTGCATTCTGAAGTTGCACCCAATAGCCTCTCTGAGGAAAGTTGCATTTAGAAGTGTTCCCAATTGCATTTAGAAGTTGCACCCAATAGCCTCTCTGAGGAAAGTTGCATTTAGAAGTGTTCCCAATTGCATTAGTGGTGTTCCCAATCGCTTTCTGAAGTTGCGCCCAATAGCCCCTCTGAGGAAAGTTCCATTTAGAAGCGTTCCCAATTGCATTAGCAGTGTTCCCAATTGGATTTAGGTGTTGCGCCCAATAGCCTCTCTGAGGAAAGTCACATTTAGAAGTGTCCCCAACTGCATTTAGAAGTGTCCCCAACTGCATCTAGAAGTGTTCCCAATTGCATTTTGAAGTGTTCCCAATTGCATTTAGTAGTGTTCCCAATTGCGTTTAGGTGCTGCGTCCAATAGCCTCTCTGAGGAAAGTTGCATTTAGAAGTGTTCCCAATTGCATTAGTAGTGTCCCAATCGTTTTCTGAAGTTGCGCCCAATAGCCTCTCTGAAGAAAGTTGCATTTAGAAGTGTTCCCAATTGCATTAATAGTGTCCCAATCGCTTTCTGAAGTTGCGCCCAATAGCCTCTCTGAGGAAAGCACTTAGAAGTGTGCCCAATAGCCCCTCAGAAAAGTTGAATCCAGAAACGCACTTAGAAGCTGCATCTAGAAGTGTACCCAACAGGCTAAATTGTGAATCTAGAAGTGCGCCCAACAACCTGTCTATGCAACTCTAACTTAGAAATAACTAACAGTATAACTGCGCAATGTAGAATCTAAATGGTGACTACAAAGTTGATTTAGATCCACGCAAAACACCGTCCCTGTATAAAGGCGAATTGGAAAAGTCCACCACTACCGTGCCCTACTCAATCCTATCAGTATAACCAAGAGTACCACTGTATATTATAGAATCTAAAACTGTGACTAATAATCTAACACCCCCTCTAAGCAAATAGAATCTAGAGGCTGACCGAATATCCCCCTGGGGACAAACGAACTTAAAAGTGTACCCAATAAACTAAAACAATCTCTATCTACAACTGTAACTAGAAAAGCACCAATTAAACCTAATACCATCTTTGAGCAGTTGAACCTTGAAGCGTACCTAAAAGCGTGTCATCACCGATCTTAGAACTACAATCAGAAAGCCCTCCTAAACCATCCTTTAAGCTTACACCAATCATGAGTGCACCCACTCCACCAGAATCAGTCAGAAACATCTCCCATG
The DNA here is from genome assembly GCF_040938575.1 of Ambystoma mexicanum. NCBI lineage: Eukaryota > Metazoa > Chordata > Amphibia > Caudata > Ambystomatidae > Ambystoma > Ambystoma mexicanum. Next base: position 360,324,315 of record NC_090928.1, read on the forward strand.
GACCACCCCCTTCCTCCGATCAGTCTTCCTTCCCATCCCGACCCCTCAAACCCCCCACCCTCTCCCTCTCTCCCTGCCTTTCCCCTCTCCAAACACCAAGCCAGGGGAGCACGATGGCGAACCACCCACCCTAAAACCACTCTTCCCCTGAACCCCACCCCCGACCCACCAGCACTTCCCATACCCGCTCCCCTCACTATAATACCTAGCACACCCCACCCTGCAATCACCCACCTCCCGCCCTCCCCTCATACCCCTGCCGCCCTCCACCCCCGACCACACCATTTCCCCTCCCTAAAAACTGCACGGCTAGCCCCAGCAAGAACCGAAGCTGCCTCCTGCTCACCCTCCGACCCCCCTACTCTCTCCCACACACCAGTCGCAGCAAAGAAACTAAAGAGGAAACGTTCTTGGTCCCCCTCAATCTCCCAGCACTCCTCGCCTCCCCTGTCTCGACCCATCACCTCTATCCCGCAATCCCCTCCTTCCCCCGTCGCTTCTCCCTGCCTGAAACCCCTCTCCCTCGATTTCTCATCAACTCCAACTGAAACTCCTAACCGCCAACATCCCTCTTTCAAACCCCCCCAACCAAAACCCGACCATCCTATCACACACAGCCTCCCAACCCCACCCGAACCCAGCCAATCTCACTGCTCGCCCACTATTCCCATCTATCATCACCCACCCTACCCCTTTCCGTCCACACCCCCCACCACCGCCCCGTCCCGCTCCAACACCGAGACCATCCTTAGCTGCCGATCCTGCATCCTATTTAACGCCCGATCAGTAGCAAAAAACAGACATTCCATCTTTGACCTCCTCTCCTCTGCCACACCAGACCTAGTTTTCATCACTGAAACCCGGTTCTCTGATGACTTCGGCCCAATCGCTAATGAAGCTTTTCCTCCGGACTACTCCCTCATCCCACTGAACCGCACGTCCAGGGGAGGAGGGGTAGCATTCGTCTTCAAATCCCTCTTCCGCACCTCAATCATCGACAACCAACCCTCCATTACATCCTGCGAATCGCTCCTTGTTAAACTATCCCTCTCCCTTTCACTCTCGTACAGCTTCCTAATAATCTACAGGCCCCCTGGCTATGATAGACACTTTGCAAACAACCTTTGCGACTCCATCTCCACCCTCCAACTAAACCATCCCAACCTCACCCTTCTTGGAGACTTCAACATATGGCTCGACATCCCCTCCAACCCCATGACATACTCCCTGATTGACGGTTTAGATGCAATTAATCTCCAACCCCACATAAACGGGCCGACTCATTATAAAGGACACACTCTTGATGCCATCTTCAGCACCAACACCCTGATTCATCTAATGCCGCCCACACCTATCATCTGGTCCGACCACTTCATTCTCTCGTTCGCCATCCACTCACCTGAACCCCTTCCCATACTCATATCTGAACCTCCGAACATTCGCAAAAGCTGGAAGAAACTAATAATCACCCCGGACCTAGCCGAGGCACTCCTCCAGTCTCCACAACCTACCTGCCATCTCAACAATCAACTAACCCCTGAGGCCTTTGATTCATGGCTCAACTCATCCCTGATGCGCCTGACCCCCTCGTGCAAACCATCAACCCGACTTGGCCTTTTCCCCAGATGGCTCACTCCTGAGTTAAAGAACACTAAACGACATTACAAATACCTAGAACGCAAATGGCATAAAGAAAAAACCCAAGACAGCAGGACCACCTTGGCACGACTCCTGTACCAGTACAAAGCCGAAATCCGGAAAGCAAAAAAGGCCCACTACAACTCACGAATCCTAAACTGCAAAAACCCATGCAAAGAACTTCACAAAATTATCTCCGAATTCACCAAACCGGCATGTAACACAACCACCCCGACTGCGTCACAATCACTATGTGACTCACTCTCCCTCCACTTCTACTCCACGGCCATTGAAAGGACAAAAACTCTGACCACCAAACAGGCTCTCTTACAACCACCAGGCAATCCTCAGCCCGTACCGGCCAGCCCACCAACTGCGACCACTACGCAACCAACTTTCGAATCCTTCAGTCCAATATCACCAGAACAATTTCTCAAACTCCTATCCGACCGCAAACCATCTGGATCACCACTGGACCTTTGCCCAGCCATAACCCTTAAAGAAATCTTTGCCTCCACCTGTGCAGGAGAACACGCAAGATCTATCATAAACGCCTCCCTTTCTTCCGGTATCTTTCCAGATGCATTCAAATTAGTGCACGTCAAACCTCTGATTAAAAAACCCTCACTCGACCCTCTCGAGCCAAAAAACTACTGCCCGATCTCTAACACCAGGTTCCTTGCCAAACTCATTGACCGAACAGCCTACTCCCAACTAAATGCCTTTGTTGAAGCCAACAATCTCCTAGACCCCGCCCAATCAGGATTCAGATCTTGCCACGGAACTGAAACCACCCTAACCTCGATCTGGGATGACCTAAAAATGACTGCTGACTCTGCAGGATGCGCCGCACTAATCCTTCTCGACCTGTCAGCCGCCTTTGACACGATCAATCACTCAATACTCCTTGACCGCCTCCACTCCCTAGGAATCCGTGGAACCGCCCTTAAATGGATAGCCTCATTCCTCAAAGACAGGCACCAAATAACGACACTCTCCAACTTTACATCACAAGCCCGACCAGTTGACACAGGAGTGTCAAAAGGAGCATGTCTATCCGCCCTCCTGTTCAATCTCTACCTGATCACCCTCCCACCAATAATTCGTGCTCACAACATCCTGTGTTACAATTACGCAGATGACACTCAACTAATTCTAAAGTTCCTGAACACGAAACCCAACTCCCAACCTGACCTGACCTCTTGCCTCCTTAACATCGAACGCTGGATGACCCAAAGCCACCTCCTGTTAAACCCCTCCAAAACAGAAATCATGGTCTGCGGCAACTCAGATTTTCTTCCGCACCCACTACCCTGGCCACCCGCCATGGGCAACTCACCGACCCCCTCTAACACAGTAAAAAATCTTGGGTGCACCCTGGACTCCGACCTAACACTCTCGCGCCAAGTCAACAATGTCTCAAAGTCCTGCCACTACCACCTCAAAAACCTTAGGCGCATCTTTCCATATCTCTCATTCCCTAACAGAGTCGCCGCGGTCCAATCAATCGTCATATCCCGACTGGACTATGGTAACCCCCTTTACCTCGGAATTCATGGCTACCAACTGAATAAACTACAAAGAGCACAAAACGCAGCAGCCAAAGTGCTTCTTGCGCTCGGTCCAAGGGACCACGTATCCCCAGCCCTTAAGACACTGCACTGGCTTCCGGTAGCCCGTAGGGTGGCTTTCAAAACCCTATGCCTCACCCATCGAGCTCTACATAAAACCGGACCCCATTATCTTCAAAAAAAGCTAACACCTTATCACCCTACCCGCACCCTTAGATCAAGCTCAGCCGGCCTCCTAGTAATCCCTAAAACAAACTCAGTCAGGTTAGGCGGAGCATCATTCTCAGCCCTGGCCCCAACCCTGTGGAACTCGCTCCCACCCCACATCTGCCTAACTCAGGACTTAACGGCCTTCCGCAAACTACTGAAAACCTGGCTCTTTCCCTAAAACCAACCAGCCCCAAACCAGCATCATCACAATAACACCGACCGAACAAACCACCAAAAAGTAACCGAACCAGATTGTAACCTACATTGACAAACAGAACTAAAACGAATAAAGTAGATCTAAACAGGGAAATGATTAGATAGAAAAAGAATCACTGAATAATGGAAAGAAGAGAGCGTGGAGAGCGGATGAACAAGGAGAGCGGATGAGCATAGAGGGCACGACCGGATGAGTGGAAAGAACGAATGAGTATGGATGAGTATAGATGAGTATGGATGAATGTGAGGATAAATGCTGTTGGCAAATGAGCCTGGAGAACGTGCAGAGCGCAAGATCGTGCAGAGCGGAAGAGCGCTGAGAACAGAGGCACATATAGAGCGGAGAAATGTGGGGAGCAACCGAGTGGGGGGAGAGACTGAGTGTGGGGAGCGTATGAGTGTATGGAACATATGAGTGTGGGGAGTTATGAGTGTGAGTAGCGGATGAGTTTGGAGAGCCGATGAGTCTGGAGAGCGGATGGGTCTGGAGAGCGGATGAGTCTGGAGAGCGGATGAGTCTGCAAAGCGCATGTGTCTGGAGAGCGGATGAGTCTAGAGAGCAAATGATTGTAGAGCGCATGAGCACGTGGATTCAGATGAGTGTCGAGAGTGGATGAGTGTCGAGAGCTGATGAATGAAGAGGGCGGAAGTATGTGGAGGATGAGAGGGCGGAGGAGAGAATAGCTGAGTGTGGGGAATGGCTGAGTGTGGGGAATGGCTGAGTGTGGGGAATGGCTGAGTGTGGGGAATGGCTGAGTGTGGGAATGGCTGAGTATGGGGAATGGCTGAGTGTGGGGAATGGCTGAGTGTGGGGAATGGCTGAGTGTGGGGAATGGCTGAGTGTGGCAATGGCTGAGTGTGGGGAATAGCTGAGTGTGGGGAGCAGAGCGTACGAGTACGCAGAGCAGAAAAATATGTTGAACAGATGAACACGTAAATCAGAGCCAACGAATAGGTAGAACGGCTGAACTAATGGATCGGACGAGCACGATGAGGAGAGCGGTGTACATAGAACGGACGAGTATGTAGAGCGGACAAATATGTGGAACTGATGAGTAGGTGGAACAAATGAGTGTATGGAATGGATGAGTCTATGGTGCCGATAAATATCTGGAATGTTGCCGACAAGTGTGTGGAGCGGGTCAATACGTAGAACGGATACATTTGCAGAACAGATGTGTATGTGTCTGTGTGTGGAGCGGACGAATGGGTGAAATGGACAAATGGGTGGAACGGACGAATGGGAAGAACGGACGAGTAAGTGGAGCGGACGAATACATGGAGCGGATCAATACGTAGAGCGGATGAATTCATAGAACGGATGAATGAGTGGAGCGGACGAATGTGTGAAACCAACAAATACGTAGAGCGGTCGAGTAATATGAACGCATAGGCAGACTGGAGTGCATGCGCGGGGAGGACAGGAGTGCATGCATATGGAATACATGAGAGCATGCATGAAGCACACTGAAAATGAGGGATAGACTAGAGCACGCAAGACGAACTATGAACGCGCGAGTATGTTCCTGATCGCATAAATTGCGTGACGTACATAATAAGCATTGGTATGCGGGAACATTTGAATGAACATATACCATACCACACCCCACGCCTACTCTCCTCTTTACACCACCACTCAAATAGAACACATGGATACTATGACACCATTCGGTATAACTGTTCTCATATCAACATCTCACGCTCACTCCCAATCACTCTAAGTAACCACCGCTGGTTTAACACCCCCAGCCAGGCGTTTCTCCTCAGGCCTAACGCAGCCACTCTCGAGCTGGATAAATTCCGCCAGAGCGTACACATTCTCCTGACCTCTCAACCACCACACCTACCGCTATGAAGCAGCTACCACATTAACCCCGCACCAGCTGCACACATACTTTGTGCGCACACGCACCTTTTGACTCTCTTCACCCTCTCTACTGACTCGAACCTCGGTTCCCAAGGGCGTTCAACCTACCAGCGCCTTCAGACCATACCAATGGTATATAAGGCGCTTTATAAATGCAAAATAACAATAACAATAACAATAACAATAGAAGGCAGTGGGTTGGATACAATATTCCCAAAGCCGAATGTGCGAATGTCAACGTTGTTTGTTGAAACAGATTTCCTCTTTATGGATTTAGTTCTTGGATGAGTTGTTTGGGCGATTGGCGTCGAACAAGTGTTCATGGTCCCAACTTCTTTGGGCAGTTTGTTCGGATAGGGTTGAGATTCAGACATTATAAGCTGCCGTATGAGAAGTGGCACGTCCGTAGTAAGACGATAAGGTCCTCTTTCTCTATGCACCATGCGTGCGCGCAACAGATTTCAGTCAGCACAACAATTCCAAGAAGTAAAACTTACCAAGGCAACCAATTAGTGTGTCGGAGAAGCACTGCACCCTAAGCCCTGGGCGCGGTGGCGAAGCGGCAAAGCGGTGCTTCACGGTTGCTTCCTCGGTGCGCGCGCACTGGTGCGCGCTGGTGCGCATGGGTGCCCAAATTTGTACATTTGACGTTTGTGGACGTGGCTTAATAGCAAAACAGCTAGATATAAAGAAAATAAGAGTATTTAGACTCTAGATATAAGTAATATGAGCAAAGTATAAAGTGTACTATTAGTTGCTGGCAGTTTAGATGATCAAATTACCGTGAGATAATTCGTTGAGAAAATAATTTGAAGAAAAGTTCTCGCAGAGGTCCAAGGGGAGCCGGAAAAGCAGTGCTTCACAAGTGCTTCCTCGGTGCATGCGCGCTGGTGCCCAAATTTGCACGTTTGGCATTTGTGGGCGTGGTTTACTAGCAAAACAGCATGAGATAATCCGTTGAGAAAATCATTTGAAGAAAAGTTCTTGCAGAGGTCCAAGGGGAGCGGGCAAAGCGGTGCTTCACGGGTGCTTCCTCAGTGCGCGCATGGAGGTATTCTGGAAGAAGCTATAGGAAGTTATTTGGAAGAGATTGAAGAACTAGAGGTTTATTGAGAGGATAGTTGGAAGGAGAATGTTGTAGGTTGGAGCGAGGAATAAATATTGAAAAGGAGAGTGATTACCATCTGGGGAGAGAGTTATGGAGGAGGTTAAGGGGAGAGTTAATTCTACCTTCTACAGAGAGATTTATTGGAGAGACTGGAGAATGACATACTAAGGATGTTGGAAGGAGAATTGTTACCATCTGACAGGAGAGTTATTGAGGGGCTGCAAGAGTGGAGAGTTATATGGATAGGAGGATTGAAGGAGGTTGGAGAAGGTGAGGACCATTGCCAGCTGGGGAGGGGAGCAGAAGGTAGAGAGCAGATAGATTTGCAAGACATGGGAAGGTGGGGGCAAGAGCTGTCCACTCGACTAGCCAGTGTTCAGGAAGGTTCAAGTGGGGCAGGTTGGTCAGGGATTTCAAAGGTGGGAGATGGTACAGAATGATGCATTCTTTCTCAGAGACAGAGAGACTCTGACGGGGCAGCAAACAGGAGTGGCATCTTTGGGACAAGAACCCAAGCGCACGGAGGTGGTTATGTTTCTGTAAACTCCTTAAGCAGTTCCCTAAAATCCTGTAATAGTGGATTGTTGTTCAGTAAGATATACCTCTACCTTGAGACATATGCGAGGAGACTTAAGACTCTGCAAAACTGTGACATGTCAGCCTTGGAGGACCTGTACCATTGGCTCTCTGAAAGTTAGTTCAGAAACCCTGAAAACGTGCATTCCAAAGGCAAAGACAAGGGTATTCTAATACAAATTCGTACAGGTTAGGTTAAGCCCAAGTCAGGAACTTTGTAAGAGGACTTTTTTTTGCATACAATACCTTATTGTGGATTTTAAGTTATGCTTGTTTCTTTGGGACTATTGGGAGAAACCTTTAGTTTGCCACACCTTTTTAGTGTCAACACCACTGAATTGTATTTCCTTCATGAACACCGAAGAGAATATTAACTCAACTGAAGTCAAACCTAATTTTAGTTACATATGCTCCCCTTATCATTTATAGTTATCTTCTTCACCCTCAGTGACCAGAACCATGTTTATCTTTGTTTAAATAAGAAAACACTTTGGTTACACCAATCAACTTGTCTTGTGCTGTATCCCTACTCAGTGCACTCTGACATTATGTACAATTGTTACAATGCAATTAGTGGCATTCTAATATTTTGGTTGTGGCTTTGGTGTCTCAGATGGCTTGTCATTTGTTGTACAAATGTTCGGTGTCACTCTTAGTTAACATGTCATTAGTGAGTGATCAATAACCTTACAGTGTCACTGGTTTGCATGTGGGCATGTTTATCTGAGTAGCATGGCTCACAGGGGTGTTAGGTAGGTCTGTGGATGTGTGATTGATACCTTGCTCATGCTTTGTCAAGAATAACTTGCTTGCTCGTTGTCAAGCATAATAACGTTTTTAATAAACAGCCTTTCTGTGCTTGTTTGAACAGGCTTATTGTGTATGTGTAGTTTTGTTGTTGTACAATGTTTAATGTCTTCCATGTGTGTGTGTGCATTCATGTGTGTATGTGTGCTGAAGCTGATAATATGCATTGCTCAATTTATTCATGAATGTTGCTTGGGCCTCAGGCTTAACTGTGTGCTTGTTGCTAGGACTGTGCCCATATTGCTAGCACAATGTCATGTGGAATGCAACTTGTTCCACATAGCTGTGTTATGCTAGTGATATAAGCGTGTGTGGGTGTTTATAAAGAATTGTCAGAATGACGTAATACTTTGGGATTGCCAACTGATATTACACATCAGCTGCCACTGTCTTGACTTGAAGAAGTTTGCATCTAATCCGAGTACAGGATTCCTGCAATATATGTAAATGGCATTGGATTGTTCAATTAGCCAGTTCAATATGTACTATGTGCTGTGTTGTGGCAAAAGGTGCAGCACATTTCCTGCACTGTAGGAAGCTTGAGCTGATCTTCTTTGCCACTGCAATTATTTCATTCACAGGATATCAATTGCTAATAAAAGGTGTCATCACAAGAGGAGGACATGTTGAAAGCAAGGACTACATATGGTCTTGGAAATGTACAGGGCAGCAATGATACTATATCTATTGTCACCACATACAAAATAGAGACCCCAGGGTTTTACACAAGTTGGTGCCCCTGGAATATAATGCTTTATAAACAACATACCCACATGCAAACTATATTCCACAATGTTAGTGCATGAATCTTTATTAAAGACATACAACGAAATACTTATTTATTAAATTATGTAAATATACAGAGTAGGACACCTTGTAAACAGTTTTTCCGGCAGATTTCACAAAAGAACATCTAAAACATATATTTAATATACATGTTTAAAAGAATAGGCTTGTGCAAACACCAGCTACAATCTCACTCATTATTGCTCACATACACAGATTCATACTTAAAGTATCAAGTGCATAATAATTGAGAGAAACAACATCTCTTTGATATTGTATATGCTGGCCGATGGAATACCACTTCAGAATATAATCGTATCAACAAAGGGGGGGTTAACAAACAAATTAAATTACTAAAGGGTTAAAAGTCCTCAAAGCCAGCCCTACATGTTCCGTTCCTATTAGGCAAAAGTGAACAATTCACTGGAACTTCGCCAGGGGCTGTTATACACCTATGGTGAAATACAGGGTTCAAAGTAGAACCTACTCTATTTGTTACCATACAAATTCAATGTTTAATATGATATGTTAGAAATACTACATCCATCCATCAATTTATATATTGCTTTGAATTCTATATGCTACAAGCACGCCAATATTCCATGCTGCGTAATCTTGAATGGTTCAACTTCTCTCAATCTTGAATAAGCTCTTTAGAATTTCTGCAAAAGACCATACGATATTGTATTACTGAGTTTATAATTAGCTCATGTTATTATAATTATTAAAAACTGTGTTATCAACTTTTAGTGTGAAAAGCACAGCCAATTGTGTGGGGAAACCCTGACAAATGTGGGTGCTCTCATTTACACAAACCGTCACCAAGTGGCTTTAAGTGGATACCTCACCACCTGACCATACACCAATAGTGTGGAGGGCCATAACAGAGTAGGAGGAATAACTCCCATACTCACATCCTCTAAATGACAGCACTCAAATCTGTAATTGCAAGAAAAACACCTCATCATTGGATAAAGGTAGTGCACTTCCCAAAGTGTTGCTTCCATTATTGTCTGCAAAACAAGTTCATTGTATCTGTATTACAAACCAAAAATCTTAGATCATGAAGTGTTTCAATGAGCTTTTGGTGTAGTGAAATGACCAAAATAAAAAGCTTCAAAGGAGAAACTGATCCAACGTGGGAATTCTAAAAAATTGGCCAGACAAGTGTATCGAAGAGCTTCTAATAACAACCATGAAACATTCCTTGAGTATAGACCAAAGGACAAGAACACGGCAAATGTAGTTTCCGTCAGCACGTTTACTAATATGCCTGACAGAATCAAGAAAGTGATTCTCAAAAACTGTAGAGTATTTGGAAAGGACACGTTTAGTCTTACTCCCCGTATTTTTGCATTCAAAAGAAGCAAAAACCTTACAGACATTTTAACAGAAAGTGACATCCGTTTATCTCTGCAAAGAGAAATGACCCTACCAGAAATGTGGGGCTTGAATGAAGCAAGAGGGCACACACCCTGCAGCAATTACAGGTACTGTACATTAACTAAGAGAAGTACAAAATGTGATCTGGGTTTAACAACATTATAGCAACAACGTGCACTGACAAATTGCAATAGTATAATGGTCATCTATGCAATTTGGTGCCCCTGCAAAACGTTGTACATTGGTAAGACTGAGAGAAAAATACATAATAGAATTACAAAACACAATTGGCTGCATACACAATAAAGTGGAAAATGCACCGTTGGTGAAATATTGTTTAGAGCATAACCCTAAACCTGCAGAAATTCTGAAGAGCTTACTCAAGTTTGAGAGAAATTGAACCATTCAAGAGCATGCAGCATGGAATAATATCGTGCTTGTAGCATATAGAATTCAAAGCCATATATAAATTGATGGATATACCATTTCTAACATATCATAACAAACATTGCATGTTTATGGTAAATAATAGAATAGGTTCTATTTTGAACCATGTTTTTCACCTGATGTGTATAACAGCCCCTGATGAAGTTCCAGTGAATTGGTCACTTTTGCCTCATAGGAACGAAACATGTAGCGCGGGCTTTGAGGACTTTTAGACCTTTACTAATTGAATTTGTTTGTTAACCTCCACCCCCCTTTTTCCCTTTTTGTATACAAATATATTCTGGAGTGTGATTCCGTCACACAGCATATATCATATCAAAGAGGTGTTTTTTCTTCGAACTATTGTGCACTTGACACTTTAAGAATGCATGTTTGTATGTGAGTAATGATGAGTGAGATTGTAGCTGTTGTTTCCACATGTCTATCTTTCTAATATGTATATTAAATATATGTTTTAGATGTTGTTTTGTGAAATACTGTAGCTGAATTGTATATAAGGTGCCCCACTCTCTGCAGTTTCATAATTTAATGAATAAGCATTACATTGTATGACTTTAATAAAGATTTTGTACTAACATTGTGGTTTATAATTTGCGTGTGACTATATCTATTGTCACCAGCCACAAAGTCCAGCTGTAGATGTTAGATAATTAGCAATATTATCCCAGAAGGGAAAGCACAAACTACTTTTTTAATGAAAGAATATTGAAAAACATCCACAAGCAGCATTTTCACCAAGTATGTGTTTAGTAAGGATACTCTGTTACATGTTCTGTTATATTTGTGTCCACATTCAAAAGCCTACTTCACACTGACCTAGTGCACATGCATTTCCTAGTGCAAGGGGGCTGGGCTCACTATCTGGAACCAAGTTGCAACCCCAGAATAGTTTTCTGAGGTGGTAGAACACCATAGGGGTGGTGTTGCAACAGGCTTCTGTTTGGAAGGATAAAATCAGGTCTTTTGAGTTCATCCCAGTCCTGTATGTGGTCTCACATCATATGGGAAACAGCAATAAGTGGGCACCCCCTGACTCAGAAAAAGACAACAAATGTCCTCTAAAATATGTACTTCATGGGGGTGTGGCCTGGATGCTTAAGTGAGCAGATGTATGCGGTTACCAGACAATTGGTCGAAAAAAATTGGTCGACTGGACAAATGGTCGAACCAATTTGGTCGAAAACCAAATGGTTGAATTTTTTTTTATTTTTATTTTCACCCCTTTTTTGGGTTTTTTTTGGGGGGGGGTCCAGCCCAAACCCCTTTTTTTCTAAAAAACCCTTTTTTTAAAAAACGAAAACCCGAAAAATAAATATATCATTTAAAAATGCGACCAAATGTCTTTCGACCAGTTTTCAGTCGACCAAATGTCTGGACACCGATGTATGCTAGCTCAGCTCCCAGAGGACCTCTAGTTCAGACTCTGCTAATGTCACAGCGGAAGAGATTGCGGCACAGTGCTGGATGAGGGTGCAATGGTGCAGCTCCAGTAATATGTTTTGGGGACATTTGCTACCGGGGGCCTGCACTGACATTGTTGTGACTGTGTCCTCTTCCCTCCCACATAGCACTGCTCTGTGTAACAAAGATGGCCGCCGTGGCTCATATATGCTAACCTACTGCGTGCTATACACTGCTCCTGGGTAACAGGGGTGATCTTCAAGGTTGGAGGGGAGGCCTGACCAGACTTCGGGAGACCCCGGTCTGGGCACATCAGTCAGACTGCATGCTGTGCTGCAGCTAGGATTCATGCCCCTTGCACTGTGCCACACTATTGTTTAAGCTGAAAGATGAAGGGTCTCCTGACTTTGGATCCTGTGGTGTCACGAGAACTTTTGTCAGACCTGGATAGCTTGGCCCAGAACTGGAAGTGCACTGAAGCCTGCTGTCCCACTGATAAGTGTTGTGCCTAAATTATAATACCTTTGCGGGTATATCACTACCACGTTGAGACCCTCAGTGATCATGCCGACAGGTAAGCCCTCAAAACATAAACAGAGTAAAATTGACCGGTTCACGATGAGTGGCCAATCCCAAAGAAATGTGACTGTGCTACTGCGAATATCGTCAATTACATCAGGGTCTTCAGGTTTAATGCAGCATGGGGAATTGGATTACTTTGTCCTAAATGCGATTGCTATGCTACGGGAGTTCTTGGAAATTAAGGTGGGTAAAGGCCAGGAAAAGGAGGTGCATGAAGTGTTATCCTTGGTTACAACGCTAAGAGAACAGGTGATGGAACTTACAGAGCATACCCAGACACTGGAAGTTCAGGTGGAAAACGCTGACTGCAGGGCGAGAAGGAAGAATGCATACATAAACAGCCAGCCAGAAGGTAAGGAGTGCGCTGACCCCACGGATTATGTACAAAATCTGCTGCTGTGATCAGTGGACACAGGGAGATTGTCCCATGGGTTTGTGGTGGAAAGATCACATTGCACATTGCAGAATAGGCCCCCACCATGTGTTCCTCCACATGCTTTAATCAAAAGATCATGAACTACAGGGACAAAGAACTGATACTTCAATATTCATGAGAGGGAGGACAACTCAGTGGTTAATTAGAATTTGGCACGCTTCCTGACTATCATGGCAGGTGCAACTGAGTTGCAGGACATTCTCAATATGCTACATGCTACTGTTTCTGGCTAAACTCAAGTTCCTACACAGTGGGAAGATGTTGTTTTTCGACAGGCCAGAGGAGATCCTGACATGGATGCACCTACAAAACTTGAACATTGTTTCAGATTTTGGACAAACGTCATAAAACACAATACAAATACATAAAAACAATTAATAACACCATACATTGTCCCATAAAACGTTAAGAGAAATATGATCACATCAACACCACCCCGAACCTGAACCATTCAAAGCCTAGACCGACCAGTGTCACTACATTTCCTACCCAGTCCCACACCCGAAGATAAGGTTCCGACGCACCTACCAAACGAAACAATACTCACTATGATACAGCTGGATCAGCGCAGCACCAACAAAGCGATTTGGCCCACGAGGAACCAGCAACAAGCTAACCCACAGATATACAACTCTAACGGAACCATAAGTACCTGGATCAGGATACAGACCCCACTAACCCAACCCTCAATCTTCTGCATATTTAACCCACACAAACCCACACAACCATCTCTCTCCCAGCTGTCCGCACGCACTTTACCACACCGCATCAACAACACATAAACATCACCCACAGCACTCGAGGCCTCGCCCGATCCGATACTAGCACCAAAGCCCAACACTCGGTGTATACCGAGCTGAAGCTGCCAACAGCACACCACTTCTCCTACTCTCCTTCTCCCTTCCTCCTGACTAACCCTACCCGTCCTTCCTGTTTACAGATCCGCCAGAGTGCCTGGGGACCAATTCCATTGGTGACAGTGCGCTATACAAGTACCTTTAACATAACATAACATAACATAACATAACATAACATCATAAATTGCTGCAGCCATATTAAAGAATATAGATCATTCATTCTGCTCAATATCAGCACATCAAGGATAAAGTGCAATAGTTAAATGAATTGGGCAGACCAGTTTGAATGTCACACATGATAGTGCAAACAATCAGGCTAAGATAATTCATATGTACTCATTCCTGCAGAGCCATTCCCTGTGTATAAATGATGTGAATATATGCTGCGTATATATGCTGCCACATTAATGAAGGTCGATTTGTGCGTTGTTGTTTTGCATAATAACAAAGCATCATTAACCGTGTCTAACAATAATCGTTTTCACATATAACATTCTCAAGTATTGATGTTTGAGACACAAGAACAGTGTTTGAGACACAAGAACAGAGAATGGTGTACCGTTTCCACGGTTTCGGAGCAGTGTGGGCATATATCTGTATATTCTGGATTCCATTGCTTTTTTACTGAACCAAAAAGACAAGGATCCCAATCTAAATCTCATATACAATGATCTTAAATATTGCACTTGTAGGATATCCAAGCATACTTCATAAAAGATTTCTTGTTTTAATGCCCAGTACATTTGCACAAGCTCAGAATTCAGATTATCATTTGATTATAAATTTAGTGTCTGTAGGCTGTTTTCACCAGATCTTTAGATGCATTATTTATGGATGTAGGTTTGTCCAGAAAATCACCCAGATCAAAATAGAAAAGAAGCAATTTGATATGCAGGTAGCACTGGAGTGAGCTGCCGCCAAGTTGGGAGAGGACATCAGGGAGTGCCTCTCTGAGTTTCTCGAGCAGTGGTGATGATCATTCCCGCAGCCAGTACAACACTGGCATAAAGCCTATTCATATGTTGTGATATAGCAATTCATATCCATTTTAACAGGGAAATTAGCGGTTCCTGTAGACAGAAACAAGAGTTTTCTGAAGATGGTGTATTCAGTTGTTCCTAGTTTGTCTATTTTCATATATCCCCAGATCTCTGAGCAATAGATGGTGGCTGTCTTGGCCTTATGCTTGTAAGTCTCAATTGAAGGGGTAAAAACCACTAATCCATGGATTTTCAGATAGCCTATTAAAGTTTTAGCAACTCTATCTGAGTTTGTTCGGCTTTGGCACATTGAACCACCCACACTTGCTTTCAAACCTCATTCCAAAGTAGTCGCATATGGCCACCTGCTTGAGTATTTGTGTCCTCAACTGGAATCAGCATATTACAACCCTTGGCTATTAGGGTATAGAAAACCATGGCTTTTTTTTTAATTATTATTAATTTCCAAGCCATTTTCTATGCAATATTCATGAAAGAGTGCAGACTGCTTAAGCATCATCAGCAAATAATAGTAGCAAAATGTTGTCCCTTCCCAGAGTTGGAGCATCAGTGTCCAGCTTATCAATTAAGTCAAAGACTGAGTTGATAAATAAACAGAAGAGGGTGAAGGACAAAACACAGCACTGTCTCACCCCCTTCTGCACTAGAAAGTGTGGAGTCAAGTCTCCTGCCAAGTTCCATCTATATATACTATAGAGGGTAATTATATTTTTTAGCAAGAGAAATGGCTCCCCTGCAAAGAATAATTTCTCCCAAAATTTATATCTGGGGACACCAGCAAATGCACATTTGAAGTCCACAAAAAACATGTATAATATCATCTTCCTTGTTGTAACAAAGAGTCTTAAAGACAGATTGATCGTAGATACCCTCATTGGAACCTTGCTTGTCGAAAGTGAACAACCTCAGTCTCCTCGATCCACATTAACTAAATGTTTAGGAAGATTTCAGCACAGATTTTACTCACAGAATATAATAATGGGATAGGCCGATAATTGGCAGGCTCATCTCTGCTCCTTTTTTATATATTTCTGCTTGCACCCAGGTCAAAAGGACTTTTGAGAGGCCATTGATGGCATAAAATCATTTCTGAAAAAAACGGCACCCATGGCTCACTGTCTTATACAAATCCACAGGGAGGTTATCCACTCCTGGTACCCTCCCCCTTTTTGGGCACCAAGAGCCAATCAAATCTCTTCCTGAGAAAAGGATCTTCCTTTTCAATAGCATCCAGGAATGGGGCAATATTATTAGTTAAGAAATCTGGACGGGTCTCCTCATACATGGCTCTGAAGTGGTTCAGACATTTGGCCTCATGAATACTTGCAATGATGGAATGTTCTGCTTCATGGCCCCCCGGCTTCATCTATTTCCAAAACTTGGTGTTATTACCCCCAAAGATTTCCTCAGGCAGATCTCACCATTTTACTTCTGCAAATAATTTCTTTTTCATGACTAATAATTTTTTTGGAACTATCATGCAGTATTGGATGTCTTCCCTGGTATGATTGTCTGTGTTCTTAGCATAATTAATAAGTGCCTGTTTGACTCCCCTGCATTCCTTGTCAAACCAAGGATTATGTTTTAAGCTGTTACTTTCTACTTGTGCAGCCTTCCTGGTAACCGAGGATACATTGTGCCTGCCATTTCACCGCATAGCCTCAAAATCTAATCCTCACTAGTAACCTCGCCACTGAGAATTCATTCCATCGTTGACAGAATTGCATAATACGTTCTTGGTAGGACTTTATCTAAAAATAGTTTACCCCATCTAAGTGTTTTCCTTGCATCTCCATCTATCCTCGAGGACTTGTTTCTATTTAACATCTCATCTGTGGTCCCTTATGCTGTGCTACTGCCAATTCAAGAAATAATGGTCTGTGATCACTTTCAATTCTTTCAAGTACCTGGAGTTTTTTCACCAGGCTCCATTTATCCACATGAATCGAAATGCAATCGCTGTGGGAGGTTTTATCACTCGAGACAAAGGTTGGTAAAGACATGTTATCAGGGGTTCTACCATTGAGGGGAAGCATTTCTACATGCAGAACTCTACTTGTTTTTTTCACTTAGGGTGGGTTGAATGTAGCTTTGGAATGTCCAGGCCTCGTCCTCTTCTTGCATATTGCTATCTAAAGCAGGGGTGGGTTCAAACTGAACATTAAAGCCATCCACCAAAAAGACGTGTAGATATCATTTATATGGGGCTTGACTTTTCTCAATGGTATGTTTAGCATGTAGCACAGTACTTATGCTATTATTAGAATTTGGTGTATTGTTTTAAAATTGAATAGTGTTGGACCAGAATTCAAAGTAATCACCAAGTCCTGTTAATCCTGTGAGCCAGAATACGATTCACTTGTGGGGTTACACAGAGAAGAATTGACCAAGATCATAAGACCCCCCCCCGCCCACCCCGCCCCACTTGATCTTGCTAGCGTTGCTTCAGCAGCTGCTTTTGCAAAGGTTCTACAGCCCTGGATGTAAAAGGGCTGAACTGCACAGGTCTCCTGAAAACAGATCATGTCAAATGGTCTGATCCACTCACACCAATCATTATCTATTCGATTTTTTGCCAGCCCTGTTATGTTCCAGCTTAATATGCTCACATTTCGGATATCATTATTGGGAGAGACTATTTTCCCCTGTGAATTAAATCCTATACTTACATCATTACTAGCATGTATTGTATGAGCAGAGGGCACTGTTGAGCGGGCTGGTAGTAGATCTCGCAGATGAGGCAGATATCCTGCAGCTTGGAATAAACTGGGGAAACAAACGGCCCTGAGCATGACCCTTCAGAAATTGGGGTTGCTTCTGACTCAATCCAGAATGGTATTTCTGGATCCCCTGAGCCATTTTCATGAACTTAAATGTGTATAGACATAGTGTATATTGGGTAGGATGCTGTCCCAAACTTGATGTGCAACAATGTGTGCCATAGTTCATGATATGATATGGCATTTATAACGTTACGTTATGGTTATGAACGGTATGGGGATGTACAAACAGGTTTGGAATATGGGTAACCTTATAAGGAGCTGACAGAATTATTTGCGCAAGTTCGCAATCCACCTCTGCCAGGATCAGCCATGGAAAAAAGAGGACAAGCAATAGCTGGTTTAGTAATGATAGCTATAACCCAGGATATTACATAAATGTTACCGTTGATTAAATGTATAACGTGGAATGTGTGTGGCTTGAAAAAATGTGTGGAGCGGTGCAGGGTGAGAGCTTATCTAAGGAAGTTGGGGGTGGTTATAGCATTTCCACAAGAGACACACCTGTTGACTTCTATATTGCGCTCAGTGATGAAGAAATAGGGCGGAAACTGCTAAGGCTCTTCGTATTCTGCATATTCTAGAGGTGTGATCATATTGATAGCGGCAGAAGTCCCATTTGTGGAAAAGGAAGTCGACTGGGATGAGGGAGGGGGATACATAACTATGCAGGGTACCCCGAGGGAGAAAGATGTTTGCCTCATTAATTCATATGCACCCAGTGTCAATACTGATAATATTTTGCTGAATGAATGGACTAATGCGTAAAGTATGGACACATGTTGTGGTTCTGGGGCACAACCCTAATTGTGTGCTGGACCCGGCTCTGTATTGGTCTAGGCAAACTACGACACAGTCAACGGAGGTAGGGCCCTGCATACAGTTCTGAAGAACTTGAGTTTGGTTGACGTGTGGAGGGTTAGCAACTCGAACAGACAAGGTTTTTCTTTTTACTCACACCCACTTGATATTTTTACCCATATTGATCACTTTTTTTATTGGCATGGTGCAAGTTGCTTCCTGTAGTGGAACACAGTATTGGTGGTGGACAATATCAGATCATTCGCCATTGGCAATGAATGTACAACATACGAGAGGAAGGTCTAGTATACTGACATGGTGTCTTAGGGCAGACCGGCTAATAGATAATGCAATATTTTGCGGTGAGTGAAGGTTCAATGGGTGACACCTGAATGGAATGGGACACCTGCAAGGTGGTCGCGAGGGGTGTCTGTATGTCGACTTCGTGTGGGGTGAGGGATGTGTTGATTGGCCCGCTGGGGAGTGTTGAAAGGGACATTGCTAACTTGGAGAACAGTCCATGTGGTCCTATCAGATGTGAAGCAGAGCTTCATAGGATGAGAACTAAATGCTTGAAGAACTGAGAAGCTCTGGGCATGCATGATTACAATGTATATGCGAGCAACCATCACCCTGAGGGTGACAAGGCTGGTAGTCTTCTGGCATGGTTTATAAGCAAGGAGACACTTAGGTCACTGTTGTGTCAGTATGCACTCATGCGTGCCTGGAGGTTCCTTCCCAGGCAGATATGAATGCTGTGTTCATGGAGTTTTATAGTGTGTTATACTCAAACTCCACTACTCATAGCAAATCGGAGATGAAAGATACAACGGGGGAACAATAAGATGCACTAGATGTACCCATTAAATTACAGGCGATAATGGGGATAATAAAGAACTCCCTAATTGGAAAACCCAGTGTCATGTACCACCTGGAATTGGGGGATAATTTGTTCAAGATCTTCTGACAGGCCTATGAACGGACGACTTTGCCTACATCTATGAAAGATGTACATGCACTTTTCCCCTCCCCCTCTCCCATGCATTTGCGCGTTCTCAATGTCACTGGGCCTAGTAAGATCGCTGTTTTGTTCTCCCCTGCTCCCCTCCCTTGCCTTGTCGCACTCTGAAACACTTGTGTACGAGCGCGATAGAAAAAAATTATCAATCAATCAAAGAGGTTCTTATAGTAACGGTACATAAACCAGACAAGGACCCTAAAGACTTGGGCTCTTATCGCCCTCTGTCCATGCTGAATATGGATGTTAAAATACTCAGTGTGCTGCTAACTACCAGGTTGCAGCCGGTTGTGCCAGAGTTGGTGCACCCACACCAGGCAGTCTTTATGCCTAGTAGAAATACGTCACATAACTTTAGATGCCTACACCACATTATAGCACAAACTCGTGATACGGATCGACACTAAGCAGTGCTCTCCTTGGATGTGGAGAAGGCATTTGATTCAGTCAGTTGTCAGTGTATGGGGGCAGTGTTGGAATTTATTAACCTAGGACCAGAGATGAAGCAATGGAGTTAAGATGGGTGGGCTGATCTCAGGCATCTGGGACGTGGCAAAGGGCACCAGACAGGAATGTCCAGTGTCCCCGATATAATTTTCTCTAGTGTTGTAACCACTTGCATGCATACTGCTCTGCGACATGTTGCAAGCCGGTATAGTGGTAGATTGGGAGACACACATCGCCACAGAGATCCGTCGCCTCATCTCATACAATAACCTTGATGCAATCTTTATTACTGAAACATGGCTTACCCCATCCTCCCCCCAGGTTTTCAAAGTCCTCATACACCCAGGCTACTGTATCCAACATGCCAGATGGTCATGAAGAGCAGGACATGGAGAGGAAATCTTCCACAGGATAGATTGTCCATGCTCCATCATCCCTTCTCCCGGAGGTAGCTCATTTGAAACACTAAGTCCATAACCTTCCAACTCTTCTACAGACCACCTCACAGGAGTAAGTCTTTCATTGCTGATATCTCCAACTTACTCTCCTCTGCTTGTTTGTTTGTTTATTTATTCGTATTGCACACCAGACCCAGAGATATCAGGGTGCAGATGTTACAAGAAAGTGTGCAGCTTATTACAGGAATAAATACACAATGCAAAGGCAACAATTACATGTTATCATAGAACAGGTAGGAACTTAACAAAAACGCTAAGTCTAAGACCTATGTAAAAATTAGCACACAGTAATAATGTCTCCGCCACACACAAAAAAGGCTAAACCCATGACTTACGTCCTCTCCATGTCACCTGTGCAGACAAGATACCACCAGACGGGTCTTTCCACGCTGCCATCCCACTGTTGATCAGCATTCGACCAGGGTTTACAAAGGTCAGGCTAAATGTGCCCTCCCTCAGCGCTGCTCATTCAAAATGTTTCCTGTCAATAAGCTAGAAGCAAACTTCACAGACTTCCCCACTGCAGGGAAAGCCTCAATCCTCCTACAATTATTTAATAGATCTGCCATGAAACTGTTGGCACTCATGCCCTCTAAAAACCAGAAATGCTAAGACTAAACCATCCGCCCCATGTACACCCCTGAGCACTCCTCCAATAAATGCTCAATCAGTACCCTAAAGAAACAGTGGCACAAACATCATAACGCTGGCGAAATCACCAACCTCAAATCTCTCAGTAAAACAGTAGGATTCTGATTACCAAGGCCAGCTGCTTATTACTCCACCATCATTGTGGTAGGCTCTAAAAGGAGCAACACCCTATTTAAAGTAGTAAAGCATTGTACCAAACACTCACCAGATCCCAAGGTGCCAGAAACACAGGAACATGTGATGGAATCAACAACATGCTTATTGAGAACATAGACAAAATCCAACACATTATCAAACCAACCTCACACAGTATTACCCCCTCTGCCCCCTTGCACTCTAGGACACATACTGCCCTTATGGAAAGAATTCTCCCCTCATACTTTAGAAAAACAATTACTTCCCTCAAACCTACTTCCTACTCTGATGATATCAGCCTAACCTCCATTAGTAAGCAATTGATGGGCCCAGCACTCAAGGCACTGCTCCACATCATTAATGCCTCCCCCACAGAAGAGTCATTCCCGGACACCCTCAAGACTGGTCTCATAACTCTTGTATTGAAGAAACTGACCTTAGACTCAGATGGCCAACTACCAGCCATTACAAACCTCCCATTTATTGGCAAAATCTTAGGAAAAGTAGTTGCTACAGAACTACTCACCAGAATTGAACAACTACACCTCCTCCACCCTAAGTGTAGTTACGCGACAGCCACTATCTAGGTGGTAGATGATACCCTCCAAATCATGGATAAGAGAGACTCATGCCTCTCATCCTTCTTGACCTCTCGGCAGCATTCGACACTAATGACCACTGCATCCTCATCTCACTCTTCGTCGACAGGTTGGGATTCTCTGGCACTGTCCAGAATTGGCTTATCTCCTACCTCTCAGGCTGACACCAGGCTGTCCAGATGAACACATTGTGTTCCAAACGACTAGCAGTCTCCTGCAGAGTCCCAGATGGCTCCATCCTCTTGCCAATCCTTTTAAACCTTTACATGGAGCTCTTAGCAGATTAATCAAAGATTCCAGTATAGCCATCCATCAATGCACGGACGATACTCACAACAGAAGCAGCAAGTTATATTTAGAACAGTGAATGGAGAGGTCTGTTTTAGAGTTGATGTTATTTGAGATTTTGGCGGTGCATGTGGACATAATTGAGTTATTTTTGTTATGAGTTTGTGGATCACCAGATTTTTTGTTCTTGGCACTTTGGTGTGTTAGCAATGTATATAGGTTCTTTGATAACAGCATGTGGGAAAGCACATTTATTGCCGGAAGTGCGTTTGTTTTTTAATGCTTTTTTGCCACTTGAGGATGATCTTAACAGATCAAAACATTTGCATGTAGTGGCTGTGATATGGGGAACCATTGGAAAAACAAACATGTTTTTGTTCTAATGAATATGAAAAAAAGATGTTGGAATTGAATGAGGTTTAAAATTAAAAATTCCATATAGAACACTACATAAAAGTGATTTTTGGAAAACCAAGAAAGCGGAAAACTGTTTTTTTTAGCAACCAATAGGTGTTGGACCTAGGAGCGAAACAGTGTCTAGCTGATCAACAGGTGGTCCTGCTGTTTATCTGTACATTATTCATCCCGGACAGGGAAAAACAATCGGGACACACATTGAAGGTGTTGAAGATTGGTCCGCTTTTGTTTTCTAAAACCGGTGTGTATGTCCTCTCAGGTAACTGTGCAGTTGTGGTCTCCTCTAGAGTGCCCACTAGTTGCGAGACCACAGTATAGTTTTTTACTATAAGGTTGTTATCTTGTGGGGATACATCTCATGGGTTGGGGATGCAGTGAGGGTGGGGCGGTGATTGGAAATGGGGTTATATGTGTTAAAATGCACTTTGCTACCTACATGTTCTGTTAGGAGCATGGTATGCTGCTTACATGGGTCTGTGGATGGAGTTGGTTTATGCTGTCCAGATGGTAATGGGTGATGACAGTGTACTGAATAGGGCGAGAGTTACATTTTTGAGCTGGAATATTAGGGGTGTGAATAACCCAGTGAAAGCAAGGAAACTATTGGCATATGTTGAGAGGTATAAGGTCCAAGTGTTGATGCTGCAAGATATGCATGCAATAGGGCTATACACGAGGCTTTTGCTAAAAAGTGAGGGAAGCACTGGTATACTTCACTAATTACTCGATGCAGTTGAGCAGAGTTCTGTCCTTGCTCAACAAGTCAGAACATTTCTGGGCCATTTCCTGAAAGTGTGATCGTTCTGGAAGATTTTTAATAATACATGAGGCACTGAATGGGGTCACATCTCTGATAATGAATGTATACAGACCAAATGTAGATGACTCTAAGTTCTACTGCTACATTTTTCGACTGTGTGATGCAACACCTGATGTTCTAGTAATATGGAGGGAGACATGAACACTATCCTAGATATAGGAATGGACTGGTAAAACATTACAAATGGGGTCCTAACTGGGGCAGCGTTTTCGCTCTTGGAGGGTATGGCCAACAGGCAGTGGGTAGATGCTTGAAGATATATGCATGGTGCAGTGTGCTAATACACATTTTATTCAATGGCTCACAATATGTCATCGCGCATTGATTATTAAGTGGTGGCTGACTATCTGCTCGGGCAAGTTGCTAGGTTTGACATAAATCTGCGTACGTTCTCTGGACTCTCACCCATTAAGCTCACTGTTGCATTGTGTGGCAGAGTACTGCTGGCCTTGCTTGATTTGCCTTTGAACTCAATATTCTGGAACACATCAACATATTGTTTGAGACAAACCAGGGGATAGTGGATACTGTTGGTACACTGTGGCAGGCGTTCAAGGTGTATACATGTGGGGCAGCAATTAGCACAGAATCTGGGGTTTCCTGGGTCATTTGCAGAGAGTTGGAAGAATCAGAGGGGAAATTAAGGATCTCAAGCAGCAGTTGGCCAAGTGGCATAATGTAAGAACACTGGGTGGCATAGAAAGAGTTGGACAATGTTCCCAGATAGGGAGACAACATTTTTCTCGGTGACAGCAATGGCTAGAAGGTATGGGGAGGCAGACAGACCAAGGAGGCCTCTTGCTAGGCTTTTGTGGGCTGATCTGCAGGGCGAGGTGCCATTAGCAGCGAGGGACTATAATGGGGTCATCAATATACCGAGCTTGAGAAGATACTGGAAGCGTTTCTCCAGTTCTCTGAGGCGCTGTATAATTATATTAGTTGTTCTTTTATAAAAACGCTTAATACCATGGACCAGATTCTAAGCGCGAGCTCAGGATTTGCGCCGCTGTTGCTAGGCGTTGTCTTGCTTCCAAGACTAACACATTGCCCATGAGCTATACTTCCGGTCTAGTTTGCTACTTGCCAGGGTAAGACTTGGAACACCTTTCACTCTCGAATGGACTTCCAACATCTGAGGTGGCGCAGAAACTGGAAGAGCCTATTACACTGGAAGACATACTAGTGTCATTGATATGTTGCCTAATGGCAAGGTGCCGGGTATGGATGGAATCAGAGCAGAATTCTATAAAAGATATAAGCATAACTTAGGTCCTTATAAATTACAGCTGTGGGAAGAAACCCTGGGTAGTGGGATCAGTGCCACCAACGCTGAGGGAGGCAGTTATACGACCTATGTTAAAAACAAAGAAGCTGGTGGAGGAGCCAGGGTCCTACCATCCTCTCTCACTGATCAATTTAGATACAAAAATGTATGCAAGGGTCCTGGCCACATGGCTGCTGCCCTTTCTGGTGCTTCCCAATCAGTCTGGCTTCCTCGCGGGAAGATTAACGGCACTGAAACTGTGTTAGCTTTTCAACATTGTGTCTCAAGTAAGCTCAGAGACACAGGCAGTGGCAGTCACATTAAATGCTGAGGAAGCATTTGACTCGGTATCATGGAGCTTCTTGTTTGATTTGATGGGGCACTATGGCTTTGGCACAAATATAATCTAACGTGTTAGACCACTATATAAACATCCACTGGCAAGAGTTATAATTGGGTGTTCCAGCTGGGCAGCAGCACGAGGCAGGGTTGCCTTCTTCCCCCCTTCTCTTCACGCTTGTTATGGGATGATTGGCAGACCTGTTGAGGCACACAAATCGGAAGAGAGTGCTCAAACGGGGTCTATGCCTGATATTGTGTCACTGTTTGAAGACAATGTCCTGACTTACGTAAGAGACCCACAACTAACTTGCCCCAAATAATGGAGGATGCACTTTTGTTTGGTGAACACCTGGGTCTGCTTATAAACTGGACCGAATATGAGGATTTTCTGCTAACAGACAGCATGGTTCTCTCAGGTGTGGGGCTGGGTCTCAGATGGGCACAGCGAGAAATCACATATTTGGTGATCACAGTGTCCAGGGATAGGGAGCAGCTATATAAGAAGATTGTGGAAGCATATATGTGGGTTCAGTCTAAACTGGATCACTGGGCAAGGATGCTGCCAAACTTGCTTTATTATTTCTTCACTGTCCCCATAGTGCTAAAAAATAATTCTTCAAGAGGTTGAACTCCATGGTGTCTCACTTCATATGGGATCTAGGCGGGGGGTTGCATATGAAAGTGGCAGATACGGCCAAATTGTACTCCATGGATAGGCTACAGGTACCAGACCTTAGCTGTACTATCTGGTGACACAAGTCATTTTTGGAACATACTGGGGAGTGAGTATGTTCACCCACACATACGAATTGAGAGGAGGAGCATATGGAGAATTATGGATGTTAAACCCACACTGGACAAGGCAATGAGTGGGGAGTAGAAGCATTACGGGGTGGAGCAAATGGGAGAGATGTACATGGATGGCCTGTTTGTCACATCACAGGAACGTCTCCCTTCCTAAAAGGTAGAGGGTCTTGTGCTTGATGTACTTGGTGGGATGTTGTAGTCAGTATTTACTGACTTACTGCCTACCACTTCCCTTTCACTTTGTGTGCTCTCAGAGTCAGAACTCGAAAAACTCACATGAGCTCTGTAATTTTGTTCTAACTTGTTTAGACTGTTCATATGTATTCATCAAAGTATAGACCTCTTTGTATAGATAGTTATATGTTTCCCTACAGAACTGTCTCAGCTTTTTCTTTTCTAGATCAGTGTGATACTGTGTTAATTTGGCAATGATATCTCCCAGTACCTTGTGCAGTTCTGATGTATTGTAAGTTTTCAAAAGATCTCTTTGGAGTTCATCAATAGTTTTAGTCAAATTATCTAAATCTTTTGAAAGTTCTTGAATAGTTAATGCAATTATTTGTAGAACATATTTATTTTGTGTTTGCTTGTTTATTTGTTTGTTTTATTTGTATGGTGCTCCAAACCCAAAAGGTATCCCGGCACAGTTGTACAAGTTACATACAGTGGTTACATAAGGCAAAGAGTATACAGTAGTTACATCAGGGAAGGAGTATACAGTAGTTACATCAGGCAAGGAGTATAGGTGAACAGACATTACAGTTTGCATGGCGTAGACCTAGCAGGTTGTAAGAAGAGCAGGAAGGATGTTACAGTGGAAACCAGCGCAGCTCAATGACAACCACCTGGAAACTTAGCATGCTGTAGATGGAAGTGTTCAGGTTAAGGACAGGGCAGGTCTCAATGTCCATGGGGCTTGTTGCTGGAGGGTAGATTATTCTTGTGCAGCTAGCCAAGTTCTGAGTTTCTTTTGAAAGGAGAGGTAAGCTGTCTCGGATCTGATGTCAGGTGGCAGTTTGTTCCAAGTTTTGGCAGCCAAGACAGGGAAGCTCTTTCCTCCCGATTTCTCTAGTTTGTATCTGTGGATGGTGATTTGGTTCAGCTGGGTGGATCTGGTGGGTCTGTCGGAGTGGTTCTTTAGAGAACCTACAGTTGAGGTATTTTGGGGCAGAGTTGGCTAAACATTTGTGTGTCAAAGATAACGTTTTGTAGATGATTCTGTTTTTAATCGTAAGCCAGTGGACACTTTGACATGTGGCAGTGATGTGATTGACTTTAGGTATATTCAGGGCTGATCTTAGTGCGTTATTTTGTAGTACTTGAAGTTTGCTCAAGTTGCGCAGACTGGTTCTGTTGTAGAGGGCGTTGCAGTAGTCAAGCTTGTATAAGATAAGTGATTTGGCATGGATGATGCAACTGTTGGGTGAGAGGAATGGTCTGCAGGCGGTGATAGGTTTGGCAGTGTAGGCAACTGAGGATGCAGTGGCGTTAATTTGTTTGGTGAGGTTGGAGTCTACATAAGTTCCCAGTGTTTTAACTGATGTGGTGACTTGAATGATGTTCTTATCGATGGTGAAGGATTGGAACTGGGGGGATAATTTGTTTAGACGGTTTTCTGCACCAATCAGAAGGAGTTCTGTTTTGTCGTCATTCAAACATAGGCCATGAATGCCCATCCAAACTTGAATGACTTGGAAGATTTGGTTCAGGAGTGTGGAGTCTGTGTTGTAGTCACCTGAGAGAGGGATGAGTATTTGGGTATCATCTGCATAGTTGGTGTAGGTGATACCCAAAAAGTCTAAGTGGTGAAAAAGTGGCTTTGTAAAGATATTATACAAAGTTGGCGAGACGCATGATCCTTGAGGTACACCACATGGAACTGGGGCTGGGTCAGCAGTGGCTGTGGTGGAGAAGGCTCTCATGGTCCTGTTGGAGAGAAAGGATTTGATCCAGGAGGTGACTTTGGTGGAGAAATGGGCAGCAGAGGACAGATGAGGATTTGTTCCCATCTATGACAAATTATTTGCTTTCTTTAGAAAGTATGGGTCTAAAAGGGTTCCTCAGAACTCATGAAATGTGGTGTACTCAGTAATATCTCCCCAAAATTACTGCATGTAACTTCCTATTGATCCCTCTACATTTTCAACATCTATGATTTTTTAAAATTTGAGACATACTATGTTCACATACTCTTTTATATTGTTCAGACAATAGCAACATTGAGTGTGGGTGAAGGTTTAAAAGAGGCAAGTGGGAAGGTTCACAACATAAGTAGTGTAGGTGAAAAGTTAGTCTTTCGTAGAGCTCTGCATTGTTATATATATATATTTTTTTTTATTTATTTGTGTATAATCTTGTTAGATTTTTACAAAGACATTTTTCGTAGAAACAGTAGAAACACAGTTTGTGAAGTTCAGAGAGTAAAATATTATTGGCACTTTTGTTGCTCGTGCCTCGTGGATTTTTTGGGCTCTTTTGCTGTTCGTACCTCGTAAAAGTAAGACAGACGCCATTTTCACATTTTTTTTGAGGTTTCAAGTTTTAGAATTCCAAGTTTCTGGGGTCGTGTTCTGGTTTTGTTAGTTAGTTTGTTATCTCAGTTTGGGTTGCTGTTGGAGTTGATTGAGCTTTTCCATGGTGATAATTAGAAATGTTGCCGTTGGTATTAGCCATCTAGTTTGGGCTCCTGTAATAAGGCGGTTCCACCATGTATCTTCATCCTCAACAAAAGTGTTAGTAAACAGCTGGCTGAAGTAGGCGTTTCTGTCTTTTTCTATTGCCGGACAAACCATCAGGAGATGTCTGACAGATTCTGAAGCTTATTTTGTTTTCTGTTTTCAGAAATTCTCTGAAGAAGGTTAAAAATGCATTGAATCTTCAAATACATGTTAGCCTTTGATTTGTAATAATAAGTCATATGATTTGTTTGAAATGTGTGTGTGTCTAAGGTATTTTTGGTATTTCATTTATTGTTTTTTCTCATTTCATGAACATACATATATAATTGAGAATTTTCTGATAATGGGGTCTCCATTCCCTGTCACCCAATTTCTAACAAAGAATGTGTCAGTTTTATTTTTCACTCCCATCCTGGGGCACCCCAAAACTGTGCTTCCCAAAGAAAATGCAAAACTCTATTATTTGTGTTGGGCAAAGATGTATCCTACAATGGTCATCTGGCAGCAAAGGTGGTGGGGGTGATACTAGTGGTCTGATTTCCAAATTCTGATATTTTTGTTGTTACTTTCTGAACTTACTGGCTGTATATAAAAGGCAATGCAAACATATGGAGGAGTACCTTTACCTCCTGTCTCTGCAGCTCTGCCATTATCCTCCTCCTTCTCCTTTTTGGTGCCTGTGATTTTGAGAATCACATGGTGCAGCCTGGTTACAGAAAGTTCTTAATCCTTATCTAGTTAATCATCATCATTAGGATCCAAACATGACGGAAAGTCGTGTTGGGGGATAAGGCACTTTCTGGTTTCTGGGATACATGTAGCTCGCAGGAAGAAGGCTGGGAGATGTGGGTGAAAATCTGAAGGAGATATGCTTGTTCCTTTGTAACCTCTCACATGTGGGGTGAGTGACACAGACAAGAGACATGTCCACGGGATTCAATGCAGTCTTACGCCTGCCACATACTGAAAAATGAACGGTCTACTGATTTTCCCTGAGTGAAAGCCTCTCCAAGAGCTGTCATGTCTAGCTCCACATGAATATAGGTTCATGTAGGCACTAAGACCCACACATATTACTCTAATCCCAAAAGACTAAAAGCTCCTGCCATACACCTGTTGTACTTGTCCTGATCTTTCAGCTTGTTGACATGTCCAACTAAATAGACTTGCCTGGACGTAGCACCAGTCCCATCCATGGAGTGATTTAGGTGAAGCGTCATATTCGCTTCCACCCCAATCTCAATCTGCCCTCCGTCATTTTCCTCTTCCTTAAGTGGCCCCACCAAACCCCTGTCTCATCTACCCCGGCAACACTGCACTTCCGTGCACCCTTCCCCCCTCCACAACCACATGTATGGGCCTTCGGATACCATCTATTACACAACCACGACTAGAAAAGGAACAGAAAAAGAGGTTGCCTCCTAAAGAATAAGCACTCCAATAGTCCTGTAAGTCACATGCACCCAGGATCAGGGAAAAATCATATCACTTACAACCAACCTCAAAACCATGTATCCAATTAACAGGATAAAAACTCCCTCTTTAACTGAGAACACTGTGGTTAATAAAAAGGCACATTCCAATTGGCAATTTCTGGGGTCTCCTTCTGTGATACAACATTGAGGGCATGTTCCCTGTAGCACTGCAGTTCATTATTCATTTCCAATGCCTTCTTTGCTTCGAAACATTGCATCCCACCACAATCAACCCACCAGTTCAAAAGGCAAAGCATATCTAAACAGGGAGGGATTGCATAGCTACGTGGCTGGGTGAGTGACCTACGTAAAGAGGAGCATCAATCACCCCAGGTGTTCCCTCCCAAACATCTCCTCCTGAACAGTGGCAAGTGGAGTGTGGATGCATCCAAAGACACTGATGCCCCTTGGTTGTAGTGCCATCCCAAGGCATGCACTGCCCCTTGTTAGAATGGATATCTAAACTCTGCTCTGGTAAAGAGAGGTTTAGGAGGCCACCATTGTTAGTGAAACAGGGAACAGTTCTGGGAAGATAGTCAGACCAATTCACGGTTGATTGTAGAGCAGACAAGGTTAAGTCACAGGAAGAGCGGGGGTGATCTGAGGTCTTTGATGAGCACACACAGTAAAACACCAAGAATGGCCCTTAGACAGTAGAATGTGAAAATATACAATCTACTAGGCCCAAGAACAAACACAAGTGAATAATGAAATGCAAAGTAAAAACACCATTCAAGCAACACACTTTGTTAAATATATACAGTCACTTTGGTCAATGCAGTCAAGTGCAAAATCCTGCCAAAACCTGTAAGGGAAAAGGGCAGGCAAACTTTATAGCATAAACAGAAAATAATGTTGGTCTGTCCATTGCTCATATCCCTCACTTCTACTAATGAACAAAGATATTTCTTAACAAATTGTTAACGTAATCTACAAATTACTGGGCAACCACTAATTGGTATCAATCGAACACTTTCCAAATGTCCTTTGTTCTTGCTTTGGTATTTATTGCATATTGGTGATTTTCATACTCCTGCCAACACGTGTTTTGACCTCACAATGCATAGGTCTTCATCAGGGCTGGTAAATCACCCTTTTAAATGTCACTGTTATAATATTATCATTTGATAACACCAATAAATCAAAAATAGATCATTATTCATAAACCATCCAAGTAAACATTACATCAATCAACATGGTACCAATAACAATAAAGAATGCATACTAAAAAAAACATGAATAAATGTTGAATACTAACCAGGTTATGTACCAGGGGTGTGTTCCTCATCAAGGGGAAGCAGAAATAAAAATTACAAGAAAATATGTACAAATTAAGCTTGTTTCATATTACATTGTGACTTCTAAAATCCAGTGCCATACACTTATCAACGTGTACATTGTGAGTTAGTTCCCCTTAACATGTACACATTATCTAAATGTGGGCCCACAAAGCTCACCCGCTGTGCATCGGTGTGTCCGCCACCACCTTGAATACCAATGATACTAATCTCCTCTAATATGTTTTCTCAGACCCGCCTTTTCAGCATATAATCTCTAAACTGTATGCACACACATTCATGCATGGATCAACTACTTCCTATTAACCAAAGTATCCCTAAAAAAGTATGCATTGATACTCAGGCGTATGTCAAAAGCTTCCTAATCATCTTACCTATATTCTTAGACAAAATGGCACCACCTCCAATAATGTTCTATTATTTGGTTTTGGACCACAGTGCTGGTTAAACAGCCTACGACAAAATATCATTGTCAATACAGTAACATGGTTGGGGTAGCCACAGACACGTGTGATAAACCCTCATATTACCACAAGCATCTACAGGTGTTGAATCTGTGTAAAAACTAGACTTTACCTCTCCTGAACCAATAATCAACCTTGAGTCAATGACCATGAATATATCACTTCCCATTAGACTTTCCTGAATCATTTATGGACCTTGTGGCAATGGTGTTGGCCATGTCGTCTCTAGTTAACCTGTAAATGATGAGTACATCATCACACAAAATGTACTATTGTACATTGTTCATTATAACTGCTATATTTATTTTCTAATGGTAAATATAAATATAAGAACCTGTTCATCTTCACCAATGGTACAGGCCATCTACTTACCTATATCGTGCTCTTGTGAGCACTATCAAACATCTCCTCCTCTTTGGTAATATCAGCTTTGTGCAAGAGCGCCATGCATCTCCACTGTTTGTAAATTTGCTAAGCTACCCGATAGGGAACGTATGGACTTTATGCATTGTACCTGTGTCAAGGCGGTCATCAACCGTGCAAGTGTAACTTACCTAGGCTAACTCTGCGTTCGTTGCCATGACAGCTAATCTCTCTTCTCGTTCTCAGTAACCATCAGCTCCTATGTAAGTGCTGTGAATACCACGGGATTCTTCAAACGCGCATGCGCGTCTTCCCTACGCTATCTCCCAAGTGGTTCCCTTATTTAGTTCACATTGTTTGCTGTATAGATACTGCAGAATCAAACGCACATACGCATCTTGTCTACGCTATTTCTTTGGTCGTTGCTAAGGAAGCAATTATTCTTCACTTGCTATCTTACCATGACTATCGCCGTGCCTTATCATGCTTATATAATAAGCAATACGCTTTAATTTCATGCCTAGTTAAGGGAAAAAGTAACCCTTTAAGGCTGTGAGCACGCTACTCCAAGCACGTTAATGGATCGTTTGATAGAAAATCATTTCTTACTATAGAGCTGCGTAGTTAACCGTCTATGCGAAAATTAAAGACTACATTTGCCAACTTAGAACCTCTTGATCAATGGTTGTGGACACAACAATGGATAGACATCCAGGCACAATTTACAACCTCCCAATACATATGTTTCAAAATGTTAATTAATACATTTGTTTCCAAACTCATTATATCTTACGCAACGTGTAATTTATCTGCTTGACAAACAGACAACTTACATATGCTAATGTATATCACTTTTTCACAATGGTGTTCAATGCTAATGCATATCAGTTCTTCCAATACTGTTCTAAACTTTTATAATTTTGTGAAACACTTCATGTCTTCAACATTCAATTGCGAGCATTGATACCTTATAGGAATACCCTTATAGGAATATCTTGTGATCTGAATTCAAGCCACTTAGCACTGTTCTATTTTTACAGATCTTTCTAGCCTCCAATTTGTGAAGCTATTTATGTTTGTCTCCCGCTCTTTGGTTATATGGCACTGCTCTAGAGTGGGTATCACCAACAAGCCAGCCTTGGGTTATGCAGCATTTTCAGTAATGAACTGTCATCAGCGGTGTATCTTTCAATGATCAGCCTCAGCTACATTCTTTAATCCAAAAGCACATGTTTGCTAGGGTTAAGACTTGATACTCGCTCATTTGACGGAAGCCAATGTCTCCTTTTTGTTGCTGCAATTTCATCTTATCCTAAGAAAGGACAGCCCTATTCCTCACAGATCACACAAAGTCTCTAATTATGTTATCTTACTTCGTGTACACATCTGCATTCCTGTTTACACAAAGGGAGCTTACAAGCTAGAAGATCCATGAAGGTTGTTTTTCGGATCTATGTGATCACTGCACGCCCGTTAATTCAGATACAAGAATGCTGAATACGAAAATCACGGCACGCTGTGTTCACTTAGATCCCCATTTCCTGCATCACTCATACCAGCTACCCCTTTACACATACTTATCTCTGTGCAATTCACTAACCTTCTTTCCCGTACCTCGCCTTTCCTCCTTCTCCTTCTAACTTCGGTTCACAAATCCCAAAGTGGGTAGGAACTTCTGCCGTTGCGTCCTTTTTTTCTGTTTGTTAAACTTTATTGTCTCCTGCAATCCATGTAATGGAAGCGTGGGACACCCCAGCAACCCCCGAACCCATTATACCATTCAAGGGGAGAGGGGGACACCCCTGCAACCCCCACAGCCCTTGTTCGGTATAACTGGATACAGTATTTTCATCACTGCCGAATGTGCAGTAAAAGCGTATTCAGCATTTTTTTGGGATAATTTGTAGCAATACCATGTTTTTCTACATCCACATGTTCAAGTTTAGTTTTGGCCAGCATGCAAAGATCACCTCTAGGTCAATCATAAATATGTCCAGATTGTACATCGATGCATTGTATGCATGGTGTACAGGATCCCCAGATACATTATCTCCATAATTTCCCACATTAAGGGGAAGTCAGCATTACTGTCCTTGCTAACCATCATGGGGATGAACATCAGGTTTGATTAAGCTCAGTTAGTCTTATATTCCGAGATTTTATCACATTTCTTTAAAAGGTCAAGCAGGCTGTTAGGGAGAATTCTCTGTTTAGGCTGAATTTCCTAACCTAGTGAGTCCCCCAGCAGCTCTGCTGGATTTTTGGGGTTTATTTTTTTCTCCTGCCAAGAGTGAGACTCTTTTACCCTCACTCTTGGGCATGATTTGAGTGTGTTTCTTTGAATCTAGATGTGTTTAATGGGCTATGGCGTCTTTTACTCCATAGGGCTTCATGTGTTCAGTGCAGTGACACAGGGGTGTCATAGTGACCCCCCAGTATAGACTCCATACCCTGGGAATGACTACTGTCTCCCAGGGCATGTAAAGTCACCATTGACTTTACTAGCCTTAAATTCTGAATAGAACCGGTACAAACCATCATATTGTGGATGTACTGGCTGGGGCAATTCAATTGCCCCAGGGTCTGTTAGTCGAGGGGGCACGTCTCGTCCCCCCTGATCGAGTTTTGGCTGGTGGCAGTGGATACTACTTTTTATATTCAACCGCGAATATTTTCCTATGGGATTTCCCATTGTTTTAGGCTACTATCTTCATTTAATTATTTACGGTAGCCTCGAATATACCGCTGGTTTATTTAATTAATATTAATTCTCCGGTTGGTATTTTTTGCCAAAACTTGATTCTAAAATGGCATTTGTGTTCTCTTCTGTGACTCCAACCCAAGTCGAGCCCTTTGTTCCACTTTTTGGCGGGCTTCTCCACAGAAGCCCTCCAAACTGGTGCCACTCTGTCTGGGGTACTTAGGAGGGGTGGAGGGGGTTTAAGGCACCCTGGACTGAGTTGCCTAGGCAACTCAAGTCACACTCCATCCTGATTGGCCCAAGTGGTGAGCCGGCCGGCTCACCACTTAGCATGTTTGAGTGACAGCTAGGCTGAGTGAATGGGGGTTTTCTGCATAAAAGCACGGCTTTGGGGACTGGAACTTCAGAAGTCGCCACAGGACCTAAGAATCTGATGAGGGAGAAGCTGAGCCGACCTGCCACGACACCACCACCGGTGGAGCCCTGCTGGACCGTCTCACCACTTTTCCCAACGACAGAGGATATCTCCCGCCAGAGAGTCTTCTTCCTTTGACTGGTGGGGATAACCAGTTTCACTGTCTTTTTGCCTTCCCGACGTACCTCATGGCCGCCTTGCCTGTGCCAAACACCCCGGCAACCGGGATACCACGTTTTACCACGACCGCGAAACAAAGGTACCACCTTTAACCGGAAAACTCCACGGCTGGTTTCTTCCCTGGTAGTGCAACGACCTTCATCTTTCCTCCAAGTCGAGATCTTCTCTTCCCCTAGACGACGACGCAACTTGCACCCACTACCAGGAACAACTGCCACCGCTGGAGGATCCTTCCCACTTAAGATACCGTGTCCCGCCTGGCTTCCCTTGCTACCGACTGTACGGGGTAGATTTAGCCCCCGGCTTTCGAACCTGGGTTAGCCTGGGACACCCTGGCTAAACTTTCCTAAGCCTCTCTAAACACTTTTAGAACCCTCTGCAAGACTTTCTAAGCCTAGTGTAACTGTGTGATCTTGGGCGCATTTGTGCTCTGCTCTCTCTAAGAGTGGGCCCAGCCTTTGGACTTTGGCTCACCAGTGACTTTTGCTCTTCTGCCTTGCTAACAGTGTTCCTGAACCTTAGAGTGGTGTACTTTTCCATATTCTGTCTTTTTCCCTCCCTTTCTCACAAACTTATTGGAGAGCCATCTAGTTAAGCACTCACCTCTGTATGAAAATAAGCAGTGTTTTACTGTGACTTATCTGATAAGGAAAAAGGGGCGTATATATTACAACAGTAACTGTGTTTAGAATATTTTACAACAAGAGTGCTGGAGTGTTTCAAACCGTGTGTTTTTAAATAAATAATTATATACTTTGATACCAAAGCTCTGGTCAGTGTTTGCTTGTATTATTGTATCTGGGTACCTATTGTGTATACTTTGCATACTGTCTAACTCTTCTTGAGGGAGGCCTGACTGCTCAGCCACAGCTGCCAGGTAAATCTGGGTGGTGCAGACTGCTACCAAGTGGGTTTACTGCCAACACCTGTAGTCTTAAATCTTTTGCAGTGTTCCCTAAGGGAACTGCACAGGTTGCTGCCTAACACAGGCTCTGCAGACTACTGACAGGTTCCAAGATTGTCAGTAGCATGTCATATGAAAACAGCATTACCGTATGCTTGCAGCCATCTATTGTAATTCCACTCCCTTATTGAAATTGACAACAATTCAAGCTTGATTTCGAAATGGATATCTGACAGTCGGCATCCTTATTTGGTTCCTTTTGCTAGAGAGGTCTGACTCTAGACGATCCCATTTGTGTTATCACTCATTGCTGCCCCTTCATAAAGTGCTCGCACATTCCTGTGGATGACCTCTCTATGAGTTACCCATCCATGACTGCAATGACCTCTGGATATTATCAAACGTATTTTCTGCATCCAGGGAGACCATGGAATGGTGTTGCAATGCGCCTTCTATATTTTTGTATTTATGTATTTATTTTATTTATTTATTTCTAAAACACTTTGGACAAGAGCCCTGGGGCATAAAAGCGCTAAGACTGACAAACAACAAAAAGAGGAATAAGAAAAAAGGGGAAAAAAAGGAATCAGGAAGAGGTTTCAGTGGTCAGGGTGAGTGAAGTAGTTCTCTAATGTATTCAAAAATAATAGTTTTCAATTTGTGTTTGAATGTGGAAAGCCTCGGACACGTCCTCACGTCAGGAGGTAAGGATGAAAAGAATCCATCTTTTACCAGTGTTAGTCTTGACTTGGGGATTTGTAACAGATCCGAGTTGTTACACCTTAAACTGTGTCTGTCCAGGAGCCATGTTAACTGCTCAAAAAGGTAAGAGGGACTTTTCCCAAAAAAGCACGAATGGGCAATACACAGGGTTCGAAACATGACCCTTTTCGCTATAGGCAGCCAATGTAAGGATCTTCGTGCTTATGATACACAGTCAGTTCGATGTAGACCCACCGCAAACCTCACTGCATTTTTTGTACAACTTGCAGGTGGTTAAGTTCTCTCTTTCCCACCACTTGCAAGAGACTTTCACAATAATCTTGGTGGCTGCCAATGATGGCTCTAGCCAGAGTGACACAACTAGACACCTCAAGGAAAGGCCTAATTTGTGCCAATAGCTTGATGTAATATGATGAGCTTGATACTAGGCTGCTAATATGAGCCCTCACGGTAAGCTCTTGATCGATAATTACTCCCAGGGCCTTCACCTTTTTAAGGGTAGGTAGTAGCAGTCTGTGATTTGGGATGACGAATAAGCCTGATTCAGGGGCAGCCCCCATGATCATGATCTCTGTTTTGGCGTTGTTTAATGCTAAGCCATTGTACAACATCCAGGAGTGGATATGATTGTATGTGGTGTTAATGACCACAGTCACTATGATGTAGTTGCCAGTAAGTGGGATGAGGCACTGAGAATGATCAGCATAGCTAGCATAGCTTGTACCTTCTGCGTCTAGTTGCTCAAACAGTGTGAGCATAAAGATATTGAAAACAGTTGGAGACAAGCATGATCCTTGTGGCACACCACAGGTTAAAGCACAGCCGTATGACATGCCATCTTCATAGAAGACCTTGGCAGTAGAACCGACAAGAATGAAAGCACCCAGCTAGCCGCTTCCTTAGTAAAGAAAGCACTGTCTCGTAGGGGCTGATTCATGGAATTTGTGCGCCGAAAAACGGATCCCTGATTGTGAATGTTGGCATGCCCACACCTAGATAGAATTCTGAACAGTGGCCTGCGTCGCATCTAGATAAAATTGTGAATATTAGCATGTCCACACTTAGATAGAATCGTGAATATTAGCATGTCCACACTTAGATAGAATTGTAAATGTTGGCATGTCCACAACTAGATAGAATTGTGAATGTTAGCATGTCCACACCTAGATAGAATTGTGAACACTAGCCTGCATCGCATCTAGATAGAATCGTGAATATTAGCATGTCCACACTTAGATAGAATTGTGAATATTAGCATGCCCACACTTAGATAGAATTGTGAGTATTAGCATGTCCGCACTTAGACAGAATTGTGAATATTAGCATGTCCACACTTAGAATTGTGAATGTTGGCATGTCCACACCTAGATAGAATGGTGAAGCTTGGCCTGCGTCGCATCTAGATAGAGTTGTGAATATTAGCATGTCCACACCTAGATAGAATTCTGAACAGTGTCCTGCGCTGGATCTAGATAGGATTGTGAATGTTGGCATGTCCACACCTAGATATATTGGTGAACTTTGGCCTGTGTCACATCTAGATAAGAGTTGTGAATATTAGCATGTCCACACCTAGATAGAATTCTGAACAGTTGCCTGCCCCGCATCTAGATAGGATTGTGAATGTTGCCATGCCCACACCTAGATAGAATTCTGAACAGTGGCCTGCGCCGCTTCTAGATAGGATTGTGAAGGCCAACAAGTGCCACGCTTAGACAATACTGTGAATGTTAGCATGCTAAAGGTCAGGTAACCCACTAACCAATATAACCTCAAACTCTGCATACTTATCTCACTCAAAAACTCACACAACCATCTCTCGCATCACAAAAACGCACGCATTTCACAACACTGCAACAACACATAAGCCGGAGCAACAGCACACGCGGACTGACACCGATCCAATACCCGCACCAAAGCTCAGCATCCGGTGTATACCGAGTTGTAGCTGCCTACAGAACACCACTCCTCTCACTATCCTACTCCCTCTTCACCTTACTAACCCACCCCTCCCTTATCGTTCACAGATCCGCCAGAGCGCCTAGGGACCAATTCCGTTGGTGACGGTGCGCAGTACAAATACCTTTAACATTTATCATTTAACATTTAACAAATGGGGATTTGCGGGCAAAATGGCGCACAAATCCCCATTTGTTAAACAGGGATTCGCGGGCAGATTGGCACACATATCCACATTTTTCCGGCGCACAAATTCCATGAATCAGCCCCTTAATCTGTTAGCAAGGATGTAATGATCCACTACATTGAAAGCGGCAGTGAGATCCAAAAGAATCAACAGCACAGCTTTACCCTTGTCCATGTCTTGCATTATGTTAGTCTTTAAATCTAGTAAAGTACATTCTGTACTGTGTGCACCACGGAAACCAGATTATTTGGGGCCAATATATTATGCATATTGAAGAATTCTTGCATTTGACCATGCGCAATCTTATCCAGAATCTTTAAGAGAAAGGGAGAGTTTGTAATAGGTCGATAGTTCCCAGCTACACAAGGATCCAACAAAGAGCTGTTTACAAACAGCTGTTTACAAACTTTGTGTTAAGAGGGATGAGGTACGTGGTGCATGCTTTCACCACTGATACTGGACAGATGTCACCACTACAGCTGGTTGGTTTTATCCCGCTTAAGGAATCCAGGACAGCCACTTCAGTCACTTCCACAAATTCAAAAGGCCTAGTAGGACCCGGCAGTTGCCCAAAAAGGGCAGAGGGTGGCGTATATTTCAATTGAGCTAGCTTGGTTTCAATGTCCCCTTTGATCTTAGTGCTCTTGTCAGACATGGCATTCACAATTTGGGTGCACCAGTTGGAATCTTTTACAATTGTAATGATATTTGGAAAGGGATCTTCAGCCTCCTTTAAATCTTAAAAAGTTCCTTGATGTCAGAGGAGGCTCCCTTAATCCTTGTATGAATGTTTTTTTGCAGCACAAATAGCGTTTTTATGCTCCTTTGCTGCAGCGGCATAACTTGACTTATCCTGTGGCGTCAATGTTTTTTCCATCTCTGGAACGCTTTATTTGTCTTGTATTTCAAATTGTGGATCTCTGATGAGTACCAGTTTTTAGATAATATTGTTTTTTCATTATTTGTTTCAAAGAGGCTAAGCTCTCAACAGCTCTAGTCAGCATCTCATTATAAACTGATGCCAGTTAAGCCGCTGAGTTGTACTGGGCAAGATTGTTCAGTACAGGGGCAAAGAGGGGGGCTAAAGCCGCTGGGTGATTTTAGGTAAATTACGACAAAACACCCTAGCTCGAGGTGGTTTAATTTTCTTTAAGGATGGAGTCATTGGTATCTGAATGCGTATAAAATAGTGATCTGACCAGGGAGATGGGTTGACGTTGATCTTATCCAGCCCGTTTTGAATCTATGTGTTCCCTGGTCCGCGAGTAACTGCACCGATGAAAATGTTGATGCTAATTACAGCGCAGCACAGTGATCAGATACATTACTTTTTCCCTCAATCCTCCAACCCCCAGCCCTCACTCCACTTACCTCTACCTCAGCACACTTATGTGTGCACCGCCGATCCCTTGTGCCCCTGCATCGTCAGTCCCTCCCACTTATGTGGGGTGGTTTTGACGCCGCTGCGTCCTTTGCTGTTTTTTTTCCCTGTCCCACGCTTACCATAATGGCAAGCTGGGGACATGCACGCAACCCCAGACTCCCATTACTGCGACCAAGGAGAGCGGGGGACACCGCCGCAACCCCTGCTCTGCTTGAATGCAGTAATGGGGGTCAGGATTTTTGAAGTGCGAAAAGGTGCAGTTTTCGTACCGGGCGTCATTGTAGAGTCGCAGTAATGGTACGATTGCCCCAATTCCATATGAGGCCACCCAATCAAGAATTGTACCACTGGAATGAGTTGGTTGGAGAACATATTGAGTAAAGCCAAGATTTTCTAATGCTAACTGAATTGTTTTATCCAGTGGGTCTGCTGAGTCATGAAAGCCAAAGTTGAAATCCCTGACAATGATCACTTTGGACTGCTGTTTAAGGGTGGAAGAAATCACTTTGTAAAAGTTCATTAGAAAATCTGGCATAAAGTTAGGCAGACGATGCAACATGAATAGTTTAAATGTTGTGTTATAGTCAAGTTCGAGTTTGGCTAGTAGAATTTCACAGTCCAGTAGTTTCACCACATTCACCTGACAAAAAGGAAAAATAAACGCCGCCCCTCCACCTTTGACATTGATTTGATCTTTTCTAAGGATGTTGTAGCCCTCTGGGACTGCCAGCATTAAAGTGGGCCTGCAGCAGGATAAAGCCAAGATTCCGTGAGAGCACCAATGCCAACACTCTGTTCTTTGATAAAGTCCGCAATGTGATGGAGGATATTCAATATCTGTCTGGTATTAACACTCTCATTCTGCTCACTTGATCTCGGTACAGTATTTTACCTAGGAACTGCTGCACTCGATTCGCCCTGAGATTTATCAGTAACTATTCATCCAAGTTTATCAATGACATCACCCTATAGTTCATACAGTCGACCAGTTCCCTTGCCAATTTTTGAATTACAATAGTTAGAATCTATTCCATCCTGTGAAGGAAGCACTGTGTTGCCAGAGCCTCATTGAACACTTCCATCAGTAATGGTGGTAGAGTTTCTCATTTCCCTTACAGAAATAAGATATGTAGCCATCTGGGCCAGGCAATTTGTTTAACGTTATTACTTTAATTGTCGACTTTACTTATGTTTCAATTTTTTTGCTGTACAAAAATCCTTTTGTCTCTTCCGTAATTTTCTATATACTCAACATGTCAAGGAATTGTGCTCTTTTTCCTGCTCAGGACATCTTATATTGTACAATTGTACGAAGAACTCTCGAAATGCTTTCTCTGTTGATTTTCCACCTTAATGCAGTTGGTTGCATCTATGTTGCCATGTATGCTTTTATGGCTTCGAAGATTTTGAAGCTCTAGTGCTAAGAGTTTACCAGATCCCTCGCCCTGTTCCCTTTACTTGTAGTATTGCCCCTTCATCTTTCCGTGAACCTATTGACCCAGTTCATACTGTGGGGCCACTCAGTGTCTTCTCAAATGCTGTTTGTGAATATGAAACAAATGAAGATTGTGCGGCCACTTAGTAGATTGTGCCCTAGAGATCGAACATCTTCCTTAGGAATTCATGTAAATATGTTTAGATAACGGTCTTTGTTTTCAGTTCATATTGAAAATCATGTCTATGTCTCCCTCAGTATTGCACTAAGTCAACACCCATGGAATAACGCGGGCAGTGCTGCTTAAAACCATATATTATCCAATAGGAATGGAGGGGTTGCAGTAATACTGGGCAACACAAATTGCCCTGCTAAAGCCGCACCTAGCAAAGAAAAAGAATGCTAGCTCTTTAATTCAGATCTAACATTTGCACTGAGTGCCCACCTTGGAGGCAACACTGATGGTGGTGCTCGAATCCCAACTAATACAAAACTATGCACCTGTCTGAGTCGTTCCAGTTCCACATTGTGACCACTCTCTCTCTACATACTTTATACCAACATGTATGCCTACGCGCCACCCAAAACTAATGATAAAGTTGTTTTCTCTGTGCTGTTGATTTATTTTATTCATGTGTTTATTTTGATTTTTTTTATAAAGTGGTACGTTTCAGCTGAACCACTTCAAAGTGCAGGGAAAAGGTGCAAAAGATACCAAATAAATGCTCCT
Source organism: Ambystoma mexicanum (assembly GCF_040938575.1). NCBI lineage: Eukaryota > Metazoa > Chordata > Amphibia > Caudata > Ambystomatidae > Ambystoma > Ambystoma mexicanum. The sequence goes on from NC_090928.1 coordinate 360,366,924, forward strand.
GTAAACGAATGTGCAGGTACATGCAAGCAGAGGTAATGTGAAGAACCATCATTTAAGAGTGCAAACATAGAAGAGGAATGTTGAAATGTTCCAGGTACGATATTAGAGGGGAACCAATTGGATTCAGTATGTGGTGAAAGAGACAATAACAGCTCTGGTTCCTGCCTGATTTCCGTGGGAGATTGTGCCAATGTTCTTGGAAAAAGCACTGCACTGCAAAGGAACATCCACCCTGTCTATTTCTGGGGAACATGCGTGAGCAGAGCAGGATTTGGAATGCTGATCTTACTTTCCTGGTGGGATTACGACTCTTGCAGCTAGAAGTAAGGTAGCATGGACCTTTGTTAGTTAGGCGTGTGTACCTAATGTGGAGGGATGTGCAGATGACTCTGTATTCTGCAGGCATCAATGTCGGCGCTGTATGCAAGAGGACATTTGCTTCAAGAGGCAGGCCAGGGAGGTCAGCTGTGGGAGGGCGGGACCAAATCATATGACTTCTGTATTTGAAGGGTTGAGGCAGTGATTATTGTCAATAGTCCAGAATTTAAATGTATGGAGGAAAGGGGGATGGTTCAAGGTTGTTGGGTCCTGTCGGTAGGTTGAGCATCTTCTGGGGATCATCAGCCTATATATGGGAATAAGGTCCAAAAGAGTGTATTAGCGTTGCCGGTAGGGCTCACATGAACGTTACACAACCATGGGGCGATTTTAGAGCTCTGTGGGACGCGACAAGGACGATGAACCAAAGCTCACGTGAAGTCTCCCAGTGTGACCTGACAGAAGCAATGATGCATGTACTTTCGGAGCCATTTGACAGCCAGATTATCTAATGTCAGTGCAAAGTCTGTTGTTAAGGATGTCGTGATTGACACTGTCAAACCCCACAGAGACACCTAGAATGATAAGGGTGGCCTGGGCATTCCTGTCAAGTGTGGCTTCCAGGATTTTGTTTCTCATGAAGAGGAGTCTGGTTTGCAGACAGACCCATTGTTAAGGAGCAGATTGTTGATTTCACAGTGAGCCATCCGTTGGGATGACATGATTTCCTCCTAAATGTTCCCATTAAAGAGAATATTAGAGATGGGCTGTGGCAACTGCATTGCATGCTTTGGCTTTGTTGAGAAACAGAGAAACAGAGGCTAATTTGAGAACGGTTGGGACCATACTGCATCGATGAACACAAAGGGCAATAATTGGATCAAGACTAGACTACTGCAATGCCCTCCTTGTAGGGACCTCCTGTAAAAACTTGGCTAAACTCCAACTTGTTCAAAATAACGCCCTTAGGGCGGCCACATGAACATCAAGAAAAGACATCTCTGAAGTTAGAAGGTAGGCTCACTGGCTCCCCGTCAAAGAGAGAATTGTTTTTAAAACCCTATCCCTCACGCATAAATGCCTCCACGATCTGACTTGCTCCAAAGAATTACCAAACACACCTCTGCTAGGCCTTTGAGACAGGGATACACCAACATGATCACCACTGCCAAGACACGAAGAGTCTGTGCTCGGGGCACCAGCTTCCCCACGATAGCTGCTTCTCACCTAAGGATGATTGATTCCCAAGTAGCATTCTGCAAAGCTATCAAAACAAAGCGTTTTGTCTGATTGTGTACTTTGTACATCTCGCCGTACTGTGGCCAGATGCTAGCCCCTTCTGAAAACGCCTTCAAACACTATTGTAATGATAACTGATGTATGCTAACTAATAAATTCCTTTTTCACTTCTGTTGTTATCACCAATGTATATGCAATCATGAGAGCACCTGTGTCATTTGTAACCATTTAACCAAGCTTACTTACAATTTCCTGTAACAGCACCTCAATGCCTCTGGGTTGCAAGTGTCCTATACAAATATAAATAAATAAAAAAATAAATAAATAAATAAATGAATGAATAAATAAGTCTGAAGCGCCACCTTGCCTGATTGTGTTTGTTTCAGCAGAAAGAAGACATGGCATATTATACTGGGTTTGAAGATCCAGCTGTATAAGAAGCGCTGTAGCCCTTGCTGGAAATGGCACAGCAAGTAATCAAGTGACTTGTGGTGGCATCACATTTATTTCAAAAGATAAGAGAGACTCAAATCAAATGTAGAATGTTCTCTGGGTGGGCAGAGCAACTACTGCAGCCTTTTCACAGACATATTGAATGACATATCTACGGGACTTTTATGGCACTTGTTTTTTTTTCTCCAGAACTGTGTGCTGTAATAGAGGAACAAAAACTCTATTCTAATCAAAAAGACTTGACACCAAAACATTAAAAGCCTCGACCGCAGAGAATTATTGAGCTGTGTAGCCTTTAATCATTCTAAAACCATAAAGCGTCCTGGTGGGTACGACTGCTACGTGCTACTTTACACTAAGAAGAGCAACGTGTACACGTGAAATCTAATGAACACTCATTAAAAATCCGTTTCACCCCCTGGACAGAAATGAATATTACTGTTTGCCACCCTTTTAATATTCTGATGAGCAGCAGATGAAAGGTTAGTACACCGGTGATTGGCTTCTGGGGAACAGTCTGCATTGAATTCAGTCCTGAAGCCGTTCTGTCTCATAGTAAAGAAGAGTGCTGCATTTGGTCGAGGAACGCTGGGGAGAGGTCACGCATACGAGCTGCATGCTCCGTTTGCCTTGAGGCACGTGGATTGGGAGTGTTTAAAGGTCAAGAGACGAATGGTGGCTTTGAAATATGTTTGAAGGAACTATGGCCATGGTCAGAAAAGGGAGAATAGGGCAGTCAGCATCTTTCTCCCACTGGTAGGATAGAAACAAACATGCATTTTGCTTTTTTTTTTACTCCTTTATTTTGTAATTTATTTATTTTATCGTAATTACATTTTTGTCCTACCAAGGAGTCATTTACAAAGTTCAAAAGGGAGAAGGTAAAACCTAAATTACACTATCTTCAGGATAGGATATGACGATCAGGATAGACAGAGGGTGGCATAGATTTGTTCTGAGAAAAGAGGTTTTTTTGAGGCTGTTTAGGAAAGTGAAAAGGTCGAGTGAGGTATGGGTATGGCATGGTAGGGCATTCCACCCTGTGGGTGTCAACTGGATGAATGCTTTCTTTTTTGTGCAGGTTAGTTCGCGGAGTAGAATGTGTAGGAGATGTTGATTGTTGTGTCTAGTGTTAGCAAGGTGATGGATTTCAGTTTGTTGTGATGGTGCGTTGTGGTTATGAAGTGGACGGCTGTGTACATGATGCAGAGTCCCTTGAAAGAGATGATTTGGGGTACAGGGAGCCACTGGAGTGGGCAGAGAGCTGGGGTGATGTGTGAGTGCTTGGGTTAGTGCAAGATGAGTTTTGCCACTGCGTTCTGTATGGCTTGCAGAGGGGGGAGAGTGCTGTTGGTGAGTCAAGTGAGGATAGTGTTTTAGTTGTCCAGCTTGTAATATGTAAAGTGTGTCTAAGGTAGGCGAAAAATACATGACAGAAAATTTGACAGCTTGGACAGGACTATAGTGTGCACTGCAGGCCTAAGTCCTCATGGGAAAGAATGTGTCCTATCTTGCTTAGTTGTAGGTGTCATGTTTTGGTAACAGCAGCTATGCGATGTGTGATGGATAGGTGCAGAATGAGGCTGAATCCTAGGGATTTGACAGATGGAGAATGGATTGTCTGTGGCAAGTTCTTTGATCTAGGGGGTTAGGTCTGGTTTGTGCATGGGGTGGAGATGAGTAGGTAGTCCATTTTGAATGGGTTGAGTTTGAGGACTCACTATGAGAGATGATGGCCACCATACCCTGAACTCAGTTGTGGCTTATATTTCCAATTTAGTGTGCCACCAGGACAGCATTTGCAATGTTATGTCGTTTTTGGAACAGGGGTTCTCATTTTAAATGCAGCCCCTGTGTTGCAGAGACTCGGTTGTCACTGCAGCTGTCAAAGGGCACCTGTAACCACATAACCTTGTCTGGGACACTTTAGAGCAGGTGCTGCAGATCAGATTACTGATGCAGCTAGGCAGATGTGTACATTCTGCTTTTGGTTTCGAGCTTTGAGAAAGGGGGTCCTAGTTAGCATCAAGGTAGCAGACCTGGTAATCCACAACCAGGGGTGTTTCTGGGTCTGGAAAAGATCTGGGGCTATGCTAATGTTGCGACTGTTGGGACTCGGGGCTAGCCAGCCTTTTGGTTGTAGCCCCTGATCTTCTATCCGGGGCAGAAATCAAAAGATCTGGGGCTATAGCCCCCTCAGCCCCTCCCTAGCAAGGCCTCCGTCCACAAACCCTAATACCCATTTCTTTTTCACAGAACCCTGCTTTATGCCACCTCACACCACTGCTTTGACATTCCAATTCCACACAAGTATTTCAGTGCGCAATGGATTCTGAAGTAATTGCTGACAGTGGTGAAGAGCAATCCACACCTTATTGACTGAAAGCGTTAGTAATCTTCCTGTAAGATCGTTGGCCTCATATTACCATGGAAAATATGTCCCCAAATGTGCGTCATTTATATAGATAAATGTGAGCTTCCTAATGCCTGCCAGGAATATAATAGGAAGTGCTTTCTAAAATTCCAAGTGCATCATTTCTACAAATGAGCACGCTGGGTTTCATTTGCGTCCTCCCGAATTCATACGAAGAGAACATTGAGTTCAGAGCTGCGACAGGATGTCTCTCTGCAAAGCCGCGCTTTCAACATGCTGGCAAGATTCATTTGGCAAGGAAGGGATGTGCGACATTGCTAAATGTATATCATATCCCCTTTGATTAAAATGTGATTTACTACAGTGCACGTTTACTCAAATTGTAGCAACCACTTTTCACATCATTTTAGCAGTGCTTTGGTGAATGCATTTGCTGTCATTATGGGTCACTCATGCGCGCACTCAAAAGTCATTATTGGTCATTATTTGCCAAAAATGAGTGCACCATTTTTCAGTGTGATCAACTGTTGAGAACATTTAATTTGATTTTTAAATGATGCACTAAATGCGGAGACGCCAGGGACAAACCACTGCAGCAAAAATGCGTGTTCATGGTTTCTGAGCAGGAAAGCGCCGCCAGCCTTTCTGAATAGCTTTTACTTTCAATATTTTTCAATTTTGTTGAGAAGTTGGAGTTAAGAGGCAGAAAGAGAGAGGATAAACGAAAGGCCTTTCCCTTTTTTTATTTTTAAAAAACACATTAGGTGCCAGGCAGGCTGGGGCTCAGCCATAACAAGGCATGGAGAATTTGAAACTGGTGACAGTTGGACATGACTCAGAGCCTATCATTAAAATGAAGGAACGCCTTTTTGCTGCTGTGATTGCTGAATAACTCAAGCACTGGGTAGCCAAGGCACAACTCTCCGCAAGTCACGTGGGACATCGGAAACACAATATAAAGACTTTGCTATCTTGAATACATTACTGCTTACTTGTCTTTAGGTAAGTGTGACACATATCCATAGAATCGGTCAAGCATTTCACATTGCCTGATGAAAAGAACTATTTTGGAACAACTGTTAGATCAATACCGATTGACTTGGGTTAAACACCAATACAGGAGCCGAAGAGAAGCACAGAAAGCCACATTTCTCCTGTTTGGGCTGTACATCCAAGCTCAGTACATAGTTCAGCTCTTGTTAGCTGTACAATGATCACAAAACAGCAGAATCCTTTGGAAGGTTCTCAGTTACTACTTTTGTGGCTGGAGTGACTTGAGGATCATTTCTAAGGGCACAATGGTCCTGCCCTCAAAGAAAGATGTGCAACTGGAGTTGTTTGACAACAGTTGTGTTAGTTGCAGCTGGTAAACCTATTCAGAGAATAGGTCAATGTTACAAGAAGGAACTCACAGTTCAGACTCTAATGGAACCTTAGTCTGACCCTGGGATCTGAATTCACAATGTAGCAATGCAATGTGCCAACAATAATGCAGTTAGATGAGCAGAGTATTCAGTAACTGCCAGTGCATCCATTCAATAACGGCTCATTCTTAATGTTTCAGCCTGATGCTCCTCTTGGGTATTTCGCGGTTGGGTTTCCTAGGATCTCTTTACCCGGTCCAGTGTTCAAAGCGTTCCCGTCACTGCAATAGCAAGTTTCTTTCGCAAAATCATGTAGTTGCGTGCCCGTTTAAGCTGTTTCTGAATCAATGGTTTCTTTTGATGCTGGTGTGTGCCACAGGGAAGCTAGACTTTTGGCGGCCACCCAATAACTGGTGGGTGCCACATGCAAATAATCCCAAACAGCTTGCCATGCTTTCACTCTCACGAGGATTCATTCTCCTGCTGAATCCTGATAGGATGTAGATATCCTGCCAAATTAGGACTAGTCTCTGAAGCACTTGCTCATCTGAGGCAGGCAGAAGCCATGGCCATGCATGGCATTATCTGTGCCCACTCACTGTTCAAAATGTTAGATTGCTGGACTCTGCATTGAATTCTACACCCGTAGCTGGTAGGGACACTCAGAGAGTGCAGCAGGGTGTCCCCCCACTTACTAAAACACATGATAGTCGGTCACCAACTTGTGGATCCAACACTTGCACAGGAAGACTCACAGAGGGAACAAGGTGCATGTGTGTCACTCTAATCCATGAAAGCCATAGGTCCTTCTGGGGCACATACAGGATTAATGTCCCTGATGAGGCATTAGATGAGGACTGAACAGGGACCAGTCAGAATAGATGAAGGAAAACCTTCATTGACCACTTACAACAGGTGAGATTTAGTACTATTGACCTGACAATGGTGTTTATGTTACATTATGTAGTGCTTATGGTTCTTTCTATGGTGTGTCCTTTGCTATTTTAATGCTATCTTGGTGCTTTGGCTCTTGCAAGAAAAGCGTGGAGTTTTCAGGGGAGAAGTAAGAGTATGGGGAGCAGAGCAGAATTTGCTATCTGATTGCCTGTGCAAGATTGGCTGGGTATTACAGTTCTGTGCGTGTGTTTGTGTTTTTGACTGTGTGTTGGGGTGTAGCAGCATTGAGACCTTTGCCTTTCTGTGGCTTTGTGAAGGTGGCATATTGTGGTAGTAGGAATCAATGGTAGATGTCGGGAGACGTGCAACAGTTGATTGTGTGCTTGTTTTGGAGGATGCATACTGCATGAGAACATATTTTTTTAGAAAGATGAGATCAAAATCCGTTTTGATACATCAGAAAATATGCAAAGTGAAGATGTCACAGGGTTTAGGAATATGTTGGCTTTTGTCCCCCAGATTTCTCCATGGCCTCAGAAGTTCTCACATATGAAAAGAAAATGATTTGATATAGACATACGAGATTATATGACAATAAAACAAGGGCAACAATTTAATGTAGCTCTTGATGAATAGTCAGCCATGAAATCTCTGAAAATAGAACATAACTTTTCTGTTAAACCATCAGATAATGGGACAGGCAGAAATATAGCGATCCTCAATGTAAAATATGATCAGCTTGTATGTTTTTATGCACTTATACAGAACTTCCTATGATGAAAATTAGACGCCACTGGTCAAGCAATAACAAAATGCTGTAATTCTAGAATGAAAATGTAATTCCTGAATGCCACTATTCCATTCGACCTAGTGTTTACATGAACCCAATCTGCACAAGCTGTTATCGGACCCCACCCCGATAACCCCCTCCCATCGCCCTCCCAGATGTCCCATTGTCTTTGAATGGGGGTACATTGGTTTCTCCAACAGATAGTGTAGTAGATCGTTTTTTTTAATTGGATTCTCCTAATATCACTAATGTGGTCACTTTGAAATTGTAATGCTTTGGATATATAGGTTATATTAGATGGTGTGGCAATTAATAGAATATTTCTCAGGATCAAGCCATAACAATGCAAGAAAAAGCTCTAGAAGAAATACCAACTCCACACAAGATCTCAACCAAATGTATCTTCAATGTAATGATTGCCTTTAAGAGAAAACATTACACGGCCACAGGTAGTGGGCGTGTAGTTATGGTTAAGTTGCTGTTTCCATAGGAAGAGCACTTTTTGGGCAGCTTATAACTTCGCTCCTCCTGGATGAATCCTCACCAAACTTTGAAAAAAAAATATATGGGCCACTCTGAATTTTTTTGCAAAGTTTGGTGAGTGGAGTGAGGCGTGATGTGCATCAGATTGTTTGGATACGCCCGACATCTTGGATCCGCCTACAGCGTGGCGGCAAACAGGCGAAATGCAGTTTTGGGGAGTGTTTTGGTGTGCCAAAGTGCTTGGGGAGGTTTAGAGAGTAAGAGATGGGTGAAATATTGTATTTGTTTAGACGACAGTTGCTAATGATGTATTATTTGCCATGCCCGTGCTCTCTGGGATGTTTGTAGTTACGGAAAATGAGGGGTCTCGGTCTCAAAAGGATAGCATTTCCATCTGTGCTGTGTGCAGGCATGTTGAAACTGTTCTAAGGACACGCGTGGTATTAGCGGTCATTAAAATTGAGTACATGCCACAGTTAACATTTTTGATTCTATGGGTGTGGTACTGAGTTATAAGCTGCCATGGGTGTGATATGATGTGGTGGTTGTGGCCAGGGCCTAGAGTCTTGGGTACATGCCCGTAGGCCATCTGCCATACACCCAAGACTCTAGGCTCTGGCCACAACCACCGCACCATATCACACCCATACATCACACCCATACATCACACCTATACAATCGAATATCTATCTGGTAGGTGTGGGCAGGGCCTAGAGTACTGGGTGCAAATTGAGTATATGTTGAAGTTAAAATGTTTAATTCTATGGGTGTGCTAATGACTTATAAACCACCATGGGTGTGATCTGCTGCAGTGGTTGTGGTCAGGGCCTAGAGTCTTAGGTGCATGGCTGCAGGCCGTAGGCCGTAGCCCATACATCCAAGACTCTAGGCCCTGGCCACAACCACCGCAGTATATCACACGCATACATCACACCCATAGAATTGAATATCTATGAGGTGGTTGTGGGCAGGGCCTAGAGTCTTGGGTGCAAATTGAGTATATGCCGCAGTTAAAATGTTTCATTCCATGGGTGTGACAATGAGTTATAAGCCACCTTGGTTCTAATATGCTGCGGTGGTTGTGGCCAGGGCCTAGAGTCTTGGGTTCATGGCCACAGGCCGTAGGCCATAGGTCATATACCCAAGACTTTAGGCCCTGGCCACAACCCCTGCAGCCTATCACACCCATAGATACACCCATAGAATTGAATATCTATCAGGTAGTTGTGGGAAGGGTCTAGAGTCTTGGGTGCATGGCTGAAGCCCATGCACCCAAGACCAAAGTTATAAGCAGTGAAGTTATAAACCAGCATGGGTTTTATATACTGTGGTGGTTGTGGGCAGGATGTAGAGTCTTGGGTGCATGGCCAACACGCACCCAAGACTGAAGTTATAAGTCAGCATGGGTGTGATGTGGTGCGGTGGTTGTGTGCCTGGCCTAGAGTCTTGGGTGCATGGTGCTACGTAGCTCATGCCTTCTTTAAAGACTGTGTTCCCAATATCTATCAATGCTTTGTCTAGGGTAAGACCTTGGGATTTATGAATGGTGACTGCATATGCAAGAGTTAGAGAAAATTGTTCTCTACGTACATACATGTCTTTGAAGAGAAGGAATCGAGCTGTTGAGCGCCCTATCCTTTTTACTTCTGAAAGTTTGTCAAAGAGAATTTTGACAAACTGAATGTTGTTGTCATGTAGGTATGTTTGAAAGCCAACAACTTTACCCAGTTCTCTTAACTAGTCCTTGCTCCACTTCAAGGTTATGTTTAAGCATTACTGTACAATTTAAGGATAGTTTTAATATTTTTACCAACCCAGCTGTGTTGGAGATTGAAGTTAGTAAGGTATTTAGTTTGTTGTGGCTTGTTGACACATGGTTAGTGTCATACCATATACATCCAGTTTGTCTGTGGAGCAAATTTAAATTATTGGTTGCATTTCTTTTTTTAACATTGTATAATTGAATTTGGAGCAGCTTGCAAGAGTTGGCATTAAGGCCATACAATTGAAATTTTGTGCGCTAATTGTTGCATAACATCAGTAGCACATGCGTTATCGCCATAAAGTGAATGGATGTGCCGGGTTTTCAATATTGTTTGTACTTCTTGAGATAGTACACCAACTCCAATACTTTTTAAAATGTTGGCGTAAGTGAGGTCTGAAGATTAACGCATGTTTTCTGTTAATTCTCTGTATTGGAAATTTTGCCAAAGGTTGACATTTTCTATGCTGCCAACAGTTTTACGGCACAGTTTGTGTCCTAAGGGTTTAAAAATAGGTTCACCTTTTACTGGTGTCAATTGCAGAAAATCTCCGAAAACAATGGGCCTCATTACGACCCTGGCGCTAATCGCCCGTCATTACCGCCATCGCGCACGAGCATTACGCCATGGCGGTAATGCAATCAACGCCATGGCGTAAAAGGCCCCTACCGCCATCGTTGAGTGAGCAAGGCGCCCTTCCGCCAGCGTAAGTAGCGTCCACCGTAGTTTGCGGCCACCGTAATTAGCGGCGGCCGTAAATTACGTTGGCCGTAAAAGGCCAAACCGGAAATAGCGTCATCGCGCCGGAACGGGAAGCATCCCGTCGGCCATCTTTAAAAACACAATCCATTGCCATCCTACCAAACAACACCAGACCCAACCCTGACACCTGTCCCAACCAAACAACCACCCATCCAACTCCCTGAAAATGCCGAAATGCGTCAAAAAAGCATGTGACCGCCAGCGCCAGGAGCGATTCAGCCGGGAGGAACTCTGCATGCTTGCAGAGACCCTGCAGGACAACGCAGGTGTTGTGTTCTCCCCTGAAATGACCAGGACAGCAATCGGGAAGAAGAAGGCCATCTGGGCCCTGGTGGCTGAGCGCGTCAGCGCGGTGGGGACCGTACCCCGCACCCCACAGCAGTGCCGGAAGCGCTGGGATGACCTGCGCATACGGGTCAGAGCGGTCATCTCAGCAAACCGCAACCTTGCCCAGGGAACCGGTGGAGGGTCGGAATCCCCCCTGAAACTCCAACCGTGGGAGGAGATCTGTGCTACCACCATCGGCATGGAGTCCATCGAAGGTGTTGGAGGGATGGAAAGGGGAGCCCCGACATCAGGCGATGAAGGTAGGTGCCTCTGACAAGACATGCCACAGTCACAGCAGTCCAATCATGTGTAGCACAAGGTTGCCCTAGAGTGTAAATGCAACACATATCAATACTGGCCATAGCCACATGCGAGCACCACCCTGCATACACTGCTGGCACCCGCATACCTGCGTCCACACACCACACTAGAAGGAGACACCCTGCATGGCACTGCCTGTAATCTGCCTCATCCACTGGCCAAAATAATGTCAACCATTGTCATTCCAAAGTCCGTAGACCCATCAATAACGGCCTCCCACCTTTGCTCCACCACAGGCACTGAATCACACCCAGAGGACCAGGACACCCCTGCGCCGAAGAGGGCGAAGTCCAACATCAACGTCCCTGCACCCTCAACCTCAGCTGCAGTGAGGCAGACCCCACGACAAGCAGGTCCCACTGCAGGCATACTGGAGGTCCCACCGGCAAGCACCCCTGTCGGCAGCAGGCCAGCAGCAGCTGCTCCACCTCCATCGACATTGCCTGCCACAGAAGGCAGGGGGTCAGCGGCCAGCAGCAACATCGGGGAGACAGCTGCAACAGCTGCATGTTCTGACTCGGACATGGAGCAGGAGGTCAGAAGCCCCACTGACCAACTACATTCCCCCTGTTTCTCTGACGCCAGCCCCCATGAGGGTGACACACAGGGGCACACTGAGGCAGAGGAGTGGCCTTCCACCCCATGCCCTGTCCACACTCCACAGGAGGGGAGCAGCCCCTCCATCACTCCACCTGCACTGGCCATGGGCCAGCACGGCCAGCACTCCCTAGAGGAGATCACTCAACGGCAGCATCAGCTGTCGGCAAAGCTGGATGAGCATGCCGCAGAATGTGTGGGGGCTGGGCCCAGCATTGAACAGGCCACGGAGACCCTAAGGGCCGAAGTGGCGCAGAGCACTGCCACCCTGAGAGATGCCATGCAGGCCATGTCAAGGGACATCTGTGCCGAACTTGCGGGCTTGCGTCGTGCGGTCACTGACCTCAACCACACACTACAGGAGCAGCATGCACAGGGGCAGCCAGGGACATCCTCCACTGCCAGTTCTGTGCAGAGCAGCCCCGTGCGACGGTCCGGACGCAACCTGCGCTCCACAGCCAGGGGTGCCCCGGGGGCCGGGAGAGGGGCCTTGTGAGGGACTGTGGACACTGTCACAGGCATCTGTAGACACCTACATGGGGTGTGTTGGGGTGTGCAGGGGGGAGGGGGGAGGGGGTGTGTTGGGGTGTGCAGGGGGGAGGGGGGAGGGGGTGTGTTGGGGTGTGCAGGGGGGAGGGGGTGTGTTGGGGTGTGCAGGGGGGAGGGGGGAGGGGGTGTGTTGGGGTGTGCAGGGGGGAGGGGGGAGGGGTAGTGACACGACAGTTTGTTTTACCAATACACTTTTTTCTTTCCTAAAAAGTAATGTGTGGACATTTTCATTGCGTATGTGTGCTTTATTGGTGTACAGTCCACAGTGTCCATGTACCAGAGTGCCCCAAGTGCAGTCTCCATGCGATGAACACCAGCCGTGTGTGCTAGAAGCAGTGGTCGATGCTACTTCGGCGCATGGCAGGCCCCTCCTGTGCATCGCCTCCTCCATGTGGTGGCGCCCCATCTGCACCCTCCTCATCCTCATCGTCAGGTGGTTGCAGTTCTGCGTCAGGGGGCAGGGGCACATTCCGTCTGACGCACATGTTGTGCAGCATGACACATGCCATGACGATCTTTGCCACCTTCTCATGGCCATACAGGAGTGGCCCACCAGACCTGCTGAGGCTTCGGAACCGTGCCTTCAGGAGGCCGAATGTCTGCTCTATGGCCACACGAGTACGTGTATGTGCATGTTTGGAGTCCTCCTCGTGCTGGTTCTGCGGGTTCCGGACTGGTGTGAGGAGCCACCTCTTCAGGGGATAGGCTGCATCACCTGTATGTAGGCGAGAATGATTGTGTCAGTCATGTTGTCTGATCAGGAACATGGTGTTCAACCCTGGCTGGCATCGAACTGTTACCTTGGCTAACTTCTACATGCACTAATTGATTCACACAATGCAACCAGTATATGCTCATTGCTGCCATGGCCTGTTTTGCATGCCATCACCCTATGCATGCAGTGGGGTTGTGTGCATTGTGGGTGCCCTTCCTCTGTCTCCGTTCTCTGTGTTACTCACAGCCAGGTGGAGTATGCATCATCCCCCCCCCTTTCTGCCAGGTGGAGTATGCATTGGTACGTCATTCCCATGCCCACTTCCATGACATTGCACTCACCGAGTAGCCAGGATTTTGGGCCTGCATGTCGCTCCATGTAGCGTGGTATTGTGGAGTTCCTCAGGACCATAGAATCATGGGTTGATCCGGGGAATCTGGCACAACAATGTGTGATGATCATGTTGGAGTCACAGACCATTTGCACGTTGATTGAGTGGAACTGTTTCCGGTTGCGGTACGGTACCTCCATGGCACGTGGAACCACCAATTCCACATGGGTGCAGTCGATGGCACCAATGCATCCAGGTATGCCGGCTAGTGCATGGATACCCACTTTGGTGTTTGCTATCTCCTGGCCAGTCCGTTGTATTGAGATGTGGTCGTCTGTGTGCTTGAGGAGGGCATCGAGCGCTTGGATGAGTGTTCGTGAGAATAATGGTTGTGAAATGCCATGCAGGTGCCCCACTGTGTGCTGGTAGGTGCCTGTGGCCAGGAAGTGGAGTACAGCCACTACCTTCAGTAGGGGGGGGATGGCGGTTGGACTTGCTATCATGCTGACGATGTCGTCGTGCGTCATGTCTACGATGGCAGTGATGGTGTCCCGGTCCAAACGGTACAGGGTGTGGATCTGCTCAGCAGTGAGGTTGTTTGGATTGGCTCTGATGCGTGGGATTGGGGGCTGCCTGCGTGGTGGCACTGGCTGTGCTGGTGGGGCTTGCTGGCCCTGCCTTGCCCTCCTTCTCCTCCTGCGTCTCCTCTGTGCTGCCTGTTGTTGTTGTTGCTGTTGTAGTAGCACATGCATTGCTACCAGGTCCTCCAGCCCCAACATTGCTAGTCGTATTGGCATCATTGTGGAGTGTGACTGGGTGTGGTTAGGGGTGGGGTGTGCTCTTTTTGTACTCCCCTGAGTCTGTATTGCCTTCACCTGTGCTGTTTCTGTGCACCTGTGGCAGCTGCATACACTTGACATGGCCCTTTACGGTTGGTTCGCGATGGCGTTATTTGCACCATGGCGGTAAGGTACTTAGCGGCCTCGGTGATGGCGCTAGGTGCATGTCCGCTTGGGTCGGCATTCGCGTACCTTTCCGCCATGGCGCTAAGTACGGTGTGGGCGGTCGCGTGCGCGCACCCTTGGCGCAGTTAGCGGCAGCGTTAACTACGATGCCGCTATTGGCATCGTAGTTTACGGTCACGAGTCATGATCGGACCTGGCGGAAAACGATGGCGGTAACCAGTTACCGCCATCGTTTTTCACTTAGCGCCAGGGTCGTAATGAGGCCCAATGTGTTTTCCTCCAAAGAGTTCTTCGTAGTTTGTTTTAAGTACTTCTTGCAATCTGAGGTGAATCAAAGCCAACATTAGGTTGGAGATCATGCTCACTTCATCTATTAGTAGCATTTTCATTTATTTTAATACTCTGCGCAGTTCCATTGCAGCGGCTGTAGAAAGTTTGTAATAGTCTAATTTGCTATGGTGTTCTACTGGAAGGAGTAGTAATCGGTGTAAAGTGACAACGCCTATGTTGTAGGCAGCTAAACCTGTGGGGGCAGTTACAACAGCTGAAAGTTTGTTGTTTGTCAATTGTTGAAGTAACTTGCTGATGATTTTGATTAAGAATTTTTTGCCTGAACCAGCTTCACCACTGACGTACAGCAGTATAGGTTTGTAATTTTGACAGGTACATTCTTTATTTTCGTGTTGTACACCATGTGCAATTTCTTTTGTTACTTCTTCAAAAATGGTGCGCTGGTCTTTGTTAAGTTTTGATTGTAGTACAGTTAAGCCTTCTGTATCTTCTTCATAGTGACACATGGTGTTTTCTACTTCTGTCATAGCTAATTCTGCCTCATTTGCTATTAGTGGCTGTCCTAGTGGTTGTTGGCTTCCTGTTACAGAAGGTTGACTACTGTCGGAAGTGTCCTTATCTAGTTGGGCCTGGAGTTCTTCTTCGTGTTGCTGTTGTGCAACATTGTTTTGTACTGCGTAAAATTAACATTGGTGATAGTGCTTTCATTTGCTTTGAAAGCTTCTTCATAGCAGTCACAGTTATCTGGTATCTCTTCTTCTTTTCTCCATGGTTTAAAAAGTTGTAGCAGGGCTATGTAATATAGTTCTTTCTGTTGAGGCGTTTTTAATGACAATTTGACATGATTAATTAAGCTATGTTTGGTAAGTTTCATTAAGCTGCCTTCACAATCTGTCACTCTATATCTACCTTTGTTTTCGTCAGGTTTTATATTATTTCTGTATGCAAAGTTTTGGGCTACGTGGTATAAACGCATGGTTTCCAAAGTGGTACTCCTGTTCGGGTAGCATGTGACTAGTAAATTGTTTTTCAAAATGTCTTGGCTGTTGGGATCATGTTTGGCTATTGTTTCTATGTCCTCATATGATTTAGCAGGACCAAGACTTAACCATACTATATTTTCAGATTTTCCATACAAAGCAGTACCGGTTAAACCATCTGCAGCTTCATAGGCGCCACATTCTCTGAGAGAGCATTTTTATGCCTAGGCTGTAGAATTTCTGAGATAGTGTTTTGTCTGATGATAGGTCATTCCAGAGGTCTTGAAGCTCTGTTCTTTCGGCTTTTGTTAAGTAGGCTGCAACATATCGTGCAACTGCAGTGAAATTGTCTGCAATGTACTGCACATCTATGTTTGCATTCCATAAGAGGGCAATGATTGCATTGTAATCATTGATATATTTTGATTCTTCTATTCTTTTTATGTAATACATGTTCTTAGGTGATTTACTTTTAACACTATATTGAACTGAAGACAAGAAGTGGTTCACTTCACCTGTTTCTGTAACTGGTCTGGGGAAACTTAAGCAGCATTTGGTGTAGTATTTCCCTTTGTTTTTGTATTTGTGACAACAATATTTGCCACATTTGTGTCTTTGAAATTGTACAATTTGAAGCCCTGCAGGTGTAAAGGGCAGAGGCTGTTTGTGGCTGCGAGTGAGGACTTGTGCTGGCTCTGTGGAGCTTTGAATTGCACCACGACTTTGAATTGTGCTGAACGGAGAGTTAAACAGAGCGGCGGCTGGCAGTAAAGAAACGCTGACCCTTTTACAATGCTGCAGAGGATTGGCCACGCTCCCTCTGCACGCGCTATTTCAGAAGCAACAGCTGACCCTTGTGGCGTGAAGCCCTACAGGTGTAAAGGGCAGGGGCTGTTTGTGGCTGTTTGGCACGGGGGCGCGGGTGTTGAGAGTACCCGTGACGGGTTGCTCTGTAGGGAAGAGCCTGCTCGAATCCCCTAACATACCCAAAATATGCTTCAGACTAATGTGCCCCCTGGAACCTTGTTATCATTGAGGACCGGCACGCGTGTAAAAACACGTGCACTAGTAAAACAAGGTCAAAATCTAGAACTACCAACCCCTAGTGGCAAAGCCCCCGACAGAAAACCTCAATCCCGAAACAAAGCTGCCCGAGATGCCAAACAAGAAATGCCCCTACCTGCTCTCCTACCCTCATTGTGCCCTCCAGTGAAGCGATTCACCAGAGGGCTGGATTGGATCGGATCCTCGCAATTACAGCCGGAGGACGCCGAAGCATCCGAAGAAGGTGAGAGTGAGAGCGTGAGTGAGAGCGAGAGTGATTGCGAGGCTGACATGGAGGAGGAGATGGTTGGCGGTTGTGATGCCAACAATAAGGAAACCCCTTCAGTAGAAGCTCAAGCAATACTTCGGGTCGCGGCAGCAAGGAGTGAACAGTGGGGAGGTGGAGGGAGGGGGGAGTTGCTGTAATGAAGTTTATTGTTCTGCCTTGATTCACCGAGACCAAATACCAACAAAGAAAATGTCCTCTGTTGTGACTAATTTGGAAGTTAAAGGTTCACATGAAAAAAATATGTATCATCTAGGAGCAAGTGATATGCGTGGCCCAATAACAGGAGATTGTCATGCCCATGAGCACAATCTGGCAGAGCAAAGAAATAAAGGACATAAAACTGGATCAGATGCTCTGAACAGTGAGGCTGAGAATTTTTCATATACTTCAAACCCCATAAACTCTGCGAACTGTTGGCCTAACTACACTCAGGTCGAGCAGGAGGATCCTGAGTTGTTAGTCGCCCCCTAGCCGCTCCCCCAAAAGGACTGAATACATGCACAAATAGTGAGCCTATAAAACCGGTCTCTGCCACTCAAACGAGGAAGTCTGAAGAGCCAATGAGACCAGGCCCTACATTAAAACTACTGGCTTGGCTAAGGGTTGCCGAAATGCACAAGCCAGTAGCGAAAAGAAAATGTCATTTACCTACGAGTGCTCTTAGGGACGATCAATCAGCATTAGAGAGGCTCGAGATAAACTGCAACCAAATATTGGACCCAGGAAATATCAGCAATAGACATGAGGAGATAACAGAAGGAGGAGTCATCATTCGGGGTCATTCTGAGGTCTGCAAAGAGAGTCCGCCCGACTCAAACGTAATACAACCTCCGCGTCGGAGGGACTCAATTGGCATTGCAGATCAGGTGATAAAAGATCTGGTGGAGTTTAACAACAGAATAACGAACCCAAGGAAGCCATCGCAATCGAGTGTAAAGAAAAGCGCATTACTTCAGCCTGAGCTGGCGAAAAATATAGAAAGGGAAATCCGAGAAGTAATGAGTCTCGAACGTAACACACCAATGTTTGAGATCAGAAATGAGGAGATTTTGGCCTCGCAAAAAAGGATCAGGTGTACAGTGAGCTCTGAGGAGGAGTTTAGAAGCAACTCCAAATGCTTCAAAGGTGGTAAAATCAGGAGTGCTACTGAACCTGAAGACGAGGTCGATCCTTTACCATCCAAAAAAACAAGGGATGGCTCACTTGGCTCAACCACATCTGTATCAGAGGATAGTGCCTGCGCCACAGCAAAAAACAAGAACAAAGGAGTTCAAAGGACATAGCTCCCCACCTAGATATGATATTCGCAAAATTAAGTCCTATCTTGATGTCGGCTTCAACGATAGCGGTGGCCCCTTTACTAAAACTATATGAGACCCTAAACGAGAACTTCAAAGACGAAACGACCTTGATTGCTCTACTCAACTCCAAGATTGCAAAACTGGAGATGGATTTGAAAGAAATTATGTCACAAGTTGCAGTGACGAGGAGAGGTAATGATATTTCGTTAGTAGCCCTGAATGAATCTATTAAAAACAGCTCTGAAGACAAGAGGCTTCTGGCAGAAGTCACAAAACAGGCACTCCTACTGCTACAAAAAGATAATGAAGGAGCGAGTAGACACGATCGGAAACGACCTTCTAGCGACAATCACCCAATCGCTGAAACAGTGATTGAGTTAGAATCACTGAGTATCACAACAAGAGCGAGGTGCCAACAAAATCCGCCTGAAGACACAAGAGTAAGATGCATGATAAACCCATGCAAGAATTGCTGTGACGAAGAAGACCTTGTGATCATCTCAGACGCCTCGAACACACCAATAAAGGCGAAAGCTCAAGAAGAAAAGACAAATCAAGCTTGTCCAAACATTTCTAATGCTCCAAAGCCACAGATCGCAATAGAGGTCTCTTTGGCCACTCATTCGACCTCTGAAGAGATTGAGTTAAGCACTCACCCATTAACTGTAGAAATAGCCGGACAAGGAGCCAGCATTTCGCACAGGCCCCCTCAGGAAAGTTTACCTGAAGTAAACACCAAAAAAAGCAACGATGGAGAGTGGTTTGACATCTTTGAAAAACCCAAATCACAGAGAGAGGCCTCTAAGTTGCCAAAAAACGCAACAAACGACATAGCTAATGGCAAACAAAATAAAAAAACAAAAAAACAAAGAATCAGCAAATACAAAAGAACAAAAACCCTCGAACCTCTGCAAATTTCTTCAGAAATATCAAAGCTCTAAACATCACAGTGAATGCCACTGAACCAAGAACTTAAAAAAAAAGAAGAGGCAACGAGAGAGCCGGGGCTAAGTGATCGATCGAGGGAAGCAATGAAAGTTAAGTCTGGAGTGGGCTTGGAGGCTGCCACAGTTGATGAGCATGAAATTGAAGAGCTACTAGATATGTCAACCTACAGCGTCTCTGGTGAAGACGCGTTAGAGGACGAATGCTCAAGAAATGCAAACAAATCAACTGAGAAGAACATCAGTCACGGGACTCAGGGCGATGACCAACAACCCTTATGGCTATCGCCGCGAGAAGAGGTGAAGGCTAAAGGAGAAGTCCTGAAAGGAAAAAGGGTCTTCATATGGCCCGAATCACCATGGAAAGCTACCTCCCTGACGATGAGTGAAAAAGTCAAGGGTATCGAAAACTAAATATTCCTCATCCTTAAGGAGAAACGGGAGCGGAGCCTGTGGAATATGAAAAAAGCAATAACTTGCTGAATAAAACACATTTGAAAAACGTGGAAGAAAGTGAGCAAAATATAATGAATGACAAGTCACGGAAACCTGAGCAGAGGACTGTGAAAGAGTCAGGTGACTCAATCATGAAACCAGCAAATACAAGTGAAGGTCAATCGGATAAGTCAACGCTCCTCTCTCAGAAAGCTCCATCCCCGAATCAACCTTTTAGAATTCTTGTTGAAAAAATTGAGAACAGGAAAAGTGACACTCCATTGAACAGATACTCCATTCTTCAATTGTTTGGAACAATTCCAGTTCTGAATTCCATACAGAGCTCTCAAATGGACAGAGTAGAGATCATATCCGACACAAAACAAAAATGTATGCTGCTACACTTCGTCGAGAAAAAAGTAGTTTTAGCAATTATGATGTGTGAGCGTCAACTGCTGAATGCAGGATATCAAATCTATGTGGCTGACAATGCTCTAGTGTAGGACAAATCTGGAAATGCAAAGAATATAAAATCACTGCAAAAAAAGGAGATGGACTCCAAATTTCTAACGTCCCCTGCAAAACCAAAAAGAGCGGAATGGAAAGCCAATGCAAATCTGAATACAGAAGCGACTGTTGATAAAACTTCACTTGCTTTTGAAGAATCAAGACTAAAGGAAATCAAAATAACAGTAGAAAATGTTGAAGGCGGGTGTGCAACGACTCCAAAGAATGAAGAAAAAGAAAGCGATCTGGGCGAGAGCTACAATTGGGCATGGATAGCCAAATCTTTAAATGCAGCAAAACAGAGCTAATGCCATGGCCAAAAGTCAAACTTAGTGATAGCTAAGTGGAATACGAGAGGCCACTCTCCTCTCCTGAAATCAACGCCAGAGGCTCTAGCAAATGCAGATGTGATATGCATGCAAGAAACCTGGCTCTCAAAAGTGCCATGTATTGAGGGCTTTGAATGCATATTTAATCCAGCCATCACCAAAACTAAAGGGCACCCGATGTCAGGACAATTAATCCTCATTAAGAGAAAATGTGGCCTAAGAGTGAAGCTAGCAGAGTGTCTGTCACCGTTCCTACAGATAGCATTCATCGAACCAGTGGAGAGAAACGAGATGGCGAATTTTGCATTCCACCTATTAAAAGTATATTGGAATACTACACCAAAAACCCATCAAAAATTTGAAGATGACCTATTTGATGCTATTGATAAAATTTTAATAGAAGACCCGAAAGCTCTCATAATTTTATGTGATGATTTCAATATGAGACTAATAGGAAACAATAACCTAAAAGTTGTGTTAAACTACAAAGAGAGGCCTAAATGTGAAAGTTGGATAGAAGAAATGACATACAGAAATTTAATTATGCTGAATGGAGCTACAAAGGGCGACATCCCCGCGAAATCAACTTGGACAGGAGGCCTCCAAAACTCGATACTAGATTACATATTCGTCTCTGAAGTCCTACTGAAAGACATTGGGCCTCATTACACGGTAGGCGGTAAGGGTTTACCGGTACCGGTAAGGGCACCGGTACCGGTAAACCCTTACCGCCTTACTACGAGGTCCCTTTATGGGACCCGACCTTAACGGCTGGTGTAGACCAGCCGTTAAAGTTGGGACCCGCAAAGGGACCTTGGTGCTAATTACGGTACCGCAATTTGCGGTACCGTAATTAGCTCCTTCCCCATTCCCATTGAGCCCTATGGGGCAAAAATGGGAATGGGGAAGGGCCATGGAGAAAGGGGGAATTACCGCCCCGCCAACCTTGGAATGGGGTGGTAATTCCCCTTTTCTTCATGGTGGTACCGGTATGGTACCGGCGGCAAATAGCACCATGGTTTACCGCATTACGTGTAATGAGGCCCATTAACTCTTTGAGAGTGAGCATGGCCAACCAAAGTGATCACAACATCGTATCACTAGAGTGGTGTAGGCCGAAACCCGCTAAACGAGACCAATGGAGGCACCAATTCTCACTAGAACCTGGTAGGAATAGGCTACGTCTAAAGAATGAAGACATCACAGCTGTAACAAACCTTTTAAGATTGCAAGAGTGTGATGGGAAGACAGACTGGATTGAATACCAACACCTGTTAGAAATATACAAAACAAAAAAGAAGACCGACCAAAATAAATCTAACTATCAAAAACATCATTATGACCCGGAGGTGACTCAAAAAAAAAGAGACATAAGGAAGTCAATAAGGGGTATCATTGTGTCAAAAAACCCAGAATGCAAGACGATGATAAAGAAAGTGAAAAATCGATATAATAACTGGTGCAAAGAACGTAGAGGGAGAACGGAACAGAGGGACGCTGAAATAATGTTGACGGCACTGAATCAAAAGAACTCAAGAGGTTTCTGGACAATTATAAATGAGTCGATGAACCAGGAAAAAGCATTACTATCAAACATGGTACCTGAAAAAGAGTGGGAAATCCACTACACAAACCTATTTTAAAAAGTGAAAAAGTCAAGTTACCAGAATGTTCCCGTAGCGAGTCCCTGGGAAATAAAGTTTGATCGTGATGACATCTGATCCATCATCAAACAAAGCAATGCCTCAAGGGCAGCAGGACCAGATGGTCTGTCAAATGCAGACTTGAAAGCAAATATCAAAGAGTGGGTTGAATTTTGCTATACTCTGTTCCATCTAATAATCACTGAAAGACGGATATCCTCATCCTGGAAATCAGGGATCATTGTCCCAATCTACAAGAAAGGACCCCGTAATGCTGCTGTAAACTATCGGCCCATAGCCTTATTAGACGTTGTGGGGAAAGTGTTTGCTAGTTTTCTACTTATCCGACTTACATCATGGATCAAAAAACAGAAAATCTACGACGAGCGAGAATCTGGCTTTATCAAAGGAGTTGGTTGCAGTGTGAATCTCTGTATCTTGAATCTACTGAAAATTGACGCCATCAGAACAGGGAAAAAGGTGTAGTTGGCGTTTATAGACATGGCAAACGCATTTGATGGTGTCGCTGTGGTCCAAACTCAAAGAACGAGGATGTAACGAAAGTCTAATTCAAGCCATCAAAGAATTATACTCCGAAACGTACATCAAAGTCCTACTCGATAACGATGGAAACCTAACAAACCCTATAAGAACGGAGAGGGGAGTGAAGCAGGGTTGCCCCCTTGGAGCAACGCTCTTCAACTTCTACATATTAGAAGTTGGAGCATCCCTGACAAAAGTGGTTTTGTTTCCACCGCTGATAAACGGAGTGCAGGTACACCATGGGCCTCATTACGACCCAGGCGGTAAGTTACCGCCTGGGTCGTACCTTTACCAACATGGTGTAAACTACGTTTACGCCATGGTGGTTGGTGGACTTACCGCCCCATTCCGAGGTTGGCGGGGCGGTAAGTCCCCAATCCCCATTTACCCTTCCCCATTCCCATTTTTGCCCCATACGGGAGTGGGGAAGGCGTTAATTACGCCACCGTAAATTACGGTGGCGTAATTAACAACAAGGTCCCTTAGCGCCATGGATTTTAACACCTGCTAGAAGCAGGTGTTAAATCCTCCATGGCGCTAAGGGACCTCGGAATCAGGCGGTAAGGGTCGGCGCTGTTTACGCCGCCGTAAACCCCTTACCGCCTGGGTCGTAATGAGGCCCCATATATTATATGCGGATGATATGGTCATCATGGATTGTGCACCCATTGGCCTACAAAGAACATTGTCAGCATTGGAAACCTTTAAAAAAAGATCTGTGTTTAGAGATAAACGTGACAAAGTCTGAAATCCTTGTCCTAGAAAGCAAAAGGGGAAGGATGAAAAGTAATCAAAGACTAAAATGGGCTCTCGGGCCAAAGAAACTGACAGGCCGATTCATGGAATTAATGTGCACTGAAATTTTTGGTGCAAGCGTGTGAAAGCGTGCGAAAATCGCATCGAAACCCGCGCACAGCGATTCATGGAAGTCCGTGCGCGTGTAAATCCCAGGATGTGCGCCAAAATTCTGCATGGCGCATGCTGTCCCACACATCTCCAAACAGCGTGCGCTAAGTAGGCGGAACAGGGGGTGTGACACGCGAAATGGGGAACAACGCGTGAAAATGTGGGTGTCACGGGGGAAGTACAGGAGGCAAATGCACGGAACGCCCCCACGCACGTTCAAAACACGTATTCATGGAATCGAACGGGGCAAACGCGTGTGCCAAAGAAGACGTGCTAATCCGGAAACACGTATGTCAGCAGAAAGCAGGCGTACATGGACCTGCGCAGCATAAAAGTGCGCGCAAACAACAAACAAGCTCAGACGCCAGCATGAATATACCGTTCCTAGGTCGTGGGATACCGCAGGAGGAGGAGGAGGATAGTCAGGCCCAGAATTTTTACACCCAGAACCAGCCTTTTTGGGATGCCTGATGACCAGGTGTATGGGAGGTACAGGTTTCCACCTCACATAATACTTGAGCTGGTCAGTGAGTAGGAGGATGACCTCACATCACCCACCCTGTGTTCCCAAGCACTCAGCCCCCTGGAGAAGGTCCTCAATGTACTGCACTTCTTGGCCACTGGATAATTTCAGCGGACAACTGCTATAGTGGGGGGGTGTCACAGGCCACGCAGTCACGCTGCCTAGACCAGGTGTTGGCCATCATGACTGCACGCCCATCAGTCCGCAGGCACATATACGTGCCCAGAACACCTGCAGAAAGGCAGGCTGCCATCCAGGATTTTTACGGGGTGGCACAATTCCCCAAAGTGCTAGGTGCCATTGATTGCACCCATGTGGCTCTACGTCCCCCCAGGGCATCTGAGCACATCTACAGAAACCGCAAGTACTGGCTTCCATCAACGTCCATGTAGTATGTGATGCCAAGGGAATCATCACCTCAGTATATGCCAAGTATCCAGGGTCCACCCACGACAGTTTCATTTACAGAATGTCAACCCTAAACCGGGACCAAGAAGCTGGGCGGCATGGCGATACATGGCTGCTTGGTGAGTAGAAATGCCTCTGCACGTGCATGCATGTCACATACTGAGTAATGTCACAACCCCACTAATGATACCCATCATCACCTCCCCAGGGGAAAGTGCCTACCCTCTGAGCACCCACATGATGACGCCAATTCGGAACCCCGCCACGCCACCTGAGGTAAGATACAACACAGCCCATATTGCAACCTGGGGCATAGTGGAGCGCACATTCGGAGTGCTCAAGTCACCCTTTCGCTCCCTTGACCGTTCTGGTGGGCAGCTACTATACGCTCCACCAGTAGTGTGCAGGATCATAGTGGCAGCATGTGTCCTGCACAACGTTGCAACACCCCAGGGCCTGCCGGTGGACATGGTGGTGCCCGCACATCCCCAACCACATGCACGCCCGCTGTGCATGGGAGGGGAAAGGGCACGTGGTGAGGCAGCCCGTACGCAGCTGGTGGCTAATTACTTCACCTAAAATCACACCCCTGCGGAGTGCACACAGCCCTGGCACATACCAGCTGACAATCAATGATGATGACATAATGAACAGTCAATTGTCACTACCATACCAGCCTGAGATTGGTCACCTGGAAGTGCTACATTGTGTGCATCCCTACCTACCTAAAGACAACCAATGATGAGTGATAAAAAGACACACATATTCCTGCTGCATTAATGACTACCCCCTTGCAAAATACAACATGAAACTAGTGCCATGTCACCCAACCCCTCCCCATCTCAGCTACCCAACACACCATGGCATGTCATGCAATGTGAAAGCAACCAAATGAATGCACAACACATGACACAAGTGTCACAAAGTGCACTGTCCGAAATGGAAACAGGCCACAGACAATATGCTCCCAGTAATCAATAAGAAAAAGCACACATGAACAAATACTTACCAGCAACACAATACAGAAACACAGTTTGAAACAGTGGCAAAATATGACAGTACAAAATCAAAGAAGTGCAAGTCTTACAGCCTGAATACGCCAGCACATCGACCCCTTCCAACTGTACAGTGTTACTGCCACGCAAATGTCTCAGTGTACTGCATACAACATGAACTCCATCTGCAATGTAGACGGCCTTGTGAAGACATGAGGAAGGAATCTGCAAATTAGGAGGAAGACATGGATGCACAAGCACATATCACTACACCATGCAGTGTACAAAACAACAAAAATGTCCACTAGGAATGTCTACACAGTATTGACTACAGACTGCCCACACAGCTCATCGGAGCCCAACGTCACTGTGTAATTCACTGTCACTTGGTCACAGCCTTTGCAAGCCCATGGAAACAGGAAGCAGGAGGGGTGTGTGTCTCACGAACCCAAGCATCTAACCCAAACTCAGGACAAGGCTGCATGTGCCCAGCCGGAATACAGTGGATGCCCACGGGAGCCACACAAGGCAACACACTGTAAACAAAAAAAACAAAAAAATCAAAAATGGCCATGTGGGGGCCATGGGGGCTGGGGGAGGCCACCCAGGAGGTTCGAGGACAGGGTGGATGTTGTGAAAAAAAAAATACCTCCTTGGGCTCATGGTCTGCACGGCTATGCCATTGTGGGAGAACTGCTGTCGCTCTCCTCACCCTCTGCCGCTGCATCAGGAGGTGGTGGCACTAAGGGAGGCAGCCCACGCAAAGCCCTGGTATGGTCCTCCATGGCAGTAAGCATGCGGGTCTGGAAGGTCTCATTCTGGAGGATTAATATGCGGAGATCCCCATGCAGCACCTCACAGGTTGCCTGCATTTCTGCACGCATGGCCTCGCGTGATCAGCTGAGAGCGAACGTGTGAGCTGCTCCAGTTGCTGTTCTGCCCTAAAATTAATGGAAGCCTCAAGGTCAACCAGAGTCTGCCTGAGGGTACGTAGCTCTTCCCTCAGGGCTTCCCTGTGGGCTGGGGACTCTATTGATATCGATTGGTGCAGAGTCTCCAGTGCCACCCATCGGTCCCTGTTGGATGCCAACATGTCTTCCCTGTGTGATTGGCAAATGGAGTCTGTTGCCTGCTGTTGTTGCTCCATCTGCCTTACAGGAGGCAGAATGGAAGTGGCCACCCTCTCCATTGCCTGAGCCAACATTTCTACTGATGCTGCCTGTTGGGTTGCAATACCGTACATGGAGTTTTCCCATACAGTATTGCCTGGTGGCGCACGGCCACCGTGTCGACAGGCACCACACCTGTTTGGGGCAAGGCGATCTGCACCTTGCTGTGCTGGCACTGCCTGAGGCTGCAGGACTGCATTCCCCCTCTGATCTGCTAGCCTAGGAACAGGATCAGATGCTGTGGAGTGTGACCCTGCATCCGTAACCACCAAAGGCGGACCTTCCAACAGTGACATCCCCATAGAGGGTTCTACCCCTGGTCCAGGTGGGTTGGACAGAACAAAATCCCTGCCAGAAACACTTACCTGCGACTGCACATAAGTCTCATCATCCGACTAAGCACCTGAATAGAGGTCTGGGGAGGTGCACCCAGAGGCACCCCTGGACAGTATGGTCTGCAGTAACATAGGGTTTTCACCCACCACCACACCACATCCCCCACTGGTGCCCGGTCGTGCCTGAGATTCCTCCTGGGTCTGCACCATCTCCTCAACCTCAACAGCACCAAGTGCGTCATCATCTGCAAAAACATGAGAGACAACAAATGGAAACAGGCATGAGCACCTTAGCACACACAGAGGCCGTGACAAGCCAGAGATCCAGTACATGAATTACACATGTCCCACATGACTATAACCCTGCATGCATGCACTGTCAAAGAGTTGGAAGTGGAGTCAAAAAGGCAGACACTGGGGAGAGCAATATGGATATGCAACACATTTGCAGCATGTTGGGTAGCACTGGCATCACACATCAGGCTGTGAGTGGCATGTCCAATACACATACATGACACATGCCACCACACAGATGTCATGTAGCATAGCCACGGTAAATTACAAAACTACAGCAATATGACAGTGAATGAGAAATGTCACACATCCATGTCACATCGACATGATGCGAAGATTGATGCTGAATAGTGTTGCAAAATATGCATGTGCCACACACTGAAACACATCCAGTGTCCAATAACACAGTCATTGTGGGCTGATGAATGGTTGGTCCCTTTGATATCACAGGAAACACCTGTCATCTTCCACATGCAAACAGGCCCTTATGAAAATGTTGAATGGCCAGAATGGTCTAATCATTAACATAACCATTTGAAAATAGTGCCCCAATGTGGGCTGTGAACAATGACCGAAACATAGAACATATGTCGCAATAGTGCAGAAAAATGTCTAGCAAAAAGGGGAGAGTGGAAACAATCAGCCTGAATGAATACTTACAAAATGTGAACTATGTAGTTGCAAGATCACATTTTAAGGTAAAGTGCACTAATGTGTGTCTAATTGGCAACTGTGGGCCGAAGGGATACAGTCATACCCAAATCCAAGGCACGTGAATGTATGGGAGGAAGCAAATGGGTGACCCATAACACTCAGGAGTACACACCCTCACCTGGCACTGAATCAGAACCCGTCACCCAAACAACAATACACATGGATTACACACACACGCATGGCCACTCACCGGACAATGCTTCATAATCAGGTAGATCTCCCACACCTTGGATCTGTTCCTCTGTGACGAAGGTCCCAGCAACAGACACATGTTCAGTGAGTTTGTTGTCGGAGACCCACCGCCAGTCACCAGAGTAGCGGTATGATTTGAGGCCAGCTTGTTCTTTGCTCTGCGTTTCAGGTCATCCACCGCTTGTAGCAACCATCAGCTGTGCGCCTCACAAGTCCAAGGGCACTTATGCGGTCTGCAATGGCCTGCCAGTGTGCCCTACATTGACCCGGTGTGGTCTTGCACCCCGCAGTCATCAACATTTTGCGGCTATGTGCCGACACATGGGTCACAAGTGCATCAAGTTCCGGGTCATTAAAGCTAGGCTTCCTTGACGTGCCGGAGTGTGTAGCCATGTCTGGGGTCTCAGCCTGTTGTGCCAGAGCACCCTTCTTCCTCTTCTTCAAAGGTGGAGCGGATCCTTAGCGGCTTACGCCATTCTGGTCAGTAGGGGCAGAAGCGCAGGTGGACTGGGTACTGGGAGTGTGCGAATGCACAATGACCATAGGTCTTGGTGTAGGCATTGGTTGCAGGGTGATGTTGGCAGGGGGAACGTCAGTTTGATGGACCTGGACCGACACTGTCCTGGCTGGGAGAGTCAGAGCTGGGGCGGATGGAGCTGCAGCTGCCCCTGCAGCCTCCCCACCCTGCCTACTTGGGGCAGCAGATGACATAGCTGCCCCAGATCCATGTGGCTTGGTGACAACAACTTGCATCGCCACACGTGGCCTAGACTTGCTGACCTGGAAGTCAGCCTGGGAGTCATCCTGTGCCAGGTCAGGCGCCACAATGGGCTGGTCCATCAAGGGCTGAGCTGGGATGGTGTCAGCCACGTTTCCTTCAACCGTGGGGGGGGCATGGGTGTCCCTGATTGGTCCTCCACACATGGGGGTATAAGGGCACCCTGCAAATCCCAGCCACGTCCCCTACCGTGCCCAGCAGGGCCACCTTTTGAAGGTCATCCACCTTTGCCTCCCTTACCGCTTGGTCGCCTCCCAACCATGGCACTGATGTTGTTGTGCGTATGGGAGTTGCAGTAAACAATTGTCCTGGGCAATTGCGGTTCAAAGGGGTAGGGTACTAGATGGAATTCGTACCCTAGTGCTCTAACAAGGCTGTCTGTGACCCCTGGGGGAAGATGACGGGTCACGCAACGCACAGGCAGCCCAAAATCAAAAAATAATGTGCACGCAACCCCTCCTAGACCACGTGCATGAAAAAATGGACCCGCACTACGCTGTGGCACCCAGAAACACAAAAATAAGCGTCCGCGTAATGCACACAGCCTACATTGACCTCTGAAGGGGTACATGACACACGGGGCAAGCACAGTTGTTAAATACGTGCGCGACTCACCATCTGCCTGGAAAAAGAACGTGAAAAATACGCGCATGTGCGCGTTGGCAACACCCCCACCAAAAGAAGAATTGTACGCTGTCTGAGGAGACAGGACAAAAGAAGAAGTGAACGCTGTTTGAGGAAACAGGCCCAACAGAAAATCAGAGAAAAGCTGTCAGAGGTAACAGGGAGTACGAACTAGAAACGCTGTGAAGTAATCGCGTGTGAACTGACAAGAAGTACAGATTTCACCCACTCGCTCTCCACGAAAAGCACGTACAAGGAAATGGTGTCCTACACGTAGCTTTTAAACCGGCCCACATGTACACGTCACATACGCGTGTAGGCGGGCCCTTTCCTTCAATTTCACGCGATGACACTCGGACATGCAGTTTTTCCACGTGTGCTCTGTCATCACGTGCTATGAGGGAAACACCCACGCGCGTAATGTAACTTACGCGCTTACGCGCTAAGGGCCTTTGGTCCAATGAAATCGCGCATACGTGTGCTGACACGCTTACACGCTAAGGCCCTTTCCTCGATTTACACACTGACGTGCAATTTTTTCACATGCCAAATCACTTCGTATCAAGCTGGCCACGCAAAAACACACGGAAGACCACGCTCCTGCCCTGAAGGCCGAATTACTGCCCCCCAGAGCCCCGAGCACGCTCCCACCTGCCATCTGCTGCTGCCTGACTGCCTGCTGCCCACATGCCCTTCCATTTGCTGCCTGTTAGGGAGAATTCTCTGTTTAGGCTGAATTTCCTAACCTAGTGAGTCCCCCAGCAGCTTTGCTGGATTTCTGGAGTTTGTTTTTTCCATCCTGCCAAGAGTGAGACTCTTAGTCTCCCACTCTTGGACATGAATGTGTGTAATTCCTTTGAATGTCAATGTGTTCTATGGGCTATGGGGTCTTTTACTCCATAGGGTCTCATATGTTTTGCTATGTGTGTTACACCGCACCCTCCGTGCCGTAGCACTGGGGCGTCCTAGCGGACCTCCATCATAGACTCCATACCCGGGGACTGACTACTGTCTCCCCGGTCATGTAAAGTCACCATTGGCTTTACTAGACCTAAATTTACTAACAGAACTAGTCCAAACCATCCTATTGTGGACGTACTAGTTGGGGTAATTCGATTACTCCTAGGTCTGTTATTCCAGGGGGCACTGTCCCATCCCCCCGGGTCGAGTTTTGGCTGGTGGCAGTGGAAACTACTTGTTATATTCGACCCCGAATATAACCCTATGGGATTCTTCCCATTGTTGGCGATTGATACTGTCTTGATATGGGCAAAATCTTCCTCGGGGCCAGCCCTTTGAGAGCAAAAAATACCCAATTCAGCCCAAAATACAGGTTCTATTGTGCTGAGCAGTGATCTCATGCTAGTGACAAATGACACCTTCAATAAGTTTTAGTATTTATTCTAAACAGTGAATTTCATATACATTTGGTATTCAAGTTAGAGAAGATTACAAAGCACAAAACTTGGAGAAATGCAAAATATAGAGAAACATAGAACTTAGATAAACAGAGAAACATAGAGAAACATAGAGAAACACAGTTTTACGCCCCTTCAATCAGCACTGGGAACCCTGGCCCTCATAAGCTAGCTGTAACAAGCCCCGCTCAGAGGACAGCGCTGTCGGGATGCCGTCAGAGTTCCAAATTCCGGGCACTTGATCTTGCTCGAACCAAGTCCACAGGACGATCTCCCACCCGAGTCATGTGAGCATGTATATTTTATAATCTCGTGCTGCCCGTCCGTGACGCACAGTTCCAGAACTTTCCCTGTGCAAAATATAGGCTGGCTCATGGAAAAAACCCAACTCTGTTAATTTCCACTGCCCCTTCTTCTGAGCCCCTCCCTGGCTCCCTGGAGCCCATCTTCCAAAGCTCAGAAATGTCTTATCAGTGCCTTCCCAGAGAAAAGGAGATTAGCTTGGGGCCAT
The DNA here is from genome assembly GCF_040938575.1 of Ambystoma mexicanum. Lineage (NCBI taxonomy): Eukaryota > Metazoa > Chordata > Amphibia > Caudata > Ambystomatidae > Ambystoma > Ambystoma mexicanum. Next base: position 360,398,345 of record NC_090928.1, read on the forward strand.
GCAGGGCTACCGTTAGTGAGGCAGAATATTCTAAGGGAAGCAGGGATGTATTAACCCCATCTGCAAGCTCTAAAAGGCATGCACTCATAGCTTAGTGTTTATAGCGCTTCAGACTGGCTATCTAAGCGCTATATAGGTGCCATAATGTTCCAAACACTCCAAAAATACCTATTAGCTACAGAGCTAGGGCCCTCTCCCTGCCTGTCTATCAACAATGCATAATGTGACCTATCACTCATACTAGGCTTGCATATTCCTTGTAGCTCACTACTGCATAATGGAAGTGCTACAACAGACTACTGTCAGCATTTTTAGCACATACTTTGAATACACTATTGGCTTTCAGCGGCTAATGCTGTCATCTAAAGCCCTGATTGGCAAGGTTGCAATTTTGTGTATCACTACATTCCACCCCTATTCAACGTGTGTGCGACAAATGCTGACTAATACACATCAATATAGTATTTCGTGCAGTGATAAAGACCTTGGGGCTTTGCAAGAGGTTTAAGCAAACTACCTTCTAGCGGTTAGTTAGCGTGGCATGCAAGGTTAGTAAAAAACACTACCTAAACAAAAATGTACACAAAGTGAACAGTGACATATACCCTTGCCAAAACCTGGCCTACACAAAAATACCTACACAAAGTGAACATGGACATTTACTCTAGCCAAAACCTGGCCTACACAACAATACCTAAATAATTTTGTCAGTTAAAAAGCAGCATGCAGTTAGAATGTCCAGGCAATCCAGTGTAGTCTAATCGACAATGCACTATTGCATTTATGTATGGTTACCAATTCTAAAACCTGGCAGCCTTTAACTCTAAGGGCCTACCCTCCCCCTGATCCCAGGGCATTCAAACGTGACTATGGGCTGTGTGATTAGACACTTCCCCCATGTATGTGGAACCCAACCAGAAACCATCTAATTTCGTGAACAAGGTGAACCCATAGGCACCAGGTTATCTAAATAAAAACAATTCTACTAATTTACATCAAGCATGGCATGTGTTATTCATGCAATCAAAAGCAAGCAATTTGATCCATATGTATGCTGGTAACTGTAGCTCTGTGTGCCAGTGTGTGGAGGATGGTCGCCCCCACTCAGTAAAAAGCCAACACCTGCTGATTTAACAATGTTTGCCATACAATGCATCATGTGTATTTAGCAGTCTTGTTGACCTGCTCTATGGCAGAAAAAATGTCTTCATACCTAAAATTCTGCCATCTCCAGTGGTTGCCAATACTTGTAGCAGTGTTGGGCGCATCAATGGGCCCCACTAGGCCAAAAGTTCTATAGCAGAGCTGGCATCAGAACCCATAGTGGCTAGCTTATTGTGCACAGTTTCTATGTCACAAACATATAAAGCTCCTGCAATTAATGAATCTAGCTCCCTAGCTACGCGCACTCTAGTGATGGGACATAGAAATGGACTCCATTTGTAGCAGCTTGGTAGTACTAAGGAAACATTGCCTCATGATAAATCTATGTCTAAGTGTATCACTGTAATAATGGAGGTGTGCATTGCCAACCTATAATTTAAATGTTGCCTTACTACTGGACAATCTAACATGTTCACAGTGTCTACCTATTGTGACTTGGAGAATACCCTTCTTCAAGTGGGATATCTACCATATACTATATTAGTTTTTGCTACAAACACCATACTACCCTCCGGCAGTGGCTGTTTCATCACACCATTATGTAAAATGCATTTAGTCAAGTTATAGTCCATAAAATCTTGGCGAGAACACTCGCTGCATTTCTTCGTCAGAAAAACCACATTAAACAAATTAAACAAATCGTTGTATCCATTCACTGAAACATTTGGGCCTATGACTTCATAGACACCAGTCATATGAGTCAGTGACAAAAGATGTCTGACAATGTGCCAGGCCAGTACGCTAGCAATTCCATGTGGATACTCATTTGTAGCGCTTTTCCAAAGAATTATTCCAAATGTCTACAATCAAAAGGTGACTCTTTGCATTAGTGTGCTGAGACAGCTGTCCCCACAAAAACATGAAACTGGTTGGTTTAACAAAAACCGTGTCACACACTGTGTCACAAAATCAAACATCAAGTCAGTCATGGTTTCATTTACCTGCCTTAAGCTGGCTGTAAAAGTATCCAGTGTTTCAAAGGTTACCATCTCAAATTAGAGCTCACACACTTGGCAGCATTACTTCAATTAAGGATCTTAACCTACGCACAGGTGACTTTGATGTGCGCACTCATCTTATCTCAAAATAAATTACACTCCTGCTTGCATATTTCTGCTGCCCCAACAATTCATAAATCATGTTCCTGCCTACGTGCAACGTAGAAGTTTTTCTTTTTCAAAAAGCAAAACATCTCTGGTTAAAGCAATTCAGTTGGAAGAGCAAAACCATTTCGTTTTTTCAGATTCATCTCAAAAAGTGCATTTAAAAACCATTTTTCAATGTGTTAGCATTCAAGTGCTGTGTCACACAGCTGTTTGTGGTGCATGATCTTACAGTCCACAACTCATTGTCCACAGTCCTTTAAACAAGAAAGGCAAGACATGTCAATTAAGTTATTTCCAGCAACTGAATCATTTGAATGTGCAGCATCAAATATTTGATAACTAGCCAAGTCTGCACCGTGCAGTTCAGCAAAAGTTATGACTCTGTTGGACACCTTTTGCAGGTTGCAGAACAAATGTCCTCATACGTCATGCATGTTAGCAGCATTGAGTGCGGTGCAGGACACGTTTAAAGTTGACTCGCTTTCTCTGAGCACAGTTTGCTTGACTGATCAGTGTCACCCACAAATTGAACACATCTATTTCTGTTATTGTCTTGCTTTTTTGCCTAGGCAAAATACAAACAGATATGTTAGGATTTCATCAAAACTTCAATATCAGCGTTATCCACCCCTTCCCATAATACCACCCCCATCTTCAGACTTCTCATCAGGTACCTATACACTTTATCATTGCTACTGCAATTATTTATCACCCTTCTGCATGTTTTCTGGGGGCTTATTTACACTCAACCATACGGGGTGTAACTGCCTAATCACAAACTCATTTGTGCAATGCGATCATAGTTGGTCAATGGTACCTCAGACTAATCTGTGCTTTTACATAAGCCATATGATAAGTACCCAGGTCGCACAATGCTTTTCTTTTTCACCAAAGCGATCACGAATGCCAGGCGCCAACTTGCTTCCAGTGTCTCATGATCTTGATTTAGTTTGCCCTGCTGGCATCACTCCATTTTTCAAAGGTAAAGTCTTTCAGTCCAATATCGCCTGCAGTTGCACAAGCAGCTTTGTTTATTTTTCTCCATACAGCTAGTGTCTTCCAAGCCTCTGGTTGTTTCACTTATCATTTTTCTCAAAGGGTGTTTGCTGATTTCTTGGCCCACCCCTTTGAGCGCGATAGTCTAAGTCAGTTTCTTTTGTTGCTTCAACAAATCATTCATTCTTGCACTAAGCCGTGAGGCTTCTGGATCATGGCTAATGTGCAGTGTTCATGTTGTACTCCAAAGCCCCGCTCTGCATGTTGTCTCTTGCAAAACGGCTAAGCGCTTTTGTCAGTTTTGCTTCCATCTGGAATGCCATAATGTCTTTGTCAGTTACTCCAGCCCTGGCAATGTAGCTTGCATTTTGCCAGCTGTGTATTTTCTTTTCTCAAAGCGCCTAGAGGATTCTTCTCCAGTGCATAGCGCTTTACTTCAGTTCACATCACATGGAGCACTGGGATGCAGCTTGCACAGCAATAGCGTTTCACTTCACATCACATCACATGGTGCATGGGAATGCGGTTTGCATGGCAATGTCTGTTGGAATGGGCAGCTGTCTTTTCTTAGCCCATTCACAGATGCACAGGTTCCCCAATGTTCAGATGTAATGTGCCCATCTGCCATCCTGCATGCAGCCTTTGTTTTCCTTCCAGTGTTACTGGGCAAATTCTTTACTTCTGATCAGCTCTGTTATTGCATGCCGTTAGAAAGCATGCGTACATCAGCATTTCTGTCTTTGCACCCCCTCTCCTCAGTTTTTTGCTCACGCTGCGGTGTCTCTCACAGGGGATGGAATGCAGGAATGTCATTGTTTATCTTTCGCGCAGCAAGCTTATCTCTTTGCCTATAACTCTTACACTGTGGCAGCTTCAATGGAAGGCACTCGTTTCAGACAGTTCATCCAGATTAACTCTTTCTTGCACTGTTCCAGCAACTCAGAAAAGCTCCCATATCTGAAACACCATTTCATTAAACAGGAGTGCAGTATTCTGCTTTTGTTTGCCTTCCTGCACCTCGCCCAAGACAGCTTTAAGGCACAAGCTCTGCACACACAGCAAGACTCTTATTTTCAAAAGAGGCACTTTTTATTCTCATCAGATTCTACTCCATGTAATTTTGCAAAATGTCAAAGCGTCTTTTAACCCTTTTTTAAACTGATTAATGTCTCATTAAAAGCATACGTTTTTTTTTTCTTCTTCTTCCTCGTAACCTTGTAGTTTGGCTTCACGAGCTCACTCCAATGCAATGTGCGATCTTTCAAAAGAACCCGCAACCCACTAAAACTTTGTGCTATCTTATCACACACAGATTTTTCATTCTGTTGTACCATTGCCAGAATATAACCACTTATTTCAGTGCATTTAAAAAATGCCATGTTTAGTGCAGCTCCCTGCACGGTTTCCCTGCAAGAGCAACCCACACTCTATATTGCTTGTGGGCTGTTATTGTGTCAACAACATTTTTCACCATGTATCACAGTCAACAGGTCACTATTTCCAAACATGCATCACTTATAAGGCAACAGTACAAATCCATGGCATAGCGTGGGAACAGTCAAAAATACTCCAGGGGCAATTTAGAGGCAATTTAGAAAAATATAAATTGTTTTTTCCCCCCAAACCATTGCAAACTGATTCTGCAATTTCAAATCAATACACAAAAATCGAAAATCCAAATAACATTCACTCACTTTCTTTTTTAAGTGAGTCTCTCACCCATTATAAGCATGGCACAGCTTAAAATGGAATATAGTCGTTTTAGTGTGTTTCCTTTAAACAGAAAGTACCACCACTAGCACATGGAATTTACAGTTGCCAAAAGAAAAACAAACCCTTTAGGCTCTCAGCACAGATGTTACTCTTTCTCCTAAGCACGGCTCATTCCCCACGTTATTTTTTCAGGAATGTCAACACTTCAAAAGCATACATCAAAAAAGCGAACCTTCGCCTCCGAACATTACAGCCCCCCACTGGCTAGCACACTGGGGCTGAGTCAATGGTTAAATTACTATTCACAATTTGCATGTCAAATCCTTGCAACTATTTTTCCCTGCCCTCATGACAGAATAGAGATGAGAACTCCGTCTCACTTTGCATTTCAAATTACAACTTTAAACTGGGGAAACCGCATGATAAAATTCTTTCCTAATTGAACATATATCTTTCTTGACCATTCATCAGAGCGCTTTAAACAAAGCCATTTCCCGCTTGTTTATCGCCTTGTACTCCCTGGCTCCATTCCCAAGCAATAAGTCAGTCACGACTGATTTACTGAAGGGAGTCTTAACCACACAAGCTATCGGCCACGGCAAGCCGACACAACACTACTGTCTTTTGAAGTCTCAGAGCTGCAGTGAGACCACCAAGGAAATGTGACAGCCTGCTCCTCACTCTACACTGTGTTCTCTCACACAATTTGTCATTTCACAGCAAGGCACTGCTCTGCACAAATCCCACAAAGCTGCCACCAAATGTCTTGATATGGGCAAAATCTTCCTCGGGGCCAGCCCTTTCAGAGCAAAAAATACCCAATTCAGCCCAAAATACAGGTTCTATTGTGCTGAGCAGTGATCTCATGCTAGTGACAAATGACACCTTCAATAAGTTTTAGTATTTATTCTAAACAGTGAATTTCATATACATTTGGTATTCAAGTTAGAGAAGATTACAAAGCACAAAACTTAGAGAAATGCAAAATATAGAGAAACATAGAACTTAGATAAACATAGAGAAACATAGAGAAACACAGTCTTACGCCCCTTCAATCAGCACTAGGAGACCCTTGCCCTCATAAGCTAGCTGTAACAAGCCCCGCTCAGAGGACATCGCTGTCGGGATGCCGTCAGAGTTCCAAATTCCGGGCACTTGATCTTGCTCGAACCAAGTCCACAGGACGATCTCCCACCCGAGTCATGTGAGCATGTATATTTTATAATCTCGTGCTGCCCGTCCGTGACGCACAGTTCCAGAACTTTCCCTGTGCAAAATATAGGCTGGCTCATGGAAAAAACCCAACTCTGTTAATTTCCACTGCTCCTTCTTCTGAGCCCCTCCCTGGCTCCCTGGAGCCCATCTGCCAAAGCTCAGGAATGTCTTATCAGTGCCTTCCCAGAGAAAAGGAGATTAGCTTGGGGCCATGCAGGGCTACCGTTAGTGAGGCAGAATATTCTAAGGGAAGCAGGGATGTATTAACCCCATCTGCAAGCTCTAAAAGGCATGTACTCATAGCTTAGTGTTTATAGCGCTTAAGACTGGCTATCTAAGCGCTATATAGGTGCCATAATGTTCCAAACACTCCAAAAATACCTATTAGCTACAGAGCTAGGGCCCTCTCCCTGCCTGTCTATCAACAATGCATAATGTGACCTATCACTCATACTAGGCCTGCATATTCCTTGTAGCTCACTACTGCATAATGGAAGTGCTACAACAGACTACTGTCAGCATTTTTAGCACATACTTTGAATACACTATTGGCTTTCAGCGGCTAATGCTGTCATCTAAAGCCCTGATTGGCAAGGTTGCAATTTTGTGTATCACTACAGATACTTTTTCTTGTTAGTCTCTAACATACCACCGGTCTACTTATCTTAAATAAGTCTATCGGATGGTATTTTCTGCCAGAACTCAGATTTTTAAAATGGGGGCTGTGTTCGTCTCTGTGACTCCTAAACCAAAGGTTGAGCCCTTTGTTCCAATTTTGGCGGGCTTCTGTACAGAGACCCTCCAAAGTGGTGCCATTCTGTCTGGGTTACCACAGGGGTGTGGGAGGGGGTTTAGGCACCCTGGACCGAGTTGCCTTGCCAACTCCGGTCGCACTCTGGTGTGATTGGCCCAAGTGGTGAGCCTCCCCACTCACCACTTAGCGTGTTTGAGTGACAGCTAGGCTGAATGAATGGGGGTTTTCTGCATAAAAGCAGGGTTTTTGGGACTGGATCTTCAGAAGTCGCCACAGGACCTAAGAATCCGACGAGGGTAAAGCTGAGCCGACCTGCAACGATGACACCTCCGGTAGAGCCCTGCTGAACCGACTCACCACTTCCCGACGACAGAGGAGATCTCCCTGCCGGAGAGTCTCTTCCCCTGCCTGGTGGGAACAACCAGTCCCCTTCGCTTTTCTTCGCCTCAGGACGCAGTGGTCGAATTGCCCGTGCAGAGCACCTCGGCAACCGGATAGCCACTACCAATGTACTGCGACCAAAAGGTGGTGCCTTGTGACGGAGCACTCTGCGGCTGGTCTCTTCCCTGGTGGTGCAACGATCTTCAACTTTCCTTCGACGACGAGATCATCTCTTCTCTTGGCAAAGACCGGACGTGCATCCACCACCAGGAACAACTGCCCCCGCCGGAGCTGTCTCTCCACAATCAAGGTACTGTGTCCGCCTGGCTTCCCTTGTTGCCGGATAGAGTGAGGTGTCTTAATCCTCGCCTCTCCATAGGGTCGCCTCCAAGCTTTCTCTAGCGTATTGTTCTGAACTGGTCCAATCTGCCGATAACAATTTGCTACAAAGACTCGAACGCATTTCCACTACGATACTTTTTGGGACATATCGCCTTTCCTCTCTCTGAGTGGGCCTGGCCTCTGAACTTTATGATCTACAGTGGTTCTTGTCTTCTTGCCTTGCATTTGTCCGTAAAGTATTGGGACCGTGTTGATTTCATAAGCTGCCTTATTTTTCTCTCTCGTCCTAACAAATACTAGAGTGCCATCTAGGTTAAAGCATACACCTCTGTCTGCAAATAAGTGATGCTGGCAAACCTAGACTTGTCGAACTATTGTTAGGGGGATTGATCTTTTCTTTCTGCGTAGAGTAATTGCAATTGAAGTGTTTGCCGTATTAGTGCCAGAGTGTTTTCAATAGATGTGTCATTATAAATAAATACCTTTATATCTTTACACTGAAGCCTTGTTCCGTGTTTGCTTGTTCTACTGTGTAGATTGCCCTATTGTGTATACTCCACATACTGCCTAACTCTTCTTGAGGGAAGTCTGACTGCTCAGCCACAGCTACCAAGTGAATCTGTGTGGTACAGACAGCTACCAAGTGGGTTTACTGCCAAACACCTGTAGTCCTAAATCTTTTGCAGTGGTCCCAGAGGGAACTGCACAGGTTTCCGCCTAACACTGCCTGCACGTCAGCCAGGGGTGCAGTTGCTGTGACCACCCCTGCTGGAACCGAAGACTCCTGACTGGGATTCCATCGCTCCACAGCCCAGCCCCAGGACCCAGTTTCCCACCCACTCCTGCCTCTGGGATTGCCATGTCCAGCACAACACCATCTGGCAGCACTGGCAACCCCCAGCCAGAGAGGCAGAGGGCCACCAGATTCAGTGCCAGGGAAGTTGGTGTCCTGGTGGAGCAAGTCCTGGGACAGTATGATGCCCTCTTTGGAAGTTTGTGCGCCGACAATGAAGGACGGACCAGGATCTGGATGGGCATCGTGACTGCCATCAACGCGGAGGGGGTGGCAGTCTGCGACTTACATCATGTCACGAAGCGCTGGGAGGACTTCAGGTCCAGGACCCTCAACAAGGCCCGGCGCCTCGCTGAGGCAGCAGATGCCAAGGGGCGCCGGGGCCAGCTGCCGGACCACCAAATGAGGGTCCTGGAATGCATATGCCCAGCGCTCTACGTCCAGATCCTTGAGAGACAGACCCGTCTGGAGTCGAGCAGTAAGTGTACATGCATGGTGATTGGATGCTGTGTGTGTCGTGGTGTGCCAGTAGTGTGAAGGTTGCACATGTGTTTTTGTAGGTCCATGTAGGGATGTGTATGAACATGGGCGTGAGGCTGCCACATGTGAGTCCTCTCAGGTGTGAGACACATTGATGGTGTATGTGTTGGTAAGCATGCTGGGCAAATGCAGGTGTGGGAGCACACATGTTTGAATTTCTGTATATGTACATTGGCATGGTTGTGGCATGGATGATGGTTCATAATGCATGTATCTGCACTGTGTACATGTGCATCTATGTGGATTTGACAAGTGTGCAACTCTGATGCAACATGGATGCACGTGACACTGATATGTAGAAGGCTGAATGTCCGATGTGACATGTATGGCGATCTCATCACTGCGACAGTTGGAGGAGATGTACACATGCATGTAAGTGTGCTGGCGTGTGTGCATGTCAAGCTCACCTTTGGCTGTACATGCTGTTGTATGTGTATGTATGGTGCTGCCTGGTGCAATATTGCTGTGGAAATGCTCATGTGTTTGAGTTAAAATGACATGTGTGTCGTGGAGTGTGATGCTGTGTCTGAAGTTTGACAATGCCACTCATGTACAACTGTCATGTGTGTATCAGTACAATGTACTGTGCCCTGATGACTGTGTTTTATCTCTCCCTGTCTGCAGCATCGACTGATGAAGAGGGCGGAGAGGGTGCTGTGGAGCACAGCGGCAGGGATCGCACTACCAGCCATAGACGCAAGGCCCGGCTCCCCTCCCAGATTGTCATCTCATCGGGGAGTGAGGAGTCTGGTGCCGCGTCCCAGGCCGCAGCTGCCGAGGGTAGGTCCAAGATGCGGAGGTTGGAGGTGGACTCCTCGTCAGCAGAAGGGGCAGCTGAGACCCCGCAGGGTCCGACGGAGGAAGATGGCATGGAGTCATCCAGTTTGTGGGGGGGTTTGGTGGAGGAGGAGGCCGTGGAAGGGACACACACGGGTCTAGAGGTGTGGATTCCCCTGGTGCTAGTGGTGCAGTGCAGGACCAGGGACAGGAGGCAGCACAGGCCGCCGCGGAGGTGCCTGTGTGCAATCCTGTCCCTGATCCTGTCACTGCATCATCTGGCACCAGCAGGGATGCCTACGTCCAGACCCGTTTTCAGGGAGGGGATGAGCGCACAACAACTGGCCTTCCTCTCTCTGCGGACGTGGCTATCTGGGACCGTGTTGAGCCTGTCCTGGCCAGTATAGCGTTGCGTCAACGGGGCATGCGAGTTGACGTGCAATCTTTTCGTGAAGAGACTGCACATCATCTTGGGTGCCTCTTTGACCGCGTTGACCTGCTGAGACGGGTCACGAGTGCTGGATTCCTCCGTGTGTTGGACCTCCTTGCGACCCCCTCCTCACCTGAACCCCCTACGTGCCAGTCGTCGTCCATGACATCTTCCCACCCATGTATCACCTGGGTACCCTGTGGAGCTGTCTCTGACCCTGCGGCCACGCTGGTAGAGGACACATCCCTGCCACAGTCGGGAGCCGGACGTCCAGCAGGGGTGGCCACCTCAACAACTGCACCCCAGCCGGAGGAGGATGTGCAGGCAGCAAGAGCCAGGGCAAAGGCAGAGGCACAGCAGCAGCAGCAACAAGGTCGGAGCCATGATGGCTCGGAGCCTTCGACATCAGAGGGGCAGGCATCGGCCAGAGGGTAGGAGGACCCAGGACTGGAAGTGTCTTCCATGTGGCAGCGGTTAGGCCATGCTATAGATGCGGAGCGGCAGCGGGCAGAAGAGGCACAGCTCAGAATGGTCAGGGCAGAGAACTCCACGCGTAGGGCTCTGAGATGGGCCGAGTGCCTCGAGTCAATTCGCAGGGAGTTGGAGGAGAACATGTCATCGTCCCTGCGAACCCTCTGGGCCATGGAAGAGGACCGCCTCCAGGACATTGAGCAGGTGTTCAATGATGCCCTGGCCCGGGACATCCAAAAGTGAGCCGTTGGACTAGCCCGCTGCCATTGTAAATAGTTTTTAGAGTTAGGTTTTCTTTTCCTTTCCCTTTTATTTGTGGTCAATGGACAATGCCACACACATTTGTATATAGTTTTATTTTTATTTAGGTAGTTTCTTAGGTAGGTTTCATTTGTTTGGTTGGGCTCATGGACCCTTTACATCGTTGGACAATGGATTGATTTCTTTTTTGTAATTTTGCATATGGATTAGATCATGGATTAATTTGGATTTTTTTTTCATTATGGACATGGAGTAATGGATTTTTTTTTCAGGACAATGGGCCTCATTACACGGATGGCGGAGAACCATGGCGCTATTAGCGCCATGGTTCATGCCGGTAAAATACCGGCACCGCCTTGGCGGAAAGGGGAATTACCGCCCCATTCCAAGGTTGGCGGGGCGGTAATTCCCCCTTCCACCATTGCCCTTCCCCATTCCCATTTTTGCCCCATAGGGCTCAATGGGAATGGGGAAGGCGCTAATTACGGTGCCGCAAATTGCGGTACCGTAATTAGCTCCCTGGGTCCCTTTGCGGGTTTGTTTTTAACGCCTTCAAAAAGCAGGCGTTAAATCCCCCAACCCGCAAAGGGACCTCATAGTAAGGCGGTAAGGATTTACCGGTACCGGTATTTTACTGGTACCGGTAAATCCTTACCGCCATCCGTGTAATGAGGCCCAATGTATTGTAAATAGTTGGACTATGGATTGATTTCTCTTTTCTATTTTTCATTATGAACATGTAACAATTGATGTCTTTTTTTTACCTTTCCTTTGGATTTGCGTTGGTGAAGGGAGAGTTTGGACTGTTTTTCTTTCAAATTTTTTTGGATTGGTTATCATTTTCATTCACTCTTCTTTTTCACATGCTTTTAATTTCATGTTTGATATTTTGGTATGCTTTCATTTCATTCATTTATTTATGTACATAATACATTTTCATATTTTAGTTCCATGTGTGGGATTCGCTCATTGGGTCGATACATGTGAAAATGTGGGTTTACACAAGCAATGCCAACCAGTGTATGTGTGTGATGGACGTGTGTTGATGTACATAGTTGAGTTTTGGTTTGTGTCTTGAGATAGGCATGTCAGTGTGGGGTGGATTGGGAAATCATTGTGTCTCAAGAATGGGGTGGCGTGACGTGGTTTTTTGGTGTAGAAGTGGGCCATGATTGTGCATCTTTATTTTGTGTAGGGGGGGACATGAGTGGGACATGAGTGGGGGCCTGCTGGCAGGTGCCCCTGACTGCTGGGGGGTGCGGGTGCAGGGGGACATGAGTGGGACATGAGTGGGGGCCTGCTGGCAGGTGCCCCTGACTGCTGGGGGGTGGGGGTGCAAGGGGACATGAGTGGGGGCCTGCTGGCAGGTGCCCCTGACTGCTGGAGGGTGGAGGTACAGGGGGACATGAGTGGGACATGAGTGGGGGCCTGCTGAAAGGTGCCCCTGACTGGTGGGGGTACAGGGGGACATGAGTGGGGGCCTGCTGGCAGGTGCCCCTGACTGCTGGGGGGTGGTGGAGCAAGGGGACATGAGTGGGGGCCTGCTGGCAGGTGCCCCTGACTGCTGGGGGGTGATGGTCCAGGGGGACATGAGTGGGGGCCTGCTGGAAGTTGCCCCTGACTGATGGGGGGTGGGGGTGCAGGGGGACATGAGTGGGGGCCTGCTGGCAGGTGCCCATGACTGCTGGAGGGTGGGGGTGCAAGGGGACATGAGTGGGGGCCTGCTGAAGGTGCCCCTGACTGCTGGGGGTGCAAGGGGACATGAGTGGGAGCCTGCTGGCAGGTGCCCCTGACTGGTGGGGGTGGGGGTGCTGGGGGACATGAGTGGGGGCCTGCTGGCAGGTGCCCCTGACTGCTGGGGGTGGGGGTGGAAGGGGACATGAGTGGGGGCCTGCTGAAGGTGCCCCTGACTGCTGGGGGTTGGGGTGCAAGGGGACATGAGTGGGAGCCTGTTGGCAGGTGCCCCTGACTGCTGTGGGGTGGGGGCGCAGGGGGACATGAGTGGGACATGAGTGGAGGCCTGCTGGCAGGTGCCCCTGACTGCTGGGGGGTGGGTGTAAAGGGGGACATGAGTGGGGGCCTATTGGCAGGTACTCCTGACTACTGGGGGGTGGGGGTGCAAGGCTACATGAGTGGGGCCGGCTGGCAGGTGCCCCTGATTGCTGGGGGGTGGGGGTGCTGGGGGACATGAGTGGGGGCCTGCTGGCAGGTGCCCCTGCCTGCTGGGGGGTGGGGGTGCAAGGGGGCATGTGTGGGGGCCTGCTGGCAGGTGTCCCTGACTGCTGGGGGGTAGGCGTGCAGGGGGACATGAGTGGGGGCCTGCTGGCAGGTGCCCATGACTGCTGGGGGGTGGGGGTGCAAGGGGGCATGTGTGGGGGCCTGCTGGCAGGTGTCCCTGACTGCTGGGGGGTAGGCGTGCAGGGGGTCATGAGTGGGACATGAGTGGGGGCCTGCTGGCAGGTGCCCATGACTGCTGGGGGGTGGGGGCGCAAGGGGGCATGAGTGGGGGCCTGCTGGCAGGTGCCCCTGACTGCTGGGGGGTGGGGGTGCAAGGGGACATGAGTGGGGGCCTGCTGGCAGGTGCCCCTGACTGCTGGGAGGTGGGGGTGCTGGGGGACATGAGTGGGGGCCTGCTGGCAGGTGCCCCTGACTGCTGGGGATGAGGGTGCAGGGGGACATGAGTGGGACATGAGTGGGGGCCTGCTGGCAGGTGCCCCTGACTGCTGGGGGGTGGGGGTGCTGGGGGACATGGGTGGGGGCCTGCTGGAAGGTGCCCCTGACTGCTGGGGGGTGCGGGTGCAGGGGGACATGAGTGGGACATGAGCGGGGGCCTGCTGGCAGGTGCCCCTGACTGCTGGGGGTGGGGGTGCAGGGGGACATGAGTGGGACATGAGTGGGGGCCTGCTGGCAGGTGCCCCTGACTGCTGGGGGTGGGGTGCTGGGGGACATGAGTGGGGGCCTGATGGAAGGTGCCCCTGACTGCTGGGGGGTTGGGGGGCAGGGGGACATGAGTGGGACATGAGTGGGGGCCTGCTGGCAGGTGCCCCAGACTGCTGGGGGTTGGGGTGCAGGGGGACATGAGTGGGGGCCTGCTGGAAGGTGCCCCTGACTGCTGGGGGTTGGGGGCAGGGGGACATGAGTGGGACATGAGTGGGGGCCTGCTGGCAGGTGCCCCAGACTGCTGGGGGTGGGGGTGGAGGGGGACATGAGTGGGACATGAGCGGGGGCCTGCTGGCAGGTGCCCCTGACTGCTGGGGGTGGGGGTGCAGGGGGACATGAGTGGGACATGAGTGGGGGCCTGCTGGCAGGTGCCCCTGACTGCTGGGGGTGGGGTGCTGGGGGACATGAGTGGGGGCCTGATGGAAGGTGCCCCTGACTGCTGGGGGGTTGGGGGGCAGGGGGACATGAGTGGGACATGAGTGGGGGCCTGCTGGCATGTGCCCCAGACTGCTGGGGGTTGGGGTGCAGGGGGACATGAGTGGGGGCCTGCTGGAAGGTGCCCCTGACTGCTGGGGGTTGGGGGGCAGGGGGACATGAGTGGGACATGAGTGGGGGCCTGCTGGCAGGTGCCCCAGACTGCTGGGGGTGGGGGTGGAGGGGGACATGAGTGGAACATGAGTGGGGGCCTGCTGGCTGGTGCCCCTGAGTGCTGGGGGGTGGGGGTGCAGGGGGACATGAGTGGGGGCCTGCTGGCAGGTGCCCCTGACTGCTGGGGGTGGGGGTGCAAGGGGACATGAGTGGGGGCCTGCTGGCAGGTGCCCCTGATTGCTTGGGGGTGGGGGTGCAAGGGGACATGAGCTGGTGATCGCTAGTGCAAGCTGACATGTGGCTTGGCTGGGTGGCATGCCCATGATGGATGGGCTGCCTGTGGGACATGACCAGGGGTGCAGGGAAGTCCCCTGTGGTGTGGGCTGCCTGCAGGGGCCGTGGAGGGTGTAGAGGGATCACCTGGGAGGACCCACACTGCCAATTCACATGTAGCACTCCCTGCGCACCCCCGAAATTCACGTACCCCGCTCTGACAGCAAAATCGCGTGTGAAACTTCCCACACACCCCAGGAATACACGTACCCCACTCCCACAGGGCCAATCGCATGTGAAACTTCACACGCACCCCAGGAATACATGTACCCCACTCGCACAGGGCCAATCGTGTGTGAAACTTCCCGCGCACCCCAGGAATACCCGTACCCCACTCGCAGGCCCTTTCGCGTGTGAAACTTCCTGCGCACCACAGGAATACACGTACCCCACTTGCACAGGGCCAATCGTGTGTGAAACTTCCCGCGCACCCCAGGAATACACGTACCTCACTTGCACAGGGCCAATCGCGTGTGAAACTTCCTGCGCACCCCAGTAATACACATACCCCACTTGCACAGGCCCTTTCACGTGTGAAACTTGCTTCGCACCCTAGGAATACACGTTCCCTACTCGCACAGGGCCAATCGCGTGTGAAACTTCCCGCGCACCCCAGGAATACACGTACCGCACTCGCAGAGGGCCGATCGCGTGTGATGCTTCCCGCGAACCCCAGTAATACACGTACCCCACTCGCACAGCCCCTTTCGCATGTGAAACTTCCCGTGCACCCCAGGAATACATGTACCCCACTCACACAGGGCCAATCGCATGTTAAACTTCCCGCGCACCCCAGGAATACACGTACCCCACTCGCACAGGCCCTTTCGCATGTGAAACTTCCCACGCACCCCAGGAATACACATACCCCACTCGCACAGGGCCAATCGCGTGTGAAACTTCCTGCGCACCCCAGGAATACACGTACCCCACTCGCACAGGGTCAATCGCGTGTGATACTTCCCACGAACCCCAGTAACACACGTACCCCACTCACACAGGCCCTTTCGTGTGTGAAACTTCCCGCACACCCCAGGAATACACGTACCCCACTCGCACAGGGCCAATCGCGTGTGAAACTTCCCGCGCACCCCAGGAATACGCGTGCCCCACTCGCACAGGGCTAATTGCGTGTGAAAATTCCCGTGCACCCCAGGAATACATGTAACCCACTCACACAGGGCCAATCGCATGTGATACTTCCAGCGCACCCCAGGAATGCACGTACCCCACTCGCACAGGGCCAATCGCGTGTGAAACTTCCTGTGCACCCCAGAAATGCACGTACCCCACTTGCACAGGCCCTTTCGCGTGTAAAACTTCCCGCGAACCCCAGTAATACACGTTCCCCGCTTGCCGTGTGCTTTGTGGCGGCCATGTATACTGGTCCAGGGTTATCGCAGCCCTTTGCGCTGGATTGGGGATTTTGGTGGCTTTTCCTTGTGCAAGGGGCGTTCTTGGGGGCGTAACTGGCGCTGCTGCAGGGTTGCTGCGCCACTGTGCGCTGCGTCTGGTTTTGGTAGCTAAAATCCATGAATACGCTGTGCGCGGAAATGGATTTTAGCGCACGCGGCTGGTGCAGAAATTCGCACGCGCATACTGTGCGCCAGCCGCGTGCACCGCTTGTGCGCTGAATACTATGAATTACCCTCTGAATAAGGTCTTTCAAACAAGATATCTGGGAACAATCGTCAATTCCAGCATATGCGACGAACCGATGAAAAGAAAACTACTGTGCTCATGCAAACAACAAACAGCGCAGGGTGCAATAATACAAAATAAATATGGTAAATACTCATGCCTGGCTGTAATAAGATTCTACGATAGTAAAGTAACTCTGATTTTAACATACGGAGAGGAGAATATGTTTGGATGTGATGCAACGACATGGACAAGATGTGAAGGTGTCTTTTGGAAGAAAATCTTGCAGATTCCACAAAGTACACCGACTGCCTGTATTCTATATAAAATGGGGATTTCTTCCTTAAATGCGAGAATAACTTGGAACAAACTAGCGTTATTCAGAAAAACCTATATAGAAGCAAGCCTACCTCCTCTGGAAATTCTAATGGATAACGAAACAAGAAAAAAATCAGCACTAGTCGAATGGAAACATCATTGTAAAGAACTTTTGAAACAGCTGGAGACTGACGAAAATACACTCTGGTATAATCCAGACACAGTAAAAAGAAAGCTTCTAGATCTTGACTGGATCAACATTGGAGAGAGAAGAATAAATCATAAATCTATGCAACACTCTCCTCCAGAAGTTAAAAAGAGCTCCACCTTGCAAAAATACTTGATCATTGCACTTGTAAACACCTAAGAAGGCTATACCTAAAATTCCGGTGAAACATCTTTGAAACTAAGGAAATAAAATACTGAGACGTCAAATCTCATCAAGAAACCCAAAGTGCAGATTCTGCGATGCAGAAGAAGAAAATTTAAAACATCCTGTGCTCAGTTGTCCTGAACTAAAAGACAAACGGGAGAACTGCTTAAGGAGAGAGATGAACTGATACCAGACATACAATGAAGAAGATTGGTGGAGACAATTACTCATCACAGAATGCAAATCGCTGCTGATAGCAACGATGCGATTTTTAGACCAACTCCAATCTTTGCTAGAGCAGTCCTCAGTAAATGACATTTGACAGCAAATTGTTCAAACCGGGAAGAAATTGTGGTTAGAATCTATCTAACCAATACAACACTCAAGACAACAAGTAGAGAAAGCTCTTTTGTTGTGTTGTGTCTTTCCTATTTTTTTTTTGTGTTCTCTTTACTGAAAAATAAAGGACTCTTAAAAACAAATCCTTAAAATGAGTATTAATGTAAAGTTTTGATTTTAGTTCTGATTTGAGTTTTTACATTTGAAAAAGTTTGTATAAACTAAATGAAATTAAAAAAAATGTTTTTTTTTAATAAAATTGTACAATTTGTCCATGAATGTCACGTTTGTGAAGGGATTTCACAAGTGACATATTTTTGATGAACTGCAAAACAGTGGCATCACTGTCCTGACCAAAATTAGGTGCACCTTTAATCCATAAAAGCATGTGGATATGTGGTGCTCCTCTGGCTTGGTATTCTTTTCTCCAAAAGAAGTCTTGCACTTCTCCGAGGGGAGAAACAGTTTTATTACAAATAAAGTGTAGCATAGCAATGAAACAATGGTGGAAATATCTTGAAACATTAACAGGATCCAGAGAGCAAAGTTCTCCAGGTGTTAGTATATCTGTTGGTTTTGTTGTTGTTTGATATGCGTAGGAAATCATGTAAATCTTCCCATGCATACTCTGCCCAAATTAATGTAACAAACCAAGTGGGTGGTCCAAGGTTTCTGATCATACAACGTACATCTCCGTGACGTCGGAACCAGTATTCTTTTGTACCACGCATGTTTGCAAACAGATTTGTTATGCTTGATTGTAAAACGTCATCTTTTTCTTGCACTTTTTGTATTAATTGCGTAGCAGACATATGTTGAAAGTGGGTTCCAGATTTCAGTATGTGTGCAAATCCGTATCATAGGGTTGCTAGTTCACTTTCAAAGAGTAGGTGGAATATGTATTCCACATTTTGTCTAAATCTGGGGTCTTCAGAATACATTCGTAATGAGCGGTATTCGGATGCTGTTATCTGAGTGGGTCTATCATTGTATCTTCTCCTTTGCCAGTAGGAAATAGTAGTGGAAAAGCACGTGCTTCTATACTTTTTTCCCATATTCTCATTGGTGAACCTTTGGTTTGTCGCATTTGGTAAGTTTCTAGTGCATCATCTATGCTGTCATTAGAGTGCATTGGATGAATTGTATAATGGTCCAAAAGAGTGGATACTACAGCAGGATCCAGAAGTTCAAATTGACCAGTTTCTGATGACTCTTGAATTATTTCAGTTGTTTCCCTTAAGCTTTCTTCAATATTTATTTCTTTGTAGTATTCATTATTGTCTTTCAGATATTGCAAGGCTTGTCTAACTTTATGTAAATCGGCGAGTTGTTGCCACATTTTTTTGTCTTTTGTTGGTATACCATTTACTAAGACAATTAAAGTTTGCTCTATTGGACGTTGCACTCCTAGAGTGTGCACATTTTCTGTCAGATCTAATGGTAAATAAACTACTTTGCACCCAATTCTGAGGGAGGTAATTTTGCTGTTTTTGGCTGAAGGCGTATTATTGCTTGAAATGGGTGTACTGCTGTTTAAATTATGATGCTCTCATACAAATTGAGCTGTTGCAGGGGTTTTGGTAGTGGGAATAATTCCAGGTTATCTGTGACAGCACATGAAGGAGCTTGGTTGTTGTCAGGTTTTGTAGTGCAGTAACAGCAACATATTAAGGGTTCCCTTATTTCATAGTTGTTTTCTGCTAAAAGGTAGAGAGCTAATTCAAACCATTTGGAGTCTTCATCGTCTTCTGTTTTATATGTTACGTCCATAGTTTTTGTGTTCCTTTTGTAAAACGTTCTGCAGCAACACACACACACACATGGTTTGGTACTTCAGCGGATGTACATTTAAATTTTCGGGTTTCTTTTTTGTATGTGTGTAATAGAATGTTGCCATGTGCACAATTGTTGCTAGTCTGTTCTAAAGCTATTGCATTTTGTAAGTGGCTTTCACTTCCAAAATATTTTCTCTGGATACAGTTAATTTCTTCTCGTAGGTATTTGGGTGTAAAAGAGTGTTATTTAAATTGGCTAGTACCAAAGCAGGACTTTTAGCATAGTACAGTTTATACACTAGATTTCTTACATTTGAATGATGTGTTGATATCATTTTGATATCATGGAAGGTGCTTTTGCAAATAGGTCCTGAAATGCAGGCTAATGAATGTCCTTGTAGTCCTGTGTATTTGCACACTGGACAGGTATCCATATTTTGCAGTACTTTCACTTTGATTTTGTCTTTACCTTTCACATACTGATTGAGGAACTGGCGTAAAGATTTGAAAGATTTGTTGGGAATGTTACACATTGACGTGCATGGCCATTTGTATACTGGACGTTCAGGTTCAGTCGAATGGAGAGGTAATTCTGAGTTCTCTTGGGATACTTCTGTAAGCAGTGTTTCTTGTTCCATGATGGTATTATTGATTTTTTCATATCCTCGTCCACTGCTATGGATGGCAATTGTGTTTGTTTGGTTTTGTTTGTATGCTTTTTCATTAAAATATGGTTCTGTGGTCGTGGTGTGACTCCATTCTCCTCCACAGATATTTAAGAAGTTATTTTTGTTGACATTCCGTTTATTAAGAAGTTTCTTTTGTAGTTTAGTACTTAGTTTTGTTAGTGGTTTCATCCTGTTTAAAACTAAAATAGATAACTTACTTTTGAGATTGATTGCACTGTCTACAAGATCTTCTAGGATTCATTTTCTACGGTAGTTTTTAAGGGTTGTCGATGATTTCACTCCTGTTCTTATTAGATTCTGAAGCACTCTGTGGCAGAACATTTTTCCTAAAATACTTTTTTTTGTATGGTTTCTTGCTAGTATATGAAGATTTATAGGAGCACTGTTAGAAGTAGTGGTATCCTGATTCTTGTTAAGCATTTTCTGTTTTGTTTCACATTTTGATAGAGGAAGCAAAGTTTCTGTAGTTGAAGCTTCTTTTGTTTCGCTAAATGACAGCATTAGCTGTTTTGGTTGAACGTTTTGTACAAACTCTGGTAGAGATGGATGCTTATTTTGGAGGACACTTTTATTTTCATTTGCTCTATTTCTGCGTTGCTTTCTGTTAGGCGGAAACCTGTGCAGTTCCCTCTGGGACCACTTCAAAAGATTTAGGACTACAGGTGTTTGGCAGTAAACTCACTTGGTAGCAGTCTGTACCACACAGATTCACTTGGTAGCTGTGGCTGAGCAGTCAGACTTCCCTCAAGAAGAGATAGGCAGTATGTGGAGTATACAATATAGGGCAATTCTTCACAGTAGGACAAGCAAACACACAACAAGGCTTCAGTGTAAAGATATAAAGGTATTTATTTATAACGGCACATCTATAGAAAACACTTTGGCACTATCACAGCAAACACTTCAATTACAATTACTCTACGAAGAAAACAGATCAATCCCCCTAACAATAGTTCGACAAGTCTAGGTTCTACCAGCATCACTCATTTGCAGACAGAGGTGTATGCTTCAACCTAGATGGCACTCTAGTATTCGTTAGGACGGGAGAGAAAAATAAGCCGGTTACGAAATCAACACAGTTCAATACTTCACGGACAAATGCAAGGCAAGAAGACAAAAACCACGATAGATCATAAAGTTCAGAGGCCAGGCCCACTCGGAGAGAGGCAAGGCGATATGTCCCAAAACGTCTCTTAGCGGAAATGCGTTCGAGTCTTTGTAGCAAATTGTTATCGGAAGATTGGACCAGTTCAGAACAACACGCTAGAAAAAGCTTGGAGGCGACCCTATGGAGAGGCGAGGATTAAGACAGCCCACTCTATCCAGCAACAAGGAAAGCCAGGCGGACACAGTACCTTGATTGTGGAGAGACAGCTCCGGCGGGGGAAGTTGTTCCTGGTTGTGGATGCATGTCCGGTCTTTGCCAAGAGAAGAGAGGATCTCGTTGTCGAAGGAAAGTGAAAATCGTTGCACCACCAGGGAAGAGACCAGCCGCAGAGTGCTCTGTCACAAGGCACCACCTTTTGGTCGCGGTACAGGGGTAGTGGCTATCCGGTTGCCGAGGTGCTCTGCACGGGCAATTCGACCACTGCGTCCTGAGGCGAAGAAAAAGCAAAAGGAGACTGGTTGTTCCCACCAGTCAGGGGAAGAGACTCTCCGGCAGGGAGATCTCCTCTGTCGTTGGGAAGTGGTGAGTCGGTTCAGCAGGGCTCCACCGGAGGTGTCGTTGTTGCAGGTCAGCTCAGCTTTACCCTCGTCGGATTCTTAGGTCCTGTGATGACTTCTGAAGATCCAGTCCCAAAAGCCCTGCTTTTATGCAGAAAACCCCCATTCATTCAGCCTAGCTGTCAAATAAACACACGCTAAGTGGTGAGCGGGGAGGCTCACCACTTGGGCCAATCATACCAGAGTGCGACCGGAGTTGGCAAGGCAACTCGGTCCAGGGTGCCTAAACCCCCTCCCACACCCCTGTGGTAACCCAGACAGAATGGCACCACTTTGGAGGATATCTGTACAGAAGCCCGCCAAAAGTGGAACAAAGGGCTCAACCTTTGGTTTTAGGAGTCACAGAGACGAACACAGACGCCATTTTAAAAACCGAGTTCTGGCAGAAAATACCATCCGATAGACTTATTTAAGATAAGTAGACCGGTGGTATGTTAGAGACTAACGAGAAAAAGCATCAATCTCTAACAAGGGGAAGATTCCCATAGGGTTATATTCGGGGTCGAATATAACAAGTAGTTTCCACTGCCACCAGCCAAAACTCGACGAGGGGGGACGGGACAGTGCCCCCTCGAATAACAGACCCAGGAGTAATTGAATTACCCCTTCTAGTACGTCCACAATAGGATGGTTTGTACTAGTTCTGTCAGTAAATTTAGGTCTAGTAAAGCCAATGGTGACTTTACATGCCCGGGGAGACAGTAGTCAGTCCCCGAGTATGGAGTCTATGATGGAGGTCCGCTAGGACGCCCCAGTGTAACGGCACGGAGGGTGCGGTGTAACACACATAGCAAAACATATGAAACCCTATGGAGTAAAAGACCCCATAGCCCATAGAACACATTGACATTCAAAGGAATTACACACATTCATGTCCAAGAGTGGGAGAAAAAGAGTCTCACTCTTGGCAGGATGGAAAAAACAAACTCCAGAAATCCAGCAAAGCTGCTGGGGGACTCACTAGGTTAGGAAATTCAGCCTAAACAGAGAATTCTCCCTAACACTCGCCCTCCCCCCCCAGACTAAGGGACAGGAGGATTTAATCCACTCCTGGATGAATCTCATACCTCTAGTCGATGACATATATCCTAGAGAGACCATCAGCATTTTGGTGGTGACACCCTGACCTGTGCTCAATGGTGAAATCAAACCCTTGCAGGCAGATCGACCATCTCAGTAGTTTTGGGTTTTCCCCTTTCATTTGCATTAACCATCTCAAGGGTTGGTGGTCAGTCTGAATAACAAAAGTAGAACCATACAAGTACGGCCTAAACTTCTTCAGAGCCCACAAGATAGCAAAGCACTCTCTTTCGATTGTTGCCCACCTTGTTTCAGGATCCTTCAGCTTGCGGCTGATGAAGCAAACGGGGTGCTCCCTACCTTTCCCATCCAGTTGACTGAGTACGGCACCTATTCCTACATTTGAAGCATCTGTCTGCACAATGAAGTGTTGGCGGTAATCAGGAGCTCTGAGTACTGGGGCTTGGCAAAGAGCCTTTTTCAGGTTTTCAAAAGCCTGATTGCACTCCTCGTTCCATCTAACCTTTTTAGGAAATTTGGGCGAGGAGATGACATTCAGTGGAGAAGCTATGGTCCCATAGTTCTCTATGAAATTCCTGTAGTACCCAGTGAGGCCTAGGAAGGCTCTCACTTGGGTTTGAGTAGTAGGTGTTATCCAATTTTGCACAGCTTCAATCTTGCTGAGCAAAGGCCTTATTTCTCCACCTCCTACCTCATGTCCAAGATAGACTACCTTACCCTGCCCAATTTGGCATTTCCTCGCCTTTATGGTCAGATTGGCTTGTCCAAGAGCCTGCAAAACATCTCTCAGGTGGGTTACATGTTCTTCCCAGGAATTGCTGAACACTGCGATGTCATCCAAGTATGCCATGCAGAAGTCCTCCATCCCATTCAGAACCTGGTTTACCATCCGTTGAAACGTAGCAGGTGCATTCTTCAATCCGAAAGGCATTACCTTAAACTGGTATAAGCCAACGGGGGTAGAAAATGCAGTTTTCTCCTTGGCATGGTCTGTCAGGGCTATTTGCCAATAGCCTGACGTCAAGTCAAAAGTGCTGAGGAACTTGGCAGCGCCACGTTTATCCACCAACTCATCTGTTCTTGGCAAAGGGTGGGCATCAGTCTTGGTGACTGCATTAAGAGCTCTATAATCCACACAGAATCTAAGTTCTTTAGATCAGGCCTTTGGTACTGACACAACTGGGCTAGACCATGGACTAGTAGAGGGCTCTATTACCCCGAGATCGAGCATCTTGCTGACCTCACCTTTGATGTGGGTTTGTACGTTTTCTGACATTCTGTATCTTCTGCTTTTGACTGGCAGACAGTCACCAGTGAGTATGTCGTGCTGGCCCCAAGGGGTCAAGCCTGGTGAAAGCGACAACAGAGAGGCAAACTGATTCAACATAGTTTTGCACTCTTCTTGTTGCTCGGGTGTCAGATTGGAGGAGAGATTTACTCCTTTAATTTTTTCGTCTAAAGGTAAGCCTCTGAGGAGATCCGGAAGAGCTTCACTCTCTTCTTCTTACTCGGATGATGCTAGAAGCAACGCTCCTACATCGGGTCTTGAGACATACGCTTTGAGTCGGTTGGTGTGAAAGACTGTCGGAGCCTCCTTGGGATTGCCCAAGTCCACCAGATAGTTAACCTCTCCGAGTTTACCCACAACTCTGAAGGGTCCCATCCATTTGTCTTGCAAGGCCCTCTGCTTTGTTGGGATCATAACGAGAACGAGCTGGTCTTGAGCGAGCTCAACCATGTTAGCTTTTTGATCGTGCCGTGCTTGACCAATGCTTGTCCAGCTTTCAAGTTATCGCTTGCTTCCGTCATCATGTGCGACATTCTCCTCCGGAGACCTATCACGTAGTCAGTCACTCTGACTGGCTTGGGGGAAGGAGCACTCTCCAACCCCTCCTATATAATCCCATAGGGTTATATTCGGGGTCGAATATAACAAGTAGTTTCCACTACCACCAGCCAAAACTCGACGAGGGGGGACGGGACAGTGCCCCCTCGAATAACAGACCCAGGAGTAATCGAATTACCCCTTCTAGTACGTCCACAATAGGATGGTTTGTACTAGTTCTGTCAGTAAATTTAGGTCTAGTAAAGCCAATGGTGACTTTACATGCCCGGGGAGACAGTAGTCAGTCCCCGGGTATGGAGTCTATGATGGAGGTCCGCTAGGACGCCCCAGTGTTACGGCGCGGAGGGTGGAGTAAAAGACCCCATAGCCCATAGAACACATTGACATTCAAAGGAATTACACACATTCATATCCAAGAGTGGGAGAAAAAGAGTCTCACTCTTGGCAGGATGGAAAAAACAAACTCCAGAAATCCAGCAAAGCTGCTGGGGGACTCACTAGGTTAGGAAATTCAGCCTAAACAGAGAATTCTCCCTAACACTTTCTACGGACTTGCTTTTTGGTAGGCATTCTTTTGGGTCTGTTAAAAAAAGAAGGTATGGGTTGGTCTGTTTTACAATGTATGTGTGCTGTGTGCATGCGTGTATGAGTTTGATGGGGAAGTTGTTTGTGGTGGTGTGTGAATGTGCATTGGGCAGTTACAATGAGTGGGAAGGCTATTTTTCTGTTTGTATTTTACTACACTCTAGTTCAGATGAGAGTAGAAAGTGAGCTAGTGGTGAGGAGAAATATTTATAGAAAACATAATGGTATAAAATTAAAACAGTTATTTGTTTTGCAGTACTGATATTCTAAGGCTTGAGTATGTTTTTTGTGTTCCAAAAAAACGAGGATTTTTGTGGCATTCTGCTTGCTAATCTGTATTTACTAAATGGGGATTTGTGGGCAGAATGGTTCAGAAATTGATGTTTTTTTTGCTGCGCAAATTACATGAATCAACCACGCAGTCTCTTTGAGGAACAGTAAGAATATAAAGGTAGTATTCTACTTACTTTTTTTGTGGAATGAGCAGGTTTCTTCAGATATGTTGTTTGTAGTTTAGATGCTGTTGATTTTCAGGAGTGTGGTCTTCACTGCAATTGTAAAAGGAAGAAGTTAGTACTTTTGTGTGTTTATAGCACTGATGTTAATGTACACAATAACTTTTATGTTCTTGTAGTAGTATTCTCGTTTGATATCTGAACATAGTGTATGCACGCATTTTATTTGACTATGTGCACCCTCTATATGTTATTTGCAACATGTTAGTTCAACCTGCTTCGCAAATTAGTACAATTTTAAGTTCATGAAATTCCCTTGTTGTTTTACAGCAGTGTTGTAGATAGCAGAGAGGTTTGGAAGTGATAGTTCATTATAGTAGATGGGAAACATTTAAATAATTTCATATTATAGCTAAACAGGCGAACGATCGGGAGCACCTGAGAGGGAGATTTCACCACAGCAATCGGGAACGTTTATTTTTCTCACACGATTGCATTGGGATTAGCATTAATTTAGGCGGGAGACACCAAAAAATTGTGACTTTTTTAATGATAAATCAAGTTTTGCACGTAAATCGGGAGGGTTGGCTTGTATGTATAGGTTATGAGCGAGATAGTAAAAAGTAGTGCTATTTTTCAATGAAAAATCAGGAGTCTCGCGCTTAAAGCGGGAGCGTTGGCATGTATGTATTGACTATGCAGATTTAGTGGCATTACTTTGTTTATATGGATTCATAAGAGTTGTACATGTACTGTGAATAAAATATGCATACCTGTACTTTGTAATCATGCATGTGGATATGCATGGAGCTGTAAGTAGGAATCTTCGAGACTTGCGCAGTAATTTTTCCAATTATGTGAGACTTGTATTCAGAGTGATCAACAGTACATTTGAAGTGTGGAATTCTGATGATGGAGTTAGAGGCAGAGGTCTTGGATGTGATTGGTGGATGTTTGTGTGACTGCTTAACTGTGTCCAATGAGGGAATGGATTCGCGAGTGATGTGGAAAGGGTAGAAGGGCTGGCTAAGAGTTACGTGCCACGCGGACACCGCGCCTGTCCGTGGGTAGGGCGTGCCACATACAGGGTTTTACAGCTAATCCAGCACTGAACGGGGACTGTAGAGATTAGCCAATCAGATGTTGATGTTGTTGATTTGTGTAGAAAGAGAGTGTGTGTGGTGAAGATGGCAGAGGTGGAGACAGTCAGGGTGTTGGTGCTCGGAGATATGTTTGTCCATGGTTTACAGCACTATTCTCAATGCAGGCATGTGGCAAACAATTTCGATGTTAGAGGAGTGGAGGTGGTGTGGAGCGCTAAAACTGACTGCAATGTAGATGCAAGTGGAGTGGAGAGTGGAGAAGGGAGAAGGGTCTTGCTCCTCGTTACTCATTTCTTGCTCCTTTCCCCTTGCTCTTTGCTTCTGGATCCCATTGACCATAACAGGAAAACAGGAAACAGGAAAAGGCAGGAAGGAAAGCACTGAAAGGAGTGATGT
Source organism: Ambystoma mexicanum (assembly GCF_040938575.1). NCBI lineage: Eukaryota > Metazoa > Chordata > Amphibia > Caudata > Ambystomatidae > Ambystoma > Ambystoma mexicanum. The sequence continues at coordinate 360,425,435 of NC_090928.1, forward strand.
TAGAACAAAGCTCATTGTAAGCTCATTGTAACTCTCCTCCCTCGCTCCTGTCCAGCCCCATTTTGACCCATTTGATCTCTAACCTTGTTACTCTAACAACTAAAGCACAAGTCCCACACATTATTTCAAAGACATCTTGTCAAACAGCTCTTGTCCCTCAGCTCCGCATAGAGCATAGGCCATAGGGCACAGCACATTGAGCTGGTAACAGATCAGCAGATACGTGCTAGGCCGTCATTGGCACTAAACAAAGACCAAAGAACAACAGCATGGTCCAAAAACTCAGTGTACGGGAGACCATCATGAAAAAGGGAGGAGCATCGACCTCATGACAAGGGAAGCACCCCAGGCAAGCAACTATTGATTGAGTGGCAAGAAGCAAAAAGGCCACAAATCTTGCTCATTGCGCGAACGATGGGAGGTCTGAACTAAGTCTTGGTCTGAGCGTGATGAGGGATAACGCCCTCCTCACAATCCCCATAGCGCCCTCCATACCTAATGCTGCTACGAATGCAATTAGCGAAGCCCAAACACAAGTTTATGCAATGGTGTATGAAGAAGGGACTGTGATGGTGGCTAATGAAAATGGAGTATTACACTGTCCATATAATATTCCCCCTGAAGCGGGGCCACTAACAACTTCTGAGACCTCTGGAATTACAATTGTAAACACACAACAGGCAGTGTCTGGATAGATACAACACCCACGGCCTGAACACAGATCTGTCAAAACATTCCAGCAAAAAGCCTGGCAAATGGACTGGCAAACGAACCAGCATAATGGCATGGATCCTACCTGGGAACAGGACCCCACAGCCGGGGCTGTTGAAGCAGATGGGGCGGCAACGACAAATGGTCACCTGTTCAACGTGTCAGACCTGGCAGCACTGGAGTGCTCAATTTACCGTTATTATGCAGAGAACTGTTTGAACAACCCATGCAGGGCACCCGTGGATACAATGAAGAAAGGGGTACGTCATACCTAAAAGGTGGCCCACAGCATCCAAGAGAAGGAAACTGAAATGGACAAGGTTATGGAGAATCTGAGGCTCAACATATCCATTGAGTCAGAATCAATGCTGGCTAACACCTTGCCTGGCCAACCGGATGACAATGATGAGGGAGACAAGACATGAAGACGAAGCCGGAGGAGAAAACATATGAAAGAAGTTCTGCCTATTCCCATGATAACTAGGGATTCATTTGGTGCTCATTGTGCAACCCCTTATCCAGCAGATAGAGAGAGATACTCACCATTGTCGGGGGAACTCAGTGACCAGCTACACGGTATGAAATGCACAGATGAAATCATGGGACCAACCTCCTGAGAATATTGCAGAGGAAACCTTAAACCCAACCGGGTCATCCTGTCACCTTGCTTCCCAGAATGTCACACCCAGGGACACCTATGATTGCAGTATAATCTTTGGAGGCGATCCGACCGGATGAACCAACCATAAGCACAAACATGGAGAACTTGCTACACTTCTCCAGGCATATAAACAGACTTTCCAATATATAAATGGAGCTGATATAGGTAGACAGACAGCTCTTGGATAGTTCTGAAAGGGATGCTGAAAAACTGGACACATGCCTAGAAGCCATTAGCACCTTGGTAAAATGCATGACAACAATGCTGGGAGGAGAAAGTACAGCTGCCAGGGGGGGTGCAAACAAGGCACCACAATAGTGATGAACACCCATCAAAGGGCCCCATTGGCAGAGCTAGGAACCAGGCTGAGGTCACATTAACGTTGGCACCATACGATGGCCTAGGGTGAACTAAAGGGGATGAATTTATAAAAATAGACCACTCACTGAGCCCATACTCTCCAACGAAAAAAATAAAAAAGGGCAATGCCCCACAAACAGACCAGCACAATAGGAGGACCCAATAACATAACAAGTGGGAAGCAAACAGGGGCCGCAAGAAATGACACAAGGTTACCACGAGCATGGATGGCGACCAAAATTCAACCCGAACAGCAGAAACGCCATCATCCTCATGAAGAGGAAAGAGTCAATAATGAGAACATTTCGTACCCCCTGGCAGGATGGAGAAACTTGAATCTTATCTGTTGCTTCAAAGCCCTAACACATGGAAACAAAAATGGCCACAAGAGAGCATTGGCGAAGGCGCTATCTGAGGCACTGCGTGTGAGCGATATCTCGTTCAACTTATTTCTGAACATTTGCATCCTTTCAGACTGCATGTTCTGCAAGGGGTGTAATGTTCGCTTTTGCTTTGAGAACCCAAATGGTTGCTTATGCATACTAAATTGCAGAAATGCACTATCCATGAAGGAGATAGAGGTGTTTGAAGATACAAAGGCAGACCTATGCCACCTACATGATTCTTGGTACTCTTGGTATATAGAAGGGGGCAGTTGTGAAGAGTGGTGACAACTGAACAAATGTGTAGGGGGAGAACAGAAAGGATACCAAGTCGATCCTAATCATCTAATCATAGATCTGACAAGACCTGAGCTAGGGCAGAAATTCAGGCATGGTGTACTGGCACATTATCAAGTATCCAAACAGGCAGGAGAGAAAGTTTATGGATTTGTGACACAGATCCCACCAGAAAAGCAGCTCTAGGGGAACCGGGGCCCAAAGACAAGACGCTGAAGAAGGCTGGGAGACCGAGTTTGTACGAGGATAAGCATCTATGTCAGGATAGAATAGGCCATACATCCATATACAACCAGCCGGTCATACACTGGGACACATAACGGAAGGCACTACCACTGTCTCCTTATTTTCATAGAATATAGCAGGGACAAAGCACAAGTTTCAAAGGGAAGGCATAAGATGTTTGATGCAGCAGTTTGAATGTGTTCTCCTACAGGAGACATGGACACAAGAACACTGTACCTGGATGGCTTTCCATCATTCCAGATCCCAGCATCAAAGGACAGATGGGGTCACTCATAAGGCGGGAAAGGCAATCTTTAGCAAGTCCCAGTATAAATGTGATCACATCAAACAAAATGCAGATTATCATCGGCTGCAGGTGGTAAAGGTTAGTCTGGACGTTAATATGAGATAGTCCTAGCTAACATTTACAACAGCCCACATAATTCAAAAAGGGTCAGTGTCTTATCCAACTTAAGCAACTTTTCAATGATCACATTGGTGACCTGGATCAGAGCACACATATGATCCTGCTGGCAGAGGACTTTAATGTAAAATGTGGCAGCGGCCTCCCACCACATTTATTAGATAACACAGAAGACCACCTATTGGGAGTCCAAGATCCAGAAATGATGGATCCCAGAATGTGTGGAGAGGGGCTCAAGCTAACACTTTGGTTGCATGAATGGGGGCTGAGAACAATCAATGGGCGGGCCAAGGGTTATAGACCGGGAAAAGCAACCTTTAAAGGCACTAACGGAAGTAGTACCATTGACTACTGCTGCCTCCCAATACGTTTCTGGAACCCGATCAAGGAGTTTCACGTAATAGAGGATGAGTTCAGTGATCATCATCCTCTTGTGCTGGAACACTAGATCGGCAAGCCGCAGGATGACATCATCATCCAGCACCTCGGAGCAAATGTACTGGAGGCCAACAAGCACACGAAAAGGTGGCACACTAATAACAAAGACAAATAGTTGCTGAACATCTATAGTAATGTTGCATGCTTTCTTACTCACATGATAGAGGAGATTGTCAAACTCCTGGCGGGATACAACATGTTGGCAGATTTCGACCAGCTATGTAGAAGGCTGATGGCAGGGTGCTATGAGGAGGTGACGAACAACGCTTGCAAAAAACATGATGCCTGGTTTGACAAGCATTGCAAGCAGGCAAAATCATTATTGCTAGCTGATTAAAAAGGGAAAGTATTGATAGAAACCTGATCAGACTAGCCAGAGCAAACTACAAGCAGGTGGTAGTGTACCGCACGTGAGATCTGGATAGGGAAGCATGGGCTAACTTGGTGCAAGCAGCTAGGTCAAATGATGGTAGGACGTTCTGGTATCTGGTCTCATCAGGTCCCAAATATAAAAGACCGGGTGATGGGCTAGAAACTAAGGTGGCGGACGCAGATTGGATTAAGCATTTTTCCACTCTTTATAACCCACTCGAAGTAGCTGCGGGTGAGATAAATACCGAGCCTAACGAGACACACAACCCTCTAAATGATAGACCAGGTAGAGGGAAAGTGTACTTGGTGACATTTTCAACCAAGGAAATATCAGATGCAATTGCTCATCAAAAACTCGGCCGATCCCCAGGCTCAGACAGCAGCCGGCTGATTTGTTTAGAGAAGAGGCCGATCTATGGGGCCCAGTATTAATGGCATGCTTCAACGCCATGTGTGCAAAGGGACAATTTCCAGGATCATGGTGGAAGGCAATCATCCAACCAATTTACAAAAAGGGCCCAAGAGATATGCCGCACTCGTATCTCGCTCCTTGACTCTATGTCTAAAATCTTTGGAAGAGCTCTACTGGGGAAAATCGAATCTTGAATGGATACCAGTGGCACTCTCAATGAGATACAACTGGGCTTCCACCCAGGACTAGAAACAACCGAGCAGATTCTCAATATCTACCTGATTTTGGCAAATTCTCTCCTCTGAGAGGTGAATCCATATATCTTGCTTCCATAGACCTAAGCACAGCCTTTGACAAAGTGAACAGAAAATGCTGTGGGCTGTGCTTGGGTCACAGGATGCCCGGTGGGGATAACAGACCTATAGATTAGTTTGCATAATAATACCCAGGCCTGCTTGAGAAGTGACTCCTATGGCCGCTGTACTGCTTACTTCCAGGTCCAGGCGGGAGTGGGTCAGGGATGCGTGATGGCTCCTGTCTTGTTCTCTTTGTACATCAGTGGGTTGTAGGAGGCGTTGATGCAAGTCACATCTGATATGCAGAAAATCATCTGGAAGTCATGCCCAGTCTTGGCATATGCCAATGACACGGTCCTGATGGCATGCACATCAAGAGCCTTGTAACATCTTGTCTTGGCGTATACAGACTTTATGACGTCATTGCACCAGAAGGTCAACGCCACCAAGTCAGCAGTAATGTCCTGTCATCTAAATAGGAACAGCCCAATCATGGCACCGATCTGCACAAAAGGTGTAATAATCCTGAGAGTCATGCACTTTGACTACCTAGGGATTCGCTTAATCTCAAACCTGAAACTGGCAGCTCATATCGAGAAGCAAGGGGCTAGGTTTAATCATTCCCTGGGGTGAGTCAGGAGATTTATGTCAATGTCGAGCTCCAAGCCATTAGATCTGATAAAGACGTAGTACACAAGCAAAGCGTAAGCAGTGGCGAAATATGGAGCGTAGCTTTGGGGATATGGGAACACAAGAAAGATCCAAGTCTCAGAGAACCATTTCCTGAAACTCATCCTGGGTCGCCCCATATGGGCCCCAAATTACAGTGTCCACACTGAGCTAGAGATTCCGTTTGTGAAGGATGAAATAGAGCTGGAACCAGTCCTGCACTGGCTTAGGTTATGGGCTAACCTGTAGGCGGGGGTAACACACTCTCTGATAAAAAATCTGATATGCAGAGGTGGTCACAAGATAGTCCCAATGGCTGACGAGGTGAGGAAGTGGTTGGCAAAATTGAGCGCTGAACATCATCTGACGAAATGCCACGTTAATTACCAAAGGCATTCGGACAAAGCTTAAGCTTCAGGCATTCTCCATATCTAGGGCTGAGAGAGAATGTCTGGAACTGGAGAAGGACACTAACAGAAACCTGGCAATAATCTCATCAGAGGCAATCCAAAACAACTTACTATGGGCAGAAAAGCCAGCTGAAAGAAACATCATAACTCAAGCAAGATTCAATTGTCTCCCACTAAGATCTACACTATCCCGATGATCAGGCGCTAGGGAGAGCAATGTGTGTCCTTTTGGTTGTGATGCCATGGAGGATACTTTGCATTTTGTGTTGTTCTGTTCAGTTTTTAAGGACATCAGAGCAAGAACATTGGCTCAGGTCTTCACAAATGGACAATGCACACAATCCCACCAGCCTTGTTATGTCTCCTATGGGCAGAAAATCAATTTGTGAGCTGATCACGTTATCCTTCTTGAGACAAGCAATGGCCAGGAGGGCATTTGTGTTATCCTCTATCTGTGTTAGTTGATTGGCTCACAAAAATGGCCCAGTTCAGAACAATAATAACAAATCGGGTATGCACATCCTAATATTGATCATTGCTTGTCAGATCGAATGTATTCATGCATGTTCACATGTGTTTTACCCTTTTTATGGTATATATTTATGTGTTTTATTCTTTTATGACACTTTGCCAAAATAAGGTGATTTTGATTACAAACTGTTCTGTTTTCCATATGCATCTACCATGTTAAATATTGATATGTAAAAATGAATTTGCTCATGGCTTTCTGTTTTAGTGAATTGTATCTAAGACTTACAATCCTTGAGCCATTGAAGCAATTGGTCCAATAAAGCTTTGTCAACTTTCCAGATTATGAATACATTAACAATATTTCTCTTCAATATTTTAATATTTTGCTGGTAGGGATGTTTTCTTGTTAATGTATACTTTTTAGATATTCTGATATATATAATATCGATAAGCCTGAGGCAAAATCAGTCACCAGGGCTAAACACTAAGTTTGTAAATAAAACTCATCCTTTAATTGAAATTAATTATTCATTAAATCAGTGGACATCAAGAGGTTAATACTTAATATTGTCTCCTATAATGTAAGTGAGTCACCAACAGGTCTGTCTAATTAAAATACTGCATATTAAGGATGGTGTCTGTGTAAACTGGCATTAAATGATTTGATTATTCTTTTCCAATATCTAAATCTTTGCAACATTCACAATAAATTAACCAGAATAATGAAAGTGTTTCTTTAAGTAACTCTTGCTAACCTCTAAGAGAGCAATGGCTATAATTTCAAACAATGTGATTATTTTCATAATAATAGTAATGTTTAAATATTTGATTTTCATATAGCATCATTAATTATTCTATTAGTAGTACTGAAAAAGACATTCAATAAGATCACACAGAAACATCTTGTGCACGTCGACTCACAGTGGACAAATCATTGATGTCAGGTGGATACATTTTACATTTCCTTAAATAAATTAATAATAGACATAGATGTTTATCGTTCATATTTTCCTATTTACATGGTAAAAAACGTTTCATTGATATTTCATGATTTCATTGCTAATTATGTTGTAGATTTTCTTATGTGTGGCTTTATTATTCAATGTATATATGTATTGATTTCTTGATATTAATTGTATGAATACATCTTTCTTACATGTGTGCATATTTTACTGTTTATTTTTATATAATTGACTTTGTTATATTAACATATCATATTTTTTGGGGGTGTAGCCCTGAGCCTCTTTTACCGGCTCTTACCATGAGTTAAGCGTCCTCTAGCCTGTGACACCCCACTCTTCTATTTTTATTTTATTTTGTCCATTTTGCGCTCTTGCGCACTTCAGTCCCCCACCCTGCCTGCTTTCTTGTTTGTTTTCCCCCCATCTCCCATCCCACCCACTGCCCTGTGATTGGCCAGAAAGGCCCTTTTAAGACACTCAATCTATACAGCCTCTGCCTTGGCAGCCACCGGTTAAGGGCCACAATGCATAGGGCAGCTCCTGACCAAGCAGCTCCAGTCCGTGTTTGCCCGTTTTTGCTAAGGAAGCCTGCCGCAGTCAACCAGCAGTGACTGATAAGGTAAGTGTGGTCTCGGCGGGGAGTATAGCCATTACTGTTCTCAAGTAAACCCCTACCACTCTTACTACCCACTAATACATAGCCCATTTGTGTCAGCCATATCTCACACCTAGCCCATTTCTGTTAGTCAGCCATATCTTGAATTTAGCCCATTTGTATTAGTCAGCCACATCTCACATTTAGCCCAGTTGAGTTAGTCAGTCATATCTCGCATTTAGCCCAGTTGGTTAGTCAGTCATATCTCGCATTTAGCCCAGTTGGTTAGTCAGTCATATCTTTCATTTAGCCCATTTGTATTATTCAGTCATATCTCGCATTTAGCGCATTTGTGTTAGCCAGCCATATCTCGCATTTAGCCCATTTTTGTTAGTCAGTGATATCTTGCATTTAGCCCATTTTTGTTAACCAGCCATATTTCGCATTTTTCCCAGTTGTGTTAGTCAGTCACATCTCGCATTTAGCCCATTTGTATTAGTCAGCCATATCTCGCATGTAGGCCATTTGTGTTAGTCAGTCATATCTTGCATTTAGCCAATTTATGTTAGTCAGCCATACCTTGCATTTAGCCCATTTGTGTTAGTCAGGCATATCACACATTTAGCCCATTGTGCTAGTCAGCCATAGCTCGCATTTAGCCCATTTGCGTAGGCTAGTCTTAGTTTGCATTTCATCCATTTGTGTCAGTCAGCCATATCTCATATTTAGCCCAATTGGGTGTGGTAGATGGAACACAGGATGTAGGCATTGTTTGTACAACTAACCCATTTTCTCCTCCCACAGCCCGCACCTTTGTAACTAAATGGATGGCACAGGCTCATCCCACACACCCTGCAGTCACATATAACACAAACACTATTGCACAACACTTCTGCCATAAGAATGAAGCTACCTTAATGACAAACTCGAATTGGAGCTTCCCACATAATTCCTTGCACCACAGAAAAATGCATTTACAACTGAAATTTGGTGAAACGGGTGGCTTATTCGTCTCTAGGGTTCCAAAACTGTACCAGGAGGACAGGGCCTCGCAAAAGTGCCTTATTCCAAAGTTCAACGGTTCAACAGTGTTCTACCAGGCTTTGAGCTGTACAATGGTCAAACACAAAATTTGGGGGCCCCCCTGTGAGCCATGCTGATGGCCCTCACCACCAACTGAGCAACAAATCATGGGTTGCGCCACACTCTGGGTCGATCTAGATTACCACGCTTGCACAATACGCACAAACGTGCTGCTGCAGTGGTTTGCCGCACACTGCACTAGGAGAAAGAAAGAAATATGTGTTTTAATGCAATATACAGCATACTTTCAGAGACAAATTTGCTAAAAAGCATGGGTGTTTGCAATTGTTTTGTAGGGTAACTCCAATCCAAAAATCCAATACATGCAAGTCACCAACAGTGTGCAGGAACATTACTGCTTTGCTATTAAAAATGCCATGCCACAATGAAAACATGTCAAACTGGCTGCACAATGTAGACCAGTGCAGACACGTAATAACATATTACAGTAAAGCATGCCAAGCCATATTTAGACATACCTGGACTGGTTGCACCAAAATGCCAGTCGAAGCATTAACACTCATCATGGTTCTTTTGTCACAGATGGCCAGAAAAATATACAATGCCACAGTAAGAAACAGCTAGACTGACAGTACCCAAATGCCAGTCCGTGCAGGTAATTGCAGTTAGCAGGACTGCTTTATCAGAAATGCTCCAAAAAAAAGTCAAGCCAAACTAAGAAATGACTAGACTGGCTCACCAAAATGCCTCTTTAGCAACTAATACCACATATCATGCCTGCTTAGCCTGGACATGGATGACCATCATGATTTATCGCACAATTCCGCCTGTCACACATCCCCTCTCCCTCCCACCCCCTACCACAATCTCCAAAATCAGCTCCTTGGCCCAGAATTACCTCCATGCCCCTCTTCCTTGTCCCAGTGCTTACCTATGAGGCTCTTTGCCTCAAAGCTAAGTACTGAGATGAGGAAGAGTGGGACTAGAAGTAATGAAGATTACATGTATCTTAGTCAGGCATTAACTCCATGTACCTGTACCTCATCCCAGGACTTGTGTATGAGGCACAGTGCCTCATACACAAGTACTGGACGAGGAATAATAGGGCTAGGAGTAATGAAGATCACCAATAGGTAATCAAGGCATTAAACACAAGTAGTGGCACACACCATTGAGCTGACTAAACTTTAGCACTCCCCCCTACCTGAAATGTTGGGCTAGGTTGACTCGACCTGGCTGAGCTACAGAGCAGTTGCCAGAAAGAACAGGACACAGTTGTTAAACAACACCTGGGTTTCGATGTTAACAAAGGCCCAGCAATTATTAAGATAAAGCATTTCACTATTAGTACCTGCATTCAAATGCATAATTTTTCAGGCAATAGAAATCGTGATGTGGGTTTAGTACTTGCATGCCAGGGGAGTGATTGGAATGGTATAGAGGGAACAGGAGACCGTTCATTCTCACAGCAGTCCATAAGTGGGTGCTTTCAGACTCAAAGGAGAGAGTTAACTGCTTGTCACATTGAGGATGTACTAAAATAATCTCATTAAAATGCATAAAGATGTTAGATGAGCCCACACAAATAGGTCTGCCCCTCCCCCACTGTCCAAGAAGTTAGTGGAGTGTAGCAGATTTACGACAGAGCACACTCCAGACCCGGACTCTTTCCATTGGCCAGGGATATGGCGCACAATAAAAATGCTTTTACTGTATTTATTTCGGATTCTGTTTTGAGAAGGCACCCAACCCGTCTCACACACCCCTTACAAACACCCCGGTCGCAATGGACCATGAACCAGGCCGGTGTGTAAAATGAAATATTTATTTATTTTTAAAATACAAATGCAAAATCAAACCAATCAAATGTAGGGCAGCAATCAACAGTGTGGTGATAATATAAAGCAAAATGTTATAATACAATTGATTTCACTTTCTGACATCAGATAAATCAATGTAAATATGAATGGAAGCAAGATCACTTTTTAACACACTCATAGATGGCACGTATGCTATGTACTCCCCCTTCAACACTCCCGCAAACTCCTGCTGACTAAATTCTGTGTGGGTGGAAAGGAGTGGCAAGGAGTCGCAAATAAGATGGAATAATCAGATTTTAAATTCGACCTACCATCCCAGAATGGGAGGCCAAAACGAAATTGAAAACCTTGAAAAAGAAGCTAAATGCCACACTTGGAGTTCAGTGGATAATTAGAGGTGAGTAGACATGTGTGGTAGAAGAGATAGGACAGGAATTTGTGTGGCTGTACTAAAGAGGCAAGAAAGCTTACAAGCTACTGAGCAAGGTACTAAAGCAACATGAACACAGGCGAGAACATGGACTTTGGGAAGGAAAACAATGCAGCAAAAATCACACATGGCAAAATTTCTATGTCTTTTTCTACACAGACTTCAAACAAGCAAACAGCTAAGAAAATAGCTAAAACTGTCAAAATCCAAAATCGGTTTTTATGGTGGGGTACAAAGGCACAGAACAGATGGGATACTGAAGTGAAGGATGACTCTTTCTGGGGTGGCAGTATGGGTTTCTTTATGGGAATGAAAATCGGATTTTATAATGAAAGCAATCACACGGGCAAACATCGCTTTTGTTAACAAAATGATTTGTTCTACTGAGACTGTATTTTAGTGGCTAGATTATTAAAGAAAGACACTGCACGCAAGGGAGTTAATTTGCCATTTTAACCAATTCAGGCCATGTTCCTCCCTATAGGGGAATGAATTAGTTTATTTCAAAAATGGTACTAAGGACTTACTGAGAGGACGGAAATGATTTGAAAAGAATTACGCTAACACAGAGAAACTAACACTGATTCTTCTAAGGACCAGATAAAAAGAGGATGCTGACAATTTGGGAAATTACTAGGGTTCTTATGGGATTTTTATAGGATTTAGACAGAATGCAAGGTAACAGAGCGGTGAATGCAGCTTTTTGGTACTGTGGAGTTTGATACTTACAAAATGCACCTGAGTTGGGTAGTTTGGACAGCCAGCCGGCTCTCTGGACAGCAGGACAAGGATCTGGTCACTTGGGCAGCGGCTGGGCTCTCCTCTATGGGAATTGCGGGGCAACAGGGGTCTGGTCACTGTAGACAGTGGGATACATCAGCTGGGCAGAGGGTCTAGTTGCTGGGTTCTCCCCAAGGGATTAGCAGCCTTTCCTCCTTTCTCCCTGAATTATTGGGATGACTCTTGGTCTGGATAGGCGGTTAAGGACAGGTGGTTCTGCCTGGATCTGGATCAGCTACCTCTGGCCCTGGTTCTGGAGTCTTGGAATCTTGCAGTGGGAATTTTCAATGTTGAATCTCCCTGTGCCTCCCTGCCTAGCTCTTATATAGGCAGAATGACATCAGAGAATTTACAAGGTGGGCGGAAATAATCTGAACATACCTCTTTCACTAGGATAGGTCAGGATATTCCTGTCGCCACCTCCCTCTGAGCTGATTGGATTGAAGGAAGTGACCTCCTTTTAGGTGTATGCATTCCATGACTCCTTCTGTTCTACAAGCCTAATCTTTCACAAAAAGGAGTTATGGAATACAACTTTATATTTACAATAGTCACCATCATACAAATCAGATAGGCAGATCCCATATTTCACAAGGAATATGCCGGTTCAAACGCCAAGTCTGTACGATGCTGCTTTGCCCTTTGGGCACCATTTCACAGTTTTTCATGAGAAACATTTTATTTAAAATTCTACAAATCGCTACACATAAGCATAACAGTGTCTGAAATATTTTCTCCAAATGTAATATCTGTGCCATTTACGCTTTCCCCAGATATGCCTTTTGGCTACCATTCACGTCCACCACATGCCCGGAATGCACACATAGGGCCTCATTACGACCCAGGCGGTCTGGAAATAACGGTGGCGGTAAACCCTCCGCCACCGTTGTTTCTGGACCACCTGAGTCCGACCCCTGCAGGCGGGAGGTGATGTTCCCGCCAGGTCTGACCTGGCAGGTTTAACACCGCCCGCCTGCAGGCGGACGAGGAAACACCGGCAGCATTATGAGATGCTGCCGGTGTTTCCATGATCCCCATTTCCATCGAGTCCCATAGGACTCAATGGGAATGGGGATTTACACCAGTCCGCCTCCGTGAATCCCGGAAAACCGGGGTGGTAATTGTCATGATCTCTGCTTCCAAAAGGTCAGGACTTACCCAACTCCCTTGGAAGCAGACCCATAACCCAGGTTCCGAGTGCCAACTAATCCCAATTGGGACCTTTTGGACCCTGTCCTGGCGCCAGTGGCACCAGGCTCATAAATATGCCCAGTCCCAGCGCTGGAAGCGCCGGGCTCATAATGCTTGGGTGGACTTACCTGCAGCAGACCATGCTGCTTACTTACCTGCCAGTTGAGCCTCTAATCCTCCTCTGTTTGGGACTACTTTTCCTGTTGGGTGGGGCAGGAGCCACTCCCTAGGTTCAGAACACTGGAACTCTTCTGGAAAGCAGGAACTCTTTTCTTACCTAGGCGAGGCTGTGGAAGGAGACACCTAAGCACCACAGGAGGCTATTTAAACCACACCCGATGGATGAATCTTGCTTTGCGTTATTCTGCATCCTCTGCAGCAGAACGCTCATCGTGTCTTCTGCATCTGATCCTGGGCCTAAGGGAAAAAGGCTTACCATCCTGAATCCAGTCTTCAGCAACACCTATAAAGACAAGAAAGAACAGGTTAGCATTACGGTCTTCAGTGACAGCACTTCTCTTACCTGGTCCATCGGCTGTCACCAACGCCTCGCGCTGCATTCCGGCATCTGAAAGACAAAGGCTTACTTACTCTTCGCGTGCTCCGGAGGTCTTCGCACTGCATTCCGGCATCTGAAAGACAAAAGCTTACCAACTCTTTGCACGCTCCGGAGGCCTTCGGCGCTGCATCCCGCATCTGAAAGACAAAAGAAGGTGCGTTTAAAGACATTGGGTAACTCTAGTACTCACGTGCCATTACTCCTTCCCACGCCGAACCCACTGGGTATTCCGGCACCCTTCAGCAGCTCCGAACTTGTACCTGCAAGATAAAAGGACAGTTAGTGCGCATCGTGAAGCAGGAAACAAGCGCTTACTTACGTGCTTCCAGGCGCTTCTATTCCTCACACGGGTTCCATCCTCAACTCACTTCAGCCCGTCATCCGCCATCGCCAGAACCCTGCAAAACAAGAGACATCAGTACAAAAGACTTTTAAAGACATTTGAAATACTCGGAACTTACCGTTCGTGCAGTAAACGACGGACAGCAGTCCTCTGAGGTCAAGAGGCCTGCACCCTTATCCAGTGAAGAAACTGGTTACGGCACCCTGCCCCGAGGCAGATGGAGAGCTCGGCGTTCATTTACCTAAAGTGAGAGCGTTAACCTTTGGGGTTCTACAGGAGAAGAGAAGGGGAAGAAGAGAGAGACACCCAATAACCCCAGTTCATTAATCCCATATTTTCTATCTGCAGACATCTTACTCTTCGAGTCAGACATACAGTGCACAGAGGTCCAGCCCAAAGAGCCAACCGTGTGTTACACATCACCTTTGAAGATACGGTATTCGCCCAGTCAAGACCGGCGCCTCTGCGGGAATCAGGTGAGCGTTACAGAACGCAAAGCCTACCGCAAAACTCCCGCCCAGGCGCTATGGAAACCTCGGATACCGATCAGCTAGCCTAGTTACTTGGGGAACTAAGAGCAGAAGTGCATGCAGCCCGTCAGGAAACGAACGCTCTAAGAAGGGAACTGATCATTTCCAAGGAGCGAACAGACGATCTCGCTAGACAATTGCTACAGTCACAAGCCGGACAGACCCCATTACCCGCATCAGGGGCAAATCTTCCTTCAACATCCTCTATGAATCCAGTGCAAATCAACCTACCTGGGAATGTACCTCTGGCTCCGCCCGAACGATTTTCTGGTGACCCAAAGAGGTTTGCAGTATTTATTAATCAGTGCCGGTTGCATTTCTTATGCCGGCCAGCAGCCTTTCCAACTGATCAAGCTAAAGTAGCTTTCGTGCTTTCGTACCTTAGTGGCAATGCGGCAGACTGGTCGATCCCTCTAGTTAATCAAGATGATCCTGTTCTCCATGATTTTCAAGCTTTTCAGCTCAGTATGGAAAAACTGTTCGCAAGACATTCACAGGGGCATGCCTTGGACAATGAGCTTCTTTCGTTGCAACAGGGTAATCAAGACCTTTTGGCTTATATTGCGTCTTTCAACAGACTGATAGTGGAAACTCAATGGCCTGAGGACAAAAGGATTACGCTTTTTTATAGAGGTCTACGTGGAGAGCTCAAAGATGTGTTAGCCCAAGTAGTGAATCCCCCGCAAGACTGTTCGGACTATATAGACTTAGTCGTTCAAATAGATCACAGACTGCAGAACAGGAAGGCCGATCGTTCCAAGTTTGATGCTCGAGGATTTTCCAAACCACCAACTCCTTCCAAAGGAGTAGACTCCGGGGAACCCATACAAATAGGGGGCCTGAAAGGACCACTAACACAAAAGGAGCGGGAAAGGAGAAAACAGTTGCAATTATGCCTCTATTGCGGAAACTCAGGGCACTTTCTTCGAGACTGTCCGGTGAAACCAGCCAAGAAGGCAGTAGGAGCTGCAGTTACCAAGGTCACAAACTCTGAGCAGGGAAACGACCTCGCCCGACAAGAATAGAGGTCCTCTTGCCGAGCGTTAAAACCAGTTCCGTGACCTCGCATTTCGTGATACCTATGGTCCTCATTAGCCCTGATCATCCGGATCGATTACATGCGATTGAAGCTTACGTCGACAGCGGTGCCATCGGCAATTATGTGGATCATGAAATGGTTTTGAGGATGAATCTAACTCTTTGTCCCAAGGCTGTAAAGGACGTCATTACTACGGTGGATGGTACGGAGATAGCCTCCGGACCAGTAACGCATACCACTCAAGAAGTGACGCTAGTAAGTCAAGATGGACACCATGAGAAGATCGTGTTCGATGTGATCAAGGCCCCTCAGTTCCAGATTACTCTAGGAATACCTTGGTTAGAGAAACACAATCCTCAGATCGATTGGCGAGCAAGAACGGTTCAGTTTCCAGAATGTGTCTCTACTTGTCACCCTCCACCTGGTGTTGCACTGGCAGCAATTTCTTCGGAGACTCCCCAGTTACCTCCCGAATACCTAGAATTCCAAGATGTTTTCCGGAAGGATCAGGCTAACTCTCTACCTCCTCATAGGTCTTATGACTGCCAGATAGACCTGATACCTGGATCTACTCCTCCTTGTAGTAGAATTTATGCCCTCACCGAGCCTGAGAACCTTCACCTCCGACAATACCTGGATCAATACCTAGCGAATGGGTTTATTCGTCCTTCCAAGTCCCCTGCTTCTTCAGCTTTGTTCTTCGTTCCAAAAAAAGAAGGGGACCTTAGAACTTGTATAGATTATCGTGCCCTGAACCAGATCACCGTTAAGAATAGATATCCGTTACCTTTGATCCCTGAACTCCTGGACCAAGTCAGAAAAGCATGCATATATACAAAGCTGGATCTTAGAGGAGCCTACCACTTGGTACGAGTAAAAGAGGGCGATGAATGGAAGACGGCCTTCCGCACCAAGTATGGGCTATTTGAATATCAGGTCATGCCCTTCGGACTTTGCAATGCCCCGGCCGCCTTTCAATATTTTATGAACGATGTCCTCAGAGAGCTCATAGATGTGTGTGTTGTTGTTTACATTGACGACATCCTCGTTTATTCTTCATCAGAATCTGAACATCGGAAACACGTGAAAATGGTCCTCGAGAGATTGCGTCAACACAAACTTTTCGCCAAGTTGGAAAAATGTGTTTTCAACGTGACTAAAGTTGAGTTCTTGGGATTCATATTATCACCTAGCGGAGTGCGTATGGATTCAAAGAAGGTCGATGCAATTCTCAAATGGCCATCACCATCCTCCGTAAAAGGTGTTCAAAGCATGTTAGGCTTCGCTGACTTTTACCGCAGGTTTATCCCCGAATTCTCTCGAATAGTCCAGCCCATCACCGCCTTGTTAAAGAAAAACAAATGTTTTGAATGGTCTACCGAGGCGGAGCAAGCTTTCCAGAATTTGAAGACTAAATTTATCTCTGCACCAATTTTAAAACATCCTCGCCCCGAACTCTAAAAGGACCACGCACATTCAACCCAAGATACCTTGGTCCCTATTCCATCACTACCATAGTAAACCCAGTAGCGGTCAAGTTGGACTTGCCCCCTCACATGAAGATACATCCGGTCTTCCACGTCTCTCTATTAAAACCCGTGCAACCTCAAACCCGACTAACTAAATCTCCAAAACCTATCCTAGTTGATGGAGAACTCGAGTTTGAAGTCAAAAGCATCCTGGACTCCAAGATCTCCAAATCTAAACTATTTTACCTAATTGACTGGAAAGGCTCCGGCCCCCAAGAAAGATCCTGGGAACCTGCAGAATATGTCCACGCTCCTCGTCTAATCAAAAGATTCCATCGAACATTTCCTGACAAGCCCAAACCCCCGGAGAAGCCCGGTTTGGGAGGGGCCTTGAGGGGGGGTGCTGTCATGATCTCTGCTTCCAAAAGGTCAGGACTTACCCAACTCCCTTGGAAGCAGACCCATGACCCAGGTTCCGAGTGCCAACCAGTCCCAATTGGGACCTTTTGGACCCTGTCCTGGCGCCAGTGGCACCAGGCTCATAAATATGCCCAGTCCCAGAGCTGGAAGCGCCGGGCTCATAATGCTTGGGTGGACTTACCTGCAGCAGACCATGCTGCTTACTTACCTGCCAGTTGAGCCTCTAATCCTCTTCTGTTTGGGACTACTTTTCCTGTTGGGTGGGGCAGGAGCCACTCCCTAGGTTCAGAACACTGGAACTCTTCTGGAAAGCAGGAACTCTTTTCTTACCTAGGCGAGGCTGTGGAAGGAGACACCTAAGCACCACAGGAGGCTATTTAAACCACACCCGATGGATGAATCTTGCTTTGCGTTATTCTG
Organism: Ambystoma mexicanum; assembly: GCF_040938575.1. Taxonomy (NCBI): domain Eukaryota; kingdom Metazoa; phylum Chordata; class Amphibia; order Caudata; family Ambystomatidae; genus Ambystoma; species Ambystoma mexicanum. The sequence continues at coordinate 360,443,166 of NC_090928.1, forward strand.
CATCCTCTGCAGCAGAACGCTCATCGTGTCTTCTGCATCTGATCCTGGGCCTAAGGGAAAAAGGCTTACCATCCTGAATCCAGTCTTCAGGAACAACTATAAAGACAAGAAAGAACAGGTTAGCATTACGGTCTTCAGTGACAGCACTTCTCTTACCTGGTCATCGGCTGTCACCAACGCCTCGCTCTGCATTCCGGCATCTGAAAGACAAAGGCTTACCTACTCTTTGCGTGCTCCGGAGGTCTTCGCACTGCATTCCGGCATCTGAAAGACAAAAGCTTACCAACTCTTTGCACGCTCCGGAGGCCTTCGGCGCTGCATCCCGCATCTGAAAGACAAAAGAAGGTGCGTTTAAAGACATTGGGTAACTTTAGTACTCACGTGCCATTACTCCTTCCCACACCGAACCCAGTGGGTATTCCGGCACCCTTCAGCAGCTCCGAACTTGTACCTGCAAGATAAAAGGACAGTTAGTGCGCTTCGTGAAGCAGGCAACAAGCGCTTACTTACGTGCTTCCAGGCACTTCTATTCCTCACACGGGTTCCATCCTCAACTCACTTCAGCCCGTCATCCGCCATCGCCGGAACCCTGCAAAACAAGAGACATCAGTACAAAAGACTTTTAAAGACATTTGAAATACTCGGAACTTACCGTTCGTGCAGTAAACGACGGACAGCAGTCCTCTGAGTTCAAGAGGCCTGCACCCTTATCCAGTGAAGAAACTGGTTACGGCACCCTGCCCCGAGGCAGATGGAGAGCTCAGCGTTCATTTACCTAAGGTGAGAGCGTTAACCTTTGGGGTTCTACAGGAGAAGAGAAGGGGAAGAAGAGAGAGACACCCAATAACCCCAGTTCATTAATCCCATATTTTCTATCGGCAGACATCTTACTCTTCGAGTCAGACATACAGTGCACAGAGGTCCAGCCCAAAGAGCCAACCGTGTGTTACACATCACCTTTGAAGATACGGTATTCGCCCAGTCAAGACCAGCGCCTCTGCGGGAATCAGGTGAGCGTTACAGCAATGCCCCGGTAATTCCGGGAATCACGGAGGCGGAATGGTAATACGAGTCCGGCGTTAACCAAGGTGGTTTTACCGCCTCGGTTAATGCCAGACTCGTAATGAGGCCCACAGTCTTATTTTGCTTGTCCAAATTGTCCAAAATTACATTAAAACTGTCATAATCTCACATTACTGCTTATTCAGATTATTGAAATAAATGTCTTAATGTAAAATGTTTTTCAAAGCCTATGGAGGGCATTTGTCACTGTATGGGTGGTCCTTCAAATCTCCATAGCCAACCTGCCCCCTCTGTGTCAGTCTGAACAACAGGATTACCATAGCGCCCTTTGATCCTAAGCAGTTGAAGCTGAGCAGAGGTATCAAAGGAACTTACACTTTGTGACAGGGGTAGTTCCCCTTGGTCCATTGTCCCTTGCTGTAGAAATGCCAGACAGTCTGACAAGGTCATGAATTTTCATACTTTGGCCCTTTCATATGTGTGAAGGGGCTTCCTTTTCCATGGGAGGCTGGTACCTTTGAAGTGCCTACCTAGGCCAAACTTGTTCTGCTAGTTACCAACATTTAGTTTTCTTTATTTCACCAGAAACCAAGCGTTTTGGGGAATAAGTATATACACATTTAAAGCAAACTCCATCCGCACACATATAATACTGTTCCTGTTCGAGTAATGGTGTTATTCACGTTTAGTTTTACAAATGTCATGTTCCTGCTTTGCAAAAGAAGGTTTACATGTGTTCTTATTTTTTATCTCCTGTTCCTTTCACAAAATGAGGTTTCTTTGGCATTCATTTGTCTAAAAGGCTTTTACCCATCAGGTCAGTTTCTTGGGCACAGAAAGATGCTTGCAAATAGTTTCTATGTAACTAACACAAGGCCAGAGAGAAAGCCACGATGTACCTTTCCTTTTGAAGTACTTTGCTTGTGTTGATTTCTGTCAAAAGTGAATCCTTGCTGTGCAGATTGGAACAGGATTCTCTGCTCTTCATGGTCTTTACTTGATGAAAACAATGCCGTTCTACAGGACTTGCCTTATTTCATGGCATTCAGATGCATGGCATGCAGATTTAGGGCTATGTTGAATAAAACAAATGTTGTGCTCTTTAAAATGAAAGAGAGACTCCAGTATGATGCCATCTGGAATGCAGGTCATTTTCTGGTGCAGCCTTAAGTTTTCAAAGTGACAGAAAAGAAATACACAGCCATTCTGAATTGAAGTTATTCTCTCTGGCTTCACGTGAAGAAACACAATGCAGCCATTCTGGGTAACTGCAGAAATGCAGTTTTTGTGATGCAGGGGATTTCTGTTGGGGCAGGTAAATGTACCCCAACACAATGCGCCCCCTGCTCTCCCCTGCCTTCTTTTTGAGGGAGAGTAGGGCAAAGCGGGGTTCATCTGGTGGAGTCCTTCTTCATCAGGAAGCAGCACGCCAGGATCTCCTTACCTCTTTCGGTTAGGGAGTATGGAGCGGCACCCCCTTTCCTTCCTTCCCTTTCCAAGTCTGAGGGGAGGTCCTTAGCAGTATAGGAGGTAATGAAGCTAATAATCTAATAGGAGATAGATAAAAACAGGTTTTAGAATATTTCACTGACCGTCTTCCCGGAAGGTTTACAACAGTGGGACAATGCATACAGTTACAATTTACTGTGATATTTGTACAATATCCTCAAACAAATTACTCAACAAGGCAAAGACATGATTGGACTTTTTAAAACACATTTCCTTTTCCATTTTTCCAATAACAATAAAGAAAGGTACTCCCTGTTATATAGATACACCTATGAACCTACATATTTCCTTCTGCTTTTTCTTTTTCTTTCTTCTCATTCTTCAGATATCTCCTCTGTTTGATTTTTCCTTTGGCTCATCAATCAGCTGCAAAGTATGTCTGGGGTGACAACCTTTTTAACCGATTGATGTTACACTCACCTGGTATCCAGAGGGACACCACCCAGCCTGGTTACTCGCTGCTATGCTTCCTAGCTTTTCCCTGATGTGGTCTGCGGGGAAGGTTCTGCCTAAAAATACAGGAGGACTGTGTTCAAGACTGACCGACTGGGATAAGTATCCTCCCTCCACCCCCGTATGATTTCACTCCCTCTGGCGCCCTCTCCTCACCTTGTGGTAGAATTATGCGTGCTCTCCGTCCTGCCTTCTTTGCAGGGGCGTGTTGTCTTTAATTGGCGAGTGCGGTCCAGTTACTTTACTGACGCCGGCCCCTTTAATATTGTTCAGGTAGGTCTTATTGCTGTTCTTTAGTTTTGTTGCTATCCTGCATGCCTTTCTTTGTTTAAAATGTCGTTTTCTCCCTTAGGTATGCAGAGCTTCAGTGCGGCGAAGTGGCTTGGTTGAGCCCCGCTGGTAAATGATGGCGCATTAAGAGAGCTATGATGCGGTAAGTAAGCGCTGTGTGCAGCACTGCAAAGTCTTGCCTTTGCTAACCTATATTTTCCTTCCTTGTAGGTCGCGTTGTTCTTCGGCGCGAGTGGAATGTCGGGAGTGGTGCCAGCCGAGAGGCGACCAGCCAGGTAAGCTTCTGAGAAGTTCATAATTTGTAAATATCTCTACTGCTTTCTTTAATGTTGCCTCTATCTTCCTCTTTCAGGTCGTTCTGTCCGGGAGGCGTGCAGATTCGAGTAAGCTGTTCTCAGTAGCTGCGAGTGTTTAAAGATGAAGGCTGCAGGTAAGATGCTGCTGCTAATGATGTTCCTTTTGTCTCCTTGCAGGTTCTGCTTCTCCGAGGTTCAAGGGAATAGCTGGACATGGTGAGCATCACTTTGCAAGCTGCAAAGTAACGCGAAGCTTGGGAGTGGTTTAAATAGCCCCAACAAAATAGTCCAGGTAAAGTAGTCCCTAGGCTACCACACCCAAAACACTAGACCGCATAGCTTGTTTCTTAGGAACCAAGCTATGTGGATGCCTCTATGTTGGCTGACAATACAATAAAGTAGTTCCCAAGCACATTGTTTTTGATTGGTGTATGAGCCTGGCACCATAGGCGCCAAGACTGGCCCCATGAGGGCTTTTGAAGAGGATGTCAGGCTCTAGAGGCCGGAGTCCTGACTCCACCTGGCCAATGGGGTTGCCAGAGGGGGTTTTGGGCGAGGGTTGTGACAATTGATGTGCACCCATTTCTCTCCTGACAGCTCTCCTTTGGGGATGCGTATTCTGTAGGTGACAATTTCAAAGGGACCATGTGAGAAGGGGAGGAATTAGTCTGGTTCCTCTCAAAATTGTACAAGTAGGCCCTGTCTTCTACTTGGTACTATTTTTTGTTGTTTTTAAGTCATAGTGAGTTTTCATCCCCTCGGCCGATTTCTCCAGATTCTGCTAAGCGTACGCAAAAGCAAGCTGAAGGTGTTTTCTTAGATCCTCAACATATTCATGTGTTGTGGAGGCACTTATCAGTGTCTGCTCTTCTGTTCTATAGAGCGGATGCTGAGATAGCACCATTTTTGTCCAGTCATTAGCTCAAATGGAAACATTTTGGTCACAGACGATGGTGTAGACCTGATGGCCATGAGGACAAGTGTAAATCGGATGTCCCAACTTGGCCCAGAATCTGCCACAAACATCTTGAGAATGCTCACAATGGTCTTATTGTACCTATCAACTCCCCCACTAGAGGGTTGGTGGTATGCATAATGAAGTTTCCTTTTTACCCCAAGTATCTCCCACATCTTTGTCATCACTTCGCTGGTGAAGTGACTTCCTCTGTCTGACTCAATCCTTCGGGAAGGCCAAACGCAAGAAGATGTGGTTGATCATCAGAGCAGCTGCTGTTTCTGCCTTGCAATTTGGGGCCGGGAGACATTCCAGCCATTTGGTAAACAAACATGTTACAGTTAACATATACTTGTTCCCCCCAGACGAGCGAATCACGGGCCCGATAAAATCTACTTGTAAATCTGACCAAGGCAGTGTCATTCCCCTTTCTGGAGGGGAGCTCAGTGTGTGAGTGAACTTGGCTGAAATTGTGCACACACAAGACACCCCTTCAAATATTTGTCGAGGTCCTTCCCCATGTGTGGCCAGTATGCAACCTCCCGCAAGATTTCTAGAGTAGTATGAAACTCCTGATGACCGGCTGTGGTCGCGTCATGGCTGAGAATTAGCATCAGGCTTCGGAATGAGGTAGGTACCACCCACTGGTCACATCCAGAGATGGATATCCTTACCAACAACCCTCTTTGATTCAGAACATTTTGGGACACTTCATCAACACCCTGAGGTCCTCTTTCCCAATGTAATCAGTTTCCGTTAGAGGAAAGTTTACAGGGTCCTCAATGTGTTGGTCAAATTTCCCAATAATCAGACCCCCTTTTTGTGCTGTGATTAAATCAGCATCTGGGGTCTCCTTACTCCACTGGACAGTTGAGAGGTCATTGTGAGCAATTGTCTGGGTCCTGGTGACAACAGTGACCTGGATTTCCCCCAACAGGGACTTGATCTCAAGGAGATCCCCCTGGATGGCTCTGGTGTTGGCCAACTGATCAGCCTGGTTGTTTCCAGTTTTGTCCGGTCCCTCTATTCGGGAATGAACCTTAATCTTTTACCAATAGATGGTCATCCCATTAGAGGTGACCAGATCGTCAATATTTTGTATGAGCTTGTCATGTTTAAGTGGTTGGTTATTTGCACACAGTATGCCTCTGGTTCTCCAATTGGTCAGGTGCTCAACAAACCTGTTGTGGACATAATCTGAATCAGTGATTACGACCAGTTTGTGGAGTCTGTGTTGCACGGCCATGAGGATGGCCTGGTGAACTGCCATCAATTCCACCACCTGACTACTGTGGAGACCAATTTTGTACCCAGCGGAGGGCTCCGGGGCATCATTCACCCAGGTATTCCCAATGCCAGCCACCAGTTCCTTTTCCCCGTTGTTGTCAACATGCTGGGAGAACCCGTCCACATAAACTGTAGGCATCCCCTCGCACTTGTCTTCTTCATAGACTTTGTGCTTGGAATTCAGGTACGCCTCCATGTTGTCTTAGATTTTGAGACTTTCACCCTTGAGACAGTTTTCTCTGGCACAATCATGCATGTCAGCCAACCCATGTGCAAGGCGACTCTTCTTGTTTTGGCCATATCTGACCTCCACAGGAAAGCCTTGCATGGACAGAATCCAGGAAGTAATTCTGGAATTACTCACATTTCCTGCCCGGATTCTGTCACTTTGGGAGTATTGCAAGGCTGGTATGGAGTCTCCACTATGATGTGCTCCCCCTGGATGAACGGACGGTAATTTTTCAATGCCCACACCGGTGCCAGGAGTGCCTTCTCACAATAGTTGAATTTTTTCTCCACAGAGGATAAAGTCTTACTTGCATAGGAATGCAAAAGCCTGGTCGTACTTTCGGTATAATACTGCTGCTAAGCATGTATTTGTCAACCCCGTCTCCAAGAAAAACTCCTTGTTTTTGACAGGGTAAGCTAGACAAGGCGCTTGTGAGAGATTTCTTTTGAGTTGTTTTTCTGCCTCTGCTTGTTCTGAACCCCACTCCCACTTGACCCCCCTTCAACAGATGGACAAGGGGTATTGTGACCTCTGTGTAATCCTCAATGAACTTCCTACTGTAACCGGTCAGTCCAAGAAGGCTCCTTTGTTCACGCAGAGTTGTGGGGTCTTTCAGTTTTAATACTGCTTCCACTTTCTTCGCAAGGAGACAGAGACCCTCAGGGGTTATTTCATGTCCAAGAAGTTGACATGGGCCCTACACTACTGTGCCTTCTGGAATGACAGTTTTGCTCTGGCAACCCTAATCTGGGTCAGAACATAGCAGAAGTCCGCTATGTGTTCCTCCACAGTTCAGCTTTTAATCAGGACATCATCCACATAGGCCAGGTTACCCCTTTTACCCAAGTCGGCATGGCCTTGTGTATCAAGATGTCGAATTAATTGCCAGAGTTTATGTATCCGAAGAAGTCCGGGTCCATGTGTACTGCTGCCCCTGAAGGTAAAAGCTAGGTAGTACTCCCTACTGAGGGGCACGGTCCAGTACTCATTGGCCAGGTCAATGGCGGTGTACACCTTTGACCCCTGGATCTAGGCCATTCACTGGTCAATGTAGGGAAGAGGCCATCAGGACATGTCGGCCTGTTTGTTCAGCTCCCTAAGGTCTGCGCAAAAAGTCTCCATTGGCCATTTGGTTTTCAAATCTCCAGTACCGGATTATTAAAGGTACTGTGGACTCGAAAAATTATCCCACAGGACTCTTGATTTTTTATGATTTCGGTCAGGGACTCCATAGATGAGAGAGGCAAGCGATATTGCTGCATGAACACAGGAGTCATTCCAGGGTCTGTGGGAATTGAGGTATATGTATCTCGGTGCGACAACAGTCATACGAGTCCACAGCAAAGATATCTTGAAAATCTAAAAACACCTGTTTCAATCTTTGCTTTTGTTCGTCAGTCTCACGGGCATCAGCGATGTTGACCCATTCTTCAACCATCTGTCTGAAGCCTGGAAATACTTTAGGGTGTAATATGTGTCTGGATTTTGTAGTTTCTGTCCTCTCTTAATTTTTAAATCAAGTTGGAATTGTCGGGTCCGTCCTGGGATGGTGACCTCCTCTTCAATTTGAACTTCAACCGCAAATGGCAGCAATTGAGCTAATCAAAATGCCTTTTCAGAATTATAAAAAAACCATAGGGTTGCCCACCAGTCGGGACCAGGTCTTGTAATTTATAAGGTCCAAATTAATTGCAAACCGATTGAGAATGTCACTGCCTAAATAGAATGCAGCAGGGACATCTCGCACAACCCAACAATTATGCTCTATGCTTTTATCACCTATAGAAATTTTTAGCATACACCTGCCAGGCAGGAGATGTTTGGAATTGGGCGTTTCCAAGCCCATTTCCCATTTACCAATCAATTTAAATGTGGGAATGGCTGGATCTTTTGGGAGTTTCCTGAACAACGCTTCACTGATGAAGCTTTTTCCATTATTCAGGCACACTCTGGTGAGAACAAACTCCCTCCCCTCATTTAACTGAATAGTAAGGAACAGCTGTTCTCTCATTTTCTGAAGGTCAGCTAGGCTTTGAACTTGTTTTTCATCACTTTTGACTAAAGGATTTGGATTTTCAGATTGGGGATTGGTATAAAATTTCAAGGTATTTCCTTCCAGTGTGGAATGCCACTTGAAACTGGAAGGAAGGTTGATTTTCAAGAATGAAGAGGAGTTCCCATCACCAGTTTGTTGTCCTACAGCAATTACTGTAATGTTAGGTAATTGATTATTTTGGAAATGAAACTCAATTTGATCAGCTTTTTGTTCAACCATGTGGCATGTGACATTTAAACTGACATAGTTAATGCTTTGTTTTAATTTTAATGGCTGACCTTATTCACAGAATCTATTAGAGGAGACAACCTCTGAAGGAGGTAATTTCCTAATAGACATGGGATTCCCTCTGGAGTCACGACTATGACCAGGTGTTTCACCTTATGTCGCCCAATTTTAATTTCCAGATCTGTAGTCCCTTCGACAGGAATTTAATTCCTGTCGAAGTTCTAGAGTTATCCAGGAAGAGGGGTGATAGAGATTTGGTGTCTCTTCCTTCTTCCTGTATTTAGTTGCTCAAAGGCCCTTTTGGACATAAGAGTAGCTTGGGATCCAGTGCCCACCAGTGCTAAAATTGCACATTGCCCTTGCACCTGGATGAGGTCATAGAACCTCCCTTTTTTCTCCTCCAATGGGCAAATGAAATGGGCATTTTGGGCAAGCTGGGCGGTTAATTTCTTTATTTTGGATTCTGACATGGTAGGGTTTTGGACACTTTTCTGTGTGGGAGTCTGGGAACCTGTGAAGAAAATGTGGCATCCTGAAAGATGTGGGATTTCTGAACCCCCCTTTCCCCTAGATCTGTGCTGTCCCTCTTTACCTGGTGGCAGGTCACTAGAACTAGTTTGTGGGGAGGATCTCTCTATTGCTGTTACCTTCACAGGATGGCATTTCTGGGGTTCAGGGATGAGCGATTCTGAATCAGTCCCCACTCCTACCCAGTCTGAGTTCAGGTCTCTTGGGACCCATTTTTCTTTGGGAGGAATTCCCCCTTCCCTGAAGTAGAAGACTTTCTTCCCAGAATCCTCCAAGGATTCTTCCCCTTCAAACTGTCGGACACTGACTTCCTCCACAAAATGGGCCTTTTTGGTTTCTTTGTTTATCCTACCCACTCTCTGTTCCCTGGGTTGCAGATTTTTGGGGTAAGAGATTTTAGTTCCGGTTCTGGGGTGTCTAGAGGCTTTTCACAGGTGAGGAAGGAAGCTTCCTCTAGGGCTTTGCACCCCCCTTCCTCCCGTGCCTCCTCCTCGGGAACTGGTGGGTTATCGGGGTTCTCTCCCCATCATTGTTCTAGGGTGCGAGACGCTTGATTTGAGGTATTCGGAGCAGCCATGTTCATCTGAGGGTTCTTCTGAGCCCTCAACATACGACTCAGATCCTGAGTTAGGTTCTGGACCTGGCGCTCCAGTTGGGATACCCGCTCCAGCTGGTATGGGAGCCTTGGATCAAATCTAGCTTGTTCTCGGGAAGGGTAACTATCCCTTCTCCCTAAGTACCCTGGGTACTGGGGATTCCCCTGATAACCCTCCAACCTTGGCCTCCCCTCTTCCGGATTGGGTCATCTGGACTCCTGAAAGCGGGGAGAGAAAGGAGGGTTGTCCTGCAAGTTAGGGTTTGGAAGGTACCGGGATAAAGCACTTAGCCCAGGATTTGATGTATTACTGCCCTCCTGGGGGAAGTTAGGAGGGATGTTCCCTGGGGCAGTACTCACCTGATTGGATCCCCCCTTGGCTCAGGGGAGTCCACACGTACCCCAAGATAGGTCTATTGCCATTATAGCTGGGACTGATGTAATTAGCAGAGTTAGAGGTCACATTTGTGGGGTACCCTACCTGATTACCACCTGCAGCTGATTGATCAGAAAGTCTTCTTTGCCTCTGATTTGGCTGGTTTTGGGAAGGTGTATTTTTAGGTCCAAAATGGGGGCAAACTTCACCTCTGCCACCTTGGCAGCAGTGGGTGCGTTGGTTGGTTTGGGGGTTTTTGGTTTGGTTTTTGTTTTCCACAGGTCTTGGACCTTGTAGATCCGGGTAGCCTGCTCTATTACCCAGTCCAGGGAGCTGTTATCATGAAACTCTCTTACCAGCTGTCTCATAAAATATTTTGCGAGCGCATGAAAATAGTTTTTTATAAATTCCCTGCTATTCGTGCGCACCGGACTAGTAGTTTGCACAAATGCCAGTTTTAGCTCTTGCACAAATTCTCTTGTGGCATGATCCTCTCCAGGTTACCAGTCAAATGGTCGAAAACATTTGGTCGACAGACAATTTGGTCGAAAACCATTTGGTCGAATGCCAAATGGTCGAATTTTTTTTTTTTTTTTTTTACCCATTTTTTGGGTTTTTTTGGGGGGGTCCCCCCCAACCCCCTTTTTTTCTTTTTTATTTTTTTCCCCCACACAAAAACCCACAAAACACATATATATATATAAAAAAAAAAAAAATTCGACCATTTGGCATTCGACCAAATGGTGTCGACCAAATTGCAGTCGACCAGTTTGTTGTCGACCAGTTGACTGGACACCTCCTCTCCACACTGCAGATTGTAGGCCACTTTGAGGGCCTCCTGGGGGTTTCTGTGTGTGGAGTGGAAAAGTGCTTCAAGATGGCCGTCTTATAGGTGGTGCAACTTGAATGGTTCTCGTCTTCCAGCCCAGCAAAGAAGCTGGAGTACTCTGGAGAGAACGTCCATTTGGCAAATTCTATGCAATTCTGGCTATTTCTTTGATATCAAAAGAGGTCATTGTCTGTTCATATAGCTCCAGATGCTCCCAGACAGAATATTTGGCTCTCTTCTGTTTATTAGCTTTCTAAGCCGCTTAACCTGAGTCCATTCACACTCAGACTCAGAGCTGCTGCTATTTGAGGTCGCCTCATTATCCTCCAGGCACTCCTGGATTCTTTGAGCTTGTGAGTTTCTCTCAGAATGGTGGAGCCTACTCTCATCTCCCCTGTTGTGCTTTGGGTTATCTGGGTCACATCCCCTTGGATTCCCGCTTCACACAGGAGAGTAGTCTTCTGACTCCTCCCTGCTTCCAGGGTTGGTGGAGAATGCCCCTCACAGCCCTGATTGGGTAAGGTTTCAGAATACTCTTTTGGGTCCTCAATTCATGCTCTTCTTTTCTGTAAAGAGAACCAAATAGTCCCTTTGTAGATAATGTTTCTGCAGGTCTAGTTCCCTGATTTTCTCCAGGTCTAGTTCCCTGATTTTCTCCTCATAGGAGTCTTCCTGGTCAGATATATTGGCCATAATGTTTTTCAATCTGTACAGGACCGCCTGTCCATCAATCTCTGATGGGTGGTGACCTGCCTGCTCAATCATGCTGGACCTACTACAGTTGGGCCGCTTCATGATTCCCGGTTCTTGTGAACCGGTAGACATGAAGTCAGCAGTGCCTTGCACATACAAGGTGTTAAATGTGTTTGAAGCCCTTAGTACAGAGGGCATCACACTGTGATCAGGGGTGGCCCTGTCCCTCTCTACTTGTTCGGGGTCCCTCAAGTTTTGATTCAGTCTAGCACCCTCTTTTTCTAACAGCTTGAATTTCTCCCTCTTAGTCCCTATCTCCTGATGGTAGGCTAAGGCCTGGGCCTTTTTCTCTTTTATCAGGGCTTGACTGGCCTCTATTACCTTCTCTTGAGCTGCCACCTGGCTCTGGAGTCCCCTGTTCTCATCAAAAAAGGCCTCGCTGTCTTTTTGTGCTGCCTGTATTGCCTGGGAACACTGAGACCATTTTTGTTGCAGGAGATATATCTCCTGATTTTCCCCTTTTTTTCAGCTTGGGTGTTCTCTTCTAGATGACCTTCTACTTGTCTTGTGTGCCCCGATCATTTTTCATATACTACTTTTAGTTTGTTCAGTTCCTGGAGGTTTAACTCTCTTTTCTGTAGGTCTGTTTTTAATTTGCACCATTCCTGCTCTAGGGCATCTTTTTCCTGATACAGGGTGCCAACCTGTTCAGACAGGTCATCCCTTTGTTGCTTGATAGCATTTAATTTCTGGCGTTCTTAATCAAATTCTGTTTGAGAGTGGAGTTCTTTAATCATTAATTTATTACTTTCATCTTCCAATTTCTCAATCTGTTTTTGTAAAGTGGTTATCTGCTCTGAGCAAGCTCTGTTATATTTTAGTTGTTGATTCAATTTCCGTTGACTCTCTTCTCTTCCAGAGAGTCGACCTTTTCCTGACACTCCTCTTTTACTGTATCTAATTGGGCCTCCTGTTCTGAATTATTTAGTTGCTGTACTGCCAACTCTTCTTTTAACTGTTTGATGTGCTTTTCAAATTCTACCTCAGAATTTTGGCTTTTTTGCAATTTTTCTTCTATTCGTTTTAATTCAGTCTGGATTTGGTATAAGAGCTCAGACTGGCTTTGCACAAGGGTTATTTTGTCTTTATAATTTTACTCCATATCCCCCATGTGGAGGTATATGTAGGGAGTGAGTCAGACCATTTTAAGCTGTTTTTCTTTAATATTCGGAGTCATATACAACTCTGTCGAGGATTGAGGTAACAGGCCGCTGTCCTGCCACACATCCATGCTCATGGAGGTGACCTGTTGCATCATGTTGGCTAGCCAGACTTCCTGATCGTGCTCTGCGCATTCCCCTCCAAAGAATAGTTTGGACAGAAGGTGCTGCCTAGCCATGTTTATCTCCACTGTGGTCATTATGAAGAGTGTTCTTCTTTTATAAAATTATTTACATAAGGACAAATTTGTATTCTGCTTTTGTCTAGTGCAGGGTTAATTTTACTTTATTTTTACACAGAGGCCTGATACTTAGGGTCTTCATTTTGGGATGGCACTTTTACAGTGTAAAACAGTTTTCTAACCACAAAAAGTATCACTACCTTGTCTGGGTTAGCCTGCTGTGTTAATCTGTCATGGGTGGAAACACTTATCTCAATCCCTGCAAACAAGCCCCCACTGTGTAACAGATTTACTACACGGCACACTCCAGACCAGGACTCTTTCCACTGGCCAGGAATGTGGTGCACAATAAAAACGTGTTTACTTTTTTTATTGCGGATTCTGCTTTGAGAAGGCACCCAACCCGTCTCACCCCCCCCCCCCCTTACAAAGACCCTGGGTCACTATGGACCATGAATGAGGCTGGTGTGTAAAATTAAATATTTATTTATTTTTAAAATTCAAATGCAAAATCAAACAGTTCAAATTTAGGGCAGCAATCACTAGTGTGGTGATAATATACAGCTAAATGTTATAATACAATTAATTTCACTTTCTGACATCAGATTCATCAATGTAAATATGAATGGAAGCAAGATCACTTTTTGACACACTCATAGATAGCACTTGTGTTAGCTACTCCCCCTGCAAAACTCTCCCAAACCCCGGCTGACTAAAAGTCAAAAATAATAGGGTAAAATTGGATTGGATTTTAAATTTGACCTACCATCCCAAAATGAGAGGCCAAAACGAAGTTGAAATCCTTTAAAAAGGAGCAAAATGCCACACTTGGAGTTCACTGGATAATTAGAGGTCAGTTGACATGTGCGGTAGAAGAGGTAGGATGGGAATTCCTGTGGCTGTACTAAAGAAGAAAGAAAGCTTACAAACTACTGAGCAAGGTACTAAAGCAACATGAACACAGGTGGGAACATCGACTTTGGGAAGGAAAACAATGCAGCCAAAATCACACGTGGCAAAATTTCTATTTTATTTTCTACACAGACTTCAAACAAGCAAACGGCTACGAAAATAGCTGAAATAGCTAAACAAGTCAAAATCGAAAATTGGTATTTATGGTGGGGTACAAAGGCACAGAACAGATGGGATGCTGAATTGGAGGATGACTCTGTTTTGTGGGGTGGCAGTATGGGTTTCTTTATGGGAATGAACATTGGATTTTATAATGAAAGCAATCATACAGGCAAAAATTGGTTTTGTTAACAAATTATTAGTTCTACTGAGACTGTATTTTAGTGGCTAGATTATTAAAGAAAGACACTGCACACAAGGAGGTTAATTTGCAATTTTGACTACTTTGCGCTGTGTTCCTCCCTATAGGGGAATTAATTAATTTATTTCAAAAATGGTTCTAAGGACGTACACAGAAGATGGAACATATTTGAAAAGAATCACACTAACATAGAGAGACTAACACAGATTCTTCTAAGGACGGGATAAACAGAGGATGCTGACAATTTGGGAAATTACTAGGGTTCTTATGGGATTTTTATATGATTCTGACAAAATTCAAGGTAACAGAGCGGCGTATGTAGCTTTTTGGTACTGGGGAGAGTGATACTTACAAAATGCACTTGAGTTGGATAGTTTGGACAGCCAGCCGGGTCTCTGGACAGCGGGACAAGGATCTGGTCACTTGTGCAGCAGCTGAGCTCTCCTCTAAGGGAACAGTGGGGCAACAGGGGTCTGGTCACTGTGGACAGCGGGATGCATCAGCAGGGCAGAGGGTCTAGTTGCTGGGTTTTCCCCAAGGGATCAGCAGCCTTACCTCCTTTCTCCCTGAATTATTGGGATGACTCTGGGTCTGGATAGGTGGTTCCAGATAGGCAGTTTTGCCTGGATCTGGATCAGCTACCTCTGGGCCTGGTTATGGAGTCTTGGAATTTTGCAGGTTGAATTTTAAATGTTGAATCTCCCTATGCCTCCCTTCCTGGTTCTTATATAGGCAGAATGACATTAGACAATTTACAAGGTGGGCAGAAATAATCTGGACATACCTCTTTGACTAGGATAGGTCAGGCTATTCCAGTCGCCACCTCCCTCCGAGCTGATTGGATTGAAGAAAGTGTCCTCCCCTTAGTTGTAAGCATTTTATGACTCCTTCTGTCCCACAAGCCTAATTTTTCACAAAAAAGGAGTTATGGAATACAACTTTAAATGTATAATAGTCACCATTTTACAAATCAGATAGGCAGATCCCATATTTCACAAGGAATATGTCGGTTCAAACGCCAAGTCTGTATGATGCTGCTTTGCCATTTGGGCATCATTTCGCAGTTTTTCATGAGAAACATTTTATCTAAAATTCTACAAATGGCTGCACATAAGCATAATAGTGTCTGGCATATTTTCTTCAAATTTAATATCTGTTCCATTTACGCTTTCCCCAGAAACACCTTTTTATTGCCATTCATGTCGCCCACATGCCAGGAAGACACACATGGTCTTATTTTGCTTGTCCAAAAATTACATTAAAACTGTCATAATCTCACATTACTGCTTATTCAGATTATTGAAATACATGTCTTAATGTAAAAAGTTCTTTAAAGTCTATGGAGGGCATTTTTCACTGTATGGGCGGTCCTTCAAATCTCCACAGCCAACCTGCCCCCTCTGTGCCAGTCTGAACAACAGGGTTACCATAGCACCCTTTGATCCTAGGCAGTTGAAGCTGAGGAGAGGTGTCAAAGAAATTCACACTTCTTTTTGACTGGGATAGTTCCCCTTGGTCCATTGTCCATTGCTGCAGAAATGCTGTCAAGTCTGATGAGGTTGTAAATGTCCACACGTTGGCCCTTTCATATTTGTGAAGGGGCTTCCTTTCCCAGGGGTTGCTGGTATCTTTGAAGTGCCTACCTAGGCCAAATTTGTTCTGCTGGTTACCATAATTTGTTTTCTTTCTTTCACCAGACACCAAGTCTTTTTGGGAATATATATAATACACATTTAAACTCCATCCCCACGCATATAATAATGTTCCTGTGTGAGTAATGGTGTTATTCACATTTCCCTGCTTTGCAAAAGCGGGTTTACACGTGTTCTTGTTTTTTTATCTCCTGTTCCTTTCACAAAATGCAGGTGGTTTGGCATTAATTTGTCTGAAAGGCTATTACAGATCAGGTCAGTTTCTTGGGCAAAGAAAGATGCTTGCAGAGTTTCTATTTAACTGACACAGGGCCAGAGAGAAAGCCACACTGTAGCTTTCCTTTTGAAGTATGTTACGTGTGTTGATTAAAGTCAAAAGTGAATCCTTGCCATGCTAGTTGGAACAAGATTCTCTGCTCTTCATGGACTTTACTGGATAAAAACAATGCCATTCTACAGGGCTTGACTTATTTCATGGCCTTCAGATGCAATACACAGGCATGGCTATGTTGAATAAACTAATTTTGTGCTGTTTAAAACAAAAGAGAGAGACCAGTACAATGCCATCTGGAATGCAGGTAATTTTCTGGTGCAGCCTTGAGTTTTCAAAGTGACAGAAAAGAAATACACAGCCATTCTGAATTGAAGTTAAGAAACACAATGCAGCTATTTTGGGTAACTGCGAAATGCAGTTTTTGTGATGCTGGGAATTTCTGTCGGTTTTGTTGCTCCCCGAACACAAGCACAATCACCATTCACCATATACACACGCGCACACCCAGCCATCCATACATATAAGTGTGTATCCTTTCACCATGCAGGCATAGGCAGCCACCCATACATTTAAGTGTGCACCCTTTCACTATACACTCACACAGGCAGCCACCGGTACATGTAAGTGTCTAGGAATCTCAAATCTAGGTGTGCTCTCACTTTGTCTACCAGTTTGTGAAACCTAGACCTTTTCTCCCACTATCTAGGAATCTCAAATCTAGGTGTGATCTCCCTTTGTCTTTCAGTTTGTGAAACTTAGACCTTTTCTTCCACTATCTAGGAATCTCAAATCTAGGTGTGTTTTCCCATTGCCTGCCATCTGCGAATCCTAGACCCACCCTCCATCCAGGAACACCAAGCAACCACTAAAAGCAAGTAACGATAGCCAGGTCTCTTCCAAAGTTAACTGGGAACCAGTCACCCACTTCCTATTTCCAACTGTGCAGCCCTCTTCCAATGCATAGTATCCCACCAGTGCCCCATTTAGACCGTCCATCCATAGATAGAGGGACACCAGAACCTAACCCACTTATTGGACAACCACCCATAGAGGGCATCCAGCTATCACTTCGCAGGAGGATAACAGTTGAAGACAACCAAACCACACAAGTCCCTACAGGCAGGCTACTGCCCCAGTAACCACAATACCCTAACCATCCTACTACCAAGGACCACAAAATGCCCCGACACAGAGTTGGATGCAGCCAACGAGGATTGGAACAAGGAACAAACTGAACGGATCCACACCCTCGCCCTCCTTCAGTAGAAACCATCATGAATACAGAATGCAGCCCAACAAACAGTACAGTTAAACTGAACAAACATCATGAGATGAGAAAAAACCCTATATCTTACACTGTACCTCACCTGAACTGCAGCAACTAGACACTCCAACACCACCGACAGGTCCAAACATGCTGATAACCAACTGGAACCATACATCACAAAAACACAAGGGCTACGCCAGCAACCCCATCAAAACATAGAAGACGTTGAAGCAGAAGAAATGATCAACCCAACCATCAATCTAACAGACCGCCTCAATGACGAAGCAGACTTCACGAATCACCAACCAATCTATGACAACAACACAGAAGCACTCCAACTAAACAACCACAAGACAAAACAAGGATAGATAAACAAACCTAACCATGTCAAAAGGATGCATTGCAACCTAATCAACGCAAGATCAATGTCCAAGCATGCCACAGAGTTTTACGACCTCCTGTGCCATGGAGGTATCGACATCTTATTCTTAACCAATACCTGACTACATGACAATTTCAAAATTACACTCCGTAACTGCCTCCCTGACAACTTCAAGTTCTCACAAGTAAACAGGAAAAGCAAAAGAAGTGGAGGACTGATGATAGCATACAAGGAACATCTGAAAATTGAAACTGAAGAACCACTAAGCATCGAAAACTTCAAATCCCTAATCCTTTGCCTAACAGCAAACCCAAAAACAAACCTCATATTCATCCTGGTATACAGACCACCGACATATGATTCAACGTGGACGCCTTCACTGAAGCCACCACCAACCTAGCCATAGAGCAGGAACACCTGATAATGCTTTTAGACTTCAACATCTGGTTTGATGAAGAAACCACTAATACAAAAAAATCACTAGCCAAACAACTGGTGACAGTGAAACTACATCAACTAGTCAAAGGAGCAACTCACGGGGCAGGACATACACTAGATGCAATCTTCGCCAACAAAATCTTCATCACCCTGGCGCCACCAATACAGATCCTCTGGAGCAACCACCTCATCATCCCCTTCATGATCACACTAGCCACATCAACAGCCATACAACCCAACAAAATGGTGACTATCATGAAAAGAAACTGGAGGACCATCGAAAATAGCAACTCAGTAGAACTACTTGAAATCAACAAACCACCGGCAACGACTCTGGATGAAGTTGACCGTGACAGAAAAACAGAACTACTGCACACATGGATCACCAGAACAATAGACGAGAACTCCAAGGAAAAACCTTTCACCCCCTTGCACAAGAGAGCAACAGCAAAATGGTTTACCCCACTACTCAACGCCATAAAAAGAAAATACAGGAAGCTTGAACTAGAATGGAGGAAAAATAATGACCTGGTGAAGAAATTACAATTCCAATGACAAATCCACTCATACAAAAAGGAAATCCATATGGCCAAAAAGAAATACTATGACAACAGAATCACCAAAGGTGCAAACACCCAAAAACAACTGTTTAAAATCATAAACGAAATGAGAAACCCCCCTGGTTGCAACAACTTACTGATTCCTTCACTGAAATTATGCAACAACCTTGCAGACCACTTTAAAAACAGAATTACCACCATCCAACAGATCATACATAGCAGACCAAGCAACTACATCATCCAACCTACCCAGCCATCCGGGGATCACCAGAACAAACTCCGAAGGTTCCCCAAATATCAGCAGGGACATTTGTCAAGCTGTTAAGCAATAGCAACAAAGATCACTGCCCCCTAAACATAAACAAAACAATCCACAAACAAGCAACACCCATGGAATACTACAGGAACCTTTACAACCAATCACTTTTAACAGGGAAAGTACCAAGATCATTCAAATTGACATACATCAAGCCACTCCTCAAGGCCAGAGCAGGAAACATACTACCAAGCCACCCGTACCCAGCAAAACTACTCAAAACATATGTCTATAGAATAACACAAGAATTTATAGAAGAACACCTACTGCTGAATCAAGCACAAGTAGGCTTCAGACCGATGAGGGGAATAGAAACGCCACTGCTCTCAATCTGGGATGATCTAAATGCTAATGCAGACTCAGACAAAAGCACAACTCAAATACTTCTGTATCTCTCAGCAGCATTTGACAGTCAACCATAACATCCTCATCAGGAGATTGGAAGAAATGGGAATCACCTGCCTAGCCCTACTATGGATTAAATCCTTCCAAACAAACATAACGGAAATCATATGGATCAAACCTTTCAAATCCACTCCAAGGAATACATCTGTAGAGTACCACAATGAACCTCCGTATCCCCATTGTTTTTCAACATATACCTGACCCCACTAATAAAGCTCATTAAAAAAATGCAGCCTCACATGCTACAACTACGCTGATGACACACAAATCGTCTACAAAATACAAGATACAAAGGAAGGAAACACAATTCTGGAAGACTGACTACAAGAGCTCTACGGCTGGATGAACACTAACAGCCTCAAACTTAACCAGGGCAAAACAGTAATAATGATCATATCCAAAAGCAGGGAAAACAATCACTACATCCCAGGTCTGATGGAACTAGGAACAGCACCGACTCCATCAACGATAGTAAAGAATCTGAGAGTCTTGATGGACAACAAACTAACACTTGAGCCACAAGTAAATGCCATAATCAAGAAATGTTTCTTCCTCCTACACACGGTAAAAAGTATCCTACCATTCCTCTCTTTCACCCAGTAAACACTCACCATCATCGCACTCATCATGTCCAGAGTAGACTACGCCAGCAGCCTATACCTAGGAATGCCAGAACGTCTATTAAAGAAACTTCAGCACATCCAAAACGCTGCATACAGACTCCTGCTCAAACTACCACGAAGAGAACACATTACCTCAGTGCTGAAAATGCTACACTGGCTACCAATAAAACAGCAAATAAAGTTCAAAATGATGTGCATAAAGCACAGAACAATCCACGGCCAAGGAGCAGAGTTCCTAAATGAGAAAATAACCGTCTACCATCCAACAAGACCACTCAGATACAACAGCAACATTTGCATTGAACCAAAACCATACAATAAAAGAATATTCGGAGGATCATTTTTCTCTCACCTGACAGCAATAACCTCTAATGACCTACCAAAAAACATTTGCAACACAAGGGATCATCTGGAATTCAGAAAACTACTAAAAATGTGGCTCTTTGCTCCAAAACCAGAAGGAAACAACTAGGAAGCATATAGCCAGTGAGAAACAAGAATCCCAAGGAGTAACCCATGACCCCTAAATAATCTTACCTAACCGAAGGGCCGGGGGAGGACACCCCAACAACCCATGTCCACATCCAGCTAGTCCACAGAGGAAACCTAGGGAGGTAAGAGCGCCTCACGGACCAGGCCGTGAGTGACCAGAACCCTTTAACCCAAACATCACTAACCCAGGGCAGGGGAACACACCTGATACACATACCATTAGAGTAACACTGAGGAAACTCCACTCCTCAACATGCATGCCAACTAGGCAGACAAAATACAATACCAAATGCCCAGGATAATCATAGATGCTGAGCCCCATGTCACCTCCGAGGGCATGTGGTGGTGGGGCCTGCCACACCACAGGGTCTTCGGGGGGCCCTGTGTTGTCAGTGGAGCTGTACTGTGGTGCGGGGAGAACCAGGTTCTATTGTGGCAAGTCATGCTGAGTCAAGAGGCCAGTCGGCATCTAGGTGGTACAAAGCGGGAGCTCATGATTGGGTCGAGTGCAGCATTCAGGTTGTTCAGTTCGGATGGCTCACCATGGTCGGTTCAAGTGTCGAGTCAGTTCTAGACATTGGTAGTCACTTCCTAGTGCTGATGAATGATGCCGAACGCTGTTACACTGACCTAGATATTCTCTAGTACATGTAATCACTAGCCATCGGTCGAGCACTTGAACTAGCATTTTTCTTCGTTATGTCTACCGATCCAATGCTTAATATGGAATCAGCCTAACTGCCTGGTGTTATTTCTCCCGAATTAGCTTAACTATATATATGCAGCAGCCATCTGCAGAGAATTCAAACTAGCTTGTTTCTGTGATGACTACTGGCCTAATGTTTTTCACCGGACCAGCCTATCTGCATGGTATTATCTCTTCTGTGCTAACTTAGTCACACACATGCATCAGCCATCTGCAGAGAATTCCAACTAGCTCATTTGTTTTTGTGATGACTACTGGCCTAAGGTATAAAACTGTTTCAGTCTACCTGTATGCTGTCTTATGACCCATTGCTAACCCTAAACCTTGCAGCTGCATGCATCAAGACCCTACAGTTGACCTTACATTAACACTGCCAGCCCACCAAAACACCACCCTCCATTACGCTACAGCAACCTCCTGCTACGCCCATAGCCCCCTGAGTGCATCCACTGAGCATACTAAGCAGTTGCCAGAGCACCCGCCCCAATGCAAATACACACCTTGCCGCACGTTGGTATACACCACCCTCAGACTAACAAGCCACCCAATAAGAGGTCAGGATGGCAACTCCCTAGAGTCCCCTCCCTTAGCTACACAACCCTCACTATTGTCAACTCACTTACCCTCCTCCTCTACTGCGCCTCACTCTCCTGAACCATACCCACTTGTAACATTATTACCAACTCTGCTAGCCTAACAGTCACTCCCATTGACAACACATTCTGCTCCAACATTGCCTTCCTCTTCCACAAGACAGGCCTGACATGACTCTATTGCTCCAGACACCACTCCCTGCCCTGTCCCACACCATTCTTTCCCAGCACACCAGCCTTCCCGGCCGCATTGAATCCCGATTTCAAAACCAAGCCTGCCCTAGGCAGTACTCGCTGCATACGCCTCTCCTCCAGAAAGACACACATCGCAGCCAAAGCAAGACCCACCACCGCTTCTAAAAAAAACAATAGGCTCTCAGGACGAACCCACATCCAACACCCCCACATAAAAGAGGGGGCTTAGGATGCTCCTAAGCACATACTCTTAGGGGTCCTCAATCTAGATATGATGACCCCACAGACAACAATGAAACAGCCTGTCACAAGGCATTCCAGGAAATGCAATTGTCCCAAATAGTGAACTCCCCTACCCACTCCAGAGGTAGAACCCTCGATTGGATACTCACCCTGAATACTGTAATTAACATAGTAGACGTCGTCAAGATGCAGTGGACAGATCACTGCCTAATCAAATTCAACATAAATTTAGACGCTGACCCTAAAATTAAATCGTGCACAACAGCACCCATCCAGGTCAGAAATATGCACAAGCTTACCCCGGAGAATCTAAATCCAGTTCTTAACAAACTGCTCAATACTAAATCCATGGATAGTATTAGCACAGAGAGCATCTCAAATTATTACCACCAATGCCTCAAAACCACGATAAAGTAGCCCCCCTCAAAACCCAAACCCAAAACCCAGCGCCTCTTGGTTCAACAACGAACTTATAGAACTTAGAAGAGAAAAAAGAGCATTATAACACCTAGGCAGAAAAAACAACTCCCCAGTACTCCAAGCTAGATTGCAACAATTAGCCAAAACCTATAGACTTAAAGTACTCTCTCACAAAGCAGAATCACTCAATAACCGCATCTCCAACGGAGCCTCCAATACCAAAGAATTACTTACAATTATTAGAGAATTAGAATCCCCCATTATACCCAACAGCCCTATAAACCCTAGTAAAGTCTGGTGTACCACCATCCAGGATGCCCTATCCTCCAAAGTGAACACCTTACAAAACAAAATAGCCTCACAAAGAAAGCTCCTAGAGCTCACAGCAGACACTCCCCACCACTCAGCCACCACCTTACAGTCAGATATACCTGAATTCCACTTTGCTCAAGTCTCCAATGATCAGGCCCTTAAAACAATAGCTTCTCTTAAGCCCTCTAACTGCAAAGGAGATAGCTTCCCGGCTAAAGTAGTTAAGGACTGCGCCACCACTCAAGTACCGACCATCACTGAATTTGTGAATGGGTCCTTCAAATCTAGTGATATTGCAGCAACCATCAAAGTAGCATGGGTCACCCCTATGCTCAAAAAAACATCTCTTGACCCAACAATACCCACAAACTATAGGCCGATAACACCTGTGCCATTTCTCCTCAAAATCATTGACAAAATAGTTTGCACCCAAGTACAATCTCACCTTGAACAGGACAAGCTATTAGGAGATAGACAATCAGGATTCCGACCAAATCATAGCACTGAAACTGCCCTCCTAGATTAAAAAAAACAGATGGACTCTATCAGAGATTCCGGTAAACTGTGCATCCTATTACTCCTCAACCTCTCTGCAGCGTTTGATTTAGTTGACCATGACAAATTATGCCATACCCTTTTCAACTTCTACTTCTCAATGAAGGCCACTAGCTGGATAAAATCCTTCCTCTCAGACCGCACCTCAAGAGTCACCCTAGGGGAAGTAGCAGCTGATCCCATCCCTGTAGCTTTGGGTGTACTGCAAGGATTCTGTCTTTCCCCCACGCTTTACAAGGCCTATACAAAATTACAATTCGCAGCGCTATATGCTATGGGAGTAATTTATACAAACTTTGCAGATGATACCCAAATACTTATTCCCATCACAGGCAACCTTGAGCAGGACATGGTCTGCATCAACAAACTCTACTCCCTCGTCCAAAACTGGATGGCTAATAATAGTCTATGGAGAACAAACTGAGATCATTGTAGTCGGCTCCCTGGCTAGACTCAGGAAACTCCACACAGACTATACTTCTATAGTGATAGACGGCACCCCCATCACCATCTCACACAAAGTTAAAACCCTAGCAGTACATCTCCAACCTCACTTTGAGCAATCATAAGCGCCCTCGCCTCCTTAACGGCCTACATCGCCAAACTCAACACACTAAGCAGGCCTCTCCTCACTACGGAAAACTGCTTAACACTTGCCAGAGCCCTCACCCTAACTAAAATAGACTACTGTAACATTTTACTGCTAGGCACCTCAAAGAAAAACTTAACAAAACTCCAACTCCTCCAAAATTAAGCCCTCAGAGCAGCTCTCGGTATCAATAGAAGAGAGCATATATCGCAAAACACAGAAAAGATGCTCACTGGCTCCGAGTACAAGCAAGAATCCTGCACAAAACTCTCACTATCACCCATAAATGCATTTCTGACACTGCATCCAGCTATCTCAGTCGAAGCATTTCTTGCAAAATCACGCTCAGAACACTCAGATCCAATGCCAACCCTCATCTTCATATCCCACGCTTTATTACTACCAGAGCACGCAACGCCAGTTTCCCCATAGCAGTCCCGCACATCTAGAACACCCTCCCCTCCCACCTCAGCAACAAAACCTAATTCCCAAAGTTAAAAAAAACAACTAAAAACTTGGATGTTTAACAAGTACTAATAGTATTAATGCGAATCAGATTTGCTCCTCCATATTGTTGATGTGATTTACCTGCTATGCACACTGGTAGCTGTAGTTAATACACCTAAGACACACAAGACAACTGTAACTGTGACTGCTTATGACAATCAAGATGTATGTAACCTACACCGTGATACCTGAGGGTTTGGGCGTATAATCAAATGCAATAAATAAATTAAAAAATCGGATTTAGGGGTTCATTAGGAGAGTGTTTTTGGCAAAACTGTTTTGGTTGTGAGTATTGTTTGTAACAATTTAAAGGTTTGTGATAAATTGATAAAATTAAAATAAAAAAATAAAATAAAAAATAAACAATGCTGCAGCAGTTCAAGTCGAGGTCCATCATCTCAATGCAGTGACCTTGGTAATCCATTGCAGTGTCCGAAGTGTTGGCGGTTCAAGTTTGTCCATGGCGGCGAAGTGGTTGTAAGAGCTGAACAGGTGACATGCTCTGCTTGGTATGATGCAGCTGCAAGCCAATTTGATGGATGCCAAACGGCAGTGACTTGGAGTTCAATGAAGAAAAACAAGCAGCACTGGCGGGTTTCACTGGTTCGAGTGTGATTAACACATTTTGACTGAGGTTTAGTCGGTTCTATGAGGCAGAACAGGAATCCTGGCTGTGCAGTATCTCTGAGACCCACTGCAAGGGCCCTATAACAGGGTGAGTCCTTTCAGGTTCTGCTCTCCCAGCCAAGGGGAGGACAGCTCAGTGGCAACGTGCTTGCCAACACAAAACAACACAGGTTCAATCCCTGGGTCCGTGCTTAGAAACTTCTGGGTATTTAAGCGAGTTATAAATATGCAACTAAGATAACAACAATAAATTCTGTAACAGCGCCTCGATGCCCCCAGGCTGTGTGAGCACTTAAAAATTCAAATACATTTTTTTTTAAATAAGGGATGTGCTGTGCAGAGTGGTTCTCAGCAAGATAAATCTGTAATGTCCCCTGGGAGTTGGTAGGGAGTAAAGCTCCTTCACCCAATAGCTAGGGAACTGGAAAGATCACACTCTCCCAAAAGAGGTCAGAATTCATTCTTCCTTATGTCCTGGATGGTACAAAATGTAATCAAGAAAGGAGTAGGAGACCTCTTTACTAGTCAAAAGGCAGCAGGGTTTGGTAGAAAGCAAGTCTGCTTTAAGGAGTTCAATCACCATGTTTGAGACAAATGGCACTGGCCTTCTGAGGTAATAGCCAGAATGTCTTGTTCCAGAGGAAGTGGAGGGGACAGGAAGCAAAGAAAAGCCCACAGAAAGTGAGATGGAAGAACCCTCCTCACAGCTGACCTGTGTTCCCTGGCTGTCCTAGCTCCACCCCCTGCAACTTCAAAGGCTCTCTGTTGTGCACCCCTGTAATGTGAGACAGTCTTTTGTCAAGTACCTAGCTCTTTAATGGCAGGCTCCCATTTGTCTCTGGCTGGGAGATCCCAGCCCTGGCTAGAGGGTGTTACCTTCCCTACCAGAATGTCAAGAGAGGAAGACAACCTGCCCTACCATCCCATTCACTGAAATGTAGCCATGCAGCAGCCTGGAATCCACACAGCCTCCCAGTTAGTTCTGTCTGACCTCACAGCGTTAACTTCGGTATGCAATGAGTTATGTACGGCTTTTATAATTATGTGTACATTCAGCCACCAGGCATGGCTTATGTTTATAGATTATACTGCAACCAGGATGAGGCTTCATTACAAGTATGTAGTTTTAGAACAGAGGTGCATATCTTAAATGCAGCCCCTGAGTTGCAGTGACTTTGCTTTCACAACAGCTGTCAGGCAATGCACCTGTGACCTTTGAACCTCCTATGTGCCACTGGAGAGCCGGCATTGTGGGTCAGGAGACTGGCACATGTGTCCCTATGCTTTTGGCATCGAGTTTGGTGAATTGAGGATCTGGTTAGAGACCACCCTTTTTGAGATAGAATTACCTGCATCATTTGATTAATGAATACAAATAAAAAAGACAAATCTTCGAACCTCTTGAAAGGTGGCAATCCTTCACTGCGTTCCTTCTTTCTGATGCAAAACAATGACCAATAAAGGCAATCTTTTTAGTTTGAAAAGCCTGTGTGACGAATCATACAGAAATAATGTATTATGCAAAGCAATTAATTAATAGGTTTTTTTTTTAGCAAATATACGTTCTGCGGTTATTGTGACCAGTTTAATAGGTTTTGCCAGATACCTTTTCTCATCAGATATTTCAAACTCAAACCCACTTTGATCACGTTGTAAACCACAGCAGATGGCTTTCAGAGCATCACTGTAACTGCCTTGAAGCATATCCCCATGTGATGCCATAAACACCAAACTGCAGCTGCAACAATCAATTAGCCATACTTACGCTGCGTTTCCGTCTTGCTAATTGCGCATACTAAGCCCTTATATTGTTTGCAGTGGAGAGCGTGGATGGGCAGACAGATTGCAAAGCTAACACGGTTCATAAGCACGTTGAATATTTGCGGCTTTTATGAAGTGCCCTCGTGAAGCTGACAGGATGTAAGCAGCACTTTGGAAACGTGGACATTTTACTTTGCAGTCAATCTATTGACTTGGTAAGTGGCTGCTGAAGCTACTGCTAGGCAAGCAGCATATTGTATAAGTCTTCTTTTGGCGCGGTTGCCAGTGCCAAGGGCCCTAGGGATGTCCTCGGTGACTTATTCTTCTGTATTTCACCGCACTCGGTTCGGTTCAAGGGCAAAACAAACGCACACTGAAAATAGCTTTTGTGGAGTTTAAGGAGACACGTTCTGCTTTTGAAGTAGGTGGTGCGTCGACTACAGCGCGAGGCACACTAAACACAGACAAAAGACTTCCAGGTAGCAAAGGGGAACATGAAAGCACACTTCATTGGCGAGTGGATTTGGAACATTCTGCTGCTCTTGGAGCACAGCAGCCTGCCCTCATTAAAGAATGCTGAAGACCCAGGTGTGTTTGTTTTTCAATGTGTCAAGGCATAAGAGACGGGAAAGGAAAAGGCACTGTGCCCCAGCACAAAAGAAACCGCGGATGGCAGGGGCAGGTCAGTGGAGTTCTCGTCAAACGGCAACTGAATCTATGCCTGGAAGGCAAAACCTAGTCTGCACCCTGTTAGTGCGTTCTTTTTCGAAAGACAAGTATGTGCTACAGTGTTTTCATCAGAAGAATATCTGTTCAGCCGCACAGAAGAATCTCAGCCGCACAGCTTTTTTTCATAGCGAGGGACATCCCCCCCCAGCATTTCCTTTAACGGGGAGTGGTTCAATAAATCCCCTGTTATTTTGAAAGCATATGTCCAGCAAAGTGAGTACAGGAAAGCCAGTACCCGCTGATATTTCCATTAATTTGCCTCTTCAAAACTTAAAATCCTCTCAGCCATAAGGCCATGGTTATCGATTTTTTTCTTACTGAAAAACAAAAACGTCAGAAGAAAAAGGCTTCAAACGGCACGTTGAATATACAACCGGACATAGTGGGCTTATTGGGGGTTATTGTAATGGTTTGTCATTTTTTTTATTACGGGAATTTGGTCAGTTATGTACTTGCTTCTAATATCTGTAATGAACTTGCAGGAGAAAAAAATGTAATCGTGACACGACCGAATTACCCGTGTTCCTACTTAAATAAATGGGGCCCTATTCGATTGGGTAAAAACTGACATTTACATTGCCACGACATTTCAAAAAATGCAGAAGCAATCGGTACATTAAAAATATGTCGGCTACTTACATGGGTTGATTGGTCTAAACATGTTCCTTATTTTTAGCGTTGTTTCATAACCTCTGGAAAAATCAAATGACTTTCAGGGACCTGGAGAACGACGTCACTAAGCACTGCACTCTGTCGTGTGCACATCTTTTTACATGGCTAATTCCGCCAGGGAAACCGTTTGTTGCAGCCACCTGCCACCTTTTTCTCAGATGTATTATGATGGTAGTTGGCATGTTTTATTAGTATGGAGTGGAAGGTGGGTGGCAAACTTACCTGAAACGAAAACAATCCTTTATTGTGGGTTTCTGGATTTTGTGTAAGGCTGGATCAGTGCCTTTGTGTAATGCTGGCCTTCCTGTGGATAACACATCACATCTAATCTGGTACATGGCTAACATCTGTGCTGCCCACTGCCCCTCCTCTCCATGAGAAACCCAAACACAATCATGCCCTGTCATAGCATTGCATTATTGAGGTCACAATCCTAATTGGGCGTCTCACTGTATTACTGCTGGCTACCGGTCACTGGCCAGGAGTTGGTTGACAGTTTGTTCCCTTGGACCATTTTCATGTTAGGGGCTACAGGTTTGATGATGCCTGGCTGCAAATTTGGCCTCTTAGCCATTTGCAGCTGCTGCCTGGTATCAGGTAATAATATTCCTATATATATATATATATATATATATATATATATATATAGTCGCCGTATATAATGTTGCCATGTTGCCGGGAAAAGGTTGTGGTGAAATTATATAGGTTACCATACATATAGGGACAGAGGGAGTGCGGAGGTTGCAGGGGTGTCCCCTGCTCCCCTTGAAGAAAAACACAGTTTTGGGGGTTGCAGGGGTCCCCCCCAATGTTCCATGTATTACATGGAACCTGCTGCCCTAGTGGGCATGACCGAAGAAAGCCACTACGATGTTCAGCACCCAGTACCCAGACACTGGGAACATGTTGGCTAGGATGGAAGAGCAAAGCACTGCACCAGCTTCTATATTTATTTGGACACGCCTGAAAGGCTTATAGCTCCACATGCAAGGGCACAAAGAGTGCAGTGTGTAGGGAGATGGGATGTCTGAGCTCTTTGCTTCTTCTAAGGAAAGCTTCACCCAGCGGGAGTACGCAAGACCGCAGATCCAATGATCATCATCGAGTGCTTGAGGAAGAGTATGCAGCACAGCACCGGTGCTCTGGGCAGATAAGGGAGAACATGCAGAGGACCATCCTCTGTGTCAGAGTCATAACCCCACTGGGCTTCCACACAGCTGGATGATCATGCTCAGGCCCACCAGGCCTGGTGGGGTGGAGGAGATCAGGACTTCATCTCGCGATGGGGGTCTTTTATTTTATTTAAACTTGTATACAGTGATTGCAGTACCCAGAGGGTCTCGGTTAAAAACTCGAATAGGCCGCAAAGGAAGCAATGGCCATAAAAGATGTACACATTTAACACAATTACTTCAAACAGATAGAAAAATACACGGAAAACACTGTAGATACGATAAATCAGGACGTATTTTCTGACATTGACCCATTCCAGACAAAAACAATCACATTTAAAAAGGGTACAGGTACCCTGAAAAGGCAAACACAGTATAACTTGCAAAAATGTCCAATTAAAATAAGCTGGTAAAAGCCCTGTACACCTCACACGAAGGGTGTGGGAGAGAAAACTCTGAGAGAAGGTGCTGATATTCACCCGCTCCTGCCAGGAACTCCTTTTACACGGTTGGAAATGCCTAGTACTTGAATGAAAAAGATAGTCATTCCAATTTAATGAAGCACTCGTGAACCGATTCCAGCCCAGAACCTTTCAAACAGGAAATCTGCTTGGAATAGCTCAGAGTAGCACGTTGAGTGGACTTCATTCATTCCTATCTGGCCTCAAACGGTACCTACAGAAGAATATTTCGAAAAAGACAAGTATTGAATAGGCTGTCATTAACCTGTTGCCATTAACACCTTTGTATCTTTGTCAGTTCCAGTTACAGCTGTAAAGCCTGTTTGAGAATGGTATGTATGCTTTATGAGCATGTTAACGCACACGGAAATATGAAATGAAGTCCTCTTCTTAAATGGTTCCTGCCCAAGTTCCCAATGGTGGGAGCAGCATAGTAATAATAATTATTTTTGTTTGCATTCATATCTATGTAATATTGGTAACTCTAATTTGCATTTTGGAATAGGAAACTATGAAATGTTATTCCTTTCCTGACCTAATGCTGCCCAGCGCCCATTCTAAACGGGAATGTATGCAGAGAATTGCCTGTAACGATAATGCCAATGCAAACTTTCAAATCTAGCTATGCCAGCTACCCGCACTTCAGGGCATATATTCTGCAAGAGAAGAATATGCTGCCATGAGCCCGTGCCTGTCTACAGCTCATTGCAAGCAGCCAGTGGTGCCTGAAAATGCAGTCATTTGAATATAAGAAAATCTGGGTGAAACAGGTACTTCAGAAGAATATTTTGGGGAACATATATGAGAAAATATATCCTTTGTGAATATTGTATAATAACCCTTTCTTAGCCTGTTTCTGGTTGAAACGTATCCTTGGCACTAAAAGGCGCACAAATCAGCTCAGCACAGCATGGTAATGTTCAAGCACTCACGCCTACATACAATGGGGACCAATACCAAAACGTGGTTTGGTATTTAGCCTGTATTTGGGGACAAAAACTATTGAAATAAGGTTCTGTTTGTAACAGCTTCTTATCCATAAACGGCTTCTAAACAGTTAATTGCCCAGAGCAGCACAGAACGGGACCTATTTTTGTGTTCGTTTTAAATAAAAATACTGGATGGATTTACACCAAATTTACAAAAGCACGCTTTCGGGACCAATCCGTTTTGGGCTGTAGGTGTGAGCAAAGTTGTTTTCCATTGGGTCCATGGAAAAAATCACACATTTTGGGACACCCCTTATAACTTTGCTGCCCCTTGAAGAAACCTCACCAAACCCAGCAGAATCAATCTGACAAGGCCAGATCCTTTGTTTGCAAAGTGCTGTAATGATTCATCCGGTGGGATGGGGGACGTTATAAGCCGCCCAAAAAGTGCTCTTCCTATGGGTTGAGCAATTTAACCATAACTACAGGGCCGCTACCGCTGGCCCTGTAATATATATGTTCACACAATAAAGATATGGAATGGAAAGCATGAATTCAGTTCAACATAAAAAGAACAGTTTGGTTGGGGGAGGCATCGGTTTGGAGCAAATATTTTAACAAGGACTATATTTCCTAATGTAAATTGCAATGTGTGATTTCCTTGGTTTCATCAATGAGGTTGTAAAGCATGGGCTTGAACTTCATTAATCTACAGGCATATTCACCACTCCACACCAAAGAGCTGAAAGCAGAGTAAAACAAGTCTGTCAGTATTGACCACTTTTTGGAGAGGCTTGTGTTTGGCCTACAAATGCACATTCAAAGTGACGCAGCCTTTGCTTTGTGAGACTGGTGCTTCCTTATATTTGTTTGTTTGCTTATTTATTTATAATGCGTGCCAGACCCAAGGGTCGCAGGGCGCAGCAAATACAAGAAAACCTCACCATGTAATATGGTGTATACCTTCAATCCCCTTACTGGCTTCCTTTTGTGGCCAAATCCTAGAAAATGCAATGGAGGATGGGGGTTAATAGCTGCAAATGATCATGTTACAGATGAATCTGCTTCAATATAGCAGAACAAAGAATTGTAGCCAGTAGGGGAGTGGAAGGCCTACATTAAAAAAAGATGAAAGGTCCCGATGCCGGTCCTGGGGGCAAAACATTTGGTAACAGAGAGCCCAGGGCTGCACATGTCCAGCATCTAGGACTTCCCTCACATGACCTACCTCCCTGGCTCTACTGTTAATAAAGAGCAGCAAGAAGGGTGGAACGATTGGAAGCTGAATTCAAGTGGCCTTGCACACCTGCCTGGCACCTCTAAACAATGATTGGCAAAGCCACTAGGTCTCGCTGTTGCTATGTAAATGTAGAGGGTAATGTAGTTCTGCAAATCTCCCCATGGGACAGAAAAGGCACACTCACTACATTTGGGAAGCCAGACCTATGGGAATTGCCAAATCTTATTATTGTAGAATTGCCCTTGAAGGAATTCCCAATCCTTCCACTTCATAATGTTGGCCATTGCCGAGTTCCGTGTATTCAATGCAGCTTTAATTCTTCTGACCAGCACCCATAATGTGTTTTACTTTTTAAGAACCTCCCGAGTACAAAACACAGATGAGTTTTTAGAACCTGATTTAACAAGCTTGATTCACACGTCAGCCCTCGGAAAAAGCTATGTAGAATGTAATAAAACAATTGGACCCAGGGTGCATGTGTGTAATTTCTGGAAGGCTATCTTTTGTGGGCCAGACTGTCTAAGGAGTGCTCCAGCAGACCCTCTCTGCTGGAAACAATGTGATCATTAGAACAAATGGGCCTAAATGCACTACATTATTTTGAA
Source organism: Ambystoma mexicanum (assembly GCF_040938575.1). Lineage (NCBI taxonomy): Eukaryota > Metazoa > Chordata > Amphibia > Caudata > Ambystomatidae > Ambystoma > Ambystoma mexicanum. The sequence goes on from NC_090928.1 coordinate 360,475,914, forward strand.
CTTTACAACATTTGAATTACATCCTATAAAACATGTAAAACCTTCTCAGAACAATGAATGTCTCATAGAAACACAGGAAGTATTACACAATCTGGGTAGCACACACATCCTATTGACATGTCCTCTAGTCTATAGGTTGTCAGTGGCAAGTAGCTATCTGCAAGTAAAAAATCTCTCTTGTCCAACTGCAAAAAGGTTGCCGGTTCTGCAAAAGGATGTTGCGGGTCATTTTAAGTTACAGACTTCAGGGAGCGCAGCAGCAAATTACGTGACAACAACCCACATAAGTGCAAGTGGTGTAGGATCAATCCTCACACAGAAGCAAAGGCTCCTACACAGTGTTGTGGGTAATATTTCATAATAGAACATATGGTCTCGAATAAACTATTTGACCAAGCTCAGACGGCTGCCCTGCATTAATGCATTCTCTTTCCTGGGCTAATTATTTACATTTCCCCCTTTTTTGCAAAACAAGTACTATGGATACACCTTATGCCCGAGATCAAAAAGCTGCACTTTAATGGAAGCCTCTAGCCCCAGTACTGACTGCCTTGCAAGGTTGCTTTTTCTCCCATGTCTGGAAGGCAGGAAATCAGGATATACTGTGTGTCAAATATCACAAAGCTGCTCTGGGTTAATACATTTGCTTTCCAGTGCCGAGTGCTTCAATTTTGTCCCTTTGTTTTCAATACAATACCAATGGATTCACTTGCAGAGGAGCAGCTGAATGCCTCTACAGGAAGTCCCACCCCTATTTTGCCCATACACTGGAAACCGTAAATTGCGACATGTGCAACACCAGTAATGGTACCTATACCACAAAGAATCTTAGAGACAAGGTACTAAGAAAGCCCTATGTGAAGTATGCCCAAAAGACTGATGATCTCCTGAGAGAAGCACCTGAAGAAATGTGAAGATGTGAAAAGGAGAATCTGGTGACGTCAAGAAAGATGAGTCTGACACACTGAGAAGGGTGACCAAAGAAGAGAATGCATATGTGATATAGAATCTGATGGCAAAAAAAATAATTGAGAAGGCTTTCATGTGAGGGATGAGGATTGCATGTGTGAAGAGCACTGCAGAAAACACAAGCCGCCTTATAATTATGCAGACGCTGCAATGCAAGTAGACTAAGTATTCATAAGGCTGCCTATACATAGTATATAGACTGCAGGCGGTGCCGCCAACATTCATATATATAGAGTTCTGGACATTCGATGATATATTTTAGTAAGTGAGTCTCCATGAAGGAAGACAGATTGGAAGCTATGTGTGTCGCAGCAAAGAATAGGCTCAAATTTGAAGCAAGATGCTGTCTGGGTTGATGTCAAGGACTGGAAGCAGCCAAGAACTGGTTATCAGCTGCGAAGAACAGAAAAGTGTGAGAAGCAGAGTCATCCCTTCATAAGTTGCAAAGAGAGAACACCATGGATGCCAAGTTTATTTATTAAAGACAATTAAAGGCCATGATACGAGCAAATTCACAGTCTCTGATCACGTGACGGGGGAAATAGATGATGGACATGGTGCACCCAATTGAAGATAGTGAGTGCTCACATCCCCTTATATTCCCACAGGTGAGAAGATACTAGAAGGCCAAGCTCAAAGTCAATGTACATGGCAGATGGCAGTATTGATGAAAGATGTTGACCTAATTGGGTGGGGAGACACGGTCAAGTTCATCCACCTGCTAGAGCATCAAATGTTCCAGAAGGGTACAAGCGTGCCAACCAATTATAGAAGGCCGTCTAATGAAGAGCCTAATAGTTTGAGAGCCAATGAAGTGTTGTGTTTCTAAATATTGTTGAAGATGACTTGCACTAGGGGAGGACATGAGTACTCACCTGACTATAGAGACCCAATCACAATCGTATCCCATATAGAAAGTATACTTAGACGTTCCCCTTGAGCCAACCACAATCTCCCATAGGTTTTCTTAGTGTGCCATGTAGTATGAGGTCACGTATGATGAACTTTTAGTATAAATGTGTTGTTTTTCATAAAATGGTTCGAAATCATGCTGTGCATCGTCGATGATGTCTGTTGTACTCCCTGTTTTAGACAATTGATATTAAAACAGTCATTTTCAAACTTCCTGAGTCAGTCTTATTATTTAGTTTGAGAAGCCATTCTCCATCCCATCGATAGTATGACATGTTACCTTGAGTGAAAGGTCCTCTAGGGTTCACGTCATAGCAGAGGATGGTTGACGTAAAACCCATTTACCTATAGACTCCAGTGCTTTGGACGATCGAGTGCCCTTCGAGATCTAGCTGGAAGATCGCAAGATTTCCTGTGGAGAGCAGCCAATATAGAATTCTTGCAAGAAAATTGATACAGGAGGGACATGTCCCTCTTTGACAAAATCCCTCCTGGTTTCCACAGGCGCTTTGCAGACGGAAGGCGAAAGGGGTCAATTGGAGAGGGGAGTCGCTACCAAAGGTCTCCAGCTGAAAGAGCGAATGGTAAGTAGACAAAGGGAAATGGCAAATTGAGGGGATGGGATTATGGTAACTTAAAAAGTAATGGGGGACTTAGAAAATTGTGTAAGAAAAGTAATGAGTGGCATTGTTTGTGTATATAGAAAAGGAGATAAGCCCGAGAAGTCCTGGTTCAAGAGAATTTCAGAAGAAGTTATTATACACTTCAGTCGAAAGTAATCTAGGCTACGCAGAGGATAGATCCCTGTAAGATAATGACTTAAACCCCTATCATTGTATATTTCGTGGCACAAATAAGGAAAAAGCGCTGAGGATTTATGTGAACAGTCAACTAGTCTGTCTGTTTGTATTTATGTTATATTGTGGTGTCGAAGAGAGACAAGAGAGTAAAGAAAACCAAGAAAATGTTGAGAATACATAGTATTTAGCTAAGAGAAGTTGTCGGAACTGACTTAAAGCTAGACTAAGACTATTGGAAAATAGAGGGTTTGAGCAGCGATTTGTTGGAGTGCGCTCATATTTTGTTGTTTTTATAAACGCATCTTTTTTGTAAAGCACCAGGAAGTATTGAAAGTCAATTGAGACTTGTCACAATGGAAGATGTTACTCCTCTGATGCACTTGTGTAAAGTGTTGGGTGTCCTGACCCACGTTTAAGCTATCATGCCACAACATTTGGTGCTGTGGGCTTAGAAAATTCAAGATGGCGGAAAACCCACATGTGCCCCGAAATCCAGGAAAGCTGCGCAGTTTGTGCGCACACCAAAATGGTTGCCTCACTTGCCACCCACCAGTGCGAGAATGAAAGGCCGGGTTGCCATGAGGGAAATGGGTTGCCAAAGGAAAAACAGTAGCGCCGGTTAGCTTCAAAGCGCTTTAAAACCACCATTGGACTACCCGCACAGTAGTCTGAAACCATTGGGAATGGCAATGCTGATTGCCAAATGCAACCTAGAATTGTTGGGAATTCATTTTCTTAAATCCCAAAAATGGGTGCAGTACCAGTACTCACCACTATCCAAAAGCCGGCAGTTTAAAACCACCCTGTGTTTCTCTGAAGGCAGGCTCAAACTGTCTATTTTAAACATTGCAACACATCTAAAAACTCACTGGACACCAGCAGACATTTGGTAGAATGGAGTGTTGTGTGCCTACAAAATCTGGGAAATGAAGAGCCCAGAACAATGCTTATAACAAAACTGGCTGAGCTATGGAGTCAGCAGTTTAAGTTGCACTGGATTTAAAGACACTAAAATCTAAATGTTTAAATTGACTGAGTGACCTACTTTTGAGTGTCACATAGGTTGCAATTGTTTAAATGTCATAGTTTTAAACTTAGAATCAGCCTTCTAGCTGCATATGTAAAAATGTTTAGTTTTATTTGAATGCAGAAACTGGGGAACAAAAAGTGACATTTTATTTGAAACTGGCTTAAAGAGATTCCAATTCTGCCTGGCAACTACCCCCATCAGGAGTGAAACTTGAGTCACAGCTGTGTTCCCAGGCCTAGCTGCCCTTTTGCTGCTCACACTAAGGATATGCCATCTATCTGATAATTGAATTACCTGTGCTCTGCAGGAAAGTGAACAAAGCCCTGTCCTGGCTCAGGCAAAGGTTTTATTGGCAGGAGTCGTAAATGGTCGTAAAAAGTGGCTTCCTCCTGAGGAAAGGGGAGGGGCACTGCCTGTGAGAGCAAGCTGGCTTGGCAAAACTGGAAAAACCAGAAATTCAACCTTGTGCTGAGGGTAAACCACACCCCTTTGGAGCCAGAACATAACTTTAAAAAGATGAATAACTCATAGAGCGGACATGTGAAAATTTTATAAATGACACCATAATTCTTGTGATTTTTCTGCCCACATTTTAAGAGGTTTTTCGACCTGGTGGCGTGTTCAGGGGGGTTTTAGCGGAAAAGTGGATATTACTCTAAATGTATGCATGTTAAAAATCTGAAACTTCATCAGTTAATGTCCCTACTCCCTGCACACATGTATGTAAAGTTGGGTCAATGTCAGAAAGTGAAAAATCAGTTAAAAAGTCAATTATGTGCCATTTCTGAATGCAAGCTCTTAGAAACAGCAGATTTGGACAGAGACATGGCTAAATTCAGCCACACCATGTATATGTAATTTCAAGCAACTGTGTAACTGTGAAATATGTCTTTTATTATCAAATATAGAATGTGTGCAATCTGACAGAGGAGTGTCCTATCTGCAAGCCATAAAATGACATCCCTCTGACTCACAGTTCATTCCCCAATCAAATAAGAAATGGAAGTTTGACCAATTAGAAGCTGAGAGAGAGGTAGGGTCAGTGATGCTAGAACACACCCACATTCTAAACACATAAAAGCAGACAGACAGGACAGATAGGGAACTTTAAAATCCATCTGCCGCTGGAAGCTCTGCCGGAAAAATCCATACTTTACCTCCATCAAACCTCCAGAGAGCCAAACTAGAGACTTCAATCTATCCAGAACTAAGAGACCAGACCAGAGAGAAAGCAGTGCTGTACCCAGAGAGACCCAGACCAGCAGAGAGAGCTGACCCAGATCACTGTGAAGTGCAGAGGCCAGACCAGACCAGACCAGAGTCCAGTTTAAAACCCTGACCAGATCCGTGACGAGGCCCATTTCACTCAAGAATATAGTGTGAGTACATAGCAAACTGTGCAGAACCAATCTCTTAGTTAAAATAATATAATTCAATCCTATTTTAATCTAAGTAGAACTGCAGCTTAGAAATTGTGTTATTCTGCCATCATTTTTAAAGCTGAAAAAGTGTGCGTTTAAAATTTCAAATCTGAAAAACGACCTTTATTCAATCGTTCATATCTCCGCAACCGTTTGTGCTAGAGACTTGCAGTAACTTTCATTTTGAAGCTGAGATCCTAGGCTTTCCTAGGACCCCAAAACGATAGAGATAGTCCTTGTGGTTCCTCTGTAATAGCGCTCGGCGCATCCGCGAATTTTACCGCGATTTGCAAATTTCTTCACATGTAAAAACTGCTGCTGCTTGCCTTCCATTTGCCAGAAATTCGTTTAACCTGCTAACTATCCCTGCCTCATTGCTAGTGTGAGCCTGGACTAATATTAACTAGATACCACTCACCCTGAACCTCTGAAAGGGAATTAAAAAGCATTTCCAGCATATTTCTCATCCATTGCTAGCACATATCAAAGCATTTGGGCCTGTGTTTTCAAAACTCCTATCTGTGTTTTAAACTTCTGTTGTCTAAGCTTGGGGGGGGATTGAACTGATTACATTGATTGCATTTCTGAGAACTGTGTGCTTTCCTCCCATTCCCTTGCATTGCATAAAGAGGGGGGGAGTGAATAGTCAGAGAAAAGTGATTACATTGTTTTGTTGAAATCATATTGAGTATTTTCTATACTGCATTTCATTCATTCAACCTTGCATTTCCTTGAACCCTATAAAGCATGCTCTACCACATTATCCTTCTGTACCTATTTACCAGTGTGCTACCTTATCCATTTCATCTCAACTCCTTAGTAATTATAAAGAAGTGTGCTAGTGCCAGATTCTCTGTTGTTAATCTGTATCATATCAGATTAAGTGTGATATTCAATTATTAATTTATTATAAAGTGTCATATATATATCTATTGTTTAAATTATCAAATAAACCCTTTTAACTTGCAAAACAGAACTACTTCTTGGCTCAGTGGGGTCAGGGGGATTCCAAGAGAGGGGTGTTATATAGGGGTAGTCATCCAGAACGCATGAACTGGAACTAAAGATATATCAATAAGGATTTTCATTCAGTATTCTAGACTAGGCGTTAACTTAGCTGTAGTGCTGAATTGAATCCTCTTACAAATTGGGGGCTCGAGCCGAGACGTTGGGTTAGATTTACCATTTGTGCAGATTAATACAGCGTGCCAGCTGACCAGATACACATATCCGGTCGGATCACCACGCTGTGTTACGCTGTAAAGCACTCCTCAAAAGGGACACTCCAAGAAAAGTTCTGTTCTGCAAAAATAAAATACTAACTTCTGTAAGTCAGGACAGAGACCAATCTCTAGAATGACGACCTTAGTAGACATGAAAATAGCCAGAGAGCACCTCTTGCATAAGCTATTTGTGAGAGGTGAATGGACCGAACAGGGCCAGGATGCCTGGTTGCAGGCCATCACGCGACAGGTCACTGAAACAGGGTCAGATATATATAGAGATCAGGGTCCCTTACATGTGGCCCTGAGTGAACTATATATGGCTCCTAAAGCCAAAGAGGAACACAATAAGATTGCCAGGATAGCAGCATACCTGTACCTATACGTGGGAGACATGCAGGATAGATGTGCTGAAAGCCAAAATCTGGCAAATAGGCAACAGATGGCATTACAGAAGGCCCAATCTGATCTGGACTCTTCTGAGCAGAGGCTGCAGAGGAGCCAGGAGTCAGAAAATGACAGCAGACGGTACATCACTAAAATAAAGGAGGATATGGATATACTGCAACAGGAAAAGGCTGACCAGGATACCAGATTTCTGGCCCTGCAGAAGGAGCACCAAGACAGTTTGGACTCCTTACTGCAGAGCCAGAAAAAGCTGGAGCAACAATTAGACTTTAACAGGGCATGCACGGAGCAGGTAGCCACCCTGCAAAGTCATCTAGATAGAGTGAAGGTAGAGAGCAACAAGCTGATTTTGAAAGACCTGGATACCCAGGCAGAGTTTGATGAAGAACACCAGAAAGCTGGTGCCCTTCAAAGGCAGAGGGACGACCTGGCGGCACAAATGCAGGCTCTTAGTCAGGAAAGAGACGCCTTAGGGCAGGAAGTCTGCCATTTAAAAAGAAAAATGGAAGAAAATCACCTGGCCCACCAGGGACTGGGTGATCTCCAAAAAGAACACCAGAACTTGTTAGAGCACACCAGGAGGGTGGAGGATGCTCTAGCAAGAAAGGAGCAGGCCAATAGGGACACAGCTCAGAAGGTAACCCTCCTGCAGCAAAGACTGGCCCAGTTCTCCAGGACCAACCAGGAAGCACAGAGGGAAAACGAGGCCCTCTGTGAACACAATGATAGGCTCCAACAACAGGTAGCGATGCAGGAGAGACTGATAGAGTCCAGCAAGGCGTTAACTGAGGAACTGAAGGCACAAATGCAGGCTCTTGCATTGCAACAGGGAGCAGGGGCGGATAGAGATGAGGTTCGCTGGGAAAGGGAAACTCCGGAGCATAACCTCAGGAGCCCTAGTACCAGAGGCCCTCATACCTCTCAGTCCCTGGACTCTGCCACCCCCATGTTCCCTGGCGCACATGAGCACAGGGCCACAGGGATGGCAGATTACTATCCAGCTAAGAGTATGGGGCTCATAGGCCAGTACCACCCAGGAATGGAGGGGTGGGCATCCGGGTATGGGCACCCAAGTACAGTACAGTTCAATGGGGAACCCCAGGAGAGTAGGCCCATTAAGGGCATCCTGAAAACCTCTGCCCAGTTAGGTCAGTGGAGGGGGTACCCATCAAATCCTGGCAGCAAGGAGGAATCTGAAGACTCCTCAGAACTGCGCAGGACACAGGAGACCAGGTCCCCACATTCTGCCAGCCATTCCCAGGCTCGCAGAATCCGGGAAAACCTGGAAGAACAGACGGGAACCTCTGGGAGCAGTGCCTCTGAGTCCGAGGAAGAATGGACAAGGGTTACCCGAACCAAAAAGGCCAATAAGGCAAAAAGGGCCTTGCTTAAGGACCCCTTAAAGCAGATTAAGGCGATCAGGAGCGTCATCACGCCTTACCATAAGAACGCTAAGTATTCTGTTTGGGAGCACTTAGAGTTGTTTGAACAAATGATGGAGACTTTCCATATGAAGGACAGCCAAAGCTGTATTCAATATGTAAAGTGGACCTTCTCCCCGGAATACTCCAGTTTCTTTGCGGGGCTGGAGGACCAAAATCATTTAAGATGGTCCACCTATAAGGCGGCCATCTTGAAACATTTTTCTGTTCACAGAAATCCTCAAGAGGCTCGCAAGGCAGCCTACAATTTGCAATGTGGGGAGGATCAGGCCCCACAAGAATTTGTGCAAGACCTGAAACGTGCTTTTGCGCAAACCACCAGAAGGGTGCGCACGGATAGCAGGGAATTTATTAATACGTTTTTCCATGCCTTGCCCAAATATATCATGACCCAGCTCGTGAGGGATTTTCACGAGAAAAGATCTTTAAACTGGGTCATTGAACAGGCTACCCGGATCTATGAGGTGCAGAAACCGGTAGATAGCAAAAGTAATGCCCAGAAAAACCCCAAAGCCAACACCACCCCTGCTGCTGCCAAGGTGGCAGAGGTAAAGGTCACCCCCGTTTTAGATTTGGAGATGGGGGGGCCTAAAAACCTACCTGCACCTAATAATGCTAGGCCCAGAAGGTCCTCGGGCCAGTCACAGACAGGGAGCCAAGGAGGCAGCCCCACAAATGGTGTCCCTCGCTCTCCTGATTATGTAAGTCCCCGTTACAAGGGAAATCGACCCATCCTGGGTTATGTGTGGACTCCTCCAGCCCAAGGGGGGGGATCCAGCCAAGCACCTAACCCAGGGAACTTCCCTCCAAACTTCCCACAGGAGGGCAGAAATTTACCAAACCCTGGGCAGAACTTTTTCCCCAGATATCCACCCGACTTTCAGCCCCAAAACCATCCATCCTTCTTTCCCCAATTCCCTGAGACCAGACCACTGAATCCGGGAGAGGGGAGGCCAAGGGTGGAGGGGTACCCAAATCTTCCCAACCCGGGGTATTACCAGAGGAGGGACAGCTACCCTTCCCGGGATCAGCCCAGGGGAGAAAACAGGGCCCCGTATCAGCCTGAGCGGGTTTCCCAGTTAGAGCGCCAGGTTCAAAACATGGCGCGGGACCTGGGTCACATACTGAGGGCTCAGCAGAACCCTCAAATGGGCGTGCCGGCGCAGAACGCACCCAACTCTGGACCTGGTGCTCCAGAACAATGACGGGGGCAGCACCCCGATAACTCACCGGTTCCCAGGGAGGAGGCACAAAGGGAAGGGGGGTGTAAAGCCTTGGAGGAAGCTTCCTTCCTCACTTGTAAACAGCCCCTGGAAACCCAGGAACCGGAAACAAAATCTCTTGCCCCTGAAAGTCTGCCTCCTAAGGAGCAGAGGGGGGGTAGGAGAAACAAAAGACCCAAACAGACTCAGTTTGAGGAGGAGGTACAGATCTTCCAATTTGAGGGAGAGGGATCCTCAGAGGATCCTGGGAAAAGGATCTTCTCCTTCAGAGAGGGGGGAACTCCCCCCAAAGAAAAATGGGTCCCTAGGGATGCAAATCCAGACTGGGGAGATGTGGAGACTGAGCTACCGCCGCCCACCATCTCATCCCAGAACCAACAGCAAGAAAATCCCCTGGTTCAAACCCATCCTGGTGACTGCCTCCAAAAAGGGGGGGGCGGCCCAGAACCGGAGCCAGGGGAACCCACAATGGCTCTGATCTCCAGTTGCCAACTTTTTCTTTCAGATTCCCAAGACTCTCCACAGAATTCTGCCCAAATCTCTTCGCTAGCAATGTCCAAAACCAGAAAGTTAGCCCACCAGTTGTCCAAAAATGTACATTACCTGTGCCCCCTTGAGGAGAAGGAGGGAAGATATTATGCCCCGGTACAAGTACAGGGGCAGGGTACAATCTCGGCACTGGTGGACACTGGATCTCAAGCTACCCTTCTGTCCAGAAGGGCCTTTGACGAACTGAATGCAGGAAGGGGAGAGAATTACCAAATTCCTCTCACCTCTCTTCCGGGACAACTACAGAACTTTGACGGGAAGGAAATTCCCGTTGAGGGGACTGCAGACTTGGACATTAAAATTGGGCGACACAAGCTGAAACACCCGGTTATAGTTGTGACCCCAGAGGGCACCCCTTGTTTACTAGGGAATGACCTCCTGAGAAGGTTGTCACCCCTAATTGATTGCGTAAACAAGGTCCTCTGGACCCAGACTAGCCGACCCATAAAATTAAAACAGAGTGTCAACCATGTTAGTTTAAACGGCACATGCCACATGGTTGAACAAAAATCAGACCAAGTAGAATTCCACTTCCAGAACAACCAAATTCCAGACGTGACAGTAATAGCAGTAGGACAAGAGACTGGTGGTGGAGGGTCCTCTCTATTTCTGAAAATCAACCTTCCTTCCAGTTTAAGGTGGTATTCCACACTGGAAGGAAACACTCTGAAATTCTTTACAAATCCACAATCAGAAACTCCCACTCTTATAGTCCAGAAAGATGTGAAATCAGCTCAGAGCCTGGCTGAGATTCAGCAAATTGGAGAGCAGTTGTTCATCCCTGTTCAGTTAAATGAGGGGAAGGACTCTGTTCTCGCTCGAGTGTGTGTGAACAACGGTAAGAGCTTCATCAGCGAAGCCATGTTCCGCCAACTCCCAAAAGATCCAGCCATTCCCACCTTCAAACTGATAGACAAATGGGAAATGGACCTGGAAGCACCTAATTCCAAACATCTCCTGCCAAGCAGGTGTATGCTCAAAATCTCCATTGGCAACAAGAGCATAGTCCACAATTGTTGGGTCGTGCGAGACGTCCCTGCCGCCTTTTACTTAGGCAGTGACATTCTCAATCGCTTTGCCATTAGTTTGGACCTAATAAACTTCAAAGCTTGGTCCCGATTAGCGGATAATCCCATGGGCTTTGATGATCCAGAAAAAGCATTTAGGTCAGCTCAATTGCTACCTTATGCAGTTGAAATCCAGATTAAAGAGGAGGTCACCATCCCAGAAAGGACCCGACAATTCTCCCTGGAAGTGAAAGTTAAAAGAGGACAACATTTGAAAAACCCTGATGCTTACATACATCTAAACGCTTCTCTCCAACAGCAAGGGTTGGGGGTAAACCCAACTCCATTAGTCAACATAGAACATGACACCATTCTAATAGAGGTGGATAACAGCGACTTAAAGAGTATTACTCTAGCCGCAGGCACCATTATTGGAATGGCGGTTGATGACCGACATTTTTCCATCGACTTAGTAAATGAACTGTTAGGACCAATCCCCAAGGACTGTTTTGACAGTGACAGTGATGACAATACATCACCAGACAGGATTTTTACCCGGCATGGGGGGAACTTCCTGGTGTACACTTCCTGCCCCTATGGTAAGGAAGATGTGACTTGTGACTTCAGGAGGGAGGAGGTGATTTTCCAAGTCCATGAGGGCTGCCTTTTCCACCTGAAGCCTCCAGTCCAAATCAGCACTCTGACCAGGGACTTCTCCACCCAGCTGGAGGAGGCCGCTGAGATAGCCAAACCAGAAGTCTTTCCAGGCTTCAGGCAGATGGTGGAAGAGAGAGTCAACCTAGCTGATGCCTGTGTGACTCTGGAACAGAAGCAAAAGTTGAAACAAGTTTTCTTGGATTTCCAAGATCTCTTTGCGGTAGACTCATATGACTGTGGTCGCACTGACATCCACACAACAACAATCCCCACGGACCCTGGCATGACTCCTGTGTTTGTGAAGCAATATCGCTTGCCTCTCGCATCAATGGAGTCCCTTACCGAAATAATTAAGAACCTTGAGTCCCGGGGAATAATCCGTCCCGTCCACAGCACCTTCAATAATCCGGTGCTGGGAATATTGAAGCCAAACGGCCAGTGGAGACTCTGCGCCGACCTTAGGGAGCTCAACAAACGGGTCCATACTTCCCGATGGCCTCTGCCCTACATTGACCAAGGGCTGGCCCAGATTCAGGGGTCACAGGTATTCACTGCAATAGACCTGACCAATGGATACTGGACCGTGCCTGTCAGTAGGGAGGACCAATACAAGCTGGCTTTTACCTTTGGGGGCCAGCAGTACACATGGACCCGGACTCCCTTCGGATACCTCAACTCCGGCAATGAGTTCAATATTTTCCTACATAAGGCCATGCCCGACCTGGGTGCGAGGGGTAACCTGGCTTATGTAGATGATGTCCTCATCAAAAGTTCATCTGTGGAGGAACACATAGCGGAGATCCGTTATGTTCTGACACAGTTGAGGGCTGCCGGAGCAAAACTTTCCTTTCAGAAAGCACAGTGGTGTAGAACCCGTGTTAATTTCTTGGGGCATGAGATTACTCCTCAGGGTCTCTGTCCCCAGGAAAAGAAAGTGGAAGCACTTCAGAAACTGAAAGACCCCACAACTCTGCGGGAACTAAGGAGCCTCCTTGGACTGACTAATTACAGCAGGAAGTTCATTGAGGGCTACGCAGAGATCACCAGACCCCTGATTCATCTCCTGAAGGGGGGGGTCAAGTGGGAATGGGGTCCAGAACAAGCCGAGGCAGTAAAACAACTCAAAAGAAGCCTCTCACAAGCGCCTTGCCTAGCTTACCCTGTCAGAAACAAGGAGTTCTTCCTGGAGACGGGGTTCTCTAATACGTGCTTGACGGCAGTATTATACCAAAAGCATGACAAGGTCAATAAAGTAATCTCCTATGCGAGCAAAACTTTATCCTCTGTGGAGGAAAAATTCAACGATTGTGAGAAGGCACTCCTGGCAACGGTGTGGGCATTGAAGAATTACCGCCCGTTTATCCAGGGGGAACACATCATAGTGGAGACTCCACACCAGCCTCTGCAATATCTCCAAAGTGACAGAATCCGGGCCGAAAATGTGAGTAATTCCCGAATTACTTCCTGGATTCTGTCAATGCAAGGCTTTCCTGTGGAGGTCAGATATGGCCAAAACAAGAAGAGTCCCCTCGCGCAAGGTCTGGCTGACTTGCATGATTGTGCCAGAGAAAACTGTCTCGAGGACGAAAGTCTAAAAATAAAGGACAACATGGAGGCATACCTTAATTCCCCCCACAAAGTCTTTGAAGAGGACAAGTGTGAGGGAATGCCCACTGTCTATGTGGATGGATGCTCTTACCATGTTGACAACGACGGGGAGAAAGAACTGGTGGCCGGCGTAGGGAATGCATGGGTGAATGAGTCCCCAGAACCCTCCGCTGGATACAAAATTGGTCCCCGAAGTAGTCAGGTGGCAGAATTGATGGCTGTGCATCAGGCCATCCTCACTGCTGTCCAGCATCAACTCCACGAACTGGTCATAATCACAGATTCGGATTATGTACGGAACGGGTTCGTGGAGCACCTGGTTAATTGGAAAACCAGAGGCATGTTATGTGCTAACAACAAACCCTTGAAACATGGGAAGTTGATCCAAAACATTGATGATCTGGTCACATCGAATGAGATGACCATCTACTGGAAAAAGATCAAGGGTCATTCCAAAGTAGAGGGACCAGACAAAACTGGAAATGACTTAGCTGATCAGCTGGCCAAAACCGGGGCCATCCAAGGGGATCTAATTGAGATTGAGTCCCTGTTGGGGGAAATCCAGGTCACTGTTATCACTAGGTCCCAGACAAATGCTCACAACGACCTTTCAATTGTACAATGGAGTAAGGAGACCCCTGATGCTGATTTGATTACTGCTCAGAAGGGGGATCCAATAATTGGTAAATTTTACCAGCACCTTGAGGACCCTGAGAACTTTCCCCTGACGGATACCGATTACATTGGGAAAGAGGACCTAAGAGTGTTGATGAAATGTCCAAAAATGTTCCGGATTCAAGACGGTTTGTTGGTAAGGAAATCCAAAGCTGGCCACGATCAGTGGGTGGTTCCTACCTCATTCCGAAGCCTGATGTTAAGTCACGCCCATGATGCGGCCACCGCCGGTCATAGGGGGTTTCACACAACATTGGAAATCTTAAGAGAGGTTGCATACTGGCCACACATGGGGCAGGACCTCGACCAATACTTGAAGGGGTGTCTTGTGTGTGCACAATTTCAGCCATCATCCCTCACGCACCGTGCGCCTCTCCAAAAGCGGGGGATGACACTGCCATGGTCAGATTTACAAATCGACTTTGTAGGCCCTGTGATTCGCTCGGCTAGGGGGAATAAGTACATGTTGACTGTGACATGCTTGTTTACCAAGTGGGTGGAATGTCTCCCAGCCCCAAATTGCAAGGCAGAAACTGCAGCTGCCTTGATGATTAACCACATCTTTTCCCGTTTTGGTCTACCTCAAAGGATTGAGTCAGACAGAGGTAGCCACTTCACCAGTGAAGTAATGACAAAGATGTGGGAGATACTGGGGGTCAAGAGAAAGCTGCATATTGCTTATAGACCAGCTTCTTCTGGGGCAGTAGAGAGATATAACCGGACAATTGTGAGCATCTTAAAAAAGTTTGTGGCAGATTCTGGGCCAAGTTGGGATATCCGATTACCTCTGGTCCTAATGGCTATCAGATCTACCCCTTCATCTGCAACCAAAATGTCACCATTTGAGTTGATGACTGGACGCAAGATGGTGCTTCCTCAGCATTTGCTCTACAGGACCCAAGAGCAGACACTGATAAATGCCTCCACTACTCATGAGTATGTGGAGAATTTAAGGAAACACCTCCAACATGCTTTTGCTTACGCTCAGCGGAATCTAGAAAGATCGGCTGATAGCATGAAGACCCATTATGACCTGAAAACTTCCAGGAAGGAATATCAGGTGGGAGACCAGGTCTATCTATACAACTTCCAAAGGAACCAGGCCAAGCAGCGCAAATTTTTGCCTACATGGAAGGGACCCTTTGAGATCATCGACAAGATCTCCCCTGTGGCCTACAAGATCCGCATCCCCAAAGGCGGTTCGGCAGAGGGGGAAGACAAGTGGGTCCACATAAACCAGTTGAAATGTTGCCATCCCAGGCACACTCTGCAACAACTGGAGGAATCCTCTGGAATCCTAGCGGGTACTGTCTCAGACTAATTCAGTTCCAACCATAAAACATACCACATCTAGTCTCTAAAATATTGTGATTTGCATGAAACTGTCTCTTAGTTATACTGTTTTTTTTTCAAAATAAGAATGTAATGTTTCGTTATGATGAAATGCATATGCTGCCCCACTATCTCAACAGTGGTGGAAAAACGTCTATGAGTAGGTATTGCCGCTCTTCCTTTGTCGTCCTAGGAGAAAGAAAACCTGAAGACGGGCCAAGGAGGACGATCCGGAGACCGGGAACGAAGATCCGATGGGCCCAGTGGACCGCCCAATACTCCCATCAGGACTGGCGAGGAGAACCGATCGATCAGTACCGGATGGAGAAGAAGATGCTGAACTATGCCATCTACAGAAGAGGAAGAAGATTATGCGGACAGACCGGTGCGTGGGTCAAAACCCTTGGGCACGCGACTCCCCATCGACTCAAATTCAAAGTTCAGTCGCGTGGGGGGGGCTTGTTGGGTGTCCTGACCCACGTTTAAGCTATCATGCCACAACATTTGGTGCTGTGGGCTTAGAAAATTCAAGATGGGGGAAAACCCACATGTGCGCCGAAATCAAGGAAAGCTGCGCAGTTTGTGCGCACACCAAAATGGTTGCCTCACTTGCCACCCACCAGTGCGAGAATGAAAGGCCGGGTTGCCATGAGGGAAATGGGTTGCCAAAGGAAAAACAGTAGCGCCGGTTAGCTTCAAAGCGCTTTAAAACCACCATTGGACTACCCGCACAGTAGTCTGAAACCATTGGGAATGGCAATGCTGATTGCCAAATGCAACCTAGAATTGTTGGGAATTCATTTTCTTAAATCCCAAAAATGGGTGCAGTACCAGTACTCACCACTATCCAAAAGCCGGCAGTTTAAAACCACCCTGTGTTTCTCTGAAGGCAGGCTCAAACTGTCTATTTTAAACATTGCAACACATCTAAAAACTCACTGGACACCAGCAGACATTTGGTAGAATGGAGTGTTGTGTGCCTATAAAATCTGGGAAATGAAGAGCCCAGAACAATGCTTATAACAAAACTGGCTGAGCTATGGAGTCAGCAGTTTAAGTTGCACTGGATTTAAAGACACTAAAATCTAAATGTTTAAATTGACTGAGTGACCTACTTTTGAGTGTCACATAGGTTGCAATTGTTTAAATGTCATAGTTTTAAACTTAGAATCAGCCTTCTAGCTGCATATGTAAAAATGTTTAGTTTTATTTGAATGCAGAAACTGGGGAACAAAAAGTGACATTTTATCTGAAACTGGCTTAAAGAGATTCCAATTCTGCCTGGCAACTACCCCCATCAGGAGTGAAACTTGAGTCACAGCTGTGTTCCGAGGCCTAGCTGCCCTTTTGCTGCTCACACTAAGGATATGCCATCTATCTGATAATTGAATTACCTGTGCTCTGCAGGAAAGTGAACAAAGCCCTGTCCTGGCTCAGGCAAAGGTTTTATTGGCAGGAGTCGTAAATGGTCGTAAAAAGTGGCTTCCTCCTGAGGAAAGGGGAGGGGCACTGCCTGTGAGAGCAAGCTGGCTTGGCAAAACTGGAAAAACCAGAAATTCAACCTTGTGCTGAGGGTAAACCACACCCCTTTGGAGCCAGAACATAACTTTAAAAAGATGAATAACTCATAGAGCGGACATGTGAAAATTTTATAAATGACACCATAATTCTTGTGATTTTTCTGCCCACATTTTAAGAGGTTTTTCGACCCGGTGGCGTGTTCAGGGGGGTTTTAGCGGAAAAGTGGATATTACTCTAAATGTATGCATGTTAAAAATCTGAAACTTCATCAGTTAATGCCCCTACTCCCTGCACACATGTATGTAAAGTTGGGTCAATGTCAGAAAGTGAAAAATCAGTTAAAAAGTCAATTATGTGCCATTTCTGAATGCAAGCTCTTAGAAACAGCAGATTTGGACAGAGACATGGCTAAATTCAGCCACACCATGTATATGTAATTTCAAGCAACTGTGTAACTGTGAAATATGTCTTTTATTATCAAATATAGAATGTGTGCAATCTGACAGAGGAGTGTCCTATCTGCAAGCCATAAAATGACATCCCTCTGACTCACAGTTCATTCCCCAATCAAATAAGAAATGGAAGTTTGACCAATTAGAAGCTGAGAGAGAGGTAGGGTCAGTGATGCTAGAACACACCCACATTCTAAACACATAAAAGCAGACAGACAGGACAGATAGGGAACTTTAAAATCCATCTGCCGCTGGAAGCTCTGCCGGAAAAATCCATACTTTACCTCCATCAAACCTCCAGAGAGCCAAACTAGAGACTTCAATCTATCCAGAACTAAGAGACCAGACCAGAGAGAAAGCAGTGCTGTACCCAGAGAGACCCAGACCAGCAGAGAGAGCTGACCCAGATCACTGTGAAGTGCAGAGGCCAGACCAGACCAGAGTCCAGTTTAAAACCCTGACCAGATCCGTGACGAGGCCCATTTCACTCAAGAATATAGTGTGAGTACATAGCAAACTGTGCAGAACCAATCTCTTAGTTAAAATAATATAATTCAATCCTATTTTAATCTAAGTAGAACTGCAGCTTAGAAATTGTGTTATTCTGCCATCATTTTTAAAGCTGAAAAAGTGTGCGTTTAAAATTTCAAATCTGAAAAACGACCTTTATTCAATCGTTCATATCTCCGCAACCGTTTGTGCTAGAGACTTGCAGTAACTTTCATTTTGAAGCTGAGATCCTAGGCTTTCCTAGGACCCCAAAACGATAGAGATAGTCCTTGTGGTTCCTCTGTAATAGCGCTCGGCGCATCCGCGAATTTTACCGCGATTTGCAATTTTCTTCACATGTAAAAACTGCTGCTGCTTGCCTTCCATTTGCCAGAAATTCGTTTAACCTGCTAACTATCCCTGCCTCATTGCTAGTGTGAGCCTGGACTAATATTAACTAGATACCACTCACCCTGAACCTCTGAAAGGGAATTAAAAAGCATTTCCAGCATATTTCTCATCCATTGCTAGCACATATCAAAGCATTTGGGCCTGTGTTTTCAAAACTCCTATCTGTGTTTTAAACTTCTGTTGTCTAAGCTTGGGGGGGGATTGAACTGATTACATTGATTGCATTTCTGAGAACTGTGTGCTTTCCTCCCATTCCCTTGCATTGCATAAAGAGGGGGGGAGTGAATAGCCAGAGAAAAGTGATTACATTGTTTTGTTGAAATCATATTGAGTATTTTCTATACTGCATTTCATTCATTCAACCTTGCATTTCCTTGAACCCTATAAAGCATGCTCTACCACATTATCCTTCTGTACCTATTTACCAGTGTGCTACCTTATCCATTTCATCTCAACTCCTTAGTAATTATAAAGAAGTGTGCTAGTGCCAGATTCTCTGTTGTTAATCTGTATCATATCAGATTAAGTGTGATATTCAATTATTAATTTATTATAAAGTGTCATATATATATCTATTGTTTAAATTATCAAATAAACCCTTTTAACTTGCAAAACAGAAATACTTCTTGGCTCAGTGGGGTCAGGGGG
Organism: Ambystoma mexicanum; assembly: GCF_040938575.1. NCBI lineage: Eukaryota > Metazoa > Chordata > Amphibia > Caudata > Ambystomatidae > Ambystoma > Ambystoma mexicanum. Next base: position 360,494,691 of record NC_090928.1, read on the forward strand.
ATTCCAAGAGAGGGGTGTTATATAGGGGTAGTCATCCAGAACGCATGAACTGGAACTAAAGATATATCAATAAGGGTTTTCATTCAGTATTCTAGACTAGGCGTTAACTTAGCTGTAGTGCTGAATTGAATCCTCTTACAAAAGCCTTGCCAAAACACCTGCCCAAGCTCAAACAGTATGGTGCAGAATTGGTGAAAGGCACAGCAGATGAGATGTTCATGCCGTGGCCACAAGTGGGATCTTTGGCAAAGGCGGTATTGCAACACATGACCACATACTTGCATGCTGCATTAAAGGGAAAAACATTAGAAAAGAGGTGAGCTATTTTAGAGGTTTGGAAGATGTAGCAGAAAGAGAGAGAGGATCCGCCAACTGAGGATTAGATGCTTAATCAGTGTGAAGAGCAAGATGTCGAGCCTTTGGCTCCCATTTCCTCGCTTGAAGAAAAAAGCGTTAGTACAGAAAGCACAGGAATGTATCCATTGTAGGAACTGAAAGCGGCAACAGGGTATAATAATAATAATAATAATAATAATAATTAAGCATTTATATAACACTACGGACCCTCAGGCATCTGAGCGCTGCTTATCATTACCCACGACGTGTGGTGCTCATTTATCGACCTCAAAAGGATGAAAGACTGAGTTTGGTCCTGCCAGAATTCAAACCTGTGTCAGCAGGCTCTACACAGATGTCAAAGCGAGCGCCCTACTCGCTGTGCTATCGGACTGGCTACAGTAATCCAATATACGAACCGCATGCTTATAGCAGTGACAATAGTCCAGAGGAGACTAAGAGAAAAGAGAAGACCTCTAAGGCTTTACAAAATAGGGAATAGAAGGGTGAGCAATCAAATGTATCGATAGACATAGAACGAGAGATTAAGAGATGGAAAGGAGAAAAGGATAAAGCTGACGAGGTAATGCTCATACAGAATGAATGTATGGGAGGACAGGTATTGCTTAAACTAGACAGAAAAAGCATTGTGGAAGTTAAGCAAAGGCAATATGGAGATGAGCAAGATAGAAAAGATGGGGGAACGAGAAAAGAAATTAAAAGAAGATGAACAGAAAGGAACCAGCCGACAACGGTGAGAACAGCTGTATCAGAAGGATCAACAAAGGAAAGAAGAAAGGGCAGAGGAACAAAGGATGTATGATAACAGACAGAGAGCAATGAAAGAACAGGTTAGACAGGAAAGAAAGAGAGAAGAAGAGGAAGTGCAGAAATTAGGAGATAAGAGGATACAGAGACGAAAGAAAGAAGAAGAAAGAAGAGCGGGGGAAAGGAGAGAACAAATAAGAAAAAAGGAAGAAATAGTTAGATGGGAAGCAAGAAAGCAGAGAGAAGTAAATGAAGAATTAGATCAAAAAGGAAGACAGCAAGAACACAAGATTGATCACATTCAGAATTTCTGAATGGAGCCAAGCCCAGTGATACAATGGAGTGACATGGAAGAGTTACTCCCCCTACAGGGAGCAACGTCGGGGTCATCTAAGGTTACATTAGATGAAGATTTCAATATAGGGAGCATCGGAGATAGGATTGATAAGGCCTATCAGGATTTAAGAGAAAGAGGCGAATCGGGAAGCAGAGGAAAGGGAGATTGATTTATAATCTCCCAATCACGAGGGAAGTTTATTTGGTTCTGAGCATAGAGCTCTGTCTTTAAGTAGGCTAACCTTAGACAAGTGTGAAAGAGAGTAGAGTCATACTAGTTGGGGACTAGACATGTCAGACGAAGAGAGATAATCCTTCAATGAGGTGGGAAGGAATGTGTGTGCCCCTGAAAGGAGACTTACAGGCAGAAAAAGGAGTAAGATGGTCTGATCTAGAGCAACCTAAAGATGCGACACCCGATCCTATAGCATGTCAAGAGCACCCGAAAGAACGATTGTATAGCAAAAGGGGCGAATCACTGCCATATGTAAATTGTTTAAGGTCCCTGCTAGGAAGGAGGTAATCAGGAACAATTGATCCTACCATGAATAGGCAGACGATGGGAGCGGATTGCAGAATAGGATTAATGCAGTTTCCCTTATTGGAAAAGGGAAAGGCGAGACCACAGTAGAGTGAGTTAGAGAAAATGACCGGAGGAAATAACTTGGCAATAGGGGATATCAAGGGTCTCCTAGCAGCTATTCTTGGGCAAAGAGCAGATGACATTTGGACAAGAGCAGGTTATTCAAGTGTCACGGCACAAAACATGGTGCATGATGGAGCGCCATTTAATAACTGTAGAGCAGATGTTTGGAGAGCCCTTAGAGTACAATATCCTGATGTATCACATATGGGTGTGATTATGACATGAAAGATGAAAGAAGAGGAGGCTCTGCTTGCTTATAATCAAGACATTCAAGAGTGCTGGTCTCTTGAAACGCGCGAGGTGTGAAGTAAAACAGTGGTGGTATTTTTACCACATTTTGTATCAAGGACTGCCTTGGAGTATACAAAGACAGCTTAAGAAATGAGTGGGAATGGAAGCAAAACCGGGCCTGAAATACAGTTGACTATAGTGCATGACTGTTGGCTGTTACAGGAGAAGAATAAAAAGAAAGACAATGCTAGAAAAATTGAGGAAGCTAAATTAGTTCAGAAGAAATTGTCAAAATACCCCATAGAATGAGTGGTACTGACAAGCGAAGAAGGGCTAGAAGTAATGCAAGCAGTGGACAAATCACAGGCAAGAAATCAGCGCCTGATGAATTAAGGAGGAAGTGGGTTTATACCACGAGGTAGAGGCATAGGTTACAGAGGAAGGGGAGGATTTCAAAGCATTCAAAGTGGGTTTCAGAATGGGCATAGTGAGAATTTAATTTTGCTGGAGGATTTAATAAAGGAAGGCTAATTAGACGAGACCCTCCTATATATTGGAAGTGTGGAATGACAGACGCATTACGTGCACATGTGGGACCCAAGGGCATATACAAAATGGTCATTACTCAAGAGGGTGGACAGATTATCCTCCAGCATATAGCTCACAGGCTAGGAATGTGTTTGCCCAAAATCAGACAGTGCATCAGGCAAAAGCACCACGATTACAACATGTACAGCAACTGCAGCAATCACAGAAAGCATCATTGAATCCACCACAAGGGCAGTTGCAACATGCCCCCATGCAGATACAGGAAAATGCAAACACAGGACAGCTACTGAGACCTAGAATATGGGGTGTCGCAGTGGAAGAGGGAATCCTTTCACAGGTAGAGCGGTATGTATGTATTCAAAATAGGACAGCTCACATGGCGACTTGATGTGTTCAGTACTATCCGTGACACCAGACCCCCAAGACGAACCAAGGGTTGATGTGACGATAGGAGGCAAATACTTATCATTTTTGGTTGACACTGGGGATACTCGTACATGTATATGAGAAAGAAAATACCCAATGTCGGGAAATTACATCATTTTTGTTTCTTTTTCTAAATGTTTTATTGGTTAGAAGTCAAATATGTAAAAACAATTGTCAACTTAAAATAAACCTTTAACATTACATTTCCAGAAAGCATCACACCCTAATCCCCTACATTCCCACTTAAATCAGACCAAACCATAGGTAGTTAAATCAGAGTCGATCAAGTGAGTTCAGTTAGTCATCACCCTCAGTCATAGGTGGTCCCTCCCACTTTGTTAGCACAGCGTTAAGCATTTTCATCACCGCAATAACTACCCTGGACTTATCACCAATTAACATCCACTTCTACCATTCCGCACTTGTAAGGGTTGATCCCTTCTGAAGAAAATCCTCAAGAAAGAGCGCTCTTGTCTCCCTCAGAGCTTTGCAATTCATTACTGAGTGCTGTGGGGTTTCTACATGCTGGATCATCGTACAATACCGACAGGTTGCATTATCAACACCCACCATCTTCCTCCTAAACAGAACCTCCCTTGTATGGAGGATGTTCAGACTACATATAAGGAGTAAATCATTTTATTTTGAGTAAGGGAATTTGATCATAAATTTGGGTAACTCGTTGACCCTGCCACTCTCAGTGGTCATCATTTCTCTAGACTTTATACCATCACATTGATCCATGGTAGAGGTCCAGTCCCTAGACAACAATTTCTTTCTCACACTCATTGGATTGGACAGCAACAATTCCACAGAGACATTCTTATCCCTGAAAAAAGCTTCCACCTTAATCTGTCACTGTTCCAATTGGCCTTCTAACACCCAAGATCTTAAAAGGCGTCACCGCACTCTCCTAGGCACACTTTCTATATAAAGAGGCGGTCTTCTGAAACACCATTGATTCCAAATACTGGAGCCTTAGTTCACGCCGAATCATACACCTCGGAATGTCATTTGGCAGTTTTAAGATCTTGCACCAAAAATGACCCTCCAGTTTCTCCCAGCTATCACATGAGAGGCGAAGCACCACTTCGACCCATAGGCGAGTATCTGCAACATCTTTTGCTTGTAGAAGGTCACAGAAGGTAGAAATGTAAATTTTCCGAACCTCCGGTGGATCACCCTACCCTGATTAATCAGGGGTATCATTCTCTGCCACAAATATGCATGATGAGCTGCCTCATTAGTATTTCTGTTAATAGTGACTCCCAAATACACAATTGAATCCACTATCTCCTGGGGTATGCCTCCACCCTCTAAATACATTTTTCTTTCTAAGTCAAACTTGCTTTCTTCATCGGGAGCACCTTAGATTTTGCTGCATTGATTCTCTTACCATTACCTTTGAGATATTGCTCAAAGGCTTGCAGACGTTGTTGGAGTCCTATTGGAGTACAATCAAGGAAAACCAGGTCATCTGCAAAGAGGATCCACGAAATCTGGGCTCCATTGATTGTTGGTGGAAAGGCCCGAATATCCACCCAAGACAATCCCAAATCAGCTATATAGAGGCAGAAAAGGAGCAGTGCAAGAGCGCACCCCTGTTTCAGACTCCAATAAGTGAACATTTTATTGGATAGTAAACCCCTAGATGAAAGCCTAATTTGGACTGAAGTATCTGTATAAAGCACTTAGATTGCTTCTACCAGATCAACCGGACATCCCCACTTCCGCAATTTGGCCGACAGTTGACTTCTGATAAGACTATCAAATGCCTGTTCAAGGTCCATAAAGGCCAAGAACATGGTCGATCCCTTCTCAAAATTCTTTTCCTTTAGAATGTCAGTAGGAAGAGATTTAAGGATGTTCCCACTTCCCTCACAAATACTGTCTGTCTAGGGTCAAGTATCCCGCTCGCTTCAGCCCATTTCTTCAAATCCCACAAAAGGAGAGTTGCAAAGAGCTTGACAATCGCATCCAAAAGGGATATAGGATGGTAGTTTTTAGGGTCCGCCCTATCACCCTTTTTGAAGATGGGCACAATTAGGGCCTCCTTCCACGACTCTGGAATGGACATATTAATCATGATTTGTCTAAACATTGTGGTCACGACATTAGCCCAAGGATTTTTGTTCTGTTTTAATTCATGATTCGAAATCCCATCGGGTCCCGCCGCACGTGAAGCACTCAGCTTTCCAATCATGAAACCTACATCGTGATCATCAAGAGCGAAGTTTCATCTACTCTTACACCATTCCTTAATGACAGTATCGCCTGCACCAGGGTCAGAGAACAGGGACTGAGAGTGTTTAATCCAATCACTCTCCGCCGCCATCACCAGGGATTTCTCCTGGCAAAAGACACCCCCATTATTTATTAACTCCCATGTAGATCTAGAATCTTTCTTGCAAATGACATCAATGCTCAGGGATTCTCTAGAGCTACAAGTCAAATTCCTTTTACTGACAAATTGCAAGTCTCTATAAGAGAATGTGACAGGTCTGTGACATTATTGTATTTACGGCAGACACCAGTTAATATTCTCGGAAGAGACTTAATGACAAAATGTAATATTACAATTTCTTTTACTGATGGAGGTATAGTGTCCTCCACTCCTGGGATACACTATATTTGAATGTGGGTGAGTTTATATTGGCATGTACAGGGCAAATGGCTCAGCAAGGTTTTCCTTTATGGGGTGAGCATTCTGTTGACATGACTAACTGGCTTAGTGGGAAGGACTATGAGGATACCTAGTGAATTCCTGTTTAGACCACAGGTACCCATGGATGACTAGAGGGAACAGACATTCCCCTTAGAATTAGATGCAGCCACAGTATGAGGGGAAATGATAATGCTCAAAGGCAGAGATGATGAGGGTAGGCCATGGAGAACAGTGATTGCCATTGGGGAGGAGTGCAGATTGACTGACGTCACTGACAATGACATGTTTAGAGATGATCCATCAGACGATGAAGTGGTGTTCTTCATGAGCATTATGTATTGGATAAGAATAGAGAAAAGGGAGATCCCATAGTGAATGGTCATAATGCAACAGTATCCAGCATTCTTTGACGAAAGCTTCGGAGAAAGTGCCAAGTTTTTTATAGACTACAGGCCCTTATCATGTAGGCTTATTAAAAGGTGTGGGAGAGGTTAAGATAAAGCTGAAACCATTAGCATTCTACCTCGAGTGAGGCAATACCCGATGTCTCGAGAGGCAGATGAGGGTATTTCTGAGACTCTTTCGGCATTGATGAAGCAAGGTATTCTGGTACTGTAAGAGTCATCATGTAATACCACAGTGTACCCTGTGAAACAATTAAAGGGAGGGTCGTGGAGATTCATAAAAGACATGAGACCGATTAACCTGATTGTAGTATCCGAGCTTCCTTTAGTTCCGCGTCCGGCGACAATATTATGTAGTATCCCAATAGAAGCGTGATATTTCACAGTGATTGATTTGAAGAATGCATTTTTCCCAATTCCGTTTCACAAAGACTTACAAGACTTAACTTCCTTTACATTTCATCAAATTTCACTGAAACATACTCTTTTGCCTCAAGAGTACTGTGAGTCTATCTTGATTTTTAATAGAGTCCTGCAGATGGACCTAGGCAATATGGATTTGAAAAGTACTGTATCACCGTAGATGACATTCTGATTTGTAGCATAGCAGAAGATGAGTGTAGACAAGATTCGATTCAATTAATGACTATCCTTGCAGGCAAGGGATACAAGGTAGTTACAAAGAAGTTACAGCATTGCCAAGAAGAGGTGTTGTATCTAGGCCAGTTGATCTCACACGAGAGAAAAAAGGTGACACCTGAAAGAGCTAAAGCAATTATGAAAACTGCAAAACCGCACACGGTAAAGCAGATGCAGTGATTTTTGGGATTACGTAATTATGTGAGAGCATGGGTGTTTGGCTATAGCACATACACGAGACCCCTTTTGCAGGCTTTGAAGAGGGCACAGGTAAACAAGGAGAAAATAGAATGGACTGAGGAAGGAGAGGAAACATTTGAAGAGTTGAAAAATCAATCTGTACAGCTGCAGCTTTAGGAATTCCCAATTATGCTTATAAATTATTTTTATTTTTACATACTGATGGGACAGTTATGACAGCAGTGCTAGCACAGATAACTACATGAGGGTACAAACCCCAGGCATATTACAGTGGGATGTTAGACCCAGTCATGAAAGGGCATTTCCCATTGCGAACAGTCATTGGGAGCAGCCGCATTCACAATTGAGAAGTCTGCAAGCATTGTAATAGGTTGATCCATGACACTTTACCTAAGGGTACATTGACATCTCGGAGGGCTTCCGTGTACAAAGTTATTACATCAAATCCAGCCATTAAAATTGTCAGATGTAATATAGTGAACCCTGCCACATTTGTAGCTGAGCCAGGGGCTGAGCCAGTGGCAGCAGGTGAGCATGTGCATGATTGCGCAAACTATGAGGAGTATTACGACGATATACCGAGAGTTAAAGAAAATGCGCTGTCAGGAGGTGAGATTCTCTTTACTGATGGTTCCTCGAGAATTGACCAGACAAGTGGGAAAGGCATTCTGGCTCAGCTGTAGTAAAGCATAGAGCAAATGGCGAGTTCGAAGTTGTAGCAAGTGCAAGACTATGTCTCACTTTTCAGCACAAGCGGCAGAATTGGTAGCGCTCATTGCAGCGCTTGAAAAACACGAAGGACAGGAAGTGACGATATACAGTCCCTCAGTCTATGTGATGTTGACTGTGCACGCAGGGCTAGTGTGTTAGAAAATGAGGGGCTATCGCGGAGCGGACGGCACTCCAGTATAACACACATCATTATTGGTCTGGTTTATTAAGGCACTACAACTCCGAGTAGCCATAGCGATTAGTTAAATGTGCAGCGCATACTGACCAAACTGATTTTATTTCTTGTAGGAATGCAGCCGCAGATGCAGAAGCCAAAAGAGTTGCCTATATATCAGACATTTCAAGTTTTGATGTTCCAGAAGGTAAGGAAAATGTGGGTAAAATGATGATGGTAAAAGAAGGGTTTAACCATTTATCAAGAGCTCAGTTAATGGAGATTCAAGGCAGTGCACCACAGGAAGAGCAAGAGTTATGTAAATGAAGGGGGTGTTCTTTATACCGCACAGAAGCATTATGGCGCAGGACAGTACCAGAAAGCCGTTGATGCCAGCAGCAATATTAAGGGTAGTGCTTGAACAGCTGCACTACACAGCACATGTAACTAGGGAGAGTATCACTGCAGCTTTTGCAGAAGACTGGTTCGTACTGAACCTGTTCGAACACGTTGCATTTTATGTAGTAAATTGCATTGTATGTCAAAGTTTACCATTGGACATACACCGCGCACAATTAGAGGAGTGAGCCCTCAATCGAATGGTCATTTTCAGCACTTTCTTATTGATTATGATGACATTCAGCAATAATGTAATGGATATAGGTATTTGATAGTGGTGGTGTGTCCCTTCTCCAGGTGGATCGAAGCATGTCCTTGTACACATCCTGATTCCACTTGCACAGTGAAGTTTTTAGTACGAGAATTCTTTCCAAGATGGGAGTGTGTGAAGTGCTGAGATATGATAATGGGCCACAATTTGTTAATTAAGTATTTGAACACATAGGATTGTTATTGAATATTAAACATACGTTTTCTTCTGCTTATCACCTGCAAACAAACGGGATATGTGAGAGACTCAATGGCCTCCTAAAGGAGAGAGTTGCCAAGCTAAAATTGACACTGAAGACTGGATGGCTATATTGTATGCCCTTAGCATTGTATGCCCTAAGGAATCACCCTGGTTCGGACCATCACCTCACACCTCACGAATGAGAATGTCTTTGACTTCTCCGTCGAGGAGCAGAAGTGATACCCAGAGTTCTGCAAAACTGTTAGGAAATTAATTTAATTTTTTAAATTATTTTGCATTTTTAAAGCGCTCACATAGCCCACGGGCATCAAGATACTGTTACAGGAATTGTTTTTTTTATTTTTTTAGTTGTGTAATTGTTTTTATTTTTGTTTCTTAGTTGCGTATTTATAACACACTTAAATACCAGTGGTTTCTAAGCGCGGACCCGGGGATCGAAACCTTTGGTGCTTTGTGTCGTCTTGCTTCCAAGGCGAACACGTTGCCGCTGAGTTATCCTCCCGGGACTTACATGAGTACTTAACAGGTATGACCGCTAGTATATCTGTCATTTCATATCAACTCAAGTGCCAGGGGGGGGGTCAGTCTCAGAACACAGATGTAGACCATTCAGCAGCCAGAGTTTCTAAACTAGTCTCAGCACCCAGGTGGTTTATTGGTGACACAGTGCTGATCTGGAACTTTACTAGAAAGTAGCAAGAACCTAGATTTGTTGGGCCATTTATTGTGGAAGACATTACTCCCTCTGTAGTAAATGTTCAAGGCAGATCCATCTTAGCGATGTTAGAACCTGCATTGGAGAGGCCGACGCACCCCATACGATCAATTCGGAAGCAAGACAACAAGAAGAATTTCAGCATGTGCAGACTAGATCGATGATGAGGAAGAAGGACGATAAACTAACATATTAATTAATAATTGCAGATTTGCACTTGGATTTTGGTTCCCTTGAAGAAACCTTATAGATATTAAAGCAAGCGTGCAAATTCCTTTCTTGAGCCACAGAGATCTTTGAAAATGAACTTTAGAAAATTGTCAATGCATCATAAAAATGCCTGAGCTAGATTTTGAATTCATTTTTGACAACTGGAAAAGGGAGCAGTATCCCGATTCATTCCTTACTGAGTGTTTGTTCGATTGAATCTATAGTTTTGACAAACAACAATGCCCATAGGATCCTACTTGCTGTTTTCATATGTATTATTAGAGCTTATCCTGCTCTTGTTTGGTTTAGTTTCAACATACCTACTTTTCTGCATGATCCTAGAAATGGCCCTGTGATAAGGAGGCTGCTTACAGCAATAATTGAACAGATCATGCAGCTACCTGATTTACCTAAACTGCCTGATTAAAATGTTTTTTCTTTCCTTAAAGTAGTATACAGGCATAATGAGGAATCTTGAAAATGGCATGATTTCAAAGAATGAGCAAACTCAAGAAATACCGGAATGGCACAAATGGTGTGGATTAATATTCTGGTGTATAATATATACATGTGCAGTGTCTATCTTTGTTTTCCTGTTTCACCTGGTCCACACTCTTTACTTTATTGGTCCAGGAATGGTGGAAACTCCTTTGAGTCTCCGTACTCAAGGAACTCATGCAGATGTGCCCATTCTGGATGAGCCTAGGTCTCAAGTGTTTTCTGGCCATACCAGAGCTGCTTTAGAGTTGTTTCCATGGGCTGCAACCTTTATGTTGGGAAGACACAAGAGAAATGCAGAGGAAGACGATAATGGGATTAACACATATTTAGACAGTACAGCACATTTGGGTAATAATGTGGTATCAGCACATGAAAAAGGTGGGTTTCTACGCCTGCTCTCTCATACCTTATGCCATGAGTACTGTCTGAACTTTCATTCTCAGAGAAGTACCCGAGTATGATGTCGGATTTCTTGTTCACCTTGCTGCATGCATGACCCGAGGACAGTTCCAAGGGCATTGGGGCACTCTGCGATGATGGAGATCGAAATGGTCGTTCCCATTCCAGGATGATTATATTAAGACTACATCGATGGAAAAGGAGCCTGCATGGAAGAGCAAGATGCTCAGAAACCCTAGGGCAGAACAGGATGAAGTAGTCATAAAAGAAATTAAGAGAATGGACTGTCCAGATAAAGTAGAGCTGGCTTGGATACCTGGATGCTGGGAGAGAATGCAGATGCTAGTCTATGGACAAGTACGTACCAAAAAAGGATGGGAAAAAGGATTTATGTACTGTGCAGCTCATCTCTTAAAGATAAAGAAAGAATACATACGAGAAGTACAAAAGGTGAATGATGAATGTTTAAAGTCATGGGCCAAACATGCCAAGCTGCTGACATGGGTAGAAGATGAATCAGGACCAAAGTTTGAAATCCCACTGATGAATGTGACATTGTGTTGTCAGTGAAAAGGGAAAAGACATGTGGGAGATATCATAGGTTGCAAGACTATAGTTTTTTTTGTAACACACTTTATTGGTTTTATTATACATACAACAAGAGACTCCATGTGGAGCCAAAGTACTTCAACATTTAAGAGACATCGGATCCAAGTAGCCTCAACCGCATCACATACAGCAATACATCTTTAAGGACTTGAGACAGCAATATTTCTTTCTTTTTAGGCTAGCAAAACAATAGTTCAAACAGTATCCTCCCATTTTTGCCATACTTTTGCAGCCTTCTCCTGACATCCACAAGCTCTGTACACTCTTTGTTCCACTGTTATGCATACCTGGACATCTGCAATCTATGCTCAGTTTGCAGTGCCATGTCCGATCCCCACAGTTGTGCTATGTTTCTCTTGTGCAGCGCAGTGGCTGTTGAGAAGAGGGCCTTTTCATATTGTGTCATTTCCCCCTCACCATCCACCCACAGTAATATCAGTATGGGTTTTCTTTGTATTGTATGTCCCAAAACCTTCGTTAACACATCACAGCAGTTCAGCCAGTATTGTTGAATATGTGGGCAGTCCCATAATATATGAAAGAAAGTGCACTCCTCGCGATGGCAGCACAGACGGTTTGGGTCTGCGATCTTGCCCCATTGATAGAGGGCTACCCTCGTATAATTCACCCAATGCAATATCTCAAAGTCTCAACCTAGATGAGATGGCTGTCTCTCAGGGATTCATCAGTATCGAAACCCAGTCTTCTGGCATGATATCACTCACATCTCTCTCCTACTTAGCCTTCAGACACAGTAGTTCTGGAGTAGCGAAGGAAGTTATGGCACTGTACATATTCAATATAATTCTTGTATCAATGCATTCCAGAACTATGTTCCTTTCTATGGGGGTACACTCGGGCATATTAGACATTTCTGGCAGGTGATGTCGTAACGCATGTCGGAGTTGTGTGTAATGATATCTTTCAGTTACAGGGAGGTTAAACTTTGTTACTAAATGTTCAAAAGACAGTATAGTGCCTCCTACGAAGACATCCCTTATTTTCTCTATCTATTCCCTTTTCTTTCCAGTTCGGCCAATTAGGGAGCTTGTGTACCTCGGGTCGATTCCCGTTTCCACATAGCGGTTGGATTGGTGTGATTTTCCTTCCCCATTCTATAAATTTATGAGCCTCTGCCTGTGTGTCATTTGCGTTATCATTTTCCAGGGGGACACTATGTCTATCTTCGGATAAAGATACTCCAGCAGGGACGATCTGTGACATGTGCCAATTACTGCTTTTATATGTGGAAGTGAGCTGTCGCTATGTAGGGTGACATTGACCACTGCCATCTGACTCACCCAATAATAGGTCTGCAACCGCGGAAGTCCAATTCCTCCCTCCCATATCGATCTCTGGAGTGTACGGAGTGCTATTCTCGGGTGCCCACCTCCCCAGAGGAGTTTTGTAATCATGGAATCTATCTTGCGGATCACTTTCGCCGGGATGTGGAGAGGGGCGTTTTGCAAAATGTAGAGGAAGCGAGGCAGCACAAACATTTTGAATAATGCCGCTCTACCCAAGAGAGTCAATGGTAAGGATGTCCAGTGCTGCACATCCCTGGCGAATCTCTCCACAATTGGTTAGAGATTGTTGATTGTGTATTTGCTTAAATCTTTCGTGATTGGATTCCTAAATACCGGAAGTGGTTTTGATCAATCCGATAGGGGCAGGCTTCCAGGGTACCCCCCTCCATCCCACTGAGCGGAAACAGTGTCAAATTGGACTAGTTCACTCTCAGGCCGCTAAAAGCACCATATTGTTCTAGTATGCGAGTCACAATAGGGCAAGAGACTATTGGGTCTTGTAGGTATATTAAAAGATCGTCCACATACAGGGAGAGCTTGTCCTCCCAACCTACAGTTCCCGGAAAGCCACTCCATGTCAGTGTTTTCCCTTAGAAATCTAGCTAGAGGTTCAATGGCTAGCGCAAAGAGCAGCGCTGATAGGGGACAGCCTGTCTCGCCCCTTTCCCAAGCATGAAAGATTTTGATGTCCAACCATTTACTCTGATTTCAGCTTCAGGGGAGTTACAAAAAAGTTGCACCCAACTCATGAACTGCTCGCCAAACCCCATCCGGCGCCGTATCTCCCACAGTGCCTCCCAGTATATTGAATCAAAAGCTTTTTCAAAATCTATCACTAACAATGCTAAGGGTTCTTGGAGGTCCTGTGTGCGCTGCAACGCCAGACGCAAACTGCGTATGTTCATTCGTGTAGATCTACCAGGCATAAATCCACATTGGTCCAGGTGGACCAGTGAAGTTATGATGAGTTGCAAACGTGCAGCCAGTACTTTTGCCAGGAGTTTTGTCTTGCTATTAATAAGGGAGATTGGCCTGTATGAACTGCATTGGTCTGGGGGTTTATCTGCTTTGGGTATCACTACTATCGTGGCTCTCCTCAGATCAGCTGGCAGTCATCCCTGTTCTTTGGCATGGTGATACATATTTAATAGATGTGGGGCCATCTTGATTGTGCCTACCTTCTTCCAGGCCTCTATTGGGAAACCATTTGGACCTAGAGTTTCCCGGACTGAAGCTGGGACATAGCTGCTGTCAGATCTTTTTCCGTAAGTTCCTTTTCCAGGATATCTCTTTGTTCAGCACTCAGGGAGGGGAGAGTGATTCTGTCTAGTATGGAGACATCACTAGAAGCATTAGGGGTTCTATATAGTTTGACATAGTAATCTGCAAAGCCTTCTGCTATGTCTGCATCTGTTAAAAGCAGATCAGCACCAGTAGGCCTGATCGTTCTGACCTGGCTAAGTCCCTCATCCCTACACTCCAACCATGCTAGCATCTTGCCTGCCTTATCACCCGTCTCGTATATCCTAGCTCTCATCGCTCTATGGACCTGTTTAGCATTGTCCAGTGTTATGTTCTGTTGGCATTTTTGAGCAATTATCAAGGATCTGTGCGTATCTGGTTGGACACACGCAATGTGAGCCTCCTCTGCCTGTTTGACCCTTTCTTCTGCCTCCTGCAGTGTCCTTTGATGTTTTTTCCTGTGTGCCGTGATCCAGGAGATAAGCTCTCCTCGGAGCACTGGTTTATAGGCTTCCCATAGTGTTACTGGGTTGTCGACTGATCCCATTTCAATTCATAATATGTCTCAGTGGCCTCCTGCATATGTTCAACAAGCTCTGGGAATCCCAAATAATAACTATTCAGGCACCATGTCGGAGGGGGGAGTGGTTTAGATGTCTTGAGTTCTATCACCAAGGGAGAGTGGTCTGATACACCTCTCGGGAGAAATGTTGCCGTTACTGCCTTGTGTACAATTGTTGTTGATAGTAAAAAATAATCTAACCTCGACAACAAAGTGTGAACCCCAGAATAGTATGAACACTCCCTCTTATCGGGATGTAAGTCACACCACACATCTCTCAAGCCCAGGGCGTCAGTGAAAGTCGCAAGCTTGGTGTGAACGTTGGGGTTCCTCCCTCGTAGGTGTGTGCGGTCTAGTGTCACATTCATAACCTCATTGAAATCCCCTCCCAGAATCAATATATCTGCTGTGTCCTTGACAATAATTGATGATTGATTGATTGATGTAATGTGGTTTATCAGTGCTGTTATCAGTGTGGTGGGCGAGTACACTGCCAATAATTGTTGTATCCCATAATTTACCTGTAACATATGTGAACCTGCCCCCAGTATCTTGTATTATATTAGAGAGGGTAAATGGAAGTCTTTTAGCAGTAGAATGTTCACACCCCTGGAGCCCATAGTAAAACTATGCAGTGCAATAATTACTACGTTTGAAAAAGTTGCAAGTGGTGTCTGCCAAGTGGGTTTCTGTCAGGAGTACCAGGTCCGGTGCGTGTCTATTGAGTAGTTGTACTACCAGCCTTCTTTTTATACTACTACCCAGCCCATTAACATTCCAGGATAGAAGTTTAAGTGTTCGGGTCTCATTCTTACGCAGGGTCATCAGGTGAGGGTGAGTATATATAAGCGCTGTGTCACGCCTTGTGGATCCTATAAGGTTGATTGATGCACTGCTGAGTGGCCATGATAAAAGAGTACTTGCGTGGTTGCCTCCGGATCCATGTCCTCCCAATCAATCTCCTCCCTCCATTCCAAACTACACTGGACATTTTCAAACTTAACATCAGAAAATAAATATTCCCAACCCCCCCCCCCCAATACTCCACCCCAACTCGAAGTACATGCCGCCAAACATTGGTCAGAAGAAAACCAAAACTACTTCCGACCACAACTCACGGCCCTGTCTAGCATCCAGTAGAGGTTACCCCATATATGATAACCTCAACCACAACTGTTTATAGGTGACCCAGACTCCTGGATTTGTGGTTCAATTCACCCTAGGCGTGTGGGGTGGGGTCTGGAGTGGCCGCCTCACCACAGTCATCCTTGTTTATCATGGGTTCTTCCTTTCCGATTGCTCAACATCAGCAGCTTTCCACTGCGTTTCGGTGGGCATGGGATTCACAGTTGGGAACCTCAGTTTCTCACTCCCTCTCTTCTCCAGGATGATCCAATGCTGGGGGTTCAGGTGGAGGTGGTCTTTGTTCCTGCAGGGCCCAGGGGTTCCTGTTCCTGTTGTTCCGTACCCCTCCCCAGTATCCCTCAATATGCTGTTCTGCCCACCACCAAGCCTCTTTAGGATCAGTGAAATGAACCGTTGTTCCATTGTAATATATTTTAAGTTGGGCTGGGAACAATAGACCGTACTTAACCTTCAGTGTCTGTAATTGTTTCTTAAGCTGGTCAAATGATTGCCTGGATTTTTGTACTTCGCTGGTGTAGTCCGGGAAGAAGGCCATTTTGGAGCCATCGTAGCTTAGTGTGCCCTTCGCTCTGGCTCATTGGAGAAGTGTGTCCCGATCTCTGTAATTCAGGAGTTTTGCAATCACAGTGCATGGGGGAGCACCAGGCACTGGTTTTCCAGTCGGCATACGGTGGGCCCTTTCGATGGAAATTCTTTTGGAGAAGGAGTCCGGTTCAAACATATCTGCAACCCACTGTTCCAGGAAAAGTTCCATACTGGGACCTTCTGCTTTTTCAGGCAGTCCTAGAATACGAATGTTGTTACGCCTGGTTCTCCCCTCACCTTCATCGACTCTTTCTTCCATGGTTTTCAGTCTTGATTTAATGCTGATCAGTTGTTGCTGCAGTTCACGTACCCCATATTCTGTGTCCGATATGCACTGTTTTGCTTCTCCAGTGCGTGAAGTCAGTTTTTGCAGATCGTGGCGGAGAAGCAACACCTCCATACTTATACCGTCCATTTTCTGTTCCATGGAAGCACCTGAGTCTGCTATGGTGACCAGAACGTCTCTCAGAGATAGCGTGCTTTCTGTTAGCGTTGGGGTTGTATATTGATCGATCCTCTTTTGCGTCGATTGTTTCTTAACTTTAGCTTTGCCCATGTTGGGTGTTGGGAATGCCTGTGCAAAAAGCGGGAGTTATCGATATAGTCAGCAGACTGTGTTGAAAGCGATCGTTGTGTTGGTTTTAGGCCTATGTTCCGTTAGTATACAGTTTCTCCGGCTGCTATGCGGATAGGCTGCAGTCGTTGCCAGGTATGTGGTTACTCGTCACCCACTGCAGTGTATGGTAGTATTGGAGATCTTGGCACTATAAGACCTGTGTGTATCCCCATGTATGTCCACATTTGTCTGTGTTTTGCATTGCCAGTCTACCTGGGTAGTTTAAGTGGTATCCACACAACAGTTGCTTAGGGTCTTATTTCATCCGGGGTCTTGTTCCTTGAGCCTTCACCGTTATACCTCTTCACTTGGGTGCGCAAGCGCTTCTGTTGTTTATGTCTGGTACAATTTCTTAGTTTCTTCGTTTGGATAACGCAGGTCCCTGGGTGGCACACTGCCAGTCAGCCATACAGCCCAGTTTATCACATCAGGCCTAGCTGCTTGTATCCCCGTCCTAAACAGGGATTGAGGACTGGAGTTTCAATTCCACCTGGCAGGCGTGTTGCAGGCCGTTTTCAGAAGACTTGTTACTTTTCGGCAACTATCGCAGCCCCCCAAATTTCACACAGTAGATGCACCAAATCTCTTGGCATGGGAGTGTGGGGGGCAATTCTCAGCGGTATAAACGTTTGCATGTGTGTTGGGCCACTGGCAGCAGCACCGGGACTAATCTGAGCCAAACTCTCTATCTGCGGCGTCCCGTAATGATCGAACCTTTTTCTGTGTGTGTTCACTGATCCTGGGGCTCCATCCCTGCTCCCCAGGAGCTCCACCCAAGGGCACAGCAGGACCACCACAGCTGCCCGACCCAGGTAGGGCCGCACGGGTAAAATAGGATCCAGCGCACGAAGTGGCTCAAAGATGCTCAACTCTTGTGCAGTGTAACATGGTTACTGCAACGGTGTCCCCCAGCAGGGCGCCCTCTACCCCCGACAGGCAATCCCAGTGTCTCTGGTGAGCGTATCTTTCCACAAATGTGAGTCTCAAAGTTCAGTATGGCGCAGGATATTACGTCCCACTCACTTCCAGGCCCCTTACCGCAAAGCGAGTTAGCTGTGTCGTCGTCTCCTCAGGCATCGTTGCCAGCGGTGCGCGAAGGATCGCAATCGAGATGGCATTTGTGGAGCCTCTTCCGGGCCACACGCTCTCGTCTAACGCCCTCTCAAGCATGTCTAAGCGATTTCACAGCAGCACCAGCCTCACTGTCCTCCGGGGCCAGCTTCGCTTCCACTCTCTCTGGCATATTACAGAGTAGATGCCGCCATGACTTCTGTCGCTCTCGAGTTCTCGACTCGCCTGGTCATAGTATAGGCCCTCTCTCCGGGCCATTTTGATCACAATATACGGCAGCGCCGTCTGTCTGTGAACCGCTAGGGTTTGATGCAGGGGGCACCTTCAGCGATTTCCTCGCTCACGCCGGCTCCTCAGATGTTCCGTTTACAGTCGTGACAATTTGAGACGAAATCAGAAATGATTGCAGGCTGTATCAGCAGGATGTATGTGGCGGGCATGGGAGTCGAAGGGACTCACATCTTCATTGCTTGACTGCTGGCCACGCTCCCATTGCAAGACTATAGTTGATGTTTCTGGTATGGGAGCAGGAACAGCAGTCCTAATGGATTGATATTGGGCTTGTGGGCCCAGGGTCTACATGAAGTTGCCCAAGGATTGTGGTGGAACGTGTTCCTTAGTGCTTGTCCATGCTCCAGCATTAGTGATTCCAAAGAGTGACCTGAATATTGGCAAATTTCCGAAAGCAGATGCCCATTTGAAGAGGAGGAGATCACTTGAGTTCCTCAATCTAACCAGGAGAGAGATGTACTTTTCAGCGAAATCAATAGAAGCCTTCGATGCTATTCCGTATGAACATAGGCTGTTCAGTAAGACTGCTTCAATCTTTACGATGATCTTCATGCCAGGGATCCAGATGATGGCTAATGCAAAATAGTTACAGATTACCAGATGGGAACTCTTGCAGATGATCAACACCACAAAGGATTCAATGCAATCAAGGCCCACCCCTTTCCACGAATTTCTGCACAAGTCAAAATTGGTTTGTTGGTATGTGGGTGTAAAGCTCACCTGGTATCCACGGGGATGCCACTCAGCCTGTTCTGACCTCTTATGACCTCGAACCCTTCCCTGGAGGCTATTCAACTGGAGACTGGGCCTGAAACACAGGATTGGTAGAGTTTAACTCCCTATTGTCTCTGTGTGCTTGAACTCCTTCTACCCCGGGGTCCAACCCTTCCCTTTGATCAACAGTTCACCTTGTTTTCTTGGATAGTGTGCTCTCCGTCCTGCTTTCAGCACAGGGGCACGTTGATTGATGCAGACTCGTTGCCGCCTAGTTACTTCACTGGCAAGAGTCCGACAGGTAAGCATAATGAGTCTTTTGAACAGTTCTCTAACTTCGTTCCTTTCCTTCCTTAGATGATGGCCGGCGTCCGGGGATGGCGGCGTGCTGCTGAGATGAGTAGCGCTGAAGGTGAGTGAGAGCGCGATGCACGATGCACCCCTTTCGTATTTGCATTGAACTGAGTTATTTTTCTATGTCTTTTAGGTGCCGCGACGTTTTCAGCGTGGATGCCAGTTATGAAGAACAAATGCGGTGGGTAAGCGCAGTATGCGGCGCCTCTAGATGTTTCCACGCTAACCTGGAGTGTCTTTTCCCTCTTGCAGATGGATGAGAAGTTCCGGAGACAGAGTTTCCCCAGAGCTGCTGGGATTCAGGTAAGCGTTTGAAGCTCGTACAGTATTTAAAAATAAGCGAAGATTTACAGAATGCTTACTAATGCCTTTTTTCTGTTCTTTTCCCTTTACCTTACGAAGCGGCGTGCCGGGATGGGAATGACACCGCCGAAGATGCCCGCAGAACAGAAGGAGCGATAAATGATGGGCAGAGCGCCGCAAGGTAAGGCTGTTCCTAACAGTGCTCTTGTTCTTGCAGGAGCTGAGCGCAGAAGAAAGATGCAGGCCTACTGGAGACCGATCTGAACACGGTGAGTGTCACGCTGCAGGTGCAGAAAACGCAAAGCATGTTTCTCAGCTTGGGTGTGGCTTAAATAGTCTCTGGGTATCCCAGGTGTCTCTGGGCTGAACCACACCCAAAAAACTAGACCGCACATGCAGTTCTGGGAACCAAAATATGTGGGGGCATCCATCTTGTCCCCATCAATGCACTACAAGTCCAATCCCCAATGTTATCCTATGGGAGTGAGTGAGTCTGGTGCCACAAGCGCCAAGTCTGACTCCAAATGGGTCTTTGGAGGGATGGAGAGGCCCTTGAGGGGCATGTAGGTGATCGTGGCCTGGCTCCAGCCTGACATCTTGTAGGGCTGGGGACATTAGGGGCAGGAATCATGACAGTGGGCTTGTGGCTTGGTGAAGCATTGTTCCTCACACAATTCCACATCATTTCACCAATCTGCACCAAATGTGCATAGTAACCTGTTGCTAGGACCCTCTGGACATTCCTGGCTACATGGCATTTGGACACCCGCCCCTTTCCCCGGATTCCAGCAAAACTCTAAATTTGTTTGTGGCTTTGTAGGTTGATGAAATTTTGTTCCTTATACAATTCCACACCGTTTCACCAATTTGCACCAGATTTTACATAGTTACCTGTTTGGACCAAATGAACATTACTAGCTACATAACGTTTGGACACCCCACCTCTTTCCCCGGATTTCAGCACCTTCAACCATGAGACGGTTGCCTTAAATCACCAAAACTTCAATGTGGTCATAGAAGGACCAGTCCTAAACCCTAGAATGCATGGTTTATGGGACATGTGCACTGCAATGCACCGAAACATACTGCACCATGCCAGGGTGAGGCAGCAGGTGGGGAGAGCACAGTAGGTCCTAGTATGCAGCAGCAGACCAACTCTTACCTCCCCAAGGTCTGCCCCGGGGTATGTCAGCTAGTCACACAAGCCCATTCGCAGTGCAGTTTACTTCAGAGTGCAAAGCACATCAAGCGATAAGCGAATTGGAACAGCGACCTACAGTATCATTGCTTTCAACAATTGATGAGAGTGTTGTCATGTCTGTCCACAGAACCAGTTCAGAGAATGGATACTTTTTGCTAGTAACTTCTAAAGAAACCAATCTAAAGAATAGTTGTTTGGCTTCTTAGAGAGCAGCCTATACAAATAAAATTGAAAAAGGGCATCAGCCAGAAGAATGCAGGGTGCATCTTAACCACCTGAAGAGCTGTCAGCTCATTAGTAGATAGTGGAACCATATGAGCCAACAATTGAGGTGACCTCTGAATAAAACCTTGAAAAAAGTCCAAAGGAAGAATAAAACAAAATCCATTCAGATGGGTAAGTATGTTTTTATGTAATAATGAATTCCTGGACTGTGCATTATGTATTATATGGAAATGCAATAGAGAGTTGGAATGTTTCTATATAATCTCTAAATCCATGCATTATATTAAACAAGCTTTTCTAACCTCTGTCATAGTTAAACAAAGAGAACTTTTTCCAGACTGGTGGCGTAGTCTCAGATTAGTATGTTTCGATAGCGCCCATATCCAAAGGAAGCACCAGGATTTTCCAGAAGGGAGAGGAGCCAAGGAACCAATAAAATGAAGTGCAGAATCAGGAACTTTGCATATGAAAAGCGTTGATAAAAGTGGGGTATTTGTCAGCCATTTCCTTCCTGTGACACAATCATGTCATTGAAAAAAGCAAGATATTAGTCTTAAATAAAAGGCATAAACATTATGGAAGAGTTTTGAACTTTCAATTTTAAAACTAAACTTTGAATAGAAATAAGCATGTGGCTCCAACCCCAAGACTGTACAGGACATTCATGAGAAATAGACATTATAGGGACATCTCTTTGTCTCTACCATTTTCAACTTCAGAAATTGTAACACAAAGAAGTATGGGTTTGTTGGTATATAATTAAAGAAATTATGCGCATGCTTTATCATTTCACATTTGAAGCACACATATTAAGGAAGGTAACATTTTGAATCCGAAGTTACTCGCATGAAGAGAATAATATAAAGGAAAAAATGAGAAGTAGAATATTTTTAGTACACATACATCAAATCATAAATTATTTAGGCTATAAGCCCCGAGCCTGCGGCCCATTAGTGCATAAGGTAATACCCATGGGGCCCATAGTTACAGGCCCGAGCATAGTGAGGATATCATTAAAGAAATAATGTGCATGCATCATCACTTCACATTTCTAGCACATGTACAGTGTTTCTCTCTAAGATATCTGAAGAGTGGTGTGTGCTGCAACCTGTAGGAGTCCTGAGACTGGCATACTCACACCTTACCGCACACATGTGCAATATGATATCCCATGGGGAAAGGTGTGGGCTCTCTTCTGATGACCTTTGCCTGGCTCCAGAGAGAATATTGGGCTCTGGGCCGTGTGGCCCCTGCTACTATGGGATATTTTAGACTTGGATGCTAACCTTGGCTAGGGTGCACCTAGTGAAAATAAATAGTCACAGACGTATCTTCAGTTTACCATCTTGATAGCTTGCTTTATATAGGCCCATTTTGGTTCAAATATCAATAGTTACATAAAATGGCCTAACATTCAGGATTGGACAGTCACTTCACATCTATTACATGGTGGAACATCATACATTAGGTCAATTGGCAGTGGGTAACTTCACCTCTGATAAATAAACGATTAATTATTAACACTTTTCAGTAAGTTCACATTTGTAACATAAATGGTTGCATATCATAAATTGGGTCACCTGGGAGTGAGTCAATTCCCTTCTGGTAAATACATATTTAATCTTCAACACTTGAAACACGGTTAAATCAGTCCGTTCACATTTGTAACATAAATGGTTGCATATCATAGATTGGGTCACCTGGCAGCAAAGGAATTTCCCTCTGGCAAATAGATAATTAATCATCAACACTTGAAACACTGTTAAATCAGTCAGTTCAAATTTGTAACATAAATGGTTGCATATCATAGATTGGGTCACCTTGGAGTGAGTCAATTGCCCTCTGGTAAATAATTAATCATCAACACTTAAAACACTGTTAAATCAGTTAGTTCATATTTGTAACATAACTGGTTGTATACCATAGAGTGGGTCACCTGGGAGTGAGTCTATTCCCCTCTGGTGAATAAATAGTTAATTATTAACCTTGACTAGGGCAGAGTCCTGACCCCTCCTAGCTAAAACTTTTACAGAACCTGGTTCTCCTTTTGGTAGTCCGTGACACGTAAGTACCGCACAATTTCCCCTTGGGGGGCAGGGGGGGACCGATAACGCTACAGTCCGTAGTGACCAAACCTCTACACTTACGGAACCCTGCCTGCCTCTTGCGTCACCGCAGGGGGGGTGGAAAGGAAAAACCACAGGGACCCATGACTGCTCCCTTCCCTTTGACAGGAAAGCTGAAACTTGGATGAAGCACTTGTGCGTGGCTGCCAAGTATATTCAATTCTAAAGAGTTCAATGTTGTCTGCACATCCCTTTTCTCACTCTGACAGAAAAAATGTACACAAGCCTCTGCCTGCCGGTGCGTGGCTGGCGAGTGAGTGCCCAATTCACAATTTTTCAATCGTTTCCCTCGCTTTCCACCTCCTACCTCAGCGGCCGCAAACCCTGCAGTCACTCGAAAAGAAGCCCGGGTTCTGCTCTAGCGTAGCACCACCAGCCGGCCCAAACTCTCAAGCCAGGGTTGGGGAGAGTAAGCCAGGCCGTTGGGGTACTAGGCCAGCTGGAAGGACGTCCCCTCCAGCATTCGAAAGCCAGTCTGCGCTCTCTCTCTCTCTCTCTCTATCTCTCTCTCTTTCTCTCTTTCTCTCTTTCTCTCTCTCTCTTTCTCTCTTTCTCTCTCTCAGGAAACTCCTGGCAGCTCTCTCTTCACACCACCCAGTGATACAATGTATACCATTATGGCCTGTCCACCAGCCACTATCTCGCAGGGGCCTCTTGACAGGGATAATTCGTAAAACCCCTTAGCCTCACACATGCTCCCACTATAGGTGCAGCAAACCAAGCCCCCTGGCTACTTCTCCTGTGCACTTTGGGCCCAAATAGCACAGAAAACATGACACCAGGGCACTTTACATGATAAACCACAAGAAATGCTGGTTTGCACACACATATGAATGAAGGTAGCATTTCGAATCCTGTTACTTACATGAAGAGAAGAATATGAAGAAGAAAAATGATGAGTAGATATATTTTTTCAAACATACGTTAAATCATACATTTTTGCGTAATACCAGTATTAGCAATTTAAATCAATCATAAAATATGCATGTGGTTAAAAATAAACTCTAAGAAACATTGCTTATACATTTCCTATGTTTAAATACTATAAGGGTATGTGCTCAGCTGTTTTTCTAAGTTTAGAAAGGTTTGTATTATAAATGTGAGGCTGGGCCAAATTATTCATCTGAATTCCAAATCACTCCAAATTGTACAGCAATCAAGATCTGAAAAATGTCCTCAACTGTTGAGCGATTCAGAGGAAAGAGTTTGGGCAGGTAGATTCGCCATGGCTATATTTATGGAGGCTGTGAGACACAGCATACCACCTGCTAGAGCACAGTCTACTAGACTGGAAGAGGAATCTTTGCTGGACCAGCTTGTTTGAACGGGTGCAATCACAAACCAACAAGCTGTTGATTTGTTTTGAGGGAAGAGAACATTTTGTGGGTACCAGAAAAAGTGGTGGATGCAGTGGCAGGTTGATTGGCTGTGTTATGCAGTAAACCACCTCCTTGACCACACTGGGCAGTAAGAATTTTCTCTCTACCAGCTTGTTTGAACGGGCCCACTCATACATAAAACAGCTGAATTGTGTTGGGGCAAGAAAACATTTTGGTGGTGCTAAACAAATGGATGGAAGGTGGGCTGTTAGTGGCTGGTTGATTATCTGTGTGATGCATCACACTACCTGTTTGAGCACATTGAACAATAGACCAGAAGTGACATTTCCGCTGGTTCAACTTGTTTGATCAAGGGCACTCGCAAACAAAACACGCATTTAAATTGTTTATGGGGATGGGGGTGCTGAACAATTCTTGGAGTGGGTGGAGAATTAGTGCCCGGCTGGCTGTGGAGGAGAAATGTGTGCAGGTTTGAATAGACACACTTTCACAGAAAACTAGCAGCTGAATTGTTTTTGGGGAATTGAAAGTTATGGGGTGCCATAATATTGTTGGAGTCGCTGGTGGTGGTGTTGGTGATCACAAGTGAAGGACATGCACCACAGCCTCCTTTGCAAAAGGGACTGCGAGAGTCTGGTGTTTGTGACAAAAAGCAACACCAATTATGGTGGCCTCGAAGCCAAAGGACAAATATGGTGGGAGAAAGACACCAATGGAATGTTGCACAGTTCACTGCTGAACCATAGGTGCTGCAATTGCTGGTGATGCATCTTGCTAAGTGGGGTAGTACAATGTCAATCAATAACCACATGTTGTACGGCCAACACTTCTACAAGTACTGCAAGCATTCAAAGTGCATCATCACGAGTTGGGCGGTAAGCTCTAAAAGTGGCTTTTACAGAATGAGTGCCGCCTATACCGCTCTGCCGGATCATGAGCCGGTGAAAATTCCACTGACTGTAAAACAGCCAGAGTTATTACAGCCAGCGCAATTTCAGCCAACACTATTACAGCCAGCGTAATCGGCACTGATACTATTAAGTGCAACCACTGCTGCATCACCAGTCCCTGCATGGCAGTATTGGCGCCGAAAAATTGTGCTAATACCACCGAAAACACAGTGCAATTGGCTACAAAAGGCACACACCTACCCTAAACAGTTTCCAAGACCATGCTGTCACTAGCCATTGCGAGAGAGGACATGCAGCCGTTCATGCTGCACCTGGAAATACAGAGGGAGTACAACCAGCCCAGGGCACTTGGTGTACAGGGGAGGAGGAGGAGGAGAAGAGGCTAAGCAAGGCATGCACCAATTACCAGGGTCAGGCCCTCACCCTGGACCCTCACTGAAGAGCAGTTGATCACCATGTACCGCCTCAACAGAGCGACCATAACTGAGCTGCTCAACACAATCAAGGGCGACATGGTGAGCAGGATCAACATCCAGACAGCTGTGCCCCCACTGCTGAAGCTCTCATCCGTCCTACAATTCCTAGGAATGGGCACCTTCCAGCTCTCCATGGCCATGATGCACAGCATTGCACAGCCAACATTCTGTGCAGTCCTGGGCCAGGTGCTGGATGCTCTGCTGCGGCATGTGTCACGCCGTATCTCACTGCCCACCACTGCAGCATAGGTGCATGCTATGAAGGTACATTTCTATGCCTTTGCACAAATGCCAAATGTAATTGCAGCCTTGGACTGTACCCATGTGGCATTGGTGCCCCCCATGCCCATGAAGCAGTGTTCCACACCTTTAAGCACTACCACTGCTTGAATGTGCTGGTGACCTGCAAACCCAACTGCCACTTAACGACCACAATGTTGGCTTGACAAGGCACTGACAGTCACATTATGTCACATCCGCTGAAAGGGAACAGGGTGCATGTTGAGAAAATACAGTGCATAATGTGAGTGACACAACATGCACAATCATTGGAAAGACACATGCCATGCAATGAAGCCACCGGTGCATGCACATGAAGTCCATTGCCTTGATGTCATGTAAGGCCACCCCCACACATTACACTGTGTCTAATGGCTGTGGCTCTCCCCATTTGTATTGTTTATTCATAAAGCACTTATACACAAAACGAGTGCTTCAACACGCTTCAAGATGGAGCACTTGCAAGTGACTATGGATATCTGAATCTTCCCTGGCTATTGACACCTGTGCATGAACCACAAACACTGCAGGATATTGCCTACAATCACACTCACAGCCAGACCTGTGTGTGCATATAGCGTACCTTTGGCCTCCAGAAAGGCCTGTTTCCACTGCCTTGACCGTACTGGTGGAGCCCTGATGTACACATCGTAAAATGTGGGTACAATTGTGCATGTGTGTACCATGCTGCGCAATATCTGCCTACAGAGAAATGTTCCTCTACCGCTGACGTGGACATGCCACCCACAAACGATGAGGATGTAGGGCCTTTGGCAGAGGTGACTTCATGCATTGCCAGAGATGACGTTAGGGATGGTAGACTGGTACGCCAGGGACTGATAGATACTTTTTTTCCTATGCATTTGCATGGCACATGCCATGCACCACTGTGTGACACTCACGTCAATTAATAAACACACAACAATGACACAATGAGGATTGTCCTTGCATTGATAAAGTGCAACTGTTTTAATGAAATTATGTGCATTAACTATCCCCCCTGCCACCACCAATACCCCCACACACTAACACCCCTCCCCCTCCCACCACCAACCCCCTCACACTACCCCCTCCCACCACCAACACCCCCACACACTAATCCCCTCCCCCTTCCCACCACCAAAACCCCAGCACACTCACTGTGGGAAAAAGGTGTGTCAATGTCACTTGATCACCTCCCCCCCCTCCCCCCCCAGGGCTGCCCCTAGTGATTTAGGCCCAAATTGGTGCTCAGACTGTCACCTGGGTGCTCTGGGCAACACCCCTCAGTGGGTGTTGCTGAACTTGAGGGTATTGATCCTGGCCCCCGGATATGCTTCAGAGTGAGTTCTTTGCTTTGTTGCATCGACTCCGCAAAGGATGAAATTCCTTCTGCCTGCTATGTGACGCGCTGCCCGTACACCATCATGGTGGCAGTACTGGCCTGTGTTCTGTTCCTCTCCATTGCTCTCACGATCCTGCAGGTGGCCCCTTGCAAGCAATCACGTATGGCCTGAAGGTGCAGGGAATGTGTGCGGCCAATGGACTCCATCTCCCATTGCCAACTCTCCATTTCATCCAGCCTCCGGAGGATGGATTGGCTTGGCGGTGTGTGGTGAGTGGAAAGGCAGCTCTGCAGAGGCTTAGGGCTGTACGCCAGTGAGCCATATGATGATGTGTCTACATCCAGCTCAGGTGTCTGGGCACGCTGCCGGAAGGGAAGGCTCTCAGAAATATGTGACCCTTTATCACCCTGTGGCATTGGGCATGTACACCCTTGGGTGTCATCGGAGACCCTACCAGAAGGTGCGGTCTCAGTATTTGCTGCTGCAGCTGCTGGAGTGGTTGCAGAGGGCATGGAGGTGGACCTGGTGGCATGTGGGGTTGGCGCAGGGTCTGGTTTACCCCCTGCAGGCTTGGCCTTGCCCGGTCCTGGTGTGGCATGGCGGGCCTTGTGCCTTAGTGTAGGATGTGGCTGCCCTTGAGGAGTGGTGTGGTGGACCTTGAGGGTCTGGAGGTGCCATTTACCAATGGGCCTGCCCCCTCATCCTCTTCAGATGCTTCCGGAGATGCACAAGTGCCTATAGGGGACATATGGAATGTTGTCAGGTATGGCTCTTTCACATTTGGGCCAATGGGCATGGTTGTTCAGGGGACATTGCATGTGGGCACGGCATTGTGGCAATGGTTGTGTGTGTGACACATTGCCAGGTGGCCTTTGGCCTGTGTGTGGTGAAGGCAGGATATCCATGCAGGGGCAGCTGATGTATTGCATGCATGCATGCTTGTGGTCCTTCATGCCCCCACATCACCTCCCCGGGTGATGCACACCCTGTGGCAGTGGGTGTGGTGGCTTTGTCTATGGCACTGCCTTGGCTCTGTGGAGCACTGCTGTGAAGCCAGCAGTGTTGTGCTGTGATGTTTTGTATTTGGCTTTCCGCAACCATGTCAGTGTAGGGGGACATGTACTTCCATGGGGCTCGTCTGCCATGCCAACATGGGGCAGGCCAATTGGGCCTGCAACATGTTGGTGTGACTGCTGCACAGTGTTGTGGTTACTCACTTACTACAATCCTGCTGTCAGAAGGGGCATCATCAGGGGTGTGGCGTACATTGCACTTGGATTGTTTGCTTGCCACCCCTTCCACTGCAGTACCGCTCAGGGGTGAACTTGGTGCCCTACTCCCTGGCTGCTGTGGAGGGTGGCTGATGTTTTACCTCCTCACTTCACCCTGATTAGTCAGTCAAGCTGCTGGGTCTGCTGGCTGCTGGCAACCACCTCTGCTCCACTGAATGCCCTCCATGTCAAGGATGGTACTGCATTTGTCCTCCCATCGAATCAGGACCAGTGGCTCGATGGTACTGCCTCCAGTTGCCATGGACTCCTGCCAGTGTTGGGAGAGGAGACCCTGACCCTAAGGTCGTTCCAGCTCAAGAAAACATTTCTTGGACCACGTTGAATACAATTGGTCCAGTCCTGATGAAAACCAGCCCTATTCAGAGGCATGGATGAAAACCAGCCCTATTCAGAGGCATGGTTGAAACTAGTTTAGGCTTGATTTAACAAGCACTGTGTTTCTTTGGACATAAAGTAAAGACATTGGGCCTCATTATGGGTCCGGCGGTAGCAGTGCTGGTAAAACCAGCAGGCTGCTGCCGGACATGTGGGGATTTACCGGCTCTGGCATTCCAGCCCGGTGGTGCGGTAATTATGGAGCCGGCATCCCGTTACTCCCCATTCCCCTAGAGTGGCATAGGACTCCACGGGAATGGGGGCAGTGGAAACACCAGCACCATGCAGTAATGGTGCCAGTGTTTCCACGTCTGTGGGCGGCTGGTGGCCTTATGCCCGCCAGGTCAGACCTGGCGGGTGTAACACCACACGCCACATAACTTGGAGTTAGCCGGTCTGGAAAACGGTGCCGGTACGGTTTTACCGGCACCATTAAATCCGGACCGGCTAACTCGTAATGAGGCCCACTGTGTTGCTATTGGCAGTCCAACCTGGGGTGTGAATGCCCAGTTGGGGAGATAATCAAGTCTGTGTTTTATAGACTTTGATTATTATGAGCAGGATTCCTTATATCCCTGCCATTGATCATTCAATTGTGGTTGGCACTCTGGTGAACTCTAAATGTGATTATGCGCATTCCATCTTGCATGGTATCCCATTGTGGCAACTTTCCCACTTACAGCTGTACAAAATGCTGAAGGTTGACTTATCTATCTAGTATTAATGTTGTCTCTGATATCTCAAAATTGGATATCTCTGAACTGGCTACCAGTAAAGCAGACGATTGATTTCAAGATTCTATGTCTGATATTCAAATGCTTTCACAGACTCGCACCACACCATTTTCCTGTCTGAATCAATAGGCGCTCTCCACTCTGTGAATCACGATCTGTTGGATGTTCTAACAGATTATCATGTTTCATGTTTCTAAAGGAGACAGGCATTTTTCTGTCTTGGGCCCTCGTCTCTGGAATTCATTACCAATTGGTTTGTGAATTGGGTCCCTGTGCAAGTCAAGTTTGTGCAAGTCAAAACCCCTGTTGTACTGGGCCAGAGTAAGGTCTTCGCCTGGACTAGCTGTGTTCAGACTGGCCCCAGTAGGTATTTTATGCCAGTAGGAAACTCATTCCCTCACTTGGATTACATAATTTAAGGATGTCTTTGATGTATTAGACAACCTTAGTACTGGTCACAACCCCAGCTCATAGCAGGGGGCACAAAAACAAAGATCAAATTGAAGCAAGAGGACTTCTTGCTGATATTCTAAGTAATGAAAGGAGAAGGAAATACTGGGATCTGAAACAGACCGTTGAACTTGGATATGAGAAATATTTGGACATTGCGTCCCTAAAATTCTCCAGGGCTCTATACCTTAAGTTCCAGTTTGGCACATTAGGTTCAGATGAAGTCATGCATAAATGCAATCGTGGCTCCCCCAAAACCTGCCCTGCATGTGAGATCGAGACTGAGAACACTGTGAACTTCCTTCTATTTTGTTCTCTATACCGCTATACCAGGAACATATATTTAGTACTGCTATTTTGGCAAAGATCAGTTAGATCTGTAAATGAAACCCTTATACTATGTACTAATTCAAATGATGATCTAGCAGTCCATACAGTGGTACAGTATTTGAAGAGCGCATGGAGGGCAAGTACATGCTGTGTCACTTCAATTGGCTACTATACATGGGAGAAAAGACTGAGTTTTTTAAATCTAATAATGTTCGTGTTTTGAGGCTTATATTGTGATAGCAGATTTGTGACAGAACTTGATACACAATTTTTTTTTATTATTCTATACTATGTATTCTTAAATGTATCCTGGTGATTTTATAGGATTGTATAGGAACCAAATAGTAATTCCTCTTAATTTTTACAATGTGCCATGAATCTGTTTTGTTGTATTGCATTATTATTGCTTTTATGGTTTGTTGACTGAATAAAGCTGAATTGAATTGAATTACCAATCGGTTTGTGTAGTATCGATTCCTTGCTTTTTTTTTGTTGAAAAACACCAAAATGTATCTTTTAAAAAATGTCTGTCACTCCATTTTCCTCCCAGGGCTGATTTGCTTATAAAAAAAAGAAGAGAAGTTGACCTAGATTATAAATGATTCAAATCAAATCCATGCTCCAGTTATATAATTACATGCTACAATTCTTTAGAAACTGAGTATTGGATGGAGGGTTATTGTCCTCTGCAAATAAAATCAATAATTAATTTCCTTGGTTTGTTTTAGAAGCAAGCGTATCATGGAATCTGTGAACTCTGGATTCATTAGAGCTTTCAGATGTATTAATGTAATCAAAAAGGTTCTATGACCTCTAAAAGTCTTTTTAAAGGCCATTGTACACTCGAAGTGAAAAAAACATGAAGAGAAAAATAGAAAGGATAGGTCCAGATCCAAGCCAAGCCAATCTAAACCAAGAAAAGGCCCAAAGAGCAAGCCTCAGCATGGGCTTTGCTCTTTGGACCTACTTCAAATGAGCATTTCAGAAGTTGTGAGAGAGGTCCAGAAATGGAAGATCACATTTATACATAGCACAAGGAACTATCGATCCACTGATGAACAGGGGATGTATTTGATTGATTTTGTGGTGTTGATTTGTATTGGTGCCAGTTGTGATAACCACATCTGAGCACTTCAAGAAGACAAGGCAACAAGGGTATGAATCGCAAGGGGAAAGAGGGTTCAGCTAATTCACAGCGTTGATTCAAATCAGATCAGTTAAGTGCAGAATGATGTGAAGAGAAAATGTGCATTAACAAGTAAGGGCCAAATTCCGGTTGTCAATGAAAGTTCTAAGAGGAGCAGGCGGATGCATTAAGGTTTTAGGAAATACGTGAACAGGTAAGTTGTTTTTTTTTTCTTGGAAAGCTTGAAGTGTTCTTCATCCTTTATTTTCTCAGCAAGTTATTTCAGAGATCAGAGCCTGCAGAACCCAACACACTGCAACCACATGTCTTCTATCTGAAGCAAACAGTGATAAACTCTCTGAGAGTTTCTGACTCTTAGATGTCTGAAAGGGCTCTGATATTGTTTCTCAGATAAGAAGGTTCTAGTGTCAAAACCATGGTCAATATTTCTAGTAGGGGGACCTACATATTTCGAATCCAGTTACTATGTCTGTATGTTTAAGGTCATCCTGCCAGAACACCATGACTCTCCTGCAGTTCCAGGACAAGTGAGCTAAACGTCAACTTCCCTCCCCAAAGGCCCAACATTCGCCATAGTCTTTCTGACCATGTTTAAAGAATCTGCTCAGTGACCAGTTAGTATAGTTCCAAGCCGTTCTAACTGCCAAGACACTTTTTGATATCTTGAATGCGTCCTGAACAATATTATTTGATGTAAACATCCCATTTAATTTTTTTCTATCTTATATTTGTATCATTAGTTATAGACACGTAGTACACCTGTATGCAAATTCTTACATTGGAAGTGCCATGCATCTGTGGGCTTTTGTGGGCAATTTAAGATGTTTATAAATGGAGCTGGGCCTATACTGTTTAAAGTGACTATGTCACCACTCAATTATTCTAGCTTACAATAGTGTTATAAAATCTAGATCTGCATCCCATCAAGATCTAAGAACTTGAATTGAAAGTACCATGCTATTCCAGGCTCTTTTCATCACCTTTTGCTGTTTAGAATAGATTCTGGAAAGGAGCAGACTAATGAGAGCATCTGATCCTAAAGGTTTCGTTTCATTCTTGAAATATTCTTCTAATCAATTGAAATTTACCTCATCTCAAATTAAATATATCTGTTGGAATTACCCATTTTGGGCAATTTTTCTGCTCTGGAATGGGTTCTTGCCAAAGACGGATTTCACTTCACACATAATTTTGACCACACATGGAACTATAAATACAGATATCTATCTTACCTAGATTTGAATTCTTAAATGGGACATTTCAGCACGCTCCAGGCTGTTCTGGGCACTTTTTGGTATTTGTGCCAATGTTGGTTATTTTCAAATGTTTATATCGCAAAGTGTTAATGTTAATTATGGATATCTAGTTTTCCTAGATTTTAATGTTGCAATTGGAAGTACCATGGCAGTCTGGCCACTTTTTGTTGTCTAAAAAGGAATTCTAGCCAATACTGGTTAAGGAGAACATCCCGTTTCATATTTTTCTAGCCTTAAGCATTACAAAGTGCATAAATGGCCAAGATAGGTATCGTCATTGACTTTTGTAATGTGCCTTTGAACTTTGGTCATGTACCTAATAAGGGCAAATGATCAGTGAACACCTCTCTACTCAAACAACAGACTGCCAATGTTGAGGCTCTTGCCACCTGAAAACCCATTTCAATTCTTCCATGTAGGATCAGATATCTACAATCAGTTAGATTCTGGATGCATTCAAATCAGATATATTAGACGAGGAGGTGGCAGACCAAGAGACCAGCAGAGGGAGGATGGTGTACAGAATGTGGGAATGTATTATAGGAAAAGTGAGGAATGGGTGAGTGAGTACACGTGGTACTGATATGTGAGTGTCCATGTAAAACTAACAAAATATTCCGGGACTAAAGAGACAATAGGTATGACTTTTCAACATAGATATGATGACAACGTGAAAACAGCGTGATCACAGGAAAGCACACCAAATTCATCTCCAGCAAGCTCTGATACTGAAATGAGAGTGAGAGACCTATCCTGACCTTAGAAACAAATACTAGCGTCACCACTAGTGGAGGAGTGCTAACTAAAAAGAGCCACTTCCCAAAGATATCAGAAAATCCAACACAGATACAGGGGAACAAGAGGGATGCATAGAGGAAGAAGAGGGAGAAGGGACATGCCCAACATGGCGGAGAACATGAGCAGATTACAGGAAACAGCAGACACGCTGAGGTAAGGATCTTGCCCTGTCTGTTCCTGCTTCTCCATCGGGCCACGCAGTCCTGTGTAATCCTCACAGCTCCACCACCATGCACCTTGAGGATTACCAATAGCCATAATGGTGGAGCTGCGCTTGCATCGTGGGCCAGCAGCATTTTTCTTTGTAACCATCAGAACATCGGCTTCTCCAAGATGGCGGATGCCACATCCACATGTATTACATGGGTCCATTTCAGCCCAGATCTGCTGCAATACCCATGATTGGTTGGGTCCTCTTTGAAGCTTTGAAGTTCTATTGGGGGGGAGCCAGCAGGCGAATCCACACCCCGTTGTAAGGACCACAGTGTAATGACATTTCCCTGTCTGTTCCTGCTTCTACATCGATGCATGCAGTCCTGGTTCATCCTGACAGTTCCACCACCACGCAGCTTCAGAAATACCACTTGACATGGTGGCAGAGCTGTACTTGCATCATGGGCCAGCTGCATCTTTCTTTGTTACCATCAGAGCATCAGCTCCTGCAAGATGGCGGACACCACATCTGCATTTATTACATGTGCCAGTTTCAGCCCAGCTCTGCTGCAATGCACATGATTGGTTGGGTCCTCTTTCAATATCTTTTGGCGGGGAGCCGACAGATGAAGCTGGCCACCGTTGTAAGGACCATGGTATAAGGTCCTTGCCCTGCCTGTTCCTGTCTGGGCATGGAGGATCCTCTGTGCTCTGCCCCAGTCACGACCATTTCTCAGGATCCATGCTGTGGCTCCTTTCAACCTGGTGACCACTTCATCTAATGGAATGTAAAATGAAGTTCTTCATCAGCTATTCCTGCATTTGTTTCCTCCCCACCTCCACCGTTTAGTTATTTCTTCTTCTCCTGGTTTGTGCTTACTGCCATCAGCTTGCTGGCTGCTCCCCCAGCCACCCCACAGCTACTGCAGCACCACTCACCTTTCCTGCCTAGTGGCTCCCCCTTTCGCTTGCACCTCACTGCATTCCTCTTGGCTTGGCTGCCTCGCTTCTCTCCTTGTGGTGGCTTCACCCCTTCCAGTTCTTCCCTCCCTGTTCGTGCTTCTATACTGACACCTCTCCCCTTTCTTCCACCCCCTGCAAGCCTACACACTCTGCCCATTTTACGGGGTCACCTGGCTGGGTTCCCCTTGCACCTCCTGCCCGATCCCTCCCTTTTTTCACACTTTGCTGTGGATGTGCCCTGGAGTCCTACCCGTTTCCAGCAACCTTTCTGTTATCATCTCAGCTCCCTGCCTCCTGTTAGGTGTTCCTTCTTCATTGGGCCTTCACTCTTTTCCCCCCTCACCCCCTGGAGTTGGTGCCAGCCTTCCTGGTCTGCCCTCTCCTTTCCTCAGTGCTCTTGCTCTTCTCCTTGTTACACCCACTGATGTCACTTATGCCCCCTCGGTTCTTGCTCTTCCCACATCTCTGGCTTGTTTCTGCAGACCTTTTATTTGCATTCAGACTCATCTTCTGAAAGTGCATGCTTCATCCTGGATCCACTCATCAGACATTGACTCGGTTGCATTTTGTGATGCTTCAGCTGACTGTGCATCCGCGCAGCATGCTGTCCTCCCTCTACAGCCTGTTGGGGCTCTCTCACGACCACCTCCACCTATCTGACTCTATCTCCTACCACAAATTGCATGCTTGTATGCCTGATATAGTGCCTCATTCCATGATATGTGGTATTTCCAGGCTGCGCATATGTTTTCCCTTCCTTACAACAAAATGCAAGACTTTTTGCTTGATGTAGCACCTCAGGCCATGATGTGTGGCTTTTCCAGGTTGCAATCATGTTAACCTGCTTGTCACCAATTGTATTTTTGGTTTTTCCACATGAGGTTAACCTGTCCCTACAATTTTTATTTGTTGCCAATGTTCCTCTTCCCCCTTCCCCTTCTGCACTGCCCTTCCACCTCCTCCACCCCTTTTGCATGTTTCAGCACTTGCATGTTCAAAATCGTCTCACAACCTAATCAGAGTGTTTTGTTTGTTTCCTCCCTCCTGCGCTTCCCCCCCCCTAACTCCCCTGCTCCTCTGTTTCAGCACTTGCATGTTCTGAATGCTTTCAAGACATTTTAAGAACGTTTTGTTACTTTTTGATACCCTATTCCTCCTCCTTTCCCCTCCCACCCTGTCTTGATGTGCCTTGAAACACAATTTGCTGTATAAAGCGCATTACAAATGACCAATAAATAAATAAATACACACATTCAAGGTAAATCTGGCTACTAATGTGTGACACAAGGTATTGGAGCCTCTTGAAATAAGAGTTCTAAATAAGGGACTCTAATTTGCAACTACTAAAACCATTGACCATGTAGAGAGCAAAATTGATATTTTCAAATTTACCAGAACACTGAAACTCAAATAATTCTTTCATTATAAAACCACAACAGAAGATCACCAAATAGAGAGAATTATACCAAGTACATCCACAGTACAAGGCATAGTGGACACACAACTACTCTTATCATTGGATGAGGACAACTCAGTTATGGGCTCATAAATTGTTAAGGACCTAGATATTGTTTTTGAAAGCTTGGCCAGGACCTGCAACCCATTGTACTTGAACTGCAATGTTACACTACGTACTGTAAGATATTTTATCTTATTGGGGTGAACCTGGGATTTGGTGGTATTTTCTTACTGTAAAAATATTGGTGGTAATTTGGTGGTAAATTATTCTTGCATTTAGATTGGGTTTGGTCTCATATTATTTTAGTGACCACATCTTGTTAGCTTATATTGGTGGTAATTTTAGTGGTATCTTGTTTTGCGGTATTTATACCTGTGGTATAGCGGTATTTATACCTGTGGTATAGTGGTGAGCATGGTTTTCTTTTTATACTATAACCCCATCATAAAGCAAAACTTTACTTTCTATTAGAATACCTCCTAGCTGTCTGTAGAAGCTCCAGACTTATGCATTTGATAAGAACCCAATGATTTTATTTAGAGCGCCACCTATAGTTTGTGGCTGTATCACTGGCTTATATACATCTAGTAATCTATGTGTCTCAAAGTATCACTGGCTTATTTACATCTAGTAATCTATGAATCAGATACTTTCCCATCAGCATGCAAGGAAAGGGGCATTCATCATACCGCACACAAACCTTCTCTTATCTGTTACTTTACTTGCGTTGGTAAATTAGCAAATGCACTACTGCACTAATATGAGCCTCCCCTTTAGACATTACCTATGGAAAATAATTCACAGATGCATGAATGACACAAGATCCCATTTGTTTTCATAGGTACTTATCATATTGAATTACATTTACATGTCGTCAAGCCTTACCATGGTTATTTACAGCATCCTCTAGAAAACAAAACAGAACAAGCAGGTCTATTTGAAACATAGATTAATTTTCCCACATTCTGAAAATGACAAAAATAAACATGCAATGACTTCCTGACTTCCCTGCCCTGTGATAAACCTCAGCCACTCATACAGCATTTCCCATGGTCCTCACTTGGCAGGTACATATCTTACCAAGATTGTTATTTCTTTGAAGCCCCCAGCACAACCTTGCTATTTTCGCAAATGCAGGCCCGGTGTCAGCACGAAATGCTTCTGTATCTTGTGTGGGGAGCACCAGCGAGATATCTCTCACAGCCAGCGCTCTAACCCCTTGGAGCTCCATCTGTCTTCCCAGCCCAGTCTGAACTAACTTTTCTCTGCATTTCTTGTCCCAAGAAACCTTCTGTACTTCCCCTTTTGATGTTTCTTGTCTGCCTATAATTTCCTCCAATCAGGTTAACAAGAATGCATTCTGTATCAACCCTCATGTTTAGAACAATGAGGGCTTAAGGCCTCCCTGAATAAATGTTTCATTATTTTTCCTGTTGCATCTTTCCCTCTGCTCTCCACAAGCTAATGCAGAAAAAACTGCCAGTGTGCATTTAAAAATGAATTACAGCAGTGCCACTTAAACATGGGTTTTCACCTTGTTTTGCATATGAGACTGCATTGTAATGTTAGGGAAATTAGAATTTAGTATTTTAACAATGTTAATTATGTTAGTCAGTTATATAACTTAATGTAGTCTCCATGTCTGAGGTATTCAAAAAATATGGTGCACTTCATTATTTGGCCTGGCAGCACTAAGCTTTTCTATGCGTGCATTTCATTCCCTGCATATATATATATATATATATATATATATACAAAAATACACATGTGTGGAGGAAGGTTGTAGCGCTTCAAAAAACCCTCAACAACAACATGTAGCACAATAATCCCTGCACACAAGCGGAACGCGTGGCGGTTTCCACCCTGGTGGGGTGAGTGTCTTTATAACCTGTTTGTCAGTAAGGGAGGCAGGAGAGATGCCTACCCTTTTTAAGCCATTGGGCAGTGTTGGTTGCACAAGATTTTTTGTAATGAAATAAAAATACCTTTTTGACCAAGCGGCTTGGTCTTGTGTGCAGGGATTATTGTACTACATGTTGTTGTTGAGGGTTTTTTGAAGTGCTACAACCTTCCTCCACACGTGTGTATTTTTGTATATTTAGAAATCCGGCCAAGATTTCTTTCCCTAGCACCAGCTACATATATATATATATATATATATATATATATATATATATATATATATATATATATATATATATCATATTACTGCTGGCAACAAAAATGCCACTACATTTTGCAATAAAGCAATGCCATTACATTTTGGTAAAATATATTTGTCCTTGCAGTACTCACCACACATCACTGAATTATTGAGTCATAATACATGGCAGAAGAACTTTCATTTGGCTATGTTTGATTTAAATGCCTTGTACACGACAATTAACCATGATTTGGTCATGAAATCATTAAATTATCACTTTGCTTCACATTCTGCAATTTATTATCTGCACGTGACAGCCATTAAGGAACTATTGCTGTTCACCATAAAATAAACAAATAATGTGTTTGTGTTTGACAGTGAATATTACCAACAAGTAAGAGGGGTGGCCATGGGGGCCGTCTACACCCAATCACTTGCTAACCTTTTTATGGCTCAATACCAACAAACACATGCTTTACAACATGACAGACTCTCTAAACATGTGCACAAATGGCATCAATATATTGATGATATATTTCTGATATGGAATGGAACCGCAGAGGAATTTGTGCAATACACAAATACCTCAATAGGAACACTGTTGGGCTCGAACTGGTTGACACCTGAGCAAAACTGAAATTGTCTTTTTAGATATAACTATGTATATTAAGGACGATAATATACACACTCTGACATATTGAAAACCCACTGAGGTGAACTCTAGTTTATATGCTACAAGTTGTCACAAAAAAAGGGTATTCGGTTTATTCCAGTTGGGAAAATGAGAAGAGCTCGATGCAATTGCAGTGAAAGAGAAATGTCTGAGGCAGAGCTCAGAATAGTTACTAATAGATTCAAACGAAGAGGTTACGCAGACAGTTTTGAATGATGCCCTATGAAAAGCTCTGTTCAAACCAAGAGAGGATCTATACAGAAAGAAGGAACACAAGCGGATGAGACATATCACACAAAATCTGATTTATCACACAGTACAGTGATAACAGCTCACAAATATGTAAGATTCTAAAAAAGCACTGGCACCTCCTCCCAAATGGATGAATGCCTCATATCATGTATTGGAGACAAACCTACTATAGTATTTAAAAAGCACACCCAGTATGCTGCAAACTATGTTCTATAAATGTGACACTGGCACAATGTTCCTTTATGCACGCGATAATACCCAAAAATTGTCTACCTGCAATTTACCTGAAATCCATGTGAAGCAATTCTTGAACTGTCATAGTAAATGTGTTGTTTATATCATCATGTGCATGCAATAGATATAACATACGAAGTACGAGTAGAGAGCTGCAAATATGAATCAGGGGCATCTCAATACCTTGAGCAGTACAGACATGATATTTCCATCGGCCCAACATTGGAATGAACATCATAGGATGACAAACAAGAAAGATGTGAATTTCCTTGCCACTGACCTTGTGAAAGCGTCCATCAGGGCAGGTGACAGAGAGAAAACCTTGAGAAGAAAGGAAGCATAATGCATATGACAACTGAGAAGCACAACCTGGGGCCTTAACACTGATATCGAATTAGAATTATTCCTCTAACAATGCAATTTCTCCTTCTCAGTTCTTTCTCATACAAGCCTTAATGTAGCCATTGCGCATTCTGTACAAAGTTTTGTTTGTTTTTTGGCATTTATATAACACTACGAACCATCAAGCATCTGCGCTGTTTATTACCCACGGTGTGTGGTGCTCATTTATCGACCTCAGAAGGATGAAAGGCTGGGTTTGCCCTGCCGGTACTCGAACCTCCGTCAACAGGCTCTGCATGGATGTCAAAGCAAGCGCTCTACTCGCTGTGCTATCTGACCGGCAATGCAAATTGGTATAGGTGGCACCAACAATCATACTTAATGTATAAAACCATTTGAGAAACAATCCCTGTATGACTAATATTTATATTGATTCTAGTGTCTCACAGGGAGTGTAAATGAGTGGTTGTCATCGACTTCACAATGGGACTGACATACATCAAAGGACTTTACTTACCCCTCATTTTACTGAGCATTCCTCAGAAACCGACAACAGGCAACTTCATGGAAAACATAAAAACATAATATTTCCTCTTTTCCATGTACAGCAACCACTGTGGCAAATAGCATGGTGTCAGTAACTGTGCGACTCTAAAAGAATGTTGATAAAATGGCTGTATTAATATTTGCATGGCCTTTTTATATTCTATATGCCATTTACAGCTATTACTCATTTTTGAAGAGTCAGGCTATGCCATAATATAATCTAGACAATTGTTTTAGAATATGCTCATTTTTGACAGACTATACTTTTACAAACTCGGTACAGTACCTGGAACATGGTATCTCCATACTGACACAAATATAGCAGACAGCAATTGCTTTGGCGTGCCAACTTTGAAAATGGCTGATGCACGTCATACTGCTAAAGACATGGGCCCTGATTCATGCATTATTTGCGCTGAAAAAAATGGGATTTGTGAGCCAATCTGCTCGCAAATCCCTGTTTAACAAATGGGAATTTGCGGGCAGAATGGCGCACAAATCCCGTTTTTTTGGCGCAAATAACCTATGAATCAGGGCCGTGGTGAATCACACAAACCGACGTGATGACACACCATCCATATATAAAATTAATGGGGAAAAAAGATGGCGTCTTTTGCGCCGAGCGGTAGCTGTAAGCAGCTGACAAAATCAGGGCAGAGTACACTCTGGTCATCCATAAGTACCACATGGATCGAATACAACTATAGATTTAGCTTTAGCCAGACCCTACGTTCAGCGTTCAGCACACGTGCCACTACCACTACTAAATGTAAAATAAATATTTTACTTTGAGGTCACGAAATGGCCCATCCTTAACCATCTCATAACAAGTAACAATGGGAGCCAGCCCTTGTGGTGTGAGTACTTTATCATTGACAATTTGGGAGTTTAGATACATTAGGTATTTTTACTATTTTTGCTCCAGAGGTGAATCCAGTTCTAGTCACTAATGAACACCTTAAATATTTATTTCAGTAAGAGCTAGTACTACGGGGATGTAATGCGATCATAGATCAAGTTCTAGCCATAAGCTACATTCAGCTAACTTGGTACCATGACTACTAAATACTACAATGTCTCTCTCATTTGAAGGTTACGAAAAGCCCAACGTTAATTGTATCATACCAACAGGGTAATTCATAGAATTTCGCAGAAAAGTGTCGCAAGCGGCTGGCGCAGAGTGTCCGCGTGCGATTGACTGCGCCAGGCACGTGCGCTAAAACCGATTTCCGCGCACAGCGTATTCATGGATTTCAGGCTCCCAAACCAGCCGTGGCGCAGAGTATCGCAGCGACCCTGCAGCAGCGCCAGTAACGCCCCCAAGAACGCCCTCGCGCAAGGAAAAGCCATCAAAATCGCTAAATCATCGCAAAGGGCAGCGCTAACCCTGGACCAGTCCACAGGGCTGCCAAACAAGGAACGCAAAGCGGGTAACGTGCATATCAGGGGTACGCGTGAAGTTTTACACGCGATTAGCCAGGGCACGTGTATCACAGGGGTACGCAGGAATTATCACACGCGATTTGGCTGGGTACGTATATTACAGGGGTGCGCGGGAATTATCACACGCGATTTGGCTGGGTACGTGTATTCCAGGGGTGCGCGGGAATTATCACACGCGATTTGGCTGGGTACGTGTATTCCAGGGGTGCGCGGGAATTATCACACGCGATTTGGCTGGGTAGGTGTATTACAGGGGTACACGGGAAGTTCTACACGCGATTCGGCTGGGTACGTGTATTACAGGGGTGCGCGGGAATTCTCACATGCGATTTGGCCAGGTACGTGTATTACAGGGGTGCGTGGGAATTATCACACGCGATTTGGCTTGGTACGTGTATTACAGGGGTGCGTGGGAAGTTCTACACGCGATTGGCCAGGGTACGTGTATTACAGGGGTATGTGGGAATGATCACACGCGATTTGGCTGGGTACGTGTATTACAGGGGTACACGGGAAGTTCTACACGCGATTCGGCTGGGTACGTGTATTACAGGGGTGCGCGGGAATTCTCACATGCGATTTGGCCAGGTACGTGTATTACAGGGGTGTGCGGGAATTATCACACGCAATTAGGCTGGGTGGGTCCTCACAGGTGTTCCCTGTACACCCTCCACAGCCCCTGCAGGCAGCCCACAAAACAGGGGACTACCCTGCACACCTGCTCATGTCCCCCTGCACCCCCACCCCCCAGCCACCAGGGTCACCCTCCACCAGGCCCCCACTCATGTCACCCACCACCCCCACCCCCCAGCCACCAGGGTCACCCTCCACCAGGCCCCCACTCATGTCTCCCACCACCCCCACCCCCCAGCAGTGCAGGGGCACCCTCCACCAGGCCCCCACTCATGTCTCCCACCACCCCCACCCCCCAGCCACCAGGGTCACCCTCCACCAGGCCCCCGCTCAGGTCACCCACCACCCCCACCCCCCAGCCACCAGGGTCACCCTCCACCAGGCCCCCACTCATGTCTCCCACCACCCCCACCCCCCAGCCACCAGGGTCACCCTCCACCAGGCCCCCACTCATGTCTCCCACCACCCCCACCCCCCAGCCACCAGGGTCACCCTCCACCAGGCCCCCACTCATGTCTCCCACCACCCCCACCCCCCAGCAGTGCAGGGGCACCCTCCACCAGGCCCCCACTCATGTCTCCCACCACCCCCACCCCCCAGCCACCAGGGTCACCCTCCACCAGGCCCCCACTCATGTCTCCCACCACCCCCACACCCCAGCAGTGCAGGGTCACCCTCCACCAGGCCCCCACTCATGTCTCCCACCACCCCCACCCCCCAGCAGTGCAGGGGCAGCCTCCACCAGGCCCCCACTCATGTCACCCACCACCCCACCCCCCAGCCACCAGGGTCACCCTCCACCAGGCCCCCACTCATGTCTCCCACCACCCCCACCCCCCAGCAGTGCAGGGGCAGCCTCCACCAGGCCCCCACTCATGTCTCCCACCACCCCCACCCCCCAGCCACCAGGGTCACCCTCCACCAGGCCCCCGCTCAGGTCACCCACCACCCCCACCCCCCAGCCACCAGGGTCACCCTCCACCAGGCCCCCACTCATGTCCCCTATCACCCCCAGCCACCAGGGTCACCCTCCACCAGGCCCCCACTCAT
The DNA here is from genome assembly GCF_040938575.1 of Ambystoma mexicanum. Taxonomy (NCBI): domain Eukaryota; kingdom Metazoa; phylum Chordata; class Amphibia; order Caudata; family Ambystomatidae; genus Ambystoma; species Ambystoma mexicanum. The sequence continues at coordinate 360,538,430 of NC_090928.1, forward strand.
GTCTCCCACCACCCCCACCCCCCAGCCACCAGGGTCACCCTCCACCAGGCCCCCGCTCAGGTCACCCACCACCCCCACCCCCCAGCCACCAGGGTCACCCTCCACCAGGCCCCCACTCATGTCTCCCACCACCCCCACCCCCCAGCCACCAGGGTCACCCTCCACCAGGCCCCCACTCATGTCACCCACCACCCCCACCCCCCAGCCACCAGGGTCACCCTCCACCAGGCCCCCACTCATGTCTCCCACCACCCCCACCCCCCAGCAGTGCAGGGGCACCCTCCACCAGGCCCCCACTCATGTCTCCCACCACCCCCACCCCCCAGCCACCAGGGTCACCCTCCACCAGGCCCCCACTCATGTCTCCCACCACCCCCACCCCCCAGCCACCAGGGTCACCCTCCACCAGGCCCCCGCTCAGGTCACCCACCACCCCCACCCCCCAGCCACCAGGGTCACCCTCCACCAGGCCCCCACTCATGTCTCCCACCACCCCCACCCCCCAGCCACCAGGGTCACCCTCCACCAGGCCCCCACTCATGTCTACCACCACCCCCACCCCCCAGCAGTGCAGGGGCACCCTCCACCAGGCCCCCACTCATGTCTCCCACCACCCCCACCCCCCAGCCACCAGGGTCACCCTCCACCAGGCCCCCACTCATGTCTCCCACCACCCCCACCCCCCAGCAGTGCAGGGGCAGCCTCCACCAGGCCCCCACTCATGTCACCCACCACCCCCACCCCCCAGCCACCAGGGTCACCCTCCACCAGGCCCCCACTCATGTCTCCCACCACCCCCACCCCCCAGCCACCAGGGTCACCCTCCACCAGGCCCCCACTCATGTCCCCTATCACCCCCAGCCACCAGGGTCACCCTCCACCAGGCCCCCACTCATGTCTCCCATCACCCCCACACCGCAGCAGTGCAGGGTCACCCTCCACCAGGGCCCCACTCATGTCTCCCACCACCCCCACCCCCCAGCAGTGCAGGGGCACCCTCCACCAGGCCCCCACTCATGTCTCCCACCACCCCCACCCCCCAGCCACCAGGGTCACCCTCCACCAGGCCCCCGCTCAGGTCACCCACCACCCCCACCCCCCAGGGTCACCCTCCACCAGGCCCCCACTCATGTCTCCCACCACCCCCACCCCCCAGCCACCAGGGTCACCCTCCACCAGGCCCCCACTCATGTCACCCACCACCCCCACCCCCCCAGCCACCAGGGTCACCCTCCACCAGCCCCCCACTCATGTCTCCCACCACCCCCACCCCCCAGCAGTGCAGGGGCACCCTCCACCAGGCCCCCACTCATGTCTCCCACCACCCCCACCCCCCAGCCACCAGGGTCACCCTCCACCAGGCCCCCGCTCAGGTCACCCACCACCCCCACCCCCCAGCCACCAGGGTCACCCTCCACCAGGCCCCCACTCATGTCTCCCACCACCCCCACCCCCCAGCCACCAGGGTCACCCTCCACCAGGCCCCCACTCATGTCTACCACCACCCCCACCCCCCAGCCACCAGGGTCACCCTCCACCAGGCCCCCACTCATGTCCCCTATCACCCCCAGCCACCAGGGTCACCCTCCACCAGGCCCCCACTCATGTCTCCCATCACCCCCACACCGCAGCAGTGCAGGGTCACCCTCCACCAGGCCCCCACTCATGTCACCCACCACCCCCACCCCCCAGCCACCAGGGTCACCCTCCACCAGGCCCCCACTCATGTCTCCCACCACCCCCACCCCCCAGCAGTGCAGGGGCACCCTCCACCAGGCCCCCACTCATGTCTCCCACCACCCCCACCCCCCAGCCACCAGGGTCACCCTCCACCAGGCCCCCGCTCAGGTCACCCACCACCCCCACCCCCCAGCCACCAGGGTCACCCTCCACCAGACCCCCACTCATGTCTCCCACCACCCCCACCCCCCAGCCACCAGGGTCACCCTCCACCAGGCCCCCACTCATGTCTACCACCACCCCCACCCCCCAGCCACCAGGGTCACCCTCCACCAGGCCCCCACTCATGTCCCCTATCACCCCCAGCCACCAGGGTCACCCTCCACCAGGCCCCCACTCATGTCTCCCATCACCCCCACACCGCAGCAGTGCAGGGTCACCCTCCACCAGGGCCCCACTCATGTCTCCCACCACCCCCACCCCCCAGCAGTGCAGGGGCACCCTCCACCAGGCCCCCACTCATGTCTCCCACCACCCCCACCCCCCAGCCACCAGGGTCACCCTCCACCAGGCCCCCGCTCAGGTCACCCACCACCCCCACCCCCCAGGGTCACCCTCCACCAGGCCCCCACTCATGTCTCCCACCACCCCCACCCCCCAGCCACCAGGGTCACCCTCCACCAGGCCCCCACTCATGTCACCCACCACCCCCACCCCCCAGCCACCAGGGTCACCCTCCACCAGGCCCCCACTCATGTCTCCCACCACCCCCACCCCCCAGCCAGCAGTGCAGGGGCACCCTCCACCAGGCCCCCACTCATGTCTCCCACCACCCCCACCCCCCAGCCACCAGGGTCACCCTCCACCAGGCCCCCGCTCAGGTCACCCACCACCCCCACCCCCCAGCCACCAGGGTCACCCTCCACCAGGCCCCCACTCATGTCTCCCACCACCCCCACCCCCCAGCCACCAGGGTCACCCTCCACCAGGCCCCCACTCATGTCTACCACCACCCCCACCCCCCAGCCACCAGGGTCACCCTCCACCAGGCCCCCACTCATGTCCCCTATCACCCCCAGCCACCAGGGTCACCCTCCACCAGGCCCCCACTCATGTCTCCCATCACCCCCACACCGCAGCAGTGCAGGGTCACCCTCCACTAGGGCCCCACTCATGTCTCCCACCACCCCCACACCCCAGCAGTGCAGGGTCACCCTCCACCAGGCCCCCACTCATGTCTCCCACCACCCCCACCCCCCAGCCACCAGGGTCACCCTCCACCAGGTCCCCGCTCAGGTCACCCACCACCCCCACCCCCCAGCAGTGCAGGCTCAACCTCCACCAGGCCCCCACTCATGTCCCCCTGCACCCCCACCCCCCTGCCACCATGTGCAGCCCCCACCAGGTCCTCACAATCCCCAATTATGTGCGTAATGGTCAGCCTCCACAGCCAAAAAGCCCTACCAAGTAACCCATTCACCCACATGGAAATGGAAATCACATGTTACACCCCCAATGTACATGAAGCAAATGAACCCATGTCCGTCACACACATATTTTCAAATTGAATGGGAAAACACACAACATGACATGCATGAAACCAATGAGATGAAACCACACAGTGAACAATGGAAAAAAAAATGTATTGAAAAAAATACAAATGCCAAAGAAAGAAAACTAACTACAATGTAAATGTGAAAAAATAAGCTGCATGTCCGCATAATAACACAAAACTAGAAAATCAAATCAAAAAAATTATGTCCAAAGTGAAATGTAAAAACTCTCCGTGCAACAAAGAACTATGTACAAAAATAACAAGGGTCCATCATCACAACAGAACTAAGGAAACCTCCTAAAAAACCTACCTAAATATCAACTATATACAAAAAGTGGAGCAGTGTCCGTCGACTCCAAATCATAAGAAAAACCAAAGGAAACCTAAAACTAAAGAACTATATACAAAGGCGGCGGGCAAGTCCAGCGGCTCACTCTGTGGTGTTCCGGGCCAGGGCATCATCGAACTCCTGTTCGATGTCCCGGAGGCGGTCCAGTTCCATGGCCCCGAGGGTCCGCAGGGACGACGCCGTGTCCTCCTCCAACCCCCTGCGGATAGCCTCGAGGCACTCGGCCCGCCTCAGGGCCCTCCGCATGGAGTTCTCCGCCCTGACCATTGTGAGCCGCGCCTCTTCCGCCCGCCGCCGCTCCGCACCTATGGCGTGGCCCAACCGCTGCCACACGGAAGACACTCTCTGTCCTGGGTCCTCCTGCCCTCCGGCCGATGCCTGCCCCTCCGATGTCGAAGGCCCCGAGCCTTCATGGCTCCCACCATCTTGCTGCTGCTGCTGCTCTGCCTCTGCCCGTGCACTGCCTCCTGCTGCCTGCACATCCTCCGCCGGCTGGGGTGCACCTGTTGATGTGGCCACCCCTGCTGGACGTCCGACTCCCGACTGTGGCAGGGATGCCTCCTCCACCAGCCTGGCCGCACTGTCAGAGGCAGCTCCACAGGGCACCCAGGTGACTGATGGGTGGGAAGATGGCACAGAGGACGACTGGCGCGTAGGGGGTCCAGTTGAGGAGGGGGTCGGAACAAGCCCCATCAGACGGAGGAATCCGGTCTGGGTGACCTGTCCCAGCAGGCTGACGTGGTCAACGAGCCATTCGAGATGACGTGCAGTCTCTCCATGAAAAGACTGCAGGTCACCTCGCATGGCCCGTTGACGCAATGCCACACCAGCCAGGACAGGCTCAACCCGGACCTGGATAGCCACGTCCGCAGGCAGAGGAAGGCCAGTTGACGTCAGCTCATCCCCTGCCTGAAAACGGGTCTGGACGTAGGCATCCCTGCTGGTGCAAGATGATGCAGGGACAGGATCGGGGACAGGATTGCACACAGGCACCTCCGCGGCCGCCTGTGCTGCCTCCTGTCCCTGGTCCTGGACTGCACCACTAGCACCAGTGGGATCCCCACCTCCAGACCCCGTCTCTGGTGCTTGCGCGGCCCCCTCCTCCACCAGACCCCCCACCAACCTGGATGACTCTGTGCCATCTTCCCCTGTTGGGCCCTGTGGGGTCCCAGCTGCCCCTTCTGCTGCCGAGGAGTCCAACTGCAACCTCCGCCTCTTGGACCTCCCCCCGGCAGCTGCGGCCTGGGATGCGGCACCGGACTCCTCACTCCCCGACGAGATGACAACACGGGAGGGGAGCCGGGCCTTGCGTCTCCGGCTGGCGGTCGGATCCCCGCCGCTGTGCTCCACAGCACCTTCTCCGCCCTCTTCATCAGTTGACGCTGCAGACAGGGAGAAACGAAACACAGGCATCAGGGCACTGTACAATGGACACATACACGCACGACAGTTTCACATGAGTGGCATTGGCAAACCTCAGACATGTCATCACAATCCCCAACACACATGTCATTGCAACTGGCACACATGAGCCATACCACAGCCATATCGCAACTGCCACCACCATCCCTACACATACAACAGCATCAGCAGCCAAAGGGGAGCCATACATCACATGCAACACAGGAAGTGCACCACACATGTACACACACCACCACACTTGCATGCATGTCTACACCTCTGCCAAGTGTCGCACTGTTCAGACGGGCATCCATGTCACATCTGCCAATCAGGCTTCCACATACCGCTGTCACATGCATCCATGTAGCATCACTGTTGCACCTTTGACAAATACACACACATGCACATGTACACAGTGCTCATACATGCAGCCGAAAACAACATACATGCCTGACATCACGGACATGTCTACTTACATACACATTCATCCAAACATGTGTGCACGCACAACTGCATTTGCCATGCAAGCCCACACACACAAGCACCATCCATGTCTCACACATTACAGCCCTCGCATGTGTCAGCCCCACGGCCCTGTACACCCCCACCCATACTCCACCCCATACAAACAGATGTGCAACCGGCACAATGGGGAATGATCACCACACGCCCTGCTCACAACCAGGATGCATGTACACTCACCGCTCGACTCCAGACGGCTCTGCTTCTCTAGGACCTGGACGTGGAGCGCTGGGGATATGCGTTCCAGGACCCCCATCTGTTCTTCCGACAAGTGGCCCCGGCGCCCCTTGGCATCCGCTGCCTTCAAGAGGCGCCGGGCCTTGTTCAGGGTCCTGGACCTGAAGTCCTCCCAGCGCTTCCTGACATGTTGTAAGTCCCGGACTGCCACCCCCTCCGCGTTGATGGCAGTCACGATGTCTGTCCAGATCCGAGTCCGTCCTTCCTTGTCGGCGCGGGAACTTCCAAAGAGGGCATCATACTGCCCCAGGACTTGCTCCACCAGGACACCAACTTCGGTGGCACTGAAGCTGGTGCCCCTCTGCCTCTCTGGCCGGGGGTTGTCAGTGGTCACAGATGGTGTTAGCCCCGACATGACAACCCCAGAGGCAGGAGTGGGTGGGCAACTGGGTCCTGGGGCTGGGCTGTGGAGCGATGGAATTCCAGTCGGGAGTCTTCTGTTCCAGCAGGGGTGGTCACAGCAACAGCACCCCTGGCTGATGTGCAGGCAGCAAATGGCAGTGCACGTGGGCAGCAGGCAGTCAGGCAGCAGCAGATAGCAGGTGGGAGCGTGCTCGGGGCTCTGGGGGGCAGTAATTCGGCCTTCTGGGCAGGAGCGTGGTCTCCCGTGTGCTCACGCGTGGCCAGCTTGGTACGGAGTGAATTGGCACGTGAAAATCCTGCACGTCAGCGTGAAAACCGAGGAAAGGCCCTTAGCGCGTAAGTACGTCAGCACGCATACGCGATTCCATTGGACCAAAGGCCCTCAGCGCGTAAGCGCGTCTGTGACGTGACCCGCACGGGTGTTTCCCACACAGCACGTGATGACAGAGCACACGTGGAAAGACTGCACGTCAGAGTCTCATTGCGTGTGATTGGTGGAAATGGCCGTACACCGGGATACAGGTGCGCTGACGTACTTGCGTGTGTAAGTGTCCGCGCACACCTCATATACACGTACATAGGCCAATCGCGTGTACACGCACTTTTGTCCAATTACACGCGATGAGACTCTGACGTGCAGTCTTTCCACGTGTGCTCTGTCATCACGTGCTGTGTGGGAAACACCCGTGCGGGTCACGTCACAGACGCGCTTACGCGCTGAGGGCCTTTGGTCCAATGGAATCGCGTATGCGTGCTGACGTACTTACGCGCTAAGGGCCTTTCCTCGGTTTTCACGCTGACGTGCAGGATTTTCACGTGCCAATTCACTCCGTACCAAGCTGGCCACGCGTGAGCACACGGGAGACCACGCTCCTGCCCAGAAGGCCGAATTACTTCCCCCCAGAGCCCCGAGCACGCTCCCACCTGCTATCTGCTGCTGCCTGACTGCCTGCTGCCCACGTGCACTGCCATTTGCTGCCTGCACATCAGCCAGGGGTGCTGTTGCTGTGACCACCCCTGCTGGAACAGAAGACTCCCGACTGGAATTCCATCGCTCCACAGCCCAGCCCCAGGACCCAGTTGCCCACCCACTCCTGCCTCTGGGGTTGTCATGTCGGGGCTAACACCATCTGTGACCACTGACAACCCCCGGCCAGAGAGGCAGAGGGGCACCAGCTTCAGTGCCACCGAAGTTGGTGTCCTGGTGGAGCAAGTCCTGGGGCAGTATGATGCCCTCTTTGGAAGTTCCTGCGCCGACAAGGAAGGACGGACTCGGATCTGGACAGACATCGTGACTGCCATCAATGCGGAGGGGGTGGCAGTCCGGGACTTACAACATGTCAGGAAGCGCTGGGAGGACTTCAGGTCCAGGACCCTGAACAAGGCCCGGCGCCTCTTGAAGGCAGCGGATGCCAAGGGGCGCCGGGGCCACTTGTCGGAAGAACAGATGGGGGTCCTGGAACGCATATCCCCAGCGCTCCACGTCCAGGTCCTAGAGAAGCAGAGCCGTCTGGAGTCGAGCGGTGAGTGTACATGCATCCTGGTTGTGAGCAGGGCGTGTGGTGATCATTCCCCATTGTGCCGGTTGCACATCTGTTTGTATGGGGTGGAGTATGGGTGGGGGTGTACAGGGCCGTGGGGCTGACACATGCGAGGGCTGTAATGTGTGAGACATGGATGGTGCTTGTGTGTTTGGGCTTGCATGGCAAATGCAGTTGTGCGTGCACACATGTTTGGATGAATGTGTATGTAAGTAGACATGTCCGTGATGTCAGGCATGTATGTTGTTTTCGGCTGCATGTATGAGCACTGTGTACATGTGCATGTGTGTGTATTTGTCAAAGGTGCAACAGTGATGCTACATGGATGCATGTGACAGCGGTATGTGGAAGCCTGATTGGCAGATGTGACATGGATGCCCGTCTGAACAGTGCGACACTTGGCAGAGGTGTAGACATGCATGCAAGTGTGGTGGTGTGTGTACATGTGTGGTGCACTTCCTGTGTTGCATGTGATGTATGGCTCCCCTTTGGCTGCTGATGCTGTTGTATGTGTAGGGATGGTGGTGGCAGTTGCGATATGGCTGTGGTATGGCTCATGTGTGCCAGTTGCAATGACATGTGTGTTGGGGATTGTGATGACATGTCTGAGGTTTGCCAATGCCACTCATGTGAAACTGTCGTGCGTGTATGTGTCCATTGTACAGTGCCCTGATGCCTGTGTTTCGTTTCTCCCTGTCTGCAGCGTCAACTGATGAAGAGGGCGGAGAAGGTGCTGTGGAGCACAGCGGCGGGGATCCGACCGCCAGCCGGAGACGCAAGGCCCGGCTCCCCTCCCGTGTTGTCATCTCGTCGGGGAGTGAGGAGTCCGGTGCCGCGTCCCAGGCCGCAGCTGCCGGGGGGAGGTCCAAGAGGCGGAGGTTGCAGTTGGACTCCTCGGCAGCAGAAGGGGCAGCTGGGACCCCACAGGGCCCAACAGGGGAAGATGGCACAGAGTCATCCAGGTTGGTGGGGGGTTTGGTGGAGGAGGGGGCCGCGCAAGCACCAGAGACAGGGTCTGGAGGTGGGGATCCCACTGGTGCTAGTGGTGCAGTGCAGGACCAGGGACAGGAGGCAGCACAGGCGGCCGCGGAGGTGCCTGTGTGCAATCCTGTCCCCGATCCTGTCCCTGCATCATCTTGCACCAGCAGGGATGCCTACGTCCAGACCCGTTTTCAGGCAGGGGATGAGCTGACGTCAACTGGCCTTCCTCTGCCTGCGGACGTGGCCATCCAGGACCGGGTTGAGCCTGTCCTGGCTGGTGTGGCGTTGCGTCAACGGGCCATGCGAGGTGACCTGCAGTCTTTTCATGGAGAGACTGCACGTCATCTCGAATGGCTCGTTGACCACGTCAGCCTGCTGGGACAGGTCACCCAGGCCGGATTCCGCTGTCTGATGGGGCTTGCTCCGACCCCCTCCTCAACTGGACCCCCTACGCGCCAGTCGTCCTCTGTGCCATCTTCCCACCCATCAGTCACCTGGGTGCCCTGTGGAGCTGCCTCTGACAGTGCGGCCAGGCTGGTGGAGGAGGCATCCCTGCCACAGTCGGGAGTCGGACGTCCAGCAGGGGTGGCCACATCAACAGGTGCACCCCAGCCGGCGGAGGATGTGCAGGCAGCAGGAGGCAGTGCACGGGCAGAGGCAGAGCAGCAGCAGCAGCAAGATGGTGGGAGCCATGAAGGCTCGGGGCCTTCGACATCGGAGGGGCAGGCATCGGCCGGAGGGCAGGAGGACCCAGGACAGAGAGTGTCTTCCGTGTGGCAGCGGTTGGGCCACGCCATAGGTGCGGAGCGGCGGCGGGCGGAAGAGGCGCGGCTCACAATGGTCAGGGCGGAGAACTCCATGCGGAGGGCCCTGAGGCGGGCCGAGTGCCTCGAGGCAATCCGCAGGGGGTTGGAGGAGGACACGGCGTCGTCCCTGCGGACCCTCGGGGCCATGGAACTGGACCGCCTCCGGGACATCGAACAGGAGTTCGATGATGCCCTGGCCCGGAACACCACAGAGTGAGCTGCTGGACTTGCCCGCCGCCTTTGTATATAGTTCTTTAGTTTTAGGTTTCCTTTCGTTCTTATTATTATTTGGAGTCGACGGACACTGCTCCACTTTTTGTATATAGTTGATATTTAGGTAGGTTTTTTAGGAGGTTTCCTTAGTTCAGTTGTGTTGATGGACCCTTGTTATTTTTGTACATAGTTCTTTGTTGCATGGAGAGTTTTTACATTTCACTTTGGACATGATTTTTTTGATTTGATTTTCTAGTTTTGTGTTTTTATGCGGACATGCAGCTTATTTTTTCACATTTACATTGTAGTTAGTTTTCTTTCTTTGGCATTTGTATTTTTTTCAATACATTTTTTTTTCCATTGTTCACTGTGTGGTTTCATCTCATTGGTTTCATGCATGTCATGTTGTGTGTTTTCCCATTCAATTTGAAAATATGTGTGTGACGGACATGGGTTCATTTGCTTCATGTACATTGGGGGTGTAACATGTGATTTCCATTTCCATGTGGGTGAATGGGTTACTTGGTAGGTCTTTTTGGCTGTGGAGGCTGACCATTACGCACATGATTGGGGATTGTGAGGACCTGGTGGGGGCTGCACATGGTGGCAGGGGGGTGGGGGTGGTGGGTGACATGAGTGGGGGCCTGGTGGAGGCTGCCCCTGCACTGCTGGGGGGTGGGGGTGGTGGGAGACATGAGTGGGGGCCTGGTGGAGGGTGCCCCTGGTGGCTGGGGGGTGGGGGTGGTGGGTGACATGAGTGGGGGCCTGGTGGAGGCTGCCCCTGCACTGCTGGGGGGTGGGGGTGGTGGGAGACATGAGTGGGGGCCTGGTGGAGGGTGCCCCTGGTGGCGGGGGGGTGGGGGTGATAGGGGACATGAGTGGGGGCCTGGTGGAGGCTGCCCCTGCACGGCTGGGGGGTGGGGGTGGTGGGAGACATGAGTTGGACATGGGTGGGGGCCTGCTGGCAGGTGCCCCACAGTGCTGGGGGGTGGGGGTGGTGGGAGACATGAGTGGGGCCCTGGTGGAGGGTGACCCTGGTGGCTGGGGGGTGGGGGTGGTGGGAGACATGAGTTGGACATGGGTGGGGGCCTACTGGCAGGTGCCCCACAGTGCTGGGGGGTGGGGGTGGTGGGTGACATGAGTTGGACATGGGTGGGGCCTGCTGGCAGGTGCCCCACAGTGCTGGCGGGTGGGGGTGGTGGGAGACATGAGTTGGACATGGGTGGGGGCCTGCTGGCAGGTGCCCCACAGTGCTGGGGGGTGGGGGTGGTGGGAGACATGAGTGGGGCCCTGGTGGAGGGTGACCCTGCACTGCTGGGGTGTGGGGGTGGTGGGAGACATGAGTGGGGCCCTGGTGGAGGGTGACCCTGGTGGCTGGGGGGTGGGGGTGGTGGGAGACATGAGTTGGACATGGGTGGGGGCCTGCTGGCAGGTGCCCCACAGTGCTGGGGGGTGGGGGTGGTGGGAGACATGAGTGGGGCCCTGGTGGAGGGTGACCCTGCACTGCTGGGGTGTGGGGGTGGTGGGAGACATGAGTGGGGCCCTGGTGGAGGGTGACCCTGGTGGCTGGGGGGTGGGGGTGGTGGGAGACATGAGTTGGACATGGGTGGGGGCCTGCTGGCAGGTGCCCCACAGTGCTGGGGGGTGGGGGTGGTGGGAGACATGAGTGGGGCCCTGGTGGAGGGTGACCCTGCACTGCTGGGGTGTGGGGGTGGTGGGAGACATGAGTGGGGCCCTGGTGGAGGGTGACCCTGGTGGCTGGGGGGTGGGGGTGGTGGGAGACATGAGTTGGACATGGGTGGGGGCCTGCTGGCAGGTGCCCCACAGTGCTGGGGGGTGGGGGTGGTGGGAGACATGAGTGGGGCCCTGGTGGAGGGTGACCCTGCACTGCTGGGGTGTGGGGGTGGTGGGAGACATGAGTGGGGCCCTGGTGGAGGGTGACCCTGGTGGCTGGGGGGTGGGGGTGGTGGGAGACATGAGTTGGACATGGGTGGGGGCCTACTGGCAGGTGCCCCACAGTGCTGGGGGGTGGGGGTGGTGGGGGACATGAGTTGGACATGGGTGGGGGACTGCTGGCATGTGCCCCACAGTGCTGGGGGGTGGGGGTGCAAGGGGACATGTGTTGGTGTTCATTAGTTCAAGGAGACATGTGCCTTTGCTGGGGGGCATGCCCATGTTGGGTGGGCTGCCTGCGGGACATGACCAGGGATGCAGGGTAGTCCCCTGTGGTGTGTGCTGCCTGCAGGGGCCGTGGAGGGTGTACAGGGTACACCTGGGAGGACCCACACTGTCAAATCACATGTGGGACTCCCCGGCACCCCTGAAATACACGTACCGTGCAGAAATCGCGTGTAAAACTTCCCGCGCACCGCTGAAATACACGCGCCCAGGCTATTCGCGTGTAAAACTTCCCGTGCACCCCTGAAATACACGCGCCCAGGCTATTCGCGTGTAAAACTTCCCGCGCACCCCTGAAATACACGCGCCCAGGCTATTCGCGTGTGGAACTTCCCGCGCACCCCTGAAATACACGGGCCCAGGCTATTCGCGTGTGGAACTCCCCGCGCACCCCTGAAATACACGCGCCCAGGCTATTCGCGTGTGGAACTTCCCGCGCACCCCTGAAATACACGCGCCCAGGCTATTCGCGTGTGGAACTTCCCGCGAACCCCTGTAATACACGTAGCCCGCTCCCCCAGGCCCGATCGCGTGTGGAACTTCCCGCGCACCCCTCAAATTCACGCGCCCAGGCTATTCGTGTGTGGAACTTCCCGCGCACCCCTGAAATACACGCGCCCAGGCTATTCGCGTGTGGAACTTCCCGCGAACCCCTGTAATACACGTAGCCCGCTCCCCCAGGCCCGATCGCGTGTGGAACTTCCCGCGCACCCCTCAAATTCACGCGCCCAGGCTATTCGCGTGTGGAACTCCCCGCGCACCCCTGAAATACACGCGCCCAGGCTATTCGCGTGTGGAACTTCCCGCGCACCCCTGAAATACACGGGCCCAGGCTATTCGCGTGTGGAACTCCCCGCGCACCCCTGAAATACACGCGCCCAGGCTATTCGCGTGTGGAACTTCCCGCGCACCCCTGAAATACACGCGCCCAGGCTATTCGCGTGTGGAACTTCCCGCGAACCCCTGTAATACACGTAGCCCGCTCCCCCAGGCCCGATCGCGTTTGGAACTTCCCGCGCACCCCTCAAATTCACGCGCCCAGGCTATTCGCGTGTGGAACTCCCCGTGCACCCCTGAAATACACGGGCCCAGGCTATTCGCGTGTGGAACTCCCCGCGCACCCCTGAAATACACGCGCCCAGGCTATTCGCGTGTGGAACTTCCCGCGCACCCCTGAAATACACGCGCCCAGGCTATTCGCGTGTGGAACTTCCCGCGAACCCCTGTAATACACGTAGCCCGCTCCCCCAGGCCCGATCGCGTGTGGAACTTCCCGCGCACCCCTCAAATTCACGCGCCCAGGCTATTCGTGTGTGGAACTTCCCGCGCACCCCTGAAATACACGCGCCCAGGCTATTCGCGTGTGGAACTTCCCGCGAACCCCTGAAATACACGTAGCCCGCTCCCCCAGGCCCGATCGCGTGAGGAACTTCACGCGAACCCCTGTAATACAAGTAGCCCGCTCCCCCAGGCCCGATCGCGTGAGGAACTTCACGCGAACCCCTGTAATACACGTAGCCCGCTCCCCCAGGCCCGATCGCGTGAGGAACTTCACGCGAACCCCTGTAATACACGTAGCCCGCTCCCCCAGGCCCGATCGCGTGTGGAACTTCACGCGAACCCCTGTAATACACGTAGCCCGCTCCCCCAGGCTCGATCGCGTGAGGAACTTCACGCGAACCCCTGTAATACACGTAGACCGCTCCCCCAGGCCCGATCGCGTGAGGAACTTCACGCGAACCCCTGTAATACACGTAGCCCGCTCCCCCAGGCCCGATCGCGTGAGGAACTTCACGCGAACCCCTGTAATACACGTAGCCCGCTCCCCCAGGCCCGATCGCGTGAATAACTTCACGCGAACCCCTGTGATGCACGTACCCTGCAAATCGCGTGTGACACTTCCCGCGCACCCCGGTATACATGCACACGTATTTTTTGTCAGCGGGTGTCCGTGTTTGTGGGTACCCCTTTGCACGTCATTTTTCCTGGAGGCCCACAGTATGGGACATTCATCATGGCAGTATATAGGTGCTATTTGTTGGCGCACCTTTTGGCGCACATTTCTTACAGCCGCAGAGACGCTACCGCCTCCTTTCTTGTGGCGGTCGTGTTTGTGCCTGTGCGCTGGTTTGAGCGTGCGCTTTTTTCCCCTATTCTATTCCATGAATACGTGTTGTAGGCGAGCGTGTGGGCGTTCCGCGCACTTGTGCCCTGTACTTCCCCCGTGACGCCCACGTTTTGGCAAGTTGTTCCCCATTCCGAGTGTTACGCCCGTGTTCCGCCTACTTTTATTGCGTGCGCCGCGCTATGTGCGAATTTCGCTGTGGCCTGTGCGATTTTCGCTGTGACCTGGCGCACGCTGTTAGATGGCCTGTGCGCCAACGTGCGCCAACGTGCGCCGCGCACTTTTTTATCGCACATCCGCTGGTTTTCTCGCGCACGGCCTTCCATGAATCGACGTGCGCTGCTTTTCGTGCGATTTTCGCACTTGCACTGCGATTTTCGCTATTCCACTGCGATTCGCACGTTTTTGCCCACTTGCGCCGCGCTAATTATTCCATGAATCGGCCTCCAAGTCTTTAAGGGAACCAGCCCTTTTGGGGTGAGTACATTTATAATCGGGAAATTCTAATACATTAGGCATCTCCATTAGGTTTGGCACAAGATCGATCCAGTTTTAGGCACGCCAATCCAAAAAATTGTACTTTCTATTCAGAGATCGTTAATGGACTAACTTTAACCAACTCATCTCAGTGTTTCTGGAAACCAGCCCTTTAGAAGTGAGTACACTTTTAATCTGGGACTGTAGATATATCTGACATCTGTACTATATCTACTGCATATGTGTACCAAAAAGGGACACACACAATAGCATAAGTTCCTTTATATATACAGGACTTTCCCTTACTTTGACAGCATCTCTCGCATTCAGCCTGACAGGAGCGGGATTGCAATTATAATAAAGTAAGTTTCAGATTCTTTCAGTCACTTGACAAGATACAATTTTTCAATACCACTTACTTGCACTCTCTGCTGTACATGAATAAACTGATTGGAGACTATGTTCTAATTTTGTTGTATAGTTTTTCTCCCCATTTCCCTCAACGGACTACTGCCTCCTTCCCACTTTTCTATGATTTGTCTTACTTTTAAATAACAGCAGTACTATCATTGATTTTGATTCTTGCCTTGATAAAGCCAAGGTGGGCAAAACTCGTGGACATGTAGTTGGCATTTTTTTTCCTGTTAATTATGACAGCTTTTATTTGTGAACTATTAGTGATATATATACTCACAATAGCAATTGATGTTTCGTTACAACAACAAGTCACTTGCTAAGACTTTCACTAAAGGAGTTCTTAGTGCCTATGTAACCTGAAGTAATATTACTAGTTTATGATGTTAACAAACTTGTTGAAACATAATTACGACAATATAGTTTTGATTATGGAGTGCCTGCTAGTGTGCTTTTTTCCACAATTGCACTTGGGTATACATAGCTTTTGGTTGTATACTTCTCGCCCTGCACTTATCTGCTCCATACTAACCCTAAATTCCTTAAACAGGCACAACCCCATGGTCTGATAACCGCAGCCATTTTGAATTGCATGTAGGACTAGTGAGTGGTATTACCAGAGAGAGTGCAGTGAGTGAATGTGAAGTGGTTGTGAGGGTGGTAGGATAGTATTTCACTTTTATGTGTCCTCAAGCATTGTTCTAAAATATAGATAACGATCGCAACGATACCCGAAGGCTTGAATTGGAATTACCATGCTTCTCTGGGTTGCCATTTGCATGGTTTACTGTTTAGAAAGGGTTTCACCTAGCAAGAGGTTCCTCACAATATTCCTCCAAAATATGGATTCCAATATTATTCAGATTGTTTTTCCCAAATTGCAATTACTAACTAGTCTGTTCTGTGCTGCTGTAGGCCCTTTCATATGTTTCAAATGAGTGTTGGACAGGAACCAGTTAAACAACAGTAGAACATTTGGCATTTCATTATCCGCAATATTCTTCTAAATTATCAATGCTATTCACACAAAGATCGGAATGCTTTACTTGGAATCAACATATTGTTCTGGATGGTTCTGGGGAAATTCTACTCTGCATGTTTAACACACATGAACCCATTTTGGACTGACATGCACATTCTATCTGCATCATTAATAACTGCAAGTTGCATACCTGTGTCAGGCCAAAACTAACCAAAGGTTACATGAATCACTCAGTATGCTCCGGGGTATGTCTTTAAGTCATGAATATAGCACAGCCCAGCGGACAGATAACAAAGAGCTCAAGCTGTCACATGTCAATAAATTGAGAACTAAGTAGTTCGTGCTGGCATTCCGGTACTCATCGAGTTATCAAATGATGTATTGAAGACTACAGATACGCAATAATTCAAAATGGCATGCTCCAAAAAGACCAGGAACTTGCTGGACAGTCTTTGAGGGTTCCCGTGTTGCCTAGCGAGCAGTGGTCTGTATGCTGTCCTAGCTTAAAGATTGTCTTGTCCAGTAATTACTTAAGATGCATATCACTGCTATGTGAAAGAAGAGAATGTTTTCCTGTTGTCAAAAAAGAAACAGATACACATTTATCTATATCCCTATGTGATCTGCTTCTATATGTTTGACATCTTGCAGGACTACCTGTGTAATTCATCACTCTGAAGGAGCACAATGTTACACAAACATATGAATATTTTCTTTGAAGACTACTGAGGAAGTTGCACAGAATATGGTAATACAATGCAGAGTGATGGTTGGATGGGAAGGAATTAGCCAACTTGATCGAAAATATTTGATCAAATGATTTATTTGATTGTTTTTAAGAGGTAGAAATTGATCTTCTGTTCATTTTTTTCCATTTACATTATATGACCATCATTATCTTTATACTACCGGACAACGGGAGCAGGGGTCGCGGGGGTGTCCCCCGCTCTCCTTGTATGGTATAATGTGTTCCAGAGCTGCAGTGGTGTCCCCTGATTCCATTGGAAGGATAATCGCGGGGGATAAATGTCCAGGAATTAAATTCCGTGGAGATGGGGAAATACAGTATACATTGGTAAATTACGCCCTCATGTGACATTTCTCATTTTTGACACGCTCAATGATTTACTGTATTACTATCCATGTACAAGTAACCTCGAGCAATTACATTTCGGTAGGGTCACAGCGAACAAATTGAATGCAAACAAACAAACCAAATCCCTATGAGGACACTCAGACGGCGGTATTACCATGTGGTATTGCCCCTGTTTTGAGTCTCCTCATTGGCTGGGAGGCTGACACACCGCTGTCGCCGGGTAATAATAAGCATTATCTAGAAAAATGGTGAGGCAGGGGACAAGAACAGGGGAATGAAAGAGATGAACCCTACCTGTCTTTAACTTGTCTAAACATCACATGATGAACCGTGCAGTTAGCCTTTTCAGAAAGGGCATCCAGCATTTTTTTTAAAACTCAAAGCAGAAATGCAGGCCTTGACATTTTTTGAAGACAGTGGGCTAGATTCTCAAGAAGAAGTGCAAATGAAGGGCAGCAGAATGCACTTGTTTCATTTGGGCTACTTTCAGAAATGCTCAGGACACCTTAGTCTCAAAAGTGACCTGAGCATTTCAGTAGGGGTTGGAGCACATTTCAAACAGAAAGACCTTGAACGATCCTGTCTCGGTAATATGGTCGAAGAAATAGCTTTTCTATCCCTGTTTGGAGGATTTAATGCAAATATGACAGCCGCAGTTTCAACCACAACTGTCAGACTTAATGAGCCTGCTCCTTTTTTGGCCGAAGTGACGAGATGTCATCACTTCTGGCAAAACAATTTTTGAGAATCTGCCCAGTAGATTCATTGCTCCAGGAGACAGCACCTCAGTCAAATTTTACACCAACAAGGCAAGGCATGAGTGGGAAAATTATCACTTTTTTTGCAACTCATTTATGAAGGCAATGAACAATTAGAACATCAGAAACGTTTTGGCGGGAAATAATCTTTCCAAAGAAGAATATATTGCATTAACTATAGTGAGGGGGTTATATAAGGTTTGGCAGTATTACTACCAATCTCATTTACCTTTACCACATGCTGTAACATAAGGGGTCTGTATGATTATGTGTAGTGCAGAACCTTCAGTTATTCCCTATGGTCATGTAGGGCCCGTTGGACACCGCATTACTTCATGCAAGAATAACACCTGCATGCAGTATTGCTTTTGTGTCAAATACATTTCCATACAAAAGAAGGCCATTTTTGACAGTTTCATTGTTAAAACAAGTGCTTTTTGAAGCAGTAAAACATGCCATGTTCATAAATACTGCAATTTGTACCACAACCACAACACATACATTCACTGCCTCAGCAGCGAACACTTGATAATTATCAAACTAGCAGATATGGGAGGTAGCATAGCAGCAATACAAACAATACATAAGGAGCTCAATAATTGGCAAGTTACCTCCCACTAAAAGAGGATGCCAGATCAGCATGTATGTATCTATACCTGCTCTATGGTGGCAATGTGTCTAAAAGTCAATGAGGGTAAAATCAATGGATGGATGAACACTATTGAAAGTGATTTCTTATTTAATCAAGAAACCTTGATCGTGGCCTTCTTCACCCTTCCTGAAAGCACTAATCGCCCTGGTCACCCGATGTTTTCAGGGTTTTGGCTTACGCTGGAACCACTTTCAATGTGCATAGCTTTTTCTTTACCAAGCCATTTCTAAAAAAACAACTCCTATAGCAGAGATTGAATGTAAATGATATCTTTTATTGAAGGTCTAGAATTTGTCCAGTCTATAGAATAGTTTATAATATTCAATATCAATAGCCGCTGCACTAGCAGACCACAAAGAGAGGGTCTACAAATAATGCACGCCACACTAAAAAGAAAGAACTACCCTGCATGAGGTTAATGAGTTTATCTTTAAATTGGAGAAGTTGACCATGACAAAGAACGGTTTTATTTTTAAATCCGAAATGCACGCCCAGATCAAAGGGAGAGTGGGGGCCTAGGTTTGCCCTGGCATAGCAAACCTCTCTACGTGTCAATGTAAAAGAATCAATATTGATACAGACGTAAACCCATATAAACACAACATTTGTTTGTGGTCTAAATACATCAACAATGTATTTAGGCTCAAGATGGGGACAAAGGCCGCTGTAATGATGTTTACCATTTGGATGAACACATGTAATGACCAACTTAAATGTTCACTGACAGAAGATGTGCAACTGACTGTGCCTGACTTGATTTATATATTGGGGCACCAATGTCCCCAATTTATGTATTGGGGCCCCAAATGTCCCCAATGTTCCAAGTCTGGAAGATCATGTGAAATTGAACACATTTGGCTGATTTTAGGAAAACATCCCATACACCTTAAAGAATGTGGTTAAAATGAATACAGGGTCCTAACAAAAAATATTATTCATGCCTTTAAAAGAGGGCTGCGCCATTTTTTGAACACTTGCTGTCTGCATGAGAACCCAATCAGGACAAGGCCCAAATAGTATGTTTTACTAAATACACAATCACAATCAATGACATGCACAGAGCTATGAATATACATTGGCTACTGGTGATGGTACAAATAAATGAAGCAAACCTTTCTTGTTTGCCTTAAATAAAGACAGAACTGTGAAACAGACATTAGTGCTTACGTAGAAAGAACCAACAAATCCAAGAATCACTCAAATGTGGAGATTACTGAACACTTAGGGACACTTCTCAGTGCATGCATTCCTGGTCTATAAACAATCAAACGTATAGAATTTGAATACAATATAAAAAAAATGGATACTCTATTTTTATTTTGTCAGAATATGAACATAATATATCTTCTACTAATATGACCTTGCAAGAAAAGGCATGCCAATATGACAACTCAAAAATTAACCCCCAGAATTGGGGAACACAGGTCCCACATTTGTGCTAATTATCTATCCACAAAACTATTGGAGGGCTTCGAGGAATTAAACCCCCAAGAGTGACTAGTCAATGAAAATGTGCAAGAATAAGTCGGCTGATGAAGTTGCATGTCCCGATGGGTTAGTCACCAAGCCCAGGCACAGGAAGGCAATGGAACAATTTCCAAGACAATGATGGAATTTGATTTTTGTTTATAATGCAATACAGTAACCAACGTCATATTGTTATTAGATGGCGTACGCAGAAAACAGAAGATCCTGCTGATAAAAAAAAACTACAACTCTATGCTTGCTTGCATTGGACTACAAACATAAATAGTTCATACATTAGTTTCGAATATATAAATATCGTATTTCTTTGTTTTTTTTTTTTGTTTTACAAATGCTATAAGGTTAGAAAGCAATTCACTTTCAACAGAACTAAAGTGACCCACAGTGGCAAATACAGAACATTGCTGAAATGTATATATGTTTTATCTAAGTAGATGGCACTAAGAAGAAATCCTTCAATCGAACTACATTTCCCAGAAGGCACACATATGTTTCTGGTGGGGAGCTCTAATGCAGTGACTGCCTCTATATATGCCACACATTTCAACAATGGTTGTTTCATTAAGGACTATGGTGCCATTTTAAAAAGGGAGCCACCAACACAGTTGGCACACAGCACAGATAAAGACAGTCATTAACTGCAACGTTCCAGGGTACAGAGGTTCGGATGAATTCAATACATCAGCATACCCCAAGTTATCTCAGTCCCCATGCAGGGTGCACCCAATACAAAGGTAGAGAAATAGGCCAAGGGTTATCATTCTTAAACGTTGCTTGTTATCCCCTAACCCGGGCATTTCTGTCCTACCGCCATCATGAACACAGCCTAAACCAAGGAGCTGTAGGAAGAGTCCAAACAAAAATAAGCCTTCAATCACAGTAAAGGACATATCAGGTAATATTATCCCCACCAATAGTATCACCATATATATGGTCATGGGGTAAGGCATAGGCGATAATAGAGGGGATAATTTATGGGGTTATTAGGACCCGGGTTGCGGAGTGTCTCCCTCTCCATTAAATAAATGATGGGGGTTGCGGGGGTATCCCCGGCAGGTTCCATGGCTTAATATCAATGTATGGCGATATTTGTTGAGGGGATATTAACATATGGAACCAGTAAAGGATGGAGGAGGGGGAAAAGAATTGCTAGGAGCACAAAGGGTTTGCTGCTTATTCATTTTGGAAGCAGTGACAAGCGATTTAATAGATACAAGACATGAGAGCATTTCAGAGCCTCACTTTCTAGCACCCATTCAGAATGGCTCAGCGTGAATGCACTTAATAGAAAGGAAATTGCACTTTAGTCTCCAGCATTTAGCAGAGAGATAACTTTAGAGTGAGTGCACTGCAAGGGATGGAGAAAGAATATGGTAAAGGATTGGTGGATTGACATTTACTATCCACCTCCATACTTGAGCCTGTTCATCACAATAATTAAAGCAAGTAACTAGTCGATTTTATTACAAAGTGGATGAGTTCAATTTGTTTAACACTTACTGAATTATGGTTTTCTCTATGACAATTATTCCGATTCCTAATACACAATGATAATTTGGGAAGTTATTTGTAAGCCAAAAATAACTAGATGGTATTGGGGTTTATTCTGAAAAATACTTACAAATTTCTCTGTCTATTTATATAACTTTGTCATGCAGCGGACAGACAGTGGATTGCATGCCATCAAAACAAACCATCGAACACATGGTGACATTAAATGTGACCCAGATTGTGAAATATGCATAGCCTTGAAACAGTTTTTCTTCATATGTCAGTATTTTAAATATTTGACAAATTGATTTCAAACATATACTTGTCTGCATGTATTATTACTGAACAAAACCTTTGAATTTGTGAATAATATTTATTAAATGTTTTGAGCACTCATATGATTAAAACAATTTTAGAATTAATACTTAAAACAGTAATATTTGTCATACATTGATAAAAATAATAATGTCTTTCTGTTGTATAGGGCTTGGATGGATGGATGGATGGATGGATGGATGGATGGATGGATGGATCTTATGATGTCGGAGAGAATGCTGTCAGAATGTTGTTGTGTGAGTGATAGGAGTCTTTATGTATTCTATACTCAGGGAGTTGGATATATCAAGCCTGGGTGATAGGTGCCAGTGGGCTCGTAAGAGATAACTTTATGTAACCTAATGTAAGGAATAAAGGAACTTACCTGTGTACCTCCAGAAGTCTCCAGCAATCTGCTTTACTACATTGGCAACGATCAAAAGTGAGCTGCTGTCGGGGTGCAACACGAGAAGAAGAGGAATTGCTTCCCCTAAAGTTACAGCCAATCACCCAGGGCAAAGAAAGATGAAGTAAGCGTCCAGGTTACAAGAGATAAAGAATTAAGTGACCAGCACAGTGCAGGAAATGGGCCGGAACAAGACGGAGCGGCGCTCTGACATAAAATGTCTTGCTGGAGTGCTGCTCCGTGCCGCAGAGCCAGGGAACAACACATGTCTCCCCCAGGTCCTGGGCTTTAACGAGCAGATCTCTTTCAGAAGACTCAGCACAGAGCGCTGTCGATTCTTCTGAAAGCAGTGTGTTCGTGAAACCTCAGGTAGTGCTGTGTGCCTATACCCAGGAGCTCGCACAGAAATCTACCAGGCAGCTCAGAAGCTGCATTATCACACGCACAACCAGCTCTTCAACATGCTTTTAGATGTCTCGGCACTATAAACTGCCAAACCCTTACAAACAGTGCTGCAGCTGTGCAAACTGATATTACACAGCCACACTAGTGGCTGTGTAGTTATGGTTAAGTTGCTATTCCCATAGGAAGAGCACTTTTTGGGCAGCTCATAACTTCGCTCCCCTTGGACGAATCCTCACCAAACTTTGCTAAAAAAGTATATGGGCCACTCTGAATTCTTTTTGCAAGGTTTGGTGATATTTGGTCCAGGGGGGAAAAGTTATAGGGGGGTCCCAAAACGTCTTTTTTTCCCATAGACTGATGGGGGAAAAACTTTGTGCACGCCTACAGCCCAAACCGCTGGACGGATTTTCACCAAATTTGCGGCAGGAGCTTGGTCCCAAAAGCGTGATTTTGTAAATTTGGTGACAATCCATCCAGTAGTTTTCTTTAAAATGACCAAAAAGTATGTCTAAAAAAATGTGTGATATCTATGTCCGCTCCGGGGTCACACTTCCCTGTTCGCTCCGCGGACAAGATAATGATTGGCTAATGAGCTCACGTCATGACTGCGGACACGTGACGAGGCGTGATGTGCGTCAGATTGTTCGGATGCGCCAGCCATCTTGGATCCGATGACAGCGCGGCGGCGAACAGAGGCGAAATGCAGTTTTGGGGAGTGTTTTGGTGTCTCAGAGTGCTTGGGGAGGTTTAGGGAGTAAGAGATGGGTGAAATACTGTATTTGTTTAGGCGGCAGGTACTACTGATGTATTTGCCATGCCCGCGCTGTCCGGGATGTTTGCAATTACTGAAAATGAGGGGTGTCCTAAGGATAGTATTTCCATCCGTGCTGTGCGCAGGCAAGTTGAAACTGTTCTAAGGACACGCGTGGTATCAGCAGACATTAAAATTGAGTATATGCCGCAATGAAATGTTTTGATTCTATGGGTGTGATTCTGAGTTATAAGCCACCATGGGTGTGATAAGCTGCAGTGGTTGTGGCCAGGGCCTAGAGTCTTGGGTATATGGCTGCAGGCCGTAGGCCGTAGGCCATACTCCCAAGACTCAAGGCCCTGGCCACAACCACCGCAGCATATCACACCCGTAGATCACACCCATAGAATCGAATATCTACGGCCATACACCCAAGACTCTAGGCCCTGGCCACAACCACCGCAGCATATCACAGCAATAGATACACCCATAGTATTGAATATCTATCAGGTGGTTGTGGGAAGGGCCTAGAGTCTTGGGTGCATGGCCTTCGGCAAGACCAAATTTATAAGTAGTGAAGTTATAAGCCACAATGGGTGTGATATGCTGCGGTGGTTGTGGTCAGGACCTAGAGTCTTGGGTGCATGGCCAAAGGCCATGCACCCAAAACCAAAGTTATAAGTACTGAAGTTATAAGCCACTATGGGTGTGATATGCTATAACGAGTAAAGTTATAAGCCACCATGGGTTTCATATACTGCGTTGGTCGTGGGCAGGACGTAGAGTTTTGGGTGCATGGCTGCAGTCCGTAGGCCATAGGCCATACACCCAAGACTCTAGGCCCTGGCCATAACCACCGCAGCATATCACACCCATACAATCGAATATATATCAGATAGGTGTGTGCAGGGCCTAGCGTCCTGGGTGCAAATTGAGTATATCCCACAGTTAAAATGTTGCAGGCCGTAGGCCGTAGGCCATACACCCAAGACTCTAGGCCCTGGCCACAACCACCGCAGAATATCACACCCATACATCACACCCATAGAATCGAATATCTATGAGGTGGTTGTGGGCAGGGCCTAGAGTCTTGGGTGCAAATTGAGTATATGCCACAGTTAAAATGTTTCATTCTATGGGTGTGACAATGAGTTATAAGCCACCATGGTTGTGATATGCTGCAGTGGTTGTGGCTAGGACTTAGAGTCTTGGGTGCATGGCCACAGGCCATGCACCGAAGACCAAAGTTATAAGCAGCAAAGTTATAAGCCATCATGGGTTTGATATGCTGAGGTGGTTGTGGCTAGGACCTAGAGTCTTAGGTGCATGGCCGCAGGCCGTAGGCGTAGGCTATACACCCAAGACTCTAGGCCCTGGCCACCACCACCGCACCATATTACAATCATAGATCACACGTATAGATTCGAATATGAATGAAATGTTTGAAATTATACTTACTGTTTAAGTTGTTGAGATTCAATATATTTTTTACATGGCTTTAGTACCTGAGGAAATATTCTTTTTTAATTTCTGTGATAAAAGAAAAGAGCACGTTAGTGTATGTATTTTATAAAGACTTACTACATTGCATAATAGACATTTAAGCTTTTTTTCGACCCTCATATTTAGTTTACAAACCACTGTACTGTGCATTTTGCTCAGTTTCTGTGTTTGTTTTTCAAATCATTGGGTCTGTGGGAAAAAAAAAATCCTTATCGGATTAAAAAAAACCTTTTTGTTATGCTACAAACTATTTGTTTGTTTCCTTTGAGTGTTCACTTGTTGTTTCTGGTTAATGTTCTATCTGTTGGCTTGTTGCAGATTTTTGAAGCAGTTAGATACCTTTGGCGTATTCTGTCTATTTTTTGTTACAATTTAGTGCTATTCATTTATCGTTGTGGTTGTTATACAATCTTGGGCCAGTTAGATACCTGTTGGCGTATTCTAACTGTTTATAGTCTTTAATTGCATTTTTGTTAATGTTTAAGTACAGATTAGTTATTAAATTTTGGCTTTAAGAAGATTAAATAAGTGTTTGTATGATTTGCTGGTAATCTCTGCTTTAGAGTAATGCTACTATCATTACATTCGAACCATCCACATTTATTTTTAATATATACAGTGTAGTGACCTGCATTGGTCGTGGCTCCTGTGTTGTAGATTATACCTATTGTTGTGAATGTTTTCTTACCAAGTGATACTTGACCATGTGTGAATCCAGTCAGCTTGCAGTTGTTTTTGGTACCATCTGCATTGTAACGTATAAGCATTAGTATTACGTAGTTACTATGTGTTTGTATTATTAAGGTGGAGCCTTTATCTGAGACCATGGCAGATTATGTACTGTCTGCAATTCAGATAATTTTGCATTTTGTCCAAGTTGCTGAAATGGAATGGATTCACAATTAGGTATGTATACATACACAAAGCACTCATTAGTGATTTGTTCCTGTGTCACATTGTTGCAGAGAGTGCATGTATGTTTCCACATGTATGAAATTTGGAAGATTTCATTTATAGGTATGTTTTTGTTTTCCAGTACTTGTAGTAAGTACATTAGAAATTCTTGTGGATCATCTTGTGAGTTTATAGTGAACCTCACCATTCCCGAACAGTAGTCCAATTCTTGTCTTATTCCGTGAACACTATACGTGTTGTCAGGATTGTTTGTTGCGTTTCTATGGAGGACTAATATTTGCAAACACAATTGGTCTGTACTGTGTAAGTAAATGTTGTTAACAATTGGTGGCAATTGAAATGGAATATTCATTGCTACATTTGCGTAGCAACTTACACCAGTTACTTTTGAAAATTTGAATGGAGCAGATCGTTCTGTGTCCGAGTCATTTTTTTGCAATTTGTGGTGGTTCTTTAAAGAAGTACCTGAGTTAATTTCACTAATAGGTTCTTCTTTGGTTGTGGTAATCGATGAAGTATTAGCTTCTTTTACTCTCTTTGAAAGATTTGCAGTCAGATCCTGTTGCATTTCTGTTTGAATTAGTTTTCTTATACAATGTTTTCCTTTTTGTGGAACAGGATATGATTTCAGATGGGGGTGTAAAGTGAACGTAGTCTATTGTATTCTAAAATGCAAGGAATATCAGCGTTTACTTTACTTGCAACAAAGTTGATTAGAAATAGACCGTCAAGTGTACGTAAACGGGATAGTGCAATGTAGCGCATGCCTTCTTTAAAGACTGTGTTCCCAATATCTATCAATGTTTTGTCTAGGGTAAGATCTTGGGATTTATGAATGGTGACTGCATATGCAAGAGTTAGAGAAAATTGTTCTCTACGTACATACATGTCTTTGAAGAGAAGGAATCGAGCTGTTGAGTGCCCCATCCTTTTCACTTCTGAAAGTTTGTCAAAGAGAATATTGACAAACTGAATGTTGTTTTCACGTGGGTATGTTTGAATGCCAACAACTGTACCCAGTGCTCCATTAACTAGTCCTTGCTCCACATCAAGGTTACGTTCAAGCATTACTCTACAATTTAAGGATAATTTTAATATTTTTTCCAACCCAGCTGTGTTGGAGATAGAAGTTATTTAGTCTTGTTGTGGCTTGCTGACACATGGGTAGTGTCATTCCATGTACATCTAGTTTGTCTGTGGAGCCAATTTCAATTATTGGTTGCATTTCTTTTTTTAACATTGTTTCATTGAATTTGGAACAGCTTGCAAGAGTTGGCATTAAGGCGATACAATTGACATTTTTGTGCGCTAATTGTTCCATAACATCAGTAGCATATGCGTTATCGCCATAAAGTGCATGGATGTGCCGGGTTTTCAATATTGCTTGTGCTTCTTGAGTACACCAACTCTAATACTTTTTAAAATGTTGCGTAAGTGAGGTCTGCAGATTGACGCATCTATTCTGTTAATTCTCTGTATTGGAAATGTTGCCAAAGGTTGGCATTTCCTATGCTGCCAACAGTTTTATGGCAGAGTTTGTGTCCTAAGGTTTTAAAAATAGGTTCACCTTTCACTGGTGTCAATCGCAGAAGATCTCCGAAAACAATAATGTGTTTTCCTCCAAAGAGTTCTTCGTAGTTGTTTTAAGTACTTCTTGCAATCTGAGGTGAATCAAAGCCAACATTAGGTTGGAGACCATGCTCACTTCATCCATTAGTAGCATTTTCATTTGTTTTCATACTCTGTGTAGTTCCATTGCAGCTTCTGTAGAAGGTTTGTAATAGTCTAATTTGTTTTGGTGTTCTACTGTTGGGATAATTTTTGGCTATTGTTTCTATGTCCTCATATGATTTGAGAACTCTTTTTCTAGATTTAGCAGGACCAAGACTTAGCCACACTATATTTTCAGATTTTCCATACAAAGCAGTACCAGTTAAACGAGCTGCTGCTTCATAGGTGCCACATTCTCTATGAGAGAGCATCTTTATGCCTAGGCTGTACAATTTCTGAGATAGTGTTTTGTCTGATGATAGGTCATTCCTGAGGTCTTGAAGCTCTGTTTTTTCTGCTTTTGTTAAGTAGGCTGTAACATATCGTGCAACTGCAGTGGAATTGTCTGCAATGTACTGCACATCTATGTTTGCATTCCATAAGAGGGCAATACTTGCATTGTAATCATTGATATATTTTGATTCTTCTGTTCTTTTTATGTAATATGTGTTCTTAGGTGATTTACCTTTAAAACCATGTCTAACTGAACACATGAAGTTGTTCACTTTACCTGTTTCTGTAACTGGTCTAGGAAAACCAAAGCGGCATTTGGTGTAGCATTTCCCTTTGTTTTTGTATTTGCAACGACTATATTTGCCACATTTCTGTCTCGTTTGTGAAGGGATTTCACAAATGACATATTTTTGGATGAACTGCAAAACAGTGGCATCACTGTCCTGACCAAATTTAGGTGCACCTTTAATCCATAAATGTTACACTCACCTGATTCCCACGGGGGCGTCGATCTGGACTGGCCCGCTGTTGCTTCCACCAGAGTAACACGTAGAGCCGAGATGACAGACTGGACAGACCCACTTAGGTTCGTTTGTTGGGCTCGTACGAATATCTTTCTGCAATGGAGAAAGGGAATTAACCTCCCGTAATCTGAGCGTTAACCCGCCTTCCCACTCCCCTTGTCTGCCCACAGAACACTCCTGAAGTTCCCTCTTAATCTCACCTGAAGATTTGGAAAGATGAGCTCTCCATCCTGCGTCGAGCGCAGGGGCGCGTAGACGACCAGTTACTTCACTGGTGTGGAGGAATTGGTGAGTTCCAGTATTGACTCTAAGTCCAATTGTTCGTAAGAGTTCAAAAGTCTGATCTTCACTCTGCCAGGTTCCTTGCAGGTTGCGGATTTAAACTACCAGAAGAGTTCCAAGTGGCAATTGGTAAGATCCTGGTAAGTCTATGGTGGTTCTCCCCTTTGGGGCCGGGGTGCAGCGATGATGCAGAATTAACTGCGCTGGCCCGAAATGAGGTGAGTACCCCCCCTGTGGTAAATCAGGTAAGTCTTTGGGGTTAGGTTGTATTGTCCTTGTTTTTTCCCATTAGGGGCCTGGGTGCGGCGGTGATGCGGAATTGACTGCGCCAACCCAAGATGAGGTGAGTACCCCTCTGTGGTAATCAGGTAAGTCTTTGGGGGTGATTTGTATTGTCCTTGTTTTTCCCCTATCTGTTCTTGTCTCCCCCAGGTGTTAAAGAACGGCCTGGAGATGCTGGATTCGCGATGGAGTAAAGGAATGCAGCACCGGTTGGTGAGTTCAGCGCGGCACTGCGAGGTGCGTGGCAATGCACCTGAGAAGGCTTCTCTCTTCCAGATCGACAAAGGATGTGCTGGATCAAGGATTCAGGTAAGGGTTTTGTTCTGACCTCTTCTCCTTCTCCTTTTCTTGTTCCAGGTGTTCCAGGGCTGAAGCGGGCGTGGCTGAAGACTGGAGCTGCTGAAGACACGGTGAGCGTTACGCTGCAGCAAGCAGAATAACGCGAAGCACGTGTGGCTGTCCGGGTGTGGCTTAAATAGCCTTGGAAGAAGTCCCAGGTAAGTATTCTTCCACAGCCCCACCCGAGAGGAAAGGAGTCCCTGAGGTAAAGTAGTCCCTTTAAGCCTCATTTGGCTTGTGACTTCGTGCAGCATGGTCTGCATCAGGTAAGTATGCATCATGGTCTGCAACAGGTAAGATTTCTGTAATGAGCCTGGCGCCCATGGCGCCAGGATGACTTTATTCTTATGAGCCTGGCGCCATAGGTGCCAGGACTGAAGCCAAAGAGCCCCTAACTGGGGTTTTTGGGCATGCTTCAAGTGGCATGATAGGAGTATAGGGAGACAAAGTTGAGTAGCAGGTACTAGAGGTGTGTGGTATAAACGCTCTAAGTAAAACATTAGGAGGGACCAAGGAAGGTTTAAAAAAAAAAAAGCCAATATCAAATTTTAATAATCAACAATCCGTCAAGATTAAAACATCAATTAAATAAATAGGTCAGAAATACAGACACTGTCAAATCCCATGTAGAAAGCAGCAATAGGGAACACGTAACAGGCTCTGAAGGCCAGTTGAAAGTAATGTTATAGCAACAATACGACCACTGAGGGTACTTTTCAACCTAAATAGCAAGTTACCCATTCAAGTATGGATAAATGTGTCATAAATTATACTCTCTGTTTAAAGTTCAGAGTCTGTCGCTTCATGGATGTCGTACCAAAGCTGTATGAACCACGTCTCCCATGACGCACGACCAAATTGCACTGGTTACAGGTGACCTTGTTCGCACGTGCTTTCGGTACGTTACCATGAACGGTAAGCAACCGCCACACCCACGACTCCCGGCGAGTGCTGGTAGTGGGGAGTTACTCGACCTCATTCTCTTCATCCTCTTCATCCTCGTTCTCTACATCCTCACGTGTATTTCCCTCTGCAGGCCCTTGGGGAGGTGGTGGTGGTGGAGGGTTTGGGGGTGGTGCTGAGGCTGATGTAGCAACAGCAGCCATGGATGCCATTAGGGTTGGTGAGGTATTCTCAGCTATAGCACTAAAGGCAGCAAAGGTCAATCTCCAATACCCAGAAGTACAATGAAGATGAGCTCTGGGGTGTGGCCTTTTATAGGGGTGGACGGGTGCACCTCGTGACCATATCGATCACTCAAAAGTGATCAAAAAGGTCCAAAAAATATGTGTAAATCTAGGGCCATTGTCTGGGACATGTGAAATGGTGATCTTTTTACTGTAAAATTATTTGGATTGTCTGCATAAATTCTTTTAAGATGTTGGGGATGCGGACAAAGTGCGCAAATTAGGACATATGACGTCGTGAACACGTCTGTGAAGGGAGAGGGTGTCCGCAGGACACCAAATTCACATGTACGGTCGTGTGCATGCGCACGGGTGTTCTACGGACAGTGTTCGGGTCCTGAAACTAATTAAAAGTGCGACGCAAGTGAGACGGACAGTTACGAGCAGGCGCGATGTTTGCAGGATTTACAGGTATGGTGCGCAGATGGTGTGCAAAGTGTACGGCCAGGTACAAAGTGTCCTTTGGACACCTCAATTTTGTTTCACTATGGACATCCCGGACACCGCGCATGTTCTACAAACAATTACATCTTGGTTGCAAACTGTACAGACAGGTACAGTGTCCTTAGGACACCCCCATTTTGTCCATTTTCGGACATCCAGGACAGCTGCTGTGTTCTAAGAACAGTTCCATCTTGGTTGCGGATGGTACGGAGAGGTATAGTGTCCTAGGACACCCCTTTTTTGTATATTTACAGACATCCCGGACAGCTGGTGTGTTCTAAGAACAATTACATCTTGGTTGTGAATTTTTTTTCGAGAGGTTTACTGTCCTTAGGACATCAATATTTTGTTTATTACAGACAGGCCGCACAGGTGTGCTGTCCGCAGTAATTTCAACAGTTTTTACTAAAAGAAAATTAGACACCAACAATTTTATTAAAACTAGCATACATGTTTTTATTATACACATATACAGCAATTAAGAAAGAGAGGGGGAAGCAGAAACTGAAACAAATATAGGGGAATTAGGAGTTTGCAGAGGATGGTTGTGAGGGGATGAAGGGATGGAAGTTTTGTCGAAACGTTTATGTTGTTGGTGAGGGTTTGGGGATAGTTCACTGGGACATGGCGAGGGGGGACAGGTACAGGTAGTACAGTGGTATCTAATTTTTCCTTTGACATGGTCCTCCACAAATTGCTTTAAACCATTGAAATTATCTTTCAGCATGTCCACTTTCTGTTCTATGGGTTGCAAGGTCTTGTGCATTGTGTCTTTTGTTGGAATTCCTTCAATTTTTGCATGGTCTGTTAAAAATAAATATATATATATATATTAAGTACACATAAAGTACTGACTATTAATTTGCTTATGCAGACAAGTGTGTACCATTATTATCGCTATCTTCCGACATTTCGTCACGCGGAAAATTCTCCTCGAGCCACTCCAAAGTACTGAACATTTCTGTGTGAAAAACACAAATACATTAATTGTTCTGTACCTTATACAAAAAGTATACAAATATATAAGAAAAAAGAAGTTTAATTACTAGTTTCTGGTCATTTGTATTTGTTGTGTTGTGTTTGTCTACTGTCGCTCCTAGCTCTGCAGTTTCTGTGAGGTAATTATGTTGGTGGCATATCTTTTTTGTTATGGTATAGTCCATTTCATTACATATGGTATTTAAATGGATGGTTGATGTGTTAGACGTGTAGGTTCCACTGCTTATGTATTATTACTTGTAATGTGTTTATGTGCTGCTTTTTAAACTTGTGCAGTTTTTATATGGTATGATAGAACAATTTCAGATATCCCCTGAGTGTTTGGGTAGTGTTGATGTCGTCCGCGCCCATCCGCGGACATACGCACAGTCCGTGGCCTTCAAAAATCATTAGCGGGGGGGTTCAGTATGTTCTATGTTACATATATATAAAGTAAGGGAATCCTAGTAAACATCTCCCAAATTCACACGATGAAAGTGTATATTCAGTAAGAAAACTTTGTTAAAGGGATGTTATGGTTAAGTTGCACTACTAAAAACCTATCAAATTCAGTAAAAAAACTTTGTTAAAGGGACGTTATGGTTAAATTGCGCTACTAAAAACCTGTGAAATTCAGTAAAAAAACTTTGTTGTAGGGACGTTATGGTTAAGTTGCGCTTCTAAAAACCTGTGAAATTCAGTAAAAATACTTTGTTAAAGGGACGTTATGGTTAAGTCGCGCTACTAAAAACCTGTGAAATTAGGTAAAAAAACTTTGTTAAAGGAACATTATGGTTCCAAGTAAAACCGAAAATAACCCTGAAATTTGCCAGTTATGGTCAGTTAAGCAACCATAACTCGGACCACCACCGTGCACTGCTAAGACTAACACCCAGGACATCAAAGATGACATCACAAATCACATTAACAAAGTTTTTTTACTGAATTTCACAGGTTTTTAGTAGCGCAACTTAACAATAACGTCCCTTTAACAAAGTTTTTTTACTGATATATATCCTGCAATTAACAGACATCCCTTTATTATGGTGAATATTTTGATCAATCTAAACAGAAGAGTCAATTATACACTTAAAAGGGCTTTTTACCGAATCAATGTAAGACATATTTAACATTTAAAATTATGATGTTCCCATGCCCCTCGGCCCAAGACCCACCTTCCCAGGGCCCACCCCTCCAAAGAGGTGACAGTTCCCCCCAAAAATAGTTTGCATTTCCAGCAATGGACCAACGCAAAGGAAGAAATGAGCGCCCGGGGCAAATGTGAAGCAGGGAGAGCCAGGGCATAGGAAGAACCGCCCCGAGCAAGGAAGAAGTAAGACTCAGGGTCCAAAAGAAACCCCAAGCAAGAAGTAAAAGGAAAGGCCCAGGGGAAGAAGAGAAGCAGTGCCCAGGTCGATGGAGAAGAAGTACCAAAGGGAAAGTTAAAAGAAGAGGTACAAAGGGCAAAAGAAAAGGGGAAGTTAAACCTGGGCAAGAAAAAGGCCCAGGGCAAACACAACTGAATAAGAAAACAGAAGAAGATGGAACCAGGGCTAGAAGAACAAGTGCCCAGAGCAAAGAGAAGTTAAAACCCAGAACTGCAGTAAGGCGTGAGCATCGGTGCAAGTTGCAAAAAGTGCAGCTGTCCACCCTGCCCAGCATTTAAAGAATACGCTATGTATCAGCACATGAAATTCTCGCAGCGTATGCTGAGCAGCCTATGCTTTCTGCTGCACGTATGCAGAGCGCACTGAGGAAATGTAAGCGCAAAAGCAAGCAGGACTCACAGAGCGCCTGTTGTGACGGTTGAAGAACGCAGCAGAGGAAGGAATGGTGGAGTCATGTTGAACAGTATTGGTGCGGGTGATTGTGTAGAACACTCTACGTGAGGTATTCCTAGAATGAGGAACAACGAAAGCTGTGTGCAAGTTCTCTGTGACAGCATTAGAGCAAAGAACTTCCACATGTGTCTCATGTTTAGCTCTGTGAGGAACCAGCGCGTCAGAGCACTATGCAGCAGAAGCAAAGAGCAGAGAAAGGATATGGTCGCATGCATACCTGCCAACCCTCCAGATTTAGGCAGTAGGCTACTGCCTTTTGAGCAGTCCTGCCTCCTACAGATTTGGGTGACAGATCCTACTGCTTTTTACAGGGGCAGGTAATGTATGTGGCTGCTTCAGACTGGCCCAAGACAAAGCATGCAACACATTGGTTAGTCTCTATGTGCGGTGGACGGGTAAGTGATTACTTGGAGTGATGGGCTCAGACCAATCCAGTGACCAATCCAGTGACCAATCCAGTGACAGCTACACGACTCTGCCCTGCACTATGGCCGGGACAGGCCTTAGGTGAACCACCAGTGAAGGCAAGTGGCAGAGCGTACCACCATCACTCAGCATCTGCATATCAGAGGAGGGTATCAATCTCCATGTTGTTCAGTTATTCATCTTGCACTGCAGGAATACATATGTATTTCCCATGATGCTTCTACAGAGCAGTGACAAACGTTGCCTGCCAGCTCTGTGTGATTACCTTCTGTGAAGTTAGGTAATTAAATTCAGTGTTTACTTACCATTCAGAATTATATATTTTGAACATTTGAACATCTTTCCATGTTGTGCTCTTTGTTGGGCTGTGTATTTTAGAATGCTCCAGTGGTGCCAACAATGCATGTCTTGTATTTTCCTGTGATGTAATTGTTATGAGAAGTATTACTTTTGAAACTTGAAAAATCCTACATCTTTTTGGTCACAGAATGTTGGCAAGTATGCGCATGTGCCTGTAGACCCTATATGGAGTGGGTTAGCTAGGGTAACTGCTGTGAGTTACTGTGTGGCCGGCGGGAGGCTATGCTGGAGTTTCGATAGAGTAACAGCTGGGTTCTTGGGATATATAGCAAGTTATGTTTTAATTGTGATAAGTGATTAATGAAGGACAATATCATGAAGAAAGTTTGAGAATTTGCAGGGTGATGCTGTCTACTATAGCAAATTACCACCCGGTGTGGCACTAAAAATAAAAAAGCCAGTTACCTTTTGGTCCTTTTCCGAGCCTAAACTGCTTTCGTTACCATAACCCACTCACATCGCACTTACATTGCACCACATCTCTCATGCTGGTCCTCACCTTTCTTCCATGTTTCTTCATGGTGGCCATTTTCTTTGTATACTATGGCCACCACAGAAAGAGAAAATGGATTACGTTTTGCTGTCCGTGGCAGCATTTTAAAAAAATGAATAAAAATTATGGCTGCGAAATACAATGCGTCTTGCAACTGGAAAAAAATACAACTTTAGCACCCTGGTCTAACGGGCCAGGAAACTAATGGCAATAAGCCCCTCGGCCTTATGTGGTAATGGCCCGCAGTCTCAGGGCATATTGCTTAAGCATTGCTGCCAGCCATTATTGCAGGAAAAGTGCGTTATGACGTTGACATTGTTTGAGTGAGAATGGGGATAGAGATAACCAATTTGAGGATTTTGAAGGGTAGTGCTGCAGTGACAGCTATCGACAAGTAGTCTTGATCTTAGGTTTTTAACAAGTTGGCAGATGAACAGTTAACTAATTTGAGAATTTGCAGATTCGGAGCTTGCAAATGGGCTATGGACTTGTAGGTCTGCGCAAGGTATTAAGATGTCTTCATGTGTTTTATGAAAATGTCAAAAATCGCATTTTATTTTTGAGAAGCAATGGGTAATTTTATGAAACCAACTCGAATGCATTGGTGTTAACACAAGCAGTGGAAATGCCCAGAGTGTATGATGAGTGCAGTATCCACAGAGTGACATTGCTCTCTAAGAAGGTGTGTGTGATGAGTAAGGCAAGGGAAAATGGAACCGCCAAGAACGTATGGGTGTAGTATCCACCGAGCAGCATCTCTATAAAAAGGTGTGTGTGATGAGTAAGGCAAGGGGAAGTGGAACTGCTTAGGGACCGATTCATGGAATCGGGTGCAGAAAAGGCACAAGGGCCGTGCACCGAGAAGGACCATGCATGATCCGTGGCGCAGAAAAATAACTGTACTCCCGTCACGCAAGTAAAAAGAAGTTGCGTGAGGAACAACCACAACATGCCCCCATGCACACCAAAAGGCCAAACCAGGCACAAGCCTACGCGTCCACCCCTGAAACAACATCCAGTACCCCTTTGAGAAGGCACACCCTACCTGCAAAGCCAAACTGCACCCCAGTGTAATCACGTCTCTCAACTCGCAAGCCCAAGCTGCACCCCTGCAAAAAAACGCAGGTCCTCCCTCGCAAAGCCAGACTGCACCCCAGTGAAATTGCACACCTCACATCGCAAGCCCATGCTGCATACCAGCAAAATCACGGGTCCTCCCTCGCAAGCCCAGGCTGCACCCCTGCGAAAACACGGGGCCCTCCTCGCAAAGCCAGACTGCACTCTAGCGAAATTGCATGCCTCACCTTGCAATCCCAGGCTGCACCCCCGCAACAATGCAGGTCCTCCCTCGCACGCCCAGGCTACACCCTCCAGACTGCCCACCACCCCCAAACCCCTTGACCTGTGACACACCCCAGGCAGCCCACTCCAGACTGGACACCCCCCCCAGGCAGTCCACTCCAGACTGAACACCCCCCCCAGGCAGACCCCTCTAGACTGGACACCACCGCACAGCCCCTCTCATCTGTGACACCCCCTCAGGGAGCCCCCTCCAGAGAGTGGTGAGAGAACAAAAGATCTATTTCCCCAACCACCAGTGTTTGCCTATCAAAAAAGCAACAGCCTCCGAAACATGTTAGTAAACATCAAAGACTCAACAAAAACCAAAATACCAGATAGACATCCAAGAACTCATCCCTGCCTCAACTGCGGCAACTGAAACAATGTGATCAAAAGATCTACAGTGTCACATCCAAGAACAGTCGAACAAATCCAAATGAAACATCATGCTACTTGTTCAACAGAAAACACCATTTACTGATCGTGCAGTATTTATTCTGTTGGTGAAACAGCTAGAAAAGTGAGACTCTGGATAAATTAACACAAATCCTGTATCAGGAATGACAATCAAGTATCAGCAGTGGCTAGAGACGTTGTCGAAAAAGGACACTCTGTGTCCCAAATGAGATTTCAAGTATTGCAAATTGTACAAATGAAAGGTCAACATGCGAATGCCAAGAAAAAAAAGGGCCCAATGAGAGGTCTTTTGGATGAAAAGATTAGATTCCCCCCCCCTGGTGGTATGAATGAAGAATGGGACCTGAACTGCGCTTTATGATAATATCCACTGATTATAAACCTTGATTTAAAGGAGCGCATACAGATTGATTTCCGAGTTCTTGTTACCTACATCTATTGCTTTGAATTGACATTTGAGAACTTTCAGAACGAAAAGAGCATTATACTTTGAAGCAAAGACCAATACACATCCGCTTTTCCATCTAGTCCACATAGATACATCTATTTGTGCCTGCTACTATTGGTTTCAAAGACTTTGCCATACGATTTCAATCATGTCCTACTGTTGTTAGAATCAGACTACCTTTTCAATGCGTGAAATTCTTCCTAACTTACTTAATCATGCATTACTGTCTATGTGTTGTGTTGATTACTAGCTTTCTACAACCATCAACTTGTATTGAAATTGGAGGACTCAGAGAGCATTATACCTTCAAGCACTACGCATTACATAACTTATCATGCATTACTTTCCATTTGAGGTTCCGATTTTGAACAACTGGTAGCCTATGAACATATTAGCACCATTCAGCACCCATCACCCATCTTTGCACACACAAGTGGATTAGTGTAGAAACATGTAGCACACTAGCGTATATCTTCTGTACCAATCGCCCCCCATTGCACGTTAATTTTGATTACGTGCAATGTAGGAGTGATTATTAAATTTATTTGTCTTTAATTGATGTCCAGTTACATCATCCTAGACATTCATGTGATTATGAAAGATACAGATCCATTGAGATTATTATTGTTTTATATTTCATTTAAGTTCTCATCCTTATCACTATTTGCACATACGAGAAGTAAATGGACTCTTCACTCATCTCTTAATCTCGAACCGCAAATATAAACAAGCATCACTTGTCTACAGAACAAGTCACCAGCTAATGAAGTACATGCTTCATAGAGATTACATATTTACAATGCACAGTCACTCCATTCCAAAATGGCCGACCTATGCACAGCGATAATCCAATCCCTGTGTCCCCATGACAACGCTTGTTGTCATTTTATCTCTCCATTCTTCCACGCGTCCCACGGCTCACACGTGTGAACAGACAGTAAAGTATTGAGGTAAGCCATCCGAAGGAGCATTGCTCCTGATGGAAGTAAATGCTGACAAACATAGTTTAATCATACGATCTGTATACATACTGATACGGACATTCTTCCCCACCAGCGGGAGCCGTACGTGTGCGAATCCCTAATCGTGAGCTGGCGAGGACCCGCTGCATATAAGCTGCTAATCACCAGAATTTCTACTGTACAAATAGAGTCTTTTTTGACTGGTAAGAACATTTTGAAGGCACTTTTTACCTCTCCACAACTCTAACTAACTATACGTCAACATTAAGCTTAAATACATTGTTGTCTGCCTTGTTTTCACATTACAGATATCTCCACATTTTAAAAGCACCATCAGGTCTGCAGGCAATTATTAGAAGTGTTCTACAGCACACATGGTAACCTACTCAAGAACCTCAACTATCACACATTCCCTTCTTTTTCTCTATTTTATTATTTATTTCTTTACTGTTTCCTCATCACGTGTACTCACTGAATTATACATTTTATACATTGTCATATGTTCATGTTGTTCGTGAATGATCATGCTTACAATGTAATAATGCCATGCATGGGTATCAGGTAATATTTTCGCCAGCAAAAATATCGCCGAACATATGGTCGTCGGGAACGGCCATAGGCGATATTTTTGGTGGCGAAAATATTAGGTGCGGGGCTTGCGGGGGTGTCCCCCGCACATAAAAAAATGATGCAGGGGTTGCGGGGGTGTCCCCCATAGGGTCCATGTGTTATTTTCGCCGCAAAAATATGACGATATTTTTGCATCGCAATATTTTTGTGGCGAAAATATCACATGGAACCCATGCATCATGATAATGTGATGATATCACATCTTATATAATTTTCCACTGCTTTTTTATCCCCCATTATCACCGAATTTTACATTTTGTACATGTTGTTTGTGTATGAAACTGCTTAAATGGGATTATACCACACTTCAATGTAATTTTACCATTATCTCTTAATGGTCTGTGTAATGGCATACAATTATCAAACCTAACTACCTGATCTTACTGGCCCTGACGAAGGACTTATTGTCAAAAATGCATAAGCCTAATTAAGCATCTTCTTCTTAAGTGCAAAAGATCTATTTACTAAGAAGATATATAGTAGTGAATAAAATATATTGGTACATTTTCAGACTTGTTTTGCCTTCATTCTATAATGATAAACACTAGAAACCACTAAGTGGACATTTGGTGTGCAGACCACACGGCTGGCTGACTAGCCAAGGTTTTTCATTCTTACTCCCTCCTGCCCACGCCAGACTGGACACCCCCTCCAGGCAGCCCCCTCCAGACTGGACACCACTCCCCAAGACCCCTCAACTCTGACACCCCCCCAGGCAGCCCAATCCAGACAGAACACCCCCCAGGCAGCCCCTCCAGACTGGACACCACCACACAGCCCCCTCTCCTGTGACACCCCCTCAGGCAGCCCCCTCCAGACTGGACACCCCCCAGGCAGGCCACTCCAGACTGGACACCCCCCCAGGCAGCCCCCTCCAGAGTGGACCCCACCCCACAGTCCCCCTCACCTGTGACACTCCCCCAGGCAGCCCTCTCCAGTCTGAACACCACCCCCAGCCAGCCCCCTCCAGACTGGGCACCACCTCCCAGACCCCTCACCTATGACACCCCCCAGGCAGCCCACTCCATACTGGAACCCCCCAGGCAGCCCACCCCAGACTGAACACCCCCTAGGCAGCCCCCTCCAGACTGGACACCACTTACAGCCCCCCTCACCTGTGACAGCCCCAGGCATCCCACTCCAGATTGGACACCCCCCCCAGGCAGCCCACTCCAGAATGGACACCCCCCCAGCAGCCCTCTGACAATCTCCCACAATACCAGTGCAATGTATGTCTACAGTTTACCTGAACCTCTGTGGTCTGCCGGTTCCATGAAGTGGAACACTGATATGTCTATCGCAAACATGATCAACAGGAAGCACCAGAAATCCATCCAGGACTGGAGCATCTGCTGAAACACCCCTAAAGACTTTAACCAGCCCACCCCATACACATGTGACAAGTGAATGCAATGACAAGTTGCATGTGCATGTTGGCCTAACTGAATGTGTGCCCACGACAGAAGTAAATATACTAATGAATATGAAATATGCCTCTGGTCTAGGCATGCTATACAAATAAACAAAATACAAATACGAAATATACACAAACAATGGCCATGAACCCACCCCCTCATGTCAGGCACATGTGCATCCTTCCAGTCACAACCACCACAGCAACAGCAACAACAACACACATGCATGCACGCCACAAGACACATGACTTGCAATGGAGAAATGCACTGGCTGAAAAGTGATCTATCAAAGTTGCCGACACACCAATGAACTGCATGAAGCATGGAATGTAACAAAATCAAATATCTATTGCATATAAATATTTACAATTAAAACAGGTAATGAAGGTGAAAGCAGTCCATGGTAAAAAACCCTACACCTAACTAACTATATACATAAAAAACTGGGAAGGAATGTCTGGCAAGTCCAGGGAAATTCATAAATAAAAAAGGATACCTACATCTAAATAACTATTTACAAAGGCAGCGGGCTACTCCTCAACAATCTCAATCAGCCTTTCCCCCAGGGCTGGGTCTACCCCAAGGCCCCAGGCGGGCTTCTGTTGTTGCCTGGAGGGCTTGCAGGTCATCCAGCATCCGTGTCTCTATCACTTGCACCTCCATGCAAATGGCCTCCAGGATGGCAGCCCGTCTCCGTGCACAACGCAGCGCAATCCCAGCCCAGGCCATCACCACTCCTGCTTCCTATGCCTGCTGCCTCTCTGCCACGATCTGCCTGTCATATCGCTGGAACACGGAAGACAATCTGTGCCTCATGCGTGCCCCCTGCCTCACTCTTGCAATCTGCCTCCTTTGGGTGGTCTGCACCGTGAAAAATCACCCACTCCTCATTGTTGATGACGATACCCATGGGTACGGCACCTGCACTGCTCATGGATGCTTGCTGTCACTCCAATGCCTATGCCCCTGTCTGTGCCTGGGTAGGCATGGTGGCCACCTCAGCTGCTGTGCCTTGAACTCCCAACATGGGCAGGGATTCGATCTCCACCAGACGGGGTGTTGTGGGTGGGACTAGTGCACAGGGGGCCCTGCTGGTACCTGGGCCGGAAAGCATCCTGGACGACAACTGGTGCACAGAGGAGGAAGATGAGGAGGTTGTCGCAGCAGGGAATATCCCATAGAGTGCAAAACGGAACAGGCATGTTGCAAGCCAGGACACAAAGCGGTATAGCTCACTGTAATGATTTGCAAGCAGACTATGAGTAGCCTGCAGATCATCACAAATTACACCTGTCAGCCTCGTCAATCCAGACAGCAGGGGCAACACATAATCTCGGATGTACACATCACATGGTAAGGGGGTGTCAGTCTGGGTGGACACACTAGCTGACAGGGGAATGGGTCTGGGTGGAGGCATCCCGGCAGGTGAACACTGCTGCATTCCATGGCCCAGGGACACGATTTTACACAGGCACCTCCACGGTGGCTTGCCCAGCCTCATGGTCCTGGGGCAGGACTGCAGTACGTATGACCACCCCAACAGCCCTACCTGAGCCCATAGGTTGGGCTTCAACACCAGCCACCTCCTCCACCTCCACCTCCATCAATCTGGATTACTCCAGGGTGTCTTGTGCCATGGATGGCCCATGTGTGGCATTGCTTGGCCCCACCGCTGCTAAGGAATCCACTCCCACCTTCACCTTCTTTGACCTAGCCACATCGCTCCCCGAAGATGAGCTGTCACGGGTGCGTAGCTGTGGCCTGTGCCTCCTTGCATCCCTGCTCCACAGCACTGCTTCCGTCCTCTTCATCAGATGAACTGTGGAAAAGGAGACACAGAACAGCAACATCAGTTTACTGAACCAAAGCCAGCAATGCATCACCAACATTCACAGGAAAATGACTTGTCAAGGGAACAACCGTAAACCTCCACACCAACACCCATGGACATGCAATGCACATCCATGCAGACACCTGCCTGGCCATCACTCCACACAATCACATCAACCTACATGCCACTGTCACAACCAATCTATTGCGTGTGCCATACACACATGCATGCATTGCACATGTGAGCATGCTATAGCAACCAGCACATACACATGTCATGCAAACACATGAACTCAAAGGGACCAAGCAGTGCCATGACCAATCACATCAGAGTCCCGTCAACTGCAATGCCTCGGTGTGACTAAGCCAGACATCCAAATGCACGTATTTCATCCAGGTGTGAGTGATGCACAGTCACACATTTCCATTTTGGGCATATACACCTGAGCATCAAACATGCACATAACGTGGACAACACTACCTCAACTGGCACACTTGCCATCCTGGAACGTCGCAGGCACAAGTAACCTTGCATGCGCATGGTCTGCAAGCCAGCATTACAATGCACAATGCAAGTAAGAGCACATTTGAATTCCAAAGATGACTCAATGCACACATGGAGAGCAATGTCTGGGGCATGTATGCAGACATCCGTCTCAGAAGCATACTTGCTGCAAGCCTAAGAGGGTCATTGCCAACATGTTGTCTCATGCACAACAAACATGCACTATACAGCAGTGCACCACATGGCTACTCACCAGTCGACTCCAGACGTTGGCATAATTTGCAGACCTGGGTGTGCAGTGCCAGATATAACCTCTCCAAGACCTGCATGTTGTTCCCCCGACATTCGGCACCTGCACGCACGGTGCACCTCCGCAATTGCACCAGCCTGGATGAAACGCATGGCTTTGCCATGGGTCCTGGATTTAATATCATCCTAGTGCTTGTGCACAGTCTTGAAGGAGCAGACTGCCACCCCTGTCTCATTGATGACATCCGTGATCCTGTCTCAGGTCTACTGGTGTCCTTCCTTACCACGTTCTATCACAGGGCTGACGAGGGCATCATAATGCTCCAGGACTTTCGCCACCAGGATGTCAACTTCCCTTGCACTGAAGTTTACAGCCCTTTGGCTCGCTCCAGTCTGAGGATGATGGGGAAGGTGGTCCTGGAGCTGAGCTGTGAAGCGGTGATGGTGGAATGGCACAGTGGAAGTCCAACGAAGCATCTGAGGTGGTCACAGGGCCGGAGACAGGAACATAGGCAATGGCTGGACAGCAGGCACACACTGTACAGGCAACAGCAGATGGCAAAGTTGGAGGCAGCACAGGGCAGGCGGAGGCAGGTAAAATGGCATGGAGGCAGGAGCGTGGGTCTTCCGTGTCTCACAATAATGGCAGCCGTGAACAGAGTGAAGGGACTCTGTGCATAAAAAATGAGAAAAGCGTGGACATGTGAAATCAGAGAAAAGGCACTCATTGCATTACTTACATGATACGTGCTGGGAGCAGGTGTTGAGCACACAATAATCAGGGATACATTAGTATGTGTAGAAGCAACTCTGAATGTGCGTGCGAAGGGAAGGAGACAGATAAGTGTAGTACTGCATATTCTGGGGTGCCACGCAATCCATTCACTATAGAGACCGTACAAACTTCTTATTTTGGTGGAGCATTTGCCCCTGCGCATACCCGCACCGACTTTACATTTTTGCTAGGCTACGGTTGAGTCACATATGCATTTATTCCAACTGTGGGTGCCCCTGTATATCGCGTATCACTATTCTTACCTTTCTGGTAGCTTTCTGGGGTCCACGTGTGCATTTCTTGTGTTGTTGGGTCCCTCTGTGTATCTTGTACCACTTTTTCTGTATTTCGTACATTATCCTGGTATCGTGTATGCATTTATTTTGATTTTGGGGTGCCTGTTTTCCACACATACCATATTTTCCACACCTGGGGTACAATTGAACCTTGCTGGACCACAGAACTACGTCTTCCATCACCTAGACTACCCTCTCACTCAAATTGCCCAGGACAATTGCTTGGTGTGCCTTCCATATTTCTGTTACACCTGGAACATTAGTGGAAAGGCCCAAAGAGGGAAAGGGGGCAGACAGGCCTGG
Source organism: Ambystoma mexicanum (assembly GCF_040938575.1). Classification (NCBI taxonomy): domain Eukaryota; kingdom Metazoa; phylum Chordata; class Amphibia; order Caudata; family Ambystomatidae; genus Ambystoma; species Ambystoma mexicanum. Next base: position 360,582,362 of record NC_090928.1, read on the forward strand.
GGTCAGGGATGTGCTGTGGAAGCAGCTGTCCCAGCCCAAAAGGCTAAGGGACGTGCTGTGGAAGCAGCTGCGCCAGCCCCAGGGGATAATGCTGTGCCCATCTGGACCGCAGAGTTGTCCCGGCCACACAGCAGTGGCACGAACACCTCATGGCAAGAAGGCAAAACATGCACAGCAGGAACAGGCTCAACCCCATGACACAGAAAAGGACACTGGCACATTGAGGAAGAATAACTTCCATGATAACTCCAGATCCTCATGGACTAGATGACCATTCACCACTGTGCATGTCACGGATGAGATCAACGCCTCAGGGTTTGAGAAGCGCACTGCTGCACAGGTAGTGAAGCACTGGAATTATCTCACCCGTTGCACCAAGCCCAAGCTGGGTGCCAACCTAGCCTCTGCTCTGGCACCTGGACGGGGGGTCACCAGAGGAGGAGGAGCTGAAAGAGCATGAAGAGGCTATGTGCCAATTCAATCTACTGGAGCAGGTGTAAGGCGTGGGAGGCCTGTAAAATTATGAGGACACATCCAGTGGGTACCCAACATTGTGCATCCTGAGTACATGAAGTAAAGCATCACCAAGATGTATAAATGTGGTGCACATCTGGCTGCTTTGGAATGACTGCCCCATGTGAACCATGTCATGTGGTGTACTGACTCCTATCCAGTGTACACAAGAGTGGATACAAACCATGTGTTGTACATCAGTTGAACATGTCCATGTGACAGTACTCATCCCCCACTAGCATGCCCCCACAACATCTGCAACATGATACCACAATGTGCACAGTTGTTTGCTGCATCCCTGATGTCAGTGATTCTGCTCTGCTAGGCATGTGCACGTGTCAGAAATATGAGTTACACTTCATACCCTGCAGGCTATAGAATCTCTTTTCACACATGTACGTATGTGTTTCCATGCTACATAGAACATCCAAGATGACAACCAACATGCCTTATGGTGTGCCCTGAGTGAGTGTTCATATGTTTAGACTGTGCACATCCCCACTGCCCCAATTGCAATGACTCCTGAGGCAAATCGCTGTTAGGTATGCTCCCTGTTACCCTCTCACATTCAGCCCATGCCCCTCTCCCTCTTGTGGGTCACTGTATCTTGTTCCTATCTCAACTCCATTGGCTTACTCTCTCAACTTCATGGACCTTGCCTATGTGGTACTCTTAGAGCCATACATCAATTGGGACTGTTTCCTTTTCCCCAGACTTACCGCATGTTCCCATTGTGTACAGTCCATGTACCAGGACAACACTGGTGTGGCATGTGATGGATGCAGACTTGGATGTGGATATGCATGTCCAGGCCCATTTCACTGATGTTAGTCAACGGTTTGTAGTGCCATGGGCCATAATGTGCTTCTTAACTACCCTTTTGGTTTGCAATGTGTCCACTGGCAGCATGGCCCTGAGCAGGGAATTTTGTTGCCAGTCTGCATATGCCATGCTCAGATAGCTTGCTGTCCATAGTGTGTGGATGCTGTGTTTCATTTTGTTGCATGACAGCAATGTGATACACATGTTTACTGTGTACATGTTTACATGACTCCTCGTGTCTTTGTCCATGTTCAGGTGAGGAGGCACAAGATGCAGAGGATGAGGAAGGGGATGAAGAAGAGTCTGTGGTGCTTGAGACCATCAGTGGAGGACGTGAGGTGGCAGGCCGTGAGAACCCATTGGTGCTACAGACCATCCTGAGCCATGCTGCAGACACTTCTGACTCTTTGGACTCAACTGGCTCTGATGTTGAACCGGATGTGCAGTCCTCAATGTTGGCGGAGGTGAGTGCACCAATGAGTGGAGCAGTTGTGCTGTATACACTCCCTCAAAATTTGCCTGACTTTGAGGAACAGTTTTCCTCAATGCTCTTTTCTTTTATTAAACCTTCCTCTAAAATGGTTATTGTTGGAGATTTTAATCTCTGGTTCAGAGACCAACGCGATCATCTGCCCCTCGCTATTAACCAATTGTTAGACAATATGTGCTTTGAATAAGTTATTATGGAGCCAACACTTAAAGGGAGGCACAGTGGTACTAAAGATTGATTGCCTTTTGCTAGCAGTGAGTGACACAGTGCAATCCCCCTCAAAGAGCATGGACAATGTTATCACCCAGGCTCTTTTAAACTCCCATATGGTAGAGAAGGGAATGAATGTTGGTGGAAAATGGCAGGCCATCAAGGAGTGGATCATTCGGGACCATGACCGATGTAACAACCTAATGAACTTTCACATCTGGGTAGAATCCTTCGAAAAGTAGTACCACAGTTAGAAAGGAAAGGTTGTCAAACAGACTCTTGTATAACATAGACAAGCCCCTAGTATGTTGGAGATAGGCTGTCAGACTGACTTGAAGGCAAATAGTAGAACACCAATTGTTGTTGATGAAAAGCCTAAAAGGCAAACAGCATGTTGCCTTGGTCCTTTGTTCATTATTGCCAGAAGAACCTGTGCCCTATACCCCTAGTGTCATCTATAAACCTCTAAATTCTTCAGTACCCCATCACCACAGATAACCTTGTTAACCCCCCTTCAAAGATAGACATTCGCACAAAAAATGAGTTAATGCCAGAGATCATGAATCCTTGCTTCGGGGGTCATGTTTTGGATCCAAGAAATATAGTTGTTAGGCAAGATTTGGAGCAGTACTCTTTGGGTGCACTACAACAAACTTGACCTCCTGGCAATAGGAACCCAACCTTTGGTATAAGTCTGTACTACACAGGTTGGTAGTGTGGCTGAGCAGCCAGGTTTATCTCAAGAGGGATCAATGTGAACAGTAGGATGGTTACACAGAGATCCACAGTGACAAGTATTTAGATAAACTATTACACTCAAGGTTTTCTTGATTAAACAATTATTAATTTATTTAATAGTCAATTTGAGTAAGCCTTCTTCAGGAGGGGCAACATAATAGTAACACACAAATACACTCCTAAATACACACTCTTAGTTTCTCTAAATCAGCATGTACCCATTTGGTATGGCACAAAGGGCCTCATTACGAGGCGGGCGGAATGGGTTTAACGGTGCCGGTAAAGGTGCCGGTGCTGTTAAACCCATTCCGCCCTATTACGAGGTTCCCTTGCGGGACCCGCTCTGGACGTCTGGTTTTACCAGACGTCCAGAGAGGGTCCCGCGAGGGGATCAGGGAGCTAACAACGGGCCTGTTATTAACAGGCCCGTTGTTAGCTCCCTCCCCATTCCCATTGAGCACTATGGGGGCTAGAATGGGAATGGGGAAGGTCCAGGTCCGGGTTCCCTGAAAGGGGAAATACCGGGCCCTCCAAGGTCGGAATGGCCTGGTATTTACCCATTCAGGGAACCCGGACCCAAGTTTGGAGGCAGCCATGCCCTTATTATGGGCATGGCTGCCTCCAAACTCGTAATGAGGCCCAAAGACACTTCCTACGCCCTTTTTAAGAATAAAAAGATCACACAAATATTCTGAAGCAGGTAAGTACTTTTGAACCCCCAATGCAAAGCAAGTTAACGTTTTCCTGGAAGGAAGGTAAAAACACACAATCAGAGGAGAGAAGTCATTCAGGGAGCCAGGCCAGCGAATGTCAATTGGCAAAAGTCTAGGTGAGCTGAAGCACATCTTGCAGGTAAGTAAAATTCTTGCACAATGTTTTAGAAGTCTTTGTAGAAAAAGTAGAATCAATGTAGGGCCACAAGCTGGGAGGCTTGTGAGGTGTAGAAGATGCAAACAACACTACAGGAGCAACCAAGACCAGTCTCAACTGAGAACAAGTAAGGCTACAAGACAAGCAGTAAGTTCTCTTAGACTGTACAGTACCTTTTTTATTTAGAAGAAATGGTTCCAGCTGGCTTCTGTTCCTGTGTGGCTCTGCAGATCCATTTGTTCCTGGGCCTCAGTCGTGGGGACAAAAGGGAGAACGTCTGGGAACTCCTGCAACACAACGGGACGGTCGTCGATAGCAACAGGCCAACTTCAATTCAGTGGCACTTCGGCATTTTAGCTCCTCACGTCTGACAGAATATAGCAACACCGCGGTTCTCGGATGCCACTTCAGACTTTCCTTGTATCTGGGTTCAAGCACTCTTTTGAGGTGGCTCAGGCTTGGTCAGTCCTGCATCAGGGAAGTCCACAGGATCTTCCTTGCTCTCAGGTTCGACATAAAAGCGATCCACTCAATTTGGTGTTCCTCTTCCTGACACTTCGGTTCCAGCAGCAGCAGCATTGGAAGTACAGCCAGCTTCTAGAGGATGTCCAAACAAGTTCACTTTGGAGTTGATTGCTCGCAACCAACTCAAGGGTAGAAGGCGTCCTTGCAGGGCTTCTCTAGTCGAGGTGAATTTGGAGCTTCGGCACGGCAGCAGGGCTTCACCAGGCAAACCAATGGTCCAGGAGGTGCAGCAGGTGTCTCTTCCAAGTTCTTCTTCAGATTCATTCGTCCAGTGGTCAACTCTGCCTTCCAAGCCTACCTTCCAAGCCAAAAAAGGTTTTTCCCATTCATTCCAGCCTAGATGTCAATCACACACCAGAGTGGCTGTCCTTGCTGGACAGCCAACCAGCCAACAATCTTTGAGTGCATTCCTGTAACCAATGGGATTAAGCACAGGGAATTGCGGGCACTTCCCTCACTTCCTGCCCCTGCCAGACATACTGGAGCCAGAGGCGGGCTTCACTCGTGAATCCTGCCAAAGACAAAACAAATAAAGTAACCACACCTGGTTTGGCGTGCAGAGTAAATCTCAAGAAGGACCTTTCCAACAAGAAATGGCAAAAATAGAAGACCAGGCCATTTTGACAAAATGGGCACCCATGGGTGCTTTACTGCAGCTGCAAACATAGCCCGCAGGAAAAACTCTCAATGGTAGTTAAAAGTAAACCACTTCCACCAGCCATTAATTGTAGAAAGGGTAACAAAAAATGTTACATGAGAAACTAGACAAAGGGGATACTAATTGACCCCATCCAGCACCCTATATTAAGATAGTGTGTGCTTCGTCTAGAAAGTTAGAAATGTAAGTAAAGTCAATTTCATTTCACTGCTCTTGGAAACAATAGTTTATCCAAGAGAAGGTTCTTAAACCTTTGGGAAATCTGAAAGACTTCCCTGTGTCACTGCACTGAAGGTGCTATGTGTCATAATGCAAAAGGATGATGCCTATGGGGTTTGTCAGACTCCATATCTAAAAGAAACACAAATTTTAATTCACAGTAAAACACATGAGAGAGTGGGAAAAAGGTCTCACTCTCTCCTGGCTAAAGATAAAAAGTCCTATGGCCTCATTATGAGGTCGCGGTACGGGGTTAACGGCACCAGTATGGATGCCGATGCCATTACCCCTTACTGCCTCATTACGAGGTCCCTTAGCAGGAGCCGCTAAAGGACCAGGGAGCTAATAACGGGCACGTTAATAACAGGCCCGTTATTAACCAGCCTGTTATTAGCTCCGTCCCCATTCCCATTGAGCCCTAAGGGGGCTCGAATGGGAATGGGGATGGGTATTTTGAATGAGAATTACCGGGTCCTCCAAGGTTGGAATGGCCTGGTAATTCCTCATTCAAGGAACCCAGACCCGGACCAATTTTGGAGGCAGCCATGGCGCTAATAGCACCATGGCTACCTCCAAACTCGTAATGAGGCCCCTAGAGTCCTGCAAAAGTGCTGGGGGTATCTAAGGTAGAGAGGAATTGGCACATTTCTGAGAATTCTCCCTAACAATAGTTATTATGAATGTGAACACACCCGAATGACCTGAGTCGAGAGAAGCCCCTTGGAATAAATTCAAGGCCTGGTTGCAGTCTAGAGTGGAGAGGAGCTGCATCAGACCCTGTGGAATATTTTATCCACACAACTGAGACACACTGCACCCCTTTGCCAATGGGGAAAAAAACTGTCAAAGGTTGAGGAAATAACCCCCTTGATTTCCAAATCTGAAAAACTGCGCATAGTGCATAAAACCACCAAAGAGCTGCACACCCTGCCACACACAGAGGCAAAGTTGGTGTAAAAACGGAAATCGCTGCTGTCATCTGTCATCTGTCACTGTCACTTGAAACAAGGCCACAGAAGGGCTAAAATCCGAAAATGCTATTAAATTCAGTTTCCTAATCAATGGAAATCTTCAAAGTTCTGTTTTGGCGCTAAATTCAGTTGTTTTCCCCAGTGAATTATTGAAAGGAGAGTATGCTGAAATCATGGATTCTCCAGGCAGTCAGAGGAATCCAGGCCTCACTGACTGACAGCTATATCAGAAAATTAGCTGTCAAACCAGTTTAAATGTATTTTCTTTGTCTGGAAAAATTGCAAAATCCACTATTTTAAGCATGTTAGTGAAGGGCTAATTCTTTTAAAATGTTTAAATCCTTTATAAACTGTGCTTATATTTTATACGGGAAATTAAAAAAACTTCAATATCAAAGGGCCCAGTCTGGGACCAATCCACTATGTAATTCTTATCTGATATCCTGGCCTGGGAAAACTGACATCTCTGCTTGATACTTCCTTGAGAACAGGAAGGCGAATGGCTGTTAATGGTTCCCGCATAATGAAAACAAAGAAAGCCTCAGACATTTGTCTCCTAGGTGACCCAAGGACAAAGGAAGGCTTGGACACCCCTCTTCCTAAAGGAGGGGCCTGATGTGGAGGAGGTTTCTCAATGAACTTCAAAGGACTGGCCATTTTCTCATTTGGAAGTAAGAAAAAAAAAAACCTCCACTAGATTTTGAATCTGAATTACTTGTTTTTGCTTCAGAACTTTATGACATTTAAAATGACATCCAATATAAGTGGACACATCAAAAATACAAACTTATAAATCTGAACTCATGCTAGACAGTTGAAGATGCGGTAGGAGTTCTTACCACATAAAGAACCAAAGATACACTAAAACACTGATTGTGTCAAAACTGTTAATGTTGCAAGCTTAAAATTGTATGTACATGATCCTCCAATCAGCGACCAGAGATGTATACAATTAGAAATGATTAATCCAAAGTGTTATGGGTAAAATTGATAAAAAATCCATAGAATAACCAATACAGCTCGCACAAAGATGGGAAGTGAATGTAAATGTAGATAATCACGTATAAATTATATGTGTACAATTTTATTAGGGTACATAATGGTAGAAATGTACATTTGTGCAAAAGTATGTTTTGGGGAAAAATCTAGGCGGGAGTTCCTAAATCCTGTCATAAGTTGACAGCTCTGTTTAGACTGCCAACCAGGACAAAGCACCCGCCAGTAGCCACTCACAGACATGGGGGGGTGTTTTGAAGTTCTGCCCACACCCTAAAGTGGGGGTTGGCATTTGTAATGTATAAATATAGAAGTTTCACTACACAAAAGACACACTGCTTCCAGAACACATTGCTTCTAGAACCCATCCAGATGTCTGCGCAGCACCTTATTGCAGAACTTTTCAACTTGTAGCTGACTCCAGATTTGTTTGAAAGATCCAGATTTCTTTGCAGAATCCAGACTCTAGCATTACAAAATTATTGCTAGCCTGACCAATTGCAAACATCCCATACTTGAAGGGATTTAATTCTGATTGAGCTTGGCTTGCTACCATTGAGGCTTGCCCGCTGAAAATTGCATCCTGCTATCTTGCGAAACACTTGTGTATAGGCGCGTTACAAATGCCATATCATATCATATCATCATATCTACCGTGTCCAGTAACCAGAAGGGTCTCTTCCAAATCCAGGCTGAGGTGCAGTCCAAATTGACCAGAACCGCCTTGCTGACCCAATCAGCTAGAGGTGCCTTGCTGCTGGTAGACCAGATCCAATTCATTGAGCAGAGCTGACGTTCCAATTTAATAACTTCTTCTGTAAGTATTACCGGGAAGAACATTGTATCATCCCTATCTCAACCCATCCCATCTTTAATTCAGAATTCCAGTATTATTAGAATCTTTCTTGCGCTGATTGTCTCACCTGTGTTCCAAAACCATAACTCCCTAGTGATTTTGAATAACTAAAGTAAATCCCAGGAAGAAGTAGAGTATCCACAACAGGACGGGTTACGCTGATCACGTGACTGTAAGATCCATCTGTGGCATTCTCTTTTTCACTGTCATAATATAGTGTGATCAAACCCATCTGTCATTTTCAAAAGCGCATTTCTGTTTTCATTTTCGCGCCTATTTTGCAAAAACGCCTCTCAATAAAACCTCTACAACTCCTTCAGTTCTAAAGATAGAAACACAATTTCTACTCTCACTGATACCTAACATCCTTAGCTATTTCCACAACTAAAACAACCGGAACAGTGTACTTGACCCGTTTTTGTTTTTGTTTTTGTTCAATATCACATAGTAAAAGTTCGCCACAGATGTGCAAAGTTTACACGTGTCATTCTCCCATTTCAAAGTGCCTCTTCCATCCCATACCGATCTAAAGTGTGTATTGTTGTTTTTATTATTGCTCATGTATGTTAGGACCTGATTAGTGTTGTTTTTCTCAGAATTCCTATCCATTTAATAATTTTTGCACCCTTTTGCAGTATTTCACAAAGTGTCATTAGCCAAAATAAGGTTTTCTCTCTTGTTTTGGAGGGAGGATTGCCTATAACTCTATACATTGTATTTAATTCCTGAAAACCTGCTGATTACTCACATTTGGTGCAGGATTGCTCCTTTGTATTTAAACAAAACTTTGCAGGGGGAACATTAACCTAAACGCTATCTGTGTGCAAATCAAACTGTTCTTTTTCCCTGTGTTTTCTATGCTGCCTCCTTGTAGGTTAATTCAATTGCTTTGCTTATCTTTCTAAATTGTATTGTCACCCTTTGGGTGATTGCTGCCCCATATATATCTATATTAAACCTATGTGTGATTGAATATTAAGTAAATAAAGACATCTTTACCTTTACAAACTAGCCTGATTCCTGGTTCAGTGTGACCTGGGGCTATTTTGAGAAGGATGTTATATGAGTGGTATATCATTCACAATATTGAACTTATAGACAAAAATAAAATAAGGGTTTCTTTTGTGCACTACATTTCTAGGCGAGACCTGGGTGTGTGCCTGATTGAAATCCCTTACAGCTTGGGGGCTTGTGCCACGATTCTGAATTGAAATACCACCCGTGACAGTCTAACACAGCATAATAGCCTGCAGGGTACTGAAACCTTGCTGGGCTGGCATACTGTGCTACACTGTACAAGCACCCCTCAAAAGAATTGGGCCTGTTTGCAAAAGTAAATTAACCCAGAAATAAGCCATAAGGAAATTGATATTTCTGAGATGGCGACTCCAGTGGAAAATAATATTGGTAGGGAACATTTTCTGCACAAACTGTTTGTCAGCGGTGAGTGGCCAGAACAGGATTAACAGGTATGACTGCAGGAAATAAAATAACAAGTCATTGCAATAGACCTGAATACATTGCAGGACAGGGGTCCATTATATCAAGCGCTTAGCGAACTGTACATGGCCCCAAAAATAAAAGAGGAGCAGTGTAAAATTGCCAAAATAGCGGCCTACATGTACTTCCACATAGGAGTAATACAGGAAAAGAATGCAGACAACATAGATCTGGCAAAAAGGCAAGGGGAAACACTGCAGAAAATCCAGACTAATCTGGATTCTGCAGAGCAAAGGCTCCAAAAGAGCCAATAAACAGAAACAGAGGCTTGGAAGTATATCACCAAACTAAAAGACGATCTGGCACTCTCACTGCAAAAGAATGTAGAACAAGATTTCAAATTACAGACACTGCAAGATGAGTATCGGGAAAGAGTTGACTTTTTACAACAGAGTCAACAGAAACTGGAGCATCAATTGAATTATAAAAGAGTCTGTGCAGAACAGATAGTCACCTTACAAAACCACCTGGAATCCTTGAAAGAGGAAAATAATAAATTAATTATTAAAGACATCCACTCTCAAGAGGAATTTGATGAGGAGCGACAGAAATCTAGTGCATTTAAAAAACAGAGGGATGACCTGGCTGAGCAGAGGGGCACTCTAACTCAGGAGAGGGACGCGTTAGGCCAGGAAGTCAGCCAATTAAAAACCAAGTTAGAGGAAAGAAAGCTTGGAGTTTAGTGAAATTAAAACTGAATATGAAAAGCTACTAGAGCACACCAGGCGGGTGGAGGATGTTCTGGCAAAGAACATTCAGACCAATAACGACCAAACTCAGGAGATGAGTCTCCTGCAGTAAAAATTGGCCCAGTATTTCCAATCCAGGCAGGAAGCACAGAGTGTCAAGGAGGCTCTCTGTGAAAAGAATGATAGGCTCCACAGACAGATAGCCATGCAAGAGCAAATCATTGAGACCAGTAAGGTCTTAATAGAGGAGCAAAAGAGTCAGAGCATAGCTCAACTTAACTCAAAATAATAGAACACTGACCTGGAAGCGAGCAGACTCAGCTGCAACAAGTGACTACATATTTGTCTCCCAACCGTTGCTATGCGCTACAGTCTCGTTCAACGTTCGACGCACAATCGCTAGTGACCACAACCTATTGGAGACTTGCTGGCTAATCCCAAGCGAAAAGAGCCTTCAAGCAGGTCCTGAAATCGAGACCAATCTCCAGGGATCTCGGCTTAAACTGAGTGTTGCAACAATAAAAAACTTAACACTAAAATACAAAGCAAATGTTCCGTTGGAAGAAATTAAAGCAGTTGATTACCAACCATGCTAACGGCATACATGCACCCTAAAAACTCGTCAGAAGATCACAGGAACCACAAAAAAACATATTTACAACAAAGATCTAGTTGAAAGGAGACGAGAATACAGAAGAGCAATGAGGATAGCAAAAAAAGAGCAATGAACATCAGAGGTCAATGTAAAAGCTAAAGATTTGAAAACAGAACACAAATCTTGGGTACGAGCTCATCGAAACAAACTTTATCAAGTGGACGCGGAAGACATTACAAAAGTGCTTATAATGAACAACTCCAGAGACTTCTGGTCCCTCATGAGAGCCACGGAAAAACCATTGGAAAATTCAATACCAGACAATATTAATCAGATCACCCGGGAAAATCACTTTGCCGTAGTGTTCAAATCCGTTACGACTTGTACTGGAGGACCCGAATTAAATATATATTGAATCAACAGCTGAATTAAGTGGAGACCCCCCTCCCCACATAAACCTAAGGAGAGAAATTTGAATGGACTAATGTGGTGTTGTAATTATGCGAAATTGGTATTCATAATGTTAGTATATACAAGTATTCAAAAAAGCATCGTATTTATAAGGTAGAAATATGTCATTACCATGATGTAGTAAGGTGTCAAGGCACAGAATGGACAATAACATTTTCTGTACATAGACAGAAAATCGCCTTGGTTAAATGCCTTTAATGAAAATGCATGTACTGAAAATGTGGCTAAAATGAGCAGAGAGTGTAGGATGAGATCATTTTTAAGTTTAAACATTCAAGGGTCATAAGCTGTCAGAATGTTGACAAATAGGCAGTAACCAGACATTAAATTGGGCCTGGTCGAAACCCTTATCTGAAGAATCCAGCTGCACAAATTATAATTGAACAGAGCACCGACGAGGAGTCGGGAATGCATGCTAGAGCATATTTTATTTTGAAGGTTTAGTTCAATTAAAATTAATTGCCTAGTGAGCTAATGCTAACAATGAAGTTGTCTAAGACTGTGCAGGCGCGGTGGGGGCAGATTGTCCCCTCACATTTGGCTATAGAAATGAGCACTTGGTGATGCTGAGGGTGGGTTGAGGCTGGGAGCTCAACCATGGCACTGGGGCTGCTCGGTGCCAGCAGTGGCATGAAATAAACCTCTATGAACTTAACAGTCTCTGTGCTGATCCTTTGAGTTGTCCTTATTGAATTGTGTTGGAGTATGTGAATCCTGTACCCCAACCTCCTCAAAGTGCAGCTATCTTGTTTTACAGGTACTAAAGGGTGTGCTCTGACCTATGGGCCCATCAGAGGACTCTGCACCCTCCTGTACATTTGGTAGCGAGGAGGATGGTTGTTGACCATCAACTATTGATTAAAATAAGACACCTGATGGCCGTTGACACAAGTAACTCTAAGTCTTCGGCAAAATCACGAGTCCTTCGCCATTTCGGGCTGAGTAGACTGTGAAGCTCCCCGTAGACAATCGTAGTGTAATTGAGACTGCAGACGGGACCTGCAGGAGCTTGTGTTTATGAACAATCTCCATTTCCATTCCTATGGGCAGCGGACCAGACAAAAACCTGAAGAAGGGTCGGAAGAACAAAAAAGGTGAGTGAAAACTGCCCTAGCTGATAGAGGCAGGGACACGGAGAAAAATAATAATGGCAGTCAAGATGTGGGAACAAACCAAAAACATTAACTGCATTTAAAAATCAATAAGAAGAGTAAAATACTCATGAGGGGCTTGCATGCAGCCGACCAGATCGTGTCTGATTTTGACATGTCAAGTTATGTTGCGTATCTAATTGTTGTATGTTACAGCTGTTCATGTGATTTATCTTATGGCATAACTGAATGTGCACTGAAAAATAATGGAGCTAGTATAAAAATGATATTTTAAGGTAAATTAAAAAATTGGCATCAAGCCAAGGTTTTGAAATTGCGAAAAATTGCATTAAAATAGGTGATCAGATATTATAGTTTAAAGCACAGAAATTTGCGGTGATTGCAGCCCAAAAAGAGTTAGACAGCCTGTCAAAAATGCAAAAAGCTGGTGCACTTTAAGCAAACACAAAAAATTAAAACCTGCAACTATGGAGTTAAATTTGTAATTTCCTCGTAGCAGGCAAGATAACTGATAAATCGTACTAAGAACAATAGATTTTTACATTAAAATGGCTGAGTTATATTTGATTTATGGAAGTACTGTTCTCGTGAATTAAGCGCACTGAGCGAAAAAGAATGCAATGCATGGTAAATGGCTTAACTTTGAAGTACAGGGGAGGTCCATTTAGAACTAGGAAATGTGAGCCTGTGGAGTGTGTACAAATATAAGAGATGATTGAACAATTCTTAACGCAAAAACAGAGCTCTGGTTTTGTTAAAATGTGTGTATGAGTTTGCAGGTAGTGATTTAAAAGATCACAGGGTTTTATTTTTAGCATCAGAAGCAGCCAGTACAAGAGAAATGAAACATGCTTGCTTTATGGCCCACGAAAGTGAACAGTGATTTGTCAAGAAAGGAATGTGCAAAGACAGTTTGAGATAAACACTGCCCAGCAAATGACCCTGCCTTGCAAAGCTGTAGGGATAAAGAGACAGGCTAACAGCCGATGTAATTGATAGGCTATTTCAGTGATCTAGAAAATGCTCGAGTGAATGCATCTTATACATTGCATGTATTTTTTTTAAATAAGGTGCTTTACATACAAAATGAGTGAGTTCCATGGTAAAACAGCCCAGTTGTGAATGTTAAACGCAGATATATATATGGGACTGACAAGGGTCCGAAGGGCCAACAAGAGTGATGCATTCTGAATAGTATGAACAGGAATGGGCAAAAAGACATATTTGCGTGGTGCCAATGAGTTTTGGCAAAGAAATGCATTAGTTTTCTGATAGCCTGTGTGCGTCTCACCCGGCTTATGAGAGGCATCTGTGTGGGAACACTCAGTCTTGCCTAGAAGCCTTATTTTCTGTGATAACATACTTATGCGGCCGTGCAGCATTTAAGACAATCATGTTTACGCCTTATAAATCCCCTGCCCTCTCCATTCCTGCTTCAAGCAGAATGATAAACAAGTAAACATTTGAAGGCCCAAATTAGCAATATACGAAGGGGTAACTTCTCTTCCAGTATAGAAACAAGATAATTTATCAAATAGCGTCTGGGAAAAGTATGCAGCCTGCAGTATTAATGTAGGACTGTATGTGAAAAGATACATGCAACCCAAAATAGGCAGATTAGAAGCTGCCAAGAAGGTGTCTTTATCGAGGCAGACTGAGAGTAGGAGTGGGACATGGTTTTCGAATTGCGTTGCCATTAGAGATCGAGGGGACAAGTGCCTGTAGTATGCAATATGTCAATACTCACTATCACAATGAAAAACTTACCTTGAGAAGAAAATCACCCTCAAGGGCTGATGATTTTGAAAGGTTTAGAGACTGGCAATTGAGAAATGTTAGGCAATAAAAGATTAAATGAGATGCCCAGGATCACACACCGTTTAAGGGGTGAAGCTGGGATTTGTGTCAATATTGCAATTCCAAGCAGTTGAGCACTTTCCCTTCCAGCTCTTAACATGAACTAAAACAATCTAATGTTATAAAACTGACTTGCAAGAGTACACAACCCGTATTTCCAAACCTGACAATTTTAAAACCCAAAATATTACAGACAGGGGCTACACAACATGGGAATGATTTTAGCATCAGTTTCTCCCTTATCAAGGGGAGTTCCAGCATGCAAGTAGGTAAAACCTCGCAGAAGACAGCACAGTAATGCAAGGGATCCTATATGATTTGACCAGGATCACTGTGCCGTCTGCTGGCATAGCCAGGATACAAGCATGAACACTTTGGCTGCACAGTCTCGAATTTGCATGCTTGTTTGCCGCTTGGACGGATATTCTATGCACATCTCTTATGGGATTGCTTAGTTTTTAAGAATGCCCAGCTGAGCAAATTAATTTCAACCCCTATCTGGTGCAGGAACAGTGCTGTTAATCGCTCCGCTTGTGCTGCAAACCCAAGTAAATGTGCAGGTATGTTTGTGAACTTCAGATTTAAAGACGGTTCAGCCAGTCCTACTGGGATGTGCCCTTGTGATCTTTCACATGAACACATATCCATAAGTGCTTAACACACTGAGACAACTTCTAAACCTCCATGGATGAATATGGATTTTAACTTTGGCTATTGCACACGATCAGCAACATTCCCACAGGGGGAAAGTAACGCTACAAAGGTCGTGTTACCCAAACTATGTATTCCACATTGAAAAAAAGGCATTGCATGTTTTAATTGATCAAGGCAGAATGTACTTGTCAAAACAGACAGCCAATGGGTTTGGAGCCTCAGCAGCATGCAATCAAATTTTCCTGGCATGTGCCATTTAAGCCTAATGTAAACTGGAATCTTGCTTTAGACCAGGCAGCATTGTGGGGGGCCCTGGGCAGCCACCCCATGTGCCCTCTAATAAAAACGTCTCTCTGGGATACTGTCGTCTGGCAAGGAATGAGCGATACCTAGTAGCATGGAGCACACAAGCCCGTAGGCACTGTGGTGCTATTACAAGGAATGGGCTTGCAGATTACAGTGAAAAGGCATGCAATAGGTGCTGCGTGATGAAGTTTCTCCTGTGGTTATAGGACAAATAGATATAAATTGTAGTTACTATGAATGAGCTGCATGTTAAGCTCACACTGGATAGAGTATATTAAGTAAAACACTGCATAGTGGTTAATTTAGCAAAAGGGGGATAAGTACAGACACTGATGGGGGAACTGATAGAGGTAGGTAACCAAGGCAGGGTTGAGAATTTTGCGAGAAATGAGGAGGGATGGTTCTGTGCCAAGTTCACTAGAAAAAGCATTCCATGATTTGGGGACAAGACGGGAGGGTTTAGCCCTGTGGCATTAGCCCCTTTGGTTAATGGGGACAGCAGTGGGTAACAAGGAGTCCATGAGCAAGAGCACTGGGGGGGGGTAGCGCAGGATTTAAGAAATGCTTGCCTCTCGCATTGCATGTCGGAAAAGCTTCTCACCTAGGTAGGCCCTGCAGCGAAGCGTGTGAATGTGTTTATGTATTGTTAAGTACTGTATGAAAACAGAATGTTGGCAGTAGTGGTGAATTTTAACACTGAGTTTGCAGGGTGAGCATGGCTAATTGGCTTGTTAAATTGGGATCTTAATCCTTGCATGGGGAGGGGGAATTCAAGGCTGTGTATTACCATCCTGCGCACCCAATGGAGGAACCAGTGATGACAATGAAACAGGTCTTAGCTCCATTTCTATTTCTTTATATTGTGGGGTGGCAAGCAGCCTGGTGCAGGTAGGCAACCTGACCCTGGCTGAGCATCACAGAAGATATTGGCTGGGTCATTGCGCCAACAGTCCCAGTGGCACATACATGCAGGACTGCCAGCAACATAGGCAAATGGAATATGGCAGTCAGTGTATGAATGTTGCTTTCTATAGCATGTGTGGCTCTGAAGGAGCTAGAGAATGGAGGTCAAAGTCCAATTGTAATGGCATATTTCTGTGGGCTTGGACAGTAAATCGCACATCTTGGAAGCCATTTTTCCAAAATGCCTTGCAGAGGGAAAAGCCACCGGCACACTGGTTGGTGTAGGTGGCCTAGCTCGCTCCCAAATTCCCACCAAGATGTGTACGCCTCACCAACTTCCAAAGTCACCAGCCGCCACTGGGCTGAACTGACTCTAGCAGCAGCATCAGTTAAATATACCAGCGCTGTTTAAGACTTACATTTGTGATTTTAAAAAAAAGTAGCCTTTCCTCCATGGTTAGCCAATGAGCAGCTCATCTGGCACAAAGTCATGTGTATTCTTTCAAAGAATACTGAGAGTTCTATACTGCAGCACTCTGCACTTTTATAGCCTGTGAGGATTTATGTGAGATGCCTGCAAGGATGGCAGTGTAGTAATACAATTTAACACTGATAAGGACATGAAAAATGAATGAGCAGGGTTTTTTGTAAGTATGGCGGGCAAAGGAAAGGGCCGGTGGCATTAGCAAATGTGATAGTGAAAGGGAAGTAATGACACAGGGACGCCACTCCACCAAAATGATAGAGGTAGCGGAAGTGACATCTCATGACCCTTGACCTCTGATGATATCGCTGTAGGAAAAGTTTTAAACTTTTTATTTTAGGGTAGCAAAGGAGACTGCGTGGCAACAAGGGATACCTCAGGGGCTGCAGCCGCGACCCCTGGCGACCCCCAAATGATGTCCCTGCAATGACACTCTAACAATAAAGTGCAACAAACAGAGTGTAGCATGTAACCTGGCATGGCATGAGCAAGGGTTACTTTACAGCTAAAGACGTAGTGTTAGAATTAAAAGAGGTAGTGATAAACTTCATGAGATGCGAAGCAAGTTATTTTTAATGGGGTTTTAAATCAACGTGCAGGTAGGAGCAGGCACTGTCCTGTAGCTGAATGGTCCATTGCCATTCATGCGTTCTATCATTTTTGACTTAGAATGCCCCCTGAAATTGAAGGTTACTGGATCATCTGTGACCCGCTTTTGGGGAATTTTGGGGATAGCACACATGTAGTGAAGGGGGGTTTTGGGCTGCTCCTAAGGGCTTTTTCTAGGAGCTCCACCGTGAGTGGTAGGACAGTTTGCATGGAGTCATACCAGGGGTGGTAGTTTACAATTTTGAAGCCTTGTCAGCCGGAGTGGAGAACATTTTTATTAAATAGGGAAAAACCTTTGGTTTGAGGCGAGCAGTTGAGATTCTGGTATCGTAGGAATTAGATGAATGAAGAAAGGCTTGAATGACAAAGCATGAAAGCATCATGACAGTGTTGAGGTTACCAAGGAAAACATGATTATTTAGGGCTTGCCTTAGTTAAACACAAGCAAGTTTGAAGGCATGAAAGCGGCAGAAGGCAAACGAGATTGGGTGAGTGAGAAGTAAAAGATTTTAGTATGTGTGCAGCGTGATAAATATATCCAGCTGTATAACCTGGTGAAGAAATAACAAAAAAAAAGAGATGAAGGATTTTAGAAATTCAGACGCAGGCTGAGAATTATGAACATTTGCAGACACGAGGTAGAAACAGATGGCCTCCAGGAAAATAAAGGCAGCCATAAAATAGGGAAATATGGCAAATAAATAAAGAGCAAGCAGAATGAAATAAGAATCATAAAGGACAGTAGTTGTTCAAGTAAGGATTCCGGGGGGACACCCGAGAGAAAAACGTGAGGATTCCATTGGGGGCATCCAAGATAAAAACGTAAGGATTCTGGGGGGGGCACCCGACAGAAAAAAGTAAGGATTCCGGGGGGCTACACGAGAGAAAAATGTAAGGATTCCGGGGGGGCACCCGAGAGAAAAATGTAAGGATTCCCGGGGGGCACCCGAGAGAAAAATGTAAGGATTCCGGGGGGGGGGGCACCCGAGAGAAAAACATAAGGTTCCGGGGGGGAGGGGCACCCAAGAGAAAAACATAAGGTTCCGGGGGGGGAGGGGCACCCGAGAGAAACCGTAAGGTTACCAGGGGGGGCACCTGAGAGAAAAACGTAAGAGTATTCGCCTTGTTCCTGCGCTTTAATACAGCGGTCAGAAGAAACGTGAACCCAGAGCCCACATAATAGGGGACGATAGGCTACGGTGACGATTAAAGCAGCATAAAAGGGGTTTGTTTACTCCCCATGTCGGGGTATTGATTAGAAGGCAGGTGTACATGTATCCAGCTGGTGTTCGTCTAGTCTGTCAAGTGTCTGTTATACATGTCCTGTTGTATGTCACATGTAAGGAATTTTGTCTCCTTGTTGGTTGAAATCAAGTAAGGGTTTTATGCGATTCTATAGTTTAGAGGGAATTGCACACAGATTGATGTTCTTTGAGTAAAATGGTGGTATAAATAATTTGGCGGGAAGAGACTGGATTGGAGCTCACAGTATTTGGTGCTCACTCATAGTAATGGGAGTGTTGGACTCACATAAGTATATCGTTAGAAACAGACTTAAGCCCGGAAAACATTACTCCAAGTGGAGGAGTGGGTTGAAGGTACCGCCCACAAGATGTTTATGCCGCGGCCACAAATTGAGTCTTCATCTAAAGCCATCTTACAACGCATGGCAACGTACTTGCTTGCCACATATACAAGCAAAAGTTAGAAAATGCTATGCTGTTCTCAAATTGTAAAAATATAAGAACAAGGAATGGAGGAAGAACCTCCCGCTATATATGCCCTGCCTAGGCGTCCTGCTGTTTTGTCCTGTATTTATGTGCTGCTCTGTACGTTTTTGTGCCTTGCATTTTGCACTTGGCCTTTTAACAATTTTTTTGGGATTAATATTAAAAGACATCAGTAACTTTCAATGCTGTGTCTCTGGTGTTTTCTTTCGACCCCCCACAGAACCTGGCACTTGCTTCGCTGTGCCTGCGGCGAGTGCGTTTTCATCTCTTCCTCCTTCTTTCCAATATATATATATATATATATATATATATGCACTGAGGGGGGTGATACACCTGCAGCAACGCCTGCCCCGCCTGAAACAGGAACGGAGGGAAGTAAGCCTGAGGGACTCTACCCATTACAGATAGCTAAAAGCAGCCACAGGGTATAGCAACCCTGCTTATGAGTCGCCTACATGAAGTAGTAACAAAAATCAAGGGAAGGATAAGGACAAGAATCTCACATCCCTAGCCCCAAAGGGACAAGGGGAGATGCGATGATGCATTAATGAAGGAGGGGATCAGGCACAGGCAAGTGCATCTCTCAATAAGGGGAGGGAGGGAAAGAAGAGGAAAGAAAGTGAAGACAGAACTGATGAGATAGCATTTACAAAGGACAAATGGATGGGAGGACAAATCTCATTGAAACTCGATGGGAAAGGAAGAGATGATGGGAGACCTAAAGAGAAGTTAGATGAGGCACAGAGGAAGAAGAAAGAGAAGGAGTTAAGGGACGGAAGGATAAGAAGGAAAGTTAGGCTAAAGCGAGAACAGCTTTATCGCGAAGAGCAAGAAAAGCAGCTCGATCGCAAACCAGAGAACAGCCTATGAACGAGATAGACAGAAACAGCAGAGGTTAGAAGAAAAGCAAAGGGTACGTGAAAGAAGGATTGAGGAAGTTCAAAGGAAAGATGAACGGAATAAAGGGAAAAGGAAGAAGGTAGGGTCAGAGAAGAGGCGGGGAAGTGCAAAAGGATTGGTCACAGAAATAAATAAAAAAATAAATAAAGAAAGAAATCAGGAAATACTGAAAATGAGTGGTTATCTTGAATAAGAAAAATGAATAAAGGGAAAATTGAGAAATGGGAACAATTGAGCAAATGAATAAAAGGATAAGGGGTACACTCAAAGCATAAAGAAAGAGAAAAAAAGCAAAAAGTGGAAAACAAATAGCACCTATGAGGTTTCCTGGCCAACAGAAAAAAGGAGCATTGGGCAATAAAAAACATCAAGAGACCATGAAGACCAAGAAAAGGAGTATGGGTGATAAAATTTGGTCAATTAAACAAAGGAAACTCACACAAGCCATTTTAAGGAAATGTGGTGAAATAAGCAAAACAACTTGTGAATGCCTGTAACAATTTTGATTTATTTTACAGACAAGCTATGTAACTCTTGGGTGAAAGCACAAGAAATTGTCTGCATGGCCTTAAACTAGGGAGGAAAAGAAAAAGTTAAGTACTAGTTCACGTCAAAAGGGCGTGAACACGCAATTGATCAACACTAAAGGTAAGAGGATCCAGGTGAGTAACAGGAAAAAGGTAGTAAGAGACACAAAGTCTTCAAAAGTTAGCTGTTTTTCCCAAGATAGGCATAATCAGGCATGGAAAGAGTAGAGAAATAGATGACAATATGGCCATTTCAGACAACCACAGAAAAGAGAAGTAAAATTGAAGGTTTGTAATCATTTTTCGTGTTCATAATGTCAAAAGGTTGTTATAATAGGGGTATGCAATCATTAGAAGAGGCAAACATTGATGGGAATGGTAAAAAATGGAGGCATATAGTAAGAATTGGTGCCATAGTCTTAGAAGACAGGGGTAGGCTAGATCAAGTTAGACAGGGACGGTGTGCAGCGAAACACCTCTGTTTTATCTCCCTAGGATGAACACAAAGCACAAGCATAGACCATGGTCTGATTTACGACAAGAAAATAATAGGAAGAATGGCTGCTAAACTGAGGAAGCATATGCAACTAACCAGCAAGTATTTACTGCTAACCTGGAAGAATGTGCAGCTGAGCTGAGCAAAGAACCAAGCCAAAAATAAGTATCCCGCAGGGTGGCTAGAAACTAGTTGTTTATGTGCACCGACGAATAGGGGAGAATGACCCAGAGAGTATTTTTTGATGGCAGAAAAGGATGAAAGGGGTTGAAGTTGGGAAGAAAACCTGACCCCTTACCAGTGCCCAAATGACTTTTGTCTCTATTTTTGACTTTCTACAGATGACAGGGATCCCCAAGGATGTTTCTCTCATCTACTACGGACGTGCCTAAAAGACCAGGAAAGATGAAGACATCTTTCTTCAATTGGTTTGTCTCCTTAGGGTTGCATGTGGCACCCGGAAGGGGAAAATGTGTCCCATGAAGGACGTGATGTATTGTGTGTTATTGTAAACAAAAATCATTTTCTAAGCCAGCTGACACAGAGCTAGGAATGGGGGGTATTTTAGTTACGGTGTGAAAACGACCCACAAAAGGGAAATGTTTAAAAGAAAATGTTTTGTAGTTTATCTATGAGGCAGGGGTGTGAAATAAGAGGGAATGTCGTGCAATTTTTAGGGAATAAGGTATAAGAGCAAATGCGAAAAGAGGTTTTAAGAAAATGGATTGGTAGGAAATGTGTTAAATAGAACCTGGGAGACCGACTGTGAAAACAGCACAATGGAAAGGAAAAGGCGACAGGACACAGACGGTCCACTAACGCCAAACAAAAGTCGAATAAAACAGAAAATACAGAAAAGGAAAGAGTGTGGAAAAGAGGGAAGGACAAAGTGAAAACAATATGCATGGGCAGGAGAAGGTGATCGAGGAGAGACTGTGCTTTGTTGGGGTGGGAGTTTCAGACAGGGTGTGACATACGAAGAGACAGTGGGCTAATGGGTTACCTCAAAGCTTGACCAAACCTCTCGAATCTCACAATGGCTGTGAATCATCCGAGGCATACCGTTAGATTAAAGGAAAACGATTACAGGAAGTAGGGCTTACATGGAAGGAGATGACACACACATGTTTGTTTTAACAATGACAATACGTTAGTATGTGCCGATGTATAAGATTATGTTAAGAGATGTTTAGATACATATTAAGGAGAATGGACATCGAATATGGTTCAATGTTGTTTTTTACAAACAAAAAAAAACTTTAAATACGGGGGAGTGTACTGGATGACCCGAATTAAATATATATTGAATCAACAGCTAAATGAAGTGGAGCCGCCCCACCCCCACTTAAACCTAAGCGGAGAAATTCGAATGGACTTATGTGGTGTTGTAATTATGCAAAATTGGTATTCATAATGTTAGTATATACAAGTTTTCAAAAAAGCATTGTATTTATAAGGTAGAAACATGTCATTACCATGATGTAGTAAGGTGGCAAAAGGTAGTAAGAGACACCACTGCTTGGCACTTCCTTGAGAACAGGAAGGCTAATTGCTGTTAATGGTTCCCGCATAATGAAAACTAAGAAAGCCTCAGACATTTGTCTCCTAGCTGACCCAAGGACAAAGGAAGGCTTGGACACCCATCTTCCTAAAGGAGGGGCAAAACTATTAATGTTGCAAGCTTAAAATTGTATGTACATGATCCCCATCAGCGCCCAGAGATGTATCAAATTAGAAATAATTAATCCAAAGTGTTATGGGTAAAATTGATAAAAATCCATAGAATGACAAATACAGCTCTCACAAAGTTGGGAAGTGGATGTAAATGTAGGTAATCGAGTATAAAGTATATGTGTACAGTTATATGAGGGTACATAATGGTAGAAATGTACATTTGTGCAAAAGTATGTTTTGGGTAAAAATCCAGGGGAGAGTTCCTAAATCCTGTCATAAAATGACAGCTCTGTTTAGACTGCCAACCAGGACAAAGCACACACCAGTAGCCACTCACAGACACGGGGGTGTGTTTTGAAGTTCTGTCCACACCATAAACTGGGCGTTGGCATTTGTAATGTATAAATATAGAAGTTTCACTGCACAAAAGACACGCTGCTTCCAGAACACATTGCTTCCAGAACCCATCCAGATGTCCCCACAGCACCTTATTGCAGAACTTTTCAACTTGTAGCTGACTCCAGAATTCTTTGAAAGATCCACATTTCTTTGCAGAATCCAGACTCTAGCATTGCAAAATTATTGCTAGCCTGACCCAATTGCAAACATCCCAAACTTGAAGGGATTTAATTCTGATTCAGTTTGGCTTGCTACCATTGAGGCTTGCCCGCTGAAAACTTGCATCCTGCTCTCTACCGTGTCCAGTAACCAGAAGGGGCCTTTCCAAATGCAGGCTGAGGTGCATTCCAAATTGACCAGAACAGCCTTGCTGATCCAATCACGCTAGAGATGCCTTGCTGCTGGTAGACCAGATCCAATTAATTGAGCAGAGCTGACGGTCGAATTTAATAACATCTTCTGTAAGTATTGACAGGAAGAACAGTGACCCTTAGTATATCTGCATTGTATCATCCCTATCTCAACCCATCCCATCTTTAATTCAGAACTCCTGTATTGTTAGAATCTTTCTTGCGCTGATTGTCGCACCTGTGTTCCAAAACCATAACTCCCTAGTGATTTTGAATAACTAAAGTAAATCCCAGGAAGAAGTAGAGTATCCACAACAGGGCCGGTTACGCTGATCACGTGACTATAAGATTCATCTGTGGCATTCTCTTTTTCATAGTCATAAAATAGTGTGATCAAACCCATCTGTCATTTTCAAAAGCAGATTTCTGTTTTCATTTTTGCGCCTATTTTGCAAAAACGCCTCTCACCATAACATCTATAACTGCATCAGTTTTTAAGATAGAAACAGAATTTCAAATTTCCCTGATACCTAACATCCTTAGCTATCTTGTCAACTAAAAACCGCATTGCAGAACAGTGCATTTGACCGTTTTTTTTCAATATCGCATAGTAGAAGTTTGCCACTTCCATCCCATACCGATCTAAAGTGTGTATTGTTGTTTATATTATAGCTCATGTATGTTAGGACCTGATTAGATTTGCTTTTCCTAGAATTTCTATCCATTTAAGTATTTTTTCACCCTTTGCAGTATTTCACAAAGCCATTTTCACCTGTCATTTTCAATGTGTCATCTGCCAAAATACGGTTTTCTCTCTTGCTTGGGAGGGAGGATTGCCTATAACTCTAGACATTGTATTTCATTCCTGAAAACCTGCTGATTACTCACATTGGCGTAGAATTGCTCCTTTGTATTTAAACAAAATTTTGCAGGAGGGACATTAACCTAAACGCTATCTGTGTGCAAAACAAACTGTTTTTTTTCCCTGATCTGTGTTTTCTATGTTGCCTGCTTATATGTGAATTCAATTGCTTTGCTTATCTTTCTGAATTGTATTGTCACCCTTTGGGTGATTGCTGCCCCATATATATCTATATTAAACCTATGTGTGAGTGAATATTAAATAAATAAAGAAATCTTTACCTTTACAAACTAGCCTGTGACGTGGGGGTATTTTGAGAAGGGTGTGATATGAGTGGTATATCATTCAGAATATTGAACTTACAGACAAAAATAAAATAAGGGTTTCATTTGTGCACTACATTGCTAGGGGAGACCTGGGTGTGTGCCTGATTGAAATCCTTTACAACCCCAGGATGTTACATTTATTCAGAGGGTTCAAATTAAGCATTGGTCCTCAGCTAAAAAGACAGAGTGCATTTCGTCGCAGCAATTTCCTGTTCTTAAAGAACCACTGCCACAAATGTGCTAGTATGCCACATATTGTGAATTTAAGAATCATAATCGATTGACTTGATTTTATCCTTTTAGTCCTTGTCTTTTTGGATTACCCACTAGTAGTTTATATTTATTTTTTGGGGTTTTCTGTGCTTCCATTTTAATGCTGTGTTATGTGATTGTTTTATGTTTGTTTTTACGCTCTAAGGCCTTTAGGCGAGTTGGTGCTATTTAAAAAATAAAATAATTAGATAAATACTCTACTGGGTGTGCACTGCCGGCATTACAGGAGTTCAAACTGAGGTTGAGGAATGCCCCTGGTCTTATCACTTTTTTAATTCACTTTTATCTTTCTGTACTTGACCTTCAACCTAGATCATACCCATGTAGACTGACAATAATTAATCGCAGCCTAGGGAGGATAACGGCTTCCACTCTTTAGCCTTTTCTGCAATCTTTTAATAATTTACCTCTGAACACTTCCCCCTGATGAATTTGCAGGTTGCTATCATTAGTGTTTATCTTTAGCTCTGTGCACTATTGCTCCACCTAGAAGTATTAAATAAACCACTGCTGTGGCAGCAGTCCAGTCCTGGTATACTCAAAAAATTGCATTCCTTTAGAGTTAGGAATAAGAAAGCTTATAGAGCATGGAAAATGTCAGAGTTTATGATGGATAAAGGCACCTATAATTCCTAAGTATCTCAGTACAAGAAAGCTATAATGCTTGCTAAAAAGAAGTGCTGTGATAATCAGATTTCTCAGGCGAGTTCTAACTCAAAAGAGCTGTTTATAATTTGAAAAGAACTGGAAAAACCAGACATCATGCCTGTGGTTGCTATTAATAAGGATCGAGACTGGGGCACCAAAGTACAGCAAACTCTGTTTGAAAAGTTGTCGAAATTAAAAAAAAAACAATATGACTATTAAGCAGACCTGTTTACCTGCACCTGATATATCTGATTCTTCTATTCATCCCACAGTACCCTTCTTTGGGTTTAGGAAGGTGTCAGAATCTGAGGCCTTGGAAGTCCTTCGGACTCTAAAACCTGCATGTCTGTGTGACCCATGCCATGCCAAAGTCATGTGTATCGTCCCTGGCTTCTCTGATAATGGATTACGTTAATACCACTTTTTCCACTGCACATGTTCCGGTATCCATTAAGCAAGCATGGATAGCTCCCCTGCTTAAAAAAAATTGTTTGGATCCAAACATAGCAACGAATTATCACCCAATCACTAATGTGACCCTTTTCTTGAAAATCCTAGATAAATTTGCATACCTACAACTCCAGGCACATCTGGAGGACTATCATTTTCTGGGTCTCATCAAACAGGTTTTAAAGCCCATCACAGTACAAATCTGCCTTGTTAGATCTAAAGGCCCACCTCCTTTTTAACATAACATGTCACTGTAGCTACTAGTTTAATGTTCTTTTTAATAGAGTTCAAACTGAGGCATTTTTATCTGTGGCAGACTGGATTGATTTTTTTTATCAAACAGATCAGCCCGGGCTTTTAGCAACAATGTGACAGCTCCACCATCTGTTCTCATGCAGGGGTTCCATATGGCTCCTGTCTGTCCCCAACCGCGTTTAATCTTTTTTATGAAACCTCTGTTTAGTTGTTGAATGGCAAGGATATCTTATTTACTAATTATGCTGATGACACCCAAATTGCTTTACAACTGTTGGGTCACTATATAGTTGATTCTGAAAAAATCAATATGATCTTTTCTGCTGCACAGGGTTGGATGGGCCCATAATGTGTTAACCCTTAATGAGGCCAGGACCAAACTTCTCCTTGTTGGAACACAGCAAAAGATTACCAAACTGCCCCCATTGTATAAACGCTTTTACTTTGCTGGCTGTACTCCTCAAAGTCAAAATGCTTGGTGTGTATTTTGATTCTACACTATCCATGGAGGACCTTGTGAACTATATATCTTCCTCTTCAGCCCATGATTTGAGGCTATTGAGCCAAATTCAGCCTTTTATTGCAGAAAAAAATTGTGCCACACTGGCCTGGACCATCGTAGGAGCCAGAATCGACTATTGTGGCAGCCTCTTGTTGGTATTTCTCAAGACAACCTATCCAAACTACAAGTTGTACAGAATAATGCTGTTAGGATTGTAGCTTGTCTGAAATGGTGTACCCATGTTACTGAGGCCAGAAGGTCTCTTCACTGGCTCAAAGTGACGGAACGTCATCAGTTTAGATTGCTCACCATTGGACATACATCATTGTTTGTTACGAGCCCAGTCTACTTGAAGCAGAGACTTGGTTGGAATGTACCTGCTCGGGTTCCTAGATCCAACCAAAGGAATCTGATACATGTTTCTGCAGTTTAAGCTTGAGAGAGCCAATAAGTGCACTTTTAATTATCTTGTTCCCCATTATTGGAATGATTTGCCTAATATTCTGCATTCTGAGCCATTTGTTACCTCGTTTAAGCTAAAAACCTTATGTTTCACTTAACATGGCTGTTTTCGTTTTTATCTGCTTTCTCCTGTTCTGCCCATTTTGTTGATCTTATTCCCCTTTGGTTTTATTGTCTTTTGTTCCCAACCTGTTTTAGTGTTGTTTTTTTATGTGTTTTCTATTTTTTTTTTATGCTTAGCCAATTCTGTTAATTTTTATAGAGTCCCTCTGCCCATGCTGAGATTTTAATGTGTTGCTTCCTTGGGCTCATTTGTTTATTTGTCTGTTTGATTTGGTGTTTTTTGTTATAGCACCCAATAGTCTGCGGTCCTAATGTACTTTACAAGTAATTAAATAAAAAAATACATATGCTATTATTCCCACTATAAATAACTTTCATGAAGCTTTGCCCACAATATATTCTAGCATTGGGCAGGTAAATCACTTTCATGTTGTGCCCACAATAAATTTCAGCATTGCCACTGTAAATCACTTTCATTAATCTTTGCTCACAATATATTTTAGCATCCTCACTTTAAATCATTTTTATGATCCTGCATCCATAATTATGCCAGACTTGCAACTGTTAATCACTCCTATGAAAATGCCACCCCCACAATACTCGGCAACATTGCCACTGTATATCAGGTTAATAATGCTGCAATCATATTATTTGTCAGCATTACCATTGTATATCACTTTCATGATTTTGTGCACACAACATATGTCAGTATTCCACAGTTAATCACTTTCATGAAGCTGCAACCACACTTTATGACTTTATGTCAGCCTTGTTATTTTATATTACTTTCATAATGCTGCACACAAAATATATATCAGAATTCGTATTGTAAATCACTTTGATAACAGCACACACCACCAGATTTCAAATAAAAAAAATAACACTAACATGAACTCTCAGGAACCAGGAAGTAATTATCCCTTGTGGAAAGCAAGTATCTGAACATTCTGCAAGAATAATAGGCGTTTTGGGTTCCTCAACCGCCCTAAGCACATCTCAGACTGAGGGGCACTGGAATGCTAGGAGGGTCATCCCTGCGGCATGGTTTCAGGCAATGTAGATAACTATAAATGCGAACAGTAAGGAGACTGTGAGTCTCAGGTCTATGTACTTCTAAGTATCCCTGTTTAAACCCTGTGTGGTTACCTGTGAATGGGAACGTCGATTCACTGATGGGAAAACAACTCATGTTCAGGCACAGGAGCGCTCAGCCATTCAAACTAAATGAGGCAGACTAAACAGTCTGTGTAATAGTCCAGGGCCCTGATTTAGCAATTTAAAGAATGAAAGAAAACAAAACCCAATTACCTATGCACATTAAGGAAAGTTGCATAATCCAGAATCCTGGAGTGTCCATAAAACGGCAAACCCTTTGATGTACTTCGTTATGTTCATGGGAGACCGTGATGATGTATCTCGTCTTTAGACTTTCCGCTATGTTCGTGGTGGCCATCTTGGAATGGGAAGTCAGCAATTGTCAACATTGTGCCTGGACTCTGCCGCTGTATCTGGATTTTGGGGACATACACCTGTACCCCAGCCAGGTATCACTGTGTCCAGTGGGTTTGCCTTAGTAGGCGTCACGGGAGCAGGAGGCTGGAGCGACCTCCTCCAGGTAAGCGTTTCCTAACACACACAAAAAGATCAGCATTTCTACTGTAAATAACATTCATTTTCTCACCTGCCTCCCTCAACAAACAAGCACACGCATGCATCATACCAGCATACACAGACACACAAACACACACATATCCATACATATACATACATATACACACAGCACCACAGCACACAGGGTTGCTGACTCACATCTGTGCACCCTCAATCAAACTCCTACACCAAGATACACAGACAGATATTACATTACTTCCACACACACACTGCATCACTTTCAAACACGCAAGCATACACACTTGCATGTAAACTGAGCTTTGCACATGGTTATCTCCTGTTGTATTCTTCTCTTCAGTCAGGACAGGAAAGCTGGATTGAGCATCAGGCAGAACCATGGAAAAAGCACGTGGGAGATTTGGGCAGGGTTATCAGTTTATTGTCAGATAACCTGTGGCTCCAGCAAGTTGCACCTCCATTCTGTTACTTTTTTTTTGTATACGGTTTATTTAAACCTTTACAACATTTACTCAAAAATATCAGAATATACTTTGTCTATACATATCGGTCTACATTAATATTTCGTAACCACCTCTTTACAATTCCACCAGAATTTCATACAGGTTCTTATATATTATACATAGACGGGTACATGTTACATTTCATACCAAGTCGCATATAATCCTCAAATATTCATTAACTCATTTTTTCAAAGCTACAGAGTTACCATGAAGCATCTCATACCATAGAGAATCCCTGTTCACGTTAGCAGTATCATTAACAAAGGATGAAAAATATTCAATCCTCTGCATCATAAGGCTTGGACAAATCAATAACAAATGAATAAGTGATTCCTTAGCCCCCATTAAAATACAGTGCCTACAAAATGTCTTCTCCTCGTATTTTTTTGCACAAATATTCAAAATCTCATGTGTGTGTATGTAGTATACTAAGCCTAAATCTCATTGTTGCATTCCTAAAGGCTCTGGAAGGATATGTTTCTATATATTTTTCAGGTATCAGTTTCCACTTCCAAAATGATATGACTTGTGAATACAAAGCTGCATTTAAAATCACAGCATTATTTTCTATCCAGTCAAATGCTTTTATAAGATCTTTAACCTTCCCAGGAATTTTGATCAGAGTTTCCATTGATAACCCAAGGTCCTGTAAGATTTTATCACATACTTTTTTAAGAGCAACCGAAAACGACCCTTCAAGATCAGTCCCCAAGTAATAATATGTAGAGTTTTTTCAGACACAAGACATTTCATCAGTAGAGATAACTTCTTCCAACACATAATGCTTTTAGTGATGACAATCCAAACTCATAAGGTATCATTTCCATTGTTTTACATTTTGGAATATAGAACAATACTTTCCACCAAACACATGCTTCAATTTTCTTTAAACATGGTACTAACTCGTTTGGAAAAAACTCCAATCCATAGGACAAACGTGGAATAACTTTCATTCGGTAGAATAGATTACATGGTGTTAATGTAAATCTCCCATATTTCCTTTCGATTGCTTTCAGTTGGTTTGCAGTTGCAGCTGCTTTCACCATAAGGTTGTTTTTGATGAAACCAAGTGTTTGTGTATTAACATATGAGTAACCCAGGTACTTCAAAACAGTTTGATTTTTTTATACTCATACCTCCACATACCCACGTGAGTGTTGCAGGTCTGATCAATTCTGCACCGGTATGAAATATCACGGTTTTACTCGGATTTATCATTAGTTTCCTTTCTTTAATGAATTTGTCGAATGAGACTATCAACTTTTGCAAACCTACCTTGGTTCCATCAAACAACAAAAAGTCATCTGCATATGCAACCCATTTTATATTTCTACCACTTATCTTCGATGATGTCAATCCACTCATATTCAATACCTTAACTGCTTGGGATACATGTAAATTAAAAAGGGTTGCCGCTAACGTGCATCCCTGCCGCAAGCCATTGTGTGCATGAATTACATCTGACAATAGACCTCTATTATTGAGGTGAACTCTCATCACTGTATCTGAATATAGTATTATAATCAGCTCAAGTAAGCCTTTGTCAATCCCTAGGTCTTACAAAGTCTTCCATAGAGTATTCCTATCTACCATGTCAAATGTCATGGTTAAATCCATGGAGGCAATGTAAAGTGATTGCTTTCCTTTAACTCTTGCCTTGCTCTGTAGATTGGATACAATCAGCCCTCCCACATCCGTTCCCATTGCAAGCCTAAAACCAATTTGTCTCAGGTCCAATATGCTGTTTTTGTCTATCCATATATTCAACTTCTCTAATACAGTAGCTGCAAAGATTTTGGAATCTACATTGGTCATCTTAATCGGGCGATAATTCAAGGGGCATAAACGATTACCCTTCTTAAAAATTAGTAACACATATGACATTTTCCATGATTCTGGGATCATTTCATCCCCTATAATGCCACCAAACATACAATTCAATAAACCAGCCCATATTAATGCATTATATTTCAGTGTAACATATGATACATTTTTTGGGCCTGGTGTAGTTGAGGCCTTTGCTTTCCGTATCTGTCTTAATATATTGCTAACTGAAATATTCACTGACCACCCGAAGGTGTTACTAAATTGTATTAGTACAGCTTCATCTGGACGCCTATATTGATTCCCAAAGTGTTTCATCCACACTATTGCAGCTATTGGATTTGTTGTCAACTGAGTCTGTGTAACTTCAGTACTGTTTATAATGGACCAAACATGTTGGGTCTTTCCACCATGCATTGCGGATACCATCGCCTCTCCATCTTTTTGCGCCTTGCTTGCGTGATGAGCTATTACCCAGTTTTTATAGGTTTGTCTACACAGCTTTTTTTTTTTATAACATCCTCTGATTCAATATTTGCTTTCTTCAAACTATGCACATGTTTTCTCAATTGCTCCTTTCTACATTTCACTTCATTATCAAATGAGTACAGCTTTTCATAGGTTCTTGATGGAAAGGTTTCATGACATTTGCACATTGTAACATTACGCCGACATAATCATTGAAAAACTTCCCCAAATATATTTCATTTTTCATTTCTAATGGATATGACATATAGTCTTGCAACATCAAGGTGTTAAGTTTTGCTAGGTTATATGGAGTCCACTTGGCCCTCATACCAGAGGAGCTCAACTCAACTCTCTCGTCACAATAAATCTTACCTATCTTTTGTTTAACCCAAGGAAAGTCCGTTGATATCACGGCATGATCATTTGCATCCAGTCTATGCACTTTCATGTTACACATAACATCTTCAAGTTGACTACTCACAAATATGTAATCCAATATGGAGTTGATACCTCTGGCATACCAGGTGGGAGTAGTATTGTACTGGGGCTGCATGCCCCAACTATCCATTAATTCCAGCCATAAACTGCCTCTATATAATTTATTTGATGTAGATACAGAGTCAAACCCTGTTGATGCTTGAATCCATGATGCTTCATTGTTTGTCATGTTACAATCTGCATTCAGGCCCCCTGATAACAACAGGGCCCCACTAGGATGTTCATCCAACCACATACTAATCCTAATATTTAACGCTTCAAAAAGTTTTATGAGCTGATCATTATTGTGTGTGGCAGTGTTCCAATAGATATTCATCAGCATTATGTCAATTTGCTCTATATTTGTTTTTATTTTGAAAGATCCAATTATCTAACAATCTGATAACAAATAGTCAGATACCATTGTGATATCATTTTCTGAACCGTAAACCAAAGCAAGTCCGCAACTAGGGTGACCCCTTATACTTTTTTTCGCATGCAGATTAATAACGCCATACCCGTCCCACAACAGACTACCCACAGCCCATGTCTCTTGCAATAACACAAAATCGTACTGTTCTAATAATGTCACAATTTTGTTATTTGCGACTAAATATGCACATCCTCTAGTATTCCAAGAGACAAGGATGTATGTTTTTTTTTGCTAAAGTGGTTCCTTCACAGATTTTAATTTCTCTATGGACTCTCGCAAGGATAGAGCAAGCCATCGCCACTCCTGCATGTCCGTCATGTGGGATCTTGCTTCTGCCACAGTCAAAGCCACTACATCTTGGCCAGCAATGTTGTGAGGTCCACTTCCTTTGTAATCACTACTTACAATATTCTTGTTACTTCCATCAAACTTACTAAATGTTACTTGATTGCTTGATAGATCTTGATATGGGATTACATCAAATCCTCTTTTCTGCAAGGCACCACCCTCCTTCAATATCAGGGACCTCACTAGTGGTGAGACAATTATCATCCTTACATAGTCAAACCTTTTGTTATGTATGCAATCAACAAGCTGTATATCAGATGATGCTATCAAGCTTAATTACTTAATGTCACTGAATAGATTTAATATGTACTGCCTATTTAATGACCGTGGGCCTCCCTCGTCAAAAACATAATACATCACGAGGCTGGGCTCATTAGGAAGGCTGGACGTCTGAGACAAGTAGGAGCCATCATTTTACATCCTTTATCCTAGATATTATGGTCAGACATCAAATTAATCCCTTTTCCACCACTTTGCATTTAGTTATCACTTAATCTACTAAGCACAAATATATATTGAGCACCTTGCACATTAAGCTTTTGTAATAGTTTCAATATGTCTATTTGGGTCTTTCACTACAGTGCCACCCATGGGCTCTATAAAATTGGGCGTATTAGGTTGAGATGGAGCGTCTGGATTCTTGAAAATATCAAAAATGTCCATCACTCCTCTTTACAATGCGCGCAAGTTGCTGTCTATTCTTGCTGAGGTTTCCTTATTCTTCAATGCCTCTGACAGCATTATTGGTCCTTCAGTATACTTAGGCTGTATTGAACTGCTTGAATCTACTATGTTATTGGCTTCAAGTTGTCTGGACGATTCATTGGAGGCTAAACCATTATTACATGGGATAATGCCAACTGTACATGCCCCCGTATCATTCTGTCTTTCCTCCAAAGTATCGCAAATGTCTATGGTTCGTATAAACTTACACGAAGATGTGTTAGCAACCTTCGCTGCGCAAACTTTGTTTCTTTCTTAATTTTTTTTCTTTTTTTTTCGATAATTTTTCCACAAAATTAGTAGTATCTTCATCACTTATTACTGTGGCGCCGTCCTGCTTAATACTGTTCAGTTTCTGCGGTAATTAATTCATCCCCTCTAAAGGCTGAGCATCGAATTCTATTCTCCATAAGGACAACAGAAGCCAATGTATTGTGTATATTTTCATTGATATTTCTATTTTGAGCTGTCTGACTGTTAACCGCCTCGGAACGTAATTCTTCTACTACTATCCTGCATAACTCAAGTAACGCTGTCATTGCCATCACTAGTTCATTTGGGAGTCTCGAGTGTCTTTTCAATTCAGTCAGCATCAGGGTATGTATTTCAGTATTGCATGGCATGGCATTACTGCTCGATTTGCCACAGCTCATTTCCCCACATATACACTCCTCGCTTTGGTCTAAATGTTGTGTAAGACCCAGCATTGTTATTTCCCCAGTGCTGAAAATCGGGGGTGTATCAGCGTATAAATATCTTATGTTCATATCTTTTATTACAGAGTCCAAATTACCATCAGCATGATGTTCATCACCAAACAGAGACTGAGAACCTTCAGGTAGTTCATCAGGTTTTCCCTCTGTTTGCGATCAACCAGCTACTTTTTGCTCTAATGAGCACATTTGCGCACATTCCAAAAGGTCACCATCTGTGTCAGGTGATCCTGGCAGAGAGACAGCAGCTGCTCGTGGGACACTCATTCGCGTGGACATGTGAGTCACAGGCACAGCTGTAGAATTTTGTTTTGCCTTCCCAATTTTGTTCGTACTCATGGCTTTACTCATAAAGCAAGAGCAGCTGTTATTCGCTCGTTTGGAACACTCCCGAATGAACGTTAGATATACACAGAACCCACTTTACAAGACAGACTCACCGGCTGCAATGTTAGCAAGACCACGTTGCAGTGCCTAGTTTAGCCCCACAAGCCCAACCAGGCCAAACAGCCCAACAGGCCACTTCCAAGGACACCTCTCATTGGCGCGCACGCATGGGCACGCGCGCAACTGTTTTTGTAGTGTTGTACGACTCTTAGGGTGTGGCTTAAATCAATGTATCAAAGAATAACGTTTAGAGTCTTATTTAGCAGGTTTATCCCGTATATAGGATGACACTATCAGGGTAATTCATAGAATTTCGCTGAAAAGTGTCGCAAGCGGCTGGCGCAGAGTGTCCGCGTGCGATTGACTGCGCCAGGCACGTGCGCTAAAACCGATTTCCGCGCACAGCGTATTCATGGATTTCATGCTCCCAAACCAGCCGTGGCGCAGAGTATCGCAGCGACCCTGCAGCAGCGCCAGTAACGCCCCCAAGAACGCCCTTGCGCAAGGAAAAGCCATCAAAATCGCTAAATCATCGCAAAGGGCTGCGCTAACCCTGGACCAGTTTACAGGGCTGCCAAACAAGGAACGCAAAGCGGGAAACGTGCATATCAGGGGTACACGTGAAGTCATACACGCGATTAGCCAGGGTACGTGTATTACAGGGGGCGCGGGAAGTTTAACACGCGATTGGCCAGGGTACGTCTATTACAGGGGTACGCGGGAAGTTTAACACGCGATTAGCCAGGGTAAGTGTATTACAGGGGTACGCGGGAAGTTTAACACGCGATTAGCCAGGGTACGTGTATTACAGGGGTACGCGGGAACTTTAACACGCGATTGGCCAGGGTACGTGTATTACAGGGGTACGCGGGAAGTCTAACACGCGATTGGCCAGGGTACGTGTATTACAGGGGTACGCGGGAAGTTATACACGGGATTAGCCAGGGTACGTGTATTACAGGGGTACGCGGGAAGTTTAACACGCGATTGCCCAGGGTACGTGTATTACAGGGGTACGCGGGAAGTTTAACACGCGATTAGGCAGGGTACGTGTATTACAGGGGTACGCGGGAAGTTTAACACGCGATTAGCCAGGGTAAGTGTATTACAGGGGTACGCGGGAAGTTTAACACGCGATTAGCCAGGGTACGTGTATTACAGGGGTACGCGGGAAGTTTAACACGCGATTGGCCAGGGTACGTGTATTACAGGGGTGCGTGGGAATCATCACACGCGATTAGGCTGGGTGGGTCCTCACATGTGTTCCCTGTACACCCTCCACGGCCCCTGCAGGCAGCCTACAAAACAGGGGACTACCCTGCACACCTGCTCATGTCCCCCTGCACCCCCACCCCCCAGCAGTGCAGGGGCAGCCTCCACCAGGCCCCCACTCATGTCTCCCACCACCCCCACCCTCCCGCCACCAGGGGCAGCCTCCACCAGGCCCCCACCCATGTCTCCCACCACCCCCACCAGTGCAGGGGCACCCTCCACCAGGCCCCCACCCATGTCTCCCAACACCCCCACCCACCAGCACTGTGGGGCACGTGGCCAGCAGGCAGTCAGGCAGCAGCAGATGGCAGGTGGGAGCGTGCTCAGGGCTCTGGGGGGCAGTAATTTGGCCTCCTGGCCAGGAGCGTGGTCTCTCGTGTGTGAACGCGTGGACAGCCTGATAGGTAGTGAAATCCCACACGTCAGCAAAGGCCCTTAGCGCGTAAACCCGTCAACAGCATATGCGCGCCTATAGTCACCTGCACGTGCAGGAAATTGTTGCGTGACACGTCCCAGTGTCAAAGCGTGTGATTGGTGAAAATGGATCTACACGCAGAAGTGACAAAGCGTGTGATTGGTGAAAATGGATCTACACGCAGGAGTGACAAAGCGTGTGATTGGTGAACGTACACGCCGCGTAAGTGACGCTGTACGTGTGGGCCTGTATATAAGGTACATGTAGAACACCATTTCCTTGTACGTGCTTTTCGTGGAGAGCGAGTGGGTGAATTCTGTACTTCTTGTCGTTTCACACGCGATTTACTTCACAGCGTTTCCAGTTCGTATTCCCTGTTACCTCTGACAGCTTTTTCTCTTTTTTCTCTTTTACTGGTTTACCTGGGCCTGTTCCCTCAAACAGTGTCCCCTTCTACTGTTGTCCTGTCTTCTCAGACAGCGTACACATCTTCTTTTGGCGGGGGTTTAGCCAGCCAAACGCGCTCATTCTTCACGCTCTTTTACCTGGCAGACGGTGAGTCACGCACGTATCCAACTTCTGTGCTTGCCCCGTGTGTAGCCTACCCCTTCAGAGGTCATTCTAGGCTGCGTGTGACACGCATACGTTCATTCTTGTGTTACTGGGTGCCACAGCGTAGTGCAGGTTTTTCTTTCTGCACACGTGGTCTAGGAGGGGTTGCGTGCACGTCATCTCCCTTTTTTGGGCCTCCTGTGCGTTGCGTGACCCGTCATCTTTCCCCAGGGGTTACAATCAGCCGTGCTAGAGCACTAGGGTACAATTACCATCTGGTACCCAACCCCTTTGACCCCCAATTGCCCAGGACAATTGTCTACAGCCACTCCCATACGCACATTAATATCAGTGCCATGGCTGGGAGGCGAGGATTCCGTAAGGGTGGCAAAGGTGGAAGAGCCACAAGTGGTGGCCGTGGTGGATCCGGTAGGGGACGTGGTCGTAACTTGCAGGGTGAGCCTGTCCCCCCATGTGTGGAGGACCAGTCAAGGGCACCCATCATCCCCCCCCTCCCCGCCTCCCCCCCTCCCGTTGAGGCTGAAGTGGCTGACACCATCCATGCTCAGCCCTTGTTGGACCAGCCCATTGTGGCACCAGACCTGGCTGACTCCATGGCTGACTTCCAGGTCAGCAGGGCTACGACACGTGCGCTGGTGCACGTTGATGCCATCATGCCACGTGGATCTGGGGCAGCAAGGTCATCTGCTGCACCAAGGAGGCAGGGCGGAGTGGCTGCAGGGGCAGCTGCGGCTCCATCCACCCCAGCCCTCACACACCCAGCCAGGACAGTGTCGGTCCTAGTCCATGCTGCTGACATTCCCCCTGACACCATCACACTAGAGCCAATGCCTGCACCAACTCCCATGCTGAGTGTGCAATCCCACACTCCTGATACAGAGTCCACCAGGGCTCCTGCCCCTAGTGTCCAGAGCGGCGCAGGACACTCAGGATCACCACCACCTTCCAAGCGGAAGAGGAAGAGTGCTCGTCCGGCACAGGCTGATGCCCCAGACACGGCTACACAGTCCGGCCCATCCAGGAAGCCCAGCTTCACGGATGACGAACTGAATGCACTTGTCGAGTATGTGTCCGGACATGACAACGAGATGGTCATTGTTGCAGGATCCAAGACCACACCTGCACAACGCCAGGCACACTGGCAGACTGTTGCGGACATCGTAAGTGCGCTTGGAATCGTGAGGCGCACAGCCAATGATTGCTATAAGCGCTGGAATGACCTAAAGCGCAGGGCAAAGAGTAAGCTGGCCTCAAGTCATGCCGCAACTCTAGTGACTGGAGGTGGGTCTCCAGTAGTAGACATGGAACTCACTCCACATGAGTCAGTCGCTGGGACCTACGTCACGGAGGAACAGATCCAAGGCGTGGGAGATCTGGCTGATTACGAGGCATTGTCCGGTGAGTGCACATGCATGTGTGTGTCATCCATGTGCATGGTGTGTGTGTGAGGGCTTCTGTTTGGGTGCCAGGTGAGAGTGTGTGCGCCTCAGTCGTATGGGTCAGCCATGTGCTTCATGCAATACTTCCTGCGCAGCTGCATTTGGCCATAGCAGTATCCCTTCTGCCAACAGTAGACATCTAGCACAACTGCACGCCAGTTGCCCTTGAAGTGTCACCTTGACACAACATATTTGCTTATTTTTCACTGTTCATTCAGTCAGTTTGTTTGCATTCCACCACTTTCACTAGGCATGTCGCTGTCCACTAGTCACATGTCTGACATGGGTATGGTAAAGGGGAGTGACTTTGTTACCTGGATATCATTTGTACACACATGTCCCTGTGCAATTTTACCATTACAGACTGGCAGCTCCAGGTGAAAAATCTGACCTGTTAGAATCAGAAAAGCTATTACATGCGGGAACTGGACTGAATGAATAGGTGCTGCCCTCCTCTCCATCTTCACTCAATAGCAATGGTACATGCCATCTGTGTGATGGCATGTGTGTTTCACCTGCCAATCACAGGCCAATGTGTGATGCCACTGCCAGGCAGCATGCAGAAAATTTGTTCATCTTCCATCTTGGTGTCATCAGTGTGTGCCATTTGCCTGCACTTCATACGCAGTGAGGGTGCATGCATGGGAGGGTTTTAGTCATGTGGGACATGTGTCAATCAAGTACTGGTTCTCTTGCTTCTCAGCCCTCAATGTGTGCCATGGTGCTAATGCCTGTTTCCATTACTTTGTTTTCATGTCTTTGCAGGGGAAGACGCACCTGATACTGCTGGGGTTGTGGAGATGGTGCAGACCCAGGAGGTGTCCCAGGGCCGACCAACCACCAGTGAGGGACGTGGTGTGGTGGTGGGGGAGAACCCACAAGTGCTGCAGGTCGTGCTCTCAAGGGGTGTCTCTGGCTGCACCTCCCCCGAGCTGTACTCAGGTGTTGATTCGGATGAGACCTACGTGCCGTCGCTGGTGAGTGTTCCAGGGAGGGATTCTGTTCTGTCTCACCCACCTGCACCAGGGTCAGTACCCTCCATGGGGATGTCAGTGTTGGCAGCTACGCCTTCGGTGGTTACGGATGCAGGGTCACACTCCGCAACATCTGATCCTGTTCCTGGGCCAGCAGATCAGAGGGGGAATGCAGTCCTGCAGCCTCAGGCAGTGCCGGCACAGCAAGGCGCAGTTCGCCTTGCCCCAGACAGGTGTGGTGCCCGCCGACGTGGTGGCCGTACGCCACCCGGCAATACCGCATGGGAGCAATCCATTTACGGTATGGCTACCCAACAGGCTGCATCATCCGAGATGATGGCTCAGGCCATGGATAGGGTGTCCACTTCCATTGTCCCCCCAGAAAGGCTGATGGAGCGACTAGAGCAGGCAACCGACTCCATCTGCCAGTCACACAGGGAGGACATGTTGGGGTCCAACAGGGACAGGCGGGCGGCACTGGCGACTCTGCAGGAGGCCATCTCCATTGAGTCCCAGGGCCACAGGGAAGCCCTGAGGCAGGAGCTCCTACACCTCAGGACGACTCTTGTTGAGCTTGAGGCTTCAACACACCAAAGGACAGAACAGCAGCTGGAGCGTCTCACCCGTACGCTCTCAGCTGAGATGCAGGCAACGAGGGCGGAGGTCCGGGCATCCCGTGAGTTGTTGCATGGGGACCTCCGCACACTCATCCTCCAGAACCAGACCTACCACACCCGCATGCTTGCAGCCATGGAGGAGCAGACTAGGGCCTTGCGTGGGCTGCCTCCCATAGTGCAACCACCTCCGGATGCAGCTGCACAGGGTGATAATAGCGACAGCAGTGACACTCCCACAATAGGGTAGCCGTGTGGGCCATGAGCCCATGGAGGTGTTTTATCTTCCCAGGATCCACGCAGGTGGGTTCTGGTGTGCATCCTGTCCTCGGACCTCCTGGGTGGCCTCCCCAACCCCCCCGGGCCCATCAATGGCCATTTTTGATTGTTTCTTATTTTTATTTTTATTTTGATTTCTTTTATTCCCAATTTTTTTGGGAGGATCTGTTGGCTCCGATCTGTTGGCTCCGATCTGTTGGCTCCGATCTGTTGGCTCCGATCTGTTGGCTCCGATCTGTTGGCTTCCGTGGTTCCTGTGGGCATACGCTGCATTGTGGCTGGGCACATGCAGGCTTGTAATGTATTTGGTTCAGATGCTTGGGTTTGAGTCACACACACCCCTCTTGCTTCCCGTTTCCATGGGCTTGCAAAGGGTGTGCCCAAGTGACAGTGAATTACACAGTGACGTTGGACTCCCATGAGCTGTGTGGCCAGTCTGTAGTCAATACTGTGTATACATTCATAGTGCATATTGCTGTTTTGTTGTACACTGCATGTTGCATTGATGTGTAACTCTTCTTCTGTGTCTACCTCCCAATTTGCAGGTCCCTTCCTCAAGTCCACACAAGGACCTCTAGTCTGGCGAAGGGGACCATGTTGGCAGCAGTGCACCTACAACTCTACATGGCGCCAACACTGCACAGTTGGTAGTGGTTGGAGTGCAGGAATTTCCAGGTGGTGAGACTACTAATATGTAACCTTTTTGATGTCATGTTAATGGTACTACGTGCTCAAGTATGTTGTTGGTCCGGCATTGCTGTGAGCATTTCAGGTGTTGCAGGTTTCTAATAGTGCCACTGTACATAGTGAGAGTGATGTCATGTTGTGGGGATTACTTTGTTTACCTGCAATTAGCATGACATGGCACGGTGTGTCGTGTGGCAGTGCTGGGGTGGGGTTGGCTGACATGGCACTGTCCTCTTGTTGCATTTTGCAAGTGGGTATTCATTTTAGCTGCTTCAATGTGTAACTTCACAAAACTGCATTGGTGGTGTCTGTGTGGGTAGGGATGCACACATTGTGACACTTCCAGGTGAACAATCTCAGGCTGACATGGAATTCCCGGTTCATTCTCCACACATTCAGGATCAGTGTCAGGTTGAGTCATCATTGATTGTCAGATGGAATGTGCCAGGGCAGTGTGCACTCCACAGGGGTGTGATTTCTATGTGAAGTAATTAGCCACTAGCTGTGTACGGGCTGCCTCCCCCCGTGCCCTTTCCCCTCCCATGCGCAGCGGCTGTGCATGTGGTTGGGGATGTGGGGCCACCACCATGTCCACGGCCAGGCCCCGGCGTGTTGCAACGTTGTGCAGGACACATGCTGCCACTATGATCCTGCACACTACTGGGGGAGCGTATAACAGCTGCCCGCCAGAACGGTCAAGGGAGCGAAAGCGTGACTTCAGCACTCCGAATGTGCGCTCCACTATGCCCCTGGTTGTAATGTGGGCTGTGTTAAATCTTACCTGGGGTGGCGTGGTGGGGTTCCGAATTGGCGTCATCATGTGGGGGCTGAGAGGGTAGGCACTGTCCCCTGTGGAGGTGGGGATTGGTATCATTGGTGAGGTTGTGACCTTGCTCAGTATCCAACATGCATGCATGTGCAGTGGCATACATACTCACCAAGCAGCCATGTATCGCCATGCCGCCCAGCTTCTAGGTCCCGGCTTAGGGTGGACATTCGGTAAATGAAGCTGTCGTGGGTGGAGCCGGGATAGTTGGCATATACTGAGGTGATGATTCCCTTGGCATTACATGCTACCTACACGTTGATGGAATGCCAGTGCTTGCGGTTCCTATAGATGTGCTCAGATGCCCTGGGGGGACGTAGAGCCACATGGGTGCAGTCGATGGCACCTAGCACTTTGGGGAATCGTGCCACTGCGTAAAAATCCAGGGCGGCAGCATGCCTTTCTGCAGGTGTTCTGGGCAGGTATATGTGCCTGCGGACTGATGGGCGTGCAGTCATGATGTTCAAGACCTGGTGTAGGCAGCGTGACTGGGTGGCCTGTGACACCCCACCCACTATGGCACTTGTCCGCTGAAATGATCCAGTGGCTAAGAAGTGCAGTACATTGAGGACCTTCTCCAGGGGGCTGAGTGCTTGGGAGCACAGGGTGGGTGATGTGAGGTCATCCTCCCACTCACTCACCAGGTCCAGTATGATGTGTGGTGGAAACCTGTACCTCCCATACACCTGGTCATCAGGCATCCCGAAAAGGCTGGTTCTGGGTGTGAATATTCTGGCCCTGACTATCCTCCTCCTCCTCCTTTGGTAGCCCACTGCCACTGCTGCTAGGAACGGTATGTTCATCCTGGCGTCTGAGCTTGTTATTGTTAAAGTCCGCAATTTATGCTTAGCGCGTGTTCTAGGCGAGCGTGTGACCCGCGCACCCCTGGAATCCAGTTCCCAGTCCAATAGCGTGTGGAAATTCACACGCACCACGGGATACAGCGTGTGACCCGCGCACCCCTGGAAACCAGTTCCCAGTCCAATAGCGTGTGGAAATTCACACGCACCACGGGATACAGCGTGTGACCCGCGCACCCCTGGAATCCAGTTCCCAGTCCAATAGCGTGCGGAAATTCACACGCACCACGTGATACAGGTTCGCTGACGTACTTGCGTGTGTAAGTGGCCGCGCACCCATTAAATACACGTACATAGGCCAATCGCGTGTACGCGCACTTTTGTCCAATTACACGCGATGACACTCTGACGTGCAGTATCTCCACGTGTGCCCCGTCATCACGTGCTGAGTGGGGAACACCCGTGCGGGTCACGTCACAGACGCGCTTACGCGCTGAGGGACTCTGGTCCAATAGAATCGCGTATGCGTGCTGACGCGCTTACGCGCTAAGGGCCTTTCCTCGGATTTCACGCTGACGTGCAGGATTTTCACGTGCCAAATCACTCCGTATCAAGCTGGCCACGCGAAAACACACGGAAGCCCACGCTCCTGCCCAGAAGGCCGAGTTACTGCCCCCCAGTGCCCCGAGCAGCCTCCCACGTGCCATCTGCTGCTGCCTGCCTGCCTGCCTGCCTGCTGCCACCGTGCCCTGCCATTTGGTGCCTGCACATCAGCCATCTGCAGGGGTCCAGTTGCTGTGTCCACCCCTGCTGGAACAGAAGACTCCCGACTGGTATTACATCGCTCCACAGCCCAGCCCCAGGACCCAGTTGCCCACCCACACCTGCCTCTGGGGTTGCCATGTCGGGCACTTCCACATCTGGCACCAGTGGCAACCCCAGGCCAGAGGGGCAGAGGGGCACCAGCTTCACTGTCACCGAAGTTGGTGTCCTGGTGGAGCATGTCCTGGGGCAGTATGATGCCCTCTTTGGATCGTCCCGCGCCAGCAAGGAAGGACGGCAGAGGATCTGGGCCGACTGTGTGGTTGCCATCAACGCGGAGGGGGTGGCAACCCGCGACGTCCTGAAGATCAAGAAGCGCTGGGAGGACTTGAGGTCCAGGACCCTTGTGAAGGCCCGGCGCCTCGTGGAGGGGGGCCGGGGCCGCATGAGTTCCATCC
This sequence comes from Ambystoma mexicanum, assembly GCF_040938575.1. Classification (NCBI taxonomy): domain Eukaryota; kingdom Metazoa; phylum Chordata; class Amphibia; order Caudata; family Ambystomatidae; genus Ambystoma; species Ambystoma mexicanum. The sequence goes on from NC_090928.1 coordinate 360,625,931, forward strand.
AGATGAGGGTCCTGGAACGCGTACGCCCAGCGCTCCACGCCCAGATCCTTGAGAGGGAGGCCCGTCTGGAGTTGAGCGGTAAGTGTCCATGCATTACTGTGTGAGACAGGGCATGTTGCGGTGTGCTGGTTCTATGATACTTGCCTGTATGTGTGCCATAGGCCATGTATGCATGTATGTGTGCAGGGACATCATGGTAATGCATGTGCGACCAGTGATGTGTGATGCACATGGTTGTTGCATGTGTTGAAATGCCGCATGGGGAGCCCTATTCAGATTTTGAACATGAGAGCATGCCAGTCTCTGTACGTGGACATGGGTGGGGGTGAGGGATGGGTGCTGATGCCAGGTACATATATGGTAGCCATGTCTGTGTGCCTGACCTGCGTGTCTGTGACTTGTGCATGCCATGGATGCATGACACATGTGTGTGACAATGCAGAGATTCAGTAAAGCAGCCAAATTACCCTTGTAACCGCTGTGTTTGGTGTGTTTGGGGCCAGATGGATGTGACTGAGGTGAAGTGTGTGCATGTGATGGGCATGAGGCATGATGCATGTGAGTTACATATCATTGAATGTTTCAAGAGTTCATTGGACATGCATGGAAATGTCCATGGCATGCACCATGCCTGTTACTGTGTGTGTTTTGCCTGGACTGACCCATGTGTTGTGGAGGGACATGATGGAAGTGTACTTTGACAGTGGTGCTCATCTGCTATTGCTTCCTGTCTAGGGGACCATTGTACAGTGCCCTGATGCTTGTGTTCTTTGTCTCCCTCTACGCAGCGGCTAGTGAAGAAGAGGGCGGAGACGGCGCTGTGGAGCAAGGCGGCGGGGATGCCCCCACGGCTGCAGCGGAAGGGGTGGGTGAGCCCCCACAGGGGCCTGCTACGGTGGGAGACGGTGAGGAGCCATCCAGGTTGGTGGTTTGCACAGAGGAGGAGGAGGCCGCCACTGGGGCACACATGGGGCCTGGTGGGGGCATCCCTGCTGGTGCAAGTGGTGCAGTCCAGGGCCAGGGGCAGGAGGCAGCACAGGTCACCGTGGAGGAGCCTGTGCATGTCGCTGTCCGTGACCCTGTGAGTGCACCACCATGCACCAGCAGGGATGCCCCGTCCCAGGCCCGTCCGCAGGTAGAGGGGATGTCCATGTCACCTGACTCCCCTCCACCTGCGGACGTGGGAACCCCTGGCCGTGCGGAGAAGGTCCTGATTGGGGTCGCGATGCGCACGGCTGTGATTCGTGATGCCGTGCGTGCTTCCCGGGAGGAGCACGCACGTCATCACGAAGTGCACCGTGCCGACGTGGCCCAATTGGGATCGGCCATGTTCCGGGGTTTCCTGCATGTGTTGGCCAATGTGGCGGCCCTCTCCTCCTCTGTGCAGGCTATCCACCAGTCGTTCTCCTTGCCGTCTTCCAGCCCAGATGCCACCAGGGCCCCCTGTGGACCTGCCCCGACCAATGCAGCCAGCTCGGTGGGGATCCCATCCCTGCCACAGTCAGGAGTCAGAGATCCAGCAGGGGTGGACACCAGAGCAACTGGACCCCAGCAGATGGAGGATGTGACGGCATCATCGGGCAGGGCACGTGCACGACGGCGTCGGTGGTTTCCATCAGCCTGGATGCCGTCGTGCTGGCACAGGCAGTTGCGTCGGAGGCAGCAGCAGGCTCAACGTGGGAGGCATCATGGCTCGGGGCCATCAACATCGGGGGTGCAGGCATCGGCCGGAGGGCAGGAGAACCCTGGAATGGGAGTGGCTTCCGTGTGGGAGAGGTTGTGCCAGCGGATAGGTGCGGAGCGGCAGCGGGCAGAGGAGGAACGGCTCACGATGGTCAGGGCGGAGGACTCCATGCGGAGGGCGCTGAGGCGGGCTGAGTGCCTCGAGGGTCTTCGCAGGGAGTTAGAGCTGGACACTGCGTTATCCCTGCGGGACCTCGGGGCCAGGGAACATGCCCGCCTCCAAGCCATTGACCAGGAGTTCGATGATGCCCTGGCCCATGACAACAACCAGTGAGCCGTCCGAATAGCCCGCTGCCTTTGTATATAGTTGTATAGTTAGGGTTAGGTTTCCTTTGTTTTTTTGAATTTTTTTTGGTTGCGATTGGACAATGCACCACTTTTTTGTATATAGTTCACTTTTTAGTTAGTAGTCAGTTAGGTTTAATTTGGTAGGGCTCATGGACCCAGGATGATCTTCTTAATTTCCTTATTTTAATAATTCAGAATTTTTTCTTGGACATTCATCTTGTTTAGTTTGATTTGCTTTGTGTTTTTTCTTGTTTGCTGTTCAATACATAATATTTTTTTATTCTTCAATGTGTCGTATCATCTCATTGCTTTCAGGCATGTCATGTTGGGTGTTTTGTCATTCACTTGCAGCCATTGTGTGTGACAGACATGTGTTAAATTGCATTATTTACATTGGGGGTGTAACATGTAATTGCCTTTGATATGTGGGTGGGTGTGATAGTTGGTTGGGCCTTTTGGCAGGGGAGGATGGGCATTACGGACATGATTGGGGAATGTTGGGACCCAGGTGCAGGGGGGCATGGATTGGACATGGGTGGGGGCCTGCTGGCAGGTGCCCCACAGTGCTGGGGTGTGGGGGTGGTGGGAGACATGAGTTGGACATGGGTGGGGGCCTGCTGGCAGGTGCCCCACAGTGCTGGGGGGTGGGGGTGGTGGGAGACATGAGTGGGGGCCTGGTGGAGGGTGACCCTGCACTGCTGGGGGGTGGGGGTGGTGGGTGACATGAGTGGGGGCCTGGTGGAGGGTGCCCCTGGTGGCTGGGGTGTGGGGGTGGTGGGAGACATGAGTTGGACATGGGTGGGGGCCTGCTGGCAGGTGCCCCACAGTGCTGGGGTGTGGGGGGGGTGGGAGACATGAGTTGGACATGGGTGGGGGCCTGCTGGCAGGTGCCCCACAGTGCTGGGGGGTGGGGGTGGTGGGAGACATGAGTGGGGGCCTGGTGGAGGGTGACCCTGCACTGCTGGGGGGTGGGGGTGGTGGGTGACATGAGTGGGGGCCTGGTGGAGGGTGCCCCTGGTGGCTGGGGTGTGGGGGTGGTGGGAGACATGAGTTGGACATGGGTGGGGGCCTGCTGGCAGGTGCCCCACAGTGCTGGGGTGTGGGGGGGGTGGGAGACATGAGTTGGACATGGGTGGGGGCCTGCTGGCAGGTGCCCCACAGTGCTGGGGGGTGGGGGTGGTGGGAGACATGAGTTGGACATGGGTGGGGGCCTGCTGGCAGGTGCCCCACAGTGCTGGGGTGTGGGGGGGTGGGAGACATGAGTTGGACATGGGTGGGGGCCTGCTGGCAGGTGCCCCACAGTGCTGGGGGGTGGGGGGGTGGGGGACATGAGTTGGACATGGGTGGGGGCCTGCTGGCAGGTGCCCCACAGTGCTGGGGGGTGGGGGTGGTGGGAGACATGAGTTGGACATGGGTGGGGGCCTGCTGGCAGGTGCCCCACAGTGCTGGGGTGTGGGGGGGGGTGGGAGACATGAGTTGGACATGGGTGGGGGCCTGCTGGCAGGTGCCCCACAGTGCTGGGGGCTGGGGGGGGGTGGGGGACATGAGTTGGACATGGGTGGGGGCCTGCTGGCAGGTGCCCCACAGTGCTGGGGGGTGGGGGTGGTGGGAGACATGAGTGGGGGCCTGGTGGAGGGTGACCCTGCACTGCTGGGGGGTGGGGGTGGTGGGTGACATGAGTGGGGGCCTAGTGTAGGGTGCCCCTGGTGGCTGGGGTGTGGGGGTGGTGGGAGACATGAGTTGGACATGGGTGGGGGCCTGCTGGCAGGTGCCCCACAGTGCTGGGGGGTGGGGGTGCAAGGGGACATGAGTTGGTGTTCATTAGTTCAAGGAGACATGTGCCTTTGCTGGGGGGCATGCCCATGGTGGGTGGGCTGCCTGCGGGACATGACCAGGGATGCAGGGTAGTCCCCTGTGGTGTGGGCTGCCTGCAGGGGCTGTGGAGGGTGTACAGGGTACACCTGGGAGGACCCACACTGTGAAATCACATGTGGAACTTCCCGCGCACCCCTGAAATACACGCGCCCAGGCTGTTCGCGTGTGGAACTTCCCGCGCACCCCTGAAATACACGGGCCCAGGCTGTTCGCGTGTGGAACTTCCCGCGCACCCCTGAAATACACGCGCCCAGGCTGTTCGCGTGTGGAACTTCCCGCGCACCCCTGCAATACACGCGGCCAGGCTGTTCGCGTGTGGAACTTCCCGCGCACCCCTGAAATACACGCGCCCAGGCTGTTCGCGTGTGGAACTTCCCCCGCACCCCTGAAATACACGCGCCTAGGCTATTCGCGTGTGGAACTTCCTGCGCACCCCTGCAATACACGCGCCCAGGCTGTTCGCGTGTGGAACTTCCCGCGCACCCCTGCAATACACGCGCCCAGGCTGTTCGCGTGTGGAACTTCCCGCGCACCCCTGAAATACACGCGCCCAGGCTGTTCGCGTGTGGAACTTCCCCCGCACCCCTGAAATACACGCGCCTAGGCTATTCGCGTGTGGAACTTCCCGCGCACCCCTGAAATACACGCGCCCAGGCTGTTCGCGTGTGGAACTTCCCCCGCACCCCTGAAATACACGCGCCCAGGCTGTTCGCGTGTGGAACTTCCCGCGCACCCCTGAAATACACGCGCCTAGGCTATTCGCGTGTGGAACTTCCCGCGCACCCCTGCAATACACGCGCCCAGGCTGTTCGCGTGTGGAACTTCCCCCGCACCCCTGAAATACACGCGCCCAGGCTGTTCGCGTGTGGAACTTCCCGCGCACCCCTGAAATACACGCGCCCAGTCTGTTCGCGTGTGGAACTTCCCGCGCACCCCTGAAATACACGCGCCCAGGCTATTCGCGTGTGGAACTTCCCGCGCACCCCTGGAATACACGCGCCCAGCCTATTCGCGTGTGGAACTTCCCGCGCACCCCAGAAATACACGTAGCCCGCTCCCCCAGACCCGATCGCGTGTGAAACTTCACGCGAACCCCTGTGATGCACGTACCCTGCTGAAATCGCGTGTTAGACTTCCCGCGCACCCCGGTATACACGCACACGTATTTTTTGTCAGCGGGTGTCCGTGTTTGTGGGTACCCCTTTGCACGTCTTTGTTCCTGGAGGGCCACAGTATGGGACATTCATCATGGCAGTATATAGGTGCGATTAGTTGGCGCACCTTTTGGCGCACATTTCTTACAGCCGCAGAGACGCTACCGCCTGCTTTCTTGTGGCGGTCGTGTTTGTGCCTGTGCGCTGGTTTGAGCGTGCGCTTTTTTCCCCTATTCTATTCCATGAATACGTGTTGTAGGCGAGCGTGTGGGCGTTCCGCGCACTTGTGCCCTGTACTTCCCCCGTGACGCCCACGTTTTGGCAAGTTGTTCCCCATTCCGAGTGTTACGCCCGTGTTCCGCCTACTTTTGTTGCGTGCGCCGCGCTATGTGCGATTTTCGCTGTGGCCTGTGCGATTTTCGCAGTGACCTGGCGCACGCTGTTAGATGGCCTGTGCGCCAACGTGCGCCGCGCACTTTTTATCGCACATCCGCTGGTTTTCTCGCGCACGGCCTTCCATGAATCGACGTGCGCTGCTTTTCGTGCGATTTTCGCAATTGCACTGCGATTTTCGCTATTCCACTGCGATTCGCACGTTTTTGCCCACTTGCGCCGCGCTAATTATTCCATGAATCGGCCTCTAAACTTGTCCAGATATAAATGTAATCACCAGAAAATCTGAGATCATTTCATGCAGCTTTAAAGTTGTAATACACGAACGTCAAGAATCATTCAGCCAGAGCTCCAGGCACAACAGGCCACTTCCAAGGCCACTTCTCATGGGCGCGCCAAAACAAAACAACAAATGGAATTTTTAACAAACTCAAAACACCTGAAAAAATAAACTAATTTTTTAAATATATATATATATATATATATATTCAGTGAAAAAACTTTGTTAAAGGGACGTTATGGTTAAGTTGTGCTACTAAAAACCTATGAAATTCAGTGAAAAAACATTGTTAAAGGGACATTATGGTTCCAAGTAAAACAGAAAAACCCTTTAAATTCGCCAGTTATGGCATGCTAAGCAACCATAACTCCCGCCACCACCGTGCACTGCTAAGACTAACACCCAGGACATCAAAGATGACATCACTAATGTCATTGATGACATCACTGATGACATCACATGTCTGGCTCCCCTTTTTTCCTTTACTGACATATCTAGGCCACATGGTTTTCTTCAGTAACCCAATTGGTGTCCTGAAATGTTCATAATTAAACAAAAATGGAGGTGTCCTAAAGAACACTATACCTGTCCGTAATGTTCGCTAGCATGTTAAACTGTTCTAAGAACACAATTGATGTCCTGAAAAGTTCGTAATCAAACGAAAATGGAAGTGTCCTAAAGAACACTATATCTGTCCGTAGTGTTCGCGAGCAAGTTTAAACTGTTCTAGAAATGTTCGTTTGATGTGTGACGCACTTTTAATTAATTCAGGACCTGAACACTGTCCGTAGAACATCAACGCGCATGCGCAAACCAATGTCCGTGCATTTGGTGTCCTGCGAACAGGAGCTTCCTTCGCGGACCTGTTCGCGAAGGGATCATGTGACCGCGCCCATGCTGATCGCGTGTTCTGAATGCGGACACTGTTCGTGTCCCCGAACAATTTAAAAGTACATTTTCGAGTAATCCACAATATTTTTCCATAAAAACTCATCATGGCACAAGTCCCACATAGTAATCCGGAGTTTCTACATATCTTTTGAAACTTTTTGAACCCTTTTTGTGTTCGATCTGTCTGCGGACAGCGCGCATGTCCGCGAACCACGTACAAGCACCCCTATAAAAGACCACGCCGTAGAGCTTATTCTCATTGTGTTTATGGCTATTCTTCAGAGCACAGCTATTTCTCCAGCAACTTGCTGATTACACCATCGAGATGGCATCCCTGGCTGCAGAACTGCCACCTGGTGCTGCACCTGCTTCAGCACCACCCCCAGCCCCTCCACCACCACCACCTTCCCAAGGGCCTGAAGAAGGGAACAGGAGTGAGGATGCAGAGGAGGAAGAAGAGGATGAAGAGAATGAGGTAGAGGAAATCCCTACTACCCGCACTAGAGGTGAGTCTTGGGTGTGGCAGTTATTTTCCATTTATGGGAATGGTCCTAAGGCTTGTGCGAACTGTGTTATGTGCAATGAGTGCAAAATGATACTCAGTCGCGGGAAGCACGGTTCGTACAGCTTTGGGACCACGACCATGAAGCAACACCTGAGGTCATTTCACTCTGGGGCTATTCGCAAGGTTGTATCTTGCGAAGAACGTAGTAGGTTGATTTCCTCTACTTCATCCTCCGTTTCTGATCCTGTCACCACAAGGACCACCTCTGTGGGACAGCGTCTTCCTCAAGCTGCCTCACAGGCCATACAGAATTCTGATGACCCTTACCTTTCGAGGGTCACAGTTGTATGTATGTACTGTGACACAGTACTCTGCAGGGGGGAGCGACTTCAAAGTGCTTTTGAGACTATCGTCTCAGAGCACGAGAAGACCTGCTCACTACCCAAATAAAACCCACTCTACATCTTCCTCTCTCAGCTCGCCCTTTCTTATCCCTGTGGTTGGCGTCCCCCCTTTTACCCTCCTTTCCCCTCCTCTCCTAGTGTGTCGTGTCTAAAAAACCAAATAAAATACTAAATTACAAAAATCAATTACCCTCCTTTCACAGTTAAAAAATAGAAGTGAAGATAAATAAAGCAGGGCCCTTTGTATTTCTCAAAAGTCTGCGGACAGTTCGCAAACATTAAAATAATTGGGGTGCTACCCTATTGTTACCATTGCATTTTTCTCTGGGAGGAAGTGGTGGCTCTGAAAAGAGCCTTTGGGAGGTGTTTGTATGTCAAAAATTATAAATACTTAACACCTACTTCAAAATTGATGCTGTATTTCTAAAAAAGGTCGCAATGCATTTTGTACATTTCTCAGAAAAATCTGATTGCCAGCATAAGTAAGATGGACTACATCTTTGCGAAAAATGTATGTACTACGAAACATAATATTTTCATTGTGAAAAGAGGACATATCAAAATCTCTTAGAAATGCACAAACAGCCTTATTAACATTGCGCCTTGCTTTTTCCATTTGTGGACCAAATGAAGAAGAACAAAGACACATTTGTCTTTGCGCAATATGAGAAAAAATTACTTGGAAATTAGGAAACATGTCCATCATAGCAAATTGCAAAGAAATTCCAGACACATGTCCTAAACTGTTCCCTCCACAATGAATTACAATTATGTCTGGATGTTGCTTTGTTTCCAAAGTAGCACAGAGAGGTAGCAAGTCCAGCCACTTCATTCCATGTACTCCATGCCAGTGTACTTCCACATGTGGAAATCCAAGATCTACAGATACTCCACAGCTTTCTGCATGCACCTTCAACCAATGTATCCATGAATCTCCCAAAATCCAAACAATCTCTTTTCTGTTGTTCTCTCAGCAAAAAGAGTATCTGAGAAACTCTCTCCTGGCACAACACACCCACTAAAATTTCCTGACCAATCCCTTTCACTGCTCATTCTCTTTTGCATGATTTCTGAACCCAAAAATCCCCGGATGTAACTCCCGATGTCCGCGAACTACCGCCATGTGCGCGGACAAATCGTAACATGAACAGCCCTTCTACCATTTCCACTTCACCTCTGTGCCATTTCCTCATTGGATGTAGCTAGGAAATCACATGACCATGCACCAATCACATTCAAGACCTCTACATCTAACTGCATCATCATAGATCAGCACTGCAAATGTACTGTGAATCTATCTGAGTACAAGTGTCATATCATTGGCAATCACCATCTACAAGAAATACTGTACAAGTCTCCAAGATTTCTACTTGCAGCACCATGCATATCCAAATGCATGAACACAAACTACAGGTATGCATATTTTCTGTACAGTACATGAACACAATTTCAAACTGACTTTTAGCTTGTGTAATCTGTAAAATGAATCTACTGCCTTTGTTCCAATTTCCTAAAATCAACTATCACTTATAACCCTTTATACTATTTACTTTCTTTATACACACACTATCAAATCATGTTAAACTAACATTTTTTAAATGAAATTTATAGACTACATATATTCAAACAAAATTGTATGCATGCACACTCTATGTTCCAATCTAAAAAACATAATACTTATACAATTACATTTATTTATTTATTTGATTACTTTCATTTAAGCATGACACTATTACCTAGAACCGCTTAGTTACAGAAATGGTGGTATTCAGTGGTACATTATGAATTTCACAAGACATACTAAAGATAGTTTGTTTGTTACAGTTACTCATTGCAATACAATTTGTTCATTAAGAACATATCATATATATTGAACTGGTGCAACGTATCTTATGTGAATAAGATAGTTTTAATGGTTTTAAGGAAGGCGCTGAGGATTTCAATTAAAAAAATCAATATCTAAATTAAAAACAATGCTATATACAAACAAAATTACTAATTTGTTTCTTTTACAATTGCAGTGAAGACCATTCTCCTGAAAAGAAGCAGCCGCATTTCAAGAACAAAGAAGAACTAAGAATTAAACTGCTCATTTTAGAAAAAAGTAAGTAGAATAGCACCATAATATTTGTATTATTACTCAAACATACTGTAAAGTTAATTCATGCGATTTCTGTGCCTAAAAATAGGGATTGTGCACCATTCTGTCCAAAAATCCCCATGTCTTAAAAAGAGATTTACAGCCAGAATGGTGCACAAATTCCTACTTTTGGACACACAAATTACCCAACTCAACCGCTAGAATTTTCATATTATACAACAAACAACTGTTTTTATTGTATACATTAGATTTACTATTTGTACTTCTCCACACCACTAGCTGATTTTTTTCTGTCATCTGAACCTGAGTTTAGTAACATATTAATTGAAGAATACACATCCCTACTAGTTGTAGTTCCCAATGCACAATCAGACACCATTACATACATCATCTTACTCAAACACTCATGCACACAGCACACATACATTGCAGAACACCCCAACCCATTGTCAAGCTGGTTGGCCCGAGAGGACCGCGTACCTGCAGTCTTGGTGGTTGGTCTCGCAGAGGTCGCCAGTCTGGAGTCCGGGAACTGATGAACTAGCGGCAGGAGGAACCAGCCTCTCCACCACCCAAAAGAGGAACTGGGTGGAGGATGGGCCAACTCCCAATGTCACGAAAGGCACTCTCCAGATAAGCGTGACAAGAGGATTGTTAGGCTCAGATGGATGGAGCAATAGTCCAGGTGGAGCTTGTTGTCAAGACCATGAATCTTCCAAGAACCTCTGTGCAGCGACAGTTGGTAGATTACGGGGACAGTTGGCCGAAGGCCGCCGGCCCCGTAACCAGACGCTCCCCTCACGGCGAGTCCCCAGACGCTTTCGCGCGGGTAGACTCGCCAGGAGGAAATGGGAGCGGCAGACCCCAGTCTCCCGCGTGACATGACACTATGCCCCCTCCCAGGAAGACCCGGGGCCCCAGGTTTCCAGGGAAATCATACATAGAACTCACGTATCAGCCGGGGTGCATGCACGTGCTGGCGCGGTTCCCATGTACGATAGACGAGTGTGGCAGAAAGGATATTCGCAGTAGGCAAAAGGAGCTTGGCTGGTGCTGATGGTTCCAATGGTACACAGGATAAAGTTCGGAGTCAGGCAAGACAGGAAAGAGGGAGGTCAGATGGAGCTTGCTGACTGGCCAAATAAAGAACTGTTTAAACGTGCCCAGGATGGAACAGGAGAGTGCAGGCTAGCATAGGGTATGACCCAGATACACAGTTGGTGGTAGATGACTCAGGACAGGGCTCAGGTAAGGGCTGGTGGAAGGCTGACCCAGGCCAGGACCCAGGTAATAGCTTGAGGCAGGCTGGCCCAAGACAGGACCCAGGTAAGGACTGGAGGCAGGCAGGCCCAGGACAGGACCCAGGTAAGAGCTGGAGGCAGGCTGGTCCAGGGCAGGACCCAGGTAAGGACTGGAGGCAGGCAGGCACAGGACAGGACCCAGGTAAGAGCTGGAGGCAGGCTGGCCCAGGGCAGGACCCAGGTAAGGACTGGAGGCAGGCAGGCCCAGGACAGGACCCAGGGAAGAGCTGGAGGCAGGCTGGCCCAGGACAGGGCCCAGGTAAGTGCTGGAGGCAGGAACAACGAGGCGAGCGAAGCGAACCGCGTTGAGACGCGACCCGCTTTGACTCGCAGCCTCTTTTATGGGCCGCCGGCGCCCGAGAGGCCTGGAACGCAAGCCGTTCCGTTTCCGTGCGCCGGGGAACCCACAACGAGGCTTGGAAGGCAAGCCCCTCCAAGGAGGCGAGCCCAGTCCACGGCGCATGCGCGGAACCGAGACAGAGGTCTCACGCGCATGCGCCGAAGGCCGCCGGCCCCGTAACCAGACGCTCCCCTCACGGCGAGTCCCCAGACGCGAACGCGCAGGTAGACTCGCCAGGAGGAAATGGGAGCGGCAGACCCCAGTCTCCCGCGTGACATGACACTATGCCCCCTCCCAGGAAGACCCGGGGCCCCAGGTTTCCAGGGAAATCATACATAGAACTCACGTATCAGCCGGGGTGCATGCACGTGCTGGCGCGGTTCCCATGTACGATCACAGGCTGGGTACCCCTTCCAATCAACCAAATAGTGGAGTACCCCTCTGCGGTAACGGGCATCACAGATCTCGTGTACCTCAAACTATGGGATGCCCTGCACCAGAACAGAGGCCGGGTGAGGAGAGGTGCGGCCGTAATTATCAACCACATAGGGTTTCAACAGGGACACATGAAAAACGGGATGTACACGCCAAGAAGGGGGTAGTCGAAGACGGAAGGCTACAGAGGACAGCCGCTTGGTGATAACAAATGGCCCCAAATATCGAGGGGCCAGTTTGACGGGCAGGTTGCGAAGGGGCAAGTTCTTTGAGGACAACCACACCTTGTCACCCACCCGGAAATTTGGTTCTGCACTCCTCTTCCTGTCTGCCTGTCTCTTCATCCGATCCTTGGCTTCACTCAAGATCTTGCGTGCTAGTTCTTGTTGTTTCCGGATGTGTAAGACCAGGCCATCAGCAGAGGGAACAGTACTAGATGGAACTGGTTGAAAAGGCATCAATCGAGGATGTAGACCAGTGGAACAGAAGAATAGGCTGACTCCAATGGAAGCATGAGCGGTGTTGTTGTAGGACACTTCTGCCAGATCTAACCCATCTTTCCAATTAGACTGTGTGGCATTGGCAAAACAGCGGAGGTACCCCTCCAAAGTCTGATTGGTCCTTTCGGTTAGCCCATTGGTCTGTAGGTGGTAGCCTGAGCTTAGAGCTCTATGTATTCCCAGATGATCACACACCTGGCTCCAAAATGATGAAAGGAACTGGGTTCCCCGATCCGATATGATCTTCTCCGGTAGGCCGTGCAACCGGTAAATTTCGTGCAGAAATGCTGAAGCCATTTGAGTAGCTGTAGGGATTTTCTGGAATGGGATGAAATGGGCCAGTTTGGTGAAGCTGTCCACAACCACCATTATACAGGTGTACCCTTCTGATGGAGGCAAATCCACAATGAAATCGGTAGCGATAGTATGCCACGGATAGGGTGCTATTTCAGTGGGCATTAGCAAACCCAATGGTCGTCTTCTAGGAACTTTGCACTGGGCACAAATTGGACAACTTTCGATGTACTTCTGGACCTCGGTCGCCCAATCAGGCCACCAGAACTGTCGGGATATCAACTCTTGAGTGGCTCTGACCCCGCGATGTCCTCCTATGGGTGAATCATGGAATCCATGTAGAATGCCCCTTCTAACAGCTCCTCCAGGTATGTAGAGTCTTTTCTGAAAAAACAACAGTCCATCTCGTTCTGAAACCAATTGCCGACTAAGAAGGGTCGTTCTTTCTGGATCCGACCGAGTGGCTTCCGCGATGGACTTAAGGTGAGGGGACAAGGCCAGCAAAAAATGGCGAGGAGAAATCAGTGGCAGATCTGGACAAGGCGTCCCTTCCACGTTTTCCAGGGACCTGGAAAGAGCATCCGCCTTTAAATTGGAGGTTCCCGGGATATAAGTAACATGGAACTCAAACGGAGAGAAGAAGAAGGCCCACCGGGCTTGACGAGGAGTCCGACATTGCAAAGATCGAAGATATTGCAGATTGCGATGATCTGTCCGCACCTCCACAGAAAAGCGAGCTCCGAGGAGAAAATGTCTCCATTCCTCGAATGCGGTCTTGATGGCCAACAACTCCTTTTCAATCACTGCGTAGTTTCTTTCGCTGGGACTCAACTTGCGAGAATAATAGGCCACTGGATGTTCCACTAACGTGGTTGGATCTTTCTGAAGAAGGACTGCTCCTACCGCGAAGCTGGAAGCGTCGGCCTCCACTATGTAGGGCAACTCTTCCTGGGGATGGCGCAGGATCGGGGCAGCCATAAAAGCCGACTTCAAGACGTCGAAAGCCTGAGAAGCCACGGAATCCCATTCGAAAGAGATCTTGCTGCTGGTTAGCCTGGTGAGAGGCGCCGAGATCTGCGAGAACTGTGGAATAAAGCGCCTGTAAAAGTTTGCGAATCCCAAAAAGCGTTGAAGAGCCTTGATATCGTGTGGATGTTTCCATTCTTGTATGGCTCGCACCTTCTTGGGATCCATCCCAATACCTTCCTGATTGATAACAAATCCCAAAAACTCAATGCTGGCTTGGTGAAAGCTATATTTCTCTGCTTTGGCGAATAGGTTATTGATGGACAGCCGACGAAGGACCTCACAAACGTGTTCCACATGCTCGTCTAAGGATTTAGAAAAAATCAATATGTCGTCCAGGTAAACCCAGATGGATAATCCTAGCAGATCACCAAAGATGTAGTCCATGAATCGTTGAAAAACGGCGGGGGCATTACATAAGCCTAAAGGCATAACCCTGTACTCAAAATGCCCAAAAGATGTCTTGAAAGCTGTCTTCCACTCGTCCCCACTCCTGATGCGCACCAAATGATAAGCTCCGCGGAGGTCCAATTTGGAGAAGATTCGCGCAGTGTGCAGGGTTTCAAGGATACTGCGAATTAAAGGTAAAGGATACCGGTCTTTGGCTGTTATGTCGTTCAACTGCCGGTAGTCGACACAGGGTCTCAATGTACCTTCTTTCTTTTTTACAAAAAACAGGGGAAATCCTGCGGGTGATTTTGACGGCACAATGTACCCCTTTCTTAGACTCTCTGACAAATACTCCTGAAGAACTTGCTTCTCGTCACGTGTTAGGGCATATATTTTCCCATGGGGAATGACGTGGTTCGGCAGCAGTTCAATGGAGCAATCAAAGGAACGGTGTGGAGGAAGGGGTATGTCGCCGGGTTCAGAGAAAACCTGTTTAAATTCGGAATATTCCTGTGGAACCAGAGACGTGGAACATAGATGGACCCCACTGCAGTCTGTTTCTAGAGAGGTCGAAACGGCCATGGTGGGAACCGGTAGCTTGCATTCTTGAGCACACATTGCGGATGAAAAGGTCAAGGTCTGGGTTCTCCAGTCTATCAAAGGATTGTGGTATTGCAACCAAGGTAATCCCAAGACCACCTTGTAGGTCGGTGACTTAATAACATCCAAGGCAAGTTCTTCGTAATGATCAGCAATCAGAAGAGCCAGTCCAACTGCGAACTGACTAACGGGTCCAGAAGACAAGGGAGTACCATCAATAAGCTCCACAGACAGAGGTGTGTGTCGGAAATGAGTGGTATCTTATGTCTGGAGACGAACGTTTCGTCAATGTAATTGCCAGAAGCCCCACAGTCCAATAGACCGGATACTTCCAGGTTCTTGTCTGGTAACTTAATTTGGACCTTCAGGGTCTGTAGCACCGCTGGTTGCATAGGCAGACGAATAGAACAAATAACAGAAGGGTCTGAGGAAGGGATAGGACCTGTCGTTGCCCTTCCAGTATACGACAGGTCTCTTAGTTTCCCGACTTCTTCTTCTGCGGACGCAAAGGGCACGTACCCAAATAATGCCCAGCTGCTCCACAGTAAAGACACAAACGCAAAGACCTCCTTCGTTTCTTCTCTTCTTCCGTCAAAGGTCCTCTCATGGCTCCTACTTGCATGGGCTCAGGTCCGGATTCGGTCGACCCGAACGAACCTGCGGGTGAGCTGGTCGTCCTGGGACCGCTTCTGTCAAGCAGACATCTCTCAGCCTTTCGTTCGGCTAACCTTTGGTCAACACGGAGTACCTGATCAATCAAGAGTTGAAGGCTCTCTGGTTCAGGGATGTGGAGTAGCTCATCCTTCTACTCCTCTCTCAGGCCTCAACGAAACAGTGTCTTCTGTGTAATTTCGGGCCACTGGGAGTCGGTAGCCAAAAGTCGGAAGCGGCTGATGTAGGTGATGATGTCAGTGCTTCCCTGTTTGTAGTCCATCAATTGATTCTGTGCAACGGAGGCCAGGTTCGGCATCTGGAACACCTCAAGGAAGGCCTTTTCAAAGGCAGCAAAGTCATTCAAAATAGGACTGTTCGTAACCACAAACGGAGTTGCCCAAGCTAATGCATTCCCAGTTAGGTTCCCCAAGATGTACCCAATCTTGGCCCTATCGTTGTTGAAGTAGGTAGACCTGAAGAGAAAATGTATCCTGCAGTGGTTACAAAACTCTGCCACCCGTCTAGGGTCTCCGTCGAATTTGATGGGTGTTGTATGAGCCAATGATCCCTCTACTTGAGAGGTACTGGGTGCTCCTTGCGTTATCATTTGACGTAAGGTTTGATTCTCCTGACGCAGGGCGGTCATCTCGGCCCTGAGCGCTAGCAACTCGTTCCTCATGTCTTGCGAATCATCCATCTCTGAATCAGAAGGCAGGCGTCTCAATCTGTCAAGCTGGTTGGCCCGAGAGGACCGCGTACCTGCAGTCTTGGTGGTTGGTCTTGCAGAGGTCGCCAGTCTGGAGTCCGGGAACTGATGAACTAGCGGCACGAGGAACCAGCCTCTCCACCACCCAAAAGAGGAACTGGGTGGAGGATGGGCCAACTCCCAATGTCACGAAAGGCACTCTCCAGATAAGCGTGACAAGACGATTGTTAGGCTCAGATGGATGGAGCAATAGTCCAGGTGGAGCTTGTTGTCAAGACCATGAATCTTCCAAGAACCTCTGTGCAGCGACAGTTGGTAGATAGACCAGTGTGGCAGAAAGGATATCCGCAGTAGGCAAAAGGAGCTTGGCTGGTGCTGATGGTTCCAATGGTACACAGGATAAAGTTCGGAGTCAGGCAAGACAGGAAAGAGGGAGGTCAGATGGAGCTTGCTGTCTGGCCAAATAAAGAACTGTTTAAACGTGCCCAGGATGGAACAGGAGAGTGCAGGCTAGCATAGGGTATGACCCAGATACACAGTTGGTGGTAGATGACTCAGGACAGGGCTCAGGTAAGGGCTGGTGGAAGGCTGACCCAGGACAGGACCCAGGTAATAGCTGGAGGCAGGCTGGCCCAAGACAGGACCCAGGTAAGGACTGGAGGCAGGCAGGCCCAGGACAGGACCCAGGTAAGAGCTGGAGGCAGGCTGGTCCAGGGCAGGACCCAGGTAAGGACTGGAGGCAGGCAGGCCCAGGACAGGACCCAGGTAAGAGCTGGAGGCAGGCTGGCCCAGGGCAGGACCCAGGTAAGGACTGGAGGCAGGCAGGCCCAGGACAGGACCCAGGGAAGAGCTGGAGGCAGGCTGGCCCAGGACAGGGCCCAGGTAAGTGCTGGAGGCAGGAACAATGAGGCGAGCAAAGCGAACCGCGTTGAGACGCAACCCGCTTTGACTCGCGGCCTCTTTTATGGGCCGCCGGCGCCCGAGAGGCCTGGAACGCAAGCCGTTCCGTTTCCGTGCGCCGGCGAACCCACAACGAGGCTTGGAAGGCAAGCCCCTCCAAGGAGGCGAGCCCAGTCTACGGCGCATGCGCGGAACCGAGACAGAGGTCTCCCGCGCATGCGCCGAAGGCCGCCGGCCCCGTAACCAGACGCTCCCCTCCCGGCGAGTCCCCAGACGCGAACGCGCGGGTAGACTCGCCAGGAGGAATTGGGAGCGGCAGACCCCAGTCTCCCGCGTGACATGACACCCATACCTTCTTTATTTTTTTCAACTGACCCTAAGAATGCCTACCAAAAGTCAAGTCCGTAGAAAGCAACGCAGAAGTAGAGCAAATGAAAATAAAAGTGTCCAACATAAGCATCCATCTCTAGCAGAATTTGTAACAAAAAGTTGAAACAAAACAGCTAATACAGTAATTTAGTGAAACACAAGAAGTTTCAAGTACAAAACCTTTGCCTCCTCTATCAAAATGTAAAAAAAAACAAAAAACAATTAACAGAAAATCAGCTATCACTACAGATAAAACTACTTCTTTAAATTTTAATATAGTGCAAAGTAAGCATACCAAGAAAAGTATTTTAGCCAAAATGTTCCGTCACAAAGTCCTTCAAAATCTTATAAAAACAGGAGAGACATCAGGTTCAATGCTTAAAACCTATCATAGGAAATTAATTTTAGAAGCGTTGATAGATAGTGCAATTCTTCTCAAAAGAAAGTTATTTATTTTAGTGTTAAACAAAATGAAACCACTAACAAAACTAATAACTAAATTACAAAAAAGACTTCTCAATAAACGAAATGTCAACAGAAAGAACTTCTTAAGTATCTGCAGAGGTGAATGGAGTCACACTACGAGCACAGAACCATACTTGAATGAAGAAGCGTACAAACAAAAGCAAACAAATACAATTGCCATACATAGCAGTGGTCGAGGTTATGAAAAAGTTAACAATACCATAATGGAACAAGAAGTACTCTTTACAAAAATATGCCCTGAAAACTTAGAATTACCCCTCCATTCAACTGAATCAGAACGTCTAGTGTACAAATGGCCATGCACGTCAATATGTAACATTCCTAAACAATTTTTCAAGTCTTTACGCCAATTCCTCAATCAATATGTAAAAAGCAAAGACAAAATCAAAATGAAACTACTGCAAAATATGGATACCTGTCTAGTGTGCAAATACACAGGACTACAAGGACATTCATTGGCCTGCATTAGAGGACCTACTTGTAAAACCACCTTCCATGATATCAAAAGAATATCAACACATCATTCACGTGCTATCGCAAATAATTTGGAATTATACCCACTACCAAAACCCCTACAACAACTTAATGTATATGAGAGCATCATAATTCAAACAGTACACCCATTTCAAGCAATAATATGCCTTCAACCAAAAACAGTAAAATGACCTCACTCTGAATTGGTAAAAGGCATTCGTGGAAAAGTGTTTATTTACCATTAGATCTAAAAGAAAATGTGCATACTCTAGGAGTACAACGTCCAACACAGCAATCTTTAATTATCTTAGTAAATGGAGTACCTACAAAAGACAAAAAAATATGGCAACAGCTGGTAGATTTACATAAAGTTAGACAAGCCTTACAATACCTTAAAGAGAATAATGAATATTACAAAGAAATGAATATTGAAGAAAACTTGAAAGATACAACTGAAATAATTCAAGAAACACAAGAAGCTGGTCAATTTGAGCTACTAGATCCTGCTACAATATCAAATACTTTAGACCATTATACAATTCATCCTTTGCACTCCAATGACACAATAGAAGATGCACTGGAAACATACCAAATGCGTCAAACAAAAGGATCACCAATCAGCACATGGGGAAAAAGTATAGAAGCACGTGCTTTTCCTCTACTCTTTCCTACTGGCAAAGGAGGAAGGTATGATGATAGACCTATTCAAATATCAGCTTCAGAATACCGCTCATTGCGGATGTATTCTGAAGATCCCAGATTTAGACAAAATGTGGAATACATATTCCACCTACTCTTTGAAAGTGAACTAGCAACTTTATGTCACGGAGTTGCACACATATTAAAATCAGGATCCCACTTTCAAAATATGACAGCTACACAATTATTACAAAAAGTGCAACAAAAGGATGAGGTTTTACAATCAAATATTACAAATCTATTAGCAAATATGCGTGGTACTAAAGAGTACTGGTTTCGACGTCATGGAGATGTACGTTGTATGATCAGAAACCTTGGCCCACCGACTTGGTTTGTTACATTAAGTTGTGCATAATATGCATGGGAAGATTTACATGGTTTCCTACGCATATCAAATAAAAACAAAACAAACATAGATGTACTAACACCAGGAGAACTTTGTTCTTTGGATCCTGTTAATGTTTCAAGATATTTTCACCATCGCTTCATTGCTATGCTACATTTTATTTGTAATAAACCTGTTCCTCCCCTTGGAGAAGTGCAACACTTCTTTTGGAGAAAGGAATACCAAGCCAGAGGAGCACCACATATCCACATGCTTTTATGGATTAAAGATGCTCCTAAATTTGGTCAAGACAGCAATGCTACTGTTTTACAGTTTATTGAAAAATATGTCACTTGTGAAATTCCATCAGAATCCTCAAATAGTGATCTTCATGCACACATTTTACAATTTCAAAGACATAAATGTGGCAAATATTGTCGTCGCAAATACAAAAACAAAGGGAAATACTACACCAAAAGCCGATTTGGTTTCCCTAGACCAGTTACAAATACAGGTCAAGTGAACAACGTCATGTCTTCAGTTAGACATAGTGTTCAAAGTAAGTCACCTAAAAATACATATTACATAAAAAGAAAAGAAGAAAAATATATCAATGATTATAATGCAATCATTGCCCACTTATGGAATGCAAACCTAGATGTGCAGTACATTGCAGACAATTCTACTGCAGTTGCACGATATGTCACAGCAGAAAAGGCAGAGCTGCAAGACCTCTGGAATGACCTGTCATCAGATAAAACAGTGTCTCAGAAATTATATAGCTTGGGCATGAAAATGCTCTCTCATAGAGAATGTGGATCATATGAAGCAGCTGATCATTTAACTGGTACTGCATTGTATGGTAAATCTGAAAATATAGTATGGCTAAGTCTTGGTCCAGCTAAATCTAGAAAAAGAGTTCTAAAAACATACGAAGATATAGAAACAATAGCCAAACATGATCCCAACAGCCAAGACATTTTAAAAAACAATTTATTGGACACAGACTACCCAAACAGAAGTAATACTTTGGAAACCATGTGTCTATACCACATAGCCCAAAACTACACATACAAAATAACATAAAACCTGATGAAAAAAAACGTAAATACAGAGTGACAAACTGTGAAGGCAGCTTAGTTAAACTCACCAAACCAAATTTAATTAATCATATCAAATTGTCATTGAAGACTCCTCAACATAAATACATATATTACATGTCCCTGCTACAACTCTTTAAACCATGGGGAAAAGAAGAATTAATACTAGAAAACCATGACTCAAATGAAGATGCTTTCAAAGCAAATGAAAGCACTATAACTGATGTGAACTTTACACAATACAAAACAATGTTGCACAATGAACAGCAACACGAAGAAGAACTCCAGGCCCAACTAGATAAAGACACTCCTGGCAGTAGTCAACCTTCTGTAACAGGAAGCCAAGAACCACTGGGAGAACCACTAATAATAAATGAGGCAGAATTAGCTATGATAGAAGTAGAAAACACCATGTGTCAGTATGAAGATAAAGAAGATTTAACTATACTACAATCAAAACTAAACAATGAACAACGTAGCATTTTTGAAGAAGTAACAAAACAAATTGCACATGGTGTACAACATGAAAATAAAGAATGTTCCTGCCATAATTATAAACCTATACTACTGTACCTCAGTGGGGAAGCTGGTTCTGGCAAAACATTCCTAATCAAAATCATCAGTAAATTCCTACAACAATTGACAAACAACAAACTGTCAGCTGTTGTCACTGCCCCCACAGGTTTAGCTGCCTACAACATAGGTGGTGTCACTTTACACCGATTACTACTATTGCCAGTAGAACATCAGAACAAATTAGACTATTACAAACTTTCTGCAGAAGCTGCAATGGAACTACGCAGGGTATTGAAACAAATGAAAATGCTACTAATAAATGAAGTGAGCATGGTCTCCAACCTAAGGTTGGCTTTGATTCACCTCAGATTACAAGAAGTACTGAAAACAAACTATGAAGAGCTCTTTGCAGGAAAACACATTCTTGTTTTCGGAGATCTTCTTCAATTGACACCAGTAAAAGGTGAGCCTATTTTTAAAACATTAGGACACAAACTCTGACATAAAACTGTTGGCAGCATTGGAAATGTCAACCTTTGGCAACATTTCCAATACAGAGAATTAACAGAAAACATGCGGCAATCGGCAGATCTCACTTATGCCAACATCTTAAAAAGTATCAGAGTTGGTATACTCTCTAAAGAAGCAGAAACAATATTGAAAACCTGGCAAATTAATGCACTTTATGGTGATAACGCATATGCTACTGATGTTATGCAACAATTAGCCCACAAAAATGTCAATTGTATGGCCTTAATGCCAACTCTTGCAAGCTGTTTCAAATTCAA
The DNA here is from genome assembly GCF_040938575.1 of Ambystoma mexicanum. Lineage (NCBI taxonomy): Eukaryota > Metazoa > Chordata > Amphibia > Caudata > Ambystomatidae > Ambystoma > Ambystoma mexicanum. The sequence goes on from NC_090928.1 coordinate 360,647,468, forward strand.
TGAAATAATGTTAAGTAAAGAAATGCAACCAATAATGGAAATTAGCGCCACAGACAAACTAGATGTACATGGTATGACACGACCTATGTGTGACCAAGCCACAACAATACTAAATCGTTTAGAAAAATCAATCTCAAACACAGCAGGCTTAGAAGAGATACTAAAATTATCCTTAAATTGCAGAGATTAATGCTTAAACGTAACCTTGACGTGGACCAAGGACTAGTTAATGGAGCATTGGGTACAGTTGTTGGCTTTCAAACATACCCACGTGACAACAAAATTCAGTTTGTCAATATACTCTTTGACAAACTTTCAGAAGTTAAAAGGATAGGACGCTCAACAGCTCGATTCCTTCTCTTCAACAACATGTATGTACGCAGAGAACAATTTTCTCTAACTCTTGCATACGCAGTCACGATTCATAAATCACAAGGTCTTACCCTAGACAAAGCAATGATAGATATTGGTAACACAGTCTTTAAAGAAGGCATGAGCTACATAGCACTATCACGCTTACGTACACTTGACAGTCTATTTCTAATCAACTTTAATGCAAGCAAAATAAACGCTGATATTCCTTGCATTTTAGAATACAATAGACTTCGCTCACTATACACTCGCCATCTAAACACATATTCTGTTCCACAAAAAGTAAAACAGTATAAAAGAAAAAATAAATCAAACAGAAAAGCAACAGGATGTCACTGCAAATTCTCCAAAGAGAGTAAAAGAAAGTAATACTTCATCAAGTACCACTAGCAAAAAAGAATCAATTAGGGAAAGTAAACCAGGTACTTCTTCAAAGAAGGAAGACAAACTCCAAAAAAAGCAGTCATATACAGAACTACCTGGTCCATTTAAACTCTCAAATATAGTTGGTGTAAGTTGCTAGGCAAATGTAGCAATGAATATTCTATTTCAATTACCACCAATTGTTGACAACATTTACTTACACAGTACAGACCCATTGTGTTAGCAAATGTTACTACTTCCCAGAAATGCAGCAAACAATCCTGAAAACACGTATAGTGTTTATGGAATAAGACAGCAATTGGACTACTTTGCTGGAATGGTGAAATTCACTATAAACTCACAGGAAGATCCACAAGAATTTCTAATGTACTTAGTACAAGTACTGGAAAACAAAAACATACCTATAAATGAAATCTTCCAGATTTCATACATGTGGAAACATACATGCACTCTCTGCAACAATGTGACACAAGAAGAAATCCCCAATGAACGCTTCGTATATATATCAATATCTAATTGTGAATCCATTCCATTTCAGCAACTTGTACAAAATGCAAACCATGGTAGATTATGTTCTACCTGCAATTCAGATAATCGCTCCACGTTAGTAATACAAACACATAGTAAATACGTAATACTAATGCGTCTACGTTACAATGCAGATGGTACCAAAAACAACTGCAAGCTGACTGGATTCACACATGGTCAAATACCACTTGGTAAGAAAACCTTCACAACAATAGGTATAATCTACCACGCAGGAGCCACAACCAATTCAGGGCACTACAATGCATATATAAAAAAGAAATGTGGATGGTTTGAATGTAATGATAGTACCATTACTCTAAAGCAGAGATTACCAGCAAATCTTACAAACGCTTATTTAATGTTCCTAAAACCAGAATTTGATACCTAAACTGTACTTAAACCTCAGGTAAACTTGTAGTAAAAACTATAAACTGTTAGAATATTCCAAAAGCTATCTAACTGTCCAAAGATTCTACAACAATTAATCAGATAAATGAATACCACTAAATTAGAGCAAAAATAGACAATTAGAATACACCAATTGGAATCTAACTGTCCCAAAATTTAACAATATCCAAACAGATAAATCAATACCGCTAAAATATATAAAACAAATAGACAGTTAGAATACGCCAATTGGTATCTAACTGTCCAAAATTTAACAATATCCAAACAGATAAATCAATATCACTAAAATATATAAAGAAATATACAGTTAGACTACGCCTACTGGTATATAACTGCTCCAAAATTTCATAATATCCAAACAAATAAATAATATGTTACTGCTCCAAAAAAATGCAACAACCCAATGTATAAAGCATTAGCCAGAAACAACAAATGAACTCTGAAAACAAACAAACAAATAAACTTTAGCATAACAGAAAAAGTTTTTTTTTTAATCCAACATGGATTTTTTTTTTCTCTCACAGACCCAATGATTTTAGCAACAAACACAGAAACTGAGCAAATTGCAGAGTACTCTGGTTTGTAATCTACTAAATATGAGGGTCCAAAAAAAAAATGGTGATTATACAATGTAAAAAGTCATTACAAAATACTAATACTAACATGCTATTTTCTTTTATCACAGAAATTAACAAGAAATACATGTACTCCAGTTACTAAACCAAACAGTAAGTATATTATAAACTCTATGCCCTGGCCACAACCATCACAGCATATCACACCCATAGTATCTTATAACTTTGTTCCTTATAAATTTGTTTTTGACCCAAAGTTATAAGCAACTATAAATGTGATATGCTGTGGTGGTTGTGGCCAGGGCATAGAGTGTTGGGTGCATGGCCAATGGCCAATGGCCATGCACCCAACACTCTATGCCCTGGCCACAACCACCGCAGCATATCACACCCATAGAGTAAAACATTTCAACTATGGCCTATTGAAACTTTTAATGTCCGCGGACATTACCAGTGTTCTTAGAACACTTTCAATTTGCCAGCAAACAATACGGACAGTGTCTTTAGAACACCCACTACGAACATTTCAGGACAACGGGAAAGTTCTTGGAACACTTTCAACTTGCCATCGAACAATACGGACAGCGTCTTCAGGACACCCCCTACGAACATTTCAGGACACTGCGAGAGTTCTTAGAATACTTTCAACTCGACAACGAACAATATGGACAGCGTCCTCAGGACACCCCCTACAAACATTTCAGGACAACGAGTGTGTTCTTAGAACACACTCCCATTTTGTTTATTTGCGAACATTTCAGAACACCCCGGGTGTTCTTAGAACACATTCAACTTTCCACAGAACAATACGGACAGCGTCCCCAGAACACCCCCATTTTGTTTATTTGCGAACATTTCAGGACATCGTGAGTGTTCTTAGAACAGTTTCAGCTTGCTTGCGAACAAAACGGACACATATTGAGTCCTCAGAACACCCCCCATTCAGTTTATTTAGAACATTTCAGAACACCCGTGATGTCCGCAGACAAATCGAACACAAAATGAACGTCTACCACTAAAAAAAGCACAACATTTAACCTATCTCATACCCTTCCATCCTCCCCAAACACTTCTACACACCAACACACTCTACTAAATACACATTTTGAACAAACTTTCACCGCGCTGTCCGCGGACGTCTGCGAATCCAAGATGGCGGGCGCTACCGAAAATCTGACGCGATTCACGCTTAACACCGTCCAATCAGCGAACACTTTGCATGTCCGCGGACATCACGCAAGCCGATTGGCCAATCAGGACACTGTCCGCGGAGCGAACAGGGAAGTGTGTCCGCGAACCGAACACAGATGACACAATTTTTTTTTGCCTACTTTTTGGTCATTTTAAAAAAAAATACCAGACGGATTTTCACCAAATTTGCAAAAGCACGTTTTCGAAACGAAGCCGCTGCTCCTGGTCCAAATTTGGTGAAAATCCGTCCAGCGGTTTGGCCTTCAGGTGCGAGCAAAAAATGTTTCCCATTCAGTCTATGGGGAAAAAAAAGTTTTGGGACCCCCCCCTATAACTTTGCCCCCCCTGGACGAATCCTCAACAAACCTTGCAAAAAAATTCTGACTGGGCCATATACCTTTTTTGCAAAGTTTGGTGAGGATTCGTCCAGGGGGAGCGAAGTTATAAGCCGCCCAAAAAGTGCTCTTCCTATGGAAACAGCAACTTTACCATAACTACATGGCCACTATCGTGGCCATGTAATATATGTGTGTGTAGTTGGGAATGGGAATAGTAGTTTTGGGGGTGGGGGAAAAGTATGAATACAAAAAAGGGGGGCTAGTGGGAACCATCCCATAAAAAAACAAAGAAAAAATGTGTTCATTTTTTTAATGTGTTTATGGTTCATTAAAAATTAATTTTTTCTTGTGTAATTCGTTAAAAATCACATGTAACCCCGTTGCACCGCTCACTCCTGTGCACCTTTTTTTTATATAAGAAGAAGTACTTTATGCTGGGCGAAGTATCAGCCCAGCAGGAGGCAACTGGTGATAACCGGCACACAGAAAGGCTGCTCCGTTGTCTCTGGCACTGAGGAGAGGTGTGCGTCCATAACAGGTACCCAGCAGTTGGGGGCTTAGTGATGCCACCAGGCAAAGCTGCGTCTATAAGAAGATTTCTATTAGATGATGATGCTGGGTTGTGTGTTCATGGGAAATCTTTGTCTGTGGGGCACCATGTGGATGATGTTAAGACTCTAGCGGCTTACACTTAGATTTTGGAATGTATGGTGTGCAGCTGAAGACTGTATGGGGAGAAGGCAGGTTACAAGGCGGGTGCAGAGATGAGCGTACAGTAAAAATCCTTTATATGTCTACAGCGAAACAATGTCCACTTGTAGGTCAATGTGCTTTGTGCAAGATCCCTTCTTATGTTATATTATGCATTGAGGTGAACGTTGTAGGTGGTTATCTGGTAATCGGCTATGTGGGCTGTGGGTCCTGAATTGTAGTGTCTCGTTGGGTGTTGATGTTTGCAAAGTAGTAAGGACTAGAATTGCTGATTGTCGTTCCTGACAGATGTGGTGGAAGTGAGCCTGATATAGGGGGAGCCACAGATGAGGCTTGGGGACTGCGATAGTCGGAATCCACAACATTCAAGTACTGGCACAGGTTGCTTCTGAAGCTGGCAGAAAGTAGGTATTACCCGAATTGTTCGAATACAATTGAACGAATGACACAATTGAACAAATTACAGTGGTCCTAATTGACCTTCTGTACAATTGACTGTTTGGTTATTTTGATATATATAGTAGGTTGGTTTGGGTTTATAATAATGTAAGGGGATTGGGTGGGGAGTTGTGGGGGGTTGGATTGGGTGGGTGGTTGCGTGGGGGTTCCCCCCACATATATATCCTAATTGACCTTTTAAATTCGGTCAATTGTGCAGAAGGTCAATTGTGATTCAGTCAACTGTCATTCGGACAATTCATATACAACCAGAAAGAATCCTCTGTTTGGAGTTTAAGCATGGTCATGCTTGAAATGCACACATCCACTTCCAATAAGCTCTTTATCTGGCATGGTAATGTTGAAATCTCTCTGTTAGCATAATTGTTGCCAGTGGTCTCAAGCGGATGGTCTGTTTGCAGTGCGTCCATAGCACTAACTTGTAAGGTCTGGACCACCACAGTGCCAAGTCGTCTTGGCTTTCTCAATGCTTGTTTATAGTTGCCTTGCACACAACCCCCAGCAAGAAGCAATCGGTACAGCTCCGCATATTTGATTTAAAAAAAAAGGAATGAATTTCACTTCGAAATAATTAGGCTAAGTGTGTTGGAAAGTTGAACACCGTATCTCTTTTTTTCAGTCTGCCTAAGCGCACCTACCGTCGGGCACCAGGCAAGAAACCATAGTCCCCTATCTGCTGCCTTCATGCTCTCTGGAACAGAGCAGCTTTGTCATGGCGGGAAGAATCCATTGTGCAGGCTCGAGCAACAAAGATAAGGGCGATATGTCTCACGCCTGCCTTTTGAACGTTGTCTCTCACTATATTGGCTAACGTAAAGCCATGCAAGCGAATAAATGTATTTATTGCCGGGCTTGTTTTCCAATTCTGCCGCCTGCTGCTGTGAGGCGGGCTCCAAAAGCAAAGCCTCACGTCGCATTAGAAAACATCTGGCTGTGAATGTAACATACGCACTAAAAAAAAACAAAAAAACAATTTCAGAACCAAGCCAGATGATTATATAGGGATCTCCCAGGAAAGCAGTTTGCTTTTGCATTGAAACGAAAATAGGAGATTTCGCCCGGGAACTGCGTGTTCGCTGTCACTACCCGGAAAGCTGCAAAGGACTTCACCGTGATATATACTACAAGAAAAAAAACACAGCAGCGGGGTTCAGTTGGAAACTGGCCGATTCTTATATTCATTTCACGTATTTTCTTGGAAATAATTGAATGTTTCATGAGGGTGAGCCCCCTACGCCGCTGAGAAGAGGCAGCCATTGGACATCTGCGCGCGCGCTCTGCCAACTTACCTGCCTTTTATGTGCGTACCACTACCACCCTGCAATCGGGATTCGCCCAGCCCAGTGGAGCATGCAGTCCGGTCAGAGTTGAATCAGAGGGGGCAGCAGCAGGGCCTGCAGTTTGGGGACACCCGCCAATGAATGTGGCCACCTTGCATTCACCTTGCAGCACAGTCTGCTGGCCGACATCTTGGATGCCAGCCCACCATCTGGGCATGCACCTTTCACCGTGCTCATTCAGGGCCACGGGCCGACTCACCGAGGCTAATTGTACACATTAGAAGCAGCGTCCGCGTGCAGAAGGTCCTGCCTCGCGCCATTGAAGTTCCCGTTTTGATCAGTATGTCATGCTTTTCTCTATGCCGTCAATAGACTACGGATGGAAGATGTGCTGCGGTGCATCTCAGAATTCACCAATAATCTCTCTGACGCTGCCACAAGTCGGCCATTTGGAACCCCACACGGTATACAGTAATACAGTATATGGCGGCCTGACATACCTGCATACACGCCTGTAAACATTGTCTTTATAATACACAGCAGCATGCATGGCTGTATACAAGTCTGAACATGATGTTCTTATTAAAGGCTAGGTGGGACAACGCAACTGACCTGTAATAAGAAAATGACATCACAACTCTTCTGTAGTCAGTTATTAAGCTTCAGTTGGGATGTCAAAATGGCTGCTGCTTCAGCCAGCACAGAGTGGAATTCCACCTGTCTCTGCAGTACCTACTAAAGCCGGGACAAGGTTTTCAAATAACTTTAATAGTTATAACAGTAATGGTTTACTGTGACAGTTTCCAGCCACAAGTTGGCAATGAACTGTCTGTGGTTGGATGTTTGATGTGTGCACTGCTACAGTTGAACACCTGTGATCAAGAATCTGCGTGATATTGCTTATTTTAAACCACAAAATGAAAACTTTTTTTGATGCATTTTATTACATTTCTTACGCTATTTCTCTGCAACACTTTGCATCTAAGCTTTCTTAAGTCCAAATGTATTTCACATTGATTAGATGGATCAGCAAACTGAAGATCTCTTAAATTAGATTAAGCAAGTGGCCAGCAATTAAAGGGGACGGCAGTGTGGGGCCATATATTATAAGGAATACAATATCCCGCACTATACCTAAAAAGAATTGTGCAAGTCACCTCGGAGTTCCGTGAGCCTATAAAGAAACTCGGGCATCGGTCGGCCTTGTTCCTCTAATTGGTCACAGAACTCCTCAGTGACTTACATTAGCCTTATAACGTACAGCAGGGGGTACATTACAATTACCTCATTACCGCTCAGTAGTCAGTTATTACGCTTCAGTTGTGACATCACAATGCCTGTTTCTTGAGCCAACACATATCAGAATTCCAGCTGCCATTGCAGCACTTACTTAAAGCTGTGACAAACACTTCACATTCCTTTCTTGTCAAACCTCTTTCTGAAGAAAGTTTACATATATTAACTGATAAAGAACTATTTACAGTAGTGTGTTTATTTTGTCCACTACTGAAGTTTAGCATGAGAGCAATAATCTGAATGTTATTGATTATTTTAAAGCACAAAACAAACATTTTTTTAGATGCATTTTCTTCAACTGATTGAACTATTTTCCTGCAACACTTTAGTGCATGTTTGTTTTTTTATCTAAACAGATTTAACATTGATTATATGTGTCAGCAATCTCTTACATGCAATTACGCAAGAGCCCATGTATTAAAGGGGATGACCGTATTTGCCCATGTATTATAAGTAATAAAATATCCCCTGCCATATGTAAAAAGGGTATTGCAAGTCACCTCAGAGTTGCTTGACCATGTAAAGGAACTCGGCCTTCAGCCTCATTCCTCTAGTTGGTCACAGAACTCCTCAGTGACATGCATTAGGTTCAGGTACTTTATTCCATATCTAACGCTAGGTGGATTGCTGATTATGCAGTTTGTTAGAAATGCTGACAATCATAAGTATAATATATGGGATAAAGTACCCCCTACCATAAGTTATAAGGAAATTGCAACTCACCGAGGAGTTTTGTGACCAAATAGCGGAACGAGACCAAAGGCCAAGTTCCTCTGTAAGGTCACAGAACGCTGAGGTAACTTTCAAAATCCTTTTTGTGTATGATAGGGGGTATTTTATTCCTTATAATACATGGCCACAGATTGCCATTCCCTTTAATACCTTGTTTCTTTCACAGTATAATGTGAGATGGCTTCCATTTGCTGATTCATATAATCAATATAGAATCTGCTTGGATTATTTTTTTTAAAAGCACTGCCTCATGTTTTGCAGAAGGATACTTCAAGCAGTTTAATAAAACATATTGAAAAACGTTTTAATTTTGTGCTTTAAAATAAGTAACAGCCTGCACATTCTTGCTGACATGTGTTAAACTCCAGCACTGCACACATCAAACATTCTACCATAAACAGTTCCTTGTCAATTAATGGATGTAAAGTGACACAGAAAATTATTCTGCAAGCAAGGAATTTGAATAGCGTTTCACGGCTTTAATTAAGTGCTGAAGCAACAGCTGGAATTCTTCCTGCTGGCTCAAGCAACAGGTATTGTGACATCACAACTGATGAATAATAACTGACTACACAGCAGTTTTTATGTCATTTTCTTATTAAGGGTGAGTTGTGTTGGCACAACTAGCCTGTAATAAGATAATTGTGTCCAGGCTTTTATACAGCTATTGCAGTCTAGGATGTATTGTAAGGAAATGCCAACATAACCACAAAAGTATAATCAAACGCACACAATCCCAAAATTCAGTCAGGAATTCAATAACATGCTCCCGATGTCTGTATGTAGTAGCGTTTCTGACAAGACATTTTTGTGACAATAGCAGACGATGCAAAGCTAAACAACACATGCAAGCAAACGCTAGAGTCGGCAGCGGGAGACCAATTAGTGCAAGTTGGTAATGAAAACGACAGCTGCATGCCCACATGTTCTGCACTTGTAATATTATGTCACTTTGGGTTTTAAGATAAATGAAGGGCTCGTACGCCAAAGTGATTGAATAATTAAGTAATCAAGAGGAAGCAGTATGGTGGAGAGAGCAATTTCTATCCTAACGTGCAGGACAGTAGGCAGCCATCTCTCAGCAGCATTAGGACTAATAGGCACATGTGCTTAGTCTTGCATGAAGGAACGATAACACTCGGGCATGGAGATTTGACTTACCAGATTGCACTATAGGCAGAGGAAATACCACCAAACCTTTTAGAGTTGCGGGTCTCCTCTGTGACTTGAAATAGCCTTGTAACTTATAATAGGGGTGAATCCACCAAATTAAGATTAGATGGGTGGCAATATTAGACCCCATTTTGGAGCAGCATGGGATTGCATTGGAGCTTTGAGAATTTACGGCTATTCTGACCACAGTATATCCCCCATTTTGCTGGAGGAAAAAACACCAGCTAAGTATTGTATTGTATTCGTTACTTCTATAGCGCCCGTTCCCCATTTGTAATTTCTTTCCTCCAAAACCAGCCAGGTACAAATATGGCGTTGCGTTAAAAGTAACAATAAATCTGTTACTGCCACTCTTTTCCTGCGCTGCCAGATATATAAAGAGACCCCTGTGCCCTGAGGTAGGAGAGGACAGCAGGGCATTCCTGTGTGGCTCACCAAATATTGTTTATTGCTTTTCAGTGCCCCACAAATCCCCATAATCTCATCGTAAATCTATTTGGTGACCATTCACAAAGGATTTCCACAAATAATACAGGGACATCTCTTGTGAACTGAGGAGTGACTACTATCAGTATATTTATGGAATCTGCAGGATTTGGCAAGCTCTTAAACATCATGTGTGAAAGGTACGTTTTCTTCCACCCGCAAACTTTTAAATGCCCAGATCAAAGAAGGACATCAGAGTTGCCCCTCCCTAATTTGGATTTGGAAGCTTCATGTTTTCCGTGTTGCACATTAACCTAAAAATCTTTTGTGACCCCCTCAGTGTATAATGTTGCAAGCATATTGGGCCAAATTCTCACATTAATGGTTGCTCAAATGTGCCACATTCTCAAAGGACTTTTGAATTTTCAAATGCCCTTTCTAACACCTTTTGCGCATTTGCAAAACACAGGGGCGTTTCTGCACATTCGTACTCAGGGAAGGGTGCATAGCCAATCAGGTGGCTGGAACAGCAGGCGACAATACACCTTCTCCACCCACTGCTTCCAGCAACCCGAGGCCCTTCCCCTGGTGGCATCGTTTTTTTTTGGGGGGGAATGTGGGGAGGCAACAGGGAGCCTGTTGTGTCCCCTCCCCCCAATGCAAACCATACAACTTCCCCACTCCCAGCCTTCCTCCCCACTTACCTGCTGGACCTGGAGCATTGTGCTCCGGTCCTAGCGTTCCTCCCGTCTCCTAGCCGCCATTTAAACAGAAAAGGGAGTTAGTCTTCCCTGTGATGGCAGCAATCTTTTTTTCATTAATTTTTCCCTATTGAGATTGGCTGAGCAAGTAACGGCAATCGCCCGAGGGAAAACAATTTTTATTAACCCCGGGTGCAAATGGTTTTCATCCCCAATGTAGGGGCGAACATGGCCGTTAACAGTCCACAGCCCTCGCTGAGGTCCTAGCATCACTCAAGCCGACCTAGGCTCAGGTTGCTGGGTGGTTCCGGCCTTGTCCCTCCCCCCAGAGTGGGGGTGAAAGCCATATTCTAAAATGCATCCCATATTCACAAATGGAATGCACTTTAAAATGCAAAGACATGAATTGCATTCCCTTACACCTGTTTGGAGCAGGCATAGGGGTGTGTGCAATGCATGACAGGGTCATTCCTGATCCTGTAATGCATGTTTTTTAGTGAAACAGCAATGACATAAATCGCTGCTGTGCCACCATTTTAGTCCCTCAATTAGGGATAGAGTTTTTCTTTTTGTTGAATTTCACAATGGCAGTACCTTTAAAAGCTAGACACTGTGTGTGAAATGTGCTCCAACCACCCAAGTGGGTGCTGAGAGCATGCAATACCTTAGTATCGAGCGAGTTTCCCCTACAGAAATGTGTGCACATATTTTACAATGCAGCACAGCCCCCTGGAATGTGGAGGTCACCTTTGATAATAAGGTGACTGATGCATTACCAAAAATGGGCATCTAAAAACAGTGCATCCTCTGTGCTGTTTTTAGATGCCTCTTTTTGAGAATTGTGCCATTGTGTTTTGTGCCATACACACAATTGCACCAATTCCACGATACAAATTATGTCTCTCATCTGCATTTGGCTTGTGCTTCCAGGTTGGAACTTGGTATTAATTCACAATTACCAAACAGCAAATGCACCAGAGCCAATCAGAATTGTCAGTATGTGGTCTAAAAATACTGAAATAACGTCATCTCGAGCATTCAGATTTAGGCCACATCAGCTAGCTGGCACTGTCTTGTGGGATATTTCAACCCATGCCAATGCGTCCTATTACACCCCTTTGCCAATGGGGAAAGAAAACTGCCAGACATGGATGCACTAACCCCTTTGTGTGCCAAATCTGCAAAACTGTGCATGGTTCATAAAGCACAAAAGAGCTGTACACCCTGCCACACACAGGCAAAGTTGTTGTCAAAGCAAGAACTCTCTGCAAGAGAATGCCAGTGGGTGTTGTTACCTGTCACTTGAATCAAGGCCCCAGAAGTGGGCTAAAATCCAAAAATGCCCTTAAATACAGCTTCTTAATCAATGGCAACCTTCAAAGTGCTGTTTTGGCGTTAAATTCAGTCATTTTCCCAGTGAATTATTGAAAGGAAAAGTGTGCTGAAATCATAGATTCTCCAGGCAGTCAGAGGAATCGAGGCCTCACTGACAGCTGCATAAGAAAATTAGCTATCAAACTCAGTTTCAATGTGTTTCATTTTCCTGAAGAGAATGCAAAATGTACCTACTTAAAGCATGTTTGTGAAGGGCTTAATTCTTTTAAATGTCCGAATCCCTTACAAACCGTGCTTATTTTTATATGTGTCAAAGAAAAGACTCTATTGTGAATTTTAAAAGCAACCCAGTATTGGAGTTAAGTAACTGCTTAATTCTGATTGGGCAGTGACCAGCCTGGGAAAGTTTGACATCTCAGTTTGACACTCCCTTGCTACAGGAAGGCTAATGGCTGCTTAATGGTTCCCACATATTGACAACAAGGAGCACAATGAGACTTCATTAGACATTCGTCTTGTGGCTGAGCCAAGAACAAAGGACAGGCTCTGCTGGGGAGGGGCAGGATGCTTCCCTCTACACCTCACCCTGATCAAAGGGATCTGACAGCTGTTGTTTGTTGAAAGGAGAGAAAAAAAAAACTCTGAACTTCTTGGTGTTTAAATCTGTAATTGTGGTTAAGTGTGAAACTCTTTAACTGTGCAACCTAAAGAAGGATAAGTCTGAAAATTGTAGATGTTAACCTAATTTTAGGCCTTTGCTTTGAAGACATTGATGAAACCTGTATCACTTAAGGAACCAAAGTTACAAAAAAACTCTCATTGTAGCAGAACTATTAATGTTGCAAGCTTAAGATTGTATGTACATGATCCACTGATAAGCGCCCAGCGATGTACCGAATTAGAAATTATTAATCCAAACTGTTATGATTAAAATTGATGAAATCCCATAGAATGAGAAAGACAGCTCTCACAGAGTTGGGAATTGGACGCCAGGATAAACTATAAAAAAAAATGTAATGCATGTGTTGGGTTTTAGTAGAGGGCACAATTGTAAAAAATGTATATTTATGGGAAAGCTAAATTGTGGTCAAAATCAATGTGGGAGTTCCTAAATCCCATCTTAAAGATGACAGCTCTGTTCTGACTGCCAACCAAAACAAGGCAAGTGTCTGTGGCCACTCACAGCCGTGTGGGCATGTTTTTAAATTCTGCACACACCATAAACTTGGTGATGTCATTAGATAGTATAAATATAGGAACTTCACAACACATAGGACATTGCTTCCAGAACACATCCAGATTTCTGCGCAGCACTTTGTTCCAGAATTCTTCATCTTGTAGCTGACTCCAGATTTCTTTGAAGATCCAGATTTCTTTGCAGAATCCAGACTTTAGCATTGCTGAACTCTTTCTAGCTTGACCCAATTTCAAACATCCCAAACTTGAAGGGATTTAATACTGATCAGTTTGCTTGCTACCACAAGGGCTCGCCTGCTGAAACTCGCATCCTGCTATCTACCGTGTCCAGTGACCAGTAGGGCCCATCCAAATCCAGTCTAAGGTGCAGTTCCAAAATTGACCAGAACTGTGCCGCTGATCCAATCCCTCCAGAGGTGCACTTCCGCCGGTAGACCTAACCAGATCTGATGACCAGAACTTTGACGGTCCAATTTTAATTACAAGGGACTTTAACTATTAATAGGAAGAACAGTGACCCCTAGCATAGTTGCATTGTCTTATCCCATCTCAACCCATCCCATCTTTAATTTCCGAACCCTAGTATTGTCGAAACAATTCTTGCGCTGATTTTCCTCATTTGTTTTACCATACCATAAGTCAGTAGTGATTTTGAGTAACTAAAGTAAATCCCAGAAAAGAATTGAATATCTACAGCATGAAGGGTTAAGCTGGCCACATAAATGTCCAGATTTATGTTTGGCATTCTCTTTTTCATAGTCATTAATATAGTGTAATAAACCAAGCTGTCATTTTTAAAACCGAAATTCTGTATTCAATTTCGCGCCTATTTTGCAAAAACGCCTTTCACTAAAACCTGGATAACTTCTTCAATTTTCAAGATAGAAACACAATTTCAACTCTCACTGATACCTAAGACCTCTCAGAACACTGTTTTTTTCAAATATTGTATAGTGAAACTTTTCCGCGAATATGCTGTTTTCAAAAGCTTACTCGTTTCTTTTTCCCATTTAAAGAGTTTCTTAAACTCCCATCCTGATCCAAAGTATATACTGTTGGTTATCTTGTAGCTCATGTGTGTTAGGACCTGTTTAGTGTTGCTTTCTTAAGAATTTCTATCTATTTAAGCATTTTTGCCCATTTTGCAATATTGCACAAAGCCATTTTCACCTGTCATTTTAAGAGTGCCTATTCCAAAAACGTTTTTCTCTCTTGTTTGAGGAGGGAAGATTGCATTAAACTCTAGACATTATCTTTCATTCCTGAATACCTGCAGATTACTGACATCTGTGTAGGATTGCTCATTTGTGCCTTAAAGTACTTTGCAGGGGGAAATATTAACCTAAATGCTATCTGTTCACAAACCAAAACTGTTCTTTTTCCTGTATTTTACATTCTGCATTAATATAAGTGAATTCAATTGCTTTACTTATTTTGAATTGTATTTTCACCACTTGGCGATTGCTGCCCCATATATATATATATATATATATATATATATATATATATATATATATATATATATATATATATATTCAGTGAAAAAAACTTTGTTAAAGGGACGTTATGGTTAAGTTGCGCTACTAAAAACCTATGAAATTCAGTGAAAAAACTTTGTTAAAGGGACGTTATGGTTCCAAGTAAAACCGAAAAACCCTTGAAATTCGCCAGTTATGGTAAGATAAGCAACCATAACTCGCGCCACCACCGTGCACTGCTAAGACTAACACCCAGGACATTTAACAAATTCAAAAAGCAGCACACAAACACATTATATATAGTAATACATAAGAAATGTAACCCATATACATAACACACTAACCATTCATTTAAATACAATATGTTCTGAAATGGAATATACCACAGGAACATAAATTGGCTTCCAACATAATTACCTCACAGACACAACAGAACTGAGGACAATACCAGACCCACTGAATACATAGGACTTATCTTACCAGAAATAGTAAGTGTACTTCATTTTACTCATATATTTATAAACTTTCTGTATTAGATTAAAAAATATATTATCTTTTCTTTTTTTTTTCTCACAGAAATGTCTAGTACTCTGGAATGGCTAGAGGACAATTTCCCACATGAAGAAATGTCACAAGATAGTGAAACTAATGGTAAACACTTTATAATATAAACCATTTAAATATTATTATTTTGTATACATTTAACATATATATATATTTTTTGTACAGAGCATAACAAAATAGAAACTACCTCTGAAGAAGCTGTTATGGAAAACACGCTTGACAACATAAAAGAAAAAATTGATTTACTGTTGACCAATTTTAATAATTTGAAAACGTTTGTTGAAGATCATTTTAAAACAAAAACGTCATACCATTGCCCCACATGTACTTGTCCCTCCTCACCATATCCCAGTCAATTATCCCCAAACCCTCTCCATAATCCAAAAACGTTTTTTGATGAGATTTCCATCCCTTCTTCACCTAATACCAATCATGTTGAAACCCCAAATTCTCCTGTTTTTGTTTCTGTTTCTGCCTCACCTTCTCTGTCATAAATTATTAATATATGTTAAATAAAGTTTAATTTTTATATTGTATTGTGAATAGTTTCCGTTTTTTTAAAAAAAAACAATAAAAGTGTCCGCGGACAGTGCGAGTGTTCTGAAATGTTCGTACATAAACGAAAATGGAGGTGTCCTGAAGAACACCACACCTGTTCGTACTGTTCACTAGCAAGTTGAAACTGTTCTAAGAACACACGTGGTGTCCTGAAATGTTCGTAAATAAACGAAAATGATGTGACCTGAACAACTGTACAACTGTTCGTAGTGTTCGCTAGCAACATGAAACTGTACTAAGAACACACGCAGTGTCCTGAATTGTTCGTAAACAAACAAAAATTAAAGTGTCCTAAAGAACACTATACCTGTCCGGTACTGTTCGCTAGCAAGTTCAAACTGTTCTTAGAACGCTATTGGTGTCCTGAAATGTTCGTACGTAAACGAAAATGGAGGTGTCCTGAAGAACACTATACCTGTGCATAGTGTTCGCTACCCAATTGAAACTGTTCTAAGAACACAATTGGTGTCCTGAAATGTTCGTACATAAACTAAATTGCACGTGTCCTGAAGAACACTATATCTGTCCTTACTGTTCGCTACCAAGTTTAAACTGTTCTAAGAACACACGCGGTGTCCTGAAATGTTCGTTTCACGTGTGACGCACTTTTAATTACAGAACCCGAACAGTAGTACATCAATGCGCATGCGCTAACCAATCTCCGTGCACTTGGTGTCCTGCGGACAGGCGCTTCCTTCGCGGACTAGTTCGCAAACAGATCATATGACCGCGCCCACGCTCATCGTGTGTCCTAAAATGCGGATACTGTTCGTGTCCCCGAACAATTTAAAAGTACATTTTCAGTTAATCCATAATATTTTTCAATAAAATCTCACCATGGCACAAGTCCCACATAGCAATCTTGAGTTTCTATATACCTTTTGAAACTTTCCGATCCTTTTTTTGTGTTCGATCTGTCTGCGGACAGTGCGCATGTCCGCGGACCGTGCACAAGCACCCCTATAAAAGACCACGCCCAAGAGCTTATTCCCATTGTGTTTCTGGCTATTCTTCAGAACACAGTGATTTTTGCTTCCACCTGCAGACTACACCATCATCGAGATGGCATACTTGGCTGCTGAACTGTCTCTTGGTGCTGCACCTGCTTCAGCACCACCCCCACCCCCTCCACCACTACCACCTCCCCAAGGGCCTGAAGAGGGGAACAGGAGTGAGGATGCGGAGGAGGAAGAAGAGGATGATGAGAATGAGGTAGAGGAAATCCCTACTACCCGCTCTAGGCGTGAGTCTTGGGTGTGGCGGTTATTTACCATTCATGGGAATGGTCCTAAGGCTCGTGCGAACCATGTTACCTGCAATGAGTGCAAAATGATACTCAGTCACGGGAAGCACGGTAACTACAGCTTTGGGACCACTACTATGAAGCGAAAACCTGAGGTCATTTCACTCTGGGGCTATTTGCAGGGTTGTACCTTGCGAAGAACGTAGCAGGTTGATTTCCTGTACTTCATCCTCTGTTTCTGATCCTGTCACCACAAGGACCATCTCTGTGGGACAGTGTCTTTCTCAAGCTGCCTCACAGGCCAGACAGAATGCTGATGACCCTTACCTTTCGAGGGTCACAGTTGTATGTATGTACTGTGACACAGTACTTTGCAGGGGGGAGCGACTTCGGAGTCCTTTTGAGACTATCGTCTCAGAGCACGAGAAGACCTGCTCACTACCCAAATAAAACCCACTCTACATCTTCCTCTCTCAGCTCGCCCTTTCTTATCCCTGTGGTTGGTGTCCCCCCCTTTACCCTCCTTTACCCTCCTCTCCAAGTGTGTCGTGTCTGAAAAACCAAAAAAAATACAAAATTACAAAAATAAAAAAAAAATAAGGCTCTTTTCAGAGCCGCCTTTCCCAGTTAAAAAATAGAAGTGAAAATAAATGAAGCAGGGCTCTTTGTATTTTTTAGAAGTCCGCGGACAGTTTGCGAACATTAAAAAAATTGGGTTGCTACTCCATCACAAACTTTGTAATTTTCTCTGGAAAGAAGTGGTGGCTCTGAAAAGAGCCTTTGAGTGGTGTTTGTAAGTCAAAAATTGTAAATGCTTAACATCTACTTCAAAATCGTTGTTGTAATTCCAAAAAAGGTTGCAATGCATTTTGTACATTTCTCAGAAAAATCTGATTGCCAGCATAAGTAAGATGGACTCCATCTCTGCGAAAAATGTATGTACTACAAAACATAATATTTTCATTGTGAAAAAGAATACATACCAAAATCTCTTAGAAAGCCACAAACAGCCTTATTAACATTGCGCCTTGCTTTTTCCATTTGTGGACCAAATGAAGAAGAACGAAGCCACATTTGTCTCTGCGCAATCCGTGAAAATATCACTTGAGAATTAGGAAAACATGTCCATAACCTTCCTCAGTCCTTCTCTTTCATAGCAAATTGCAAAGAAATTCCAGTCACAAGTCCTAAACTGTTCCCTCCACAATGAATTACAATTATGTCTGGATGTTGCTCTTTCTCCAAAGTAGCACAGAGAGGTAGCAAGTCCAACCACTTCATTCCACGTACTCCATGCCAGTGTACTACCACATGTGGGAATCCAAGATCTACAGCTACTCCACAGCTTTCTGCATGCACCTTCAACCAATGTATCCACGAATCTCCTAAAATCCAAACAATCTGTTTTCTGAAACACACAGCCATAGCTATCTTTTGTTCTCTCAGCAAAAAGAGTATCTGAGAAAATCTCTCCTGGAACAACACACCCACCAAACTTTCCTGACCAATCCCTTTCAGTGCTTATTCTCATTTGCATGACTTCTGAACCCAAAAATCCCCGGATGTAACTCCCGATGTCCGCGAACTACCGCCATGTCCGCGGACATATCGTAACATGAACAGCCCTTCTACCATTTCCACTACACTCTCTCTGCCATTCCCTCATTGGATGTACCTCAAAAATCACATGACCATGCACCAAGACCTCTACATCTAACTGCATCATCATAGATCAGCACTGCAAATGTACTCTGAATCTCTCTGAGTACAAGTGTCATATCATTGACAAGCATCATCTACCAGAAATACTGTACAAGTCTTCAAGATTTCTACTTGCAGCTCCATGGATATCCATATGCATGAACACAAACTTCAGGTATGCATATTTACTGTATAGTAGATGACATAGCTCTCAACCATTTTTGTTTTACAGGCGGGTGAAATCACCCGATTCTGTTTTTGGCGGGTGAGACGCCCATTGGAATGAATGGGCGTGCAGGAGGCTTGGCGGGTGAGTCTGCCCTTTACAAGGCGTGTGACACCCGCCAAAAGCGAGTTGAGAGCTATGGTAGATGAACACATTTTCAAACAGACTTTTACCTTGTAAAATCTGTAAAATGAATATACTGTACTTTTTTCAATTTCCTAAAATCAACTATCACTTATAAACCTTTATACTTTTTACTTTCTTTATACACACACACTCAAATCATGTTAAACTAACATTTTTTAAATGAAATATATAGACTACATATATTCAAACAAAATTGCATGCAAACACAATCTATGTTTAAACCTTTATAAAAATACTTATACAATTTCATATTTTTAGTTTTTATTTATTTATTTACTTAATTACTTTAAATTAGACATGACATTGAGGCGCTATTACCTAGAACAGTTTACTTAGAGAAATAGTGGTATTCACTAATATATTATAAATTTCACAAGACATAGTAAAGATATTTTTTTTTTGCTACAGTTAGTCATTCAATACAATTTGTTCATTAAGAACATATCATATGTACTGAACTGATGCAATGTATCTTATGTAAATAAATTAGTTTAATGGTTTTACAGAAGGCACTGAGGATTTCAATTAAAAAAATCAATATCTAAATTAAAAACAGTGCTATATACAAACAAAGTTACTAATTTGAAGCTTTTAAAATTGCAGTGAAGACCAGTTTCCTGAAAAGAAGCAGCCGAATTCGAAGAAGAAAGAAAAACTAAGAAGTTACCTGTTAATTTTTTAAAAAAAGTAAGTAAAATATCACCATAATATTTATATTATTAATCAAATATACTATAACATTAATACGAGCTATTTTGGTTTCTTAAAATAGAGATTTTGTACCATTTTGTCCAAAATTTCCATGTCTTAAACAGCGATTTACAGCCAGAACGGCCCAGAAATTTCTATTTTTGGACACACAAATAAGCCAACTGAACCACTACAATTTTCATATTATAGAACAAACAACGGTTTTAATTGTATACATTATATTTACTATTTGTACTTTTCCACACCACTAGCTTACTTTTTTTTGTCATCTGAACCCCAGTTTAGTAACACATAAATTCAAGAATACCTATCCCTACTAGTTTTAGGTCCCAATGCACAATCACACACCATTACGTACATCTTTATCATCTTACTCAAACACTCATGCACACAGCACAAATACATTCCATACATTCCAGAACACCCCAACCCATATCTTCTTTATTGTTTTCAACAGACCCTAAAGAATGCCTACCAAAAGTCAAGTCCGTAGAAAGCAACGCAAAAGTAGAGCAAATGAAAATAAAGGTGTCCAACATAAGCATCCATCTCTAGCAGAATTTGTAAAAAAAGTTGAAACAAAACAGCTAATACAATCATTTAGTGAAACACAAGAAGTTTCAAGTACAACAACTTCGCTTCCTCTATCAAAATGTAAAATAAACCAAAAAACAATTAACAGAAAATCAGCTATCAGTACAGATAAAATTACTTCTTCAAATTTTAATATAGTGCAAAGTAAGCATACCAAGAAAAGTATTTTAGCCAAAATATGCCGTCACAAAGTCCTTCAAAATCTTATAAAAACAGGAGAGAAATCAGGTTCAAAGCTTAAAACCTATCGTAGGAAATTAATCTTAGAAACATTGATGGACAGTGCAATTCTTCTCAAAAGAAATTTATTTATTTTACTGTTAAACAAAATGAAACCACTAACAAAACTAATAACTAAATTACAAAAAAGACTTCTCAATAAGCGAAATGTCAACAGAAAGTACTTCTTAAGTATCTGCGGAGGTGAATGGAATCACACTACGAGCACAGAACCATATTTTAATGAAGAAGCGTACAAACAAAAGCAAACAAATACAATTGCCATAAATAGCAGTGGTCGAGGTTATGAAAAAGTGAATAATACCATAATGGAACAAGAAGCACTAAAACATAGAATTACCCCTTCATTCAACTGAATCAGAACGTCGAGTGTACAAATGGCCATGCACGTCAATGTGTAACATTCCCAAACAATGTTTCAAATCTTTACACCAATTCCTCAATAAATATGTAAAAAGCAAAGACAAAATCAAAATTAAATTACTGCAAAATATAGATACCTGTCCAGTGCGCAAGTACACAGGACTACAAGGACATTCATTGGCCTGCATTACAGGACCTACTTGTAAAACCACTTTCCATGATATCAAAAGGATATCATCACATCATTCAACTATAAGAAATCTAGTCTATAAACTGTACTATGCTAAAAGTCCTGATTTAGCACTAGCAAAGTTAAATAACATCCTTCTACATGGTACAGCAAAAGACCTACTTGAAGAAATTCACTATATCCAGAAAAAATATTTTGGAAGTGAAAGCCATTTACAGAATGAAATAGCTTTAAACCAATTAAGCAACAATTCTACAAATGGCAACCTTTTGCTAAACACATACAAAAAAGAAATACTAAAATTTAAAAGTACATCAGCTGAAGTACCAAACCATGTATGTGTATGTTGCCGTAGAATTTTTTATAAAAGTAACACAAAAACTGTGGACCTATCATACAAAATAGAAGACAATGAAGATTCTAAATGGTTTGAATTAGCTCTCTACCTTCTAGCAGAAAACAAATATGAAATGACTGAGCCCTTAATACTTTGCAGTTATTGCACTACAAAACTTGACAACAACCAAACTCATTCACGTTCTATCACAAATAATTTGGAATTATACCCAGTACCAAAACCTCTAAAACAACTTAATTTATATGAGAGCATCATAATTCAAACAGTACACCCATTTCAAGCAATAATACACCTTCAACCAAAAACAGCAAAATTACCTCCCTCTGAATTGGTAAAAGGCATTCGTGGAAAAGTAGTTTATTTACCATTAAATCTAAAAGAAAATGTGCATACTCTAGGAGTGCAACATCCAATGCAGCAATCTTTAATTATATTAGTAAATGGAGTACCTACAAAAGACAAAAAAATATGGCAACAGCTGGTAGATTTATATAAAGTTAGACAAGCCTTCCAATATCTTAAAGAGAATAATGAATATTACAAAGAAATTAATATTGAAGAAATCTTGAAAGATACAACTGAAATAATTCAAGAAACACAAGAAGCTGGTCAATTTGAGCTACTAGATCCTGCTACAATATCAAATACTTTAGACCATTACACAATTCATCCTTTGCACTGTAATGACACCGTACAAGATGTACTAGAAACTTACCAAATGTGTCAAACAAAAGGATCGCCAATCAGTATATGGGAAAAAAGTATAGAAGCACGTGCTTTTCCTCCACTCTTTCCTACTGGCAAAGGAGGAAGGTATGATGATAGACCTATTCAAATATCAGCTTCAGAATACCGCTCATTACGGATGTATTCTGAAGATCCCAGATTTAGACAAAATGTGGAATACATATTCCACCTACTCTTTGAAAGTGAACTAGCAACTTTATGTTACGGAGTTGCACACATATTAAAATCAGGATCACACTTTCAAAATATGACAGCTACACAATTATTAGAGAAAGTGCAACAAAAGGATGAGGTTTTACAATCAAATATTACACATCTATTAGCAAATATGCGTGGTACTAAAGAGTACTGGTTTCGACGTCATGGAGATGTACGTTGTATGATCAGAAACCTTGGCCCACCCACTTGGTTTGTTACATTAAATTGTGCAGAATATGCATGGGAAGATTTACATGATTTCCTACGCATATCAAATATCAAATAAAAACAAAACAAACATAGATATTCTAACACCTGGAGAACTTTGTTCTTTGGATCCTGTTAATGTTTCAAGATATTTTCACCATCGCTTCATTGCTATGCTACATTTTATTTGTAATAAAACTGTTCCTCCCCTTGGAGAAGTGCAACACTTCTTTTGGAGAAAAGAATACCAAGCCAGAGGAGCACCACATATCCAAATTTGGCCAAGACAGTGATGCCACTGTTTTACAGTTTATTGAAAATATGTCACTTGTGAAATTCGATCAGAAGCCACAAATAGTGATCTTCGTGCAAACATTTTACAATTTCAAAGACACAAATGTGGAAAATATTGTCGTCGCAAATACAAAAACAAAGGCAAATACTACACCAAATGCCGATTTGGTTTCCCTAGACCAGTTACAAATACAGGTCAAGTAAACTACCTCATGTCTTCAGTTAGACATAGTGTTAAAGGTAAGTCACCTAAAAATACATATTACATAAAAAGAAAAGAAGAAGAAAAATATATCAATGATTATAATGCAATCATTGCCCACTTATGGAATGCAAACATAGATGTGCAGTACATTGCAGACAATTCTACTGCAGTTGCACGATATGTCACAGCATACTTAACTAAAGCAGAAATGACAGAGCTCCAAGACCTCTGGAATGACCTGTCATCAGATAAAACAGTATCTCAGAAATTATACAGCTTGGGCATAAAAATGCTCACCCATAGAGAATGTGGATCTTATGAAGCAGCTGATCGTTTAACTGGTACTTCATTGTATGGTAAATCTGAAAATATAGTATGGCTAAGTCTTGGTCCAGCTAAATCTAGAAAAAGAGTTCTAAAATCATATGAAGATATAGAAACAATAGCCAAAAATGATCCCAACAGCCAAGACATTTTAAAAAACAATTTATTGGACACATACTACCAAAACAGAAGTAATACTTTGGAAAACATGTGTCTATACCAAATAGCCCAAAACTACACATACAAAAATAATATGAAACCTGATGAAAAAAAAGGTAAATATAGAGTGACAGACTGTGAAGGCAGCTTAGTTAAACTCACTAAACCAAATTTAATTAATCATATCAAATTGCCATTGAAGACAACATAACATAAAGAAGTATATTACATGTCCCTGCTACAACTCTTCAAACCATGGAGAAAAGAAGAACAATTACTAGATAACTATGACTCATATGAGGATGCTTTCAAAGCAAATGAAAGCACTGTAACTGATGTAAACTTTACACAGTACAAAACAATGTTACACAATGAACAGCAACATGAAGAAGAACTCCAAGCCCAACTAGATAAGGATACTCCTGACAGTAGTCAACCTTCTGTAACAGGAAGCCAAGAACCACTGGGAGAACCACTAATAACAAATGAGGCAGAATTAGCTATGATAGAAGTAGAAAACACCATGTGTCAGTATGAAGATAAGGAAGACTTAACTATACTACAATCAAAACTAAACAATGAGCAAAGTAGCATTTTTCAAGAAGTAACAAAACAAATTGCACATGGTGTAAAACATGAAAATAAAGAATGTTCCTGCCATAATTATAAACCTATACTACTGTACGTCAGTGGTGAAGCTGGTTCTGGCAAAACATTCCTAATCAAAATCATTAGTAAGTTCCTTCAACAATTGACAAACAACAAACTGTCAGCTGTTGTCACTGCCCCCACAGGTTTAGCTGCCTACAACATAGGTGGTGTTACATTACACCGATTACTACTATTACAGGTAGAACACCAGAACAAATTAGACTATTACAAACTTTCTGCAGAAGCTGCAATGGAATTACGCAGAGTATTGAAACAAATGAAAATGCTACTAATAGATGAAGTGAGCATGGTCTCCACCTCAGCTAACAAGAAGTACTCAAAACAGACTATGAAGAGCTCTTTGCAGGAAAACACATTATTGTTTTTGGAGATCTGCTTCAATTAACACCAGTAAAAGGTGAACCTATTTTTAAAACATTAGGGCACAAACACTGCTGTAAAACTGTTGGCAGCATTGGAAATGTCAACCTTTGGCAACATTTCCAATACAGAGAATTAACAGAAAACATGCGCCAATCTGCAGATCTCACTTATGCCAACATTTTAAAAAGTTTGAGAGTTGGTATACTTTCTAAAGAAGCAGAAGCAACATTGAAAACCCGGCACATTAATGCACTTTATGGCGATAATGCATGTGCTACAGATGTTATGGAATAATTAGCCCACAAAAATGTCAATTGTATGGCCTTAATGCCAACTCTTGCAAGCTGTCTCAAATTCAATGAAATAATATTAGGTAAAGAAATGCAACCAATAATGGAAATTAGCGCCACAGACAAACTAGATGTACATGGTATGACACTACCCATGTGTGATCAAGCCACAACAAGACTAAATAATTTAGAAAAATCAATCTCAAACACAGCAGGCTTAGAAAAGATGTTAAAATTATCCTTAAATTGCAGAGTAATGCTTAAACGTAACCTTGACGTGGACCAAGGACTAGTTAATGGAGCACTGGGTACAGTTGCTGGCTTTCAAACATACCCACATGACAACAAAATTCAGTTTGTCAATATACTCTTTGACAAACTTTCAGAAGTAAAACGGATAGGACGCTCAACAGCTAGATTTCTTCTCTTCAAAGATATGTATGTACGCAGAGAACAATTTTCTCTAACTCCTGCATACGCAGTCACGATTCATAAATCACAAGGTCTTACCCTAGACAAAGCAATGATAGATATTGGTAACACAGTCTTTAAAGAAGGCATGAGCTACGTAGCACTATCACGCTTACGTACACTTGACGGTCTATTTCTAATCAACTTTGATGCAAGTAAAGTAAACTCTGATATTCCTTGCATTTTAGAATATAATAGACTTCGCTCACTATACACTCCCCATCTAAACACATATTCTGTTCCACAAAAACTAAAACGTTGTAAAAGAAAACTAAATCAAACAGAAATGCAACAGGACGTCACTGCAAATCCTCCAAAGAGAGTAAAAGAAACGAATACTTCATCAAGTACCACAAACAAAAAAGAATCAATTAGAGAAAGTAAACCAGGTACTTCTTTAAAGAAGGAAGACAAACTCCAAAAAAAGCAGTTAGATACAGAACTACCTGGACCTTTTAAATTCTCAAATATAGTTGGTGTAAGTTGCTATGCAAATGTAGCAATGAATATTCTATTTCAATTACCACCAATTGTTGACAACATTTACTTACACAGTACAGACCCATTGTGTTTGCAAATGTTAGTACTTCACAGAAATGCAGCAAACAATCCTGACAACACATATAGTGTTTTTGGAATAAGACGACAATTGGACTACTGTTCTGGAATGGTGAAATTCACTATAAACTCACAGGAAGATCCACAAGAATTTCTAATGTACTTACTACAAGTACTGGAAAACAAAAACATACCTATAAATGAAATATTTCAGATTTCATACATGTGGAAACATACATGCACTCTCTGCAACAATGTGACACAAGAAGAAATCCCCAATGAACGCTTCATATATATATCAATACCAAATTGGGAATCCATTCCATTTCAGCAACTTGTACAAAATGCAAACCATGGTAGATTATGCTCTACCTGCAATTCAGATAATCGCTCCACGTTAGTAATACAAACACATAGTAAATACGTAATACTAATGCTTCTACGTTACAATGCAGATGGTACCAAAAACAACTGCAAGCTGACTGGATTCACACATGGCCAAATATCACTTGGTAAGAAAACCTTCACAACAATAGGTATAATCTACCACGCAGGAGCCACAACCAATTCAGGGCACTACACTGCATATATAAAAAAGAAATGTGGATGGTTTGAATGTAATGATAGTACCATTACTCTAAAGCAGAGATTACCAGCAAATCTTACAAACGCTTATTTGATGTTCTTAAAACCAAAATTTGATAAATAAACTGTATTTAAACCTTTAAATAAATTTGTGTTAAAAAAATATAAACTGTTAGAATACTCCAAAAGCTATCTAACTGCTCAAAGATTCTACAACAACTAATAAGATAAATGAATACCACTAAATTAGACCAAAAAATACACAGTTAGAGTACGCCAATTGGTATCTAACTGTCCCAAAATTATAAATTTGTGTTAAAATAATATAAACTGTTAGAATACTCCAAAAGCTATCTAACAGCTCAAAGATTCTACAACAACTAATCAGATAAATGAATACCACTAAATTAGGTCCAAAAAATACACAGTTAGAATACGCCAATTGGTATCTAACTGTCCCAAAATTTAACAATATCCAAATAGATAAATCAAAACCACTAAAATATATTTAAAAAATAGACAGTTAGAATACGCCAATTGGTATCTAACTGCTCCAAAATTTTATAATATCAAAACAAATGAAGAATCTGTTACTGCTCCAAAAAAAATACAACAAAGCAAAGTATAATGCATTAGCCAGAAACAACAAGTGAACACTGAAAACAAACAAACAAATAAACTGTAGCATAACAGAAAAAGGTTTTTTTTTTAATCCAACATGGATTTATTTTTCTCCCACAGACCCAATGATTTTAGCAACAAATACAGAAACTGAGCAAATTGCACAGTACTCTGATTTGTACTCTACTAAATATGAGGGTCGAAAAAAAATAAAAGTATATTGCTTATACAATGTAATAAGTCATTACAAAATACTAATACTAACATGCTATTTTCTTTTATCACAGAAATGAAGAAGAAAAACATGGACTCCCATTACTAGACCAAACAGTAAGTATACAATAATAAGGACAATCATAGCAGCATATCACATCCATAGTATCTAATACCTTTGTTCCTTATACATTTGTTTTTCACCCAAAGTTATAAGCAAATATGAATGTGATATGTTGTGGTGGTTGTTGCCAGGGCATAGAGTCTTGGGTGCATGGCCAAATGGCCATGCACCCAAGACTCTATGCCCTGGCAACAACCACCGCAGCATATCACATCCATAGAGTCAAACATTTCAACTATGATCTATGGGAAACTTTTAATGTCCGCGAACAATGTGAGTGTTCTTAGAAAACTTTGAACTTGCCAGCGAACAATACAGACACCGTTTTCAGGACACCCCCTACGAACATTTCAGAACAACGCGATAGTTCTTAGAACACTTTCAACTTAACAACGAACAATGCGGACAGCGTCCTAAGGACACCCCCTACGAACATTCCAGGACACCGGGAGTGTTCTCAAAAACGTCTTCAGAACACCTCCATCTTGTTTATTTGCGAACATTTCAGGACACCGCGAGTGTTCTTAGGACACATTCAACTTGACAGAGAACAATACTGACAACGTCCTCGGGACACCCCCTACGAACATTCCAGGACACCGGGAGTGTTCTTAGAAGCGTCTTCAGAACACCACCATCTTGTTTATTTGCAAACATTTCAGGACACCGCAAGTGTTCTTAGGACACATTCAACTTGACAGAGAACAATACGGACAGCGTCCTCAGGACACCCCCTACGAACACTCCCCGGACACCGCGAGTGTTCTTAGAAGCGTCTTCAGAACACCCCCATTTTGTTTATTTGCGAACATTTCAGGACACCACGGGTGTTCTTAGAACACATTCAACTTGACAGAGAACAATACGGACAGCGTCCTCAGGACACCCCCTACGAACATTCCAGGACACCGGGAGTGTTCTTAGAAGCGTCTTCAGAACACCACCATCTTGTTTATTTGCGAACATTTCAGGACACCGCGAGTGTTCTTAGGACACATTCAACTTGACAAAGAACAATACGGACAGCGTCCTCAGGACACCCTCTACGAACACTCCACGGACACCGCGAGTGTTCTTAGAAGCGTCTTCAGAACACCCCCATTTTGTTTATTTGCGAACATTTCAGGACACCGCGAGTGTTCTTAGGACACATTCAACTTGACAGAGAACAATACGGACAGCGTCCTCAGGACACCCCCTACGAACACTCCCCAGACACCGCGAGTGTTCTTGGAAGCGTCTTCAGAACACCACCATCTTGTTTATTTGCGAACATTTCAGTACACCACGAGTGTTCTTAGGACACATTCAACTTGGCAGAGAACAATACGGACAGCGTCCTCGGGACACCCCCTACGAACACTCCCCGGACACCACGAGTGTTCTTAGAAGCGTCTTCAGAACACCCCATTTTGTTTATTTGCGAACATTTCAGGACACCGCGAGTGTTCTTAGGACACATTCAACTTGACAGAGAACAATACGGACAGCGTCCTCAGGACACCCCCTACGAACACTCCCCGGACACCGCGAGTGTTCTTAGAAGCGTCTTCAGAACACCCCCATTTTGTTTATTAGCGAACATTTCAGGACACCGCGGGTGTTCTTAGAACACATTCAACTTGACAGAGAACAATACGGACAGCATCCTCAAGACACCCCCTACAAACATTTCAGGACACCGGGAGTGTTCTCAAAAACGTCTTCAGAACACCCCCATTTTGTTTATTTGCGAACAATTCAGGACACCGCGCGTGTTCTTAGAACACATTCAACTTGACAGAGAACAATACGGACAGCGTCCTCAGGACACCCCCTACGAACACTCCCTGGACACCACGAGTGCTCTTAGAACAGTTTCACTTTGCTTGCGAACAAAACGGACACATATTGACTCCTTAGAACACCCCCTAGTCAGTTTATTTAGAACATTTCAGAACACCCGTGATGTCCGCAAACAAATCGAACACAAAAAGAACGTCTAACACATAAAAAACACAACTTTCATCCTATCTCATACACTCCCACCCTCCCCAAACACTCCTACACACCAACACACTCTACAAAATACACATTTTGAACAAAGTTTCACCGCGCTGTCCGGGGACGTCCGCGAATCCAAGATGGTGGGCGCTACCGAAAAATCTGACGCGCTTCACGCTCCACGCCGTCCAATCAGCGAACACGTTGCATGTCCGTGAACATCAGGCAAGACGATTGGCCAATCAGGACACTGTCCGCGGAGCGAACAGGGAAGTGTGTCCGCGAACCGAACACAGATATCACTAATTTTTTTTTACCTACTTTTTGGTCATTTTAAAAAAAACTACTGGACAGATTTTCACCAAATTTGCAAAAGCACGCTTTTGGGACCAAGCCGCTGCTCCTTTGGTGGAAATCCGTCCAGCGGTTTGGGCTGTAGGCGCGAGCAAAAAATTTTTCCCATTCACTCTATGGAGAGTGAGAATAATATATACAAATATGAGCATATAGAGGGAAGGTAGAGTAATAAAAATAAAACTATGAGAAAGTGCTGATAACCATAATGATTATCTTCATGCACAGAAAGGATTGCTCTCTTTCAAGCCTGTATCTTCCGCTATGTATATGTTTCATATGATGTGACTGGACCCTAAGTCTACAAATATAGTACTTTTTCAATTTTTATTTCCTGACTGTTACTGAAGAAAACTATGTGGCTTCGATATGTCAGTAAAGGATAAAAAGGGAGAGCCAGCCATGTGATGTTATCAGTGATGTCATCAATGACATTTGTGATGTCATCTTTGATGTCCTGGGTGTTAGTGTTAGCAGTGCACGGTGGCGCGAGTTATGGTTGCTTATGTTACCATAACTGCCGAATTGCAGGGGTTTTTCGGTTTTACTTTGAGCCATAACGTCCCTTTAACAAAGTTTTTTCACTGAATTTCATAGGTTTTTAGTAGCGCAACTTAACCATAATATCCCTGACTTCTTATACATGTAACATAGAACATACTAACCCCCTCGTAGTGATTGTCATGTCCGCGGACTACCGCCATGTCCGCGGACACATCGAAAATCTGAGCGTGGTGAATGTAAATTTAAATAGTGTGCCCCATTTCCCCTTTGAAGTTGGCTCTGAAAAGAGCCGTTTTTTTTTTTTTTTTTTTTACAGATGCTTGACAGACACCTGTTATTTTGTATTTATTTTCTTGTTTTTTTTCTTACTTTACTCAGAAAGGCATTTCCCGTAAAAGATAAAGAAATGCCATCTTCTTTAAAATTAACAGCATTACTGGCATCAATATTCTCATTGTTACAGAAGAACATACCAGCTCTAAGCATGAAGGCACACATGCCTCGGTTGATGACACACCTAGCAATATTTTGCTGAGGACAAAAAACTGAACTATTGTCCCATATTGCCCTAGGTAGTAATCCAGAAAAAATTACTTTTGTATTTGGAAGGATCTTCATTACTGCTTGAACCAAGCGTTCCAAATCAGCCAACAAAGTAGGGGCACTGACGTTGCCCAAATGGAAAGCACCATAGTGCAAAACTACCACATGCGGACTGTTCATCTTGGCCATATCCTCACAAACTTGTACAATTCCCTGTACATTGCAATCAGGCACACTGCTCCACACCACCTCCACTCCTTTCACATCAAAGTTCTTTGCAACATGCCTGCATTCAGCGTACTGCTGTAAACCATGCACAAACATATCTCCGAGCACCAACACCCTGACTTTCTCCACTTCTGCCATCTTCACCACACACAGTCTCTTTCAACACAAATCCACAACCTCGACATCTGATTGACTGATCCGTACAGTCTTCTTTCCATGTTGGATTTCCTGGAAAAACCCGGATGTAGCACGCCCTGTCCACGAACAGCCGCCGTGTCCGCGGACGGTGTCCACTTTACTCTCTGTGCCATTCCCTCATTGCATACAGCTAAGCAATCACACAATACGAATAACGTCCTCAGAACAACCCCATTTTGTGAATTGTCGAACATTTCAGGACAATTATTATTTAATTATTCAACATATTAACATTACAAATATTATACTTTCATCTTGTACTCTGCACACAATGCTATGTTTCTCCATTAGTAGCTCAGTATACTAGATAGAATCTCATAATACAATGCTATTTATATCAATGCATCGTTCAAAGCACTAATAACGGTATGATATTTATTGCAATATCCTTGACACTTTTTTTGCAACATTATAATAAAAATCCCTAGTACACAAATTCCATGAAAAGTACATACACACGTGATGTCATCAGTGATTTCATCAATGACATTTGCGATGTCATCTTTGATGTCCTGGGTGTTGGTCTTAGCAGTGCACAGTGGTGGCGACAGTTATTTTTCAAAGCTTACCATAACTTGCGATTTTCAGGGGTCTTTCGGCTGTACTTAGAACCATAACGTCGTTTAAACAAACTTTTTTTAATATCACGCAAACAATATACAAACATGGCGTGCAAAAACCAACTTCTACAGATGGCTTCACACAGAATGTTTCAAAGTAAGAATTTATGCTCGTTCACAGTGAAGGTTAGCTGCTTCCACAACTTCTACAGATGGCTTTACACAGAATGTTGCAAAGTAAGAATTTATGCTTGTTCACAGTGAAGGTCAGCTGCTTCCATTTTTTTCTCGGGCCCCGGAGAGGCTCATGAAGCGGACTATAAGGTTGTATTGTGTTTTGACCTTGACAGACAGAGATTGTGATGAAAGACTTCTCTTGAAGGAGTGTTGCTAAAACGTAAGAGAAGATAAAGATGAAATTTCTGAAACGAAACCACTTTTATATATTATATCACTATGCGAAAGATCGTTGGCACACGCAGAGTCGTATTTTGGGACTGCACCACTCGTAGACAATGGAAATTGCAATTGTACTGTAAGTAACCCTTTAAATTATTTTCTACCAAATATAATTACAATAGCGTAGCATTAAAGACCGCTCAAGTTGAACTTGTTCGTTGAAAGTGGCATAATGTTTTCTACCGCGCACTATCACCGCCGAATTGATCCCCTGTCGTTTAGAGGGCTCTGAAAAAGGCAGACGACACAGGGTGGGTTAATAGAAATAATTTAACCGGTCTATAGGCGGTCAAGCGCTCTACTTGCTGTGCCACTTCACTGTAGCCTGTCAAGTGGCACAGCGAGTACAGCGCTCGCTTTGACATCCGTGCACAGCTTGCTAACGCAAGTTTGAATCCTGGCAAGGCCAAGCCTTTCATCATTCCATGGTCGATACATGAGCACCACACACCGTGGTTAATAATAAGCACCGCTTAGATACCTCACGGTTCTTAGCGCTATATGAATGGGAAAATATTATTATTTTATTATTAACATACTCTGTTGCACTATCTTCGATAGCAAATAGTTTCACGCCCTAATAAATAAAATGATGATTTTTAATGAAGATCGGCTGATGAGACTAATTTATGTTTTTTAAAACAGGTATGTGGCTCCATTTTGCCTATGTCACGATTTACAGACTCCAGCGGATGGGGTCTTCAACTGCCAGGTGCAGGTCCAAATATGCAACTTCATGACCCTCACCATTTTATGGGACAATCGCCAAGGACCAATATGCCCTTACGCAGTACTAGCGGCTACAAACAACATACCAACCAATAGGGTGGTCTAATGGCTCGTTGTTGGAGCAACCTTCCGATTATCAGAGCGACCATTTACTGCTTTTATCATAAACCAACAGCCTATCTACCGCAAAGGAACAACGCGTGGCTCCAAATAAACTTTTGCTGATCGACAGCAGAGACAATAGCAAATCGCTGAATATTCACTAAACATTTCATGTGAAATAAATGTACTTTACCAAATGTACAATCCTGCTGTTCACTTTTAAACCACAGTTTCATATTCCGAATTGTGGCGCACTGAGTTGTAAGCTGATCTAACACCCTCTGTACCGCAAAGGAATATCGCGTGCCTCAACATGAACTTTTGCGGATCGACAACAAAGACAAATGCAAATTGCTGAATATTCTCTAAACATTTGATGTCAAATAAATGTACTTTACAACATTTACAATCTTGCTGTTTGCATTTAAATCACTGTTTCATATTCCGAATTGTGGTGTGCTGTGACATAAAATGTGTTGTCTTCCGGGTTCTGTGTAAAGTCACTTAGGACTGCAGAGAACTGGGCGTGTTTGATTACGCACCCTGTAACGTCACAGAGAGAGGCGGGGAATATGAATGCTTTGATAATATCAGGCTTAGGGGCGGGAGATATGATTGAGTGTCGCAAAAGCAAGTCAGCCAGGTCAATAGCGCCAGTCATAGGATTATCACATAATGTCGGCGCACACCAGCCGGATTTATCGTTTCTTTAGTGGACAAAAAGTCAGTTGACGCCCCTAGGAAATTGTACTATTAGCAGACAAAAGGAGTGGTCTTAAAACACTTTCACCCTGACAACGAACAATGCAAACAACGTTCTCAGAACACCCCCATTTTGTGTAATTGCAACCATTTCGGGACACTGCGAGTTTTCTTAGAACACATTCAACTAGACAGATTACAATACGGACAGCATCCTGAGGACACCCCCAGTTTGTGTATTTACGAACAATTAAGTACACCGCGAGTGTTCATAGCTCATTTTTACCTTCCTTGCGAACAAAAATGACACATACTCCGTCCTCTAAACACCCCACCATTTAGTTTATTTACAAAATGTCAGAACAGCCGTGTTCTCCGCGGACAAATTGAACGCAACAAAAACGTCTAGCACATAAAAAAACAAAACATTGAACCTATCTCATACTCCCCCACCCTCCCCAAACACTCTTACACACCAACACACGGCACTAAATACAATTTTTATCCACGTTTCACTGCGCTGTACGCGGTCAACTGCGAATACAAGATGGCGGGTGCCACAGAAAATCTGACGCGCTCCACGCCCCTCGCCGTCCAATCAGCGAACACGTCGCATGTCCGCGGACATGACGCAAGGCCATGGGCCAATCGGGGTGCTGTCCGCGGAGCGAACAGGGAAGTCCGTCCGCAAAGCGAACACAGATATCACTAATTGTTTTGCCTTACATTTTGGTAATTTTAAAAAAAACTACTGGACAGATTTACACCAAATTTACAAAAGCACGCTTTTGGGACCAGGCCGCCGCTCCTGCCGCAAATTTGGTGTAAATCCATCCAGCGGTTCGGGCTGTAGCCGTGCGCAAAGTTTTTTCCCATTCAGTCTATGGGAAAAAAAAAGTTTTGGGACCCCCCTATAGCTTTTCCCACCCTGGACGAATCATCACCAAACTTTGCAAAAAAATTCAGAGTGACCCAACTACTTTTTTTGCAAAGTTTGGTGAGGATCCGTCCAGGGAGCGCGAAGTTATAAGCCGCCCAAAAAGTGCTCTTCCTATGGAAACAGCAACTTAACCATAACTACATGGCCACTACTGTGGCCATGTAATATATATATATATATAAAAAGTATGCATGATCTGAATATTAAAATGAATAAATAAATCTTTACCTTTACAAACTAGCCTGATTCCTGATCCAGTGTGACCTGGGGGGTATTTTGAGATGGGTGTGATATGAGTGGTATATCATTCAGAATATTGAACTTATAGACACAAATATATAAGGGTTTCATTGTGCACTACATGCTAGGCGAGACCTGGGTGTGTGCCTGATTGAAAACCTTAATAGCTTGGGGGCTCATGCCGTGATTCTGAATTTGAAATACCACCCGTGACAATCTAGCACAGCATACTAGCCTGCAGGGTACAGACACCTTGCAGGGTTGGTTTACTCTGCTACACTGTACAAGCACCTCTCAAAATAAATACTCCAAAAATCGGGCCTGTTTGTAAAAATAAATTAACCCTGAAATAAGTCATAAGGAAATTGATATTTCCTGAAATGGCGACCCCAGTAGAAATTAATATTGCTAGGGAGCACCATCTGCACAAATTGTTTCTCAGGAGTGAGTGGCCAGAACAGAATGAGCAGATGTGACTACAAGAAATCAAAGAACAGGTAACTGCCATAGACCTAGATACATGGCAGGACAAGTGACCATTACACCAAGTGCTTATTGAACTGTATATGGCCCCAAAAATAAGAGGAGCAGTGTAAAATTGCCAAAATAGTGGCCTACCTGTACCTCCACATAGGAATAATACAGGAAAAGCATGCAGAAAATATAATTTTGGCAAAGAAGCAAGTGGAAACACTACATGAAATCCAAACTGAGCTAAACTCTACAGGGCAAATGCTACAGAAGAGCCAAGAATCAGAAACAGAGCCTAGGCAGTGTATTACCAAATTAAAAGAAGATCTGGCCCTTCTTCAGCAAGAGAAGGCAGAGCAAGATACCCAATTACAGACACTGCATACTGGCGAGTGTCAGGAAAAGGTTGACTTTCTGCAAGAGAGTCACCAGAAGTTGAATCAACAGATAAAATATAATAGAGCCTGTGCAGAACAGATAGCCACCTTACAAAATCAGATAGAGACCTTGAAAGAGGAGAATAATAAATTAATTATTAAAGACCTCCACACTCAAGAGGAATTTGATGGATGACCTGGCTGAACAGAGGGGCACTCTAAGTCAGGAGAGGGACGCCTTAGGCCAGGAAGTCAGCCAATTGAAAACTAAGCTAGAGGAAAGAAAGCTGGCCCTCCAGGAGCTTAGCGAAGTTAAAACCAAATATGAACAGCTACTAGAGCACACCAGGCAGATGGAGGATGCTCTGCAAAAGAACACTCAGACAAATAATGACAAAAGTCAAGCGGTGAGCCTCTTGCAGCAAAAATTGTCCCAGTATTTCCAATCCAGACAGGAAGCACAGAGAGACAATGAGGCTCTCTGTGAAAAGAATGATGGGCTCCACAAACAGTTAGCCATGCAAGAGCAAATCATTGAGACCAGTAAGGCCTTAGTAGAGGAGCAAAAGAATCAGATTTTGGCATGTCACCAGCGAATAGGGGCTGAAAGAGAAGAGGTCGAAAGCGACAGAGAAACCCCTGAGCATAACATCAGGACCCCTGCAATCAGGGACTCTAACCCCTTCAGTACCATGGACTCTGCCGCCTTCAGACTTCAATAGAATTGGCAACATGGGACTGACAGATCAGCGCCTCCCAGAAATGGATGGGCGGGCATCTGGGTACAGATTCCCAAATGTTAGGGCTAGCCTCTCTGATCAGGAAGACTCCTCTGAGGGTAGAATCAGGGAATTGGATCCTCAAAAATACCGTCTACCAAAGGACCAGTCTGTAAAATTTGGCGGGGAACATCCTGGAAAGCAGGCCCACAAAGAGTATCTTAAAGACCTCTTCCCAGCTAGGGCAGTGGGTGGTATTAAGCCAATCCTGGGAGCAAGGGAGAATCAGAAGGCTCTTCTGAGCGCCACAGGCATCATGAAACTAGGCCCCCACATTCTGCCAGCCATTCTCAAGCTCGCAGAATCAGGGAGAGTCTAGAGGATCAGATAGCCACCTCCTGTAGCAGTGCTTCTGAGTCAGAGGATGAGTGGACATGGGTGACTAAAACTAAAAAGGCCAAAAAATTAAGAAGGCCCTATTAAAAGATCCTCTGAAACAGATCAAGGCCATAGGAGCGCCATAACTCCCTATCACAAAAATGCCAAGTATTCAGTCTGGGACCACCTTGGGTTATACGAGCAAATGATGGATACTTTCCAACTGAAAGATAGCCAGAATTGTATCCAATATGTCAAGTGGACATTTTCCCATGAATACTCCAGCTTCTTTGCGGGGCTGGAGGATCAAAATCACTCAAGATGGTCCACCTACAGGGTGGCCATCTTAAAAGAAATTTCCCTACATAGGTACCCCCAAGAGGCCCTCAAGGCGGCCTACAACCTGCAGTGTGGGGAGGATCAGGCCCCACAAGAATTTGTGCAAGAATTAAAATGGGCCTTTGCGCAAAGCACAAGGAGGGTGCGCACAGACAGTAGGCAGTTCATTAATACATTCTTTCATGCTCTCCCTAAATACATCATGACCCAGCTGGTGAGGGACTTTCATGAGAAGAGATCACTAGACTGGGTCATTGAACAGGCGACTCGTATTTATGAAGTTCAGAAACTGGTAGAGAATAAAAATACAAATAAAAACCCTGAACCAGCCAACACCCCTGCTCCTGCTAAGGTGGCGGAGGTGAAGGTTGCCCCAATTTTAGATCTGGAGATGGGGAGGCCTAAAAATATTTCTGTACAGAATCCGTCTTCTAACCAAAGAACCAGAAGGCCCTCGGGCCAATCGCAAACAGGTAGCCAGGGCGGTAATCCCACCAATGGGATCCCTAATTCCCCGGATTATATCAGCCCCCGTTACAAGGGCAACAGACCCATCCTGGGGTATGTGTGATTCCCCCAGCCCAAGGAGGGGGATCCAACCAGGTAGCAACAAACCCAGGAAGCTTTCCTCCTAATCTGCCCCTGGAGGGCAGTAACACCCCAAATGCCCGGTTGAGCTTCTTCCCCTGGTGCCTGCCAAACTTCAACACCCAAAACAACCCTCCTTTCTTTCCCCACTTTCCTGAGCCCAGACAGCCCAATCCGGGAGAGGGGAAGCCAAGGATGGAGGGTTACCAGAACTATCCCAACCAAGGGTATTATGGGAGAAGGCACAGTTACCCTTCCCGTGATCCACCTAGGATGGCCCAGAGACACCCGTACCAGCCAAAACCGGGTGTCCCAACGGAAGCACCAGGTCCAGAACTTGTCACAGGATCTGGGTTGCATGTTGAGGGCTCAACAGAACCCAGAACTCCACAAACCAAGGGGCTGGTACTCCAGAGCAATGACAGGGAGAGACCCCCGACAACCCACCGGTTCCAAAGGAGGAGGCACAGGGGGAAGTGGGGTGTAAAGCCTTAGAGGAAGCTTCCTTCCCCTCTGGTGAAAAGCCCCTGGAAACCCAGGAACCAGAACCAAAATCACCTGCCCCAAAACTCGGCAACCTAAGGAACAGAGGGCAAGTAGGAGAAATAAAGGACCTAAAAAGACCCATTTTGTGGAGGAGGTTAGAGTTTTCCAATTTGAAGGAGAGGGGTCCTCAGAGGACTGTGGGAAAAGGATCTTCTCCTTCAGGGATGGGGGAACTCCTCCCAAAGAAAAATGGGTCCCGAGAGATCCTAATCAAGACTGGGTAATTGTGGGGACTGAGTTAAAACTTCCCATCATTGAACCCCAGAATGATCTGCCAGAAAATCACCTTGTACAAACATATTCCGGGGACAGCCTCCAAAAAGGGGGGGCAGCCCAGAGTCAGAACCAGGGGAGGCCCAAAACTCCCCCAATATCCAACTGCCACATTTTATTTTCAGATCCCCCAGCTCTCACACCGAATTGTGCACAAACTACTCCTTTGACAGACTCAAGAGTCAAGAAATTAACCCACCAATTGGCCCAAAATGCACATTATCTTTGCCCCCTTGAGGAGAAGGAGGGAAGATTTTATGCCCCGGTCCAAATACAGGAGCAATGTACATTTTTGGCACTGAGGGACACTGGATCCCAAGCCACCCTTCTGTCAAAAAGGGCCTTTGATCAGCTGAATTCAGGAAGGGGGGCGAGATACCAGATTCCTCTCACCCCTCTACCTGGACAACTTCAGAACTTCGATGGGAATTAAATTCCTGTTGAGGGGATTGTGGATTTGGAAATTAAAATTGGGCGACACAAGGGGAAACACCCAGTCATAGTTGTGACTCCAGAGGGCACACCATGTGTACTAGGGAATGACATCATGTGTAGATTGTCTCCCCTAATAGGTTGTGTAAAAACATAATGTCAACCATGTTGGTTTAAATGGCACCTGCCACATGGTTGAACAAAAACAGGATCACATTGAATTCCATTTTCAAAACAACAAAATCCCTGACGTGACAGTAATTGCAGTAGGACAACAAACTGGTGATGGGAAGTCCTCTCTTTTTCTGGAAATCAACCATGCTTCCAGTCTCAAGTGGCATTCCACACTGGAAGGAAATACTCTGAAATTCTATACCAATTCAAAATTAGAAAATCCTACTTCTATAGTCCAAAATGATGAGACACGAGTTCAAAGCTTGGCTGACATTCAGAAAATTGGAGAACAGTTGTTCATGCCTATTCAGTTAAATGAGGGGAAGGACTCTGTTCTCTCCCGAGTGTGCATGAACAACGGTAAGAGCTTCATCAGCGAAGCCATGTTCCGAAAACTCCCAAAAGATCCAGCCATTCCCACATTTAAATTGATAGACAAATGGGAAATGGACCTGGAAACCCAATTCCAAACATCTCCTGCCTAGCAGGTGTATGCCCAAAATTTCCATAGGCAACAAGAGCATAGTCCATAATTGTTGGGCCATGCAAGATGTCCCTGCCGCATTTTATTTATGCAGCAACATTCTCAATCAATTGCCATTTGTTTGGACCTGATAAACTTCAAAGCCTGGTCCCGATTAGTGGGCAATCCCATGGACTTGGATGATCCAGAGAAAGCATTTTGGTCAGCTTAACTGCTGCCATATGCAGTTGAGGTTCAGATTGGAGAGGAAGTCACAATCCCAGAATGGACAAGACAATTCCCACTTTAAGTACAAATTAAAAGAAGACATAAACTGCAAAATCCTGACGAATATGTTCACCTCAATGCCCATCTCCAACAGCAAGGGTTGGGGTTAAACCCAACACCACTAGTCAGTGCAGAACACGACACCATTCCAATAGTGGTGGATAACAGTGACCTTAAGAGTATCACTCTGGGAGCAGGCACCATTATTGGAATGGTGGTTGATGACCGACATTTTTCCATAGATTTAGGTAATGAACTGATAGGACAATTCCCAATTACTGTTTTGACAGTAATAGCGACAAGGACACAACACCAGACAGGATCTTCACCCGGCATGGGGGAATTTTCTGGTGTAATCTTCCTGCCCTTATGGTAAGGAAGAAGTGACCTGTGACTTCAGGAGGGATGAGGTGATCTTTGAAGTCCACCAGGACTGCGTTCCTCACGTGAGGCCATCAGTCCAAGTCAGTAATTTAACCAGGGACTTCTCCACCCATCTGAGGAGGCCGCTGAGATAGCCAAACCAGAAGTCTTTCCGGACTTCAGGCAGTTCGTTGAAGAGAGGGTCAACCTAGCTAATGCCTGTGAGACTCTGGAGCAGAAGCAAAAATTGAAACAAGTTTTCTTAGATTTTCAAGATCTCTTTGCGGTGGTCTCATATGACTGGGGTCGCACCAAAATCCATGCAACGACAATTCCCACGGACCCTGGCCTGACTCCAGTGTTTGTGAAGCAATATCGCTTGCCTCTCGCATCCATGGAGTCCCTCACAGAAATAATTAAAAACCTTGAGTAGCGTGGGATAATTCGTCCAGTCCACAGCACCTTCGATAACCCAGTGCTGGGGATTTTGAAACCAAACAGCCAGTGGAGACTCTGTGCTGACCTAAGGGGGCTGAACAAATGGGTCCACACTTCCTGATGGCCTCTCCCCTACGTTGACCAAGGGCTGGCCCAGATCCAGGGGTCAAAGGTTTGCACTGCCATTGACCTGACCAATGGGTACTGGACCGTACCTGTCAGTAGGGAGGACCAATACAAATTGGCCTTTACCTTCGGGGAGCAGCAGTACACTTGGACCCGGACTCCCTTTGGATGCATCAACTCCAGCAATTAATTTAATATCTTCTTGCATAAGGCCATGCCCGACTTGGGTGAAAGGGGTAACTTGGCCTATGTAGATGATGTTCTCATCTAAGGCTCAACTGTGGAGGAACACATAGCAGAGATCTGTTATTATCTGACACAGTTGAGGGCTGCCAGAGCAAAACCATCTTTCCAAAAGGCACAGTGGTGCAGGAACCGTGTCAATTTCTTGGGGCATGAGATAACTCCTGAGGGTCTCTGTCCCCAGTAAAAGAAAGTAGAAGTGCTCTGAAAAGTAAAAGACCCCTCAACTCTGCATGAGCTAAGGAGCCTCCTTGGTCTGACTAATTACAGCAGAAAGTTCATTGAGGATTACGCAGAGATCACATGTCCCCTGATCCATCTGTTGAAGGGGGGGTCAAGTGGGAGTGTGGTCCAGAACAAGCCGAGGCAGTAAGACAACTCAAACGAAGCCTCTCACAAGCACCTTGCCTAGCTTACCCTGTCAAGAACAAGGAGTTCTTCT
This sequence comes from Ambystoma mexicanum, assembly GCF_040938575.1. Taxonomy (NCBI): domain Eukaryota; kingdom Metazoa; phylum Chordata; class Amphibia; order Caudata; family Ambystomatidae; genus Ambystoma; species Ambystoma mexicanum. The sequence continues at coordinate 360,689,180 of NC_090928.1, forward strand.
TGGAGACAGGGTTCTCAAATACATGCAGTATTATACCAAAAGCATGACGAGGTCAATAAAGTTATTACCTATGCAAGTCAGACTTTATCCTCTGTGGAGGAAAAATTCAACAATTGTGAGAAGGCACTCCTGGCAACGGTGTGGACAATGAAGAATTACCGCCCGTTCATCCAGGGGGAACACATCATAGTGAAGACTCCACATGAGTCTCTGCAATATCTTCAAAATGACACAATCTGGGCCGCAAATGTGAGTAATCACTGAATAACTTCCTGGATTCTGTCAATGCAAAGCTTTCCTGTGGCGGTCAGATATGGCCAAAACAAGTAGAGACTCCTCGGCCAGGTCTGGCTGACTTCCATGATTGTGCCAGAGAAAACTGTCTCGAGGACGAAAGTCTTAATATCAAGGACAACCTGGAGGCATACCTTAATTCCCCACACAAGGTCTATGAAGAAGACAAGTGTGGGGGGATGCCTACTGTCTATGTGGATGGGTGCTCCTACCATGTTGACAACCATGGGGAAAAGGAACTAGTGCCCGGCATGGGGAATGCCTGGGAGAATGATGCCCCAGAGCACTCCACTGGGTAAAAAATCGGTCTCCGTAGTAGTCAGGTGGCAGATCTGATGGCTGTGCATCAAGCCATCCTCACTGCTGTCCAACACCAGCTCCACGAACTGGTCATAATCACTGATTCAGATTATGTTCAGAACGGGTTCGTGGAGCACCTGGTTAATTGGAAAACAAGAGGCATGCTATGTGCTAACAACAAACCACTAAACAATGGAAAACTAATACAGAATATTGATGATCTGGTCACCTCTAGTGGGGATCCAATAATTGGTATGTTTTATCAACACATTGAGGACCCTGAGAACTTTCCCCTGACTGATACCGATTGCACTGGGAAAGAGGACCTCAGAGTGTTGATGAAATGTTCAAACATTTTCTGAACCGAAGACGGTTTGTTGGTGAGGATATCCATATCTGGCTATGACCACTGGGTGGTCCCTACCTCATTCCGAAGCCTGATGCTAATTCAAGCCCATGATGCGGCCACAGCCAGTCATCGGGGGTTTCATACAACATTAGAAATCTTGCAAGAGGTTGCATACTGGCTACATGTGGGGCAGGACCTCGACCAATACTTGAAGGGGTGTCTTGTGTGTGCACAATTTAGCCAACATAACTCACACACGTGCTTCCCTCCAAAAGAGGGGAATGACACTGCCCTGCTCAGATTTTCAAGTCTATTTCCTCGGGCCCATGATTCGCTCCTCTAGAGGGAACAAGTACATGTTAACCGTAACATGCTTGTTTACTAAATGGGTGGAATGTCTCCCGCCCCCAAATTGCAAGGCAGAAACAGCAGCTGCCCTGATGATCAATCACATCTTCTCGAGGTTTGGACTACCCCAAAGGATTGAGTCAGACCAAGGTAGTCACTTCACTGGCAAAGTGATAACAAAATAAAACCATTGTGAGCATATTCAAAAAGTTTGTGGCAGACTCTGGGCCAAGTTGGGATATGCGATTACCCCTTGTCCTGATGGTTATCAGATCTATCCCTTCTTCTGCAACAAAAATGTCTCCATTTGAGCTGATGACTGGATGAAGGATGGTGCTACCCCAGCATCTGCTCTACAGTACCCAAGAGCAGACATTGATAAATGCCTCCACAACTCATGAGTATGTTGAGAATCTGAGAAAATACCTTCAACATGCTTTTGCGTATGCTCAGCGGAATCTAGAAAGATCTGTAGACAGTATGAAGACCCACTATGACCTTAAGACAACTAAAAAGGAATATCAAGTAGGAGACAGGTTCTACTTGTCAAATTTCCAAAGGAACCCAGCCAAGGAGCGCAAATTTCTCCCAAGTTGGTGGGGTCTTTTTGACAGAATCTCACCAGTCGCCTACAGAATCTGCATCCCCAAGGGAAATTTGACAGAAGGGGAAGACAAGTGGGTCCACATAAATCAGTTAAAGAGTTGCCATCCCAGGCATACTTTGCGGCAATCCCACGTGCCCGACTCCCCCATGACTGGACGTCACGCTGAAGTCGGGGAGGGGATGTGTGGGATATTTCAACCCATACCAATGCACCCTATTACACCTGTATGGCAATGGGGAAAGAAAACTGAAAAAATTGATGCACTAACCCCTCTGTGCACCAAATCTGCAAAACTGCACATGGTTCATAAACCACAAAAGAGCTACACACCCTGCCACACACAGGCAAAGTTGATGTCAAAGCAAGAACTCCCGGCGAGAGAATGCCAGTGGGTGTTGTTACCTGTCACATGAATCAAGGCCCCAGAAGTGGGCTAAAATCCGAACATGCACTTAAATACAGCTTCCTAATCAATGGCACCCTTCAAAGTGCTGTTTTGGCGCTAAATTCAGTCATTTCCCAGTGAATTATTGAAAGGAAAAGTGTGCTGAAATCATAGATTCTCCAGGCAGTCAGAGGAATCCAGGCCTCACTGACTGACAGCAGGTGCATAGGAAAATTAGCTGTCAAACCAAGTTTCAATGTGTTTCTTTTTCCTGAAGAAATTGCAAAATGCACCTATTTAAAGCATGTTTGTGAAGGGCTTAATTGTTTTAAATGTCCAAATCCCTTATAAACCGTGCTTATTTTTATATGTGTCAAAGAAAAGACTATATTGTGAATTTTAAAAGCAACCCAGTATTGGAGTAACTGCTTAATTCTGATTGGGCAGTGACTAGCCTGGGAAAGTTTGACATCTCAGTTTGACACTCCCTTGCTACAGGAAGGCTAATGGCTGCTTAATGGTTCCCGCATATTGACAAGAAGGAGCAAAATGAGACTTCATTAGATATCCGTCTTTTGGATGAGCCAAGAACAAAGGACATGCTCTGCTGGGGAGGGGCAGGATGCTTCCCTCTACACCCACCCTGATCAAAGAGATCTGACAGCTGTTGTTTGTTGAAAGGAGAGAAAAAAAAACCTCTGAACTTCTTGGTGTTTAAATCTGTATTTGTGGTTAAGTATGAAACTCTTTAACTGTGCAACCTAAAGAAGGATACGTCTTTTGCTTTGAAGACATAGATGAAACCTCTATCACTTAAGGAACCAAAGTTACAAAAAAACTCTTATGGTAGCAGAACTATTAATGTTGCAAGCTTAAGATTGTATGTACATGATCCACTGATAAGCACCCAGAGATGTACTGAATTAGAAATTATTAATCCAAACTGTTATGATTAAAATTGATGAAATCATATAGAATGAGAAAGATAGCTCTCACAGAGATGGGAATTGGACGCCAGGATAAACCATAAGAAAATGTAATGCATGTGTCTGATTTTAGTAGAGGGCATAATTGTAAAAATGTGTATGTCTAGCTAGACCCAATTTCAAACAACCCAAACTTGAATGTATTTAATACTGATCCAGTTTGGCTTGCTACCACAAGGGCTTGCCTGCTGAAACTCGCATCCTGCTATCTACCATTCCAGTGACCAGAAGGGCCCATCCAAATCCAGTCTGAGGCACAGTCCAATTGACCAGATCCCTCCAGAGGTGCCCTGCTGCCAGTAGACCTGACCCAATCCGATGACCAGAACTTTGACGGTCCAATTTTAATTACAAGGCACTTTAACTATTAATAGGAAGAACCATGACCCCTAGTATATTTGCATTGTCTTATCCCATCTCATCCCATCCCATCTTTAATTTCAGAACCCTAGTATTGTCAAAAGCATTCTTGCACTGATATTCGTCATTTGTTTTACGATACCATAAGTCATTAGTGATTTTGAGTAACTGAAGTAAATCCCAGAAAGGAATTGAGTATCTACCACGTGAAGTGTTAAGCTGGCCATGTAACTGTGAAGATTCATGTGTGGCATTCTCTTTTTCATAGTCATTAATATAGTGTAACAAACCAAGCTGTCATTTTTAAAACCGAATTTCTGTTTTCAATTTTGCACCTATTTTGCAAAAACGCCTTTCACTAAAACCTCTATAACTTCTTTAATATTAAAGATAGAAACGAAATTTCAACTTGCTCTGATACCTAAGTCCCATAGCTACATCCAAAACCAAAAACGCCTTGCAGAACGTTTTTGTCAAATATCGCATAGTACCATTTTGACGCGAATTTGCAGTTTTCAAAAGCTTACACATGTCTTTTTCCCATTTAAAGTGTTTCTTAAACTCCCATCCTGATCTAAAGTATATATTGTTGTTTATCTTGTAGCTCGTATGTGTTAGGACCTGTTTAGTGTTGCTTTCCTAAGAATTTTTATCTATTTAAGCATTTTTGACCATTTTGCATTATTGCACAATGCCATTTTCACCTGTCATTTTAAGACTGTCTATTCCAAAAACGGTTTTCTCTCTTGTTTGAGGAGGGAAGATTGCATTAAACTCTAGACATTATCTTTCATTCCTGAATACCTGCAGATTACTGACATCTGTGTAGGATTGCTCATGTGTGCTTAAAGTACTTTGCAGGGGGAAATATTCACCTAAACTCTATCTGTTCACAAACCAAAACTGTTATTTTTCCTATGTTTTCCATTCTGCATTAATATAAGCGAATTCAATTGCTTTACTTATTTTGAATTGTATTGTCACCACTTGGTGATTGCTGCCCTATATATATATATATGTGTGTGTGTATATATATATATATATATACATATATATATATATATATATATATATATATATATATATATATTAAAATGTATGCATGATTTGAATATTGAAATAAATAAATACATCTTTACCATTACAAACTAGCCTGATTCCTGATCCAGTGTGACCTAGGGGGTATTTTGAGATGGGTGTGATATGAGTGGTATATCATTCAGAATATTGAACTTATAGACACAAATAAATAAGGGTTTCATTGTGCACTACATGCTAGGCAAGACCTGGGTGTGTGCCTGATTGAAATCCTTAATAGTCTCTGTCACTCAGTCCAAATCTGCCAAGTGATTTTTCCACTACAGAAGATCAAAAACTGAGGGGCCCCTTCACAAAAATTTAACTTGAAATAAGTCATCCAAAGGCATCCAGCAATTCAAAAGTTATTAGCCTCTCTCGGCCTCTATGCTGCACAGCACCAAGGCCAATATAAAGCTTTAAAGGAGCAGGCGACACATCCGTTCTGTTGAATATATTATCGATTTACCCCAAACCAATCAAGGACATTAAGTCAATACTTTGAACACAAGTTGTTTCCTATTTGGTCAAAAAATGTGCAGAGGTTTTTTGCGCTACGGCTGTGTAAAGCACCGCAGGGCGATATCTTTACTCCTGCTCTCTATATGGCAGTGCCGAAGCACAGGGCAACCCAGCCAAGATTCTCTAATTGGTAAAACATGGCGAGAAATCAAGGCTTAACTCTCAGGAGGTGATGCAGGCTGGTTCTTAAGTAGAGTGTAGTCCCCAAGCACCCACAAAGGAATGTCCACACACTATGCTAGTGAAAACACAGTCCTTATATAAATAAGGTTCACGTTATATACACAATCACAATATCACACTTTGTACCCTGGCAATACTATAATGGCAAATATATACAGGTTTACGTGGTACCACTCTTAACTATTGATTCCTTTTAAATGCATCAACTGCTAACAGCTCTAATGACATACGAATCAGATTGTAAGATGAGTCAAGGCTAGACCGCAGAAAGAAAGCAAGTTAAATCACACAATGGCAGAATACCGGGTCCCTACCAACTAGACACAGTTCTGTGTGAGGATCCCCACCTGGGCAACCTGTAAATAAAGCGTATTGACAAGCCCAGTCCAGATATGCTTAATATAGTCTTGATTCCTTCTAAAGGTTCCACTACCCCAAAGAACCTGCTTTCGCTTTTTCGATGAGATGGGGACGGGCCCTTCTTGAGCACACTCCCTTTAAGGCAGGAGCCACAGGTCATCAAGATTCGGTGAAGAGAAAGGTGAACACTGTCATTGAGGCAGCAGCTTCGGTTCTTTCGGTGCTCGTTGACGATCGGTCGCAAAAGTCCTGCAAGCTGAGGCGTGCGGTGCACCTCGGCAACAATAGTTCATTGCCGCAAAGAGTTCATGAAGAACTTTGGTCCAGCAAGGGTGTCTGGTCATCAGCATCTATGTGGTCTTCGGGCCGCGGGAAACCCACTGGCGGATTCTCCTCGGTCGTCGAGATCCTTGACTTTCTCCAGCCGGACAAAGTGGTCGACGATGATGAGCAAGGGAGTCCTTGGTTCAAATGTCTTAGGCAAAGATGGAGCAGAGCAGCTCCAGTCATTGAGCAGCATGACGTCAAGTTGTCCCCGCTTCTAGGCAACACACTTCGCCGGGCTTCCAGCGGTTATAGCAAACTGGCGAACACTGGTCAACAGCAATGGACGGATGTCTGGGTGCTTCACTTCGGATTCCCCGGCAGTCCCCTTCTCCGGTCGGCACCCTTTCGAGGGTCTGGTTTCCAGGGAGCTTCGGCAAAGATCAGCTGGTGCACAATGGTCCCTCATAGCTCGGGAAGAAGTCTCCTAGCCAGATCCTCTCTTTGATCAGTTTCTTGAAGACACAGCAGCTTTCAGATTGGGTTGAAGGGAACAGCGGTTCACCTTCTTCTTCCAGCTCAACTTCGAGAGTAAGCATCAAGTATCGACTTCAGCTTCTGAATGATTTCCATCAGTGAGAGGTCCAAAGAAATACTGTTGGTCTCTCATTCACTCTGCTGGGTTACACTCAGGCAACCAATCATTCAGAAGGGCATTCAGGGAGTCAGGCAGCCAATCAGGCTGACAGTGCATTCAGGCCATTCATCTCCATCCAGACACTCACAACACGGAATGTGGATTCGGACAAGCGCCCAGCCATTCAGCACTCCACACTGCATTCATACCAGTTTCGGGCAGGGCCGTCTCAGTCATTGTGTCAAACACCAGATACTAGACACCCATAACATGAAATGCAAATTTGTCACACACTCCATTCACCCAGATGCCACCCCACAGGCATACCTACAACATACAGTCACTGGGAAGGCTCAATCCAGTCTGGTCTGGACTTCCCCACAATACCATATATGGAACTTCCACCCAACAGCCAGTCAGGGGGAAGGGACAGAGTCAGGGCTTCCCGAGACTTTGGGAAAACAAGGTAGCAGGCGATAGAAAACAAGAGGCCACAGGGGCGATCTTGTTTCCTATTAAATTCAACTGATACCAATGGCAGGGCCTGGGTATCCCAAAATGGAGGCTACTCAGAGCACCTGTCAATGGAGGATACTCAGAGTATGGAGCTGCCACCAACCCATACCCTGCTCTGTGGGCCACACACAGGTGCACAAACACATACACTAGGGGTACAGGGTTGTACTCCCACCCCCGGGTGCCATAAGGGTATCTTAAGGGTCTGTACACCAAACCAAAAAGAGGAAGAGCTGCACTGCCAGGAGTCCCACACGGACTCCTCGGCAGAAAACAATACAGAACACACACGAAAAAGGACTACAGAACAAGGACAGGGAGGCCCTGTCCCTCCAATGCATTTCCAGCATCACAGGCTGTTCAAAAACTGCACTTCTTCTCTATGGGAAAATGAATTTGAGTAGGCTGAAAACAAAATGTGTTTTTTGTTTTCTTAATAACATTTTCATTTATTTAAAAAGAATAGAAACATGCTAATTTCATTGCGCACAGCCACCCACTGCCTGCACTCTGCTAACCCCGTCTCCCCTCACCTTAGGAATGATCGCCTTGGCTCACAAGCCATCGCCCCTGCGCTGTACAAGCCATATGTTGCCCCCACCCAGAACAGCACCATAAACGCCTGCACCATCGCTTCTCATGTTGTCACCAAAGGATATACAAAGCCTGGTTTGCTTGTACCGACAGCCTGGTACTGGAGTCACAAGTCTCACTTACACAGACAAATGCCTCTGCCATACAAGGCTACCAGGGTAGCCCGACTGCAGCTAATGCTGGCATGGACAAAGCCGGCCTTTGGGCCAAAGATAACATTTCTACTTTCATAACTGGAGAAAGCGCTCTTGGCACCTGTACTCTCCCCACCCATATAACCTCTGAAAACTAATTTGATGCCATCGCTACAATCATGTTACCTTATGAGCTGACCAAGATTTACATTTTGAACGGCACCTCCAAGGATACCACTTCAATTCTTGAAGCCTCAGGTAACTTTGAGTCTGCCACCCTCACAATTGTTAATGCCTCTTGTAATGTGAAGCCTTTTGCCCCATATAATTTTGAGCCTACTGCCCTCACAATTGTCGATGCCCCATGTAATGTGGAGCCTGTTGCCTCACGTCATTTTGAGCCTGCTGCCCTCACAACTCTTGATGCCCCATGTAACGTGGAGGCTGTTGCCTTGCATAATTTCAAGGCTGCTGTGCTCACGAATGTTGATGCCTCAGGTAACTTTGAGCCTGCTGCCCTCACAACTGTTGACTCCTCATTTAATTTTCAGCCTGTTGCCTCACGTAATTTGGAGTCAGTTGCCATTGTAATTGTTAATGCCACATGGGATTCTGAGCCTGCTGCCCTGACAATTGTTGATCCCTCAAGTAACTTTGAGCCTGTTGCCCCTGTAATTGTTGATGCCACAGATGGGAAAGATAGATTGGTTGCCAAAGGGGTAGGAGTGGCCATCATAGCTAAAAAGTATCTGAGCATTAGAGAAATAGCTAACCAAGCATTGTAGTGAGGGGAACTGGTATCAATCAAAATGTTCCTCTCCGACACTGACACCCTAACTCTCCACTATATGTACAGACTGCCTGGTCCTCTGCTGTCCGAGGAAGATATCTCCGTTCCTCTCACACGGCACCAAGCCATCCTCCAGAATTATCCTCATGGGAAATGTAAACATGGGATTCAACGATCCTGCCGATGAAAATGCATTTGCCTTAGCCAACACTATTGAAGCCTTGGCTTCACCCAACGCATCACATGCTCCACTCATGACAAAGGTTGCACACTGGACTGGTTGGCAGATGCTAACTGCAACATCAACATTCCTTGGTCCGACCACAATGTTATCTTGTTTACAATCTATTAGAACAAACAAACTGGTGCCACACCCCAACGTGCACCATCCTCCCTCTGAAGGAATACCCGAAATATCACTCCAGCTAATATGCTCCTGCTGCTGCAACCTATAACGACTCACATGCACTCAACCAATGAGCCGTCCACCATGGTAGCACCATACAACCAAACTCTCCTACTTTCCATCGACAAGATAGAACCCTCGTTTACATGTAACCTAAACCAGTAGCTCATTTGAACTCCTGGTACACCCCTAACCTTAAAGCATTATGCTCCACAAAGCAAGCAGCCAAGACTACATGGAAAAAGTCTCCCTCAGCTGCCAATAAAGAGCACTTCACCACTGCTTCCAAAACCTATAAACAGGCTAGCTGCCTTAAAGACATCACTTGGTTCTCTAATATTCAAAAGGCACGTCTGGATAAAATATCCTTACTACAAACATAAATTGGGGCTAAGAAACAAACTGATACCTAATGAGGCACCATCTGACCCCTCACCCACACCTTCCCACTCTACTCACCTGTTTAGGTTCACCTCTGTCTCTTTCTCAGAAGTTCTGGAGCCACCCAGATGCCAAGAGGACATCTGCCCTGCCTCGCTCATAAAAGACTGTGCAGCAGAGCTCACCCCTTTCATTGCATCGTCTATCAAAAAATCCTTTACCTCTGGCAGTGTACCTGCCAATCTAAAAGATTCATGGGTCCTCCCACTCCTTAATAAACTTACACTAGGACCCAACAACCCCACCAACTACCTCTCCATCACGGCATTCCCTTCCATACTTAGAATACTGCACAGAGGAGCATACCTGCAAATTTTAAAGTATCTTGAAGCCAGTAACCTCCTTAGAATAAACCAATCTAGTTTCCGCCCTGGCCACGGAACAGAATCAGCACTCCTGGACCCAAAAATCTAAATGGATGAGATTAAAGACTGTGGCAATCTGGCTCTCCTCATCCTGCTCAACCTCTCAAATTTGTTTGATTTGGTGGACCACAATATCCTCTGCCAACATCTGTCGTCAACATTCTCTCTTCAACGTTCTACTTCTCCACCAAACAGCTTGGATCAAGTCTGTTAAATCAAATAGAACAATGAGGGTCTTTTCCACTTCCACTTCTGACCTTCCAGCCCCAGTCACCTGCAGAGTTCTGTAAGGCTCTTGTGTCTCCCGACACTATAAAATATCATTGACTTCCTCAACACTATGGGTATCTCCTACACTAACTATGCGGATTACACCCAGATCCTCACACCCATCTCAGGCACCTACGAGACTGACTAAGGCAATTAGCAAAATCTACCAAACTTTCCAGGCCTGGATGGCTCGACATTCTCTGTGTTTAAATGATGAGAAAACTGAGCTGCATCTTATTGGAACTCAAACACGTTTAAACAAACTTAACAGTGCCTACACATCCTTCATCATTGACAGAAACACTATCCCATTCTCAAAAGAAGTAAAATATTAGGGGTTTACTTGGACTCCTCGCTATCACTAACCAGACACGTAAATGCAGTTGCCTCTGCCGCAGCATACACTTTGAAAATGATCAACACCTGCAGACCCTTCCTGACTACCGACACCTGCAGCACGATTGCTGGAGCCCTCATTCTTTCCAGATTTGATTACTGCAATGCCCTCTTTGCAGGTCTATCACTCGTAACATTGCAAACTACAGATCATACAAAATAATGCACTAAGTGTAGCACTGAACATTCCAAAAAAGGACGAAATATCCTTTGCTAGACGAAACACACACTGGCTGCCTGTTTGCAAACGCTTTGTGCTAAAAGCACTCTCATTAACACACAAATGTCTTTCAAATACTGCACCCAAATACTTGTCAAGAAAATTCTCCAAGTGAAAATCTAACATACCTACTTGGGCCACCTACTCGTGCCGTTTCATGATCCCTAGATTCAAACTGCAGAAAGCAAGTGGTTATAGCTTCCCGGTTGTGGCTGCTGAACACTGGAATGCCCCATCACTATCACTAAAACCAGAATCATCCTTGTGGTCCTTCTGCAAAGGCCGTAAAAGATGGCTCTTTACTCAAGAGCTTTAATCCACCACAATTCTGAGTCATAGCACTCCGATATACTATGTATGTAAATCATTCATGTGATTAAGTAATAGCATCATTCGTCTGTACCACTGTATTACTGCAACCAGCGCCCAGATGCCCTCAGGTTTGGCGTGCTCTACAAATGGAAAAATAAATACATAAATAAAATATTGTTTCCAAAATTTCCAGTTTGGGGGCTGAGGAGGTCCTTGACAAACCTGTTGTTTGGAAAATGTCATCCAAGTCCAAGTAAAAGGTGATTAGCAATAGAATTTTGGGTACAAATTGCAGGTTTTTTATTTCAGAAAAATCTTTCAGCCTCTATGCTATTTGTTTTGGAAGCAGGGGGCACCCACATCCCCATCACATATTTTAAAAACTGCTGGATAGATTTACCCTAAAACCAGTCCCGGAAATCAAGTCAACGCTTCATGCCCAAGTAGTTTCTTATTTGGCCCAAACCCGCCCAGTGGTTTTTGTGCTTTGGCTTTACCAAAATTTTATTTTTTTCTCTACCAGAAAATGAATGAGAATAAGCCACACTCAGTGTTTTCTTGTGTTCTTAAGAAGATTTTTGTATGTTTTAATGAATCTTCCCTAAAATGTCCAGACTGGAAAACATGAGCTAAATCCATCCACCAATTCAAACGTTATTAGCAATAGAATTTTAGTAATCGAATTTTCGGAATTCCCATGACTCATATTTATAGGGTTGTGGACTCCCAAATACAGAGAATTATGATTTTTTTCTAAAAAAAGGAAAATTGTGTCTAATGATAATATAAATACGGTTTATTTCCAAAGGAAGGGAGACACCTGAAAATGAATTTTGCAAGTTTGGGAAAAGTAAATGTCTAAATGTTTCAACAGCATCACATATGACTGCTATGTATGGTTTCTACAGATTCGAAATCATCTTCATTGACTCGAAGTGGTGTGTTTACGATTGTTGATTTTAATGTATGCACATACAAAAAATATACTGTTTTCACTTCCATGGAATCAATCAGCTTTTTTATTAAAAAGGATTGTTTTGGATTTTATACAGGACACGCCTGGTGAGGGTCTGATGGGCTTTGCAAGTCAACAATGGGCTTCCTTTGTGCCCTGGATAATCTAGAATGTTGGAAAAGTGACGATTTAACTGTGTATTTGATAAGACACTCTTTGCTCTAAACGAAAATGATTGCAACAAATGATGTGCCTTATGGCAAAGGTGATTAAAATTCAATGTGCAACAGCTGCACGATAAATTGGTAAAACCCTTGTTTAAGAAAGGTTATGAGGCGTAGAGATCGTTATAATGTTCCTTTGAACACAAATCTGAGGGGTGAATATTGATTTAACATCAAATTAAGAATTTCACTTTATCAGTTGAGAATAAAAAGACATTTTACAATGAAAAACACACGCTGCGTTACAATACAATGTACAAATATTGTATTGGTTGCGAAACGCATGTTTTCATATTACTCATGAAGTGAAATTGGCTAAAGAAAATCTGTTATGCTTGGCACAAGTCAGAAGTAAGCATGTAGTGGTCCAAAAGAGAGTCGATGTTAGTGACTAGAATCAAAAAATTAAGATTTCTTTCAAAAATAATTTCCTACAAGAAATATATCACTGGATTAATGTGTGGAGTGTCAAGATGTGTGCTGCTTCTCAAACACGTTAAGAGCAATTATATGATGTAAAAGGAAAAGTATGAAAAAGTGTTAAATGAAAATGTTAGTGGGTTTTAATATATTTTGTCTATTGGGCAAGAAAACAGATTAGGATGAAAAAAAATAGAAAGTTAACAGTCTTTTAAAAATAGGAAAACACCAGTGGGCTAATTTTCGGCCCGGTGTACCAGGAATTAAATGAATATAAGTCCTGCTTAGGACCTTTACAGTTTTAATTCACAGTGCAACCTCATTTCCATGAATTTGTATGGTGAAGACGGGGGTGGAACGCAACTTGCATTTCAGCCTCCTCCCTTCCACTCCACCATACAAATGCCGCTGCATTTCCGCCGGCATGCATTATCATGCTGGTGCAAATGCTAGGAGTTTCAGCAGGCAGACGCCGCAGGGATCCATTGTACACGCAGCCAGCCATGTTCCCATGGCAGGCAGTGTGTACAATTAAACGCTGCCTACCATGCTTGAATGGCTGGCAGCATTACAATTACAATTAAACTCTGCTTTCCATGTGCGCATATACTCATTTGCACAGCAGAGTGCACATGTGTAGGGCAAACGGGGTGTACACTGGTGTATGCCGCCTTTTGCCCTTCACATTTGCACTCCTCAGTAAAAATGATAAAAATTTGGCGATGGGGATCTGGCTACGCCTGACTGCAAACGTACTTGTCAAATTACGGTATTCTATAAAATGAGCTCCAGAAATGTTTGAGATTTGAGGGATTTTTGCAACATATTTTGCAACATGATTTTATTGCTATTTTCAAATAGTTCGAGTTTTGGTCCGGGTATGTATACAAACAAGGTAAATCCATGTCGACTCATTTTAGCTGCATGTTCTACTTCTTTCTGACCCTGTGGGGTAGTTCATCTCCCTCTGGCTTGTGCCTGCTCTTCCTTCATGCATGTCCTATTTCTTCATGGCCCTCCTTTACATGACTGCTCCTCCCTTTTCAGCTCTTGCCTGGTCTCCAGGGTCCAGCTCGTGCTCTTACCTCTCCCTTCACTTGAAACATTCCACTCACACTTACTTATTTAAAATTGTACTTGTGTGTACTTGGCACATAAAAGTTTTACAGTAGGCTCCCTACCTGTACCTACTGCTCACACCCTTTCCTCAACCATTTTGCACTTACCTGGTCTGAATGTTACAAGGTGTTAGGGAGATTGGTGAGGATGGGGAACTCATCTATCCTAAGGGTAGGGTACACAGGGTTGCAACCAAAAGATGGATCAGCCTCTCTTCGCAATGCAGAGCAGCAAGGCTTCACTCAAGGGAGGAAGGACATCTAGTGGACAGGTACAGTTTTCCCCAAATAGACACCCCTAAGAGAATGCAATACATAGATATGCTCAACGATGTATATACATGTTATCATAGGACTACGCATAACACACACCTGGGTCAACAATTTCACTTACAATACACTAAAGCCCTAAACTCTATGTGTAACATGTACCTGGTAGTAAACTGAGTCCATTACAATACTACGGCTGGGACGAAAAGGTATTCCTAGACACAAGCAACACACATCACTTAGTCATGATTAGAATGCACAATAGCGGTGTATCATCAGTACATGTAATCCCTAGAACCACTAGTAAGGGTAAACTAATTACTGCACATGCAGACTATTGACTCAATATAGGGCCTAGGGAGAAAGTAAGGGATTAACACATCTATGCCATGCCACGGCAACTAGAATGCAGAGTACACTTAGGGGCTAATTCATGGAATTATCTGCGCCGAAAAACAGATGTGTGCACCATTCTGCCCGCAAATCCCTGTTTAACAAATGGGGATTTGCGGCCAGAATGGTTCACAAATCCCTGTTATTCGGCACAAAAATTCCACGAATCAGCCCCTTAATCTGATAATACCAGACCTACATGATCTGAATAATGGATGAATACAACGTAACACAAGATATCTGCACTACAGTTAAATAGGAGTCCAGTGCAGTGATGTATTGCATTAAAATCTGTACTTAGCCGGAGATATTTGCTAAAATGCTAATCCTTGCTGTAAAACTCCAGGCACCTAAGGGGGACCCACACAAAATATCACAGTCTGGGTACGTTCCTGTTTTAGTCACTTTAAAAGCTGTTTTAAAGTTAGCAAAAGTACCCACTAGGAATGAATGGGACAAAGCCCATAGGCAGAGACATGGGGCCTCATTACGACCCCGGCGCTAAACCATGGTGCTATTAGCACCATGGTCCATGCCGGGGTCCGCCATGGTGAATGGCGGAATTACCGCCCCATTCCAAGGTTGGCGGGGCGGTAATTCCCCATTCACCATGGGCCCTTCCCCATTCCCATTTTTGCCCCATAGGGCTCAATGGGAATGGGGAAGGCGCTAAGTACGGTGCCCCAAATTGCGGCACCGTACTTAGCACCAAGGTCCCTTTGCGGGTTGGATTTTAACACCTGCAAAAAGCAAGCGTTAAAATCGCCAACCCGCAAAGGGACCTCGTAATCAGGCGTTAAGGGGTTAACGGCGCTGCCACCTTTTGCAGCGCCGTTAACCTCTTAACGTCAGGGTTGTAATGAGGCCTGTGGTGTTAGAATAAAGTCAGGTAGATACTTGTTCTACCCCAGAGGTGCTGGCAAAGCAACAGCCAACCCTAGGGGGTGCCAGAGGTGACACCCACTTGAAAAGATCCAGTCCGAGGCTTAAGACAAGCTGGCCAGTGAAAGAAGGAAGCTGGGTAGGATACTGGACAATTGAAGTCAATGATGATCCATAGTAGGGACGGGGGCTGGAAATCTTCACTAATACTCCAAGACCCAATGGACCACTGAAGAGGAATCTGGAGAATAACCCAGGACTCCAGGACCCGGGGACAGGCACTGACAGTTGCACAGGATTCGGTCCAGAATAATTGGGGCAACCAGGTAACTGCAGAGCTTCTTCCATGGTGTTAGATGCAGGATTCGGTACCCAGGGCCTTGAACCCTGGACCAGTGATGTCCCAGATGAAGCAAAGAAAGAATACACAATGTAGCACAGACAACAACTCATGTAGCAAAGAGAAAAAGACTAGGGGGACCTAGGTACTCGACCAAGGAGATTCAAGCAGATTGGGAGGCAAAATGGAGCAATCAGCCAACAAAGAATGAATGATCCCAGCATGGGAGCAGTAGTTGGGGGCAACGTAGGGGGAACAAGACAGAGCTGGGGCAGAGCAAGATGACCCATCACTCTTCAGGATGTTAGATATTCCTCACTTCAAGGTGCTTGGGTCCACTAAGATTTTATAGGCAAGCAACCCAGCAGCAACCTGGAATAATCGCAGCATAGAACACCCAGTCCAGCCAGCAAGGAGACTGGGAGGCGGATGAGGAACAGCCCAGGAAGGATGTCCAGCAGCCAAAAAATGAACCCGGGGTAGGGACAAATTACCCAGGGTCCAGGCAGCAAAAATCAACAGCCATCTTCACGGCAAACCATTCAATAATTCAGGAAATAATTAAATGAATTGAGAAATGTGCCGGGTTTCCACTAGATATGCACATTCACTCAGGGGATGGCCTCCCCTCCATGGGTGAACGTGCATATCTAGCCCTACAGTCTCACACCAGGAAGATACACAAAGTTTTTGGTGGTCAGCCAGTCAGGCCTGAAAAACTAGGCAGCACAGAGATGTTTACTGGGGCTGCCCGGGGCAGGAAACCAGGCCAAACTAGTCTGAATCACCAAAGAGGACAAAGAGCTCAAGGTGAGTCCTTGTTTGTACAATGGTCATTTTATGTCTGCCCCATGGTCTGCAAATACAAAGGGATGGCCCAAAGCAAAATGGATAGAAGTAGGGCTTACAAAATGCATTTATACTCCAATGGCTGCCATATTGTTAGGGTGGTGTTCAGGAAGGTTGCCCTTTGTCTTATTGGTTTTGTGTGCTGTGTTGAGGATAAAGTTCTGTAAGGATAGTGTTGTCTGTTTACATATGCTAGTTGGGAGTGGAACCGAGTGTTAGTGCTATGTATATGGATGGCATTAATATATTAGGTACACATGTGTTTTGATTTGCAAAATGTTAGAACATCTACACTGATTTTGTGGGACACAATAGAATGCTGAAAAGTGTGAAATGATGTTGGAAGGGCAGTGGTTTACTCTCCCAAACACATTGTTGTAAGCATGTTCAGAATGTAAAGCACCCTAGACACCTGTAAAGCATATGCCCACCAACACTCTTTAACACTGTATGGGGAAGCAGTAAATAATGTCCCGCATTATGGGGGTAATTCATAGAAATCGGCGCACAAGTGGCGCACGCGGCTGGCACACAGTGTGCGCGTGCAGCAGTCTGCGCCAGCCGCGTGCACCAAAACCCATTTCAGCGCACAGCGTATTCATGGATTTCAACATCCATACAGCCGTGGCGCAGAGTGGCGCAGCGACCCTGCAGCAGCGCCAGTAACGCCCCAATCCCGCCCCATGTGACAAAAACATCGCACAATTCTCCTACATGGCGCAAAGGCCAGGGGACCAGCATACAGCCCCCCCAAGCATGAAAACGAGTGTAAAAGTCCATGCGCACCCCTCGGAATACACATACCCCTCTCGTGCTATCGAAAATGCGTGGAAAACTCCCCGCGCACACCTCGGAATGCACATAGCCCACTCGCGCTATCGAAAACACGTGGAAAACTCCCCGCACACCCCTCGGAATACACATACCTTGCTCGCGCCAGCCAAAAGGCATGGAAAAGTCCATGTGCACCCACGGAATTCACTTACCGCATCCCACGAAGAGCACATACAGAGCTATGGAAACCCACGTGGGACCTTCAACCCGTGGCGAGGGAAACGGCCGCGCATGTTATGTCACAGACGCGCTTACGCGCTAAGGGCCTTTACTGGAATTACATGCTGACATGCTGTTTTTTTACATGCCAATCACTCCGTATCAAGCTGGGCACACAACAACACACGGAAGACCACGCTCCTGCCCAGAATGCCGAATTACTGCCCAACAGAGCACCGAGCAGCCTCCCACGAGCCATCTGCTGCTGCCTGCTGCCACCGTGCCCTGCCATTTGGTGCCTGCACATCTGCCATCTGCAGGGGTCCAGTTGCAGTGACCACCCCTGCTGGTACAGAAGACTCCCGACTGAAGTACCATCACTCCACAGCCCAGCCCCAGGACCCAGTTGCCCACCCACACCTGCCTCGGGGGTTGCCATGTCCGACACAACACTTTCTGTCACCAGTGGCAACCCCCAGCCAGAGAGGCAGAGGGCTACCAGCTTCAGTGAAAAGGAAGTTGGTATCCTGGTGAAGCAAGTTCTGGGGCATTATGATGCCCTCTTCACACCATTGCGCGCCGACAAGGAAGGATGGAAGAGGATCTGGAAGGACATAGTGGGTGCCATCAAAGTGGAGGGGGTGGCACCCCATGACATCAAACACGTCCAGAAGCGCTGGGAGGACTACAATTCCAAGACCCTCAAGAAGGCCCAGCGTCTCTTGGAAGCAGAGGATGCAGTGGGGCGCCGGGGCCAGCTTACCAACCAGCAGATGAGGGTCCTGGAGCGCATTCGCCCAGTGCTTCACCACCAGATCCTCAGGATGCAGGCCCGTCTGGAGTCGAGCGGTAAGTGGCCATGCACTTATTTTTAAAAAAGGGCATGTTGCAGTGTGCTGGTAGTTAGCTACTTGGCTGCATGTATGAAATGGGTCATGTTTGGATGTGTGTGTGCAGGGACATGATGTGAGTCCAGTTAGGCGTGACCCACATGGATGGTTCATGTGTAACAATGCATCATGCGGAGCAGCATGCAGAACGCACACATGTATGAATGCCTGTGTCTGTAATTTGACATGTTTGGGGTGTGAGAGATGTGTGCTGTTGTCATGGACATGCATGATGTACATGTCCGTGTGTTTGAGTAGTATGTGCACCATGGATGCATGACACATGTTGGTGATGAAGTGTTGATTCACTGATACAGCCTAGTCATCCCTGTATCCACTGTGTCCGGGGGTATACCGGGCCAAATGCAAGACCCTCCAGTGACGCGTGTGCATGTGACCAGCATGTCCCATGGTGCATGTGAGAACCAGCCCACCATGGGATGCAACTACAGTGCCTTGGACATGGATGCCAATGTAGGTTGCATGTGCCATGCCTTTTCCTGCATGTGTGTTGCCTGCACTGACCCATGTGCTGTGGAGGGACATGATGGAAGTGATGTTTGACAGTGCCACTCATGTGCCATTGCTTTGTGTCAGTACCCTGATGCTTGTGTTCAGTGTCTCCCTTCACACAGCAGTGAGTGAAGAATAGGGCGGAGACGGCACTGTGGAGGAAAGCGGCAGGGATGCCTCCACTGGCCGGCGATGCACGGCCCAGTCACCCTCGCAGAAAATACCATCATCCAGGAGCGAGGGGACTTTTGCTGCATCTGCCACTATGGCTGCAGTGGAAGGGGCAGATGAGCCCCCACAGGTGCCTGCAACGGCGGAAGACAGTGCAGAGCCATACAGGTTGGTGGTGGGCATAGAGGAGGAGGAGGCTGCTACAGAGCCGCACATGGGGCCTGGTGGGGGTGGTACCACTGGTGCAAGTGGTGCAGTCCAGGGGCAGGAGACAGCACAGTTTGCCGCGGAGGTGCCTGTGCATGTCTTTGTCCCTGAACCTGTGACTGCATCACCATGCCCCATCCCAGGCCCATCCATAGGTTGTGGGTGGTCCATGTCATCTTGCACTCCTCTACCTGTGCACGAGGGGACCCGTGACCGGATGGAGTCCGTCCTGATTGGTGTCGCGTTGCGCACACGTGACATTCATGATGACGTGCGTGGTTCCCGGGGGGACCAAGCACGTCATCACAAAGAGCTGTTTGCCAATGTGGCCCAGTTGAGAGGGTCCAGGGTCGGGGGTTTCCTCCATGTGTCGGCCACACTTGCAGCCCTCTCCTCCTCTGTGCACACCATACCCCAGTCATTCTCCTGCCGTGTTCCGGCCCAGATGCCACCAGGGCCCCGTGTGGATCTGCCCCAACCCCATGCAGCCAGCCTGGTGGAGATCCTATCCCTGCCACAGTCGGGAGTCGGAGGTCCAGCCGGGGTGGACACCCCACCATCTGGACCCCAGAGGATGAAGGATGTGCCGGCATCATCAAGCAGGGCACATGCACCACGGCGCCGGTGGATTCCATCATCCAGGATGCCGTTGTGCTGGCAGCGGCATTTGTGTTGGAGGCAGCGGCAGGCTCAGCGTAGGAGGCATCATGGCTCGGGGCCATCAACATCAGAGGGGCAGGCATCGACCGGAGGGCAGGAGGACCCTGGATTGGGAGCGTCTTCCATGTGGCAGCGGTTGGGCCAGCGGATAGATGCGGAGCGACGGCGGGTGGAGGAGGCACGGCTCACTATGGTCAAATGCGGAGAACTCCATGCGCAGGGCATTGAGGCGGGCTGAGTGCCTCGAGGCAAATCGCAGGGAGTTGGAACAGGCCATGACTGCATCCCTGAAAGACCTCGAGGCCAGGGAAGAGGCCCGCCTCCGGGACATCGACGTGGAGTTTGATGATGCCCTGGCTCCAAACATCAACCAGTGAGCCGTTGGACTTGCCCGCTGCCATTGTACATAGTTCATTAGTGTTAGCTTTCCTTTGTTTTTACTTTTATTTTGGAGTTCATAGACATTTCTCCACTTTGTGTATATAGTTCATTCTTCATAGGACTTTTTTGTAGGTTTGAGGATCATGGACCATTTGGACTTCCATTGTATATAGTTACAGACTTGTACATACTTTCTTCTAAAATTTTCCCATGGATCAATGGTTTTCTTTCATTTGGATTATGTTTTTCTAATAGACATTGGCTATGGACCACTTTTTCATCCAACATGACATATTTTATTGTTTCTTCATTGGATCAACATTTCATTTTTTCTATTTCTCTCATTGAACATTGATTTTCAAGTTTAATTTCTTCAATGTCAGTTCATAATGTTGTAATACATTTTAGCTAACTTCAAGATTGGTGTTGTGTTCTATCATTGGTTTTGTGCATGTCTCAATGAACATTGCCTCAGTCATGTGTTGCCACTGTGTGGCTCCGTTGGGCATTCCTGCCTGGGCATGGTGGTCCATTTAAGACTGTCATGGCATGGGTAATTTGGGAGTGGGTTCTGTGGATGGTTGCATGCTTGTACTGGGGGGCAAGGGGGAGCAGAGTTGGCATTAGGGACATGGGTCTGTTTTGTCAGGACATGTTGTTTGGTGGGCCATGTGTCGGGGCCTGCTGGCAGGTGCCCGTCAATGGTGGGTGGGTGGGGGTGCAGGGGGACATGAGTTGGGGCCTGCTGGCATGTGCCCGTCAATGGTGGGTGGGTGGAGGACATGAGTTGGGGCCTGCCTGCAGGTGCCCGTCAATGGTGGATGGGTGGGGGTGCAGGGGGACATGAGTCGGGGCCTGCTGGCAGGTACCCGTCAATGGTGGGTGCGGGTGCAGGCGGACATGAGTTGGGGCCTGCTGGCAGGTGCCCGTCAATGGTGGGTGGGGGTGCAGGGGGACATGAGTCGGGGCCTGCTGGCAGGTGCCCGTCAATGGTGGGTGGGTGGGGGTGCAGGGGGACATGAGTTGTGGCCTGCTGGCAGGTGCCCGTCAATAGTGGGTGGGTGACGGACATGAGTCGGGGCCTGCTGGCAGGTGCCCATCAATGGTGGGTGGGTGGGGGTCCAGGGGGACATGAGTTGGGGCCTGCTGGCAGGTGCCTGTCAATGGTGGGTGGGGTACATGTGTCGGGGCTCACAATTGCATGGTG
This sequence comes from Ambystoma mexicanum, assembly GCF_040938575.1. Classification (NCBI taxonomy): domain Eukaryota; kingdom Metazoa; phylum Chordata; class Amphibia; order Caudata; family Ambystomatidae; genus Ambystoma; species Ambystoma mexicanum. Next base: position 360,710,769 of record NC_090928.1, read on the forward strand.
CCATGTGGGCTGCCTGCGGGGCATGGTCAGGGGTGTAGGGTAGTCCCCTGTGGTGTGGGCTGCCTGCAGGGCATGGGGAGGGGGGAAAGGGCATACCCAAGGGCCCACACTGGCAATGCGCATGTAAAAGTCCACGCGCACCACTCGGAATACGCGCAGGCAGCCCATACTCCCTCCCCATGCCCCACAGGCAGCCCATCCTCCCTCCCCATGCCCCACAGGCAGCCCATCCACCCTCCCCATGCCCCACAGGCAGCCCAAACCACAGGGTGGACTTTTCCCACGCATTTTACCTAATGCGAGTGGGGTATACGTATTCCGAGGTGTGTGCGGGGAGTTTTACACGTGTTTTCGCTAGCGCGGGAGGGGTTGTCCTCTTCTGAGGGGTCTGCTGGGAGTTTTACACGTGTTTTTGGTAGCGTGGGTGGGGTAGGCCTCTTCTGAGGGGTGCACGGGGAGTTTTACACGTGTTTATGCTAGCGCGGGTGGGGTAGGCCTCCTCCGAGGGGGGGGAGTTTTACATGCTTTTTTGTTAGTGCGGGTGGGCTAGGCCTCTTCCGAGGGTTGCGCAGGGAGTTTCACACACGCATTGGCAGTGTGGGCCCTCGGCTGTGCCCTTTCTCCCCTCCCCATGCCCTGCAGGCAGCCCACACCAAAGGGGACTACCCTACACCCCTGATCATGCACCGCAGGCAGCCCACATGGCACCATGCACTTGTGAGCCCCAACACATGTCCAACAAGACGGGCACCTGCCAGCAGGCCCCACTTATGTCCCCCACCAACCCACCCACCCACCCTTGACGGGCACCTGCCAGCAGGCCCCGACTCATGTCCCCCTGCACCTCCACCCACCCACCCTTCATGGGCACCTGCCATCAGGCCCCGACTCATGGCCCCCACCCATCCACCCACCTACCCTTGACGGGCACCTGCCAGCAAGCCCTGACTTATGTCCCCCTGCACCCCCACCCACCCTTGACGGGTACCTGCCAGCAGGCCCAGACTCATGTCCCCCTGCACCGCCATCCACCCACCCTTGATGGGCACCTGCCAGCAGGCCCTGACTCATGTCCCCCTGCACCCCCACCCACCCAGCAGTGATGGGCACCTGCCAGCATGCCCCGACTCTTGTCCCCCCACCCGACACGTCATCACACTCCAGACCTATGGCCCTTATGGCCACCCAAATCCCACCCCACGCCACCCCAATCCAAACACCCAACCAAGCATTCCATCCACTCCACATTGAATTCCCAATGTCATGATAGAAAATAAATAACCAGCATGCCCATGAATACATGCCCCTCTGACCCACACTATGGCGACATATGACTGTGAAAAACCACATTGTGACATGAACAAAACACATAAGAGAAGACCACACAAGTAAAGTACAGGAAAAAAGTGTATTGAAGAATAAAACAAATGAATAAAACAAAAGCAGACAATAATATAATAAGAAATATTCCAAGTCCGGAAGTCCAAAAAAGGAAAAGTACAAATGAATGCTGTAACCAATAAAATGCAAAGTGAAATGGCTCCAATGAGTCCGTCCATAAAACAAAAATCAGAGTTCACAAAAAGAAAAGTATTCCACCATGGGTCCAAGAAAAAGAAATCCAGGTCCAAAACTATTTACAAATGAAAATCCAAGGGTCCATGAGTCCAACAATCCAAAGGAAACCTAACCTAAATCCTACCTAACAAATAACTATATACAAAAAGGCAGGGCATAGTCCATGCATCCCAAAGGAAAAAAAAAGAGAAAGGAAACTTACACCTACAGAACTATTTACAAATGCGGCGGGCAAGTCCAACAGCTCACTTGTTTATGTTCCGGGCCAGGGCATCATCAAACTCCTGTTCAATGTCCCGCAGGCGGGCCTGTTCCCTGGCCCTGAGGTCTCACAGGGATGTAGCCATGGCCTCCTCCAACTCCCTGCGAGTTGCCTCGAGGCACTCAGCCCACCTCAATGCCCTGCGCATGGATTTCTCCACCCTGACCATAGTGACCCGTGCCTCTTCCGCCCGCCGCCGCTCCACATCTATTTGCCAGCCCAACCGCTGCTACACAGAAGACACTCCCAATCCAGGGTCCTCCTGCCCTCTGGCTGATGCCTGCCCCTCTGATGTTGATGGCCCTGAGCCATCATCACTCCCACCTTGAGCCTGCTGCTGCCGTGCATGTGCCCTGCCTGTTTATGCCTGCACGTCCTCCTCCTGCTGGGCTCCAGTTGTTGTGGTGGTCACCCCTGCTGGACCTCCGACTCCCGACTGTGACAGGGATGTGTCCTCCACCAGCCTGGCCGCTGGGTCAGGGGCAGCTCCACAGGGTGCCGAGTTGTTACCTGGGCAGGAAGATGGCATGGAGGACGACTGGCGCATAGGGGGTTCAGTTGAGGAGGGGGTCGGTAGAAGGTCCAGCACACAGAGGAACCCAGCACTGGTGAGCTGTCCTAGTTGGTCGACACGGTGAACGAGGCATCCGGAATTACATGCATTGTCCTCACTAGAACCCTGCACTTCCTTCCAAATGCCACGTTGACGCGATGCCACCGCAGCCAGGACAGGCTCAACACGGTCCCGGATTGCCATGTCCGCAGGGAGAGGAAGGCCAGTTGTTGTGTGCGCATCCCCTCCCTGAAAACGGGTCTGGATGAAGGCATCCCTGCTGGTGCCGGATGATGCAGTCACAGGATCGGGGACAGGATTACACACAGGCACCTCCACGGCCGCCTGTGCTGCCTCCTCCTGTCCCTGCCCCTGGACTGCACCACTAGCACCAGTGGAATCCCCCTCCAGACCCTGTGCGTGGGCCTTCCACGGCCTCCTCCTCAACCAAAACACCTACCAACCTGGATGACTCTGTGCCATCTTCCTCCATAGGCCCCTGTGGGGTCTCAGCTTCCCCTTCTGATGCCGAGGAGTCCACCTCTGACCTCCGCCTCTTGGACCTACCCTCGGCAGCTGCAGCCACGAATGTGGCACCAGACTCCTCACGCCCCGAAGAGATGACAACATGGGAGTGGAGCTGGGCCTTGCGTCTCTGGATGTTGGTGGGATCCCTGCCGCTGTTTTCCACAGCACCGTCTCCGCCCTCTTCATCAGTTGATGCTGCAGACATGGAGAGACAGAACACAGGCATCAGGGCACTGTACAATGGCCTGATACACACATGACAGTTGCACATGAGTGGCAGTGTCAAACTTCACACATGGCATCACAATCCCCAATACACAATTCATTTGAACCCACACACATGCGCAAATTAACAGGAATGTTGCAACAGGCAGCACCATCCATACACATACAACCGCATGAGCATCCGAAGCTTAGTCTGACGTCACATGCAACACAGGGAGTGCCAAACACATGCACACACGCCACCAGACATACATGCATCTGTACATCTCCACCACTTGTCGCAGTGAAATCATTGGCATCCATGTCACATCTGCCAATCAGCCTCCTACATGTCGGTGTCACATGCATCCATGGTGTATCACAGTGGCACACATGTCAAATACACACACACGCACATGTACATTGTGCACATACACGAAGGTGGAACCAGCATCCATGTGTCACACCACAACCATGCCACAGTACATACACAGAAATCTAAACATGTGTGCACCCACACATGCATTTGAACACATACACCATTGAGGTGCCTCACACATGACTGGACTCACATGCGGCAGGCTCATGTTCCTGTAAATACACATCCATACATGCCCCTTCCAAGACATATGTCCAACTTGCACACCCCTGCCACACCTCAACATGCACAGCGTCCAATCAGTACACATGGTCACTTACCACTCGACTCCGGACAGGTTTGCCTCTGAAGGATCTGGAGGTGGAGTGCTGGGTGTATGCGTTCCAGGACCCTCATCTGGATGTTGGTAAGGCGGACCTGGCACCCCTCTGCATGCTTTGCCTTCAAGAGGCACCGGGCCTTGCTGAGGGTCCTGGACCTGAAGTCCTCCCAGCGCTTCCGGACGTGTTGCATGTCGTGGACTGCCACCCCCTCCACGTTGATGGCAGCCACAATGTCCTTCCAGATCCTCTTCTGTCGTTCATTGTCGATGCGTGAACTTCCAAAGAGGGCATCATAATGCCCCAGGGCTTGCTCCACCAGGATGCCAACTTCATTGGCAGTGAAGCTGGCAGCCCTCTGCTTCTCTGCTGGGGGGTTGCCACTAGTGCCAGATGGTGTTGTGTCGGACATGGCAACCCCCGAGGCAGGTGTGGGTGGGCAACTGGATCCTGGGGCTGGGCTGTGGAGCGATGGAATTACAGTCAGGAATCTTCTGTTCCAGCAGGGGTGGTCACAGCAACTGGACCCCTGCAGATGGTTGATGTGCAGGCACCAAATAGCAGGGCACGTGGCCAGCAGGCAGGCAGGCAGCAGCAGATGGCAGGTGGGAGTGTGCTCTGGGCTCTACGGGGCAGGAAAATGGCCTTCTGGGCACGAGCATGGTCTTCCGTGTGTTGTCACGTGGCCAGCTTGATATGGAGTGATTTGGCACGTGAAAAAACTGCATGTCAGCGTGTAATTCGAGGAAAGAACCTTAGCGCGTAAGTGCATATGTGACGTGATACGCACGGGTGTTTCCCTCAGCACGGGTGCACCCGCATCTGCAAAAAAATCACGTACGCGTGTTAATGCATGTAATCCGAGGAAAGGGCCTAAGCGCGTAAGAGAAGTGACGTGCAGGGGCTTTTCCCTCAGCACGGGTTAAATGTGAGCGGGGCCAGCAGTTTGCTGTACGTGCCTTTCGTGGAGACCGACGTGTGTTTTGGTACTTCATGTTTTTTCGCGCGCCATCACAACTTCACAGAGGATCAAGGACGTATTTCTTCTTTTGGTGGGGGTATTGGCTACCTGTGTTTTTCATTATCACGCTAGTCTGACGGTGAGTCGCGCATGCTTATTTTTTGTGTGTGCCCCTGTGTATCGCGTACCCGTTTTCAAGTTCATAGTAGCCTGCGTGTCCCACTCGTACGTGTTTTTTGTGTCCCTGGGTGCCAATGCGTACTGTGGGAGGTTAATTCCACACACGTGGGCTACCGGGGGTTGCGTGCACGGTTTTACTACAGTTTTTGGGTGCCTGAGCATGCGTGACCTGTCACTTTATCACCGGGGTCACATACAGCCTTGAAGGTGCAGGAGTGCTGTTAACATCTTGTATCCCACCCCCTTCACCCCAATTGCCCAGGACAATTGTTGTGTACACCTACCATTGTCACTACTACATCTGTGCCGGCACTACTACATCTGTGCCATGGCTGGGAGGCCATGAAAGGTGAGGGGCACCTCAGCTGGGTGTACTCCACGAGGCGGGCATGGTCAGGGATGTGGCCGGGGTGACCAGGGAGTAGAGGGACTCTAGGGTGTCCAGGGTGGCTGCAGAGTGGGAAGAGGCAGGGGTGCGCCACTTCGGCACAATGTTGTGCCACGTGTTGGTGCAGTCATGCCACCACCCCCTGCGGCTCCGGGAGAGGCAATTCTTGCATCTGGCACTGGCGCCCATGTGACCCGGCAGTCCGTTTCATCGACTGCCACGGGCCCAAGGGTAGTGGTAGTTGCAGGTGCAGCTGTGGACACCACCACCCAGGCTCAGCGTCTGCCAGCACAGGCTGCGTTGGCACCTGAAGAGTCCCAGGAAGATTTCCAGGAGGTCAGAAGGCACACCGTAAGTGCACGCAGAGCTGCCCTGACTGAGGCACGTGTCCCTGGGGCAGTAATGTCATCTGCTGCCCCGACCAGCCGGGTGTTGGCAAGTGCATGGGCAGATGCAGCCGACACCACCCGGCTGTGATTCTACCATCCAGGACAGTCCCGGTCAATGACCCTGGCACAGCAGATGTTGCTGCGCAGGGTCCATTCCAGGGCAGCCAGCAGCCACTGAAGCAAGTCAGGGCTTCTGTCCTTGTTCCACCTGCCTCTCCCTCGGTTCAATCCACCAGCGCCACTGCCCATACTGATCAAGGCGGCATTTTCCAGCCAGGGTCCGGACCACTGTCTAAGAGGAGGAAGGTTGCACCTGCAGCAGAGACTGGGACCCCAGACACAGCTCCAGCCTCCAGCACATCGAGGAAGTAGCCTTTCTGCGTGCAGGAACTGGACTTCCTTGTGGACTACGTGTGGGACCACAACCGGGATATGCTAGTGGGGCCGAATTGTCAAACTACGGCTGCCCATCGTATGTCCCACTGGAAGCAAGTTGCGGATTGTGTGAGTGCATTCGGCCATGAGTTGCGCACAGCTCAAGAGTGTAAAAAGTGTTGGGATTACCTCAAACGCAGTACTAAGGCGAACCGTGCCTCTAATTACAACATGACTCTGGTGACTGGCAGTGGGCCACCACCTGAGGAGGAAGACCTCACTTCGCACGAGTCAGTCGTTGAGGGGTTCATACCGGCAGGAATGGTCGAAGGAGTGGGAGAGATGCTGGACTTTGATGCCCCGTCCAGTGAGTGCTGTTGCGTGTTTGTCGAGACCATGTGTAGTTTGCTTGTGTGATGTGTTGTGCTTGACTGCCATCACATGTCAAATGTACATGGTTCTAATTTGCAAGTCATGCAATGCTTCACTGATGCGTGCCTGCTGTGCAGGATGCTGGACATGTAGAGCAGACGGGGACTGTCCTCATCGCCACACTACTCACATGCTACTCACCCAGCTGCCCCTCCGGTCCATGTTCCAGCTCACTGGCCCTTCTACATGTAGCCTGGGGTGTCTTTCCTCTCAGCACTGGGACTATGTCATTGCGTGACTGACGTACATGTGTCTTCTGCCTGCATGCGGGTACTCCACGTAGGCATGCTCCCTTGCCCCTCCACCTCCCCTGCACCCCAATTTCACCATGGCACTGGTGTGCATCATGTTGGCGTACTGCAATGGCCTGTTCAAGGCTCCTGTGTACATGCAAACTTCCACCAGCCAACCTGCCAGACACATACAGTCGGGTACATCCTCTGTCCTTCATGCAGGGCGTCTCATATGGACTGTGCAGATGGCAGATGCTCCGCAGGGACATGAGTGCCCATTCATGCTCCATGTGCATTCCATGCATGCCCCTATGTGTCCTTGACTGGATGATTTTTGTAGTACGTGTCCAGGATGAACTACATGTCATGGCATTTGATCATCCATTCCATGCCCACTCTGGCTCAGTCCAGCATCACACACAGGTTTAGGGTGTCACAGTCTGTGTGGGTCACAGGCCTCCCCCTGTTTCAGGCCCACTGACTCTGTTCAACTGGTGTGGTGGCTTCTGCACACATGGGTGTACTATTGAGGGTTCATCATGTGTCCTGCTTCATCATGTGTCCTGCTTACTGTCCCATTCTCATCTGCTGTGTTGTCAGTTGACTCATGATGCAATTGGCGCTAGTCAACACTGTCTGCCAATACACAGGTCTCTGGTCACCCTTTCGCTGCCATGCAATGCCTCCCTGCATTTTCACTTCGGGGGATGGGGGGTTTTGCTTATAGCCATGCAACCCATTGCATGCACATTGCACGTGATGCCTGAACTTGCCCTTGCACCGCCTTCACGTTTATTGATAGACATCATAATGTACTTGTTCATGTAGATAGTGGGTAATGTACACATGTTCTTCACTGCATCAACCCACTTCTGAGCCGTGTTACACCGTTCTACATGCTTACTCACTGATGCAATGTCAAAGTGACCCGGCATGTATGGCCAGTTTTTCATCCCTTCTCTGTCATGAATGTGACGGGCACAGGTGCATCCTGTGACACATGTACTCAGTATTGGAACTCCCTAATGGTTGTTTAGATGAGTTGATTGGTCAATCTGAGGCCTATACCAACTGGCATAGGGCACTGATTGGATGTAGCCTGGCAATCGGGTTGTAATGACTGTGGAGCTTCCTTCATGTGTGTATGTGTGCACTTCCACATACATCAAAGCAAGCAGCGTTTTAGCTGCTTGCTTTGGTGTATTGGATTGTGGTCATGTTCAAAATACAGGTGTATGGGGAAATGGGTGTTTTTGAATGCTTTCACATGTACATATGCAAGCAGCTTCAACGTTGTGTAGTGCAACATTGCGAGTACTCACTTATGTGTTTGTGAAAGTGTTCATTTACACATGTGTCTTCTGCAGCTTTTTTGTTGACTGACTTATATGTACTTGATTGACGTTTATGCTGGTGAGATTTCTGCATTGCGCACGTTATGTGGAACTGGCATGATCCCAAAGGTTCACTGTTGTGCAGTATGTGTATGCCCAGGCCCACTTAGCTACTATGGTGGGTCCAGGGCATGGAGATTTCCACAAGGAATGGTGTAATAGGGCACATTCATAGCCCAATGTGCTCAATCAGGCCCTGAGGGGTGTTGTGGAGGCCTCATGTCATGCAGCTTGGACGGTACTGGGCGTTATGATCCCTCATGCCTGGTTGCAGGCCCTTGCTTTGCTTGCGACATTCACTATACCTACATGGCCCATGCCACCCGGTACGGGCCGAGCTGCAGATGGATGGAGCTATATTGATGATGATGCTTTAGTGATGCATGTCTACATACATGATACCTGTGTCATTGTGTGTTTGGATTCACTTGAAGCAGTGGTTAATTTGCAGTTCAGAAATGCTTATGGTGTGTTGCTTCTCTTAGTTGCCATCTGTCTTTTCTGCCTGTGACATGTGACTGACAGAGGTGGTGTCTGATGGAGTTCATATACTACATTTTGTACTTGTATAGGCTTTGCTATTTAGACACATCCATTTCTGCTTTTGGGATGTGTTTGCATATAAAGGCCACTGGATGCATGCCAGGTTCTCATTTGTGTGTGACATGTCTGCTTCATGTGTTGGCTGACTATGTGATGTCTATGTGTGTGTGTGTGTGTGTGTTATGTGCTTCTGACATGTGTACTAACATTAATTTTCTCCACTTTTCAGATGATGACTCAATGGAGCCAGAGGATGGTGTTGTCATGCCAGGCACAGGGTTGCTATCACACCAGCAACCTGGCACAAGTGGGAGTCGTGGGGTGGTAGACCACAATAACCCACTTGTGTTAAAAACCATCTTGTCTACAGCTGGCAATGAGTCTAGGCCGGATGCTCACTCTGACCACAATGTCGAGTTGGATGTGCATCGGGTCCATTCGTCAAGGGTTGTCAAGGAGTTCCCCCCTTCTCACCTGAGTTCGATCTTTGATGGATTTCTTGATCGATGCCTTCTTGCGTACTGCTCGAGTCTTGAATAAGGCTGCACAAGTCTCTTTCGACTCCAGCGTGCGTTCAAGTACCGGGATGCAGGGGTCCAGGAATCCAGGAAATAACAGGGTGCGCAACTAGCACACAAGTCCAGGAATCAAGAAAGGAAGGAAAGGGACTAGAATTGGGGTAGAGTGGAAGAAGCAAGGGAAACAATACCGGGAGCTACGGAGCACACGTCTGGTCGCTACTTCGCAATAGCATTGAGACGCGCGGGGCCACGGGGGCGTGGCATATTCATGGAACGTACTACGTTCGCCGTGAAGGCTGGTGCGAGGCATGTCACGTGATACAGCCATGTTGGGAGAAACAATGAATGCAAGCCCCGCCGTGACAAGGACCAGGAAGTCCAGAGAAGGGGCGCGTCCTGTTCCACCAGGTTTGCCCGGGTGTATAAGGTGAAATCTTCTGAATAGTCGAGGGGTCTTGAGATTAGAAAGTGGTTCCCAGGTTCTTTCACTAGGAGGATAACCTTTCCATTCAACCAGGTATTGAAGCTGACCCCGTTTATACCTGGAGTCACATATTCGAGATACTTCATATTCCAATTGGTTGTTGACCAGTAGAGGAGGAGGTCGGTGGGATTTCCGGGAGGATTGGTGGTAGGGTTTTAATAAGGATGTGTGGAATACTGGGTGAATTTTCTTCCAAGAGTCTGGTAGACTAATCCGGTATGAAACTGGGTTGATAATTTCCTTGATGGGAAATGGACCATAGTACCGAGGGGCCAACTTGTTTGGCCGTAGATGCCGGGGTAGTAATTTCGAAGACAACCAGACTTGATCACTGATTGCATAAGAAGGACCTGGTCTCCTTTTTAAATCCGCATACCTCTTAGTCTGTGTTCTGGCCTTCTCTAAATTTTCTTTGGCCTCTTGGTGTACGTTGATGAGGGTTTCAATCCAGGAGTCGAGAGTAGGTACTGGTGTAGGATGAGGGAGAACAGAGGGTAGAACTGATGGATGGAAACCTTGGCTACAATAAAAGGGGCTGGTCTTAATTGCTGAATGGTCAGAATTGTTGTAGGCGAATTCAGCCACGGGTATCAGGATTGAGTATTCAATCATCCTGAACCTTGGTGGTGAAACATCGAAGATACTGTTCCAGGGTCTGATTAGCACGTTCTGTGGCCCCATTGGTCTGGGGATGATAACCAGATGAGAGGGCGCGTTGGATTCCCAGAATGCGGCAGAGATGTTTCCAGAATTGAGAGACGTACTGAGGTCCTCGATCAGATATGATCTTGGAAGGGAGTACATGTAAATGAAATATGTGTTCCAGGAAGATTCCAGCAAGTTCGGACGAGGATGGTAACTTAAACAGGGGTGTAAAATGAGCCATATGAGTGAACAAATCTATGGTAACCATGATGGTTGTGTACCCTCGGGAAGGTGGTAATTCCACAATGAAGTCTGTAGCAATGAATTCCGATGGCGTTGTTGGCAGCAATGGTTGCATTAGAAGACCCGCTGGTCTCTTGTTATCATGTTTGTTTTGACTGCAGACAGCACAAGCTTTGATGTACTGCTGTACGTCGGTCTTCATTCCAGGCCACCAAAACTGTCTTTGTATAAGACGGAGCGTGTTGGTTATGCCACGATGTCCGGAGTGAAGGGTATCATGACAGAGGTTTATCATTCTTTGTTGTAATTTCTGTGTAGGAATGACCAGTGCATTGTCCTTGAATAAGTATCATTCCTTAAGTCTTAGGTTCCATGGATTCTTCCTTGAAATATCCTTCCAGAGGTCAGAGGATTGGGTTTGCACTCAAATTTCTTCCAGGAGGTTGACTGCTTGAGCTACAAAGATCGTGTGGGGAAACATCTTAGGATAGGCGTTGTCTTCAGTAGTTACATAGTCAGGACGTCGAGATAAGGCATCAGCAATCATGTTTTGTGATCTGGGAGCATGAGTGATTTGGCATTGGTATTGGGCAAAGAAGTAGACCCAACGCGCCTGACGACTGTTCCTGCACTCCAATGATTGTAGAATTTGAAGATTCCGATGGTCCGTGCGGACCTGAACTGGATATCTAGCACCCAGAAGTAGATGTCGCCATTCAGTGAAGGCCTGGCGGATGGCTAACAGTTCCTTTTCCAGGACGGAATAGTGTGTCTCACTGGGAGTCAGGGTTTGTGAGAGGTAAGCAATGGGGTGTTCCAGTTTACCCTCAAGTTCCTGTTTCAAGACCGCTCCTATGGCGTAGTTAGAGGCATCAGTTTCCACCAGGAATGGGCAATTTATGTCTGGTTGGGCCAGGATGGGGGCTTGCGTGAACTCTGTCTTCAATCGTTGGAATGCTTTGTCTTGCGGTGTAGACCAGATAAAGGGAGTGTCTTTCTTCAAGAGAGCAACAATCGGCTGGAAAATCTCGGAAAAGGTAGAAATGAACTTCCGGTAGAAGTTGGCAAGCCCCAGGAAGGATTGAACTTGTTTCACGGAGGTGGGAGCAGGCCATGCCAGTATGGCCTTTACCTTTGAAGGGTCCATACCAATTCCTTCTGGGCTAAGGATGAATCCCAAGTAGTGAAAAAAAGTAACGTGAAACAAGCATTTTTCGGGTTTGACTAAAAGTTTGTGTTCACGGAGTCGTTGCAGTAGTGCCTTTACATGCTCTTCATGCTTTAGAGGATCCTTGGAAAAGATCAATATGTCATCCAGATAGACAATGACAAAAAGGAATAACATGTCAGAAAACACCCTGTCCATAAAACGTTGAAAAACCGCGGTGGCATTAGCTAGTCCAAAGGGCATGACTAGATATTCATAGTGACCAAAGGGTGTTCTAAAGGCTGTTTTCCATTCGTCTCCTTCCCGGACACGGATCAAATGATAGGCACCCCGGAGATCCAACTTCGTGAATACTACGGCACATCTCACAGCTTCCAGGATATCCGAGATCAGGGGTAGTGGGTACCGATCTTTGAGGGTGCATTGATTTAAGCCACGATAGTCGAGGCAAGGTCTTAGTTCCTTGGTGTCCTTCTTGGGAACAAAGAACAATGAAGCACCTGCTGGAGATTTTGAGGGTCTTATGGTGCCATTTTCAAGGTTGGTATCCAGGTATTCTCTGAGGGCCTTTTTCTCAGGTTCGGAAAGAATGAACATTCTGCCAAAAGGAATCACTGCTGAGGGATCTGTATCTATGGCTCAGTCTTCAGGTCTGTGAGGGGGTAAGGCCTGGACTATGGCAGTTGAAAATACATCAGCATATCCCTGATAGGCCTCTGGGACCTGTATGATATTAGAAACAATGAGTGGTGTTTTCAGGTCTCTTGGTGGTTCTTTAAGGGGTGTCGAGGAGGGATCCAGGATTAGACAGTGGGACATACAAAACTCTGAGCCTAGGAATAGTGATCCTGCTATCCAATTGATATACGGATTGTGCTTCTGTAACCAGGGCATACCCAATACAATGGGGTAATGGGCTGACTTAATGATGCCGAATGTAATCCGCTCTTGGTGATGGTTTATGGAAAGTTGGATCTCTTTTGTCTGCAGGCTTATGGGTCCTGAAGTGAGGGGTCTTCCATCGATTGCTTCCACCGGCTGCATGGTGGTTCGTGTCTTGTATGGAATATGATGACTAACAACCCAGTCTTGATCAATGAAAATTCCCATAGCTCCGCAGTCCACCAAAGCCAGAATGGGATAGGTCTTATTCTTGGAGGGCGACAGGAAGGCTTGTAGTATCACCAAATTGTTTTGTCCAGGAGAGTTCAAGGATGGAATTGATGTGGAGCAAACATCTCTCTCCCGAAGCTCTGCTCCATCTAGGATCGGGAGCTGGCGTTTCCCGAACGCCGAGGAGGAGCCAGAGGACACTCCCTAGCTAGGTGTTTGTATGAGGCACAATACATGCACAACCCCGTATAAATCCTTCTCAGTCTTTCTTGCGGGGATATAGGTCCACGGAAGGCTCCTATCTGCATGGGTTCTGGTTCAGAGATTGAGCCTGGGTTTGTGTCCGCCTTGGTGGTGCTCTCAAAGGACAGCTTCCGAGGATTATTTTTGGATTTCTTCTTCACTACCTTTCTTTCTTGGATACAAAAATCTATTTGCATGGCAAGGTCCATTAGTGCCTGGAATGAGTTTGGGCAAGCCACTCTGCCCAACTCATCCTTAATCTCCTCATTCAGTCCTCTCCTGAAAAGGGTAAAACTCGTCTCCGGGGACCAATCAGCTTCCTTGACTAACTGCTTGAATCGGATAACATAGGTGAGCATATCCTGTCATCCTTGCTGAAAGTCTAACAGGCATTCCTGGGCACTATAGACCTGTTATGGACGGTCAAACATGGTCTTAAGGGCTTGTGTGAAGCCATCATAGTCATCTAGAAGAACGTTGCTGGAATTAACAAGGGGCGTGGCCCAGGTTAAGGCATTTCCTGAAAGGTGGGAAATTATGAAGCCCATTTTAGTCCTGGGAGTTGAAAACTAGTAGGGCTTAAAAGTAAAGTGAACCATACATGAATCCAGGAATCCTCGAAGGGTTTTTGGTGAGCCATCATATTTGTCCACTATACCGCCCAATCCTGCGCCTGGAGAACGGAGCTGTGACACTACCCATCAGTTGTTGCATCCTCATTGTATATTGTGTCCTGAAAATGGTACCCATCCTGTTGAACCATTGTTGAACTCTGCTACCTTGGTTGTTCTAGCATTCTGCTTGTACATGTGCTCGGACATTATTTTGAAACTTCAAATCATCTACTGCAGACTCTTCCAGGGTTTAATTGTGCCTAGAGGCTTTTTCCCTGGTTTGGGGGTTTGGCTCCTTGGAGTTCTCTGTGATTTGGTATTTTTACCAGTCAAGGTGGCCTCTGAGGGGGCTGGACCCCATTTACACACAAGGTGGAACATGAAGACCAAGGGGTAAAGGGATCCTGTAGCCAGGTAGACTAGAAGGAAGAAGGCTACATACCCCAGACACAGTTGTTCAGAAGGTCATGGTGATGTGTAAATGAGGTAGGCCCTTTTGTTGTTGGACAGTTAGCTTGGGCTACAGTGTTTGGGCACTCTCTGACGTTGTCATTGTGGGGTACTATGTACATGATGTGTTCTACTGGTCAATGGCTGTTCCTGTGTTTTATTTACGTTTCAGGTGTCAGGGGATTGTTGTGGTTTGACATGCTGGGGTGTACACATGGGCGATGTTCGCATGTGATGTGTACAGAACACTGAGGGTCACTTGATTTCACATGCATATATTGAGTGCATGTCCCTAATCACACACACAGTTACGCAATGCTCCACCACACGTACAACCACCTTTCCATGCCCACAGGTGCACACAGATTGCCTTCTCGGGCACGCTGTGTCCCTGCAGCGCATGATCAATTGACATTCGGGGATCGTGTACATGCGTCAATGGGTTGTTTATATTGTTTGTCCTTTTGATGTGATGCTCAAGGTGTATGCCCAACACAATGGCAGCTCACTGTGCTGTGTGCTGAGCAGTGTGTTGCAGGAGACACACACACACACTGGCTAGGGAGTAGCGATTTTGGCTTGCCTAATGTGCTTGTGAACAGGCATTCAGTCTTTTGTTCGTGCTACCACTGGTGGAAAGCATTTCTGTATGACTTGGTATGTGTGGGAGGTTGTTGGTCAGTCATTTCATCTGATTCCATGTCAGGCATCATTGTCTCGGGCCACTTTATCACATCACTTTGTATCTTATTGGTCATGTGTTGGACTTTTGCTGTTGCATGCCATGCATGTTGTGGTGTGGCAGACAAGGGTGATGTGGGTTGGGAGGGTTTGGGTGACATATCAGTGATTGTCATGGCCTGTTTTGCAGGTGGTGGTGTGATACACACCTTGCATATGTTCCTTTTGGTCACACAGGATTGGTTATGTTTCAGTAGCTAGGGATGCACACGATGTAGCACTTCCGTGGCAACATTCTCAGGGTGGTAAGGTTGTGACAGTTGACTGTCTCTTTGTCATCATCGATTGTCACCAGGTATGTGCCAGGCCTGTGTGCACTCCGCAGGAGTGGGAGTTCAGGTGAAAAATGTGGCCACAAGCTGGGTCCGGGCTGCCTCGCCACGTGCCCTTTCCTCTCCCATGGGCAGCGCCTGTGCATGTGGTTGGGGATGTGGGGGCACCACCATGTCCACCAGTACTTCTCGCCGTGTTGCAACATTGTGCAGGACACATGCTCCCACAATGATCCTGGACACTACTGGCGGTGCATATAGTAGCTGGCCGCCAGAGCGGTCAAGGGAGCGGAAGCGTGACTTGAGCACTCCGAATGGGCGCTCCACTATGCCCCTGGTTACAATATGGGCAGCGTTGTATCTTACCTGGGGTGTTGTGGTGGGGTTCCGGATTGGCGTCATCATGCGGTTGCTCAGAGGGTAGGTACTGTCCCCTGGGGAGTTGATAATGGTTGTGATTAGTTGGGTTTGTATATTTGTGTGTGACATGCATGCATGTGCACAGGCATTTGTACTCACCTAGGAGCCATGTGTCACCATGCTTCCCAGCTTCCAGGGCCCGGCTCAGGGCAGACATTCTGTATATGAAACTGTCATAGGTAGAGCCAGGGTAGTTTGCATAGACAGAGGTGATGATTCTCTTGGCATCGCATACAACCTGCATGTTGATGTAATGCCAGTGCTTGCGGTTTCGATAGATCTGCTCAGTGTCCCTAGGTGGACGTAGGGCCACATGAGTGCAATCTATGGCACCGAGCACTTTGGGGAAGTGTGCCACCCTGTAAAAGTCCTGGACCACGGCCTGCCTTTCTGAGGGTGTTCTGGGCATGTATATGTGCCTGCGGACTGAGGGGCACGCAGTCATGATTGCCAACACCTGGTGTAGGCAGCGTGACTGCGTGGCTGTGAGACCCCCCCACTATAGCAGTTGTCCGCTGAAATGACCCAGTGGCCAAAAAATGCAGGACTTTGAGCACCATCTCCGAGGGGCTCAATGCTTGGGAGCATAGGGTGGGGGATGTAAGGTCATCTTCCCACTCCCTGACCAGGTCTAGGATGATATGAGGTGGAAACCTATACCTGCCATAGACCTGGTCATCAGGCATCCCAAAAAGGCTGGTTCGGGGCAAAAAAATGCGGGGCCTGGCTATTCTCCTCCTCCTGCAGTGTCCCACGATCAGTGCTATGACAAATGGGGCATTCATCGTAGCTGTATATACGTGTTTGTTGTTTGCGCGCACTTTTATACTGCGTGCAGGGAGGCTTCCGCCTGCCTTCGTGTGGCGGACGTGTTGACGCCTGTGCGCGTCTTTTAGCGTGCGCGGGTATCCCGTATTGAAATCCATGAATACGCGTTGTTCGCGTGCGTTTGGGCGTTCCATGTATTTGCCTGCAGTACTTCCCCAGTTACGCCTTCTTTGTCATGCGTTGTTCCCCGTTCCGCGTGTTACGCCCCGTGTCCCGCCCCCTTCTTGGTGTGTGCTCCTATGTTGTGTGCTTTCGCTGTGCATGTCGCGCACAGCGTTCGGGATGTTGCTGTGACGTGTGCGCCCGTGCGCGCCACGCTCGGATTTGGCACACATCCCGCAGTAAAGACGCGCAGGCCCTTCCATGAATCGCATGCTTTTTCACAGTTGCGCTGGCTTGCAAAAGAGATTTTCGGCGCACATTTGCTCCATGAATCGGCCCCTATATTTTGCTGTTTCCAGTTAGCTCTTGGAGAGCATTCTTTTGGAGAATTAGGCTGAATTTGTTAAATACAATGGAAATACTGGGTCCAGATTAAACATTGACAGGGAAAATGTAATTTCCCTGCTGTGTAAGGGTCCTCAGATAGAATCCTTACATCACTGGTGATTGCAATCTATGAAACTGGAAAAATGTGGATGAGTTTTGAAACTATGGATGAGAATTCTGTCTGGAAGGTTATTTTAGAAGGGTCTAATGTGAGCATCAAATTGAATTAATGAGATTTCTTAAAAATGGTTGAATATGTAGATACATTGTTGAGGATGCTGGTGGTCGGAGCTGCATAAACTGGTGTTTTTGCTAAGGATTTGTAAGAGAAACATACACCAATGAATGTATTTATGGCATCGGTTATGTGTACCAATGTTATGCTATACGTATGATATTGTTTTGAACTTTGTTTTGTGTTTGTGAAAGGCTCGTTGAGCCCAAAACAATAAATGCAAAAATTTAAAAATGTAACGATTTTAGGAGTGAAAATATATGCTTGGTTGGTGGAATAAAGTCTGCCATGACAAAGTAAAACTAATTGTACAGTGATTTGAGCCACCTGCAAAGGCATGAACATCAAGTCTGTTTTACGTACTGTTTTATTGTATATGGTTGTTTGTTTTTAAATACTGACTTAAGCTGTCTTGCTTTAAACAAAAAAATATTCGTTTATGTTTTAGAAAAAATGCAGAAGAAAAGAAGGGCGGTACTGTACAACAGGAAATGAGATGTGCAAAATGTTTCTAACCTGAAGGTGGCTTTAATGTTATTTTATTTCTAAAATCCTTTGGGTCCTTCTTTTCTTTGACTCAATGGCATGGTCTTTCAATAGATACTTTCTTGGTTGCGTTGTTTGTAAAATGCATACGTTTATTCCAAATAATACAGTGTCAGTATGATTTAAGGTTTTAATGTGTTTCATGCTTAACTCAACATGATCTGTGAGGACAGGAAAATAATATATGACACGATTTAAACGTGTCATTTTTGCTTTTGTTAGTAAATTAGAAATTGCACTGGTTCAAAACTACCTACATGTAGAAGCACATGAATTCTGAAAAGTGGATTCCAACCACGGGCCTAATTTACAAAAAAGCGCTGGGTTTGCGCAAAGTAGTTAGCGCAAGAAGAACATTGCGAGGATGAAAAGATTAGTGCTGGGAGCCGATTCGTGAATTTAAATGAATGGAGAAATCTTCAGCCCAAAGAATGATTTGCACGCGGAGCGCCCCCAAGATGCTCTCATTACAAACAGAACATAGCGGTGTTGAACAACCTTTGCCCTTGACCCATGAAAAAAATGAATCAAGGATTACTTACTAGTTATCACCACTACTCCCACTCCACTCCTGCGACCGACACATCCTCGTCCCAGTACCCCTACTAAACTGAGCCCCAGCTAACTAACTTAAGGCAGCACCCACATACGCCCACTAAACTTTTTTTTTAAAAACATGTTTTTATTGTTTTCTTGTACAGAAATAACAGCTCAAACATTCCTCCCAACTCACCTCCCCCCTCCCCTCCCGGAAGAGTTTGGGTCCTGATTGGAAATTGCAGTTCAGGAACACCTAAGCGCTATATAAGTCTGAAACTTTGATATTGTGCGGACACCATTGTTCCATGTTGTCCGATTTCAAATATTCCAGCACTGGTCCCCATTCCTTCAAGAAGGAGTTGTTTTGGTCCTGTAAATGGTGTGTAATCTTTTCCATGGTCATTTGGGACCACACCTTTTGCAACCATGTGAATACCAATGGAGGGTCTCGTTTCTTCCAGCTTTGAGCTATCGTTGCCCATGCCGCTATGACTAGACCCATGAAGCTCCTCCATTGAGCTTTGTGAAGACTCTTGGCCTGTGTGTCTTTAAAGCCGCACAACCAAACCCTTTCCCCCATTTGGTTTGCCTCTGGGAACATTTTTGTCATTTCCGTTTGTACTTCTATCCAGAAGCCCTTCACTCCCTGGCAGTCCCACCAGATATGCCTCCAGGTTCCAACATCCGGGCACCGCCTCCAACAGCGATCCGACGTATCCAGGTACATTGCTCTGAGCCTCTCTGGGGTGTAGTGCCATTGAGTGATTATTTTTAGCCTCATTTCTCTGGTTTGGACTGCCCTGGTAAGTTTGGGGATGTCTGCCCACAGTTCCTCCCATTGCTTCCTTGTTATTTCTTCCCCCAGTGTGGCTTCCCATCTTATCATGTATGTCCATTTCAATTCTTCTTCCTGTGAATTAATGAAGTTATAAAGTGTTGACACCAGTTTTTTTTCACCTGAGTTGGTTATTATGTACTTCTCGAAAGGCCTCGAGGCCGCCTGCAAGACCTCCGGAACTCTTAGCCAATGTTTTAACTGTTCGTATTTATATCTATCTGCCTTTGTTAAATTCCACATATTTTTACATTCCGCGAAGGATCGAATTTCTTTGTCCTGGATCATTTCCCCAATTGTCCTGCATCCTGCTACTTCCCATTTTCCAAAACCGCCTGATACCTGTCCCGGTGGGAACTGTGGGTTCCGGCAGATAGGCGTGAATGGGGCTAGTGGGGTGGTTATGATTCCCTTTCTGGTTTAATCGTCCCAGGCATTGAGAGTAGTTCTCATGACCTTGCTAATTGGAAGGTTCATATGTCTGTGTCGTTTGTGTTTCCACAGTAGGTCCTCTACTGGGGTCATAGCTACCGCCCTATCCTGCGTTACCCAGGTCGTCTGCTGGTCTTCCCCCAACCATTCTTTCAAGACCCAGAGTTGGGCTGCCTGATAGTATTTCCTAAAGTGTGGTAGGGACATACCGCCAGACTTTATTGGTGCCGTGATGGTGGCTCTGGCAACCCTTGGGGGTTTCATGTTCCACACCAATTGCGAGATGGCTTTGGAGAGTGCTTTGAAGAAGGAATTAGGGATCAAGACCGGGAGGGCATGGAATTAGTATAGTACCCTGGGGAGTATGTTCATTTTTAATGATTGAATTCTGCCCCACCATGATATCCTAAGCGGGCACCATCTTTCTAGATCCTTCTTGACTCTCCCCAACAGGTGTGTGTAGTTGCTCATATAGATCTTATCAACCCTGTGTGTGAGTGTCACCCCTAGGTATTTAATACCCTCCTCTACTGTTTTTAAACTTAGCATGCCTGCCACTGCTTCTAGTGTCTCCCTGTCTCCAGCGAGGAGCATAATCTCTGATTTTTTCTTGTTAATCTTCAGGCCTGAGATCGCCCCAAATTCCTCCAGTATTTCTATGGCTCTGGGCAGAGAGTTCCCGGGGTCTTCCAGGGCCAGCAGCATGTCATCAGCGTAAGCAATAACTTTATGTTGCCTGCCCGCCATCTCTATCCCCCTTCCCCCCTCCGATTCCCTTATCTCAATTAGAAGGGGCTCCAAAAATATGGCATATAGCAGAGGTGAAAGGGGGCATCCTTGTTTCGTACCCCTTGAGATCTACACCCTATCCGTGACTTGGCCATTTATTGCTATTCTTATAGATGGGGAGTTGTAATTGGCTTTAACCATGTTTATAAATTGCTCTCCAAATCCCATGTGCTTCAGCGTTTTGAAAAGGATAGACAATTCTACCCGGTCAAATGCCTTTTCGGCGTCTAGTGAGAGTAACACTGCTGGGGTGTGGGTAATGCCTATTTTTTCTATCAGATGGATCACTCTTCTTAAATTGTCGTGTGTTTGCCTGTCTGGGATGAAGCCCGATTGATCTGTGTTTATTAGGGTTGGGAGGAGAGGTGATAGTCTGGCTGTCAATACCCTGGTATATATTTTAGCATCCAGGTTTATTAGGGCTATTGGGCGATATGCGGCCGGGAAAGTGGGATCTTTACATGTTTTGTGGAACACCAGGACTTTCGCTTCATTCATGGATGGAGTAACGTTCCCGCTGTCCTTGAATGTGTTTAGTAGTCTTGTCAGGATTGGGACTAATAATTCCGCATATTTTTTGTAAAACAGGGCCGTAAAGCCATCCGGGCCTGGTGCTTTTGAGAGTGGGAGGCCCTTTATAGCCCTGCGGACTTCTTCTTCTGTGATCTTAGATTCCAGGGCCTGTTTATCCTCCTCTTCTATTGACGGGATGGGGATGGACTGTAGGAATCTGTCTTGTTTCTCTTTGTTGGGATGCTCAGATGCATAAAGATCTTGGTAGAACACCTGAAAGGCCTCCCCTCTGTCCATTGTGTTTGTATGGGGCTTTCCTTTTGTGTCTTTGATGTTCAGTATCGTTATTGATTTCTGTTTTTCTCTTAGTTGTCGTGCTAGGAATTTGTCCGCTTTGTTGGCCCTAATGTAATATCGTTGTTTGAGGTAAAGGAGGGATTTCTCTGCTCTTTTGTTGCGGAGCATCTCCAGTTGACCCTGCACGTGTTTCATTGCTTTTTTGAGACATCTCGTGGGGTGGATTGCTTGCTCCCCATGAATATCTGTTAGTTTCTTCTCGAGTTTTCTTTCCCATTCCTGTGGTTATTTGTCTTTGGCGGCTTTTAGAGCTATTATGTGTTCCTGAGTCACAGCCTTAAAGGCTTCCCATACTGACCCCAGTGGGACTTCTCCATTGTCGTTCGGGTCAAAAATTCTTTGATTTTGTCCCTTAGTTCCTCCCCCAGCAACTCGTCCGTCAGGATGTCCTGCGGGAGTCTCCATCTCCAGAGGCCTCTTCCCCTTCCGGGGGTCCATATATCTAGCCATACCGGGGCATGATCTGACAAAGCTATCGATCCCTTTTCGATTCCCTGGATCCTCCCAACCAGCCCCACCGACACCCAAAAATAGTCTATCCTCGACATTGTGTTATGCACATGCGAGTAGTATGTGAATCCGCTACCTTGTCCCTTTAATTCCCTCCAGGCGTCCCGTAATGCCATCTGTTCCATCCTTTGCTTAAGTTGTTTGGATGGGGACCCATGAGCTTGCGGTCTCCCCGCACTCCCATCTAGGCCAGGTTGCCAGGCCATGTTCAGATCTCCTCCCAGTTTTATCTCACCCTTTGCAAATTCCGCCAGTTTCCCCAGGGTG
Source organism: Ambystoma mexicanum (assembly GCF_040938575.1). Taxonomy (NCBI): domain Eukaryota; kingdom Metazoa; phylum Chordata; class Amphibia; order Caudata; family Ambystomatidae; genus Ambystoma; species Ambystoma mexicanum. The sequence goes on from NC_090928.1 coordinate 360,732,743, forward strand.
TCTCGGAGGAATCCATCCTGTCCCGAGTTCGGGGAGTATATTGCGGCCAGGGTGAGCCTGTAGCGTTCTATGGAAATATTAGCAAATGCAAACCTCCCTTCCCTATCAACTCGAGTGTCTATGAGGTTTGCCATCAGACCCCCTTTTGCAGCGATCATCACTCCTGCTCTTTTTCCCCCTGCATTCACCTGCGCCCAAATCGTATACCCTCTGAGATGTTCTTTCTTTTTGTCTTGGGCCTTTATATGCGTCTCCTGGAGTAGTAAAATGTCTGCTTTCTCCCTTCTCAACAGAGTCTCCATTTTTTTCCTTTTCACCGGCAAATTCAGTCCCCTAACATTTTGTGAACAAATTCTAAGCTTCCCCATCACGGCTAATCAATTGTTTCAGTCTTCTTTCCCGCATGCTGTGAACCCTTCCTTCTTCTGGAGTCCCCCCCCCATTATCCCCCCCAAACACCGAACTCCCCCCCAACTGGTAACAAAAATTCAACTTCAATCCCGAGGAGGGCCCAGGCACCCTTGGTGGCTAGGGCTTTACGCCTATCGCTCCCTGCCCTCTCATGACTCAATTGTGCAGGGAGTCCTAAACCCTGCTTCATCCTCAGACCTGAGTAGCGTCCCTCCCGATCCCCCGCCGGGCCTCATGCAGAATGATCTGAGGTTCCGCTGGATATTTTTCTTCCGCCCTTTCCCTTCGTGAGAATGAGCCTTCAGTCCTGATTATGTATCTCTGTCTGTCCCCTGATGGGTTATTTGCTTTCCCCCCTCCGTTTAGTTTCTTCTTTTGCCGTACTACGTCCCATCCTCTTGGTCTTTTGTGCGGATCCCCATTCGTCCTGACATCTCTCGCATCCCTCTCCTCCATTTGCATGTCCATTATATTGAGACCCTCCTCACAGGTGGTTACTCTTCTCTGCTTGCCATCCCACTCGAATAGTAGGCCGAATGGGATCGTCCATCTATATCTGATTTCTTTCGCCGCAAGTTCCCTCACCAACGGGGCCATCTCCCTTCTTTTTAAGTGTGTCGCCGATGCCAGATCTTGGTACAATTGTATTTCCACTCCATTCATTTTTATGTGATCGAGTTGCCTCACTTTCCTTCGGATCAGTTCCTTTTGAGGGTAAGATCTAAGTGCCGCCAGTACGTCCCTTGATCTTTCCCCTGGGGCGCCAGATCTTTTCGGACCCACCTATGAATTCTGTCTATCCCGATGCTCTCTGAGTCCTGTGCCTCAATTATCTCTCCAAATACCTCTTGTAGCGCACTCTTAAGGTCTTTGTCCGTCACCGATTCTGGCACGTATTTGATACGAATATTGGATCCGCGGAAGCGGTTCTCCAGATCTTCATATTGTATTTCTAGGTTGTGAGTGAGCCGAATCAAATGTTCTTGAGTTTCACTGTTCTGTTTCACTTCCTATTCTATATTTTGAACGCTTCTCTCCACGGCATCTGTCCTTTCCTCCAGCTTGGCCACATCTATTTTCAACTCTTGTACCGCCTGCTTCATCTCGTTCCTCATTGAGGCAAATTGGTCCTGGACCGTGGACATAAAGTTGTCCTGAAGCTCCCCGAACCAGGCTCGCATATCGTCCTTTGTCGGCGGAAGAGTGCTCTGGTTTGGGAGGATTCTTCACATGCCCTGTCTTTTGTGACCCTGTCTTTTGTGACCGGTGATGCATCTGAGGTCCACAATTGTAGGAGATTTGTGGCCCGTTTGTGGGATTGCGGCGTAGGTTGAGAGGTGCCCCCTTTACCCTTCGCCCATGACATCTTCCTTATTGGTGGGGGGGTCTAGTGCCTTCCTGTGTGTCTCTTGGGCTTTGATTGGACCCCACGTATTAGCAAGCACTGTCCGTTCTTAATACTCTTCTGCCGCCGTGGACTGTGTGTCCCTGTTCTGAGCGTGAGTCTGCTCGTGTTGAGGAGAGTGTGTTGGCCTCTCTTGTGTCTTCCCTGGGAATGGGGTTGCCCAGAGTTTCGGTGGGGTCTTGTGGCCATTCCCGTGGGGCCGCGGCCCCCCGCCTTATTTGTTTTAATTAGTAGTGTGGAGAAAGGGGGGGGTGGCAGCCCTCCACTATTTATGGGCCTATGCTGTGCCCAGCCTGGGCCGTGAGTGCCGGGGACTAATGGAGGGGCGTTGCTTCGGCGCGCTCACCTCTGGATCTTCTGTCCTCCGCGGCTGGTGCCTGCCGTGCCGTATCAGTGGACACGCTGGCGGCCTCCCCCTCCTCCTCTCGCGTGTCTCCCTCGATGCACCCGGGGCCAGAGCCCTGCATATGTCAGAGTCCTTGCCGTGGTCCAGGGGCGGGGGGGTCCACTCCAGCCCGCACAGCCGCCTCCTGCTCTCCTCCGCCCGATCTTGCAGCGCTTCACACCTGGCCAGTCTTGGGGGAAGGGCCGCCCGTGCCCCACCCGGCCGGCGCTTCGGCGATCGAGCGGCCGCTCCATTCCCAGCACGGCGTCTCCACGGAGGCATTCGCCACTCTCGCAGCACCGGAGCTCCTTCCGAGATCCCCCGCGTCGGTGGCAGACGGTTCACCTCCTGGGTCCCTGTGTGATATTTTACTGCGGGCTCTGTCACCGCTCGGTCCCCGCCTCAGGGCTGACTCTGTCTCCCTCGGTGGGGGAGGGGCGGATGCCCTTCTCGGCGGGCTTGCTCCCTCAGGGGGTGATGCAAGGGCAATTACCGCTCTCTTCCGTATCCCCGTTCACTTGGGTGCAGCGGCGGTGAGTCCTGTACGTGGTATATCGCTGTTGTCGTGCTTTATTGTTTTAGGCCCGGCGGGAGCGCGATTCAGACGCAACCTCCACCGCTGGCGACCATCTTGGAATCCCGCCCACTAAACATTTAAAGGGTGTAATGCACGTTTCGTGGTGTGCAAGGTCCTGCAGACTGTTAGGGGACGCAAAGCACATTTCTTGTTGTGCGCGGTGATGGAGTCTGTTAGGGGTTGCGATGCAGATTTTGCACCAAGATTTATGATTAGCTTGCCCTAACCGAACCATGAGTGGGAATGACTCCCTGGAGTGGACAAGGATGAAGACGGGGAATATGGCAGTAGAAGTGTCCAATTGCTAAAAGTGGCGGTGAGCCTACAAGTGCCCGTGTACCACCACCGTCTACTAGGGGCAAGAGGCGCCAGCCTGCATAGCAGGAAGAGGTAGCATCCCACAAAGAGGCACAGGTCAAGAAGAAGGGGCCACGAAGGAAACAAGTTTTTAAATGAGGAGCTAATAATCCTCACTGATTATGTCGATAATCACCAAGTCAACCTGTACCCTTGGGCTGGCCGTACCCTTCCTGTGAACCAGCGGTGGAGAATGTTGTAGGAGGTTGCAGACCAAATCAATACCTGTGGTGTGGAGAGGCACACTGCGGAAGAGGTCCAGAAGAGCATGACAGACCTCTTGCAATGGCACAAGGAGAAGCTAGGCAGCAATGTGACCTCTGCCAAGGCTACTGGAGGCATATCACCACATGTGGACAAGCCTAGTCCAGTTGAGGAGATTGCCAGTGGAATTGTAAGCAGTGAGCAGGTGGTTGGTGTGGAAGGCATGGACACCTATGTAGCCACATCAGGTGAGTGCCATGTGTGCATATCATATGTGCTTCCTTCTATGCATGATATGATGTCAAATGTGGTACAGTTGGCTGGGGTCCTCCTCACCCATCCATGGGTAATGCAGTAATGCTAACATGGACACTTCCATCACATGGGCATTCCTAGAGGTGGATGCTAGGTGTCCATGTGTGGTTGACATTGATCTCACAGTATACATCACTGTATGCAAAAGGTTACTGCTATGCCAATACACATATGTGTGCCACGGCATGTAAAACTCATCTCATTGGACACGCTCATATTGTCATGCGTGTAGATAGTGAATTGGTCATGCAAATTAGAACTCGCATGGAATTACACCAAGGTGTGGATAACATTAGAGTCATCCATTCACTGGCCCCACCCGCAAGTGGACATGGGTGTGCGACAATGTCAGTCCAAAAATGCATGAGGGTGTGTTCCAGACAGGAGTTGCAGTAGCTGGTCAAGAGATGTTTGAGTGATGTCCATTCCACATGTGGTGTGCCAGTGGTTCAGTGGCCATGCAAGTGCACACTGTTCATGTCCATATCGCACTCTCCTCACACATGGTTGGGATTCATGTGAGCGTGACTAACCACATATATGGCCTAGTGCAAGTTGGCGAAAGGCGTGATGGGGATAATGGCAACACAAATGCCTTCTTGCAGGTTTGGTCAGAAGTAGAAGTGACACTTCCACATGCTGCAAGTAGACACGGTTGAAGTAGAGTATGGGCTCATCAATGATGCATAGAGGTCCATTTATCCACTGGTAGCACTTGAACTCTCATACATGTCTGTGTGTATTTATGTTCTCCTACTCCTCCAAACCATGGAATGATGCAGGGCCTATTGTGTCAGTATGCATTGTAATTGGCATATGCATGTTCAGCCATGTAGTCATACATCTGAATAGTGTTGTCTGTCTTTGTGAGGTGATGATATAGCAGATGATGAGGAAGAGGTGAAGGAGAGGGAGGAGTAGGAGGAGGCATAACCATCCACCAATGCAGCCAGGGGTGCTGTGCCCATTAAGAATCCCCTTATGTTGCAGAGCTTAATCAGCAGGCCTGCATACTCTGATGTGGAGGGCATACTGATGGATATGGTGGAGGGTCCACCAACGAGTAGGCCGGATGCCATGTAGCCCCTTGAGTTCCTTGAGGCTGCTGAGTCTGAGTGGGAGAACGAGGAAACCCTGGGCCCAACAGTGTGCAGCCCTGCATCAATGGTGGATTCAGTGTCTGCAAGATTGCTTTCATCCATAATGAAAGCAGTAGCTGAAGCTGGTGTCAGGTGGTAGGTTGTATACCAGCAGCCAATGACAGTGCACTTAATGCGAAGGGCCCGATCTGCGGCATCCTGGTTTGGTAGGCCACGCGCACGGGTGGATGTGTGCCTGCTGAATACTCAGAGGGGGAGGAGGATTTGCTGTGTGCAAGTGCCCAACGTGGCGAGGTCCTGCAGGAGATGTCCAGGGACATCCATCACCTGGCTGAAAATGTCATCTCCTCAACTGCTGCACACACATCTCCTAACAAAGCCTGCCTATTGTGCCAGGACACGAGAGAGGACATGCAACAACTGAGGCAGGCGATTCACAAGGATGATTTGGCTCTTACAAAATCCCTGCATGATGAGTTTTTGACCTCCAGGGACTACCAACGGCAGGTGATGGACACCTTGAAGGAAATACTGCATGTGAAGATGTTAGCCTAAAGAGAATCCCACTGTCAAGACACAAAAGCACAGAATAAATGCCTGCAGGCAGGGATGTTGACTTTAAGGGAATCACACCATCAAGACACAGATACCGTGAGACAGTTTCTTTAAGATGAAATATTTGCCACAAGGGACATCAATCGGCAAGAGATGTCTTCATTGAGACAATCTATCAAAATGCAGTTGGCAACATCAAGGGTCAGCTTGCATGATGTCTCTTTGGCCACTTGTGATGTACAATACCAGGACCTTGTAGCAAAACCCTCATGCACACACCCCTCTTACAAGTGGCCGGAGCCAACGAGGACCAGGCTTTGGTAATTTGTGTTCAGAGTGCACCAGCTGAGGATCCACCACAGGATGGTGGTCTGAATTGAACCATGCAGGTGTTTCCATTGCCCATGTCCACACACACCCCTAACCTTTCTCCACCGCCACCTCTTCTCCACGAGCCTGTGGAGGGTGCATGCTTTTTTACTTTTTTCTCCACATTCATGGCACCCACCAACCCCCTACAGGGTGAACACCTTGATCAGCTATGCATGTGCTTTGGTTGCTTGTTGCACATTCATGACTTGCTGCTTGGAGGAAGTCACCTTGGGATGTTCTTGTGCACATGCTTTTGATGAGGGCTGATGAAGTAGCTTCATTTTGTGTGTGGCATTACATTTGCACTCCCGTCATGTCATCCTATCATACTGTCTCCTGACATGTGTCTTCTCCAGTAGCCACTCCATGGGTGGACTGGCCTATTAGGTACTCTGGTAATTTCACAGTAGGCTTCTGCACCCTGAGTCTTGTTTGCATGGTGTTTCCACATTTTCACATGGGAATTGGGTCGCCTTGCAGTTGAAGTGTGACATGGGGTCACTTTGGGTATCATTTTCACAGCCACTTTTGGTTCCCAGTCCACCTCTACTAATGTGTCATGTTGCTGATGTGTTGCCATTAATATTGTCAAGCACTGTTGAGGGAGAGGGGTGTGTTACTGTTATATAGTGTATATAGTTTGCATCACTGAATGTATTGTTGGAAGCTTTACAGCATACATGGAACTTACCAATGGAACCTGCAATAGCTTTGACATCAAAGAACCCTTGCAGCTCTTAGAATGTGATCTTTAGAAAGTTGTCAGTTGAGAGCTGATCAAGGGAGAGGCTTCAGCCCATTTAATGTGAACTTAATGAAGTGTGTTCACTTACTTTATTAACCTGTTGGACTCCTTTACCTTAACTTTATAATTATGTGTGTGTATCCTGTGGTTGGCTACTTTGCTTTCTACTTCACCTGGACAGCATCTTCATGATTGGACGGAGTACATGTTGAGGGTATCAGAAACATGAATGTAGAGGTGGTTGGTGGGCAGGTGTTGATTTTCCCTATTGCAGGAGCACGTACATGGCAGTTATGTGTGTGGATGTGAGCAGGTCCTGCAGCAATGGTGATGAGGAAGACATCATCAACATGGCACTCAGGTGAGCACTTTCTTGTACTTGGTGCTTTCCATTAAGGGGAATGCCTGCTATGGTGACATTGTAACCGGGGATGGCTCTGTTCAGGATGTGCCTGTGACAACGATACTTGTATTTCCACTTGCTATGACTGTGTTGGTGGTTTGTGCACTTGATGTAATGGATGTCGATGGGGTGGCATTGTGGTTTTTGTGTTAAGGGGCACAAACAGTTTACCTCTCACCGACGCACATTCTCAGGGTGTTGTTATGGGCATGCTGGATTGGCCCGATTGCATCATTAAAGGGCCGAAGGGATGTGGCTTCACTGTGTGCACACACAGGGGTTGAAGTTCAGCTGAAATATGTTTATACAACCGGATTGCGTGTGTCCTGACCCTGTGCCCTTGGGCCTACTAAGTGAATGGGTGGTGCCTGGGGATGAGGGTGGTGGCCCTCCTGCAGCTCTACTGCTACTCCACGATGTGTGGCAATATTGTGCAGTACACAACATGCCACAATGATCTATAGGGACTGCATATAGCAGTACTCCACCTGAGTGGTCAAGAGAGTGGAAGCATGACTTCAGTACTCTGAATGTGTGCTTCACATTGCACTAGTGGCTATGTGTGTTATGTTGAAGCTTGCCTCACCTGGGGTGGCTGGATTCCTGATGGGTGTCCACGGAAATGATGACAGTGGTTAGGCACTGTCCTCTGCAAGGGGCAAAAGGTCATTGTTTGCCTTTATTGTATTTTCTTGTGTTCCTGTGTGTCATGTGGCTGTGTGTGTGTGCATGATAGTTGTCACGGTTTATTACATTGCACACATAAGCCAGGGACCTCCTTCCCCTACAGTGAATTTGTCGCACAATAAAACGCTTTTTATTTTTTGTATACTACTGTCATGAGGATGAATTGTGGATGCATTGAACAAGGTGGAAGATCCACCATTCACGTGCCATCTGATTTCAAAGTGCTGGTCTAGTCTTTCAGGCATGACTTCTATTTCAACCCTTTGGCCCTGCCCCTCTGTGCGTTGCAACTTTAGGAGAATGTTTACTCTGTTCCTGCTCACTCTGTTTTGCCTTCAGTGAAACTTTCCAGCTTTCATGCCCCTGTGTTAGCTATCAAGTTCCTTTTGACTTTCTGTGCGGTTTCCGCTGTTCTTGGTCATTCCCGGCCACAAGTCTCGCCTCACTCCTCTTTAATTGCTACCGACTCTCTTTCTTCCTCCGTGGCTCTCTTTCTCTTTCATGCTATCCCTTCCTTGCTGTCTCCTTTTGTATTTTTCCATATTCGTCCTCTATTGGGCTGCCTCCATTCCATAGCGGTTTTCCGCTTCAGTCCGGAGTCGGAGCACTTTTGTTATTTTCATTGGTTTGGGGTTTCTTTCACTTACCTTCATTTCGGTGCTTGTTTGCTTACCGGCGGAGCTGCATTCGAACACTACCTCTGTGCTCTACCGGTGCATGGCTCTCATTCGAGTTCTTCGGGCTTCTGTGGGCTCTTGTTTTCTGTTCCTTCCCTTTCCATTTGCTCTAGTTACTCTGTCCTTTGTTCTTATATACTTTATTGTTCAGTTTGGGAGCTCTTTCCTCTGCGCTTCCCTTGCGACCTGGAACTCTGCTGCTGTTCAGGTTTCACTTTATGTTACATCAGCTCCTGTCTGCTGCCCATTCGTCAGTGCCTACGGCTGTTGATGTAGACTCTGCATTCCAATACTTCAGCCTCCCTTCATCCAAAGCCAACTTCTTCAGTCAAGAAGAATGGATTATTGAACTGATTTATCACACCCAGATTACCATAGACTCTTTACTGGATCCTGGATTGAAACTCATTTCACTCCTAAACAACAAACAGGGGCTGTTTGTGCCTATTTGGCTTTTCCCCCTTTTCTGGGCTGCGAAGGGAGTATGTCATTTGTGTTGGCACTTTTTATTGGTCCAACAAAAGTGGTGAGCTCCCGGAACAGACCCTATCTCTTCAAGAAGAAGGGATATCCGGAGGAACTCACCACAAACCTGTCGGATTCCGAAGTTACATCCAGCGACGGGGAGACACAGGAGAGACCTCTAGAGATTGACAACTACAGACTCTTTTGAGTAGGCCGCCAACCTGTCTCACACACAACCTCCACCAGCACCCCGTGTCACAATGGCTAGGAACCAGGCCGGTGTATTAATCAGATATTTTATTAATTTATTATTCAATGTAAATGAGGATAATCAAAATACAACAGCCACCAAAATTGTGGCAACATAAATGCAATATTCTATCTAGAATGACTAGGTTGAAATAAACTGTTACACTCACTTTTGTTTTAATGACAAAACAGGAAAATAACAATTCCACACAAAGTGGTAGCACCTACAGTTAAGCACTCGCCCCTGCAACACTCACCACCAAACAGCAATTGGACTTAATTCCTTTCAATGGAAGGCAGTGGCAAGGAGCAGGAATATAGAGGGGAAATCTGTTTTGGGGTGAAGCCCACCATCACAATATGGGAAGCCAGCAAAGAAAGGGAAAACCAGTTTTTGGAGCAAAATGGAAGAATGTTTTTTTTAATTATTTCTCACAACTGCTATGGGACGGAATAGAAGAACATTTTACTGCTTACACTTAGGAAACAGGCAAAGTTTTAGAAAATACTAATCAGCACTCCAGGGAAAATAGAAATGAAGTAGGAAAAACGGTTTGTGGGACAAAACAAATGCAAAGGGAAAATACAGTGGCAAATGGAAATTTGTCTACAGAGAGGCTTATAATGACAGGTAGGCTCAGGGAAAGGGGTTTAGTTCACAAAACTAAAATCAATTTTGGTTTAGAATGAGAAATGCAAAGACGAATGACGTGGGCAAAAGAAGGTTTGTTTAGCAGGGCATAATTTAAGCACATGGACAAATTTGATTTTCAGATCGCAAGGGGATTGAATAGTTTGGGTAACACTTTAATGACTATAAGAATTAACAAAAACACTGTGAAAAAGATTGCTGGTTTCGAACTCCACCAATACCGATTCTGTGAAATTCAATGGGGGATTTAATTGATTTGCTTACAAAAATACTAAGGATTTACACAGACAAATTAGGGAGTTTTCAATGGGGATATGCTAACATACACAGGTAAACAAGAGATTCTTCTATGGGAAGATGACTGAACTACACTGGCAATTGGGGTTTTCAATGGGGAAATATTGGATGCACTGCTAAAAAATTAAGGGCTTATGCAACCTAGGGCTTGGGTAGTTGCTACTTACACAGCAAGCCTTTGTTTAAGATTCAGGAAAGCCAACTGCATCTCAGGACACTCTGGAAAGATAGGGCAGGGGTCTGGTCACTGCACTCTCAAAGGTGGTAAGTTTCAGCAGCCTTATCTCTGTCCTCCTTTTTCTGTCTCCCTGGTTTTTGTATGTGTGTCCTAGTACAGTGCCCCTTACATAGCAGAAATGACATCACTAATTTTACAATCTAGAGGGAGTACCCTGAAATAAACTTTGCTGCTAGGATTGGACAGTTACCCTCTCTCTCTCCGCCCCCAGTCAGAATCGATTTAGGGGTTGAGAGCACCATCTGTCTTTTTCCATTTGTCACTATCCTTTGTTCTCTTTTCAACTTTTTGGCAAAAACTAGTTAACTATGACAGCTTTATAATTGTACTAGCAACTGCCATATAAACCATATATTCTGTTTTAGATGATCATGGGGAATTAGATAAGACGACCGCCAAATCCGTACGATGTAGCATGGCCATGTGTCACACTTTTGTCGTTTTTATAAAATGTACAACAGTTATGCATATGTAAATTATCAAGCATATTCCTAATTTCATGTTCTACCTTTTCACCCATTCTCACATTTGTAACATGATCAGATCAGTCAGAAACGTAGTCTAACTGGCCATTGCAGTTCCCAGAGTCACAGGTAGATGCATTTTATACCCCCAAAACCACCTGGAAATTACATGAAAAATTGCATAAAAATGTAATTAATCCTCAGTCTGATTGCTGCGCAAAATGCCTAAAAATTAAATAGTCTTTTATATTAGTAATGAGTGTTTCTGTCAGCAAATGGGATAGCTACTTCATCCCCCAGAGCCATCTGTTCCCCTGGATCAGCCTGTGACCAGAGATTTGTATGACTCTCTTTGAAGTGTGGGCTCTATGAAGAGGGTGCAACAAGGATTCACAACTTTTAGTCATGCTTCAGCCACGGATGACCTTCTCTTTAAGTGCATGCTTTCCTGGCAGCAAGTATGTAGAATGGTGAATTTTGACACTTTCAGCAGCCTCAAATGTTATTGCAGGGTTATTACATGGGAGGTGGGGCTTTTCATTGTGAAGTTTTTGCAGCCAACTAGAACAGGTTTTTGCTGAAGTAAGTGTCTCTTCAACTGTCACTGGAGTTTAGTGGGGTAACCATATTATACATTGCTTTGGTCAACCCACACATCCTGTTCTGCTTTCCTGACATTTTTCTGTGAGCATTTTTCTGTGAGCAGTGATATCTTTTTCCATTGTGGCTTTTTAAAGCCGATTTTATTTGCAAACACATGTGCAGGCCGTTTTTGCTTCCAATGTTTTAAAATCCTGTTTTCCATGTCAAAGGATTCTTTGATTCCTCCTTCTTTTGTGAATTAAACTACTGTTTGTCCATTGATAATGACAGGTAGACTCCTTTCCCCATGGTTCTTTAATTTTTCATGAACTTCATGAGAAAAAGCCAGGCCGTTTTTTGTTTGCAGTGTTTAAATGTCTGCTATTCCTGTGAAAGGGTCTTCTGCTTGGGGCCTTTAAATGCACCCCACTTAGTTGATACTGACCCTACAGACAGAGCTCTCTAAAGGTTCCCGATACAAGGGCCTGGTTTATAGGTTAATGGTAGTAGATTTAACTGTCATGCCTGCGTCCTGGGTACTTGACATTGACATGCATGATGTGTTCTTTGGCATCAAATATCACCTGCCCATTGATGGCATGCCAATGTTTCCTGTTGTGATATATGTGCTCTATATTTCAGGGGGTTATGGGTGCAGCATTACATTTGTGCAATCGATGGCTCCCAGGACCCCTGGAAAGTCTGCAAATTCGTAGAATTCCTGGCACACTCTCTGCCTTGTCTGCAGTGTGCATGGCATGTATATGTGCCAATACACACATACAAGGATGCTGCGCAATACCTGGTCGAGTCACTTGGATTTTGTGAGCTGTGATAGGCACCCTGCAATGGATCTGGTGTGCTGGAATGATTCAGTAGCCAGGAAGCATAAGGCTGATAGTACTTTCACATGGGCTGACACTGCCTGCGAGCACATGGTGGGTGATACTAGGTCATTCTCTCACTCTCTGACCAGATCTAGGATGACCTGGGGAGGGAATCATTATCTTCCATACACCTCCTCATCTGTCATCCCAAATAATGTAGTTGAATGGAAGATTCTGACCCTTCCTCTCATCCTCCTCCTCCTTCTTCCATGTAGTAGGATCAGTGTTACCAATGCAAGATCCAGCATTGTGAAAGTCCTATGTTCAATGGTGTTGCATTGCGCTTTTATACGTCAGCTTTCCTTGCACATTGTGCTTTGCGTTTTATAAGGAGTGGTGGTAAGATAGCAAGATGTGCATTCACCTTGTGACTTCAGACACTTGCGCAATAGCTTCTGTGAACAGGGTTTCCTTAGCGCTTGATAGGGCGTGTTTATTGTTTGCGTGGGGCCTATCTCCCCATGCCCATGTTCTTCCCCATTTTACGCCTTAAATGTAGTTGTTTGCACTGGCCCTTCCCACACGTTGCACTCTGTGTTGTGCAAAGCGTAGCAGCACAGCGCACACTTGGAAGGACCAGCAGTCTGATTCATGAATCTGAAATTGTTTCTTCTTGGCACAAAATGTACTTTTACAGCATAAAGTGCCTTTGACCTGCACTATTTTGTAAATTAGGCCCCAGTCTGTTCAAAACACTTGCGACTAGTGCTGGGAGGTCGTTTGTGAAGATTTTCCAATTAGATGCACCATTAGGTAATCATTCAGTATATCCAAGAGATAGTTGTGATGATTAGAATCTGTAAGGCACCTGATGTGTGAATGAACATTTGCACAAGCAGTATAGAAAGAGGGTGATTAAGAAATGGAGGAAGCATCTAGCATGGAGTGAGGTTATAGTGAGCTATTTTACAGACTGTAAATACATGATTTAATAATGAATCTAACAGCAGTAAACACTGATTGCAAAAGGAAGCAAAAAACCTATATTTCATATTTGTGTCCAATGTTTGCACACTATTATAATAATAATAATAATAATGTGCTTACAATAATATCAAATAAATCTCTGCATTCGCTATCAAACTTTTATACAAAATGTTTCATAACAGTCATCTACATACGGTTGGAACACACACATGCACACACACCTAATAAGTACAATAGTAAGTGACCTTATTCACAAGAAGATTTCTAAATAGACGCTAGAATTGTGACATATTATGCTAATGTGCCCCACATATGCATTTATTTAACAAGGTGTCTTTTTCCAAGTTTGAAGATGGTGCTGTCAAAGGTGCCTGCTAGAGAAATAACACGGGCATGTCGAAACATATATGCTGTCCGGATTGCTATTGTGTTTACAATTAAGCATATATGCTACAAATTACTAGGGCCAGTTTTAAATATATTGCTAGCAGTGACACATAAGTGAGAGCATATTAGCAAAACCTGATACATTTTAAGCGGCTAGTGAACATTATGATTTTTTAAAGGTTATTAATGTATTTGTTGCAAGCACAACAAAATGTAGAAAGTTTTATATAAGAAATATGGTTGCATTACATTTTGTAAGCGCACTTCTAAATTTATGCCACAGATATTTTTCTCACAGGATTTGTATTATTGTTGAATTGTTAAACTGTTGACCATGAGCATTAAATGTTGCCTTTTCTATCTACATTTATTATTGTTAGAAAACATTTCACCTTGTAAAAATAGGAAATTGGACTTGAGGTCAGTGGGTCATGCTGTAGTTTTGCTTGTCCTGGGGAGAAAAGTTTCCAATAAGTTAAAGAATGTTGTTTTAACACTGACGGCAAGTTTGTAAATGGCGAAGTCGTGCATACAGAATCACTGCTGCCGTGGGCTGCCCCTTTAAGGGAGCCCTGACTAGGCACAGCGTCACGAGGGAAGTGACGCTTGGGGGGAGGAGGATTGGGAATGGGGAAGGGAGTTAAAGTTGGAATAAAGAGGAAGGTATTCCGATCCGCTGGCTCCTGCGTCTTATTAACAGCGGCATCTGCCGCCAACAACTGGCAATGAGGTGCATACAGGCCGGTGGCCCTCCTTGCGGTGCACCCAGTGATCCCACTACGCGACCGCCCTACGCACGCTAGGACTTCACCGTCCTGCAGTCCTCCTTCGCCCGGGTGATCCCACCACGCAGCGCTCGCAAGCTCTAGTGATTCTGCCACACGGAGGTCGGTGTCAGGCGCGGTCTCCACGTATTGAACCTGTCCATCTAATTGTTGTCGGACCCGCGACCGGACCACACCAGCGGTGAATTCCTGCTGCGGCTCCCACCGCTACATGCTTGGGGGCTGCCATGAAAAAAAAATAAAAACAAGGGCAACCGCCCATAAAACACAAAACCAACATGAGCCCACGTCCTAAACTCAAGCAGTCTACAGGGCATGCAAGAAGCTCAGCAGTACACCGAGCAACCCGAGCTGGACCCACCAACATTCCAGACTGCACAGACAATACCAGAGTTTCTCAAAGGACCCACACCTTCAAGACAAAGTTACCCAGAGTTCTGTGACTACACAGTATCCACCAAAACAGGAAGGTCAAACAGCACACCAGCCACAGCACGCCAGGTATTAGCCCAAAGTCACCATGAGCACCTCAGACAGCGAAGCAGGCCAAAATGCACAGCCGCATGCCACAGTCATGAGATCAACTGCAACAGCATGGCGCATGCCACCACCTTTCTCCATGATACCCTAGGCAGATAAAGGAGCAAGATGGGTGGAATGGCTGGAGGACTTCAATAACTTCATTGAAGCGGCAGGCGAGGAAACTTCTCCAAGGCTACGTATCATGTTCATTAACACGGCAGGCACTGAAATAAAAACGCTGATCAAAACCATTCCCCCATCAGAACTCACTGACTTTGCAAGTCTAATAACAGCTTTAAACCAACGCCTCGTCATCGCCCCCAACAGGGACTATGAAAGGTACATATTCAATCAGTGCACGCAACGCATTGAAGAGACGGTTGATGAATTCATCACGAGACTTAGGATAAAAGGCGCACATTGCCAATTTGATGCATTTTCACTCGATGAAGGCATTCACTTAAGAGTGATTGAGGGATGTATCTGGCCAGCATTGAAAAAACAGTTACTCAAGAAACCCATCACAATTGAGGCGGTGAGTGAAATGGCCCGAATACTCGAGAGAGTAGACAAGCAAGCCACACACATGTCCAACACCAGGGGCAATTGCAGACCCAATGGATCGAGTGGAGCAGCTACCCCACGAATGCAGAGACAATGCTACAGATGCGGAATGACATTCCCCCACGCGGGCTCAGGTCCTGCAATCACACAAAAGTGTGGAAACTGTGGCAGGGAAGGGCACTTCCAAATCGTATGCAGAGAGGGGAGACCATTCTCCACCCCCTGAGTGGTCAACACGCCATCCTACAGGTCATTCCAGCGGCCTGCAACCAACCAGTCGTACCACACTCGCCCTTATCAACAAGGGCCACGGAGATACGTGAGAGTGATGGAAGAAATATATCCTGAGGATGACCTCCCACAATATGACACTCCAGACCACAATACGCAATTACAAGATGAGTATTATGGTCCACCACCTCCAAGACAACTCCCATATACTTTACCACATAACTTCCCAGATTACGACGGGGACCAATACGACCCTCACTACTGTGATGAATTTGTAAATCTCATCATGGATGAAGAAGTGGCACATGAAGCACCCAGGATACAAGTAGACATCTGCAACCAGCAAGTCTGCTTTCTGATTGACTCGGGAGCGACGGTGAACATTATGTGCGGGAAGGAGTTTCAACAACTTCACAGCAAGCCGACGCTGACTCACAAGACGTCCAAAATCTACCAATGGGGTGCCAACATGCCCCTCTGCAGCATTGGGTCGTTCCAAAGACGGTTCATCTTCGGCGACAAATCAGTCACCACGGTCATTCATGTCATCAAAAGCCCCACGAGAGGGCATTGTCTATTGAGCTACAGAACCGCGGCACACCTTGTCCTGATCAACATACGAGTGCGAGATAGCGATCTAATCAACTCAACTGAACCCCTATCGCCACAGCGAGCCCAAATACACAATATAGTTCAAAGACCTTCCAGCACCACCACCATTACGAAAGACGAAATCCTCGAGGAATTCCCGGCCATCTGCCACAGCCTGGGCAGACTGAAGGGTCTGCCAATTAAGTTACACACAGACACGGACGTTCGCCCAGTCCCACAACATCCGCGCATAGTAGGGTTCCACCTACACGAACCAGTCTCGAAGGAACTACACCAACTTCTATGAGATGACATTATTGAACCGGCCACAGGCCCGACGCCATTGGGTGTCGCCTCTCGTAATTGTTCCGAAAGAAGGTGGTCGCATCAGACTTTGTGTGGACATGAGAGTAGCCAACACCGCCATTCAACGGGAACAACACCCCGGTCCCAAAATTGAGGACATGATCGTCCAATTAAACAAAGCAGTACTGTTCTCAAAGCTGGACCTCAATCAGGGGTACCATCAGCTTGTGCTGCACCCAGATTCCCGGCCCATTACCATGTTCACGTCCCATGAAGGGTTGTTCTGCTGCAAAAGTCTAAACTTTGGGATCTCCTCGGCGGCTGAAATATTTCACAAAACAATTCTAAATTATAGTGACAACATTCTTGTGTTCGGAAAGACTCGTCGCGAACACAATGAGGCGCTCCGGGCCATCTGCAATGCGATACAGGAAGCTGGACTAACTCTCAACATAGAAAAGTGTCGGTTCAGCAAAGCTAAGCTCAGGTTTTTCGGACACATCCTTTCGGCAGAAGGGATGACCCCAGACCCTGACAAAATCTCAACCATTCTCCGTCTTCAGAAACCCAGTCAAGCAGCGGACATTAGATCTTTTCTGGGCATGGCAGGTTATTGTGCCAGATACATACCACAATTTGTGACTCTCACTGAACCACTCAGACGACTATTACAAAAGGAAGTCCCATTCCAATGTTCCACAGAATGTCAGGCTGCCTTTGACAACATCAAACACTCCCTTGCGGAAGTCAGGAAACTTGCATACTTCGACCCGGACTGGCACACTGAAATTGTCGTGGACGCCAGCCTGGTGGGCTTGGGTGCCATCCTTGCCCAGACCAGCGGCCAGGACACACATCCAAGACATGTGGTTGCATATGCCAGTAGTGCCCTGGCTCCCCCTGAATCGGCTTACTCTCAGGCAGAGAAAGAAAGCCTGGCAGCAGTTTGGGCCTGCAAACATTTCCATCATTTTATAATTGGCAAGAAGTTTACCCTCATAATGGATCACCAAACCCTCCTATCCCTTTTCGGCAACCCACGAACCAAAATGCCTCCTAGAATTGAATGGTGGGGAATTTGGTTGCAAGAATACAACTTTCAAATAATTCACAGACCGGGGGTGAGAACAATCCGGCAGATTACCTCTCGCGCCACACCATAGGCGTCCCCACTCCAAGGCTTGGGGTCTCAGAATACATCAGCTACGTCACTGCCAACACGCTACCCCAGCCATCTCCGTCGAATCTGTCGTGGCTGCCTCAGTGGCAGACCCCTCGATGGCGTTGACTATCAGCCTGACAGGAAATAACAAATGGAAAGACTTCAAAAGGGTGGTCCAAACACATCCAGGAGCAAGTTGAGACGAACTCGAGAGGCTCGTCAAAGTGCAGACGGAGCTAACAGTCCAAGATGACTCCATCCTACTCAGAGGGTGCAAACTGGTAATTCCCAACACACTAAGGGTCGAAGTCAATCAAGATTGCCTGTGAAGGCCACAGAGGCGCAGAAAATACATACAAAAAGACAGCTCCGGTGTCACGTGTGGTTCCCATTCATGGATGATATGGTCGACCGGTGGGTGCGAAACTGCACAGCCTATCAATGCACCGCAAAAACGGAAAACCCAGTGCCTCTCAGAGTGACCACGATCCCAGGGCACCCGTGGGAAAGAGTTGCCACAGATTTCTATGGGCCGTTGGAATCAGGAGACTACCTACTACTACTAACTGATGAACACTCAAGGTTCCCCATCGTGAAACAAGTGAAGTCTACAGCATTTACACATGTAGCGGCCACGTTTGTCGAGGTATTCAGTGAGTGGAGGATTCTGGAGATGATAAAGTCAGGCAATGGTCCGCCGTTCAGTGGACATGAATTTGGTGTCTTTGCAAAACACATGGGGTTCCGACACCAAAAAATCACTCTAAAATGGCCCCAGGCAAATGGCATGGCAGAAAGATTCATGGCATCCATCAAAAAGACCATGCAAAGAGCACACCTGGATGGCACCGATCCACATCAAGCCTTATGCAGAATGTTGAGAGACTATCGTAACACGCCCCACGAAGCAACCAACAAGACACCAGCTGAGCTCATGATAAAATATCGAGTCAGAACAAGAATCGTCGACAACCCTGTGTCAAAGGCGAGACCAGACCAGGAGGTCCTTCGAAGAGATGAAGAAAGGAAAGAGAGGGCACGAGAACAGACTGACCAAAGGAGAAGAGCATGAATCAGAGACCTCCAATTAGGAGATGAGGTGTGGGTGCAACAAGCGGTTCACAGAAAGACTGACCTCCAGTTTTTGCCAGAACCCATTCAAGTCATTGCCGTGAAGGGAACAATGGTAACAGCAGCAAACGAGAGGTGACCCGAAACATCTCGTGCTTCAAGCATGTCACGAGAGGAGAGGAGGTCACACTACCCCCCGTCGACCCAGACTCGGCCGATGCTGACCTTCAAGATGAGGAATGGGTCCCCCTCGAACTGCAAACTTCAGGTCAGCCTGGCCCCCCGACGGAGGCTGACAGCTGCCCCAGCCAGGGGTCGCGAGGACGGCCCCAAAGGACGATCAAGAGACTCCCGAGGTTAGTAGAGGAGTGTTAACCATCAGGGAACAGTTAATCCAACACTGATGTAAGGACATTCGTCCAGGGGTGTTGTTGCCGTGGGCTGCCCCTTTAGGGGAGCCCTGACTAGGCACATCGTCACGAGGGAAGTGACGCTTGGGGGTTGGAAGATTGGGAATTTGGCAACGGTGTTAGAGTTGGAATAAAGAGGAAGGTATTCCGATCCGCTGGCTGCTGCGTCTTATTAACGGCGGCATCCGCCTCCAACAATCACTTTCTACAAGTTGTGAGAAAGCATACCCTTAAATCTGGTGACAAAATATCTGCTCATGGCAACACAGATACTCTGCATAACATCACAAAAACACCGTAGGTGGCCCTACTAGCTACATTAATTTTCTGTTCATGTATGCTCCGTTAGGGGCAGAACACAGCCAGTTACCCTCGATAAGCCAAGGGAGCATTTAATGTTCATCTTTGATAGAATAGCTCCAGAGGGGATCAGCAGTGTGATCCAAGATGGTGGTATGAGCTTTTATAGACTTCCTCCCTTTCCTTCCTGAGGTCAGAGAGTGAGAAAGCTCGAGAACAAGGAAGAGCCATAGATCGCTCTGCCAATGAGACCACCCAGAACAGGTAATGGGAGACCCCCCTCTGGGATTAATGCTGAACTGGCATGAAAAGGGAAAGTAGAGGAAACTGGTGATGTGATGAGACGATCCTCTGAACTTGCTTGCCTGGACCAGGTGGAGAACTGTAAAAGGGAGCACATGTATTTGATGGGGTTCTTTGACCATGAGCCAGCAGTATGAGGCTGACAGACAGATGATACGAAGAGTGAAAGTAAACACTCATTTCCCAAGGGTGGCACTAATTTACCCTTGATACAGCATTAATACTGAAGACCCATTGTGTGTTAGTATTCATTTACTTGGTAACTGTTCATTAATTCATTACATTCTTGTAATCTTTTTTCAAAATCGGCTCTGCAAAGTTATAAAAACACTTTCTCTGCTTCGAGATGTGCATGAAATATGAGCATTCAATATTTCATTGTCTGCCCTTTATCAAGACTACATTGCTAATTGCTGGAAAACAAACAATAGTGTATTATATACGTTGAAACACACACAGGTCGGGGGCACTCAAGAGCCAGAGTAAGATGGCCCCACCTGTAGAAGGAGCTCCAGAGAGGATGAGCAGGCCTGCTCATCTTGAGGCTGCGTTTGCGCATCACTGTGAGACACTGACCTCAGCCCTGTGATGCAAGGGATGGCATGCAATGGGGGACCTAACTGGAATACATTCGGACCCTCCGCGACCGTGCCTCCGAGCGATGTCAGGTAGAGCGGCACAATACTTCTATGCAATGCCTGCTCAATGAGTGATGCCTTGCAGCCGGATTGAACCCTGAGGACCAGGAGCCGCTCACCGTCTTGCGGCTTACTTCAATCGACACAGCGAATGGCTGCAACCAATGGCATGATGAGACTTGAAGCAAAGTACTGGAGCCAAGAGTGCAGACGCAATATTGTCCCACTGATCACCCGCTGGAGGTATGTGGCTCACAAGATACATTGTGATCTGGAATTTTCACCCACTCGCGGGTAGCTGCTGTATGATGGAAGCTGGATGGGATCAACAGGCGAAAACATCACTGGAAAAGTAATTTCACCAAGTGGTGCGCAAATACTAAGCATGATATGAGATCAATATGCTTTTTGAGGCATATTCCAGAGACATGCTTAGATTGGCAGGGTTGAACTACATACTCTGTCTAACAACCAGCAAGATGGCTCTCCCTTAGACGGCAATGGGTCTGCTACGCTAGATAAGCAATCCCTTATATGGGGTCTGCGTGAAAAATGCACTCGCCACTATGCAGCAATTTTGCTGGTATGCACCCACACACAAATGATTCCTGAGTGAGGTTGAGATCTGAAAATTGAATCTGTGGAGAAGAGATACTGATTGACATGACTCAAGCCAATAAGCACCAGGATGTCACTCCAATATGTCTCTCCATACGCCTTGTTCGCAACAGTGGTAGCTAAGACCTGGATATACATACCATATATGATCAGAATTGACGGGAGAGACTGGCCTATGTGATCATATAGTATATGGAACTGTCTGTCTGAAACTTCTTTTACTTTAAAAAGTGAAGGTGTACATTCAGATCATATACAATTGAACCCTGGCATCAGTGGTATGCCGTGATCCTTGACGGACTCAGACGCTTACCATACAGAAGACACCAACTCCATACATATGGGTGTGTGTGCAGATCCTCTAGACACCCCAGCAAGTTGGATATTCCGGCACAGCTTCCAGCGATACTGGTGGAAATGAAAGCTATAGGCCAATGCACTCAAGAGACCAACAATACGGTGCAGGACGTAATGAAAGAACTGAAACATGTAAACGCTGCCTTAATTTGCTGGCCAAATGTACCATGGAAAATGAACAAAGGATCGGCGCACTCGAGGACAACCAAGAGACCCAATCCACCAACGTTGATTCTATGATTAAAAAGGTGTAGCTACTTGGAGTAAAAATAGAAGAACAAAAAACAGATTGTGATGCATAAATCTGCACTTGGTCAGCTTCCCCGAAAATATGGTGAGCACGGACATGTAGCGTTTTCTGTATATGCTGTTTCAATGTGATCTGAAGATTGCTAACCCAAGAGAGTTTGTTATAGAAAGAGCGCAGAGAGCTCCTGTCCTGAAACTCAGCAAAGGTGAATGCCCACTCATCATTATCCTTCGGCTCCTGAATTTTCAGTATAAGCTTGCTATCCTGAAAGTCTATCATGCTGCAGTAACCGTACAGTTGGATGGCTCCACGATCTGCATGTTCAATGATTTTTCGGCAGAGGTCTCTTGCCGGAGGAAGGGCTTTAGTACACTATTTGAGGCCTTCGAGGGATCAGACCGGCGATACTATCTCAAATTATGGCGCTTTCAGATGGATCGATAGTGGCACACGTTCCGAATTCCCCAAGGAGGCTTGGCATTTCCTGAGGCAACACAATATAGTTACAACTGACCAGATCCCAGAAAAGCCATATAACCCCAGTCTGGAACTATTGGATCAGTTGCCTCAATAGGACCCCACCTCCCAAAGTCGATGGAAGAAAGCGATAGACCACCCAAGGGCCCCGATAAGAAGATGGACAAAAGACATAGGAGGTGAGGCAACCTATTTCTTTAGATAATTATCAGGCACAGAAGGTCCTCCATTGATCAACAAATAGGCCAGAGGCCTGGGAACTATGTCCTAACTTTTGTAATGGGTCAGTGAAGCACTTTTCCTTATTGCGCCAATCTGATCCTGCAATCGAGCAGAGATGGACACTGACACTCACCCGCAGCTTTATGGACATGGCCCAGGACCATCTCCCATGTTCTTTTACATTTATTGCTGAGCCTACACTCCTCTCCTGGCTATTGATGATCAAGCTTCGATCTCTCTATTGTGAGACATACAGCTTGAGTTTGTTCACTAGACATGGCTCAACCGTCAACCCTATATCAAATACGATTATTTGCTTTTTTACCTGTTCTCTTTGTTGTCATAAGTTAATTGTGAATGCATATCACATGTGGGCAGATGGAATACATCTCATGAGCACTCAGGGTGGATGGCTCATCATATAACCTCATGTAACCCCCATAACTGCAACACATTATGGGCTTATGATCGCTCACTTCTAACTGACTCAATACTTTTAGTGCTAATACACCACTCTGTACAACGATGTCTTCCTGGGCACTATGAGGTGAGAATAAACAATGTTTTCTCTATGTACTATCCTATGAGTAGGGTGACATCACCTGGGCATTAATGGCTTCACTTACATGTATTATTCGCAACATACAAGGGCTAGGCCATCCTATCAAGAGAAGTAGACTGCTAAACTATATGAGAGACATGCAGGGAGATGTCATTTTCTTGGTACGACATCCTTTCATCATGGGATGTTTTTTCTCAGGGTTTGTTACCGTGAACTTTTTGTTTCGAAAAAACCCTTCACATTTTTTAGAAAATTGGGCAGTTCGGGTGGGGGGGGGGGACTGTGCAGTTCCCTTGGGGACCACTGCAAAAGATTTATGACTACAGTTGTTGGCAGTAAACCCACTTGGTAGCAGTCTGCACCACCCAGATTTACCTGGTAGGTGTGGCTGAGCAGTCAGAGAAGAGTTAGGCAGTATGCAAAGTATACACAATAGGCACTCAGATACAATAGCACAAGCAAACACTGACCAGAGCTTTGGTATCACGGTATATAATTATTTATTTAAAAACACACTTATTGAAACACTCCAGCACTATTATTGTAAATCACTCTAAACACAGTTAATATTATTATATATACATTCCTTATTCCTTATCAGACAAGTCTTAGTTAACACCACTTATTTCCAGACAGAGGTGAGCGCTTAACTATAGATGGCACTCCAATAAGTTAACGAAAAAAGGGAGGGAAAAAGGCAGAATGTAGGAAAGTACACCACACTAATACTTAGGAACTCTTAAGCAAGGCAGGAAAGTCAAAAATTACTTGTGAGCCAAAGTCCATCGGTCGGGCCCACTCTTGGAGAGAGCAGGGCACAAATGACAACAGGCTTAAAAAGTCTTGCAGGGAGTTCAGAAAGGTTTTAGTTAGGTTTCAGAAAAGTTTAGCCAGGGTGTCCCAGGCTAACCCAGGGTCAAAAGCCAGGGGCTAAATCTACCCCGTACAGTCGGTTGCAAGGGAAGCCAGGCGGAACACGGTACCTTATGTGGAAAGGATCCTCCAGCGGGGGCAGTTGTTCCTGGCAGCGGTTGCAAGTCATGGCGTCGTCCAGAGGAAGAGAAGATCTCAAAGTGGAGGAAAGATGAAGGTCGTTGCACTGCCAGGGAAGAAACCAGCCGCAGAGTTTTCCGGTTAAAGGTACTACCCTTTGATTCGCAGTAGTGGTAAAACGTGGTATCCCGGTTGCCGGGATGCTTGGCACAGGCAAGGCGGCCACAAGATGCTCCAGGAAGCAAAAAAGGAAGCAGACTGGTTATCCCCACCAGTCGAAGGAAGAAGACTCTCCGGGCTGGAGATCTCCTCTGTCGTTGGGAAAAGTGGTGAGATGGTTCAGCAGGGCTCCACCGGTGGTGTCATCGTAGCAGGTTGGCTCAGCTTCTCCCTCATCGGATTCTTAGGTCCTGTGGCGACTTCTAAAGTTCCAGTCCCCAAAGCCCTGCTTTTATGCAGAAAACCCCCATTCACTCAGCCTAGCTGCCACTCAAACGTGCTAAGTGGTGAGCCGGCCGACTGACCACTAGGGCCAATCAGGACGGAGTGCGACTTGAGTTGCCTAGGCAACTCAGTCCAGGGTGCCTAAATCCCCCTCCACCCCTCCTAAGTACCCCAGACAGAGTGGCACCACTTTGGAGGGCTTCTGTGGAGAAGCGTGCCAAAAAGTGGAACAAAGAGCTCAACTTGGGTTGGAGTCACAGAAGCGAACACAAACGCCATTTTAGAACCGAGTTCTGACAAAAAATACCAACTGGAGAATTAATATTAAATAAATAAACCGGCGGTATGTTCGAGCCTGTAGGAATTAAATAATTAAAGTTGGTAGCCTCGAACAATGGGAAATCCCATAGGGATATATTCGCGGTCGAATATAAAAAGTAGTATCCACTGGCACCAGCCAAAACTCGATCAAGGGGGATGGAGACGTGCCCCCTCGACCAACAGACCCCGGGGCAATCGAATTGGCCCAGCCAGTACATCCACAATATGATGGTTTGTACTGGTTCTGTTCAGAATTTGAGACTAGTAAAGTCAATGGTGACTTTACATGCCCTGGGAGACAGTAGTCAGTCCCAGGGTATGGAGTCTATACTGGGGGGTCACTATGACACCCCTGTGTTACTGCACTGAGGGTGCTGTGTAACACACATCACAAAAACACATGAAGCCCCACGGAGTAAAAGACCCCATAGCCCATTCAACACATCTAGAGTCAAAGAGACACACTCAAATCATGTCCAAGAGTGAGGGTAAAAGAGTCTCACTCTTGGCAGGAGAAAAAAAATAAACCCCAAAAATCCAGCAAAGCTGCTGGGGGACTCACTAGGTTCAGCCTAAACAGAGAATTCTCCCTAATAGGAACCCCCCCAAAATAAAAAAAAATGCAATTATTTTTTTGAAAAAAAAACGCGTTTAAAAAACCCAACAAAAAAACATCCCGCGATCAAATGACATGGAAACATTTTCTTACAGGAAATGCACTAGGATGCTACTAAATCGGCAAAGCACTGCAGGGAATGGGTAGGCTTAGCAGTTCATTCATCATGTCATAGAAAACGAGGTGTCTCCTTCTTGGTTCACAGGTCTCCCCTGAAAATTCTGGACACTAGGATGGACAAGGACAGCTGAAATGTTTTGCTACACTGGATACTACAACAGCAGCATATCACACCTATTAATATTCATGGCTCAACGGATGACTCTCCTGGATTTTTCATGCACATTTTTGCATCCTGTGCCTCTTTCATGGGCCACCTGACACTAATTGGGGTTGACTTCAATGTTACCCTCTCATGAGAGATGGATGGGCAACCTGCGACCCCTGCCCCACAGTACATCCCTCGAAAAACACGACTCTTCTTGCTCTGATGGACGAATTACATGTCATAGTTGCGTGGAGAAAGATACGCCAGGATCAGAAAGATCACACATTTTACTCATACCATCACCATAGTTATACTAGACTAACTGCCATCCAAGGCTGTCTATATGGTTGACAGATGTGATATATTTCCAATGACGTTATCATATCATGCACCAGTTCTACTAAAAATCACGTTTCCAGATGAACCCAGGCAAGCTCCATATGGGAGGCGGATCTATGTGAATAATGCAGGGATCAAAATACTGAAGCTGAAAATGTCAATGGGCCTCATTACGAGGTAGGAGGTAGCCATAGTGCTATTAGCACCATGGCTACCCCCTTACCGCATTCTGGGTCTGAGTTCTTGAAATAGGGACTTACCGGGTCATTCCAACCTTGGAGGAACCGGTAAGTCCCCATTCTGAGAACCATTCCCCATTCCCATTCAAGCCCACATAGGGTTCAATGGGAATGGGGATGGAGCTAATAGCTCCCTGGTCCCTTAGCGGCTCCCGCTAAGGGTGCCTGGTAAAACCAGGCACCCATAGCGGGACCCACTAAGGGACCTCGGAATACGGAGGTAAGGGGTTAGTGGCACTGGCATCCTTACCGGTGCCGGTAACCCTTTAACTCCAACCTCGTAATGAGGCCCAATGTCTTTTCCCCCACACATTTTAATGGAATTATATGCAGGGTGAGACCCCCGCACATACACACCCATACTCCCCTCACATCATTTATTACCCTAACCCCACCCTCCACCCCCCACATATAATTGCATTAAAATGCACAGTTTAGTCTGGAATGTGGGGAAGGCCGTAAGCAGGGGAGAATTCATGGCCCAGGCAGTGGTATACTGCAGGGAGCGAGCTATATTAACCCACAAGATGGAACTGGCGCTAAAAGACTCAGAGAAGAACCACAAATCCCGGCAAATGCAGAAATCATGGCGACAGCTAAAGAAAGTCTGTGCCCAACTGGAAGGTCACACTGCTGACACGGTAGCACAGACGTTGCTTAACACCAAGCAATCGTATTAGGCCCATGGAGGAACGGCAAATACATTCTTAGCAGCCAAATTAAACAAACAGAAAACCCGAAATTATATAGTCGGCCAGAGGAATGAAAAAGGGGAAGTGATAAAAAAGGAGGACGAAAAACTGGAGATAATGGTCCGATTCCACGAAGAACTCCTACAGTGAGCAAACCTAAATGCGACAGATCAAAAATCCTATCTACTGGCTACTCATCTACCCCAAATCTCGGACCAGGACAAAGAAATCCTGGAGAGACAGTTTACAGCCCAAGAAATTAATGAAGCTATTTCTTCATTACCAAGGAACAAAGCCCCGGGCCCGGATTGCTTCGGAAATGCTTACTACAAAACATTTCGAAATGCAACTACTGGACCCCCTACCCAACTCTTTAACACAGAGACACCGGATCGATCTCCCCAGATATGGCAATATCCCTAACAATCCTGACCCTGTAACCAAACAAGGATCCCACTGAATGCTCAATTTACCGCCCGATAGCACTCCTAAATACAGACGCAAAACTATATGCTAAGATAGTAGCGAATAGGCTATCGCAGGTCCTTCCAGAAATCATTCACGAGGATCAAGCAGGGTTTGTCAGGGGAAGACACACTCAAGACAACGTCAGAAGAGCCATAGATGTAATCAAATGGGGGAGACGCACAAATCAGAAATTTGCGATAGCGGCCCTAGACGCTACACGCGCTTTCAACAGCCTTGCCTGGGAATACCTGCAGATGGTCTTGGAGAAATTCGGGTGCAGAACACAATTCAGCAGGATGATCCTGGCAAACTTTCAGCGCCCATCCACATCATTTTTGATGAACGGCCGCAACGCAAAACAGGTAGATATACGGAGGGGTACACGCCAGGGCTGCCCCCTATCCCTTTTCACAATAGCTATGGAACCATTAGCTGCACGATACAGGGAAGACCATGACATAAAAGGAGTACAAATCAAGGAGACCTCACAGAAAATAGCCTTATTCGCTGATGACGTGATACTCTATATGGGAGACACTACGAATACATTACAGAGAGCCGTAGCGACACTGGAAGAATTTGCCACCATAGCCGGGTTTACAATCAACTACGTTAAATCAAAAGCATTGAACATAACGGAAGACATAAATACAATAAACAGCATGAAGCAGAGATTCCCCCTGAAATGGGAAAAAAACACTCTAGAATTCCTGGGAGTACACCTGGCAAAGAAATTCGAAGACCTATGCAGGGAAAACATCGCCCCTCTTTGGAAACAACTAAAAGCGGAACTGCTGAAATGGGATAACCAGGAACTATCGTGGTTTGCCAGAATAGCAGCAGTCAAAATGACCCTTCTCCCCCGCCTACTATACGTGACCAGCTCAATACCCACCGCGATTCCACCACAGTTAATCAGAGAACTCCAAAACGCAATATATAGTTTCATATGGGCGAAAAAGAGACCCAGAATACAAAGGTGCATACTGACCTATCCCCCGCTCCTGGGAGGTCTGGGGGTCCCGGATCATGGCAGCTCATTTGCCCCCCATACTCAAATGGGCTAAACCAACCGACACTAAAGGATGGAGAGGAATAGAACAAGCATCCACACAGGTCCTGATAATTGCGCTCCTGGCACTGAACACCAAGGCCCGAGAATCGAAAGGAAAACTACTAGGAGCCACCAAAACAGCCCTACGTAGCTGGGATGGAGCCATGCAAATGACAAAGATCAAACGAGGTCTGGGCCTATTATCCTCAATAGCACATAACACCAACTTCACCGGCTTGAAGGGCTTGAAGAAGAAATTCTGGGAGGGATGGAAGGGCGCAGACACCCTGACACCGCAGGGCATGTACCAAAACGGTAACCCAATCCCCTTCTTAGAATGCAAAAAGAAATTCGATCTGGGGGAAAACAAAAGGTTCAGATACATGCAAGTAAGACACTGGATCTCCCACCCATCAGTGAAAAGGGCGGGAACAAGAGCCCCAACAGCCTTGGAACTAACAATGCAAGAGGGGGAACCAAAGAGGGGGATATCAAGAATCTACAAACTGCTTGATGGGGCACAGCCAACTGACAACCTACTATATAAAGAGAACTGGGAAAAAGATGTAGGAGAGTCGATAACAGAAAGAGAGTGGGACCAGATATGGACAAGAGCCTATAGATCCACCAAAAGTACAGCAATTAAGGAAGCTGCATAGAAATTATGCTACAGATGGTACATGTCCCCCTACAGATTACACAAAATAAACCCAGAGTATCCCCCGGACTGCTGGAGACAATGTGGGGGAAGAGGAGATCTATTCCACATGTGGTTGTCATGCCCCTATTGGAAGGAGATACTGGGACACATCAAAGACATAACTGGCAGGGACTCACCGCTGTCACCTAAGGTGATCCTGTTGCGAGCGGTGGCAGAGGGATCATACGCAGCCTATGGGCACACGGCCCCTCTGATAATACACTTACTATCAGCAGCGCGAATGACACTGGCACAACGGTGGAAAACGCCAGAGGGCCCAACGACACCATGGTGGTGGGTGAAAGTATGGGGCGTGATGGCAATGGAGAAGGTAACTGCCATAAGAACAGGGAAATACCAGAGATACCTGTCCACATGGTTCCCCTTCAGAGAATTTGTGGAGATAGGGAAGCTCATTTTTATAAACCACGGACCCTCAGAAATATAACGATCACTTGACAATCTGGAACAGGGAAAGAGAGAGACAGCACGACGAGGAAACCAGCGGGAGACAGCAAAGGACCCAAGAACCCAGCAAGAATGGCTAGGGGGGGACGGAGAGGGAGGGAAGACCCAGGGGGGCAAAAATAAAACAAGAAAAGGGGAAAACCCCAGGGACACAGGACAATATGCGATATAGCAACAAGAGTAAATATGACTATGATATAAGAAATGTTATGTTGCACTTATTATGTATGGAATACTGTACGCAGCACAGTAATGGGGTGTTACCCTGGATGCTGAACTTAGAAACCCTTCGGCACCCAGATTTGACAGAACATCTATTGAAGGTTGTAGATGAGTTTTGTCAGAAGAATCTAAATAATGATTATAATACGCTCAGATGTTGGGATGCTTATAAATCCTTCTTAAGAGATCATTGCATCTCACGAAGGTCACACAAACTTAAAACATGGGTGGGCCGCCCAAGAAACAGCAGTCGAACGATCACATAAAGAGACTAGGGATCGTGGTATTCAAACTTAGATGACTAAACCTAGACCCGAAAACAAATACATCCCCACGTTACGCTTATAGAAATCATTCTCTAGATGGACCCAAACCTTCTTTGCAAAAGGAGACAGACCCTTAGGAATGATGGCGCTGGCGGCAAAGGGGAGGCAATGCACTCAAATAATAGAGACAATCAGCAATGCAAAAGCAGAACTGTGGACAGAGGTTAGGAATATCAACGAACAATTTGTTGAGTATTATAAGAATTTGTATGCGGGTCCTCCACATAAAAGTACATTCCTTTCTGCAATGCATTCCACGTTTCACTCTGTGGTATTAGATGCACCTCGCACTCTTTTACCATTTCGCTGATGCAATTTTTGTGGAATAAGGACCACAGATAATCCATGTTCTGGTATGATACACAGGGGTACAGTGGCAGCAAGACTGTTAAACATGTGTGCTACATAGAGAACAACATTAATAGGCATATCAAGCAACAAATATTGCTACGATCTTTAGAGGCTTTGTATGAGCTGTACAGATATAGTGGTCCAAATATGTACATGACTCACATGGGCATATTAAAGAAAGAGTTTGTGTATTTGTAGGTTGTATTTGCTTTTTATAATGGGCATAACTAGCTAGCAAGGAACGGATTGCTGTACAAGTCATGGAGGGTGTATTATGAGGTGATTAAGAGGAGCCACAATATGCACAATGTAGTGCAAAACGATAAGACATGCTTACATTGCAGAACATTCTGCTCTGCCCAAAGAGTTTGGTATTACTGCTGATCCTGCAACATATACCTGGCAGTGATCCGCTGTTGGTGCATCCATGTGGGGATATCCCTCATTTGCATCAGGCAATCCACATTCCAATTAGTCACATACAGCTTCTTGCAGGGCATTGCCAATATTGAATCCACTGCTGGGGAACATATCTTGATAGTGCTGCAGAATGTGAGCCCCCAAGTTGCAGGCACGTCATTTCACCAAAATGCCAGGAGTAGTGGAAGTGACATCATATGACCATGGACCTCTGATGACATTACAGGAAGTGATGTAATTTGACCCCACTCCCAAGTGATAGCACCAGCAATGCAATCTTTTTCAGTCGATTTACATGTGTATAGTTCTTAAGCACGCCTCTGGCATTATTGAGCCCGGATTTACGTATACTCAAGATGTCTTCTAGCTCAGACACCTGGATCGACATGACTTGCTCTCTTGCATTTGGGCTGAGCTTGAGGTCGAGTTGCGCCAGTCCAAGATTGGGCTGCTGTGCTTGGTTATGTTCACTCTGCCTCATAATGATCGGCTCTTGAACTTGTCACAATTTATGTAGCCCACTAGAATGGTGACTTGGCCATCATAACTGAAGGACCTTTTCCCCTTCTGATGTATTGTCTGATATTTTTCTTGCCATAAATCTGCATATGTGCTCTTCACTATGATGTCATAATAAGAGCTGGAGTCATCTAGCACCCTGGCGTTTTCTTGACACAGCTGTATTCCGCACATAGGTTTCAGTATTGTTGATCTCAATCTTCCCTCTGGGACACCAGCCACACATTCCACACATTGTGCAACACCTGGCGAAGTGACTGCATTACGAACACTTGGTGCATTTAGCGTCTTTGGCAGGGCCCGTGTTCATCATTGGCCATATGTTTGTACTCACATCGGTAGCATTCTCTTTCCATTCTAGTGTTTCCTCCCTTGGGATTTTGCCACCTGCCCATACAGTTTCTTCTTGTCTGGTGGTTTGGTGTTGCACAATGTATCTCGCTCTCGATTTTGGTTCTTGTTTTCTGGTTTTCTTGATTGCTGCATGCCTCGCTGTTTCCTCCAAGCTTTCGGGATGGTCATAGCCTCCTCCTGTGTTGTGTTTCTGCTTTGTGCCCACTTTTGTCGAATGTGAGGGTTCTTGCAACAGGGCAGTGCCATGCACTTAATTGTCTCATCTTGGTTGACTCCAGAACCACAGGAGGGTGCCACTTTGCACAAAGCAGTTAGGCAGTCAATGTATGATTTCCATATAATAGACTATCTGCTATGCTTTATAGAATTTGTCTCAATTTGAAAACATTGTGCTGCCTTACCAATGCATCTTCACACTGGCAATATGTGTACCATCTGGTTTCTTCTCTGACAGTAGTGTACTGAATAATCTGTGGTCCTCCATTCCTAGGGCATTTAGCAATAAGGGTGCCTGCCATTGGATTGCTAGATCCCAGCATCTCCATGTATTTTGGAATTATTTTTACCCGTTGTGCCCATTGTTGGTGCCCCAGGGTTTTGCATGAACGGTGGTTGGGCTGTTATATCGTATGCCCTATTAGTCTAGTTCTGCAGCCTTTCTCTGTCCTGCCTTCTTGCTCCATCACTTCATCATCCTGGGAACTGTTTTTCCTCCCACCTTGTCACCATTTGTAGCACTGGGATGGGGCATGAAGAGGCAATGTGCAAACATACATTTACAACAGAGGCATCTTACATTCATTTTAAGGCGTATACTCTTCTCTCTTTTTATTTTGTTCTTCCTTGCCATGTGACATATATTTCCTACATCTCAACGCCCACACTTTTGGCAAGCGTCACCCGCCATGTAAATAGTTTGCTCACCTGCCAAGGCCCTTACGTGCCCAGACATTGCAATGGGCTCTCACCTACCAACATAATAAGTGCTCTTGTGACACGGAACGCTGAGAGGTGAAGTATGGATGACATCTAAGCATTTCCAGTCCACCCTCTCCCCTGCTCTCGAGCTTACCCATGCTGTGCCCTGTCCTCCCGGCATTCCCCTATGACGTGACACACCCCAGCTCGTGTGTGCGGCATCACGACACAAGGCTAAAAGACATGGGGCCTCATTACGACCCTGGCGTTCCCCTAATGAAGGGGGCCGGTACTTGACCGGCCCCCTTCATTACGGGAGCCCCGATTACAAGCTTCCCACTGCGGGACCCGGATCGGACACCTGGTAAAACGAGGTGTGCTTTCCGGGTCCCGCGAGGGGAAGAAGGAGGTAACAACAGGCCAGTTTTAATCTGCCCGTTGTTACCTCCATCCCCATTGAGCCCTATGGGGGCTCAAATGGGAATGGGGAATGGTTCCTGCAAGGAGGAATTACCGGGTCCTCCAATGTTGGATTGACCCGGTCATTCCTCATTGCAGGAACCCGGTAAATGAGCCCGGTTTGGTGGCAGCCATGGACCTAGTAGCTCCATGGCTACCGCCAAACTCGTAATGAGTGCCATAGATAGATATAAGTAAATGCATGTTTAAAAAAAGTTGCGGCATATTTCAAATTGCTCAGGCCAGTATACAATGAATACCACACTGCTTTGGTGTCATTCAGTTCATTAAGCAATGCAGTTAAACGTGTCTGTGCCACAAAGGGAATCCTTTCAGGGGAATGGGTAAGCTGACACGCTTTAGGTCACCAATTGTTATCTGTTTACAGGTGCGTGTGTGCACACACTTTATGTCACTTTTAATCATGCCAGATTGGGATTAATGTTAGGTATTACCTGCCATTTATAGACATCAGTGGGAAGCAAAGGAAGCAGTAATTGTTGTGTGACAGGAGCTTCTGTATTTGTGAAAAAAAGAAAAAAACGTTATTACTTTTTTTTACAGTGCTAGCAAGTGAGACCATAGGGGTAGCACGGGAGGCCGCAGACGTCCCTGCCAAGGTGATTGTCTACAGTGTATGCGCGCACCCTGCAGACTCATTGAGAGGAAGCAGAAAGGGTAACTCAGAGCTTCGGGCATCTCCTCATATGCCCTGGGCGGCAAGAACGCTTGTGGGTGACTGACTACCAGTGCACATGCAGACAGTTGTGATGCACCCACCAATGTCCTTTCAGGGGAGGACTGAGGAGTGGGGCTAGCAGATAAAGGCTTCACTTACCCTCAGAGGATCTCACAAGTCCCTGTTAGATGCCAAGGAACTTCCATTATAAAGGCAGTGAGTGGCAGATATACCTTGGCACTCTGCAAGTCATGGGCACCATATCAGCAGGCTAGGCCAGGCCCATAGGGTAATAGACTAGTGCCCAAAGTCCCAGCACATGATTTGAGTATGGGCCAGTGTTTTGGGGCCAGAATGAACCACTTTTCTGACCAGAGTGTGGCAGTTTCATAATTAGTACACTAGTTTTAACCAATGTTAACAAGCAAATAGGTTTTTGAGTGCGGATAGCTTTGGGGTAACACACTCGTTTTGGAAACAAGATAGCACTAAGCAGCATGGGTTGGTCCTGCACTTAGAGGTTGCAAACCGGCACAAAGCGTGTTATATATATATTTTTTTAAAAAACATTTTTTGCAACATAGTTGACCAATATCACCCCCTTGGGTGAAACTCAAACAGTCTGTTCTGGATAGTAATTCATTTTAATGTGTGATTGTGGGCTGGAATGAGAGGAGCACAGGATGTTATAGCAAAGGGTGTTTTTTAATAAGTAGGACTAGTCAAGAGTTTTGTTTTGACTTTAGTTTCCATAGCTACACGTGATGTTTGGGGACATTTGTAGTCATTATATCATCAGTTGTGCCACGCAGGCTAAAAATAGTGGAATGTGCGTCACATCATTGCTAACATGGATACATTCGTTTTTTGCAGAAGCAAAACACACTGTGTTTCTCTTGTCAAGACCTCAGAGGGTCACTTGACAATAAACTAATCTATCTTTCAAGCAGTCTATAAACAGTCTACTCATGAACGCTCTGTCTATAACAAACATTAAAAGTTCTCTGCCTTTAGAAATGTGTTTGGTAGAACTTTCTTATATGTTTATTTCGGTTGAACACATCCATCAAACCAGTACAAAATACAATTTCATGACATAAAAAATGTACACATCGGCACATAGCAAAAATACCATTATTGAGATACATTAATTAAAAATCAATTCCAGTACAGAAATACATGGTGCTTATGGAGGAAGAATCAGTACAGCAAACAGCTAAAAAACCCTTTCTAAAATACATAGCTCTTTTTGAATAGGACAGCAAAGCCCAGGCAACTTATGGGGCATCAGCAGATAAAAGAAAAAATACATCAGATTAAAGTGTCTAAAAACGGGAAGAATAGTGGCCTTTCTAATATCCTTGTAGGGATGACAAAACAAAAAAAGATCCATTAGATCTTCCATGACATCTTTTCACACCGGGCAACTCGCTAAATCAGAGAAACCCTTGCAGCTAGCAGAGTTGTCCCTCAACAACAGGCAGTTATACTGGGCTTGGGTAATCAGCCCGCGGTCTGCCTTTTTGGAGCTCAGAATGAGATAAGGCTTAATAACGCCCACTTGGATAATAACAGCATGGGCTCTATTCGTTGGGGTGGACATTTCCTTACACTCCCTCTTCTCAATGGCTACTGAGGCAAACAAACGCTTGTAGTGCTGCAGGTGCACTGATGGCAACCGCATGCTCAGAGGGAGGAGTCCAGAAGCATTGGATTCGGTCAAAGCATTACTTATAAACTAGAGCCAAGGAACGTTATGCCAGTTGTCCTTGGCCAATAGAGACCTGATGATAAAGCGTGTTAAACTTACATTCTCATTTGAACACAGACATTGCGAAAAAAAGGATTAGTGCTAACGTCCATTGGTCCTCTAAAAAGCCGACTCCCAATTAGGCCGGCACATTATATCAATGGCCATAAGAAAATGATGTGCCCTGTCGTTCACATCAATGTATGGCTTGATGGGGAGCAGGTGCAGGTGGATCTAGGTCACCTGGCCTAACCCCCCACCACCTGGTGCCTTCCAGCCTGGTGCTCTTTTTCACCACTTAGCAAGCCTCGCCCACCTGGTGCCTTCCTGCTTGCCGCTCTTTTTCACCACTTAGCAAGCCCCGCCCACCTGGTGCCTTCCTGCTTGATGCTTTTTTTCCTACTTAAGGAGCCCTCCAGCCTCTTTCCCTTTGCAGATGAGGAGCAGGTGCAAGTGGATCTAGGTCACCTGGCCTAAGCCCCGCCCACCTGGTACCTTCCTGCCTGCTGCTCTTTTTCACCACTTAGCAAGCCCCGCCCACCTGGTGCCTTCCTGCTTGCTGCTCTTTTTCATGACTTAACAAGCCCCACCCACCTGGTGCCTTCCTGCTTGCTGCTCTTTTTCATGACTTAACAAGCCCCACCCACCTGTGCCTTCCTGCTTGCCTCTCTTTTTCCTACTTAAGGAGCCCTCCAGCCTCTTTTTCTTTGCAGATGGGGAGCAGGTGCAAGTGGTTCTAGGTCACCTGACCTAAGCACCGCCCACCTGGTGCCTTCCTGCCTGCCGCTCTTTTTCACCACTTAGCAAGCCACGCCCACCCTTTTCCTATCTCCTCCCCTTACTTTCTTCTATGCACTTACTCTATCAGAATTGTCCCTGGACCTAATATGATAGCAACCTTGTCTATTTCCTCCAACCTCCCATTACTGTTTTTTTCCTCCCCACCCCCCCTCCAGCACTATCTGAAATGTCGTCATGCCTAGTATGATAGTCGCTTGTTTTGTTCCTCCCCTCCCTTTCTGCACCCTTCTCCCTCACCTTTTGTTTTCTCTGGCTCTAACAGAAATGTCGTCAGGCCTAGTACGGTAGTCACCTGTCTGTTTCCATTTCCTTCCCACTCTCCCCCTCCTTTCCTTATCTATGTCTTAGCTCTTACACTATCTGAAATGTCGTCAGGCTGAGTATGATAGTTCTAGTTAATTTTGCATCCTTACTGTTCATGGCCTGTAAGAATGTCATTGTATTTTCCCTTGTTCCCTCCCTTGCCTTGAAGCGCTTTGAAACACATTGTGTATAGGCGCTATATAAATAAACTATCATATCATATCATATCATATCATGGCTTCACTGTATCCTTTTTGCACTGGTCATATGCCCCAATATTGCTAGCATCCACTGGGGTCTCAAATTCATTATGGTCTTTATATCCCAAAAGCTCCTTCTGCCACATTTAGAGCACTGCAATTGTTACTCTTGGCACCTCACTCCCGGCTGATGAGCTATACCCTACCGAAATGTATTCAAAGCAAGCTTCAAACCCCCCGTCCAACTGTAAGGTGAATCACCTCCATGACTGAAACGTAGAGCACACCTTTACTACTAAATGGACGTACATGGAAAGTATATAACACATTCATCATTATTAACTGCATGTTCAGTAGATACAATGTTTTATTTACCATTTAGATGTAATCACTCCTGAGTGAAGAGACCACAGATAACGAGGAAAGTTAAATTAAAGAAATAATTCACTAGGGACGTGGCCAAGCACAGAAGATGGTGGCCTGATTTTTCTGGTGGTTCCTCTGGACACACACATCTTTCAAGGGCCTCGGTGGACCCAGTGTCTGTTGCGCAAACTACCGGCTGGCGTTTTTTATGTTGATGATGGTGTACATGTAATGTGCTGCTTTTTAGTTTAAATGATGCCTGGATAGTGCCTAAAACCCTGACCGTAGCCCCCTGATTCATTGAGAAAATGGCACTCGCGCTCGCATGGGCTTTCCTAGAGGAGGGAACTGAGGTGTGGTTGCCTCAGTCCGCCCTCATATTCATATGAGTGCTGGAGTTGCCCGCTCTATCTCAGGGGGATTTGACGGGGTGGGAATGGCTGGCTCTGGAGTCTTTCCGTCTCCCCTTGGTCACTGAGAGGGCCACAGCCTCTGCTGAGTGCTGATCTAAGAAGCTCTGAGGTGAGTGTCGTTAAGAACAGTCTGCATGATGGCTACTGAATTATTGGATCCCCAGCTGGCAGCATGCTTCTGAGCACATAGAGAGAACTGCAAGACCAGCAGAGAGAAGACAGTGTTCGCTTCATGAGGTCTACTACTGGTGACTATAGAGGGGGGAGACTTGACTATGGCAGAGGTGCTGTGAGCTGTGGTGTCTTTGATGTGGGCTTGGGCCAATGCCTGCTCTTTTGGAGATGGTCACATACGCAAGGGTGTTGTGACCTGGAGGTCTCCTTCAGCAGGAGTGAAGTTTTCTTATGAGTTCTCCTTAGGTTAATAATACTGCCTTCCCCCTCAATTAAGGAGATTCCGAATGCCCCCAAGCATGGACGCAGGGTACAGAATACACAACAGGGGTTTGGTGGGGGGCAGGATGCAGTGCACCACCATTAGCTCTGCAAGAACACAGCTACCTCCCAGTAGGGCAAACATGCTACAAGTAAACAAGTAAGATATTCAGAAATCTACTATTTCAGATCTTAGCGGTACACTTCGCCAGGTGGAAAAGAGAATTGAGGAGGCTGACTTTTCAGTTTATGGGCAGGTTTATGAGATTACACGGCTTGAGCAGAGAGTCTTTGGCTTGGAACACAAGAGAAGAATCCCTTTGATAAACAGAAAGCTTTGAAAAACGCCGCAGGTGGGAGAACATTAGGACACAGGGGTTCCATTTACTGTCAATGATTAATACATGGAGGAATATGTCCAGGTTTTGTTCACTCATATCATGGCTAGGGATGAAGATCCCTCTGTGTGCCTGAATACAACTCCTAGAATGCACTCTACATTTGAAAACAAAAACACGTTGACACCGGACATCCTCTCTAAGGTCAATTGTTTTAAGGAAAAGAAGCAGATTATTAACATGGCAAAACAGATGGTTGACATCAGCTTTCACAGCTCCCCTGACTTCTTGTTTCATTCCGTGGCATAGATCACACCCCAGAAGCGTAAGTAGTTGCATCTGGCCACAACCTGGTTACTTAAGAAGAGTATCACTGATACTTGGAAGTTTTCACTTCAGGTTATCTTTTGCTTTTAATCGAAGCCAGATCCATGTTACGACACAGGTAAAGGCCCTGTCAGTCCAGGGTGCTTGGTACATCAAAGATGGAGATAAGACATGATCGAGGTTCCACAGTGACAATTAAATGGCCCAAAGAGTCAGGACATGGGGAACAGAAGAACTAATGCCTATGGACCAGATTGAGAGAAAGGATGGAGACCTCAATGGACACTGCTGCTAGGTGATATTAGATATAATTGTATTTGTATAGATGGGGTAGCCTTTGGGCCTGTCAGGCTTTATATCAAACTTTGAAAAAAAGATAATGTAACATACCCTTCCCTTATTAAAAAGTAGTGATGCACATATGATGCCAAAACTGCTCTAAGTTCACTTGGTTCATTGCATCCTTGGCCCTTGTTTTACAATAAATGATTTCTGGCACACATGTTTGTTTTAAGGGTTGATGATTGCACCCAGGGGAAATGAGTGCAATCCTCAAAAAAGTGAAATGATATGGGAGCCAATGCGGCC
This sequence comes from Ambystoma mexicanum, assembly GCF_040938575.1. NCBI lineage: Eukaryota > Metazoa > Chordata > Amphibia > Caudata > Ambystomatidae > Ambystoma > Ambystoma mexicanum. The sequence goes on from NC_090928.1 coordinate 360,771,824, forward strand.
TTACTTCAGGAGACACACCATGTGAGATCAGATCAGATCAGCATCTAACGTGGTCCATATTTTTCCTCATTCAATAATGTTCATCTGCTTCAGTCTAGAAGAGGTGTGAGTGGTTCTAATAGATACACATACTGATGTTGTGGTTAAAGGTTCATGCTTGGACTTCACAGGTTGGAATTTGCGGTTGAAAATACAATTGGGCATGCTAACATTGCTTTCAAATTATGGGCCTAATAAAGATCATAGTGTTTTCTCCACACTCTCTGTCCAAGGGTATATAGCTTTGGCAAGGAGAGCTTTTAATGGGTGGGGCTTTAATGTTGTGTTCGATCCCCTTCCAGTGACCGGTCCCAATGTCTCTCTTGGATCACTCCTTGAGTCTCTAATAAGCTTTGAAAAGAGATAGCAGGTTTGGACCTCACAGTTCTGTGGCACCATGCCTATCCAACAACCCAGGATTACACATAGTATTCACATGTATATACGGTTTATTATTTATTTGTCACACAAGATCCTCCATCATCTGGAAAAGGTAGAGAGAGGTCCATTGAATTGGTCCGATCATGCTCCTGTAATACTGCATATAGGTAGCATATGAAAGATGCAGGATTCTATATTACCAGCTCCTGCACTGTTGGAACTCTAAGCTAAGAAGATTCATCACTACTTTGAGGAGAACATACATAGTTTGGATGGTTTTGATATTGTTTGTGATGCACATACGCCTTTTCGGAGGGGGGAACTGATTGGAATATCGGCTGCCCAAAGGAAAGTTAAATTATCACTTAAGGCCCAGTTGAAAATCCAAGTCTCAGAGCAACAGAAAAAACATAAGGCGACGTTCTCTTAGAGAGCTTGGAGGAAATTAGGAAACTTGTAAGCTCAGTTTCATTCCCTAGATGTTGATGGCCTCGCCGTCGATTTGTTGAAGGCCAAGCAATTTGATAATGCAAACTCAAACCGTGCAAATCGGCTGTTGACCCAAAGGTTTAAGGAAGTGGTGGCATCAGGGAGAATTGAAAGGGTGAGCAATAACCATGGCATATCTTAATAGCATTACTCTCCTGACAGCTGTAAAGAATTTAAAATTAGAAGCACCATTTACATAGAAATGATGGAAGCAATTACGCTGCTGATCACTAAAAAGTGCCTGGCTCTAGATGGTTTCTTTGGCTTTCTTTAAATGTTTTTAAAAGAAGCACATTATCCCCATATTTGGCAAAATGTTTTAATATTTATTTTTCCATGGGTTCACTTAGAGCTTCTATGATGGAATCAGTCAACAGTCTGGAGCCGAAGCCAGCTAGAGATCCTCAGAAATGTGTCTCATATAGACCAACTAGCAAAAAGTACTAGTATTCCGCTCAGGTTCTGTAGACAGACATGATAGCACTCTCATCAGCTGTTGAAAATCTATGATTTTGTAGATCGCTGTTCGAAGTCACTTATCGCTTGATGTGCTTTGCACTCTGAAGTAAACTGCACTGAGAATGGGTGCGTGTAGCTGGCTGACATACCCCGGAGCAGATGTGGAGTGGAGGCGAGAGTTGGCGTGCTGTAGCATACTGGGACCTTCTGTATGCTCTCCCCACCTGTCGGCTCACCCTGGTGCTGTGCAGTGTATTGCGGTGCAAATATCTCAGAAATTGTCCTCTTAGGGCCTTGAAAGGTAGTTTTTATGGCACCTTTAAGTTTTCTTCGTCGTGTCGATACGATTAAAATGAGCTTTGTCTGGTCCTTCTACAACCAAATTGATGTTTCACTGATTTCAGGCAACCGTCTCATGTGTGATGGGGCTCTAATCTGGGAAAGGGGTGGGGTGTCTAAATGTCATGTAGCTAGTAATGTCTGGAGTTTCCAAACAGGTAACTATGTTATGTTATGTTATGTTATTTTGCATTTATATAGCGCCTTATATACCATTGGTATGGTCTGAAGGCGCTGGTAGGTTGAACGCCCTTGGGAACCGAAGTTCAGGTCAGTAGAGAGAGTAGAGGGAGTGCAAAAGTGCGTGTGCGCACCGGGTATGTGTGCAGCTGATGCGGAAATCGAGTGGTAGCTGCTTCTTAGCTTTAGGTGTGGTGGTTGAGAGGTCAGGAGTATGTGTTCGCTCTGGTCGGTTTTACCCAGAACGAGTGTGGCTGCGTTAGGCCTGAGGAGAACGCCTGGCTGGGGGGTGTGCAACCAGAAATGATTACTTAGAGTGATGTGGAGTAAGCGGGAGATGTAGATATGAGAACAGTTATACCGAATGGTGTCATAGTATCTCTGTGTTCTAGATGAGTGTGATGTAAGGGGGAGAGTAAGCGTGGGGTGTGGTATGATGTATGTTTTCAAGTGTTTCCATCATTCCAAAGCATGTTAGGTATCGTCCGTTGCACAATATTCGTCCGTTCCTCATACTCGTCCGTTTCATAGATTTGTTGGTCATTATCATCGTCTAGTTCACACCCTCGTCTAGTCCGCACACTCGTCTAGTCCGCACACTCGTCCAGTCCACACATTCGTCCAGTCCACACACTCGTCCAGTCCACACACTCTTGTAGTTTATACTCATCTAGTCTGGATACCGGCTCCAGATAGGGCACTCGTTCAGTCTACAATGGTCGTCCGGTCCATCCACTCATCGGAAAAGCCAACTACTCGTCTGCTCTGTCAGTTCATCCATTCCATACACTCATATGCTCTATGTTTTTTGTCTGCTCCATGGAATCATCTGTTAGGGACACTCGTCCGCACCATACATTTATCCGCTTCACCCAATCGTCCGCTCCATATATATATCCGCATCCGACACTCGTTCGTTCCATCTACACATCCGTTCCATACGCCCATCCACGCTACACATTTACTTTTTTGCTCTCCTTATTCATCGGCTTTCCACAATCATTCGCTTCGCACTAACCTGCTCTCCACACTCGTCCCTTCTACACGCTCCTCAGCTCTCTTCTGGTCTCCACGCTCGACTGCACTCCGCACTCATCCGCTCTCCACACTCATCCGCCATCTGCTCTCCACACTCATCCGCCATCCACTCTCCACAGTCGTCCGCCATCCGCTCTCCACACTCATCCGCTCTCCACACTCATCCGCTCTCCACACACATCCGTTCTCCACACTCATCCGCTCTCCGCACTCATCCGCTCTCTTTTCTCATCCGCCATCTGCTCTCTTTTCTCATCCGTCATCTGCTCTCTTTTCTCATCCGCCATCCGCTCTCCACACTCATCTGCTCTCCACACTTATCCGCACTCCACACTCATCCGCACTCCACACTCATCCGCTCTCCACACTCATCCGCTCTCCACTCTCATCAGCTCTCCACACTCATCAGCTCTCCACAGCTCATCAGTGCGCCACAGCTCGTCCGCTCTCCACAGCTCATCCGCTCTCCACAGCTCATCCGCTCTCCACAACTCATCCGCTCTCCACAACTCGTCCGCTCTCCACAACTCGTCCGCTCTCCACACTCGTCTGCTCTCCACACTCGTCCGCTCTCCACACTCGTCCACTCTCCACACTCATCCGCTCTCCACACTCATCCGCTCTCCACTCTCATCCGCTCTCCACACTCATCCGCTTTCCACAACTCATCCGCTTTCCACAACTCATCTGCTCTCCGGTCTTAACCGCACGCTTCCGTTTAGTGTTTTTGTCTGTTCCGTACGCTTCATCCATTCTAACTATTTCATTTATGTCAATCACTGTATTCCTTTCTCAGTCATTATGTCCCTTTCATCGGTTCAGATCTCCAAGTTTCTCAATGATTTATTCCTATTTTCTGTTTCACTGATTTTGATCTACTTTACTCGTTTATGCCTGTTTTGTGTTTCTAGTTTACATTCGAATTTATTTAGCTGTCTTTTTTCGCTTCATGTAGTTTGATGGGTCGGTATTATTGTGATGATGCTAGATTGGTTTTATGGGAAGAGCCAGGTTTTCAGTAGTTTGCGGAAGGACGTTATGTCCTCAGTTAGGCGGATGTGGGGTGGGAGTGAGTTCCACAGGGTTGGTGCCAGGGCAGAGAATGATGATCCGCCTAGCCTGAATGAGTTTGTCTTGGGAATTACTAGGAGGCCGGCTGAGCTAGATCTTAGTGTGCGAGTGGGATGATAAGGTATTAGTTTGTCTTGAAGATATTGCGATCCAGTTTCATGCAGTGCTCGATGGGAGATGCATAAGGTTTTGAAAGCTACCCTACGGGCTACTGGAAGCCAGTGCAGTGTTTTAAGGGCTGGAGATATGTGGTCTCTTGGATTGAGCGCAAGTAGCATTTTGGCCGCCGCGTTTTGTGCTCTTTGGAGTTTATTCAGTTGGTAGGCATGGATTCCGAGGTATAGGTGGTTTCCGTAGTCCAGTCTGGATATAACGATTGATTGGACAGCGGAGACTCTGTTGGGAAATGAGAGGTATGGAAAGACGCGCCTAAGGTTTTTGAGGTGGTAGTGGCAGGACTTTGAGACATTGTTGACTTGGCGCGAGAGTGTTAGGTCGGAGTCTAGGGTGCATCCGAGATTTTTGACTGTTTTGGAGGGTGTAGGTGAGCTGCCCATGGCGGGTGGCCAGGTTAGTGGGTGCGGAAGAAGGCCAGAGTTGCCGCAAACCATGATTTCTGTTTTGGAGGGGTTTGACAAGAGCTGGTTTTGGGTCATCCAGCGCTCTATGTTTACAAGGCAGGATGCCAGGTCGGGTTGGGAATTGGGTTTCAAGTTCAGGAATTTTAGAATTAGTTGAGTATCGTCGGCGTAGTTGTAACATAGGATGTTGTGTGAACGAATTATTGGTGGGAGGGTGGTCAGGTAGAGGTTGAACAGGAGGGCGGATAGACATGCTCCTTGAGGGACTCCCGTGTCGACTCGTCAAGCTTGGGAGGTAAAGCTGGAGAGTGTTGTTATTTGGTGTCTGTCTTTGAGGAATGAAGCTATCCATTTAAGAGCGGTTCCAGGAATTCCTAGGGAGTGGAGGCGGTCTAGGAGGATTGAGTGATTGATCGTGTCAAAGGCAGCGGATAGGTCTAGAAGGATTAGAGCGGCACTTCCTGCGGAGTCTGCTGTCATTTTAAGGTCGTCCCAGATCGAGGTTATGGTTGTTTCGGTTCCGTGCCGAGTTCTGAAACCTGATTGGGCGGGGTCAAGGAGATTGTTGGCTTCGATAAAGGCGTTTAGTTGGGAGTAGGCGGGCCGGTCAATGAGTTTGGCAAGGAATCTGGTGTTTGAGATTGCGCGGTAGTTTTTGGGCTCGAGAGGGTCGAGTGAGGGTTTTTTAATTAGAGGTTTGACGTGTACCATTTTGAATGCTTCGGGAAAAATACCGGAGGCAAGGGAGGCATTTATGATAGATCTTGCGTGTTCTCCAGCGCTGGTAGAAGCAAAGATTTCTTTAAGGGTTGTGGCTGGGCAGGGATCCAGAGGGGATCCAGAAGGTTTGCGAGCTGATAGAAGTTTGAGAAATTGTTCTGGTGATATTGGACTAAAGGATTCGAACGTTGGTTGAGTAGAGGTTGCATTTGACGGGCTGGCCGGTATGGGAGGGGGATTGTTAATTGGTTGAATGAGAGCCAGTTTGGTGTTTAGAGTTTTTGTCCTTTCAATGGCTGTGGTGTAAAAGTGGAGGGAGAGTGAGTCACACAGTGATTGTGACGGGGTCGGGACGGTTGTGTTACAAGTTGGGTTGGTGAATTCAGAGATGATTTTGTGGAGTTCTTTGCTTGGGTTTTTGCAGTTTAGGATTCGGGTATTGTAGTGGGCTTTTTTAGCTTTCCGGATTTCAGCCTTGTAACGGTACAAGTGTCGGGCCAAGGTGGTCCTGCTCTCGAGGGTTTTCTCTTTTTGCCAATTGCGTTCTAGGTATTTGTAGTATCGTTTACTGGTCTTCAGCTCAGGAGTGAACCATCTGGGGAACAGGCCACGGCGGGTTGATGGTTTGTATGGAGGGGTGAGTCGCATCAGAGATGTGTTGAGCCATGAGTCAAAGGCCTCAGGTGTTAGTTGGTTGTTAGTGTGGCAGGTAGGTGGTGGAGACTGGAGGAGTGCCTCGGCTAGGTCCGGGGTAATTATTAGTTTTTCCAGCATTTTCGTAGGTTAGGAGGTTCAGATGCGGGTACAGGTAGGGGGCCGGGTGCGGGGATGGCAAACGAGAGAATGAAGTCGTCGGACCAGATGATAGGGGTGGGGGGCTTTAACCGAATCTGGTTGTTGGAGCTAAAGATGGCGTCAAGAGTGTGTCCTTTAAAATGAGTCGGTCCGTTTATGTGGGGTTGGAGATTAATTGCATCTAGACCGTCAATCAGGGCATGTGTCATAGGATTGGTGGGGATGTCGAGCCATATGTTGAAGTCTCTGAGAAGGGTGAGGTTGGGATGGTTTATTTGGAGGGTGGCAATAGAGTCGCAAAGGTTGTTTGCGAAATGTCTATCATAGCCAGGGGGCCTGTAGATTATTAGGAAGGTGTGTGAGAGCGACAGGGAGAGGGATAGTTTAACGAGGAGGGATTCGCAGGATGGAATGGAGGGTTGGTTGTCCATGATTGAGGTGCGGAAGAGAGATTTGAAGACAAATGCTACCCCCCCACCTCTGGATGGACGGTTCAGTGGGATGAGGCTGTAGTTGGGCGGAAAGGCTTCATTTGCGATTGGGCTGAAGTCATCAGAGAACCAGGTTTCGGTAATGAAAACTAGGTCTGGTTTGACGGAGGTGAGGAGGTCAAAGATGCAGTGTCTGTTTTTTGCTACAGAGCGGGCGTTAAATAAGATACAGTTCACATCGGCAGGGAAGGTTGGTTTTGGTGCTGTAGCGGGATTGGGCGGAGGGGGAGAGAGTGGAGGGAGAGGGGTACGGTTGGTGATGCTAGGGAAAAGAGGGCGAGCCGGGAGATTTGCTGGCTTGCGGCGGGGTTGGGTGGATGTGTGTTGTGGGATGATCGGGTTTGGGGAGGGGGATTTGAGGATGGGGGAGGGCGGTTGGGAGTTTTGGTTGCGGTTGAGGAGAAATCGAGGGAGAGGGGTTTCAGGAAGGGAGAGGCCACGGGGGAGGGGGGAGAATGTGGGAGGGGGGAGGTGGGTCGAGACAAGGGAGGCGAGGAGAGCAGAGAGGTTGAGGGGGACCAGGAACGTTTCCTCTTTAGTTTCTTTGCTGCAATTGGTGTGAGAGAGAGGGTCGGGGGGTCAGAGGGGGAGATGGAGGCAGCTTCGGTTCTCGCTAGGGCTAGGCGCGCAGTTTTTAGGGACGGGAAAGGGTGCAGTCGGGGGGGGGAAGGTGGCAGGGGTATGATGGCAAGGCGGGGTGGGTGACTGCAGGGTGGGGTGTGGTAGTGAGGGGAGGGGGCGTGGGCAGTGATGGTGGGTCGGCGGTGGGGTTCAGGAGATGAGGGGTCTTGGGGGGGGTGGCACGCCATCGTGCCCCCTGGCTTGGTGTTTGGTGAGGGTGCTGGCAGGGATTGCAGAGGATGGTGGGTTTTCTTGGGAGGGGGATAGATCGGAGAGTGGAGGGGGTCGATGGGAGTCGTTTCTAACGGGCACTGGTGGAGTTGGAGCGCTCATGATTTGTGTGAGCTTTGGTTTGATTTAGGGGGGATTTCTGATTGTGGTTCTCGGGTCGGTGACTCACACTTATAGGAACACTTCTGGGCTCAACTAGTCGAGGACTAATTGGTGCTTCTAAGCAATTGGGTATACTTCTAAGTGCAACTTGGTACGGTTCTAACTGCAATTGGGTATACTTTCTAAATGCAGTTGGGTATACTACTGAGTTGAGCAACTTTTCAGAGAGGCTAATGGGCGCAACTTCAAATGTAGTTGGGTATACTTCTAAATGCAGGTGGGAACAGTCCTAAATTCAACTTTCTCAGAGAGGCTATTGGGTGCAATTTTTAAATGCAATTTGGTACACTTCTAAATGTTGGTGGGAACAATTCTAAATTCAACTTTCTCAGAGCGGGTGCAGGGTACAGTTCTAGAATGCAGGTGGGAACAGTTCTTAAATCGACTTTCTCAGCGAGGCAATTGGGCGCCGCTTCTAACTAAAATGGAATATTTCTAATGCAGGTGGGAACAATTCTGAATTTATCCTTCACAGAGAGGCTATTGGGTGCAACTTTCAAGTGCAACTGGGTACACTTCTAAAACGCTGTTGGGAACAATTCTGAATTTAACTTTCACAGAGAGGCTACTGGGTGCAACTTTCAAGTGCCACTGGGTACACTTCTAAAATGCAGTTGGGTACATTTCTAATTGCATGTGGGAACAGTTCTAATTCAACTTTCAGAGAAACTAGTGGGTGCAGCTTCTAAATGCAATTGGGTACATTTCTAAAATGCCGTTGGATACACTTCTAATTGCAAGAGGGAATAATTCTAATTTCAACGTTCTCAGAGACGGTGCAGGGTACAGTTCTAGATGCGAGTGGGAGCAGTTCTTAGTTCAACTTTCTCAGAGAGGCTATTGGGCGTAGCTTCTAAATAAGATTGGGTATACTTCTAATGCAGGTGGGAACAATTCTAAAATTAACTTTCACAAAGAGGCTATTGGGTGCAAACTTTCAGGTGCCGCTGGGTACACTTCTAAATGCAGGTGGGAACAGTTCTAAATTCAGCTTTCACAGAGAGGCTATTGGGTGCAGCTTCTAAATGCAGTTGGGTACACTTCTAAATGCTGTTGGGTACACTTCTACATGCAAGAGGGCACAATTCTAAGTCAACTTTCTCAGAGTGCAAAATTTTCAGGTGCAGCTGGGTACACTTCTAAATGCAGGTGGGAACAGTTCTAGTTCTAAATTCAGCTTTCACAGAGAGGCTATTGGGTGCAGCTTCTAAATGCAGTTGGGTACACTTCTAAATGCTGTTGGGTACACTTCTACATGCATGAGGGCACAATTCTAAGTCAACTTTCTCAGAGTGCAAAACTTTCAGGTGCAGCTGGGTACACTTCTAAATGCAGGTGGGAACAGATCTAAAATCAACTTTCACAGAGAGGCTATCCGGCGCAGCCTCTAAATGCAACTGAGTACACTTCAAAATGCAATTGGGTACACTTCTAAAATGCGGGTGGGAACATTTCTAATGCAGGTGGGAACAGATCTAAATTCAACTTTCGTAGAGAGGCTATTGGGCGCAGCTTCTAAATGCAATTGGGTACGCTTCTAAATGCCGTTGGGTACACTTCTACATGCAAGAGGGAACAATTCTAATTCAACTTTCTCAGAGAGGCTATCCGGGGCAACTTCCAACTGTAATTGGGTACACTTCTAAATGCTGGTGGGAACAGTTCTAATGCAGGTGGTAACAGGTTTAAATTCAACTTTCACAGAGAGGCTATCCGGCGCAGCCTCCAAATGCAACTGAGTACACTTCTAAATGCAATTGGGTACACTTCTAAATGCGGGTGGGAACATTTCGAATGCAGGTGGGAATACTTCTAAATGATGGTGGGAACAGTTCTAATGCAGGTGGTAACAGGTCTAAATTCAACTTTCACAGAGAGGCTATCCGGCGCAACTTCCAATTGCAATTGGGCACACTTCTAAATGCTGGTGGGAACAGTTCTAATGCAGGTGGTAACAGATCTAAATTCAACTTTCACAGAGAGGCTATCCGGCGCAGCCTCCAAATGCAACTGAGTACACTTCTAAATGCAATTGGGTACTATGCACAATTTGGTGCAGATTGGTGGAATGGTGTGGAATTGTATAAGGAACAAACCAACAGATGTTGTGCTTTTTATATAGAGAGATTGCAGCTCTCAGATATTTATGTATTCATTTATTTTTACATTTGTTAAGCATGCAAAAACCCTTGGGTATCAAGGTGCTGTTACAACCAGTTACACACACGTAGAGTCACGAGAGCAGAAATGTTCAAGAGTCAGGTAGTGGCTTAGGTGAACAGCCAGGTTGTCAATGCCCATTCGGAAGGCCCAGTACGATTGTTCAGTTCTTAGGTATGGGGGAAGAGAGTTCCATTTGTTGGCTGCCACAAAGGGGAAGCTTGCACACCCACTTTTGGCACATTTGAACTTCGGTTTGACGAGTCTATGGGCGTATGCCAGTCTTACTGGTCTGGAGGACTGGGCTGTAAGGAATCTTTGAAACAGGTAAAGTGGAATAGAGTTGAACAGGCATCTGTGTGTCATCGATACAGTTTTAAAGATGACCCTTTCCTTGAACTACAGCTAGTGGTCGTTTCTTCTAGTCTCTGAGATGTGCTCTCTTTTGTGAATGTTGAGTGCGGCTCAGATGGCATTGTTTTGGATCACCTGGAGCTTTCAGATGTTGCGTGCAGAAGTGCCAACAAAGAGAGTGCATTGTATAAATCTAACCTAGCTCCAATGATGGCTCTGGCAATGGTAAGGCAACTATTTGGGGAAAGGAAAGGTCTAGCGACATTCATTAGTTCGGTCGTGTATGTGGCTGAAGAAGCAATGGCATTAACCTGGCATATTAGGGAAAGAGTCAAGGTCTTCACGGATGAAGAGACAGGGATCAGAAGGCTGTCAATGTTTAAGTTGGCATATTTAGAGCTTGGATTCTTTTTTTTTTTTATCAAAGATTTTATTGATTTTAAACATAAAACAACATTACACTTATCTCTCTGCAATACCGGGTAGGGACGTGGGAAAGGAGGGGGAAAGTTTGGGGCAATAGCGGAATGGAAGGAAAAGGGTGGACTGGAGGGGAGAGGAACATATGCAAAATCTACATTTCCAGGTGCATGTGATAGGATGTGGAGAGAGAGAGACAATCAAGAAACAAAAAACATTCAAAAACTCAACTTCCGGGACCATGGTCCGACAGACCGTCAACTTGACAACAGATGACCTCGTGGCATAGGCTATTCTCGGCAGAGGCATTTCCCCCACTCTCCCGGGGCAACTCTCAGTCACAGAGGCTATGGAGCCATCCTTGTCCTTTAGCTAGCCTCTTCCCATCTTCTCCATATTTTGTCCGCTTTCTGCGGGCAACCCCTCGCCGCATACACTCTATGTTCCATTATAGCGCATATGTCCACATCCGTGACCCACTGTTCAAAGCTTGGCGTACGTTCCGATCCCCACAGTTGCGCATTGTTCCGCTTCAGAACTGCTACTGCAGTCGACTGGAACAATTTCTCATAACGGGAAAGGTAAGTGTCACTGGAGATCCCCAGGAGAAGGAGTTTTGGGCATCTCTGTATCTCTTTACCTATAACGCTAGACAGTTTATCACAGCATCTCTGCCAGAGTCGCTGTATCCTACTACATTCCTACAAAATATGGAAAAAGGCACCTTCTTCACTTTTACAGCGTAGGCATCATGCGTCCGAGGATTTGCCCCAGCAGAAGAGAGCCACTCTTGGGTAATAGGTGCGGTGCAGGATTTTCAGTTGGACCAGTCTAAGTCTTGAGTAAATGGTTGTTTCTCACAGGTACATCAGGGCCTCCACCCAGTCCTCCGGTTGAAGGGGACCCACATCCAGTTCCCACTTTGCCTTCAAGCTGGTTAGTTCCGGTGTCGCAAAGGATGTTATCACATTGTACATGGTAGAGGTGACTTTCCGGTCCATCCGGTCCAAAACTATGTTTCTCTCTAATGGGGAGCTTTCCGGCATGTCTCGTGTTATGTGTCTGTGGGTCGTCCAAGCGTGTTTCAGCTGCATATAGTAGTACCTCTCTGTGTCTGGGTGGGAGAACTTTTCATGCAATGTCTCGAATGGTACCAGGTTGTCCTTGTGAACCACATCTCCTATACTGGTGATTTCTCGCTGGGCCCACTCAGGCCATCTGGGCAGCTTTCTTATTTCGGGAAGGTTGCAGTTGTTCATAGGGGTTGTGCCAGCGTTAGCTTCCCGCCCCATCCTAGGTACCAATGTGTTTCTTTCCATATTCTCACTATATGCGTTGCCAGATCCGTATGTGATGTGCCGTTCAGGCCTCCATTCAGATGCTCTAGAGGCGTGGTTGTGGCATTACAGATAAGACCTTTGATATGTGGAAGGCTTCCGTCTCCGTGGAGCATATCATTTACTACCGCCATCTGGCTGGCCCAGTAATATGACTGTATCTTGGGCAGTCCAATGCCTCCTTCCCAGATAGACCTTTGGAGCGTGGCGAGAGTAATTCGTGGGTGTCCTCCCCCCCATAGCAGCTTCCGAAGGGTGCACTCTATTTTGTGAAATTCTCGCTGGTGAATGTATAATGGCGCATTTTGCAGGATATATAAGAATTTAGGAAGGGCAATCATTTTGAACAGGGCCGCTCTGCCTATCAGCGTTAATGGCAAGGAGATCCAATGGCGAGTATCTTCTGCAAATCTTGTTATGAGGGAGGAGAGATTCAGGGTTGTGTATTCAGTCAAATGCTTTGTGATACGTATCCCCAGGTACTTGAACTGTTCTCTTTCGATCTGGTAAGGACCAGCTGTCAAGTTCGCCAACGAGGTGTCCCCTAGAGGGAAGAGGATTGATTTGGACCAGTTCAGGTGCATGACTCTGGGACAGGCATTGCTCGGGTCTTTCAGATATATGAGAAGGTCGTCTGCATAGAGAGATATTCTGTCTTCCAAGGTCTCGGACCAACGGAAGCCTTCCCAGGTTGGCGTGTTTCGCAAGAGGAGTGGCAGTGGTTCGATGGCGATAGCAAAAATCATGGCCGACAACGGGTAGCCCTGTCTCGTGCCCCTCCCCAGATTGAAGAGGTCCGAATGCCAGCCATTAACTCTGGTCGTGGCCACCGGGGATTCGTACAACAGGCGCACCACCTTCATAAAGTTCTCACCGAAGCCCATGCGTTGCATTATGGTCCAGATGGCCTCCCATCTCACCGAGTCGAAGGCCTTCTCGGAGTCAATTGCTAGCAGGGCTAGCGGGCCCTGTATGCTGTTGGCCCTTTTCCAGGGCCGAATATAACCTGTGGAGGTTCATATGTGTTGATCTCTGGGGCATGAAGCCGCACTGGTCCGGATGTATCAGGGTGGGAATAACCTGTTGCAGGCGGTCGGCAAGTAATTTCGCCAGAATTTTAGTTTCGCTATTGATGAGTGAGATGGGCCTATATGAGCTGCATCTTTCCTGGGGCTTGTCCGGCTTGGGTATCACTATTATTGTTTCTTCTCGCAGATCTGGTGGGAGAATGCCCTCTTCTAGCGCATGTTGGTACATTTGGAGTAGTTGGGGAGCCACCACATTGGTCCCCACCTTTCGCCATAGCTCAACTGGGAAGCCATTAGGTCCTGGGGATTTACCGGATCGGAGGCTCGACATGGCACTTAGGATGTCCTCTTCTGTGATCTCCCTTTCCAGCAGTTGCAGTTGCGTTTCCGTTATGGTGGGGATGTTAATTTGTTCCATGATTGTGACGTCCATCTGTGTCGTGGGCTTTCTGTACAACTCAGCGTAATAATCCGCGAAGCCTTGGCTTATTTCCTGATCGGTCACCCGTGGATTCGGTCCTCCTGTCTCGAGCCTTCGGACATGACTGCGTCCCTGCTCCATCCTTTCCAGCCAAGCCAGCATCTTGCCAGCCTTGTCACCTGTTTCATAAATTCTCACCTGCATTGCTGTATGCGCTTGTTTTGCATTGCTCATCGCTATGTTTTGCAGCTTTTTCTGTGCCAATAGCAACGACCGATTCGAGGCCGGTGTGTCCTCAATTATGTGCCTCTCCTCTGCTTGCTTGACCTGTTGTTCGGCCTCAAGAGTCTTGCTCCAGTGCTGTCTTTTTTTCGCGGTCGTCCACAATATCAGTTTGCCTCTTAACACTGTCTTGTAGGCCTCCCACAGTGTTCCTGGGTTCATTGCCGTCTGTGAGTTGAGCTCGAAGTATGTATTGGTCGTCTCCTGTAGCTTGTCCACAAGCTCAGGGTCACCCAGGTAGCAGCTATTTAGGCGCCAGCTCGGCAGTGGAATCCGCCTGGATGTTATGAGTGTCAGTTCTAATGGGGAGTGGTCAGAGATGCCTCGGGGAAGAATGTTTATTTCTTGCGCCCTATGGAATCAGTTGCTGGGATGAAGAAATAATCTAGCCTGGAGAGCGAGGCATGTGCCCCTGAGTGTAAAGAGTATGCTCTCATGTCCTGGTGGAGTTCTCTCCACAGGTCAAATAGGCCTAGTGCGTTGGCAAACGTGGCAAGTCTGGTGGGAACATTGGGGTTTCTATTCCTCAAGTGTGATCTATCAAGGGTTATGTTCATGACTTCATTAAAGTCACCTCCCAGGATCATGAGGTTGGATGTGTCGTTTGCGATTAACGGGGCAATGTCAGTAAGCAGCGGCTCAAGCAGGGTAGGGGGTGCGTAGGTAGCTATCAGAGCGATGGAGTGATCCCATAGCTTGCCTGTCGCGTACACATATCTGCCGCCTGTGTCATGGGTCACCGTCGTGAGGTGGAAGGGGAGGTTTTTGTGTACCAGGATCATGACCCCTCTTGAGCCCATCGCGAAACCTGAGTGAAGTGCCAGCTTGTAGTTTGTGCGTCTGAATAGGGTACAGTCTGTGCCTGCAAGATGGGTCTCAGACAGGAACACTATATCAGCCCCTCACCTGTTGAGAAATTGCTGCACCAGCCGACGCTTGACTGCACTGCCCAGCCCATTAACTTTCCAAGTCATGAGCCTCAGTGTTCTGAGAGCGTCCCTACTACCACTATGTGATGCCATGGGTGCTCGTGATGGTCACTGCCTGTGTTGCCACTGACAGTGTTATACGCCAGCTGCAGATACGCCCGTAGGCGAACTCTGTCTTATCTAGCCTTATCATCCTATGCGTTTGACGGGTCCTGTCTGTAACTAAACTTAACAAATCCCCAACCCCCCTCCCCATACTCCTCCCAACCAGAAGCATCGGTCGCCCGAACAAAAAACCACCGGTGTCAACTGGACACCTTACATGCGTTTAACTTAACTTCAAATACAGGTAGCCTCCCCCGGCTTGGATCCCAGGGGGAGAGAGCCCTCTCTTGGGGGGATGGCTAGGGGGGAACCGCCATGAATAATACCTGTGGAGGGGGCTCTCCTTGCGTCGCGGTCTTGGGGCATACCGCGACCGCATCAGGTAAGTGTCTGTAGCCTACTGTTGCGAATGTGCGTGTAGACAGAGTAAAACAGTAGCTCAACCTGGGTGACCCAACTGGACCTCGGGCATCTGGCAGGCCTCGGGGCAGTGGTCAGCCTCCCTGCTTTTCCGGCTTGTCCTGCGCTGGTGGTTGGCGGAACTCCCGACAGTTGGTCTGGTGGAGGCCTTCGGTTCCTTCCCCTGTTGTCGCGGGGGGTCGACCAGTCTCCGTCTATGTTTTGTTCAGCCCAGCACCAAGCCTCCTCTGAATCATTGAAGTGGACTGTTGTCCCTTTATGGTAAATCTTGTGGTCGAAGGAATGTCTCGCCTTTTGCACATCCCTGGTGTAGTCGGGAAAAAAGGCAATTTTGGAACCATTGAATGTGACGGCGCCTTTTGCATGCGCATGTGGCAGTAGGGCATTGCGATCCCTGTAATTTAAGAATTTTGCAATTATCGTGCGTGGAGGTGCACCGGGTGGAGGTCTGCCCGTGGGCACTCTGTGTGCCCTCTCAATGGAGAAGAACTTGTAGAAGGCGTCTGGCTCGTACAGATCAGTCAGCCATTGTTCTAGAAAAAGTTCCATGTAGGGGCCTTCGGCCTTCTCAGGAATACTGAGTATACACACGTTGTTACGCCTTGATCTGCCCTCTCCATCTTCAATTCTGTCCTCCAGTACCTTCAGTTTGGTTGTTACTTTTTGGAGCTGCTGTTGCATATTATGCATTTTATCCTCTGTGTTGGATATGCGATGTTCCGCTTCCCCGGTGCGTGCTGTTAACTTTTGAAGATCGTGTCGGAGGAGGGATACATCCATGCTTATCCCGTCCATTTTCTGCTCCATTGATGTGCGGGAATCGGCTATTGCGGCCATAATGTCCTTCAATGAAATTCCCTGGTCCATTTCCATCTCGTCCGCGGATTGCGGTTGGGGGTCTGCCGCCAGGGGCGGTTGGATGGTATACTGATCCATCCTGCTTTGTGTGGGAAGTTTCCTTGCCTTGTCTTTCCTCATGGTACTGGTATCACTAGCTGCGTATGGGGCTGCGTGCTCGGCCTGTCTTGCACGCCGTCGCCTCCTGGAGCAGAGCTCGGGGGGGGAACACTCGCCTCCTGGAGCAGAGCTCGGGGGGGGGGAACACTCGCCCACGCCGCCCAGCTGCTCCGGCACCTCTTCCCCGTCCGTGGCTCACAGGTTTGCCTCACACGCTGGGTTGCACTGGAAGGGTGCCTCTCGTTCTTGAGTAGCAATGCTGTCGGCGGGGGTCGTGGCGTCCCACGCGGGTGGATACGCGCTCCGCTCTCACCTCCGCACTGGTCTGCTATAGTCCGCCTGTTGGGAGGGACACCGCCCCGCCGGGACCACTCTCTTCCTCCGATGTCGACTGCGGAACAGTAACAGGCTGGATTCCGATGCCGCACGGACTCACTTCAGGGCGTTCGTCCGTGCGCGCCGGCGGCCATTTTGGAAGCTGGATGTCGATCGCCTCGAAACGTCTCGTGGTCGTATTTCTTGGAATCGGCTGCGGTTTCCTCTGCTCTACGCCTTGTTTGTGCCCAAAGGTATCCGACACCCTACGGGGTTGTTATCAGCTCTTATGTCGTCAAATTTCAGGCTATTTTATCAGGATATTTGTTGCGGTCCGGGAGCCGAGGAGACCTACGTCTTTCTCATCCTGCAGCTAGCCACGCCCCAATCCGCTTGGATTTGTGATTATAGCTGTGGCCATACCTTCTCATTGTTTAGACAGAGGCTGTTTGATGCCATTGATGCTTGGATTGTCAGATATATTGTGTTTAGGGAGTGTGAGTCTTCATGGTAGTTGCCGGAGAGGGGTAGGAGAATATTTGCATCATCAGCATAGTTCGTATATGATATGCCGATAGAGTCCAAAAGATCAAAGAGGGGTTTAGTGAATGTGTTGTATAGGGTTGGGGAGACACAGGAGCGTTGGGACACTCCACATAAGATAGGAGCGGGTGGGGCACAGGCTGATTCAGAGAAGACTCTGATTGATCTTCCAGCCAGGAAGAATGTTACCCGAGACCTGGCTTATGGAGAGATGTTATTAGGAGCAGAGGTATGGTGGTGGCATAGAATTTTGTGGTTGATCAAGTCAAAGGCAGCAGAGAGATCCAGGAGGAGTAGGAGGGCAGGCTTGAGCTCATCTCTGATTGCATCAAGGAGGTTATTAAGGCCCACCAGGTCGGTTTCGGTTCCATGGCCTGGCCGGAAGCCTGACTGGCATAAACCCAGCATCTGGTTGATTTCTAAATGGTGCTGGATTTGAGTATAGGCTGCCCTGTCTAAGAATTTCAGGAGAAACGGGACAGTCGTGATGGGGCAGTAGTTTCTGGGAACTGCCGGGTCAAGCATAGGTTTTTTGATCAATGGGTGAACTCAAGCTTCCTGTGTGGTCAGCACAGGAGGTAGGATAGTGAAGGTTGCTACATAGTGGTCAGACCAGAGGCGTGGGGTGATGGTGTTGACAGCTACCCTGCAGTTAAGGTCAGCTATCCAGTCATGGGTGCAGCCTTTCACATGGGTGGCAGCATGAATGCAGTGAACAAAGTCTAGAGCGCTGAGCGAATTGGAGAAGGAGGCAGCATTGTGGTTGGTGGGGTCATTGAGGCCCAGGTTAAGGTCCCCAAGGAGGATACTTTTGGAGGTGGGCTTCAGATTGGAATTGAGGTTATGTATGGGGTCTGTCTCAACAGTTGCAGTTGGTGCAGGTGGTTGATATACAAGATTAAGAGATACAGAGTCAGTTGGTGAGGTGGTGATTTTAACTGATAGCATATCACAGGTACCTTCTATTTTAGTGGTGCATTGTCTGACTTTCAGGGAATCTTTGGAGATCAGAGCTATTCCATCTCCTCTGGCATTTGGTCTGGCTGATATAGAGATAGTGAACCCTTGTGGGTTTGCTACGGACAGGGCTGGGTCGGAGGCAGCATGTAGCCATGATACAGTGATGGCTAGGAGATCAAGGTTGAGAGTGGTCCTAAGGTCATTGATGTCTAGTGCATGAGCGAGGATGGATCTGGCATTAATCAGGGCACCCTTAATAGGCTGTTTGGGAGGTTTGAGGTCTCTATATGAGGTTGAGGTGGTTATGGATTGCATAGGTTCCCTGTGTGTAGGGTAGTAAGTTGTTGTGTGATGTGTAGTGTGCACAGGCTTAGGTTTGTGCATGGGGTGGAAAGTCTTTTTAGGCAGATGACGACATTTAAAACTCTTAATTAGGCAATGGGAGGTGCGGTCTTCTAGTGTTTTAGCGTGAGGTGGACTGTTCGCAAATGTAGCACGGTTTTTCTCATTAGGGTGGAGGTTGGGCGTGTGGGCCATGTGCGTGTGGGGGCAGTCTGAGGTACATAATAAGGGGGCGATCTACCGTTAGGCAAACGGTTAGCAGAGTGTGTGTCTGTCAAGAGAGATCTGCAGACTTCTGTTTGAGTATCGTCTGCAACACACTTCACTGCATCTGCCAACATGCAGTAGGGACGATGGGCCAGGTAGTGCATCAGCGATTGAAGCCGTGCCTGTCCCTGGAGGTGCTAGTCAGGCATGAGCATTGTACGAAGGTAGCCGGAGGGAGTGCAGCAGCTGAGCATATGGGACCTTGCGCCCTTACTGACCGTGAGTCGGGTGCTCGGGAAGGGAGATAGGGTGAACAGACAAGAGGCATACATGAAGGGCTGATCATAGGGGGCACTATGTTATTAGCAGAAATTGATCGTAGAGGGAGTCGTTTGCCTAAATAGACACAGTAATTAAATCAACAGCATCAGATGTAGATCCTGATGCTCGCTTACCTTGTTTGGTGGGGCCGGTACTCGGCATGTAGCAGCTCCGAATGTGAGGATAGGGTTCCTCGTTAATCGTTGTTCAGCGGTCGCGGCGGAGAGCCGAAGAGAGCGACATTGGCCTTAAGTACCCGCATTTGATAATGGCTGGCTGTGCCATCCAGCTCGCAGGGGCCCTTTCGGTATCTACAACAACTGCCCAATCACATGGCAGGCTATCAGGACCATTCCTGTAGCTTCTCATTTCAGGAGTGGTGGCCATCTTAGAAGGTGCTGCCTTGCTGGTCTTCTCAGTAGCTTCCATTTGCAGGGGTAGGCTGGGGGTGCCCATGGTGGGCCCCAGGTGGACTGGAGCGAAAGAGCGTGACATTGGCCTTAAGTACCAGCCTTTGGTAATGGCCAGCTGCGCCATCCGGCTTGCACAGACCATTTCCATGTGTTCAGCAGGTGCCCAATCACATCGCAGCCTATGATGCCAGGTTTTATAACAAGGTACTAGCCAGTAAACTGGCCCTGCTTTTCAAGCGATTAATTAACCCATTGTAGATTTCCTTTTGCTGCGCCTTTGACAGATATATTCAAGGCGTTTGAGAGTAAAAGCTGGTCTTTTATATACATGGTACTTGACACTTTTCGATGTTGCCCTAACTATAAAAATGTAGTTATGGAAAATGATGTACACGCCATTACTACAATACGCATGAATGGGAAAATATCGGCTGGGGTATTTATACGCAGAAGGATGCGGCAGGGATGTCCCCCTAACATTTCCACTTGTAATTGCGCCTCTTGCGCAACGAAAGAGTTTGAATGGGTGTATTGAAGGGGTTCAGGCAGAGTTATCCCCGCACAAAATGGTGCTCTTTGCTGATGAAGGCTTATTCTTTATTAGGAAACTTATGACTACTTTGCCAGCCTTATTGAAATAACTGCAGGCTTTTAAGTGAGCGACAGGATTCACGAATATCTGCACTTAATCGAAAGCAGGCTGGGATTGGCACTTAATCGAAATCAGGCTGGGACTGGCCTATAGGAGAATATGGAAATGCCCGAGGTGCAGCCACAACATGCTAGTTTTGGCCAGTTTTTTGTCCAAAGTAAACCATTTTGATGAGTTTCTTCACTGTACAGCTAGTGTTACGGAACAAATATTCTTTAATATGTACAATATTTAGGACATTGTTCCGAAGAAATCCCCTTGGGTAGTACTCGGTTTTTCACAAAACGAATGAATTGTTATTTTAAGGGCTGTGGCCCCCTTTCTCCTTGCTGCCTGAGCCAATTGCATGCCCCTCAGCCCCTGATTGAAGGACGTAAATATTACGCATTGTAACTACTCCAGCCAAATCTTAAAAGTGCCATTTCACTTTAATTGGGTCCCCGGTAAATGACCCTAACTTGGAGTTGTACAAAGGCACATACATTGTTATTTGAAAAAATATCCTCAAGTTGATGTTAGATGTTTTCGGGATTTAGACAGGTGGGGGCAATATGGAATATCTTGGTTGGGGAGGCCGCCTGCTGTCAAGATGCATCTTCTTTCTTGATTCCTTCATGTTTTGTAAGCCCTCTCAAAAGCTTTCCCTAAAATACACCAAATTATATTTAGGCTTGTATGGAACAAAAAAGAAAACAGAACTCCAGTTTCAACTTTTATCTCCATTCGAGCTGGGGGAGACATGGGTGTCCCAGGTCCCAGAAGGTATCTTGCCCACCAGAATTGCGTAAATGTTGGAATGCTTGAAGGCGCCAATTACGGGACGGGAGATTGATACCCTTGGAACAATCTGTGCTGGTGTGCAACTTTGCTTCTGAATGGCGGTTGCCTCCTTCTGCTTGAGCTGGGATGAATGAGCTGCAAACCCCAGTATGATGATTCTAAGACATTGTGATGGAGCTCTCACCTCAAAGGGACTCTCACCTTTACATCCACACTTAACCATGCTTTTGGCAACTCTGAGTGTTCCCCAGGCTTGCATGAGGCAACCTTTGGGCTTTGGCATGCAGTGGCCTTACAGAGATTGGTCAACTATATCATGGGGTAGATGTTTAGCACTGCCAACTTGATCTCTCTATCCCAAAATCAGAGGGATTTCACTAGTGCCAGAGGACACATTGGATTTATCAGCCAACAATAAGAGCTAAAAGGGAGTGAGAGACTACCAAATGTGAGGAATATGCTTTAGCCAAGATAAAAGGGAGGACAATATCTATAGTATAATAGAATTTAGAGAATAATATTAAACCTAGTATCAACAGCTATTTGAGGCTTTAGGAAGAAGAATTGCAGTTAGGAATTGAGAGGAATTGAGAAGTCTCCCTGGGAGAATATAAGGGCTAGAGTGCCTGTCCCTTCGATTTGCACCCAGATACAATTAAACTCATATAATATGTGCTTTAGATGACTTTTAATACCCGGCTATTAATAGAATATCAGAAATGCTCAATAATTATCTTCATATATAAACTAGAGTGCGGCCACCCTTTATTGATTTTGCCTGCAGCAATGAATTATCTTGCCTGTGTTATAAACCACAGTATATGAGACACCATGACCTTACCTGACTTCTTGAATCTGCTAGTATGGGGGTAAAGACTTCTATTGCTGTTTTGCACACACATATAGTCAAGGCTATTTTTTTAACAAATTGATTGATTGGCACATATGATAATGTCTTCACAATTAATTTTGGATGCTAGAAATTGCCAAGACTTTGGTTACGATAACAGTCTTTGGACTTGAACTGTGGGAATTAATTTACTATGGGGATTGTTATGAGCCTTGGAGTAATTCATTGAGAACTGTGTGTGCAATTCCAGGATCGCTGTCTTTATTTTCTGCATTGTATCTCTCTCATTATTATCTGATATGTATTGCTTCATGTTTTGCCACAACTTTTGTTATAAATACATGTATAGGAAAAAACATGATTGACTGAGTATGCAATCAGTAATGTTTTAAGCACATAGTGTGTGCCTTTAGATACAAAACTCTTGGACGTAACTTCTGGTAATGAGCAGATCTGCTGTTAAGGGACAACTTGCTAATTGAGGACTATTGACGGAAGGACAGTACTGACTGTAGCGTAGTCTCTGGTCTAATGGGGGTAGCATTTTCCCTCAGCTCTACAGGGATTAAGCCTATTGGAATGGGAGAGCCTCATGAGCCTACAAACAGTTGAGAACATATTTCTGAAAACCCTATTAGTTCTCCCTTACTCACCTTACCAGTCCACGGGGAGCTGGCAATTGCCTATCTGCAAGGTTCTGTAACAATAAGCCTGCCTCCATTCTGGCCAGCAATACGGGCAGCTGTTTATGCACTACTCTCTCAGGCCAAATAAAAAGTAATGTTCTGTGATAAAGTAATAGCCATTGCTCACCAGCCGTCTATGAACCATGAACAAATCAATGCATGAAAGCTTTACTTGTACCAATGAAATTTAGAAAAGAGACAAAACGTAGAAAGCCTAGAGTCAATCATTTGAATGGATGAAAAAGTATCTGATGTATCTGTCATTGAGAAATATATATGACATGGACAACTTTTTAAAAATGTGTGTCCCTTTGACAGGGCAAAGACTATCACGAAAGATACTGCCTGCTAGCCCGATTATTTCTTTACATTTTTTTGGTGAAGAAAGAGGAAATCCACAAAAGCACCATAACCCCATTACTAAATAAGAGAGGCTATAGGGAATGTTAACTGGCACAATTCTTCCTTCTTTGCTCCCAACTAGGCAATTTCTTTGACTGATACCTCATTTAGGAAAAACGAATCATGACGGGGGAAAAAGCTCCATCCTCTGGTCATTATGGGGTGACTGACCGAGAGAAATGTTTAGATAGTAGTTGGTTAAATGCTGTCATTTTTATAGTCAGGTAGGTTTTTTTAATCCAAAAAAGGTAGCAGGCGCCCCTCTCTCGAAAGAACAAGGCATGATAACCTGTCCAGTGGTTATTAACCACATTGAGAGTTCGCAGCCATTGCTTTTTGCTCACTGTACCTTCACAGATGGGAAATATCCATTTGCATATCAGGTTATCAGGCCTTGTTCTGTCGAGAGAGGGGCGCCCGCTACCTTTGCAAACTAAATTTCAAGGAACCTGGGATTGGTAACCCTAGGTCTCCTGGGGGCAACCAGACGTGGTCTCCCTCTCACTGTGCTTAGAGAGGCATCAGCTTCACCTCACTGATGATCCCCAACAAGGGCGAAACACGTGTATGGGGTTGCTGGTGGTACTCTCGTTCAGGTTGGGATTGCCATTGCATTTCGGTGCTGGACTGCCCCTGGGCAGGACAAAGACTGATATGCAAATGGATATTTCCCATCTGTGAAAGGCACAGTGAGTAAAAGCAGTGGCTGCGAACTCACAAGTGGTTAATAACCACTGAACAGGTTATCAGGCCTTGTTCTGTCGAGAGAGGGGCGCCCGCTACCTTTGCAAACTAAATTTCAAGGAACCTGGGATTGGTAACCCTAGGTCTCCTGGGGGCAACCAGACGTGGTCTCCCTCTCACTGTGCTTAGAGAGGCATCAGCTTCACCTCACTGATGATCCCCAACAAGGGTGAAACACGTGTATGGGGTTGCTGGTGGTACTCTCGTTCAGGTTGGAATTGCCATTGCATTTCGGTGCTGGACTGCCCCTGGGAAGGACAAAGACTGATATGCAAATGGATATTTCCCATCTGTGAAAGGCACAGTGAGTAAAAGCAGTGGCTGCGAACTCTCAAGTGGTTAATAACCACTGAACAGGTTATCAGGCATTGTTCTGTCGAGAGAGGGGCGCCCGCTACCTTTGCAAACTAAATTTCAAGGAACCTGGGATTGGTAACCCTAGGTCTCCTGGGGGCAACCAGACGTGGTCTCCCTCTCACTGTGCTTAGAGAGGCATCAGCTTCACCTCACTGATGATCCCCAACAAGGGCGAAACACGTGTATGGGGTTGCTGGTGGTACTCTCGTTCAGGTTGGGATTGCCATTGCATTTCGGTGCTGGACTGCCCCTGGGCAGGACAAAGACTGATATGCAAATGGATATTTCCCATCTGTGAAAGGCACAGTGAGTAAAAGCAGTGGCTGCGAACTCACAAGTGGTTAATAACCACTGAACAGGTTATCAGGCCTTGTTCTGTCGAGAGAGGGGCGCCCGCTACCTTTGCAAACTAAATTTCAAGGAACCTGGGATTGGTAACCCTAGGTCTCCTGGGGGCAACCAGACATGGTCTCCCTCTCACTGTGCTTAGAGAGGCATCAGCTTCACCTCACTGATGATCCCCAACAAGGGTGAAACACGTGTATGGGGTTGCTGGTGGTACTCTCGTTCAGGTTGGAATTGCCATTGCATTTCGGTGCTGGACTGCCCCTGGGAAGGACAAAGACTGATATGCAAATGGATATTTCCCATCTGTGAAAGGCACAGTGAGTAAAAGCAGTGGCTGCGAACTCTCAAGTGGTTAATAACCACTGAACAGGTTATCAGGCATTGTTCTGTCGAGAGAGGGGCGCCCGCTACCTTTGCAAACTAAATTTCAAGGAACCTGGGATTGGTAACCCTAGGTCTCCTGGGGGCAACCAGACGTGGTCTCCCTCTCACTGTGCTTAGAGAGGCATCAGCTTCACCTCACTGATGATCCCCAACAAGGGTGAAACACGTGTCTGGGGTTGCTGGTGGTACTCTCGTTCAGGTTGGAATTGCCATTGCATTTCGGTGCTGGACTGCCCCTGGGCAGGACAAAGACTGATATGCAAATGGATATTTCCCATCTGTGAAAGGCACAGTGAGTAAAAGCAGTGGCTGCGAACTCACAAGTGGTTAATAACCACTGAACAGGTTATCAGGCCTTGTTCTGTCGAGAGAGGGGCGCCCGCTACCTTTGCAAACTAAATTTCAAGGAACCTGGGATTGGTAACCCTAGGTCTCCTGGGGGCAACCAGACGTGGTCTCCCTCTCACTGTGCTTAGAGAGGCATCAGCGTCACCTCACTGATGATCCCCAACAAGGGTGAAACACGTGTATGGGGTTGCTGGTGGTACTCTCGTTCAGGTTGGAATTGCCATTGCATTTCGGTGCTGGACTGCCCCTGGGCAGGACAAAGACTGATATGCAAATGGATATTTCCCATCTGTGAAAGGCACAGTGAGTAAAAGCAGCGGCTGCGAACTCTCAAGTGGTTAATAACCACTGAACAGGTTATCAGGCATTGTTCTGTCGAGAGAGGGGCGCCCGCTACCTTTGCAAACTAAATTTCAAGGAACCTGGGATTGGTAACCCTAGGTCTCCTGGGGGCAACCAGACGTGGTCTCCCTCTCACTGTGCTTAGAGAGGCATCAGCTTCACCTCACTGATGATCCCCAACAAGGGTGAAACACGTGTATGGGGTTGCTGGTGGTACTCTCGTTCAGGTTGGAATTGCCATTGCATTTCGGTGCTGGACTGCCCCTGGGCAGGACAAAGACTGATATGCAAATGGATATTTCCCATCTGTGAAAGGCACAGTGAGTAAAAGCAGTGGCTGCGAACTCTCAAGTGGTTAATAACCACTGAACAGGTTATCAGGCCTTGTTCTGTCGAGAGAGGGGCGCCCGCTACCTTTGCAAACCAGGTTTTTTTAATCGCATATTAATGTGCTTGAAGTGCTGTAAACTTCCATTCATTTTAACTTTTTTGAATCTTAATGAAATGTCTAAGTGCAATGTTGTTTAATCTATTTAACGCATCCCATAACTGTCACCCGAGCTTCCCTTTTCCCTTCCTTTACTGGATCCCCGCCCCCCACTTCAAACTGGTGGCAGCACAGATATCCTTCATCACTCTTCATTTACCCCACTTCCTCCCCACCTGAATTCCCTATGTTTCCCTCTTTTGAATATCATGTTGCTGCATTCCTCAAATCTGACCCCATTGATTTTCCTATTATCTTTCTGCCTCATGGGTCTTTAGCCTCTTTCTGTGATGAGCTTGACATGCACTATCCTTTCCCTTTTATCCTCATTATTTCTTCTTGGTGACTTCATTCTCCACCTCTCCACTATACACTTCTCTTGTTCCTTTCTCCCCTTCTTCAATCATATGATCTTACACATTTTCTCTCCCCCTCATATACGCTTGATCTAATGTTCTCCCATCCATTCATTCTCACTTCCAAATTGTTGCTTCCCCTTTCCACTCCTCTCACCACTTCCTTCTCACTTTCTCATTCTTCCTTCCTACGTGCTCCTCTAGCCTTCTTTCCTCTTCAGACACCTGCTCATAACCATTATAATCTAAATACTTGAACACTCCTTCCTTTCTCTCAGCTTTATCTAACTACCAACACTCTCTTCATTTTTTCTATCTTCTATCGCCTAATGGTGCTCTTGCTACTCTAAACTCCTCTCTTATCTGTACTCTTGACTCATCATCTCCTCTCCATTCTTCATACCGTCTTGCAAACCGCCACAATTATAGCTCTCAACCCAGATTTGCTCTCTGCGCTCCTCCCTCGCCATGAGAGAGACAATGGAAGAAATAACTCTGACCGATGTTTACTTTCATCTATCCACTCTACGTATGACACAAACGTTGCTGCTGCTAAAAAACTCGACTTCATAGACCTTATTCTATCTTACTCTTCCCATCCTCGTCAATTATTTCAATAAGGTGGTCACTTACTCTAACCTCCTTCACCTGCCCCTGCTCTCTCCTCCTCTCTCTCTTCATCTGATCTTGCTGACAATGTCACGAATACAGTCTTCCAGTCAGTCTTCCCTGTCCTCTGCTCCTCTTTTCTCCTCTTTCTTTGTCACCCGGTCTTTTCCTGCTGCCATACTTTATCTTCCTTCTCCCTTCTCACAAACCCAGACACCTCCTCCTTTCTCAATCGTGCTCATCCCACTTCCCCTCCTGATAACCTTCTGCTCTTATGCCTAAAATCCTCCCTTCCCGTTTCCCTTATCTGACAACACTCCTAAACCCCTCCCTCTCCACTGCTATTTTCCCTTCTGCCTTTAAACTTGCCACTATCATCCTAATTGTCAAAAGAAAAACATGCTCTTGGCTAATCTCTCCATTCAAACTACCATCCTATTTCCCTTGTTCTCTTTCTTTCCAAGCTTCTTAAACGTGTGGTTTATTCGCAAGCTTCTGATTTGCTTTATCAGTATTCATTACTTACTCTTCATCCATCAGGCTTTAGGCCTATGCACTCAACAGAAACAGCGCTCCTTTACATTTCTGATTCCTTGCTCGCCATCTTATTCATTGCTTGATTCTTTTTCTTCTTGATCTCTCTTTGCGGCTTTCAATCCTGTTGATCACCCCTTTCTTTCATCCACTCTCTCTGCCTTAGGCCTCTCTGGCATTGTTTTATCCTGGTTTTCCTCCTATCTCTCAGATTGCTCATTGCCTGTCTCCTGGCACTCGCTCTGCTCTATGCCCTCTTTAATTCGGTGTTCCCCAGGGCTCAGTTGTCAGCCCACTTCTCTTCTCTCTGTACACCTGCCCCTATCAACAAGCATTGCTAAATCTGTCGGTTCATAACAGTTTTACGCAGATGATGCACAAATCTCAATATCATTCTCCAACTTTGCCAATAATCTTCATTCTTCTCGTTTTACCAACCTATTTAATATTCAACAATAGATGCAGTCACATTACTTGCACTTAAACCCCTCTAAAACAGACGTTATTTTCTTTCCTTCTTCCTCTACTCTACCTTCTGCCCTCATCTCTTCTCTTTCTTTTTCCCCCACTCATCTCTCTTTGTTTGACCCTGCACGCAATCTAGGTATGATCTTTGATGCCTGCCTCACCTTTTCTGCTCATTTTTACAACATTTCCTGGAGTTGCTGATATCAGTTGTTTAACATTCGCAAAACCAGAGCTGTTCTTTCTATTTCTGCCACAAAAATGTTTGTTTCTGTTCTTCTGTTCTCTAGTCTCTTTTACTGCCCCTCCCTTTTCTTTGGCCTCCCAGCCTATCATCTAGTACCTCTCCCCTCTGTCTACAACCACTAATTTCATATCATTCTGCCTCTACCTTCTCGATCTTCAATGTCCTCCGCTCCTCACTCACTATTCCGGCTTTTTTCTTTCAATCCTGGCTTATTTTCCACTTTCTTTGCTTAACATTCAAATGTCTACATGGTCTATCTCCACCTCATCGATCCCCACTTATTTCCTTCTACTCCCCTCTGCCCTAGGATCTCAGTCTCTTGTTCTCCTTACGGTACCCAAACCATCATGCACTTAATCTCTTTCCACTCCCTTGTACTTCTTGTTTCCAAAGACTGGAATCCTCTCCCTCTGTCTATTCATTCCTTATCCTCCTTACCCCTTTTCTCTTGCATCTTAAACCTTATCTCATGTCTTCTCCAGGCTAATGCAACCATCCTCATTTGTCATTATACCACTTTTTCGATTATTGTACAGTGCTTAGACATGCGCACTTTATAAATAAAAATACATTTTCAAATAAACATAATCGGAATGGCATTCATCTGTGTTCCACATTATCAAATGGTGACAGATCTGTCAACCTAATGATATTCCTCTGCCTCCCACCATGTCACCCAGAATCTATTGCATTGGCTGCAATATTTCATCCTGATTTACAGCACCATTTCCACCCGCTGCACCACCAGGTCAGTGGGTCCTTCATATTGCACTCGAGGTTTCTATGCAATTGGAACACATTGCTGGGAAAGATTTTATTTTTGCAAACTTTCCCTCCATAGTTTTCTATGAACCCCATTATTTTTGCTGTTTTTTTATCCTGTCCTGACTTTTTAAGGGGAAGTAAAGCCTTCAGATTCACTTCCCTTGACATTTGGTCGTTGCTATGGGCAAACTGATCAGTCCTTGAGACCATCAGTACTGGAAAACTAGGTTTCCCTTTTTTATTTATTGTACTTTTTAGCATTGCACGCAGCACCTTAGAGTGCACTGGAATGGGCATACATTTGTATCACCCTAAATTGTGACACATGGGACTTTTTGTTACTTTTATATGTGCATAAAGATAAAGTGGTGGCAGCAGTTACATTTTTACGATGTGTGCTTTTATTTTTGTGTACACATTCATGTTTACCACATTTGGTTAGGCTTCTAAATGTGGCATTACCCTAAAATGGCCTTGCAACAAGATTTGTGCTTGTTTCTTAGCCATATTCTAGTTTGCCCTTCTTCCTGCCTTCCCAGGTCAGGAGAGTCTTTATATATTTATTATTATTATAAGGCCATGCACTTGCAGCTGCTTTCCTGTGCTAGTGAGTCTTTGTGTGTGTGTGGTCCAGGAAGGGGGCTGACATTTCCTAGTAAAAATCTGCATCCTTGGTGCCAGAACGGCTGGGTGTGGGACATATGTGAAACCCTTAGTTGTCCCTGATTGTCAACTACTGGCTGTGTGAATGGTGAAGATCTTTACCATTGGTAGGCTTGGACTTGTTTTTCTATCTCGGATTTTGAACAAAGGGGACTTCTGCAGTCATTTCTTCAGATCATTGTTGGAACCAAGAATCCCTCAAAGAAGAGCAGCCTACTGAAGATCCGAAGACGAGTCCTAAAGTGGCCCAGCATCTCGTCCAGTAGCTAGCCTGGTGAACCAATGCTCCTCTGCTTGAACCACAAAGACCCTTCGAATAGTGGGACTAACTAGTATTGGCGCCTTCTGCAGGACCCAGAACTTCAAAGCCTTCAGGAGTGTCCCTATACTGCATGGTGGACTGAAAAATCTCTCTCATGGGATACCTCACCAGAACCACCTCCGTTCCAAATTAAAGTCCAGAACTTTGGTAGTCACCACCTTGTGTTACTGGTAGCCTTCTCCCAGAATTTCAGCTTTCTGCTGCCAAGGGAATATGTTCTACAGCTGCTGATGTGACCCCTGTTGTTGCCTGTGTGTGGAAAGCATTGCTGGAACGTGCCTTTCTCCAACCTGTGAAGTGTCCTTAAGGGGTCTGCAAAAATGGATTCTGCATTCATCTCCAAAAAGTGTTGCATCCTGCATTTCCATTCAACCAGAAGAATACTCACACCTGCAACTCCTAGGCATCTCTCACTGGAACAAATGGTGGTATGTCGAGCTACCCAACCCCCAAACAATCAACAAAGTTATCTAGGAAAGTTGGAGTCAGGGGGGTCAGTAAACACCAGTGTGCCTGTCTCCCCTGTCCTCTGTAGGATAACATTGGGAACAAGTCCCTTTGTCTCCTCGTTGCATTCCACTCACCTTTGGTCTTCAAACCTGGGTTAGATATCCTGTCCGTGGGTTAGGCTTGGGTCAGAGAGGACAACTCTTACTTACCCCTGGTAATATTGTAGTAGAACTTTAAAACTATCACCAACCCAGGCCTATTGAAACCTACATATAGAGACATCTTTCTGGTTAGAAACATTGTGGCTCCTGTGACTTTTGGGCACAAGGCCCCATTCATTTTAGGGTTTGGACTTCTTAAGTTAGGATGTTATCTTGTGAATGGTTTCCCATCATTTACTGCATCTAGAATACTTACCTGCTATGCTAATTACATTGACTGATGTATATTTCAACCTATGGTGAATGCATATATTTGTATGAGGGAGCTCTGTGTGATAATACTACCTGATTCATTTTCCAGTGTGTTCAGAAGGCCTTCAATAAATATATTTTTTATACATGACTGTCTAAATGGAATTATTGTGTGCCATACTGTGTTGACTCATTGAGGGCCCCTGCACCTCCTCACACTCTCCCGAGACTAAGCCTTCACTGCTCATCCATGTACCTTGATTTGGTTTTGGCTCCCTGTTCATCATAACTATGATGGCCTCCTAAAATCTGTCCAACAGGCCAGATTCTAGAAATCCATCTTAGCACACATCCTTTGTCCTGTGAAGTCCATTTTCTTGAGATTCACTTTATGAACATCTTCTTTCTCATAATTTTATTTTGTGATAAAATGATTAATCATGTACTACTAGCTAAAGACCTGGCTTAGTCAGTTGACGCTAGAACATGTGCTGCCAAAAGCATCAAGTGAGAACGCAGAAATCAGTGAAAAAATAAATAAATAAGGGTAACCCTATTTTTATCCTCTGCTTGATTTTAATCCTTAGTCATATAAGATTGAAGAAAGGCATCTCATCCTTTATTACAATGGTCAGAATAAACTATTAACTCTCATCAAAAACTCAAAAATAATTTCCCATGACGGGGGCCTGTCATTTGGAGCACTGAGGGAAAGGTAGAGAGGTTTCAGAAAATCTCTGCACCAGGCATTCTTCTTCCAAAGTGTTGCCTGCAATTGATTGAAATGTGATGCTGAGTACCATGCAATAATATCGCAGCTGCTTATTTGCGCCCCACGCGCGCCATCTGGAAACGTGCATAATTAATATATACAAGCAGAATCCAGCTTTAATAATTCATTGCACACTAAATGAGCAAAATATGATTAGCAATCAGAGAAGAAAGTCAAGCGGAGAGCAACATACTCACAGAAGGTTTAGCCATGCAGCAATGAAATCTGGGCATGGAATTGCCAATAGCTCTTTGTTCTGCTTTTTAGCAATTGTGTTGCTAGGGATAACCCATCTATTTTATTCAGAGATGTAGCAGGTTCAGTAGTGCATGCTGTGATGCTCACTTAGCTTAGCTGGCCTGTAGTCCTTCTTCATTATTCGCCCCACCATCGTTAGAACAACTGGGTGTAACCCGTTCACTGCCCTTATGCATATATGTATATATATATATTCCGTAAGGAAATGACTGAAGTCCCTGCAATAAATATTAAAGCAAATGTCGAAACACTCTGTTGCAGCCTCTTACTAGCGTTACAGGTACACAGGGAATTGTAACATTTCTCTGATATTTTATTAAGTCATTCCAGCTTTGTGTTTGCCCCTTCCTGGTCCCATTTTAAAAATATAGACAGAGAAGGTAAAATTTACTGATATTACTCTACTTTCTCCGCATGTTGCATGGTGATGTAGAAGTACGTGTTGTAGAGCCTCTGCATTTCCCTCATATTAGCATTTATTACTTCAAGCAGAATCATGATACAATGTTCAAAACATTGATTTGTAAAAAAAAGTCTACAACTTTGTTAGAATGTTTTACCCACCTTGGAACCAGGAGAAACGGTCAAGCGCAACACGCTTGTCAGGTCACCTCAGCCCTATGCCTGAGGTTGATAAACTGAGTACCACATTGTAGCATATAGCAATGTATATGTGAACAAGGAATCTGATGGTGGCGCTGTATAATAAATCCTACAATTGGGTGGCATTTACACATTGTGATTAAATGACTTCTGCCCTGCAGGACTACACGGATGAGCAATGGCTAAGCCACCTACTCAGCCCTAACAATTCTACAAAAGAAGAGCAGTCCCAATCATTAGATTGAAACAGGCACATTTGTAGTAAAGCTGGCCAAATGCAGGCTATACTCTTAAGAGAAGTGTGAACATGAAAAGTAGCAGCCCAAAGAGCAATCCTACAGCAGCCACACTAAAGGAAGTCCTAATTAAGGTGCTATACACATATATATTTATATATATACCTCGATTTAACACAGCAGTGCACAACTATTAAAAAGACTTGGAAAAAAAACACCCGTTTAAAAGAAGATGGAGGAATGCAGAATTTAAAGATGCATACACTCTTGATTATTAGTTTAGCATGAAGAAAAAGGCAAAACATTCCTTCTGCAATGTTCAAAAAGGATATGCTTCCTGGTTGAAAATGGGGGGCTTAGCCAGTCTCTGGGTTCCCAATAAATTAAATGGACCATAGGCAGTAGAACCTGCTAACAGTAGCATAATGATTACTTGGTGGTTTGACAACATCAAACCAGGCTTCTTAACATTGTTTGAGCAGTTTGAATTGGGTCCGGATGCATTAAGTCCCAGTGACCCAGATGGGGATCTGGCATCAAGTCGGGTTTGAAGATAGTCTCATTTCTGTTCAATGGAGCATCCCAACAAAGTGGACTGAGCATGGGGAATTATGTTCCAAAGAGATACATGAAACACTAAAAGAAGTAAAGAAAGGCCAGGTATTTCACAACCCTTTGCACTAGTGGTCATTTCTATGGCATGGGTGGCATCCCTTGGTCCCTAGGATGTCCCTTTCATATGTGTGTGACTGTATGTACATGTGTGTATGTGTGTGAGACACATTGAGACTGAGAGCCTAAAGTTGAAACTTTGAGACTTACAATGTGACACTGAATCTAAGAGACCCATTGAACAACTAAGTGACTGAAAGACTGACACACTGAGACTGAGATATTGAGACTGAGACTCTGAGCGACAGAGAGACTGAGACTTGGGCACTGAGAACCAGAGACTCAGACTGAAACTTAGACTTAGATTGAGACAGTGAGATGGAAAAACAGGGACAAGGAGACTGAGTCTGAGACTAGAAATGAGAGAACAAGACTGGAAGCGAGAGACTAAGACTAGAACAGAGGCAATGGGACAGAGAGACTGGAACTGACACTCAGATAATGATGGACCGAGACACTGAGAGTTTGAGACTGATAGACTGAGACTCTGAGAGTGAGAGACAATGAGACTTGTATCAAGACACAGCCTGAGTAACTAACAATGAGAAAATGAGACTTAGTCAGAGACTGAGAGATTGAGACACTGAGATTGATAGACTGGGACTCAAATTCAAAGTCAGACTCAGGGTGAGACTGTAACTGAAGCATTGAAACTGAGGCACTGAAACGGTGAGAATGAGGCGCTGAAACTGTGGTACTGAGACAATGAGACAATGAGACACTGAGATGGAGACTGATATACTGGGCTATAGAATTAGGATCTGAGACTCAGACAGAGAAACAGCGATGAATACATTGAGACTGGGGTTTAGAGACGCTGATTAGAAGTTAGAGACTAAGAAACTAAGAGATTGAAAGATTAAGAGACTGAGCCTGGAATATTAGGAGACTGGCAATGATAGACTTGTAGACTAAGACATTGAAAGACTGCAATTGACAGTCTTGGACACAGACTTGGACTGTGAGATGAAGACAGAGGGACTGATGGTCACACTGAAACTAAAATACCGAGACAGAGGCAATGAGACCAAGGCTGAGACTGGGAAATTGAGAATGTGAGAATGTGATTTAGACACTGACACTGAGACAGAGACATTGAGATACTGAAATGTAGGCTGAGCAACTAAAACTCAGACTGCAGCTATGAGAGTGAAACAAGGAGACTGAGCCTGAAACTGGTAAACTGAGACTAAGGGAATGACCCTCATACAGAGACAATGGGCCTCATTCCGAGTACGGCGCTAACCAATGGCGCTATTAACGCCTTGGTTGACACCGTACCCGGACCGGCAGCGCCTTGGTGGATGGCGGAATCACCGCCCCATTCCAAGGTTGGCGGGGCGGTATATCCCCATTCACCAAGGCTCTTCCCCATTCCCAAATGAGCCCCCATAGGGCTCAATGGGAATGGGGAAGATGCAAATAACGGTGACCGTTCATTACGGTCACCGTTATTGGCTTGGAGGCCCCTTTGCGCCCTCGACTTTAACACCTGCTCAAAGCAGGCGTTAAGGGCAAGGGCGCAGAGGGAACTCGGAGTATGGCGGTAAGGGAATACCGCCACCGGTCTCGTTACCGGTGGCCGCTATCCCTTACCGCCATACTCGGAATGAGGCCCAATGAGAATGACACTGGGACTGAGAGTCCTAGATTGAAACCCTGAAACTAAGAGAGCCATTAAACAATTGTGCAATTTAGAGATTGAGAAGCTCTAGACTGAGGCACTGAGGCTGATACTGAGAGACCCAGACAGAGAGACCTTAACTGAGGACCCAGACTGAGACTGGAACACTTTGGCAGAGAATGAAACTGTGAGACTGTGACTCAGAGTAAGATTTAGACACAGCAGTAGAGACCCAGACTGAGAGACAAAGACTGTCACTGAGAAACTCAGACTGAGAGACCGGGACCGAAAGACGCTGACTGAAAGACTGGGTTTCAGATTCAGACTGTGAGCCCATACATTGAAGGTGGTGTTTGAGGCTTTGAGCACCAACTTTCCTTTACTAGTTTTCAGAGAGATGGACACAGGCTCCCTAGATCATATTCTCCAATCCCCTCCCTCTGGGACACCCTCCTTTGTGGAGCCAGATTACAGGGTATAGAGAACATTGCTACATCCAAATTCCTCGTTAGCATACATCCAGTAAAACAACGCCTCATTCATTTGTTTGTCAGAAAACACAGTAAAAAAGGGACACAGGTTAATGCATTCGCGACATCCCTGTAGCATTGTTTCATCCAAAGGGTGACAGTAAAGGTGCTCCAAAAGCAAAATTAGACAAGATAAGCACCTACATTCAGGCCTCTGTGCTTGGATATCATACTCGTTAGAAATCAAGTAGCTGAATGAACACCTGGTTAAGAACATTGTATTGTACCAGAAACTACTCAATAGCTTCAATTAACCCATTATCTCTCAGATCTATTCTTCTGCAAGCATACATGATTGTTCTAGATCAAAATCTAGTAACATGGGTTACAATAACACACAGAATGTGATGAGTGGTTTAATGGGTGCAAATAACATGTTACCATGCATACTGCAGGCAGAAATGGCTGGTTTCAATCACCCAAATGTGACATAGATTACAACAACAAAGAGAATGGTCTACTGATCATGCCACTGCATAAACGCATTCCTCCGCAAATGCAAAAGATGTTTGCCAAGCACAGGTTTACCTTGTATACATATAGCTTGTTCTCAGTCAGGTGGTTAATGGCAACTCCATGAGCCAGTGTTAAAATGCATTTCAAGTACAGACCTCTCCTTCCTGTGAACGTCTTATCTAGAACCTGTTGGGAGCAGGTGGTGGTGTCTGAAGGATAGTCCTTTTTCATATGATGGTTGCAGCCGGGTATATACAGATGTATCTGGTTAAGGAGGAGTCATACCTGCACAAACGAGTCAGTACCTGGAGATAAGATGCCTCCAACTAAGCATATAAAACGGTACTTAAATTACAGTACTTGGCTGTGCCTTAGCATAATCATGTATGTTGGCATTTGATACTGTACCTGGCATGTGGTGGGCGTACCAGGCAATTAGCTGCTGTATGGTATTTTATGTCACGTTGATTTATACCATGTACCGCTGCCATTTCCATGGTCTCCATGTGCTGTCGTGGCTCTGAAAGATAAAATGGGGTGGGTTGGCTGGGGAAACGAAAGGGATATGACAGTTGTTTTGCTCATCGGTTGATGCATGTACAACCAGGACTAACTGGCGTCTATGCGTGTGTGCTTTCTGGATGTGCTTTGTTTCATACACTGGGTGTTTTTTTGGGAATCGAGTTCAATAATTTGGATATGAGAATGGAAAATGTTTGGTGGTGTTCTGTCATCCTGATTTCCTTTGGAATTGCGCTCCATAGTTTGGCTATGAACATGGAAAAGGCAATTCCCCAGAGTTTAGTTTTCTCATATTGTCTTGTTTCTATTTGGAGGTCAGTGCTAAATGTTAAGGTCCTTCTGAGTATGTATCAGGCGATTTTTGCTTGGAGGAATTTGGCTCCTTGCCTGTGTAGTGATCTATGGGCAATGCAGATGGCTTTGAAATTGATTTATCTGTTGATTGATCACTAATGTAGACTTCCCAGCGCTGGGGTCATGTGGTCTCTTCTATTTAGTCGAAGGTGTATTCTTGCCGCTGTGTTTTGGATGATTGTAGTTTTTGGCGAGGTGTTTGGGCATTCCTGGGTAGAGACTATTTGCATAGTCTATTCTTGATAATACCAAGGAAGTGATAATGAGGGTTCAGTGTGGAAAGATGAGGCAAGGCAGTATCCCTCTTATTAGTCGAAGATAGTAGATTTCTTTTTTGTACTATTGCATTGACCTGTGGTTCCAGGGTCAGACCACGGTTAATGAGTATTCCCAGGTTTTTTTTTTATCACAGTTGAGGATTCAGGTAGGGTTCCCATACTCAGGGACCAGGTGTGAAATATTTGTTTTAGGTTATCATCTCTTATTTCCATTTTGGATGGGTTTAGTTTAAGATTGTTATTTGCCATCCACGTATTTATATCAGTGAGGCATTTATTGATGACATTGTCAGGGTTGTTACTCGTAGTCATCTTGAAAATAAGCTGGGCGTCATCTGAGTAGTTGTAGGATGTCAGTCCATGAGTTGGTATGAGCTTCATGTGGGGGGCTGAGTACATTTTGAAGAGAAGGGGCGAGATTGCAGTGTCTTCATTTGTAGATTACCTGTATCATTCTGTATCACACAAGTAACCCATGGGTAATTGTCCGTTTTCTTTGGTCTTGGCTCACTTAGGTGGCACACAGCAACACCTATGTCAAAAGCATTGCTATCGATAGACCGTGAAGGTTGGCATGTCAAAAGCAGAAGGAGATCCCAAATGTTTGGCTGCACCACTGTGTGTCCTCATGAACAGCCATTCAGACAAAGCCATGTGATCAGACAGAGCCATGTCATTAGTATTGGTCTGGCTTTTTAATAGTCAGGTAGTATGTCTACTTAGTGAATGCTAATTTCCTTTGTTATGAATGATATGATATGATAGGATGTGGCATTTATAACGTGCCTGTAAACAAGTGTTTCTAGGCACGACAAGACAAGGAGGGGGAAACAAAGGGAGGACAAAAATAACAATCTCACTAGGCCTTGTGTCATTCAGATCACGCACGTGCAGCGAAGAGGGAAGGGTAGAAGTGCAAGGGGCGAGGAAAAGGGGAAGTGCAGTTAACTCACAAGTGCAGCCAGCGGGTGGCTTCTAAGTACAGAGAGAAGGGGCTGTAAGGTTGCAGATAAAGACCCCTAACTTCTAGGGAGCCCAGAGGCAGTGCGAGGGCAACTGGACATGCAGGAGCCTGGGCCCGAGTTCAGAGGGTAACCAGGTGACCAGTGTGCAGAGCAGTCATGTGCATCAGCGGGGGAGAGCAAGAGAGAAAGCAGAAGCGAAAAGGAAGGTCTTGAGTTGCTTCCAGAACCGGAGGTGGTTCTGCTCAAGTTTGAGAGAGGCAGGGAGGCAGTTCCAGAGGGAGTCCCCAGCTGAGGAGATAGATCTGCCCCCAACTCTCTGCTTGGAGAAGTGTCTGACCCTCAGGGAGGTGGAGGTGGATGAGTGCAGAGCTCGAGAAGGAAGATGTTTTGGAAGGGAAAGTTGGAGGTAGTGTGGCCCCAGGCCCCAGAAACCCTTGTGGATGATGCAGAGGGTCTTGAAGTTGATCCTTGCAGCCACAGGGAGCCAGTGAAGAGATTTCAGAGCTGGAAATATGTGATCCCTGGGCTGGAGGCCAAGGACAAGCCTTGTAGTTCTGTTCTGGATGAGTTCTAAAGGTCTAAGTGTAGAGGCAGGAAGATGTAGAAAGAAGTTGTTGCAATAGTCCAGCCTAGAGAGGACCAGAGCTCTGGAGAAAGTGAGCTTCTGGGGGAAAGTGAGAAAAGGAAGAATCTCTCTGAGGAGGTGCAGCTGATAGTTTGACTTCTTAGAGACGTCAGAGATGTGAGGAGAGAAGGAGAGGGTGGAGTCAAAGATTACACCAAGGTTCTTAGCCTCACAGGAAGGAGCAGGAAGAGGGCCCAGAGTAGGTGGCCAGAGAGAGAGAGGAAAGGCGGGAGCAGGTTTCCCAATTAGGAGGATCTCAGCCTTACTGGCATTAAGGCAGAGATCATTGGCAGAACACCATTCCGGAATTGTGGCCAGACAGTCTGGTATGAGAGAAGAAGCAGAGGTGGCTGAGGGGAGTCTGAAAGAGAGCTGAGTGTCACCCGCACAACATTGAAAATTGGAGCAGATAGTAGAGATGCAGTAGGCAAGAGGTGCCAGGTAGTGGTTGAAGAGCCAGGGAGAGAGGTTAGACCCCCTGGGGAACACTGCAAGTAGCGAGAGAGAGATAGAAGAGAGGAAGACCCCAGTTGGACCCGAGATGGTTGTTCGGTGAGAAAGGAGGTCAACAAGGACAAGCCCTGATGAGGTTGTCATGGACATGACTGAGCAGGGTGGCATGGTTGACGGTGTCAAAAAGCAGAAGATAGATCGAGGAGAATGAGGACAGAGGGAGATTAGAGTCAAGATTGGAGAGCAAGTCTTCATGGTTGTTCTGGAGGGCAGTTTCTGTGCTTCTGGCAGCTCTGAAGCCAGTCTGGTGGTCAAGGAGGCAACCAACAGATTCAGTATGTAGTTTAAACTGGGAGATGGCCAGCTTTTCCAAGAGTTTGCCCAGGAAAAGATTGATGGAGATTGGGCGATAGTTAGCCGGAGACGAAGGATCGGCCGAGGGCTTCTTTAGAAGGGGGTGCACAAGAGAGTGCTTAAGGAGGCAGGGGAAAGTTCCAGTGGCAAAGGATTGATTGCAGAAATTGACCAGGGATGGAGCAAGGGTGTTGATGTGGTCTTTGTTTAGTCTGGATGGGCAGGGGAGAACCTGCTTTGACGACACTTTCATAGATCAGACTTGTCTATAAACATCGACTGGGGTGAACAGGGGAAAGGAGGAGGAAAGACTGTTGAATGGATTGTGGAGTTGTGGCTCATTAAGGTGAAATGTGCACTCTAGCCTCTTCTTGGTCATCATGATTAGCTGCAGGTGTTGCTCCTTTACTGGGACACAATAGTTGAGATACCAATTTTGTCTGCTGAAATCAGGTGGTATTCGTGACTGTTCTTCATAATTATCATCGTCAGTATCCTCATTTGTTCTTTTTTCGGCACCTAGCCATAAGAGCATACACAAATAACAAAACATAACAATCTCAGACTTGACAGCACAATGAATGAAATAAAGTGCATGAACAACATAATTATTAAATCTTACATAGCCATATGATATTCCTTAGAAACAAAGATTATTGTTATTACTTTCGGTTTGAACTAAGATAAGGTTCGATAAAGCCTTTCCCAATATGACAATATAACAGTTCGAAAGAAACATATCTATCCATAGACAAAGCCTTAAATACAAGGACATCTTACAGGTCGCAACAAGACAACGTTTGTGCGATATCCTCAAAGTGCATACATTCGAAAAACGTGGGTCCTCTCAAATTGCATATGCCAATAATACCAATACAGATGTGAAACAACTGTTATCATCGCAATGCTGGATAAAAAAAAAACGTATATGAGGTAAGGGATAAGTTAAAAACAGCGACGGATTACCAAGAAGCAAGCAGTTGTGTGCTCCTATGCAATACTTGTTTCAAGAACACCAAAAGAGTCCAGACCACCTTAGGAACATCTCCCCAGAGAGCATATAGAACAGCAGGACGACATTGAGTGAAAGAAGCCTCTCTCAGAAGCGGTTTCAATGTGCGACTCCTGATGGGTGAGATATTCTGCTGGGGTTGTACATAGTGTGCAGCTTGAATCCTCTGGAGAGCATGGCCAAACACGCTAATATTAGACCCAGGCCTTTCTAGGATGGCTGAATTGTCTTCTCTTTTCTGGGAAGCTGTGTAAGTAAGAAACATTATGACTTGAAAACACTGAAAATTAGCATCTTAAAACATTTAAAAAATGTAAAACTATAAAATAAAGTCCTTATAAAATATATGTAAAAGAGTCTCTATACAGTGCACTGTAAGTATCTATTTATAAAATAAAAACTTGCTTGGGAGACAGCCAGTCCATGTCTTTCTCAAGGTCCTTCCGTGCTGCAGTTCTCTTCTGTTCCTCTGTTCTTTCTTGCAGGCAGGGCGTTCTTCTGGCAGGCAGGCAGCAGCGTTTGGGGGGCCCCACAATCCTTACGATTCACTCTCATTATGACAGGTGCAGCCCATCACTCATCAGCAGTATGGCGGAAGTCCCTTTATTTATTTATTTTTTATTTTATTTAATGTGGTATAGTTTTAAGATAAAACTTTACACATAATAAAATTTGAAAAATATAGATACAACAGTAGGTAGGTTCATTCAATGCAATCAATAGTTCATTCCATGATTCAATTTTTCCATTTAAACTTAATTTTAACTTCCATTTCTTTACACCATAAAGAACATAAAAGGCATAAAACACAATCTCCAATGGAAATCATTACAAACGTAAAATCCAAGTAAAATGTAAAACACGTTCAGAGTGCTTTTAGCATGTCTTGCAGGCCAAAGGCCGTCCACTACACATGAGGCAAAATATCAAGACAGAGCAATCACATCTATGGGACAAAACCCTAACCACCTTCACTCTCATTCATACAACAAACAAGTACCCAAATCATAAAGAAAGGGGTTGCAGCATCTGTATAATACCAAGGTACAACCATCGCAGTGTCCTCAGACTGGAGTCCGCTTACTCTGGGGTATAGATTGGCTATTCAACTGGGGTCAGACACTTTTTAACCACCCTCCAGATCCTGTACAAGGCCAACTGAAGCCCTTTGTTATTGGTGTTAAGGCACTGCTTCCAGAAGCGGGCCTCCTTTATACTGTCCAGTTGATGAACATATTTACCTAAGTGATGGATATACACTGCCCCAAGCAGAGGACACTCATTTAATACGTGCTTTGCCGTCTCAAGAGGCATTTTAAAGAGGCAAATATGGAAAGAACGCTCTGGTACTGCTAGAGAAAGTGCCAAACCCATCACACTGAGTATCGATAACCGGTTAATCCGTAGTAGAAGTATAAATCTTCTCAGATGGCATGAAGGCAAAGGTTCAGGTAGGGTTGAGCTTTCTTGAATGTATACAAAACATCTGCAATGAACATGTGACTTTTCAGTAGGCTCAGGTGTGATATATTCACATTCCAATCCCAAAGATCGAAACATCTACCTAATCAATGCCTCATACCACTGGGATTCCCTCCTCAAATTGGCATCCATCCAAGCTCTTGAAAAGGGAGGTTCATTACTGAAAGCAGACTTCTCCTGAATTCTATGCTCAGTGAGGGCCATACTTATCAGTAACGGATTGGAAGAGTCACACACAGATGCATCAACAACACAGCTCCCACATACCTAGCTGAAGCCACATCAAGAACTGCCTCAACGCGCCCCTGCAGAACTCAGTACGCCAACCAACTACACATACCACGTATCAAGAGAGCCACAGCCGGAGGGCTAGGTTTCTCATACATTGCTCTTAAACTCTAGAACTCACTCCCTGCTGAAGCTTCCATCTCTGCCTTCTGAAAAAACCTCAAGACCACTCTCTTGAACTAACGATGCTCCTCCGTCCACTAAGCCTAATATGTATATTATAATATAAATGTAATGTAAATATAATGTAAATTATGTACATATATTGTTTCCACCATCTACAACTACTTGACAAGTGTAATATTATTCTCTTCTAATTCTTCACAATATGTAACAAATGCTTTTAATGTGATATTGCTCTGTAACTAAGCATATTTATGCCACGATGTCTATGGGCTGTTGTGCGCTATACAAATACGAATAAAACAAACAAACAAACATCATCTTTAGATATATTAAAGCTCTTTTTTTTAGTACCACTGTTTTGAATAACATAATACCCAGTTTGAGTCTGAGTATTGCCATGGGGACACAGTTGAGCAGTCGCAATACCTTCCTCCAGTGCCTTTATTTATGATGGCCAGGCTGTGTATGCCAGATGCAGCCCAGCATTGATTGCAGTGTGGTGGCCCCTAAATGTTCAATCAACCCAGGGTGTGTCTGCCAGCATCGTTCCATGGAGTCTGTGTGGACGGCCAGGCGGTTAGGTGGTCCCTTTTACAATGCATGTGGTTCTCCCCTTCCTGGCAGGGGAGTGCCTCGTTATGAAGGAGCAGCTGGTCCGCGATGAAAAAAGGTGCTCCTGGTTTGGGAAGTGCATGTGAGACTGGGCCATAGTGGGGAAGTGAGGCCCTGGGAGGTGGCAGTGCATTTGGCGCTCCCCTCCTCGCCCAGGACACAGCAGTGATTGTTGCAATTCAGCGCAGAGCAGTGCGCCAGTCTCACCCTCTGAAGGGAGGATTGGAATTTCTTTGGTTTAATGGTGCTCCCCAAAAACAGATATTTCTTTCCATATAAAGATTTCCCCCATGTGGCATCTCCTGCTGGGCATACTTTACTCTTTCTTTTTTTCTTTGGTTTGAAGGATCCTCCACGCGGCATCATGCACCGGGGATTCTTCATTTTGTTCTTCTATCCTGTTCTTTATTAGTTCCTCACCCATGGGGTTGCATATGGCATTATGCATGCCATCATATGCCAGATTCAGCCTCATCTGCTCTTTGCTGCTATCACATGTCAAAGTACAATCTCACATTCCCAAGTACACTTGCCTATATTTTGGAACATCATGTTATCCTTGGTAAAGACATCAAATTCCAAGATGCATCAATCATATACTAGGTAAAGCATTATAAGCCCCACAACCATCATATATCAGGCACTGCTATATATACAGTGTTACAGTAACATATATAATATGAATAGATGCAACCATTTTAACCTAGGTGCAGCATCACATGCTTAGACAGAGACTTTGTGCAAAATGTGCAGCCTCACATGGTAGTTACTTTCCTATTTTGCCAGGAACAACCTTGTTTGCTCCACTTCAGCCCTCGTATTTGCACCTACATTCCCACATATCCAGGTAAACACTTAGATGACAATGCACTTGCTTAACATGTCAGATGGGGCCTCAGATGCAAAAGTGCAACATTTTGCCCAGTTACAGCCACACATCTCAAGATACAGCCATCCTTTCTCTAGGTCTAGGCGTGGATGCTTGCATACTAAAATGTTAAGGCACATGTAGCCTGATTTATACCAAGCCACAATCCTCACAGTGCATACACATTTTATATGTCCAGTTTCAGCCTTGTGGGTCCAGGTAGAACAGATAGAATAGTCCAGATATCTGCCATCCAGTCCTGGAACACTTCCAATGATCTATGCCTCAATGCCAGCAAGACTTAAATCCTTACTTTTGGGACCCCTGCTCCTTCTTTCTTCCCCTTACGCTGGCATCCTCTATGGGCTCTCCCCCTTCTCCTTCATCTGAGGCCAGAAACCTTGGAGTCATCCTCGACTCCTCTCTTTCCTTCCTCC
This sequence comes from Ambystoma mexicanum, assembly GCF_040938575.1. NCBI lineage: Eukaryota > Metazoa > Chordata > Amphibia > Caudata > Ambystomatidae > Ambystoma > Ambystoma mexicanum. The sequence goes on from NC_090928.1 coordinate 360,815,666, forward strand.
CTCACATTCAGGACATTGCCAAGAAGTCCAACTTCCAACTCTTCCTTCTCAAAGGAATTCTCCCTTTACTGACTCTCCCCCAGAAGCTCAATATTGCCAGAGCTCTGGTTCTCTCTAGCTAGACTACTGAAATAGCCTTCTCTTGAATCTACCCTCTTCCTCTCTATGAACCCTCCTGATAATCCATAATAGGACAGCAAGACTTATCCTTGGCCTCAAGCCTTGGAACCACATCTCTCCTGCCCTAAAAACTCTTCACTGGCTCCTCATTGCTGCAAGGATCAAGTTCAAATCCCTCTGTGTCATCCATAAGACTGTGTGGGGCCAGGGATCAGTCACTGTGATTGGTGAACAGGGACCTTTTGTATCCTTCGGGCCCTGGCCTCCCACACCCAATCACCTTTCAGCCTCTGCTTACACACATCACTTGCCTTTGACACTTACTGGCATTTGCTACTGTAGGCGTGCACTAACCCAATTATCTTACGTTTTACAGTTGAAAGTTCTCTAGCACTTCCTACGCTGGGCACTTACACCTGCTGCTCACTCACGAGCATGGGCACTCCAAGCAATTACACCCTCTCCCTCTTGCCTTCTCCTCTCTCTACACTTGCACACTCTGAATGCTCACAAAGTCTAGTAGGTTTGTCTTTATACTCCAGTGTGTCTTTTTTTCCATCCCAAGTTCCCTCCCTGTTGCCTAACGCATGCAACATAAATAAATAAATAAACTGTAATATGATAGGTAGAACCTTCTCTCCTAGGTACTTGTGTCATATGCCATGTGGATCTGCATATGCCCAGTAGCTTCAGGTGACAAGATACTGCCTAGTCACATCCTTGTGTTCCAATGAGTGGCTAGTATGCCCACATACAGCCACCATATGCTAAGTATAGGTGTGTACCACTGCATTACCACAATGTTTCCCACACACCATACTCGTAATGAGGTGCTTAGAACCTGGAGGAATCCAGCATGAAGAGCTATATAAATCGCCAAAAGATTATTATTTATTATTCTGCAAACACAATATGTGGCTCTAAACAAAAAGCCATGCCATCACTTTTTGTATCTATTCTAGGATATATCCATAGTGGACCCAGTATTGATGTACCCAGAAGAATATTAACATTTTGCAAAATGTGTACTGGCGCTGCTCCTACACCAAACAATTAAGAATCACTGTTTTCTTTTCACTGTAAATATGTCCCATAGTGGGTCCATTAAGGCCTGGATGAACATCCCTATTACAGCACATCAACACCTCAAACTCCAATGAAACATTCTATCTCTTTGTCACTGTTTATAACTTTAACTTTAGACTATTTGCATAACAGCTCTAAATAAAAAAAAAAAATATGCCTGAATCCCCGGCGGGGGAAGATGGCAGCCTCCAGCCGTGTGGAGGCTCGCAGTGGGGATGGCCCCGCTTTGAGCCTCCTCATTGGCTGAGGGGCTGCCACGCCCCTCTCCGTGGACAAAACGGCTGGAATCCCAGCCGAGAATCGAATGTGTTACATTCTGCTTGACTCTCACCGGGTATAATTCTCAATATCAGTTCCGAATTACGTTCCGTGTATAGTTGTTTTACTGAGCCAATCCTAAAGTATTGGCTACCCAGTAACGAACCACCATGATTCCCCCCCAAAAAATATGCTGCCAATGGTTAAGGCAAACTTTCATTTTTGATGGAAGTGAGAATATCCAGAGATAGGGAAAAAGTTAACTAAGAAAGCCACAAAGGGCTGCAAATGAGAATATCCAAGAGAGGGGGAAGCCAAACTAAGAAAGCCATTAAGGGCTGAAAATGTGAATATCTAGAAAGAGGGGAAACCAAACTGAGAAACCCACGAGGTGTGAAAATGGAGAGTATCCCATGAAGGTGTGAATACAAATCACAAAACTGAAAGCCTGAGAGGCCAACAAACTGATTAGGGGCTGCTAGGGAAAATACCCAACAAGGGGGTGAACCCAAACAGGAAACAGATGGCCTGAGGGATCAGATAGCTCAAGTCAAGCTAAGAACAACAAGAACAGCAGTAGTTTTGCTAAGGATAGCCCAAAGATGTATTGTGTTTGTCAAGGACAACAGGGTCCAGAACAACAACTACTCTGAGGTGGAGAAGAACTGTTTGACCTTTTCAGATACTTCGCACAAGAGTTTTGGTAACCTTTTCCAGGATTTAAATGAACCCATTTTTGAAAACCGCCAACAGGCTGGGGCCTGAGAGACACTGAGAACTGGACAGATGTGGGTGGGGTCAGAAACCAGCCACCCAAAGCCAAAGTATAGTGACGTAAATAATATAAATAAACGTTTCAAAATGGCAGCTGGGATTCACTATGAGTAATGCCGCCTCATTTTGAAAGAAATGTTCGCCGAATGTAGGTAAGAATAGACTCTTGTTTCTCCCACTTGCACCCTGGGTTATATCCTGGGTGACAGGAGAAAGCACTCTTCAACATCTTACATTCTTTCAATGGCAGATGCTTCCCACAATCATCTCTTTTACTGTTGTCACAGGAAGAGAAGATAAACTAAAAACCTGTTGCATTGCAATGAAACACAAAGACTCATTAGAATTCTGTTGTGTGTGCTTGGGAGCCATGGAGGTATGGCATGCTGAGGACTGGCTCATAGAATGATATGATGAACACTGTCAGAGGCCATACCTCTTAGCTTCCATGTGGGCAGTTTCCATGCAACCGAAAGGAGCCATAACTGAAAACTTGATGTAGCTGAACCAGTTCTCCCAATAGTTGTGCCAGAATCTTAACTTTAGGTCAGCATCACAACAACTTTGCATAAGCCCAGTAAAATCAGTCTACCTTCAATGCAGTTTGGACATGGTCAATTTTACTCTCCTTAGTAAGAGCAAAGTTGATATAATACTGGCCCAACTGTGGCGATGGTGGCGTCTAAGGATTCATTGTGTGCATGAAACACAGCTGATTGGAATGTATCTTTTAATGTAGTTTGAGCTATATGGATTGAACTGTGATATGCTTCATTTAATTTGGAATGTTTTTATAATTGTCTATTAAACACGCCATCTGTCTAAATATACCGTTTGAATTTTTCAATTACTGTCTGAGTATAAATAGATACAATATTGTGACCTGTTTTCAGGCACTTATGTATATATTATCTGTATGTGCTCATGTTTTTCCAGAGAGTATCAGTTTGTGTTCCTACTGAGACACAGCCAGATGCAGCTAGAACTAAACCCTTAAAGAGAAAAAGGCAGCTAATAAACCGAACCAGAGAGTTCATCTTATTATTTAAAGAAAGTCTATATCAGCAACAGCTTTCTATATTGATTTCTCTGGTTTCAAATTGCTTTAATTGAGTGTCAGAAAAGTTCTCTTGATGCACAAGAGGGGGGGGGGGTTAATGCTCTGAAGACAACCTTCATCACACGCAAAAGAACACAGCGTGGTCTATATGAAAGTAGAAAAGCAAAAAGAAGTCAACAATGAGGCTAAATAGGTTTATACTGAAATGAGCCATCTTTTAAATAAAGGAAAAAGGTATTGTATTGCCTACAGAAAGATTAAGCTCGACAGTACTCACAAACTTAGAGTGACCAGAAGTCCCAGCATTCATTGAACAGTTTCAGGATTTAGAATGAGTCTCGAAGCATTTCAGTAATTAAAATAAATGTCCCCGTTTTGAAAGAGAGGTGCAAGTGGGGTTGCTAACCATACTCTTGAGTATGCATCCAGTGGCCCCTCTCTTTTCTGAATCGCTGATCAACTGCAGAGATTTCTCTTATACACTGCTGTTAGTCACAGTCATGCTCATACTTTATTCTCATTCAGAGGTTCTTTGGGACAGCAGTAAAAAGGCCCACGAAGGCCTCTTTCCATGAATGTTTGCACCTTCCCGAAAGGGCGAAAAGGGACTCGCTTTCCCCCCGTAGCATTTACATGTCAGAACCAGTGAATCCTAGGACAACAAGGCACCTCTAACATAGTACAACCACAGAATGTAAAATGTACGGAAAGAGCCCTCTGGTTCAATAAAACAGGGGCAGGAGAATGTGCCATTTTATGCTCAGAAAAGTCACTGCATAGTACTATTTTCCTTGAAGGTAGATACAGGGATGTTGCTAGGTCTGGAAAAGATACGGGGCTATGCTAATTTTGGGACTGTCAGGACTGGGGGCTAGCTAGCCTTTTTGATTGTAACCCCTCAGCTTCTATCCGGGTCTGCAACCAAAAGACCCGGGGTTATAGCCCCCTCAACCCCCCCCAGCAATGCCCCTAGAAGCTATTACATTCTCATCACTGACAAACATCATCCATGCTGGCGGAGCTGGCTAGTGGGCTGGCTGTTGCTCTACTGATCTGAGGGGGGTGTCCAACGCTTGACGCTGCTTGTAAACGTGGCATGTAAATGCTGCTTCTTCACTGAGTGCAGCAGAGCCCTGGCAGAGCTGGCTGGTGGGCTGTTTGTTGCCCTACTGCCCAGAGAGGGGGCGGTGGGGGAGGTCTGACTCTTGACATCAGATGTAAATGCTACATCTTCATCGAGTGCAGCAGAGCCCTGGCACAGCTGGCTGGTGGGCTGTTTGTTGCCCTGTTGCCCAGTGTGAGGGGGGGTGCCTGACTCTTGACACCACATGTAAATGCTACATCTTCACCGAGCGCAGTGGAGTGCTGGTGGAGCTAGCTTGTGGGCTGGCTGTTGCCCTGCTGATCTGAGGGGGGTATCCAACCCTTGACACTGCGTGTAAATGCTGCGTCTTCACTGAGCGCAGCGGAGCACTGACAGAGCTGGCTGGTGGGCTGGTTATTGCCCTACAGAACTGAGTGGGAATGTCTGACCCTTGACTCTGCATGTAAACACTGCCTCTTCACTGAGCACAGCAGATCATTTACAGATCTGGCTAGTGGGTTGTTTGTTGCCCTGCTAATCGGATGGGGTGTGTCCAACTCTTCTGCATCTTCACTGAGCACAATGGAGCCCTGGCAGAGCTGGCTCATGGTCTGGCTAGTGGGCTGGATGTTGCCCTGTTGATCTGAGGGGGTGTGTCTGACCCTTCATGTGCAGCCGAGTTCAGACAGAGCTGGCTGTTGGGTTGGCTATTGCCCTGATGACCTGTGGGTGTGTGTCTGACTCTTGACGCTGCATGTCACCTCTGCCTCTTCACCCAGTGTAGCAGAGTGGTGTCTGAGCTGGCTGATGGGCTGGCCATTACCCTGCAGATCAGAGGTGGTGTTTCTGACCCATGATGCCATGTGGAAATGCTGTATCTTCACTGAGCATGGCAGAGTGCTGGAGGAACTGGCTGGTGGGCTGGCTGTTGCCCTGCTGATCCGAGGGGGAGTTTCGGACCATTGACGCCATGTGTAAATGCTGCATCTTCACTGAGTGCAGCAGAGTGCTGAAGGAGCTGGATAGTGGATTGGCTGTTGGCCTGCTTATCTTCAGGGGGTGTCTGACCCTTGACCCTGAGCTGAAATGGCATGTCTTCACTAAGCTTATTGAAGCCCTGGTGGGCTGGCTGTTGCCCAGCTGTGAGTGCTTCTGTAGTGGAGGGCAGAGGAGGGCAGTGGTGTATTTTACCAGTAGAGATATGAGCCTGATCTCGAACCGGATCTACGTGATTTCACTGAATCGCAAAATTTCAAATTTGAAAAAGGCAAATTCGAAAATGCGCACTGTGGTGAAATCACGCATGATTTCAGGTGCATTCCCCTATCCCATCCCCCACCTACCCCTCTACGTACCTGTTGGCGGCACACCTCGTTGTGTGCCACCAACTTCCCCATCTCCCTACAACACTGGTTCCCTTAACTTACCTGTTTGGGAACCGGCACCGGAGGGTCCTCCTTTTCTTTTTTTTCTGGTACAACTTTATTGTACATGAAGCGGGAGACAACCCTGCAAACCCTGGTACCATTGTAGCGAACAAGGGTGCGGCTGACACCCCCAGTACCCCTGCTGCCCTTGTTCACTGCAATGGTATCGTATGGTGAATTTGATCGAAATATTCAGCTGTACGTACAAGCAGAATTCAATCAAATTTACCATACTTTTTTTTTCTTCAAGACTTTGAGGTAATACCTTCGAACCCAGCAAAGGACTTGGAGAAAGAACCCTGCAATAAGTACTTAACATGTTACTCGGCACCACAATCAACATAATCGACAGAAAAAGAGAAGTGATCAGACAGTGGACAGGAGTTTGTCTCATTTTGCCCACAGCTGCTACGAACAGTTTACACAATAACGAATACCCCTTTAAGAGGGAATTGTACATTATCAATTTTGTTATTCTGATCGTGATTGGTGACTGCTGGTAAAGCTGCCTTTGAGACAATTACACTGCTTAGGTTCATAAGTGCTTGACCATGGTAAAATGCATGGCAAATTGTTCTGATGTGAGTGGCAAAGGCAAGAGGCCAAAACAAATAGAAGTAGTGCAACCAACTCAACACAATCAATACTAGACTCCTACCTACAAGAAATGTCTGGGAAATAAGAAGAGAGAATCCAAGTGGTGGAGCAGGATTTCTCTCACAACAATCCATAGGGACAATCTAGAGGGACAACTCCATTACTATAGTCCCACAAGTCCCAAAAGCCACCCATAAACTGACTGCGTCTACACCAGAGGGTCAAATATGAGCCAGTCAATACAACAAAACAACAAAGAACCCTTGCCAACTATACCTCAACCTCAAAGGACAAACAACATTGCTACCCCTTCATCAGATACTTAAACTGGGCTAATTAGGGTGGTATCAAATACATCAACAAGGTGCAATAGGCCCCTAGCAAATATTCAAGACAATCTGCTCAAGTTCCTTTCCAGCTCAATGAAGCGATGGCAGGGAATCATATTAAACTAGCAAGCTTAGCGAACAATAAGACATTAAGAACTTTGGTAAGCAAACAGCAAGACATAGGGCCTCATTACGACCCAGGCGGAAAACCATGGTGCTAATAGCACCATGGTCCATGCCGGTAACTTACCGACTCCGCCATGGAGAAAGGGGGATTTACCACACCATTACAAGGTTGGCGGGATGGTAATTCCCCCTTCCTCCATGGCCCTTCCCCATTCCCATTTTTGGCCCACAGGGCTCATTGGGAATGGGGAAGGCGCTAAGTATGGTACCGCAAATTGCAGTACCGTACTTACCACCAAGGTCCCTTTGCGGGTACCTACTTTAACAGCTGGTGTAGACCAGCCGTTAAGGTCGGGTCCCGCAAAGGGACCTCGTAATCAGGCGCTAATGGGTTAACGGCGCCGCAGCCTTTTACGGCGCCGTTAACCCATTAGCGCCAGGGTCGTAATGAGGCCCATAGTATTAAACACTCTAAAAGAGCAGTTACAGCCAATATGGGAAATATCGTGGATGACGTTTTAAGAAGAATAAAGAATGACACAACTTCTGTAAAGGACAATCAACCAGTTGCATCAAAACCAGTCTTATCTAAGACATTGCACACTTCTGAAAAGCCCACCCTAAAAAATAATGGTGGAAACCAACAATGTTATTATTAAAGAGAATTGTGTTGTCTAGATAGAAGCAAACATAGGAGATGCAAAGGTGCAGAAGGAGGAGACTGACACACAGGTGACATAGTGGTTGTTATAAACATTTCAGGGTTTCCCTGCCTCAACTAAAATTTTAATGGTTCTGTCAGAATGTCCCTGTAAACGAAATAGTCCACCTCCCTGTGTCAACATCTCTAACTCTTTCCCTTGCACTTATAACTAAACTAGAAGGTTGCGTCAATTTTCTTGGTACAGGAGAATGACTCCCTTCGCCTGGACTGGGTAGCTCATTTCTGGATTGCAAGTTCTTCACCAAGGGGGATTACTCCCTTCCCCTGGTCCTAATACTTCTCAGACAAAGCATTATCAGTCCTGTAACACTCTGTATCAGAAATGTTCTCAGCCCAAGGGAAATGGCCCTCTTTCCCTGGATCACAATATTCAGTGATTTGATACTTTTCACACATTCAGCTACCAGGAGAATGACTCCTTTCTCCTGGTCTCTGACCTTTACTGTTTCTCACACAAAACCAGGGGGATTACTACCTTCCGCAGGACTCTTGGTTAGATGTCCTTTATGCTGTAGATGAAGCAATACCAGGATAATGTCTCCCTTCTCTTGGTATTTTGGTTTCACAATCACTTCACACTTAGCAGTACCCAGGGGAAATGATTCCCTTCCCTTGGTGATCCTTGTGTCACATGTTTCCTTCTTTCTCAACAGTTTATGTTCAAGTATGATCCGTGACCCAGGTTTACCCAGTATAGCCCATATGGTCTTCTGGCTTGCCAGGTACAGCAATGAGGAAGAGTTTCACTCTCTCTTGCCTGTTCAGATCTTGTGTCCCAGACTGTATTTCTCTATTCAGCTCGTTGAACAGACCTGGTTCACTATCCTGCCAAGTACTGTACAGATGGGCGGGGCTCTCTACCAGTCACCCCAATTATCAGCAGAGAACACTCAGGCCCATCAAAGACTCCCCGCCACATGGAAGACTCAGCAATTGGGCAAAGTTACTATCTTTTATTAGCAAACAAAATGACAGGGATCACACCAGAAAAAACAAGTATCTTCCGGAGTCTCCTCCCCTAAGCATGTATCACCCGGTTGTATCCTTATTTGACATCACAAATCCAGATTCCATTCCGGAAACCTATCACATGTTTTCATTGGTCAGTTTAATAGGATACATATGGGAACTATATGGGTTTGTTCTACAATTGGATAGTCATGTCTAGGGGCACCTCCTACGACCACCACAACTAGTATCAATCTAGAATGTTGTAGTGTTGCAGAGAGACCATTGGTCTTTGCAACAAATTATCCCCACATGAAATATGAATCTGGATTTGCCAGAATGCATCCTCTCATTCCTGGGACCCTAGACAGTTACCAGGCTGAGTGTACCTTTTCAAGGCATTTGGAATGAACAAGGAGGTGAAAAGTGTTCCCTAATGTTGCAATCTCTGATCTCCTAAGTCTGGGAGAGTGCAGTCAGCTAGCAGCTTGTGGGCAACACTTGTAGCCTTTTTCCCTTCTGGTTCCACAGGAACATTCCTCTTCGTCTACCTTGGTTGAATGGGCATTGTCCTGTTTGGGTGGGTCAAGTGGAAACCACAAAATGAATCTGTCCTGCTTGTAATTATGAGGATTTCTAGCCTGACTTTCTGCAGGTGGCTCATTGTCTTCATAACTGGAACTTCTCAGTCTCCACTTGTCCTTGGCTGAGTGCCTTGTTTCTGCTCGCCTCTGACTGCAGCGATCATGTCAGCTTTTCCATGTACTTGAAGCCGGTCTTTCCTCTGCCATCCATTTCAGAGACCTATAGCTTCTATATCATTCCCTATGGCTTAAAGCATGTGCAAGCTAAATATATGACCACTATGCATCTTATGTTTTCAGCTTTGGTGAAGGATATGAATATACAGAGATAGATGTTTGTCCGTCCTCTTACCTACGTAAGTCATAAGCATGTGCTTTGTTCCTTTATGCAATAAACTAGTGCATGTTTGTGTAACTTCATGAATGGATGAATATGTACTTCATGTATAATGTGGCTATGGCTTGATGTCAGTGATGAGGTCATTGATTTCTGGCTTTACAGTCAGTCGAATTGCTCGAGCAATGTAATTTACTTATCATCCAAGTTAACGATTGAGAATGGTCTGAATGGCTGTCTGAGTAAATAACTCTTCTCACACCTGCGATATATTGAAGTTTGTGGTGATGGGCCTAAAAGTGAGGCACATCTGTTGTTACTCTCCCTTCATGCTGAGGTTCGTGTGGCAGGCACAAGTTTTAGATTTTACCCCCATCTACAATCCCCCCTCTCGTCGACCTGATGACCATACTACTTATACCATTCTCTTGGTTCATCTGCAATTTTGGGAGCCAGACCTTTGTTATCCCTCCAAGATGTCCATAGTATTTTGCATGGTCATCCAGGCTCCATGTCACATAGCTGCAGTCCAGATCAGGGTTGCACCACACCCATTTTCCCCAATAGCCATGGGTTTTTTAAGGATACTGGAACACTGTTCCTGTCGGGAACAGGGAACACTGTGTTAGTTGTGATTTTAGTGAATTACTGGTTTTTGTTTCTTCATCTTCTTCAAACTCTACATCTATCAGTCCTTTCATCACTAATGTCTGCTTAGTTGTCTTTCTACACTGTTTGCCGATTACCCTGATTTTGTCAGCAACACTAATATCAAAGCTGATGCCAAAACTTTCAGTCCATTGGGCACCCAGGTTGGTGTCCGTGAGAATATTTAAGATAGCCACTCTTTGTCTTTTCCGAAATGTTTAGTTTCTGCCTCCATCTTCGTGTGTAGCCCTGAGAGTCGGGTGATGACCTCTGTTATGGTCCTATTGCCTTTGTTGTTGAAAGGAACAAATGTACAACAAGAAGACCCCATCTTGGCGCAAACACCTCCCCCCATGGCTGGGAGGAGATCGCGAACATATCTGTTCTGGAGGGCCATTTACCTAACTGCTCTCAGGTCTTCCTTGATGGTGTTTAACCCCTTCACCATTGAGTTATTGTCTGCATCAGTTCCCATCTCATAATCTGGAGCCATTTGGCATTCGTGTTTGCCTTTACTGCTGGAAGGATAGATGCAAAGAACATCTCAGTTGTGCTGAACAGCCTGTGATCTTGTGGTATCACATCTAATGCATTTTCCATGTCTAATGAGGCATAGTTCTTCCTTTTCACTGTGGTCAACCCTACAGATTTCTTCTTCCTTTTGTTGGTATCCATTTTAGGGAACCCTTCAATCTGTATGTCCTTCTGAGGCACTACTAATTCTGGGGTGTTCAGATATACAAGTGAACATATCCCTCCCCAATTGGGAGGCTGCCGCAGGTATGCCTTCGACCCACAGACACAATAGTGGTTCATCAGCACTGCTGGTCTGACCTTCATCCCTGGTATTTTCAAAATCTGCTTGCATCCTTCATTTTCTCCAGCCTCTACTTTGCCATCATTCTGGAAGCATGAAGCAGCTCCCTTGAGAAGTATGATGGCAAGAGCCCACCTTTGTTTTCTATCCATGTGAGCAGTTTGGCACTTGATTCCCATTCCTTGAGGTAATTGTCATTTTCTTTCTGTACTACTTCCACTGTACAATACAATGCCATACAAACAACAGATCTGTTTGTAACATGATATAATCTCTCACTAGGAAATCAGCTCTCACCACTCGGGACCCGTTGGCAAGAAATGTACATCTACTTAATACGGCGTGGGGTGAGCCATTTTCTTTACAATTGTTCTTCTTTCTTACAACTGTTTTGATAGACACGCCTTGTTCACCGCGGCCCACTTCAGCTATCATCCATGAAGTTGTTATCACTTGTGCCCATGAGTATCACCACCCGGCACACTCCATGTTGCCCCAAATTTTAGTTACAGCCAGCATGTTTCCAGATGGCTGCTAACATGTTACCCCCAAATGGGTGTTTTCCTAGAATTGGATATTGTGTTAGAAATGCCTCACGACATGCTAACCTTTAACAAGCACTGATCTTTTTAATAACTTTGTAGCAACTTTATAGCCCACCCGAGAGATTCATAAACTTTGTCTTGAAACTCTCAGGTCCACCTGGAATGCCCCACTACCAGCGTCCATCCATAAACACAAATCTAGGTGATGTTGCCCTAAATTAACTTGATCGTGTAGACGCAGGAAGGACCATCTTTATGGTAAGGCACCCTCTTCTGTGACTTTCCCATGCTTTTGGATCGCACATTAGACATTTTTTCCATTATGATGTCTTCTCTTTTGTCTTTCCGTCCTACCCTAACCCCCACCCCTCCTCCCTTCCATCTCTAGGTGGGGTCCTTCTACCATCCAAAGCAGCCTCCTTGCAATTTACATTGGAGCAGCCTTTGGGAAATCACACTGCGCCCTGACCTTTCTGGCCCTGATGAAAGTGGTTTACGTTACATTTTACCACTGAAAAAGGTAAGCCTTCCCTCCACCTAGGAATCACCAAAAAAATTGCACAAAAGGGCGAGGATTTACCCTTTGATGACAAACTTTAAAAGGGACTCTGCATTCTCCTTGATACTTCATATGTTGCTAGACGCAGAGAACAAATAGAAACTCTGTACTCTGTGCTAGTACAAGAAGCACTTTTTTATTCACTATACTATATGACATAGGAAACAATAAAATTGTCAACTTCCACTTGTCATAACAGTATACACAAACATGCATTTTTAAATTTCACTTTAATTTTTCCTGCAGCAACCCAAGAAAACCTCTGTGAATGGGCAACCTTTTCTTTACAGTATACCACCCTTGTGTGTACAAAACATCAACACACTACTGGGTACAGGCAGCTACAAGGACACCAAAGAATCCAACTAAGGGCTAACTAATTATAATTATTGTTTATATCATTATTTTTTGTTTGATTGCATCTCCTGAGTTTTTTGATATGTGTGAAAACTACTTCCATCGGAGCCATTAGGAGAGCATGTTCCATCCGTCCATTCTTTCCATCCGTCTGTTGTGTATACTTGTCCATACCCCAGTGTCTACAGTCTTAACCAGCATTCTGCCATTCCTCCTATTTCGACGGGTACTTTCTTCGAGCATGGTAACTCTTTCTGTATCACTGTCTTTACTTTCCCTATGTGTGGACCCTCTGTGATATATTCTATACTTTATCTGTATTCCAGTAATCATGCAACATTTCCAGAGTCTTTATGTTTTTATCTTCGCACAGGAATTTCTTCTTGGACATTCACCTTAGTGTGGCACGCTTACCTGGAAATCATCCTCTTGTGGTGAATAGCGATAAACACATGAGGCATTGTGCTCTTGTCACTGGAATTTCAGTTGCCGCAAATGTTCTGGATGCACTCATGCCATAGGGAATGAGAGAGCAAACATTTTGTTGACCTCTTTTGTTGTTTATTTTTCCCACTTTAGCCATATGGCTATACCACATGTTGTTTGAGATACAGGCCAAATCAGTTATGTAGGAATTTACCTGGTTGAAATCTGATTCTGCACTGCGCCTAACTCTCTTGACTTCATTAGCAGTGCTTGTTGCCTGCCTAGATATGGCTTCCATAATAGCATGGATCAGGGTCATGTTAGTATGGGTAAAAGCTTGTGCTTGGGAAAACATCAACCTTCATAAAGCAAGGAGTGTAAAGAGGTACACACAGCAGAAGATACAAAACATTATCACAAATGATATGTCTCATGTTTTTATTCTTGAGTGTTTCTTTGCAATGATCCGAGGGTTTATGCAACTCACCTGAAAAGCCTGAGAAATGTCTTATTGTCATGTTAGTATATGTTAGAATAAGCTGTATGCCTATAGTATTGGGCGAGTGCTGCGAAGAGCAATCGTTATCACATTATGTGGATTCTTGAATCACCAAGCAAAGTAATGATAGAAGGGTTTCCACGGGTCAATTGTGGGTAGATGTGGGCAACATATAACAGAAAAGCATGAAAAAACAATTGTGCAGGAATCATTTGTTCAGTTTCTATCAGTATGACAAATCAGGTGAAGCATTCTTGAAATGGGTTACATCTACTAAGCACCATATAGCTTCAACTGTCCTTACTTTCTCAATGAATACCTATGGCAGGAAAAAGGTACTGTGCCAATTCTAAGTGTGCGTATTGTTCTTCCCTAACTCTCTTCCTCTGGACCGTGTTATCTGTGGTTGTTCTTCTTCTTTGTTTTTGTCTTCTCCTTGCATCAACTCGTCTTCTCTTAGACGGGAAGAGCTCTCACCATGGCAGGGCTTAACGTCTCAAATGTAGTTACACACATTATTCCTGTTAAGTTTCACTCTATTGTTTTTTGCTTGCTGTACAGCATAGGGACCATCAAACCTGGGTTTAAACCAGGGCCTTACAAAATTCGGAGTAGGACTGTGTCCCCCGGGTAGAGTAGTGGTTGCTTGAGAAGGTTTTCAATTGTGGCAGGGATTGTATCTCTCTCACTGTTCTTTTATATCTCCCCCTGTGGCTGCAGTTGATGACAAATAAAAGACACACTTTCATCTGTCAATGGGAGGAGCCAGGGGTAGTCATGTTTGCCGCCCTGTTACCATCTCATGGGGCATTAAGTGGTAGTCGGAGCTGGGCTGATTGCGCAGTGCGAACAAAGCTAAGGGCAAACAGTGAAACCATCCCTTTTTAAAGTGGCTTTAATGTTTGCAATGTTTTCATTAAGCAGGCCATTGAGGCGCTCACACAAATCCTGTTAGCTTGCGGGTGATAGGGACAGGAAAATTCGTTGTATATCACAAGTAGGGTTGTGATCTATGCAAAAGTCTTATTGACGAAATGAGGCCCATTGTCTGACTGCAGAACCTCACACACACCCTCATCGTGGGAATGCCTCTATAACAAGGAATTGTGCAGATCTGAGGGCATCATGGTGCAAACAGGGACCACCTAGATCGATCAGTAGAATGGGCACTCAACCACTATCATGTAGCAATAGCCCTTCCACACCTGGATCATAGTAACATAGTGGAGATGTTAGAAAGGCTGGATTTGGCAAAGTATGGCTCCCTTCACTACACGTAAAGTATGTCCTGCAGTGAACTTCTTACAAGTTGCACAACTTTCCATAAATGCTGATACATGCTCTGACATATTAGGACAGAACCAATCTTCCCCAATGTGAGCAGCAAGTACCCTTTACCCATATGAGTTGGATAATGCAGTTGCGTGAGTGCAATCTGCAATAATACTTTTAGGAGTACTAGCTTACCTGTGCTTTCCTGTCACCCCAGAGCATCCGTATATATCCGCAGATATTGAACATCCCCTTCTCACAAGTCATTCTCCTGTATTGGAGCCTTTTTCTGAAATTCTATTATCTGTGTGGCTAGTAATGTTTTATAGCCTTCCCTTAGAATCATATTGTGTACACTTCAATGCGTGTGTGATGGGGCATCAAAGTCTGTCATCCCTGAAAAATATACTCTGTGCTTTGCTTCCACGTCTGCTGTTTCATTGCCCTGGGATGCTGTATCCTCCCCCTCATGTGGCCCTGGCACTTTTACGACCACTACTGCTGCTGGTAGTTCAAGTGTGTTGATGAGCCTTCCCAATAGGGGCGTGTGTTGCACTGGTCTGCCGTCAGCACATCTAAAGGCCCTCTGCTGCCTTTGTGACAGCCCAGAGTGTACTGTAAATGTCACTTAGGCCCAATCTGAATTCACTGTTAATCCCTGGTCCCTGTGCACTTTTAATGCCATTATGAGAGCCACTAATTCTGCTGCTTGTGCCGACAGATTTTAAGGCAATCTCATGCTGGCTATTACTTCTGCTGTACCATCTTCTTTAAGTCTCACCACTGCCGTTCCCGTATGCCTTTCCCCTGTTGTCTGGTCTATTGTCAATGAACCGTCAATATAAAGCACTTCTCCACTCTCAAGTCGCCCTCTTCTATGGGATCAGCTAAAATTGTCACCAGATTAACAGTCCTGCACCTCACTACCTTGATTGCTGGGTTTGAGATAATTACCTCATATCCAGAAGTTCACTGCGTGTTACTGTACTTTTGGTTCTTTCGATAATTGCAAAAAGGGCATGCTCCATGTAAAGTGTGGTGCGGCACCCCATGGTAATACTCGCTGACTTCTTTACCGCAAATGTATCTTCAGCCAGAGCTTCCTCACAAGGGTAATATCCGCTCATCACTGGGTCTAAACATCCGCTATAATAAGCTCACGGCTTGTGCTCTAGAGTAATCTTTTGAGTTAGTAATGCAGTCATTACTACTCCAAGAACAAATAAAATGTATCGTGATAGTATGGGATGCCTAGTACTGGAGCTGTGCATATTGCTTTCTTCAACTCTTCGAATACTTAAGTCATTTCATGTGTCCATACCAACTTACTATTCCCTCTCTGTGTCTCCCTAAGCCCACTCAAGTAGAGTCTTGTCTGTGTGCTATAGTCAAACACCCAGGCTCTGCAATAATTGCTAAAGATCAGAAACTGCTGCATTTCTCTACCTGTCTTTGGCATCAGCATTCTACTGATCTCCTCAGCCCTTTCTGAGTCACTTTTAAACCTTCTTGTGATACTAACTGCCCTATGTATAGCACTTCCCTTTGTCAGTTTTCTAATTTTGCCTTGTCCACCTTATAACCTTTTTCTGCCAATAATGTCAACAAATATACTGAGTCAATTTGACACTGTTCCCCTGATTTGCTATAAATTAAAATGTTGTATTGTATGTCTGTACTCGCTATCTGTATGAAGCCTTCGGTTACGCTCACCGGGTTCCCACAGGGGCGTCGATCGGACCCGGACAGCTGCGGTCAACACCAACGTGATGCGTAGTGAGGAGATGACAGTCTGGACTGGCCTGCCTAATCTTGTCTGCTGGACTCGTAGAAGTATTCTCCTGCAAGTGGAGAAAGGGATTTAGCCACCTGTGGACTTTAGTGATGGCCCCCCAACATTTCTCGTTCTCCCCACTAATCACCTCCGATATTCGCTTTTGGTAACCTCACCTTATGTTTTTAAATGATGAGCTCTCCATCCTGCATGGCATGCAGGGGCGCGTAGATACCAGTTACTTCACTGGGTTGAAGGTACTGGAGGAGTTCCGGAGGAATATTGACTCCAGTGTCTATAAAGTTTCAAAGAGTTCAATATGTCCGATGTTCACTCTTGTTCCATTCCCTCGTTAGGTTTCAGCTGGATCCAAAAGAATTTTGCCTGGAGGCAGCTGATGGCGTTCAGGTAAGAGTCTGTATTACCAAACACTGTCCGGTAAAAGTTGCATGAGTTTAACTTGCTGTTTTCTCTCCCTTTATAGGTGCGGCATAGAAAGATGCGGCGAATTAAAGAATAATGCCTCCGGTGGTAAAGCAGGTAAGCCTATGGTGGCAAAGAGATTGTCCTTGTTGGTTTTCTCGGCTCACCTTGTTATTCCTTTTGTAATGTCCTTTCCAGACTCGGAGATGTGCTGGGTCCAGAATCAGGTAAGGAATCAAATAATGTCTGTGATCTAACCTCTTCTCCTTTCTTTGCCTTTTGTCTAGGAGCTCCGGATTCGAGGCGGGCGTGGCAGAAGACTGGATGCTGACTTGCAGACACGGTGAGCATCACGCTGCTGGATGCAGAATAACTCAAAGCATGGGCTGCTGTTCGGCATGGTTTAAATAGCCTGCAAAGTAGTCCCAGGTAAGAAGTTCCCCAGAACCACACCCGAGTGAAAAATAGTCCCTGTAATAAAATAGTCCCATCCAGGCCTCATGTTGGCTTGGACTCATTTGCAGCATGGTCTGCATAAGGTAAGTTAAGTCTATGAGCCTGGCGCCTATGGCACCAGGACTGATTTCTATGATGAGCCTGGCGCCTAAGGCGCCAGGACTGAATCCAAACAGCCCCCAGCCGGAGGTGTTGGGGTTTTAATGAGTATCTGGATGCCTGATCCCGGGGCTGATGCACTCGATCCGGATGCCCGGGGGTAGGCATCATGACAGCACTCCTCCCCAAGGACCCTCCTAAAGTTGTTCTTCCCCTTGGTCCTGGCTTGTCTGGGAAGTCCTGATGGAATTTTTTCACCAATCGAGGAGCATGAACGTGGTCAATAAGTTCCCATGACCTTTCTTGTGGTCCGTAACCCTTCCAGTCGATTAAATAAAAATGTCTTGATTTAACCATTTTAGAGTCCAGGATGTTTTTTACCTCGAATTCAGGTTCTCCATCTATTAGGATGGGGTCAGGTGGTTTGGTTAATCTTGTCCCGGGTTGAACTGGTTTTAGAAGTAAAACATGAAAGACAGGATGAATCCGCATATTAGAGGGTAATTCTAATTTGACGGCCACCGGGTTGATAATGGCCTTAATGGTGTAAGGTCCCAAATATCTAGGATTAAAAGTCCGAGTTCCTTTCAGAGGAATATGTCTAGTAGCCAGCCATACTTGGTCTCCGATTCAATATGGTGGGGTCTCACTTCTATGTTGATCAGCATTTTTCTTGTATTTCTCTTTTGCTTGTTTCAAATGTTTTGCTGCCTCTTTAAAGACTTGTGTAATAGTAGAATGCAGATGAGTTACTGCCGGCATTTCTAAATGCTGGGGCGAATCGAGTTCTGAGGTTCGAGGATGATGTCCATATATGGTATAAAAGGGGCTTTGTCCGATTCCTAAATGTACAGAGTTATTGTATGCGTATTCAGAAATCCATAAAATGTCCTTCCAATTACCTTCGGTTTGGTGGAACATACAACGTATGTATTTTTGAAGAGTCTGGTTGGTTCTCTCTGTCTGACCATCGGTTTGGGGATGGTGACAGTTGATAACCTTACGTCGATTTGTGCCAATTGACAACACTTCTGCCAAAATTGTGAAATGAACTGACTACCTCGGTCAGAGATCAATACGGAAGGAAATCCATGTATTCGAACAATATTTTCGAGAAATTCCTTGGCCAAGATTGAAGCAGAAGGTAATCCTTTTAAAGGAATAAAGTGGGCCATCTTGGAAAAAAGATCCACAATAACTAGAATGGTGTTGAATCCATTACATGGCGGTAGATCTGTAATAAAGTCTAAAGACAAAGTGTGCCATGGTGTGGGTGGAATATCTAAAGGTTATAAAAGACCAGCTGGTTTCTTCTTTTGGCTTTTGTTCTGGGCGCAGATGCCACAAAACAGTACAAATGACTTTACATCTTTTCGCCAGGTGGGCCACCAGAATTGTCTTTTAATTTTAGCTTCAGTTTTTGCAATACTTGGGTGCCCTTCCATCAGAGCTTCATGGTACTTGGAGATGAATTGTTCTTGTAGTTCCTTGTGTGGTAGAAATAGACGCCCTTGATAGTAAGGTAGGTCATTGACAACTGAATAATCTTGGCCCTTTTTAACCCAGTCCTGCAGGGCTGCTGAATCGAAAAGTTGTTGGATCTTTAAATGAATATCTTCTAGGTTCTGTAGAGTAGTTATTCCAAGAATTCTTTGTTCAGGAATTATAGGCACCGGTTCCAGGTTCGAATATGCTTCTCCCATCCCGATTCGGGATAAAGCGTCTGCCTTACCATTCTTACAACCTGGTCAGTAAGTGATCACGAAATTGAATTCGGCAAGGAATAAGGCCCATCGAAGTTGACGCGATGATTGGGTCTTGGCTGTTTTTAAATACTGCAAGTTCCTGTGATCGGTGATTACAGTAATGGTATGCCTGGCACCGAGAAGATAATACCGCCAAGCCTTGAAGGCGGATTTGATGGCGAACAACTCTTTATCGGTAACCGCATAGTTTAATTCGGGGGCCGAAAATTTTCTGGACCAAAATGCTACTGGATGAAGTTGACCGGTTTTTGGATCCTTCTGGGACAGGACAGCCCCCATGGCTAAACTGGATGCATCGGTTTCAACAATGTATGGGAGCTCGGGGCATGGATGCTTTAAGACAGGTGCCGACGTGAATTTCAATTTCAGTTCTTGGAAGGCTTTTTCAGCCTCTTCGGTCAACAAGAAGCGTTTGTTTTTTCGCAAAAGTGCTGTGATGGAGTGTACAACATATGAGAAGTCAGGAATAAATCTGCGGTAGAAATAATCAAATCCAAGCATGCTTTTCACCCCTTTAACTGAACTGGGTGATGGCCACTTGAGAATTGCGTCCACCTTTTGAGAGTCCATTCGGACTCCTTTTAGAGTCAGGATAAATCCAAGGAATTCAACTTCTGTAGCATGAAAAACACATTTTTCCAATTTTCCATATAACATGTACTGGCGTAGTTTCTCAAGGACTGCACAAACGTGCTTAACATGGTCTGATTCTGAGGAGGAGTACACTAGAATATCGTCTATGTATACGACAACACAGACGTCAATGAGTTCACGAAGGACATTGCTCATAAAATACTGGAAGGCTGCTGGTGCATTGCACAACCCGAAGGGCATCACCTGATATTCGAATAATCCGTACTTGGTGCAAAAAGCGGTCTTCCATTCGTCGCCCTTCTTTACATGTACCAAATGATATGCCCATCGGAGATCTAATTTAGTGTAGATGCAAGCATCCTTTACTTGGTCTAGTAGTTCGGGGATCAGAGGCAATTGATATTGGTTCTTCACCGTGATCTGGTTTAATGCGCGGGAGTCTATGCACGTTCTGAGGTCACCTTCCTTTTTGGGCACGAAGAATAAAGCTGAAGATGCAGGGGACTTAGATGGACGAATGAAGCCATTAGCAAGGTATTGGTCCAGTAATTGTCATAGGTGACGGTTTTCGGGTTCCGTAAGGGCGTAGATTCTACTGCATGGAGGTTGTGCACCGGGTATGAGGTCGATTTGACAATCGTATGATCTATGAGGTGGTAAGGTGTTTGCCTGTTCTTTTTGGAAAACATCCTGGAATTCTTGATATTCCTCAGGTAACTGCATGACTGGATTAGCGACTGTGGCCAGGCTTTTGTTCAAGGTTTTTTCCGGGTAACAGGTGTGTGCACACTCCGGGAAGGTTACTCTCTTCTCTCGCCAATCAATACAAGGATTATGTGTTTCCAACCAAGGTATCCCCAGTATTATTTGGAACTGCAGGGCTTTGATTAAGTCAAACACAATAGTCTCTCGATGCCCATCTTGACCCAACAGTGTCATCTCTGTGGTGGAATGAGTTACAGGCCCAGAGGCAATTTCGACTGTGGTGATAACATCCGAAGTGGTCTTTTTGCAGAGAGGTAGATTCATCCTAGAAGCCAATTCGTGGTCCACATAGTTTCCTACGGCCCCGCTATCAATGTATGCCCTAACTGCGTGCATACGTGATGGCTGCCTTGGATCAATAAGGACCATTGGTATGATTAGGTGCGAGGTCTGAGTGTCCTTCTTTAAGCTCGGCAAGCGGACCTCTACGCTTGTCGGGCGTGGTCGTTTCCCAAATCAGGCTCTGTTTGATTTCTATCAGCAACTCCGACTACTTTCTTGGATGGTTTTATAGGGCAATCCCGTAGAAAATGACCTGAGGCCCCACAGTACAGACACAACTGCATCTGTCGTCTCCTTTCTCTTTCTTTTTGAGTTAAGGGTCCCCAAACCCCCCCGATCTGCATTGGTTCGGATGCATCTGTTCCTTTGGGAGTAACATTGGGTTTAACCAATACCCGATTCTCGAACTTAGCTCGATCAGATTTTCTATTCTGAAGTCGATGGTCTAGCTGTACCACTAAGTATATATATTCTGTGCAATCCTGAGGTGGGTTCACAATTTGGCCCAAAACATCTTTGAGTTACCCCGAAGTCCACGATGAAATAATGTAATTCGCTTTACCTCTGGCCATCCGGTTTCCACCACCAACATATTGAAGGTTGCGATATAAGTTAGCAGGTCCTGGTTTCCTTGTCATAGGGATAGAAGTTCTTTATCCAGAGCCTGTCCCTGTGAATGTCTGGCGAATAATCCTTCCATGCTCAATTGAAAACCCTGAAAATCCCGAAGAAGAGGGTCATCCCATCCCGGTTGACTAATGGAATCGACCAATCCGCTGCGCTGCCACTAAGGTATGACAGTACAAAGGCTACTTTGGCTTGGTCGTTTGGAAAAGCTCCTGGTCTGCATAAAAAGTGCAAGCAGCATTGGTTCATGAACACGGCAAACCTTTTCGGGTCCCCAGCAAAGCGTTTGGGTGGGGCTAAAGGAATGCTCCCTGGTAGAACCACTTGCACAGGCTGCTCGATGAAACGGGGGTTGAATTCCCCCCAAGTCCAGGTAGTGGTGTTTGCCCGGCTTGGTTTTGCAGCAGTTGTCTGGCAAGATCATCAGTGCGCTCCTTTGACACAATTAGTTCTCTCCTGAGGGCATTAGTTTCTTGGCGCGCGGAGTGCACTTCTGCCCTTAGTTCTCCTAACAATTGGGCTAGTTGGTCGGTTTCTGAGGTCTCCATTACGCCCGGGTGGGGATTTGTAGATAGGCTTTGCGATCTGTTACGCTCACCTGGTTCCCACAGGGGCGTCGATCAGACCCGGACAGCTGCGGTCTCCACCAACGTGATGCGTAGTGAAGAGATGACAGTCTGGACTGGCCTGTCTAATCTTGTCTGCTGGACTCGTAGAAGTATTCTCCTGCAAGTGGAGAAAGGGATTTAGCCACCCGTGGACTTTAGTGATGGCCCCCCAACAGTTCTCGTTCTCCCCACTAATCACCTCCGATATTCCCTTTTGGTAACCTCAACTTATGTTTTTAAATGATGAGCTCTCCATCCTGCATGGCATGCAGCGGCGTGTAGATACCAGTTACTTCACTGGGTTGAAGGTACTGGAGGAGCTCCGGAGGAATATTGACTCCAGTGTCTATAAAGTTCAAAGAGTTCAATATGTCCGATGTTCACTCTTGTTCTATTCCCTCGTTAGGTTTCAGCTGGGTCCAAAAGAATTTTGCCAGGAGGCAGCTGATGGCGTTCAGGTAAGAGTCTGTATTACCAAACACTGTCCGGTAAAAGTTGCATGAGTTTAACTTGCTGTTTTCTCTCCCTTTATAGGTGCGGCATAGGAAGATGCGGCGAATTAAAGAATAATACCTTTGGTGGTAAAGCAGGTAAGCCTATGGTGGCAAAAAGATTGTCCTTGTTGGTTTTCTCGGCTCACCTTGTTATTCCTTTTGTTTTCCCCCCAGTTGCTGGGTTTCGAAGAAGAAAATGATGGAGGCAGCGCCGAGTCGAAAGATGCGGTGGACTGGTGAGTATAACGCGGCGCTGCTGCTGGCGAAGCGACGCGTTCTGAAATAATGTCCTTTCCAGGCTCGGAGATGTGGTGGGTCCAGAATCAGGTAAGGAATCAAAAAATGTCTGTGATCTAACCTCTTCTCCTTTCTTTGCCTTTTGTCTAGGAACTCCGGATTCGAGGCAGGCGTGGCAGAAGACTGGATGCTGACTTGCAGACACAGTGAGCGTCACGCTGCTGGATGCAGAATAACGCAAAGCATGGGCTGCTGTTCAGGCGTGGTTTAAATAGCCTGTAAAGTAGTCCCAGGTAAGAAGTTCCCCAGAACACACCCGAGTGAAAAATAGTCCCTGTAATAAAATAGTCCCATCCAGGCATCACGTTGGCTTGGACTCATTTGCAGCATGGTCTGCATAAGGTAAGTAAAGTCTATGAGCCTTGCACCTATGGTACCAGGACTGATTTGTATGATGAGCCTGGCGCCTAAGGCGCCAGGACTGAATCCAAACAGCCCCCAGCCGGGGCTGTTGGGGTTTTAATGAGTATCTGGATGCCTGCTCCCGGGGCTGATGGACTCAATCCCGATGCCCGGGGGTAGGCATCATGACACCTACATCCATTTGAAGGACACTATTAAAGATGGAAGGTGTTAAAATGGATTTCTGAACTCTATCTTGAAGGGGCAGAGGTTCAGAAGGCCAGCCTAGTTTCTTGGAACAGGGTAACCTCTGAACAAGCCAGACGAATCAGGTTAGCGATGGCGGCGGTCAAGACTAGGTCTCAAGAGGGGTGAGGATGACTGAAAGCCCGCAATGAGCACACAAAGCAAGGATGCTTACAAATTACTCCAGACAGGTGTTATATTAAAAATATAGACACATTTATTACAAGGCCTTTGTAACATCGACCATAGTAAAGAATCTTGGTAAAACTCCAGTAAACCAACACATCACAATCAATACAATATATATACAAGACCGAGGGGTATAAAGAATTAGAAGCACGAAATATGCAGACCACCTAGATGGGGAGGACAACAGGCAGTGCAAGTAATCATTAGACCCAGTTCAACATCAGAGGCCACCTAACTAGAAGGAAGACCGAGCCCTACGAAGAGTGGAGCCTTGTGCTCAAAAGTACCTGCACACGTGGGTGCCAACAGGCAAAGGAGAGTCTCTTCAGGGAAATCAGGCAGTTAAGAAAGGTGGACGAAAAGATGGTGAACAAATCCCTGTGACTCAGGCAAGGCCTCCACTTGGCGGCAGAAGCAGGGCGTGAGTGTGGGAAAGGGTTTGCTGTTTACAACAGTGATGGAAAGCCACAGGCTCCTGCGAGAGGGCGACCGGTTAGGGTATTGACTACTCACCGGTCCCCGATGCAGGCAGACCCAGGCTTCTCCGGTTCAGTTTCGGTACTGGCAGGTTCAGATGCGATCAGAGGGAGGTCTCGATGCCGTGTAGATTCCGCAACAGCAGGAGTCAGGGTCGAGGGTGTCCCAGATGCAGCGAACATGCACAGGTTTGTTACCACAGCAGGGCAACTCGGCAACCGCGTGTATTCCGGTCCCAAAGCACACATCTCACTTCAGACCTGGAAACGCCAAGTGTACGAATCGTGTGAGAGTGCCGAGGACACAGGATTAACAGTAAGCCAGACGGCGGTGACAGAGCAAGATTCCTGTGTAGGCTGGTCAGTCCACTGGATGGCCCAGGGATGCTTCCGAAGGCTTACATACAGGATTTGGTGAAGGTGCCGAGAATAGTTGTTCCCACTATTCTAAAGGGTTGAAGCGCCTTTGCAGACCTTCTCGTACGATCAGAGGCTCTAGTGGTCTCGCAGGACGACAGCACTGCAGGGTTCCAAACCTTCAGCGGGTCACCAGCGATTCCTCGACTCAGCTTCTTAGTTGCAGGATACTTGGCTACTTATCCTTTGTTCGTGAGAACTCAGGAGATCGACATGGTAGTGGGGTTTTCAGCCTCCTCTTATCCAAAGTTCCCTTTGTGCCAAAACGGAGAGGGCCCAATGGGAGATCCGCTCACAAACACTCACAGCATACGTGGACCTATCACGGACCACGGTGGTCCCAGGCATTCAGGACACTCTAGACTCTCTGGTACCCAGGATGTGTATTGGGAACAGACATCCCAGCCCACATCCTGGAGGCACACACAAGGCATGCAGAAGCCAGCAAAAGCGTTGTGTTTCGCGGGAAAGTGCATGACCAAATAAGGACTGCCCCAGGTCGGCTCAACCTGGGTGAAGGTGAAGGGGCAAGACGGTCAGCGGACCGGACAAAGAACCTTGTGGCATGGCCATTTTGGAGGCCAGGCCACCCATTTGGGCCAAACGCGGGAAGCGCGGTTAACATGGCAAAAAGGGGTTCAAAACACAAAGAAACGATAGCTGCCGCCAGTCCCATCCGTGACACACTTACACATTTCATAATAAGTCCAGCGATAGTTTCTAGGGCCTTTGGAATGACTAGAGACCCAAGAGCGCTGTAATATAAGTTATGGTGCACTCTTGTTTCATGTTGCTCAAAAGCTGCAACATGAGGAAAGGAATAAGGGAAACGAAGTCTCCCAGTACTGACTGTCTTAAGGGCATGTCAGTTCCCCAGAAGAATTGAGCGAAAGCCCAGAGGAGTGCGGCGGAAGGTTGCGCTTCTCTGGCAAAGTATAGATCAGGGTGTAAAACAACAGCAAAATGTTTGGGGGTTGCCACATGGAAGGAAAATGACCTATTATTATGAAATCTTTCCTAACAGAAGGTGACTCACAGTACCCTTGTGGGAGTCTTGTGAGTTTCCACTTCCGTTTTCTATATAGGGAGGAAGTTAAGTTATGCGGCTCTTGATGGAGTGGTACAGAAAAGAAGGTTTTCTTCAAATCTCTTAACGTGAATTGTGTAGCTTCCGTTGTGATGCTGCACAAAATTGTCTCTGGGTTTGAAACTAACAGGACTTCTGCTTCAACAATTTGATTCAATGGGTGTGAATTCTGAATAAAATGCCAATTTCCCCCTGTCACCTTTTTCAACAGGTACACTATAGCTTTGTACTGCCATTCTGAGGGCAACAGACTGCCTTGCTTAACTAATGCATTGATCGTCTTGTAAATACCCTTGTCTGCCTCCCTTAATAGAGGATAGTTTTTAAAAATTTTTTTTACTGTCTTGCCTTTGGTAAAATAGCCCCCGATTTATCTTGACCACTACTTTCCCTTTTAGCAGACCAATGTCATAGGGACTATTGGTCCATAGGATGCTGGATACCCGCCTTAAGTCTTTCTCAAGGAATGGTGGTGGCGGTTTTCACAATAGAGCCATTCTCTATGGTACTTCACTGTTTCCATCAGTGTAATGGTTATGTCAAACACCACCTCGTTATCTGATCAATCGTTTTGGAACAACTCTGCATCTGTCACTTCAGTCAACATTTATCCTTCCTCCACTACAATTACAGTTCTCCATGATCCATGACTTGTCAGTCCCATGCATTACTATTCTCTCGTCTCTTATTGTAGCTGCCTCGAATTCCATTAGGATCACTTTTCCTTTTTTCTCATCTAGAGTAACCCCTGATCTGAATAGGAGTTCATTTGGTATGAGTAACAGTCTTTGCTGTATCCCTGGGCTCAATGCAATAAACACTTCTACCCCATATGAAAACAGTTCAATGTCAACTGGCACACCCCTCTGTACTGTAAGTCCACAATAAACTTGGATGAGTTCCCTTGCATTCATGTAATGAAACCCTGGTGTTGAACGCACTATCCCTTAGTCTGTAAATGAAATGGTCATGTTAAGTCAAGTCAGCATGATTCTACCCATTATATTAACAGGTGTCTGTCGGGAATATAACAGTAGCATGGTCAGGTTGTGTTCTCCCACAGAAAGTGGTAATTGGTCAGTAAAAGCAAGAACATCTGTGGCCCCAGAGAATCGCTGTATATTCATGGTAATGCCTGACATTAGGTATCTCCCCTCCCTTATACAGGACTTAGTCGCCCCTGTATCCACGGGAAAGGAAACATCCTTGTCACCTATTCTTACCCCTATGTGTGGTTCCTCAGCCAGATTGGGTGTATCAGATAGGATTCTTCACATCAGGTCTGTCTGTGGCCTGTCCTAATGTGAATATAATGACATTCCCGTCCCTGTAAATGGGTTGCCCCCTACAACAGTTGCCCCACCAAGCCTTTGCATGGGATCAACATAGTGGAGCCTGCATGCATCATGGTTATAATGTTCTGTTGAACTGGTGCCTGCTGTGCTGGTTGTGATTGCAGCATGTGTCCCTGTGTCTGTAATGCATGTGTCATGGGCTGATATTTCTGTGTTTGCGTGTCTTGAGCATATGTCTGTTGTGATGCATACATTTGCACTTGCATGTGATCTTGGGCATAATAGTCAGCCTGCTCTGTCTGCTATGTGGGTTGTAGCGGCATACCCCCAGGCTTAGGCATCTTGCTCCTGTATCTACAAACTTGCGAGATGTGGCCAATTTGTCCAGACACCCAGTGTTGTGTGGGGCCCCCATCGCTCTTTGCTGTCCCCATGAAACCCTCCTGAATTCTGCTGCATTGGGTGTCCAAACCCTCTTCCATGAGGTATCCCTCTTCATCGTCTTGGCCACTGATTCATATCCCCTCATCCTGCAAAACCTCCCTCTGTCATCTGTGGTTGGTTCTGTGCTTGCTGAGCAAATATTCCTTCTCTGCTCATCAACATCGCCCCTTCTACTGTATAATTAGATTATTTCTTCTGCACTAACTTCCTCTTCTTGTTTCCTCTTCTCACGCTTCTTCCTCGTATTCTCTTGCATTAGCCTGCAATAGTGCACTATGATTAGCTCGATTTCTGACCACGGCTCAGCCTCCATTCCCACTGGTTTCTTAAGCTGCTTTTGTACTTGCTCAGGTAACCCCTGTCATAATATATGGTAAAATAACCCTACTGTTTTGGCCCTGGGCTCTCTCATCTCCAGACTCCATTTCTCTTGGATTTCTTGAATTATTGAAGTGGGTTTTCATCCTCATGCATTTTGTGAGCCATGATTGTTCTTTTGTCCGGCATGTTTATGTATTGCACCCTTAAAGCTTGCCACACTGCCACTCAGCAGTTATTGAATGGCGCACCATCGCGTGCCATGTTTTGTGCCGTCACCCTGGATATCCTGCTCTTCTCCATACGTCATCAGCTACCTCCCCAAGAATGGCTGAGAGTAGACTCTTCTTGTACCCTATTGCTAATGTTGATCCTGCTGTCAGTCTCTATGCATACATAGAAATATTGTCGATTCTCCGTGACCCACTCTCGGAATGTGGTATTCACCTTGCAATGTCCTCCTCTTCCCTACCTATATTCTCGTTGCCTCTCCATTTTGTGTCTCTGTCTGGGCTTACTTCCCTGGAGCGCTGAGACTGTCTTCCTGCCTCCTTGTCTTCACTCCCCTGTAAATCCTCATCTGACCCCATGGTCCCAATGCTACTGTCACTGTCCCCTTCTCTGTCTTCATAAAAGCTAAATCTCCTTAATGTTGTGCCTTGCCGCTGTTTTCCCTTTGTTTGATCTATGACTTTGTACTCCTCCCTCACAGAGGGTTCAGCACTTCTGTCTGCCCATGGGGCAACCACGCTGCTCCTCCTGATGCTATAGAGTTCCCCTATCCTTCTTTGTATACATTCCCCATCATCATCAGCTAAAAATGGCAAGTCCATCTTAATTTCTACCCCTTTCAAAGAGCGTATATCTCTGCTCTCATCTCCATCTCGCTCGCTTCTGCGCTCCTCTCTTTCCCTCGTCAGCATTCTTTAACGTGTCGCTCGACTTCTAACCTTCTTTTCGCCTTCTTTATTTGTAGTTGCCTTTCCCACTCTTCTTCTGCTTTTCTCTTTGCTATATCTTCTAGCTCTGTCTGTCTTCTTTTCTCTCTTTCCTTTCACCGTCTTTCACTTTCTTCCTTACCCTTCTGCATTCTTCCTCCATGATCTCTGCCCACTCTTTAGCTTCATCCTCTGCATCTTTGCTACTTAGCAATTCCTTCCCTGTGTGCACTGTCTCGCTGGCTGGTTTACCATCTAGTTTAAGCAACACCTGTCTGCCTATCCATTCATTTGACACCACCGACTCTTGGCCTTGACTAAGCCCTGTTTTCCCCAAGTCATTCTCCTTTAGTTTCGGTTGCATTTACATACATTCGTTGCTACTGCCTCGTGCTGTTTTACTTGCTTGCTTTGCACCATCCAGTGCACTTTCGCCACTATACGCTGGAAGTGTGAAAGTGGGATTGGTGTATCCTGCTGCTGCTTTTATTTCCTTCATGGGGTAAAATCGCTTGTTTCCGCTGCTGTGTCTATGTCAACTGTTTTAAGATGAGGAAGGGGAGGGAGAGCCGAGGGCTGTTTGTCCCCTATGTCCCGTTGGCTCAGCATCCAATGCTGCCAAACCGAGTCCCCTTACTCATCCTGAATTTTTTAAATATATTATATTAATATGCTCAATGTATTCCCCTTATAAACTGCCTGAATATAAGTGACCATTTGTTGATGCACACATTTGGAAAAAGTTCCTTCTTTGGGCCATGGTTTTGCCAACTTGCCCACTCTGTTGTGAGTCCATTCCATGCTATACTTGCGTATTTTGTCTTGATACTACAGGAGGGACTTGCACATGTGTTGAAGAGGTGTATCCCTCATTTTGTTTCCTTTATATAAGATTTTATCAATACTTACTTCACCTCAAAAGAGGATTTCGACGCATCTAATTTTAATCAATACAACATAACAAAATCTTCTCTCTAGACTCTCCCACTCACCACCAAAATTTCAGGCTTGCTCCACGCACCGCCCCTATTGCGGCATTCCCCGCCCTGAAGGCTCAAAGTACAGCGCCACTCATAAACTTCTCAAGCTCCACCCAAATGGTGCAACACTGATTTTCAATCACTATCAGCAAACACCCACCAAGTTCTACCGTGTCCTGTAGACTTCAAGTCCTATTGAGCAACCTCACCAGTGACGTCACCACTACCATAGACGATGAAGTTTTGATACTCGATCTTTCAATAAATGTGTCCTCTTATGACCTGCACCAAACACAACAAACACAACATAACATATATACGGCCGCCTTCCTGGCTCCTAACAGGAAAATCCAATACATCTCGTGGTCCCTTTTCTATAGCATCACCTTATGGAAATGCAACTCTGCGAGGTAAAACAGGAAACCACCTTCATTGATATCTGGTTGCTTCTTCTGCTAACCAATATACCAAGGTAAACTATTAAATAATCATCCATGGACCAAGCTAACTTGCCTAACTCACAGGGAGACCATTATATATATATATTATTTTATGTTTTTCCAAGTTTTATTTTTCTTCATTCGCAAGCTAAGCTGACCACCCAACTTGACTGCTGAACAAGCAGGTATCCTTACATAAAACAAACATTTGAACAACAAATGGACATTTCCTCCCCACATTTGCCATATATCTGAGTCTATACTCACACTTGTGATCCTCTGAGGTCTTTCGGACACTGACTCTCCCACAACTTGCCACTCTGCCATCCGGTCTGGTAGGCGTCTGACAGGAAGTGGGCAGGAAATTACCTCAAAAGGCGTCTCATGTCAACCTCTTCTTTACCCACGTGTGGTTTTACGGAACAATTTCTGCTGGTCGTCACAAAGCCCCTAAGGATTTTTCGGTTTCTCGCTGAAAAATCCTAGAAACCATCCTCTGCTACCACTTTGTGTTAGTGGGCAGAGCTCTCTAGCAATCACCCACATTATCAGCAGAGAACACTTGGTCCCATCAAAGACTCCCCATGCGAAGACTCTGCCATGGGGCAAAGGTACTGTCTTTTATTAGCAAACAAAATGACAGGGATCACAGCAGAAAAACAAGTATCCTTTGGAGCTCTCATATCCTAAGCATGTGTCACCCGGTTTTATCACGATGTAAAGTCTCATATCAATGTTCCATCCCAGAAACCTATCATACATTTACATTGATCAGTTTGGGTAGGATACATATGGGAAATATTTGGGTTAGTTCTACAACTGTATAGCCATGTCTAGGGGCCCCTCCTAGAACCATCTTTTCTAGTATCAATCTACAATGTTTTAGTTCCAGACTGTTACTGAACAAAACCACGTGGCCTAGATATGTCAGTAAAGGAAAAAAGGGGGAGCCTCACATGTGATGTCATCAGTGATGTCATCAATGACATTTGTGATGTCATCTTTGATGTCCTGGGTGTTAGTCTTAGCAGTGCACGGTGGTGGCGTGAGTTATGGTTGCTTAGCTTACCATAACTGCCGAATTTCAGGGGATTTTCGGTTTTACTTGGAACCATAACATCCCTTTAACAAAGTTTTTTTACTGAATTTCATAGGTTTTTAGCAGCGCGACTTAACCATAACGTACCCTTAACAAAGTTTTTTCATTGAATTTCATAAGTTTTTATGAGTCCAACTTAACCATACCGTCCCTTTAACAAAGTTTTTTCAGTGAATTTCATTGGTTTTTATTAGTGCAACTTAACCATAATGTCCCCTTAGCAAAGTTTTTTCATTGAATTTCATAGGATTTTATTAGTGCAACTTAACCACAACGTCCCTTTAACAAAGTTTTTTCAGTGAATTTCATGGGTTTTTATTAGTCCAACTTAACCATAACATCCCTTTAACAAAGTTTTTTCATTGAATTTCATAGGATTTTATTAGCGCAACTTAACCATAACATCCCCTTAACAAAGTTTTTTCATTGACTTTCATAGGTTTTTGTTAGTGCATGTTATTTTTCTACAACTTACTAATATCATACTTACCAAATATAACAAGCTTTGTGTCCAATTTACAAAGTGTCACCTTAAAA
The DNA here is from genome assembly GCF_040938575.1 of Ambystoma mexicanum. NCBI lineage: Eukaryota > Metazoa > Chordata > Amphibia > Caudata > Ambystomatidae > Ambystoma > Ambystoma mexicanum. Next base: position 360,847,236 of record NC_090928.1, read on the forward strand.
CTCTGCCATTTCCCAGCTTCTAGAATAATTTTTAACACTTCTATGCACTTTCTTCAACTATTTCAACTAGTTTTGCATCCGTAGATGTCTACGAACATTTGACCTAATTGCGGACCTTCCAGACAGTGCCAATTGATCATACGCTAGTGCGCGGCATGATGACGTGTCCAAGAACCCATCCGCACTTCACAATAAGGTCTGTCCTTCGCAGACAGTTCGGAACTGCATTTTCTACTGATCTAGGAACTTTCAACTTAAAAATTTCGCTTGCACAGCTCCAACACCTATTCCTACTCATCCATTAACAATCTAGTACACAGTACATACTTTTAGCAAAACTGCTATTTCTCTTAAAATAGAATCAGCTAATGCCATCCCTCCTCCCCAAGAGTCACCACCACTGCTTTAATCAAGGAGCATGAGAAACACTGCCCCCACCGTAGAAATAACACACACGCAACATTTTCCCCTGTCCACCTGCCCCTCCATAGTAGTGTTTGGTGCCTCTTCCCTCATTTCCCATCCAAAAACAATGAAACGAATGTTCCTTTAGCAACCACCTTTCACAGTTAAAAAATAGAACTTTCTCCACCTCATCTTCTTTAACAAATACTGTAACCACACAGCGTGATGTCTGCGGGCATTGGTGTGTTATAAATAAATAAATAAATAAATAAATAAATAAATAAATAAATAAGGAGGGCTACAGACCATTATCATCCATTGCAGCCCCTGAAATGCGGGATAAATGCCGTTAGCACCCCTGGTTCCCAAAGCGGGAACCCAGGCTGCTAAAACATAGATTTTTCTTCCTATAGCGGCGTCCCGCTGTAAGATGGAAGGTTTATTCTTCCTACAGCGGGTCGCCTTCGGCGTCCCGCTGTAGGAAGGAAAATCCTTTTCCAAGACAGCCAACATGGAAAGAGAAGGCGGGGCTCTGTACACAGCCCCTCTTCCCTTGACATGGCAGCCTGCAAAACCCTATGAACATATTACCACAAGCACTTTTTTTCCCTTTCAAACCTATCCTACCTTCGAATAACTTTACCACATTGCCGGTCCCAGGTAGACATAGCCACTTTAACACCATTTTTCGTCCCTAGCGGTCATGGCCAGTAGCCAGATATCCACGTCATGACCTTTTGCCATGACCCAGACAATCTGGCAACTGCCCGCGGCCACAGGCTATACCTCAGTCACCAAAGGTATATGACTATTTTTTGTACCTACATTATTACACTTGTCAAAAAATAAAACACGGCCACATTTGAAAAACCATGCTTTAATGTCCTTGCCAATGCTCCTCACGAGTTTGCTCGAAACCCGCCCATGTTTAATTTTTTAAAAAGTGTCAAAATATATGTACATACAATCGTCATATAACTTAGTTCCCAATTGACAAAATCCATTCAGTCTTTACACAAACATTGAAGGTTGGGTCTATAATCTTTCTCAAAACTTTTGTCCACATTCATCAAATAGCAACAAAGTTATAAGCCATCTAAAAACGTTGAGACTCCCCCTCTAATTTCGCCCCCTCTTGAGAAAATCCCACCAAACTTTAGAAAACCATTTATATCTAGATCCAAAATCGTTATGCCAAATATTGTGCAGATTCGTCAAATGACACCACATTTATATGCCTTTACAATATTTTGGGACCCCCCCCCTTTAATTTTGCCCCCTCTTGACAGAATCCCACAAAACTTTCCAAAACCATTCAGGATTAGTCTTAGAATAACATTACAAAATTACATGCAGTTTCACTGAGTGGCGCAAAAGTTATAAGCCATCCAAAAACTGCTTTTCCCCAACCCTGTGATGCAGAAATAGTCCGCGAACACCACAGGACTGCCGCAGGACATCTGGGGTGTTCGCGAACACCACAGGACTGTCCCAGAGCATCTGGAGTCTTTGCAAACACCACAGGACTGCCCCAGGACATCTGGAGTGTTCGCAGACTTTCGGGGTGAAAGAACCAGTTTTTTGGCTTTTTGGCTTCTTATGGCCATATCCCATCCCATCCTCACTCCCCCACCTCCCCAGAGATTGTTTGTTGAGTTTGAAAAGTGAAATGCTGCTTTTTTCAAAAATAAATTCACAGCGCTGTTTGCGGTCCCCAAAAAAATCAGCGAATCCAAAATAGCGGGCGTTTCAAGAAAACAGACGCATTTCACGTTTTCTCACCAATCCAATCAGCGGATGCGTCCCGGTGTTCGCAGACCACGAAAAAGTCAGCACATTTTTCGGACAAGCAGAGGCCAGTCCGCAGACAGCACAGCCAATCAGAGGCCAGTCCATGGACCGAACAGGGAAGTGAGTCCACGGACCGGACATAGATATCACAATTTTTTTTGCTTTACATTTTGGTCATTTAAAAAGAAACTACTGGACAGATTTACACCAAATAAAAAAAGCACGCTTTTGGGACCAAGCCGCCACTCCTGCTGCAAATTTGCTGTAAATCCGTCCAGCGGTTTGAGCTGTAGGCGTGAGCAAAGTTTTTTCCCATTATGTCTATGGGAAAAAAAGACATTTTCGGCCCCCCCCTATAACTTTGCCCCCCCGGACCAAACCTCACCAAACTTTGCAAAAATTCAGAGTGGGCCATATACTTTTTGAAAAGTTTGGTGAGGATTCGTCCAGCAGAGGGAGCAAAGTTATAAGCCGCCCAAAAAGTCCTCTTCCTCTGGAAACAGCAATTTAACCATAACTACATGGCCACTTCCGTGGCCATGTAATATATATATATATATATATATATATATATATATATATATATATATATATATATATATATATATATATATATATATATATTTTTTTTTTTTTTTTTTTTTTTTTTTTGAACCTGTAAATTAATACTTGTGTGTAAATCAGTAGAGAATATCACAAAGGCAGGGATAGTTGTTTTTTGCATAATTGTTCATATATCGCCAATATTGTAGTGAGATCCTTGGCTTAAAGCTGGAAACTGCCTGTGCTTAAAGTGTGTCTTTTCTTTTAAATATAATTAGAATTTTGAGAAACTCACGGTCTGCTTATTGTCCGGAATTTTGTCATGGAATTATACTTCAGGAACATAAACTTGCTCACCATTCATATTGAGCCTTTCTTGCGTTGTTGTGTTGGAATACAATTTTATTCATATATTCAACGGATCTGTGTGATTTGGCCATGGCATAATTGTTCATGGCGGAATTGACTGTGGTCAATTTTGCCACTGAACCAATTTGGCTGTGGCTAAAATCCACAAGTCTATGCCCTCACCTCCCCAATACATACTTTCCTGAAGCCTGTCTGAAAAACTGACAACTGCTTTGTCTTGGTGACCCAATGTTCCAAGTCCTCTAGGACTAGTGAAGCAAACACTTTGCTGGTAGAATCCGTTAGTGCTTTAGGTCTATAGCTTTCTGACGGGTCTCTATCATCCTTCTTATGCATAGGTACAATATAGCAATTATGCCATGAATCAGGAATGCAGGATTCCTTAACATTTTGTTTAAATAATGGATAGAGATGTATTCCCCAAGTACTGGAATTCACTTTTAACGTGTGTGACAAGAAGGTAGGCAAACGGTATATTTGAGAAAAGGTTTGACTTTATTTGGCTCACCAACCTAAGTCCAAAGAAAATGATGAAAATATATATATATATATATATATATATAGATAATTCTCTCTAAATCTTCCGTTTCCTGCTGTTTCTTTTTCCTAGTTCTTTGCAGGGAATGAAGTAAGGACCTCTGGATAGTCTTCTCCTTTTAGTCCTCGTATGCCCATAAGCCTCCTGCAGCTCCGCTCTCCACTTCTGGTTGGCTCTGCAATGAAACGAAGAATGAACACACATTCCTTCCATTGACTCTGGTTTATATACCCTCGTGTACCTCAGCCAATCAGGAACTGTTTTACTGCCCATGTTATAAATACTCCTCCAAGTCCCGCCCCCTTCCTCTTGGGACGTTGTGGAGGAGAATGCTGCTGGGACCCGTCCTGCTTTTGCTGAGCCCCAGTAACCCAGGTAAGATTGTTTGTTTGTGGGTGTCTCGGTGAGGCTGCCAGCCTCGTATGTTTTTAATAGTGAGTGGTTTGGTTGATGTTCATTCTTACCCCCGGTTTCTCTGTCCTGTGCTAGCGTGGCTGCTGACTTGTGAGAGCGTGGCGTTTCATTCTCTTCCTTCGACGCGGCTGTCGACTCATGTGAGCGCGGCTCCCGCAGCGGGGCTGCCGACTCCTGCTCTTGTGGCTCCCGCAGCGGGGCTGCCGACTCATGCACTCGCGGCTCACGCAGCGGGGCTGCTGCCTCATGTGAGCTCGTCTCCCGCAGCGGGGCTGCCGCCTCATGCTCCCGCAGCTCCCGCAGCGGGTCTGCCACCTCATGCGAGCGCTGCTTCTCGCTAGCTGCCGCCAAATCATATGAGCCATCATTCCTTGGCGAATAATGGTCTCTTGGGATCGAGTCACGACCCCATCATGTTCCCAGTTGCTGTTCAGGCTTCGGGTTGGTACTTGCGACTGGTTTCTCCCATGAGAAGTTTTCACTTGTTCCTTTACTAATACCCTCGGAAATAAGGGCACAGGTAAATGGGTCTCAGTATTTAGGTTTACCACTGGACTATCACACATGCCCCCGGAAGAATCGAACCGTTCGGGTCAATCAATACATCTTGACAGATAGTCCAGAATCAACTGAAAAGCAGAGGGTTTGTGCATTGTCTGGAAATCCTGTAACTTGAGGAACCATCGTAACACCCTTTGGTTTGAATCCTTATGTTTGGCCAACCACTGAAGAGGTGCATGATCGGTATACACTGTAAACCGGCATCCAGCCAGGTAGTATCTAAGGGTCTCAATTGCCCATTTGATTGCCAAACACTCTTTACCTATGGTAGAGTATCCCGACTCATGGGGTAACAATTTTCAGCTTATAAATTCCACCGGCCGTAAAACTGTCTCACCACCTTGCGATATCACTGCACCAAACCCTAAGCCAGATGCATCGGTTTGTAAGACAAATGGTTCTTGAAAGTTCAGCCATTGTAGAACTGGCTGTGCCGATATGATGTTTTTGAGTTTCTGAAAGGCTTTTAAGGCATTTCCGTCTTTCAGAATGTCTCAGTTGTACGTTGTTTTGAGGGTTTCTGTCAGTGGACTGGCTATTTCTGAAAATAGAGGGATGAACCTCCTGTAATAACCAATAAACCACAAAAAGGCTCTTACTTGTTTCCTGTTGCTAGGCATTGGAAGCTTCATAATAGCCTCTACTTTGTCCATTTGAGGTCTGATAACTCCGTTTCCTACTAGGTAACCCAGGTACCTGGTCTGATTGGCCCCTAGTAGGGTTTTCTTGGGATACATTTTTAACCCGGCTAATTCCAGATCTTTAATCACAGCAGTGAGATGTTCAAAATGCTCCTTTCAGATTCGGCTGTAGACTACAATGTCATCTAAGTAGGCTGAACTATAATGAAAGTGGGAAGCTAGTATTCTATTCATGAAATGTTGCCGGTGCCCCATGCAAGCCGAATGGTAGAACCGTAAATTGGTAGGGCCCGGATGGTGTTGAGAAGGCTGTTTTTATTTTATCCTCGGACCTCAAAGGAATCTGCCAGTACCCTTTGGTCAAATCTATGGTGCTGATAAACCGGGCGGAACCCAACTGTTCAATGAGTTAATCTATGCAAGGCTTTGGGTAAGCTTGGAATGTTGAGATCGAATTCAGCTTCATATAATCCATGCAAAACCGGATACTTCCGTCGGGCTTTGGAACCAGTACAATCGGGGATGACCAATGTCTACATGAAGGTTCTATTACTCCTAGCCTCAACATATTTCTTCTACTTCAGTTTGCACGGCGGTCCTCTTAGACTCTGGGAGGTGATATGGATGTATCCTCACAATTTGTTCAGGTTCTGTTTCTATTTTGGGTTCTACCAAGGATGTTCATCCCGGAAAAAATGAGAATACATTCCTTAGTGTATTAAGTTGGACTTCCAGTTCCTTTTTTTCTTCTGTGGTTAATTGCGAACCCCACTGGACCGCACTGAAGGCTGGTTCCTGTTCTTCCCGAGAAGCTACCTGTATGATGGCAGCACCTTCTTCCTGTTCTTTCCATTCCTTAAGTAGATTTATATGGTAGCTCTGGGTTTTTTCTCTGCGATCTGGTTGCTCCACCAAATAATTCACTTGACCTAAAACTGCTGTTAATATATATGGTCCTCTCCAATGGGCCACCATCTTGTTATGGCTTGTGGGTAGTAGCACTAGCACTTTGTCCCCTATTTTAAAGCTGCAGACCCTGGCCTTCTTGTTATAATATTTGTCCTGTGCCATCTGCGACCTGCCCATGTTTTCATGGGCCAGCGCTCTCAGTTTAGACAAATTAGTCCTCAGTTCTAATACGTAGTCTGTCAGGGTGGTGGCTTCCTCTTCTTCTTCCCATTCCTCTCTGGCAATGTCCAAGACAGTTCTCGGGCGGTGCCCAAACAATAATTCAAATGGGGAAAACCCTGTTGATGACTGCGGGGTGTCTCTCAGCACCATGAGCATCCATGGAACATCTCTGTCCCAGTCCTTTCCTGTAGGGGCCGTTACTTTTTTCAGCATTAGCTTGATTGTCTTGTTGTAGCGCTCTACCAAGCCATCAGTATGGGGATGATAAATTGAGGTGCGTATTTGTTTAATTTGCAGCTGTTGACAGACTCTGCGCATTACTCCTGATGTAAAATTCCGGCCTTGATCAGTCACTATTTCTGATGGAATCCCCACTCTGGCAAAGAAGGGTACTAGTTGGTTGCATACTTGTACTGCACTTGTCCCTCTCATGGGAAAAGCTTCCGGGTATCTTGTGGCATAGTCTACTATTACCAAAAAGATGTTGGTATCCGTGGCTACTGGGCTCCAACGGACCCACCATGTCCATTCCAATCCGGAAGAAGGGTTCCCTGATTAATGGCATTGGTATTAATGGTGCCCGAAGAGGTTTCACTGGATTTGTCTTCTGACAGACTAAGCAGTCTTCGCAGTATTTTTCCACCTCTCTGTATATCCCTGGCCAATAGAACCTCCTTAGAATCATATCTTGGGTTTTCTCTCAGGCCATATGTCCTCCTGTCCGATTATTATGGGCAAGTTCAATTATGGAGGGTCTGAAACTGGTAGGTACCAGCAATTATTCCAATTCTGCTTCATTCGTTTTCCTTGTAATTCTATATAGAAGTCCTCTTACCCATTTGAACCTGGGGTAATCTCTTGGGTTGTTGGACACATTCCCAGCTTGTTCCCTGACATTGTTTAAGGTCGGATCAGTAAGAGTTTGACTCCTGAATGACACTCTTTTATCCTCGGGAACCCAGTCTACCAACCCACTGAACCTTTCCAGCCATCTCCTCTTCTCTGCCCATATTTCCCTCCTTGTCTTCTTGGGTTCCCTCTCTCTTTCTTCCTTAATGTCCGTGAGGTAAAATGGGGCCCATTTCAACCATTACGTATCCGTGACACAGTCTTTAAAGCTAGGTAAGTCTGCTCCGAGTAACATTGGGGCTGTTATGTGTGGCATTATGGCTACCTCCATAGGTGTACTAACCCTGTTAACTTCAATAGTAACTTGTTTGGAAGGGTACGTTTTGGTATCCCCATGCACACATTTTACTGGAATTACACTGTTCCTCCTGTTGCCCGATACACTTACCTCTGGTCGGATGGCGGTCTGTTTGCTTCTGCTGTCGAGTAGACCTTGTCTGGGAACACCATCGACTCGGACCTCCACCAGGTACGGCTCTCGTCTTCTTCGGCACTCTCGACTTTGGGTACAGCCGACTTCCATTGGTTCGACCTTTAGTTTTCTTGGGCAGAACCAGGCAATGTGCCCCCATGCCCCGCAATCAAAACATTGAGGCTGCCTGTTAGTGTTGGGCCAAACCCCTGTTTTGGGTTCTATTCTTGGTAGCTTTGTCACTATCGTTCCTGTGGGTTTGAGAGGGGCGTTTCTGGTTCCTTCCAGCGGCATTACCCTTACTCCTCCTGCTTTTTGGAAGGCTGTGGCAATGTCAATAGCTTCGTTGAGGGTAGACCGATGGTGTTGCCATACCCACCTTTGCATGGCACTTGGGAGGGCATCTATAAATTGTTCTAGTTTTACCTTCTCCACTATTTCCTGCATAGCGCAGTTGGCGGGTTTTAACCATTTGTCCGTCAAATCGTGAACCCGATAATACAGCTGCCTCGGGGTCTCACCATTTCAGAGGTTGGTTTCTCTGAGTTTTTGGCGGTATGCTTCCTCATCCACTCCCATCCTTTCAAGAATGTTTTTTTTTATATCTGCATAGGAAGTATCCCCATTCGGATTTGCCGCCCGGTAGGCTCCTTGCATTGATCCGGTCAGTAACGGAGCTATAAAGTGGCCCCATTTCTTGGCTGGCCACTGGGATTTCCTGGCAACCAGCTCAAAGTTAGTAAAATAATATCCGGGATCATCCCCCTGTTGGAACTTCTGCAACAGATTAGAAGGGGCAGGTGATGACCCTCCGTGTGACACCACCGCTTACGTGACTTTCTTTATGGTATCCTGGGTGGCTGCTTGCAATTTTAGTGCTTGCTGTATTGCTTGGCGGTCTGCCTGGGCTTGTTGACTATGTACCTGGCAACTGCTGTAATTGTTGTTGTCCGTCTGCCAGCGCCATAATGATAGCTTCCATGGCGTGTTATGAATCCCACCGCTGCCACCAAACTTTGTTACAAGAAGGTAGGCAGACGGTATAGTTGAGAAAGGTTTGACTTTATTTGGCTCACCAACCGAAGTCCAAAGAAAATTATGAAAAAAAATATATATATAAATAATTCTCTCTAAATCTTCCGTTTCCTGCTGTTTCTTTTTCCTGGTTCTTTGCAGGGAACGAAGTAAGGACCTCTGGATAGTTTTCTCCTTTTAGTCCTCGTATGCCCAAAAGCCTCCTGCAGCTCCGCACTCCACTTCTGGTTGGCTCTGCAACGAAACGAAGAATGAACACATATTCCTTGCGTTGACTCTGGTTTATATACCCTTGTGTACCTCAGCCAATCAGGAACTGTTTACTGCCCATGTTATAAATACCCCTCCAAGCCCCCCCCCTTCCTCTTGGGACGTTGTGGAGGAGAATGCTGCTGGGCCCCGTCCTGCTTTTGCTGAGCCCCAGTGACCCAGGTGAGAGTGTTTGTTTGTGGGTGTCTCTATTAGGCTGCCAGCCTCGTATGTTTTTAATAGTGAGTGGTTTGGTTGATGTTCATTCTTAGCCCTGGTTTCTCTGTCCTGTGCTAGCATGGCTGCTGACTTGTGAGAGCGCGGCGCCGCTGCCGACTCGTGAAAGCCCGGTGTTTCATTCTCTTCCTTCCGCGCGGCTGTCGACTCATGTGAGTGCGGCTCCCACAGCGGGGCTGCCAACTCCTGCTCTCGCGGCTCCCCCAGCAGGGCTGCCGACTCATGCACTCGTGACTCCCACAGCGGGGCTGCCGACTCATGCGCTCGCGGCTCCTGCAGCGGGGCTGCTGCCTCATGTGAGCTTGTCTCCCGCAGCGGGGCTTCCGCCTCATGCGAGCGCAGCTGCCGCAGCGGGTCTGCCACCTCATGCGAGAGCGGCTTCTCACTAGCTGCCGCCAAATCATATGAGCCATCATTCCTTGGCGAAAAATGGTCTCTTGGGATCGAGTCCCGACCCCACCATGTTCCCAGTTGCTGTTCAGGATTCGGGTTGGTACTTGCGACTGGTTTCTCTCATGAGAAGGTTTCACTTGTTCCTTTACTAATACCCTCTGGAAATAAGGGCACAGGTAAATGGGTCTCAGTATTTAGGTTTACTACCGGACTATCACAACATGTTATTTGCGAGCCCATCAGAACCCATAGCTCTCGATTATGTTTGCAACATCTTCATGCAAAAAGTCACCTTCCCCCTCCGGCAAATTATCAATATCAAACTCTAAAGGAATTTTCGAGATATAGCCAAACTTGGACTCCATATAGGAAGACCAACCTGTTGCTTGTATAAGTTTCTAATAAGGTTCCAACATTTCCTAGAGTCAATTTTCACTAATATGTTTAGCTTTTGTGTACTGTCCTGTCTAATAAGAGTTGCCTTATACTAATTGGGCTAATTCCTATATTTTCGTCTCCATAGTTTGCCTTTATCCCATATCGCTTGGGCATCTACTTCTGGGGTACTTTTCACACATCTTATTTACCTTCTGATCCGTTTCTGCTTTCACTAGACATTTTTGTCAAATGTGTGCCTATGAAGAATAACTGTGGGAGGGCGCATTTGACATTGTGTTGTACTATAACTGACCAAGCTAGTCAGTATCTAAGAGTAATTATCTATCAAGAGAACAAGCTGTAGTACTGTGTATAGCTCACCTCCCAACCATTTCTTTACTTTTCTGAAGAGGAATTCCCTATTCCCATGATTTAATTTTAATCTGTTCCCTTGAGGATTACTCTCCAGACTAGTAAAAAAAACGATCACATTGACCCAGGGTAAGCTTTAAATCCAACTACAGAATAAGCATAACACGATCACTTCTTGTAGTTTCACTTGTCTGTAAGGATCCTATCAGACTAAACACTTGCTGAGAAACAAAGACATAATCTAAGTTAAACAGGTCGCACCATGCTTCCAGCATTCATTCAACTCCATGCTTCCACATTTACATTTACTTTTAGGAGATTCCAATGTTCCATGTGCTTCCCCCATGCTCTACCTCTCAGCCCCCTCTTTCGATTTGCTTTTACAGACTCTGATCCTTCTCCGATTAACCTTTTGGTGTTAAAGCACCAACAATTAAGTTCACCCCTGATAATTATCCAATCTGATGAAGTTGCAGAGTACCAGTCCAATAAGAGATTATTAATGGCGGATACAATTTTCTTTGTACCCTCCCTAACTGGGTTTGAATACATATTTTCCAATAACAAATGCATGCCACCCCATTCCAATCTGATCTCCAGTATAGACTCACACTCTCAGGACTGTTCTTTTATTTTAAACCCCCCATCCTTGGCAATTCCTATCATAAGGTCCCCTGCCGGTCTGCCCTTATTACCTTTTATTGCGGCCGTTAAAAAGATAGCTTAACCATCGTAAATAGGTTACCGTACCGCCACACTTCCGGGAGTAAACGAATGGTAAAATTCCAAATGTAATCATTTATTATTTATTTATTTATTTATTACTTTTGTTAGACGCCCAGACCCTTAGGTATCACGGCGTGGATGTATTGGATTAATTCTCTATACATTTGTTAAAGCCTTGTGTGTTCCAACACAAGATCTTCACAGATCGGCTGTTAAAGATTCAAATGCTGGAATGCTCTATTTGTTTTTGTTGATAGCGAGGCAGATAAGCAACTCCAATCCAATGTTTTTGAGGGCTCTGCATCTCTTGTGTCACTCCATTGAACTTGCCATGGCCCATTACTACCAACAACACATCTTAAGTTCTGGTGTGACACTTGTGTATCATCAGTAACCACCTTTTTGACTTTACATTCATTCACGATCAAAGAACTCAGTATCCACCCTTAAACTATCTATAAATGATTGGAGGCATACATGTCAAAACCCAAGGACACAATCAAATTATACATTATTTTTGATTTCAGGTGAATTAAAATTAGATCCAATCACTGATTACTGAAAATATTTACTGGTTCATATCAATCGATTCTAGCACTCTTAGAGCAGGCACCACTGCAAATAATGTCAATATAGCATGTGAATATATTATTAGTGTATGTTTAGCAATTTATTTACCTTTGATTCTGTCTAACTTGTGTTATTAAGAGTGTTCTGTGTGCGCTTAATTAGACCTTTCCCCACTCTAGCTCTCTCCTAGCGCCAAGCCCGACTGCTCAGTCACACTACCTTGATGGCGTTTGGAGAGGCATTAGTGACTTTCCCCGTTCCCCAGAATACAGCAGAGGCCTCTCAGAATCTGTCCACAGAGCTGATTCTGAAAATCCATCTTAACATCTGCGCATTTAGCATGACAGACACAGGTGCAATATGCACTACTGCGCTTTTCCCCTTTAAGTGGAATGATTTGTGCTCATGGGTGCCAACAGCTTTTCTAAAGGTTTTCACAGATGATATGCAAACATGACCTGCACCCATCATTTGCTTCATCTCCCACTAGGTCCTGGCACATCTGTACGTCAGAGGGCAAATTGAAGACCCATGTTTTTGATGCATTTATATGCCAGTAAACAGGGAAAGTGTTAAATAATTGATTCCCAAGGCTGGTTCTTCTCCTTCTTTCCCCATATTCATGTCGCCCATGTGAGGATGATGGTTTGTCGCCTTTTTCTGGGGTTCATCTCCAAGCACTATATGCAAACCCTTGCAAATAGCAATGCCGAGCAACATGAAACAGATAGCAATGATTTTGCTGCAGGTTCCTGGGTCGGGATGCAGAGCATCCTTGGATGTCTGCAGATTCCAGGGAATAGATTTCTCTAATGCAGCCTGCCTTCATATTCCTATGGTTTTCGGTGTTGTATCGAAGGAGCTTTGCTGTTTTTGGAGTTAAGGAAGAGCATGAGGACACATACAATGACGCTGGATGCATCTTCACCTGGGGAGTGAACACTCAGGTTGAGTCTGTCATCACTGAGCTGGGTGTAATGCATTGTACCTGTCAGCGTGTTTCCCGCTTCCACGTTCTGAGTGATTTTGTGGTTTGCATTGGCTTTTAGCTGCTCGTGCTGTGAGCGATGAGCATTTCGTAAGGCCAGCAAATGTAAAGAATTAAACACCGGTGATGTGAATACATAAACATTTTGGCAGGAAACCGAACAACAGAAAACTAGAGGCCTCACAGTAGATAGCTCTGCAAAACATACAATGGCCAAAGAGCAGCGGACAAACATGGACATACTGTAATACAGCATAATGTATCGCCACCCAAAGATATACCACCTGCCAGAAATGTGACTGTAATCCAGCCTCCGGGAATGAATAGATAGGGACTGGCTCTACTCAAGGCCTATTATGGGATCAATGAACGGGTAATATTGTCTATGATCTCCATTATGGGCTAATACCTCCAGCCCATCTCTACCCCGTTGTGTTGCGACAGTTTTACCGTGGACATCTTCTTCCATTGCCTCCAATGCCTTATCTTAATCTCGAACGCCCATTTACGCATATATTCCACAGCAGACAGTGAGCGGTGCAAAGTTAGTGAGCATTTCCTATCATTTGCAATTTTTTTTAAAAAAATTCTGCGTTTTCGGAGTGTCTATCATACCCATGGGTTATGCTATGTCCCAGTGATACGGCTGCACTATTTATTTATTTTGTTGCAATTGATTATTCTTCCTATCGCAAAGCTTCCCCAACTGTCTGGAGTGCATTTCTCTCTGGGCTTCTGTCGTGCATTGCAGAGTCTGTGGAGGGAAGGTATGTGTGAAATTACAGTCGCCTGCCTGCACTGTGCCTTGATTCTCCAATCCGAGGGTTGTAGTTCCTAAGCTTTATTAAAAAAACAGCCTTTATCTGTCCAAACCTGCGTGGCAATTTTTTTTTTTACTAGTTTTAGTTCCTCTGTATAGGAGGTTATTTTGTGACTATATCTTATATTAAAGTTAAAATTTGTAATTTCAGGCATCAGTTCCTTTCTAAACAATGTCTTCCCTTTCTCTCAAATGTTCACAGAGCAGACAAAGCTTTTAATGGAGAGTTCTCTAGCAGTCCTTTAATTGTCCCCTCTAGTTAATCTCAACAGATTTTAAATCCCTAATTAATTAACAGCACAGAATAAGAGCAAGAGCAATGTGTCACCGTTCTGATATCCAGTAACCACCTCTCCGAATATTTCTTTAATTAAAGTTCTCAAACAGAAATGTGCAGTACTCGTCGCAACGTTGAGGTCAAATTAAAAAAGAAAAAAAAACGGAAGCTGGAACTTTTCCCGGAACTGCCTCCAAAGAATGCTAAAAACATCAAGTGAACTCATTCTTGGTATGCGATAAATAGCACGATTGCAGACAAGCATAATCAGGAGGTGCACACCTGGCTATTTTTTAAATTGGATGTTTGGAGGATTAAGAGGTGTTTACTGATTACTAATTTGTATTAGAGACAGAATAACATTGATCTAAAGTTTTTTCTCAGCTTGTCTTTATTGTTTGCAAAAAGGTTTCCCATTTTACCAGCTCAGAAAATTAGACATAAACTCAACAGAAAACAAAAGACAGGCAGCCATATTTCTATTGAAAAAGAGGGACCTCAACGTTTTTGTCAAAACAGAATCTTCACTAAATTGCTTTTTGTAAACAATATTTTGGACCCCGACTGCTGAGCTGAAGCAGGCCAAATAACCTGTGTTCTGGGATTGCACCCTTGCACACGAACCTACAGTCGCGTTTAAACTCAACGTGCCATACCAGAGGAGAAAGATTCCATTGCATATGAGTTCGGTCTCACACATGAGGTCAGTCCAGCACTGAACCGAAATGTCAGGCGATTCTCCTCTGAACAACAGTGCCATCTCAACCACAAACACAAGTTTCTCACTATCTGAACAGAGAGCAAGAGATGTATGCCTTTACAATCCTCACTAACATGGAATGAAACGCCCGGTGTTTGCTGTTCATATTCTTGCTGTTGGAACTGCTAACACCAGAGGACACCACTTCAGAAGAAATCCTGGAGGAGGGGTGGCAAGGCCCACAGAAGGTACAGACAAAATGCAACATAGAAACATCATTTATGGAGAGAGGGGGGATACTTTTCACCTTGATGTCATGGATAGAATGATATCTTTCTTTCGTATTCTACCTGGAACAGTCCTTCTTCTAAGGTATAACACAAACGACTCCTATTGTGCATGCTCACAGTTCTGAAATCACCACAGTTTAAACTGCACAATAGGTTCTCAACAAAATATGTAAAACGAGAAGCATTAGCTCAATTGGCAGATTAAAGGATGTTTTCTAGCCGGGCATAAGATCACAATCCCTTGGATGCCATGGCACTCCTAGAAGAATAAGCCCAAAAATGGGCAGACCCACAGCAACCTGGGACATGATCCAATTACCCATTTAGCCAGGGTGCAGAAGAAATAGGATGCCGTGGTCTCTAGAAGGACATAAACAGGTAATTAGAGGATGACCTTCACTCTGCAGTGGTAGATTCATATAGAAGTCACACTACTTGGGATTGTTGAAAACACTCAGATAAATCCAAGTCATGAACATTCAAAATACAATGAAATGCGACCAAGCCATTGTGTGTCACCAATTTGGAAGAAAAGGTGGGCACAGATAACTCAGAATGTGTCCCATCCTGAAACAGAGATATAACATAGCCTGCACTTACTTGTATATGTTTGTCATCAGACCTACCTGTAACCACTGGTCTTCTTTACTGTTGCTGTTGTTCTTCTCCTCTATGTATGTAACACCCAAGTTTTCAAGCGCCCAGTTACCTCAGGGTTCGGTGCGCGATATAAATTATGAACAAATACAAAATACAAACCATATCATTGCTTCACATAGGAAAGCATTTCAATCACCAACCTAACAAAGGATATTATCCTAACAAAAAAACATCAATGGGATCATAAGTGACTATGCAGAACTGTAGAGGTTAACCATGTTATAAGAACTACATCTGCATGAGATCCAAATCCTTCTGATTGCACTAGTGTACCCACTGACCCCAAGCAGAACTGTAAGACCTGGTTGTGTTGGGTTCACAGAAACATCTTAGATGCATCAATGTTTAACTCAAGATGGAGTTTGTTCTATGCCTTGTGGTGTTGTGGATATGAGGACGGTGTCATCTGCATAAAACACATCTAGATATTTCTCTTGGCCAGTTTTAGGACAGGCTTGGCAATCTCTAAGCAACCCTTTGATGATTTCTTGAATAAAGAGATTGAATAAGGGAGGCGGCAGGGGACATCCTTGCCTTACCCCTCTCTCTACAGCAAAAGGGCATTTTAACTCACCTCCCAGGCCAAATCATACATTAGCCCCATTACTAGAATAGAGCTGGTGAATTATATATATCAAATTGCGGGGGACTTAACATGCAGAAAGAATTTGCCACAGGGTTGTTCTACAGACTGAGTCGAACGCCGCACTTAAATCTAAAAAGGCCACATATAAGTGCATTTTATTAAAAACAGTGTATTTCTGAATCAATAAATAAAACATAAAACATTGGTTGATTGTGCCTCGGTTTTCACTGAAACTTGCCTGTAAATTGTGGATTATATTTTACTTATTCGCCCAATTTTGGAGATGTCTCAAAATAACTTTGTCAAATAATTTCCCTATACTGTCAAAAAGTGAAATCGGGCGATAGTTACCTGGGCAGTCTCTGCCTCCTTTCTTGCATATAGGTAGGTACACGGCTCTCTGCCACGATGAAGGTATAGCACCTTTATGTAATATGGCGTTGAATACTTTAGTTAAAACCGAGACCCAGATCACCACCTCATCTTTTAGCAAATCAATAGGCATTAGATCAAGCCCGGCAGCCTTTCCACTCTTCAGGGAGTTCAGGG
This sequence comes from Ambystoma mexicanum, assembly GCF_040938575.1. Taxonomy (NCBI): domain Eukaryota; kingdom Metazoa; phylum Chordata; class Amphibia; order Caudata; family Ambystomatidae; genus Ambystoma; species Ambystoma mexicanum. The sequence goes on from NC_090928.1 coordinate 360,863,780, forward strand.
CTATCGCTACCTCCTCAACAGACACCGACAATAATCCAGTGTCGGGAGGGAAAAACTGGGCTGACAGGGTAAAGCGTGGGGTAGCATCCTGGTATAAATTCGAAAAATGAGACCACCAGTTGTCCTCATTAACACAACAGTGCAATTCCTGATCACTGCTCAAATATCTATCGTACACTAATTTCCAAAATAGTACATAGTCTCTTGTTCGGAGGGCGTGCAAGAGGTCAGACCATTTCCACTGGACAAACTAGCCAACAAGCTCTTATATTCTGCACAGAGAGTCCTGAGTTTTCATTTCTCAATTCCCAGCACAGATTGTGAGCATTCAATGATTTTTGCTTTCGCACTATAACAGGCTTGATCGTACCAGCCTGGTCTGGGTATGGCATATATATACTTTTTTTCACACGGACAGAGGCACATGGGAATAGCTTAGCGACTAGTTTCTCATATTCACAGAGGATTTGCAATTCATTGGTGTCCATATTGCAGATAATTTGAAGGTCTTCAAGAACTGCAGAAAAAAGGTCATGCTTCAGATTGGGTGTTAAATAGTTTTTACCACCATCATTCACCATACTGTTATATCTTGGATTTGTGATGACGGGAAGAAAAGAAGGGAATGTGGACTGTGGAGTGTGGTGGAGCCACTGTGAAGTTGATGGTGTTCCGGAGGAAATGGTAGGAGGACTGAGAGGAAGGCGGCTGGATTGCTGGGGCTGCACAGATGTAACTTATCTCCATAAACTGTTCTGCTGCAGCCACAAGAGAGGGCGGTAACATTATTTGATTGGCGTTGAGCTGAACACTGGATGGCAGCCCCCAGTCATGTTTGCAGTGCTTCAAGCAGGCTACCCACCTCTGTGAAGCCGTACTGACCAGGACAGCGATGTGCATATCCTGAGGGCTTCATTGAATTTTGCTGTGAACGACACCCCGGGTTGTTCCCCGTGATGGTTGGGCACCACAAGCAAAGTAGGACTAAGACAGGAGAAGCAGCGTCATGGTAACCATGGCAACAAGCTGGTTTACAGTGTGATTGAAGGCGTGAGACACCAACTGGTGTGTATGTAACAGTGGAAATGCTTGGCCCGCTCCCAACGTCAGAAGTGGAAAGAGGAGAGCTCTGTGGGCATGGCATTGCAGACTGCATTGTTGTGAGCCATGTTCAGAGCGAAGTGTGTGGTGCACAGGTCCATTGTCCCAGGGAGCAAGGACGGGCTATGTTCAGCTTCTGGATTGAGTCCCAATACTGCTGAAGCAAAAAGGGGCACCAGTGTGTGATGCCGAAGAAGAGCATCTGCTTCTAACTGCGTCTAACTAGAATGTTTGGTTCTCCTGTTTACCCAATATTGGATAAGAAGACCAGAACATCCAGGAAGGTTGATCGCAAATGGCCCAGGAGGTATGATCGTGCCAACAGTGGAGTTGGCAAGAGGTGTAAAATATGGCCATGCAAAATGTGCTAGGCCCAGGAATATTCATGGCGTTGCCAGGTCCGAAGAAAATAAAATGGTCGCAGTGGAAACGGGGATTTCTACACTATGTGAGAGTGGCGTGTAAAAACAGCTTTGCTGTTGACCGAGCGGTGTCATTGTTAATGCATTTCCTAGAGTATGAGGACTAGTGGATTTTGGAAACTTGACAGATTTGGTGGATACTGTGGACACAGATACCATGAACGAACTGGAAATAGCCATGTTGAAATTGGACATCCATTTCAACCCGAAGCCTAACATGATTTTGGAATGCTACAATTTTGGGGTTCAGTACCAAGAGAGTAATGAGAGTGTGGAAGAGAATATTCAGCCCTTCAGCATTTGACTGCTTCATTCTTCACAACTTGAATTTTTTGGATGGTACCTTTACCGGCACCAATCAAAAGTGCATTACAGTAATCAATCCTGGGCATAATCGTGGTTCTAGTCAAAGTTTCCCAATTTGTATTGGAGACAAAGGGTTTAATTTGTCTCAAGAGTCTCAGATGGTATTGCACATTTTTGGCAATGTTATTTATAAGCTCCTGTGCACCAAAGGAAGACTCAAAATAAACACTAAGTACCTTCACATTATTCAAAACCAGAATATTGCTATCCTCGATAATAAAGTTGAAATATCTTGGGTGAAGCTTAGCTCTAGCTTCAGTTGATCTTGAGTTGATCCAAAAATCATGAGTACTGTTTTAGAGATATTCAGACACATCTAATGTGTAGAGATTCAGTTTCTGTATGAATCTGCAGATGGAAATGAAAGAATCATTGGCATAGTCACCATTCAGTTCCATCAACAACCGGGTGTCGTCAGCATAGTCAGTAAACTGCACCCCAATTTGCATAAGCAGGTCACAAAGAGGCTTACAATACACATTAAAGAGAGCATGTGACAAACATGCACCTTTAGGAACTCCAACATGTGAGATGAAGGAGGCTGGATGACTGGGGACTGCAGGGAAGTAATTTACCTCAATAAACAGTTCTGGTGCAGTCACAAGAGAGTGGGGTATCATTATTTCACAAACCACAGGCAGGTATTGTTTATTCTTAGAGTTTACGCTGTCACTAAACTCATAGGGCCACAGTTATGATCTTATGTGTCAGAGGTGCAGAAGTTAAATGCAGATTCTGTCTACGGGGGCGTGGTGTGCCTGCAACTGCCAAGAAGGCACATGTGACCTTTGAACCTGCCCTGTGCCACTGGAGAGCAGGTGCTTTAGATGTTAGGAGTCTGATGCTACAGGGCACATGTGTGTGTACTATACCTACGGCTTGCAGCTTCATAAAAGGGGTCCGTCTGTTTGGCCCCTTGCAGAGACCACATTATATGTCTCAGTGTATTATTTATTCACATTTTAAAAGGCCAGTGATTCCACACCCTCTCCAAGTAGTTGATTTGAGAGGGCCTGGGAGCCTCCCCTGTCTTACAAGTACCTTGGCAAGATGAGAAGGAGTGCACTAATTTGCCAATTGCATATTCACTGGGGTCTTATAAAAATGATATGACAAGCTTTCAGGTGTCCCTGTCACCTCTAGTTGATCAGCAAGTGTGTCAGGAGTCCGCTCTGGTAGGAACCTCCTGGGGTTTGGGTGCACAGCCAACTCCTCGTTGTAGCATGCATCACAATTCATGGTCCCCTTTTCTGGCAACTGGCCAGGGATTTCGCCTTACACCGGTTCCTTTTTTTGGAATAGCCAGGACTTTCACTCAGTGCCTCTTCCCTTTTTTAGTGCTTCAGGACCTCCGCCCTGTGCATCCTCACCTGTCTGCTTCCACAAGCATAACAGAGTGGGACAGTCTGTTTGATCCTGGCAAAGATCATCCTGAGCTGAAGATAACTTATTCAATTCTAGTGGGCCCTTCAGTTCTTCAGTATATGCAGGGGGTTTCCTTTTTTTAATACATTCTGGCATAAACACTGACACTAACCTTCCGGTTTTAGGATTAACTTTGTCCTTGCTCATGTAACAGCCCTCTTGTCACTGCCTTTCACAGCCTTTTGAAGGCAATAACAGATGGCAGAAAAAAGCTTAAGCCGTTTGTGCTAAGAGGCGTAGGCCATTTTTCCAATATCATAGTTTGTGCATCTACTAAATGAATGAAATACATATAATGGCATTTAAATAAGTGCACCATATCAAGCTGATGATAATAACATTACATCTTGTCCATAGCTCAGTTAGTTCTCTGCCAAGTCCCTTGCCCCTGGTGCACTGCTGGAAGGTACTTTCCCCTAGAACCCTTCACTGCCAAACATCCTTCAGTCTATCGGAGTCACAGCATGTTTGGGAGTGAGCAGGGATTTTGGGCCATGCATACCAATACCAGGGTAAGCATCTAACTACTTCTAGACATGCTAAACCAATGAGCCACACAAGACCATTCAACAAAAGGTACATGTTAAAGAACTGAGGCAAAATACATAGATTAACTGATTTCGTATTGTTTTAATAGTCGCACAGCCGCATATGCTTTACACAAAATGTGTAGAACAATCTATTGTATAGAAATATGTATAGTTGTGTATTCTGGTGGAGCAGCAAGTCAAGAGGAGTGACACTTAAGAAGTTTGGATTTTATAGGTGACTGTAGCAATTTAATGGTGAAAGATATATAGAAGGGACAAGACCAAATGATTCTGGGAGTAGTTTTGGTCTTGCTGCTTTGCAAAATAAATGAAAGAAGACTAATAGCAAGGTTTCAATTCATGCATTAAGATAATGATTACACGCTCACATAAAGTAGTTGATATTGCGAGAATGTATGCAGCATTACACTCTCACATAAAGGAGTTGATATTGCGAGAATGTATGCAGCATTACACTCTCACATAAAGGAGTTGATATTGCGAGAATGTACGCAGCATTACACTCTCACGTAAAGGAGTTGATATTGCGAGAATGTATGCAGCATTACACTCTCACATAAAGGATTTGAGGTTGCGAGAATTTATGCAGCATTACACTCTCACGTAAAGGAGTTGATATTGCGAGAATGTATGCAGCATTACACTCTCACATAAAGGATTTGAGGTTGTGAGAATGTACGCAGCATTACACTCTCACGTAAAGGAGTTGATATTGCAAGAATGTGTGCAGCATTACACTCTCACATAAAGGATTTGAGGTTGCGAGAATGTATGCAGCATTACACTCTCACAAAAAGGAGTTGATATTGCGAGAATGTATGCAGCATTACACTCTCACATAAAGGATTTGAGGTTGCGAGAATGTATGCAGCATTACACTCTCACATAAAGGATTTGAGGTTGCGAAAATTTATGCAGCATTACACTCTCACGTAAAGGAGTTGATATTGCGAGAATGTATGCAGCATTACACTCTCACATAAAGGATTTGAGGTTGTGAGAATGTACGCAGCATTACACTCTCACGTAAAGGAGTTGATATTGCGAGAATGTATGCAGCATTACACTCTCACATAAAGGATTTGAGGTTGCGAGAATGTATGCAGCGCTACAGTCTGACACAAAGGAGTTGATATTGCGAGAGTGTATGCAGGATTACACTCTCACATAAAGGATTTGAGGTTGCGAGAATGTATGCAGCGCTACAGTCTGACACAAAGGAGTTGATATTGCGAGAATGTATTCTGCATTACACTCTCACATAAAGGATTTGGTTTATAGTCATTACAACGAAATGTCGAAAACAAAATGTTGAAAAAAAAAAGTCGAATTTCTTTTTCATTACGTTTTTTATTCGAAATGGGGGGTTCCACCCCAAACCACCCTTTTTTCTATTTTTTTTTATTTTACCCCTTTTTTTTACTTACTAAACCCAAAAAATATATATAAATAAAAAAATAAAAATTTGACTTTTTTTTTGCGACATTTTGTTTTCGACATTTTTGTCTTTCAAATTTTTTTTTCGATATTATGACTGCACACCAAAGGATTTGATATTGCAAGAATGTATGCAGCATTACAATCAGACAGAAATCAATAGACAACCAAGACAAAGGGCCTGATTTACAAAGAATGTTTAATCTGGGAAGGTCCCCTTGAAAACATTTTTGTAAATCAGCTCCACAGAATCGGTTATGAATTAACAGCATGCCACTGCAATTCGCTCGACTAAATTTGGTACATTCTACCAAGTAAACAAATGAGGTATAGGAGTAGGCAGAGGGTGGTGTGTGTAGGGTCGGCATCTTGGAGCAGGGAGGGGGGAATCTGGGGACCCCACAACAAAGAAAGGTGTTCAATTAGGGTCGGCCAAAATTACTTGACCAAATTGTGGAATATCAGTAGAAGACTATGGGCCTCATTACAACTCAGGCGGTAAGGGATTTACGGCGCCATAAACAGCGCCGACCCTTACCGCCTGAGTACGAGGTCCCTTAGCGCCATGGCGGATTTAACACCTGCTTTTAGCAGGTGTTAAAATCCATGGCGCTAAGGGACCATGGAGTTAATTACGCCACCGTAATTTACGGTGGCGTAATTAACGCCTTCCCCACTCCCATTATGCCCTATGGGGCAAAAATGGGAATGGGGAAGGGTAAATGGGGATTGGGGACTTACCGCCCCGCCAAACTCGGAATGGGGCGGTAAGTCCGCCAACCACCATGGCGTAAACGTAGTTTACGCCATGGTGGTAAAGTCACGGCCCAGGCGGTAACTTACCGCCTGGGTCGTAATGAGGCCCTATGTAACAACGACAGACAACATGATGGAAGCATATGTCACAATATCTGAAAAGATTAGCATGTGCTTTTTCCAGGGCTTCACCAGTCTGTAGGAATTGAGTTATCTCCAAACACAACGTCTGATCGCTCCACGTGGGTATGTGCTACCAAACGTACAGTACAAAAGGACTTCGCAATTCTTCGTGGAGACCAACCATCAGTTGCCAGAGCTGTCTCTGTGAGCGTGCATCAACGCATTCCCATTCCCACAGACACAAAGGATGTTCTAGCAAAAATGCATGAGATTCTCTGGCATGACGTGCTCCTCAGAGTAACCATGGGCATTGTTTTGCTATACACCTGTACGTGCTATAGGGGTAGCTAATCAGTGAAAGAACCCTATCTCTCAGGCGAAGCAGGCGATTACTGGGACCACATGAACATCCTTGAAGACAGGGTCAAACTGGGACGTTAAATAAGTCCAGACACCAATGAAAAAGTGGCCCACAATCTCACATTATAATGTATTAATATCCAGATCAGACAGTTTGAGTACTACAAAAAGGGGTGTTTTTAGTAATATATATTGCAAATAATGCATTTGAAAACATATCCTAGATGCACCACTACTCCACTACAAATGTGCTCGAAATGTATGCACCTCCATCACTGAAGTGTGCTTTACATGGGACTTCCTGTTAAGAAAAGGAGTACAAAATGTGTACAAAAGATGTGCAAAGTGGGTGGAAACCAGGAACATATGCCAAATTAAGCATGCAAGGCAGGAATGAACACAGAAAGTGAGCAAAGATGCACCAGAATCCGGATTCACAAAACCTGATCACTGGATTTGCTCCAAAGAATGCTCTTCAACATTTGCTCCTTGCACACTGTGGAGCAAGTGGCCCTGAAAAGAATGCAACTAATTCATCCAAACAAGGAAGCCCACACTGCACTTTAATCACAACCAACAACACAGTATAAAAGCCCAGTACAGAGTGACAGGTACACATTCACAAAATTACCAATCCAGTATTGCTCATGCTGCTGTGCCGACTGATGAGGAGGGGGAGGATGAGAAGGGAAAGGGCCTACAAGGCGAGGATCTTCTTATTTCAACTTCCTGATGAATAGGTCACCCAGGCGTACTTCATACCACCCCAGATCATACAGGGGATCATGAGCCAGTAGGAGGGGGCCCTTGCCACACCCGCAATGTGAGCCCGCGCTATACCATCAATAGTCAAGTCACCGTCAGCCTTGTATACCACCCCATATCATACAGGGGATCATGAGCCAGTAGGAGGGGGCCCTTGCCACACCCGCAATGTGAGCCCGCGCTATACCATCAATAGTCAAGTCACTGTCAGCCTTGTATACCACCCCATATCATACAGGGGATCATGAGCCAGTAGGAGGGGGCCCTGGCCACACCCGCAATGTGAGCCCGCGCTATACCATCAATAGTCAAGTCACCGTCAGCCTTGTATACCACCCCATATCATACAGGGGATCATGAGCCAGTAGGAGGGGGCCCTTGCCACACCCGCAATGTGAGCCCGCGCTATACCATCAATAGTCAAGTCACCGTCCGCCTTGTATACCACCCCATATCATACAGGGGATCATGAGCCAGTAGGAGGGGGCCCTTGCCACACCCGCAATGTGAGCCCGCGCTATACCATCAATAGTCAAGTCACCGTCCGCCTTGTATACCACCCCATATCATACAGGGGATCATGAGCCAGTAGGAGGGGGCCCTTGCCACACCCGCAATGTGAGCCCGCGCTATACCATCAATAGTCAAGTCACCGTCCGCCTTGTATACCACCCCATATCATACAGGGGATCATGAGCCAGTAGGAGGGGGCCCTTGCCACACCCGCAATGTGAGCCCGCGCTATACCATCAATAGTCAAGTCACCGTCCGCCTTGTATACCACCCCATATCATACAGGGGATCATGAGCCAGTAGGAGGGGGCCCTTGCCACACCCGCAATGTGAGCCCGCGCTATACCATCAATAGTCAAGTCACCGTCAGCCTTGTATACCACCCCATATCATACAGGGGATCATGAGCCAGTAGGAGGGGGCCCTTGCCACACCCGCAATGTGAGCCCGCGCTATACCATCAATAGTCAAGTCACCGTCCGCCTTGTATACCACCCCATATCATACAGGGGATCATGAGCCAGTAGGAGGGGGCCCTTGCCACACCCGCAATTTGAGCCCGCGCTATACCATCAATAGTCAAGTCACCGTCCGCCTTGTATACCACCCCATATCATACAGGGGATCATGAGCCAGTAGGAGGGGGCCCTTGCCACACCCGCAATGTGAGCCCGTGCTATACCATCAATAGTCAAGTCACCGTCCGCCTTGTATACCACCCCATATCATACAGGGGATCATGAGCCAGTAGGAGGGGGCCCTTGCCACACCCGCAATGTGAGCCCACGCTATACCATCAATAGTCAAGTCACCGTCCGCCTTGTATACCACCCCATATCATACAGGGGATCATGAGCCAGTAGGAGGGGGCTCTTGCCACACCCGCAATGTGAGCCCACGCTATACCATCAATAGTCAAGTCACCGTCCGCCTTGTATACCACCCCATATCATACAGGTGATCATGAGCCAGTAGGAGGGGGCCCTTGCCACACCCGCAATGTGAGCCCACGCTATACCATCAATCGTCAAGTCACCGTCAGCCTTGTGTTTCTTTGCCACAGGCTCCTTTCAAAGGATCTGTAGCGTCACACTAGTGATTTCGTAAACCTCACAGTCACAGGCCCTATGCAAGAACTCCAACATGACCTCTACATCTGCCAGGGTATATGTACAAGGGCAAGAATAGTGAGGTGGTTTTGTAGCGTAGCTTGGGTCTGTACATTTGCTGTGCCATTGACTTCATACATGTGACCCACACACCCCTGTGGACATAGGAAACTTCACAGCAACAGGAGACATTAACATTCCTTGCATGTACAAATTCCCGGCACTTGCGCCATCTGAATGACACGAGGCCTAGTAAGATTGATTGTTCGTCCTCCCTATGTACCCCTTATTTGTATTGTCGCGCCTAGAAACACCTGTGTACAGGCACGTTATAAAGAACGCATCATACCATATCAAACAGATCCTGTTGTTTCCAATCCCTAACCTTAGACGTCTACCGTACCTTTATCACGCATTGTGAAACATAGTTTGTGATGCGTTTTTTTCTGTGTGATTTTGAAGTGTTGGATGAATGCCCAGTAAGGAGCCCACGTTGCGTGATGCTTTGTTATTTCGTGTTTTGTCAAAATCCTTTGTGTGCATTGCATGCACACAAAGTATGATTACATAATAAACGTGTTAAGAAAATCACTTTCCTTGAATTGCTGACGGAACAAAAACAATGGTGGCCAGTCAATGTGTGTGTCCACAAGGGAATGGAGACGTTTAGCAAAAACAAAGCCATTTCGTGGTTAATAAAAACTAAGCAGTGAGGTAGAATTAATTAAAGGAGATAATGAGCGCGCTAACTAAGATTGATCAATATTGAAGCTGTGTGTTATAAATCCGATTCAGCCAATTTCTCCTTATGAACTTGGCCAATGTCCCGCGTTTAATGAGACGGATAAGGGTTCCACAGAGTAACACAGCTGCCAGACTCGGGGTTTATTTCACAAGGGATGTGTATTATTTCTGGGCAGAATTCTATTGAAAGTGCAATATATCGACAAAGATGCACATTTTTCATGTGGGAACACATTTCATTTTTTAACGTTCATCTACACCACGGCTCTGGTTCAGATGTACCTTCTGTGGATGTTGCAAATAATCAAACAAAATCGACTTCAGTGTTCCGCCTCGTTAAAACCAGGGCTTCATAATTTACTGAGAGCGGTGCTCATCTAACAAGATAAATCAGTTTAATGATTTAACCATGTGACTACCATTAGCACTTCGCTGCGGGTTTTTGCTGAACACATCGGGTGAAGGCGATATCTTGATGAGATGATGCACATAGTGGCAAAGCCAGGGTTGGGGCAGGGTGGGCAGCCCCTCATCGTGCCCAGTGCATGCCCAGTGCGCCCCAGCCTCCTGCTGATGCCCTGTTAGCCATCTCCCAGCACCAAAATGTGCCTCTGCTACTAGATGAAAAATAAATTGTTGCTGAATAAGATCCCTCTATAATTAAGTTATGTACAAAATGCGGTGTAATTGCACACAACTTAAAAGATTTTTTTGCAACAATTGCCACATACATCAGATGATGTATGAATCCTCTGCTGCATAACGCTTGCCAGCACCTGAATCTCAGTGAAATCTACAACCAAGAGCCAGGAAGCAACAACACCCTAACTCCTAGACTGTAATTTTTGTGTATCCAGCCCAGCTATTTCTTACAGTTGCATGGCATTTTTTACTGGGCATCTATGATAATGCCAGCATGTTAAATGTTATTACGTGGCTAGAATGGCATTTTGATGCAACCAGTCAAGCCTTTTCTTACAGTGGCATACATTTTTTTTACTAGGCATCTGTCATGGGTGCCTAATAAAAAATGTCTTGCCACAGTAATAAGTGGTTAGACTGGCTACACCAAAAGGTCAGTCTACCCACATAGTAACACTTATGATGCTTGTTGTATCACAGATTATCTGTGATACAGCATGCATGGAAAATGTAATTGAGTGGCTAGTCTGGCATTGTGGTGCAAACAGCCAAGCCATTACTTACTGTGGGATGACATTTTTTACTGGGCATTTACAATAAAGCAAACATATTAAGTATTAATAGATTGCTAGACTGTCACTTTGGTGCAATCATTCTAGCCATTTCTTAATGTGGCATGGCATTTTTAATGTCAATGCCAAAATGAGCATGTTCTCATGTGTAGGTATTAGCATATATTGGCAGAGCCAGCATGAATATGTTTTCTTAGAGTAGCATTACTGAAATTATGCACAAAGCAAACAGGAGTGTGTTCTTTTATGGGAATACTGCCATCTATAGGTGTAGCCAGCATGGAAATGGATGTGCAGCCAGCGTGAAAATATTTATTATACTGCCATACATTGTGGGGAAAAACATCAAGAAAATGTGCTGGTAAATACTCCTATTCACTCTTGGTGACTTTCATCATGTGGATATTTTCATGTTTTACTGTTACACCCGGTCGCAGACAGCGGTCCCCTAATGTTGTTCATGCTAATCGGCCTACACAGCATTACTATATGTCATTGCGGCGCATGGCTGCGTCCCTCTGGCAGTGTTGGCGCTAACTATGGCGACGCACTACAGCTGCTCATTGCACTGCACAGAAACAAAGTGAACATCACGTGACTAGTCAGTTGAATAGCTCTGCGACGGGATCAAGAAGGACACGCTTCCTCAGCAAAGTTTAAAGTCTGCATCTCCCTTCAGAACGCTACTTCTGTTTGTAGCGTTATTCCTGCAGTACGTGTTGAGTACCTTTTTGATGCCTGAATTGACCACAGCCTTCTAAAGGGACTTCTTCCTGGCTTATGTCTCGGCCTCTTGAAACTCGATCCGGACTGTCTGTCACGCTCACCTGGGTCTCTGCAGGGGCAATGGAGTCCTCCGGATCCTTCCTCTCGTAAACCCCAGGACTGGGAAATAGACCTGCCTAAAGAATGGGTTTTAGAGAGATTCTGTAATGAGCCTTCCTAAAACCTCCCTCTGCCCTCCCTGTGTCCCAGTGGAGTGTGTTCCCTTACTAGGGTGTAGCTCACCTTTTCGTTTAATGTGGCGCGCTCTCCATCCTGCATCTGCAGGGGCGTGGAAGTCTGGGATTCAGGCTAGTTGCTTCACTAGGTTCAGGCTGGTGTAGGTGCGAAACGCACTCTTCAGGGCTTGCCCAGTTACAGCACTGGGAATGTCCGTAAGTTCACTGAAGGGGCTATAGTCCAGGAGCCCACAGGTAAATCCAACTGTGGGGGGTAAGTCTAATAAAAAACAGTTACTTCACTGGTTTGAGTGCATGTTTCGAGGTGGGTGGTGGTTTGGAAAAAAGCTGAGCGTTATAATGATTTTGTTCTCTTTGCAGGTCCTAGAACGGGCTGCCAGCTGGAAACGGGTGCGGTGAGAAGAGTTCCACTTGACTTGCCTCAAAAGGTAAGGTTCTCTGGGCGCGCGGGAGTCTGTGGGTTTATTTTGCATGCGCGCGCTTACTAGAGCTAACTTGTTTTCTTCTTTCTTCCGTAGGTCGGGTCCGGAGCGCAGAAGAGCTGAAGATCGGGTCCGGAGCGCAGAAGAAACGAAGATCAGGTCCAGAGTGCATGAGAACTGAAGATCGGGTCTGGAGCGCTGAAGAAAACAGCTGACAGAAGATTCCTGGATTTCCAGGCGGTGGGAGAGCAAACAGGTAAGGTTGTTCCATGCTGCAGAGCGACGGAAACAGGCAAGGATCCAGGTTGTGGTGAACGTGTGCACAAGGCTACAGAAAGCACACGAAGCATGGACCAATTCTTGGGTATGGCTTATTTAGGCACCACACCCAAACACTAGAATGTGCCTTACAGTTCCTTACAGTTCCTGGATGTCCCACAGGCATCCATGTTGGGAACACAGGAAGTGGCTGAAAACAAGGCTTATATGAATGGTGTACATACTAATAGTCCCTCAGTGCATGTTTTGCTTGCCAGGCTTTCACCCATCTAGCCCCTACTTGTGTCCCAGCCTTTACCCCTTGTGTTTGTGTCACTGAGGTGTGGGTTCCCATGCTAGCACCCATGACAGTTATTGGACTGCCTCTGCTTAACGTTCTGCCTTTTCCTCTGGTCTACATGTTGCCGAACCTAGCCTGTCCCCGGATTTCTGCATTGTTCTCTTTCAACGCACGTCATCGATTGTGTACGGAACCCCATATTGAGTTCTCGCTGCAACCTTTCCTTCCCTCTCCATTTTTTTCCGCACAAGTTGGGGATATTTACTTTGCTTCCTAAAAAGAAGGCATACTCAGTTCCCTCATTGACTATCTGTAAAACTTATCGTCCAGCCCTCACTTCCTCTGTTGCTTCGCTGTAAGACCCATCTGTTTCCACCAGCCCTCACAGGGATTTACGCTGAGAATCCACTACCGTGCACTTAAGGACGCTCTGCAGATAGTGCACCATCCCGGACATAGAGCGACCCTCATGCCGTTCGTGTTTAATGTGCCTCTACTCACCCCCTGTTTATTATTTTGTCCTGTCGTTGTTTTCATAGACTTCTTGGATTCTAGGAACTTCTATTCCCTTGTTGTGGTAAGACTCTGCATAAACCTTTTGCCTCTTCTTCTATCAATTCTTGATAGCTGGTATTGATTACAGTTGTTCTCTCCTGTTATAGGCCCATCCGTTATACAAGCCATAAAAGTCTTGCTCAGATGGTATAGCCAGGGAAGAGTTAGAATTAGTAGCTGTCTCCAATCCTTCGATCAACGTTAACCTGTTGTCTCTTTCTTCCTACAGCATTTTGGTTTGGCGGTGCGTGTGTTTCCTGCTCTTTAATTTGATCTATTCCTCTGTCTGTCCATATCATCCAGCAGAGGGGTGTTTCATAGTAAAGAGTTCCCTCAAGTTGAGGAGACCCAGGTTCACAACGAACCTTGGCTTTAGACACCCACAGGATTTCCTTCCTTCATCACTCCTTCAACCCCTTCGAGTTCCTGTACTCAAAGCCTCAGCCAGTGTGGCGAGTAACAGTTACCCTACAAAACTGATTGCAAACTGTCTGGTTTTTACCCACCTTTTCACAGACATTGTGCTGTCTAATGGACCACTGTAACCCATTATTCTAAACGTTTTCTCATGGTGAGAGCCCCCAAAGTTGTTTTGTAGCTTCCCTAAGACGTGTTACGTGAAGAACCCCCATTTCGTTTACACAGACAAAGCCAATACTGCATTCTTATTAATGAACCCAATATTGCATTTTTATTACTGAAACTATATAATGCAGCCTTAGCCTCATCTATCCAGTACATTGACACTAACATCACCATGCTTGAGGGCTAGGTTTCAATTTTCAAACATTGAATACATGTTTGATAGGCAATATACAAAGAATTATGTGTGGAAAAAACTGATTGATATCAAACAGAGTTCTAGTGATCTCATAAGCTGCGTGCCTCTGTTCCAGGTATTGGTTGATTGTAGTATTCTATGAAAAGCAGAGATGACCCCAAGATTGAATCAGCTAGATCGACACTGCATGAGCACAGACCTGATTAATCTGGTAGTACAGTTGGACCAGAGGAAAGGGGTGAGGTGCAGACACAAACCACTGTGTGTCTTGGCCTGTCTTGATGCCCGCAAGGAGAGAGGCTGCATGCCCTGAGCCCACACATTTGACATGAGACAGAGGAGCTCTAGTGTTGAGGAAAGGAAAGACGCCAACATATGAACATTTGCTTTTTGTTTCTGTTAATGCATACACCCCATTCATTTATTTAGGAAGTGAACCACTGGCCGCCTTCCATGGTCCCCTACCTCACCCTCTTGTGAGGCAAAAAACCTTGGCGTCATCTTCGACTCCTCTCTCTCATCTCTCCTCACATCGCGGACCTTGCCAAGAAGGCCCACGTTCAGCTGCACCTCCTCAGAGGGCATTGTTCCTTTCCTCACCTTACCACAAAATGTCTCCAGAGCTCTCGTCCTCTCTAATCTGTACTAGTGCAACAGCCTCTTCCTCAACCTACCTTTACCCTCCCTTCGTCTCCATTAACTAATCCAGAATAGGACTTTGCGACTTATCTCTGGCCTCAAGCCCAGGGACAGCATCTCTCCAGCCCTAGAATCTCTCCACTGGCTCCCAGTGGCTTCAAGGATCAAGTTCAAGACCCTCTGCCTCATCCACAAGGCTTTCCGGTGCCTGGTAACCCGCTACATCCATCTCTATCTCCCTATATACCTCCCTGCTCGAACTTCAGTCTTCTAGCTCCAGCTCTCTGCATATCAGACACTTTTCCAAGCAGAGAGTGGGGGTTTGATCTCTCTCTTCAGGAAAGGATTCCCTGCCGCCGCTCTCAGGCTTGAGCCGGATATCCTTAAGATCTGGAAGCTTCTCAAGACCTTTCTTTTCTCTTCTTCCTTGCCACTCCCCCTCCCCCTCCCCTGCTAATGCCCTCCCTCTGGCATATTGACTGGCTGCCTGGTCCCTTCTGAGTCCTACAGGGCACCAGGCCCTCCTCGCCCAGTGTACTCTGGCACCCTGGCCTCCCTGACCCCCCTATCCTTCACTTGCACTCCTGGGCCCCCTTCCCCTGACTAGCCTGGCGGGGGGTGCCTCCCTATTGAACTTGGTCTACCCCCGTCTTCGCATTTAGCGTTGGTCCTCACCCCCTGCTTCCAATGGCACTTGCCCTCCTGTCCTCCCCTTAGGCCATGCCTAGCCCCTAGGGCCCTCTTCTTCACCCACCCCTCATTTGCATGCCTCCACTTGGCCGTGCACTTCCCTCCTACACTAGCATTATGCCTTCCACCCTGACCGGCATGTCCCACCCTGCCCAATCTCCTCTCCACCTGCACTTCCTGTTACTGCACTTGCACGATCCGAATGAACCAAGGTCTAGTGGGACCGTTATTGTGGTTTTCTTCCCTGCCAAATCCCTTTTTTGTCTTGCAGACCCTTGAAACACCATTTGTTGATAGCTGCTTTATAAATACCCAATTAAAAAATGTATTTTAAAAAACAGATTGGGGCTTCAGGGTCGGGGAAATGAACAGATTGGTTCCACATCTGAGCTTTAAAGGGGAACATGTGTATACAATCTACTACCCTGGCTTTGTGCCCCACTACACGAAACAGACTCACCCACCTATGTGTTTGCATGGTTATAAAACCCAAAGAAGATTGGTGCTGGACATAATAGATACCGAAGTGAGAGGGCACTATAATGCTCTATGGTTTGAAACAAAAAACAGAAGCAATCCATTCGGTTAATGGTTTAGTTCTGACCTCCGGCCCCATCACACAATAAATAGTTCCTTTGGGTATATGGAATATCCTAGTTCACATCAAGCAGCTCTAAATGCCCGGTCTTACCAGGTCATTCTATGGATGCATTGGCTGCGTGCAAATCATCCATTCAGAGACTGGATGGAACAACGGATGTTCATGGGAATGTGGACTTACCCAAGAACCAAGGTCCAAGCCCTTCCCTGCAAGCCTAGCATAAGGGTGTCAGCACATTTTGAAAGGGGTCTCACCTAAAATAACTATCAGGCGCTATTTGACACCAGAGAGGCAGACACATCATCCCATCATAGAGCCTACGAGTGCAGTATCAAACTCCTTCCAGATGCTCTGATTCAATGTACTGTTCCTACACTATCATGGAAAAGAAGAATGCAAAATTGAAGCAATATATCAATGGTAACCTCACAAACAGATGTATATGGTACACTAAATTGCCTGCCAGCACTTCAATCTTCTACATACCCATGAAGGATGAGACAGAGCTAAGACCTTATATGAATTACTGATCAAATGAAGTCCCAAGCCAACAAGACATGTAGAAAACAAGCAAAGTGAAACAAGGATTACACAATAGTTACTGACAAAGGTGATGTAGATAGATACAAACAATTAAATAATACAGTTGAGCAAGGTTAAAGGAACCCACAGAAAGGGACAAACGCTACCCCTGATGGTCATTCAACAAACAAATGGTGGCAATGACTACTGCATGCAATTAAATTTTAATGCATCAGCGCATATGTCATATATACATAATGGAAGAGTGGGTTTCCATCTTTTTCTACAGGGCAATAAGTATTCATTACTCCCTTACCTGAGTAAGTATTATTTAAATGTTCACCCAGCTGGGTAAAGCAGGGACCTAACCAGGCGGCCTTTCTTATAAAATTATGGATACAAACAAAACATGACAAAAACAAGCAATGTAGCCAAAGCTTTAAAAAAACGTCAACATATAGGCAAACACAAAAAGTAATATTTAATCTATGGTAGTTTGCACAAAAGTGGCAATAAACATTTGAAAAACACATGGTAAACAATAATGTTCTATTTTTTTCAGAAATAGCGGGGAGTTTGGCGGTAATATGGCAGAATTACTGTTACCACCGTGGTGTGTGGCAGAATTACTGCCACATTACAACCCGTCAGGAGCATGCACACGCCATCAATGAAAACAGAAATTCCACGCGGCAGAATTACTGCCAAAGGAGGCCCCCAATGGTAAATCCACCAGCATTCAGCAGAATTACCGTTACCGCCATGCAATCGGTGCTAACTCCATTGGCGGTATTAATGCCGGCAGACATAGTATCATCACTGGAAGCATGGTGGCAGCCATTTTGAAAACTCAATCCAATCTCAATCTACCACTTCCTGTATCCATCCACAGCAACAGGATACAGGAACCATGTCTGTGGAAAGAGCCAAAGCCAAGGGGCCAGAACACAGACTCCGAAAGCCCATGTTCAGTGAGCGTGAGCTGGAGGTCCTCAGTGATAAAGTGATGGCTCATGCAAATTAACTGTATGGCAGCCACCACAGGAAAACCTCAAGCCTGTCGAAAGAGGTGGACCGACCTCAAGGTCACGGTGCGCATCCTTCTGTAACAAAAAAGGCAGGATTCACTGGCCACTGGAGGTGGCACTATGGAGTGATTCGTCCTGACCCCGTTGGAGGAGAAGGCCAGCTCCATCCAGGACATGGAGGGAATCGAGGGAGTTGGTGCAGCTGAAGCCGGAGCCAGCTGCCAAGACCAATTGGGTGAGTCTGAATGCCCCACTTGCCCTAACAATACACGGTGGGGTGCACAGTAAATCAATATTCCCTGTGCGCTGCCAGGGCCAATGGTGTCACTGCATGCAGGGGTAGGTGAGCAACTGTGCATGTAACCATGCACAGCAGCATGAATGTGCATGGGTGCACATGCAACCATGTACATGCACCACCAGAGCTGGATTCCAGACCGGGGCGCGACATTAGCCCCCCATAGTACACCGTGCCTCGGCCGCTCGGGAGAATCATTCAAGTGCTCCTGTAAGCTTGTGTGGCAGGTGAATATGCCCTATTGAAAGGAAATGTGCCACGATTTAATGCAGCGTTCCAGCGCGGGAGCAGGTTGCATGTCATTACAATAGGGTGCAGATGCCCGACCAGCATGGGGCAGCTGCCCCATGTTGGTGTAGCGACAGCTCCCTATTGACGTGCTGTAGTCCCCACTGCAGCACGGAAACAGGGAGTCAAACACTGAAATGGAGCACTGATGCCACTGCAGCACGGAAAAAACAGGTGTCAAACACTGAAATGGAGCACTGATGCTTGGCACACAATCATCCCCCTCCCCCTGACCCAAGGGTGGAGCTGAGAGGGTGCTAAATCACTGTTACTTCACCCCAGGTGGCATCACAGCTATGGCCAGCCATGTGCAGCACCCATGCGTGCTGATAAAGGCAAAGTGTAATACTGGACCCCCCCAGCCCAACCCATGGAACGGTCACCTTGGCAGCATGTGTGGAAAAGTGCACCTGTCAATGAGGTGTACAC
Source organism: Ambystoma mexicanum (assembly GCF_040938575.1). NCBI lineage: Eukaryota > Metazoa > Chordata > Amphibia > Caudata > Ambystomatidae > Ambystoma > Ambystoma mexicanum. The sequence continues at coordinate 360,882,440 of NC_090928.1, forward strand.
CCTCAGCAGCCACTACACCCACCTTGTTGTAATCATAGGTGATGGCCTGCAAACGACCATGCACTACGATCCACATGTGTGGGATGTCCCTCAACCATGTAGCATGAGTAACTAGCAAGCCAACATACCTGTATGCATGTTGACTGACAGCATGTCATTGTTCAACTAAGAGGGTTGAAGCCAACTCAGGAGGAAGAGGGGAAGGGCTATCAGCCTCGCATGGCCGGGCCTCCAGGTCCACACCATTGGCCACCACTCCAGCATCGGCCAGCGACAGGAAGGGCAGGCGAAGGTGAGGGGAAGCAACATCAGGGTCCAGCTTCACCACACCTGCCAGTGCCAGCTCAAGCACTGCACCCGTTGCCAGTGATGGGGACATGGCCACTGGGACTACACCCCTGGCACCTGTGAACGCACCCCAACACCCAGCCAATGCCAATGCTGGCAGGCATGCAGGAGGCACGGTGCATCCCACCACCCAACAGGCCCATGAGAGGGACTCGACACCCGAGCTGGGCAGCCAACATCATGGGCCGGATTCACAGGGTGACTCGGACATCAGGTCCTATGGTTCACTGTGCTTCAGGCCTAGCCCTCTCCACAGCCCTCAACTCCTATTCCTCACGCTACACATGCTTAGGCAATCGTGAGGAGAATGAACGTGATGGAAGAGCACCAGGTACACCTGGAGGCGCTTGCAAAGGCACATGACCTCCATGTCCAGGCCATCTGGGATAGTGTCTAGGGTGCCACACGCAGGACTGTAACCGTGATGGACCATGATGGACGTCAGGTGACTGCATCATCTGCTGTCCTGACTGTCTATGGTCAGAAGGTGCGGGAGCTCCCAGAAGGCATCTCAGCCTTCGCCAAGGCCATGCAGGCCAACATACAGCTGGCTATGCACCACATCCGGGAGCCAGGGTCTGGGGAATCTAGCTCTGTCACCCCCACAGACGACTCATTGGCCAGCACCACTTGGTGCCGCTCATGGTGTGTGCTAGTCCCAAAGGTGCTGGGGGACACCAGCAAGCGTAAGAGGTCACAAAAGTGATTGGCCTTTTGTTTTCAGACACAAGGGTGTGTTGGGTATGGTGTTGTGGGGAAGGGGAGGAGGGAAGGGTGTGTTGGGGATGGTGTTGTGCAAAGGGGGAGGGAGTGTTTTGGGGATGGTATTGTGGGGGGGTGTTGGGGATTGTGTTGTGGGGAGGGGAGATGGTTGTTTGGTGCCTGTACAATTTCGCATTAACCATTAGTTCACCTGAAGCAATGCAAGGATATTCCTTTATGTGTACATGTGATTAATCCTTAATGTGACAATATATACAGTGGTGCATTGCATGCTTAAAGAAATGTGCTCAGAAAAATAGTCCAAGAGTTCCTGACGAACCATTCATCCAGATCTTACCTCATCCCGGCCACTGCATGCAACTGCTTTAGCCACAGGCAGTGTATCCGCCTCCTCAGGGTGGGGCATGTTCACATCAGGGGTAGAGGGACATTCCTCCTGAGGCACATATTGTGCAGCATGGCACAGACGAAAACAATTTTGCCAACCTTCTCAGGCCTGTATATGAGGGCCCCTCCTGTATGGTCCAGGCAGTGAAAACAGGCCTTCAGAAGGCCAAAGGTCTGCTCAATACAGAGCGTGGTCCTGCTGTGTGCATCATTGTAGGCTACCTCCTGTGGCACCCGTGGATCCTGCACAAGTGTCATGAGCCAGGGAATCTAGGGGTATACAGAGTCACCTGCAAAGAGAAAGGTCAAAGAAGGTGTCAGTCACATGCACTATGCATGTGTTGCCATTTACTACAGCATGTTCATGGACATTCTGTGCATGCATTACGAGTTTCATCGCACCACATGTCTTGCTATCACAGTGTGTGCATGTGGAATCCAGCAGTATTTTGCATTGTTGTATTAACCCATGCACCCAGCTGACTGGCAGTAGTTGCCGTTTTCTGGGGTCTATGATTGTGATGGCAAGTGGCAAGTTACCATGGTGCCTGTTTTTAGCCTCTACATTGCTCCGATGCAAGTGCCCTGATGGTTGATTAGCTGTACTTCAGCGGGTTTCTGGAGTCTGCGTCTCTTCCATAATGGCATTGTGTACCTGAGTACTTGGCTGAACAACTGCTACTGTTCTTTGGTGCTGTGTTGCACTTTGTGGTACAATGATTAGGAGTGTATTGTGTTGCATTGTGTTACCTGTATTCATGTGTTTGTGTTGCTAGGCTGTTGTCTCAATGTGCATATGCATATTCATACAGCATTTGCCATCATGTCCTAGTCTTGTGCGTTGTAGGCTGTCATTTGTGTGGTGAGAGGGCAGGTCCTACATGCACATGGCCTTGTCAGGGCTATTGCCCCCCCATCCCCTTCACTATGCTTTTCTGAAGCGCAGCACATAGACCTTGTGTAATGGCACTAGTACACTCACTAGTCACTCACTATTCACATCCGTTATCCTCTGTGCCTCTCCATGTATACAGGCACTGTACTAGTACGTAGGACCATGGCATTGTGGGTGGAACCAGGTTAGCGGGCACAGCAGTGTGTGATGTAGAGGTCTGGATTGCAGGTCACCTGGATGGTCAATGAGTGGCAGTTCTTCCTGTTGCGGACACCGTTTCATGTGACTGGAGGGTCACCAATGTCACATGGGAGCAGTCCAGGGCTGCAATGAGGTTTGGCATGTGTGCCACAGCATAAACACGTGCCTTCATAGCATGCTCCAGTGCCGGGATGGTGTGCAGACAGATATACCTTGGCATATGGTGCAGGAGGACTTCCAGCACCTGTCCAAGCACGATTGAAAATGTTGGGCGCGATATGCCATGCAGCATGGCCATGGCATGAGGCAAGGCGCCAGTTCCCAGAAATTGCACGACAGACACAAGCCTTAGCTGCGGGAGCACAGCTGTCCCCGTGTTAATCCTGCCCTCAATGTCCCCCTGGATTGTGGTGAGAAGCTCACCTTCAGTCTCCCTGTTGAGCTGGTACAGGGTTACCAGCTGGATGTCTGTAAAGGTCCAAGGTGAGGGCCTGACCCTGGGTATGGACGCTCACTTTCCATGCCATCTCCTCCTCCTCCTCCTCTCTGCACCCTATGCCCTGGGCTGATTTTCCTGCCTGTGTAGGTCCACGCAGACTGTGAGCAGCTGCATCTCCCAGGTGGCAAGGGCTAGTGGCAGCATGATGTCAGAAAGTGTGTTTGGGGAAGGCGTATGCCTTATATGACCCTTGTTGAGTGGATTGGATGCACCTATGGCTTCATGTGTGGCACCTGTCTGCATTTACCTCCACCTTCTAATATGACTGTAAAACAGCTATTGTTTTCTCGACGGTAATTCTGCCGATGGTAATTCTGGTGGAATCAGTTGGTGAAAATACTGTTGGCGGAAATACCATCAATGGTATTACCGCTGAATCATAATTCGGCAGAACAGTAAATGTGGCAGTAATTCAGTTACCGCCCCGTTTACCGTATAGTACCAATCTTGCAATGACCCCCCTAAGTGTGGAAATAAATTCCCAAATGCTGGGGGTGGTATGGAGGATGGTAGACAGAGTCTAAATCTGTGGACACATGAACTTGGGTTTTCGGCTATTTGGGCATTTACAGTAAAAAAAAAACAGTTCACAGAAACAATCTTCTGGCTAGTTGTACGTATTTTCATAGTTGTTATTCTAAAAAGTAAATAACAAGAATTGTGATATTTAGTTACCCTTCATTAATATTGCTGAATACTGAAGACGATACACGATCTGTAGAGGGGCACTCACTGTGGTGTTATGGAGGGAGGGGTTTGAGTTCCGACGCAGTTGGAAGTGTGTCACATTACTGGTGGGTCTAGGAAAAGAACGATGGGGGATAGAATCAATAACAAGGATCAAATACAACAAGCCCTATATATAGGAGTAACAATAGAAAGAGGGGGCTTACCCAACCTCACAGTCTTTTATGTCAAGTACAAGGTCATTAAAAGGGTAGGCAAGGGTTGAGTCCCCTGGATGTGTTTCTGTAATGTAAGGATTAGAAGTGACACAGACAATCAGAGGCAAGTGTGAATACTATGATGAGGGAACACGCTCCTATACAAACGTGCAGGGTCGCTGTGAAATTCACCCGAACGTGAATGTACCAGCCACTGGATGCGAGTGCAACCCACGTCTTGCGATTGATTTTTAAAATACTAGCGCGTCCCTAAAGTGTAGAGATGGAAAGCGGCAGTGTCTTCAAGAGCTGAAGTGAGATGAACATTAGTAACTCAGCTTTGAGCGTCACTTAGCAGGAGCCATATTAAAGTACAAGATGGCTTTACCATAACATGCATTTGAAATGTGAAGAGACTGGAGTAATGAGATAAAGTTGGGCTAAGCATTCCCGGAGAACTGGGGTGCTGGTGTAAAACACAAGACAAGTTGGACTTAAAAAAAGAAGGTTCATTGTAGGTGTTCAGTAAGACCATTGATATGTGTGAGGGGCCTATTTATCCCTTTTTGTTCAAGTTTTATAAATCGATTACAGGTATTGTAGTTGTTCAAGTCAAATTGAATGCAATCAATAATGAACCACTCCAGATCATCTTTGCTGTGGTGGAAGTCACAAACTTGAATAACAATGGGCTTGCATTTCTAATTCGTGACTTGCGCTCAACAATTTGGTCATCCCAATATAAAGCAATTTACAAAGACAAGAAATAATGTAACTAATGTTGGGACATGGGCCGGAACCAAAGTCAGGTGACGACCCACGTGTTTACTGTAATAAATGGCAGGCCCCGCCCAGGCACAGGCTGGGACACTCCAAGACAAGGACATTGGGTTGTGTGTACTCATTTGGGCTCTGGGGCAGCAGGCCTGGAGAACCTAACAACTAGCGACGAGGTGGGCCGGGACTCGCAAGTCCGCCCAACAAGTTCTTGCTGGCAGCAGGAAGACTGTGGGTGCCGACCGGCGGAGCGTCAGAGCTTGCTGTGGCTGAAGTCGACCCCGTTCACGTGGTGCAGTCAGATGGGGGACACGTTGAGGGCACGCATCCTGTGCTGTGGACAGTGAAGCCTGCAGTGTCACGTGTGGAGTGTTAGGGAGAATTCTCCAGAATGGCTAATTTCCCTTACCTACTGAGTCCCTCAGCAGCTTTGCTGGATTTCTAGGATTTTCTTTTCACCTGGTAAGAGTGTGAGCCTTTTTCCCCCTCTTACATGTGTTTTGCTGTGTGTTTAACATTTTTGTGTTCATAGACTGTGGAGCTTCACCTACTCCATAGGCATCATCTTTTTACTGTGTGTTACACAGCACCTTTAGTGCAGTGACACAGGGTTGTCTTTTTCAGACATCCCACTTCAAACTCCACTTTCTGGGACTGACTACTGTCTCCCAGAACATGTAAAGGTGCCATTGACTTTATTAGTCTTTTTAAAAGCACAGACCCAGTACAAACTATCTTACATAGAGTACTGGAAAGGGTTAAGAGTTATCCCTTTTTGTCTGTTTCTCATGGAACATTATTTCGTTGCCCTTTATTTAAGATTTGGCTGGTGGCAGTGATATCTATCCTATTTTTCCTACAGCGGTCTATGCCTTGGTACTGTTTTAGGCTAAGTTAGTAGCCTCGAACTTAAATCTGCTGGAACCCATTTACTTTTATTTGGTTCCGGCTGGGTTTTACTCTGTGTGCCAAATCAGGTTTGGTTCCTTTGTTCGCCATCCTTTGGCAGGCTTCTGCACAGAAGCCCTCCTTAGGCACCTGAATGTCTGAGGGGGACAGGATGTGAGGGAGGGGTTTGAGAGTCCTTGCACAGGGTCTCCTTGGAGACCCATGTCGCACTCTGTGTGATTGGCTGTGGTGACTGTCCCGCCAGGACAGCCACCCTGCTGTGTGATTGACAGCTAGGCTGTGTGAATGGGGGAATACTGCATAAAAAGCAGTCTGTGCGGTTTGGAAGGCAGAGTCGCCACTGGATCAAGAGAACCGAAGAGAAGCTGAAAGAAGAGGACCACTACCACGACTGAATCTCCCGGTGAAGCCCTGCTGGGGGTCCAAATCTTCAAACTTCGACGACAGAGAAGATCTGCAAGGAATCTTCTTCCCTTGAGCTAGTGGGACCAACCAGTTTGCCAAACACCAAGCAAGGCCTCCCTACCCTGGTCGAATTTGCTGTGCACAGCTGCAGTGAGCCGGATAGCCAGGAGGACTGCACCCTGTTTGGATTTTAAGGAGTGCACCTTTTATTCGTTGCTTTGCTCAGCTGCTGGTTTCTTCCCTAGGCAGTGCAGGACCCTGCAGTCTTCGTACTTCATGTCAGTCCAACAGTCACTTCAAGAACTGTGAGCCTGCAGGATCTGCCAGGAACGTCTGCCTCAGCGACAGCCTTCTTCTTCATTTAAGGTACTGCTCTAACTCGGTTCTTCGTTCCGTCAGACCGCGGTGAAAGTGTTTGAAATCTTTCGCCAATCCAAGGGCTTGTCCTTCTCTACTCTTTTAAATAACTTTTCCTTCGACCAACTTCGTTTCAAACTCTTGGCAAAGACTTAACCACAAACTATTCTTGAACTGTGTGATCCTCTGCAAAGACTCTGAACCATTAACATTGTCCCAGGCCTATTGATTTGAATCTTGATTGTAGCAAGCCTTTTCTAGATTGCCTTGCCTACTTACTTGTTGGTGCTGTTTAATTTTGTATAACCTTGCCTTTCCCTCCCTATTAAATTGCTGGAGTGCCATTTTGCTCACACTTCATTTTGAGCCTAACTTGTCCAGAATTGATTGGGTGCTGTGTAGTATATTAAGAGTATGATTGTTCTGCTGCTTTATTTAGTGAACTGTTTTACAAATGAATGTGTAAATACATGTATATTCTTTTACTCTGAAACCTTGAGTCAGTGTTTGTTGGAACCATAGTAATTGCTGTTCTTTGTGTAACTATTGATACTGCTCACTTTACTCTTGAGATAAGTTTGGCTGCTAAGCCATTGCTACCACTTTACTGTGTAGTACAGGCTTGTACCAAATGTGAATTCGTACTGTCACTTGTAGTCTTAATTGTGTGTGGTGTTCCCAAAGGGTACTGCATATGATTCTGCCTAACAAGGAGCACTGCAGGAGGCATTTCCAGTACACTCGACGGAGCTCTGCTCACGGAGAGCAAAAATAAAATAAAGCTACGGGAAAGGGGAAAGAGTGGCATAGGACACATCACCCCTAGCACTAACAACATGTGAACAACCACAGCTACTTCATGGATTGCACAGAATCCCTGACCCTTATCAAGTACTCTTCCTGTTGTAAACCAGCATAGGGACTGATATCACTGGAAAACAGGCAGACTCCAAAGCTTACAGCCCTCTACTGGTGCTCGTGCAGTTTACAGCAGGGGTGGGCACAGGAGAACTGCACCCAGAACAAGGTGGCATTAGTAAAAGTGCCCTAACATGGAGACTGATTGGGAGGAGGATGGAGTGTCGACATCCCACCCCACTCCAGTAGCGAGTACACACAGGGATGCTACCAGGAACAGATGGAGGATACAAGGAATGCTGATGGGCTTCAAAGGTGCCCCTGTCCCAGAATTTGATGTCATGGGTGCGCTGGCGATGCTGAGACCCAGATGGGATTTGTGGATTGTGAAGCTGGAGATGTTCTTTGCCACCTCTGAGGGCATGATGAACAGAAAATGAAAGCAATGCTCCTCTTCTACGCAGGGACTGAGGTACACCAGATTTTCAAGTCGCCACAAGCAGGTGATGACTCATATGAAGAGGCAAAGACTATGTTCGAGGCCTACTTTCGGCACATGGTCAACCAGGACTATGAGAGATTCCAGATGCGACAGGTGCACCAGGACCCACCCGAGTCACTTTCTGCGTGCCATGCGCGACCTTCGGTGCCTAGCAATATCCTGCCGTCTCAACGACGAGACCAATGAGATTTGCGCCCAGATAATTCAGCACTGCACGTTGGCAGGAACCTGATATACCACTGCAGCAGATTCTGGTGCTGGATAGGGCGCAAGAGCTGTCATCGTCTCGTGCTGCACTGATGGAAGAGGCCTCCAAGGCAGGATGGGTCGAGACAGTGTGCGCAGCGAGGGCAGGGGGGGCACCAAAGCCCACCGGACTATCCTCATGTGGAGCGAGAAGGTGGGCCGGCTGAGGTTGGTGAGCAGACATGAGCGGGAAGGCCCGGCAGTGCGACAGAGCTACAGGCGATGTGGTAAGCCCAATCACTTTGCGAGAATTTACCGTGCACAATGGCCTGGCCCTCAGGTAGCAAGACCGCCACCCATCCCGCACTGGCCTCACCAAAGGAGAGTAGCAGCACTAGGTGCAGGACAAACACTGACACTCTCATGCCTAGAGGGTGCAGTGGACCTTGAGGATGCCTTCTTCGTGTCTGCGATTTGCTTGGGCAACATGGGCACACAATGCAAACCACGGTGCCTAGTGTCGGTGCTGGGAAAGGACATACCGGTGCTTATAGACACGGGGGCCTCAGTCAATGTGATCCCAGTGGCAAAATTCAAGAGGTTGTCGCTGCCACCAGTGCTACACTACCTAAAGATTCAGATCCTCACCTACGGGGGTTCATCTCCTCTACCACTAGATGGGGCCTTCTGCGCCTCGGGACAACACAACAACGGGTCCAGGGAGACGGTGTTCTATGTCACACCTATCGCAAAGGACAAATTGTTGAGCTGCGCGATGGTGGAAACCTCGGGTTGGTGCAATTCGCCTTCCAGGTGTACTTGAATGACTCTTGAGTGTCTGCTGGAGAAGTTTCTGTATCTGATTAAAGGCGTTGGATGAGTGAAAAACCAGGAGGTGAGACTCCACATTGACACTGTGTAACCAATGGCTCTACCACACCACCGCATACCTCTCCATCTGCGGCAGCAAGTGGAGGAGGTGCTGGGGAAGCTCGAGAATGCAGACATCATCGAGAGCATGATAGGTCCAACACCATGGGTGTCTCCAATCATGGTGGCAGCCAAACCCAAGACCGCTGAGCAGGTTCAAATATGCATAAACATGCAGCTACCAGACAGGGCTATCTGTCAGGAGCATCATCTCAAGCCTACCCAGGATGACATCCTTGCTGATCTACAAGGAGCCAAGGTCTTTCCACCTTGGACCTCAAAGCCCAGCACCACCAAGTGCCCCGACACATTAAAGACCCATCACTATGTTTTCATCCAACATGGGCCTCTTCAGATACAAGAGGCTGAGCTTTGGGGTGTCCTCTGCACGGAAGCATTTCAAAACACCATCAGGGGCGTACTAGCAGGGCTCCCCAGAGTCCTGAATCTAACCAACGACATGCTTGTCTTCTCCAGGTCACACAAAGACCACCTTCCCTGACTAGAGGCAGTCCTCACCTGCTCACTTAATGCGAATGCTCAAAAGACGCAAAAGCAGGTTCATGCAACCCACAGTGGATATTTTTGTCTTTGTCTTTCACGACAGGGGGGTCGTCCAACGATCCCAAGAAAGTGAATGACATCAAGATGGCATCTCCCCCAGAATCACACTCGGCGGTGCGCAGGTTCCTGGAGATGGTGAATTTCTGTGAACTCTTTATCCCAAACTTGGCAACCATCATGGAACACCTCCAGGTGCTCACAAAGAAAGACCAGGACTGGCAGTGGGCACAATTGGAGGAGAAGGCGTTCAGGAGGTAAAGCCAGCTCTGGTCACAGACACAACCATGGCCTACTTCGACCCCACCAGGACAACAGAGATTGTTGTGGAAGCCAGCCCCATCAGGCTTGGTGTCATGCTTTTAAACGCACAAGGGGTTCGCCAGCCGATGGCATATGCCAACAGAGCCCTATCAGTCACAGAACACTGCTACTCCCAGATCGGTGGGAGACTGTTGGTTTTGTGGCATTTTCACCTCTATATCTACGGTCACACTTTGATGGTTTACACAGACAACAATCCCCTTGTCCCAATCATGACAGTATCGGTTCCACAACCTCCAATATTTGTAGAATGTTTGCTCCTCCAGCTGTAGGATTATGGGGTAACCCTGCTGTTTTGGGCTGGGGCGGACATCCCCATGGACTATCTCTCACGACACCCAGCGGGGGGGGGTGACCCAGGATCCCACAAAGACGAAGGGGGCTCAACTGAAGCATTCACCCCCACGATAACAAGTGCATCCATCAACGCCAAGGCCACCAGTGGTGATTCAGGCCTTCAAGATTTGATGGCCCAGCTGCAAGCTGGCCGGTGGAAGTCGTTTCTGTTAGAGGCGCAGCACCGCACACCCGACACCCAAGCATTCCTATGGGGGCTGTGGAGGGTCTGGCCAAAACTCTCAATTGGACATGAAGGGGTCCTGCTGTGTGGGACCACCGGCATTAAAAGAGAAGATTCTTGCTTTGGCGCATGTGGACCAGCAGGAAGCCAGCAAGACTAAGACTAGCCTCCGGGAGAAATGTGGTTCCCCAAATTGGAACGCAAGGGGGAAGATGCACTGGCCAGGTGCAACTGGTGCCAAGTGGCAAGGCCGAATGCTAAGGACCTGCCCATCGAGCCTCCAGTGCGGGCAACGGCCCCATGGAAAGCACTCTGTGTAGACTTTGGAACAGTCCTGCGTTCTGGGCACTTCATAGTGATGCTGAACAAACTTTCAAGGTACCTGTTTGTGTAATACATGGCAGCCAGTGAGGTACTCCAAGGACTCTTGTTTGAGCCCATCGGATCCCGGACTCCATCAGGTCAGACAACGGGCCGCCCTTCCAAGGGGTCGACTTTGAACAATTCCTGCGGTTCTATGGGGTAGTCCACAAAAGTATCACTCCCCGCTGGTCCAGAGCCAACAGGATGTGGAACGATTTATGAGGACGATGAACAAGGTGTTCCGGATCACTGTAGACAAGGAGCAGCCCCTCGACCTCGCACTCATGTCATTCCTCATGGCGTACCGGACAACACTGCATGCATCCACAGGGATGTTGCCGGCTGAATCCCGCATCCTACTGGGACGCAAGGTTGCATCACTCATCCCGGAGCACAACTCCAACGGCTGGCGGAGCCCAATCCGATGAGATGGAGAGAGCATCAGGAGCAGGCTAATGAGCAAGAGAGCACCTGGAGATGGCTAGGCAGTGACCCGGTGGTGGTCGGCAACACAGTGCTGGTGTGAACAAGGTATCCAACACACAAGCTATGTCTCCCACATCAGACCATGCTGTGGACAGTATGGAGGAGCAAGGGGTCCATGATTATGGCCCAATGAGAATGACAGTCAATGATTAGAATCTCAAGTTGGTTCCAGCAAGTGCCACAATCCCTGGAGGAAGACCCAGAGGAGAACATGGTGCTGCAGCGAAGAAGATGAGGAGTCACCCATCTGGCAAGAGGTCCGGGAAGATGATCTGCTAGGATCAGGCTGCAGTAAAAACTGTTCAGGTGTCCCTGACCAGAGGGAGATACACCCAGCAGGTCGACCGGCGACCCATAGAGAGTGTCGGGGTCTATGAGCTAGAGTGAGAACAAGCAGACATTTACCGATGTATCCTTTGTTGTTGTTTCTTACAGGTTGTTTGGGGGATGTTTGATCGAATGTTGTGACGTGGGCCATCACGCAAGAACCTAACAGCTGACATTTTAATTTAGCATGTGGTTAATTGTTTGCATTGCTACTCAACTGTGTCATGGGTGAAACTGGTAGTCCTGATAGTAAAACGGCAGGCTGTGCAGTGTGGATTAAGGGCAACGAAATACCACTCCAGAAAAAAACACTACCCCATGTCCTTTGAGCCAAGTCCTTTTAGGTCATGTCAGGGACGCACAGATCTGTATAAAAAGCTGATGTCTTCAGTGACACCCCTAACACCTATGTTGTCATCTATCTATGCAGTATCCTGTTTTTCTTCCTCATAGTCTGACTGTCACTCGTGTCAGGTAAGTGCTAGAGCCAAAACAAGCCGCATTCCCTCTAACTGCTCCTTCCATCAAACACAGGTTACCCAATTTGGCTAAAACCTCTCACCCACAGGCATTGGCGTTCGTTCTGGGAAGATCCAAGCCATTAAATCATAACGCTCCAGGGAACATTTATGAATTACATTGGTTCTTGGGGTTTGCCAACCACTAGAGACGGTGTATTACTGGGAACGCACAGGTGCGCGTGCACCGGTCCAGATTGATCAAGAAGACCCTTCCATAAACTAAGCATAAAATTAGTATTTAAAGAATATTCAAATCAGCCAATTTTTCCAGTTACACATGATTCCTGTTACCCAGTTTATGTAATCTTCTCACAGCATGCAAAACATGTTTTCCAACGCAAAGTAAAACCTTTTCATTATGCATCATCAGTAGAAATAAACAAAACCTGGTCTACAAGTACAAATGCCTCCATTTTGAAAATGGGGAATACAAACATAGCTCTCAAATGCTTAAATGAAACCCAAAACAAAAAAGGCTTAGAAATATACACAATTAATGAAACCCTCAATTGCACAACTGTTCTAATAAGTCTAATTTGTACCGGCATGACCTCGTTGTGCAGAGCAGGATTTGCCTAAACTGTAATCATCACTTGAGACCTACCTTTATTTTTTAAATTAACACAAACTCTTGTCCCCTAATTTATTTAAGTGAATATATGTTTTAATTGAGGGGGTATAAGCCACGGGAATCCTTTTTGTCTCGCTCTAACAACAAGATAATCATTTCTCTCTTGCAGAACATTTCATCCAAGCAGGATAGAATGTGGGTTCACAAACCAATGGCCTCTTAATATAAAATGACTATGTTATTTTAGCTAAACCATCAAGGAGCTAACATCAGTCAATGTACTTCTAGATGCCTCCGGTGACTTACCTCCTCACAGTAAAATCTAGAACCAACGGTTATACTTTAAGGTCAACCTTAACATATCTAACTATCTAACACCAAATAGCCCACGAAGGAGAAATCCCAAAGGTGCTTGAGAGACTCCTCTTTTATTTCTGGTCTTTTCACACTCTCCGTACCTTCTCCATAACAGGCAATCAAAACTGATTTACCCTTTGAATTTCTAGCATTGAGCTGAAATAAGAGTCACCATAACCTCTTGCCAATCTAAACTTTCCATTTATGGATTGTGGCATTACATCATGCTATTCTGAAATGTGATCTTTCAAAGATAGCATGCCAGATTATTTCTCCAAAACGTTAAGCCCTTGCACTGATTGGAGACCTGCATTACGAACCCACATAGCCCTTGTGTTGATTCAGCAACCACCAATAGCTGTAACATTTGATGTAGAGACATGTATTCCAAGGTCTCTGTGTTTTGTTGGGGCTGTAGGCATGCTACTGGGATACTGTTTCCTTGGGGTTCCAGGCATGCTACTGGGACATTGCTTATTTGGGGCTGTAGGCATGTTACTCTTGTAGGCATACTACTGAGGCACTGTTTCCTTGTGGTTGTAGGCACGCTACTGGGACACTGTTTTCTTGGGCCTGTATCCATGCTACTGAAACATTGTTTCTTTGGGGCTGTAGGCATGCTACTGAGACACTGTTTCTGTGGTGCTGTAGGCCTGCTACTGGCACACTGTTTCCTTTGGGCTGTAGGCAAGCTACTCGGACACTGTTTCCTTTGGGCTGTATGCATACTACTGAGACACTGTTTACTTGGTGCTGTTGGCACAGTGCTGTAGGCATGCTACTGGGACATTGTTTCGTAGGGGCTACAGGTATGCTACTGAGACACTGTTTACTTGGTGGTGTAGACATGCTACTAGGACACTGTTTTCGTGTGGCTCTATGCACGCTACTGAAACATACTTTCTTTGATGCTGTAGGCATGCTGCTGAGGCACTGTTTACTTGGTGCTGTATACATGCTACTGAGACATTGTTTCCTTGGGGCTGTAGGCATGTTACTCAGACAATATTTCCTTTGAGTTGTAAGCATACTACTGAGACACCGTTTCCTTGTGGTTGTAGGAATGCTACTGGGACACTGTTTTCTTGGGCCTGTATCCATGCTGCTGAAACATTGTCCCTTTGGGGCTGTAGGCATTCTACTGAGACACTGTTTCTGTGGTGCTGTAGGCCTGCTACTGGCACACTGTTTCCTTTTGGCTGCTGTATGCATACTACTGAGACACTGTTTACTTGGTGCTGTTGGCATTGTGCTGTAGGCATGCTACTGGGACATTGTTTCATAGGGGCTATAGGCATGCTACTGAGACACTGTTTCTGTGGTGCTGTATGCATGCTACTGGGACACTTGTTTCCTTGGGGATGTAGGCAAGCTACTCGGACTCGGTTTCCTTTGGGCTGTATGCATACTACTGAGACACTGTTTACTTGGTGGTGTAGACATGCTACTGGGACACTGTTTTCTTGTGGCTGTATGCATGCTACTGAAAACAATTTCTTTGATGCTGCATACATGCTACTGAGACATTGTTTCCTTGGGGATGTAGGCATGTTTCTCAGACAGCGTTTCCTTTGGGTTGTAGGAATACTACTGAGACACTGTTTACTTGGTGGTGTAGGCATGCTACTGGGACACTGTTTTCTTGTGGCTGTATGCATGGTACTGAAAGATGTTTTCTTTGATGCTGTAGGCATGCTACTTATGCAGTTTCCTTGGTGCTGTATACAGGCTACTGGGACATTGTTTCCTTGGGGCTGTAGGCATGTTACTCGGGCAATGTTTCCGTTGGGTTGTAGGCATACTACTGAGGCACTGTTTCCTCGTGGTTGTAGGCATGCTACTGGGACACTGTTTTCTTGGGCCTGTATCCATGCTACTGAAACATTGTTTCTTTGAGGCTTTAGGCATGCTACTGAGACACTGTTTATGTGGTGTTGTAGGCATGCTACTGGCACTCTATTTCCTTAGGGCTGTAGGTAAGCTATTTAGACACAGTTTCCTTTGGGCTGCTGTATGCATACTACTGAGACACTGTTTACTTGGTGCTGTTGGCATAGTGCTGTAGGCATGCTACTGGGATATTGTTTTGTAGTGGCTCTAGGCATGCTACTGAGACACTGTTTCTGTGGTGCTGTAGGCATGCTACTGGGACACTTGTTTCCTTGGGGCTGTAGGCAAGCTACTCGGACATGGTTTCCTTTGGGCTGTATGCATACTACTGAGACACTTTTTACTTGGTGGTGTAGGCATGCTACTGGGACACTGTTTTCTTGTGGCTGTATGCATGGTACTGAAAGATGTTTTCTTTGATGCTGTAGGCATGCTACTTATGCACTGTTTCCTTGGTGCTGTATACAGGCTACTGGGACATTGTTTCCTTGGGGCTGTAGGCATGTTACTCGGGCAACGTTTCCTTTGGGTTGTAGGCATACTACTGAGGCACTGTTTCCTCGTGGTTGTAGGCATGCTACTGGGACACTGTTTTCTTGGCCCTGTATCCATGCTACTGAAACATTGTTTCTTTGGGGCTGTAGACGTGCTACTGGGACACGGTTTACTTGGGGCTCTAGGCATGCTACTCAGAGACCATTTCCTTTGGGCTGTAGGCATGCTAGTGGGACATTGTTTCGTAGCAGCTCTAGGCATGCTACTGAGACACTGGTACGCATGTTGTGCTTTATGGCTGTGGAAAGGTGAGGTCCTTCTCAGAAAGGGTTGAGTGAGAAAAAGGAGGCCTTGAATTCGTATGTCCCAAGAATCTGTGATACAATTATTCTGGGGGAACAAGGGGCTCTCATTGCCACAGGGTCGGGTACCAACAGGTAAGCATGCCAACCTTAAAACTGATCCTGAGACTCTGCAATCATATAGTAGCCCCTCGCCTGAAAGACAGGGGGAGGCTGTTACATTTCAATTAATGCGGTCAGCTGACGCTGGAGAACCACACAGTTGCATACATGCCAACATGTCCAACTTGATGCTGACTATGTCTCTACCTTTGACTTGACTGTCTTTACAACTGCAACCTCAATGTGTATCATGTGCCTATGGACTTGTGGCACACACCCAACTCACAATATGCCTTTAGTAGCTTATGTGATTTGTTTGATGTTCATCCCCCCATTATGTACCATTGTTTCTACCCCTGCACAGCCGCTATCAAAGGGATATATATTTTAATAGCTAATACGCCTAGCCCTACGTCCATCACGCTACCGTGCGTTTGAGTCATAAAAACTCATGCAGCCCCTAATTCCACAATTTCATTCCAAACCAGTTAAAAAGGATACTTTGAAGTTTTATCACCACACCCTTTGTATGAAGTTTGCAACTGTTTTAATATGTTACTGGAAAATAAAGAATTTTAAATTTAAAAAAGTCTACGTGTTTCCAGTGTGACATCGTATCCAGATAAACATGTCTAAAAACGGATTAGGATCAGTGTTACAAGTGCATTGAGAGTGTGGGCTGAGGCTGATAGTGAGTAGGCAGAGGGTTAAAGATGAAGTCTGAGATTTATGAGTATGAGGTGAGGATGGTGTGGTTGATGGTAAGGTGGGGAACTACTGATGTTGTCTTATAAAGTGCATAGAATTTGCATTAGGGTCAGAGCCATTAAAAGGGTGATGGCAAAAGAATGTACAATTGACGGGAAGCAGTACGTTCTTACAAGGGGTGAGTTTGAGGGATATTTCGGACCAGGTTGTGGAGGGGAGTAAGTTGAACAGTCACCGTGAACAATAATAGTGGACATACATTGAATAAGGACAACAAACATTGGACATTGGTAAGTGCAGATATGCTGTACGGCCAGCTGTGCTCGGGATGTCACCATGATGGGTATTGTGCTAGAGTGGAGACAGAGGAAGTGAGGGACAGAGGCAGGTTAGAGGTGAGGGAAACATTTTAGCTAGTAGGCAGATGAGAGGTAAGTTAAGAGGGTAGTTCAGATGCGAGGAGGTAGGCTTTTTGTTTGGTTTTGAACAAATCTCTGTGGACTGTTTCTCGGGTGGCTGGGGGAAGAGAATTCCATGCAAGTGGAGCAAGAAATGAGAAAGAGCAGAGGTGAGAGGAAGCATGCGCAGGAAAGCAGTCAAATGTGCAATGCAATAATCATCACAGACACACAACTCCACCAGATGATCTGTCACATTCGGATCCTGATGTCAACCTGTATTAGGAAAGTCCACTGTTCAAGGGCCAATGCAAGGAAAAACAAGCTGAAGAAAAAACACAGCAGGCAAAAGATGTAAATGTGAGGCCAAATGATATAGTCGGCCAGACATAATTCATCAACGCACATGAGCAATGTCTCAAGCAATGGCCACACTGGTGACAAAGACCATCTCTGCACAATGACTCCCATTGACACTGGTTGCTCTGTTTTCATTGTTCATGAGCCTGTAGATAATGAGCTAGGAGTGCGCTATCCCCTTTTCTTGGGCAGACAAGATAGGAAGAGGACATGCGTGTCCAGAGGGGACCATATGGGCACACATATGTTATGTTATGTTGTGATTTGTACTGTGGACTGCTGTCATTTTCATGGTCTCCAGGACCTCTTGAGAATTTGAAAGGGAAAATGGAGGGAAGAGGGGTTTGGGATTAGTGTGAAAGGGCAAGGAATTGTGCTCAACTTCTGGTGCTGGTAGAGCCAAGAGCAACTGGCGTCTGTGTGGGTGAGTTCTCTGCATGGTTTGTGGTCCTTGCTTCCTCCTGGAACACCTGAGGGGCAAGGTGGATCTGTGCATTGTGTCTGTGGTCCTGCAGTGTGTTGGATAGGTGCAGAAGTCTGACGAAGTAATGATGGGTCATGGTATATGGTTTGTGTCAATGTGTGATGGCAAGTGTGTGTTGAGTGGACTGTTAGAAAAGTGAGGTTGTTAGTCCGTTCGAATTGATTAGCATATCTGCTTGGCTAGATTTAGATTTCATGTGTTACTTTTTTTTGTAAGTTTGTTTCTGGCTGGTTCGTCATTCCGTGCCGGAGTCCTGCGTTCTCTGACAGTGTGGCTGATGGCTCAGGAGGAGGGAACGAGACTTGTTTATTAATGTTTCTTTGTTTTGAAGGTTTTATGTCTTATTAAAAGGTTGCTTTCCTCCTTGTGTTCATTCTCTTTCTCTATCTCTGAAAACTGTCATTGATCATGCTGTTGTGGAATTGTAGAATGTGGCTTCTTGTTGTCTGTTTCCTATTTTAGGTTGTGTTTGGATCTCTTTGCTAGTGTAATGAATAGCCAGGTTTTTAACATTTTCTGAAATGTCAGATGGTCTTCTGTTGTCCGGAATCTTTTAGGATTGAGTTCCATAGTTTTGCAATGAGGATAGAGAAGGTGGAACCTCTTTATTTGTTTTTCTCAGTGTCTGTATTCTGTAAATATGTCGCTGCTTGATCTAAGTGTCTTTTGTGGGTGGTAGTGGGTATTTTTATTGTTTATGCAGTGCTCTGTGAATGATGCAATGTGCTTTGAAGAAGATAGTTTTCTTCACTGGTACCCAGTGTAGGCTTCTCATCACCGGGGTAAAGGTTTCCCTCCTGTTAAGTCTTAGAAGAGTTCTTGCTGCTGTGTATTGGATGAGTTGTAGTTTCTTGGTGAGGTAGTCAGTCATTCGTAAGGATAGCCTATTTGCAAAGTGTATTCTTGGCAATATCATTGAGATTTTAATCAGTGTCCGGTGTGGAAAGCTTGTACAGGGTAGTATGCATCTGATTAAGCACAGGTGGTAGACGCATCTTTGTATTATTAAATTGATCTGTGGTTCTAGTGTGAGTCCATTGTCCATGAGTACTGCCAAATGTTTTGTTACTGTTGATATTGCTGGTTTCATTCCCATTTCCTGAGGCCACAGGAGTAAAATATGTAGCTTATTGTCATTGCATGAGGTGATTAGTATTTCTGCTTTGTAAATGTTTAATGTTAGTTTGCTATTGGTAATTCACAGGTTTATATTATTGAGGAACCTATTGAGAGAGTTGTTAGAGGCTGTGTTGGAAGGTATGTTGAAAATTAGTTGTGTGTTATTTGCATAATTGTAACATGTGTAGTGCATGATGTTTGATTAGTTTCATGAGAGGGGCCATGTATTTAATGAAAAGATGTGGTGAGAGACTAGATGCTTGTGGAACACTGCATTTGGTGGTTCTGGTTGTTGAGGTAATCGGAGCTAAACCGATTATTTCGATGGTGTTGGAGACTGATGATATGTCCAGTATAATAAAAGCTGATGGTATGTTCTTGACAGCATTCATGTTTACATCGCTCGACATGGGAAGGAGGTCAGATTCTGATCCTCTTTTTGGTATGAAACCTACTTGTGATTGATACAGGATTTCATTTGATTCCATGTGGTCAAGGACTTATTTGTATGCGTAGCTCTCCAGTATTTTGGCGGGCTACAGTATGTTGGATATGGGCCTGAAGTTAGATGGATAATCTGTTTTTCCCGCTTTTAAAAGAAAATTAGTTTCACATAGTCAACTTTGTAAGACTTTGGCACAATTCCAGCTTCCAGTGAAAGGTTCATCAATGTTTTAAAGTAGCTGACCAGAGTTTCATTGGTGAGTAGGTTTTTGTAACGGTAATTGGGAGATTGGGTATCGAGTGCATCCAACAACACATCTGAACTCTTTAAAATCTGAAGGGAATTAGCCAACCCTTCCACAGTCTTGTCCTTCCCTCTTCCATCCCAGGTCCTCTGCAATGCACTGGCCACACACTTTAGCACTAAAACTCTGGACATCCTGAGCACCCTTGCTACACTCCCACCCATGCCCTCCCTCACTCCCTTGCCACCTACGGCTTCTCACCCTCCTTCTTCCTTTCTCTTGTCCTTCTCCCCTGTCACACCGGAAGAAGTCACCAGAGTTGCCCACTCCATGTAGGTCTCTTCCGAACATGTTTCCCGTTGCTCCTCCAGAACCATGAAGGACAACATTGGCTCTCTTGCCGGCTCTCTTGCCCCTGCAATCGCTGATCTCTGCAACCACTCTTTTGCAATTGGATCTTTCCCATCCTCCCTTAAGTACTCCCTTGTGCACCACTCCATGAAAAAACCTTCAGGAGACCCTACCTGTTCATCCAACTAACACCCTATTTCTATTGCCCCCTTCATTGGGAAACTGCTGGAGAACTGGCCTTTCTACAACTTACCTTACACACTGAACTTGTTGGTGGTCTCTATGACCATCATTCTGGATTCCGACCATCCAGAGGCATGGAAATGGTTCTTCTAAATGCCCATGAAGAACTGCTTGCATATCTGGACTCGAACTCTCCAGTTGTTCTCATCCTACTCAATCTCTCCTCTGCCTTCGATACAGTCAACCATTCCATCCTCATCAAATGGCTCCATGATACCCTTGGTATCTTGGAGCCGGCACTGGTGTTGCTTAACTCCTTTCTAACTGACCGTTCATCCCAAGTCATTTTGGGCACCTTCTCCTCACCTACTTCCTTCTCCACCTGTAGAGTCCCCCAGGGCTCAAACCTCTCCCCCTGGCTCTTCAACACTTATCTTGCGCAGCTAGCACTCCTCATCTCCTCTTTTTCCGCCAACTTCCAGTGCTACATAGATGACACACAACTATTTTTCATACTCCCTGCTGTCCCTCTTGCATCTTCCATCATTTCTGACTGCCTATCTGCCATCCAGTCCTGGTGTACTTCCAACAATCTCTGCCTCAATGCCAGCAGAACGGAGACCATTCTCATTGGGACCCCTGCTCCCTCTTTTTCCCCCTCACTCTGGTCATCCTCTATGGGCTCTCCCCCTGCTCCTTCTTCTGAAGCCAAAATCCTTGGAGTCATCTTCAACTCCTCTCTCTCCTTCCTCCCTCACACTCAGGACATTGCCAAGAAGTCCCACTTTCAACTCTTCCTTCTCAAAGGAATTCTCCCTTTTCTCACTCCCCCAGAAGCCCAATGTTACCCGAGCCCTGGTTCTCTCTAGGCTTGACTACTGCAATAGCCTTCTCCTGAATCTATCGTCTTCCACTTTATGACCCCTACAGGTAATCCAGAGTAGGGCAGCAAGATATTTCCTTGGCCTTAAGCCCAGGGACCACATCTCTCCTCCCCTAAACACTCTTCTCTGGAAACTGGTTGCGGCACAGATTAAATTCAAATCCCTCTGCATCAGCCACAAGGCTGCCTGGGGCCTGGGACCACGCTATATGCAACTTTCTCTTACTAAATACTCTCCCTCTAGACCTGTGAGGTTCTCAGGCACCAACTCTCTGTGTGTAAAGCATTTCACTAAACAGAGTGCCGGAGGCCGATCACTTTCTTTACCTGGCTACCTCTTATGGAACAGCTTCCCCCTCCCTTTCCGTCTTGAGCAGGACTTCTTCAAATTCCAGGAGCTCCTCAAGACTTTCCTCTTTACCTCCTCCTTTCCTTCATCCCTCCTCAACTAATCTCACAGTCGCTGTGATTGGTTGCCAGGGCCCTTATGTATCCCTCGGGGAACAGGCCTCCCATACCCAATCGCCCCATTCTCTGGCTACCTCTCAGCACTTGCCTCGTAACACACCAGCCTCAATCCGGTAAGCTTGCACTTTCTACCCAATGCGGCCCCAGGCTGCATAGCACTTACCTTACTATGCACTTCATCTGCTGCTCACCCATGAGCACAGACATTCCAGCACTTGCCCCCACCCCCGCTCGACCTCTTCTCGCTGTACTCGCACATGGTGAATTCTCACAAGGCATAGTAGGCTCGTCTTTATTTTCAATTCCATGTTACCTCACTGCTGCTCCGTGGGTGCTTTGAAACAGAATTGACTTATTGAACAAGAGCCTAACAAATGCTTTCTTTTGCCAGTTTGTGGAAGGTATCTAATGACATTGGTCTGAAGTAGTTGAGTTCTGTTTTGTTTATTGGTTTTCCAGTGTTGGGTAGGTTGTTGGTTGTCTTCGAATTTCCTTTATCAATGGCCTGTTTTTTTTTTGCTTCTGAAGTGATTCACAATTGTGTTGCATAACATTTGTGAGTTTATCACTGCATGAGAAAGGGTTCTTAATTTTGCATTTCCTTCTGTGGTTTTGGTGCTGATTCAATTTGTTTGGAGTAGTGGTATTTGTTGACTTTTAACACTGCTGCTTTGTACAGGTGGATCTGTTGTTGGTGCTTGACTTTGTCTTGTTGATTGTTGTATTTTTGCTATGCTTTCTCTAACTTTCGGTTTGTTTTCTTGCATGCTCACAGTTCCTCTGTGCACCATATTGCAGTTCGTTTTTGTTTGTGTTGGGTTGAAATATTGTAACGGGTTAGCATATCTAGGGAGCATGTTTCAAGGTATGGAATTTGCTTTCCAATGTATCTAACAACATTTGGTTTAGTTGGGGTATGCCCGTTTTTTGTGTTTTCCATCAATTGTGGTACGTTTTGTGGATTCAGCTTGTTCCCGTTTCCTTAGGTTGTGGTTGATTGGCTTGTGTGTGTGTCTGATGTGTTAGTTGAGATGTTGATCGTAAAAGGGATCATGTGGTGGTCACTCCGTATTATCGGTATGTGGGGGCAGCAGCAATAAGTCCATTCCTGCAGGTTTCCAGCCATGTGGGTGTCTATGTTAACCATTTGTTTCAAATGAAGGCTTGCCAGGTGTGCACTGATTGAGTTTGAGAATGTTTGGTTTTCTCTCTAGAACCAGATTTTAAAATCTGCCAGTACTATGACATTGTGGTGTTTCACTGCTAGGTTGGCTATGGTGTCTGCAACTTTCACAATGAAGGTAAATTGTACTTGGATGGTCTGTATATGAGAGGGAAAAGTAGGTTTAATTGCCACTGAGATTAAACTTGACAAGCAGGGTTAGGAGACTTCAATGACTGTATCTGGTATGGTTGAGGCAGTGAAGCCATTTATTTGGGCCATGGCGAGGCCTCCTCTTCTTCTGCCTTCTCTGTTTGCTTGTATTAGTTTAAAGGCACTTGGGAGGGTTTCATAGGCTAGAACTTCGTAGTCCTCATATAGTTATGTTTCTGTGAGGAAAAGGGCATCTGTGCCACCATCACATAGAAAATCAGAGATTTCAGTTTTTTGCTTTGCCATTAATTGCTCATTGATTAGGCCGTGATCTTTTTGGATGGTGCATTAGTGCATGCTTTACTTCAAATATGGGGACACCAGGAATACACACACCCCGGTCAGCCCTGGTTAAAGCATAGACAACATACAAGATAAAGACCAGGTGCTAGAGTTCACTATGGCTACAGGGGACCACGCCAAAGAAGGAGAGAATTTTTCAGAGAGGTAAAATATTCAATTTACTCTCTTTAGTTCTAAAAAGTCAATTAATCATTTATTAAGCTTCAAAAAATACTAATCACAATAAAAACAATTAATTGTTCAAGATAAAACTAGCGGGTAATACCTTCATAAACAATTGCTAACTAAATAAACATCATCAACAATTCATGTACACATTGATACATGAACAACATACAGAAAAAATACATTATTCACACCGCAATTGCTAATAAAAAATAAACTTCTCATTCATTATAAGACTAGAAAAAGTGCTCAAGTGACTATCTATTCCAGTTTGTTTAGCCTTCCAAGTAAGACTAATCGCTACCCAACATGATTCATTCCTATCAAGATGTTCTATAGAATTATAGGAACTGCCTCAGGGGATTTCTGTTTGGATTCTGAGTCGTCGTGATGAGAACACACCCAAAAAGGGAAGTCGCTAACTCCTTTTTTGGCCTGTGATAAGCTGTATTGTGAACGCATTAGTGCAAGCTTCACTGTTTGGTGTGGTATTGCGCATTGCTGCATGTTCCTGTTTTTTTTACAAATGTTCTCTGTTTCTTTGTTGAGGGATCAGTCCGTCCTGCATCATTGTAGGTAGGGCATATGTTGTGATTTTTGCAGTCTCTTGTTATGAAAGGGGTGTTGAGTGTGTTGTGCTCGTTTTTTTATTCTGTTTCTTTAAG
The DNA here is from genome assembly GCF_040938575.1 of Ambystoma mexicanum. NCBI lineage: Eukaryota > Metazoa > Chordata > Amphibia > Caudata > Ambystomatidae > Ambystoma > Ambystoma mexicanum. The sequence continues at coordinate 360,906,271 of NC_090928.1, forward strand.
TCATGCATTCCGTTCTGTTTTCAGTGACACAGTGTTCTCTTCAAGGGGTATTCTCGCAGGCAGATTTTATCAGTGGTTTTATAGTGATGATCTGATGGACTCCCTCTTCTTGTGAGCCCTTGTGTCATAGGTCCAGTGGATTTATACGTGGCGAGGATGTCCTGTGCTAGCTGTTTTGTCTGGTGTCTTGGTGTGTGCCCTGATGCCTGTGGGCTGTTGGCAAGTTAGAAATAAATACATAAAAACATTAAAAAAAACTATTGTGCAATGTAGGAGGGCTTAGGTCTCTTTTCGCCTACAGGTTTTCCTTATTAGATGGGTGCTTATGGGGATTTTGTGGTGTTGTGATGTTCGGGGTGAGATTGTCCAGACTTAATATCTTTGTTTAATATCTTTGTATTTGATTCCTTTGTATTTGGTTCCTTTCTTCCTTTCCCTCCTTATCCATTTGTCTTTCTTGTATTGAGGCATTGTCGTAATATCTGTGGTATTGATGTGGTTCTCTTTTTTGATGTGTCACTCTGTCTATTGTTACTGTGTAAAAAAGAGGGGGTTGATTGTGGTGCAGATTTGCAGTATCCTCGGTTTTTGGCAGTTTTTTCTGATTTGAGAAGATGCTGTAAATTATGCCTTCTTTTGTTATTGGCACTGCAGTGCCTCAAATTACTGGGATTACCTGTTTGTGGGTCTGATGTGACTGTGGCACGGCTCACCTTCTGATGCAGTTAGCTGTGTAGAAGTTAGAGTTGTGAGGGGAATTTGCTGTGATGTGGATTTGTTCTGGGAGAGTTTATGAGTGCAAACTCACAACATCTGGGAAAACACTTGTAAAAAACACTTGTAGCAATAATAACACAACCCAGCTATGTGATAGACATGCAAAACACTGTCCTGATGTGTGTTCTGTATGTGTATCAGTTATGAAGAAGAGGACAGCTGTGTGTTAGGTAGGTATACAGATAATGTGAATGTGGCGTGGTCATATCCTTGGTATGTGCAACGTATAACGAAAACAACCCAGCTGTGTGCTTATTGTGTTGGCCATTACAGTAAAGTGATTTGGTATGTTTTTGGCATTCTGTTGGAATAGCCCAGATGTGTGCTGGGTACACAGGAGGTCATGGGAAAATCATTCTCGCTGTGTGCTAGATATGCAGATAGTTATGGTAACATTTCCCAGTTATGTACAATGTTTACACGTTATGGTAACATTTCCCAGTTATGTACAATGTTTACACAACGGCTGTGGTGAGACATCCGAGATGTGTGCTAGGTACGCATGTAGGTATTGTTAAATTGCTCAATTGTAAGTTGGGTATTCCCACAGTTATGATGAGAAGAGCACAGCGATGTGCCAGGTATGCTGACAAGGATGTTAAAATAGCCCAGCTATGTGCCAGTTATGTTGCCTATTATGGTAATACAGGCCAGATGTGTGCCATGTATGTTAACTATTATGGTAAAACAACCTGGCTGTGTGAAAGGTATGCATATAGTTAAGGTTTAAGCAGCCCAGCTATGTGCCAGGTAAACCAACAATTATGGTAAAATAGCCCAGCTAGGTGTTAGGTATTCCGATATTGTCGTAAAACAGCTTTCATTATGTGCCAGGTATCCTGGAAGCTATGGTAAAACAGCCCAGCTACATACTAGGTATTCAGATAATTGTGGTAAGGTATGTTGACAATAATGGTACAACAGCTTAGCTGTGCGCTGAGTATGTTGACAATTATGGTACGAAGAGCCCAGCTATGTGCCAAGCATGCTGGCAAATATGGCAACATTGTGTGTGCTAGGTATGCAAATACGTAAAACAGGCCAGTTATGTGCCAGGTATTCACAGTCCAGTTATGTGCCAGGGAGTCTGAGAAATATAGTAAATAAATCCCAGCTATGAACTAGGTCTGCAGCTAATTATGGAAATAAACATCCCAGTTACATTCCCGGAATACTGTCAATGATGACAAAACAGCACAGCAATGTGCTAGGAATGACGATAATTGTGGTACAAACAGCCCAGGTATGTCCCATGTATACTGCAAATAATTATGATAAAAAGGTCCAGTAAAGTACTAGATATGAAGACCATTATGTTAGAAATTTACAGCAGCCACGTTATGTGCTGGGTATGGACACAGTTGAGTTAATACACTCCAGCAATGTTTTATGTGGGTACTGTTTTGGGTATAACTGTATGGGAGAGTGACTCACTAGTCTGTGTGCTTTGTATCAGTAGGTTTTGTGGGTTTATGTGGGTATCGCGAGGCAATCAAAATAAGAGTTAGAAGTGTAGTTTATTCGAAGAAGAATGCATGTGGGGTGCTGCCTACTTGTGCAGGACTTATCCACAGATGTGATTGGGTTGCAAGTAGTTATGATAAATTGTATAATAGTTATGAAGGTAAATCCAGGGCATCAGTATAGCTTCTTAGGACATTTGTGCCTGGAATAGGCTATGTAATGGTGGTATATCCAGAATCTATGAGGAGGTCGTGATTTCGATATAATTGTGCATAGTCGTGCTATGAATACCACTGGGGGCGTTTAGTCTTTGGTGGTGTAAATCCAAAATCTGGTTACTGCACTGCAAACAAGATAAGAGACCAACAGACATGGATATGAGTATAAACAACACAAGTGTATTCACTTCAAGCGGACTCTGGTTCTACCCAGAAATAACTGTGCAGAAGTGAGCAATTTACAGAAAGAAAATGACACCCTTTAATGCGCTCCAATTTACATGAGTTCTGCTGTGATTGTGATGTTATAGATGACATGGACAGTTTACAGCTCCATGCTACATATAAATAGGGTTTTCTGTGAAACATAAATGCATACATTTCTGTGAGTGATTCCATGCTCTGTACGTGCTAACTTTCTGACCTTGTAAGACAACAGACTTTTCACACTGAAAGGAAAACATTCCTACCAACATTATCTTTTGTTTTTATAACCCAGGGTTACTTGCGCAGGAGTATGTTCTTACAGTTCGTTTAGGGTAACCCTTTCCTGGTACAAACAGAACAGACAACATGTTGATCGTGCTTGTGCAAGCCAAGGGTGTAATAACAATGAGCTCATTTCTTTGAGCTCCAAATAGGATTTTACAAGCTGGAGAGCATGAAAGAAAATAGGGGAGCTTAAGGCTAACCTGAAATAAATGCATCTTCACAAACCCTTGTTTTAGCCTAAACTGAACCATGTTAGTATACATTATCAAATGCATAATTAATGCATTTGTCACATTCCCAGGGGACAAGTGTTCAGGCTGTAAGTGTTCCAGAGTTCCTGAACAGCACTGGCATGGCATAGATCCGAATGTAGGTACGCATTGTGTGCAGCAACAGCAGTAGAGTATGGCAACAGCGATCAGAGCAAGGACAGAAAGTATTTTCCAACCCCATGTGGTAAACAAATTCCAAGCCCAAGTACTGATGTCCCAGCTACCTTTGTTAACGTGAATTCCTGACCCCAATGTGCGTAACCTCTTGATAGCCTGAAACACAGTAGGGGAGGAATCTGCTATGTAAACACAGCAAGATGACCCGACCATTTTGCAAGCCCTTCCACTTTCAGCCAACATGGTCTCTAGGACCATCCTGTTTTGAAGTGTAACCAGCCTAATAGCTCTCTGTTCTAATGTAATATTCAATAGTAAATTGGTTGTCTCAGTAATCGTTCTTTCTAACACTCAGCCAACCTTCTAATGTCTCAGGAGTTTATCGCCCGACCGCAAAAGGAAAATATCGCTTTTGGGACATCCCCTAATATTTGGCCATTTGTATCGTCATTGATATCCCTCCTAGGACGGTGTTTCAATATCTCTAAAGTTGATGTCAAGTAAACCCCTGGTAACAGTATCCCTAAGTAACATGTTCCTTTCCAATCTTTGGGTAACCATGGATATGCTTGCTTCCCACAGACAAAGTAAATTGATCCCCCAATGTGCAAGGGCCTTGTTTTGTTCACCAAGCCTGAGTATTCATACATTTGTCATATGTGCCCATGTACTGTGAGAAACCTGAAGGTATATCCCTAGCCAGTCCCCAGGGATCAGTCATCCAGGTGACCAGGCCATGGCCATTGCTATTGGATCCAGTTCCTGGGGATAGACCAATGAGGGAGGATCACCTGAATGGGGGTCCTTGGGGAGTGGGATACGGACAGGTGAGACATGGTATCCCCCTCCTTTCAACACCTATTCCCTATCCTACCATGTAGGATATAACAAAACACTGCCCCCTGCCCTTTTCTGACATGAACACTTTTGCACAACACGAAAGACAACAGACTAACACCAGAGCTGTTTATCTGACATGTCCCAAAACAAGGGGCAGGCAAAGGCAGGCAATTGAACAGAAGTACACACGCCTGGCGGCCCTTTCCCTTCGCCACATGGAGAAAAGGTGAAGCACGAGAGCACAGTATGAGGGCTAAGAGGGTGACAAGGAGAGAAGTGAGCTTTCCCTTTCCAATCCAGGCCTGTGAAACCTCTGCAAATGGAAACATAAGACCACGAACAAAGGCCAGCGTGTGTTGCAGCAGATTTCTATGGTTCATGAGACCCTCCTGCGCTGATATCCAAGCCGGGGAGAGACGCGGGTCTCTAGGGTATCAACCATGACTCGAAGGAGAAGAAAGCCAAGCAGTTCATCAAAGCCGGTGAGTCGAGGGAAAAGCTGATAAATAACTGAACTGTGCTGAACGATGAATAGCCAAAGCAAAAGAGGGGGAAAACCAGCAACAGAGGAGGCTGGCATCACGTGGGTGCTGAAGCAGGATTACTCTGGGCGATTATCTGATGGTAGAAAGACTAGCATAACAGAAGTCCTTGGGAAGAGGCGAGAAGAGGTCAAAGTGGTCATACAGGGGTCTTGTAAAATCCTCTGTACCTTCGAAAGTCTTTGACCAACAGATGATTGAGAAGCTACGGGAAATTAATCCTGCATGGCAAAATAAGTATATAAACAGTGTTACAAAAGTTGGCAAGACTGAACATGGAACTGTTTTGTGAAAGTAAGAAAAGCTATTGTGAACCCGGAAGAGGGAGGCTCACATCTGAAAGGAGCCCAAGCCCAAAAGAGGGAGATCCAGGGGTGAAAAGTTATCACCCAAAAGTTGGTTGGCAAAGGAAACTGTTCAGTCAAGTTGTTGAATATGAGGTCTGTGCCCGGGAGAAGGAGACCCAGGTGGGAAGCATGAAGAATTGTTTAAAAAGACATTATTATTCGTGACTACAAGAATTATTGGAAGATCAGAGGAAGTGAACTTTCCCCCTTGTCATTTGGGTCCAAGTCCGGCAGAGTGAGATCCGGGGTGGAAAGTTGTCATCCAAACCATATTGAAAAGGAATTGTTGAATACGATTTTGTGAAGGGCCTATGACCCGGAACAGGGGGACCCAGGGGTGAAACCATCACCAAAGGTATACGTGAAGCAGAACTTTGTGTTTGTTTGTTTGTTGGATACATCAAGTCTCAAATGCAAGAGACATTTTATTGAAAAGAGAGTTGGCCCTCAAAGAACCCGACAGTTGATGCAGAACCATTGGCTCGTGCTGAGAAAGCTCAAGTGTGTGCTGTGCTCCAAGGTCGCACCTTGTCCCGTGCTGAAAACGTGGGGAAGGGTGACCCCCTGGCAATCACATCCTGACTTATGATTTGAGAACACTTCTTTCTTTATTGATTCCCTATCCCACACTCTTTCTGTAATTTAGTTGTAAGGAATTGGCAATCATTTTTTCTTAGTATAGGCCCTTTTATTTTGACACAATGCCACTAGGACTTCCTTATTTTTAATTTGATGGTCGACACTTTCTTCCATCTTAGATTTAGGTTTAGGTTAGGCATTTTTCCACCCTGTATTCATTGTTCAATAAACACCCTTGAACTGTGATCACTTGTGTCTTTCTTTACTATTGCCACCATGAGTTCCTTACAGTACCTAATACCTTCCTTACCCAGACAAAATGGTATCATGGCAGGATTATTGTTAATTGTGGATGATGGAGGAATTGCTTCCCTATTCACTACTGGTAATATTTGAAATTATATAATTGATGGGTATGGCCTAGAATCCCTGTCTGAGCGTTTGGTAAAGGCAGTGTTGGTAGTGCTCCTGTTAGCAAATTAGCAAACACTTAGCATCCGAAAGGTAGTAGCACCTGCTGATCAAACATATTTATATATTTGTCCCATCAAAGTTACCTGTTCTACTGTCATTCCATCTATCACAAAACATGGCCCTAAAGGATGCATAGCAAGCAGTGGCCAATAGGAGAGGATATATGTACCATCCTAACCCTTTCTCACCGTGTTGTGGAGGGTGGGAACATACCCATTAATTGGTCTTGTTCAGTATTGTATGAATATCACACATTATTCTTAAGAAGTTGTTATTCAGATATCCCTTTCTGTGTTCAATATCAAGGGGACGAAGTGTGTATGTGTGTACATAGAAAGGAGACATAGTAGTGAAGCTGACCTTAGGCAATACTGAGCTAAGGGGGTGTGAGCGCTCCTGTAAGCATAAAACAGGTATTAATATAAGTACGATACATGCCACAATAGCTATAAGAGCACATGTGTCTCTAGTTGACCACAATCCTTTGGACCTGGTCATTGCAGTGGAAAAATCTTCAATTTCTTTGCTTCTGCGTACTCTAAACAGAGGCATAGTCTTTCAGTGTCGGTTAAGAAGCCTCACTGATAAAGGCTTTATAAGTTTATCCGTGGGTGGCACTTGACCATGTGGGCTTTGTCGCTTGGAGTCTTCTTTTCCCTACCCCCCTCTACCTCCTGGCCTCGTTGGAAGGTATGGAGGGAATATCATTGGTTTCTTGTGGGTGCAGTGCTTAATAAATAACACACTTTCCTACTTGAATATATGTCCTTCCCTAGCTATTTCCGTGGTTGAAGATTGTATCTAGACACCCCGGGCAAGGAGTGATCTTCAAACAATGCCTCAGTTATTGGCAAAGGTGAAACGTCTGGCTGCTTAAAATTTGGGTTAGTGTATTCTCTGCCACTGAAAGGTATTTGCTGAGCAACATATTTGTGTTCCGAATCAGCTACCCCCTCCTTTACCCATCTGTCATAGGGCAAAGGTACTTGTTTCAGATGTGCTGCATGAATCCAATGTTTCTTGCCGTCTATACGCACAGCAGTCTGGGTAGCCAATAGGACCTGGTGTGGCCCCTTTCAGCATGGCTTAAGGCTGGATTTCCACTGGAAGTGTTTCACAAGAACGTAGTCACCAGGCAGAATGGTATGGCCAGGACACATGTATCAAACAAGCAATGCTTCTCGCACATGTTGGTTAATCAAACACATGTTTTGAGTCAGCTGGTTACAATAATTTGCTAATAATGAATGCTCGATCTCGGCCAATTCTTTTGGTCTGGGTACATTCCACACATTAGCAGGTCTCCCCATCACAATCTCATATGGTGACAGGCCTGTTTTTGCTTGGGCTGTCATTCTCATTGACACTAAGGCCAATGGTAGGGCTTCAGGCCATTTTAGCAGGCTGTGTGCAAATATCTTTGCTAGCTTGTTCTTTAGGGTACTGTTGTGTCTCTTAACTAATCCTTCCGATTAAAGAGGGTTCGCGGAATTAAATTTCTTTCTTATCTGTAATCCCTCACACATGTGCTTGGTGACTGATGCTATAAAATGTGGACCATTGTCTGACCAGATTACCCTTGGTAAACCAAAATGGGGAAAGTACACTTTTAGCATTACTTTTGCTGTTGACATTGAGTGTTATCTTTCAGAGGGAAAGCTTCAACCCATTTGCTAAATGCACAAACTACCACTACAACTTATTTAACATTCTGACATCTTTCCATCTCAATGAAATCAAAGTTTATTACTTCAAAGGGCGTGGAAGATGGACCAAAACTGCCCTTAGGTACTGGTGTTCCTTTCCCAATGTTATGCTGTAAACTGATCAGTCGGCTATTTTGGGTATTTTGGAGTTCCTCCATACCGGGTCTAGGTGTTTACGAATGCCTTTTGCACTTATGTGGGCTGGGCCTTGGGCCATGGGCCATGGTCACTATAGCTTGTACATATGCTATAGATAACATCCATCTCTGTTTGTCCCGATCCCCAGTATTTGATTTCTTCGGCTTTGGCCTCGGCCTGAGTCTCTTTTACACTGCTAATGCCCTCTTCTATCATCCCGCTCTCAGCGACCCATCTAGCAGGACCTAATACATACATTCCAGACTGTAAGTCTGTGGCTGTTTGTTAGCAATTCGGTCTGCAAAAGCATTGCCTTTCCCAATACTGTCAGTGACTTTCTGGTGGGGTGCACATTTCATTATTGCTAGCTGTACAGGTAATGCTAGTGCTGATAGAAGCTGCATTGTCAAGGGACCATGCTGAATCTTGGTGCCATGGGATGTCAGAATTCCCCTTTCGACCCATAGTTTCCCAAAATTGTTAGCTACACCAAAGGCGTACTGGCTGTCCGTATAAATATTTACTTACAACTCTTGAGATACCGCACAACCTCGAGTCAGGAAAATTATTTCTGCTGCTTGGCCAGAGTTGTAAGGAATCCTCCTAGTTCCTACCACTGTACCTAGTGTGGTGATTGCATAGGCAGCAGTGGATATATATATATATATAAAATATTTCTCCATATGAGGATGGCAGAGGTGTGTCAGTCAAATCGATTCTTCCTTTTGTTCCATTTTCGGTGATAAGAATGCAATCATGATTGGTATAAGGAACAGTAAGACAGACACAAGTGACCACAGTTCAAGGGTGTTTATTGAGTTCTCGCAAAAATGTGCTAAATGCCTATTTAAACCTAAATCTGTGAATGGGAGCAAGCTAGAACCATCAAATAATAATAATGTAGTCCTAGTGCAGTCTTGTCAAAATAAAAGGGCATATACTAAAAAACCTATTGCCAATCCTTACTGCTAATTTACAAACAGTATTTGGTAGTGTTCATGAAAAAGAAAGAAGTGTTGGCAAAATTATATGTTAGGATGTTCAGGCTGTTGGCCTCCCTTCCCCATGTTTTCAGCAAAGGGCAGGCGGTTCACTCGAGTAAAGCACACAATCTGGCTTCTGCGACACGAGGATACAGCACTGCTACAGCATCAGGACCTTCTGTGTCCAAGTCTCTTTACTTCTTAAAAGTATCTTGACTCAGAGGCCCTGATGTACAAACAAAGAAGATGCAAAAAGTTGTTTTCCTTTTACCAGTGTTCAATTTGGGTGTTCACCCTGGATCCCCCTCAGCCGGGCTCAGATCCCATTCAAAAACAAAAGATCAGCGTTGAAGCCCCATCTTCTGGGCTCAGATGCCCTCATTATAATGTTCGGAGAATATTATTTCTCGGGTGACTCACGGTTCACCCCGGATCCCCCTCAGCTGGGCTCAGATACCTTTCTTTTACCCAATTATTCTCCCTCAGCCGTGCTCGGACCAATTGCACTATATTTTAAACCATCAAAGACTTTCGAATGTGCACAGGGTGGAGCTTGACCCATTGCAGGACAACTTCAATCTCAAGATTCCCTTTTCTGATACTTAGCATCAGTTGGCTACCTAAGAGAGACTTTCAAATTAGCACCCACGTGGTGCCGGACCACTCTGTCTATGGTATCATTGTTTGGCCTCCCAAAGTTCAGTCATTCATTAGGTTTCCAATTATCTTTGCGTCGCTCGTCACATATGTCGCACACAGTGTTCTCTTCCTTTTATTGTCATACAATGTTGCTGCTTGCAACCTTGGTTCAAAACAGAGGCTGGTTTGGTATCAGTCTCTCCGACTCACCGGCTGTGCTGTCTTTACTGACACTGCTTTGTTGTGGGAGCCAAGGACAGTACTATGGTGGCAATCGGTCCTCCCCACCTTCGTTATCAATGTAGGAGAGCCCCGGGTACCTCCGACACACTGTGCAGGTATGATCACCTTTCATTCCTGGTCTTAGGTTTCTTACTTTCCAAGGTTCACAAAAGTAACAGTCTTTACCGGCCCAGGGCACTATTTCCGTGCAACCGTCTCTGGTTTCGCCATCTTTTTCCCTGTATTAAACTGTCTTCTTGGAACAGCTGTTTTCTTGTGTGTTTTGCCTCACTCAGAGTGTGCTTTCGTGCTCCACCTTTTATCCGCATGGGGAAGTGTGATGGAAGTCAGGTATGTGTAATGATCAGTAATTGCCTGATGTTGCCTGACCATTTCATTGGGACAAGTCAGGCATACGGCTCTGGTGTTAGTCCATTGTCACTCACAGTGAGCTGTCTGTGAGAAAGTGTTTGTGTCAGGGAAGCAGGGTTTGGGTTCCTAGGTATCCTACCTGCTAGGACGGGGAAAAGGTGTTACAGGGAAGGGGATGCCGCGTCTCACCATCCGGTGTCCCACTTCCACTCCCCGAAGTCCTCTCATCCAGGTGATACTCCTGCACTGGTCCACCCCTAGGAACTGGATCCAAAAGCGATAGCCGTGTCCTGCCCCCCTGCATGACAGATCCAAGAGACTAGAATGTGAGACACCTTCAGGTGTCTGACAACACCCCTGTACCCCTGCTCACCTAGTTTGACATTTTGGGCTTCAACATTTTCTGCTATGCTGAATGTGCAAAATTCGTGCATTCAGCTTTTTTTAACGTTATTTTCAGCAATACCATCCATGCGTATGTTTAGTTGGTATCACTCATAATCACTCATACAAGCTCATACATTCAAGCACAACATACTACATTTCTCTCATTCACACACATTATACAAAGAGGGGACTGCTGCAATGCAAGAGCGTGCATGGAAAACAGTGCAGACTTACAGAGGCAAGGAATACCTGGTGGCTTAGACTAGTGTGAGAGACACTGGAATGCTCAGAATGGGTGGAACAAAGGATGAATACAAATGGTGCAAGTGAGTGAAAAGGCAAAGGATCACAAAGAAAATACTCACACATGTCCAAAAGGCCACACACCTCCATGCCCTCTCTGTTAACAATGAAAGCATCCTTGAACCGAAATACTTAGGAATGCATGGCATACTGTCAATGATTCATGCAAGGAATGCATGTCATATTCCCAATGATTCATGCAATAGGATTAAACTATGGTTCTCCTCACGATTTGGGCAGTATCCCGACTGTAATACCGCCCAACTGTAATAGCGTTAGCGCCCACTGGTCTGGCGGAATTACCGCTAAATAACGGGCTGGGCATTACCCGTAAATCCCCATTCCCCATTGGGTCCATTGGATACAATGGGGCATTTTTGGCAGTAATCCTGCGCGCTAATACAGCCGGTGGTAATACAGAGTGCTAAATGTGATTTTCACCTCCAGAAATAATCTGGTGGTAAAACAGCCAATTTAGTGCTCAACTTGTGGTAGGGCCAGCCCCTAAATGCAGCAGTAATACCATTACCGCCGCATTTAAGGGCTACAGCCCAACTCGTGATGAGGCCCAATGTGTGCGTTCACATTTCTAGATGATTCATAAAACCTATTTCTCCTGTCATTTTTGCTACACTTGAGATTTACACCCCATCATGCAGCACAGCGGTGCACAGTTCTGAAGTGATACCTCAGTGCAGAAGTCATATGTGTGAGCTGACATGCTTCATACTTCTTCTGTAGGAGCAGTGTGGCTTCAGTGCATTCAAAATGATGCAGGACAGTTCAAGAAGGGGACTTTCCTCTGAAAAAATATGCCACTCCATGCACCTCTCTTCAGACTAGCCTACAATATGTACTCCGTGGAATCCAACCTCAATGGGAAAGGAACATCCCTTACTCACACAGCTAAGTGGAAAGCATAGTGATGCTTGGTCAGCCTGGTAGGCACGAATTTGAATTTAAATGAATACATGCATGCTACGCTGCTTTAGGGTAATTGAGCTGGGTTGCTTAGCACAGGTAGCCCCTGCGCTATCAATATTTAATGTAGTCCCTTAACGCATAGCAGTGCTCCAGGCTTTTAGTGAATAGCTGGCGCCAAATTGCAGTGCTACAACAGCTGAAGGTACTTCAATGGTTGAGGTCAATCTTCAACCTCCCTGTCCCACTGTTAGGGAGAATTCTCCAGAATGGCTAATTTCCCTTACCTACTGAGTCCCTCAGCAGCTTTGCTGGATTTCTAGAATTTATTTTTTACACCTGGTAAGAGTGTAAGCCTTTTTTCCCACTCGTACATGTGTTTTGCTGTGTGTGGTTAACATGTTTATGTGTTCATGGACTGTGGAGCCTCGCCTACTCCACAGGCATAATCTTTTTACTGTGTGTCACACAGCACCTTTAGTGCAGTGACACAGGGTTGTCTTTTTAGACTTTCCAACTCAGACTCTATTTTCAGGCACTGACTACTGTCTCCAAGAAGATGTAAAGTTGCCATTGACTTTATTGATCTTTTTAAATTCACAGACCCAGTACAAACTATCTTACATAGAGTTCTGGAAAGGGTTAATAGTTATCCCTTTTTGTCTATTTCTCATGGAACATTATTTCGTTCCCCTTTCTTTAAGATTTGGCTGGTGGCAGTGGTATCTACCCTATTTTTCCTACTGCGTTCTATTTAAATAGCCCTGGTACTTTTTTAGGCTAAGTTAGTAGCCTCAAACTTAAACCCGCTGGACCCCATTTACTTTTATTTGGTTCTGGCTGGGTTTATCCGCCATTTCTTTTTGTAAAGGTCTTTCTCGTGTTTTACTCTGTGTGCCAAACCAAGTTTGGTTCCTTTGCTCGCCGTCCTTTGGCGGGCTTCTGCAAGAAGCCCTCCCTGAATGTCTGAGGGGACAGGATGTGAGGGAGGGGGTTGAGACTCCCTGCACAGGGTCTCCTTGGAGACCCATGTCACACTCTGTATGATTGGCTGAGGTGACTGTCCCGCTGGGACGGCCACCTGCTGTGTGATTGACAGCCAGGCTTTGTGAATAGGGGAAAACTGCATAAAAAGCAAGACTCTGGGACTGAGAAGGCAGAGTCACCACTGTATCGAGAGAACTGAAGAGAAGCTGACAGAAGAGGATCTCTAACACGACTGAACCCCCCCGGTGAAGCCCTGCTGCGGGTCCGAATCTACAAACTTCGACAACAGGGAAGATGTGCAAGGAATCTTCTCCCCTTGAGCTGGTGGGACCAACCAGTTCGCCAAACTGCAAGCCAGGCCTCCCTCCTCTGATCGAATTTGCTGTGCACAGCTACAGTGAACCGGATAGCCAGGAGGACCGGACCCTGCTTGGGTTTTAAGGAGTGCACCATTTATTCGTTGCTTTGCTCTGCTGCTTGTTTCTTCCCTGGGCAGTGCAGGACCCTCCAGCCTTCCTACTTCGTGTCAGTCCGACAGTCGCTTCAGAAACCGTGAGCCTGCAGGAACGTCTGCCTCAGCTATAGCCTTCTTCTTCATTTAAGGTACTGTTCAAACCTGGTTGTTCGTTCCGTCCAACCGCGGTGAAAGTGTGTAAAACCTTTCGCCAATCTGAGGTCTTGTCCTTCTCTATTCTTTAAAGTAACTTTTCCTCCAAACAACTTCATTCTGAACTCTTGGCAAAGACTTAACTGCGAACTACTCTGAACTGTGTGATCCTCTGCAAAGACTTTGGTCCATTGACTTTGGCCCAGGTCTCTTGATTTGATTTTCTCACTGTAGTTACTTTTTCTAGGATGCCCTGCTTACTTACTTGTTGGTGCTGCTCAACTTTTGTCTAAACTTGTCTTTCCCTCCCTTTTACATTGCTGGAGTGCCATTGTGCTCACACTTCATTTTTTAGCTTAACTTGTCCAGAATCTATTGGGTTAGTGTGTAGTATATTAAGAGTGTGATTTTTCTACTGCTTTACTTTGATGAATCGTTTTACAACTGTTGTGTAAATAAATGTATATTCTTTTACTCGGAAACCTTGAGTCAGTGTTTGTTTGAACCATAGTAATTGCTGTCCTTTGTTTAACTATTGGTACTGCTCATTTTACTCTTGAGATAAGTCTGGCTGCTCAGCCATCGCTACCACTTTACTGTGTAGTACAGGCTTGTACCAAAGGTGAATTTGTACTGTCACTTGTAGTCTTATTTGTGTGTGGTGTTCCCAAAGGGTACTGCATATGATTCTGCCTAACACTGGTGCACAGCGTTGAGGATCAAGTATAGTAATTACACTTAGAGTGCTGCTATTCCCTTGAATCAACTAACCACAAGGCTAAACATCACTAAAAAGCAATATTAGTTACACTGTGGATTATCTGAACAATCTGTGTAGAGATAGGAATCTCTCTGTGAAAGGCAAAAAGTCAGAATTGATTGAAAGGTTGTTAGAGAACTCTGGAGGGTGGGTCTGAAATACCTAACCCCTCAGGAAATGTGGAAAATGATGAGGATGATCATGGGCCTCATTACGAGGAGGGCGGTAAGGGGTTAACAGCGCCGGTAAAGGTGCTGGAGCCGTTAACCCCATCCCGCCTTATTACAAGGTCCCCTCGCAGGACCCGCTCTGGATGTATGGTTTTACCAGACGTCCTTTGCGGGTCCCGCGAGGGGACAAGCATGCTAACAATGGGCCCGTCATTAACGTGCCCGTTGTTAGCATACTCCCCATTCTCATTGAGCCCTATGGGGGCTAAAATGGGAATGGGGATGGTCCGGGTTCCCTGAATGGGGAAATACCGGCCCTCCAAAGTCGGAATGGCCCTGTATTTCCCCATTCAGGACCACAGACCCGAGTTTGGAGGCAGCCATGCCCTTGTTAAGGGCATGGCTGCCTCCAAACTCGTAATGAGGCCCAATGTGTCTGTTATTGATGATTTAGATGAGGCAGATGTGTCTCACAATGTAGGCCTCACTCCTCCTTCACCTGCTCAACAACCTCAACCTTTGTCCACTGGGACCCCTACAGGTCCTACACTGTCCTGAATTCATTGCTCTAGAAAAGATGAGGCTTGAATTGGAATTTAAATGTTTAAATGCTCAAACTGAACAAAAGCATCAAGAACTTAAGCTCAGAGAAATGCAGATGAATCATGCCTTAGAAATGAAAACGCTGTCTTTGGAAAATGCTTCTCTCCCAGAGTCTTCTAGGTCATCCAGTCCTAAGAGGCCCCGTATGTCTAAAGAAATTGTTGGTATGTATGAGGCTAAACTTGATATTTTGGATTGGTTGGCAATGGTTGAATATAACCATGGGATTCAAGACATTACAGGGAATCAGTTGCTTCCTTAGCTATTCTCTAGGCTACCCACTGTTGTATCTGATGTTGTGATGGAGTTGGGGGAGGTGGATAGGATGGATTATGAGTGTGTGAAGCTAGATTTAATTGCTAAATTTGGGAAGACCCCTTCCCAGTACCTTAAGAGGTTTAGGACCCTCAAAAGGCATGATGGTACCCCTTGGGCTACCTGGGTATGTGAATGTTTGAAAAACTTAGATGGTTGGGTTAAGGGTTACAGAGTAAACACATATGAAGGTATGAGAAATCTTGTTATGTTGGAGTCAATTTATGATGCCTGCTCTACTGAGCTCAGACAGCACTTGGCTGATTCTAAGGAGATAGATCCCAAGAAGCTAGCTAAGGCTGCTGACTTGTGGGTTGCCAACAGGGCTACTCACAATGATTCTGGGGCAACTCAGAAGAAGGATGAGGGACATCAGCCAAAGAAAGATAACAAGGAGAATTCAAATACCTCCAATTCAAAAGAGGGCGCCAAACAAAACAATAAGGGTAAGCCACAAGGGAAACCGAATCAGGCTAGTTTACCATCTGGACCCAAACCAGACAGAGGTCAGAACAAGCCCCCATTCATCATAACATTTGGGAAATATTATGTTTGTGGGTCAACTGACCATGTGAAAGGGGATTCTAGATGTAAGGGTAAACCTTCAGGGGTCCACACTGTCTCCTTAGCCTTCTCCTGTGGGATGTATTAACCCGCTTATGCTCTGCCCTGCGGCATCACTGTGTCCTTGTGTTACCAGAATCCTCAAAAGGACCGCAAAACCCCTATGCACGCCAAAACCTATGGAAATTGCGCTCTGCAAAGCACAAAAATATGGCTGCCAAATCTACCATGCATGTTGTCAGTGGTGGAATGGAGACCTCACTCCTGAAACATGTCATTGGGCTGCCCAACAAGTAAAAAGGGAAACTGCATGAAATGCAGTGCTTTACTGAAAGAAACCCAGAAATTGTTCTTAAATCCCTTTTTCTTGGTTGCTGAAACCACAGAATGCCGGTCCAAAACACCATAAAACATCCAATATCCTTGCTGGGTGTTACCCGTCACTTCATTTAAGAAATCATTATGAACATACAATGTCATGAAAAGCGGAATCTGTCATCAAATTATCCACAGCAAAAATGTGCCTGCCTGTGAAATCTGTCAGAATATGGGCGCAGTACCAGCGGCCGCCTGTATGACAGCTGTCAGTAGTTTGCATCAGAAGTCATACATCATATCATATCAAGTGTAAACTTGTGCAATTGAAATCAAATGTCTGGAAACTAACTAAGTGACCTGTCATTGAGAGGAACCTAGATTGTAACTATTTAATTTCCATGGTCTAGAATCTGGAATAAGAGTTCTAGCTGCTTGTTTGAAAATTGCAAGTGTTGTTTTAAACCAAGAAAAATGTAATTAAATGACATTGAATTTAAGCTGAACTCAAAGCCACCAAACCACTTCCACAGCTTCCCCCAACAAAAGGCATCTCACTTCTGCTTCCCACCAAGGCCAGGAAATCACACCTTTGTGAAAATTAGATCAGGGTAGGAGATCTTGGGCTGCAGCAGAAGGGGACAATGGACTTTCTCTGGCTGAAAGGATATGCAGATTGTGAAGTGTCAAAAATGGCCTCTCCCACAAGGAAGGGGGCGGATTGCTTCAGAGCTGCCAGGAGGAAACGGAGGCGGGGACAGACAACCATTTGTGGATTCACAAGCACAGAAAGCATATTTTTAAAAAGACTGAAAATTACTGTGCACATTTGTCAAAATTATAGAATTAACAGCATTGTTAATGTGATTTTTGAGTGCGCTTTTTAAGAGATGCCATCTGTGTGATGTTCTGGGAAGGCAATGTAAACATTTTGATTTTGCAGCAAATGTATTTATGTCAGAAGCATGAAACTTCACACCCGTATGCCCATATGCAATGCGCAGATGTTTACACATTTTGGATAAATTAGATATTGTGTCCAGGACAAAAAGTGTGAAATTCTGTCAAATCCAGACCCAAGATCCTACAGCGACAGGGCTTGGAAGAGTATTTGCTCCACAAAATATGGGATCTATGTATGTTATTGTTATAAAGATTGCACACATATAAATAGGTATTATGCCAAAAGTAGATTTTATGTTGAAAAGGCAAAGGGGAGGATGTTCTGCCTCATAAAACCACATCATCATGGTGACACCCTGTTTTCTCCTCCAATCAAGGGAGAGAGCAGACTCTAGCCAATAGCCTACCTATGGGGTGCGCTTAGGATAATTCAGCATACACACCCCTTTATCAAATGCATAAATAGAGACAGCTGAGGACTTAGAAAGACCCACAGATCCACCCACCATCCCGATCTTGGCGAAGCACCCTGAAGGAGATCCATCCATACTCCTTGTTCCAGACTCCAGAAACTTTGCAAGCAGAAAGGCTCATTGCATAGCTGAACCACTTTCAGCTCGTTCTTAACTTCCAGAACCCATCCCACAAACTTAAAGGGGAAACAAAAGAAACAGCCAGGCTGTGCTGTAACTGCTTGCCTGCCAAAGAATTATCTTCATAACCAACAAGGGCAGATTAAACCCAATCCTGTGCCACGCTGTGCTGTGACCAGAAAGCCATTGCAGATCTAGTCCAGTCATGCTGTGCTGTGCAGACCAGAGCGCCTTGCTGTCCAGTCCTACCGTGCAGTGTCCAGAGCGCCTTGCTGATCGCTGACCTAGTCCAGTCCGGTGTGCCCAGCAGTCTATTCCAGAAGCATATCCCTGACGGTTCCATTCAAAACATTTGTAGTGAGTATCCATAGTATAGGATTGTCACTAGCCTATGTACTGTCCATAGTAATCCATATCCAAATCCATCCTATCTTATACTGCATTGTTAGAAATATTTTTGAATTGCCTGAACTCTCTCTTATCCCTATTATCTTCATTCTGTAAATGCATTGTTAAATATTCTTGCACTGGTATATTTCATCTGAAGAAGGCAAGCTCCTCGGAAGGCAGTCGCCCTGATCGGAGGCGCCCTGGTCTAGTGTCTGTGCTTCCGTGTAGTATTTGCTTCTTCATAGTCTGACCCTAGTCAGAAATTCTGGTTGTTTTTTAAAAGCGCATCCCTGTTTTCTCATTGTTGCACCTATCTCAGAAAAATGACCTCCACGAAAATGTCCATAACTTCTTCAAATGTTATGCTAGAAACAAAATTTAAATGTCTGCTTGTAGCTAACATCCACAGCTTTCCATAGAAGCATCTCAAATCCTTATAGTTCTCCCGTGATCACAATTACCACGCGCAGAAAAGTTTGCCACAAATTTTCGTTTTGTCAAAATATTACACGTGTAGAATAGCTTTTCATTGCACCCAACCTCAAATTTAAGTTTTCACATTGTTTATTACTCTCAACTCATTACTAGTGTTTGTCTGCAACCATACAAAGTGGCTCCCATTAGAATTTAAACAATTTCAGTGAATTAAACCAGATTTAGGGCCTCATCACGAGTTTGGCGGTAACCCTTAAATCTGGCGGTCGCGCTATTACAGCCGGATTTAAGGGTCCGCCAAATCAGGGCTTCGGCGGATTTCTCCCTAGCTCTGAGCTGGCGGGAAATCCGCCGACAATTCGCGCTATTACCGCTGGCGGGAAATCCACCGGCGGTAAGAGCTTGAAAATTCCCCATTGAGCCCAATGGGGAATGGGGCATTCCCGAATGGGCTCAGTGGGGAATGGGGAATTCCATTACCGCCAAACCTGTGATCCAGCGCTAGTAGCGCTGGGGGTTTGGCGGTAGGGCTAATACCGCCGGCGTTACCGGCCAACTCGTGATGAGGCCCTCAGTGTTTTACCCAATCCCTTCAAAGACAACTTTAAACCATTTTGACAGTTTGCCAATCAATTCTGTTTCTCTCTTGTGTTTGCTGAGGGGAAATTGGGATTGACATTTAGCCTCATTATGGGCCTCATTACACGGAATGCGGTAATGGTTAACGGCCACCGTTAATGGTAACGGTGACCGTTAACCATTACCGCCTTACTACGAGGTCCCTTAGCGGGTTGGTGCTTTAACGCCTGCTTTTTGCAGGCGTTAAAAACCAACCCGCTAAGGGACCTCGGAGCTAATTACGGCACCGCAAAATTGCGGTGCCGTAATTAGCGCCTTCCCCATTCCCATAGAGCCCTATGGGGCAGAAATGGGAATGGGGAAGGGCAATGGCGGAAGGGGGATTTACCGCCCCTCCAACCTTGGAATGGGGCGGTAAATCCCCTTTCCACCAAGGCGGTGCCGGTATTTTACCGGCATGAGCCATGGCGCTAATAGCGCCATGGCTCACCGCCTACCGTGTAATGAGGCCCAATAACTCAGGCGGTCCGGAAATAACGGTGGCGGTAAACCCGCCGCCACCATTGCTTCTGGACTGCCTGATCCCGACTCCTGCAGGCGGGAGTTGATGTTCCCGCCAGGTCTTAACACCGCCCGCCTGCAGGCGGCCGAGGAAACACCGGCAGCATTACGAGATGCTGCCGATGTTTCCATGATCCCCATTCCCATCGAGTCCCATAGGATTCGATGGGAATGGGGATTAGCACCATTCCGCCTCCGGGGTTGTAATGGCCCGGTAATTCTGGGAATCACAGAGGCGGAATGGTAGTACGAGTCCAGCGGTAACCAGGCGGTTTTACTGCCGCGGTTACCGCCGGACTCGTAATGAGGCCCATTGTATTTGAATTCTGCATTCCTGAAACCTGTTCTCTCTCCTCCTATCTCTCTACATTGCATATTGGTGGGTTGGGGGGTCTGTAGGGGGAAATAGTAACCATATTGCTATTTGAATTGAACACATACCCACAAAAGTATTATTGCTGTGCTGCATTGTTTTTGCTCATTATTACTCCTGGTGATTATTGTATCCCCATTAAAACTTGTGTGATTATATTGTGAATATATAAATAAATATTTTATCTTTGCAAAACAGCCTGATTCCTGGTTCAGTGTGACCGGTGGGGGGGGGGTTCCAAGAGAGGGGCGTGATATAAGTGGTACATCATTCAGAATAAAAGAACTTACAGACACAAATAATTAAATAAGGATTTCAGTTGTGCATTACATGCTAGGCATTGACTTAGGTGAAGTGCCGGATTGAAATAACTTACAGGTTGGGGGCTCATCACGAGATTTCTGAATTAGCCATACCACTTGTGACAGCTTAATACAGCATGCTAACTAACGGGGTACATAAACCCTGTTGGGCTACCACACTGTGGTACACTGTAAAAACACCCTTCAATAGGAACGCTGTAAGGAGTTGGCCTGTTTTGTAAAAATAAAATAACTCCTGTAAGTCAGAAAGAAAATTAATATTTCCGGAATGGCGACCCCAGTAGAAATTAATATGGCAAAAGAACACTTACTGTACAAATTATTTGTCAGGGGTGAATGGACAGAGCAGGATCAGAACGTTTGGTGACAGGAAATCAAAGAACAAGCCACTGCCACAGGATTAGATAGATGGCAGGATCAGGGTCCATTACACATGGCACTTAGTGAATTGTACATGGCCTCTAAGGTAAAAGAAGAGCAAAGTAAAATTGCCAAAATAGCAGCATATCTGTACCTCCACATTGCAGCAATACAGGAGAAATATGCCGAAAACCTAGATCTGGCAAACAGGCAACTACAATCATTAGAAAAAACCCAAACTGATTTGGACTCTGCAGAGCAAAGGCTACAAAAGAGCCAAGAATCAGAGAATGAAATCAGGCAGTATCTGATAAAAGTAAAAGGAGATCTGGATATCCTGCAGCAAGAGAAGTTAGAGCAGGATACCAAGGTACTGGCGCTGCAAAGAGAGTGCCAAGAAAGTTTGGACTCTCTACTACAGAGCCAACAAAAGCTGGAACAGCAATTACATTTTAATAGAGCCTGCGCAGAGCAGGTAGTCACCCTGCAAAACTGCCTAAACCAAGTAAAAGAAGAAAATAATAAATTAATTCTCAAAGACCTTGACACCCAAACTGAATTTGATGAAGAGCGCCAGAAAGCTGGTGCATGCAAAAAACAAAGGGACGACCTGGCTGCACAGAGGGGTACCCTAATTAAGGAAAGGGACGCTTTAGGCCAGGAAACCAACTATTTAAAAAACAAGGTGGAGGAAAATCCCCTGCCCCTTCAGGGACTGGGTGTGCCCCAAAAAGACAACGAAAAACTGTTAGAGCACACCAGGAGGGTGGAGGATGCTCTAGCAGGAAATGACCAGGCCAGTAAGGATCAGACTCAGAAGGTGACCCTTCTGCAGCAAAAATTGGCCCAATACTCCAAAATTATACAGGAAGCACAGAGAGACAACAAGGCTCTCTGTCAGAAAAATGACAGGCTCCATAAACAGGTGGCCATGCAGGAACAATTAATAGAGACTAGTAAGGCCTTGATAGAAGAACAAAAGTGTCAGGTTCTTGCGTATCAACAGGGAGCAGGGGCTGAGAGTGATGAGGTCCGCTGGGAGAGGGAAACACCTGAGCATAACCTCAGGAACCCTGGTACCAGAGACTTTCATCTCTTCAGTTCCATGGGCTCTGTCAACACCATGGCCACTGTCTCACATGAGGGGATGGTAGACTGCAACCCAATGGGAAATATGGGGCTCATAGATCAGCGCCTCCCAGGAATGGATGGGCGGGCATCTATGTATGGGTTCCCAAGTGCCAGGGCCATCTTCTCTGATCAGGGAGACTCAAATGAGGGGAGGGTCAGAGAAATGGATCCTCAAAAATGTAATTTACCCAGAGATCACATGGTAAAATTTGGTGGGGAACTCTGTGAGAGTAGGCCCACTAAGGGCATCCTGAAAACCTCTTCCCGGCTAGGACAGTGGGGTGGGGGGTACTCTGCCAATCCTGGGAGCAAGGAAGAGTCAGAAGACTCTTGTGAGCGCCACAGGACCCAAGAAACTAGGCCCCACATTCTGCCAGCCATTCCCAAGCTTGCAGAATCCGGGAGAGCCTAGAAGACCAGACAGGCACCTCTGGTAGCAGTGCCTCTGAGTCAGAGGATGAATGGACCAGGGTCACCCGAACCAAAAAAGCCAACAAGGTCAAGAGGGCCCTGCTCAAGGTTCCCCTGAAACAAATAAAAGCCATTAGGAGCGTCATCACGCCTTAGCATAAGAATGCAAAATATTCGGTTTGGGAGCACTTTGAGTTATTTGAACATGTGATGGAAACTTTCCATTTGAAGGACAGCCAAAGCTGTGTTCAATATGTAAAGTGAACCTTCTCTCCCGAGTACTCCAGCTTCTTTGCAGGGCTGGAGGATCAGAATCATTCCAGATGGTCCACCTATAGGGCGGCCATCCTGAAAATGTTTTCCATTCATAGGAATTTGCAGGAGGCTCGCAAGGCAGCCTACAACTTACATTGTGGGGAAGACCAGGCCGTACAAGAATTTGTTCAAGAGTTTAAATGTGCCTTTGCGCAGACCACTAGAAGGGTGCGCACTGACAGCAAAGAATTTGTAAACACTTTCTTTCATGCTCTCCCTAAGTATATCATGACCCAGCTAGTGACGGACTTTCACGAGAAAAGATCACTAGACTGGGTCATTGAACAAGCCACGTGCATTTATGAGGTGAAAAAGCCAGTGGAAAATAAAAATATTGGAAAAAGCCCCAAAACAACCAATACCCCTGCTGCTGCTAAAGTGGCGGAGGTGACGGTTGACCCCCATTTTAGATTTAGAGATGGGGGGGCCTAAAAACCTGCCCACACAGAATCAAAATAACCCCAAACCCAGAAGGCTCTCGGGCCAATCACAAACAGGGAGCCTGGGAGGTAATCCCACAAATGGGAGACCTAACTCCCCTGACTACATCAGCCCACGCTACAAGGGCAATAGACCTATCCTGGGTTATGTATGGACTCCTCCAGCCAAGGGGGGGTCCCAACCAGACAGCAGCTAACCCAGGGAACTTCCCTCCTCACTTCCCTCAGGAGGGCAGTAATCCCCCAACTACCGGAAAAAGTTTCTTTCCTAGGTACCCGCCAAATTTGAACCCCCAAAAGAATCCATCCATCCTTCTTTCCCCACTTTCCTGAGCCCAGACAGCCCAATCCAGGAGAGGGGAGGCCAAGGGTGGAGGGGTACCCAAACTTTCCTAACCCAGGGTATTTTGGGAGAAGAGATAGCTACCCTTCCCGGGATCAGCCCAGGGGACACATGAGGACCCCGTAGCAGCCAGAGCGGGTGTCCCAACTAGAGCGCCAGGTCCAGAACATGGCACAGGATCTGGGTCACATGCTGAGGGCTCAACAGAACCCTCAGAGGAGCATGGTGGCGCAGAACGCCTCAATTCCAGGACCTGGTGCGCCACAGGGAAGAAACCCGACAACCCACTGGTTCCCAGGGAGGAGGCACAAGGGGAAGGGTGGTGTAAAGTCTTGGAGGAAGATTCCTTCCCCACTTGTAAAAAGCCCCCGGAAACCCAGGAACTGGAATCAAAATCTCCTGCCCCCGACAATCTGCAACCCAAGGAACAGAGGGGGGTAGGAGAAATAAAGAGCCCAAAAAGACCCATTTTGTGGAGGAGGTACAAGTCTTCCAGTTTGAAGGAGAGGGATCCTCAGAGGATCCTGGGAAAAGGGATGGAGGAGTTCCCCCTCCTTCAGCGATGGGGGAACTCCTCCCAAAGAAAAATGGGTCCCAAAGGATCCAAATCCAGACTGGGTAGATGTGGGGACTGAGTTAGCACTGCCCATCATCAAACCCCAGAATCACCAGCATGAAAATCCCCTGGTTCAAACCCATCCTGGTGACTGCCTCCAAAAGGGGGGGCAACCCAGAACCAGAACCAGGGGAACCCAAAACTTCCCCCATATTGTCACAAGTCTAGGCAGAGAGTACAGGGCAGAGGCTATCTCTCGCCGTATGCAAGTAGATTAAGGGAGATTCCGGAGACAATGCTAGAATATAACAGATTAAAGGTACATATCAAGCTGTTAGTTGAACTAGGTATTCACAGGAACTGCAGGAGCAGACTGTAATCAAAGAAAAGCAAGTACACTGGGCAACTTGGATTGATCAGGAATAAGGATGTACTTGAATATGATAAGGGGGCTCCAGGGATCAAAGAAAGCCCTTGGGATAGGTACCAGCAGATTACTCTTAACAACAGTCATACAGCAACGTCATGACTTAGGCGTGCCGAGGAAACTGTTGTACTCAGTGCAAGAGTAAACTGAAAGACCATATACTGAGGCAGGTATGACTTCCACGGACTAGGTGAAGGCAACAGAAGTCTTCCCTTATCTGATCTGAACGGAGACCAACCCAGGGTCACACTGTTAAACGGATTCAAGTGGAGACACCACAGTGGACCAAGATGTATACAAGTAGAAAGCAGTGTTGAAAGAAATAACCAGGTACAGGACAGGATAGGATATCAGAAGTTGGAACAGGCAGGCAGCAAGGCAAGGAGCGCAGAGGAAGAGGGCAGAAGGCAGAGGAGTGTGGCAAGGCTGCCAGGCAGGGAAGCCCAGAGGAGAAGGGCAGAAGGCAGCAGAGTACGGCAAAGCTGCCAGGCAGAGAAGCCCAGAGGAGAAGGGCAGAAGGCAGCGGAGTGCGGCAAAGCTGTCAGACGGGAGCCCAGAGGAACAGGGCAGAAGGTAGTGCAGTGCGGCAGAGCCATCAGGCGGGAGCCCAGATGAGCAGGGCAGAAGGCAGCAGAGTGCGGCAGAGCCGTCAGGTGGGAGCCCAGAGGAGCAGGGCGGAAGGCAGTGGAGTGCGGCAGAGCTGCCAGGTGGGAGCCCAGAGGAACAGGGCGGATGGCAGCAGAGTGTGGCAGAGCCACCAGGTGGGAGCCCAGAGGAGATGGGCAGAAGGCTGCAGCAGACTGGAGAGGGAGCTGCAAGCATCAACAGCAACAGGAATCAAAAGGCCAAAAGAGGATTTCCAGGAAAGGTCGAAAACTGGTAACAGGAGCACCAGTACGAACTCCCAGAGAAAGCAGTTGACTGACAACTGCTTCTGTTCAAAGTGAGTTTATAAAGGCCCTCCCAGCCAGCAGGCCAGCAGGATGGAGCTGATTGCAGACTATAGCAGCTGTGTTCAATTAAGCCCAGCACTGGCTTCAGTAGCCTGCAGCAGTAGCAGCAGTGGATTCTAATCAGGTGCTCTCCAGCTCTCTGCAGCCTAGCCTGCAGTAGCTTGGAACAGATGAATGCAATCAGGCCCTCTGCAGCTCTTAGTAGCTTGCTGCAAACAAATGTATTTAGCATGCCTCCTCCAGCCCTCTGCCTTTTGGACAGCATACATATCCCAGAATGCATCTGCTGGTTTAACCCAAAAGCTGGAATGGAACATGCAATTAGATTAGTCCAAAACTGCAGCGGTAAAACAAGGGAATAAAGGAATAGGCGCATATAGCGGTGCTGGGTGGCAGGCGAGCAGGATCGTTACAGTATTCCCCCCTCACAGGACCCCTCCTGGTGCCCGAAAAGAAGGCATAGTCCATCGTGTCTTTCAAGCAGTAGAAAGAGTAAGGGTTGAAGCACTAAAGTCAAAATCAATGTGCAGGTGAAGGTTTTATACTCCTTCAGTGTAGTACTTCGATCGGAAAATGCAAAGGGGTGATTGTTCTTCACAACCCTACCAAACGACTTGCAAGGTTCATCAGTACATAAGGTGGGTGTGCAGGAAAACAGAATTGTAGGCTGAAGCTCTTTAGAGGATAGAGCAATAGAGGCTGGCACAGACACAGGAATTGCTGGTTTCAGGTTATTCTTTGGATGCAGCGGTTGTGAATGTGACTCAGAATGCAAAGAAAATGTTTTACCTTCAGATGGCTGTGGCATAACTACACTATCTTGGTGACTTTCAGAAAGGGTACGTTTATTCTTTGTCACAAAGACCTGGTATTTTGATGGCATTACTATTCCAATAGGTAGACTTTGGCATTGAGCTGTAGATACCACACTCATGTAATTGGCTACAGGCTCGGAGTGTTCAAGTACTTGAGAAGGAGATACTGCTGAGTGCAAGGCTAGCGGAGGCTGAATCAAAATCCTTTCACTGACAGGGAGTGCAGGTATCTCATTCCACTGGTTTAAATGTTCAAGCAGCATAACACTAACAATGGTACTGATCATAAGGTCTTGAAACACTAAATCCATGACTGAATCTTCCTTTTCACTGAAGGATATGCTTTTGCATTCAATGTAATCCTCATTCATTTCTTGTGGTTTCATTTCAGTTATGGGCATTTGGATTACTTCGGGTGATGAAGTGGACACCGGGATGAGAATGGATGCACAGTCTTGATTCAGGTCACAGGCATGAGCAAGCGTTGAAACACAGTCTTTGAAAAAGAGGGTTGTTGGACTGGCAATTGTTTCGGATACTGCAGTAATTGTGGGGTTGTAAACACTAGAAAGGTCAATTGCATTGCTGTCTGTGTGCAAGGCAGTGCTGGATACTGGTGTTGGAACCAAGGAAGGAGTTTGGGTCGAGGACAGCATTGGAGTTAGACTATGGTTAGGCTCCTGGAAAAAGTCTTGTACCGAGTCTGCAGAAGTGTCAGAATAGATAGCAGAGGTAGACTCAGCCGGAGACAGAAGATGCCTTTTCAAAGAGTCACCCAGTGAGGTCCAGGAGGACAGGTCTTCACCTAATAAATCATAGTTGGGGAAAGCCTGGCGGGCATCTCGAACAGAAAGAGACGAGCACTCCAAGTTAACATCCAACTGGTAAGCATATTCCTGCTTCAATCTTTCTATTTGCTCCAACGTTCTTTCCTTTAGCATATGCAACTCATTAGGAACTCAAATGTCATCAATAATTAGAGAGACAATGTCTGGTTCAGGGTGACATGGGTTATCGGAAGATGAAATGTATCCCTCTCTTACGTTTAGCTTGTACAGTATGGCATAGTCGTCATTTAAATCCATATATTGCCTCTTTAGAGCAAATAGCTGTTTCTGGATACTTTCCAAATCAAAGACATCCTCGGGGGACTTAGCAGGTCTTTCTTTAACATAATGTTTATTGGTAGAAGGCTCAGGATCTGCTGTTATTTTATCATAAGACTCTGAGGTTTCAGAGTAGATCTGTGGTTTAAAACAAAGTCTAGAGGCATGAGTGGCCTTGTTGCGGCTGCAGGCTTGTTTGTCCGGATAATGTATAGCACCAACATAAAGCGTCATGGAATCTTGCTTCATGATGTCAGCCCTAACACACTGAATCATGACAGGGCAATACTTTACAGGTTCTCTGGAACAGTACACAGTGGGAAGACTATTCACAGAGGTATATGTTGAAGTCTCCCAACCAGCCCTTGTCTTGGATGGGCATGCCAAGGACTGAGTCAAATACCTATTTTCTTCCTGTAGCTGTTCTGCGGTCATCAAGTCGGGATTAGCAGAAAACATAGAGTCCCATCCCGGAGTACTTAGTTTGGCAGAAAAATGTGAAAAAGATTTGGCACGGAGATACCCATTCTCTCTGAGGATGGTATCTTCATTATGGGTAAAAGTCTCAAGTAACTGGGTGCTGGTGGTTTGCTTGGAGGATGTAGGGATTCGCCAAGGGTCTTTGTTTTTCTTCTGAGGCATCTTGGATCAAACAAGCATTGGCCCAAGAATCAAAATTTTCTTTTTGGTCTGTCAATATGTCACAAGTCTAGGCACAGAGTACCGGGCAGAGGCTATCTCTCACTGTATGCAAGTAGATTAAGGGAGATTCCGGAGACAATGCTAGAATATAACAGATTAAAGGTACATACCAAGCTGTTAGTTGAACAGGTATTCACAGGAACTGCAGGAGCAGACTGTAAACAAAGAAACAGAGAAAAGGCAAAGACAACCAAGTACACTGAGCAACTTGGATTGATCAGAAATAAGGTTGTACTTGAATATGATAAGGGGTCTCCAGGGATTAAGGAAAGCCCTTGGGATAGGTACCAGCAGATTACTCTTAGCAACAGTTATACAGCAACGTCATGACTTAGGCGTGCCAAGGAAACTGTTGTACTCAGTGCAAGGGTAAACTGAAAGACCATATACTGAGGCAGGTACGACTTCCACGGACTAGGTGAAGGCAACAGAAGTCTTCCCTTATCTGATCTGAACGGAGACCAACCCAGGGTCACACTGTTAAATGGATTCAAGTGGAGACACCACAGTGGACCAAGATGTAAACAAGTAGAAAGCAATGTTGAAAGAAATAACCAGGTGCAGGACAGGATAGGATATCAGAAGTTGGAAAAGGCAGGAAGCAAGGCAAGGAGCCCAGAGGAACAGGGCAGAAGGCAGAGGATTTTGGCAAGGCTGCCAGGCAGGGAAGCCCAGAGGAGAAGGGCAGAAGGCAGTGGAGTACGGCAAAGCTGCCAGGCAGGGAAGCCCCGAGGAGAAGGGCAAAAGGCAGTGGAGTGCGGCAAAGCTGTCAGATGGGAGCCCAGAGGAACAGGGCGGAAGGTAGTGGAGTGCGGCAGAGCCATCAGGTGGGAGCCCAGAGTACAGGGCGGAAGGCAGCAGAGTGTGGCAGAGCCGCCAGGTGGGAGCCCAGGGGAGCAGGGCGGAAGGCAGCAGAGTGTGGCAGAGCCACCAGGTGGGAGCCCAGAAGAGCAGGGCAGAAGGCTGCAGCAGACTGGAGAGGGAGCTGCAAGCATCAATAGCAACAGGAATCAAAAGGCCAAAAGAGGATTTCCAGGAAAGGTCAAAAACTGGTAACAGGAGCACCAGTACGAGCTCCCAGAGAAAACAGTTGACTGACAACTGCTTCTGTTCAAAGTGAGCTTATAAAGACCCTCCCAGCCAGCAGGCCAGCAGGGTGGAGCTGATTGCAGACTATAGCAGCTGTGTTCAATTAAGACCAGCCCTGGTTTCAGTAGCCTGCAGCAGTAGCAGCAGTGGATTCTAATCAGGTTCTCTCCAGCTCTCTGCAGCCTAGCCTGCAGTTGCTTGGAACAGGTGAATGTAATCAGGCCCCCTGCAGCTCTTAGTAGCTTCCTGCAAACAAATGTATTTAGTATGCCTCCTCCAGCCCTCTGCCTTTTGGACAGCATACATGTCCCAGAGTGCATCTGCTGGTTTAACCCAGAGGCCGGAATGGAACATGCAATTAGATTAGTCCAAAACTGCAGCGGTAAAACAAGGGAATGAAGGAAGAGACGCGTGAGCGGTGCTGGGTGGCAGGAGAGAAGGATCATGACACACATCTAGCTGTCAACTTTTTCTTTTAGATTCCCAAGACACCAAACAGAATCCTGCCCAAATCATCTTCCTGTCAGTATCCAAAACCAAGAAACGAACCCACCAGTTGTCCAAAAATTGCCACTATCACTGCCCCCTTGAGGAGAAGGAGGGAAGATTCTATGCCCCGGTTCAAATACAGGGAAATGTACAATTTTGGCACTGGTGGACACTGGATCCCAAGCTACCCTTCTGTCAAAAAGTGCCTTTGATCAACTGAATTTGGGAAGGGGGGAGAAATACCAAATTCCTCTCACCCCTCTTCCTGGACAACTTCAGAACTTCGACAGGAAGGAAATCCCCATCGAGGGGACTGCGGATTTGGACATTAAAATTGGGCGACACAAGGTGAAGCACCCGGTCAAAGTTGGGAATCCAGAGGGCGCACCTTGTTTACTAGGGAATGACATCCGGGAATGACATCCTTTGTAGATTGTCACCCCTCAAAGATTGTGTAAACAAGGTCCTCTGGACCCAGACTAGCCGACCAATAAAATTGAAACATAGTGTCAACCATGTTAGTTTAAACAGCACATGCCACATGGTTGAACAAAAACCTGACCAAATAGAATTTCACTTCCAGAATAATCAAATCCCAGATGTGACAGTAATTGAAGTAGGAAAACAAACTGGTGATGGGGGGTCCTCTCTATTTCTGAAAATCAACCTTCCTTCCAGTCTAAGTTGGCATTCCACACTGGAAAGAAACACCCTGAAATTCTTTACAAAGTCACAATCAGAAAATCCCACTCTTATAGTCCAGAAAGATGAAAAATCAGCTCAAAGCCTGGCTGATATTCAGAAAATTGGAGAGCAGTTGTTCATCCCTATTCAGTTAAATGAGGTGAACGACTCTGTTCTCGCCCGAGTGTGTGTGAACAACGGTAAGAGCTTCATCTGCGAAGCCATGTTCCGCAAACTCCTAAAAGATCCAGCCGGTCCCACATTTAAACTAATAGACAAATGGGAAATGGACCTGGAAACACCCAATTCCACACATCTCCTGCCTAGCAGGTGTATGCTCAAAATGTCCATAGGCAACAAGAGCATAGTCCATAATTGTTGGGTCATGCATGATGTCCCTGCTGCATTTTACTTAGGCAGTGACATTCTCAATCACTTTGCCATTAGTTTGGACCTAATAAACTTCAAAGCTTGGTCCCGATTAGCGGGTAATCCCATGGACTTTGATGACCCAGAGAAAGCATTTAGGTCAGCTCAAATGCTGCCCTATGCAGTTGAAATTCAGATTGCAGAGGAAGTCACCATCCCAGAACGGACCTGACAATTCTCTCTGGAAGTGAAAGTTAAAAGAGGACAGAAACTGAAAAACCCTGACGCTATATTCATCTCAATGCCCATTTCCAGCAGCAAGGGTTGGGGGTAAACCCAACACCACCAGTCAATATAGAACACATCACCATTCCAATAGAGGTGGATAATAGCGACCTAAAGAGTATCACTCTGGCCGCAGGCACCATTATTGGAATGGCGGTTGATGATCGACATTTTTCCATAGATTTAGTTAATTAACTGTTCCCCAATGACTGTTCTGACAGTGATAATGACAAAGACACAACACCAGACAGGATCTTCACCCGGCATGGGGGAATTTCCTGGTGTACACTTCCTGCCCTTATGGTAAGGAAGATGTGACCTGTGACTTGAGGAGGGATGAGGTGATCTTCCAAGTCAACGAGGACTGCCTTTCCCACCTGAAGCCACCAGTCCAAATCAACACTTTGACCAGGGACTTCTCCACCCATTTGGAGGGGGCCCCTGAGATAGCAAAACCGGAAGTCTTTCCAGGCTTCAGGCAGATGATTGAAGAGAGAGTCAACCTAGCTGATGCCTGTGAGATTCTGGAGCAAAAGCAAAAATTGAAACAAGTTTTCTTAGATTTTCAAGATCTCTTTGCGGTGGACTCATATGACTGTGGTCGCACCGACATCCACACAACAACAATTTCCACAGACCCTGGCATGACTCCAGTGTTTGTGAAGCAATATCGCTTGCCTCTCGCATCAATGGAGTCCATTACTGAATAATTAAGAACCTTGAGTCCCTTGAGATAATTTGTCCAGAGTCACAGCACCTTCAATAATCCAGTGCTGGGGATTTTGAAGCCAAACGGCCAGTGGAGACTCTGTGCTGACCTTATGGAGCTCAACAAACGGGTCCATGCTTCCCGATGGCCTCTTCCCTTAATAGACCAAGGGCTGGCCCAGATCCAGGGGTCAAAGGTATTCACTGCCATTGACCTGACCAATAGGTACTGGACTGTACCTGTCAGTAGGGAAGACCAATACAAACTGGCTTTCACCTTCATGGGCAGCAGTACACATGGACCCAGACTCCCTTAATATACATCAACTCCGGCAATGAATTCAATATTTTTCTATACAAGGCCATGCCCAACCTGGATGAAAGGGGTAACCTGGCCTATGTAGATGATGTTTTAGTCAAAAGCTCAACTGTGGAGGAACACACAGCAGAGATCCGTTATGTCCTGACACAGTTGAGGGCTGCCGAAGCAAAACTCTCCTTTCAAAAGGCACCGTGGTGCAGAACCCGTGTCAATTTCTTGGGGAATGAGATAACTCCCCAGGGTCTCTGTCCCCAGGAAAAGAAAGTGGAAGCACTCCAGAAAATAAAAGACCCCACAACTCTGCGGGAACTAAGGAGCCTCCTTGGACTAACTAATTACAGCAGAAAGTTCATTGAGGATTACGCTGAGATCACAAGACCCCTGATCCATCTTTTGAAGGGGGGGTCAAGTGGGAGTGGGGTCCAGAACAAGCCGAGGCAGTAAGACAACTTAAAAAAGCCTCTCACAAGCGCCTTGCCTAGCTTACCCTGTCAAAAACAAGGAGTTCTTCTTGGAGACAGGGTTCTCAAATACAAGCTTGGCCGCAGTATTATATCTAAAGAATGACATGGTCAATAAAGTAATATCCTATGCGAGTACAACTTTATCCTCTGTATGGGAAAAATTCAACGACTGTGAGAAGGCACTCCTGGCAACGGTGTGGGCATTGAAGAATTACCGCCCGTTTATCCAGGGGGAACACATTACAGTGAAGACTCCACACCACCCTCTGCAATATCTCCAAAGTGACAGAATCCTGGCCAGAAATGTGAGTAATTCCTGAATTACTTCCTGGATTCTGTCAATGCAAGGCTTTCCTGTGGAGGTCAAATATGGCCAAAACAAGAAGAGTCCCCTCGCGCAAGGTCTGGCTGACTTGCATGATTGTGCCAGAGAAAACTGTCTCGAGGATGAAAGTCTTCAAATCAAGGACAACATGGTGGCATACCTTAATTCCCCACACAAAGTCTATGAAGAAGACCAGTGTGAGGGAATTCCCACCGTCTATGTGGATGGGTGCTCCTACCATGTTGACAACAACGGGGAAAAAGAACTTGTGGCCGGCATGGGGAATGCATGGGTGAATGATGCCCAAGAACCCTCCGCTGGGCACAAAATTGGTCCCCGAAGTAGTCAAGTGGCAGAGTTGATGGCTGTGCATCAAGCCATCCTCACTGTTGTCCAACACCAACTCCACAAACTGGTCATAATCACAGATTCAGATTTTGTATGGAACGGGTTTGTGGAGCACCTGGTTAACTGGAAAACCAGAGGCATGCTATGTGCTAATAACAAACCATTGAAACATGGGAAATTAATCCAAAATATTGATGATCTGGTCACCTCGAATGGGATGAGCATCTACTGGAAAAAGATCAAGGGTCATTCTAAAGTAGAGGCAACAGACAAAACTGGAAATGACCTAGCCGATCAGCTGGCCAAAACCGGAGCCATCCAAGTGGATCTACTTGAGATTGAGTCCCTGTTGGGGGAAATCCAGGTCACTGCTATCACTAGGTCCCAGACAAATACTCACAATGAACTTTCAACTGCACAATGGAGTAAGGAGACCCCAGATGCTGATTTGATTACGGCTCAAAAAGGGGATCCAATAATTGGTAAGTTTTATCAACACATTGAGGACCCTGAGAACTTTCCCCTGACGGATACCGATTACATAGGGAAAGAGGACCTCAGAGTGTTGATGAAATGTCCAAAAATGTTCTGAATCCAAGACGGTTTGTTGGTGAGGAGATCCCTAGCTGGCCATGATCAGTGGGTGGTCCCTACCTCATTCCGAAGCCTGATGCTAAGTCACACCCATGATGCGGCCACAGCCGGTCATAGGGGGTTTCATACGACATTAGAAATCTTAAGAGAGGTTGCATACTGGCCACACATGGGGCAGGACCTCGACCAATACTTGAATGGGTTTCTTGTGTGTGCACAATTTCAGCCAACATCCCTCACACACCGTGCGCTCCTCCAAAAGAGGGGGATGACACTGCTTTGGTCAGATTTACAAGTTGATTTTATAGGGCCCGTGATTCGCTCCTCTAGGGGGAACAAGTACATTTTGACTGTGACATGCTTGTCCACTAAATGTGTGGAATGTCTCCCGACCCAGATTGCAAGGCAGAAACAGCAGCTGCCCTGATGATCAACCACATCTTCTTGTGTTTAGGACTACCCCAAAGGATTGAGTCAGACCGAGGTAGCCACTTCACTAGCGAAGTGATGACAAAGATGTGGGAGATACTTGGGGTCAAAAGGAAACTACACATTTTGCCTACCGGATAGCCTCTAGTGGTGGAGTTGAGAGATACAACAAGACAATTGTGAGCATATTAAAAAAGTTTCTGGCAGATTCTGGGCCAAGTTGGGACATTCGATTACCTCTTATCCTGATGGCCATCAGATCTACCCCTTCTTCTGCAACAAAAATGTCACCGTTTGAGCTGATGACTGGACGAAGCATGGTGCTTCCCCAGCATCTGATCTACATAACCCAAGAGCAGACCTTATAAATGCCTCCACAACTCATGAGTATGTTGAGAATCCGAGAAAACTGCTTTGCCCATGCTCAGCAGAATCTGGAAAGATCTGCAGAAGTATGAAGACCCACTATGACGTCAAGACAACTAAAAAAGAATACCAAGTAGGAGATATTGGTCTACTTATACAATTTCCAAAGGAACCAGGCCAAACAGCACACATTTCTTTCTAGCTGGTGGGGCCCTTTTGAAATTGTAGACAGAATTTCACCAGTCACCTACAAAATCCGTATCCCCAAAGGTAGTTTGGCAGAGGGTGAAGATAAGTGGGTCCACATCAACCAGCTGAAGTGTTGCCATCGTAGGCATACTCTGCAGCAACTAGAGGATTCATCTGGAAACCCAGAAGGGGACATTCCAGACCCCTAGAAAATTCTGACTGGAAAAACCATTCAATCTGTTATACTCAGTAATAATTATAAGCAGGCGGGAAACATTGTCATTTATATGTCAAATGTATGTGTCTGCCCCACTACATGAATAGTGTTGGGGAAATGTCCACAAATATGCTCTGTTTTGTCATCATAGGACTGAAACCATGGATCCTAAGCATCAAGGAGGACCACTCGGGGTCCGGAAGGAAAGACCCAAGGAGCCCCGGGTATCGCTCCATACTCTCATCCGGAACCGGCGAGGAGAACCTGTCGATCCAGTACTGATGGGAGAAGCAGACACATTTTTCCACTTGGACCAAAAAGAAAAACTTCCCCTTGATGGGTGGTCAAAAGTCAAGTCGCGAGGGGGGGCTTTGTGGGTGGGATGTATTAACCCACTTATGCTCTGCCCTGCGGCATCACTGTGTCCTGGTGGTACCAGAATCATCAAAATGGTCGCAAAACCCCTAAACGCATCAAAACCTATGGAAATTGCACTCTACAAAGCACAAAAAGATGGCTAACAAATCTACCATGCATGTTGTCAGTGGTGGAACGGAGACCACACTCCTGAAACATGTCATTGGGCTGCCCATCAAGTAAAAATGGGAACTGCATGAAAGGCAGTGCTTTACGGAAAGAAACCCAGAAATTGTTCTTAAATCCCTTTTTCTTGGTTGCTGAAACCACAGAATGCCGGTCCAAAACACCATAAAAAATCCAATATCCTTGCTGGGTGTTACCCCGTCACTTCATTTAAGAAATCATTAGGAACATACATTGTCATGAAAAGCAGAATCTGTCATCAAAATATCCAGAGCAAAGATGTGCCTACCTGTGAAATCTGTCAAAATACGGGTGCAGTACCAGCGGCCGCCTGTATGACAGCTGTCAGTAGTTTGCATCAGAAGTTTAAACTTGTGCAATTGAAATCAAACGTCTGGAAACAAAGTGACCTGTAATTAAGAGGAACCTAGGTTGTAACTATTTAATTTCCATGTTTTAGAAGCTGGAATAAGAGTTCTAGCTGCTTGTTTGAAAATTGCAAATTTTGTTTTAAACCAAGAAAAATGTAATAAACTGACACTGAATTTAAGCTGAACTCAAAGCCACCAAACCAGTTCCACAGCTTCCCCCAACAAAAGGCATCTCCCTTCTACTTCCCACCAAGGCCAGGAAATCACACCTTTGTGAGAATTAGATCAGGGGAGGAGATCTTGGGCTGCAGCAGAACGGGACAATGGACTTTCTCTGGCTGAAAGGATATGCAGATTATGAAGTGTGAAAAATGACCTCTCCCAGAAGGAAGGAGAAGGATTGCTTCAGAGCTGCCAAGAGGAAAAGGAGCCGGGGACAGACAACCATTTGTGGATTCACAAGCAAAGAAAGCATATTTTTAAAAAGACTGATAAATGACAGTGGAAATTTGTAAAAATTATAGAATTAACAGCATTGTTAATTCTAATCAAATCAGGGCTTTGGCGGATTTCTCCCCAGCTCTGAGCCAAAAATTCGCACTCATACCGCCGGCGGGAAATCCACCGGCGGTATGAGTGCGAAAATTCCCCATTGAGCCCAATGCGGAATGGGACATTCCCGAATGGGCTCAGTGGGGAATGGGGACTTCCAATACCGCCAAACCCGTGATCCGGCGCTAATAGCGCCGGGGGGTTTGGCGGTAGGGCAGATAGCGCCAGCGCTATTAGTGCCGGCGTTACCGCCAAACTCGTGATGAGGCCCTTAGTGTTTTACCCAATCCCTTCAAAGACAACTTTAAACCATTTTAACAGTTTGCCAATCATTTCTGTTTCTCGCTTGTGTTTTCTGGGGGGAATTGGGATTGACATTGTATTTGAATTCTGAATTCCTGAAACCTGTTCTCTCTCCTCCTATCTCTCTACATTGACTATTGGGGGGTTGAGGGGTGTGCAGGGGGAAATAGTAACCATATTGCTATTTGATTTGAACACATACCCACAAAAGTATTATTGCTGTGCTGCATTGTTTTTGCTCATTATTACTCCTTGTGATTAAAGGGATTGCTTAGTGTGGCATCACCCCATTGGTGATTATTGTATCCCCATTAAAAATAGTGTGATTATATTGTGAATATATAAATAAATATTTTAACTTTGCAAACCAGCCTGATTCCTGGTTCAGTGTGACCGGGGGGGGGGTTCCAAGAGAGGGGTGGGATATAAGTGGTACATCGTTCAGAATAAAAGAATTTATAGACACAAATAATTAAATAAGGATTTCAGTTGTGCATTACACACTAGGCATTGACTTAGGTGAAGTGCCGGATTGAAATGACTTACACTCCCCAGAGGCAGAAGTACCTATGCCAAGTGGAAACTTTCACCTACCTGCTGATGAACCCATGAGAGTCTCAGCTAGTGTTTCCTTAGTGTCCCTGGGCTTGTGGGAACAAAAGTATTTAGATGTCTATAATTCCATCCCAGATAATACTAAAGAGTATTATAAAGATATTGTTCTTGTCAATGGCCAAGAGGATCCTGCCATCAGAGACACTGGAGCCAGCATAACTGTGGTTGATTAATCATTTTTCAAGGTGGAGGATGTTGCTAAGACACCCAAAAACTCAACCAAGTTAGCTGGAGGCCCTCTGCAAATGCTTCCCCAGTTACCAGCTCTCATCCAGTGTAATGATATGACTGTCAAGATACCTGTTAGTGTGCAGAGTCAAGTGTCTAGGAGAGTCCTTTTGGGTAATGACCTGAAAACTATTGGAGTTGTGTCTAGTACCCCCAGGCTTCCCAGTAAAATGAAAGAGCACACTAGGCCTGCAAGGGAGAGGACCTTGAGAGACTCCCCAGAGGAGTTGGTAGAGGAAACTATCACTCCCAGTCCACATGAGTTGCTCACTGCTATTTCTGGAAAGAACATGTTGATCACTTAGGATATGTTTTGCAGGCTCTTGAGCAGGCCCATCTAACCATAAAGGCAAGCAAATGTCAAATTGGTCACAGCAAAGTGGTCTACCTTGGCCATGAGGTAGGAGGTGAAATAAGGCTATTGCCTAGCAAAGAACAAGCTGTACAAAACTGGGCCACCCCTACTACTCAAACCCAAGAGTGAGAGCCTTCCTAGGTCTCACTGGGTACTACAGGAATTTCATTGAGAACCATGGGTCCATAGTTTCTCCTTTGAATGTAATCTCCTCTCCAAAATTCACTAAAGAGGTTAGATGGAATGAGGAATGCACTCAAGCCTTTGAAAACGTGAAGAAAGCCCTTTGTCAAGCTCCAGTCCTAAGAGCTCCTGATTACCACCAACCCTTCATTGTTCAGACAAATGCATCCAATACAGGTATAGGTGCAGTCCTTAGTCAACTGGATGAGTATCAGGTTTGCCTCTCCGGTGTCAGGGAATTCTCGACGTGTAGCCGTAGAATTCTCCCTGCCAACGTCTCTCTTTGTATTCCAAAAGGAAAACTACAAAGATAGCAGTCAGCCGAAAGACAGGATCGCTGCAGCCGCCGAAAACCAGGAGTGGAAAGGTAGTCCAGGAGACCCGGTGGAAGACAGATGGGGAGACCCCCGAATGGACCTCAGGGGTCGGCCTCAGACACAACTTCACAGATGCAACTTCACAAGAAGAGGACCAAAATACAATCAAGGTGTGGACTTAAACTGGCTAAGAAAGAACATGAGTGTACAACAAAAGAACATAAACTGAATGGTTGAACACTTACCAACAGCTCTCCGGTGAGGCGTGATGGAGGAGCTCTGCAATACCCAATCTACCCTATACCCGACGGCACGAGGACGCCTAACCGGCACAATAGGCAGTCTCTAGTCCATACCTGTCCCGCCGAAACGAGGACGCCTTACGAAGTTAAGCGCTAAGAGGAAGTCTCTAGTCCAGGCGCACAGTATTGGGCAATGCAGGCTCTCTCCAGATTCTGTACCAGAAAGCTTTGACAACACTGTGAGGATTTCCGGTTGCAGGGTAGAATGGAGTCTGAGGTAATGATGTGTAGTCGACAAAGAACAGAGTCAGCAGGCAGTAACAGGTGAGGTGGTGTTCCGAGTCGGCAGCGCGCGAGCAGTGAAGTATCCAAATCAGCGGGCAGATGCAGGTTAGTTAGCGTTCCGAGTCAGCAGCGTGCGAGCAGTGAAGTATCCAAATCAGTGGGCAGATGCAGGTCAGTTAT
The DNA here is from genome assembly GCF_040938575.1 of Ambystoma mexicanum. NCBI lineage: Eukaryota > Metazoa > Chordata > Amphibia > Caudata > Ambystomatidae > Ambystoma > Ambystoma mexicanum. Next base: position 360,945,153 of record NC_090928.1, read on the forward strand.
CGTTCCGATTTGGCAATGCAGAAGGTTACCACTTAGGGAAACCGAGGATACTTGGAGGATAGGGAAAGGTGGGGGAGCAAGATAGGGCAGGTCAAGGAGACGGGCAAGGACAATAGAACCAAAACAAGAACAAAAGTTTAGGGGCAAACTGGCTAACGCTAAGATTGAAACAATCAGAAGCGGCGAGTGCGGTCACCCGGAAGTGTTTTAACGGGTGGCCGTACGAGCGCGTGACTCCTCCCCCATGAAGCACGATAGCATTGTTTGTGGAGCGGCAGCCAGAGACGCCATGGTAACGTGGATGCCGTAGCTTTGCGCTGGTATTGGCGTAATGTGAACTTTGTAACTTTACGTGTGGGATAATGGGGAGTCTTCCGCGGGGCATTCCTGACAATGAGAAAGGTAGGGAGCACCCCATTTGCTTCATCAGTAGGAAACTGAAGGAACCAGAAACAAGATGGGCAACCATAGAGCGTGAGTGTTTTGCCATTGTGTGGTCTCTGAAGAAGTTTAGACCATACTTGTATGGATCTACTTTTGTGATTCAGTTAGGCCACCAACCCTTGAGATGGTTAATGCAAATGAAAGGGGAAAACCCAAAACTTCTAAAATGGTCAATCTGCCTGCAAGGGTTTGATTTCACCATTGAGCACAGGTCAGGATGTCACCACCAAAATGCTGATGGTCTCTCTAGGATGTTTATAAATGACTAGAGTGAAGAGATTCATCCACGAGTGGATTAAATCCTCCTGTGCCTTAGTCTGGAGGGGGCGAGTGTTAGGGAGAATTCTCCAGAATGGCTAATTTCCCTTACCTACTGAGACCCTCAGCAGCTTTGCTGGATTTCTATGATTTTTTTTTTTACACCTGGTAACAGTCTGAGCCTCTTTTCCCACTCTTACATGTGTTTTGCTGTGTGTGTTTAACATTTTTATGCGTTCATGGACTGTGGAGCCTCACCTACTCCACAGGCATCATCTTTTTACTGTGTGTCACACAGCACCTTTAGTGCAGTGACACAGGGTTGTCTTTTTAGACTTCCCAACTCAGACTCCATTTTCTGGGACTGTCTACTATCTCCCAGAACATGGAAAGTTGCCAATGACTTTATTAGTCTTTTTAAATTCACAGACCCAGTACAAACTATCTTGCATAGAGTTCTGGAAAGGGTTAATAGTTATCCCTTTTCGTCTGCTTCACGTGGAACATTATTTCGTTCCCCTTTCTTTAAGATTTGGCTGGTGGCAGTGGTATCTACCCTATTTTTCCTACCGCGGTCTATTTAAATAGCCTTGGTACTGCTTTAGGCTACGTTAGTAGCCTCAAACTTAAACCCGCTGGACCCCATTTACTTCTATTTGGTTCCGGCTGGGTTTATTCACCATTTATTTTTGTAAAGGACTTTCTCGTGTTTTACTCTGCGCGCCAAACCAGGTTTGGTTCCTTTGTTCGCCGTCCTTTGGCAGGCTTCTGCACAGAAGCCCTCCTTAGGCACCTGAATGTCTGAGGGGGACAGGGTGTGAGGGAGGGGGTTGAGACTCCCTGCACAGGGTCTCCTTGGAGACCCATGTCGCACTCTGTATGATTGGCTATGGTGACTGTCCCGCCGGGGCAGCCACCCTGCTGTGTGATTGACAGCCAGGCTGTGTAAATGGGGGAGAACTGCATAAAAAGCAGGTCTCTGGGACTGAGAAGGCAGAGTCACCACTGGATCGATAGAACCAAAGAGAAGCTGACAGAAGAGGACCTCTACCACGACTGAGCCTCACGGTGAAGCCCTGCTGCGGGTCCGTATCTACAATCTTCGATGACAGGGAAGATCTGCAAGGAATCTTCTCTCCTTGAGCTGGTGGGACCAACCAGTTCACCAAACTGCAAGCCAGGCCTCCCTCCTCTGGTCGAATTTGCTGTGCACAGCTACAGTGAACCGGATAGCCAGACGGACCGGACCCTGCTTGGGTTTTAAGGAGCGCACCTTTTATTCGTTGCTTTGCTCTGCTGCTGGTTTCTTCCCTGGGCAGTGCAGGACCCTCCAGTCTTCCTATTTCATGTCAGTCCGACAGTCGCTTCAGGAACCGTGATCCTAGAGGACCTGCCAGAAACACTCGCCTCAGCTACAGCCTTCGTCTTCATTTAAGGTACTGTTCAAACCTGGTTTTTCGTTCTGTCCAACCACGGTGAAAGTGTGTGAAACCTTTCGCCAATCCGAGAGCGTGTCCTTCTCTAGTCTTTAAAGTAACTTTTTGTCCGACCAACTTCTTTCTGAACTCTTGGCAAAGACTTAACCGCAAACTACTCTGAACTGCGTGATCCTCCGCAAAGACTTTGGCCCAGGCCTCTTGATTTGATTTCCGCACTTTAGTTACTTTTTTCTAAATTTCCCGGCTTACTTACTTGTTGGTGCTGCTCAACTTTTGTCTAACCTTGTCTTTCTCTCCCTTTTAAATTGCTGGAGTGCCATTTTGCTCACACTTCATCTTTTAGCTTAACTTGTCCAGAATCTATTGGGTTAGGGTGTAGTATATTAAGAGTGTGATTTTTCCACTGCTTTACTTTGGGGAATTGTTTTACAACTGATGTATAAATAAATGTATATTCTTTTACTCAGAAACCTTGAGTCAGTGTTTGTTTGAACCATAGTAATTGCTGTCCTTTGTGTAACTAATGGTACTGCTCACTTTACTCTTGAGATAAGTCTGGCTGCTCAGCCATCGCTACCACTTTACTGTGTAGTACAGGCTTGTACCAAAGGTGAATGTGTACTGTCACTTGTACTCTTAACTGTGTGTGGTGTTCCCAAAGGGTACTGCATATGATTCTGCCTAACACCCACTGCTGCAGCTTCCACCTAGTTGAAGCGGCATAACCACCTCCTCTTCCCCATGATATAGCCCTTACTTATTTGCCAGGTGGTGCATAGAGAGAGACGGGTGATGGAGTTGTCTGGAAAACGTGTTACTCCATCTTTGAAAGTTGCCAATTGAAGACTGTTTTTTGTAACACTGCAGCTATGTACCACCTCTGTCACGTGATACAGAACATGTGGTACAGCAGCTCTAGAGGTGACGAATGGTTCAGCAGTGGGGGTGTTACTCCTAAATGTGTGTCTGGCTCTGTGGCTCTTTTTTACTCCTGAATGCAACCTGGCTCAAATGCTCCCTTTCCTTGCTTTCAACTCGCTCCATTCTCGCTCACTGGCTAACTGCACATGTACAGGATGAACGGAATTTAACCAAAGTAGGTTGTTCAGGGGAGTCCCTGTGTTTGGGTATGGCCCTGTAACTGTGGTTGGCTCTGCGGTTCCTTCTCACACATGGGTGCTGGTTGGCTCACTGACTCCCTTCCCTTGCTCTCCTCTCCCTTCCTGTTCACTCACTGGGTAAACTACAGTCTGGTCCCAGGGTGCGAAGATGATCGTTTTGTTGGATGGATGCTGACTTTTGCCTGCCTCCCATCAGCAGCAGCTTGTACCTCATTATAATTGTTATGATCACTCCTCTGGTAATGTTTATTCGTCTGTGTTACAATCTGGCTTTGGTCACAAGTACACAGCACAGCAATCCTCACAGCTTAAATATTCACCTCTAACTGACATATATAGAACCTTCAAATATGACTTGCATGAGTTCCATAAATCCAGTTAGTGACATCACTCCAGCAGGATCATACATTCAAGCACAATATAACACTCAACAACAGCACTCAATCAGCAACAGAGATGTACCAAGAACCATCAGAGCATTGGGCATGCCCCAATGGGACATCATTGTGTGTCACCAATCTAGGATTGTGGTGCAATCAGAGGAATGACCTAAATAAGTGAACATATTTTTGTTTTGTTTTCATTTGAAATTCACTGGTATAATATGCTTATATTTCTGTTTTGTTAAGTTGTCTTTTTTTCCTGGGTGACACAATAAGACATTTTTACCTTACTCTCTGTAAACATCTTAACGAGATAGTAAGGCCAACAAGTAAATGTTCGGGAAATCTCACTTTCACTTTGAAATATGTATGGGCCATGTGTTAGACTTGCCTGTCTGCACGACTTTGGTACTCTTCATAAGGCACCAGTCCTTGTGAATATGTGTGTTTTTATAATTTGATTTAAAGGTTCAGATCAGGATGACATGAATAATTTAATGACCCCAATATACAGTCCCGTCCCATCCACAATTCTGTGTAAGAAAAACAGACAGTGTTTTCTCAAAACTCGAAATTTATCTAAAGAATTAAGTCAATCTAAACGAAAGTTGCTCCAGTTTATGGCAAGTAAATCATTACAGTGTTATAGGTACAAAAACAATTGGTCATGTGAGGAATCTGAGGGCGTCCTCACTTCTTTTCCAAAAGGGCTCTTCCCAGGTGGCCAGGGAAAGGCCAATGCTATGGGATCCTAAACCTTAGGTTGGGCATGCAAGGGATGACTACCTGGGGGAGGTAAATGGGGGGGGGAAGGGGAAGAGTGAGGTAACTCCAGATGAGACATTGTATCTCCCCTTTTGTCTTTTCTGATGGGCCTTCTAATTCCCAATCATTTATGTGATACTGTACATCCTCATCATGCAATTCCCTCAACTCTCAAGCTGAGTTACCCCATTTAAGTATTGAGACGAGGAAGATGCAATGGACAACAAAGAAAGACTCACGGAACAGAAGTGGGCGGTCTATTGTTTTGAGCGAAGTTCCCAGAAGGCGAATTGAGAAATTGGTGGCAAGCGAAAGGGGATCCTCTAGGAAGGAGCAGAGAATCTGGTAAACAGAAGCATGTGCAGCGAGGCAAGGAGCCCTGCTGAGTAAGGCCGAGAGAGAGACGACAGGAGACCGATATGCTGCGCGAACGCTGGTATTAAGGAAAAGGTTCTGCAACATGGGCAGGTGATCGTAAGGCATAGCAGGCTTACCAGAGCTCAAGAGGAAGTGCAAAAGAGCTGACACAGCTGAGCAGCCCGTACAGAGCCACAGAGAGGAGCGAATGCTCATATCCGTTCCATGCTGCAGGGGAAGAGCAGCAAGAACACCAGGAATGTCTGGAGAAACCAGTGAGTCCTGAAAGGGGGGAAAGGTATCCCGAGGCATATCAAGGGCAAACTAGTGAAGGGAAGAGAAAGCCCAATGTAAAACACAACGAGTGGTGGCAAACAGGGCTAAACCCAAGGAACTGTATGTTTGTGCAAGAAACACTGTGGCATGAAAAGCACAGGAGAATTGATGAAAACTACTGACAATAAAGTTACGAGATCAGTCCTGGCAGGAAAGTGGACCAGAACAAGGGAATCTTAGAATAGGACATGAAACAAGCATTACCTGAAGCCAAGTAAAGGCTAGAAGAAAATGTGATATGTAAACCTATGAAGAATGTTGGCAATCTGACTGTAAAAAAGAAGGGGAAACAGTGAATACGTTCCTAGCAGGAGAGTGTACTGGGAATCTTATTGGATGTGTGAATCCTCATGCAAATTCGGCAGGAAAAGATATGAGGTTCCTATTGAATCAAAGAAACACTTTGTTGTGTTAAATAACTTATTTTGTTTTCGACATCTTTTGAGAAGTTTACTGCTAGACAAGAGGGGCTGGAACATACCCCCAATTTGTCATTGTGAAATGCCTTAAAGCTTGTGGAAGGGAGCCCCTTTGCAAGTTAAGTGCTGTGAGAGACTATGAACACATGATAGGATACGTCCGGACAAAGACAGAGCTTTTGATTTGGACATGCTGAAGCAGACTTTCCTTAGTTTTCTGTTAGGTTAGGGAAAACCCACCTAGAATAGCCCGCGCAGGACAAGACTGCAGTGTTGTGTACAGCAGGACCGCAGGTGACGCTGGTCGCTTGATACGTCGCACGTCGTGCTACATACAAGCAGTGTATCCTTTATAAACCGAGGAACCCTCTACGGCAAAGCCTGTGCAGGACAAGGCCGAGATGTTGTGCGCCACAGGTGTTTGGCAACAAAGGGGTAGCAGCGCAGAGGGCCAACATGCTGCGCAGCTGTCGGCCAGCAGTGACCGTAATGTAAGTAAGGTGCAGGCAGTGAGAGCAGCCACTACTGCTCTCTACTGAAATGCCCAGCCTTTTTGCGCACTTCCACATATATGTCTGGCTTACCATACTCCATCTCTGCGCAACCTTATGCTTCCCCTCCCTTGTGGTTAGTTGTACTTTATGTTTGCTGACTCCTTGCTGTGTCCCTATGCTGCTGTTGCTTAACTGTTGTGTTTCTAGGTCTGTTCCCCCAAGGTTCCTACTCCTCTGACATTGCTGTGACTGTATCACTGTATCCACTAGGCTCTCTCCCACTTCTAGGTTCCCACTGCCTCTGTTGTTACTGTTGTTACTGTGTCTGTGTTGCTTCACTAAGCTCCCTCCCACTCTCTAGGCCCCCACTCCACTGCTGTTACTGTTGTTACTGTGTCTCTGCTGTTCCACTAGGCTCTATCCCACTCGCTAGGTCCCCTCTCCACTGTGGTCACTGCTGTTACTGTATCTCTGCTGTTCCACTAGGCTTTCTCCCACTCTCTAGGTCCCCATTCCACTGTGGTTAAAGCTGTAACCATGCCTCACTCCCTCCTTGTTGTGTGCTCTGCCTTCCTTCTTGTTGTGTTTCCCTACTGTCGTGCCGCCGTGTGTGACTGCCCATCCTGCAGTGCCTGGCACTGGGCTGTGTTCTCTCCTTCTCTCTGTCTCTCTTTCTCTCTCTCTCTCTCTCTCTCTCTCCCACCTCCTCCAACTGTCCTAACACCCGTTATGGTGCTCTCCATTTTGCCCATCTTCTCTAACTGCTACTCAATCGACTATCCTATCCCTCTCACCAAGTCTTGAAGGAAAAGGTTCAAGAGGGATATCCCGGTCTCCAACCCAGGCCTGCCTACCGCTGATACCTACATCAGTGCTTCCTCCAGACAGACTCTCACCGACATCCTCTTTGACTTTCCCGCTCCTGACCGATGGACCCCTCATATGGTCTCTGTTCTCTCTTCCATCTCCTCCTCTCCCATTAATGGTGTCACCCGGTGGGAGGCCTTCTTGGCCACCTTCCACTCCTACAAAACCATCATTAATGTTGAGATATTAATGGGTCCATCTTGGTCAGGGCCCTCAGTCCAAACTCCTCCTTTTTGATAGGCGCTTCCTGCATCTTATCAACTTCCTTTCTTCTCCTGCTACTCCTTCTACCACCTCTCAGACTCCTTTGGCACCTTCTTCCTCTGTCGCCTTTCTGGCACCTACCTCCTCCTCCTCTCTGACCCCTATTCCACCTCCGTCTATTGTGTCTGCCCACTACAGGACCCATCTACAACCCCTCTAAAACCTCTACAACTACCACTGGATGTAACCCCCTCCTCTCAAAAATGTTCAAATGTGGCAACCTGCTCCATGTAGCTACTCTAAACTCTCACTCTGCTGTCAAACACGCCGCTGACTTCTGCCACCGCCTTGAAGACAGCTCTGTCACAATTTTTGACACATTCCTCCCAGAAGGCTACAAGATCCTATCCAAGCCCAGAACCTACCTGCCTGGTGGTGCAGTGGCCCGGATGATTCCGTAGTGGGTCCCAACTTATGTCATTCTTACGTAGTCCTACTCCTGCTTTGAATGCCTCGTCTGCAGGCTCTTTATCTCTCCTGACCTCTTTCTGACTGTGGCCACCATCTACAGGCCACCTGGACAGGCCACCCTTTTTCTCTCTGATTGGGCGGGCCTCTCCGCTTCTCTCCTTGCCTCTACCTCTTAGCTTCTCCTTCCTGTATACTTCAATATCCACCTGGATGCTTCTAATCACTCCTCTGGGCTCTTTCGTATCCTTTACAACTCAGTCTCTTTTCATTCTTCCCTCTGGTCCAACACACTCTGCTGGCCACACCTTGGATGCTTTCATCTGCTCAGACATCCCGCTCTCTCACCACTCCCCTCTCATTAACTTACCACTTTCTGCTCTCCTCCCACCTGACACTTTGTGTCCCACATGCAAAGCCTATCCCAGCACTGCCACCTTCATTCTCAATCATTCGGCCCTCGAAGCATCTCGGTCATTTGGTCCATGAAGTGACTGTCAGTAGATGCCTTTGCATCTACTTTATCTACTCCTCCTACTCCTCTGGCTGACTCACACCCTGACACAACCCTCTCTAACCTGGATCTTTCTATCTCCAATACTCTGGACATCCTTGCCAATGCCATGAGAATCGTTCTGAAGCCTACTTCCAAGTGCAACTCTTAGTATGACTTAGACCTCGCTACACTGAACCGCATGTGCAGGGTGGCTGAGAGGAAGTTTAGGGCTTCAGGTGCATCGTCTGACAAACTCTACTGTTTTAGTGGTGAGCTGGCTTCACATTTCACCACTAAAAAACAGGACATACTGTCCTCATTTTCCTCTTCCTCTCCCTCTACCTCTCTCAGGCCCCCCTTGGCCGACTCTCCCTTTTCCTTTCTCGTCCATTCTCCTCCTTCTTTCTCTTGACACCTGACGATGTTTCGAGACAATTGCGATGTATGAATGTTTCATCAAAACAGGTGCTCCCCTGCTCTTACAGAACCGTCAAGGACCACATTGACACCCTCACTGAGCCTTGGCCGATTTATGCAGTCACTTATTCACCACTGGATCTTTCCCCGGTCACCTCAAGCACTCCCTTGTGCACCGCCTTCTAAAAAAGCCTTTTGCCTATCCTACCTGTCTGGCAAACTATTGCCTGATTTCTATCACTCCTTTCCTGGGCAAAATCCTGGAAAAGTTGGCCTTCTCCCAGCTTACTCTCCACACTGAATCTGTTGGTTGCCTCCACAACCATCAGTCTGGCTTCAGAGCAGCCAGAGGCACAGACACTGCTCTCCTGAACACCCGTGAATATCTGCTCTCTAATCCTGACTCTAGCTCTCCTTCTATCCTCATCCTCCTTGACCTTTCTTCTGCTTTCGGCACAGTCAATCATTCCACTCTGATCAATCGACTTTGTGAAAACCTGTAAATTACAAATGAGGCTCTGGCATGGCTGACCTCCTTCCTCTTGGACCGACCCTCCCAGGTCCAAATTAGGTCCTTCCTCTCCACCACCACTCTCTCTGCATGTGGTGTCCCCCAGGGTTCACCACATGCTCACCCTAGCTCTTCAATGTCTATCTGGCCCTTTCGCCCCACCTGATATCCACCTTTTCCTCCAACTTTCAGTGTTATGTGGATGGCACTCAGCTCTCGTTCAGGCTTCCCTCAGCAACCTCTCCTGTCTCGCTCATTCCTGACTGTCTATCCACGATTTAGGATTGGTGCTCCTCCAATGATCTCTACCTTAACGCCAGTAAGATGGAGACCTTTCTCATTGGGACCTTGCTCCCCCTTTCCCTCACTCACTCTGGCCACCCTCCTTGGGCCCTCTGCCTTCACCTTCCTGTGAGGCAAAAAACCTTGGTGTCATCTTCGGCTCATCGCTCTCCTTCTCTCCTCACATCACGGACCTTGTCAAGAAGGCCCACTACCAGCAGCACCTCCTCAGAGGTATTCTACCTTTTCTCACCTTCCCCCAGAAGCTCACTGTCTCCATAGGTTTGATTCTCTCCAGGCTGGACTACTGCAACAGCCTCTTTCTCAATCTGCCTGCCTCTACTCTGTGCACTCTGCAACTAATCCAGAACAGGGCTGCAAGACTTATCTTTGGGTTGAAGCCCAGGGACTGAATCTCTCGATCCCTGAAATCTCTCCACTGCCTCCCAGTGGATCCAAGGATCAAGTTCAAGACCCTATGCCTCGTCCACAAGGCTTTCAGGGGCCCTAAGTACCTTCCTTCTAGAGCCCTCCACTCAGCTAGCTCCAACTCCCTAAGGGTCAGACGGTTCTCCAGACAGAAAGTGGGGGGTAGATGTCTCTCCTCTGCAGGTGCCTCCCTCTTGAACGGCCTTCCTGCCCCTCTCAGACTTCACCCAGACCACCTGTAGTTCGGGAAGAAACTCAAGATCCTCTTTTTCTCATCTGCCTTCTCTCCCTCGCTCCCCTGCTAACCTTCCTGTCTGATGCACTGACTGTTTGCTTGTTACCCTCAGAGTCTCACTAGAAACCAGGCTCCTCTACGACCAGTCCTTCTTGCACTGCCACCTGGCCTACTGCACACTTAGGGACTGTAATCTGTAACCTCAACAGCCCCCCTGCCATCCGCACTTACCCAGAGCCTTGTTGGCCCTGACTGCACTTCTGCGTACTTTCTTCCTTGCACTTCCCGACTCCCTTCCCCCTGCACCACTTGTTTCACACTTGCTCAATATGAATGTCACAAGGCCTAGCAAGATCGTTTGTCTTGTTTTCCTTCTGTCTTCCCTCCCTTGTCTTCTGGCTCCTAGAAACACTTGTGTAAAGGCACATTATAAATGCAATATAATGCATTGATTAATTGATTCAAAAAGGTAAGTTAGGCTTTTTTCCTACACTTTTCTTTCTATAATAAAAGTTTATAGCCCAAACTATATGTTTTTGTCTGTCTAGTTCATGGTGCCTTTACAGTTATTAAAACAAATGTTGACCTGCCTATAAGAATCTCACTAATATCAATTCACACAAGCATTAATTTCCATAATCAATTCTAAATATATATTGTACTCTAAAAGATACTAGGCATTCTAAATACTTTTATTGCTTGTCACCCTTAACTTCCCAAAAACATTTCAACATGAGGCATCACATTGTGATTAAACTATGCCAAAAACAGTTTTCATTTTCCCCCAATGCCAGCCACAATTTACAGGTCAAAATGACTCCTCTTTGTTAAATGTGGTGCATGGGATTCTAACATGTGTATGCAATCTTCTCTAAATATGTGTATGTAGCTTTAAATTAACATGTATATGAAACTTTATTTCTATATGTGTGTGCACAGCTTCCAATCTCTATGTGTGTGTCCAGCTTTCAATGTATATTTGTGTGTGTGTGTGTTCAGTTTTCAATCTATTCCTATTCAATTATCTTCAGCACTGCGGGTTTGGCCTGGAGATGTAATCTTCTCCAGTAAAAGGTACCATGTTAAAGCACCATGGCCCTTTCACATTACACATAGGTCTGCCTGTGCCTCTGCATTTCAATATAAGAGACTTCAAGCCTTTAACACTGCACAATTTTCTGGGAATAGTATGAATTATCTGTCTTAATTTCTATTGTACAAACCTCAAATGTATGACTAGGCTCCCATCCAGCCACAAATGTACATGACATCAGGTAAAAGTATTTCATGACAATACTATGGCCTGTATGATTCTATGCCATCATGAGCCAAGGAATCTATGTGAATTTGGGTTATTTGTACCAAAAAATCTTCATTTATTTTGGACAAAATACAATCAGTTTTAAATTGTGCCTCTCAATACAAAATTGCAATGGGTAGTAAGGTGATGGCATATCTCTTGGTCAATTTGAATGGGAGACAGAGGACACCATCTTTAACATTGTGCCTGTATCTATGTCTCATTAGCATCCCCCCTTGTCTCGGAGCTCCTTTTGGTTCCCAGGATTTTACCATGGGTACACTATAGGAAATCACTAGCGTTATTTCAGGGCTCTACTTACATTTTAAATATGATTTCTCATTTCTGGGGAATCATCTTGGACCCTCAATCGGGAGTTAATTCTTCAGCAACAACCTCTTCAGCCAGCTGCCCCATTTCCTAGTTCTGTGTACAAGCTATTTTTAAATCTTCAGCTCCTCCTGTCATCTTTTGACTTGAAAGGAGGGTCTCTTCCCTCTGAGTCCCGTGATTGAAAAGATAGGAGGGAATGTAGGAGTGCCTAAACATATGGTGAGCAATTTCCTTTAAATGGTGCAACTTTGGTTGTGAATGTTTGAGTTTAATCAAATAAAGGTCATTAGAGTCTGTAGATCAGATCGACAATTGAAGACATTGAATGTTCCTGTACGATGTGTGCTTGCAGAGATAATTACTTTTTCTACTGTTTACCTTTTTATTCTCACTATGCACTAGTCAAATGTTATATAGGTTGCAAGATATAATTTCTACCAACAAAATGCAAGTTGTTTAAAGTTGGTAGGACCTGCCATGATGGAGATATGAATTTTCAAATGATTAAATGTTGGGGTTAAAATGCACCACATCTAAATTTCCTATTCAATTTATAAGTGAAGAAATTATGACTTTCTCTCTTCATAATGTCACTAAATGTCCAGACTGGTTTCTTTAGCTCGTTCATAGAGATCCCATGACTTTACTTAAATTGATTTCATGGCCTGAATTTGATATATCTGACAGGTTTCTTTGTGCTTTGTCCATTATCCAGTATCTGGTAATGTTTTGTGAGATCTGGGCTTGGAACTAGTTTGTGCAAGATGAATCAGGGTCTTACTGTGGCCTCATAGCTTGTGATGTGGTTGGGGGGCTTTAGTGAGGTGAATCCTAGGTCAACTTCAGCTATGTACCACACAGTAGAGAAATGGATGCACAGCTTTGCATCTTACAAGAGTGTGAACCAATTCACTACTTTTACATGTCTCCTTTAAAGTTCAATAAAAATAGTGTTATTCAAAGTGAAGTGGCAATATATAATGGAACCTCGAATTAAGGTCATGATCCACAAGCACATCTTTTGCCAACAATATTAAAAACATGGCACTGAGGTGAAATCCCAGCATTGTTCCTTTATTTTTTAGAATGCTCCAACAAATGTTCTGAGGTGTGTTGAATTATTTTGGATGTGGCATACAATCTTTTCACATGTGCACTGTTCCCACTTCCCTGTGCATTTGTCTACACATCTCCATTACATCAATACATGGTTTTCGTTTGTGCCTTTAAAGCACGAAATCAGGCCTTTTTGCACTTTTACATGTGCATAGTTCCTATTTAAATCAGTACAGTTCTCGGCATGTCCTTACCATATACAATTCAGTCTCTGGATTCAATAAAAGGCCTTACAAATAGTCACAGTTTGTCTCTCAAGTGTGCATGCAGTTATTTGCACCTCACCTTTTACAGGGGTGCCCATTTCATCATGGCAGCAAGCAAGATGTGCATTCCAACAGGAGGCATACTTTTGTGCATGGTGCCTCTATCGTCCTTTCTTAAAAAAAATCTTTTGTCAGTTCACTTCAGGAAAACTATCTGTGCTGCATTTTCTTCTACAACTCACATCAGTTATGTGCAGTGTGAAATGTCTGCAGTCCTAACATGCAGGTCATTTTTGTGAAAGCTCTACCAGGTCCTTCCTTACACCCACGGTTCAACTGCAGCAGCATGTACAAATTGTGCTTCTGGGTGCAAGTCCCAGCTTACATGATTTTGCATGTCATGCCTAACAGCAACATAGCATAACATACTCATGACTGGATTTTTTCACACATTGTCATACAGGAGTACTCCCTCTGAATGGTCTACCCAAAGTAGCCTGATTTTGAGGATCTGTAATACTAAATTCTGTGCGTAAATGTAAGCTGAGTTGTAACATTGCTGGCCTCTGCCGACTGTGTTTTTGAATAGTCTCAGCATGTGTTACCTCAGGGCATAACCACTGTCACTGCTTTCGCAATTGCATGTCAGCTGTGTTTGTGGAACTGTAATGATTACTTTGTGTCAACTGTTCTCCACCGATAGGTACTGAGCAACCATGTAAATCAATTTCAGGTCATCTTAAATTGCTGTAAAGCCATATGTAGCAGTTCTGTATAGAACCAGGATAGTAGGCTTTGACACACATTATTATGGTATTACAGACCTGAAGGTTGGTGGTATGATAGTGGCACCTGTTGCAATATGGATGCTCCTCTGCTATGAGAGCTCTGAGTACTATGGATGTGAAGGCAAATGATGGGGAATCCAGCAAGGATGTAGCATTACCTCACTATTATTGCCCTTAAACAATCTTTAAAGGATAGTTCCGGGACTTTTTTTTTATTGTCCCTACGGTTCGGCCATGTGTTTTTAAGCATAACTCGGTAGATCGTAGAAAACTTTCCTATGGACCTTACCCGACTTTTTGTCCATTAACGCACTCGAAATCAGCCGCCATTTTCTGATAATCCTATCATTTCCCCCCATCGCCCTGGCTCACCTGCTTTTGCGGCACTAAATCAAACCCCCCGCCCCTGAGCCTGACATCAGCAGACGCGTACCGCCCATTTCCCAACGCCAAAGCACGTTTCGTGTCAACAATCGCTGCGCCTCAGCTAATGACGTGTCGCCATGGAAATGGCAGGACGCCTCTTTTCCTCAATAAGTATAAACACACCGTTTCACAACACACAGCAGCAGATTTTCGATTCCATTCTTCTCTCTGTGCTACTTTGAGTATTCTGTGACTCGTTTCTGTGCTCTGGTCAGCTACCTTCGCCGCTTCTCGGCCTTGTGAACACCTGTACCATCTCTGTAAATTATTTTACTTTCTTTACCACACAATGGCTACAATAATGCCGTATATGTACGAGCCCGAGTACACCGAGGAAGAACTACTGGAAAGGCAAGCACGTGAAAACGATGGGGATTCGGACGGCAGTTGGGAGGACCAGTCAACGGATGAAGAGCCTGGACCATGTCACATGGACGGCGTCTCCACGTGGTGCACGTGCAATCGGTGCGAGCTAATGCCAACTGAGGAGGAGAACTGCTGCTGCCGAGAAAACTCGGGATGCCTGGCCTACATTTCGGAAGGCGAGCCAAGTCCGCAATGCATCACCGAGCTGCCAGAGTTCAGGGAAGCCTGCCTCTCACGGACCGTGTTGAGGATGATGATGGTGCTTATGCACGAACTTTGCGGCACTGTTCGTCCGCGTAATCCGAGTAACGAGTAAGTATACTCTGGTTGTGATGTCAGTGATGCCACTACTATTTCATGGTCGTCTCATCATTCGAATGCATGTAAATTGGTTCCATGTTGTGCATTTTCTAGATAGAATTTTTTTCAAAGCAGAATGACAGTGATAAGAAAGTTGTCATTTTAATACAGTTTGCATCTTTCATTTTCACAGGTGGTACAGGCTGGTGGCCTATCGTTGCTTCGTTGGGAGGCTCGGACACCGCGTTCGGAGAGTAATACCTGCCTGTGCGGTACTTGCCATTAGACAACATTTCCCCAGCGACAGTGGACAATACCGCGGATTTTCCCTGGATGTGCTGCAACCGCAACTTTACAATGTGTAATGTTTATTATTTATGTTCAATTGAAATTAAGATCTAAAATAAAACCCAACATATATTTTAACAATGGTTGTTTTGATTTTTTAAATGAATCTAGTGTGTCTCCATTGAATAGTCTTCCTGTGCCTTGTCTTGTCACACCACATGTCTCCGGCCAGCATCCTCCCTCACGCTGGCCGCCCACCTTCAATCCACATAACCGTTGAACCCATATGCAGCAGACATACATATGTTATTTTGCGGGTTGGCATCAAGCCTCCCGGCCTTGCCTCCGACCCCAAAAATACTTACCACACCACTTTGTTCAAGCGTTGGCAATAAAAGGAAGGCCGTTGGATTTTATTGATACAAAACATGGTTATAGGTAAATAATCAATATGGTTGATCATAATAAATAATCCTTTTGGGCACCGGGTACAGAGATGACCCCCTCTGGCACGTGCCGCCTTGCCACCACAGGCCAGCCTGCTGCTGACTCACTGCCTAGGCATCCAGGGTCTCCAGGGTGAACTGCACCCATATATTCTCCTGGGAGGGTGAGGTATTTATAAACTCACCCCCCTGCCTTCCATGTACTAGATCCTGCAGCCTGTCTCTTACATGCAGTTAGATGGCCTCTCCTTGGTGAGGCCCTGCGGCAAACGAGTCTTGTCTGCACGACCACCGCCCCAATCCACCCCCCGCCCTATCAAAGGCAGTTCGCACCGGGGTACTTGTGCTGCCAAGTGGAGCTGTCAGGGAGCGATAAAGGCCAAGAGGTGCCAAAGACCATGTACACTTCAAAGTGGTCTATAGAGCATGGGTTGTTGTTCCCATGTCTACCGCCAGACCCCGTGTCTCCTGCCAAGCATCCCCCCTCACGCTGGACGGCCCCCTGCAATCCACATAAGTGTGTCTCCATTCACAAGTCTTCCTGTGTCTTGTCTGCACGACCACCGCCCCAATCCACCCCCCGCCCTATCAAAGGCAGTTCGCACCGGGGTACTTGTGCTGCCAAGTGGAGCTGTCAGGGAGCGATAAAGGCCAAGAGGTGCCAAAGACCATGTACACTTCAAAGTGGTCTATAGAGCATGGGTTGTTGTTCCCATGTCTACCGCCAGACCCCGTGTCTCCTGCCAAGCATCCCCCCTCACGCTGGACGGCCCCCTGCAATCCACATAAGTGTGTCTCCATTCACGAGTCTTCCTGTGTCTTGTCTGCACGACCACCGCCCCAATCCACCCCCGCCCTATCAAAGGCAGTTCGCACCGGGGGACTTGTGCTGCCAAGTGGAGCTGTCAGGGAGCGATAAAGGCCAAGAGGTGCCAAAGACCATGTACACTTCAAAGTGGTCTATAGAGCATGGGTTGTTGTTCCCATGTCTACCGCCAGACCCCGTGTCTCCTGCCAAGCATCCCCCCTCACGCTGGACGGCCCCCTGCAATCCACATAAGTGTGTCTCCATTCACGAGTCTTCCTGTGTCTTGTCTGCACGACCACCGCCCCAATCCACCCCCCGCCCTATCAAAGGCAGTTCGCACCGGGGTACTTGTGCTGCCAAGTGGAGCTGTCAGGGAGCGATAAAGGCCAAGAGGTGCCAAAGACCATGTACACTTCAAAGTGGTCTATAGAGCATGGGTTGTTGTTCCCATGTCTACCGCCAGACCCCGTGTCTCCTGCCAAGCATCCCCCCTCACGCTGGACGGCCCCCTGCAATCCACATAAGTGTGTCTCCATTCACGAGTCTTCCTGTGTCTTGTCTGCACGACCACCGCCCCAATCCACCCCCCGCCCTATCAAAGGCAGTTCGCACCGGGGTACTTGTGCTGCCAAGTGGAGCTGTCAGGGAGCGATAAAGGCCAAGAGGTGCCAAAGACCATGTACACTTCAAAGTGGTCTATAGAGCATGGGTTGTTGTTCCCATGTATACCTCCAGACCCCGTGTCTCCTGCCAAGCATCCCCCCTCACGCTGGACGGCCCCCTGCAAACCGCATAATGCCACGGCATATACACGTCATTCATTCACAAACACACCCCTGTTTCGAATTCTTTATAACCCACTTCATATTTCTAATGAGAACTTCTTTGCGCTTTGCTAGTCAACCCGTGAAGGTGCTGGTTATCTGCTCTTCGTCTCTGTGAACTTCCGTGACCACTTCGAGGAAACTCGTCAGTTTGCAACCTGTGAACTGCTCCCTGTTCTACGACAAGAAACTACTCTGATCCCTGCATCTAACTGTTTGCTCGTCAAGGTAAGGCCATGTACCATACTCATTTTGCGTCCAATTTCTTTTCGTTCAAGACAGTACATGCAAGGAACTAGTCACATGTTCTGAGTTTAGTCAAATAATTTTTCTATTTTTTTAAAGTTATTCAAATACTTATCCGCATGTGAATAACGTGTATAGTTCCAAGAACCAAAACATACCTTGCATTGAACCTTTTATGTGTCATTTAATTTTTTAACACATTGATATTCATAGAGAATTGTTGATCTTTACTTTTCAGAACTTTCCACAATGCCTGCCTGTTCCATTGGCGGTTGCCCTTCGAAGACCCATAATAAATCTGAAGGTACTATAATGCATGTTTTCCCTAAGACAATAGATCAGATAAGAGAATGGGTCCGATATTGCGGATATCCACCCTCTGAGCTTGAAAGTAGAGTCCTAGAAGTCTTTGCGGACAAGAGGGGTGATCGATACCGCATCTGCAGCAGGCACTTTACCTCTGACATGTACTCCACATCATTGCTAATAAAGAAGAACACACCGCGAGCGAGGCGAAAATTGCTCTCAACCGCTATTCCCACTCTATTCGTCCACATCCCTCCACTGGTGAGTCAAGTTTACGTATTTATCTCTCGGCCTTGCGGTAGTGTGTAGCATTAGCTAACAATAATTTCCCCATTTATGTATCCACTCAATATGAAGGCGGAAGATTCTCCATCCGTGTCGTTATTGCAGTCATCAGCCACTTCAAGCGCCTATCGGGTAATCTTACTTGGCTATTCTGCCACTGACTTGTTTTAGGCATGTAAATCAATAGTTTTAATTTATCGTGTAATTATTTTACCACTTGTACTCGTCCTCTAGTCTTTGTTTTCAGTTATAATTATTGTTATCCAAAATAATTCAAGTACTGTCTTTCAGGGAGATGCTGAGGAGTCCAACGTATTGACGACTACCGTTGATGTCACTCAGATGCTCGAGGTACGTTTCAGGACAGTTCCATCGATGGAGATCATCAGATCTTGCATTCTTGTAGCGTGATTGTTACACACAATGTTTCTTTCGTTTTTAGCCATTGATATGTCCTTCTGTCGTCGCCCTCCTATGTGTCTTCTTTTTTCAATATTGTGTTCATTACTAATGAAAGTCCTATGTTTCAGGGAGTCGATGGAGCATTAGTCCAAGAAGAAGGGGGAGCGTGCAGTTACGGGTCGGCGCAACAGCTTGCAGAAGTGTGCACCGCAGTTACATCGTCCCTTGATGTTCTTATGCATTTCGAGGTATGGATACTGACAGTTCAATCAAGCGAAATCATATGACGTGATTACATCCGCTATACTTCCTTCTTTATTAACGCAAGTACTATGTTTCAGGGAGATGACGGAGCTTCTTCTACAAGAACATCACCCCTAGTAGTTGATGCAGATCTCTGGGTGGTGACACTTCCAACGATCGAGCAAATCGAATCATATTTACATATCCATTATTTATTTTAGACAACTGATCATTTGTGCAGGTCTATTTAGATGAGCCGTTCACGCCTGCACAAAGTTTCTGTTCTTTTTATCAAAATAGAAAACCATACTAATGCAATTACTGTGTTTCAGGGAGTCACTGAAGCATCATCTTCAATAATATCATCAATGGAAGTCTATGAGGAGCCCGAGGTATGGATCTTGACAGTTCCATCTAACTAGATCAACAATGCGTGAATAATTGTCGTTTGAATGTTCTACACAAAGCGTTCATTTGTGTTTTGCTATTGAGATGTACGTGGGTATTGGTCCCCAAGTACATTTTGTGTTTTCGATATTATTATACATACTAATGAAAGTTCTATGTTTCAGGGAGTCGATGGAGCGTCAGTGCGTGATGGATGTGCTTATCATGAAAATATAGTCGTTGCAGCGCAAGAGGAAGTGGAGACATGCACACACGAGTCGGAGCAACAGCGTTCTGATGTTGAAGTTCGAGGCAAGAAAGTTTCAAAGAAAAGAAAGCAAAAGAAGGTTAGTGTCCTGGTCACTATATTATGTTGTTTTTCACTGTTAATAGTTCAATACTGTAAGTTGTGTTTAAACTGAACATCCCTTTTCCAATCTGTCCTCTAGTTGCGTGTGGGTGTACGAACTAGATCTACACAGACAGTGAAGCGAACGAGAGATGTTGCTTGTCAAACCTTTTGGCAGGGACTTGAGACTGGAGATGCATCGTGCCAACGGGAAGAATATGAAGTGATTGACAACGGAGCTATACCACCACCAGTCATCGATAGTGAATGTCCTCCTGGTAGTTTGGATGCAGTCGGAGATAAATTCACAGAATCCACACCCGCAAAAACTAAGACCGCGAGAAAGTTGAAGAAATTGTTTTTTTCTCCCATCGCCGGTGAAGGAACAGATGTTTCAATGGAAGAGAATGTAATGGACGACAATGAAACACCATCGATATCACTGAACATAGCGGAAGATGATATCAGAGATTCTACCTTTCATGTGAGTGACATGTCCTCAATGTTACAGGCCGAACCAGCTGGGATGCAGAGTGACAGTATAAGGAAAGAGGCCAAATTCATTGTATTCGATAGTTGTTTGATTGATATTATTATTCGGATGAAATGTGGGCATTCGGTTGGTGGGGAAGTATGTGGGGAGCCATTCATTAATGTGACTCGTGCAATTCGAGGCACTAACCTTAAAATACATGCCACCTGTACAAAATATCATCCTTTCTCATGGTCTGCACAACCTATGCTGGGACAACTGCCAGCAGGCAATCTACTTTGTGCAGCGGCTGCACTTTTTAGTGGTTCAAGTTTTAAAAAATTAGAGTCTTTCTTTCAGTTTGTGGGAATCCATTTCATTGCGAAAACTCAGTTCTACAAATACCAAACTGATTATCTATTTCCAGCCATTAGCGAAGCTTGGAGAATGGAAAAAATGTCTATTGATAGTACATTCGCGGGCAAACGGTTCAGGCTAGCCGGTGATGGACAGTGCGACAGCCCAGGATTTTCAGCCAAGTACTGCACCTACCACTTTCAGGACATGGAAAGTAAGAAAATTGTGAGTTCGATGGTCGTGCAGGTGTCACAAAGTACATCCTCAGTGGCCATGGAGAAAGTTGGCTTTGTAGCATCATTGCAAGAACTACAATCGCGGGGAATGGTGATCGACCTGATAGCCACGGACAGACACGTTTCAATTGCCAAGACAATGAGAGAACAGTACAAAAATATAAATCACCAATTTGACGTTTGGCATCTTGCAAAATCAATCAATAAAAAATTGTCGGCTGCAGGTAAAAAAAAAGAATTGCAAGGTATTTCACAGTGGTCCAAGTCAATCAGCAACCATCTTTGGTGGAGCTCAAAAACATGTGGAGGGTCGTTGGAAATTCTACTGGAAAAATGGCGGTCAGTAATGCCACACTGTACGAACGTTCACCGATGGAACACGAACCAACATTTCCACAATTGTGAACATGGCCATTTGTCCACAGAGGAGGCACGGAAGAAGAAGTGGTTGATTCCTTCATCACCCACTCACAAAGCCATTGAAAAGATTGTATTTGATAAAACTATAACAAAAGCTTTGAGGGGACTCACGGAATTCTGCCACACAGGAGATTTGGAGGTGTTCCACAATATGTGCCTAAAGTACAGGCCAAAACGATTGCATTTTGGCATGGAGGGCATGATAAATCGGACTCTTTTAGCGGTCTTGGCACATAACCATAATGTTGGCCGTCAACAAAGTAGGACGACCGTAACTTTAGGGACGCTTCGCTACAATAAGGCCTTCACTAAAAGAAGTAAACAATGGGTGATCAAACCAGTGTTTGAGGATATGCAATATGAGTTTATTGAGAAACTTATTGTTGACGTCCTAGATAGGCACATAAATGGAGTTGTGAACGAACCTGTGCAGGGGACAACTGCATTGCCACCCAACATTGCCTCTGTTCCATGTCCACCTAAAGAAGAACTCATTGAGAAATACACATCACGGTTTAAATGATTGTAATTTGATTGTCTGTTCTCTCGAGTCTCCTCATGTCGCAGGCCCATTGAATATGTGTAGCTATGTATTGTGTAAATAAAAGTGATTGCTCAGTGTACATGCAATGTGTCTCTACACCCTTGTTCATTTGCGCATTAAATTAAACCAAACAGTAATATAAATCATTTTTCAAAAAATATAGAATGTCTACGTATTTATGGTTCTGTGGGGCTGCAAAGCACGCAGACAAAATGCAAAGATGGAGTGTAAATTTCAAGTCCTGTGAGACGGCCTTACACTGAATGTAGCTAACTAGGAATGTGTGCTCGTTCAAAGTGAAGGTCAGCTGCTTTGATTTTTTCTAGGGTGCCAGAATGGCCCACGACTCAGTATAAGGTTCTATTGTTATTTGACCTTGACAGGCCTGGACCACGTAAGAAACGATAATGAATATAATTTCAGAAACGAAAGCCATTTCATGTTCGTTCATTAGAAGAAATAACGTCTGCATAGAAGGAGTGGTATTTCGGGACTGCCCTACGCACAGACACAATGAAAATGCAAATATAATGTAAGTAACTCTTTAGATGAGTTTATACCGCAATTTAATTACTATACAGTAGCTTTAAAGACGGGTTAAGTTGGACTTGTTCGTTCTATGTGGCATATTGTTTTGTACCGCGCACTATCTTGGGGAGAACCGTCTCCTTTTACGGAAGCACCTCAAAACCTTCCTCTTTGCTTCTGCTTTCTCTCTCCCTCTCCCCTGCTACAACTGGTCCACTGTCTGCGATCTCGGTCCTGGGCCCTTCCACTCTCCACCTGCACTCCCTGTCAACCCCTGCACTGGGGGACTGTCTCAGTATCCTACAGCCCCCCCTTGACGTTTAAAACCCAGTTGCACTGTCCTAGCTATGAAATAATTTACCGACCGAATATATAAAATGAATAATTTTAATAAAGATCTGATGGTGAGACTAATTTCATTTTTTATGTTTTTCAAACAGGTACTTCACCCATTATTGTCTGTGTCACGAGTACCAGACACCGGCGGATGGCTTTTATAACCGCCAGTTGCTTCTCCGCGTGAACAACGTTACCACCCTGACCATTTTATGGGACGATCGCCAAGTACAAGTATGCCCTTACGCGGTACTAACGGCTAGATGCAACATACAGACCGTTGTGGTGGCCTAGTGCCTCGTTGTTGGAACAGCCATGCGATTATCAGTGCGACCGAAGAGCTTATGTTATCGTAAACCAACACCCTGTGTACTGCACACGAACATCGCTTGCCTCAAGACGAACTATTTTGGATCGAGAGCAAAGAAAAATGAAAATCGCTGAATATTCTCTAAACATTTGATGTCAAATAAATGTACTTTACCAAATTTACAATCTTGCGGTTTGATTTTAAAGTACAGTTTCATATTGCGAATTGTGGCGCGATGTGTTGTGAGCTGATCTGTGTTGGTTTCCGGGTTCTGTGTGGAGTCGCGTAGAAGACGCCTGGGCGCGTTTGCCTACGCAGCACAGTCACGTCACGGATAGAGGCGGGGAATATGAATGTTTTGATAAAGTCTGTTTCAGGGGCGGGGGATTTGATTTAGTGCCGCAAAAGCAGGTGAGCCAGGGCGATGGGGGGAAATGATAGGATTATCAGAAAATGGCGGCTGATTTCGAGTGCGTTAATGGACGAAAAGTCGGGTAAGGTCCATAGGAAAGTTTTCTACGATCTACCGAGTTATGCTTAAAAACACATGGCCGAACCGTAGGGACAATAAAAAAAAAGTCCCGGAACTATCCTTTAAGGGTGTGAAAATGTGTTGAACAAAAGATTATACTAAGACATTGAGGAGCTTGTCTAAGGACCTTACATGTGAAACATGAGAGATACCTTTGTTAATGCACTGGTCCTAATAAACAATACACTCACAAGGAATATTGAGTTGGGTGAGGAGTTTCAGAAGCAGTATTAAGGTGAGATGTGAGTGCATGCGAGGTAACAACATTCCACCCGCCCCCCGCCACTTGGATTTACAGTATTACATCATTACCTCTTGTACCACTTGTACCTCATTGGGTAACTCAAGGAATGAAACTCTCTTTTAATAGGCCTTCCCTATTTCAATGCTTAGAAATCACATGTTACAGAAACATGATGACCACTGATCCACTATTATGAAAATCCTCGTTCACAATGTGCCTAGCTGTTTATGCTAGTCTGGATTGGAGGAAGTAATGAAATGTAATGACATGCGTTTTTCTGGAAAGGTACATTGTTTACGATGTTCTATTATGTATGTGTTTGATGGTTGAGTTGTCCACATTTTGGATGGCAACTCCCTGATTACATTTCTTAAAATTCTGCTTTGCATGCCTTCCCTGATTTACTCTCCTCCCCCCACCCCCGTTTGAGCATCCTTTGTCTTTTTTTTTTACCATTGTTGTCTTGTATCTGCACATTTCTAACTTGTGCCCGTTTGTAAATTCTGTTGATTCTGCACGTATGTGTTTTCAGAGATTCAAAAGCAGGCCATTTACTTGTGGCAAAAAAGCTTTGTTAACTTAGCGGTAAGTGTCTAATGTCATGTTTTTTTTTTAAACATCTTTTCTTTTTGATATTTTTCAGAATAGCATACATGTACTGCAAGTCAGGATTCTTTGTGTGCAATAGGATAAGAAACTTTACTTGTAAGAAAAATTCTTGAAGTTCAGGACAAATAGATATATTAAACTACTTACAACCTCTTGCTAAGTATTAACCACAGAGAGCGGATCTATAACTTTAGTTGATTACATTGTCAGATGTATTTGCATTAATCCTCTTTATTCTTGAGGCAATGTGAGATTACCTCAATCAGTTCATGAGAGGATTTCCAGCTCCTCAGAATCCTTGTTTAGAAAAAACTAAGCTCTTCCGAATTTAAAGTACTTCAAGTAATTAAATAGAAGAGTTTAATTTTAATTCCACTCCTAACGCAAGGAACAATTTAGGCTTCAGGTCAGACCATCATTTGCTTTTTAGGTTGGATGCAATTCCAATATTTATTGTATAAGAAGTGTTTGAGCTTAAACATTTGATCAGGTGACCATTATGAATGATCTGCTGAGGGCATACTAATTTGGACATCGTCCTGTTTTCCGCACATAGAAAGGCAGTACAACCAGGAAGCAACAGAGAGAAGATTTCAGCTCAGCCTTCCAATCAAGCTTACATTTTCTAAAAGTGGAGCCATAGTTATCTATTAGATGGTTAAACAGCATAGAAGCAGAACTTCTGGAGTCTAAGAAGGCAGCTGTTTAGCTTTTCATGGACGTCCATGCAGAGCTAAGAAGGCCTTGCCTAGGCTACATTCGACAATGGTATGTTAAAATGCGGGCAGATGTTATGAAACAAGTCTATTTTCCGATTGTTTAGTAAATGTGAGCTGTTGTAGGTGTCTCGGTTAGACTACTACTTTTCAGTTTGTCTCCCAATAGATACTTGCAGAAGGGCAAATAGTTGTCAGCATTTGTTTCACTCAACTAGAAGTTTGCAGTGTCTGATGACAGTGCACTGGTACTTGTTATTCACATTTTGTGAATAGATGTTTTCCATTTTTGCAGAGCGTTGTTTTTGGTTAATGTCCGCCAGTTCTATAACCACCGCTCAGTAAAATAGGTATTGTAATGATGGGCCGCCTCAGTCAAAGGCAGTGGTAATGGCCTTCCTCAGAACATTTCCATTCAATTGTAAGTGCATGTTATTGCTGGTTTCAAAGTGGTCCCCTATGACTGTTCATAAAGTGTGAAAATGTCTCATTATTATTGGAATCTTCAGAGTAAAGGAACATGGAAATCAAATTTCAAAGTCGTTCCAGTGCATCAGAAATAACAAGCTACATTAATTTTCGCAAATGAGTTTGGATGGCATTTACAATTTTGAAGGAACATTTTAGCAAAGAAACAGAAGGTCGACAAGGTTTCATTTCTGCTGGAAAACAAACAACTTCATGTAGTTCTATACATACAGCTAAACTATTGTGTTCTAATTGGTAACAACTAGTTTGCCTTTATTTAGGATTGGCTAACTCTAGCCCCTAAAATAAATGGTCTGCCTGCATCAGGTTTGGATAATTGCTTGCATTGTTTTTTCTCCAAAATATGTGTGGAGGCGCTAGCAATATCAGGTTCTCAATTCTATGGCTGTTACGCACTTTCAGATATAGTAAAAAGAAATACATTGCAGCATGGCACAGCAGAAGGAAAGCATGTTGATGTGCAGCGGCAAACCATGAAGGCCTATGTTATACAGACTGATAACTAAGTCCTCTGTAGTATGTGCTGCAAGTGTATGAGGTGAGATAGAAAATAACGTTAGTGCAGTTCACAATGAGGGCCCCATTAAAACATGAAATCCAGCCAGGTGGCAAAGAATTCTAATAGGCCCAAACCTGATGTGACTCAGGATGTCTTCTTCTGGTGAATAGGCCTCCAATACCCTCACGCGAAATGAAATATGTTTCTTGCCCACCACCCCTTTAACAGGAGTGTCAGGGTCAAGTGATATTGTGCCAGTAGGAGCTAAGCTGCTGGCAGAGTAGGAGAGAAGGCTCACATTGTGGCCACTATCATCCGTTTCCTCACGTTCTCCTGGCTCCAGCCTTCCATGCCTGCTTTTGTACTCCCTGGATGATAATGGTTATGCTGCACTCCTAGTCTCAGGGAGTAGCAATCATGTTCAACAAAGACAAAGCAGTTTGCTTCAAGCAGCACCGCAGAGCCATGCACATTAAGACTAAGCCACCCACTGTGTTTATTTTTTATTTATTGGACATGTGCAAGTGTTTCCAGGCTCCACAAAGCAAACTGTAGGGGGGAACAGAGGAGCATAACAACAGCAAGCTGTCCTACTAGGCCTTGTGACATTCAGATCGTGCAAGTGCAGCAAGAGGAGGTGCAGAGTGGGAAGGGAGAGTGAAGGAGGGTGGGGAGATGGAGGGAGGAGGCCCCAGGGGCTGGGTAAGTGATGGAGGGTAAGTGCAGGGGGGAGCCTGGAGGGCAAGTGCGCAAGGGAGGGCATAGGGGTAACTAGGGCGAGGAGGAGGGTGGACCAGACTCAGTAGTCCAGTCAGGGGAGGGTGCCAAGGGCAAATACTGGAACAGGGTACTGAGGCAGATTGGTCAAGCGGAAGGCCTGGCCCCTGTATGACTCAGAGGGATCAGCCAGTCACAACAGCAGGGGAGGTGTTAGCAAGGAAGGGGAGAGGGAAGGAGGAGGCGAAAAGGAAGGCCTTGAGAAGCTTCGGGAACTTAACGAGATCCAGCTCAAGTCTGAAAGGGACAGGGAGGCCATTCCAGAAGGAGGCTTCTGCCAAAGTAAGAGATCTACCCTCCACTCGTTGCTTAGAGAAACGTTTGTCCTGCAGAGAGTTTGAGCTAGAGGAAAGAAGGACTCTTGCAGAGAGGTATTTAGGGAGAGAAAGTTGGATGTAGCTGGGTCCCACGCCCCAGAAAGCCTTGTGTATAATGCAGATGGTCTTAAATTTGATCCTTGCAGCCACTGGGAGCCAGTGGAGAGATTTTAGGGCTGGAGAGATACGGTCCCTGGGCTTGAGGCCAAGGATAAGTCTTGCAGACGTATTCTGGATTAGTTGAAGAGGGTGGAGGGAGGATAGAAGCAGATTGAGGAAGAGTATGTTGCAGGAGTCCAGAGTGGAGAGAACCAGAGCTCTAGAAGCTTTGAGTTTCTGCGGGAAGGTGGGGAAAGGGAGAATGCCTCTGAGTAGGTGAAGCTGAAAGTGAACCTTTTTGGCAAGGTCATCGATATGTGGTGAGAAGGAGAGAGAGAGTAGTCTAAGATGACACACACTTTTTTGTTACCTCACAAGAGGCTGAGGGGAGGGGGCCCAAGGAGGGCAGCCAGAGAGTAGATGGTAAGGGGGCGGGAGCACCAGTGAGAAGGATGTTAGTCTTACTGGGGTTAAGACAGAGATCATTACCAGCGCACCATGCCTGAATAGCGGTCAAGCACTCAGGAATTAGAGCGGAAGGAGTGGAGGTAGAGACGGGAAGCTTAAAGAATAGCTGAGTGTCATCCGTATAACACTGGAAATTAGGAGAAAAGGTGGATACCAAGTGGGCAAGAGGGGAAAGGTAAATGTTGAAGAGCCACCGCAGATGGTCCTGAGTCCTGAGATATTCTGCAAGTAGAGAGTAAGGTAGAGGAGAGCAAACGGCCCAGTTGGACCTGGGACGGTTAAAACGAAAGGAAGGAGGTCAGCCAGGCCAGTGCACAGTCATTGATGCCCAGAGAATCACAGAGTTGATTTAAGAGGGTGGCAGGATTGACAGTGTTGAAGGCAGAGGACAGATCAAGGAGGATGAGAACAGAAGTAGTGTTGGAGTCGGGATTAGAGAAAAAAATCTTCACAGATGTTCAGGAGAGCATTTTCCATCCCTCTGGCTGCTCTAAAGCCAGACTGGTGGTTATGGAGGCATCCAACATATTCAGTGTGGTGGATTAGTTTGGAGATGATAAACTTCTCCAAGAGTTTGCCCAAGAAGGGGTAGTTGAGATAGGCTGGTATTTAGCTAGGCAGGAATGTCAGCAGATGGCTTTTTTTACGAGGGGTACATGAGGGGGTGCTTAAGGGGTGAAGGGAAGGTGCTGGTGGCAAAAGAGTGATTGCAGAACCAAAGTGGGAGTGAGGGCAGCAATATTGTCCTTGATAGTTCTAGAGGAGCAGGCGATCACCTTTTTGGAGGAGACTTTTGTAGAGCAAACAGTCTTGGTAACCACGTCCAGTGCTATGGGTGAGAAGGAGCAGAGTAGGAGGGGTGGAGAGAGAGAAGCCAAGGGAGGTCTAGGTGCAGGAGAAGGAGGGAGGGGATTAGAGGACATTTTTGGTTGTGAGGTGGGAGGCCAGAGCCATGCAGAGGGCCTGATAAGGAAGAGGAGAAGTGGAGACGGCAGTAGGATTGGCAAGATCCTTACAGTATTTGAAATGTTCAGCCGTGTTGTTGGAGACCCCAGAGATACAGGCATGAATATGGGCCCACTTCTTGGACCGGATGGAAGGTGGGTAAGGCCTTTGGAGCAGGTGGCAGGCCAGTTTGTCAGAGTATGTGCGAGAAGTCAGCCACTTCTGATCAGCAACTCTGCACTTGCTTTTGATCAAGGCTAGGTCAGAATCCTACAAACTGCTGCAGTTGGAGGGAGGCTTCATTTGGATCATCATGGCAAGGGCAAGGATGTTGAGGGTTTCGGAGATGGGGAGCTGAAGGTTAGCAAGGGCTGAGTCAGAGTGAGATTCAATCTCAGTGGTGGAGGGGGATAAAAGAGGTGGCAAAAGCATCCACTGACACTCGCTTCATTGGTTGAAGGACGGAGAAGGAGGCTGGTAGTGCGGGCAGAGGCTTAGCCAGGGAGCCCTGGAGCTCCAGATGAGACGAGATGAGAGAGTGATCAGAGCAAGAGAGAGGAGTACTCAGAGGGTTAGAGGGAGAGAGAGGTCAGCTGAAATGAGCACACCCAGAGTATGCCCGGCTGAGTGAGTTGGGCCAGAGGGAAGAATGGTGAGAAAGAAGGGATCACAGAGGTTGCAGAAGGGTAGGGCCATGTCAGGAGGGTCAAGATGATTATTGAAGTTGCTGAAGAGGAGACGCTTAGAGGTAGAGGTCAGGAAAGAAGAGATGAGTTGGCTCACTCCAATAGGAAGAGGGAGACCAGTCCAGGGGTCCTGTAGATGGTAGCGAGAGAAATTGACAGGGTAGGAGAGATGCAAAGTTTGCAGACAAGACATTCAAAAGAGGAGTAGGGTTGAATGGGTATAATAAGAGGCAGGGATCCATTCTGGGAAAACAAAGGCCACTCCGCCTCCAGGCCGATTAGCCCTGGACTTGGCGAGGATCTTGTAGCCCTTAGGAAAAAGAATGTCAAAAGCAGTGACAAGGCTGGCATTGCCCCACATCTCAGTGAGAACGAGGATGTTGAGTTCAAAGTTTCACAGATGTGACAGATGTCAGAGGAGTGTTTGACAGCATAGCGAGAATTGAGGGTAACTAGGTGAAGCTGGTTGCCCCCTTTAAAGATTTTCCGCAGTGGGGTACAGGGATGAGGTACCACCACAGGGGGGATGAGGAGGGAGGGGTGGTAGAGGGAGGAGGAGTTGCAGTAGAAGGGAGGAAGTTAATGAGAGACAGAAGATGCCTGTCAAGAAAGAGGAGATTGGGCTGAGAGCCCTGTGTTATGGTGAAATTCTCCTACTCCCTTGCAGCGTCCCCACAGCTCCTTTCTCCCTGGCATGTCCAAGTAAAGTGTGCATGACCCTCTGGAACACCCCCACTGCCAAAACTAATCCAAACGGCATGGGCACACACCTGAACATCCCTACATGCATAATGAAAGTTATTAGACCACAAGAATCAGGGTATAGTGGAATTTGATGATATGCCGACTTTAAATCTTGCAATGAAAATACTTTGGCTCCTGATAAATCAGATATGAGTTAATCGATTTTTGGCAATGGGAATTTCTCAGCAATCACACATCTATTTAGTCTCCTAAGATCTACACATAACCTAACTTCCCCATTGCTTTTGCGAGCTACCACAATGGGGTTCCCCACTCCAAAACCTCAGTGGGGTCAATTACTCCAGCTTTTGCCATCCCCTCAAGTTCACTTTCCACCTCCTTCTTCATGGCCAAGGGAACTGATCAAACTTAAGCTGCCAACAGAACAGACCCTGGTTTGAGCTTAATCTTATGCATGAACTTGGACATAAAGCCCACTCTGTCTTGAAAGACAAGAGTCGCCAAAGTAGCAACATCTTCACAACTCACACCTGACACACTTGCTGGAGAACTCTTCTCCTTCACATCCTGACCACTGATCACTCCTGTATATACAGGCTGCTTGGCACTGGGATCAAGTTTAATCCCTAAAGCGGCTTCCCTGCTCCATGAGAGTAAGTCCCCGCCTACATCTGTCACATACAATTTCCCATTGGCACATTTTCCTTGGAATTCCAGCTCTACATGCATTTGCCCAATGATGTGAATGGGACTCTCCCTGTATGCACTGGCTCTGACAGACACTTTCTCTGATGCATTAGTCTCAAGGAGATGTGTATCCAAAGACTCCCAGGAGATTGCAGGGAATGAACCACAAGTTGGAAAGGAGGGAATACACCCTGATCGCTGGCAGGCACCGCTGGTGCAGGAGGGTACATCACAGAAGGTAGGCCATGCCGGTGAGTTGAAGGGGTACTGGCTGCCATACGCTGGGTTTATTCCCCCACATGCCTCACTGTAAGAGTCGTGTAGCCTATGCTAGGAGCCTTGAGGGGGCAGGCGGCGGAAGAGGAGGCTCTTGCATTATGCACGCTAACAGCGCTGCATAGGGAGAAGGCTTTCATTAACCAGGCCAGCGAGCAGCGTTGCGGAGGCCAGCCAGCATCTGCTTCATCTGTGCCTACAGCATCCCCGAGAGCAAGAAAGGCCGATTAGAGAAAGGGACCTTAAAAATTCATACATCAACAGGCACATCGAAGTTGCTTGGCGTCCAGTTGCCACAGCAACGTTGGAGTTCGCCACTCGACCGCTGAGAGCGCTGCTCAGGCTAGCAGAAGCATTGAATAACACTGCATGAACGGGAGGATCGTTGAAGAGAGGGCCCCATTTCCACTAAAAGAAAGTGGAATGGATAAAACAAAGATAATTTAAAGGGGAAGAACAAAGAACAATTTTCTTGACTCTTTCATTTTATTTTTCATTTTTCATTTGGCTCCAGGAAAGGGGCAATACAAGGACTCATTCAAGGTCTCATCATGGCCAGCATACCTGCACCTGTTTATTTCCTTATGCACCCTGGGGAACCAGTCATCAAGTGGAAGGAGGACTTTTTGAAGTTCATGTTGGCAGTTTAGAGACCATATTATTTGGTTGAGAGAAACAATACTCTATTGTACCATTGCCTAGGCAGCACAGGGCAGGATGTATTTAAAAGACTTCCCGAACCTGTGCAACCAAGTGACTTCAATACCTGGAATAGCTTTGACATAAGCATAGCCAAGCTTGACAAACACTACGAGGTCAAGGAGAATAAGATTTTGTCCAGGTACCATTTCGGCACCAGAGAACAAAAGAGTGGAGAGAGTAATGAAGACTTTGTTACAGTGTTACGTGGTCTTGTGATAAAGTGCTGCTTCAGTCACTGTCATGATGAGCACCTTCGGTATCAATTAATGATCAAATGCACCGATCATCGAATTAGGGAAGAACTTTGGAAAGAACTTAAGCTGAACTTGGACAGGACCATCGAAATTGCTAAGCTGGTGGAGCACACGGCACAGTGCATCAAACAACTTAGTGCAGACACTGAGAAGATCAGCTTTGATAAGGGTCATACAGCAGTCAGTGCAATCTCTGCTTGGAGGAGCAACAAGCAAAGGAACAAGAGATATAGTGAGGTAAAAATGACAGACTCTTTGAAACCCAAGAATCTCGGAGGGAAAAGAGATTACGGCGGGTTTCGGAGAAATGAAGGGTGAGAGGATGATTCACACAGATGAGAGATTTCTGATTTTCAGCAAAAAAAGATGTTTCCGATGTGGTAGTTTGCAGCATCTTGCAAACTCTCTGGAATGCACTGCTGTGTATGTTGAGTGTCGAGTGTGTGGAGTGAGGGGTCACATGGGAAAATGCTGCAGAATGTAACCCTCAGGAGGTAGTGTGCATGAGAATGCAGGTGATGATGACAATTCAGACTGTGAGGTTATATGTGGGGTGCGATTGATCGAGGTCATTAATGCTTTTACTGGTGTGAGATTGGAGATTCAGCAGGAAGCATTGGCATTGGGCTGTGCAACTGAAACGTTCAAAGTCTATTTGTATGGTAGGAGCTTTGTTGTGAAGACAGATCACAACAAAACCTCTACCATACAAATAGACTTTGAACTTTTCAATGGCCCAAACCACAACCATGGCTCTGGGGATGATACAATTCTGTCTTCCTATGTCGAATCCCCAACAACTTCAACCATTCCTCAAAGTCCCTTGAAGAGAACTGGGGTCCATTGTCACTGATCAGTGCAGAAGGAAAACCTTCCCTTCAAAATACCCCCTCCAAAAACTTCACAATACTGGCAGTGGTGACATCACGTAACACTCCTACCGCCGGTCATTTGGAAAACATGTCAGCCACCACAACAACATAACTGTCTCTAGCGCCTGCCAGACTGAGTTGCCCCAGTAAATCAATTGTTATCTAATCCCAGGGCACCTCTGGAACTTCTGGCACAAACATTGGGGAACATGAGTCCTCAGAACCTTATCAAACCCCTTACAATTCACACATTCTTCAATTGTACGCTCAATTTCCACACCGATCAAAGGCCACCAGAAATCAGTCCTAATAACAGATTTCATTCGTAGAATCCCCATATGTCATTTGTACCCTAAATCAATCACGCGAACTCCCATTCCTTCTGGAACCAACAGAAAATCTCCTCTGTACACCCTGGGCCATGATAGTGCCATTGGAGTAGACATTGATGATGCACCTGGATGATGGGAAGTGTGCCAAGAGCACTTCCTATCAGGTACCACCATTAATGCGTGAAGAAGAGAAAGACAGAAACCGTATGGGGAGTCCATAGATACAGAGAGGTGATGACATTGAGAATGTCAGTAATAGTCACCCTGGAGGATGCATCGACAAAGGTGTCAGCAATGGGCAGGCCTGGGTTAGACACCAGGAGATGCTTCCTAAATATTTTACTTCCAGGTTTTGAAAGAGAAGGCGGCTAGGTGATAGGGTAGCAGTTAGAATAGATAGGGAGATTGAGAGCACCATGGGGGAAGGAGGGACAGAGGGATGCCCAGGGGGAGGGAGAGAGACAGACCTCTGCACAGTGCATAGCAGCAAGGCAGGCACAGATGATGTAGGCACTTAACAGGGTTTAAGGAGGACAACAGATTTTACGATGCCCAGATGCTAGTTCCAAGGCAGGGAAAATGCAGCAAATTCAACACAGGCAACAGTTGATTAAAAACACCTAGATTTGAAGGTCAAACACACATGAAGAATGGCAGGATTTAAACAGGGCAAGGTTTTAAATACCTAGATTTTAGTTCCAAAAGGATGGAAAAATAAAGCAAATTCAACACGGGCAGCAGATGATTAAAACACCTACATTTGAAAGTCAAATGCACATTAAGAATGGCAGAATTTTAACAGGGCACAGTTTTAAATACCCAGATGTTAGTTCCAAACAGCAGGAAATATACAGCAAATTCAACACGGGAAACAGATGATTAAAAACACCTAGATTTGAAAGTCAAACCCACATGAAGAATGGCATCATTTTAACAGGTCACGGTTTTAAATACCCAGATGTTAGTTCCAAAAGGCAGGAAAAATGCAGCAAATTCAAAACGGGACACAGATGCTTAAAACACCTGCATTTCAAAGTCAAACGCACATAAAAGATGACAGCATTTTTACAGGGCAAAAGGTTGTAAATACACCCAAATGGGGTGCTTCCAGGACACGCAAGGAAATGCAACAGAACATCACGTGCTACATATGGTACAAAGCCTGCCGTAAAAATGGCAGCTTCGCCTTCCTGCACGGGATTAGCAGAGTTGGCAGAAAGGAAGATGCACCTCCTGAATATGCAGGGACAGAGAGGCGCTTAAGTGGGGAAGACGCAGTGAGTTTAATACAGAAAGCAATAAGTCAAGTGCTGCACAGCTAGATGAATTGCTAGCTTCCCTGAAGAGCTGAGGTGGCTAGATTAAGAAATGAGGATCGGATAGCAATAGAATGATGAGATGAGGAGTCTTGTAGCATAGAGTGTGGAGAGTAAGGTTCAATCAGGTCTGGGAGACACACCAAGTGAGGGAAGACCATAAAGGGAGGGTGCACTAAGATAAAGAGGACGACGGTGCACAGAGAGTCATACTGTGAAAAGAACTGAGATGCACAGGCGGTGCCATGTAATAATGTCCCGCAAAAATGTCTCCTAGCAAAAAAAGTCGCCCTTTTTTGTGGAGACATTATTGCATGGAACATGTGGGGAAGGGGAGCAGGGGACATCCCAGCAACCCGTCCCCATACATAATGTCCCCATATATAATATTGCCAATGGCTTTTCCCGGAGACATTATGTATGGGGACATTATTACCTGATATTGCAGAGACATGTGCAAGAACCAGCAAGGAGGGGGGGTGGTGGTAACCCTGTGGCTGTGATAGGGGACATCAGGCAATGGATGTCAGAGCAATGGAAGGGGGCACATTCACAGGGAATGTTTGTTTACTGCACATTTTTAAGTGCATCCAGTTTCTGAATATGTGATGCGCTTTACAACGCACAGAAAACGCTCCCTGATTTTTGCTATTTTGCAGAGTGGTGAAAAAAGGGCCCCTGAATGTGTGCACCTCTGATGCCCTTTTATGAATGGGGTGCACCTGTTATTGCCACGAGCAAGGGGATGTGCTGTTCCTTCTCATCACTTGCACCAAGAAAGATGTTCCGAATCTGGCACTATGAGAGTAAATGAGTTGCCCAGGATCGTACACTCTGATGAAGCTGGGATTTGAGCCCATTCTGCAATTGTGGCACTTGCCCATCATGTTTCACAGCCCATGTCATACAGAAATGAGCAATAATCTGTGCATGTTTGACTTTCAAGAGTGAAAATCATGCCCTGCTGTGTAGACCTGACTTGGAAATGCACAAATCACATGATAAAACAACATGACCTTATTTTTTTAAATGCTTATAGAGACATGCTTTAAGAAAGATTAACTCTGGCTTTATTTTCTCCATCACCAATGGAAGTCTACACATACAATTATACTAATCCATGTATGCCTCAAAAATCTCATCTGGGTTTCACTACTGAATTTTAAAGATGCACTGACACCCTACAATAGAAACTGTGTGACATGTTAAACTGCTCATGCTTATTTCTCTGACTTGCAGATTGTGATTCATGATATGAAGAACATTTGAAATTGTAAAAAAAGAGAATCTAAATTTGTGCCAAATAAACAGACTGGACAATAAGCCCACAAGAGGTCTGCCTGTCGGTATGTTTTACTTTGAGTTGGCATAAAAGCACTCATCTATGTAACAAGTGAGTAAAACACTCAGCTATCTTTCAAGCTTTGTCGTAATTTGATCGAGGTTCTTAAGTGCCCAACCACCCTCCCCTGACTAGGGGCTTCTGTGCTGGAGGTGTGGGAATTCACATGCCGAGTCACTTCTGTCCTATGTTCCTCATGTGAGCC
The DNA here is from genome assembly GCF_040938575.1 of Ambystoma mexicanum. Lineage (NCBI taxonomy): Eukaryota > Metazoa > Chordata > Amphibia > Caudata > Ambystomatidae > Ambystoma > Ambystoma mexicanum. Next base: position 360,980,772 of record NC_090928.1, read on the forward strand.
CCACAAAACTCACTCTGAAAGGGCAGTCACTATCTAAGCACACACATCCTCCCAGCTATCATCTGTTTACCGAAATAACTGTGATGTCTATTCTCTGGTAAGCAAGACTCTACAAGCGGTGTGGATTAGTAACCTGTGTAGTCTGGTTTCGGGGGTTGAGGTGATATTGACAATGTCTATTTCAATACGTATACCTGCCTAGGCATAGGCTCCAAAGTCTGCTTGTTTTATGAGCCTCTGAAAACTAGAAGCAGACTAGTTTTGACTGTCATAAAATTATGCTTATCTTCACAACGTTCAGAACATGGATTTTAAAGCGCTGAGTACGTTATTTCACAAAAAGGAGCGAAGAATTTAGCACAGGTATATCTGAACAGGAATTCTATGATATGATATGGCATTTAGAACGCACCTGTACACAAGTGTTTCTAGGTGCCACAATACATAGGGAGGACAAGACACATGATCCTACTAGGCCTTGTGTCATTTGGATTGTTCACGTGCGTCAATAGAAGTGCAAAGGGAAGGAGAGGAGGAAGTGCAATCTGGGCAGCATGGCTCTGAGTATGTGCAGCCAGGGCAAAGCTGCTCTGGGTAAGTCGGAGGAGACAGGGGGGCTTTCGGGGTTACAGTTAAAGCCCCTAAGTGCACGGGAGGTCAAGAGGCAGTGTAAAGGAAGACTGGTCATGGAGGACCCTGGTACTCAATGAGAGGCGGAGGAAACCAAGCAACCAGTCGGTGCAATAGACAGGTAAGTTAGCAAGGGAGCGAGAGAGAGAAAAGGAGGTGAAAAGGAGGTTCTTGAGCTGCTTCCCAAACTTCAGGTGGTCCGGCTCAAGTCTGAGGGGGGCAGGGAGGCCATTCAAAGGGAAGCACCTGCAGGGGAGAGATATCTACCCTCCACTCTCTGCTTGCAGAAGTGTTTAATCATCAGAGAGTTGGAGGTAGCTGAGTGAAGGGCTCTAGAAGGAAGATATTTCGGAAGAGAGAGTTGGATATAGTTCAGGTCCCGGCCCCAAAAAGCTTTGTGGACCATGCAGATGGTTTGAACTTGAGCCGTGCAGCCACCGGGATCCAGTGGAGAAATTTCAGGGCTCCAGAGATACGATCCCTGGGCTTGAGGCCAAGGATAAGTCTTGCAGTCCTATTCTGTATTAGTTGCAGGGGGCAAAAAGTAGAGGTAGGCAGATTGAGAAAGATGCTGTTGTAATAGTCCAGTCTGGAGAGAACAAGGACTCTGAAGACAGTGAGCTTCTGGGGGTAAGTGAGGAAATTTAGAATACCTCTGAGAAAGCACAGCTGTAAGGGGGCCTTTTTGGCAAGGTCCGTGATGTGAGGAGAGAAGGAGAGAGTGTCGAAAGTGACACCAAGGTTTTTTGCCTCAAAGGAAGACAAGGGTAGAGGGCCCAAGGAGGGCTGCCGGAATGAGAGAGGGAAAGTGGGAGCAGACGTCCCAATGTGAAGGATCTCCGTCTTACTGGATTTAAGGCAAAGATCTTTGGAGGCACACCAATCCTGAATCACAGATAGACCATCAGGAATGAGTGAGGGAGTAGAGGAGGCTGAGGGAAGCTTGAAAGAAAGCTGAGTGTCATCCGCTAACATTGAAAGTTGGAAGAGGAGGTGGCGATCAGGTGAACCAAAGGGCAAGATAGACATTGAAGAGCTAGGGTGAGAGGATAAACCATGGGGGACACTGCATGTGGTGGTGGAGAGTAAGGACCCAAGTTGGACCTGAGAGGGACGGTCCAGGAGGAAGGAGATCAGACACGCCAGGGCCTGATCCGTGATGTCAAGGTTCACATGGAGTTGGTTGGTCAGGTTAGTGTGATTGACTGTGTCGAAAGAGGCTACTCTCGAGTTGACAGGGAGAAAGATGTGAGACATAAAGAAAGAGATCAGATTATGCCTCACCAGGGAGACAGTTTCTCTCTGGGAACTGGTGAGAATAGTGGGCGTATTAGCATCATCCATACAGGCCATCTTCCCAGGGCTCCTGCATTACAGAGCCCTGATGAGGCTAAAGATCAGACACCTGCAGCAGGGGCTGAGATAGCATCAGTCGATTCCCCTGGATCAGGAGTCAAAGACGGAGCTGGAGTGGTGGCTGCAGAATATGGACGCCTGGCATGGTAGAGCCATATTCAGAGACATGCCAGACTTGGTGTTGGAGTCAGACGCCAGCAGAGCTGGCTGGGGAACAAGATGAGGTCCCTTAGAAACAGGAGGAACATCGAGTTCTCAAGAACTACAGCTTCTTATAAACTGTTCAGAACTTCTAGCATGGTCTTTCACAGTGAAAGCCTTTCCCAAGGGGAGAGCAAATTGCTGCATACTGCTGAAGATGGACAACATCTCAGCGGCCAGGCATATAAATCACCTAGGAGGCACAAGATTAAGGCTCCTGGTGGAACTAGCGAAAAACTTCTGCATTACTGCCTGGAGTCGGGGATCTCAGTCACAGCAGAATATCTCCCGGGAGCCCTCATCGTGATCGCAGACTGGAACTCCCGATATCTGACAGATTCCAGCAACGGGAGGCTAGACACAAGCATATTTAAGCAAGTGGAGCAGCTGTGGGGGCTTTCCACACAGATCTATTTGCTTCGAGGCTCAAGGCCCAGAAGGAGAAATACTACAGCTGGAACCTGGACCCGAATGCTCAAGGAACGGATGTGTTTTTCCACGACTGGAGGTGACCGCTGCATTACACTTTTCCCCTATTCACCATGATCAGCCGAGTACTAGCAAAAGTGCACAAGGAAGGAGTGAAGGTAGTCATAATAACACCTATCTGGAAATCACAAGTGTGGTTTCCAGCTCTGATGGAGCTCGCTTCGGACTTCCCGAGGGTCCTCCAGTCAGGACATCGGCTACTCACAGACCCAGTTGGGTCGTCTCACCCTCTTAGAGTGACAGGGACTCTTCCCCTGATGGCGTGCAGGGTATCAGGTACAGATGGTGTCTATCAGGCATTCTGAAAAAAGCTGCAGGGCTCATCACACTCATCACTGACTCCTAGGCCCCGTCCACCAGAATGAGCTAAAATGCAGCTTGGGGCAAATGGGCAGCCTGGTTTAAGAGGAGAAGTTTTTCTCCCATTTTGGCCCCTATAGTGGAAGTTCTAAAATTTCTGGCGGACCGGCTCAAAGATACCAGAGGCAATGGGAGTATACAGATCTGCCATCTCCGCAGGCCACAAGTAGGTGGTCGGTTTGACAGTAGGGGGTACACTCAGCAGTCATTAGACTTAGGAGAGGAGCCCATCTCTGGATCCCCCCGTACCTAAATACTCTTCTTTGTGGGACGTGAATATAGTGCTGAGATTTCTAGAGAGCTGGGAAGTGAACAAATACCTGTCGCTAGCGCAGATATCGGGCAAGCTAGCTATGTTATTGTGTCTGGTCTCTTGCAAGAGGGTGTCGGACGTAAAAGCGCTAGACGTGGATAGGAAATGTTAATGACAAGAGGGTGTTACATTCACCCTGACAAGGAGAACGAAAAACAATTTGGCATCCATATCATATCCGTACCTCCGTGGGCAACCCCGCTTGTACCCAGCAAAATGTATCCGTGAATACGAGCTCAAGACAGCTGATATCCAGCCAGGGAGGGATGGCGCAGTTGTTAATAGCATGCAGTAAGCCGCATAAAGCAGTAGGCACAGCTACAATTGCTAGATGGGTCTGAAAGATTATGCAGCTAGCGGGGATTGACCCAGCACTGTTTGGGGCCCACTCAGTGAGAGGGGCTATGGTGTCAAAGACAAATGCATCAGGCGTAGCATTGAGTGACTTACTTAAGGCGGCAGACTGGGCTAGCGATAGCGCATTTAAGACATTTTATTTCAAGCCAGTGCCTTGAGTAGCGCAAGCAATAGTGGAGAGCTTTGAACCAGCATAATGCTCGCCTCCTGTCTTGACATAGAATGAAGATTACCCCTGCATACTGTGCAGGGAGTCTTGATTCTATTAAAGACAAGGAGGCAAGCATTACTGTCCCACCCAATATGTACACTGTACATTTACATGCATAACTCTGTTGATTTGTTGCATAGGGCAGTGTACTCCCCTCCGTAATGACGTCCTTCTATATTGACAGGGGAAGACCAGAAGAGCAGTTGAACACTGACTGGAGATAGAACTACGGACCTCCAGAGAAGAGGGACGAGCGACCAGCAGGACTCGACAGGAGTCAGATGTTAAGAGTTGAGGAGTAACCGTTGTTCAGATGGACAGTTAAAAGATAGACGTTTGGTCAGTTTATCAAAAGTTCAAGGTGCAGTTCAGAGCATCCAAAGAAGAGGAGAAGTTCAGAACAGTAAGTGACTCATACAGGGTCAGGAAGGACAGTGAACTACAGAAGAGACAGTGTTTAGAGGGACTTGTAGTTAAGTTAAAAAAAAAGAAAAGAAAATGAGAAGTTTAAGGTTCATTTTCAGTTATTTTGTTATTTGTTGAAACTGCTGAAGAGTAAGATGAAAGAATTTGAGGCATAATGCTTGCCTCCTTGACTTTAATAGAATTAATATTCTCTGTGCAGTATGCAGGGGTAATCTTCATTAGTGACAGTAGCACCAGTGGAGTTTTTAATATGTATAATGACTGTTTTTTCTTTCCTGAATTTAAGATACGAGTCAAGGGCCTTCCCCATCATATTCGAAGTTTGATAGATCTTGGATTTATATTTTAAGATAGTGCCAGAAGCTTGTTCTGTTAATTTTTTGTTAATTTGAAGATGTCGATATAAAACCTTCAGAAAGAGAACTGTAATAAAGCTTTTCAGCCTTAGTGACCAGGAGTAACAATGTATCAATTTCTTTTTATGTTCTTTTTTCACTCTACTTACAAATTGGATAACATGACCCCTTAGAACAGCTTTAAAGGTGTCCCAATTATTAACTGCAGATGGGTCTTCATCTTTATTTTCAGGAAAGAACTGTTGTTGGATATTGTGAAAAGAATTAATGAATTGTTTATCCTGCGATAACATATTATTAAAGTGCCATCTGCCTGAGGTTTTATGGATATTAAGAAGATCAAAAGTAGTTAAAACAGGGGCATAATCAGAGATGACAATATTAGCAATACAGCAATCAACAATTGAATATGATATTGATATGGTGACAAAAATATAATCCAAACATGAGAAAGGGAATGGAAAGTAAAGTCACGATCAGAAGGATGGGAAAGCCTCCATGTGTCCACAAGACCCGCCGTGGTACTGCACCGTAAAAATGAATCATGAGATTTGGATCCTTTAAATATAGATTAAGATTTCCGATCCATGAAAGGTTCTACAACACCATTAAAATCCCCACAAACAATGAGGTTAGTAAGATCAGCTTGAAATATAGTTCTTTCAACAGTATCCCAAAATCCTGGCTCAGGTAAGGTTGGGCCATATTTATTCATAATCGATAAAATATTAAACCTGGTTTGTAATTTAACCTAAACCCATCTAGCATCAGTCTCCATGCCCTGACCCAGGAGTCTATAGGACAGATTCATATTAATAAAAATAGCAACACCGTTCTTTTTAGCCACAGCAGGACTACCAATGACGTCCTGAACCCAAAAAGATATGAGTTTCAATGATTCAGTCAATGATAAATGAGATTCTTGAATACAGGCAACTGCAGGACCAAATCGTTTAAGATGGGTGAGAACCATGCATCTTTTGACTGGATTATTGATTCCTTTCACATTCCAAGATATGCACTTAAATGCCATTGTGCAGAGCAAAAGGCATTAATGATGACACTAATGAGTGCTTATCAAACATTCTGAAATGCTGAGGATGACCATAAAACATGAAAACAATATGATTAATACTTGAATAATTTGCCATAACAACACATGAGGACATCTTAGACTGGTTTATTTGAACATTTAAAAATATTGTAATTGGTGCTAATGCTATGAAATCTTCTAAATAATAATCCTAATTCAGAATGTAAAGCACATTTTGGAGCAGGCGGAGGGAGGTCTAATTATCATCTGCAGAATTGCATTCTCATCTGTTTGCAGCTGTGTTTCTTTGGAAAAAAAAAAGCCCCAAATCTCTAACCTATTTAATTCAAAAGATTTTACCTTTGCTTTGTATACCCGCATTAAGTGCTCTGAAGCTGAAGGTGGCAGCAATTGCTTTTGTCATTTTAGTCGTCTGCTTTTCCAAACGTATGTCATTTATTCAGGGTTGGGGTAAAACGAATATCTAGGTAATCGAAAAAATGCCTGCTGAAAACAACCGTAGAGATGTGTTGCGTGGCGTTTGGTGAATGTTAAGACCACTGACTTGCTTACTTTTACCATCAGAACCGAAACGTTCTCAACCTTACTTTAAAAAGGTTGAAGTAAAAGCAAGCCCGAAAAATGAAGACGACTCACAAGCAGTCCTTCTCCTGTCACGCCCCGACCATCTGGAGCAAAGGCTCGAAATGCACCTTCCATCCGCCAGTTCCACGAAACACTAAAAACATGGCTCTTACAACAATACCTGCTGGAAGAATAAAAATCCCTCTCTCCCTCCACCAACAGTACTGCATTAGTGTATACAATGACAAGCCCAATTCTGGCACAATCCTGTTGTAAAGCACTCCACTGCTCTTGAGCTAGGTTTTCGCTCTAAGCAATCAAATTAAACCAAAGCATGCATGTTTTGTGCGTAAATTCAAGCAGTTTTTGGACTACAGCAAGTGTCCTTGCAAAACGTATGCTGTTATCACCGTAAGCGAGGACTGGAATTCTGTAGCTTTAGAGTGAGGAACATCAGCATTGGCTATCAACAACTGTATCGTCTGTGATTTGATTTCCAACTATGGTAAATCCCTTTATCACACACCAAAACACTTCATGCATCTATATGATTCTTAACAGGTCAGATGGGAACGTCTGACCTGGAAGGAGATGGAAAACTCTCTGGCTCTCTGCCATGTCATGAAGTCTAAGCAGTCCGACTCCCCTGTGCATGTCCTGTTTAATTGTGTTAAAAGCACAGGGCACCGACTCCGCCTCGGCAAACCCCAGTGCACCACGCAGCATAATGGAGTAAATCAGAGAAATCGACAGACTGAGTGAAAAACCGGAGAGTAACTTACTCTCTGTATCAGGATATTGATTCTGCTGTGAGAAGCCGTGCATCTATCATGCTTCCGCACAGTCCGCTGTAGGAGCTTGGACACACCATTGGCAAGTGCCTCAGCAATGGGGAAATCAAATCCCCATTGCTCATTCACTGGCAAGTAACCTTTGTCAACGGATGCCCCGGCAGTATATATATATATATATATATATATATATATATATATATATATATATATATATATATATATATATGTTTTTAGTTTATCAAGATTATCCTGATTTGAGAGCGTTTCCAGTCAGTAAACTATATTTTAGCTTTGTAGTTTAAAGAATTAGCCACTGTCAAGTTTTCTAAGGGCAAACTGAAGGGATTTGTTTCTGCTTTTCCATGAAATGGGTCATCAAGCCGTCGATAACAATCCAATGAACAAAGATAAATATTAGAAGTACTAATACCAAAAAGTAAAGAAATATCCCTCGCGTGCTCTCTCTCTCTCTCTCTCTCTCTCTCTCTCTCTCTCTCTCTCTCTCCATATATATATATACACACACATATATATCTATATTTATAGATGTATATGCAAATTGCAAATTGCTTTATCCAGATTTCTCCATTGCATAAACAAAAATGATGAGTGAAATCTTCAAAAAAACGTACCTAAGTATTGCTTGCCCTGAGCCCTCACACGATGGGAACGGTAAACAAAGCATCACTATGCGTAACTCGAACCTACTCCTAATATAGGAGTAAGTCAGTTGTGAGGTGTAGTTACCCCTAATAACTCTTGGAAAATTGAATATCCCTCTCCAGATTTAAGTCAAGGATAAGTCAGAGTGAATTCCTTGTGAATCCACCAGAAGTGCCCAATTTACAAAACTAGAAACTGCATAATTAGCGATCAATTCACAAACTACTTTCCAGGATTATGCTCAGCTGATAGAGTCTGCGAGATTACGCTCCTCTTGCTGACTGAGTTTGTATGGTTTTTATCATGCATTTTATTTATATTTTATTTCAAGATGCTGTATGTATCCAATAATCATTTTCATATGTTGAGAATTTGAATCTCTGTATTTCTGGATGTGCTTGATGGTTTTTTATGCTGAATAAAAGCATGTAAATATATACAAAAAAAAGTCAAACTTATGCTAACTCTTTCAAAAAGGAAGTTATTAATTCATGGCCGACTTAGTCTAAATTATAGTATGAGTGATTCACAAAACAGTGTATGGCTTTTAAATTGGCATACATTTTGGAGTAACTAGCAGACAGATGCTCGGATAAGCCACTTATGCACGTGGAACACATGCAAAGATCTGCAAAGATCAGTGAAGGTGGCTCTTCCGGGATCATTCTAGGGTTGTTTGAAGATGTCAGGTCAGAGCCCTCAGAATGGGGAGGAGGCAAATGCCTGCAAAGCTAATCAAAAAAAGTTCAAAGTTTTCTTAGACACATTTGTGAACACTTGTTCTGGGAACACCAATGAGGAGAAAGCATCTCATCTCAGAAACAACAGGGACACATTCAGAGAGACCAACCACAGATGAACTAGGCAATCAGGTAACAAGAGCGTGTGTCATGCTGTCTAGTTTTTAGCTTCTCTTTCTGTTTGGAACTTCACTTTCAGCAGCCATCTTGGATTGGTAACTTCACTTCCAGTGGCCATCTCGGATTGTTGAAATCACTTCCGGTGGCCATCTTGGATTAGTGACAGCACATCCTGCAGCCATCTTGGATCAGCCCAATCTCCAGTGAAGGCTACAAGAGACTCCTCTGGGAACACCAATGAGCACCTCATCAGCAACACCAGGGACAAAATCAGAGAGACCAACCACTGATGGACTAGGCGATCAGGTGTCAAGAGCATGTGCCATCCCTCTGAACTCCCTATGGGCATCCAGCCAAAGACGTCCCACTTAAGGGCGGAACAGTGAAGGGTGAAAACCAGCCGTTGACCAACCTCTTTGCCTCTTAGTCTATGAGGCTTTGCTTTGCTGTGCCCTATTACTTGTCTGTAAGTAGTCCTTATTGTTTCTTCACAGCTTCACCATAGCCATACAATTCTCATGCTATATTTTCCTTCCCCTTCTACTGCTCTCTTCACTTTCATCTGCTCAGAACTATCTCAACTCTCTTCCCATCCCTATCAACTCCTCAATGCCACCTCTCTTCTCGCTCTACTACTCTCTCTGTTCCCAAAACCTACTCCAACCCTAACTTCCATTACACTTCCCCTTCGCACATCTACCTCCATCATCACTCTATTTCTCAGACTCAATGTTACTATGCTTCTACACTATTTCTATTGCTCTTTGTAATGCAGTTTGACTGCAATAACACCTCCTTTACCTCTGACTTCTTCATTTTTCTTTCTCCTTCTTTTGATCTCATTACTTTTACTGAAACCTAAATCTCTCACACTGATTCTGCAACCAACCCTTGCTCCCTTCATGATCCTGCCTACACCTTCACTCACTCCCCACACCCCCTGGCAGGGGTGGTGGAGTAAAACTGTTTTCATCCTCCAAACTTCCTATCTCTCTTGCTCCTCTAACTGCTAATTTTCCCTCATTCAAATACACTATCTCCACAATCACCCCCCCCCTGTGGCATATACATTATCTCTCTCTACTGGCCCCTGGTCCAGTAAGTCAATTTTTCTACCACATCTCCCAACTAATTGAATCGCTCCCTCCTGATCACCACCTCATTGTCATTGGTGACTTCAACGTTCCGTCTCTTTCTTCTGCTATATCCACTGACTGTAATTCTCTTCTACTTACCACTCACTCTCCTCTGCAACCTCTATGCCCACTCATTAAAATGGAAACTCTCTTGACATTATTCTCATCTCCTCCCAACACTCCACCTCAAATATCTCCACTGCTCCTTCGCCCTCCCATCACTCATTCGTATTTGCCGCAATCTCCATTTCTGCTTCTTCATCACTTTCGCCATCTACTACAACTATCACTACGCACAAGTTTCCCTCCTCCAAACTCCCTGACTACCTTTCTTATCTACAGCACTCTCTCTCTGTTCAGCACTCTCCTGCTGTGCTGAACTCACCTTTCCATCCACTGAAGAATCCTTCACTAACTTTAACACTGATCGTTATGCTCCCTTCTCCTCTCACTACCCTCGTATTACACTCACTCCTAAATCTTCCCCTCCATGGCCCTGGATTACACCTCTCATCCACACCCTTACAACAACAATGCAGAAAAAGCTTTGCACTTGGCAAAGGTCAGGACACTCCTCTGATCTCCAATTCTATCTCACTGTTCTTCAAAACTATTTCTCCACTGTTGACTCTGCCAAAAGTGACTTCCTGCTCCCTCGCATTTCGTCTCAATCCTCCCAACCTAGGCACCTCCAAAAATCTCTCAACTCAATTTTCACACCTCCTAAACCCACACCCACCTCCTCTACTCTTTCTGCAAATTATCTTGCACTCTACTTTGCTTCTAAAATGTCTGCCATTCGCAATAACCTCGCAACTTACCTTCTATCCCCTCCTCCAGCTCACTTTCCCCACCACTCCTACCCCTCTCTCCCATTACTATGTCTTCCTTTGTACCCACCAACCTTGATGAGATTCTTGCCCTACTCCTCAAGGCTAACCCTTCCTGTGCCCCCACTGACTGTCTGTGCACATTGTGAAGCACATAGCTCCCAGTGTTGCTTCACATCTTGGTTCCCTTTTCAACTCCTCCCTTGGCAATGACACTTTTCCATCATCTTATAAGCCAGCTGCTGTCTTCACTCTCCTTCGGAAACCTGGTCTAGATCCTAACTGCCCTGCCGAATTTCACCCTGTCTCTCTTCTACCACTCAATTCTAAAATCCTAGAGTACTATTCAATGGACTCACTCAGTTTGTTGATATTTACAACCTCTGGGACCCTCCTCAATCTGGCTTCTGACCTTTGTATTCTACTGAGGTAGCTCTCCTCAATGTCAGAAATGTTGTCTCTTCCACTCATCTGGCAAATTGTTCCTTTATTCTTATACTTCTCGACCTCTCTACTGCCTTTCATAGTGTTGACCATTTTGACCTTCTTGCTACATTATCTCTCCTTGACATCAGAGATAGTGCCCTTGCTTGGTTTGTGTCATACCTTGCCTGCAGACACTTTCAGGTGTCTTGGAAAGCCTTATCTTCCCACTCACCCCCTTACTGTTTGAGTTCCCCATGGGTCTGTCCTTGGATCACTTCTCTTCACTCTCTATACTTCAGCTCTAGGTGTCCTGATCTCCTCGTACGGCTTCTCCTATCACCTCATTGCTGATGACACTCATATCCTCTTCTCCTTTCACTCCTTCTCTGACTAGCTGTTGTCAAAAATGTCAAACAGCCTCTCGGCCATCAAATATTGGATGGTGTCTCACTTGCTCATGATGATCTCCACTAAAATTGAAGTTCTCTGCTTCCCAGCCAAACAGGCTTCTCTTCCTCTCCCCCTCTTCTCTCCTGACTACATTCCTTACTCTGCTTACACTCATAACCTTGGTGTCATCTTAGACCCATTAGACAACTTCTCGCTCTTCATCTCCAGATCTGGCACTGTAGCTAGACTCAACCTCCTAAATATCAGAAAAATCTGTACTCTTCTTCCTTTCAATACTGCTAAACAGCTAACCTCCTCCTTCGTCCTTTCTAGATCTGACTACTGTGTCAGTATTCTCCACAGTCTTCCCAACTATGCTTTTTCACCTCTGAACAACTTTTCTTGCCTTACCTTTATCGCCTCTGCCCGTAACCAGATTGGTTGCCTATCTGTGAAACAAAGGGCTAAGTAGGAACTTCTCATCATCCTAAAAACTATCCATGGACTTGCTCAACCATGTCCATGTGCTCAACTCACTCTCTACTCTCCTTCTCACTCATTACCATCATCCTCGACTCACTTCCTTGCCACCACTCAAGCCCCCAGTGCTCCCTGTTGTTTCTGCTCTCTCTCTCACCTCGCTCTCCTACTATATAATGGTCCACTTCTCCCTTTTTGTACTGCTCCAACTCTACTGCTATTAATATCCTATCTCAATGCTCTCTTTTTTCCGATGAACCTGTTTGCTACTGCATCACCCTGTTTTCCTCTTTCCCTACCCTTCAAAGACAACCATACTGTCAAAGATTTTGAGCCATGTTGAATCAATAGACTGGGTAGATGTGGGGATGAGCTGTCACCGCCCATTATTCTATCCCAGAACAAACTAAATCAATAGACTGGGTAGATGTGGGGATGAGCTGTCGCCGCCCACATTCATGCCAGAATCCAGGAGAACCACACAGTTTGCGCACACCAAAATGGTCACCTAATCTGCCACCCACCAGTGCAAAGAAAGATGGTTCTGTGCAAAATCTGTTTTTATTGATGTCAAAAAGTTGCTAAAATCATGGGCACAAGACCACTCTAAAGATACAACCTTCTTATGGGGGGTTCCACATCACCACTCTACTGTAAGGATGCCATCAAAACAATGTTAAGCAAGGATCCTATAATATCAAGCAAAAGACCACTCTATTGAAATGCATTAATTCAAGACAGATCCCAAAAATGGGTGCAGTGCCAGCTTTGTCCACAAACCGGCGCTAGCGCTTTAAACTCTGACAGGAGAACTGCTACTTCAGAAGCTAATCAGCCTCCTGAGACAGCTGGAAACCTTCAAAGGCCCGCTGGTTAATTAAAACTCTTAACCACCTGCTGTTCCCAGAGACAATCTGATTGCATTAACAGGCCAAGAGGCTGGGAAACCTTCTCACCTCAGAGACCCACACGACAGCCCAGGAGATCACATGGACATGCTAACCAAATGCAGAGTGGCCCCCTGGCCTGCTGACCTCAGCCGACACAATAGACCCTTGCACTTGAATGGGGTATGTTGATTTTCAGTGTGGACTGTAAACAGAGCCCTGCCTGGGGGAGGAGAGACATGTGGTACTCCCAAGTTTCTGGGGGGTGGGCTCAGACACTTTTGTGGAATCATATTGCAGCAAATATATGTTTAAGTTAAATGCTTCTAAAATATTGTAACAAGCTTACAAAAATGTGCAATTTGGAGAACCTCAATCTAAGAAATGTACCCACAATTCAAGACTTGATTCAACTTTGTACCATGTTCTGAGGCGAAACCCCGCTATTTATTGATATTACAGACACCGGGTTTATGCTAGGAACCTAGTAAATTACTGGAATGTGTGTAGAAGGAGGGTGTACATTGGTGTAATTTTTTTATACAGATTTAACATTGGTAAACCAATTAAAAACGAAATTAAGTTGTCATTTTTTAATGCAAGCCCCCAGGAAGATCAGAGTCGGACAAGCATGAACCATAAGGAATCTGTAATATGTACATGTAATTTCAACAAATTGTGTATCTGGGAAATATGTATTTGGATCAGAAATAGATTTGTGTGCACATTGACAAGGGGAGTGTCTTTCTGTAAGCCATAAAGATGAGACACAACCCAGCTCCCCAATCAAGGGAGAGAGGAGGACGTGGCCAATGATAGATTGCGAGGGGCCGGCTCAGTTATGTCCATGCACACACCCACTTTCTAAACACATAAAAAGAGACTGCTGGGACAGGTAGAGACACTCAATTCCCATTTTCTGCGGAGCACGCTGACGGACGAATTCACATCCAGAACTCCAGAGACCTAGACTGACTCCAGCTAGACAGAGACCAGAACTTAGAACTCTGACTCCACAATTTAAAGCGAAGGCCTAAACCACAAGCTGAGTTCTCTTCAGCAGGCCTCAAAACCAACCAAACTATTCAACAGCCGGGCAAGCTGTTTGAATTCTTTGCCAAGAACTTTTGCAAGAACCTGTAGCAGTATCCAGAAAGCAGTGCTGTATCCGGAACCATAGAGAACCTCAGAACAGACCGTTCTTAGCAGAACCGGTGCCTGACAGACCCAGAGAGCATAGCTGACCCAGATAGCCGGGACTTCAGAACCACCCGCCGGAAGTCCCGTTAACCTGACCAGACCTTGACGGCTTATTTAAAAAATATAGTGTGAGTACTCACTGTGCCAAAACCACTCTCTTAGTTTAAAATAATCTAATCCAAACTATTTTAGCCTATTAGAACTGCCTCCTAGAATCGTGTCATTCTGTCATCCTTAAACCTGAAAACTGTCATCTGTCATTCTGAGCTTTAAAATTTAAAATCTGGAAAAACTACCTTTACTAAATCGGCCGTATCTCCGGAACCGTTTGTGCTAGGAGCGAGTTTTAACTGTCATCTTAAAGCTAACATTCGGAGCTTTACAACGAACCTAAAACCCCTTATAGTGCCTCCGTAATTGCGCTTGACGCACGCGACTACATTTGCCGCGATTTGACATTTTGCTTAATTTCAGCCACGTGTAAAAAGATTTGTCCTTGCTTTCCTTTTCTGAAATTCGTTTGCAACCTGACAATCATTCATAGAGCATTGCTAAAGTGATCCTGAACTAATACAAAGTAGCTGTCACCCACCCTGAACCTCTAGAGGGAATTAAAATCATTTTAGCATATTTTTCACTTCTTTGCATACCACATCAAAGTATATTGCCTGTGTTTCAAACTCCTACCTGTTTTCTTCTAAGCTTGCTAGGGGGGAACTGAATTATATTTGATTGCATTCCTGAGAACTGTGTGCTTTTCTTCCATCTCTTTACCTTGCATAAAGGGAGGGGGTGAATTGTCAAAGAAAAGTGATTACATTGTCTTTTGTTGAAGTCATATCAAGTTTATTTTCTGTACTGCATTTTCATTCATCATTGCATTGTCCTTGAAGCCATAAAAGCCTTCTCAGCTACTTTATCCACTCTATATCACTTCTAAGCCATCAAAAAGAGTGTACCACTGTAACATTATCCATTGTTGATCACTAGCATCTTCACAAGTGTGCTATCAAATATTAATTCACTATAAAAGTGTGATATATATATATATTGTTTAATTTTCAAATAAACCTTTTAATTTGGAAAACAAACCTACTTCTTGGCTCAGTGGGATCAGGGGGATTCTAAGAGAGGGGTGTCATATAAGGGTTGTCATCCAGAGTAAACGAACTGGACATACAAATACATCAATAAGGGCTTCCATCAGCATCTCAGACTAGGCATTGACTTAGCTGTAGTGTTGAATTGAATTCGCTTACAATACAGCACTTTTTCCATCACCCCTCCATCCTTAATTCAACACTTACTCCACCATCACATTCTGTTGCAATTCGGTCATGTCCTGTCTGGTTCATGTTTCCGCTTTTCCCTGCAACATCTTGTCTTCAAGTCATATTCTGTCACCTCATTTTAAAGGACCAATATATTCTGCTCTGCTATCAATGGTGAATTCTGTGACAAAAATGCATTGCTTTCTCTGTTATTTTGTCAATAAATAAATCTTAATACCGTTTTCAGGTATAAATTAAGCCCAGACATAAGAGTAGCTAGCATCTGCCATACCTTATTCCAAGAACGTGGTCTTTTGTGATTCAGACTTGACATTTTTAGATTTCAGAGTGACCCCCATATCCTGAGTATGACTTTTGATGTTGAATTTGATGGTTATTGGATGCAACAGCAACCACACTTTTCTCATTGCTTCATATTATGTACATAATAGAAAATGCACTAACTCTGCTGTTCCAGAAATTACAGAGCTGTCTCTGATTCTAGCATTCCTCCTTTTCTGTGTTGTGTTCCCGAGTATGACTGCCCAGAACATGCTCATTTATAGATTTTACACTGATGTGGGAACATTTTCAATTATTATAGGGAGCCCTTATAAGGTAAAGTGGAGAAAGATCAAGAGCTAGATGTTCTAAATGTTTGATTAAAGGGCTAGTGGTTGTACAATGTGCATTTCACTCGAAGGCACAAGAGTGGCTCACCCATGCTCGATGAGATTCGGAATCAAGCATGTGGTGTGTGTGTGTGCCCGCACGCATGCTCCTCAGGACCAACAAACAGCAATACATACTTTAGCATGACAGAGCACATACAAAGCAAAACATATCAAGTTGATTCATATCAGGAAATAATATGAATTGTAGCATGGAATGATTAATCAGATAATCACAATATAGTGGGTCACCAGGGAGCAAGGTAGATCCTGCCACTGCTTACATCAGGATAAAGGATAAGAGTGAGGCATCATTTTCATGAGATGTTCTAAAACAGTTCACTGTAATATGCATTAGCATAACAGGTCAAAACAATACAGGCATAGTACCATGGAAGTAGCTGACATGTACATGCGAATCTATCACTTAATGCAGGGGCTGTATTGTGTGGAAGTTTTCCCTTATGTATTTTAGTGCAACATAGCATAGCAGTAGAAGGGCACACTTTTCCTTTGGTTTGGAACTGTGGGCAGGCTATGGGGTTACTGTTGCATGGTTGTGGATAAGTGTAATCCATGAGTTGGAGTGTGTTCGCGTTTTCAGTGTGAGATGGTACTCGGCAGGAGTGGTGGCTGGTGAATTCCTTCATTAGTGTGGGTGAAAATACTTCCCATGAATTGTGTGCGAGTGAATGAGCTTAGAGAGGGATTTTAGCCAATCAAGTGGCATCTGAGAGAGGGTTCTCAAACTGAGATATGTTTTCAAAATAATAGGTTACAATTGTGTATTTTCCACCACCTGCTTTCGGACAAATTGTGTAAAATGCCATGCCATTAATCATGTGTATACATTGGGTGGTCCTGTCCTCCCAAAATGTAGTGCTGCAAGCGATTTAGAGCAGTAAATGATTTAACCTTCCTGGGTGCCCCATGTAAAGGTACAAAGATCCATATCATGAGGTGAGAAAACAACCATGCCAGTATATGCAAGTATTCACACGAAATTACAGATGTTGGTGTCGCCTATGAAAGCAGTAATGTACTATAAGAATACAAGTCCATGGTGGCTGCACCAATGTATGGCCGTATTCTGACACAAGAACACAAAGGTTGACTTACCCATTCTGCTCTAATGCCACATTAAGAAAACACGTACATGCTGACTATGCCAGTATATGCAAGTATTTACACGAAACTGCAGATGTTGGTGTCGCCTATAATAGCAGTAATGTACTATAAGAATACAAGTCCATGGAGGCTGCACCAATGTATGGCCGTATTCTCACACACGAGCATGGAGGTTGATTTACCCATAATGCTCTAATAACACATTAAGAAAACATGTGCATGCTGAAAAAGCCAATATATGCAAGTAACTCCTATGTAATAACACGATCATTTTGGCTTACTCATGAGACATTAATGCGACTGTATGATGCCCTGTCCATGCTGTTCAAGTTTAATCTCACTGCTGCCACCTCGATCTTTTCCCTTGTATCTGTGGCCTCCCCTTCCTTCTGCATTTACCGGCCATCCACTCAAACCCTCACACAAATCCATACTGTAATGGTTTGCATGCTCACAAGTACACACACTAAGATTCACATGCACAGACAGGCACACGCGGATACACTCACATTTGCACACTCACAGACACGCACAATCCTTTGCACCCATACATGCAAACATATGTACATACATATATACAAACACACACAAAGTTTTCCTATACTTACTTGTTCATCATATGTGAAGCGCCCGTTCTGACTCCACACCACACGATGAGTGGATGACTGCCCCCACTTTTGCAGTTCTGGGCCATTGTTGTTGTGCTGTTTGCACATAGACACAGATGTATGTTAGGCCTAGTCCCCTAATGCCCCGGTGGCCTTTTAAGTTAAAACCTGAACTATCTGCGTGCAGCCTGAAGGCTCTTTGCAGACACCAGACAAAGTCTTCCAGCGTGGGAACAGGTCACTGCACTGGAGGACACTGCCTAGAAAGGACATATTAGAGGCTGCTATGTCATCAGAAGAAAATAGGGGAGGCAGCACCGATGTGCCCAAACATAGGAGACACTACTGCAGCAGGCTGCAAACCATTGCCTTCATGTGTGTTTCACCGTATGGATAGCTCAACGGCAACGTGCTTGCCTTGGAAGCAAGATGACACAGAGCGACATGGGTTCGATCCCCGGGTCCGCGCTTAGAAACCTCTGGGTATTAAGCGCGTTATAAATAACCTATCATATCGTATCATGTGTGTGAGTTTGGAGGGTGAGTGTGATGTGTATTCAGGTTTTCACTGTGTGTGGCTACATGTCAGGCCAGAGTTCATTACTGCGTGCAGAACGTTGCAGGCAGAAGGATGAAGTGGCGGGAGTTGACATTATAGCCCAGGAAATATGTAACTGAATGCTTGACAGTTGTTGCACTTGTGACTTGTACTTGTCGTGGTTGTGGGTTTTGGAATGAGACTCCCTGTCTGATATAGGGTGTGCTGGTGAGGGTTTAGGGTGACATTGGGTTTTGAGTAGATCAGACCAATTTCATATGCAGCCTATCAGTTTGTGCAGAGGTGGGACTTAAGGTTATTGCCAACAGTATCTCTGCACTCCTCATTTAAGCGAGGGAGATGCTTGGAAGTAGGGCAAAGGTGATCTACAAAAACCCCAGGCAGTGTTTGGATCCATATTGTGTCGAGGCTGATCACTGTTCTCTTTTGAGTTTGCTGCTCCTTTTGGTGGGTTTAGTGTCTCTTAATGGGCCGTGCGTTGGTAGTTAACGTTGTGTGCAAGACCCTGCCACCTCTGCTTTCTAATGTATGTCATCTGTGACTGATGTTTTCCTGGGTTTTCCGCAGTGTTAACTTAATCAGTTCCGGGTTTCTTTGCAGGTCGCCTTTTTGGGTAGAAAGCCATAATCTCCTACTAAGTTTGCATAGGACTCCAGTCTTTGTCAGCTGTTTTGAAAAGGTCCTAGGTCTTTCTGCATGGCACAGTGGGTTTTTAGAGATCAGATTCTTAAAGGTATGGAGTCCCATAGTTTGTTGACACATATGGGGCAAAATGAGCCTCTTTGTAATTTCCCTTCTTGTGAAACCGCTAGGTGTGGAGTTTCCTTGGAGAATCTTAGTGTCCTTGCTGGCTACTCATAATGCCAGGATGGGTTTTGGATGAACTTCAGGCCCTGTCTTGAAGGACATATGATGGAATGCATAGGGTTTTGAAGTTGATTCTGTCTCTGAGAGTCCTGCTGCTTTGGGTTCCCTCTTCCCTGCCATAATATTAGTCTTTCAGTAGCATGTTGTACTCTCTGAAGTCACCACAGGAGCTCTTCAGTTAGTCATAGGTGGACCCAGTAGTCATACCCTCGCTTTGAGAGTTACTGAGAGATGCATAGTTGCCAACATGATCCATTCTAATCTGTAGGTGTTTATCCAGTTCGGCTTTTTTCTCTAAATTCTGGGACTTGTAGTCTGAGTTTTATCATGGACAAGGCAGAACTACAAGTCCCACATTGCAAAGAAGATACCTGGGCTGTAGAAGCACCTACAGATTGAAAATGGATCATGTTGGCAACTATGGAGATGATGACCAGCATCTTTTGAGGGAAAGTGATTAAGTGCATAATGAGTCTGATGGATTTGGGAGGAAGAAAGCGGCAGCCGGCCCCAAGCTGACCCTATTGTGATTGCTAACAGGCATCTGATTACTGAGACTGATGCAGTGTGACTGCACTTTGATTAGAAACACAAGTTAGGAAAATAAAATATGTGGCACATTTTAGCAAGTTCCAAAGATATGGGATACCCAGATACACCCTAATGGGGCCTGGTGTAGTATGTCACTGAAATTTGAACATACCAGTCACCAAAAAATATAATCTTGTTGAGGAACAGGGCGCTGCCTACGGCTGTCACACTTCCCCTGCCTGGTCCTGTCAGAGGTGCGCAGTGAGTGGCCCCACCCTCTGTGACTCGTGTGGCGCAGGACGACGAGGAGAACAGAATCGCAGGCGGCTTTTTTGGAGAAGCTGCTGAGGCTAAGGGCACTCTCTATGGCTATATAAGGACGGCTGGGACGTTTAATGAAGACAGAGCAAGTCGGGGTTGGAGTGGAGAGTCCAGGAAGCACAGGTAAAGCCTGACCTCAAGCTGTTATCCTGCCCCCTGTGCAGTTGTCGCAAGTACGACCAGAACACAAAAGGTGAAGGAAATGAGAGGGGCCTAACGGGTATTGTAGGAGTGTGAGCTGGTGTGCAGCGGTGGAGTGATAAGAAGGCATTCGCTTCAGCTGTAGCTGCAAGGCACGCATGACATGAGACTGTTGAGAAACCTTTGTTTATCCCTAGTAGGGAGCCCCATTGTGCATCTCAATCCTAGTGTGTAGTGTTGTTTGAAGGAGGGCAGACCACCAACCTTGGCAATTGTGGCGGTCGAAGCTGCACTAAGAAAACCCTACACGTGCTCACCAAGGCATTAAGAACTTGTATAGAGCAGTACTCCATGCAAAGCCTAAAGCACGTTACTCACAGTGCGTTAGAATAGCATGCATTGAGTGGCTACGAGGAGAGAGAGTGGGGGTGAGACCAAGATTGATTATCAAGCTTTCGAGGTGTGCCCGCTCTAATCATTTGTATTGTCTGCTACTCATGCCAGCCCAGAACATCTTGGGGATGTTATCTGTTTCCCCTGTAATTGTCATAGATATGGGCGTAGTTTGGGCACACAATAAGTTCTGGAGACTAATACACTGGGCCAGCACCTCCCTTAAACATAACCGCTGTATTAAGAATATACACAGAGGCAATATGGTTAAAAGGAAAGCCAACACAAGGCTAGAGATTCTAGGAAAAAAGTTTAAAAAAGCAACACGCCCACCCAAAACAAACAAATCCAGTCCCTTTTAGACTCATACCTCCAGGAGATTTTAGGAAAACTAGATGAAAAGATACAAGCCGTTGCGAATGAAATGAAGGCCACAAGAGTAAATATGGCAGTACTCCCCGCTGAACTGACACTTGTGATAAATGAACTGGTAACAGGAACTGATAAAACAACAGAAATAAGCCTCTCTAACTGAGAAGGATTGGCACTAGACACACTTGAATCAGGCACTATAGTAGCCGGGCTGGATGTTCCACGACAATTCACCATGAGTCATCTGAATGGACAGATGAGTCCTTCATCCGCATTAAATCCAGATGTTAAATGAAGCAGAAGTCTGTAATAGTGGGGGACACAAAGTATAAAGTTAATCATTAAGAGTTCACCGGTAACACTGCAGTAATACTGGTCCGGCGGTGATACTGTTACCAGCAGGGTGATTGGCAGGATTACTTCTGTATTACGAGTCATCAGGCACACACATGCACTCCCGCCAGAAACGGTAGTACCGGCTGGCGCTATACCGGCTTCAAAGGCCACCTGCCGTTAATACCAGCAATATAATTCCAGTAATACTGTTTCTGCTACTATACCAGCCGGTATTACTGGCATCGGAAATAGCGCCATCGCCGGAACGGGAAGCTCGGCAATGGCCATCTTTATAAATTCAAATCACCCATTTCCTGCTGTCACCCAGTACCCAAAGATGTGGGAACATGATGGCACACTAAACAAAGGGCCGTCTACCAGATCTCCGGAAGCCAAAATTTCCAGAGGCAGAGCTAACTGCATTGGCAGATGCAGTGGTGGAGCATGCTGATGCCCTATCCGGCCGGCAGCAGGCAGAGAAAAACCACTGCATGGAGAGAGACAGCCAAATGGGGCGACAAACAGGCAAGGGTGGCGGCATGGAAACAGTACTTCGTAGCGCATGGGGCTGTCGGAAGCACTGGGACTACATAAAGGCAAGGGTTCACATCCTCCTAGCCAGACACAAGAGGCAGGCATGGTGGAACCCCTCCTTATTTCCTGGGAGGAGATGGCCAGCTCCATCCTCCACATGGAGGGTATTGAGGGGATAGGGAGTGCAGAAGCTGGAGCACGGACCCACAGTGATGGTGTTAAGTATATCTGACACCATGTATATGTGAATGTAGTGTCCAAAAGCATGCATTCCACACCAGATATGCACAAAATGAGCACGAGAATGGTTCAATACATGGCAGTCACAGAAAATGGCCAGTGAGCACACACACAGGTAAATATAGCAATGCACATGCACTGTATTCAAAATGTGCATGCTGACACATGAGAAGCCCCATGTGTGCCAAGATAGTCCATGTCAAAAAGTGAAGCATTCCCACACCCACAACAACAAGCCACCTTGTCAGGTCAACAGGCAATGTGCACATGCATGCACTGTGTACACCCTTAGCAGGCAATACCACTGCCTAGTAGTAGCAGCACTCACTGGAGTGATACCACCCAAGCCAACCACAGGAAATGTGCATCTCTGGGACACAAATAATATCACATGATTGTAATGCAAGCCCACAGACATGTCTGCTAGATGACTAATGGCATATCATTCTATTCCCAACAGGAACACAGTATCATCTGCCTCCACCCCTGCATAGGCCAGACACCTTGCCAGCAGGAGCAGCCAGCAGGGCAGGGCTGCCGGCCACCACCACCACCTCCAGCTCCACCTATCACCTCTGTGGACACGCCAGCAAGTCCTGGGGTGACACAATCCCATGGCAGTGCTGAGTGGCCCCTCCACTGGCCAGGCAGGTGACACAGAAGTTGCTAAATCCACCACCACTATCCCACATCCAGCACCTGTCATGGGACACAGTGCTTCCATCACTCCTGTGTCCAGAAGATGCTCGGATTCCAGCACATCCCCTTTGCCATCACAATCAGTGCAGCCACTGGCCCATCGTGTCATGGCCCATTTAGACACCACAGATGAGGATGAGGGGGATGATGTGGAGCACGGGGTGGGAGCTGCATCTCCATGCTTCAGCCCTGCCTCTCTATGCAGCCCACCACCTCTGCCCATGCATCGGCCATGAGTGCACACCTGCTTGTGATTGAGGAGCGCCAGACTTCCATCGAGGATCAGGTGGGCCAGCATCTGCAGGAGATATGGGCCATGCATGCAGGGTTGCAGCCACAAGATGGCCCGTTCACTCCACCATGCCATCGCCGTCATGACTGCAATGGGAGAGAGGGTGCGGGTGCACACATAGGCTACCTCTGCCCCCACCAAGACCCTGCACCAATACATGCAGCTTACCCTGCAGTTCATGTGGGCCCAGCGGTCATAGGCCTCCACTTTTGTGACACCCACAGAGGCTCCCCTACCAGGTACCACAAGGCGCCGCTCACAGTGCCTCCTCACTGGCAAGTAGCCAGTGAATAGCCCCATGCCCAAGAGGCACATAAAGTGACAGTTGAACACAGCTGGGTTGTTTTGAGGGTTTGTGTTTGGGAAGGTGTCATGAGGGTGGGTTTTTGAGGAGGGTGATATGAGGGAGGGTTTTTGGGGTGGGTGTTATGAGGGTACGTCTTTCATGTGAGAAGAAAATATTTACAAAGTTGCAAGGGGAGTGCAATGTGATGGCTTTTCCTCAAAAATATTTCATCAATTCCTGGTGAGCTGGGTGCCTGTCTCTGGCTTCTATCCACTCAGTGCATGCATGCATGGCACCCATAGGCACTGCGTCATCCTCCTCAGATGGTGGCATGTCCTGCATCATTGGTGAACTACTGATTCCTGGGGTACCACCAACCCTACCCAGTACAGTCCAGGGCTGCTACCACATTGGGCATGTGCGCCATGCTGTGAAAACCTGTCTTTATGGGATTCACCTATGCAAGTGTGGTGGGAAGTGAAATGTGCCATCTCGTGAAATGTGCATGGTACCAGATACACCCCTTTAGTAAAAGCAGACTGCGAGATGCCATGCAGTTGGCTCACAGTGTGCTGGAACATGCCCGTGGCAAGGAAGTGCAGGACCAACACCAGCTTTACCAGCGGTGGTATGGCTGCCCTGATGCTCATCCTGCTCCCTATGTTGTCCTCGAGCTGGTTCAGCAGATCTGCAGTAATCTCCATGTTGAGGTGGGACAGGTTGAGGATCTGGCTTTCAGTGAGGCCCTTACTCGGGGATATGGGCACACACATTGAGTGGCGTCTCTTCCTTGCCATCATCCTCCTCCTCTCCTCTGCCTCACGTTCCCTGTGGTGGTCTTCCAGCCCCTACAGATCCATGTTGGCATGGAGCAGCTGCATGTCAATGCTGAATGAGATCAGTGGCTGCATGGTGGTATAGGGAAGTGTGTTTAGGGAAGGTGTGGCCCGTTTGTTCTCTTCCTGTGTGCATTGGGTGCACCTGTGGCATCATTTCCATCACCTGTATGCTTTTCCCATCTGCTTTCAGGTGTAGGTATCTCTGCCTTGCTTTTGCAAGTATTACCGACAGAAAACGGCGTTGTTACTGCCATTTACCAGCGTGTAATCGGCTGGTAATACCATTGTGCCGGTAATACCAGCGCTGGTTGTTCCGCCATCAGATATTTAATTTCCGGTATTACCAGCACCAGTATTTCCAGAGCTGGAACTAATGGCGCTGGAAATACTGGCAACAGTATATGAAATTACTGAAATGCATGAAGCAGAAGACATTCAAAGCCCAAATGAGGGCCCATTGTGTGGTCCAGCGTAGTCTTTTTTTGAGTGCTGATTGCGTGGTAAGATTTTAAAATGCAATGCGCCAATTAATGTTACTGCTTGTGAGAAGCCATTAATTTATTTTGATAAAAATGCAATTGAAACTAACTTAATTTGTAAGAAGCATGTCAAGACAGCCACTGCAGCCTTTCTTGGTCCTCTGGACCCATTGTTAGTAATATTGCATTAATATTGAAGGAAATGTACTTAGCTTGTGTGTTCTTATGCTTAGTGATTCAAACTTCACCAAAATATCAATATTCTGAATTTGTAGGACTACAATGCTTGCCCAAGAACACTTAATACATATGTCAGAGGTAATAACCTTTCTCTTGATTAGATGCAGTATGGTGACAAGATCAGGCAGCACTGGACAATTCACCTGTAGGAAAAAGGCTTCTGTGGGCTTGTGATGGTCTGTGTGACAGCCCAGGGTTCAGTGTCATATATCGCACATTTAATTTTCAGGGTTCTACAGCATGTACTTCATCTTTTGAAAAGGAGAATTGGTGGTGTGTGGGGCTGAAGTATTTCTAGTTCACCTGTATTAGAGTGTCAGGCCAGGATATGATCCTAGTGTTTGCCCCATCAACTGGGTAAAATAGCTATTGAATTGCCTCAAAGCCCCACCTCCTAAATGAACTGGGTCCCAAGAACATTCTGCCTACCATTGGTACATTTCAATGTTTCATTAAATCACTTTAATCAAATCCTATTATAAGTTTTTATTTTGACTAAGAGAGAACAGCACTGTTGCAAGCATACTTGCCATTGACAAAAATAAATGTTTCTCATGCTAGTTATTCTGATTTCTTTTTTAAATTTAGATTCATGCCTTTGTTGAACATACACCTATTAACCATTTTAATTCTATTTTATTATATATTGAATCATTAGGCACAAACAGACAATAAAACAATAACACATATTCTAAAATAATCAATTAAAACACTGAATCCACCATTGTAAAAGCCTGTCTAATCCTATGATCACGATTACAAAATCAATGATGTGCCAAAATATATAATCCTGAAATAAGCATTAATCCTGGAGCTTCATTCAGAAATGTTGATCTCTTTTTCCAGGCTCGGACTAAAAATGTAGCCACAGCATACACGCGCTTCTTCACTAGTTTTTCTACATAATGACAAAGCTCGCGCAACAGAACTTGTCCCATGATGTAGAAGCTTTGGCCTTAGCCGAGGAAAAGAAAGTCTTCCACTGTTTCACTTGTTTCACAATAGGCACATGTGTCTGAAACCTTCTTTTCTCATTTGTTCACACCAGGGGTGTTGGTAGGTCTGGATAAGATCAGGGGCTAAGCTACTATCAGGACTGGCGAAATTCGGGGCTAGCTATACCTTTTGGTTGTAGTACCTGAGCTTTTATCCGGGGCTAAAACCAAAAGACCCGGGGCTATAGCCCCCTCACCCCCCCCACCCTCAGTAACGCCTCTGGTTCACACTATTGGCAAGCAGGAGAATCCCAAATCACAGTTTGATGAACGAGGAGCGCGTGCATTTTGGCCTCATGGAATCAAGAAATGACTCATATCCTGATGTTTTCAAATTTTCCAATAGGCCAACAATAGAGATGCGTTCGAAATTGTCCTTAATGTATCATCATTTCTCATAGTTTCATATGATTTTATTGCAGTTGTTTGTGTATCAGTGTGAATTTCTCCAGGGTTTGACCATACTCCAGGTTGCCCAATGGCCTGGAACAACCATGTGGAGTGAATGAACGCCCACCATCTTGTACAAGAACATTCTTCACGGCTTCCCTTTATTTACCAAGATCTGGGGTACTCCATGATCTGACCCAATAAAGGATGGGTCTAATTGCAATCAAGTTATCAATACAGGGCAAATGTCATATTTTGTGAAGACGAGTCCTTGGTGTGCTATTAACGAAGGCTATTCCAATCTTTTTTTTTTATAAAAAAGCCATTTTCTGTGATAGATACCCGGTTGATTATACCTTTTATTCACCATCACATGGTACATGTACTAGAATAGACCTCCTTCTGCTCTCAAAGGAACATCTCGGATCGTTAAGCACTGTGACATTGGAAATGATTGCCTGGTCGGATCACAACATGGTTATCATAACATTTAAGTTGAGCTACAGCAGAAAACCTGGTACCAGATGGCACAGTACGGTCTACCTCATGCGAGATGCGGTGTTAAAGGAAGTTATGGAAGGGGAAATCTTTTTTTTTAGACTAATGATACAGAAGAGGTGTCACGCCGGCATTTTTGGGAGGCGGTAAATGACACCTTTACAGGGTTTCATATAGTGGAGACTGTGAGAAAAAGATGGAGAGGGGGATGCTGCAGAGTAGGTGAAAGGGTGAAATTGGCTGACTTGGGGCCAGCCAGAATAACGGTCAGTGTGCAGTGGACTGAACACTGCAGGTAATCAGGGAATAGAGGCAAGAGCTGCACGCCTTAGTTCTGGGGGAAGTGCATAGGGGGATGAAGTTAACAAAACAGAAATATTATGAAAAGGGAAAAAATGTAGAGACTATTTTTGCTAACAGGCTGAGAGCGGTGAGGAATGATAGAAGAGTGGAGCAGATAAGAGATCAGTCGGGAAGTGTTGTCTGAGGGTATTCTCCAGCGTTTTGCAGATTGTTATGAAGTCCTGTACAGGGAGGAAGATGTTTCATCAGATTTTGAGATTGAGCACTACTGGGGTGGAGTGTTACTAGCGGTTCCCTCACTGGAGGAAAGGGAGTGCTTGGAAGCTAAGATTACTGTGGGGGATCTGAAGAGAGCCATTCTATACATGAAAGCCGGGAAGGTTCAGGGGTAAGATGCCTTCACGTCAGCCTTTTACAAAAATGCTTTTTATTTCCTGGCTCCCCCTTTGGTTAAGGTGTACAATACCTTCAAGGCAGAAGGTGATATGCCCACCTCATTTTTATGCGCCTTGATAGCAGTGATCCCAAAGGAGGGTAAGTATCCGACACACTGCGCCGCATACAGGCCAATATCACTCCTGAATGTCGACGTCAAAATAGTCATGAGGGTGCTGGCTTCCAGGTTGGAGGTAATCCTTCCAAAACTGGACCATCCCCACCAGGCAGTGTTTTGTGAGAAACTGACAGGGGTCAGATAATTTCAGGATGACATTGGATCTTCAGGCCTCCCCAGAGTTCAGGAATGCCGGTGCATTGGTGCTTTCCCTGGATGCTGAGCAGGCATTTGATTGGGTTAGCTGGACATTCATGAAAGCCGTGCTGAAAAAAATTGTATGGGAGGGATGTGGATGGGTTGCATGGGAGCACTTTACTCAGCCCCCTCTACCAAGGTGTTAGTTAATGGAATGGAGTTCCAATCTTTCCTTCTATCTTGGGGTACTAGACAAGGCTGCTCCCTATCCCCTTTGTTATATGCCCTGGTCATGGAACCATTGGCTCATAATGTAAGGGAAGATTGGAATGTCAATGGTATCATGGTTCGGGGCCAGACCTACAAGGCAGCTTTGTTTGCTGTTGGTGCCTTGCTTTAAGTGATGAACCCGACGGAGTCAATCCTGCATCTCCTTCTGTGATTACAGGTATATTGTAGACTCTCAGAATTTAAGATAAACCTCAGCAAATCCTTGCTCTTCCCAGCAGGTCTGATACATGGGGATGAATTGGACTACCTCCAGACCTTGCCTTTTGTAATTGCGGGTGGGGGATAAAAGTATCTAGGGTGCATATACCCAGTCACTTGAAGGAGCTCTTTGAAATAAACTACTTACCACTTTGGGCAAAGGTTCATCAAGATTTGGAGAGGTGGGGCAGGATTGAATTGTCCCAAAATGACTCTTCTCCCTAAGTTTCTATTTTTGCTTCAAATGGTCCCCAGTGTGGTGCCGGATGACTTCCTTTGGATGATTACCAGGGCCTTGTTGCAATTCCTGTGGAAAGACGCTTAGCCCAGGATCGTGTATAGCACTCTTATACTACCCAGAGAGAGTGTTTCCCTGACCTGCTATTGTACTATACGCAGCACAATTGAGAGTTTTGGTGGAACACCTTAACCCGCACACGTCCAAACAGTGGATAGACCTTGAGAACTCAATCCTTGACCGTTTCCTTGGGAGATTGGCTTTGGGTACCTCAAGGGAGAGATCCTCAAAGGGCCCCTGAATACCCAGTGTTGGCGGTGTTGTGGAGTACGTGGAAAGAGGGAAAACATACACAATGGCTTACATTGTGGCCTTCTCCATTGAGTTGCATTTGGACCCCTACCTTGCGGGATCTTATTCATGAACCACTGGGGTTTCAGAGATGGTATGAGGTGGGGTTGGAGAATGTGGGAAAGTTATGAGAGGGAGGATGATTTATGTCCCGGGAAAAGGCTAGAGCTGTGTCTACGGATAGGCACGTTGTCGATCTTCCACTTCCTGCAATTGAAGGGAGCATAAAGAATTTCTGCTAGCTGAATCAATGGGTGATGTAAGGTCTAGGACAGGCTGGGGTAGAAACCTGAACTTGGAGATCACTGATGCATTACAGTTTAAAATGTGTCGAAAGGTTTTGCAGGCTACAGTGTCCCTGCAATATGGACAGCCAACAATTAAGTTGCTTCACAGATGGCATTACTCCTGAATAAATTTGCTAAGATGTATTCAGCAGTGAACCCTACCTGCTGGAAGTGTAGTCAGAGAAAGGCAGGTTTCTGGCATATGTGGTGGAAGTGTGAAATGGCTAAGTTCTGGGTGAGATAGTTGGATGGCATTCAAAGAACCTTCTTACCACCGTTGAAATTGTTAGGATTAGGTAAGGAGGGGAAGGGAGAGTTCAGCTTAAACCATATGTCTCACTCAGCAATGGAAAGACCTACGGTCCCGTCGAAAAGGAACATCTCAATGAAATATCTTGCATATTTCGTTGAGGAGTCTAGAAGGAATATAGAGGAGTGGGGGCTCCATTTCTTTGACAAATATGATAGAATACAATGAGAACTGGATATGTTTGAGGATTGCATTGAACCCGTACTTGTCCTAAACAAGATGCCTAGATTCAGGGTCAGAGGGAGCAGGAGGGTTGGGATGAGGGTGTATGATATATGCTATGATAAGTCATTTATAACACGCCTGTACACAAGTGTTTCTAGGTGCGACAAAACAAAAGAGCGAAGACAGAAGGAGGACAAAACAAATGATCTTACTAGGCCTTGTGTCATTCAGATCTTGCAAGTGCAAAAACACAAAGTGCGTGGCGGAGGGAGAAAGGAGAAGTGCCAGGGAGAAGGAAGGGGGAACTGCAATTAGGGCAGAATTGCTTTGAGTAAGTGCTGCCAGAGCAGCACGGCTCTGGGTAAGTGCGTAGAGGCAAGGGACTGTAGGGTTACAGTTATAGCCCCTAAGTGCACTGTATGCCCGGATGCAGTGCAAGGGCGACTAGTCGCGGAGGAGCCTGGTTCTCAGTGAGACACTGAAGGTAGCCAGGCACTTAGTGAGTGCAGCAGACAGGTAGGTCAGCAGGGAAGAGAGAGAGAGAAAGCAGAGGTGAAAAGGAAGGTCTTGAGCTGCTTCCGGAACTTCAGGTGGTCTAGCTCAAGTTTGAGAGGGGCAGGGAGGGCATTCCAGAAGGAGGCACCCGAAAAGGAGAGAGATCTACCCCCCACTCACTGCCTGGTGAAGCGTTTAACCCTGACAGAGTTAGAGGTGGCTGAGCAAAGGGCTCCAGAAGGAAGTGGTTTTGGAAGAGAGAGTTGGATGCAGTGCATTCCCCAGCCCCAGAAAGCTTTGAGGACAATGCAAAGGGTCTTGAACTTGATCCTTCCAGCCACCGGGAGCCAGAGGAGGATTTCAGGGCTGTAGAGAAACAATCCCTGGGCTTGAGGCCAAGGAAAAATGTTGTAGTCCTGTTCTGGATTCGTTGTAGAGGGCAGAGAGTAGAGGAAGACAAATTGAGAAAGAGGCTGTTGCAGTAGTCTGGAGAGAACCAGGGCTCTAGAGACAGTGGGCTGCTGGGGGAAAGTAAGAAAATGAAGAATACCACTGAGGCGGTGTAGCTAGTAGTCGGCCTTCTTGGCAAGGTCCGTGATGCGAGGAGAGAAGGAGAGAGTGGAGTAAAATATGACTCCAAGGTTTTTAGCCTCACAGGAAAGTGAAGGAAGAGGGCCCAAGGAGGGCAGCCAGAGTAAGAGAGGAAAAGCGGGAGCAGGGGTCCCAATGAGAAGGATCTCAGTCTTACTGGCATTAAGGCAGAGATCGCTGGAGGTGCACCAACCCTGAATCGCGGATATACAGTCAGAAATGAGCGAGAGAGGAGAGGAGGCTGAGAGGAGCATGAAGGAGAGCTGAGTGTCATCCGCATAACACTGAAAGTTAGAGGAGAAGGTAGAGATAAGGTGGGCCAAAGGGACCATATAGGCATTGAAGAGCCAGGGTGAGAGGTTAGAGCCCTGGGGAACACCACGTGTGGAGAGGGAGGTGGTGGAGTGAAAGGACACAAGTTGGACCTGGGAGGGTCGGTCCAGAAGTAAGTAGGTCAACCACTCAGGGCCTGATCCATGATGCCTTGGTTCTCATGGAGTCGATTGATCAGGATGGCATGATTGACTGTGTCAAAAGCTGAGGAAAGTTCAAGGAGAAGGAGGACAGAAGGAAGGTTTGAATCGAGATTAGTGAGCAGATCTTCAAAGGTGTTCAGGAGAGCAGTTTCTGTGCCTCTGGCCTCTCTGAAGGCAGACTGATGGTCATGGAGACAACCAACAGGTTCTGTGTGGAGAGTAAGCTGGAATATGGCCAGCGTTCCCAGGAGTTTGCACAGGAAAGGCTTTATTAAAAGAGGAGGTCTTAGAGATTTCTATGGAAGTTGCACTACTGCTTTATTTTCACTGTTCTGTTCTTGAAAAGCTAATAAAAAACGTAAATTTTTTGAATTTTTTATTAATGATTTAGTTTGTTACAAACTTTTTATCATCTTATTTCATGCAATCGGCATCGATTATATCTCTGTGTCTGCAATTCCTTCTATTGGTCATGTCTAATAATTCATTCACTTGCATGTTTTAAAAACTTCTTTCAGAAATGTAATTCCCGCTAGGATCAATGATAAGTTGTGTCCTGTCAAGAATAAAGCCCACCATTCATCCACGGACATAGATTCCAAGTCTTTGAAATAACTTGCTAGAAATTGAGTTCTTAATAGGGTTAGGGGTTTGTATTCTACAAGTGGATGTTGCGCAGATTCAATGATGCTCGTCGTTTGACAGAATCTGCAGTAGGCCTCAGATTTAGAGAGTTAGCCTCGAAGGCTTAGCAATTCTTTTGTAGGTAGTACATTCAAGAGCAGACGCATTAAAAAGTTCTCTTAGCTATGTACAAGGAAATTTAGATAGATAGAGCGGAATTTGGCCAGCGGATCTTCGTTCATGCTCCATTATCAGTGTTAATGTATAGGTGCGTCTTTTATCATTCATTCATTCATCATCATTTCCATTGATGATGAATTTATTTGACCTTCTCTAGGTTGGTTATTAGAAGTTCTTCTGTCAAGTCTAAGGTATAAAGCCAGTTTCAGCATGTGTCTTTCCATTTGGTGAGGAACCCCTCCCTCCTTGCCTGTTCATTAGCACACAGGATTGCAAACAGAGGGAGATTGTCCTGCATAATACATTTGTGATATACAGCAAGGGTCTTCCATAGCACAATTGATTGAAGAGATTGTAGACCCCATTTATATCTCAGTAGGGTTACTCGAAGACTTTTTGGAAATTGTAAAACTCTTTTCCAAAAGGCACCTTCTAAAATATCCCATGAGTGCCGCACTAAATTTAGTGCTGTTTCTGCACCATAAGTTAGGATTAGGATAACTTTTCGTTTGTAGAAAATGATGATTGGAGTTGAAGTGTATTTGCCATATTTCACCTTCAAGAGGATTCTAGCGAAGATAGATTTTACATTTAGATCTTAATATCGCCATCCACCCGCTTTCGTTGATGTTACAACTGATGTGAATTCCCAAGTAAGAGATTGAATCAACTTTCTCAAGACTTTGTTTACTTATGTACCATCCTTCTCTTGATTTTCTTTTGCTTAATGCACTTGCTAATTCAATTTACATACTTATATTTGAGAAAAAAAAGATGCATTTCTAGATTATGTTGCATACTTGTGGCACAATATGTTGCCATCCTACAATCGAATTCTCTGTAGATCAGTTCACCTCACCTACTCAAGGCACTTTCCAAAAGATTTGCTGGTAATTCTTTGAATCTTTGCTACTGAGGTGTCAAGAAACTTCTAGATGTCTGAACTTAATAGGAAACTAACTTCACATTTCTGAAGTATGATACTGGGCCTTTTCTACTGAATAAACCCACCTCTCCAATTATTTCATCTGCAATTCATCATAACACCAAAATATCTTGTTTGAGCTTGCATCAAAGGTGCTGGTATGAACTACAGAAAAACTTTGAACGTGAGATACCAAAATGTAGCACTCTGCCTTTCCTGCTAAAAAGGTCCACCCAATAATTTGTAGCACCAATGAAACCTTCAACAAAGGGCTTTCAATGCTGTTGAACTTTCGGGGGTGGACAAAGTCCATATAACAAAGAAGACCTGACTGCAAGATCTCAAAATGTAGAACCGAAAGCCTCAACCAACTGTAGACTGTGGAATACAGGGACCCTAGGGAACTGCAAATCCATAGCAGAAGTCAGCTTTGAACAAATGACTTCCCAGCTTTAGTCTAGAGCCATGATTTGGGAACAGTGTTCTTTCATAGATCACATTGAAACGTTATCCAGTCAAGTTATCAAAAACATTACAGAGTGGTACACATTATACCGAAAAACACTGAAAACTATAAATAAATATGTAAAGTGTATTGGGGTAAGAGGTTAAAATGAGTCGGGATGGGGTTGGGGTGGCATTATAATGGTAAAGAATGGGGGGGGGTTGGGGTGGGCCCTCGAATTAAAATTAAAATTTTGTTTTTCAGTATTTTGGCCACAATGAAATGTACCACTCTGTAATGTCCGTGGATAAAATCACATATAACCATTGAAACTTCTACCACACATATTTCTTAAATTGGAATAGTGAATTTGCTCACCTTCTACTATACATGCCTTACAGAATGTGCTGACACACATATCAAGTAAAATCTTTGTAAATCAAGTGTAGATGTTATGTTTACACAAAGTAAAGTGTACTACTCCAGACTGATGCCCCACACATGGAAGGGCAAGAACTTTGCTTCTTGCAATTGCCCTTTTTGACAGGATCAGATAGAATCCGCAATGCATGTCTTATTATTTTACCCTGTAAATCAGCATATAAGAGAAAGGGAATTCCTGAAAGCTTTATGTTCATCAGGGATAAGGCAATGCAGACCCACGTTAATGTACCTTCTGATGCCTAACAGCAAAGAGGTAACGTGGGTACTGCAATGCTTTATAGCACATAAGATGCTTTATATGTACATAAGAAAAGTGAAAGCATTTGTTTAGCTTGAAGATTAATAGAGTTTGATTTATGTACATTTGTATTGATTCTTTTGTAAATATGCAACGGGATGGGTGTAGGGGGGCCGAGCAGCTCATTGCCGCCATGAGCGCTCTTCTGGCACCACCACCCCTACGTGTACACAGCAGGACAGCAGGCATTCTTGGGGTGCAGGAGCACCCAACGGCGCAGGGCTGCTGCAGGTATTAGAAAGGGCGCATGCTGAGAGAGTTTTCGGTTTGCCGACTGCAGTGTTCAGGGAGATAAAGATTGCAGTGTGCGTCACCTCAGATGAAATTGTGGAGGACTTGAAGCATGGCAAACACAGCTGGTTTGCTTTGCCACGGCAACACCGTGAGGACACAAGATGGATACGTTTTTTGGCTGCAAGAGTGGAGAGCAAAGGTACTGTAGGTCTAGCTGAAGGGTGGCAGCCAGCACAGTGTGGACAAGGGGCAGAGTAAGGTAGTGTTTATGTTTACGCGGCGGAACCAGAGAGTGAAGATTCTGAAGTACTGTCATGATTTGGCCTAACGGTACTAGTCAGAGCAAGTTTGCAAGTTTTAAAGCTGTCTGCATTTTCAATGATGGTGCAATGATTTTGTTCAGCAACTGGAGAATTTGGCAAGAGTTTTAGTGTCAAACGTCAAACTGTCAGCACCCTTAGACACCCCGCATTTCTCATGATGTCCCCATTTAAACGTGTTTTGGTGGAGAGTGCATAAAGTACTGCGTGCATGCTTCCACTGGTGGTGTGACTGACTCTTCCCCTGCTGCCCCACAGCCTTTCGCATGCACCATCCTTCGGGAAATAGGAATTACACAAACAGGCCAGTACTTTATCTTTTGACCTGAGCTATATGAATATGTTTATAGAGACCTCCTCTCTATGTAAGTAGGCTTCCTGCATAGTGCTTAATGACCTACTCAGGCCGCTTCAAAACACTTGCCCATAGAAGCCCTCCCCTCTCAAATGCAAATAGTCTTAATTTTCAACATGCGCTTCATCCAGTAAAGTGAACACGGCCTCTGCATAGATTCAGGGGAGGGGGCTGCGTGACCAATGTGGGCCGGCTGATGACCCTTGAAGGAGGAGGCAGGGTGCGCTAGGATTCATGGTGTGGCCCTGCATTCAATTCTCCAATCCGGGAACAGACAGTTATCTCATGGTACTTTCACTGATTTAAGACATGCAATAAATGAAGTTGTGTACTTGTGTAATACACAAAGATAGAAGTAGAGATTATTTGTCACAAACTTCCAGCTTGTTCTTATTCATGGTGTTGAAAACATTTGATTAGGGACTTAAAGCAACTTTATTGTTTTGCGTATTCAGATAGTAGACATCATGGATATAGCAAATCTTTCAATGGGCGCTTTGTGTTGCTCACTAACTGGCACAGATTTTCCAAGTAACTGGTGGTTTGTGAGCTCTTTGACTTGGAAATGTTCAGGCATATGAAAGGCTCTGCCACTGATGAAAGAAATGCGTTTGCAACCTGAGAACTTTAATGACCTGCAGAGCCAATGACACTGTGTGCGTGTGTCTCCCTAGCTGTGACTTGGGAAACTGGCAGTGCTTGAATGTCCAGCCTGAGCCAATTCTATATTTGGTTGCAAAGGAGCACACGAGATATGGACAGTGTATGCTATAAGTACTCA
Organism: Ambystoma mexicanum; assembly: GCF_040938575.1. Lineage (NCBI taxonomy): Eukaryota > Metazoa > Chordata > Amphibia > Caudata > Ambystomatidae > Ambystoma > Ambystoma mexicanum. The sequence continues at coordinate 361,016,447 of NC_090928.1, forward strand.
AATCATAAAGCCCACCGCCTCTCTGCCACGCACACACAACCACACTCTCTTTCTGGCGGATCAGGGTGCCGGGGCAACACCATTTTGCCTCAGGTTCCCCCTGGAGTTGTGGTGTGGCCCGAGTCCGAAGGGCACAGGCATTAATACCCCCTTCCATGTATTACACACCCATGGACACATTATGGCAAAACAAGAACAAAAACAGACCTGAAACGGCCACGCCTCAAATACATGCGACATACAAGAATGGCTTAGCCTATAAAATAATGTGCACTAGGTGTGCAGTCATCAGTCAATGGTCGACTGATCTGCACCCAGACAGGACAGGACATTTAAACATCACAACAGTCATATGTAAACAAAAGTATCCATATGTTGGTGCGAACAAATGGTGCTGTATAAAATCTTGCACGCTACAAACCATTTTTGAGCCTCCGCGCGTAAATTGTCCTGCGAAGCCATTTTGAAAAGTTGGCCACCATATTGCAAAGGGCAATTTACCCAGGTGTGAGTTTTTGGGATAGCATTTTCTGTAAAGTCGTGAATTGAGGCGATTCACAGATCATAGTTTGAGGCGAGGGGTGGCCACTTTTTTGAGGCGAGGGGTAGGTCACTTTTTTTTGGGTATCCGGGCCTATTTCTTGTTCCAGTCCAACCCTGGTTGCAACTGCATGGTGTCTTTTATGAAGGCCACAGAGCATGTAGTCACATATACGTTCTCTACCTATCGCTGTCAGACCAACAGTGCAGCAGAGCACTTTGGCAAGTCATTGATGAAAAACATGAGGGGTGCATTGAAAAATTTGCCATTAACACCCAGGCTCTTCAACTACAGGGAGGCACATCAGAAAGGAATGAGCTTTAGCTCAGTTCATTTCTGATTCAGTCACTCTATGAATGACCCTCTAGCCTTAGTAAACCCATGATGTGGTGGGCTATGTGCTGAGCCTCTGTAAAAAGAGGACCAAATTCATGAAAGAGTGGCAAACAATTTGAAAACAAGTCAAAAGTTGGCCAAATATTGTTATGAACAGAACACTACCCATGTTGGAAACCAGGAAGGTAAGGAAATCTTTGTCATGGACTCTTCAAAGTTCAGGACTTCTGAAGTAAGGTTGACTGGCCACTTTATTGAAATTGCTTTAACATAATATGTCCTCTACAATTGCACATGTAAATATGGGTGTTTTTTGAGTTTATGTTAATAATCTTGATATATGCAAATCTACAGGCATGAAACTGATGAGGTATTGCTGTTCTAACAAATAACTATACTTTGTGTTGTGGGTTCAATGTGAACGTATGTGTGAGGGAAGAAACGTGTGCTGCATTGTTTAAACATGTATTAGGTTCCCGTTCTTGACTAAGAAACAACTACCAATCATACCTAAGTGGCGGCTTTCCTTTGTCTCATTGGGTACTTCCAGAATGTATTAGCTCACCATGGAACATACTCAACCAGCCCAAATATCATAAAGGATTGTTTGATTGAGAAGTCTCAGACGTCAGTCAAAAGGCTAGCACTTGCGAATTGCTGGCTGCGCTAAAGCTGTTTGTTGTCTTTATTATTTATTTATTGTTATTTATCTGTTTCTCCTCTGCTTCGCACTTTCCACTTCTTCCCCCTTCCATGCACTTTTCCCCTCCCCCTCTCCCATGCACTTGTGCGTTCTCAATGTCAATTGGCCTAGTAAAATCGGTGTTTTGTTCTCCCCTGTTCCCCTCCCTTGCCTTGTCGCGCCCTGAAACACTTGTGTACGAGCGCGATAGAAATAAAATATTAATATCAATAGAAGCTTGGTGTTGAGCTCCTCTGGTGAGAGCATGAGATTAGAGATCGACATTCATTAGTCACACTGTTGCATCCAACTTAAGGTGCAGCTCTGTCACAACTGATGGAGGAAGGCAGTGAACATCCATTAGAGTTCCTTACTCAAGGATGCGGACCACTGTTGAAAAAGGATGCTATACAAGTATTTGGGCTTTAAGACATTTTAGACCCTACCTGAGAGGATATTTCTCTAAAATCTAAAACTTCACATTGGCGTATGACCATGAAGGGAGAGAAACCCAAACCGGTCAGGTTGCTCACTAGTCTGCAAGCTAGACATCACCTTTGAGCATACAGAAGGGAAAAGACACAGGAATTCAAACAGAGTTTTAGTGAATTTTACTGATTAGAACTTGCGAACAATAGTGTTTGAGCATGGTCCCTTTATTCCTAATCTAAGGAGTTGAGGGTGTGAGGTCAAACGCCATAACCTCCATGGCTAGAGAGAAGCCCATTTATTTTCCTGTCATTTTTTTAACAGGTTTGCCAAGCGTTTTTACCAGATGAGTCCTTGTCTAAGGCCTCACCAGGGATGTGAATCCTGTTTGTGCCCGTGAGAGACCCTACGCTTCTCAGGGTTAGGGTGCCCCAGAGCTGTCCTGTCCCTGCGGAGTCTCATTATGCAGCTATCTTTGTAGGCTCCACTGACTAGAGGCAACCTTTCATGAATGAATATATTGCGGTACAGCCTGCTAACTACCTGGAGTCTCTGTTTATACCCTGTACCGAGACCACCAGACTCATACTCTACAAAGGAATGGATGGTTTACTGATGTTGCTCTATATTGTCATGGCCTTTGCCTGCCTGAGACAGTGAGAACTAAAGTTGCCAGAAGCATTTATAGCTAGATGTTTGAATGGTGTCGTGAAGCAATCTTGAATCCTCACCTCCGGCCTAATTATAGGAACTTTGCATGAGTGCAAGTGCACTCTGGCACGGTATAATTATAATTATTATAATTATATTAGTGCAAAATTGCTGTACTGCATAAAAAGTGTTCCTTCAATTAATGCGCCTAGGCAATATCTTTCAGAATGCTAAAGAGGAACAGTAGTATCAAGAGGTCAAACATTGCCACACTGTAAAAAGGCATTGGAAGAATTCACATTTTTACTATGGCCGTTTTTGCCCAAGTTCTAACAGTTCGGAGGCCTTTTCAGTGAAAGTCCAGGAAGATGCCTGTGTTAAATGTGGCAGCCTCTAGTGATTGCCTGTCTCAGAGAGTTTGAAGTAATCCATCTGATTGTGATCTCATACCATGGTTTTGTCCAGCAGGGTCCTGCAATTCAGAGATTCCGGTGAAAGGGGAAGACTTCTCTCATTTAATTCCATCTGTACAGGAGGACCCCTCAGGAGCAGCAGATGAGAGCAGGCATTGGTTTGACCCAGGCCAGGGTTGGCAGGCCCTCTCAAGCAACACAATCAGACTTGGGTTCCAGAAGGCTCTTCCTCATAGGGAGAGATGGCAGCAGAAGAATGGCATGGTCTGGGCAGAGCAGTGAGGATGACAGCAAAGTCTCCAATGACAAGGCAGCAGGTGTGCAATGTCTTTAGCCAGAACAGCCCTCTGGGTACTGTTTGCTCAGCATGCAGGTCAAGATGAACTTTACATATCTATGTTCGTCAAATCCTTTATATTAGGAGCGTATTAGTACAGTCTGAATATCATTAACACATTCACAGCAGTGATCATTCAAAGTTTTAATGCAAATGATCAAGAAAATTAATATTAAAATCGAGGCGAACTGATGATACAGCCAATGCATTTCGGAATGAGTCCATCGTCAAGGCTGAATCTACATGCACAAATAAAAAGAACCAAAAAAGGAAACATAAGAGCATGGAAAACTTGGTAACTCTTCCTTCCTTTAAATAAAGCCTCAAGTAAATACAAAATGATACAATCCTATCATCATATCTGTATCAACTCTCACTGTTCATGTAGAATCATCAAATATGATTATTAAGACACAACCAAACCCTGTATAATAAGGGGGAGCGGGTCGAGGCGGGGCAACTAACGTTAACAATAAATACAAAATAAATGTAAGGAACAACCAAAAATTCAATATAAAAAAAAATCAATAATAACATATACATTCTCAAATATAGCTGGCCCACTAGGGCAACTACTAGTGTGATCCTGGTGAAGGGATAGGACATGTTAAAAGCCAAGCTCTAATGAAATAAAACAAAACATGGACTCACAAAGCAGTTCCTAAATGGAAGGCGAGTGAATGAAAGCAATCACCAGAAGTACACAAAGGATGTGTTGTACTCTCTATTTACCTGCTGGTGATTCAAAGCTCCAGAGATCGAGCAGTGAGGCTTGGCTGGCAATGGATTGCCCAGACTGTGGAAAACCTGCTTAAGAAATCTGAAAAATTGTGTGAAAGAGTGTCCACTTCATAAGGCGCCATGATGGCATCACATAGCGTGTTGCGTGTCACATGACATCATGGTGTCCTGAGATTCAAACAACAAAGATAATTCTCAACAAAGTGATGATAGCTGCCCGGGCCACCGTGCATGAGATATCAGTGTAACACGAATATAAACTCTAAAAAAATGGAAGGGGATATGTTTCCTCACATACTGGAAATATATGTGCACATGGATTGACAAAAATGAGGCCGCCACAAGGGGCATTTGAAAAAAAGGTTGTGAAAAATAAAATACAGAAATAGAAATGATAGAAAGCATAGAAAAAATGAACAGAAGAATTAAGAAAAAAAAGGGGAAATGTAAACAGATGAAAAAATAGGGATATGGGAATAACAATGAAGTTTGCTACAGGAAAATAAAGTTTAGACAGTATAAGACTGTCCTAGACAATGGGTACAGACGTGAATAACGGCATATAAACAAATGAAAAACTATAAATAATAGGTAGAATAACATAAGAAATAAATAATCAAGAGTGTGTGGTAAATAGTAGGAACTGAAACTGAATTAGAAAAATGTATGGAAAAGTTAGCATAATGAGAACATTGTTACAGATTTCTCTAGGTATATCTACCAAAAGTAATGCAATTAAAGTAAGCAGGAAAAATCACAATCTTATTTAATCCCTCCTGGAGTTTAACGCATCCAGCTTGTCAATCCAGAAGCCTTCACTGCTGTCAAGGTTCTTGTGAAGATTGCCAATGCTGTCAGGCAAATGCCACTTCTACTATCTGAGAAAGGATTTGGGCGATTTGATGGTGAAATTCATGAAAATGTCAAGCCACTGCTGAATTCTGATTGTTCATACGAATGTTCAATCTGAGTTAGTTCTACCAATACTGGACAGGTCTACTCGATTGCTCAACATAATACAGGCCAAAGGGGCACTTAATGGTATGAATAACATTGGCAGTGTCATAAGTAGCAAGTAGCAAAATCATTCAATGTTATCTTTGCTTCAGTTCGTGGATGATGGATTATATTGTCTTTTCTTTCATATCATAATTAAGCAATATTCCCTGAGCGGCGGGGGCATTACCGACTTAGGTAATGCCCCGAGGCCCATAGTTATAGGCCCCGGGGCATTACCAGAATCGTTAATGCCCCCGCTGTGAGGGACATATAGCTATTAGTAACCAGACCCGCAAGATCTGCGTAACCGGGTCACTAAAAGCATTTTTTTTTGTCCCAAAACGGGGTGCATTTCGGGACAGAAAAAAGAAGAAAAAAAACGACCAAGAAAAGGGCCAACGGGAAAGGGAAAATGGAGTCCATTTTCCCTTTCCATGGCGGCTATCGGGAACGGACGTGCTGGGAACAAAAGCGTTCCCAGCACTTCCGCTCCCATAAAAAAAGAAGATAAGTGGGGTTGGGAGGGCGTAATGGAGGGAGGGGAAAAGAAAAAAAAACAATGAAACAACGTACCTGAGTCCGTGGCGGGGGACGATGAAAGCCTCCAGCCTTGTGGAGACTCGGATCGGAGATGGCCCCGCTCTGAGTCTCCACACAGCTGGAGGCTGCCATCGTCCTCCACCGGGGAAAAAGCAGGCTGAAGGTAAGTGGGGTGGGGAGGGTGAGGAGGTGGGAGGAAAGGGAATACAAAAAAAACATACCTGAGCCCCCGGCGGAGGCAAAGGCAGCTTCTCAGCCGTGGGGAGGCTTGGAGCTGGGATGGCCCGCTTCAAGCCTCCTCATTGGCTGAGGGGTTGCCACGCCCCCCACCAGGGATAAAGGCATGGAATCCCGGCTGAGGGATTCCCGGCCGGGTAATGCCTTGGTGAGGACCAATCAGAATGGTCCTTTCATTCTGACTGCGCCCTCGCTGGGTACTAATTGCAATTAGAATATAGTAAGCATGGGAAAGTCCCTGTCCGTTTCTTAAAAGCTTTTTTGGATCGTTTAGTGTCTGTTTTCACTAGATGATCTGTCCGGTTGGGCCCTGGTGTATATGAAACAAGAGCAGTATCTTGGAAAAGAACTTTAACTCTGTGGTCACACCTCAAAATGCACCAATGTTTTAGAATACATTTCGTAATCCTGTAACTCTGTGTTGAAAAATTAGAAAGGTAATATAAGCGGTTATTTCTGCATAAGGTAGTGCTGTTGACAACTGTTTCTCCGTGTGTGTAGTTCCGACTTAATCTCCCCATCATGGTACCCTCGTGCACTGAATTTCTAGGCCATTGACTCCATTTAATTATTGCAGCTGTCATTGTCATTGACAATGCGTCTAACTCTTAGTAGATGAATGCATGGAAGATGTTTAATCAGGATAGAGGGATGGAAAATCAGGCGGTGGAGGAAATTGTTTCTATCAGTGGGCTTCCTGAAGATAGTGGGATTGATTCTGTGTTCCTTGTGGATGATTTCTACATCCCGAAAGTGAATACTAGGTCTGCCTAATGGAGAAAGGTGTCCATACAAGGGTTAGGTTCAGTTCAAACCCAGACATCCCAGGCCAAATGCAGAGTCCGCAATAACTCTGACATTGAGGATGCAACGGAATCAGAGCAGGACTTCAGACTGGTTGGTCCCAACAATCTAGAGCGGGAGGCACCTGGTTAAGTCATCCGCGTCTAGCTGAAGGCAGGGATTTGTTTTGCATTGGTTGCCTTTGCCAATGCTGCTCCCAGCATCAGTTATCTGGCGGGTCTCAGGCTGTCCTTTGGATTAAGATGACAGCATCTTGCGGTTGAAAATCTAGAATGGCTCCAGATCCTCTCCCTATTTATCCAGAATGCAGGATTATGTAGCCCCATGCAATCAATTTTATCTATTTATTTGTTTTATTGTTTAAATGTATAAAATGCACTAGCAGCCCGCAGGCCTCGAGGCGCTGATGCACGGATATGTCTTGGTTATGTGGTACAAAGGTTGCTACTGGTTACAAAAAGCTTAGCAGTTAAGAGCAGACTGTATTTTATTTTTTAAATTGATAAAGCGTACTAGCAGCCCGGAGGCATCGAGTGGAAGTGACCCTTAGCATTGAAATAAGAGGAGGCTACTGAATCATATGGGGAGACCCAGCCACCTCACAATCTGCCCAGAAACAAGACATACCCAGGCTGGAATGTATATTGGGGCAAAACAGGCCGCAGATCGAGTTCCAGCGAGTTCACGCACACAAAGCATTGACCAGGAGTTCTTTACAAGACTCCCGGATACGTGCATGTACATAATGGCAACTTCTAATCTGATAAGGCAGGAAGCTGGCAAACAAAGAAGATTGTTCAAAGAACAGTGCTTAAACCAGGATAAGCAGCCATTTTGAGAATATAGTATTCAAAAAGCATTATCACGGTGTGAAGGTGAATGGCTGTGCACAAGTAAAAGGGTAAACAACGGTTCACTCCCACCAGCCTGATCAGTGCACATCAAAAAAGTAACACGGATGCCACTCTGAAAAAATAAAAATGTGTAAAATATGTCCGTGTAACACTCTCCTTGTGGTTCAGTGTAAAAACCAAGTAGAAAAATAATGGGATCCACATTCCCTGCAGTGGTAGCCATTCAGAATGACAAGTGTACACCAAACGAAATTCGCGAATCAAGTGAGTGAGACGAAAGGGCCTCACTCACCCAAAAAATCATCTACTATCCAGACCAAAAAACAGCTACCCCCACGAACTCCATTGAAGTCAATGGAAGAACGTTGGAAAAAGAAAGATTTTAGTAAAAATAGTCGTATGTGCCTCATCAACACAGTTGCATCAGTGTTAGCTCTTCTGAGTTTGATGTTATGATTGTGTTCATATCCAATGTCATAAATCAGCATATGCAAATACAATAATGTGCTGGGATTTCCGAATTCATAGAGTGCTTTTAATTATAGCGACTTAGGGTTCTGAGAGATCCATGACTGCTCAGCAATAACATCCTCTTCCAGGTGATCTGAATTAGCTTTCACAGGACTGATCATAGTCACCAAACATACCATTGAGTGAGATTGCTATTATCAAGAGCATGGTGATTAATATTAGACTTTGTCTATTTTATAAAATGCCAACGCCCTTTCAACGAGTTTGCTCAAGAAACTCGACTTTGTGCAAGAATAAAAGAAAATACATGTATGCTTTGTGGAATTTCCCAACTATTGAAAATATGCAGTAAAATATTCATTAACCTATTGTACTAGGCACCCTGCGGAGCAGAGGTGCTTGTCAGTGGACCTTCCTTGAATTTTCCTATCTGGGTGGGTCCTTCTCTGAGATGTTTTAAAATGTGACTGCAAAGCAGATTTCATAACACAGTTTCCATATAAAATAATGAAATGGACACACCTTGGTAGGTTAACGGGCCTCCTATTTGTGCATCTTGGAGCATAATTGCCTGTTTTGTCTGTTTTCTATGTCAGCTATTACTCAGGATTTAAACAGTCAAAGAATTGGTGCACCAATCCAGCTCCGAACTGTGGTAGGGCTTTGGGTGTGTGAACTGGCTGAAACCTGGATTTAAGACTGTTTGGTCCCTATCCACACTTCAGCCAAGAACTGTCCTGTTGCTTGGCATATAGTGAGGTGGCAGGCTTTCTCTGATTGGACAGCCTCTACTTGATTGAATGCTACAGTTCTCTTCCAAAGATGGGCTGGGGAGATAAAGAGAAAGGACCTGGAGCTACTGGGGATCGTTACTCACAAGCAGAGGGCAAAGTGGGCGGCAGGGGTTGGGAGCGGTCTCCTATACTTTCATATTTTTATTTTTCCGTTCTGGAATGGTTTAGTTTTAAAATAATATTGTAGGAAGAGGTTGAAGCTTGCACTGAACATGCCCTTAAATAGCAGGTGTGTTTGGAACTTTGGATTGTGTATGGGAGGGGTGCAGCAATGGGGTGTGTAGAGAACGGGGCAGGCCAACAGGCAACATAGTTCCACTACTTCTTTTCGTACATTTCGACCACTGCTCGCAAGTATCTGAAGTCAAAGAACTGCCAGAGACCTGCCGAAGGACTACTGCTATGACCAAAATTTTGAAGCCAATTATTGCATTTTGGACTTCTGCCTTCAAATCAACTGATAAACCAGAGTGAACTGCCTTCCTCCCTTGACTGATGGGTCCAACCAGTTGGAAACCATGCTCTGCATCCATTGCTATTTCAAGGTCAGAGTAGAGACCAGCTTAGCATAAGACCCTTCCTGTCGCTTTACTGGAAGCTTTGTTGGAATCCACAGACATTTTCTGGGACCTCGCCAACATGGTAGTGTCATCTCTGAATGCAAGGAAGAATCTGCTGGAACATGAAGTCTAACTGCGCTGCTCCCAAAGGCCTACTGACCCTGTCCCAGATTCCACCAATGCCCACTTCTGTCTGCTGCACCTGAAGGGTTCTCTCACACTGCTGGATCCAAATTGGAAACATCTTCACCTTATCAATGTGGATATGCCTGCACCTGATCGGACCAAGCTTCGAACCCGCAGCCTGTGAGCATCCGGCAGCGATGTATGGTGAGCTGCATTGGTATCACTGATTCTCTCTCCAATGATTCTGGGGGAGTAGATCATTATTATAATTAAAAATGTTCTTTTATAACACGCTTAATACCAGAGATTGGTTTCTAAGCGCGTGATGGGATTTGAACCTGTGTTGCGCTGCGTTGCCTTGCTTCCAAGACACACGCGTTGCCCCTGAGCTATCCCCCTCACCATTATATAGAATATATCTTTTTTAAATTCCCCTATTGCTATTGACTTACATTGGGTGCAAAGCCCTTTAGTTAATAGAAACGTTCTAACTGGGCCGAAGGCGGTGAAATCTGGGTCAGAAGTGCCCATCTCTGTTATCGTGGGCACTGGCTTGGTAATCTACCCCCTCTAAAGCTATATGACCCGTTTGAATATTTATCTTTCTACAGTGACTTTTAGCAAGGGTTTGCTTGATGAGAACAGCTGCTTGTAATCGGCTGAAGCATCACAAAGCTAGGGATGGACATGGTGTGTCTTTTGTAGAAGTACTTCTAACCTATACAAGGCTTCTGTATTTGTTCTTCTCTTCCCCTCTCCCACGTTAGCCATTTAGAGTGTGTATCGCCACTTAACTGTGTTGCAATCAATAATGGAAGGTAGCCCAGTTTGGTGTGCTTGATAGTGAGTTTACTTAGCAGTAATGTGTTGATTTTACTGATTGTCTGTGTCTAATATAGACTATGGAGGTCATTACGACCTTGGCGGTAAGGGGTTAACGGTGCCGGTAAAGATGCCGGAGCCGTCAACCCGTTACCCCCCCAATAGGAGTCTGCTCGCGGGAGCTCCCTAAGGATGCCTGGTTTTACCAGGCGTCCTTAGCGGGTCCCACGAGCGGACCAGAATGCTAACAACAGGCCCATCATTAACGGGCCCGTTGTTAGCATCATCCCCATTCCCATTGAGCCCTATGGGGGCTCACATGGGAATTGGGATGTACTGGGGTCGGCTTCCCTGAATGGGGAAATACCGGGCCCTCCATGGTCAGAATGGCCTGGTAATTCCCCATTCAGGGAACCCAGACCTGGTACCCGGAATGCCGCAAATAGCGGCATGGCTACCTCCATTCTCGTAATGACCCCCTATATGTTTGTGCTTACCTGTGTGGAGGTCTGCTCCTTTACAGACGTTGCTCTTGTTGACTGTACTCCCAAGTGTAAGCCTACCTGAGCAGCTATGTTACTATTGGCTGTTTGCTCTAGAACATAAATGTAAACAAATTTCACCTTTAAGTTGGCTTCTCAGCACCCCTCACCACAGTAGGTTCGGAATATCCCTCTGAACAGAAATGCTCGCAGATTCTATCATGTTTGCAAAAGTTCAGGCAATGACTGCCCATTAAGGCCTTTAACAGTTCATGCGCATTGATCGCCCGGGAGGGTGCACTGGACTACTGTGTATGTGAACACTGATTGCTTGCCAGCCATATACATATTCTTCGCGGAGCTGGCTGCGGGTCTCTTGTGATCTCGGCCAGACTTCCTCCAGCTCGCAAGCCCACTTCACTATTAAGGACACTTGCATGCAGAGGATGCAGGAACACAGTGAGAGGATCATCCCGATCCTCCCGCATCTCGACGCTCATCACGTCCTACGTGATCAGCCACAATGCGGAAGTAAAGCACTGGGAATGATACGCCTCACTGTTCTGTCAACTCATGGGAAGCCTGCGTTGCTGATGTTTAATACTTGCTCGAGAGCACTCCTTGTAATGAAAACCTGCTTCACTTGGTGGATCGTTGAAGATCACTTATTTCTGAACAATGAAAAAGGATGCAAATGACTGGAATAATATTTAGAAAGGCGGCTGCTTCATTGCATTTTTATTAAGATTATTTTATTCACGAGCAAAGTAAAGGAATGAAGGACATCACATGGTCCCAAAAGGGTTATTGATATGTCGTTTGATGGCACTGGAAGTGCAATCACTGAACTCTCACACTAAACATGAATTCGTTTAATTAATTTATATAATTAGTGCATATATTGATGCAGTGTTTTTGGGGACTGGGATATTTCCTCCAACGCAAGACAAAGAGTCTCATCAGAGGTTTGGCTGTATCCCGACAGTAAATCTGTCGCTATATTGCCAACACAAATAGCGTTACTGCAACTTGGTCCGGCGCTGTTAGCGCGGATCCCGAGTTGTGGTAAAGACTGTTACTCCCCATTTTGTTAAGAGTTCATAGGCCTCTATGGGGAAGTGTAGACGCTATTACCGCCGGCACTGATGGTGCTGCGGTAATAGCACTGCAAATGGGGGGAAAGTGGCAAGATTTACCTTCAGCTTAAAGCTGGAAGTAAATCTGCTACTATCCGCCCAAACTCGGGATTCAGTGGAGCAGTAATGCGACAGTAATAGCATTATCGCTGCATTTTTACTGCTCTGCCCAACCCGTGATGAGGCCCAAAATCATGGATTTAAGAAATAAACCCTGAGCCGCGGAGGCATTACCGAGTCCGGTAAAGCCCTGGGGCCCATAGTTAGAGGCACCGGGGCTCTACCAGACTTGGTAATGCACCCCCCATGAGGGACTTATTGCTATTAGTATCTCAGGCCAGAAGACCAAGGTACTAAAAGCATTGTTTTTCTGTTCCGAAAAACACTGCGGCATGTGGTCCCTTCTCCCTTTTCATGGTGGCCATTCAAAAAATAGTTAACATGTAAACAAATAAAATGTCCGCCATGGAAAGGAGAGAAGGGACTACAAGTCGTCTCTTCTTCCTTTCCATGACAGAAGTGCTCCAGCGCGTTTGCTCCCGAAAAAGGCCCAAAGAGAAGGTAAGTGGGGTTGGGAGGGCGGTTAGACGATTGTTTAGATGGGATGGGGGAGAGTGAGTAAAGACTTAACTGAATCCCCGGCGGGGGAGGATGGCAGCCTCCAGCCGTGTGGTGGCTCGGAACGGGGAGTACCCTGCTCCAAGCCTCCTCATTGGCTGAGGGGCTGCCACACCCCCCCCCCCCCCCCGCCGGTAATATGAAGGAATTTAGGGATTCGAGGGATTCTCGTCGGGTAAAGCCCTGATGAGGGCCAATTAGATTGCACGTAACAATCTGATTGTCTCTTGCAGGGTACTAATTAGTAGTAAAGAAAAACATGGGAATTTGACATCTTAACTTTGAAACGCAGAATATAATAGTCTTCAAATTGCCCTTGGAAATGCAGAACAGCAACTAAGCTGAGAGAAAAAGAACGCAAGCAGGGGTTTAAAACTGAAAACGCATGATCGCTGTAAGAGAAATGCAAATAAATAGCATGTCTCTATCAAATGCATGAATAATGCATGTTACTACAGTAGCAGATAGTGCAGAAGGTGGTGGCCTATCTTGACTGAAATTTGGTAATAACTGCAGCATAAATAATGAAATTAAAGGGGAAGGAGCAAGGTGGAGGATTGATAGTAGATCCATTAAATAATGAACGGGTTGCCAGAGGAAGTTGGAGACAAATAGTTAGCAATGCAGACATGTGCCTTTTCATGAAAAATCTAATTTGTGAGGCAATTCGAGGTGATCCGAATTATGGAAAGTTTACAGAGTTTAGAGAGACGAGAGAGAATCAGTCAAAGCAAAGAGAGATTCTGGTAGCATTGGAGAGGTTTTCTGCGAACGACATCCTATTACAGGAGGCAATTAACTGTAACACACTTCAAGGCGGAGGAAACAGCATGTCAGTCCATCAAGACCTCTCACGAGTTGGAGGCGAACTGCGGACAGCTTTTAATGAGGCTCGAAGAGTTACAAGGGATTAAGGGAACAAGGGATCAAAACTTCACTCACATCTCCCCCCATCTTTGAAAAAGATCCTTCTACAAGGAGTTAAAATAGCATTCACTTTATAGGAAGCAGTGACTGCACTTTCAGATCATAAGATGAAAAACCGAGGCACACTGAACAATGGCGGGAATGCATGAACGCCTGTGCATTTTGCTTTTATTGGTTGTGCAACAATGCAATCAAGTAAATTAAAAGCACAATGAAGCATTGTACTGCCATGTATTGTGAAGTCAGCTACGCAGGTAAGTAATAAATGGTGTATTTATGACATTTTGATGTGCCATACTGCGTTAATATATAGATTCTTAGTGAGCTACAACTGCGTTAATATAGATTCTTAGTGAGCGACACTGGTAACACCCCACCCGGCAGTAACAGTCAATCTCAACTGCCTAACTTAGAATCCGCACACGCAATCACGCACGCACGCTCCACATCCACGAGCCCATTCCTCAGTACCACGAGCCCATGCACCCGAACTAACACGCCACGACATATTGCATGGAAATATAAGTGTCAGAAGCAGGTAAAGGGCCAGATTAACCATGACGGGAAAGGCCCATATGTTCCAGGCCCCCCTAATCACAACTTTGCTTTATAGTTTTAGTTTCGGTCAGACTTTCGAGTGTGAGACACGCCTGTCCATATTTCTGACATTAAAAACAATTTCAGTGTATTGCATATCTATTCCTGACCTGGCCTAAAAGTGAGCGCTCCGACCGCTGTCATGGTCGATAGCACACAACGTTGCTGCATATCGGATGACTGTTTCACCTTAATGTCATGTTTTAAATTGAAGAAGAAAGAGGCAGGCATAATGTCATAGATTGTGCTGCACACAAGGCTACATTGCTTTACACAACAAAAAGAAAAAGGCAATAGAACCTTGTACAGGAAAGGTGCTCTCTTTTTGCTCATTGGATGTAATGTGAGACATTATCCACGATAGACAGCAAACCTAGAGGTCTGTTAGCTAGAAGCATGCACAATGCTCTGTCTTAATGGAAACGACTGGGCTGCAGGGCAATTCCTCTGCTGTCACGTTCTCAAAAGGAATATTGACAAGGAAGCCTGTTTCTGCCATGAAAATTTGCTCTCTGGAAAGGGCCGTCATTTGATGTGTTCGGTGATAATATTGCAATCCACTTAGGCCCTTATTCACACAGCGCTTTCCAATGGGGGTTTGCAATTGTATAACCCTTCTGTGAATGAGGCCCATAGTGTCTATGGCAGTGTAAGTAATTCCGTTTTAAAGCAATACGGATCAGGCTACATTCTGCACGAGGTAATATTAGGGAATCTTTTACCAGCTTCAAATGTAGCCCAGGCCAGAGGTGTACTAAGAAACAAAAGTGGCCCTGGAACTGTATTTCTAATGTGGCCCCATGTTATACTGTGAGACTGAATGTGGCGACCAATCAGAGCCAAAGGGAGAAGGGTTAGGGGAGGTTTATGGCACTTGATGACACATTCTTGACTTTAAACAAGGTGTGGAGATAAGGAAAGATAGAAAGAATGGGATGTGATGGCTTGGTGAGAGGACCACAAAACCAGGGTAACCAGAAAAACGTGGCCCATCTGGAAATCTAGTCCAGCAATAGATGTGGTTCCCAAAAATGTGGAAAAAGAGGATGAAGGTAACCCGAGGGCAGTTTTTAGACAATATAGCACTCAGGAAAAAAGACTAGAACCCTGCATCACAACCCATCTTCGACATTATAAAATCATTGCACTATAAACAAGATCTAGTTTTATTAACTTACAACTAAAGTACTTAACACTAACAAGGACAGGAAACTGTGCATCCAGAATGCTGGGCAACATTACTTACACGCTTTATTCAAAAATGTAGTGCGTGATATCAAGATACAGAGCTCCTGGAAAAGGGCAATGCTCGACATCCCTGGGAGGATTCTTGCAAATGTCCTATCAAAGTATCTTAGAACCTGGGTGGAGCAGAAGCATGTACTGTGGAAGGTTGTATATGAATTGTTTGTTTTACAACTGCTCGAATGACAATTGACCGAATTGTGAAGGTCAATTGTACCATAAATGTGGGGGGAAACCCCCCACAACCCCCCACCCAACGCCAAACCCTCCAAAACCCATATATATATATATATATATATATATATATATATATATATATATATACATTCGGTCAATTGTGAAAAGGTCAATTGTGACCCTTTAAATTTGGTCAATTGTTCATTCGAACAATTGTAAACGAACAATTTGGGTAATACCCTGTGGAAGTATCAGCTGGGCTTTAGACCTGGGAATGGAACATGACACAATTTCCTCATCCTCCAACAATGAATGGAGGCTAAATTGGTGTGTCCACGCTAATCATTATATTCGGCCCTTGTGGACTTACTGCCACATTTGATGCAGTGAATCGCACTCTTCTCTGGAAGACATTACAGCTTTGGGGCATCCCACAATGTATGTTAAGTCTGATAATGCAGATGTATGAAGGGACATCAGTACAGGTTAAACTGGACCATGCAATTCAAGTGCTTAAAACTACTATGTGCAGCAAATTATGTACTTAAGGCTCATTCAGAATGCTGGGCTACATTACTACACTGTTTACACTGGAAACGCTTGTGTATAAGCGCCATACAAATGTCCAATAAATAAATAAATTAAAAATGTAGTAGATGACATGAAGATACAGAGCTCCTGGAAAAGGCACATTTAGTCCCAACATATAAATAAGTATTGGCAATGCCGACACTTTGGGCTTTTGTGTAGATACAGCACCCCAGATGAGCAATTCCCCATTCTTCGACAACTTTCTACGTCATGCTCTCTTTGTCTCAGATAACACAACTGATTTAATGGTGAAGGGGAAATCTCACTGCTACATTTCTGTAAACCTGGCATTTCATTCATGAAAAGATGCACTGTAAGTCACTTTCCAATCTACAAGTAGATATGCACCCTGATGGGGTATTCTGCATGCTGTAGCCTGGCCAACGACAAGTCACACCAACTTCCATGCAATTACAAAAAACATGATTTGTGTAGTTTGCTAGTACTTTCTGCAAAAAAGTTTTCATGGTAGTGATAGGCATTGGGAATCCACATCTACACATCTGTACCTGTATACCGTTTATATAGACATGGCATAAGGTGCCCAAAACTGTAGATTATAAGACTATTGTAAGTCACTGAGGAGTTCTGAGAGCGACTCAAACGAGAACCAACAGCTGATCTCCTTTATAAGGTCACAGAACTCCAAGGTGATTAACAATGTCCCTAACGGTTGTGGGATGTTTTTACCCATGCATACAAGCCCTACCATAAAACTGGGCAGTACTGGCATGGAAAACATCATGATGGCCAGAACTCCCCAGAGAGTGCACAGGGAAAACATGAAGAATAGGCTGCCACCCATTTTTGCCTATGTTGTGAGCACAGGAGGGCACTGCCTAAAACCACCATTGGGCTACACACAGAGTAGCCTGAAACCATTGGGAATGCCAATGCTGATTGCCCAAAAAGCAACTCAGAACTGTGGGGAATTCATTTTCTTAATCCCAAAAATGGTTGCATTACCAGTACTCACCACTATCAGAAAGCCGGCGTTTTAAAACCACCAGACCTTTGTGTAAAACTGAACAAATGAAACAAAACCAGACCAAGGAAAGACTTGCTAAGAGGTGGATACAATGTAAAACTATATTCTGAAATGACTTGAAGGAAGTAATTATTTAATGTATAGGTAAAAATTGTCAGTTTGATTTGAATGTAGAAAAATGGGAACAAAAAGTGACATTTAGCTGAAACCTGGCTTAATGAAACTGAATTCTGCCTGACAACTACCCCCGACAGGAGTTGAAACTGGATGCTCAGCCACTCTGCCCCTGGCCAAAAGGAGTTAACACCTCTCTGATTAGATTAGGGGTGGAGCAGCTGGGGACTACAGGGAGTTGAACAAAGGCCTGTCCTGGACTCAGGCAAATGTTGTATTGGGGGCGTCGTAAAATAGCTTCCTCTTAGGGGAAACTGGGAGGGGTAGTGCCTCTGCAAGCCAGCTGAGCTTGGGGGAAGTGAATAAACCAGTTATTCCACCATGTGATGTGGGAAGACACACCCCTGTTTGGCCAGGGCATAATTTTAAAAAGATAGATAACTCATAGTGCGGACTTGTCAGAATTATATAAGTAATATCATTATTTTTGTGATTTTTCGGTGCACATTTTAAGAGGTGTTAGGACCCTGTGGTGTATTCTGGGGGGTTGCTAGCGGAAAATAGGGTCTCACTCCAAATGTATGCATGTTAAAAATCTGATACTTTATCATCTGTAGCCCATATCCCTGGTGCACATTTGTGTAAAATCTGGAAAGGTTTAGAGGTCGTTATCTCGATGAAAAGGGGAGAATTCTGTCATCAGTGGACACGACATCGTACAAAGACAGGGATCAGATGGTTTGGTGCTACAGAAAATATGTTAAGTGGACCTATAATATTAGAAAAATGGTACATAGATAAATATGTATTTGGGTCAGAAATAGATTTGTGTGCAATCTGACAAGGGGAGGTTCCTCTGACCATAAAACCTACAGCATCACTCTGATTCACATTTCCTTCCCCCAATCAAGGGGGAGAGGAGGAATTGCCCAATGATAAGTGAGAGGGGCAGGTTTAGTTATGACCAACGCACACACCCACTTTCCAAAACATATAAAAAGAGACTGCTGGGACAGGTAGAGACATTCAATTCCATTTGCTGCGGAGCATGCTGACCGACGACTTCACATCCAGAGATCCAGACTTCAAATCCATCAATCTCCAAAGACCAGAACTTTACTTCAGAACTTAAAGCAAGGGCCTAAACCCACAAACTGAGAACTCTTCTCAGCAGGCCTCAGCATCCTTAAAATCATTTGCAAACTATTCCACAGCCGGGCGAGCTGTTTGAATTCTTTTGCCAAGAACAATTGCCAGAGACCAGACCAGAGATCCAGAGTGACCCAGACCGCTGTGAGCAGAACCAGAGAGCTGACCCAGATCACTGTGAAGTGCCGAGACCAGAACCGGAGTCCAGTCCAAAACCTGACCAGATCCGTGGCGAGGCCTATTTCAAATTTATATTGTGAGTACCTAGCAGAACTGTGCAGAACCAATCTCGTAGTTAAAATAATCTAATCCAAACTATTTTAACCTAAGTAGAACTGCCTCCTAGAAATCATGTCATCTGTCATTTTTAAAGCTGCACAACTGTCACCTGTCAATTCTGCAGCTGCAAGCTGTCACCTGTCATTTTGAGTTTACTTTAAATCCGAAAAACTACCTTTATTTAATCGTCCGTATCTCTGGAACCGTTTGGGCTAGGAAAGAGATTTAACGTTCCTCTGAAAGCTTAGCATCTAAGCTTTCCAACAAGCCTAGAACCGACTTCCTACTCCTTATACCTCTTCCGAAATCACTATTCACGCACTCACGAAATTTACCGCGATTTGCGATTTTGGCTCAATTTCTCCACTTGTCAAAATAGCAGCTCCATTCTTTCTTTTGTTAAAATCCGTTGCAACTTGGTAATAACTCATAGAGCATTGCTAAAGTGAGCCTGAACTAATACCAACACGCATCTCCCACTCACCCTGAATCTCTAGAGGGAATTAAAATCAGTTGGCACATTTTCCCATCCATTGCCATCACATTTAAAAAGCATTTTGGGCCTGTGTTTCAAACTCCTACCTGTTTCCTCTAAGCTTGCTGGGGGGAACTGAATTTCGTATTGTATTTGATTGCATTCCTGAGAACTGTGTGCTCCTCTTTCCATCTCCTTCCATTTCTTACATTGCATAGGGAAGGGGGGTGAATTGCCAGAGAAAAAGTGATTATTTTATCTTTTGCTAAAATCATATCAAGTATTTCTGTACTACATTTTATTCCTCATTGCTTTTCCCTTGAAATCATAAAAGTATTTTTGCTACTTTATCCATCCTATACTAACTCCTCATTGATTGTAAAGAAGTGTGCTAGTGCCAGATTACCCATTGTTGATCAACATCATATGTCTAAGTGTACTATCAGATATTAATTTATTATAAAGTGTGATATATATATTGTTTAAATTCTCAAATAAACCTTTTAATTTGCAAAACAAACCTACTTCTTGGCTAAGTGGGGTCAGGGGGATTCCAAGAGGGGGGTGTTATACAAGGGTGGTCATCCAGAGTACTGAACTAGACATAAAAATACATTAATAAGGGTTTTCCTCAGCATCCCAGACTAGGCATTGACTTGGCTGTACTGTTGATTGAATATCGCTTACAAGGTACACTGCTGGGGCATACGGGGATCCAATCCTTGTAATGCATGTTCACAGGGTCAACCCTTTAATATTTGACCTCGTCTATGTGGTTGAAGAGATATTGCAGTTGAAAGGTGGAGTACGTGTAGAATCATGCACACCATAAAATACAGATTGCAATGTGCTCAGTGGAAAGTGCAACTGAGTTTAACACAAATCTTTAAAATCCTGACCTTGAGGTACAGATTGCGCTCTGAACTATAACAGTGCACTAAAAATACATAGCACTCTGTTTCAGAAATGCATTTATTTCATAAGCAAATCACAGTTCTTTCAAAATTATTGAAACTAGAAAAGGATGCTCGGACACCAGTCAAAGGATAAGACAATAATGGCCCCAATGGCATATCACCTGAGCAGAAAGGGCAACATAATTTATCACAGGGTTTCCGGACCCGGACCATGACCTCTCTCTCGCCTATGGACAAGTTCACACGTTGCTCCACCATCAAGTCGCAAAAAAAGGCCAGGTTTTAGCCGAGGAACTTTCAATGTCTGAAGAGTCGCAACCTTTATTAAATCAGGGAAGGCATACGCCAGAAACAGTAAATATTTCACACGTTGCATCTCCTAACATTCGCAACTGAGCCATTTGGATCTGACAGCTCATTAAAATGTCTTTATCACAAATCTCAAAATGGATGCAGCTAGCGGGAAAGCTAAGTTAAGACCTCTTTCCTGCCCACCACCACATTTTCCTATGGTAACATCAATCCAAGGGATGGGAAGCGGGGTGGAGGTAAACTAGTGGGTCTTAAAAACACTGCAAAGAAAACCTCTGACCATAGCACAAACTGTTTTCATCTACCAAAGGGATTAGATGCACAGCCCAACGGTTTGATTTTCTCGAGAATGTGGAACTGTTGGTGGCTGGAGGTGCGCCTTGCTTTTCACGGATGATTTATTTAATTTACTTCAACCATAAAATAAAAACAAAAAGAAAACCAGAAAAATTGGTAAACCAGCAAAAAAAGCTCAAAGATGCATGTTGCCAATATCTGGAACCAGTATAGTGACGGTGGGGGTGAAAAATCACTGTCCATTGCCAAAGGACATGGTCAGTGACCTGGTAGGTATTTGAGACGCTTTTTTTAATGGTGTTAGAACCAAAGGTTTGAAGTATATGTCTAATATGCTCTGTAAATACATACATGCAAAATAAAAGTTTCAAATGGAAGAATAGGGCAATGAGTGTTTTCTATAAAGTTGGAGAAGGACTGTTAGTAGGATGTACTTTAAAAAACGTATGACATAAATCTAGAGGTAATATTCTGAAGAGTATATAAACTGTGATTTTTTTTCTTAGAAAAGGAATGGCCTGTTATGTGGGTCTTCTGGATTTGATTTGCTTGGAAAGGTTTTCGCTGTATTTTAGCTGGCAGGTGCACTTTTCTATTGAGCAATGTTTTTGTCACCTTTTAGTTTTTGGAATTCGATGACACTTAAGCACAACCTATATGCTGAAACTATTCCATTGTAGTACATAACACACAGTGCTGTATGGTTATTTACCCTCTCATTGACTGCCTATGGACATGCTAACCCCATGGTCATTCCTACCACTACCTACCCATACCACCCAAGACACATCTGTTTAGGCAAGCCTTATCAGCCAGTAACATCAAACCTTCTAGTGTAAAGGACCTGCCAGCATATTTTCAAAATAGTCTTCTGAGAGTTGATTGCTTAATATCAGGTGTAACATAGAAATGGGTGTAATAAAATGGCTTAACTAAGTGTGCATTCAGCCACTTGACTTATACAGTATGTGTATTCTGGCATCTGTTGCTTGCACAGAAGGTCTGTTAAAGACACACATTGGCAACCCCAACATGTTTTGCCTCGTGTGTAGTTATTTGCCAGGCACTGCCATCACATGGCCAGACATTCACACAATTTTCCAGCACAGCCAGTTTATGACAAGGTAGTAGCATCATGGTAGTGCCTGGCACATGACTAGCCTATGCCTAGATAAAAACAAAAACCTTTGTCTTTGCCAATGCTTGTTAATATAACTTTTGGCTTGGGCATTTGGCCCCTGTGTTAAAGAGTTCACTCTTTCACATATGCCACCACTCCCATACATATGCCTTGTCCGGCTTCTGGGAATCTTACAATCACCAGCCAGATGTTTCTCTAGCATCCCATGTGCCCCCTTTTCGAGGTACAGGAATGCGTGAAATGTACCAGCAAGAATAGGTACTGGGACTAAGTCACTAGCGGCACAATATTAAGTGAAAAGCTTGGATCACACTTGGACGTTAAGTCAAGCAGCGGCACCGTCCAGGAAATGCATCACCCAAAAAGAACAGGAAAGAGAGCGACTCAAAGACAAGTGCTCAGAAACCGATTTGAAGAGACTACATTAATCTAACCTGAAAACCCCAAAAGAAGATTGAGCAGTTTCCTAATGTTCTTCTTTTGCTTGGCTGGACGAAAACCTCATAAACATGTATTATATCATAACCAGTGTTAGAAATTGTGACCATGTTTGGTGCGCAAATATACACGTCAGACTGTGTGGCCTGCAATTGAGCCTGCTTTGTTAAAAATATCTAGTATAGTTTAAAAAAAAAAAAAAGGATTATTTTTGAGAACTATTTTTTTCACTTTTATTTTAGGTCGAGAGATAGATCGCGTGCTTTCTGCAGACCTACTGCATAATATATTCCATTTTGTCAGTTGGCAGCAGTTGATGAAACATAGAACATTACTGGTCGCCTGATAGCTGAATTGTTCATTGCATGCTGCTGTTTTGATTGGCACAGGCATATAAACGAATATGCAGCACCAGGTGACTGGAAGGCACTGTTCCTGCCACTTGTGTGCATCTATCCTTTCTGACTGCCTGAAAGATCAGGTGCACCACAGAAACCAATCTGGGCGGTGCTTGGGTCACTCACTAGTTCTGGGAACACCACGTCACTAGGCCCCTCCACTTACCGTCCGCCTACCGTCTTCTAAACCTGTCAGCTGGCCAGGGGAATGACGATTGGCAGGGGATCACACTTAATAGCCTGTTTGTATGGCTCACCCTCCCCACCCCGTACTCGAAATGGCTGCCCTATCTATTGCTGGGAGCTCCACTTCCTCTGTATGTTTTCCCTCTCTAACTCAACACCCAACTCTCTCTTAATGAAATGAAAGCTTAAACCTGAAGCCCTGAATCCCTATCGAGCGGAAGTCAGGACCCCTGGACCCTCCCTCCCCTCACACATGCCTTCTCTGTTGAGCAATTTTATCTGAATTTTAGCTTTCAATTACAACACCATTATTCATCACAAAAATGTATCCTGCTAATCCTTGCCCATAGTACTGAATCTCAACAGTTAAAACCTACCATATATATTTCTCCTACTGGAGATTTCACCTAATCCATTTCCCCGAGAAAAAAAAAAAAACACTTCCGCTGTTTTTTTGTTGTTGTTTTTTTTAATGCAGGGAGGGGGGAGATCCCCCACAGCCCTCCCTAACCCTTCCCCACCCTATCGTGTACCCTTACCCCACATCTCACCTAATATGTCTGACACACATACCATTCCCGCAATCATTTTCGGTGAAATGGATTCAGTGAAATCACATTAGGGGAAATGGTATTCAAATACATCTACGGTAATGTGCGTCTCCATATATGGCGCTGGTCAGAAGATCCATCCTCTTCGTTACTGACCTCTTATAAAGCTGCTCTTTCTACCCTTACCACTGCACTGGACAAATCCAGGTCCAACGATTTCAATAACCACATCTCCTCACTCATCTATCCTTCTCACCTCACAGAGGCTCTGCTACTCCACAGCCTTTCCCCTATTCCTTCATTCTCATGTGCTAGTGGCTTGGCCCTGTATTTCTCAATGAAGATATCTAAGATCATAACACTAAAATTTCCCTCATCTCTTTTCTGCGTCTTACCTTTTGCCACCTCCTCTTACCTCTTTGCCTTTCACCTTTATTCTCTAAAACCCCATCAGCCGAACTGGTGCAAATGCTCATACTTCACAAACCATCTTGTGTCCCAGTTGACATTTTTGCTCCCCATGCAATAAAGGCACTGCCACCTCTTACCTGCTCCTACCTCTCCTCTCTCTTTAACGTCTTTCTTGACAAAGGTAACTCCCCGGGCTATGTCAAAAAAACCACAGTACTACCCATCACAGAAAAAACTCTGCTGATCATAGGAGTGCCACCAACTATAGTCCTTTTCACCTTCTCCCCAATAGCTACACCGTTCTTGAACATGGAGCCTTTAAGCAAAATCACCAACTACCTTGAGGTCAAAAATCTCTGTGCCCCCCCCCTCTAGTCTAACTGCCATAGTGCCATTCAACATAAATAAACGGATCAATGTCTCTAACTTTCTAACCATTGATCACCTCTCAACCTTTCCTCTATTCTCAAATGTCTTGATCTGTTGTCGTATTGTACGGTTGATCACTCCACCATCCTCCAAATCCTCCCTCACTGTAGCTTCCAGAACACTCCACTTGCTTAAATTGTCTCATCTCAATAATCAATCAGTTTCTATCCCCTGGAACTGAATCACTTCTTATACCACACACCTTCCATAGGGAGTACTGTATGGCTTAGCCTTATACCATTATTCTTCAACACCTATACCTCCTCTCTTCGTAAACCCATCTCCTCCTTTGGTTTCTCATATCACCACTTCACTGATGACCCCAAAATGTCTTCTCCTTTCCTGCTTGCACCCAAGCCTTTTCTTGTGCCTCTCTACTTGTCTTTCAGCTATCTGACACTGGACAGCAATTTCTTGTCTCAAGCTCAACACATTTAAGACCAAAGAATTAAATCCCATAATTTCCTAGCTCTACCCCTTTTTCCCTCCCCTCCCCCATGTACTTAATCTGTGACCTCTTATCACCATCTCCCAAGGCCAGCAGCCTTGGGTTTATCTTTGTCAGTGACTATCACTGCAATTCTGACATTTGCTACTCATATGCTGTACAACCTCGCCCACTTTGCTCCTACCTCTGCTCATCGACTCCATGGTGTATGGCTCAAATGTGTCACATATCCCTTTTCAAATTTCTTTTCTTAGGGCCTCATTACACGGTAGGCGGAGAACCATGGCGCAATTAGCCCCATGGTTCATGCCAGTAAAATACCGGCTCTGCCTTGGTGGAAAGGGGAATTACCGCCCCATTCCAAGGTTGGCGGGGCAGTAACTCCCCCTTCCACCATTGCCCTTCTCCATTCCCATTTATGCCCCAAAGGGCATAATGGGAAAGGGGAAGGTGCTAATTACGGCACCGCAAATTGCGGTACCGTAATTAGCTCCCTGGGTCCCTTTGCGGGTTGGTTTTTAACGCCTGCAAAAAGCAGGCATTAAATTCCCCAACCTGCAAAGGGACCTCGTAGTAAGGCGTTAAGGATTTACCGGTACCGGTAAAATACCGGTACCAGTAAACCCTTACCGCCTACCGTGTAATGAGGCCCTTAGTCTTTAAATGTATCCTTGCAGACTTTATCGCCTGCTACTCTACTACTCGCACCCTATGCGGCAGCCCTTTCCTCAATCTCTCGGTTCCCCCCCTTTTGTGCTTGCTCTGGCTTCCACTCTTTTAGCCTTCATACCCCCTTCACTATAACTCCTGCCCAATGGAAATAAAAAATACCACCATAATTAGTAACTTTAAATCTGTCCTTAACCACAATGTGTCATCCCTTGAAAGTTACAATAACCCCATCCACCTCATTGGCCTAGCTCGGTTGCTCCTCTCCTGACCCAATGTGATCTAAATGTAAACATATGTTTATACTGTACCATACCTATGTTGTATATCAGTGCAGACAGCAGTTCATGTCTCTCTGGTTTTCCTCTTCAGCAACTGCTCTTAAACCTTCTCACATATCACAAAGAACTTAGCTAAAGCTCCCTTGCTTCAATAACATACTAAAAATTCAAATACAAATGTACCCCTTCACCAGAGTGGTCTTGTCCGCTTGGGCAGCCATTTTGGATTAGATGCATGATTGATTGATTGATTGATTACAGATTACAAACAGGTTCAGTGTCCAGGAGGTGATGCATATTTACATTTCCATCTATTGAGTGACAAAATCTGGCTTGTATATGAACACTTGCACTATTCAAAAAGGTCACCAGAAAAACACATTCTGACTAAATGAATTTTTTATCACATAATAAAAAAGCTCCTTGAAAGCAGTCAGTACAGTGAGGAAATAGATCAGCCAATACAAAAGAACATTATTGCAAACTTGATAAAAAAAAAGACCAGATTCTATTTTGTAGTACACAATTCGGCATCTATATTTACATTAATATCCTGTTTACAAATGTTATATGCTAAAAATAAGTGTTGACAAATTGTGTTTCGGCTTATTGAAGCTAACTAAAGTGTTGCTCTCTCTCGTATATTTGCCTTCAACAGGCCTGTAACTATTTTGTTCCCAACAATGGTACACCTCTGTCAATACAAGAAGGTGTATTGTGTATTGAGTATTCTTTCCTGGGACCAGGCAAAGGCTCTTCCTCTATCAAACATCTACAACAAGTCATCTTATCTTAGTGATATGTGCTGGCCCTCGCAATTCACTCTACAAAAATATTTTTTAGTAACGTGTCAATCAATTAATCCCATTTATCATTATAGACTATAGGAAACCCTTACATGCCAGTCAATTACGCAATGTATTACATTCATACCTTTGTGAATAAAAAGCTATGCTCACACTTTTTTCATTGTATCTAGCTAGAAAGAGCGCCAATGTCAAATAACTTCAGATTGCATTTTTTTTTAAATATGATTCAATGTGAACATAAATTAACCAGCAAATGGTTTTCCGCATTTAAAGAAGGCTTGCAAAATGCAAACCAGCGCAAAAGGAGCTCTACCAATTCATTGAATGGGTGCATTTTCATCAGCGGTTAGGCCATTTGTTGTCACATCTTGTAGTACATACTGTGCACTTTAAGAAAAAAACACTGATCAGAGCACCTCACAAGCCAATCCTATTTGAGAATTTATGGCATATCAATCTTAATGATGCTCGCAAACACATTAAACTTCGGGGATGACTTTGAGGTATGTGCCGCAATGTTTGAAAACATAAGTCATTGAGTAAAGTGTCATTGTTTGACCCAAACACAGGTGAAAGACTAACTGTGATATCCCCTGATAACTTATCAATACTATTTGGCAGCCATGTTAACCTAGGGGATGCAACAGCGCCCATTATAGATCTGATTATCTTCTCCAATATTTTCTACCAGCAACTGGCAGAGATATCCTTCATTTACATGTCTTCCTTAATCAAAGTGTCCAATATCATGCAATGTGTATAAACCTTAACAGTATAATAAATGCCACCATTGTGCCTTGTATCGTATAGATTTTTGAAGTGACGTCTTTGGTTTTTTGATTTGTTGTGCAGACTATAAACCTATTTACAAAGAATTAATTTCATTGCATACAGTTCCTTCAATTTCATTCAGATATGTTAATTGAAAACTAAATAAATAAGAATTCATAGAATTCAATATCTGAGATAATTCAGAAAAGAACATCATTCCATTCCACACATATATTCAAACCACAGTTTACAGTGTTGTTGTATATCCACTGTTGATCTACTCTTTTAAGAGTTTGCTCTAGGTCAGTGTCTCTGGTATGTGGAGATAGTTGTTGTAATGCACACCACTGCAGATTTCTATCAGTTTTTTCAATCTTTTGTACTGATCCACCAATGGTTTGTCTTTAATTTAGTTTTTGCGAATACAAGAGCTATCTTCTCAAATGTGCCATTTAACCAGTTGGGTGGATTAGTTCACATAAAGGAGATGGTAGGGACACTGTGCTAGATAGATTACACTGGAACTATTACAATGCATTTGTCCCTTCAAGGGCCATTTAACTCCTTTGTATTAAAATTATTTTGTTTCAGTAAACTAACAGGAAACACAGTTTGCACATTTATAATGACCGGAGATGGGATTCATCCTTCATAGTGTTGCACTAGAGTCATCTTCACTCAGCTGCCTGTATGTATGCACTAAACTTTGACATAGATTGGTAGACGTTTTGAAGTCAAATATGAGTTTGTGGGATTAAAGTCCCAGAGTACTAAATTAAGTGCTCGTTTTATTTTAATATGGACTTCCTTATCTAATCGCTAGGGACTGAAAGTAGTACCACAGACCTGTTTTATATCTCGTTAGTAAACCATATTTCTCTATCCATGTGTGCAGCTCTTTTTTCACTTGTTTTTCAATTTTAATGAGATAACCCATGTTCTTTAAGCATTTTTAAAGCTCTGAGACATGTTTCTGGTTGTCTTTCCTCAGAGCACAGTTATGTCTCAATCTCAAAAAAATGGCCAAAAGGTATGCTGGTTTTCAGGCCTGATGATTGAAAGCTATTAAAGTGGAGCAGACTGTTTTATCTGTAGGATTTCTAGATGCACCAGTGTACAGTTTGTTGTCTTTTTTAATAATATACAAATCGGGGAAAGGTAAATATTCCGTATTGTGGAACAACATTACATTGATGTGGTGATCTCTAGTGTTCAACTGCACAACAAAAGTTCTAATTCCTGTTCATCCCTGCTCCAAAGCATAAGGACACTGCCTATGTATCTTTTCAACTTTAAAATGTTCTGTTTGTGTGGATTTGAAATCAAACAATAAAATCAACTATTTTCAAATTGTGCCATATATAAGTTGCCAATGCCGGAGCAAATGTTGCCCCCATACTAGTTCTTTTTTTCTGTATAAACAATTGATAATTAAACTGATTTTTTTTCAGTTAAGGCCAAATGGGCAGAATTTAAGATAAAGTGGGTGGATTGTGTGTTTTTACTGGCACATTAATTCCAGACCAGCATGCTCCTAATGAGCTCCACTGTCTTTGGTTCCTCCCACACTGCTCTTCCAAAAGCAGAAATAAAAACAACTTGCAGAACAGTGGCTTGAAATTGTGATTCCAGTCACTGTTTTGCACAGCGTATTTACTATATTCATTCATTAACTCCTTGACAATGTGCATTTATAACTACTTTTATATTGAGGTTTGGTGGTGTTTGGATGCTTTCTTTTAGGAAAGAAATGCAGCTCCCAATTCTTGGATATTTGGAAGTTATGTTATTGGGACTTGTACCACTCACTTCCTTGTCTCCAGACACTTTTTTTGATCTGTAGATGAAAGAAGGTGGGGTGGTACTTCTGGGACTATCACGGAGAAGACAAGCGTTGGGCTCAAATGTTGGTGCTGGTAGAGCCAGGAGCAACTGGTGTCAGTGAAGGTGAGTTTTCTGTGTGGATTTCTGTGTTTCCCCGGGTGTCTCTTTTTCCCCATAGGAGACCTGACAGGGCAAAGGAATCTGTGTGTTATAGGTCCATTTTAGCAGTTGGTGCAGAGGCATAAAGTTTTGAATAAGTTGTGATGGGGCGAAGTGTTTGTTTTACCGTGTATTTGTGTCAGTGAGTTGGTGAGTGTATGTTGAGTAAGATGTTTAAAGAGTGAGTTTGTTAGTCAGTTGGGTTATCTGGATAGATCTGGCCAACAGGATGTGTTATGTGATGTCTTCTGTGTATGTTTCTCTATGTATCTTCCTTCCTAGTTCTAAAGTTGCATTCGCTGGTCAATGTTGTTCCTGGCTCAGGATGAGGAGGGTGCAAGCTTCCGAAGGTTACCGCTGGTTGTTGATGTTTCTTTGTTCAGGTTTGTTGTGTTGTTTGTGAAGAGAAGGTTTGGTCATTTAGCAACATTTGATGTACCATGAGTTGAACGCTGTTGGTATGTGCAGTAGTGGCCTGGTTGTGGGGGTTAATTCTTTGTTTACTATCTTGGGGCAATAGGTTGGTCTCTAGCCTGCTGTATTAATAAGCTAGGTTGTTAGGAGTTTGCGAAAAGTCAGATGTTCTTCTGTCATCCTGATTTCTTTTGGGGCTGAGCTCCATATGATTGCTTTGAGGATAGAGAAGGTGGTCCCTGTGTGTTTGTTTTTCTCAAAGTGCCATGATACAAGTACATCACTCGTTGATCTCAATGTCCTTGTTGGTTGGTAGTGTGTGATTTTTGATGGATGAATTCCTCTCTCTGGTCATGCAGTTCCCTCTAGGTAATGCAGGGTGCTTTGAAGTGATTTATTTTTCTTAATGGTAATCAGTGTAGGCTTCCCATGGCAGGAGTTATGTGTTCTCTTTTGTTTATTCTTAGCAGGAGTCTTGCTGCAGTATTTTGGAGGTGATCTCATTTCTTTGTGAGGTAATCAGGCATTCCTAAGTATAGATGGTTGGCGTAATCTATTCTGAACAGTATCAGTGAGATTATGGCAGGGGTCGGTATGGGAAGTTTTGGGATGGAGGGATGCACCTTATTGAACATAGGTTTTAGAAGCATTTTGTGCAATTGAGTTGATCTCTGGTTCTAGTGTAAGTCCGCTGTCCATGAGTAGTCCCACATGTTTGTAATACTATTAAGGTTTCTGTTTTTTTCCCATTTCCTGCGACCACCGGAGTGAAATCTGTGGTTGCTTGTCATTGTGTGGAATTATCAGTATTTCAGTTTTGTTTGGGTTCAGTTTTAGGTTGTTGTTGTACATCCAGAGGTTTATCTGGTTGGGGCATTTACGGAGTGAGTTCTTTGAGTCTGTATTGTCTGCATAGTTGTAGTATGTCAGTTCATTATTTTTGATAAGTTTCATCAGCAGAGTGAAGTCTATATGTTAAAGAGGAGTGGTGAGAGGTTTGATCCTTGTGGAAAGCCACAGTTGGTGGTTGCGGTTGTTGAAGTGAAAGGGGGTAAGTAGATTATTTTGGTTTTGTCTGTGAGGAAGGATTTTAACCATTGCAGGGTAGAGTTGTGAATACCAGATTCCTGTAGTATTTTGATTAAATTGTGTAGCTGATGGTGTCGAAAGCTGCTGATATGGCGAGTAGAATAAGAGCTGATGGTATGTTATTTTCTGCATTCAGGACTTGTCTTCAACACTTGTACTATTAGCTGGAATTCAATACATCCTTTGTCGAGAATGAGATAATTTGTCTTGGTGGGTGACCTCTTGTTGCTTTATTTCTTTTTATCCCTTTGCTCAAAGGAAAAATAACTGCACCTCTCCACTCTATTCACAATGTGGCGAGAAAATGGGCTGCCCATGCGAAAGCTTTTGTCTGAGCCGAGTGCGTGGTAATGTATGATAATGTGATGTATTAATATTCATCTGTGCTTCTCTAGGCTTCATTGTCAGGGCCTTATTAGTGAACTGATGAGTGTTTGCCTCTGATGCTTTGAATGCCATGGCAGCTGGGCTTACTGTTTAGCTTTTCCAAAGCCTTTTTGAATGATCCTTTATTACATAGGATTTATTTGCTTTTATTATCACATCTTCAAATAATAAAAAAAGAAAGAACAGGTAGAAAACATGTAGCCAAGACTTGTTGGAGCAATGATCAGCATCATGACTTGGAAGAACGAGAGGTTCGGTGCAATTGCCGGGAAGCTGGAGGTTGGCCTTTCATCATTCAAAACCAGAACTGGTTGAACTAATCAGCACACAGGTTCAGATCCCTGTCACATAAACAAAGCTTTTTGTTTTATTTGACCAAATTCTAATAATTAGCAAAATTGAAATACAGGGGTTAGTCGAGGGGATTCTGACACATTCTATCTGTAGTGCAGTCCTATGTGATTTTCACTATGCATTCCAGGGTTCAGGTGTTGTGCGAGGGCCTCTGTATACAGCATCTTGCTTGCTATGATTCCCAAGGTACCTTTCATCTCCCCATTTGATTTTTGGATTGGATTGCTGTGGGAGGAGGGTGCCCACTGATATAGAGATAGTAACCTTATGCAGAGTGCATAGTATGACTTTTGGCATCTTACTAGGTGTTTGCACCATTTTACATGCACAATTTCTGTCACACTGAGATTAAAAATAGTCTACTGGATCCTAACCATTAAGTGAATGATTACAGCCACAGTATCAGTCCAGCATTTGGAGCCTTAGCACCCCACTGTTGCTACAGTAACACTCCCTTTTGCTTGTGCTCACCTTTAGACATCCGAAACAATCAATGAGCTGGTGCTGTAGGATAAGGCTATGACTGTGTGGCAGCTAATGTAAATCCTGTTGTGCGATCACTGGATCAACCTTAGCGTAGGTGTAATCTACCATATTCACCAAGATATGGGCTGGAAGTTGACGACAACATGGTCAGTTATGTTTGGGTGGTAAACAGGACAGTGCTCATGTCTCTTATTATAAATGTTCCTTTTTCTGACTACTAACACTTACACCTTGAACATTATGCTTGGGTGGTAACTATGGCATTGTTAATTGCTTTAACTATTGCCATGCCCTATAATAACACCTTTGGCTTCCCTTGCGCACTGTGCATTATGTTTGTGTGGTAACCTTGGAAGTGCCCAAATCTTTAATTATAACCATGCTTTAGTCTGACTCCTTATGCTTCCCTTCCCCAGGACATTAGATTTGGATGTAAACCAGGAAAGTGTTCCTTCTTTTTATGAAAAAAAAGTATTGTTGCAATTCCTTCCCCCCACTGGGTTATGTTTGCTTGCTAACCAGGCTAGTGCCTATGCCTTTAGTTTGTGTGGTAACCAAGACAGTCTTCATTTATTTTATTTTAACTATGCCTTATACTGACTGAAAATGCTTCACTTCCCCCATGTGTTTCATGGGTGGAAACCAGACAGCATTCATGTCCTGATTTAATCCAACTCCTTATGCTAACCTTTCCCCCTTGTGCATTATAGTTGGGTTAAAACAAGGACAGTGTTAATTTATCTTATATTAACTATGCCTAATCTTTACTCCTAAAGCTTACCTCCCCTGGGCATTATGTTTGGGTGGTAGCCAGGACAGTGTTAATTTTTTTCTGATAAAACCATGCCTTATCCTTTAGGCTTCCTTTCCCCACTGTGCATTATTTCTGGTTGACAACCAGGACAGTGTTAATTTATTTTATTATAACCATGCATTGTTCTGACTCCTTATGCTTCCCTTCCTCCATGTCCTATGTCTGGCCAGTAACAAAGACTTGTTGATTTCTTTTATTCCAATGAACCCTTATGGCCCTTAAATTCAGTAACATATCATGCATGGATGGGGAGGCAGAATAACTCTTATTCCAAAGGATGAGACCGACTCAGGAAGTTGGCAAAAAGTCTCATTCCAACTGTTTTATGATCAATTGTCTAAAACAGGGAATTACAACAGACATCAACGCACATCGCACAAGCTCGCTCAGTGCATTTCATAAAAAGCCCAGATTGTATACAAAAAGTTTGTCATACATTACGTCATACTACGTGGCCAGCAAGAAAAGCCTACTGGGGGTTGTGATAAGCTAAAAGGGAACATCCAAGTATACTTTCTACACGGGAACAGGTTGTGATTGTCTACAGTTAGGTGGCCAACTTATGCCCTCCCCTAGTGCAAGTCATCTTCAACACTTATTAGATACACAGTGCATCATTGGCTATCAAACTATAGGGCTCTTTGTTATACAGCCCTCTGCAATTGATTGGCACACTTGTGCCCTTCCAGAACATTTGACTCACTAGTAGCACGTAAGCGTGTACCCCAAATGTCAGTGGGTGCACTTGGCCATGTCTCCCCACCCAATTAGCTTGACATCCATCATCAATCACGCCTTCTGTCATACAGAGTGTCTTTGTACTTGGCCTTGCAAAGTATCCTTGCTCCTGGGAATATACAGGGTGTGAGCACGTTCCTATCTCAAGTCTAGCACTGCATGCCCAGTTTCTATTTCCATCTAACCCATGTGACATGAGACCGTGCTTAGGCTCTGTGCCTCGTAGTTAATTGTATTAAATTAATAAAACGTTGTACTCGTGGTGTTTCTTTCTCGCACCTTAACAAGGGATGGCTCAGCTTCTCACGTTCACTGTTCTTCAAGGATAGATAACCAGTTCTTGGCCGCTCCAGCCTTTGACACCAGGCCAGTGGGCATGGCCTGGGCCCATGTGGCGAGAGGCTGTGAATTTGTGTAGCTCTCATTGTGATTAACAGATCTTGTAGTTCGGCGGAAGTAGGCAACTTTAGCTGCACATCAAACCAGTGAACAGGGGGCGAAACCAACGGCTTGCAGTGAAGCGTTGTCCCGATCAAAATCAGACCACTACAACTGAATTATGGTAAACGGAAACCTGGTCCCGTCAGGAGGAAAATGGCAGACAGAGCTGTGCAGCACTGAAGTGAAGGAGGAGGGGCGGAGAAGCAACTGTCACGCAGGGCGGTTCCCACTCAGCCTGTGTGCTGGACCCATAGGAGGAGTGTGCACCTGGGGGAGGCCTGGCCATTCAGCCTCCTGGCTGTTCAAGAACGAAAGTGGGAACACAGCGCACGTTGTGCCTAGGTGGGGTAGCACCTGGTCAGCGGAGTGTGCTGGTCGCTGATTATGAGTCTCTGGGCTGAAGTGGTGAGCGGACTGGAGGAGCAAGGCTTATTGCACGTTCCCTCTCGTGGAAGACATGCGAGAGAGCTTGGGACGGACCAGGTGGGGATCGGTTGGCTGTCGGTGCCTGGGATCGACCTCGTTGGGAGAGGGAGAAGTGTGGACGGTATTGCCTGCGTGGCCTGAGGAGATGGAAAGGAACTGCCAAGCTGCTGGAGAGGGAGAGGTCGGGCACAGACTTCTCCTTGTCCTAACCTGGGCCTGCAGCAATCTGAACTACCACATAGGAATG
The DNA here is from genome assembly GCF_040938575.1 of Ambystoma mexicanum. Taxonomy (NCBI): domain Eukaryota; kingdom Metazoa; phylum Chordata; class Amphibia; order Caudata; family Ambystomatidae; genus Ambystoma; species Ambystoma mexicanum. The sequence goes on from NC_090928.1 coordinate 361,050,999, forward strand.
GAACCATGCTGGGGTCCCGCTGCGACTGTCGCTGTCTGGTGGAGTGTTACATCCTGGCTGGGGAGATCTCACAACTGACGGCATGGCAGGCGCTGCAATTTTCTCACGTTGGGACTGCCGGAGATGAGATCAAGAGCCCGGGAGATAGCGGGCCCCAAGAGGACGTGTTATGGCTGGGTGGCAACGCTCAGTGAGTTGGCTTCAGTTGAGTAAGAAGTCGACCTGAGTTGCCTGCCCCCCTCGGATGTGGAGACAAGGCCCCTGAAAGTTCACTTTGCTGGGGTACAGGGTGCATAGTGAGCACCGACATTAGAGGCACTGAGGCCTTGGTGTGCACAGGCTAGTTGCGCACGGCTGGTGCAGGATATAGGCTGCTACTAACACTGACACTGGTGCACAGGTGCAAGACAGTAAAGTGCATGCTGCAGAGACGACTAGACTTCTGCTGTTTGCACTTGGCATCGAGGCACATGAGGGGGAGCAATTGGGCATCTGAGGGACTGGATATTACTAGAGCCCGGAAACTTAGGAACCTGGGCGCCTGAGGATACTTGATCCCTGCACATTGGAAGGTATCGACTCATACTTGCCTGAACCCAGTGGCATGGTGGGTACTGGGAACTCAACCAATAATACTACACAACTTGCACTCCCCTGGGCTGCACTCTGTGAAGGGAGAAGGAGGTACTGTGCTGTGTGTGTGGGACTGAGCAGCCCACAGCCCAACTGTTGGTCTACTACATTTTGAGGGGACGGTTGGCTCCCTGTGCTGGCGGAGGAGCAGCAGCTAAAGCAGCCTTGTCCCCCCTTCTGGTGATAAGCATCTTGGTAATTATCGGGTGCACCTCTGGTGGTCAGTGTAGGTAATGGGGTCAGCACTGAATGGCACTTGCTAGCCGATTGGTATTTAGCTTGTTGGGTGTTATGCGCTGACGGCTTGATAGACACCCTGAGAAGCAAGGGCGCAGAAGGCCCACAAAGACACCTGAGAGCACACGGTTAAATTGGTTGTGTGCTGGGATAGTACAGTGATCTTGGTCACGGCCTCTCTGCCCTCGTTAAAGCATGTCCCCTACCAAAGGCAAAAGCAAACTCACAATTATGGACTCATTTAACAACGTGGGTAGGCCCTGCGACTCTGCGCAAAAAGCCACAAGCGCTGCAGGGTGAGACGAGTGCTCCAGGCACAGCCCCCCAAGAAGATGCAATGCTTGCTGCAATATCGGCCCTGAGATCCTCGGTGAAAACGAAAATGTACGAGGTCAAAATATATGTTCAGCTGCTGCGGCAGGACATCAGTAATCTGGCTGAGATGGAGATGGAAGAAACAAAGGAGTCCACTTAGGATCTGGAAACTCGGGTCTGAGACCTGGAGAGAAGGAACACCGCCTTGTAACTGAGGGTTGAGGATGCTGAGGGGAGGGCCCGTCAAAATAATGTAAGGCTGATCGTGCTTCTGGATGGTCTTGAGGGCTCGAACCCCATGCAATATACCACAAGAAATAGAAATAGAAATACCACAAGAAATAGGCCCTGGAAACGTATCCCAAGGGTTTGTGGTTGAGCACGCTCATCGCTCACTAAAGAAGAGGCCCCCGCCGGAGTCACACCCCAAACCTACTATTCCAAAGATCTTGAATTTCCAAGACAGGGAGGTGATTCTGAAGTACTCCAGGGATGGTGGTGTGATCCAACAAGAATATTTCAAAATTGCCATTTATCCTCATTACACAACGGTTCAGAGGGCCAGGAACTCTTTTGTACCGATCAAGGCAAGACTTAGACACATCAATGTCAAATATATGCTTATGTATCCAGCCAGACTCAAAATCATTTATAAGGGCAGAGCACCTTTTCTTGAGTCCCCTGCGGTGGCCAACATGTGGTTGGCACATAACAATCTGGCCAGTGGGGAGGAGCCTACCACTTAACTTAAAGAATGTCATCGCTGAGGCGGGTTTTCCCTGCTGATGGAGCGGTGCACCTGATGTACCAGACCGTACATTATCTGTGGTGTTGAAAGTGAAATGCAAAGCCTATTTCCGCCTGAACTTGCTGCTCTTGCTTACAATGGGAGAAACGTTTGATCGTCCACCGCTGGCCTTACTTGTCGGTTCTGTGCATAAGCTGGTGTTGGCCTATTGCTGACACCCACTACCCGACACACAATGGCCTGGATGGGCCGTAGTGGTACGGGTGCGTCTGAGCACTGTCTACACTGGGCAGTCGCTGGGCGAATAGACCCTGTTTGGTTTGTTAGGTTGTTGGTATCCCATTTTCCACGCATTCTGGTGCACATGCTGACAATATGGATTTTCTGGCTGGGAGGGGGATAGAGGATTGGACATGGAAGCGGGGTCCAAGAATTAAAGTTGTATATGAGGAGCCAGGAGGGGGGAGCAGATCTGGGGTAATTGTTTGCTAAGCGACTACAACATGACTTCCATTAGATTACTGGCCATGAACGTGCGAGGGTTCGGCACTTACCTACGTAGGAATAGGGTGAAATCGTTCCTAAAATGAAAGAAGATATCTATTACCTTATTTCAAGAGGCCCACCAAACTGCTGAGGAACTGAAAGGTGTCCAGGAGCATTGGGGGCAGGGGGATATAGGGCGGTATACTCTAAATATGCTAGAGGGGTGTGTACGTGGCTGGATGACTCAGTGCCGTTCCAGCTGATAGAGGTGGAAGCGGATAAGGATGGGAGGTACCTCATTCTTCGGGGCTACATGGATCACATGGAGGTGTATAGTTAATTCTTACTTCCTGAACCAGGGCATCCCACTTCACATTCACACACTTTGCGCACATGTAGCGCACCGCCGGGAGTGTTTCTTCCTATGGGGAGATGACTTCAACTGTGTCAGGGATCCTCTGCTAGAATATCCTCTCCCCCAGTGGGTGGCCCTTCGCCAGGAACTGCAGCCCTTAATGGGGTGCTGACTAATCTACACTTAGAGGATGTCTATAGGGAGTTACATCCTGAGTGTATGGGTTATACTTTTTTCTCCTCTCCACATGTCCTGTTTACCAGGATCGACTACATTTTTGGGGGGTGGTGACAATTGGCTAATATAGGCGATGCAGAGCACCTGGGTCGAACAATATCGGACCGCTCCCCGCTAACAGTGATGAGCAATTTTAGGATCCCCAGGCCCCCCATTCCAATGTGGCCTATGCCAGCCGACGCCCTGACGGATCAACCCTTCAGGGATAAGCAGCAACTCACACTGGCAGAATTTTTACAACACAATGTGGGTAGTGTAGAGAGTGGGGTAAGGTGTGGGAAGCTCTGAACGTGGTGGTGAGGGGAGACATAACAGCCAGTGCTGGGGGTATTCGCAGAATGCTGAGGACTGAACTGGGAAAGATAGAGCCTGAAATCCAAGATACGGAGGCCCAAGATGTGGGTCAGCACCAAGAGAAGAAGGTTTGGCTGAAGCCAGGTACTGCTGCCTTGAGGCATGGGAAAGGTTGACTAAGTTTGAATTTATGGTGGGAGCCACTATGGCGCATGCTGAGGGGGATAGACTGGTTAGGCTTCTGACGTGGCTCTGTAGCAGGGAACACCCTAGGCACTTGACCACTGAGCTAAGGCAGGAGAATGGCAGTGTCGGCAGGACACAGCTTGAGATTAACAATATCTTTGCCAGGTACTACTCCCAACTATACAGCCATGAGGAACAGGTCCCCCGATCAAAGCTTTTGATTCGGTATATTGGGAGTGGCTGTTTGCAGTATTGCAGGAATTTGGGTTCGGCAAGCGATTTATGCGCTGGGTAAGGCTCCTATACTCATCCCGACTGCACCAGTTAAATCTGTGAGACAGGTGTCAGCGACGACGGCTATACAATATGTGCTGGTGCTGGAGCCCTTAGCGGTTTACCTTCACCAAGAATTTTTAGAGGCGGGTTTTTGGGTTGGCGGCACTATAACTTGGTATCACTATATGCCGACGACGTCCTACTGTATATTGGGGAACCGGAATATAATCTACCGATAGTTATGGTAGTACTGGTCAACTTTGCCAAGCTCTCTGGAATATCCTTCAGCAGGGAAAAGTCTTGCTTACTTCCATTGGCAGGGCTCTGCGTGTGGAACGTGGGTTGCTTTAAGTATTTGGGGGTACACATCATGCACACGCCTGAATAGCTCAATGGCATTCTGGTCTGGACTTCCATTATCACTGTTGTATAGGGTTGCAATTGTGAAAAGGATTGTTCTTCCCAGATTTCTACATTTCTTTACGAATATCCATCACTACATTAATGTCTCCTTCATTCGCTTACTGGACTCCCTGATTCGAGGTTTCATGTGGGGCACATCCCGTCATAGGATTGCCCTCACAACACTGTGTATACCTTACAGGGAGGGTGGTGTGCAACTTTCAAACCTATAATGCTACTACCTGGCGGACCAGCTCAGTTGTCAGATTACCATACATCCAAGTCACTACTGCCACAGCAGTTGGTGGCCCCTGCCCACCTTAAGGACGTGCTGCGGTTACCACTGAGCTGCCTGGATTCTATACCCCTAATGGTTACCTTGGGTCAGAAGGTGTGGTTCAGAACGCTAAAACTATTGAAAATTGAGTGCCTTTCTCACCTGAGGTCCCGATAGTGGCGGATGTGTGCAGTAACAGAAACGATCTTGCGGCGGCGCAATGCTGGAGGGCTGGGGTGTTTCCACTTGGGGCGACCTGTTCGACAAGGGTAAATTCAAAGAACAGGACGCCATAAATGAGCAAACTGGGCTACCCAGGGGGAAATTCCTGTGATGGTTGAGGATAGTGGGGGTGGCTAAAAGAAAATGGTCTGAGTGGCCTGAAGAACCAGAGGCGACTCCACTGCTGGCTCTGATGTACTCCGTGGAAGATTGCTGGTGCCCGGTGTCCAGATTGTATGGTAGTTTAGCTGATAGGCCTTATCCTCAGAGCTCCAAATTGAAACTGCGCTCGGAAGCTGACCTTTGGGGAGGAAATCGGGGAGCGAGAGTGGGAATGCATACTTAGTTTCCCTGGGGAGGTGTTTAGGAATTCACATTTCAAACTGGTCCAGCTGAATGTCATGCATCACACTTATATGATGCCTAATAAGATGGCCAAGTTTACAAAGGACAAGCAGCCGACATGTCCCTGGTGTGGGGGAAAAGGCGCTGATTTGGCACACATGTTTTGGGTTTGCACAAAGGTACAGGGCCTTTGGGCCCGCATCGAGCATGCATGTAGAAAGGCTGGGGTTACAAGATACTCCTGGAGTTCAAAGGAGTGCTTATTGGAAGCATACCTGAGGAATAGCAAGCATAAACATGTTGTCAAGTTTATGGATATGGCATGCATCCTTGCTAAACGGTGCATTGCTATATCCTGTAAATCGGCCTGGGGACCACAATACCTGCGCTGGCACAGGGACTTCAGGACTTGGGCAGAGGCGGAGACCAGAATATGGTATAGGTCAACATGGGCCCTGGATGCAGCCTCTCGGGGGAGCAAATGAGTCCTGGAGAATTTTTATCTGGGACATGTTTCACTGCTCGGATGATAAACCACTATGAGCACTCTGCCATTACTTAATGTGTTACTTTATTAACCAAACTCTCTGCTTTTCTTGCCCCTGCTGAGTGTTCCACTATCCTTTGATTTCCTACAGATAAGGGCTCCGGCCCAGGTGTGCTAAGCGTTTAGGCGCACTATAAATGCCATATCATATCATATCATATCATTCCTCGCTCGCCCCATACTCCTGAGCTGAGTATTGCACAGTATAAGGTTATGACCTAGTTCACATGCGTGGAGAAGTTGTTTTGTTGTATGACACTGTTTATCCGTTCATGGTGTTGGCAGATGGTCAGAGTGTACGTTTCAACACACTTGTAAATGATGAAAAAAGGTGTAATTTGCGTACATGTATTGTCTCAAATGCCAATAAAGACATTTTAAAATAAATTGACACCAGGCCAGGCAAGCTTCTCTCTCTTTCCTCGATCTCCAGCTGCTTTCTTGCTACGACACCACTTTTGATCCTTCTTCTCTGTATTTCTGAGTTTACTAAAATTGTGACATCGAATGTCCATATTCTGTATAGTGGTGGCACCGCCTGCTGCCTATTCACTACATATAGCCAGCCTTTATGATTACTTAGTCTACTTGCTTTTGATGCATCTGTAGTTATAAAAACAGCTTGCATTTTGTGCAGTGTTTTTCATACGTGTTTTCAATCTTCACTTCGCACATAAAAGGTTACTTGAATCTTTACTTCATCATCAGATTCTATAAGGTCTATACATTCTCTTCTTTAGCCACTCTTCCCAGTGCATCACGCCTGCTTCTTGTGATGTCATCAACTTCTCTTTCTCTCGTCTTCATATTCCTTCAGGCATCTCCTCTAAGAGATTGTCATCTCCACGGGGATACATCACATAGGGTGTTCTCAATGGATATCTCTTCTCGAAGACTCTCTGTGGAATAGGCACCATCACTGGTGTTGTGCATGTCGAGATCTCTGGCTTACAGCATATAGGAAGGATGGGGCGGGACTTCCTGCAGAGGCATTCAGCTGCTCCTCTACACCAACATTGACTTATTCTGATTCCATGGGCTTTTCTCCCAACCGGGCTCTAAACTATGGTTGATTACAGTGTACATTTCTCTTATTATAACCATGCCTTATTCTGACTTCTTATGCTTCCTCCCCACCCACTGCATTATGTGTGGGTGGTAACCAGGACACCTTTTGTTTCTTTTATCATAGCCATGACTAATTCTGACTCCATCGGGATCCCTCCCTGCCCCTGCCCCCATTATGTTTGATTGGTAACTAGAACCGTGTTTATTTCATTTAATATAGCCATGCTTTATTCCGACTCCTTGGGCTTCCCTCCACTGTCCCTTTTGTTTGCCTGGTAAGCAGGACGGTGTTCAATTATTTTATCATACCCATGCTTCAGTCTGACTCTCCAGGCTACGCAGTATGATCTGCAACATCAATTAAAAAAGTTGTTTGTTCATGCGAAGGTTTGGAGGGAGGCGAGGAAGACTTTCAGATGTTCTGTTCACAGACAAGACTATTGTCACCCAGGCCTAGCACATTTCAGCACATAGCTTTCAGGAGGCATAATGGACGCTGCCTTCTTAAGAGGACATATAATTATGCAGGGACAGCTGGTTTATGTGATGAGGCGTTACCCACGGGATACCCACCGATTAGGCTTTTTATACACCAATGGCCCAAAGAACTCTCATGCAGCGGCTTTTATAGCGGAACATGGACACAATTTTGTCTGAGCCAAACCAAAACCCTATGAACTTAGTCCTATCAAATCAATCTGGGCACAACTAAAGAGGTACTTAATGCGTGTGCACAAGCCCACCAAGAAGCAGAACCCTTAACAGGCATCACAGAGTTTAAGTGCCATGTCCTTACCCAAGATATCTGAGCAACGTTGAGAAACCATGTAAGAAGTTGCTTCCCATGATTGTGGAGGGCTATGAGGCCACAACCCATATGTGAATGGACTGTATGCCTCCCACATGCTTGCACGATTATGATATGTTAGGATATGTTACTAAGCCTTTAACCTGCATCAGACTCCCACACATATATAAAATTATTATGTGCATACTATTACTGCTGGCAATGATTGTATTGCAAGAACAAGAACACTAGGGCAGCACAGTACGGTACAGTGGATGTAGAAGTTGAACCAAAGAGGCTTACTCTACCGCGGAACTGATGGAGGGAAATGGGCAATAACAGTTAGAGTTGGCAAGGGTGACTGCTGCCAGTGGAACAGCCACTGGCATTGGGGGCCAAGGGATGGAGAGATGGGTGAGGTCCAATGGGGAAGGTTGAGGGCCACTGGCATTGAGAACTAAGAGGGGGCTGGGATTATGGGGTGCAGTGGATATGCTGATTTCAGACAGAGAACCACTAGCATGTGGCACGAAGGGGTGAGAGGTGGGTAGGCTACAGAAGAGGAAGGTTGATGGCAGCCAGTGCACCAGACATTGCCAACAGAGACCAAGGGGGAGAGGTGGGAGGGTTACATGATAAGGCTGATGGCTACTACTGGACTAAACACTGGTCTCTGGGACTAAGGGTGGTGTTGGGTGGGAGAGGGGAAGGGGAAGAGGGGAACCAGAAGTAACCATGGTCTCCAAGATGCAACCACAAGCATGTGTTTTTATTCTATTCCTACAATGTTGGGTGTGGTCACCCTCGAACCTTGCAAGCACAAAGCTGAGGATTGTGGTCTTCAGAGGAACAGGAAGACCTGACATGTTGTCCAATCCATTAAAGGTCAGTCGCTTGCACGACTGCTCATGCTGCTCGATCAAATGTTTTAACAGTATGCAAGCCATATCACACAGGAAGCGCTTGCAAATATTATCACTTGTTTTTCCATAATCAGGCAACAGGGTATACAAAGATTGCTCTTCTTCTGAGCCACTGGGCTGAGATTGGGGTGCACATGGAACATGGGGCATCAAAAAGGAAAGGAGGTGCAGGTCAGTGGTGCCAAAGGGCTGGCAAAGGGGGAAAGAGCCAGTGGGACCTGCATGGGTGAGTCTGTTGAAAAGGTGGGGTTCCTGGGTGGGATCAGGTGAAGAGAAGGCGCAGTGTACCAAGGTGGGGATGGCTGAGGGTGGCTAAATAGAAGGCAGTAGATCCCAGTTGGGCATAGGTAAGGATATGCTGGCCACTATTTGGGTGGGCATACATGAGAAGAAGGGAGAGTTGCCTAGTTAGGAATGATTGAGAAGAAGGCATGGGTCAATCTGGTTGTTATTGGACCGCCATCGGAACCAGTGCAGTGCCTGCTCCAACAGGGCCTGAGCTACAGAGGGAGGGACAATGGCCCCCTTCTCTAGGCAGACGCAGTCCAGCACTCGGGCGGCTGCCATAAGGAAATGTAAACATACGCAGTGTCTCTTTCAGATTGCCTGCAGACCACACTCATGGCAGTGGTACACAGTACACGTTCCCGAAACATAACTTAATATAAGATAATATATGCAGAATTTGCACACAGAACCCATTGGAGTAAGTTGAAGAAGTAAGATAGTGAGTTTAGCCTGGCAGAGAAAGAAAGGAGATGACAAAGAAGAGAGAGAGAGAGAGAGAGAGAGAGAGAGAGAGAGAGAGAGAGAGAGAGAGAGAGAGAGAGAGAGAGAGAGAGAGAGAGAGAGAGAGAGAGAGAGAGAGAGAGAGAGAGAGAGAGAGAGAGAGAGAGAGAGAGAGAGAGAGAGAGAGAGAGAGAGAGAGAGAGAGAGAGAGAGAGAGAGAGAGAGAGAGAGAGAGAGAGAGAGAGAGAGAGAGAGAGAGAGAGAGAGAGAGAGAGAGAGAGAGAGACCGCCGCACATCGTATTAATGGCGGCGGGGAATTTTAAGTACTACATGGCCCATTAACCTGGCCCTAGGTGCATTTTCATGATAATTACGACTAACTTCTAACATTGGAGTGGGATCCTGTGTGGTCAGATGGTAGATCGAAGAGGAGAAACCTGTGTTGTAATCTTATTCTGGCAATCTGTGTCCCCAAATCTACGCTATAGTGTGGTCCAGGTATATCAGGTACACAAGAAAGTACAGGGTACCTTTCTCGTAGGTCTCACTCAGTGTCCTGCATCCACGCTGTGGGCACGTGCCTGGCATTTAAACTCACACAGTGGCTCAAACCCCGTTTGCTTGGGTATTTGCAATGCCACTTTGTTGCTTAAAATATGATCTGTGTGATGTATGTATGCTTATTATTCTGGCTTACCTTATCACGTTGTGTTAAGAATGACGTTACCTATTGATTGCGATGGGGGCGGGGCAGTTCGTCCTGTGCCCTGGGCCCCAAACATTCTTAAGATGGACCTGAAGGGCAGAAACGAGTGCAGACAGTGGCTGTTGTCTGTTGCTAGCGGAGGCATTTCACTCTGATCTTCTCATCCCATAAAGGACAGCTGTGCCATTCGGTGAAACTACTGTATCGTTGATGATACGGACTCACAGCTAGCTCAGTCCAGGGGAAATTCTGCCCTATGACTTTCAACAAACCTTCATCACAGACAAGAGTGTCATTTTAACATTCTCCACTTGCTTCCCACAGAGACAAGGCAAGCTGTGTCTTTTGGAAGTGCCCCGCTGTCCCGGCAAGTAGACAGGTACAAGGCATTAGCCACCTTACCTTTCAGATGTGCTCTTACGGCCCTTTCCAATCAACAGTGTAGAAATGCTCCGTTCAAAACTATGAATTTAGCAGATAGAGTGCACAGCTCAGGAATCCCAAAATAGAAGCCCCAAGACAGGTGCCAGGAATCCAAGCAGTGGGCCTGTTATACGTAATTAAGCACACAAGGCAGTCCTAAGAATTAGTCTAAGAATGTGTGCCTACTGCTGCATCAGATTAAAAGTAACAAGACATTCCGGAATGTTAGGCTATATTTTCATGCTTTTAGCTGTCCTTTGCCAGGCTGTTTCTTGATAGCCCAGAGAGAGGTCATGTCTTGCTGCGCAGTGCCCATACACCTTCCAATCAGCTGGACCATTGCCATCTTGTCTATCGAAGCAAAAACCCATGTATGCCCAAGAGCAGTGCTCGCAATGCTCGTCACATCTACTTTTAATGTTGTATTGTACAATGCATACATTAAAAAGGCAGGCATAGCCATTCGGAAAGTCTGCTGTATTCTTTAATTCACGAACAGTACTGATTCATGGAATTATTTGCGTGAAAAAGACAGATTTGTGCTCCTTTGTGCCCGAAAAACCCTGTTTGAAGTATGGGGATTTTCGGGCAGAGAGGCGCGCAAATCTGAGTTTTTCACTCAAATAATTCCATGAATCAGGCTGTTAATGTCTGAAGGAAGCCGCGTATTGCTTTCCTGCCCAAGCATCCCCAACTGTACCACACCATCCATAAGCACAGAAGATGGATGAGACCTCCATTAGGAAGGTGATTGGCAACCATTTCAAAACATTAGCAACCATGGCAACTGCAATGTGTTTGGACGAAGGGGCAATGGTAAAGAAGTGAAAGCACTGTTCTGATGTATATAAGAGCAGTCAGCGGGGAGGGCCAAATTCTCTGATGTCTGGCCCATAATTGACCAATAAGAACCTGTTAAAGGGCCACTACATGCCAGCGGATTGGATTAAAGTGTAATGTGAAAGCACTGCTTTGCAGCAAGAGCAGAGAAGTGTGCAAAAAGGGAGTGCTGCCACCTCAACTACCCTGTATTTTGGTTACAACGCAGAAGAATGGTGCCAAATGCATTGCTGTCGGGCATATGGAAGGTCATCGTAGCGTGGTAACCCCATCCGACAGTCCAGGTGCTTAGGACAAACCTGTTCGAAATTGTACTGTAGGTCCAATGTGCTGTGGGGTAACAAACCACTATTTTCACAAAACATTGCCCCAAATGTCACTTTTTTTCTCCAAACTTTTCAGAAGGTTATGGGCTACAAATCCTGTCACCCCTACAAAAAAACTTCAATGGGGAGGGCTGGTGGAAGTTTCACAACCCATAGTCACTGCAAAGACTTCAAACCCTTGTTAAGTCTGTGATTTTCTATACTCTGGCCTGGGGGACAGATGTATAGAAGGCCAACCTATATTGTGACAGGGCCAGTTCAAGGTAACAGTGACAAGTGGTCTAGGCTAATTCTCAAGAGGTGGTGAGCTTGTAAAGGGTCTACAATGAGTACACACAATAGGAGTCACAGATTACACTAGACAGTATGTATAAAAATGCAGTTATTTATGGCCAAGCAACACTATGAATAATTACTACTAACAGGTAGAAGTATCACACAACACTAAAAATAGAATACATATTAACAGTCTTTGGGGTAGGGCATAATACAGATCAAACCCCTTTAAAGGAAAGTAGATTATGCACTAGAGTTCCACAGAGAATTAGCCCCAGCTTCAAAAGTCTTTTCCTAAATTGTCTGGCGCCTTATGCCCAAAGGTTCAGGAAAGGTTTTGACACAGTTTGTAACACTGGAAAAAATGAAGATAGGGTCTTTGGGGTAGAGTGAATGATTTCAAGGGTTAGACGACAAGTTATCCAAACTAACCGAAGTGTCCCCAACTTTCGGAAGGCTGTACAAGAGCAAGCAATGGCAGAGCCAAAGTATTGCAAAAGTTTTAGAAAAGTTAGCAAAACCTTTAAAGGGAGTTTAGGGGCAGGTAAGAACCACTGAAACTAACCCCCCGTACTCCAATTCTTCACAGGACTTGGCAGGTCAATGGAAGAAGGTCTGAGGTCACTTTTCTCACCGTCAGCTATAGTTCTTGATTCACAGGGATTTCTGGTTCAAGCAGCTCTAAGGTTGGTGTCGTTAGCTGGTGCAAGGACTCTCGGATGAAGAATGCAGAAAAACACTATGCAGCACCCATCTCAGGACTGGAATCGACTCAGGTAAGCTGTTTCGGATGGTGGTCACCTCAGCACGGCGACGCCAAAGGACTCACTTATCGCAGTCAGACTTTCGCTGAGGTAAGTCTTGCAGAACAAGCGGAGGAGCCCCCAAGTTCAAGGCTTCAACGCAGAACAGCAACATCAGTAGCACGGTAGCCCAATCTCAGAGTTGGTCAACCACAGGGCAGTCCCGGGACACTTCCAAAGGCTCTTCTTCGGAGGGTCCTGAGCGGACATCAGGAATGGATGTTCCCTCTACCCCCACAGTTCTCAGCTCCCTCGCAGGACTGCAGAAGATTAATAACAAGACAGGTCTCTTCCAGGATAGCTGCAGAAGTTGATCACCAGATTGGTCCCCAGTCTCCTCACAGGTCTCACAGCTGGACAGGAGTCTTGGCTCCTTCAGGTTACTCGAGGATCTCTCTACAGTGGGTGCAGGGGTCCTCTTCTTATCCCAAAAGCCAGTTAAGAGCAGAAACTATGACTAGCCAATAGCAGTACTAGCCCCACACACACACCAGCAGTGGTCCAATCAGGACCACTGGCAGGAACACACCTGCATAACACTCAGACACACTGAAACCATTTTTTGGATTGGGACCAGGCAGTCCCGCCAACATCCGGCCAGCAAACACACATAGCCTCCAGCAGTCTGATAAAAGCCTCTGCTTCCCCAGGTATTGGAAGATCATATAGGGATTGTATTGGCCTCACAGGACAGGATGAAGGCTAAATAACAAGATGGCAAAGGACAAGTGAAAAACCTTGTGGCATGGCCATGTTTGGTCACTAGCCACAGTTAGTAGCCAGACGTGGTAAACACAATAAGCCTAAAACGAAAAGTACCAAAAAATGGTAAAAAGTCAGTGCTGCCACCAGCTTGTCCATTTAGCACACCTAGAGTAACCACAAATCCTCTAAGTGTTAGTCCAGGGCAAAAACCCCATTGTATTGCATTGTAAGATGCATTGTACAATGATAAAAGTTAACACAAGTGATAACAAGTTACTGAAAATAGTAATTAAGTTACAAGACTAAGGGGAACAATGCTTCCCAGTACTGCCAGCCTGGAGGGCATGTCAGTTTCCCCATGACAGAAGAGCAAAGGACAGTGTAGGGAAGCTTAAGGCTTCAATGCACTGTAAAAAGTACAGGTCAGGATCAAAAATAAAAGCAAAAAGTTTGGGAGTCCATTAAAATGGAAGGAAAGGTGCAGTAAAGAGAAATCATTGCTAACAACACTGCTCCCCAAATCTAGTATGATTGCAGTATGATACTATGTGTACAAATGTTTGTAGAATAGCAATCGTAGAAAACGCACTGCATTTCCTAGAATCTGCAGATCATGGAAAACATGATAACAAAAGCAGGAGATAAAGTAAACCCACATGTTTTAACAAAAATAACATACCTGTAAATTGAACAACATAAGCACTGCATTAAAAGTACCAAAGGAGGGGTAGTGGAATCCTAGGAACCAGTTGATTTGTGGTATTGATGAGGCATTCGCCCACTTGAAGTGGCTCAAACCAGGCTTAAATCTTGTTACCTACTCTAATGTAGGCTTTCAACGCAGCAGCTATCGCTGCTACAGAGAGTGACAGCGTCTGATCGCCTCTGAGCTTGGGATGATAGCCCCCTGCTGTGCGCGTGTTGCCACCGCATGACGTAAACATGCACACACACCTGATGCATGGCAATGAGCCGTTTGGTGGTGCAATTCAAAAAAGCATGTCCTAAGACTGTGTACAATGTGTATCCAAGATACATGGGAGCCAAAATGGTTTCTAGATATGTGTGTTATGCTCTGATTCTCCTGATAAGAATAAGTGATATGTACAATTGTCAGTGAGAGGTACTGTGTCTGAACTGCTAGAAAATAAGGTCAGCAAACACTATAGTAAATGTCGTATCAGTTAATATGTGATTCCAGAAGTGTTTATTTTCATTTGTGAATGACCACAAGATTGTGTGATTCAAAAATTGTGGGGGCCATTGTTATTTCTGTAGGATTATGCCGTGCTTGGAATTTGAACAGCTGCCCTGTTGATCGGGGGCACAGCATATATCTGCAGTTCTATGCACTGTCAAGGTAATCATCTTTAAAGGGATTTTTCTTGTCGAATTTGCTCACTGAGACTAGCTTTTCCACTGAGAAAAAAGTACAATATATTATGAATGTTTACATTGTATCTGTGTGTGTTAAAGAGAAAATAACGTCCTGACAAATTGAACTGAGTGGTTGAGAGGAGTGATGGCATATGGAAGCAGACGGTGTAAGGCTTCAATTTAGTCCACATCAGTTAAAAGAGTTTGAAGTGATTCTAGAGCAGAGGTATTCAAACATGGGTTTGAGGGGGAGTGGGGTGGGGTGAGGGTGCCAAACCCCAGCCTGAAATGTGTAAAGCTGTTTTTAAAAATCGTTTTATAATGGTGGAAAGAAAAAGAGGGGCGGGGATAGCCCAGTGACCCCCTCATCCATTATGGAGGAGACGAGGTGCCAGCCCAGTGAAACGTTGAACACTCCCTCAGCTGTCTTTTCTAGCTGAGGGAATCCTCCTGGTCTGGCTGAACTGTCAAAGGGAAACAATGTTTCCCTTTAACAGTACAGTTCCCCGGCCGCACATGCTCAGTGAGCCATGCAAGGCTGGGGGTGCTTTGCTTCACCAGCCTTGCATAGCTCAGTGAAAATGCCGGCTGGGGAATTGCATGTCTGCATGTGCGAGGGGGAGATCCTGCGCCTCCTTGCATATACACACCGAGCAGGCTGGATCAGGGCGCTACAGGAACCAGAAAGCTCTTGCTTCCGATTACTGTTCATGATGCAGGAGCCGGAGCGCTGGGGAGGAAACTTCAGGACCGGGGCCGAAGGTAAGTTTATGTTAATTTATTTTGTATTTATTGTGTATGGATGCGTGTATGCTTGTGTTATGAGTGAATGTATGATGATGAGTGCTCGTGTGAATGATAGAGTGCTTGCTGTGTGAATCTGTGTGTGTTTTTTGTGTTTGTCCATGGACCTGATTTTGGTGGGTGGGGGATTCACGGGGGGGCATTTTAAAAATGGCAAATGCCTTTGTTGCATACTTCCCTACCCACCTGCCAAAATCAGCTCTCCCTCTGAGACGCTGTGGAGCCAAGGGGACAGGAGTGTTATTTTTTTACTGGACAGCTATCATACATGTCCAGTAAAAAATGGCATGCTTTCCCCCTGGGCCCACCAGCGCCTTGCATACACACATAATCACTTTGATTGTGGGCATGAGTTAGGTGCTGCGAGGCCCGGGGGACAGGGATGATATCATAGATACACTTTAAAACATACCAATCCTGCCCACTGGTATCCCCAAACTGTTTGTCTTTTTGCCAAATGTTTTTTAAAATTATGTTCTAAAATGCAACATTTTAATCCATTATTTTAAAAAAATCCTGGGGGAAATCCCCCCACCCCCAAACTCCCCTTGATTGGCTCAGGCTCCCTCGCTGCGCTCAGCTGGTGTGGCATATTTGGGAAAAATATTTATGCCCCTCCACTTAAAAATTCACCAGGTGCCACTGGCCCTGGCAGTGTGCTGGGAGCGGGGTGTGGTGTGCCCAGGGAATGTGGTAGGAGCAGGATGGGGAGAGCCCAGGGTCTGTGGTGGTGGGGAGAGACCAGGGACTGGGCTAGTAGTGGAATAAGGGAGCTCAGAGACTGTATGGGAGAAGATGGGGGAGCCCAGGCACTATACTAGGAGTAGGGTGTGGTGACGGAGCACAATATCTCATAGCCATTTGGACTTACTTTCCATTTGGCATTGTTTGTTGGGCCCAGCGTGCCCGCATTTTGCTCGGGTGTGGGGGGGGGAGGGCAGGCCAAAAAAGTTTGAAGATCACTTTTCTAACTTTTCTAGAGCATGATGAGTTACTTCCCTTCGTAGCAACTGTATAAATGAACACAGATGTGCCTTACACTATAGTGTACATAGTGTACACTTACATCAAAGGAATAAAGTAAACAGAACCATTATATTAGCAGGCATGTTTATTAATATGATTTCATTCGTTACATAACACTGCAGTTCATTGGTAATTCCATGTGCATTTTTGGACGTCACAAGATAGTTCAGGAAGACGCACTGTGAATTCTTCTAAGACAATGTCCCACCTTTTCCTCCAAAGATGTTTCAAATACAAAACCCCATCTGTTTGGTGCCCAGTCAGAAGGCTAAGAAAGAAATCCACATTGAAAGCCTGCAAGGAAATGTATGGTCTTTAACGGTACTAGACGTGAAGACTGAGGCAAAAATCCTTTGACAGGGTTTACATTAGAGAACTAACTCGATCAGATCCTCTTTCTTGGCATGGCATTGCAATTATGCATGGGTCCAGACTTTCTGCTTTCATGCTTCTTTTGTCTAAAGAATGGGAGGTTTCAGCATTTGCAAGAGAGGACATCCCCACTCGGTTCAAAAATGAAAAATACAATGCTAGGCCATATTCTATTTGCCCTGCTCAGCTGCCAGATATCATTTAGGAATATAAAAGGAAGGGACTGTTTTGAATATGTGACATTTAAAATGTTGGATATACTTTGCTACAAGAGTGCACCATTTACACAACTGTCAGATGGTGTTTCCTATCTTCAAAAGATGATCAACAAGCACAGCCGTCTGTGGCACTCACACCTTCTGGTGGTAAAAATACAGGAAATCCGCAGTTGCGCAAACTGACATTGTGCCAAAATAGTGCGAGCCAACAAGCAACCTCCGTCCCCTGTACTTCGAGTGAAAGAGACTTGCAGCAAGCACAGCTTCATGTGCCACAAAAGGTGGCCATGTGCTGCCCCATTGGCCCACTGTTCCATAAGTATGAAAGATATGCAATCCTCTTAGCCCTGTAGTCAGATACTGCCCTACCAGTGCTGTGAAGAATGAATGCATGCATGAATGAATGAGTGACTGATGAGAGAATGAATGAATGAGTGAATGATGAGAGAATTAATGAATGAATGACAAGCTGGGAGCATCAAAAGATTCAGCCTCGTGACGCACAACATAAAACAACATTTCTCAGTACCACAATACCAGGCAGGGAGGGTAGCTCAGGGGCAAGGTGCTCTCATTGATAGCACGATGATGCAATGCAACATTTCAATCGCGATATAAATCAAGAATAACAACGAATCCCACTCCAACTCATATGTTGCCCTCGTCAACACATATGTTGTTTCTTAGCTAGGTTTGTGTTGCATGAACCACCTTTGCAGATATAAAAAGGTGCAGTGCAAAGTAAATATACCTACAACATTCACACCTACCACAAAGGCACAATCCAGCAAAGACCCACATACATAACAGCAAGAGGAATTGAAACAATGATCTTACAAGGTTAGTATTGATGTCTATTGCCTGTGGGAAGATTCTATGCAACAGCTGGAGGCACAGTAGAGGAGGTATGGATCTCATCTCAACTCCTAGACTTGAAAGAATTTCCTCCCAGGTTTTGAGTTGCTTATTTTCAAAGTTTCACAGACGGCTTAATGGCTTAAGACAATTCTAGGGTTTTTACTTAAAATTTCAGTTCAGGCTTTAGGGATGTCCGTCTCTCTCTCTCTCTCTCTCTTTCTCTCTCTCTCTCTGTCTCTCTCTCTCCTCTCTCGTCTAGTCGAACCAATACCACCCTAACCAAGGCAACCCTAATCCCCCTGATTAGTATCTGCTGAATGTTTCTCCCTACTCTCTAGATTGTTCCATAGGCTGGAGGAGAAGGCCTTTTCTATTTATCCTCCTCCAGGACATCCTAACAGTGCCTACACTCTCCAGGGTATTCCTTTGTTTTAACTAAGTAAATTACTTCATGGTAATTTACTTAATTGTCATTACTACGAATTGATTAATGGAAAAGTAGTTATGCAGAGGTAATTAAGGGTTAGATGTGATAAGGGTGTGGGCAGGGGTTAGAGTAGGGGTCATAGTGAAGGGGGAATGTAGACATGGATGGGGCCCTATAAAGCAGTTAGTGGTCTAATAGGTTTGTAAGATTTTGCCTTACAGACACTATGCTAGATTCAGCCTCTTTCCTGGCACACCCTTGCTCACCTCTCCCTTTCGCTTCCTAGTGTTCTTCTCTCACTACTCTCCTCCCCCAATCTACACCCACTTTCACTCATTCAACATCCTGTGCCTTCCTCCACTGTCCCTCTTATACCTCTTATTCTTTCTAAGGTCCGCTCCAACCTTTGATATTAACATTCCTCCATCCACATCCCGACTCCCTCCACTGCAGTACAACTCCCTCCTGCACACCATTCCTACTCTCTCAGTCCCACAACCACCACTTCTACTGCTCTGCCCTCTTTGAACTACTACTACCATTTACGCAATACTATGGTGGCCCATATTTACGAATGCACAGGAATTACACCTCAGTCATTGATTCTAAAACTCAAGCTGCCATACTATATCACTGTCTGACTCAACGAGGCTATCAATCTAAACAAATCCAGCAGTCAAATAAGAGAGCTCATTATACACTTAGGAAAACGTTACATGCACCCAAGACACTAGTGCAAAAGAAGCGTGATTAAACGGAATGCGTTTTGACCTTCAATCCAAATATTCAAAACATCAAGAAAATGATCATAAAATACTGGTCATTGATTACATTTTTTTTTACCGTCAGTGGCGGGTCCATTATATGCACTTAAACTTGGCAGGAATCTTAAAGATGAATTGGGCCATTCCACATGAACAGCAACCACAATCAGTTAAGGGTCATTACCGCTGTGAAACATGTGGAGTTTGTAAATTTACCAGGCAAACTGTTTGTTTTTAATATAGATAAGCAAGCATGGTCCCTCAGAACCATGACCAACATGTATCACAAAGTATGCTATTTCTTGTATTCAGTGCCACTGTGGGGTTAGATTTATAGGTAAGACCACACGTTCTACCAACACTTGGATCATTGAGCAGAGATCACAAATATGGTGCATAAAATGGGGGAAGATGCACTGGTTAAACATTATCAGGAATTCAATCACACCGAGGATGACATCCTATAGTGGATAGTGGACACTGTTTCGCCATGTATAAAGAGAGATGCAAAATTGGCAATTACGGAACACACTTGGATCTATCGCTTGACATTCCATATTATAGGCCTTAATGACCAGTTGGAATGGGTTAAGGATATTTTTTTAAGTTCCGGTATATTCTTTCATTCTTTGGATGTACTCACGATTTAAAAAGATCTGTTTATGGACCTAGAAAAGCACAACTGAGAGATTTATGACTATTTTGAATGTGTATATTTGCAGCTATGAGGTCCAGGCTATGTACCGGCATGGATTACTGGTACTATCCACACATCTAATGGGTACCAGTAAAGCCTTATTAACCATCCTCATTCATCTAACCAACCATGACTAGATTCTATTTACACATATTGCTTCCATTAATGCTTTCGGATTCTGTTTTAGACTTATGGAAATTTCTTGACTTATAATGTCTCTTACAACATGTGAATGACCTCACATTAGGGTATACATATGGTCTAAATCACCCGCATCAATATTTCATTTAATTGAGATTAGCAATATTCTCCTTTACAAGACCTCAGAGGATTACTTGTGTTAAACAGAGCACGCTCACTTGTATGACTGATTCCCTGATTGTTCATTTTTTATACTATTGGGAGCCCTGTTTGGAACTTTAATTGTTTATGATTAGAGCAATGTTAATCGTGAGCAAACATAAGTGTTATGTAATACGTCATGTTGCCATGTAATTACATTATAACGTTACACTGCTGCATCATTACACAATGACAACATTTAGCTTTCAAAAACAAAATCAAAACAAGATGACCGCTTTACCGCCGTATACCTCATGGTCGAGACCCCTGCAGCTGATAAGTGGCACCTAACCACTATGGTGGTGGGCTTCCTACTTTCCTGTGAGATTTAGTCTACCATTTATCCACAGGGTCTCTACACAATATGGAATGTGTACACCATATACACCCTAATTTTAGATCAGAATTATTAAGATATGTCCTTTTACATACATCTCAATTAATCTTTAAATCATCCTTATAAACACATTGTAATGCTCTGGTAATGGTCTTCATGCAAAATACTGTTTTCACAGATAGATACTGCTCTTTGCAATTAAGATGTACATCCTCTAAAAATAACTACTTATCCTATCATTGGAATATGCGGCTTAGTAGGTTTCTGGTATTTATTTTTGTACTTTTTTTTGTGGTTTGTGCACTTCTGAAAAATGTATAATACAGCAGTCTCTACAGTGGAGCTTATGTAGTAATTATTTAAAGTAATGGTAAAAACATAAATCATTCATGTTTCATGAATAGGTGCCAAGCTATTGTGCATGTCCTGATGAAGGCATGCAAATAATGTTTAAGGCAGAAATGTGTTTAGCTAAATTCAGCTCATGTAGACATGACAAGTCAAGAAATATCATAGACAAGAAAGAGACATCTCATCAATGAAGGAATTATGAGATACAAGACAAGATAAGAGATACATTATCTGATGAAGTGAAATGAGGAATAATACAGAAGATAAGAGAATAATCAATATATTTAATTGTATTACTAGCAATAAGGGACAACATGAAATGAAAAGTTGTTCAATATTTGGCTGATGTTACATTGTGATATCTAACCTGATAACATGCAACAAGGGACACGATGACTTGAACAAATGTCAGGAGCAGTATATGATTGATGCTACATTTGGATGTTTGATCACTAGAAGATAGATAATTACTAAGATTATTCTTTCATTTCTTCCTTTTTCCTTAAATTGGTTCATGGAATTCATGAAATACATTTAAATGTATACACTCTGCGATCAAAATGTAAATAAATGTTTGTATATATTTTCCTTTCATGATTGAGTCATATAATACAGCATCCACTGTAGCAAGCACCACGCTTGGTTGTCAAATATTGTTTTCAAATTATTTGTTACTGAAACTTTATCGAAGTAATTGTTGCCAGTAGGAGCACACTATGTTCTTTATATGTTTATCGCGAGTTCCTACTGAGGTACGGCTTCCCTTCTGTTACATTGCTTAGTACAGCTTTCTTACGTTAAATGGTCTTTCTTACAAGACATATTCATTTTTACTTAAGAATCCTGTTTACCATTATCGACAGTTCGAACCTTGAATGGGTGCAATACAAACATGTCAGAAGCCCAAACACTAAGCTTTAGTGAGGAACAGATCCAAGTGATCATTCAAGGTCCCCCTATTTTCGATCCCATTGGGGTTAAATCAGGCTATTGCATCCATCACCTCTGGCAAAAGGGTTTTTAAATTAAAGAAAAAAATATTTTATGCAGATCTTCATGGCACTTATTACGAGTATATCTTCAAACTAACATCATCCCTGGAGGGCTAATAGTCAGGAATGGACTATGTCTCTTTTAGGATAACACAGAACATATAACAAACTTTAGCCATATAACTACAAAAAGCAGTCGGGACCTGATATAGTGGTAAACCATACTATAGATGTAAGAGGTTCACCTTTTCCCTCTGGTAGCGATTCCACCTCGAAGAAACCATATGACAACCAAGACTATCAGTCCCCCAATACAAGACATCTTTTCTTAGGAAGAGGATGACCACAGTATCCACAACTGGACCTGAATCACTCAGAATTCCCAAAATCAGAGTTCCTCTGAGGCATTTCATACCAGGAGCCTTGCATATAGATACTGCTAGCACAGCACACTTTTTAACATTTCCAAACATCAGCTCTGAAAGGATAGGACTACTTCTACTACTCTCCCCCCTTCCGCACTACTACTGCCATTTGCACACTATTATGGTGGCCAAGCTTCAAAAGGGATAGGGTCTGGATAAGAGGGAACTGATGTACAGGGATCTGCAGATGGCACATATGGGAAATAACGACAAGATTTCATTGGCCACTCTTTCCAAAAGCACTGATCGGCATGTCAAAAGGAGCGGTGGTCTCAAAAAGGAGGCCTAAATTGCGTTCTGGCCAAATGCCCCTGAGTCAGCTGTTAGGATCCCCAACTTCCTTACACTGAGTCACAGTGACAGGGACTTGAGGACCTTAGAGCCGGTTTTGATTCAAGCCACCCCTGGGCCGGTCTTGTTCAGGTGTTTTTGAAATTATTGTAATGTCTAGCCTGCGCGCCCATTGCCCGAGCAGCTCACCAGGCGCCGTGCGTGCGCCGTGCGGTGCAGTGATGGAATGAACTTGTGGCACTGGCAGTCTCACTAAGGCAGCCATGGGCTTGGTGGGCCCTGGGCAATGCCAGCATTCATCAAAGCAAGGCAACAACGTGTGTGTATGTCACACATGTTGTTACCTTGATTTGATGATTTTGCAAATCATGCATGCAGCAGTGGTTGCCTCGCTCTGCCTGCCGAAGGCGGCAGGCGCAGCCCACAGCCATGTGACCTGGGCATCTGGGACCGGGCCAGCCGTGTGCCTGGCGCCAGTCAGCCAGGCCGTGCTTGGGAGCAGCGGAAAGAGACTCGACTCGAGTCTCGAGACAATAATTGACAAAGTGCTGCGCTAGTGCTACCTATGTTTAACACCCTTTTTGCAGACATGCAGACTCTAAGGAACTGCCCGGAGCGCACCCACCATAACGATATGGGAAGGCTGAGAGAGAGAGCAGTGCAACTCCTACCATCATGAAGCCTGGGTGCCCACCCCTTTCCAACCAGTCTGCTTGGTGTTGCACCCCTTGCAGCCTGATTCTATGGATTAGTCCTCTGGGATGCAGGTCCCTCTGCAGGCTCTTTGCCCTATATACGGCAAGGGTTTGCATCCCAGTGATGCCAAGCTTGTTTATAATCTTCCTTACGTGTAACAACATCAAAGGCTTTACTGAATGATGCCAAGAAGACCATACCCATCGCCCATTTCTTGAGATATCACCTGGTTATTCAGTCAAACGAAGCAATTAGAATTATCAATCATGGCCTCCACCTACTACACGCAGGCACTTTACGTGCCAACAAGTTGTGCTTGTCCATTCCATTTTTTTTTGCATTATGGGAGATGTATTCCTGGATTTCTAGCACAAGCAATTCTATGACTTCCTCAAGATGGCGGTCAGACTGATAAGCCAGAGTTACAGTACAGTAGATTCTAAAATGAACACTTACTAGCATGTTAGAGGGGACACAGAGTCAAATGGGACATGAGGTACCTGCACTATCATTATGTGGAAATATTGTTCCATCTCTGTCCCCATGCCACATGGCAACCAATCTTCAAATAAAAATATAATGGCTACCCAAGTGCGTCTTCATGCGCTCAGCTTTAAAATCTGCCGTATCTTTGTGTACTCTCACTCTGGTTATTTTAGCAGCAGGTGTCCCAGTCAGAATGCATCCTTATTTGAGGGGACCAGCTCCCTACTGTGGAATTCGTCATGCAGACATTCAGTTTCTACTACTTATGTTCCTTGTGCTGGTCAGATAGCACAGCAGGTTCGAATCCCGAATCCCGAATCCCGGCAGCTGCGAGTCAGCCTTTCATCCTTCCGAGGTTGAAAAATTGAATACCACTCTGTGGTATAATTTCTTCTGTTATTTCAGCGCTTTGAGACCTAAGAGGTGTGTTGTGCTATATAAGATGTATTATTGTTTGTGGGGGTTCATGTCTAGGTCAAGGCCCCAAAACTCTTTGAGCTTGATCTGCTCACCAATATACTTTGGAGACGTAACTTTGATTTAGTCCACCCTTTAGCTCAAAATGATTTGCTTACTCAATGTTTTCCACTCTGAAGGGGTTACAAGTTGGCAAGACTGGTGCTATACAGTACGAGTGAAATAAATAAGTACATTAAAAAATAAGCTTTTATTTTGATGTCTCCAAAAGGCACATAGTGTAAATTGCTGTGCCCATTTGGCGTGGTGACCTATTAAGCAACAGTTTCTGTGATGGAGGGCATTTAAGACAGACATAACATTGTAGGGTGAATTTCAAGCAACAATAATAATGAGAGCGTATCTTTTTATAGCACGCAGCGCCATGGCAGATTCCTCCCAACTCTATGTACTGTAATACCAGCCATTATTTCCTATGGAATCGTGCGTGGTCTCAGCCTCAGGCCGTGAATTAGGCCCCAGGTGATTTTCAGTGTGTATTCGAAACAAAGATGGGAGGCCATGCGTAAAAAGCATTTGCGGCCTCCCACTTACGCTCCATGTGCAATATGCTCCAGCATCTCCGCCCGCAGGGACTATACATGTGGGTGGGGATTCTCCAATACTTGCAGCCACGTGGTACAGTAATATGCACCTCATAACGCACTGCTGCTAGCATTGTTTTGATTTTTAACACTGCGTTTTTTGGGTCCCTCAAAGACCATCTGTCAAAGGGCATCATTAGGGCAGCAGGATTCCTCCCTCAAGACAAGCTTTGAGCTGCAACCCTCTGGCACATGTACACACCCACCCTGTGATTTCAATGGGTCGTGTATTCTTGGTTTGCATGTGGTGGTTTTTAGCCCTGTGCATTGAGATTGATAGGTAGGCTACATTACCCAGAGCAAAGGGGTGTCCACTGACTTTCCCATGATCCTTTGCACCTCTGAATGAGGGTCCCTGGGAGGGTGCACACATCAAGATATTAACAAATAAGGGACCTTCCCGCGGTGGGGTAACCATAGCGAAGAAGGTGATGAGTTTGTCAGGCAGATATCCCTCGCGTATGTGCTGCAGAATGTCATGTCAGGAACAGCAGCCTCTCCAGTCAGGTGGAAAATAACCAAAGTGTCATTCGGTGATGGACCAACTTTGCTCCATGTTCGGTCTTCATCTAAATATCACGGAACAACACATTTCTTATTTTACATTGAGCTCAGAATTAGTCCCTCACGCACACTGGCCCTGGGAAGAATTTACACTGGCCAGTGGCCTCTCTCTGTCTGACCAGATAGATCAGGAGGTTAAAGCACTAGTACGTTGCCTGCAAGTTGATGATTCTAGCTTTGATTTTTCCGAAATGGACGGTGTAAGTCCGACATGTCTGATGAGTAACAGTCCTGTTACAAACACTGTCTCAAGTGCCTGGGCACCCCAGAAGGAGTATTGTGCGCAATATCGCAGTACCACTATTATTACTACTTTCAGTAGATTCATGGCACATTCCCACGAAGATAAGCACGCAGTAGATCCATTCAACACGGATCGCGGTTGGTCAGAAAGTGGGGATCCCTTTGGCCTGAGGGGGTCCATGGCACAAGGGGCCTCTCAAGGAAGTGTTTATTCAAAGATTCCTGCTCTGCTGTCATTTATACTTTCAGTCAGTCTGTTTTTCACCAAGCTGTCATCACAGCTCTCTTGCTAGCTAAAATAAAAGAAATTAAGGCAAAGAGTCTTTGCACAATTTCATCATTGGTGACCTGTTTATGTGCAAATCGTCAATACAAGTGCTAATGTTGGTTTGTTAACACTGATGGGTCGTATACATTTTTAAGGCAAAATCCACACCACAACTGATTGTTTATCTGCATGGAAGAAAATGTTATCATGGGGTTTGCTCGTTTCTGTAAAAAGGTAATTATTTCTGAGCAAATCATACACTTTATTCAGCTAATGCATAAAAGCAATGTTCATGCCTTGCATAAGGCTTAATCAAACACTGCAGGAGAGCATACAGCCACCTCCAGCTGACTCATGACAGTCTCAACAGAACATCCAGAATTGTCTACTTTAATTTCGGTCACTTGCACACTTGCATTTGTAATGGGAGCACAAAACGACAAGCACCATATTTCAAAGAAACACAGTTTGCCCCTATCTCAGCTGACTTGGGCACAGTTATGTTATCAAACTGTCATACACCAACACTGTGTTCTGCACCCTGCTCCAAACCATAATGTGATCATCGTGATGTTGTTACTCTCAGAGTCAGAGATTCCTGCTCTTTGCCGTTAAGAATAGCGTCAATGTTTAGGTTTCAAGGTATTAAGTCGGTTGCTCTCTGTGTTCACAACTGTAATTAGACACTGACAAGTTGTCAGTCACACCTTTGTGAATCACAAGCCTGAGACCCCTAATTATCCTATTACAACATCAACATGTTTGGGTGCACAAAGCTGACAGTTCTCACCCGTGGCCTCCCTGGCGCAGTGATGTCTGTTATTAAATGTTACTGCCTCCTCTTTGTTTACAAAGACAGCCATTGGTCACATTTATGCACCAACGCGCTCTTCTCTTTGCTTATCATTTAAGTTGTCCAACCCGAAAATGAAGGAATGGAGAAGATAAAATATGCTGCCCCCTCCCTACTCTCTTTTGTGCTCTCATTCCCCGTATTTCACTTATGTATTTATTGTGCACTTGTAAGGTACTTATACATCAAGTAAATTGTGTTTCAAAGCGCCTCAATTGTTTCTCTCTCTCTCACACACACACATTGGCCCTCATTACGACCCTTGCGGAAATGGGAAAACGATGGCGGAAATGCAATACCGCCATCGAATAGCGCTCGGTGCGACTATGACCCGTCACCGCAAAGTACGAAGCCATTAGCGACACCGTAGTGAACGCCAACGCTAACTGCACTAAGCACGCGCGCGCGCGCCATGCCAAACCGCAAACACCACCATGGTGCAACGGTACGCCAATTCCGACCCTAGCGGACATGTACCTAACGCCATCAGGCATGGCGGAATGGACCATTCCGCCATGGTGAGAAGTACGGCATCGCGAATCAACCGTAAACGGCCCCACTGAGTGCCTGTACACCGCTCCCTGCCCACAAAGTACAACTCCCTGTAGGTGCAAAGAAGTCACAATGCAACCATTGAAAAGTACAAAGCACCCATGCATGCCAACGAACAAAAGCAACACAAGAGGTGCCAATGGGAGCTGCAGGGCACAGATGGCACGAATACAGAAGCCATCCCAATGGACATGACCACAGTCCCCCACCAAGAAACGCACGCAAACACAGGCACCTGTGCCCAGCAACAATCCGAAAACACATCATTCCACCAGTCCACCTGGCTGACCGGCATCTGTTACACAAAACCCAATCCCCCGCCCCTGAGCATGACAACATTCAAACTGTCACATTGGCAGCCCCCATCCCTGACCTCACGGGCTCAGTAGGCAAACGCGCCCAGTACAGTACCACGCAACTAAACCCCGAAGCAGGAACCCAATGCAGATCTCCTCACAATACATCGCCCCACAAATAGGCACATGCCACATCACTTGCAAAGAAAAACGCTACACGGGCCAAATCCGATCAGAAATTTAATGCACAACTAAATCACCAAGCCCATACAGCCATCAGGCCACGAACTCAAAAACACATTCCACCATTGAGGGCTGCATCCGCAAGAAATGACCATCCACCACTTGTGTGACGCCCTGTTCCAGCATGGTACACAGAGCCACATTCACGTACGAAAAGGCTACATGGAAGCGCACACAACCGCAGGGCCGTCCCAATGTGGAGGCACTAGTCCAGCTGAAAGGCCGAAATGTTGCTCCGAGCCACCAGTACTGCGTAAGGGCATGTGGGCCACTGGCGATCGTCCCATAAGATCGTAATGCTGCTCCACCGATTAACACGAAGCAGCAGGTGTTGGGAGTAAAATCCATCTGCAGGAGTGGCATAAAGATGGCAGTGGCAAAAGGGGAGGAGATACCTGTCAACCAAAAGAAAAGAACAAGAACAGAATGGCCATCAGAACCACATACGAACAACTCACTTCAATGAGCACACGAAATCCACAGCCATATGCATGCTAGCCCACTCCAAAGGATCATCACCACCCCAAAACCACTTGCGACTTATAACTCTCTATATCGAGGTGTAAACACCATCACAAACGAGTGTACCTGTGCATGCGTCTGCCATAACAGAATCCATCAGAGGGGAATGTTAACGTGCATGGACACAAGTGGCTGAGTGCGCGTCGAGACAGGGAGGGCTCAACAAGGCCAGATAGACGATGGGCCCACTATGGCAGCCCTGCATCACATAGCGTAGGGGAGGCGGATAGACCCCAAGAAGCCCTGTACAAGGGAAACTCTGCATCAAATCACCTGCCCATGCATCCATTCATCATACCCTCATCCAGGAATCAAAACGCCTGAATATTTACTCACATGACATTAGAAACATCCATTGAGTCTGTGCGTAATGCAGCCTGCTAAATCCACAGTGCCCCAGCCCGTAAATCCAGTGTTGTGAAGTAACATGTATTTGGGAATGCCCGGCCTCATCGCCCACGTAGCTATTGCGCATCCCAAACTATTCATATCAATCATTGCTCCCTCGCCATGGGCCCTGTCTCAAGGACATAGAACAAAAGAACGTTATATTTGCAGACAGACCTGTGGGCATCTCCTCGCCGCTAGCCGGAAACCGAAAGCGCCGCCCTTCGAATTCCTCATTTTCAACATCACGTCGAAAAGGCATCTGTGGCCGTTTGAAATCACTAATTATTCCATCGAGTGCGGCTGTGCGTGAAAATGGCAACTGCCTTCACCCACGAATGGGAAGCCACGCCCGTCGTTGCAACTCGGTACAGTGATGCATGAGGGCCCACCGTTACTCGAGTACTACGTTCCACTGACCCTTCACAAGTCCGTTCGCGACTGCACAGATAGTATGGGAAACAATGGGACCACAGCAGAATGAACATATCAACCAATCTTACACGGCCATCGGGTACAAATACATGAATGCAATAGCAAGATACAAATACCCGATTAGCAGCGTCGTGCGCGGGACATGCTCGGCCAAAGGGGAGAGCAGTTGGCACAGGTGGAATCAATCACCACAGGTGGAGGCCATACAGCCTGGAAACACATAAATTGCACAGCCAGTCTCCTCCCACAACCACAGCGAAATGCTACCGGCAGGACTCGCGATGTTGGCCCTGGGGGACCTGATAGCACTGCAAGTGCTCCGACTCCAAGAGGAAGACGAACATCAACTACAACCAGCCGCACGGAGGAGACGCAGGAGGAGGAGGAGGCCAAGGCAGGGCCAGCAAGGCCCACCAGCACAGCCACTACCACCACGCAGGCAGCCCGCAATCCCACGCCTCCGAGCACATCCGTTCAACCTCACTGATGAGCAGATCCACACCCTCTACCGTCTGGACCGGGACACCATAGCCGCCATTGTGGACATGACACAGGCTGACCTAGTCAGCATGATAGATAGCCCAACCGCCATCCCACCCCTACTGAAGGTGGTGTCTGTACTACACTTCCTGGCCACTGGCACCTACCAGCACACAGTCGGACAGTTGCATGGCATTTCTCAGCCACTGTTCTCACGGACACTATTCCAAGTGCTCGATGCCCTCCTGCAGCACGCAGACGACTACATCTCTCTACCACGCTCGGAGCAGGAAATAACCAACACAAAAGTGGGATTCCATGCACTTGCCGGCATACCGGGTTGCATTGGTGCCATCGACTGCACCCATGTTGAATTGGTCGTCCCACATGCCATGGAGGCCCAGTACCGCAACCGAAAACAATTTCATTCCCTGAATGTACAAATGGTGTGTGACTCCAACAGGATCTTTACGCATTGTTGTGCCCGATTCCCTGGATCAACCCATGATTCCATGGTCTTGAGGAACTCTACCATACCACGCTACATGGAGCGACACGCAGGGAACAGATCCTGGCTACTCGGTGAGTCTCATTGCATGCATGATGATGTGGGGTATGTGATTTGGCAATGTACTGGCAGGAAGGGGGGGGGGGTGTGCGTACGTATCAATGGCATTCCACATCCTACGTTTCTCGTCCACATACAGGTGATGCTGGATATCCACTGAAGAGATGGCTCCTCACACCAGTCCGGAACCCACGGGACCAGCATGAGGAGGACTACAACCATGCCCACTCACGTACCCGTGTAGTCATAGAACAGGCATTCGGCCTACTGAAGACTCGTTTCCGCTGCCTGAGCAGGTCTGGCGGGGCACTCCTGTACCGCCATGAGAAGGTTGCAAAGATGGTCATGGCATGTGTCATGCTCCACAACATGTGCGTACGTAGAAATGTGCCCATGCCCCCTGACGCAGAACTGCAAGCACCTGATGATGGTCATGATGAGGGTGGGGATGTGGCAGCACCTCATGGAGTCTGCGAGGCACCGGAGGCCCGTGACATCCCTCAGCATCTCATTGATGTATGCTTCTAGCACTCATGCCTGGTGGCTGATACATGGACACGGGACTCGTGGCACTGTGTGTGTCTGGAACATGCACGAAATGGACTGTACGCCTATGATGGCCTAGTACACAAAGATCAATGTCCACACATCTCATTGGTTGATCGTGCACTGTTTATGGCATATGTGATATCATGTTGTACACCCTATCGACCCGCCACCCAAGTGAGCCCAACACACCCCCTCCACCCTCCTACCTCCCCCCCGAACACCAGTGTTCAAAGATGCTCATTGTCAGTGGGCTGTCGCTATTGCATGCCCCCTCTGCGGGTATCAGGGGCACCCCTGCTTGTGGAGCGCCGGGTCCTCCCAGATCTACGTTGGGGGCTGCCCTGGACGGAACTTGCAACGGATGATGTGTCTGCCTGATCACGTCCATGCATGTCCCTAAGGGTTTGCGAGAGCTCAGTGAGCACACGGCGCACTGCGGCAAGTTCGGCACATACGTCTTTGGACGTCGCATGCAGTTCCCCCCTCAGGCTCTCGGTGCTTCTCTCCATTTGGACTCTCAGGCTCTCGGTGCTACTCTCCGTTTGGACTCTCAGGCTCTCGGTGCTACTCTCGATTTGTGCCCTTAGCGTCTCAGTACCTCTCTCCATTTCTGCCCTAAGTGTCTCTGTTGATGTTTCTATGTCTGCCTTGGTGCCCCCACATTCATCGGCATGGCCCTTGAGGAGTGTGGCCATTTGCTGCTGTTGGACGATTAACTTGTCGAGGGACTGTTGCCTCTGCTGGGCCATGGCCATTTGCGGTGGTGTCACAGAGGGGCTGTTGTCCTCATGTTGCCTTGCCACAGGGCTTGGGGGGGATGGCCAGTCGTCGTCTTGTGGGTGCCCCTGCGTGGTATCCTCATGTTGTACGGGATGGGACAGACAGGGGGATTGGGACAGGTCATGGATGGATCTGACTTCGACATCCCCGTTTTCTGTGTCCGAGCATGCTGCCATCAATGGGGTGTCACCTATGGTGCTGCTGCCACCAGAGGCAGTGCCTTCTGTGGCATCCATTGGGGGGACCTGTGGTGGTGGTGTTGTGGGCATGCTGGCTGCTGGGGTGCCTGTTGATGTTCCCTCCTCTGTGCTGCCACCTGATTTGTGCTGCTGCCGTGTCTTGATGCGTGCAGCTGAGGTGGAGGGTCTCTGGCCGTTGGTCTTGGCCCTCTTTGCAGGTGTGCTGGTAGGGGTGTCCTGTAGCTCGTCGTTTGGATCGGACCCTGTGGTGGAGTAAAGGAGGGCGAGGGTTATTGATGGGTCTGTGGGAATTGGAATGGCATTGTATCACATGCTTTGGGGTGGTACCTGAGGGTGATTTGGGTCGGGGACTTGGAGGTGCTTTGATTTGTGTGTGGAGTGAGGGTGCAGTTGTTTGGCAGCCTGCAGTTTGGGTGTGCCTGCTGCACGTGTAGTGCGTGTATTAGGGGTTTTTAATTATTTATGTATTTATTGTGGATTTTAACGTGCGCTATCAGGCCGATGTGTGTGGACGTTCTCCTGGACATGTGTTTCTGTTGCACTATGTGGACGCATGGTACTTCACATGGATGGACTGTGTGGATTGTTATATCTGGCCCACCTACCTGAATCTTCGGATGTCTGCACTCCTTTCTCCATCCCTCCGACTCCCTCAATGCTCTCCATTCCGATGGTGGAGGCACAGATTTCTTCCCAGGGGGTCAACTTGATGGGTGATTCAGGACCTCCCCCGGTGGCTGTGGCAATGTTGCGGTTGGCGGAGAGTATGCTGCGGACGCGTATCCGCAGGTCGTCCCATCGCTTGCGGCATTGCTGTGGGGTGCGGGGTGCGGTCCCCACCGCACTTACACGCTGTGCCACCAGAGCCCATATGGCCTTCTTGTTTGCAAGTGCCGTCCTGGTCATTTGCGTGCTGAAGACAACGGCAGCATTCTCCTGTAGGGTCTCTGTTAGCACGGTGAGTTCCTCGCGGGAGAAGTGGACCTGCCGCTTGCGATCGCACGCTTTCTTCGCTACTTTTCCCATTTTTCTTGGTTTCGCTAGGGTGGTTGACGGGGTGGGGTGTGTCTCAGGGTAGTGTTTTTAGTGGTTGTGTGGTTTTAGTGTATTTATAGGTGTACGCCGGGATGTTTCCCGTTCCGGCCCCGTGTTTTGACTTCCGTTTCCGTATATTTCCGGCCACCGTACTTTCCGGTAGGCGCACACTGCGGTGACCGCTAAGAGGGGTGGCGGTATTGCACCTGGGGCGCCGTACGGCGGCGGTGTGGGCCGTTTTGGGGTAATTTCCGCCATCGCGGACTTTGCACTTCCGCCATGCCGTGGTGCTCGTGCTCGATGGGTCGGAATGGGCCGCAGTTTGCTCCTTCGTGCTATGGCGGAAACGCTATTTACGCTGTGGCGGTCCGGTCAGTCGCTTTCCGCAAGGGTCGTAATGAGGGCCATTGTGTTTTACAAGCCCTTGCTGTCTATTTGAAAGCTTATATTTAAATGACCTTTACCTGTGTACTGCAATCCCAGTTCCCTGCACTAGCACGTTACTATGTGGAAATTCTTTAGCAATTTGTGTCCTCCAAATGAAACAAGGAATACATCAACAAGTAACAAATCATCCTCTATTGTTTTCTAGCTCAATTTGTATACAGCTTTTATGGTCCTGGATGCTCTACTCCTTTTTTGTGACAGACTATCTATGGTTTAGCCCCTAGCTCTTGGAGGATGCTTCAGTGCTCATCATATCTCTGTTACAAACCCTGCACTGTATGTATATGATATATACTGTGTTTATTGGGTTTTTATCATCTTTACTTTGTTTTTGCAGGCAGGTTACTGTTCAAGTATCCACTCTAGTCAGGCAGAGCTACCAACAGCCAGCCAGACGAGCCCATCCCTGTGGGTAAGTAACCACTAAAGACTGTATGACTTCAATGCAGTGTAATGTAAGGTGGTCCCGTATAGCACACTTAAACCAGTTTGGCAGCCTTTATTATGCACACCTTTTGTCTTCCACCAGGAGCCTGGCCACCCTAGGTTCCAGTCCAGCCTATAAGCAGCAGTGACCAGGCAGAACTCTTATCCTATTCCTCCGCACCCAAATTAGAGTTATAGAATCAGTCGCTCTCCTCTTTCAACCTGGCCAAGTTTTGTTATTGTGAATTTGCATCCAGGCCTAATGCTTTCTAGGACAAAAGAAAAACCTGGATTATATCTCTCTCAAAGGCCCTGTTGCAGAGCACACACTGGGGTGGAGGGTGGAATGATTACACAAACTTGTGCATTTGTGTGAATGCAGCAGGAATTCACTTGCTATATATCTATGTATTGTCTACTATTTGTTTCTGAGACGTCAGACCATAATACAATGTGCAGGTCACTGGCCAGGAGAAATATCATGCATGCATCCAGTGCATTTAACATGCCATAGGGATGGATTACTGTTAGACACAGCATTTTATAGACCCAGCTGGATATTGTTCTCTTTTTTGGGGAGGGAGGTTATGGTGAGGCTGGTGAACAGTCAAATCTAAAAATGTTGACATTCATTTTATGGAAAACACTTGTTTCTTCTGAACGCGAAATGCTAGTTTGCATGTTGGCAGCTAGGTTACTTAGAGATACTGTGATAAAGGCAGGAATCTGATGCCCATTTAAGGTAATTTTATTTTTTAGGAGAGAAATTTATTCAAAGAAAGAAAGGGAAAAGCATAACAACTCCGATAAAAGAAGAAAAAGCGGATTGAAGAGGAAGTCCGGCAAAACAAAATAATTGAAGATCTGTTCACAGTTCAGACCATCAGAATGTTGTGTGGCATTGCTGGGAAAAAAGTGGATGAGGGTGACCAGGCATCTTCTTCAGGTACAAGTGTTAAACCTGATTCTTCACTGGAGCCATCAACAAGAGCTCCAGATGAGAGAAGAGAGGAAGTGAAAGAAGCCAGAGTCTCTGCAGTTATTGGGGACATTTCAACAGAGGCAGATGCAGCAGCAACTACAACGTCAGCAATCACTAAAGGTGCCCCCCGAGAGGAAGTGTCGGAAACAAGTCTGTCAGAAATAATTGAGGATATCTGTCTCGAGGCAGTGGCAGCCGGTGGTTGTACCAGTCTGTCACAAACAATTGAAGATTCCCCTAAGGAGGAACTGTCAGAAACAAGTCTGTCAGAAATTGAGTTTATCAGTTGCGAGGAAGTGGCAGCCGGTGGTGGTACCAGTCTGTCACAAACAATTGAAGTTTCGCCCAAGGAGGAAGTGTCGGAAACAAGTCTGCCAGAAATAATTGAGGATATCCATCTCAAGGAAGTGGCAGCCGGTGGTGGCACCAGTCTGTCATAAACAAGTGAAAATTCCTCCATGGAGGAAGTGGTAGAAATTAATGTGTATGAAATAATTGAGGATATCTGTCTCGAGGAAGTGGCAGCTGATGGTGGTACCAATCTGTCGCAAACAATTGAAGCTTCCCCAAGGAGAAAGTGGCAGAAACCACTGTGTCTGAAATAATTGGAGATGACATCATCCCCCCAGAGGAAGTGCCAGGTACTAGTCATTCAGAAGAATCTTTATCTGCTTTACTACATACTGAAGACTCAGGGAACTGGGGTGTGCAGCACAGACCACGGTAAGATGATATACAGGTGGCAGACTATTTGTTTCAATGTCCAAAACCAGATCAACTTTCCCATTTCTTTCAGCACCATCCAAATCAGCCTCCTAAACATACACACATTAAATATGGGAGTAAATGGCATTGGCTAAGTTACTCTGAAATACAAAAGGCACTGTTTTGCACAGTTTGTTTAGCATTTACTAAACTTGGAGAGAGGAGTCCTTTCATCAACGGAATGAAAATCTGGAGGCATCTTTACCAGCATATTGTAGAACTTGAGGCAGGCCAAGGTCATCGGAGGTGCACAGATTCATATATGTTGACCTTTTCAGGGGTTGACATAGGCATCTACTCTTTCACCAACAGAAATTAGCTTGAAGTGAGCAAATCAGAAAAAGGAGAGACATATTGGAATCCGTCATTGACGTTGTAAAAGTCATTGGGAAAAGAGTGCTCAGTTTTCATGGGAAATCAGAGTCCATGTTTCAGCTGGATAACAAAGAGATGGATAGTGGAAACTTCCTTGAAATCCTTCTGCTCCTAAGTAAATATGACGGGCCTCTAAAGAAACATATTGAGGCCATTCAAACCAAGTCCAAAAAGAAAACTGGGCAAGGACGTGGTGCTTCTGTGACCTTCATGTCAAAGACTACTGTTGGGTATGTGATTGAAGCCATTTCCAAACTATTTAAAATGGTAATCAGTCAAGAAATAAAGGAAGCTGGACTATTTCTCATTCAGATAGAATCAACCCAAGATGTGAGTGTTACTGATCAGTGCTCTATAATTATTAGATATGTTACAGACACTGTACATGAACGCCTGCTAGCAGTAACCAACTGCACTTTGTCGAATGGAAAGGGGCTGTTTGAGTTGGTGCAGAGTGTTATTAAAGATAATGGTCTTGACCTATGGAAGTGCATTGGAAATTCAACCGTTGGTGCATCCAATATGCAGGGCCAGTACAATGGCCCCTACCCACACTAAAGGTTGCACCCTTGACTGGGTTGCAGACCACAACTGTTCCACCACTATCATTTCCAACATGGCGTATCTCTGGGCTGACCACAACTGCATACAGTTCTTGATACCGCTCACAACCATCACTAAAACCCTTTCCCCTGCCCCACCAGCGCAGGCGAGAAGCGCAAAAAAACTCAACAAGGACAGCCTGCGCCCCTACCTAGAAGTCCCAGAACTAGCACCCCCATTCTCCAATGACCCTAACACACTTGCAGAACTATACAAGGATACCCTCACTAGAGCAATCAACTCCATAGTCCCACTCGAAAGAAAAAAAGAGAAAAAGTCTTTGCACTCCAACTCCTGGTTCACTGAAGAACTACAGGCCCTTCGCGCAGACAAAAGAAAGGCTCTCAAAAATTGGCAGACTAATCCCGGTGACCTTACCAAGAACAGCTTCAACCTGATATCACAAAAATACAAAGTCACCATCACCCTAGCCAAATCCAACTTCAACACTCGTATCTCCAATGCAAACTCCCAATCCAAAGAAATCTTTGCCATCTTCAATGAGCTCATCTCCACCCCTATAAGCCCAGATGAAATTGTCAAGGATGAGGCCTGGTGTGCAAGCATACAAGCTGCCATGCTGAACAAAATAGAACTCCTACAAAAGAATATCCAGGACCAATACAAAGTGCTACCACCCCACCATCTACCCCCCAAACAGCTCCCACCACCACAAACCCCCCATCTCCCCATTCTCCTTCCGAGATATCACAGAGACAGAAGTCATCACCCTCCTCAAGTACCTTAAACCGTCCATATGCAGGGGAGACATATGCCCTCCTAAAGTCATCAAGGACTGTGCCAAATCCCTAGCCCCCCTACTCACGGCCTTCATTAACTCCTCTTTTAAAACAGGCATCATACCAACAAGTCTTAAAGAAGCGTGGGTCTGCCCCCTCCTAAAAAAGCCTACTCTAGACCCGGCATGACCTAATAATTACTGACCCATAACCACCGTCCCTTTCCTCCTCAAAATTCTGGACAAAGCAGCGCATAGCCAGTCACAACACTTTATCGAAGCTAACTCTATCTTACAGAAAAGACAATCTGGCTTCCTCAAAGGGCACGGCACAGACATAGCCCTTGTAGACCTAAAAACACAAATCACCCAAATCATTGATGAAGGCAAACCAGCACTTCTCCTACTCTTAGATCTCTCAGCAGCCTTCGACCTAGTAGATGATAAGACACTCACCGCTCACCTCACTCACTCAGCCAACTTCTCAATAGAAGCAGCCTCCTGGAGCACTGCCTTCATTGAAGGCAGAGCAATGAAGGTCTTCTCAAACATAGCCAATGCAGCTCCCTCTACCATCCATTGTGGAGTCCCTCAAGGCTCCTGCACTGCCCCTATACTATACAATATGTTTACGAAGCCCCTCTTCGACAAGCTTGATGCACTCAGCATTGTGTATACTAACTATGCAGACGACACGCAAGTAGTACTGCCACTCTCCGGCTCTTACTACCAAGATGCCAAAGCACTACACTTCATCATCTATGCCACCATCCAGGCATGGATGTCAGCAAATGGCCACTGCCTCAATAGGGACAAGACCGAAATCATCATTCTCGGCCAAAAAGCCACACTCGCCAAACTCGACAAACTCTACTCAAACTTCAACATTGACAACTCGTCCATACCAGTCTCCTCCACAGTAAAAACCCTAGGCATACACCTAGACTCTACACTGTCCATGAACAAACAGGTCAGCGCCATTGTCTCAGCCTCTGCTTACTCCACTAAGCTCATCAACACCATTAAACCCTACCTCTCTACGCTCAACTGTCTCTCCATAGCCAGAGCTACCATAGGGGCCAAGCTAAACTACTGCAACACTCTTCTTGCTGGAACATCGGCTAAAAACATAAAAATACTCAAAATCACTTAAAATAACTCTTTAAGAGCAGCCTTAAGAATTGCCAAATGGGATCACATCTGTCATGCCAGGAAGGAAGCACACTAGCTCCCAGCGAAAGATCGCACCACCTTTGAAATCCTCACCCTCACACACAAATGCCTCTCACTCACAACTCCGTCCTACCTATCTGAGACAATTACCAAACATACCTCCTCGTGCCCTACCAGAACCTGCTACTCCAACCTACTCTGCACCCCGCACATCAAAAGGGCTAAGGCAGGCGGGATCGGCTTCACTTATGAAGCCACCAAATTCTGGAACTCTGTCCCCACAGACCTCAGAAAACTCCCTCTTGGCGTTCAGAAAAAAAACTTAAAACTTCTCTTTTCAACTAACCCTACCCTATTCCTATCCAGTTGCACAAGCTCACTGTTTATACTTTGTACCTCACATATTCCTCATGCTTTTTTCTGCCCCTCTGCGCTCCGGCAGAGCACTGTATGCATTTGCTCTTCTGTATATAAAAATTGCAAAAAGTATGATTCCTGTAACTAAGCTTTTACTGTAACAAGCGCCACGATGCTCCCGGGCTGTTTGCGTGCTAAACAAATGTCTATAAATAAATAAATCCTGGCTCAGTAAGAATTCTCCTGGTCAAATACATGCCTGGTGCTATGCACATGTATTAAATCTTGTACTTGTAGAAGGGACACAAGCATCAAAGAAATTCATGTCTTTGTTTTTGGCCATTAAGCTCCTGTGCCGTGCGTGAGGAGACTGTGGAAGGCTGCACAGTCCAAATAATAGGAGAAACAAGGTGGTGGGCAAAGGATGCAGCACTACGGAAAGTTTTTGGCTCATTTAATAACCCAAACAAAGCAATGTTCATTGATGTGGTTGTAGCACTCAATAATATTGGCTCAAATACAGATAAATTCAATGCAAACATCCGTTACCAAGCTTTACATTTTTCTGAGGCTCTGTGCAAATTCCAAACAGTGCTCACAGCCCAGTTATATCTCTGAGTATTTAATTCGACAAGCCCATTATCTAATTACCTCCAGACAAGTGGAATAGACATCCTCTAGGCACAAAGAATGGGTTCTGACACCACAAATGCGCTTGCTGCAGAGTCAAGAAATTTTGATTCTGTGTATTGTGCAGCAGAAAAATGTGCAGAATCGGCCAACATGGGCTTGGAAGAGAGAGGCTATGATAAAGGAGTGGAAACTGCACTTCCAGAGGGGAGAGTGTCCCAAAAAAAGAGGATGCCTGGAATGAGTGCAAGGGATGAACCAATCACCTTGGCTAAAGACCAGTTTAGAGTTACTGTACATAATGCAATTATGGACAACATTATTCAAAGCCTAACTAGTCGTTTTAAAACCCACTCATCTCTTGTCTCAGATATTGCATGCCTGGATCCCAAAAATGTCAATGAAAGTTTACCCGACAATGCACCTAGAAATATTTGCTCCTTGTTTGACAGACTGGATGACTCCATAACGGTACAGGGGTTAAGGGAAGAACTCCTGGACTTTGCAACCAAGTGGACTAAACTGAGGAGGACACTACCAGAAGAGTATGCCTTTTAAGCCCTACATAGTGAAGATCCAGCACTAAAAGAAGGATCTGGAGAGCTACCTAAACACGTTGTATAGAAATGCAATGCATGCCGTAACTCTGCAGTATGTTGCTACTCAATTCTAAAAAAGTATAAACTTTTTAGTAGTGCTTACCAGCAATTGTATTTGGCATACAAGTTCATCTTGACCTTATCTTGCACACAGGTAGCATGTGAAACAAGTTTTTCAAAATTGAAGAATATTAAAATCTGCTTAAGAAACCACCTCAGCCAGGACAACCTCGAAGCCTTTATGCTCATGTCTGTAGAGCGGAATGCGCTTGTCCAATTGTAAAATCCAGACATAATCGACCTGGTTGCACAAAAAAGTGCATTGTTGAAGGAACTCTTGATTGAGTGGTTGTCAGGATTTTCAGGAAGCGTTTAGTGCCAGCTTGTCAATGCATGCAACAATGTTCTTAGATTGCTCTGCCAAACCACATTTCCTGAAGGCAACAGCCTAATATTGTCTTTTAAAGTAAAACAGTAAATTTAAGTTTGGATAAGTCACCAACTAACATCTTCAAAACTTACTGTATGGCACCTGCAGGATTCACATTTGCCCATATCATCAATTCAATCACTACGACCTTGACGAGGTTTAGTTGAAATGTGCAATACATCATGTACTCTGAAACCAAGATGATGTGTCCAATCAAAGACTAAAGTGTGAAGGGTTTCACAGTACTTAGAATCATAATGTTTCTGTGAAGATGTTACCCTTCATCAAGACGGTGTTGCTATCAGTGGGAACAATATATGAATCATTCAGCTTTACATCTTTTTGTATCATCAGATTTTGAGTCCAGCTACATGGCTTTCAACAGAAAAAAAGACTTTCCAAGATGCTAGGGCTGGGGGCACCATCCAACAAGCAGGAAAGGCAAGCGAACAATATATGGCATTAGTGATGCCAAAGACATTGTAATAGTGCAAGGACACAACAAAAACTAAAATGCATCCCCAAATGGACAATCCAGCCTTTTGGAAGACTTCTCTCTGTCCTTTTTGTAGGGCGACTATCTACCAAACTATGTTTTCCCAGCAACACATGGACCCAGAACTACAGGAAGGCCACGTTCGGAGTGGCATGTCAGCGCGCGTGCGCAGGAACAAAGGCACAGTGCTTGTGCTCAAGTTTTCTTTCTCAGAACACGTGTCTCTGAGCAGCACCGGCTTCATATCCATTACGAGTGCCCACGTCCCACCGATCGGCATCCCGGCCCCTCGCCTGTGCTGCAGCGCTCTTCATGACCACAGGGAGCAGTGGGGTCATGCAGGGGGCCCAGCCCCACCAGACAGAGACAACTGGCCCCTTCTACCTACAAAGCTAATTGTACCAGTAAGACACTGCGTGCCGCTTAACAGGGCACAACACTAATCAGCGCTTCCCAGCCATGCCCAGCACCATAAATCATTGGATAGCAGGCCAGCTCGCTAGCCGTGGACACAATTCAAAACACCTTCCTAAGGTGTTACTAACTTCTCACTCCTGTATGCCATAACTAACACACTGCCACCACGTGCATGCAGCCTCTCTAAATCGCTTGCATGTGTACAAGCACGTGAACAGACACATGTGGCAGTGTTTGCTATGTGCACTAGTTGTAGCACTCTCTTGCAGCATTTGAACAGCTACTTCAACACATCCTGGCACAACGAAATTGCAGGAGAGAACAAGGGACACTCTGGTGACAACTAACCTAAGCTAAGTGCTGCACTACCTCATGTGTGTGTATTATGTTGCTGTGCCTTTGTATACTACTATAGTGATATTATATGTGTGTGTAGAGTCAGAAGCAGGGACATGTGTTTCTATGAGTGTAACAGCTCACTGGAAGTGTGCACAGTGATCAAAACCTTACCCAACAGCCCCAACCTATCCGTACACTCTCCCTAAACCTCATTCCGGTGTCCCTACTTTCCCAACTTCCTATCCAACCATTGGCACCCTAACCCTCCCTCCTTCCCTGCTGGGGTTGCAGAGCCTTGTATAAGCATCGACTTGCAGCAGGTCCCAAAACTGCAGTGGGGGTGGTTGGTACATGACACTCCTGTCCTGCACCTCAGAGCTGTGGACCCTGTCACGAAACTGTATGCAAAGTTATGGT
This sequence comes from Ambystoma mexicanum, assembly GCF_040938575.1. Classification (NCBI taxonomy): domain Eukaryota; kingdom Metazoa; phylum Chordata; class Amphibia; order Caudata; family Ambystomatidae; genus Ambystoma; species Ambystoma mexicanum. Next base: position 361,092,840 of record NC_090928.1, read on the forward strand.
ATTTTATGAGTTGTGTTGTTCTTTGAGCATAAATAAAAATGGAAACCATAAAATCGTCAATCTCCCAAAATCACCTATACTGAGAGCACAGGGTCAGACCCCACCCTGTGCAGGGCGAATAGGTGGGGTTGGTCACATTTCACTACCACCAGTACACACCAGACTGGTATGCTGACCTTGGGCCAATATTTCAACCCACCACCTTTTATGGGGCTGGAGCCAACCCCGAACATGCAAACACATTTTAACAAATATATATATAGATAGCATCCCAACACCTTTTGGTGCACTAGGATCAGAAGTAACCTTGAGTTGGAGAAATGTGCTGTGCAGATTAAGGAAAACGTTTTTAGGACGCAGACAAAGATAACCAATATGGGGTCAGAGGACAAAAACTTGGTGCAAGCGTAATTTTGCACGGTTTTAGCACTAGGGCAATATTTGCTCTGGGGCAAAAGCCTTTTCTTTCAATGCATTTTTGCACCATGGCAACATTTTCCCTAGAGCTAATATGGGATGGTATTAGCACTAGGATACGCTTTGCTGTCGTACACAAATAAATTGAAAGAATATGTATTTATATTAAGTGAAAAAACTTAAGTTAAGGGACAGTTAAGGTGATAAGATTTAATGCAAAAAAAACTTGAAATTCAGTAGATGGTGGAAGTGATGATCATCTTAACTCAGCGTCCTCCTGTTGATTACCCCCAGGATTGAATGATTTGTTATTTATATAGCACTTACGTCTAAGTGCTTTACATAGAACACATATACATACAATATAACCCAACCGAAGTTGCTATTCATCTATCGACCTCGAAAGGATGAAAGGCTGTGTTGGCCTTGCCAGGATTCGTACCTGTGACCTGCAGATCATACACAGATTGCTGCAGTGAACACTCAACCCACTGAGCTATGTTGCCAGACACTAATTGTGTTTGTCATTGTGAATCCATGTGCTCATGGGCTTTGCAACAGGGGGGATGCTCAGTTAAGATGATCAACACTTCCCACATTCACTGAATTTCAAGGGTTTTGTTGCATTAAATCTGTCATCTTAGCTGTCTCTTACGTAGAGTGTTTCATTGAATTTCAAGGGGTTTATTATACCATAGTTTATTAAAGGGCCAAAAGCCATGGCCTCCTGGCGTGACCACTGTAAATGTCGTGCCAATAGGTTTATTTAGGGCCCCTAGCAATGGACTTCAGCCCTGGGCTGTAAGCATGGTCTTAACTGTGCCCACTGTGTATTTGAAACACTAGGTTTCTTTCAAGCCCACTCATCAGGGCCTTCGGCCATGGCCAGTGGCCACAGCTGCTGCACATGTTGCACCAATAGGTTTCTTTGGGGTCCACTGACCAGAGCCGCTGGCACAAAAAACCATTCCCCCTGGTTAGTATATGTGATCACAACAGATGTCCCCATTTATATTTTTCATCAGTTTCTATTCCCCTGATAATTACCACAGTAATTTTGTGATAATGTCGCACCAATTACCACGATCACAATTGAAAAAATATACAATCATCACATGCACTCCCAATGTGCTTCCTTCTCCCTACGCCCCCCACCCCCCAATCACCTCAGTTAATTTTTACCTCCTGGCCCCCTCCCATTACTCCCTTTCTCTCTTTGCTTTGTGTGACGCATTTTCGTCTTGAGTTATTACCGCTTGCAAGATTCCCCCGATATGCCTCCGAAAATGCACAAATGTCTGAACTGTAACTGGCTCCACAGACCATCATAAACAAGTCTGTCAGAAATTGAGGATATCAGTCGCGAGGAAGGGGCAGCCGGTGGTGGTACCAGTCTGTCACAAACAATTGAAGTTTCGCCCAAGGAGGAAGTGTCGGAAACAAGTCTGCCAGAAATAATTGAGGATATCCATCTCAAGGAAGTGGCAGCCGGTGGTGGCACCAGTCTGTCATAAACAAGTGAAAATTCCTCCATGGAGGAAGTGGTAGAAATTAATGTGTATGAAATAATTGAGGATATCCGTCTCGAGGAAGTGGCAGCTGATGGTGGTACCAATCTGTCGCAAACAATTGAAGCTTCCCCAAGGAGAAAGTGGCAGAAACCACTGTGTCTGAAATAATTGGAGATGACATCATCCCCCCAGAGGAAGTGCCAGGTACTAGTCATTCAGAAGAATCTTTATCTGCTTTACTACATACTGAAGACTCAGGGAACTGGGGTGTGCAGCACAGACCACGGTAAGATGATATACAGGTGGCAGACTATTTGTTTCAATGTCCAAAACCAGATCAACTTTCCCATTTCTTTCAGCACCATCCAAATCAGCCTCCTAAACATACACACATTAAATATGGGAGTAAATGGCATTGGCTAAGTTACTCTGAAATACAAAAGGCACTGTTTTGCACAGTTTGTTTAGCATTTACTAAACTTGGAGAGAGGAGTCCTTTCATCAACGGAATGAAAATCTGGAGGCATCTTTACCAGCATATTGTAGAACTTGAGGCAGGCCAAGGTCATCGGAGGTGCACAGATTCATATATGTTGACCTTTTCAGGGGTTGACATAGGCATCTACTCTTTCACCAACAGAAATTAGCTTGAAGTGAGCAAATCAGAAAAAGGAGAGACATATTGGAATCCGTCATTGACGTTGTAAAAGTCATTGGGAAAAGAGTGCTCAGTTTTCATGGGAAATCAGAGTCCATGTTTCAACTGGATAACAAAGAGATGGATAGTGGCAACTTCCTTGAAATCCTTCTGCTCCTAAGTAAATATGACGGGCCTCTAAAGAAACATATTGAGGCCATTCAAACCAAGTCCAAAAAGAAAACTGGGCAAGGACGTGGTGCTTGTGTGACCTTCATGTCAAAGACTACTGTTGGGTATGTGATTGAAGCCATTTCCAAACTATTTAAAATGGTAATCAGTCAAGAAATAAAGGAAGCTGGACTATTTCTCATTCAGATAGAATCAACCCAAGATGTGAGTGTTACTGATCAGTGCTCTATAATTATTAGATATGTTACAGACACTGTACATGAACGCCTGCTAGCAGTAACCAACTGCACTTTGTCGAATGGAAAGGGGCTGTTTGAGTTGGTGCAGAGTGTTATTAAAGATAATGGTCTTGACCTATGGAAGTGCATTGGAAATTCAACCGTTGGTGCATCCAATATGCAGGGCCAGTACAATGGCCCCTACCCACACTAAAGGTTGCACCCTTGACTGGGTTGCAGACCACAACTGTTCCACCACTATCATTTCCAACATGGCGTATCTCTGGGCTGACCACAACTGCATACAGTTCTTGATACCGCTCACAACCATCACTAAAACCCTTTCCCCTGCCCCACCAGCGCAGGCGAGAAGCGCAAAAAAACTCAACAAGGACAGCCTGCGCCCCTACCTAGAAGTCCCAGAACTAGCACCCCCATTCTCCAATGACCCTAACACACTTGCAGAACTATACAAGGATACCCTCACTAGAGCAATCAACTCCATAGTCCCACTCGAAAGAAAAAAAGAGAAAAAGTCTTTGCACTCCAACTCCTGGTTCACTGAAGAACTACAGGCCCTTCGCGCAGACAAAAGAAAGGCTCTCAAAAATTGGCAGACTAATCCCGGTGACCTTACCAAGAACAGCTTCAACCTGATATCACAAAAATACAAAGTCACCATCACCCTAGCCAAATCCAACTTCAACACTCGTATCTCCAATGCAAACTCCCAATCCAAAGAAATCTTTGCCATCTTCAATGAGCTCATCTCCACCCCTATAAGTCCAGATGAAACTGTCAAGGATGAGGCCTGGTGTGCAAGCATACAAGCTGCCATGCTGAACAAAATAGAACTCCTACAAAAGAATATCCAGGACCAATACAAAGTGCTACCACCCCACCATCTACCCCCCAAACAGCTCCCACCACCACAAACCCCCCATCTCCCCATTCTCCTTCCGAGATATCACAGAGACAGAAGTCATCACCCTCCTCAAGTACCTTAAACCGTCCATATGCAGGGGAGACATATGCCCTCCTAAAGTCATCAAGGACTGTGCCGAATCCCTAGCCCCCCTACTCACGGCCTTCATTAACTCCTCTTTTAAAACAGGCATCATACCAACAAGTCTTAAAGAAGCGTGGGTCTGCCCCCTCCTAAAAAAGCCTACTCTAGACCCGGCATGACCTAATAATTACTGACCCATAACCACCGTCCCTTTCCTCCTCAAAATTCTGGACAAAGCAGCGCATAGCCAGTCACAACACTTTATCGAAGCTAACTCTATCTTACAGAAAAGACAATCTGGCTTCCTCAAAGGGCACGGCACAGACATAGCCCTTGTAGACCTAAAAACACAAATCACCCAAATCATTGATGAAGGCAAACCAGCACTTCTCCTACTCTTAGATCTCTCAGCAGCCTTCGACCTAGTAGATGATAAGACACTCACCGCTCACCTCACTCACTCAGCCAACTTCTCAATAGAAGCAGCCTCCTGGAGCACTGCCTTCATTGAAGGCAGAGCAATGAAGGTCTTCTCAAACATAGCCAATGCAGCTCCCTCTACCATCCATTGTGGAGTCCCTCAAGGCTCCTGCACTGCCCCTACACTATACAATCTGTTTACGAAGCCCCTCTTCGACAAGCTTGATGCACTCAGCATTGTGTATACTAACTATGCAGACGACACGCAAGTAGTACTGCCACTCTCCGGCTCTTACTACCAAGATGCCAAAGCACTACACTTCATCATCTATGCCACCATCCAGGCATGGATGTCAGCAAATGGCCACTGCCTCAATAGGGACAAGACCGAAATCATCATTCTCGGCCAAAAAGCCACGCTCGCCAAACTCGACAAACTCTACTCAAACTTCAACATTGACAACTCGTCCATACCAGTCTCCTCCACAGTAAAAACCCTAGGCATACACCTAGACTCTACACTGTCCATGAACAAACAGGTCAGCGCCATTGTCTCAGCCTCTGCTTACTCCACTAAGCTCATCAACACCATTAAACCCTACCTCTCTACGCTCAACTGTCTCTCCATAGCCAGAGCTACCATAGGGGCCAAGCTAAACTACTGCAACACTCTTCTTGCTGGAACATCGGCTAAAAACATAAAAATACTCAAAATCACTTAAAATAACTCTTTAAGAGCAGCCTTAAGAATTGCCAAATGGGATCACATCTGTCATGCCAGGAAGGAAGCACACTAGCTCCCAGTGAAAGATCGCACCACCTTTGAAATCCTCACCCTCACACACAAATGCCTCTCACTCACAACTCCGTCCTACCTATCTGAGACAATTACCAAACATACCTCCTCGTGCCCTACCAGAACCTGCTACTCCAACCTACTCTGCACCCCGCACATCAAAAGGGCTAAGGCAGGCGGGATCGGCTTCACTTATGAAGCCACCAAACTCTGGAACTCTCTCCCCACAGACCTCAGAAAACTCCCTCTTGGCGTTCAGAAAAAAAACTTAAAACTTCTCTTTTCAACTAACCCTACCCTATTCCTATCCAGTTGCACAAGCTCACTGTTTATACTTTGTACCTCACATATTCCTCATGCTTTTTTCTGCCCCTCTGCGCTCCGGCAGAGCACTGTATGCATTTGCTCTTCTGTATATAAAAATTGCAAAAAGTATGATTCCTGTAACTAAGCTTTTACTGTAACAAGCGCCACGATGCCCCCGGGCTGTTTGCGTGCTAAACAAATGTCTATAAATAAATAAATCCTGGCTCAGTAAGAATTCTCCTGGTCAAATACATGCCTGGTGCTATGCACATGTATTAAATCTTGTACTTGTAGAAGGGACACAAGCATCAAAGAAATTCATGTCTTTGTTTTTGGCCATTAAGCTCCTGTGCCGTGCGTGAGGAGACTGTGGAAGGCTGCACAGTCCAAATAATAGGAGAAACAAGGTGGTGGGCAAAGGATGCAGCACTACGGAAAGTTTTTGGCTCATTTAATAACCCAAACAAAGCAATGTTCATTGATGTGGTTGTAGCACTCAATAATATTGGCTCAAATACAGATAAATTCAATGCAAACATCCGTTACCAAGCTTTACATTTTTCTGAGGCTCTGTGCAAATTCCAAACAGTGCTCACAGCCCAGTTATATCTCTGAGTATTTAATTCGACAAGCCCATTATCTAATTACCTCCAGACAAGTGGAATAGACATCCTCTAGGCACAAAGAATGGGTTCTGACACCACAAATGCGCTTGCTGCAGAGTCAAGAAATTTTGATTCTGTGTATTGTGCAGCAGAAAAATGTGCAGAATCGGCCAACATGGGCTTGGAAGAGAGAGGCTATGATAAAGGAGTGGAAACTGCACTTCCAGAGGGGAGAGTGTCCCAAAAAAAGAGGATGCCTGGAATGAGTGCAAGGGATGAACCAATCACCTTGGCTAAAGACCAGTTTAGAGTTACTGTACATAATGCAATTATGGACAACATTATTCAAAGCCTAACTAGTCGTTTTAAAACCCACTCATCTCTTGTCTCAGATATTGCATGCCTGGATCCCAAAAATGTCAATGAAAGTTTACCCGACAATGCACCTAGAAATATTTGCTCCTTGTTTGACAGACTGGATGACTCCATAACGGTACAGGGGTTAAGGGAAGAACTCCTGGACTTTGCAACCAAGTGGACTAAACTGAGGAGGACACTACCAGAAGAGTATGCCTTTTAAGCCCTACATAGTGAAGATCCAGCACTAAAAGAAGGATCTGGAGAGCTACCTAAACACGTTGTATAGAAATGCAATGCATGCCGTAACTCTGCAGTATTTTGCTACTCAATTCTAAAAAAGTATAAACTTTTTAGTAGTGCTTACCAGCAATTGTATTTGGCATACAAGTTCATCTTGACCTTATCTTGCACACAGGTAGCATGTGAAACAAGTTTTTCAAAATTGAAGAATATTAAAATCTGCTTAAGAAACCACCTCAGCCAGGACAACCTCGAAGCCTTTATGCTCATGCCTGTAGAGCGGAATGCGCTTGTCCAATTGTAAAATCCAGACATAATCGACCTGGTTGCACAAAAAAGTGCATTGTTGAAGGAACTCTTGATTGAGTGGTTGTCAGGATTTTCAGGAAGCGTTTAGTGCCAGCTTGTCAATGCATGCAACAATGTTCTTAGATTGCTCTGCCAAACCACATTTCCTGAAGGCAACAGCCTAATATTGTCTTTTAAAGTAAAACAGTAAATTTAAGTTTGGATAAGTCACCAACTAACATCTTCAAAACTTACTGTATGGCACCTGCAGGATTCACATTTGCCCATATCATCAATTCAATCACTACGACCTTGACGAGGTTTAGTTGAAATGTGCAATACATCATGTACTCTGAAACCAAGATGATGTGTCCAATCAAAGACTAAAGTGTGAAGGGTTTCACAGTACTTAGAATCATAAAGTTTCTGTGAAGATGTTACCCTTCATCAAGACGGTGTTGCTATCAGTGGGAACAATATATGAATCATTCAGCTTTACATCTTTTTGTATCATCAGATTTTGAGTCCAGCTACATGGCTTTCAACAGAAAAAAAGACTTTCCAAGATGCTAGGGCTGGGGGCACCATCCAACAAGCAGGAAAGGCAAGCGAACAATATATGGCATTAGTGATGCCAAAGACATTGTAATAGTGCAAGGACACAACAAAAACTAAAATGCATCCCCAAATGGACAATCCAGCCTTTTGGAAGACTTCTCTCTGTCCTTTTTGTAGGGCGACTATCTACCAAACTATGTTTTCCCAGCAACACATGGACCCAGAACTACAGGAAGGCCACGTTCGGAGTGGCATGTCAGCGTGCGTGCGCAGGAACAAAGGCACAGTGCTTGTGCTCAAGTTTTCTTTCTCAGAACACGTGTCTCTGAGCAGCACCGGCTTCATATCCATTACGAGTGCCCACGTCCCACCGATCGGCATCCCGGCCCCTCGCCTGTGCTGCAGTGCTCTTCATGACCACAGGGAGCAGGGGGGTCGTGCAGGGGGCCCAGCCCCACCAGACAGAGACAACTGGCCCCTTCTACCTACAAAGCTAATTGTACCAGTAAGACACTGCGTGCCGCTTAACAGGGCACAACACTAATCAGCGCTTCCCAGCCATGCCCAGCACCATAAATCATTGGATAGCAGGCCAGCTCGCTAGCCGTGGACACAATTCAAAACACCTTCCTAAGGTGTTACTAACTGCTCACTCCTGTATGCCATAACTAACACACTGCCACCACGTGCATGCAGCCTCTCTAAATCGCTTGCATGTGTACAAGCACGTGAACAGACACATGTGGCAGTGTTTGCTATGTGCACTAGTTGTAGCACTCTCTTACAGCATTTGAACAGCTACTTCAACACATCCTGGCACAACGAAATTGCAGGAGAGAACAAGGGACACTCTGGTGACAACTAACCTAAGCTAAGTGCTGCACTACCTCATGTGTGTGTATTATGTTGCTGTGCCTTTGTATACTACTATAGTGATATTATATGTGTGTGTAGAGTCAGAAGCAGGGACATGTGTTTCTATGAGTGTAACAGCTCACTGGAAGTGTGCACAGTGATCAAAACCTTACCCAACAGCCCCAACCTATCCGTACACTCTCCCTAAACCTCATTCCGGTGTCCCTACTTTCCCAACTTCCTATCCAACCATTGGCACCCTAACCCTCCCTCCTTCCCTGCTGGGGTTGCAGAGCCTTGTATAAGCATCGACTTGCAGCAGGTCCCAAAACTGCAGTGGGGGTGGTTGGTACATGACACTCCTGTCCTGCACCTCAGAGCTGTGGACCCTGTCACGAAACTGTATGCAAAGTTATGGTATTTTATGAGTTGTGTTGTTCTTTGAGCATAAATAAAAATGGAAACCATAAAATCGTCAATCTCCCAAAATCACCTATACTGAGAGCACAGGGTCAGACCCCACCCTGTGCAGGACGAATAGGTGGGGTTGGTCACATTTCACTACCACCAGTACACACCAGACTGGTATGCTGACCTTGGGCCAATATTTCAACCCACCACCTTTTATGGGGCTGGAGCCAACCCCGAACATGCAAACACATTTTAACAAATATATATATAGATAGCATCCCAACACCTTTTGGTGCACTAGGATCAGAAGTAACCTTGAGTTGGAGAAATGTGCTGTGCAGATTAAGGAAAACGTTTTTAGGACACAGACAAAGATAACCAATATGGGGTCAGAGGACAGAAACTTGGTGCAAGTGTAATTTTGCACGGTTTTAGCACTAGGGCAATATTTGCTCGGGGGCAAAAGCCTTTTCTTTCAATGCATTTTTGCACCATGGCAACATTTTCCCTAGAGCTAATATGGGATGGTATTAGCACTAGGATACGCTTTGCTGTCGTACACAAATAAATTGAAAGAATATGTATTTATATTAAGTGAAAAAACTTAAGTTAAGGGACAGTTAAGGTGATAAGATTTAATGCAAAAAAACTTGAAATTCAGTAGATGGTGGAAGTGATGATCATCTTAACTCAGCGTCCTCCTGTTGATTACCCCCAGGATTGAATGATTTGTTATTTATATAGCACTTACGTCTAAGTGCTTTACATAGAACACATATACATACAATATAACCCAACCGAAGTTGCTATTCATCTATCGACCTCGAAAGGATGAAAGGCTGTGTTGGCCTTGCCAGGATTCGTACCTGTGACCTGCAGATCATACACAGATTGCTGCAGTGAACACTCAACCCACTGAGCTATGTTGCCAGACACTAATTGTGTTTGTCATTGTGAATCCATGTGCTCATGGGCTTTGCAACAGGGGGGCTGCTCAGTTAAGATGATCAACACTTCCCACATTCACTGAATTTCAAGGGTTTTGTTGCATTAAATCTGTCATCTTAGCTGTCTCTTACGTAAAGTGTTTCATTGAATTTCAAGGGGTTTATTATACCATAGTTTATTAAAGGGCCAAAAGCCATGGCCTCCTGGCGTGACCACTGTAAATGTTGTGCCAATAGGTTTATTTAAGGCCCCTAGCAATGGACTTCAGCCCTGGGCTGTAAGCATGGTCTTGACTGTGCCCACTGTGTATTTGAAACACTAGGTTTCTTTCAAGCCCACTCATCAGGGCCTTCGGCCATGGCCAGTGGCCACAGCTGCTGCACATGTTCCACCAATAGGTTTCTTTGGGGTCCACTGACCAGAGCCGCTGGCACAAAAAACCATTCCCCCTGGTTAGTATATGTGATCACAACAGATGTCCCCATTTATATTTTTCATCAGTTTCTATTCCCCTGATAATTACCACAGTAATTTTGTGATAATGTCGCACCAATTACCACAATCACAATTGAAAAAATATACAATCATCACATGCACTCCCAATGTGCTTCCTTCTCCCTACGCCCCCCACCCCCCAATCACCTCAGTTAATTTTTACCTCCTGGCCCCCTCCCATTACTCCCTTTCTCTCTTTGCTTTGTGTGACGCATTTTCGTCTTGAGTTATTACCGCTTGCAAGATTCCCCCGATATGCCTCCGAAAATGCACAAATGTCTGAACTGTAACTGGCTCCACAGACCATCATAAACAAGTCTGTCAGAAATTGAGGATATCAGTCGCGAGGAAGGGGCAGCCGGTGGTGGTACCAGTCTGTCACAAACAATTGAAGTTTCGCCCAAGGAGGAAGTGTCGGAAACAAGTCTGCCAGAAATAATTGAGGATATCCATCTCAAGGAAGTGGCAGCCGGTGGTGGCACCAGTCTGTCATAAACAAGTGAAAATTCCTCCATGGAGGAAGTGGTAGAAATTAATGTGTATGAAATAATTGAGGATATCCGTCTCGAGGAAGTGGCAGCTGATGGTGGTACCAATCTGTCGCAAACAATTGAAGCTTCCCCAAGGAGAAAGTGGCAGAAACCACTGTGTCTGAAATAATTGGAGATGACATCATCCCCCCAGAGGAAGTGCCAGGTACTAGTCATTCAGAAGAATCTTTATCTGCTTTACTACATACTGAAGACTCAGGGAACTGGGGTGTGCAGCACAGACCACTGTAAGATGATATACAGGTGGCAGACTATTTGTTTCAATGTCCAAAACCAGATCAACTTTCCCATTTCTTTCAGCACCATCCAAATCAGCCTCCTAAACATACACACATTAAATATGGGAGTAAATGGCATTGGCTAAGTTACTCTGAAATACAAAAGGCACTGTTTTGCACAGTTTGTTTAGCATTTACTAAACTTGGAGAGAGGAGTCCTTTCATCAACGGAATGAAAATCTGGAGGCATCTTTACCAGCATATTGTAGAACTTGAGGCAGGCCAAGGTCATCGGAGGTGCACAGATTCATATATGTTGACCTTTTCAGGGGTTGACATAGGCATCTACTCTTTCACCAACAGAAATTAGCTTGAAGTGAGCAAATCAGAAAAAGGAGAGACATATTGGAATCCGTCATTGACGTTGTAAAAGTCATTGGGAAAAGAGTGCTCAGTTTTCATGGGAAATCAGAGTCCATGTTTCAACTGGATAACAAAGAGATGGATAGTGGCAACTTCCTTGAAATCCTTCTGCTCCTAAGTAAATATGACGGGCCTCTAAAGAAACATATTGAGGCCATTCAAACCAAGTCCAAAAAGAAAACTGGGCAAGGACGTGGTGCTTCTGTGACCTTCATGTCAAAGACTACTGTTGGGTATGTGATTGAAGCCATTTCCAAACTATTTAAAATGGTAATCAGTCAAGAAATAAAGGAAGCTGGACTATTTCTCATTCAGATAGACTCAACCCAAGATGTGAGTGTTACTGATCAGTGCTCTATAATTATTAGATATGTTACAGACACTGTACATGAACGCCTGCTAGCAGTAACCAACTGCACTTTGTCGAATGGAAAGGGGCTGTTTGAGTTGGTGCAGAGTGTTATTAAAGATAATGGTCTTGACCTATGGAAGTGCATTGGAAATTCAACCGTTGGTGCATCCAATATGCAGGGCCAGTACAATGGCCCCTACCCACACTAAAGGTTGCACCCTTGACTGGGTTGCAGACCACAACTGTTCCACCACTATCATTTCCAACATGGCGTATCTCTGGGCTGACCACAACTGCATACAGTTCTTGATACCGCTCACAACCATCACTAAAACCCTTTCCCCTGCCCCACCAGCGCAGGCGAGAAGCGCAAAAAAACTCAACAAGGACAGCCTGCGCCCCTACCTAGAAGTCCCAGAACTAGCACCCCCATTCTCCAATGACCCTAACACACTTGCAGAACTATACAAGGATACCCTCACTAGAGCAATCAACTCCATAGTCCCACTCGAAAGAAAAAAAGAGAAAAAGTCTTTGCACTCCAACTCCTGGTTCACTGAAGAACTACAGGCCCTTCGCGCAGACAAAAGAAAGGCTCTCAAAAATTGGCAGACTAATCCCGGTGACCTTACCAAGAACAGCTTCAACCTGATATCACAAAAATACAAAGTCACCATCACCCTAGCCAAATCCAACTTCAACACTCGTATCTCCAATGCAAACTCCCAATCCAAAGAAATCTTTGCCATCTTCAATGAGCTCATCTCCACCCCTATAAGCCCAGATGAAATTGTCAAGGATGAGGCCTGGTGTGCAAGCATACAAGCTGCCATGCTGAACAAAATAGAACTCCTACAAAAGAATATCCAGGACCAATACAAAGTGCTACCACCCCACCATCTACCCCCCAAACAGCTCCCACCACCACAAACCCCCCATCTCCCCATTCTCCTTCCGAGATATCACAGAGACAGAAGTCATCACCCTCCTCAAGTACCTTAAACCGTCCATATGCAGGGGAGACATATGCCCTCCTAAAGTCATCAAGGACTGTGCCGAATCCCTAGCCCCCCTACTCACGGCCTTCATTAACTCCTCTTTTAAAACAGGCATCATACCAACAAGTCTTAAAGAAGCGTGGGTCTGCCCCCTCCTAAAAAAGCCTACTCTAGACCCGGCATGACCTAATAATTACTGACCCATAACCACCGTCCCTTTCCTCCTCAAAATTCTGGACAAAGCAGCGCATAGCCAGTCACAACACTTTATCGAAGCTAACTCTATCTTACAGAAAAGACAATCTGGCTTCCTCAAAGGGCACGGCACAGACATAGCCCTTGTAGACCTAAAAACACAAATCACCCAAATCATTGATGAAGGCAAACCAGCACTTCTCCTACTCTTAGATCTCTCAGCAGCCTTCGACCTAGTAGATGATAAGACACTCACCGCTCACCTCACTCACTCAGCCAACTTCTCAATAGAAGCAGCCTCCTGGAGCACTGCCTTCATTGAAGGCAGAGCAATGAAGGTCTTCTCAAACATAGCCAATGCAGCTCCCTCTACCATCCATTGTGGAGTCCCTCAAGGCTCCTGCACTGCCCCTACACTATACAATCTGTTTACGAAGCCCCTCTTCGACAAGCTTGATGCACTCAGCATTGTGTATACTAACTATGCAGATGACACGCAAGTAGTACTGCCACTCTCCGGCTCTTACTACCAAGATGCCAAAGCACTACACTTCATCATCTATGCCACCATCCAGGCATGGATGTCAGCAAATGGCCACTGCCTCAATAGGGACAAGACCGAAATCATCATTCTCGGCCAAAAAGCCACGCTCGCCAAACTCGACAAACTCTACTCAAACTTCAACATTGACAACTCGTCCATACCAGTCTCCTCCACAGTAAAAACCCTAGGCATACACCTAGACTCTACACTGTCCATGAACAAACAGGTCAGCGCCATTGTCTCAGCCTCTGCTTACTCCACTAAGCTCATCAACACCATTAAACCCTACCTCTCTACGCTCAACTGTCTCTCCATAGCCAGAGCTACCATAGGGGCCAAGCTAAACTACTGCAACACTCTTCTTGCTGGAACATCGGCTAAAAACATAAAAATACTCAAAATCACTTAAAATAACTCTTTAAGAGCAGCCTTAAGAATTGCCAAATGGGATCACATCTGTCATGCCAGGAAGGAAGCACACTAGCTCCCAGTGAAAGATCGCACCACCTTTGAAATCCTCACCCTCACACACAAATGCCTCTCACTCACAACTCCGTCCTACCTATCTGAGACAATTACCAAACATACCTCCTCGTGCCCTACCAGAACCTGCTACTCCAACCTACTCTGCACCCCGCACATCAAAAGGGCTAAGGCAGGCGGGATCGGCTTCACTTATGAAGCCACCAAACTCTGGAACTCTCTCCCCACAGACCTCAGAAAACTCCCTCTTGGCGTTCAGAAAAAAAACTTAAAACTTCTCTTTTCAACTAACCCTACCCTATTCCTATCCAGTTGCACAAGCTCACTGTTTATACTTTGTACCTCACATATTCCTCATGCTTTTTTCTGCCCCTCTGCGCTCCGGCAGAGCACTGTATGCATTTGCTCTTCTGTATATAAAAATTGCAAAAAGTATGATTCCTGTAACTAAGCTTTTACTGTAACAAGCGCCACGATGCCCCCGGGCTGTTTGCGTGCTAAACAAATGTCTATAAATAAATAAATCCTGGCTCAGTAAGAATTCTCCTGGTCAAATACATGCCTGGTGCTATGCACATGTATTAAATCTTGTACTTGTAGAAGGGACACAAGCATCAAAGAAATTCATGTCTTTGTTTTTGGCCATTAAGCTCCTGTGCCGTGCGTGAGGAGACTGTGGAAGGCTGCACAGTCCAAATAATAGGAGAAACAAGGTGGTGGGCAAAGGATGCAGCACTACGGAAAGTTTTTGGCTCATTTAATAACCCAAACAAAGCAATGTTCATTGATGTGGTTGTAGCACTCAATAATATTGGCTCAAATACAGATAAATTCAATGCAAACATCCGTTACCAAGCTTTACATTTTTCTGAGGCTCTGTGCAAATTCCAAACAGTGCTCACAGCCCAGTTATATCTCTGAGTATTTAATTCGACAAGCCCATTATCTAATTACCTCCAGACAAGTGGAATAGACATCCTCTAGGCACAAAGAATGGGTTCTGACACCACAAATGCGCTTGCTGCAGAGTCAAGAAATTTTGATTCTGTGTATTGTGCAGCAGAAAAATGTGCAGAATCGGCCAACATGGGCTTGGAAGAGAGAGGCTATGATAAAGGAGTGGAAACTGCACTTCCAGAGGGGAGAGTGTCCCAAAAAAAGAGGATGCCTGGAATGAGTGCAAGGGATGAACCAATCACCTTGGCTAAAGACCAGTTTAGAGTTACTGTACATAATGCAATTATGGACAACATTATTCAAAGCCTAACTAGTCGTTTTAAAACCCACTCATCTCTTGTCTCAGATATTGCATGCCTGGATCCCAAAAATGTCAATGAAAGTTTACCCGACAATGCACCTAGAAATATTTGCTCCTTGTTTGACAGACTGGATGACTCCATAACGGTACAGGGGTTAAGGGAAGAACTCCTGGACTTTGCAACCAAGTGGACTAAACTGAGGAGGACACTACCAGAAGAGTATGCCTTTTAAGCCCTACATAGTGAAGATCCAGCACTAAAAGAAGGATCTGGAGAGCTACCTAAACACGTTGTATAGAAATGCAATGCATGCCGTAACTCTGCAGTATGTTGCTACTCAATTCTAAAAAAGTATAAACTTTTTAGTAGTGCTTACCAGCAATTGTATTTGGCATACAAGTTCCTCTTGACCTTATCTTGCACACAGGTAGCATGTGAAACAAGTTTTTCAAAATTGAAGAATATTAAAATCTGCTTAAGAAACCACCTCAGCCAGGACAACCTCGAAGCCTTTATGCTCATGCCTGTAGAGCGGAATGCGCTTGTCCAATTGTAAAATCCAGACATAATCGACCTGGTTGCACAAAAAAGTGCATTGTTGAAGGAACTCTTGATTGAGTGGTTGTCAGGATTTTCAGGAAGCGTTTAGTGCCAGCTTGTCAATGCATGCAACAATGTTCTTAGATTGCTCTGCCAAACCACATTTCCTGAAGGCAACAGCCTAATATTGTCTTTTAAAGTAAAACAGTAAATTTAAGTTTGGATAAGTCACCAACTAACATCTTCAAAACTTACTGTATGGCACCTGCAGGATTCACATTTGCCCATATCATCAATTCAATCACTACGACCTTGACGAGGTTTAGTTGAAATGTGCAATACATCATGTACTCTGAAACCAAGATGATGTGTCCAATCAAAGACTAAAGTGTGAAGGGTTTCACAGTACTTAGAATCATAAAGTTTCTGTGAAGATGTTACCCTTCATCAAGACGGTGTTGCTATCAGTGGGAACAATATATGAATCATTCAGCTTTACATCTTTTTGTATCATCAGATTTTGAGTCCAGCTACATGGCTTTCAACAGAAAAAAAGACTTTCCAAGATGCTAGGGCTGGGGGCACCATCCAACAAGCAGGAAAGGCAAGCGAACAATATATGGCATTAGTGATGCCAAAGACATTGTAATAGTGCAAGGACACAACAAAAACTAAAATGCATCCCCAAATGGACAATCCAGCCTTTTGGAAGACTTCTCTCTGTCCTTTTTGTAGGGCGACTATCTACCAAACTATGTTTTCCCAGCAACACATGGACCCAGAACTACAGGAAGGCCACGTTCGGAGTGGCATGTCAGCGCGCGTGCGCAGGAACAAAGGCACAGTGCTTGTGCTCAAGTTTTCTTTCTCAGAACACGTGTCTCTGAGCAGCACCGGCTTCATATCCATTACGAGTGCCCACGTCCCACCGATCGGCATCCCGGCCCCTCGCCTGTGCTGCAGTGCTCTTCATGACCACAGGGAGCAGGGGGGTCGTGCAGGGGGCCCAGCCCCACCAGACAGAGACAACTGGCCCCTTCTACCTACAAAGCTAATTGTACCAGTAAGACACTGCGTGCCGCTTAACAGGGCACAACACTAATCAGCGCTTCCCAGCCATGCCCAGCACCATAAATCATTGGATAGCAGGCCAGCTCGCTAGCCGTGGACACAATTCAAAACACCTTCCTAAGGTGTTACTAACTGCTCACTCCTGTATGCCATAACTAACACACTGCCACCACGTGCATGCAGCCTCTCTAAATCGCTTGCATGTGTACAAGCACGTGAACAGACACATGTGGCAGTGTTTGCTATGTGCACTAGTTGTAGCACTCTCTTACAGCATTTGAACAGCTACTTCAACACATCCTGGCACAACGAAATTGCAGGAGAGAACAAGGGACACTCTGGTGACAACTAACCTAAGCTAAGTGCTGCACTACCTCATGTGTGTGTATTATGTTGCTGTGCCTTTGTATACTACTATAGTGATATTATATGTGTGTGTAGAGTCAGAAGCAGGGACATGTGTTTCTATGAGTGTAACAGCTCACTGGAAGTGTGCACAGTGATCAAAACCTTACCCAACAGCCCCAACCTATCCGTACACTCTCCCTAAACCTCATTCCGGTGTCCCTACTTTCCCAACTTCCTATCCAACCATTGGCACCCTAACCCTCCCTCCTTCCCTGCTGGGGTTGCAGAGCCTTGTATAAGCATCGACTTGCAGCAGGTCCCAAAACTGCAGTGGGGGTGGTTGGTACATGACACTCCTGTCCTGCACCTCAGAGCTGTGGACGAAAACTGTATGCAAAGTTATGGTATTTTATGAGTTGTGTTGTTCTTTGAGCATAAATAAAAATGGAAACCATAAAATCGTCAATCTCCCAAAATCACCTATACTGAGAGCACAGGGTCAGACCCCACCCTGTGCAGGACGAATAGGTGGGGTTGGTCACATTTCACTACCACCAGTACACACCAGACTGGTATGCTGACCTTGGGCCAATATTTCAACCCACCACCTTTTATGGGGCTGGAGCCAACCCCGAACATGCAAACACATTTTAACAAATATATATATAGATAGCATCCCAACACCTTTTGGTGCACTAGGATCAGAAGTAACCTTGAGTTGGAGAAATGTGCTGTGCAGATTAAGGAAAACGTTTTTAGGACACAGACAAAGATAACCAATATGGGGTCAGAGGACAGAAACTTGGTGCAAGTGTAATTTTGCACGGTTTTAGCACTAGGGCAATATTTGCTCGGGGGCAAAAGCCTTTTCTTTCAATGCATTTTTGCACCATGGCAACATTTTCCCTAGAGCTAATATGGGATGGTATTAGCACTAGGATACGCTTTGCTGTCGTACACAAATAAATTGAAAGAATATGTATTTATATTAAGTGAAAAAACTTAAGTTAAGGGACAGTTAAGGTGATAAGATTTAATGCAAAAAAACTTGAAATTCAGTAGATGGTGGAAGTGATGATCATCTTAACTCAGCGTCCTCCTGTTGATTACCCCCAGGATTGAATGATTTGTTATTTATATAGCACTTACGTCTAAGTGCTTTACATAGAACACATATACATACAATATAACCCAACCGAAGTTGCTATTCATCTATCGACCTCGAAAGGATGAAAGGCTGTGTTGGCCTTGCCAGGATTCGTACCTGTGACCTGCAGATCATACACAGATTGCTGCAGTGAACACTCAACCCACTGAGCTATGTTGCCAGACACTAATTGTGTTTGTCATTGTGAATCCATGTGCTCATGGGCTTTGCAACAGGGGGGCTGCTCAGTTAAGATGATCAACACTTCCCACATTCACTGAATTTCAAGGGTTTTGTTGCATTAAATCTGTCATCTTAGCTGTCTCTTACGTAAAGTGTTTCATTGAATTTCAAGGGGTTTATTATACCATAGTTTATTAAAGGGCCAAAAGCCATGGCCTCCTGGCGTGACCACTGTAAATGTTGTGCCAATAGGTTTATTTAAGGCCCCTAGCAATGGACTTCAGCCCTGGGCTGTAAGCATGGTCTTGACTGTGCCCACTGTGTATTTGAAACACTAGGTTTCTTTCAAGCCCACTCATCAGGGCCTTCGGCCATGGCCAGTGGCCACAGCTGCTGCACATGTTCCACCAATAGGTTTCTTTGGGGTCCACTGACCAGAGCCGCTGGCACAAAAAACCATTCCCCCTGGTTAGTATATGTGATCACAACAGATGTCCCCATTTATATTTTTCAGCAGTTTCTATTCCCCTGATAATTACCACAGTAATTTTGTGATAATGTCGCACCAATTACCACGATCACAATTGAAAAAATATACAATCATCACATGCACTCCCAATGTGCTTCCTTCTCCCTACGCCCCCCAGCCCAAAATCACCTCAGTTAATTTTTACCTCCTGGCCCCCTCCCATTACTCCCTTTCTCTCTTTGCTTTGTGTGACGCATTTTCGTCTTGAGTTATTACCGCTTGCAAGATTCCCCCGATATGCCTCTGAAAATGCACAAATGTCTGAACTGTAACTGGCTCTACAGACCACCACAACTGCACATAATCCCCTCTTCCCTCTGCCCACCTCTAGCCTGATGTGATTTCATACTTTTTCCTCCTCCAAATAGCTTTTTTGCCCTTTTCATTTTCGCATTCCCCCGATATAACTGTGGTAAAAGCTTGCATCAAGCAAAAGAAAATGGCGTATTTTGATTTCTGAAAAGCCTCTCTCCTGAAAAGCACTATACCTATATTTTTGTCAGAAGGTGGCACCTCCTTCCCCGTAAAATATTTTAAAAACTACTGGATGGTATAACCCCAAACCTGTACCGGAAATTAAGTCAACACTTCATGTGTCTGTGGAGGATAGCTCAGCGGCAAAGTACTTGCCTTGGAAGCAAGATGACACGGAACAACACAGGTTCGATCCGTAGGTCTGTGCTTAGAAACCTCTGGGTATTAAGCATGTTATAAATAACCTATCATATCATTTCATATCATGCCCAAGTTGTTTCTCATTTGGTCCAATTCCCTCCCGCGGTTTTTGCGTTTCGGCTTGATAACATTTTGACTTTTTTCATATCGGAAAACGAATGGGAGTAAGCCGAAAACAGTGTTTGTGTGCTTTCTTAATAGCTTTTTAATTTCTTAACAAATCTTTCCAATAATCGTCAGTCACAGGTGTTCAATGCCATACATTTTGTTTGGAAATTGTCAGCCAAATATGTCATGCAAGTCAAAGCTGTTAGCAATAGAATTTTCAGATTTACTATGGCTCATGTTACACACCATATCAACCGCCTCCCTATTCCATAAATATTTAAATATATATATATATATATATATATATATATATTTTATAGAGCGGGCTGTGGGCTCCCTATAGGTAATGTGATAACTATGAGTCATAGGAAATCTGAACGTTCTATTGCTAATAACTTTTGAGTTGCAGGACAGATTTTGTTGACATTTTCGAAACAGACTGGACATTTCGGGAAAGATTTGTTAATAAATGGCAAAGTTATTAAGAATGCAAAAAAACGCTGTTTTCGGCCTACTCCCATCAATTTTTCGAAAAGATAAAAAGTCAAATTTTGTTCAAGCGAAATAGCAAAAGCCACGGTGTAGATTTGGACCAAATAAGAATCAACTTGGGCACGAATCATTGACTCCATTTACCAGATGGGTTCGGGGTAAATCCATCATTTTTTTAAAATATTTGATTGTGAAAGGAATGCCCCCTGCTCCCAAGAAAACAGCTATATCTCCCATGGTGCTTTGCATCAGAGATGCTGAGAGGTTTTCTGAAATGAAAACCTGCAATTTTTTTGCCAAACTTCTATTGCTTATTAATTTTTACTTGCTGGATGGAGTGGGATGACATTTTCCAAACCCCAAGTTTGTCAAGGGTCCCCCCAAAACAGACAATGTTTGGAAAAATACATTAGTTATTAAGTAAACAAAGAAGGCATTTTGTTTTCAGCTTGCTTCCATTCATTTTCCCTTAGAGAAAAACTACAGTCTTTGAACAGTGGTAGCGCAGAATCCACTGAGCAAATTTGTACCAAATAGTAACAATTTAAGCACAAAGCATTGACTTAATGTCTTTGACTGGTTTGGGGATTTCCTCTCTTAGTTTTCTAAATATAACATGGAAGGGGGTGCCCCATCCTCCTTTCAACCTTTATATCGACCTTGGTGCTTTGCAGCAGAGAGGCTAAAAGGCTAATAACTTTTGACTTGCTGGATGTCTTTGGATGACATTATCCAAACGCAATGTTTGTCATGGGCGCACCGAAAGTGGCAATTGTAGGAACAAATTGTTGAAATATAAAAATGTTATTAAGAAAAGATAAAAATGCAGTTTTCAGCGTACTTCAATTTATTTTCCCATAGAGAAAAATTGCAGTATTTGAACAACCATAGCGTGTAAACCATTGGGCAGATTTGGACCAAATAAGAAACAATTTGGGCACAAAGCGTTGACTTAATTTCCTTGACTGGTTTGGGGTAAATCCACCTTGTAGTTTTTAAAATATTCGACCAAGACTTGAGGTGCCCTTGAACCTTAAAAACGTTATATATATTGCCCTTTGGGATTTTTCAGCAGAGAGGCTTTTCAGAAATGAAAAGTGGCCATTTTATTTTCTCGATGCAAACAATTGCCGCAATATTACCGGGAGAAGGCGAAAATGAAAGAACTAAAAAAGTTATTTGGAGTAGGAAAACAGATGCCATCAAACGTTAAAGTGAACTCCCCAACTCTTCTGTTTATGTAGTCACTGGTAGAGGAACACTGATTGTTTTGAACAAAAGCACATAGATGGCCTGGTCAGGCCAGATAATACCTGATAAAAGTAGAAACATGTTTAATGTAAGTGTTATGATAATAGTAAATGTACACATTTAAATGTACAATTCTCCTTACTTTAATAACATTACACAAACACATTTTTTTCTGAATGACAAGGTTTATAAAATAATAATCAGATATGATAGAAAGTATGTTTTTGTGTGCATTGTAATAGAATAGAATCTAAGAATTCAAAGTTTGGTTAATGTGTTTAAAAAATCTATTGCTTATAGTACATAATTACATTTATAGAAATGAAATGAAGATTAGAAAGTCAATATTTTTTTTTAATGGAATTTAGCTGAAATAAATCAACTTTTTCAATCATTACACTAATTCATCAAGAATAAAAACATTACAGAACAAAGTAGAACTTGTGAACACATCATTAATCAAAATAGATTAACAAGAGAAAACACACAGACAATTATCACAAAATACATTCTCTTAATACACAATGTTTGGACATCTTTAAAAATGTCAATATTTAATGACAGACATGGAAATATTTTTAGTCATTTCTTTTGAAAATAAATTATATTTTGTTTTTCCAATGTAACAGATTACCTTACAAAGTATGTAATGGTTATATACTACTCTTCATTGTTATAATCCCTGTATGCACTTACAAGTGGGCACTGTATACTACATTTAAAGAAAGGACAGTATACAGTTTACTGTATAAGTATGAACTATATACATATATACATATATGTTATTTAGGAAAGAGGAGTTGTCATATTTGAAAATATAAGTAATCAGACCATCTATGATGCCATCAGTGATGCAATGTGTGATGTAATTAGTGGCCCTTGTTAGTGGGCCCCAAATAAACCTATTGTTGCAATATGTACAGTGGACAAGGCCGAAGGCTATGGCTGGTAGGCCCCATAGAAAGCTATTGGTGCAACATGGACAGTGGCCAAGACAGAAGGCCCTAGCCACTGGCCATGGCCAAGGGCTATGGCAAGTGGGTACCAAAAAAACCTATTGGTGCAATTTGTACAGTGGCCACAGGCAACGGCTGTGGCCACTGGGGATAGCCAACTATGGCTAGTGGGCCCCAAAGAAACGTATTGGTGCAACATATACAGTGGCCACGGCTGATAGGCCATAGCTAGTGGCCACCAAAGAGACCTATTGGTGCAACATGTGCAGTGACCATGGCTGATGGCTGTGGGCTGCAAAGAAAGTTATTGGTGAAACATGGACAGTGACCAAGGCCGAAGAATGTGGCCATAGGTTTTGTCTGAAGGCCATGGCTAGTGGGCCCCAAGGAATGCTATTGTGCGACATGTAGAGTGGCCACGGCAAAGGCCATGGCTAGTGGGCCCCAAAGACACCTATTGGGGAAATATGTACAGTGGACAAGGCCGAAGACCCTTGACACTGGCTATGGCTGAAGGTCTTGCCTTGTGGGCCCCAAAGAAGCCTATTTGTTCAACATGTACAGTGGCTACGGCTGAAGGCCATAGATAGTGGGACCCAAATAAACCTATTGGTGCAACATGTGCAGTGGCCACGGCCAAAGGCCCTGGCCACTGGTCAAGGCTAAAGGCCATGGCTAGTGGGCCCCAAAGAAAACTATTGGTGTAACATGTACAATGGCTAATGCCAATGGCTGTGGCCACTGGTCATGGCTGAAAGCTTTGGCTATTGTGCCCAAAAGAAGGCTATTGATGTGACATGAACAGTGTCCAGGGCCAAAGGCACTGGGTAGTGGGCCCCAAAGAAACCTACTAGTGCTACATAGACCGTGGCCACGGCCATAGGCCATGGCTAGTGGACCCCAAAGAAATCTATTAGTGCAACATGTGCAGTGACTAAGCCGAAGGACATGGCTAGTGGGCCCCCAATAAATTTTAGTATGATAAAACCCTTGAAATTCAGTGAAAACACTTTAGGTAAGAGCAAGGTAATCAGATTTAATGTGAAACATACATAACAACAAAACCTTGGCAATTCACTGAAAAACCTGAACAACCTTTTCCTTTGAAAACAGTTACGATGAACAATACATCGCAACAAAACCTTTCAAATGTAGGGAAACAACCTTAGTTAAAGATCACCTTAACTCTGGCTTAACCAATGTTTTTTAACTGAATGTTATAGTGTGGCGGTCAAGGTGCATAGCTAGTTCCATAGAAAACATGAACATTGAATTGCTTATAACGTTTCATTTGCAGGATGGATTTAGCTGATATTTTGCAAACAAATGGATTGTGAAGGGCACCCCATACTAGACATCAGGGGTGTCATTTAGGGGTCACCAGGGGTTGCAGCTGTGCCCCCTGTGGTCTCCCTTGCTACCCCTTTGTTCTCCCTTGCTACCCCTGTTTTTAAATGGAAGCCCCTTGGCTGTGGCCAGCACCATCTGGCTCTTTGTTTCTGGAGTGGCTGGCAATCCTGGTCAGGCCTCATTAAAAAAAAAACAGGGGGCTCCACAAGTGTAACAGCAGTGACCCTAAATAAGAAAGAATTGGACTTACAAATAATTTGTCTTTCCAGAATTCCATACAATAATTTCAAGACTCATTAAAGGTTTATTTCAGGCACACTTCAGGGGGTGAGTCACTGAGTCACTGATTTAGTCTGTTCCTCAACACCTCAAATTCACAAGTAGAATAAGCATCCATTTCGGACTATTGATTTTGTTTTTTGCAAGTTGCATTTATAGCATGTTTTTTTCTGCTGTTGTCTCTGTTATGATCTTCACAAGACATTCCATCTCGGTGTCCTCGGTCACTTGACAAAATCCTTGTGCCTAAAAACTTGTGTACAGTGTAGACATGTTTGACCATAGCACATAAAGTGGCCCTTGATTTCATTGTGTCACAATTAATGCTTTGTTGTAACGTGTGTATCTTTCCTATCTCCCTGGCATGCTGTTCGGGATGTCTGTTTGCATGTATGAGGTAACAAGTGCCCAGAGTATGAGATGCCTTGTGAGTGCGCTGCTTTCCCTGCACTACTCTACATTTTTGAATGCAGAGTTATGAACCCTCCCAATGGTATGTATTTTGCCAACCTCTGAAGCCTGAAAAATAGATTCATGCAGGCTTGAGATGTGGCCAACTTTGCATCAGCCCTGCAGATGAACTGGCCTGCTGTTAAATCACAGTTACCAGTTTATTGTTATCCACTACAGAGTGTAATTTGCTTTATGACTTTGAGAACATTCAGACATACAATTGCTCATTTTACTATAGCCGGTAAAATAGCTTAGTGGGTTGAGAGTTTGCCGTTGCAATGTGTGTGTGATCTGCAGGTTGCAGGTTTGAATCCAGGAAAGAGCAACTCAGCCTTTCATCCTTCTGAGTTCGATAAATGAGCACCAACACTGGTTGGGTGATATTGTATGTATATGTGTTCTATATAAAGCGCTTAACCTCAAGTGCTATATACACATCATTATCATTTGACCTTGGACGTCTGATTGCATTCACAGTAATTTGGTAGTATGGGCCTATACACACTGATATTAACGATACATATGGCGATCCCTTTTGTGTATGAAATGTATATCAGATTAGTGATATCATAACCATATTTTTCATAGTGTACTTAGTAACAATTCTATGTGATGCCACTTCCTGTTTTGTCAAGGGGGAAAGGTCATGTGCCATTGCTTCCTGTGATGTCACTTCAGGGGTGGTGTCAAATGTCATCACTTCCTGTGATGTTATCAGATGTCAAGGGTCGTGCGATGTCACTTCCACTATCCCTGGCATTTTGGTGAAATGACGTCCCGGCTAGACATTTTGAGAAATATCCGTTAATAAATTAAAACGATATTAAGAAAGCAAAGAAAACACTGTTTTCAACCCACTCCCATTTATTTTCCCCTAGGGAAAAAGTTTAAATGTCTGCGCAGCACAGGGCAAAAAACGCTGGATGGAATCGGACCAAATAAGAAACACCTTGGACATGAAGCATTGAGTCGATATCCGGGAGGGCTCTGGTGTTATTCCATCCAGTAGTACTTAAATTCTTTGATGGGGAAGGGATTTGATGGGGAAGCAAGTGCACCCTTCTCCTAAAATTATAGCTGAAGAAATGAAAAAGCATAATTTTTCCTAAAACTTCTATAGCTAATAACTTTTGACTTGCTGGATGGATTGGGATCACATTTCCCAAACAAAAAGGCTTTCAACAGCATCCCCCAACTGGACATTTTGGGAACAATTTGTTAAAAAACAAAAAGGTTATTAAGAAAAGATTAAAAAATTCAGTTTTCAGCCTACTCCCATTCGTCTTCCCATAGAGAAAAGGTGCCGTTTTTTAACAGCTGTAGCCTGATAAACTCTTGCCAGATTTGGACCAAATAAGAAACAATTTGGGCACAAAGCGCTGACTTAATTTCCTTGACTGGTTTGGGGTAAATCCATCAGGTAGTTTGTAAAATATTCTACAGAGAACCGGGTGCCCAGGCTCCTTAAAACCTTCAGATGGGCCTTGGTGCTTTGCAACAGGGTGGCTGAGAAAGGCTAATAACTTTTGACTTGCTGGATGGATTTTGTGATGTAATCAGTTATGTCATATGTGATGTAATCATTGTGGTCATACGCTGCGCAACAGGGAGTGCATAGTTAAGGTGGACCTGCTCAAAATGCGATTGCAGAATTGCAGGGGTTTTGTTGTGTTCAGTCTGATCACATTAACTCTTGTCTTAACCAAGATCTTTTTCTCTAAATATATTTATGTATATTATAGGGTGCCGCAGTCACCACGCTACAGTTAAGGTGAGTCAGAGTTCCATAGGAAATCCCAAAAATTAATTACTAATAACTTTTGACTTGTGCGATGGATTTGGTTGAATGTTTACAGATAATTCTGTACACGGCCCCATTTAATTGGTAAGTCTGCCAAAGAGCTGTTAAAATGTTTAAAAAGTTATTAAGAAAACAAAAAAGCACCTTTGGCTTACTCCCCATTCATTTTCCCATAGATGAAAAAGGTTGTTGGACCGGACCGGACAGCCAAAACCGCTGGACAGATTTGGACCAGGTTTGAAACAACCTGGGCACAAAGCATTGACTTGTGATCATTTTGTAGTTTGGGGTTATTCTGTCTAGTACTTGATGGATAAGGGATGCCCCTTTCTCCCCAAAAAATAGCTATACCTCCTATGGTGCTCTGCAGCAGAGAGGCATTTCAGAAATGAAAAATGCAGCCATTTTCTCTCACAATTCTATTGCTAATAACATTTTACTTGCTGGATGGATTTGGATGAATTATTCACAACCAAATGCATGTACAGGGTTCCCCGTACTGAAATCTTTGGGGACA
Source organism: Ambystoma mexicanum (assembly GCF_040938575.1). Classification (NCBI taxonomy): domain Eukaryota; kingdom Metazoa; phylum Chordata; class Amphibia; order Caudata; family Ambystomatidae; genus Ambystoma; species Ambystoma mexicanum. The sequence goes on from NC_090928.1 coordinate 361,119,829, forward strand.
AACCGTTATAAAATGTAAAGTCTATTAAGAAAACAAAACCCCACAGTTTCACAGTTTTCAGCCCATTCATTTTTCCATGGAGTAAAAGTGCAGTTTTTGAACAGCCGTAGTGCAAAAACCGCTGGGCAGATTTGGACCAAATGAGAAACAACTTGGGCGCAAATCGTGGACTTACATTTCTTGACTGGTTTGGGTTAAATTCATCCAGTAGTATTTAAAATATTTGACAGAGAAGCGGGTGCCCCATGTTCCTTAAAAACCTTTATATCAGCTTTGGTGCTTTTTACAGCAGAGGCTGAGCATGGCTAATATCTTTTGACTTGCTGAATGGATCTTATTGAAATTTTCCCTAAAGAAATTGTTTGGCAAGAACCCCACTAAACTGGAGATTGTAGCAACAATCTGTTAGAAAATGAATACGATATTAGGAAAACATAATAACACTGTTTTAAGCATACTCACATTCATTTTCCCATAGAGAAAAAGTACAGTTTTTCAACAGCCATAGCTTGAAAACCACTTACCAGATATGGACCAAATAAGGAACAATAATTTCCTTGACTGATCTGGGGTAAATCCATCAAGTAGTTTTAAAAATATTTGTTTGTTTTTTTGTTTCGTTTTATTGGGCTATGAGCATGGGTAATATCTTTTGACTTTCTGAATGGATCTTAGTGAAATTTTCCGTAAAAAATAGTTTGGCAAGAGCCCCACTAAACTGGAGATTGTGGGAACAATCTGTTAGAAAATTAATAAGATATTAGGAAAACATAATAACACTGTTTTAAGCATACTCACATTCATTTTCCCATAGAGAAAAAGTACAGTTTTTCAACAGCCATAGCTTGAAAACCACTTACCAGATATGGACCAAATAAGGAACAATAATTTCCTTGACTGGTCTGGGGTAAATCCATCAAGTAGTTTTGAAAATATTTGTTTGTTTGTTTGTTTTGTTTTATTCGGCTATGAAGCCATAAAAACTGGCATGTATAATCAAAGAACACAAATACACAGTTCATTAATCCATGAAATCAAAAACATTACATCCATAAAATCCATTGGTGATCAGCTCGTAAAAAGACGAGAAAAACAAGATAAAATTAATCATCACAAATGCAGCTATTATCGAACTCGCTAATCTACATAATATAAATTACAAACTATACACAGGTTAAAACAATATTTTCATCAGTGGTGGCCCGGGCTGACTTTTTTACCTTTCCAGAGCATTTCAACTAAGCCTGCTGAATGTACATAGGCACAAGATACAGAACAGAAGGCTCTGATGTTTGTTGACGGTAGGATAAGGATTCCACAGCAGATCCAACACCAAAGGCCCTAAGCAATCCCCTTAAACACTGAGTCCTCACAGTTTTCAATTCTGGACATAAAAACATAAAATGAACAATTGTTTAATTTTCCCCTCTGTATATTGACCATATTCCTTAATTTGCAAACCATGCCCCCCTTGTTCATTCATAGGGGGAACAATAACATTGAGGTATTTTTCATAAGAAAAATCTTGTTTAATCAGAAGATAGTTTGATCCTAGTCGTAGGGAACTACATGCTTCCTCCATCTTCTAGAGTTCTTCCAGCACAGCCTTCTTGAGTCTATTGGAGGCTGTTTTATCTATCAAGTCTGCTGTTGACCACATAAACGGAAATCATGGTTTGCGGCAACTCCGAACTTCTTCCGCACCCACTACCCTGGCCACCCGCCATGGGCAAGTCACCGACCCCCTCCAACTCAGTGAAAAATCTTGGATGCACCCTTGACTCTGACCTAACACTCTCGCGCCAAGTCAACAATGTCTCAAAGTCCTGCCACTACCACCTTAAAACCCATAGGCGCATCTTTTCATATCTCTCATTTCCCAACATACTCTCCGCAGTCCAATCAATCATTATATCAAGACTGGACTACGCAAACCCCCTATACCTTGGAATCCACGCCTACCAACTGAATAAACTCCAAAGGGCACAAAACGCAGTGGCCAAAATGCTACTTGTGCTCGGTCCAAGAGACCACGTCTCCCCAGCCCTTAAGACACTGCACTGGCTTCCTGTAGCCCGTAGGGTGGCTTTCAAAACCTTATGCCTCTCCCATCGAGCACTGCATAAAACTGGACCTCAATATCTTCAAGACAAACTAAAACCTTATCATCCCACTCGCACCCTAAGATCAAGCTCAGCCGGCCTCCTAGTAATTCCTAAGACAAACTCAGTCAGGTTAGGCGGATCATCATTCTCAGCCCTGGCCTCAACCCTGTGGAACTCGCTCCCATCCCACATCCGCCTAACTGAGGATCTAGCGTCCTTCCGGAAACTACTGAAAACCTGGCTCTTCCCCTAAAACCAACCGGTTTCTAAACTAACAGCATCACAATGACACCGACCCAACAAATTACCGGATGCGAGAAATTGACAGCTAATAAACTCGAATGTAAACTAGAAAGACAAACAGAACTAAACGAGTAAGGTAGATCAAAACAGTGAAGTAGATTATATGAATAAACCACTGGGAAAGTAAGGAGATCTATACTGCATAAATGGAGATAATGATTGATAATGACAATGAATGTGCGTAGAACTGATGACTATACAGAATGAATGAACGTATAGACCGGATGAACGTTTAGACCGGATGAACGTTTAGACCAGATGAGCGTGTAGAGCGGATGAGTGTGTAGAACATATGAGTAGGTAGAGCGGATGAATGTGCAAAGCGGATGAGTGTGGAGAGCGGATGAGTGTGTAAAGCCGATGAGTGTGGAGAGCGGATTAGTGTGGAGAGCGGATGAGTGTGGAGAGAGGATGAGTGTGGAGAGCGGATGAGTATGGAGAGCAGATGAGTGTGGAGTGCGGACAATCTGAGTGTGGGAGCGGCTGAGTGTGGGGAGCGGCTGAGTGTGGGGAGCGGCCGAGTGTGTAGAGCGGCTGAGTGTTTGGAGCTGATGAGTGTGTGGAACGGATGAGTGTGTGGAGCGGCTGAGCGTGCGGAGCAGCTGAGCGTGTGGACCGGATGAGTGTGTGCACCGGATGAGTGTGTGGACCGGATGTGTGTATGGAGTGGATGAGTGTGTGGAGCGGATGAGTGTGTGGTGCGGATGAGTGTGTGGTGCGGATGAGTGTGTGGAGCGGATGAGTGTGTGGAGCGGATGAGTGTGTGAAGCGGCTGAGTGTGGGGAGCGGCCGAGTGTGTAGAGCGGCTGAGTGTTTGGAGCTGATGAGTGTGTGGAACGGATGAGTGTGTGGAGCGGCTGAGCGTGCGGAGCAGCTGAGCGTGTGGACCGGATGAGTGTGTGGACCGGATGAGTGTGTGGACCGGATGTGTGTATGGAGTGGATGAGTGTGTGGAGCGGATGAGTGTGTGGTGCGGATGAGTGTGTGGTGCGGATGAGTGTGTGGAGCGGATGAGTGTGTGGAGCGGATGAGTGTGTGAAGCGGATGAGTGTGTGGAGCGGATGAGTGTGTGGAGCGGATGAGTACATAGAGCGCATGAGTAGTATATCGAGCGGACGAGTAGTTTGTGGACCCGATGAGTGGGAGGACCGGATGAGTGTGTAGATTAGGATGAGTATGAGGACCGGATGAATGTGTTGATTGGATGAGTGTATAGAGCGGATGAGTGTGTAGAGCAGATGAGTGTTTAGAACGGAGTGTGAGGAGGGGATGAGTGTGAGGAGGGGATGAGTGTGAGGAGGGAATGAGTGTGAGGAGGGGATGAGTGTGAGGAGGGGATGAGTATGTGAGAGGTGATGAGTGTGTGAGAGGGGATGTGTGTGTGGAGCAGATGAGTGTGTGGAACGGATGAGTGTGTGGAGCGGATGAGTGTGTGGAGCCCAGTGGTCCTATGGTTGACAAGTATGTTGAGAGATACCCCCTCAGCCAGCCATACCCCCTCAACCAGTCCTACAGACCAGCGTGGATAAGGAGCCACAGGCCATGATCAAGACACCTCTATTGACAACCAGGACTAAGCACCAGGGAGTCACATTGCTGACGTTGTTAGAGACACCACGACATAGCAGCGTTAGACATGTGCCATCCGCACTTTGGGACACAAACATACCCTCGAATACATGAAGAACACAAGCGTACTGTTCTACAGTTAGGGGACAGATACAGATGCATACAAATATTGTCATTGCTTTTATTATTTTTGCCATTAGTCAAATGCAGTAACGCAGAAACTGCAAGAGACAAGAGATCCTGAGCAGAGCTTTCAGATGCTTACAGGCAATTCACCCAATGGAACTGCAGGAGCACCTATGGTACCTGACAGAACCAAATTTGACTAACCCTTGGAAACGTAGTATAGTATGGACATGGTAGAACACACATTATAAGATATCAGAAGAGTACAGCAGGCCACAGGGCCCTCAGCAAGAGATGAGCTGAGCTGAAATTCAGGCTGCACAGAGAGCAAGACGTGTGAAATGGGACTCACAGCCAAGGCCAAGAGATACAGATGACATTCCAATACACAGACGACAAGGGGACCAGCTGCAGAAACAGCTATTAAATCCTCATAATTCAGAGCTGCACCGTTCAAATTCATGGTCTCTGAACACTTGACACGGCCGAAGCAGACAATGGACAGCAAACAGCAGTGGGAAAGGAGCACTGGTCCCAGGCAGCCAGACACAGACAGCAAAAAGTCTGCTACAATGTGTAACCAGTGTTGCACTGATCAGGAGAGCACTCTCATGAGCTAGGGTGGTACACACAAGTTACAATGCAGACACATAGTCATTCTTGTTACCTTGAAGAGATACACAGAGAGCTGAGAACTCTTGCAGATCCCAGGCCTGGGAATACCATCTCTAGCCAATCACAGTCTAGTACTGTAAGGGTGGGTAGCAATGAGCAAGAACCAATGTTAAGTCCACCACGCTGCAACATTGTTATAGATAGTAACTTGGGGTTGGACCAGGCCAGCCACCTGACATGCAAGAACCAGTAGAATAACATCTATATAGTGCATTATAAGTGGCATAATACTCAATACCCAATTGTGTGGCCCGATAGGTTTTCTGGAGAAGGGCAAAGGTTGTGACATCATGCTAATGACATATCACATTAAAACTGGCCTGCGAGCCGAGGAAGAGTGAGATGGGCATGGATTTATCTGTTCCTGTGCTGATCCCTGATGGCTTTGCCTGTAATAAACCACCGTTTGAACTTGCCATTGACTAAGTCCTCCATGTATTCTTGGAAGGAGGGAGTTGGGCTCTCCATGTCCGCGGACTTCCAGTGTCCCTCTAGCATACCTAGGAGTTCAGACCAAAACCACATTATCCTCTCTACAGATATTATTATTTAGGTCCATATTAGCACCATAAATTTCTGCTTTGACATTACTCTCCAGTATTTTAGCCCATTTTAATGATTTTCATGCATGTCCCCCCACAGTAACTCCCTGAGCTACTTCTGCACCCACAATAACTTTGGGAAGATTGCCAGGGAACTCAAAGGGGGCAATTACTGGCTCGTGATCACTCTCAATGTAATTAATCACTTCAAAACTGACTACCTTATCCCAGTCGCTAGCAACATTAGTATATAGTCTAGGCGTGAAGAACTAACATTACCAAAATAAGTGTCTCTAGCTGGTTGATCCTTGACATAGTGACCATTGCACACTCTCAGCACCATACCATAAATGATATGGGCTGTGTCGAAGGCCTATCTATGTTTTTTTGGCAGATCGGACACAAGTGTCAGGATTCCCCAACTCCAATCCTGTTCTTCCCAAAGCCCCTCCAATTCCTTTAGGGGTTCGAATTGGAGGTTAAAGGTCTCCCGCAACTGTAATATGGAGTTTCTCTGGGATTGTCTCCCCCAAGCCCCCAAGTTCTTGGATTTCATTAAAAATGATTAAGGTAGCTGTTGAATTTGGTCTAGTATAAATATTCAAAAATAAGATACAAATGGCCATCATTCGTTTTAGCTAATAGATGTTGGGGGTCTGGCATACCAGTTAAACACTCTTCAATATGCTATGAAGGTCTGGTATCCCTGAAGGTCAATTGAATTTATCGACCATGTTTTTTGGTGTAAGATTAATTCAGAACCTTTCATAAAATCACACCAACTAGTATCCAATAGGTGTTTAGCAAGGCCAGCAATGTTCCATGAGACCATTTTATAACAATGACTTGATGGGATAACACAGGTCATCCTTGACTGTCAGTCAACTCCTTGAAGTCCATCAGCCTCAACAGTGGTCAATTGGCCCTCTATTCTCGACATCTATGTTAACGCAATCCTGGGACACATAATATGTGAGCTTGTGCCCCTCCTACTCTCTTGGCCCCAGGTTTGAAGACCCACAACAGGAATTAATACTGTGCTCTTACGGTTTTACAAAAACCTTGGGGGGATAGCAGTGGTAGTCAATGGCCAGCAACCCCTCAGCTATGTCCTTTAAGCAAAATTCGATATATATACATATTTGTGATAGGCATTTACATTTGAGTACACTTTACTGTGTCATCTCTAATAATCGAGGTCCAGTCATTGACTGTTCTTATCCAGTGTATACTTTTATTCACCAAAGAGTTCTGGTTTTCAAAAGCCCCTGCGGTCAGCGTGGAATCATTATTCATAACTACAGTTGCCGTCCTTCGGTGTGGCTGCCAATTGGGTTGGGATTTATCTATTAGCCCACATTTATTGATTGGTGGAATAGGTTTAACTGGGACCTTCACCCCAGTTATTTTCGATAGGTTATTAATTGCTTGGTGGTTGATTGTTGCATTAATAGATTCAGCCCAGGGTGGGGGGTCCCTTTGGCTCTTGGCCTGTGCTTGTATTGGTTTAATATTGTTAAACAGATCAAAACCCAGTCCCGCCTGATCTACTAAAACTTTGCGTGTTACCAAATCTTTCCTAACGGGGCACCCAATGCAATTGCAATACCCATTTCCAGTTGTAAAGATAGTGGTGTGTGGAATGGGGCTACAAACTCCAATTTTGTTGACCTTCTCTACCAACATAGAGATGATATCTTTTAATGCTCTGAGGTCACTCCATAAACCTTCAAGTTCATTAGCTATTTGACATGAGCATGTTTGCGGTTGAGGGGTCACTACCTTATTTACACTCCTATCCACAGTTTGCAAAAACGGTTTGGGCATTGTCAGCTTATGCTTCTGCCTCTTTGTTAGTTTCCTTCAAGTAATCTCCCTTCCCTTTGTAATGCTATATCCATGTCAGCATCATTTCCTAAAGGGGAAATCTTGTTGTGCACTGGAGTTGTTGGGCTAAAATTAATCAATTCTTCCTGTAAAGCCACATCTATCTCTTCAATGGCAATACCAGTGTTTCAATTGTCATTCTATGGGGACTCCTGGGAATACCTGTCTTGACTAAATTGCCACTACCACATTTGGGATGTAATTCTAAGATGTTAACCGCTGTGGGGCCTTGAGCACCAGCCAGGTTGACTGGGAGAATAACATTTCTACCTCCATCCTGGCCAGCTCTTTTCTCCACTTCATAAGCCTGCAAAGAATCCCTACATTTAAAATGCCTTCTACACGGCTCACTGGATTGGTAACTTTCAATGGGCAGGGAACAGTATTAGATTTGGAGGTATCAATAAGGTCCAGCATTCCACCCTCTACCACAGAATTAAAGCCTGCATTCTTAAATGTTGTCCCATTATTTGAGGAAGTAATGTGACTTGTATTCATACCCGGGGTTTGAATGTCTTCCAATAACCCTGGTATTTCAGATATTAACACATTCACCTCTTTAACAGTGTCACAAAAACAAGCACCTTTCTGGTGCCACCTCGACCTTCCCTTCGACCTTCCCAAAGTCTTCACTGCAATGATTGCCTTCCACTTCCACTCCATTCAAACAATATCAGTCCTCTAACAATATAAGCCGCAATGCTTGTAGAGGCGATATCCAAATCAAAAGAGTACAAGACAGGCAGGTTTCCAGAGGAATAGCTGCACATAAATTGCACACAATTCAATACCACTGGATGTAGCCGTTGTGAAATCCAGTGGCTCATTGGGTTATAGTTATTGACATACAGCAAGGTTGTTCCTCTTCAAAGATGGCTACTGTTGCCAGCACACGAACACCAGGCACCAGGCACCAGGGAGTTTTAAAGGCAAGTGGGCAGGGCCAGCAGACAGGTGACAGCTCCAATGAGTGCATAAACACCCACGCCCTTGTACCCTGTGGGCATAGCTGCAGTGGGGGCCTGCCAGGAGATTTTAAGGCAACTGGGTGGAGCCAACACAAAGGTGACAGCTGCTCCAGTACTCAGCTTCAACGGGCACACAAACACCAGCGCCCTTGTCTCCAGCGGGCTTGACCGCTGTGGGGAACTGCCGGGAGATTGAAAGGCAAGGGGGTGGGGCCAGCAGACAGGTGACAGCTCCTCCGGTACTCAGCTTCAATGGGCGCACAAACACCAGTGCCCTTGTCCCCCACAGGATTTGCTGCTGCTGGGGACTGCCGGGAGATTTAAAGGGTAGTGGGCGGAACAGCAGACAGGTGACAGCTTCTCCAGTACTCAGCTTCAATGCGCACACAAACACCCACGCCCTTGTCCCCCACGAGATTCGCTGCTGCACTGGACTGCTGTGAGATTTAAAGGCAAGTGGGCGGTGCCAGCAGACAGGTGACAGCTCCTCCGGTAGTCTGCTCCAACAAGCACGTTTGACTTATGGATTTGCATGACATTTTCTAAACCAACGTTTTTTCAAGGTCCCCCCAAACTGGAAATTTTGGGAACAATTTGTTAGAAAATGTAGAAGTTATTAAAAAAACATTTTAAAAAACCTGTTCCCAGCTTATTTGCATTCATTTTCCCATGGAGAAAAAGTGCAGTTTTTGAATAGCCAAATCATGAAATTTGGGCACAAGCTATTGACTCAATTTCCTTGACTGGTTTGGGGGAATTTCATCCAGTAGTTTTTAAAATATGCGACAGAGACATGGTGGTGCCCCCCTGATCCTTAATACCTTTAAATATATATTTATATATATCAGCCTTCCACCTCTGAGAACATAAATGCGTCACATGAACTAAACAGTGATAGAAGGTAATGGTCAGGAGAGGACCAGGGAGGAAATAAGCAACTGAGGGTAGTGGAGGGGGACAATTGAAAGAGGAGGGTGGATCTTAGTGACTGCATGTGAGGACAGGGAAGAGCTTTGGATTTTCAAGCATTATCGGGGGAATACCGGGGAAATCCCATGGGTCCTTCACTGCCACTACGTTCGTAGCCACCTAGTGAGTCCAAAAGAAACATATTGGGGAAAAATGTATAGAAGACACACCCGAAGGCTGTGGTTACTGGCCATGACATGTTTTATAATATACAGTGGGCACAGCAGAAGGCTTCTGGGCCTGAAAGACATGTATAGTCGGTCCAAAAGAAGGATATCGGGGGAACATCTCCAATCGACATGGCTGAAGGCTGTGGCCACTGGCCACTGGCCACGGCGGAAGGCCATGGCTACTGGCCCCATGGCTACTGGCCCAGTAGTGTTTTCAAAAATACAGTGGCCATGGCTCAAGACCTTGCTCACTGTCCAAGGCTGAAGGAACTTGGTGACTGCCTGGAGGGCAGGAAAGCATTTTTTCAGCTGTTTTTCCAATATTTGTGGCTATATGACCAAAGATAGCCAAGGGTACCCACAGCTATAGAAAAAAAGTTTTCAAATTCATAGATATTTTTACAGCTACAGTGATGTAAGGGGGAAATCACTGGCCACAACCGAGAAGGGGCCAGCCTCCTCAGGCCATGTTGTATAATAAATTAGCCCCAGTTACAAGACCACTTAGAGCAACATGGCCTGAGGGGACCAGCATCTTCCTTGCTTTGTGGCTAAAACAGCATCAGCCCCGGTGACTACATGGATGGGAGACAGTCCACAGTCCCGGATCCGTGTGTCTTCTTAGTTTTAAATATAACACACTAAAGAAACACATAGCATCCTCATTACTTTTTATTAGAACTGTGCAACTGTCAGTCCTTGAAAGTATTGCACTGAGACCATTTTTGGGCCTTTTGCTGAATTGCATTCTGGTATTTGTAGTTCTCCAGTCAAGATGGAGGGAACTTTTGCCTAACATAGTTCTACAAGGAGTTATATATTTGAGTGACACTATGGCATGTGTACTTTTCAAGTTATCTTTATAAAGCAGAGTATTGTTGAAAGCCAGACATAGGGGCGAGGAGTGGAAATGATGAAAGGGCAATTAAGTCATGAGTATTTTCCCATCATGTGGCTTGAGAGTCATGTGGCTTGAGAGTTTTCAATCATGGACACTGGTGCACTTATTTGCTCCTTTTTCGGAGGGTGGACGCAAGCCCTTTGGTTTTGTAGGGACTATTCATCAAAATTAATGTCATATGTGATGTCATCAGTGATGTCATCAATGGCATTTGTGATGTCATCGTTGATGTTCTTGGTGTTAGTCTTAGCAGTGCATTGTGGTGGTGTAAGTTATGGTTGCTTAGCTTTCCATTGCTGGCGAATTTCTGGGGGGTTTCCGTTTTACTATAACATAACGTTCCTTTAACAAATTTATTTCACTGAATTTCATGGGTGTTTACTAGTGCAATTTAACCATAATGTCCCCGTAACAAAGTTTTTTCACTGAATTTAATTTAATAATAACATCCCTTTAACACAATTTTGTCTGTGAATTTCATAGGTTTTTATGAGTGAAAATGTTTCATGGAGTTACATCACTGTGTATAAGTTATTAATAATTCCTCCTTTAGTGTATACGAAAGAACTGTAAAACTCCTCTAACAAACATATTTTTTGCAACGCATACTGATGTGTGTTGTTATCAGCACTGCATGTTTGGGATGAAAGTCATGGTTGAATTGCCTAGGGCATGAGGCTCGACCACGACCCCAGCCCTCCCAAACCACCCCTGTTATCCACTGGACCTACGCTGCTTCGTAGTTCAATGTCCACTATACCCTCATATTGTGACCAATAGCCAGTGTGCATGGCTTGCATGGGCAGTCTCCACAATCCATGGGGCATGGACTTCAGCAATTACACATTCCCCAATAGGCAAATAAGAGTAGACATTTGTCCTTGCCGAGGACGAGGCCCACTGCCCAGGCAGCACAGTTATATCACTATTTTTTGTAGTTACTTTGTGACACTTACAAAAAAGTAAAACACAGGACAGATTTGCAAAAGCATGCTTTCAGGTCCCTGCTGATGCTCCTCGCGCAGGTTTGCTGCAATCCCGCCCAGCACTTTGGGTCGCAGCCGCAAAAATAATGTTTCTTTCCCCTTCAAACCTAGAACTTCGGCCATGCTGCATGCCACAATAAGTAAATCAGAGTAGGCATTCGTCCTTGCTCAGGGCCAGGCCGCACTGTCCATACACCAAACTTATATCACTATTTTTTGTACTTACATTTTGACACTTTGGAAAAATAAAACACAAGACAGATTTTCAAACGTATGCTTTCAGGTTCTTGCTGATGTTCCTCGCGCAGGTTTTTTGTAATCCAGTACAGCACTTCAGGCTGTAGCTGCAAGCAACATATTTGTTACCATTCAAACATAGGGTTTTGGCCATGCCGCATGCCCCAATAAGAAAATCAGAGTACACATTTGTTCTTGCTCAGGGCCAGGCCCATTTCCCAAACACCAAAGTTATATCCCAATATTTCTGTTTACTTACATTTTGACACGTTAGAAAAAACAAAACACAGGACAGATTTGCAAAAACCATGCTTTGAGGTCTTTACTGATTCTCCTTGCGAATTTTTGCTGCAGTCGTGTCCAGCACTTCAGGCAGCAGCCACAGCAGAATTATTTTCCCATTCAAACCTATCTCGATTTATAAAAACTTTACCACATAGTCAGTCCCGGGTGGCCATGCCCACTTTAACCCCATTGCTTGTCCCTTTGGCCATTACACAGACAATCTGGCCACTGCACATGGCCACAGTCTATACCTCAGTCACCAAAGGTATATTACAATTTCTTCTACCTACATTATGACACTTTTCAAAAAGTAAAACATGGACACATTTGCAAAACCATGCTTTCAGATCCTTGCCAATGCTTCTTGCACGGGTTTGCTGCAAATGCGTCCATGTTATATTTTTTTAAAAGTGTCAAAATGTACATACATAAAATAGTCATATAACTTAGCCCCCACTTGAAAAACTCCATTCAGACATTGCACACATATTCAAGGTTGGGTCTATAATCTTTCAGAAATTCTTTGTGAACATTTGTCAAATGGCAAGAAAGCTATAAGCCATCTAAAAATGTTGAGTCCCGCCCTTTAATGTTGCCCCTTCTTGACAAGATCCCACCAAACTATGCATAAACATTCACATCTGGGTCTAAAATCTTTTTGCAAACCTTTTTGCAGATTCGTCAAACGGCACCAAATGTATAAGCCTTTCAAATGGGTTGGGACCCCCCCTCTAATTTTGCCTCCTTTTGGCGAAACTGCACCTAACTTTATAGACCCATTCAGGGCCGAGTCCAAATGTCATGCAGTTTTTTTGAGTGGTGCCAAAGTTATAAGCCATCCAAAAACTGCTTTTCACCAACGATATAATGCAGAAATATGGATGGATGTCCTTCCTCGAACATCACAGGGCTACCCTCAAAAAACCTGACTGTTTGTGGACTTCAGAGATGAAAAAGCACGCATTTATTTGGCTTTTTATGGCCATATCCCATCCCATCCTCATCAACCCCTCACCTCCCCAGAGATTGTTTCATTAGTTTGACAAGTGCAATGTTGTGTTTTTTAATATGATTTTACTGCGATGTCCGTGGAATACGGGCAGAGTATGTGAATCCAAAATGGTAACCGTTTAAAAAAATCTGATGAACGTCACGAATAACCAGCAAGCATGTACGACGTCCGCGAACATCACGCCACTCTCTGATTGGTCCAGGAGGGTGTCTGCGGAACCGAATAGGGAAGCGAGTCCACGGACCGGACTTAGATATCACTATTTTGCTTTACCTACTTTTTGGCTGTTTTTTTTAAAAACTACTGGACGTATTTACAACAAATTTACAAAAGCACACTTTTGGGACCAATTTGCCGCTCCTGGAGCACATTTGTTTAAAATCCATCCAGCAGTTTGGGCTGTAGGTGAGAGCAAAACATTTTTTCATTCGGTCTTTGAGGATTTCCACAAATTGTGGGACCCCTCCTATTACTTTGCCCGACCCCCTCCAGACATAACTGCACCAAACTTTGCAGAATCATTCTGAGGGGGGGGCATATACTTTCTTTGCAAAGTTTTGTGATGATTTGTCCAAGGTGGGCGCAGTTATAAGCTGCCCAAAAAGTGCTCTTTCTATGAGTTGAGCAACTTAACCATAACTGCAGGTAGGAGTACTGCCCAAGTTTTCCGAGACTGAGTACACACTCAGTGCATTTCAATTTGATGATTCTCTCTGGGTGCTAGAGGTAGGCCCTTCCTCTAACTCCTCTTCTTGGTACTCTTCATGGTTTTTTGAAGTATTGTGCTTCTTTCGTTGTGTAGGTCTTCCTGCTGTTGGTGGTGGTGGCTCTTGGGGAGGAGGGATGGCAATAGCTGATGCCATTTTTGAAGATAAATAGCAGTTTACACTGGTAAGGCGTTCAGAGATCCAATCACAGAAAGTGCTGTCCTTGTGCAAACAGCACATTATCTTGTTTGTCCTGCAGGTACTGCACACGGAATGAATAGTAGAGTGTGCAGGCTGTTGTCAGGAATAGTGATGTATAAGGAGGTGGTGTCTGCAAACGTTTCTATTACTGAACCATGCTCAAGTGTAAAGAGGCCTGGGTGTAGTGCACTGGCTACCTTCTCCCTCCCTGTGTGTCTCTATGGATACTTCAGTGGGTGGCCAAAAGGTCCTAGAGTCCATCATGGTAGCCCTTAGTGCAGTAAGAGCAGCCGTCCTGACAGAAAAAGTTGAAGCGCACCCTGCAAGCCAAACTATGAGTTACCCCGGGGTCCCCCATGAAGATAACTGCAGTCTGGGATGGCACCCACACCTGTGGACGATTTTAGCTCCCGTTCTCAAAGGGCCAGGAGGTTACACACATGGAGCTGTGCATTCCAGTGAACCAGCAGTTACGCTCTGTTAGTCCATCACACTGGAATACGTATTTCCTTTGTTAACGCAGCAAGGAGCTCAGGGATGCACGAGGTACAGCTCATTTGCATATTCACTTGCGCTCACCAGGTCTTTAATCCAGACCCCTGTTTCGGGAATGCCCACGCTCTCTGCTAATTAAGACGAGCCGAGATGCTGTGCTTGATACAGCTTTGAAGATATCTCAGAAAAAAATCTACTTTAATTCTCAGTCCGTGTTGCACATATTTCATCGTTCTTCATCGTTCTTCAATTCTCAGATTTCCCTCTGAAAATCTACTGACTCTTGTCTGGAGTCTAATGTGCAGCTTTCTAAATAACTGTTTTTCATCAAAGTGACGAATTTTAAAATATCTCTCCCAGAGGAAGGATTCCAGGGCCTGCTAGTGCCTGTGAAGTGTAGTACTTGGCCATTATTTATGGTGGGAAAGACAGAACAGGATATTGCTCTGATCGCAAAAGTGCTTGCATTAGACTGCAGGGAGCTGTGTTTGTCTGTGGAAATGTCAGGCACTATCATGCCGAAAGGTAGATTGGGTAATTAGCATAACATAAATACCCCTCACTGACAAAGCTTCTTCACACAATGTCCAATGTGTCAACAGAGGGGGTCTCGTTCCCCCATCTCATAAGTCACAGTCACTTCATTGCCACACTTCATAAATAGGTCTGTTGGATTATGTTAAGGCAACCAGACAAAACGAATTGTGTGAGTTATAAACCACTGCAAATTGTGGAAACCGGCGGCATCAGTTTCAAATCGTGCGTCTCTGTATTTTCAGGAAACACAAAAGGTTGCACATGCCATTGACACCAGAAATAAGAGCAATGTGTCAATGTACTGAGCAAAACAGATAGCAGCATAAAGAAACAAGAGTGGGTGAAACCTCTTAGCCTGTCTTTAAAAAATAAAATGTGGCCTGTCTTTAAAAAATAAAATGTAACAAACTGTTTTGAACAATCTATAGATGAATGTATTGGTGGAGAGAGATTTGAAGTGCGAATTGGAATGTACCTTTCTGAGTTTTGTTGTCTCGTCTTTGTTGTGTTTGATTTGTCAATGTGGGTGTTTGGCTGCATGCATGTTTGGTGTCTTGGATAGTGCAGCAATGAACACCATGAGCCAGATCACTGAATTTTTTCACCGGTGCAAATGAGACTGTGCCATTTATTGACACTGGGGCAAAGTTTGCCCTAGTGTAAAAGTCGATCGGGCCACATCAGAAAATCTTTGCCCCGGGACAAGTGCAATTTTGCAAGGTATTAGCACACACCTATGATTCCAAGGCATTTTTGTGCTAGTGCAAACTTTGCCCTAGTGCTAATACTGAATGGTATTAGACTCTGCTCGTCCCTCTGTCCCACAATGAAACAACTGATGCTGCAGCCATTAAATCACGCCCAAACATTCAGGCTGTGTGATTGCCAGCACTTTAATGTTAAGAGTAAGTGTTACCCAAAAAATAAATGAGCACCAACTTTAGTGCACTATGTGTCAAGTGATTGAAGCATACAAGCTTTTCAACATACAACATAGAAGATTTGCAATCATTCTTATGTTCCCAAAATACTGTTTGATTTGATATGATTTCATGCAAAGAGGTCATGCACCCTCAGTAATGCTATTTGTTCTCTTTTCCTTCTCCAAAGGGGCATTTTATAATGGCACAACATGAGTGTGTACCCGACTGTCCGTCCTGGAATGTTAAAAAAAAAAAAAAGAAAAATCTGAAAAATGATTTGTATGGTTTTTCCAGGTTTTGATAATGTGCTTTGCTCAGTAAGACACGTGCAACGTCCTCATTACGATATACAACAAATGAACATTGTACAATTTTGATAAGAGACATTTTACAATGTTGGCAAAATTAAATTATGTCGGTTTTCAGTGGCTTCTTTTGCCGGGAACACACAAAAATCCTGTTCTCAAAATGTGCTTCCTTCTTGGAAAGAATTGGTCTCTGCTTGAAATCAAGGATCTGTTTCTTCTGTGAGTACCACGTTTCATGTTGTGTGCTGACCACTCACTAAACAATCATTATTAAACAAAATATATAAAGTAATGAACATAGTTGTAGACCATGCAGCCTGCTCCCGTGGCCCTTACCTGGTCTGTCAGAACAGCAGCACATTCCAAAAAACCTGTCTCTGTCCCCTATACCTCCCCAAATACAGACAAGGCACCTTTATGGCCTGATTCATCGATGCGTTTTATAATAGCACAACCCCATAGGAAAACGCTCTGTGAATCAGGTCCTTACTGTGATGGAGCCATTCCTGCAGGGCACACCAAATACCAGGATGATACCCATCTCTGGGATGGCTCTGTCATGGCTCGTCTTAATCATTCAACTCCACCTTCACGATGTCTGTGTTTTTTCACTAGCCAAGTTGCCGTCAGTAACAGCTTGGGTGACTAGCAAATGTGCACATGACAAAGCGGCTCTGGCCTTGAGAGAAAAAGAGACGTAGCAAAAGAAAGAGACAGAGCAAGAAAGAGAATGCAGAAGGAGAGAATGAGAGAGAGGGAGAGAGAGAGAGAGAGAGGGAGAGGGCTAGTGTGAGCATTAAATTGGTCTATGTAATGAAAGGCTGGGTACAGCTAATTATTATTCATGTGTTCTTTAAAAGGACCACATACAAAGATGCATGCATAAATTGAGGGCATTCTGAATCCAGGTGTCTCACAATGGGATTCAAGTCTGAATCATAAATTGGTTGATGGCAGAAGTTAGGACATGCATTAGGGATCATATGAATAAACAGATTAACATGCGAAGGAGGGAGCGGCTGATGGTATGCAAATTAGGCTGGGAATATTAGTGGGTGAGATTAGACAGGAAGCAGGGGTGCAGAGTGTGCAGATGTTTTGGGATCCAGGCACACCCAGGAAAAGCAATCTGTGCTAAATGTTCCTATACTTTTAATGAAACTACTCTAAAATTCCGGCCATCAGCACACCCGAGGAAATTCGAAAGTTGCCTCCCCACACAGTACGGGTGCATGTCCGAGGAGGAGGCGATGGTGATCAAATGTTGTTTTTAAGTAGACGGATGCTAGTGGCGCTTTTTAATTCAGGGATAATGGGGGACAGCGCAGATGGGGTGAAGGACTGGAATGGAGAGGATGCACAGGATACCTGTAGATCAAAGAGGTTAAGAGAGTTGCTAAATTAGGGGCTGTGAGTAATAGTGTAGCGAGAGAGAGGTTGACAGGCAGGAAAGTGCAAGATCATGAAAACAGTTAAATACCAGAAGGAGTAACGTGATGCTGAAGCACTTGCGAGTGCAAGCTAGACAACATAATGGCATTTGGGGCAAGGAGTAGAAGATTATGTGACATTGTAGAGTGTGCGGGAAGCAACGTTGTGATTTTTTGTTGAGGCAAGTAGAATAGTGACGAGGGAGGCAAAAGAGGGGGTTGGAGCAACCGAGTGAATATTAGAGTTTTAGTTGAGTATATGTGAAGAGATGCTGGTTCTTCCTAATGTCCAACAGTTTGAGTCAGGCTGCCATGGCAGCCATTGTAAATTGTTGAAGCCTGAGGTTGCTATCAAAGGAACCCTCAGAATTCTGTATCTGAAAGGTTGTAGTGAAAAGGTGTGGGGGAGGGTTAGGAGTAGGAGGAGCATTTTGGACATGCATGTCTTTGATGAGTTGAGCAAATGTTCATCCAATGAAAGATTACTGTGGTGCAGTCAGAGACCCTTTTTGATGAGTTGCTGGTTGATGGAAGGAAAGGAGAGAAGATGTAAAAGGGAAAGAGATGTGTTTGAATAAGGAAGAGGAAAAGATGGTAAGGTGGAGGGGGCCAGCAATGGAGTTATGTGGGACTTTCACAAGGAAGGGGATGGGGACAGAAGATTTAATGTTCCATGACATGCACAAGGTCCAATCTGCAAGGAAGGCGGAAATCCAGTTGAGTTGGGTGCTATGAATTCCTAGGTTAACCAAAGTGCTGAGGAGACAAGGGTGGTCAAAAGAATCGATGGCTACTGAGCAGTCAAGGAAAATGAGGTTGTCGGGGGGAAATTCTGCCGGGGTCGGCCGGGCCGTCCGCAGACCTCCAGGCAGGGAGGCCCCAACTCCTCCCGTGTATATCCCAGGTGAGATAGAGTATGAGACACACACAAGGAGCAAGGTGACTCTGCTGTTTATTAGACAAAACGGCAGGGATGGGTCAAGGAGCGTACGCGTCCGTCCTGACACACACACAATCGTGGGGCTCGCAGGCCCTTTTTACTGTATTATGACGCGCTACTTGCGTCACTTCAGAAAGTTAACAAAAACCTATCGCCACTCTTAATTGGTTGCTCGAGTGGTAGGGTTAGTATAGCACACATATAGAGAACAATGTTAGTGGACAAAGGGTAGTCAGGTGATATATCTGGGTCGTCCCTACAATTAGATACATGAGAATTGTTACATGAAGACTCCTGAGGATTGGTTAATATTACTGTCGTCAGTGATAGGAGCCCCATGTTCTGATTGGTGCGCCCGTGAGCCTCCCAGCCTGGGACCACCGCCGTTCCCAGCTCTCGGTGTACCTGCAATTTGCAACAATGTTTCATTATGGGTACGTGCAGACAATGTGAGGGTTTATTCATAGCTGGAAGGCTGACCGCTCCCACTGTCGCAGATGTCCATTGCCTTTCAAGTGTATCTGCCTGTGTCTCGTAGCGAGGGATCCAGACGCCTCTTTTCTCCTGGGTTTGGCACCTCGTCAGGTTCGGCTTGGTCACGTGGGGAGGGACCGTGTTTGAGGCAGAATTCTGCATAATTAATATTGCTTTTCCACTGTGTGTCTGGTTTAATTTGCAGGTGTGACCTTAACGTTGGTGCGCGGAGTGCGAGGTTGCAACATCGTGCCTTTGATGCTTTGCTCTTGGAATGTGGGTTTGCAACATTGCGACCTTGGCTGGTTGTTCCACCCGGCTCTTTCTGCAGGATCAGCAACTTGACTCTTGCTTTGTTAATGTCCACGGGAGCTCTTGTTTGAGGCCTACTTGGGCCTGGTGCATAAGTGGTCCGTTTGGTGCATAGGTGCTTTAGGTTATAGTAGCATATAGTTCCATGACCAGTATCGTGTCTTCATTACACTTCTCATGGTGGAAACTGGTTTCAAGAGAAGCGTGAGCAAGCTTTGTAGATGAGTTCATGATGCGTCTTGCGTTTCTGCATTCTGAAAGCCTATGTAAAAATAATAAAGATGCATGTCCGTGAATATGCCTGTCGCCTACGTCATAGCACTGAGTATATTCTTCATGTAGATCGGTGTGGGAATGTTCAGTGTGTATATTTGTACAGATGTGCTTCCCGTTGTCTAGGTCGTCATGGCATCTCTAACGACGTGTAGATTTTAGTCTAGTTGGTCTGTGCCGCAGGTGTCGGCATGGGCGGGGCGGGCTGCTGGGCAGGCAGATGGACACATCCGTATGTTCCTGTTCCAGGGTATCTGGTCGTCTGGTAGATGGGCAAACTCTTCTCGTGGCGGGTGCTTGGGCCGTGAACCTTTAGGCCAAGCTCGAGAGGTGAAGGACGGGAGCCTGGTCTTCCATTCTCCCACTTCAGTCCCCCCTCTGGTCGACTTGTCGACCACAAACATATCCTTCTCGTTATCTCCTCTTACTCGCCATATCTTAGTTATTCCTCCTAGATGTCCATAATGATTCACATGATCTTCGAATGACCAATACATATATTCACAGGTTCCTCCAGGAGTACAGTATACCCATTTCCCTATGTAGCTCCTGGGGTTTCTTGGGTTCTCGATCTTCACTGATGGTGGGTCTAGATGGTTGGTGATGATTTGGGTGCGCAACTTCTCCCTCTCCTGTATTATCACACCTGTATGTTGGCCGTCATCTGCTGGCATCAAGGGGTGCATTCCCACCATTTCGAGCAACTCGTCAGTGGTACGTGCCTTCCGGGCCTTCCAAAATGTAATTATGATCAGCGTAGCTCCAGCCAAAATAGTACACCCCACTATTATTTTTAGTCCATCTGACAGCCAGGATGGCATCCATGACCATAATAGTGAGAACCAGCTCTTATCCTTGTTTACACCGTTACTTTCATCCATCATTTTGGAGTGCATCTGGGCCAATTGTGAAACTGCTTCAGTCAGTGTACCATTGTCAGCATCGTTGGCAGGTATGAACGTGCAGCATGATTGTCCTATCTTTGCACAAACTCCTCCTTCCATTGCTGTGAGAAGGTCCAATACATATCTGTTCTGTAGTGCTACCATCCTTATAGCTCGCAGCTCCTCTTTTATTGCGTTGAACCCATTTACTGTAGAATTGATGGTCATCATTAGTTCCCATCTAGTTATTTGGAGCCATTTTGCGTTTGCGTAAGCCTGCAGTCCCGGATGTATTATTGAGGAGAAGAACATTGCTGCTCTGCTGAATAGTCTGTGTTCTGGCGGTATTGAGGTTAGTGCCGTTTCCGACCTTCCCCACAGGTAATTTCCTGTCAGTGGCTCTCCTTGTCGTTTTCTTCTATTTAGGACAGTATCATTGCTGTTGGTCCTGTTCCCTTGCTCCTCCTGAAGTGGTGCAGACCTCTTTTTTCTTTTGTCCCCTTCATCCATTTTGGGAAAGTTCGCCATATTGACATGCTTCTTAGGTACCACTAGTGATGGTACATTGATGTGCACCATTGTGCACACACCATTCCACAGGGGAGGCAGTGTATGGTATGCCTTTTCTCCACAAGCCCAATAATGGTCCATTATTACTGCTGTTCCTGCTCCCCCCTCAGGTAACTCCATCACACTTGCACAATTGGTGTTATATCCTACGTCCACCTCTCCTTTATGCTGGTAGCATACCTTGGGCGCAGTCAACGGTAGTATTGTTATTGGGTCTTCATCTGTTTCTACCCACGTGAGCATTGGTACATACTTGATCCACGTCGTCCAACATCGGTGATTGTGTGCCTCGATAGTTGAGATAGTTTCTTTTGTTACCATGTTGCTGCCAATCACTCCTATCTCCCAGCTGTTGTCCAGGTACACCTTTCCTGTTATCGTCACCAGCGGCCTCTCCCAGCATCCTTGTTTACCCGGAACTTCAGTGGCGTACCAATCACATGGTAGATACTCTAGTGTTACTTTCTTTGTTTCTCCTTTTGCGGGGCCACTTGTTATGTATCTGAATGCCTCAGCATGTAAACTGCTCTTGTGGTAACTCAAATAGGTCTTGAGGAAGTTGTTTTCATATGGGTATGAGTCTCGTGTTTTCCATGTCATGTGCACTACTGTCCCTTGAAATCTTCCTTTCGTTTGGAACAGTGCCAAGTATATTATGCACTGTGCTGTCTTTTCATCTATTTCTGTGGCAACAAATGTTCGTGAAGCACTCATGGCGTATGGTATTAATGAGCAAACGTAGCAGCTGTCCTCAGTTGTCTGCTTACCAATGTGGATCATGTGTTGGTACCATATGTTGTTTGTGACGTGTGCTGAATCTTGTATATAATTATCAATACCTTTATTGTCTGAGTATGTGTTGCGTTTAACTCTATCTTGCTTGAGTGCAATGTTACTACTATCACCTGACGTAACACCTGTTGCAGCAGGGGACGGGGGTATATTAGGTTTGGGTGCAGCAATAAAATCAATAGCATAGCTGTACTGCCATACAGAGGCAGCCAAGAACCCGGTGATCATCAAAATACCTATTACTTTTATTACATATGCTACTCTCACCGGCATTTTTGCTCTTACCTTGCTGCAGTCCTGGCAGCGTATTCTTGCGACGTTAAAGTTGCCCGCCTAAAAATTCTCAAAAATGCTTGTTATTTAATGTTAGTTTTTTGTTTCCTTTAAGCTCTCCCTATCAAATAGTCATTCAGTGCCCAGGTGAAGAGCTGTTCCCACGCTATTCTAAGCGATCTGTCTCTTAGGACCGGCAAGTATTGGCGGAGGTGGGGCATGGAATATTCTATGGCCACGAGGAATGCTGTGTAGTAGACACGTACCCTTCTCTTTTTTAGGTATGTTGGCCTTTTTATTTCGTATACAAATTGGTGTGACAATTCTTCTGGGTAGTCATCGTCTGGGAGTACCATCTACGCCTGGGCAGTGAACTTGTTAGTCAGATATTTTCTTAACAATACAATAATACGCAGTTCCTGTATGTGCGAGAGAAAAAAGAGAACATTCACGTGTTTACATGTGTATTTGTGCAGGCAATGTCTTTCAGTTCAGTTATAACTATACTTGGGGGTCAATGGGCGGGGGGTTTGGGCTCAGATGGCGGAAGTATTTTTACTCTTTGAGCGTGTGACCATGGGGTGGGCAGTATGGGGATCACCCCTTTCTTCGTCAGTTATTGTCTCCGGGGAAGCTGGATAGTGACATGGTAGGGAACAATTGGGTCGTTGTCTGTGGTAGAACTTCCTTCCGCTGTCAGGGATGTTGTTGCTGTTCTTCCAATGGACCTGTCGTTGGCGCTGGGGCGGGTCTGCACTTTGTAGATCTTTACATCATGTAGGTGATTCCAGGCACCCTTGTCCTTCAGTTTTACTGCTCTTGTTGATACGTCCTCTACCAGATGGGGGCCAGTGAATCTCCTATCGTTCCATTTCCTATTGAAATTGCGGAGTAGCACGTGGTCACCTTTGGCAAGTTTGCACAAGTTCTCCTTTTCCAATTCTGTACTGGCGCCTTCTTCTTGATTGCTGGTAGACCCGCCCCGTGTGCGCTCGAGCTGTTGAGACACAAACACAACACTATTAATCAAAGAAGACACATATTGATACATTTCATCACCTAACACACTTGCTGAACTTTCGTGGTCAGTGAATGCCCTTGACGTTGGCGTTAGGGGAAGGCGCATTTGACGTCCAGTAACCACCTCGTGAGGGGTGAGGTGGTGGTCGGACCCTGGCCTATTCCTTAATTCAAATAGGGCTAATGGAAGGCAATACAACCAGCTCTTCTTTGTTGTTTGTTGTATTTTTGCAATTGCCTCCTTCAATAGGCCATTCAGGCGTTCACATACACCATTAGCCTGTGGGTGGTATGCACATGCAAATTTGTGTTTTATGCTCAGTAGGGATGTGATATGCTGGAACATTTCGTTTGCGAAATGCGGGCCATTGTCTGACCTTAAAACCTCGCACACTCCCCACCTGGGGAAGACCTCCCTTACTAGGAATTTGGCTGCTCTAAATGCATCTGGGTGTGAACAGGGCCCTGCTTCAATCCACCTAGAAAATGGGCATACTACTACAATCATATACCTATTACCTTGACATATGTTGATCATATCAACATAGTCAATATGGAGATGCCGAAAAGGTCCCTCTGGCCGGGGTATGGTACCTCTTATCACCTTTAGGGTATGACCGGCCGTAAACTGTTGACATGTGAGACAATTGCTGATAAAATTCGACACATGAGTATTTAACTCGGGACAGAACCAATCTTCTCTAATTCGTGCTGCAATTATTTCCTTGCCTGTATGGGCTGGGTGATGTAATTGGCTCAGGGCGGTGTTTAAAAGTGCCAATGGTATTACAACTTTTCCAGTGCCACCCTGGCGCCATAGTGCGTCGGTTGGTGACATTGTACATCATCTTTTTACCCATATTTCTTTTTCGGCCATTGGTGCAGCCGCTTGTAGCTCCATAATCTGTGTGGCTGGGAGATGGGTGTACCCTTCTCTTATCAACATCTCCCTAGCCATTCCCCTCCCTCTCCCTCTCTGTGAGTCTGTGGGGTTCCATATCTCACCAAAGTATGCAGCATATTTCGCATGTGCATCTGCTGCTGCATTCCCTTTTGAGACGTGGTCTTCACCATTGGTGTGTGCGGTACATTTGACTAGGGCTAGTTCTTGGGGGTCGTTTATTACTTCAATTAGTTCAGCCAATAAGAGGGCATGTTGTACTGGAGTGCCATCAGCTCTCCTAAACCCTCTTCTTCTCCATTTTGATAGCCCTGAGTGGACAGTGGATGTAACATATGCACTGTCGGAATATATGGTTACTCGTTTGTCAAAACTTTCCTTTAATGCCAATATTAGTACAACCAGTTCCGCGGCTTGAGCAGAGTAATGCTGTGGTAATTGTACACATTTCACAGCCACACACACCGGCGCCTCCATCATTTTTACCACTGCTGCCCCAGTCCTCCGTATCCCATCTCCTTGATCAATAGTTGATGACCCATCAATAAACAAAAGCTCACCTCCCTCTAGTGCGTTTTCTTCAACTTTTCTAGTACATGAGTACATTTCAGTTATTTGGGTGCAGTCATGGGCGTAATCTCCCTCCTCAATTACTTCTGCTAGGAACCTTGCAGGGTTAACCGTGCTACATCTAACAATTGCTAGTTCAGCTCTAGACAAAATGATCTCATAACCTGATGCCCTCTGTGTTGTTAGTGTGGACTTGGGTTTATTCAGTATTGCAAATAGTGCATGCTCCACAAACAGTGTAGTTGGACACCCCATGGTTATTGCTGATGCTTTTTCCACTGCAGAAGCAGCTGCAGCGAGGCCTTGTTCGCAAGGGAAGTGACCTAACATCACAGGGTCTAAGTGGCCGCTGTAAAATGCTACTGGTTTATAGCCCATGCTAGTTTTTTGGGCCAATACTGCTTTCATCACTGCTGAGTCGCAATGTGAAAATATGAAAAATCGTCGCTCATAGTCTGGGGATGCCAGTACTGGAGCAGTTGATATCGCGTCTTTCAATTCGTCAAAGGCCTCCCTCATTTCCATAGTCCACCCCAACTTTTTCTCCCCTTTATTTGCTTCCTTCAAACCCTCAAGCAGGGGTCCTATGTCTGAACTGTAATCAAACACCCATGCTCTACAGTAGTTGCACAGCCCCAGAAATTGCTGCAGTTCTCTCACAGTCTGTGGCATTGGAGTGTTTGAAATGGCCTGTGCTCTTTGTGGTGCAATCCTTCTTCCACGTTGGGATATCAGTTGGCCAATGTAAAGTACCTGTTCCTGACAGTATTGTATCTTTTCCATGTCTACCTTGTACCCTTTTTCAGCCAATATCGTCAACATTTTTAACGAGTCCTCTCTGCATTTACTTTCGTTTGTACTGCAAATTATTATGTCATCCACATACTGTAACACTGTGCTTTCCACTTCAACGTTACCCAAATCCATCTGTATTACTCTATTGAAAATTGAGGGTGATTCACAATACCCCTGTGGTAGTCTGGTATGTTTCCACTTTGTATTTCGGTAAGTGAAGCTTGTCAAATCTTGTGAGTCTGGGTGTAATGGTATTGAGAAAAAAGCATTTTTAAGGTCAATCACTGTAAATCGTGATGCTTCTGCTGGAATGCCACATAATATCGTGGCCGGGTTTGCTGTTACTGGATACTCTGCTTCTACTATGTTGTTCAAGGGCCTGAGGTCCTGTATGAAGCGCCAAGACCCCCCTTTAGCCTTGCGCACTGGGTACACAGCCGTGTTACATGGTGACTCTGAGGGGACCAATATGCCATTGTTTATAAGGGCCGTTATGGTTTCATATATGCCCTCATCTGCCTCTTTTGACAGTGGGTACTGTTTCACTCTTGGTAGTATGGCACCTTTTTTTAATTTTATCCTTACACCCCCTATGCTTTTTATGCATCCCACGTCATAAGGGCTAATAGTCCATAATGATTTGGGCACCCTTGACATATCCTCCTTAAAGAATGGGACTGGGGTGCATGCTGGTGCCTCAAGTGCCATTGCAATTTTCTGTGCTACTTGTTTGTGAGCCACTCTTAACCATATTTCTACACTCATCATGAACACCATTTCACCTTCCTCCTTTTCTTCTGAAAACAGCTCCTCATCTGACACCTGGGTCAGCCTACATCCTTCTGCTAGTGCTATCACTGCCCTCCATGCTCTCCCTTCTTTATCTTGGGCGTGCACAGCAATATAATCAGCTGTTGCAATAATGCTCTCAATGTCCATTACAAACACCTTTCCTTCTGGTTCATTAACAGGTGTTTCTGGTCGGAACAGATAGGCTGCTGGCCTTCTCCATGTCTTCCCTTCTATCCCTGGCATCCATGCAAATGCCATGTCTGTTCCATACTGGAATAGCTCGCCATCTACTGGCTCCGCCCTAATCGCTGTCTGTCCACAGTATGCTTGCATAATTTGTCGTGCTGCGAGCATGTTAATCCCTGGAGTAGAGCAAATTATGCCATCCTCTGTATAGGAGATCGTCATATTCAACCTGTTCATTATGTCCCCCCCCAGTATATTTACTGGTGAGGCACTATAATACAAAAGTGGAACCGACAGATCATAATCTCCAATAGATAAGGGAACGTTATCAGTAAAGGGAACCAACCCTTTAGCCCCAGAAAATCCTTGGGTGTTCATGGCTTCGCCTGACATCTTAAATTTACCTTCCCTTATGCAAGACCGGGTTGCCCCGGTGTCAACAAGGAATGATAATTTTTTGTCACCTATCGTTACCTCTATGCGTGGCTCCTCCACACTATTAGGTGTTACTGACAGGATGGGACACACCAAGGCCGTCTGTGGGCTGTCCTATTGGGGGTACAATGATTGGCCATTCCCTGTGTAAGGGTTGTGTCCCAACACCGTCACCCTACCCAATTGCGTTTGTTGAGTTTGGGGTTGTTGTGTTAGCGCTACTTGTTGTTGTGGCTGTTGTTGTGTTAATTGTTGTTGTTGGTCACTTCCTTGTTGTAACGTCTGCTGTTGTTGTATGCCCTGCTGTTCTTGTGAGGTCCTAGGTTGTGCCTGTTCATTCCATGCTGGTGTACCTGGCCTGACCCTACACGTACGTGACATGTGTCCTAATAATCCGCAACTCCAACACACGGGTGGTTCCCTGCTTTGCCATGGGAAGCTCCCTGTGTTATCCTGGTATACTGGTTGCCCTGTGGGGTAGGAATTTCTAAGTCCTCCCACCTGCTGTTGGGTATTATATCCGTATCCTCTCCCTCTCATTAATCCTCCTCTCCCTCTGTTATAACTATAATACCCAGCTCCTTGCATTGGGTACCCTCCTCCCATGTTTGGTGCGTGTAATTGCAGTGGCGGGACTTGTTGTGTTATAGTCTGTGGAGGTGCTATTTGAGCGGGATCTTGTGCAGCCACTACTTGTATGGGGCTTTGGGCCATTGGTGTGGGCGTAGTTATTAGTGCCCCTTCCATTGTATATTTAGTAAGTTTTTTCTGTACTAGTTTAGCCTCTTCTGTCTTCCTGTCTTCTTCCTTTTGTTTCATTTTTCCTTGCCATGTCCTGCAATGATGTACTATAGTCAGTTGTATTTCTGGCCATGGTTTTGCTTCCATTCCCACTACTTTCTTTAGTTGTTTCTGAACCCCTTCTGGGAGCCCTTGTACTAGTATATGATAAAATATGGCTGGTGTTTTGTCCCATTGTTCTCTAGTTTCCATGCGCCACTTCTCTTGGATATCCTGGATATAATCAACAGGATCCTCATTCTCACGCATCTTACGGGAAGTAATTGCTCCTATGTCTGATGTGTCTGGGTACTGTACTCTCAGTGCCTGCCATAGCGCATGTCTGCAGTTTGCAAATGGTGCCCCATCATGCGATGTGTTTGTTATTGTTACCCCATGGAATCCCGCTCTCTTCCAAATGTCATCTGCTCTATCCCCTAATATTGATATTAACAGGCCCTTCACGTCTCCTACTGCTAGTTTCTGTCCTGTGGTGTGTTTTTCCATTTCATATATCCACTTACCCGCACCTCCACTTAGTGATGGGAGCCTACATTTTATATTTTCTTTATCCGTATGCTTCCAAGGGACGTACTGTGGTCTAACCCCTCCTCTCTCCAACAATGGCATTAAGTTGTGTCTTGTGTCACCCTTTATGTTCCATAATATCGAGTCCTCACACCCCTGCTCTTCTTCCTGTTCCTTTACCTCCTCAATCTCGTCCTTATTATCCCTGCTCCTAACTCCTTCTCCATCCTTTCCCCTCTTTTCGTCATTTCCTATGTTTAATGCGGGCGTGTTTATTTGTCTGTCTTGCCTGCGACTAGGGAGGTCTCTAAGCCGACATGCATAGGGTGTCAGTTCGTCCATGAATGGCGCGAGCTTTATTTTGTGCAGCGAGCGTGCGGTGGTTGAGCATGTAGGGTGTGATGGGGGAGGGCGTGATGGAGATGGTGATGGTGTGGTTTCATGGGTTTCTCTTTCCACTAGTCCTTTCACTCCCTCCTCACTTCTCTCCAGTTCCTCCCTTCTCCTACTGATCCATGGCGAGTATATGTTTGTTCGAGTGAGGTATAGCTTATCTAAGCTTTCCCTTTCACTCTTCCTTCCTTCCCTCTCTACTCCCTCTTCCTCCTCACTACAAAAATCATTCATAAATGGTACCCCCCACTCTGCCTTTTTCCCTTTTATTGTTACGGTTTCTAAATCTATTAGGTCTATTTCTCCTTTTCCTTTGTTATCGACTGCTCCCCCTAGTGCTGATGTTGTTGCTACTTCTCTATTTCTAAATACATCCCCCCATTTTTCACTCTCCCTACTCCTCCCTTCTCTTTCCCCTTCACTTCTCTCCTCCATCGCCCTACTATTTTCCTCCCTTTTCCTTTTCAACTCCTCCATTACTTCGTTGCTCATCTGTTCCAGTATCCTTTCATCCTCCTTCTTCCTTTCCCATTTCACCCTTTCTCTTTCTACTATACTTTCTATTACTTTCCCCTCTTCATATTTTTTAGCTGTCTCTGATAGTACCCTCCTCTTCCATATTTCCATTTCCTTTTCCTTTTCTTCTTCTTCCTTCTTCTTCTCTCTCAGCACTACTCCTGATACCCTGTCTGCTGCTGCTTTTACCCTTTCAGCTTCTCTCCTTTGCTCCGTATTTCGTTCCCTTAATTTTTCCAATTCGTTCTTACCTTCTTTCCTTTTCCTCACTCTCTCTCTTTCCTCCCTCTCAAGCTGTTTGATCAATTCATTCTGCTCATCCCTTAGCTTTGCTAATCTTTCCTCCAAAATCTCTTCCCTTTGCCGTAATAGCTCCTCCCCCCTCATTTCACTCTCTCTTGCACTACCCTCGTCTGTTCTCTTTACTACCTCCCTCTCTTCTCCAGTTAGTGAACCTCGTAATTTTAATAATATTTGTGCAGCTACCCACTCATCATTTCCTATCTCTACAGTCTGTTCTTCTCCAATCCTCCCCTCCCCCACTGGTATCTTCCTATGAGCCACATATGGTGGAGGGCTGTATGCCGGGTTTGAGTATCCTTCAGCCGCCCTTAACTGTCCATCTATTTCTCCTAATTCTCTTAAAGGGTACAACCCTCCTCCCTCTGTTTTCACTCCCGGTGTTATGGGTATCTCGTTGCTTGGTTCCTTCTTTATGTCCTCTGATTTATCAATCTTTTCTCCTCCCTCTCCTCCGTTCCCTGTATTCTTTGTGCCTTCACGCCCCTTTTTCCCATCCTCTCCTTCTTTCTTAATCTCCTTTTCTTCCGGTGTTTCCCCCATAGTGAACATTCCATTTGGTCCTGGTCGGGACCCCTGGAACATCCTCCATAAATTAAACACCTCCACATGGTTTGCCAACTTCTTCCCCTTGTATGTATTGTGCAGATGGTTTAGCAGTGAATGTTGGGCATATGGATCGAAACTACCATTAGGCGGCCATGGTGTTAACATTTTGTTATCCGTCCCCTGGGTCCACTCTATGCTGTACTTAATTAATTTCTCCCTATGGGGTGGCAGTGCGGTGCATATGTGTTGTAGTGGGGTAGTGAGGGTGTTCCCCCACCCTCCCGACCCTGTCCCGTGTGACATAGTGGCTCTCCACTTGTTACCCTTCCCCTCACTAGCAGTTTACAATATACAACCTTATATTGTTTACCTAGCCCCGCAAATGTGGGGACTTACAACAATCCTTTGACAGATTATGCACTAAAAAATTATTTAAAAAAAATAAAATATGTATATATGTATATTATTTTATTTTGTATATTCCTTCCCTTACGGCCCCCTGCGGCCGAAGTGCACGCAGCCCCCTGCGGCTGCGTACCCTTTACGACGCTCTTATACAGTCGTCCTGTTTCCCCGTCTCCTCCCCCTTTTACACTTGCCGTGGCTGGCGTTCTCCGTGCTCAGCCACGCCTCTCTCTCCTTCTCCTTTTCCCGATCCACTCGTTTATCGTTTATCTCCGTGTCCGCTCCCTTATCATAGTTCTCTTCCCCACTACTCTCAAAACCAAAGTTCCTCGTGCTCGCGATATCCTATTAAAGCCCTACTGGTGACGTCACCGATTTCTTCGAGCTACTGGTACATTCGTCATATGTTCTTTAAGTTCAAAATACACTTGCGACCTACCCCCGCTAACCCTACAGCTGTCTTCCTGTCACTCCTGGAACAAGGTAATCAAATCAATAATATAATCGGACTGCGCACGCTGCGTCGCCTCGCGTGTGATACGCCCCTCAACAGGAGGGCTAAACCAGCCAATTATCTTCCGTATTGGGCAACTAGGCAACTAGCTACCGCCTACAGGGAAACGTCATCTACCTATCGAGTTTCTTGCTCGAACAATAGGGATCCTCGTCTACTCATTGATCAATAAATGCCAAATCGTAGGAAACCACACACACCCACCCTTACACGTAGTCGCGATTTAGGCCAATCAGTGTCTTACGAGCGGCCGCACGTGATGTTTTCGTGCTCCGCCCCCCTCTTCCGCGTAACGTAGCCGACTGCTCTCGCACTCGTTTCGCTACCATTCATTCCATTGGCAACACTAAGTTGTTACACCTTCGCCGTGCATCTGTACAACACCTCCCTCTTCCCTTATTTACTTCCTCCCCCTCCCTCACAATTTCACATTGCTTGTTGTGCGTGTCATGCTCAACAAGTTCTCTCGATGCAGGGCCGCTCGACTGCGTGCACCCCTCCAAGCGGCTCGCCACCTCCCCTCGTCTGGACCACGTCTGGACACTCGCCAACCGCGGGCGGGATACTTCTCAACCGGCTCCCGAGGGCCAATATCCGGATTGCGCTGTCCGGTCTTCTCGCAGCTCCGCGATGGTCCTGTAGTCCTCAGAAGGGGGCAACGGCAGAGGGGGCCGCGCCGCCGGGCCTCCTCGCAACGGGAGTGCCTTTAAAAAGTAAAAAAAAATAAAAAGTCGATCTTAAACAGATCTCAGCAGTGCCTCCAACTTGTCGGGGGGAAATTCTGCTGGGGTCGGCGGGGCCGTCCGCAGACCTCCAGGCAGGGAGGCCCCAACTCCTCCCGTGTATATCCCAGGTGAGATAGAGTATGAGACACACACAAGGAGCAAGGTGACTCTGCTGTTTATTAGACAAAACGGCAGGGATGGGTCAAGGAGCGTACGCGTCCGTCCTGACACACACACAATCGTGGGGCTCGCAGGCCCTTTTTACTGTATTATGACGCGCTACTTGCATCACTTCAGAAAGTTAACAAAAACCTATTGCCACTCTTAATTGGTTGCTCGAGTGGTAGGGTTAGTATAGCACACATAGAGAGAACAATGTTAGTGGACAAAGGGTAGTCAGGTGATATATCTGGGTCGTCCCTACAATTAGATACATGAGAATTGTTACATGAAGACTCCTATGGATTGGTTAATATTACTGTCGTCAGTGATAGGAGCCCCATGTTCTGATTGGTGCGCCCGTGAGCCTCCCAGCCTGGGACCACCGCCGTTCCCAGCTCTCGGTGTACCTGCAATTTGCAACAATGTTTCATTATGGGTACGTGCAGACAATGTGAGGGTTTATTCATAGCTGGAAGGCTGACCGCTCCCACTGTCGCAGATGTCCATTGCCTTTCAAGTGTATCTGCCTGTGTCTCGTAGCGAGGGATCCAGACGCCTCTTTTCTCCTGGGTTTGGCACCTCGTCAGGTTCGGCTTGGTCACGTGGGGAGGGACCGTGTTTGAGGCAGAATTCTGCATAATTAATATTGCTTTTCCACTGTGTGTCTGGTTTAATTTGCAGGTGTGACCTTAACGTTGGTGCGCGGAGTGCGAGGTTGCAACATCGTGCCTTTGATGCTTTGCTCTTGGAATGTGGGTTTGCAACATTGCGACCTTGGCTGGTTGTTCCACCCGGCTCTTTCTGCAGGATCAGCAACTTGACTCTTGCTTTGTTAATGTCCACGGGAGCTCTTGTTTGAGGCCTACTTGGGCCTGGTGCATAAGTGGTCCGTTTGGTGCATAGGTGCTTTAGGTTATAGTAGCATATAGTTCCATGACCAGTATCGTGTCTTCATTACACTTCTCATGGTGGTAACTGGTTTCAAGAGAAGAGTGAGCAAGCTTTGTAGATGAGTTCATGATGCGTCTTGCGTTTCTGCATTCTGAAAGCCTATGTAAAAATAATAAAGATGCATGTCCGTGAATATGCCTGTCGCCTACGTCATAGCACTGAGTATATTCTTCATGTAGATCGGTGTGGGAATGTTCAGTGTGTATATTTGTACAGATGTGCTTCCCGTTGTCTAGGTCGTCATGGCATCTCTAACGACGTGTAGATTTTAGTCTAGTTGGTTCGTGCCGCAGGTGTCGGCATGGGCGGGGCGGGCTGCTGGGCAGGCAGATGGACACATCCGTATGTTCCTGTACCAGGGTATCTGGTCGTCTGGTAGATGGGCAAACTCTTCTCGTGGCGGGTGCTTGGGCCGTGAACCTTCAGGCCAAGCTCGAGAGGTGAAGGACGGGAGCCTGGTCTTCCATTCTCCCACTTCAAGGTAAGAGGAGAGTTTGGAGTGGTAAGCAATACTAAGCAATTTCAAGATACAGGTATTGGCTGTTTTGGTTCTGTGTGGAATGTGTGAGTAGGTCTATTGAAGACCACTTGCTTTAGAAATTTGGAGTAGAGGGGGGAAATGAGACAGGTCAAAAGTTTGCAAGAATATCTGGACATACTGCTTCTTAATGATAGATAAAACTGATGATTTTAAAGGTCAGGAAGATTCATGAAAATATGAAGAGATAAGTGCAGGTCAGGTATGATATCTCATGGAAGATTTGTGGGACAAAGTGATCCACTGGGGAACAAGATGGGTTGGATGCTCAGAGAATGAAAGTCAGCTCAGTTAGAGATATTGGGGTGAAGGACCAGAGGCATCTTAGATTAGAGGTGCAAGGTAGAATGGTGACGTAGGGGGAAGGAAGAAAATAGTTGTGAGGGTGTAATTGATCTTATATTACTTTGAAGACAATTAATGTGGAATGTCATTCGATGAGTGGTAGGAGAAAGCAAAGTAAGGGCACCGGGGATAGCATGGTTTGGTGATAAGCATAGAGTTCCTGGGATGGGAGTGGACAGAGGAGATGTGGTTGGTAGAGTTGGTGAATTGGAAGCATCAAGAGCCATGATAAAGTACAGAAGAGTAGATTTGAAGGTGGTGAGGGTTTTGCGCCAGCGACAAAGCTGATAGTGCCTGAAAATCATGTATAGATGCTTTGCATGGATCGCAAGCATGATTCGCAGTTGAGGGAAAAGAGTGGTAAGCTAGCGGTAAGCAAATGAGGCATTAAGAGCTAGGTTAAAGTTTAGTTGCTGATGGGGACTATTAGAAACAATTCGGAAGTTACATTTAGAACAGAATCCGGAAGGGGGTCCGGAATAGTCAGATTAGTCATGAATGAGTTGAAGTTGCCACATGGCCAGTAGCTGATATGGATAAAAATAGGTGCAGGGGGAACTAGCTGTGTGGTGATATATTCAAAAGAGATAGGGAGAAATCCAGAAGGGGCAGATGGTTGGCTTTCCTAAGCTTTCGATAAACGTAACCACCTTTTTTCTTTTTTTGGGGGTAAGTGTAATAAGGTGGCAGTGTCAGAGTGAAGGTCTGCAAATGTGGCAGTATGGGGAATCCTGGCTTCAATGATTCCCATGACTGAGATGCTAGGTTTAGAGGATTAAATGTCATCACATAGAAATTACATTTTCCTCACAGTGATTGGGCATTCCAAAGCCTCAGGCTATGTATAGAATGAAGAGTGGGGAATGAGGGTCAGGCGGTGGGGAGACTAGTGTGTAAATTAGGTCAGAACCACTGAACTGATAGTTAATTACATTTTTGTGAGAGGTACAAATAAAATGGGGTGGGTAGATGATGTTGGTGGGTTCTGAGGATTTGGAGTGAGACAACAAGATCAGGGCCAAGAGAGGGATAAGAGAAGAAGTAGAACTAAGTTGTTCAGATCAGGGCAGGAGTCAGCCCAACGCTCTTGGAGTCGGGCTTCTGCCAGGGGACCAGGTTCAAGCATTGTTCTGGTGTAGATCATGTGACTGTGGTGATTCTACTCCCATATTCCATGGTCAGGCAGGCTCAGATCATCAATGGCTGATGCCATGAAGAATTGCACAAAGCCATGCATTCAGCCCATACACACATACAGATCTGTGTTAAAAAAATTAATTCGGAGAAGCTCGAGTTTCAAAATTGTGAAGCCGACCTGGTTGTATTTTCACACTCGAGCTTCTGTGAATGTGCTCATCCTGCTTTCCCTGACACCCCTGAAACCTCCCAAAGGCCATAATACCGAAGAAGGGGAAACGGCTGCTCACCTAGTTTGGCATTTTGGGAATCGTCATATCAACTATGTCGAATGTGCAGAAAACATGCATTCAGCATTTTTATATGATATTTTGGGGCATTACCCACACACACACTATCCCCACACATACAAAAACACTATCCTTCTCACCAATGTGTTTTCACACTTACATGCATACATATATGCACTGTGAGGAATTCAACCATCCGCACACAGAGAGTGTGCTTGCCTGTGTTTTTGATTTTGGTTTATTTAAAAGTAATGATTGATAGGAGATCAACCTCTGGAAAATATGTGGGACCATTCCCGAAAATATTTTCCATGCTCACCGCACAACAGATAAATTGTCATGTACTCTGGGAGTACCGTGACTAGGGGTTTGTCCTTCCCTCTATGGTTTGGACAGATTGCATCCCTAATTTAGGTGCATGCGAGTTTCTAGACCCTTTTCAATGCCTGTATAATTAGGGAGGTCATTGTTAGGACTGACAGTCTTGTCAGTAAAAGTCACATATTTCTTACTCATATGTATAGACTCCACACAGTTAAACTGCAAAATACATTTCCTAAAGAGAACAGTTGAAGAGATTACAACAAAACACAAATAATTTGTGATTTTCAAAAAATTATATTTTTTAGTGAAAACTTTAAGGTAATTGCAGTGGAACAACAGTCATTTCTAATTTCAACATAAAGTTTGCTGTTCAAATACAACGTATCAATGTAACAGGCAATGAAAATAGAAATACAAAGAGATGAGACATTAGGAATAGGTCTCAGTTGCCAGGCTGGTTTCTGACCTCACATGTACTCTGGGAGGACACATCTTATCAGTGCTGCCCACCCCTGTCATGTGTAGCTGACACCTGACAGATGTGGGTACATAAAATGCCTCTGGTCGTGGGCAGCCAGCTTAGCATTTCAAGGCCCCATGGATTTGCATCTCCATTGTTCCACCTTGCTGGTGGCGGCGAATACTGAAGAATGTTTATTAGCAGGCCTCAGGGAGTCCTGGGTGCAGGAAGTGACAATGGAGACCAGAGACCAACACCTCTTTGTAATGTAATGTCTCAACTTGGTACTAACACCCCACCTTGGTATGAAAGGGAAGTGAATTTCGTGTCTTTAACCACTCCTTTCAGAGTAGGGAAGTATGTCAATTGTAGGAGATGAAGGTCTACCTGCAAACCCCTACTTCAAAGGAGGCCCATGTTGTGATCAAGTGCCGCATAGGGCTCAGTTAATCAGGGAGACACGTTGATGTACAGCAGACAGGAAGATGGGTGGGACTTAGAAGTATATGTTGTCATCCTTCCCCTGACTGTTGCCAAGTGCTCTGATTCTGACCTGAAGCATCACTGAAGATTGTTGGTGGCGACTCAGGATTGGTTCATTAAGGTGGGCTTAGCCTGCTCCACTCACTGGGGCCCATTTGGCTTTAAAAGGGGGCTGAGCCCCTCAGTGTTCAGATCATCAGAAGACTTTGCAAGGAGTAAGAAGAAGGACTTATTTTGACCCAAGCTTAAGGTGCAGTCTACCATACATCTTCCGCCAGTGAAGGAAGGCCCATAGTTCCAAGAGGGAAGCATGTTCCCTCCCCTAAACATCTCCCAGGGAACAGAAGCAGATACCGGACTCAGAGGACCCGTCCAGCAGCTCCAGAACTGGTACCCAGCCAGCATAGAGGATGCCCTGCTATGTTCTGACAGCAATCTTCCCAGGTGGGACGTGCCAGAGAGTCTCTAGGCAAAGGACAAGGCCATTGCCTGCTAACACCCTCCTGAGCTTTGGATCGTCTGGCTTGAAAGGACACGAGCCGTGCGAAGAATCTACAGTGATTGCCACTCAAGCATCATCCAGCATCCATCTTTTTAAGGACAATTTCGAGACAGTGGAGTCCTCGAACCGCATCCAGCTGCACCACTGACTGTTGTTACGCTGCAGTCACCAGACCCATCCAAGACACCTCAACCAGCATTCCCGATCCGCCAACTAGCACAGAGACAATGATTCTTGGTCCTGAGCCGCTGCACCGGACAGCCTGCAGATGTCCATCCAGCCTCGCTTGTGGAACTGCCTGTCGTCTTGTACCCGCATCTGTCTCCTGCCACTAACTCTATCTCACGGGCTGTGAAGCGCCCTGGAACTGCTCGACCCTGTGAAGCTCCAAGAACTACATCAGCACAAGGTACATTGTGGTTCTGCCCCCCTGCTCGCCTCCGAAGGCCGCTAGAGACAATTATGACCCCTTTCCCCTTTGATGTTGAAACCAAATAACCTTGACATGTAGGACTGATTACTTTACCAACTACTCTCCTGTCAGTATCCAGAGTGCATCCCTTTCATTTGTGAAACTGTCTGTCCTCTGTATTCCTTTACAGTGTGGGTTGTGATTGTAGTGTGCTAGAACTGTTGTAGTAATAATAAAGTAGATATTTGTATACAACCTTGACTGGACAGTCCCTTTTATCATTGGGTAATAATAGTATTTTCGCTTTGTTGCATCTAACCAACGATCCACGACCTTGTAGGGATAAGCCTGCCATTCCGTCCATGTTACTAAAATTGGACAAGGAGGTCTTATAATTTGCTTGTATTCCAATCTGTTCGGATCCCTTCCAGTGTACTAGAGGTGTGGGGTTGATTGGTGGTTTAGAAACCAATATTCATCCCTGGACCACTGGTGCCACCGACGTTGATTCATCACATGCACCCATAAACAGAGGCAGGCTCACATAGCTTACATCCAGGGCAAAGCGTGTGACTGCAGGCTGCCATAGAAGGTATTGTAGACCCTCTGTGGTCTGTGTGATTTTATTGTGTTCAGTGCCTTCCATTGACCCCGTGTGTGTGCTCCCCTGCCCCCTCTCCCCCTTCCGTGATCCTCCGTTGCTGCTCCCGCCCTCCCTCCTGCCTCCCTACCCTCCCTCGCACCCTGATTGGCTGCTTGCCTTGCCGGGCCTGACTAGGCAGCCAGCAGTTCACCGTGCTCGACACTTCCATCCTGGGCAGAGCGGGTGACTGCAGGCTGCCATAGAAGGTATTGTGGACCCTCCATGGTCCGTGTGATTTATTGTGTTCAGTGCCTTCCATTGACCCTGTGTGTGTGCTCCCCTGCCCCCTCCCCCTTCCGTGATCCTCCGTTGCTGCTCCCGCCCTCCCTCCCGCCTCCCTACCCTCCCTCACACCCTGATTGGCTGCTTGCCTTGCCGGGCCTGACTAGGCGGCCAGCAGTTCACCGCGCTCGCCACTTCCATCCTGGTCATCGTTAATGCTTATCTGAATGGTACCGTCCTGGTCCAAGGCCCGCAAGCCAATCTTCTCGTCTTTGATAGATGCTTCCCGTGCCTCATCAACTTCCTGTCCTCTCCTGGTGTCCCTTTTCTTCCCTCCAGGGCCTCCCCTGCTATCTCCTCCTCAGCTACCTTGGCCTCTCCTCCTACCCTTTCTGCCCCCCCTCGGGCTTCTTCAACACCTCCGCAGGGCATACCTCTGATTTTTACCCCTCCCCGGAAGTCTTTCAAGGGCGGCAACCTTCTCCATATTGCCACTCCAAATTCCCGCTCAGCTGTCAAACACTCCTCTGACATCTGCCATCTTCTGGAGGAACTTGACCTTGACATCCTCGGTCTCACCGAGACATGGTTCACGGCCAGCTCTGTCACGAGCTTTGACACTCTCCTCCCTGATGGCTACAAGATCCTCTCTGCCCCTAGGCCCAACCGTTCCGGAGGGGGTGTAGCCCTGATCCTCCCTGAGTGGATTCCTGCCTCAGTTATTCCTACGCAGGCCTACTCATCCTTGAAATGCCTCGTCTGCAGGCTCTCTCTCTCTCCTAGCCATTCCCTTATTGTGGCTACCATCTATCGGCCACCTGGTCAGATCTCCTACTTCCTCTCTGAGTGGTCAGACCTCTCCTCTTCCCTCCTGGTCCTGACCACTCAACTCCACCTTCTTGGAGACTTCAACATCCACCTGGATGCTTCCTGCCCTTTCTCTGGACTCTTTCGCGACCTGTGCGACTCTCTCTCACTCTCCATTCTCCCCTTTGGCCCGACTCACTCTGCAGGGCATACGCTTGATGTCTGATCTCCTCTGACCTACCCCTTTCTATTCCTCTCACCACTCCTCTCTCCTGGAGTGATCACTTTCTCCTTTCCTCCCAGCTCACCCGCTCTACCCCCCAGGCCAATCCCTCTCCATCATTGCCACCCACCTTCTCGGTCATCAGACCCATGAAGCGTGTGTCATTGGAGGCTTTTGCTGCCACTTTCTCTCCCCCATCTCCCTCTGGCTGACTCACACCCTGACACAGCCGTTTCTATGCTCCACTCTGCTATATCAGACACTCTCGATGTTCTTGCCCCTGTCATGAGGATCCGCCTGAAGCCGAAAGCCAAGTGCAACTCCTGGTATGACTCCGTCCTCATCACCCTTAAACGCAAGTGCAAGGTGGCTGAGAGGAAATGGCTTGCATCACGTACATCCTCTGACAAACTGGCCTGCCGCATGCTCCAAAGGTAATACTGGCTCTCTGTTCGCACTAAGAAGAGAGCTCACATCCAAGCCCGCATCTCTGAGGCATCCAACAACTCGGCCGAACTCTTTAAAATCTACAAGGAACTGGCCAATCCTGCCACAGTCTCTACCTCTCATGTCCCTTCCCAGGCCCTCTGCACGGCCCTGGCTTCTCACTTCATCTCTAAAACTCAAGACATCTTGTCCTCTCTTTCCCACTCTACTCCCTGCGCATCCTCTGGCCCTTCTGCTGCCACCTCTCCTCCCTTCTTGTCTGCCTTTCCCCTGTTCTCCCCAGATGAGGTTTCTAGACAAGTCCGATCTTTGAAAGTCTCATCAAAACAGGTCCACCCCTGTTCCTCCAAAACCATCAAGGACCACATTGACTCCCTGGCTCCTGCCCTTACTGATTTCTGTAACCACTCCTTCACCACTGGAGTCTTCCCCTCCCCCCTGAAGCACTCCCTTGTGCTCCCTCTTCTTAAGAAACCCTCTGCCGACCCTTCCTGCCCTGCTAACTATCGCCCAATCTCCATCACTCCTTTCTTGGGCAAACTCCTTGAAAAGCTGGCCATCTCACAGCTTAATCTTCACACTGAATCTGTTGGCTGTCTCCACGACCATCAGTCTGGCTTCAGGGCTGCCAGAAGCACGGAAACTGCTCTTCTAAACATCCGCGAAGACCTGCTCTCTCACCTTTATTCCAACACCCCCTGTGTCCTCATCTTACTTGATCTCTCGTCTGCCTTTGATGCGGTCAACCATGCCATCCTGCTCAACCATCTCCATGATAACCTGGGCATCACAGGTCAGACCCTGGCGTGGCTGACTTCTTTTCTCTCCGATCAACCGTCCAAGGTCCAACTCGGGTCCTTCCTCTATCTCTATCTCTACCTGTGGTGTTCCCCAGGGGTCTAACCTCTCTCCCTGGCTGTTCAACCAATACCTGTCACTTCTTGCCCACCGCATTGCCGCACTCTGCCCCAGCTTCCAGTGCTATGCGGATGATACTCAGCTCATTTTCAGGATACCCTCAGCCACATCTTCTCCCTCCCTCATCTCTCACTGCCTGTCTGCCATCCAGGAGTGGTGTGCCGCCAATGATCTCTGCCTGAACGCCAGCAAAACTGAGATTCTCCTCATCGGCACACCCACACCCTCCTTTCCTGTCACTCTCTGGCCGGCCTTTCTTGGCCCTCTCCCTGCTCCCACCTGTGAGGCTAAAAACCTTGGGGTCATCTTCGACTCCACACTCTCCTTCTCTCCTCACATCTCCAATATCTCTAAGAAGTCACATTACCAGCTGCACCTCCCCAGAGGTATTCTACCTTTCCTATCCTTCCCCCAGAAGCTCACTGTCTCCACAGCTCTGGTTCTCTCCAAGCTGGACTATTGTAATAGCCTCTTTCTAGATCTACCTGCTTCTACCCTCTGCCCTCTGCAGCTCATCCAGAACCGGACTGCAAGACTTGTCCTTGGCCTCAAGCCCAGGGATCGTATCCCTCCAGGACTGAAATCCCTGCACTGGCTCCCATTGGTTGCGAGTATTAAGTTCAAAACCCTCTGCATCGTCCACAAGGCCTTCTGGGGCAAAGGGCCTCAATACATTCAACTCTCTCTTCCTAAATATCTCCCCTCTCGATCTCTTCGCTCATCCACCTCCAACTCCCACAGGGTCAGTCGCTTCTCCAAGCAACAAGTTGGTGGTAGATCACTGTCTTTGGCTGGGGCCTCCCTCTGGAACCTCCTCCCTGCCCCCCTGAAACTTGAGGAGAACCATTTCCGGTTCCAGAAGCACCTCAAAACCTTTCTCTTTGCTTCTTCTTTCTCTCCTCCTCTCCCCTGCTGATTTCCTGGCTTATACTGAAACTGCACTGGCTTACCTGGCCACCCTCTGATCTCGGGCCCAGGTCCCCCACCCCCCTCCGCCAGTCGCACACCTGCACTGCCCTCCTGGATACCCCAGCACTTGGGGACTGTTCTCTGTACCCCTACAGTCCTACCAAAAGCACTTGACACCCAATGCCTGCACTTAACATTCTCCTTTGCACTTGCCACCTGTTGGCCATTCTTTACTTTGTTATTTATTCTTATCCCATGTATTGCACTGTCCACTTCCCCCTTGCCCCCCTGCACTTCCCCTTCCCCCTTCCTATGCACTTGCGCGATCTGAATGACACTTGGCCTCTGTAGGATCTTTGTCTGTCTTCCCTATGTTCCTCCTCCCTTGCCTCGTCGTGCCGTGAAACTTTTGTCTATAGGCATGTTATAAATGCCATATCATATCATATCATAGATGTTTATGACCATGAAGTGACACAAACATACACACACACACACAATTACACATTGACAAAAACTCATGCTCTTTTAGTACCATACTGAGATATCCTTGGACACATAAATCACTGCAAAGTCACTCACACTTAAAGAGACCCCCAAACACACACACACAAACAAAAAACTGGGGGACAACAAAAGGTTATTTGTAAATGGTGACACTTATTCAGCACCCCTGAATTTCTTAATACCCTGTGTATTAATTCCTATTGAGTGTGCCATTGGCTATGATGGGGTAAGGTGCAGAGTTTCATTCCATAATGGATGGTCCATTGCTTTAGTCCATGTGCCTGACTTCAACATGGTCGCTTCTCTGGTTATATACACTAATGCTAGACAATCTGAGCAGGTGTAACATTCTGCAACAATGATTGTGCACAAGATTGTACCATTCAATGGATCACCATGCATTCTATCCAGTCTGCTAGTAGAAAGATAACACTGACACACTCCCTGTCCAGGGTAACAGTAGAGGGTGTGTATATACCCTTCTGTTTCATCATTTGTTCTGATATGCAGAAGGTAAAGTGTTCTTCTCACCAGAAGTGGTTATGTTATGGAATTAATTGGAACATAAAGATTGTGGAGGGTCAAATACAGCTTCAGACAATAGATTAAGCAGCTACACAGTGTAGCAAAGTTGGTTGGCGGTAGGCACTGGATATGGTTGCCATTTCTTGCACGAGCGACTGCAAGGATAAGGATTTTATTTGGTCATTTGAAGAAAAGCCCTGGAGAATTAAAAGTGACATAATCCAGTCTCTATAAGTGGTGATGCCCCTACTTGGAGTGTATGTGAAACTGCATCTATTTTTGTTAGCCTAAGCCCTCCTTTTTGGGTGCGATCTGACTCAATTTTGTGTCACCCATTTTCTCTCCTTAAAACTAAATACATCTGCAGCATGAGAATACCGTGATGCCTGACTCAGTGTTTGTTCAGCCTTGTACCTTGAACAGCTGG
Source organism: Ambystoma mexicanum (assembly GCF_040938575.1). NCBI lineage: Eukaryota > Metazoa > Chordata > Amphibia > Caudata > Ambystomatidae > Ambystoma > Ambystoma mexicanum. Next base: position 361,162,324 of record NC_090928.1, read on the forward strand.
GTCCCAGTGAGATAGGAGATGATATATGCCTTCCTTGTCTGCCTCCGCTAATTGTGTGGGTCCCAAGATGTATGTGCCAATGATTAACAATGCAGGAGGTGTTCTGTGCGTACGAGGAAAGAGTATCCTAAATAAGTTACAGATGCACAGAGACCTTTGGTCGGACAAACATAGTTAGGTTGGTGAGAATGTGTCTTGGAAGTGGGAACAGCCTGAATTCTGAGAAGGTTAGAAAATGTAATTACAAATACTGATGAGTAATGAATGTTTATACATGCATTTGCAGAAAATTCTGTATGTTGCAGGAAACCATAAACCGTCTGGGAAATGACAATTTCGGTAGATCTAAATGTATAAAAAGCGAAGCGATCTTGTTACAAATTGCCCACTTCTCTATGACTGTACTTGGTTGTAGATGAACCTGGGTCCGCTTGAAGCAAATAAACTGTTGTTAATATTTTACTCGTGACTGTGGTCTTCTCTTATCTTTTTTGCAGTTACCAGATTCTGGTTTACATGCATGAGAAGAAATCCATCTGGATGCCTTACTTTATTGTAAGGATGGTGTGGATTAAGTCTGAATATCCATTTTGGAATTGAAAATAATAAAGCCTTGTGTCTAAGCCTGTGTCTAAGAGGAACACAAATCAAGAGACCATTCTGGAACAGAAAGTCTTAACTCCAATTTGTGCATGTACTGAGTTCAGTTTTTAAGTTGCTATTTGTCCTGATGAAGGCCCTTTGGAACATTGGAGGAAACATCAGGGATGAATGTATTCCATCTATAACTTGGGCCGAAACATGCAGTGTCGACACCTGAATATCGACGTTTAATGTGTGACGTCGATTGTTTGTCATCCTGAAGGGAGGTTAGATTCTCTGTGGGTTATGTGGTATAATAAACGTTGACAAATTGTACGTGTTTAGTTTAAGTGTCCTTGAAGCAAGCACTTTCAAGCATTTTGCACTTTATGGTATCTATGTAGCACCTTATTGGACTTTCACACAGAGACTGTGGGCCTGAGTTGCTATTAACTGTTGGGATTTTAATGTGTATTAATAACAATATATTGGTGTTCATTACAAGGTTGCCGGTCTGGATACAACGGTACCGGTAAGTCTACCATTATTTTAGACATTTGAGGGCATGGTATCCTTCTCTGTGTTCCTTAGTTCACTATATTATAACCCGCTATTTGAGTAGGTTTCCCTTCTACGGATAAAATAGGGGTGACCCTGTAGTGTTTTTGAGCCTTTTTAATGAGGACAGTCCAACTGTGCGAAACAAAGAAGTCTGCTCACAACATTGTTAATGAAAGAATGGACAAAAAGTTGACTGTGTAACCACTAGAACAGAAGTGAACTCAAGAAAGGTAACACCCTGGATTTCTTTCACTTCAAATGGTACACCAGGAAGTTGTAAATCAGCTTACCATTGTATTATGATTATAGGTTATTTATAACGTGATTAATACCCAGAGGTTTCTAAGCACAGAAACCTGTGTTGCTCCGTGTCATCTTGCTTCCAAGGGGAGCACTTTGCCCCTGAGCTATACTCAAGCTATCCTCAATCTTGCTAGATTGATAGAAGAGTGTCTTGTGTGGTACAGAAAGCACCATGGACCACCACATCAGCTTAGTTTTGTTTCTAAAGATAATGATGACATGAAGTCACATTGACTGTCCGTTATCTTTGGTGTCATTAGAAGTAGGAGCTGTGGTAATTATTCTAGGTAAAAGTCCTTCAATGTCTTCCACTTGTAGTGCAATCACCCACCACAGAATCTGGAATGAGTGGAACGTTGTGAGCTTGACTAACACATGTCCAACTAACCACTTTTCTAGCTTTCCTGCCATTTTGCTGGCACTGTTTATCATTTATGGAGCTCCATGAAAATGCAATGTCATTTGTAATTGAACTGGCTGATACATGCTCTGTGCGCTCTCCGGGCAAATTGTCCTGACCCATCAGACTATGAGACAGTTCCCTGACATCCCTCCCTTGAGCCAACTCACAACCAGGACCGCAATGAGTAGACACCTAGAGGATCCAAGCATGGTACCCACCAAATCTCCCTACACTCTACACCCTCACATTCATTGCCTTTGACCATAGCCCAGCGCCACCTCTGAGCTTCTAGATTACAGGCTTCTTTAAACCCCAACCATTGTCAGGGCTACTCATGCCCCTGGGGAAAAGCAGGCATCCACAGAAGTGAGCCCAGCATTGGGGGACCTCAGACAGTAGGAACGTGGTGGCAAGATATCAGCAAAGCCAAGTCTGTTTTTATGGACTATTCATAGTTATCTAGCTTTTCTTAAAACCGCCTTACTGGTCCACACTGTTCTTGCAAAAAATGCATTTGTAAGCGAAGATGAGATTAGGAAGTATACACATTGTTTTATCTCTCAATCAGCCAGATCACACTTATTGAATGTCTCTGATGTCAGTGTGCCCAACCAGAGAAGGCTCCCATTCAGACACGCCCATGCCTCTCTCTAGTGTCTGGGGAGGATATGACTGAAGCAGCTACACAAATGAGTGCAACCCTCTTCCCCAGACTCCCCTGCAGGGACTTGGGAGGCCTCAACTATCCCAATCTCCTCCAACTTAATGCCTGGAATCACGCTCGAAGGGAGTCACTGGCAAGTGCTGCCCCCATGTGCTTCAGTGGTCTCTAGTCCTTCTTAGTTACACAGATGTACTTTTGCAAGTACCTGCTTGTTGTAACAAAGACTCAGGCTTCCACTGTTGTGGCCCAGCCCCTTCATTCATGTCACTTATGCTGCCCATTCCCTATTCCAGCAGTACACCAGAAACCTCAACTGGTAGGGTAGCTAGCAGTATTTTGCAATGCCTCCATCCAGGTCTAATTACTCGCCTGCCCTCTTTGGGCAGGTATGTGAAACCCTGTGGAATGGATTTACCAGGCATCTTTTTCTAGGAAAACAAGGCACACAATAAAGTTTGTCTATTCCCTGATGGGATGGCACATTTTGAATTATTCCTTGTTCCTGTGTCACCTCCCATGTCACAAAAGGATGCATTGAGTTTTGCTAAACTGTGAATTGTCAGTGGGGTTGGTACCATGTGCCATAATTGTTTCTTTTTCACCTTGTTTGATAATGCAGTTATACTTACAAAATACTTCTTTTCACAAGTAGTTGGCCTTTCCTCTGCATAGACTTGCTTTACCTCCTCCATACACCCTATGTCAGGAAGCCTGGCACCTACTTTCACCTCCCTGCCTCTTAGCACTGGCATGGCACAGGTGCACTTTTATCATCCTTACTCTTTCATACCCATTAAGAGTGCCCTAATTTAGAAATATATCTAAGTACCACTGGTTGGATCTAACTGAAAACACCTTTGCAATCCCTTTTCTAAGCCTGAATGTGTGGTTCTTTTCAGGTTTTTGTCACTCTTTACCAATACAAATGAGGTGCTATTAAAAAAGCCAGGTTTTGGAAATGTGCATAATTGAAGAATTGTGGGGGCATTCAGAGTCAATACTGGATCCGAGCTCCAAAGGGTGGGGGTGTGACAATGGAAGGATTGTTTGTGGATCCTCTCTTTGCAGACTAGTTGTTGTTCGAGTTGGTTGGTCAATTTGCTGTGCAAGGAGAGTGTGCCACCAGATATGTGGTGCTTAGCTGCCAGGTACGCTGGTGGGCTACTCTTGACTGCTTTGTAGATGATACATGCAGTCTTGAACAGTATCCTGGCCTGGAGAGGAAGACAATGTAGTTCGCATAGGACAGGGGGCTATGCGGTCAAATTTCCACGACCTGAAATAAGACGTGCTGCAGCATGGTGGACTGCTTTTAGGGGAGCCAGGTGAGAAGCTGGGAGCCCTGTCAAAAGGGCATTTCCCCATCGATGTGCAAGACCACAAGGGCCTGCACTACGGTCTCGAGGTCCTGCAGTGGGGGGAATGGTTTGATTTAGCAAATGGTGGAGATTTGGAGTTGTGTATTAAATTCTTCTAGGTGCATATCATTGAATCATTGTTGGACAAGTTATTGTTTAGTGGGGGGGGTGATAGGGAGACATGTAGGCTTGTCAGGGTTAGGTTTGAGGTACAGAGCCGACGTTTAGGAGTGAGATGACTGATTTCCTGAGGGCTTTTTATTCTCATGTACAACTGAGTAATGTCTGCATATTGGTGGATGGCTGTATCAGGACCTTTGGGGAGTATACCCAGGGGCTCCATGTAAATGTTAAAAAGGATCAGTGATAGGAAGGAGCCTTGGGGGACTCAGGAGAAAACTGAGAGTCATTTAGAATGCACCATGTTCATCTGGATGGCCTGGTGTCTGCTTCTGAGGTACGAGGTATGCCAATTCAGGACAGTGCCAGAGAATCCCATCCTGTCAGCAAGAAGGGAGAGGAGGATACAGTGTTCAGCATTGTCAAATGCAGCTGAGAGTTCAAGGAGGATAAGGAGGCACAAGTCACCCTTATCCCTGATTTGAAGGGCATCATCCACCACCTGGGTGGTGGCTGTCTCGATGCTACACTGTTAGGCAGAATCACATGCAGTACCCTTTGGATCACTACATGCAATTAAGACTACAAGTGTCAGTACAAGTTCACCTTTGGTACAAGTCTGTACTACACAGAAATGTGGTAGCAGTGGCTGAGCAGCCAGACCTATCTCAAGAGTAAAGTGAGCAGTAGAACAAGTTAAACAAAGGACCAACAAATACAGTGATTCAAACAAACACTTACTCAAGGTTTCTTGGTAAAAGAATATACATTTATTTACACAGTCATTTGGAAAACATTACACTAGCAAGAGTAGCTCAATATCATATACCAATATACTACAAATACACAACTAATAAGTTACTGAACAAGTTCAGCTCCCCTGAAGTGGGAGCAACATGGCACTTTAGTTACTTTAAAAAGGGGTAAAAAGACAAGGTTATAAGAATCAACAGCACAAATAGTTTCATAGGCAGGGCAAAGGGTTTCAGTTAACTACAACCAGCAATTCAGTTCATAGGCCTGGGTCAAAGTCAATGGTTCAGAGTCTTTGTATAGGAAAGCACAGTTCTGGTAGGAAACGGTTAAGTCTTTGCCACAGAACTTAGAAGAATTTGGTCAGATGAAAAGTTAGATGTTCGTTTAGGGAAGGACAAGCCTTCGAAGTAGGGAAAGTTTCACAAACTTTCACCATGGCCGAAAAGATTTCCGTACCGTGTTTGCACAGTACCTTTAAAGTGAAGAAGAGCTGTAGCTGAGGCAGTTGTTCATGGCAGTTCGAGCAGATCTCGCTGTTCCTGAGCTTCAGTTGTGGGGACAAGAAGGAGGACATCGGGAGGTTCCTGCACCACCCAGGGAAGAGGCCACAAGCTTGGCAAATGTCGGTTTAAGGTGTGAGGGCCTTAAAGATCACAAACTGGTATCCTTCCCACCGGCTATCCAGTTTTCCACAGCACTCTGCAGAGAATTCGACCAGGAGGGGATGGTGTCCAGGCGGCTTGCAAGTTGGTTGTTCCCACCAAACTCAAGGGAAGAAGTTAACCTTGAAGGGCTTCTCTGTCGTTGGAGTTTCAGGCAATCCGGAACTGCAGGAGGGCTTCACCGGCCATCCAGGAGTTGCAACAGTCGTCTTCCTTCAGCTCGTCTTTGGTTCTTTCGTTCCAGTGGTCGACTCTGCTTTTCAAGTCCCAGAGACCTACTTTTAAACAGTTTTCCCCCATTCATTCCAGCCTGGCTGTCACTGAAACAGCAGGGTGGCTGTCCTTGCCGGACAGCCAGCCGGCCAATCACACCAGAGTGCATTCAGGTCTCCTAGGACACTAAGCACAGGGAGTTTTGGGCACCTCCCTCACATCCTGTCCTTCCCAGACACTCAGGCACCAGAGGAGGGCTTCAGCACTGAAGCCCGCCAAAGGCCAACGAACAAAGGGACCAAACCTGGTTTGCCGTGCAGAAACAAACACAAAAAGGACCTTTCCAAAAAGAAATGCCCAAAAAAGTTGACCGGAGTCTGTTTTTACAGATAGGTCCTGGGCGCCATATTGAAAAACATGGCTGACCCGATTTTAGCTACCGTTGTTCGCCGTCGGCGAAAATCATGGTAGTTTGATCTAAACCACTGCTACCAGCCATTTCAAGTAGGAAAGGGTAACATTTGACTGTTACATACGTTTTTTGACTCAGGGGATGGTAGGCAACCACTCCAGTACTCTATAGGAAGATAGTTGTTAGGATTAAAGATGATGAGTAGGCAAGCCAGGTAAGTTACGTGTATATTTATTCTGTATGCAGCTTAGGTTTAGTGTGAGGGCACCGGCACCCCGTCCGGCAAACTCTCCTCTCTAACTGTCACTCTCCGAACGCCCAGCCCCTCACATGTGCACACCAGCACATCACACGCGCACCACATACCAGGGTTCTAACAACCCAATACAACACTACAACACTTCTCCCCACGTAAAAGGCCATCAAACCCAACACAACACCTCTTCTCCTGCTAAAGGCCAACAACCAATACAACACTACCAATACAACACTTCAACACAAACTCCTCCCGTAAAAAGGCCAACAACCCAACACAATACCTAACAGGGGAACACCAACTAACCTCACCACAGAGAACTCCAGCCAACCCCTGGGAACACCAACTAACCTCACCATGGAGAACTCCTGCCAACCCCTGACACATGGCCACTGCGCAAAATGAACAAAAGTGTCAGCAGATAGATTTATACGCATACATATACATAAATATATATATTACACGACCACGGTAGTGGCCGTGTAGTTATGGTTATATTGCTAATCCCATAGGAAGAGCACTTTTTGGGTGGGTTATAACTTCGCTCTCCCTGGACGAATCCTCACCAAACTTGGCACAAAAAAAATCAGAGTGGGCCATACACTTTTTTTGCAAAGTTTGGTGAGGTTTGGTCCAGGGGGTGCAAAGATATAGGGGGGGTCCCAAAATTTCTTTTTTTCCCGTAGACTGAATGGGGAAAAAACTTTGCTCATGCCTACAGCCCAAACCACTGGACAGATTTGAATTCCATCCAGTAGTTTTTTAAAAAATGACCTAAAGGTAGGTCACAAAAAAATTAGTGATATCTATGTCCGGTCCGCGGACAAACTTCCCTGTTCGCTCCACGGACAGTGTCCTGATTGGCTAATCGGCTTGCGTCATGTCCACGGACATGTAACGTGTTCGCTGATTGGATGGTGAGGAGCGTGAAGTGCGTCAGATTTTTGGAAATGCCCACCATCTTGGATTCGTGGACAGCGGCCGATGTCCGCGGACATCGCGGTAAAAACATATGAAAAAACACAGCATTCCACTTGTCAAATTTATAAAATAATCTCTGGGGAGGTGAGGGGTGATGAGGATGGGATGGGATATGGCTGCAAGAAGCAAAAAAAGGGTGTTTTTGCCGCAAAAGTGTGTGAACATTCCTAATGTTCACGAAGAGTTCTGTGAAAGTTTGCAAACACCCTAGCATTACAGGGTTGATGAAATGTAGTTATTGGATGGCTTATAACTTAATGGAACTGCATAAAATTTTGCATATTCCTGGGCTGATTCTGAGTGAGTATGCAAAGACTGGTGAGATTCTGTCATGAGGGGGCAAAATTAGAGGGGGGGTCCCAAAATAATATAAAGGCTTATAAATGAGGTGCCATTTGACGAATCCTCACTTAATTTGGGAAACTGATAATACATTTAGATGTGAATGTTTTTCCGAAGTTTGGTAGGATTTTGTGAAGAGAGGGCAAAATTAGAGGGGGGGTTCCAAAATAATGTAAAGGCTTACAAATGAGGTGCCATTTGACGAATCTACACTTCATTTGGCAAACTGATAATAGATCAAGATATACATGTTTTCACAAGGTTTGGTGGGATTCTGTCAAGAGGGAGCAAAATTAGAGTGGGGGTCTCAAAATATTGTAAAGGCTTATAAATGTGGTGCCATTTGACAAATCTACACAAAGGTTTGCAAAAAGATTATAGATCTAGATGTTTTCGTAAAGTCTAAATGGATTTTGTCAAGTGGGGGCTAGGTTATATGACGATTGTATGTGCATACAATTGACACTTTTGAAAAAATAAAACATGGGTGGATTTCCAGCAAACTTGTGTAAGGAGCATTGGCAAGGACCTACAAGCATGGCTTTGCAAATGTGTCAGTGTTTTATTATTTGACAAGTGTCATAATGTAGCTACAAAAATAGCGGTATACCTTTAGTGACTGAGGGGTAGCCTGTGGCCATGGGCAGTGCCAGATTGTCCGGGTCATGGAATAAGGTCATGATCCAGACAATCTGGCTATTCGCCATGACCACAAGGGACAAAACATAGGATTAAAGTGGCCATGTCCACCTGGGACTGGCTTTGTGGTAAAGTTATTCGAAATTAGGATAGATTTGAAAGGGAAGAAAAATGTGCTTGTGGTAATATGGTCATAGGGTTCTCTTTTTGCCTTCTGCAGGCTGCTATGGAAAGCGAAGAGGGGCCCTGTATGGAACCCTCACCTTCCCTTTCCATGGTGGCCATGCTGGAAAAGGATTTTCCTTCCTACACCGGGACGGATGCAGCAGGCATCCCGGCGTTGGAAGAAAAATCCTGTTTTCTATCACCCCGGGTTTTCGCTTTGGGAACCTAGGGTGCTAATGGCCTTCATCCCCTATTTCAGGGGCTGGAATGGGGGGATAATGGTCCAGAGACCTCGTTATCCACCATTGCTTCGCTTGGGCTGATAACTTGTGCTGCTGGGCTGGTATCCACCGTTCCAGTCCCTGGAACAGAGGATGAACGCCACAATATTCTCATTAGCATAACACAAAATGCAAATGGAAATGTTGGTAAATCTTATTTAGTCTATGAACTTTACTGAGAAATATAAAGTAGATGGAGTCTATACATTTTTTGTTTAGTTCTATTTTTTAACTGTGAATGGTGGTTCCTAAAGGAATATGTCGTTTGTTGTTTTTGGATGTATTTTTTTTGGCAGGATAGCTGAGAACGAAAAGGTGGGGAGGGAAATGAGGGAAGAGCAGCCACACACTAATATGGAGGGGTAGTTGGACAAGGGAAAATGTTGCGCGTGTGTTATTTCTAAGTCAGGGGGCACTGTTTCTCATGCTCCTTGATTACAGCAGTGGTGGTGGCTCTTGGGGAGGAGGGATGAAATTAGCTGATGCCATTTTAAGATAAATAGCAGTTTTGCTAAAAGTATGTACTGTGTACTAGATTGTTAATGGATAATGAGGAGGAATAGGTGTTGGAGCTGTGCAAGGGAAATTTTGAAGTTGGAAGTTACTAGATCAGTAGAAAATGCAGTTCCGAACTGTCCGCCAAGCAGAGATCTTATCGTGAAGTGCGGACGGGTTCTCAGACACGTCATCATGCCGCGCACCAGCGTATGGTCATGTGGCACTGTCCGGAAGGTCAGCTATGAAGTCAGATGTTCGTAGACGTCTAAGGATGCAAAACTAGTTGAAATAGTTTCAAGAAGTGTATAGAAGTGTTAAAAATTATTCCAGATGGTGGGAAATGGCAGAGTTTTAAGGTGAAACTTTGGAAATTGGACACAAATATTGATATATTGGGTAAGTATGATATTAGTAAGTTGTAGGAAAATAGCATTCACTGGTAAAAACCTATGAAATTCAATGAAAAAACTTAGTTAAAGGGACGTTATAGTTCAATGAAAAAACTTCTTTCTTAAAGGGACGTTATGGTTAAGTTACACTAATAAAAACCTATGAAATTCAATGAAAAAAACTTTGTTAAAGGGACGTTATGATTAAGTTGAACTAATAAAAACCTATGGAATTCAATGAAAAAACTTTGTTAAAGGGACGTTATGGTTAAGTTTCACTAATAAAAACCTATGAAATTCAAAGAAAAAACTTTGTTAAACAGATGTTATGGTTCCAAGTAAAACCGAAAAACCCCTGAAATTCACCAGTTATGGTAAGCTAAGCAACCATAACTCGTGCTACCACCGTGCACTGCTAAGACTAACACTCAGGACATCAAAGATGACATCACAAATGTCATTGATGACATCACTGATGACATCACACGTGAAATACATTTTGATGAAAAGTCTCTACAAGGAGTTGTGTTTATATTGTTGATAACAAGATGTCTGGAGTGATCGGGAGACCTCTCATGAACTACTTAATCTATTAAAGAATGTACTCATCTAATATAATTGTATGGGAGTTTTGTTGTTAATACAGAAACCTAATCATATATAAGCATAGGCAATGACTGCAGCATGCACCATATAAGTACACTATTTATAATATTGTAATTCTGGATAGTACAATAATGAATGCTCCCTTATCAGAGTTTTGAGTAATGTTAAACATGTAATAACTAGCTAACAATTCAAGACTTACAGCACTTGTGCTGGTACAAACAATACATATGAAGCACCACAATGCATACAAATCAGAGGCACATACAGGGAAACTAAAGTAAGGAACAAAGAAACTGCATCATCAGAAAATGTTAATGACATTAAAGTTTATCTTCATGTATACAAATTAATTGTGTATTTGAGGCCTGCTCATTTCCCTATGTATGTGCAGCATGAGCTGAGACCAAACCCTAAGGAAAGTACTTAAAGAACATATGACAAGGTTAACATCTAGATATATAGCACCTTTTTTAAATTGTATTATTCTGACTGCCAGTGAACAAAACCACCTGGCCTATATATGTCAAGGAAAAAAACAAGTGGCCCAGATATGTGATGTCATCAGTGATGTCATCATTGTCATTTGTGATGTCATCTTTGATGTACTGGGTGTTAGTCTTAGCAGTGCACGGTGGTGGTACGAGTTATGGGTGCTTAGCTTACCATAACTGGCAAATTTCATGGAGTTTTCGGTTTTACTTGGAACCTTAACGTCCCTTTAACAAAGTTTTTTCAGTGAATATATATATAGACAACCAGAAATGAAACATCCCTGCTGAACCAAAAATGAACTTCACACCGACCACTGAACGGCACCCCACCTGCACAAACACGCAATGAATCAGATACCCCATGTTCAACCACCAACTACACAGACACTGCTACCACCAACCACCAATTCACCGCTATCTACCTTCCTCCCAAACAGAACAACACCATGACTCACCAAAGAACACCAAAACGGGACCCAAAAACCCTCGAGGCCAGAAAACAACAAACAGAACATCCACCGGTCCTGAGCTGCCCCTCAGAACTAGGCCTGCCACACCTAACTTCCCGTCAAAATGACAATTGAAACTAACCAACCGAAACCTTCAGTGCACAAACTACCTTCCGCCCCGAGCTGCCCCTCGAGGCTTCGAACCTGCCACGCTCGCGCACGAGCCCAGCTCTAAGACAGAGCAACAACAAGCACAATAACCCAAAACGGTCCCAAAATTCCCAAGATCTAGCAGAAAACTCAACTGAGCAAATTAAACGCCCGAAAGAAACAATTAGCACTGTCTCCACCCAGCCATTAGGGCCTACTAAATGAAACATCACTCTAAATCATAGCCTCCAACACCAAAGTGACATAAAGTCAAAACCTCTCACTCTCACTTGACAAAGTCACAGCTTCTAACTTCAACGTGACCCCAGGTCACAGCCTTTAACTCAAATGGCACACCGTAGCCAAAAATGCAAGATGACCCCTACACACGAGTTACTAACGTCGCACCCATAACAGGACGCCCACACCACCATTTAACCTACCTCCACAAATCCAAAGATCACGCAACAGAACCCGGCCGGTAACCCGCCACACCCCAAGGAACATGGCCTAATCGCGGCTCAACCCCTTGAGTATTTACACAAATTAGGCCAACATGCACAACCCCATGCATGATTCACACCTCATCATTGAAACCACCCGGCTTCCAATGCACACACCGTTGTTATCACGCACACCACACAACAGGCATACAACCACGGACACAACCGCTTGCAGCCAACAACCCTTTATAGAAACATAGGAGTTGCACCACAATGACCCGAGGATTCCTGGAAACCGGAAACACCAATCTCAGGACACTTCCCCGACACCCTGAAAAGATGTAGAGAACCACACACACAATACGCATACAGGCGCGGCCACAAACCGCATGCAACCAGCTACCAATACCACATAAACAGTTGCATTACACAGTCTCAAAGTTGCTGAATCCGGAAATCACCAAGCTCAGTGCAATAATGGCTCCGATACCCCACACTCTTGAGAGAATGTGGAGAGCCACGGCAACTGAGGAATACCAACCACCCTCAAGTCCATCCCACCTGAAAAGGAAAAACAATATAACGCTAACATTGCAGAGCTCCAAAACTGCTTCTTTCCCCCAGGGGAGTTGAAAAGTCACACCACTTGAGGAAAACACCCACCCTCAAGTCTGTCACACCTGAAAAGGAAAAACAACAATTTGATGCTCACAATACAAACTCCATTAATTACTTCTGTCATCCCCCAGCGGTACACCATGAAAATCTACAATAACATGGATTCTAAATTCCCACACATGTTAAACCGAAATTACACACAGAGAAGGGCCACAACGTGAACACTTATACTCACTCACACACCACACAGGCCCAATGCTACAACACCTTACTAAACTAAGAGGCCACTACAGGAACATCCACTCAGCACACACATACTGGCCTCACCACATCTCGTTAGCTAATCCTCAGCCAATGCGAGGTCGTTCAACCTAATGTAAAAGTCCCATAACTCTAGATCAAACTCCTTCAGGGTCTTCAGCAAGGCACCACAACTGTCACAGTAAAGCTTACAAAAACTCGACCTCCATCCCGCAAACAGCACACATCCGCATACACGGCTTCTTCCCATAATACGGTGAAGCATAATGCATTCTGCTCTGGATGCCTCCCAGCTTCCTTTTTGGTGCAAATCCACTTTCTTCACCACCGACGGGAACTCCATGCACGCTCTCCTCTGTCTGTGCACCACATGACGTTATGCTGCTGACGCAATACGGAAGCACATAGTCGTTGGTGCTCCGCATTCCAGATCGATGCTTGCCACGTTGCGTTCCAGAGAAAAACTCAGGGTGGAGACGTCATCATTGTAAATGCTGTCTCTGCAGGGGCAACATGCCTGTCACACAAACCATGGCCTGAAAGTCCCAACTGCCACTCTGTGTTACACATAGCTGTCGCACGCCATGGCCAACGGCACCACTCGCCAAGCCACTGGCTTCCAAACTCAGAAAGCTCAACTGCCCCAACCTCTATTCCGGACCCCAGCACAACGAATCACCAATCTCCACAAAGGTCCTCCTCTAATGTTCACTCACGGGCATGGCAGAGCGCTGCTTGTGCTCCTGCCAATTCTACGGACCTCTTGGCACGACGTTTGCCCGGAACTCCAACTCCGCCCAACTCAACAGGGCACGACTGGAAACCACCAGGACAGTCAATGTGGATTTGATCCTGATACGTTCAGCGTGGGCCGCCGGGCCAAGAACTGGACCCAGCTTCAGCGCTACCGTCAGGGCACCCACTCAAGGAACACCGACTTTTAGGCGTTCAGCTCCGCCGGACGGGGTAATGGTGTGGAGGGCGGTGTCCTCCCTGATTCTGCTCCCTCCGCAGCAGACACTTCAACATCCTCTTCGCCAGTGTTATTATTAAAGATGAGGAGTAGGCAAGCCAGGTAAGTTACGTTTATGTATATTTATTCTGGATGCAGCTTAGGTCTAGTGCGAGGGCACCGGCACCCCATCCGGCGAACTCTCTTCTCCAACCGTCACTCTCTGAATGCCCAGCCCCTCACAAGCGCACACCAGCACATCACACGTGCACCACATACCAGGGTTCTAACAACCCAATACAACACTACAACAATAGTGTGTGATGGGTCTATAAATTTAAAGAGACTAGTAAAGTCAATTTAACTTTACATGCTCTGGGAGACAGTAGTCAGTCCCAGAGAAGGTATTTAAAGCATGGGAAGTCTGAAAGACATCCCTGTGCCACTGCACTGAAGGTGCTATGTGACACACAGTAAAATATGGTGCCTATGGAGTTGTTTTAAAACTCCATAACCAAACAATACAAAAGTAAAACACATCTTAAAATACATGGAAGAGTGGAAAATAAGGCTCACACTAATTCTCCCTAACATACACTTGGGACAGAACACTGACTGATAGTTCTTTTGTTTGTGTAGTTGATTAAGTCTGGTGAGTAGTTGTGTAGCCAATAAACGGGAGGTTTGTAATGGGCAGGTCATCTAGGTCTAGGGTCATTTTGGGTTTTGGCAAAGCTCCATAAAAGCGCCAAAACCATTATTATAGAAAAGAGAGAGGGAAGGGGGATTCTGAACTGTTCATGTCTGGTTGGCATAGAAAACTGCAATGCCACAGCATGAAAATGCCACCTCATAAAGATTATTTTTCCAAACTCCTCTGCCGTACTATCCAATGGGGAGTTCTCTAAGAATATTTTCTCCATTCAGTAGCTACGTAAAAACGAAGCTGGGTGCTGGGCATTCCATTTCCCACCCGCACAGTGTTTTGTAATGTTTTTATATTGGTCAATTCTGTGCTACTTCATGTAAAATTGGGGTATTTTTGGCCTATTTTCGATGGCAGACCTTTTTTTTTAGTCCTCCCGAGGCTGCCTCTCTACCACTGCCAACCCACCCCACACCCACTCTCTCTACCCCCACCCTCCCAACCCACCCTGATTACATGTGCTGGTTGGAATTAGTTTGGGCTATTTTAGGCTATTTTCGGCAAGTCCTCCAGAGGCTGCTTTGTTCTTCATGTTTTTTACCCCGACCCATGCACCCGACCCTCCTCTCTCTCTAGCCCCACCCAACCAACCCGCTCTATTCCCCAACCCACCAACCCGACCCCAACATCCCTTTCTAGTCCACCTCCCACCCTACCCCCTTTCTCTATCACCTCTAACACTCAAAACGTATTTCTTACCTTCTCACTCTCAGCCTTTCTTGCTCATATTTCCTCTTGCTCATCATCAATGGCATCCTCTATCAATGGTGTCCTCCTTTGATCTATTCCCCTTCTCCTTCTCATTCTCTTGCAGACTGGCACCCCTTATCGTTTCCTTCTTTGCATCCTGGTGCCAATAAATACAAAATGCAAAGAACGCCAGTAAACGCCACAACAATTGGCTTTGCCAGTGCTTGTTTTCAAAAGAGCCCCTATGAGACCAGTCTTAAGAGTGTACGGGAATTACCCTCTGTGGGGGAAGCATTAATGATGCTAAGTAGTGCATTGAGCGCTGGGCAAATCAATTGTTTAATGATGGAGCCTGGCATGATATCATCAGAGTACGAAGTAGGTTTGAGAGAGGTGATTGTACGAGGTCTGGAGAGAATTCAGTAAAGAGTGAGTGGTGGTGCGCATACTGGAGTGCAGAGAGGCTTATAATGTGGGAGGTTGATTTGATGATCTGTCGAATTGTGTCTATTGTTTCAATAAAATAGTTGTTGATGCTATTGCATTTTTCCTGAGTTGCCTGCACCTCGGGTCGGTGAGGGTTTGGTACAATGCTTTACTACTTCAAAGTGGATGTTGCTCCTGCTAGAGGCTGGCACAATGGTGGTGGAGTAGTAAGGAGCAATGGCCCTGTTAATCAGAATCCTACGGTTGATGCTGAGAGATTTGAGAATGGTGAAATCTCCAGGGTCATATATTTTGCGCCTCAGTTTCTCTATGGCTCCGATTGAGTGTTTGTTCGAGGCAAGCTCAGTGGTCTACCAGGAGACAAACTGATTGGTCATAGCCAAGGAGGTTTTTGGGTGGCATGAGTGTCCATCAGATTCGTAGGTGATTTACTGAATTATTCTAGGAGGACCGAGGCATTTCCAGTGATGGGGGAGTCTAGCTCATTGACCAGGAAGGATTTGAGTAAGCGGCACTTAGTGAGGGGGCGTTTTGCCTGAACTTTGTGGGCCATCACCAAGTGGGCGATTGACAGTGGAATGACAGCATTGTCAGACCAGTTGAGTGGGATAGGGGCTGCACAGGTGATGAGGGGGATGAAGTAAAGACTAAGTCTAGGGTGTTGCCTTTTTTGTGTGCGTGGGGAGAGCACAATTTGTTTTCTGAAATACTCACCTGTGCTTCAGTACACGGGTTCTTATGGGGGCACCATGGAAGTCCCTACTTCTCCAACACTGATCCCAATTTGTGTGTTGGAAGGCACTAGTGCGATGAACGAGAGAGGTGTAGGGTTGTGCCGACTTTCTCCCACCCTTCCGCCCCAATGGTTGAGGTGTTGTGGTTTTCCTTCAATAACATACAATGGCATGAGAGATTGGTCTTTGTGTGTGTTTCCCTACCCTCTCTGTGTGTGCGGGTGAATGTTGGTTAGAGTTGCACGCAGTCTGGAAGCTGACTGGGGCCAGTTGCATCATTGGGTCCCACAATGCAGTCCTGCTGACGTCGGCTTGGCTGTTTCTATGTCTCGATATCTGTGGCACATTGTCTCAAAACTTTAGTGTCTAACCTCCCTTCTTTGCCTTCATAGGTCGAAAGCACAGGAATCCAGGGCAAAAGTCTGGTGAAGAGATGGAATGAGGAGTGTGCGAGCAGGATCAGGTAAGTACAGTGGCAAGTGGAACAGCAGAAAGAAAGATTGTGGAAGCAGCTTTTGTGACCTTTCTGTGCTTCTGCAGAGTGGTTCATGTGAGACCCTGAGAGAGGCCCATGTTGTGTGCCCTGGGAAATAGATGAATCCTCAGGTAAGTGCCCCTGATTACTTCCCCTCTTGCAGGTCTACTTTCAGGCTATGGGCTGCCTCAGGCTGGAGAGCAGAAACTGTTGTTGGTCCAATGCAAGAGAGCCAGGTGTTGCAGTGTCAAGTTCCTGAATGCTAAATACCAGCTCAGTGATGGGTGCGGCTATATGTAGCCGCACCTATCAAAATAGAGCCTGGGAGCTTGTAATCCCACAATATTTCAAAGAATGGGAGTTCAAGATCCTGCACAGTATATGGGGGTAATTCCTTACACACCGGGCTTGCCTCTGCCTCCAACTTCCCACCAAGGAGGTCTATGTGGGGCCCTCCCGGTGGTGGCAAGAGTGGCCGTAGCTCGTGCCATGACAATTTGCTTAAGGTCCGTGGATCCGGTAAGTGCATAAAGAGTGCTTCAAGTGTGGTTGTCACTGTGAGACTCGGGGACGCAAACATCTCCAACAAAGACATTATTAGTGTGTGCTTGTTTGGCAGAGGAGAGTAAGTTGGAGATGTTAGCAGTGAAAGAGTCACTCCTGTGAGGTGGTCTGTAGATGAGGTGAAAGGTGATGGATTCCTTGTGAGAAAAAGGAAACCTGCAGTTGAGTGAGTCAGACAAGCTTGTTCTGGGAGAGGGGATGATGGAGCATGGTCAATCACTCCTGTTAATGATTGCCACTCCACCTCCGATGGTCAGCATGTTAGATGCAATAGCCTGCGGAGCAGAGGATATTGAAAACATGGGGGGAGGATGGGAAAAACCATTTTACTGTGATGAAGAGGGCATCAAGGTTGTATGAGATAAGGTTGGCGATCTCTGCAGCTTGAGCAACTGCTAAGCGAGCATTGACCAGCATGAGGTGGCATGTCCATTTGGTTTGAGGGTGTTGGATAGCGGCAAAGGCGATGTTGATGAGGTTTGCTAGGGTAGCTTGCCAGGGCTGCTCAGGGTGCTTGACCATTCAAACCCTAATGAGGGCGGGGATATGCTGTGGAGGGAGGAGACACATGGTGATGTCTTTTGGTGAGTAGTAGCAGTAGCAACTAGTTTGTAGATGGAATTCAATACAGCGAGTCCAGCCCTTGGCCCTATCAGGCCGGAACAAGTACAAACAGGTGACATCCTTATCTTCATCCATCCTTTGCTAAGGGTGCCAGTGATGAGGACACTTAAGGACTACTGGTTAAATAGGTGGTGGGCGGAGCAACTGAATGGCAGAGCCTGGTCACGTGACCAGCAGCCTCCTCAATGCAGTCTGCCTGGAGTCTTTAAGAAGTTACTGGTAAGGCGCGAAAACTGGTGGTGGGATGAGCAAATGAGTGGCAGGTCCTGGTCACGTGGCCAGCAGCCTCCACAATGCAGTCTGCCTGGAGTCCTTGAGAAGCTACCTGGAAGGCACAAACACTGGTGGTGGGTGGAGCAACTGAATGACAGGTCCTGGTCACATGACCAGCAGTTTCCTCAATGCAGTCTGCCTGGATGTCTTCCTATCAAGGACCTTGAGTAAATTGCTACAGGGAATGGCGCATTGTGAAATGGGGATCGATAAGCAGTCAACAAACCGAGGAGACTACTGTTGGCTTGGCTGGTAAAGGGCGCTGATCAATGTACAGTAGAAACAATTCCAAAGGTTCCATGTCTTTCCTGCACCTAGTGCGTCTCCCCTACTGACCATTCCAATTCTTTATTTTGACATGGCACCAGCCCATCCTGCCCCCTCTTATCTCCAATCCTCATGTTGACTTATTGTTTAACTGGGGTCCCCTCTTCACCCTCTGTTGCTTCTGTACCATCCCATCACACCCAATGGCTTTCTTTGCTCATGCTGCACCTCCTCCATGTTGTTTTTGGCCCCATTAGCGCCCCTCCGTACTCCCCCGTCCCCTGCCCTTTCCCCACCCCTCCTAACTCCGACCTACCTCAATTCTTGCATAGTGATTTCAGGTGCCGTGGAGACACTGACCAGTAAAGTGAAGCTGTCACACTAAAGTCCAGCGGCGCAAAGCCGGCATTGGTAGAGACGTGTCACCATTCCAGCATATAAAGCTTCTAGCTTGTGAATGGTTTCCAATTGTAATAGCAACTGAGAATATCAATGGCCACTGTGTACATTGTGCCTTGGGCTTTTGCATCTGCAAAGTCCTTTCATGCATCAACACTAGAATCCAAAGGTCTGACGATTTAAAAAGCTCTGATTGGCTGTAGGCAAACTCTCATAACACGTCGCCATCTTGAAAACACCTTAATATTTTGACATTCACAACACACAAAAGATTGCAGCACATCCTGCAAGTGAGTATTGTTGTTTGAAATAACTCACCCAGGTATTGTCCTCCTCTTCACAGATTCCACGCTTATATCAAGTAGCATAGGAAGCATAATTGGAGAAACGCCTTCATTTCGAGTTGAGAGAAGCCTCATCAAATTAAATAGGAGATGTGAAATGGAAATTGTGTTTGAAATGTTCACTTTATTTATAAGAAGAACGCTATGTACTAAGCAAAGGCAGACGACTCATTTTTATTAATCAGACCATACTGGGACTTATTATAGATGTGTCGAATCGTATTTCAAGAGTGGAAAACCTAAACATGATTACAAGTGTTTTTTATGAGCAGAACCTAATTAAAGATAGATTGTCTTCATAGTATAATGCACAGGCAGACTCCCAGGGGGAATAGAGTTCGAGAACAAGGCCAGGGTGGCGCAGGAAATATATTACTCATATATTTTTTATTTAAAAACTCATATATTAAAGTGCATAATTCAAACTACAACATGTCATGCTGTACAGGGTCAGTTTCTCCTGTAAGAAACCAAGAACGGGCAATCAAACAACATATTAAAATAATACATCAACATTGGGAAGCTGGCCCTATTGTTAGGGCTGGGGTCTTCGTTTTTATTCGTAGGTCTTTAGATTTCTATTCGAGCTGAAATTCCACTGAGTGCAGACCTTTGCAGAGTAAAAGGCAGGCCTGCACAGTTTCTTCTTCTGGACAGAACACACCTGTTAAAAGAGCCTTTCAAAACAGCGTTTATTTAAGATATAAGCACTCATACCAACTTTCCATTGGGGTTTTTATTTATTTATTGGGTATTTATAATGCGGCTGTACACAATGGGCCTGATTCACTGTAGAAAAAGAGAAAAGCCTAATTTTTAAGCACAGCAGCAATGCAAGAGCACCCAGATTCGAATTTCCTAGAAAAAGCAAAAAGTCTCATTTTTAAGCATAGCAGCAATGCAAGAGCATCCAGACTTGACTTTCCTAGGAAAGAAGGAAAAGCCTAATTTAAAAAAAAAAAAAAAATACATCAGCAAAGTAAGTGCACCCAGATTCAACGTTCCTAGAAAAGAGGGAAAAGCCTCATTTTCAAGTTCCCCAGTACTTTCAGGGAGTGCAAAAGGGAAGGGCCAAATTGTGGTGTGCATGCTTGTGCGCCGCTCTCTTGCACTCCACTGTGCACAGTGAATACACACTTCCTGCCGTGTAAGCATGGCAGGCAGTGTTTACAATTAATTTGTATAGAGGCTGCCGGCTGTCTCCTGGTGCAAAAAGCCGGGAGACTCATAGGAATACCCAGCATTTGCGACAGCATGAAAATCCATGCTGGCGCAAATGCTGGAGTATTTGCATGGCAGAGACAAAGGGAGAATCGGAAACCTAAGTTAAGTTCCGCCCTCCACTCCACCATAAAACTGAATGAAAATTTGTTGCAACAGAAATTACATGTGTAAAAAGGCTTTTTTACGGATGTCATTTCCATTACAAACAGCTCAAAAGGAACTCCATTGTATTTGTGGGGGACATTCAGAAGCTCAATTTGTAGTTTGCCATAATTAGGCAACGGGAACCCGTTACTTTTACACTTTCATATAAACGGGTCCCTGCGGCCTAATTTTCCTCATTTCCTTGGTGGAGTGCAAAAGGGGAGTTTATAAAGGAGGCATACATGCATGGCAGGGAAGGCAGCTTTTACAATGGTTGCCTATGGAGTCTGCCTGCTTTTTAGTGGTGTAAAAAGCTTGGGGGACCACAGATCTCACGAAACTTCTGCAATGTCTCGATTTATCTGCAGCTCCCATGTTCTGTTATCCAAAATAAACACATTCTCCCATTAAATGTTGGTTTATAAGCATGTTGCATTGAAACACACTCTCTCTCCATTTGACACTTTTATATAGGTAAACTCCCAAATTTGCGATCCATATTTGTCGTTGTCTTTCAATCTCTCTCATTCATTCTCTACCTCTCTGGCTATTGATAGATAAGCAGATAGATCTCTCTCTCTCTCTGTCTCTCCCTGTCTCTCTATCTCTCTCTCCTTCTCACAGGAAATCTCTTGCAGCCAGTGTTATAGCTTAGAAAATGTGTGGGGTGTAATTCTGGAACCCCCCAACAAGCAATGAATAGTAGTCAACTAAAATGGGTAGCACAAGACGTCAGAAGCCAGAAGTACATTCTAAACTTTCAGATCCAAGCATGCTCTATTTTACCATGTCTTCTGATACTTCATAACCTTCATAACGTCTATTAAAATGTTCTACATTTGTGGGGTACATCCCCTAGCAGGCTTGGACTGGACTATTGGACAATAGGGACATGTCTGAAGTGCCAGCCCATGATTCTAGCAGGGGGCATTTATTTGAGCCAGAATGGACCGATTTCTGACTAGAGTGGGCCAGTTTCATGAGTTACTAGTTTTAGCCAATGTTATCTAATGCATTATTTGCATCATAGCTTATCACAACCACCAGATTGTGGGCTTCTCAGAGTATGTTCTCACTAGTAATGAACTGTAATATGTGACTGTGGTACACTTTTGCCATGGTGCCTGGACAGATTGTATGCCCAGTCAGACCCGGTTCCCTAGTCATAATCACATTCCTTTACACCTCCTACTCAGAATTCTGTATGGCACATTCCTAGCCCACCCTCAAAAGTGGTACTATATTACTTATTTAATCTATCCATGAGGAGAGAACCATAATTTACAAGTAACACTGCATGACAATTCTGCCTGTGGTCTGAACTATATGCATCATTTTTCTTCTTCCTCTTCTTCTTCTTCTTCTTCTTCGTCTTCTTCTTTTTCTTCTTCTTCTTATTATTATTATTATTATATATGTAGGGTAAAACAATCCATAAAACAATAATACAGGTGAATGCCTAGCACCAACCAGGGATACCTTTAAAGATGTACTGAACAAATATGGCGCAAGTAAACTTGCATGGTTTAAGTACATCTGCAGATTAGCTACAGATTTGAACTTGGTCACTCTTTGGGATTGTACCCATGACTCACAGCGTTCCTAACTTCTGCTGAGATCAATCATCAAGAAGGCCTACGAGGAATAGTTGTATTCAGATAAATTAGGTAAAGACTTGAGGGAGTGGCCAACTCTGGATATGGTTGGGGAAATATCAACAATAACAGATAGGATACCCTGCCAGGAAATATTCGCCTAATCAGAAATAAATTCAAGCAACTCTTAAAATGTGGTAGTTGCAGGGACCTTCAATGTCACTCTGCTCTCTTTTACCCCTATATTTCCTGGGCAGACTGACTCACGAATTGTTTAGGTCAAAAATCACAGTTTTTCTTTTTTGTCACCTGTTGTTTGCAGGTTTTTTTAGTTTCCAAAAGTATTAAATCACTTTACGTCTTTTAACAAATAAACAAACACATATACATGATACATTAATATCTAAAAAGATAATGCATACATACAGTAAAATGTAATGCATACAAGCATAAACATGGTTGGTTCATATTATAAATGAAAACCTAGCAGCAATAGTCAATGGAAAAAACATAAATTCTACGCTTGTGCACGTGTGTTATAACATCTTCGCCCTTGCTATCTAACTAGCCTGTGAGCTGACCAATATCAGGCCAACAAGAACCTAACCGACCGGTTTTTGTATTCATAAAATTGGCATGGACTCCATACCTAGGTTTAACATGTAGATATTGAGGCCCAGATTCATGGAATTATTTGTGTGGTAAATTGGGACATTGTGCACCAAACTGCACATACCTCAGTTTGTCGTACTGTGCGGGGACTTCACGCAGGCTTGGCCCATCTCTGCGAGTGGCCGAGTGCCTTGCGTGAGACACCTCGCAGAGCACAGGCGTGGCCTGTGCATAGACTGGAGATGGGGGCAGAACACACAAAATGGGGAAGAAGAAAGGGAAATGTGGGCGTTACGAGGGACGGCCCGCAGGCCGTCCATCACACGCCCACAAATGCATATAACTGCGAGTATTCATGGATTGGTCCGCGGAACCTCTCGTCAAGGAAATGGCCACGCAATGCACTCGAACTATCCGACCACCCGTAGGCAGGCCCACAGACACTTGCACATAGGAATCTCTACGCAGAGATAAGATTGGGCGTCAGATTTAGGTGTGCATGCTTGCAGCCAAGGTTCCAATCGCACTTGGGGGTGCTCATAAGCAGCGTAGCAGGGTGCAGGAACTGTTTACGGGGGTTCACACACATGTGTACCGGAAAATGAAGATTTGTACGATACGTGGCATGCATGATGAGGGGGTGCTGGGAATAGTTACGTGGGATCCCTTGCCCCCCCCCCTGCGGTGTTAACTTGGTTGGGGAGGGGGAGGCAGGTTTTTTTTCCGGGGTGCACTGCTACACGCGCGCGAAGTGCACAAAGGTCTGGTCCATGACTAGAATGTCTCTGCGTGTGGGCGTGCCGTGGGTGTTCTGGACGCGACTTGTCCATCGGGTTACTTTGCATGGACAATTCCATGAATACGTGTTGCGCGCAGATTTTCTTATGAGGGCCACACAGGTTTGTTCTCGGAGCGCAGTCTTTGCGGGATCTATGCACCCTTTTCCATGAATCGGTCCCTAAGAGAAGAAGAAGAATCAATTATTCTGATTGAGGATAGTGAGGCCAGGCTGCTCATTTTGAAATGCTCCTCTAGGTGTATTCGTATGTAAATGGAATATCCAGTATTAAGATAAATGCAAACTACGTGTATTAGTGTGTGAAGACCTGAATCACCTGCACTTTATCTGTACATTTTATATGAGCGTGAGGAAAAAATATCTTTTTCCAGTGTTTCGAAAGAGTACTATTCGAACAATAAGGTAGAACCTTATTTTTTTGTTTCCAAACACAATGTGAAGTGTTGCTATGGGAAATCTCACAATTCTCGATGACTATTGGGCGATTGAGAAGAAGAGTTGGTTAAAGGTTGTCACGTGTATATGTTAAACAGAAATTACAATAGTAGGAAATTGATATTTTTAATGAGGACTGAATTGAATACTCAGATAAGATCGTGTAATGTTGTTTAAATAAAGGTGTCATTGTTTTAATCATGTATTCACCTGATTGCTTTATGTTTGTGGTATGACTCGTCCCATTGCTTGTGCAGCAATGTAATATTTGTTGTATATAATTGTATACTGTATTATAAACAAAATCAATCGGATTGAATGACTGAGTGAACACAACAGACAGCACTATACCCCCATACAGTATTACAACTGTCCTCTTTCTTGCAGAGCCACGTGAGCGCCTGGAGACTGCCCTTGGGTGGTATTGGTGCACGGTATAAATCAACATAACATAACAATGCCAATATGAAAGGAATGAGGCATTCATATTGGCAAGGCTCTAATGTAGCCTTGTAGACTGAGGGAAGGGTCGCTATCGTGGGATAATGACCTGCCTCCACCGATGGCCATAAGTTGGGGAAGGTTCATTATCCCAAGCAATAATGATCCCTCCCAAGTTCTATAACCCTATTAGGCCATGGTGGCAGTAGAAATACAAGTTTTGGCTGTTTGGTGTTGAAGTAAAAAAGGTTACTTAGTGTGAGTGAATAGACAAACTGAGTTAGTAAATTAAATGTGGTTTTATTTTGTAGTAATTTTGTAGTATTCTAATTGCAACTTGGTTGAGCTGGAAGAGGAACCTTTCCACCCACTATCCACCTTTCCAATCTTTAAGTGGCACAGTAAGAGCTCCATTCTGAACTGCAAATAAAATGGTGCCTCTCGTGGGGTCACCCTCACACATACTCAACAAATATTTTTCAACTTGGCACAGATTTCCAGGCGGTTCTATGCCCTCTGACACGTTATACTAGTGGGGTGCACCTTTTAATGCAGGGGTTGCAGTGGTGTGTGTTACGCAGACGTACAAGGATGCTTGTGGCGTGGGACTCTAATGCCGCAGTGAAGTACTCTGCGGCCTGTTTCTGGAGTCTGAAAAAAGGAGCAGCAGCACTGCCCTAAAATACAAACAGCCTAATTTTCAATGAGATAGGATGTTAAATGCAGGAGTTACAATGAGGCATCATGCTTGAATGCCTCTATTTAGCACTGCGTCCCATTTTCCAGATATGACGTAGGCCCGGCACGACGCGTTGATAAAATGTCTGCCGTGCATTCCCTCTCCATCTCATTAGTGCGTAGCGTTGAATTCAGGCATGAGATTTTCTTGCAGGTGTATAACAAATGAAATCCAGGCAGATCAGGCAGATCCCATAGGACTCCATTGTACATGCCACTTGCAAAGCATATTGCAGACAGTGTTTACATTTCCACGAGGGGGAGTGCAAAAACGGAAAAGTAAATGTGAGGTTGCCTCACTTTTACCCTTTCCTTGTCCAGTCAGACTCAGGCACATTTAAAATTGAATACAAGGAACCCCACAGGACGGAAGTGTTAATGTTGGTGGTCCCCTGCATGCAATTAACGTTCTTTATTTGTTTTTTTAAAACATTTTTTTTAAATAAGGCTAACAATGTCTGTGGATGTGTAGGGTGGGCCAATCACCTGTCCAGGGTTGCCCTCTTTATCCTTGCACAGTGACTCCCACGAGCACCATGTAACCCATGGTTCCCCTATGTCTTGAGTTTGAATTTGCAGCATAACTACTGTGGCCGCTCTTGTTGAGACAGTGGGCCTCTTATCATGGTAAAGAGCGCATCACGCGTCAGCCAATATTACAAATGTTGATTCTATCTGCTCTACAGAAGGTCAAATCAACTTTTACAATATTGGCTGACACGTGATGCACTTTTTGTCATGACACAAGACCCACTATCCCAGCAAGGATTTTTTTTCTTTCCATTGACAGCCACAGTTTAAAGGAGCACATTGTTTGTTAGGAATAACAAAGCATGCTTCTGGCACTCCTCTGGCACTGGGCACTGTATATGTTGCAGCCTTGTACTATACCGTATAGCAATAGGTAAAATCAAAACATGCACTGCTCAGTGGTGTCTATGGTATTTTCAGCCAAAATAACATTAGTGGAGCAGATCAAAACCTCATGCCTAGTGGAATGAGGGGTTCACCAAGATCAAACCCGTGCTCCCATAGTACTGTGGGTACACCAGGCAGGCACTCAATCTCACATCAACTACTTATGCAGAGAACAATGGGCAGCTGAATGTCTATGTTCTTAAAAGAACATCTTCTTCTCAGTCGCTGTCTCGCAGTGCATTGTGGCAAGGGCATGCAAGGGTTGCCCGCCCCCGATGATGGGCACTGAGCAATGTGCAATTGTGCACTGAGATTTACAAAGGGGATCAATAAATAGGGATTACTGATGTACTTTTTTCTGAATCCTTTTCTGAATTCCACACAACTAGTGCAACCCCTGCAAACACGTGAATGGGATGGGTTGTTGCATCCATCCCATTTATGTGTTTGATTTGTTTATTTGTTTATTTGTTTGTTTTTGACAATTTTTAATGCCCATACCCAGCGGTATCACAGCGTTTTGTACATAAGCAAGGAAGACACAGTCAGTAGTACATGAACACAGCAAGGCAAAGATGAATCACACACAGCTGTCACTCATATTTATGAAAAATCAGGCCTTGACCAGTTATTTGAAGGTGGTGAGGGAATATTTGTTTCTAATGTATGTGGTCAGGGAGTTCCAGAGCTGTGATGCAGAAACTGACCCCGTCTGCTCTTTTGCTCTTAAAGCAGGGGTTGGCCAGTAGGGTGCTAGCGCTGGATCTGAGTACAGGCACGCGGACTGTTCTGGTGATGCAGCTGTGGAGGTAGGTGGGGGCCTCCTTGTGGATGCAGCAATGTGCAATAGACAGAGTTTTGAATTCCACACGCGCTTTTATGGGGAGTCAGTGAGATTCAGTTCTTATCGCTGTGATATGATCAAAGCGTGTTAGGCCAAGGGCGGCACTGAGTGCTTTATTTTGGAGAAGCTGGGGTGGTGCACATGAGTAGGGCATTGCAATAATCAAGTTTAAAGAGAATTAGTGCATGTGACAATGTGAGGCAATTGTTTGGTGACAGGCGTGGTCTGCTTAGAGAGATGAGTCATGCAGTGTAGGCAGTGAAAGATCCTAATGCATTTATCGGCCTGGACATGGCTAGGTCGGCTTCTAGGTAGTCCCCCAGGGTTCTAATTTGTTTGAGGACAGGAATGGTTGAGCCATCAATGCAGACGGGAGAATAGGAGGCATCCAGGTGTTTGAATTGGTACGGTGAGCTAATGATGAGGAGCTCAATTCTTTCTTCATTAAGGCATAAATTATGATTGGTCATCCACTTTTGGATTGTGCTATAGACTGTGTTAATTGTGGTTGTGTCGCAAGCATGGTCACCTCTGATGGGCATGAGTATTTTGGTGTTGTCCACGAAGTTGGTTTAAATCATCTACCTTGAGTCAAGTAGATAAAAACGGGCTTAGTATATGTGCTATACAGTGTCGGAGAGAGATAGGATCCTTGCAAGATGCCTAGAGGTGCGGTGATGGGGTCGGCCGATGAGTCCCCGCTGAATACTTGCATGGTGCGTCCACTCAGAAAGGACTTGATGAAGACGGAGACTTCAGGGGAGAAGTGGACATGCTGGCTGAGGTGATGGCATAATATATTGTGATTGTCTAGGTCGAGCACATCAAAGACAGCTCACAAGAGGAGGATAGCAAGTTTTCCAGAGTCACAGATGGAGTCCATTTGTATTTTTAGGTCCAGCAGAGCAGTTTCTGTGCTGTGCTTGGGGTGAAGCCAGATTGCCTTTTGCCGAGAAGGTGGTTTTGCTCCATGAAATGTTGCACTTGGGCGTAGGCTAGGTGGTCCGTAACTTTAAGAAGTAACAGGACTGTTGTAATGGGGCAGCAGTTAGTGGGGATCGAAGGATCTAGGGAGGTTTTCTTTAGCAGAGGTGTGACCAGGCAGCTTTGATGTTGGTGGGCACCAAGCTAGTCATGAATGAGGCATTGGCAAACTCAGTAATGAAGGGAGCTAGCATGGAGGTGCAGAGCTTTACTATGTGAGCAAGGCAATGGTCTCCTTTGCATTTGGAAGGTTTCAGTGGCTTAATGGTATCAACTACTTGCTATTGTGCGACTTGATTGAATGTGAATATGGGTCTATTGGGGGCAATGGTCCTGCTGGGTTGGGCAGTGGCTTCAGGTATTGGCAGTTTACTGGCAAGCAGGGCTTTTTTGACATTGATCTTGGTAAGCAGTGACTCAATGTTGTGAGAGAGGGTGTCTTGTATCGTGGTGCACCAGGTGTGTGAAGTTTAATTTGAGCACAAAAACCCAACTTCTTTTTATGTGACTTTGAATGGCAGTACATCAGATTAAGAGGAGATAGAGTATATTTCTTCATGATGCATGCACCCCAGTCCTTTCCAGCAACACAGATATGTTAGAGAAGGCAGCCCATCCCCTACTGAGAGTGCTCCCATTATGCACTGCCTTCCTCCTACAGCCTATCGCCTGGCAGTATCAATACTAATGATTAATGTTGAGGAAATGTCTTTTGTCTGCAGTTATTTCAGACCTATTTATCCCACGTCATCCTGATAAGATACTGGCAGAAATCTAATTGCTCAAATAATCAAGTTAATGATATAGGACATCAGTCTGGCGGAGTACAATTCACAATATTAAGCAATTACAGTTGATTGGCGGCTTGGCACACAGTGATAAGGCTCGTCGCCTGTTTTCTGGGCTGCGTGGCTCCCATCTGCTGGATCCCAACGTCTGCAATACGTGTATTGTATCAGTCAATACTTTGAGGTAGTGTACACTGCACCATTAGCTGCCTCGAGCATTCCTCCTCGATCATTCTAGGTTCATTTTCAAGCACAGTTGCTTTAGTGTGAAATAAATCAGGACAGCTTAAAGTAGGGTTCAGTGACGTTTCCATTTTGTATTTGACCACAAATGAAGCCTGCAAGTGTCCATTGTTTGAGGGCTAATTTTTGCCTTCAGCTCTTGCACCTCCTAAATGCCAAAATATTGATGTATTATCAGATCATGTGGGTTTGTGCAGTCTTTGACGTGTAGTATTGCTCTAATTTGCGTAGACGTTGAATAATTGTTCAACATCCAGGCAGGTTCAGCAATTCATGTACCGCAATCTAGCGCCTGGAAGTAATGTGGCTGCTTAGGTATTCCATGCTCGTCTGCTATGTCAGCAAGGAAGTGTGGGAGAGGGGCTACACATACATCGCCTTCCCTGTCGACCACCGTGGAACTCTGTGAGATACAGGAGGGACGAGTCGTTTCCCTGGGTTGCCCTTTGTCACAGCCAGAGCCATTGATTCTTTTCCATTGGCAGCTTGCTGATTTCAGGACCCGATGGCGGGGAGTTCCAAGGGGGTGGGGAGGAGGTCAGGGAGAGCAGGAATGCAGAGTGGTGCACCCAGGGCTGGGGACACTAGAGTTCCCTTGCAGGGACAGGGGTTTAGCAAACCTGCGCATTCTCCTGCACAGGGCCAACTGGACCCGCAACGCCTTTACAAAAGTAGAGAGGGCGGGAAGGTCGACCATTGATTCTGCTTGAACGAGGGATCAGTAATGTGACCTTCCTGTGTTGTTTCTCTCACGGAATGTAGTACCTGGCACAATCTCATTTAACATTTCTAAAGTTAAAAAAGGCATTTGTAACCTCACGCCCAGACTCATTAAGAGACTCTATTTTTTTATTTCTTAAGAGATACATCTGCATTCTTGTATTCCCCTGTTGGGAAGGGGAAGGAATGCATGACTCTGGTCTTTTATTGTTAATGGATCCCCTAGGTCTCTCTTAGGAATACAAAAGCATACAAAACAAATTATTTCTAATGGGTGGGGGGGTTGTAAGATCTTTTTTAAGACAGATAAAAAAATCCACATGTATGCAGTATCTTACCGTCCCAAATTACAATGTTACCTCTTAAGAAATGTTTTAATGGATCCTCGCTGACCCAGTTAGAAATAGTTAATTTATATTTTTTTCTATGAATGTCTGTTTGGGTCCCTTTAGCAAGTTACCGAAACTTCTGAAAACATAGTCTGGCTTCTCTAGGGTGCACAGACCCTTAGATCCACAGAACTGTGGTTATTTCATTCATACTCTTTCACTCTTCCCATTAGCCAAAGAAAAACATTATTTCTATACTGGACAAGGCTAATTCTTTAAGATTAGCAAGACTGTTCATAGTCCTATGGGGCATGCCTTCATCCCACTGAAAAATAAGAAATGTTACGCTGCAATTCGTTTATTCTAAGCACATACCAAGACATGCTTAGAAAACAGTACTTTTTTCGTTTCCTAAGGGTTTTGTGAAAGTTGTTGAAAAAATATTTATGAAAACGTTTCAAATTGTATTTATTTATTTAAATTTATATAGCACGCACACAGCCCTTGAGCATCGAGGTGATGTTAGATGTGATGAGCTTAGTTACAAGAGGCATCTAAATGGCATTTGGGATCAATCCAAATATAATGCAAAAAATGCATATTTTACAAGTAGATATATTAGTAAAGTTGTATACAGATGGCCAAAGTCAGGATTAGGTGAAGAGTAGAGCCTTAACAGCTTTGCAGAAGGCTGTGGGGGAGTATTCCACTCTTAGGGAAGGTGGGAGGGCATTCCATTGCAGGGCTGCTACGCGTGGGGAGCTGGCTCCTCCTGCTCTAACTCGCTTAATTTTGGGTACTGTGAGCATGTTAGAGTAAGGAGTTCTAGTTGGTCTGGAGGTTGCGGCTCTGTGAATTCTTTGGGACAGGTAGAGACTAATGTAACTCTAGTCAAGTCACCTTGTTACTGCAGGATTTCCTGCAGGTACAGGGATCTTAAGTCACAGTGGAATCTCTTTCAATGGAACTGCGGGAGTTGTCCTAACAGGAGAATGCATGGAGGTCAAAGGCTATATTTCCACTAACAGTCCTTCAGCTGTGCCTGGTCACAGTGAACCTACACTCCTACAGTTTCCTGACACTAGTTCCATTTTGTCATCCAAGTACATGGATCATTTTGTTGGCTTGCACCTATAAGTGAACCTACACACAGCTGCAACCACTGTAGTAAATTGCTATATAGAATTAGCATTGGTCTTCAGAAAACCATAAAGTTCCAGGTGGGTCACCCAAAGACTCAGCGATTTCAATTGAAACCATCATGTTGGCTGATAAAAGTCCAATTTTAAAAATGTATTTAGGCATATAATGGGTACTCGGAGAGAGTACTGCTGCCATATGTGTCCTGAGGAAATGTCAGCAAAACAACCTTCCTCAGATGATTGGTTGATGTAAGGTCCACCTCTCTGACTGCTCTGGGTACTCTCGCTTACCAGTGAGGTGATAATATTCTTTTTAAATGTATTTATTTATATTGGGTATGTATTGAGTTCAAAACTATCTTCAAGAAGCATTAGAGCGCTGCACAGCAAAGGGTTAACAATAATGCAGGTAATGGGGCACAAGTTACAGCATGGCTGTGCCACATACAGTTAAGCAACAGGGGCATTGAATAGGGATGAGATGGGGTTGGCAGGCCGGAAGGTTTGCGGGTATCAACATTATGTGTGTGAAAAGGTGATTGTTGGTGTGAATGGTCTTCTTTCTGAATTGCATGATAGTGGATGCAGGTCTAGTATTGACTGGCCAGTGGCTGCACAGTGTTTCCAGAGCCTGGGGTGTAGATTGAGAATGCCTGTTCCCTATTTTTGTTTTCTATTTTGCTCTCTTGCCGCTTTAATCTGGGCAGGATCTGGCTTCTTTTGGAGAGTTGGCTCTAGAAATTGTAGTAGGAGGAACCATGCAAAATGATAGCTTTGTAAATGATAGCGCTGGTCTTGCAGGCAATGCATTCTTGTAGGGGCAACCAATGTAGCTCATTGAGTATTGGTGAAACGTGGTCAAATTTGATGAGCCGAGCCGTAGAGTGAAGGCTGTTTCCCATTTGTTCTAAGATTTGTTCCAAGATGGAGGCTGGTAGGCTAATTATTCTACTTTAAAAAAATATTTTTTTAATTCATCCAATTCATGAAAAAATGTACTTCACACCGATTCTCATATTTCCCATTTGCTCTAAGATATTTTCTGCTGTGAGTTGGTGTCATACAAAACACCAATAAAAATAAATCAATAAAATACACCAGTAAGAGGATCTCAAGTAGAGCTTTTTATAAACTTTTGGCCACTTATCGGGTCAGAAGCGCTCCATCATCAAACTGTGCTGGTCAGTTGTGAGCATGAAGGGGATCTTACAACTGCTTCTAGTTGAGCATAATGATATATAGTAATGGAACATGCTCTATGCACAGCAGAACAATCAGAGAAGTATGCTGTTAAGAGCAGATATGGCTAGGTTTAATGTACCGAAACATTTTGACAACATGGAAATCAGAGACATTCCATGCCTTTATTTTCTGTAATTAAATAATTACTCAAGATTGTCTGAGACCGCTCACTGTTTAAACCAAAATTCACTTTGAATTTGTATGACTTTCGCCCTTCTACTCAGGTGGCAATTGCACCGATTTGGAAACCGTGGTGATGATAATAGTGATGTCGCTCCTCAAGATAACATAGAGAAACATGTTTTATGATGCATTTGATAACCCTGAGACTTCTAAGATTGAAGATGATGAAGAATGAACGTCAGATATGCTAGGTGTCTGCCAAGAATACAAAAACGAATCCACCATCACTAAAATACCTCAGTGGGTTCTGTTTGGAAGAGCTAACCTCCACAATCCAATGCAATCCAATATATTTCTGTAGTACTCAAAACCTACTAGAACTAAAGAAGGAAGCAAGAAAGCACGTTTCACAGATACGTTTCTGACTAATTCTGAAAATGACAAATGGTTAGTTAATTTATTCTAGTAGCAACTTCGTCTCAACCATAATTATCCCCCTCTGAAGCTGCACCCCTCCCCATCTCCTCAGCTAACCCGGCACCCTTACTTGCAACCCGCTGAGTGCATCCCCTATGGTACAGTGCTCCAGTGCTGCCCAGCTAGGGTTACACTTCGTAAATCCCATACATACATACATACATGCATATGTGCATAGATCTATACATGCATACTGAAAATAGCAGAAAAGGAGCACATTATTTGACTCCTAACTTGGAATGATTGTAGGGAATGCAGATTTCCATATTGTGACTCACTCACTATTTGAGGAGACGTATACATATGTAATTTCCTTTTCATGCAGAAAGATTGCTTGTTAGACCTAACTATACGGTGCCTATTTAAAGTAATATTTCCCCTATGATGAATCAGTGAAGTCTGAAAAGTGTGGAAGAAATAAGGTAAGTCATGGGACGGGCTGTGATTACCCTTGCACTAGAAAGAGGTGGACATAGTGAGTCAATGGGCCTCATTACAACCCAGGCATTAAGGGGTTAACGGCACAGTAAAAGGTGTCGGCGCCGTTAAACCCTTAACGCCTGATTACGAGGTCCCTTTGCGGGTTGCACTTTAACGCCTGCTTTTAGCAGGCGTTAAAAAACCAACCCGCAAAGGGACCCAGGAGCTAATTACAGCACCGTAATTTACGGTGCCGTAAATAGCGCCTTCCCCATACCCATTGAGCCCTATGGGGCAAAAACGGGAATGGGGAAGGGCCATGGCAGCATGGGGAATTACCGCCTCGCCAACCTCATAATGGAGTGGTAATTCCCCATTCCGCCATGGCGGAGTCGGTAAGTTACGGCATGGACCAGGGTGCTATTAGCACCATGGTCCAACGCCTGGGTCGTAATGAGGCCCAATATGTTTGACTGAACTGAACATTGTCGGAAGCAGCTGCAGGCATTTCGGGGGCAGTGGGCAGTGTGGCTTAACGGCAGGAGGTTCTTTCCTCTAGTGTTTCTAAGCGTGACAAGGGCGGTGCTCCCAGAGGGAGTGTGGCGGATGCTGCAGCCATAGCTACAATGGGATTGGAGTTCATATACTGGGCCCCTGACCCCACATTGAGGTGGCTGAACTTGTGGTGCAATTGGTGGCAGTGGGCAGTGTGTTGCCCTACCGGCAGCCCGTAGCCCTAGCGTGCTTCCTATCTTTGGGGGTAAGAGAGCCTCTCTGATCTCATTGCCCAGCCCCCCCTCCCTCCATTCACCTTCCTGAACCTGGTGCTTTGCACCTTAGGTGGTTGATCAGCGCTTGGGAAGAACGGAACAGCTTGGGGTGGTTTGACTATATGGTACATGTAGTGTGCTTTGCTGTGGTGAAGGTCACCATGAGCCTGGAAACTGGAAGTGCTGGACAAGTGCTGGTCAAGTTATGATGTGTTGAAGTCACATATTTTTTTATCTTGGAGCATATTTTGTAAGATTTGGCAAACTTTTGCTGTCTGTATCCTAGCACCCTGCAGTTGCAGCTGGTAAATTTGGTGTTCCTTTGAACCTCTGGTGTACAACTTAGATTAAGCCCCACCACTCCTATGGAATCTCAAAACCTTGCGGTGTACACACTATGCAGGGGAAATCAAAATGCTAAAATGTACATACCAGTGAACAAACGCTTTTGGAAACAGATATGCTTTGCAAACCACAGGCAGCAAATAAAAGAACTGCATGCTTACCCAAACATGAAATGAATACCATTTTATTTACGCACGGCCCTCCGAAGTCATACAGCCTTGTCTGACCAACGGCTCATACAAATTAATCTACCTCTGATTCTCTGATTTCTTGGTCTGTAATTGATCTTAATGAAGAAATTAACATTTCTGGTGGGTTCTCCAAGACGTTGAAAGGAGAGTGAGTTTGTCTCTCTCTGATGCCTGTCTTAGTCTTGAAGATGAAATTCAGGCAATAGAAGCAATCTCATCCAGATTGAGGGCCTCATTACGAGGCTTGCGCTCCCGTAATGAAGGGTGCCGGTACGGGACAGGCACCGTTCATTACGGGATGCCTGATTACGAGGTCCCCTAGCGGGACCCGGAACAGACTTCTGGTAAAACCAGACTTCCTTTCCGGATCCGGCGAGGGGACCAATGTGCCTTGATGTCTTTGGGCGACTGTGCGATTTATAAGTTGAAATAACATAACATAACCAAGGAGCTAATAACGGGCCCGTTATTAACGGGCCCGTTATTAGCTCCATCCCCATTCCCATTGAGCCCTATGGGGGCTCAAATGGGAATGGGGAATGGTTTTGTGCATGAGGAATAACCGGGTCCTCCAAGGTCGGAATGACCCGGTAAATCCTCATTCACAGAACCCGGTACTGGAACCCGATATGGAGGCAGCCATGCCCTCCATACTCATAATGAGGCCCTGAGTGTTTCCCCCAAAACATTTTATCTTTCCTGGGGAAGGTGTAACAACAAGTAATGTGAATCAAGCAGATGACTCTTATGAGTCATGAAGTGTGGGAGATAGATGTTCAGGGTTGTCTTTTCTGCAAGAGTCAGAGCTACGGAGGGATGCTATGGTGAGCCCTAATAGTCCTCTAGTAGCCCTAAATATAGCCCTGCATTCATTCATACGCCTTTAGGACACTGTCATTTTAGAAGTAAGGAAAAATTTGACAATTCTTACACAATTAAAGGTGTCTCTTTTAGAAAATGAACCATGTATCCTAAACTCCAGACTCAAGGCAATAGAACAACACACACTTCATCCGGACCCAACCTGATTTAGAAGACTCTCTCCCTCGGCAATAGACTATGTTTATCTCGTACATTTGACACACGAGTGTGAAAAGTCTTTCTTGGTGACTATGACAGTCAATAGTGATCATGCAATGTTGGATTTTGTATTTCACCGTTTATCAAGAGTTGATGGAACATTTCAACATGAGTGCAGAAATTTGATAACAAACACTGCAGGAAATAGAGTGTCACAGGTGTCTAAAAATAGTAGAAAATTAAACTTGAATTTATCACAATGGTGGGTTGACCTGTCAGAGCGTGAGATAGCTAGACACACGTCTCCTGTCACTTTCCACTCTCTTCTAGGCAGACTACTTACCATTCCTCTTACTGCAGAGTGCTGGATGCAGAGAGTTTTTGTTATCAATAGCGAACACAAAGATGATCCTATAATCAATCTCAGGAAGTGGCAGCTCTGCTTAGATGCAAGAACAATTTGTCGAGATAAAACCAAGGGAAAGTAGAAAAAAAAGGGAAAGTAAAAGAATTAAACAGAAATTTAAAGTTGGGCTCAAACACCACAGATTGAAACACTATATTGAGGTTAATCAAAGATTTCTTGAAGATATTACAAAAAGGGATGTGAGGTGAACCTGGTGGACTTTAAATAACAGTGACTCTGAACAGCTGTGTAGTCAGTTAACCTGTGTAGCTGAGAGGGATTCGATAAAACATTTTACTGAAAAATTCAGCTCATATTCTACAGAAGAATACCAGTCAAATAACCTTTTCGATAAAAGTAAATGCTGGTCTTACAGATTCGAGAGTCATGAGATAGAAGATATCTCAAAATTGAAAAAATATCGTCCCAGCAAACCGGACGGAATAACAAATGGGTTATTGCATAGCGATAGTAAGTTATGGCCTGATATTCCACCCTCTTGGAGCTAAACTATAATAGTACCTATATTTAAAAGAGTAAAAAGGAGCGATCCAACAAGTTATCGCCCAATCTCCCTTCAAAAATGCTTCCTACCATTCTTCTAAAAGAAATCATAAAATGGGCAGAGGGTGCTAATTTGTTTAGTCCCTTTCAGATTGGTTATAGGAGAGGAGGTGGCACCATCGAGAGTTGTCTGGCATTGGTCACAAGTATGTCACAAGCTAGTGGGAGCAATGGCAGAATTCTTTACGCGGCAATCCTGGTTTATCCTCAGCGTTTGATAAAGTAGATCTAGCGTGCCTGTGGCCTAAACCTATGCAGTGTCGGATGGATCCAGGACTTCTGTGCATTATACAGCTGCTGTCCACACATAATGTGGCTAGGAACAGGATTAATACCTCAGATGTTCTGTCTAGTCCTATCTCCTTGGGTCGAGGAATCCACCAAGGTTATGTAATTGGTCCAACTTTATTCAATCTTTACCTGGCAGATTTATGGATCGAATGCAAACAGTGGGGTGGTTATCCTACGAGGTGTGGAAGTGAGCAAATTACTTGTTTGGGTTATGCTGACGACCTAATATTGATGCGTTACAACCCAGCTGGTCTGCAATGATCCTTAACTGGAGAAACGCTCTATCTAAAAGATAACCAATTGGAGATAAACTCGACTAAATCTTTTGTGATGACAGTAACCTCAAAGCATAAACTGAGGAGGTGTCAATGGTTTATCAACAAGGTAGTAGTAAGTGAGGTAGGTTCTTTTATCTATCTAGGACTTGTGTTCTTGGCTAAAGGGGCTCTCCTTAAATACAAGGAGAAAGTGGAAGAAAAGGTGTGATCTTGTATCTCTCTGCTAACGATGATTAATCGCTTGTTTTGTGCCTTTTCTCTGACTCCTTTGTTATAATTCTAGCACTTAAAGGATACTGCCATATGCTTGTATGTTTGGAACTCAACAAGAAGGTACTTGGACATGACTAAAGGCTATATCCTCAAGGAGATGTCGGGATTTCCGAAATCTGTCCCCCCCATCAGTGCAATCTAAATACAGATGGGGTTAACTTCGTGGTGCGCACAATATTTGAAAAAGCCCATTCTTCCGTACAGAAAAATCTTAAATTCTGATAAAAATTCCGTAGCATTCCATTTTTGCCAAATGCTAGAGAAAGGAGCCATTGGTTTATTGTCTAAATTTCACAAAAAGTGTTGGTCTTTATGGTGCTTGCTGACATTTCCATCTTTATTTATTTATTAGCATTTTTAAAGCGCTAACACAGCCCGCAGGCATAGAGGCGCTGTTACAGGAATTTCTTTTTTTTTGTTCCGTAATTGTTTTTTTTTTGTTGTCTTAGTTGCGTATTTATAACACGCTTAAATACCCAGAGGTTTCTAAGCGCGGACCCGGGGATCGAACCTGTGTTGCTTCGTCGTCTTGCTTCCAAGGCGAACACGTTGCAGCTGAGCTATCCTCCCGGGATCTTTGATTCTCAGTTAGTAATTAAAATGAAAATTAGCAGGTGGGACAAAAGTTCAGATCTTAACTATTTGCAAAGATTAAAACTGTACTGAAATAATGGTCTTTATTACACTACCTCAGTTGATCTTTGACCTTACATTTGAAAATGTCCTTCTAAAATACTATGGTGCTGGTTCCTAAAGTTTAGGTTAGCATGTTTACCTACACTCGAGGTAATTGGACCAAAACTGGGGATTCCAAAGCAGTTAAGAGCTTGTAGAAGTTGCATGAACTAATGTTTAGAGTCTTTACAACATGTTGTATTAGAATGTCCTAGCCTAAGAAAATCTAGGCTTCAGTTTCTGGGTCCCTATTTACACTCTGCATCTGAAGTCTTGCTCAGTAGCCTATGGAGTAGGCACATGATGGGCACTCATACATTGATTACCATGGTTATGTCAAAGTTCTTGGTACTGATTTATGAGGACCTGCAAGCAGTCATTTAGCAAGGACGTTCTCTCTTACTCTAATTTTCTACGATATTCTGGAAAGTTATCCCTTTAAAAACTTGGTAAAAATTGAAATTTAGATTTTTGTATGTTTGATTATTATGAAATTGTTTTTTATTCTTCTTTTCTTTAATTATTTGTGTAAGGTACTCTGCATACACAATGGGCCTCATTACGAGGCGGGCGGTAAGGGAATACCTGCACCGGTAAGGGCACCGGTGCTGGTAATCCCTTACCGCCCTACTACGAGTTCCCTTTGCGGGTCCTGCCTTAAGGCCTGGTTTTTCCAGGCGTTAAGGACGGGACCCGCAAAGGGACTCTGGGGCTAATAACGGTACCGCAATTTGCAGTACCGTTATTAGCGCCTTCCCCATTCCCATTGAGCCCTATGGGGGCTCAAATGGGAATGGGGAAGAGCCCTGGTGAATGGGGAATTACCGGTCGCACCAACCTTGGAATGGACCGGTAATTGCTCCGTTCACCAGGGCGGAGTCGGTAGGGTTTTGGAGGCAGCCATGGAGCTAAGGGAAGGCACTAATAACGGTACTGCAAATTGCGGTACCGTTATTAGCTCCAGAGTCCCTTTGCGGGTCCCGCCCTTAATGCCTGAAAAAAACGGGCGTTAAGGGAGAAGCCGCAAAGGGAACTCGTAGTAGAGCGGTAAGGGAATCCCTTACC
This sequence comes from Ambystoma mexicanum, assembly GCF_040938575.1. Classification (NCBI taxonomy): domain Eukaryota; kingdom Metazoa; phylum Chordata; class Amphibia; order Caudata; family Ambystomatidae; genus Ambystoma; species Ambystoma mexicanum. The sequence goes on from NC_090928.1 coordinate 361,201,501, forward strand.
GCCCACCTCGTACTGAGGCCCAATATCTGAATGTTGCCAGCTGACAAAGGGATTCCAGAACCTATAATGTTCTGAGCTATTCTGGCACTACCCAGTTCTGAGATTGACAGACTAATCTTGAATAGGAACCTGCAAGCATTATGGAGTGATTTACTGTTACAAGGCAACATTGGAATTGGGGAGTCAGAAATGACACAAAGGGGCCATTTTCAGACAATTTATTGCATCCTGAATTGCCTGCATGCTATGGACTTCAAACAGTCCCATTTGATAAGATCGCTGGTAAAATGTTGCGACCACTAAATTTCTTTACCCAAATATTCTAGGAGGGCTATCATTTTATATTATTACCTCCTATCCTAGAACATTTGGAGAAAGTGTCAGATTTTCTGGAGGGTGCATTTTTAGGGAAATTTTGCCACCTGACTTCCCTTTTCCCAGCAACATTTTCACTGGATAGCCTTCGAATATGAGGGACTCATTGCGTGCCTGCCTTTGAATATCTAAATGCAAGGTGCTCACGTGACCCTAGCACCGGGCAAGGTGAATAGACTTTCGCTGCCAATGCATTGTATATATATCTTCCATTATTTCAGGATATCCTGCAAAAAAACAATATGTTACATGCCCATGTTTTATGATATTCTTTGCACTGCAGTGCAGTATTTTAAGAACCATGTCTGCACTACATGTAACTCTGCACCTGTCTTTTGACATGGCAGATCAGACACAGGGTTAAAGTGGCAGCTGTGACAAACTCACATTTACTTACCACCTTCTAGGAGAACTGAAATGTATTGAACCCAAAGCACTATAAGGAGGTATTATAGGATGGACTCCTCAGAGGCTCTCATTATGTCTCATGTCATCAGGCCTCAACAATAGGCATTAAGAACAATGATAGAATACATTGTGATCTATAGGTCTTGTGTGAAGAGACATGTTTTGAGGATTTTTTTAGAAGGTCCAGAGGGATGGGTCAACTCTGAGTGATAAGTGGAGGGCATTCCACTGTTTGGCGGCCACAACTGGGAAGCTGCGACCACCTGCATTAGCTCCTTTGAATTAGGCATAGTGAGGAAGTGAGAGTTAGATGCCCGAGTGGGTCTGTTGGAATGGGGTTTGGCTAGAATGTTGGAGAGGTACTTCGGGACTGTGCTAGTTAGACATTTGTGTGTGATGGACAGCATTTTGAATCTGATGGGGTCTTGAACAGGAAACCAGTGGACATTCCGTCTGGCTGCAGAAATGTGTTCTTTCTTGGAGGGTTCCATGTGTTAAAATCGTGGCAAAAATGGCAGTGGATCCAAAATATAGCGGCAAAAAGGCAGTGGTTTTGCCGCCACACCCCCTCAACCCCATGACCCATTATACCATTTAAGGGAAGCGGGGGACACCCCCGCAATGCCTGCTCCCCTTAAATGGTATAATGGGGTACACCTTTACCGGGTCAAACCACAGCATTTTTGATGCAATTTTTTGCACAGGTGACATTTTTGCTGCGATTTTATCACTGCATACCTTCTTTGAGGTGTTTAGTGCTGCTCAAAGTGCGTTACTCTGGATGACTTGTTATTTTTTGATATTGCTTGTGGAGGAGCCCGCGAAGAGGGCATTGCAGTAGTCTAGTCTGGATAGTGTGAGGACTCTGGTTAGTGTGATGCAATTGTCTGTCATTAGGAATGGTCTGCAGGCATTAATAAGTATAGCAGTATATGCCGCAGCAGAGGAACTTGCATTGACTTGTCTGGTTAAGGAGAGTGAGGAGTCTAGATAGACCTCTACGGTTTTCACTTCCTTCAGGACAGTGATGGAGTTTGCGTTTATTGTGAAGGATTTCTAGTCGGCATCCAATTTGTTGAGTCGAGATTGGGTTCCTACCAGTAGCAGTTCTGTTTTGTCGTAGTTAAGACAAAGTTCATGTTTTGCCATCCATGTTTGGATGAATCGTTCCATTTTGTTGAGGGCATTGGTGTCCTTGTGATTTCCAGAGACAGGCAAGAGGATCTCTGTATCATCTGCATAGTTGGTGTAGGAGATGCCTTTTTCATCCAAAAGGTCAAACAGAGGCTTTGTGAAGATGTTATAGAGTGTAGGTGATACACATGATAGTTGGGGCATGCCGCAAGGGACCAGGGCTGGTGTGGCGGCCGCTATATTAGAGAAGACTCTCATTGTGAGATCAGATAGAAAGGATTCGATCCAAGCTATGGCTTTGGTGGAGAAATGCGCTGCTGAGGATAAGTGTTGGCAAATTATTTTGTGGTTCTCTAGATTGAATGCAGCTGAGAGATCAAGCAGGCGTTACATGGATAGATTCCCATTATCTATTATCTCATCCTTTTGGATTTTGAGATCTAGGAGAGCTGTCTCTGTGCCATATTTGGGGTGGAAATGTGATTGGCGTAGGCCAAGGAGGTTGTTTACTTCGAGGTATTCCTGTATTTGCAAGTATGCTGCTCTGTCTAAGATTTTGAGGAGCAAAGGGACAGTTGTGATGAGTCTTTAGTTAGTTGGAACGTTAGGTTCTAGTGAAGGTTATTTTATAAGAGGGAGGACTCAGGCATCTTTTAAGTTGTTCGGGAACGATGCCTTGACTGAATGAGGTGTTGCTAAGAGATGTGATGAATGGGGCTAGTTATGTCACTCAATCTTTGATAAAGGGGGCAGGACAGATGCCGCGTTGGCACCTTGAAGGATTCGAGCCGGTAATGATTTTAGTAACTTCTGGAATTGAGACTGGTTTAAATTTGAATAGATTATTGGGTTTGGGCAGGGTGTTGGAGTCAGTGGTAGTAGCTGGTAGTAGAATGTGTTTTTTTTGTCTGCAATTTCGGTTTGAAATTTGGTGATTTTGTCCAGGAGTGCCTTTTAGATGTGGGTTTCTGGAGGGTTGACCAGAGATTTGAGTTCCTGCAAAATGGTAAATCATTCTTTTGTGCCTATTTTGGCATTAGTTATGCGCTCATTATTGGTGTGGCTTTTTGCCTGTAGTATGGTCTGTTGGTAGATTTTTGATTCAGTGAGTAACTGGTCTTTATTCATTTTTGAAGGAGTAGTTTTCCACGTGGACTCGGCAGCTCGCTTGGTGGACCGTAAGGACTTGAGGTTGGGTGTAAACCAGGAGTTGAGGTGAGCTAGTGGTTTTGGTTTGCGAGAGCTCAGTGGAGCGACTTTGTCTATCGCAGGAGGAGAGTGTGATTGTAGAGCTCTACCATAGAGTTGGGATCGCACGCTATGTGTAGATGGTTGGTGATCAGGTGTAACAAAGGGAGCATGTTTTCTGGTGTGACATTGCACGTGTTTCTTGATCGCAAGGCTAAAGCTAATTGGGGTGGAGCTTTGAGTGTAGTGAATTTTGGGCTGGAGAAGTAATGACATTATGATCAGACCAAGCGCAAGGCTGGTTGGAGATGATATTAGTCTTGCCGTTCATATCCGCCAGCCAGTCTAGTGTTCGGCTTTTGTTGTTTGTAGATGTGTGGGTGATGTGCTGTGTGAATCCTAATGATTCAATCGTGTTGTTGATGGTCAAGGCGTTAGCATGTGAGGGGTCCCTGAGACCTAGATTGAAGTCGCCCAGAATAATGATTCTGGAAGAAGGTTCATAATTGTTGGTAAGGAGGAGGGCTACGTCCTTGTCGAAGGAAAAGGGTGGGCCCAGTGGCCTGTAAAGGATGTGGAAGGTCAGTTAGGCTGGGCCAAGGAGTGAGAGTTGATTGACAGCAGTTCACCTGACGGGAATGTTTGGCTGGCCAGTTCTCTGATAAACAGGTGCATTCTGCCAATAAGGGCCACACCACATCCTTTGGCGAGAGGTCTGTCTTTTCTGAAGATGATGTAACCCTCTGGGATAGCTAGGGAGAGGGTCGGGCCGATGGCTGCATGCAGCCAAGTTTCTGTGACGGCTAGTAAATCAGGTAGGTTAGAGGTGATGAGATCTGAGATGTTGAGGGCATGAGCTAGTAGTGATCTGGCATTGATAAGCCCACATTGGTTGTTTTCTGGTGTAAGTTTGTTATTTGCTATAGAGGCATTAATGTTATCATTTGGTTCACTTGTGCGGTGCACATACACAGCGGCTTCATTAGGTACATTTGGGCAGGGCACATACACTGAGGCCTCATTAGGTTCACGTAGGCTGAGCATATACACTGAGGCATCATTTGGTTCACTTACGCAGGGCACATACATTGAGGCATAATTTGGTTCACTTAGGCAGGGCACATACATTGAGGCATCATTTGGTTCACTTAGGCAGTGCACATAGATTAGAGGCATCATTTGGTTCACTTAGGCAGGGCACATACATTGAGGCATTAGTTGGTTCACTTAGGCAGGGCACATACACTGAGGCATAATTTGGTTCGCTTAGACAGGGCACATACATTAAGGCTTCATTAGATACATTTGGGCAGGGCACATACACTGAGGCCTCATTAGATACTTCTGGGCAAGGCACATACTTTGAGGTATCATTTGGTTCACTTAGGCAGGGCACATACATTGAGACATTATTTGGTTCACTTGGGCAGGGCACATACATAGTAGCTTCATTGGCTACTTTTGGGCAAGGCGCAAGCAAAAGGACAGCAAAAGGTGTAGTCAGATGGGGGGCATCCGGTGTGATGACACTGGATATGTGCTTGTCCAAGATGTTAGGTGTTTGGGGTTTAGACGCGGGCTCCGTAGTAGGTGCAGGCTCGTGGCTGTCATTGTAATAGGGTTTGTCCATGTGATGCACATTTGGTGGGTTTAGTAAAGACAGAGAGTATTGGCAGAGGCTCATGAGTGTCTTCGTGATGCAGATGATGGACGTGCAGCAGAGTGCCTAGGAGCACAGGGGGTTGAGCAGTAGCAGTTCGTAGTGATAGTCGATAATTGTGTTCCTTTAAGGTGTGTTGGTTCTGCAGAGCGGCTTCAATCGCGCTCATATTATGTTTTGGACTTTACTGTGTGCACAGTGTGGTAGCGCGTCAGGTAGGAAGCTTGTGGGTGGTATGCCGAATGAACGAGATAGCCATGTGGACATTTGCAGGGATAGGATTTGGATTTCCTTGCCAGAGTGTTTCGCAGCTTGCTCGAGCGGTGAGGCCGGCTCCTGGCATCCAGTAACCTCCAGTGGCCTGACAGGGCCAGACATTCTGGACTAGTTGGAGGGGTCACAGAGTGTAAGAAGGTAGATTCAGGAGGAGGCTATTGAAATAGTCAAACCTAGAAAAAACCAGGGCCCGGGTAACATTGAGCCTCTGGGGGAAGGTGAGAAAAGGTAGAATTCCTTTGAGAAGGAAGAGGTGAAAGTGGGACTTGGCAATGTCCTGAGTGTGAGGGAGGAAAGAGAGAGCGGACTCCAAGATGACTCTGAGGTTTCTGGCTTCCGAAGAGGGAGCAGGGGGGAGCCCAGGGAAGAAGGCCAGAGTGGGGGGAATAAGTCGAGTGCAAAGGTCCCAATAGGAAGCATCTCTGTTTTGCTGGCTTTGAGGCAGAGGTCATTGGAGGTACACCAAGCCTGGATGGCAGAAAGGCAGTCTGGGATGATGGAAGGTGCAAGAGGGTCAGCAGGAGGTTTGAAGAAGAGTTGTGTGTCGTCAGTATAACACTGTAATGTGGGGGAGAAGGAGGAGATGAGGCATGTCAGCAGAGTAAACTAGTTGTTAAAAAGCCAAGGCAAGAGAATGGATTACTCTGATTAATACTGATTTAATACTCTGATTACTCTACTCTGATTACTAAGAGTAGAGGAAAACAAGCAGGAAATGCAACAAGGAGTTCAAAAAGATATGCCTTGCAGGATAAAATTGCAAAAGTAGCTTAACCAGAAAGTCAGGTGTTTTGACAGCATGGAACCAGACTTTGAGATGCTGCAGATACAGGTCGAATCAGGTGCAGTGAGTTGTATTAGTTCAAGCGTCGAGCTGGAGTTAAGTTGGTTGAAACAGGTGCTTGGTGTTGGTCGAAGATGGTGGTTGATTGATGCACTTGAAGTGGTTCTGTTGTGTATCCTAGCCATACATGAGATTGAGCATTGTCTTAAGCCATGTAGTCTTCATGCACAATAGCATGTACAAAGTAAAATGCATCTACTTTGCCTGAGCTTCGAGCCAGGCTAATCAGTTGTTTTTTTTAACACTAGGGTACACTATAGCTAACGTAGCTTCTGGGCTGCAATCCAACAGTCTGGGATGTGTTGCAATATTTTTTGTTTGTTTTGGTAAATAGTACCCAATGTTCTAATAAACAATAACAAAGTCCTGAAAGACTACAATGGATTAAAAGGCTTCCGGCCTATGGTGGATGTGATGGAGATGGTTGACTGATAAAAAAAAGCTTCAGGCTTTTAGAGCTAAGAAGAGAGGTTGAAGTGTATGACAAGAAATAGTGGATCTATGCTCCCTACTTGCCTGGCCCTGCTCTCCACAAATCCCATTGCCACACCCCATCCCACGCACAATACAAACCCAAAAACACATGTGCCTGCTGTTTAAGGGAACATTCTGTGCAGTGCACTGAAAGTGCATGTTTCAGAAACTTCCTACGCTTTATTTTAAAATGGAACCATACGGGAACAATTTCTTTTAAAAATAATACTAAAGGAAGAGTGAAACTTAATTTAAAAAAGTAGAGGAGCTGCGCTCCCAACTGCTCCCGACCAATTCGACCAATGGATATAAAGCATCAGCCTTGTGGTAAACAACTGTACTAAGTATAAAAAGGCCGTTTCTGGGAGGGGGCAGGGAGTGCAGTTTGCGTTCCTCCATGAGGAAGGCTGGAGGCAGAGCTAGATGACCTGGAAGCAAGCTGGAAATACTCTCTTCATTATGTCCTATGAAGAGAGGAGAGGGATCAATCCTTTTTTCTGCCTAGAGTTTGAAGCTGCTGAAATTGCATTTTTGGGCTCCAGAGACCCAGAAAGCATGTATTTTTGTTTTTTGTGAGACAACTGCTATTTTTGATTGAGCTGCACAGGAAAGCAATACTACCTATGGTAATCAGCTCACCACCCATGGAACTATTTAATTAAGATTTGATTTTTGTTTGCATCAGGGTCAATTTCAATTGACACTACGGGCCTCATTCCGACTTTGGAGGCAGCCATGCCCTTAATAAGGGCATGGCTGCCTCCAAAATCGTGTCCGGGTCCGGGTTCCCTGAATGGGGAAATACCGGGCCATTCCGAGTATGGAGAGCCCGGTATTTCCCCCTTCGGGGAACCCGGGCAGGGTCCTTCCCCATTCCCATTCGAGCCCCCATAGGGCTCAATGGGAATGGGGAGGGAGCTAACAACAGGACCATTACTAACGGGCCCGTTGTTAGCACCCTGGTCCCATCGCGGGACCTCGTAATAGTGCGGAGTGGGTTTAACGGCTCAAGCACCATTACCGGCGCTGTTAAACCCATTCTGCACTAGTCGTAATGGGGCCCTACATCTTTTGAGGAATGTTTACCTTTTTTGCTACTTTTTGCTAAGAGACCATGATGTTTTGATAGGTGTTTTTGTTCAACTAGATTTGATGCTTTGGGATAAATTTCTGGATTTTTATGGTTTGTACAGACCACAAGCCTTTACCCAGGCTCCAGGCATCCAGCCTTCAGCTCTCCTCTGACCACTATTAGAGGACTGTAGCGGGCATGAGAGTCAGTTTTACCCATTTTACCCATTTTTAATGTCACATTTGGAAAGAGGAGAGGTATTAAGAAGGCAGTTCTTTCGATTGGGCTGTTTAGTGGCAATTGATAAGCTAGTGAGAAGGCAGTTCATTTCACGAGGCTTCTTAGTGAGCATTGATAAGGTAATGTGAAGGAGCTATTATGTTTTTGAGATGGTTGGCTCATCTTGAGTAGACATATAGGCTAGGCAATAATAGCTATATTTTCATGTATAACCTTTTGCATATTGAGTCTGTTATGTGTAGTTACAATAATAGTGGCAACGATTTTGCACTACTTATTTCTCATAATAAAATAATTTCTCTTTACAGGAGAGTGTGAGAGTATTCATTGAGTATTCATTATTGAGAATCAAGTTAGAAGCATTGATTCATATGTATTAAGTCTGGGGCATCTATTTAAAGTACTATATATTGTATTTACTTATATGGTGCAAGTTTTGATAAGGAATGGGTCAGTAGGGGGTTGAGCAGTAGACCCTCATTAAAATGACATGGCATTAGTAAATCAGTCGTGTGTGGATGAGTACGGGTAAATAACCCACTGCAGGGATGTGTTACCTACTCTCTCTTTTGATGCTTAGTGACAGGTATAACCTTTTCTCTACCTCTATTCCTATGCTCTGTGTGGTAGAGGTGATAAGAATCATGTCAGTTCACTAAGCTCGGTTCAAAGGTTGAGTAAGTAACCACTAGTTCGGGTGACCATTTGACACAATGCTCCAGAGGTTCAAGTCAAGGTCGGATGGTACAAAGCTCTGACACTGATGGTCCAATGTGATGTTCAAATGGTTGTGGTTCAAAGTCATCTGCAGTGGCGATATGGTTGTTCAAGTCAGCGCACAATTTAGGTGTTTGTTTGTTTGTTTGGTTATTTCATAATGCGCACCGAGCCCTTGGGCAGCTGGGCGCAGCAGTACAAGAATTCCCGAAGCTTATTTACAATGCCTGTCACAATTTAGTACATACATGTAGTTACAGTGTGAAATACATAAAAAATATAGAAAATACATGAAACAGTACAGTCATTTGATACAATGTGGATAAAGTGAGTGAGGTAGAATAGATATGGCTATTCCTAGATCATGGAAGGGGGTAAGTCATATCGGATAAAAGTCAGACTAACAGGACGTAGGTTTAGTAGAGCCTATGGTTACAGCTGTAAGTAGGAAAATAAGTAAGTCACCGTCATACTGTCAGGTATTTTGACAAGGTTGTCAGATGTGGTCAGATGTGGTCAGGTGATGTGGTTAAAGGTCGTTGGAGCGAAGCCATTTGTTCTGACTGGTAGAATGTGGCATCAAGCCAGTTTGAAGGTGCAGCAACAGCAGTTCATAGGTTGAGAGAGTGTCAAAAGCAGCATTGGCTAGTATCATTGGTTTCAAGGGTGTTGAACATGTTTTGAAGATGGCTTGAAGTGGTGTGATGGTGCAAAACAAGGATCCTGGCTGTTCTGTCTCTCCGGATGCTCTGAGACCCAATGCAGGGTGCTCTGGAAACCGTAGAATCCTTTCAGGTTCTCCTCTCCTAGCATAGGGAGGTTTGCAAGCAGAGTGGCAGCCCTTTCTCCCCAGAAAGAGTCACCGCCAATGTTCACTGAAAGTGGGTAGGGTGCAGTGTTTGCGTCTGCCTTGGAGCATTCTTTCTTCACCTCAATGACTGAAATCTTTGGAAAGATCAACTCTTCCCAAAGAGCTGCAAATGAATTATTTCCTAACTGCTAGATGGTCCAAAAGTGAATCAAAGCAGGGGTGGGAGACCCGCTCTTTTATAGGAAAAAGACCTCAGGTGATTGGTGGAAAGCAAGCCTGCTTTAAGAGGTCATATCCCTGCCTGGTTGTATCATAGCCAAAGTGCTTTGTGCTGAAGGAAGAGTAGGATACAGACAGGAAGGAGAGGTATAGAGAAGAGCAAGATGGTGTAATTCTCCCCCAACTTTGCTGAGTGCCCTCTAGCTATAATAATCCGCCCCTTTTCAGACACAAAGCATCAAAGACGCTTTGGTATGCAACACCCTGGTGTGAGGCAAGTCCTTCTGTTCACGGTGTACCCTTTGAATGCTGTTTTCCAGGACAGCTCCTGTGGAGGGCTATCCTGCTGGAGAGAGGTGTTACCTGACCTCAATCAAAGTATCAAAGGAGAGGCAGCACTCACTGTCTATTGTCCTGCTGGTTGCAGCAGAGACAGCCAGTCTAGGGAGAATGCACACAGACTGTCAAAGTCTGACGCTGGCTCACACTGTTGACATGTGTATGATATGGATCAGATGGGGCTTTATTAATTATGTGAATTACCAGCCACCATACCCCATCTCAGATATGACTTATGTATATACATTAAACTGCAAACAGTATGATAGTTCGGTTTTGGTCATTTTGACCGAATCTAATGGTTCGCAGGAACCATTTGATTTACAAAATGCTACCACCAAAGGTTCGAACACCAAAAGTTCGAACCTTTGGTGGTAGCATTGTAAAAAGAACGGAGGCTGCGGGGTGTTTCCCGCATCTGCCCGCTCACTATACTTGATAGTATAGTGAGCGGGGGTTGCGAGGAACACCCTGCAGCCTTCCGTTAAAAAAAAAGCAAGAAAAGGACATTGCGGTGCCGGTTCCCGATCATGGAAGTGAAAGGGAACTGGCACTGCAGGAACCCAGCGTGAAGAAGAAGGTAAGTGGGGTTTGTTTATGTTGGGGGTGTGGGTGGGGGTGCGCTGAGGGTGTGGGTAGGGGGTTTGTTATGGGTGTGTTGTGTGTGTGCGTGTGAGTATGTAAGTGTGTTTGCATGAGAAAGGTGCAAACTTTTGGTAGTTCGCACATTTCTCATGCAAATGCTCCGGCCGCAGCAAATTCAGCCACGGTCGGATCACTTAGAATCAATAGTTCATCATAATTATGTGATATTTTAACTGAGGTGCATATTTTAAATACATAATCTTTGCTAAAGTTATTTTGCTGCCACCCCAACTGTCAGACAGGGGAGCTGTAAACTCAGAACTTGTTCTGTCCCAATGGAGGGCAAGGGCGGCAGATCAGGATACTAATTGAGCAGGGCACAGATTGTTAAATGGGAAATCATATCGTGCCTCCTTTTGACTTATATTGGCCTAAGCCTAGTCGCTCTGTGAAGAAAACCACATTGCAAAGTTCCGATCTTAGATCGACTTTGCTGCCATTTTAGAATCATCTGCCATTTTGATTTCTGTTTGAATGATTCTCTGTTCTAAAATGGTGGACTGTGTTTCTAACTTGCAAACCGAGCCTTCCCAATCTTTGAGTCCTGTTAATGGTTAGACTGTCCGAAGGCCGACTGTTTAGACTAGGTAATGAGACATTGCACCAAGCATGACTTGTTGTCCTAGGATTGTCTGCACTAACAAGCCTCATCCACGAATACACATCGAGGACAATGTTATGCAAATGTCAAGCGTGGACACTGGCAGAACTACATTGTGAAGGGACATGTACTAAGGCTTACTGCTAAATCCAGGAATACACTTTGCCATTGTAACTTGTTGGAAACACAAACTTATGTAATCCATGTCCATATTATTGTATAAGCTATTTGTGAACTCGGCACAAACTCTAAACCGCAGATTATTAACATGCAGAGGGGCTGGACAATATTGTAGGAAATGTATAAAAATGTGAATGTTTAGATGTCCAACACTCTCCCTCCTCACTCTGACGGGCTGGTACTCATTGCGGGGTGTCGAGAGCCAGATAGCTATCTGTATCAGATATGTGTTTCTTTGTAACTGCTCAGTATTAAAGATCTGTGAATCTTTATAGTCCGTGTTTGGTGTATTTCCTTTTGTGGTACTCAGCCTCGATATTTCCTTGCTTTTACAGATGGCGCCCGAATAGGGACCCTCAAGATTAATGCCATCTCGTTGAAGTGTTGACGCGGCTATCGGACCGGGATCAGACGGTGAGAAAGGGGGCCCCTTCTTGAATGAGACGCAATACCTCAACAGTACTGCGTGACCTGATCCCTGGACGGTGAGCCTGCGGTCGAGACGGCATCTTGATGAGGGTCCATATACCGAGGCGGGCAGTTTCGCTGAAATCACCAACCACAAGGGTCCTTAGTCGTCCATTGTAATCCGATCGGACCTCCTTTAGTTCTTTGATCAGGTGAGTCGTGACCCAATTCTTAAGTATCCTGATAATTTGTTTTTGGCGTATTGTACTCGCGAACACAATTATTGACCAGGTAACACCAGGAATCTGATATGCCTGAGAAATTGTCTGCCTGTTTCAGGGCATTATTCCGCAGAGACAGACAATCTTTGGAATTTGGCCCTCCGGCGCCACAGGCGGGGTCACCGGCGTGTACTATGAACTGTAAGCACGGCATAGGTAGTGTAGTGTTTAATGATATTTGGCACAGACAAACTAGACATGTTTCCGAAACTTCAGTGGCCAACCAATGGTAGCTTTGAGATTCCTCGTATAGAATATTTAGAATCTATATTGTTAAAGAAAAAAGCTAGACCTGCAGCATTTGATGTATTACAAAATTGGAAGAAAGAAGCTATGCAGCAACTTAAAAGTAAAGAGAAACATGCACGCCGACATATGTCCAACGCTGACAAAGCGTTATTGAATGATCAAAGTAAAGAGTCAGAGTCAGTCAGAAATATGGATAGGGCTTTTCAACTTGGTATTCAGAAAATATATCTGTTTAAAGATTTTCATGTGTCTGATGAATTAATTTACAAACATCTAAATGAACGAAGGCCTGGTGCCACTGCGCCACCTCCTTATGTACCTATTCCTGTTGCTTTACCTCTTCCTGCTGTCGTTCCTCCTCCCGTAGCAATTCCTACTCCTCCTATCGTTCCTCCTATTGCTCCTCTTCCTCCGGTTTTTGTTCCTCCTTCTATCGTTTTTCCTCCACCTGTACTTCTGCCTTTGCCTACTGTTAAAGGTTTGGTAGATTTGTCTTCTGCACCAGTGATAGCACCTTTGTTACCGATTGTACAAGATTTGTCTACTCTTCCTCTTCCAAGTGGTTCTGTTCCGCTTATAGTTGATAAGGGAGCGGAATCAAAGATTGTAACTCGCAATACTGTGTCTAAAGAGAGAAAGCACGATTTGACTGCATGGGTTAGGCAGTGCATGGAGAAGGGTGAACAATCGGATGTTTTTGCCACCCTCTCTAATTTAGAAAGTTTTCCTGAGAAAAATGTTTTTATTGAACAGACTGACTGATGTAGATCTCCCACAAGGGTTGAGAGATCTGAATGTTTTTAGCATATTCAAGAGATACTGTCGGAGAAAGTATATGAGCACGTCGAGAAGGTTTTTGAGTATAGAAGAGAGTTAAAAAGGTTACGGAATGAAGAAATTGATGGTGATAGTTTGAGCGCTATTTTTGTACAGAAATGGTTCCTTCCTCTTTGTGGATCGATTAGTGAGGAAACACGAATTTGCACGAAAGATGCAATAAGAGTATTTCAGATATGTCAATATCTCCCGTAGAAGTATATGACACGTATAGTCAGTATACGCCAGAAATACAGAGGAAAGTGATACAGGTTATGGTAGAATACCTGCAGGATGAATGTATAAAAAGAAAGACTTTATCTGATTTAGCACACGATTTAGCTCCGTTGCTCACTAAGCGTTTGGAGTTTCCTATCTCTCAGTTGCCTATGAGAGAGGTTCCTCCGACATTTGTCCCAAAAGGTGAGGTTCCAGCTAATGCCGCAGCAGGTACAGCTGCTTATGACATTCCTGCACATTATGTATCACAGTTTCTTCATGTCCCGTCTCAAGACAAAAAGTAAACACCATTAGACAATCCATCCCAGATATTAGAAAGAATCCAACAGGGTTCTATAAAGAGATAGAATCTGTCTTGCAGTCGTCAGTATTTACTCTGAATGATATAGATTTGTTATTTCCCGTGCTCCTACCCATTGATTTGTGGAAACAAATTAGGACAGTAGATGATGCAACAGGGTTAGGGGATAATATGGCTAGACAGGATAGGGCTAGACCAGCTGGCGAGAGACCGCCACAGGTAATACTGACTTTGCCTGATAGAATAGTGACAAAACTAAAAGCCTTAATTCCCGAGAGAAGGATTGTCTGGGACAAACTTACTGCTTGTGTCCAAGGAAATTCTGAGGGTGCTACCGAATTCTTTAATCGGTTTGAACAAGTGTTTTCATATTTCAGTGGACAAGACTTAAGCACAGAGTCTGGAAAACGATTATTTGTAGACACATTTGTGCGTGGATTGTTACCCGACATCCAGTCGCAAATTATGACTTCTGAGAGCGCTTAGCAAGCTAAGTCTCAATCTGAAGTGTTGCATATGGCTCAATATTATGAAAACCAAGTCAATAATGAGAAAGAAAGGATCGAAAAGAAAAAGGGAGACTTGAAAACTAAGGTGTTGTTGCAACAGATTGTCAAAGGTCCTAGAGGCGGTAGTGCACAGTTTAGGGGACAGTATGTTCCACAAGGTACCGTGCCGTTGGGTCCTGTACACGCGAACCAATGTGCTTATTGCAGACAAGAGGGTCATTGGCGAGCACAATGCCCGATCTTCCAGCAGAGGTCGAATAACACATTTGGTATCATGGGTAGACGATCCAGAGGCCGCCCTGGGGCAGGGGGTCCTGGTAGAAGCCAGTTTTCTCAGAATTCACAATCTTTTTCACAAGACAATCAGTCACCAAGTGTGGATAATAGAAACATTTTTGATCATCCTTCTACTGCATATCTCTCTGAAGATCTTCCTTTTGACGATATATTGTTTCGCTAGGATTGCCCGAAGCAGGGTTTGGAACGGACATCTATTCCCGTTAATTAGAAAGGTCCCTACGTTGAAATGATAGTGGGAAATAGGAAACGTCTATTCTTTATAGATACAGGAGCGCAGAAGGGTTCCATTGACCATTCACGGGTTCCAAACATTCCACTGTCAGGGCAAACCAATGTTTCTGTAGGGTTTTCTGGTACACCAGTGGTTAGTCCGGTTTCTTCGGTACCGATTACACTGGGTCCATTCACAGATCACTGTCCATTTCTTTTGAGAACGAACTGTGGAGAGAATTTGCTGGGGTTGAATCTGTTGAAGGAATTAAATGCGGTAATTTATTGCTCTTCGGATGGAGTGCGTTTGACGATTTCACCACAGCAACTTTCTGCTTCACAGTTCCTGACTAGACCTTTGCCGCCGGAATTTAGTGATGTTCCCGAGTGTTTATGGGCGATTGATGACAACGATGTTGGTGTTCTACAGATTGAGCCTGTTAAAATCATTTTGAAACCTGATTTAAAGTTGCCACGTATTCCTCAGCATAAGATTTCGGTTGATGGAGAGCAAGCTTTGAAGTGTATGGTTTCCGATTTTGTACATCGTGGGGTAATTAAAGAAATTGCATGTATTCTGTGCAATAGTTCGATTTTGCCTGTGTATAAGAAAGGAGATAATGCAATTCCTTTTCGTTTTATCATTGATTTACGCGCTATCAATAAGATCATTGCTCCACAATTTCCTATTGTGCCTAATGTAACGATGATATTAACTATGATCCCAGCTTCTGCTACTCATTTTAATGTTGTGGATCTTAAGAATGCTTTCTTTAGCATTCCTATACACAAGGATAGCAGATACCTGTTCGCGTTCACCCTAGGGGGACGCTTGTTTACATTCACCCGTGCACCACAAGGATACACGGAAAGTCTGAGCATTTATAGTAGGGCTTTGAAAGAGCAGCTTGATACACTTGAGTTGCCTACCACTTGTACATTGCTTCAATACTTAGATGATCTTCTTTTAGCTGCTGAATCAGAAAGTGCCTGTAAGGAGGGCACCGTGTTGTTGCTTATTCACCTAGCAAACATGGACATAAAGCTTCACTCAAAAAGTTTCAATATTGTCAACAGGAGGTCGCCTATTTAGGCTATCTCCTGTCAAAAGAGGGAAGAAGGTTGACGCCTGAACAGATTTTAATAATTTCTAGCATGTCTGTCCCAAATACACAGAAGGAAGTCACAGCCTTGAAAGCAATGGCTTCTTACTGTATGCAGTGGATCCCCAATTTCTCACTAGTGATTAAGCCAATGTTGGCTTTGACAAAGAAGGGCATTTCTTTGACATTGCCGTGGAACTTGGAACACCAGAAAGCTTTTGATCTGCGCAAGATTGCACTGTGTTCAGCACCAGTTTTGGGCACACCAAATTATGAAAAGGCCTTCCAGTTGCATGTGCATGAACGTGATGGATGTGCTTTGGCTGCAATAATGCAGGAACATGGAGGGAAGAATAGGCTATGCGGTTACATTTCTTCCGCCCTTGATCCTGTTGCATGCGCTTTGCCGAGATGTCTGAGAGCTCTCGCTGCTGCTGCTGCTCTGTCTGTCAAACAGAGCAAGGGTATGGCCCTAGGCCATGCTTTGACCTTGTTGGTACCTCACTCTGTAGATGTTCTATTAAATAGAACACCTCACCTCTGCACGATTAACGAGATATGAATTGATCTTGTTTGCACCGCATATACAAATCAAGAGGTGTTGTGTATTGAACCCGGCTGAACTATTAGCTTTCCCGCAAGGTACTGCTTGCAGTGACGAAATGTCACATGACTGCCTTTACACCACAGAACAAGAAACTAAAGGCAGGATTGATCTGAAAAATACACCTTTGAATGACCCACAAGGGGAGCTGTTTTGCGATGGCTCCTGTTTCAAACTTCCGGATGGTACGTCCACAGCTGCTTATGCCATCACCACACTAAGCACGATTGTGGAAACCAAAAGAAGTTTGCATAACTCTGCACAGGCCGCAGAGATTAATGCATTGAGTCGAGCTTGTGAACTTTCCGAAGGGCTTAGACTAAACATATATACTGATAGTCAATATGCTTTTGGGGTAGTTCACAACTTCGGTAGACTTTGGGCAGAACGAGGTTTCTTGACCTCACATTGAACGAAGATTCAATATGGCTCCTTGATAGTGCGGTTACTTTCAGCGCTTGCACTTCCCACTCAGTTAGCGATCATGAACTGCGCAGCGCATCAGAAAATCATAAATTATGTAGGAAAAGGGAATGCTTTCGCTGACCAGATAGCCACACAAACTGCTACTGATCTCTATTCAGATATGTACACTACAAGGGAAGCCACAAATGTCTGTACCATAGATGAAGGCATTGAATCTGTAAAGAATATCAAAGCCGATGCCACTTTAGAAGAAATTAAGCAATGGGCTGAGGGTTTGGCGAGGTTGGATGATGATGGGTGTTGGGTGGATAAGTTAGAGGGAAATCGATGCTGCCAGATGTGTACATTACTATGATGGTCGCAATGGCTCATGGCCCCACCCACATCTGTGCAAGGAAGATTTGTAAAATGTTAGAAAATGTCTGGGTAAATGATAACATCCCGAAAACAGCTGAGCATTTTGTCCAGAGTTGCATGATCTGTCTACAGCACAATATGGGGAAGGGCACATCGACACCAAGGGGTCGTTTTGGTCCACCGTCTGTCCCCTTTGAAGTAATCCACTTTGATTTTATTGAAATGCAGCATTGTAACAATTTTAAGTTTGTTTTGATTGTTATTTGCGCCTTTAGTAAATGGGTTGAAGCCTTTCCTGTAAAAGATGCCACAGTAATTACAACGGCGAAAACCATGCTTAAGGAATATTTTCCTAAGTTTGGTTTGCCATGGGTCATCTGGTCAGACAATGGTGCACATGTAATCGCTGCAGTAAATCTGCAGATATGCGTGGGATTACAGATCAATAAACGGTTCCATTCGGCTGGACACGCTCAGAGTGCTGGGTTGGTAGAGAGACACAATGGAATTTTAAAGAACAAGCTCGCTATGACGTGTGCCGGCACCAATTTGAAATGGTCAGACGCCTTACCGATAGTGTTACTGTCAATGCGCACCACCCCACAGACTAAGACTGGGCTCTCCCCATATGAAGTGGTAATGGGTAGGCAGCTAACATTTGGAACTTCCCAAAACCCAGGGCTCTGAGGAACATTGAGCATGTACTTCTTTCTGATTAATGTGACCGGTTAACTAAAAATCTGTATTTGATTTACCAACATGTGCGAGAAGCCCTCCCAGTAAAATACGAGGGGCCAGGTCATAGTATCCGACCTGGAGAATGGGTGCTCATTAAAGCATTCAAAAGAGCATCCTGTCTCGCACCACGGTGGAGAGGGCCACACCAGGTCCTCCTGGCCACACAGACAGCTATTCAGGTGGAAGGCAAGAGGCATTGGATACATGCGTCGCATGTCAAGAGGATACCCTTCCCTTTGCCACACGACAAAGAAGATACGGAGAAACTTACTTGCTCTGCTCCCAATGATCACTCAGCATTGAGCAGTACTGAGAGTGGTTCGGAGACACTCCCTGAACCCGTAGGGCCTGGGGAAACAGCTGCTTTATCTCCACACTCTCCTGCAGATCCTTTTGCATCTCCGTCTGGTTCTGCTGCAAATTCATCACTTCCATCAGGAAGCAACGACACGCTGTTCGCAGATCACATTGTACCAGGAGTCACAAGGTACAATCTGCGTCCATGGAGCTAGACTTACTGCACGGTTCGGCTGTGCCAACAGGAAAATCATCATAGGGCTTGTTCTTTCCCCTGTCTTTTGTATACGAAGGAAAGTTGTTGGATGGGGATAGGTAAAGACTAAGAAAACGTGTGATCTGGAGATCACCAGCAAATGAACTACAGTGTTTTCGTTTAAAAGGAACAATGCCTGTTATCGCCTCTACCCATATGGAACAAATAAGTGACTGTGTGGCCAGCAAAGACAATGGACAATCAAATGCATGGTCTTTTAAAACGTATTGTTTTCTTGTAGTCATGTTAGCCGGTTTCACAATAGTAATTGCCTTACGAGAATAGCGATACTTCGTCACAGGTTCTGGGTGACGTAGTGAAATTCTTTGTACCTTTTTGGGGGAAAATACTAAACTCTGAGGAGACTAGCAAGAGTAATGGAGAGAACCATCAGCCGGACCACTGACATACTCTATAACATGGCTCTAGAACAGAAAGCAATAAGGTTAGTGGCACTACAGAACCAGATGGCGTTAGACGTCATCCTGGCCGAGTATGCAATTAGTGGGGTCCGCTTGTTACGTTTTTGTACCGGATTCTTCCCCAACCATCTTTAAGGCTATACAAAATCTGCACATCCTTAGTTCAGAAGTGCATGTTCCCGAGGGAAATTGGGATCTTAGCGCTTGGTTCTGGGACTTCTTACGATCTTGGGGATGGAAGCTACTTTCAGTCTTATTGATTATTCTGGGTGTTCTGTTGTTCTGCTGTTGCTGTATACAATGTCTTCCTGCCAGATGTTCAATGTTAGGGGGATGTTGTACACAGACGATGGGAACATTAGGACAAAAGGTATGTGCACCAGAAAGAATGACCAACGAATTTGTGTTGAAGGAAATTTCCATCACAGACCTCATGGCGATAGATATCTCTGATGATTGTGATTCAGGTTGTATGGACATTGAGACGTGGAGTTACTCGTAAAGTGACTAGTTGTAGTTTAGCGCTTGGCTTAGGCAAAAAGGAGGGCTTGTTAAACGGGAAATCATATTGTGCCTCCTTTTGACTTATATTGTCCTAAGCCTAGTCTCTCTGCAAAGAAAACCGCGTTGCAAAGTTCCGATCTTAGATCGACTTCACAGCCATTTCAGAATCACCCGCCATTTTGATTTCTGTTCGAATGATTCTCTGTTCTAAAATGGTGGACTGTGTTTCTAACTTGCAAACCGAGCCTTTCCGATCTTTGAGTCCTGTTAATGGTTAGACTGTCCGAAGGCCGACTGTTTAGACTAGGTAATGAGACATTGCACCAAGCATGACTTGTTGTCCTAGGATTGTCTGCACTAACAAGCCTCATCCACGAATATACATCGAGGACAATGTTATGCAAATGTCAAGCGTGGACACTGGCAGAACTACATTGTGAAGGGATATGTACTAAGGCTTACTGCTAAATCCAGGAATACACTTTGCCATTGTAACTTGTTGGAAACACAAACTTATGTAATCCATGTCCATATTATTGTATAAGCTATATGTGAACTCGGCACGAACTCTAGACCGCAGATTATTAACATGCAGAGGGGCTGGACAATATTGTAGGAAATGTATAAAAATGTGAATGTTTAGATGTCCAACACTCTCCCTCCTCACTCTGACGGGCTGGTACTCATTGCGGGGTGTCGAGAGCCAGATAGCTATCTGTATCAGATCTATGTTTCTTTGTAACTGCGCAGTATTAAAGATCTGTGAATCTTTATAGCCCGTGTTTGGTGTATTTCCATTTGTGGTACTCAGCCTCGATATTTCCTTGCTTTTACAAGATGTACACTGTGCGTTTGGTAAGGTGCTTATTGAAAAGAGGATCTGGTTAGTAGACCACTTTTCATGAGATGGAGTTACTGCATCATTTTATTATTAATAATGATTTTAAAAAACTAGGGCTTTTAAACCCTTGCCAGATGGCAATTCTTCTCATCCCCATCCAGCCACAAATGTTGATACTCACCCTTCTAACGGTCTTGTTCATCCTCCAGGTGAAAATATCTACAGAGGCCTTCTGCATCAGAGTGCTACAACCCAGGCTTCTGTTGGATGTCCATTGCAATCCCAGTAGGGATATGGCACAATGCAAAAACGCTGTATTCTCTCCCATGCATGGTCATAAACCACCTAACAGGTGTGTGGTGTGTTTGGACCATGAAGTGAATCCCAAATATGTAGGGTTTCAGCTTGTCTACAATCCAAACTACCACAAAAGCCTCTTTTCAATTGTGGCCCAGTTGATCATGCACTTGTTCAAGCACAGACTATAGTCTGGAGAGGGTTGCTGGACCCTACGGGTGTTCAGCTGTGCTAGCATTGCACCAATTCCAAATGTGCAGGTGTCTTTCTGAATTTTGAATTCCTTCCCATAATCTGGCTTCTTTAGATCTATGGCCTTGCACAGACCATCCTTCAACCTCTGAAAGGATGTCTGACAGGAAGGGGCCATCCCTTATTATGTGATTTTGAAACAGAGGTGTCCTTTTTTTAATGCAGCTTCTGCGCTGGAGGGACATAGCTGTCAGCTCATCTGTCAGACATAGCATCTGTGTCCTCTGAACCTGTTCTAGCCATTGAAGAGAAGGTGCTGCACATCAAGATACTGATGCAGTAGGGCAAAGGTGTATTCTATGCTTTCGTCATGGAGTTTGGTGAAGGGGGGGGTCAGATTAGCAGACCGCCCTTTCTGAGATGGAATTACCTGCATTGTTTTATTATTAATACAAAGCTAGGGATTTTACACCCTTGCCAAATGGCAATTCTTCTCGCCTAACACCATTGTGTTAGCTCTAAAATCTGTCCAACATGCAGCCGATAGAGACGCTTGATGTGATGTATCCTGTTTTGCCACTAAGTGTATCTGCATCAACAGGGGTCCTCATGCCTTCACGTGCACATGCATGCTCTATCCGCAATGCTTACTGAAACACCATTCTCAGGTACATGAGAACTCAGGTGCTTATCTTAGCCAGAGCATTGGTATAATAATGGTTAGAACACCCTCACTTAGAAGTGAGCAGCCATGAGGGCTGATTACTCCTTTAGCTTTTTTTATTTTTTTATTTTCATTTTATAAATGAAATACAGATACAAAGAACACGATAGCACCATTTTCATCCCTTAACCCCTCTGCTACCGGCACTAATAACATTAATCACAGAACAAAAGTAGTTCTAATAATAATCGTGTGTGTTATTTTATAGGGCTTACGCCTAAACTCTCTACAAAGAACAAATATGCATACAATTATTACCCAACCAAAATTGGTACTCATTTATTGACCCCAGAAAGATGAAAAGCTGAGATGACCTTGCCGGGATTTGAACCTGCGACCTGCAGATGCAACACAGATTGCAGCCCCAAGCGCTCAACCTGCTGAGATATAGTGCCGGCAATATCCTCTAATATCACCAGCATATTAACATTTTAATTTCATGTCCTGCACAGGCATGTTATTGCAGCCATCCCAATATCAAGGTCCATGTGTATCCTTCTTTCCCAACAGAATCATAAATAGTGTCCATAATACATTAGCCAGGTCCCTGGCAGCTGCGTTCCCCATTATAATTCATATTGTCTTGCCATCTAGTTCACCCATTTAAGAATATATAAAAGGAAGGTCCCTTTACAGTGAAGTGCGATACATAAAGTGCAGTTTTACACACTATCAAAACTTACTAGGTAAATACTGGCATTCAGATTCAGTGAGGCCATTGGTAGCCCAGGAGAAAGATGCCCAATGCTGCTTTCCTTACAATCCTGTACATTGCGGTGTGTACAGTTGATCATCTTCCCACCAGTCAAATGTCAGCTTCAACGTTGCTCTTAATATTAATATTACTATTTGCTCCACCAAGTGTTAATTATATATCGTACCATGGTGTTGCTGAAAAGATAAATGTAGCTACATATTTGCTGTATGAAGACGTTCCTATGCACGAAAAACGCAAAGTCACTGATGCTCACCTTTTAACATTATTGTGGTCATGCATTTTAACTGTATCAGCCCTTATAACGTCAGCATTCATTTCCAGTATGTAATATGAACATTACAAGTGCTGGCTTAATGTACTTAGCTTTAGTTCGTTAATTGTACATTATATATTTGGCTGTTGCTTCTGAATAGCCTTTTAAGTGTGAGTGTACCTAGCCGCTAGCTACTGCTCGTCCATGCCACTTCCCCGCAGTGCGAGTGATGAGAAGAATGTGTGCTGTCTGACAGCTCAGATAATCACGGCTGCATGTCCCAGCCCTGGGCTTCTGTTTCTCAATCAATTTACTTCTAGGAATTGTAGTGGCAGTTTAAACGCTGACTCCCATCACACACGATCACAGGCAGGCGTGTGCTCTCTGCTATTGCCCTGCATTTCAAGTGCAGAAAGCGCCGCAGTGGCCTTAACATTACGGTATGTAGATGAAATGCAATTTT
The DNA here is from genome assembly GCF_040938575.1 of Ambystoma mexicanum. NCBI lineage: Eukaryota > Metazoa > Chordata > Amphibia > Caudata > Ambystomatidae > Ambystoma > Ambystoma mexicanum. Next base: position 361,224,193 of record NC_090928.1, read on the forward strand.
ATTTTATTTTTATTTTTTTTTATTGTGTTTTTGGTTTGCAAAATATAAACCTTACACAAAATAAAAGGTTTTGATATCGTATACATACACTAAATTATTAGGAAATTTAAGAAAGCAGTACAAACAGTGCAAACAGTAAAGTATACAAGACACAGAACACAAGCAAATATAGTAGAACTTCTACCCTTCACATTCCATCTTCAATGATCTTAAACACATCCATAAAAAAATCTATGAAGAACCACATTAGTAAAACACTATCTTCCCACATTAGTCTTGAGCCAACCATTCCACCCGTCCAAGGAGCGCCCTCAGGGGCTATGGATGTAAAGTGGACATTCCTGTTAACAGACAACTTGGGCAATTTCAAGACCAAATGCTTCAGTGTTTCCAGAGTTGATGTACAACAGAGTCTGTAATTTAAAAACAAGTCTACTCCTGTTTTCCTCCAATTGCCCACATATTCTATAGTTGGCAGCTGAGTTAATCAAAGCGTATATAAAAGCTGCGAACCTGGGAAAAGGTAGGTGCAATTAGGTACACTGTCTCTTCTCCTAGGAATGTGTGCATACTCCTTATAGGTGTGGAAGCGACTCAGGTCAGACGTTCAGTTGTTTCTGACCAATCCAAAACAAATGGTTTAGCCTTTGTGTTAGATGGTCTACACAAGTGGATAGCTTCCAGGAATTTAGTCATCCACTTCCCAAATTCGTTTACAGTATGCAAGGGCTCAGCTCTCAAAGTGTACCCCAATGCCCAAATCCAAGTATAGATAATTCATTGGAGGACTAATTATGTTTGCATAACATGACAATTGCCTCTAGAGGACCCTATAATGGAGTGAAATCAAACCAACTCATGTCTGATTACCACGTCAGGGATAGATTTTGCCAAACCCAGGTTTTCTTTCCAGATTATGCCCTGTGGGGTTTCTAAATACAGACCCATGTGAGGAAAAGTCATGTCCAAGCAATAGAGAATAGATCATTCCACCATAGCCAGATAGAACCGAACGAGGGATTTTCCTCCAGCAAAATGCTGGAAATAAATCCTGAACCTTACCACCAGAAATCAGCAAAAATTGATGAATTACCCCTAGCATAATTTCCGTCAGCAGTAATTCTGCCAAAATCACCATGAGTCCTATGGACTCCAAAAAATAGGGACTTACACTGCCTAGCACCACTTGTGATCCTGTGGTAAATCCTATGGATGGAGTGGCGGTAACAGTAATTCTGTTTGGCAGCATTTTGATGTATGTATCACCGAAACACTGCCAAACTTGTAATCAAGCCCAATAGTCCAACGCCAGGTATGAGTACACCAATGCATGAGCAGAATAGCAGTGTATGGATGTAAAATGGCAACCATCAGTTTGAGTAGGTAGCATGAGGGAAAGTGGTATTGTCCGCTAGTGCTCGGTAAGCGGTAGGTGCTGTGCATTGAGGTCAAGATGTTAGCTATCTTGCATACTATAAAAAGGAATACTATTGATGTAAGGGTGCCGATTCAAGCGCATATACTATAGCATGAGTGAGGTGCGATGAACAGGATGCAGAGCAGAATACATCAAGCCTGTGAGGCGAGTGTCAAGGAGTGCCACATGATTCGGTACATAGAGACTGTGCGGGTATATATGAGGAGAAAAGTCACAATGGCAGGACCACAGTCAACCTGTGTACGTTGTGGAGAGAACGGGAGGGACATGCTGTCCTCCCCGTGGCTGCGAGTGCATGCAGGTAAGGCAAGTGATTTTTTATGTAATGTGTATGTATGTATGCATGTATGGATTGCTTGCATATATGTATTTATGTATGTTGGTGTTTGATTTTATGAATGCATGCATAGAAGGAGTTATATGAATGGTGTGTGAATGCATGGGTAAAAGTATTTGTGTGCATGTGTGTGTCAAACCCCACCCCTAAGTTTAGGGGTGGGGGTTGCTGAGGGCATGGCATTCTTTTTTGATTTACCCTTGATGCACAATACCATGATGTGTAATTGCTTAGCTAGATATACCAACATTTAATGTAGGCCAGTCTATGTGCCAGTCTATGCACATAATAACACTTAGGTTTGCTTTGTCCTTCATGCACAGTTCCTTCTCTCGTGGCACAGTGGACACCGCATTGACTGCATTAATCAGTGCAATCCACACATCCCCTTCTGACTGCCACTTAAGATGTGCCTCTCTGCACCAAGGAGTCGTTTCTCTACTGGCATCATCTTGTTAACGAGCACTTGCAATTCTGTGTCAGTGAAACGTGTGGCCCTTGCACCTGCCATTACTGATGTGCAGAAATGTGGCTGAATGGACTATAGTACTCTCTTCTCTTCTGCTTCAGGGACATTGCTGAGAAACTGTTGCTGTGGTTGTGGCAGCATTGTTTCTGTCTGACCGCTGGCAGAGAGAGGTGGACGTCAGTTCCGCCGGTGGTCTGACAGCTGCCAGAAAGGTTTTGACACGGGCACAGCTCCACCATCATTTAGCTATGGTACCGCTTGGCCGGCGCAAAAGTCATGCTACTGCGTGACAGAGGCGTAGCCAGGATTGTCTAACAAGTGAGGCCTGAAGACAATGTAGTAGGGCCCACCACTGTGACATTAAAATCTGTAAATGCCCACACAGCGGTGCTGAGTGGGCATTTACAGATTTTCGATGGGTCTTGCCCTCTCAGGCCCTACCCTGTCTACGCCTCTGCTGCGTGACACTATCAATCCATGTCGGCAGATGGCTGAAGTCTACGTCCGGAGAACATCAGTGGTTTTTACGCCACACTCTGAGGTCAGATGAGTGTTTTATGAGGCCAAGTTGTGGTACATTGGTGGCTCCAGCCAGTCATATATTCTCGTAGGTCATGGCATTTTTGTACTTTTCCTCAAGGGTAAAATCAAACATAAGTGTGATTACTTGGTACACTGGCCTATCTCGGTATAGCCAGTCAGGACATACTTTATTTTTGTGGCATGTGATTTATTAAATGGATGGGAGTCCTTATAAGGAAATAGTGGCATGTATTGGTGCAGCATGCCTGACACGAATGGGCACAACGGACATGAAAATGTTTGATATACTGGCATATGTTGTGACCAAAGGCATATTGAAAATGTGTTGGTAAATGGTCCTGTGCACTGTTGGTGACTTGCATCTATTGTGCTACCATACAAAATTGAATGCAAAATGTGTGGCTTTTGACTCAACTTTTCAAAGAAAGTACTATAAAATGTACCATTTTAACCCATTATTTTAAACATTTTCTTCAGAGGATGAACCTCCCCAGAACCCTGTTGTTTGGTTTGGGTTCCCTAGCTGTGTTTAGTTGCTCCCGTGGTTTAGAATATATTTACGGCCCTCCAGATCAAAATACACCAGTCGCCATTGCAGGACCTTTCACTTTGGATGTGACCAAATCCTATGTCTAAGTGAGAAAGCACCATGTTAGATACTTTGAGATTGCACTTTGTGCAGGAGGTGCTATACAAATATTCCTACTCTTGCCCTCAATCACCTAATAATTGCAACAAAGGCATGAGACTGTTGTGCCATCGTTTATATATTTACCACATGGGCCATCAAAGAGCAGTAACCACGCATCCTTGCATGCCAGAGGATGATAAGAATTGGGAAAATATCATGCGTCATTTTGTAATGTGAGCTGATGGGCTAGGGTCGAGATGTTCCTCATCTCCACATTTTGACAGGGTCGGGAATTTGACACTGCCAAGGATTGGGGAAGGGCATACAAGTGTTTACTGGTAAAGCCTCCTGTTACCCAATCCTTTCCAGTACTGTTTCTGGCCTGTGTTCTCTTTCTTTTCTTGCAGAACTTCATCTTGCAGAGTACACCTGAGAGCAACCATCAAACCCCAGACCGGAAACCCAAAATGTGGCACGTTACATGCACTTGGAACAGCCATTGTGCACAGACAACACCAATAGCTTTAGAAAGGCAAACAACTCACCGCAGAAAAAGAAAAATGCACTTTCAGACCCACAGCAAACACAGCATGCCAGAGAAACAGCAGAGAAGCCACCAGAGAGTGCTACAAAAAGCGTGCTCAAAAGGGGAGGGACTTAGTTTTAAAGCTTTTCACCTGTGTGGCCAAGTTCCTTTTGGAAAAGGCAGGCACAGATTAGACCACAGAGTCAGGTGATCCCTATAACCAATGAGGGAGGGAAGTAAGTCAATGGCAGAGTGTGGATTGTAGGGGTGGAAGTCAGGATGTGTGAACCAAAGAGAGGACAGAGGGCGAAACAGAGTTCTGCAGAGTTGCTGGCGGATTGGATGCATAGGGCAGTTGATATATTGGTAGTGAGAGAGAGAGGTACCAGTTTGTGAGTGTGAAGCAGTGAGGGAAAGAGTGTATGGGTTCGAAACCTGAGTAGTGCGCTTTGACCACTGGTATTCTTTTTATTGTGGCAGTCTGCGTCACCTGTTCCACAAAGCCCACCCAGAAGGGCTTTGAAAATTTGAAACGTGAATTCAATTGGATTTATGTGAATCGCGTTCTGACCCCAATAGGAATAAATCATTCTTTTGGAAGACCTATTTGGAGGACTTTGAAATAATTGTGCATCATTACATTGCTCAGAAACTCTAGGAAGGCAGAGCGTGATTCACCTAATCCCAGTGCAATTCACGTGATTGAGTGAAAGAGTGTTTGTGAAGGCGGTAATAGTGAGAGAGGAATGGGAGACAGAAGTAGGGAAGCCAGGGTAGCAGGTAGAGAGAGTGGATTTTGAGAGAGAGTAATGCTAGTAGAGAGGGTACAGGAGAGGGGAGTGAGGAGTAGGGTACAGGAGAAAAGTGAGGGTGACAATAGCCAGTGAGTGTCTTAGGTTGAGAGAGTGAAGTTAGTAGAGAAGGGTGAGCAGGGCACCAGAAACCTGAAATGTGAGTAGTACACTATATCCCTGGGTTAGTGAGCAGGGCATCATATCCCAGAGTAGTAAGGAGGGCTGAGAGTAGAGGAGTGAGAATGGGGGAGAGTAATAGCATGAGGAGGGTTGAGATTAGTATTGTGAGGAGGGGTGAGAGTAGTAGCATGAAGAGGTGTGAGAGAAGAGGTGCTAGAAAGCAACGGAACATCAGCGGGACGGAAGATAGGAAGGGAAGGTGAGAACGAGAGAGAGGGGGGAGAATAGGGATGTTTAGGGTAGAGTATGAGGCAGAGGAGTGAAGAGTAGGTGAGGAACGGAGTGACTGCACTCGAGAGTGTCTTTTATTGACAGAAATAGAAAAAATATTATTTATATTGAAAAACATGAGGATTGATCGGCTAGGTTATTACCTAAACGAACCCAGGAGGGAGCCAGAAAGGGAAGCCTTTGGCTTTGAGGCCCTCCGCTAAGATCGATTTTTAGATGGAAGGGGTTCCCAATCAGATGAAAACACTGTTTTTTTGGAATGCCTGGCTAAGGATGGGGAACTTCAGGGGAGGAATGTCCAATAGTGTATCCGACCCTCCCGCCCCCCCCCCATTCAAGCCTGGTGCATTCCCTTGAACGAATCGTCCTGTCTTAATATTGAACAATTTGCCTGTCTTCATACTTGACAATCAACACATTGATGACGATTACCGTCATACCCCTGCCACCTTCCCCCCCCTGGCTGCACCCTTTCCCCTCCCTAAAAACTGCGCGCATAGCCCTAGCGAGAACCGAAGCTGCCTCCGTCTCCCCCTCTGGCTCCCCTACCCTCTCTCTCACACCAATCGCAGCAAAGAAAGTGTGCGGACTGGACGAGTGTACGGACTGGACGAGTGTGCAGACTGGACGAGTGCGCGGACTGGACGAGTGTGCGGACTGGACGATGGTGTGAACTAGACGATGATAATGACTGGACGAATGTGTGGAGCGGACGAGTATGAGGAACGGACGAATATGTGCAACGGACGATACTTAATATGCTTTGGAATGAAGGAAACACTTGAAAACATACATCATACCACACCCCACGCTTACTCTCCCCCTTACACCACCACTCATCTAGAACACAGAGATACTATGACACCATTCGGTATTACTGTTCTCATATCTACATCTCCCGCTTACACCACATCACTCTAAGTAATCATTGCTGGTTTCACACCCCCCAGCCAGGTGTTCTCCTCAGGCCTAACGCAGCCACACTCGTTCTGGGTAAAACCGACCAGAGCGAACACTTACTCCTGACCTCTCAACCACCACACCTACAGCTAAGAAGCAGCTACCACTCGATTTCCGCACCAGCTGCACACATACCTGGTGCGCACACACACTTTTGGACTCCCTCTACTCTCTCTACTGACCTGAACTTCGGTTCCCAAGGGCGTTCAACCTACCAGCGCCAATGGTATATAAGGCGCTATATAAATGCAAAATAACATAACATAACATAACATTAAACTCTAGCGTATTATTTATTTTAATTAAAAACTCTTGAATCTTCCTGGAGAACCACAAGTTATTAGGGTGGTCTGTCACAACATCAAGGCATAGAACAAGCTTATAGAACATGTAAAATATGTGACAGCGCAGTACAGCACATATACATACAAAAAATGTAATACACGTTTTACAGAACCCAAATAGAAAAGAGCATTTGAAGCCTACAGGACTAAATTTGATGAATTTATGCTGCTGATGATGTACTTTCTTTTGCTAAACAATTGGAAGCAAAGCATTTAAGAACATCTTACACATCAATTTAAAATGCTGCATTACTTGTACTAACTGTAAGGCTGTCCATAAATTACACCTTGCTACAATTTTCTTTCCACGTTCCTTCTTATTTAGTAATGTGTCTGTTTTTTCATCTTGCAGTGGCTCAAACACCGTCATCTTTTACCATTCACCTGCTCAGACCATAGCTGTGAACACCCTCCACAAAATGGATTCAACTAATTTTGCCACCTTAGATTGTCGCCCCCACTCTGAGTCCTAACCTTTTTCAACCAACCATCCCCAGTGTGTTACTGATTGCTGCAACCCATTACCTCCCCCTAACACATTGCTCATGTCTTCTGCTGTGGATGGATCCCATTGCACTTTCCTCACCCTCACGTCTGCTCACAGTGTTAGGTTTCAGAAATCAAATTAAAGTCCCTGTGTTTCACACATGCAGATTTATTAAACCAGTCAATGATACTATAGCAACAAAAAATGTTATACTGAGGCATGTAGATCTAATGCTTTCTGTAAATTATATATAGACAATACAATACAGACAGTATGAAAACTATTTTAGTAATACATACTAGACACCTGTAAGCACTGTGAGAAACCTGATGGTGTCGCCCTGGCTGATCCCCGGGGATCTGTCTTCCAGGTGGCCAGGACACACCAATTCGCTTTTGGATCAGGTTCCTGGGGGGTGGACCAGTGCGGGAGGATCACCTCTATGGGGGGTCCTTGGGGAGTGGGAGTGGGACACTGACAGGTGAGATGCGGCATCCCCCTTCTTTAAACACCTTTTTCCCATCCTACCATATAGGATATTGCAAAACATTGCCCCCCCATTTTCTGACACAAACACTTTCGCACAACGCGAAAGACAACAGACTAACATCAGAGCCATTTGCCTGACATATCCCAATACAAGGGTCAGGCAAAGTCAGGCAATTGATCAGAATCACACATACCTGACGGCCCATTTCCTTCCACACAGGGAAAAGAGTTGGAGCACGACAGCACATTATGAGCAAGACAGACTGCACAACGTGAGAGCTAACTCAGCACGGCAGTTCAAGAGAAGGAGAAAGACGGTGCGAGTCAAGAGGATACCAAGGGGAGAAGTGACTTTGCCCTTATCGACAGAGATCCGTGAAGTCTCAACAGAAGGAATTGTAAATCCATGAACAATAGCCAGCGTGTGTTGCAGCCGATGTCAACGGTACCAAGGTTCCTCCTCCGTTGACAGCCAAGCTGAGGAGAAATGCATGGCCCAATGGTACTGGCCTTGACTCTACATACAAGAAAGCAAAGCAGTTCATCACAGCCAGTGAGTCGAGGGGAGAGCCAATAAAGGAACTAAACTGCGTTGAACGAAAGTAGCAAGTGGCTAATTGACCTATTGATATAAGGAAAGGGCAAAGCCAGCATAACAGAATCAAACACCACGTGGGTGTTCAGTTGGGAAACGCTAGGCTATTACCTTGCTGTTGAACTACAGTAACAAGACGGTTTTAGGAAAAGGCGGAACAGGGTAAAAGTGGTCATATGGGGTCTTGTGAAATCCTCTGTACAGTCTGAAGTCTTTGACCGGCTGATGATTGGAAAACAAAGGGGAAAAGGGAGTGCATGAACAGAGTTACATAGGTTGGCAAGAATGAACCCGGCGGAGAGATGCTTACCAGAAGGGGCCAAGTCTAAAAGACCCATAAGTGAACTGTTTCATTACGGTTGGCAAGAGTGAACCCGGCAAAGGGATGCTGACAAAAAGGGGTGAAGCGTGAAGTCCCAATGAGCAGAGTGTTGACAGAAGTGAACCCTACAGAGGCATGGCCACAGTGAACTGTTTTACAAAAGGCGGCCAGAGAGACCTCGGCAGTGGGAGGCCGACAAACAGGGGTGAAACCTGTGCTGCTGTCTAAAAAGACATTAAGATTTGAGAAAGCAAGAAGTATTGCAAGATAAGGGGAAGTGACGTGTCATCCTTGTCATTTAAGGTCAGAGTCCGGTTTAGGGAGATCCAGAGGTGCAAAGTCATCACCCAAAGTACACTAAGAAAGGAACTGTTTGATTAAATTGTTGAATATGACTTGAGAGGGGTCTGCACCAAGAAGAGGGATACCCAGGGGTGAAGCCATCACCCAAAGTATTCATGGACTAGAACTTTGTGTTCGTTTGTTGAAACTATCAGGCCCTCGAAGGGAAGCAACTTTTTATTGAAAAGAGATTTTAACCATCGAAGAACCTGATAGCTACGGCAGAACTGTCGGCTCGTGCTGGGATAGCTTGAGTGTGTGCTGTGCTCAGGAGACCCACCTTGTCTTGTGCTGAAACATGTGGAAGGGGCACCCCTGGCAATCACATCTTGACTTATTATTTGTGAACACTTCTTTCTTTATTGAAAACCCTATCCCACACTCTTTCTATAATCAGTTGTATGGATTTGACAATAGTTTTTTTTTTTTAGTTTAGGCATTTTTACTTTGAGGAGACGCCACGAGGACAGCTTATATTTCATTTTATGTACAACGCTTGCTCCCATCCCAGATTTAGGTTTAGGTTAGGCATTTTTCCACACTGCATTTACAGTTTAATAAACACCCATGAACTGTGATCACTGGTGTATGTATTTACTGTTGCCACCATGAGTTGCTTACAGCACATAAGCATCACTACCTGGTACAAAATTCTAAACTGGTCAGGTCCCAAAACTTGTTAAGTATAATATGTATTAATTCAACAATAATCTGCAATATGTCTCTTATTAATAGTCTAAAAACACCTAAAAAAAGTGAAAAACTGTGAGTTACTCTGCAAAACCATCCCAAAAAAAAGAAACACTGGAGAAGAAGTGGTGGGCTCCCTGTTGATATAAACCATGAAACAAATGTGTTCTGGGCTACCAAAACGATAATGTATGATACATGATACCTTTGGTAACCCAGACATAACACATATCTTGGCCTGCATGTTACTTCATACCAGATGTGTTAAAACAAGTGAAAATGCACATAAATTAGACATTAATTTCCTTTTCACAAATGTTGACACAAGGTTCTTGATATCATTGTTTAAAGCAATGTCATGTTCTAGTGACAGGGTTGCTAGCCCAAGCCTTTTGTTCATCATTGAAGTTTGAATATAACTATTGATCAACTTTAGCTTTGAAAAGCTTATTTCGCCACTTGCCACTGAAGCAGTCAGGGTCAAGAGAATTTGGAGAGCAATACACATGTTAAGGATACTCTATGCCAAATTATTATTGTATACAAATTTCAGTACACCTTGTGTTGATGAACAATTTGAAACTCTTTGTGCAATGACCTGCAATTCATTGCACACATTTGATGCATCAGTGTATTTCGAGTCCCCAATTTTGTAAAACTTTCTCTAGCCTCAAGCAGTGGTAAAATATTTGATGTTCTACCTTAGTATTCAAACTTTGTATGTTATAGAGGAAGCCAAACACAGAACTGAGTTGATGCATTTGAGCAAATCTCTTCTACAGATTGAAGGGCTGTGTCAATGATGGCAAAGAAAAAGTTAACTTCGATTTTTTCCTTGGGGCTTTCAACAAGCTCATCATCTACTTCATATGGGAACTGCTTCTTCTTACTTAGGACACAGACAGAATGATCAGGTTCAAAGCATGCAGGAATGTACAACTCTTCTGCAAGTGCTGCTCACTACAAAATCAGAAGGAGGCCTCATCAATGTACCCCCCAAGCCTTTATTGGAGGGGTTGAGCAGGCCAGTACTGTTTGGCAGGGTGTAGGAATTGAAGGGGGAAGAAGGGGATCCTAAAGCAGAATGTTGCAACGGCAGCTGAGCAGGTAAGGTAACTGTTGCTGAGATATGTTTCCACCTCCCTGTAAATTAGACGGCTTTTTTTCCAATTCCTGCTTCAAAATATAGTGTAAAATGTGATGTTTTAACCTGGGGAAGGGTACAGCTCCCACACTTTCCTCAGTGCGGGACCTTTTGGCCCAAAATCAAAAGCTGGCACCTATGAATATACGCACAGTAAGTGTACTTATCTTTATATACTTTATATATGGTGTGATGAAAATATTAAATTCTACCAAAAATAAACGCTTTTGGTGTGTTAAATGTGACCTCTGAAAACAGTTAATTTCAAACTGCTTTGTATGCTATATGTTACGTGGCCTCGAGGAGGACATAGTTTTATGCAACTAAGTGATGGTTTCTGTGTGCCTTAATAATTAAAATTACCCTTTGCATTTTTTATCACGGATACGTTAAGAACGTCTTGTCCAAAACAATGGTCTCTTAAATGGACCTTCAGTTGTAAACCTCTCACACTTTAAAAGCTCTGCTAGATGAAATAAAGTGATAAGCCGTAATCATGGGTCTTGCACCTTTTGATGGGCCGCTGAGAGTGGGGTATCTTTGTCTTAAAAGCATCACAGGGGATTGGGAGGTGACACCATAGCCTCACTCGTACAAGCAGAAAAGCGTGAATCGTCAATGGAAGCAGGAAAACCACGCTTTAATGTTGTGACTTGGTATAGTAGGTACAGGGACTGGTGACTGTAGGCCCCCCTTCAAGTCGATGCCCTGTGCCACTGCACAGACTGCCCATGCCTCGAGAGTTGGGCCGGCTCTGTGTAGGTTCATATGAGGCTGACTTGGCTTTTAGTCAGGTTTAAATAAACACTGAGTGCTTGAAGAGAAAGCCAACCACCTACCCCAGCCGGGGAGAGCTGCTTACTCAGGAAGTTAAGTGAGCGCAACCCCTCAAAAAGCCTCCCTCCTCTCGAGACCTATCCCAGTCCCTTTCAATCCCCACTCTATCACAGAATACACTGAGGAGTGCATGCCACATGCCTTCTATTCCTGGCCCCTGCTGGGACACAGCCCTCAAAACAGCACAAACACTGATGTCCATTTACCCTCTCGCAGTTTGTCAAGACTTGGCTCTTCATTTGCATACAATACAAATAGTACCCAAGCTGCTAAAAAATATTTTGCAAAGAGAAATTAATTAATTTTGTTATCTGTGGTGTGTATCCAAAAAAGGATATAACCTCAAAAGTTCCCCATTCAGAATCTGAATGCAAGCATGAGAAATGATTTTTGCAAAAAATAGATTTTTTTAAGTAGAATAAAAAACATTGGGATGATATGAAAAACAACGTTTGCAAGAGAGAGAACTCTTACAAATATAATAGTCGACAAAGAAATTAATATTGTCAAATACAGGTGGACTAAATCAAAATAACAAAAAGAAACTGAGTTACAATAAACGGCACAGAATGTGCTCAATAATTTTTTCAAACTGTTTTTTTCAGTTTTTTTACTGTTGTTTGTAGGTCTTCCTATGTATAAGAACACATCATATGCATTTCCTGTATTGGTCTCCTAATCAGTTTCATGAACACCCATGTACGTTTCAGCAAACAGGCCACCTGAGGGGCCTAATGTCAACAGCCTTCCTCAGTGCGAATTACAACAAGCCCTATGGGGAAGCAGACAAAGAAAATATATAATAAATGTTTGCATTCAGGTTTTTAAATTGATTATATTTAAATTGACTCTCATTTGTGTTGTGTCCACAAGAAAGTTACATATTGGCCTGATGGGTAATAGAAAGTAGGACAAGCCAATTGTAACCCAATAGGTGCAGAGCGTGTAGCACAGAGCTGAAGAAGTCAATGCAATGGTCTGTCCATCTGTGAATGGGTATAGATGGATTTCTTTATTTGAGTTAAAACTTCGCTTTCATAGTGCTTAACATTGACGTCATGAATTTCATTGAGCTATTTTTGCTCAGCCTAATTGATTGCTATTGGGTGTTCTTAATATTCACGCTGTTCAAAAGAATATATTATGATCATACCTTATGGGCTGTGGTCTTAATTCACAGTTCACTGGTATGATCCATGTGTGTCAACCTGGTGCAGTTCACTTGCTACAGCCGGAATTCAAATCCCATAATCGTAATATATTTCGGACACCTGGCTGAAAGAGCCGACATATGAAAACGGTAGAGGTTCGCTAACCGTGCTCAATATGCTTTTCGTTGCTCATTTAGTTCAAGCAAAGAATTTTCTTAAATATATCTCAAAACATTGAGACATGACTTTTATGCCAATGCCTGGAATTGGATCAGCGTCTTGCTTGTCTGTTCTCGAGTAAGCAATTTCTTTCGTGCTCTACTGTGTTCTTTAGGAAACAGCTGCTGTGCAGTTCGCAGACGTTTGCTTCTCGGAACAAATATGTACAGGAAAACCTAATAATGAAACCGTTTTCACACGGTTTTTAGCATAGGGAGTTATATTTAAAATTCACCTTATTTCTTTTCTATTCTCGAATGTACTTCCTTTTGCGCTCTCCTGTGTTCTTTAGGAACAGGGCTGGCATGAGGTTTGCAAAAAAGTCTATTTCTAAACAAAAACGAACAAGAAAATGTAATAGTGAAACCGTTTTATCACGCTTTATAGCACCAGAACATGGAGTTGTGTTAAATTATCACCAGATTTTTTGTCTATTCTCGAGTAGACGGAAGTAAGTATAATTTCATTTGCGCTCTCCTATGTTCTTTTGGAAAGGGCTGGCATGCGGTTTGCAGAAATTTCCTTTTCCAAACCAACACAAACAGGAACACGCATTAATGAGAGCATTTTGTCACGGTATATAGCGCCAAACCAGGGACTTATATTTAATATTCACCTGGTTTGTGCTGGTGCGTACAGTTACGGTGTAGCTCTCCCCTCCTCCGTTGCACGTTGACGTTCCTGTCAGCGGCTATGGAGACTGAGTCATCATCGTTGACTATGTTAGAGTTACAGCAAAGCAAACTAAATGTCTAACCCATTAGTTAGTAAGTTTGCGCCCCAATCCCAAACGTAATGCACCTTTGCATTGGTCCAGGGGAACCTATCCTCTGTATACGTTGCGGCAGTAGCCATGGCAACATATAAAGACGTTTGCATGTTGGGAAAGGAGCTGCTTGCTGCTTATGGGAGTAGAGCCAATGCGAAAGTAGACTGTGCTCGAATTTCAGTGAACTAAACCACTTTCTCAATGGATAGTAGATTTGTGCCTCCAATCTCAGATATGTGCACTGGTTCATTGGTTAAAAAAGACTTGTCCCCTACAAGCATTGCGACAATGGCCTTAGCAACGTGCAGAAGCATACACATTGAAAAAAAGAGTCTGCTTGTTACTTTGGGGAGTAAATCCCAATACGAAAAAGTAGACTGAGGCGTAAGGACATGAAACTATGCCAACTGTTAAGTTCTTTATTTGTTCCATGTCAGAACTTAGTGATCTTTTCCATTGTGTAGGCAGCAATCATGATGGCATTTCTAGATGTAAAGCTATGCCAGTTTATTAATTCTTCAGTTGTGCCATGTCAGAAGTTAATGAAATCAATGCATGTTTCAGCTGTAGTAATAAACAGCTGGGTACAACCAATTGGCTTTTGACTTTGGGATATGTTGGTTGTAGGATAAATTGTTATCATTATCCAGTCCATTCATCATGCACAACCACAAGGACACACCCTCATGGATGCCAATCACCCATGGTGACTTGGAAATCTCACTTTTGGAGTTTACCAATTTTGATGACATAAGGTTAAAAAATCAAGTCCTAAGAGGGTTCGCTCTCCCTCCTACAACGGGAGAAGGAATTCCTCGTTAAGACCTTTGGTATAGGTTTCTATTCTGTGAATCCATTGTGCCTCTTTCTGTAGAAGACATCTAGATATGTTGGTCGAAAATTTGAAAAGATGTCATTTGCAGAGTGTTGTAATTCAATATAATGGTTTACAAGAGGTGCAGTTGTAGTTTTGCACCTGATTCAGGAGCAGTGTTCCGAAATTCTAATGTGTGCTGCGCGAGTGGTTTGACCAACATAGCGCAGCCCACTAGTGCATTCGATGCAGTACACAACTTGTTTGGTTTTACAATTTATTAAAGTAGAGAGGATCACGTGCGGTCTCCAATCTTAAATTCCTACATTCTCTTAGTAAACTTGCATACTGAGCATGTGCCACATGGATAATGCCCTACTGTGGATCTCAATATATATATATATTCAGTGAAAAAACTTTGTTAAAGGGATGTTATGGTTAAGTTGCGCTACTAAAAACCTATGAGTGATGTCATCAATGACATTTGTGATGTCATCTTTGATGTCGTGGGTGTTAGTCTTAGCAGTGCACGGTGGTGGCGCGAATTATGGTTGCTTAGCTTACCATAACTGGCGAATTTCAGGGGGTTTTCGGTTTTACTTGGAACCATAACGTCCCTTTTAACAAAGTTTTTTCACTGAATTTCATAGGTTTTTAGTAGCGCAACTTAACCATAACGTCCCTTTAACAAAGGTTTTTAACTGAATTTCATAGGCTTTTAGTAGCACAAATTAACAATAATAACTTTGACTTTATGTACATGTAATATGGAACATACTGAACCCCTTTTACTGAATTTGATGTCCGCAAACTTTTTTGATATCCGCGGACATGTTCGGACAACGGTACCACTACCTAAAAACTCTGGGAGGGTATGTTTAATTGGTATATCATAACATAGTAGCATTTGAAAAATTCACAAAGCAGCACAGATACATATTATATGTAGTAATACATAAGAAATGTAACCCATATATGTAACACACTAACTATTCATTTAAATACAATATGTTCTAAAATGGAATATACCAAAAGAAGATAAATTGGCTTCCAACAAAATTACCTCACAGACACTCCACAACTAAGAGCAAGACCAGACCTACAGAGTACTCAGAACATATCTTACCTGAAATAGTATGTGTACTTCATGTTACTCATATATTGATAAACTTTCTGTATTAGATAAAACAAAATATATTATCTTTTTTTTTCTCACAGAAATGTCTAGTACTCTGGAATGGCTAGAGGAGCATTTCCCACATGAGGAAATGACAGAAGATAGTGAAACTAACGGTACACACTTTACAATATAAACCATTTAATTATTATTATTTTATATGCATTTAACATATATATATATTTTTTGTACAGAGCATGCCAAAATAGAAAATACCTCAGAAGAAACTGTTATGGATACCACTCTTGACAGCATAAAAGAAAAAATGGATATATTGTTGACCAATTTTAATAATTTGAAAACTTTTGTTGAGGAGCATTTTAAAACAAAAACCTCATACCATTGTCCCACATGTACTTGTCCCCCCTCACCATATCTCAGTCAATAATCCCCAAACCCTCTCCATAACCCAAAACGTTTTGATGAGACTTCCTTCCCTTCTTCACCTGATAGCAATCATGTTGAAACCAATAATTCTTCTGTTTTTGTTTCCGTTTCTGCCTCACCTTCTCTGTCATGAATTGTAAATATATGGTAAATAAAGTTACATTTTTATATTGTTTTGTAATTAGTTTTAGTTTAAAAAAAAAACAATTTAGGTGTCTGCGGACAGCGCAGTTGTTCTGAAATGTTCATAAATAAATGAAAATGGAGGTGTCCTGAAGAACAGTATACCTGTCCGTACTGTTCGCTAGCAAGTTGAAACTGTTCTAAGAACACAAGTGGTGTCCTGAAATGTTCGTAAATAAACGAAAATGGAGGTGTCCTGAAGAACACTATACCTGTTCGTACTGTTCACTAGCAAGTTGAAACTGTTCTAAGAACACAAGTGGTGTCCTGAAATGTTCGTAAATAAACGAAAATGGAGGTTTCCTGAAGAACACTATACCTGTCCATAATGTTCACTACCAAGTTGAAACTGTTCGAAGAACACAAGCGGTGTCCTGAAATGTTCGTAAATAAACGAAAATGGAGGTGTCCTGAAGAACAGTATACCTGTCCGTACTGTTCGCTAGCAAGTTGAAACTGTTCTAAGAACACACGTGGTGTTCTGAAATGTTTGTAAATAAACGAAAATGGAGGTGTCCTGAGGACGCTATGTCTGTCCGTATTGTTCGTTTGACGTGTGACCACTTTTAATTACTTCAGGACCCGAACAGTGTCCGTAGAACATCAACGCGCATGCGCAAACCAATGTCTGTGCATTTGGTGTCCTGCAGACAGCCGCTTCCTTTGCGAACATGTTCGCGAAGCGATCATGTGACCGCGCCCATGCTGATCACGTGTTCTGAATGCGGACACTGTTCGTGTCCCTGAACAATTTAAAAGTACATTTTCAAGTAATCCACAATATTTCTCAATAAAAACTCACCATAGCACAAGTCCCACATACTAATCCTGAGTTTCTACATACTTTTTGAAAGTTTTTGAACCTTTTTTTGTGTTCGATCTGTCCGCGGACAGCGTGCATGTCCGCAAACCGCGTACAAGTCCGCAAACTGCGTACAAGCACCCCTATAAAAGACCACGCCCTAGAGCTTATTCTGATTGTGTTTCTGGCTATTCTTCAGAACACAGCTATTTTTCCTGCAACTTGCAGATTACACCATCATCGAGATGGTATCCATGGCTGCACTACTGCCACCTGGTGCTGCACCTGCTTCAGCATCACCCCCACCCCCTCCACCACCACCACCTCCCCAAGGGCCTGAAAAGGGGAACAGGAGTGAGGATGCAGAGGAGGAAGAAGAGGATGACGAGAATGAGGTAGTGGCAATCCCTACTACACGCACTCAGCGTGAGTCTTGGGTGTGGCAGTTATTTACCATTCATGGGGATGGTCCTAAGGCTTGTGCGAACCGAGTCACCTGCAATGAGTGCAAAATGGTACTCAGTTGCGGGAGGCATGGTTCGTACAGCTTTGGGACCACTACCATGAAGCGACACCTAAGGTCATTTCACTCGGGGGCCATTCGCAAGGTTGTACCTGGCGAGGAGCGTAGTAAGTTGATTTCCTCTACTTCATCCTCTGTTTCTGATCCTGTCACCACAAGGAACACCTCTGTGGGACAGCGTCTTCCTCAAGCTGCCTCACAGGCCATACATAATGCTGATGACCCTTACCTTTCGAGGGTCACAGTTGTGTGTATGTACTGCGACACAATACTCTGCAGGGTGGAGCGACTTCATAGTGCTTTTGAGACTATCGTCTCAGAGCACGAGAAGACCTGCTCACTACCCAAATAAAACCCACTCTACATCTTCCTCTCTCAGGTCGCCCTTTCTTATCCCTGTGGTTGGTGTCCCCACTTTACCCTCCTTTCCCCTCCTCTCCTAGTGTGTCGTGTATAAAAAAACAAAAAAAAATAAAATAACAAAAATCAAAATAAAATAAGGCTCTTTTCAGAGCCGCCTTTCAAAGTTAAAAAATAGAAGTGAAAATAAATGAAGCAGGGCCCTTTGTATTTTTTAGAAGTCCGCGGACAGTCCGCGGACATCTAAGATTTTGGGGTGCTACCCTATCAAAACCATTGCAATTTTCTCTGAAAGGAAGTGGTGGCTCTGAAAAGAGCCTTTAGGAGGTCTTTGTGTTTCAAAAATTATAAATACTCAACACTTACTTCAAAATGGATGCTGTCATTCTAAAAAAGGTCGCAATGCATTTTGAATGTTTCTTAGAAAAATCTGATTGCCAGCATAAGTTAGATGTACTCCGTCTCTGCGTAAAATGTATGTACTAGGAAACATAATATTTTCATTGTGAAAAGAGGACATGCCAAAATATCTTAGAAAGACACAAACAGCCTGATTGACATTGCACCTTGCTTGTCTCTGCGCAATCCGTGAAAAAATGACTTGAGAATTTGGAAACATGTCCATGACCTTCCCAAGTCCTTCTTTCATTGCAAATTGCAAAGAAATTCCAGACACATGTCCTAAATTGTTCCCTCCACAATGAATTATAATTATATCTGGATGTTGCTCTGTCTCCAAAGTAGCACAGAGAGGTAACAAGTCCAACCACTTCATTCCACGTACTCCATGCCAGTGTACTTCCACATGTGGGAATCCAAGATCTACAGCTACTCCACAGGTTTCTGCATGCACCTTCAACCAATGTATCCACGAGTCTCCCAAAATTGAAACAATCTGTTTTCTGAAACACACAGCCATAGCTATCTGTTCTTCTCTCAGCAAAAAGAGTATCTGAGAAACTCTCTCCTGGCACAACACACCCACTAAACTTTCCTGACCAATCCCTTTCAGTGATCATTCTCATTTGCATGACTTCTGAACCCAAAAATCCCTGGATGTAACACTCGATGTCCACGAACTACCGCCATGTCCACGGACATATCGTAACATGAACAGCCCTTCTACCATTTCCAGTTCACTCTCTGTGCCATTCCCTCATTGGATGTAGCTAATAAGTCACATGACCATCCACCAATCACATTCAAGACCTCTACATCTAACTGCATCATCATAGATCAGCACTGCAAATGTACTGTGAATCTCTCTGAGTACAAGTGTCATATCATTGGCAAGCACCATCTACAAGAAATACTGTACAAGTCTCCAAGATTTCTACTTGCAGCTCCATGCATATCCATATGCATGAACACAAACTACAGGTATGCATATTTTCTGTACAGTACATGAACACATTTTCTAATTGACTTTTAGCGTGTATAATCTATAAAATGGACCTACTGTCTTTTTTCAATCTTCTAAAATCAACTGTCACATACAAATCTTTATACTATTTAATTTCTTTATACACACACACACTCAAATCATGTTAAACTAACATTTTTTAAATGAAATATATAGACTACATATAGTCAAACAAAATTGCATGCACACTCTATGTTCAAATCTCAAACAATAATACTTGTACATTTACATATTTTTTTTAATTTCTTTATTTATTTAATTACTTACATTTATATAGTACAAGCAGCCCATGACATTGAGTCACTATTCCTTGGAAGAGCTTAGTTACAGGAATAATGGTATTCAGTGGTACATTATGAATTTCACAAGACATAGTAAAGATATTTTGTTTGCTACAGTTAGTCATTGCAATACAATCTGTTCATTAAGAACATATCATATGTATTCAACTGGTGCGACGTAGCTTATGTAAATAAGATAGTTTTAATGGTTTTGAGGAAGGCGCTGAGGATTTCAATTAAAAAAATCAATGTCTAAATTAAAAACAGTGCTATATACAAACAAAATTACTAATTTGTTTCTTTTACAATTGCAGTGAAGACCATTCTCCTGAAAAGAAGCAACCGAATTTGAAGTACAAAGAACAACTAAGAAGTAACCTGTTCATTTTAGAACAAAAGTAAGTAGACTATCACTGTAGTATTTGTATTATTGCTCAAACACACTGTAAGGTTAATTCATGCTATTTCTGTGCCTAAAAATAGAGATTATGCACCATTCTGTCCAAAAATCCCCATGTCTTAAACAGCGATTTAGAGCCAGAATGGCCCACAAATTCCTATTTTTCGACACAAACATTACCCAACTCAACCGCTAGAATTTAGATGTTATAGAACAAACAACTGTTTTAATTGTATAGCATTAAATATACTATTTATACTCCTCCACACCACTAGCTTACTTTTTTCTTTCATCTGAACCCCAGTTTAGTAATACATTAATTCAAGAATACCCATCCCTACTAGTTGTAGTTCCCAATGCACAATCACATACCATTACATACATCTTTATCATCTTACTCAAACACTCATGCACACAGCACACATACATTGCAGAATACCCCAACCCATACCTTCTTTATTTTTTTCAACAGACCCTAAAGAATGCCTACCAAAAATCAAGTCCGTAGAAAGCAACGCAGTAGTAGAGCAAATGAAAACAAAAGTGTCCAACATAAGCATCCATCTCTAGCACAATTTGTAAAAAAAAAGTTGAAACAAAACAGCTAATACAGTCATTTAGTGAAACAAAAGAAGTTTCAAGTACAAAAACTTTGCCTCCTCTATCAAAATGTAAACCAAACCAAAAACAATTAGTAGAAAATCAGCTATCACTACAGATAAAACTGCTTCTTTAAATCTTGATATAGTTCAAAGTAAGCATACCAAAAGAAAGTTATTTATTTTAGTGTTAAACAAGATGAAACCACTAACAAAACTAATAACTAAATTACAAAAAGGACTTCTCAATAAACGAAATGTCAACAGAAAGAACTTCTTAAGTATCTGCGCAGGTGAATGGAGTCACACTACGAGCACAGAACCATACTTTAATGAAGAAGCGTACAAACAAAAGCAAACAGATACAATTGCCATACATAGCAGTGGTCGAGGTTATGATAATACCATAATGGAACAAGAAGTACTCCTTACAAAAATATGTCCTGAAAACTTAGAATTACCCCTCCATTCAACTGAATCAGAACGTCTAGTGTACAAATGGCCATGCACATCAATGTGTAACATTCCCAAACAATTTTTCAAGTCTTTACGCCAATTCCTCAATCAATATGTGAAAAGCAAAGACAAAATCAAAATTAAACTACTGCAAAATATGGATACCTGTCCAGTACGCAAGTACACAGGACTACAAGGACATTCATTGGCCTGCATTACAGGACCTACTTGCAAAACCACCTTCCATGATATCAAAAGAATATCAACACATCATTCAACTATAAGAAATCTAGTTTATAAACTGTACTATGCTAAAAGTCCTGCTTTAGCACTAGCCAATTTAAATAACATTCTTCTGCATGGTACAGCAAAAGACCTACTAGAAGAAATCAACTATATCCAGAAAAAATATTTTGGAAGTGAAACCCACTTACACAATGAAATAGCTGTAAAACAAATTAGTAACAATTCTACACATGGCAACCTTTTACTACACACATACAAAAAAGAAATACTAAAATTTAAAAGTACATCAGCTGAAGTACCAAACCATGTGTGTGTATGTTGCCGCAGAACTTTTTATAAAAGTAACACAAAAACTGTAGACCTACCATACAAAATAGAAGACAATGAAGATTCTAAATGGTTTGAATTAGCTCTCTACCTTATAGCAGAAAACAAATACGAAATAAGTGACCCCGTAATACTTTGTAGTTACTGCACCACAAAACTTGACAACAACCAAACTCCTTCACGTGCTATCACAAATAATTTGGAATTATATCCACTACCAAAACCCCTTCAACAACTTAATTTATATGAGAGCATCATAATTCAAACAGTGCACCCATTTCAAGCAATAATACGCCTTCAACCAAAAACTGCAACATTACCTCCCTCTGAATTAGTGAAAGGTATTCATGGAAAAGTAGTGTATTTACCATTAGATCTAAAAGAAAATGTGCACACTCTAAGAGTGCAACGTCCAATGCAACAATCTTTAATTATCTTGATAAATGGAGTACCTACAAAAGGCAAAAAAAATTGGCAACAGCTGGTAGATTTACATAAAGTTAGAGAAGCCTTGCAATATCTTAAAGAGAATAATGAATATTACAAAGAAATTAATATTGAAGAAAACTTGAAGGATACAACTGAAATAATTCAAGAGACACAAGAAGCTGGTCAATTTGAGCTCCTAGTTCCTGCTACAATATCAAACACTTTAGACCATTATACAATTCTTCCATTGCACTCTAATGACACCATAGAAGATGCACTGGAAACATACCAAATGCGTCAAACAAAAGGATCACCAATCAGCATATGGGAAAAAAGTATAGAAGCACGTGCTTTTCCTCTACTCTTTCCTACAGGCAAAGGAGGAAGGTACGATGATAGACCTATTCAAATATCAGGATTAGAATACCGCTCATTATGGATGTATTCTGAAGATACCAGATTTAGACAAAATGTGGAATGCATATTCCACCTACTCTTTGAAAGTGAACCAGCAACTGTATGTTACGGAGTTGCACACATATTAAAATCAGGATCACACTTTCAAAATATGACAGCTACACAATTATTACAAAAAGTGCATCAAAAAGATGAGGTTTTACAATCAAATATTACAAATCTATTAGCAAATATGCGTGGTACTAAAGAGTACTGGTTTTGACGTCACAGAGATGTACGTTGTATGATCAGAAACCTTGGCCCACCCACTTGGTTTGTTACATTAAGTTGTGCAGAATATGCATGGGAAGATATACATGATTTCCTACGCATATCAAACAAAAACAAAACAAACATAGATATACTAACACCTGGAGAATTTTGTTCTCTGGATCCTGTTAATGTTTCAAGATATTTTCACCATCGCTTCATTGCTATGCTACATTTTATTTGTAATAAAACTCTTCCTCCCCTTGGAGAAGTGCAACACTTCTTTTGGAGAAAAGAATACCAAGCCAGAGGAGCACCACATATCCACATGCTTTTATGGATTAAAGATGCTCCTAAATTTGGTCAAGACAGTGATGCCACTGTTTTACAGTTTATTGAAAAATATGTCACTTGTGTAATTCCATCGGAATCCAAAAATAGTGATCTTCATGCACACATTTTTCAATTTCAAAGACACAAATGTGGCAAATATTGTCGTAGCAAATACAAAAACAAAGGGAAATACTACACCAAGACCTCTGCAATGACCTGTCATCAGATAAAACAGTGTCTCAAAAATTATACAGCTTGGGCATAAAAATGCTGTCCCATAGAGAAGGTGGATCCTATGAAGCAGCTGATTGTTTAACTGGTACTGCACTGTATGGTAAATCTGAAAATATAGTATGGCTAAGTCTTGGTCCAGCTAAATCTAGAAAAAGAGTTCTAAAATCATACGAAGATATAGAAACAATAGCCAAACATGATCCCAACAGCCAAGACATTTTAAAAAACAATGTATTGGACACATACTACCCAAACAGGAGTACCACTTTGGAAACCATGTGTCTATACCACATAGCCCAAAACTACACATACAAAAATAATATAAAACCTGATGAAAAAAACGGTAAATACAGAGTGACAGACTGTGAAGGCAGCTTAGTAAAACTCACCAAACCAAATTTAATTAATCATATCAAATTGTCATTAAAGACTCCTCAACATAAAGAAGTATATTACATGTCCCTGCTACAACTCTTTAAACCATGGAAAAAAGAAGAAGAAATACTAGATAACTATCACTCATATGAAGATGCTTTCAAAGCAAATGAAAGCACTATAACTGATGTAAACTTTACACACTACAAAACAATGTTGCAGCACAATGAACAGCAACACGAAGAAGAACTCCAGGCCCAACTAGATAAGGACACTCTTGACTAGTCAACCTTCTGTAACAGGAAGCCAAGAACCACTGGGAGAGACACTAATAACAAATGAGGCAGAATTAGCTATGATAGAAGTAGAAAACACCATGTGTCAGTATGAAGATAAAGAAGACTTAACTATACTACAATCAAAACTAAACAATGAGCAACGTAGCATTTTTCAAGAAGTAACAAAAGAAATTGCACATGGTGTACAACATGAAAACAAAGAATGCACTGCCAAAATTACAAACCTATACTATTGTACGTCAGTGGTGAAGCTGGTTCTGGCAAAACATTCCTAATCAAAATCATCAGTAAGTTCCTTCAACAATTGACAAACAACAAACTGTCAGCTGTTGTCACTGCCCCCACAGGTTTAGCTGTTACAACATAGGCGGTGTCACTTTACACCGATTACTACTCCTGCCAGTAGAACACCAAAACAAATTAGACTATTACAAACTTTCTACAGAATCTGCAATGGAACTACGCAGAGTATTGAAACAAATGAAAATGCTTCTAATAGATGAAGTGAGCATGGTGTCCATCCTAATGTTAGCTTTGATTCACCTCAGATTACAAGAAATACTCAAAACAAACTATGAAGAGCTCTTTGCAGGAAAACACATTATTGTTTTCGGAGATCTTCTTCAATTGACACCAGTAAAAAGTGAGCCTATTTTTAAAACATTAGGACACAAACTCTGCCGTAAAACTGTTGGCAGCATTGGAAATGTCAACCTTTGGCAACATTTCCAATACAGAGAATTAACAGAAAACATGCG
Source organism: Ambystoma mexicanum (assembly GCF_040938575.1). Classification (NCBI taxonomy): domain Eukaryota; kingdom Metazoa; phylum Chordata; class Amphibia; order Caudata; family Ambystomatidae; genus Ambystoma; species Ambystoma mexicanum. The sequence goes on from NC_090928.1 coordinate 361,248,763, forward strand.
GCAATCTGCAGATCTCACTTATGCCAACATCTTAAAAAGTATCAGAGTTGGTATACTTTCTAAAGAAGCAGAAGCAATATTGAAAACCAGGCACATTCATGCACTTCATGGTGATAATGCATGTGCTACAGATGTTATGGAACAATTAGCCCACAAAAATGTCAATTATATGGCCTTAATGCCAACTCTTGCAAGCTGTTTCAAATTCAATGAAATAATGTTAAGTAAAGAAATGCAACCAATAATGGAAATTAGCGCCACAGACAAACTAGATGTACATGGTATAACACTACCCATGTGTGACCAAGCCACAACAAGACTAAATAGTTTAGAAAAATCAATCTCAAACACAGCAGGATTGGAAAAGATATTAAAATTATCCTTAAATTGCAGAGTACTGCTTAAACGTAACTTTGACGTGGACCAAGGACTAGTTAATGGAGCACTGGGTACAGTTGTTGGCTTTCAAACATACCCACGTGACAACAAAATTCAGTTTGTCAATATTCTCTTTGACAAACTTTCAGAAGTAAAAAGGATAGGACGCTCAACAGCTCGATTCCTTCTCTTCAAAGACATGTATGTACGCAGAGAACAATTTTCTCTAACTCTTGCATACGCAGTCACCATTCATAAATCACAAGATCTTACCCTAGACAAAGCAATGATAGACATTGGTAACACAGTCTTTAAAGAAGGCATGAGCTACGTAGCACTATCACGCTTACATACACTTGACGGTCTATTTCTAATCAACTTTGATGCAAGTAAAGTAAACGCTGATATTCCTTGCATTTTAGAATACAATAGACTTTGTTCACTATACAGCCCCCATCTAAATACATATTCTGTACCACAAAAAGTAAAACGTTGTAAAAGAAAACTAAATCAAACAGAAATGCAACAGGATGTCAATGCAAATCCTCCAAAGGGAGTAAAAGAAACTAAAACTTCATCAAGTACCACAAACATAAAAGAACCCATTAGGGAAAGTAAACCAGGTACTTCATCAAAGAAGGAAGACAAACTAAAAAAAAATCAATCAGATACAGAACTACCTGGTCCATTTAAACTCTCAAATATAGTTGGAGTAAGTTGCTACGCAAATGTAGCAATGAATATTCTATTTCAATTGTCACCAATTGTTGACAACATTTACTTACACAGTACAGACCAATTGTGTTTGCAAATGTTAGTACTTCACAGAAATGCAACAAACAATCCTGATAACACGTATAGTGTTTATGGAATAAGACAACAATTGTACTACTGTGCTGGAATGGTTAAATTCACTATAAACTCACAGGAAGACCCACAAGAATTTCTAATGTACTTACTTCAAGTACTGGAAAACAAAAGCATACCTATAAATGAAATCTTCCGGATTTCATACATGTGGAAACATACATGCACTCTCTGCAACAATGTGACACAATAAGAAATCCCCAATGAACACTTCATATATATATCAATACCTAATTGTGAATCCATTCCATTTCAGCAACTTGTACAAAATGCAAGCCATGGTAGATTATGTACTTCCTGCAATTCGGATAATCGCTCCACGTTAGTAATACAAACACATAGTAAATACGTAATACTAATGCCTCTACGTTACAATGCAGATGGCACCAAAAACAACTGCAAGCTGACTGGATTCACACATGGTCAAATATCACTTGGTAAGAAAACCTTCACAACAATAGGTATAATCTTATAGTAAAAAAATATAAACTGTTAGAGTATTCCAAAAGCTATCTAACTGCCCAAAGATTCTACAACAACTAATCAGATAAATGAATATCACTAAATTAGAGCAATAAATAGACAGTTAGAATACGCCAATTGGTATCTAACTGTCCCAAAATTTAACAATATCCAAACAGATAAATCAATACCACTAAAATATATAAAAAAAATAGACAGAATATGTCTACTGGTATCTAACTGCTCCAAAATTTTACAATATCCAAACAAATAAATAATATGTTACTGCTCCAAAAAACTGCAACAAGCCAATGTATAAAGCATTAGCCAGAAACAACAAGTGAACACTGAAAACAAACAAACAAATAAACTGTAGCATAACAGAAAAAGGTTTTTTTTGTTTTAATCCAACATGGATTTTTTTTTCTCCCACAGACCCAATGATTTTAGCAACAAACACAGAAACTGAGCAAATTGCACAGTACTCTGGTTTGTAATCTACTAAATATGAGGGTCCAAACAAATAATAAATTGTTGATTATACAATGTAATAAGTCATTACACAATACTAATACTAACATGCTATTTTCTTTTATCACAGAAATGAACAAGAAATACATGTACTCCTGTTACTAAACCAAACAGTAAGTATATTATAATAAGTACAACCATCGCAGCATATCACACCCATAGTGGCTTATAACTTTGTTCCTTATAAATTTGTTTTTGACTCAAAGTTATAAGGAACTATGAGTGTGATATGATGCCCTGGCCACAACCACCGCAGCATATCACACCCATAGAGTCAAACATTTCAACTATGGCCTGTTGAAACTTTTAATGTCCGCGGACATTATGAGTGTTCTTAGAACACTTTCAACTTGCCAGCAAACAATACGGACAGCGTCCTCAGAACACCCCCATTTTCTTATTTGCGAACATTTCAGGACACCGCAAGTGTTCTTAGAACACATTCAACTTGCCAGCGAACAATACGGACAGCGTCTTCAGGACATCCCCTACGAACATTTCAGGACACTGCGAGTGTTCTTAGAACACTTTCAACTTGACAACGAACAATACGGACAGCGTCCTCAGAACATCCTCATTTTGTTTATTTGCGAACATTTCAGGACACCGTGAGTGTTCTTAGAACACATTCAACTTGCCATCGAACAATACGGACATCGTCCTCAGGACAACCCCATTTTGTTTATTTACGAACATTTCAGGACACCACGAGTGTTCTTCTTAGAACACATTCAACTTGCCAGAGAACAATACGGACAGCGACCTCAGGACACTGCCATTTTGTTTACTTGCGAACATTTCAGGACACCGCGAGTGTTCTTAGAACACATTCACCTTGCCATCGAACAATACAGACAGCGTCCTCAGGACACCCCCATTTTGTTTATTTACGAACATTTCAGGACACCACGAGTGTTCTTAGAACACATTCAACTTGCCAGAGAACAATACGGACAGCGTCCTCAGGACACCCCCATTTTGTTTATTTACGAACATATCAGAACACCGCGAGTGTTCTTAGAACACATTCAACTTCCCATCGAACAATATGGACGGTGTCCTCAGGACACCCCCATTTTGTTTATTTACGAACATTTCAGGACACTACGACTGTTCTTAGAACACATTCAACTTCCCAACGAACAATACGGACTGCGTCCTCAGGACACCCCCATTTTGTTTATTTACGAACATTTCAGGACACCACGAGTGTTCTTAGAACACATTCAATTTCCCATCGAACAATACGGACAGCGTCCTCAGGACACCCCCATTTTGTTTATTTACAAACATTTCAGGACACCACAAGCGTTCTTAGAACACATTCAACTTACCAGAGAACAATACGGACAGCGTCTTCAGAACACCCCCATTTTCTTATTTGCGAACGTTTCAGGACACCGCAAGTGTTCTTAGAACACATTCAACTTGCCAGCGAACAGTACGGACAGCGTCTTCAGGACACCCCCTACGAACATTTCAGGACACCGCGAGTGTTCTTAGAACACTTTCAACTTGCCATCGAACAATACGGACAGCGTCCTCAGGACAACCCCATTTTGTTTATTTACGAACATTTCAGGACACCACGATTGTTCTTAGAACACATTTGACTTGCCAGAGAACAATACGGACAGCGTCCTCAGGACACCGCCATTTTGTTTATTTGCGAACATTTCAGGACACCGCGAGTGTTCTTAGAACAGATTCACCTTGCCATCGAACAATACAGACAGCGTCCTCAGGACACCCCCATTTTGTTTATTTACGAACATTTCAGGACACCACGAGTGTTCTTAAAACACATTCAACTTGCCAGAGAACACTAAAGAGAGCGTCCTCAGGAAACCCCCATTTTGTTTATTTACGAACATTTCAGAACACCGCGAGTGTTCTTAGAACACTTTAAACACAACAAACAATACGGACAGCGTCCTCAGGACAACCCCATTTTGTTTATTTCCGAACATTTCAGGACACCGCTACTGTTCTTAGAACAGTTTCAGCTCGCTTGCGAACATAACGGACACATATTGCGTCCTCAGAACACCCCCCCATTTAGTTTATTTAGAACATTTCAGAAAAGCCGTGTTGTCCGCAGACAAATCGAACACAACAAGAGCGTCCACCACATAAAAAACACAACATTTAACCTATCACATACTCTCCCACCCTCTCCAAACACTCTTACACACCAACACACTCTACTAAATACAAATTTTAAACCAAGTTTCACTGCGCTGTCCGCAGACGTCCGCAAATTCAAGATGGCAGGCGCTACCGAAAATCTGACACGCTTCACGCTCCACGCCGTCCAATCAGCGAACACGTCGCATGTCCGCGGACATCACGCAAGCCGATTGGCCAATCAGGACACTGTCCGTGGAGCGAACAGGGAAGTGTGTCCGCGGACCGAACACAGATGTCACTAATTTTTTATGACCTACTTTTTGGTCATTTTAAAAAAAAAACTACTGGATGGATTTTCACCAAATCTGCAAAAGCACACTTTTGGGACCAAACCACTGCTCCTGGTCCAAATTTGGTGAAAATCCATCCAGCGGTTTGGGCTGTAGGCGCGAGCAAAGTTTTTTCCCCATTCAGTCTATGGGAAAAAAAAAGTTTTGGGACCCCCTCTATAATTTTGCCCCCCCTGGACGAATCCTCACCGTACTTTGCACAAATAATTCAGTGTGGGCCATATACTTTTTTTGCAAAGTTTGGTGAGTATTCGTCCGGGGAGAGCGAAGTTATAAGCCGCCCAAAAAGTGCTTTTCCTATGGAAACAGCAATTTACCTACATGGCCACTACCATATTATCAATATAAAGCTATTACTGAATGTCTTGTAGCCACGGCATGGCACGTACATGTATGAAACCTCAGTATTTTATAAAATCAATGGCGTAAAGCCCAAAAAAAATATATATGTACTCCCTATTGTAAATGCCAATCTGTTAAAGGTGGCAAAATGAGGGTTACAAAAAAAATGCAGTGATACTGGTTGCAACAGTCCATATTGGAAGAGGATAGTGTAATCATGTATCTATATAGGTTCTGGTTGAAAACGAATGGGTTGACAATGGCAACAGTGGAGTGGGATGGTCAGCTTGGAAGTGACAACTCCCTTCATGAAAACTGTAACAACAAAGTATTAATGTAGGTAGAGCCTGGTTTAGTAATGCAGACTTAGACAGTAAAAATGAATGCTGCAAATAGAGGAGATATGCACCGACATTAACAAAATAACCTACAGGAATACATTAATTCCTGTGTCTGTGTTAAGTCCCAAACTGGTACAACAGATTTTGGCAATGGTCCGTGCATCAAGCTGGCGTAATAGTAACAGACGATCACCGCCTCTCGGATGAGGATGAGCTTGCATTAGTCCAATGACTTGAGATCATTTACTGAGTCCAATTGATGATGTTGTTGCCAGTGCATGGCAAGTGGCAATTTGGGGTCTTGGCTCTTCAGATGTGCAAAATGCTTGCGGATGCGTACTCACAGCTCCCTAATAGTGAAGCCTACATATGCCTTGCGGCATACGCACAATATGGCATACACAATATATTTGGACTTACAGTTAATAAAGTCAGAAATCCGAATCGTGAGTCCTTGGTGACATTGGAACTCATTTTGATTAAGAGAGAATTTTCAAAAATTGCAAGAACCGCACTTGAAAAAGCCCACAGGTTTAGGTGGAAGGATTGTTTATGAGCAGGCTTTGGTTGAAGTAACGCAGGACACAGTTGGTTGCGCAAAGGTTTGGTGCGAGTAAAGATGAGTTTAGGTGTCTTCGAAACGTAAGGCTGCAAATCAGAATCAAGTTCCATAAGATGCCAGTGTTTGTTCAATAGTCGAAAAAGCATGTTGCTGTCTTGTGAATATCTGGTAATGAACTGAACATTGTCAGGTTGGTGACTGTTGGATTCTTTTCGAGTAACCAAGATTGAGTCTTGAGTCATTTGATTGATACGATCTAACCCTTTTTTAATACAGTGTTTGTGTAACCTTGTTCCAAGACAAAAACAAAGAGGTGATGGCTGGAAGATTTAGATTAAATCTCAACTACTGGCGTTGCTCTGGGCAACCTTCCAGACCATCGTTCTTCGTCTGCCAAGCCAATACAGAAGGGGAAAAACCATATGCAAATAGGGCTTGGTCCCACCCCAAAAGGGGCAGTCCAGCCCAAACTGCTAGGTCACATCCCTTCTGCACGAGACCACAAGCATCCCCAAACATGTTTCGGTCTTGTTGGGCCTCATCAGTGAGGAGGAGCTTGGGTCTCTAGGCCCAGCAGGCACGGGACCCACGTATGGGCAGACCCGTCCCACTCGGGGTGACAAAGCAAAAACAAAGAGGTGATGGCTGGAAGATTTAGACTGAATTCTAACCACTGGCTTTGCTCTGGGCAAACTTCCAGACCATCATTCTTCGCCGGCCAAGCCATTACAGAAGGGGAAAAACCATATGCAAATCGGGCTTGGTCCCATCCCAAAAGGGGCAGTCCAGCCTGAACTGCTAGGTCACATCCCTTATGCATGAGACCAAAAGCAACTCCAAACATGTTTCGGCCTTGTTGGGCCTCATCAGTGAGGAGGAGCTTGGGTCTCTAGGCCCAGCAGGCACGGGACCCACGTCTGGGCATACCCGTTCCACTCGGGGTGACAAAGCAAAAACAAAGAGGTGATGGCTGGAAGATTTAGACTGAATCTTAACCACTGGCTTTGCTCTGGGCAACCTTCCAGACCATCGTTCTTCGCCTGCCAAGCCATTACAGAAGGGGAAAACCATATGCAAATCGGGCTTGGTCCCACCCCAAAAGGGGCAGTCCAGCCTGAACTGCTAGGTCACATCCCTTATGCACGAGCCACAAGCATCTCCAAACATGTTTCGGCCTTGTTGGGCCTCATCAGTCAGGAGGAGCTTGGGTCTCTAGGCCCAGCAGGCACGGGACCCACGTCTGGGCATACCCGTCCCACTCGGGGTGACAAAGCAAAAACAAAGAGGTGATGGCTGGAAGATTTAGACTGAATCTTAACCACTGGCTTTGCTCTGGGCAACCTTCCAGACCATCGTCCTTCGCCTGCCAAGCCATTACAGAAGGGGAAAACCATATGCAAATCGGGCTTGCTCCCACCCCAAAAGGGGCAGTCCAGCCCGAACTGCTAGGTCACATCCCTTCTGCACGAGACCACAAGCATCCCCAAACATGTTTCAGCCTTGTTGGGCCGCATCAGTGAGGAGGAGCTTGGGTCTCTAGGCCCAGCAGGCACGGGACCCACGTCTGGGCATACCCGTCCCACTCGGGGTGACAAAGCAAAAACAAAGAGGTGATGGTTGGAAGATTTAGACTGAATCTTAACCACTGGCGTTGCTCTGGGCAACCTTCCACACCATCGTTCTTCACCTGCCAAGCCATTACAGAAAGGGAAAAACCATATGTAAATCGGGCTTGGTCCCACCCCAAAAGGGGCAGTCCAGCCCGAACTACTAGGTCACATCCCTTCTGCACGAGACCACAAGCATCCTCAAACACATGTTTCGGCCTTGTTGGGCCTCATCAGTGAGGAGTAGCTTGGGTCTCTAGGCCCAGCAGGCACGGGACCCACGTCTGGGCATACCCGTCCCACTCGGGGTGACAAAGCAAAAACAAAGAGGTGATGGCTGGAAGATTTAGACTGAATCTTAACCACTGGCATTGCTCTGGGCAGCCTTCCAGACCATCGTTCTTCGCGTGCCAAGCCATTACAGAAGGGGAGAAACCATATGCAAATCTGGCTTGGTCCCACCCCAAAAGGGGTAGTCCAGCCCGAACTGCTAGGTCACATCGCTTCTGCAGGGGACCAAAAGCATCCCCAAACATGTTTTGGCCTTGTTGGGCCTCATCAGTGAGGAGTAGCTTGGGTCTCTAGGCCCAGCAGGCACGGGACCCACGTCTGGGCATACCCGTCCCACTTGGGGTGACAAAGCAAAAACAAAGAGGTGATGGCTGGAAGGTTTAGAATGAATCTTAACCACTGGCATTGCTCTGGGCAACCCTTCAGACCATTGTTCTTCGCCTGCCAAGCCATTACAGAAGGGGAAAGACCACATGCAAATCAGGCTTGGCCCCACCCCAAAAGTGGTAGTCCAGCCCGAACTGCTAGGTCACATCCCCTCTGCACGAGACCACAAGCATCCCCAAACATGTTTCGACCTTGTTCAGCCTCATCAGTTAGGAGTAGCTTGGGTCTCTAGGCCCAGCAGGCACGGGACCCACGTCTGGGCATACCCGTCCCACTCGGGTTGACAAAGCAAAAACAAAGAGGTGATGGCTGGAAGATTTAGACTGAATCTTAACCTCTGGCGTTGCTCTGGGCAACCTTCCAGACCATCGTTCTTCGCCTGCCAAGCTATTACAGAAGGGGAAAAACCATATGCAATGCCAGTGGTTAAGATTAATTCTCCTTGATTTTCCTGAATGCTGTTACTTTGTGTAGCATTGTTTGGCATTGAACCAGTTTATCCGCATATTAGTTCATTTGTGTTAGGGCTGCGCAACGATCTAGAGGTGACAAGCTTCTGTTTATACTTGCATTCAAATTAGCGGTTTTGAGGTATCTGCTTGTCCCTCCTACGTGCGGCAACCCTTGTTTGTCATTATTATCCAGGTATTGTTTCTCGGATCCTATTACCCTTTTTCAAGTTTTTTGTCAATCCCAGCGCCTTATGTTAACGGCATACCTCAGTCCAGTATTGCAGTCATATCTGAGATTGGAGGCACAAATCTTCTGTCCAATGGGAAAGTGGTTTAGTTCACTGAAATTCGAGCACAATCTACTTTCACTTTGGCTCTACTCCCATAAGGAGCAAGCTGCTCCTTTCCCAACATGCAAACGTCTTAATGCATTGCCATGGCTACTGCCGCAACATATACATGGGTTAGTTCCCCCTGGACCAATGAAAAAGTCTGTTACGTTTGGGATTGGGGGCGTGGACTTACTAACCAATGGGTTAGACATTTAGTTCTCTGTAACTCTAACAAAACCAACCCGGATGCCTCAGTCTCCATAGCTGCTGACAGGAACGCCAACGTGCAATCGAGGAGGGGAGCGCTACACTGTGACTGTACGCACCAGCACGAACCAGGTGAATAGTAAATATAAGTCCCTGGTTTGGCACTATATACCGTGACAAAACGGTCTCATTAATACGTTTTCCTGTTTATGTTTGTTTAGAAAAAGAAAATTTCTGCGAACCGCATGCCAGCCCTTTCCTAAAGAACATAGAAGAGAGCAAATTAAATTATACTTACCTACGTCTACTCAAGAATAGACACATTTTCCGGCTGTAGCAAGTGGACTGCACCAGGTTGACACACATGGATCAAACCCGTGAACTGTGAATTAAGACAACAGCCCACAAGGTCTGATCATAATATATTCTTCGAAGAGTGTGAATATTAAGAACGCCCTGCCACAATGAATTAGGCTGAGCAAAAATAGCTCAATGAAGTTTATGACATCAATGTTAAGCACTATGAAAGTGAAGTTTTAACTTAAATAATTAAGTCCATCTATACCCATTCACAGATTGACACACCATTGAATTGACTTCTTCAGCTCTGTGCTACACGCTCTGCACCTATAGGGTCACAACAAGCGTGTCCTACTTTCTATTACCCATCAAGCCAATGGGTAATTTTCTTGTGGACATAAAACCAATGACAGTCAATTTAAATGTGAGCAATTCAAAAAGCATCCCCTAAGAAACCTGAATGCAAACATTTATTATATATTTTCTTTGTCTGCTTCCCCATAGGGCTTGTTGTAATTCGCACTGAGGAAGGCTGTTGACATTAGGCCCCTCAGGTGGCCTGTTTGCCGAAACGTACATGGGTGTTCATGAAACTGATTAGGAGACCAATACAGGAAATGCATATGATGTGTTCTTACATAGGAAGACCTGCAAACAAGAGTAAAAAAACTGAAAAACGATATTAAAAATTGTTTCAAAAACTGTTTCAAAAAAGTATTGAGCACATTCTGTGTCGTTTATTGTAACTCAGTTTCTTTTTGTTATTTTTATTTAGCACATCTATATTTGACAATATTAATTTCTTTGTCGACTAATATATTTTGTAAGGGTTTTCTCTCTTGCAAACATTGTTTTCCATATCATCCCTATGTTTTCTATTCTACTTTTTTTTTAAAGAAATGTCTATTTTTTGCAAAAATCATTCCTCATGCTTGCATTCAGATTCTGAATGGGGAAACTTTTGAGGTGATACCTTTTTTTGGATACATGCAACAGATAACAAAATGAATTAATTTCTCTTTGCAAAATCATTTTTAGAGGCTTGAGTACTATTTTTATTGAATTTATATGACCCACTTCCATAGCTGGACCACAGTGGGGCTCCCTAATACTGTTTGGGGGTTGGATCTTCATTTGACCTGAGGCCACGGGTGCAGCGCCAAGAAGCCACCTGCCAGGGGAAGGTAGCGCTTTACAAACTTGCGCTTACGACCTTCCATAACAGAATTGCCATATTGCCATGTACTTAAGCCTGCAGTGCCATGCTGATAGAGGACTTTGGGCCTCATTAGGACCCTGGCAGTAGCCGTGCTGCCGGTAATGATTTTTTTCCGGGGCCCAGAATGCCGGCCTTGGCGGACCCGATTATTGCCCTTTCCTGGGCTCTGGAAAAAACCATTCCCCATTCCCTTTTGGGCCCCATGGGGCTCAAAAGGGAATGGGGAGGATGCAAACAACAGGCCCGTTGTTTACATCCTGGACTGATAGCAGGACCCGCTGAGGATGCCTGGTCAGACCAGGCATCCTCAGCGGGTCCTGCAGCAGTCCTCGTAATAGGACAGCCGTAATGAACGGTGCCGGTCACGTACCTGCACCGTTCATTATGGGACCGCCAGGGTCCTAATGAGGCCCTTTGTGTTTCACAATTATTAATGGTAAATACCGTCTTTGGGCCATGATATTGTACCTACCCATACAATCGCCCTCATAATACCAAACCCACAGTGCATCCCATAACACTTGTAAGAGGATTCAATTCAACACTACAGCTAAGTCAATGCCTAGTCTGGGATACTGAATGGAAACCCTTATTGATATATCTTTACGTCCAGTTCATGCGTTCTGGATGACTACCGCTATATAACACCCCTCTCTTGGAATCCCCCTGAGCCCACTGAGCCAAGAAGTAGTTCTGTTTTGCAAGTTTAAAAGGTTTATTTGATAATTGAAACAATAGATATATATATATCACACTTTATAATAAATTAATAATTGAATATCACACTTAATCTGAGCAGTAATCAATAATGGATAGTCCGGCACTAGCACACTTCTTTATAATCAATGATGAGTGGTTATAAGATGGATAAGATAGCAACAATACTTTGATGGTTTCAAATGGATGCAATGTGGAATGAAATGCAGTACAGAAAATAACTTGATAGGGTTTCAACAAAACAATGTAATCACTCTTCTCTGGCAATCCACTCCCCCCTTTATGCAATGCAAGGAAATGGAAGGAAAGCACACAGTTCTCAGAAATGCAATCAAATGTGATTCAGTTCACCCCAGCAAGCTTAGACTACAGAAGTTTGAAACACAGGCCCAAAATGCTTTTATATGTGCTGGCAATGAAGTGAAAAATATGCTAAAATGCTTTTAATTCCCTCTAGAGGTTCAGGGTGAGTGGTTTCTAGTTAATATTAGTCCAGGCTCACTCTAGCAATGATTCAGGGATGGTTCTTAAGAAGCAAACGAATTTTTAGCAAGGAAAGCAAGGAAGCTGCTGTTTTCACACGTGGAGAAATTTGCAAATCGCGGTAAAATTCGTGAGTGTGTTTTTTGCGATTGCGGAAAAAGTATAGGGGGTAGGAATGCGGTTCTAGGTTCGTTGAAAAGCCAAGATTCCCAGCTTTCAGAGGAAAGTTACTGCAAGTCTCTAAGACAAACGGTCACGGAGATATGAGCGATATGGTAAAGGTCATTTTTCAGATTTGAAATTTTAAAGTTCAAAAAGACAAGTGACAGCTAGCAACTAGAAAATGACAGGTGACAGCTTTGCAAATGACAGGTGACAGTTAGGAGACAGTTCTGGTTAGATTAAAATAGATTGAATTATATTATTTTAACTAAGAGATTGGTTCTGCACAGTTCTGCTAGGTACTCACAATATATTTTTGAAATAAATGGGCCTCGCCACGGATCTGGTCAGGTTTTCTTCACTCGCCACGGACGGTCTCTGCGCACAGCGTCTGGGTCAGCTCTACTCTGCTGGTCTGGTCTGGGTCTCTGGTTCTGATCAGGTCTGTGGGTCCGGATACAGCGGTCTCCGGTTCAGCTGGTCTCTCTCTGAATACAACACTGCTCTCTGGCAAATGGCAAGAGTTCTTGCAAAGAATTCAAACAGCTCGCCTGGCTGTGATAATGGCAATGATTTGAGGCCTGCTAAAGAGGGATTTAGCTTGTAGTTGACCTCTCTGCTACAAATTCTGAAGTAAAGTCTTGGTCTCTGAAGGTGGATAGATTGAAGTCTCTATGTTGGCTCTCTGGAGGTTGATGGAGGTAAAGTATGGATTTTCCCGGCAGAGCGTCCCGCAGCAGATGGAATAGAAAGTCCCTATCTGTCCTGACTGTCTGCTTTTATGTGTTTTGAAAATGGGTGGAGAGGCTAGCTTCCTAGGCCCTACCCCTCTCCACTTGTCATTGGCCACTTCATCCTCTTCCCCTTAATTGGGGGAATGAAATGAAGTGTCATCATGATGAGGTCTGTTTATGGTACAGAGAACCCACCCCTGTCAAATTGCACACAATCTATATTTTGACCCAAAAGACATATTTGCACAGGTACACATTTGTTTAAAATTACATGCACCCATCACATATCACAGGAGGTATATCCTGTCCAAATCTGCTCTTCCTGGGAGCTTGCATTTAGAAATGGCAACATTTGCACTTTTTAACTGGTTTCGTAATATCGGACATTACTCCAAATGTATACACATGTGCGCAAGGAGTATGGACATTAATTGATGAAGTGTCAGATTTTTAACATGCATACATTTTAAGTAATACCCTCTTAACTGCTAGCTTGCCCCCAGATCCTGCCACCGGTTCTAAAAACCTCTTAAAATGTGGGCAGAAAAATCACAAGAATTATGGTATCATTTAAATAATTTTCACAAGTCCGCTCTATGAATGATCCATCTTTTTAGAGTTATGTTCTGGCCCCAAAGGGGTGTGGTTTCCCCCCAGCACAAGGTTGAATTTCTGGTTTTTCCAGTTCTGCCAAGCCAGCTTGCTCTCACAGGCAGTGCTCCTCCCCTTTCCTTCCAGGAGGAAGCCACTTTTACGGCCCCCATAATAAAACATTTGCCTGAGTCAGGACAGGGCTTTGTTCAATTTCCTGCAGAGCCCAGGTAATTCAATCAGAGAAGTGTCATATCCCTTTTGGTGGGAGCAGCAAAAGGCAGCTAGGCCTGGGAACACAGCTGTTGTGCAAATCTCATCTCCTGTCGGGGGTAGCTGGTGGGCAGAATTCAGTTCCTTAAGCCAGGCCCCAGCTAATGTCACTTTTAGTTACCCAGTTTTCTGCATTCAAATAAAACTAACCATTTTTACATATGCAGCTAGAATGCTGATTCTAAGTTTAAAACTATGACATTTAAACAATTGCAACCTATGTGACACTCAAAAGTAGGTCACTCATTTCTTTTAAACATTTAGATTTTTAGTGTCTTTCAGTCCAAATTTACTTAAACTGCTGAAATCCACAGCTCAGCCAGTCTTGTTATAAACCTTCAAGTCACTTCAGAATATAACTTTACATTGTATCCACCCATCAGTAAGTCTTTCTTTGGCCTGCTTTGGGTTCATTTATTCAGTTTTACACAAATGTCTGGTGTTGTTTTAAAACGCCGGCTTTCTGATAGTGGTGAGTACTGGTAATGCAACCATTTTTGGGATATAAGAAAATGAATTCCCCACAATTCTAGGTTGCTTTTGGCAATCAGCATTGCCATTCCCAATGGTTTCAGACTACTGTGTGGGTAGTCCAATGGTGGTTTTAGGCAGTGCCCTTTTGCAAAAATGCAACCATTTTTGGGATATAAGAAAATGAATTCCCCACAATTCTAGGTTGCTTTTGGCAATCAGCATTGCCATTCCCAATGGTTTCAGACTACTGTGTGGGTAGTCCAATGGTGGTTTTAGGCAGTGCCCTTCTGTGCCCATAACATCGGCAAAAATGAGTGGCAGCCTATTCCTCATGCATTTCCCTGTGCATTTTCTGGGAAGCTCTGGCCATCATGATGTTTTCCATGTCAGTACTGCACAGTTTTTGAGGTAGGGCTCGGATGCATGGGTAAAAACATCCCACAAGCCCCCCTCTTGCGAGGGCCATTCTGTTTCACTGATGGGACTCGCAAGACCTGGGATGTTTCCTCATCTTCTTCCAATAGATGGCACAGTTCAGCATCTTTTCCTCCATCCGGTCAGATCGATCGGTTCTCCTCGCCGGTCCTGATGGGAGTATTGGGCGGTACACTGGGCCCCTTGCGTCTCTGCTCCCAGTCTCCGGATCGTCCTCCTTGGCCCGTCTCCAGGTTTTCTTTCTCCTAGGACGACAAAGGAAGAGTGGCAATACCTATTCATGGACATTTCTCCCCCATCATTGATATAGTGGGGTGGCATATAAGTTTATAGTCAAAACATATGAACATGCACATTTCTTTTTGCATTCAAAAACAAAAACACCCACATTGAGAAACTCAGAATTTGATAGGCGATATGTAGGATATTTTAAGTTAGAACTGAATTAATCTGAGACAGTACCCTCTAGGATTCCAGAGGATTCCTCCAGTTGTTGCAGAGTGTGCCTGGGATGGCAACACTTCAACTGGTTAATGTGGACCCACTTGTCTTCCCCCTCTGCCAAACCACCTTTGGGGATGCGGATCTTGTAGGCCACAGGGGAGATCTTGTCTATAATCTCAAAGGGTCCCTTCCATGTAGGCAAAACATTTCGCTGTTTGGCCTGGTTCCTTTGGAAATTGTATAGATAGACCCGGTCCCCCACCTGATATTCCTTCCTGGAAGTCTTCAGGTCATAGTGGGTCTTCATGCTATCAGCTGATCTTTCTAGATTCCGCTGAGCATAAGCAAAAGCATGTTGAAGGTGTTTCCTTAAATTCTCCACATACTCGTGAGTTGTGGAGGCATTTATTAGGGTCTGCTCTTGGGTCCTGTAGAGCAAATGCTGAGGAAGCACCATCTTGCGTCCAGTCATCAACTCGAATGGTGACATTTTGGTTGCAGATGAAGGGGTAGATCTGATGGCCATTAGTACCAGAGGTAATCGGATATCCCAACTTGGCCCAGAATCTGCCACAAACTTCTTTAATATGCTCACAATGGTTCGGTTATATCTCTCTACTGCCCCAGAAGAAGCTGGCCGGTAAGCAATATGCAACTTCCTTTTCACCCCCAGTATCTCCCACATCTTTGTCATTACTTCACTGGTGAAGTGGCTACCTCTGTCTGACTCAATCCTTTGA
This sequence comes from Ambystoma mexicanum, assembly GCF_040938575.1. Lineage (NCBI taxonomy): Eukaryota > Metazoa > Chordata > Amphibia > Caudata > Ambystomatidae > Ambystoma > Ambystoma mexicanum. The sequence goes on from NC_090928.1 coordinate 361,264,574, forward strand.
GGTAGACCAAAACGGGAAAAGATGTGGTTAATCATCATGGCAGCTGCTGTTTCTGCCTTGCAATTTGGGGCTGGGAGACATTCCACCCACTTGGTAAACAAGCATGTCACAGTCAACATGTACTTATTTCCTCTAGACGAGCGAATCACAGGGCCTACAAAGTTGATTTGCAAATCTGACCATGGCAGTGTCATCCCCCGCTTTTGGAGAGGCGCACGGTGCGTGAGGGATGATGGCTGAAATTGTGCACACACAAGACTCCCCTTCAAGTATTGGTCGAGGTCCTGCCCCATGTGTGGCCAGTATGCAACCTCTCTTAAGATTTCCAATGTTGTGTGAAACCCCCTATGACCGGCGGTGGCCGCATCATGGGCGTGACTTAACATCAGGCTTCGGAATGAGGTAGGAACCACCCACTGATCGTGGCCCACTTTGGATTTCCTTACCAGCAAACCGTCTTGGATTCGGAACATTTTTGGACATTTCATCAACACTCTTAGGTCCTCTTTCCCAATGTAATCGGTATCCGTCAGGGGAAAGTTCTCAGGGTCCTCAATGTGCTGGTAAAAGTTACCAATTATTGGATCCCCCTTCTGAGCGGTAATCAAATCAGCATCAGGGGTCTCCTTACTCCATTGTGCAATTGAAAGGTCGTTGTGAGCATTTGTCTGGGACCTAGTGATAGCAGTGACCTGGATTTCCCCCAACAGGGACTCAATCTCAATTAGATCCCCTTGGATGGCCCCGGTTTTGGCCAGCTGATCAGCTAAGTCATTTCCAGTTTTGTCTGGTCCCTCTACTTTGGAATGACCCTTGATCTTTTTCCAATAGATGGTCATCTCATTCGAGGTGACCAGATCATCAATGTTTTGGATCAACTTCCCATGTTTCAAGGGTTTGTTATTAGCACATAACATGCCTCTGGTTTTCCAATTGACCAGGTGCTCCACGAACCCGTTCCGTACATAATCCGAATCTGTGATTATGACCAGTTTGTGGAGTTGATGCTGCACAGCAGTGAGGATGGCCTGATGCACAGCCATCAATTCTGCCACCTGACTACTTCGGGAACCAATTTTGTATCCAGTGGAGGGTTCTGGGGACTCATTCACCCATGCATTCCCTACGCCGGCCACCAGTTCTTTCTCCCCGTCGTTGTCAACATGGTAAGAGCATCCATCCACATACACAGTGGGCATTCCCTCACACTTGTCTTCTTCAAAGACTTTGTGGGGGGACTTAAGGTATGCCTCCATGTTGTCCTTTATTTTTAGACTTTCGTCCTCGAGACAGTTTTCTCTGGCACAATCATGCAAGTCAGCCAGACCTTGCGCGAGTGAACTCTTCTTGTTTTGGCCATATCTGACCTCCACAGGAAAGCCTTGCATTGACAGAATCCAGGAAGTAATTCGGGAATTACTCACATTTCCGGCCCGGATTCTGTCACTTTGGAGATATTGCAGAGGCTGGTGTGGAGTCTCCACTATGATGTGTTCCCTCTGGATAAACGGGCGGTAATTCTTCAATGCCCACACCGTTGCCAGGAGTGCCTTCTCACAATCGTTGAATTTTTCCTCCACAGAGGATAAAGTTTTGCTCGCATAGGAGATTACTTTATTGACCTTGTCATGCTTTTGGTATAATACTGCCGTCAAGCACGTATTAGAGAAGCCCGTCTCCAGGAAGAACTCCTTGTTTCTGACAGGGTAAGCTAGGCAGGGCGCTTGTGAGAGGCTTCTTTTGAGTTGTCTTACTGCCTCGGCTTGTTCTGGACCCCATTCCCACTTGACCCCCCCCTTCAGGAGATGAATCAGGGGTCTGGTGATCTCTGCGTAGCCCTCAATGAACTTTCTGCTGTAATTAGTCAGTCCGAGGAGGCTCCTTAGTTCCCGCAGAGTTGTGGGGTCTTTCAGTTTTTGAAGTGCTTCCACTTTCTTTTCCTGGGGACAGAGACCCTGAGGAGTAATCTCATGCCCCAAGAAATTAACACGGGTTCTACACCACTGTGCTTTCTGAAAGGAAAGTTTTGCTCCAGCGGCCCTCAACTGCGTCAGAACATAACGGATCTCCGCTATGTGTTCCTCCAGAGATGAACTTTTGATGAGGACATAATCTACATAAGCCAGGTTACCCCTCGCACCCAGGTCGGGCATGGCCTTATGTAGGAAAATGTTGAATTCATTGCCGGAGTTGAGGTATCCGAAGGGAGTCCGGGTCCATGTGTATTGCTGGCCCCCAAAGGTAAAAGCCAGCTTGTATTGGTCCTCCCTACTGACCGCCACGGTCCAGTATCCATTGGTCAGGTCTATTGCAGTGAATACCTGTGATCCCTGGATCTGGGCCAGCCCTTGGTCAATGTAGGGCAGAGGCCATCGGGAAGTATGGACCCATTTGTTGAGCTCCCTGAGGTTGGCGCAGAGTCTCCACTGGCCGTTTGGCTTCAATATTCCCAGCACCGGATTATTGAAGGTGCTGTGGGCTGGACGGATTATTCCCCGGGACTCAAGGTTCTTAATTATTTCAGTAAGGGACTCCATTGATGCGAGAGGCAAGCGATATTGCTTCACAAACACTGGAGTCATGCCAGGGTCCGTGGGGATTGTTGTTGTGTGGATGTCGGTGCGACCACAGTCATATGAGTCTACCGCAAAGAGATCTTGCAAATCCAAGAAAACTTGTTTCAACTTTTGCTTTTGTTCCAGAGTCACACAGGCATCAGCTAGGTTGACTCTCTCTTCCACCATCTGCCTGAAGCCTGGAAAGACTTCTGGTTTGGCTATTTCAGCATCCTCCTCCAGCTGGGTGGAGAAGTCCCTGGTCAGAGTGCTGATTTGGACTGGAGGCTTCAGGTGGGAAAGGCAGCCCTCATGGACCTGGAAAATCACCTCATCCCTCCTGAAGTCACAAGTCACATCTTCCTTACCATAAGGGCAAGAAGTGTACACCAGGAAGTTCCCCCCATGCCAGGTAAAAATCCTGTCTGGTGTTGTATTGTCATCACTGTCACTGTCAAAGCAGTCCTTGGGGATTGGCCCTAACAGTTCATTACCTAAATCTATGGAAAAATGTCGGTCATCAACCGCCATTCCAATAATGGTGACTGCGGCTAGAGTAATACTCTTTAAGTCGCTGTTATCCACCTCTATTGGAATGGTGTTGTGTTCTATGTTGACTAATGGAGTTGGGTTTACCCCCAACCCTTGCTGTTGGAGAGAAGCATTTAGATGTATATAAGCATCAGGGTTTTGCAGATATTGTCCTCTTTTAACTTTCACTTCCAGGGAGAATTGTCGGGTCCTTTCTGGGATGGTGACTTCCTCTTTGATCTGAATTTCAACTGCATAAGGTAGCAATTGAGCTGACCTAAATGCTTTTTCTGGATCATCAAAGCCCATGGGATTATCCACTAATCGGGACCAAGCTTTGAAGTTTATTAGGTCCAAACTAATGGCAAAGCGATTGAGAATGTCACTGCCTAAGTAAAAGGCGGCAGTGACGTCTCGCACGACCCAACAATTATGGACTATGCTCTTGTTGCCAATTGAGATTTTGAGCATACACCTGCTTGGCAGGAGCTGTTTGGAATTAGGTGCTTCCAGGTCCATTTCCCATTTGTCTATCAGTTTGAATGTGGGAATGGCTGGATCTTTTGGGAGTTGGCGGAACATGGCTTTGCTGATGAAGCTCTTACCGTTGTTCACACACACCCGGGCGAGAACAGAGTCCTTCCCGTCATTTAACTGAACAGGGATGAACAACTGCTCTCCAATTTGCTGAATATCAGCCAGGCTCTGAGATGATTTCACATCTTTCTGGACTATAGGAGTGGGAGTTTCTGATTGTGGATTAGTATAGAATTTCAGAGTGTTTCCTTCCAGCGTGGAGTACCACTTTAGACTGGAAGGAAGGTTGCTTTTCAGAAATAGAGAGGACCCTCCATCACCAGTCTGTTGTCCTACTGCTATTACTGTCACGTCGGGAGTTTGGTTGTTCTGGAAGTGAAATTCTACTTGGTCAGATTTTTGTTCAACCATGTGGCAGGTGCCGTTTAAACTAACATGGTTGACACTCTGTTTTAATTTTATGGGTCGGCTAGTCTGGGTCCAGAGGACCTTGTTTACGCAATCTATTAGGGGTGACAACCTTCTCAGGAGGTCATTCCCTAGTAAACAAGGGGTGCCCTCTGGAGTCACAACTATGACCGGGTGTTTCAACTTGTGTCGCCCAATTTTAATGTCCAAATCTGCCGTCCCCTCGATGGGAATTTCCTTCCCGTCGAAGTTCTGGAGTTGTCCAGGAAGTGAGGTGAGAGGAATTTGGTAATTCCCTCCCCTTCCTGCATTCAGTTCATCAAAGGCCCTTCTGGACAGAAGGGTAGCTTGAGATCCAGTGTCCACCAGTGCCAAAATTGTACCCTGCCCCTGTACTTGTACCGGGGCATAGTATCTTCCCTCCTTCTCCTCAAGGGGGCACAGATAATGCACATTTTTGGACAACTGGTGGGCTAACTTTCTGGTTTTGGACATCGCTAGCGAAGAGATTTGGGCAGAATTCTGTGGAGAGCCTTGGGAATCTGAAAGAAAAAGTTGGCAACTGGAGATCAGAGCCATTGTGGGTTCCCCTGGCTCCGGTTCTGGGCCGCCCCCCCCCTTTTTGGAGGCAGTCATCAGGATGGGTTTGAACCAGGGGATTTTCTTGCTGTTGGTTCTGGGATGAGATGGTGGGCGGCGGTAGCTCAGTCTCCACATCTCCCCAGTCTGGATTTGCATCCCTAGGGACCCATTTTTCTTTGGGAGGAGTTCCCCCCTCTCTGAAGGAGAAGATCCTTTTCCCAGGATCCTCTGAGGATCCCTCTCCCTCAAATTGGAAGATCTGTACCTCCTCCTCAAACTGAGTCTGTTTGGGTCATTTGTTTCTCCTACCCCCCTCTGCTCCTTAGGAGGCAGACTTTCAGGGGCAAGAGATTTTGTTTCCGGTTCCTGGGTTTCCAGGGGCTGTTTACAAGTGAGGAAGGAAGCTTCCTCCAAGGCTTTACACCCCCCTTCCCTTTGTGCCTCCTCCCTGGGAACCGGTGAGTTATCGGGGTGCTGCCCCCGTCATTGTTCTGGGCCACCAGGTCCAGAGTTGGGTGCGTTCTGCGTCGGTATGCCGATCTGAGGGTTCTGCTGAGCCCTCAGTATGTGACCCAGATCCCGCGCCATGTTTTGAACCTGGCGCTCTAACTGGGAAACCCGCTCAGGCTGATACGGGGCCCTGTTTTCTCCCCTGGGCTGATCCCAGGAAGGGTAGCTATCCCTTCTTTGGTAGTACCCCTGGTTGGGAAGATTTGGATACCCCTCCACCCTTGGCCTCCCCTCTCCTGGATTCGGTTGTCTGGGCTCAGGGAATTGGGGAAAGAAGGGTGGAGGATTTTGGGGCTGGAAGTTGGGTGGATACCTGGGGAAGAAGTTCTGCCCAGGGTTTGGTGAGTTTCTGCCCTCCTGTGAGAAGTTGGGAGGGAAGTTCTCTGGGTTAGGTGCTTGGCTGGATCCCCCCTTGGGCTGGAGGAGTCCACACATAACCCAGGATGGGTCTGTTTCCCTTGTAACGGGGGCTTACATAATCAGGAGAGCGAGGGACCCCATTTGTGGGGCTGCCTCCCTGGCTCCCTGTCTGTGACTGGCCCGAGGACCTTCTGGGCCTAGCATTATTAGGTGCAGGTAGGTTTTTAGGCCCCCCCATCTCCAACTCTGTAACGGGGGTGACCTTTACCTCTGCCACCTTGGCAGCAGCCGGGGTGTTGTTGGCTTTGGGGTTTTTGGGCGCATTATTTTTATTTTCTATTGGCTTCTGCACCTCATAGATCCGGGTCGCCTGTTCAATGACCCAGTCTAAAGATCTTTTCTCGTGAAAATCCCTCACGAGCTGGGTCATTATGTATTTGGGCAAGGCATGGAAAAACGTATTAATACATTCTCTGCTATCCGTGCGCACCCTTCTTGTGGTCTGTGCAAAAGCACGCTTTAACTCATGCACAAATTCTTGTGGGACCTGATCCTCCCCACATTGTAAATTGTAGGCTGCCTTGCGAGCCTCTTGAGGATTTCTATGAGTAGAAAAATGTTTCAAGATGGCCGCCTTATAGGTGGACCATCTTAAATGATTTTGGTCCTCCAGCCCCGCAAAGAAACTGGAGTATTCCGGGGAGAAGGTCCACTTTACATATTGAATACAGCTTTGGCTGTCCTTCAAATGGAAAGTCTCCATCATTTGCTCAAACAACTCTAAGTGCTCCCAAACAGAATACTTGGCGTTCTTATGATAAGGCGTGATGATGCTCCTGATTGCCTTAATCTGCTTTAAGGGGTCCTTAAGCAAGGCCCTTTTTGTCTTATTGGCCCTTTTGGTCCGGGTAACCCTGGTCCATTCATCTTCTGACTCAGAGGCACTGCTCCCAGAGGTTCCCGTCTGTTCTTCCAGGTTTTCCCGGATTCTGCGAGCCTGGGAATGGCTGGCAGAATGTGGGGACCTGGTCTCCTGTGTCCTGTACCGCTCAGAGGAGTCTTCAGATCCCTCCTTGCTGCCAGGATTTGATGGGTACCCCCCCACTGACCTAACTGGGCAGAGGTTTTCAGGATGCCCTTAATGGGCCTACTCTCCTGGGGTTCCCCATCAAATTGCACTGTGCTTGGGTGCCCATACCCGGATGCCCGCCCATCCATTCCTGGGAGGTACTGGCCTATGAGCCCCATGCTTCTGGCTGGATAGTAATCTGCCATCCCTGTGGCCCGGTGCTCATGTGCGCCAGGGGACATGGGAGTGGCAGAGTCCAGGGACTGAGAGAGATAAAGGCCTCTGGTACTAGGGCTCCTGAGGTTATGCTCAGGAGATTCCCTTTCCCACCGAACCTGGTCTCTATCCGCCCCTGCTCCCTGTTGCAATGCAAGAGCCTGCGCCTTCAGTTCCTCAGTTAAGGCCTTACTAGACTCTATCAGTCTCTCCTGCATCGCTACCTGTTGTTGGAGCCTATCATTGTGCTGGCAGAGAGCCTCATTCTCTCTCTGTGCCTCCTGATTGGTCCTGGAGCACTGGGCCAGTCTTTGCTGCAGGAGGGTTACCTCCTGAGCTGTGTCCCTATTGGCCTGCTCCTTTCTTGCCAGAGCATCCTCCACCCTCCTGGTGTGTTCTAACAAGTTCTGGCGTTCTTTTTGGAGGTCACCCAGCCCCTGGAGGGCCAAGTGATTTTCTTCTGTTTTTCTTTTTAAATGGCAGACTTCCTGGCCTAAGGTGTCTCTTTCCTGGCTAAGAGCCTGCATTTGTGCCGCCAGGTCGTCCCTCTGCCTTTGAAAGGCACCAGCTTTCTGGCGTTCTTCATCAAACTCTGCCTGGGTATCCAAGTCTTTCAAAATCAGCTTGTTGCTCTCTGCCTTCACTCTATCTAGATGACTTTGCAGGGTGGCTACCTGCTCCGTGCATGCCCTGTTAAAGTCTAATTGTTGCTCCAGCTTTTTCTGGCTCTGCAGTAAGGAGTCCAAACTGTCTTGGTGCTCCTTCTGCAGGGCCAGAAATCTAGTATCCTAGTCAGCCTTTTCCTGTTGCAGTATATCCATGTCCTCCTTTATTTTAATGATATACTGCCTACTATCATTTTCTGACTCCTGGCTCCTCTGCAGCCTCTGCTCAGAAGAGTCCAGATCAGATTGGGCCTTCTGTAATGCCAGCAGTTGCCTACTCGCCAGATCTTGGCCTTCAGCACATTTGTCCTGCATGGCTCCCATATGTAAATATAAATATGCCGCTACCCTGGCAATCTTGTTGTGCTCATCCTTGGCCTTAGAGGACATATATAGTTCACTCAGGGCCACATGTAAGGGATCCCGGTCTCTCCATATATCTGACCCTGTTTCCGTGATCTGGGGTGTGATTGCTTGCAACCAGACCGTCTGGTCCTGATGGGTCCACTCACCTCTCACAAATAGCTTATGTAAGAAGTGCTCTCTGGCTATTTTCATGTCTACTAAGGTCGTCATTCTGGAATTTGAGTTCCTTCCTGACTTACAGAAGTTTGTATTTTATTTTTGCAAAACAGACCTTTTCCTTAGAGCGTTCCTTTGAGGAGTGCTTTACAGCATAACACAGCGTGGTGATCCGACCGGATATGTGTATCTGGTCAGCTGGCACGCTGTATTAATCTGCACAAATGGTAGATCTAACCCAAACGTCCCGCTCGAGCCCCCAATTTGTAAGAGGATTCAATTCAACACTACAGCTAAGTCAATGCCTAGTCTGGGATACTGAATGGAAACCCTTATTGATATATCTTTACGTCCAGTTCATGCGTTCTGGATGACTACCCCTATATAACACCCCTCTCTTGGAATCCCCCTGACCCCACTGAGCCAAGAAGTAGTTCTGTTTTGCAAGTTTAAAAGGTTTATTTGATAATTTAAACAATAGATATATATATATCACACTTTATAATAAATTAATAATTGAATATCACACTTAATCTGAGCAGTAATCAATAATGGATAGTCCGGCACTAGCACACTTCTTTATAATCAATGATGAGTGGTTATAAGATGGATAAGATAGCAACAATACTTTGATGGTTTCAAATGGATGCAATGTGGAATGAAATGCAGTACAGAAAATAACTTGATAGGGTTTCAACAAAACAATGTAAACACTCTTCTCTGGCAATCCACTCCCCCCTTTATGCAATGCAAGGAAATGGAAGGAAAGCACACAGTTCTCAGAAATGCAATCAAATGTGATTCAGTTCACCCCAGCAAGCTTAGACTACAGAAGTTTGAAACACAGGCCCAAAATGCTTTTATATGTGCTGGCAATGAAGTGAAAAATATGCTAAAATGCTTTTAATTCCCTCTAGAGGTTCAGGGTGAGTTGTATCTAGTTAATATTAGTCCAGGCTCACTCTAGCAATGATTCAGGGATGGTTCTTAAGAAGCAAACGAATTTTTAGCAAGGAAAGCAAGGAAGCTGCTGTTTTCACACGTGGAGAAATTTGCAAATCGCGGTAAAATTCGCGAGTGCGTTTTTTGCGATTGCGGCAAAAGTATAGGGGGTAGGAATGCGGTTCTAGGTTCGTTAAAAAGCCAAGATTCCCAGCTTTCAGAGGAAAGTTACTGCAAGTCTCTAAGACAAACGGTCACGGAGATATGAGCGATATGGTAAAGGTCGTTTTTCAGATTTGAAATTTTAAAGTTCAAAAAGACAAGTGACAGCTAGCAACTAGAAAATGACAGGTGACAGCTTTGCAAATGACAGGTGACAGTTAGGAGACAGTTCTGGTTAGATTAAAATAGATTGAATTATATTATTTTAACTAAGAGATTGGTTCTGCACAGTTCTGCTAGGTGCTCACAATATATTTTTGAAATAAAGGGGCCTCGCCACAGATCTGGTCAGGTTTTCTTCACTCGCCACGGACGGTCTCTGCGCACAGCGTCTGGGTCAGCTCTACTCTGCTGGTCTGGTCTGGGTCTCTGGTTCTGATCAGGTCTGTGGGTCCGGATACAGCGGTCTCCGGTTCAGCTGGTCTCTCTCTGGATACAACACTGCTCTCTGGCAAATGGCAAGAGTTCTTGCAAAGAATTCAAACAGCTCGCCTGGCTGTGATAATGGCAATGATTTGAGGCCTGCTAAAGAGGGATTTAGCTTGTAGTTGACCTCTCTGCTACAAATTCTGAAGTAAAGTCTTGGTCTCTGAAGGTGGATAGATTGAAGTCTCTATGTTGGCTCTCTGGAGGTTGATGGAGGTAAAGTATGGATTTTCCCGGCAGAGCGTCCCGCAGCAGATGGAATAGAAAGTCCCTATCTGTCCTGACTGTCTGCTTTTATGTGTTTTGAAAATGGGTGGAGAGGCTAGCTTCCTAGGCCCTACCCCTCTCCACTTGTCATTGGCCACTTCATCCTCTTCCCCTTGATTGGGGGAATGAAATGAAGTGTCATCATGATGAGGTCTGTTTATGGTACAGAGAACCCACCCCTGTCAAATTGCACACAATCTATATTTTGACCCAAAAGACATATTTGCACAGGTACACATTTGTTTAAAATTACATGCACCCATCACATATCACAGGAGGTATACCCTGTCCAAATCTGCTCTTCCTGGGAGCTTGCATTCAGAAATGGCAACATTTGCACTTTTTAACTGGTTTCGTAATATCGGACATTACCCCAAATGTATACACATGTGCGCAAGGAGTATGGACATTAATTGATGAAGTGTCAGATTTTTAACATGCATACATTTTAAGTAATACCCTCTTAACTGCTAGCTTGCCCCCAGATCATGCCACCGGTTCTAAAAACCTCTTACATTGTGGGCAGAAAAATCACAAGAATTATGGTATCATTTAAATAATTTTCACAAGTCCGCTCTATGAATGATCCATCTTTTTAGAGTTATGTTCTGGCCCCAAAGGGGTGTGGTTTCCCCCCAGCACAAGGTTGAATTTCTGGTTTTTCCAGTTCTGCCAAGCCAGCTTGCTCTCACAGGCAGTGCTCCTCCCCTTTCCTTCCAGGAGGAAGCCACTTTTACGGCCCCCATAATAAAACATTTGCCTGAGTCAGGACAGGGCTTTGTTCAATTTCCTGCGGAGCCCAGGTAATTCAATCAGAGAAGTGTCATATCCCTTTTGGTGGGAGCAGCAAAAGGCAGCTAGGCCTGGGAACACAGCTGTTGTGCAAGTCTCATCTCCTGCCGGGGGTAGCTGGTGGGCAGAATTCAGTTCCTTAAGCCAGGCCCCAGCTAATGTCACTTTTAGTTACCCAGTTTTCTGCATTCAAATAAAACTAACAATTTTTACATATGCAGCTAGAATGCTGATTCTAAGTTTAAAACTATGACATTTAAACAATTGCAACCTATGTGACACTCAAAAGTAGGTCACTCATTTCTTTTAAACATTTAGATTTTTAGTGTCTTTCAGTCCAAATTTACTTAAACTGCTGAAATCCACAGCTCAGCCAGTCTTGTTATAAACCTTCAAGTCACTTCAGAATATAACTTTACATTGTATCCACCCCTCAGTAAGTCTTTCTTTAGCCTGCTTTGGGTTCATTTATTCAGTTTTACACAATGTCTGGTGTTGTTTTAAAACGCCGGCTTTCTGATAGTGGTGAGTACTGGTAATGCAACCATTTTTGGGATTTAAGAAAATGAATTCCCCACAATTCTAGGTTGCTTTTGGCAATCAGCATTGCCATTCCCAATGGTTTCAGACTACTGTGTGGGTAGTCCAATGGTGGTTTTAGGCAGTGCCCTTCTGTGCCCATAACATCGGCAAAAATGAGTGGCAGCCTATTCCCTGTGCATTTCCCTGTGCATTTTCTAGGAAGCTCTGGCCATCATGATGTTTTCCATGTCAGTACTGCACAGTTTTTGAGGTAGGGCTCGGATGCATGGGTAAAAACATCCCACACACTTATAAAATGTGTTATTCAAATTTGCTGGGCATTGTAGACAACCCATGATATCGAATACCTGTAACCCGACCCATTTCCTGTAAATCTCATAATATTCCCAATCTCAGCACTGCAACCTTTTCCAATCTTGAAGGCATTCTGCAGTACTCTGTGAACAGCATACATTTCATAGAATCACATACCCTCGAATCCTCCTGTCATGATATTCAAGCCTCCAAATAGTGTGCAGCAGAGCGGGCCACCACAGACGGTCCAGTCACCAGAAGACAGTCCGCTCATCCAGAAGTCAGAGAAGAAGGTACATTTGCAGGAGTGAGACTCAGTCACAAGGGCAGTGGGCGCATGCAGTGTTAATGCGCAGGGGCCACCTGAGGCCCTGCACGCACCACAGCGTGCCACTCCCACACCCAAATCCTAAGCCCAACTCAAAACTTGCTCTGCCGGCTCAACGGGCTCTGCTGTGCTGCCTGCTGCTGCAGACAGTGCAGCTGAGAGTGTTGCCCGCCTCACAAGAGAGACAATAAATTATTATAAATATTATACAAAATAAATCATGCATATGCTGCTCTAATGTTTTTGCACCTAACCTTGCCTAGTGGTAGCACCAACCCTGGAAACAGGACTTATCTCTGGGGCACATCTCACCAACACAAATACAAACATAGGTGAGCTCCACATAATTGGCACTCAATACGCTCGCAACCAACACACTAATACAGATGATAAATGGAGTGATTTCCTCTGGGTGGAAAATCCAGCCAGTGGGACAGTGCATGTGAAGAAGCTCAAGACAACCTAAACACCCAATTCAAGAGCATCCATGAAGACGCGAAGCATAACCGCTGGCCACGAATTTTGGGATATGAGTCTGGAATTACAGAAAACCTGAGTCCTGTAGACACTTCTGGCAGTACAGCAGATAGACCTGTAGACTCTGAGAATGTACCAGTCAAAGACTTTTGGGCTCCTACCAATAGAATCATAGCAGGCCCCCGGGCTGGGTGCCACTGGGACTGGGTTACAGGCCAAGAAGTCTGGGAAGTGTGAATGCCTGGTGATTCTGTCAGATACCTGACAACTGTCCATGGGAAAATCCCTGATTTATGGCTAGGAATTAGTTCCACTTGGAAATTATGATCCCTGAAACCATCTCAGCCGCAATGTCTTAATAGGATAGGGAATGGTCAGGTGTTATTAGTGGGAAACAGAATCTTCTGGGTTGGAAGGGCAATAGGGATATCATTAACAGATAGTCTCTTGTTTCATGCAGAAGATATGTGCTTTGACCTGGTTGCTGTTCCTACAAACGATATCCATGTTATGTTGCAGACAGGTACTTGCCAGTTTAAAGCATTTTGGATAGCAGTAGAAAGAAAATCAGTAAGTTTGTTTATCGACTTTTGAAAGGATGTCCTAGGAATGTCCCTAGGAAATGTTATGATTTAGAGTAGTTGATCCCAGATGTAAAACAGATATGAGATGTACAGAAAAGGCTGCAGGTGGTAGAAGTGGTATCTAATGAACACAGAAAGCCTCACAAGGCTGCTCACCACACAGACATTTTTTGTACCCCTAATGATATTCTATGCTCAATCAGCACTGAAGTCTCTGAACAACCCTATCTCACCACAACTGTGTGTATAATTTGGTTCCTTGTTTTATTGGCATGTATCATCTTATGCTGTTGCAGACGGTACAGTAGAAATGAAAAGGTTGTAATTATTAAATCGCCCCTAGCTCCGTCTGCAACAGTTCTACAGATGATTTATAGCCATTGTTTGTACAACGAGAGATGTGTGAAGAATCACACACACTACAAAAATAGTGTCAGCAACTAATAACAGTTTAAATGTGGATGAATGAAGCTAATCCTTGTTGATTTTAGCATGTGAGTTTCTAATGCTAATCTTCTAGATTGAAATTCAGAGTATTAGTAAAGTCCTAAAACTGACGACCCAGTTCCTACAAATCTCATAGACTGAACAATGTTGAGAAAAATATATGTTGTTGCCATAATTTTTACACTAGAAGTGGAAAAGGAGGGTCTGTGAAAGAGCGCAGACCTGGTTTACTAAGAAAACAAATAAACAAACCTTATGGTGAAAGAATCGAAGGAAAGAAGGAGGGTTTTTTTGCAGGAAAAAAATATAAGTTGTCCCCTAGTGACGTCATCCTATGTCCCCTATTCCTTAGTGTTTATTATTTTCCGTATTGTTAGGTAACATTTCACTTACTGCTATTTTACCTCTATATTTGTGGACCTCCAAACGTTTTGCTTTTGTTTCAGTCTCCTGTCCTGACTTTTGCCAGTGGAGCACAGCCATCAGCTGCACTCCACTGGACTTTTGCTCACCATTATGGAGAAACTGACATGTCCTTCAGACAGTCAGTACAGAGAAATGGTGCTTCTCTTAGTCTTATGACTTTGTTGCCACTTTTGGCAACTGTATTTTCTTTTGCAAAGTAACTTATAGTACCGTCCAACGGGGTCCTTGCATATTTGGGCCTCAGGCATCCACTAAGGTTGTTCTGGTAACTGGAAAATGTGCCTAGGAATAGACTGGGGTTGCAGAAGCCTTTTCATGTATTTGCATGACTGTTACCGAGCCATACTGCGCTTACCGCATTTTGGTCATAACTGCGTCTAGTGCCTGTCATGACCATTCCATGTGGCCTTTTGTCTCCTCCTTTGGCCATTTTGTCTTTTGGAATGCATACTGATATTTGTGGTCCGGGGAGTCCTTATTTGGGCATGCATTCGCCGGTGAAATCTGCACTTTTCCACGGCTTTTCGCGTGCTAATGCATGTCACGTGTGTAGATACCCAGGAAGTGGGTTGAGACTGTCTGGACCCAATCCACACTACTGTTGCCAGGATGCCTGCAGTGCAAGAGAGCACAAGAGCCGCAGTTTTCCCTGATTGGACCACTGCTGGCACGCATGAGTGGGGCAGATCTCCCCATTGGCCAGCTGGGTGCGAGCACTCATTGGACTTGTGGGTTTTGAGGAGGGGTCCTGAATGCAGACCCACAGATCACCCATATGTCAGAATCAACCTAGACACAGAGCCAAGTATCCAGGGAGTGCAGCATACCCAAGGACTATTCCAAACCACGCAGAAAAATTATTGGAACCCTAAGCCTGCTGCTGTTCTGGTAGAGCCCTGTGTTGCACTCAATCTCTGAAGGTGTGCAAAGGTCCTTCAAACCCTTGGAGCAGTGGGACCAATCACTCCCAATGTCTTCTTTTTGCTCTGCAAAAGAGCCTTCTCGAAAGTGTCCCTAGGTCCTCCAGTAGACTGACCAGCTTGTACCTTGGCACCTGCGAAGGAGCGTTGTCTTATCGAATTTTACCTCAAGCTTTGAGGAAATCCTATTTCACACTGCAAAGCATCTTCTTGCTAAAATTCACTGTCCCAGCTTCTTTGGGCCACGAGAGAGAAGCGTGCATCAGACCGTGAGACTTGGTTGCCCCTGCATCACTCTGCAACAGTGGCTGTGCTGCTGTTGACTTACCCGCCTTTCTTCATGTTTCCTGAGACCATCTGCATCAGTGCTTCCTTTGTCCTGCAATCAAGATGAGAGATACATCTCCAGTTGTAAACTGAAACCGCATCTGCACTCGTGGCACCTGTACACTTTGAAGCTAAACTAAGGGTGGGATTCTGTACTCCAGGTGACCCTCTCGAGACCTGCCAAGTTTGGACCCAGAGTGAGCTAAGGGCGGTGAGTAATCATAACACTTACCCGTGGCCCCCAGTTCATCAATCCCTTTTATGCACACAAAGGATCCCTTGTAGGTCTTGCCTTGGCTTGGGTGGCCTCCACTCACTGAAGCCATCCTAAAGTTGGGAACTGGTTTGTTCTCTGCAGGAGATCCTCCCCTGACTTTGGTACCCGTTTTCTACACTTCACAATCCTCTCTCTAACTTTTCCTCCCCATTGAATATTGTGCTTTGTGTCTTTACTCACAGCCAAGCACTTTTATGCACACATCTGACACAAGGCTCCAATCTTCGTACGGATGGACTTACAAAGTTAGGGTTATCCATCTCTGAAGTTTGCCAATGTGATAAGGTTTGTCTGCGTTCCCTCCTTACTGGTTTGGACGGAATACGCACCTTACCACATTGACCAAAAGTGACTGTACATATATTTTACATAGTGCGTGTTTAAGTAGTGATATGACTGTCTTTTGCATAATTCACTTGTGTTTGTTCTGGGCCTAATAAATTGTATATCTTTGATAATACTGTCAAATGGTAATTCTTGTCGTACTACTGTGTATGCTCATCCAATACCTTAGATCATCTTCACTACTCCTGAGACTTAGCCGTGTCTGCTCTCCAAGCTACCATGTATTGTCCTGGCTAACTTCACAGAAGTATTCCCTGTTTCACTAACAAGGGTGGCCTCTTAAATGTCTGTACACCAGAGCAGAGTTTAGAAATCCATTTTAACATTTATTCTCTAGGAGAACTTGGTTAGGTAAAAAAAAGAAAAACATTCTCTATTGGCACTTGCAATGCTTGCTCATCATAAACTGGCTGTGAGCGTTATGTCAACTTGAGGGGACAGGGACAAGGCCATTGAACTAAGGACAAACAGATCATGCAGGCTTAAGTCAGACAACACAGTGAGCCATTCATCGAGACAGGAAGTCGCCAGGGGGTGGAGGCCCTGCGCCCCTCTTCTGAGGAGGACAGGACTGGACATATACCTGGACAGCTATGATAGCCCGGAAAGGCATCAACACGTGGTATCACTCTACATCAACACTGTTGATGGACTATGCATCGGGATGATCAGGGTCCTTTGTTTTAGGTGGGAGGCAGGAATAGCAGGAATACGCTTGTGTAAGAGTTCTAGAATCAACAACAGTCAAGTGGCTGTTATGCTGATTATGTGGCGGGATGGGTTAATGAAGAGGGAATGGGTTAAAGGCTAGGACACTGTCTGCCTTCCAAGCAAACTAATAAATCTCTTATACGTTCCTATATATATATATATATATATATTACATGGCCACGGTAGTGGCCATGTAGTTATGGTTAAGTTGCTGTTTCCATAGGAAGAGCACTTTTTGGGCGGCTTATAACTTCGCTCCCCATAGACAAATCCTCACCAAACTTTGCAGAAAAAGTATATGGCCCACTCTGAATTTTTTTGCAAAGTTTGGTGAGGATTCGTCCAGGGGGGAAAAGTTATAGGGGGGGTCCCAAAACTTTTTTTTTCCCAATAGACTGAATGGGAAAAAAATGTTGCTCGTGCCTACAGCCCAAACTGCTGGATGGATTTTCACCAAATTTGGACCAGGAGCAGCGACTTGGTCCCGAAGGCGTGCTTTTGCAAATTTGGTGAAAATCCGTCCAGTAGTTTTTTTTTAAAAATGACCAAAAAGTAGGTCAAAAAAATTAGTGATATCTGTGTTCGCTTCACGGACACACTTCCCTGTTTGCTCTGCGGACAGTGTCCTGATTGGCCAATCGGCTTGCGTGATGTCCGCGGACATGCACCGTGTTCGCTGATTGGACGATGTTAAGCGTGAAGCGCGTCAGATTTTTCGGTAGCGCCCGCCATCTTGGATTCGCGGACGTCCGCGGACAGCGCGGTGAAAGTTTGTTCTAAATGTGTATTTAGTAGAGTGTGTTGGTGTGTAGGAGTGTTTGGGGAGGATGGAAGGGTATGCGATAGGTGAAATGTTGTGCTTTTTTATGAGGTAGATGTTCTTTTTGTGTTCAATTTGTCTGCGGACATCACGGGTGTTCTGAAATGTTCTAAATAAACTGAATGGGGGGTGTTCTGAGGACTCAATATGTGTCTGTTTTGTTCGCAAGTAAGCAGAAACTGTTCTAAGAACACTCAAGGTGTTCTGAAATGTTTGCAAATAAACAAAATGGGGGTGTTCTGGGGTCGCTGTCCGTATTGGTCTGTGGCACGTCGACTGTGTTCTAAGAACACTCGGGGTGTCCTGAAATGTTCGCAAATAAACAAAATGGGGGAATTCTGGGGACGCTGTCCGTATTGTTCTGTGGCAAGTTGAATGTGTTCTAAGAACACTCGGGGTGTCCTGAAATGTTTGCAAATAAACAAAATGGGGGTGTTCTGGGGACGCTGTCCGTATTGTTCTGTGGCAAGTTGAATGTGTTCTAAGAACACTCGGGGTGTCCTGAAATGTTCGCAAATAAACAAAATGGGGGTGTTCTGATGACGCTGTCCGTATTGTTCGTTGTCAAGTTGAAAGTGTTCTAAGAACTCTCGCGTTGTCCTGAAATGTTCATAGGGGGTGTCCTGAAGACGCTGCCTGTATTGTTCTGTGGCAAGTTGAATGTGTTCTAAGAACACTTGGGGTGTCCTGAAATGTTCGCAAATAAACAAAATGGGGGTGTTCTGAGGACGCTGTCCGTATTGTTTGTCGTGAAGTTGAAAGTGTTCTAAGAACTCTCACGTTGTCCTGAAATGTTCATACATAAACAAAATGGGGGTGTGTTCTAAGAACACACGCGTTGTCCTGAAGTGTTCTAAGAACTCTCGCTGTGTCCTGAAATGTTCGTAGGGGGTGTCCTGAAGACGCTGTCTGTATTGTTCAATGGCAAGTTGAAAGTGTTCTATGAACTGTCTCGGTGTCCTGAAATGTTCATAAATAAACAAAATGGGGGTGTGTTCTAAGAACTCACTCGTTGTCCTGAAATGTTCGTAGGGGTTGTCCTGAAGACGCTGTCCGTATTGTTCGATGGCAAGTTGAAAGTGTTCTAAGAACTCTCGCATTGTTCTGAATTGTTCGCACATAAACAACAAGGGGGTGTGTTCTAAGAACACATGCTTTGTCCTGAAATGTTCGTAGGGGGTGTCCTGAGGACACTTTCCGTATTGTTCGTTGTCGAGTTGAAAGTGTTCTAAGAACTTTCACGTTGTCCTGAAATGTTCATAGGGGGTGTTCTGAAGACGCTGTCCGTATTGTTCGCTGGCAAATTGAAAGTGTTCTAAGAACACTGGTAATGTCTGCGGACATTAAAAGTTTCCATAGGCCATAGTTGAAATGTTTTACTCTATTGGTGTGATATGCTGCGGTGGTTGTGGCCAGGGCATAGAGTGTTGGGTGCATGGCTATTTGACCATGCACCCAACACTCTATGCCCTGGCCACAACCACCGCAGCATATCATATTTATAGTTGTTTATAACTTTGGGTCAAAAACAAATTTATAAGGAACAAAATTATAAGATACTATGGGTGTGATATGCTGTGATGGTTGTGGCCAGGGCATAGAGTGTATAATATACTTACTGTTTGGTTTAGTAACTGGAGTACATGTATTTCTTGTTAATTTCTGTGATAAAAGAAAATAGCATGTTAGTATTAGTATTTTGTAATGACTTTTCACATTGTATAATCAACATTTCTTTTTTTGGACCCTCATATTTAGTAGATTACAAACCAGAGTACTGTGCAATTTGCTCAGTTTCTGTGTTTGCTGCTAAAATCATTGGGTTTGTGGGAGAAAGAAAAATCCATGTTGGATAAAAAAAACCCTTTTTCTGTTATGCTACAGTTTATTTGTTTGTTTGTTTTCAGTGTTCATTTGTTGTTTCTGGCTAATGCTTTATACATTGGGTTGTTGCATTTTATTTGGAGCAGTAACATATTATTTATTTGTTTGGATATTATGAAATTTTGGAGCAGTTAGATACCTATAGGCATATTCTGTCTATTTTTTGATATATTTTAGTGGTATTGATTTATCTGTTTGGATATTGTTAAATTTTGGGACAGTTAGATACCAATTGGCGTATTCTAACTGTCGATTTTTTGATATATTTTAGTGGTATTGATTTATCTGTTTGGATAATGTTAAATTTTGGGACAGTTAGATACCAATTGAATCTTTGGGCAGTTAGATAGCTTTTGGAATATTCTAACAGTTTATATTTTTTACTACAAGTTTACTTGAGGTTTAAGTACAGTTTAGTTATCAAATTTTGGTTTTAAGAACATTAAAGAAGCGTGTGTAAGATTTGCTGGTAATCTCTGCTTTAGAGTAATGGTACTATAATTACATTGAAACCATCCACATTTCTTTTTTATATATGCAGTGTAGTGCCCTGAATTGGCTGTGGCTCCTACGTGGTAGATTATACCTATTGTTGTGAAGGTTTTCTTACCAAGTGATATTTGACCATGTGTGAATCCAGTCAGCTTGCAGTTGTTTTTGGTACCATCTGCATTGTAACGTAGAAGCATTAGTATTACGTATTTACTATATGTTTGTATTACTAACGTGGAGCGATTCTCTGAATTGCAGGTAGAACATAATCTACCATGGTTTGCATTTTGTACAAGTTGCTGAAATGGAATGGATTCACAATTAGGTATTGATATATATATGAAGCGTTCATTGGGGATTTCTTCTTGTGTCACATTGTTGCAGAGAGTGCATGTATGTTTCCACATGTATGAAATCTGGAAGATTTCATTTATAGGTATGTTTTTGTTTTCCAGTACTTGTAGTAAGTACATTAGAAATTCTTGTGGATCTTCCTGTGAGTTTATAGTGAATTTCAACATTCCAGCACAGTAGTCCAATTGTTGTCTTATTCCATAAACACTATACGTGTTGTCAGGATTGTTTGCTGCATTTCTGTGAAGTACTAACATTTGCAAACACAATGGGTCTGTACTGTGTAAGTAAATGTTCTCAACAATTGGTGGTAATTGAAATAGAATATTCATTGCTGCATTTGCGTAGCAACTTACACCAACTATATTTGAGAGTTTAAATGGACCAGGTAGTCCTGTATCTGACTGCTTTTTTTGGAGTTTGTCTTCCTTCTTTGAATAAGTACCTGGTTTACTTTCCCTAATTGATTCTTTTTTGATTGTGGTACTTGATGAAGTGTAACTTTCTGTTACTCTCTTTGGAGGATTTGCAGTGACATCCTGTTGTTTTTTGTTTGATTTATTTTTCTTTTATAATGTTTTACTTTTTGTGGAACAGAATATGTGTTTAGATGGGGAGTGTATAGTGAGCGAAGTCTATTGTATTCTAAAATGCAAGGAATATCAGCGTTTATTTTACTTGCATCAAAGTTGATTAGAAATAGACCGTCAAGTGTACGTAAGCATGATAGTGCTACGTAGCTCAGGCCTTCTTTAAGGACTCTGTTACCAATATCTATCATTGCTTTGTCTACGGTAAGACCTTGTGATTTATGAATCGTGACTGCGTATACAAGAGTTAGAGAAAATTGTTCTCTGCGTTCATACATGTCTTTGAAGAGAAGGAATCGAGGTGTTGAGCGTCCTATCCTTTTAACTTCTGAAAGTTTGTCAAAGAGTATATGTACCCAGTGCTCCATTAACTAGTCCTTGCTCCACGTCAAGGTTACGTTTAAGCATTACTCTGCAATTTAAGGATAATTTTAATATCTTTTCTAAGCCTGCTGTGTTTGAGATTGATTTTTCTAAACTATTTAGTCTTGTTGTGGCTTGGTCACACATAGGTAATGTCATACCATGTACATCTAGTTTGTCTGTGGCGCTAATTTCTATTATTGGTTGCATTTCTTTACTTAACATTATTTCATTGAATTTGAAACAGCTTGCAAGAGTTGGCATTAAGGCCATACAATTGACATTGTTGTGGGCTAATTGTTCCATAACATCTGTAGCACATGCATTATCGCCATAAAGTGCATTAATTTGCCGGGTTTTCAATATTGTTTCTGCTTCTTTAGAGAGTATACCAACTCTGATACTTTTTAAGATGTTGGCATAAGTGAGATCTGCAGATTGCTACATGTTTTCTGTTAATTCTCTGTATTGGAAATGTTGCCAAAGGTTGACATTTTCAATGCTGCCAACAGTTTTACGGCAGAGTTTGTGTCCTAATGTTTTAAAAATAGGCTCACCTTTTACTGGTGTCAATTGAAGAAGATCTCCGAAAACAATAATGTGTTTTCCTGCAAAGAGCTCTTCATAGTTTGTTTTCCGTACTTCTTGTAATCGGAGGTGAATCAAAGCCAACATTAGGTTGGAGACCATGCTCACTTCATCTATTAGTAGCATTTTCATTTGTTTCAATACTCTGCGTAGGTCCATTGCAGCTTCTGCAGAAAGTTTGTATAGTCTAATTTGTTCTGGTGTTCTACTGGCAATAGTAGTAATCGGTGTAAAGTGACACCACCTATGTTGTAGGCAGCTAAACCTTGGGGGCAGTGATAACAGCTGACAGTTTGTTGTTTGTCAATTGTTGAAGGAATTTACTGATAATTTTGATTAGGAATGTTTTGCCAGAACCAGCTTCACCACTGCCGTACAGTAGTATAGGTTTATAATTATGGCAGGAACATTCTTTATTTTCATGTTGTAAACCATGTGCAATTTGTTTTGTTACTTCTTCAAAAATGCTACGTTGTTCGTTGTTTAGTTTTGATTGTAGGATAGTTAAGTCTTCTTTATCTTCATACTGACACATGGTGTTTTCTACTTCTATCATAGCTAATTCTGCCTCATTTATTATTAGTGGTTCTCCCAGTGGTTCTTGGCTTCCTGTTACAGAAGGTTGACTACTGTCAGGAGTGTCTTTATCTAGTTGGGCCTGGAGTTCTTCTTCGTGTTGCTGTTCATTGTGCAACATTGTTTTGTATTGTGTAAAGTTTACATCAGTTATAGTGCTTTCATTTGCTTTGAAAGCATCTTCATATGAGTCATAGTTTTCTAGTATTTCTTCTTCTTTTCTCCATGGTTTAAAGAGTTGTAGCAGGGACATGTAATATATTTCTTTATGTTGAGGAGTCTTCAATGACAATTTGATATGATTAATTAAATTTGGTTTAGTGAGTTTAACTAAGCTGCCTTCACAGTTTGTCACTCTGTATTTACCTTTTTTTTTCATCGGGTTCTATATTATTTTTGTATGTGTAGTTTTGGGCTATGTGGTATAGACACATGGTTTCCAAAGTATTACTTCTGTTTGGGTAGTATGTGTCCAATAAACTGTTTTTTAAAATGTCTTGTCTGTTGGGATCATGTTTGGCTATTGCTTCTATATCTTCGTATGTTTTTAGAACTCTTTTTCTAGATTTAGCTGGACCAAGATTTAGCCATACTATATTTTCAGATTTACCATACAATGCAGTACCAGTTAAACGATCAGCTGCTTCATATGATCCACATTCTCTATGGGAGAGCATTTTTATGCCCAAGCTGTATAATTTCTGAGACACTGTTTTATCTGATGACAGGTCATTCCAGAGGTCTTGGAGCTCTGTCTTTTCTGCTTTGGTTAAGTATGCTGTGACATATCGTGCAACTGCAGTAGAATTGTCTGCAATGTACTGCACATCTATGTTTGCATTCCATAAGTGGGCAGTGATTGCATTAAAATCATTGATATATTTTTCTTCTTCTTTTCATTTTATGTAATATGTATTTTTAGGTGACTTACCTTTAACACTACGCCTAACTGAAGACATGAGGTTGTTCACTTGACCTGTATTTGTAACTGGTCTAGGGAAACCAAATCGACATTTGGTGTAGTATTTCCCTTTGTTTTTGTATTTGCGACGACAATATTTGCCACATTTATGTCTTTGAAATTGTAAAATTTGTGCATGAAGATCACTATTTGTGGATTCTGATGGAATTTCACAAGTGACATATTTTTCAATAAACTGTAAAACAGTGGCATCACTGTCTTGACCAAATTTAGGAGCATCGTTAATCCATAAAAGCATGTGGATATGTGGTGCTCCTCTGGCTTGGTATTCTTTTCTTCAAAAGAAGTGTTGCACTTCTCCAAGGGGAGGAACAGTTTTATTAAAAATAAAATGTAGCATAGCAATAAAGTGATGGTGAAAATATCTTGGAACATTAACAGGATCCAAAGAACAAAGTTCTCCTGGTGTTAGTATATCTATGTTTGTTTTTTTTTTTTGATATGCGTAGGAAATCATGTAAATTGTCCCATGCATATTCTGCACAACTTAATGTAACAAACCAAGTGGGTGGTCCAAGGTTTCTGATCATACAACGTACATCTCTGTGACATTGAAACCAGTACTCTTTAGTACCACGCATATTTGCCAATAGATTTGTAATATTTGATTGTCAAACCTCATCTTTTTGTTGCACTTTTTGTAATAATTGTGTAGCTGTCATATTTTGAAAGTGGGATCCTGATTTTAATATGTGTGCAACTCCGTAACATAAAGTTGCTAGTTCACTTTCAAAGAGTAGGTGGAATATGTATTCCACATTTTGTCTAAATCTGGGATCTTCAGAATACATCCAATGAGCGGTATTCTGAAGCTGATATTTGAATAGGTCTATCATCATACCTTCCTCCTTTGCCAGTAGGAAAGAGTAGAGGAAAAGCATATGCTTCTATCCTTTTTTCCCATATGCTGATTGGTGATCCTTTTGTTTGATGCATTTGGTATGTTTCCAGTGCATCTTCTATGGTGTCATTAGAGTGATGAATTGTATAATGGTCTAAAGTATTTGATATTGTAGCAGGATCTAGTAGCTCACATTGACCAGCTTCTTGTGTTTCTTGAATTATTTCAGTTGTATCTTTCAAGTTTTCTTCAATATTAATTTCTTTGTAATATTCATTATTCTCTTTAAGATATTGTAAGGCTAGTCTAACTTTATGTAAATCTACCAGCTGTTGCCATATTTTTTGTCTTTTGTAGGTACTCCATTTACTAAGATAATTAAAGATTGCTGCATTGGACGTTGCACTCCTAGAGTATGCACATTTTCTTTTAGATCTAATGGTAAATAAACTACTTTTCTACGAATGCCTTTTACCAATTCAGAGGGAGGTAGTTTTACTGTTTTTGGTAGAAGGCGTATTATTGCTTGAAATGGGTGAACTGTTTGAATTATGATGCTCTCATATAAATTAAGTTGTTGTAGGGGTTTTGGTAATGGGTATAATTCCAAATTATTTGTGATAGCACGTGAAGGAGTTTGGTTGTTGTCAAGTTTTGTAGTGCAGTAACTGCAAAGTATTAAGGGGTCACTTATTTCGTATTTGTTTTCTGCTACAAGGTAGAGAGCTAATTCAAACCATTTAGAATCTTCATTGTCTTCTATTTTATATGACAAGTCTACAGTTTTCGTGTTACGTTTATTAAAAGTTCTGCGGCAACATACACATACATGGTTTGGTACTTCAGCTGATGTACTTTTAAATTTCAGTATTTCTTTTTTGTATGTGTTTAGCAAAAGGTTGCCATGTGTAGAATTGTTGCTAATTTGGTTTAAAGCTATTTCATTCTGTAAAAGGTTTCCCTTCCAAAATATTTTTTCTGGATAAGTCAATTTCTTGAAGTAGGTCTTTTGCTGTACCATGTAGAAGAATGTTATTTAAATTTGCTAGTGCTAAAGCAGTACTTTTAGCATAGTACAGTTTATAGACTAGATTTCTTATAGTTGAATGATGTGTTGATATTCTTTTGATATCATGAAAGGTGCTTTTACAAGTAGGTCCTGTAATGAAGGCCAATCAATGTCCTTGCAGTCCTGTGTATTTGCGCACTGGACAGGTATCCATATTTTGCAGTAGTTTAATGTTGATTTTGTCTTTGTTTTTTACATATTGATTGAGGAATTGACGTAAAGACTTGAAAAATTGTTTAGGAATGTTACATATTGACGTGCATGGCCATTTGTACACTAGACGTTCTGATTCAGTTGAATGGAGGGGTAATTCTAAGTTTTCAGGGCATATTTTTGTAAGGAGTACTTCTTGTTCCATTATGGTATTATTAACTTTTTCATAACCTCGACCACTGCTATGTATGGCAATTGTATTTGTTTGTTTTTGTTTGTAAGCTTCTTCATTATTGTATGGTTCTGTGCTCGTAGTGTGACTCCATTCACCTCCGCAGATAGTTAAGAAGTTCTTTCTGTTGACATTTCGTTTATTGAAAAGTCTTTTTTGTAATTTAGTTATTAGTTTTGTTAGTGGTTTCATTTTGTTTAACACTAAAATAAATAACTTTCATTTGAGAAGAATTGCACCATCTATCAACGCTTCTAAAATTAATTTCCTATGATAGGTTTTAAGCATTGAACCTGATTTCTCTCCTGTTTTTATAAGATTTTGAAGGACTTTGTGACGGAACATTTTGGCTAAAATACTTTTCTTGGTATGCTTACTTTGCACTATATTAAAATTTAAAGAAGTAGTTTTATCTGTAGTGATAGCTGTTTTTTTGTTAATTGTTTTTTGGTTTGTTTTACATTTTGATAGAGAAGGCAAAGTTTTAGTACTTGAAAATTCTTGTGTTTCACTAAATGACTGTATTAGCTGTTTTGTTTGAACTTTTCTTACAAATTCTGCTAGAGATGGATGCTTATGTTAGACACTTTTATTTTCATTTGCTCTACTTCTGCGTTGCTTTCTACGGACTTGACTTTTGGTAGGCATTCTTTAGGGTCTGTTGAAAAAAATAAAGAAGGTATGGGTTGGGGTGTTCTGCAATGTATGTGTGCTGTGTGCATGAGTGTTTGAGTAAGATGATGTATGTAATGGTGTCTGATTGTGCATTGGGAACTACAATTAGTAGGGATGTGTATTCAATTAATATGTTACTAAACTCAGGTTCAGATGACAGAAAAAAATAAGCTAGTGATGTGGAGAAGTACAAATAGTAAATCTAATGTATACAATAAAAACAGTTGTTTGTTCTATAATATAAAAATTCTAGCGGTTGAGTTGGGTAATTTGTGTGTCCAAAAGTAGGAATTTGTGCGCTATTCTGGCTGTAAATCGCTGTTTAAGACATGGGGATTTTTGGACATAATGGTGTAAATCGCTGTTTAAGACATGGGGATTTTTGGACATAATGGTGCACAATCTCTATTTTTAGGCACAGAAATAGCATGAATTAGCTTTACAGTATGTTTGAGTAATAATACAAATATTATGGTGATATTCTACTTACTTTTTTTCTAAAATGAGCAGTTTAATTCTTAGTTCTTCTTTGTTCTTGAAATTCGGCTGCTTCTTTTCAGGAGAATGGTCTTCACTGCAATTGTAAAAGAAACAAATTAGTAATTTTGTTTGTATATAGCATTGTTTTTAATTTAGATATTGATTTTTTTAATTGAAATCCTCAGCGCCTTCCTTAAAAACATTAAAAATACGTTAATCACATAAAATACGTTGCACCAGTTCAATACATATGACATGTTCTTAATGAACAAATTGTATTGCAATGAGTAACTGTTACAAACAACATATCTTTAGTATGTCTTGAGAAATTCATAATGTACCACTGAATACCACCATTTATGTAACCAAGCTGTTCTAGGTAATAGTGCCTTAATGGCATGCTTAAATTAAAGTAATCAAATAAGTAAATAAATAAAAAATGTAATTGTATTATTTTTTGAGATTGGAACATAGAGTGTGCATGCATGCAATTTTGTTTCAATATATGTAGTCTATACATTTAATTTCAAAAATGTTACTTTAACATCATTTGATAGTGTGTGTATTAAGAAAGTAAATAGTATAAAGGTTTATAAGTGATAGTTGATTTTAGGAAATTGGAAAAAAGACAGTACATTCATTTTACAGATTACACAAGCTAAAAGTCAGTTTGAAAATGTGTTCATGTACTGTACAGAAAATATGCATACCTGTAGTTTGTGTTCATGCATATGGATATGCATGGAGCTGCAAGTAGAAATCTTGGAGACTTGTACAGTATTTCTTGTAGATGGTGCTTGCCAATGATATGACACTTGTACTCAGAGAGATTCACAGTACATTTGCAGTGCTGATCTATGATGATGCAGTTAGATGTAGAGGTCTTGAATGTGATTGGTGCATGGTCATGTGATTTCTTAGCTACATAAAATGAGGGAATGGCACAGAGAGTGAAGTGGAAATGGTAGAAGGGCTGTTCATGTTAAGATATGTTCGCGGACATGGCGGTAGTTCGTGGACTTCGGGAGTTAAATCCGGGGATTTCCGGGTTCAGAAATCATGCAAATGAGAATGAGCAGTGAAAGGGATTGGTCAGGAAGGTTTAGTGGGTGTGTTGTGCCAGGAGAGAGTTTCTCAAATACTCTTTTTGCTGAGAGAACAACAGATAGCTATGGCTGTGTGTTTCAGAAAACAGATTGTTTGGATTTTGGGAGATTCGTGGATACATTGGTTGAAGGTGCATGCACAAAGCTGTGGAGTAGCTGTAGATCTTGGATTTCCACATGTGGAAGTACACAGGCATGGAATACGTGGAATGAAGTGGTTGGACTTGCTACCTCTCTGTGCTACCTTGGAAACAAAGCAAAATCCAGACATAATTGTAATTCTTTGTGGAGGGATCAGTTTAGGACATGTGTCTGGAATTTCTTTGCAATTTGCTATGAAAGAAGGACTTGGGAAAGTCATGGACATGTTTCCTAATTCTCAAAATAATATTTTCACTGATTGCACAGAGACAAATGTGGCTTCGTTCTTCTTCATTTGGTCCACAAATGAAAAAAGCAAGGCGCAATGTTAATAAGGCTGTTTGTGCATTTCTAAGAGATTTTGGCCTGTCCTCTTTTCACAATGAAAATATTATGTTTCGTAGTACATACATTTTTCGCAGAGATGGAGTCCATCTTACTTATGCTGGCAATCAGATTTTTCTGAGAAATGTACAAAATGCACTGCGACCTTTTTTAGAAATACAGCATCCATTTTGAAGTAGGTGTTAAGTATTTATAATTTTTGACATACAAACACCTCCTAAAGGCACTTATCAGAGCCACCACTTCCTCCCAGAGAAAATTGCAATTGTAACAATAGGGTAGCACCCCAATTTTTTTAATGTTCGCGAACTGTCCGCGGACTTTTAAGAAATACAAAGGGCCCTGCTTTATTTATCTTCACTTCTATTTTTTAACTGTGAAAGGTGGCTCTGAAAAGAGCCTTATTTTTTTGTGAATTTTGTAATTTTATATTTTTTTGGGGTTTTTTAGACACAAAACACTAGGACAGGAGGGGAAAGTAGGGTAAAGGGGGGGACACCAACCACAGGGATAATAAAGGGCGAGCTGAGATAGGAAGATGTAGAGTGGGTTTATTTGGGTAGTGAGCAGGTCTTCTCGTGCTCTGAGACGATAGTCTCAAATGCACTCCAAAGTCGCTCCCCCTGCAGAGTACTATTTCACAGTGCATACATACAACTGTGACCCTCGAAAGGTAAGGGTCATCAGAATTCTGTATGGCCTGGGAGGCAGCTTGAGGAAGACGCTGTCCCATAGACGTGGTCCTTGTGGTGACAGGATCAGAAACAGAGGATGAAGTAGAGGAAATCAACCTACTACGTTCTTCGCAAGGTACAACCTTGCGAATAGCCCCAGAGTGAAATGACCTCAGGTGTCGCTTCATGGTCATGGTCCCAAGGCTGTACGAACCGTGCTTCCCGTGACTGAGTATCATTTTGCACTCATTGCAGATAACACGGTTCGCACGAGCCTTAGGACCATTCCCATAAATGGAAAATAACCGCCACACCCAAGACTCACGTCTAGTGCGGGTAGTAGGGATTTCCTCTACCTCATTCTCATCATCCTCTTCTTCCTCCTCTGCATCCTCACTCCTGTTCCCCTCTTCAGGCCCTTGGGAAGGTGGTGGTGGTGGATGGGTTGGGGGTGGTGCTGAAGCAGGTGCAGCACCAGGTGGCAGTTCTGCAGCCAGGGATGCCATCTCGATGGTGGAATCAGCAAGTTGCTGGAGAAATAGCTGTGCTCTGAAAAATAGGCAGAAACACAATGAGAATAAGCTCTAGGGCGTGGTCTTTTATAGGGGTGCTTGTACGCGGTTTGCGGACATGCACGCTGTCCGTGGACAGATCGAACACAAAAAAGGGTTCAAAAAGTTTCAAAAGATATGTAGAAACTCAGGATTACTATGTGGGGCGTGTGCCATGATGAGTTTTTATGGAAAAATATCGTGGATTACTCGAAAATGTACTTTTAAATTGTTCGGGGACACGAACAGTGTCCGCATTCAGAACACGCGATCAGCATGGGCGCGGTCACATGATCCCTTTGCGAACAGGTCCACAAAGGACGCTTGTGTCCGCAGGACACCAAATGCACGGACATTGGTTTGCGCATGCGCGTTGATGTTCTACGGACAGTGTTCGGGTCCTGAATTAATTAAAAGTGTGTCACACATCAAATGAACATTTCTGAACATCGCGTATGTTCTAGAACAGTTTAAACTTGCTAGCGAACACTACGGACAGATATAGTGTTCTTTAGGACACTTCCATTTTCGTTTGATTACGAACTTTTTAGGACATCAATTGTGTTCTTAGAACATTTAACTTGCTAGCGAACATTACGGAGAGGTATAGTGTTCTTTAGGACACCTCCATTTTCGTTTAATTACGAACATTTCAGGACACCAACTGGGTTCTTAGAACAGTTTGAACTTGCTAGCGAACAGTACGGACAGGTACAGTGTTCTTTAGGACACCTCCATTTTCGTTTAATTACGAACATTTCAGGACACCGCTTGTGTTCTTAGAACAGTTTAAAATTGCTAGCGAACAGTACGGACAAGTATAGTGTTCTTTAGGACACCTCCATTTTCATTTAATTACGAACATTTCAGGACACCGCTTGTGTTCTTTGAACAGTTTCAACTTGGTAGCGAACAGTACGGACAGGTATAGTGTTCTTTATTAGGACACCTCAATTTTCATTTAATTACGAACATTTCAGGACACCAATTGGGTTCTTAGAACAGTTTCAACTTTCTAGGCAACAATACGGACAGGTATAGTGTTCTTCAGGACACCTCCATTTTCGTTTATTTACAAACATTTCAGGACACCGCTTGTGTTCTTAGAACAGTTTCAACTTGGTAGCAAACAGTATGGACAGGTATAGTGTTCTTTATTAGGACACCTGCATTTTCGTTTAATTACGAACATTTCAGGACACCAATTGGGTTCTTAGAACAGTTTCAACTTGCTAGCGAACAATACGGACAGGTATAGTGTTCTTCAGGACACCTCCATTTTCGTTTATTTACGAACATTTCTTAACACCCGCGCTGTCCGCGGACATCTACATTGTTTTAAAAAAAATAAAAAATAGGACGTAATTACAACACAATATAAACGTAACTTTATTTCACATATATTAATAATTTATGACAGAGAAGGTGAGGCAGAAACAGAAACAAAAACAGGAGAATTGGGGGTTTCAACATGATTGATATCAGGTGAAGAAGGTATGGAAGTCTCATCAAAACGTTTTGGATTATGGAGAGGGTTTGGGGATAATTGACTGGGATATGGTGAGGGGGGATAAGTACATGTGGGACAATGGTATGAGTTTTCAAATTATTAAAATTGCTCAATAATAAATCAATGTTTTCTTTTAAGCTGTCAAGCTTGTTTTCCATAACAGTTTCTTCAGACATATTTTCTATTTTGGTATGCTCTGTACAAAAAGAAATATATATGTTAAATATATATAAAATAATAACACTTAAATGGTTTATATTGTAAAGTGTGTACCATTAGCTTCACTATTTTCTGACATTTCGTCATGTGGGAAGTGCTCCTATAGCCATTCCAGAGTACTAGATATGTCTGTAAGAAAAAAAAAATAATAATAATATATTTTTTTTAATCTAATACAGAAAGTTTATAAAGATATGAGTAAAATGATGTACACTTACTATTTCAGGTAAGATATGTTGTGAGTAGTCTGTAGGTCTGGTCTTGGTCTTAGTTGTGGAGTGTCTGTGAGGTAATTATGTTGGAAGCCTATTTATCTTCTCTTGGTATATTCCATTTTAGAATATATTGTATTTAAATGAATGGTTAGTGTGGTATATATATATATGGGTTACATTTCCTACGTATTACTACATATAATATGTATGTGTACTACTTTGTGAATTTTTTAAATTTTATCATGTTGTAATATAACAATGAAACATGCTCCCCCACCCCCAGACTTTTTAGGTAGTGGTACTGTTGTCCGAATATGTCCGCGGACATCAAAAAAGTTTGCAGACATTACATTCAGTAGAAGTGGTTCAGTATGTTCCATATTACATGTACATAAAGTCAAAGTTACTACGGTTAAGCTTTGCTACTAAAAACCTATGAAATTCAGTTAATAAACTTAGTTAAAGGGACATTATGGTTAAGTTGTGCTACTAAAAACCTATGAAATTCAGTGAAAAAAACTTTTTTAAAGGGACGTTATGGTTAAGTTATGCTACTAAAAACCTATGAAATTCAGTGAAAAAAACTTTGTAAAAGGGATGTTATGGTTAAGTTGCACTACTAAAAACCTATGAAATTCAGTGAAAAAACTTTGTTAAAGGGACGTTATGGTTCCAAGGTAAACCGAAAAACCCTTGAAATTCACCAGTTATGGTAAGCTAGCAACCATAACTCGCGCCACCACCGTGCACTGCTAAGACTAACACCCAGGACATCAAAGATGACATCACAAATGGATCGGAAAACACGCGATAAGTGAGTTACAGGAAGAAAACCGCAAGCTTGTGAAGGATTGACCGTTAAACAGACGCAAGGTTGTTTGTGAAGAGAAACACTGAAACAGTGTATTTGATGTGACAGTCATATCCACCTATAATTTGGGTGGCTAATTTACTCGACGGCACTTAAGAAAATATAATATAATGGTATTAATGACAAATATGGGACTAACAACGGTATAAATAAGAATATAACTTTGAATGAATTTAAAAAATAATAAAGTATTCAATATTTTAAAACATGTATGTTTGTTGCCTCTGTTTTTTCCAGAATTCTGACTAGTTACTATAACCGATTCTTAAATTGATAGAATATTGCTCATTAACTTTTTATAAAAATAACACCAATCTGTTGATTTTTTACAGAATCCGTTCTGTCTCAAAAGCAGATGAAAATACACAAGATGCGCAGCAGACCGTCAATAAAGGTAGAAAGAATATTATAAAAATGCAATAAATGCATGAATACTGCATGTATATAGCTAGACATGTATTTGTGATTTTAGCTCAACAAACTTTTGGTACATGTTAAATACGGTCAAATATACTTTTGGTCTTTTACATTCAGTCTTTTTGGGTCTTTCCAGATGACAAAGTGCAAGAGAGAGACAGGACACATAGGGATGATTGTCTAGCACTGGAGTGGAGTGCAACAGAGAGAGAAAGAGAGCGAGAGAGAGACAGGTGAAAATCACTGCAAGGAGGACACTGGCAGGAGTGAATATGAGGATGGATATGTCTGACATCACAGTGGGTGAGGGCAGAGAGAAGTTGTCCAAGCGAGGAAGACAGAATCATAAACACCTTTGCGAGAAGCAGCCTGGTCAGAGAGCCTGGAAGGAACAGAGATGTAAAATGACCACATGTTGCGGGCAATAATGACATAAGTGGGCGATGGAGAAGGGCAGACTGGCAAAGACTGGGCACATGTGAAAGGGAAATCATCAGCTCTACATCAGACAAACCACCAGTAACACCCACCATGGCATGCACATCTGAAAAAGACCCATGTACACTACATGCCCGCAAAGAAGTGCCTACAACCTCATACCCATACCCTACACCAACCAACATTCACCCCTGTTGGACACCACTACAAAAAGACCTCACGAAAACATGCAGCTATTCACTCAACCTCCACCCCAACAGACCACGCACCCTGAGTGAGACTGTCCCAATAAGTGTACATGGATTCCAGGGTGCACTCGCAACTCACACAGGGACAACAGATGAAGACAAGATGTGGGGAGCGGACAATGTCACACATGCATGGGCACACAACGGGCACACACAATGTGCACTCACTGACAGTGCTGCATGAGATCAACAAGGAATGCAAACCGATAAATATACAACACACCCTGGTGTAGATAACCAACAGAAACAATCACTGTACACAATATTACCTCATTGGGTAACACAGAAGCAGTCTGTCAGGGGTACACATGCGCATATCTGCCCAACCCTTCATGCATCAAGTCTAACAAACCTGTCCTGTGGAGAAAATGTACACAAATAGCCAGAATTGTGCCACCAGAGGCTACGTCATGAAGTGGTGCAGTGGAGGATAAGCATACCTGGCAATAAATGTGTGTGGTCCATGTGGAACAGTGGCAGGGCAGGGCAGGTCATGTATGTCGACAAGGGATTAGATTGGGAAGTGGCACAGGTCAAAGAGTAGTGTGCACAGGGAGTACATCTGCAGAGCCCGGTAGGATACATGCAGCCAGGGGGAGTAGAAGGGTGTCAGTAAGGAGATATCATCACGGTCAGTGAGGCAAGTGTTTGATAACCCAAATACACAGAGTGCATATGCCCAGAGAATGCATGCCGTCAATTAGTATGAACCTCAACATAAATGAAATAGTGCCAATGGCTAAAGTGTGACAAGTTATGTCCTATCACTCCCATGAATTCCGTCAATTGTGTAAGTGCATCTACCAATGCAATGCACCAGCACAGAAGTGTAACAGCACGTAAACACACGTATGTGGACAGACACACATCTGGACAGATATTCACTGTGACTCAAGGATACCACCCCCAACCTAGTAAAAATGTGTCATACATGCAAAGACCATGGTGACCAATAATACAGACCCAACACGAGAGGCAGTGCACATGCTCACCTGCTGACAGAGCTGGCACAATGTGATTCCCTTATCACCTTCTCTGGGAACTGCACCTCCAAATATGTGAAAGGAGGGCCACTGCTTGGCGGAGGGCATGGGGAGTAGGGACGTGAAAGGGTCCAGGATGGACCTCCCATGGACTGCAGTCACGGGATGAATCAGGATCACTGCAATAACATGGGACATTGCATTTCAACAGCCATAGTTCTCAATCATGCATACAGCACATATGTGTTAAGACTCCATATAACCAGTGTTACCTGCATATTCCATCCTGTCAACCTCAAGGCAGCCATGGCAGTTGACACCATGGTGCATGGCTGCATGTCCACAACTGCATTTGTCATGCATTTGAGAGGCAAAAAAAAAAGATTCCACCTTGGAAAGGGCAAAACAAAAGCACATGCCACCATCCGGGCCAGGGGGATTGAAAAACAACCAAAAAGTGTCCATGCCGAATCAAGGGGCCCCAATACATTTAAAAAAGACCACACCGGTCATGTACAAAAGAAAAATAAAAGTCCACCCTGGACTGGGCAGGAGGAGTGGGGGGTCCAGCCAGGAGGGGGTAGGGGTACAGTGCACTTCAATATCCACAGGAGTGGAAACTATGTTTTTTTAAATAAACCTGCATGGGCTCATGGACCTCATGGCAACGATGGACCAGGAGGCTGGTCTGTGCTAGTACACCCATCCTGCGGCTGATCTGCAGGTGGGTGTAGCATTGAAGCCCTACCACGCAGTGTCAAGGCCTGCTCTTCACTGGCCATGGCCAGCCGTGACACGGTTGAATGCACCAGCACAGTAAGGGTGGTGAGGTCTCCATGCATATTCTCACCGATGGCTGCAGAGTCTGCATGCGTGCTCACCCGTGATGCATTTAGTTGCTCAGAGAGTGTCTGCCTGAAGGCATCCATCTCCTCGTGGATCAGTGTCCTTGTGGCTGCAAGTCTTTCATGGATTGCAGTCCTCATTGCTGGCATCTCATGTATGAGGACCTCTCTGTGTGCCTAAGCATCTGCTGCAGGGACCCCTGGAGTCACCTGAGATCAGCCTGTCAGCCCTTGATGTTGGCCTCCATGTGCAGTCTGTGGGAGCGGCATGTGGACTGCATGACCTTCAGCTGTGGCTCTACCCAGGCCGCTGGTTGGGTCATGGTCTCGGCCATCCTATGCATGCCCTCTGATATTTTGTCCAACACATTGTCATGTCAGATGGTGACACGCAACATCTGCTGCTCCCACTCTCCCCAGCCTACACACATCCACCACGTGTGCGGGGCCCAAGGTGGCCTGATGCAGGGGACCATGCCTGTTGCTGTGTTACCCATGCCGTTGGCTGCTTGTTTGCAACCCTCCCTTGGACACCAGCCCCAAGACCTGATGCCAATTCATGGGAGGGTGGTCTTGCAGCTGTAACCACTGCAGATGGGGAGCCCACCACTGACTAGCCTTGTGAAGCCAGCCGCAACACTGCAGACTCATGGTCGCCATCTGATCTCCCAATTGGACCACTCACCTTTGCCCCCTTTTTGAGGCATGAACATCCGTTTGAGCATCAGAGCCAGCTAAGTCCGAAAGGTCCGAAGAGTCCACAGCACAACAGAGGATGGTCTGGAGCACCAATGAGTTCTTGTGGTGTACAACACCATGTCCTCCACTGGTGGTTTAACGCACCACTAACTCTTCTTCCTCCATCTCCTCCTCTGCATCTGGTGCATCCTCACCTGCACATGGACAGAGAAAGACATATTGAGCCATGTACAATGTGACACAAATGTACATTTGCATCAAAGTGCACTAAACCAACAAATGGCTGAACACGCAGGCATCACACATTGTGCATTCACACATTTTGAGCTGTGAGCAATGGATGCATGGCATTTGCTGACCAGTGTTCACCCACCCCTCACTCTCCCGGTCATGTCCATGATGTCAGTCGAAACATTGGCAGACCAAAGTGACGTAAATGCACAAAGATGGGCCATGCCAATGTCATGTCACCTCACATACCAGGGAAATTAATCACACATGTGACATTGCAATGCTGAAGGAAATCACATGGTGACAGTCATCCACCCATATCCACAGACACTACCACAGTCAACACATGACACATAAACAAGGATTGGGAGAGAGAACTGCAGACATTGAGGCCCTGGGGTAAATTAAGGAAATGTAAAATACATCTGGGTAGGTGCAGTTGAAAATGTGCCTACTAGGCAAGTACGGTGAAGTGAAGAGAGGAGAGAGGATTTGAAGATGACAACAAAGTCCATTTTATCACAAGAGGGTGAGGGGAGTGAGCCCTTGGAGTGTGGGAGGGAAAGAGGGAGCAGGGGTTACAATGAGTAGGCTCTCTGTGTCACTGGCATTGAGGCAGACACTAGTACACGTACACCATGCCTGGAAAGCAGACAGGCAGTAATGTATGAGAGAGGATGAGGGGGGGCAGGGAGTGAGGCTTGTTTGAGAGCTGCATGTCATCTGCATACCAGTGGCATGCCCCTGCCCTGTTGCTCCTGCTCCAACCATGCCGGTGGGGAAGCTGTGTATGTGCAAATGTCAAGTGCAATAGTACATATACTGAGACAAAGTATTTGGACATGGTGATGAAGGTATTTCAAGGTCCACGAGTGGCATGTATGTGCAACAATAAATCCCCACAGCAATGTCTCTGGCATGCAGTCCCTGTATATGCACATCATCCCACATTGCTGGGTGAATTGTTCATGGACGTGCATGCTCAGGCTGTGAATCAGCACTGCCACAGACACCTATGACATTACACATGTTACAACAAAGCCATCATGCCACATCTGGGTGTGCAATGTAGCTGGCATGTCTAACCTTATGACTCAGATGACACGGGTGTGGTGAACTGTATAGGCATCCAGTTCACAGACGGGCCAATGTCTGCGTTACTGCACATCACAATGATGGAAGTGAGAAGGCATATGCCTGTCAAATATCAACTAATGGACATATTCAGTCCTGTGACGCCATATAGGTGACTTAAAATGTAATTAACCTAACATGTTTGTACAACTACCATGGTCATGCATAGAATGGAATGCAGCCAGGCACACTCATTGCCATTCATGATGTACATGACCTACCACATGTGCTGTCTCGCACCATGTGATTTTCACTTTGCAAGGATGCCATCCTCCGTATGAGAACCTAGAAACAGCCATTAATCACCATACAGTCTATAATGTAACCCCTTACTACACCAATAAGTACAAGAAACTACATCATGCTTGTAACTTGGGCTGTGGTTTGTGGGCACTCATGCACCTTCTCTTAGGGCACACCACTAAGCGTAGTGACAGACAGCTCAGACATGCATCATGACAAGGCATCACATAGGAGCAGGTGAGAAATGTAACGGGCAAATCAGAATTACATGATGTGATAGTTCTACATTGATTGCATGCACCTGTCGAGCAGTTCAGAGTGACACCTAACATAACTGTAGCACACAACAGCACATGCAGGCTTCTCATGGTGCCCATGTACCAGGGGAGTACCCTGTGGGCGATGTGTAATGTCACACAGACATGTGCCACACATGCCCACCACACGTGGTACTGCCAGTATGATGGCCATGTGACATGAGTCTGTACATCAGAAAATATGCATTACCCATGGAGGTCTTAAAACTGCAGCCTAATGTGCCACTGCCCAAAAAGGTGGCTCATGCATGACAGACAAAACATGTGATGCACAATGACAGCCACTCACCAGATGTGTCCCCATAATTCTCTGGGCCTCCCATGCCATGTACCTGATCAAGGAGGTTGAATTGGCCAATGACCTCTTCATGCAGTGTCAGCTGTCCCTCCTCTGCTGGCCCCCCTACAGTTGCCAGTGCAGAGGCCAGGGTGACCCTCAGCTTGTGCTTGGTGCAGTGAGTGAGATCATTCCAGCACTTCTGAACCTTTCACCCCTAAGGCATTGATCTGGTCCGTGACACTTTGTGCCGGTGTATGGGTGCTCCCTGCATACAGGCACATGTCACAATGGTGATGGCTCACCTAGTCAATGAGGTTCTGGAGCTCCTCACCATTGAAGTTCTTTTTCCTCTGCGGGCCAGTGCCC
This sequence comes from Ambystoma mexicanum, assembly GCF_040938575.1. Classification (NCBI taxonomy): domain Eukaryota; kingdom Metazoa; phylum Chordata; class Amphibia; order Caudata; family Ambystomatidae; genus Ambystoma; species Ambystoma mexicanum. The sequence goes on from NC_090928.1 coordinate 361,302,789, forward strand.
TGTGCTGTGTCTTGGGGTTGAGCCTGTTCCTGCTGTGCAGGTCGTCCCTTCCTGCCATGAGTGGGCTGGGGTGTTGGTGCTGCCCCTGTCTGGAACCACGTTGGCATCCAGGTGCTACTGGATGTTTTCATTTTCCTTTACTTGTGTTACTACTTTTGGTTACTTTTGTATCACTTGTGGTACCATTTTATCATTGTACAATGCAGCTTATACTGCAGTATAATGGGGTACATATCTGTGTCTCCCTAGACTAAGACTCAGAGAATTTGTGGTTACTCTAGGTGTGCTTTTTCCCACTTTTGGGGAATTTTCATTTTAGCCTTACTGCATTTACCTCGTTTGGCTACTAACTGTGGCTACTGGTCAAACATGGCTGTGCCACGAGATTTTTCGCTTGTCCTTTTGCCATCTTGTTCTTTAGCCTTCTTCCTGGCCTGAGAGGCCAATAAAATCCTTATAAGGACTTGCAGTGCCCGGGAAGCAGAATCTTTCCAGTAGGAGGGCTGTGTGTGTTTGCTGGCAGGATGTGGGCTGGAGCTGTCTGGCCCCAATCCACAAACAGTTTTTAGTGTGTCTGAATGGTATGCATAAATGTTCTCGCCAGTGGTCCTGATTGGGCCACTGCTGGGGTGTGTGTCTGAGATAGTCCTGCTATTGGCTAGTTAGGTCATCAGCTCTTACCTGGCTCTTAGGATAAGAATGGGACCCCGGTGCCCATTCTTGAGAGATCCTGGAGAAACCTGAAGGAGCCAAGTATCCTGTCCAGCTGTGAGACCCGCAAAGAAACCTGAGACCTGACTGAAGGAGGCCTGGCAACCAACTTCTGCTGCTATCCTGGAGGAGCCCTGTCTTGCTTGTGATCTTTAGCAGTCCTGCGAAGGAGCTGCGACCCTTGAAGTGGAGGGACCATCCATTCCTGATGTCTGCTCGGTGCCCTGCCAAAGGAAGCCTTCACAATTCCGGCATCCTAGCCTTGAGGGGACCCGAGATAGGAGGTAAAGTCCGACTGCCACTTTGTGTCACTGTGCTGTGCTGTGCTGTGCTGTGCTGTGGTGACCACCATCCAAAATAGCTTACCTGACCCGAGTCCATTCCTGAGAGGGGTCCTGCATCGAGTATTGCTGCATTCTTCAATCGAGAGTCCTTGCAAGAGTGAAAGACACCAACCAGAGATCAGCTCGAACCTGCAACCACTGGGAATCAAGGACTATGACTTTTGGCGAGAAAAGCAATCTCAGACTCACTTCCTTTGACCTGCCAAGTCTGGGGAAGAATCGGAGTACAGGGGTAAATTACAGAGCTGCTAACCTACCCTTATACTCCCATTATATTTCAACGGGCTTATAATAAACCTTTATTCTAACACTTTTGGCTTTGCCAATGCTTCCTTGCGCAACACTTCTGAACATTGGGGCTACTTTTGGGCATTAGTGTAACTTGAACCCTAACCCCAAGAATTCTTCACTGGACCCCAGCGACCCTACCTGCATATTTTACTGCTTCATAACTTCTGTGGAACTTTTACCTGAACTATTGGGCAAAAGACACCAGACAACTTAGGGCTGAACAATTTTAGTTAGGGATCTTCTCTGTGGACCTTTTGTGCATAATACTAATATAACCTTTCCTTTGCAGGAGTTTCTGATATGTATTATGCCCTATAACAAAGTGAATGTATATATGTATTTAGTTTAATAGTCTTGTGTGATAACTCTACTTGCTAGTAGTCATTTTTCATAGTATGTTTTTGGCCAATAAATAATAACTGTATTTTTATACATCCTGTCTAAGTGTAATCTGTGATTCCCATTGTGTGACCTCATTGTGGATCCATTACAAGCTCACCACCTCTGAAGAACTTAGCCTAGACCCGCCTGTCCCTGCTATCTGAACTGGTTTGGCTACTGCTCCCCAGAATTGTCCCTATCACAATATAGATTGGCCTTCTATACATCTGTCCACCAGGCCAGAGTATAGAAAATCAGTCCTAAAAGCGGTATCACTCTGTGTTTAGCATCAGTGTGTCATTGTGGTTGGAGATGAGGGTTTTGGTGTTTGTGAGGTGCTGTGCATCTGAGTAGAGTTGCAGTGATGCATGGATATGTTTTCCATTTTCTGTTTGACTCTGATGGTGGGCGTGATGCCACCTTTTTCTGTTTGTTTGCAGACTTTCATATTGATTTGATTTGAGGTCCAATATTGTTCATGTGTCCCCTTTGCACAAGATTGTGATTGTGTATGTGCCCATATTCTACTGGCTGTAGTGTGTATTTGGCGTTGTCGGTGCTGTGGTGGGTAGTGGGTTCACTCTGTATGGCTGGCCTGCTCAGATCCCTTGCAATTTTATTTTTCATTGCTGTGTCACTCCCATGTAATGCTCACATGCCCACTAGCATGTGCAGTCACCCACTGCCTGCACTCATGTCTTGCTCACACTCTGCCACTGTAATGCAGTTGTGTCCCATGTCTGCTCTTTCTGTGTGGCAGCCCACATTTCCTGTCTCAGTGAATCATGCACTCTCTGACTGCCCTCCCATCACCGATACACAGGCCTGTCATGTTGTGGTCCCTGAAAGGGAGTTTGCCACCCCTTCAACCCGGGTCAATTACGCTCAAGCTGTGAAACGCCTGGTCATTATTTGTGGATCAGACGGATGTTTGATTTGGTTTACTTCTGTACTCAGCACACATTCAGTTGCTGTGCTTTTCATGACTTTGCAATGACCTATGGCCAATATGTACATGCCACTTTCCATTGCATTCACTTGTCACATGGGGATGGGGTGGCCACAGTGTGGTTGGTGAAATATAGTGCTGTATGGTTGTGGTGCTGCAGATTCAGGTCTGCCAGGGAATGACAGCAGATGCTCCAGTCCGGGATTGATCTTCTTTGCTTCCTGTTGATCATGTTGGTGGTTGACATGTTGGAGGTGTGCTTCATGCTGGGGGCTGACCAGAGGTTCAGGTGACTTGCAGTAATGCATTGGACTGGTTGTGTTGGGGACGATCAGGGTGCTGCCTGGGGTAGCTTGCCTGTTTTCGCTGGGGTGCCGCCTTGACTTACGAGTATGTGTCCATGTTTTCGTAGGGGCGCAGCCTTGCGTTACGAGGGAGCTTGTGTGTTTTTTGCAGGGGTGCTGAATGGTGGATCAGGGGAGGACGCAGAGGGTTGCGCCTAGGTCGGGATATTGCTTGGTTTTTGGTTTGTGTGAGGGCATGTTCTGGGCATTCCTCGTGCAACTCGTTTTGATTTACGTATCAGGTTGAAATGTGCATTTGGATCCATGAATACGCGAAGTGCGCAGAAAAACGTATGCGCGCAGGCTCGATAAATGTGCACTTTTCCATGAATCGAGCCCTAAGTGAGGCACGGTAAACATGGTGGAAAGCCAGAGCAGAGAGAATCCATCGCCCACCTTTGCTCCAGACCTCTAGGGTATGCTCTTGACAGCTTTCAGTCGATTTAATACGCAGACTGTTGAGCGAACATATGAAGATGTGTAAATCCACGGGTTGCCAATACACAAAGTTTGTTTTCTGTCCCAGCAGCTAGCGGCATCCTAAGCATATGAGTTCAACATTGGTACTGAAATGGTTGCACCGGGTTACTTTGTTAAATCAACTCTCATGTCCAAAGGCAGTCAATACAACGTCCCTTTTCAGTCACTTTACAGTCGCACTGCAACTAGAATGCAAATAGGAGTGTGCTCCGTCACTTTGATGACATGTGTCATGGCCTCTGATATTCTTTGCTTGATGCCTTGCATATATAGATGGTCCTTTTCGCCAGGGGACGGATCCCTCAGTTCAGTTGTGTTTCAATTGTAGAGTTAGGGTTGCAGATGGTACAGGACCTGCATCCTCGCCATACTTGAAGTAAGGTTGATACCCCCCCCCTAGTCTTCGATTAGAGGCAGAGCCTTGTCAGAGTAGACACTCACGTGTCCCTTAGTCCCTGGAGACTCTCCCAACTTGAAGTGGCATGGATGCTTTCCACAGCCTCTCCTTTCTGGGGATTTGTAGCAGGTCGTTTCTGGCAAATTGAATGGTGTGAACAGTCCCCTGGCCTTATGTCCCTGGGGTGCTGCCCCTTTAGTAGCAAATGCTCCCGCGTCCCGTGCAACATCAGTGATGTCCCTTTTGGAGAGTGCCCTCCCCCCCTCTTCTCCATAGGATGTGTAGTGCAGGGAGCTTTACATGGGTCAGATGGTCCTATAGCCCTCACCGCCTGGAGGGATGACAAACCTTGAATGGGGTAGAAAGTGCCCCGGCCCTCTTCTCCTCTAGGCTGCCTCGTGTTGGATGGGGTGGACTCTCCCCGAGGTCCTCTCAGGAGGTAGATCTGCAGCATGAATGGAGTGGGCACCATGAAAAGCCTTGATTGTTGCTGTCAACTAGAGCTACTTAGGGAGTTTGATGGCATTGCTTAGTGGTGTGCATCAGTTGAGGGACGGTGTGTCACGCGGACTGCCCCCCACAAAGTGCGAGGGTGCACGCCCTTTGTAAAGCTTGTCGCCAAACGTAAAGGGCTGGTCGGTGACAAACGACTCAGGAGTCACTTGTTGTTCTTGTCACAGGTTACAAGTTCAGGATAACTCAAAGAGAGACACAGCAGGTAAACAATCTCATTCATCTCCCAGGCACCAACTGACTCTCGCAGAACAATTACACAAGCATTCACACAGACAACACTCACACCATTCCACTACACTCCATGCAGGCCTGTCATACATTCAAGCAGCACTCCTGCATAGAATACAATAGAAATGGCGTATATAATATGCGAAAACCAGAAGAACCTGGGTATTACGAAAAGATGCACAAAGTGCATTTTCAAAATGATGTTCATCAGCAGGCTGAAGTGAGCAAACTCGTGTTAAAAGGTAACATAAAATCGTATCTACTTCATCAACAACACATCATGTAAAAATGTATCCGGAATGAAGTCTCGGGGTCAATACAGTTCGTTTAAAATGGATGGCACAATAGCCCACAGTTAGTGTCTGCACCAAAAAGTGAGGTCATGAATCGTGTGCATGTTCCAGGAACCATTTTCAGAACAGTGAAATATGGCCACTGCCCTTCCCTAATGCATATTCAGTAACTCAAAATGCACGCTCTCCCCTAGGCTTTCAATTGAAATGTGCCAGGCATTGCATATTTGATGTTTCCTTGTGGTGTTAGCTTGCAGTGAAAGTCTAATAAAAAAGGTTATAGAGCTCTTCATTAAAAACATTTTATAAAGAAGCTGACAGTTTCCATGTTTACCTGTTTTAATATATTCAATTGACTCTGTAATTTTACCAACTATTTGTCACTTGGAGATTGAATAGACACCGAGAACAAAACTAGTGTTTGTCTGGCAGGAAAATATGTGCAATTTTCAATGCAATTAACCTGTCTCATCAAACATGCACTCCATTCCGTGGTTATCCTGCATTTTCTCCACAACAAATAACTTTTGAAAAAGTAAACTGTGTAATCACTTTGAAATTATGTAGCATCATATAATCAGGAGTTGTTTTTCAAGCCCTGATTTACTGACGTGGTTGATGTGCTTTTCCTCTTGGTGTGAAATATAACCGTGTTTCTTGCCGCACCTCGCAAAACATTCAGCTCGGGTAAGGCCTCACGTACAGTTCTGGTGTATTTCCTCTGGAAATACTGCCAAACTCAAAAACTGGTACTTCATTAAATATGTGCTAATGGGAAGAGTCCCCATGTTTTAGAGTGATGCGGCCGCTTCAGTTACTCCCAATTTTGGAGTCCCGGTGGGGGTGGGTTTATTTCCACGTGTGGTACTTGATGCATGTGGTAATATTACATGCAGTAATGGTATTGCACTGAGGAAATCTCCTCCAGACAATAACAGGCAGCTTTGGTGAGTTTACATTTTGAAACACTGAATTTGGTGGTGCGATAAAAGTAGTGGTAACTCCATCACTGCATCTTTTTTTTAACACACCGACGCACTTTAAATTAGGCCCCTAGAGGAGCAATCTCAGATTCAGTGTTAATACATTAACATGTTTTTAATGGTATACCCCCAGGCTACATGTACAGGTATTTTAAGAACCTCCATCAACTTTAAGATGTGCACATATGCCAAGGAGGCATTTTCTCTGAACTCCCCACTGATTTTAGACCCAAGACCTTCCCACTCTGAATCACAGTCACTCTTCCTGCCTTTGCTCACACCCTGAGCCATGTTCGGCCATGATTTGGACACCATCATCCAAACTCTGCATATTCTCAGTCCTGGCATCCCTAAATATCGACTCCACACCCTCAGCCACATCCTGCATGCCTTCCCTTGGGTAACTGTCTGCCATGTTCCTGCTATTCTCATCACACTCTACACTCCCTCATCTGTGCTCTGTACATCCTCAGCCTGTGCTTCTCACTCCCGATTATGCCCTACCTATCCCCCACTGAAAACCACTCACCTTCGGCTAGATTCAGCATGCATTCACTATGGTGTCAAACACTCTCGATCAAGCGCAGCAGCTTTGTCCTTCAGTTCCTTAAGAACACGGCACACAGCCCGAGACATGCTTAGCACATGTTCAGGAATGCTCAGACATAATTACAGGCTGCCTGAATGTCAAGCGAAAGGTGCTGAAACGTTTCACTGCTTCCTCAAGTGTGATACATATGATTCAACTGTTTCGAGAAATATTGCACTGACCCAAACAAATTAATAGGTTCCGCCTTCTGTAATGGAAAGCAATTGATAATGGAAATGAAGACTATCTAAATGTCAGGTTAGAGGCAGCAAAAGAATGCATTGAGTGTTAGGCAAGATTGGATGCGGTAACTCTATGGGAGACTACACCAGCCTTGTCCTCTTGGCAAACGGTAACCCACCTATTGGTATAGGTCTGTACTACACAAGTTGGTAGAGTGACTGAGTAGCCAGACTTATCTGAAGAGGGCTAAATGTGAGCTTTGGAGATGTAACACTGAGATTCACAATTACAAGTATCCAAAGACTCAAGGTTTTCTAGCAAAATAATTCTTTATTCATTTAACTGTCAGTATTAAATAAGCCTTCTTTAAAAAGGGCACCATGCAGCAATAAAAATACACTTCATAACACTTCCTCAGATTTAAGATAAGCAAGTACATACCCTTTTGGGATGCCTCAAACAAACTTCCTACACCCTGAGGTGACTTCAATTACTAAGACAATGTTTGGCATTAATATATTTCTTTTTACATTTAATGCAATTCTGAGGTTGTGGAAAAGGAAAAGGTTAGGGAAGGAAAACGGTTAACAGGTTCTCAGAGCATGTGAATACTTTTCAATCTCCCAATGAAGTCTAGATTGGCTATTTCCCAGCAATACAGTCAAATGTATGCACCACCTCTGAGGGACAGTTAGAACCATAGTCAATGGGTAAGGATAGTCTGCAGGGAGCTTGGACAGTCAAAGTGAATTTGAGCATTGTCTATGGAGCTGAGGCACTTCCTTAGATAGCACAAAAGTCTTGCACAAAGTTTAGAGAGTGTGTAGTAAAAATAATCACTGTTGGGTCACAAGCTGTAAGGCTTGGGAAGGGCAGAGTTGGAATCAACTCTGCAAAAAGCAGCTACTGCAAGTCTCCAGTGAGAACAAGCAAGCTACAGACCAAAGAGGTAAGTACCCCTTATTCAAGACAGTACCTTAGGTTTCAATAAGGGGATCCAGCTGGCTTCTGTTCTGGTTGCAGTCTTGCAGATCCTGGGTTCCTGGGACTCAGTTGTGGGGACAAGATGGAGGATGTCTGGAGGACTCCTGCACTGCAGTTTAAAGGTTGGCGGCAGCTACATGCTCTTTTCAATTCAACAGCACTTTGTGGTTTCAGCTACCGGTCAAGAGCACCACTGAGGTTCCTGGAAACCTAATGGGCTTCCCTTGCTTCTGGAGACCAGCACTCTGGTGAGGTGACTTGGGCTTGGGCTGTCCTGCTTCAGGAGGGTCCTCAGGATCTTCCTGGAGCTATGGTCTGGCTTAAAGACAATGCACTCGATTCTGGTTTTCTTGACCCCTGGCACTCGATTCCAGCAGCAGCAAAGAAGTACAGGCAGCAGGGAGAGATTTTCCAGCAAAGTTCTTCTTGGTGTCAGTTAGTCCCACCAACCCAAGAGAAGAAGTCATCCGTTCCGGACTTCTCTAGTCGATACGAAATTGGAGCTTCAGCTCTGCAGCAGGGCTTCACCAGGCAGTTCAACGGTCCAGGAGGGTGCAGCAAGCTTCTCTTCCAGTTTCCTTTATTGGATCTTTCTTCCAGTGGTCGACTCTGCCTTCTGTTCAAGAGACCTCACCTTTTATGCAGGTTACTCCCATTCATGCACAGCCTAGCTGTCACTCACAGAGCAGAGTGGCTGTCCTCTGAGGACAGCCAGCCAGCCAATCAGCACTGGGTGCATTCAGGTAACCAAGGAGACTAAGGACAGGGAGTTTCGGGGCACCTCCCTCACTTCCTGCCCTGCCAGACACACTAGAGCCAGAGGTGGGTTTCGGCACTGAAGCCCACCAAAGGCAAAACAAAAAAAAGGGTAAACCTGGTTTGGTGCACAGAGTAAAACCCAAGAATGACCTCACAAGCAAGAAATGGCAAAAAAAAGAAGACCAGTGCCATTTTGACAAAATGGGCACACATGGGTGCAATACTGCAGCTGAGGATTCAGCCTGCAGTAAAAATGCACAATGGTTGGAAAATTAAACCACTGTCACCATCAAATAATTGTAGTGAGGGTAACATAACATTTTTTACATGAGTAAGTAGAAAAAGGGGCTACCAAGTAACCCCCCAGTACTTCCACACAAGATGGGGTGTACTGGATCTACATAGAAAAAACAGGTAAGTAAAGTCAATTTCACTTTACTACTCTTGGGAACATTAGTTTATCCAAGAGAAGGTATTTAAAACTTATGAGAAATCCAAAGGAATTTTCTGGGACACTGCACTGAAGGTGCTGTGTGTCACAATACAAAAGGTAGAGGCCTATGGAGTTTGTCAGAATCCAAAACCAAAGAAACATAGAATCCAAATCAGATTGAAAATACATGAGAGAGTGAGAAAAAGGTCTCACTCGCTCCAGGATTACGATTAAGAGTCCTAAACTCTAGCAAAAGAGCTTGTCTCTAAGGTTGAAGGGAATTAGCACAGAAATGAGAATTCTCCCTAATATTGAGTTATTCACATTTTCATCAGTCACTTGATTCCTTGAGAGACTGTACTGAAAAACAGGAGAACTGTGCATGCCGCACTGAAAAATATGTCTGACAGCAAAATGTAAACTCAAAATATTGATGGGACATCGAGCAGCCTCATATTTCAATAGATGTAGTGTCCTTCCTAACAAATCATGGAACTAATCTCCATAATGCAAAAGCCCCAAATGTGTAATTCTAATCAGAAAGGAGACACACCCAGCCTGCACTGTGGAGATAATGATGTCAAAAAATGCAGAAAATCAATGTATTCACCTGTGATTTATACAAAGCCTATAATAATATGGTGGATTTAACCCTTTAAGTGCCATGGGTTTCCCCCCCCCAGTGCCAAGGCCTTTTTTGGTGATTTTGGTATGTCGCCATTCAATGCCTTGTAACTTTTTTGTTACATTAGATATCTCGGACAAATTTGGCCCCTTTTTTCCCACATGTAGGCGTCGTAACACCACCCAGGAATGCTAGGTTGCTGTAGGGGGGTGAGAGAAAATAACCAAAAAGTTTGAAAATATTGTGTTTTTTCAATAAATGCCAATAAAATGATGTAAAAAGAAGCCTGTGTTTTTTTCCTTGTAAGAGCTAGGAACAAAGGGTTTGCTGTGCTGAATTCCCCAATTACCTGGCTTTCCTGAACATGTTGAGTGGAAACGAAAAAAAAAATATTTTGATGTGGTTATCAACCGTTTTGTGAGAGGTAGGCGATTTTGGCCATTTTTGCCAATTGGACATGCATGGATGGAATGGAAGAAAAGGGTAGGAAAGCCACATTGGAGGACAGAAAGGCATACATTTATGAAAAGTAGATGAAATTCCAAGTTTAGGAAGGGGTGATTTGCGGAGGTCAGGCAACAACTAGATTGGGGAAAATGCCATAGAGTGGGGGGAAAAAGCAGGAAAATGACCGAAGAAAAGGTATGTGGTGGACATGGTTGGTTTGGTACGGCAATGGCTTCTATCAATTTTGAGAAAAACAATGCTCTGCTACATTCCCCCGACTCTTGCAGTTAGGAGCGCACACATTTTTTGTAGTGTTTTGCAAAACAAGCAGTACCACAAGCCAAACACTGAGCCATGATACACAGGAGTTTTATGCTTACGGCCTGAACAGACGTACTTAACATGTGTAAATCAGGAGAACCAATGTGGTGAGGAATGGCAAGCATACATTTTTTGAAAAAGCACAGGCAGACCTTTTCAAGGAAAGGTGACTTGTGCAGGTTACAAAAGTGTATTGTGCCTAAAGCAGCGACTAAATGTAGGGCACATTTGGGAAATTAAAGGGTTGTGTGACAAAGGGCACCAGCAAATGGGTCAAAACGTTATGAAAACCACACAAACACAACAAATGTAACACCTTTCCCTGTTTCCAGACGTGTCCCGATGAAAATGGTACCTCACATGTTTGGTGCACCTACCTGGGCGCCAAGGGTAAAGCCGAACACACCCCTAGCCCCAAGTCTTTTCTTACATCTGAATTTCACGATTTTTCCAGACGGGCACACCATGCAGATATGGGCCTCGGGTGTCCAAGCCACCAAAGAAAACTGGGAACCTCATGCATTTCCGAAAAGAAGACTTCCGTGGGAATCCGTAGAGGTCTGACTTGTGCAAATCGGCCAAGAATGTATTACCCAGAAACCTCAGCAAAGTCCGAAATGTAGCGAAAAAAACGTATTTTCCACACATTTCACTCAGCTCACCCACCGAAACATGCCGCCAAGAACACATGGCCTACCATCCGCATTCTCACAGGTGTCCCAATGAAAATGGTACCTCACATGTGTGAGTGCACCTACCTGGGCGCCAAGGGGAAAGCCTAAAACACAGCCAACCCCAAGTCTTTCGGCACAACATCATTTCAGGAATTCTTCTCATGCACACACCCTACAGATTTGGGCCTGGGGTGTCCAAGCCACCAAGGAAAACAGGGAACCCCATGCATTTCTGAAAAGAGGACATCCGTGGGAATCCGCCGAGGTCTGACTTGTGCAAATTGGCCCAGAATATATTACCCAGATACCCCGGCAAAGTCGGAAATTTGGCGAAAAAAACGCATTTTCCGCATATTGCACTCGGCTCACCCACCGAAACACGCCACCAACAACACATGGCCTACTGTCTCGCATTCCAACAGGTGTCCCGATGAAAACAGTACCTCACATGCGTGGGTGCACCTACCTGGGAGCCAAGGGGAAAGCCTAAAACACAGATAACCCAAGTCTTTCGGCACAGCATCATTTCAGAAATTCTTCTCATGCGCACCCCCTACAGATTTGGGCCTAGGATGTCCAAGCCACCAAGGAAAACAGGGAACCCCATGCATTTTCAAAAAGAGGACACCTGTGGGAATCCACAGAGGTCTGACTTGTGCTAATCGGCCTGGAATGTACTACCCAGAAACCCCAGCAAACTCCAAAATGTGGTGAAAAAAACTAATTTTCCGCATATTTCACTCGGCTCTCCCACCGAAACACGCCGCCAGCAGCACATGGCCTACTGTCCCGCGTTCCCACAGGTGTCCTGATGAAAACGGTACCTCACATGTATTTGGGCCTGGGGTGTCCAAGCCACCAAGGAAAACAGGGAACCCTATGCATTTCTGAAAAGAGGACATCCGTGGGAATCCGCAGAGGTCTGACTTGTGCAAATTGGCCCAGAATATATTACCCAGATACCCCGGCAAAGTCGGAAATTTGGTGAAAAAACGCATTTTCCGCATTTTGCACTCGGCACACCCACTGAAACACGCCGCCAACAACACATGGCCTACTGTCCCGCATTCCCACAAGTGTCCTGATGAAAATGGTACCTCACATGTGTGGGTGCACCTACCTGGGCGCCAAGGGGAAAGCCTAAAACACTGGTAAACCCAAGTCTTTCGGCACAACATCATTTCAGGAATTCTGCTCATGCGCACACCCTACAGATTTGGGCCTAGGGTGTCCAGCCACCAAGGAAAACAGGGAACCAATGCATTTCTGAAAAGAGGACACCCGTGTAAATCCGCAGAGGTCTGACTTGCTCAAATCGGCCCAAACTTATTACCCAGAAACCCCAGCAAAGTCCGAAATGTGGCGAAAAAAACACATTTTCCGCACATTTCACTCAGCTCACCCACCGAAACACACCACCAACAACACATGGCCTACTGTCCCGCATTCCCACAGGTGTCCCGATGAAAACAGTACCTCACATGTGTGGGTGCACCTACCTGGGTGCCAAGGGGAAAGCCTAAAACACAGATAACCCAAGTCTTTCGGCACAGCATCATTTCAGAAATTCTTCTCGTGCGCACCCCCTACAGATTTAGGCCTAGGATGTCCAAGCCACCAAGGAAAACAGGGAACCCCATGCATTTTCAAAAAGAGGACACCTGTGGGAATCCACAGAGGTCTGACTTGTGCTAATCGGCCTGGAATGTACTACCCAGAAACCTCAGCAAACTCCAAAATGTGGTGAAAAAAACAAATTTTCCGCATATTTCACTCGGCTCTCCCACCGAAACACGCCGCCAACGACACATGACCTACCGTCCCACGTTACCACCGGTGTCCCAATGAAAACGGTACCTCACATGTGTGGCTGCACCTACCTGGGTGCCAAGAGGAAAGCCTAAAACACTAGTAACCCCAACTCTTTTTGCACAGCAAGATTGCAGGATTTTGACTAATGTGCCTGTGCATTTCTGAAAAGAGGACACCCGTGGGAATACACAGAGGTCTGACTTGTGCGAAGCGGGACAGAATTTATTACCCGACAAAGTGAAAATTATGTTTTTCCCCCACAAATATCACCCTTTTTCAGGGATTCTGGTTAATAAATTCTGGCCCGCTTCGCACAAGTCAGACCTCTGTGTATTCCCACGGGTGTCTTCTTTTCAGAAATGCATGGGGTTCCCTGTTTTCCTTGGTGGCTTAGACACCCTAGACCCATATCTGTATGGTGGGCCCTCTGAAAAAATCATGGAATTCAGCTGTCGGAAAATACTTGGGTTTAGGGGTCTTTTAGGCTTTCCACTTGGCGCCCATGTAGGTGCACCCACACATGTGGGGTACCGTTTTCATCGGGACACATGTGGGAACGCGGGACATTAGGCCATGTGTTGTTGGCTGTGTTTCAGTGGGTGAGCCGAGTGAAATGTGCGAAACTGGGATTTTTTCGTCACTTTTCGGGATTTACTGGGTTTCTGGGTAATAAATTTGTGGCCAACTTGTGCAAGTCAGACCTTTGCGGATTCCCACGGATGTCCTCTTTTCGGAAATGCATGGGGTTCCCCGTTTTCCTTGGTGACTTGGACACCCTAGGCCCAAATCTGTAGGTTGTCTCCCCAAACCCTTTGGGGGTTACAAGTGGTGTAGCTTTTTTCCTTTTGTGCCCACACATGTGAGCTACCGTTTTTGTCAGGACACCTGTGGGAACTCGAGAAGGCATGACATCTGTTGTTGGCGGCGTGTTTCGGTGGTTGAGCAGAGTGAAATGTCTGAAAATTGTGGTTTTTACCCCTGAAATTTGGACTTTGCCGGGGGTTCTGGGTAGTAGACTCTGGGCCGATTTGCACAAGTCAGACCTAGGCCCAGATCTGTAGGTTGCCCACATGAAGAAAATGTGCTGTGCCAAAAGGCTTGGGGTTACCAGTGGGTTATCCTTTTCCTTTTGCGCCCCAGGTAGGTGCAACCACACATGTGCAGTACCGTTTTCATCGGGACACATGTGGGGACATGGGAAGGTAGGCCGTGTGTTGTTGGCGGGGTGTTTCGGTGGGTGGCCAGAGACAAATGTCTGAGAATTGTCTTTTATTTCCAGCCAATTTCAGAGACATTTCCCTCTGTCCACTCACCGAAACACGTCGCCAACAACAGATGTCATACCTTCCCACATTACCACAGGTGTCCCGATGAAAACGGTACCTCACATGTATGGGTGCACCTACCGGGGGGTAAAAGGAAAAGGATAACCCACTGATAACCCCAAGCCTTTCGGCACAGCACATTTTGTTTGTGTGGGCAACCTACAAATTTGGGCCTAGGGTGTCGAAGTCAGCAAGAAAAACAGGGAACCCCATGCATTTCCCAAAAGAGGACACCCGTGGGAATCCACAGAGGTCTGATTTACGGAAATCGGCCAACAATGTATTACCCAGAACCCCCAGCAAAGACCCACATGGGAGAAGGATGCCCAAGGCCAGGGATATTACCGCCGACTTTGCTGGAGCCCTGGCTGCCCTACCTCCCCGAAGGGAAAAGCTGTAATGCAGCCCAACCGCAACTCCAGGAAGGTTGGACGTGCTGTCCCTGGCCTTGGACATCCATGTACCATGTGGGTGTACCATCCCCTAAGCAAAGCAGCAGCTCCAGGGAGCCCCGGCAGGATCCCCATTCCTCCCTGGAGGTGGCATCTGTAACGTAGCACAGCCAGAGGTGGAGCCTGGGCTTGCAGATGGACAACCCATATGGGAGGGATCCGCTCCCAGGGAAACGCCAATGTTCTTCTGGCATGGGGGCAATTTGTGGCCTGCCCCTGCAATTGTGTCCCAGCCCACCAAAATATCTGCCCAGATGGCCCATTCCCACCCACACCACCAACAATCCAGCCCCAGTCTCACCCACCCCACTGACAGTGGACCCTAACCATAGAATAATAAAAAACGTTGCAGCTGCTCGTGTAGAAAAAGCTGTAAACAAAACAACAAACATGTGTTACATACGGTTACACCAACAAAAACGAATAATTTTCAAGCATGCCCCACCCCTTAAACCTCACCCACACACTGAAAACCCATTTGCCCCTTCCTACGGGCAGATATCTGCGTCCAGGGAGGCCTGCATGAGGTACCCCTGCCACCTATTTTGGGTGAGGGGGGAGAGGGCCCCCAAAAATTGTGGGACAGGCCCCCCAGTGGGTGGGGCAGTACGTTTTGGGCACCCCGGGGCCAGATTGGCACACCAATGTGCCCCTCTGCGCCAAAGCAAGTTTGGTAAACAAAGAAAATAATTCAAAATGGCAGGCTACCCTTTTGCGGGGGCTGAGGAGCACCCTACACCACTGGGGAATTTTCTAATGTGAAGGGGGATGCACCTCTCCACAACACCCCAATTGGAGAGGCGGCAAATCTCATGTAGCCCTCCCTGGGGGCAGATAAGAGGGGGCTGTCCTGAACTGCTTCCTGGGCTCAGACGTCCCTTCCTAGGAGCAGATATCTTGTCCCAGGGAGGGCTGCATGACATGGCACCCTCTCCATTGTGGGTGGGGGTGGGGTGGGTCTATGCCCCATCCCATTAGAAAATTCCCCGTCCCTCTGGGGTGCCCCACAGCCCCCCTAAAATGCGTTCCACCATTTTCACTTTTTCCTTTGGTAACACAACTCCCCTTGGTGCAGAGGGGCACATTGGTGTGCCAATTTGGCCCTGGGGTGCCCAAACCTTACTGCCCCACCGACTGGGGGACCTGTCCCATAATGTTTGGTGGCCCTCTCCTCCTCACCCCAAATGGGTTGCAGGGGCACCTCATGCAGGCCTCCCTGGGCCTCCTACAAACGGCTGCGTGAGGTACACCCCTCCTCCATTTGGGTTGGGGGGAGAGGGCCCCCAAAAAGTGTGAGACAGGCCCGCCAGTGGGTGGGGCAGTAAGGTTTGGGCACCCTGGTGCCAGATTGGCACACCAATGTGCCCCTCTGCACCAAGGCAAGTTTAGTAAAAAAAGAAAATAATTCAAAATGGCAGGCTGCCCTTTAGCTGAGGCTGACGGGCACCCTACACCACCAGATAATTTTCTAATGTACTGGGGGTTGACCCTCTCCGCCCACACCAAATTCAGGAGGGCGGCATCTCATTGAGCCCTCCATGTGGGCAGATAAGAGGGGGGTTCTCATGCAGCCCTCCCTGGGGTTACATGCACCTTCCTAAGAGCAGATAACTGCCCCAGGGAGGGCTGCATGACATGACCCCAAGTCCATTTTGGGTGTGGGAGGCAACCCCTTTCCATAAAAAAATTCCCTGGTGGTCCAGTGGGGGAGGCACTCCCCCAATATCAGCCATGATATCTATTTTTTTGCCCCCATCCCTGGGGGCAGATGGTCACTCATCCACCCCCAGGGGTCCCCATACATGTGGTCCCATACTTTGGGGCCACGGGGGAGGGGCCCACCATACTACAAAGATATCCCTGGTGTCTAGTGGCATTGCTGCCCCAGATCGAGCGCCCTGCGCCCGATCCGGGAGCAGCAATGCTTACGGCACCTCCACCAAAAAATCCCTGGTGTCTAGGGGTTCCCGCCCTCCTACCCCTTCCCATGCTTCATTTTATGATGGGTTTTTTTGCCCCCACCCCTGGGGACCAATGGTCACCCTTCTGCCCCCAGGGGTCTCCATACATGTGGCCCCATGCTTTGGGGCCACATGGGAAGGGGGTGCTTACCTAGTAAGATGCCCCCCTACCCCTGCCTTTGTAACAGATCCCTGGTGTCTAGTGGGCATTGCTGCCCCCGATCGAGTGCCCTGCACCTGATCCGGGAGTGTCAATGCTGTCACTCAAGGTGTCATTGGAAAGGGGATATTCTCCCCTTTCCAACAACACCTTCCCATTACATACTTTGTTTTGCCATTTTATTTATGCCCCTACTCCTGGGGGCAGATGGTCACCTATCTGCCCCCAGGGGTCTTTACATATGTGCCCACATGTTTTGGGGCCTCGGGGAAGGGGGCCTCTTACCTAGTAAGCAGCCCCCCTCACTGTAAACACATCCCTGGTGTCTAGTGTGCATTGCTGCTCACAGATTGAGCGCCCTGCGCCCGATCCGTGAGCAGCAATGCTGTCTCACACAAGGTATCATTGGAAAGGGGAGAATCTCCCCTTTCCAATGATACCTGCCTCGATCTCTGGCTTGAAATACAGCCAGAGATTGAGGCAGAGAGAGAAGGGCACTTACCTTCTCTCTTCACCGCAGCAGCCGAAAATGGCTGCTGCAATGAATTTACTTTCAGTTTCACGCCGGCGTGCTTTATGAACGCCGACGTGAAACTGATGGTAATCCAGCCCCCTGGCAGTGAGAGGAGACCTCCCCCTCACATAGTCCGGGGGTTGGATTACAGTTTTGTGTGATCCCTCCATCACAGGGATCACACAAAACCAAGTGCCAAAAAGGACGAGCTATCTCATCCTTGGCGCCCTGGAGGGAATTCCAAGGACGAGATACCTCATCCTTGGCACTTAAGGGGTTAAAATAATATTTAAGTGTGTAAATATGCTGGAAAAACAATGGTTCTATGTTGGTTTGAATAACATTTATATTCATATCAGCCTGATGTTGTGTTGACTTCAAGTTGGCCCTCACCATTGCGAAAATCTTTGGAAGGCAAGTATGTTAGAAACCTTTTTTAAAATTGAAAGACAATATAATGTGTAGTCATTTGAGAAGATTAACATTCAGAGTTTCCAGATGGTTGGAATCTGTGCCCTTTTATCAACAAGTCAAATTCATCCATTAGCTTGAAACTCCTCTCTCATAAAAATCCACTATTTTCAGGGACTAATGCGAGTAGAACAATGGGGCCTGGCAATAATGGCTGATCAGTAATCCATAAAGGCCTCACAAAGAGTTGTTTAGGCCCTAGGTGAAATCGCAGCAAATATTCAGTCATGTACATTTCCCTTGATAAACAGCATGTTATTTCCCACTGACCCAATTTGTGAAAATGAATATTACTCATAATTCTGGAATTATACAATTTCGGAAGCTGATATTGGTTGAGTTTCAAAGATCAGAGACGTCTCTTTGATGTGACACCAAATCTGCATTTTTTCTGTTAATCAGAAATTATTGAAATCAGAAAAATGCATATCTTTATGAAGAAATATGCCAAATAGTTGTGTGTCTAAGCATGCGTCTACACTGAAGAATTATAATAATGAATCATTGAATTAGCATGTTGCTGCCATAAATTATGGGACAGAATGATTTTGCTGTCAGAAGTAGTAGTTGTTTTTGACCCCCATCTTTTTTGTATCACAAATAGAGAAATATGAACATCTAAGGAAGATTGGGGTATGTAATCAATACAAGTGTCTATCTATGAGGCACGCCAATGGAAGGATTCAGCCAATCATACAGTGTAATATAATTTAACATATGCATGGGTATTTTGGACACTTTAAAATAGTGTGAACACAGAAGGAATTATTCTAATAGTGGAAAATCTAAGGGAAGAAGAACACTTATCCCTATTAGATGAGTGCTGAATCTGGATACCAACAGGAAAATGATGCCTTGTTCATGAGGGATTGGAACCAACTTAACCTGAGGAAGTTCTAAATACATGGAGGCAGATCTGAAGGATTTACAATCCGATAGGGTCTCTGCTGGCTCCATGCATCGAAATCAAAATTTCAAATGTGAGTATGAAAACTCCCCAAATATAATTAGATAGGTTCCTGGAGTTATTGCCCTGATTACTACCTGTGTTGAAGGTAATTTGGGATGGGGCTGCCAGTAGGGGCATGCTCTTTCTGAAATAGAATACCTTTGTATAATAGTGGTAAAATGTGCTGTGTCTTTCACTACATGAAGGCCCAGTGAGACTTCATTGTAAATAGACAACATAGCAGTCCTCAACATAAAGTGTGGGTTTGACACATTATTACTCAAAGAAAGAGAATAGAGTATTGTAGTGTGCTCCTATGAATTACATCCTGAATTGTATTTCAGGCTGAGGGACATTGCTTTTAAATAAATAAATAAACACATTTTCTGTGCTGTGCACTGTGTTAAAGAGGGAACACTTCTCAGCACTGACGGTTTAGCATTTAATAAGTGATATATAAAAATACCTTTAGCGCTTTTACAGATATAGTCACCATTAGACAATGGTTCGAGGGCTCTGTACCATAGCCAAATGAGAATCAGTTTTATCATTTGTAATCTGTGAAGAGGGTAGCTACTGAAACTAAATTTGAAAATGAGAGCAAGTTTCATTGTGTCATTTCTATTTCAAATAGAAAATTATCCATGCATCGAAATAAAAATTTCAAATGTGAGTATGAAAACTCCCCACATATAATTAGATAGGTTCCTGGAGTTATTGCCCTGATTACTACCTGTGTTGAAGGTAATTTGGGATGGGGCTGCCAGTAGGGGCGTGCTCTTTCTGAAATAGAATACCTTTGTATAATAGTGGTAAAATGTGCTGTGTCTTTCACTACATGAAGGCCCAGTGAGACTTCATTGTAAATAGACAACATAGCAGTCCTCAACATAAAGTGTGGGTTTGACACATTATTACTCAAAGAAAGAGAATAGAGTATTGTAGTGTGCTCCTATGAATTACATCCTGAATTGTATTTCAGGCTGAGGGACATTGCTTTTAAATAAATAAATAAACACGTTTTCTGTGCTGTGCACTGTGTTAAAGAGGGAACACTTCTCAGCACTGACAGTTTAGCATTTAATAAGTGATATATAAAAATACCTTTAGCGCTTTTACAGATATAGTCACCATTAGACAATGGTTCGAGGGCTCTGTACCATAGCCAAATGAGAATCAGTTTTATCATTTGTAATCTGTGAAGAGGGTAGCTACTGAAACTAAATTTGAAAATGAGAGCAAGTTTCATTGTGTCATTTCTATTTCAAATAGAAAATTATGCAGCTGTAAATTTTCTGTAAGCCTTCACTCTCGAATACATAGTACAGACACTGGCATAACGGGGGCCTACACAGCCCCCGCAGTGCAGTGGGCACTGCATATGTCTTGGGAGGGGCCCCCTCAGACTAAAACATTGTTTTAATGTAAAAAACAGAAAAAATAAATAGTTTCTTTTTGAAGTCACCCTGTCTTCATTAAGAAATTATTTCTGTTACAGCGTAACAGAAATAATTTCTTTATGAAGGTAGAGTGACTAGAAAAAGATACTATTTATATATGAAGTCCGAGGGCTCTACCACCCCATGAGATGGAAACCTACAGGCTAGAGGCCTCCATGTCATGAAGCTGGGGGATCCCTATGACTTAAAAAATAAATAGTTTCTGTTTGAAGTGACTCTGCCTTCATAACAAAATGATTTCTGTTCTGGTTTGGTCATTTAACGGAAATAATTTCTTAGTGAAGTCAGAATGTCTAAAGACTGCCGCGGCTGCTATGCTGGCTTCATTGGTCTCACAAACACGAACGCCGGATTCATTTATTTCCTTCACCACGCGCAGATGGTCTCAGCAGATACTGCGAGGGGCTCTCTCCATAACAAGACAAATTAAGGCACAGTGCCCCAACTAACGTAGGTTGGTGTCTGCACTCACAGACTACGCCACCATTTTGAAGCACTACCTCACCTATGTTGGAAGTTTTTTCCCCCATTTCACAACAGGATTCTGCATTTAACAACTTAGTAACCATCACTTCACAAAGCGAAGGCATGTGACCTGAGATGTTAGGATTAAGGTGCTTCAAGGACATTGTTATATATTAAAAAAAAGCATTTACAGTTCCTTTTTTTATCAAGAGAGTTAGGATATGTTGCTCCTGAAGAAGAGAGTGATTCTCTCGAAACGCATCGAGCTCCCTGTTTAATGTTTCACATTGTCTGTTAATTTGAAATTGAGTATGCTGATTAATCTGACAATCTGCATCTTTTGGACATATTAATTATGAATTTCTAAATCTGTAATTGTTCAGAAATGGTACATTACTGAACCTTTAATTTTGTACAGTAATATGGTGAACCCAACACTTGTCTATTTTTACAGAAGCATAAAAGACATGTATGAAATCAATACAACAATTATGCTATAAAAGCACTGTCTGAATATGTTTTTCTTGAAATTCTCTTGAATATTGCTTTAAAATGCACACAGAAATGCACACAAATATTGATGTATATAAAGTTTTTGTTGCTTCTAAAAAGTTTCTATAAAATCATGAATGTGTATCCAACAATTAGAATGTTACTAATTTTGATTGGTATTTGTTACCAGTACTAATAGGTGTGCCGGGGACGGGAGGACTCATGATCCATGAGTTCACCATTTTCCTAGTGACTTCATAAAGAAACAATTTATTTTTTAAGTAATGGGGCTCCCCTCTCCCCATGACACTGAGGCCTCCAGATCCTCTGCAGATGATGGGAACAAGCATTATTGGCTGCTGCAGTGAGCTGAAGGTCTCATTCCATGGACCAACGGATAAAAGGTAAGAAAATGTGTTTTCTTTAAATATGTGTGTGTGCATGTAAGTGTGTGTGTATATATATATACATATATATATATATATATATATATATATATATATATATATATATATATATATGTATATAATGAAATGTGCATTCATGAGTGAGTGCGTGATGCAACCTGGGAATGCATGTGTGAGTGTATGGTGAAAGGGTGCACACTCAAATTTATGGGTGCATGTTTGAGTGTATGGTCAAAAGGTGCTCACTTAAATGTATGGGTGGCTGCATGGGTGTGCCTGTATGGTGAAAGGGTGCACACTTACATTTATTGGTGGCTGCGTGGGTGTGCCTGTATGGTGAAAGGGTGCACACTTAAATGTATGGGTGGCTGGCTGTGCGTGTCTGTGTGTGTATGGCTATGGTGAATGGTGTGTGTGCTTGCGTTCCGGGCCTCAACAAAACCTACATTTCGGCAGGCGCAACCCTTCAAATGTTGGGAGATACGCTAAGTTCATGTGCAGTGGGGGAGGGTCAAACTTATTTGTGTGGAGGCATCTAACTTCTTTACACATTGTAATGTTCTAATGAGACTATTCTAGTGCAGCTTCAATGTTACAAGCAGTTAACTCTCTAGTATAAAAGCACCCACTTATGGACTGCTGTGAGAATGAGTGGGATCCTGTCCTCTCTCTACCCTTCCAATCACTCCCATGGCAAGCAAGTACTAAACCCACATCACAATTTCAACTGCCTAAAAACTAACAGTGAAATGCTTTACATTAGTAATTGCCGGGTCTTTTTTAACAGTGAAACACAGGCGCCGTTTAACATCTGTGTCCTGTTCTGTCCAGCAACGACTTGGTAGGTCAGCCAGGTCGAGTCAACATAGCCCAACATTTCAAGGGGTGGGGGAGAGGACTGAAGCCCAGTCAGATCAATAGTATTGTGCCACTGCTTGTGATTAATGCCATGATTACCTATTGGTAATCTTAATCACTCGTAGCCCACTTCTTCCTCGTCCCAGTACTTGTGTATGAGGCACTGGGGCACTTTGCTGGGGCAGCCCTCTAAGCATTGCTCGCAGGGGGTCCCTCAAATGTTGTGTTACAGATAAAGAATCTTGCACAAGTGGGACTTAATCTGCAAAGTGAAAGGAAAGAATCAATAACACAGCTTCCCTAACCAAAAACCTGCAGAATTCTAATGCACATTACTTTAAAAATATGTTAAACTACACACACAATAGCAAACCTCATCATCATATTTACATGGGAAAGGAGGGGCATGCAACAGTTCCCTGATAACAGCACTGGTTGGTAATATTGTGGAAAGCAAAAGTACTGTATATGATGTGCAAGTGTAAATTTATATGCAGTTTAAAGCAGCTAGAATATTTCTTTTATCCTACTTTGATTTAAAGTGTGCCTCCTTTTATTGCATTTTAATTTAAAGCATACAACCTTTTATTCTGTTTTGATTTAAAGAATACAACCTTTTATTCTGTTTTGAATTAAATGATACAACTGTTTATTCTACTGTTCTTTGACTGTGATTTTACTGCCAATAGTACTTACCATGCTTAACAACCTTAACTTTAGCGAATATATAATAAATGTTATTTGTATATATGTCCCAACTGTCTTCAGAATCAGAATTAGTCCCTTTCGCCTCAACGGATTCCCTCTGACTGGTGGAATCTTCTTTCTGGTCCTTCCTTCCTTTCTTCTTGGTTGTTTTTCTTTCCTTGAAGAGATAAGGTCTGTCGTGGAGGGAAACCACTATGTCTGTCTGGATAAACAGGCAAAATAGTGGCTCCCTCTCTGGAACAGCCAGGCAGGGAAAAAAGCTGCTAAGTCAAAAGAAACGAGGAGGATTTGGTATGCAGAGATTCTGAAGACTGTGTCCTTGAGGGCGACTCCAGGTGGCTGAGGTGAGTAGATGATCCGATGAAGAACAGAAACAATCCAAAGACTGGGAAAAAGGCTAGAGGCAGAGAGGCAGGTATGAGAAAGGTAAGTAACCCACGGGCAACAGGGGATAAAGGGAAAGAACTGTCCAGACATCCCGGGGGGGGCAATCAGAGAGCCCAGCGAGCCAAAGGGAAACCAGCAGGAATGATCCGCGAGCCACAGGAGACCCAGGAGAGCTCCTGAAGTCACAGGGGAACCAGCATTGAGGTCTGGCAGGAAACATGAGGACGAGGAGAAAGCAGAGCACAGCGCTCCAGGGAGAGCGCACCAAGGCGCTAGAGGTGTGCAAGGGCACACAAAGCAGAGAGAACAAAGGAAAAGGCACAATCAGGGAGCATGTACTAGCGTAAACCTACAAGAGGAAACTCAAAGTTTGCAACGCATAGCGTTGGGAACGCCAGAGTGATTTAACTCCCTCGGCAGTGGCCATGCTGGAAAACCACTAGACTGCAACTCAGCGTAATGGAGTTGCGTGGCGGGTCAATGATGGCGGACCTTCCATCTAGTTCAAAGGCACCACAGAGGAAACAGTGTGACAGAATGCCCTCTTAGATGCTTGGGGGTACCTGGCTTCCCTGGCTAGAGTCTGTGAAACCTTTGGAGCAACCGTGGGGCCTTAATGTAAGTGTGGGCTTCCCACAAATTTGCAGAAACTGAATAACCTTTCCACCTCACTAGATATTCCAACCTTCCCTTGCGGTACCAAGAATCACAGATTTGAGAAACCTAATATTCCCTGGGCTCTGAAATGTCCTGCAGTACATTGTCTTGTAGATGGTCATGTGTAGGGCTCTGGTTCCCATGATCAAAGAAGAGACGCATGGAAAACAGGGTGTAGCCGGCAGGGTGTCTTTGGTAGCTTGAGCTTGAATGCTACTGGGTTGATCTTGGCAACGATCTCAAACAATCCAATATAGCGAGGAGAAAGCTTCGAAGGACGCACCCATCTGGGCAGAAACCTGGTTGATAACCAGACCTTTGTCCCTGCTTCCCAGCCCGACATGCCTCTATGATATGATATGATATGATAGGTTATTTATAAGGCGCTTAATACCCAGAGGTTTCTGAGTGCGGATCCGGGGATCGAACCTGTGCCGCTTTGTGTCGTTTTGCTTCAAAGGTGAGCACGTTGCCACTGAGCTATCCTCCCAAGACATCGGATTGGAGCTTGCTTCTTTTCTTGCTTTCCTCTAGACTCATATAGGCAATTTTGTGTGTGGTGCTAATGTCTGACAGTAAAGCAGATCAAAAGTAGGCAAAAGCGAAAGAGCTACTAACGCTATTGTCTCACAGGTGAATTACTCTCCTGTGACCACAGACATAAAGGAGAATTAGTGGAATAAAACAAAACAACAAAGATCAACACGTGAAGATTCATTTTCCTTCAGTCGGGGGAATTATTGAACCAACTGTTGACGACAGCGAAAAAACGAACATCCATAGCAATAGATAGTGCTGTATAGATATAAAGAACAGCGAAGACCCGTCCTCCGGTGGATGTGAATAAAATAAGGTAGTGTGTTGCACCTGAAATTTGGATCAAAAGAGGTCTGCGATCTAATGTGGACCTTTCTCAACGTCCCTTACCAAGCATAGTGAGCTACAGATCGTAACTGACGAAGCATCATATTTGGGAATAATTAAATTCTTGTAAAACTAAATTATGTGTCCTGAAGATGGCCCATACATCAATTAGACCAACAGCATTTGAGAATGTATAGTATGTGTCTATGCTGCCGAAACATAGGTCGACATAAAAAGGATATATCCATTCAGCTCTTTTCCTTTTCTCCGTTTGTAACTGAAGACTGCCGGTTGTTTGATATAAATTACAGTATTGATCAAAACCAGTAACATGTACACCAATATATTCAGAGGCGCTGTATAAAACAAAGACAAAACAGGGTCTCTTTCTTGTATAAATGTATTCATTTACAATGTGCTAGACCATAGAACTTATTGGTCAATTATATTCCTAGATACATTTATGAGTCATGTTTTCCCAAAAATTGCTTTAATTTTCATTGAGCTGTGTAATATTTTTTTTTTATATAAATGTTACATGTTTTAAAAAAAATGTTTGTGGGCAATACACTGATTGATCTATTAGATAAATAGATTCTCAATTCACTGACAGGTAGACACTCATGGATTAAAAGAAAGCGGTAGTCAATCTGTTTCTCTGTATTCTTGATAGTAAAGCATCAATAGATGGGATGTGATATGATGTGGCATTTATAATGTGCCTATACACAAGTGTTTCAAGGCGCGACGAGGCAAGGGAGGGGAACAGAGGGAGGACAGAGACAACGATCTTACTAGGCGAGGTGACATTGAGATGGCGCAAATGCAAGGGAGGGGGGAAGGGGAAGGGGAGGTGCAGTACAAAGGGTAAACAGAAAATAAATAAAACAAAACAATAACTAAGAAGTGTGGCCAGCTGGTGGCGGGTGCGAGGGTAAGTGCAGATATCAAGTGTCAAGAGATGGTAGGGGGCTGTAGGGATACAGAAACAGTCAAAGAGTGCAAGGGTTGCTAGGGGGCAGTGCAGGTGTGCAACCTGCGGGGAGGGGACCTGGGCCTCAAGAACAGCGGGTATCCAGGTGACCAATGCAGTTTTAGGTTCAGCCAGGATTTCATCAGGGGAGGGGAGGAGAGAAAGCAGAAGCAAAGAGGAAGGTCTTGTGGTGCTTCCAGAACAGGAGATGGTTCTCCTCAATTTTCAGAGAGGCAGGGAGGCTGTTCCAGAGGGAGGCCACAGCCGGAAAAGAGATCTACCACTAACTCATTGCTTGGAGAAGCAACTGACCCAGAGAGAGAGTTGGAGGCGGATGAGAGAAGAGCTCGAGAAGGAAGATATTTAGGAAGAGAGAGTTGAAGGTATTGAGGGCCCAGGTCCCAGAAGTCCTTGTGGACAATGCATAGGGTTTGAACTTAATCCTTGCAGCCACAGGGAGCCAGTATAGAGATTTCAGTACTGGAGAGATATGATCCCTGGGCTAAAGGCCAAGGACAAGTCTTGCAGTCCTGTTTTGCATGAGTTACAGAGGGCAGAGAGTAGAGGCAGGCAGATTTAGAAGGAGGCTGTTGCAGTAATCCAGACTAGAGAGAACCAGACCTCTGCAGACAGTGAGCTTCTGGGGGAAGGAGAGAAAATGAAAAATACCTCTGAGGAGGTTCGGCTGGAAGTGTTACTTCTTAGAGACATCAGAGTTGTGACGAGAGAAGGAGAGTGTGGAGTCGAAGATGACCCCAAGGTTTTTAGTCTCACAGGTGGGAGCAGGGAGAGGGCCAAGAGAGGCCATCCAGAGAGTGACAGGAAAGGAATGAGCGGGTGTGCCGATGAGGAAAATCTCAGTCTTACTGGCATTATGGCAGAGATCGTTGATGGCACACCACTCCTGGATAGAAGACAGACAATCAGAGATTAGAGAAGGAGAAGAGGTGGCTGAAGGGAGCCTGAAAATTATCTGAGTGTCATCTGCATAGCACTGAAAGTTGGGGCAGAGAGCGGCAATGCGGTGGGCAAGAAGTGCCAGGTATTGGTGAAAAGCCAGGGAGAGAGGTTAGACCCCTGGGGAACACCATAGGTAGAGATAGAGATAGAGGAGACGAAGGATCTTGGAGGAAGGGCATACAGAGGTGGGTAGTATGCGATGATGGAGGTCATACGTGCAGAAGAATGAACTTAGTGGAGGTATGCAAGGAGTTGTAGGGGAATGTGGCCATTGGCAGAAGGTCTACCAAGTCGTCTTGTTGGAAGTTTATAAAGCAACGTAGGTACTGTTCTATGGTGCAGTTGAGTCTTCCGTTTCACCGTTGGTCTGAGGATGGTAGCCTGAGGACATTGCTCTTTTGATGCACAAGATCTTGCAAAGAGAACCCCAGAAGGCCGAAGTATATTGAGACCCCCTATCAGACACTATGCATTCAGGTAAGCCGTGAAGCAGGAATAACTCCTTAAAGAACACCTTGGCCATCCGTGAAGCAGTAGGCAGTCCTGGAAGGGGAATAAAGTGGGCCATCTTGGTGAATGAGCCCACTGTAACCATGATGGCTGTACAACCTTGGGAGAGAGGTAGATTGACTATGAAATTGTGGAGAGATGACTTCAAGGCCTTGTGGGAACTGTGTTTTGTTTGAGGAGTCCTAAAGGATTCTGGCTGCAGTACTTGCTTTGGGTACCGATAGGGCAGTCTTGGGTGTAGGTGTTAACATCAGATCGTATAGACGGCCACCAGAAGCTCCGTTGGATGAGTTCCAGAGTGTTGGAAAAACCCTGATGTACTGCCAACTTGCTTTCGTGACACCAGGAAAGCACTTGTCTTTATAAAGATGTATCAGATAAGTATAAGCAATTGTTCACAAAAACGAAGCCCTTCTTTCTTTCAAGGTTAAATCTCAGATTTCTGAGGAATCCTGGTGACAAGGAGACCGAAGCTTCCTTGACCTTTTGTAAGAATGAGGATACCAGGAAGATGAACTTGTTTCATTGGAAGAGAGGTTCCTGGGAGAGACATGAGGACAGACCAAAAGAGTGACGACGGGATAATGCATCTGCCAGTTTGGAGGTGTTTGATTGTGTGAGAAGTGATTGCGGCAAACTGTTTGAAAAAAAACAGCCTGCATGCGATCACTTCTCAGATGATAAAAAGCGCTCACACCTGCCCACCACCCGCCCCCCACCCATCATCCCCTTTCCCTACTTACCTCTACTTGCCACCTGGTCCACTTCAGCCCTGCAGCACCAGATCCATCCCTCTAACGTGGGTCGGATCCAATGCCGCTGGGTCCCTTTATTTTAATTTTTTCGGTCCCCCCCTCCAATATTAAGGAATGGGGACACTCCCACAACCCCCCAAGACTAATACATACTGAACATAGGGAATGGGGATACCCCTTCAACCCCGCTCAACATGTTCGGTATGTATTAGCCCAATTGTTTGGTTTTATTTGATCGAATGTTGCTGGCCAAATTCAGTCAAATGTAACATTCGGTCAAATAAAACGAACAATTATACTAATACCCATCTGCCAAGATGTAATGACTTCCTAGAATATAAGAGATGGAAAAGTCTTATTGAGCAAAAAAATTAGCCCATCGAGCCGGTGTGCATATCAATGTACATAATGGGAATTTGGATACACTTCAGCTACTTTCTTTTGGCCTCCAACAGACACCCCCTCATTACACTCGCACCATCATATGTTTGCTCATTTACTATTTTTTGTGGCAATCTTTAGAGAATACTTTTTCCATTATGGCAGTAGCAATGGTCTGCGCACTAGAGTCTTTCAGATGAGTAAATCCATAAAACCTTTCAACAATTCTGAATCGTTCATCAATGTAGCGATAAACTAGCACAGACTGAGCCTTAGTGGAAACAGCGGTTGTATCATCGGCCTGACTAGCCACATAATCTGTGTGTTTTAACTGCTCTACAATGATCTCTCTAGTGACCATGAGCATGCAGTCCAGCAGCTCATTCTGAATTGTTTTTGAAGTGCCCTTAAATACTGTGGCATTCTGTAAATGCAGTTCCATTGCACTGTCTATGCTGGACACAAAATCCACCAGGTCTCTAAATACACCAGAATTCAAAGAATCTTCAGTTTCATCGTGGCAACTTCAAGCTAATTCAAAAGCACTGCAAAAACGCACACACTCGATTAACTTTTACAAGATGTATCGGTTTTTATCCACGTCCTCATTTTTTCATTTCATTTTTATTTCAATATAGACATAGCAACAAAGGCTTTGTATAACACATTACACATATCTTAAAGGAATTAATTACACATCATTAAAATCAAGGAAGAACACATAATACACAAACCAGAATAAACAAGAAATGCTTGAGACAACTTTCCTTATTCCAAACATTTAAAAATATCCACTATGTGGAAGTAAAAACGAACAATAAAATATATCAGATTAATATTATTTCCGGTCATAAAAATCATCCATAGCATTGACAATTGATTCAGGTTTAAAGCATTATCATAAGATTTAAAATATTTTGTGCGTAAGGCAATTAAGCTTTCACATTCAATTATCACATGTTGAGCAGTTTCGGTGACAAGGTTACCACACAATCTACAGAATTAGTGATCATATTATATAGTAGACTTCCTCATATTAGATGATAAAACCTCAGATGCATTGAATTTAATAAGAAGATAATGACGAAATGTCTGTGGACTAGGATAGGCAGTTATATATGTCGGAGAGGATGTTCTAGACATAATTTCATGACAATAACTGCCACTGGTAGATTTCGTCCCAATATAAACCAAGTGCTTCTCAAAATCAGCAATTCTTAGGTCTTTCTTTAGTCTCTGTTTCAGTGTATTATACGAGACATTCATGTTATAATCACAAGTCCATTGTTTAAAAATACACATTAAATGGCAAAAGTATTGTCCCTTATTTTATCAACAATTTGCGAAAGAGCTTGCAGATAAGGGACAACTATGGTGTCAGTTTTGAGGTCTAGCAGTTTTTCAACTAATAGCACACAATGCATTGTGTAAGTACTTGTTATGCTTTTGATATAGGCAAGCATCGCAACAATTTTGCTTCAAACATTAAAAGACGTTTGGTATAATTTGTTCCCCATATAGCAATTGCATAAGAGAGCATAGACTTAATCTTAGCATTATAAATTGTCATAACGCTAGAAGCAGAGTAACCATTGTTCTTTCCTATAAAAATACTCAGTGCATTGACGGCTCTAATACAACGTGTTTTCAAATCCGACCAATGTTGTTCCCATTTTAGCTTATCATCAACAATGAGACCTAAATATTTATATGCCGTAACCTGTTCCAAAATTTCATTGGTAATGAACCATCTATATTTTTTCGGATTATATTTTCTAGTGAATACCATGATTTTACTCTTGGAAGAGTTAATCGTCAACCGATTTGTTTTCGCAAATATAATTAGGGCATTCAACATTAGTTGTAGACCTACTGGAGTGTAATCAATAAGTAGCAGGTCATCAGCATAAGCCAGCCAACCCAATTTGGTGTTGTTTATTTTTATAGGGTTACCTAGAGGGATGTTGAAAGCCGCCAGCATATCAGCTAGGTAAAGGTTAAACAATATAGCCGCGATCATACATCCCTGTTTTACACCACGATAAGTATTCATAGGGTCAGATAATTTGCCTTTAGCGTTTAATCTAATGCGGACCGTGGTATCTGTATGAAATAGCATCAACATTTTTAGAAGACCCTTTGGAATGCCCCAAGCATCTAGTTTTCGCCACAACCGGTTTCTTAAGACAGTATCAAAAGCATCAGAAAAATCAATAAATGCGCTATAAACATTGAGATTCCGTCGCTTCCACGAATGCTCAACTGCAGATATCAGCATTAACAGATTGTGAGAAGTGCACGATTGTTCTCTAAAACCAATTTGGTTTGGAGGAAGGATCTTGTTAGACTTAATCCAATCATTTAGCTCATACAATAAAACTTTAGTAAATATTTTAGAGGACGAATCAAGCATCGCTAATAAACGGTAGTTCATAGGATTATCCCATCGCCCTTTCTTATGAACAGTAAGGATATTACTAGAGCTCCATGATTTCGGAATAATACCAAGTTTACCAATTTGCGTGAAGAGTAAATGTAGTGCCGCTCCCCACAGAGGGGGATCTTTTTTAATGATCAAATTACTAATGCCATCCGGCCCAGCGGCACGCGATGACGTTAATCGTTCGATTATCATTGTTATATCGAGTATAGTAGAAGGACATTCCCATAGTACATTGGGAATGGGGAAAGGAATATCAGTCAGTTCAATACTACCGAGAGTCAATTTAATTTGGTTCGCCCAAATTTCTTCAGTTATACAGTTAATTGATAAATCTCGTTTTTTTATTTTTGCTAACAAGATTCCAGATACTATTCCCATCATTAACAAGAGCACTTCTGGCAATCTGCTGCCATAACCGCAATTCATTTTCTTTTTTGTGATTCTTCAACCATTGTTTATATTTGTTTTTTATTAGCTTAGTCTGTTTTGTTACGGGAAGGATAGACATATTGTACTTATTCTGAATTATGAGGGAAATGTCTTTGCGCATCATTCGCTTAGCGTTCTGAATCAATTTGTCATTCCCGGAACGCCTCATCTGGGGTAGATTAACTCTTTCACCAACAGTTTTATATTGCCTTTGACTTATGTCCTTCGAGTGAATATTTAGCATGATGGATGTGAATTTACTGATCATTAGATCGTCTAAATTAGAACCTTTATTACCAGATTGGATAAACTCAGCCAATAATTTGACTGCTATGCAATGTGCTTCATGGATGTTATGCGTGTGACGCAAAATTCGATTTTTAGCACCACTCAAGTAGATCTGCCCATTCAAATCATAAATAGGGTCAGGCTGGATTAAATGAGGTAGGTCGACCCATAGGCATAATGGTAAATGGTTGCTTTTGTTGCGTGCTATTACACCCATATCTTTAATGTATTGAATAACTATTATTTTAGAAAAGATATAGGCCCTCATTACGACCCTGGCGGAATTCGGAAAACGATGGCGGAAATGCAATACCGCCATCGAATAGCGCTCGGTGCGACTATGACCCGTCACCGCAAAGTACGATGCCATTAGCGACACCGTAGTGAACGCCAACGCTAACTGCACCAAGCACGCGCGCGCGCGCCATGCCAAACCGTAAACACCACCATGGCGCAACGGTACGCCAATTCCGACCCCAGCGGACATGTACCTAACGCCATCAAGCATGGCGGAATGCACCATTCCGCCATGGTGAGAAGTACGGCATCGCGAATCAACCGTAAACGGCCCCACTGACTGCCCGTACACCGCTCCCTGCCCACAAAGTACAACTCCCCGTAGGTGCAACGAAGCCACAATGCAACCAGTGAAATGCACAAGTCACCCATGCATGCCAACGAACAAATGAACCTCAAGAGGGGCCAATGGGAGCTGCAGGGCACAGATGGCACGAATACAGAAGCCATCCGAATGGACATGACCACAGTCCCCCACCAAGAAACGCACGCAAACACAGGCACCTGTGACCAGCAATATTCAGAAAATCACAACATTCCACCAGTCCACCTGGCTGACCGGCATCTGTCACACAAAACCCAATCCCCCGCCCCTGAGCATGACAACATTCAAACTGTCATATTGGCAGCCCCCATCCCTGACCTCACGGGCTTCGTAGGCAAACGCGCCCAGTACAGGACCACGCAACAAAACTCCGAAGCTGGAACCCAATGCAGATCCCTCACAATACATCGCTCCCCAAATAGGAATATGCCACATCACTTGCAAAGAAGAACGCTACACGGCCCATATCAGAATAGAATTTTAATGCACATCAATATCACCAAGCCCATACAGCCATCAGGCCATGAACTCCAAAACACATTTCACCATTGTGGGCTGCATCCGAAAGAAATGACCAGCCACTACTTGTGTGACGCCCTGTTCCTTCATGGTACACAGGGCCACATTCACGTACGAAAAGGCAACATGGAAGCGCACAGAACCGCAGGGCCGTCCCAATGGGGAGGCACTAGTCCAGCTGAAAGGCCGAAATGTTGCTCCGAGCCACCAGTACTGCGTAAGGGCATGTGGCCCATTGGCGATCGTCCCATAAGATCGTAATGCTGCTCCACTGATTAACACGAAGCAGCAGGTGTCGGGAGTAAAACCCATCTGCAGGAGTGGCATACAGATGGCAGTGGCAAAAGGGGAGGAGATACCTGTCAACCAAAAGAAAAGAAACAGAATAGAATGGCCATCAGAACTACATTCGAACAACTCACTTCAATGATCACACTAGATCCACAGCCATATGCATGCAAGCCCACTCCAAAGGATCATCACCACCCCAAAACCACTTGCGAATCATAACTATCTATATCGAGGTGAAAACACCATCACAAACGAGTGTACCTGTGCATGCGTCTGTGAAAACAGAATCCTTCAGATGGGATTGGTAACGTGCATGGACACAAGTGTCTGAAGGCGCGTCGAGACAGGGAGGGCTCAACAAGGCCAGATAGACGATGGTCCCACTATGGCAGCCCTGCATCACATAGCGCAGGGGGGGCGGACAGATCCCAAGAAGCCCTGTACATGGCAAACTCTGTATCAAATCACCTGCCCATGCATCCATTCATCATTCCCTCATCCCGTAATGAAAACGCCTGAATATTTACTCACATAACATTAGAAATATCCATTGAGTCTGTGCGTTATGCAGCCTGCAAAATCCACAGTGCCCCAGCACGTAATTCCAGTCTAGTGAAGTAACATGTATTTGGGAACGTCCTGCCTTATCGTCCACTACGCAATTGCGCATCCCATACTATTCATATCAATCATAGCATTCTCGCCATGGCCCCTGTCCCAAGGACATTGAACAATAGAACGTTATATTTGCAGTCAGACCTGTGGGCATCTCCTCGCCTGCAGCTGAAAACCGAAAGCGCCGCCCTTCGAATTCCTCATTTGCAACATCACGTCGAAGAGGCATCTGTGGCCGTTTGAAAACACTAATTAATCCATCGAGTGCGGCTGTGTGTGAAAATGGCAACTGCCTTCACCCACGAATGGGACGCCCCGCCCGTCGTTGCAACTCGGTACAGTGATGAATGAGGGCCCACCGTTACTCGAGTACTACGTTCCACTGACCCTTCACAACTCTGTTCGCGACTGCACAGATAGTATGTGAAACAATGGGACCACAGCAGAATGAACATATCAACCAATGTTACACGGCCATCGGGTACAAATACAAGATTGCAATAGCAAGATGCCATTCCACGAATTGCAGCGTTGTGCGCGGGACGTGCTCGGCCAAAGGGGAGAGCAGTTTGCACAGGTGGAATGAATCACCACAGGTGGAGGCCATTCAGCCTGAAAACACATAAATTGCACACCCAGTCTCCTCCCACAACTACACCCACTCCGAAATGCTACCGGCAGGACTCGCGATGTTGGCCCTGGGGGACCTGATAGCACTGCAAGTACTCCAACTCCAAGAAGAAGACGAACACCAACTACAACCGGCCGCACGGAGGAGACGCAGGAGGAGGAGGAGGCCAAGGCAGGGCCAGCAAGGGCCGCCAGCACAGCCACTACCACCACGCAGGCAGCCCGCAATCCCACGCCTCCGAGCACATCCGTTCAACCTCACTGATGAGCAGATCCACACCCTCTACCGTCTGGACCGGGACACCATAACCGCCATTGTGGACATGACACAGGCTGACCTTGTCAGCATGATAGATAGCCCAACCGCCATCCCACCCCTACTGAAGGTGGTGTCTGTACTCCACTTCCTGGCCACAGGCACCTACCAGCACACAGTCGGACAGTTGCATGGCATTTCACAGCCACTGTTCTCACGGACACTATTGCAAGTGCTCGATGCCCTCCTGAAGCACGCAGACGACTACATCTCTCTACCACGCTCGGAGCAGGAAATTACGAACACAAAAGTGGGATTCCATGCACTTTCCGGCATACCGGGTTGCATTGGTGCCATCGACTGCACCCATGTGGAATTGGTCGTCCCACATGCCATGGAGGCCCAGTACCGCAACCGAAAACAATTTCATTCTCTGAATGTACAAATGGTGTGTGACTCCAACAGGATCATTACACATTGTTGTGCCCGATTCCCTGGATCAACCCATGATTCTATGGTCTTGAGGAACTCTACAATACCACGCTACATGGAGCGACACGCAGGGAACAGATCCTGGCTACTCGGTGAGTCTCATTTCATGCATGATGATGTGGGGTATGTGATTCGGCAATGACCTGGCAGGAAGGGGGCGGGGGGGGGTGTGCGTACGTAGCAATGGCATTCCACATCATACGTTTATCGTCCACATACAGGTGATGCTGGATATCCACTGAAGAGATGGCTCCTCACACCAGTCCGGAACCCACAGAACCAGCATGAGGAGGACTACAACCATGCCCACTCACGTACCCATGTAGTCATAGAACAGGCATTCGGCCTACTGAAGACTCGTTTCCGCTGTCTCAGCAGGTCTGGCGGGGCACTCCTGTACCGCCATGAGAAGGTTGCAAAGATGGTGATGGCATGTGTCATGCTCCACAACATGTGCGTACGTAGAAATGTGCCCATGCCCCCTGACGCAGAACTGCAAGCACCTGAAGATGGTCATGATGAGGGTGGGGATGTGGCAGCACCTCAGGGAGTCTGCGAGGCACCGGAGGCCCGTGACATTCGTCAGCATCTCATTGATGTATGCTTCTAGCACTCACACCTGGTGGCTGATACATGGACACGGGACTCGTGGCACTGTGTGTGTCTGGGACATGCACAATATGGACTGTACGCCCATAATGGCCTAGTACACAAAGATCAATGTCCACACATCTCATTGGTTGATCGTGCACTTTTTATGGCATATATGATATCATGTTGTACACCCTATCGACCCGCCACCCAAGTGAGCCCAACACACCCCCTCCACCCTCCCACCTCCCCCCCGATTACCAGTGTCCAAAGATGCTCATCGTCAGTGGGCAGTCGCTATTGCAAGCCCCCTCTGCGGGTATCAGGGGCACCCCTGCCTGTGGAGCGCAGGTTCCTCCCAGATCTACGTTGGGGGCTGCCCTGGACGGAACTTGCAACTGATGATGTCTCTGCCTGCTCACGTCCATGCATGTCCCTAAGGGTTTGCGAGAGCTCAGTGAGCACACGGCGCACTGCGGCAAGTTCGGCACATACGTCTTTGGACGTCGCATGCAGTTCCCCCCTCAGGCTCTCGGTGCTTCTCTCCATTTGGACTCTCAGGCTCTCGGTGCTACTCTCCATTTGTGCCCTTAGTGTCTCTGTACCTCTCTCCATTTCTGCCCTAAGTGTCTCAGTTGATGTTTCTATGTCTGCCTTAGTGCCCCCACATTCATCGGCATGGTCCTTGAGGAGCGTGGCCAGTTGCTGCTGTTGCACTATTAACTGGTCGAGGGACTGTTGCCTCTGCTGGGCCATGGCCATT
Source organism: Ambystoma mexicanum (assembly GCF_040938575.1). Taxonomy (NCBI): domain Eukaryota; kingdom Metazoa; phylum Chordata; class Amphibia; order Caudata; family Ambystomatidae; genus Ambystoma; species Ambystoma mexicanum. Next base: position 361,339,181 of record NC_090928.1, read on the forward strand.
TGCGGGGGTGTCACAGAGGGGCTGTTGTCCTCATGTTGCCCTGCCACAGGGCTTGTGGGGGATGGCCAGTCGTCGTCTTGTGGGTGCCCCTGCGTGGTATCCTCATGTAGTACGGGATGGGACAGACAGGGGGATTGGGACAGGTCATGGATGGATCTGACTTTGACATCCCCGTCTTCTGTGTCGGAGCATGCTGCCATCAATGGGGTGTCACCTATGGTGCTGCTGCCACCGGAGGCAGTGCCTTCTGTGGCATCCGTTGGGGGGACCTGTGGTGGTGGTGTTGTGGGCATGCTGGCTGCTGGGGTGCCTGTTGATGTTCCCTCCTGTGTGCTGCCACCTGATTTGTGCTGCTGCCGTGTCTTGATGCGTGCAGCTGAGGTGGAGGGTCTTTGGCCGTTGGTCTTGGCCCTCTTTGCAAGTGTGCTGGTAGGGGTGTCCTGCAGCTCGTCGTTTGGATCGGACCCTGTGGTGGAGTAAAGGAGGGCGAGGGTTATTGGTGGGTCTGTGGGAATTGGAATGGCATTGTATCACATGCATTGGGGTGGTACCTGAGGGTGATTTGGGTCGGGGCCTTGGAGGTGCTTCCATTTGTGTGTGGAGTGAGGGTGCAGTTGTTTGGCAGCCTGCAGTTAGGGTGTGCCTGCTGCACGTGTAGTGCGTGTTTTAGGGGTTTTTAATTATTTATGTATTTATTGTGGGTTTTAACGTGCGCTATCAGGACGATGTGTGTGGACGTTCTCCTGGACATGTGTTTCTGTTGCACTATGGGGACACATGGTGCTTCACATGGATGGACTTTGTGGTTTTGGCATTGTTTCATTAGGCCCACCTACCTGATTCTTCGGATGTCTGCACTCCTTTCTCCATCCCTCCGACTCCCTCTATGCTCTCCATTCCGATGGTGGAGGCACAGATTTCTTCCCAGGGGGTCAGCTTGATGGGTGATTCCGACCCTCCCCCGGTGGCTGTGGCAATGTTGCGGTTGGCAGAGAGTATGCTGCGGACACGTATCCGCAGGTCGTCCCATCGCTTACGGCATTGCTGTGGGGTGCGGGGTGCGGTCCCCACCGCACTTACCCGCTGTGCCACCAGAGCCCATATGGCCTTCTTGTTTGCGAGTGCCGTCCTGGTCATTTGCGTGGAGAAGACGACGGCAGCATTCTCCTGGAGGGTCTCTGTTAGCACGGTGAGTTCCTCACGGGAGAAGTGGACCTGCCGCTTGCGGTCGCACGCTTTCTTCGCTACTTTTCCCATTTTTCTTGGTTTCGCTAGGGTGGATGACGGGTTGGGTTGTGTCTCAGGGTAGTGATTTTAGTGGTTGTGTGGTTTTAGTGGTTTTATAGGTGTACGGCGGGTTGTTTCCCGTTCCGGGCCCGTGTTTTAACTTCCGTTTCCGTATATTTCCGGTCACCGTACTTTACGGTAGGTGCACACTGCGGTGTCCGCTGTGATGGGTGGCGGTATTGCACCTAGGGCGCCGTACGGCGGCGGTGTGCGCCGTTTTGGGTTCATTTCCGCCATCGCGGACTTTGCACTTCCGCCATGCCGTGGTGCTCGTGCCCGATGGGTCGGAATGGGCCGCACTTTGCTCCTTCTTGCAATGGCGGAAACGCTATTTACGCTGTGGCGGTCCGGTCAGTCACTTTCCGCCAGGGTCGTAATGAGGGCCATAGTCAATAGTCATTGCAGATCGGCCTTCAACTCGAGTAAATGCCATTTTATGGTCAACGGGTGTGTTGCCATTCATTCTCACCATGTTATGCAATGATAACATTTTATGCCATTTTATTACTTGACGGTTAGAAGTTAGATCAACTGTTTCAGATTCCTTAGAATCCCAGAACAATTGATTAAACGGTATAAGATCACCAATCCTGGCATTTAAGTCACCAACAACCCAGACGGGTAAACGGTCACAATAAGAGTCAAGAATGACGTTAACAGTCCGAACATTTTCTTTTGTGTTGACCATATTAGGTGAGTCATAAATATTTATAATTATACAATTTATTGATTGCCACGTTATCATGGCTGCCAGAACATGCTGCGAAGATTGTTGAATTTTCTTGATGGACCATGGAGCGTGAACAGATAACAATAGGCCACCTTTGGGATGTCCAAGGGGACCTTAGATAGCTATCTGATGAACTGTAGCGTGGTCGTCTGCAGCAATGTTTACACTTCCCAACATGCTGTCATGGTCATCGGGCCAAGGGCGCTGACCTTACAAGGTCACACACACAGGGGGCCCGGGTGGGCACAGTCCTGGCACCTTCGGCACAAGGCTCATAAAGAACAATAAATAAGACAATTAATTTGGGTCAAAAACATCTTTATTATGAACATAGCAATTTCTGGTACACTGTGTGTTTAACAGTGGAACTTTCATATTCACAGCAGCCCCACGTGCACTCTTGGGTGGGGCTGCTGCTATTGGGTTGCCTGGCACGTGCTGACTCACTAGGAGTGGCAGGGTGTGGCAGGCAAGCCAAGCCCATTATCACAGCTATATAAGCTGCTCGAATCCCTGAGGCCGACGCTTTGCGTTATTCTGCACTTCCATGCAGCTTAACCCTCACCGCCACCTGGGATTCAACTTACCTGGGGAAATCCATTCATCTGCATCCATACTTACCATCTGGAGGATCCTGCTCTCACCTGTACGCTTCTTCCTGGCACCGCGGCTCACCTGCAAACATCTCGGAGCCAAGACATCTGCTTCCTGGCATCGCGGCTGACCTGCAAACATCTTGGAGCAGACATCTTCTTCCTGGCACCGTGGCTCGCCTGCAAACATCTCGGAGCACAGACAGCATCATCTGGGCACCGCGCACGATGCGCTCCATTCGCAATCGCAGTGCCTGCAAAATAAAAGCGAAAGACAAGGTTAGACACTTAAAAGACATTGGGCCTCATTACACAGATTGCGGTAAGGGAATAACGATACCGGTAAGGGAATACTGGTACCGTTAAAAACCCTTGCCAATTACAACCCGGCCAACCGCTATTAGCGCCACCGCTAAGAACGGTGCTAATAATAGCGGCTAGTCCGCATGCGCGTGACCCCTCATCCCGGAAATAGCGGCATGGCGCTATTAGCACACCATCACAAGTCATGCGGACATGCTAATAGCGGCATGGAATACCCCCATAAAGCCCATACCGGCATGGCATAAATACCGGCATCGCAAACCACCTGTTAAGAGAAATGAGCAGTGTTCCCACCTGCCACAGGTGGACACAATCAGCACAGGTGGAGGCAATGGAGACTGTGACAGCACAAAAGGAGCACACCACAGCCCTTCCCACACCCCTTACCACACCAAGATGGTTCCAATACTAGCAGCATTACATGGGCTGGAGGACTTGATTGCATTGCAGCACCAACAACAACAGGCAGCACAGAGGAGATGCAGGAGGAGGAGGAGGAGGGCGAGACAGGCGCAGCAAGCCCCACCAGGGCACCTAGTAATACCACAGAGGCAGCCACCAATCCCCAGGACCTGAGCCAGTCCATTCAACCTAACCCCTGAGCAGATACACACCCTGTACCGTCTGGACCGGGATACCATAACCAGCATCGTGGACATGATACATGACGACATTGTGAGCCTCATAGACATCCGAACTGCCATCCCCCTCTACTGAAGGTGGTAACTGTGCTCCACTTCCTGGCCACAGGCACCTACCAGCATACAGTAGGGCAGATGCATGGCATCTCACAACCAGTATTCTCACGCACCAGGTGCTCGATGCCGTCCTGAAGCACACAAGTGTTACGCTCACCTGGCTGATGAATAATGCCTCCGGCGGTAAAATCAGGTAAGTCTATGGTGGTAAAAGAAATTGTCTTTGTTTATTCTCTCAGTTCACCTTGCTGTTCTTTTGTTCCCCTTAGGTGCCGGAGTTTGGCGAAGATGAAATGGAGACTGTGCCGGACCGTGGAGATGAAAAATTCCTCCGGCAGTAAAATCAGGTAAGTCTATGGTGGTAACAGAGATTGCCTTTGTTTATTCTCTCGGCTCACCTTGCTGTTCTTTTGTCCCCCTTAGGTGCCGGAGTTCGGCAAAGGTGTGATGGAGACTGCGGCGGATCATGGAAGTGCTGCGAAGGCTTGTGAGAATAGCACGGCGCTACAGCGGGCGATGCAACGCGTATCCAATTAAGGTCTCTTTCCCTGTTTGAAGGCGCGATGGATCCAGAATCAGGTGAGGAATAGAAGTAATGTTCTTGTTCTAACCTTTCCTCCTTCTTCCCCTTTTCTCTAGGAGCTCCAGACTCGAGGCGGGCGTTGCAGAAGGCTGGATGCTGACTTGCAGGCACGGTGAGAGTTACGCTGCTGGATGCAGAATAACACAAAGCATGTGCTGCTCTTCGGGCGTGGTTTAAATAGCCTTCAAAGTAGTCCCAGGTAAGAAGTTCCCCCAAGACCACACCCGAGTAAGAAAATAGTCCCTGAAGTAAAGTAGTCCCCTTCAGGCTTCACGTGGCTTGGATTCTTAGCAGCATGGTCTGCATGAGGTAAGTGTAAGCATATGAGCCTGGTGCCTATGGCGCCAGGACTGGCCCCTTCTATGAGCCTGGTGCCTACAGTCCCAGGACTATACCCAGATAGCCCTTAGCAGGGGCTCCTGGGCTTTTTCTAAGCATCTGGATGCCTGCTCCCAGGACTGATGAGCCTGGTCCGGATGCCTGGGGGTAGGCATCATGAAAGTACTCCGCCCCAAGGCCCCTCCTAAGGTGGTTCTTCCTCTTGGCCCTGGTTTGTCTGGGAAGTTCTGATGGAATTTTTTCACCACTCGAGGTGCATGAACGTGGTCCCATGACCTTTCTTGTGGTCCGTAACCTTTCAAGTCAATTAAATAAAAAGTCTTGAGTTCACTATCTTAGAGTCCAGGATATTTTTAACTTCAAATTTGGGTTCCCCATCTATTAGGATGCGGTCAGGTGGTTTGGTTAATCTTGTCCCGGGTTGAACTGGTTTCAGAAGTGAAACGTGAAAGACAGGATTAATTTGCATGTTAGAAGGTAATTCCAATTTGACGGCCACAGGGTTGATAATGGCCTTAATAGTGTAAGGTCCCAAATATCTAGGGTTAAAGGTCTGAGTTCCTTTTAGGGGTATGTGTTTTGTAGCCAGCCAAACTTGATCCCCAATCTGGTATTGTGGAGCATCACTCCTATATTGGAGAGCATTTTTTTTGTATTTTTCTTTTGCTTGTCTTAAATATTCTGTTGCCTCCTTGAAGGCTTGTGTAATAGTGAAGTGCAGATGATTCACCACGGGCATTTCTAGGTGTTGGGGCGAATCGAGTTCTGAAGTTCGAGGATGATGCCCATATATGGTATAAAAGGGGCTTTGTCCGGTTCCTGAATGTACAGAGTTGTATGCATATTCGGAAATCCACAAAATATCCTTCCAATTGACTTCGGTTTGGTGTAGCATGCAACGTAGGTATTGCTCAAGAGTCTGGTTGGTTCTCTCCGTCTGACCATCGGTCTGGGGATGGTGAATGGTAGATAACCTCACGTCGTTTTCCGCCAATTGACAGCATTTCCTCCAAAATTGAGAAATGAATTGACTACCTCGGTCTGAGACCAATACGGAAGGGAATCCATGTAGTCGAACAATATTTTCAAGAAATTCCTTGGCCAAAATCGAAGCGGAAGGTAATCCCTTCAAAGGAATAAAGTGGGCCATCTTGGAAAAAAGATCCACTACAACTAGAATGGTGTTAAATCCACTACATGGAGGCAGATCAGTAATAAAGTCTAGGGACAAAGTGTGCCATGGTGTAGGTGGAATATCCAAAGGTTGTAAAAGACTGGCTGGTCTTTTCTTCAGGCTTTTGTTTTGGGCACAGATCCCACAAGATAGCACAAATGACTTTACGTCTTTTCGCCAGGTGGGCCACCAAAATTGTCTCTTAATTTTAGCTTCAGTTTTTGCGACTCCTGAATGTCCTTCAATCAGCGCATCGTGATAATTGGAGATATCCAATTCTTGTAGTTCCTTGTGTGGTATGAATAGACGACCTTGATAGTAAGGTAGGTCATTGGTGACTGAATAATCTTGGCCTTTCTTTACCCAGTCCTGTAGGGCTGCTGGATCGAAAAGTTGCTTGATTTTTAGATGACTATCTTCTAGAGTCTGTAGAGTAGTTATGCCAAGAATTATTTCTTCTGAAATTATAGGTACCGGTTCTGGGTTCGAGTATGCTTCTCCCATTCCTATTCGGGATAAGGCATCTGCCTTGCCATTTTTACAACCTGGTCGATAAGTGATCACGAAATCGAATTCTGCAAAGAATAATGCCCACCTAAGTTGACGTGATGATTGGGCCTTGGCTGTCTTCAAATATTGCAAATTCCTGTGATTGGTGATTACAGTGATGGTATGCCTGGCGCTGAGAAGATAATGCCACCAAGCCTTGAAGGCAGATTTGATGGCCAATAACTCTTTATCAGTAACTGCATAGTTTAATTTGGGTGCCGAGAATTTTCTGGACTAGAATGCTACTGGATGAAGTCGGCCGGTTTCAGGATCATTCTGAGACAGGAGAGCTCCCATGGCTAAACTGGATGCATCCGTTTCAACTACGTATGGAAGCTCGGGACGTGGGTGCTTTAAGACAGGTGCAGACGTGAATTTCAATTTTAGATCTTGGAAGGCTCTTTCAGCTTCTTCAGTCCACAAGAAGCGCTTGTTCTTTTGCAAGAGTTCTGTGATGGGATGTACAATATGTGAGAATTCAGGGATAAATCTTCGGTAGAAATTAGCGAAGCCAAGCATGCTTTGTACTCCTTTGACTGAACTGGGTGATGGCCATTTGAGAATGGCGTCCACCTTCCGAGAGTCCATTCGGACTCCTTTTGGGGTCCGGATAAATCCAAGAAATTCGACTTCTGCTGAGTGAAAGACACATTTTTCCAATTTTGAATATAACTTGTGCTGGCGTAATTTCTCAAGGACTGCACGAACGTGCTTAACATGGTCTGATTTTGAGGAGGAGTACACTAGAATATCGTCTATGTATACAACAACACAGACGTCAATGAGTTCACGAAAGACATCGTTCATAAAATACTGGAAGGCTGCAGGTGCATTGCACAACCCGAAAGGCATCCCCTGATATTCGAATAATCTGTACTTGGTGCAAAAGGCAGTCTTCCATTCATCGCCTTTCTTCACACGTACCAGATGATATGCCCCTCGGAGATCTAACTTAGTGTAGATAAAAGCATCCTTCACTCGGTCCAGTAATTCGGGGATTAGAGGCAATGGGTATTGTTTTTTTACCGTAATTTGCTTTAATGCACGGTAATCTATACACGTTCTAAGGTCACCTTCCTTTTTAGGCACGAAGAATAGAGCTGAGGATGCAGGAGACTTGGATGGGCGAATGAAGCCATTAGCAAGGTATTGGTCCAAGTATTGCCGTAGGTGAAGGTTTTCGGGCTCCGTAAGGGCATAGATCCTGCTGCATGGGGGTTGTGCACCGGGTAAGAGATCGATTTGACAATCGTAAGATTTGTGAGGTGGCAAGGTGTTTGCCTGCTCTTTCTGAAAAACATCCTGGAATTCTTGATATTCCTGAGGTAACTGCACGACTGGATTAGTGACTGTGGCCAGGCCATTGTTCAAGGTTTTTTCCGGGTAACAGGTCTGTGCACAATCTGTGAAGGTCACTGTCTTCTCTCGCCATTCGATACAAGGATTATGTGTTTCCAACCATGGCATTCCCAGAATTATTTGGAATTGCAGAGCCTTGATTAGGTCAAACACAATGCTTTCTCAATGCCCATCTTGACCCAACAGTGTCATCTCTGTAGTCGAATGAGTTACTGGCCCAGAGGCAATTTCAGTTTCATCGATGGTAGTGATGACGTCTGTAGTGGTCCTTTTGCAAAGAGATAGGTTCATCCTTGAAGCCAGTTTGTGGTCCATGTAGTTTCCTATGGCCCCTTTATCAATGTACGCTCTTACTGCGTGCATACGTGATGGCTGCCTTGGATCAATGAAGACCATTGGTATGATTAGATGCAAGGTCTGAGTGTCCTTCTTTAAGCTCGGCAAGCGGACCTCTACGCTTGTCGGGTGTGGTCGTTTCCCGAATCAGACTCTCTATGGCTTCTGTCTGCAACTCCTACCACCTTTTTGGGTGGTTTTACCAGGCAATCCCCTAGAAAATGTCCAGAGGTTCCACTGTACAGACACAAGTGCAATTGCTGTCTCTTTTCTCTTTCCTTCTGAGTTAAAGGTCCTTTAACCCCCCCAATCTGCATGGGTTCTAGTGCATCTGTTCCTTTGGGGGTAACGTTGGGTTTAACCAACACTCGATTCTCGAACCTAGCTCGATCAGCCTTTCTATTCTGAAGTCGGTGATCTATCTGGATCACTAAGTCTATATATTCAGTCCAATCCTAAGGTGGGTTCACAACTTGAGCCAAAACATCTTTGAGTTCTCCTCGCAGCCCACGATGGAATAATGTAATTTGATTTACCTCGGGCCATCCGGTTTCTACCACCAACTATTGAAGGTAGCGATATAGGTAAGCAGATCCTCGTTACCCTGTCGCAGGGACAAAAGTTCGTTATCCAGGGCCTGTCCCTGTGAATGTCGGGCGAATAGTCTTTCCATGCTCATTTGAAAACCCTGAAAATCCCAAAGAAGAGGGTCATCCTGGTTGACTAGTGGAATTGACCAATCAGCTGCACTGCCACTGAGGTATGATAGTACAAAGGCTACTTTGGCTTGATCGTTTGGAAAGGCTCCAGGTCTGCATAAAAAGTGCAGGCGGCATTGATTCATAAACACGGCAAACCTTTTGGGGTCCCCAGCAAAGCGTTCGGGTGGAGCTAAAGGAATAGTTCTTGGTAGAATTACTTGCACAGGGTTGCTTGATGAAACAGGAGTTGGGTTTCCCCCGAGTCCAGGTAGGGGTGTTTGCCCAGCCTGGCTTTGCAGTAGTTGTCTAGCAAGGTCATCAGTGCGCTCCTTTGATACAATCAGTTCTCTCCTGAGGGCATTAGTTTCTTGGCGGGCGGAATGTACTTCAGCCTTAAGTTCCCCTAATAATTGGGCCAGTTGGTCAGTTTCAGAGGTCTCCATAACGCCTGGGTGGGAATTTGTAGGGAGGCTTCGAGTTCTGCTACGCTCACCTGGCTCCCACAGGGGCGTTGATCGGAACTTGACAGCTGCGGTCTCCACCAACGTGACGCATAGTGCAGAGATGACAGACTGGACTGGCCCGCCTAATTTCGCCTGCTTGACCCGTAGAAGTATTCTCCTGAAAGTGGAGAAAGGGAATTAGCTACCCGTGGATTTGAGTGATAACACCCCACTGTTCTTCCCACTAATCACCTCCGATATCTCCTTCATAGTCTCACCTTAAGTTTATAAAAGATGAGCTCTCCATCCTGCGTGGAATGCAGGGGCGCGTAGATAACCAGTTACTTCACCTGTCCGAAGGAATAGGAAGAGTTCCAGACCAATACTGACTCTGAGGTCCCTGGCGAGGAACCGTAAGTATATAGTTCGTAAGAGTTCAAAATGTCTGATTGTCACAATCTGGAGAATGACTTGAAGTCACCGTAAGGGTATTGTCCAAATGCTTCACTTTCCCACCCGAGGCACCACTCTCCTCACCTGAGTCTTCAGGGTCTGAGGCTCCGACGCCGTGTCTGTGGGCAAGGTAATCCTTTTTACTCTTCGTTGTGAATGCTCTGACACGGAATGAAGCCGTGGTGGAACTCTGTATTGGTTACCACCTTGGCTCCGTTCCCGTATGCAGGCGGGTAAGGGGAAAAAGCCCAAAGGCGGAAAAAACCCCTGAGTTGTAGTCGTGGATTGCGATGAGAGATGTAGTTGTCGCTGTAGTGGTAATGAAATTCAATTGCCTCGGGATCCTTTAGGTAAACAAATCGAAGATCCTTCCGGAGAGGAAATGACAAGGAAGGAAAGAACACTGGCATGTAGCCGGTAAGCGTCAAAACACAGCAGCAGAGGGAAACCGGCGGAGGAGAGGAGCCGCCAGGGAGACGGGAAGGAAGGAGAAAAGAAGGGAGAGAAATCCCCAGAAGGGGGAACAAGAGCGAGCGAGAGAAAAGCACTGGAAGCGTCTCACCGTGAAAACGAAAGGAGACGGTTGCAACGCAAGGAATCATGGGAAGCAGGAAGTAAATAGGCGAGACGAAGAACAGAGGAAAAAACACTAGACCGTAAACAGAGAAACGTGAAAAAAACGTGGTGGCAGTGTTAATGGCGGCGAAGCCGTAACAACGGCATCCATCGCCAACCAAGAGGGTTCATGACAGTATGCCCCCTCTTACTGCCCACCCCGCCCGGCTTACCAGGATGGCTCTGATGAAATTTAGCTACTAGGCGGGGCGCTTTGACAAAATGCACAGGTTCCCAGGAATCTTCAGACCTGGGATACCCCTTCCAGGAAATGAGATATTGTAAACGTCCCCGGTAGTAGCGGGAGTCACGGATTTTAGAAACTTCATACACCTCCTGGGAGTCTCTGGGTGAAATGTCTTGCAAGGGTTTAGACCTAAAATGTGGTTCAGTTCGTGATTCTTTGAGAAGGGAGGTATGAAACACCGGGTGCACCCGGCGAAGGTAGGAGGGTAGTTGAATCTTGTAAGCCACCGGGTTGATTCTTTCTAGGATGGGAAACGGACCCAGGAACCGAGGAGACAACTTGGAGGACCGGATCCACCTTGGTAAATATTTGGTCGAAAGCCATACCTTCGTCCCTTTAGTCCAAGTGGGGGCCATTTGGCGATGTTGATCAGCAAGGGTTTTGTAGGTTCTAAGGCTCCTCGCTAGACTGTCTCTGGCCGTCCGGTGAGCCTCAGAAATTTCCGATAAAGCAGCTTCGGCAGCAGGAGAGTTACTGGTGTGAGAAGCAATGGGCCAAATGGACTTGGGATGAAGTCCGTAGTTGCAGTAAAAAGGAGAGATACCCGTGGCAGAGTGTTTGGAGTTGTTGTAGGTGAATTCTGCCGTGGGGAGGAGTTGTACCCAATTATCTTGGAGTCTATTTATGTAGCATCTGAGATATTGTTCCAGAGTGGAATTGAGTCTTTCCGTCTGACCATTAGTCTGGGGATGGTAGCCAGATGAAAGAGCACGGTCAATACCTAACCGGGAACACAAAGCCTTCCAGAATTTAGAAATATATTGGCTACCCCGGTCCGAAGTAATCTTATCGGGCAAGCCATGAAGACGAAATATATCTCTGGCAAAAACTTCGGCCATGCGATTGGCCGTAGGTAAGCCCTCCAGTGGAGAGAAATGGGCCATCTTGGTGAATGAATCTATAGTTACCATGATGCAAGAACAGGACTCTGATAAGGGTAAATCCACAATGAAGTCAGTAGACAAGTTCCCCCATGGCCTTTGTGGTATGTCAGGCTGAGTGAGGAGACCTAACGGTTTGCCTGTTGGATTCTTTGCCATAGCGCAGACTGGGCATGCTTTTATGTATGACTGGACTTCTCGTCGAAGATTGGGCCAGAAAAACGAGCGTTTTATGAGTTCAATGGTGTTTGCCTGGCCTCGATGTCCTGCAACTCGGCTGTCATGGCACCAGTAGAGAATCCTCTTGCGGAGATGTCCTGAAGGTATGTAAAGTCGGTTCTTGTAGAACCAGAGACCATCTTTGGTATGAAACTGAGACGCCAAGCATTTGTCTCTAAAGCAGGGTTCAGAGTCTGAAGCTTCTTTGAGTTCCTGTAGAAAAGTGTGAAGAGGTGCCACTATGCGAGTAGATGGAAACATAAGTTCGGTAGAGAGGTGGCCCGAACCAGCAACCAACTCCTTGCGAGACAAGGCGTCGGCTAGGACATTCTGAGAGCCTGGTAAATAGGTAATGGTGAAATCGTATTGGGAAAAAAAATAAGCCCATCGCGCCTGGCGAGAGTTAGCACATTCGAGGGACTGCAGGACCTTTAGATTCTTATGATCCGTGCGAATGATGAAGGGAATACTGGCACCCAATAACAGATGTCGCCATTCCTCACAGGCCAATTTCATAGCTAGTAACTCCTTTTCAAGGACGGTATAGTGAAGTTGACTGATGGTCAGAGTGCGAGAGAGGTAGGCGACTGGATGTTCTATACCTTCGAACTCCTGGAGCAAGGCAGCACCGATGGCCGCGGAAGAGGCATCAGTTTCCACGATAAACTGTTTAGTTTGATCGGCCTGGAGCAATATGGGTGCTGAGCAAAACAAAGTTTTGAGATGTCTGAAACTAGACTCTGCCGTCGATGACCACACAAAGGTTCCAGATGATTTCTTGAGAAGTGTGGTTATAGGAAGCACCATCTCGGAGAACCGGGGTATAAATCTTCTGTAAAAGTTTGTTAAACCCAAGAATCTCTGAACCTCTTTGACAGAGGTGGGAGAAGACCACTCTAAAATGGCAGACACCTTGCGAGGGTCCATGGAGATACCCCGGTCAGACAAAATAAACCCCAAATAGGGAATGCTCGAGACCCCGAACTGGCATTTTTCAGGTTTGGCTAGTAAACTGTTCTCCTTAAGTCGAGAAAGCACTGTCCGGACATGCTCTTCGTGTTCTTCCTTGTTGATGGAAAATACAAGAATATCGTCTAGATAGATGATCACTGAAACAAATAAGAGATCCGAAAACATGCGGTCCATAAATCTTTGGAAAACTGCGGGAGCATTAACTAGCCCAAAGGGCATGACTCTATATTCAAACAATCCGAAGGGTGTTCGAAAAGCCGTCTTCCATTCATCACCCTTAGCAATGCGCAATAAATGGTATGCATTGCGAAGATCCAGCTTAGTGAAAATGTGAGCACCTTGAACCGCCTCAAGAATGTCTGTGATGAGTGGCATAGGATAGCGGTCTCTGACAGTGACCTTGTTGAGACCTCTATAATCAATGCAAGGTCGTAATTCTTTGGAATCCCTCTTGGAGATGAAGACAAAGGGAGCTCCGGCAGGAGATTTTGAAGGTTGAATGAGGCCATTGTGCAGATTCACATCCAGGTAAGTTCGTAAGACCTCCTTCTCGGATCTGGACAAGGAAAACATACGACCGAACGGAACCAGTGCGTTGGGCTCAAGATCAATAGAGCAGTCCTCAGGACGATGGGGTGGTAAAGGTGCTGGCTTGACTTCTGTGAAAACCTCTCTGAAAGCCTCACCAAGATGTGCCATATTATGGACAGTTGAGGATTCCTGACAAGAAGCAGGGGTGACCTGTAGTTGTAGATAAGATTGTTGAGGAATACAATGCTTCTTGCAAAACTCAGACTCGAAACGTAGCAAATTAGATACCCAATCTATTTGTGGCTTATGTCTCCTGAGCCAAGTGATTCCCAAAATAACTGGAAAATGGGCAGCTCTAATGATGTCAAATTTAAGACTCTCCACATGCTGGGAAATTCGGACTTCTAGCTCCTCAGTCGTCTGCGTTATGGGTCCTGAAGACAAGGGAGTACCATCTACACCCTCCACCTTCTGGTCTTCGAGTCTAGCTAGCCTTTTGAGGCCCACCTTGTCAACCCATAAGGTATCAACGAAGTTACCGGCTGCTCCGCAGTCTAAGAGTGCCAAAGTCTCTACGAGCTGATCTTGGATCATCACGCTGATATTGATAACCATGAGTCTGGAATCTTCAGGTGTCTTCTTTGTGGATACAGCCAAAGAAACGTAGGGACTGGAAGATTTAGATAACCACCGGTTTTCTGTCCCTTTTAAAACCGGGGTGATTCGTTTCCCGAACGCCGTGGAGGTAGTTCGGAACAGTCCTTGAGCAGATGTTTGTCAGACCCACAGTAGGCGCAAAGCCCTCTTTCTCTTCGTCTTCTTCTTTCTTCCATGGTGAGTGGTGCTCGGGTGGTTCCAATCTGCATAGGTTCTTCACTCTGTTTAGAAGATGGAGGAAGAGTGTTGGATGATGTCCCTATGGTAGAGGGATTTTCTCTGTAACGTCTTCTTTCATTACGTCTCTCATGGAGACGATGTTCAATCTGTAGGACCGAGGATAAAAGATCCGAAAAAGAGGCAGGTCGGGGAGACCGGGCTAGTTCGTCCTTTATCTCCTCTTTGAGACCTCTACGAAAAATGGCAAATTGTGCCTGTTCAGGCCAACCGGCCCCTGCCGCCAGAGTCTTAAATCTAGTAATGTAGCTGAGGAGATCTGAGGCTCCCTGTTTAACATCCAGGAGATCCTCACAAGCAGTGTAGGTGAGTTCATGTCTTTCAAAGGATTCTCTGAGAAGAATCTTAAAATTCCCGCAATTCTGTAGAACCGGGTCTTCTCCTGTCACAAGAGGTGTAGCCCACGCAAGGGCATTGCCCACCATATTCGAAATGAGGAAGCCAACCTTAGCCTGATCAGAAGAAAACATATGAGGGCGGAAAGTGAAGTAAATAGTGGCAGCTTCCAGAAACTCTTTAAGTTTTTTGGGAGAACCGTCGAACTTCCCCGAAGATAGGGCCATAGGTGGCAATTCTGGGGGAGGGGAAGGTTCTTTGCCCAAAACCAATTGTTTTAATACCACATTTTCTGCCTTAACAGTCTGAAGCTCTTGAGAAAGGGACTGTACAGCTTTCCATAGTTCTTGGATTTGATCCTGCAACTGTTCTGGAGTAGCCATTGGTATCTTCGGGCGTTGCAAACTGTCACAATCTGGAGAATGACTTGAAGTCACCGTAAGGGTATTGTCCAAATGCTTCACTTTCCCACCCGAGGCACCACTCTCCTCACCTGAGTCTTCAGGGTCTGAGGCTCCGACGCCGTGTCTGTGGGCAAGGTAATCCTTTTTACTCTTCGTTGTGAATGCTCTGACACGGAATGAAGCCGTGGTGGAACTCTGTATTGGTTACCACCTTGGCTCCGTTCCCGTATGCAGGCGGGTAAGGGGAAAAAGCCCAAAGGCGGAAAAAACCCCTGAGTTGTAGTCGTGGATTGCGATGAGAGATGTAGTTGTCGCTGTAGTGGTAGTGAAATTCAATTGCCTCGGGATCCTTTAGGTAAACAAATCGAAGATCCTTCCGGAGAGGAAATGACAAGGAAGGAAAGAACACTGGCATGTAGCCGGTAAGCGTCAAAACGCAGCAGCAGAGGGAAACCGGCGGAGGAGAGGAGCCGCCAGGGAGACGGGAAGGAAGGAGAAAAGAAGGGAGAGAAATCCCCAGAAGGGGGAACAAGAGCGAGCGAGAGAAAAGCACTGGAAGCGTCTCACCGTGAAAACGAAAGGAGACGGTTGCAACGCAAGGAATCATGGGAAGCAGGAAGTAAATAGGCGAGACGAAGAACAGAGGAAAAAACACTAGACCGTAAACAGAGAAACGTGAAAAAAACGTGGTGGCAGTGTTAATGGCGGCGAAGCCGTAACAACGGCATCCATCGCCAACCAAGAGGGTTCATGACACTGATATTCACTCTTGATTCCTTTTGTCTTGCAGCTTGACCCAAGAGAAGATTGCCTTGTGGCAGCTGGTAGCGTTCAGGTAAGAGTCTGTATTACCCAACACTGTCCGGTAAATGATACCTGTGTTTAATCTGTTGCTTTCCCTCCTTTTACAGGAGCGGCGTGAGATATTATGACGTCTTGATGAATAATGCTTCCGGCGGTAAAATCAGGTAAGTCTATGGTGGTAAAAGAAATTGTCTTTGTTTATTCTCTCGATTCACCTTGCTGTTCTTTTGTTCCCCTTAGGTGCCGGTGTTCGGCGAAGATGAGATGGAAACTGCGCCGGACCATGGAGATGAATAATGCCTCCGGCGGTAAAATCAGGTAAGTCTATGGTGGTAACAGAGATTGCCTTTGTTTATTCTCTGGGCTCACCTTGCTGTTCTTTTGTCCCTCTTAGGTGCCGGAGTTCGGCAAAGATGTGATGGAGACTGCGGCGGATCGTGGAGGTGCTGCGAAGGCTGGTGAGAATAGCGCAGCGCTACAGCGGGCGATGCGACGCGTATCCAATTAACGTCTCTTTCCCTGTTTGAAGGCGTGATGGATCCGGAATCAGGTGAGGAATAGAAGTAATGTTCTTGTTCTAACCTTTCCTCCTTCTTCCCCTTTTCTCTAGGAGCTCCAGACTCGAGGCGGGCGTGGCAGAAGGCTGGATGCTGACTTGCAGGCACGGTGAGCGTTACGCTGCTGGATGCAGAATAACGCGAAGCGTGTGTTGCTCTTCGGGCGTGGTTTAAATAGCCTTCAAAGTAGTCCCAGGTAAGAAGTTCCCCCAAGACCACACCCGAGTAAGAAAATAGTCCCTGAAGTAAAGTAGTCCCCTTCAGGCTTCACGTTGGCTTGGATTCTTAGCAGCATGGTCTGCATGAGGTAAGTGTAAGCATATGAGCCTGGCACCTATGGCGCCAGGACTGATCCCTTCCATGAGCCTGGTGCCTATGGCGCCAGGACTGTACCCAGATAGCCCCTAGCCGGGGCTGCTGGGCTTTTTCTAAGCATCTGATGCCTGCTCCCGGGACTGATGGGCCTGGTCCAGATGCCCGGGGGTAGGCATCATGACAACAAGTGAACACATATCCCTGCCACGGACTGCCCAGGAGATCTCCCACACCAAATTTGGCTTCTATTCACTGGCAGGCATCCCAAGTTGCATCGGGGCCATCGACTGTGCCCATGTGGAATTGGTGGTCCCACATCACAATGAAGCAGTCTACCGAAACAGAAAGCAATTCCACTCCATGAATGTCCAAATGGTATGTGACTCAAACAAGATAATCACACATTGTTGTGCCCGATTTCCCGGATCAACCCATGATTCAATGGTCCTGGGGAACTCTGCGATACCACGCTACATGGAGTGACAAGCCGGACAACGTTCGTGGCTACTTGGTGAGTAGCAGGGCAAGCACATGGCAGTGTGATGTGGGGTGTGATATGGGGGGGAGATGCATACTCCAACTGGGTGTGAATGGAGGGGGAGAGATGCATACTCCAACTGGGTGTCATTGGGGGGGGAGAGATGCAAACTCCAACTGGGTGTGATTGGGTGGGAGATGCATACTCCAGCTGGGTGTGAATGGGGGGGGAGATGCATACTCCAACTTGGTGTGATTGGGGGGGGAGATGCATACTGTGTTGCTGGAAATGCATCGGAGGGACAGGGCCTCCGTATCCTTGTCCTTTACTGCTTTTTATTGTGTGTTCTGTCGTGTTTTCCGCGCAGGAGTTCATGTGGGACTCCTGGCGGTGCAGCTCTCTCTCTTTTGGTTTGGTGAACGGACCCATAGGATACCCTTATGGCACCCATGGGTGGGGGTACAACCGTGTGCCCCCAGTGCCAGTGTATGTTTTTGGGCACCTGTGGGTGGCCCACAGAGCAGGTTATGGGCTGGTGGCAGCTCCATGCTGAAATCGACAGGTGCGCGGAGTATCCTCCATTTTGGGATACCCCGGCCCTGCCATTGGGATCAGTTGATTCTTGATGGAAAACAAGATGGCCCCTGTGGCCTCTTGCTTTCTATTACCCATTACCTTGTTTTCCCAAAGTCCTGGGAAGCCCTGACTCTGTCCCTTACCCCTGACTGGCTGTTGGATGGAAGTGCCATATATGGTGTTGTTGTGAAGGCCCGGCCAGACTAGCTGGAGCCTTCCCAGTGATGTATGTTGTGGGTACCTCCTGTGGGTGGGACCCGGGTGAATAGAGTGTGTGACGAATATGCATTCTGTGTTGTGGATGTCTAGTATCTGGTGGTTGACACAATGACTAAAACAGCCCTGCCCGAAACCGGTATGAATGCAGCTTGGATTGTTGAATGGCTCGGTACTTGTCCCAATACACATAACCTGTTGTGAGTATCTGGAGAGAAGTGAATAGCCTGAATACCTCGTGTGCCTGATTGGCTGCCTGCCTGCATGAATGCCCGTAGTCGTGATTGGATGCTTGAGTGTGACCCAGCGGAATTAATGGGAGATCATCAGTATATTTGGGGACCTCTCACTGCTAGGAATCGTGTTCAGAAGCTGAAGTCCACTACGACGAGTAACTGGAGTAACTGACGCTTGACCTTGAAGCCCTGCTGGACGAGAAGAATTGCTGTTGCTCTCCTTCACAATCTGAAAGCTGTTGTGCCTCCAAGGATTGACCCAGAGAGGACCTGGTAAGGCGCCCTCTTCCCGAGCTACGAGGGACAGTCGTGGACAGCTGATCTTTACCAAAGCTCCCTGGTAGACAGACCTACGGCAGGCTGCCGACCCGATATGGGGACTGCTGCGGAACTACAAGGAGAAGCACTCGGACTGTTGCCCGCCACCGTCGATGACTGCCGTCGCCGACGGGAGCCGCTGTGATCCCGTTTGCCAAAGAACTTCCATTGATCATCGGACGCTCTCGTCTGCGTCGTCACCCGCTTGTCTCCCGCTGGAGAAGGCCCGACCGTCGACGCGCCGAAGAGCATCCACCGGTTTCCCGCCACCTAAAGACCACAGAGACGCCGACGACTCGACGCCCTTGCTGGGCCATCATCTCTTTGCGGTCCAGAACTATCGTCACCGAGGTGCCCCGCACACCTCTTCCTTGCAGGACGCCAACGCTCGACGAGCACCGCTAGGAATGAAGCTGTCACTTTCCTGCAGTAGTTCAACCTGTTCACCGTCGGACGTTCGACGACCCGTGACTCCTGCCTTAAAGGGAGGGCACTCAAGAAGGGCCGTCGATTCCCTGACACCGAACGCCGAGTTCCTCGACACCTCTCGATGATCTGTGACTCCTGCCTTAAAGGGAGTCACTGAAGAAGGATCGGTCGACGCATCGTCAGAGAACTCTACTCCACCAGGTTCATTGGTGGGGTAAAACCTTAATAGGAAGAAGTGAGACTATTGAACATATGGACTGGGCTGGTGCTATATCTTTATTTACAGGTTGCCCAGGTGGGGGGATCTCCACACAGAACTGTGTCTAGGTAACAAGGCCAGCATTTTGCCTATTGTTTCAACCATCTTACGTTCCTTCCTATCTCTAGTGCTGGTATCCTCGTTATTGATCTGTGTGACATTTTAACCGTACAGTTGATGCACTTTAATGAGATTTGATAACCACTTTAGAATTGTATATATTTATCATTATTGACTTCCGAGTACAAAATGCGTTATTGTGATTGTGTACATACCTTTGAATATTAATTATATAAAGACTGTGTTTTCAGTAATACAGTGTGTGGACATTCCTTTGTGGGGGTTCGGGGACTACATTGTACTTAAGAACCAGCCTGCATCACCTCCTGAGAAGCTAGGCCTTGATTGCTCATCCATTGCTACCGTAATAGAGAATCTTGGCTGGGGTCTTCTGTGCCTCTCCTCTACCATATAGAGAGCGGAAGTACAGACACCCCCTACCAGTCTTTACACATACTCCAACTGGGTGTGGACTGTCATCCGTAGAACAAATGGACATACAGATGTACGCCAATGTCCACCGGAAACAAAACCACATGCAATTTGAAGCTGCACAACATTGAAAACAATCCAAGATGCCAAACATGATACATCCATCCACATGCTCATTGCACATCATACCACACCCCATATGACACAAATCAGCAACATGGCACCAATATGCGAATAGAAAATTTGCACTGCACAACATCACTACAGCTATGCACCCTTGAGTGCATGCAAAGGGATCACCTCTAGCCATTGTACTGAACCACACCCCTACACCACTACTGAAGTGACGCTTCACAGCATGGCGACATCGATTTCAGAATGGCAGTACACTAGCAGTGTGGTACCAAATTTGACTGGGCCCAGGAACACCTAAGACCTGTCCTCACCCAGGACATTGCAATAACTGCCAGAGGCATGCATGGTGCATGTCCACTTGCAGGGACTAGCTCACCTTCTCACATTGCAGTTACACATATCGTCTCCATGCATGCTGGGATTCGTGGATGCCAATCACAATGCAAAGTTGATTAGTGTGATATGTACAGGTTGCACTTGAGGTGAACAGTAACAAGTCCCCATTGTTCCACCCATGCAGGTGATGGTGGCTATCCCCTGAAGAGGTGGCTCCTTACCCCTGTACGGAACCCACAGAACAGGCACTAAGAGGAATACAATTGTGCACATACCCGTACCCGCGTCGTGATTGAGCAGACATTTGGCCTTTTGAAGACACGGTTCCGGTGCCTAAGCAGGTCGGGTGGGGCTCTCCTGTACGGCCATGAGAAGGTGGCCAAGATCACCATGGCATGTGTCATGCTGCACAATATGTGTATCAGATGGGATGTGCCACTGCCCCCTGACGTTGAAATGCAACCACCTGATGAGGATGATGATGGGGATGAGGAGGAAGGTGATGGGGCTGCAGGTCATGCAAGAGGCGATGCCCAGGAGGGACGCGATGTGCGTCAGCATCTGATCAACCAAATATTCTGAATCACATGGTTCAACTCTGTTGGATGGATTTGGGTATTAGTGCACTGGTGTTTGTGGTGAAGCGCACAATGGGCCCTGTCCCCCAATAAAGTTCACATACACAATGATGAAGTCCAAGCCTGTGTTTTAACTTGTCACCAGTGTATTAAACATATTTTGAGAAGAAAAAGTGCATGGCCCCAACTATGCAACCACCCTTTTCCCCCCTCCCCCCACAACACTCCCAAAACACCCTTTCCCCCCTCCCCCACAACACTCCCAAAACACCCTTTCCTCCTCCCCCCACAACACTCCCAAAACACACTTTCCCCCAACCCCCCACAACACTCCCAAAACACCCTTTCCCCCCTACCCCCACAACACTCCTAAAACACACTTTCCCCCCTCCCCCACATCACTCCCAAAACACCCTTTCCCCCCTTCCCCCACAACACCCCCATGTGTGGCTGGTACAGCGTTGCTGTCCTGCTGTACATGTGCCAGCTACATCTTGCTGGCCCTACTTCGCATCCCCACCACCACCATTAGGAGTTTGGGAGGGTGTGCGCCTCGTGGTGCGCAAGGAGCGGCGACGGGGGCTCGTCTGCCTCGAGCTTGCAGAGGAGGAGGTGCCTGGTTGTTCCTGTGGTGCTGGGGGGTACTGTCGGTCCATAGCGTCAGCTATGCGGGTGAGGACCTGCCTCAGTTGTGCCATCTTCTCACAGAGCCTGTTGGTGCAGACTTCCATGCCCTGTTTCGTCTGCCTTGCATTCTCCATTAACTCCTCCCTCAGACAGGCTGCCTCATCTACATGCTGGCCAGCTAGCGCTGTGATCTCCTCCTGCCGCTGTCTGATGGTGGCCAGGTCATGGCCACTGTGTCCTGCTCGTGGGGTGGGTGCTGCACCTTGATCTATGGCTCGGCCATCAGGTGAGGGCAGCTGTGCGCTCCAACACCCTGCCATGGTCTCGTCGCCAGACTGGCCATGGCTGCTGTATCGTGACATTGGCCGTGGGCTTGCTTCCCTGGATTGCGTGGGGATGGGGGTGTGCATTTACATGGGCAAGTCACAGGTCTCCTCCACGTCGGACATTGGCGCAGTGGCTGCTGCCTCACCGGTCGAACTGTTGGCAGCAGACAGTGGGCCCTCCATGGGTGTTTCCTGTGTTGTGGGGATCACTGCAGTGGGTGCAGCAATTGTTGCAGTCATAGCTTCACGTCTTGGTGACGTGGTTGGCTTGCTTTGATTGCCCCTCTGCAGGAGCGCACTCCTCCCTGTGCCCCTTGATGTGCCGGCGGTGTTCCCTGGCTCCTGTGCCCTGGCTTATTTCTTGGCAGGGGGAGCCTGTGTTGCAGTGTCCGGCTCATCGCTGTCGGTCTATGAGCCTGTGGGGGACAAAGCGGGGGATGGCATTGGTGATGGATCAACGTGCTTCATGCAGATGTTGTTCATCATGCTGTTCTATGCATTAGGACTTCATTAGTGGGCATTCAGGTCATGGGACTGTCGGGTGGGTCATTCATGCATGGGTCTGTGTGGCACATGTCTGTGGTGATCCATGCATGTGTGTGTGTTAGGGTGTGACACTCACATGGGCAGGGTTGTGTGCATGTATGTTTGTGGCCGCATCCATGAGCTCATTCTGGGCTCACATTTGGGGGGTGCCTCACCTTTCACAGTGCATTGTTTTATGTGGACACTCACCTCCATCTGATGTTGTGGGCGCACCACGCTCCATGTTACCAACTCCCTCTATGCATTCAACGCCAATTGTGCTAGAGCAGGTCTCTTCCCACTCCCTCAGTTTTATGGCTGAATCTCTGCCACCTCCTATGGCCATGGCCAGGTTCCGATTTGCAGCCAGTATGCTGCGGACCCGGAGGCGGAGATCGTCCCACCGCTTCCTACAGTCTTTCACAGTGCGGGTGGTGGTGCCCACCGCACTGACTTTCTGGGCCACCTCTGCCCAGATGGCCTTTTTTTTTTCAGGGTCTCACGCTGCATGTCATTCACGAAGACCACATTCGCATTTGCAGCAAGCGTCTCCGTAAGCATGATGAGCTCCTAATTTGTAAATTTTTCTTTCCGCTGCCGATCCGCACCTTTCTTAATCGCCTTCGGCATTGTCACAGGATCCTTGATGGTTTGGTATGGCACTGGTGTGGAAGCACGTCCTGGGGGCAGAGGATGGCAATCGATTGAGTTTTTAAAGATGGCTGCCGTGCTCTTTCCCGTTCCTGTGCGATGATGCTATTTCCGTTTCCGTAATTTTATGGTGATCGCTAGCGGTCACCACTAATAGCGGTCACCGCCAATTGCGTTGACTGCTATTTGCGTGTTGCTGGAGGTCGGAAGTGCTATCAGCGCTTTCGTCGGTGCCGCTAAGGGCCTTTACGGGGTCTTTAGCGGCATGGCGGTAGGATCATTACCAGCATGGCGCTATGCTCGTGCCCGCGTACTCAATTAGCGGCATCTTGCCAAGGATTGACACGTTAATAGCACCATGCCGATAAGGGCGGTATCTTACCGCATTCCGTGTAATGAGGCCCATTAAGTTTAAGGTTGCGCTACTATTAAACCTCGCGCCTTCCCTTAAACCATCACTCACCTGTTGTCGGAAATTGTGGTTGCCTCCATCTTCCACTCAGCCGCATTCCGCGCCTCCACAGCCGCTGTCGGGCTGCATTTCCATCTATTTAGGAGAAAACAGAGAGGAACGTTATTCAGGGAAAAACAACAACATTGAGAGCAATAACATCAAGACAGAAACTAGAAAGGGGAAAAGACAAGAGACATTCGAGAAAGCAGAAAGAGGGGAAAAGGCAAGAGACATTGGAAGACACATACCACCAAACCAGGGGAGCATAGTCGCAGCTGGACTGGACTACTACTCATCAGGGATCAGTGAAGGAACTCAATCCCATCAACAAGCGCCCTTGCCAGGAGTAGCAGGATGGAGAGCTCATCCTTCATACTTACCTGGTGAGCCTTATGGGCTGGTACGTGCCCACTGAAATCACACCTTGAGTCGAAGGGTTTGGGAGATACAACAGTCACCTATCAGCACGCTAACGTTTTCCCATATCCACGCAGGAGCAGTGCCACCAATTATCGCCGCCCGCAGCTTGTCCGCAGGGGAAGAAATCAGAAGGGGGTGATCTAACTCCAGGGAGGGCTGCAACCGTGCCCCAATGCCTCTGCAGAGACCAGGTGAGAGTAACACATGCACAGCTGTAATATATTTTCAATATGAGATTTGCACGATTAATGCCTTTTGCTTTTTCTGACAAATGCTTTAAGTCAGTGAATCCTGTTCTCGTCCAGGCCGTTTCACCTCCAAACAGCAGGCAGTGGAAGTAGAACCAAGACTGCTTAGCAATGCTACCAGTGAGCCATGTCTTCTTTTCATGCCAAACCATGGAAAATGTGCGTGTGTAGGCCTTTCCCCTATTTTTTGTGGACTGTTACATTTTTCAATCTGTCCGATCAGGCCCTAGTCATTTCACCACCTGTTTTTCACTATGTGCAAGTCCGGAAAATAGGTTTGAGAGCAATTGATCCACTGAATTCATTTTCAGCAAGAGTGACAACTGTTGATTAGCAAAATGATGATGTAAGTATATATATGGGATCAAGTAGTCATTGTTCAAAGGTAAGCTATTTAATAACACAGAAGTATAGTTTGTCAGTACTAGGCACCGATAACAACTGCAATTAAGCCCAACTCACCTGTACTTGTCATTGACCAGTACAGTTGAGTTTGGTATAATTGCTGATGTTTTCTGTGCATGAGTGAACATGCATGCCCATTAGCAACGGTGACACCAGCTGCACAGTAAGTATTGCAGCTTGTTTGGCAAATGAGTGCTTATGAAAGGAATTAGGCAAGTTTGTTCTGTTAATACTGTTCTAAAAAATAACATTGTTGGCAATGTGGGGAGAAATGCACTTTGATTTTTCCCACTGCATCACGTCCCCTACCCCTCCCGAGCCCTGTGGGAGCAATGGTAAAGAAAAAGGCATTCTGATGTTTCAAAGGTCTTGAGATTTGTCAGCTGTAAAACTGAAATCACTGTATACCATTCAACTGTAAGATACCAGGATATCATGGAACCACTACCCAATTCTATCCTTTGAAAAAGTTTCCAAATGGACAATAAGTTTCCTTCTGTTGACTAATATGCAGGCTTTTTAGCATTGTATGTCTTATGACTTTCCATTTTCGCATACCACCCTCTCAGCTAGCCATAGATACCATTCTTTAGTCTGCACTGTTCATCTGATTTTCCCCACCATGTTGATCCCACAAACATGGGTTTCAACCCTACAAAAGACTCATGCTAGGTCACCTAACTTGTCATTCTGAAAAATGGTCACTGGCAATTAACTCCTTCTCAGGCTATGGGAAAACCAAATTCCGGAAGGTGCACTAGAGAGGATGAAGTGTGATGTTTTTATTTTCACAATTACCCTGGACTGGTTGCATTTGTTAATGCAAGTTGTTTTCGATGGTCTGTAAAGAGAAAGTGAGAGACTTATCTGAGAAAGGGCAACATAGGCTCAGAGCAGTATGAAAATGGTTTCAGACGTGAAGGAGAGAGAGTTAACTGCTTGTAACATTGAAGCTCCACCAGAATAGTCTAATTACAATTTGTAAAGAAGTTAGCTACCCGCACAAGTAAGTTTGCCCTTCCCTCAATGTCTCCATGTTACCTCCTCTCCCTAAATTTGAAGGGTTAGCCCGTCTCCCCATATAGGTAAACACCCGGAACAATTTAAATGTTATCCTAAACCCCCCCTAGTGCATTTTACAGCTTTTGTTGTAATATTTTTGTATGCACCAACTACCGCTGAATATTGAATTATGAGGTCACATTTTGCCTTCATGCAGTGACCCCCACATACAGAAACGTGACTGCAAGCCCTCAGCCACGCTACATTCTGTTAACAGAACCAGGGCTTCATTTTATGTGTAACTGCTGGGTCCGCTGACTAAAATACTAATGTGAAAATGTGGGTACATTGAAAATACTGTAGTACCACCAGTATTGCGCAGCTAGAGAGAAATTACATATGAGCAGGGACAGACAGTGTGTAAGTGTTGCTTGGTTATTTACCCACCCACTGACTGCCCATGGCCAAACTAATCCCTATGGCCAATCCCACCCACTTCCTGCCCTTCTCCGTGCAAAACACAATCTCCTGGGATCTCTGATTTCGATGGCATTGGCCATATAATGAGCGCCACCTAGTAAAATATAACTGGCACCGTTAACCTGGTGTCAAGTTGTCTTGGTATTTCACACAGATCCAGCGACAGGAAATACAGGAACAACACGTTTGTTTTGGAAACAGGGCAAAGCAGATAATCCCAGTTCCGCGTTTATATCCGTTAGGCTATCCTACAGTAGCAGCACTGATCTGGACAAAGCAGAAAAAAAAAATAAGGGACAAAGCAGAAAAAAAAAATAATGTTTCTTCAACTCGTAAGTGTTGTGATCACCAAACAACAATTAGCAACAGGCTGCCACCTTTTCATTGGTGCCCCCCGCACCCTCATTACTTTTGACCATTGTTGCCGAAGGCATATTCTTTAAAATAAAATGCACAATTTACATTGGTCCCCCCCCCACATTATCGTCACAAAGGATTACAATGAATAGCCATTTGCAACTGTGTGGGCCACTATTTCATTGGTGCCCCCCAACCCCCTGATTTGTGCTTGGGTGGGAGGGGACTCTAGGAGCCAGAAGCCCTGCATTCCGATGGGCCTCCTAGAGTCCCAACTCGCAAGCAGCTGAGCCCAGAGTTCACACAGCCCCACACCGCCAGGGCTCTCCTATCCTTAGCTGGCCCTCCTCTGCACTCCTGATAGGGCCCAGCCCAGATAGTGCTTGGGTGGGAGTGGACTCTAAGAGCCGGAGGTCCTGCATTCTGATTCGGAATACTTGGCCTCCTAGACTAGAGTCCCACCTCTCTGGGCTGCTTGGAGGGAGTCGGAAGTCCCAACTTCCGCCAAGCAGCCCTGAGAGGTCACATTGGGATACCCAGCCATCCAGTGACGTCTTTATGGGAGGGCAACAGGGGCACTTGTCCAGGGCCCCCACCTTGAAGGGGGGCCCCTCAAGGCTGCCTGATCTAAAGAAGTCAGTTTCCATTGTTCACCAAACATAAAGGGCACACATCAGGATATTTTATGGCATGCTGCTGAGGCCAAACCTATTGCCTGTCTGTTGTTGACCGTTACATTCTGCTCTGATTAATTCATCCTGTAATGCTTCTGTGTTCACTGTGGTATACATCGTTTGTGAATTCACTGCTGCATAACTCTTGTAGCATTCTGACCTTTCTGTGGGGATCATGGTGATCAGGTGCAATAGCTTAAGTTGAAACGCATATTGATACATTTGATTGCTGGGATGGTTCAGAATATAGCTCAGTGTGTTAAGCACTCATTGCAGAGATCTGTGTTCATATGCAAGATTACAAAACCAAGTTCCAGCAAGCAAATTCAGACATTCGTATGTCTCTGGTTGATAACCTGCATGTATACGTACTTTGTTTTGTAGCACATCAGCTGCTATTATCAGCAATGTACCGGCACCAGATAGAGGTTTCTATAAAAACAAACATAGCATCATTAATGTGACAGTCTCGAAATTGGTTTCTTCAGATGGGTGGTTGTAAAAGCGAGGCAGCCACGGCTAATCATGAACATAAAGTGTTAGTCTGGTGATGCGATTAGCTAATCAAATTCAGGACCGTGCAACCAAGGCGTTCTTTCTCATATTTTAGCTTGGCCAGCAGACTATACAGTGATCCTGGACAAATCACAAAATATCATTGACCATACTGCGCTGTGTTCTGTGGAAAGATTTACCTTCTCACATGCTGGTGGCATTGTTTAACACATTACCTGATCTTTCTTTTTATGTATTTTTTATATATGGCATTTAATTGGAAGGGGTTCTAGACAGAAGAAAGTAGACCAGATAGTGCAGGCCCCTGGCAAGCATATTTTAAGGTCTGCTCATTTGACACAAAACAGTTTGCTTTTTTATACAATTCAAAGGTTTATCTGCACGTTTATAAATAACAATTTCACAAGCCTTTGTTTTGGGCATTTTTAAAGAGCTTTAAAATACAAAAGAGAATACCAGATGCAATCATTTAAGATCACATCAGTTAGTATGCTTGTACTTGTATACTTTCCTTGATGATGGAGACAGCGAAGCAAGAAGCAGCCCCATTTTGCCTAATATGCTGCTATAACATTTGTTTTTAAAAATTGTCATTTTGAGTTATGTGATTTGTGTATGTTCCAAGTCAGTTCTATAAAATTGGATTTTTTTTTAATGATAAGAACTGGAAAATAACTGCAAAATAAAGTTGTAAAGTGCAGAAATTGCAGAATGGGTGCAAATCCCAGCATCACTTCTTAACCCATGTGTGATCCCAATCTTATTTAATCTTGTATTGCCTATCCTGTCAAAATTACTACTCCCTAAAACTTTCAAAAGTGTCACCCCAGAGTGATTTCATTCTCAGGAGATGATCTTCAAAAAAGGTTCACTCATGTTTTCACTGGCCTCAGTCTTGCTTAGTCTATATTAATAGTCAGCATTTATATATTGCACACCACAACCACTTGCTTTGCTTTGCTCTCTAATGGAAACACTACTTGAAAACCATGTCCCTTTTCTAATCTCAGCCTTTCTGGATATGGACACATTCCTGGAGTTTACAATCCTCACCCACTATCTATTCGATGGTATATGTAGCTTTCTCCGTACTTCCAATCAGTTTCCTGTGTGCATGCTTGAGCACTTTTGCTTTCTTTGAGCCAGAAAATGTGGGTCCTCTCTCTATTCTGGGTTATGTGCACCTTTTTCATATGATCTCTGTCCTGCATTTATACTAGGGCTGGTGTACTTTCCTGGTGGCTGCTATTGATGAAAAGTGGCCTGTACCTATACTAGAAAACAAGTACCCTTGTCGTGGACTGCTAATGTTGCCCTTGAAATGCTACTTGTTTATCATTCTTATTACAGCAAGAATGAATAGGATAAAGGGACTGAAAGGGAGTAGCCATGCTTATTTTGATCGATGCGAGCCAGCATATCAAGCTGTGTATGGGTGTTGATCGCGACGAGAGGGGCGTGCAACCAGATATTCGGATCCTCAATCCCTTTGATTCGGTGGAGGGGGGCCCAAGGGTGTCCATGCCCCAGGCCCCAAAAGTGCTTAGATTGGACTGCAGCCATCCACACTGCCAGGGCTCTACCATCCTGGCCTGGACTTCCCCTCTGGAGGGACTCCAGAGGAGACCCAGCTCAGGAGTTCGGTCCTGCTGGAGCAAACGAGTGTGAGCCTCACTGAGCCCATCCCGCCACGGCTCTCCGACTCCTGTCCTGACTCTGGACTCCAGAGGAGAACCAGGCCAGCCCAGACCAGACTCCTGGGCTGGGATGGCTTGGTCCTCCTCTGGAGTCCAGAGTCAGGACTCAGGACAGGAGACGGAGAGCGGTCCTGAGCGGGGGGCCTGCTGTCCACCCCCCTGCCTGGACTCGGAGCAGTGCACTGTGCACTGCTCTGGGTCGGGCCAGGCAGCGGGCTGTGGGCACAAATAACAATATGATCGGTGCATGCTGGCACTGCATAATAAGCCACTGGCACGGCATCTCACAGTGAGATGTAGGCCCAGTGCTGCCATGAAAAGTTAAGTAAACTCTGATTCTTCAATCATGCCACATGATGAAGATTATGCGTTTACTTAACTATAGCCATATAATATTACTAGTACTATTGTAACACTTACCTTAGAGTTGGAGACGGTTAGGGCTGCAGCAGCACACGTGGTGGGCCTTGTTCTGGGCAGCTTTCGAACAAAGTCCTTGAAACAAGAAGTCCATCACCACCAGCAAGCTAGCAGAGAAAGAACAAGCCCATGACCCAACTCCACCCACACTCGGATTATCATTGGCTGGCAAACAGCCAATGACAATCCATAACGACCTGTTGCTATGCTGCCTGGCCTGCTAGCACATTGATCCTCTCAGGACTCAGGAGTCAGACAAGAGTGTGGGGCCAGCCCTCCTACGCCCTGCCAGCCTCCTGAATGAGGATGGGTTAAGTAGAATGCATGGAGCTACGAGCTCCAAGCACTCTACAATGGCAGAAAATCTTTGAAGGTGGCATGGGCAGCAAGCCTGGCCCAGGCCAGCACACATTGAACATGGCAGAGCAGCAGATTAATAAATAAATAATGAATCTGCCTCTCTGCCCAACATTGATTTGCCGGCACACTGGGAGAAGTTGAGAACCAATGTGCTCTCTCTGCCCGCTTTGGGGGCCCTGGGCGGTGGGCCGGCGCCCACACCCCCGACCGATGTAAGCGACCACCACTGGAGGTGAGAAATGCTGCAAATCATATTACCGGCAGTAGGAAAGGCATAGACAACTCATTCAGCATTAAGGTCCTCATTATAAGTTTGGCAATGTGGTAAAAAAGTGGCAGGAATTCTGTTATCCCAACTTTTTTTCCTCCAAAAATCGGCATAATCACTGCTTGTGGTAATTCTGCAAAAAATCCCATGGTGACCTTTGGACTTCTAATATAGGGAATAACACTGCCCTACCACCACTTGTAATCCAGTGGTAACGGACCAAGTGGTGGACACGGTAACCAATTTTGGTGGTAATTCAGCGGAATGACCACTGAATTACAGCTAAACTTTGAATGATGCCCTTTAAATGTTTTCAATTTCTACTGTAACATTCGATAAGATGTGAAGGGAGCCTTATAGCAAAACAGATTTAACCACTCTCTTAACAAACCATAAAAGTCCAGAGTAAGTTGTCCTCGCAGCACTGGAAGTTCGACTGTTATAGAATGAATGACTTGCTTCAGCACCAGAGGCAAATAGCTTTCTAGGCAAGAAAACAAAGCATCTCATTACAAGTTTGGCACTGTGGTAAAAAAGTGGCAGTAATTATTGCCGTATTTATTGCACCACTATGAGTTTGACCTTGAAGTGGAGAATTTATGTCCATCATCATGGTAAATCCTCCACTTTAAGGAATCATTGGAATTACTGTGGCCGAATTACCGCTCACGGTAATTCTGCCAAAATCCCCATGGAGTCCTAAATGGGCACTAACACCATTTGTAAACCTGTGGTAAACCCATAGCACTAAGTGGCGACAACGGGAAGCAAGTTTGGTCGTATTTCAACATATTTATCACCAAACTCGTAATGAGGCCAGAAATGATATCCACTCATTCACAGAGGGACATGCATCCCAACTCTCACCTTGCCGAACTGAAGCAAGGCCTGAAAGACAGCAGCCTTAACTTTGCAGGGGCTCCCGGCCTGACTTGCTTTCAATAGATACAAGTGTTTTCAAATTATGAAAACACCCTTTTTACTTACATTTAAAAATATTCCACAATCACAATTTGGTGAAGAAAATATATCCAAATGTACTTTTTTTTACTAAAGTTCTCAATTGGAAGGGGCCAGTTGCTGAAGATTTGTGGGTACTCTGAGGAGAGCTAAAGGCAGTGATAGTAAAGGGGGCAATGGTGGGAATAAGGAAGGAGACCAGCAATGGTGTCTCAGTGCAATCCATGAACATCTGGGTGCGTCTGTGCTCGCATCTTCAATTCGGAATGCCTGCACTAAAGATGCTTCCATGGAACGTTCAGTAAGAGGTATTATGAAGAAAGCAACTATTTAAAGGATTGCCTCTTTAATACAGAATGCCTGCACTGCCAGATGCTCTTCTATAGCGCTATAAGAAGGGGGTATTCAGAGGAAGCAACATGCTAAACTTCTGGCTGGCTTGAGGTCGGCAAGGGGAGAGTTGGGAATACAGTGGTGCCCGGAGACCTGGAAAATCATTACTGGGTGGCTCACCAGGGGACACACATTAAACTGGGGACACAAAAATAAGAGGCAGCAGGCCAAATAGATGAATAAACCATATATTTTACCATGCAGTTTGTATTTATTAACAAGGTCACCTTATGCATAGTCAGAATAGATGTTGGGCCAAAACCGGACTACATCAGTAAACGTTGTGCATCAGTCATTTTACTTTTGAGTAAAGAGAGAATAATGGGACACAGGTGATGGAGAGAGCTAAGGGACACTTCAGCGAATGGTGAACTAAATAAATAATCAATATTATGTGCATTACAAACGGATCCACGCTGCAGTGTATTAAACCGTGTATGTGTCAGACTTCTTGCTTAGTGCACACCCAACGGATTACTTTGGCTTCTAACGTGTGCCTTTGTAGTCCATAAATACACAGCAATGGCTTAGTACCTTGCCTCATCCTCTTAGCCACTCCTCCAGGGTGGGGTGTGTTGAAAATATGTGGTCCTGTGAACTTCAAGGGGGCAATGGTGGGAGGTACCGCACATTATTGTAGCAGACGTCATGTGGTATTGGTTAGGGTAACTGCTGATGGGTTCCTCAACAGGCCTGCAAGGTAGGGTGAGGTGTGTTTCTTCTCTGTTCTCTGCCTGTGGTGTTTACTTGAAAAATAAATGGCTTGGTTATACAGAACTTAATTATGTTTCCTTTGTGTTTAACTTCACAAGTATTGTTGAACATCCAACACACAATTTAAATGGTGGTTTGAGGACATTGAAGCATGGATCAGGAGCACTGCACCATGGGCCACAATGTTGTGCTTTTCCCCCAGGCCAAATGTTGTCAGTCCTCCCCTGGGCACAGCCTCTCAAGCTACACAGAGCTCGATGTGCAAGCCTGCCTGTACCTGTGCAATGTAAGTTTACTTAATCCATGATGGCAAGTACCTGGTAAAGAGATGCTGTAGCTTTAACATGATGATCCAACCAACATGTGAGGCTGCGGCTAGCCAAAGATGGCAGCAGTTCTCCATTTTAAGCTGTCATGGCTGTAGTCACATCTAGAGGCACTACCCCTGGCCTGTGATGGTTTCTTCTGGGTATGCTGCTATTATATCATAACTGCACTCCCAACACATCAAATAAGAATCATAGTTAACAAGATCTTGGTAACCGAAGTAGCCTGTCTGCTTTAGAAATTACTTTTTATTTGATAAATGTATGCTGATCGTAGACCTTGTATATCATTGGTGAGACTTGTTGCCATGGCATCAATGCAAAGTCAAAGGGCATTTGACTGCACTCCCTGTGATGCAATTGTGGACAAAGGTCATACAATGCTGTTTCCTGTTATCGAGTCGGTGATGTCACCTCTACAACACCTGAGATTTTGGTGAAATGACCCCCACACCCCCACCCTCGACCCGGCACTCTCGAAGAAGGGTCCACTAAATCTTTACTTATAGTACTCCATTGGAGTCAGATGAACAAAGGCACCTCTACCTGCAGGGTGAATTTAAAGTTGTCCATCTGTGGACCAGACCAAAACCAGATGCTGCCCAATGATTGTGTTTCAGAAGCTTATATTATTTTGATGAAGTAGTTGCAGAGCTGGTAGCTAGATGGAAGGAAAATGTCTATAAAGAGTCATTGGGCCTGATTACAAGTTTGCCGGTCCTGAAACAAGGTTGCCGGTAAGCTCACTGGCACCCTCGTTTCCGGACCGGCAAACTACGTGTCTGCCTGCCATGGCCGCTGTGCCCGACAGGTCTGACCCTTTGAGTCCCCACTCCCATGGCAATGGGGACTTACATTTTACTGGCCACTGGACTTGGAATCTCCCGGTGGCACCGGGAAGTCAGACGCAGGTAAAATTGTATGAGTCCCGCGTCGACCTGCCGATAACACGGGCAGGATTAACGCCGGGCTCGTAATGAGGCCCAAATTGTCTTTGTCCTAGAAGTCTGATGATGGTCTATACTGTATTTGTGCATTATTGTATTATGACAGACCACCTAGTAGGGAGGTCTGACGGATTGTTCTGACATTTCAGAAGCTCATATTAATGGATTTTTTTTAATGAAAGTCAGAATTCTAATTCACTTTTCATAAAGTGATCTAAGCCTTAAAATAGTTTTATTGTGTTTTATTTACTGTCACAAACCCAAGTGGATTCCACAGAGGATGCAACTCATTGATTTAGTTCAGAAAGGCTTATTTGGAACAATATAGAATGTTGGACAACTGAAAATGATCTATAATGGCAAAACAAAGTCTTCTTGTCTCAAAAGGTTCTTCCAAATGTCTCTGCCCACATCACACACACTCTTTGAAACAGAGTTCCTCCTAGGAGAGATGGCCAGGTGGCTGAGCAAGCTCTCGGCATTGGCCACAATGTGAATACTACATCCAGGTGTTGCAGATATTCTTTTTGAAGCTCCACCATCTTCTGCAGCAAGTTCCACTGCATCCCCAGAGATGAAGTAGGACAAGAGGGTGCTCAGGTGCCTGGTTGGATTCTGGCTCATCCTGCCTGTCTCAGGATCCTAAGCCTAAAACCACCCAGCCCCATCTTACTTCCATTCTAGCTGAGTCGATGCTCACTTGTTCTGTAACTGCACCTTGCTGCTAGTCCTCATCATGGCTGTCCTCTAACCTCTTCACTCCTCACCAATGCACCACATGCACATTTCTACTCGCATATATCCCCGTCAATAGACAGGCTTGTGATGTCTGGCTTTCTGGCTATCACTTTCCATATACCCCCAAAGGACTTCAGGATCCTCCTCTCTTACCTGCTGCATCCTATCCTCCAATGGATGTTCCTTCCTCCATTTGACTTCTCTACCTACTGCACACTAGATAGTTTACTGTTCTCTCTGTTTCTTTCCTTATCCACCTCCTCCACCCTCTCCTGCTTTCGATCATTCTCCTGGATGTGCCCCTCATTCTACCTCTACTGCTTCTTCCTCTCCTGGATGTCTACCCCCTTCCTGCTCTTTCACTGCCTTCATCACCTCAGCTCCTACTGTGCCTCCACCTGCAACACATTCTGTACCTCAACCACCTTGTGCACCTTCAACTCCTTCTACTTCACCACTTCCTTCTACACCTTCAACTAC
This sequence comes from Ambystoma mexicanum, assembly GCF_040938575.1. NCBI lineage: Eukaryota > Metazoa > Chordata > Amphibia > Caudata > Ambystomatidae > Ambystoma > Ambystoma mexicanum. The sequence goes on from NC_090928.1 coordinate 361,373,566, forward strand.
ACTCTCCTGCTCGCTGCTCTGCTACTAGAAATGCCCACACACATACTGTCTCTCTCCAGGATTTTAAACATTTGTTTTCTTCACCCCAGGTTTGAGTTAATGTGATGCATGCCTGTGAGCTGATTATTCCATCGGTGATTGGCTGGTAAGCCTGTGTGTTATCTAAGTACAGGAACCAGGAAGCACTGTGTGAGGTGGCGTGAAGAGTAGAGTCCGGTCTGGTGTTGAAGGCAAGAGAAAATAAAGGTATTAATATATGTGTGTATGTCTGTGTTTAGGAGCAAGTGCATGTGTGTCCATGTGAATGAGCGAGCGTTTGGTGTATGGGTGTGCATATGAATGAATTAGTGAATGCTGTGTGAATGTATGTGTGAATAAGCAAGTAGAAGCTGTTAATGAATGTGTGTGTGCTTGAATTTGTGATGAGCCAGGGGGTGCTGATTTGGGGTGGGGCTGCAATAGGAAAGATATCTGTTGCATGGTATTTTTTGACTGCTCAACAATAATAACGCAAACATGATAAGCATTATTACGTGACTAAACAGGCCTACTTGGGTGCTGTCAGACTGAACACATATTCTTACTGTGGCATGGCATGTAATGGTGGGCACAAATGGTAAAGAAAACATTTTGGGTGTTTTCTCTTATGTGACCATAATAGCTTACATTGGGGCAGCCGGCCTGGACATGTTTTCTTACTGGGGCATAACATGTTTAATGGCAAAGCCAACAGGTGTATGTTCTTACATGGGAATACATGTGATATACTTAGCACTAGGCTCATTGTTTCACCCACCTCCACCTTAATCATTCACGTCACCTATCGGCGTCCTGGTCCAGCCAAATCCTTTGAGGATGACGTCTCAACACTTCTCAGCACTAGTACTAGACTCATGTCCAAATTTTGAGTCCCCGGCAGACAAGCATGCCCTTTTGCTGGCTAACTCCCTAACCTCCCTTGAGTTTATACAGCGCATTTCTAGCTCAACCCATCAACTTGGAAGATCCCTAGACTGGATCCCTGACCTGAACTGTAATGTGGATAATATAGTTATCTCCCTAATCTCTGGTCAGATCATTATACTATTTCCTTCAGAGTGCGCACTACCCCTATCGACCCCTCTAACGCACCCCTTACCACATGCACTCACTAGATGATCTTGCAATCTTACTAAAGGATGCCTTCTTTTATCCTCACTACGAACCATACCATTGCCCGAGCCTCCCTATCCTCTCAACAAACCAACTTGATTAACACCTACAATTCCTCCATCCTCTCAGCCATTGATGCCATCGCCCCATTTAAAGCCTATAAAACCAAACCGACCACACATACATTTTCCCTATATCTCCAGGGCATGAGAGCCAAAAAACATACCTTAGGAAATACTTCCTGCAAACTCTCATCTGCAGCCAACAAAGCCATTTCCTTAGCTTCTCTAAGGAATATAAAAAAGCCATCCTCACTCTTAAAGCATCCGCACTTTCAAACAGAATCCTGAAAGCTCAATCCCACACCTTCAAACTATTTTCCATTTTACTTTGATTAGTGACCAAAGTATAACACCAGGACACGCGGGCTTTATCACTGAACTTGCCGAAATAGCCCTGACCAGAAACTTTTTCATTTTGGAAAACACATTTTTTCAGCAGATTTCCAGAACAGCAATGGGTGCAAACTTTGCACCCAGTCTAGCAAATCTGTATGTTGAACACTTTGAAAAGGAATTCATATATGCAAATTCAAATCCCTATCATGACAAAATAAAGGTGTTGAAAAGATATATTGATGACGTCCTGATGATATATCAAGGGACAGAAGAAGAACTAATAGCATTTCACCAGTGGTTGAATAACTGCAATGGTCACTTAAAATTCACCATTGAAGCTAACAGAACTAAAACACACTTCCTGGACCTTCAGATCTCCAGTCAAGGAAACAAACTGCTGGCACGAGTATACAAAAACGACACTGACAGAAACTCGCTGCTACAATACAACAGCTACCACCCAAGAGCCATGAGGGACAACCTTCCGTTTGGCCAATTTTTAAGGTACCGCCGGACATGTACAAGACTAGAAGACTTCAAAGAACAATCAGGAGCTCTCAAAAAACAACTGAAGAAAAGAGGCTATCCAAGAAGAATCATCAATGATACATACAAACGGGCAAGAAATATACCGAGAGAAATCACGCTCCAACAACACAAAAAGGATGAAAAAAGAGAACAGATAATGGCAGTAATGAGTTATTCCCCCTTGTTAAATACCATCAAAAGAGAAATAAAAAAACGTTGGCCTATTCTAAACACAGGCTCCAGCACTTTGGCTTTACCAACTTTCGCCATAAAAAGGCACAGGAACCTAAGGGATGGCCTGGTACATACCATGTAAGAAGTAAGTAAGAATGAGGTGGAGAACATAATCTGGGGAGCAAACAAACCGGTGGGACACACGCCATGCGGGGGCTGCTCCATGTGTGAAAAAACATCTAGGAGTAAGTCCATCGATATCGGTTGGCACACACCATGACAACAACGAAGTTTCACTAATTGCAACTCAAAAGGAGTAGTCTACCTCATCACGTGCCCATGTACCCTCCGGTATGTGGGTATGACAACACGAGAAGTGAAAAGAAGACTTATTGAACACAAATCATGCATTCGAACAAAAAAACTGACAGCCCCTCTTGTGAACCACTTTATTTAAAAAGGACACACACAGGAAGATTTCACGTGGACCATCCTCGAGAAACTAACCCCACCAAGAAGAGGCGGGGATTTCGGCCAAATGTTGCTCAAACGAGAACAACTCTGAATCTTCAGACTTAACACAGTAAAAAATGGCCTAAATGAAGAAATCCAGTGGAACAATTTGGCCCTTATGAGATGAATATAAACAACAAGAATCTCTGCAACTAACCCAGTCCTACTAAGGACATCATTTTTTAAGAGTATCTAAACAATGACAATATGTATGCCCTACACATGTGGAACCTCTTCCGCAGTCACTTGGTGTTTTTGCCTTAAACCCCATCCAGTCAATTTGGCTTCCCCATTTATGAAATTCAACTTCTAATCATCACTGCTCATTGAGCCCAACAATCGCCAGCACAACACCACTGACGAAGGAAGAAGGTGTATATATGTGTAAAAAGTATAATCTAATCATCAACAGTAATGTATAGGATGGTAACAAATTTTGTGTGCGATCTACAACAGAATACTGAATCGTGTGCAACATCCTCCACTGTAAAACACAATGGATAGAATAACATCCCCCGAGCAGGCGCCTTATTCCGTAATACGATCATTCAACAATATGCCCAGATTCACTAAATAGGAACTATGTCACTCCAAAATGGCTGACAGGTTAGAACACCACTGACAGCGACAACAGACTATTTAAAAGGACCCGTGTCACTAGGCAACTGTTGATAAAACAAAGCACGAACCACGGCACCTCACGGCCAGATACAAGAAGCCACTGAATCTACACGGTGAGTGGCCCCTTGCGATTCCCCTACAAGCTTTTCAGACAAGATATGCTCCCTATTTAGCAGCAATACAGCGCGATGGTCGATGCATATAATGTTGATGGCCCACGCGCCCCCCCTAGAGAACGAAGCACTGCGAGCGAATTTAGTGCCCACGCTGAAGTCACACGGTAAAGGGCCCTGAGTCTTCTAACTAAAGACACACTCCCCACTTAGCAGCGATACACTCCGATGGCTAATGTATAACAACCGGTGGCCTATGCATGCTTTTTTAGAAAAACGAAGCTCCGCAATGGAGCGATCGTGCATCGTGGCATGTGTGTGCCCCTTTTTTTGAGGCAGCCGTGCACGCGGCCATCATTTGCACAGAACCGCACTTTTCCCGACCATGAGCGGCGCATGCCACACTGGCGGCCGAACCCACGATGGAAAACCAGATATGGCTCACACAACTAAGAGCTATATTAATTGGTTAAGGGACGGATAATCGGATGCACACCAGCATTCTGGCCTCCGGATACCCCCTAGTACACAGGAGTGAGCCCGATGAGGCACACGCACAGATCTGAACCACCCCTTCTGATTGGGCACGTTCTAAAACCTGCCCCTCCTTACTGTCTTACAGGATCTACGAGACACACTGCAAAAACTGCACCTTTGAACAACCAGATAACTTCTTTGCATCCGCAAGATTGGTCCCAGAGGTAACTAACAGTCAATAATGCCAAAAGAGTCTCATACAAGCCAAAATAGCCTTCAAGACTGTTCAGATATCCCCAAATTCTTACATATCTCTTGAAATTGCCAAAATAACTTGAGGTTATTCATGATTAAAACTGAGGAAAAAGAATTATAGTGACCTCATGACTCAAAACCTATTTCTGGTTTTCTTTTTCTCTTAGGCAGATGGGATACTGGCTTCTGTGCCCCTCCCCAACCCTTGATCTGATAGGGACAAGCTAAAATTACGGTCCTGAAGAAGATGATAAGCAGCAATCATCGAAACCGGTCGACCACATTTTAATCAAGGATATCCCAGAAACTCACCAGGGATACCCTGTGAACTAGACCATACAACAGTATACTATGGATGAAGTTCCTGGCTTTTAATTCTCCACAAACATTTTGTTTGTTTTTTCGAATGATCATCGAGTGAATCAACGACTCGGGGACCCCACACTTCATATGAAGGTCAATAAAATCTGAAAGAGTTCCTCTTCGAGATGTGGCCCCAAGTTCCCTCTTCTTTCTAAATGAAACTGCTGACTCCTAAATGGGCAGCAGCCCCTACACATCCCACGCCCAAGGACAGAACCCCTCATACTCTATGAGGAACCTTCTGTGAAAACAGTTCTTTGAAGTCACCCATTAACTGGTACTAAAATAAGTAATCAGCTTCCACACTAAAAATGTGGATCCCTACAAGTGTTTATGTGTGTTAAAAATAACTCCCTAACCTCCCTTGGGTTTATACAGCACATTTCTAGCCCAACCCATCAACTTGGAAAATCTCTAGACTGGATCCTGACCTGAATTGCAATGTGGATAATATAGTTATCTCCCTAATCTCTGGTCAGATCATTATACTATTTCCTTCACAGCGCGCACTACCCCTATCGACCCCTCTAATTCACCCCTTACCACATGCACTCACTAGATGCTCTTGCAATCTTACTAAAGGATGCCTTCTTTTATCCTCACTACGGACCATACCATTGCCCGAGCCTCCCTATCCTCTCAACCAACCAACTTGATTAACACCTACAATTCCTCCATCCTCTCAGCCATTGATGCCATCGCCCCACTTAAAGCCTATAAAACCAAACCCACCACACATATACATTCTTGTTTTACCCTATATTTCCAGGGCATGAGAGCCAAAAAACGTACCTTAGGAAATACTTGCTGCAAACTCTCATTTGCAGCCAACAAGCCATTTCCTTAGCTTCTCTAAGGAATATAAAAAAGCCATCCTCACTCTTAAAGCATCCACACTTTCAAACAGAATCCTCAAAGCTCAATCCCACACCTTCAAACTATTTTCCATTTTACGGGAGCTTAAAACCACAAGTGTCCCTACTTCCAACTGCACCAAAGATGATACCTGGTACCAAAACATCCAGGACGCCCTTACCAACAAAATTGTCTTTCTTGAGGAAAAAATCAAAACTAAGCAATCAACCATCCTCACCAAAGTCAATAAGCCTGGCCCCTGCTATTTCCCCCCTCCCATTCGCCAACCCTCCCTTCAATTTCTGTCCTCCCACAGATCTGGAAAACTCAAATCTCATTGCTGGCCTGAAACTATCACGCTGTCAAGGGGACATTTTCCTTGCCCCTCTCATTAAGGATTGTGCAGAAGCTCTTATCCCTATTATTGCTACTTTCATCAATTCTTTCTTCACCAACAGCTCTGTCCTCTGGCCCTCGCAGAAGTTCGGATCTCCCCTATTCTCAAAAAACCTTCTCTAGACCCCACTTTACCTACTAAGTACTGACCTATCAACACTGTACCCTTCCTGTTAAACATTCTGGACCATGCTGGCTATTCTGAAATACAAACTTAACTTGAACTCTATAACATCTTCAGCCCCAGCCAATCCAGCTTTCGTCCTGGTCATGGCACGAGTAAGCCCTACTAGACCTAAAAAACGAACTAGATGACATCTGAGATGCAGGTGACCTTGCCATACTCCTCCTGCTGGACCCCTCAGTCACATTCGACTTGGTCGACCACCAGACTCTCTGCCACCTCCTCACCACCGCAGACAACTTCGCTCCACCAGCTGTCAAATGGATCTCCTCCTTCTTCACAGACAGATCTGCCCGTGTCTACGCAGGAAACGCAGTGAGCCACCCAACTCCTGTCCACTGTGGGGTACCAAGGGTCACGTGTCTCCCCCACTTTATAGAATGTCTACACAAAAACTATTTTCAACCACTTCGACTCCCTGGGTATATCTTTCATGTACTACGCCGATGATACCAAATCTTCATCCCCCTTTCAGGCAACCATGAACAAAATTCCAACAACATTAACATCATCTACAATGTCATCCAAGCCTGGATGGCATCCCATCAACTCTGTCTGAATGATGACGAGACAGAAATCCTAATTGTTGGTCCCCCATCCCCAAACTGGACGCAACCTACTACTCATTTACCATTGATACCTGCACGATTCCTGTCTCCACTAGCATCAAAATCGATTGGAATCTACCTTGAATCAAGCTTTAGCATGACCTGGCACGTCAATGCCATCACATCTTCAGTGGCCCACACCACCAAACTCTTGAATGCCACCAAACATCTACTCTCCTCACACGACCGCTTGACCGTAGCAAGATCCACCATTGGCTCCCAGCTCGACTACTGCAACTCCTTCCTAGACAACACAATTGAATGGAATCTTTGCACGCCCCAGACTATCCAGAATAATGACATCTGAGCAGCTATGGACCTCTCCAAACGTGATGAAATAGCAGCACTCAGAAGAGTTGCCCACTGGCTTCCAGTTAAAGAATGGATAAACTTTCAAATTGTTTCCATCACTCACTGCTGCCTCTCAAACACTGCGCCTCCTTATCTTTTGCAAAGAATTAACAATTAAACCTCCTCCTCCAGACTTACAAGATCCATTTACAAACACAGACTGACTACACCACGCTTCAAACGCACAAGAGCTGGGGATTCCAGTTTGCCAGTCATCGCCTCTGGAACAACCTCCCTTTGCAATTACGTTTTGAACCATTTTACTAGCCTTTCAAGAAGCAATTAAAATCGAGCCTCTTTGAGTGACTATGAAGCCATGAAACTATGAAGCTATGCAACCCACTGTATTTTTCGCTCACTTGCTCTCCCTTCCCCTAACCCACACCCTGCTTGCCCTTAGCCCCCTGTAACCAGCGGCTCAATGCCTGTGGGTTTTTGTGTGCTTTACAAATGAAAAAATAAATAAGTAAAATAAATAAATACTGGCATACATTGACAGAGGCAGCCTGGATATGTTTTCTTATAGTAGAATTAATTGCATAATGTGCAAAGCAAATGAGCTTATGGACCTTAGGAACGTGCATATGAAATGGATGGGATTACACCAGCATAATTCTGAGTCCAAATAACGGAACCAACTCAGGAAGATGGCAAAGTACTGTTTTATTAACAATTATCTAAAACAGGGAGGTTACTATGAACATCAGCGGACGTACGCTCAGTCTCTCAATGATCTCTTCACAAAATATGATTTTTATACAAAAAATACATCAGAGTGACGTCATACTACATGGCAATAGTGAAAACTCTATCAAGGGTCAGGATTGGTTAAGGGAGACATCTAAATATACTTTACTAGAGGGGCTAGGATTGTTATTGGTTGCTCATTATCAGGTGGACAACTTGGGCCTATCTCGAAAAACATGTCAGTTCAGAAACATTAGATACACAGTTTCTCATTGGTCTTCAAACTATAAGGTCCTTTGTTATATGGACTAATACAATTGGTTGGCATACTTGTGCCATGTCTGGAACATTCAGTTCATTCAGCAGCACGTAAGCCCAGACCCAGGTCTAAGGATATATGGCATGAAACTACCCCCCACCCAATTAGCCCAGCATCCCTCATCGCCCATGCTGTCTGCCATGAAATTGTCTTTGTACTTGGCCTTGTAGAGAATTCTCATCTTTGGGAATGCACAGGAGTGGGGCACTCGCTATCTTGTCTGGGAATAAAGTTCAAACTCTATTTCCATAATTGTCTCACGTGACAGAAGACAACGATCTGGTCCATTTTGCAGATTTTTAAATACTTTAAATGAATTAAAACTTGGCATCCTTGGTGTTCCTTCTTGCACCTTAACAAGAGAAGATTCATCCTCTGCACACTCATTCCTTTCCAGAATATATAGCTGACCTTGGTTGCTTCAATCTTGACTCCCAGCCAGACAGCCTCGCCATGCAGCTTCATGAGTCTATTATTCTTGCTGAAACAAAGTTTCCATTCCCGCTTCATGGGTTCAGGCTTACTAAATTCATGATACCAATGTCTAGTTTCTGTACAATGGTGGCTTTGCCTGCATTCTCTTCACTACTTATAGCTAGATTCTATGATGTCTTAATCTATCTTGCGTTTCAGTGTCTGTACATGTATTGAACTTCTGTTTTCTTCAGCATCTTGTTTATTGTGTAGGTTTCTTCTTTTCTACATCGATAGTTCTTTTCGCCTCTTGCGTCATCGTTGTCCTCTAGGACTCATACCTTGTCATACTTCTTTATCTTGACGCATTGTGCACACTTCTTTATGACGTCATCAATTCACTTGTTTAGCTCACATTTGAAGGGCCTGATTCATGGAACGTTTTCCTATGGGATTGCGCCATTACAGTTCTTTCCACAGAGATTACAGCACTTACAAATGCAGAAACATTTCATGAAATTCTGACAGACATCAACAAGCAACTGGAAGGTTATAAAGCAGATCTAGAAGCCAGAAAAATAATGAAATTCAGGCGAGATACGTTTGACTACTGTAACGCTCACCTGGTATCCACTGGGACGTCACTCAGCCTGTTCTGACTGCTTACGACCTCAAACCCTTCCCTGGAGGCTATTCGACTGGAGACTGGGCCTGAAACACAGGATTGGTAGAGTTTAACTCCCTATTGTCTCTGTGTGCTTGAACCCCTTCTTCCCCGGGGTCCAACCCTTCCCTTTGATCCACAGCTCATCTTGTTTTCTTGGATAGTGTGCTCTCCATCCTGCTTTCAGCGCAGGGGTGCGTTGATTGATGCAGGCTCGTTGCTGCCTAGTTACTTCACTGGCAAGAGTCCGGCAGGTAAGTATAATGAGTCTTTTGAACAGTTCTCTAACTTCGTTCCTTTCCTTCCTTAGATGATGGCCGGCGTCCGGGGATGGCGGCGTGCTGCTGAGATGGGTAGCGCTGAAGGTGAGTGAGAGCGCTGAAGGTGAGTGAGAGCGCGATGCGTGATGTACCCCTTTCTAATTTGCATTGAACTGAGTTCTTTTTCTGTGTCTTTTAGGTGCCGCAATGTTTTCAGCATGGATGTCGGTTATGAAGAACAAATTCGGTGGGTAAGCGCGGTATGCAGCACCTCTAGATGTTTTCAAGCTAACCTGGAGTGTCTTTTCCCTCTTGCAGATGGATGAGAAGTTCCGGAGACAGAGTTCCCCCAGAGCGGCTGGGATTCAGGTAAGCGTTTGAAGCTCGTAAAGTATTTTTAAAAAAGCGAAGATTTGCACAAATGCTTACTAATGCCTTTTTTCTGTTCTTTTCCCTTTTCCTTAGGAAGCGGCTTGCTGGGATGGGAGTGACACCGCCGAAGATGCCCGCAGAACAGAAGGAGCGATGAATGATGGGCAGAAGCGCCGCAAGGTAAGGCAGTTCCTAACGGTGCTCTTGTTCTTGCCGGAGCTGTGCGCAGAAGAAAGATGCAGGCCTACTATAGACCGATCCGAACGCGGTGAGCGTCACGCTGCAGGTGCAGAAAACGCAAAGCATGTTTCTCAGCCTGGGTGTGGCTTAAATAGTCTCTGGGTATCCCAGGTGTCTCTGGGCTGAACCACACCCAAAAGACTAGACCGCACATGCAGTTCTGGGAACCGAAATATGTGGGGGCATCCATCTTGTCCCCATCAATGCACTACAAGTCCAATCCCCAATGTTATCCTATGGGAGTGAGTGAGTCTGGTGCCACAAGCGCCAAGTCTGACTCCAAGTGGGTATTTGGAGGGATGGAGAGGCCCTTGAGGGCCATGTAGGTGATCGTGGCCTAGCTCCAGCCTGACATCTTGGAGGGCTGGGGACATGAGGGGCAGGAATCATGACAGCACTCCCCCCAAGGCCCCTTCTCAAGGTGGCTCTTCTGTCTGGTCCTGGTTTGGTTGGATGGTTTTGATGAAATCGTCTAAGGAAGCGAGGTGCATGGATGTACTCACAAGGCTCCCATGTCCTGTCTTGTGGACCATGCCCCTTCCAGTCTACTAAGTAGTATAATTTGGATCTGACGTACTTTGAATCTAGGATGTCCTTGACTTTGAATTCTGGCTCCCCGGTGACTACTACTGGCTGCAGTGGCGTTGCTACCGGGTCCCAGGTTGAACAGGTTTAAGGAGAGACACATGGAACACAGGATGAATCTGCATGTTTGACGGCAAAACTAGTCTCACCGCCACAGGATTTATCTCAGAGGTGACGGTGAATGGACCCAGGTATCTTGGACGGAAAGTTCGGGCTCCTTTAATGGACATGTTTTTCGACGCCAGCCAGACTTTGTCTCCCACTTGGTAGTTGGGGGCCTTTGCTCGGTGTTGATCAGCAAACTTCTTTTGGTGATTCTTAGCTTGAAGTAGGTGTTCAGCTGCCCTTTTAAAGGTTTGAGAAATGGTCGTGCACAAGGTTTTGACTGCTGGCATTTCCAGGGTTGTAGGAACGTCCAACTCAGAAGTACGTGGGTGCCTGCCATACATGGTATAAAAGGGTGTCTGCCCAGTGCTGGTGTGTAGGGAATTATTATAAGCATATTCAGCTATCCATAATAGGTCGAACCAGCTTCCTTCAGCTTGGTGTAACATGCAATACAGATACTGCTCGAGCGTCTGATTTGTCCTCTCAGTTTGACCATCCATTTGGAGATGGTGACTGGTGGATAGCTGGATGTCGATCTGGGCCATAGAGCAGCATTTTCTCCAGAAGTTAGATACGAATTGAGTACCTCGGTCTGAGACCAAACCTGAAGGAAACCCATGGAACCGTACGATGCCTTCAAGAAATACTTTTTCCAGAGTAGAAGCATTTGGGAGCCCCTTAAGAGGAATGAAATATGCCATTTTTGAAAATAGGTCCACGACCACAAGAATAGTGTTAAACCCTTGACTGGGTGATAAGTCAGTAATAAAATCGAGGGACAACGTGTGCCAGGGTGCTGGTGGGATTTCCAATGGTTGTAATAGCCCAGCCGGTTTCTGCTTGGATGACTTGTTTTGAACACACACTCCACAAGATAGGATGAATTGGATAATGTCTTTACGCCACGTGGGCCACCAATAATTTCGTTTTACCTTGGCTAGGGTTTTTGCGATTCCGGAGTGGCCCTCGATCAAGGAATCATGATAACCGGACATGACTTGTTCTCGTAGTTCTTGGTTTGGTAAGAATAAACGATTCCTGAAGTAGGGCAACTGATCTTTTATCATGTAATGTTCTCCTTGTTCACTCCACGCTTGTAATTGCTCCGGGCTCATCAGGTTTTGGATTTCTTCATGTAATTCTTTCTGAGTTATGGATGCTGTGATTCCTAGGAGCTTGTCACTCGGGATGATTGCTATTAGGTCAGGGGTCTGATACCCTTGCTCTTCCACCCCCATACGGGAAAGGGCATCGGCCTTCCCGTTTTTCACCCCTGGTCGAAATGTAATCACGTAGTCATATTCAGCAAAAAAAAGAGCCCAACGTAGTTGTTGTGAGAATTGGGCCTTTGCCGTTTTTAGGTACTGGAGGTTCCGGTGGTCAGTTATTATGGTGATTGTGTGTCTGGCGCCCAAGAGGTAGTGCCGCCATGCCTTAAAGGCTGACTTAATGGCCAGGAGTTCTTTGTCTGTGATAGCGTAATTGAGTTCAGGGGGTGTGAATTTACGCGACCAGAAGGCAACAGGGTGTAACTGGCCCATTTCGGGGTCCTTTTGTGAGAGGACGGCTCCCATAGCCATGCTTGAGGCATCCGTTTCCACCAGGTATGGGAGATCAGGGCGAGGGTGGCGCAAGATTGGGGCAGATGTGAATCTTGCTTTGAGTTCCTGGAAAGCCTCCTCAGCTTCTGTTGTCCACTGGAACTTTTTATTGCTTTTCCTTAGTAATGACGTGATGGAATGCACGATTTGCGAAAATCCTGGGATGAACCGGTGGTAGAAGTTTGCAAAACCCAGCATACTTTGAACCTCCTTAAATGAATTTGGGGATGGCCAGTTCAGGATAGCATCTACCTTGAGTACATCCATTCGGATTCCATTCGGGCTGAGAATAAAGCCCAGGAATTTCACCTTAGAGACGTGGAATGAGCACTTTTCGAGCTTGGCGTAGAGCTGGTGTTGACAGAGTTTCTCCAATACGGATCGGACGTGTTTAACATGGTCCTGCTTTGATGCAGAATATACTAGGATATCGTCGATGTACACTAGAGCACAGACATCAATCAATTCCCGTAAGACATAGTTCATGAAGTATTGAAATGCGGTGGCTTGGTATTAGCCTGTTCTTTCTGAAAGACATCTTGAAAGTCCTGGTATTCACTTAGTAGGGTGCCGATTGCCACAGTCGCAAGTGTGGAGGTTCTGGTGTCTTGGTTGTTTCTCTTGGCGATAACATGTGTGGGCGCAAGTCTCGGGCAAGGCCAAATCTTTTGCTCGCCAATCGATTCGAGGATTGCGAGCTACCAACCATGGCATTCCCAAAATCAACTGGAACTGTGGTGCCTTAATAAGGTCGAAAACGATAGATTCTTGGTGTCCATCCTGGCACAGAAGGGTTAAAGCTGCAGTGCATTGGGATACTGGACCAGAAGCTATTTCCGTGCCGTCGACAGTGGTAACAGTGTCGATGGTTGATTTAGGGCGTAACGGAAGCCCCATCTTTGCCGCAAGATCCTGGTCGATGTAATTCCCAGGGGCTCCACTGTCTATGTACTCTCTTACTGCGTGCATCCGAGATGGTTGTTGGTGATTGATCAAGACCACAGATAGTGCAAAATGGGAGGTCTGTAGTTCACTTTCTTCGCTCGACAAGTGGACCCCTACACTTGCCGGGCTGGGGAGTTTTCCGATTCCTTGATGGTATCTTCCTTGTCCATGGCCCCTACCGTCCGCCTCGGTGGCTTCACAGGGCACTCTTTAAGGAAATGACCTGACCTTCCACAGTACAGACATAACTGCTGCTGTCTCCTTTTATCCCTTTCCGCTTTAGTCAAGGGGGATCTGACCCCCACGATTTGCATTGGTTCTCCTCCTGAACCTTCTGTTGTTCGGGCAGTATTGTCCTTTGAACGCACATACATAGGGCGAGGGTCCGTTCTGGTTCGATCTGCTCTTCGGTCCTGCAACCTATGATCCAGTTGAACAACAAGGTCAATGAATTCTGAGCAGTCTTTCGGGGGGTTCACTACTTGTGCGGGAATATACTTGAGCTCCCCCCGCAACCCCCTATGAAATAACGTGGTCCTCTTCTCCACTGGCCATTCTGCTTCAACTACAAGTCTATTGAACGTGGCTATGTATGTTAATAGGTCTTGATTCCCTTGGCGTAGGGACAGAAGTTCGTTGTCTAATGCCTGCCCATGAGTACGACGGGCGAACAGCTTTTCCATCTCCTGCTGAAAGCCCCTGAAGTCATGCAGCAAAGGATTGTCTTGGGCCACAAAGGGTACAGACCAGTCCGTGGCTACCACTCAGGTAGGATAGAACAAAAGCGCCCCGTGATTGGTCATTCGGAAAGACCCCTGGCCTACAGAGGAAGTGCAAGCGGCACTGGTTCATGAATGTTGCAAACCTCTTGGGATCCCCCGTAAATCGTTTGGGCGGATCCAAGGGAACTGCCCCAGGAAGGGTTATCTGAACGGGATTGGCTGATGGCGCTGGCATCCAGGGCATGCTTCCCGGAAATGGTGCATACCCTGCTTGTGACTGGAGAAGTTGCCGGCTTAAATCATCAGTGCGTTCTTTGGCTACTATCAGCTCTCTCATCAGGGTGTTGGTCTCCTGCCTGGCCGCATGTACTTCGGAACATAGCTGCCCCAACATGTGGGCTAACTGGTCGGTTTCTGACGTTTCCATGACGCCCAGGTGGATTCTGATGTGAGGCTTTGCGTCTGTAACGCTCACCTGGTATCCACGGGGACGTCACTCAGCCTGTTCTGACCTCTTACGACCTCAAACCCTTCCCTGGAGGCTATTCGACTGGAGACTGGGACTGAAACACAGGATTGGTAGAGTTTAACTCCCTATTGTCTCTGTGTGCTTGAGCCCTTTCTTCCCCGGGGTCCAAACCTTCCCTTTGATCCACAGCTCACTTTGTTTTCTTGGATAGTGTGCTCTTCGTCCTGCTTTCAGCGCAGGGGCGCGTTGATTGATGCAGGCTCGTTGCTGCCTAGTTACTTCACTGGCAAGAGTCCGACAGGTAGGTATAATGAGTCTTTTGAACAGTTCTCTAACTTCGTTCCTTTCCTTCCTTAGATAATGCCGGTGTCCGGGGATGGCGGCGTGCTGCTGAGATGAGTAGCGCTGAAGGTGAGTGAGAGTGCGATGCGCGATGCACCCCTTTTATATTTGCATTGAACTGAATTCTTTTTCTGTGTATTTTAGGTGCCGCAACATTTTCAGCATGGATGCCGGTTATGAAGAACAAATGCGGTGTGTAAGCGCAGTATGCGGCGCCTCTAGATGTTTCCACGCTAACCTGGAGTGTCTTGTCCCTCTTGCAAATGGATGAGAAGTTCCAGAGACAGAGTTCCCCCAGAACGGCTGGGATTCAGATAAGCGTTTGAAGCTCGTACAGTATTTAAAAATAAGCGAAGATTTGCACAAATGCTTACTAATGCCTTTATTCTGTTCTTTTCCCTTTTCCTTAGGAAGTGGCGTGCCGGGATGGGAATGACACCGCCGAAGATGCCCGCAGAACAGAAGGAGCGATGAATGATGGGCAGAAGCACCGCAAGGTAAGGCTGTTCCTAACGGTGTTCTTGTTCTTGCAGGAGCTGAGCGCAGAAGAAAGATGCAGGCCTACTGGAGACCGATCCGAACGCGGTGAGTGTCACGCTGCTGGTGCAGAAAACGCAAAGCATGTTTCTCAGCCTGGGTGTGGCTTAAATAGTCTCTGGGTGTGGCTTAAATATTCTCTGGGTATCCCAGGTGTCTCTGGGCTGAACCACCCCCACAAGACTAGACTGCACATGCAGTTCTGGGAACTGAAAATGTGGGGGCATCCATCTTGTCCCCATCAATGCACTACAAGTCCAATCTCCAATGTTATCCTATGGGAGACAGTGAGTCTGGTGCCACAAGCGCCAAGTCTGACTCCAAGTGAGTCTTTGTAAGGATGGAGAGGCCCTTGAGGGCGATGTAGGTGATCGTGGCCTGGCTCCAGCCTGACATCTTGGAGGGCTGGGGACATGAGGGGCAGGAATCATGACAACTACCTAAGTGACGAAGTGTATACATGGGCAGATAAGTACCAGAACCAACCACAACGACCACGAAACCCTAACCCCAACTCAGACAACAGCAGCTCAGACACAGATTCTAACAGAGAAGGACAGAATCCGCAGACACAACAACAAAGAGCAGAAGGAGGGAGAGGCACCAGCGCATCAACACAGAGCACTAGCGCATTCGCACAACAATCTTCTTTTTTAGACAACCAACAAGGAAGAAACGAACGAGGAGGGGGAAGGGGAAAAGGACCCGGAGTGACGACGAGATTTCAAGCTTGAGGAACCTAGTAGTAAACATTTCCAACAGAATACTAACTAAGAAAGAAGATGAAGTTCTACAAAAAGGCCTAAAATTCGTACCAACCTATAATACCAACCTGTTTAACACAAAAGTTGAGTTACACAAACTTACCAGAAAACTTAAACTTAAAGTTTTCTTTTCAGAAATGGAAAACAATGACACTATACATGAACCTTCTGATTTAGTGGAATTTATGCCCAAAAGTATGTTTGTACTGCCAATCAGTGTCCCAGCCATCGACATTTTTGAAAGAATGGTAACAGCAGATCTTAAAAAGATCAAATATGGAGCAACAAAAAACAGGAACCTCAGTCGAGGAGAAATGTCGATAATCCAGAATTTATACTCTGATGACACAATAACAATAAGAACGGCTGACAAAGGCGGTGCATTAGTACTGCAAAATGCACAGGACTACGAGAACGAATGTAAGAGACAACTTGAAGATCATAATGTTTATTCTAAGCTTGACCATGAGCCAACTAATGAGTGTGTGTCTCTCTGCTGCACCAGTATGTGTGTCTGCAGCGTGCCCCTGTGCAGTGATGCATGCAAACTTCAGACTCAGAAGTTTGCACGCAGTTCAGACACTAGTGTAACAGGGGCCCCGGGAGTGCGGGAGGCCCTGCTAACACATATCCTGGGAGATGTCCCCTCAGCCCCCCGGAGAGAAAAATGAAAAAACATTTTTTTAAAATATTTTATTTTAAATGTGTCTTTTTGTAGTCACTCTGCATTCATAAAGAAATTATTTCTGAAACAGAAATAATTTCTTTACGAAGACAAATTGACGACAAAAAGAAACTTTCTTTTTGAAGTCCGAGGGCTCTTTCCAACCCACGACATGGAAGACCCCAGGCTGGAGGCCTCCATGTCACGGGGTGGGGGAGCCCTATGACTTAAAAAAGAAATAATTTATTTTCGAAGACACTCTGCCTTCATAAAGAAATGATTTCCGTTATGGATCGGTCTTTAATGGAAATAATTTCTTTAAGAAGTCAGAGTGACTTCAAAAAGAAACAATTTCTTTTTGAAGGAATATGGCTCCCCTCAATCCCATAACGTGTGCGTGTTTGAGGGAATTATGAAAGGGTGTACACTTAAACATGTAGGTTGCTGCCTGTGTGAGTGTCTGTGTGAGTGTATTGAGAAAGGGTGCAAACTTAAATGTATGGATGACTGCCTGGGTGTGCCTGTATGGTGAAAGAGTGCACACTTAAATGGATGGATAGCTGGGTGTGGTTGTGTCTATATGGTGAATGGTGTGTGTGCTTTTGTTCAGGGGTGCAACAAAACCTACATTTTGGGGGGCTAATCCTTCAAATGTTGGGAGAGGTGCTAACTTCACGGGTGGTGGGGGAGGGGCAAACTTATTTGTGTGGGGCATATATCTTCTTTACACATTTTAATGAGACTATTTGTCACGCCACGTTGGAGACCGGGGTCCGCCGCGCCCGCTCTTCCCGTCACCTCCTGGCGAGTCTACCCGTGCTTCCGCGCGTGGGGGCTCGCCAGAGGGAGAGGGTTGGGTGTCGGGGCCAGAGGGCCACGGCGCATGCGCGGGAGACCTCTGTCTCGGTTCCGCGCATGCGCCGTGGACTGGGCTTGAGTCCTAGGAAGGGCTTGCCTTCCAGGACTCGCTTTGAGTACGACGGTGCCCGGGGGTGAAGCAGCTTGCGTTCCAAGCCTCACGGGCGCCGGCGACCCATAAAAGGAGCCGCAGATCGAGGCAAGCCACGTCTCAATGCGGTTTGCTTCGTTCTGTGAGCTTTCCTACCTGGGCTGCCTGCTACTTACCTGAGCCCACCCTGGGCTGCCTGCAACTAACCTGAGTCCACTCTGGGCTGCCTGCTACCCCTCTGATTTCCTCCCTGGGCCTGCCAGCATTCCTTACCTGAGTTCCTCCCTGGGACTGCCAGCATTCCTTACCTGAGTTCCTCCCTGGGCCTGCCAGCATTCCTTACCTGGGATCTCCCTGGGCCTGCCAGCATACCTTACCTGGGTTCTCCCTGGGCCTGCCAGCATACCTTACCTGGGTTCTCCCTGGGCCTGCCAGCATACTTTACCTGGGTTCTCCCTGGGCCTGCTAGCATACTCTACCTGGGTTCCCCTGGCTCTGCCAGCAATTTACCAGACGCAACTCAGGGCCTGCCGACATACTTTTACCTGGATCTCCCTGGGTCTGACAGCATACTCTTACCGGGGTCCCCTGCGATTGCTGCCCTAGGGTTACCTTTCGGGCTCCTTCAGTTTGGTCACCTGCTCAGCTTGGTTCCTTTCATTTCTGTCCGGCCTTACCCTCTACATCCGTTCCTGTGGACTAAGAATATATCTGCCACACCGGAATCTTTGACCTCTGCTTCAGTTCACGTGCTTTTGGACTTGATTCCATCGGACTCCATCCTTGCCCGTGATCGGCAACAAGACTGTAGCCTCTCCTGTCTGTGCTTGCACAGTCCCTTCGTCACGTTAATCAGGAGAGTGCTTTCCGTGACATTGGGAATCGGCCCATTCTCCACCCAGTATCAGTTTTTGGGTGGCGGAGAGGCTGGTCTCTCGTGCCACAAGCTTGTCTTTCGACTGGTTACAGACTGGCGACCTCGGCAAGATCAAAGACCAAGAAACCAGGTACGCAGCCCTCTCGTGCTTCCCAACTTGACACTATTCTACTGCAGCTTCAAAGTTACATGCAGTTAACTCTCTCTTTTACATCTGAAAACACCTATTTATGGACCGCTGTGAGAATGAGCGGTCTCCTGTCCCCTCTCTACCCTTCCAATCACTCCCCTGACATGCAAGTACTAAACCTCCATTCTAACATTCCCTCTGTCCTCATCCTACTTGACCTCTCGTCTACGTTTGAAACGGTCAACCATACCACCATGCTCAATCATCTTCGTGACAACCTCGGTATCACTGATCAGGCTCTGGACTGGCTGACCACTTTTCTCTCTGATCGACCGTCCCAGGTACAACTTGGGTCCTTCCTATCTTCTATCTCCCTCTCCACATGTGGTGTTCCCCAGGGGTCTATCCTATCGCCCTGGCTTTTCAACCAATACCTGGCAACTCTTGCTTACTGCATCTCATTGTTCTACTGAACTGTCCAGTGCTATGCTGACGACAACCAACTCATTTTCAGGCTTCCTTCAGCCTCCTCCTCTCCTTCTCTCATCTCTGATTGTCTAATCGCGATTCAAATTTGGTGTGCCGCCAATGATCTATGTCTAAATGCCAACAAGACTGAGATCCTCCTAATTGGTACACCATCTCCATCCTTTACTCTCACTCTCCTGACGGCCTCCCTTGGCTCTCCTTCCACCACCAATTGCGCGGCTAAGAACCTCGGGGTTATCTTTGACTCTACACTTTCCTTCTCCGCACACATATCTGATGTGTCCAAAAAATTGAACTTTTTACTTCACCTCCTTAGAGGTACTCTACCTTTCCTCTCCTTCCCTCAAAACCTCACTGCCTCCCAAGCTCTGGTTTTTCCAGATTGGATTACTGTAACAGCCTCTTCCTAAATCTACCTGCCTCCACTCTCCACCCTCTACAAATAATTCAGACCAGGACTGCGAGACTTGTTCGTGGCCTCATGCCCTGGGATCGTATCTCTCCAGCCTTGAAATCCCTTCATTGGCTCCCAGTGGATGCAAGGATTAAATTTAAAACCCTCTGCATTGTTCACAAGGCTTTCTGGGGCCTGGGTCCAAAATACCTTCAACTATCCCTCTGTAAATACCTCCCCTCTCGAGCCCTTCGCTCCTCTACTTCTAACTCCCTCATGGTTAGTTGTTTTGTAAAAAAAACGGGCTCGGGGTAGATCCCTGTCTTCGGCTGGTGCCTCCCTTTGGAACAGCCTCCCAGCCACCTTGAAACTTGAGGAAAAACATCTTCGGTTCTGGAAACTTCTCAAGACCTTACTCTTTGCCTCTGCCTTTGCCCCGCTTCTCCCCTGGTGATCTGTTTCTTTTTATGGCATTGTGCACCCGGCCACCCTCTGTTCTTTCGGGCCCAGGTATATGCTCACCCTGCCACCCTCCTGCACTGCCTCCAGGCCACCATCTGCACTAGGGTTCTGTATCTGTACCCATACAGCCCCCCTCCCACATTTCTTCTGCACTTATCAGATATACCTTTCTGACTAACTTTCACCTGCCACTTGCTGGCTGCACTACCATGGTTTAAAGCCCTTATTTATTATTTATTCTATTTAATATTTAATTATGTTTTCTTAACTCTGCTTCGCACTTTCCACTCCCCCCTTCCTTGCACTTTTCCCCCATTTTCATTTCCCATGCACTTGCGCTTTCTTAAATGTCACTGGGCCTAGTAAGATCGCTGCTTTTTTCTGTTTTTTTTCTCCCTTGTTCCCCTCCCTTTTTGCCTGGTCGCGCTCTGAAACACCTGTGTACGATATAAATAAAATATCATTTCATTTCAACCCACATCACGATTTCAATTGCCTAAAAAATGTGGCATTTGAATGCAGGTACTAACAGAGAAATGCTTTACGTTAGTAATTGCTGGGCCCTTGTTAACAGAGAAACCCAGGTGCCGTTTAACATCTGTGTCCTGTTCTGTCCGGCAACTGCTCTGAAGGTCAGCTACGTTGAGTCAACATAGCCCAAAATTTCAAGGGGGGTGCTGAAGCCCAGTCAACTCAATGGTGTTACGCCACTATTTGTGTTTAATGCCTTGATTACTTATTGGTAATCATCATTACTCTGAGCCCTATTCTTCCTCGTCCCTGTACTTGTGTATGAGGCAGTACTTGTGTATGAGGCACTCTGACTCATACACAAGTACTAGGCTGAGGTAGAGGTACATGGAGGTAATGCCTGACATAGCTACCAGTAATCTTCATTACTCCTAATCCCACTCTTCCTCATCCCAATAATTACCTATGAGGCAAGGAGCCTCATACGTAAGCTTTGGGGCAAGGAAGAAGGACGTGAAGGTAATTCTGGGCCAATGAGAAGATTTTGGAGGATGGGGTAGGATATGGGAGAGAGAGGGGATGTGTGGGGGTCAGGATGTGCAATAAATCATAATGGTTGTCCATGTCCGAGCCAAGCAGGCATGATATGTGCTATTGGTGCCTAGAGAGGCATTTTGGTGCAGCCAGTCTAGTCATTCCTCAGTTTGGTATGACTTTTTTTAACTCTGCATTTCTGATAAAGCAGACCTGCTAAATGTAATTACCTGGCTAGACGGGCATTTGGGTGCTTCCAGTCTAGCCGCTTCTTACTGTGGCATTGTATATTTTTCTGGACATCTGTAATAAAATGATATGCTATGATATAAGTCATTTAGAACAGGCCTGTACACAAGTGTTTCTAGGCACGACAAGACAAGGGGGAAAGATAGTGGGAGAAAAAGGCAAACAATCTTACCAGTCCTTGTGTCATTCAGATAATGCAAGTGCAAGAACGAGAAATGGGAGGGGGAGTGCAGTAAGAGGGGAGGGAAAACAGGGCAGTAATACTCTGAGTGGGTGCAGCCAGTGCAGCGCTGCTCTGGGTAGTGCCAGGACGACAAGGGACTGTAGGGTTACAGTTACAGCCTCTTTGTGCCTGGTAGGCCTGGAGGCAGTGCAAGGGTGACTGATCAAGAAAGAGCCTAAAGTAGGTGAGACTCTGAGGGTAGCCAAACAACCAGTCGGTACAGCAGACGGGTAGGTCAGGTAGGTCAGCAGGGGAGGGAGAGAGAGAAATCAGAGGAGAAGAGGAAAGTTTTGAGCTGCTTCCGGAACTTCAGGTGGTCCGCTCAAGTTGAAGAGGGGCAAGGAGGCCATTCCAAAGGGAGGCAAAGAGGTCTACCCCCCACTCTCTGTCTGGAGAAGTGTCTAACCCTTAGAGAGTTGGAGCTATCTGGGGGAAGAGCTCGAGAAGGAAGGTATTTTGGAAGTGAGCATTGGATGTAGTGTGGGACACGGCCCCAGAAAGCCTTGTGGACAATGCAAAGGGTCTTGAACTTGATACTCTCAGCCACCGGAAGCCAGTAGAGAGATTTCAGGGCTGGAAAGATATAATCCCTCAGCTTGAGGCCAAGGATAAGTCTCTCCGTCCTGTTCTGTATTAGAGGGCGGAGAATAGAGGAAGGCAGATTGAGAAAGAGGTTGTTGCAGTAGTCCAGCCTAGAGCGAAACAGGGCTCTGGAGACAGTGAGCTTCTGGGGGAAAGTGAGAAAGGGAAGAGTCCCTTTGAGGAGGAGCAGCTGTTAGTGGGACTTCTTGGCGATGTCCGAGATGTGAGGAGAGAAAGTGAGAGGTTTTTTGCCTCGAAGGAAGGTGAAGGAAGAGGGTCTAAGGTGGGCGGCCACAGTGAGAGAGGGAAAGCAGGGGCACGGGTCCCAATGAGAATGATCTTCATCTTACTGGCATTAAGGCAGAGATCGCTGGAGGCGCACCAATCCTGAATTGTGGATAGACAGTCAGGAATGAGCGAGAGAGGAGAGGATCCTGAAGGAAAGCTGAGTGTCAACTGCATAACACTGAAAGTTAGAGGAGAAGGTAGAGATCAGGAGGGCCAATGGGGCCAAGTAGAGGTTGAAAAACCTGGGTGAGAGGACAGAGCTCTGGGGAACGCCACAGGTAGAGAGAGAGGTAGCAGATAGAAAGGGACCAAGTTGTACCTGGAGGGGCAGTCCATGAGGAAGGAGGTCAGCCACTCCAGGGCCTGATCCGTGATGCCCAGGTTCTCATGTAGTTTATTGATCGGGATGGCGTGGTTGACTGTGTTGAAAGTAGAGGAAAGATCAAGGAGGATTAGGACAGAAGGGATGCTGGAATCAAGGTTAGATAGCAGATCTTCATGTGTGTTCAGCAGTGCAGTTTCTGTACCTCTGGCAGCTCTAAAGCTAGACTGATGGTCAGGGAGACAATCAACAGATTCAGTGTAGAGAGTAATCTGGGAGATTGCCAGCTTTTCCAAGAGTTTGCCCAAGAAAGGGGTGATGGAGATTGGCCAATAGTTTGCCGGGCAGGTATGATCGGTAGACAGCTTCTTGAGGAGTGGGTGCATTAGGGAGTGCTTAACGGTAGAGAGGAACGTTCAAGTGGCAAAAGAATGATTTCAGAAATCGGCGAAGGCTGGAGCGAGGGTGTCAATATGGTCCTTGATGGTTCTAGAGAATCAGAAGAGCACCTGTTTGGACGACACTTTCATAGATCGGACTTGTCTAGAAACTTTGTCAGGTGTTGTAATAGAGAAAGAGGAGAAAGTTGGAGGAGAGGTAGAGATGGCCAAAGGGGGGCAGAGAGGGGAAAAGGGAGAAGAAGAGGAGATTGAGGACAGCATGTCCTGAGTTTTAGCAGAGAGGTGAGAGGCCAGAACCGTACAGAGGGCCTGGGAGGGATCAGGAGGGGTGGAGACTGCAACACGATTGACCAGTTCCTTGCAGATTTTAAAGAGTTCGGCTGTGTTGTTAGAGGCCGCAGAGACCCGGGCTTGAATGTGTGCTCTCTTCTTGATGAGGGTTATTGCTTCGACTGGCATTTTGGTGCAACTAGTCTAGGGTTGTCTAAATGTGGCCTGGCATGCTTTACTGTAATGTTATTATGTGTCTACACTGGTCTACATTGTGCAACCAGTGGGACATGTTTTCAATGAGGCATGGAATTTTTTATAGCAAAGCATTAATGTTCCTGTGGGTGACATGCATGTATTGGATTGGCATTACCCTACAAACCAATTACAAACACTCTGACTTTTTTGCCAATTTTTCTCAGAAATTGTGCTGTATATTGCATTAAAACACATATTTATATATTTCTCCTAGTACAGCGGGCGGCATACCCCTTCAGAAGCACGCTTGTGCGTATTGTGCAAACGTGATAATCTAGGCCGGTCCAGTGTGTGGCACGACGCATAATTTGTTGCTGAGATTGGGGGGCCCCTCAGCATGGCTCGCAGGGGGGACCCCACATTTTGTGTTATGCCACTGAGTTCAGACAGTCAGCAGCAGCGCTGCGGCCCGGGTATTGGTAATGGTATACAAACAAGATTCTTAATTCTGCTACCTGCTGTGCAGCTCGCTCATGCGTTCCCTCTCCACCTCCCCCACCCCGCCTGCCACCTGCACATTTGGAGTGTCACGTGCCCAGGCTGGCATACTGCACGTGCCTCTGCGAGTGCGCAGCCTCAGCTTCAGAAGCCACTAGCCAGGCAGTGATGCGTGCTACTGACTACTGACAGCATGAGAGAAGTGTGACTCTGATGACTCGACCTCCTCGACTGGAGTCCTGAGGAGAGACCTCACACTTACTCAGCCTACTAAGTGAGGTAAGTCAAGTCAAAGTAGCCACAGGCAGGTGTGTTTTCGTGCAGGGGTGCCACAGCGATGCAACACTGCCTGTTTAGTCAATGTTTAGAATTCAGGAAAAGCCAGCAAGCCCCTTAATTCGTCCCACTTGTTAATTAATTTGCACATGATAAATTGTAACACTTCCCAGGCTTTCCTGTCTGGCACCTTTTAAAGCTGCATAAACTGCTGATTTTCGCCGAGCGGGGGCGAAAGGGGTTTGTGTGGCACGGTTCCTCACCACACAAACCTGCGCTGCTCGTTCAGACGCCGTGGGTCTAAGCAAAAGATTGTGCACAGCTGTGAAGTTCCCCCCTCCACCATGTCCTGTCTGATACCGTGGGAGGTGTAGTGCAGGCTGGGCCAGGCCGGCATCGGGTATTGGGGGAGGAGGATTTAATTAGAGGGAACGAACGAGCGACCTTCATATTTAACACGCTGTGTGTGTTAACTGTATCTATATGATATTTATACAGTTAACACGCATGGCGCGTTGAAGTTGAAGGAGCTGCTAGTGCTTCCTCAGTGCCGGCCCACCCCATGCAGCCTTGCATGCCCCCCGTGGGCAGGCGGCATACTTGCCAACATTCTGTGACAAAAAACTCTAAGATGTAGGATTTTTCAAGTTTCAAAAGCATTACTTAGCATAACAATGACATCACAGGAAATTACAAACCACACATTGTTGGCACCACTGGAGCATTTTAAAATGCACAACCCATCAAACAGCACAGCATGGAGGGATGTTGAAATGTTTACAATGTATAATTTTGAATGGTAAGATAACACTAAATTTAATTACCTACCTTCACAGAAAGTAATCAAAAAGAGCTGGTAGGCAAGGTTTGCCACTCCTCTGTAGCATCAGCCCTGGTAGAACATATTTATTACTGCAGTGGAGGTGGAACACTGAACAACATGGAGACTGATACCCTCCTCAGTCTGATAGGCAGATAATGTGTGATGGTGGTATGTTCTGCCACTTGCCTTCACTGGTGGTTCACCTAAGGTCTGTCCCTGAAAGAGTGCCCGGCAGAGTCATGTAGCTGTCAGGTTAGTGGATTGATCACTGCCCATCACTCAAATGTATCACTTATCCACCCACCACAAAGACAGATTAATTGCCTTGGAGTCACATAAATTACCTGCTACTACAAAAAACAGCAGGATCTGTCACCCAAATCAGTAGGTAGTAGGACTGCTTAAAAAGCAGCAGCCCACCTACTGGCTAAATCAGTAGGGTTGGCAAGTATGAGGCACTTCACAGGCCCAAAACCGCTGTTAGTCTGGGACCATGCTGTTTGCGCAAAGTTGAGGGGCAGCCATTCCAGACCTCTTATACCCTGCCGGCCTCCAAAGAGCAAACCTATGCTATCTTTGTCTTGCCCTTTAGGCACTGTTCAGAAAAACAGACATGTTTTTTCACAGGACCTGTCCCTACATGACCCCACAAGCATTGCACTGCAATCAGCTGCATCTTGCGATCTGCATGTCCCTGACTGTCTCTGGTTGTAGCATTACTGTGCTTCTTGCTAGGAACGTTGTGAGTTTTGAATTTGAATCAAAACGTATATCTCTTTACAAGGTGGCAGTGTTTTTGCCCCCAGACGGACAGCCACCATGGTTACATCTATCCATGGAGACATGGGCATACAAGCTTCTTTACGACACCACCCCAACCCTCCTCCCCCTGCACCACCCCCAGGGAAGAACATCTTTCTTCCCAATCCAAAATGTCAACCTATTAATGTGCACCCAGCAAGTATTAACCCCCACACACTCAAAAATAAATATTAGCAAATATTGTAATTTTAAAATTAGGCCCCAAAAATAGGCTGAACACACGTTAAACCAGAACATTGTACTCAAACTGTGTGTCATAAAGGGTATCATCAGCCCAAGTAGCTCACCGTGATCGTATAGTGGTTAGTACTCTGCATTGTGCCCGCAGCAACCTCGGTTCGAATCCGACTCATGGCATTGCGGTGAGGCAATGTCATGGCAGTTGGGCAGAACTTTTCCTCTCCTCTCCTTCCCCCAGAAGCTCACCGTCTCCAGAGCCCTGGTTCTCTCTAAGCTGGACTATTGCAACAGCCTCTATCTAAATCTGCCTGCCTCTACTCTCCGCCCTCTGCAACTTATCCAAAACAGGACTGCAAGACTTGTCCTTGACCTCAAGCCCAGGGATCATATCTCTCCAGGACTGAAATCTCTGCACTGGCTCCCAGTGGCTGCAAGGATTAAGTTCAAACCCATCCGCATTATCCACAAGGCCTTCTGGGGCCTAGAATCGCATTACCTTCAACTCTCTCTTCCTAAATAACTTCCTTCTCGGGCTCTTCGCTCATCTGCCTCCAACTCCCTCAGGGTCAGCCGCTTCTCCAAGCAACGAGTTGGTGGTCGATCTCTCTCCTCGGCTGGGGCCTCCCTCTTGAACAGCCTTCCTGCCTCCCTGAAACTCGAGCAGAACCATCTCTGGTTCCGGAAACACTTCAAAACCTTCCTCTTTGCTTCTGCTTTCTATTCCTCTCTCCCCTGCTGAAATTCCCTGCTGATTCTGCACCGGTTACCTGGCCACCCTTTCCGATCTTTGGGCCAGGTCCCGCCTTTTGCTCAACTGCACTGCCTCCCTGGCAACCCCCTGCACTTGGGGACTGGTTCTGTATCCCTTCAGTCCCCTTACCAGCACTTATGTCTGCTCTTACCTTGCACTTGCCACCATCAGGCCGTTTTATTTATCATATTTATTCTTCTTTCCCATGTACTGCACTGCACTTTCCCCTTTCCCTTCCCCTGGCACTCTTCCCTTTCCCCCTACCCTCGGACTTGCACGATCTGAATGACACCTGGCCTGGTAGGATCGTTGTCTGTCTTCCACTGTTTTCCCCTCCCTTGCCTCGTGGCGCCTTGAAACACTTGTGTATAGGCGCGTTATAAATGCCGTATCATATCATATCACCCAATCACTGCGCACCCCAAAATGTTGATTTTCCACAGCCCCATTTCACTGCATAAATATATATATTACATGGATGCGGTAACGTCCATGTAGTCATGGCTCACTTGGTGTTTCCATAGGAAGAGCATTTTTTTGGGTGGCTTATAACTCCACTTCCTCTGGACGAATCCTCACCAAACTTTTTGCAAAAAAAGTATATGGCCCACTGTGAATTTGTTTGCAAAGTTTGGAGAGGTTTGGTCCAGAGGGGGCAAAGTTATAGGCGGGGTCCCAAAACTTTTGTTTTTTCCCATAGACATAATGGGAAAAAAATTTGTGCACGCCTACAGCCCAAATCGCTGGACGGATTTACACCAAATTTGTGGCAGGAGCGGGGGCTTGTCCCGAAAAGCGTGCTTTTGCAAATTTGGTGTAAATCCGTCCAGTGTTTTTTTTTAAAATGACCAAAATGTAAGGCAAAAAAAATAGTGATATCTCTGTTTGCTTCGCGGACGGACTTCCCTGTTCGCTCTGTGGACAGTGCCCTGATTAGCCGAGCGGCTTGCGCGATGTCCGCGGACATCTGACGTGTTCGCTGATTGGATGGCGTGGGGTGTGGAGGGCGTCAGATTTTTGGTGGCGCCCGCCATCTTGCATTCGCGGACGACCGCGGACAGCAAGGTGAAACTTGGTTTAAAAATTGTATTTAGTGGAGTGTGTTGGTGTGTAAGAGTGTTTGGGGAGGGTGGGGGAGTATGAGATAGGTGCAATGTTGTATTTTTTTTATGTGCTAGACGCTTTTGTTGTGTTCGTTTTGTCTGCGGACAACACGGCTGTTCTGAAATGTTCATAAATAAACAGAATGGATTTGGTGTCAAGTTAAAGTGTTCTAAGAAGACGCCTGGGGTCCTGGAATGTTTGCAGGGGGTGTCCTGAAGACATTGTCTGTATTGTTCGTTGTCAAGCTGAAAGTGTTCTAAGAACACTCGCGTGTCCTCAAAATTTCGTACATAAAGAAAATGGGGTTGTCCTGATGACGCTGTCCGTATCGTCCTCTGGCAAGTTGAATGTGTTCTAGGAACTTCCTTGTGTCCGCAGACATTACAATGGTTGAAATGATTGAATCTATGGGTGTGATATGCTGTGGTGGTTGTGGCCAGGGTATAGAATGTTGGGTGCCATTTGGCCATGCACCCAAGACTCTATGCCCTGGCCACAACCACCGCAGCATATCACACTCATATGCCATGCACCCAAGAGTCTTTGCCCTGGCCACAAGCACCGCAGCATATCACACTCATAGTGGCTTATAACTTTGGGTCAAAAACAAATTTATAAGGAACAATGTTATAAGCCAGTATGGGTGTGATATGCTGCGATGGTTGTATTTATCATGTTATACTTACTATTTGGTTTAGTAACGGGAGTCCATGTATTTCTTGTTCATTTCTGTGATTAAAGAAAATAGCATGTTAGTATTAGTATTTTATAAAGACTTATTACATTGTACAATCACATTTTTTTCTACCCTCATATTTAGTAGATGACAAACCAGAGTACTGTGCAATTTGCTCGGTTTCTGTGTTTGTTGCTAAAATCATTGGGTCTTTGGGAGAAAAAAAATCCATGTTGGATTAAAAAAAACTTTTTCTGTTATGCTACAGTTTATTTGTTTGTTTTCAGTGTTTACTTGTTGTTTCTGGCTAATGCTTTATACATTGGATTGTTCCAGTTTTTGGGAGCAGTAAGATATTAGGTATTTGTTTGGATATTGTAAAATTTTGGAGCAGTTAGATACGAGTAGGCGTATTCTAACTGTTTATTTTTTTATATAATTTCGTGGTATTGCTTTATATATTTGGATATTTCTAAATTTTGGGACAGTTAGATACCGATTGGTATATTCTAACTGTCTATTTTTTGCTCTTATTTGGATATTTCTAAAGTTTGGGACAGTTAGATACCAATTGGCGTATTCTAACTGTCTATTTTTTGCTCTATTTGAGTGATATTAATTTATCTGATTAGTTGTTGTAGCATCTTTGGGCAGTTAGCTTTTGGAATATTGTGACAGTTTATATTTTTTTACTACAAGTGTACTTAAGGTTTAAGTACAGTTTAATTATCAAATTTTGGTTTTAAGAACATTAAATAAGCGTTTGTAAGATTTGCTGGTAATCTCTGCTTTAGAGTAACAGTACTATCATTACATTCAAACCATCCACATTTCTTTTTTATATATGCAGTGTAGTGCCCTGAGTTGGTTGTGGCTCCTGCATGGTAGATTATACCTATTGTTGTGAAGGTTTTCCTACCAAGTGATATTTGACCATGTGTGAATCCAGTCAGCTTGCAGTTGGTTTTGGTATCATCTGCATTGTAACGTAGAAGCATTAGTATTACGTATTTACTATGTGTTTGTTTTACTAACGTGGAGCGATTATCTGAATTGCAGGTCGAACATAATCTACCGTGGTTTGCATTTTGTAAAAGTTGCTGAAATGGAACGGATTCACAATTAGGTATTGATATATACACAAAGCGCTCATTGGGGATTTGTTCTTGTGTCACATTGTTGCAGAGAGTGCATGTATGTTTCCACATGTATGAAATCTGGAAGATTTCATTTATAGGTATGTTTTTGTTTTCCAGTACTAATAGTAAGTACATTAGAAATTCTTGTGGATCTTCCTGTGAGTTTATAGTGAATTTCACCATTCCAGCACAGTAGTCCAATTGTTGTCTTATCCCATAAACAGTATACGTGTTGTCAGGATTGTTTGCTGCATTTCTGTGAAGTACTAACATTTGCAAACACAATGGGTCTGTACTGTGTAAGTAAATGTTCTCAACAATTGGTAGTAATTGAAATAGAATATTCATTGCTACATTTGCGTAGCAACTTACACCAACTGTATTTGAGAGTTTAAATGGACCAGGTAGTTCTGTATCCGACTGATTTTTTTGGAGTTTGGAGTTGAAGAAGTACCTGGTTTACTTTCCCTAATTGATTCTTTTTTGCTTGTGGCACTTAATGAAGTATTACTTTCTTTTACTCTCTTTGGGGGATTTGCAGTGACATCCTGTTGCTTTTCGGTTTTATTTATTTTTCTTTTATAATGTTTTACTTTTTGTGGAACAGAATATGTGTTTAGATGGGGAGTGTATAGTGAACGAAGTTTATTGTATTCTAAAATGCAAGGAATATCAGCGTTTATTTTACTTGCATCAAAGTTGATTAGAAATATACCGTCAAGTGTACGTAAGCGTGATAGTGCTACGTAGCTCATGCCTTCTTTAAAGACTGTGTTACCAATGTCTATCATTGGTTTGTCTAGGGTAAAACCTTGTGATTTATGAATGGTGACTGCGTATGCAAGAGTTAGAGAAAATTGTTCTCTGCGTAAATACATATCTTTGAAGAGAAGGAATCGAGCTGTTGAGCGTCCTATTCTTTTACTTCTGAAAGTTTGTCAAAGAGAATATTGACAAACTGAATTTTGTTGTCACGTGGGTATGTTTGAAAGCCAACAACTGCACCCAGTGCTCCATTAACTAGTCCTTGGTCCACGTCAAGGTTACATTTCAGCATTACTCTGCAATTTAAGGATAATTTTAATATCTTTTCCAAGCCTGCTGTGTTTGAGATTAATTTTTCTAAACTATTTAATCTTGTTGTGGCTTGGTCACACATGGTTAGTGTCATTCCATGTACATCTAGTTTGTCTGTGGCGCTAATTTCCATTATTGGTTGCATTTCTTTACTTAACATTATTTCATTGAATTTGAAACAGCTTGCAAGAGTTGGCATTAAGGCCATACAATTGACATTTTTGTGGGCTAATTGTTCCATAACATCTGTAGCACATGCATTATCACCATAAAGTGCATGAATGTGCCGGGTTTTCAATATTGCTTCTGCTTCTTTAGAAAGTATACCAACTCTGATACTTTTTAAGATGTTGGCATAAGTGTGATCTGCAAATTGGCGCATGTTTTCTGTTAATTCTCTGTATTGGAAATGTTGCCAAAGGTTGACATTTCCAATGCTGCCAACAGTTTTACAGCAGAGTTTGTGTCCTAATGTTTTAAAAATAGGCTCACCTTTTACCGGTGTCAATTGAAGAAGATCTCCGAAACAATAATGTGTTACAATAATGTGTGAACTATCCATATTTGGGCATTTTGGTTGATGGAACCACACATATGGATTCCCAGATGAGAGCTCTTGAGAATAAATTGGTGTCAGCAATTTCTCAGTCCAGAATTCTGCTATATAAATATGGTAAGTTCTCAATCAGTTGTGTAATTGTTTTCTGGAGACAAAAAGTGTTGCCCAAACTATTGTATGGTCTGGAAACATTGAACATAATTAAATCTGCCTTCCTAACAACATTGGAATTTAAATTCTGGAGAGCCGTGTTACGTTTACCTTCATGCGTTCCAGGCCCGTGGGTGAGACACGAGTTGGGCCTCACGTCGCTGTTAGCGGAATATGAGTGGCGATTATGTGCCCTGTTTCGCAAATGTTTGGTACACACACACACGGATAATCTAACCATTTTGTCCAAGTATATGTTAACATCGTCTCACAAATTTGCGACTCCCTGGACAAAATACATTTTGCGAATCTTGGCCAATGCTGACATAAGCATAGAGCTCCTTGTTATGAATCCAACCAAGGCTAAAGACAAAATCCATAAGAGGGATTGGATTAAGACCCAAAATCTCTGCCTTAGATATAAGGACTTCAACATCAGTGCCTTTTCTAATAAAAAGTTGGGAGAACTAGAAAGTTATTTATTCAGGTCTCCAACGCCGCAAGTGCGATCTTGCATCTTACGTCTCTGCTTTAATTTGTTTCCAACAAGAGATGTGTTGCTAAGGAGGCGACAAATTGAGAATGAGCTGAATTTTTGTAGATTCTGCACAAATAAAAACATTAAAGAATCATTAGAACATCTAATAGTAGAATGTCCAGCTTTAATAGATCTCAGAGCCAAGTGTTTTTGGAAACATCTAACCCTTTTTGGCTGGATGGCAGAAGAGCACAGATGGACTACTATCCTAGCTACAAGAATCATTAGTATCCGCATTGCCACATATAACTTTTTGAATGCCTTAAAATTGAATACTGACCCAAATGTAAGGTTGTGAATTGTACAGCGAAAATAAGTTGGTTGCGGTGTCTTTTTAAACTTTGATGCGCAGAATCTATTTGGGGTCAAGAAAAGGGGGAAAGATAAAGGAAAAGGGAAGGGGGAGGGAAGAGTGTTCGAAAGTGGTTTGTCAGTAACGACGAACTAGAATGCAAATACTATTGATATTTTAATTTAAGCACATCCCCAATTTTATTCTCATGCTCAGAGACTCTTTTGTATTACTCTGCGTGGGTATAGGTGTCTAGCATTAATTAATTGTGTTAGTCCACCTTCATTTTATCTTACTTTTAACGTATTGATGTTTCATGTTATGTTAATATCCAAAGCTTGGACATGTCGTCCTCTTTTTAATATGTGCTTATTTAGTCTTTGATCTAGTAATTTGTAAAATTTCTTTTTTGGTAATTGTACTGTTCTTTGAAATGAAGATATAATGAATTAAGCTCTGCATTTGATAAAAGTTGAGTTTCTCAGCTAAATTCAATAAAAACAAAAAAAAAAATAATGTGTTTTCCTGCAAAGAGCTCTTCATAGTTTGTTTAGAGTACTTCTTGTAATCTGAGGTGAATCAAAGCCAACATTAGGTTGGACACCATGCTCACTTCATCTATTAGTAGCATTTTCATTTGTTTCAATACTCTGCGTAGTTCCATTGCAGCTTCTGCAGAAAGTTTGTAATAATCTAATTTGTTTTGGTGTTCTACTGGCAGGAGTATTAATCGGTGTAAAGTGACACCACCTATGTTGTAGGCAGCTAAACCTGTGGGGGCAGTGACAACAGCTGACAGTTTGTTGTTTGTCAATTGTTGAAGGAACTTACTGATGATTTTGATTAGGATTGTTTTGCCAGAACCAGCTTCACCACTGACATACAATAGTATAGGTTTGTAATTTTGACAGGTGCATTCTTTGTTTTCATGTTGTACACCATGTGCAATTTCTTTTGTTACTTCTTGAAAAATGCTACGTTGCTCATTGTTTAGCTTTGATTGTAGTATAGTTAAGTCTTCTTTTTCTTCATACTGACACATGGTATTTTCTACTTCTATCATAGCTAATTCTGCCTCATTTGTTATTAGTGGGTCTCCCAGTGGTTCTTGGCTTCCTGTGACAGAAGGTTGACTACTGTCTGGAGTGTCCTTATCTAGTTGGGCCTGGAGTTCTTCTTCGTGTTGCTGTTCATTGTGCAACATTGTTTTGCACTGTGCAAAGTTTACATCAGTTATACTGCTTTCATTTGCTTTGAAAGCGTCTTCATATGAGTCATAGTTATCTAGTATTTCTTCTTCTTTTCTCCACAGTTTAAAGAGTTGTAGCAGGGACATGTAATATACTTCTTTATGTTGAGGAGTCTTTAATGACAATTTGATATGATTAATTAAATTTGGTTGGGTGAGTTTTACTAAGCTGCCTTCACAGTTTGTCACTTTGTATGTACGGTTTTGTTCGTCAGGTTTTATATTATTTTTGTATGTGTAGCTTTGGGCTATGTGGTATAGACTCATTGTTTCCAAAGTGGTACTCCTGTTTGGGTAGTATGTGTCCAATAAATTGTTTTTTTAAATGTCTTGGCTGTTGGGATCATGTTTGGCTATTGTTTCTATATCTTTGTATGATTTTAGAACTCTTTTTCTAGATTTAGCTGGACCAAGACTTAGCCATACTATATTTGCAGATTTACCATACAATGCAGTACCAGTTAATCGATCAGCTGCTTCATAGGATCCACATTCTCTATGGGACAGCATTTTTATGCCCAAGCTGTATAATTTCTGAGACACTGTTTTATCTGATGACAGGTCATTCCAGAGGTCTTGGAGCTCTGTCTTTTCTGATTTGGTTAGGTATGCTGTGACATATCGTGCAACTGCAGTAGAATCATCTGCAATGTACTGCACATCTATGTTTGCATTCCATAAGTGGGCAATGATTGCATTGTAATCATTGATATATTTTTCTTCTTCTTTTCTTTTTATGCAATATGTATTTTTAGGTGACTTACCTTTAACACTATGGGCCTCATCACGACTTGGGCGGTAACGGTAACGCTATTAGCGCGGGGGCTATTAGCGCGACCGCCATAGCCCCCGGCACTAATAGCGCGGGATCACGACTTTGGCGGACTTGGGAGTCCCCATTCCCCATTGAGCCCATTCGGGAATGCCCCATTCCCCATTGGGCTCAATGGGGAAAATTCGCGCTCTTACCGCCGGCGGATTTCCCGCCGGCGGTAATAGCGCAAATCTTCGGCGGATTTCCCCCCAGCTAAAGGCTGGGGGGAAATCCACCAAAGTCCTGATTTGGCGAACCCTTAAATCCGGCGGTAATAGCGCTACCGCCAGATTTAAGGGTTACCGCCAAAGTCGTGATGAGGCCCAATGTCTAACTGAAGACATGAGGTTGTACACTTGACCTGTATTTGTAACTGGACTAGAGAAACCAAATCGGCATTTGGTGTAGTATTTCCCTTTGTTTTTGTATTTGCGACGACAATATTTGCCACATTTGTGTCTTTGGAATTGTACAATTTTTGCATGACGATCACTATTTGCGGATTCTGATGGAATTTCACAAGTGACATATTTTTCAATAAACTGTAAAACAGTGGCATCACTGTCTTGACCAAATTTAGGAGCATCTTTAATCCATAAAAGCATGTGGACATGTGGTGCTCCTCTGGCTTGGTATTCTTTTCTCCAAAAGAAGTATTGCACTTCTCCAAGGGGAGGAACAGTTTTGTTACAAATAAAATGTAGCATAGCAATGAAGCGATGGTGAAAATATCTTGAAACATTAACAGGATTCTGTGAACAAAGTTCTCCAAGTGTTAGTATATCTATGTTTGTTTTGTTTTCGTTTGATATGCGTAGGAAAGCATGTAAATCTTCCCATGCATATTCTGCACAACTTAATGTAACAAACCAAGTGGGTGGGCCAAGGTTTCTGATCATACAACGTACATCTCCGTGACGTCGAAAACAGTACTCTTTAGTACCATGCATATTTGCTAATAGATTTGTAAGATTTGCTTGTAAAACCTCATCTTTTTGTTGAACTTTTTGTAATAATTATGTAGCTGTCATATTTTGAAAGTGTGATCGTGATTTTAATATGTGTGCAACTCTGTAACATAAAGTTGCTAGTTCACTTTCAAAGAGTAGGTGGAATATGTATTCCACATTTTGTCGAAATCTGGGATCTTCAGAATACATTCGTAATGAGAGATATTCTGATGCTAATATTTGAATAGGTCTATCATCGTATCTTCCTCCTTTGCCAGTAGGAAAGAGTAGAGGAAAAGCACATGCTTCTATACTTTTTTCCCATATGCTGATTGGTGATCCTTTTGTTTGAGGCATTTGGTACGTTTCCAGTGCATCTTCTATGGTATCATTAGAGTGCAATGGATGAATTGTATAATGGTCTAAAGTGTTTGATATTGTTGCAGGATCTAGGAGCTCAAATTGACCAGCTTCTTGTGTCTCTTGAATTATTTCAGTTGTCTTCTTCAATATTAATTTCTTTGTAATATTCATTATTCTCTTTAAGATATTGCAGGGCTTCTCTAACTTTATGTAAATCTACCAGTTGTTGCCACATTTTTTTGTCTTTTGTACTCCATTTACCAAGATAATTAAAGATTTCTGCATTGGACGTTGCACTCCTAGGCTGTGCACATTTTCTTTTAGATCTAATGGTAAATACACTACTTTTCCATGAATACCTTTTACTAATTCAGACGGAGGTAATTTTGCAGTTTTTGGTTGAAGGCGTATTATTGCTTGAAATGGGTGCACTGTTTGAATTATGATGCTCTCATATAAATTAAGTTGTTGAAGGGGTTTTGGTAGTGGATATAATTCCAAGTTATTTGTGATAGCACGTGAAGGAGTTTGGTTGTTGTCAAGTTTTGGCGTGCAGTAACTGCAAAGTATTATGGGGTCAGTTATTTCATATTTGTTTTCTGCTATAAGGTAGAGAGCTAATTCAAACCATTTAGAATCTTCATTGTCTTCTATTTTGTATGATAGGTCTACAGTTTTTGTGTTACTTTTATAAAAAGTTCTGCGGCAACATACACACACGTGGTTTGGTACTTCAGCTGAAGTACTTTCAAATTTTAGTATTTCTTTTTTGTATGTGTGTAGTGAAAGGTTGCTATGTGCAGATTTGTTTCGAAGTTGGTTTACATTTAATTCATCTTGTAAGTGGGTTTCACTTCCAAAATATTTTGTCTGGATATAGTCGATTTCTTCTAGTAGGTCTTTTGCTGTACCATGTAGAAGAATGTTATTTAAATTGGCTAGTGCTAAAGCAGGACTTTTAGCATAGTACATTTTATAAACTAGATTTCTTATACTTGCATGATGTGTTGATATCCTTTTGATATCATGGAAGGGTGTTTTGCAAGTAGGTCCTGTAATGCAGGCCAATGAATGTCCTTGTAGTCCTGTGTACTTGCGTACTGGACAAGCATCCATATTTTGCAGTAGTTTAATTTTGATTTTGTCTTTGCTTTTCACATATTGATTGAGGAATTGGCGGAAAGACTTGAAAAATGTTTTGGGAATGTTACACATTGACATGCATGGCCATTTGTACACTAGATGTTCTGATTCAGTTGAATGGAGGGGTAAATCTACGTTTTCAGGGCATATTTTTGTAAGGAGTACTTCTTGTTCCATTATGATATTATTAACTTTTTCATAACCTCGACCACTGCTATGTCTGGCAATTAAAGTATGGTTCTGTGCTTGTAGTGTGACTCCATTCACCTCCACAGATATTTAAGAAGTTATTTCTGTTGACATTTCGTTTATTGAGAAGTCTTTTTTGTAATTTAGTTATTAGTTTTGTTAGTGGTTTCATTCTGTTTAACACTAAAATAAATAATTTTCTTTTGAGAAGAAGTGCACTGTCTATCAACGCTTCTAAGATTACTTTCCTACGAAAGGTTTGAAGTGTTGAACCTGGTTTCTCCCCTGTTTTTATAAGATTTTGAAGGACTTTGTGACGGAACATTTTGGCTAAAATACTTTTCTTGGTATGCTTACTTTGTACTATATCAAGATTTATAGAAGAAGTTTTATTTGTAGTGATAGTTGATTTTCTGTTAATTGTTTTTTGTGTTGTTTTACTTTTTGATAGAGGAGGCAACGTTTTTGTACTAGAAACTTCTTCTGTTTCACTACATGACTGTATTAGGTGTTGTGTTTCAACTTTTTTTATAAACTCTGCTATAGATGGATGTTTATGTTGGAGACTTTTCTTTTCATTTGCTCTACTTCTGCGTTCCTTTCTACGTAGTTGCTTTTTGGTAGGCGTGCTTTAGGGTCTGTTGAAAAAAATACAGAAGGTATGGGTTGGGGTGTTCTGCAATGCATGTGTGTTGTGTGCATGAGTGTTTGAGTGAGATGATAAAGATGTATGTAATGGTGTGTGATTGTGCATTGGGAAGTACAACTACCAGGGATGGGTATTCTTGAATTAATGTGTTAATAAACTGGGGTTCAGATGACAGAAAAAAGTAAGCCAGTGGTGTGGAGAAGTATAAATAGTATATCTAAAGCTATACAATAAAAACAGTTGTTTCTTCTACAACATCTAAATTCTAGTGGCTGAGTTGGGTAATTTGTGTGGCGAAAAATAGGAATTTGTGGGCCATTCTGCCAGTAAATCACTGATTAAGACGGGATGATTTTTGGTCAGAATGGTGCAGAATCTCTATTTTTAGGCACAGAAGTAGCATGAATTAACATTAGAGTGTGTTTGAGTAATAATTCAAATATTATGGTAACAATCTACTTACTTTTTTTCTAAAATGAGCAGTTTGCTTCTTAGTTGTTCTTTGTAATTCAAATTCGGCTGCTTATTTTCAGGAGAATGGTCTTCAATGCAATTGTAAAAGAAAGAAGTTAGTAATTCAGTTTGTATATAGCACTCTTCTTAATTTAGACATAGATTTTTTAAATTGAAATGCTCAGCGCCTTCCTCAAAACCATTAAAACTATCTTATGACTAACTGTAGGAAAGAAAATATCTTTACTATGGCTTGTCAAAATCATAATGTACCACTGTATACCACTATTCCTGTAACTAAGCTTTTCCACGTAATGGTGAATCCATGTGATAGCCTGCTTTTCCACGTAAGAGGGAGTCAATGTCAGAGCCTGCTTGTCCTATATAAATGTAAGTAATTATATAAACTAAAAAAATTAATGTGTTTGTACAAATATTACTCTTTGAGATTTGATGATAGAGTGTGCATTTAATTTTGTTTGTTCATATGTTGTCTATATATTTTATTTAAAAAATGTTAGTTTAACATTATTTGCGTGTGTGTGTGTGTGTACGAAGAAATTAAACGGTATAAAGGTTTGTAAGTCACAGTTCATTTTAGGAGAATGAAAAAATGATCGTAGATTCATTTAACAGATTATACAAGGTAAAAGTCGGTTAGAAAATGTGTTCATGTACTGTATAGAAAATATGCATACCTGTAGTTTGTGTTCATGCATATGGATATGGACGAAGCTGCAAGTAGAAATCTTGGAGACTTGTCTAGTATTTCTCGTAGATCGTGCTTGCCAATGGTATGAGACTTGTAGTGCGAGAGATTCACCGTACATTTGCAGTGCTGATCTATGATGATGCAGTTACATATAGAGGTCTTGGATTTGATTGGTGGATGGTCATGTGATTTCTTAGCTACATCCAATGAGGGAATGGCACAGAGAGTGAAGTGGAAATGGTAGAAGGGCTGTCCATTTTACGATATGTTCGCGGTCATGGCGGTAGTTCTAGGACACTGCGTATTACATCCGGGGAATTTGTGGTGGGGAGGCATGCAAATGAGCTTGAATGTAGCAAGAGATTGGTCAGTAAAGTTTAGTGAGTGTGTTGTGCTAGGAGAGGTTTTCTCAGATATTCTTTTTGCTGATAGAAGAAGGGATAGCTATGGCTGAGTGTTTTAAAAAACAGATTGTGTGGATTTTGGGAGACTCGTGGATACATTGGTTGAAGGTGCATGCAGAAAGCTGTGGAGTATCTATAGATCTTGGATTCCCACATGTGAAAGTCCACTGGCATGGAGTGCGTGGAATGAAGTGGCTGGACTTGCTACCTCTCTTGCAACTTTGAAGATAGAGGAACATCCAGACATAATTGTAATTCATTGTGGAGGGAACGGTTTGGGACATTTGTCTGGAATTTCTTTGCAATTTGCAATGAAAGAAGGACTTCAGAAGATCATGGACATGTTTCCAAACTCCAAAGTAGTTTTTTCACGGATTGCGCAGAGACAAATGTGGCTTTGTTCTTTCTCATGTGTCCACAAATGGAGAAAGCAAGGCGTAATGTCAATAAGGCTGTTTGTGCCTTCCTAAGAGATTATGGCATGTCCTCTTTTCACAATGAAAATATTATGTTTCGTAGTACATACATTTTTCGCAGAGATGGAGTCCATCTTACCTATGCTAGCAATCTGATTTTTCTGAGAAATGTACAAAATGCATTGCAACCTTTTTTAGAAATGCAGCATGCATTTCGAAGTAGGTGTTAAGTATTTATAATTTTTGACATACAAACACCTCCCAAGGGCTCTTTTCAGAGCCACCACTTCCTCCCAGAGAAAAATGCAATGGTTACAATAGGGTAGCATCCCAATTTTTTTTATGTTCGCAAACTGTCCGCGGACTTTCAAGAAATAGAAAGGGCCCTGCGTTATTTATCTTTACTTCTGTTTTTTAACTGTGAAAGGCGGCTCTGAAATTTTTTTTTTGATTTTTGTTATTTTGTATTTTTTGTTTTTTTTTTACACACGACACACTAGGAGAGGAGGGTAAAGGAGGGTAAAGGGGGGGACACCAACCACAGGGATAAGAAAGGGCAGATGTAGAGTGGGTTTTATTTGGGTAGTGAGCAGGTCTTCTCGTGCTCTGAGACGATAGTCTCAAAAGCACTGCGAAGTCGCTCCCCCCTGCAGAGTACTGTGTCACAGTACATACATACAACTGTGACCCTCGAAAGGTAAGGGTCATCAGAGTTCTGTATGGCCTGTGAGGCAGCTTGAGGAAGACGCTGTCCCAGAGAGGTGGTCCTTGTGGTGACAGGATCAGAAACGGTGGATGAAGTAGAGGCAATCAGCCTACTACGCTCTTCGCAAGGTACAACCTTGCAAATGGCCCCAGTGTGGAATGAGTTCATAGTCCCAAAGCTATACGAACCATGCCTCCCGCAACTGAGTACCATTTTGCACTCATTGCAGGTGACATGGTTCGCACCGGGCCTTAGGACCATTCCCATGAACGGTAAACAACCGCCACACCCAAGAATCACGCCGAGGGCGGGTAGTAGGGTTTTCCTCTA
The DNA here is from genome assembly GCF_040938575.1 of Ambystoma mexicanum. Lineage (NCBI taxonomy): Eukaryota > Metazoa > Chordata > Amphibia > Caudata > Ambystomatidae > Ambystoma > Ambystoma mexicanum. The sequence goes on from NC_090928.1 coordinate 361,414,349, forward strand.
CCTCATTCTCGTCATCCTCTTCTTCCTCCTCTGTATCCTCACTCCTGTTCCCCTCTTCAGGCCCTTGGGAAGGTGGTGGTGGTGGAGGGGGTGGGGGTGGTGCTGAGGCAGATACAGCACCAGGTGGCAGCAGTGGAGCCACAGAAGCCATCAGGTTGAAGATGGAAATCTGCAGATTGCAGCAAAAATCTATGTGCTCTGTAGAATAGTGTCAGGTTCAGGTTCAAACTCCCCCTTCTCCTCACCTGAGTCCTCAGAGGAACGATCCATACGTACAGTTTCAGGCTTCTTAATGTCCTTCTTCCTTTCCTTGGGTGGGTTATCCTTTAGTTTCCGACCTTTTCTTTCGTGTAAATAAGGTCTGGCCCCTCCAGAGGCCACCGTGACAGAGATGAGAAACTGCCCAGGGAGGCCCCCAGGAGGGCCAGCCTCGCCCCAGGGAAAAAGCCCGAAGGCAGAAAAAACCCTGGTTTTGAAGTCTTGCAGAAGAAAGTATATGTTGTTTCCAAATACTGCAAGATGTGAATGGCTCAATCACACAGAAGAATATTATGAACCGAAAAAGTACTGGAGCTGACAGGAAATGTAAAAGTATAAACTGTGGTAAAGAATTCCCCAATACCGAAGGAATACTAAGATAAGCAGGAACGGCTAGTTGCCGGAAGCGAGTAAGAAAATGAAATGGAAGTCGCGAGAGCTGTTCGCGTACAGAATAGAAACACTGCCGCTTGCATGTTAAATAAAAGCGGCAGGGTTAGAATGGCAGGGCGCCGTGAATGACAGCAAGGCGGATGAAAGAAAGGCGACAGAAGCAAACAGACACAAGGGTAGAGGTTAAACAGGAAGGAGTACGTACAAAAGGCAACGAAAGAATTGAAAACACAGATACCAAATTAGATGGACCCAGGAGGGGCTGGGATACAAAGGAATAATCGCAAGAAAAATGCACAGGAGTAGCACCGGAGTGCGAGCGAAGTAGCAAGAGAAAAACAGATACAACGCACCGGCAGAAGGGGAGGAGTCGGAAGTTATAGTGCAGGCCACCATATTGGATGAGGACTAGAGCGCTATCCAGAATAGAATTAATGCCGCCAGTAATCCCACGCTTTCCACCCACCGATCCTGACCCTCGGGGGTCCCCCTGGTTTGCCCGGGTGGAAGTGGTGAAACCTCCTAACCAATCGGGGTGCATGAATATGGATCACTGGTTCCCAGGATCTCTCCTCCAACGGATAACCCTTCCAATGCACTAGGTATTGTAACTTACCCCGGCGGTACCTGGAATCAACCAAATAGGCCACCTCATATTCTTCAGGAGTTGATTTAACTTGAGCACGTACCCTGTGGACTGGTCTTTGGAAAGGATCTTCCTTGTATTCTTTGAGTAAGGAGACATGAAAGACCGGATGTACCTTCTTGAGGTAATCAGGGAGTTTGATCTTAAAAGCAACAGGATTAAACCGTTGGACAATGGGGAAAGGTCCGAGGAATCGGGGGGAAAATTTACCAGAATGGACCCACCTGGGCAGGAAACGGGTAGACAACCAGACCAATTGTCCCACCTGCCACGTAGGGTTGGGGCTTCTACTCTTGTCTGCCCACTTCTTTTGAGCTTGTTGACTGACCAGGTGTGCCCTTTGCGCAAGTTCATGTACCTCATGTAAGTCCTTCAGAACCCCGTCCACCGCAGGAATCTTGGTGGAAGTGGTACTGAGCCAGGGCAAAAGTTGGGGATTATACCCATAGGTACAAAAAAAAGGACTCATCTGCATGGAAGTATGAATGGCATTGTTGTAGGCGAACTCTGATGTGGAAGGAAGCGATACCAATTCTCCTGCTTGGGACTACAAAAACATCTTAGATACTGTTCCAGACTGGCATTCATTCTCTCGGTCTGTCCATTACTCTGAGGATGGTAACCCGAAGAAAGAGCCCTGTGAATTCCCAGTGACTGGCAAAGAGAAGCCCAAAATTTTGAAGTAAATTGAGATCCTCGATCTGAAACCACTGTCCGAGGCAACCCATGTAAGCGGACTATATCCCAAAGGAATACAGCTGCGGTCTCTGAGGCTGATGGAACCTGCTTGAAAGCGGAGAAGTGAGCCAACTTACTGAAAGAATCGACCGTTACCATGATCACCGACATGCCATCCGAAGGAGGGAGATCCACGATAAAATCAGTGGAAATATGTTCCCAGGGACGTTCAGGTAAGGATTCTTGCTGTAGTAATCCTAGCGGTCTTCCCGTTCGATGTTTGTTGGAGGCACAAACCGAACAGGTAGAAACATACTGGCAAACATCGTTCCGCAAGGTAGGCCACCAAAAACCCCTGCGTAGCAAGTCATAAGTCTTCCTGACTCCTGGGTGTCCTGTTAAAGGGGAGTCGTGGCACCAGGACAGGACTAGAGTCTGAAGCTTCTTGGTGGGAATGAACAAGGCATCACCATGAGATATAACCCATCCTTGCCTTGGACGATAGAGGATGGAGGATCTGAACCTATTTGATATTGAGGTATCAAATCTTGAAGAAAGGATAGAGTGGATGCAACAATCCTAAGCCCTGGGAAGACCAATTCGTGTCCCCTGTAGGTTCCAGAGCCTTCCCCTTGACTACGAGACAAGGCATCCGCCCTTAAATTTTCTGTACCCGGAATGTAGGTAATGTTAAAATCATATTGCAGGAAGAAATAGGCCCACCTGGCATGGCGTGCATTGGTGCATTCCATTTGTTGTAAGACCTTAAGGTTACGATGGTCAGTTCTGATGTCAAAGCTGTGAGCAGCCCCTTGCAACAGATGACACCACTCTTGACAGGCTAACTTGATTGCCAAAAGTTCCCTTTCCAGTACTGAATAGTTGCGCTCACTAGTTGTAAGGGTCTTTGAAAAATAGGCCACAGGATGTTCCACATCGTCCTCTGACTTCTGTAGTAGAATAGCCCCGACTGCACCTACGGATGCATCCGTTTCCAAAATGTATGGTTTAGTTGGATCTGGCTGGATAAGTATAGGTGCCTTAGAAAAGCATTCCTTGAGTGTTATAAAGGCTCTTCTGGGTCCCTCATCAAAGACGAATCTTACACCCTTCTTCAACAGAGAGGTAAGCGGAAGTACAGTATTAGAAAAATTGGAGGGAGGCATGGCTTGGTGCTCATGGAGTGAGGACGCGGAACTTTCGAGCTCCGGCCAAGCCCCGTAGTCTGATCCTGAACTAGGTGTTTCCAGTTTGCTGGGCTGCCCATCCGACAACCTAACCGAAGCTGAGGCGAGGACCTGTGCTCCGCAGCTGCTCTCCATGAAAATCGGAGCTCGGGAGCCCCGATACGGCGCTTTTGCCCAGCTCACCCCCTTTCCGAGCGGCGCATTCAAAATGGCGGCCTCGATGCCCGGGAGAGCCTGAACCTCCACTCCCCGGGACCAGTCAGGCATTCACACTCCCTGCTGCTCGAGCGAAACCAACGAAGCGGTGGGACCAGCCGAACCGTGTGGTGCTACCCAACAGAACACCACCGGGGGGCCCAGGACCCTCCCGGCAAGACTCTCTATCCACGGCGGACGGCGCACGGAGCTGCTCCCGCCAAATCCGGGGCCCGCCCGCTGGGACCCTTCTGGATCGTAGCGGGGGAAGCTGTGGGGACCCCCTGGACTGGCATATCGGGTCTTCTGGCACTCGAGGCCCACTGCAATAACACGCGGGGGACCGCGCTCCGGAACCAGCGCCGGAGACACCGAAGACGCCCCCCGGCTTAGCCCGACGCCTCATCCCGACATAATTAGGGGTTGTCCGCTCCCCACGAGGCGGATTAACCTGCTGAGGCGCCCCCCCCGTGGGCTGGACGGAGAGCAGGCCGGGGAGAGCCATACGACCGGACACTTACAACGGGCAAGGGGACCAGAGACTCTGCAATGTCTACCTCAAGGGGCAAGGCCAAGAACGCCACTATGGATCCTTTCGTCACCCCAAAACCTCACCCGGGCGCCCAGTCCACGCCTAAAAGTACAGCTGCGCAGACCAGCTCAGAGGAACGCGACAAGGACAACCAGGTACTCGAGGCGATTGCTGCCCTAAGGACATTTATTGACACGAAAATTGGTGAGGTGAAGGCTGACATCCAACTCATAAGACAAGATGCCCGCAATCTGACGGAACGTGTCACCAACATGGAAACCACCCAGAAGGACATCGCCGAGGACACACAAGACCTCAAGGCAGAGGTGGCGGACCTTCGGAGAAAGGTGAGCTACTTAGAGGCAAGATCAGAGGAGGCAGAGGGCCGCGCTAGGCGTAACAATATTAGGATACTGGGTATTCCCGAGGGAGCCGAGACCACAGATCCGACGGCCTACATAGAATCCCTAATACAGCAGGAAATTGGGGCGGAAAAACTCTCCCAGGGCTTCGCTATAGAAAGGGCCCACAGATCGCTCCAGAAGAAACCCCCCCCGGGCTCCTTTCCTCGCCCCATCATAGCGAAAGTCCTCAATTTCCGGGACCGCGAAGTGATCCTAAAGTTCTCGAGAGAGAGGGCGGAGAGATAGAGCGGGATAATTCAAAAGTCACCATTTACCCTGATTACACGCAGTCAGTGCAGCGAGCAAGGAACTCTTTTGTCCCAATCAAAGCTAGATTGAGAAAACTAAATCTAAAATATATGCTGCTGTATCCCTCCAGACTGAAAGTGATTCACAAGGGGAGAGCGATATTTTTGGAAACTCCAGCCGCCGCCACCATGTGGCTGGAACATAATAACTTGGCGGACGTCCCCCCAGCACCCACCCACGAGAACTGAACCGAAAGCACAAGGGGCGACGGTCTGACACCTGGACACCATTGCCCTTGAACCAGCACTGTACACCACCACAAGAGTGTACACCACTACCAAGGAAACTACATTGAGGACAACAAGTGACTACGGGGCCCACCCGGCCTCCCGCTCATGGGCGCACAGCACACACCCACGCAAGACCAGTGCTGGCTAGCTGCCGGCACGAACCTACTCTTGCTAGAAACCCGGATGGGGACAGACAGCAAGAGAGCCCCCGAGCACTGCCCCCCCTTGGCAGTAGCTGGGTGCACCAGTTATGGTTATTTTTGTTTAGTTTCCGTTATGACTGCACTCCTCATGAAGACTGTCCCCCAATTTACAGAGGATCAAAGGCCGGAAACTGGAGCCCACCACCCCATGCAAGCAAATCGAAGCATGACACCTAGCAGTGGATGCCCAACCCAGAAAATGGGCGGGGAACCTCTCCCATCCATGATTAAAGCCAAGCAATGGCAACACGCTTCAGAATAATCACATGGAACGTCAGAGGGATGGGATCCTACCTGCGGAGAAATCAAATACACTCCTACTTGAAAAGGAAGAAGATATCGTTTGCCCTCTTGCAAGAAACGCACCTCACATCCGACACCGCAAACAAATTGGCGGACTACTGGGGCGGCCAGGGCAGCGGCTCCTCTTACTCGAAATACGCACGCGGCGTATACACGTGGGTGAGCCCTGACACACCCTTTCACCAGATGGGGATGGAGACGGACGAAGAAGGCAGGTATGTGATGATCTGGGGCATGCTGGAAAATTCTCGGCTATGCATAGTCAACTCATACTTCCCACAACATGGCATACCCTCCCACCTTAGGCAGATATACGCCAAAATTGCGCACCACAGGGAGGACGCCCTCTTGTGGGGGGGAGACTTTAACTGCGTGATGAACGAAGACACAGACAGATCTTTAACGCCGCGCACCCCCAACGGCCCTGCCTCCCGCGCTCTCCGCACTGCGGTTGCGGACTTGTACCTGGTTGACGCCTGGCGAGACTTGCATCCTATCGACAGGGCCTACTCATTCTACTCAGCCCCCCACGATTTACACACCAGGATAGACCACCTTTTTGTCGACAACGCACTGATACCGCTGGTTGAGTCGGCGAACTACCTGGGAAGATCGATTTCGGACCATTCTCCTCTCCTGATACAGCTCCACCTAAGAGGCCCGCGGCCCCCTATCCCAATGTGGCGCATGCCAACTGAAACCTTAACGGACCCTGCATTCAAGGAAACCCTAAGAGAGAAACTAGACGAGTACGTGCAGATCAACAAAGGGTCGGTCCAGAAGTGGAGCACATTCTGGGAAGCCATGAAGGTGGTAACGAGGGGTGAGATAATAGCTGAGGCCGGCGGGATCAGGCGGCAACTGAGGAAGGGGCTGGAGGACAAGCAGGATGAGATCAGGCAACTGGAAGATGCTTCGCCTCCGACCGCTGCCAGGGAAGCCAAACTGAAGGACATCAGGGAAGAATGCAGGACAGCCTGGGAGAGGCTGTCCAAGTTCGACTTCTCCACACGAACCCTGAGGGCACACAAAGAAGCGGACAAGCCTGGAAGGATACTTGCCTGGTTATGTAAAAGGGAGAACCCAAGGCAGGCCCTTAAAGAGATTAAAGACGAGGGAGGTATAACACAGAGGACGCAACAAGCAATAAACAAAGTCTTCTCAAGCTTTTACGCCAGACTTTACGCCCACAACGAGCGAATCCCCGAAGAAGACATAAGAGACACCCTGGACGAAATCGGACTACCCAAGCTGAGTCAAGAACACAGAGCTGGGCTGGAGGAGGCTATCACACTAGAAGACATATCGGAAGCGATCAGATCCCTCTCCACCAGCAAGACACCCGGGACAGACGGCCTCACTCCAGAATTCTATAAGGCTTACGAGGAGACCCTAACCCTGATATTACACGAAGTCTATTTGGAGGCTTATGAGACTGGAATCTTGCCGAGCAGCATGAGAGAGACTCTCATAATACCAATGCTCAAGCCGGGCAAACCACCTGAAGAGTGCGACTCGTACCGCCCCTTGGCTATGCTGAACTATGATGGCAAAATCCTCACGACTATACTAGCCAAGAGGCTCTCGAGGGTGATAGGGTCTCTAATACATGAAGACCAGAACGGCTTTGTCCCAGGACGCAACACCACCGCCAATCTGAGGAGGCTCCAACATGTTGTGGCACAAACAGTAGAGAGCAAGGAGGACCTAGCGGTACTCTCACTCGACGCTGTAAAAGCTTTCGTTTCGATATATTGGGAATGGCTGATCTTGACCCTGAGAGAGTTTGGCCTAGGGGAACACTTCATCCGATGGGTCGAGATACTCTACAACAACCCGGTGGCCTGGGTGAAGACTGGTGGCATGGTATCAAGCGCATGGCCCATCCAAAGAGGAACCAGGCAAGGGTGCCCTCTATCGCCGATGTTGTACATCCTGGGCCTGGAACCAGTGGCAATCTATTTCAGGAAGCAATTGTTCGACTCTGGCATCAGCATTGGCGGAACATACAACATCATTTCCCTATATGCCGACGATGTCCTTCTATACCTCAGGAACCCCCGAGAAACTGCTCCCACAGCACTGGACGTCCTCGATAATTTTGCCAAATACTCGGGGATAAAATTTAGTAGACAGAAATCATGCTTCTTCCCCCTGGCGGGACTCAGAGGACGGGACACAGAGGAACTACCTGAAATGGGGATCCAGTGGCAGCCGGAGGCCTTCTGCTACCTAGGTTTAACCATCATGCACACGCCAGCCTCCACCCACGAGCGCAACACCGAAGCAGCAATGTGCGGGGTTCGAAGGTCCATTAAATTCTGGTCAAAGCTCCCCCTCTCAATGATGGGTAGAGCTGCAATCTCCAAAATGATTATACTCCCAAGATTCCTCTACTATTTCACCAACATCACTCACTACATCCCCCCGCCCTTCTTCAGGAAACTGGAATCCCTAGTCAGGGACTTCCTTTGGGGTCAGTCCAGACATAGGCTCGCCCTGAACATCCTCACGCTCCCCCACACCGAGGGCGGCATCCAACTACCCGACTTCCAGAGATACTATCTCGCATCACAACTAACACATGTAACAAAGTGGCTCTCAGATGAACCCTCTGCTGAGACTGGCCTCCTTCGCCAACTGACCGGGCCTACGCACCCTAAGGAGATAATATGGGGCTCGCAGGTGGGCCCTCCTGACCCGCCCATGATAGTAACCCTGGGGAGGCGGGTCTGGAACAGGGTTAGAACACTACTGGGCCTCCATCACCCGTACATGCCCGAAATTCCCATGCTGACAGACGTATGCAGGACCCCCATCGACCTCCCAGTAATGAGGAACTGGGAGACTTGTGGCCTCTACACATGGGGAGACATGTTTGACGAAGGAGCCTTTAGGGACTTTGATTCGCTGCAACTAAAGGACGGACTCTCTTCGGGACAATTCTTATTTTACCAGAGGGTGAGGCACGTAGCCAAGACCAAATGGAACACATGGCCTGAGGAACCAGAGACCCACCCCCTTGTTCAGGAGATGTATAACTTGAGCGACGGCTGGAAGCCGACATCGAGGCTCTACGCCCAGATAAACGACCGAATTAACCCCAGAAGAGCGCGCCTGAAAGAGAGGTGGGAGACCGACATGGGGATAGAAATCACGGAGGAGGAATGGGCAAGAGCCCTGCTGTACCCGAAGGAGGTGTCACGGAACGCCAGGTTCAGGATGATCCAGCTGAACGTCCTTTACAGGACCTACATGACCCCGCACAGGATAGCCACCTTCAACGACAAAATCCACTCGACATGCCCATGGTGCTCCTCCGAACAAGCTGACCTGATCCACATGTTCTGGGCTTGCCCCAGGTCCCAGAAACTCTGGCTTGCTGCCGAGCAAACTTGCAGGAGAGCTGGACTGGAAAGGTATGAATGGACACCTAAGGAGTGTCTTCTGGGCACCCACCCGAGACTTGGCAAAATCAAACATCTAGTGAAGCTCATGGACATGGCATCCATTCTTGTGAAAAGAACAATAGCGATGGCCTGGAAATCGCCCGCAGGCCCCAGATACGGACCCTGGATCAGGGAAATGGAAAGATGGACCATGGCCGAAACCAGGGCCTGGGAGGAGGGAAACAACAGAGGCGGGGACGACGTGAGCACAACACTGGAGTCCTGGAAAGCCCTCATGAAGGACATGATCTCCTCGACAGACTTCAAACCCCCCTGAACAGCCCAACAGGACACAAATTCCAGGTAAAACGTCACGATCAGACCGATGAGCCCGAGTGCGTTCCAAGTGCTGTGTCCCGAAACGGCCACGAAGAGGGGTGGCTCCGGTCCTGAGCCAAACACATAGAATAAAGATCACGTCACGATTCCATGGGAGTGGACAGTCAAAGTTGTTATTACTGTTAATTTTGTTAGTTTGTTGTTATCTGTTGTCCTCTTGGCAGACACGACACATGATCAATAATATAAAGCACACTCCGTGCTCTACTGCTATGTGTATGATTGCAAATGCCAATAAAAACATTTAAAAATAAAATTAGAAAAATTGGATATAAATCTCCGATAAAAGTTTGGTTAACCCAGGAAACTCTGTAGCTCCCTTATATTGGTAGGTTCCTTCCAACTTCTGATAGCCTTGATCTTGATAGGGTCCATCTCTATACCCTCCTTAGATAGGATGAATCCTAAGTAGGATACTGATGTAGCTTCAAATTGGCACTTTTCCGGTTTGATCAGCAGCTGATGGAACTTAAGGCGCTGCAACACCTGTACAACCAGTCTTCTGTGTTCAGAAAGCGTCTTGGAATATATCAAGATGGCATCAAGGTAAACCACCACTGTTATGAACAACATATCGGAAAACACCTTATCCATGTATCTTTGGAATATCGCTGGAGCGTTTACAAGGCCAAATGGCATGACCCTATATTCATATAGACCAAATGGGGTGCGGAATGCCGTCTTCCACTCGTCTCCTTGTCTTATCCGCAATAGGTGATAGGCACCTCTTAGGTCGAGTTTAGTGAAATAGACTGATCCTTGTATGGCTTCTAATATATCCCTTATAAGTGGCATGGGATATCTGTCACGAATGGTAACCTTATTCAAGCCTCGATAGTCTATACAAGGACGTAACTCTACTGTATCCTTTTTAGGGATAAAGAATAACGAAGCCCCACAAGAAGACTTTGATTCTCGGATAAGGCCATTCTGTAGATTTTCATTTAAGTATTCCCTAAGAGCCTTCCGTTCAAGAAGCGATAACGGATACATGCGTCCGAAAGGAACTATTGCTTCTGGTATCAAGTCGATGCAACAGTCCTCTGCCCTATGAGGAGGCAGATTCTTGGGTATGGTATCCAGGAATACTTCAGAAAACGCCTGATATTGAAGAGGGATAGAAGAAATGATTTTGGAATTGTGGGTAGATCCTCCTTCTTCCAATCTGGCATTGGTGGTTTGGGTAATAGGTGGGTCCATACAGTTGGTCTTACAAAACAGTGAATCAAAACTCACTTTATTGTCTGTCCAGTTAATATGCGGGTTATGCCTTCTTAACCACGGGATCCCTATAACCACAGGAAAATGAGCGGCCCTGATCTGATCAAGCACCAAGATTTCTTCATGGTGGCCCATCTCCATCTTAAGCGGGAAAGTCTCTAAGGTGATGGGTCCAGATGATAAAGGCCTGCCGTCGACCCCTTCTACAGGAATAGGAGTTGACTTGAGTCTCGTAGCCACCTGGTGTTCCTTGGCCCATCTAAGGTCCATGAAATTGCCTGCTGCTCCGCAATCCAACATGGCTAATACCTCAATGGGAACGGAATCAGACAGCCACAGTTTCACCTTAAACACCATCAGACTGTTTTCTTCCGTGTTGTCTAAGGTTCTTGAGTTGTTGCAAGGGTATTTATCAAGTGCCCCAACACTTCCCTTGCAGCAGAGCGGGGGCTGAAGTTTCCCTTCCGTCGAGGGGGTACCTCCGGGCAGTTTCTCAGAAAATGTTTGGAAGACCCACACTACATACACAATCCTGTGTCCCGTCGTCTTCTTCGCTCGTCTGGAGTCAGGGGACCTCGAGTGGCTCCTATCTGCATGGGTTCTTCTGCCAAAGCTGAGGTTCGTGTTTGAGGAGAAGGGGAAGGGAGACTCATGGTCTGAGGAGTTCCATAGGTTCGTCTTCTTTCTCTTCTTTCTTGTCGTCTTTCCTGTAGGCGGAATTCTATCTGGAGAGACAATGTTACCAAATCTCGGAAGGATGCTGGTCTGGCAACTCTAGCAAGCTCATCCTTGATTTCGTCGTGAAGACCTCGTCTGAAAATGGTCTGTTGGGCTAAATCTGGCCAGTCTGCCTTAGCTGCTAATCTCTGGAAGCGGGAAACATAGGTTTGAAGATCAGAGTTTCCTTGACAAACATCCAGAATGGCTTCCAAGGAGGAGTAGAAAACCTCAGGTCGGTCAAACCTTTCCTTGAACAGTTCAATAAAACGGTCATAATCATTTACGGATGGGTCATTATTAGTAACCAATGGTGTGACCCAGGATAATGCGTTTCCGGAAAGGTTTGCGATGATGAACCCGACCCTTGATCTGGCCGTTTCATACGCATGGGTCCTGAAGGCAAAGTACACCTTACATGCATCCAAAAAGTCCTTAAGACCTCCCGGGTCCCCGTTGTACTTGCCGAAGGAGAGTGGCATAGTGGGCAAGTCACCATGATCCTCCCGACGTAAAACAACCTGTTGTCGGAGTGCAATATTCTCCGTTCTCAGGGCTTGAACCTCCACAGTTAAATTCTGCATAGCCGCAAACAGTTCTTGGTATTGCTCCAATGATGCCATAGTGGGAGTTGGGCGTTGTATGCTGTCAGGTTCAGGTTCAAACTCCCCCTTCTCCTCACCTGAGTCCTCAGAGGAACGATCCTTACGTACAGCTTCAGGCTTCTTAATGTCCTTCTTCCTTTCCTTGGGTGGGTTATCCTTTAGTTTCCGACCTTTTCTTTCATGTAAATAAGGTCTGGCCCCTCCAGAGGCCACCGTGACAGAGATGAGAAACTGCCCAGGGAGGCCCCCAGGAGGGCCAGCCTCGCCCCAGGGAAAAAGCCCGAAGGCAGAAAAAACCCTGGTTTTGAAGTCTTGCAGAAGAAAGTATATGTTGTTTCCAAATACTGCAAGATGTGAATGGCTAAATCACACAGAGAAGAATATTATGAACCGAAAAAGTACTGGAGCTGACAGGAAATGTAAAAGTATAAACTGTGGTAAAGAATTCCCCAATACCGAAGGAATACTAAGATAAGCAGGAACGGCTAGTTGCCGGAAGCGAGTAAGAAAATGAAATGGAAGTCGCGAGAGCTGTTCGCGTACAGAATAGAAACACTGCCGCTTGCATGTTAAATAAAAGCGGCAGGGTTAGAATGGCAGGGCGCCATGAATGACAGCAAGGCGGATGAAAGAAAGGCGACAGAAGCAAACAGACACAAGGGTAGCGGTTGAACAGGAAGGAGTACGTACAAAAGGCAACAAAAGAATTGAAAACACAGATACCAAATTAGATGGACCCAGGAGGGGCTGGGATACAAAGGAATAATCGCAAGAAAAATGCACAGGAGTAGCACCGGAGTGCGAGCGAAGTAGCAAGAGAAAAACAGATACAACGCACCGGCAGAAGGGGAGTAGTCGGAAGTTATAGTGCAGGCCACCATATTGGATGAGGACTAGAGCGCTATCCAGAATAGAATTAATGCTGCCAGTAATTGCACGCTTTCCACCCACCGATCCTGACAAATAGCCAGAAACACAATGAGAATGAGCTCTAGGGCGTGGTCTTTTATAGGGATGCTTGTGCTCGGTTCGCGGACATGCGCGTCGTCCGCAAGACAGATCGAACACCAAAAAAGGTTCAAAAAGTCACAAAAACTAATTGGAAACTTAGGATTAGTTCGTGGGATTTGTGGTATGTTGAGTTTTTAATGAGAAATATTGTGGATTACTTGGAAATGTACTTTTAAAGTGTTCGGGGACACGAACAGTGTCCGCATTCAGAACACGCAATCAGCGTGGGCGCGGTCACATGATTGTTTCATGAGCATGTTCGCTAAGGTAGCAGCCGTCCGCACGACACCCAATGTACGGACATTGTTTTGCGCATGCGTCTTGATGTTCTACGGACAGTGTTCAAGTCCTGAACTAATTAAAAGTGCGTCACACGTAAAACGAACAGTTACGGACAGCCGTTTGTTCTTAGCACAGTTTAATTTACTTGTGCACAATATGGACAGACATAGCGTCTCAAGCACACCTCCATTTTCGTTTATTTACGAACAATTCAGGACACCAGGAGTGTTCTTAGAACAGTTTCAACTTGCTAGCGAACACTACGAACAGGCATAGTAGTTTTCTTAAGGACACCTCCATTTTCGTTTATTTACAAAAATTTCAGGACACTACGAGTGTTCTTAGAACATTTTAAACTTGCATGAGAACATTACGGACAAATATAGTGTCCTCAGGACACTTACATTTTCGTTTATTTGCAAACATTTCCGAACAACCTCGCTGTCCGTGGGCACCTAAATTGGTTTTACCACAAAGAACTGAAAGTAATTACAACACAATATAAAAAAGTAACTTTATTTAACATATATAAACAATTTATGACTGAGAAGGTGGGGCAGAAACGGAAACAAAAACAGGAGAATTAGGGTTTTCAATATAAGTGGGATCAGGTGAAGAAGGGATGGAAATCTCATCAAAAACGTTGTGGTCCATGGAGAGAGTTTGGGGTTAAATGAATGGGATATGGTGAGGGGGGACAAGTACAGGTGGGACAATGGTATGTTGTTGGTGGTTTTAGGTGATCTTCCACAAAGTTCTTTAAATCCGTAAAATTTGCCATAAGTTGGTCCATTTTGTGGGTAATGTGTTCAAGAGTGTTATCCACCGCTTCTTTTTCTTTGGAAGTTGCAATTTTTGTAGGGTCTGTAAAACAAAAATGTATATGTTGAATGTATACAAAATAATATTTATTAATTGGTTTATATAGTAAAGAGTGTACCATTAGGTGGACTTTCTTCTAACATTTCGTCTCGTGGGAAATGCTCCTCTAGCCAGTCCAGAGTACTACACATTTCTGTGAGAAAACAAAAAAGCGATATGTTATTTTTTCTAATATAGAAAGTTTATAAATATATGAGTAAAATGAAGTGCACTTACTATTTCTGGTAAGATATTTAATCAGTAGTCTATACGTCTGGTCTTGCTGTTAGTTGTGGAGTTTCTGTGAGGTAATTATGTCGGAAGCCACTTTATCTTCTTTTGGTATATTCCATTTTAGAACATATTGGGCCTCATTACGACCTTGGCGGAGGACCATGGCGCTATTAGCACCATGGTCCATGCCGCTAAGTTCCCAACTCCGCCATGGTGGATGGCGGAATTACCGCCCCATTCCAAGGTGAGTGGGGCGGTAATTCCCCATTCACCAATGGCCTCTTCCCCATTCCCATTTTTGCCCCATAGGGCATAATGGGAGTGGGGAAGGCGTTAATTACGCCACCGTAAATTACGGTGGCGTAATTAACTCCATGGTCCCTTAGCGCCATGGATTTTAACACCTGCTAAAAGCAGGTGTTAAATCCGCCATGGCGCTAAGGGACCTCGTACTCAGGCGGTAAGGGTCGGCGCTGTTTACGCTGCCGTAAACCCCTTACCGCCTGGGTCGTAATGAGGCCCATTGTATTTAAATGAATGGTTAGTGTGTAACATATATGGGTTACATTTCTTAAGTATTAATACATATACTTTGTATGTGTGCTGCTTTATGAATTTGTTAAATGTTCCTATGTTATGATATAACAATTACACATACCCCCCCAGTGTTTTGAGGTGCTGGTACTGTTGTCCGAACATGTCCCCGGACCGTCAAATTCAGTAGAAAGGGTTCAGTATGTTCCATATTACATGTACATAAAGTCAAAGTTATTATTGTTAAGTTGTGCTACTAAAAAACTATGAAATTCAGTAAAAAACGTTGTTAAAGGGACGTTATGGTTAAGTTGCGCTACTAAAAACCTAACAACGTTTTTTTTACTGAATTTGATAGGTTTAGTAGCGCAACTTAACCATAACGTCCCTTTAACAAAGTTTTTTACTGAATATATATATATATATATATATATATATATATATATATATATATATATATGTGTATATATATATATATATATATATATATATATATATATATATATATATACATGTGTGGGGAGGGTAAAGTTAATAATAAATGTGACTGGTTATGGGGGGGAGGCTGCACAGAGTCTCCTCCACATATATATGCAGTGAAATGGTGTAAAACAAAAACGACTGCGTTTTGGTGATGCACAGTAAAAAATGAGTAGTGATCACATAAAGTTAAGGACGTAAGTAGAAATTTCTGGTTCAATGCACCACTTTGTTGATAACTTTTAAGTTACTTACCTTCATGCCATGTGTCTAATACATCAAATATATTTCATAAAATATTCTCAAACCACAAATTTTTGTCCCAACAAATTCATGGTACTACAGTTAGTCTTTTTGGGACCCATTTTAAGTAACTCAAAAGTTATCAATAAAGCGGTGCATTCAGCCTGGAATTTCCACTTACATACATGGATAATGTGCCCAATTTGATAAAATAAAGGAAATGCTGTGCAGTTTCAGTGTTAACATTTATGTCCAGCAACAATCAGTAGTACTACAGTGCTAATACTAACAAGGGAGACAGTGACCGTGAACTGGCCAGTATGAGCAGCAACCACCCGTGCCTTCTCTCTCATGAGTGGGGTATTATTTCACCCTCTGTGGTCAGATAAGAGTCAGCATTGATGGGCAACAGTAGTTTGTTACCCTTCAACACCAACTTCTGCTTGGTGAGTCACTTGGTGACTCAGGTGAACTTTAATTTATTTTCTGTTGTTCATACATTTCCATTAAGTCAATTACTTTTGCAATAGTGCAGCCCTTCTCAGCTTTTAGCCCACTATGACGGTGCATTGAATCACAAAAGGCCTAATCAGGGGTATTGCATGCATAGCCCATTTGGATGACTCTTATTCTGCCAACGCTTCATATTGCTACTTTCCTGTCCTGTGTCAAGTTCATATGCCTCAATTCTTTCATCAATAGCAATCCAGTGAACCCTAACCCTCTTTCCTGGGCAGGTTGCGGACAGTTAAAAAATAAATTATTTATTTTTGAAGTCCGAGGGCTCTCCCCAACCCATGACATGGAAGGCCCTAGGCTGGAGGCCTCCATGTCACGGGGTCGGGGAGCCCTATGACTTCAAAAAGAAATAATGTATTTTTGAAGACACTCTGCCTTCATAAAGAAATTATTTCCGTTATGGATCAGTCTTTAATGGAAACAATTTCTTTAAGATGTCAGAGTGACTTCAAAAAGAAACAATTTCTTTTTGAAGTAATAGGGCTCTGTTAGGCAGAATCCCGTGCAGTGCCCTTAGGGACCACTACACACAATTAAGACTACAGCTGGCAATACAAGTTTTACATTTGGTACAAGCCTGCACTACTATGTCAGAGTGGTAGGAGTGGCAGAGCCGCCAGGCTTATCTCAAGAGTATATGAGCAATAGCAGAGATTACAAAAAGGGACCACAATTACTGTGACTCAAGCAAACACTCATTCAAGGTTTCAGGTAGAAAAATATAAGTACATTTGTTTTTAAACCAATCTTTATAAACACAACACTTCTATTAAACTTCAATAAAAACCACACGTTAAATATACTACAACTAACCAATTCACTTTGTACAGTAAGTCTCAAGGTAAGTACCCTGTGTTTGAATGAACCGGTGTATTGAACAACAACACGTTACCGCGAATACGATTGCGATCACTTATTGACAGTTCGGTCTACTAAACAAACGCGTATCCGTGACATGAAATGCTACCGGGGCAAAAACACACTTAGCACCTGAGATACCCAGAGGGAGTTGGAGGCAAAAATCACAGGCAATATTTTGGTTAGGCAGGCAGAACCAAGAAACACTCAGAGACAAGAGGTCAAAAGTCGAAGGGCCGAAGCCAGGGTCGAAAGATACCGGGGCCAGTTGCCAAAGATCACATAGTCCGACAGTTCACGATTCAACTTAGCCAAAAGTACTTCGATATTGTCAATGTTCGGAAGCAAAAGTTAAAAGAAGGAGGGAAGACAAGGGCAAGCCTTGGAAATGAAGAAAAAGGGATTCACCCAGTTTCCTCAACAGAACACAGTACCTTGTTTCAGTGGTGCAGCTAGTGCCATGGCAGTTGTTCCTGTTGGTTTCCCGCAGACCCACGACTCCTGGAGCTTTGTTGTGAAGGAGGACGTCTGAAGGGGGTCTGCACCACACAGGGATGAAGCCGGCAGCAGCGACAAGGAATAAAAGGTACGCTCCTTAAAAACAGGAGAGGCTCTTCAGGTGGCTATCCGGACCACTACAGCAGTGTGCAGCAATTTCGACCACCGTAGAGGATCCTCTGGCTGTAGAAGGTGAGCTGGTTATCCCCACCAAGCTCAAGGGAAGAAGACTCTGGACTGCATCTTCTCTGAGTCGTTGAAGGGCAGATAGCTCAGGACTGCAGCAGGGGTTCACCGGGACGGGGTAGTTGCAGCAGCCGTCGGTCTCTCCGCTTCTCTTTGGTTCCTTGTAGTTCCAGTGGTGACTCTCTGACTTCTAGCCTAAGAGACCTGCCTTTTATGCGAAAAACCCCCATTCACACAGCCTGGCTGTCAATCACCCAGCAAGGGGGTTGTCCAGCCCGGACAACTACCCTGGCCAATCATGACAAAGTGCGACTTGGGTTTCCTAGGATACCCTGTGCAGGGGGTGACTACACCCCTCCCTCACATTCAGCCCACCTAGAAACCCAGGTGCCTTGAGGAGGGCTTCTGGGCAGAAGCCCGCCAAAAGACAGTGAACAAAGAAGGCGAACCTAGCTTGCCGCGCAAAGTAAAACACAAGAAGGACTTTAACAAAAAGAAATGGCAAATAAACCCAACCGGAGCCAGGAGAAAGACGATTTGGTCAAGCGGGTTTATGTTCGAGGCTAATATAATAGCCAAGAACAGTACCACGTTTATCTAATATAATCGCGGTAGAAAAGTTAGGGTAGATACCACTGCCACCAGCCAAGTCTAAATGTTAAAAGAGCGAAACAATGCTCTAGGAGGTACAGATACAAAGGGATACGAGTTAACCCTTTCCAGTACTCCATGGAAGACGGGGTGTAATGGGTCTGCGGTAAATTGACTAGGTAAAGTTAATGGTAACTTTACCCTTTTCTGGGAGACAGTTGTCGCCACAAAAATGGAGTCGAGGGAAGTCTCAAAGAGAACCCTGTGTCACGGCACTGAAGGTGCTGTGTGACACACATGAAGAAGGGGGCTACTAAGGTGGTGTACTTCAGAGTCCACAATCACAAAAACAAGTAGAAACACGCAGCAAAACACAGGTAAGAGTGGGGGAAAAGCTCTCACTCTTACCAAGTGGAAGAAAATAAACTCCAGAAGTCCAGCAAAGCTGCTGGGGGACTCACTAGGTGAGGGAAATTAGCCATAAAGGAGAATTCTCCCTAACAGGCTCCCCTCAATCCCATAATGTGTGCATGTTTGAGTGAATTATGAAAAGGTGTACACTTAAACGTGTAGGTGGATGCCTGTGTGAGTGTCTGTGTGAGTGTATTGAGAAAGGATGCACACTTAAATGTATGGGTGGGTGCCTGGGTGGGTGTGCCTCTATGGTGAAAGAGTGCACACTTAAATGTACCAGTGGCTGCTTGGGTGTGCCTGCATGGTGAAAGGGTGCACATTTAAATGTATGGATGGCTGCCTGGGTGTGCCTATATGGTGAAAGAGTGCACACTTAAATGGATGGATAGCTAAGTGTGGTTGTGTGTATATGGTGAATGGTATGTGTGCTTTTGTTCAGGGGTGCAACAAAACCTACATTTTGGGGGGCTAATCCTTCAAATGTTGGGAGAGGCGCTAACTTCACGGGTGGTGGGGGAGGGGCAAACTTATTTGTGTGGGGGCATATATCTTCTTTACACATTTTAATGAGACTATTCTAGTGCAGCTTCAAAGTTACATGCAGTTAACTCTCTCCTTTAAGTCTGAAAACACCTATTTATGGACTGCTGTAAGAATGAGCGGACTCCTGTCCCCTCTCTACCCTTCCAATCACTTCCTGACATGCAAGTACTAAACCTCGATTCTAACATTCCCCCTGTCCTCATCCTACTTGACCTCTCCTCAGCGTTTGATACGGTCAACCATACCACCCTGCTCAATCGTCTTTGTGAACTCTCGCTTACTGCATCTAAATGTTCTACTCAACTGTCCAGTGCTATGCTGACGACACCCAACTAATTTTCAGTCTTCCTTCAGCCTCCTCCTCTACTTCCCTCATCTCCGATTGTCTAATCGCCATTCAAAATTGGTGTGCTGCCAATGATCTATGTCTAAATGCCAACAAGATTGAGATCCTCCTTATTGGTACACCATCTCCATCCTTTCCTAACACTCTCTGACCGGCCTCCCTTGGCCCTCGTCCACCCCCCACTTGCGCGGCTAAGAACCTTGGGGTTATCTTTGACTCTACACTTTCCTTCTCCGCAAACATCTCTGATGTCTCCAAAAAATCGAACTTTTTACATCACCTCCTTAGAGGTACTCTACCTTTCCTCTCCTTCCCTCAAAAGCTCACTGTCTCCCAAGCTCTGGTTCTTTCCAGACTCGATTACTGTAACAGCCTCTTCCTAAATCTACTTGCCTCCACTCTCCACCCTCTACAACTAATCCAGAACAGGACTGCAAGACTTGTCCTTGGCCTCAAGCACTGGGATCACATCTCTCCAGCCTTGAAATCCCTTCATTGGCTCCCAGTGGATGCAAGGATTAAATTAAAAACCCTCTGCATTGTCCACAAGGCTTTCTGGGGCCTGGGTCCAACATACCTTCAACTATCCCTCTGTAAATATCTCCCCTCTCGAGCCCTTCGCTCCTCTACTTCTAACTCCCTCAGGGTTAGTTGTTTTGCAAAATAACAAGCTGGGGGTAGATCCCTGTCTTCGGCTGGTGTCTCCTTTTGGAACAGCCTCCCGGCCACTTTGAAACTTGAGGAAAAACATCTTCGGTTCTGGAAACTTCTCAAGACCTTCCTCTTTGCCTCTGCCTTTGCCCCCCTTGTCCCCTGTTGATCTGTTTCTTCTCATGGCATTGTGCACCTGGCCACCCTCTGTTCTTTCGGGCCCAGGTATCTGCTCACCCTGCCACCCTCCTGCACTGCCTCCAGGCCACCCTCTGCACTAGGGTTCTGTATCTGTACCCATACAGTCCCCCTCCCACGTTTCTTCTGCACTTATCAGATATACCTTTCTGACTAACTTTTACCTGCCACTTGCTGGCTGCACTTCCATGGTTTAAAGCCCTTATTTATTATTTATTCTATTTAATATTTATTTATGTTTTCTCTCCTCTGCTTCGCACTTTCCACTCCCCCCCCCTTCCTTGCACTTTTCCCCGATTTCCCATAAATTTCACTGGGCCTAGGAAAATCGCTGTTTTTTTCTATTTTTTCTCTCCCTTGTTCCACTCCCTCTTTGCCTGGTCGCGCTCTGAAACACTTGAGTACGAGTGCGATGTAAATAAAATATCATTTCATTTCATTTCAACCCACATCACGATTTCAATTGCCTAAAAAATGTGGCATTTGAATGCAGGTACTAACAAAGAAATGCTTTACCTTAGTAATTGCTGGGCCCTTGTTAACAGCGAAACCCGGGTGCCGTTTAACATCTGTGTCCTGTTCTGTCCGGCAACTGCTCTGAAGGTCAGCTATGTTGAGTGAACATAGCCCAAAATTTCAGGGGGGGGCTGAAGCCCAGTCACGCCACTACTTGTGTTTAATGCCTTGATTACCTATTGGTAATCATCATTACTCCTAGCCCTATTCTTCCTCGTCCCTGTACTTGTGTATGAAGCAGTACTTGTGTATGAGGCACTCTGACTCATACACAAGTACTATGATGAGGTAGAGGTACATGGATGTAATGCCTGACATAGCTACCAGTAATATTCATTACTCCTAATCCCACTCTTCCTCATCCCAATGCTTACCTATGAGGCAAGGAGCCTCATACGTAAGCTTTGGGACAAGGAAGAAGGATGTGAAGGTAATTCTGGGCCAATGAGCTGATTTTGGATGATGGGGTAGGATATGGGAGAGAGAGGGGATGTGCGTGGTTGTCCATGTCCAGGCTAAGCAGGCATGTGCTATTAGTGCCTAGAGAGGCATTTTGTTGCAGCCAGTCTAGTCATTCCTCAGTTTGGTATGACTTTTTTTAACTGCGCATTTCTGATAAAGCAGACCTGCTAAGGGTAATTACCTGGCTAGACTGGCATTTGGGTGCTTCCGGCTAGACTGGCATTTGGGTGCTTCCAGTCTAGCCGTTTCTTACTGTGGCATTGCATATTTTTCTGGACATCTGTAATAAAATGATATGCTATAATATAAGTCTTTTAGAACACGCATGTACACAAGTGTTTCTGGGCATGACAAGACAAGGGGGGAAGATAGAGAGAGAACAAGACAAACAATCTATCTAGGCCTTGTGTCATTCAGATCATGCAAGTGCAAGAACGAGAAATAGGAGGGGGAGTGCAAGTAAGAGGGGAGGGAAAACAGGGCAGTAATACTCTGAGTAGGTGCAGCCAGTGCAGCGTAGCTCTGGGTAGTGCCAGGACAACAAGGGACTGTAGGGTTACAGTTACAGCCTCTTTGTGCCTGGTAGGCCTGGAGGCAGTGCAAGGGTGACTGATCAAGAAAGAGCCTGGAGTAGGAGAGACTCTGAGGGTAGCCAAACAACCAGTCGGTACAGCAGACGGGTAGGTCAGGTAGGTCAGCAGGGGAAGGAGACAGAGAAAGCAGAGAAGAAGAGGAAAGTTTTGAGCTGCTTCCGGAACTTCAGGTGGTCCGCTCAAGTTGAAGAGGGGCAAGGAGGCCATTCCAGAGGGAGGCAGAGAGTTCTACCCCCCACGCTCTGCCTGGCGAAATGTCTAACCCTTAGAGAGTTGGAGCTATCAGGGGGAAGAGCTCGAGAAGGAAGGTAATTTGGAAGTTAGCATTGGAAGCATTGGATGTAGTGTGGGACACAGCCCCAGAAAGCCTTGTGAACAATGCAAAGGGTCTTGAACTTGATACTTTCAGCCACCGGAAGCCAGTAGAGAGATTTCAGGGCTGGAAAGATATAATCCCTCAGCTTGAGGCCAAGGATAAGTCTCTCAGTCCTGTTCTGGATTAGTTGTAGAGGGCGGAGAATAGAGGAAGGCAGATTGAGAAAGAGGTTGTTGCAGTAGTCCAGCCTAGAGCGAAACAGGGCTCTGGAGACACTGAGCTTCTGGGGGAAAGTGAGAAAGGGAAGAGACCCTTTGAGGAGGAGCAGCTGGTAGTGGGACTTCTTGCCGATGTCCGAGATGTGAGGAGAGAAAGAGAGAGTTTTTTTGCCTCGAAGGAAGGTGAAGGAAGAGGGCCTAAGGTGGGCGGCCACAGTGAGAGAGGGAAAGCAGGGGCAGGGGTCCCAATGAGAATGATCTTCATCTTACTGGCATTAAGGCAGAGATCGCTGGAAGCACACCAATCCTGAATTGTGGATAGACAGTCAGGAATGAGCGAGAGAGGAGAGGATCCTGAAGGAAAGCTGAGTGTCAACTGCATAACAGTGAAAGTTAGAGGAGAAGGTAGAGATCAGGTGGGCCAATGGGGCCAAGTAGAAGTTGAAAAACCTGGGTGAGAGGATAGAGCTCTGGGGAATGCCACAGGTAGAGAGAGAGGTGGCAGATAGAAAGGGACCAAGTTGTACCTGAAGGGGCAGTACATGAGGAAGGAGGTCAGCCACTCCAGGGTCTGATCCGTGATGCCCAGGATCTCATGTAGTTTATTGATCAGGATGGCGTGGTTGACTGTGTCGAAAGTAGAGGAAAGATCAAGGAGGATTAGGACAGAAGGAATGCTGGAATCAAGGTTAGATAGCAGATCTTCATGGGTGTTCAGCAGAGCAGTTTCTGTGCCTCTGGCAGCTCTAAAGCTAGACTGATGGTCAGGGAGACAACCAACAGATTCAGTGTAGAGAGTAATCTGGGAGATGGCCAGCATTTCCAAGAGTTTGTCCAGGAAAGGGGTGATGAAGGTTGGCCAATAGTTTCCCAGGCAGGTATGATCGGCAGACAGCTTCTTGAGGAGAGGGTGCATTAGGGAGTGCTTAATGGGAGAGAGGAACGTTAAAGTGGCAAAAGAGTGATTTCAGAAATCGGCCAAGGCGGGAGCGAGAGTGTCAATATGGTCCTTGATGGTTCTAGAGGATCAGGGAGCACCTGTTTGGATGACACTTTCATAGATCAGACTTGTCTAGAAACCTTGTCAGGTGTTGTCAGAGAGAAAGAGGAGAAAGGTGGAGGAGAGGTAGAGATGGGCAAAGGGGGCCGAGAGAGGAAGAGGAAGGGGAAGAGGAGTTCGAGGACAGCATGTCCTGAGTTTAATCAGAGAGGTGAGAGGCCAGAACCATACAGAGGGCCTGGAAGGGAACAGGAGGGGTGGAGACTACAACAGGATTGACCAGTTCCTTGCAGATTTTAAAGAGTTCGGCTGTGTTGTTAGAAGCCGCAGATACCCGGGCTTAAATGTGTGCTCTCTTCTTGATGAGTGTTATTGCTTCGACTGGCATTTTGGTGCAACTAGTCTAGGGTTGTCTAAATGTGGCCTGGCATGCTTTACTGTAATGTTATTATGTGTCTACACTGGTCTACATTGTGCAACCAGTGGGAAATGTTTTCAATGGTGCATTGAATTGTTTATAGCAAAGCATTAATGTTCCTGTGCACTGTGGGTGACTTGCATGTATTGGATTAGCCTTACCCTGCAAACCAATTACAAACACTCTGACTTTTTAGCCAATTTTTCTCAGAAAGTGTGCTGTATATTGCATTAAAACACATATTTATATATTTCTCCTAGTACAGTGTGTGACATATCCCTTCAGCAGCT
Source organism: Ambystoma mexicanum (assembly GCF_040938575.1). Lineage (NCBI taxonomy): Eukaryota > Metazoa > Chordata > Amphibia > Caudata > Ambystomatidae > Ambystoma > Ambystoma mexicanum. The sequence continues at coordinate 361,438,280 of NC_090928.1, forward strand.
CGTTTGTGCATATTGTGCAAACGTGATAATCTAGGCCAGCCCAGTGTGTGGCAAAAACCCGTAATTTGTTGCTGAGATTGGGGGGCCCCTCAGCATGGCTCGCAGGGGGGCCTCACATTTTGTGTTATGCCACTGAGTTCAGACAGTCAGCAGCAGCGCCGCGGCCCGGGTATTGGTAATGGTAAACAAACAAGATTCTTAACTCTGCTACCTGCTGTGCAGCTCGCGCATGCGTTCCCACTCCACCCTCCCCGCCTTCAGCCTGCGTATTTGGAGTGTCGCGTGCCCAGGCTGGCATACTGCACGTGCCCCTGCTAGTGTGCAGCCTCAGCTTCAGAAGCCACTAACCAGGCAGTGATACGTGCTACTGACTACTGACAGCTTGAGAGAAGTGTGACTCTGCTGACTCGACCTCCTCGACTGGAGTCCTGAGGAGAGACCTCACACTTACTCAGCCTACTAAGTAAGGTAAGTCAAGTCAAAGTAGCCACAGGCAGGTGTGTTTTCGTGCAGGGGTGCCACAGCGATGCAACACTGCCTGTTTAGTCAATGTTTAGAACATAGGAAAAGCCAGCAAGCCCCTTAATTCGTCCCACTTATTAATTAATTTGCACGTGATAAATTGTAACACTTCAAAGGCTTTCCTGTCTGGCACCTTTTAAAGCTGCATAAACTGCTGATTTTTGCCGAGCGGGGGTGAAAGGGGTTTGTGTGGCACGGTTCCTCACCACACAAACCTGCGTTGCTCTTTCGCACGCCGTGGGTCTAAGCAAAAGATCGTGCACAGCTGTGAAGTGCCCCCCCTCCACCATGTCCTGTCTGACACCGTGGGAGGTGTAGTGCAGGCTGGGCCTGGCCGGCATCGGGTGTTGGGGGAGGAGGATTTAATTAGAGGGAACGAACGAGCGACCGTCATATTTAACACGCCGTGTGGGTTAACTGTATCTATATGATATTTATACATTTAACATTTAACACGCATGGCGCGTTGAAGTTGAAGGAGCTGCTAGTGCTTCCTCAGTGCCGGCCCACCCCATGCAGCCTTGCATGCCCCCCGTGGGCAGGCGGTATACTTGCCAACATTCTGTGACAAAAAACTCTAAGATGTAGGATTTTTCAAGTTTCAAAAGCAATACTTAGCATAACAATGACATCACAGGAAATTACAAACCACACATTGCTGGCACCACTGGAGCATTTTAAAATGCACGACCCATCAAACAGCACAGCATGGAGAGATGTTGAAATGTTTACAATGTATAATTTTGAATGGTAAGTTAACACTATATTTAATTACCCACCTTCACAGAAAGTATTCACAAAGAGCTGGTAGGCAAGGTTTACCACTCCTCTGTAGCATCAGCCCAGGTAAAACACATTTATTACTGCAGTGGAGGTGGAACACTGAACAACATGGAGACTGATACCCTCCTCAGTCTGATAGGCAGATAATGTGTAATGGTGGTACGTTCTGCCACTTGCCTCTCTGGTGGTTAACCCATGGTCTGTCCCTGAAAGAGTGCCCGGCAGAGTCATGTAGCTGTCTTGTTAGTGGATTGATCACTGCACATCACTCAAATGTATCACTTATCCACCCACCACACAGACAGATTAATTGCCTTGTAGTCACATAAATTACCTGCCACTATAAAAAGCAGTAGGATCTGTCACCCAAATCTGTAGGCAGTAGGACTGCTTAAAAAGCAGCAGCCCGCCTACTGCCGAAATCAGTAGGGTTGGCAAGTATGAGGCTGTACACAGGCCCAAAACCGCTGTTAGTCTGGGACCATGCTGTTTGCGCAAAAGTTGAGGGGCAGCCATTCCAGACCTCTTATACCCTGCCGCCCCCAAAGAGCAAACCTATGCTATCTTTGTCTTGCCTTTTAGGCACTGTTCAGAAAAACAGACATGTTTTTGCGCAGGACCTGTCCCTACACGACCCCACAAGCATTGCACTGCAATCAGCTGCATCTTGCTATCTGCATGCCCCTGACTGTCTCTGGTTGTAGCATTACTGTGCTTCTTGCTAGGAACGTTGTGAGTTTTGAATATGAATCCAAACTTATATCTCTTTACAAGGGGGCAGTGTCTTTGCCCCCAGACGGACAGCCACCACGGTTACATCAATCCATGGAGACATGGGCATACAAGCTTCTTCACGACACCACCCCAACCCTCCTCCCCCTGCACCACCCCCAGGGAAGAATATCTTTCTTCCCAATCCAACAATGTCAACCTATTAATGTGCACCCAACAAGTATTAACCCCCACACACTCAAAAATAAATATTACCAAATATTGTAATTTTTAAACTGAGGCACCAAAAATAGGCTGCACACACGTTAAACCAGAACATTGTATTCAAACTGTGTGTCATGAAGGGTATCACCCAATCACTGCGCACCGAAAAATGTTGATTTTCCACAGCCCCATTTCACTGCATTACACAGCCACAGTAGTGGCTGTGTAGTTATGGTTAAGTTGCAGTTTCCATAGGAAGAGCACTTTTTGGGCGGCTTATAACTTCGCTCCCCCTAGACGAATCCTCACCAAACTTTCCAGAAAAAGTATATGGGCCACTCTGAATTTTTTTGCAAAGTTTGGTGAGGAGCCTGGCGGAGGTGAGACTCTGAGGGTAGCCAAACAGGTCAGCAGGGGAGGGAGAGAGAAAAATCAGAGGAGAAGAGGAAAGTTTTGAGCTGCTTCCGGAACTTCGGGTGGTCCGCTCAAGTTGAAGAGGGGCAAGGAGGCCATTCCAGAAGGAGCCAGAGAGATCTACCCCCCACTCTCTGCCTGGAGAAGTGTCTAACCCTTAGAGAGTTGGAGCTATCTGGGGGAAGAGCTCGAGAAGGAAGGTGTTTTGGAAGTGAGCATTGGATGTATTGTGGGAAACGGCCCCAGAAAGCCTTGTGGACAATGCAAAGGGTCTTGACCTTGATACTTTTAGCCACCGGAAGCCAGTAGAGAGATTTCAGGGCTGGAAAGATATAATCCCTCAGTTTGAGGCCAAGGATAAGTCTCTCAGTCCTGTTCTGGATTAGTTGTAGAGGGCGGAGAATAGAGGAAGGCAGATTGAGAAAGCGGTTGTTGCAGTAGTCCATCTTAAAGCGAAACTGGGCTCTGGAGACAGTGAGCTTCTGGGGGAAAGTGAGAAAGGGAAGAGTCCCTTTGAGGAGGAGCAGCTGGTAGTGGGACTTCTTGGCGATGTCCGAGATGTGAGGAGAGAAAGAGAGAGGTTTTTTGCCTCGAAGGAAGGTGAAGGAAGAGGGCCTAAGGTGGGCAGCCACAGTGAGAGAGGGAAAGTAGGGGCAGGGGTCCCAATGAGAATAATCTTCATCTTACTGGCATCAAGGCAGAGATCCCTGGATGCGCACCAATCCTGAATTGTGGATAGACAGTCAGGAATGAGCGAGAGAGGAGAGGATCCTGAAAGAAAGCTGAGTGTCAACTGCATAACACTGAAAGTTAGAGGAGAAGGTAGAGATCAGGTGGGCCAATGGGGCCAAGTAGAGGTTGAAAAACCTGGGTGAGAGGTTAGAGCTCTGGGGAACGCCACAGGTAGAGAGAGAGGTGGCAGATAGAAAGGTACCAAGTTGTACCTGGAGGGGCAGTCCATGAGGAAGGGGATCAGACACTCCAGGGCCTGATCCGTGATGCCCAGGTTCTCATGTAGTTTATTGATCAGGATGGTGTGGTTGACTGTGTCGAAAGTAGAGGAAAGATCAAGGAGGGTTAGGACAGAAGGAATGCTGGAATCAAGGTTAGATAGCATATCTTCATGGGTGTTCAGCAGTGCAGTTTCTGTACCTCTGGCAGCTCTAAAGCTAGACTGATGGTCAGGGAGACAACCAACAGATTCAGTGTAGAGAGTAATCTGGGAGATGGACAGCTTTTCCAAGAGTTTGCCCAGGAAAAGGGTGATGGAGATTGGGCAATAGTTTGCCCGGCAGGTATGATCGGCAGACAGCTTTTTAAGGAGTGGGTGCATTAATGAATGCTTAACGGGAGAGAGGAACGTTCAAGTGGCAAAAGAGTGATTTCAGAAATCGGCCAAGGCTGGAGCGAGGGTGTCAATATGGTCCTTGATGGTTCGAGAGGATCAGGGGAGCACCTGTTTGGATGACACTTTCATAGATCGGACTTGTCTAGAAACTTTGTCAGGTGTTGTCAGAGAGAAAGAGGAGAAAGGTAGAGGAGAGGTAGAGATGGCCAAAGGGGGGCAGAGAGGGGAAGAGGGAGAGGAAGAGGAGATCGAGGACAACATGTCCTGAGTTTTAGCAGAGAGGTGAGAGGCCAGAACCATACAGAGGGCCTGGGAGGGAACAGGAGGGGTGGAGACTGCAACAGGTTTGACCAGTTCCTTGCAGATTTTAAAGAGTTTGGCTTTTTACATCACCTCCTTAGAGGTACTCTACCTTTCCTCTCCTTCCCTCAAAAGCTCACTGTCTCCCAAGCTCTGGTTCTTTCCAGACTGGATTACTGTATCAGCCTCTTCCTAAATCTACTTGCCTCCACTCTCCACCCTCTACAACTAATCCAGAACAGGACTGCAAGACTTGTCCTTGGCCTCAAGCACTGGGATCGTATCTCTCCAGCCTTGAAATCCCTTCATTGGCTCCCAGTGGATGCAAGGATTAAATTAAAAACCCTCTGCATTGTCCACAAGGCTTTCTGGGGCCTGGGTCCAAAATACCTTCAACTATCCCTCCGTAAATATCTCCCCTCTCGAGCCCTTCGCTCCTCTACTTCTAACTCCCTCAGGGTTAGTTGTTTTGCAAAATAACAAGCTGGGGGTAGATCCCTGTCTTCGGCTGGTGCCTCCTTTTGGAACAGCCTCCCGGCCACCTTGAAACTTGAGGAAAAACATCTTCGGTTCTGGAAACTTCTCAAGACCTTCCTCTTTGCCTCTGCCTTTGCCCCCCTTGTCCCCTGTTGATCTGTTTTTTTCTCATGGCATTGTGCACCTGGCCACCCTCTGTTCTTTCGGGCCCAGGTATCTGCTCACCCTGCCACCCTCCTGCACTGCCTCCAGGCCACCATCTGCACTAGGGTTCTGTATCTGTATCCATACAGTCCCCCTCCCACGTTTCTTCTGCACTTATCAGGTATACCTTTCTGACTAACTTTTACCTGCCACTTGCTGGCTGCACTACCATGGTTTAAAGCCCTTATTTATTATTTATTCTATTTAATATTTATTTATGTTTTCTCTCCTCTGCTTCGCACTTTCCACCCCCTCCCCCTTCCTTGCACTTTTCCCCGATTTCCCATAAATTTCACTGGGCCTAGGAAAATCGCTGTTTTTTTCTATTTTTTCTCTCCCTTGTTCCCCTCCCTCTTTGCCTGGTCGCCCTCTGAAACACTTGTGTACGAGTGCGATGTAAATAAAATATCATTTCATTTAATTTCAACCCACATCACAATTTCAATTGCCTAAAAAATGTGGCATTTGAATGCAGGTACTAACAGAGAAATGCTTTACCTTAGTAATTGCTGGGCCCTTGTTAACAGCGAAACCCGGGTGCCGTTTAACATCTGTGTCCTGTTCTGTCCGGCAACTGCTCTGAAGGTCAGCTATGTTGAGTGAACATAGCCCAAAATTTCAGGGGGGGGGCTGAAGCCCAGTCAACTATATGGTGTTACGCCACTACTTGTGTTTAATGCCTTGATTACCTATTGGTAATCATCATTACTCCTAGCCCTATTCTTCCTCGTCCCTGTACTTGTGTATGAAGCAGTACTTGTGTATGAGGCACTCTGACTCATACACAAGTACTAGGATGAGGTAGAGGTACATGGAGGTAATGCCTGACATAGCTACCAGTAATCTTCATTACTCCTAATCCCACTCTTCCTCATCCCAATACTTACCTATGAGGCAAGGAGCCTCATACGTAAACTTTGGGACAAGGAAGAAGGATGTGAAGGTAATTCTGGGCCAATGAGCTGATTTTGGATGATGGGGTAGGATATGGGAGACAGAGGGGATGTGCGGGGTTGTCCATGTCCAGGCTAAGCAGGCATGTGCTATTAGTGCCGAGAGAGGCATTTTGTTGCAGCCAGTCTAGTCATTCCTCAGTTTGGTATGACTTTTTTTTAACTGCGCATTTCTGATAAAGCAGACCTGCTAAGTGTAATTACCTGGCTAGACTGGCATTTGGGTGCTTCCGGCTAGACTGGCATTTGGGTGCTTCCAGTCTAGCCGTTTCTTACTGTGGCATTGCATATTTTTCTGGACATCTGTAATAAAATGATATGCTATAATATAAGTCTTTTAGAACAGGCATGTACACAAGTGTTTCTAGGCATGACAAGACAAGGGGGGAAGATAGAGAGAGAACAAGACAAACAATCTTACTAGGCCTTGTGTCATTCAGATCATGCAAGTGCAAGAACGAGAAATCGGAGGGGGAGTGCAAGTAAGAGGGGAGGGAAAACAGGGCAGTAATACTCTGAGTAGGTGCAGCCAGTGCAGCGTAGCTCTGGGTAGTGCCAGGACAACAAGGGACTGTAGGGTTACAGTTACAGCCTCGTTGTGCCTGGTAGGCCTGGAGGCAGTGCAAGGGTGACTGATCAAGAAAGAGCCTGGAGTAGGAGAGATTCTGAGGGTAGCCAAACAACCAGTCGGAACAGCAGACGGGTAGGTCAGGTAGGTCAGCAGGGGAAGGAGACAGAGAAAGCAGAGGAGAAGAGGAAAGTTTTGAGCTGCTTCCAAAACTTCAGGTGGTCCGCTCAAGTTGAAGAGTGGCAAGGAGGCCATTCCAGAGGGAGGCAGAGAGATCTACCCCCCATGCTCTGCCTGGAGAAATGTCTAACCCTTAGAGAGTTGGAGCTATCAGGGGGAAGAGCTCGAGAAGGAAGGTAATTTGGGAGGGAGCATTGGAAGCATTGGATGTAGTGTGGGACACAGCCCCAGAAAGCCTTGTGAACAATGCAAAGGGTCTTGAACTTGATACTTTCAGCCACCGGAAGCCAGTAGAGAGATTTCAGGGCTGGAAAGATATAATCCCTCAGCTTGAGGCGAAGGATAAGTCTCTCAGTCCTGTTCTGGATTAGTTGTAGAGAGCGGAGAATAGAGGAAGGCAGATTGAGAAAGAGGTTGTTGCAGTAGTCCAGCCTAGAGCGAAACAGGGCTCTGGAGACAGTGAGCTTCTGGGGGAAAGTGAGAAAGGGAATAGTCCCTTTGAGGAGGAGCAGCTGGTAGTGGGACTTCTTGGCGATGTCCGAGATGTGAGGAGAGAAAGAGAGAGGTTTTTTACCTCGAAGGAAGGTGAATGAAGAGGGCCTAAGGCGGGTGGCCACAGTGAGAGAGTGAAAGCAGGGGCAGGGGTCCCAATGAGAATGATCTTCATCTTACTGGCATTAAGGCAGAGATCCCTGGAGGCGCACCAAACCTGAATTGTGGATAGACAGTCAGGAATGAGCAAGAGAGGAGAGGATCCTGAAGGAGAGCTGAGTGTCAACTGCATAACACTGAAAGTTAGAGGAGAAGGTAGAGATCAGGTGGGCCAATGGGGCCAAGTAGAGGTTGAACAACCTGGGTGAGAGACTAGAGCTCTGGGGAATGCCACAGGTAGAGAGAGAGGTGGCAGATAGAAAGGGACAAAGTTGTACCTGAATGGGCAGTCCATGAGGAAGGAGGTCAGCCACTCCAGGGTCTGATCCGTGATGCCCAGGATCTCATGTAGTTTATTGATCAGGATGGCGTGGTTGACTGTGTCGAAAGTAGAGGAAAGATCAAGGAGGATTAGGACAGAAGGAATGCTGGAATCAAGGTCAGATAGCAGATCTTCATGGGTGTTCAGCAGAGCAGTTTCTGTGCCTCTGGCAGCTCTATGCTAGACTGATGGTCAGGGAGACAACCAACAGATTCAGTGTAGAGAGTAATCTGGGAGATGGCCAGCTTTTCCAAGAGTTTGTTCAGGAAAGGGGTGATGAAGGTTGGCCAATAGTTTCCCAGGCAGGTATGATCGGCAGACAGCTTCTTGAGGAGTGGGTGCATTAGGGAGTGCTTAATGGGAGAGAGGAACGTTAAAGTGGCAAAAGAGTGATTTCAGAAATCGGCCAAGGCGGGAGCGAGAGTGTCAATATGGTCCTTGATGGTTCTAGAGGATCAGGGAGCACCTGTTTGGATGACACTTTCATAGATCAGACTTGTCTAGAAACTTTGTCAGGTGTTGTCAGAGAGAAAAAGGAGAAAGGTAGAGGAGAGGTAGAGATGGCCAAAGGGGGGCAGAGAGCGGAAGAGGGAGAGGAAGAGGAGTTCGAGGAAAGCATGTCCTGAGTTTTATCAGAGAGGTGAGAGGCCAGAACCATACAGAGGGCCTGGGAGGGAACAGGAGGGGTGGAGACTACAACATGATTGACCAGTTCCTTGCAGATTTTAAAGAGTTCGGCTGTGTTGTTAGAGGCCGCAGAGACCCGGGCTTGAATGTGTGCTCTCTTCTTGATGAGGGTTATTGCTTCGACTGGCATTTTGGTGCAACCAGTCTAGGTTTGTCTAAATGTGGCCTGGCATGCTTTACTGTAATGTTATTATGTGTCTACACTGGTCTACATTGTGCAACCAGTGGGAAATGTTTTCAATGGTGCATGGAATTGTTTATAGCAAAGCATTAATGTTCCTGTGCACTGTGGGTGACTTGCATGTATTGGATTGGCATTACCCTGCAAACCAATTACAAACACTCTGACTTTTTAGCCAATTTTTCTCAGAAAGTGTGCTGTATATTGAATTAAAACACATATTTATATATTTCTCCTAGTACATTGTGCGGCATATCCCTTCAGCAGCTCGTTTGTGAATATTGTGCAAACGTGATAATCTAGGCCAGCCCAGTGTGTGGCAAAAACCCGTAATTTGTTGCTGAGATTGGGGGGCCCCTCAGCATGGCTCGCAGGGGGGCCCCACATTTTGTGTCATGCCACTGAGTTCAGACAGTCAGCAGCAGCGCCGCGGCCCGGGTATTGGTAATGGTAAACAAACAAGATTCTTATCTCTGCTACCTGCTGTGCAGCTCGCGCATGCGTTCCCACTCCACCCCCCCCCCGCCTTCAGCCTGCGCATTTGGAGTGTCGCGTGCCCAGGCTGGCATACTGCACGTGCCCCTGCTAGTGCACAGCCTCAGCTTCAGAAGCCACTAGCCAGGCAGTGATGCGTGCTACTGACTACTGTCAGCGTGAGAGAAGTGTGACTCTGCTGACTCGACCTCCTCGACTGGAGTCCTGAGGAGAGACCTCACACTTACTCAGCCTACTAAGTAAGGTAAGTCAAGTCAAAGTAGCCACAGGCAGGTGTGTTTTCGTGCAGGGGTGCCACAGCGATGCAACACTGCCTGTTTAGTCAATGTTTAGAATATAGGAAAAGCCAGCAAGCCCCTTAATTCGTCCCACTTATTAAATAATTTGCACGTGATAAATTGTAACACTTCAAAGGCTTTCCTGTCTGGCACCTTTTAAAGCTGCATAAACTGCTGATTTTCACTGAGCGGGGGTGAAAGGGGTTTGTGTGGCACGGTTCCTCACCACAGAAACCTGCGCTGCTCATTCACACGCCGTGGGTCTAAGCAAAAGATTGTGCACAGCTGTGAAGTGCCCCCCCTCCACCATGTCCTGTCTGACACCGTGGGAGGTGTAGTGCAGGCTGGGCCGGGCCGGCATCGGGTGTTGGGGGAGGAGGATTTAATTAGAGGGAACGAACGAGCCACCGCCATATTTAACACGCTGGGTGTGTTAACTGTATCTATATGATATTTATAAAGATAACACGCATGGCGCGTTGAAGTTGAAGGAGCTGCTGGTTCTTCCTCAGTGCCGGCCCACCCCATGCAGCCTTGCATGCCCCCCGTGGGCAGGCGACATACTTGCCAACATTCTGTGACAAAAAACTCTAAGATGTAGGATTTTTCAAGTTTCAAAAACAATACTTAGCATAACAATGACATCACAGGAAATTACAAACCACACGTTGTTGGGACCACTGGAGCATTTTAAAATGCACAACCCATCAAACAGCACAGCATGGAGAGATGTTGAAATGTTTACAATGTATAATTTTGAATGGTGAGTTAACACTAAATTTAATTACCTACCTTCACAGAAAGTAATCACAAAGAGCTGGTAGGTAAGGTTTGCCACTTCTCTGTAGCATCAGCCCAGGTAGAACATATTTATTACTGCAGTGGAGGTGGAACACTGAACAACATGGAGACTGATACCCTCCTCAGTCTGATAGGCAGATAATGTGTGATGGTACGTTCTGCCACTTGCCTTCACTGGTGGTTCACCTATGGTCTGTCCCTGAAAGAGTGCCCGGGAGAGTCATGTAGCTGTCAGGTTAGTGGATTGATCACTGCCCATCACTCAAATGTATCACTTATCCACCCAACACACAGACGGATTAATTGCCTTGGAGTCACATAAATTACCTGCCACTATAAAAAGCAGTAGGATCTGTCACCCAAATCTGTAGGCAGTAGGACTGCATAAAAGGCAGCAGCCCGTCTACTGCCTAAATCAGTAGGGTTGCAAGTATGAGGCGGTACACAGGCCCGAAACCGCTGTTTGTATGGGACGATGCTGTTTGTGCAAAAGTTGAGGGGCAGCCATTCCAGACCTCTTATACCCTGCCGGTCTCCAAAGAGCAAATCTATGCTATCTTTGTCTTGCCTTTTAGGCACTGTTTAGAAAAACAGACATGTTTTTGCGCAGGACCTGTCCCTACACGACCCCACAAGCATTGCACTGCCATCAGCTGCATCTTTCTATCTGCATGTGCCTGACTGTCTCTGGTTGTAGCATTACTGTGCTTCTCGCTAGGAATGTTGTGAGTTTTGAATTTGAATCCAAACTTATATCTCTTTACAAGGGGGCAGTGTCTTTGCCCCCAGACGGACAGCCACCACGGTTACATCAATCCATGGAGACATGGGCATACAAGCTTCTTCACGACACCACCCCAACCCTCCTCCCCCTGCACCACCCCCAGGGAAGAACATCTTTCTTCCCAATCCAACAATGTCAACCTATTAATGTGCACCCAACAAGTATTAACCCCCACACACTCAAAAATAAATATTAGCAAATATTGTAATTTCAAACTGAGGCCCCAAAAATAGGCTGCACACACGTTAAACCAGAACATTGTACTCAAACTGTGTGTCATAAAGGGTATCACCCAATCACTGCACACCCCAAAATGTTGATTTTCCATAGCCCCATTTCACTGCATTACACAGCCACAGTAGTGGCTGTGTAGTTATGGTCAAGTTGCTGTTTCCATACGAAGAGCACTTTTTGGGCGGCTTATAAATTCCCCCCCCCCCCCGGACGAATCCTAACCAAACTTTGCAGAAACAGTATATGGGCCACTCTGAATTTTTCATAGTTTGGTGAGGATTCGTCTAGGGGGGGGGGGGGAGTTATAGGGTGGGTCCCAAAACGTCTTTTTTCCCATAGACTGAATAGGGGAAACACTTTGCGCACGCCTACAGCCCAAACCGCTGGACGGATTTTCACCAAATTTGCGGTAGGAGCTTGGTCCCGAAAGCGTGCTTTCGCAAATTTGGTGCCAATCCGTCCAGTCGTTTTCTTTAAAACGACCAAAAAGTAGGTCTAAAAAAATTAGTGATATCTATGTTTGCTCCACGGTCACACTTCCCTGTTCGCTCCGCGGACAAGATACCGATTGGCTAAGGGGGTGGCATCATGACCGCGGACACGCAACGTCTCTGCCGATTGGTTGCAGCGAGCCGTGATGAGCATCACAATGTGTGGATGCGCCCGTCATCTTGGATCCAAAGACCGCGCGGTCGCCACCAGAGGCGAAATGTTGTTTCGGAAACTGTTTTGCTCTCCTACAGTGCGTTGGGAAGGTTCACTCAGTAAGAGATGGGTTAAATAATGTACTTGTTTGGGCGGCAGGTGTTAATGATGTAGTCTCCATGCGAAATGCCGTTTAGGAAACTATTTTGATCTCCTACAGTGCTTGGGGAGGTTCAGAGAGTAAGAGATGGGTGAAATACTGTACTTGTTTGGGCGGCAGGTGTTAATGATGTATTCTCTATGCCCACCTTGTTCGGGATGTTTGTATGTGCAGAAAATGAGGGATTTAATAAGGGTAGTATTTCAGTCTGTGCTGTGAACAGGCACCTTGAAACTGTTCTAAGGACACGCGTGGTGTTAGTGACCATTAAAATTGAGTACATGTCGTTATTACATTACTTTTTCCTATGGGTGTGCTATTCATTAGCCAGGGCCTAGAGTCTTGGATGCATGGCCGTAGGCCATAGGCCGAAGGCCATACTTCCAAGACTGTAGGCCCTGGCCACAACCACCACAGCATTTCACAGCAATGGATACACCTGTAATATTGATTATCGATTAGATGGTTGTAGGGAGTGTGTACAGTCTTGGGTGCATGGCCGAAGGACACGCACCCAAGAACAAAGTTAAAAGCACTGGAGATAACTAGCGAATGTGAAGGGTTTTTCGGTTTTACTTCTGAACCATAACGTCCCTTTTACAAAGTTTTTTTACTGATATATATATATATATATATATATATATATATATATATATGGCAGTGAACAAAAACAAAGGGGCTACACATGTGATATCATCAGTGAAGTCATCAATGACATTTGTGATGCCATCTTTCAGGTCCTGGGTGTTAGTGTTAGCAGGTCCTGGGTGTTAGTGTTAGCAGTGCACAGTGGTGAGGGCAGGTATATTTGCTTGGCCTACCATAACTGGCGAATTTCATGGGTTTTTCAATTTTACTTTGAACCATAATGGCACATTTGTAAAGTGTTTTTAGTGAATTGCATAGGTTTTTAGTAGTGCAACTTAACCATAACGTCCCCTTAACAAAGTTTTTTTGGAGTGTATAGATAGATAGATAGATAGATAGATAGATAGATAGATAGATAGATAGATAGATAGATAGATAGATAGATAGATAGATAGATAGATATGGGGAGGGTAATGTTAATAATAAATGTGACTGGTTATGGGGGGGGGATGCACAGGGTCTCCTCCACATATATATGCAGTGAAATGGTGTAAAACAAAAACGACTACGTTTTGGTGATGCACACTAAAAAATGCAAGTTAAGGACGTAAATAGACATTTGTGGTTGAATGCACCACTTTGTTGATAACTTTTAAGTTACTTACCTTCATGCAATGTGTCTAATACATCAAATATATTTCATAAAATATTCTTGAACCACAAATTTTAGGTAACTCAAAAGTTATCAATAAAGCGGTGCATTCAGCCTGGAATTTCCACTTACATACATGGATAATGTGCCCAATTTGATAAAATAAAGGAAATGCTGTGCAGTTTCAGTGTTACATTTATGTCCAACAACAATCAGTAGTACTACAGTGCTAATACTAACAAGGGAGACAGTGACCGTGAACTGGCCAGTATGAGCAGCAACCACCCGTGCCTTCTCTCTCATGAGTGGGATATTATTTCAACCTCTGTGGTCAGATAATAGTCAGCATTGATGGGCAACAGTAGTTTGTTACCCTTCAACACCAACTTCTGCTTGGTGAGTCGCTTGGTGACTCAGGTGAACTTTAATTTATTTTCTGTTGTTCATACATTTCCATTAAGTCAATTACTTTTGCAACAGTGCAGCCCTTCTCAGCTTCTAGCCCACTATGCAGGTGCATTCAATCAGGAAAGGCCTAATCAGGGGTATTGCTTGCATAGCCCATTTGGATGACTCTTAATCTGCCGACGCTTCATATTGGTGCTTTCCTGTCCTGTGTCACGTTTATATACCTCAATTCTTTCAGCAATAGCAATCCAGTGAACCCTAACCCTCTTTCCTGGGCAGGTTGCGGACAGTTCCCTGTTTAAAATTAAAGTGCAGGTGCCAAGACCTTACGGGGAGGTAGGAGTTTGTGCTACATCTGTGCAAGACCCACAGGAGATCCTGACAGCAAGACCCTCATCATCTGGCCCATAAAATAAGGCAACACATTCTTCTCGGCTCTTCTCTACCCCCTTTAAAAGGACTTTACGTGGCAGGTTGCGTAATCACACACTCTTCTCAATACAATCACACTCACAGTGCCGCCACACTGGCCCTCCCCATCAAGAAGACATCGCCAGTAGCCTAACAATCTAACTGCGCCATGAGGCTACCATTCCGCTGAAAGCTATGCTCAAGTCAGGCTGGAAATCTCTAGGTGTAAGAAAGAGAAGATACGCAAAACCGATCTTAACTCTATGACCAAGGATTTAGCGTGCTCTCCCCAGTTCCGTCAGACAGTGGGATTTCAAAGTGAAAAAAGGGTAGAAAGGGTGCAGAGGACAGAAAGAAAGAGGAACAAGGGAGGGGAGAGATGGGAACAAGAACGGAGTGCAGATGAACGATAGGGATGGTTTGCAGCACAGGGTGACCAGTGTGTGCAGGGGAGAGAGAGGTGCATGAAAACCAGAACACAGGACAAGCCAGGAATGGTGGGTGGATACCCAATGTTTTTGGAACAAGCTTTGCTCAGGCCATGAAAGCCTTTTGACCTGGGAAGTGGTAACATTTTTACATGAACTAAGCCTTCTAAAGTGAGACAGCAAATTGAAGGATTTTGTGCTCTGAACTGCTTTTCTTTTTCTTAATGTTCTTCTGTTTTCTTTTTTTTCTTTTCTCTTGTTTTATACAGTGATGATATATGTGATTTAATACGTACTGCTATTTTAATTTTAGGAAAAGTCAAGTTCTTTGACTAAAACACAATAAATAAATAAAAAAGCAAAGTCCCAAGGTGTCCCCTGTCCCCCCCAGATTTTATGGGTCTCCTACGCCCCTGATGGAGGGACACTTCTTCCAACCCATCTATGTCCCCTGGATATCCTAACTCCACCCCTTCACCAGCCTGCGCCTTTAAATGTTCTCTGGTGTGCAGTCCTCTAGTGGGAGACTGGCCTTTTAATGAACTTCGCTTTTGGAAGCCAATCTCATAGGGCATGCCCATCCGGGAGGTCCCAGGACTGGCAAGGAGGGTGTTACCTTCCCTCCCAGTGAGTCAATAAAGGCATACATCTTGCTCTTTGTCTCTTTCACTGGAATGCAGACAGCCAAATTCACATTGCCTCCCATAGCTGTCTGAACTCACAGGGATAACACTGGTATGTTACAAATGAGATGTGGCTTTAATAATCATGTGCACTCTTCACTACCATACCAAAGTAGGTATGGCTTATATCTCCAGATTACCCCACCACTAGGTGTGTAGATCATCATAATTATGCAGAATTTGGAACAGAGGATTAGACTTGATTGCAACCATGTATTGGCTGTCACAGCAGCTGCGAAACAGGGCACCTTAGACCTCGGCGCATGTTCTGTGCCATGGGAGGCTACAGAGGCATCAGGGCACAAGTGAACAATATGCTTTTGCCATGGAGGTTACTGAAAGTGGGAGTCTGGTTAGCAGCCTAGCATTCCAGAGTTGGATTACCTGCATCATTTTATTACTAATAAAACATTTAAAAACCTAGGGCTTATACATCCATGCCAGATGGCAATCCTTCACAGTATGTGATAATCGCAGATAGCTGCCAAAGGTTATTTCTCAGAATGTGACAGATGCGGTGCGAGGGGACACTCAATGAACGGATCTCGGTCTGTCTAGTAGCACGCAGCCGCACACCAGGGCAAGCAGGGCAAGCTGGTAGAATTGCTTCATCAGAACAATAAAAAAAAGTCTTATATTACGATTTGATGTTGAAGGTGGAACGAGGCCCCGGAGATATTCGGCAGGCGTGGAAGCGCGTCCTACCCGCAGCGAGCGAGCCGGTCATTTGAAGGAGAAAGGCACAAACACACAATTACGCGACTAATAAACACAGGGAGTGGGGCAAGTTAATGAAGCTTTGACAGGGACAGTTATCGTCAGAGTTTTAAAGGATAATGAGCAGAGGGAACGCGTGGGTCATGCAAAACACGAAATCAATGTGTTCAGCTCCTACATCGCTGGCGTTCAGGGAGACTATTGCTAAATGAGGGTAGACGCAGTCCATCAAAATAAATTAGCTTTGCTTAACTGCAGCCCAAGAAAAGTTATGAAGTAAGGAAAACAGGTTTTATTGTGATTTTATTGCAAAGGTGGTTGTAAGTTTTGCGAAATGAGCAGGTAAAAGAGGCTTGTGCTCATAATATGAACCCAATGCAATGATCAATGCTTGATGTCCCTCAGTGCCCCAAATAGGCCCACATATCTCATTCCCCTTCAAGAGCTGTTGAATTCATACTTAAACGGTTGACTACTATTAGTAGATGTGTTTATGTGTAGCAACTCTTCAAGTAATACATGGAGTTACATCCAGTAAACAAAAGACTCAATGTGAGATGGAGGCTGTGGGGTTTTACCACAGCCTTGTTGGTTCATAAGGATGGTTGGTTGAGGTGTTGAGGAGCTCTGCACTGATACACCGACCTAACCAGGCTGAAACCAGCCCCAGAAGAGGCTCTTACAAGTCACCTAGTATGCTACAACTAGCGAATGGAAAATAAAAATCTTCCCATGAGAAAGGATACGAAGGTCCCGGGAGAATAGCTCAGCAGCAACGTGCTTGCCTTGGAAGCAAGACGACACTAAGCAATTATAAAAACGAAACTAAGACAAAAAAAACAAAAACAATTACACAACTGAAAAACAAACAATTCCTGTAACAGTGCCTCGCCTCGATGCCCCCACACTCTGTGAGCGCTTTAAAAAGGCAAAATAAATAAATAATAATGCATTACAATTTGACAAAGAAAACCCCAAAGAGGGCTTGGTGATATCTGCTCATCCCTAATGGGAATATAGATGGGTAACTATCAAAATATAATCGAACAAAAGATTTGGAGTGGCATCTGATAAAGAATGTAAGCAAGGCTTGAAGGTCCAGGATTCCCCTATGAACCTCCCCAGGTGAAATTAGCCCTGTATAATATGATATTGTGAAGGGCACTCTGAGAATCGCTTGCTGCACACTCTGCGCTGGGACCATGGACCAGCATTAATTAGATCAGGTGCCTGAGGGAGAGATGAGGGGGCACATAGCCAACCTCTTCACACTCCACACCACCAAAGAACAGTGATTTCTTACCTATTGTGAGGTCTCTTCATAGGAATGTGACTGCCATATACCACTGGCGTGATGCCATGGAGGAAGAACACAGCATTTAGAAACATCTTTATTCACGAATGACTTCCTGTGTAAGGCATGCACAACAAACATTATGCTGCTCTATAAGGAAAGCAGGGCTTTTAGGTGATGCTGCAAAAGGACATGGATTCATGGGTCAGCCTAAAGCAGTGGTCTAGGGGGGCCGAAGGATGCCGAGGGGGGCGCGAGGCTCTTCAAAAGGGGATTACGGTGGCTGCTTGTAATAGAAAACATAGCAGATAAGGCATGGGGAGACGCAGTAACACTATTCTTAATCAAGGGGGTGATCGGCATAAAAAGGTTTGAATACCACGTGCCTAAAGTCTGAACCAGCTCAAGTATACATGGGAAGTATACGACTGCCTGCGAGGATCAAATTAAACTTGTTATTGCCTGAGCTACTCAGGTGGGAGGCATATCCCAGTGGATATTTCTACTTTTATATTGACAGTCTGATCTACACGCATTTGGGAAAGGCCTCTGGACTACTGCTCTGGGAAGGGTTGGGCTGTGCAGGCATTGCTTGCAGTGTCGTGTCGCCTGGTGGGCGTGGTTCGGCACACACTGAAGCCAAGCTTACCAGAAAAACACTGATGCTTGCGCTATTTCTTGTGCAAAACTGCTGTACTCATGCAATGTCATCTTGCTTAAGCCGTGAACCTTTACAAAGGAGGTAGAACAGTGCTGATCACACAGTGAGTAAGGAAAAGGCAACACCTTCCGCAGATGCGAAGTGCAGTGCCTTTAGTGTGTGTAGCTTCTTAAGTAATCTCCGAATCCCAAATTTGATTTTTTATTTGAAACATTTTATTCTTGCAGGTGCCAAGGGTCTTAAAGGATAGTTCCGGGACTTTTTTTTTATTGTCCCTACGGTTTGGCCATGTGTTATTAAGCATAAATCGGTAGATCGTAGAAAACTTTCCTATGGACCTTACCCGACTTTTCGTCCATTAACGCACTCGAAATGAGCCGCCATTTTGTGATAATCCTATCATTTCCCCCCATCGACCTGGCTCACCTGCGTTTGCGGCACTAAATCATATCCCCGCCCCTGAAACAGACTTTATCAAAACATTCATATTCCCCGCCTCTATCCGTGACGTGACTGTGCTGCGTAGGCAAACGCGCCCAGGCGTCTTCTACGTGACTCCACACAGAACCCGGAAACCAACACAGATCAGCTCACAACACAGCGCGCCACAATTCGGAATATGAAACTGTACTTTTAAATCAAACCGCAAGATTGTAAATTTGGTAAAGTACATTTATTTGACATCAAATGTTTAGAGAATATTCAGCGATTTGCATTTTTCTTTGCTCTCGATCCAAAATAGTTCGTCTTGAGGCAAGCGATGTTCGTGTGCAGTACACAGGGTGTTGGTTTACGATAAAATAAGCTCTTCAGTCGCACTGATAATCGCATGGCTGTTCCAACAACGAGGCACTAGGCCACCACAAGGGTATGTATGTTGCATCTAGCCATTAGTACCGCGTAAGGGCATACTTGTACTTGGCGATCGTCCCATAAAATGGTCAGGGTGGTAACGTTGTTCACGCGGAGAAGCAACTGGCGGTTGTAAAAGCCATCCGCCGGTGTCTGGTACTCGTGACACATACAATAATGAAGGATGTACCTGTTTTAAAAACATAAAAAATGAAATTAGTCTCACCATCAGATCTTTATTAAAATTATTCATTTTATATATTAGGTCGGGAAATTATTTCATAGCTAGGACAGTGCAACTGGGTATTATACGTCATTTCCAGTAACCCACCCCCTGTCCTCCGCCTTTTTCAGAGCCGCCTGAGCGCCAGTGGACCACTTCGTCACTGATATGATATAATATGGCATTTGCAACGTGCCTATACACAAGTGTTTCAAGGCGTGGCGAGGCAGGGAGGGGGGGGGAACAAGGAGAAGACAGACAACGATCCTACTAGGCCAGGTGTCATTCAGATTGCGCAAGTGCAGGGGTAGGGGGAAGTTAAAAGTGCAAGGGGAAGGGGAGGGGGGAAGTGGAGTACAAGGTAAGTAGCATAAAATAATAAATACATAGGGCCAGCTGGTGGCGAGTGCAAGGTAAGTGCAGAACAAGTGCTGGGAAGGGGGGGCTGTAGGATACTGAGACAGTCCCCCAGTGCAGGGGTTGACAGGGAGGCAGTGCAGGTGGAGAGTGGAAGGGCCCAGGACCGAGGTCGCAGACAGTGGACCAGTTGTAGCAGGGGAGAGGGAGAGAGAAAGCAGAAGCAAAGAGGAAGGTTTTGAGGTGCTTCCATAAAAGGAGATGGTTCTCCTCAAGATAGTGCGCGGTACAAAACAATATGCCACATAGAACGAACAAGTACAACTTAACCCGTCTTTAAAGCTACTGTATAGTAATTAAATTGCGGTATAAACTCATCTAAAGAGTTACTTACATTATATTTGCATTTTCCATTGTGTCTGTGCGTAGGGCAGCCCCGAAATACCACTCCTTCTATGCCGATGTTATTTCTTCTAATGAACGAACATTAAATGGCTTTCGTTTCTGAAATTATATTCATTATCGTTTCTTACGTTATTGCACCACACCCCCAAAAAGAAGTCTTTCGGGATGGTCCCGGCCTGTCAAGGTCAAATAACAATAGAACCTTATACTGAGTCGTGGGCCATTCCGGCACCCGAGCAAAAAATCAAAGCAGCTGACCTTCACTTTGAACAAGCACACATTCCTAGTTAGCTACATTCAGTGTAAGGCCATCTCACAGGACTTGAAATTTACACTCCATCTTTGCATTTTGTCTGCGTGCTTTGCAGCCCCAGAGAACCATAAATACGGAGACATTCTATATTTTTGAAAAATGATTTATATTACTGTTTGGTTTAATTTAATGCGCAAATGAACAAGGTTGGATAGACACATTGCATGTACACTGAGCAATCACTTTTATTTACACAATACATAGCTACACATATTCAATGGGCCTGCGACATGAGGAGACTCCAGAGCAAAGTCACAGGTGACACCCGGGTGGTTCGCACTACTGCACGGTGAAGGGAGGGGCAAGGGTGGAGAGACACATTGCATGTACACTGAGCAATCACTTTTATTTACACATTACATAGATACACATATTCAATGGGCCTGCAACATGAGGAGACTCGAGAGAACAGACAATCAAATTACAATCATTTAAACCGTGATGTGTATTTCTCAATGAGCTCTGCTTTAGGTGGACATGGAACAGAGGCAATGTTGGGTGGCAATGCAGTTGTCCCCTGCACAGGTTCGTTCACAACTCCATGTATGTGCCTATCTAGGACATCAACAATAAGTCTCTCAATAAACTCATATTGCATATCCTCAAACACTGGTTTGATCACCCATTGTTTACTTCTTTTAGTGAAGGCCTTATTGTAGCGAAGCGTCCCTAAAGTTCCGGTCGTCCTACTTTGTTGACGGCCAACATTATGGTTATGTGCCAAGACCGCTAGAAGAGTCCGATTTATCATGCCCTCCATGCCAAAATGCAATCGTTTTGGCCTGTACTTTAGGCACATATTGTGGAAGACCTCCAAATCTCCTGTGTGGCAGAATTCCGTGAGTCCCCTCAAATCTCTTGTTATAGTTTTATCAAATACAATCTTTTCAATGGCTTTGTGAGTGGGTGATGAAGGAATCAACCACTTCTTCTTCCGTGCCTCCTCTGTGGACAAATGGCCATGTTCACAATTGTGGAAATGTTGGTTTGTGGTCCAGCGGTGAACGTTGCTACAGTGTAGCATTACTGACCACCATTTTTCCAGTAGAATTTCCAACGACCCTCCACATGTTTTTGAGCTCCACCAAAGATGGTTGCTGATTGACTTGGACCACTGTGAAATACCTTGCATATCTTTTTTTTTACCTGCAGCCGACATTTTTTTATTGATTGTTTTTGCAAGATGCCATACGTTAAATTGGTGATTTATATTTTTGTACTCTTCTCTCATTGTCTTGGCAATTGAAACGTGTCTGTCCGTGGCTATAAGGTCGATCACCATTCCCCACGATTGTAGCTCTTGCAATAATGCTACAAAGCCAACTTTCTCCACGGCCACTGAGGATGTACTTTGTGACACCTGCACGACCACCGAACTCACAATTTTCTTACTTTCCATGTCCTGAAAGTGGTAGGCGCAGTACTTGGCTGAGAATCCTGGGCTGTCGCACTGTCCATCACCGGCTAGCCTGAACCGTTTGCCCGCGAATGTACTATCAATAGACATTTTTTTCCATTCTCCAAGCTTCGCTAATGGCTGGAAATAGATAATCGGTTTGGTATTTGTAGAACTGAGTTTTCGCAATGAAATGGATTCCCACAAACTGAAAGAAATACTCTAACTTTTAAAACTTGAACCACTAAAAAGTGTGGCTGCTGCACAAAGTAGATTGCCTGCTGGCAGTTGCCCCAGCATGGGTTGTGCAGACCATGAGAAAGGATGATATTTTGTACAGGTGGCATGTATTTTAAGGTTAGTGCCTCGAATTGCACGAGTCACATTAATCAATGGCTCCCCACATACTTCCCCACCAACCGAATGCCCACATTTCATCCTAATAATAATATCAATCAAACAACTATCGAATACAATGAATTTGGCCTCTTTCCTTACACTGTCACTCTGCATCCCAGCTGGTTCGGCCTGTAACGTTGAGGACATGTCACTCACATTAAAGGTACAATCTCTGATATCGTCTTCCGCTATGTTCAGTGATATTGATGGTGTTTCATTGTCGTCCATTTCATTCTCTTCCATTGCAACATCTGTTCCTTCTCCGGCGATGGGAGAATACAACAATTTCTTCAACTTTCTCGCGGTCTTAGTGTTTGCGGGTGTGGATTCTGTGAATTGATCTCCGACTGCATCCGAACTACCAGGAGGACATTCACTATCAATGGCTGGTGGTGGTATAGCTCCGTTGTCAATCACTTCATATTCTTCCCATTGGCACGATGCATCTCCAGTCTCAAGTCCCTGCCAAAAGGTTTGACAAGCAACATCTCTCGTTCGCTTCACTGTCTGTGTGGATCTAGTTCGTACACCCACTCGCAACTAGAGGACAGATTGGAAAAGGGATGTTCAGTTTAAACACAACTTACAGTATTGAATTATTAACAGTGAAAAACAACATAATATAGTGACCAGGACACTAACCTTCTTTTGCTTTCTTTTCTTTGAAACTTTCTTGCCTCGAACTTCAACATCTGGACGCTGTTGCTCCGACTCGTGTGTGCATGTCTCCACTTCCTCTTGCGCAGCAACGACTATATTTCCATGATAAGCACATCCATCACGCACTGACGCTCCATCGACTCCCTGAAACATAGAACTTTCATTAGTATGTATAATAATATTGAAAACACAAAATGTACTTGGGGACCAATACCCACGTACATCTCAATAGCAAAACACGAATGAACGCATTGTGTAGAACATTCAAACGACAATTATTCACGCATTGTTGATCTAGTTAGATGGAACTGTCAAGATCCATACCTCGGGCTCCGCATAGACTTCCATTGATGATATTATTGAAGATGACGCTTCAGCAACTCCCTGAAACACAGTAATTGCATTAGTATGGTTTTCTATTTTGTTAAAAAGAACATAAACTTTGTGCAGGCGTCAACGGCTCATCTAAATAGACCTGCACAAATGATCAGTTGTCTAAAATAAATAATGGATATCTAAATATGATTCGATTTGCTCGATCGTTGGAAGTGTCACCACCCAGAGATCTGCATCAACTACTAGGGGTGATGTTCTTGTAGAAGAAGCTCCGTCATCTCCCTGAAACATAGTACTTGCGTTAATAAAGAAGGAAGTATAGCGGATGTAATCACGTCATATGATCTCGCTTGATCAAACTGTCAGTATCCATACCTCGAAATGCATAAGAACATCAAGGGACGCTGTAACTGCGGTGCACACTTCTGCAAGCTGTTGCGCCGACCCGTAACTGCATGCTCCCCCTTCTTCTTGGACTAATGCTCCATCGACTCCCTGAAACATAGGACTTTCATTAGTAATGAACACAATATTGAAAAAAGAAGACACATAGGAGGGCGACGACAGAAGGACATATCAATGGCTAAAAACGAAAGAAACATTGTGTGTAACAATCACGCTTCAAGAATGCAAGATCTGATGATCTCCATCGATGGAACTGTCCGGAAACGAGCATCTGAGTGACATCAACGGTTGTCGTCAATGCGTTGGACTCCTCAGCATCTCCCTGAAAGACAGTACTTGCATTATTTTGGATAACAATAATTATAACTGAAAACAAAGACTAGAGGACGAGTACTAGGGTGTACCATTAGGTAAAATAATTACACGATAAATTAAAACTATTGATTTACATGCCTAAAACAAGTCAGTGGCAGAATAGCTAAGTAAGATTACCCGATAGGCGCTTGAAGTGGCTGATGACTGCAATAATGACACGGATGGAGAATCTTCCGCCTTCATATTGAGTGGATACATAAATGGGGAAATTATTGTTAGCTAATGCTACACACTACCGCAAGGCCGAGAGCTAAATCCGTAAACTTGACTCACCAGTGGAGGGATGTGGACGAATAGAGTGGGAATAGCGGTTGAGAGCAATTTTCGCGTCGCTCGCGGTGTTTTCTTCTTTATTAGCAATGATGTGGAGTACATGTCTGAGCTAAAGTGCCTGCTGCAGATGCGGTATCGATCACCCCTCTTGTCCGCAAAGACTTCTAGGACTCTACTTTCAAGCTCAGACGGTGGATATCCGCAATATCGGACCCATTCTCTTATCTGATCTATTGTCTTAGGGAAAACATGCATTATAGTACCTTCAGATTTTTTATGGGTCTTCGAAGGGCAACCGCCAATGGAACAGGCAGGCATTGTGGAAAGTTCTGAAAAGTAAAGATCAACAATTCTCTATGAATACCAATGTGTTAAAAAATTAAATGACACATAAAAGGTTCAATGCAAGGTTCGTTTTGGTTCTTGGAACTATACACGTTATTCACATGCGGATAAGTATTTGAATAACTTTAAAAAAATAGAAAAATAATTTGACTAAACTCAGAACATGTGACTAGTTCCTTGCATGTACTGTCTTGAATGAAAAGAAAACATGGATGCAATTTGATGACTACTAGCAAATAGATATAAATAAAAAAATTGGACGCAAAATGATTATGGTACATGGCCTTACCTTGACGAACAAACAGTTAGATGCAGGGATCAGAGTAGTTTCTTGTCGTAGAACAGGGAGCAGTTCACAGGTTGCAAACTGACGAGTTTGCTCGAAGTGGTCATGGAAGTTCACAGAGACGAAGAGCAGATAACCAGCACCTTCACGGGTTGACTAGCAAAGCGCAAAGAAGTTCTCATTAGAAATATGAAGTGGGTTATAAAGAATTCGAAACAGGGGTGTGTTTGTGAATGAATGACGTGTATATGTCGTGGAATTATGCGGATTGCAGGGGGGCGTCCAGCGTGAGGGGGGATGCTTGGCAGGAGACACGGGGTCTGGAGGTAGACATGGGAACAACAACAACCATGCTCTATAGACCACTTTGAAGTGTACATGGTCTTTGGCACCTCTTGGCCTTTATCGCTCCCTGACAGCTCCACTTGCCAGCGCAAGTACCCCGGTGCGAACTGCCTTTGATAGGGCGGGGGGGTGGATTGGGGCGGTGGTCGTGCAGACAAGACACAGGAAGACTCGTGAATGGAGACACACTTATGTGGATTGCAGGGGGGCGTCCAGCGTGAGGGGGGATGCTTGGCAGGAGACACGGGGTCTGGAGGTAGACATGGGAACAACAACAACCATGCTCTATAGACCACTTTGAAGTGTACATGGTCTTTGGCACCTCTTGGCCTTTATCGCTCCCTGACAGCTCCACTTGCCAGCACAAGTACCCCGGTGCGAACTGCCTTTGATAGGGCGGGGGGGTGGATTGGGGCGGTGGTCGTGCAGACAAGACTCGTTTGCCGCAGGGCCTCACCAAGGAGAGGCCATCTAACTGCATGTAAGAAGCAGGCTGCAGGATCTAGTACATGGAAGGCAGGGGGGTGAGTTTATAAATACCTCACCCTCCCAGGAGAATATATGGGTGCAGTTGTGGTGCAGACATGTGGTGTGACAAGACAAGGCACAGGAAGACTATTCAATGGAGACACACTAGATTCATTTAAAAAATCAAAACAACCATTGTTAAAATATATGTTGGGTTTTATTTTAGATCTTAATTTCAATTGAACATAAATAATAAACATTACACATTGTAAAGTTCCGGTTGCAGCACATCCAGGGAAAATCCGCGGTATTGTCCAGTGTCGCTGGGGAAATGTTGTCTAATGGCAAGTACCGCACAGGCAGGTATTACTCTCCGAACGCGGTGTCCGAGCCTCCCGTGAAGCCACCAAGTGAAGCAACGATAGGCCACCAGCCTGTACCACCTGTGAAAAAGAAAGATGCAAACTGTATTAAAATGACAAAACTTTCTTATCAATGTCGATTCAGGTAAAAAATGTCAATCTGCTTTGAAGAAAATTCCATCTAGAAAATGCACAATATGGAACCAATTTACATGCGTTCGAATGATATGTAGATGTAATTTTATATGTGGGAGACGACCATGAAATAGTAGTGGCATCACTGACATCACAACCAGAGTATACTTACTCGTTACTCGGATTACGCGGACGAACAGTGCCGCGAAGTTCGTGCATAAGCACCATCATCATCCTCAACACGGTCCGTGAGAGGCAGGCTTCCCTGAACTCTGGCAGCTCGGTGATGCATTGCGGACTTGGCTCGCCTTCCGAAATGTAGGCCAAGCACCCGGAATTTTCACGGCAGCAGCAGTTCTCCTCCTCAGTTGGCATTAGCTCGCACCGATTGTACGTGCACCAGGTGGAGACGCCGTCCATGCGACATGGTCCAGGCTCTTCATCCGTTGACTGGTCCTCCCAACTGCCGTCCGAATCCCCATCGTTTTCGCGTGCTTGCCTTTCCAGTAGTTCCTCCTCGGTGTACTCGGGCTCGTACATATACGGCATTATTGTAGCCATTGTGTGGTAAAGAAAGTAAAATAATTTACAGAGATGGTACAGGTGTTCACAAAGCCTAGAAGCGGCGAAGGTAGGTGACCAGAGCACAGAAACGAGTCACAGAATACTCAAAGTAACAGAGAGAGAGTAATGGAATCGAAAATCTGCTGCTGTGTGTTGTGAAACGGTGTGTTTATACTTATTGAGGAAAGAGGCGTCCTGCCATTTCCATGGCGACACTTCATTAGCTGAGGCGCAGCGATTGTTGACACGAAACGTGCTTTGGCGTTGGGAAATGGGCGGTACGCGTCTGCTGATGTCAGGCTCAGGGGCGGGGGATTTGATTTAGTGCCGCAAACGCAGGTGAGCCAGGTCGATGGGGGGAAATGATAGTATTATCACAAAATGGCGGCTCATTTCGAGTGAGTTAATGGACGAAGAGTCGGGTAAGGTCCATAGGAAAGTTTTCTACGATCTACCGATTTATGCTTAAAAACACATGGCCGAACCGTAGACACAATAAAAAAAAGTCCCGGAACTATCCTTTAAGTCAACATAAGGTCAATGAGATCCAATGAAGTGTTGGAACAAGAGCAAGAATCAACTGAGGGGCCATAACAAGTATTACCCACTTTGAAAACTGGATGTGTAACATCATGTAATTTAATCAAAAGTGGTCTTGTATAGCACCGTTCGGACATGTTTTAATGACTAGGCTGCACGTGGCTCTGTACGAAATGGGGGAGGAGAATTGTTAGTGGGACAGAAGGCTAACTAGGTAGATGAAAAACCTGTGGTGTTGAAGGGAGCAGGCCTGATGTCCCTGGACCATGAGTTCCTCTCTGTTCTATGCATTCGACGGTGACACTGGAAGATCGGAATGTGTACAGGAATCTGGATCTCTGCCAGACGTGGGTGTGGGGGGGTGTTACAGAGCTACAGAGTTGATCATCATATTTCTATTCATGCTGAGGTGCTAACTGATAGGCTGAGGATGACATGTGGGAGGGACTTGTTTGTATTTTTTATTGTGGTAGGACATTTAGGGAAAATTTTGTTAATTGGGGAGAAATAGTGAAGTGGAGAATGAATGTGTTTGGTGCTATTTGAAAGCAAGGTAAGTGCCATCATCCAGAAAGATGAGTAGTGTGGTCTTTTAGATGTTATGATGTGATATGGTATTTATAACACACCTGTACACAAGTGTTTCTAGGTGCCAAAAGACAAGGAAGGGGGACACAGAGGGAAGACACAACAATGATCATATTAGGCCTTGTGTCATTCCGATCGTGCAAGTGTGACTACAATAGTGCAAAGCGGAAAGGGAGAGGGGGAAGTGCAGGGGAGAGGGTAGGGTAAATTGTGAACCAGGCACCATGGCTCTGCGTAAAAGTGCAGCGTGGCTCTGGGTAAGTGCATGGAAGGCAGGGGCCAGTAGGCGTTGCAGTTACAGCACCAAAGTGTGCGTTAGTCCCAGAGGCAGTGCAGGAAGACTGGTCATGGAGGGGCCTGGCACCCTGTTATACTCTGAGGACAGCCGGCAACCAGTCAGAGCAAGCACACAGGAAGATTAGCAAGGAAAATGGAGAGAGAAGGCAGAGGAGAAAAGGGAGGTATTGGGCAGCTTCGGGAACTTCAGGTGGACTGGCTCAAGTTTGAAAGGTGCAGGGTACCCGTGCTAGTGGGAGGCACCTGCAGAAGAAAGAGATATGCCCTCCACTCTCTGCTTGGAGAAGCATCTGGCGCTCAGAGAAGTCAAGGTAGCTGAGCGAAGGGCTCTAGAAGGAAGGTACTTGGGCAGAGAGAGTTGAGTATAGTGCAGACCACAGCCACAGAGAGTCTTGTGGATTATCCAAAGTAGGAGGTCTTGCTAGGTCTGGAAAAGATCCGGGGTTACACTAATGTTGCTATTGTCAGGACTCAGGGCTTCGTAGCCTTTTGGCTGTAGACCCTGAGATTCTATCCGCGGCTACAACCAAAAGCCCCAGGGTTATAGCCCCCTAAACCCCCCCAGCAACGCCTCTGATACAAAGGATCTTGAACTTGATATTTGCAGCCACCGGGAACCAGTGCAGGGATTTCAGGGCTGGAGAGATGTGGTCCCTGGGCTTGTGGCCAAGGATAAGTCTTGCAGTCCTGTTCTGGATTAGCTGAAGGGGGGAAAGAGTAGAGTTAAGCAGATTGAGGAAGAGGCTGTTGAAGTAGTCCAGCCCGGAGAGAACCAGAGCTGTGGAGACAGTGGCCCTCATTACAACACTGGCGGTAACCAATGGCGCTATTAGCACCATGGTTGTTGCCGGTATTGAAACGAGTCCGCCAATGGTAAATTGGGAAATACCGCCCCATTCCAAGGCTGGCGGGGTGGTAATTCCCCATTTACCATTGGCCCTTCCCCATTCCCATTTTTGCCCCATAGGGCTCAATGGGACTGGGCAAGGTGGTAATTACAGTACTGCAAATTGCGGTACCGTAATTACCTCGGAAGTCCCTTTGCGGGTCCCTACTTTAACGGCTGGTCCAGACCAGCCGTTAAAGTCGGGAGCCGCAAAGGAACCTCGTAATCAGGCGTTAAGGGTTTAACGGCGCTGACACCTTTTACGCATCGTTAAACCCTTAACGCCAAGGTCGTAATGACCCCCAGTGAACTTCTGGGTGAAGGTGAGAAAAGGTAGAATACCTACGAGGAGGTGCAGCTTCAAGTGGGCCTTCTTTGAGGAGAGAAGGAGAGACACTTAAAGATGACTACAAGGTTTTTAGCCTCTGAGGAGGCCCATGGTAGAGGGCCCAAGGAGGGTGGCCAGAGTGCTAGAGGAAAAGCCGGAGCAGGGGTCACAATCAGCGGTATCTCAGTCTTACTGGCATCGAGGCAGAGACCTTGTTGGAGGCCCTCCTTTCCTGAATTGCAGATAGACAGTCAGGAATGAGCGAGGAAGGTGAGGAGGCTAAGGGAAGCCTGAAAGAGAGCTGTCTGTCATCCGCATAACACTGGAAGTTAGAAAAGAAGGTGGAAAGCAGGTGAGCCAAAGGGACCAAGTAGACATTGAAGAGCCAGGGTGAGAGGATAGAGTCCTGGGGGCACCCTAAGTGGAGAGAGGTGGTGGAGAGGAGAGAAAGGACGCAAGTTGGACCTGGGAGGGTCGTCCAAGAGGAAGAAGGTCAGCCATGCCAGAGCCTGATCGGTGATGCCCAGGTTCTTGCAGAGTTGATTAATTAGTATGGCAAGATTGACCATATCAAAGACGGAGCAAAGATCAAGGAGGATAAGGACAGCGGGAGAGCTGGAGTCAAGGCTAGAAGGCAGATTTTCACAAATGTTCAGAAGAGCAGTTTCCATGCCTCCGGTTGCTCTAAAGCCAGACTGATGGTCATGGAGACAGCCAACAGATTCAGTGCGTAGGGTTAGCTGGGAGATGGCTAGCTTTTCCTAGGAGTTTGTCCAGCAAAGGAGTGATGGAGATTGGATGATAGTTTGCCAGACAGGGGGATTAGCAGAAGGCTTTTTTAGAAGGGGGTGTACAAAGGGAGTGCTTGAGGGGAGAGGGGAAAGATGCAGTGGCGAAAGAGTGATTACAGAAATCGGCCAAGGCTCGAGCGAGGGAAGTAATGTGGTCCTTGATAGTTCTAGAAGAGCAGGGGAGCACCTGCTTGGAGGACACTTTCATAGATTGGACTTGTCTAGAAACTTCATCAGGTGTTACCTGAGAGAGGTAAGAAAGAAGGAGAGGTGGGAGAGGGGGCCACAGGGGGCCTGCGAGAGGTAGAGAGAGTGAGGAAAAGGAAAGTGAGGACAGGATGTCCTGGGTTTTAGTGGTGAAATGAGAAGCCAGAGCCGAGCAGAGGGCCTAGAAGGGAACAGGAGAGGTAGAAACTGCAGTAGGATTGGCCAGCTCCTTGCAGATTTGAAAGAGTTTGGCCATGTTGTTAGAGGCTGAACAGATGTGGGCTTGAATATGGACCCTCTTCTTGGAGAAGACAGAGAGTCTGTACTGCCTTTGGAGCAGGGGGCAAGCCGTTTGTCAGAGGATGCGCCCGATGGCCTCCACTTCTGCTCAGCTAACCTGCACTTACGTTTCAAGGCTTCCAGGTCGGAATCATAGCAAGAGTTGCACTTTGAGGTATGCTTCAGACAGATCCTAGTGGCAGGGGCAAGGATGTCCAGAGTGTTGGAAACAAAAAGATGCAGGTTTTAGAGGGCTGTGTCAGAGTGAGAGTCAGCCGCGGGCATAGGAGGAGCAGAGAAAGTGGAGGCAAAGGCAGCCACTGACACTTGCATCATGAGCTGAATGGCCGAGAAGGAAGGTGGCAGTGCTGGGGTGGGCTTTGCCTGTGGGACAGGAAGCTTCAGGTAGGAGGAGAGCAGAAAGTGGTCAGTCCAAGAAAGGGGGTTAGAGAGGGCATGAATGAGGAGATGGGAACGAACAAGGTGTGTCCGGCAGAGTGTGTCGAACCAAAGGATAGAATGGGAAAGGAGAGAGAGTTGCAGAGGTTGCGTAAGAGAGGGGTCAGAGGAATCCAGGTGGATGTTGACATCTCAGATGAGGAGAAGTTGAGAGGAAGGGACAAGAAGAGAAGAGGTAAGGTCTGGCAATTCTGAGAGGAAGAGTGCAACCTGTTGAGGAGGCCTGTAGATGTTGGCCACAGTTAGAGAGGCCAGTAGAGATGGAGACCCGGCAGACCAGGCATTCAAAAGAGGAATAGGCCTGCATGGGAATGACAGATGCAGGAACCCACTCAGGAAAGATCAGGGCAACTCCAACTCTGGGCCAATTGGTTCTGGGATGGGAGTGGATCTTGTAGCCCTCAGGGAGGAAAGTGTAAAATCTAGTGACAGAGCTGGCTGCGAACCATGTCTCAGTGAGTGCGAGGACATCAAGGTCAAGGTCTTCTAGGAGGTGGCAGATGTCAGAGGAGTGTTTGACAGCACAGCGACAGTTGAGAGTAGCTACATGGAGCAATTTGCCACTTTTGAAAGACTTCCGGGGTGGGGTACAGGACTGAAGTACACCCGGCGGTGGTGGCAGAGGGACCCGGGAGAAGGCAGAGGTAGTAGACAGAGGTGGCAAGGTGGCAAGAGAGGAGAAGGAGGAGGGAGTGACGGTAGGCATTGGAGGAGGAAGAAGGTGGCAAAGGTGCTGGAGAGGAGGTAAAAGGAGTAGCAGGAGAAGGTAGGAAGTTGATAAGACGTGGGAGACACCTATCAAGAAGGAGGAGATTGGGCTGAGAGCCCTGGACCATAACAGTACCATTTTGATAAACATTAATGATGATTAAGAAGGAGTGGAAGGAGGCCAGGAGGACCTCCCATCAGGTGCCGCCATTAATGGGAGAGGATGGGAAAGGAGGTAGAACAGAGACCATATGTGGGTCCATATGTAAGGAGAGGGAATGACAAAGAGGTTGTTGGTGAGAGTTTGTATGCAGGAAGCACTGATGTAGGTATCAGTGATGGGCAGGCCTGGGTTGGAGACCAAGATATCCTTCTTGAAATATTTCCTTCCAAACTTAGTGAGAGGGAAAGGATAGGACATAGAGTAGCAGTTTGAGAAGATGGGAGAAATTGAGAACACCAAACAGGGTGCGAGGAGGAAAGAGGAGAGAGTGAGAGAGAGAAGTGAGAGAAAAAGAAGCACAGCCCAGAGCTGCGCAATGCAGGAGGCAAAGGAGGGGAGGGTTCACACAACAGGAAGCATCCCAGAAGCACAAACCGGTAACATACGAAAAGGGGAACGCATGGAACAGCACGGACAGGAGCAGGGGGAGTCTGTGTTTGTGATAGTAGTCGGTCAATCCTTTCAGGCTAAAGGAAGTGTGATCACAATGAGTATGTTCTTTAATACTCCTTTATTGATGAGTTTTTGTGGGTTTGTGGTATTTCTGTACGTCATGTTGGATCAATACCATTGAAGTATGTGGAATTTGACCCAAAAGTATCAGTTCTCCAATAGACCTTTATGACAAGTTACATGAGAATTTGTGTTATGTTCATAGAATTTCTGTGTGCAGGCTGGTGTGGGTCCAAGTTTCCATGAGTAGTTGTATGTTCATTGAGGTTTCTGTGCTGTTCTTGTCCTGGTGTCAGAGGAGTGGCCATATTTTCTGAAGATTGGGTTAGCTTCTTCTGTGTAAAGTTGGAGCAGGGACGTCCAGAGTTTGGTTGAGCGGAAGGAGAAGGTGATACTCTGTACAATTTGTGGTTAAAGACTGGCATCAGTGCTAAGGAATCCTTGGTGTATCGAAACACTCTCGATGGTTGGCGGAGGGTGAATTTCCTTGTGATGGGTTTTGGGCCACTGGCATGGCAGGCATCGGGGGCAGTGCGTAATATTTTCACGTGAATTTTCTGCTTGATTGAGAAGAGTAGAGTGTGTGCAGGGCTGAAGTGATTTGTTTATGATTTATCAGTCTCAGGAGCAGTTAGCTGTCTCGTTTTGGATTCTTTGTAAACCATTGAATACGTACTATGGTAGTCAACAGTATCATAAATGCATAGCTTTTTTGTTACCACCAAATATATGCATAATATGCAGAATATCAATTTTAGATCCACATACTACTTCTAATACAATAACTATGCTATTACATTAGTATTCTTTACAGTTCTACATTTTAGCAGGATTGTGTATGTGAAAATGCTCTATCAATGAGACAGACATTCAAATACAACAGGTTTTGCACAGAGTAAACCAATGCACGAACTAGAGAATGCCCCACATATAAGAAGCACAAACCATGCATTTCTGCATGTGCTGCGATATTCAAGTCAGATTTGCAAACAGGGTGAAGATCAGTGCACAGGAAAACTTTCTGAATTGGCCTGAAAGAGCACTCCGCATGACTTTTACTTCGGAATATGCACTGCACATTTTCCATGCGATGGATTGCAACCTTTCGCACCCCATACATTTTGGGCAACAACTTTCATCAGCTCTAGCCCTCATATTCAAGGGTGAGGGGCTGTGGGAGGTGTGGTGGAAAACATCAAGAGAGCCACATGATGCAAACCTTTGGTTTAGAGAATCAGTGCTATTTTCCAAAAGAAAATGTTGTTCATCCTGGAAGTCTGAAACGTCACTCCTATATAGTAGATGAAAGGGAAATGCCCAGTGGCCTGTCAAAGCTGGCCCATTGACATAATACGCAATTTGTTTGTACATATAGTTGTGTATAACTCAAGGTGTTACAGGAGTCTAGGAATTATTGCTAGGAGATGAGGCCTTATTGTTGGAAGTAAATCCTCCTTTTACCTTAAAAAATTAGCAAATTTACAGTGCAGTAATTCCGCTGACAGTAAATCCACCAAAAATCCCCCTGGAGTCTTATGGGCTCCAAAATTGGGGATTTACCACCATTTGTAATCCCAGGGGAACTCCACCGGACCAAGTGGCGGTAATGGTAACTGAGTTTGGCAGTATTTCCTACACATACATACGTGTAAACTCACCCACACCTCCGCTTATTCAAACCCGGGCTCACTCATACATGCACACATTCATTCAAACTCTTGGGCACACACGTTCCATTACATTTAAACCAAGCATGCGCACATACTAACTATTTTTTTTAAATTCTTATCTCTGTGCAGTGATCTTGTATGCTGGTCTCGTCTACTCTCCAGCCCGAACTCCAATCTAGATTAAGGACAACACTGTCAGGCAGTGCAGGAAAACATGTGTGGCGCCCAAGTATCTGAGTTTTGTTTTTCAAGCAACCTGTGAGGGCTGGAGCGAGAGGCGTTTGTGTTCCAGTGCTGCTCAGCTCACCTCGTCATCCATATACAACATTCAGAGGGCTCTTCATACGTTTTGTGGTAATCGTAATTTTGTCAGTATTTGAAAAGAGGTAGAGGTATAAATTCCAATTAAGCCATGGTTTGGCATAAGGTGGCATGTCTGATGTTGCCCTCTCACTACATGACCCATATCATGTTTGGTTTTGATTAATTTTTGTGGTCCTTGTCATCGAAGAGAAAGGGAAGGCAGGTTCTGAAGAGAGACTATCTGGTTGGTACAGCAGTCGGCAATGCCACGGCATGAAACTGCTAAATCACTAAAGTTTCTTTTTCAGACTCCTGCGCCGTACCACCCAATGAAGAATTCCCTAACTTATATTTGATACAATCAGCAGCTTTGTAATAAGAAAGTCGGGTTCCAGGCTTTCCATTTGCCCTGCTGCGCAATGATTTGTAAGGTTGCGACATTGGGCTATGTTTAGCTATTTACCGCACAATTGGACTATTTCACACACAATTGTGTTATTGCACACACAATTGGGCTGCTAAAACCTTATTTGTGCAGGACATTGCGGTTGTGTGCTGTGTTTGTACTATATTGGGCTACTTTTGATAGGCAATATATTGTATTCCTCCTAAGGCTGCCACTATACCCCCACCCATCCACCCCATGCCCACTTTCGCTCTACCCCCACTCTCTCTACTGCCACCCACCCACACCACCCTCATTACGTGGGCTGGTTGTGTTTTGGTTGGGCTACTTTGGGGTACTTTTGACAAGTCCTCCTGCGGCTGCTTGGTTTTTCATGTTTTCTGCCCCAACCAACTACCAGCACCACCAACCCCACCTGCCACTCTCTCTACCCCCACCCACCCACCGACCACACCCATCTCTCTCTAACCCCACCCACCCCAGCCCCACTCCCTGTACCCCAGGCCAAACACCCCAACTCTCTCTACTCCCACCCCTAATCCCCGCACTCTCTATTCCCCAGCTGCCCCCTCCACTCTCTCTAACTCCACCCACCCCTACTCTCTCTACCCCTGCCCACCCACCACCTCCACTCTCTCTACCGCCACCCATCTATCCCTTTCCACTCTCCTTACCCCTCCCACCCACATTCTACTCTTTCTACCCCCACCCACCCCTTCCACTCTCTCTATCCCTACCCACCTCCACCCTACCACCCTATCCCTAATCTCTCTGCCGACATCCACTGGCCCTGCCCCCCCATCTCTCTACCTCCATCCACCCACCCCTTCTCTCTTCCCCCACCAACCCCCTCCACCCTTGCTACACCCACCAAGTGACAAATGGGCATCGAGGCAGGGTCAAAAGTAAGGGTAGCTGCAGTCTCAAAGCATCTACTCGAGCTATGCAGATCGAGTGGTTACCAGGTCTGGTTTGGCGGTTGAGGATAGACGGCGGTCGAGCTGGTACCAAGATGTGCAGGTGGGTCAGTGTGTTGCGACGGCTCAGAGGTCACATTCGATGAACACCGGTGTTGGGTCGGTCGACTCACGGGAGCAGCAGTGAAGATGCTGGTGTTTTGGATGGTGACTTGAGCAAGGCAAGCCAGTTATACTTAGTAGTTTGAGGCAGGGTAACAATGCGCTTTTGCTGGCGTGTTGTGGTGACAAACAAGGTCAATCAGCGGATGGTTGTTCGAAGAACAATGGACGTCAAAGAGCAGAATCGATGGGTCCTGCTCGGCAGCAAGGTGTGCTCGAATTACTGTTCGGATTGGGTTGTCATCGACAACAAGGATCTCACCAGTTTGTGCTTCCAGATGCTGTGAGTCCCACTCCAGGGACTTCCAGGGCCAATATCAGTCCTTTCTCAGGCTCCCAAACATGGGGAAGGCTGGCACGCACCTTCAGGGGTCCTGCAGCATGGTGAGGTCATAGGCACAGGGTGACTGACAGAGAGGCAGGCTTCTGGTCCAGCAGCAGTGTCGCCACCAATGTTCCCTGGAGATGGTTAAAGAGCAGATCTTGCTCCTGCCTTTGGAACCTCTGCCTTCACCCCACAACTGTAGGACTTTAGAAAGGACAGCTCCGTCAGCAGGGTCCAACAAAAAAATCATGATAGTTCAAGAGGAGTCCAGATGATTCAAAGAAGTGGTGGGAGACACCTCCTTTTACAGGGAAAAGTCCCCAGATGATTGGACTAAAGCTAGCCTGCTTTCGGGGTCCAGTCCCCGCTCTTGATGTATGTGGCCTTTGCCGTTATGAAGTCACACTTAAAGTGCTTTGCTGCAGAGGAAGTTGAGGGGACATGGAAAAGAAAGAGAGGCAATGAGAATCAAGATGGCAGAACACTTGAAAAAACTATGCAGCCCCCTCTCTGGCTAACCCTAACTCTGCCCCCTCCCCTCAATAGAATCAGGCCTTTAGAAATGCAGCCCCCTGGTGTGAGGCCTGGATCTCTGTGAATGAGTGTGCCTCTTGGTTCCTGTTCCCAGGCCAGCATCCTTTGGAGTATCTGTCCTGGGGCAAAGGGTGTTACCTGCCCTTACAAAGGAACAAAAATAAGCAATCCCCGAAGGCTAGTCCTGTCAGTGGACAGGGGTGGGCCTTGTCTGGTAGGAATACACAGAATGCTTCCAGAGCTGAAATCTACCTACCGGGCTGGCAGGCTGTGTTGCCTTGCTTTTCATGTGAATCCAAGGATGTGTGCTCCTGGAGGGGAGTATTTCTTTGGTCACCTGAACTGAACAACATTTTTTTCACTACAGTTCCCATAATCCTTAGAGACTGCATTAGCAATTTAATTGGATTCACCTGAAAAGCAAAGCAACACAGCCAGAGTGTTGGGACACGAAAGCGCTAGGAGGAGGAGAACAGCAGCACAAATGCAGCAGAAGGGATCCAACCTTGTGAACATTTTGGCAACAATTGGGATCTAACCCAGTGAATTGGACACTTTTGGGATTTAACCCAGTTATATATTTTTTCTTTCTTAAGGTAGTATATTGGCCAGGAATTGGAGTGCGTGCCTCACCCCCTCTTTTTCACCCTTCGAAGGGCCTGGCTCATCCACAAGAAGAGCAAATAACTGAATTACAACTGTACAAGCATTTATAGGTACAGACTCAAACAGCATGTCCATTTTAAGACTCAGTAGAGAAATGTCCCAAAGCCAAAGCTCTAACCATGGCCCAGTTTTTTTCTAATCCTCTCAGCCACCTGTGAAAGTAGGTAATGGGCTGGTCAGTGACATCTAGGCTCAGCTGCACGGAGTCCACTCCAATTACAATTTCACAGTGCCTGTCTGGATTTTATTTACCTGCCCATAGTCTGGGAGTTCTAGAACTGGGTCCCTGCTGAAGCCAGCTTCCCAGTGCTGAAAAGTGGTTTGGCAGGCAGAGGATTGCTGAGGTTCTTGTGGTGTCTGCACAGCCACAGAGATGACATAGGGTGCCCTGTCAGTTATGACCTCTTGAGGGGATCCCACCTGAGAGAAGTTACTTTCATTCTCACACAAGCACCCAACTACAGTTATCAGATTTAAAGGGATTTGGTGTGCCTCTCCTGTCCTGTCAGTATCTGGGCAGACTGAACCGAGGGCATTGTTTCCATCTCCAAATTCACACAGGGATTTCAGAAATGATCTTACAGGCTGTCAGATGTCCCATTCATATCTAATTGGCAATAGATGTGTCAGGAACCAAGTCTGGTAGGACATTCCTTGGGCCTGGGTGAACAACCAACTCCTAGATATGCCCTACCCAGAATTATTGGGCTCCTTGTCATTGAACTGGCAGGGGCATTTCCCTTTCACCGGTTCCTCGTTTTGGAATAGGCTAGCACTTTCGTTCTGCAACTGTGCCGATTTTAGGAGTGCTTTAGGATCTCCACCCTCCACCTTCGCCTATGTCTCCCTCAACAGACTCACCAGAGTGGGACAGTATCTCTGTTTCTGGCAAAAGTCAACCTGATCAGTGCCACTAGCCGAAGAAACTTCCTCCAGCCCTTGCAGGCCCATCAAGTCTGAAGCTTCCCTGCCTGGAATCTCAGGTATCGCCTCTCTTCCCATAGGCAACCCTGAGATCACTGAATAATGTGCTAACTCGAAAGTCACTTCAGTGGCTGCTGAGTCCTCTCTCGCAAGAGTAGGAGCCACAGGGGACTTCACGACTGGACTGGAAGCGAATATGTATTCTGGTCAGATGGTCTGACACTGCCACACCCCAGGACAGAAATCTAGAGGACCCAGCCTCTCTTTGATTCTCTTTGGGAGGGCTGGTAACCCCCTCCTCCAAAGACAGCCTTACAGCAGGCAGCTGTCCTGGGCCCAGGTATTAATGGAGCACACCCATTCAGGAAGAGTATACTCGCACCAGGATTCTGCATATACAAAGGTATTTTTGTCAGTAGGAGGGAAGGGGCGGTAGTAGGATAGGCAGCCATGCTCTGTAGACTGGAAAAAGCCTTCGACCATCTTGTTTCTCGCTGTATCTCTTTCCTTTTCCTATCTCCTCTACTTCCTCTGGAGCAAAGCACTTTCAGTGCAAGATCAACAGGGTAAAGTCCACTCCAGCCAGGAGCACAGATTGGTCCCCATAAGCAGGCTAGCTCTAAACGAATCACCTAAGGACTTGTGCCTTTAAAGGAAGGAGTCTTGCACCCCTTCAGCAGAATTCCTTCAGTGCCTCAAGGATCCTTTAACGTCAAATAAAAATTCTGAAGATTCTCAGTGGACTGTCTAAAGCCTTCCACCAGAGGTAAAGAAGGAGCCGTCTAAGACAGAGGGAAGATCTGTCCCCTAATCAGGGATCCTAGTGAGTGAACAGTGCTGTGGATCAGGACCAACCAATCTGCAACGGATCTTCTGTGCCAGGAGAGCAGAC
Source organism: Ambystoma mexicanum (assembly GCF_040938575.1). Lineage (NCBI taxonomy): Eukaryota > Metazoa > Chordata > Amphibia > Caudata > Ambystomatidae > Ambystoma > Ambystoma mexicanum. The sequence goes on from NC_090928.1 coordinate 361,477,102, forward strand.
ACTGAAATGGAGTATCCTGTCCTTGAGTCCTTTGCAAAGGCCTCTCAGCAACCAGAGGTCTAAACCAACCGAGGTCCCTGTTCTCCCACATTGATCCGGTCACTCTTTGTTCCCTGTATCCTAAACAACTGGTAAGGTACTGGTGCTGGTATCTGCATTCCTCCAAGTAGCCAAACTATTGCACTGCATCTAAACCAGCTCGACACTGCATTGTGTCCTTGCGAAACACATCACCTACTAGGCCCGAAGCATCTACTCAATGCCAGCAACTGAAACGAATCTCTGGTGTGGTCACTTGTCGAATTTAACCACGGAGTACTACCAGGGCTTGGCCCAGCTTGCCCGAGAACCACCACCTCATTGACTGCACATCGATGCACCCTCGATCCCCACTTTAATGACCATCGCCCAACGGCACGAACCGCTCGAGCGTAAATCACCAACCTCTCCCAGCGGCCTAAACCCAACTTGTCTTGGCCAACTGTCAAGAGTTATTGGGACCGCCCTGACCTGCATCACCTGAACCGCCACCGTTCGAATGCACAGAGCACCCACATTCACCCATACTCAACGCCCACTTGATGCCAGGGCCACCATGATCCTATGTGCCAGACTGACCCTGATCAGGTCACATCAACGTTTGAACCTGGATCTGATGCATCAGCCCACCTAGAACTGAATCCACGTACTGTGACACTGAACTGTCCCTTCGGATCACTGGGACACTAAAGACTGGTTAGATCACAATCACTCCCGCTTTCAACCCAATATCCTTTTATGGTAGTATTTTACCTACCACCCCTGGAACTGCACTCAGAGTGCAACTTTCTTCAGTCAGTAGCATCTTCTCTGGTCTTTCGTTATGGATGGATTTTTGTATAGCAATCTCTTTTCATTCTACTTGCAGATGGTGTGTTTTTATTGAAGTGTTTATATTTTTATAGAACCTTGATTGAACATTCCCTTTATTTTGGACTGTGCCACTGTGTCGTTTGGGTCACTACTAGTTCACCTTCACACCCCTTTTGAGAGTATTGTCTTCCCTCGGCCCACGTTACCAGAAAAGAAGAAGGAGGTATCTCTTGATAGTCCTGGTCTACTTTTATGATTGTGTTGTGTTCTGGTTTGTAGAAGTGTGAGGGCTGAGTGGGCCATTTATACCCCTAGCGCAGTCTCCCTCATGCATACATACCAACCCTCCTGTTTAGGCGGGAGACTCCTGAATTTTAAATTAAAAATAGTGCTATTTTCTACTATCTCCCGACTAAAATAATGATAACCCCATTGCAGTCGTATGGGAAAATTACAATGTCCCGATTTCTGGTGGGAAATTTCCCTCTCAGGGGCACCACAGCGTTGACATGTCTGCTTATGGCAGAAAGGTTAAGAAAGCTGAACTTACTAAGATCCTACAAGCTTTCGAGGAAGTTAAGGGGATGGAGGGCTGTTCAGGGACCAGTGACAATCTGGATCTTGTAGCTTTGTTTCCCACGTACCTGAGGGGCATGGAAATTGCTAAAGAGAGCGACAGAGATAGCGGTTCTCAGCATTCCTCCTACCGGGCAGCACAGGGTTCTCCCACCGGTCACAAGCCTCCTGTAAATCGCCCTCATCTATTTCTTCCTGTGCTTCAATCAGGCCTACCGGGCATCTTGCTGTGCTTGACCCCGACAGGAGGAAAGGAGAATAGGTGCAAGATGGAGGTTACTACCCCCTAGGGAGGGAAAAGGCAATTGACTGGAGTCAGGGGAACTGTAAAAAAGAAGGGGGATACAGGTTGAGTGGCTGAGAGGATGTAGAAAACTTTTTAATTCTGAGCAATTTTTCCCATTATTGCGGGAATCGTTGAATCGCAAATCTACTTAGGAATTTCTGTTATTGCAAATGATTAGTGTGAAAATATCGCAGGAATGAGGAGTTAGTAAAAAAGGCTTAACATCTGCAGTGCCTACCTCCACTGGGCCGGGGCAATGGGTGCTTGATAACAAATGAATGACATGACATGGGCAATGGCCATGTCTAATGGGCCCAAAAGTAAGATATTGGTGCAACACATACAGAGGCCACAACCGAAGGCCATAGCTAGTGAGAACTTAAAAAAACTATGCAACATTTTATCCCCTTGCCACTGGCCATGGCTGATTGACACGACTAGTGGGCCTAAAATAAAAAAAATGGTACAACAAGTACAGTGGCCACGGCAGAAGGCATAGAGCTAGTGGGCCCTGAGGAAACTACGGTATAGCAAAACCCTTGAAATTCAGTAAAATAATATTTGTTAAGATAGAGTTAAGGTGATCAGATTTAACAAAACAAAATCCCTGAAAATCAGCACTCGCATTTCAATCATATCTACCTCTGAGAAGAAAATGCATCATGCAAAACTAACAGTGATAGGGGGTAATGGCCAGGAGAGGGCCAGAAAGCAAAAAAGCAATTGAGGGGAGTGAAGAGACCCTCGAAAGAGGAGGGAGCACTTTGTGAGTGCCTGTCAGAACATTGAAGAGTTTGGGATTTTTCAGGCGTCATCTGGAGCTTTCCAAGGGAAACCTTCAGGTGTAGTTTGTTGTCATTATCTGGGAATATCAGGGGAATCCCACAGAAATGGGGAGAGAGTGAGAAACATTTTTATTTTACACCTGCAGTGATCACATCTCCAAGGCAGGGGGAAATGGGTATATGTGCTGAAGGTCATGGATAGTGGGCCGCAATAAAACCTATTGGTGCAACATGTACAGTGGCCATGGCAGAGAGTGGGGATAGATTTCTCTCCTCTGCAGGTGCCTCCCTCTGGAATGGACTCCCTGCCCTCCTCTCAATACTGGAGCCATATTTCTTTAAGTTCCGAAAGCTTCTCAAGACCCTGCTTTTCTCTTCTTCCTTTCCTCTCCCCTGCTAATCCCCCCTCTGCCTCTTGACTGGCTGGTTGGTTCCTTCATACTCTTAAAGGGCACCAGTCCCTCCCCTACCAGTCTGACCCCCCCATCCCGAACCTGCACTTGCCCTTTTGGGCTCCCTCCCCCTGCACTAACCTGGCTGGGCCTGCACCCCCTCAGCCCTTCCAGCCTGTTACTTGAACTTAGTATGTGAACCGTACTACCCCTGCACTCTCTTCTCCCTGGGCTCTGCCCTCCCCTGGCACTCTTAACCCTCTGGCACACCACCCCTCCCCTTTTATTACTGCACTTGCACGATCCGAATGTCACAAGGCCTAGTAGGACCGTTTCTGTTTTGTCTTTCCTGCTCCCCCCCTTGTTTTGTTGTGCCTTGAATCACATTGTGTATAGGAACATTATAAAAACCCAATAAATATATATTTTTTTAAAAGCCATGGCTAGAGGGCCCCAAAGAAACCTATTGGTGCAACATGTACAGTGTCCACGGCCAAAGGCCATGTCTAGTGGCCTCAGAAGAAACCTATTGGTGTAACATGCACAGTGTCCAGGGCTGAAGGACGTGGCCATAGCTAGTGGCCTCCAAAGAAACCTATTGGTGCAACATGTACAGTGGCTACGGCTGAAAGCCAATGACAAAGGCCATGGCTATGGGCCCCAAAGAAACCTATTGGTGCAGAATGCACAGTGTCCATGGTTGAAGGACGTGATCATTACCACTGTGTAGGATTCTTTATTAATACATAATCATCAAATAGTCTCTGAGGATTTCTTGGATCAGTCTCTGTAGCACTTCAAATGGACTCTTAGCTTTTCCCTCCTCCTTGGTGATCCTTTTCGGGGATCTTTTATAAGATCAATATTCCTGGTTGCTAGTTTCAGCATATCCTTGGAAAATACTATTTCTCTTGTAGGCTTTCCCTCCTGGGCAATTATAGTTCAGCTTGTTCTGGCCTACTTGATTTAGTACATTGCTCAATTGAATAGTTCCTCTAAATTCTGGCTCATAGTGTTCGCTCACCTTTATGTTATGTTCTTCTTGCACAGAATATCGAGTTTCTTTCCCCTTTTCCCAATGTATTGTTATCTACTGTTCTTTTCTCACAGTATTCATATTTTCACTAATTCGTGGTCTTGCAACCACCTTCCTTGGGGTTCCTGCTCTTTCGGCTTCTCACACTGGGGATTCACTGTGGCTCTGGCGTCTCCCTGTTCATTATAGTGCTTGTTTGAAATTCAATGGCTTCCTGGTTCATGCCTTCTCCAGGTATTACGCAGCTCAGGGGCTTCCCTTGCCTGTGTATTCGTTACTCTCTCTCCCTGTTGTTCGTCGAGTACACGTCCCAGTGGATAGGATACTTTGATTTAAAGTGACATGTTCTTTTTCTATGTGAGAATGACATCTATTAAGTGTTTCTTCATCTTCAGTCTTGTTGTTTAAAAGTCTGTAGTATTTTAGAGCATCCCATGTAGGCCCCAGTGTGCCCTAATTTAGGGAGTTCCTTAAAGAAACTGGTGTTCTGGTCCCCCAAGTGGGAGTCTCTCCCGGTGAGGTACCACATGCCTCGACGCATAGGGAGGGTGCTGCAGAGTGGGCGCACCTCTCTAGCATCAGGGGGCTCCCACTTGGGGAGAAGGGACAAATTCCCTAGATTTGTTACATACCCTTCCTCCTAATTTCATGGCATCCCCTTCACCTTTTAGAAGGTGACTCTTTATTCATGTCATTTGTGCATGTGGTCCTATTCTCTCTGTGTCTGAAGACCTGATCTCTCCCCAGTTCCATATGGGGGTGTCTGATAATTCGATGGACGGTTCCCAAGATTGTAAAGGAGAGTATGGAGGATTTGGTTTTTGAGTTCCAGCAAGTATTGGCAGTTCCCTAACAGTTAGAAAGTCTGTACCTATGATTACCTCCTCAGGGCAGACCAGGTGCTACTGCTGTTTTCATAGTCTTAGGTTGGTTTCTAACACTCAGGGACAAAGGTACTTTAGGATAGGTCTCCACATCCCCATGAACACAAGTTATTGTGATAGGTTTACTACCTTGCATGTCCTCGTGGTATAGGAGGTTGGCTCTGATTGCAGTTTGTCTGCTCTCAGAGTCTATAAGTGAATTGACCCACACCCTGTTTACTTGCACATTTTCATGGGTATAAAAAGGTTGGGGCCCACAGTAGTATATTTCGAAATTATCAGACTCTACTCCCGATTCCTCATTCCCCTAGTCACATGGCTCTACTGTTAGCTATAATATTTCCATAGATTCTTCTAGGTTATTTTTAGGACAAACTATAGCAATGTGTCGATTGTCTCTGCATGAGAAACAGAGGGGTTGCAGGGAATGGGAGTTTTCATCCTCCCTATTTCTTCTGTAGCTAGTAGGTAAGATGATGTTAGTGGCACTGGACGACTTCTTTTATGGGCCTCTTCCTTACTTGGATTTTCTTGGGGAAGAATTTTCTTGGCTCTTATCCATTTTTAACCTGGGGACGAATTTCATCTCCCCCTTCACTTCTATAGGTTTCCCTATGTGTTCCAAATATTTAGCTGCTTGTGAGTGGTCTTGGGCTACCTGAATGGCCATCTCAAGCAAGGGTTTATGTTGCTGAAAAATGCCTAGTTGCAAAGATGGAGGGAGAGCATTAATAAATTGTTCTAAGGCTAGGACCTCCAGGACCTCTGATAGTGTTTCCCTCCTTAGCCATTAGGTAAGCATATTCTGTACGCGTCCAGCTAATTCTAATGGGCTTTCATTGGACAGAAGATAGCTTTCACTGCACTGAACTTAAATCAATAAAAAGCCTTTGTCTGTCCCACATGCTCTGCTAGTGCCTTTTAGAATTCAGAAAACCGAGTAGTCTCCAATGGATTGACGTTCTGATAAAAGGCTTCTAACTCTCCTTTAAACAACGTGGCTAAAAACATGTTTTTCGTCCCTTGCCCTAATGAAATTGGGTAGCAAGTCGTTCAAAATTTACAAAGAATGCACTCAAATCCTCCCCATCCTGGTATGGTTGTAATATATCATGGAGCACTATGCATGGTTGAGGACTCGTTCTCGCGTGTTTTAATCCTTCCTGGAGCCACTGATCAACTTGGATCTGATGGGCTACTATGCACTGCAGGAGGGTTTCGAGGGTGCTCATGGTGAGGTCAGAGGTAGCTGAAGATACTGAGCTCTTGGAATATTCACTTCTGGCCTCTTCCCACTTGTCTGCATTTTCAGTGACCTGAGGGTTATTTTCTACTCCTTCTTCTGGATCTGAATCAACAGGTAATTTAACATTCATAGAAGTAGGTGATACGCTTTCTGCTGGGAGAGTGGATTTTCTTTTTCCTAAGGTAGGTTCTACTCAATCCTGTGGGTGGGAGGTTATCAATAGGTTTTGCAATATACCCTTGGGAGGATGAGTGTTGCTTCAGTCACTGGACTTTACCATGCCACGTCTGGCGTCATTTGTGGTGAGTCATAAGAATGACATGGACACTCTGAGGACACGTTTCACGAGATTTTATTAAAGAAAAATTAAAATGCGTAACTTTCCCTACCACTATGGGTGGTTCCTGCCTATGTTACTAACTATTAGCTATTAGGGATTAGGTGCTGCACCAGTCCTGTTGTAGCTTTCAGCTATGTGTCAGTTATTTACTTTTGTCACCTCAAATTGAAGTACTGTAACATTTCAGCAGCTAACACTGCTAATTCTTGCTACTTTGGAATGTTTTTGACCCTGCCTTAATTCGACTATTATGTACAACCAAATAATTGCCTGGATTTAATTTGCCCCTGGGCACTGAAATTATCTTGTTTGCTTTAAAGTCTGTGTGCCTCACACGCTCCATTTTGTATTGTCCGTCACTGCAGAGAGATAAAGCACTCTCAAGGCAGCTGAGTCTTGTGGTTTTCCATACTGCTGGAGACTACATTTCCCAGCTCCCCCAGCCTTTATATCGGAATGTCTGATTCTTCAGAGCTGGTGCTTCGGGGACAAGCCAGTCTTTGTCGGCCTTAAAAACAGCTCAGCTTTCATCCACTGATCACTGATGATTAGCGATCTGCACCAATCTATTTGCAGCTTTTGGCTCTAGGTCAATTAATTACTATTGTCACCTAAAATTGAAGTACTGTACCATTTCAGCACATTAGACTCCTATTTCTTCCTACTTTGGTACGTTTGTTACTCTGCCAAAATTTGACTTTTATGTACAGCCAAATAATTGCCTGAATTTAATTTGCCCCTGAAATGATCTTGTTTGCTTTGAAGTCTGTGCGCCTCACACGCTCCGTTTTGTGTTGACCCTCATTCCTGAGTCTTGTAGTCTTCCATACTGCTGGAGAAACATCATATATATTGAAACATCAGGTGCTTCCGTGCCGGCACTTTAAGGACAAGCCGGCCTTCGCCGGCCTTAAAAACAGCAGAGCTTCCATCCACTTTTGATTAGTGTTCTGCACCAGTCTGGTTACAGATTCTGGCTCTGTGTCAATCAATTACTATTGTCACCTCAAATTGAAGTACTTAAACATTTCAGCAGCTAAAACTGCTATTACCTGCTACTTTTGTAAATTTGATACTCTGCCTAAATTCGACTATTATGTACAACCAAATAATTGACTGAATTTAATTTACCCCAGGGCACTGAAATGATCTTGTTTGTTTTGAAGTCTGTGCCTCTCACACGCTCCATTTTGTATCGTCTACCACTGCAGAGAGATAAAACACTCTCGAGGAAGCTGAGTCTAGTGGTCTTCCGTACTTCCGGAGACTACATTTCCCAGCTCCCCCAGACTTTATACCGAAACATTCGGCACTTCAGTGCCGGAACTTCGGGGACAAGCCAGTCTTCGCCGGTCCATGCTGGAAAACAGCGTCACGGCGAGATATCATGATTCTGCCTCATGGTTGCAGGTCAGACTGTGTGCCCCCTTAGGCCACCCTTGCAAGTCTCGGCGATGGTCCTTCATGCTTTTCTTACTCTCCCCTTTTGCGTCTTCCAGAAACCTCCCATTCTAATCGGTTCCATGTCATTTCATCGTCTGCCTGTTCATCCCGAGGCTTTTTAACGTGCACATTCCAACGAATGTGCTCATGGTTTAAACCCCCCTCCCACACTTATTTTTTGCTATTGCCCACCCGCCCAAACCCTTATCTGCCCTCTCCCACCCTCCCTAAAACAATTTGATGAGCAGATTCAATGAAATGTGCATGTTAAAAAAACCTGGGGATGAACAGGCAGACGATGAAAGGACGTTGTACCCTCTAATCACGGCCTCACCTCTACAGGGTCATCTTCCCTGTCCCCTCACACGCCCTTCAACTCAGTTTACTGGGTAATACAGTCCGTACCATGATACACGGTTCCCCCTAACCCGCGACTTCTGCTGCCTAAAACATGGGTGCCCCTCATAACCTCAACCTTTCATTATCAGCCCAGAAGGCCAACTGGCTAGTGATAATTAACACATATCTGCAGCTAAAATCCAATATTCCACCTGGGTCTCTGCCTGAGCAGGCTTTGCCCTCTCAATCTGAATTATCCACTCTGTGCGCCATACCCAATGAGTGTAGTGTGAACTTCTCTGCGATCACAGGCAATAACCCTCAAAGTCCTGATCTGCACCTTGAAACCTTACCTGTTACGGTCCCGCGTATACATGAGACTGACCGAAACCTCGCCAAAGGCCAAATAATTTCAAATTACAATGATGAAACACCTAGATCCGCGAACCCCAGCTTCAGTAAACAGGAAAATATTGACAGCCCCAGGATTGATGATCTAAGCCTGGTTTTCCTGACCTCCCTGCTGGGAAATGCTGTGGAAACCGACATCCCAGGTCAAGTGATAATTATCCCAGACCAAAAAGGTCTCAACAAAAGGAACTTTGTGGAAACTTTTGACTCCTCCTCAACAGGTTTTCTTAAATTAGCTCTGTTAAACACTAGATCCCTTAATAAGCACTCACTAGATATCCATGACTACATAATGAAAATTGATCTAGATATGTTGTGCTTAACCGAAACCTGGTTTACTGAGGCCAGTGGCCCAAGGATTGCCTTGGCCACTTCCGAGGGATACACCATCATCTGCCAAAATTGATTTCAAGGATATAGGGGGTGTAACATTTATCCACAAAAACAACCTAAAACTCTTCCAGATTCCCAGCTAATGCCATGAATGTAAAATCCTTCATTTAAAAATGACACCAACACCGTGCAGCTGTGTCAAAATCATTATGGTCTATCGACCCCCTGTCGAGATGCCTAGTTTCAACAAATAAATCATCCAACTTCTTGGTGATCTAAGTGGCCCAAACAGCTCAACCCTACTCGTTGGGGACTTTAATCGATGTTGCAGTAATACCACAGATAAAGAGTCTATCACACTTGAAATGGATCTAAATAACATTGATCAATTTGTTCTTAATAGTGACCCTACTAATTCAAAAGGTAACATACTTGAGTGGCTAGTCGAAAGAAATTTAGCTGTACACATTAATAACACCATACCATGCAAATGGTCAGACCACTATGCAATAGACTTCCAAGTTCAACTACAAGATCCCAGCACGAAAGTCATGAACCCCCTGAAAAAAGTTATCAACCGTAACTTCAATAAAGTACAGACTATGGACCTACAGAAATGTATGACTCAGGTTATGTCCTCTACTAGTAAACTTGACCCCACAGATATCTTGGCCAATGCCTTTAACTCCACTCTGGGTCACATGTTGGACATATTGGCCTCTTTCAGGAACAAATCAGTTATGGACAATGTGGGAATCCAGAAATGGTTTAAATGGTTTACTCAAGTGCTCAGCTTAATGAAAAAAGATAAAAGAAAAGCAGAAACTAAGTGGCTTAGATACCCCTCTGATGTGAACAAAATCAGCATGAAGATTTTAGAAAAATCCTATAAATCTTTAATAAGCAGAACGATGAGGCCAACAACAACTTAAAAAAGTAATTTGAGAGTCTTAAGCTTTTAGAAAAACCCAAAGCCCATTTGGTATATGTTGTCCCAACCAATCAGGATTGTGCCAAAGTAGACCTGGCGTTTGAAGCAAAGGTCTCCAAAGCCCACGCAAAGATCAAAAGTGACCTGACTAAAGATAGTCATAACAAACTCTCTATATCCAAATCATTAACAATTGAAGGATAATCGAAATTAAAATTTTCGTCCACCACCTTCTCGGACATGATCAAAATCCTGACCTCAATACACCCCTCATCTTGCCGAGAAAATAGAATACCCCCTAAAATATTTCTGGACAACAAAGAAGTCTTTGCTCCATTCTTTATAATAGTGTTTAATTTACATTTTAGATACTATAGGAAAGTGGAAGCTAGAAGACTGATCCAAGCCTCTGAAACTGATGACTTGTGCCCCTGATGAAGGGAAGTTGTATCCTGAAATGCATCAAGGTCTCTTTTTTATTTCATGTAAATGCATTTGTACGTGTATGGGGTTGCTGTTGGTACACTTGTTCAGAGAGGAATTGCCATAGCATTTCGGTGCTGGAATGCCCATGTGGGCGGGGCAAAGACTGATATGCAAATGGATATTTCCCATCTGTGAAAGGTACAGTGAGCAAAAAGTGTGTGCTGCAAACTCTCATCTGAGAACAAGTTATCATGCCATGTTCTTTCTGGAGAGGAGCGCCTGCTACCTTTTTTGAAATATTTGCAAGGAACTTGGGGTTGGTCACCCTGAGTTACCTGTGGGCAAACAGACGTGGACTCCATGCTCATTGTGCTCAGAGAGGCACAGCTTCACCTCACTGATGAGGCCCAACAAGGCTGAAACACGTGTATGGGGTTGCTGTTAGTACTCTTGTTCAGAGAGGAATTGCCATAGCATTTCGGTGATGGACTCCCCATGTGGGCGGGGCAAAGACTGATATGCAAATGGATATTTCCCATCTGTGAAAGGTACAGTGAGCTAAAAGTGTGTGCTGCAAACTCTCATCTCAGAACAGGTTATCATTCCATGTTCTTTCTGGAGAGGAGCGCCTGCTACCTTTTTTGACATATATCACATATATGCGTTTATCTTTATACTTAGAAACTCAAGAGAAGTAGACACAGTTTATAACAGTGTTTAATGTCCATTATAGATACTATACGAAAGTGGAAGCTAGAAGACTGATCGAGGCCTCTGAAACTGATGACTTGTGCCCCTGATGAAGGGAACTTGTATCCTGAAATGCACCACGGTCTCTTTTTTATTTCATGTAAATGCATTTGTTGAATTTTTCTCTGAAGAGAATCGAAAATAAAATTGTTTGTTATTTATCTCACTAAACGTTACACACGTTAAAACTTATTTTTTGTGTGCTAAAACTTTGCAGAATAAGCAACAACACTTATTGTCCTGAACTCTATAAATTGTTGACTGGCATTATTGTCACTATATGAGGCGTGCAGGGGACCCGAGTGTCCACTGATTGTAGACACTTTATTTCTTGTTATTACATACTAGCGACTTCTGGTGCCAGAGTCATGCTTTTCTCCCCTGCACCTGTGAATTTCTGCTAAGATTTATAAGTCATCAGTACACATCTAGCTACCACAGTGTGCATCTTCTATATATCCCTTGAAACCTGGATGACCCACAATTGGATGTGCTTAAATGGGAGCAAAACATAGCTACTGATATTTGGGTCATCCCAGGTCAGGGCCAAACTGAAACTTAGTTATCAGTCCTTCTCAATCCATTACTACAGTATCTCAGTATCTGGAAAGGTTAAAATGCTAGGCACTTACCTTGAATCCCCACTTAGTGCAGAAACCCATGTCAACCAGTGCTCCAGAAATTGTAAATACTACCGCTGCCTGCTGAAAAACATCTGCCCTTTTCTCTCAGAGGCTCACTGTGTGTCCGTAGCATGGGCCATTATACTATCAAGGCTCGACTACTGCAATGCCTGCTGGATTGGCGCTGATAAGAAATGCTTGCATAAACTCCAAATCACCCAGAACGATGCCATGTGTATCATAAAAGGGATAGCAAGGAGAGAACATATCTCCTTCAGCCAACAAGCTCTGCACTGGTTTCTAGTCTCTGCACGTGTACAATTCAAGGCAGCTGTACTCGTTAACAGATGTCTTCAAGGAACAACTCCAACATATCTAAAAACCCAGATGTCCTCTTACGAGCCAACAAGAGCCCTCCGCTCGTCAAAATTGGCACAGGTTAACAACCCGAGCTGCAAACAGGCTAATGGCCTAGGAAGGTCCTTCCCAGACATTTTAGTGAAGATCTGAAACTCGCTCCCTTTAGACCTGATACAAGAAGGAAACACAAGAAGGTTCTGCCGTTTGTTAAAAATGTTACTTTTAAGTAACTCCATCTTGGATCAACCCTACATCTGGCTTGACTCTCCTCTGTCCCATCATCTTTGTTCGTACCTTTTGTGTTGATGTCTGCGCCCAGATGCCTGTTTCTTTTTGTCACCATATAAGTAAGTAAATAAATAAATAAATAACAAAGGTTCTCATCAGTCATTTGTGAAAGTCCAAAGAAATAGGTCAGCTGTCCAAATCTGACCTAACAACCCTACTGCTATGTAAACTAACTTAGGTCAGTAGAATGAATCCCTTCTCCTGTGGGTACTTCTGGTACCAGTCTGTAGGATTCTTTATTAATACACAATCCTCAAATAGACTCTCATAATTTCTTGGATCAGTCTCTGTAAATCTTCAAATTAACTCTTAGCTTTTCCTTCTTCCTTGTGAATCCCTTTTGGGCATCTTTTATAAGATCAGTATTCCTGGTTGCTGGTTTCAACGTAGCCTTGGAAAATACTGTTTATATGTTAGGCCTTCCCTCCAGGGCAATTATAGTTCAGCTTGTTCTAGCCTACTTGATTTAGTACATTGTTCAACTGAACAGTTCCTCTGTGCACTAGCTCATAATGTACTCTCTCTTTTATGTTAAATTCTTTTTGCACAGAATATCAATTGTCTTTCCCCTTTTCCCAGGATATTGTTGCATTGTATTGTACTTATATTTATAAAGCGCAGACTATCGCCCGAGGGTAACTAGGTGCTGAAGAGCAAACAGGGGGACCATCGCACAAGCCACATGCAGCTAAGACATGTAAGTCTTAGGAGCTTTGTGAAAAGTAAAATGATCAGTGATCTCACGAAGATGGAAGGGAAGAGAATTCCACAAAGAAGTAGAAAGAACAGAAAAAGAATGACCGTGAGCATGTATTTTGCAAAACCTTGGAACCTTCAATATAAGCTGTGAGTTTGATCTCAAAGATCTCAGGGGAGTATAACAGGTCCGTTTGGATTGAAAAGTATGCCAGATTGATGAGTGGTGTGATGTATAATACACAGAATCTTGAAATTAATGCGTTTTTCACAAGAAAGGAATACAGTTGGTAGAGTAAAAGATGAGGTTACCAGCCTAGGTGCTGACAGTGCTAAAAGTGTGGCAGAGTGCAGTAGGATCTGCAGACGTTGAACGAAAAAGTCAGGTTTGCCAAGATAAATTCTGTTGCAATAGTCCAGAGAACAAATAAAGGATGAAGTCATGACCGTGGAATGAGGCTCAGATAATACAAAAGGGAGGATCTTTTTTAAGAGTTTCATTTTTAAAAAGCCAGAGTGGCACTGATGAAATCTGGGCCTCCTTTGGGCCTGAAGGTAAAGGTTTGATCTTGAGGGCCCAGAAAAGGCCCCCACAAATCAGGCCAGTACTCCTCATTCCAGGCCTCATTTGGATTAGAGGATCCAATCACTGAAATCTCTTTCTTATGTCCATTTAATTTGAAAAAGCTGCTTGACATCCAGTCTCCAATAGCTGTCAAACATGATCTCAGTTTCAAAGGAGGATCAGAGACAGGTGCATCAAGATGAAAGAGCAATTCAGAATCGTCTGCATATGTGTAAGCATGCACATCATATTCTGCAATAAGGTAAGCCAAGGGGTGGAGATATAGATTAAAAAGGACAGGGGAAAGGGAGGATACCTGATGACACCACATGTTAAAGCAGTAGGTGCAGAGCAGAAAGGAAAAATACATACAGTTTGAGTGCTATTCGTGAGAAAGGAAGCAGACCAGGATGAAGAAAAAACAGATATAGCAGACATTTTCAGGTGGCGAAGTTGAATACAATGATCAATAGTATCAAAGGATGCAAAGAGGTCAAGGAGAATCAATAATCCGACCTCACTGCTGTCTTAAAGCAGAGCCAGATCATATAAGATGGAGATCATAACTGAATATGTGCCCATCAAGGGCCTAAAACCAGACTGAAAAGGATGTAGGCAATGATGGATTTGAAGGTAATGCGTAAATTGAGGAATGACAATAGCTTCTATGAGTTACGTCAGAATTGGAAGGAGAGATATGCAGCAATATTTGGCTGAAACAGTTGGATCCAAGTGTAATTTTTTTAGAAGTGAGCTAACCAGAGCCTATAGAGGGATTGGATCAATTGGAGATGCAATTTTAAGCCTACACAAAGCGGCATAGGCAACCTTGTCAGTGACAGGTCTCGCTGTGAATTGCTGTTGGAGCAGCATATTTTTCACAGACTTTTGGCTTGTAACTTTGGCTCCCACCCCTCTTCACCTGCTGCCTATTTAAACTGCAGGCATGCACAACAGCGTGGGCGTGCGCTCCAGAGCAAGTGCAGCAGAGTGCTGTCTTGCTGTGAATTGCTGATGGAGCAGCATTTTTTCCACTGACTTTTGGCTTGTGACTTTGGCTCCCACCCCCTCTTCAGTGTTACCAGAATATTATGGGTGCCGGCAACAGCGGTAAATTCCAAGCCTATGGAGTCCCATAGGACTGAAGCACTGGCACCATTAACAATGGTGCCGGTAATTCAGTAGTTCCCACGGGACTCCCTGGGAGGGGAACTACTAAATCATTGGCACATTGAATCAACGGGCTGGAAATTCAGTGGTTCCCAGTAGTTCCCACAGGACTCCATGGTATGGGAACTACTGGATCACTGGCACAGTTGTTAGCTGTGCCGGTGCTTCAGTCCCATATGACTCTAAGGGATGGGAACTACTGAATCACTGGCACCGTTGTTAACAGTGACAGTGCTTCAGTCATTTCTCTGCTGGTAGGGGCTTGAACTCCCAGCATGCCAGGCCTGCTGGTAGTTCACTGCACCTACCGGCAAACCCGGAGTAAGCAGGTCTGGGATAAATGCTATAGCCGGTAGTACCTTTTTTTCCTGGACAGACTTACTCGTAATGACCCCAATAGTGTAACTTATCCATATGTTGCATTTAGCTTAGATGGGTAAGTTGGTCATATCTCACATTTAGCTCAATTGTGTAAGTTAGCCTCATCTCACTTTTGGCCAATTTTTGGTAAGTAAGCCATATCTCGCATTTTGCCTAATTGCGAAAGTTAGGCTTATCCCACATTTAACCCATTTTGTGTAAGGTAGCCATACCTCTCGTTTAGCTTAATTGTGTAATTAAGCCATATCTTGCATTTATCTCAATTGTGTAAATTAGCCTCATCCCACATTTTTCCAATTATGTGTAAATTAGCCATATCTCGCATTTAACATAATTGTGTAAATTAGTCTCATCCCACATTTTTCCAATTATGTGTAAGTTAGCCATTTCTCGCATTTAACCTAATTGTGTAAATTAGGTTCATCCCACATTTTACCAATTTTGAGTAAGTTAGCCATAGCTCACATTTAGCTTAGCTGTGTTTGTTAGCCATATCTCACACTTATCTCAATTGTGTAAGTTAGGTTCATCCCACATTTATCCCATTTTGTGTAAATTAGCCATATCTCGCATTTAGCTTAATTGTGTAAATTAGGCTCATCCCACATTTAGCCAAATTTGTGTAAGTTAGCTATCCCTTGCATTCAGCACAATTGTGTAAGTTAGCCGTAGCTTACATTTAGTCCACTAGAGTAAATTAACCACATCTCAGACTTAGCCTATTTGTGTAAAGTCGCCTATTTGTGTAAAGAAGACTTACCCCGTCTCAACCTTTCACTGTAAGCCTTATTCCTCCATTTAGCCCACTTGTGAAAATCATCCTATATCATGCGTTAATCAGTCCTATCCCGCAGCCAGCCAGTTTGTGTTATTTTGGCCTTAGCTTGAAATGTGCCTATTGTTTAAGGAAGACACTTATTGCATTTAGCCTATTTAAGGTAGCCTTCACCTGCTTCAGCACATCAGTGCTAGTTGGCCATATACTGCGGACATCCCTCAGCGCAAGTTAGCCTCATCTTGCATAAACCCACTACGTCAACCAGCCACATCTTGCAGTTCACCCATCTAAAGGGTAGCCTGGCAGCATTTAGCCTATTTGTTTTGGGTAGTCACTGGTTGCACTTAGCCTAGTTTGTGTAAGGTAATATTACAATGCTTTGCACATCAGTGTTAGCCGGTCTTTTTTGGAGTTAGGCTATGCTGTGTAAGTTATCCGTAGCCTGCATTTAGCCCACTTGTCTAAGGCATATTCTTTCTACATTTAGCCTATCTGTGTGAATTAGCTTTATCTCACATTAGTCTACTCGTTTTAAGGTAGACACTCACTGGACTTAACCTATTTGGGTAAAGTAGTCATATTTCAGACTCAGCATATCTGTGTACGTTAACCTTTCTCACCTCTAGCCCTCTTTGTCAGCCAGCTATATCTTACACATAGCCTGATTTGTATAAGGGAGACTTTTTGTTTCGACATCTAGCCTAACTCTGCAATGTAGCTGTTATTTTCGCGTGCAGCCACCTCTCACCCTGAATCTAGTTTCCTCTCCTGCACCTAACCTAGCCTTCAACCATGCCAAACAGTTCCAAAGACAGAGGAGCCCTCTGGTACCTCAGGAACTAGAATCCCACCCATCCCTTTCCCCTAGCCCCAAACAGCTTCCCCTTCCACCTCAAAACCGCAGATAGCCCCCTCCTTTCTGCACTCTGTGAGACCTCTTTCACTCCACACCCTCCTCCCTTCCCCAGCACTCCCAACTTTCTCTCAGAACCTCCCCATCCATGCCCAACCCCCACAATGGCTCTCTGGTCAACCCTCATGTGAACCCATCACCCTCTCCCCACAACGCCTGCATGCACTGGCCTACCTCCCTCCTCTCTCATCCTGCCCAACCCCCTCCTTCCCTACACCCAGCTTTCTCTTCCCACAGGACAGCTCGTGCAGCCTTAACCAAAGCTCCCCCCTCAGCTGACCCTCACCCACACACCCCTGGCCCCCGCCCGCCAGACCAGGTCCACAAGAACCTTCTTCCACAGCCACCCCACCCTCCTCTGCTATCTTCCCCCACTCTCCCACCTCATCTCCACCACCCTTCTACACCTTCCTTCACTACCCAACCCTGTCCGTCCTCTCTCACGCGCCCCTGATTACCCCCTGCAAAAGTTTCACACACCACCCACCACCCCCACCACCTTCACCCTGCTCCCTCCATAACCATTCGCCCCTGTCTCGGCACTCAAACTTCACGTCATTAAGTGAAGCCTGCTCTGCCTTGGCAAAAACTCTGGACTTTGCAGACCATCCCACCCTCACCCACTCACTTTTGGCACCCCCATTAGCCCAGGTACAGAAGATCTGCCACCCACAGCGATCCGCAGCTGCATTCCCCCGCCTCTGTCCCTGCAAACCCTTTCCTCTCATCTCTGCTACACACCAACCCCCTCCCCCTGACCCAACCCTGTCCATCTACTTGTCCTGTACACTCTTTCTCGATCTCCCTCTTCTAACCCCACCCACCCCCATGGCATCTCCCTCCTTATCCCCACACCAGCTCAGGACATTGCACCCCCCTCCCCAGCTCTTACATTCTCATCAATGCCAGATCAGTCACCAGAACCAAACACTTGATTGTTGACCTGATCATGCAATGAAAACCCAGACATCCTTTTCATCACTGAAACCTGGTTCTCTCGTTACTTCCACCCCTTGGCACACAAGGCCTTCCCCCCAGGCTACTCCATGATCACCCATAACAGAGCCAGCAGAGCAGGGGGCATAGCTATCCTCCACAAACCCCACCTCACACAGTTTGAGAAACAACCCTGCAACAATGATTGGAAATCCCTATCAGTAAAGTTTCAATCCTTTCCTTCTTTCTCCCTAAGCTTCCTTCTCCTTTACAGACCCCCTGGGCTATGACAGAACTTTCGCAGACTCCCTCAGTGACTCTGTATCGGCCACACTTCTTTCTCACCCAACCCTCACTGCTCTTGTGGACCTAAACATCTGGTTCAACAACCCCTCCAGCCACATGACCTGTCAGTTTATTGACAACATGTAAGCCCTTAACCGTATGCAACTCATATCAGGCTGCACCCACATTTCTGGTCACACACTAGATGTAGTGTTCAGCTTGTCCAACTTGATCTCCTCCCCCCTCAACCACCCCTTCATCTGGACTGATCACTCTGCTATCTTCTTGTGAGCCCTGACTCCCGCAAACCCTTGCCCTCCTTGTCTTCTCACCCCCTCCACAATTCTCAGGCTCCTGCTCTGGAACAATATAACCATATGCCCTGATCTTTCCTCCACCCCACTCTCCTTTCTGCCCAATCTCCAATCCCTCCTCCAGGGAGGCCCCCCCCACCCTGGACTGCATTCGACCAATGGCTCTCAGATGCTCTGTTCGCACTGACCCCCACAAAACCATCATCCAACCACACAGGCCCTGCACCTAGGTGGTTCAAACCTTGCCTCAAATTCCTCAAAACCCTCAACCATTGACTGGAATGACACTGGTGGACCAACCCTCCCCGCCCCCCAGAACGAAGTCACTCTGGCTAGACAGATGAGAGCCTACAGTTTTAAAATCAGGAAAGATAAACATGCCTTTTACACCTCCCACGTTGACAATGCAAACAATCCATGCAGAGAACTCCACAAGATTATCTCTGAGTTCAGGACACCCCCTCAGCTCTTCCTCCCCACGCTTCGTATCCCAAGCAATGTGTGACACCCTCTCCAACCATTATTTCAACACAGTTATTGATAGGAACCTCGCCATCCTGGCAAACTAGCAACCCCATTTCCCCTATATTGACAGCTTCCCATTCCCAGACCCCAACTTGGACCCTTTTCAAATCCTTCTCTGCCATCTCCCTTCCCAGGTTCTCAAAGCTTCTCTCCAATAGCTGCTCCTCAGGTTCCCCCGGGAGAACCGTGCCCACTGGCCCTCCTTAAAAACATCCTCTCCTCCACAGGGGGCAGGACCCTTTCCAGATTCATAATCAACCACTCTCAGACAACAGGTATCTTCCCACCAGAATAGAAAACCTTGCACGTCAACCACTCTTAAAATAAGCCTGCTTAACCCCCTCCTCCACTCCAACTACTGCCCCATCTCCAACAACCGCTTCATAGCCAAATTACTAGACCACACGGCCTACTCCCAGCTCAGCCTCTTCACAGAAGCCCACAGCCTTTTGGACCCTGCCCAGTGTGGCTTCAGACCCCTCCATGGAATTGAATCCTCCCTGGCCTCTATCTGGGATGACCTGAAAAGAACGGCAGACTCTGAGGTCTGTGCCGCTCTCATCCTTCATTACCTTTCAGCAGCCTTCAACACGATTAACCACTCCATCCTCACGAGCAGATGCTTTGACCTCAGCATAAGGGACTCTGCCATCAGATTGGATATCCTCTTTCCTCTCCAGCCAATCCTTAATCATCTTTCTCGTTCCTTTCTCCTCTGCCCCCACCCTGTCCCCCAGGGAGCCTGCCTCCCAACCCTCCTTTTCAACTTCTACCTTTCGTCCCCTCCCCAAGCTCATCCACTCCCACAATCTCAACAGTTACAACTATGCGGACGACACCCAGATCATCCTCAAGATTCTCCACTCCCCCTCCTCGCCTCACCCAGACCTTGCATCCTGCTTCTGAGATATTGATCTCTGGATTACGCATAATTATCTACTCCTCAACCCTGGAAAAACTCAAAATCCTAATGTGTGTCAAAACAGCACTTCTTTCACAACCTATCCCTTGGTCACATTCATTAGGTCCTGCCCCCACTCCATCCCCCTCTGTCAAAACCTAGGAGGCACATTTAGCTCAGACCTGACACTTTCCTGCCAACAGTCTCCAGATCATGCACTTTCCACCTTTGCATTCTCAAGCAGATCGTTCCCTGTCTCTTGTACTCCCATAGAGTATCGGCAAACATGGTCATCATCCTCTCACGCCTAGACTACTCTAACTCCCTCTATCTAGGTGCACCCACCTTCCAACTGAGAAAGCTCTAATGGGTTCAAAACTCTGTAGCAAGACTCCTCCTCTCACTCTCTCCCAGGGAACACATCTCCCCCGTGCTCAGGATGCTCCACTGACTTCCAATTAGTCGGCGGGTCACTTTCAAGGCCATGTGCATCACCCACCACACAATCCATAAGAAAAGACTGGAACTTCTCCAAAACAAGCTCTCCTGCTACCACCCCACCAACCTTTATCACTCATTGCTTTGTGTGATGCACATCTTGAGGCGCATCTTGAGGCGTTGCCGCTGTAATCTCTTGAGATTCACGCAGTCTTCCCCTGATAAACCAAAGGATATCTACCCATAACTGGCTCCCTAACCAACCCACAAATCCCCAACTTCATATGGTGTCTTCTTTCCCACTATCTTGATGTGATTGCTATTGCTATTTATATAGAGTCTATGGCCAAGCCATCTAAGCGCTGTCATTCAAAATAATAAGTTATCCCATAGGAGTGAATGCATAAATAGAAGAGTTCTGAGTCTCTTTCTCTCTAAGGTCATGGGGAATGTAAGGGTGCAGAAATACGAGTCTGACACAGAGGTGGCATATTGGTTGGCACAGACTTTTATTTATAATTACAAAAGAAAAAGAAAAGCCTATCTTCCCCTACTTACTATGAGGGGTTTCCCTACCTCAACAAAAATACTAAGGATCGAGTCAGGATGTCCGTAGAGTAAAGTCTCCACCATCCTGTGTCTAAACCTATTTTCATCCTTTACACTTTCAAACTAACTAAGGCAATCTGGATGTCTCACTAATCCAGTAAGAGGCCCCTCTCATTCTGGATGTAGACTCCAAGGTGTAATTTTTGTGAAAGAATGTGTAGTTCCAATGTCCACTACTTGAACGCTCAGACCAACTTAAAGAAAACCCAGTTCCCCTATCGGCTGGAAGGAACCTCTTCCTTCAACTCATGAAAAAAAACACAGATCCCTAACTCTTCTGCAGGAATCCTCTTCTTCCATATGTGAAACATAAATTAAGCTCTCCTGTCTCTTATCAGGCCTGGTTCACTAACCTGATTAGACCTGACCATAGACTTTCCCAAATGATTTAATACTGTACTCATTATTGGGGTATCAAGTCCGGTTCACTGAACTGTCAGACATGATTACATCACTTTGCCTCCTTTAGCCTTTCATACCTTCTTGGGGTCACCCCGGCTTCCTTTGGGTTCCAGACCACTTGTTATAGGTATCTTCACACTGATGTGGGTCTTTGACCCCTATATACTTTACTGATGGGTCTTGCCCATTTCCACTTAGGTCCCAGACCCTGTTTTATACTTTGAGGTCTTCCCTGCTGTCATATGGGTCCCAGAAACTGTTCTACTTCTGCAGGATCCCTGTACCTGCGTTCCCTATTGTTCACTTGCATAGACCTTGTGCACTCTCCTGCCAGGTACTATTCCACATAGGTTTATTCCCAACATTGGTATCAACGTATATAATTCATCTGTGTTAGGGTGAATTCTCATTGATGGCTAATTTCCCTCACCTAGTGAGTCCCCCAGCAGCTTTGCTGGACTTCTGGAGTTTATTTTTTTCCACTTGGTAAGAGTGTGAGCTTTTCCTCCACACTTAGCTGTGTTTTGCCAAGTATATTTCTCTGTTTTTGTGATTGTGGACTCTGGAGTACACCACTTCAGTAGCCTCCTTATTTTGTGTTTCACACAGCACCTTCAGTGTCGTGGCATAGGGTTGTCTTTCAAACTTCCCCCCGACTCCATTTCTGAGGCTGACTACCGTCCCCCAGAAAAGGGTAAAGTTACCATTAACTTTACCTAGTCAATTTACAACAGATCCAGTACACCCCATCTTCCATGGAGTACTGGAAAGGGTTACTTTGTATCCCTTCTTATCTGTACCTCCTAGAGCATTGTTTCGCTCTTTTAACATTTAGACTTGGCTTTTGGCAGTGGTATCTACCCTAACTTTTCTACCATGATTATATTAGATAAACGTGGTATTGGTTTAGGCTATTATATTAGCCTCGAATGTCAACAAGAAGAAATTGTCCCCTCTCCCATGTATCTAATTCTTAGACGCCCTCCTCTTCTATGGGGGGGCATAAACTTGTTCCTACCTTGTCACAAATAAATTAACCATTAGTTGTCAGACAAGGGGACTACTGAGGGACTCATCACATGACTCTGCATGCAGTTGTGGTCATTATCTTAACCTGTAATGACCCTAGAGGTCGTTATTCCAAAACAGGGGGGCTTTCTATTTGCAGACAGGAAGAAAGACCATATGCGAACAATTCTAATGAAAAAAAAGGAAATTTATGTGGTAAAAAGAACCAAATTATATAAAACAGTGGTGCATTAAACATTTTATAGTGACACATGTATATAAAGGTAAAGCAAAAGTGAGATAACGTATAACCATGTTGCACTTTAAATCCTCAGTGCTAAAGATCTGGTGTGCAGTAAACATATATTTTGTGTGACATAACATCAAGCAATACAATTACTGAATATGTGTAAATTGTCACATGAATTGTGAGGCTCAGTTGCCTCCAGAATTAGTACATTAGAGCAAAGTGTTCATAGTCATTCACACAACTTCAGTGCTCTTGATTGACTTTCTTGGGTCTGTACAGTTTGGACTTGAAGGATAACTCTATGTTCAGGCCAATGTGCTCTTTAAGCATTTGTTTAGCGTGCTCGAGGCTAGACAAAGGGTGTTTCGCAGTCTATCCTTAGTCCTTATCTGCGTGTGGTTCAAGGGGTGCACGTTTCGGTGCTTGAGAGTACTTGTCCAATACAAGGCACCTTCTTCAGGCGTCCAAGTGGTAGACCCGGCTATGTTCCTGGCGTGGTCGGTATCACTATCCCGAGTTCCCTTGGGGGGAGTCCAGGGGCGGTCAGGCTCTCGCATAGGAGTTATGGCAGGTGGCTCCTATGGTGGGCAGCACGGGACATCCAGGAGTGCTCCTCAGGGTCTGGTCCTGGTGTCTTGGTAACTGTCTACGTGTCCGCTGTGCCCAAGTTGCCGGTTTCAGGGATTGTTTTTAATGCAGATTCTTGGCTTGGTGTGGCCGTGCCACTGTTCTGCTTACTTCTGTAAGCTCTGTAATAATCGGATGGGAGAAAAAACCTATGTCTCTGTGTCCTTCAGCTGGGCTTGCTCGCGTCTTCTAGCAGAGGCTGTGCCGAACGCTGCACACTAGTTCCGTGCGTGCGTGCGGACGCCGCCGGGTCTATTATATTAGCCTCGAACATAAACCCACTTGACCAAATTGTCTTTCTTTTGGCTCCGGTTGGGTTTATTCGCCATTTCTTTTTGTTGAAGTCCTTCTTGTGTTTTACTTTGCGCGGCAAACTAGGTTTGCTTTCTTTGTTCACTGTCTTTTAGTGGGGTTCTGCCCAGAAGCCCTCCACCGGGCGCCTGGGTGTCTAGGTGGGCTGAATGTGAGGGAGGGGTGTAGTCACCCCCTGCACAGGGTATCCTAGGAAACCCAAGTCGCACTTTGCCATGATTGGCTGAGGTGGTTGTCCCGGCTGGACAACCCCCCTGCTGGGGGATTGACAGCCAGGCTGTGTGAATGGGGGTTGTGAGCATAAAAGGCAAGTCTCTTGTGCTGGAAGTCAGAGTCGCCACTGGAACTACAAGGAACCGAGGAGAAGCTGAGAGAACGACGACTGCTGCAACTACCCCGTCCTGTTGAAGCCCTGCTGCAGCCCTGAGCTATCTACCCTTCGACGACTAGAGAAGATCCAGTTCGGAGTCTTCTTCCCTTGAGCTTGGTGGGGATAACCAGCTCATCTTCTTCAGCCAGAGGCCGCCTTCGTGGTCGAAATCGCTGCACACTTCTGTAGTGGTCTGATTAGCCACCTGAAGAACCTCTCCTGTTTTTAAGGAGCGCACCTTTTATTAATTGTCGCTGCTGCCGGCTTCATCCCTGTGTGGCGCAGTCTCCTTTCAGACGCCCTCCTTCACCTCGAAGCTCCAGGAACCGTGGGTCTGCGGGACACCAACAAGAACAACTTCCAGGGCACCAGCAGTACCATTGGAATAAGGTACTGTTTTCTACTTGAGGAAACAGGGTGAACCCCTTTTCTTCATCTCCAAGGCTTGCCCTTGTCTTCCCTCCTTCTTATAACTTTTGCTTCCGAACTTGACAATATCGAAGTACTCTTGGCTACGTTGAATCGTGAACTGTCTGACTGTGTGATCTTCGGCAACAGGTCCCCGGTGTCACTTGACCCTGGCTCCGGCCCTTTGACTCTTGAACTCCTGTCTCTGAGTGTTTTTCGATTCTGTCTGCCTAACCAAAATATTGCCTGTGATTCCCTCTGGGTATCTCAGGTGCTAAGTGTGTTTTTGCCCCAGTAGCATTTCATGTCATGGATACGCGTTTAGTTATTAGACCGAACTGACAAAAAGTGTTCACAACCGTATTCGCGGTAACATGTTTTGTTCGTAACACCGGTCCATTCAAACACAGGGTACTTTCCTTGAGACTTACTGTACAAAGTGAATTGGTTAGTTGTAGTATATTTTTCGTGTGGTTTTAATCTAATAGAAGTATCGTGTTTACAACAAATGGTTTAAAAATAAATGTACTGATATTTTTCTACCTGAAACCTTGAGTCAGTGTTTGCTTGAGTACCAGTAAATGTGGTCCCTTTGTGTAATCTCTGCTACAGCTCATATACTCTTGAGATAAGCCTGGCTGCTCCGCCACTGCTACCACTCTGACATAGTAGTACGGGCTTGTACCAAGGGTAAAACTGGTATTGCCACCTGTAGTCTTAAATGTGTGTAGTGGTCCCTAAGGGCACTGCACAGGATTCTGCCTAGCAATCTGTTATTCGCTTTTGCTGTTCAGGATGTGTTTACATGATTTACAAAGTTTGTATCACGTTGTATAATTCCTCAATCATCCTCTTTTGCTCTACGGGTGTATTTATCTGGTTTACAAAGCTTGTAACAAGTTGTTTAATGCTCTGTTATCCCCTTTTGCTCCTTGGGAATAATTTACAAGGCTTTTCAATTCCTGCAGCTCGCTCAATGCCACAATAACTGGTCTGACCGTTTCCCTCCCTTTGGGAAGTCTCGGGGCAGGCTGTGGTCTTTTCTGAAGTTGGAGCAGAGCTTCTGTGTTGCTGCCGCACTCAGTGTTCTGTCTCACGTGGCTCTGCAGTTCCAGACTCTCCCTCACGACTCTGGCTTCTTGCGTCCCTGTTCTCAGTCTGCTTTCACCAGTCAGGCTTCTTTTCTCTCTGACAACGGCCAGGTCTGCCTCATTTGGACCACCTTGGAAAGTCACAGTTTCCAGCCTTCGGGTCTCCTGCTACGGAACGGGCTTCTCGTTCGGTGCTCCTACAAGGTTGGCTTGATACTTCATTCAGTCCATCTTCCCTTTTTATGATTGGGCTGCCTCTTGAAAGCTTAACCGCATGTGTTAGTTCTGCTGTGAACTTTGGTCTCCTTCTTCCATTTTCTGCATCTCAGTGGTATGTTGTATTAAGTTTGGGTAACTCACCCTCTTCCTCGTCCCAGTATTGTTAATGAGACACTCTACTCTACCATAACACATAGAGGTATGGGGCACCACAGGGGCCTGAGTGGGATATTAGGAGATTGGGGATACCCAAGCATTAAGTGAATAATGAGTTCCCTCAGGGCCATCGTCACTGGTCCCATGAATGATTTCCCTGCGCATGAGATCCAGCAACCGAGCACCACCCATAGGGGGACTATCAGGTAGCAGCCTCCAAAGACTGATAGTTTTAAGGAGCAGTGGGCACCCCGTTGTCTGTCAAATATTTTATAAACTAGTGGATGGATGTACCACAAACCAGCCAAGGAAATTAAGTCAATTTTTTGTGCCCGCATTGTTTCTTATTTGGTTCAATTCTGCTAAGTGGTTTTCACAAACAAATGGGAGCATGCTGAAACCTGCGTTTTCATGTTTTCCTAATAACATTTTAATTTTTTTATGAATTATTCCCAACATTTCCAGTTTACGGGGACCCTTAACAACCTTTTCATTTTGAAAATGTCATCCAAATCCATCAAGCAAGTGAAAAGTTATCAGCCTTGCACAGCCTCTCGGCTGCAAAGGCAGATATAACGGCTTTTAGGAGCAGGGGGCACCACCTTCTCTGTCAAATATTTTAAAATCTACTGCAGGGATTTACCCCAAACCAGTCATGGAAATTATATCAATGCTTTGTGCCAAGTTGTTTCTTATTTGGTCAAAATCTACCCAGCGATTCTCACGATACGACTGTTCAAAAGCTGCACCTTTTCTCTATGGGAAAACTAATGGGAGTTGGCTGAAAACTGCGCTTTTATGTTTTCTTAATAACTTTTTCATTTTTTAACATATTGTTCCCAGATATCCAGTTTGGGGGACCTTGATAAACCTGTGGTTTTGAAAATTCCATCCAAATCCATCCAAATATTATTAGCAATAGATTTTGGGGTGGGGGGATTGCTGCTTTTTCATTTCTGAAAATGAAACAAAACCCTTGAAGTTCACTGAAAAAAACTGTTAAGGTGCAGTTAAATTGTGCAGATTTAACGCAATAAAACACTTGAAATTCAGATTCAGAGGATGTTGGAAGTCATGGCCAGCTTAACTCAGCACGTTCCCATTGCAAAGCCCTTGAGCACATACATATTATAAGAGAAGGGATTCATAATGACATACAAAATGGCATAATGGGGGACATAGCATTATAGGGGACAAAAACGGGAGCACGCTGAGTTAAGCTGGTCATGACTTCCCACATCCACTGAATTTCAAGGGTTTTGTTGTATTAAATCTGCACAATTTAACTGCACCTTAACTAAGGTTTTTTCAGGGAATGAATATATATTACACGGCCTGCAGTAGCGGCCATGTAGGTATGGTTAAGTTGCTCAACTCATAGAGCACTTTTTGGACAGCTTATTACTTTGGCGCCATTTAATGAATTCTCACCACACTCTGCACACAAAGTATATGGCCACCTTGGAATTAGTTTGTGAAGTTTGATGCTGTTTTGTCCAGAGGGGGCAAAGTTATAGGGGGTTCCAAAACTTTTGAAATCCTCATAGACTTAAAGGAAAAAACATTTTGCTTACACCTACAGCCCAAACCGCTGGATGTATTTTCACCAAACTTGCGCGAGGATTGCCAGCTCAGTGATGAAAGCCTGCTTTGGCAAATTTGGTGTAAATCTGTCCAGTAGTCTTTCAAAAAATTTCCAAAAAGTAGGTACAAAATTAATCCCGGTACTCACTTCCTGGTTCGGTATCCGTGTACACCTCTGGACCAATCAGGAGGTGGTGTGTTGTTCGCGGACATCAAACATGCACGCTGATTGGAGGTTGAAAAACATGAGGTGTGTCATAATTTTTTCAACGGTCGCCATATTGGATCGGCAGTTCACAGCCTTTATCCGTGGACAACGCAGGGAGAAAAAGGTCTGGAAAATACACGTGGGGTGTTTTTGTGGCCAAAGAGTGCCTGGAAAAGATGGGGGAGTGGAACAAAGTTCATATGGAGCTGTTTTTATAGGTACAAAAATCTGTGCAGGTGCCTCTGAGTCCATGGTCAATTTTCCTGTTCGCTGACACATTGGGATTGGGGGAGGTTCTGGGTGAGTCATGTTATTTGAAGGTGTATTGTACATATTTATTATATGGTTTAATTCTATTGTTGTGGTTGTGGCCATATGCCATGCCCCCAAACATCTGGACACTTGCCACAGCCATAGTAATATGTGTATAGTAATTATAGGTACCCTAGGGAGACTATACAATATTTGTAATATGGTGGAATAATATAATTGACGTGGATCTTGTATTTATGATCATAGTACAATTGAGGATACTGCTTATGGAATCTGTATTTGTTTATTTGTGAAGAAAGAGCAAAAAGTATAATACTTGGTATGAATACTTAGTTGCATATGTTAATAAGGCTGGAATCTCTGATTCTGTTTCGGTGAAAAATAAACAGTATAATATGTTAGACAAGATAGTCTAAAACCTTTAACTGCATACAATTGTACATATAGATTTACTTTTTTAACCCTCATAAATAGTACATTGTATGTACTGTTTGGTACAACATTAGTTTGTGGTACACTGTTGTTGTATTAATATGAAGTAATCATTGGGTCATTGGGAAAAAAATCCAAGGAGGATTAAAACAAACCTACTGTATTTACATTCAGTTTTTGGCATTTACAAGGTTTAAAAGAATATACATGCTATAGAATGCATGTGTGTGGTAGCATGGATATATTATGTGAGTGTAAGCGTTATAGGATGTTTGAAGTGTATTGTAATGAAGCGTATGGTTAAAGTAGTTAGATACCTGTTGACCTATTCTAACTGTTTTGAATTTTAAAAGTACTATTGTGGATGTATTTTGTAAGCATATTTGAAGTGTGTTGTAATTAAGGGTATGTTTAAAGTAGTTGGATATATGTTGGCATTTTCTAACTATATTGGATTTTACAAGTAGTATTGTAGTAGTATGGATGTACAATGCAAGAATAACTGTGATGGCATATTTGAAGTTTATTATAATGAAGGGTATGTTTAAAGTAGTTAGATATTCATTGGAGCATTCTGTGTATTGTACTATTCTTTAGTGAGTAAATGTGGGTTGAAGGAATATTAAGTAGGCATTTGTTAGATTTACTGGTAACCTATTTTTCGGAGTAATGGAAGTGTCGCTACATTCAAACCAACCACTTCTTTTTATTTTACATATCCAGTATAGTGGCCTGAAGTGGTTGTGGTACCAATGTGGTAGATTATGTCTACTGCTGTGAAGGTTTTCTTGCCAAGAGATACTTGGCCATGTGTACACATGGTGAGCATACAGTTTTTTTGTACCATCCGCATTGTACCTTAGAAGCAGTAGTATGACATATTGGCCATGTGAGTTTATTTCTATGCTGGAACGATTGTCTGAATTGCAAAAAGGGCATAATATGCCATGATTTGCATCCTGCACAAGCTGGTGAAATGGAATGTATTCATGATTTGGTATGTATACATAGACAAATCGCTCATTAAGAATGTGCTCTTGTGAAACATGATTGCAGAGAGTGCATGTATGTTTCCACATGTATGAAATCTGAAATATTTGATTTCTAGGGATGCTCTTGGTTTCTAGTACTTGTAGTAAGTACATTAGGAATTCCTGTGGATCTTCCTGTGTGTTTATGGTGAATTGTAACATTCCTGCACAGTAGTCCAATTCTTGCCTTATACCTGAGACACTGTAAGTTCTGTTACGATTATTTGTGCATTTCTGTGCAAACACAACTGGTCCGAGCCGTTTAAGTAAATGTTGTGAACAATTGGTGGCAATTGGAAAATTTAGTTTTTTCTATTGACATCCATAACAGCAAACAGTTATCCCTCTCCATGACACACCTGTGTATGAGCATGATATAAATAAAATAAATGCTGATTACTTCAACAAAAACCCTCTGCAGTAATGTTCCAGATTGGGGTATCCAAAACCTCCCTCTCGTACTGCACGCATTAAAATGTATCATGGAATCCCAGGCCTCCTGCCTTCCCCCATAGAAAATTCTGAAAGACTCTGTCAATATGTCTGAGAACCTTCCTTGAAAATCTAAGAGGCAGCGATTGAATAATATGATGAACTTTGGGTAAAAGTACCATCTTGATCACATTGACCTTTGCCCAAATATTGACAGTTAAGCGAGCCCGTTTTTGAATATCACTTTGAAGAACCTTTATCAATTTGACAACATTAAAGTCCACTATCTTCTTTAGATCCTGAACAAGGTGTACTCCCAAGTATTTCACACTTGTGTTGACCCATAGACAGTTCCAAGCATTCAAGTCACTGCGTGGATGGGAAGTATCTAGTGGGAAAACCAACAACTTCTCCTAATTAATTTTGTGGCCTGATAACAGACCTACTTCCTCAAACATACTCTTAAGTATATCCCCACTCTCATTTGGATTGGCCATAATTATGGTCATATCATCTGCATAGCATAGAACTTTGATTTCACCATGCCCCACTCTTGGACCCTGAAGTCACTGTTCCTGTCTAATATAAGCTATAAGCGACCAGATTAAAGAGGAAATGGGACAATGGACACCCCTGTCTAGTGCCTAGGAAAAAGGGAGTCGAATGTTGCCCATTAACCCATACTCTGGCACTAATTGATGAGTGTAAAGCTTTAACAGCATTCAAAAATGTATTCCCGAACCCTATTTTTGTCTATGTATGATTAAAGAAGTTCCAATTAACACGATTGAAGGCTTTCACTGCATCCATAACAAAAAGTGTACAATATTTCCCAACTCATTCTTTGGTAGTACCAAAACATCTATGATAGTTCTAATGTGATCATAACCATGTCTCTCCCACATACATCTGACCAGAGAGCTATCAACCAAATCACAAATGTATTTATCTAATCAATTAGTCAGTATCCTTATAAATATTTTTGCATGCACATTTAGTAACGATATTGGCCTGTAATTACTACATCTAGTTTGATCCCTACCTGGCTTCAGAATTACTGTGATACACACCACCCTCAATGTTGGACATAAGATCCCCTCAGTCAGAAAATGGTTATATAACATACATAGAAATTGAGTCAATTCAGGCCCAAAGACTCTATAAAAAACAACTGGTAGTCCATTCAGACCCGGCAATTTTCCCATATTAAGCTGGTCAATCACATTTAATATCTCAGCCTCCTTAATCGGCTGGTCAAGGGCTGCTGCGTGTTCCATGGTCAATTTTGGCAGTTGAATTTTCTTGAAGAAGTCCTCTAAATTGGCTTCTAATGGAAATTGAGTTTCAGTATATAAGGATTTATTTAAAAAACGAAAGCATAAACATATATCTTCTAGATTTACCATTGATATTCCCTGCTCATTTACTATTCTTTAGATAAATTACCCATCCACCATGCCTTTCAGTTTTTTTAGCTAACAGTCTGCAACCTTTATAACCTTCCTCCCAGTATTTCTGTTTCATATAGAACAGACCCTTCTCTCCCTTTAAGTCTATTTAACATCTCAGAGATTCTCTTGCTCTATCCATTCTTGCCTTATCCTCCCTACTTTTTGATACTTGTTATTTCTTTTGTAATTTGCTAAGTTAATTCTCTAAGCGTTTCAGTTCTTCCATCCCTGAATTCCTAGCAGAAGACGTCAAGTTCATCTATTCCCCCGGCAATTGCCTTAAAACTATCCCAAACCATTAATTAAACGGCTGTACCTACATTCATCTCGAAGAAAGAATTGATGAATAATTGTAAATGTTTCAATGTGCCTTGAATATTTAGTATGTATGTTTTTAGGTGCCACCTACAGATGATGGACCTTGCACTACCCAGTTTTATTTCCAATTTAGTCATAGAGTGACCTGATAAACCTCATTCCATCATCTCAACACTGGTTGCAATTAGCTTTATATCTAACAGCAGAAAATAAATACAAAATAACTGACCCCTCAAGACTTTGCATGCACTGCAATACAAAGCTTAACAATAACCAAACGCTATCACTGATAACTTAGAAATCTTCCCACTTCCAAAATCTCTCCAAAAAGTTAACTTGTATGAGAGCATTATAATCTAAACAGTTCACCCATTTGAAGCTATAATACGCTTTCAACCGAAAACTGCCAAATTGCCTCCATCCGAGTTACTAAAAGGTATTCATGGCAAAGAAGTCTATTTGCCATTAGATTTTAAACAAAATGTAGAAACTCTAGGAGTGCGATGGCCAATAGACCAACCTTTTACTGTACTAGTTAATGATGTACCAACAAAAGACAACATCATTTGGAAACATGTAGTCCTCTCTCCATCTTTAGCTGGACTTCCTTAAGTTCCGGAAACTCCTCAAGTCCTTCCTCTTCTCTTCCTCTTTCTCTCTCCCTCTCCCTCTCCCCTGCTAACCTCCTTTCTCTTTTCTCCTGCTTCCCTCCTTCCATGGATGGCATTTAGGGGTGACCAGGGGTCGCAGCTGCGACCCCTGAGGTGTCCTTTGCTACCCATGTGGTCCCCCTTGCTACCCCTAAAATAAATAAGTAAAAGAAATAATGTTTATATATTTTCTTTGACATTGAGGCTCATGGGCTGTGGCCAGCAGCATGTGGCTCTTTGTTTCTAGAGTGGCTGGTTCTCTGATGGCTATAGCTGGTAAGATAGCTCAGTGGGTTGAGCGCTGGCTGCTGCAATGTGTGTGTGATCTGCAGGTTGCAGGTTCGACTCACAGCAAGGTCAACTAAGCCTTTCATCCTGCCGAGGTTGATAAATGAGTACCAACACACTGATATTGTATGTATATTTGTTCCATATGAAGTGCTTAAGCATAAGTACTATATAATAACACATCATTATCGTTTAGCCTTGGAATTCTGCTTGCATTCACAGTGATTTGGTAATATGGGCCTATACGCACTGATATTAACGATACATATGGTGATCCATTCTTGTATGAAATGTATATCACTTTACAGTGATATTGTAACCATATTTTTCACAGTGTACTCACAAACAATGCTATGTGATGCCACTTCCTGTTTTGTAGTGGGGTGGAAGGGCGTGTTCCATCGCTTCTTGTGATGTCACTTCGGGGGGAGTGATGGGGCATTGTATGACATCACTTCCTGTGATGTCATCAGAGGTCAAGGGTCATGTGATGTCACTTCCGCTACCCCTTGCATTTTGGTGAAATGACGTCCCTGCCTCCTTCTTTCTCTTCCCAACTTGCTCAGTTCACAGATTGCTAACCTGGTGACCTCCATAGCCTCACAGGTCACAGGCTCCCCCTCCAGTCCTGCACTTGCCTCTGGGTCTCTGCACTCTGCTTCACACTGCACGCAGAATATGCTCCATGAGAGGGGCAACAATTCTGCACATAACCCAGGCCCTTGCTGGACTGGACACACGTATCCCCCCTACATTTGCTGTCTGCACACTTGCACGACCATGAACGTACTAGGTGTAGCAAGTCTGTCCTGTCCTCCCTCTGTCTCCCCTCCCTTGCATGGTTGTACCTGAAATACCTGGGCATAGGTGTATTAATGATGACCAACTACCAATCAATCTGAAATGTCACCAGGCATAGTATGGTAGTTTATTGTTCTGTATGTCCTTTTCCCTCATATCCCCTTTCCCCACTTTTTGTCATGCATTTGCACTATCTGACAAGTTTTTTGCTTAGTACAGTAGTTTATTGATAGTATGCTCTTCTCCTCTCCCTTCCCTTTTTCCTTCCCGTCATGCAGTTGCACTAGTTGAAATGCCTCTGGCCTAGTATGCTAGTTATTTTTGTTAAGATCATTCGTAATCTTCAAGGCCAAAGAATGACGACTAATATCTCAAAGAAAATAATGAATACTACAGAGAAACAATGAGAAAAATCTAAGAGAAACCACCAAATAATTGAAGATGCACCACAAACTGGCCAGTTTGAATGTGTAGATCCCGTTACTGCAGCCAACATGTTACACCAGTATACAATTCACTCAATACATTCCAAAGACACCATAGATGATGCATTAGAAACATATCAAACGCGTCGAGCCAAAGGATCCCCAATGAGCACATGGGAGAAAAGTGTAGAAGCACGTTTTTTTCCTCTACTCTTTCCTAGATGGAAGATATGATGAAAGATCCACACAAATGAGTGCATCAGAATACGTATTCTGAAGACCCATGATTCAGACAAAATGTATAATACATTTTCCACCACCTCCTCTTCGAAAGTGTACAGCAACTCTATGTTTTGCAGTTACACATACATTAAAAACAGGCTCTAATTTCTAAAACATGTCCGCTACCCAGCTGCTTCAAAAGATAAAAGACAAAGATGAAGTTTTGCTGTCAAGTATCACAAATCTCTTGGCAAACATGCGTGTTACAAAATAATACTGGTTCCAACGTCACGCTGATGTACGTGGTATGCTAAGGAACATAGGCTCACCCACATGGTTTGTTACATTAAGTTGTGCAGAATATGCATGGGATGACGTGCATGACTTCTTACACACTGCAAACCAAAATAAAGAGGTGATAGATATCAAAACACCAGGAGTACTCTGTTCTCTTGACCCTGTTAATGTATCAAGGTACTTTCAGCATTGCTTCATTGCCATGCTTCACTTCATCTGCAATAAAACTACCCCTCCACTCGGAGAAGTAGAACACTTCTTTTGGAGAAAGGAATATCAATCCAGAGAAACACCACATGGGTAAAAGATGTTCCCATATTTGGCTATGACAGTGATGCCACGGTTTTACAATAAATTACCTGTGACATCCCTTCAGAAACCATACACAGTGACCTTATACGCTTCCAAAAACATAAGTGTGTTAAATACTCATGATGTTGATATAAAAGCAAAGGTAAATGCTATACCAAATGTCACTTTGGCTTCCCTAAACCAGTTTGCACAAAAGGACAAGTAAATAGCTTGATGCCTTCTGTTAGACACAATGTAAAAGGGAAATCCCCTAAAAAACACATACAACATTAAAAAGGACAAAGCATCCAAGTACATCAATAATAACAATGCAACCATTGCCCTCTTGTGGAATTCAAATATAGACAAACAATAAATTGCAGACAATTCCACTGCAGTTGCAAGTTATATCACAGCTTATATTATGAAAGCTGAGAAGACAGAGCTAAAAGACCTCTGGGATGATATATCATCTGACAAAACCCTGTCACAAAAATTGTACAGCTTTGGTATAAAAATTCTCTCCCATAGAGAATGCGGGTGCTATGAAGCTGCAGACTGTTTGACAGGTACACACTTATATAGGGAATCTGAAAATATTGTCTGGCTAAACCTTGATCCAGATTCATCACAAAAACAGGTACTAAAATCCTACAAAGAGATAAAACAATAGCCACAAATGATCCCAACAGCCATGCCATTTAAAAAAAAATGTAATTGACACATATAGCCAAACAGAAGTGCTGCTTTGCAAAACATGTGCCTGTACGACATAGCCCAAAACTACTCCTACAAAAACAATGTCACGCCAGATGAGACAACTGGAAAATATTCAGTTTCAACTTGTGAAGGAAGCCTAGTAAAACTTACCAAATCCAGCCTAATTAATCATATAACGCTATCATTTAAATCTCTGCAACATAAAGAACTGTATTTCATGGCCCTACTACAACTTTTCAAACCTTGGAGAAAAGAAGAAGAATTATAAGGTGACCATGTCTAATTTGAAGCTGCATTCAAAGCAAATGAAAGCATTATATCAAATGTCAATTTTCAACAATACAAACAAATGTTGGACAATGAATGCCAACAAGAGGAAGAAAATGAACATCTACTAGATAAAGACACTCCTGAAGGCAGTCAACCTCCTCTTATAGGAACCAAGAACCACTTGGAGAACCACTTGTTCTAAATGAAGCAGAAATTGCCATGACTGAGGTAGAAAATACTATGTATCAATCTACACAATCTGAAGAAGACTTGTCAGTGCTCAAATCACAGATAAATGATAACTACTGACCATTTATCTAGAAGTCACTGAAGAAATTGAACATGGTTTTAAACATGAAACTAAAACTTGTAGCTGTAAAAATGATGAACCTCTGCTCCTGTATGTAAGTGGTAAAGCTGGTTCTGGCAAAACGTTCTTAATTAAAATAATCAGCACATTTCTACAAGACTTACAAACAACAACCTTTCAGCTGTTGTAACAGCCCCCACAGGTCTAGCTACTACAACATATGAGGTGTAACTGTACACCGACTACTGCTCCTCCCAGTAAAACGCCAAACCAATTTGAATACTCCAAATTATCATCAGAAGCTGCTACTAAAGTATGCAGAATTCTGAAACAAATGAAAGACCTCCTGATTGATGAAGTAAGCATGGTTTCCAACCTCATGAGGGCTTTCATTCCTCTTGGAGTGCAAGTCCTAAAAACTGATTACGAAGTTCTGTTTGGAGGAAAACACATTATTGTTTTTGGAGACCTCCTACAAATAACACTAGGAAAAGGTCAACCTATTTTCAAACATTAGGACACAAACAATGCCATAAAGCACTGAGCACCATTTAATTTATTTATTTATTTATTTATTCAATGGAAATGGAAATCTCTGGCAACATGTTTACTACAGAGAACTAACTCAAAACATACACCAATCTGAAGATTTAACCTGTGCTAACATGTTTAAAAGCTCGGAACTAGTCTTCTTACTAAATATGCAAAATCCATCTTAAAAACTAGACTTATCTATGAGCAATATGGACAAAAGACACCTGCCCCTGATAATATGGAACAATTAACTCAACAACATATATAATGCAAAAAAAGAGGAGTGTTGGGACACTAAAGCGCTAGGAGGAGAACAGCAGCAGAAATGCAGCAGAAGGGATCCAACCCTGTGAATATTTTGGCAGCAATTGGGATCTAACCCAGTGAATTGGACACTTTTGGGATTTAACCCAGTTATATATATTTTTCTT
This sequence comes from Ambystoma mexicanum, assembly GCF_040938575.1. NCBI lineage: Eukaryota > Metazoa > Chordata > Amphibia > Caudata > Ambystomatidae > Ambystoma > Ambystoma mexicanum. Next base: position 361,513,725 of record NC_090928.1, read on the forward strand.
TCTTCAGGAAGTATATTGGCCAGGAATTGGAGTGCGCCTCACCCACCTTTTTTAACATATATAATGCATATGCATAGTTGTTACACTCAACTGGTCTCTGCGGAGGCGTTGGGGCACGATTGCAGCCCTCCCGGGGGTGAGGTTGCTCGGGTCTGACTTCACTCTCTGCACTTATGTGGTGACTGGTGGTAATAGGCGATGCTGTTCGGGACTGCTCCAGTGTGGAGAATAGGGGGCGTGAGTATGCCAGCTTCTGCGCCTGTTCCCCTTCCAGACCCTTCTCCCAAACCATGGTACCCGTGGGATGCGCTGTCCCTGGAAAGCTCACCTATTGATTAGTTTTGGTGAGCACTCCATCCTGCTGCTTCTGGCAGGGGTGCTTGTATTATCTGGACCGAGTTCCTTCACAGGTCCCTTGCATGTGGTAGTCCAGTCCTGTTGCGACTAAGTCACTATACTTCAGCTAAGTGTTCCCGTTTGCCTTTTTCTTTCCTCGTCTTTTTTTGTATTGTTAAGTTGGTGGTCTTGTATTGCTGTCCGTTCCACTTTTGATGTTTGCTCTTTTGCTTTCTTCCCTTGCAGGTGATGTTGCCAGCCCGGCAGAAGCTGCAGAGCTCGAGGCGGCAGCCGGAGGGAATGAGGAACGAAGCTGCAGTGGTACAGTAGTTGGTGAGTTGTTAACTAGGGGGCGTGCTGGGTTCAAATGCGGCGTGGCCCTGGGATGGGTGTTTTAACCTTGTCTTTGTTCTTCTTCACAGGGTCCGAGTTCGTGGATGCGGAGTGTGGTGCTGCGGCATCAGGATCAAGATCACTGGATGTCAGGAGATGAGTCTGCAGATGAAGTGATGAAGCACCGGTTTCCTGGAGGTGAGTATGCAGGAGAACGCCTGGTTTCAAAGGTAAGTAAACTGGTCTAAGCGGCGGTGAGCGTCACGTTGAACGTGAGTGCACAGTAACGCGAGGCACCGGCCTTAAGGATGGAGCAGCTTATATAGCTGAGCTTCTGAAGCCACGCCCACCAGGTTCAGCCTGCCTGCCACACCCTGCCACACAAGATGAGTCAGCACATGAAGACTAGGCCTAGGAGCCACACATGATGAGTCAGCACATGAAGACTAGGCCTAGGGAGCCACACCCAATGAGTCAGCACATGAGGATGTTCTCTGGAATAAAGGCTTTCAGCTTCTGGAAAGTTCTTGTAAAATAGAAGCACTCCTGCACTGAAATAAAGTAAAAGCACTCCTGCACTGAAATAAAGGGTTCCTGCACACATCTCTCTATGAGCCTGGCACCAAAGATGCCAGGACTGAGTCCAGCCAGGGCCCCTGTGTTTATGGGTCCCAAAGGGACATAAATGAGTCAAGTGACCCACTGCCCCCATCACTAGATGGTGTGGTTTTTGTGTTCTGGGGCCTGTGTCCATGACAATAGTGCCAACGCTCGCAAGCTGTAGTCAATTTACCAATGACAGGTTAAAAAAAGAAATGCAACCACTAGTGCATATCAGCTCCATGGGCAAACTAGAAGTGCATGGCATGCCACTCTCTATGTGTCAACAAGCAACAGCATGACTAAATAGCTTAGAAAAATATATCTCCAACACAACTGGATCAGAAATCTGTTAACTCTGTTTCAGAACTGCAGAGTAATTTTAAAACATAACCTTGACATAGAACAAGGTGTAGTCAATGTAGCAATTGTTACAGTTGTTGGATTCCCAAACATATCTACATTGCAACATTCAGTTTGTCAACATCCACTTTGACATACTTACAGAAGTGAGAATAGGCCGCACAATAGCATGTTTCCTTCTTTTCAAAGACATGTATGTACGCAGAGAACTATTCTCTCTATCTCTTGCGTATGCTGCCACTATCCACAAATCAGAAGGTCTAACTCTAGATCAAACACTGATTGACATTGCCAACACAGTTTTCAAAGAAGGTATGAGTTACATAGCATGTTCACGTCTCTGTACACTAAATGGTCTATTCCTAGTTAACTTTGATGCAAACAAAGTCAATGCTTACATTCCTGCTTCCTGGAATATAACAGGGTACGCGCACTGTACAACCCCATCTAGATATGTACCTTGTACCTCAAAAAACAAAACCTTTAAAAGAAAACAAATACAAACAGAAACTATACCAGAATTCCCTGCAATACCACTAAAATAACAAAGAACTGCTGCTCCATCAAATAATGCAACCACATAACTCTCTAGTCCAGAAATAACTGCATGTCCATCAAAAGACAAATGTCTCTTCTCAAAAAGCAACTGCAGGCCCATAAAAGGATACTCTCTGGTCCATTTATATTCAGCAACATGACTGGAGTAAATTGCTTTGCAAATGTAGCATGGGACTTAATAGTTTACAAATTAACGAACATGGTGAGGTGTTTTGAATGGGCAGTGATATTGATAGGGCACTTGATAAACTGGTGTGTTGGAGAATACCCTTACTTTACTGCATGTGATGACCACAGCTCTGATCATCTAAAAGTCATAATCCTGCATAAGGGGTGTTTTGGAATAAAGGACTTGGTATTCAGACTAATGGAGATGACTGACGAATGATGCTTTTTATTGCTTTCTCCCCTTTTGTTTTGGTTTCCTTTGTGGTTTTTAAATAATGGACTCGCAATCTATATGAGCACACACTTCAGTGTAATGTTCATGGCAAGTAGTTGGGAAGCAATAGAGCTACTTGAATTTGTGTACTGAGTTGTTCACCACTTTTTGGAAATAAATTCCATAAAATACAACTATTGGAGTAGCGCAATCCTTACAGTTGATGTGATTTTATATTTCATTGTTATAATCGATATAAGGTAACACCTATATTAACTGGGTTTGCAGTAATCCAAAAATGTATTAGAAGATGCCAGAGCGCACATGCACACTAATTTTGCCCCAAAAATGTTTGGGTCTACTATTTTGGTGCTCTTTTTTTAAATGTTCTACGACAACAGACATATACATTGTCTGGTATTTCAGCAGATGTATTTTGAAACTTTGCTATTTCTTTTTTGTATGTGTTTGTGAGGAAGTTGGTTTTGGTGAGGTTTTTGCTAATATTTTATAAAGTTACTGAATTTTGTAAGTCAAATTCTATTCTAAAATGTTTACTTTGGATGTGTCTGATTTCTTGAAGGAGTACTTTGGCTGTTCCATGTAGGAGAATGTTTTTTAAATTTTGCAGTTTTAGAGCAGGACTTTTTGCATAGTACAGTCTATGCACAAGGTTTCGTATAGCAGAATCATGTGTTGCTAATATTTTGATGTGGTGGAAGGTGCTTTTGCAAGCAGTTCCTGAAATGCAGGCTAATGAATGTCCTCGCCATCCAGTGTGGATGCGTACTTGGCAGGAGTCCATGGTTTTTTAAAGTTTTGATTCTACTTTTGTCTTTTAGTTTCAGAGAGTGATTGAGTAATTGTCATAAAGATTTGAAGGATTGTTGGCGTACGTTACATATTGAACTGCAGGTCCATTTGTACACTGGACGGTTTGCTTGGGCAAAAGGAACATGTGGTTAATTATGTCTCCTACCACTTCATAGTCTCACCCATTACAATCTGTGGCAATTGTCCTTTTTCTGTTCTTGTTTATAAGCCTTTTCATTGAAATATGGTTCTTTGCTGCTTGTGTGAATCCATACATCTTCACAAAAGTTTGAAAAGATATCTATATTGAGGTTGTGTATGTTTTGAAGTACTTTTTGTAATGTATTGATTAATTTAGTTAAACAGTATTTCTGTTTAAAATGAATATGAAGAAATGTATCTTTAGTAGAAATGAGCAGTCAATTAGAGCTTAGAATATTTGTTTTCTGTTGTAGTTCATGACTGTTTAGCTTTCTTCATAAGATTGTTAAGAATTCTACAGTGGAAATGTGTTTGTAAAATTGATTTTCTGTAATGTTTTACTTTGGCTACATTAACATTGGTAGATATAGTGTTAGTTTCATTTGTAGGTCTGCTTTTGTTTGTATATTTGTATTTACTTTTAATGTATGCAAGAGGGGCCTTACTTTTGTTAGTGGTGCCTGGTTTACTGATGTTACTAAGTGTTCTGTTTTAATGTTTTCTATACATTATTTTAGAGGTGGTTAACTATATGGCTTGCTCTTATTTTCATCTGATCTATATTGTCTTTGTTTTCTATGGATTTGGTTTTTAGTTGTCATTCTTTTCTGTCTGTTGGGAAAGAAGAATGTTTGTGTTTCAAAGTTGTGGAATGTTTATGCATGATTGTGAGGGTGTTATTGTACAGATGAATAGAGTGCTGTGTGGTTGTGTAGTGAGATTAAAGGTGTGGTTGGGAGGTTTGGAAGAGTAAGAAGATGTACAGGTGTGATGGGCTTGGGGCAACATGAGATTGAAATCTGGTGGTGTTGTATAAAATACGTATATTTACGTGATGGAAATGGGTAATACATACTTGATAGTAGAATGTGTTCAGCAATACTGTTGTTAGTGAATAAGGGAGTGGGGGTATGATTGAATAAGTAGGAATATTATGATGTGCTGAGGAAAACAGTGGTTGCTGTAATGGTGTGCGTTTGTGCATAGGTATGAAGGTCTTGTGGGTGTAATTGAAAAGGGGTGATGGGGTGTGTGTATGTGTACTAATGAGGGTTAATAATTTGGATTGCAATGAGTGTGAAATTTGTTGGGTTGGAATTGAGGACTTCACATGGATAGGGCTATGGAAGAGTAAAGAAATGAAATTGTGGTGTAGAAGTTGATGAGAGATGGATGTGTTGTTAGGCATTAAGGAATTGATGGTGTATAGAATGAAGACCACCAATGTTTAGATAAGAATAGAAAGAGTGTGAATGCTGCAATAGAATTAGTAAGAGTGAAATACAATATTGTTGAGTAGAAAATAATACTCGAGGCTAATATATAGTAAAAGTGCATTGTTAAAATTAGAGAGCTATACATGCTATATTAATCTACTTATTTTGTAGGATGTGAAGAGTTTTCTCTGGAGCTGTCTTTGTCAATATTCTTTTTTGCTGTAATTATAAAAGAAAGTTAGTTGGTATATGTGGCAATCATAAAGGCATTTTACTAAGAGAGATTGTTATTTATTAATTTAGGAGGAGTTGTTGGAAAAAAGAGTGAATACAGTTCTGTTATGGGTGGATTAGAAAAAGTATGTTAACTAGGTTGTTAGCACAATTGGACTAAGACTACTGCTGTGTGGGGCATTATAAGGAACAGGGTAAACATTGGTGTGTAAATAGGATGCATATCTAGGTTATTTTTGCAGCACAGGAAAGTTTTTTCTAGAGCTAATATGTAATGGTATTAGCTGTACAGCAATGTTTGACTTGATGTAAAAATGCATGAAAAATGTATGTTTTTGCAGTAGGGACATTTTTTGTGCTTGATTTTAATAAGAAAACTGCAGTGTTTGTAGTGCAATGCATTTGTAATGTGTTGCAGTGTTTTTAAAGAATAGAGAAACTGTGGTGGAGTGGTAATACAATGGTAGTTTGTAGTTGGAGCAGTACATGGTGTCTTGTGTTAGTGTTTGGAAATGCATAGTATTTTGTATGTAAGTACAATTGTTGCATATAGATTCATTGGCGGTATACACATATATGTGAGTAGGTTGAGAATGGTGGCACTACCAGGGATGTGATGAAAAAGGGTGTAAAGTATGACATTTAAACATAAGGAAAAATGATGTTCTTTTAAAAAAAAATCTTTTTAGGAGCACTTTGTTGAAAGTTTAAAAAGGCATATGTTCAATTTACAGCAGCAGTGTTTGTAACTTTTTTCTACAAGTAATGGAAATGCAGTTGCAAATAATTTGTAGAACACTGTTTAAGTGGTAGTTGATGTGTCAAAGTCCATGTAATGCATCGACCTTGGAAGATTTGGAACCGATGGAAGTACACCTAACATGGATGCTGGAAACTTCGTGTAGCGGTCTATGCATTATCCAAGATGGCCGTCAGCACGTATTTACGCACAACGCACCAGTGCTCCGATGCGTTGTATCTTAGTACTTTCGTACCTTACCAGCGCTGTGTTGCTGAATATTTCGCTACCTGTTATCGCTTCCTGCTGCTTTACCTCTCTCTTCTTTCACTATCTTACACAGAGGTAAACGTACTATTTTTGGGTAGCTTTTTTCTCTTACGGTTTCATCCCTGTTAATCGCACTTTGAGGTTGTTCTTAACTCCTCAGTCCCTGTACTTTTCCTTCCTTCTATTACCTTGTTTAACTTTTTTCCTGACTACCGTTTCTTTTCTACTCACTCCATTTCTTTCGCCTGGAGATTCTTCTCTCTTGTTAAAGGCTTTCTAGTCTACTTTTCATCAGTTCATGGTATCGATGCCTTGGCGTTCTTCTACCTTCCGACTGTTCCCTGTGCTTCTATTGTGCCTCAGTTCCTTCGGCACCACCGGCTACTCGATCATCTACACTGAAGAAGGAACTGGAATCGCTTCTACTCTTCTATCCAACCTGAAGAAGACCAAACACACAGGGTTTTTTCAGCCTACGGCTTTTTCCCTGGAACAGCGGGTTGGCTCCTGGGAGACTCCTGAGATTTGGTTCCTATCCAGTCACGGTGGCCTCTGGGGAGTCACGCCCTTGCTTGCATCAAAGAAGGAGTAAAGAAATCAGAAAGACACTAAAGAAAGAGAAGACGGAACTCCTAGAAGAATTCGACAGAGATTCAGGTGAGGACGAGTTGGGAAAGGGAACCAGGGATGCAAGTTTTGACAGTCCAATATGTTGGGAGTACATATAAGTAACTGCCACTTGTTGTGACCAGGTGCAGAATGTTGCAATGCATGACATTTGATAGGAATGGTTGAAAAAGAGAATATGCTTATTGAGATGCGGATTACAGGGTAAATGGCAGGAATCCTGTATATACATATACATATACACAAACTTTAAAAATATAAGCATACCTGTATTATGTCTTGTTAGATGTATATATTGTTGATTCTGCTAATAGAAATCTTGCAGTGTTTCACAGTAGTTTTTGATGCAGGAAGCTATGAATGACATGATACATGTACTCTGAGACTGGAAATGTACATTTGAAGTTTTGAACTGAGGTGACAGGGTTACATGCAGAGTTTTTTATTGTGATTGGTGGATGGATGTGTGACTGAATGTAGCCAATGAGGGAGTGTTAGAAACATAAAAGTAACACGTGTAGAAGGGCTGCTCTGTGCTGCGCCATCTGCGGATATGTGTGATAATCTGCAGATCCGCACTTGCCATCCGGGTCTTTTAAGGATGCCTGGCATGGAAATATGACTGCAGAGACCGCAGACAGTTATGGACTTCCGTGGACATCGGAGGATTGGCCAATCAGTTTTCGTGGTTGTGGAAGAGGAGTTGAAGTGTGAAGGAAAAGAGGGTAGCAAGTGTTTTCTTTTTTGTGTGAAGTGAAGTGGTGGAAAGATGGCTATATCTATGAAAAAGCACAGTGTTTGGATGCTGGGACATTCATGGATCCAATCACTGAAGGTTTACACTGAATACCGTGGCATCTGTGCTAATGTTGGATTGGAAGAAGTGAAAGTTTTCTGGTATGCAGTTTGTGAGTTAAACTGGGCGACCTCATAACATTCTGTGAGAATACAGCTCACTTTAAATGCCCAGACCTCATTATTGTACATTGTGTAGGCACCAGTTTGGGGTATCTGATTGGGGTATGTGATTGCAGTATCCTTGCAGAAAAAAACAGGCAGCTTGTTAATAAAGATGTATGTACTTTTTTCAAGGTGTAGGAATGGCATCTTTTGACAATGAGAACATCAAGTTTGATGGCATGAATATTTTTTGTGGAGATGGGGTTTATTTGACAGATATTGGAAATTAGATTTTTCTTTTCAATGTTCAGAATGCATTGAAACAGCTTCTGTGAAAACATGAAAAGGGAACATGTGGAGTGTATATTGAAGCATGTGTTAATAGGTGTAGAACATAAAAAGAAAATGCCCAAATAAAAATGTGAAGCAGTTTTTGTAGAAGTTATAAAAACAAATAAGTATAGTACAGCATGTATTAGTACAGTACAAAACACCCAAATAAGCAAAAAAGGGTATTTTTAAACAAACCAAAAAAACCAAAAAAGGCTCTTTTAAGAGCCACCATTGTAGAATAAAAAATGGAAATTGGGTTTAAACCTCCCCACTCACTTTAATTGGCCATGCAGTCTGCGAACAAGCACGACAGTCTGCAGACTCTCAAGTGCCATCCAGGTCTTTTAAGGATGTCTGGAATGGAAAGAGGACTATGTAGACCGTGGACAGTCACAAACATTTGCGGACAATGGGGGATTAGCCAATCAGGATTTATGGTTGTGGAGGAGAAGTTGAAGTGTACAGGAAAACATGGTAGTGTTTTCTTTCTTGTGTGTGTTTAGTGAAAATGGCTATGGCTATGGCTCTGGCTATGAAGACACAGCGTGTGTGGATGGTGGGAGATTCTTGGATCCATTGGTTAAAGGTATACTCTGAGCCATGTGGAATGTCTTTGAATCTTGAATTAGAAGAATTTGAAGTTTTCTTGGTATGGAGTTTGTGGATTGCAGTGGGCGGATCTGTTACTGTTTTGTGAGAATATGGTTAATTTGAAACATCCAGATATTATAGTAAACTGTAGATGCGCGGGTCCCGCTAGCAGACCAGGGAGCTAACAACGGGCCCGTTATTAACGAACCCGTTGTTAGCTCCCTCCCCATTCCCATTGAGCCCTATGGTGGCTCGAATGGGAATGGGGATGTACCGGGCCTGGGTTCCCTGAATGGGAAAATACCGGGCCCTCCAAGGTTATTAAGGGCATGGCTTCCTCCAAACTCTTAATGACTCCCATTGACTTGAGTGTGGCCGAGCAATATAAAGAGTTATCGTGAGTGTGGCCGCGATAAGAGTATATGCCCAGCCTTTAAAGAATGCTAGCAGAAGCCCTTATCTAAAGTCCTGTTACTAGGATGACGTAGGAGACTGGCAAATCTGAAAGAGATAGGCTTAAATTCCATGTCAGAATAAACATAGGGGTAAGATGCGTTTAAGAGAGCAGATGGCATAAGATTTATGTGGCCGGACAGAGTTTGTCTGTTTGTTTTATGTGTTTAAGTAAAAACGTGGCGTCATAGTCAAAAACAGTTTTTATGTGAAAAAAAGGTATGAGAATTGCACGATTGTAAAAGGAAACTATTGCATGACATGGATTGATGGTTGTTTTTTAGCAAGATTAAAGTAAATAAATATTGTTGAAAAAATGGGATTGGAGTTTGCGACGATTGGTACTCGCTCATATTGTTGATTGTTGATACGCAATTTTAATAAAGTGTAAAGTGAAAAAATAAGCAAGTGTTATATGAATAAGGGATAAACGAGTTAAGCATGGAAGACATCACACCGTTAATACACATGTGCAAACAGTTGCCGAAACACGTACCTAAGCTTAAACAGTATAGTGCGGAATGGGTTAAAGGGACCGCAGACAAAATGTTTATGCCGTGGTCCAAAGGCAGATCGCTATCTAAAACGGTCCTGCAGCATATGATGACATATTTACATTCCACGTACACTGGCAAAAAGTTAGACAAGTGCCTGGCTAGTTTAGAACTTTGAAAGATGTACCAGGAAGAAAGAGAGGAGGAGCCACCGTTAGATTGGATACTGAACATATGCAAAGAGTGGGGTGAAGAGCCTTCTGCGCCACCTGCCCCGTCTGAAATAATAAACTAAGCTAGTAAATACGAAGGATTGTACCCACTAACAGAACTTAAAGCAGAAACGGGATATAGCAACTCGTCATATGAGTCACCTATGCAAAGTAGTGACGAAAGCCCAAAGTAGGACAGGGAAAGTAATATTACCCCCAAAGTCCCAAGGGACAAGGAGAGACGCGAAAAGGAAAAAGTTGATCAAGCACTAGCAAGTACATCTCTAGGTATGAGAAGAGAGATAAAGAGATGGAAAGGAGATGAGAAAAGAACTGATGAGATGGCATTCACACAGAACAAATGGACGGGAGGTCAGATTCTATTGAAACTCGATGGTAAAGGCATTGAGGACATGAGACAAAGGGAGGACGAGAAGAACAAGAAAGAGGATAAAGAGAAAGGACAATTGAGAGATGAAGGGGCGAGAAAAAAGGATAGGCAGAAACGAGAACAGTTATATCATGATGAACAGGCCAGAAAACAGGAAAAGGCGGAAGAACAAAGAAAAAACGATAATAAGCACAGAACAGCTGATGATCAGGAAAGAATAGAACAAAGGAGAATAGAAGAAGAAGAGCAAAAGATACGAGAGAAGAGAATAAAATGATGGAAAAAAAAGGAAATATGAGGGGCGAATGAATGAAGAGATATGAGGAAAAGAGAGGAAGACAGGGTTAGAGAGGAAGCGAGGAAGCGTACAGAATTTGGTGATGACACAGAACGTAAGTGAAGACAGAGAACGCGTGATCTCGAGTATCTGGAAAGGGAGGTTAGAAAACCTGATCTAGTGGCAGAATAGGAAGATATGGAAGAATTCTTTCCCAAGTACGATTCAGTACCAAGCACGTCTAGAGTAAATCTAGAAGATGATTTCGACACCAGAAGTGTCAGAGAGACAATTGATAGATTATATGATGAGATGGGACTAGAAAAGGTACCCCAAGGAAAGGGAAAGGATGAGCGCCTTGAAAGCACTCAGTTGTACAATACTGAGGACGCTTCACGCACCAGCAGACATAGAGAGCTGTCGTTAGATAGGCTAACTCTAAATAGAAATGAGGAAGATGAGAGAAGCTGCACAAGTTGGGCACAGGCAATATCAGATGAAGAAAGGGAACCCTGTTAAAGAGAAGAAAGAGAGATACAGAGTGAGATCTCGAGAGATGCCTCTCTAGGGGTAATGGTTGGATTCAACCGTGTCTACATCTAAAGTACCAGAGTCAGTGACGCAGTCAGATCGGAATGAAGGACGGCTGCACGATCAAAGGGGGGTGTCTCTCCCGCCATATGTAAGCAGAGTAAGGACATTGCCAGGCAGACGGCGATGTGGGAATATTACCCCTGCGTTAGACAGACAAATGATGAGAGAAGAAAAGGAGTTTAGTGCATTACAATTTCCCTTATTAGAGGAGGGAGGGACAAGGCCACAGTATATACCATGGCCACAAATGGATAGAAAGAATCTAAAGAACAAGTTCCCAATGTTGACATCTGGAGCTGGGAAATGGATACACGAGTTAGAAAAAATGACGGGATGAAATACGTTGGCTATAGGGGACATCAAGGGTCTTCTGATCACCATACTGATGTTTGGACACGTGCAGGTTACCCTGGTGTGACCACAGTTCATACTGTGTGTGACGGAGCGCTGTTTAACAATTGCAGAACCGCGGTATGGAAAGCACTTCGAGTGCTATACCCGGACACTTCTGACATGGGAGCTATAATGACGCGTAAAATGAAAGAGGGAGATGATTTGTTGCTTTACATTCAGATGTTTCAAGACGCATGGGTATTGGAAACATGTGAATCTTGGGAGAAATCTATACCTGTGTTTTACCATATATTATGTTAAGGGCTGCCAGAACAGGTGCAGAAGAACCTCAAGAAGTTGGTAGGAATCGAAGCTAAGCCATGGTCAGAAATACAACTGACCATTGCGCATTATTGCAGGCTGCTGCAAGAGAAAAATCACAAGAAAAAGGATGCAAGGAAAGGCAAAGAGGCCAAATTAGTGCAGACATTGTTTTCGAAATATGCCATTGAAGGGGCAATGTTAACTAGCACAGATGGATTCAATGCGCAGCAGGTCAATAATCAAATGCAGTTCGATGAAAGTTAAGGGCACCTGATTTTACCAGTCCCGCAGACTCGTAATAGGGTGTAAGGGGTTAACGGAGCCGAGATCTTTACCGGCGGCGTTAACCCCTTACCGCCCAACTCGTAATGACCCCCAATATCTTTCCCCTTATATATACATATTACACTCTTATTCTGATGTTATATTTTATCCCGCCTCCCTCCGTTACCTTCCCTTACTTGTTTTTTTAAGCACGCATTCTTTGCCAAAACATTCAGTCTTTTTTACTCACTGTTCGCATGTCTTTCATCTATGGATGCTCAGGATCACTGCCTTTGTTACTGCCTCTCCATGCCGCTCGTCCGATCCGCTACTCGTAGAAGTGGGAGGGGTTTTTAGGGGAAAACAAGGAACCCGTCACACCTAACCTGCAGGGTTTTTTACTTAATCTATCCACTATCTACAGGGAGCTTCTCGTTCTATCTGCCGGATGGCAAAGGACGTGTGATATTGCTGAGGACCCGGAGTTACTTATGTCGACGGTCGATGGGCATCTTTATCTAATCTTACCATCTAACTGTGCTACCAAGTGAACTGGATGATCTCCAAACAGGACGCAGATTCATACTCATGCATCAAATAATTAAGACAACTCAATAGTTTGGCAAAGTGAGTCCATTTAATGATAAGTTCATAAAACGGGGACACAACGAACATCAGCAATCGCTCCATCTTCTCGCTCTCTTTACTTAGAGAAAAAACACAATATTTATAGCAAAAACTCGTCATTGTTGAAGTACAACCTGCGCATCTACTAACGTCATTCTACGTGGCAACCTTAAAAACCTAACATGCAATGGCCCTCATTACGACCCTGGCGGAAAGGGGAAAACGATGGCGGAAATGCAATACCGCCATCGAAAAGCGCTCGGTGCGACTATGACCCGTCACCGCAAAGTACGAAGCCATTAGCGACACCGTAGTGAACGCCAACGCTAACTGCACTAAGCACGCGCGCGCGCACCATGCCAAACCGCAAACACCACCATGGTGCAACGGTACGGCAATTCCGACCCTAGCGGACATGTACCTAACGCCATCAGGCATGGCGGAATGGACCATTCCGCCATGGCTAGAAATACGGCATCGTGAACCAACCGTAAATGGCCCACTGAGTGCCTGTACTCCACTCCCTGGCCACATTGCACAACTCCTGGCAGGCGCAATGTACTCACACCATGCAACCAGTGAAATCTACAATTCACCCATGCATGCCAACGTAGAAATGCATGCAGGTGTTCGAAGCGCCCCGTGAGTGGGCATCCATGTACGGCATTTCACCATAGCCGTACTGATGCAGCACAGGCATGTGAAGGTACAAGACATCAAAATGGAAATCAAGAACACATGACACAAAACAACAGTAGTCCCCCATCGCTTGCCACCAGCGCAAGGCAACATCCAAAACAGCATCCTGAGGGGGATTGCACCAGACCTGTACTCTTGCCAGTAAACAAACCAACCATCAGCAGAAGCATGTACCACACAAGTTGGCAGAGTGACTGAGCAGCCAGGCACATCCCAAGAGGGGCCGATGGGAGCTGCAGGGCACAGATGGCATGAATACAGAAGCTATTCCAATGGACATGACCCCAGTCCCCCTCCAACAAACGCACGCAAACACAGGCACCTGTGACCAGCCACATTCTGAACATCCCATCATACCATCAATCGACCTGGCTGACAGGCACCAGTCGGCCAAAAGCCAATCCCCCGCCCCTGAACAGCACATCATGTAAACAGTCACAATGGCAGCCCCTATCCGTGACCACACTGTGCTACGTAGGCAAAAGCGGCCAGTACTGTACCACACAACTCAACTCAGAAGGTGGAACACAATGCAGATCATCTCGCAATACATACCGCCACAAATCGAAAATCGCCACATCACCTGCAAAGAATAACGCAACACGCCAAATATCGGAATACAATTTAAATGCACATCCAAATGACAAAGGCCTCACAGCAATTTGTAAAATAACACCAAAACATCCATCATCACCGAGGGCTGCATCTGCAATAATTGACCAGCTTCCACTTGTGTGACGCCCTGTACCATCATGGCACACAGGGCCAACATCAACGTTCCAAAAGGCAACATGGAAGCGGCAAGAACCGCAGGTCCGTCCCATGAGGCAGGCACTAGTCCAGCTGAAAGGCCGAAATGTTGCACCTAGCCACCAGAACAGCGTAAGGGCATGTGGCCCATTGGCGATCGTCCCATAAGATCGTAATGCTGCTCCACTGATTCACCCGAAGCTGCAGGTGTCGAGAGTAAAAACCATCTGGAGGAGTGGCGTACAGATGGCATCTGCAATAGGGCAGGAGATACCTGTCACCAAAATGAAACACAAATTAACCGATTGCACTACATGACACATGATGCATCACTATCTTCATTCAACACACCAAATCCACACCCATATGCATGCTAGGCCACTCCAAAGGAATATACACACCCCTAAATCAGTATCGATACATAACGAAACCAATCGAGGTTAATACACCATTGGCAACGTCGGTTACTGTGCATGCGTCCGTCAAGATAGAACCCATGACATGGGATTAGTAACGTGCCTAGACACAAGTGTATGAAGGCGCGTCGAGACAGGGAGGATCCGACAAGGGCAGATAGACGTAAGTCCCACTATGGCAGCCTTGCATCACATAGCGCAGGGGAAGGGGATTGAATCAAAAAACACATGTACATGGCAGACCCTAAATGGAATCATCTGTCCATGCATCCATTCATCATTCCCTCATCCCGCAATGAAAACGCATGAACATTCACTCACATAATATGTGAAACTTCCATCGCGTCTGTGCGTAATGCAGTCTGCAAAAACCACTGTGCTCCTGGCCGGATCTGTAGTGTCGTGAAGCTAGATGGACTTGGGAACGTCCTGCCTTATCGTCCACTACGCTATTGCGCATCCCATTCAATTCATGTCATTCATTGCTTGCTCGTTATGGGCCCTGTCCCAAGGACATTCAACAATAGAACGTTACATTTCCAGGCAGACCTGTGGGCGTCTCCTCACCGCTACTTCGCAACCAAAAATCCTGGCCTTCGAATTCCTCACTTGCAACATTACGTCGAAAAGGCTTCTGTGAACGCTTGCATTCACAATTACATCAATGTAGTGCGGCTGTGTGTCATAATGCTAACTGGCTGCAATCACAAATGGGACGCCACGCCCGTCGGTGAAGTACGATACTGTGCTGCATGAGGGTCGGCCATCGATCGAGCCCTACATACCACTGACTCTTCACAGGTATGTAAGCGGCTGCAATCATAGCATGTGTAACAATGGGAGCATAGCATGAAAATCAGTCAAAGTACATCACACTGCCATCGGGATTTGATACATGATTCCAACCCCAAGATGCCATGCGGCCAAATGCAGCCTTACGTGCGGGACGTGCTCGGCCAGAAGGGATTGCATCTGCCACAGATTCATTCAATCAGCACAGGTGGAGGCCATACAGGCCGACAGCACATATATAGCAGACCCAAACCCCTCCCACAACCACTCCCACTCCAAAATGCTACCGGCAGGACTAGCGATGTTGGGCCTGGGGCACCAGATAGCACTGCAAGTGCTACAACTACAAGAAGACGACGAACAACAACAGGTACAACAACCGGGCGCACAGGGGAGACGGAGGAGAAGGAGGAGGAGGAGGGCAAGGCAGGGTCAGCAAGGCCCACAAGCACTGCCACTACCACCACGCAGGCGGCCCGCAATCCCACGCCTCCGAGCTGATCCGTTCAACCTCACTGCTGAGCAGATCCACACCCTCTACCGTTTGGACCGGGACACCATAATCGCCATTGTGGACATGACACATGCTGACCTCGTGAGCATGATAGATAGCCCAACCGCCATCCCACCCCTACTGAAGGTGGTGTCTGTACTCCACTTCCTGGCCACAGGCACCTACCAGCACACAGTGGGACAGTTGCATGGCATTTCACAGCCACTGTTCTCACGGACACTCTCCCAAGTGCACGATGCCCTCCTGAAGCACGCCGACGACCACATCACACTACCACGCACGTACCAGGAGATTACCAACGCAAAGGTGGGATTCCATGCACTTGGCGGCATCCCGGGTTGCATTGGTGCCATCGACTGCACCCATGTTGAATTGGTTGTCCCACATGCCATGGAGGTCCAGTACCGCAACCGGAAACAATTTCATTCAATCAATGTGCAAATGGTGTGTGACTCCAACAAGATCTTTACGCATTGTTGTGCCAGATTTCCAGGATCTACCCATGATTCTATGGTCCTGAGGAACACAAGAATACCACGCTACATGGAGCGACACGCAGGGCACAGATCCTGGCTACTCGGTGAGTCTCATTCCATGCATGACATCGTGGCCCATTTGATGCGTCAATGACCTTGCAGGAGGGGGGGGGGCTACTTAGCACTATCATTCCACTGACACCCTTTATTCGTCCCATACAGGTGATGCCGGGTATCCACTGAAGAGATGGCTCCTTACACCAATCCGGAACCCACAGAACCAGCATGAGGAGGACTACAACCATGCCCACTCACGTAGCCGTGTGGTCATTGAACAGGCATTCGGCCTACTGAAGGCTCGTTTCCGCAGCCTCAGCAGGTCTGGCGGGGCACTCATGTACAGCCATGAGAGGGTTTCTAAGATGGTCATGGCATGTGTCATGCTGCACAACATGTGCATACGTAGGAATGTGCCCATGCCCCCTGACGCTGTACTGCATGCACCTGAAGATGATGATGATGAGGGTGGGGATGTGGAGGGACGCCAGGGAGTCCATGAGGCACAGGATGCACGTGCAATCCGACAGAGCATCATAGATGCATGCTTCTAGCAACCACGCATGGTGCCTATTACACGGAAAGGGGACCTGTGGCACTGTGTGTGTGTAGTACACGCACATAGTGGACTGTACGCCTATGAAGGCCTCGTACGCAAATATCAATGTCCACACATGTCATTGGATGATAATGAAGTGCTGTATTGTTAATGTGATTTGATTCATACACCCTATGGACCCGCCACCCAGTGAAGCCCAACACACCCCCTCCACCCTACTTCCTCCCCCCCCAACACCAGTGTCCAGATATGCATGCTGCCCGTGGGTAGACGCTATTGCAAGCCCCCTCTACGGGTATCAGGGGCACCCCTGCCCGTGGAGCGCAGGTTCCTGCCAGATCTGCGTTGGGGGCTGCCCTGGACGGAACTTGCCACGGATGACGTCTCTGCCTGCTCGCGTCCATGCATGTCTCTGAGGGTTTGTGAGAGCTCCGAGAGCACACGGCGCACAGCAGCAAGTTCAGCACAAACGTCTTTGGACGTCGCATGCAGTTCCCCCCTCAGGCTCTCGGTGCTTCTCTCCATTTGTGCTCTCAGGCTCTCGGTGCTTCTCTCCATTTCTCCCCTGAGGCTCTCACTACTTTTCTCTATTTGTGCCCTGAGTGTCTCGGTGGATGTTTCCATGGCTGCCCTGGAACCCCCGCATTCATTTGCATGGTCCTTGAGTAGCGTGGACGCTTCCTGCTGTTGCTCGATCAGCAGGTCGAGGGACTGTTGCCTCTGCTGGGCCATGGACATTTGCGGTGGTGTGACAGGGGGGCTGCTCAACACATGTTGCCTTGGCACAGGACTTGTGGGGGTTGGCCAGTCGTCGTCTTCAGGGTGCCCCTGCGTGGTTTCGTCATGGTGTAGGGGATGGAACATGCAGGGGGATTGGGAAAGGTCATGGATGGTACCTACGTCGCCAGCACTGTTTTCCGTGTCGGAGCATGCTGGCATGACAGCTGTGTCACCTATGGTGCTGCTACCACCAGAGGCAGTGCCATCAGATACGTTCTTTGGGGGGACCTGTGGTGCTGGGGTTGTGGACTTGCTGGCTGCTGGGGTGCCTGTTGCAGTCCCCTCCAGTGTGCTGGCACTTGATTCCTGCTGCTGCCGTGTCTTGATCCTTGCACCTGAGGTGGAGGCTCTTGGGACGTTGGTCCTGGCCCTCTTTGCAGGCGTGCTGGTAGGGGTGTCCTGCAGCTCGTCGTTGGTATCGGACCCTGTGGTGGAGTAAAGAGGGGCGAGCGTTAGTTATGGGTCTGTCGGATTTGGAATGGCAACGTGTCAAATGCATTGGGGTGGTACATGAGGCTGATATGGGACTGGGCCTTGGAGGTGGTCTCATTTTCGTGTGGATTGAGGATGCATTCATTTGGCTGCCTGCAGTTAGGGGGTGCATGCTGCACATGTAGGGGTTGTTTATGGCATCTTGATTAATTTGTTTATTCATTCTGACTTTTAGAGGGCGCTGTCAGGGCAAAGTATGTATTGCACTATGGGGTCACATGGTACTGCACATGTTCGTGGTTTGTGGATTTCGCATTGTTTCTCTTGGCAAACCTACCTGATTCTCCGGATGTCGGCACTCCTTTCTCCATCCCTCCGACTCCCTCTATGCTCTCCATTCCTATGGTGGAGGCGCAGATCTCCTCCCAGGGGGTCAACTTGATGGGCGACTCTGATCCCCCCCCGGTAGCTGTGGCGATGTTCCTGTTCGCAGAAAGTATGCTGCGTACGCGGATCCGCAGGTCGTCCCACCGCTTGCGACATTGCTGTGGCGTGCGGGGTGTTGTCCCCACCGCACTTACGCGCTGTGCCACAAGGGCCCATATGGCCTTCTTGTTGGCAAGGGCCGTCCTGGTCATTTGACTGGAGAAGACGACGGCGCCATTTTCCTGCAGGGTCTCGGTCAGCACGGTCAGTTCCTCTCGGGAGAAGTGGACCTGCCGCTTGCGATCACACGCTTTCTTGGCTACCTTTCCCATATTTATTTTTTGAACTGGGGTTGCTAACGGGTTGGGATGTGTGTCAGGGTCGGATTTTTAATGGTTGTGTTGGGATTCGGATTTTATAGTTGTGCGGCGTGCTGTTTCCCGTTCCGGCCACATGCTTTTACTTCCGTTTCCGTATATTTACGGTGCCCGTAATTTGCGGTGCCCGCTCATTACGGTGCCCGCTCATTACGGTGACCGCTAAGATGGGTGGCGGTATTGCACCTGGTGCAGCGTACGGCGGCGGTAAGGGCCGTTTTGGGGTCATTTCCGCCATCGCAGCCTTTCGGATTCCGCCATGGCGTAATGCTCGTGCCCGATGGGTCGTAATTAGCCGCACTTTGCTCCTTCGTGCAATGGCGGAAACGCTATTTACGCTGTTGCGGTCCGGTCAGTCAATTTCCGCAAGGGTCGTAATGAGGGCCAATGTGATTGGTTATAGGAAGGTAACTTAACATAGGTACTATATCTGTATATGGCAACGGGAAGAGGGGATTGGATACTTAATGTCAGATGGGGCAACTAAGCCCACCCTTCAAAACGGCCACTATGAACGTCACTAAAAGTACGACGTCCCATTGGCTCTACTCAATTTAGGACCCTAGATTACGTGGTCCACTATGATTGGGTTGGCATCAACCCCACTCATACTTTTCCATCTACGTCTAGCAGCATGCAGAAAGAACATCCAGGTGCAGAGAAGCTTGTCTGCACCCCACCTTCCCACCAATTATGCTATAATCAATCATCACTTCAGTAGTTGTGTGTCAATTACTTCTTTGTAGTTTGGCCTTGAGTCTGCTCTGTGCTCTGAGAACTTTTAAGGTATATGGGCATGGCGGAGATCCATGCGTGGTGTGAAAGTTTCACCCTTCCAGCTTGCCTTTGTCACGTCACTGGACCCCGTGAAATCAGCTTTTCTCGGTGTCTTTTCGTATACTTGATTTAATTCTACCAGTTCTTTGACGTCTGTGGATCATCTTCACCTTTCTGAACAGAATCCTCTGTTCTTTACAATCCTTAATTGTGTCCAATGTTGGCTTATTCCAGCCAGATAAGACCTCGGCTTCTTAGCATAGTCATCCTTAGCTGAGTTTTGCTCTGTCTTGATTCTTGATTTTCTTGCTACGCCACACTCCATTTGAGGCCTTTTGTAACCTTTGTTTAATTCTGCTCATATGCGTAGTGGACTTATATCTATACATAAAGTGCTTCTTGAGGTATATACTTTGTAAACGTTGGCGCTTGCCACAATCTATCGACTATTTAGCATAAGCAAGCTTCACGATTTCTTTGCCTCTTGCAGTTGCTTGCATCCGTACATGTTTAAACTAACTAAATTTCTTCATCATGTATGTGGCATAGGTTTCTTCATCTTGACATTAACCTCTTCACCTTGGGCTCAAGATGCAACTTATCCATGGTATCGTCTCTATATTTCCTCTCTTGTCAGTATTCTCAGATCATTATCTCTTCCATATGTGTGTCAGTCCGTTTTCTTATGACATCACCATTCATCTTCCTTCATTATCTTCTTTGCTTCTTCGGGTATTTTATTCAAACAACTGTCATATTGTTTAGAATGTAGGTATGGCTTCTTTAATGGATACCTTACTGTCCAGGTTTTCTTAGGTATCGGTATATTAATAGGTGCTGTCATGCTGATAGGTACTGGGCAGAGCCAATATGCTGCTCTTTGTTGATTCAACTGTTCTTCATACGTCACATACTTTGGTGTGAACTCAATAGGCAATGGGAGGGGGGCAACTGGAGTGGGGATGATACTCGACACTTCCTCTTCAGCGACGTCTGCAAATGTCACTCATTGCATAAGCAAAAGCAAACATTCATGTAGTCCGCAGACTATTAGATGGAGTTTTTTTAATAATAGAGCTGACATTTTGTAAGTGTAATCCCTAACATTTTCTACATAATATCCCCCATTTGATTAAGTTATCTATTTAAGGTTTTTGTAGGATGCTGCATTATCCTATTTGGCAGCCTGCAACTACCTGCTGAGGGTTCACATCATAATAGTGCTCTTCAATTAACGATCAGAGCGGTTTTAGTGAAGAAATAATAGTGAAGTGTACAGCTAATTAAATTGTAGGGTCAGCTGAATGTTCAACTTTCAGGAGAAGCATTCAAAGTAAATGAGCGAGTAAAATGAAAAAGATGAACACTCTCACTGAATCAGGTGCTGACTATAGGCACAGCAATGCCCTTGTCCAGACTAAATTGAGCCCTGCAACATCCTTCTACTGTACTGGCTGTTCCAACCTTTGATTCTACCACCAGGTGGTTAATGCCAACCTGTACCACAACAAAACACAAGATGTCGAGGAATGTCTCCACTGTGGCAGTGGTGGTATCATTGTGAGCTAAAGAAATATAACATAACATACCATCCACGGCACCCAATCCTTCAACATCACTCCCTTTCCTCTAGACCTGACAAGCCCTGGTGGCATTTGACCCGCAGTTCTACCAGGGGAAATTGTCCCAACAAGACGGTGTGACTTTTTCCCACCACAGGACTATTTATTTTCTTTTTTGCACTCTCGGTCTAGACTAGAGCGTACATTTTTGTTAAAGTTGACCCACCCCAGATTTATTTCTATTACATCCCTCTTTCACCACACCCTGAATTTGGATTGTTGACCTCTTCCTGACAATATGACTTTTATTTTTTAATGATTAACTTTGTTTTTTTTCTGATGGAATTTTTTACTCCTAGGCTCCCCATATTTATTTATTTATTTATTTATTTATTCACATTTGTTAAGCGCACAGCAGCCCGTGGGCACTGTGGCACTGGTTACAGTAGATGTTCATATCTTAGTTACAGTGGTCATGTAAGCACATACAGTGATACGCACTGGACTCCGTAGGCATAGTGGCGCTGGTTACAGTAGAAGTTCATGTCTTAGTTACAGTGTACATATGTTTTTTTATTCCATGTAACCTTTTTTATCTGTTTCCAATTATATGTTATTTTGGTTCTATGTGATAATTATGTATTTTGAAGACCAAACACAAAAAAACTGATTTATTTCAGCCGATTTAGCGTGCTTTTCAAAATGCTGAATTTCTACATTATACTCCCCCCCCAACAAATTCCCAATGAAAACGATCCCACGACACCTCACACTCCCACCCTCTTCTGCATTGTTTGCTGCCTTTTATTTCAGGGGTTTCACCACTGCACCCCTCTTGCCTTTGTTCCCCAATGTATCAGTTTATTGAGGAGCCACCCTCAACACAGGGAGTTCCTTCCCTCCTCACTGAAGGTGTGATACAATAAACTGTTTAACACATTCTTTTTTTCATCCCTACTTCAGACACATAACATGCCCCTTGCAGCCCTCAACCTGAGCTTCCAATGAGTCAAGAACCAGGCCGGTGTATAAGAAACATATTTGTATTTATATATATTAAAAGTAACAGAAATTGTACAATTACACACGTCACCTTCTTTGTGGCTCTCCATTAACTTCTCTTTACACAAACCAATTATAAAAATTAGTTAAGAAAAAAACACACATCTCAATGCTTTCCTTTCTACAAATTTCACTTCAAGAAATATTTAAACTGATCAATAACCGAAACAATTATAAATGTAGTGCTGTGCAATTTTGATTTTCCTGCGTGCTTAAAGGCTAGCAGTAGGGTTTCAAGACGGGTTCAAATGGCAATTGTGATTTCACCCACACTTTTGGTTTAAAATAAACACAGGGTGATTTAGCAGTTTGTTTTTCAGACCCCCCCCCCTACTTTGGTCTGTGTTGAGGAAGTCGGACAGAAAACCTGGAATGATTTGGAGAATTTTGGATTTCAGACCCCCTCTACTGAAAGGCCTGTGTTAAGAAAAGCTGGAAAAAAAGATTGGACTGATTTAAGAACAAAGACACCCCTCTTCCTTAAGGAAGTCAGGGTCAACAGAACAAAAAGCATTACCCATTTAGATCTTAGGCTATAGTTTTTCAGTGCACACTGGGAAGTGTAGTGTTCCACCAAATGGGGAATTAATTAAATGTATCTTTTAGTTAAGTAGGCTAAGGATCTAAACAGTCTTGCCCCCTTCCCACTATCAAGGGAAAGGATTTAAGGCAAGCAGATTCCCCCACCTTTGGTTTCCCAGGGATCAGTTCTACTTACATAGAAAGCCTCTCTTTAAAGTTCAGGAAAGCCAGCTGCATTTCAGGACACTCTGGATAGAGCCGGCAGGAGGCTGGACACCTCACTCTAAAGGATGGCCTCACGCTCTCCACCATTGGAGCCCATCAGCTTTTAGGCCTTCCTAGCAATAGACAGCTCCACCTAGATGCACTCTCAGCAATTTTCTCTGGTGTTTCCTTGCAGCTGTCAGATGGTTAGTTTCAGCAGCCTTCCTGATGGCACATTTCCACAGCTCAGTTCCTTCCTCCTAGTGCAGTCCCCCTTATATAGCAGTGATGACACCACCAATTTTACAATCTTGGGGGAGTACCCTGCCACTCCAACCTCTCTCTACGGATTCAGAAGCAGACATATGACAGCTTAATTTACACGCCCTATTTGTTCCCATTCCAGATTTTTGGCAAAAACTAGTTATGTGGGAAAACTTCATAATTGTACTAATAACTGCCATAATATACATATTTTCTGATTTGCCTAATCATGGGGAATTAAATGTGATGACAGGCAGGTTTGCACCATTTTGCAAGGCCATGTGGCAATTTTCAGCCATTTCCATAAAAAGCATAACAGATTTTAATATGTAATTTATTACCCATATTCCTAATTTTATTCTCGAACCATTCCCCAACTCTCGCATTTGGAATCTTTTCAGATCAGCTGGAAATACATCTTAGATGGCCATTACAGTTCCCTGAGTCACAGTTGGATACATTTTATATCTCCAAAATTTGCGTGGAAATTATCTAAAGAATGGTACATAAATGAAGAAAATCATCCTTATGGTTGCTGGGAAAAAGGCCTAAATGATAAAAGTCCTTTTAAATTAATAGTACATCTTCATGTGGGACAAATGCCAATTCTCCTGCCTTCAGGCCATATGGTCTCCCTTGGCTTGCATGTAACCATCGTTTTTTTCTTTATAAGTCTCTTTGTGTTTGCAGCTTTCTCTTTGATGTTGGTTGCCTGTTTGAAGTTGTACCCCCCAGTCTTCACACCTTTTAGTCATTCTCCAGCCAAGGGGAATTATCTGCTATCAATGCCTTCAGATCCAGCAAGTCTTGGGAACACTAGGGTTTCCACACCTTCAGCAGGACCCACTTTATTGGAGTTGGAATTAGATGGGGGGGGGTGTCAGCCTTCCAGTGGAGAAGTTTGTGGTGACATGTGTCCAACAGCCACATGACATTGGCTGACATTTTTCCAAGGAAAACAAAGTGTCTCTTCAAATGTCATTGGTATTTTGTATGCAAAATATAATATACATTACTTTTTGTCAACACGCACCATGTCCTTTTCCCTGGCATTTTTCCTGTTAACAGTGGTACAATTTTCACTTTTAAACTGTAAATACAAATGCCTAGCCGTTTTGTGACAGAGTCTAAAAATCCTGTTTTTCACGTGAAAGGGACCTTTGATTATTTTTATTGTTCTTCTTGCTTTGTGAATTAAAATGCTGCATTTCCTTGGGTAATGACAGGTAGGCCTTTTTCGCAGGGCCCTTCAGTTTTCATCTGCAATCACACATGCAAAGCCGTTTTTGTGTCAGTATTGTAAAACTCTGCTTTTCATGTGAAAGGAACTTCAGTTTGGGGCCTTTGAATGCACCCCACACTGACCAACGCATTCACCCTCACCAAACAGTCTCACTTCCATGCTTCCCGCCCCCTCCCTTCCCGCCACAATCTTTCTCCCTCCTCCAACATCCAGACACACATACACAAACACAAAACGTACCTGATCCATCCAGAGACTCCCCCTGCTGTCAGCCGTGACAGGCCCAGAGCGCACTCCTCAGCACAGCACAGCCTGTAGTGTGCTTGGCAGGCCAGGCGCATTCGGGAGAATCGCAGAGTAAGGTAAGTGGAAGGGGGTGGAGTGAGGATCTGATATTGACTGGGGAGGCGGGTGAAGGGCATTTTTCATGATCAGTTTAGAAAGACCGAATACTCAGTACTGTTTTTTTTAACATTGTACATGTCCACTCGCACCCACTTTCATCTTCTTATTTCTTTTTATCTCACACCCTCTTCAATTGTAATATTATTAATTGTATTAAAGACAAGACATTGGTTCTATATTTTGGGGCTACTTGGTGGTTTCACAATGAGGGCAGATAGGAGGTTTTTAATGGGTCATACATGTTTTTGAACCTGCACATTCATTTGAAGATGTTGTTTATAACTTGTATCCTTGCATCACCTTATCTACGCTGTCAGTATTGTGTCCGCGAGCCATAGGGCCATCTCCACCATCATGGGAGCTAGAGTAATCTGCATTCTGCGCGGGTAACGGGAAAGTGCACCTGATCACAATATTGATAAACATGCAGCACATGCACTGATCAGGAACATGTAGTCAGGAGTGGACTGGGAGGGCCCCCTTGTGAACAAAACAGAAACGGTTCTTGATCGCCTTAGAATCCTCCTTATTGATGTTCTAGGTGCTAATGTGTGCCTTGTTGTGGAAATGCGGCATTGGTGTCATTGGCAGGCTTAGCAGTGCCCTTCATAGTGCATATGCAGAGTCCCCTGCAAGAAGGAGCTGAGTGGATTAGTAGTGGTGTTATTTAAGGTGACCAAAGCTACTTTGCGAGGGCTGTCCTCTACTTTTGGAGTATATAAAGCTAGGCCACTGCATTATGGAGTCATTGTTGCAGCGTTGGACGATCTCAGGAGAGTGGTAAATGATGACAGTGTTGGGGAGGGGCCCGGGCGAGCTCCTGCTCTTGCCGCATGTTTCTCCCTACGGCCTGCGCCTGCTGGAGTCAGGCGGGGCTCCCGGGCTTCGGCATCTCCATGTGCCTTGTTGTGCTGCGGCCAGCGTTCGCATTGGCGAGCGCTCTGCTCCTGGTCATGGGCGTGTGGGCGGCGCGTGTCTCTCTCTCGACAAGGGGGGGGACACGTCACTCCTCATCCCACCTTCGTCGCCATTGTGGTGTCCCGCGAGGGACTGGCGCGCAGCACGGCAAGAAAGGGCGGACACAGAGCTCTGCTGCAAATGTATTCTTTATTTCCTTGCCCAACATGAACTGCCTTAATCCCCGCCCTCCCGCTTCACTTCCCTTTCCTCCCGCCCTGGTTCCTCCCGCCCTGGTTGCCCCGGATACGTCAAAGTGACATCTCCCCCCTTTTTAAACAGTTGCCAAACTCTTCGCAACAGGCGGCGGTCTGGTGAGCCTCTAGTCCATTTCCTCGATCCACCTGCGAGGTCTGTTCCGGACTCGCTGTGGTCGTGTCGGTCTAGGCCTGGGTGGCGTCCTGCTCTCGACAGTTTCTGACTCTATTTCCTGCTCGGATTCATCCGCTTCCCACGGATCATCCACCAGCTGGTCACCAGGCTCCTCATCTGGTGGGGCCTGCACTCTACCACTCAGGCGTCTTGTTCCGGCTTGTGGAAACTCCTTGAAGTGGAACGAGTTGCGGGTTTTCACTCTCATTGGCCCCTTCTTTTGTATGACGAGGAGGGGCTCTTCTCGAAATGCAGGTGTGTGCTTGTAGGTCGATGGCTGGCGAACTGCCACTATGTCACCTACTGCTATTTGGGATGGCTGAGCTCTCCTGCGCATGTCAGTGTACTCTTTCATTTTGTTCTTGGCAGCATCATCTCGCCCCCTGACCTCGGCGTCCAATGTTGGTCGTGGTGCAATTGCTTCTGCTTGTGGAAGTCGGGTTTGCGTGTTCCGCCCGAACATGAGCTCAGCAGGGGTCTTCCCTGTTGTACTGTGGGGCGTCCCCCGGTAGTCCCGCAACAACTGATTCAGTACTTGTTCATACGGTTGCTACGTGAGACGTGCGACCAGTAGGGCATGTTTGAGATTAGCCATGAACCGTTCGATCATCCCATTGGCTTGGGGCCATAACGGTGTGACCTTTCTGTGTCAAAATCCTACGTACTCAGCAAATTGAGCGAATTGATGTCCACAGAAGGGAGCTCCATTATCCGTCTTAAGCACCTTGGGCACGCCATATGCTGAGAACATGTGGTCCAGTGCTGGAACGAAGTGGTGAGCCGCCGTGGATGAGATCAGCTGCACCTCTGGGTATCGTGAATATCCGTCCATCACTGCCAGGACATACTTCCCTCCTTCGATGGGCCCAAAGAAGTCCGCGGCCACCGCCTCCCATATGTTCTGCAGAAGTTCTGACATTCACAGGGGTTCGGGATGTCGGATGGGTGTAATGAGGCAGCATGTGGGACATGTTCTTAGTGCGGCCTCTACCCGGGCATCCATGTGTGGGAACCAGACCTTTTGGCGCAGCATGCGCTGGATGGAGACGATGCCTCTGTGGGTCTCATGTGCGAGGTTGATGACTTTCATTCTCATGGCTGCTCACTAGTTTGCAGTCCTTGAGCAGGAGGTGATCTTCCGACACGGCCAGCTCTTCCTTCACTAGGAGAAATCGTTCTACCTCCTCCCACGTTTGGCCCCCTGCTGCTTTTCCTCTCTCTTTGGCCCTTCGCCACTGTCCGGACTCTAACCCTTCACATATGATGCGGCATGCGGGATCATTCTCTGTTTCCCTTGCTAGTTCCTCCGTGTTGACACCCTCCGGCGTGGTTTGATGGACCAGGTATCTGAGATAGCGGTCCGCTACTGATGGTTCGGGCGTGCGCTCACCTCTTGGTCACCTTGGCAGGAAGTCGGCAGGGTTTTCACCCTTCCCTGGCCTGTGGATGATGTTGAAGGTGTAATCTTGAAGTCTTAGCCCCCACCGGGCGATCCGTGGTGGCATTTTAGCTTGTGGGTTGCCATAAAGAAACAGTAAAGCTTGATTGTCCGTAACCACTTGAAATGGTTTCCGTATGAGAACAAATGGAAATGTTTGCATGCCCATACGACGGCCAGACACTCCTTTTCAGCCTGGGAGTATGCTTGTTCAGTGGTCGATAGGCTGCGACTGGCATAAGCCACAACATGTCTTTGTAACTGTTCCTTTGGATCAAATTGAGCCAGAATGGCGCCTACGCCGACGGGACTGGCGTTGACTGTCAGTTCTGTTCTCCGGTTGGGTTTGTAGTAAGCCATGTTCTCCGCCTTTGCGACCCTCTCTCTGATGGTCTCGAAGGCCCCTTGACAATCACTGGTCCATTCAAATTTTTCGTTCTAGTGTGTCAGTTTCCTTAGGGGCTCGCTGACCGAGGCGAAGCCCTTGATGTATCTGCTACAGTAACTGACTAGGCCTAGAAATGATCGAAGTTCAGATACATTGATTGGTGCTGCCGTGTCATTCAGGGCTGACACTTTGTCCGGATCCGGGGTCATCCCCGTCTCTGAGAACACATGGCCAAAGAACTTTAATGTGTTCTTTCGGAACTCGCATTTGTCTCTATTTAGTGTGAGGTTTGCATCAAGTAGGGCTTTACACACTTTCATGAGGGTTTCGTCGTGCTTATTCACATCAGTTCCGAACACCAAGATGTCATCGGAATAGTTGAGGCAGTTCGGAATGTGCTTTATTATGTTGTGGACTTCTGCTTGGAAGATTTCCGCGGCTGACAACACCCCGAAGCTCAGTCTCTTATATCTGAACAAGCCAACATGGGTGACGAACGTGGTTATGTTGCGGCTCTCGGGGTGTAGTACCAGCTGATGGTACCCTTTCTGTAGGTCTAGTTTTGAAAAGACTTTTGCCCCATTCAACAAGTGGATCATGTCGGTAATTTGTGGCGCAGGGTATCTTTCCCTTCTGATTGCTTGGTTTGGGTGCCGCATGTCGACACATAGCCTGATGGCTTCTGACCCCTTTTTCGGAACGGGGACGATTGGGGAGACCGAGGTGGTTGCTCCCGTGGCTTTTTCGATAATGTCCTGTTCAAGCAATTTCTTTAGCTCATCCTCCACCTTCTTCTGAATGTTGACCGGGATCCGTCGATATGGCTGAGCCACTGGGTATATTGAGTTGTCTACATGTAGTTTCACTTGTTGGTTCCTGAGTCTTCCTATTCCCCTGAATATCTCGGGATATAAGTTGTTGATCATGTCAACAGGGTCTATGTATTTGTGGACCATGATATTGTAAAGTATGCGTATTAGGCCCATGTCCGCGGCTGCCTTAAAGCTCAAAACGCATCCGCTGTCTGTTTCGGTGGCCAGGACGTGAATCGGAACTTTCATCTCTTGTCCCTTGTAGCGGCAAAGCCCGCTGAACAGTCCTATGCACTTTAGGGGAGTTTTGGCTCCATAAGCGTAGATATCGACAGTGGCTGGCTGGAGCTTTGGTTTTGGAGTTAATTCGGTGTATATTTGTTCACTCACCACATTGACAGTGGCGCCGGTGTCTATAAGGAATTCTGTTGGTCTTTCCTGCAGCTTAATGATGAGTGTGGGGCTATGGGCCGTTGCCGTGGGATTGCCCAGAGCATAAACATACACCTTCTTTTTTTGGTCACTCCCTGATGAACTGGGATCCGACTCGGTAGGTGATTGCTCTACCAAGTAGCATACGTGTCGTCGTGATCTTCTCTCTGGTTTAGCCCGCATCACAAATGTTCTCCTTTCTCTCTGTTTCTGCCCTTGTCCTTGTCCTTGTCCCTCGGATCGCTCAGGGCTTGGTTTTGGGTGTTGGAGGTCCTTGGAGTTGGGTGGGTGCTGGGTGTCTCTCCATAGCGACTCCTCGAGCGGGTGGTGTTGTCCCACGGCCGCTCTCTCCGTCGATCCCTGAACAGTCTGCACACTGCCTTAAAGTGGCCCTCCTCGCCACATGATGTGCAGCGTTGCCCTACAGCAGGGCATGTCCCTTCATGTGGGTACTCGAACCCACACTTGTAACAGAACAGCTCTTCCGATTTCCTCTCTAGGTGTAATTTGTTTAGGTTTAACCCTATTGGGGTGTTCCCAAAACTTTCCACTTGAGAGTCAATGGCTCTTTCAACCCTGGCCAGCGCTAGTATCTCCTCTAACATGCAGAATTTCTGGAGGAGTTTCCTGCGGAAGGTTTGAGACTCGCACCCTGATATTATTTGGGATCTGAGGGCCTCAGTGTTTGAATAGTTTGCAAAGTCACAGTGTTTGAGCTTGGTGCGAAGTCGCATCACGTATGCATCCATTGTCTCCCCCTTTGCCTGCTTCGTGGTGTGAAATAAGTGCCTTTCATAGTCCACATTGGTGTGGGGTGAAAAATAGGCTGCCAGGGCGTCTTTGAGATCTTGTATGGAATCTATAGAGTCTTGGGGCATCTCGTCTATGAAGTCACGGGTGGCGGAGCTTACAGCCAGCTTCAAAAGACACACTTGCATCCGCTATGGGTCCCGTGGCCCCCATGTAGAGGTCGAAGTCCCTGATCCATTTAGTCCATCTGGGCCCATATTGCTTGTGTCTGTTACATCAACCGCTCCAGGCATCTGTGCTGCCAGCGTGTCTGGCAATTGGTATGGCACGTGATCGTGTGCCGGGTTAGCTGGTGCTGGGGGCCCGTTCCCTGGGGACTGTGCGCCTTGGCCAGCATCTTGATCTGACATGATGGCGGGCGCGTGTCCTCCTTATGCGTGGGGACCTTTCTGCTGCAGTGCGATGGCCGCCTGTTAAGGCACAAGCACCATCCACTTGCGCCAGGCGTTGTCTTGGGTGCTCTTCCTTTGCTTCTCTTCACCCACATGGGCCTTGCTTGTTCCTGTTCTTGCCTCAGGCACAGAGCTGTGATTTTATGAGCACTTTCTCCCCTCCCTCCGTTGGCCTTGCCTATGCAGATTCTTTTTCTGCTGGCGTGGAGCAGTTGCACACGTGACTACGTGTGCTTTGTAGGGGCGCGGTACCTTACTGTGTGCTTCCAGGCGCGGATGGGTTTTCTGCTTCTGCGTGTATTCACAGCTGCGGCCCGGGCCTCTGCTTTGTGACACAATCAGGTGTGGGGAGGGGCCCGGGCGAGCTCCTGCTCTTGCCGCATGTTTCTCCCTACGGCCTGCGCCTGCTGGAGTCGGGCGGGCTCCCGAGCTTCGGCATCTCCACGTGCCTTGTTGTGCTGCGGCCAGCGTTCGCATTGGCGAGCGCTCTGCTCCTGGTCATGGGCGTGTGGGCGGCGCGTGTCTCTCTCTCGACAAGGGGGGGGACACGCCACTCCTCATCCCACCTTCGTCGCCATTGTGGTGTCCCGCGAGGGACTGGCGCGCAGCACGGCAAGAAAGGGCGGACACGGAGCTCTGCTGCAAATGTATTCTTATTTCCTTGCCCAACATGAACTGCCTTAATCCCTGCCCTCCCGCGTCACTTCCCTTTCCTCCCGCCCTGGTTCCTCCCGCCCTGGTTGCCCCGGATACGTCAACGTGACAGACGGCATCAATCATTTTATCCTCCTGGGTCATCTCCCCTGCTATGGGATTAAGGGCACTGCCTCAGCTTGCTTTAAGATTTTTTTTGTCCAGCTGAGTCCTGCCAGTGCACGTCCTCCTTTTGAATTGGCTGCAGTGGCAGTAACTTGTGACACTCCACAGATATTTCTCTCAGCCCTCTTTTGTTGCATCTATATTTAAGACGTCAGGCTGATCTTTTCGGTCCCCAGAGGCTACACCTTCGTCATGCACATTGATGACAATTAGGGGGTCCCCCGACTTTTAGGGGATCTGGGGTTTGCTGATGATTTTTTAGGAGATGCATCAAAGAGGTTGGCCAGTGGATGGACCGGTACAGACTATATTGTAATACCTATTTTACAGGGGGTTTGCTTTTTGCTTCTGTGAACGAGATAAGCACATTCACTGATTACTGGAAAGTGTGGCTTGTTCATTCTTGTCCCCCAACTCTAGGCTCCTTCTCTGCTTTAATGACATAGGTCGGACGTCTGGGCGTGCTGGTGGATTCTACGCTAGTTTTATCCCAGTATATTAGGCAGGTTTCTAAGACTTGTTTTTACACCCGGGGACTCTGCGATGGTTTCCAGGCAATTTCTCTTTCCCCCAGAAAATGCAGCTCGCTAAGACCTTTGTGTCCAGCGTCATTGGTTATTGCAACAGTTTGTATGTTGGGCTTCCATTGGCTGAAATATATAAACCTCAGCTGGTATAACATTAAAAAGCCAGGTTGATTTTGTGTCGGGGTCGGAGGCGGCAAATTTCCCCTGCTCTTTGCATCTTCATCGGCTTCCTGTAAATGAAAGACCCAGGTTTTTTGCAGAAGCATTTCTCTTTCTATGCCCCCCTAGTCACGTAGACCAACGCCATTAGACCTGGTGCGAATCCTTAATTTTCAATGGCCAAGATGGGGGAGCGGGGGCAGGTTATTTTCTGTTCATACAGCCTTCCTCATCTTTTTCCATGTAGTTCACTGTTAAACTGCTCATCTGTGCCTTAAAGTGTTCTAATTTCTAATGCCAAGAGACATTTTCAGAAATGTGCTTCAGAAACGCCTGTACCCTACCATAGTGTTCCGTGCAAATGCGTACAACAGTGGGCAGGGATTGCCATACATGGCTGGGTTCTGTACCCTTGATTGTTGTTTGGGGTGACGTCACTGAGGACGCTTTCTTTGTCACTCAAGCAACAGTGGGGTGCCCACAAATATTGTGCGATCATTACTGTGTGGTGCAGTATCGTTTCTAACGTCCTATGTGATTGCCTTGGTAGAAGAGTGTGTGCATGTTGTGTCCCTTCACGTCTCTTTCCACTCATCAGGATGTGTGTGGATTGAATGCAGGTGAGAATTCAGTTATATCAACCTTGTGATGACCTACATCCAAGTACACGTGCTGTATTGGTCACTTATCCAGCAGCCAGTTCCAGCACTGCAGAAGCAGGGTATACTGATGTTGTGCATGATCAAGCAGGGATGTGGTAACCCTGGGAACCACAGGCACACGTGAGAAGGGCAGCGATGCAGCACACACCATGCGATGCTTTGTAAAGATTTTAGAGACGCACGGCCGTGTACTACTATGTACAAGTTCCAAGGTTCCTTGGAATAAGGAACTGGATGCAGTAAGTACACTGAGAAGCGTCAATAGAAGAGGTATTGCTATGCCGACCTTTCTGTTGGGCAGAGGTCGTCCTGGATCTCAGGCAAGTGTGACTGTATGTGGGCCATGTCCAACAGTAGGTATCCGTTTAGGGGTGGCACCCTGAGGCTCTATACTCGCTTGCATGCACACCCTTATCAGTATCCTCCTACCCGCTCCTTTCCAGTTCTGCTGCTGGTCATGCAGGCGTGGGGGCTGCTGGGAAGCTACTTGGGGGTTCAGTCCTGCCTGTGTGGCAGGCTGTTGGGGGCAGCTGGGAACCCTGAGTTTTCTGCTGGAGCAGCAGCAGTCACTGGCGGGATCTGACTCAGCCAAGGCTATATATAGGCTGCTGTATTCATGGCGCTCTGTTGTAGTGGGGTGTGTTCCTCATGTTCCATTGACCCTTCTCCTTATGTGTGCATTGTTTCAGTTGTTGTCAGTTAAATTAACTGTTGTGACTAATTATGAGTGCTCCATCTGCTTGATGCCCTACGCCCCTGTATTTTTCTTGGTATGAGATGAGGTTCATTTGGTGGTACAGGTGTAAAGGGTGTTTTCTGCACACACCCCTATTTAGATGTGCGGGTTCCCACAGGAAACGGCCATTTAAACTGCACTGATAGGCAATTGTTCCACGTAGATATTCAATGTAGCAAATCTGCACATCGTTTCCGGGCGCACCATTATATGCAAATGATATCATATGAAGTGTGGTAGTGGCCTCTAAGGACGACAGGACGCCTAGAGTGATTATAACTGCCTTTATTCCTTAACAAACAAGTGACTTCAATTGCCCATGTGCGGGGCAGGGGCAGGTACTCACAGTCTCAGGCTGGGCCTCCCATTTACTTCACTGGAGGCAAGGTGTGCACTTGGATTGCACGCTGTAAACTTCCAGGGCCCCCATGAGGCCTCCTGTGGCATTGGATTTATGCCCTGGAGGTTGGGCTGTAGAGGCTCATTGGGCCTCAGCTACCTTGGCTCCTTATCAGGAGCAGCGCTCTCCAGACTGACTTGTCTGGTGCTCTGCCAGCCTTTCACTGGCGCCAATGGTCTCTCACGGAGCGCAGGTCTGCGAGATCTCATTATGCCGAGATCTCGCGAGACCGCACTCCCGCGATCGCATGACTTCCCCACACACCTCCTTTGCTGGGAAAAGGATGGATGGTCATTCCATGGCGAAGTCTGCAAACTTGCTGGGTTTCCTTTTCTCTCTCTGTGGTCTGCCTTGTTCTAGAAGCGGGGCAGGGTTGCGGGAGTACTCTTGAGGAGATGCGGGTGATTCAGGTTCTCCTTATCTTGCCCTTCGCTGTAACTCCCTGAGTGGGGTTGGGGAGTTGGTGCTTGAGAACTCGCCGCCGTAGGGTGACTCCGAGGCATCTCTTACTGACTGGCGAGGGTTTTCTGATGGCTCTTGTTGGTCTTGATCTTCTCCGGTTTCCCAGTGTGGCTGTTCAATAGATTCTTTACTGCGGTACATGGCCACGCTTTCTAGATTCCATTTCCTTCCATCGCTGGTGCATTTGTGGTTTGACCCTTTTGCAACGACTTCTATGGGACTGCTGTATCTGGAGCCGGTCAAAGTGTCTTTGTGGGGAAGATGTATCTTGACCAGGCCGACTCTGTTAACTGCTGAGTGGCAAGCAGCCTGCCGCATGTCTCCTTGAGCCTTCATGGCTTCGTTGTTCCGCTGCACGCGAAAGACTATCAGGCCGATTCATGGAATTAATGTGCGCCGAAAAAACAGCGCACGCGTGCGAAAACGTGCGATTCGCAGAGAAATAGCGAAAATCGCAGTGCAAGTGCGATTATCGCACAGAAAACATCGCACATCAATTCATGGAAGTCCGTGCACACGCAAAATGCGGGATGTGCGCTGAAAAAGTGCGCGGCGCACGCTGGCGCACAGGTCATCGAACACCGTGCGATAAGGCCACAGCTAATTCGCACATAGCGCAGCGCACATAACAAAAGTAGGCGTAACACGGGGCGTCACACGCAGAATGGGGAACAACTCGTGAAAATGTGGGCGTCACGGGGGAAGTACAGGAGGCGAGTGCGCAGAACGCCCACATGCTCGCCTACAACACGTATTCATGGAATCAAATAGGGAAAAACAGCGCACGGCCAAAGACGCGCACAGGCCCATACATGTCTGCCACACGAAAGCAGGCGGTAGCGTCCCTGCGCAGGAATAAAATGTGCGCCAAAGTCCTACACGAGCGAGAAGGCCCACACGCGATTGGGCCTGGGGGAGCGTGTGCGTGTATTTCAGGGCTGCACGAGAAGTTCCACACGCGATCGGGCCTGGCGGAGCGGGGTATGTGTATTTCAGGGGCTCGCGGGTGTTTTCACACGCGATCTGGCCTGGGGGAGCATGTGCGTGTATTTCAGAGGTGCGCGTGAAGTTCCACACGCGATTGGCCTGGGCGCGTGTATTTCAGGGGTGCGCGAGAAGTTTCTCACACGCGATTGGCCTGGGCGCGTGTATTTCAGGGGCTTGCGGGTGTTTTCACACGCGATCCGGCCTGGGGGAGCAGGGTACGTGTATTCCAGGGACTCGCGGGTGTTTTTACACGCGATCGGGCCTGGGGGAGCATGTGCGTGTATTTCAGAGGTGCGCGAGAAGTTCCACACGCGATTGGGCTGCGTGCGGGCATTTCAGGGGTGCGCGTGAAGTTTCACACGCGATTGGGCTGCGTGCGGGTATTTCAGAGGTGCGCGCAAAGTTTTACACGCGATCCGGCCTGGGGGAGCGGGGTAGGTGTATTCCAGGGACTCGCGGGTTTTTTACACGCGACCGGGCCTGGGGGAGCATGTGCGTGTAGTTCAGAGGTGCGCGAGAAGTTCCACACGCGATTGGGCTGCGTGCGTGTATTTCAGGGGTGCGCGTGAAGTTCCACACGCGATTGGCCTGGGTGTGTGTATTTCAGGGGCTCGCGGGTGTTTTCACACGCGATCGGGCCTGGGGGAGCGGGGTACGTGTATTTCAGGGGCTCGTGGGTGTTTTCACACGCGATCGGGCCTGGGGGAGCGTGCTATGTGTATTCCAGGGGTTTGCGTGAAGTTTTTCACGCGATCGGGCCTGGGGGGGAGCGGGGTACCACTCACCGTCTGCCTTGCGTGTAGAAGAACGCGTAGCCAACACCCGCTGTGAAGTAATAGCGTGTGAACCCCAACGGATGGAAAACACACGCACCGCACGAAAAGCACGTACAGAGCAGTGTAAAGGCACGCGGGATCTCCAAGCCCTGCCAGGGCAACGCCCATGCGCGAAATGTCACAGACGCGCTTATGCTGTAGGGGCCTTTGGTCCAATGAAATCGCGTACGCGTGCTGACGCGCTTACGCGCTAAGCCCCTTTCCTCGAATTTCACGCTGACGTGCAGGATTTTCATGTGCCAAATCACTCCGTATCAAGCTGGACACGCGAAAACACACGGAAGACCACGCTCCTGCCCAGAAGGCCGAATTACTGGCCCCGTGTGCCCCGAGCAGCCTCCCACGTGCCATCTGCTGCTGCCTGCCTGCCTGCCTGCTGCCACCGTGCCCTGCCATTTGGTGCCTGCACATCAGCCATCTGCAGGGGTCCAGTTGCTGTGTCCACCCCTGCTGGAACAGAAGACTCCCGACTCGGATAACATCGCTCCACAGCCCAGCCCCAGGACCCAGTTGCCCACCCACTCCTGCCCCTGGGGTTGCCATGTCGGGCACATCAACATCTGGCACCAGTGGCAACCCCCGGCCAGAGGGGCAGAGGGGCACCAGCTTCACTGCCACCAAAGTTGGTGTCCTGGTGGAGCAAGTCCTGGAGCAGTATGATGCCCTCTTCGGATCGTCCCGCGCC
Source organism: Ambystoma mexicanum (assembly GCF_040938575.1). Lineage (NCBI taxonomy): Eukaryota > Metazoa > Chordata > Amphibia > Caudata > Ambystomatidae > Ambystoma > Ambystoma mexicanum. The sequence goes on from NC_090928.1 coordinate 361,550,382, forward strand.
AACAAGGAAGGACGGGAGAGGATCTGGGCCGACTGTGTGGTTGCCATCAACGTGGAGGGGGTGGCAACCCGCACCATCCAGAAGGTCAAGAAGCGCTGGGAGGACTTGAGGTCCAGGACCCTCATAAAGGCCCGGCGCCTCGTGGAGGGGGGCCGGGGCTGCATGAGTTCCATCCAGATGAGGGTCCTGGAACGCGTACACCCAGCGCTCCACGCCCAGGTCCTTGAGAGGGAGACCCGTCTGGAGTTGAGCGGTAAGTGGCCAAGCATTGCTGTGTGAGACAGGGCATGTTGCAGTGTGCTGGTTGTCTGATACTTGCCTGTATGTGTGACATAGGCCATGTACGCATGTATGTGTGCAGGGACATCATGGTAATGCATATGCGACCAGTAATGTGTGAACCGCACGGTTGTTGCATGTGTTTAAATGCGACATGGGGAGCCCTATGCAGATTGTACACATGAGAGCATGGCAGTCTCTGTTCCTGGACATGGGTGGGGGTGAGGGATGGGTGCTGATGCCAGGTACATATATGGTGTCCATGTCTGTGTGCCTGATCTGCGTGTCTGTGACTTGTGAATGCCATGGATGCATGACACATGTCTGTGACAATTTACAGATTCACTGATGCAGCCTAGTCATCCTTGTATCCACTGTGATTAGGGTGTATGGGGCCAGATGGATGTGACTGAGGTGAAGTGTGTGCATGTGATAGGCATGACCCATGATGCATGTGAGTTCCATTACATTGTATGTTTCGAGAGTCCATTGGACATGTATGGAAATGTCCATGGCATGCACCATGACTGTCACTGTGTGTGTTTTGCCTGGACTGACATGATGGAAGTGTACTTTGACAGTGGCACTCATCTGCGATTGCTTCCTGTCTAGGGGACCATTGTACAGTACCCTGATGCTTGTGTTCTATGTCTCCCTCTACGCAGCGGCTAGTGAAGAAGAGGGCGGAGACGGCGCTGTGGAGCAAGGCGGCGGGGATGCCCCCACGGCTGCAGCGGAAGGGGTGGGTGAGCCCCCACAGGGGCCTGCTACGGCGGAAGATGGTGAGGAGCCATCCAGGTTGGTGGTTTCCACAGAGGAGGAGGAGGCCGCCACTGAGGCGCACATGGGGCCCGGTGGGGGCATCCCTGCTGGTGCAAGAGGTGCAGTCCAGGGGCAGGGGTAGGAGGCAGCACAATTCACCGTGGAGGGGCCTGTGCATGTCGCTGTCCCTGACCCTGTGGGTGCACCACCATGCACCAGCAGGGATGCCCCGTCCCAGGCACCTCGCAGGTAGAGGGGATGTCCATGTCATCTGACTCCCCTCCACCTGCGGACGAGGGGACCCCTGGCCGTATGGAGAAGGTCCTGATTGGGGTCGCGTTGCGCACGGCTTTGATTCGTGATGCCGTGCGTGCTTCCAAGGAGGAGCACGCACGTCATCACGAAGAGCACCGTGCCGACGTTGCCCAATTGGGATCGTCCATGTTCGGGGGTTTCCTGCATGTGTCGGCCAATCTGGCGGCCCTCTCCACCTCTGTGGAGACTATACGCCAGTCGTTCTCCTTGCCGTCTTCCGGCCCAGATGCCACCAGGGCCCCCTGTGGACCTGCCCTGACCACTGCAGCCAGCTCGGTGGGGATCCCATCCCTGCCACAGTCGGGAGTCAGAGGTCCAGCAGGGGTGGACACCACAGCAACTGTACCCCAGCAGATGGAGGATGTGCCGGCATCATCAGGCAGGGCACGTGCACGACGGCGTCGGTGGATTCCATCAGCCTGGATGCCGTCGTGCTGGCAGAGGCAGTGGCGTCGGAGGCAGCAGCGGAGTCAACGTGGGTGGCATCATGGCTCGGGGCCATCAACATCGGATGGGCAGGCATCGGCCGGAGGGCAGGAGGACCCAGGACGGGAAGTGTCTTCCGTGTCGCAGCGGTTGGGCCAGCATATAGGTGCGGAGCGGCGGCGGGCGGAAGAGGCGCGGCTCACAATGGTCAGGGCGGAGAACTCCATGCAGAGGGTCCTGAGGCGGGCCGAGTGCCTCGAGGCAATCCGCAGGGGGTTGGAGGAGGAGACGGCGTCGTCCCTGCGGACCCTCGGGGCCATGGAACAGGACCGCCTCCGGGACATCGAACAGGAGTTCGATGATGCCCTGGCCCGGAACACCACGGAGTGAGCCGCTAGACTTGCCCGCCGCCTTTGTATATAGTTATATAGTTAGTGTTAGGTTTCCTTTAATTTTTTTTTTATTTGGTTGCGATTGGACAATGCGCCACATTTTTGTATATAGTTCAGTTTTTAGTTAGTTGTCATAGTTAGGTTTCATTTAGTTGGGCTCATGGACCCGGGATTATCTTGTAAATAGTTCTTCAATGGATTCTTTTATTTTTTGGATTTTTTTCATCACCATGGAGCATTGGTTTTTGTTTATCATTTACACTTGGATTACTTTTCTGACTGTGACTTTGGACACCATTCATTTTGATTGTGCTGTGTGTTTTTGATTTTTTTCATGGACATTCATCTTCTTTTGGTTGTTTTGCTTTGTGGTTTTTCTCATTTCATTTCCATTCAAGTTGATTTTCAATACATTTTGATTTTCATCCTTCAATGTGTCGTATCATCTCATTGCTTTCATGCATGTCATGTTGGGTGTTTTAACATTCACTTGCAGCCATTGTGTGTGACAGACATGTGTTCATTTGCATTATTTACATTGGGTGTGTAACATGTAATTGCCTTTGATATGTGGGTGGATGTGATAGTTGGTTGGGCCTTTTGGCAGGGGAGGATGGCCATTACGGACATGATTGGGGATTGTTGGGACCCAGGTGCAGGGGGGCATGGATGGAACATGGGCGAGGGCCTGGTGTAGGGTGCCCCTGCACTGCTGGGGGGTGGGTGGGTGGGGAACATGAGTTGGACATGGGTGGGGGCCTGCTGGAAGGTTCCCCCACAGTGCTGGGGGTGGGGGGGGTGGGAGACATGAGTTGGACATGGGTTGGGGCCTGCTGGCAGGTGCCCCACAGTGCTGGGGGGTGGAGGGGTGGGAGACATGGGTGGGGGCCTGGTGGAGGGTGCCCCTGGTGGCTGGGGGTGCAGGGGGACATGCGTTGGTGGGCAGTAGTGCAAGTTGACATGTGGGTTGGCTGGGGGGCATGGCCATGGTGGATGGGGTGCCTGCAGGACATGTGCAGGGTAGGCCCGTGTGGTGTGAGCCACCTGCAGGGGCCGTGGAGGGTGTAGAGGGAACACCTGGGAGGACCCACACGTGCAATTCACGTGTGGTGCTCCCCGCGCACCCCTGTAATACACGTACCCTGATGAAATCGCGTGTGGTGCTCCACGCGCACCCCTGTAATACACGTACCCTGATGGAATCGCGTGTGGAACTTCCCGCGCACCCCTGAAATACCCGCACACAGCCCAATCGCGTGTGAAACTTCCCGCGCACCCCTGAAATACACGCACGCAGCCCAATGGCGTGTGAAACTTCCCGCGCACCCCTGTAATACACGCACGCAGCCCAATCACGTGTGAAACTTCCCTGGCACCCCTGAAATACCCGCACACAGCCCAATCGCGTGTGAAACTTCCCGCGCACCCCTGAAATACGCACACGCAGCCCAATCGCGTGTGAAACTTCCCGCGCACCCCTGAAATACACGCACGCAGCCCATTCGTGTGTGGATCTTCCCGCACACCCCTGAAATACACGCACCCAGGCCATTCGCGTGTAGAACTTCTCGCGCACCCTTGAAATACACGCACACGCTCCCCCTGGCCCGATCGTGTGTGATTCTTCTCGCGCACGCGTGTTCCCGACACCCATAATACCCGTTCCCTGCTTTTGCCAGTCCGGTAAACTAGTACAGTGTTGGCGCAGCCCTTTGCGATGATTTTGCGATCTTGATGGCTTTTCCTTGCGCAAGGGCGTTCTTGGGGGCATAACTGGCGCTGCTGCAGGGTCGCTGCGCCACTCTGCGCCACGTCTGCTTTTGGAGGCGAGAATTCATGAATACGCTGTGCGCGGGAATTGATTTCATCGCACGCGGCTGGCGCAGACATTCGCATGGGCACGCTGTGCGCCAGCCACGTGCGACACTTTTGTGAGGAATTACATGAATCGGTCTGTATGTCTTCCATGTCCACATCTTCGTCAGCCCTCACCTGATGGAGCCATGGTGGTACCAGTGTGGATGCTGCCCTTCTCCCCCTTAGCAGATGGAATGGTGACACGCCGGTGACAGCGTTGGGAGTGATGCGATGGGCTGCGACGGCCTCCTTGACAGTCTTGTACGGGTTTAGGCCCGAGGCATACGCTAGTTGCAGCGCCCCTTTGATGAATCGGTTCGCCCGCTCGAGCAGGCCATTGGCCTGTGGGTGGTAGAGACTTGCTCTTCGCTGTTGAATATTCTTGAGTTTGAGGAATTTCTCAATTTCTCGAGAGACTAACTGGACACCATTGTCCGTCACAATTTCCTCCAATGACTGTGTTTGTGGTGATGTCCGAAGTGAAGTCAACTTCGACCCACTTTGAGAAATAGTCGACTGTGACTATCCCGTATTTATTTTCTGGAGGCATGCTGTCCAGGGGCCCAATGAAGTCGAACCCTAGTGTGCACCACACCCCTTTGGGGACTTCGGTGGGCAGCATGGGGGCTGGTCTGACAGACAGGTGCTTGTCACTGTTTGTGCACTCATGGCAACTTTCAACGATTTGTCGTATGTCCTGATCCATGACTGGCCACCAATAGGCGTCGCGTATCCTGCGCCTGGTCATGTTGCACCCCAGATGGCCTGAGTATTACTTTGCGAATTCCGCTGGGCGGGATCACTTGGTCGCCTCTCAGAATGAGACCGTTCATGTCGGTGATTTCGTTGTTCACATTCCAGTAAGGACCTAGGCCTTCAGGAATCACTCTTTCATCAGGCCAACCTTCGCGGACCCAGGCTGCTATGCGCCGTAGGGCATCGTCCTGCTTGAACTCCTCCTGCCAGTGGCGCTCACTCAGGTCCATGTACTCGCCATTACTCAAGTCGCCTATAGAGGCTACGACACATTCATCTTCCAAGAATGTGGTCCCAGCGGCGTTTTGGTTCAGGAGCCTGGACATGCAGTCTGCTTGTGCGTTTTTCCAGCCGGCAATGTGGGCTATCTCGTATGTGTACTCTTGAAGTTTTGCGGCGATCCTGGCCAGTCTCGGGTGGCAGTCTTGGTGCCGCCCGGGCTCAACATGTGAATGAGGGGTTTGTGGTCCAATCTAAATTTCGTGCCCCAAACGTAAGATCTGAAGTAGTCGACGGCCCAGGCACAAGCCAACATTTCTTTCTCTACGGTGGAGTAATTCTTCTCCACTGATGATAGTGCTTTTGATGCAAATGCCATCATATTTTCAGTGTCGCCCTTCTTCTGGGTCAGGGTGGCCCCCAGTCCGTACACGCTGGCGTCCGTAGTGATGCAGGTGTCCCATTCAGGGTTGAAGGGTTTTAGGCATGGTGCGTGCAGAATCCTACTTTTGATTTCAATGAAGGCTCCATCTTGCTCTGGCCCCCAGGAGTAGGTTGCCCCTTTCTTCAGAAGTTCCCTCATGGGGGACGTGGTTTCGGAGAACCTTGGGACACATTTTGCATAGTTTTCCACTAGGCCCGGGAACGAGCAGAGCTCTTCTCTGGACATCGGGGCCGGGGCATCTGCTATGGCCTCCATAAGGTTCTTCTTGGGGCTCCCCCCTTCCCTTGAGATGCAGTACCCAAGGTATTCTACCTTGCTCACTCGAAAAACACATTTCTCATGGCGAAGATGAACGCCTGCCTCTTGAAGCTTGCTCAGGACTGCCCTGAGTGCTTTGTCATGGGTCTCGTTGTCCTTGGCATACACGAGGATGTCGTCCTGAAAGAATGAGACGTTTGTAAGTCCTTTGAGTGGGGAATTCATCATTCTCTGAAATGCGGATGCTGCCGAGGACAGCCCAAACGGCATGCGGGTGTATTGAAAGGTGCCGAAGGGAGTGATGAACGCCGTAGGGGGCACAAAGATTTGTGTAGTGGAATCTGGTGATAGGCGTCACGCATGTCCAGCTTCGATAAGATAGCCGCCGCTTTCATCATGAGGACAATTTCGCTGATGCTGCGGAGCGGAAAGCTATCCGTAATAACCTCTAGATTCAGACTTCTCAGATCGATGCATATTCTGAGGTCGTTGCTGGATTTCTTCTTAACTAGAACCACTTGACTTAGCCACTCTGAGGATTCCACTGTCTCGATGGTCCCTTCTTCGACCATCTTCCGGAGATGGGCATCTAACGCAGGTCTCGCCATGGAAGGCACTGGTCTAACTTTATGTTTCACAGGCACCGCATTGGGTTTCAAACGAATATTGTGGACAAAGTTTCTCACTTTCCCCGGTTTCTTGGAAAACAGGTTTGGGAAAATCTCCATCAAATTTTGCGCTGCTCCTGAGGAGACCATGAGTATCTGTTCCGGAGTGCTGGGTTCTAGTTTAATGCTGAGTCTGTGTTGATCATCCCATCCGAGCACCGCTGGGCCTTTGGGTGAGAAGTACACCTTGGTGGTGGTAGACCTCGCTTTGAATTCAATTTGGGCTCTGATGTAGCCCAGTAGGTCGACGGTTGCACCTCCTTAGACCGTCGGTTTTTGCTTGGTCGTTCTGATCTCCACTTTTGCTTGTCCCATCATCTCCTTGTACGTGTCGATGGGAAGGATTGTGAGGTCTGATCCTGAGTCTGCCATGACACGTGTTTCCATACCGTCCACTTTAATGGTGCAGTGGGTCTTTTCTCTCCTGGCGTGGAGGGCATTGACCATGATGACCATGGGTCTGTCCTGTAGCTCGTCATCGTCGCTTGAAGCGCAGTTGCCATCGACACGGGAGACGTTTTTTTCCCACCACATGCCGGGCCACGTGACTGATGCGTCCCCACTTGGAGCAGAGCACTCCTTATTCCTGGCAGGGGCAGTCACGATCATTCGCCATGTGTTTGGTGCTGGCACATCTGTAGCATTTCAGCACATCCCTTTACCAGGGGCTTTTTTCTCTGGGGCTGTCACGTAACTGCTTGTCTCTGCGCCCTCTACATTGCAGAGCAGTAAGCTCAGGTACAGGTAGATGACTTCCCGCCTCTTTGGGCCTGCTGGAGGTTTCTTCCTCTGCCCTGGCAATTTGGATGGCCTAGTCGAGGGTCACTTCCTTTTCTTGTATGAACTTGTTCTGCACTTTCCTGGAGTTGGTGTGAACAACCAGCATGTCGCAGATGACCTGTTCTGCGTTTTTGCCGAAGGCGCATAAGGATGCCAGCTCCCTCATCCTGGTGATGTAGTCGTCCACGGGTTCACTCCCTTCTTGTTTACGGGTGTAGAACCTCAGCCTGTGTAGCACCACGTTCTCCTTATTGGTGAACCGCTTTACAATGCAACGGGTTGCCTCTTTGTAGACATTGTAGTCGTCATCATCCTCTGGTATGGCTGTCAAACTGGCAAAAATACGCTGTCCTTCAACCCCCATTACATTCAGCAGCATCGCCTTCTTCCTGGCAGGGGCATATCCCGTGCCGTCTACGGCCTCCAGATACGTGGAAAAGAGGGGCTCCCACTGCATCCACGGAATTTCCGGGGTCCCAGGTGAGGGGAGAAACTCAGGGGGCGGTGTGGCGCCTTCCATGGTGGGTCCGTGGGTATTCTGATAGCCTTGTCGCCAGTTATGTAGTGGCCTCTAAGGACGACAGGACGCCTGGAGTGATTCTAACTGCCTTTATTACTTAACAAACAAGTGACTTCAATTGTCCATGTGCGGGGTAGGGGCAGGTACTCACAGTATCAGTCTGGGCCTCCCATTTACTTCACTAGAGGCAAGGTGTGCACTTGGATTGCATGCTGTAAACTTCCAGGGCACCCATGAGGCCTCCTGTGGCATTGGATTTATGCCCTGGAAGTTGGGTTGCACAGGCTCATTGGGCCTCAGCTACCTTGGCTCCTTATCAGGAGGAGCGCTCTCCAGACCGACTTGTCTGGCGCTCTGCCAGCCTTTCACTGGCGCCAATGTTCTCTCGCGGAGCGCGGGTCTGCGAGATCTCGTTATGCCGAGATCTCGCAAGACCGCGCTCCCGCGATCACGTGACATCCCCACACAGCGTCACTTATAATGCGCCTGTACACAAATCTTTCTAGGCGTGACAAGACAAGGAGAGGGGGGAAAGGGAGGACAAAATAACAATCTTACTGGGCCGAAATCCCAAAATCGAGTCCCTACGTGACTCTTCCTGCGTGAATGGGGGCGTGAAGTGCTTTTCAGGCCCCCATTTCCCCCCTTCCCCTCCCCGACGCTCTCATACAATGAGAGGAGTGTGCCTGTGAGCACACCCGCAAACCGCCCCCCGCAAAATGCCAGCGACATAGATTTAGGACTACAGTTTTATTAGTATTTACCATAGTCCTACTTTTATGTCTATAGCCTGTCTGTTTTTTTTTTCATCTGGTTACCCTACTCATAAGTGCAGGGAGAGGAAACTGTAGGGTTCCAGATACAGACCCTTAAGTGCTGAGGAGGCAGTGCGAGGGCAACTGGACATGCAGGAGCCTGAGCCTGAGTTCAAAGGGTGACCAGATGACCAGTGCGCAGCGCAGTCTGGTGCATCAGCAGAGTGGTGAATGCAGTAACACATGCAAGAGGGTCATTTCTCCATATTTAACCACTGTCCCACCTCAATCAAAATGAGGGTGTTGGAAGGCATCCTTATATACATACCATTCATTGTCTCGCTCTAGGTGCAGTTTGGTCCCTGCAGGGATCAGTGCGCTTGTGTGGGCTACTGAAGCTCTGGTAGTGGTAAGACCCCATGGAGAAGGAAAGATGTGTGACTGTGTGTTTGGTGACTATTTACTCAGGTTATAAATTAAAGAATGCAACCAAACGAAATTCTGGGGTGATGTGCCTTCTTTACCATCTCGGCAGCAGAATCCATTGAACCTGTGAGATGTAGGCAATAGGCTGAGCCTCGGCTGAGCCATGTTGGCATCATTCCACATAATGTTACTTGAATTTAACCTGGGTGGAAATGCTTTTATCATTTTTTTAATTTTGATTAATAAGCACACATTTGTATTAAGAGGAGCAAAACATTGAGGCATAAAGCGTAATGCCTTTATGCCTGAATTTACGGGTGCATATATGATATATGATTTATCATATGGCATTTGTAACTTGCCTATACACAAGTGTTTCAAGGTGCGATGAGGCAAGGGAGGGGAAAATAGAGGGAGGACAGAGACAGCGATCTTACTAGGCCAAGAGACTTTGAGATCACGCAAGTGCAGGGGAGGTGGAGGGGAAAAGTGCCAGGGGAAAGGGGAGGTGGCAGTGCTGTACATTGGATCAAAACAATAACAAGAAGTGCGGCCAGCAGATGGCAGGTGCAAGGGTAAGTGCAGACATCAAGTGTTCAAAGTGCAGGTGGGGGGACTATAGGGTTACAGATACAGACCCAAGTGCAAGGGTTGTCGGGAGGCAGTGTAGGTGTTGAACTGGGCGGGTAGGGAACTGGGCCCAAAATCAGAGGGTAGCCAGGTGACCAGAGCAGTATCGGACAGGAAATCAGCAGGGGAGAGGAAGAGAGAAGGCAGAAGCAAAGAGGAAGGTCTTGAGGGGCTTCCAGAACCGGAGATGGTTCTCCTTGAATTTCAGAGAGGCGGGGAGGCTGTTCCAGAGGGAGGGCCCAGCCGAGGAAAGAGATCTACCACCAACTTGTTGCTTGGAGAAGCGACTGACCCTGAGGGAGTTGGAGGTGGAGGAGCGAAGAGCATGAGTCGGAAGGTATTTCCGAAGAGTGAGATGGAGGTATTGAGGACCCAGGCCCCAGAAGGTCTTCTGGACAATGGAGAGGGTCTTGAACGTAATCCTTGCAACCACTGGGAGCCAATGCAGAGATTTCAGTGCTGGAGAGATACGATCCCTGGGCTTGAGGCCAAGGACAAGTCTTGCAGTCCTGTTCTGGATGAGTTGCAGAGGGCGGAGAGCAGAAGCAGGCAGATTTAGAAAGAGGCTGGTGTAGTAGTACAGCCTAGAGAGAACCAGAGCTCTAGAGACAGTGAGCTTCTGGGGAAAGGAGAGGAAAGGAAGAATACCTCTGAGGAGGTGCAGTTGGTAGTTTGACTTCTAAGAGACACCAGAGATGTGAGGGGAAAGGAGAGTGTGGAGTCGAAGATGACCCCGAGGTTTTTAGCCTCAGAGGTGGGAGCAGGAAGAGGGCCAAGGGAGGCCGACCAGAGTGTGAAATGAAAGGAGGGTGCAGGTGTGCCGATGAGGAGAATCTCCGTCTTACTGGCATTAAGGCAGAGATCATTGGCGGTACACCACTACTGGATAGCAGACAGACAGTCAGAGATGAGAGAAGGAGAAGAGGTGGCAGAGGGGAGCCTGAAAACGAGCTGAGTGTCATCCGCATAGCACAGAAAGTTGGAGCAGAGAGCGGCAATGCGGTGGGCGGGAGGAGCCACGTATTGGTTGAACAGCCAGGGTGAGAGTTTAGACCCTTGGGAAACACCACAGGTAGAGAGTGAGATAGGGGAAATGAAGTACCCAAGTTGGACCTGGGAGGGTCGATCAGAGAGGAATGAGAACAGCCAGGTCAGAGCATGATCGGTGATACCCAGGTCATCACGGAGACGATTGAGCAGGATGGCATTGTTGACTGTGTCAAAGACAGAAGAGAGATCGAGTAAGATGAGAACAGAGGTGAGATTAGAATCAAGGTTAGAGAGCAGGTCGGAGAAGGGGCACGGAGCAGAGTTTACATTGCCACTGAGTTTTCCTCACCATCTCAGGGGTGCACTTCTTTTTACACTGGCATTTGATTTGCAGGCAAGCATTAAGTGAAGATATTCCGATGGAATGCACCTCGAATTAGCACCTGCTAAAGAGCAGGAGGGTTCCATAGGAATTCATTAGTAAACGCCGGCTGCAAAGTGCAATTTGCAGACAGTGTTTACTTTCCTACAAGACATGGAGTAAAACTGAAGAGTAAAGAAGATTTTTGGTTTTGCTCTTAAGTTCTTCACCCTGCCTTGTAAATGTATACAATTGCATGCGGCCACACAACAGCAGCCAAGTGCTTAAGTCGGCAGTCACCGCTATGAAATGTACATTTTTTATGAAATGGCACAACTGTCTTGTGGGACCAAAACTCGGGCACACGAAATAAATGAATAATTTCTATAGAATGGGCCTCATTCCGAGTTTGGAGGTAATCATGGCACTATTAGCGCCATGACTACCTCCAATACCGGTACCGAGTCCGCCCTCGTTCAATGGGGACTTACCGGTCTATTCCGACCTTTGCGGAACCGGTAAATCCCCATTGAAAAAGCCATTCCCCATTCCCATTTGAGCCCCCATAGGGCTCGATGGGAAGGAGGAAGGCGCTAATAACGGTACCGCAAATTGCGGTACAGTTATTAGCTCTAAAGTCCCTTAACGGGTCCCGTCCTTAACGCCTGGTAAAACCAGGCGTTAAGGAAGGGATCCGCTAAGGGAACTCGGAATAGGGCGCAAAGGGATTACCGTCACCGGTGTCCTTACCGGTTATCCTTTGCACCAAACTCAGAATGAGGCCCAATGTGTGTTTTAAATAAAATCACGGTAGAACGGGATTAATCATGAGTGTTTTCTGTGCACTTGAATTTGTTGTGTGCAGTGGAACAAAACATTTAGGAGGGAAACTCTTTCATCAACGTCTGTCTGAAGGGGAGCGCGCGCAGTCTGGGATCGTGCTCATACTTTCTGGCGGAATTTATGCGCACTGTTTAAATATTGTTTCACTTCTTGCTGGAAACATTTTGAAGGGTATTTCGGTGCGGTTGGGAATAACAGTACATCACATGAGGGGGCACGGCTGCTCAATAAAGGACGGAGATGCAAATGAAGACGCGAAGAAATAAAAAGAAATGCGAATCTTTATCGCCCCACTGATGGTTTACAGCTGGCGATGATTTGCAAATGACAGAAGAAAAGACATCAGGAACATTTTTAAAATTCGCAATTCTATTTATACGGCGCGTGTGAGCATTAAAATGCATTCCTCATTCGGAAGAGAAAAGAACCCCCTCGCCCGCCCCCAATCCCGAGGCACTGCTAGGTGACGATGACGAGAAGCCATATTTCATGAAGTGGTGTGATGCCAGAAACAGCTGGATCAACACATAAAAGAAACACCCCGAGCGGATGAAAAAGGGTCATTATGTATTGCGCATAAATGTGTCCTTTAACGTGACAGGAGAGCTGTAAGTATTCGAGCTGCAGAGAGCCGTCTGCAGTTTCAAAGAGCCACATTATGTGTGCCTCTGATGGCTCGCTCCTAAGTCGCGCGCAGGCGACTTCCAGAAGCACGTTTCCATTAGTCTTACTCTTAAGTAATGTTATTTCTTTCTGGGAGACGCCTTATGTTCTTTTAATTAGATAACAAGGCATTTCGCCGTATTAATATTTAAAAAAGGAAATCCCATGTCCACTGGCACAAGTTGCTGTGCCGATATGATGTTAACATAAATGAATGTTAAGGCGTTTTTTCGACCTGTAAAGCAAAACTATTAATTTGTTCTGTTTGTTTGTTTATTTATTTATTTGTTTATTTATTTATTTAGTCATTTATTCATTTATTTAGCGCACCAAACCCAGAGGTATCTGGGAGCGTTACAGAGTTACATATAAGCATAATCAGAGATACAGGTGAAACATATACAAGAGATTATTTACATTACATTACAGATATTCACTAAGGTGACTGGCTACCGAGAGAAGAGCCATGTTTTAGTATTTTTTCTAAAGGACGGTTCTGAGCTTGGGTCGACAGGCAGGGAGTTCCAAAGTTTGGCTGCCAGCACAGGAAAGCTACTTCCACCTGCTTTCTGAAGCTTGTATCTGGGAACCTTGAGGCAATGGTTCTGGTAGGTCGTTCCGATGTGTTTTTGGAGAATGTGTCTGCTAAGTATCCAGGGGCTGAATTCAAGAGGCATTTGTGCGTGAGGGTTAATGATTTGGAGTTGATTCTGTCCTTGACTGAAAGCCATTTACTGCTGTCTGAAAGCTGAGATACTTTGTGTTCTGGGAATGTTTAACGCAGTTCTTAATGCATTGTTTTGCAGTATTTGTAATTTGTTCACATTGTATTTACTCGACCCTAAGTATAAGGCGTTGCAATAGTCTAATTTAGATCAAATTAATGCTCTAGCCAGAGTAGTAGAACCTGCTGGCGAAAGGAATGGTTTGCAAGCATTAATTAGTTTACAAGTGTATGCCATGGCAGAGGCTGTGGCATTGACTTGTCTGTTTAGGTTTACGGCTGAGTCAAGATAAAAGCCTAAGGTTTTTACCTACTTAGATGCTTTAATATTGATGCCGTCAATATTAAATGATTTAAACTGGCTGATTAAGTTATTAAGTCATACTGTAAAGCCAATAAGAAGAAGCTCTGTCTTTTCATCGTTAAGACGGATGCCGTGAGTGGCCATCCGTGCTTGGATAATAAGGTACATTTTGTTGAGCAAGGTTGAGTCGGTGTCATGATCGCCAGTGATGGGAATGAGAATCTGAGTGTCATCTGCATAGTTACTGTTGGTGACACCCAGATTGTCAAGGTCATCGAAAAGAGGCTAGGTAAAAATATTGTACATCGTGGGAGAGGCACACAACCCCTGTGGTATTCCGCAGCTGATTGGTACAGGCTCAGCTGATGCAGTTGATGAAAAAACCCTCATGGTTCGATTATCCAAGAAGGATTGTATCCAGGCAGTGGCTTTGGCGGAGAAGTGGGCAGCTGACGTCAAATGATTACATACAACTTTATGATTAACTAAATCAAATGCAGCTGAGAGGTCCAGGAGGAGAAGGAGGGCAAGCTTCCCTTTGTCCTTTAGCTTGTCCATTTGGTTTTTCAGGTCTATTAATTCTGCGCGGTGTTTGGATCTAAAACATGATTGTTGCATGGCAAGGAGATTGTTGGATTCAAGGGAAGCCTGTATCTGTAAGTAGGCCGCCCTGTCCAGAATTTTCAAGAGGAATGGAACAGTAGTTATTGGTCTGTAGTTAGTTTGGATGTTAGGGTCCAGGTTTTTTTTTAAGAGAGCTAGGACCCAAGTATCTTTTAAGTTGGACGGGACAGTACATGTATCAAAGGAAAAGTTTATTAAAGTAGTGATGAAAGGCGCTAGTTCCCGGGCTGCCTCTTTGATTATTGGTGTCGGGCAAGTGGCCCCCTGGCATCTGATGGTTTGACGGAGGCCATTATGTCCACTACTTCGTGGATGGAAACCGGGGTGAATTTATAACAGTTACATAGTTTTGTGGGAATTCCCTGTGACTCCAGCAAGGGCAGGTCCCCAGAAAGAGTTAGTTTTTTTGTTTCAATTTTCTCTTGTAAAAGAGACATTCTTTTAGAGAGCGCAGTTTGAATATTTGTAAACCAAGTCTTGTCCTTTGTATAAGTTTCAGTTGGAGGTGTAGGGGACTCTAATTCTGTTAGGATGATGAAGAGTTCTTGAATTAACTTTATTAATTATGTCGTTATAAGTGTCCCTTTTAGTTTGGAAGGATCTCAGATTTGTATCTAGTGGAGACTTTAGAGAGTTTTTCCTTATTCAAAGCTCTGGGGTTATTCTTCCATAAGGATTCCGCACTTCTTTTTTCATTGCGTAAGGCTTTGAGATTAGGGGTGAACCAGGAGTTTAGGTGAGCTCGAGGTTTACCTTTGCACATTTTTAAGGGTGCTATTTTATCAATGGCTTGTTTGATCGTATATTTGTATAATTCTACTAGTGCTGAAGGGTCGGAACTAGTGGAGGTGGGATTGGTAATAGGTTGGAGTAATGGTAATAAATTCTCCACTGTTATATTGCGCTTGTTTCTAGTATGTGCCGGGGGAGCCGGTGGATACGTCTGATTAGGTTGTTTACTGTCTTGTAAGGTGAAGGAGATAAGGTGATGGTCAGTCCAGGTACACAGTTCATTGGATATGATTTTAGTATCACAGTTGAGGTCAGCTAGCCAGTCTAATGTTCTTCCTTTGGTACGAATTGGCATGTTGATGCGGTGGGTGAAGCCTAATTCAGAGATAGTATTAGCGAGAGCTGGGGCATTGTCATCGTTCATGTCATTAAGGCCTAAATTGAGGTCTCCTAGTAGTATGATTTGTGAACTAGGTTTCGTTTTTATAGTAAGTGATGAAGTGATATCTTCCTCAAAAGTTGAAATACAGCCAGGTGGTCTAATTATGAGATGCATGGTTATAGTACGTGACGATGTAATTGGCAATTTGACTGTCAAGAGTTCTCCTGAGGGGAAAGGGAGATGTGGGAGGACCCTTCGTCCCAATTTAGTTTTAGCAATGAAGGTGATGCCGGCTCCTCTGGAAGTTTCTCTATCTAACCTTAGTATGGTATAGTCTTCTGGTACAGCTAGTGACAGGGTTGGTCCTGCTGCTGCATGAAACCAAGTCTCAGTTCTGGCTAGGAAATCTAGTTGGTTTGATACAATGAGGTCAGAAATGTCTAATGCATGAGCTACTTTAGATCTGGCATTTACCAATGCAACTTTGATATGTGGTGTGTGGCTGTCAGGTGAGTTTGGCGGATGGAACACAGTTTTCTGTCGAGTTTGGTTTTTGGTAGAAGTGTTGTTGTTTGACTTTTCTTTGATTCTCTTTTTTAGTAAGGTTGGGATATTTCGTTTGTCACTGTCATTAGTTAGCGGTTGATGGGCATTTTTAAGTCTGGATCCGAGCCTTTAGATTCTGAAGTTCATGGAGCAAGGTTGGTTGGGTTTAGGCCGGGTAGCATATAATTGGACCCATTGAGCTGGTGATAGTGGACAGGTGGGGCTGCTGCTTATTTTGACATTATCGGTAGGATTAGCGAGGACTGGTTGAAAAGGAGGCAGGAATTTAGTCAGTGTTATGAGATCCGACTGAGGTAGTGGGGCTGGTCATATTGAGAGAGAACCGAGGTTTGTGAGGCATGGCCTTTGTGGTATTAGCTGTCACCAAGGTGTTGTGTAGCTGGAGGTTGGCCATTGTGGCAATAGTATGTGGAGGTAGTGTTAGTGCGAGGAGGGAACTAAACGGCGGCAATATGCGTAGAATAGTGGTAGTGAGGGAATACATGACTTGGGGAGCAGGTCTAATACGCATATATTGTGGAAATTCTGTTGGTGGGTAGGGGTAGGCAGAGCAAAAGTTCACGAAGGGGAGGCTAGTTGGTTCAGTTTGTAATGTTGGGTCAAGAGTGATGGGCAGGTCCTAAGTTAATGCACAACAAGAAGTTAAAGGGTAGTAGGGTAGCTACGAGTGTGCTGTCACAGTATGTTAGACGGTCTGACACAGGAGGTCTTCATAGGAATTAGTGCAGGTCTAACTAAAGACATTGAATGGAGCCATTATTCAGTAGTTAATAATCAAAGTATTGTATGATCAGGTGCAGACACAGGCAGCGAGTAGTGCAGTCTAGTGCTATGAGATCTCAATGCCAATGTTACCAATAAAAGGTGAGATATAATCAGCAGCAACCCAGAATTCAAATTAGTGGAGGATGTAACTGATATGGTACGTTTGCAACGGGGTAAGTCTAATATACAACATATGTATGTACAGGGCTAATAAGGCACATCATTAACTGGTGAATGCAACGAGCCAGGTCTAGTGTACAACATATGTAGGTCCATGGCTAATAAGGCACAACATTAACTGGCAAATGGCATTGACTGAATCAGATTCTATCATATTACATTAAAGAGGTTCTGCGACTGGGGGGATCATGGTATCGATTGCGTGGTTTACAGTAGCAGTTGTTTGTGGGCTTACTGCATAAGTCGCCGGACACGTAGGTGTAGAACTTGGGTTAGGGTTTGCCAGCGTTCTGTGAAACCTAATGACTGTGGAAGACCTGCAGATTGCGACACTTAGGAAATTTTCACCTGAAAGTGCATTGCTGAGGCACGCCGATAAAGCATTACTTATAATGCAGGCCTGTCCCGAATTTCTTGGGGTGGATGGCCTTTCCTCACCACTGGGGCAAGCCAGACTCAAAACCCATTCAAAAGAGGGGGGATTTGAGTACCCACCGTAAACATTGTAATTACATGTAGTATTCTAGGACATTTATTTGTGGCAAATGGCGGAGAATGGATATCATGTCAAATTGATTATTTATAGCGCCTTAATACCCAGACGCTTCTAAGGGCGGATCAGGGGCTCAAACCTGTTTTGCTCTGCCTCGTCCTGCTTCCAAGGAAAGCGCGTTGCACCTGAGCTATCCTCCCAGCCCTCGATAGAAGATGAGAGAAGAATATTGTATTGTGTTCATAAAGTAGGGATAGATGAGAGAAGACAATGGTATTGTGTGCATGAAGTAGGGATTAGTAATGAAATTGTCCTGGAGCCACAGGTAAATTCATCAGGTAAGTCTGTTAGTGCTTACATCTTTCAGTAAGAGCAATGTATATGTACAACCCACCGTGGCTGCCCACTATCCAGGTAACTGCCCCTAATGATCCTGGGTGGAATCCTTAAGCAAGGCATATTCCGTACATGACATTCCGCACATGATCTCACACACTCTGACATCAACTCACGTGAACCGATGCACTTTCAGCCAGAGAAAGTAGGAGACAAGATGGTACACAGGATCACACAAATAAACCCTGTGGTGCTGCTCAGGTTGCTCAGCTGCTGTTCCAGCCATCCAACCGTCAGTGTCAACCTTTAGGATTAGGTTGTTGCTCTGACGTGGTCTGTACATCCAGGTGCCACTGTTTGAGTGTGATGCATCATGACCTTTTTTAGTTCTTTTATCTGGCACCCAGTGGTACACAGGATACAGAGCTTATCAGTAAATATTGATGGAAGACAAACAGAGCTGTGGGTGACTGACAAACCACCTCCCCAATGTGCAAGCCCCAATATCAGCTGTTTGTTGAGGATAGAGTGATCCTCATCAGCAGGAGGGTGAAGTGTGGTGCCCTAGTGGCATGCCAAAGAGGGGTCTCACTCACAAGTCACTGTATAAGGCTATAGGTAAATATTTGTATGAGTTGCACTGTCTGGTGGTAATCTTGCCTTCCGTTTCAGCTATGAACAAGGCCATGTCGATAGCACTGGAGGGGACGCAATCATCATTATAGGACGATCACTCATTGTGATACGCCTTTTGAGAGGGAGGAACTGTGCATCAAAAGGCCACTTTGTCGTTCTGTGAAATAAAAGTTGACTGTTCTTGATTGTTCAAAGGAAAGCCATATTTAAGCAGCATTACTTACATTCATTCTGCTCTACCTCACATTGTACAAGTAAAGGGTTGTGGGAACAATTAATCAGACTGTCTCTCCTGGAATAACATTTATTGCATAATACACAATGCTTGCTCATTTTTCCCCACCCCTATTAACTGTCAATACTATGTTCTTGTAATATAGTAGATGAAATGCAACGCAGTGATCTCAGTAAACCTTCTGAAAAGAGTGCACTATTCATAATGGCAAAACTTACAGACAGAAAACCCCTGCAAGTGCCCACAGGATGCCAGGTAGAAAGGACTTCACCCGCTCCAAACCAAAGCATGCTTTCAAAGAATGTCTAACAATGGTGCTCCTGCTTGAACAAATGAGCCGTAGATATTGTTGGGAAGCAAGGGCGATCATCCCAGGCTCCCAACAGGTTCAGGGTGAGGCAGAGGCCTCAACGTGTGTTGTAGATGCTTGGGGAGACCATGGGGTCAGGGTGGTATCGCTAGAAGCTGCATTATGGACACGTTAGTACATGTGTGGGTATGGGGTGTATTGTGAATGAATCGCCATTTTAGAAATGGCAGCTATATTGAATTCGACGACTGACGCTACACTGCAGCCAGGGCAGTAGGCCCAGGCCACAAACGTGGAAATAAGCATGTGCATGCGGGAATAGGTTGTAATATGGGCAGCAGTGAGAAAGGCCAGAGCCGCAGAGATTCATAACCCTTCCATTGTGTCATACTGCCAGCATTTGTATCCCAGGAGGAATGTGCTCTGCAAGGCCATGAGGAGGCTGAGAGATCCCTGCAAAAAGTTATCCCACGAGAAGGAGGGCACAAGCCGCCAACCTTTCCCAGTCCCAGTGTTAAAATATAGTGCTGAGATGCCCCTGCCCAAAGGCCCCAGCATTCCAAGATATCAACCAGTTCCAGACCACCAACCATAAAACTGTTAGATAACCAATCAATCAGAAAAGATCAGAAAGCAGGGACGGCTGCCCCCACCACTAAGTCATGTGATTTTTGCTGCAAGGTGCCTGGAGCGGCAAAGCAACAAACCTAAAAACCAGGGTGAGGAACTTTGGAAGGGTGCTGACGTGTCTGGGATCAAGATGGGGTTGCAAATCATAGTGACCTCAAAAGTATCCCCTGCTTCCATGTCTGCAGTACCAAGTGCTCATTAGAGTAGAGATAGAGAATGCATTGTTTTTCTGCTTATAATTGACAATCAAATGTAGGTTCACACCCAATGACGTACCAGAAGGAGCCCACGTGGCAGAAGATAGACCGAAGGGGCTGGGAGCAGTGGCCTGGCATCCCTTATGGAGCAGGTAGCCTATGTACATGGTTGCAGCCATTCGGATTTGTAACCTATGTAACGTATGTCACTGATGGTGCTGTGTGCCCTTTTAACACGTTGCTTGTCCTGATTGTTCCAGAGCACTCTGTGGCAGCAGAGTTCTTTGCTGGCGCATCTTTATCTTTTTGTGGAAATGAAACTTGTTCTCCTTGCAAGAGGTGTCCTGTGCCTTTTTCCCTAGTGGGTTGCATTTTTTCTGGTGTGAGCGTTGAGGGGTTTCTCTACATTTTTGGTGACCCAGATGTGATTCCAGGATGTCTGTGAGACAGAAGCTTCCAGGCCACGTCTCTGGAGGGGCTGCACCCACCTGCAGTGACCAGCCCAAGCATGCAATCCATAGTGCTCTGCAGGAACCGTTTTGACAGAATTCCTGCCTGCTCTTTGGAGCAGGGTGCGGCTCCTAGGAAGATGCAGGCTGTTATTGGGACCCCATTACAGAGGATCTTGGGTGAACATGCAGATGTAAGTACAGCTCTTGCGAGCGAAAACAACAGAGGGCAACAGTGAATGGGGAGGTGTGGTGTGCTTGAGTGAAAAGAGAGTGCAAGAGACCTCCTTTCCTCTCCCTCTCTGGCCACCCACTCTGGTTCCACTTCCTACTCTTTCCTGTGAGGCTAAGAACCTTGGTGTCATCTTCAACCCCCCCTCTCCTTCTCTCCCCACATCTCTAACGTCTCTAAGAAGTCAAACTATCAGCTGCACCCCCTCAGAGGTATTCTTACTTTTCTCACTTTCCCCCAGAAGCTCACTGTCTCCAGAACTCAGGTCCTCTCTAGGCTGTGATCTTCCTACCTCTGCTTTTCAACCTTTACAACTTATCCAGAACAGGACTGTGAGATGTGTCCTTGGCTTCAAGCCCAGGGATCGTATCTCTCCAGCTCTGAAATCTCTTCACTGGCTCCCTGTGGCTGCAAAGATCAAGTTCAAGGCCCTCTGCATCATCCACAAGGCTTTATGGGGCCTTGGACCGCTCTACCTCCAACTTTTTCTTCCAAAACATCTTCCTTTTTGAGCTCTCCGCTCATCACCTCCAACTATCTGAGGGTCAGACGCTTCTCCAAGCAGAGAGTTGGGGGCAGATCTATCGCCTCGGCTGGGGCCTGCCTCTGGAACAGCCTCCCTCCCTGCCTCTCTCAAACTTGAACAGAGCCACCCCCGGTTCCGAAAGCAACTCAAGACCTTCCTTTTTGCTTCCACTTTCTCTCTTCCTCTCCCCTGCTGATGACCCTGACTGCTCTCCACACTGGTCTCCTGGTCAACCTCTAAACCCAGGTCCAGGCTCCTGAATGTCCAGTTGCCCTCGCACTGCCTCCGGCTTCCCAGCATTTAAGGTTCTGTATCTGGAACCCTACAGTCCCTTGTCTCTGTACTTATGAGCCACCATTTGGCTGCACTTGTGAGTTAAGTTCAACTACCCGTTCCCCTCACCCCCGGCACATCTCCCCTTCCCTCTTCCCTGCACTTGCGCAATATGACGGACACAGGGCCTAGTAAGATTGTTATTTTGTCTTCACTTTGTTTCCCGCTCCTTGTCTTGTTGCGCATAGAAAGACTTGTATACAGGTGCTTTATAAATTCCACATCATATCATATCACGTGGTGGTTTTGTATATTTGTATTATTATTGTTCTAAGGATAACAAGAAGAGGAACAGGAGTGTGGGATCCTTTCTGAGTTTGGGAAGAAGGTGGCGCCATATTTTTTTATTGTGATAAGCTGTTATATAAGTAGAGGCTCATATAATCAGAGAGCTTGATTCCTGTGCCCAATATATTTCAGCTGGGGAAAGGAGGCAAAGTAGTGGTTGTTATTTTGACTTATTATTTTAGTTTTGGTAAGGAGGCCCTGCCCCAGTAATAATTCAATAAAAGCACTTTCAGAGATGGATTGTGCGAACAGCTAAGGTTTTATTCTCAGTTGACTGGGAGCCATTACACAAGCCATGGAGTTGGTTAGTTAACCAGGCAATGACTCAAAGCCTGCCCATTTTAAACACCCTTTTATAAAAAAATACAGTATTGCACAACAATATTTATGCTAATCTGAACCTAAGATTTTAACATGTTCTAATAGGTCATTTTAGTTAAAGGTCAAAACATCACTTCTGTCCCATTGGACATAAGCACTTCCTGAAACACATGACTCGATATGCAAATTAGCAAGGCCAAGTAGTTCCCCAAATTTCACGGAGTCATTGACATATGTTAGAACCTTAAAGGTGGGCATAAACAAGTTCTAGAAATTACGACTTCAGACTTTTTATTTCTGCCATCTCACTGTACTTTGGCTTTCTGCTCAACATACTCTCTTGTCAGCACAGAGCACTTTTCCTGTGAATCCAGCACTTTTTAAACCTTCATGCTATTCTGTGACCTACAGCCATATGTAATACAATGGCTATCTTTTGCTAACCTATACATCAGAAATCTATATTTTTGTTAATGTTGTGTGTAATGTTAGCATACTTTTATGTCCTATGTTACCCTAAATACGTGTGTCCAGTGTTACCTATTTCCAATGTATTTGCCTTAAATAAGGGCAATTTAGCTGTGTTGTGATTTCAATCCCTCGGTTCCCTCTTCTCCCCTTAATTCCACACTCTCCTCACCTGAACTGCTGGGGTTGTTGTCTGTTGATTGAAGGTGCCCTCTTGTTAGGTAGTCTTTCTCCTTTCTTGGTGGGATATGCTTGTCACGGAAGGAAGCCACAGTGAATGCTTGTGAGACAGCAGACATGTGACTCCTTTTCCGGGAACAAGCCGGAATAAGGGAAAAAGCCAATGAGGCAGAAAAAACCCTTTGTGGCACAAAAAAGACTCTTCCTCAATCTTTGCGGACGTTGCCCTTGTGCAGGAATCGATGTCGATGTAGATTCAGTTGCACGGAGGAAAACCGTGGAGCAGATGGCAATGGAGGATGCAGTAGCCAGGAGAACTCAGCTGGGCAGGAAGGTGTGGTTAAGTCCGCGGACCCGGACAGAAACACAGGAAACACAACCAGGAAAGCGAGAGAGAGAGAAAGGAAGGACTGGAGGGCCGGTAGCCGAGCAGAAAGACTACGTGAAAGTAAAATCGGGAAGGGCTGAGAGAAAAGAGCGGACGCCGTGCCTAAGGAAGACATGGGCCCGAGAATAGTAGGAGCAGGAAAGCCGCCGCAGGACGGCGGGGAGGAGAAAACTTTGCGGAGGAAGCGAAGCCAAAGGAAAAAGAACAAGAAGACTGAAAATTCCAGAAGCGGAGCCTCAGTCTCAAAGGAGCGTTAGACCCGGAGCCAGAAACATCCAAAGTGGGTTGCAACGCAAGGTCCATCGGGGAGGAGGAGGAATATGTACTCCCGGCGAGCTCCGCGCCACAACAACTAGAACGGCGCCTCAGGCAGCAACAGAGAGAGAGGACTAAAATTCTCTACCTCTATGTTGCAAACACCAACGCGGAAGAATCCGCCAATCTCGGCGGCGGCGGATGACAAGCTGCCCCAAAAGACAGTACTCCTAATGTTTACAATGTTGGGCAGGAGAGAGGGCTATTGGTGCTAACTACCATATTTACCAGTCTTGTCATAAAAAGAAAGGGGGAAATGCTGCTCGTCTACAGTTTGTTGTTTTACTGTATTAAAATATTATTGTGTATTAGGTGGAGGCCGAGGAAGGGCATGTGGAAGTAGTGTGGGTTTTGGGTGTGAGGAGTAAGAAGGTGTGCGCAGGGGTAGGATTGTGGACAGGGGGTGACTGGGAAGTGGGAACGGAGGACTGGTAGTGGCATTTATGACAAAATTGTGCATGGTGTATAATTTAGGATTTTTTTAGCATAATAATTATCCATATGGGGATAATGTCAATGGCTCGATTGGAATATATGTATAGTGCATTGCTGTTGTATAAGGACAAGATAGAGAAGTACCATAAGCACTAACTAGTGGAAACCTGGGGAGGGATGTCCCGCCCATGGCCAGAGCAGGAAACGAATGACGGGGATATTATGACACATGTCCACATTTCTGGCTGCCAAATACAAGGGTAAACAACTTCAGAAAAGAAAAGAGATTCTATATTTGTGGAAGATGATAGAGGATATAAAGGACACTGATGGGTGCAAGCCCCATTGCAATGAAAGTGCTGCCCCAAATGCAGTAAAACCAACAGCACTAGAGGAATCGCTGGAACCTCACCTGGAGGAGGGCTGAACTCGCTCACCACCCACCCAACCACAGGATACACAAACCCAACATATGTGCCCTTGCCTGCCACTGCACAAACCTCATATTGACCGACATCTAACACTGCAACATCGCGGGATAACAAATCACAGAAGGAGTTAGAGGAGGCATTAGATGCAATGCAACAGAGTTGGCATGGTTGAGGGCATTAAGGGAAGGGGAGAGCAAAATGGGGTGTTGTTTGGATGAGTGGAGGGCTGGAGCTAATCTGTTTAGATTAGACAGCACTACAATAAAGGATGCGCATATTGAGAACGGGAATAATGGCGACCAAGGAGCGGAAAGTGTAGGTTATGGGACAGTGAGGTCTGACAGGGACGTAGAGACTTGTGGGAAGGAGAATGGGATACTATGAATGAGTTAGAGGATGAGGAGGAAGCACAGGAAGCACATAAGGCACCAGAAATCGCACCAAGAGTAGAGAGCCTGTGGGGTCCGCAACTGCGGAATAGATTTGGGCAGGTAGCAGTGGCAAAGAAAAAGGGAAGTGACGGAAGAAAAGCAAAGCGAGGACTGGGCGCACAATTGTCTTTATAACATAAAGGCCCTGGGTGGGTTCATTATGTCCCGTAGGCCCAAATGGACAAAAACAACCTGATCAAATCGTTCCCTTCCGTCACTGCTTTACTTTACTTTATTTTAATTATTTGTATAGCGCAACAATGGACCCATGGGCATGAAGGAGCTGACAAACAATGAAGCATGGGTCAAAGAAGCAAAACATGGTGGGGTGTGCTCAAGTGGAGGCCAGAGAGGTGGTTCAGTCAAACAACCATGTTTTTAACTTTTTTTTATATGGCTCTAGCTTATTCTGGAATCCAAGATCGCACAGGAGATCGTTCCAAGCCGAAGGGGCGGCCACTGAAAAAGCCCCCTTTTCTGTCTTCCTTGTTCTGCATCTGGGGATCACTAGTAAGTTTTGATTGTTGGATCTAAGAGGTCTACTGGAGGCCTTATCCACAATGAGTTTCTTCAGATAACCTGGCATAATGCCCAAAATGCACATGAAAGTGATTACAATGAGGCGAAAACGTATTTGCGCCTCCACAGGCAGCCAATGCAATGCTCTTCGAGCCTCTGAGACATGATCCCGTTTAGACAGGCCCATCACAACCCTCACAGCATCGTTTTGTATTACTTGAAGTCTATTGACTTCTGCTTTGCTGATACCAGTCAAAAGAGTACAGCAATAATCTAATTTAGAACCTATGATGGCTCTTGTTAGAGTCTCAGCATTAGCATGTGTTATGAGGGGATGCAGGTGTGCAAAATGTTTGATATAATACGCAGCAGCCGAGACCAGGCTCCTTACATGGGTCTTCATGGTAAGACACTGGTCGAAAGTAACCCCTAATGATTTAACTTTTTTGAGGAGAATAATCTTCACATCGCCTAAATGAAAAACATCATAGGCAGAACCCAATTTAGAGATTGTCTGCTGCGAGCCAACAACCAGTAATTCGGTCTTGGACCTATTTAGTGCCATACTGTTCCAGATCATCCAGTTTTCAATACTGGCATATGCTTTAGTAAGTTCTTCTACATCTCGGTCGTGAAGACCCGACAGGGGGACGACACACTGTGTGTCATCAGCCAAGTAAATAAACCAAATCCCTTCCTGTCCCAGCAATGCAGGGGCTGGGACATGGATATGTGTGTTTACGAAACAAACAGCTAGGATCCCTTTAGCTGCGGCGGACATGAAGAGCGTGATTATTGCAATTGTGGGAGATCAGGCTGGGGACGTGTGGGTTAAGGCTGGGTATCCAGGAGTGAAGCTAGATGATGATGTGCACAATGGGGCACCCTTAAACCATATCAGAGCACAAGTGCGGGACGTGCTGCGGCAGGCATATGCTGACACACAGGACTTGAAGTCCATAATGCAGTACAGCATGGGGGACGATGAAGACCCCACTCATTACAGTTTGAAAGTGCAGGAGATGTGGGGAGCAGAGACGGGAGACCAGTGGGACCAATCAGTTTCTCTTTTCTTTGTTGTTATAAAAAAAGGATTGCCCAAAGAGGGGCAGAAGGCACTCAAGAAAATAGTGGGTATTGAAGCGAAGGGGTGGGCAAGGAGGAGGACCCTGGCAATGGAGCAGTGAATCTTCAGCCCCAATATTTTGAGTGGCATCAAGGAGGTCAGCAGCAGGGAAGATGGGATTCCTAGGGGGCAGAGGAGGCTGGGTACATTTGGAGGGATGGGGCCGAGAGGGGGAACAGGGCCAGTCAGTTCTTGAGCTTTGGGATGTGGGGGCACTGTGCAAGGGAATGTAGGAGTAGAATGGGAGCGGGATACAATCCATATGCCCCTGCCGGCCCAATACAACAACAACAGTAGCACTTCCCTGCACACCCGATGGCCACTTCCATTCCATATGGAATACACCAGGCCTACACACAGTTGGGTGCTGGGATAGGAAATAAAAAAATCATCTTTATGGTCAACACAGGTGCCACAAAATCATGCATCAGTGAAGGAAACTATCCATTATCAGGTGAAACGCTCGACACGCAGAGATTCTCTGGTGCTGTAGCAATGGTTCCATGTACCGAAGAGGTAGCTATCAAGATAGGAGGGAAGGTGGCACGTGCACCCTTACTATACTTAGAATACTCCCCAGTAAACTTGCCGGAGTGTGACCTCCTCAGCAAGTTCAATATGACAATTTCTTTCACAAGGAATAGTGTATGGCACCCCAGGGATGTGTGCCATGAAGGTGATGATGATTATTAATGCAATGGGAGTAGAGGTGGTGGTTCATGGCATACCCGCTGACCATGACATGTTCGTGTACGGAATCACAGTTTTGCTTGAAGGAGTGCCTGAGATTGGTAAGGCATGCTGGAAGGTACCATCTGATTTCATCTTTAGGCCCATTGGGACCCCAGAGCTTGGAGCGGGGACAATTCTATCATTGGATCTCCAAGGGTTGGTGGTATCTGCAAAAAGGATTGTCTTAGTGGAAATTGATTCAAATGGGTGTGAGTGGTGCAGTGTATTGTGTGTTGGTCCTACTGTGCCCCTAAAAGAGGTGGCAGATGCAGAATTGTTTGAGGATCAAGCTGAGGATGGAGACATTGTGTTGGTGATCTACATACCCTGTGAGATCATCCTGCAGTATCGTAAGGTGCAGGGTTCATTGATGGTCCTTGCTACTCTGCCCTCCTTTACTGAGAAAGATCTAAAGCAGGTCCCGGAGAGGTTGTGGACAACCAGTGCCCATGATGTGGGAATCCTGCAGGGAGTGGCCTCCATTCGAACAACACTCAAACCCGATGCGTGCTACCTTGAGCAAAACAATACCCACTGTCAAAGGAAGCAGTTGAGGGCATACGAGACACCATTTCCATGCTCCTGAATCAGGGAATTATTGCGCCCTCCACCTCCCCATGTAATACGGAAATTTATATGATAAAAAAGGCAAAATGGGGGATTCGGACACAGGCAGAATTTCCTGTAGTTCATAACCCTGTGACAATTCTGTGCAGCATTCCCGAACAAGCAACACATTTTACAGTAGTTGAAGTATTTGAAGAATGCCTTCTTCTCCATACCCCTGCACCCAGACACACAGTATCTCACTGTGTTCATGCATGGTGGACAGTGGTTCAAACACACAAGGCTGCCACAAGGGTACTGTGAATCCCCTAGTATTTTTAACAGAATATTGCATGCTGACTTGGGAAGCATCCATGTGCCCAGTACTATACCTCAGTATGTTCCTGACCTGCTAGTGTCTAGTGACAATGAACAACAGTGCCAGAAGGACTCTGTCACTCTCCTGCAGCTGTTGGCATACAAATGCTGCAAGGGCAACAAAGCTAAGCAGGAATATTGACTCCAAGAAGTGATTTACTTGGACCAATTAATATCTATCCATGGTAAGAAAATCATACCAGAGCACGCTGCATCGATGTGCAATGCCCCTCAACCAACCACTGTTAAAGAAATGCAGAGGTTCCTCAGGCCCTAAAATTATCGCAGAGCCTGTATTCTAGATTATGCAGCATACACTAGGCCCCTGCTACAAGGCCTCAAAGAAGCACAAAAGGCAGACAAAAAGATAACACGGACAGAGGACATACTGATGAGTTTCAATAACCTAAAGGTATTAGCCCCAGTATTAGCAACTCCTGACTACACACAAGAGTTTTACTTGTTTTGCCATTTCAATGGTCAGATGATGACTGTGGTACTTACGCATAAAAGCAAGATGGACCACAAGCCATTGGCCTACTACAGTGGAGTGCTAGATTCTGTGATGCAGGGCTAGTTCCCATGTAAACAAGCACTTGCTGCCGCTGTGTTTGCAATTTAGGAAAAGCTCCGCAATTTTCATGGGGTGTTCCGTTACACTGTATGTGGAGTGCTCTGTATTTGGCATCCTTGAGCGATCTAAATCAACACTGACCACGCAGAGAGCATCAGTATGTGAGCTGCTTCTTTCCAGCCCAGACATTCATATTGTGCGATGCAAAACAGTAAATCCTGCTACTTTTTAAACAGAAATGTGGACTGGCAAAGACTTTGCAAGACATGACTGTGTGACATTTGTAGTGGAGTAGGACAACATATCGAAGGCAAAAGACAGCCTGCTTGAAAGGGGGGAGGTTCTCTTGATTGACGGGTCAGCAACTATCGACCAGAGAACTGGTTTGAGACATAGCAGCATGGCACTTGTTCGCCAAGTAGACGGGGTGTATGAGACACTGGTACAAAAAAGACTGCCCATGCAGTATTCGGCCCAAGCTACAGAGCTTATAGTGCTCATAGAGGCAGTCCAAGCATTCAAGGGGTGCCGTGTGACCATCTTTTCTGATTCGGCCTATGCCACCACCACAGTTCACTCAGGGCTGGCGTTGTGGAAAAGGAGAGGGTTTAGGAGAGCGGACGGATCCCCAGTGCAGCATGCAGCACTGTTGGACAAGCTCATTGAAGCACTGTCCCAGCCCTCACTAACAGCAGTGGTGAAATGTACCACCCATGCTAATGATACAGACGAGGTCTCACTCAGTAACACTGCTGCGGATGTGGTGGCGAAGCAAGCAGCATATCTTCCTGTGCCAAATGTTTACAAATATCCGGTGGTAGCGCAGGGCAGAGAGCAGTTGCCAGCATCCAATAACTCATTACCAATTGCACAACTAATTGAAATACAGGCCAGGCCCCACAGGATGAGAATGACTTGTGGTTAAAGAGAGGGTGTAAGAAGTCCACTACAGATTTATTGTGGAAGCAGGAACCTACAGGCAAAGTGGTCATGCGACTCTGAAAGACCAAAGAAATATCGAGGCTTAGTACCACAAAATGAAATACGCCAATCACGGGTCGAAAGATACAAGTGTCTTTATTTTCTGTACAGAATTCAAAGCACAACAGATAGCTATCTGGCTCCCAACACCTCGTAGTGTGTACCAGCAGACACAGTGAGGGGTAAGAGTGCTGGCCATCTTAATGCAAGCTATTTTATACTTTTTCCAATCCTTTTACCAGCCCCTCTCCAAACTAAAAATGTACATGCTAGGGTTTGTACCCAGTTCACATGACAAATATGACAATATTATTTAACAGATTTAACAAGTTTGCTTGTCCATGAAGATTCAATGGCAGTATTGGGTCTCCGGCTCATAGTAAGCCTAGTTCCAAGAGAGAACACAATATATTACAACCAAAGCACACAGTTTGAGTTTGTTCTACATTGTTCCGCTGTTTATACGAGGATGAGGCTTGTGAGCGCAGACAACACTTGGATTGCAGTTCATACGAGTCACAAGGTTTCTTTGCACAGAACAAACAGTCTGCTCTCGGTCAGCCTAAATGTTGACACAACTCAAAGGTCGTTCGGCTCGGCTGTAGTTGAAAACACAGTCCACCATTTTAGGACACAAGCAAGTGTTAAAATCAAAATGGCGAAGTTGAACAGAAATGGGAACATTTGGACAGCGGTTTTCTGTATAACGCGAATGGGCTTCGGCCAATATTCATAACAATGCGGTATTATATGAATACAGTTTAACAAAGCCTCCTTTTGGCCTAAGCCAAGACCATTACTCAAGCATTCGCTTTACTCAAAACCCCAGGCCTCAATGTCCGTACATCCTGAATCACATTCTTCAGAGATATCGATCGCCATAAGTTCCTTGATAGTAATATCCTTCATTACTAAAACATTAGTAGTTTCCTTGGGCGTATGTATCTTTGATCCTAGTGTACCTATCGTTTGTGCACAACATCCTCCTAACATCGAACATATGGCAGGGAGACATTGTAAACAACAACAACAAAACAATAGAACACCAAGAACTATCATTAGGACTGCAAAGAGTTTCCAACCCCACAATCGTAACAAGTCCCAGAACCAAGCACTAAGATTCCAGTTTCCCTCGGGGACATGTACTTCAGTACTCAAGGTATGCAGATTTTGTTTTGCCTTGAATATGGTAGGGGAGGAGTCGGGAACAAAAACACAGCACGCGGATCCCACCAATTTATATACCCCACCATGCTCAGCTAGGATGACATCTAACACCATCGTATTTTGGAGGGCCACTAATCTAATTGCCTTTTGCTCCAGCGTCATGTTGTACAGAATATCAGTGGTCCTATTGATGTTTTTTTCCACTACCCTTGCTAGTCTTCTGATATCCTCGGAATTCATTCTCTGTCCCCAAAATGGCACAAAGGATTTTGCTACATCACACATAACTTGTGAATGTGTATCACCATTCTCGTCCCACCTTGGATGAGCTCTAGAGACTTCAGTGGTGGTAGCCACATATACCCCTGGTAACAAGATACCCAAATAATAAGTACCCTGCCAATCTCTGGGTAACCAAGGATAAGCTTCATTGCCACAAACAAAGTAAACAGGATCTCCTACATACAAAGGTCTGTCCTCACTGGTTAGATTTGCAATGTTAGTACAACCCTCAAATGTACCCATTAGATGAGAACCTTCTCTTTGTATACAGAAGGAGACAGAGTTGGGGGTATGATTAATAGTATAGGAAGGAGGAATGGCATCCCGGTTGCCTACGGGAGCCATCTTGAAAGAAATCAAGGACTGAAAAGGTCTAGACAGACTGTCAGAAGACCTAATAGAGGCAACATTAAGTTTGCTTCTATTTGCAAAGAGAGAACATCCCAAAGGTGTTAGGACTCGCTTTTCAAATTAATTTAGATTAGTCCCATCAAAGTTCCCAGAAATGCTATCATTCCAACGACCAAATAATAATGCCCTGAGCGAAGCATAGCATGCAGTAGTTAAAGAAAGAGGATGAATATACCAGCCCAGTCCCTTTTCCCTGTGTTGTGGCAAGTGTGAACACATCCAGCAATTTGTTCTGTTCAAAATTGCATGGGTCGCATTCATAATCATTAGGAGAGTGTTATTATGGTAACCCTGTCTATGTTGGGAGTCTCGAGGAGGAAGAGTGTGCAGATGCAAGAAAGGTGGAGACACAGTGGAGATAATTGCAGTGGGTAACAAAGTCTCAAATGGACGCACCCTTTCCATGAACCCAAGCGCAAATATAATTATTAAACAGACCAGTATTATGATTACAAAACAGTGGGTCCTCAAGGACCATGATCTCTGATGAACAGCTTCTTTGTCAGCCACAAGACCAATAGTTTGCTCCGCACAAGTGGATTTAGGAAGGGACATTGTTTCTCAGAGTCTGTTTAGAAGCCTGTCCATTAGGATCTTTTAGTTCATCCGTCGGTGGCTCCTGACCACGCGGCCTATCTTGCTTGATGGTAACTTTGCCGGTCCCTGCCTCTTATTTATTTTTCAGCGAAAGAGTGACAAGGGACTGGCTCAACAATGATTCCTTGTGGGCACAGCTGATGCTGTGCTGTATGTCCGGTGTCTTGGACGCAGATCGTTCCTCAATACTCCAGGTATGGTGTGATCTGCAAACAGAGTGCCGTCGCTTTCTGAAGGAAGTGATGTAGCGGAAGCAAGACTGCTCAATGGTGAAGAAAGATCCAGAGAAGAATTTGAAGGCAAAGCAGCAGTCTCCCCAGGCCCCACAGGCTCAGGAAGGATTTCTGTAGACAAAACAGGCTTCTGGTGAGCACAAAAGTGAGCCATTTCCTTCTCTTCCCCTTTGTCGTGGGGCAGAGGAAAAGGTATCTTCTTGACGTGCATTGCGTGGATCCAGTGTTGTTTCCCTTCTACTCGTACAGCGGTCTGTGTGGCCAAGAGGACTTGATACGGTCCTCTCCAGCGAGGTGCTAGACAGGAGGCTCTTTCAAACAATTTAATGAGCACCCAGTTGCCAGGTCAGAGTCGATGACCTGGACCCTCGTATTTTACTGGGAGGGCTTCTTGCACCTGGTGATGAATCAAATACAAGTTTTGAGTTAACTGGTCACAATAATTAGAAAAGAGCAAATGCTCTACATCTTTTGCCGCTTGGGTCTGGGTACATTCCAAATATTGGCTGGTCTCCCCATGATTATCTCATAGGGAGAGAGCCCTGTCCTAGACTGTGCAGTCGTCCGCATGGACAATAGAGATATCGGTAAGGCATCTGGCCACTTCAAATTGCTATTTGCACAGATCTTTGCCATCTTATTCATTAATATACCGTTGTGGCGTTCTACAATTCCGGCACGCTGAGCGTGTCTGGCCTAATGGAACCGTTTATCGATCTGCAATTCTGCACATACTTGCAGGATAATAGCAGCGATAAAATGTGGACCATTGTCCGACCAAATGACTCTCGGCAAACCAAACCTAAGAAAATATTCCTTCAGCATGGTTTTCACCGTCATCATTGCTGTGGCATCTTTTAAAGGAAAAGCTTCGACCCATTTACTAAAAGCGCAAATAACTACTAGGACATATTTGTAATTCTGACAACTCTCAATTTCAATGAAATCGAAGTGTATAACTTCAAAAGGCAAAGGGGGGACCAAAACTACCCCTCAGTGTCGATGTACCTATCCCAACACTATGCTGTAAGCATACCATACAACTTTGGATAAAAGACTCAGCAGTTTTTGAAATATTCATATGAACCCAGACAGGTTCTAACAGTTTACAAATCTTTTTAGCACATATGTGAGTTGGACCATGAGCCATCGTAACCATAGCGGTGACATAAGCATCGGGCAGCATCCATTTTTGTTTTGTATTATCTACCCAACAACCTTCATCGTCTAAACTAGCTGAACCCTCAGTCCACTGTTTAAGTTCGTCTGGAGTGGCATCAGCCTGAATGTCTTTTATGCAACCTATTCCTACGTCTATCACACAAGTGTTAGTGACCTCTTTCGTTATGTACATTTTGGAATGCAAATCGGTGGCAGTCTGTTTGGCTACCCTGTCAACAAAAGCATTTCCTTTCCCCACATCATCTGTTACTTTCTGGTGTGCTGCGCACTTCATTATTGCTAACTGAGTAGGAAGCGCAAGTGCTGAAAGTAGCCGAACTATCAAAGTACCATTTGTATATTAGTTCCATGCAAGGTCAAGAAACCTCTCTCTGTCCATAATGAACCGAAGTTGTGAACCACCCCAAAGGCATACTGACTGTCTGTAAATATATTCACACTAAGCCCTTCGGAAAGTTCACAAGCTCGAGTCAATGCAACAATCTCTGTGGCATGCGCAGAGTTATGGGGAATTCTTTTGGTTTACACAATAGTGCTTAATGTAGTGATTGCGTAAGCAGCAGTGGATGTACCATCCGTAAGTTTGAAGCAGGAGCCATCGCAAAACAGCTCCCCTTGTGGATCTTTCATCGGTGTATCACTTAAATCAATTCTGCCCTTAGTTTCTAGTTCTGTGGTATAGAGGCAGTCATGTGACATCTCGTCACTGCAAGCAATTTCGGATTTAATGAGCAACATCTCTTAATTTGGATATGTGGTGCAAATAGAATCAGCTTGTATCTTGTTAATCATGCTGATGTGAGATGTTGTGTTTGCGTTCTGTTTGATAGAACGTCTACAGAGTGGGGTACCATCACGGTTAACGAGTGACCCAAAACCATACCCTCACTTTGTTTTACAGATGCAGCAGCAACAGCTCTCAAACATTTCAGCAAAGCGCATGCAACTGGGTCAAGCATGGAGGAAAAATAACTGCACAGTCTATTCTTCCCTCCATGCTCCTGCGTTAACACAGCCAAAGCGCATCCATCACATTCATGCACATACAGCACAAAGGCCTTGTCGTAGTTTGGTGTGCCCAAAACTGGTGCTGAACACAACGCAGCCTTGAGCAGATCAAAAGCTTTCTGGCAATCCATGTTCCACGGTAAAGGCAAAGAAATTCCCTTCTTTGTCAATGCCAACATTGGTTTTATCATTAATGAAAAGTTAGGGATCCACTGTCTACAGTATGAAGCCATGCCTATCAAGGATCTGACCTCTTTCTGTCTATTTGGGACAGACTTGCTAGAGATACTTTGTATCCGTTCAAGTGTCAGTCTTCTCCCCTCCTTTGACAGGAGATGTCCCCTCCTGTCGACAATATTGAAACTTTTTCAACAAAGCCTTATGCCCATGTTCTGCTAGATGAATAAGCAGCAACACAGTGCTCTCCTTGCAAGCAACTTCTGAATCTGAAGCGAAAAGAAGATCGTCAACATACTGCAACAACGTACAGGTTGAAGGCAGCTCAAGTGTATCAAGCTGTTCCTTCAAAGCTCTACTATAAATGCTTGGACTCTCAGTGTACCCTTGTGGCACACGAGTAAATGTAAACAAGCGTCCCCCTTTAGATCCACAACACTGAAATGAGTAGCTGAAGCTGGAATCCTTGTCAATATAGTAGTCACATCAGGCACAATCGGAAATTGTGGAGCAGCAATCTTATTGATAGCGTGTAAATCAATAATAAAAAGGAAAGGAATTGTATTATCCCCTTTCTTATATACCGGTAGAATCAGACTATTACACAAACTTCCTGCAATTTCCTCAATCACCCCTCGATGTACAAAATCAGAAACTATACTCTTTAAAGCTTGTTCACCGTCAACTGAAATATTATACTGTGGAATACGTGGTAGTTTAACACCGGGTTTCAACACAATTGTAACAGGCTCAATTTGTAAAATCCCAACGTCATTCTCAACGACCGCCCATAAACATGCCAGAACCTTATCCAATTCAGCCGGTAAAGGGCTAGTCAAGAATTGTGAAACAGAAGTTCGTTGAGGTGAAATCATTAAATGCACTCCATCCGGAGAACAGTAAATTACAGCATTGAATTGTTTCAACAGATTCAACCCCAACAAGTTCTCGCTGTAAAGACCGGTAGGGGGTGTCTGTGCTTCCGCTCTCTATATGGTAGAGGAGAGGCACAGAGGACCCCAGCCAAGATTCTCTATTATTGGTACGTGGTCGAGCAATCCAGGCCTAGCTTCTCAGGAGGTGATGCGGGCTGGTTCTTAAGTACAGTGTAGTCCCCATACCCCCACAAAGGAATGTCCACACACTGTATTACTGAAAACACAGTCTTTATATAATTAATATTCAAAGGTATGTACACAATCACAATAACGCACTTTGTACTTGGAAGTCAATAATGATAAATATATACACGTCTAGAGTGGTACCACTAATGTTATCAAATTTCATTAAAGTGCATCAACTGTATGGTTAAAATGTCACACAGATCAATAACGTGTAAACCAGCAATAAAGATAGGAAGGAACGCAGGATGGTTGAAGCAATAGGCAGAACACTGGCCCCTACCTCTAGGCGCAGTTCTGTGTGGAGATCCCCCCCACCTGGGCAACCTGTAAATAAAGATATATAGCACAAGCCCAGTCCATATATTGTTCGATAGTCTTACTTCTTCCTATTAAGGTTTTACCCCCCCAATGTACCTGGTGGAGTAGAGTTCTCCAACGATGCACCGACCGATCCTTCTTGAGTGCCTCCCTTTCAGGCGGGAGCCACGGATCGTCGAGAGGTGTCGGGGAACTTGGTGTTCGGTGTCGGGGAATCGACGGCCCTTCTTGAGTGCCCTCCCTTTAAGGCAGGAGTCACGGGTCGTCGAACGTCCGACGGTGAACAGGGTGAACTATGGTCGGGAAGTGGCAGCTTCCTTCCTAGCGGTGCTCATCGACGACAGAGCGTTGGTGTCCTGCAAGGAAGAGGCAGGCGGGGCACCTCGGTGACAATAGTTCTGGACCGCAAAGAGATGAGGAAGAACTGTGGCCCAGCAAGGGCGTTGAGTCGTCGTCGTCTCTGCGGTCTTTAGGTGGCGGGAAACCCACCGGTGGATACTCCTCAGCGCGTCGATGGTCGGGCCTTCTCCAGCGGGAGACAAGCGGATGGCGATGCAGACGAGAGCGTCCGATGATCAATTGAAGTTCTTAGGCAAACGGGAGCACGGCGAAGGCGGTCGTCCACAATGGTGGACAACAGTCCGGGTGCTTCTCCTTGGAGTTTTGCAGCAGTCCCCGTATCGGGTCGGCAGCCTGTCGTAGGTCTGTCTAGCAGGGAGCGTTGGCAAAGATCAGCTGTGCACGATGGTCCCTCGTAGCTCGGGAAGAGGGCGCCTTACCAGGTCCTCTTTGGGTCAGTCCTTGGAGGCACAACAGCTTTCAGATTGTGAAGGAGAGCAACAGCAATTCTTCTCGTCCAGCAGGGCTTCAAGGTTAAGCGTCAGTTAATCCAGTTACTCGTCGTAGTGGAGACTTCAGCTTCTGAACACGATTCCTAGCAGTGAGAGGTCCCCAGATATACTATTGATCTCCCATTCATTCCGCTGTGTCACACTCAAGCATCCAATCACCACTACGGGCATTCATGCAGGCAAGCAGCCAATCAGGCACACAAGGTATTCAGGCCATTCACTTCTCTCCAGACACTCACAACAAGTTATGTGTATTGGGACAAGTACCGAGCCATTCAACACTCCAAGCTGCATTCATACCGGTTTTGGGCAGGGTTGTCTCAGTCATTGTGTCAACCACCAGATACTAGACACCCACAACACAGAATGCATATTCGTCATACACTCTATTCACCCAGGTCCCACCCACAGGAGGTACCCACAACATACATCACTGGGAAGGCTCCAGCTAGTCTGACTGGGCCTTCACAACAACACCATATATGGCACTTCCATCCAACAGCCAGTCAGGGGGAAGGGACAGAGTCAGGGCTTCCCAGGACTTTGGGAAAACAAGGTAATGGGTAATAGAAAGCAAGAGGCCACCGGGGCCATCTTGTTTTCCATCAGGGATAAACTGATCCCAATGGCAGGGCCGGGTTATACCAAAATGGAGGATATTCCGTGCACCTGTCAAATTCAGCATGGAGCTGCCACCAGCCCATACCCTGCTCTGTGGGCCACCCACAGGTGCCCAAAAACATACACTAGGGGCACAGGGTTGTACCCCCACCCATGGGTGCCATAAGGGTATCCCACGGGTCCATTCACCAAACCAAAAGACAGAGAGCTGCACCGCCAGGAGTCCCACATGAACCCCTGTGCGGAAAACACGACAGAACACACGATAAAAAGCAGTAAAGGACAAGGATACGGAGGCCCTGTCCCTCCGATGCATTTCCAGCATCACAGTCGCCACAATTCATGGTCAAAAGAAATGGACATGAATCGGTGAATGGTCCCAGTGAAATCGGTACCGGCTGAGAAACGGGACTAACTACTTTCGTACCAGAGAACCCTACAGAAATGGTGTTCTGCCCTGGCAGTGGAATATCTGGAACCCGTGAATGATCAACGGAACACTTCTGTGCTCCTGTATCTATCAAAAATAGATGCTTCCTATTCCCTGCCTTCATCTCAACGTAGGGCCCTTTCTGATCGACAGGAATAGGTACTGGTTCCAGACTCTGCTTCGGGCTGTCCTAACGGAACAGTACATCATCAAATGCAAGATCCTCAGAAAAATAAACAGTCAAAGGATTATCAAAAATATTCCCATTATTTACACTATGCAGCTGACTATCTTGTGAAGATGACTGTTGATTTTGAGCGAACTGACTTCTACCAGGACCCCGATCCCAGGACGGCCTCTGGATCGTCTACCCATGGTACCATACATTTTATTCGATCGCTGCTGAAGAATCGGGCATTATGCTCGACAATGACTTTCTTGTCTGCAATAAGCACATTGGTTTATGTGTACAGTACCCATTTTTGCATTACTCTGTGGTGCAAATTGCCCTCTAAACTGTGTACTCCCACCTCTGGTTCCTCTTACTATTTGCTGCAACAAAACCTTTGTCTTTAAGTCTCCCTTCTTCTTTTCTATCTTCTCTTTTTCTGTATTAACCCTATTCTCATAATACTGGGCCATATGCAATACTTTGGACTGAGATTTAGCTTGCCAGGTGCTTTCAGAAGTCATAATTTGGGATTGGATATCAGGCAACAATCCACGCACAAATTTGTCTACAAACAGACTTTTTCCTGACTCGGTACTTAAGTCCTGACCGCTGAAATCTGAAAAAACGTGTTCGAACCAATTAAAAAATTTGGTAGAACTATCAGATTTCCCCTGGATGAAAGCTGTAAGCTTGTCCCAAACTATTCTTATCTCTAGAACCAAATCTTCAACTTAGTCACTATTCTGTCTGGGAGTGTCAATATCACCTGTGGTGGTTTCTCTTCAGCTTTCCTTTCACATTTTTCCATAACGAGTTAACCTATGTGTCACCCAGCCCTGCCAGATCATCTACAGTTCTAATCTGTTTCCATAAATCAGCAGGTAGGATCACAGGGAACAACAAGTCTATATCACCCAGCGTGAAAACTGACGAATGCAAAACAGATTCAATTTCTTTATAAAATCCTGTTGAATTTTTCCTGATATCTGGAATTGTCTGCCTAATAGTATTCACTTCCTTTCTAGAAAATGGGACATGAACAAACTGTGAGACATAATGAGCTTCAATAGTAGCAGCTGCTGCGCCTGTTGGAGCATTATCCGGAATTTCTACTTTAGGAACAAATGTCAGAGGAACCTCCCTCATTGGTAATTGAGAAGTAGGCAATTATGAACGTTCATTAAGCAATAAAGCTTAATCGAGCAACAAAGTAGCCAAAGCAGTATCGGGCAAAAATGCTCTCTTATAAATTACCATCAAATCTGCGGGACAACAAACCTTTTTCTTCATATACTCATCCTGTAGGTACTCTACCATTACCTGTAACACTTCCCTTTGCATTGCCAGAGCATACTGACTAAACATGTCATATACTTCAATGGGAGAAATTGAAAAATCCGAAATCCATCTAAGCACATCTCTTGTGCAAATACACGCCCCTTCACTCATTGATTTACATGAAGGAAGAAATTATTTCTGCACATATGAGGCTTCTAATCTATCACCATCTATTTCATCATTCTGTAACCGATCTAACTCCCTCTTAAACTCAAAAACCCTCTCACCATGCTCATCTACTTTCTCCGCAGTGTCCCTCGATCGAGCTAGGACATTTAAATCCCTCAACCCCTGTGGGATATTCATGTCTGTCAAATCACTCCAAATATCAGCCAAATGCATTCCCATGCCCTCTATCAAAATATTCTGTTCGTTAATACTTTCTTGGTCAGAAATCGCAATTAAGACAGCTGATTTTTCACCTTCTTCTATATATTTCTAAGCCCATACATACAATTCTCTTTTTCTAGCTTTAGATACTGTACTACGAGTCACTATTCTTGAATCAGCACTCACCCCTTCAATCTCTGCAAGTGGAGCAGAACCACTTGGAAAAGAAATTTCAGACACATTTTGCTCAATAGGCAGTGGAGACACTACCGTTGGCGGTAAAGAAGGAATTAAGGGAACAGCAACTATTGGTAAGGGCGAGGAAGCAGAATGAGAAGCAACAACAGGAAGAGGAGCAACAACTGGAGGAGGAGAAAAGAACGGGAGGAAAAGGAACAACAACGGGAGGAGGTGCAACAGCAGGAAGAGGTAAAACAACAGGGAGAGTCACATAAGGAGGTGGTGTATTGGCAACAGTCCTACGCTCATTCAATAACTTATCGATTAACTCGTCTGAGGTATGAAAATCCTGAGATGGATATATTTTCTGTACTCCAAGTATAAAAGGCCTATCCGTACTTCTAATAGATTCTGACTGTTTCTGTTGATCATACAATAATGCTTTTTCAGTATTAGACATATGTCGACGTGCATGTTTCTCTTTACTCTTAAATTGCTGCATAGCTTCCTTTCTCCAATCCTTAATTACATCAAACTCTGCAGGCCTAGCCTTTTTCTTCAACAATATAGACTCCAAATACTCTATACGGGCAATTTCCAAACTATCATAAACAGGCCAATGTTGAAGATATAAGAACAGTACAAGTACTGACCCACTGATCTGATTAATAATTTTGAAGAAACAGTTATGCATGCCTAAAATGTGCAACTGAATATTGTTTTGTGGTTCAATTTGTAATGTTCCCCTGTGATCTATCTCTACCATATACAAACACTGCTATGCATTTTTTGCACAAAAGTGCTCTCTCTCTCTCTTTCTTTCTCTTTATCGTCCTCTTTATATTTTTCTTTTGTCTCGCAATGGACGCACACAGCTCTTACCACTCAATTGATAAGCGGTCATGTTCTCGTTGCCTTGAATATTCTCTCATAATAGTTTTTTCTTCCACGTATACCTGTGTTATGCAATGTGCAGCTGGATTAGTTGCTCTTTCTATGTTTGGTTTAGGTATATACTTAGTATGTAGTTTTATATGGGGAGGGGGACACCAAAATGTAAATGTAAATATTACTAATAGTTCTCTAACACATGCTATTAACCTTTTAACTGCTAAGCTTAAATCTAGTCTATGGAAAAAGTACAAGCATACTCGTCCTTAGCACTTAATGGGTTAAGCAAAGTACCCAAAATGTACAATACCGCAGTCCCTAAAACAAAGACTAATGCAGCTGCTAATAATATACGTCCCATCCAGCAACATATGGGGAAGCTTGCTAATGTACTTATGCTATCATTGTTTCCTAATGTGTTTTCCGACATTATTGCAAATTTCAGTTCTTTTTCTATTGGTTCAAACGTGAATGGATCTAAATGTTTTAAAAGAATGGTGAGAAGAGGCAAGTATGACTAGTACAGAGGGCTCGGTCTAGACATAATAGAAAATGTGCTCCACCCAAAGCTAAGCAATAGTTGGTACGCAGACATGAGTTTGGTAGGGGAAATGGGGGTTAATGGGAGTTGACATTTGCTCCGTGAAATCACACGTGACGGGAGCCCCCAAGGTCCTAATACTTCAGGAAACGCCACTTTTGGAGGCTCAATGTTTGGTCCATCTCAGGTTATGCAGGCTTCCAAGCACTTTTCAAGCACGGAACATACGACTCAAGATGATGGGCCCAGATGAATT
This sequence comes from Ambystoma mexicanum, assembly GCF_040938575.1. Classification (NCBI taxonomy): domain Eukaryota; kingdom Metazoa; phylum Chordata; class Amphibia; order Caudata; family Ambystomatidae; genus Ambystoma; species Ambystoma mexicanum. The sequence continues at coordinate 361,591,604 of NC_090928.1, forward strand.
ACTGTGTGCCGGAAGCCCAAGAGCAGGCAGTGCTTACAAAGGTCATATATGAAGATGGAAGGGATGAAGTTTGTGGTGAACAGGTGGCAGGAGACTTCAATGAGCTGTATGACAGGAGGCCTTGTGGGATTCAGTGAAGAAGTTATCAAAAGGTGTACAATGTGTGCCGAGGGTACTGGAATGAGCGTGTGGAAAAACATGTGGATTGAGGTGATGGAAAAGCCGATGAAGGTGCAAAAGTGTCTTTTTGGGGGCCAACAGCCAGGTCAACAAGACATTATACATTTCAGATCTCAAGAAAGGTGCAGCTGCTGTGATGGATAACTACTGGGTCTGTGGTCAGCAAGCATTTTGCATCTCCCGCCGCTATGGAGGTGCACATGCTTGTTTGCCATGCTCAGTCGGCTCTCTTCATGGTCCTTGAAGAACACATAATAGTGGGACTCCAGGGCTTCGTCACTCCAACAACAGCAACAGTGACAGATGCCCCTGCAATTGTTCCACCAGCACCACCCATATTTCACATTGTGCCAGAGAAAAGCAAGGAGGAACTGTTGCGCAGAAAGTGGAGGTCCAGTTACCTGTCTCAGGACTCATAGCAGCTGCTAAAAGAAATACCTGACCAACATGGACTGTACAGTAAGGAAGAAACATTCTTTGCATCTCTGCTGGTGCCCGGATACAAGCTGCTGAAAATGTTAAATGGCTCCAAATTGTCAGCTGGGAAGTGATTCAGATGGTGAACGACACTGAGCAGGGCCTTAACTCCATCAAGGCTGAGATGCGGGCACTCAGGTAGATTACATTGCAGAACTGCGATGTGCTAGACGTACGAATTGCAATGGAGGGGGGCATGTGCCACAAAATTGTCAATTTTGTCAAGTTTATCAAAGTTTTCCTCTACTTCTTGTGTATCACTGTCTCCAACTTCCCCCTCCTCCTCACCTGCTTCTTCAGATGAACTCTCTTGGCGTTGATCCTTCTTTCTTCGATCTCTTCTTTTCTTTTTGAATAGGTATGGTCTTCCCCGGAGCGAAGCCACAATGATGCCTTCGTAAAAGAGGCAGCAAAGGACCCCGTTCCGAGAGAGCCCTCAGAGAGGAAAAATCCTATTTGCCGGAAAAAACCTCTCGTGGAGTTTGGGAGGCAGTTCCTGATAACCGGTGTGTATGCTGTCAAGTGACTTGTCTAGTGGTCGGAAGCATGGGCGGTCCGACCTCCTGAAGGGTTTCAAAAATCCTTTACAGGTACTTTGGATTGAAGGATGCTCCGAAATCTCCAGAGCGGAAGTATAAAGGACGCCATGGGGATCGGTGTCACAGGAGAGCAGAACGCCGGGGGAAAGGCAAAAAGGTAGGCAAGGAAGGAAAGAAAGAAGGGGAACAGGCAAAAAGAACACTAACCCTGATTGGCGAGGGGAAAGTGAAGGAAAGAGGAGACTGCCAAGGAAAGCGGAGGCGAAAGGAAGAAAGGAAAGGGAACGGGCGAAAACAAAGGCAGGATGCGGATGGGACCGTGAAAGCCAGGAAAGACAAGAGAATAGCAGGGAAAAGAACCAGAACCAATAGAACGAACAAGGCGAGAGAATACTCAGCGTGAGCACCCAGATGCGGAAGCGATAGGGTTGCAACGCGAAGCGTCGTGGAAAGGGGCTTGGTTTATAGACAGGGAAAAACAAACGCAGACAAACAGCTAGAATGCTGCACCAGGAAGTGAGAGAAAGAGATGGCACCACCTAATGGCCGGAAAACGGCCAAATCCTCCATAGCCTCCATGAAGGCAGGCGCCTTACGCGCGTGACATATTCCTACTGTACATACACTGCTCCAAATGATGCGGAAAATGGGTCCCTGCTGCAAATAATAGGGGGCCTGCATACTCTAAGCAAACAGAAGCAGGTATCCAGAAAAGTTACTGGTTTGATGATCTTTTTTTCCTGGGCTCCATCGTGGATGGGGCCTATCATGAAGATTCTGGTTCCAGTGATGGCGTTTCTGTTGGTAATCATCTGCAAATGCCAGATCGGACTTCGATGCTGCGCCATAGCAATGCCTGGCAGCACACTGATCATGGTTTCAATTGGCGTACATGGTGCACCTCACAGTACAAAAGACAGTGCCATCCAAACAGATGGCCCTGACAAACCCTGCATGGTCAGGTTAGAGCAATGCCTCTACCCCCAGGCACTACCACAATTACCCCCACCAGACCCTGAGAACTACATAGAGCACTGGGTAGACCTAGCAGGGGACAGAGGGTGTATATATATATGGCATGTACCCCAAGCAATATGGCCGAGCCAGGGAAAGTCTACGCTCTGTGTGCAGAGCATGGGTACCAAAGGAGAGGTCACTACCATATTTGGAGGCTGACAGATTGGAGTTGGAGAAAACAGAGAATGCGGAGAAAGAGAGACTAACTTTGGTGTTTGTAAATATGGTATTAATGAAAGGAGGGAATGTTGGGAAGTGAGGGCGATGATCCCTGGCTCCCAAGAGGTTCAGGGTGAGGCAGAGGCCTCAAAGTGTGTTGTGGATGCTTGGGTAGACCATAGGGGGAAGGCAGGTGTCACTTGAGCTGCATTATGGGTGACCTAGTACATGTGTGGTTATGGGGTGTATTGGGAGTGAACCACCATTTTAGAAATAGCAGCAATATTGAAATTGAGGCCTAATGCTGCGCTGTAGCCTGGGCAGTTGGCCCAGGCCATGAACGTGGAAATAAGTGTGTGCATGCGGGAAAAGGTTTTAACATGGGCAGCATATGTGAGAAATGTGATAATTTGCAAGTGATAGAAATCTGTATAATTTGTATAAACACCAATTCAAAAAGTATACAATCCACCGACCTGAATCGGAGACATCAGCATAGATGTAAATGAAAAGTCCTCTGGCTGACCCTTTCCAACCCGTAGTGTGATAGCAAGGAAGGAATGAGAACGCCAGGGAAACCCTCTGAGGAAGAAAACCCTGCTTGCTCCTGGATGGATTGTTCTTGCTGCCAGCCAGAAGATATGTGCGTAGTTCAAGCGATGTCCAAGGAGAGAATAATTCTAGCACAAAAGGGTATAGGAAAAAGGATATATTAATATATAAAGAAATTGTTACAAAGCTTCAAGGACAAAAGAATGGAAGGTGACGGAAGGCTTGCTACAGTAGGTATGAATCGTTAGGTCACGTAGAATATCAGTCTTTCTTGCTGGAAGCTTGGATCTGTGTGCATAAAGTGGGAAGAGTAGAGCTGTGAAATCCTATCAGTGAACCGTGCTCAGAACGGCTCTCGTTTGCCGTATGAAGATAGGGAGAGTCTTACCGCCGATTCGCTGACGATTTCCTTGCGAGGTTGTGCCGACAAAGGATCAGTGATTAAGCCAGCGCACATCCAAGAAAGAAGATGGCGTTGCACGTTGCTGTAGCAACTCCAACAAATGTCAAAGGCTGAATAAGCAAAAGAGATTAGTTTTGCATGTAATGTCTTTCAAGCGAGCATACAAATGAATCAGTACTATCTACATACCGTGATGACAACTTACCCTAGTAGTCCTGTGAATAGAATGTATGCTCGGAGGGAGATTGGGATTGGAGCTTATGAAGCTTGTGGATTCTGAAGGAGGAGACGGCGGTTATGAGACATTTGAAAACACACATACACAAAGACAGGATAGTGAACCCTGGAAGCGAACTCACGTAGCCTTATAGATTGAAGAGTGGCAACGCGCCGAGGTGCGGATTGAGAAGCTTGATATGTCATCCCTTGCAACCCGGTTGGAGCCACATGTCTAGCTTTACACTGCATGGCTGAAATGCTGCAGAAACTTCCGCCATCCTGGAAGGAACAATCTGGGAAACTCGAGCCGGCTCCAACGGTGTCAAATAGACCAACGTCTCCTGTGAGACATGACAAGAAAGGCCAGGATGAATGTGCCCTGCAAGGCCATTAGGGGGATGATAGCTCCCTGCAAAATGTTATCCCATGAGAAGGAGGGCACGAGCCTCTGACCTTTCCCAGTCCCGGCGTTAAAATATAGTGCTCAGGTGCCCCTGCCCCAAGAAGACAGCCTTTCAAGATCAGTCAGTTCCAGACCACCAACCATAAAACTGTTAGATCACCAATTAATCAGAAAAGATCAGAAAGCAGGGACGGCTGCCCTCACCACTAATTTATATGATCTGGCCTGCGAGGTGCCAGGAGGGGCAAAGCAACAAACCTAAAAAGCAGGGTGCGGAGCTTTGGAAGGGCACTGGCGTGTCTGTGATGGGGCTGGAGTTGAAAGTCATAGTGACCTCGAATGTATCCTCCGTGCCCTTGTTTGCAGTACCAGATGCTCATTAGAGTAGAGATAGAGAATGCATTATTTTTCTGCTTATAATTGTCAATTAAATGTAGCTTTGCAGACGATGACGTATCAGAAGGAGCCCACATGGAGGAAGATGGACATAAGTGGGTGGGACCTATGGCCTGGCATCTCTTATGGAGCGGGTAGCCTATGTCTACTATTCGGACTTGTAACCTATGTAACTTACGTCTCTGGTAACGCTGTGCGCCCTTTTAACGTGTTGCTTGTCCTGACTTTGCCAGAGCGCTCCGTGGCAGCAGAGTTCTTTTTTCTCCTTGCATATTTGTTTCCCTTATCTTATAAGAAGTAGAAGCTAGCGCTCTAAGTGGCGGGTAAGCTGACAGTAGTCTCGAGTTCTTATCATTTACACCACTAGGGTGACTTGTGCCCGTCTCAATAACTGACATTTCTTTATCACGTCTAAAGTACGGCATGGTTGTCCCTTACCATAAGCTTATTGTCCAAAGGGGTGGATTCAGTGAATGTTGGCTCGATTGCAAGCTCCTGAGCTTCGGTTATCACAACAGTATACAGTCCTTATGCTGCCACCCTTTCAAAGCGCTTTCTTTCAGACAGCGCATTTGTGAACTCGGACCTCTTCGCAATTGTCTTTGCTGCTGGGGGTCCTACAGCTTGCTGCTTGTGCTTGAAACGCACAGACTGACCCGAGGCTATGGTTATGCAGCCTTTTAGCGCTTTCTTCCAAAGGCAATACCGGCTCTCTGTCTGCACCAAGAACAGAGCCCACATCCAAGCCTGCGTCTCTGTGGCATCTAACAACTCAGCCAAACTCTTTAAAATCTGCAAAGAGCTGGCTAATCCTGCTGCAGTCTCTACCTCTCTTGTCCCCTCCCTGGCCCTCTGCACGGCCTGGCTTCTCATTTCATCTCTAAACCTCAGGACATCCTGTCCTCTCTCTCTTCCTCTCCCCCTCCTCCGTCTACTCCCTTCCTTTCCTCTGGCCCTTCTCCGGCCACCTCTCCTCACTCCTTCTTTGTCTTTCCCCTGTTCTCTGCAGGCGAGGTTGCTAGACAAGTTCAATCTATGAAAGTCTTGTCAAAACAGGTTCACCCCTGTTCCTCCAAAACCATCAAGGACCACATTGACACCCTGGCTCCTGCCCTGGCTGACTTCTGCAACCTCTCCTTCACCTCTGGAGTCTTCCCCTCCCCCCCCCAAGCACTCCCTTGTGCACCCTTTTCTTAAGAAGCCCTCTGCCAACCCTTCCCGCCCTGCTAACTATTGTCCAATCTCCATCCCTCCTTTCCTGGGCAAACTTCTGGAAAAGCTGGCCATCTCCCAGCTTAATCTTCACACAGAATCTGTCGGTTGTCTCCATGACCATCAGTCTGGCTTTATAGCTGCCAGAAGCATGGAAACTGCTCTCCTGAACATCCGTGAAGACCTGCTCTCAAACCTTGACTCCAATACCCCCTGTGTCCACATCCTACTTGATCTCTCTTCTGCCTTTGACATGGTCAACCATGCCATCCTGCTCAACCGTCTCTGTGATAACCTAGGTATCATCGATCAGGCCCTGGCTTGGCTGACCTCCTTCCTTTCTGATCGACCCTCCCAGGTCCAACTTGGGTCCTTCCTCTCCTCTATCTCTATCTCTACATGTGGTGTTCCACAGGGGTCTAACCTCTCTCCCTGGCTGTTCAACCAATACCTGGCACTTATTGCCCACCACATTGCCGCTCTCTGTCACAACTTTCAGTGCTATACAGATGACACTCAACTCATTTTCAGGCTCCCCTCTGCCACCTCCTCTCCTTCTCTCATCTCTGACTGTCTGTTTGCCATCCAGGAGTGGCGTGCCACCAATGATCTCTGCCTTAATGCCAGTAAGACTGAGATTCTCCTCATCGGCATGCCTACCCCCTCCTTGCCTGTCACTCTCTGGCTGGCCTCTCTTGGCCCTCTTCATGCTCCCACCTGTGAGGCTAAAAACCTCGGGGTCATCTTCGACTCCAGACTTTCCTTCTGTCCTCACATCTCAGATGTCTCTAAGAAGTCACACTACCAGCTGCACCTGCTCACAGGTATTATTCCTTTCCTCTCGTTCCCCCAGAATCTCACTGTCTCCAGAGCTCTAGTTCTCCCCAGGCATGACTACTGCAACAGCCTCTTTTTAAATCTGCCTGCTTCTACTCTCCGCCCTCTGCAACTCATGCAAAACAGGACTGTGAGACTTTTCCTTAGCCTCAAACCCAGGGATCGTATCTCTCCAGGACTGAAATCTCTGCACTGGCTCCCAGTGGCTGCGAGGATTAAGTTCAAAACCCTCTATATTATCCACAAGACCTTCTGGGGCCTAGGATCGCAATACCTCCAACTCTCTCTTCCTAAATATCTTCCTTCTCGAGCGCTTCGCTCATCCACCTCCAATTCCCTAAGAGTTAAGTCGTTTCTCCAAGCAGCGAGTTGGTGGTAGATCTCTTTCTTCTGCTGGGACCTCCCTCTGGAACAGCCCCCCTGCCGCTCTGAAACTCGAGGAGAACCTTCTCCGGTTCCAGAAGTGCCTCAAGGCATTCCTCTTTGCTTCTGCTTTCTCTCCCCCTCTCCCCTGCTCATCTCCTGGCTGAATCTGAATCTGCACTGGTTACCTGGCTACCCTCTGATCTCGGGCCCGGGTCTCCACCCTGCCAGTTGCACACCTACACCGCCCCCTGGCAACCCTTGCACTCTAGGACTGTCCATGTATCCCTACAGCCCCTGCTAGCACTTGACACCCAGATGGAATGACACCTGTTGTCTGCACTTACCCTTGCACTGCCACCAGCTGGCCGCACTTTTACTTATTGTCTTTATTTATTGTCTTTATTTACTTATTGTCTTATTTATTTTACTGTTATCCTATGTACTGCACTGTCCTTTGTCTTTCCCCCCACACTCTTCCCCTCCCGCCCCCCTGCACTTGCACGATCTCAATGTCATCTGGAATAGTAGGATCGTTGTCTCTGTCTCCCCTCTGTTTCCCCTCCCTTGCCTCGTTGCGCCTCGAAACACTTGTGTATAGGTGCATTAAAATGCCATTTCATATCAAATCATATCAATACGTAGCATTTACCTATTGTTTTCATTATTGAGATTCTCAATAAAATGAAAGACAATTACCAAAAGAGTGCTGAGCTGGAACCTTATCCAAACATAAAAGAATCTTCAAAAAGCATATACATTAGAAATCACCATACTTAGTTCTCAGATTATTCCATACTGCACGTTTAATTATTATACTAAAATGATTCCATGAAGCAGGTTTTGGTGACATATTGTTCTTAATATATTATGATAACTTAATGCATATCTGTCATGCCTCGTCCTGGCCTGAGGTTCAATGATACCTCTGAAACCCTTCAGGCAGTAACATAAGTAAGCTCAGAATCAACAATTACATCTATAAAATAACTATTCATTCTGCTGGATTGATCCTGGGAGTTGTGAAGAGCAAAACTGATAACCATCTAAATTAAGCAAGAGAAAGACATGCTTAGGAGTTCTGTTTAGTGATGTGATTCTTGCTGACCAAAATATTGAGGTTAACGGGAAAAAGCAGGGCTAACATTTCCCTAAATTCTCTCATAGATCTTCAAATTTGCTGGACGGCTTGCTGATGAACGATATTAAAAATCATTTGCTGTTGTTTTGGCCTGGAGGGCTGTGGATTAGATGTCTTACGGTGTGCTTAATACACTTCAAAGCTTCAGGAAAAATGTAGCAGCTGTGGAATAAGCTTCTTGATGTGAGAGCAGCAGTCCTCAGCACTATTCCCAGCAGTAGGCTGAAGAATCCGAAATTATACTGCCTGTTTCTAATCTCTAGTTTGACCAGAGCTCATTTAATGGGATTCATCATGCCTATAGAAAGCTGAATCTTTACTTTATTTCATCATCAGAGTTGTGCATGATCCATCCTCGCATGTCCCTCTGATGTAGGTATCCTCAGCTTGTAGGTGGTTTGTAACATTGTAGAGGAACCCCTTAACGCTCACACCAGAAAAAATGCAAACCAACTAGGGAAAAAGGACCAGCACAAAAGGACCTTTGGACAATAAGCTTATAGTAAAGGACAACCATGCCGTACTTTAGACGTGATAAAGAAATGTCAGTTATTGAGATGGGCACAAGTCACCCTAGTGGTGTAAATGATAAGAACTCGAGACTACCGTCAGCTTACCCGCCACTTAGTGCGCTAGCTTCTACTTCTTATAAGATAAGGGAAACAAATATTTCATTGGAGAGAAGTGGCACTGAATCAAACGTGTATGGACCTAAGGGAAGAAGGCTAAGGAGTCTCAATGTCAACATGCTCAAATATATCTGAAGAGGCAACAAACTATTTGGAACAACCCAAGAAAACAGTTAATTCAATAGTTCTGCATACAACTGATGACCTAAGTACTGACTACAGCTTCTTCAAGCAATTGGCTGTGGGAGCGAAAGACCACAGTGAAAAAGAAGATGTGATAGCAACCCACTGTGCAAACGAGGACATTTAGCATCAAGTAAAGCACCCCTGCTGAATCATGCATACAGTTACCCACGAGTGGGGCGGCCATCAGAGTACTCAATACCTACAAAGACAGTGGGTGAGGTTCAAAATAAAAAAAATAGCAGAGGCCTGTAGGAAGCACATTCAGGATATAATGCTTAGAAGAAAGCATGTAGTTGCACTTGAAGTAAGAAGCATGGAAAAACACCAAAACTCACCCAACATGCTGCAGATTTTAAGAATAGTGAAGTGAAAGTTGCACAAACCTCCAACTTGGGGACAAACCTAACAGAAAACATAGTGTCCTGAAAGGTGGAAGGGGTGCTTCATGCAGTGGCCAGGGCAACTGGAATAATGGATGAAAGCAACCAGATGCTGTATACACTAATCAATGAATGTCTGCAACCCTACAAGGAAAAAAACAAATATAAGCCAATTAAATAAGAGGTAAATAATGAATCCTGGGACTAAGTGTTAAGAAAGGGAAAAGAAGGGATTTCAATAAAATAAAATTCCCACAATGGCAAAAGGCAGGCACGAAAAAGAATAACATGGATGGTAAAAAAAAGAGGCTACAACATTAAAACACCCCGATACAAAAGCCTCCCAAAGAATTAGTCTTTCAACGGCTACCAGTTTAATAGTAATTGAAGCCAGTCTATATGTTGTAGAAATACATTAGAAAGTCAAGTAAAAAAATGTCAATCGGAATTTAAATCACACAGGATTTAAGTTCACTACGGGGGTCTTAATAACTCTGATCAAACAACTGCAAAGTCGATCCAAGAAGCTAGGACCCCGGGTAAAGACAAGATGGTGGAGGAATTGGCATGGTCACTGAGCATGTGTTCAAATAAAAATCTTTGAAATAACACAGTAAGGGAGGAGTCCCCCATCACACAGAGGGAACAACTGGCAAGCAAAATAAAAACAGAGGCCTGCCCTTAAAATGACCACTATCACAGAGAATCATATCCTTAAGAGGAAATACTCCTTCATGACGTAGAGTTTGGTCAGACTGCGAAGACAATCATAAGTCAGGTCAAGAGAGGTCAACAAAACTTTGAAATGCCAAGTCAAATTAAACAAACGCCATCTGAGTTCCCAGACAGCACAACTTTACCCCTGCATAGGAGTTACATATTAAGTAGAATGTGCAAAGTCCCAGTGTTACAAATAGTGGGATCCATGCACTTTTACTTGATGGAATTTGTCGATTGAGAAACGTGGCATAAAGGTAAAGTGGACTGCACAGCTGTATTTATTTTATTTATTGGGCATTTGTATGGCGTTATACGTCAAGAAAATGGTGTTTCAAAGTGCCCACAGGGCAAAGACAGGGAACAAAGGAGACATCAAGACAATGGAATATGCCAATGCATAAAAAAGCAGTCCTACTCGGCCTTGTGAACATTTGGATTGTGCAGGTGCAGAGAGAGAGAAGGGACAGGGGCAAGGGGTAGGTGCTAGAGGATCCAAGAAGAGTGAAGTGCCAGGGAGAACGTTGCAAGGTACCAGGTAAGTGTGAGAGCTTGTTGCTAAGGCAACAGGTAAATGCCAGGCATTGAGCACTGGAAGGAGAAGGGGACACCAGCCCATCAATAAGTGCAGGCCTGTGAGGCAGCACAGGCCGAGTGGTGCCCGAAGGCAAGTGCAGGGGGAGGTTGAGTGCTGCGGACGATCGTACAGAAGGCCAGGGCCCAGAAGGACACATAAGGGCCCATGCCATCACTCACAGCTACTGTAGGGTTTAGCACGGAAGGGAGAGAGCGAACGAGGAGGAAAAGAGCAAAGTATTAAGGTGCTTGCTGAACTTGAGGAGATCCGGCTCAAGACAGAGAGAAAGGGGAGGCTGTTCCAGAGAAGGGATCCAGCTGAGGAGAGGGAACGGCCGCCCGCTCTCTGCTTGAAGAAGCGCTTGACAAGCAGAGAGATTGATCCAGAGGATCGGAGGGGTCTGGAAGGAGAGTATTTGGTGAGTGCAAGTTGCAGATAGCATGGTCCCAGGCCACAGACAGCCTTATGCACAATGCAGAGAGATTTACATTTGATCCTTGGAGCAACCAGGACCCAGTGGAGAGATGTTAGGGCTGGAGAGATACAGTCCCTGGACTTAAGGCCAAGGATAAGTCTTGCACCCTATTCTTGATTAGCTGGAGGGGGCAGATAGAAGATGAAGAAGGTAGATTAAAGAAAAGGCTATTGCAGTAGTCCAGCCTGGAGAGTCCCAGAGCTCTGGTGACATTGAGCTTCTGGGGGAAAGTGAGGAAAGGGAGGATGCCTCTGAGGAGGTAGCGTTGGAAATGGGCCTTCTTGGCGAGGTCCAAGATGTGAGGAATGAAAGAGAGAGAGGAGTCAAAGATACCTCCCAGGTTTCTGGGCTCAGAGAATCCATTGAGATTGGACAGAGTCAGGAGAGAGAAGAGGGAACAGTAGTCCCTATAGGAAGAATCTCAGTCTTACTGGCATTGAGACAGAGGTCATTGGAGGTACACCATGACTGGATAGCGGACAGGCAGTCAAGAATGACAGAGGAGTAGGCTGAAGAACAGTTGGGTGTTGTCTGCATAACACTGGAAGTGTGGTGAGAAAGTGGAGATAAGGCGAGCAAGATAGATGTTAAAGAGCAAGGGCGAAAGGTTATCATGGAGCCATTTTATGAGGATGGAGTGGTTAGCTGTGTCAAAGGCAGATGAGAGATTGAGTAGAATGAGAACATCAGGTGAGTTAGAGTCAAGATATGCAAGTAATTCTTCACAGGTGTTCAGGAGAGCAGTTTCCGTGCCTCTGGATGCTCGTAATTCAGATTGATGATCGTGCAGGCAATCATCAAGCTCAGTATGCAGGGTCAGTTGGGGGAAGACCAACTTCTCCAGGAGTTTCTGAAGGAAGGGAGTGAGAGAGATGGGGTGGTAGTTAGCCAGGCATGAGGGGTCGGCCGTAGGCTTTTTCAGGATGAGACGCACAAGAGAGTGCTTGAGGGAAGAGGGGAAATACCCAGTGGCAAGAGAGTGATTGCAGAACTCTGAAAGTGCAGGGGCAAGGAAGCCAGTTCTGTCCTTAATAGTTCTGGAAGAGCAGGGGGCGATCTGTTTGGAAGAGACCTTCATAGAGCGGAGAACTCTAGTAACCTCATCCATCTGATAGGAGAAAAGGATGAAAGCGTGGATGAGGGAGGAGGAGGAGCCAAGAGGGCAGGGGAGGGGAGGAGGAAGAGGAGGATGAGAGAGAACTCAGGATGTCCTGAGTTTTAGCAGTGACGTTCGTGGCCAGTGTGTTGCCGATGGCTTGGGAAGGAAGAGGAGAGGTAAAGACTGCAGATGGATTGGCTAGATCCTTGCAGATTTAAAAGAGTTCAGCCATGTTGTTAGAAGCTCCAGAGACATGGGCCTGGGTGTGGGCCCTCTTTTGGAGTGAATGGAGAGACGATATTGCCCTTGGGGAAGGCAACAGGGCAGTTTATCAGAGGATGAGCTAGAGGTCTGCCACTTCCATTCATCAGATCTGTACTAGCATTTCAGAGCTGCTAGATTAGAGTCATACCAGGTGTTATGCTTGGAGGTAGGTTACAGGCAGATCCTCATAAAAGAGGCAAGAATGTCTAGAGTGTGAGTGATAGTGAAAGCTTGATTGTTGAGAGCAGAGTCAGTAGTTGTGTCAGAGGTTGGAGGAGGGGGGGGTGAAAGAGGAAGCAAAACCAGCAACTGACACTTTCTTTATTGGACGGATGTCCTCAAACGAGGCTGGCAGAGTTGGGGGAGGTTTGTTCATTGGGCCGAGAGGCCCCATGTGGGAGGAAAGGAGAGTGTGGTCAGACCAGTAGAGTGGGGTGGAGAATAGGGAAGAGAGAAAGATATAAGAATTGATGAAGACATCAAGAGTGTGTCCAGCTGAGTGGGTAGGTCCTGAGGGGATAATAGAGAGGGAGAGAGAGATGCAGAGGTCACACAAAAGAGTGGAGGCTGTGACTGAGGAGTCTAAGTGGATGTTCACCCATGAGAAGGAGATTGGAGGTGGAGGTCTCGAGAGAGGAGGAAAAATCAGCACAATCTGAAAGAAAAGAGGAGATTCGGCCCGGGGGCCTGTAGATAGTAGCAACGGTCAAAGAGAAAGTGGAAGAGATGCCAAGCTTGCAGACTAGACTTTCGAAGGAGGAGTAGGGCTGGGTGGGTGTGAGCGAAGAAGCGACCCACTCAGGGAAGATCAAGGCTACACCACCGCCTGGGCGGTTGGGGCGAAGTTTTGAGATGATTTTGTAGCCGTCGGGGAGAAGGCAGTCAAAAGCAGTGACTGAGCTGGCATTGAACCGCAACTCGATGAGATAGAGGACGTTGAGATCCAAGTCTTCAAGGAGGAGGCAGATATCGGAAGAATGTTTAATAGCAGAGCGAGCATTAAGTGTGGCTAAGTGAAGCTGGTCACCACCTTTAAAGGTTTTCCAGGGAGGAGTACAGTGGGGTGGTACACCCGTCGGAGGAGGTGAAGGTGATGTTGAGAGAGAGGAGGGAGGAGTAGTCGGAGTAGAAAGGAAGTTGATGAGAGATGGCAGGCACCGGTAAGAGGAACCAGGTTGAGTTGGGGACCCTGGGCCATGATAGTGCCATTGTGATAGAAATGAATGATGCAACTCGGGGATGAGAAGCCAGCCAAGAGAACTTCCCATCTAGTGCCACCATTAATGGGTGAGGAAGAGGAAAGCATGGAAATCAGATGCGGAGTCCATAGATCAGGAGAGGGGACAAAAGAGTATGTCAGTGACAGTTTGCCTGGATGTGGCACTGACGTATGTGTCTGGGATAGGTAATCCGTGATTACAAGAACTGAGATCCATTTTGAGTTTTTTCCTTCCAGACTTAGTGAGAGAGGGGGGGATGGGTGATAGCATGGCAGTTAAAGTAGATAGGAGGGATGGAGAGAGCCCTGGAGGGAAGCTAGAGAGGGGAGTGGGACAGGAGTAGATAGATACTGTACAGGCACAAACAAGACAGTTCACCAGGTGGCCTAGCAATCGGGGGTAGTGGGTAATTAAAAAGCACACCAAGATTTGACTGCACAAAAGCACTAAAATAGCACAACAGTGGAGGTTGCAGCAATTTAAAGCACACCTAGATTTGTTTTAATGAAAGAGTGCTAGTGCAGCATTAGAAGGGTTATGCACAGTAGGCAGCAGAAGCAGGTAACAAAGAAGAGATGTACAGAGAGTATCCATTGCAAGTTGGAGGAGGACACCGTTGCTTACCGGGGCAAGGTGCTGGCCCATTTTGCATGCTCTGTGTGCAAAGCAGTTTGGTGATCTGTGATGGGTGGATCAGAGGTGCAGCAACAAGGGAGGGCATCTTCCAACACCGGACAAGGCCAGACAGGGGGCCTTTGTGTAGGGCCTTCATGCTAGGGGTCAGCTTTTCCACCTGCCGGCTCCCAGTAGGCCAGATGTAGCACAAATAGGGCCAACCATGAGCGTTACTTAAAGAGCTCCATGGCAACCCTTGAAGGCACTCCAGCAGTGCCAAGGATGAGGGAAGACATTTGCAAATGGTGAATAAGGCAATGAGATCCTCACGAGAAAACCAAGCAAATTTTCAAAAAGCAACTGATGGGTTGCGGAGCGCTACTTAAACAGAACTCCTTCACAGAGGGGCTTACCTAAGTAGATTTCACTCTGCAACCCTATGGGTTGCCGTTAGGTGCAGAAATGCTCCGCTGGTTCCGCTGTGTAAGGTGAGGGGAGCAGAGAGGATGCAGCGACCTGCACGCTGCAGATGGAGGCAGGAGATATGATAGTGATAGATACAGTGATTCTAGATTAAACATAGCATTTTCTCTATGTGGCCTTTGACATTACACTGGCAATATGCCCTAGTCTTGTCTAGCAGATTGATTGTTGGGGCTTGATGAAAGTGAAACGGGGCCTCTCCAAAACTCTGTTAAAAATTAATTGTACAAGGGAGAATGATCTACCCAGAACAGTATTTTGGGGGAAGGCCCGAGCCTCATGAAGATGTTCATAGCAAAGAGGAAGAGAGCTGGTTAGAAGTCACTTTCCAGCCAGACACTAATCTTCATACCTGAAATAAATAAAGACTTTTGGCTCCTATCATGAAATTCAAGAAGATACACACATTGGCTTAGATCAAGACCTGTGTTCATTTACATAACTAATGTTAATCCTATAGCCTTCTCTGATAGGACTGCTAGTTTACTGAAATCATTTGTACACATGCTTCTACCCAGTGGTCGGTCGAAAAGATATGTACAAAACAAAACAACTGGTTTGATGCATAATGTAAACTGTCAAAAAATAACCTATTCCACGAACTCAAGAAGATGGAGGGAAGAGAGGAACAATTTATCAATAGTTTGGGGGTGGTCTAGAAAGGACTGTTAAGGCAGTTGAGTCGTAAATCATAGCTAGGTAAAGGCTTCAAAATCAAGTAAAAAAAACAATGTTGGCAACTACTATACAAGGCTATGGCTGATGGGGATACCGTGCCAGAGAATAGAAGAACAGAAAAGCAGTGGCTCGAGTTTTATGGAAATTTGAGTAGTCCTGATAATTCTAATGGAACTTATTTTACTCCAAACGTGGCACAGTATAATATTCATGAAGCAAGTTCAGTTCCTTTAACTGCATTTGAGGTCTCGCCAACACTGTCTGCTGGAAAAATAAGGAAAGCACCGGGACCAGATATTATTCCCATGAATATTGTGCCCCTTTTTTAAGTTTTATAATGAGCTTCTTTTGTTGGGGATGGTCCTGTGCAGTTGGTGGGGGGAGATTCTGGTCCCAATTCTGAACAAAGGTGAACGTAATCTACCACAAATTACCATCTAATCGTACTGCTAGACTCACTATGGAAGATTTTTTGTAAGGTGATCCAGATTCGGCTGGAGCAATGGTATGATATTAAAAACCTGCTATCCACTCCGTAAGCCGGTTTTAGGAAAGATAGCCCCACCACTGATCAATCATTCAGGCTATTTTTATTTTGTATACATTTGTGTTACTTAAAGGGCAGCCAATCGATTTAGCCTTCTTAGATTTACAAACTGCCTTCGAACTGGACCTATGTTCCAAGTTACATTGTGTGCTAGAGCAACTGTCAATTCCAGGTGATCTAATTTCTCTGGTCAGACCATTGTATTTAAATAATTATGCGATAGCCAGAGGAAGCCAAGAGAAGAGATACCCCTCCTAATTTGAGATCCACGTTGCTGCAAGGCAGAAATGTTTATTGGCACCAATGCTATTCTCCCTGTATATTAATGGTCGGATTGTTATTATTGCAGAAATAGATTTGGACACACCAAGTTTGGGGCAACATATTCTGTGGGCCCTTTATTTTGCTGATGATGAAATTTTGATTTAAAAAAAAAACTCTGTTGGGTTTGCAACGGTAAATAACAATCTTTTCTAATCCAGCAAAGGACAGAGGTCTTAAATTAAATATCTTTAATAAAAAGGTTATCGTTTGGCAACCACTGAAAAAGAAGAGGATTCCTCAGCCTATAATTAAAGTTAATGGGAAAATCATAGCATCTGTCCAAGTATGACTATCTCGATATTAGAACTGACAGCAAGCACAATTAACTGGAAACCCCAACTTAATGTTAAACATTTCCAAACAGCATGATGACAGGAAGTCAAGTGCCCTGGAGGTCTATAGGGTGCAGGCAGTATCTGCAACTTTCTGTTGCTCTGAATTATGGGGGCACAGTAAGAACAAAACCTTGGAAGTAATGGAAAATAACAATCTTAAAGATATTGCTGGAGCTCCCATTTAGGTCCTGGTCTCTACCAACCATGCTGGAGTTGGTCCTCAATGGCATTGCTTATACCCTGAGGTTAAAGCCCCTTATTTATTGGCTTAAGATTTGGAACTGTTTGAATCTTAGGGTGTATTGTGAATATCTTCAAGAATCTTGTGTCAACAGCTGGGGTTGGAAATTTACCATGGAATAACTATATTACATCCATGTTATGTACCCTCCGTTTGCCCAAGTTATGGGACAGTCCATAGCATCCATGCATACTATGTTTCTAGTGAAAGAGGCACAAAAGGAGTGAGCAATATATGCATGAATTGGATGATTGGAGCTGGTGCACACATGTCAAGAGAGTACTTCGAGTTGAAATGTGTAAACAGCTTCAAGGATTATTTTGACAGGCAAGAGGTTATGAAATGCCCCCTCCTATTGAAGCTAAGGATAGGATACTCCATGTCCAAGCTTTAACTTCAATATGGGGTTGTTGGACTGATAAGTGCCAGTACTTTGTGTATTTCATGATGAAACGGTAGCCCACTTCCTACTGTTATGGCCCTTTTATAGAAAGGCCAGAGAGCATGGGCTTAAACCTCTGTTTAAGGACAGAGGTGTAAGAAATGTAAGGGATACTGTATGCTTCTGTAAGGTAATAAGAAATCAGGAGATCAAAATTTACATTGGTGCACCAGTAGAATGGCTCCCTCAAACCCAAGGCCAAAAGGGGAATTTTAACTGTTGACAGTCACATTACTAAAAGGATTTTTGAGCGGCCGCAGATATTAATGTTTTAGTGATAGTTTGCCTGATTGATGTGACATGTGTGGGCTATGCAGATATATATTATAGTGGATCAAGTTTAAATAGTATCTGTTCCAAAAAGTATAAATGGATAAGACTTTGAGTTTCGGCAAATAATTTAGTTGGTTGGGATAATGTATGATGAATTTAATTGAGTTCATAAACTGTTATGAATTGTGGGTAGAAAGAAATGGTTCCGTTTTTGTGAAGACATGACATCATTCTGCACCTTGCACTTTATACAATTCCTAAGTGTCTGTATATTGCACTGCACTCAGCACTTTGTAATGTAAATCTATGGAATTATGCAATGTATAGTATTTTATGTAGTGTTCTTATCTAGTGTAGGAATTGTTAACTGTTTATATAATTATGTTTATAGTTTTTAAGGCATAGCAAAATAAATAAACCATATGAGATTTCAGTAGGTTACCATCGAGAGGCATGATCAATAATACCTAAGGTAATCAAATAACATAGATTTACTTTGATGTAAGAGAATTAAAATATTATCCCAGAAGTAGAATTGGCCAAGAAATAAAATGCCAGATCACAAAGAAGAGTAGTCACAGCCAACACAATTCTCAACATGGGTAAAATGTTTGGCCAGAGAGAGGGAATTTTAAGCCAACGATAAAGGGGCTGATTCATGGAATTATGTGCGCCGAAAAACGTGCTTTGTGCGCCATTCTGCTCGCAAATCCCCATTTGTGAAACAGGGATTTGTGGGCATTTTGGCGCACAAAGCCCGATTTTCAGCGCACATAATTCCATGAATCAGCCTAAAAGTCTCTCCCATCGTAAATTAACAAATACAGAAGATAGACTGATCAGGATAGAAAAGTGAAGAAATGAAGAGCCAAATTAGAAACTTGAATAAAATCGGAAATATGTCTCATAGGGAGCTTAGAGAGAATGCCAGAAAAGCTAAGCAAGGTTTTAAACATTGGTTAAAAATATACAGGTATACTTCAACTTCACACAACAGGACAAGCATGCTCAAGATCTTCAGTGCAAATGAATGAGCCCCCTGGGCCCTAGTAGGTAAGAGGGTTTTTTGTTAACAAATAGAGCAGATAAACCCTAGGCTAGTAAGTGCTTGGAAACAATGTATTGAGGAGGAATTTAATGAGAGTATCATGGGAGAGCAATCATTGAATAATGCTGAGGATATGAGCTAGCGGGGGGGGGGGAGTATTGGCCCACATGATATGACACATAATCATTTAATCAAAGACTTCCTATGCACCATGGCCAGGTTGCTTACCAAATATTGTTTGAAAGGAGGAACCAACTATTTGATCTAGAATATAGGCCTTTTTATTTCAGAACATTGAGAAAGAGCAAATCCTGCCCGAAACCTGGACAGGTGCCACATTATTACCTTTATGTAAAAAGATAATGTGTGAAGATAAAAAAAATTAAGCCTTTGTCCTACTTGATACTTCCAGCAACATCATTTGCTCAATGTTATTACGGGCATTACCCTACATAATGGTACCTGCCTATCAGTGTTGAGCAGGCAAGAAAAGGACAAGGGTGGGTTAAAACTTGATGTGGCTTTCCTTGACTACTCCGCTATGTTGACATGGTGGAGAGGAACATATTTTGGCAAAAACTGGAAGATCAGGGATTTGATTATGGGTTACTGCGTCTGATGATCCAACTACATTTGGAAACCAAAAGGAAGTTCACTTTGGGCACTCTGTGAACCTTATCACGAGAAATATAAATTAATTGAGGTTTGAAACAGGGGCACATATTGGCACTGCTACTCTTCAACCCATATATAGCTTTGGTATCAATTAATATCAATACTCAATTTCCCTCCAAAGTTTGGCAAAACACAAATTGCCTATCTAGCCTATGCTGACAACCTGGTTGATGGATAGGACACAAGTGGGGAGGCAAACACTTTTAAAATCAGTACAAGAGCATTCAAAACAATTGAAATTAAAACTATAAATAAGGCCAAGACAATTAAATCCTCCTTGTCTAAAAGACAAAGGAAAGGTTGTCTCTTTCTGTATAATGAGTCTATTGAGATGGTTGATGAATTTTTATTTTGGATAACTATTCCTGACTAAAGTAAAGACTATAACAGTGTGCTGAAAGAACGAAGCTGGGTTCTTAAACCTATGGTAGTGCATAAATGCTTTGATGGGGAGCATGTGAGGTTTCCGACTCATGTCCCTAATTAAAGCATACAGACAAAGAATACCCTTTTCTATTTTACATAGCTTAGTGAGCGACCTTTATTACAGGATTACTGGCTAAACAAACTAAAAGGAAAGACTTGGTGCCGCACACTGCAGATACCACAGTGTGTGCCAATTCAACAAATCAGGTTGGATCTTTGTTTACAGTTTTTGACAATGCTACTCATACTTGAGTCATTTAGTTTATGTACGTTCTTCAAGATTATCATCCTGATACATCACAGGAGTGTTTTCATAATACACTCAAGAAAGGTACCGGCAACTAAATAAATAAATGCAAAGATCAGAATTATTTTTGGTTGAGGAGATTGAAATGATCGTGGACTGTGGTAGGCCAATAGGTAATAATGTGAAAGAATGTAAGAAGAAGTCATTTAGTTATGATTTTCAGGAAAAAGTATTGTCACAAAGAAACTAAAGTGTTAGTTGAGGAGTACCATAAAGCCCTCTGGAATTAATGAGAATACAGCCTTACATGTCTTTCCTCCCTAATAGTTGTTAAGGAGGCATGTTATGTTACTGCAAATTAATTGACTAGAAGCCAGATACATTATGCAAGTGGGAGTGTTATTCCCAGCAATCGAGAGGGTTGGGGTATATTGCCACTGAGCAACCCCCTCGATGGTCCTTGGAATGGCGCTACTTAAAGAAGAAACTGACTTGCCCACCGTCCAAGGCGCTCCACCCTGGGCCTCCCCAGCCACTCTCACTGCACCCCAAAGGGAGTGGCCTCTCATCCAGCCTAGCATTGAGGTGGTCCCCTGGTAAGGTCCCAATCTCGGAGGGCAAGATTTCCACCAGGTGAAGGAGATGGGCACCACTCCCCATTGAGAAGCCAAAGGTCCTCCGTTACTGCCCCAAAACACTTGGCGGCATCACACAGGCACCTCCATGGGAAACAGCAGCAGCCCACAAACCCCCACAAGCAGGCCAGCAGGGCACCCCACTGCCAAGACATCTCTCACCCTGCCACTCCAACCACGTGGGGGTGAGGCCCAAAAGGGCAGTGTGTGCGGGATCCTGCATGGTCTCTTTTGGCACTGCTATTTCCCCTGTGGGCTGACGCACCAGACTCAGCACTGGGAAAAGGGCTGGATCTGGGTCCTCAGATCGGGGACAGACAGGCTGGCCACCCTTCTGTTCACTGGCACTCTGCTGGCCACCAGGGTGGATGTCAGTCCTGTGGCCCTCTGCCCACAACCCTCCAAGCCACGTGACCTCCTGTGTGCCAATGGCAGAGACAAAGGGGGTGGAACGGGGGCCTCTGTCAAGACCCCGACATGTGCTTGTTACTTGTGTTCCTCCACCAGCCGGATCCATACCCTAAGGCCAAGCCAGGAAATGCAAGTGGCCTTCCGGCCCGAGACAACTCTTCAACTTCCACCAGAAGAGCTGCATCGGGCCGTGTGTCAGCTGGACACTCTGGGGGGGGGGCATCTGTGCCCGGGGAAGCAACCCTCAGACCAGGCAGCTCAGCAATTTCCTAACAAGTCAGGCAGGCCCCGACTGGGCCGCCAACACACTTAGGCCTCCAGGCAAACATGAGGCTTGGAGGCCACACAGAGCCACTGTACCGGGTCTCCCCCAGTGAGAGAGTGCTCATCTCGCCGAGACCCATATCTCCAGCCCTGTCGGAGGAAAACTCTCCAAAGTTTGCCCAATGCTGCAGCTGGACCTCTGCTTCACGGGTGTCCACTTTCCACCACACCAGGTGGACAGAACACAGGGAATCAGGTCCCGAAACACCCATGGTCCAGGAGCAACGCCACTAAGCTGCCAGCATTGCTGCACCCCCTGGCGGCCTCCCTAGACATGGTTTGTTTTAATTGGTTTCTATAGGAACCCAATCCAGTATCTGTGTACAGTTCACAGTTGTTGCAAATAATCAGATTTGTTTTGTATTATGTATCTTTGAATTTACATGTATTAACAACATTTGGCTAATCTATGTTGGAATTGGAAATGTGTCTTTCATTTAAACTGCAGTATGTTCTGTCCATACTGAATTTCTACTAAATACAACTCACACAGCAATGGAATAAATCCACAAATGGCATTGTTTCAAAAGCTATGTTGGAATTGGAAATGATTTTCATTTGTTAGTTATATTATGTTATTCTATATTGGGTATTTGTATCTGGCCTGCTTGACGCTGGCCGCAGCTTTTTAGCAGTACGGTATTCGGTACCCCTTAAGATCACCAAGAAACATAACTACTTTTCTGGTTATTTGAAAAAATAGTGCTGAAATGTGTGTGCTTTTGACAAGGTTTTTTAGAAAAAATGTTCCCCACACTCCCCATGTCAAGTTCAGAGTAGCTCGCTGCACTCGCTCGCTACATTCCCACTACTTTTTAAGCCCAGTAGTTACCCCCTGTAAGTTGGTCAGTCCAACAACCAGCAGCAAGCAACAGTACGGCTATTGTGGCAAATAGGTAGTTCTCCAGCAGCTGCTTAAATACAATTTCTCAATCCACAGCAAGTCCTTGGCTTTTCTTTGTTTTATATAACCTCATACAATATTACCGAGCACTACTGGATGAATGTTCACACTTTGGCGAGACATGTCAGCGTAGTACTTCCTAATGAGTATGAGCCGTATGGTATGCTATATTACTGCTCCAAAGAACAACGCGGCACAGGCCTTCATATGAAATGGATATGTGACATCTAAACTTGCCACAGGCTCTAGCCCTGCATCCTTCACAAACCTAGCAACAGCCCTACTGTTACTAGAGTTGGTTTCCCATGTCTGCCTCACACGTCTTGATCAGAAAGACAAATTAAATAATCCTCCTGCAGACATCAAGAGGAAAATCTCAATGTTTTTGTTATGAATGCCAACGGTAAGAGTTTCCTCATGGTGTGTGCAGGGTAAATAATACATTGTTTCGAAAATTATCTTTCTCTTGTTGCCGGCACATTAATATGCCTCATAATGGAAAAGAAAATCTTATGTCATCATATATGGGATTGCCAAGTGCAATATGAATTGGTGAAACCAGTCAGGGCTTATTTCCGTACTGTGGCATATCATGTTTTACTGGCTATTAAGGGTAAAGTCAACATGAGCGCTGTTATGTGGCCATACTGCCCTGCAATGGTGGAACCGTTCTGGACATGCTGTCTTACTCTGGCATGGCATTTTTTAGTGGCGATGCCAATAGATCTTTATGGCATTATGCCCAAAGCAAACATGAGTATGCTCTTATATGGAAATATAAAATCAGTATACAATGGTGTATAGCCAGCATGGGCAAGTATGTGCACAGCGAGCATTAATATGTATTTTTGTATTTATTTGTTTTTACTGTATATATTGTGGGCAAAGGCAAATGAAAGTGCATTGGAAAATGCTCATGTACACTGTTGGATTTGTTCATGTTTTTCCATTCAATGCCAATTGTAAACTGTGTAGCTGTTTACCCAATTTTTGTTAGAGAATGTGTGCTGTAAAATGCACAATTTGAATCAATTTCTTGTAAAAACGTGTCTTGGGGAAGAGCCCCTCCAGGCCCCGCAAACGTCCTTGCTCAGTCGCTCGCGCTTTTTTGTGTAAAACATGTACACCCTTAAATTCCCTACGTCTAAATAGTTTTACCTCAGATTTGCTCCTTTGTACTGAGGTTCTGGGATACAAACCACTGACAAAGGGTTATATAGTAGGGGTGTGCAGCGCGTGGGTGTGCGCTTGCGTGTGTTTGTTTTCACAAGGCATGTTTCATTTCTCATTTGGATTGTCATCGGAGATTTCACACTTCGAAAAGTAGTAAATGTTATTTAGACAACACTGCCATCTACTGTCTTTTTTGAAGATTGTTGTTCACTTTCACAATTAGATTCTGATACATGAATTGTTAGGTTATGTTACTTGACATTTGTACAGGCCTGCTGCCATATGTTATGGCTTTGAAACTGTGAATGCAGTTCTGTCACAATATCTTTCATAAAGATGCTGCTTTACTGTTATACACATGTGTCTATATAAGTCCAGGAACAATTGAGATTGGCTTAAAAGCAAGTAACTTATTTTTTTTTAATGAGCTTTAGTCTTCTTTCTATCCGTCAATAATTGATGCAGCAAGTTGAATGATGCTTTCCTAAGTGAGTGTAAAAGCCTGAGGCTAAACTGCTAAACAAGCAACGTAGGCGAGAATGCTGAGCAGAGACGTTGCTGCAGTAGTCGGAATATGCCTTAGTATTGTGGACAGTAAACAACATGCTGTTTTCATTATGCTTACGACCATTCCTTCGCACTGAATTAACCCTTGCATCCCTTTGCAGATTGGCCAATGTTGCATTTGTTTATTTGTTTTAAAAATGGCAGGTCCTCTCTGCCTTTTAAATGTTGCATTGCTCTGCCATGTGGTATGTGCGAATTCCCGTAGTAAATTCTCCAAGTATGAGACAATGGGCCTCATCACGAGCTTGGCGGTAATGCAACGGTTTTCCCGTCGAATGTAAATAGCGCTAACGCCAAGCCCCCCGGCGGATAATCCGCCAGATCAGGAGTTTTCCTGCACGCGCACAGGGACATGGCGGTATCGCAAATAGCGCTCAACGGGTAGAACCCTTAAATCCGGCGCACTGTGCGCTACCGCCATATTGTGCTAATAGCGCGCTCCATGAGCATGCGCTATTAGCGCGCGGGAAACGAACGGGAAACAAAACAGCAGCCATCTTGGAAATCACAATCCGTTGGATATCACAGCCCCTGGAAGCCATCCACCCCTGGAAACACCAAATCATGTCACAGGAGCGCCCTAGGGGCAAGTCTGCCCTAGACAGGGTGAGAAAGCCCACATTTAGCGATCAGGAGCTGGCTGTACTGGTGGAGGAGGCTGAGATCCATCCTGAAGAGCTACAGCAGTGCAAAACCAGTGGCCAGCGCAGAGCACAGATTTGGCGGAACATCAGCCAAAGGGTAACTGCAGTGGGGCGTGTGCCCCGGGATGGGGAGGATTGCCGCAAGTGCCTCAACGACCTGTGTGTGAGAGTCCGCGGCATCCTCTCACAGCAAAAGAGTGCAAGCAGGGGCACTGGAGGAGGGCCACCACCACCCCCACCCGAACTCACACCCTGGGAGGAGAAGATGAATGCCCTGATTGACATCGGCCCCATCGAGGAAATTGGTGGAGCGGAGGCAGGCACTGGCATTGATCCGACTGCAGGTGAGTCCCACCCCAAATGCATGCAACTGAAAGTACCACACATGCAGACCCTGAGTGAATGAATGTGAAGAAATGTGTGTGAGGCACTGCTGACACCCATAAGTGACCCCTTGATCCATTGAACCGTAGTACTTCCTAGACTACCCTGCACATGCAGTGCATCAATAGAAGTGGCAGGGGACAGATATCCATAGCCATGGGACAGCTACGTAGAGTGTGAGTGTGCAAGAATACACCCGCAAGACCCTGAGCGCAGTGCACCCCAACCCTGCATGTAATCTTGTCACACAAACATTCCCATGCAGTGTACCGCCACAGTCACACCAAGCACCAAATGGTGACTGAACAAAATGCAAGTTGAATGCATGATTGATGCTGTCTACAATCCCACTTGATGGCATGGACTGCTTGATACTAATGTAGGTTACCTTGAACTCAATCCACACCCTATGTACCCCACAGGCACACGGCAAACCCCATGGGATGAAAGTGATGGGGAGGAGGCCACACCATCACGGCGCCCGAGGCAGTGTGCCTCTACCAGCACCACCACCCCACAAAGGGGCCGCACGGAAGGGAACCGATGCAGGCCACCTCCCACTTCACCACAACGCAGCCCAACCAGACCGCTGCAGCACCCACATGCCGGCAGGGAGTCCACGGCCAGCTCGCCCCAAGCCACCAGGCATAGCCCCGATGCAGAGGGAGTCACCTGTGGATCGGAGCCCAACGTGGGAGTGACACCTCGAAGTGCGCATCAGGCAGGACATCTGCATTCACCCATAAGCAGTGACGCTGAAGGGATGGCACACCACAGGGGACCCCAGGGCCAGGCACACAGCTAGCACAAACCCCACCTGTGCATGTGCGTCGTGTCCGCACATAACAGTCAGACGAAGACACGCCATCATATGGCAGCCCTGAAGACCGGCACTCAGAGCCTGGAAGCCCAATCCCAGCCGGCAACATGTCCCCATGCAGCCCCCCCCAACAGCGCACAAGTGGCAGACCGACACCTGAAACACCAGGGGTACCCTTTATCACGGCAGCAGCAGTGATGGGCCAACTGGACGTGATCGAGGCCAAACAGGCCAAAGTTAAATCCATGGCCAAGGTGCACAGCCGGCACATCAAGGCCATCAGTGCATTCATAAGCCATGGATGCAAGTACATAGCGCGTGGCAATGCACGCACACGCAGAGTGGTGGAGCAATGCACCGCAGCCCTGACAGGGTTTGGACAAAGGGTGAGGGAGTTGTGCGAGGCAGTATCAGCACTTGCTGAGCAGACAAGGGAGGGGAACAACCTTCTCCGACAGCACATGCAAGCAACAGGGTCAGTCCCATCAACCTCCACTACACCCACAGAGGGATCCCTTGAGCCGTCTCCTAGGCACCGTTCAATGCACCACCTGAGGTCACACACACCAGAAGGGCCTGGACAAGGAAAGCACCCACCATCATCCTAGTCGGACATGGCATCGTTGTGGGTGCCCTGATAACAAACATGCACCTACCTGCACTGTTGTGGGGAGTTCACTGGGAGGAGGGGGATTGTGTGCTGGGTGTTCACTGGGGGGAGGGGGGATTGTGTGCTGGGTGTTCACTCGGGGGAGGGGGGATTGTGTGCTGGGTGTTCATTGGGGAGGGGGGATTGTGTGCTGGGTGTTCACTGGGGGGAGGGGGGATTGTTATACTGAGAATAAATCACGTTTCAAAAATCACAAAGCATGGACAGTAGTGATTGTGATAAAGTGCTCTTTAATGTTGAAGTGATAAGTGTTAAATGTAGCCGTCACTCGAATAAAAAAAAAAGCATCAATCAATCCCTGTCTGGCCAACCTCCCCTCCCTCAGCCCAACCCTTTGTGCCCGTGCAACACCTTCAGGCACGTCATCACCTTCACTCCCATCCTCAGGTGGCTGCACATGAGCATCAGGGGGCAGTGGCACATTCCTGTGACAGCAGATGTTGTGCAGCATGGCACATGTCAGTACAGTTTTTCCAACTTTTTCGGGTGCATACATCAATGCCCCTCCCGTACGGTCTAGGCACCGGAAGCGTGCCTTCAGTAGTCCAAATGCCCTCTCCATGCAGATCCGTGTACGAGCATGGGCAATGTTGTATGCCCGCTCTGCTGCAGTGTGTAGATGACGCACAGGGGTCATGAGCCATGTGTACTGAGGATATACAGAATCACCTGCAGGGGAGAGAAAGCAGGTTTGGGGACAAGGTAAGTTCAGTGGGTGTACAGGGCTCAGTCATCAGTGTCATTTTGTCCATACTTGTCATTTGGTCACTAACATTGTGGAGTGTGCTGTGCTACGAGCAGCATTGATTCCATGAGGTACTCACAACTTGGTATGCCTCTGTTTCAGTATGTAACAGTACTCATTCACTTGTCACTGGGGAAGGGGGCCCTTCCATCTGCTTGTGCATGCGAGAAGTGGCTGCCTCATGTGTCATTGCCATTCCCTTTGGCTGCTGTTGCATTTGCCGGTTGTCACTATTGTGTACTGTTCTCCAGGCATTTCATTGGCCATTCAGGGGACAGGGTTTGTGGGATGTACATTGACATTACTCAGACTGCTTATGTGTGCTGCATTTGTAGACGTGGCGACTTTTGTGTTACATTTGCATGACTGTCGGGTGGGCAGGGTGGAATGTCCGTACTGTGTCAGTGTTGGAAGCCATAGTGCTACTCACACAGGAGGCTTTGTGGTGGTAGGCCTTCCATATGTCACTGTGCTGCCACATGTCTGCTACATCCAGAATGGGTGTCTTCTGCTGTGTTGGAAATGTCCAAGGTTTCTCGTGCAAGCTGCTTGATTGGAAATGCTGCACTGATGGTGCTGCCTATTGACATTCAAGGATTTCATTGTGTGTGACCAGCCCCATCAGTTGTGGTTTAACATGCATTATGGTATACATTTGTACTCACCCAACAGCCATGTGTTTTGCCCTCGGGGCCTTTCCATGTACGCTGGCGGGGTACTGTTGCGCAGGACCATGAGGTCGTGGGTGGATCCTGGGTAGCGGGCACAGCAGTGGCTGAAGGTGAGGTCAGGGCCACATGTCATCTGCACATTCAGGGAATGGTACTGTTTCCAGTTTCCGTAGGCTCCCTCGTGTGCCTGGGGTGGTACAAGTGCTACATGTGTGCAGTCCAGGGCTGCTATTACATTCGGAACTTGGGCAATGGCATGGAATTGACCCTTCAGCTGGTTCACCTGTGCCTGTGTGGCTGGCAATGCAATGTGCTCATTGACATGGATCAACAGTGCATGCAGCACCTGTCTCAGCATGGCACTGAATGTGGACTGGGCCATGCCATGCATCATGGCAACGGTGTGTTGGTAGCTGCCAGTCCCGAGGAATTGTAGCACAGACACAAGCTTCACTAGCGGAGGTACTGCTGTGCTGATGGCTATATGGCTGCCAATGTCAGCCTGGATTGTGTCCAGCAACAGGGTGACGGTTGCCCTGTCCAGCCGATATTCAGTCACCAACTGGCATCAGTCAGGGCCCAGGGTGTTGGCCTGACCGTGGGGATGGCTGGCCGCCTTGCTGGTGCTGCTCTCCTCCTCCTTCTCCTCATCCCCACCACCCTCTGCGCTCCCAGGGCCCTGGCCTGGTTGGCTGGCCTCTGTAGCTCCAGGCGCAGCCGGTAGAAGTCCACATCAAGGCTCCCGGCTCCAAATGGCAGCATGGTGTTTGGAAGTGTGTGTTGTGCATTGGTGTGTCCTTTGTAGGCCTCTGATTTGCATTGGTTTCACCTGGACCCTTATTGCTGTCTCCTCCCTGCTGGTGTAATGGTGTTGGGGAGGGTGTGTTGTGCATGGGTGGCTCCTTTGTAGGCCCCTGATTTGCATTGGTTTCACCTGGGCCCTTATTACTGTGGCCTGTGTTCTTTTACCTCCAGCATTTTGCTGGCGGTATTTTTGGGGGATTGTCTGCCGCTTTTCTGGTGCTAATTGCGCCTACATCAGACTTGTGACTGCAATGTTTTAGCGCGATTGTTTACTGGCGCTTTTACAGCCGACGCATGTGCAGCCGGCTGTACTTGCGCCGGCTGTACTTACGCCGGCTGTAATGGCGCCGGCGGTATTTGGACTCGTGATCCGACGGACCCTTAAATTCTACGCTGATAGCGTTACCGCCGATTTTAAGGGTTACCGCCGACCTCGTGATGAGGCCCAATGTGTGGTTATTGAATATGTGTGGCATTGTTTTTATGCACCTAAAAAAAAAGGTGGACCCGGACTAGCGTCTCCCTCTAACGGGATGGAAATCTAGAAAAAAAGATAGATTGTCATCGTTTTGTCACTATCAATTGGCAATAAGAAAACATTCAAATAGGTTATTAACATTGTAAGTGGCCAGAGGAAAGGCATTGAGGCAGCAAATCCAGACTGATGTCTGTGGATGAAGAAAAGTGAATTTGTTGTTTCATGTAATACTGCAGCTTTGAGCATTTTTGTCACTTTTACTAACCCCATCACTTACATTTGTGGTAAATTATCCACCAAGAGTGGATTTGAGACTGAGTTTTGGTGCTATTGAGATGTTTCCACATTTGTATATAATAAAAACATGTATTTTTGTACAGTAAACTATTGAGCACAGAAATGTTTCTGCAGGAAGAAACTGTTCTGAATGGAGCGAGACCGAGTGAGAATGATGTTGATAAATGTTGGGTCAGAGTCACAAGAAACACATGTGTCTCTCACAGGTGTTCTTTTTTTTCTATATTGCTTGTATGCACACAATTCATTAAAATGTGCAGCCTTTTGAAAACATTTGCAAAGCATGTCTCAGAGTGCGATTTTAAAATATGCCCATCGAAGTACGCCGGTTTAACCACACAAATGCGCATTTTTGTCCACGTAGATAGTGGTAGGCAGACAAGTAAACAGGCATGTATAAATAATGACAACGGCAACTACTTAATCCACTACGAATGTGCCGACAGCAGCAGCATAGGCCATGGCTTTGGTGCCGGGAAGGGTGTCATGGTTGGGGGCTTTTGGATGTGATTAAGCCCCGATGCCTGGAACATGGTGAGAAGTGAATTTGGCGCGTTTGTATTCCAACTTTTGTCCCCGATTCACCTTAGAGAGTTGATGTTTTGTTTTTGAAAGATAGCCAGAGTGGAAGACGTTCTTAGTGTCTCCCCGGGATCAAGTGACATACGCGCTAGGCCAGCAAAGTTGGCATGGATCCAGGCTCGGAATGGCGTATAGGGCAGTAGGGCAATGTCTGAAACAAAAATACAAAATGCTAGTGTAGGGCAGTTATTTTTTTATTATCAAAGTGTGTCACTTTTTTGGCCAATGTGGGCCATTTTGATAAGTTACTTCACCATGCGGCTAGTAGTTATGACCAGTGTTACTGAATAAATATTCTTTAAAAAACTATTTGCATCACATTGTTTCAAAAAAACTCCACATTGGCTACTCAGTCCATCACAAAAAGAATTGCCATTTGCAACTGTGGGCCTCGTTTTCATTGGTGCCCAGGACAATGTTATGCCCCAGGCCAACCCTGCATGGATCTGGGAAGATCTGGGAAATGGAATGATGCTTGTGAAATGCACACTCTTCCAAATAGAAAATACAATAATGGAGCAAGCATGTTTTGCACCAGGCTGGGTGGATAGCTCACGAGTTAAATGCTTGCTTCTGACATTCAGTTTGAAAGTTCAAATCTTGAGGCAGAGCCGCCTCAACCCCAAATCCTTTTAGGTCAATATGTTGAATGCCATTTAATTATTAACAATAACACATCATTATAGCACTTGGAAGTTGGATGAGCCCAGCAAGAAGCAGTAGGAGAACACACAACACATTGTTTACACTTGAGTGAGGTGCGTTTTGCCCTTTTTTCTGCCCACATGCAAAGAGCCAATAGAACTAGATCCAAATTTAGCGAGTATCCTATGTTTAACCAAGGCAAGAAACTGAGCACTCAAACTTTTATTTTATAAGCAATGTTAGTTCCATGCATGGAACCAGCAATATTAGAACTTCTTTGCTGTGGGGTGCCCTGCATGCAAACACCCACAAGGTGGGGGGAGCAGGAAACAGTACAGGGATGCAAACCCACTTACACTCTTTCATTTTGCTCTCCGTCTTGTGAAAAAGTAAACACTAAATGACTCTTTGTAGGCAGTGTTTAGCAATGGAGACCTATGGAAAACCCCTGGTCTTTAGGAGGTGCAAAACCAAGGCAGATTTAATGGGAATCCATCCGTTTTGCACCTGCATGAAAATGTCATGCAGGCATACAACGAAACACACTGACAAAAATGAGGAGGCCAGAATGCCGTTGATCTTATCTCCGCTCCGTGCCCCGCCTCCACCTTGTCACTGGGGGAAAATGGGGCAGATCATGAAATGGAGGCATAAAAGCAGTACGCCTCGCCTTTATGCTTCTATGTGCCACTCCAACCCATAGAAAATGAGTATGGAATGATTTTTCATTTTATTTTCTCTTTATATAAAAAGGAAAAAAACGACTTTCCTGCACTTTTCCAATGTGCAAGTTGTGACGCTGAGGAAAAATCTGTTTCTTTATATGTCATGCAGAAAACATATTTTGAAGAAACAGATTTAAATAAAGTTGAAAATATTGTAAAAATCAGTGTTACTAAAGCTCACCTGGCGTGAGCACAATGTTTACTACACAAGTAGCAAAACTGCTCCATAGTCTATGCGCTGGTGCAAACGGTAGATAATCTGGCCCATGGTGTGTCTTCTTTTTTTATTTTTTTGCATTTAATGTCTCTAGCTCATTAGGAACTTTTCACATATTCATTGAAACATAATAAAATACATTACATTTTGACATCGGCAAACAATAAATAAATATTCAACTGAAAGGAATCAATAATTTCTCAACAGAAATAGAGCAATACATAAATTAATTAAACCAGTGTTAAGAAAATAAAACCAAAATCTCTTGCTCTTGATATCTTTGAGATCTGCCACAAATTCTCTGAGGTTACACATGCAAACATTTCCCAGGCGCATACGTCTGGTTAACACACATGCCTTGAGATTCTAGGAGGTGAGACATTTTACAGACTCTACATAATCGATTCCCCAATGGTATACATAATCTGGGCCCTGTGATTGAGAGCACCGGTAGTTGATGGGTCCGTAATCTTAATATTAATTCAGGGACCCGTGGGTCGGGACAATCCATAAGGTATTTTGCGGTATTAGCATTTTCTATGATATTTTACAAACCCTATGAAAGGAAGATCATTTTCCAAGATGCACAAAAAATCAAATTCCAGTCCCACATCCTAATTTTCTTTTTGAGGGTCTGCTTGGCCCCATAACATTCTTCATCTAAAATACTCTTGCAGATGCTTGGAGACCGATCAAGCAGACTCATTTTCAGATGTAAAACTGGGTGCCTTAGTTTTAGATTCTTTGTTACTGCACCCTTGCGGTATCCTCAATAGAGGGCAGTTGGGGAAGTATGATTGCTTCAAGTATAACTCACTTTGTCGTGACAAAGCCATAGTCTTCAAAGAAATCAAGCCTAGGTCCAGCCTTAAAATATCCATGGGATCTGCCGGTCTTCTTTTGCCTTTACTCTCCCCTCTAATTATTTCATTCCTTGTTTCTGCTTTGTCTCTGTAAAAAGAACCTATGAAGAATTTTATTTCATGTTTTCACATTCATGCTGATTAGAAAATGTAATACTAGTTTAGCACTTTTTCACATTAAAACCTAATTTTGTTTGGGTTATAATCTGTTTTATTTATTATTTGTTGTTCAGTTATGTATTGTGTACTCAACAGTGAAGGCCAGAGTTCATTGAAAGTGTTAATTCTTCTTATACTTGTTCTCGTACTTATTTTCATCTGTTTTCACCCTTACTCTTTATGAAAGAGAGAAGGAGTTGGGTGTCAGACAGGGCTGTTTATTAGCTCAATTTTTTTGTTTAATTTATACATGGCTGACCTTGTAAAATGGCTATGAGAAGCAGCATTAGCCAGTCCGAAACTAGGTTCTATCATGGTTAGTTGGCTGGCTTATGCCAATGATATCGTGCTTTTGGACAGGACCACGGTTGGCCTGCAGAGACTGCTTATTACATTTCAGGTATATGCTGAGGCCAATTACCTAAAGTCTAATCCAGGCAAATCAAGAATTATGATATTCAAACATCCCCGGAAGATGACTAAGCCTTTGAACTGGTGTCTGGACAATCAGAAAATTCCTCTAGTAAGGGAGATTAAGTACCTGGGCACGGTAGTTAGATCCTTCCCGAATAAGGGAATGTCTACCTCTAGCCTGGACGCTAAGGTTTTACATTCAGGGTCCCAGATGAAAAGAATTCTCTCCAAGAGCTGTAAATTCTCTATAATTCCATTGACCAAATACTACATTGGTAAGATTGTCCCGGCTTTGACCTATGGTTTAGAGACTAATCCCCAATCATATAACATCGATTGGGAGAGGCTAGAAGGAATTCTATGGAGGTGTGTCTTGAGTTTGCCAAATTGTCTGCCCATAGCGTGCCTAAAATATGAATTGGGCCTGAAATCCTTGAGAGATGGTCTGGAATGGAGCTGGATCTCACAATAAAGGATGATTCTCCCCCCCCCCTCTGCACTCATTCTATGAAGATCTTTTGGTTACTCTGAGAGGGAGGTATAATCTATACTTGAAGAACCTGTAAAGGATATGTATCCACGTCTTAAATGAAGCGGGTTGTACAGAGGCTATCCTGATACACAATCCTGATAAAGCTAAAGAGCTAATGAAAAGAATGGATTGGATAAAAACAATTGACCAAATAAGAAAATACCACTTGAGTCCCTCATTAACACTGTTGGATAAGTTTAGGTCCACGTTACCTACATATTTAAGTAGATTTCCCGATCCAGTCATGAGAGGCGATTTCTTGTGATTTAGGTTAAACATTCTACCAACCTTAGAGAGTAAGAATATTAGAGACCCAATAGGAACTCTGAGTTTGGGTTTCCGTAAATGTGGGGGCACAATAATTCAGACTTTAAGACATCTATTGAGTGACTGTCCGGGGACGTGGGAGCTGAAGGTCCTAAGGTTGGAGCAAGTTATCCAACAGCGTTGGTGGCTGAAAACCGATTGCTTCTGGACCAGATTGGTTTCAGGAAATGAAGTCTTTTTAACCTCTGAAGTGGTAAAATTATTGAGGGAGTGGAACTTGTTGACACAGCTAAAATAACAGATGCGTGAAATTCAGGCTATCAGGCTACAATCCAACGCCAAAGAATGCAGACTATGCGCCTAGACAAACCAACCTGAAACATTAAGACATCTCCTGCTACAATGCTTAGAGCTAAGAGATGTAAGAGCCACTTACCTGAACAGCCTGTGCACAGACCTTTCTGGAATGACAGAAGAAGAATAAACCATATGGTGGAAAAGGCTGATGTCAGGGGAAAAAACGAAATGGACAATAGCTACAGCAAAACTTCTAGAAAGTGCCTTCCAAAAGATCGCCACACAATCAGAAACTTTGGACGTTTGTCCGACCAGAGCTGCGGCTGAAAGACAACATCCGGACTGAACGAGTCCTCAAGTGAGAATGTCATCGTCTTCTTCCGCTTCCTCCTTGTGGTGCTTTTCATGTCTTCTCCTGTCTTCTACTTCGTCCTGCGGCTTCTGGTTCTTCTTCTCTTCCTCTTGGCTCTTTTAGCATGACTAGTATCACTCTTGTTAAAATTGCAAATGCGATCATACACAAGTAAATAAAAAAATAATAACAGACTTCATTTGTCTGTGTTTAATATCCATTGGAAATGATCTAAGGTGCTTTGTTTCATTGTCCTTTTATATTTGTTTATGTTTTTTTTCCGAAAATTGGTGTGTGTCTGTAATGGTGCACATATGTATTTTCATTTTATGGTAATTTTGTTGATTTTAATATGGTGATATATTTCTTTTATAGGAGTTTTGGTTGTGTGGTAGTTGTAAGATGTGTGGTGATATATCAAATTCTAATTAGTAAATAGATGATTGTTTTGTGAAAAGTCACATTTAAATTTTTGTATTGACTCAACCACAATAAAATAAAAAGTTGGGCACTATTATGGAAATTAAAGACAATTAATTCCACAGGAAGAATTCCACATACTTCCTTCCTCAGTTGGCTCCTTGAATTAATTCAATTAACATCCTTCCCTGTGTACATAACAACATCTTTCACATTAATCAATTGTAGGGCCCATGGTGATTACACTTTGGTGGCATCGAACAACTCATCATTTTGCATAACCGTGTCACCCCTGTGACTCCCAAAACCATCTCTCACCCATTTATTACTTCATTTCAAAGCCTTATACGGCTGATCGTTTTCTAACCAGTGGGTCCACGACCTTTCATCTCAGTCTGGGATTTGACATTACTTATAAACATGCAAGACCTATTTGATCAAATCGACATTGTCCCCTTAAGAACTATGAACAATTCACACATGCTACCTATAACAATGCCACAGAAGAGAGAACAGCTGCAGTGAGCCTTTATTTCATAGATATATACTCATGAAACATTATTGATTACAACAATACAGCCTCAAAATAAGAAATGTAGAAACTATCCGGTTTGGTGCCTGATAGGCTTAATAGTAATGTTGGCCTTTCCTGCTCTCGCAGCCTACTTTTTGAGTTATTTTTAGTTGACATTTGGACAAATCTCATTCTTAGACAGCTTTAATTCTTTATTGAATATTTGGCTAATATTAGTGTAGACTTATTTGCATTTTATTCCAATGTACTATATCTTCATAGCAGTGGCAGCTGGGGAATGTTTCAACTGGAGGCGTGTAAATGTTTCTCCGAATTATGATAGAGCAAGCGAGCGTAGCGAGGGGGCTTGAACCAAGCAGGGGGGATTGGGGCAGTTCTCCCTCCACACATTCATCTTCAATATTGGGTTAAAATTGTGCATTTTCAACACTCTGTAAAATATTTAGTAAAAGCCGCAGGTTGTAAAAGGTTCTATAGGGTAATGTGTGAAAACATCCAATAGATGAAAGTCATCAACACTGCACAGGAGTATTTTCCAGCAAAATTTCATGATGCCTTTGCATGCAATATATGCCAGTATACAAAATATGTTCATGTTGTCTGTGCCAATACATGCCCTTTGAGGCTGCAGTAATATGTATTTTTTTGTATTTATTTGAATTTAGAAAGCGCACAACAGCCCTGGGGCATCGTGGTGCTGTTACAGAGTTTTTGCTTGGTTACATAGTTAAAGACAGTTCAGGATACAAGTATTGACATGGTGAATGTCCAGGTTCCTTGGTTACAGTGGAACATTTACTTTAGTTGGAGGAACAGGGTAGACAGACATTGCAAATAGGATAGGAAGGGAAAGGTTGGCAATCAGCATTAGGCAAACAGTTTGGTTTTTAGTATTTTACGGAATGCTGTGTATGACGTTTCGTTTCTCAGTGTTTTGGGGAGAGCGTTCCAGTTTTTGGGTGCTAGGTGTGGAAAGCTGGAGCCTCCTGCTTTTGCTCTTTTGAAGGGTGGTACGTATATTTGATTGGCGAGGTGAGACCTAATGGGTCTGGAGGATGTGATAAGGGTGAACCTTTTCGATAGGTAGGGTGGGGCATTGTGTGAGAGGCACTTGTGTGTGATGGCAAGTGTTTTGAAAGGGATGCGCTGTTTGACCGGCAGCCAGTGTGCCTCTCTCCTAGGTTGGGAAATAGGTTCCCTTTTAGGGATGCTCAGTGCCACCCAGAGGGCGTTGTTCTGTGTGACTTGTAGTTTGTTAATGTTTTTGGAGGAGGTTACCTAGGAAGAGGGCATTGCAGTAGTCTAGTTTAGTGCCGACTGTGGCCCTGGCGATGGCAAGGCAGTTCTTGGTTAATAGAAACGGTTTGACTGCGTTGATAATTTTAATGGTGAACGTGGCCGAGGAGGCGATAGCATTGACCTGGAGTGCCATGGACAGAGAGGAATCAAGGTATAACCCTAGTGTTTTAACTGATGCGGAGACAGTGATAGGTGTGTTGTCAATGTGAGTTTATTGAGCGTCTCTTTGGTGCCTACTAGGAGGATCTCAGTTTTATCTCCATTGAGACAAAGACCGTTTGCTGCCATCCATGTTTGGATGGCTGCGTAGATTTCAGTTAGGGCTTTAGCGTCTTGTTCGTATGAGTCGGTTAGTGGGAGAAGGACTTGCGTATCGTCAGCATAGTTAGTATAGGCTATGCCGCAATGATCCAGGTTATTGAAGAGTGGGAGAGTGAAGATATTGTAGAGGGTGGGTGCCGTGCATGAGCCCTGCGGGTCTCCACAGTGAATGGTAGTGGGTGCGGCACAGGCAGAGTCTGAGAATACCCTCACACGTCTCCCCTTGAAAAAGGACTCAATCCAGGCTATGGCCTGGGGGGAAAAATTGACATCATTTTTGAGTTGTTTACAAAGAGTATCATGGTTGATAAGATCAAAGGCAGCGCATAGATCCAACAGTAGTAGAAGTGCTGGTTTGCCCTTGTCAATAATGCTCTGACCCTACTGTCCTGGTAGACACGTACATTCAGACCATGCTAAAAGCCCTCGACCTCATTGCGCCCACCAAACTTCGAAAACCTAAACCACCCTTCGCAAAGAAAAAAGGTGCCTCAAATCACACTGGAAAAGCAACCCAACTGAAACAAACAAAGCTAGCGTTACTCTAGCTACTCTAAATATAAAGAGGCTATATTCCAGGCCAAAAGGGATGAGTATAACAAACGCATTGAACTAGCTCAATCAAACACCAAGGAGTTATTTAGAATCTTAAAGGAACTGGAGTCTCCTTCCACTCCCCCTGACACCTGTTCCAAAGACAGTACCTGTACTAACATTCAAAAGGCCCTCCTCGGCAAAATCACCACTCTCCAAACTAAAATCAATGACAAAGAAAACAGCCTGCAGACTAGTGTGCAGCATAAAACCCTTCAGGTCAGCGCTAACACTAATCTTGATACCCTAAAACCATTCTGCTTCTCACCTTTATCCACTACTGAAGTTGAGCTCATCATTAATAACCTCAAACCTTCTAACTGTCAAGGCGACCTATGTCCTGACGCCATTATTAAAGAGGCCTCGCACAGTCTAGCTCCTTTCATTACCACACTCATAAATTCATCATTCAGCTCTGGGATTGTCCCTGACAACCTAAAGGATGCCTGGGTCATTCCCCTCCTCAAAAAACCCACCTTGGAGGCTAACATACCCACTAACTAAAGGCCCATCACCACGGTCCCCTTCCTCTTAAAAATTCTTGATTGTGCAGCATACCTGCAGATCCAAGATTACCCGGAAACTAATAATCTCCCGGGAATGAGACAATCAGGTTTCCGCCCTCGGTATGGTGTGGAAACTGCCCTCTTAGATCTTAAAACTCAGATTGAAGACCTAAAAGATAAGGGCAAGCTAGCCCTATTACTCCTTTTAGATCTCTCTGCAGCCTTTGATTTAGTAAATCACCAAATCCTCTGCCGTCACCTTAAAACTGCTGCCCACTTCTCAGACAAAGCCACGGCCTGGAACACCTCCTTTTTGCAAAGTAGATCCATGAGAGTCTTTTCCCCTTCTGCCATTGCTGATCTCATGCCAGTTACCTGCGGGGTTCCACAAGGATCGTGTGTTTCCCCTACACTTTATAATGTGTTTACGAAACCACTCTTTGACATATTGGACTATCTGGGTGACACATATACCAATTACGCTGATGACACCCAGATACTCATCCCTATCACAGGTGACCACAAAACTGATACTTTAGCCATCAACTCCATTTACCAAATCATCCAGGCTTGGATGGCGCAGCATGAACTGTGCTTGAATGATGAAAAGACAAAGATTCTCATCTTAGGCTCTCACCAAGGACCAAAGTTAGTAAGTTAGACCAGTCCTTGAAATCCTTCACAATTGATGGCAATATCATCAAAGTGGCCAAAGATACAAAAACACTTTGTATCTATATCAATGCCCCTCTATCACTTTCTAGATAAATTAACGCTGTCTCCTCTGCTGCATCATATACATGCAAACTCATTACGGCATGCCGACCGTTCCTATCACCAGCCAACTGCACCACATTAGCCAGATTATTGGTCCTGTCTAAGATTGACTATTGCAAAGCCCTCTAGCTCGGTACCAACCAATGCAGCATCAACAAACTACAGATCATACAAAATAATGCCATTAAAGCGGCACTAAACATCCCTAGGAACCTCCACACCTCAGACTCCAGACGGAGACTCCGATGGCTATCAGTTTCCCAAAGAGTTTCACTTAAAGCGCTATCACTTACACACAAAAGCCTCATTAACCAAGCACCTAGTTGTCTGGCTAGTAGATTTTCTTTACACACTTCTTCAAGACCACTCAGTAGTGCTCAAACCAACTGCCTTTCCATCCCCGCTTCAACCTCCATAGATCAGGCGGGGGCAGCTTCCCAGTCATGGCTGCAAAACTATGGAACTCTTTACCCAATCCACTCAGAGCGGAACCGTCCTTCTTGGCATTCAAGTGCAAAGCCAAAGCCTGGCTGTCAGCCCAAGACCAGCCTTTATTATTAGCGCCCACTGTCACTCTGACTTGCTACACCAGCACCAACCTGCTAGTTGCCCGTCCTGATTGTTAATATGTATAGTACTTGTACATTATCCGAAATTATCCTTTTATTGCACTGCCTGTATTCCCCTCCCTTATGTATTCTGTTGTATGTACCCTGTATTATGCCTGCAACCTAAATGATGCGCCTGGAGGCCCGTGGGCCTGGTGCGCTTTACAAATAAAATAAATACAAATAGATAATGTCACCAAGTTGTATTTTAAGATCCAGTAAGGCAGATTCTGTCCCATGGCTTGGGCGGAAACCTGATTGCCTTTTACCTGGGATGTTATTCTCTTCCAAGAATTGCTGGATTTGTGCATAAGCAATATTGTCCAAAATGTTAAGCAGGAACGGGACGGTGGTGATGGGTCTGTAGTTGTTGGCTATTTCAGGGGCTAGTGAAGGTTTTTTAAGAAGTGGGCAGACTCAGGCTTCTTTTAGGCTGTCAGGGACTGAGTTGGAGTTGAATGAAGCATTGATTAACGTTTTGAGGAAGGGTGGCACAGTAAGAAAATATGCCCAGCCTGAAGCCACCAATGAGGGCCATAATCATGTAGTAACACTCATCCTGCTGCCTTCTCCACTGATACCCAGTACAAATGCCATGACACAGTAAAGCAATGTATCCAGACTGTACCCACCAATGTGGACCAGTCGGCACTCTCATTATGCTGCATTCTCCTTTATTCCCTGGTAAATAAAATGGCATGAAAACTGGACACACCAATTAACAGAAAAGTGCTCCAGGCTGTTGTCTCACCCTCTGGTTCCCCCCCCCCCCCCATAAGAGGCCTGCTGCCTAGCTGACACACATGCATCCATAATCATCAATGATCATTCACACAGCATCCATTCATCATTCACTCTCACACACACGCATGACCACTCATAAGGCAACATTTACTCTTCATTCCAAATCACCATTCATGTGGCATCATTCATTTTTCATTCAATCCCAATTGAGACACATGTATCAGCATTCATACAGCATCATTTATTCTTCATTCACTCTCAATTTCACACACACGCATCAGCATTCATACAGCATCATTCATTCTATAGTCACTCTCCCATTGACACACCCATCAACATTCATATGGCATCATTAATTCTTCATTATCTCCACATTCCTCTTCCTTGTCCCAGTACTTAATTGTGACACAAGCACAGTGATGAGGAAGCGTTGAACTAGGACTAATGAAAATTACCAGTTCGTAATCTCCACATTTAATCTCCCATTCCCTCACACGCATCAGCATTCATACGGCATCATTCATTCTTCATTTACTCTCCCTTTCACACACACACATGACCATTCATATGGCATTATTCATTCTTCATTACCTCCACATCCCTCTTCCCTGTCTCAGTACTTAATTGTCAGACAAGTATGGTGATGAGGAAGAGTTGAACTACGAGTAATGAAGATTACTGGTAAATAATCACCACATTCACTCTCCTATTCACTCACATACATCAGCATTCATACAGAATCATTCTTCATTCATTCGCAGAAATTCACTCTCACACCCATACAGCATTAATACTCTCTCACATAAGCACACACACCCAAACAACATACACTAATTTATTCATGAAACCACTTACAAACAAACCCTTACAGACAAACACACACTGTCTGCTATTCAGTCATGGTGTGCTGCAAACGACCTATGCCTCAACGCTAGTAAGACTGAGAACGTTTGCACTGGGACACCTGCTCCCGCTTTCCCACTTTCACTCTGGCCTGCCTCCCTTGGCCCTGTGCCCGCACCCACCTGCGAGGCAAAACATCTTGGGGTCATCTTCGACTCCACTCTCTCCTCCTCTCACATTTCTGACATCTCTAAAAAGTCTATCAGCCACATCTCCTCAGAGGTACTCTTCCTTTTCTCACTTTCCCCCAGCAGCTCACTGTCTCCAGAGCAGTAGTTCTCACTAGGCTGGTCTATTGCAACAGCCTCTTCCTCAACCTCCCTTCTTCTGCCCTGCTCCCTCTGCAACTCATCCAGAACTGAACCACAAGACTTATCCTTGGCCTCAAACCCAGGGACCGCACCTCGCCAGTGCTGAAATCTCTTCACTGGCTCCCCGTGGCTGCAAGGATCAAGCTCAAGACCCTCTGCATTGTCCACAAGGCTTTTTGGGGCTTGAGACCAACCTACCAGCAACCCTGCCTACCTAAATACTGTCCCTCATGAGCCCTCTGCTCATCTACCTCCAACCTTCTGCGAGTGAGCCGGTTCTCCAAGAAGAGATTTGGAGGGAGATCCTTATCCTCAGCAAGTGCCTCCATCTGGAATAGACTCCCTGCCACCCTCCATCTTGAGCCTGACCTTCTTAAGTTCCAGAAACTCCCTCTACCCTGCTAGCCTAGCCCTCTGCCATCTCCATCTCTCCCTCCCCTTCCTTACAGCTTGCTGACTGGCCGCCTGGTGTACATCAGAGTCTCACAAATCCTGCGCAGCCCCGCCAGTCCACTCTCGCCCTTGCTTCAGGGCCCTATGGCCACCCACCTTCACTGCACTTAGAATAACCCAAGAGAGTGTCTCTCTCTGAACTTACCCCAGTCTCCAATAATTGGGTGCACTTGGACCACCCCCTCCCTGTGACCTTCCACGCACTTGCATGACCCAAATGCAACATATCTGATGATCGTCTGTCTGTTCTCCTATGTCTTCTCCCTTTAATTGTACTGGTATAACTGCAGAATCGCCATCAGGCCTATTTGCTGTGTCTCAACTGTTAAATGTATTTTATGCATTTACTCTGCCTGTGCAGACTGTTATTGTCTCTGAATTTCACGGGCTCTGAGTGACTGTTGCTTTTCCCTTTGTTCCCACCCTCCTTGAGCACTTTAAAACACTTTCATGTGTATAGGTGCTATATAAATAAACAATACAATACAATACACAAATACATGTGTTTGTTTTTAATTTCCATCCTGCAGCACTGCTCCAGACTCCACTGTTCTCGACCTCATGCTGTCTTTTGTAATGAATGCACTTGAAGCAGAAGTGCTTTTTGGTTCCAGCACATGAATGGATGAGCCGGAGAATCCCCATCACAACTCCCCTCGGGCCCTAGATGTGTGTGGAAGCACAAAATGGACTCCTCACACATTCAGGCCTGCACTATCCCCCCAATGGGCCATGCAAGGCTAGGGAAGCAAATGCCCCTGTTTCCCTTTGACCATTCAGTAAAAGCAAGCCCAGGAGTGCTCCCTCAGATGCTTGCTGCAGTGTTTTCACTTGGCTGGCTTGGCGCATCCATAATGGGGGTGGGTTGATGCCATGTCACCATTCATGGACGAGACACTCCTGCTTTATAGGACAATTTTGCCAGATTAATCTTCTATTTTTCACACACTGAAAAACCTTGCTCATTGTCATTGATGCTCACTCACGATTGGGTTCTTGGTGTATATCTGTGAGTTTAGGGCCCTTTAGTAATGTGCATATAATGGATGGGTTCACAGAATAACTCAGACTCCAAATAACTGAAGCAACTCAGGAAGATGGCAAATATACTGTTTTATTATCATTATCTAAAACAGGGATTTACAACGAACATCAACGGATTTTCATTCAATTTTCTCTCTCTCACTGATCTTCTCATAAAACATACATTTTATACTAAAAATATGTCAGAGGTGATGTCATACTAAGTGGCAAACAATGACAAACCTACTAGGGATTGTATTGGTTTAGGGGGAACATCTAAGCACTCATTACATAGGAGCTGGGATTGTGATTGGCTGCCTACCTCTTCACAATGTATATGGTTTTCAATTGGTCTTCAAACCATATGGTCCTCTGTTATACAGACCTCTACAATTAGTTGGCGTGCTTGTGCCATGTCTGGAACATTCAGTTCACTTAGCAGCACATAAGCCCAGACCCAGGTGCAAGGAGGTGGGCCTGACTTTACCTCCCCACCCAATTAGCCCAACATCTCTCATCGCCCATGCATCTGCCATTAAGATTGTCTTTGAACTTGGCCTTGCAAAGTATCCTTCCCTCTGGAAATACATGGAAGTGCAGGCACTCACTATCACTGTTCTTGGAGTCCACGTTCAACTCTATTTTTTAATCCATGGATCATGTTACAGAGGACCATGATTTGGTCCATTTTGCAGGTACTAAATGTCTTAAATTAATAAAGCTTGGCACTCTTGGTGTTCTTTCTCTGCACCTTAACAAGTGATGATTCATTCTTCGCATGTTCACTTCTTTCTGCTTCAGTTTTCATACCAGGCCAGACATCCTCGCCATGCAGCTCCACGATTTTAGCTTATTCTTGCTGTGACATAAACCTCGCCTTTTCTCTTCATGGGTCCTGGCTTACTAAATTCATGACACTGATGTCATGTCCTGTACAATGGCAGCTCCACCTGGATTCTATTCACTATGTGGAGCCAGCTTCTATGATGACTTAATCTACTTGCATTTCAGCATCTGTACACTTATTGAATGGTTAATTCTCTGTAGCACTTCCATGCACGTGTAATCTTCATTTTCATATTTACGAGTTCACTCGATTCTTTACTTCGTTGTTAGTTTCTGCAGTAGCCATACATCCTCTTCAGCCAATATCTCGGGGATGTCGCACATGTCTCTTGTAACGTCACTAGCTTCTCTCTTTGCTCTTTTTCATATTCCTTCAGGGAGTTCCTCCCTCAGATTGTCATCTCTTCGGGGATACATTTGATAGTGTTGTCTCAATGGGTATCTTCTTTTGAATATACGCTGCGGTATTGGCACAACTGCTGGTGTCAAACACGGCACAATCTCAGACTTGCAACATATAGGAGGTGGGGGTGGGATTTCCAATAGAAGAATTTTACTGCTCTTCTACATTCCCCCCTCTGTTTGAGTCCTTGACCACCTCTTCAAAGGTTTCCACGTCCTCGTATTTTCTTTTGAAGAAGTGTTTCTTCGCCGTCCATATCTTCATCACCCCCTCAGGGTGCCGGCTGATTTGACATGTTCATCTACACTCCAGGTCATGTAGTTGCATTGCCCATTCGGATTACAATAGAGCCAACAGAGCCATCATCCCATGTACTTCTTATGATTTCTTGGATATAGGAACTTCGTT
This sequence comes from Ambystoma mexicanum, assembly GCF_040938575.1. NCBI lineage: Eukaryota > Metazoa > Chordata > Amphibia > Caudata > Ambystomatidae > Ambystoma > Ambystoma mexicanum. The sequence continues at coordinate 361,636,114 of NC_090928.1, forward strand.
CTTTCAGGTACTATGATACTTGCCTCTATACATTTTCTGACAACTTCATCAGTCAGCTCCTTGGGTCCTAGTCTAGATTCGACGTTGATCATGATCTTCATTCCTACCACCTTCTTTGCTGACCTCTCCTTCAGTGGAAGTGCTAACATGATAGAGACTGGGAAAGAGGAGGACCAGAATGACAAAGAGAACAATCATGCAAGTGTATATTATGCATAAGAACATAGGCATCCATCTCTCATCCCATCCTACTACTCGTTGTACTTTTTCACCCTCCAGAACTGTGCCACATTCTGCTTTAATCATGTTTAATACAATCATCACATTTCTTTATGTTTGTAACTGCAAAATCTGTTCAATTATAGCAATAAGAAGTCTTCTTATCACGGGGCCATTTTATTCGGATACTGCAAGAAAGTGTGAATATATTAATGCCTCTTCTAACAAGAGCAGGATAAGATCAAAGTATGAACACAAAGACAGCCAGCACAAGCCGATGAACGTCACTGTCGGCAGGTACCATGTGCTTAATCCCTTAAAACAATTACTCTCCATGAAATGGATCTGGATACTGATCTCGTTTCCAATTTCTGATCAAAGAACTGATGTTTAGGCATAATTCTGATGCTTTCATATGTATTTCTAAAAGTTATTTTCAAAATTCCTGGAATTCTCAGCAAGTCTTTGCACTCTCTGCTAAAATATCTATAAGGAGTGTTCGTTAAATTCCAGTCCAATGTAAAACCTGTATTAATCACGTGTTGTTTTATCGTCCTTCTTCTTAGTTTTCGATTGAGTCTGCACATGCTCTAATGATTCTTCTTGTCTTGCTACTGGATCGGCAACAGTGGGAGAGCAGGTCTTCACATCAACTAGGTGCAGCCAAGCTCTTCTTCCACGTATTTTAACAGCAGAAGGGGACACATCTTCAACACAGAAACGGCCATGGAAACATGGCTAATGCCATTTTCTGGTAAAAGTTCTAATTAGGACTAGGTCCCCAACATATAACTTAGGTGGTGGTAATAGTTTGCTTGGTTTGGTTGTCAAATTGTCTTCTTCTGTGTTCTTAGACCGACCCCCCTGGCGCTTGACTTGATCTGAAATGAAAGAAATGCTAGAGGTCATACATGTCAAATAATCGTGCATCTCATCACCTAATGTTTTTGCTATGCTCTGGGCATCGCTCCTACTCCTAGACGGAGGTGTAAGGGGTGTTCTCATCTATTAGTGGTGGTCTGATCCTGGCTGATTCCGAAGGGCATATAAAGCTAGGCATAGGGAATGCAGCCATCCCATTTTCAAAGTCAATTTGATCTTGGCAATCCTTTCTTTGAGGACGACGTGCAGTCTCTCACATATCCCGTTTTCTTGCGGGTGATAAGCAGAAGAAACATGTGCTTTATATTTAATAGAAGCACAATTTGTTCGAATAGTGAATTGACAAAATACAGCCCATTATCGGATCTCAGAACCTCACACACACCCCACCTCGGGAAAGCTTTGTGCACTAAAAACTTCACTGCACAACTGGCATCAGGGTATGTACATGGACCTGTCTCGATCCACCTGAAAAGGGACACACCACTACTAATAGAAACCTATATCCATTACAGACCTGTAGCATATCGACATTGTCAATATGTAAATGCTGAAACGGACCATTTGGTAAAGGTATTAACCCTCTGATCATTTTCTCTTTTATGCCCAGCAGTAAACTTTTGACATATGATGCAGTTCACCATAAATAGTGCAACGGGTTCCAACAAATTAGGAATGAACCAGTCCTCTGCAATTGTAGCAGCAAGACTCTCTCTAGTTACATACGCAGGGTAATGCAGCTATTCAAGGGCGACCTTGACCAGTGCTGTCTTATCGCCATAATACTTCTATGGGGGATAAAGAACACCCCCTTCATTTCTAGAGTTCTTGCTCTTCCTGTGGTGCACTTCCTTGAATCTCTATTAGTTGGGTTATCGACAACTTATTAAACCACTCTTGCACTTACATGGCTGTAACTACTTTTTCTTTAATACTTTCAGTGTCAAAACTTGAAATTTCCAGAGAATATGCAACCCTTTTGGCTTCTTCATATGCAGCTTTTTTCCCCGCAATAGATAAAAACTGCTTAGTATGCGTTGCACATTTAATGACCACTATGGCCACTGGGAGCTGTAGTGCCTTAATGACCCTATCCAATAAGTATGCATGCTGCACTTTAGTGCTGTCTGCACGGAGGTACCCCTCTTTTTCCAATGTGCTAACCCTGCACGTACGGTTGACGTAGCATAGGCAGAGTGACTGTACACAGTCACTTCCTGCCCTCCATGTTTTTCAAGCACGACAATAAGCGCTACTAATTCTGCTGCTTGCGCTGAAAAGTGAAACATAGGGCCTCATTATACGGAAGGCGGTAAGGGAATAACGGTACCGGTAAGCGATTACCGGTACCGCTAAATTCCCTATCTAATTACGACCCGGACTTGCCACTATTAGAGCCACCGGTGAGTACGGTGCCACCAATAGCGGCAAGTCCGTGGGCGCGCGACCCCCAGGTCGGAAATAGCTGCATGGTGCTAATAACATCCCATCACAAGCTAGGCGGACATGGCAATAGCGGCATGGGAAAGACCCAAAAACCCCTTACCGGCATGGCACAAATACCGGCATCGCGAACCACCCATTAAGAGACCTGAGCAGTGTTTCCGCCTGCCACAGGTGGACACATCCAGCACAGGTGGAGGCGATGGAGACTGTGGCAGCACAAAAGAGCACACCACACCCCTTCCCACACCCCTTCCCACACAAAAATGCTTCCAATACTGCCAGGATTACATGGGCTGGAGGACATGATTGCAGTGCGGCAGCACCAACAACAGGCAGCACAGAGGAGATGCAAGAGGAGGAGGAGGAGGAGGGGGAGGAGTAGGGCAAGACAGGCACAGCAAGCACCACCAGGGCACCCAGAAATACCACAGAGCCAGCCACCAATCTCCAGGATCCAAGCCAGTCCATTGAACCAGACACCTGAGCACATACAAACCCTGTACCGTCTGCACTTGGATACCATCACCATCATCGTGGATAAGATACATGACGACAACGTGAGACTCAGACATCAGAACTGCAATACCCCCTCTAGTGCAGGTGTTGACTGTGCTCCACTCCCTGGCCACAGGCTCGCAGCAGCATAATGTGTGGCAGATGCATGGCATCTCACAACCAGTATTCCCATGCATGCCGAACCAGGTACACATATTCCTGCCACGGACTGCCCAGGAGATTGCAAGCACCAAATTATGCATCTATTCACTTGCAACCATCCCAAGTAGCATCGGGGCCAGCAACTGTACCCATGTGGAATTGGTGGTCCCACATCACAATGAAGTAGTCCACAGAAACAGAAAATAATTTCACCCAATCTTTTTCCAAATGGCATGTGATGCAAACAAGACAATCACACATTGTTGCGCCAGACATCCCGGATCAACGCATGATTCAATGGTACCGCAGAACTCAACCATACCAAGCAACATGGAGCGACAAGCTGGCCAACGATCATGGCAACTTGGTGAGTAGCAGGCCATGCACAGGGTGGTGTGATTGGGGGGGAGAGAACGATACACCAACTGTGAATGGTCTGGCGTGCGTGGGACAAATGGTCATACAGATGTACTTCAATGTCCATTGGGGGACTTGACAATGTACTTGATAAGACCCCACATGAAATGCGAAGCTGCACAACATTGCATACATTCCAACATTTCAAAGATGACACATCCATCCACACCCACATTTCATATCATGGCACACCACATAATACACAAATCATCATCTTGCCCTCAGGACAGTCATACAGAATTTGGGCAGCACAACATCATTACCGCAATGTGCCCAAGAATGCATGCAAAGGAATCACCCCTAGCCATGGCACCTGACCACAAACCCATAGCACCACTGAAGTGATGCCCCGCAGCACAGCAACATGGATGTAGGAATGGCAGCACACTGGCATAGCGGTACAAAATTTGCCTGGGCCCAAGGACACCTGAGGCCTGGCCTCAGCCCAAGACATTTCCATTACTTGCGGAGGCATGTTTCAGGCATGTCGACTTGCATGGTTGAGCCCAGCTTTGTACATTGCAGTCACGCAGATTGTCTGCATGCATGCTGTCAGTTGTGACTTCCAATCACAATGCAAAGAAGACATGTGTGACATGTACAGTCCACAGCAGGGTGGCCGGTAACAGGTACCCATTCTTCACCCCATACAGGAAAAGCCGGCTATCCCCTGAAGAGGTAGCAGCTAACCCCTGTATGGAACCCACAGAACCAGCAGGAAGGAGACAACAATATTGCACATACCCGTACCTGCATCGTGATGGAGCAGGCATTCGGCAGCGTGCCGGGTGAGACTCTCCTGTACGGCCATGACAAAGTGCCGAAGATAACCATGGCATGTGTGATGCCGGACTAAATTTTCATCAGACAGAATGTGCCTATGCCACCTGACATGCAAGTGCCAGATGAGGATGATGTGGATGGTGATGATGATGGGTCAAAAGGCCCGCAAGGACATGCAAGTGGCAATGTCCAGGAGGGACACGATGTGCGTCAGCATCTGATGTATCAGATTCCATGACATCCAAGGTACAACTATTATGGATGCAGATGGGTATTACTGCCCTGATTCATGTGGTCACTCCCACAAAGAACCATCTCCCCAATACAGTACGCACACACAATGATGAATACCAAGCCTGTGTTTCAACTTTTCAACAGTGTATTGTGAACAAAAGACAAAAATTAAGTGCATGGCCCCAACTGTGCAAACGACTTTACCCCCCTCCCCCCACAACACTCCCAAGAACACCCTTACCCCCCTCCCGCCACAACACTCCCAAGAACACCCTTACCCCCCTCCCCCACAACACTCCCAAGAACACCCTTACCCCCCTCCCCCCACAACACCCCCATGTGAGCCTCATGGTGTGTACGTGTCCTTCTCCACATGTGCCACCTAGTCCTTGCTGGCCCTAATTGTCAGTACCTCCTCCGCCATTTGGTGGTTGGGATGTGTTGCGCCTAAGGATGTGCACAGACTGGCGCAGGGGTCTAGTTTGCCGGGAACTCCCAGAGGAGGTGGTGCCCAGTTCATTCTGTGTTGTGAGTGGGCATCGGCGCTCAATCGCGTCCGCTATACGGATCATGGCCTGCCTGAGTTGGGCCATTTCATTGCAGATCCTGTTCGTGCATGCCTCCATGCCCTCCCTTGTCTGCCGTGCATACATACTGAGGTCCTCCCACAGACGACCTGCCTCAGCCACATGCTGCCCTACTAGCCCAGTGATCTTTTCCTGCCTCTGGATGATAGATGAGAGGTCATGTTGCATGCTAGGTGCTGGTGGGATGACTGCTGCGCCTTGATCCATGGCACTGGCATCAAGTGAGGACACCTGGGGGCTCCATGCCCCTTCCAGGGTGGGGGTGGCTGATCCTCCATGGCTACCCGGACCTGATGACAACCTTGGGCTTGCCAGAATGGTGCGTGTTGGGCTGGGGGTCTGACTTTGATCCACAATGCCATGTGCTTCCTCCTCGTCCGAAGGTGGGGCAGTGGCTGCTGCCTCACCAGTTGAACTGGTGGCAGCAGAGTGCGTGCCCTCCATGCTGGTTTCACTTGCAGGGAGACACACTGCCGTGGGTGCTACGATGGCAGCAGGCATGGCCTCAGGCTGCGTGGAACTGGTGCCCCTGCTGCCTTTGTCCCTCTGGTCATGGTCACTCCTCCCGGTTCCCCTTGAGGCTGTGGCAGTGTCCCCTGTGGCATCTCTCCTGGGTTTTTTGGTGGATGGGGGAGCAGGTGTCGCAGTGCATGGCTCCTCAGTTTCTTTGTGTGATCCTGTAGGGGTGAGAAACGGGGATATTCATCATTTATGGTTCGACCTGCCTTATGCTGAATGCTTACGTCATGCCGCTCTATGCATTTGGGCCTCTTTATTGTGGATTCAGGTAATGGGGATGTTGGGTGGGTCATGCATGAATGGGTCTGTGTTGCATGTGTATGTGGTGATGCATGCATGTATGTTTGTGGCTGGATCCACGGCATTAATATGGACACATATTTGGGGGGCCCCTCACACTTCACTGGGCATTTTTTGATGTATACACTCACCTCCATCAGACCAAGTGGCCACGCCATGCTCCATTTCTCCAACACCCTCTATGGATTCCACTCCAATTGTGGATGCACAGGTCTCCTCCCACTCACGGAGTTTAATAGGCGATTCGCTGCCTCCTCCTGTGCCCATAGCCAGGTTGCGGTTCGCTGCCAGTATGTTCCTGACACGGAGCCGGAGGTCGTCCCACCTCTTACAACAGTCTTTGACTGTGCGGGTGGTGGTGCCCACCGCGCTGACCTTGTTGGCAACCTCTGCCCAGATTGCCTTCTTCTTGAGGATGGTCTCCCGCCGCATGTCATTGCTGAAGACCACATTTGCATTTGACGCTAGTATCTCGGTCAGCATTATGAGCTCTTTTCCTTACGTTGCCGCTCAGTAGATTTTTTTATGGCCTTGGGCATCTTTAGGCTGTCCTGGAGGGATTTTTGTCCGAGTTTCTTGGAAAGGTGTCCTGGATGCAGAGGATGGCAATGGATTGTGTTTTTAAAGATGGCCGCCGTGCTCTTTCCCGTTCCTGTGCGATGACGCTATTTCCGCTTCCGCGTTTTAACGGTGACCGCTATTAGCGGTGACCGCTAATAGCGGTGACCGCAATTTGCATGCAGTAAGAAGGCAGAGGTGCTATTAGCACTTTGGTCGAATCCGTTAATGGACTTTTTGGGGGCTTTTACGACATGGCGGTAGGAGGATTACCGGCATGGCGCTATGCTTGTGTCCGCATACTCGTAATAGTCCGCAATTTGCGGGCTCTTGCGAGGGCAGAAACGCAAATAACGCCATGCCGGTAAATGCCTTTTTTACCGCACAATGTGTAATGAGGGCCACAGTCTTGCACTCGCTACTACTTCAAATTCTCCATTTAACCTGGGTCTTATTACTGTAGCGCCTGGATGCCTTTCTCCACTAGTTTGATCAATTTTTGAAGAACCATCAATAAAGAGAATCTCCCCTCCTGTTAAAGCATTCTCTTTCACACAATATATCATCATAAAATTCAACATAATTAGCACAGTCATGTACATGATCACCTTTTTCTACTGGCTCAGCTATAAATGTGGCAGGGTTCACTATTTTACATCTTACGATTTTTAATCGGTGGGTTAAAAATCATTACCTCATAAGCAGAAGCAGCAGCTATTTGGGATGGCAATGCGTCCTTAGGTTTCTCTAAAATGGCAAATAGAGCATGCTCCACAGACAGGGTCATAGAGCAGCCCATAACAATACTTGTGGACTTCTCGATTGCGTATGCGGCAGCTGTCAAAGATTGTTTGCAAGGAAAGTATCCTCTCATAACTGGGTCTAAAATCCCACTGTAGGACACCAAAGGTTTATACCCCAATGTGGTTCTCTGTGTAAGTACTGCTGTCATAACTGTCCCATTTGTGTGTGCAAACAAATAAAATTACTCAGCATAATTGGGAATTCCTAAAACAGGGGCTGTACAAATTGCTTTTTTCAACTCTTCAAATCCTTCCTCCATTTCTTCAGTCCATTCTATTTTTATTTTACCCACTTGCACTTTCTTTAATGCTTGCAGAAGTGGTCTTGTGTATGTGCTATAATCAAACACCCAAGCTCTAACATAGTTGCATAAACCTAAAAACTGTTGCATCTGCTTCACTGTGTTTAGTTTTGAGGTTTTCAAATCACCTCAGCTCTTTCAGGTGTCACCTTTTTACCTTCATGTGAAATCAACAGACCTATCCATAACACCTCTTCTTGACAGTATTGTAACTTCTCCTGGTCTACTCTATATCCCGTGTCTGCTAAAATAGTCATCAACTGAACAGAATCATGTCTACACTCATCTTCTGTGGTACTAAAAATCAAGATGTAATCTACATATTGTATCACTGCACTTTTGAGATCAATATTGCCTAAATCCATTTGACTCTGTTAAAGATTGATGGGGACTCACAGTACCCTTGAGGCAAACAGGTATGTTTTAGTCTTTTTTGGCAAAACGTAAATGAAGTCAAGTCTTGTGAGTCCTTGTACAATGGTGTAAGGCACCGGAGGGGGGTGTCTGCACTCCTGCTCTCTATATGGCAGAGGAGAGGCACAGAGCACCCCAGCCAAGGTTCTCTATTTTGGTATCGTGGTCGAGCAACCAAGTCTTAGCTCTCAGGAGGTGATGCGGGCTGGTTCTTAAGTACAGGGCAGTCCCCAAGCACCCACAAAGGAATATCCATACACTATGTTAGTAAAATCACAGTCTTTATATAAATAAGGTTCACGTTATATACACAATCACAATAACACACTTTGTACTCTGGCATTACTATAATGGCAAATATATACAGGTCTACGTGGTACCACTCTTAACTATCGACAGGGCTTTAAGTGGGCCGGGGCCTGCCGGGGCTGGGCCCCGGCAGGCTCCGAAATTTCGTTTTGAGGCGGGGCCCTGCCGGGGCCCACTAATCTCCCCGGGCAGCCCCGGCCACTACACGAAAAGGCATTTTTTTCTACGGCCTGAAGCTCTCGCTCGTGTGCGAGAGCTTCAGGCTTCAGAAAAAAATGCCTTTCAGCTATAATGGTGGCGCCGCACCTGCGAGGCATCCCTTTAATCAAGGGATGCACGTGGGCCAGCGCCACCATTATGGAGAAACGTGAGGCCGCTGGAAGCAGAGGCCTTGCTTTCTAAATACTGAAGCTCCCACGGATTCGCGGGAGTTTCAGTCTTTAGGAAAAAGGCCTCTGCTTCCAGTGGCCTCACCCTTTCAGCCTTATGGTGACGCTGCCCCTCCCCAGCTGGCGAGGGGCAGCACCACCATTAAGGCTGAATAGGCGAGGCGCTGTCCCCTGCCAGGCAAGCCTATACAAAATAAATGCAGAGATCAGCACCCTCTCCCGCATAGGGGAGAGGGTGCTAATCTCTACAAAAGGCTGCCTGGCAGGGGTGCCAGTAGCCCATTGAGCCGGGACTCGTCAAGGGGGCGTGGCCTAACGGCCCACCAAGACCCCGTTGTTAGGCCACGCCCCCTCGATGGGCCCCGGCTCGATTTGTAGTGCCACTTAAAGCACTGACTATCGATTCCTTTAAAATGTGCCCACGGCAAACAGCCCCAATAACATACGAATCGGATGGTAGGATGAATCAACGATAGACCACAGAAGGAATGCAAGTTAAATCAAGCAATGGCAGAACAGGCCCCTGTCTACATAGAGACAGTTCTGTGCGAGGATCCCCCCACCTGGGCAACCTGTAAATAAAGTGTATTGACAAGCCCAGGCCAATTATGCTTATTATAGTCTTGATTCCTTCTAAAGGTTCTACAACCCCAAAGTACCTGGTTTCGTAGGGTTCTTCTGTGAATCATCGACAAGCCCTTCTTGAGTGCACTCCCTTTAAGGCAGCAGCCATGGGTCTTCGAGAGTCTGTGAAGAAAAAGGGTGAACGCTGTTGTTGCGGCAGCAGCTTCGGTTCTTGCAGTGCTCGCTGACGATCGGTCGAAAATGTCCTGCAAGCTGAGGCGTGCGGTGTTCCTCGATGACAAGTGTTCATTGCCGCAAAGAGTCGATGAAGAACTTTGGCCCAGCAAGGGCGTTGGGTCATCGGCATCTCTGTGGTATTCGGGTGGCGACAGTGATGGACTTCAATGTCCAGGCGCTTCGCTTTGTGATTCTGCGGTGGTCCCTGTCTCCGGTCGGCAGCCTTTCGAGGGTCTAACGTCAAGGGAGCTTTGGCAAAGATCAGCTAGTGCACAATGGTCCCTCGTAGCTCGGGAAGAGGTCTCCAGGCCAGGTCCTCTCTTGGATCGGTTCCTTGAAGGCACAGCAGCTTTCAGATTAATGAAGAACAGCAGCAGCAATTCTTCTTCTTCCAGTGGGATTCAAGGTTAAGCATTGAGTATCAACTTCAACTTTGAATGATTTCCATCAGTGAGAGGTCCCCAGATATACTGTTGATCTCCCATTCACTCTGCTGGGTCACTCTCAGGCAACCAATCATTTAGAAGGGCAGTCAGGCAGCCAATCAGGCTCACAGTGCATTCAGGCCACTCTTCTCCATCCAGACACTCACAACACGGGATGTGGATTCAGACAAGCACTCTGCCATTCAGCACTCCACACTGCATTCATACCAGTTTCGGGCAGGGCTGTCTCAGTCATTGTGTCAACCGCCAGATAATAGACACCCATAATATGAAATGCGTATTCGTCACACACTCCATTCACCCAGGTCTCACCCCACGGGCGTACCCACAACATACAGTCATTGGGAAGGCTCCAGTCAGTCTGGCCTGGACTTCCCAACACTACCATATATGGATCTTCCACCCAACAGCCAGCCAGGGGGAAGGGACAGAGTCAGAGCTTCGGGAATACAAGGTAACAGGCAATAGAAATCAAGAGGACACAGGGGCCATCTTGTTTCCTGTCAGGAATCAACTGATTCCAATAGCAGGGCCTGGGTATCCCAAAATGGAGGATACTCAGAGCACATGTCAAATTCAGCATGGAGCTGACACCAACCCATACATACCCTGCTCTGTGGGCCACACACAGGTGCCCAAAAACACTAGGAGTACAGGGTCGTACTCCCACCCATGGGTGCCATAAGGGTATCCCAAGGGTCTGTTCACCAAACCTAAAAGAGGAAGAGCTGCACCGCCAGGAGTCCCACATGAACTCCTGCACAGAGACCACGACAGAACACACATGATAAAGCAATAAAGGACAAGGTTATGGAGGGCCTGTCCCTCCGATGCATTTCCAGCATCACAAACGGGAGTGAGAAAAATGCATTTTTCAAATCATTCACAGAGAAATATCGAGCTTCCGCCGGGATACTGCACAATATCGTCGCCGGATTAGGAACTAGAGGAAACTTTGCATGTACAATCTGGTTAATCAGTCTCATATCTTGTAAAAATCTCCACAACCCTCCTTTAGATTTTTTAATGGGATACACTGCAGTATTACACGATGGTTCTGATGGCACCAGAATTCCCTGATTCATTAGTGCTGTAACAGTCTGAAATATACCCTCATCAGCTTCTCGAGACATGGGGTACTGTTTTGCTTTAGGTAAAATTGCTCGGGCTTAAGCTTTATTTTGACCCCTTCTATCGCCTTCAATAAACCTACGTCATAGCGGCCTGTGGTCCATAAGTCACTTGGCACTTTTTCCAAATCTTCCTGAAAAAATGCTGGACGTTGCCACACTATCGCCATTGGCTATGGACTTCCCTTTTCTCTATCCTTATCCAATATCCGGTGCTCATGAAGAACACAGTTTCTTCATCTGTTCGGTCCTCCCTGAACATATCGTCATCGGTTATATCAGTCAATCTATACCCTTCCGCAAGAGCTATCGCTGTTCTCTATGGCCTACCCTCATCATTAGAAGCACTATCCAGTGCACTTTAACAAGAGCATTTCTGGTAAACACGCCACATTCTTGCATTCCCCCAGAACACTTAAATTTGCACAGCCTTGATAAAAACCATTGTGTAGTCGAAACACATGTCGGCACTCACAGTGACAATAAAGACCTTATGGCACAATATCAGAGCAAGTGTGCTCCCTCTTTCAACTAACTGTGATGAAAGAAATTAAAAGGACATCCATCATTTTCTAATTTAGTGTGTACGCAGCACCAACATCGTAGGAATCCTACCAAAACTACTTATTACAAAGCAGAGTTAAATCATGCAATCCTCTTCCACCTTTAAATCCGTTCCTACAATTTTCTCCAAAGTCCTTATGCATAAGCAACACATATATCTTAGAATATGTTGTCTTTGGCCCTGGCAGCCTACTTCTCTAGACCTTTAAAAAATACTGTCTATTTAAGTCGTGACCCAGTCAATCATGCCTTTCAATACACTGATAATAGCCTAAGCACTTTGAGCCGCTCATGCGTGCAGACAATACATTATATACATTTTCCTATCATGTTTTCCCACACCTCAAAGTCTCTTCGATTTCTCTTATATTACTTTTGCTTCCGATAATTTCTCTCTCATCTCCTTTCCCTTTGTAGTTTGGGCTGTTAGGTGGTGCTTGCAACACCTATAAACTGAAACTATTGCATTAAAGTACAGAGAGGAAGAAAGGGTATATGAGGAATGACACACAGCTTGTAGTTGTTGTTTGGTTATTTGCCCACCCATTCACTGCCCATGGCCATTCTAATCCCTATGGCCATTCCCACCAAATTCCTGCCACTCCCCACCCAAAACACCTCCTCGTGGGAACTCTTTGAGCTTGCTTTATTCAAGCCTTACCATCAAACTTTGTACTCGAAGTGCCTGCCAGTGTTTTTTCTAAGCAGTCCAGTGTTTTTTCAAAGCAGTCCTCTGAGAGTTAAAGGCTTGATTGGAGTTGTAAGCCCGCTAGTGGTGTAATAAAAATGTCTTAACCAGACCTTCAGCTACTGGATATATAAGCACTGTGTGTGTCCTTCACAGGCGTCCTGTTAAAAGAAGCATTGGCTTGTTTCATTTTCCTGCAGCAGACTAAGGGCAGTTAAACCTTGGACAGGGACAGTGGTGATTCGGCACATTAAGCTCGATAATTCATTCAATCATTCATTCTTTTACAAAGAACTTGTCAAATTCTTTGAGCAACCCAAAACACCAAACCTGCATCATATGTGTTGACTTGAGCTGTAATGTAATAATCTGCCCTATAAGTGTCACCAAATATATCAGCTGGTTTCTAATTCCTCGATAAGTACCATGACACATATTTGCAGTTATATGTAACTGGGTATTTTTATAGTACGGCTTTTGCCGTTTCCATGGCATCTTGGTGCTTTGGATCCGAGATAAAAAGTTGGAAGCCTGCAGCCCCCGATGAGTGTTGTGCTCCCAGACCCCTCTGTGATCCCAAATGTTGTACTTGCCATCTTTTTTGGTACCCCCCCAGGCCTGTGTGCGACTTGTTGCCTGCCCTCCCAACCCGCTCTCTTTCCATGTTTCTCTCCCTCACGGCCCGCCCTCCCTCTGTGATTGGTCACTTCCAAAGAAGCAGCTGGGCCTACAGACCCGCACTGCATGCAACGCCGCCATCATACGCCTGCAGACCCTGGTGAGTGTTGTGCCCCCAGACCCCTCTGTCGTTCCAAATGTTGCACTTGCCATCTGTTTTGGGACCCCCCCAGGCCAGTGTGTGACCCTTGTTGCCTGCGCTCCCAACCTGCTCTCTTTCCGTGTTTCTCCCCCTCCCGGCCTGCCCTCTCTCCGTGATTGGTCACTTCCAAAGAAGCAGCCGGGCCTACAGACCTGCACTGCACACGACTGCGCCATTATGCGCCGGCAGCCCCCGGTAAGTGTTGTGCCCCCAGACCCCTCTGTGGTCCCAAATGTTGTACTTGCCATTTGTTTTGTGACCCCCCCAGGCCCCTGTGTGACCCTTGTTGTCTGCACTCTCAACCCGCTCTCTTTCCCTGTTTCTCCCCCTCCCGGCCCACCCTCCCTCCGTGATTGGTACTCCTTCCAGGTCATAAGTGACCTTCCCTGGGCAGCCCTCTGCTCGTGCAGCCCCTGCAGCTAAGGGCCCCAAGGGCAAAGGACGGCTCTTGCATCAGCGGCTCCACAACGTGTCTGCCGGTGTCAGCAGGAGAAGCCACTGAAGCCAGCAAAGTAAATGTGGCATGGGTGGGGTGTAGAGCAATTACTCTACTCCAGAAAGCCCCCACCACTCTTCCTTACTGTTCCATAATGTAGATTGCCATAGACTTACACCATGCATACTTAGAGATATTTGTGACCACCAGCCTAAATCGATTCATGGTTACATTGCATAATACTAACTTACTTGCCAATGTTAACTAGTGCCACATCTAGAGAGAACTGTGGGGATTGGCCTGTGTCGCATCTGGATGGGGTGTGAATGGTGGCATGTGCCACATTTGGATGGAGGGGTGAACATTGGCCCGAATCACATCTTGATATATATGTGAATATTGGCATGTCCCAAACCTGGATAGAATTGTGAGTGATGGCAGGTGCCACACTTGGATGGAAATGTAGTTCTTAGCATGTGCCACACCTTGACATGGCTGTAGACATTGGCCGAGGCCGCCTCTGGACGTGGTTGTGAACATTGGCCGGCGTCGCATCTAGAGGGGATTGTGAAGGTCAGCATGTGCCACACTTAGAAGGAATTGTGAATGTTAGCATGGGCCACACGTAGATGAAATCATGAACATTAGCCCGAATCGCATCTTGATATAAATGTGAATGATAGCATGTGCCACACTTAGACACACTTAGATAGAATTGCAAGCAGTAGCATGTCTCACACCTAGATGGAATTGTGAATGATAGCATGTGCCACACTTAGATGGAATTGTGAATGATAGCAACTCCCACACCTAGATGGAATTGTGAATGGTAGCATGTGTAATTGTGAAGGGTAGCATGTGCCACACTTAGAGATGAATTATGAACATTAGCCTAAGTCGCATCTAGATAGAATGGAATTGTCAGCATGTCCCACACGCAGACGGTATTATGATTGTTAGCATGTGCCACACTTAGATAGAATTGTGATTATTACCATATGTCACACCTAGACGTAATTGTGAACATTGGCCGGCGTCGCATCTAGATGGGATCGTGAAAGTCAGCATGTGCCACACTTAGATGGAACTATAATTATTAGCACAGGCCACACTTAGAGGGAATTGTAAATGTTACCATGTGCTACACCTAGACGTAATCATGAACATTAGCAGGTGTTGCATCCAGGCGTAATCGTAAACACTAGCCTGCATCGCATCTTGATAGGTTTAAAATGTCTGCAGGTGCCACACTCAGATAGAATTGTGATTGTTAGGATTTGCCCAAATAACCAATCCACTAACAATTTCACCCCTCTGCATATACCTCTCAAACTTTAACCAAACACAATCACAAGCCTATAACACAACAATCCGCACAAACTTCACTACACTGCAACAACAAAACAAACCACACATAGACTTGCACAACAGCACACGACGACTACCGACCGGAAAACACCCTAAACCCAGCCAACGGAATTCCGGGTTGAGGCTGCCAACAGCACCTCACTGTTCTCTTGCACTTTTCCAGCTTATTCCCACTAACACACCCCCCGCACTCCCTTTTTTCAGAGCCGCCAGAGCGCCAGGGGACCACTCCGGTGGTGATAGTGTGCGGTACAAATATTCATTAACATTAACATTAACATGGGTGCCCTAAAGAGCAGTGGGAGCGGAGCACGATCATGTACTAATCAAACCCGCGAATCCAGTGTAATACGTTTGCGCTACATTGGTTATTTCAACCCTAGTTGCGGCCTACTGGCTTGTGGCTATAACGCTGGTGCCACTACCCAGCCAAAAGGAGGAATGGCGGGCGAACGCGCCAGCGAAGGTGGCATGGCGGGCGCCGCCCCTTAGTGGGGGCTGCCCAGCCGGCCTCCTCCCCCCTCTACTAAAGCAGGGCAGGGGGGAAGGGGTGGGGGAGGAACACGTAGCCCGCGGACGGGAGCGCGCGAAACGTAAGGGGTGGGGCAGGGAGCCGAGGGAGAAGCCGGCCTCATAAAGGCACGGGTTTTTCCAAACACATTCTCCCTCGGTTTCCTGCCCCCACCGGATCGTGGATTTTGTTTGGTTTTCGGTTTCCTGGTTCCAGTGCCTTGGTCGGGATGCTGTTTGCCGTTCCTGGAGAAGCTGCAGGAATGCCGGTTCCAGTGAAGGAGGGGGCCCCGTTGCAGCAGCAAGTGCATGGAACTTGAGTATGGTAACATGGAAAGGCGATCGGGGTACAGTCTGAATCAGAGCGTTTGCTGGAGAGAATTTGTAGGGGGTTTATGAGTTATGTCCGCTCTTACTGTGCTAGCGACGAGAGACGGCAGCGTTTCGATGTGGGGGAATATCAACGGGGCGTACATAATGTTTACACTGCCTGAGAAGGGGAAGAGGCCGCATGTTTATTTAGCCGCGCTAATAATGCCAGAGGCTTACAATTGTTGGATGCAGGGTTTGCACGTGAACATAGTTAATTGGAGCCGCGCAAAAATCTTCAGGGTAGTGGACATTATTTGAATATTGGGGCTTTCGTTTACTTGCCGATGCATCGGTTGCTGCGGGGGCTAAGGGGAAGTGAGTGGGGTAGTAGCAAGCCAATGGTGGTTTCTGCAATGTTAGTTTAAAGATGAATTGTTTGCAATACGTGAAAGTACGCAGCGGTGTTGAGGTGATGGAGCAAGGTTATTTTAAAGACGAATTGTTTGCAATCGGGAAGGTACGCAGCTTTGTTGATGTGATGGAGCAATGTTATTTTAAAGACGAATTGTTTGCAATCGGGAAGGTATGCAGCTGTTTAGATGTGAGGAAGCAATTTTATGCTAAGGAGGACCTGTTTGCAAACGGGAATTATACGATGCTGTTTCCATGTGTTGGAACATTATTAAGTTAAGGAAGACTAACTTATTGCAAGCGTGGTAGGACGCCGCGTAACACTTTGTTGCTGGGTGCGATATAAATACGTGGCTTAGGTTTCAACTGCATGCCGTTAATGGCGATTAAAAAAATCTCATAGCAAGGCAAGCGGACATCGAGTTTGCTGGGGTTGACACAGCTTATGTTGGGCCAGATATTTTTGGGATAAGTCGATGGTCTCTAATCGGCTGCTAGCATGATGGTAAGAGCTAGGTTCCGAACTAGGCGTTTGGTACCGCTCTCAGCAAATATATGCGTACGGAGGAGCGATGCATTTATTGGCTGTTGAGGAGCCGGATGCTACGGAGTGTATTTGGTGCAGCGCTCTGCTTTATTTACACAAGGGCCGACAGCTGAATGAAACCCGCCTTGGAGGATCGGGGCTGTAGATGTCCTGCACCGACTGTGAGCAGGTAGTTCGGACCTTCCCTCTGCACGTGCAGGTTGCCTTTACTGGATCGTGGATCTGTAAAGTACTTGCCACAAGAATAACGCGGAATTCCCGTTCACTCCCCCGCCCATTTCGCCATTGAGCGAGAGGTGTTCGTTCATATAGTAATAGTTGCATCCTGTATTTCAAACCATATATCTAGCGTGTTAGTATTTTGGTTTCTAAAACAAGAAGTCACGGAGCAGGTGACGTTACAAGAAACGAAAAGTTACAAATGGGCAGTTTTTCACATTATCGGTTGTCCATGCATGAAAAGGGGTGTAGGTTATTGCTTTCTTGAGCAATGTAGCGCGGTACTATGTTGGTGCCACTTTAATGTGGAACTGCCATGATAACGTAGTATTGCATGGAGTTTCAAAGGTAGTGGGGGGGGGGGCGGAACCGCGTGAGTAATGGCGGCAAGCGCGAGGGTCAAACAAGAGATTTGAGTGACCAAGAGTTGTGTGTTAGGGCGCCAAAGCGAGCATTATTCGCCGTGGGTATTAAGGACACAACGGGCATATACAAAATCGGGGCCAGCATACATGTACTCACATGGCGGGTACGGTTTAGCGTAAGAAAATGCAAACAGACATGGTTGGAAATATTCTGCAGCGTGGGGAATTGCGGGGGTTGTAGTTCGGATCAGATTTGTGCAGAGAAATCGCAGGGGGATGGGGTGGGTGGGGGTGGTGAGCTAGATGGGGGCAGGGCAATGCAGGTGAGAATTCCTACCAACCCAGGTGCCAGATGCTGTGCTGGCGCAAGAGATAAGGAAAGGTGGGGGGGAGGGGAACTACCACACTCCAGTTGGCTGGGGCACATGGCCCAAGCGACGGTGGGCTGCATGGGTAGTCGGCGTGGCTGCGTGGCAGGGACCGAGGTGCAAAGGGTGGGCGGAGGTTTCCAAAAGGTTGGAAAGTGTGTATTACATACGGATTAGCCACGGATGGGATGTTTTAAAGTGATGGAGATGGTTTAGAGATGCTGTATGAGATATGTACCAAGGAACAAACAAGTCATCACAAATGCAGGGTATTGCTAGCAAACGATTGTGCAAAGGAAGAAAAGGTCATATGGTAATGTTTTGTTAACTGTGCGGCTGGACGGGGGCTTTTCAGTCCGGGTTTTCAGTTGGAGTTCAGGGTACAGTGAGGAAAGGAGGTAGCACTGGTTTGCAGAGGGTGGCCATTATGAGGGTGAAGTAAATTAATGTCTCATGACCTATACTTACACAATTTGTCTTTTGTTTTCAAGGTGGCCACGTGTGGGAACAACATAAGGTAAAGGTGGGCCCACATTTACAAGACGACGGTCCTGGGTACAGAAGGGCAAATGCACTTGCGTTTAGTGAGTTAATAATAGGTTTAGGCAATAGGACGCATATAGGTCGGAAGACGAAGAGACACAACAGCCCGAAAACAGGTAAAGTAAAACAGGAAAATGCCTGTAGTCACCCTAACGGAGCTGTTTGATATTACAATGGTGCGGAGTACTCAAACAGCTAGGGCAATGGCTGGG
The DNA here is from genome assembly GCF_040938575.1 of Ambystoma mexicanum. Lineage (NCBI taxonomy): Eukaryota > Metazoa > Chordata > Amphibia > Caudata > Ambystomatidae > Ambystoma > Ambystoma mexicanum. The sequence continues at coordinate 361,654,673 of NC_090928.1, forward strand.
CAAAAAGGAGTAAGGTAGGGCGCGCATGTTGGATCCTTTTCTCCCTAAGGCAAAAAATTGAGGGGGATAGCAGCGCCACGACCAATGTTTTGGGCGGAAAATGCTATAACAAAAATATTCAAACGGAGCGCGGCGCAGGGCTGGTGGTGAATTACCTGGCATGGAGCTCATTCAGGGGGCGCGTGGCGTTGTAGGGTAAGAAAATGTTATGTCAGGGGGGGAAGACGAGAGTAAGAGGTGGGGGGACAAAGAGCTCGCAATGCCTTGTCGGTAAGTGTTAAGACTGAACTAAGTTGACCTCCAACCAAAGGAAAGGTACAAAATAATATTTTAAAACAGCGCAATTTCTTTATATATGAATTCAACCTTAAACCACTTTCATGGCACTGCTGACGAGTTACTTCACTATGCGGCCAATAGTTTTGACCAATGTTGGGAGCAAGACCACACGGAGCACCACACATTCGCTTCGAGCCCCCTCACCCCGTGCAGAGAATGGCTGGGGATTGGGGTGCTCGTTCCGTCGAAAGAGGGAGTAAGGGGGCACAGTATTAAGGGGTACGGAACCAGACACCGGGAATTGGGGGGGGGGGACAAGGGTGAGAGCACAAATACCACATTCAAGCATGATCTGTAGGGCAAGACAGTTCTATTAAACCAACCAGTTAAGCATCACAAGGTAACATGTCGCAAGAGCTCAGTGCGAATTAACGGAGAGGCATCTCCTGAAGGGGGCAGTAGAGAATCCACTCGAATTCACTGGAACTAATTTCAAACCCACTCAAACAAACTACACGTAAGGGCATCGCGTATTTAAGTTAGGGTTCGAAATTAGGTATTTGCCTACTCCCTCACAGTTACGAACCAACCTGACCTAGGCCTAGGTCCTCAACCCGGCAATAGCAACAAATGGAATATCCTCAGCCCAACTCGTACACCCCCCCCACCAGACCCCCTCTCCCCCCAGGGCGTTTACTTCACTGCTGCCTGGGTGTGGGGTGCGCAGGCTGGCAGGGGAGGCAAGGCCTTGGAAGGACGGGGGCGGGGGGGGGACAAGGAGGCAGGGGAGGCAAGGCCTTGGAAGGACGGGGGTGGGGGGGACAAGGAGGCCATACACCAACCAAGGAACAACAGAGCAAGAGGAGCAAGCGGAAGGGTCAGCTATGGAGCGACCTGTGCAGGCTGGGGGGAACTCTCTGCTGCCGGCAACCAGCAGAGAGTCTTGGAGGAGTCACAGGTCGATCCCTGCAGCAAAGTACTGGCAGGCCCATAGGGGAACGCTCAGCCAACAGCTTAGATCTTACGGCGCCCCAAGAGTACTAGGCTCAGGGGAGGCCCTGGGAAAAAGGGGAGGGACGTAGGGGACTTGGAAGCCAATTCCAAGCCCAAAATTGCGGGGGGGGGGAATCAACATAAACTCACAATCAAGGCCATCAAGGGAAGTCGGTCGTGGGGGAGTAAGTGGAGACTACGGGGGGCTCAGGTAACAGTGACAAAATCAGCAAGGGGAAGTCTTCACGGAAGGAGGGGGGCATGAGGGGGAGGGAGGTGGAGTATCCGAGATAGTGCGGTTAGGCGAATAGAGGGAATAGGGGGGAGGAAGCCAGCCCCAAGGAATAAGGGGGGGGCAAGGACCAAAAGCTGGGGGACAGGAGACGGGGTACGGAAGAACAGGGCTGGGAAGTCTGCCTCTGAGGGGAAATGGAGCTACTAGATGGAGGGGCAGAAACGGCAGGGAGGGGGGGGTTTGGCGGGACCCAAAAAACTGGGGACCTGGTGAGTGGAGGAGCAAGCGAGGGAAAGGAAGGAAGGAGATGGGATAGGGTACACCTAAGAGATATTACGCTGGCAGGGGGGCACTGGGCCAGACTCCACAGGGAGGCCTGGGGGAGAGGGAACTGGGAGGATTTAGGGGCTCGGCAAGACGGAAGGGAGACATGGGGGGGCAGCATAGATAGGATAGGGCTTCCGGTACAAGCGGCACTTTGGGGACGGAGGGGGGGACAGAGTAGAGTAGAAAGCCCAAAAAATAGACGGGCATCGCAAAGCGATGACCATATAGGCAGGCAGAAAGTTGTGGGCCGGCACCGGAGGGCGGTGTCGGCTTTAACGTACGGATGTGGGATATGTGTAACGTTGGGGCACTTGTGGTGGTGCCGGTATAGGAACCTGATCACTAGCGAGGCACCGCGTGGCTGCCGGTTTTACCTAGACCCAAACACAGGACACGGTGAAGTGTCGGGGGGGGCAGGGGATTCCCAACAAAGACCTAGAGAAAAAGGGGGGCCTATGTCAAAAGTCGCTCATGGGAAATCTACAAACGGCCAGGGGTAGAGAGAGGTAATAGCAAGGGCCGGGCTCAACCTGAGGCGTCCACCGGACGAGGAGGGTAAGGGAGAGGGGGGGGAGGGGAGGGCAAGGGATGGCTAGGTAGCCGCACACAGAGTAGTATACCTGTGGTGGTGAATTACGGATCGCCTGTAAAATAACTCCAAGACTTTATGCAAAATAAAGCTGCTGAGGCATTTTACTCTTCCAACTTTATAAGGTGTCTGAGTTGTTTTTTTTTTTCAACATGTGATGTATGACATATGCCGGATGGTATGAGGGAAGGAAGGGGGGGGGTGAGGGGCCAGGACATGGAGGAGGGGGGGAGGTCAAGGCACTGGGGTGCCCACGCTATGGCGGGCGAACGCACCAGCGAGGGTGGCATGGCGGGCGCCGCCCCTTAGTGGGGGCTGCCCAGCCGGCCTCCTCCCCCCTCTACTAAAGCAGGGCAGGGGGGCAGGGGTGGGGGAGGAACACGTAGCCCGCGGACGGGAGCGCGCGAAACGTAAGGGGCGGGGCAGGGAGCCGAGGGAGAAGCTGGCCTCATAAAGGCACGGGTTTTTCCAAACACATTCTCCCTCGGTTTCCTGCCCCCACCGGATCGTGGATTTTGTTTCCCACCCACCCTCCCAAGAAACAAAATGTCTGTAATGATTTGTCTTTTGTTTTGCAGGTCGCCCAGCGGAGTTACATTGCGATCCCTGTAGCGAAGTACTGGCAGGCCCATAGGGGAACGCTCAGCCAACAGCTTAGATCTTACGGCGCCCCAAGAGTACTAGGCTCAGGGGAGGCCCTGGGAAAAAGGGGAGGGACATAGGGGACTTGGGAGCCAATTCCAAGCCCAAAATTGCGGGGGGGGAGGAATCAACATAAACTCACAATCAAGGCCATCAAGGGAAGTCGGTCGGGGGGGAGTAAGTGGAGACTACGGGGGGCTCAGGTAACGGTGACAAAATCAGCAAGGGGAAGTCTTCACGGAAGGAGGGGGGCATGAGGGGGAGGGAGGTGGAGGATCCAAGATAGTGCGGCTAGGCGAATAGAGGGAAGAGGGGGGAGGAAGCCAGCCCCAAGGAATAAGGGGGGGGGCAAGGACCAAAAGCTGGGGGACAGGAGACGGGGTACGGAAGAACAGGGCTGGGAAGTCTGCCTCTGAGGGGAAATGGAGCTACTAGATGGAGGGGCAGAAACGGCAGGGAGGGGGGGGTTTGGCGGGACCCAAAAAACTGGGGACCTGGTGAGTGGAGGAGCAAGCGAGGGAAAGGAAGGAAGGAGATGGGATAGGGTACACCTAAGAGATATTACGCTGGCAGGGGGGGCACTGGGCCAGACTCCGCAGGGAGGCCTGGGGGAGAGGGAACTGGGAGGATTTAGGGGCTCGGCAAGACGGAAGGGAGACATGGGGGGGCAGCATAGATAGGATAGGGCTTCCGGTACAAGCGGCACTTTGGGGACGGAGGGGGGGGACAGAGTAGAGTAGAAAGCCCAAAAAATAGACGGGCATCGCAAAGCGATGACCATATAGGCAGGCAGAAAGTTGTGGGCCGGCAACGGAGGGCGGTGTCGGCTTTAACGTACGGATGTGGGATATGTGTAACGTTGGGGCACTTGTGGTGGTGCCGGTATAGGAACCTGATCACTAGCGAGGCACCGCGTGGCTGCTGGTTTTACCTAGACCCAAACACAGGACACGGTGAAGTGTCGGGGGAGGGGGGGCAGGGGATTCCCAACAAAGACCTAGAGAAAAAGGGGGGGCCTATGTCAAAAGTCGCTCATGGGAAATCTACAAACGGCCAGGGGTAGAGAGAGGTTAATAGCAAGGGCCGGGCTCAACCTGAGGCGTCCACCGGACGAGGAGGGTAAGGGAGAGGGGGGGGGGGCAAGGGATGCCTAGGTAGCCGCACACAGAGTAGTATACCTGTGGTGGTGAATTACGGATCGCCTGTGAGATAACTCCAAGACTTTATGCAAAATAAAGCTGCTGAGGCATTTTACTCTTCCAACTTTATAAGGTGTCTGAGTTGTTTTTTTTTTCAACATGTGATGTATGACATATGCCGGATGGTATGAGGGAAGGGGGGGGGTGAGGGGCCAGGACATGGAGGAGGGGGGGAGGTCAAGGCACTGGGGTGCCCACGCTAAGGTTTACATTCCCAATACATGCATTACACTATGAAGGAAGATAAATAACACATATCTAATGAGAGCTTACGGGAGGAAAACAGGTGAGGCTTAAACATACATTTCAAAAACCAACGGGGCATCTTCCATTCGAACAATTAACCGCTTGAAATACGGGAAACGACAGGGGTACCGTAGCGTGAGTGAAAGCAGAAGAGGAAAGGCAGGCAAATGCATCCATTCGCAAATCCCACAGTGGCGGGTGGGCAATGGAAAACACGTAAATGCGATTTAAGCTGTCTTTCAAACCACTTTCTTCAGCGTTATAACTCTTATTAGCCCAGTTCTGTGGGTGGCAATGAGTCATAGCCCAGCAGAGGGCTTTGAATTTGAAAAGTCGATAATAAAAGGAACCTAACGGTGACGTACTTACTTCCCAGAGAAGGGGAACCCATTCTTGTTAGCGGGTCGGAACCGTATGCATGCGGGGTGTAGGCTGGAGATAAGTTAGCCAAAAAAAGGGCCTGTTTCCCTCTCCTTGTTGTTTGCTACAAAAGACTAATGTCAGGTTTCGTGTGGAATCAAGCACCCTGAGCGGCTCTTGTTAGCACGTTTTCTCTCTCAACGTCTCCGCTCCCACTGGCCTGATTCCGTATGCATTACAAATGCCAAACCTCTCGCTAACTAGTGCGCTGTCTTCCTTTCGTGTGTGTGCGTGTTTTCTTTACAGCTCGCTTCAGCATTTAACCTTTCGATTGTGAATGTTTGAAATTGAAGTGCCTCACTCTGAAAAGCTTATTTAACACTACAAGGGCTGAGGTCGAGTAAAGACACCTGGGAATTCTAAAATGCTCTCGACTCACAACTTATTAAAGTGGGTTTAACAACATCCGTCTGACGTGGATGTGTTAGCCTTGTTTATATCCACACTGGTCCAGCCATGATCTGCTCCTAGAAAAACAGGTGCGTGTATTTAGATGCCGTCCTCAGCACTGTCAGCGCAGCGAGAAAGCCAACTGCGTCACTCCGAAGACAGCGCTCAGGGCCTCATTAGGAGTATGGTGGTGAGGTAAAAAAAATAAAAAGTGTCAGCAATGGGATTCCTGGCACTTTTGCCCCGCGCCCATTTTAGGGTCTAACTGTGAGTTTGGCAGTAATGGTTAATGTTAATGTTAATGTTAAAGGTATTTGTAGGGTGCACCTTTACCAATGGAATTGGTGCCCAGGCGCTCAGGCGGATCTGCACACAAGAAGGTGGGGTGGGGTTAGTAGGGTGAAGAGTGCGTAGGAAAGTGAGAAAGGTGATGTTCTGTTGGCAGCTTCAGTTCGGTTTTCACCGTGCACTGAGTTTGGCTGTGAATATCTGATCGGTGTGAGTCCTTGTGTGCTGTTGGTGTGGCTTATGTGTTGTTTGTTGTTTCGGTGTGGTTTGCTGTGCGAAAAGGTGTTTGTGTGGATTTTTGTGTGAGTTAAGTATGCAGAAAGTTGAGCTTTTGGGTTAGTAGGTTATATGTCTCTTAGTCTTTATAATTCTTGTTCTATGTATCTGGTTGTCCAATGGAGTAGGCATGTTCTTTCTCTTTTTCTTTCCTTTCCGTTTAACGGTAAAATATGCAGTAATCGACCCTGCCAGAAGTTTCACTGCACTGCCACATTGCAAGCCACAAACCGCATACGGATCAGTTGAATGGGCAGCGCCTGAAGTCAACACATGCAGATTCAACGCACGGCAGCATGCGCTAAATACCGGATGCAGAGTCAAACCCTAATGGATTCGGAAATCATTGCAGGATCCTGACTGCCAATATGGCATGTTACACATGTGAAACGCATGGTAAGTACCGGCTGTAGAAAGCAGGCGTAAATGAGCAGCAGGTGAAGGAAAAATCAATTTCAGGTGCCTGCAATCACCACTAAGAAGACAAAGCCAATTCCCCAACCACTCCCAACACACACACCACTACGCAGGCTGGGTGAACAGTACCGCTGTATCTGGGTGAGCTCTACATACTATGTGAGGTCCAGCGGAATATAGGCCACTAATATCCAGGCCCAGGCTGTCCCCAGGGGCCCCAACAGATTGGCAGACATTGTGAATATAACACCTTGACAAAGCCACCAGCATGGGCACCCTGCAGCTCATTCAGGGTGACCTTGAGAGGTTGTTACTCAGTTTCCCTTCTCACCTTCAGTTCCCACTCGCTCATCCGTATTTCCCAAAGTTTCCTCCTGACATTTGCCTCCCTTCCTCTCACCTATATCTCCTTTAGACTGGATTGGTCCATTATTTATTATTTTTTTTATTCATCTCGACAAGTGTCCCCATAGCCTTCAACTCACTCATTTTTCACCTCTATTCCTGTGAGTTTTCCTCCCACCGCCAACTCTTATTGAAACCTCCCCGCCTCACACATCTTTCTTCTAACCTCCATCTCAGAGTTGCGCGCTCACCGCCACTCTACCCTCTCTCGTTCCTTCATCTAACCCATTCCCAATTCGAACCTCATATAAACCCCTGGTTGCAAAAAGGGTCTCAAGAAGGGCTGTTTGAGAAGTGAGCCCAGGTGGGCAAGGGACACCTTCTGACCACAGACCAATGAAGAAAGCAAAAACCTGAAGAATAGTGGTATGTCTCCTACTGGGTTATGGCCCCCAGAGACCTGCACAGGCATAGACTATCACTGTGTTTGAACGTAATGTCTAAGTGTTATAATACAAACTTGTATCCATTATCCAGAAAGAAATGGACCAATCATTTGCCACAGATTGTTCTGTGACATTATATCATAGTAAACACTGCGCCAGCCCATATGACTGAAAAGATAAATACATTTGCAGAGAAACACTCTCTCTTGGTAACTTCCATGTGAAATGAGAATAATTGTCAGGGAGTGTCTCATAGTTGCTAGGCACAGGGACCAGGCCCCAGCCACGAGACAATCCTGAATTACTTCCTTCCAAGGCCAGGAAAGAAGCCATCGATGTACTTTACTTGTGCAGGTGCATGCCAGCAGTGCTCACGTCCAGAAATGCAATAAGAGCCAACCCATCAGAGAAGCTGACACATTGGTTAGGGGCAGCAGACCTGCATAGGTCCTTGCACTCTTCATATTATGTTAGCATGGCTGGCATCTAACCAGATATGTGAGCATCTCTCCTGGGAGAGCCACACTGCGTGTGTGATAAATACAGAGAACTAGTGAAACCTGGAAAGACGAAGCATGACCCCGGAACTTGTCACCTGTGCAAGGGCCTGTTTAAAGAGACAACAACATCCCAAAAGAGACACGAGAAAAATCAATTTTTCCAGCACCCACAATGTGGCCAGGCCTACTCAACAGAAGCGCACAGTTGAAACAGAGGCCGCTCTTCATGCGTTCCACATAACACAGACGATTCCTATAAGCCGTCCAACAAGTTAACAGTTTTGTGCGCACTTAGATTTTTTTCAGCCCGTAAATTGTCAGTTAAATAAACATTTAATTTCTTGCTGCCAGGCTGCCATTTTATTCCCCACCCTACTGTGGAATCTGATCTCCTGACATCCTGAATCTCACTGAAGTGGTTAAAGGTGGACGAGTATGCCTATTGTTGACTATATGAAAGGTCACTGCTGCCTTGCCAGGTACCGTCTCAGAGTATTATTGTTCTCGTTGTTTGCAGTTTATGGGGGCCCTTGAGTTTTCCAATTCCCTTCAGGAGGAGACACCCTCTCCAATACTTGAAATACCCACATGAGCAGACTGTACAGGTCAGTGCCTAATCCTTGGGTTCCAAGTTAACGTCAAATAGGGAAAGTGGGGTGCACTTAAAAATCATATTCCGTCAACTCTATCTCTAAATGTTCTTGTCACCCCCAACTCTGATTTTCTCACCACTGTCTCCCCCAATTTTCATTTTTTTCTGCACATCTTGTCATCTGGCTTTGTGTGTGTGACACATTGACTACTGCCCTGCAGTGGTACCAGGGTGAGCAGAGGCTACAATGCCTACTCAGCCCTCACACTTGTACAAACCAAGAGCCAACATATTCATAAAGGTGAAGCAGGCACATTTAATAGATATATCTCCTTCGGCCTTTTGTGGTAAGGTGGAAAGAGGGAGGCTGTAAACTATCAAGAGGGCTGTGAATGTGGTTCAGTAGCAACCCAAACAGCGAAGTATAACAGTCCAAAATAAAGGAATGCCCAATCAAGGTTCTATAAAAAAATAAACTTTCATCAAACCCGCCATGTACAATAATAACTAACTAGAAAACAGTGAGGGCCTGGGTACCGCGGTCGCTGACAGAGAGGCAAGTTCTTGCTACGGGAGCAGGTTACTCCTCGGGTTGCTATGAATCCCTCTCCCAAACACAGGGGAGGTTGGGACACAACTGCAGGTGTCCTTCAACACGGTGAGGTCCTGGGTACTGCTGTAGCTGGAAGAGAGGCAGGTTCCATTCCAGCAACAGATCACCCCGAATGGTCCCTGGGGATGGTTAGGGGACCGAGCAAACCTCTGCTTTGGAACACCTTCCTTCACCTCAAAACTGGATGCCTTTAGAAAGGACTCTCTCAGCACGGTCCAGTGAAATCTCCTTACGTGATGATCCAAAGATGCTTAAAGATGACTCAAAGAAGTTGTGGGAGACCCCTTCTTTTATAGGCAAAAGTCTCCAGGTGTTTGGACTAAAGCTTGCATGACGAGGGGTCCAATCCCTGCTCTTGAAATGGGCAAACTTTGCCCTTCTGATGTCACACCCAAAGTGCTTTGCCAGAGGAAGTGGAGAAGTAGGAAAGAGAAAGAGAGGCAGAGAGATTCAAAATGGAAGTCTCTTTCCCTTGATCAGAATTCCCCTGACTACTCTAACCCCGCTCCCTTTCCTTCTCTCTAAGAACAACAGCCTTTATAAACGTAGCCCTGTGTTGTGAGACCTGGTTCTTCGTGAATGGATGTGCCCTATGATTCCTGTTCACAGGCTACTGTCCTGTGGATTGTCTGTCCCCGGGAGAATGGTGTTACATGCCCTTACAAAGGAACAAAGAGAGGCAATCCCACCAGGCTACATTCCTGCCAGTAGGGTAGGGTCTAGCCTGTTTGAGGGATTACACATGACCCTTTCACAGCTGAACTGGGCCCAGAGGGCTGGCAAATGTGCAATATCAATTTAATGCTACACAGATCTCTCTGAGAGCTGCTGGCTACCATACCCTAACTAAAGTATAGAATATGTTTACAGTTAGCGTGCCACCAGGACATGATTTTTAGAGTTATGCTGTTTTTGGAACAAGGGTTCATATTTTAAATGCAGCCCCTGCACTGCAGAGACTTGGATGTCATTGCAGCTGCCAAAAGGGTTTCCGTGACCTTTGATCCTGCTCTGTGTCACTGGTAGAGCAGGTGCTGCACATCAGGATACTGATGCAGCAGGGCACAGGTACGCACTATGCTTTTGGCATGAAGTTTATGAAGGGGGAATCTGATTTAGCAGATTTCCCTTAAAGAGATGTAATTGCCTGCATCATTTTATTATTTAATACAAATCAAAAAAGTCAGGGCTTTCACACTCTTGCCAGATGCCAATTCTTTACAGTTCTCATTGCTCTTTTCCATTCCACAGTTCACCCCTTTATCACCTCTTCCTGATTCTCTTTTCTCTACATATCTCATACCTCACGTTCTTCCCTCATTCCAAACACTTGGCTCCTCCTAGTACGAATCAGTCCATATTATCACTTGTTTGTCCTATTAGATGTGCATACCTTTCATCCCATACTCTTTCATATGCTGTATCTTTGGTACGCCGTCCTTTCATCGCCTTCCTGTTCATCCCCAGGCTTTTTAACGTGCACATTCCAATTAATGTGGTGGGAAAGGGCGGATAAGGGTTTGGGCGGGTGGGCAATAGCAAAAAATAAGTGTGGGAGGGGGTCTTGTGGAGGTACCCCCCGCCCAAAAAAAAAAAAAAATCCATGAGCACATTCGATGTGGACGTTAAAAAGGCTAGGGATGAACAGGCAGGCAATGAAACGACATGGAACCGTATCTTTAGTTCTCGTTCATTCCCCTTTCTTGTCAGTTGTTTCTCTATTCTTTTCTTTCCCCCTCCATTGCACTCTATATAAGCTTTTCTTTTCCTTCCATTGTGCACTTTTTAAAATGGATTTTTCCTTTGCCTCCTCCTGTTAGACTGTCTATACTTTTCTTTCTGTTTTTATTGCTTAACATTTATATTATGTTTTCATTCAACATTTTCCTTTCCATTTTTCTTGCATTTGTGTCGTAAATTTCCCCCGTCTCACCTGAGATCACTTCTTGCATGGACCTGCAGGAAGATTCTTCTTGCGGGCGGATCGGCTTTTGTACAGGCCGGCACTAGTCTCTTCCGACTCCAGCGTGCGTTCAGCGTTCCAGGATACTCGCGGGTTCAGGACGTCCAGGAAGGAAGAAGCAGTCACAAGAATACGTGGATTGCAGGAACAGGTTGGAAAGGAGAGGGTGGAAGGAGTGGGAATAAGGGTCCAGGAACTTGGATAACAGAAGGGTTCGCCAAGCTGCGAAGTACACGTCTAGTCACTACCTGTTGATAGCGTTGAGACGCGCGGGGCCACAGGGGCGTCGCATATTTATGGGACCTACTACGTCCGCCGTGAAGGCTGGTGCGAGGTGTGTCACGTGATACGGCCATGTTGGGAGAAACAATGAATGCAAGCCCCGCCGCGATAAGGACCAGGAAGTCCAGAGGGGGCGTGTTCTGTGGGTCATGACAATTTGTTTACTTTCTGTCTTTTTTCTCTCTTGCACCATTTCTTTTTCATCCTTATTTGCTTTCCTTGGGCATAGTCATTCACTCTTCTTGTTTAACCCTCCTGTTTAAATTCTTTGTTCTTTCTATGTTGCTTTCTTTCTTTGCATCTGCCTCTTCCTTTACTCTTTTTTCCTTTTAGTTGTGTTTCTCTCTCTCTTTCTCTCTCTCTCTCTCTCTCTCTCTCTCTCTCTCTCTCTCTCTCTCTCTATCTCTCTCCCTCTCTCTCTCTCTCTCTCTATCTCTCTCTCTCTCTCCTCACTCCCCCCCCAGCCTCTCCCACCATCCACTGCTTGGCTGGGGCAAGGGAGTCTCTCCCCGAGTTATTAATGGCATTCTGCTCGAAGGCCTGTAATTTCGAGTTGAAGGTTGTGGGGATAATGCAGAACAGTTAAATGTTAGTTGGGAGGTCTTAAGCCCCTGGTTAGCGTTTCGTTTGCTGTCAACACAATGTGAGGTAGTGTTTGACCTCCCCCCCAAATATGCATTAAAAAATGTTGAAGACTACAATGAAGAAACAGTATTTGTGCCAAACGAGCTGCAACAATTTGGTAGCCCCTAACGCATGAACCCAGAGAATAAAAGGCACTCATTAACACCAGGTAGCCATTTTAAAAGAGTATCCCAACAACAATACAAAATCAGAGAGACTGGTTTTTGTAAGCATTTAAAACAACAATTCATACTGAATACAATAAATTATTCAGAAGCACTGGAGAACAAGAATAATACAGACCATTTGGTGAGAAGCAATTCCAGTCTGTAACTGAAAGACAACCAACCATCACATAAATCTGGTCTCTCACCTATCCAGCCATTTGGCAATTTCAGTATCTGTGAATTTACACCCCAACATCCCGAGACAAACATAGGACTGAGAGGAACATGCACACAAATTCCATCAACTGCATTGCAGGAAGGGTAATGTTTAATATAACATGCCCATGTGAGATGATTTAAATAGGCTCAACCCTAAAGAAACACATACTTGTAACACACAACATAGGACTTGCCTGTGCAACAAATTCACAGCTTATTTGGGTTAACTTTACATAGAAGGGCGCCACAAAAAATGATCCCAGGCGAACCATACTTCTACAACTGCATATATGAGAGAAATCTGTGACAGGCAAACTGGTGATCCAGTGAGAACAATAATTCATCTTTCTCACTAGCAACCACGTTAGTGGTATAAACAAAGACATAGAATGGCACAACATCAATGTTAAAAGACACTTGAAAAAAACCTAGCATAAGAAAAGTTAAAAGCACTTAGAGGTTTTGTTCCTGATAAATAGCATACAATTTACAGCACAACAGAAAACGTAGCTAATAAAAAAGCGACACATTAAGTGAAAGGAACACTCACCTAAAAAGACTGGAAAAGAAGATGTATTGAAAATCATACAAGAATGCATATCTGAAAGTGGAGACCTGATAAAGAGATGCAGTTCACCAGGGTGTTGACCAAAAGGCAGATCATGCACCATAGTAGCACTTTAAGGAAACAGCAATTGAGTACAAAACAATAAGAAATATGACAGCCATGCAAAAGTTTAGAAACCTTCTTTTTAAATTCTGCAACACATCATGACCTACCCCCCACCCTTTATTTATGTTTGTTAGGCTCGCCTGGTTGGTATTAAAACAAGTAAGAGCTACACAAACCAGGATTGAATCCAACTCTCATAAAAACAGTGAACCTTCCTGGCAAACCAGAGAGTAAGCCAACTCCTAACTGTCTAAAATTTAGTTAATCCTCACCCTCATTACTTTGTGTGTTACCCTCTCAGCACAGAACTACAGCAGTATCTTTATTTTCACTGAAGCAATATTAATGCCACATGGTGAGAAGACTTCCTCAAGCATTTATAGCCCATTGCAACTGAGGCAAAGGATTACACATGTACTATACTATACATCATATCATGCTGGTGCAAAGATTTGGTGAAAGACTTTGGTTCAACCAGCATGTTGAACAGTAGGACATGGCATCTGGCCACTTCAGGATCTGTTGTTTTTGACCATACAAACCCACCTCTGCATTGCCAGAGTCCCATGTTAAAAAACGCATTATGCCTCTGCTTGCTCCCTGTAGGGTGTGTGAGAAACCAAAGGGTGTCTCACTTGCTAGTCCCCGGGGATCTCTCTCTCAGGTGACCAGGGCACGGCCATCGCCTTTGGATCCAGATCCTGGGGGTGGACCAGTGCGGGAGGATCGCCTGGGTGAGGGGTCTTCGTGGAGTGGGGACGAGGCAGCCGATGGCGAGACACAGTATTCCTCCCTTTCCCGTACCCATGATCCCTCCAATTTCATGTGATTCTCTAATGTCCCAACTCACCCACCCCCCTTTTTCACTTAAACACTGGGCCAAGGAAGAGGGTGACTGAGAGTAAACATGCTAACTTGTACACCTCACATTGGACATGTCCCGCTAATTGGGTCAGGCAAGGTCAGGCAATTGACTCTAAGTGCATACGCCTGATACCAATTAACTCTCCTCACATAGATTTAAGGCACAACATAGAGACACACTCTGAGCAACGGACCAAGGGACGAGAGCCACAGATGTAGAAAGCCAGGAGTTCCCTGCAGGAGGTCGTTGCCTCCAAAAGTCTGAAAAAGACACGTGGAGAAGGCTGAATCCCAAACAAGAAGGCTGCATTGTGTTTCAAGGATGGCAGCGACCGTCCTGGGTGAACAACCGAGTTGGGGGGTGAGGCCAAGCACTTGGTACTAACATTGACTTGCAAACTGGAAGTTGACAAGAAAGAAACGCACATAGCCGGTGAGTTGGAAAGCAACGTGAGAGACCGGTGTGTGCTAAAGAAAGATAGAAATAGCAACAATATATCACACAATTGAAGGCTGCACACGTGTGGATGAGACGCAAAGAAAGACAGACCTGCAAATGAACTTTGAAGTAACGATAGCTGGAAGGTGAATCAAGCTTGTGGAATGACATCCCAGCAAGTGTTTTGTTTTGCTGTGAAAGGTCTGAGCCCAATTGAGGGAGACCGATGTGAACTTTTGATTGGAATGTTCTGAGCCCAACTGAGGGCGACCGATGTAAACCTTTGCTTTGGAAGGTTTGAGCCCGACTGAAGGGGACCAACGTGAACTTTTGCTTTAAGAGGTCTGAGCCCGACAGAGGGGGACTGGAGGGAACCTTTTGTTGAAACTGTGTTTTGAAAGCTGGAAAGAGAGATTTTAACGTGGAAGGCCAGGCAGGCCTCGATCCACGTTTTGTACTGACTTTTGTGTTAAGAACCTGAGCCAGAGTGTGTCATCTTGCCTACAGGGGCCGCCTTACTCTGTGCTGTCCAATGCAGGGACACATTTATTCTTTATATTTGAATACTGATTTTCCTTTGCATATTCTCCTTTTCACACTTTTTGTACAACATATAGGGCAGCCATTAGGTTTTGTAAGTATAGGCCACTTTGATTTGACAGAGACTGGCTAGGACTATTTTATTTATTTTTAGATGGTCGAGACTACTCCTGTCTTTGCTATAGGGCAAAGTAGGAGTTTCTCCAACCCCATTGAAACTTCAATAAAGGTTTTTACAAATGTTATCCTTTGTGCCAGTGTCATACTTGTGATACCATGACTCCCTTACAGGTGGAGCAAGAAACCCCTTGAATGTATCAATGGAACACATTCAGCCAGCATCATCACAACCTACATTTAATAAAAGCGGACACTAATCACTACACAGACTGCAAAGAGTGAGTGCTTGTGTTTTTAGTTATTTTTTATATCTATACATCTCACATAAACATGTTACTGAATGGCCTGACTCCTTTTACTCCAGAGTATGTTCTCACAATCAATGTATGCACCCATGGGGAAGGAGACAAGAAAGAACAATGCATTCTCATGAATCATTTGAAAATCTTTGGAGACATTTTTAATTGTCTAAGAAGAAGAAGAGAATAGGTTACATTTGAGAGCACCTTTCTTACCTTTACACAAGAAGAATAACCCTCTATTGGAAAGTCTTTATTCTTAGCATCCCCATTCTGTTTTTTATTTTATATTTCATAGCTGAACTGGAGTTACATGGACTATTGCTGGTTAGGACTAGTTTTGCATGAAGTGTGGGCACTACATGTCTTTTCAAATTAATCAAGAGCGGCTGGGGAGACCTTCTGTAATCCCTACTATCCATCAATGTCAGATCCTCTGCCCTGTGGAGCCTAAATCCACCCAGAGGCTCTGACCTCCCAACTAGACAGTCAATCACGCTCTTGGGAGGCTTCCACACATGTTAGGAGGATCCTGTCTTCACCTCTAGTTTCCTGAAAGGGCAGAATGAGAGCTGACACCTCTATGCCTGTAGAGAGGGCCCCATAGGGGATCTTCAACAGGGACCCAATGTCTAGGGTTGTGCTGAGTCAGTATCTTTGCCACTATGTGGCAGCAAGCCGTGCAGTCTGGCCATCACCATTGACCATGTAGTGAAATGTCCTTCATGCTACGTTGGCATGTTACACAGATATCAGTGCATAAGGGCATCATGATGTCGTGACATTGTTTTGTAAACACTGAATATGATGAGCGCCATTTTGTCAGTGTGTATTTTATAAATTTAACATCTTGGATCGGTGACATAACGTCCTGTGGCCACCTAGGATCAGTGACATAACTTCCTGTGGCCATCTTGGATCAGTGACATCACTTCCTGTGGTCATCTTGAGTGGGCTCACAATCCAACAGAAGGCCACAAGAAACTCCTCTGGAAACACCAATCCAGAAAAAATTCTTTCATCCGAGCATCACAAGACACAAAGTCAGAGATCAACCATTGATGGACTAGGTGTTTCCCTTTCTGCAATGGCTTGGCAGGCAGAGAACAATGATCTGGAGGTTGCACAGAGCAAAGCAATTGTCAGAGGTTTAAGATTAATTCTAAACCTTCCAGCCATCACCTCTTTGTTTTTGCTTCATCTTGGATCAGTGACATCACTTCCTGCTGCCATCTAGGATTGTTGACTTCACCTCCTGTGGCCATCTTGGATCAGTGACATCACTTCCTGTGGCCATCATGGATCAGTGTCATCATTTCCTGTGGTCATCTTGAGTCAGCCCACACTCCAGCTGAAGGCCTCAAGAGACTTCTCTGGGAACACCAATCCAGAAGAAATTCTTTCATCCCAGCAACACCACAGCCAAAATCAGAGACCAATCACTGATGGACTCGGTGATCAGGTAATGAGAGCGTGTGTCATCACCTTTGAGCTACTAGGGACATCCAGCCAGGGGCGTTCCCGTTAAGTGCGGTACAGTGAAGGGTGAAGATCAGCATTTGACCAGCCTCTTTGACTCTTGACCTATGAGCCTTTGCTATTGCTTTTCTCCCTGCTGCACATGTGATTACTGCTAGCCTGAAAGTTACTGTGCTATCTCTCCACACTGCAGTACGCGCATATAATTCATTCGCTCCTCCTGCTCTTCCTACTCACCTGCCCCTATGCTTTCTCCAATCATGCTACAACTTCCTCCTTTCCTATCAATATCATAAAACTCACATCTCGAAACTCACACTACTCCATCTCTCTTGCGCCTAGTACTTCCAACAAACAAAGCCCTCAAACTAACCATACCCCAGCTAACACCTATCCACCTACCCACCTCAACTTTCTTCCTCTGAGACTCAACTTCTCTACTCTTCCTCACTGCATCAAATGAACATTGCATTCTGGAATGCTCAGTCGGTATGCAACAAAACTTCCTTCATCACTGACTACTTTCATGCTGGGTCTCCTCCCCTAGGCCTCCTTGCTATCACTGAAACCTGGATTTCTCCATCTGACATTGCTACACTGGTGGCCCTACATGACTCCAAACTATCCTCCATTCACGCTCCTCGTCTGACTGGCAGAGATGGTGGTGTGGGACTCCTGCTCTCTTCCGGCCTCAATGCCTCACAAATCTCAAATTCCACATCCTCTCTGATCTCTTTTGAATTCACTATCTCTACTATTGGTTCTCCTCGATCAGGCCACATCATCTCCATCTGTTGCCCTCCTGGTCCCACTGGACCATTCAATGATGATGTAGGGCAACTCCTTGATTCTTCTTCCACTAAACATCACCTCATTCTCTCAGCTGACCTTAACCTTGCCTCTCCAAATACTTCTCAGAAATCTAAACATGAGTCTTTCCTTAGTAACCATGCTCTCCACTCTATCCATAACCTACCTACCCACACCGGGGGTAACTCTTTAAATCTCGTATTCCTCTCTACGCCACTAATACTATTGTCACACCATCCCTATCTTATCATTCCATTGTTTCCACCACCATCTTCTTTCCACCCTCTAACCTCTCATCACCACTTGCCTTACCTATTACTAAACGGAACCTTCATCCATTACTCCCTTTCTCTCTGACCTACAGTTCTCACTCTCCTCCCTCACACCTGATGCCTCTTCCACCAACACTGCCTTCTCCAGCATCCAAACACTACTATATTGCTCATTCTCCTCTCACGTCCTGCTGCTAACTTTCACAACTAAATCTGAGCATTCTCAACCATGGGTCACCCATTCATATGCTGTCTCTGCACAGACATGTGTCAGCTGCTGCGAAAATGGCAGCATACCCACTCGCATAAGGTCCTGAAACTCTGCCTCTCTGCCCCGAACTCTCAAGTCCACACTTGATAGAGTAAGAACAGATTTCTACTGGACCCACATTGGCTCTCACTCCAACTAGCCTTGCTGGCTACAGGGCACCGTAAACTCACCCTCACTCCTCCTAAACGAAGGACTATCAACTCCATTCTCACAGCTAATGACCTAGCTGAATACTTTGCTGCACAGATGTCCAAACTTAGACTCTCTCCTGACCTTCCCCAAGCTTCCTCCTCCTACATTCTACACTCCGCCTACTCTACCATCATCTGCCTCTATCTCCCACTTTCGTTACACTAATACTGACAAAGACATATCCCTACTGATGAAGGCTAACCCCTCTTGTGCCCCACCAGACCCTCTTGCTCCTCAGCTAGTCAAGCCTATTGCCGCTTTAGTGGCTTTTCACCTTGCTGAACTCTTCAACCTGTCCTTAGACTCTGCTTGCTTTCCCTCTATTTTCAAAATGGCTAACGTCATCCCTCTCCTAAAAAAAAGCAAGGGGCTGAAACAAATCTACCAACTAACATGTACCCTGTGTATCTCCTTCTGCACTACTCTAAAGTGATTGAAAGGGTTATGTTTAACCATCTTACACATTTCTTAGACATCCACAACCCTTGAGACCCCCTACAAGCAGGTTTCTGCTCCTGTCACTCCATGGAAACTGCTATCATACATGTCTCCAACTTCATCTCCTCTGCTAAGCCCTCCAACCTATCCTCTATCCTAATTCTCCCTGACCTTTTCACTGCCTTTGACACTGTTGATCACTCTGATCTACTTAATACTTTCTTCTTGGCATTCACGATCAAGTACTTGCCTGGATTGGATCCTACCTGGCACCTCACAACTTCTCTGTCTCCTGGAGCAACAACACCTCTCTCCTGTAACTGTTGGTGTTCCACAGGGCTTTCTCTTGTGTCATCTCCTCCTTACACTCTGCACCTCTGTTCTTGGGCCACTAATCTTCTCCTTTGGATTTTCGTACCAACTCTTCGCAGACCACACCCAAATCTTCTTCTCTTTTCCTGAACCTTCCTCAGATCTCTCTAACAAGATGTCCAACTGTCTCTATGCCATTAAATATTGGATGGCTTTGTACTCTCTGATGGTAAACTCTACCAAAACAGAGGTGTTCTTCTCTCCTGCCAAATACTCTCCCATCTCTTCCTCTGCCTATTCAGTTGCCACCTGACACTCTCGCCTACTCTTCTTCAGCTAGAAACCTTGGTATAATCTATGACCCTTCTCACACCTTCTCTACTGTCATCTCCAAAACTGCAAAGGCACCTTGCTTCAACCTCCTAAATATTGGGAAAATCAGACACATACTTCCTTTCACCACCACCAAGCATCTCTTAACCACTCTTGGATTCTCTAAACTGGACTACTGTGCCAGCATCCTCTTTGGTCTCCCCAACTATACTTTCTGCCCTCTCGACAAGAGCAGGCTACCAGGACTCTCTTTGAACTCCCTCAATTCACACCTACTTCCTCGCCCCATCACCATGGTGGATGGCCGATGATGCAAAACAGGGCCAGATTAAAATGCCTGCTCCTAGTTCACAAATCTATCTATGGAAAGGCACCACTGTAGCTATCCTCATCTATCCAACTCTAAAAGCCTTCTCGTAATCTCTGCTCTGCCTCCATGACTACCCTTGTGGTACCTCGCTCTCCCTGTGCTTAGTCTTGCTTCTGCTCTTTTTCTCTTCATGCTCCACTTGCATGGAATTCTCTTCCCTCGGACTTCCGAGAAACAGTCCAACCCGATTTCGTTTCAAAACCAAACTAAAAACCTACCTCTTTCCCCCTTGTTACCCTCTTAAGCGATCTCTCCTCTGCCTTCTAGCTAACATTTTTCCCTCACCTCTACCCTGCTTCTGTCCCTCACCCTGCCTCTGGTGCGTTGAAATGCCATTTGTTGTATAGGCGCTTTATAAATATCCAATAAATTAATAAATAACAATGTCTATCTCTTCCACACTAGAACTTCATCCATCATAGTCACATGCCTAACAAAGCTGGCCATGCTGCCTACCTGCACTTAAACATGTCTAATGTTGGTTGTCCTTAATCTGTGTATGTGCACCCATGTATTGTCCCCGGTGACTGTTGCATTTACTACTCCCACAACCTGGTCAGCATGTCACTCAAACGGTCTCCATTGTAAGAAGCTCACTGCTTCCCGTCAAATCTGATTTCTTATCTGTTGTACGTTCCTTTGTGATCAAAGGAGCATTGTTCATCCCTGTATAAATAATAAAAATAAATATGGTTTCCCTTTTTCTCAAACAAATATGGTCCTTTAAAAAGAAAAGTCCCTTTTTTTAAACAATTGTTCTTTTGACCTTTTGCCATTTCAGTTACACAATGAAACATCAGAGTGAATACATCCTGGATTGGAGGAATATTAAGCCTCTTGAACATAAGGAGTAATAACCAGAATTATTAAAATAATAATGACCATCCAAGAAAATACAAGTAAGTGAGATGATATTTAACAACCAGTAAATGTGGTTCTCCATACAGACCTACACCTCTCATACAATTGAACGTGGGTACTCCTTTATTCCATGCAAGTACCCAGCAGTTGGTCAATTATGAAAAATATGGGAATTTCTCAGCTCAGAGAGATAATCCCAAACACAAGGAGTTCTTAAAGTAATCATTAACCTTAGGGACAATATATCTCCAGTTCATAATTTTCCAAATAAATAATACTAATTTAGTAATTTAACAACTTGTGAATTACAGATGTACCGGCTGGAAGATATTGTCAACTGTTGACTCCCTCTGAAAATGAACAGATAAAATTGGGATTGGTATTCTGCATACCGGATTGCACTTTAAAAAGTAATGCAATATGCAACACGTTTTCAATAGTTCATTAACTGAAGAAGGTTTTGCTTTCATCATCACTTGCTTGTAGGAATCATCCCAAATGAATGTGCAATATTCATATTGTTTAGGGTCAGATACATGCAGGAGTGGTTAAGTGAGATAGCGTTTCATGACTATTCTCAATCGTGTTGTAATTGTTTAATATTGATGAAAGGATGATTTGGAAAATAATGACTAATGCAAAAGAAAAAAGACGCAATGGAGCATGAGTCTTTGAGATAAGAGATAGTGCTACTTTGAAATTAGTGAAGACGTTTTAAATATTTTCCAAAAAAGGGAATCACAGATAAGAGATTGAACTATAAGACCATCTGAGAAGATTGTAATTCAACACATTTGTATTTCATAATGAATATTAAATAATGAATAATACATTTGTCAAACCAAAGACTTTGTTATGCTCTTCAAGTTTCTGTGATCTGTCATTAAACTGTAGAATAGTTAATTGAATGCATTCCATCTTCACAAGGTATTTTGATTAATGATAGATTCCAGGATAAGCAGAGAAAAGGTATACCTGGATTTGCTTACATTAAGGATAATGTGCCCATGATACTTGGACCATTTTGATATTCCCCTAAAGCCTACTAAGGTAGAAACCAATATTGCCAAATGTTCAGCTCCCATGGTAAATATATACAGTGCTACAGAACACATGCAGTTCCCACTGGATCTGGTCATTATGGTCAGCATGTGCATCCAATCATTCATGCAGCATTCCACAAGATGCAAGTTGGCAGACCAGTTGTTTAGATGCTTATACCGAGAGTGAAACTGACAAAGTCAGAGAAGATAGACCCCAGGGACACAACCAATGCCTAAATAGGAAAATGTCATCACACGCAGAGCAAGTCCCTCCCACGCACCCAGCCTACCGAGAGGTAAAGAACAGATATAAATGCCCATGCTGGGAACAGGGTGGAGTGTGAGTGTGAGGTAGCAGAGCAGCGAGTTGTGGATCAGAGGCATTGAAGGTACAGGATGAGTTGGGGGTACATGGTGTCGGGGTGATTATCCCGGAGTCGGCAGAGCCGTCCGTGGACCTCCAGGCTGTGAGGCCCCAACTCCTCCCGTGTCCCCAAAAATGAGTATGAGACACACACAAGAAGCAAGGCTAAGACTGCGGTTTATTGCAACGGCAGGGACGGGTTTCTCGTATGCATTCGAGAAAACGCAAAAGTCACTCTCAGAGGGGCTCGCAGGCCCTTTTTACTACAGTATGACGTGCTACCTGCGTCACCTGAGAAAGTTAGCGCAAAAACCTATCGCCACTCAGGATTGGTTCTCCGAGTGGTAGGGTTAGTATGGTTATCATATAGAGAAAGTTGTTATTGAAAGGGACCAGATCAGGTGGTATACTTGGGCTGTCCCTAGCATTTCTTACTTCAAAATTGCAACAAGGGGACCCTTGGTGATTGGCTATTAGAAACGGCGTCAGTAATGAGTCTCCCTATGTTCTGATTGGTTCTCCCGCGAGCCCCCAAGCCTGGGACCATCGTCGTTCCCAGCTCGCGGTGTACCTGTCATTAGCAACAATGTGCAACTATGTGTTTTGTGCAAACAGCAGGCAGGTCTGCTCATAGGCGAGTCGTTCCCGTCGCTGTAGGTGTCCATCTTGCCGCTTCGTTGTTGCAACCTGTGACACCCTGGCTGCTTCTCTGTCTTGTAGACTTGGCACCTTGTCAGTTCGGCTTGGTCACGTGTGGAGAGACCATGCCTGGAGCAGAATTATGAGCATTTGATTTTAGTATTCTGTGTCTGGAGGCTTAGCATTTGCAGGTATAATCTTGGCGCTGGGCTTTTGGCATGCGAGTTGCAACATCGTGGCCTTGGCTGTGGGCCCTCGTTAGGGGCTTGTTCTGCCTGATCAGCACTTGTATTCCGTTCTGAAGGGGTTTTCGTTTGCAAGGCTCTAACCTGGGGACTCTTGCTCGCGGCCTACTCGGGCTCATTTCATGGGTACCGGGTGGTCGTGGAGTGACAAATCATCATATGCAGTGCTAAGTATACGTGATAGCGTCTTGTAGAGATAGGTGGCAAGGAAGCATCAGCAAGCATATACATGATCTCTTCGGGCGTCTTGCGTTTCTGCGGTGCTGTAGAAGGCCTATGTGAAAAATAAAAAAGATGCGCGTCCGTGAGTGTGACGGTCCGCTACGTCATAACACTGAGTATGTTCTTTGTGTAGGTTGGTGTGTGGGTGACCAGTGTGCATGGTGGCATGTGTGCTTTTGTCTGTTGGCTATGTCGTCATGACATCTCTAACGATGTGGATACTTGTAGTCATTGCTCTAGTCAAGTTCATCCATGCCGCAGGTATCATCTTGTGCCATGGGGCCTGGTGTTGATCTTACAGGTGGGCATATTCCTCTTATGTGTAAGTTCTTGAACAAAGGTATTTTGTCGTCTGGCAAATACGCAAACTTATCTCGTGGCGGGTGTCTGGGCCGTGATCCCCTAGGCCATGGTCTGGATGAGATTGGGGGGAGGGTGTTATCCCATTCTCCCACTTCAGTCCCCCCTCTGGTCGACTTGTCGACCACAAACTCATCCTTCTCCTTATCTCCTTTTACTCTCCATACTTTAGTTATTCCAGCCAAGTGTCCATAATGGTTCACATGATCTTCAAAAGACCAATACATATATACGCAGGTGCCGCCAGGTTTGCTGTATACCCATCTCCCTACATAGCTCCTCGGGTTTCTTGGGTTCTCCACTTTCAGGGATGATGGATCCTTGTGGTTGTCGATAATTTGTTTGCTCAGCCTCTCTCTTTCCTTTATTATCGTATCCGTGTGTAGTGCGTCATCTGCTGGTTGTAAGGCGTGCATGCCAGCCATCTCCATCATTTCATCCACTGTGCGAGCTTTTCTTGCTCTCCAAAACTTTATCATAATCAACAGAGCTGTACCCAATGCCATGAAGGCATCCATGAGCACAGAAAGGAAAACCAGCTATCGTCCTTCTTTACTCCCTTACTCTCTTCTTCCATCTTTGAGTGCATCAGGGCTAGTTTGGATACTGCTTCAGTAAGTGTCCCATTGTCCGCATCATTAGCAGGAATGAATGTGCAGCATGATTGTCTAATTTTCGCGCAAACTCCTCCTTCCATTGCCGTGAGGAGATCCAGCAAATATCTATTCTGCAGCGTTACCATTCTCACTGCTCGCAGCTCTTCCTTTATTGCATTAAATCCATTGACAGTTGAATTTATTGTCATCATCAGCTCCCACCATGTTATCTGAAGCCATTTTGCATTTGTGCATGCCTGTAATCCTGGATGTATTATGGATGAGAAAAACATCGCCGCTCTACTAAATAATCTGTGCTCTGGTGGAATGGAGGTGAGTGCTGTTTCTGATCGTCCCCACAGATAGTTTCCTTTAAGCCCTTCCCCTTGTCTCTTTGCTCTTGATAATACATTATTGTTGTTGTTCTCATTACCTACTGTAACCTTCAATGGCCTCTTCCTTCTCTTATTCCCTTCATCCATCTTGGGCAAGTTGGCCAAGTTGATGTGTTTTTGAGGCACAACTAGTGATGGCACGTTGATGTGTACCATAGTACATACTCCATTCCAAGAGGAGGGCAGTGTATGATATGCCTTGTCACTGCAGGCCCAATAGTGATCCATTATTACCGCTGTGCCAGCACCCCCCTCAGGCAACTCCACTATGTCTTTACAGTTGGTGTTGTACCCTACATCCACATCTCCTCTGTGTTGGTAGCATAATGTGGGTGCAGATAGTGGTAGTATTCTTACTGGGTCTTCATCCTTCTCCATCCACGTTAACATTGGTACATACATATCCCATGTTGTCCAACATCTGTCATTGTGTTCCAGTATGGTGGTAGTGTTTTCTCTCGTTATCATGTTGATCCCAACTACTCCTATCTGCCACTCATCGTTCATTTATGCTTTTCCAGTTATCACTTTCCCAGCACCCTTGTTCTCCAGGTGTTTCAGTCGCATACCAATCGCATGGCAGGTAGTCCAGTGTAACCTTCTTTGTTTCTCCTTTGCAGGGCCGTCAGTGATGTACCTGAAGGCATCAGTATGCAGGCTTCTCTTGTGGTAGGCCGAGTATGTTTTGAGGAAATTATTTTCGTATGGATACGTGTCCCTCGTCTTCCATTCTATTCTCACCACCATCCCTTGGAATCGTCCTCTTCTCTGCAATAGTGCTAAATATATCAAGCATGACATCGTTTTTGCTGGTACTTCTGTAGCAACAAATGTTCCTGATGCACTCATGGCATACGGGATCAATGAGCAAACGTAGCAGTTGTCTTCCGTTGTTTGCTTACCAATTTTGGTCATGTGCTTATACCACATGTTGTTTGAGATGTGTGCTGAGTCTGTAAGATATGTGTTAATTTCCTTCTCTTCTATGTATGTGCTGCGTTTAACTCTACTACCCTCACCTCTTGTGCTACTTGTACCACCTGATACTGTACCTGTTGCAGCCGTGGGAGGGGGTATGTTAGTCTTAGGTGCAGCCATAATATTCAAAGCATAGGTGATCTGCCATACAGAGGCAGCCAATAAACCAGTGATTACCAACACACCTAATAGTTTTATTACAGTCACTAATCTCACCGGCATTTTGCTCTTACCTTTGCTGCGGTCCTGCAGCTTATTCTTGCGACGGTAAAGTTGTCCGCCTGAAAATTCTGAAGGTATGGGTTGTTATCATTAGTATTGTTAATTAAGCACTCCCTATCAGGTAATCGTTCATTGCCCAGGCGAAAAGCTATTCCCACATTAATCTCAGGGACCTATCCCTCAGAGATGGTAGGTGCTCATGAAGATGGGGAAATGATTGTTCTATAACCAAAACAAATGCTCTGTAATACAAACGTACCCTCCTTCTTTTCAGATATTTTGGTCTCCTTATGTGGTATACAAATTGGTGTGATAGAGCTTCAGGGTTATTATCATCTGCGGCCAGCATTTACTCCTGGCCAGAACACCACGTTAGTTATTTAACTTTCTAGACAATATAGTAATATGCGGTACTGTAATGCCGGTGATAATTCACAGGAAGAAATAAACACTTTAATAACTGGCAGGTTATCCCAAAGACTCACCGGTACCTCTCTTCCTCTCCTTGTGACTGCGACCTTCCAGTAGTGGGAGGAATCTGCTTGTTCCAACAGGGGGGACGAATGCGAAAAGCCTCCCAGATACCCCTTCTCCCCACTAGATCACCAGAGAGGAGAAGAGATCTCAGGGAAACCCTCTGGGGAAGAAAACCCTGTGTTGACGGCTGCTGGAAAGTAGTCTTCAATGCAGCGGAGATTCGGGTGAAGTCCGGAGACTGGTGGTCTTGAAAAAGAAAGAAAATGGTAAGTACTTGCAGGTAGGTGAGAGGTGAAAATGTAAGAGATTATGATTCAGATTACCCTTAAACAGGAGTGGAATGTGAGAAAAGGTGTCAGCCGGAAACTTCTGAGAATCCCTAAGGTAGCATGAAATAGTGAGATTAGAACGAGTAAGAGGACTGGATAGAATCGGGTTGAGGCCAAGGGAGAATCTTTTAGCTGGATAGAAAGAAGGGCGGAGCTTGGAGTAGATTCAGTAGTGAAGGGTTTGGAGCGAACGGGTGCGGTACCCGTGTCGCGTATGTCTGTAGATGTAAAAAGGGAGAAGGTAATTGAGTAGGGAGACGTTCGGAAGGTGGAGGATCTCGGAGAGCCTGAATGTCGCTTACCATGTTCCGGAAAGGAACCGGTGAGCCGTTTGGAGCGAGAAAGTATTGGAGTCCAGGGAGTCGGGAAACAGAGACGTGGTACGGTAGGCACTGAAATCGAGATAGGATAAAGATTGTTTAAGATGCAGAAGGTTAGTAATATGCAAGACGTATCAGGAAGATCCTAGATGCGAACTCACGGAGCGTTGTTGTTGAGGAGTAGCAACGCATCCGTGCGTCGTTCACAGGAACAGATAAACCTTCTCTCGGGTAGGGGGACGGTACTTCCTGGATACTGAGGCGTGCAACATCTAGACCCGCATCTTTAGTTGCGGCGGCCATCTTGCCAGTAAAAATGGCCGACACCCGCGGTCCCAAGGTCCATCGATGCCACAAGGACCAACGCCTTCGGAGAGGCATGACAGGTACCTGCATGTGCGAGAGAAAAAAAAAAAGAGAACATACAAGTGCTTATAGTGGTGTATGCAACATTCTACTTCATCATTTAATGTCCTTTACTCAATGCTAAGATGGGCAGAGTGGGGCTGAGCAAGGTTTTCTTTCGTTTGGGACCTTGTAACCATGGGATGGGCTAGGGGTGATTTTTCAAAGTCCGTTAAAATGTCCGTGGCTGGGGGTAGATTGGGGGTAGAGTCACAATTGTCCTCTTTGGCTGTTGCTGTGTGGTTGTCCGCTGATGGTGCTGCTGGTGATGTCGTCTGGACGGTGGCTCTATTGTCAACGCGAGGGCGGATCTTGTAGTTGTAGGGCTTAATGTTGTGAAGATGAGTCCAGGTGTTTTACTTGCCAACTTTACTGCTCGAGGAGATACTGCCTCTACCAAGTGTGGCCCTGTGAAACGGGATTCATTCCACTTACGATTCAAGTTCCGGAGGAGAACACTGTCGCCCTGAGTAATTTTACACAGTCCTTGCTGTTCTTGTTCTTCGGCTGATTCTTCGCATTGGGTGTTCTTCGACCCGCCCCGCGTGCGCTCGAGCTGTTGAGAGATAAAGGCGACACTAGTAATCAAGGAAGACACATATTAATGCTTTTCGTCACCAAAAACATTTGCAGAACTTTCATTGTCAGTTAGTGCCCTTGATGCAGGCATTAAAGGGAGACACATTTGACGACCAGTGACCACCTTGTGGGGGGTGAGGTGGTGGTCGGAACCTAGTCTATTTCTTAACTCAAATAGTGTCAAGGGGAGGCAGTACAACCTGCTATTCTTGGTTGTCTGCTGAATCTTTGCTATCTCTTCCTTTAGGAGGCCGTTCAGAGTTCGCACACGCCATTTGCTTGCGGGTGATATGCACATGCAAATTTGTGCTTTATTCCCAGAAGGGCGGTGATGTGCTGGAATAGGTTGTTTGCGAAGTGCGGGCCGTTGTCTGACCGGAGCACTTCACATATGCCCCACCTAGGGAAGACCTCTCTCAATAAAAACCTGGCAGCTCTGAAAGCGTCTGCGTGTGTGCAGGGCCCAGCTTCGACCCACCTTGAGAAGGGGCATACTACTACTATCATGTACCTGTGTCCTTGACATATGTTGATCATGTCAACGTAGTCAATGTGAAGGTGTAGGAAGGGTCCTTCTGGCCGGGGTATAGTACCTTTTATCACTTGCAGCGTGTGACCGGCCGTGAACTGTTGGCATGTTAGACATTTGTTGATGAAATTGGCAAGGTGGGAGTTTAAATCGGGACAAAACCAGTTTTCATTGACTTGTGCGGCAATCATCTCCTTGCCTGTATGTGTTGGATAATGTAGCTGAGTAATTGCAGTTTTTAACAGCGCTAGTGGCATAACTACTCTTCCAGTGTTATTCTGTCACCATAAGGCATCCGTAGGGGACATCGTGCACCCTCTTTTTACCCACAGTTCCTTTTCTGCCATTGGTGCAGATGCCTGCAAATCCATAATCTGTGCTGCGGGGAGATGTGTGTACCCATCCTTCATCAACATTTGTCTCGCCTTCGACCTCCCCCTCCCTCTCTCTGATTCTGGGGGAGTACACAGTTCACCAAAATACGCAGCATGTTTTGCGTGTGCGTCTGCTACTTCATTACCCTTTGAGATATTGTCATCACCATTGGTGTGTGCCTGGCACTTAACCAATGCCACTTCTTGGGGATCGTTTATTACTTCTATTAGTTCGGCTAGTAGGAGGGCATGCTGTACTGGGGTACCATCTGCTCTCCTAAAACCCCTTCTTTGCCATTTAATTAATCCTGAGTGTACTGTTGATGTTACATATGCACTATCGGAATATTTTTATCCAAACTTTCTTTCAGCGCCAGAATCAGTGCCACTAATTCTGCTGCTTGAGCCGAATAATGCTGTGGCAGTTGGACACATTTGACCGGGACATACAGCAAATCTTCCGTCATTTTGACCACTGCTGCTCCCATCCTCCTTACTCCATCTGTCTGGTCAATAGTTGAGGACAAGTCAATATACATTATCTCACCCTCTTTTAGTGCCTCCTCCTCAACTTTCCTTGTACAAGAGTATATTTCAGTGGTTTGTGTGCAATCATGGGCATAATCACCTTCTTCAATTACTTCTGCTAGGAATCTGGCTGGATTTACAGTGCTGCACCTAACAATGGTCAATTCTCGTCTAGATAAAATTATTTCATAACCTGAGGCCCTTTGTGTGGTCAACGTAGATTTGGGTTTTTTCAAAATTGCGAACAGTGCGTGCTCCACAAATAGTGTAATGGGGCACCCCATTGTTATTGATGATGATTTTTCCACCGCGAATGCGGCTGCTGCGAGACCTTGTTCGCAAGGGAAGTGACCTAACATTACAGGGTCCAAGTGACCAATGTAAAATGCTATTGGTTTGTGTCCCATGCTTGTTTTCTGAGTCAGTACTGCCTTCATTACTGCTGAGTCGCAATGTGAAAAAATGAAAAATTGGTGCTCATAGTTTGGGGTGGCCAGCACGGGTGCTGAGGATATGCCATTCTTCAGCTCATCAAACCCCTCTATCATTTCTCTTGACCATTTCAACTTCCTGTCCCCTTGCTGTGCTTCCCTCAGTGCTTCAGGTAGGGGTCCTATGTATGAACTGTAATCAAAAACCCATGCTCTGCAATAATTACATAAGCCCAGGAACTGTTGCAGTTCTCACACCATTTGTGGCTGTGGTGTGTTCTTTATCGCTTGCGCTCTCTGTGGTGCTATGTGTCTTCCATGCTGGGAAATTAGTTGGCCAATATATAGTACTTGTTCCTGGCAGTACTGTAACCTTTCTTTGTCCACTTTGTACCCCTTTTCAGCCAACACTGTGAGCATTTTTATTGAATCTTTCCTGCATCTCTCCTCAGTGGTGCTGCAAATCATTATGTCATCGACATACTGCAGCACTGTGCTTTCCATTTCAATGTTTCCTAAGTCCATCTGTATTACCCTGTTGAAAATTGAGGGTGACTCACAGTACCCTTGGGGCAACCTGGTATGTTTCCACTTTGTGTTCCTATATGTGAAACTCATGAGATCCTGTGAGTCTGGGTGCAGAGGTATGGAGAAAAAGGCATTTTTGAGGTCAATTACGGTGAACCGTGATGCCTCAGCTGGTATTCCACGTAGTATTGTAGCCGGGTTTGCTGCTATAGGGTACTCTGCCTCTACTATGTGGTTCAATTGTCTAAGGTCCTGGATGAAATGCCACAACCCTCCCTTTGCTTTGCGCACTGGGTAGACAGCCGTGTTGCATGTTGATTCTGATGGTACCAATATGCCATTATTTATCAGGGCTGATATCGTCTCATATATGCCCTCATCTGCCTCCTTTGATAATGGGTACTGTTTGACTCTAGGTAGGATTGCTCCCTTCTTCAATTTTATTCTTACTCCCCCAATGCTCTTTATACATCCCACGTCATATGGACTGGTGGTCCACAGGATGCTGGAACCTTTGCCATGTCTTCCTCATAAAATGGTACTGGGGTAAATGTGGGCGCTTCAAGTGCCATGGCCATTTTTAGCGCCACTTGCTTGTATGTCACCTTCAGCCAAATGTCAACGCTCATCATGAACGCCATCACCCCTTCGCCCTTGTCGTCTGAGAAAAGCTCTTCGTCAGACACCTGCGTAAGTTTGCACCCCTCAGCCAATGATATTACTGTTCTCCATGCCCTGCCCTCCCTGTCTTGGGCATGAACTGCAATGTAATCTGAAGTTGCTATGATGCTTTCGATGCTTACTGAAATCACCTTCCCCTCTTGTTCATCTGCTGGTGTCTCTGGCCTGAAAATGTATGCTGCTGGTCTCCTCCAAACCTTGCCCTCAATCCCTGGCATCCATGCGAATGCCATATCTGTCCCGTACTGGAACATTTCTCCGTCAACTGGCTCAGCTCGAGCTACTGTTTTACCACAGTAAGCTTGCAATATTTGCCGTGCTGTGAGCATGTTTATTCCTGGTGTGGAGCAAATTATGCCATTCTCCGTGAAGGATATAGTGATATTCAATCTGCTCATAATGTCACTCCCAAGTATGTTTACTGGCGACTCCCTTGAGTATAGAAGCGGGACGGACATTTCATTCAATCCTATAGATAAGGAGATGTTATCAGTAAAGGGAACCAACCCTTGAGCCCCAGAGAATCCTTGATTGTGCATGGCTTCACCTGACATCTTAAATTTACCCTCCCTTATGCATGACCTGGTTGCCCCGGTGTCAACAAGGAAGGAAAATCTTTTGTCACCTATCGTTACCTGTATGCGTGGTTCCTCCGCACAATTGGGTGTTACCGACAGGATGGGACACATCAAGGACATCTGTGGGCTGGCCTATTGTGGGTATAATGACATACCACCCCCAGTGTAGGGGTTGTGTCCTAATATCATCACTCTACCCAACTGTGTTTGTGGTAGTGGTGTGTCAGTGGTTGATACCTTACTGTCCTGTATTGGGGTTGGTTGTGGTGCTGGTTGCATCTGATGTTGTGTCACTACCATCTGTTGCTGTGGTGATGCATGACCCTGTGTCTTTGGTTGTGGTGCAACGTACTGCACTTGTTGTTGTTGTGTGGCATTCTGTTGCATCCCCTGTTGTTGGTACAACTGTTGCTCCCCCACATGTCCTTGTTGTCCTTGCTCAGCCCATACTATGGGCCTTACTCTACATGTGCGTGACGTATGTCCTACCATTCCGCAGACCCAACATACTGGTGGTTCCGTGGCCTGCCATGGGAAATTGCCTGTGTTATCTTGGTACACTGGCTGCCCATTGGGGTAGTGACCTCGGAACCCTCCCACCTGCTGCTGCGTGGGCTGGGTATATCCCCTCCCTCTCATCATACCGCCCCTTCCCCAGAAGGTGTTGTAATATCCATTTCCTGGTTGCACGTACCCCCCTCCAGCAGTGGCTGTGTATAATGTGGGCTGCGAAACCTGCTCTGGTATTGTTTGCGTTGGTTCTGGTCATTGGGCAATTTGTTGTTGTCTTGTGTTCGGTGCTATCACTACTGGCGTTGGTGTCAGCACTACTGCTGCTGGTGTTGTAATTAAGGCACCTTCCATTGAATATTTGGTTAGTTTTATCTGCACTAATTTTGATTCCTCTGCCTTCCTATCTTCTTCCTTTTGTTTCATCTTTTCTTGCCATATTCTACAGTAGTGTATTATCGTTAGTTGTATCTCCGGCCATGGCTTTGCTTCTATTCCCACTACTTTGTTCAGTTGTCTTTGTACTGCCTCCGGGAGCTCCTGTGCTAGTATGTGATAGAAGATGGCTGGTGTTTTATCCCACTGCTCCCGAGTTTCCAAGCGCCACTTCTCCTGAATCTCCTGGATGTAATCAACAGGATCTTCATTCTCACGCATTTTGCGTGAGGTGATAGCTCCTATGTCTGATGTGTCTGGGTACTGGACCCTCAGGGCCTGCCATAGTGCATGCCTACAGTTGGCGATTGGTGCCCATCATGTGACGTGTCTGTAGTAGTAACTCCGGGAAAGCCCGCCCTTTTCCAGATGTCATCTGCTGCATCCCCCAGTATTGATATTAATAGCCCCTTCACATCACCCACCGCTAACTTTTGCCCCGCAGTGTGTTTCCCCATTTCATATATCCACTTCCCCACTCCCCCGCTTAATGATGGGAGTCTACATTTTATGTTTTCCTTATCAGCATGCTTCCAGGGAACATATTGTGGTCTTACCCCTCCCCTTTCCAAAAGTGGCATTAAATTGTAACCCTTCTGTTCCCACCGTAACAGGGAGGTAGTGTCAGTGTACTCGTCTTCGTTCTCTGTGTCGGGAGGCTCTGTTATCATATCTATTTTACCAGTACTCATCATATTCTCTTCCTCAGTCTTCCTCCCTTTCCTATTGCTGTCTTGTTTCACCGCAGGTGTGTGTGTGGTCGTTCTTCCTGCCTGCGTCGAGGGAGATCCCTAAGCCTGCTGATGTATGGCGAGTGTTCGGGCGTGGGTGTGGGTGGGCGTGGTGGACGTGTTAGCGCAGATGTTGCTGCTGGCGTTGTTCTTCCTGCTACCTCTCGTCCCTGTTCTTTACCTGTCCTTTCCTCTTCCCTTTTCCAGCATGTCCATGGTGATTCGCCGTTTGCACGTGTGAGGTACAATTTATCTAAACTTTCCCTATTGCCACTGCTTCCTCTTTTTCCAATACCCTCATCTTCTTCAATGCCGAACCCGTCCAACAGCGACAACCCCCATTCTGTTCTTTTCCCTCCCACTGTCACTGTTTTTAAATCTATTAAATCCATCCCTCTCTCTTCGCCCTGCGTCGAGGTTGTGGGCACCTCCACATCCTGGCGGGTGAATGTTCTCACTCCACGGCCCATCTTCTTACCTTCACTCTCCTCCTCCTCCCATTCCTTTATCTCTCCCCCAATTTCCTCTCTCTTCTTTTTTAGTTCCTCCATTACCTCACTACTTACCCTTGCTAATATCCTTTCTTCCTCTTCCTTTCTTTCCCTTTTTTCCCGTTGTAATATGCTTTCTATTACTTTACCCTCTTTGTATTTCCCGGTGCTTTCAGATAATATTTTCCTCTTCCACATCTCCATTTCCTTTTCCCTCTCTTCCTCTCTTCTTTTCACATCACGCTGCTCCGAAAGGGACGTCCGTTCTGCTACTGCTTTCATCCTCTCCACCTCCCTCTTCTTCTCCTCCCCTCGCTCTTTCATCCTCTCCCGCTCATCCCTAGCTTCCTTCTTTTCTTTCCTTCTTCCCCTTGTCTCTTGCTCGAACTGCCTAATCAGTGCACTCCGCACCTCCCTCAATTCTACCAACATGTCCTCCAACATTTCCTCCTCCTGTGACAATTCTCTTTCCTTCGCCTTACCCACCTCGTCCACTACTTGTGCACCGTCCTCATCATCCTTGTACGCTCTTCTTACCGCATTCTCCTCTTCTCTAGTTAGTGACCCCCGCAACTTTAAGAGCACCTGCGCAGCTACCCATTCGTCAGGTCCTATGTTCGCGATGTACTCCTCACTTCTCTTTCCCCCTTTCCCGCTCATCTCTGTGGAACTTGAACCCAGCGTGCTCGTTACCTCCCCCCTCTGGTAACTACCTGTATTGGTATCTGGTGGAGGGCTATAGGTGGGGTTTGAGTACCCCTCAGCTGCCGTCAACTGCTGCCGCGCTGCTTCTCGTAACTCTGTCACTGGATATAACCCACCGTCCTCCTTCTTTACCATCTTCGCTAAAGGCGTTTCTTCTATCCTTTCCTTCTTCACCTCCACGTCACGTGTGGTGCCAGGCCCTTCGCCCTCCCCTTTGTTCTTCTCATTGTTCTGCGAATTGCTAACCACCGCACCCGCCCTCCCTTCTTCTTCCTTAACTCCTTTGCCCTCCCTTGTTTCCTTACTCCCCTTCTCTTCTATGGTCTCTTCCACGGTAAACATACCTGTTGGTCCTGGCCTGGACCCCTGGAACATCCTCCACAAGTTAAACATCTCCACATGATGAGCTAACTTCTTCCCCTTGTAGGTGTTGTGTATGTGTGTCAGTAGCATGTGCTGAACATATGGGTCAAAACTGCCGTTAGGCGGCCATGGTGTCATCATTTTGTTGTCTGTTCCTTGTGTCCATGCAATGCTGTATTTGATAAGTTTCTCCCTATGAGGTGATAACGTCTTACAGATATGTTGGCGGGGGTAGTTAGAGTGTCCCCCCACCCTCTGGATCCTAACTTGCAAGACATAGTTGTACTTTATGTTAACACTTAGCAATTGCAACCTTCTTTACCTGGCCCCGTAATTTGGGGACTTCCGATCGTCCGCTGAAAAGCAATTAAGTTCACAAATATACAGTTCTCTCTCTCCCTTCCTTTGATATCACTCGTACGGCCCCCTTTGGCCGCGGTACACGAAGCCCACTGTGGCTGTGTGCCCTGTGTGACGTGCTTGTACAGCCGTCCCACCTCTACTCTCCACCTTTCGACCACCGCGCTCAACGTGACCGGCGTTCTCCGTGCACGGCCACTTCTCCCCCTCTTGCTCCTTCCTTATTGAGGGGTGCCGGCGCTCCCTGCGCGCGGCCTCCCCACCTCTTCTATTCCGCCCCTCTCCGTGTTGTTTAACTCTCGGTCACCTCCTGGGCAACCCGAGCGAAACACCAGGCAGCTGCAGTGTCCTATGGTATCCTACAGGTGACGTCACCAACCTCGTTAGCCTATTACCGGTAAGAACTTTTACACTATTAAAACACGCAATGTACTTTAACTCTTTGACCCCATCAACCCCACAGCTTTCTTCTTGTTATGCCCAGAACAAGGGAATCGAGAATACAACTCTTATAATCGGACTGTGCACGCGGCGTCACCTCGCGTGTGAAACGCCCCTGTCTGGGGAGCATAACCAGTCAATTATCTTCCGCACTCGGCAACACTCTAGCTACCTCCTACGGGGAAATGTCATCTACCTAACAAGCTTCAACACTCAATTAGTAGGTATCCACATCTACTCATTGACCTAAAACGTCAATTCATAGGAAATCCACACCCCTTCCATACATATGCGCTCGATCTGAACAAATCAGTGCCTTCTGACGACCACGTGGGGCGCCTTTCGGCTCCACCCACCTTCCTCCGCGACGCAGTGGGAGATGGCCCTCGTGCCTGCCTTCACCACTGCTCACCCACCTGTCGTCACTTAGTATTCAAATCCTTAGCACACACCGTAAATACCCCCGCCACCCTTTTCGCAAATCCTCCCCCCTCCCTTACAACATTACATTGCTTGTTGGGTGTGCCATACTCACCAAGTTCCCTTGAGGCGGGGCCGCTCGTCCGCGTGCACCCCTCCAATTGGCTCACCACCTCCCCTCGTCTGGACTCGTCCGGACACTCGCCAACCGCGGGCGGGATACTTCTCAGTCATCTCCCAAGGGCCAATATCCGGATTGCGCCGTCCGGTCTTCTCGCAGTTCCGCGATGGTCCTGTAGTCCTCAAAAGGGGGCAGCGGCAGAGGGGGCCGCGCTGCCGGGCCGCCTCGCAACGAGAGGCCTTGGAATAAAAACGCAAGGGGATAGATCTCAACAAATCTCAGCAGTGCCTCCAACTTGTCGGGGTGATTATCCCGGAGTCGGCAGAGCTGTCCGCGGGCCTCTGGGCTGGTAGGCCCCAAATCCTCCCGTGTCCCCAAAAAATTAGTATGAGACACACACAAGAAGCAAGGCTAAGACTGCAGTTTATTGCAATGGCAGGGACGGATTTCTCGTATGCATTCGAGAAAGCGCAAAAGTCAATCTCAGAGGGGCTTGCAGGCCCTTTTTACTACAGTATGACGCGCTACCTGCGTCACCTGAGAAAGTTAGCGCAAAAACCTATCACCACTCAGGATTGGCTCTCCGAGTGGTAGGGTTAGCATGGTTATCATACAGAGAAAGTTGTTATTGGAAGGGACCAGATCAAGTGGTATGCTTGGGCTGTCCCTAGCATTTGTTACTTCAGAATTGCAACAAGGGGACCCTTGGCGATTGGCTGTAAGAAACAGCGTCAGTAGTGAGTCCCCCTGTGTTCTGATTGGTTCTCCCGCGAGCCCCCAAGCCTGGGACCATCGTCGTTACCAGCTCGCGGTGTACCTGTCATTAGCAACAATGTGCAACTATGTGTTTTGTGCATACAACGGGCAGGTCTGCTCATAGGCTCATAGGCGAGTCGTTCCCGTTGCTGCAGGTGACCATTTTGCTGCTTTGTTGTTGCAACCTGTGAGACCCTGGCTGCTTCTCTGTCTCGTAGACTTGGCACCTTGTCAGTTCTGCTTGGTCACGTGTGGAGAGACCATGGCTGGAGCAGAATTATGAGCATTTGATTTTAGTATTCTATGTCTGGAGGCTTAGCATTTGCAGGTATAACCTTGGCGCTGGGCTTTCGGCATGCGAGTTGCAACATCGTGGCCTTGGCTGTGCCTGATCAGCACTTGTATTGCGTTCTGAAGGGGTTTTCATTTGCAAGGCTCCAACCTGGGGACTCTTGCTCACGGCCTACTCGGGCTCAGTTCATGGGTCCCGGGTGGTCGTGGAGTGACAAATCATCATATGCAGTGCTAAGTATACGTGATAGCGTCTTGTAGAGATAGGTGGCAAGGAAGCATCAGCAAACATATACACAATCTCTTCAGGCGTCTTGCATTTCTGCGGTGCTGTAGAAGGCGTATGTGAAAAATAAAAAAGATGTGCATCCGTGAGTGTGACGGTCCGCTACGTCATAACACTGAGTATGTTCTTCGTGTAGGTTGGTGTGTGAGTGACCAGTGTGCATGGTGGCACGTGTGCTTTTGTCTGTTGGCTATGTCGTCATGGCATCTCTAACGATGTGGATACTTGTAGCCATTGCTCTAGTCGAGTTCATCCATGCCGCAGGTATCATCTTGAGCCATGGGGCCTGGTGTTGATCTTACAGGTGGGCATACTCCTCTTATGTGTAAGTTCTTGAACCAAGGTATTTTGTCGTCTGGCAAATAGGCGAACTCATCTCATGGGGGGTGTCTGGGCCGTGATCCCCTAGGCCATGGTCTGGATGAGATTGGGGGGAGGGTGTTATCCCATTCTCCCACTTCAACGGAAAGTTGGAGATGCATGAGGGGTTGGTGTAGAGAGAGTAAGGGACCGTTGTAGTGGAGACAGCAAGAGAGGGTGTAAGGGTTCAAGAGATGATAGTAGAGAAGAAACCAAAGGAGACTGCAATGGGTGAAGGAGAGGGCAGTAGAAAACCAGGCAGACAGAGGAGAGGAGAATAAACCAAAGTGAGAGAGGGGAACAGTGGGAAGTACATGTACAGAGTGAGAAAACCAAATCCTATTTTGTGTTGATAGAAGTGGGAGGGGGATTTAAAAGACTGTTGTGAAGTTTAGATGGAAGCCAGCACAAGGGCTAGAGAAGAGGTTTAGTGTCTGGCCCATAGGTATGAGTAAGAATCTGCCCAATGAGGAGGGGAGAAACATGGTGCTCTGAGAATATATGTTCATGACCCTAGGGTAGGAATGGGAACCAGAACCCTATCGATCACCTAGACACCCTCCTGGCCTACCTCACCTCTGTGAGATGATATGGAACATGCTGAAGTAGAAAGTACAGTTACAACAAAGTGCCTGAGGAATATTGCCAATGCTGTTCACATAGAGGCCAAATGAGGGAGGGGCACTCTCCCTACCAAGACTTCAGTCACCAGGAACAAGATTGTACAAGAGATGGTCAGTGTCACCTGTGGCAGTCCTATACAGATCCTATTTGTACCAGAGACATTGCCTTGCAAAAATGGGCTGTGTGTAACACCTGGGTGAAACAGAGAGTGAGAGACCATTGCTACCTAAGACATTGCCTTGTAAAGCAAGAAAGAACTGATTTGTGAAGTTGGCTTACAATCGGCTCCAATCCCCTGCAGACGAATAACAGAAAAGGAGAGACCTCAAGGGGGTCTTATTGCCCACAGAAGAGCTTTATAAGTGCCCTTACATGTGGCCAATTGACACCTGCCCTGCAGGAATAGAAGGGTGAGTAGAAGCTAAGGTGTATACTCAGCCCTCGCACTTCTGAAAACCAAGAGCCAACACGATAATCATCATCATCATTGTTAGGCAAAGTTTGTATGCAGTACGCTTTGGGAACACTACACACAACTAGGACTACAGGTGTAAGCAAAACCAACCTTTGGTTTAAGTCTGTACCACACAGTTTTTGGTAGCAGGCTGAGCAGCCAGGCTTATCTCAAGAGGGAATGTGAGCTTGTAATGATGTTACACAAAGGTCTACAATCACAAGTATTCAGATAGACACTGAAACTCAAGGTTTCTTGGTAAAACACTTCTTAATTTATTACAAAATATTTTAGAAAACATTCACTAAAAGAGGCAACCAATATCACACAACAAAATACTGCAATACTTTACACTAACCGATTCTGAAACATTTAAGCT
Source organism: Ambystoma mexicanum (assembly GCF_040938575.1). Taxonomy (NCBI): domain Eukaryota; kingdom Metazoa; phylum Chordata; class Amphibia; order Caudata; family Ambystomatidae; genus Ambystoma; species Ambystoma mexicanum. The sequence goes on from NC_090928.1 coordinate 361,693,548, forward strand.
ACTTTGAAGGAGGAGCAAAATGACATTCAGAGAGTTTGAAATAGGAGCAAAAAGGCATAAGTTAATAAAACGAATATTACAGTTACTTTAAAACAGTGCATATAGTTTGAGTTCACCAGAGGAGTTGATTCAATGCAATAGGTAGGCCAAAGTCAATGGTCTAGAGTCTTGGATAGGTAAAAACGGTTCTGGTATTAAAATGGAAAGGTCTTTGCCACAGTTCTTAGAAGTAGTTCACGGAAGAAAGCTGACACAAGCTGACTAGGCCTGACACAAGCTGACTAGGCCTGCAAGTTGCCAAATTTCCACGAATTTTCACAGTGAGAGGTAAGTTCTCTCGGTTGGGTTTTCACAGTACCCTATTTTGAAGAAAAAGATGCAGCTGAAGACTTATGTTCCTGGCAGTTCCTGCAGATCTCGCTGTTCCTGAGCCTCAGTCGAAGGGACAAGAGAGAGGACTTTGGGGGAGTCCTGCACTGCACGGGGACTGGTCGCAAAGCTGGCAAACTGGCAATTCTTCGATTCCGGTAGCTGTCTTCAAGCAAACAAACTGATGTCAATCTCCCTGGTTAATCCTAACCAGCTCCTAGAATGGTATCCAGGTCACTTACGAGTTCATTGGTCCTACCAACTCAAAGGAAGAAGTCATCCTTGAAGGGGCTTCTCTGTCGAGATGAACGTGGTGATTCGGACCTGCAGCAGGGCTCCACCGGGCAAACCAACGGTCCAGTAGTTGCAGCAGCCGTCCTCTACCAGCTCATCTTCGGTTAGTTCCAGTGGTCGACTCTGCCTTCCAAGCCAAGAGACACGCCTTTTAAACAGTTTTCTCCCATTCATTCCAGCCTAGCTGCCACTCACCCAGCAGGGTGGCTGTCCTTGCCGAACAGTCAGCCAGCCAATCACGCCACAGTCCATTCGGGTCTCTTAGGAGACTAACCACAGGGAGTTTCAAGCAACTCCCTCAGTTCCTGCCCACCCCAGACACTCAGACGTCAGAGGCGGTCTTCAGTCCTGAAGCCCGCCAAAGGCATAGAAATAAAGGGACCAAACCTGGTTTGGCGCACAGAGACAAACTCTAGAAGGACCTTTCCAAAAAGAAAGAGCGAAAAAGAAGACCGGGACCTTTTTAAACAAAGGGGGCTTAGGCGCCATCTTGAAAAACATGGCTCCAGCGATTTTTAGCTACCTGTGTTCGCGGTCGGGAAAAATCATAGTAGTTCGTTGTAAAACCACTGCCACCAGCCATTTCGATAGGAAAGGGTAGCATTTGACTGCTACATGAGCTTCTAGACATAGGGGATAATAGGTAAACCCTCCAGCCCTCTATAGGAAGATAGTGTGTGCTGGGTCTAGGAATTTAAAAAGACTAGTAAAGTCAATTTAACTTTACATTCTCTGGGAAACAGTAGTTTATCCAGAGAGGGTATTTAAACCTTGGGACAGCCTAAAACGCTTCCCTGTGTCACTGCACTGAGGATGCTGTGTGACACACATGAAAAGATGATGCCTTTGGAGTTATCTAAAACTCCATAATCAAAGAACACAAGAGTAAAACACACATCAAAATACATGAGAGAGCGTGAAAAAAGGCTCACACTCTCTCCAGGTAAAAACGTCCTCAAAATCCAGCAACGTTGCTGGGGGTCTCTAAGGTTAAGGGAATTAGCACATTTATGAGAATTCTCCCTAACACTCATTCATTTCATTTCGAATATAAATCTACATTAAAGTACCATTTTCACAATACAAAACATTAAAAACAAGATTTTCATTAATATAAACCATCCTTGATGTCATAAAATCATTATACACAGAGCATATGTACAATAATAAAACCAATAACAACTTATGTAAATCCAAACTTTAATATCACACACACATGGGCACACATCCTTACCCATCCTACTACTCTGTATAGAGCTATTCTAGCCTCTAACATACTCTTGTTAAATGCAGATCTTAAGAAATGTGAAACTGCTAACACATATACAGGTTAGGTGCAACATTTCAGGGCTCAGATAGCTGACGGGATTGAGAGCTGGTCTAGGTGGCTCCAGACCGGGGTGAGCCAGCGCATCCTTGCCCGGCGATGAGCCCTGCAAAAAAAGAAAAGATGTGCCTCATCCTCACGCCCCTTGCCACAAGGAGGGCATAGAGTTGAGGAACAGGACCCATTGTTCCACTTGGCAGACTCATGGGCCAATGGGAGTGTGCCTAATCGAAATTTAGCAAACCAGCTTTTTAATTTCACTGGCATTTGGGGGTCCAGATATACCTCCGACCCCCACATGTCCTTAAACTGCAAATAAGCCCTTGCCTTTTTTTCTATTAGGCAGTTATCAACCATCATACTCCATGCTCTCTCTCTAAATTTATTCTTGACCACCACCTTGTAGTCTCTACCCAACCTTGTGGGGTCGCACGATACATCCCCTAGCCAAATGTTAAAAAGCATGGTTCTTACATGCCTAAACCAAGAAAGTTTCCTTCCACCTGGCCATGAGAGCAGCTACTCCAAGCCTTCCCTAAATAGAACTAAAACTTTATTGTTCCAGATCCGCAGTCAGTATAACACTGGCTGCATCATAATAACGTATTGAATCTCAATAAGGCCAAATTCACATGCCACTGGCGTGGATGGCGCATTAGGGGGTAAACCAAGCAATGATTTCAAAAATCTATTTTCAGCTATCTGAATAAGGGTACAATTATTTGGACCCCATAGTTCAGTTCCATACGTTACCCCTGGGATTGTCTGAACCTGGTAGATCTTAAGAGGTATTGAAAGAACCTCGCCATCAAGTCTTCTTACCAGATTCCTAATGAGGCTGCACTGACGCAAGTGCTATCTGGTCCGCCCATTTTAGTTTGCTCGAGATAATCAACCCCAAATACGTATAAGAGTCCACAGACTCCACAGGCTGGCCATTTCATTGGAAGTTCGCTCGTACTCAAGATTTTTTCCCAACGCCGACACACTGCATAGTTTTAGTTTTGGAAAAGTTGATTCTAAGGCCTTTTGCAGTGCATAGCTTGTTAAAAACATCCAACTGGTTCTGCAGGCCAACCAGGGTTTTGACAGCAAAACAGCGTCATCTGCAAACAACAATATGTTCAATTTTCTATTACCCAAAGTTGAGGGTGGGGTCCCTTGCAGCTTCTAAAAATCTAGTGACTACGTTATTAATATGTAATGAGAATCGCAAAGGCGCCGCAACGCACCCCTGCCTTACCCCAACATCAATTGATACTGGATTGGTTAACTAGCCAGACGGCCCCCAACGTATCCCTGCTGAATTGCCAGAATAAAGAGATTTAATACCATTACCCAAGGATGATGGGATGCCTAGTTCCTCTAGCACAGACCACAAAGAATCCCTCGGCACAGTATCAAAGACTGATTGTAGATCGGCAAACGCCAAATACAAGCATTGTGAATTGAGAAGCACATATTTCTGGCATAAGAGGTCAAGCCTCATAGCCTAATCTAACGCGGAGATACCCACTCTAAATCCTGCTTCCACATTTGAAAGAATTCAATTTGGCTCCCTTTGGTCTGTGTGCAAAAAGTAATGTGTGCCAGAGAATCTTCCAAAAACCTCCCATTGCAGGCTCTCAGACCATGTGCGTATAACATCAACCGAACCCTGCCTGCTAAGGGGTAACAACGTGTGCTTGGGGGGACCGACGGTCACGGGATACCCCATAGTTCATCTTCCATGGCAGGTTTCCACCTAGACTGGCTTGGTTCCTCCAACTGGCAGTTAAAGTCGCCCAGCACAAATAGCTGGCAGTTAGGGGAAGCAGTAGTGGGCAGGGCGAGCTTGTTCAAAGCCAGCTCCAGGTGGTTAATGGCACTCCGGTTTTGCCACAGATATACATTTAAGAAAAAGACAGTTGTGCCATTCCTGAAATTGCACACCCCACAGAGCAGATCAGGTAAACCCATGTCCAAAACTTTACATGTTGCCTTAATGCTTGCATGGATCCAAATCAATAACCCTCCCTTAGGGCTCCCCCTTGGGATCTAACAGCAGGTGGGAAAAAGGCCAACACAATCATAAAGGTAAAATAGGCACAGTTAAGAGATATAGCTCCTTTGCCTTTATTGGGCGGAGGGAAGGCTATACTCTCAAGAGGGGTGTGAATGTGGTTCAGTAGTGCCCCAAACAGTGAAGCATAAGAATCCAAAATAAATTAATATCCAATCAAAATTCTATAAAAATATATACTTTAATTAAACACACAATATGCAATAATAACTAAATAGAAAATACTGCACAAAACCCAGCCCCGGGGAAACAACACACAATAAGCAAAGATAGCAAGATGGAGCCCTCTGAGTAAAGGATCAGGGGTGAAAGGCAAGTAAAAGTGACAATTATGTTTACAATGATATGTGTTGGGTTGGAAAAGGGATCAAAGTGACCTAATCAGTCTATAGGGCCCAAAAATAGACCAAAGGGGCAGTTATGAGTCAATAATACCTAGTCGCTGCACTTGGTGGCAGCGAACCAGGCTTTGAGCTGTTGTGTGAGCCTATTTCGCATGTAACAAGTTACGATGATCCAAGTTGGGTCAGGGGGCTCAGCATTGGAGCGATGCATGTTAGAGCACCCACTAAGATCAGCTAGGGGTTGAGTAGATTCAAGGTGTGTTGTAACCTCAGGTAGGGTCGGCATGTGATGCTCTCATGGTTTGAGTTGATGTCAGCAGTGGCTCAAAGGTTGGGCCGTGTGGAGTCATTTGTATAATGGATGGTCCAAGTCAGCGAGGGACACTCCAGTCAAATTGGGGTCCAGTGATAAGCAGTTGATTCAAGCAGAGCAGGTGATGGGTTTGGCAAGGCATGATGCAGTGTTGAATTGGTTTAAGATGCAAGCACTCTGGTTTGAAAAGTTTGTTTCAATGTCAAAAGCAGCACTAGTGGGTCCTGTGTTTGAGATGTGGTGAACCTGATTCGAAAGCAGTTAAATCGGTTCAATGAGATGAAAACAGAAATCCTGACTGTCTTGGCTCTCAGGGTGCTTTGAATCCCAATCCAGGACAGATGTATCCCTGTTAGGGACACAAGAGGGCTGGCTCATATCTGCACGAGTCCTTCAACACAGTGAGTTCCTGGCTGTGATTGTCACTGGCAGAGAAGCAGGTCTTGTCCCAACAGCAGTTCACCCCCACTGATCCCTGGGGATGGTCAGGGGACATAGCCTCTCTGTCGTGAACACTCAGTCTTCACCTCAATGGTGGGGGATTTTGGAAAGATTAACTCCCCCAACAGTGGTCCAATGAATTATTTCTTACTTGTTTGTCCAAACATTAATCAAAGGAGATGGACAACCTTCTTTTAAAGGCAAAAGACACCAGTGATTGAACTTAAGCTAGCCTGCTTTCGGGGACCAATTACTATTCTAGGAACAAGTGGGCTTTGCATTCTGACATCACACCAAAGGTCTTTGTGCTACATGAAGTGGAGGGGGCAGGAAGTAAAGATAGTGGCAGAAAGAAACAAGATGGTTTAACCTTCCTCCAGCTGCAAAGAGTTCCCTCTGTCTACACTAACTCGGCCCATTCCCCTCTCAATAGAATCAAATGCATCCAGATATGCAGCACCCTGGCGGGAGGGTACTCCTCTTGTGAATGGTTGTGCCCTTTGATTCCTGTTCCCAGGAAAACTTCCTGTGGAGTGGCTGTCTCTCTGGAGAGGGTGTTACCTACCCTCACAAAGGAACTAAGAGAGGCAATCCCCAAGGCTGCAGTCCTGCTAGGAGTAGCAATGACAGCTTGACTGCGGAGAATATACATAATCCTTTCACAGCTGAGCTGGGCTCACAGTGCTGACACATGTGTGATATCAAATAGCCGTGGCTGTAATAATTATGAGAAATGCCATCCACCATAACATAACTGAGGTATGGCTTATTTCTAAAGAGTAATCTACCTTCAGGACAGTAAACCTTTGGGTACAGGAATGCATGTCTTAAAGGCAGCCCCTGCACTGCAGATATTTGGCTGTCACTTCAGCTGTAAAATGGGCACCTGTGACCTCTGAACTTGCTCGATGCCACTGGTACAGCAGGTGCTGCAGATCAGGATACTGATGCAGTAGGGAACAGGTACACAATATGCTTTTGGCATGGAGCTTATGAAAGAGGAATCTGATCAGAGATTTCCCTTTCAGAAATGGAATTACCCGCATCATTTTATCAATTAATAAAACATATAAACAGCCAGGGCTTCTACACCCTTGGCAGGTGGCAGTTCTTCACACTAGGGAACCCAATTAAAAATGTAATGTGGATGTAATCTGTGTGACAGAAGAGGAATTCAAGGACAATTGCTAGTAATAACATCCTTACTAAAGATATTTTATGCCTTAAATGGAAGCGGTTTAATTAACAAAGTTTGTGTAGGAACAAGAGGGAGAGAGCTAGCTCTGAGATTGGTTGCTTATATTTGTTTAGGATCCAACCCTCAGTAGAACATATCTTTCATGTATTCACTGGCCAGAGGGCCTGTAAAAGCCTAATAAAGTCACTATACTTGAATCATATTTATACCTCAGGTGGTACTTCCCAATATCTTTATGACACACCACATTATTATTTATTAGTCCTTCATGCATGTGGGGAAATTACATCACTATCTGCAGGTTACTTGATAGGGGCAGCCACCTGAGTCCTTAAGCTTTGTATTCTCTCCAATAATAACACCTGCCTGACTGTCTGCAGGCAATAAAGTTTCCACCATCTACATTACCAGGGGTAGTTAGCAGCCCCAGCCAATTACAACTGAAAGGATGGGCACCTCCCATATTGACATTTTAAAATAACAGGAGAGTAAACATAATTATCAAAACCACACCACAGTCATGATAGGTGTCAGGAAACAAATATTGATTAACCAGACTTTGGAATGCATTATACATAAATAATCAAGCTATGTGCAACCTGAGCATAGAAATTAATGTTATGAATTAAAGAATAGTTATTTATTTATTATGCGCTCCATAGAACCCGGAGGCTTACGGGCACAACAAACACAACAATTCACAACAACCGACACAGCAAGCAAGAATTCTACATGGGAGCAAAAAAATCAAAAATAAATAAATAAGGAGGGCAAATCCCCTTATTTAGATTGTCTGTTTCTTTCTCCTGCTTACCTGATATCCTGGTATTGACTCCAGGGATGTGTTTTTGGCATAATGTGAGAGCAACATGAAATGAGTGGTCCCCCAATCACAAGGCCGCAGAAGTGGCAATCAAGAAGCCCATTTCTATAAAGAGCAGCTCCCCCCCGCATCAAACACCACATGAGCACCGTCTTTACCTCTTCTATCCCTGAGTACAGCTGTGAGGGGCGCTGATCAGGCACCTCTGTCTACTGTGCTAGCAATCTACCTGGCACTATGGAGTACATATAATTAAAGAACCCTTCATATCTGGGGGAACATTGGTGCCTTGATGTTGTAAATCAGCCCTGAGATGGGAGCACCTGCTTAGCACCCTTTGACGATGTTAGCCTTATGGGCACGATAGGATCTCCCAACCACTGAGTCAAACTACAAAACTAAAACTGAAAAGAATGGGAATTGAGTGGTGATGGGCCTTGCTATCTTAAAACCTATAAACGGAATACTTCTGGGGGCGTGAAGTCCCTCAGCCTCTTATGACCTAAAATGAGAGAGTGCGTAGAAGGGTTCGTGGACCATACCCTTTTATCATAAGCGAGTGCTCACACACCAGGCTCAGAGAACTGCCGGCTAATTGGAACATCACCCTCTTGGCTAGGTATCCAAATGTCTTCTTTAGTCTTCCTTCCAGTCACTGTCAGGTCTTAAAGGGTATCCAGTGATTCCCTCGAATATAAAGCATCGAATGCAAAAGCCTTGAAAAGAAATGCATCGAAAAATGCATTTTTTTGTAGGTAAAGTTTTTTTTTAATTAAAATGGGTTTTAAGGGGTAAAAAACGGTGATTGGGGTGGACCCCCCATTAAAAGAAATTGAAAAAAATGCATTTTTTCGATGCATTTTTTTCGAGGCTTTTGCATTCGATGCTTTGGATGTCGAGGCTATCACTAGGAACCGTTTTAAAGCATCAGCTCTCTTGCACGACATTTATATCTGCGGATCATTCTGAGCAAACCTACAGGTAGGATCCCTTCATGGTCATTTACTTCATAAAGTTGTGAAGCACACAATTCAGCAAGTCTGTCATTGTAAGTTGGGGTGCTCCTGCCCTACATGGGGAAGGCCTAGTTCCGGGACATTTTTGAGATCGTCCCTTTCATGAAACAAAACTGCTCTCTCCAGATTCCGGTCACCCTCTCCCCAGGAACCAAACTCTGGAAAATCATGTAATCCTCTCCTTCAGTCATTAGGCCTTCCACCTGTCATTCATTGCCTCCTAGCAATGGGATCTCCCCTGTTAGAGGGAGGAGTGGCTGGATGTGGTGATGTTTGAGGTCTTGACTTGCTGTGCCAGACATTGGGTTTGGGTCTCCATCATGACGAGAGGCTGTGCTGGGTGCTTGTTGAGAGAGTTGTAGCTGAAAATCTAGGCTGATGTTTTTGGAGCTACACTAGATAATAACTTTGATGTGAAAGTGTTTGCAGAGCTAGTTTTTTACGGATCATTAAGTTATTCTTAATTTTGAGTACCTATCAGCATTGGCTGTTCCCTGGCAAGGAGGCTTGAAGCATTCATGTCTGTTGCCTGAAGGGTGGACTTTGGTTGGACTGAAGAGATTCCAGAATGACTTTGAGATGGACATGGCTCCACACATAAATTGGGCTTTTATATCGCTCTTCATGTCGGAGTCCACCCTCTAGGCGAGTGCTGCTCAGTGCTGTCTTGCTTCCAAGGCAAGCGCTTTGCCGCTAAGCTATCCTCCCGCCCCATCACTGCAAGTGAGGCCACAATTTGGTGGAAAGCTCTAAAGGCGATTGTTTTCTTGACCTGCTGTACTTGTTGGAGTAGATGGATGGCAATGTTGATCCAAGTAGGCCAAAACAGGGACCTGCTCCCTTGCAGGATACAGGGATTGTTCCATTCCTTTAGTAGAAGACTGATGTTTTCCTTCTTAGTCCCCAGCACGGAGGACCCAGCAGCGCTGTCATTGAATACTAAAGCTCAGTGCAGGTATTTCAGTGCTGCCATGTTAAAACTCAGTTACAGAACACTTAACTCATAACGTGTGTACTGTATGTGCACTGGTATATTTTCTATAATTAGTGTGCATACTAAAAAATACATTTGTAATGAACATTTCCTCTTGCACAACTCCCACGCGGCCATTGAAATATTTATTTATTTTTTAATTTGTTTGACTAAGGTAAAAAGAGAAGAAGGGAGGGGGAGTAGGGAGATGCAGTAGTGGGATGGAAGAGTCTTGGGAGGGGGGGGGCAAAGTTAGTTGAACCGAAAAAAGCTCAAGCTGTGGGCATTCACATTTTTACCCGGATTGTCGCATTTGCAGACTCAATAATTTCAAGAATAAGGTCATGAAAATGTCATATTCTAAAAGCAGTTTGTATGTATAGCTGACTTTGTAAACTGAGATCAATTTCCCAAAAATCTTCAACATTCAGACTCAAAATGCTATGTCTGGGGCTCGTGAGTTACACGTAGTAGCAATGCTTTGTCATTAATGAAGCAATTAGCCATAAAGGGGTTTTGAGGCAATTATGTATGGCCGCCCTTTCTATTATATAGGGCAGCACTCCAAATTGATCAGCTGCGACCTGCGACGGGCCTGTGAAGTGTACATTTATTAAAGGTGGGTGAAGTTAAAGACAAATGCCAGCAGAGGGCGCTCTAAGCTTAGAACAACGAAGAACACGTATTTTAGTTATTCACTGCAACAGGAACTTGAAATAGACGGAGGGTGGGGTCTGAAAAGTTATGTTACTTATATAGCGCACCGTCACCCACGGAATTGGTCCCCAGGCGCTCTGCGGATATCTGTAAACGAGAAGGTGGGGAGGGTTAGTAAGGTGAAGAGGGAGTAGGATAGTGAGAGGGGTGGTATACTCCTGGCAGCTTCAACTCGGTGCACACCGGGTGCTGAGCTTTGGTGCAAGTATTGGATTGGAGTCAGTCCGCGTGTGCTGTTGGTGCAGCTTATGTGTTGCAGCGTGGTGAAGTGTGTGCAGCTTGTTGTGCGAGAGATGGTTGTGTGAGTTTTTCAGTGAGATAAGTATGCAGAGAGTTTGAGCTTATATTGGTTAGTGGGTTATATGACATTTAACATGCTGACCTACATAGTTCCGTCTAAGTGTAGCACATGCTAACATTGGTGATTTCACTATCCTGTCTAGATACGGCACAGGCTAATGTTCTCAAATTGTAAGTGTGGCACATGCTAACATTCAAGTTCCATCTAATTGTGGCAGATGCTAACATTCCCAATCCTATCTAGACACGGCGCAGGCTAATGTTCTCAATTCTAGGTGGCAGTTGCTAACATTCCCAATCCTATCTAGACACGGCGCAGGCTAATGTTCTCAATTCTAGGTGGCAGTTGCTAACATTCCCAATCCTACCTAGATACACGCAGGCTAATGTTCTCAATTCTAGGTGGCAGTTGCTAACATTCACAATCATACCTAGATACACGCAGGCTAATGTTCTCAATTCTAGATGGCAGTTGCTAACATTCACAATCCTACCTAGATACGGCACAGGCTAATGTTCTCAATTCTAGGTGGCAGTTGCTAACATTCACAATCCTACCTAGATACACACAGGCTAATCTTCTCAATTCTAGGTGGCAGTTGCTAACATTCACAATCCTACCTAGATACGGCGCAGGCTAATGTTCTCAATTCTAGGTGGCAGTTGCTAACATTCACAATCCTATCTAGATACGGCGCAGGCTAATGTTCTCAATTCTAGGTGGCAGTTGCTAACATTCACAATCCTACCTAGATACGGCGCAGGCTAATTTTCTCAATTCTAGGTGGCAGTTGCTAACATTCACAATCCTATCTAGATACGGCGCAGGCTAATGTTCTCAATTCTAGGTGGCAGTTGCTAACATTCACAATCCTACCTAGATACGGCGCTGGCTAATGTTCTCAATTCTAGGTGGCAGTTGCTAACATTCACAATCCTACCTAGATACACGCAGGCTAATGTTCTCAATTCTAGGTGGCAGTTGCTAACATTCACAATCCTACCTAGATACACGCAGGCTAATGTTCTCAATTCTAGGTGGCAGTTGCTAACATTCACAATCCTACCTAGATACGGCGCAGGCTAATGTTCTCAATTCTAGGTGGCAGTTGCTAACATTCACAATCCTACCTAGATACACGCAGGCTAATGTTCTCAATTCTAGGTGGTAGTTGCTAACATTCACAATCCTACCTAGATACGGCGCAGGCTAATGTTCTCAATTCTAGGTGGCAGTTGCTAACATTCACAATCCTACCTAGATACGGCGCAGGCTAATGTTCTCAATTCTAGATGGCAGTTGCTAACATTCACTATCCTACCTAGATACACACAGGCTAATGTTCTCAATTCTAGGTGGCAGTTGCTAACATTCACAATCCTACCTAGATACGGCGCAGGCTAATGTTCTCAATTCTAGGTGGCAGTTGCTAACATTCACAATCCTATCTAGATACGGCGCAGGCTAATGTTCTCAATTCTAGGTGGCAGTTGCTAACATTCACAATCCTATCTAGATACGGTGCAGGCTAATGTTCTCAATTCTAGGTGGCAGTTGCTAACATTCACAATCCTACCTAGATACGGCGCAGGCTAATTTTCTCAATTCTAGGTGGCAGTTGCTAAAATTCACAATCCTATCTAGATACAGCGCAGGCTAATGTTCTCAATTCTAGGTGGCAGTTGCTAACATTCACAATCCTACCTAGATACACGCAGGCTAATGTTCTCAATTCTAGGTGGCAGTTGCTAACATTCACAATCATACCTAGATACACGCAGGCTAATGTTCTCAATTCTAGATGGCAGTTGCTAACATTCACAATCCTACCTAGATACGGCACAGGCTAATGTTCTCAATTCTAGGTGGCAGTTGCTAACATTCACAATCCTACCTAGATACACGCAGGCTAATGTTCTCAATTCTAGGTGGCAGTTGCTAACATTCACAATCCTACCTAGATACGGCGCAGGCTAATGTTCTCAATTCTAGGTGGTAGTTGCTAACATTCACAATCCTATCTAGATACGGCGCAGGCTAATGTTCTCAATTCTAGGTGGCAGTTGCTAACATTCACAATCCTACCTAGATACGGCGCAGGCTAATTTTCTCAATTCTAGGTGGCAGTTGCTAACATTCACAATCCTATCTAGATACGGCGCAGGCTAATGTTCTCAATTCTAGGTGGCAGTTGCTAACATTCACAATCCTACCTAGATACGGCGCTGGCTAATGTTCTCAATTCTAGGTGGCAGTTGCTAACATTCACAATCCTACCTAGATACACGCAGGCTAATGTTCTCAATTCTAGGTGGCAGTTGCTAACATTCACAATCCTACCTAGATACACGCAGGCTAATGTTCTCAATTCTAGGTGGCAGTTGCTAACATTCACAATCCTACCTAGATACGGCGCAGGCTAATGTTCTCAATTCTAGGTGGCAGTTGCTAACATTCACAATCCTACCTAGATACACGCAGGCTAATGTTCTCAATTCTAGGTGGTAGTTGCTAACATTCACAATCCTACCTAGATACGGCGCAGGCTAATGTTCTCAATTCTAGGTGGCAGTTGCTAACATTCACAATCCTACCTAGATACGGCGCAGGCTAATGTTCTCAATTCTAGATGGCAGTTGCTAACATTCACTATCCTACCTAGATACACACAGGCTAATGTTCTCAATTCTAGGTGGCAGTTGCTAACATTCACAATCCTACCTAGATACGGCGCAGGCTAATGTTCTCAATTCTAGGTGGCAGTTGCTAACATTCACAATCCTATCTAGATACGGCGCAGGCTAATGTTCTCAATTCTAGGTGGCAGTTGCTAACATTCACAATCCTATCTAGATACGGCGCAGGCTAATGTTCTCAATTCTAGGTGGCAGTTGCTAACATTCACAATCCTACCTAGATACGGCGCAGGCTAATTTTCTCAATTCTAGGTGGCAGTTGCTAAAATTCACAATCCTATCTAGATACAGCGCAGGCTAATGTTCTCAATTCTAGGTGGCAGTTGCTAACATTCACAATCCTACCTAGATACGGCGCTGGCTAATGTTCTCAATTCTAGGTGGCAGTTGCTAACATTCACAATCCTACCTAGATACACACAGGGTAATGTTCTCAATTCTAGGTGGCAGTTGCTAACATTCACAATCCTACCTAGATACACGCAGGCTAATGTTCTCAATTCTAGGTGGCAGTTGCTAACATTCACAATCCTACCTAGATACGGCGCAGGCTAATGTTCTCAATTCTAGGTGGCAGTTGCTAACATTCACAATCCTACCTAGATACACGCAGGCTAATGTTCTCAATTCTGGGTGGCAGTTGCTAACATTCACAATCCTACCTAGATACGGCGCAGGCTAATGTTCTCAATTCTAGGTGGCAGTTGCTAACATTCACAATCCTATCTAGATACAGCGCAGGCTAATGTTCTCAATCCTAGGTGGCAGTTGCTAACATTCACAATCCTACCTAGATACGGCGCAGGCTAATTTTCTCAATTCTAGGTGGCAGTTGCTAACATTCAAAAACTAGGCTATGAAGAAATTATTTTATAGCTGGAAGTGTCTCGGAAATGTATAATTTCCTGCCAATACGAAAGTATTTGGAGGTTTAGGGCCAGTGGAAGGTTGAAGGGGGTGGCAGGCGGGGCATCCCCAGTTAAAGCACGTAACAGCCAAACTACCTGATCCACTGACATCTCAGAGGAGGAAAAGTGCATCTGATGCTCTGCAAAAAACGCAATTTTTAAGCCCTTTTAGCCTTTAGTAATAATATGTTATGTTTACAATGTTTTTTGTACTTCGTTGAATCACCAATCTTAATAGTATCAAAGTACTTATCCTTTCATGTGGAATATCGTCCCCCTGAATGCCCTGTCCATCCAACCCCACCCTTAAGGGGGAGTCCAGGTGGAGGAAGTAGACCTTACTGATTAGAATGAAAGTCCTAAAAAAAAAGGTGGGGTGACTCATCAACATACCAATTGAATGTGGTGTCACCAGAAATTAGCATATCAAGGTAGCCTCTGAAAAAAGTGGGGGACTCCGTCCACCTGTGTGTACCCTGGACTTGAGCCCTGAAAGCAGAACGTAGTCTGATTGGAAGGAAAGCAAGGTCAAGGGCGAAGTAAGAGGGATGGAAAGCAGGGACAGAGGTTGTAGATGCAGGGAGCGAGACAGGCATGGGGGAAATGCTTTGTATTAGTGTGGATGCATGTTAGTCCATGTCGAGAAAAACACTGATGTTGCACTCCTAAATGTTAAGGGTAATACGTGAGAACAGTGATGAAACTTAGGGTGCAGAGGAGAGAGAAACCACCCTGGCACCAGGTGGAAAATATAATATCAATAAATGAAAGAGCCCTTGGTAAGGACCCTCACGTCCCCTGCTCAACCATATCACTGAAAACAGTCAACATTAATCCTGATTGGAACCAGGAATTACTTTAGTCAAACAAATATATCATCAAAACAGTAATTCATGGACACTTTACAAATCAATTAGTTAGAAGAAAATTCATCAAAATGGCATTTAATTATATAATTAATCAAACAATGAAGAGCTCAATTCGAGGCATGGAAAGCGCTAATAAGGGATATGTTTCTTCCATCAGACGATATGCCCCCCTGGACCCCACTTAACTAATACGTTAAATAAGCAAATAGCGAAAGGACTTCCCTGCACCACCATCCCTGAAACAGACAATAAAAGTCCTGAATCACTCCTACGCACGAAAATGACGGATTGAGAACCCGCTCTGACGAATGAAGACAATTACTGTTTGTTGTTATTTAATAGAAAACGCGAGTAATGCTACCATAATGCATATGCAATGTACTGCAAGTATGTGAAATGCTTTATTACAAATGCCAATAAAAACATTCAAAAATAAAACAATAAAGAGCTCAATGCATTTCGGGTAATCCCCTTCACCAGGAGCTTTAATTAAGTCATCAGTTCAACATATTCATCTTTCATTACTTTCTCAAAAAGAATAATGCGTGGCCCATTTCAGATCCACTTGTCGAAAAACAATACTTGCACAGGTCAGAAACGCAAATTGAATTTTAGGTTTCCACAATATTCTCTTATTTCAATATTAAATCACATATATTCCACGTTTTATTGTGTTGGTTAAATTCCAGAAATCAAAAGGGAGTCCTATTCAGTAGATGGATGTATTCAGGCCATCCGCCCTTCTAAATAGTCCTACTTATTGTTCTAATGACCTGTTCTTGTTTGTAAATATGCTTCTCTCACTTTTGCATCTGTTGTTATATTGTAAAGCGCTTTGGCTTAAAGCGCTATATAAATTCTAAAAAATAAAAATAAAAATAAAGTTTATGGAGCTGCAGCATTCCGTGCTGGTACATACGCGGAATGCCGTGGCTCCATAAACGTATGGCGGATGGATGCTAGTGATCCAGTGATCTGAAGGGTATCTAATGATAACCATATTCCTTGTTTACGTTATATGGGTTTTCACTCGCAGAGCCATAGGATGCCCTTCCAGAGCTAGGCGCAAAGGGATTTTTTTGTACACAGTGCCCTGAACAATGTGGCTCCTTGGCCAGATAGCTCAGGGGCAGCGTGCTTGTCTTGGAAGTAAAACAACATTGAGCAGCATAGGTTCAATGCCCAGTACAGTGCCTAGAGGCTGAACTATGGCATGAAGTACGACAAAAAAGCCTAATTTAATGCATTTTGGTCAAGGTCTATAAAAGAGGAAGGGATTGCCTCACAGACCCATCCTGGTTTGCTTGATGTTATGTTTGTAGATGACAGAGTCAAACACCATGGTAGCGTGCACACTGAAAGCATGGTCCTGTATTCAAGAAGTGTTAAGGCAATCTAAAATGTTGGCCCTGATCTTTGAGATATAGCAGTGTCCTTCCTAGAGGGTTTGGACGGGCAATGAGGTGAGTGTCTATGTGAAGCAGTTTAGAGGGGCAATGGGCAGTTAATAACACATAGTGCTTGCCTGCATGATGGGCTCGGGAAGGGCTCCAACAGCTCAGTTAAATTGTGGTGACTTTTTGACCCAGGATTACCTTTTCGTTTTTTCTATGGGGCAAACTCCTGAATAGTCACTTAGTTTTGTGTGGTCAGAAGGTAAGGTGTGGCCCGCTCTAGGATAGACTGTGTGAAAGCTGAAGGTATTTGCAGAACAAAAAGGTAGAAAAGGCTGCTAAGGATCTGTAAACACATACTAGAATGTGGGGCAAGCCTGGAAACTGTATTCAAGATTAGGGAGAAAAATATCCCTTTTCAATTCACTTTTTATTAACTACCCATTTTATGATTATTCCAAGCTGAAAATAGTGATATTTAGTGTTAGTTATTTTATTTGTAAAATGCATATTGATTGTAGTCTTTAATTAAATGAGTGTGTATTTATGAACAAGATTTGTTCAATATATTCATCAAAACATTTGGATGAAATGTGCTTTTCAGTGTCATTTCATTTGTTTTCCATGAGATACATGGGGTGGTGTGTTTTGGGCAAGGTATCAGAGGGACTGGAAAACTGTTGCCTTTTCATTGGTATGGAAGGTGCAGACATACAACCAAACAACACCTACAGAATATGTGTTCTTCCACAAATCTGACAACAATCTGTACTCTTGTGAAAATGCGTTAGGCGTATAGATGGCGATAGGTCATCATCTAATGGTCAAAACTAAACAGGCTGTGGGTTGCACCAAAATGACAGGGTTTAGTTATATACTTTTGGACCTCGATTGAGGCTGGAGGTATCAATAGGCAATATTTGAAAAACTGAATTACTAATCACATTGCACAAGGTTCCTGGAAACAAAATGCAATCAGAAACATCAATTGAAGGGGCCGCCCTGGCGATCTTTCATTGATTGAGGATTGTACCCATCAGAACATTTTGAACTATTATGATTAATAGATCTTGGAAGCAAATTTGGTCTAGATTCCAGACACATTCCAATTCACATTCTTTAATTTATCTGTACCATAATTCTTGCAAATTTGGTAGACATGTGCAACTAACATATTAATTCTGAAGAAGGCTTGGCCATCAATCATGGGACTGTCTGTTTGAATAATATGTATTGATGATGAATGGCAATTGGATTAAATAGATGGTACCAGAGGGCTCACTTATTGATATGTTTTTCTTTCTGTTGTATTTGAAATGTAAGTAGCACATGAGCTATGCATGTCTACTTCATGTCAACATGCTGCAATGTAGTTAGCTTTAAATGTTAAAGGTTTGTGTTTTATTTGTATTTGTGCTGTATGTAGTTCTGTGCTATCATTTTAGCTACATCCACTTCAGGGCTTTCTTATTTACATTACACACTTATTTCTTGAACTTGTTTTAAGGATGTTCTGCTTACCAATAGTATATGAAAGATAATGGTCCTCATTATAGGTTTGCCGGTATCCTGGTGGAAAATCTGCCAGGATACAGGCAAACGTACCTACTGTTTCCGCCACCTGATATATTAAAGGTGGCGGAAAGGGCAGTAAATCCCAATTCCATGGAGTCCCAAAGGACTCCATGGGGGGATTTGCCAGTATTATCAGCACCGGCAATACTGGTTCCAAAATACCAGCTGTTTGATGGCAGTGGGGCCCTGAGTTACCTTTAGCTCTTGGCTGGATGTAAGTCTGGTATCCCCACCAGCATACTTCTACCCTGCCGGTCCAATAAAGTGCTGGTATATGTAAATTACGTCACTTTGTTACCTGGCTTGCAGGGTTATAATGAGGCCCAGTGTCTTTTTTTTCTCATTTTTCAGTCATTTTGTGTTTTTGAGTACATTTGGTTTCCAATAATCTTGTGCAATGGTAACAAGAGCTGAGTGCATGTATACAATTGTTTTTCCTTCCGGTAACATTCATTTGCAATGACTATTGCTTATCTATGTGCAGTTGAGAACAGAACAATTGTTCTATTTTATTTTTTCCATTACCTCCCTTCTCATGAAGGTTTTTCTCTCCCTGTGCTTGAACATGTTCCTATATGTGCCTGTTACGGAAGATTTCACTTTTGGCAACTCTCCCTCCATAGTTTCTATAGAGCCCAGTAGTAGAAGGGGCCCTCTTTTGTCTCCACTCCCCCCATGTTGCTTCATAAATAAAGTATACTTACCAGAGCCTGTACAAAAGTGCAAGCTACTGGCTTTGACAAGGCATGTTTCTTTTTAAATATTGAAAAACAGTTCATGTTATAAGTAAACTGTGTTTCCCAGAGTCCGTTCAAAAGTCTACAGCATCTCGCATGCAGCCTGCATGTGTCCCTCGGCAGCTCTGTGTCCCAGCAAACAGGGTGTGGCAGGGGAACTTCTGTGGGAGGGGGGGTTGTACTGCTCAACCACAGATGATTAATACACAATGGAAAGACAGGAATCCCAGCAATTCTGATGACTAACACCAAGACTCATGCAGGCAACAGGAAACACAGACGGGTCTTTATATTTAGCTCACCGGAATACTGTCACTACTGTATAGACACAACCAGGGAAATACACAAGGACATTTGTTTATTAACTAAACCGAACTAACAGAGGGCTGGCATAGGCAACATCTGTAGGCTGAGCTTAATTTGTCGAGTATGCAGGAAATTGAATGCTGTGTTTTGTTGATAAGAAAAGTGTCTCTGGGCCCAGGAAACAGCTACAATTAGATTGTTACAAATAAAAAACACATGGGTTCAGGGAGCCCTGGTGTTTTGAAAGGAAAAGTGGCACTGGACTCAGGAAACAGCTAAAATGAGATTGTTCCAAATTCCCATTTCCCAAGTAGGTACAAAATACATGAGTTCAGGAAATCTGTATGTGTTGATAAGAAAACTGTGCCTGCAGAGGTTGTGTTTTCACCCCCTTAAAAAGGGGTCTCTGACTACAGCAGGGCTAGATATTCAAAAACTTCAAAAAGGTTAGCTTTTGGGGATATTTAAAGAAATGTGCTTTAATGTATTGTCTTTGTTTTTTCTAAAAATGTACAATGCATGTGGTTTTATTCAAGCATTTACAAGTCTTTTTTAACTGTATTTAATGCTAATCAGGCCCTTTTTGAGACAGGCCAGAGCTGAGGAGGTGCTCAAAGGCACTAGACTGTGCATTTTTAGAATAAACACCTACATGCTGTTAATGATGTGTTTTTAAATGTACAGCTTGCTAAGAATGCCCTGTGGTTTTGCATGTCAGCCAGTATAACAAAGAGGTGTTGGTAGAACCAGAGAGAGAGAGAGAGAGAGAGAGAGAGAGAGAGAGAGAGAGAGAGAGAGAGAGAGAGAGAGAGAGTGTGTGTGTGTTTGTGTGTGTATGCGTCTGGCAATCAGAGGTATCCGAAGTCCTTGGTCTGCTTGTGAGATTGGTTGCGAATGACTCTGACATGTTTTACGTTCCAAATGAGGGAGATGTTAGAGCTATACTTCGTGATAATTCAGTTCAAGCCGCGACTTGTGTTATTCACAAAACCACTGCCCGCAGAAATATTTTTAACCCTTAATTGATAATCTCTAGTCACAGAGTAGGATGAATTTCACAAATTATTATTAGACCCCTTGCACAGTCGGTTTTGTATGATACCGTTGTAAAGCACTTAAATGAGTTGACAAAAGCTGTGGATGTGCGGCAGCATCATCAGGCTTAAAATGTGATCATTGTGTGGGGCTGCTGCCAAAGGTTGTTAAGAGAAGTAGCTGTTTTGGTAAATGCACACCCCGGCACATGTATATTCACAGACAGTGCCCGTCAAGAATACGGAGTGATTTTTATAATCACAATATTAAAAACAAACTGCAAATAAACTCTATGAAAAATTCTAAAATAGCTGCTCAGGGGTGTGCCATCCCATTCAGCAACAGCTTACACCCACATGCATGCACACACTGAAACTCATTTTGGCATTGGTTCCTCTACAAAACATCAATATGTTTAATAAATAAATCACAGGCTTTACACTTGAAATATGAATGTATCCTTGCCTCGTCGCCATAAAGCCTACAACTCCCCTATACATCAGAATCTGCATTAAATCACATTTTTCCTACCGACAATGAATTACATGTTGCACATTTTCAGTCATCTCATTTGCCCTATCTCTCATGTCTCAGCGCCAGAAATATCGTTCCACAAATAAAAGGACTCGTGGCACATGCCATAATTCGGCCTGTCACTCTATAGTTACGGATAAAAGAGTTGTATACTTTAACATTCTAGGTTAGTGTTCATTTCGATGTTGGACAACACTCTCCCTAGCTTTTTAAAAGTTTGTCACCATGACCACCTGTACTCATTTGACCAGCCCAAGGTTTTGCATCTGAGATGAAAAGGTAATTTTTTTATTTTTCCATGTTTGCTTTCTATGGCTGGAGAGTTTCAGAATAAAAAATCCTGGCTCTCATTGTGGGCATGCCCAACACACATAGCTCGGACATCCTAAGAGAATTATAGATACATGCAGTAAATGTATAATTACCATGCGTTATTTCATTTAACCCCACGCTGCCTGCCCCAAATGTGTTACCTTGTCACAATGTCAGGAGAAACATTTACATGTATAGGAGGCTGTGTACGCATGCACAATTATCTCTCAGCAACAGTCTGCACAAAATTCAACAATTTTTACATGTACATACTTGTAGCGATTTAGAGTTAGTTTGCAGCCTAGAGAGGTGAATGAGGCCTTAAAATTCCCAGAAGGGTTGGCTTTTTAGAAATTAAAGTGCAGAAAGAACATGCCATATGGTGGCTGCTGCTACCCTGCATTTTGTAGCCGACAGGATAATCGTACAACATCTGATAACCCAAACTATTGTGAATAAAATCTGAATAAAATTGTTGTTTTAAATGTTAATAAAAATGTGTTGTTTTAACGCCTAGTTTGCGTCTTTATATTCAGCTGTTATGGGGCGAACATGCATGAAGTTGTTGGAAATATATTAAGACAAAGGGACAATGACAGGTATGGAAGGATGTTAAGAGCTTGTAGCATCATCTGTGAAAATAAAAAAGCCATCATCTGTAACAGCAACAGAGTTCTACTCTGTGTCTTAACTGAGAATGTGTCATTAAAAACATAGAAAATCTTTCTTTAGCCCATATCAGATTGCTGGCCACCACATCCTAGCATTACACCTCTGAATAAAATAACATTTTAAAACTCAACAAGCGATGGGTGCTACTATACATAATAAACAGGAACACATAATAAAGAGCCAGACAATTTTATGATTTTGATTTTGAAAAAATATGTATCCATATAAAAAGACATATTTAATAGAGAAAGGAAAAAAGATTATGCACAATCAGGTCAATGCAGAGAGAAATAGTTTTAATGCAAATAAAAAATAAATAGACAGATTCAAACAACCAACTCTCATACACTCAGCTAGGATGGGTACATCGCTTGTGTGACCTAGATGATTTAAAGGTTGATACAGCAGGGGCGCTGTGAAATAGTGAGGGGTTGAAACCTGCAGGACAATGCTTCACACTCAAAAACTGTTGTGCCCTCCATCACACCATCACACCCTGTAGCACCGGTTGGGGCTCAATACCACTACCTATAGCACTCCATGAGTGAGCCATAGTAGAGGTTCTGTCCCATAATCTATAACCCCTTGTGACAACAAAGCAGTGACATCCGTGGCAGCTTCTTTGACCTGCATCCATAATCCGAGACGTTCCCTGGGACACAGATTACCAAACTCCATAGAGAAATTAAAACAAACCAATCTCCATCTGAGATGCCCCAACCGTTCACCCGTTTTAAAGTGCCACCATAGGTAATTCTTAAACTGTGGCTGACCCCCATCATCCTTGGGTCTTGCTGGCCCCTAAACCAGATCGGGCATTTTGCATTAGATGAATCAATAAATTCATTGATTGTCAGTTGCCACAATCCAAATCTAGAGAGTCTGCCGTGTGCGCCATCCATCTGTTGGAGCAGATGATGTCACTAAAAATACAAGAAAAAATATAGATTTATATTAAAGCATCTTTTTATACAATGAGCTCATTACAATATTCACCAACAATACTACAAATGTAGCAACACACATTGTGTTGCAATGTCAGTGTAACCATATTAAATCCAATGTAACTACCAAGTACAGGGCCCTTAAGAAAATAAAATGTCAATATGTTTATATAAAAGAATCAGGACTACACCACTTCACCAGATGTGTGAGCTTTGACACATACTCAAATCCACTGCATCTTGGGGCATGTCAGTATAGTACAAAACATTGCAAAAGTTAGAACTGTGTTTTAAATTGCTAGTATACAATTAACAAAGCCCTGCGTTAAAAGATGTAAAGATGCGGGCCAACACTCTGTGTTTCCCTTGCAGATAAAGAATGGACACAATTTGTTTTACTTTGTGTCACTCTGAGCGCAGAATAAAATAAATTGCAGCAGCTACTTGGAAGTACAAAACGAATCCAGCACAATCTAAAACATGCATTGGTACAGTCCTTGGGACTTGAAAGAAGCCAACTTTTCCACATCCCCAAACATATCAAGTAAGATGTAGCACCCTGACAAATGCAACCCTTTAAAAAAATCCACCATTCCAGCATTCTTTTATGAAACACAACATATGTGATCTTTGGCACATACTCAAATACTAACTTCACATTGCACACATTTGAATACAATCTGATTATTTCACACACTTAGAATATTTTATTGGTGCTGTGAAACTAAAAAACTGCATTGTGTGCATGCAAATATGTTGCATCAAAAAAACACAAGTGCCCCAAAAGTGCAGTCGGGGTTTATTTCATGCAAAGACTTCGACTTTCTTTAAAAAACAGAATGTTTGGGATGGCTATAAGGGCGGCGGTGAACTCATAAAAAAGAAATAAATAACAAATTGAATATTAACTAGCAATGCATTCCTTGCAGCATATGAAAATGTTTGCACCATCAGAGACTACGCGAAATTCCAGAGTCTGAATACTGGGTCGCTGACTTTGCGTTGTTTGCAAGCGCTATAGTCAAAATCTGAGAAAAGTTTTAGAACATAAGCTCTGTGCCCATGTGATATCACACACACACACAGAAATACAATCTGTGTTATCCTGGCTGACATGCAACACCAGAGAGCATTCTAAGCAAACTGTACATTTAAAAACATGTATTTAAAAGCACGTAGCTATTTAGTTTAAAAATGCACAGCCTAGTGCCTTCTCATCCAAGGCGTGTATCAAAAAGGGCCTGCATTTCAATAAATACAGTTTAAAAAAAAAGCCTTATCAATGCTTGACTAAAACCACATAAATTGTACAATTTTAGAAAAATACAAAGACAAAACATTGAAGCACATTTCTTAAAATACCCCCAAGCTCACCTTTTTGATGGTGTTGAAATAACTACCCCTGCTGGAGTCAGAGACCCCCTTTTAAGAGGTGAAAACACAACCCATCCCAGCACAGTTTTCTTATCAACACATACATATTTCCTGAAATCATGTATTTTGTGCCTACTGGGAAATGGGCTTTGTAACAATTGTGAGTCCAGTGCCACTTGTCTTATCAACACATAAGGGCTTGCTGAAACCATGGGTGTTTTTTGTAACAATCTCATTTTAGCTGTTTCCTGGGCCCACAGACACTTTTCCTATCAACAAAACACAGCAATCTATTTCCTGCATGCACAGCAAATGAAGCTCAGCCTGCAGATGTTGCCTTTGTCAGCCTTCCGCCGGTTGGGTTTAGTTGATAAACAAATGTCCTTGTGTATTTCCCTGGGTGTGTTTACACAGCTGTGGCTAAATTGCAGTGAGCTAAACATAAAGACCTGTCTGTGTTTCCTGTTGCCCGCAAAAGCTTTGGCATGAGCCATCAGAATTGCTGGAATTCCTGCCATTCCATTGTGTATTAATCATCTGTGCTTGAGCAGTACAAACCGCCCTCCCACACCAGTTCCCCTGTTACGCCACGTTTGCTGGGACACAGAGCTGCTGAGGGACACATGCAGGCTGCACAGGAGATGATGTAGATTCAATAAGAGCAATACTTTGACTTTTGAACGGGCTCTGGGAAACACAGTTTACTTATAACCTGAACTGTTTTTCATTATTTAAAAAGAAACATGCCTTGTCAAAGCCAGTAGCTAGGACATTTGTACAGGCTCTGGTAAGTACACTTTACTTGTAAAGCTAACTGCTTTTAATTATTTACACTCTGTATGAAAGCTCATCTATACTCAACATATAACATCAAAATTGATATCAAACATTTTTTATATCAACATTTTGGGGGAACTTTATATAAAAATGTTATATTCATTGTATTAAAACAATATTTGTATATACATTTCTATAAACACATTATGATTTGTATTAATTTGTGTATACATTTGTATATACATTTTATATTTCATATATTCATTTGTTTATACATTTTTATGTCAGAAATATTAATTTTAAGATTGATTTTTACATACATTTTATATTAAAAAGATATCCAAATTGTTTGATATCATTACCTGCTTTCTATCACATCGGGCGGAGCCCCTCTGACGTCATCACAGTGTCACTATGAAAGACCCTAGATTCACAGTCTCTGTCTTCAGAGCTCACTTCGCTCTAGGCGCTCGACCAAGCAACATTGTCGACAGCTGCTCCTATCTTTATATAGAATGAATATAAAATGTATACACACTTTATATCAAATATACATTTGGTATAAAATCGATATCAACATTTCTTACATTATTTTTATATTAAATGTATATTAGGTTTATATCAAAGCATGTCAAAAGGGGGAGGGACTAACAATGGAAACAGGGGGTGTGCCCACTTGTCAACATTTTGATGGAGACAAAAGAGGGCCCCTTCTACTACTGATACCCAATCTTTTTGCTTTATTTTTTAACCTGTTCTGACTTTTTGAGAAGAAGTAAAGCCATCAGCTTAACGTCCCTTGCCTTTTGCTTATTTGCTTATTTGGTATGGTGAAACGGATCAGACCTCCAAACCACCAGTACTGGGAAACTATGTTTCCCTTTTATCTTTTACATTGTATCTTTTTAACATTTCACGCAGCAGCAGCACCTTAGAGTGCAGTGCAATGGGGATACTTTTGTATCTCCCTAGCCTTTTACACTTTTTTGGTTACTTTTATACATGCCCAAAGACAAGCTGATGGCAGCAATTACATTTTGACATGTTCTGTGTTGTTTCTAATGGGCACATTTGTGTTTACCACGTATGGCTCCTAGAAGTAGCTAGTGCCCTAAAATGGCCATTCCACAAGATTTTCATGTTCTTTGGTCATATTGTAGTTTGGCCTTCTTTTTGCTTTGCCACATCAGGAAATCCCATATAAGGTCATGCACTTGCCCAGGAAAGCTGCAGCGTTCAGGGGCGGGTGATGCCTTTGTGTGTGTATGGCCCAGGAAGGGGGTGGAACTGTCTGGTTCCACTACACATCTGTGGTGCCAGAAAGGCTGGGTGTTGGGTATGAGTGAACTCAATGGTTGTCATTGGTTGAACAACTACTCGCTGTTTGAATGGTGCAGATCCTTACCATTCGTGGGCTTGGACTTGCTTCCAGGCTGGATTATGGATAAGAAGAGGACTCTTACAGCCATTTCTTCAGATCAGCATTCGAGCCAATAATCTCTTCTAGAAAAACAGATGACTGAAGACCCCCAAAGAAACCCAGTATCCCTTCCTCCACCTGGCCCAGTGAAGCCCTGTTCGATTACCTAATCTGTGAATGCCCTGTGCGGTGTTTCAACCACTGGACTGGTGTGACCAACCAGTCACGATGGGGTTTCAAGAGTCCAGAGCCTTTGGAAGTGTCCCTGGACCACATGGTGTACTGCCCAGCACTTTAGTGTGCTGCCTTGGTAGTAGTGGTATTGTTCTGCATTTAGCCTTGTACTGGCCTATAGGGTAATAGGGCAATGCCCAAAACAAAAACAGAAAATGCTAGTGTGGACCAGTTTTTTGGGTCAAACTGGACCACTTTTTAGCCAATGTAGGCCAGTTCAATGATTTACTTCACTATGTGAGTAGTAGTTTTGACCATTGTTGCTGAATACATATTCTTTAAATTTCACAATTTACATCACATTTATCAAAAAACTCCCCCTTCGGTACTTTTCAAACAGTCTGTCACAAAAGGAGTGAGCTGCCATTTGCAACTGTGGAACACTTTTTCACTGATGATCGAGTGAAATTGTATTCCCCAGTGCAACCCGGTACGCATTTGCATCCGGAACTTTGGTTATCGCCAGCTTGTGTTCTAGGTCTCCTTCATGCCAAATTTTAGCCTCCCAGCCTCAAGGGATCCTGTCCTGGAATGATTTCTACAACCGTGACTGGAAGGGCACCTGCCATCGTCAGTGTGAGGTGGCCATCATTGGATCTTGCCTTCCCCCATCCTGTGAAGTGTCCTAAAGAGGGCTGTATTGGTGATTTTTGCAATTCTCCATCGCCAATGGTTACACTCTGCTCCTGGACCCAACCAGAAGAATCCTTGTACGCACAGAAATCCAACCTCCTTCTACCCCCAGTTGACCCATCCAGTCACCTAGGAAAATCAGAGTATGGGGGTAAGTAAACACAAAGCATTTGTCTCCCCCTCTCCTCCATAGGATAAAATTGAGAACAAGTCTCTTTGTATCCTTCCATTGCACTGCTTTTTGGTCATCGAGCCTGAGTTGTAGAATGTGAAAGATAAGAACACAATTCGTATACCTATTAACTTTGCTGCATCTCTTCTTCTGGACAATCACCAACACAAGTAACCTACCTGCTACAGATACATTCTGGTGAGAAGCATTGTGGCTCCTGTGACTTTTGAGCGCAAGGCCCCATTCTTCTTAGGAATTAGACTGCCAAAGTTGGGGAATATCACTTGTGACTTGGTTTCATCTTTACTGCATCACTTTACATACCCCACTTGTTGATTTAAGTAATTGAATGCATTTTAAGGACCTATGGTGACTGCATATATGTTTATTACTGAGTGATATGCGATATGAAATGCCTGCTTGTTTTATTGTTTAGTGTGTGTTTAAAGCCTTGGGTAAATACTGTATTGGTAGACGTTCCTGTCTAAAATTAATTATTGTGTGATTCACCATGTGAACTCATTGTGGACCCCTGATCCCACCCACACTCTCCTGAGAATAGCCTTGACTGCTCTCCATGTTTACCTTGATTGGGTTTTGGTTAACATCTCAGAGTTCCCCTGTTCACTATAACTAGGGTGGCCTCCTAAAATGTGTCCAAAAGGCCAGATTCTAGAAATCCATCTTAACAGTGCCAATTAGAAATGTGAAGAGAACATCTGTTATGCCTATTATTGTACCAAGTATATGTCCCCATCCATTGTAATCGCATCCTGGTTTTTGCCACTTGATCAGAGGGAAACCACATACAGCATGCTGTGCTTATGCGTCACCTCATAGTTCAGAATCTCCTCCTACCGTAAGTGTTCTCTACAACGGCATCAGTTGCTTGTTGGAGCTAGCACTGTTATATATAAAACAAACTCTAAGAAATAAAACAACAGGCTTGTATGATATGTTAACATGTTCTGTAAATAGGACTAAAAACTAAACTGGAGGTCTAAGGGCCTCATTACACGGTAGGCCGTAACCATGGTGCTATTAGCGCCATGGTTACCGCCGGTATTTTACTGTGTCCGCCTTGGTGGATGGCGGAATTACAGCCCTACTCCAAAGTGAGCGGGGGCGGTAATTCCCCATTCACCAAGGCACTTCCCCATTCCCATTTTTGCCCGCATAGGGCATAATGGGAATGGGGAAGGCGCTAATTACGGTACCGCAAATTGCGATACCGTAATTAGCTCCAAGGTCCCTTTGCGGCACCCTACTTTAACGGCTGGTAAAACCAGCCATTAAGGTCGGGTCCCGCAAAGGGAACTCGTAGTAAGGTGGTAAGGGTTTACCGGTACCGGTGCCCTTACGAGTACCGGTAAACCCTTACCGCCTAACGTGTAATAAGGCCCTAAATCCTTTGTAGTTTGGTCTCACAGCGCATCCAAGTGGGACCTAAATGTGAATGCTATGAGTTTGGAGAAGGGGGGAATGCATTTGCGGGTGGGTACGCACCGGTGCTTAGGGCATGCCCCTACTCTTTTTGCGCTTATGGCACAAAGGTATTGGTGGCTGGCTTCAAAACAAGTCCAGGGCAGCAATGCCACGAGGGCTTTGCTGCTGTCATTCAGCATCTTGCACTGGCAAGATTCTGAATGCAGAAAGCAAAATTGAACAGCATTTTGGTTTCTTGATGAGTGGTTTCTAATAGTAGGGTGAACTTTCTATATTAAAGTTGGGGTCTTCATAAACACTGGCCTTCGGCGAGGACAAAACACCTCTTTAGTGGGGGAAGATTTCCCTGTTTTAATATTAAAATAAAGCTACTCGTAGTGTCCATAATGTTGTTGCTTCTGCAAGTTGTCTCTTGTGAAGGATATGGATTTCTTTGGCTTGTGTATAACTATTAGGCATTTGCCAAGCACTGCTATTAGATGCCCGGGTACTCGCACCATTTTGAACCTGCTGCCATCAATGGCCAGTTAATGCCACTACGACTGAGCCTGGCAAGTGCCTTTCCCATGCCTACACAAAAGCCCAAACTGTTGGCATTGCCAATGCTTGTTTCAATAGATATTGGAACTACTGAGCTGTGCATTCGTCATATAGAGGTAGAGCACTTCCTTTTTGGGTGACGTCATAATCAAATTGACTGAGAAGCTATGGGCCTGATTTACAAAGGTGTTTTTCAATGGGAAAATCCCATCGAAAAAAAACGTTCTGTAAATCAGCCCCAATCTGTTCATTGCAGATCCGAGTCAGAATGTCAACTTTGAAGGGTATCTCTGGCCTTGGCTGCTCCAAAACATATTTCATTCTGGGGACAGAGAGAGGCCCCCCACACAATATTTACGCCACCATTTTGTTGTGTCCCATCGGCAGCTGGGAGCGAGCCTAGGTAGCATCCTGAATGAGGTGGTTTTGCCACTGGGCTGAACTCAAAGGTAAGCCACATCAGCCCGACGTTCAAATCATGCGCCCTGCAGCATGCCCGACTCTGTCTATCCATCATCGCCCTTCTTTTCCTCGCTGCCCGACGCACACCAGAGCTATTGTTTTTTTTTTAGATGCTTTGAATGGCATTACTGTCAAACTTGTGATAGACAAACCATTATTTGTCCAACAGTATCTAAAGCCAGGTGTGGGGTGTCCGTTGCAGGAGCCTCAACATAATTGTACAACTGCATATACATATTTACTTTCAATGTAGCTTGTTTGCATTCAAATCTATGGATGTATTCCCTTCCAGTGCTCCTAAAGCTCCCCTTCTTTCGCGTACTCCATCTTTGCCCTCTTTCTTCAGCTACTTCATTGCTCCTGAATGGAAGCATGAACCCGTGAACCTTCCCACTCCTCCCCGCCCCACGGGCTGCAGGCATTCTTTTCATTTATTTAATGGAAATTCGTAGGTGAAAGAAAGCATTCTATTACAAATGGAACCTACGAAGCTCTTTTTTTAAAACATGTGAAAATGCCTAGGTGCAAGCGAGAGCCTTCCTTCTCCTGCAGAATTGGGGCATTGAAAGCTTCAGTTTGCATATAATGGCAACACCTATGTGGCTGCTATACCTTGAATATGGTTATATGGTAGCATTTAAGTATGGGGTTATATGTGTATGGGATTTATAAACTGCTCGCTTGGAATCAAAGGAGGGGAGCGTTGTACATTATGTGTCCTTTGAGTCTGAATTTGACGTGATGGCTGCTCCTGCACATATGGAGGTATACATCAACATACTGTGACTATACCTGTAAAATGATGGTATAGTGCATAGTACGTCATTTGAGGCTGCACTGGGTATATTGATAGCAGCAGCTGCGCATGTAGGAGTAGAGCTTAAGTATGGTGGCTGTACCAGACATATGATTATATTACTGTGGCACTTGAGGCTGCACTTTGCACATGTTGGAAACACCTAGAACGTGGGGCCACATCTTAGATATTCTGACTATACCAAGCAAATTATAACATTATTGGGGCATTTCCAAATGTAGGTGTGATTTGTTGACAGCCCTTGAACCCTTGGGGCTAATAATTTTACAATTGTGCTAAACAGATGGTAGGTGGTGGATCGCCTTCCTCAGCTGGCTCCCTCCTATGGAACAGACTCCCCCTCCCTCTGTGCCTTGAGCAGGATTTTCTTAAATGCTGGACGCTCCTTAAGACTTTCCTCTTTACCTCCTCCTTCCCTTCCACTCTCCTCTGCTAATCCCACAGTTGCTGTGATTGGTGTCCGGGGCCTTTATGCATCCTCGGACCCCTGACCTCCCACACCCAATCGCCCCAGCTCCTGTCTGCCCTCAGCACTTACATTGGCACACCTTCCGCCCCAGAGGTTTGCACTTACACCTAACGTGGCTCTGGCCGTGTAGCACTCAAGAATCATAGCACTTCATCTGTGGCTCACGCATGAGCCCGGACTCCCCAGCACTTACCACCTCTGCCCTTTTCCTTGCTGCACTTGCACGTTCTGAATACTCACAGGCACAGTAGGTTTGTCCTTTTTCTTTTTTCTCCCACTGCTTTTAAATGTTGTGTTTTGTAATGTGTTTCACTGCCTTATTCCCTCCCTTCGCCCTGTGGGCGCTTTGAAACAGTATTTTACTTGCTGTATAAACCCCTATCAAGCAAACAATAACAAATAAAATACAAGGCATATGATGATATTATTATGAGATTTGATGTGGTGCTTTGAGTATGATAGCAGCACCTGCACATTTGAGGGTATATCTCACATATGCATCCATGGACCTCGTCTGGGCCACATCCGTGGACTTTGGTGGAACAGCTTTGGCTGCCGAACCGTCAGTGAGCAGTGCCAGTGACTCTGGGTTGGTATCATGGCTACAGTGAAAGTTGGCTTTGGTATCACACTGAGCCTGCCTTGGGAAGCAGGTGCAACCTCTCATTCCAGGTAAGAGTCGTTTTGTAAAGGCACTTAAAGGTCAGTAGCATTTTGACCCTGCAAGCGACTGTCCCTTGCTCAATGAAAGCAGCTAAGTAAGGGTGACCAGGGGACGCTCCTATACTGTTTCTGGACAACATCCGCTAGTTTTTGGAGGTACTAAACCCTCCTGGTCACCCTCTTCAGATGTCCCAAAAATAAGACAGAGATCTTGTCACCTATCTCCCTGTCTTCCAATGACCCCCTCCTCAAGTGTATGAACCGTGGGTGGTTCACTTTCCCATGAGGTTTGGGGTGCTTCCCCATCAAGAAAACCCCAAGGCCATTCCATAGGCTGTTAAGGATATCCCAGCCAACCCACCAAATCCTTGATAGAATTCGTAGTTTCTTCCACTTGGACCTCTCTAAAACAGATTTCAATGTTGGGAAGGCCCATCCCTAGCATTACTTCACCTGTCAGTACTAGGATGACACCCATCGCAATTCGGTGTAGTTTGTCCTTGGTGGAGAATTGACGATGGCACTTAGCATATATGCTGATGTGCACAAGTAACGGGGACTTGTCTATCTGTATTAACTTAACCAGAGAACACTAGATATGAGCAGATGGAAATCTGCAGATTCCAGAATCCATCTGATGAAGACATAGCTTCTACCAGATTTCACTTGGGTCAATATATATGCCTCTTGGTTTCATCTTTGCTTCATCCATGGTTTCAAAGACTTGGTATTGTGGCTCAAGTTACCATTCTTGGCTACATTTTCCCATTTCACTTGGAACGCAATAGCTTGTGTCCATGGTTCTGCCAGGTGAATTGTCAGACATGAATGTGCTATATGGCTGTGTTTCCCACAGGCATACCTCTAGACTGTTGGTTTCTTGACCATGATGGAGGCAGTGTTCTTTGTTTCTCCAAGGCCAAATGGCTTCCATAACGGACCTCGGTGGTGACCCATTTTTGAGTCAAACTCCTTGGTGGTGCATGGTGTGGCAGCATTCCCTCCTTGCTGTTAGCCACCTGTTCCAGTCTTCTCATTGGTGGATCTTGGTTTTATGGTGTATTCTGCTTGGCCATGTATACTGTGGTGGCCATTTAGATGGCTTGCATCCGGGTTGTTTTGTGCAGCTGCTGAACTAACTGTCGAAACTGGGAAGGTAAGAGGTTAAAGAACGGTTCTGGAATCAGTTGCTCTTTCATTTCTTTGACATTTAACTTTCCCAGTGATTTCACTAAGAGAAACCTTGCTCCATAGGTCATCTCTTGAGGGATTCCCTAAGAGAGTAAAAAAAATCACAAAAGTTCTATATCTGATATTGTTGGTCTTCCCCCACTACCACCAGAATTGCATGATCTGTTTGGTCATCTGCAATCAAAATTGGATAGGCTTTCTTAAGCTCCCCTGTTAAGAACGGTGGGGCATAACGGAACCTGCTCCAAAACGTCAGCAATCCTTTCAAATGTTTTGAAAAAGACAGGCTCATCACCTGTTGAATACCATTGTAAGTGGGACCCTAGTGGGACCAACATCTGTAATTAGACATGTAGAGCCAGTTGGACAAACACTAGCTTTTCCTGTATAGGGATCAGGGTTCCATCTGATGCTTCTCTCTATTCTCTTCCTGTTTCCCCAAGTTGGCCTTGGCAAGGAACCATCATGATGGCTTCTGGAAAATGGGAGCTTGTGTCTTCCTGCTTTTTGGTTCCACCGGAAGTCTACCAGAATACCTTGGTACCCTGGAATCCTTTGTATGTTCTAACCAACAAGATGGAAATGTATTTAAATTGTTTCAGTCAGTCTCCTCCTTACGTTGGAAGTTCCTTCACTCTCTCCAATAGAGGACTTCAAATTTGCAGAGCTTCCCCAGGGATCTTGTCCACAGTCTTCTCAGGAGAGCAATAGTTTAACTAGTCTCAAGACATTCTCTGGTGTGGTTAGCCCTCTGTCTTCTTTGTCATTGTTGGGTTGGTTGATGTGAGACAAACCCTACGCAAACCTCTACTCCTCCTCTGAACCTGCTATTCCTCAAACCCATGCCACATGCATGTTCCTCTTCCAACCGTTGGTTTAAACCCTTCTGATCAGAGTCTTACCCTTACTCACTGCGTTGGGCTAAGCATACCCTGATGTTTCTCCTGGTATCTTCTGTTACCACCTTCTGAAGTCCCACTCCTTTCGCCTCTAAGTGTCTTTTACCGACAATCTTCTGGTGTCCTTCTCCTACCACATCCGTATGACTCACCCTACCATTGTGTGATGTCTCTCTTCTGCCACCTCCTGTTGTCTGATTGCTACTGCTTCCTATGGTCACCTACCAACCACCTTGCAATGTTCAACCTCTGCTGCCTCCTTGTGTCTTCCTCTCATCACCTACTGGTGTCTCTTTACTACACCTCTTGGTGGGTATGCAGTCATTTTATCACAAACATTATAGAGTTGCACATAACAGAGCAGACAATAACACTGAAAAACACAGCAAACATGAATTAAATAAAGGATAGTGGGGTAAAGGGCTTAAAATGGGTCTTGATGGGGTTGGGGTGGCATTGTAAGGGTAAAAGAATGTGGGGCTTTGAGGGGGAACCCCCCAAATAAAGGAAATGTAAAAGAATGTGCTGTTTTGCCCATGATGAAATGTACCACTCTGTATATCACATATAACCCTCTTGAGGTGTAGCTCATGCTGCCTCCTGTTGTCTTCTCCATCCCACCTCTGGATGTAATTCTATGACTGCTGCATAAAACCTCCCTCCTGCTGCCTCCTAGTGCCTTCTTCCTTCTACGTCCTGATGTCCTGATGTATGTTTCCTACAACCTCACGTCTCCCTCCTGCCATCTTCAGGTGTCTTCTTCCTACCAAATCCTGAATATCCCCTTTTTCTCTCCAGCCACCTCTACTCCCTCCTCTCTCTCCCAGTTGCTTTTACAAACTCCTTCCTGAACCACCTGCTTGCACCAAATTACTGCTGCAGCCTCAGCCTAACCTCCACCCCACCACTTCCTGAGATGTCCCTCTTGTAATTGGTGACTCCTCCCCTGCAACCATTCTGGGTGGAAGGTTATGTGCCTCTGTAACATTATAGCTGATGCCTTTTATGTAATTGTTTTCCACCTCTGGTGTAGAAGTTGGACCGTTGCTTTAAAAAGTTGGCCTGCCATTTTGGCTTCCCTGTTACGAGATTTTGCACTGGATTGCTGGCCGTGCATCCACTGCATTAAGTTGCTATCATAACTTTAGTGAGATTTGGCTTCTGTATCACGCTGAGCCTGCCTTGCCTTGGAGAGCAGATGCACTAACTCGCTCTAGGTTCAGGGGCCTTTGGAAATGCTCTGGAAGGGCTATTAGCATTTGATCATACATTAGACCGTTCCCTGCTTTTAGAGACTAGAGAGGGCGGGGGGTTGGGGTGGGTTGTTAAAGTGAACATATTCTTTGCTGCTTTGCTACTTTAAAATCTGCTTGTGTCACAGATACAAATTTAGAAAAATACAAAGAATATCATTCAAAATGTGTATTCAACCCTTTATTAAAAAATACCAGATTGGAATTATTTGGAAGATTAGTTTTAAATGATCTCAGGAAAGTTAATTATGACAAAAATCTTTCAAGGAATTAAATCAAAGATTTAATGGACAAGCGCACAATGGGCATATAACAATAAAACTAGCAGAAAAAGACAATCGTTATTTTGAATCTTCAGATTATGATCGAGATGGTCTTAGATATGTTGATGGTATGACCACTTATTTTCCAAATGATTTGGATCCTACAAAAGCAGCAACTACATTAATTGAATAAACATTACTTGAAGTTGAGGCATTTGAGTAGATTCATTTGACTACTAAATAGCTTCTAATAAATATTTATCCCATTATTCCACTATAGTTGACCCTCTGGGGGATCCATTCTTGCAGCAACAGGCAGCTTACTAAAACCCTTAGCGCAATATGTTGACACTGTTTTACAACCTTTAATGCAATCTAAGGCTACCTCTTTTAAGTATTCTGGGTATTTCTTATGTGTGTTAAATACAGTGACATTTGTGATGTGATGTTAACACTGACATTCTCGTTACTATGGATATAATAAGTCTGTATATGTCGATTCCACATGGAATGTTTTTTTTTACTCCATGAGAACATTGGAGAAAAAAAAAGATGTTCATGATCATTCTGCTTAAACCTATCTTAAACGTTTTCCAAGTCAAAGAACAATTGTATTTACAAACCACATGGACCTTCCAAGGAGGCAGCACGGCTCCTGTTTACGCTAATATATTTTAATTTTGTTTCAAATGAAAATTTGTGCTGAACAACCTCAATGGGAGGACCATGTGAAGTTTTGTAAAGATTAGTTTGACAACACATTTGGTGTTTGGACAGGAACTCCAGAAGAAGTATCTACATCTTTTGTACATATAGATAATGTGCATGACTGCATAAAATTCACTTGGAACTTTAGAAATGACTAAGGGCTCTTTTTGGCTTTTCAGATTTACTTTAGAGTCATATCATGACTTCTCTGTTTACAAAACCAACTGACGGATGTAATTTGCTAACGCAAAGATTTTCCACCCCGCTACTACCATTAATGGACTCCCGCACAGTCAACTATCACGAAAAGGACAGTATCTCACCCAAAACAAACATTCAAACCAGGAGATTTCTTAACAAGCTTAAGGTACGCAGATACCACCAAACAGTGCCTCAATCCACAGTCTAGACTAAGTCAACACTTAAGGACTTCTTGTAACCTAGAAAGCCTAAATTGTCTCCATGTTCAGTGCGCGTCACAACATTTTCATAACAACATTCTCAGATCAGAAGTATTCTAAAGAAAAAAGGGCACATTCTAGCTATAAATAAGTTGACACACCAACTTTTCCCATGTGTTCCTTCATTTGCTTATAGGAAACATAATTCTTTGTGGTATACTACCACAACACATGTTTTCGCAATATGAAAGAGGGACTTGCCCCTGTTTATTGTGTCAACATTGTAACATTTGAATCAATTGAAAAGTTATCCATCAACGCTCAATAGCCAAACTGGCACTCAAACATTACGCAACCCGGGGAACCTCAAATGCGCTGTAGGGACCAAAATGTCCTTGAGAGTTATACTATTTAGGTCACAAAGACCGCAAATCTAAGCACTGATAAACATAACACACATTTAATATTCAGACAGCTACTTTAAAATCACTGGTAACAGAAAAATACTACATGTGCCAACACACCATTGCACTGTTGAAATGTTTGATTCTGGAAACATTATAAATCCTGAGGCGACAAAGGAATAGTCGGAAACTGCTCTCTCAGCGGGAATGCTTTTGGGTGAAGAAACGATCAGCCTCGGAACCGAATGGCATGAATAATGAATTTGATCTTAGATGCTTTCTATGATGTGTGTAATGGTTGATGGTACGCACATTCACATTAGATAGAGCACTGCGTCTATGTCACGGTATGAATAATGTTATATTCTAAGTTGCCACAATGAATCACCTGTTAAACTGGTCGACGGATACACCTGCATAGAAGATTATGTATTTACATGAAGTTGGATTAAAGGTCACTAACATTGCATTAGATCTTACCAGCATTTTGTGGAA
The DNA here is from genome assembly GCF_040938575.1 of Ambystoma mexicanum. Taxonomy (NCBI): domain Eukaryota; kingdom Metazoa; phylum Chordata; class Amphibia; order Caudata; family Ambystomatidae; genus Ambystoma; species Ambystoma mexicanum. The sequence continues at coordinate 361,730,329 of NC_090928.1, forward strand.
TGAGGGATAATCACGCATCGTACCATTTGATTGACCTTACAGTTTACACTGCTATCAGAAATATAATGATGTGCTGTATTCCTGCTATTTTTACTAGAAGGTTCAAACTATTAGTTATGTAAATATAACATCCAAAGATGGCCAACAAGTAAGAGCTATGATAGCACTTGCCTTACACTGGAAGTTGCAATTCGAGTGACTTCGTGGGTTTCAATTTCCATACAATAAATCTGGTACAGTTACTAAAATTATGGTAGTGTAGATTGTATGTCATGACTGACATTCAAAAAGCCATTGAGTGTGAAACAGAACAGCTTTGTTAGTATCCCTGCCATTTCAATTATAAGTTCTATACATCTAACTGTGTGAACATACCAACCTAAAATGGCCGATAGGTAGCCTGTAATGAGGTGCTAGCTTTTTACAGGCAGCTGCAGTTCATGTGCCTTCCTACTTCTGATTCTCCATAGTTGTGATGTGCTCCCCTTTAAGAAATGAGTCCCTGCTAAGGGCTCGTGCTACTGTCACATGTATGTGACCATGTGACCCACATAATAAAAGCAATGAGCGGTTTCCCGCTCATCAGCCTGAATCAGCAGACTCCTGCCTGATGTGTCATCATTTGCAGAGCGCTGCTGGTGCTGCGTCTCCAGGCAGAGGGCTTGCCCTGCCAGGCCCTCACCCATGGCAGTGCCCCTGCGGGCAAACACTGTACCCATCCAGTTGTGAGCTGCAGAACCCCTGCTGGGCAACTCTGCAACTGTGTGCCAGTGCCCCTGCTGGGCAATGCTGGCTGTACATGTTGTAAGGGCCTGGCTGCCCCCAGGCCATGGTGCGCCTGTGTGCCTACGGTCCAGGAGGGTGATTCCTGCACCCAAGTGTGTCGGCTGGAGGACCCACAGCAACTGCATGTCTGGACCTGCTGCCTCTGGGGTCCAGGCATAACAATAGTGTGAGGGGTCAGAAATGATAGCCTTGACACAAGTTGTAATTTTCTCATTATCAGACATATTTGTTAAACAGAAATGGGTTCGATGAACACCTCTCCATCCCTATCCTAAGTAGAGTTTCCTAGCTCTGGGGAACCAGAGGGCATACTCCCATTTACTCCCCTTGGGTCTTCCTCTCAGGGGCCAGGGAAGGGCCAATCTCTTTTGGATCCTGACCCTGAGGGTGGATATGCGAGGAAGGATCACCTGGGTGGAGGGACTTTGGGGAGTGGAGGAAAGATGCCTTGAGGTGAGGGATGGTATCCCCCTTTCCCTTGTCAGAATACACCATATTCTCCCCCTACCTTTGTAGGTTATTACCAGTCTTCCCCACTGTCAAACACACCAACTGTCCCACATTTATATCCCTTTAAGACTGGGACGAGGAAGAGGCAAGTAGGAGTAATGCACACTTCCATCGGTGCATGCCACCTTGGTACTGAGATGAGGAAGGGTACTGTGGAACACCATTATAATGATCAGGCATGTCCCATTGACAAAAGTAATTGTGATCAGGCAAAGTCAAAGTACTTGCACCTGCAGCCAATTGAGGTGCTACTGGTGCATAGAAGGAGAAATCAGTGACTGGGGAAGAAAGACCCGCCTGGGCAGAAGGATACAGCAATCTGACGTGGCACAGACTGCAGAGGGGCCGGTGAAAAGGACACAGAGTGCTGCAGGAAAATGAGAAAGACACCAAGGCCTGAACGGTCGTGAGAGGGCAGAGAGCACTGCAGATCCCTAAGCCGCGAGTCCCCAGCTGGAGGGACACGGAAGTCTCTAATATATTGCAAACAGCAGCAGGAAGGTTCGGAAGAGGCGAGCGCTGCTCGCCGGAGCTCACAACGAGAAAGAGGGGAGCGAGCGAGAGCCAGAGAGGAAAGCAAAAGCACCTGGTGGAGCAGTCAAACACCAGTGAGTGATGGAGAGGGAACACTGAAGCCGGTGTGGGTAAAGGAAGATGCCGATAGAGTGAAAACATGTAATGAATGGATCTGGAGACCAAATGGAAAATATTGAATACTGAACAAGCTGCAAAGTACTTAATGAGTTATTGAATACTGATCTAAGGAAAAGAATGCAATACATATGAAAATTGCTGCACAAATGAAAAGGAAGGGATGTGCATTTACTTATGAATAAAGTGAAAGTACAAGCCAAGTGAAAACTAGTAATTAGAGCTTGTGAAGCAAGTGAAAAGCAAATGATAAACACTATTGGATAGCGCAGGAAGGTTTGGAAGAGGCGAGTGCTGCTTGCCAGAGCTACCGACGAGAGAGAGAGGAACCAGCGACAGCCGGAGAGGAAAGCAAAAGCACCCAGAGCAGCGGCCGTACACCGGTGAGTGACGGAGAGGGAACACTCATGCGGAGGTGCTCCAGTAGCTTGGTGTGGGCAAAGGAAGATGCCGATAAAGCAAAGGTCTTCAAACTGTGGGGTGCAACCGCCCAGGGGAAGCACAGCTGCATTCCCAGGGGGGGAGGGGACAAGACCCCAGCCAGACATTTCTTTTAAAAAAAAGTTTTTATTTTTAATGGAGAAAATGGGCAGGGGTGGCTCACAGGGTCGAACTGGAGCATGAAACGGTCTCTGGCACCAGTGAAAAAGTGGCCCACAGTTGGAAATGGCAATTCATTCCTTTAGTGACAGCCTGTTTGAAGGCAGTGTTTTCTGTTAAAAGGTAAGCAAATTGTGATATTTAAAGAATATTTATTCAGCAACATTGATCAAAACTACTAGCTGCACAGTGAAGTAACTCATCCAACTGCCTCACATTGCCCAGAAAAGTGGCCCATTTTGACCAAAAAAACTGCCCCACACTAGCATTTTGCATTTTTGGTTTGTGCATTGCCCTATAGGCCAGTCCAATCCTGGCGGCTCATCCATAATGTTCGAGGGGGCATCGACCTAGTAGCTCCCTCACCCATTATGGAGCAGCCAGCCCAGTAAAACACTGAGCCTCCCTCAGCTGCTTTTTCCAGCTGAGGGAGTGCTCCTGGGCTGGCTGAACTGTCAAAGGGAAACCTCGTTTCCCTTTGACAGTTCAGTTCCGCAGCTGCATGTGCAGGAACCAGGAAGCTCTCGCTTCCTGATTCCTGTTTGTGATGCAGGAGCTGGAGCGCTGTTGAGGAAACTTCAGGACCAGAGCAGAAGGTAAGTTTATGTTCATTTATTTTGTACTTTAAATATGTGTATGGATGTGTGTATGCGTGTGTTATGAGTGATGTGTGTGTGTTTGTTTGTTTGTTTGTTTGTTTGTTTGTTTGTTTGTTTGTTTTGGTCCGAGTGGGGGCTTGAGGGAGGAGGGTTGTACAACAAAGGCATTTTAAAAATGCCTTTGTTGCACAATCCCCCTACCCACCTGCCAAAATCAGCTTTCCTTCTGAGCTGCTGTGGAGCCCAGGGGACAGGGATGGTATTTTTTTACTGGACATCTACCATAGATGTCCAGTCAAAAATGCCATGCTTTCCCCCTGTGCCCCCCACTGCCTTCCATACTCACATAATCATGTTGATTGTGTTAGGCACTGTGGAGCCAGGGGACAGGGGTGGTAACTTTTTACTGGACATCTATCATAGATGGCCAGTAAAAAATATCATGCCTGCCCCCTGAGACCCTCAGCGCCAATTTCAAACTGTTTGGCTTTTTAGTGTTTTTACGTATGCTCTAAAATGCAACATTTTAACCCATTATTTAAAAATAATTCCTGAGGTAAAACCCCCCGAACCCTGCTTGATTGGTTCGGGCTCCCTCGCTACGCTCGGTTGCTATGTCATACCTGGGGGAAATATTTATGCCCCTCCACTTAAAAAATTCACCAGTCACCACTGGCCCTGGGACTGTGCTGGGAGCAAGTTGGAGGGCCCAGTGACTGTGGTGCGAGCAGGATGGGCAGGAGCCATGGAATAGTGGTGGGAGCAGGGTGGGGAGAGTCCAGGGTCTGTGGTGGGGTGGGGAGAGCCCAGGGGCCGGGTAGCAGTGGGATGAAGGAGCCCAGAGACTGGGACTAGGGTGCAGTGACAGCACGCAATAATTCATAGCCATTTGGACTTACTGAAAGATTACAATGTGAATTTGGAATCCATATTGAAAGCTGATAGAGGTGACTGCATTGTGAATTTGAAACCAGGAGAGTTGCCTTCTTGAGGAAGAGAACCCCAAGATTTTGGAACTGTTGAACTTGGGGAAGGGAACCCTGAGATTTTGAACTGTGTTGAACTTGCGGAAGGGAACCCTGAGTCCTGTGTTGAACATGGTCTTTTTGTAGAACTGTTTTGAACTTGGGGAAGGGGAAACTGAAAAGCAAGCCGGGAGCTGGAAGAAGCTCTGAACTTTATGTTGTACACTGTTTCTTTGGTTGCAGACATCCCCACACATTGTATATCTTTAGTTGTGGGGGCAAATATAGGTTTTGGACACAGATTTTTTAGTTGAACTCTATGATAACGACTATCCTTAGCATCTTTAGGTGGGGAAATCCCACCTTAGCATACGGCAAGTTAAGCCTTACTCCATCCTGACATTTGAGAAATAAACCAAATATTTTAGAAAAGTGAATCTGTTCTCTCTGTCTTACTTCTTGATGCCTTCACACTGCTTAGGAAACTAAATATAAAGATCAGTCTGTGTCAAGTCATTCAACCTATAAACTGTCCTTTTGTCCAAACATTCTAATCTGCCCCTCACACTAGAAATTAACAACTAAGGGTGCAAGGATATGTCTCTGACTTATAGTTGGCAAAAGGTGTCCATAATCAAAAGTAAATAAGTAAATCCAACAGAAAAGTATTTTCCAAAGAGAAACTTGCATCCAAAGGGTAGTTCCCTTCCTCTGGATTTTAAGGCAGAATGGCAAAAGTGTCTCTTTCAAAGAACAGTTTCTTAACATTCAAGTAGGATGGCAAAAGTGTCTCTTTTGAACAACATTCTCCTTGGTTTGTTAGATTAGCTTCAGAAAGTTATTGTGCAAACAATACATTCCATATCATTCAACTGTTTCTTGGAATGAAAGTGGAATGAAGACTTTGTTACGGGGTGATCTCATACAAATGAAAGCATGTTATCGAAAGTCTCCGATCGATGAGAACACTTTAAAGACAAATGAGAATTACAATACTTAACTAACTGAATGATAATAACCAGGTTACTGACCCTAAAATCTTCACACATTGTGGAGGTGCCAAACAGCAGCGAATATTTAAACCATAAAATCTGCACCATTTTTTGGAATGCTGCATTGAATAACGAATTGAATGAAAATAGCAGTTACTTACCTTAAAACCTTTACACGTTCCGGAAGCTAACGAACAGCAGAGAACATTGAAATTATAAAACTGCAACATTTTGAATTACTTATGAAGAAACCAAGAGAAGGGAAGCTTTCTCAATATAAATAAATACATTGGATGATCATTTCTAAAGTGAAAGAAACTTTACATTGCAAGCAACTTTCAACTATGTTATTTCCACAGAACCATTGAATCTAATCATAAAGTGGCTGATAAATAACAAACTACAAAGTGAGTGCAAAGGCCAGCAAACCCAATGTGTATTATTTCTCAAAGCGAAGGGAATTTCGGGAAATTAACTTCAACAAAGTGAACTCAAATGATTTAAACAAAGACCAGCAATATACACAGGGCCCCAGGGTGGCACAGAGCATTAACAACATTGGGAAACATCCTCATATGAATATATCACTGAAGTTGTAATTGTTTATTTATCTTTAGGATGGAGCCTGATGGCATTTTGTGTTTTGGAAATTTGGGGAAGGGAACCCTGAGTATTACTCAAACTTATATCACTGAGCAACACACGACAATCTTAAGACTTTTTTTATAAGAACTGCTTTATACTTGGGGGAGGGAGCTGAAAGAATGTTGCAAGCTGAACCAAGTTCTAAACTTAATACTGAGCACTTTTTTGTTGGTTACTGATATCCCTACACGTTGTGTAAGACCAGTTGTAAGGGCAACTATAGGTTTGAGACACAGACAGATTCCTAAATTGAACTTATTGACTCTGACTTTCCTTAGTTTTGGTTTGGTAGAGAAATCCCACCATAGAATTGGTCAAAATAGGCATTTTTCCATCCAGACATTTAAGTTAATAAAAGAGTTTGTTTTTAACTTTGAATCTGTTGTCTGTGTCATACTCCAAGATGCCCTCACAGAAGACAATCTACTAGTATGTAGCACCACAGACGAGCAGTGTAGAGAAGACACTATCAAGCCTCTACAACTCCTTGCAGATAAATGATACAAGGTAGACAAGGAGAAACTATAATATTGCCACTAATAAGTAGTATACCTAGGGCAGATACTATCCTCAGCAGGGAAGATAGTGACACCAGACAGAGCGAGAGCAGCCAGAAACACACCACAGCCTAAAACAGTGAAAACATTGCCAGAAGTAATGCCACAGTGTTAGCCACACCAGATTACAACAAACAGTTCTATCTGTTCTCACCTGCAAATGGACAGGTAATGAGAGCAGTCCTCACACAGAAAGCATCTCAGAAACACAAACCCTTGGCCTACTAGAGTGGGCTCCTGGACTCGGTCATGCAGGGACATTTCCCATGTGAGCAAGCTCTATCAGCCGCCAAATTTGCAAATCAGAAATGTGCCACAATTACCATGGGTTCCCCAATAACATTATATGTTGAACATGTAGTTTTCACCATATTAGAGAGAAGCAAATCCACCATCACAACAAAAAGAGGTATGAGATTATATTGTCCAACCCAGCCATCAACATAGCGAGCTGTCATATTGTAAACCCAGCAACATTTGTAGCACAACCCGTTGAGCCACAAGACCAGGTACATAACTGTGCAGTGTACGATGGAGAGCCGGAAGACAGGAACAGGGTGAGTGAAGATGCAATCGACACAGGAGAAGTACTTTATGTAGACAGTACATCAACGATAAATCAGGAGGATGGTCAGAGCATGCAGGTGCAGCAGTAGTGAGATATGCAAATGATCAGGAAGAAGAGTACCAAATAGTGATGCAAAAACAATTACCCTCACACATGTCAGCACAAGCAGCAGAACTCATAGCACTATTAGAAGAACTTGAGGGTCATTGGACGACGACATCATCATATATAGAGATTCAGCCTATGTAACATCCACAATCCACCTAGGACTATAGAAATGAAGAGGGTATCATAGATCTGATGGATCACCTGTCCAGCATGCCGGACTATTGGCCAGACTAATTGATGCATTGAAATGTCCTCATCATGTAGCCACTGTGAAATGTGCAATGCACACCAGAGGAAAAGATGCAATTTTGTGTGGAAATGCAGCTGTGGACGCAGCCACCAAGTAGGCAGCTTCTGTGCCCTTTTCAATGGAATGTAACATGCCTGTCATAGCAGTACAACAGGAACAGTTACCAGAATTGTACAGTTCAGTGTCCATGGCTCAGATTGTAGAACTGCAGGGGAAAGTGCCAGCAGAAGAAAAAGCAGAATGGGTGAAAACAGGATGCACGTTGTCACCCGCAGACATGCAGTGAAGACAAAACCACACAGATAAAGTAATAATGCCTTTAGAGTTGTTTCTCTTGAACAGCTCCATTACCCAACACATGCACGTAAGCGGCACATCGCTGCCGGCATCTGCAAGGATTGGTAAGTCAGGACCCTTCAAAGAACTCCATGTTGACTTTATCGACATGGTGAACAGGTGCAATACATATAGGTATACGATTGTTGTAGTATGCCCATCTTCCCATTGGATTGAAGCCGTAAACATGTAAACGCTGAAGCAAAATCTGCAGCCAAATTTTCTAGTCAGGGAGTTTTTTCCAAGCTGAGGAATATGCAGTGTCATGAGGCCTGACAACGGTCATCATTTTGTAAATTAATTCTTGAATGAGATAACAAAACACTGGGTATCAAGCACAAGCTATGCATGGCACACCACCCCCTAGCCAACAGAGTGTTGAGAGGTGAAATGGCCTATTAACCCGTTAAGTGGTAAGGACGAGTATGCTCATCCTTTTTGCATAGACTTGATTAAACCTCAGCAGTTAAGGGGTTAAAGAATACATTGGTCAAAATGTGTGCCATGCTGAAAAAGAGGTGGCTTTTCTGCTTGCCATTGGCACTGTTCAGTTTGCTCAACCAGCCAAGCAAGGACCACCACTTGTGACTGCATGAGGTGTTGACAGGTAGGCGGATGCACATGCTGGATGCTCACGTGAACAATAACAGACGCTTACCGTACCGTAGAGCACATATTCTTGGTCCAGAATTCAATGGTTACCTTAGGGATCTGTCAACATGTGCAAAGGTTTTGTCTCATCAGGTAACTTTAAAGACACAGCAAAGGGCCACAGCAAACACAAATGGCACAGGAGCAGCACAGCCAACCCAGCTACACCCAGGCGGCAGGTTCTACACGCAACAGCACAATAGCAAAAGGCACCAGCCCAAGTTCGTGGGACCCTATGAAACCATCCACCATCCAGGCAACTCCCACCGCAGTAACATTGAAAAATAGAAAGGTGTGGATACAAATTTCGAACATAAAAAAAAAAACAGCAGAGCAACACAGCTCTAACAAGAAGCAAACGCTGGAACCAGCACAAGTAACCAAAGTGAAGTAGACAAAAACGATGAGATCATATTTCATGATGGTATGACCATTTGGGCATACAAAAATTGAGAGGTCGACCCAGACTCTAGAGACTCGAATTAAAGAATCAAGAAGCATGAAACAGTTATTCAAAGGGATTTGTTGTTTGTTTTTCTCTCTTCTTCTCTCCTATTCCATGATGAAACTATTAACTGTAGAGGCTAGAAATAGGAATAGTAATGGAACCGAAAAAAAAATGTAGTGGAAATTAGAGGTAACCATGTGACCAGACATAAAAGAATTGTACAAAAAGAAGAAACATAAATGCTAATATAATAGATGAGCATCATTCAGAAGAAAATAATGTGTAGTAAAGTGCTATGAAAGCCATCAACAGAGCTCAGTACAATGATTCTTGTTTTGTGTGCAGGCTTATCCTGCATGCAGTTGGCACCCCCAGACTGTTCATCCCTTGAGAAATACCAATGTTAGAAGTGCAACAAGGAGTGTACACTGCAGACCGATGCTTCCAAAGTGGGATTGGGGGCAGATCTTTCCCAGGAGTATGATGGGGTGGAATATCCCATTCTGTGTATAAATTGCAAGCTTTTCCCCACAGAGAAAAACGAAGCCACCATTCAATTAGAGGCCCTTGCCATAATATGGGCCATAGGATATTCACAATCCTATCTGACTGGTCACAAGTTCAAATTGGTGATGGACATCAGTCCTCTATCCTGGCTCAGTTTGAGAAAGGATTCGAACCCCAGAATAATGCAATGGTTTTTAGACCTCCAGTCTTTCTGTTTTAGTGTTGCACATAGAAAGTGTAAAGAACAGCGGAAGGTTGACTTTCTATCTTGATTACCATTGCATGAGGATGGGGAAGCCGAAACCATTAGGGAAATGCTATGTGATGATTTATGAGGTCTTGTCACTTCTCCCCAGGGGGAGCCCTTTCCTATGAGACTAGGGAGGTGCAGCCACTACCCAATAGACTACCATGGGGTGGTAATATGTGGGAGGACCTCATAGGGAGAGACTCCCCCCCTGGGGGCAAGGACGAACACCTGGGAATCAGCCTCCCTAAAGCCCAGTCACTTACACCCATACCATCCTTGCCCACCTTTTCCCTTCCACCACTAATAGAACTATGTGGCATTGTAACATCACGACTGTGCCCAGTATGGAAAATACTGAGACAAAGAAGTGTATAAAAATCAATACTCAAAGCAATACAAGTACTGACACAAGGTGGCGCAGCAGAGGAATGAAGAACACCACAGAGACTGTATACTGTGAGGTTGACATTTTGCAAGGGTGGAGCTATCAACGTCAAAGGAACAGGAAGAACAGACTAGTTGGTTTGTGTGGCTCGCAGCATGCAGGAGAGATGCGTAATAGAGGCTAGAGAGAAAGCCAGTCAATCTGGTAGGGTCCAGAAGTTTAAACCTGTGAGCTGAGACGCAGAGAAAAGGCGAGCCAGCAGTGCCTGGGACGCCGACTACACGAGTCTAGCAGAGGAAGGCACAAACCGAAGCTGGAAGCAGAAACACAGTGGTGGGATCTCGCAGCAGTGGACCATTGGGTCCAACAACACACCGCTGATGCTGTAGCCTCTGGCAAACGACGCAGCAACCATCAGAGAACCAGAAGAGAAGGAGAACAATGACGACGCGGGCACAGTGAAACCCAGCCCCAGGAAGAAACAGTGAAGTGCCATTGCATGCAAGAAGGTAACAAGAGGAACGTAAAGTCCAGTAGGGGTACGAGAGTCACAGAGAAGTGCATCAGGAGTAATCTTCCTCCTACAACTATTCACTAGAAAGAGGACTCCATTGATAAATACCATATGAGTAATCTCCCTCGTACCAGTACTCACAGTAAGAAGTACACCAATGAGAAGTGCATCGGGATTAATCTCCCTCACCTAGTACTCACCAGAAAGAGTACACCATTGATAAATGCATCAGGAGTAATCTCCCCCAAACCAGTACTCACAGTAATCTCCCTCGTCCTAGTAAAAGGAGAGCATCACAGAGAAGTGCATTAGAAAGAACCCCCTTCAACACAGGGGAAATAAGGAGAGAGAGAGAGAGAGAGAGAGAGAGAGAGAGAGAGAGAGCGAGAGAGAGAGAGAGAAACAAAGCAAGAAGCTATCTGATATAACCTCAACTGTTGTGGTGATAATCAAAGAGGATATATGAACTACAAGAAAAGGCTAGCTAAAAAAGCAAAGGGTTTAGGAATATAGGACCATCATCAGGGAAGCAAGTTACGTTTCCATACTGCTTGTGGAACATTTACCAAATTATTTACCAAATTATTTCTATTGGAAGACTGGAAGGCAGTCATTCCCCTGGTTGAAGAACTCACAGACTTTAATTTAGTTACCCGCCCAGGTTTCTAGTGTTAGGGTTAGTTTAGTTGGTTACTGATAAAGGGACAGTGAGAAGGTTTTTACTTTGACTGTCATTCTGACAGGTAACTGAGTTTTAACTAGGTTGAGGCAGAGCAATCATAGAAATAGGGACAGTTAGGTTTTTGTGTATTAATAAAAGTCTTTAGCCCAAATCATGAACCCTCTTCGTCAGTCTCCTTCTTCTACACCCTCACAAACCATAATGCTGATTTTGTGGAAATCTCACCCATCCCCAGGCAGAGTTAAGGATTTGCAGGAGTAGGAGATAGAAGAAATGCTTTGTTGCTTTTCAAATAGAAGATAATATTGGGGAAGAGCAACAGGATGGAAGGAAAGGGAGGTGGGGTTTTGGAACAGACACATGATTTACAAATGCCCTCTGGCAACTCAACCCATAGACTAGTTGACTTGCAGGCCAATGAACCAACCCGAATGACATGGGACAGAGAGGTCAAGAAATACACCAGTTTACCTCTGGCTGTGGTCAAAGATGGCTGCACTTGAAAAAAACTGCAGACTAGATCAAGGGGACTATGACAGGCTGGTCAACTTTAGTCTCTGCAATAATGTAATGCACAGATTACTTACCAGTAATCGCCATTACACCTAGTACCACTCCTGATCGAGAGAGGTCTCATTGCTCATCCACAAAGCCTTTTGTGTCTTGAGATTGTGGCAGTGCATTATCAATTGTTTCCAAAACCAGCTGGTCGGCCATATTGACAAATGCGCATATGCTGGCCAACTTCTTAGTGCAGTAACAAAATAATAAGCAGACTCTGAAGAAGCTGGTAGACACGTGTAAAGCATCTGCCACTCTAGAACAATGCTGCATCTGCCATGTAAGTGAACTTGTCCCTCTAAATATGAGTTTATGAAAACAGAACTATCAGGCTTTTTTTGCATGGGCAGTTAGTGCAAAGAATCTCCGACCTTCGGTTCCCAAGGCATTGTGGATCAGTGTAGATTGACGGCTCGCTGCAAATTCTAGGCCATCTATGGTCTCCAGATACATCTGGATTTGGGCTTACCATTAGACCAGTGGGATGGATGGTTTGTCTGGAAATTGAAAGGGCAATCGGATCCCCCTGTTTCCTCCCCTGGTTACTTGTAGATTCCTTGCTGCTGAATTGCCCACCCTTCCCCTCCGCAATTGTTAACTCCCTGCTACCTTGTATCTCTGCTTTCCCCTATGAGTTGTAGAGCACTTCATTGCTTCCTGATGCTACGTCCGCGCTCAATAAATACCCGTATAAATAAAAGAAGAAATGCAGGCATAGCCAGGGCACCCTGCATGGAGCAATATTCGAAATAAGTACAACTTTAGCCCGAGTCTATACTGAGATATTCAGAATGGGAGACTCAGTATAAAAGCAGAACATAGTACTTTAATAGAATGTGTCCTGGTGGAAAGATGTGTGCATGAAACCAACGTGGCTATTTGGTAGGCCCAACAGAAACTCATTGCCACTGGGGTAATTGTAGTTTGGGCTCCCTAAGGTGCAGAATGCCGTAGGCAACAATGAATGTTTGAAAGTAAGGCTTTACTATGAGGTAGCAGGAAGCTATGTACCTGTGGAGGGGAGTGCTGCTGATCTCGCACATGTGATCTCCCTTCTCTCTCTGCGACTGTCAGGCCCTGTACACCTGAATGGGCTCTCGCGGTCATCCTATCATACCCACCAAGATGTGAGAATAATGCTAAGATAAGACACATACAACACACACATAACATAGGACCCTCTATGACTGGAGCCGCCATCACGGACGCTCATTCAAACCCAGCAAGATCGAAGTTGCCAAGACAGAACACATTATGTCACATTGTGCTGCTGGGTGCATATAGCAGATGGGAACCTCACTTTAGTGTACTGAAGGACTGGAGAAAGGCCTACCACTGCTGGAGAAAGTGGTGAAGATCAAGCATTGATGTAGGATCCTGTGTCCAGAGGGCACACACCTGGAACGTGCCATTGCACAGAGGAGGACAGGGGATGGAGCAGCCAGAGTCAGTAGCTAGGCTAAAGGTACAAGGTAAATATGAACTGCCATGGAGCCCACAAAAAAGGCGGGACTTCCTACATATTCCAAGCCGGTGCCAGGGCTTTTGAAGCCTCTGGGTCATGCAGTGGAGCAATGCATGAATGGAAATCAGTGTTATGCTTTCCGATAAGCGGAAGTCAACTTAAAAACTAGATTAATCAATCCCACGCATGAAAGAAAGGCAACCAGAGTGTGAGGCCTGTGGAAGGGCTATAGAAAATAGTCACATGGCAATGAGCAGGATGGTAGGCACATGACCAAAGAGACTCAAACAGAGAGGGTATCTACCCTCCAACAACTATGACACCTGGTGTAATTAGGAGATCTACAGGTCGTCAGAGCTACTACAAGGGCTGAAATAGCTAAAGAGCTGCATATCATGGTAATGCTGCCAATTGAGCTGGGCACAATATGCCTGCAGAATTGTGTTGGCCATTATATCCCTAAGGAAGTTAGTTGGGCACAATGTGGGCATCATTACGAGTATGGTGGTGCTGGAAAAAAGTGCCGGTAACAGAAATACTGCCACTTTTCCGGCTCCGCCATACTAGAGTTGTGCCCTGGAGTGGGGGATTTACCTCCAGCATCATGCTAGAAATAAATCCTCCCTTTCTGCTGAAAAATCGTCAGAATTACCGCTGGCAGAGTTACTGCAGCAGCAATTGTGCCAAAATCTCCAATGGAGTCCTATGGAATGCAAATTAATGGGGACTAACACTGCCACCACCAATTGTAATTGAGCGTTAAATCCGCGAGACCAAGTGGCAGTAACGTTAATTCTTTTGGGTGATATTCCGGCAGATTTACCACCGGAATACCACCCAACTCGTAATGAGGCCCAATTACAGAATTGAGCTGGCACTGTACCTCCAAAGAGGTGAATTTGTCCCTGCATCCCCACAGAACTGAACTGGGCACCATAGCTCTAATGAAGCAAGCTTTTCTCTATGACTCTTAGACTGCTAGTGACAACCAGGCAGTGGGCTGGGCACTATATCTACATCCCTGAAACAGGTCTGGAGAGAGGAAAAAGTGAGCGAGAAACCATACCACTGTGTTGATTACAAATAATGAACGGGGTGCTACATCACCGAGACTGGGTCAGTCAAAAAGCACACGATGCACAATAATTGGTCCTCAATACAAGTTTAATGGTGTGGAAAAAGAGGCGGTAATTCCGATAACGCCACTTTTTGGACGGTAACTTAAATACTGTCATTTTTAATGCACTGCCGAATTCTGAGTTTGGAGGAAAAGTGGACGATTCACCTCCAGAAAAAAGCTTGAGTTGAATCGTCTACTTTTCAGCCAGAAATCGGCGGAATTACTGCTTGGGGAAATTCTTCTAAAATTCCCATGGAGTCCTATACATTGAAAAAATGGGAATTTACACTGCCCTTCCACAACTCGTAATCCCGTGGTAAATCCATTGGGTTGAGTGGTGATAATGGTAATCAGTTTTGGTGGTCATTTTGTGGATTAATCACCAAATTAGCATCAAACTTGTAATGATGCCCATGATGTCCCTTAGACTCTGTGTTTTTAAAATCAAGAAGTGGACTGGGCACTATATGCCTGAAACTGCAAGTAGATCAGAAATCCAGAGGGAGGCAAGAATACCTATTAAGTATATTATCTGAATTCACTATCATTTATTGCCCTGCTTGAAGATTTGTTCAGATTACTCTGACACAGGTACTCCCTTTTCCTTTTTAGATGAACACATTGAGCCCAGAGGCATTCATCCCAATCCCCAATGTGACAACAAAACCTAAACCTTTGGATAGTATATTTTGTTGTCATGCGTTCGGATTTAGGAATTCAAACTTGTTGTCTTTGCCAGAGCTTGCTTTTAAACTGTATCTGTATAATGAAAGCTTCAAAATTACTTGTGCAGGTTGAAATAAATTAACAACATTGAAACATGTATCCATGAAATCTACTGTTGTCACTCTCAAGACCGAGCCTGGAAGCATTTGTTCCACCTCTAAACTCCTCCTTCCTTCAAGACCTTTTTGTCCTTCTTTCGTAGGGGACTCTTTGCCTTAAATATGGGGCCTGCAAATCAGCAGCCACTAGCAGGCGGCAGGTATCGGGATGAGGGAGTTTGTTGAGCTGAGCATGAGGATATACAGGGTAATGGATTTTCAAACACTGTTATCTATTATTCATTTCTGGGCGTATAAATCTATTTATACAACCAAATGACAAATTGAGCTAATGGAATGATTTTTCAGGACATTTTTCCAGATGTTTGGGGTGGGAGTATTATTGGGAAGGGGACACGTTCTTCCCGCACCCCCAAATGCTTCAGAATAAGAAAAGGCCTCCCACCTAAGGCACACACTCAAGGCCCTGTTTATCCCTGCTTCTACCGGTGTGCAGCGGTGAAGCCGCTTTACCTTCACCCACGTCACTAAGGTAAGTGTGCTTCCTGCCTCACTCACTAGGCATACACACAGCCAATCTGGTTTGTACCTGATATGCATAGCCCCTACCAGCTATCCCATAAGCCTCCCTTGCAAATGCACAGTCTTCATGGCCAAAGCACCTTGTGACGTACCATGCCTTCCCCTAGCTTTCGTTCGCTGGGTCAGGTAAGCCCGCCGCCACTACACACAAAGTGAATTGACTTTGTGAGGCACTTAGCCCACATTTGCGAACTGACTTTGTGCTTCTCTTACCTTACCAAAGTGATTTGATCTCGTATTGCATGTCCCATCTAGCCCTCGACGATGAACTGATATTGCACTGCATTTCTTAGCCCCTCATTGCAAATTGATTCTGCTTTGTACCCAATCCTTCATTGCAAATTGATTCTGTGCTGCACCTAGCCCCTCATTGCAAATCGATTCTGTGTTGTACCTAACCCCTCATTGCAAATTGATTCTGTCCTGCACCTAGCCCCTCATTGCAAATTGATTCTGTTTTGTACCCAGCCTTTCATTGCAAATCGATTCTGTGTTGTACCTAGCCCTTATTGCAAATTGATTCTGTGCTGTACCTAGCCCCTCATTGCAAATTGATTCTGTCTTGTACCTAGCCCCTCATTGCAAATTGATTCTGTTTTGTACCCAGCCCTTCATTGCAAATTGATTCTGTTTTCTACCCAGCCCTTTATTGCAAATTGATTCTGTGCTGCACCTAGCCCCTCATTGGAAATTGATTCTGTTGTGTACACAGCCCTTCATTGCAAATTGATTCTGTTTTGTACCCAACCCTTCATTGCAAATTGATTCTGTGCTGCACCTAGCCCCTCATTTCAAATTGATTCTGTGCTGTACCTAGCCCCTCATTGCAATTTGATTCTGTGCTGTACCTAGCCCCTCACTGCAAGTTTATTCTGTGCTGTACCTAGCCCCTCATTGCACATTGATTCTGTGTTGCACCTAGCCCTTCATTGCAAATTGATTATGTGCTGTACTTAGCCCCTCACTGCAAATTGATTCTGTATTGTACCTAGTCCCTCATTGCAAATTGATTCTGTGTTTTACTGACCCCCTCACTGCTAATTGATTCTGTTTTGTACCCAGCCCTTTATTGCAAATTGATTCTGTTTTCTACCCAGCCCTGTATTGCAAATTGATTCTGTGCTGCACCTAGCCCCGCATTGCAAATTGATTCTGTTTTGTACCCAACCCTTCATTGCAAATTGATTCTGTGCTGAGACCTAGCCCCTTATTGCAAATTGTTTCTGTGCTGTACCTAGCCCATCATTGCAAGTTGATTCTGTGTTGTACCTAGCCCCTCACTGCAAGTTAATTCTGTGCTGTACCTAGCCCCTCACTGCAAGTTTATTCTGTGCTGTACTTAGCCCCTCATTGCAAATTGATTCTGTGTTGCCCCTAATCCATCATTGCAAATGGATTCTGTGCTGTGCCTAGCCCCTCATTGCAAATTGATTCTGTCTTGTACCTAGCCCCTCATTGCAAATTGATTCTGTCTTGTACATAGCCCCTCATTGCAAATTGATTCTGTGTTTTACCTAGCCCCTCACTGCTAATTGATTCTTTGATGCACGTAGCCTACTACTGTGAACTGATCCGGCGTGGTACTTAGCCCCTCAATGCTAACTGATCTGGTGCTGCATTTAGTTCCTCACTGCAAGTGATTTTACGCCTCACTCCAATACACTGCCCACCAGCGACAGCCTACCACCTCACCACATATGGATGAGATGCCACGTTTAAAACCAAAATCATCTTTATCTGCTCTCCATAGTCTTACCCTAGGCATGGCCAAAGCACTACCCAACCCCAACTTTATTCGGCCCGCTTTATTTCTCCCACAAACACTGCTTCCTAAAAGTTGCAGGACTCCCTCCTCCAATACCTCCACGAAAGTACTCACCAACCCTGCCCTAAAAGTACCTGCATGCGTATCCAAACTTAGGTATGACAATAAAGATTCAGGAACCTCAGTCCTAACCACTGGTCAGCGAAACAAAAGACTCAGAGCTAGGACAAAAAATGATCCTCTCAACCAAAACCTCAGGTTAGCTTCCTACTCTCCTGGCTACCAAGTCCACACCAGCACCACTGGTAATAACCCAGCCAACGCAATTACTATCACCCAGCTTAATCAGACTAATACAAATAATCCAACAGGGCCTATGACTAAACCCTCCCCGACCACAAATAAGACAAAACCTAACAGAGACAAAGACGGTAACACACCTGCACAACCAAGGGCACCTTAATCAATGCTAGATCAATCCCAGCACATGCCCTGGACATATCTGACCTCATCACTACCAACGATCTGGACTTTATCGCCATAACCGAAACTTGGCTACACCCTGCAGCAGGCCCATCTCTAGCCCTTGCCTTACCAGATGGCTACTCGATCATTAGAAAGGGTAGAACCATTGCAAAAGGAGGCGGCATTCCCTTTATTTCCAAAACCAACCTCAACATCAGAGAAATACCCAATGCTCCCTTCCCATCAGGAGAACTTCTGTCCACCAAAATTACCATCTCTGCAACAGCCTCTCTAACACTACATCTTATCTATAGGCCCACAGGACCCACCTCCTCCTTTGATGAGCTGCCCTACTGACCTCTGATATAAAACCTACTTCCAAAGTCCTTATCCTCAGAGACTTCAACCTAGTTCTGACACCCAAGCTTCCATCCTAGCCAATACCGTTGAAACACAAGGCTTCACCTTGCATTCCTCTGGTTCAACTCATACGAAAGGTTGCATGCTTGACTGGATCGTGGACCATAATTGCACCACACATATATTCAACAAATGTCCCTTCCCCTGATCTGACCATAACACTTTACTATTCTCAATCAGCACCTATACACCAGCTAGCACACCTACATCTATGGCACCTGCAACCCAAACGCGCAACCATTGCAACATTACACATGACAACATGCTTCCTCTGCTCACATGGCTCACTACACATACTGAAAACACAGCCGATCCTTCCTCCTTGGTAGCCATCTATAACCAAACCATGGAGGCAGCAATAGACACAGCGGCACCTATGGGCAACTCTAAAGCTAAGGCCAAAGCACATATCAATCATTGGTTCACTCCGGAACTCAAAGACTTACCTAACAAAAAAAGAAATGCAGAAAGCAATTGGAGAAAAAAAGCCTCAGTCTCCAATAAACCACAATTCACTTCACTAGCATCTGAATACAGAAAAGCCACCCATCAAGCAAAAAGCAACGCATATAACTTGCGTATAGAGAATGCCAATTCTAGCTCTAAAGAGCTCTTCTCAGTTTTGAGAGAATTAGAATCACCCTCACGGGCCCCAGACCTCTGCATCAAGAATCAAGCCTGGTGTGAAAATGTACAAAAGGCCCTTATGGACAAAATCTCATCAGTCCAACTCAAAATCAATAAAAAGAAAACTGGAAGTCAGCACCCCTGGTCAACCTACGATGGAACACAACCCACCTAAACCATTTCCGAAGTTCGAGTTATCTCCCATTACCTTAGAGGAGACTACTATAATCATAAAAGACCTTAAACCATCGCAATGCCAAGGCGATATCTGTCCTGCAACGCTAATAAAAGATTGCGCTGACAACTTGGCACCTTTCGTCACATCACTTATAAACAACTCATTCGCCTGTAATAAAGTCCCAGACAACCTTAAGGATGCATGGGTATTGCCATTACTGAAAAAACCTTCCTTAGACCCTAACGTACCAACTACAAACCTATTACAACGTTGCCGTTCTTGCTAAAATTACTTGACAGTGTTGCATATGTACACATTCAAAAATACCTAGAAACACATAACCACGGAAACAGTCTTGGTAGACCTAAAAACCCAAATGGATCAGATAAGAGACAGAGGTGACCTAGCCATCCTTCTCTTCTTGGACCTCTCAGCGGCATTCGTTCTAGTTAATCGAAACATCTTATGCCGCCACCTAACGAGTGATGCCCACTTCTACAATGACGCCATAGCTTGGATCAAAACGTTCATCTCAAACCAATCGATAAGAGTCTTCTCATCCACTGCGGCAGCTAGCCCTACCCCAGTCATCTCCGGAGTGCCTCAGGGATCATGTGTATCCCCTACAATGTATAACGCATTCACAAAACCACTCTTTGATAAACTTGACAATTTGGGTGTCACATATACAAACTATGCTGACAACACCCAAATACTAATTCCTATCACAGGGGACTACAATACTGATGCCAAAGCCTTAAATGCAATCTACCACACCATCCAAGACTGGATGGCTCAAAACAGGCTCTGTCTCAACGACAATAAGACTGGGATCTGATCCTGGGCATCCAAGCAAAACTTAAGAGCCTCCCACCGTCCTACCAATCCTTCGACATAGATGGAAACTGCATCATGACTGCCAAATAAGTCAAGGCACTAGGAGTCTACCTTGACTCTTCACTTACCCTCTCTCGGCAAGTCAATGCCATCACCTTGGCATCATTTTATACGGCCAAACTCATCACTGCTTGCAGACCATATCTTACTTTGGAGAACCGCATCACCTTGGCAAGAGCACTAATCCTTTCCAGGATAGACTATTGTAATGCTATCTTCGCAGGATCCTCCACTAAAAACATGAAGAAACTCCAGACTGTTCAGAACAACGCTATCAGAGCGGCATTCAACATCCCGAAGTATGAACACATGACCACTTTCAGAAGATACATTCATTGGCTACCAGTTAGAGACTGCATTAAATTGAAAGTACTTATGCTCACTCACAAATGCCTATCTAACACGGCTCCCCGTTACCTATCTAGCCTGACTGCCAAAACCCAACCAGCCAGACCCATCCGCTCAACTTATGTAGGGCAACTGACCACACCAAGATATAAAAGACAAAAAGCAGGTGGTTCCAGTTTCCCCGTCATTGAAGCTAACTACTGGAACGCCATGCCTACTGACCTAAGGATGGATCCCTCATTATTGTCCTTTCGTAAAAAACTAAAAACCTGGATCTTCACACAGGACACCAAGTAGCATCCTCCCTACACATAAGAGTCCTTGATTCGCTTAGCGGACTGGTAATTTGCTATCCCGTATGTATCTCTGTCAAGCTGTTCCTAGTTACTACTCATCTTTGCATAAAGACATTACCTTACCTTTTAACTGTTTTGTATCACTGTACTGTATAACTACCTAACTGTCCTGTATAACCAAGTATTATTTGTAACCACATTCTTAAGTTCAAGCGGCCAGATGCCTGAGGGTTAGGTGCGCTATAGAAATGCAATAAATAAATAAATAAAAAGGCAGTCATCGGTAATGTAAGAGACCAGGTGGGAGGGGGGTTCCCGTAACGCTTCTACACAATCATATTATGGTACATCTTGTAGGTGTAGTATGCATGCGAGAATAGCAGCCATCTTAGATAATAGCAGCCATGTTGTGGCACAGAGCTTAAACGTGGTGCGTCAGTCTGCACACCGGGCCAAGGCCACAAACATGAGCACAGGAATATGTTGTATCCCAAACACTGATGAGAAAGGCCAGAGCTACACAGATCCATAAAACCCTTAATTGTCCTAAATGTTGCCAATCTTTGCGTCCTGGGAAGAATGTGCCCTGCAAGGCCACAGGAGGAGGGCTGAGTGCCTGTGAACAGCGTGATCCCACGGGAAGGGGGGCACAGGCCTCCAACCACCACCAGCCCCAATCCTACATTATAGCACCCAAATGCTTTGGCTTTAGGACCACTGCATTGCAGTGTACCAGAGATCCTCAGGCCACTGGCCATAAACCTGTGGGACCCCCGATCGATCAAAAGATCAGAAGGCAAGGCATTCCTGCCTTCATTCAAGGGTCATGCGATTTGTGCTGCGAGGTGCAGGGAGGGATAAAATTATAGCCGAGAACGAGGGTGGGAGACCTTGGAGGAATGCCGGCCTGTCTTGGAGTGAGTGAAGTTTGTGTGAGTTTGTATGACCTCAGCTTTCCCCCCGGGCACCTATCTGTTCGCCCCAGGTGCCCTGTTACATAGAGGTAGATGTGTTTTTCTTAGTTAGTAGTATAATTGTTACTTGACCATCGGCTGACCAATGACAACTGCAACATCTCCAAAGTAGAAGAAGATGGACAGACAAGGCAGAGACCAATGGCATAGCATCCCCTATGGAGCAGGTGACCTATGTGTAGGGTCTCACCAACCAGCACGCATATTTCTACTGTATGTGATGATGTCACTGATTATGCTGTCTACCTTCTTAATGTACTGTTTGTGCAGATTTTGTCAGAATGTTACGCAGCAGCAGAGTTCTTTGCTGGTGTTTTTTTCCTTTTGTATGGAAATAAAACTTGTTATCCTTCCAAGAGGTGCACTGGGCCTTTTTCCCTAGTGGGTTGTATTTTTTTCTGGTGTGAGCGTCTAGGGGGCTTTCCTACATTTAGTGACCCTGATGTGATACCAGCGACCTCCGCGATGACCGAGGCGTCCCGGCCGCTTCTCTGACGGAGCCGCAGCCACCTGCAGTGACCAGTCCCAAGCGTGCAACCTGCAAAGGTTGCAGGAGCCATTTTTACAGAATTCCTGTGTGATCTTTGGAGTGGGGCGTGGCTTCTGGATGAGTGCAGGTCATTATTGGGACCCCGTGAGGGAAGAGTTGGGTGAACATGCAGATGTGAGTACATCCCTTGCGAGAGAGAACAATGAAGGGTAGTGTGCATGGGTGAAAGTAAGGTGTGGTAAGGTCACATGGTGAGATTTAGTATTTTAATATTATCTTTTGGATATTGAGTAGGATTTTACAGGGTGAAAACAGGAGTGTAGGGAACCTTTCTGAGTGAGGGAAGATGATGGCACCATTTGTTGTGTAACAAGGATATGAAAGGAAAAAATTAGGAGCTCCGTATAGTTAGTGGGCTCGGTGGAAGCAGTGGTTGTTGTTTTAGCTTATTATTTCAGCTTGTTGTTTTAGTATACTACGATTTTATTTTTGTGTACAAGGCGGAGGCCAGAGGTGGGCCACTGTTGATACATTGGTTTGAGAGCATGTGCAGAATTAGCGTGTGTGTGCGTGATGAAAGGGGGAAGGGAGAAGGTGGAGGTGTTCACAGAGGGCCACGGGGAGGCGGAGACAGTGGACTGGTAGAGACTTTTTTGCAATAAAGTGTGCACAGCGCATATTTGTAGAAGGTGGGCTTTTTGGGGTTGCCCAAATTGTGAAAATGGGAGGGGGGCATCATTAGAATATATGTATAGTACATTGCAATTATATAGGGAGGAGACTGAGAAATATCACAAGCAATGGGTAGTAAAGACGTAAGGTGGGGGTGCCTCGCTCCTGGCCAGAGCCGGGCACCCATAATAGAGGGACACTGGACCACATGGACACATTCTTAGCTGCTAAGTATGAAGGTAAACAACTCCAAAAGAGAAAAGAGATATTGGAACTGTGGGAAATGATAGAGGATGGGGCAGATCCAGATGGAGTTGGGACTCAGAGTGCTGAAGGGGCCACCCTAGATGCGATGTCTGTGGCAACACAGGGGAATGGGACTGGGCAACCACACAGAGGGCTTTGCCCGATTACCAATCAACCAGCTATTAGGGAGAATTCTCATTTATGGCTAATTTCCCTCACCTAGTGAGTACCCCAGCAGCTTTGCTGGACTTCTGGAGTTTATTTTTTTCCACTTGGTAAGAGTGTAATCTTTTCCCCCACTCTTACCTATGTTTTGCCATGTGTATTTCTCTGTTTTTAATGATTGTGGACTCTGAAGTACACCACTTCAGTAGCCCCCTTCTTTCTGTGTGTCACCCAGCACCTTCAGTGCCGTGGCACAGGGTTGTCTTTGAGACTTCCCCCAACTCCATTTCTGAGGCTGACTACAGTCCCCCAGAAAAAGGTAAAGTTGCCATTAACTTTACTTAGTCAATCTACCACAGATCCAGTACACCCCATCTTCCATGGAGTACTGGAAAGGGTTAATCCGTATCCCTTTTTATCTGTACCTCCTAGAGCATTGTTTTGCTCTTTTTAACATTTAGACTTGGCTGGTGGCAGTGGTATCTACCCTAATTTTCTACCGCGGTTATCTTATATAACCATGGTAATATTGTAGGCTATTGTGTTAGCCTCGAACTTAAACCCGCTTGACCAAATGCTTTTTCTTTTGGCTCTGGTGCAGTGTATTCACCATTTCTTTTTGTTAAAGTCCTTCTTGTGTTTTACTTTGCGTGGTGAACTAGGTTCGCCTTCTTTGTTCACCGTCTTTTGACGGGCTTCTGCTCAGAAGCCCTCCACCAGGCGCCTGGTTGTCTAGGTGGGCTGAATGTGAGGGAGGGGTGTAGTCACCCCCTGCACAGGGTATCCTAGGAAACCCAAGTCACACTTTGCCATGATTGGCTGAGGTGGTTGTTCGGGCTGGACAACCCCCCTGCTGGGTGATTGACAGCCAGGCTGTGTGAATGGGGGTTTTTCACATAAAAGGCAGGTCTCTTGGGCTAGAAGTCAGAGAGTCGCCACTGGAACTACAAGGAACCGAAGAGAAGTGGAGAGAACGACGGCTGCTACAACTATCCCATCTCGGTGAAGCCCTGCTGCAGTCCTGAGCTATCTACCCTTCAACGACTAAGAGAAGATCCAGTTCGGAGTCTTCTTCCCTTGAGCCTGGTGGGGATAACCAGCTCATCTTCCACAGCCAGAGGATCCTCTTCCTTGGTCGAAATCGCTGCACACGGCTGTAGAGGTCCAGATAGCCATTTGAAGAGCCTCTCCTGTTTTTAAGGAGCGCACCTTTTATTCGTTGTCTCTGCTGCCGGCTTCATCCCTGTGTGGTTCAGACCCCCTTCAGACGTCCTCCTTCACAACGAAGCTCCAGGAATCGCGGGTCTGAGGGAAACCAACAGGAACAACTGCCAGGGCACCAGCTGCAACATTGGAATAAGGGACTGTGTTCTGCTTGAGGAATCTGGGTGAGCCCTTTTCTTCATTTCCAAGGCTTGCCCTTGTCTTCCCTCCTTCTTATAACTTTTGCTTCCGAACATTGACAATATCGAAGTACTCTTGGCTACGTTGAATCGTGAACTATCTGACTGTGAAACTTCAGCAACAGGCCCCCGGTGTCACTCGACCCTCGCTCCGGCCCTTTGACTTTTGAACTCTTGTCTCTGAGTGTTTCTCGATTCTGTCTGCCTAACCAAAATATTGCCTGTGATTTTTGCCTCCAACCCCCTCTGGGTATCTCAGGTGCTAAGTGTGTTTTTGCCCCGGTAGCATTTCATGTCACGGATACGCTTTTATTTAGTAGACCGAACTGTCAAAAAGGGATCGCAATCTTATTCACGGTAACGTGTTTTGTTCATAACACCGGTTCATTCAAACACAAGGTACTTACCTTGAGACATACCGTACAAAGTGAATTGGTTAGTTGTAGTATATTTTACGTGTGGTTTGTGTTTAAGTTTAATAGAAGTGTTGTGTTTATAACGAATGGTTTAAAAATAAATGTACTTATATTTTTCTACCTGAAACCTTGAGTCAGTGTTTGCTTGAGTCACAGTAATTGTGGTCCCTTTGTGTAATCTCTGCTACTGCTCATATACTCTTGAGATATGCCTGGCTGCTCCGCCACTGCTACCACTCTGACATAGTAGTACAGGCTTGTACCAAAGTAAACCTCGAGTCGGCAAGTTAGCATTTTACCGCTCGCATCCAGTACAAAAGCGACCATTTGGCTGGGTCTTTCTTTTGTTACCTCGAATGAGGTAGGCTTTTGTTGATTCATTTTCTATTACAACGTGAAGCATTTTGATTGATTGTTTATTGCAACGTGAAGTACTTTGATTTTCTTTTCCAGATTTCTCAACTTGATCATGTATATACACTTAAACTCTTGTAGGTCTACTCTTTGACGTGATCACACGAACCTCAGGAACTCTTCTAATATGCTAAGCTGAACGCCATTGAACTCCAGCAAGCGTCTTTTTTCAAGCATTTTCTTATAAGGTAACTTTTCTATGCATTTCTCCACTCCCAAATCATATTATACCATACAGTAATAGTTTCACCTCTCACGACTATTTTCTCCACTTTTAGAGAGTGTGTTCTCCAATGTGACCTCTGCTCTGATGTAGCTACTCCATGGATCACCCCGGTTCCACTCTTCCAGACGCCCAGTACTGGGCTTCCCTGCCCACACCGCGTCTGTTTTTTTCTAATCATCCACAGCCACCCAATTAGGTAATTCATGTTGCCATTGGGTAGTTAACCTTAACTTTCTCTTAGAGCAATCTGGGCAGTTTTCTAAGAAGGGGGATTGTCCCTTTCATATTATTTATTATATATATATTTTTTTTTTCTTCATGTCTGCTTCCCCACAGGGTCCAGTTGTTGTGAGGTATCTCGCCCTGAGGAAGGCAACTTTTATTATGCTATGGAACTCATGGCCAGACAGGTGGCACCTTTGCCGAAAATTGGTTTAATGATGTCAAGTTGAACTTTTGCAGTTCCAATATTATTATTTTTTGACACGTACACGTAGGCAGACCTGTCAACGAAATACAGGAAACAGAACAAATTTAGACTCTGCCATTTTCTTATGAAAATAAACCATACAGTGGCCCTTCACTAAGCCACAAAATAAAGTATGCTGGCTTTTAATTAGGTCACTTTCCACTACTGGCAGTCTATGTGTCTAGTTTCCTCCAGTATTTTTCTTTTGTTCTAATAAATTGATAATTGGTTTTTCTATTGCAGCTCGTTTTTTAGTAATTTTTGTCAAATTATGAATTCACATGTCTTCATATTTATTTGTTTCTTGTACTATGTCACTGTTCACAAACTATTCATGTATAATTTTTTTGTGAAATAAATATCAAAAGAATCTTTTTACAAACTTGAGACTGTCTTGATTGCTTTCAGAGAAACCTAAACTGTGTGATACTGTAGTGGTACGCCTAGAGAAACAATTCAAATTGACCTTATTGAGAATTGTATTTACAGCAGTATGGATTTTCTTGTTATAGAACAATTTCCAGTCCCCTTTCCCTACTGCTTTTGGGACATTTCCCCCACTCTTTTGTATTCCCATTTACTAGCAACCGGTTTGCTTGGGGAAATTTGCTTTATAGTCTTCTCAAAAAACGAGAATTCCTGAGAACACATTTCATTTGTGGTCCTCTCAGTGGCTGGATTATTCTCCTTCATTCTCTGCTGTGGAGAGTGACCTCCGGGTGTCCTCTTACGGGGCCTGCATCTTTTTCGGGATTTCATTGGTTAACAACACGGAATGGCAGAAGCACAAACTTTCAGTTATTCACTCGAACAAACCGCTGAAATCATAAGAGGCCCATCAATATTTGATCAATCAGGATCCAATGCTGGTGTGGCCCAATCAACATGTTGTGATGATAAACTGAAACTCAAAAAGAAGAATTTCAGGACAGAACTGCATGGACATTTTCTTCGAGAATATTTAAGAGCAGACACTATCTCGGCAGGTTTAATTGTTCGCAATGAACCTTGCCTATTCTTGACTGACAAGGAGTACACAACCACTTTTAGTCACATTGCCATTAAATGCAGTAGGGACCTGATGGTTCTTACAATCACAACCGCTCAGAGACTAGGGGCCGAAATACAGAAGGAGCTAGAAAAGGAAGAAAAACTTTGTTTGGAAAATACAGCCATTCCCAATGCCCGTGAACAATTACAAAAAAACAATAACATTTTTGAAGATTTTAAGTCAACCACTCTAAGTAAGAAAACCAAGAAATTACAGTTCGATATTCAGGAATTTAAAGTAGACAAAATCTTTCCATATATCAGTGACGAATACATTGACACTGCCAAAAAACAGGCTACATCACAACCCAGATACAAAGGCAGAAGTCGTTGGGTATCTTTCTCAAATTCGAGCAGTAGTAGCTCAGACGATCAAGCTAGACAGAATCGGCAACAACAACAAGCCTTTGGGAATTTTTTACCGCCCCAACCATTTTCACCGCCTCAACCTTTTTTAGGCAGAGGCGGGCCAGGAGGCCCGTTCTGGGGACCACCATGGTTCCCCCCTTAACAACCATGCCATCAATTTCAGGGACAGCGCCGCCTGAACAAATAACCAACCAAACAGACATACCAATCTTTAATTTAGCCAAAATTCAATTAACACCATCTCAGATCAAAGTTCTTTCAAAAGGGATTTCATTTGTACCCTCACAACAAACAGATTGGTTTGAAACAGAAATATAGATTCGCCGGTTTTTGAGAACAGTGCGCCTCAAAGTCTTTTTTAACGAACTCGGTGAGAATGAGCCAGAATTAGACACAGGCTTATAAGTTCCTTCACCTTTCAAACCACAAGATCATGAAATCACGAAAGAAATTTTGACATTTGAAAAATGTATCTTCCGCGACCTTGACAAACTTAAAGCTAAGCACAAGCCTATTAGACATAATCTTTCCAGACTAGAAAACCAAGCGTTGATTGAATTATCCAAAAATCCCTCTATCGTTATTAAACCCGCTGATAAGGGTGGTGGAATTGTTGTAATGTCTAAAACACAATATGTAGCGATGATGGATGATCTACAACAAGATCAGGTCAGCTACAAAAAACTCAGAAAAGATCCTACATGCGACATCAGAACGGAAATTGAGAGCGCAGTACAATTTGCTCTCGACCGGAAATGGATTACAGAAAAAGAATCAAAATTTCTTATCACAAGTCAAAATCGCATTCCAACTATGTATGCACTTCCAAAAATACACAAGAATTTGGAAAACCCACCGGGGAGACCAATTGTCTCCGGTTGTGGTTCCATATTAGAACCCTTGTGTAAATTCATTGACAAATTTTTGAAACCCATTAGTGTAAAAACAGAAACCTATCTCAGAGACACGACCCACACCATCACGATTTTTGAAAACCTTGACTTTGATGGAACAACCCAAATGCTGGTTACAATGGATATTCAATCTCTATACACCAGTATACCGCAGGATCAGGCCATTGAGTGTATGCGAGAAGTTCTTCTGGAGTATGATACCCAGGATCGAGTTCCGCATAACTTTATCCTGGAACTCATGACTATAGCCTTAAACAAGAACTATTTTGAATTTAACAGCCAATTTTACTTACAGACAAAGGGTACGGCAATGGGGGCTGCTTTTGCGCCCAGTTCAGCAATACTTTTCATGTTCAAATTTGAATCTTATCATATCCTATCTCACACCAATCCTTTTCATCATTATATAACGAAATGTAAAAGGTACATTGATGATATCATTTTCATCTGGACTGGACCTAAACCTGACCTAGCACTTTTCCTCAATTGGTTGAATAATGTGGATCCCAACATTAAATTCAGAATGGAATCAAGCACTATGCAAATTGCTTTTTTAGACTTAGTCATCAAAGAGGAATCAGGAAAATGGATTTGTTCTCTACATCGGAAACCACTGCCCGCAAAACTTTATTACATCACTCTAGCAATCATCCACGGCATCTCCGGGATAATTTACCATATGGACAGTTTCTCCGCATACAGAGGAATTGTTCGAATCTGCATGATTTTTATGAACAATCAGACAAACTGAGCAGTTGTTTAAAAGAGAGAGGCTATCCCAAAAGATTGATTACTCAGGCATTTAAAAGGGCACACTTTACAGACCGGGACATCTTGCTTACGCCTAAACAAAATCTTGATTCAAAATCTGACACTGACAGCACCAAAATGACGTGCGTACTAACTCATGGGCCACAAACCTTTGAGATTAAAAAACTGATTTCTAAATACTGGCCAATTGTTAAACTCAGTCTGCCCGAAGCACCGTTACCATGATTTGCTTTCAAAAGGGCCAATAATATCCGCGACAAACTTGTCCATTCTTCTCTCAAGAAAGATTCACCAAGACTTGGTCTTTGGGACCTCAGAACTACCGTTGGCCACTTCCCGTGTGGATCTTGTTCTGTTTGCCAATTTACTAAAAAACTCAAGGAGTTTAAAATCGGACAAAAAACCTGGACTCTCTCCACCATGACAAATTGCAAAACTAAACAGGCAGTTTACTGCATTCAATGTCCCTGCGGGCTCCGTTATGTCGGACAAACCTCTCGACCAGTCCACATTAGAATTTTGGAGCATTGCTCAAGAATCCGGTGTCGGACAGAATCTGCACCTCTGATCAGTCACTACCTGGAATTACAGCACTCCGCCAAGGATATATTTTGGTGGATCTTGGACGTGGTAAAAAATACCCCGAATGTATCTCAATGTCTTCTTCAGAAGGAGGCGCGATGGATTTATCGTTTATCCACTCACACAAGTGGTCTCAATGAGGATTTCCTTCCAATATAAGCTACTTTTGCTTCCATCTTCCTCCTTTTGTCTTTGTTTCCATCTCCAATCATTATGATCTCATCTTTTAGTTGCAGACTGTGATTTTATCTTATTTTTATCTCAGTCTCACATTTTACAAATTTACAAATAAAAATCTTTTTCTTTACCCATTAATGTTGCCAGTGCTTTCTAACTCATTTCATCCTTTTGGAGTTTTGTCAATCAGTACCTGTGATTTACCCACTGCATTTACATGCGGCTTTCCTTGTGCCTGCGCGCATGCACAGTGCGGCTTCAGTCCACCCTCAACCATTTTTTGAAAGTGTGGAGTGCTTTTTAATCACCCTCCTGCCACGATTTACATTCCTTTCTTGGGATTGTTTTCCCGCTTTTCGGCTGACTCACTTAGCGTCAGCCGCACTCGCTGTACTCATCACAGCCAGCTTTCTGCTTTTCGCGCCCATCTGCACTATCTGCGCTGAGTCATCTGCACTATGACTCAGCGGTCTGCCATTACAGAAGCGGTCTCTGTGCAGGTGTTTTCAAGGGTTGGGCTTTCGCCCAACCGTTCACATTGATTGACTTGGAGGCACGCTAGCCCTCAGCGAATCCGGTCGCTTCCAGGACTTGCCCCAATAGGATGAGGCCATTCGCACCAAAGCCCACGCTGTAACTAGCAGTCCATTTGTTCCTTTTGTAATTAACACACACACGCACAGTTCAGAGTCTTCACAGAGCAGTGCGAAAGGAGCTATCGGCTAGACGTCAGTTTGGGTCTCACCGAGGTAAGACTTAAGAAAACACACTACCGCTAGTCTCGTACCGTTCACACGGATGAGGATCTTCTACAATTTTTACTATTATTCATGCTGCACGAAACCAAAGCCGTGCAGGTTTACTTAGTAATCCTCTATTGCACTTTGTAGAGGCAGCACTCCACGCTTCCGCCCAGTAAACCTCGAGGCGGCAAGTCAGCATTTTACCGCTCACATCCAGTACAAAAGCGACCATTTGGCTGGGTCTTTCTTTTGTTAACTCGAATGAGGTAGGCTTTTGTTGATTAATTTTCTATTACAACGTGAAGCATTTTGATTGATTGTTTATTGCAACGTGAAGTACTTTGATTTTCTTTTCCAGATTTCTCAACTTGATCATGTATATACACTTAAACTCTTGTAGGTCTACTCTTTGACGTGATCACACGAACCTCAGGAACTCTTCTAATATGCTATGCTGAACACCATTGTTTGGAACAGACACCACCGAGCGTCTTTTTTCAAGCATTTTCTTATAAGGTAGCTTTTCTATGCATTTCTCCACTC
The DNA here is from genome assembly GCF_040938575.1 of Ambystoma mexicanum. NCBI lineage: Eukaryota > Metazoa > Chordata > Amphibia > Caudata > Ambystomatidae > Ambystoma > Ambystoma mexicanum. Next base: position 361,761,466 of record NC_090928.1, read on the forward strand.
CCAAATCATATTATACCATACAGTAATAGTTTCGCCTCTCATGACTATTTTCTCCACTTTTAGAGAGTGTGTTCTCCAATGTGACTTCTACTCTGATGTAGCTACTCCGTGGATCACCCCGGTTCCACTCTTCCAGACGCCCAGTACTGGGCTATCCTGCCCACACCGCGCCTGGTTTTTTCTAATCATCTACAGACAACCAATTAGGTAATTCATGTTGCCATTGGGTATTTAACCTTAACTTTCTCTTAGAGCAATCTGGGCAGTTTTCTAAGAAGGGGGATTGTCCCTTTCATATTATTTATTATATATATTTTTTTTCTTCATGTCTGCTTCCCCATAGGGTCCAGTTGTTGTGAGGTATCTCGCCCGAGGAAGGCAACTTTTACTATGCTATGAAACTCATGGCCAGACAGGTGGCACCTTTGCCGAAACGTGGTTTAATGATGTCAAGTTGAACTTTTGCAGTTCCAGTATTATTATTTTTTGACACGTACACATAGGCAGACCTGTCAACGAAATACAGGAAACAGAACAAATTTAGACTCTGCCATTTTCTTATGAAAATAAACCCTACAGTGGCCCTTCACTAAGCCACAAAATAAAGTATGTTGGCTTATAATTAGGTCACTTTCCACTACTGGCAGTCTATGTGTCTAGTTTCCTCCAGTATTTTTCTTTTGTTCTAATAAATTGATAATTGGTTTTTCTATTGCAGCTCGTTTTTTAGTAATGTTTGTCAAATTATGAATTCACATGTCTTCATATTTATATTTTTCTTGTACTATGTCTTTCACTGTTCACAAACTATTCATGCATAAAAATAATTGTGAAATAAATATCAAAAGAATCTTTTCACAAACTTGAGACTGCCTTGATTGCTTTCAGAGAACACTAAAATGTGTGATACCGTAGTGGTACGTCTAGAGAAACAATTCAAATTGAACGTATTGAGAATTGTATTTACAGCAGTACGGATTTTCTTGGTATAGTACAATTTCCAGTCCCCTTTCCCTACTGCTTTTGGGACATTTCCCCCACTCTTTTGTATTCCCTTGTACCAAAGGTAAAACTTGTATTGCCACCTGTAGTCTTAATCGTGTGTGTGTAGTGGTCCCTAAGGGCACTGCACAGGTTTCTGCCTAACACTGGTGTACAGCGGTGAGGATTTTGAAGTAGAGTGATTACACTTAGAGTGCTGCTGTTGCTTGGGTTCAACTAACCACAAGGCTAACACCACTAAGTCTATTTAACTAAAAAAAAATCATGTCAAATATGGAAAGCTACACTGAAGAGAATCTTTTACACTATACTGCTGAGGTTCTGGGAACCATGTGTAAGGATAAGAATCTCTCTGGTAAAGGAAAGAAATCTGAACTGGTTGCAAAGTTAATGGGAAAAAGTGTGGAGAGTGGGTCAGAAGGACCTTCCACTCCAGCAAATGTGGATTTTGATGTTTCTGATTCTGAGAGTGTTACTTTAGAAGAAGTAGATGAGTCCTTGTTAGGAAACCCTACAACTCCTTTGGCTGCTCAGAAAGCACAACCTCTGTCCACAGGGACCCCCAAAGGTCCTACACTTACTCCTACATTTATTTCACTTGAGAAAATGAGACTTGAATTGGAAGTGAAACGTATTGATGCACAAACTGCCATGAAACATCAAGAGTTAAGGCTCAGAGAAATGGAGCTGAACCATAAACTAGAAATGAAGAAACTGTCTCAAGAAAATAGAAAATGCTTCTCTCCCAGAGTCCTCTAGGTCTTCCAGCCCTAAGAGACCCAGTATGCCAAAGGAGATTATTGGTATCTATGAGACTAAACTTGATGTTTTGGATTGGTTAGCAATGTTTGAGTTCAATCATGGGATTCAAGGTATCTCAGGGAATCAGTTGATTCCTTGGCTTTTCTCTAGGTTCCCCGCTGTTGCAAGTGATGCTGTAATGGAATTGGGGGAGGTGGATAAACAGGATTATAAGTGTGTGAAACTAGCGTTAATAGGTAGGTTTGGGAAGACCCCTTCCCAGTATCTTAAGAGGTTTAGAACCCTCAAGAAGCATGATGGTACCCTTTGGGCTACCTGGGTGTGTGAATGTTTGAAAAACTTAGATGGTTGGGTTAAGGGTTACAAAGTGAACACTTATGAAGGATGAGGAATCTTGTAATGTTGGAGTCTATTTTTGATGTCTGCTCTCCTGAGCTTAGACACCACTTGGCTGATTCAAAGAAGATAGATCCTAAGAAACTAGCTAAGGCTGCTGACTTGTGGGTTGCCAACAGGGCTACTCACAAGGATTCTGGGGCTAGTTAGAAGAAGGATGAGGGGAAGCAGCCAAAGAAAGACAACAAAGAGAATTCCAATAATTCCAATCCAAAAGAGGGCCCCAAACATAACCAGGGTAAGCCACAAGGTAAACCGAATCAGGCTAGTGTACCACCTGGTTCCACACCAGATGGAGGTCAGAGCAAGCCCCCATTCCAGAGAGCATTTGGAAAATGCTTTGTTTGTGGGTTACCTGGCCATGTGAAACGAGATCCCAAGTGTAAGGGTAAACCTTCAGGGATCAACACTGTCTCCTTAGCCTTCTCCCAGGTGGATGAAGTACCTATGACCAGTGGAAACTGATACTAGCTACTAGCTGATGAGCACATGAGAGTCTCAGTTAGTGTTTCTTTATTGTCCTTGGGTCTTTGGGAACAACATAACTTAGATGTCTATAACTCAATCCCAGATAATACTAAAGAGTATTACATAGCTAGTGTTCTTGTGAATGGTCAGGACACCCCTGCCATCAGAGACACTGGAGCCAGCATACCTGTGGTTGATGAATGATTTTTTCAAAGTGGAGGATGTTGCTAAGGCACCCAAACACTTAACCAAGTTAGCTGGAGGCCCTGTGCAAATGGTTCCCCAGTTACCAGCTCCCATCCAGTGTAATGACATGACTGTCAGGATACCTGTAAGTGTGCAAAATAACATACCCAGGAGGGTGCTGCTGGGTAATAACCTTAACACTCTTGGAGTTGTGTCTAGTACCCCCAGGCCCCCCAGCAGAAAGAAGCAGGAGCTCACAAGGTCTGCAAGGGAGAGAACCTTAAGATGCTCTCCTGGGGACATGATAGAGGAAACTATCACCCCAAGTCCACAGGACTTACTTACCACCATTGCAGGAAAAGAAAAGACAAAGGGGAAACCTAAGTCTGGCAGTAAGAAACCAGCAAGCACTCCTGTGCCAAGAAGGACATCTCTGAGACTGTCCAAAGTCACACCAGTGACTCCCACACCAGCTGAGGCTGAGTGTGAGGTTCAACCCTGTATGGTCAAACTAGATACTGAGGAATCAGATCTAGAAGAGGATCTTACCTTGGTAGGAGATCTTGACCCTGTTGACCATCCTGAGCTGCAGTCATTACTGGCAGAAGGTGGATCCAACAGGGAAGATTTCAGTAAGGGACAAAGAGAGTGTCCTACCTTGGAAGGTCTTCGCCAGCAGTCCACTTCTCAGCTCAATGGGACTGAGTCTGGGAAGTATAGGTTACAATGGGAGGATGGCCTCTTCTACAGTGAACCAACTGAGTCAACCCCTGGAGACTACAAAAGACTTGTAGTACCTCTAGTGAGCCGACTCCAGTTTCTACAGTTAGCCCATGAGGTACCTTTGGCTGGTCACTTAAGTTTTAAGAAGACCAAAGAAAGGTTATCTCTGCACTTCTACTGGCCAATGATGGGTACAGAAGTAGACAAATTCTGCAGAAGCTGCCACACTTGCCAAACCTCTGGCAAGAGTGGGTCCAAGAATGTGGCACCCTTAGTGTCTCTCCCCGTGGTGGGAATTCCTTTTGAGAGGGTTGGGATTGACATTGTTGGTCCTCTTGACCCTCCCACATCTTCAGGCAACAGGTTCATCCTGGTTGTAGTGGACCATGCCACTAGATATCCTGAAGCCATACCTATGAGGACAGTTATGGCTCCGGCTGTGGCTAAAGCCCTACTTGGTATTATTACCAGAGTAGATTTTCCTACGGAGGTGATATCTGACAGGGGATCAGATTTTATGTCCCACTACATGCAAACCATGTGGAAAACCTGTGGAGTCACCTACAAGTTCTCAACTGCCTACCACCCTCAAACCAATGGACTGGTAGAGAGGTTTAACAACTATGAAGAGCATGATAGGTGTTTTAGTAGAACACCTTAGAAGAAAGTGGGACCTTTTTGATGCTGGAAATGCATCGGAGGAACAGGGCCTCCGTATCCTTGTCCTTTACTGATTTTTATCGTGTGTCCTGTCGTGTTTTCCGCACAGGAGTTCATGTGGCACTCCTGGCGGTGCAGCTCTTTCTTTTGGTTTGGTGAACGGACCCGTGGGATACCCTTATGGCACCCATGGGTGGGGGTACAACCCTTTGCCCCTAGTGTATGTTTTTGGGCTCCTGTGGGTGGCCTGCAGAGCAGGGTATGGGCTGGTGGCAGCTCCATGCTGAAATTGACAGGTGCGCAGAGTATCCTCCATTTTGGGATACCACGGCCCTGCCATTGGGGATCTGTTGATTCCTGATGGAAAACAAGATGGCCCCTGTGGCCTCTTGCTTTCTATTCCCCATTACCTTGTTTTCCCAAAGTCCTGGGAAGCCCTGATTCTGTCCCTTCCCCCTGACTGACTGTTGGGTGGAAGTGCCATATATGGTGTTGTTGTGAAGGCCCGGCCAGACTGGCTGGAGCCTTCCCAGTGATGTATGTTGTGGGTACCTCCTGTGGGTGGGACCTGGGTGAATAGAGTATGTGACGAATATGCATTCTGTGTTGTGGGTGTCTAGTATCTGGTGGTTGACACAATGACTGAGACAACCCTGCCCGAAACCGGTATGAATGCAGCTTGGAGTGTTGAATGGCTCGGTACTTGTCCCAATACACATAACTTGTTGTGAGTGTCTGGAGAGAAGTGAATGGCCTGAATACCTTGTGTGCCTGATTGGCTGCCTGCCTGCATGAATGCCCGTAGTCGTGATTGGATGTTTGAATGTGACCCAGCGGAATGAATGGGAGATCAACAGTATATCTGGGGACCTCTAACTGCTAGGAATCGTGTTCAGAAGCTGAAGTCCACTACGACCAGTAACTGGAGTAACTGATGCTTGACCTTGAAGCCCTGCTGGACGAAAAGAATTGCTGTTGCTCTCCTTCACAATCTGAAAGCTGTTGTGTCTCCAAGGACTGACCCAGAGAGGACCTGGTAAGGCACCCTCTTCCCGAGCTACGAGGGACCATCGTGAACAGCTGATCTTTGCCAACGCTCCCTGGTAGACAGACCTTCGACAGGCTGCCGACCCGATACGGGGACTGCTGCTGAACTCCAAGGAGAAGCACCCAGACTGTTGGCCACCACTGTCGACGACCGCCGTCGCTGACCGGAGCCGCCGTGCTCCCGTTTGCCTAAGAACTTCAATTAATCATCAGACGCTCTCGTCTGCATCATCACCCACTTGTCTCCCGCTGGAGAAGGCCCGACCGTCGATGCGCCGAGGAGCATCCACCGGTGGGTTTCCCGCCACCCAAAGACCACAGAGACGCCGACGACTCAACGCCCTTGCTGGGCCACAGTTCTTCATCATCTCTTTGCGGTCCAGAACTATCGTCATTGAGGTGCCCCGCACGCCTCTTCCTTGCAGGAGGGCAATGCTCTGTCGTCGACAAGCACCGTTAGGAACGAAGCTGCCACTTCCCTGCCGTAGTTCACCCTGTTCACCGTCGGACGATTCCCCAACACCGAACGGCAAGTTTCCCGACCCCCTCGACGATCCGTGGCTCTCGCCTGAAAGGGAGGCACTCAAGAAGGATCGGTCGACGCAGCATCGGAGAACTCTACTCCACCACGTACATTGGGGGGGGTAACACCTTAATAGGAAGAAGTGAGACTATTGAACATATGGACTGGGCTTGTGCGATATATCCTTATTTTACAGGTTGCCCAGGTGGTGGGATCTCCACACAGAACTGTGTCTACGTAACGGGGCCAGCATTCTGCCTATTGTTTCAACCGTCTTACATTCCTGCCTATCTCTATTGCTGGTTTCCTCGTTATTAATCTGTGTGACATTTTAACCGTACAGTTGATGCACTTTAATGAGATTCGATAACATTGGTGGTACCACTTTAGAATTGTATATATTTACCATTATTGACTTCCCAGTACAAAGTGCGTTTTGTGATCGTGTACATACCTTTGAATATTAATTATATAAAGACTGTGTTTTCAGTAATACAGTGTGGGACATTCCTTTGTGGGGCTTCGGGGACTACACTGTGCTTAAGAACCAGCCTGCATCACCTCCTGAGAAGCTAGGCCTTGATTGCTTGTCCATTGGTACCGTAATAGAGAATCTTGGCTGGGGTCTCCTGTGCCTCTCCTCTACCATATAGAGAGCGAAAGTACAGACACCCCCTACCAGTCTTTACAACCTTCTACTGCCATGCCTTTTCTTTGCTTTTAGAGAAGTCCCTCAGGAGGGAGTAGGATTCAGTCCCTTCGAACTTCTCTATAGCCATCCAGTCAGAGGTCCATTGGCCCTGATTAAGGAGGGGTTGGAGAGTGCTCCGGATGAGAATGTCACACATGATGGCTGAGGCAAGTGATAACTTGAGGGCTGGTCAAGCTCTTGTCAAACATTGGCATGACCAGAAGGCTAACATGGTTGAGTTTACTCAAGACCAGCTTGTTCTTGTTATGGTCCCAACAAGGCAGAGGGCCTTGCAGGACAAATGGATAGGACCTTTCAAGGTTGTGGCTAAACTTGGAGAGGTGAACTATCTGGTGGACTTAGGCAATCCTAAGGAGGCTCCCAGAGTCTTTCACACCAACCATTTAAAGGCTTATGTCTCTAGACCTGACATAGGAGCTCTGCTTCTAGCTTCAGCTCAGGAGGAGGAGGAGAGTGAACGTCTGCCTGACCTCCTCAGAGGCTTACCTTTAGATGAGCAAGTGGAAGGAGTTCATCTCTCTTCCAGTCTCACATCTGACCAACAGGATGAGTGCAAGTTACTGTTAAATCAGTTTGCCTCCCTGTATTCACTTTCACCAGGCTTGACCCCTTGGGGCCAGCATGACATACACACTGGTGACTGTTTGCCTGTCAAAAGCAGGGAGTACAGAATGTCAGACAATATCAGATCCCACATAAGGAATGAGGTCAACAAGATGCTTGAACTCAGGGTTATAGAGCCCTCTACTAGTCCATGGTCTAGCCCAGTTGTCCTTGTACCAAAGGCAGGGTCCAAGGAGTTGAGGTTCTGCGTGGACTATAGTGCTCTAAATGCAGTCACCACGACTGATGCCCATCCTTTGCCTAGGACAGATGAGCTAGTGGACAAACTTGGTGCAGCCAAGTACCTCAGGACATTTGACCTAACGTCAGGCTATTGGCAAATAGCCCTGACAGACCATGCCAAGGAGAAAACTGCATTCTCCACCCCAGCTGGCCTCTACCAATTCAAGGTAATGCCTTTTGGATTAAAGAATGCACCTGCTACATTTCAGAGGATGGTCAATCAAGTTCTGAATGGGATGGAGGACTTCTGCATGGCATACTTGGATGACATTGCAGTGTTCAGCCCTATATGGAAAGAACATCTTGAACACCTAGGTTATGTATTGCAGGCTCTGGAACAGGCCCATCTGACCATAAAGGCAAGCAAATGTCAAATTGGTCAGAGTTCAGTGGTCTACCTTGGACATGAGGTAGGAGGAGGTGAAATAAGGCCATTGCCTAGCAAAGTACAAGCTGTACAAAACTGGGCCACCCCTACTACTCAAACCCAAGTGAGAGCCTTCCTAGGTCTCACTGGGTACTATAGGAACTTCATAGAGAACTATGGGACCATAGCTTCTCCCTTGAATGTCATCTCCTCTCCCAAATTTCGTAAAAAGGTCAGGTGGAATGAGGTGTGCAATCAAGCCTTTGAAGGTCTAAAGAAAGCCCTTCGACAATCTCCAGTCCTAAGAGCTCCTGACTATCACCAACCCTTCATTGTACAAACTGATGCTTCTAATGTAGGTATAGGTGCAGTCCTTAGTCAACTGGATGAGAAAGGTAGGGAAGACCCCATTTGTTTCATCAGCAGGAAGTTAAAGGATCCTGAAACAAGGTGGGAAACAATAGAAAGAGAATGCTTTGCTATTGTGTGGTCACTTAAAAGATTTAGACCATACTTGTATGGAACTACCTTCACCATTCGGACTGACCACCAACCCTTGAGATGGCTGATGCAAATGAAAGGGGAAAACCCAAAGTTACTCAGATGGTCAATCTGCCTGCAAGGATTTGATTTTTCCATTGAGCACAGAGCAGGAAATCACCACCAAAATGCTGATGGTCTCTCTAGGATGTTTGTAACCGACTAGAGGTATGAGGACCATCCAGGAGTGGATTAAATCCTCATGTCCCTTCGTCTGGGGGGTGGGGGCGAGTGTTAGGGAGAATTCTCATTTATGGCTAATTTCCCTCACCTAGTGAGTCCCCCAGCAGATTTGCTGGACTTCTGGAGTTTATTTTTTTCCACTTGGTAAGAGTGTGAGCTTTTCCCCCACTCTTACCTATGTTTTGCCATGTGTATTTCTCTGTTTTTTATGATTGTGGACTCTGAAGTACACACTTTCTGTGTGTCACCCAGAACCTTCAGTGCCGTGGCACAGGGTTGTCTTTGAGACTTCCCCCGACTCCATTTCTGAGGCTGATTACAGTCCCCCAGAAAAGGGTAAAGTTGCCATTAACTTTACTTAGTCAATCTACCACAGATCCAGTACACCCCATCTTCCATGGAGTACTGGAAAGGGTTAATTCGTATCCCTTTTTATCTATACCTCCTAGAGCATTGTTTCGATCTTTTTAACATTTAGACTTGGCTGGTGGCAGTGGTTACTGCCCTAATTTTCTACCGCGGTTATCTTATATAACCGTGGTAATATTGTAGGCTATTGTGTTAGCCTCAGACTTAAACCCGCTTGACCAAATGCTTTTTCTTTTGGCTCTGGCGTGGTTTATTCGCCATTTCTTTTTGTTAAAGTCCTTCTTGTGTTTTACTTTGTGTGGAAAACTAGGTTTGCCTTCTTTGTTCACCGTCTTTTGGCAGGCTTCTGCTCAGAAGCCCTCCACTAGGTGCCTGGGTGTCTGGGTGGGCTGAATGTGAGGGAGGGGTGTAGTCACCCCATGCACAGGGTATCTTAGGAAACCTAAGTCGCACTTTGCCATGATTGGCTGGGGTGGTTGTCCAGGCTGGAAAACCCCCCTGCTGGGCGATTGACAACCAGGCTGTGTGAATGGGGGTTTTGTGCATAAAAGGCAGGTCTCTTGGGCTAGAAGTCAGAGAGTCGCGACTGGAACTACAAGGAACCGAAGAGAAGCAGAAAAAACGACGGCTGCTGCAACTATCCCGTCCCGGTGAGGCCCTGCTGCAGTCCTGAGCTATCTACCCTTCAACGACTAAGAGAAGATCCAGTCCGGAGTCTTCTTCCCTTGAGCCTGGTGGGGATAACCAGCTCATCTTCCACAGCCAGAGGATCCTCTTCCTTGGTCGAAATCCCTGCACACAGCTGTAGTGGTCGGATAGTGATTTGAAGAGCCTCTCCTGTTTTTAAGGAGCGCACCTTTTATTTGTTGTCGCCGCTGCCAGCTTCATCCCTGTGTGGTGCAGACCCCCTTCAGACGTCCTCCTTCACAACAAAGCTCCAGGAATCGTGGGTCTGCGGCAAACCAACAGGAAAAACTGCCAGGGCACCAGCTGCAACATTGGAATAAGGTATTGTGTTCTGCTTGAGGAATCTGGGTGAACCCCTTTTCTTCATTTCCAAGGCTTGCCCTTGTCTTCCCTCCTTCTTATAACTTTTGCTTCCGAACATTGACAATATCGAAGTACTCTGGGCTACGTTGAATCGCGAACTATCTGACTGTGTGATATTCGGCAACAGGCCCCCGTGTCACTCGACCCTGGCTCCGGCCCTTTGACTTTTGAACTCTTGTCCCTGAGTGTTTCTCGATTCTGTCTGCCTAACCAAAATATTGCCTCTGATTTTTGCCTCCAACTCCCTCTGGGTATCTCAGGTGCTAAGTGTGTTTTTGCCCCGGTAGCATCTCATGTCACGGATATGCGTTTATTTAGTAGAACGAACTGTCAAAAAGTGATCGCAATCGTATTCACGGTAACGTCTTTGGTTCATAACATCAGTTCATTCAAACACAGGGTCCTTACCTTGAGACATAGCGCACAAATTTAATTGATTAGTTGTAGTATATTTGACGTGTGGTTTGTGTTTAAGTTTAATAGAAGTGTTGTGTTTATAACGAATGGTTTAAAAATAAATGTACTTATATTTTTCTACCTGAAACCTTGAGTCAGTGTTTGCTTTAGTCACAGTAATTATGGTCCCTTTGTGTAATCTCTGCTACTGCTCATACACTCTTGAGATAAGCCTGGCTGCTCCGCCACTGCTACGACTCTGACATAGTAGTACAGGCTTGTACCAAAGGTAAAACTTGTATTGCCACCTGTAGTCTTAATCGTGTGTAGTGGTCCCTAAGGGCACTGCACTAGATTTCTGCCTAACACCAGCCACAGGGTACACCAACCCGACATACGTACCCACCCCGGTGGCTGTCCCACCTCCCTGCATCCCAACACCTAGTGCTATCCCGCCCCAAGACAGCAAGATACAGAAGGAGCTAGAAGAAGCATTGGAGGCCACAAGGGTTGGAATGGCTCGATTGAGGGCAGCACAGGATATAGGAGGGAAGAAGGGGAATGGGTTAGATGAATGGAGAGCAGGAGATATGTTGTTCAGGCTATACAGTTTGGCAATCAAGGATGTGCACATTGAGAAGGAGCGAGGCGGTGATGGGCCAGCAGATAGCGGATGGGTCTGTTTGGTCGGACAGGGGTATGGACAGGGAACTAAGGGAAGAGGAATGCGACACCATAGATGAGTTTGAGGATGATGAAGGGAATGAGCAGACGCCAGAGATTATGCCACAGGTCAAAAGTTTATTTATTTATTTATTTATTTGGATTTGTATAGCGCACATCTGCTCGGGGGCATTGTGGCGCTGAAAGTAGGCTTACATGGTACATAGCATAAACGTTGCACAGGTTACAGCAGGTAAATGGTAGAGGGTGTTACTTACAAAACATTAGGTATAATACTTTTGTGAGGTGATCTCACAGATACATACAGTTATAACATACAGTAGTAATGGAGGAGGGTGGAGAGGGTTAGTTGAAGAGGGTGGTTTTGAGTAGTCTGCAGAATGCATGGTAGGATTTTTCATTCCTTAGTGGAGTGGGGAGTGCGTTCCAGTTTTTGGGTGCTAGGTGTTGGAAGCTGGATCCTCCGTCTTTGGTTCTTTTGAATGTCAGTACATAGGTCTGATTAGTCAGGTGCGACATGGAGGGTCTGGTGGATGTGTTGTGGGTGATCCTTTCGGAGAGATAGGGCGGACTTTCAGAGGAGAGGCACCTGTGGGTGATAGCCATGGACTTGAAGAGGATGCGTTCTTTTATTGGTAGCCAGTGGGCCTCTTTTCTGCCTTGAGAGATGTGTTCCCTTTTTGGGATGCTCAGAGCTGCTCTCAGGGCATTGTTCTGTGTGACCTGCATTTTTTTTTTAGGTTTTTTGTAGATGTTCCCAGGAAGAGGGCACTACAGTAGTCCAATTTGGTACCTACTGTGGCTCTGGCTATTGACAAGTAGTTTTTTGTGGAGAGGAACGGTTTCACTGCATTAATTACCTTAGTGGTAAGCGCAGCGGAGGAGGGTATGGCATTGATCTGCCGTGTCATGAATAGTGTGGAGTTAAGGTAGACTCCTAGAGTTTTTACTGCGGAGGAGACTGTAATGTTGGAGTTACAATATTGAAGGATTTGTATTGTGGCGGGAGTTTGTTTAATGTTTCTTTGGTGCCAACTAGGAGGATCTCTGTTTTGTCCACATTGAGGCAGAGGTCGTTGGCTGCCATCCAGGTTTGGATGGCTGTGTAGATCTTAGTTAGTGCCGCAGCATCTTGTTCATAGATGCCTGTAAGGGGTAGTAGGACTTGCGTTTCGTCAGCATAGTTGGTGTGGGCTATGTGACGACGATCCAGATCATTGAATAGTGGAAGAGTGAAGATGTTGTATAGGTTGGGGGCAGTGCAGGAGCCTTGTGGGACTCTGCAGTGGATTGTGGTGGGGTGGCGCTTGCTGAGTCAGAGAAAACTTCATGAGTCGACCCTCAAGGAAGGATGTGACCCAGGAAATGGCTCTGGGGAGAAGTGAGCTTCGCTTTTGAGTTGCTTGCCTAGAATGTCGCGATCGACCAGATCGAAGGCCGCGGATAAGTCTACCAAGAGCAGGAGTGCTGGTTTGCCTTTGTCCATAATGTCGTTGAGTTGAATTTTAAGATCTAGTAGGGCCGATTCGGTCCCGTGCCTAGGGCAAAAGGCTGATTGTATTTTCCCTAAAATCCGGTTCTCTTCCAAGTATTGCTGGATTCGGGTGTAGTCCACCTTGTCCAGAATCTTAAGCAAGAAGGGAACAGTGGCGATAGGTCTATAGTTGTTGGTGTTTTCAGAGTATAAGGTAGGTTTTTTGAGAAGAGGGCACACCCAAGCTTCTTTCAGACTGTCTGGGACTGAGTTAGAGTTGAAAGATGCATGTTTCTACGCAGTCTTTAACTAATTTAGCGGGGCATGCATCTCCTTTACAGTTGCAGGGTTTGATTTTGTTAACAATATCAATTACCTCTGTTTCAGAGACTTCTCTGAATTTGAATGGTGTGATGGGATTTTTCTTTTTGTTCTCAGTCACTGTTTCAGTGTGCGAGGCTGATAGGATGTGCTGGGAGATTTTTGGGTGGGTTATGATTTGTTTTTGAAGGAGCTCAATGTTGTTTAGGAGGGCAGACTGAATGGTGTTGCACAATGCTTGATCCTTAACAATCTCTTGAGACTTTGTGGCCGGAGTGGATAGTTCCTTGAAGATGGTGAAGAGCTCTTTGGATTCTGAGCTGGCATTGGAAACTCTGTCATTATAGGATGCGGATTTAGCTGAGATTATGGCTTTTTGTATTGGGTAGCCAATGATTTATATGAGGAAAAGGAGGACGTGCTGGGAGAGCTTTGCCATATATTCAAAGCTTTTTTTTTTTGGTTCGTAGTTCTTTTAGTTCAGCTAAGAACCAGGTGTTGGAGTGTTTGGTATTTTTAGATTTTTTCTTTTGGAGAGGGGCGATGATATCTATGGCAGAGCTAATGGTGGATTTATAGATGTCCGCCAGTGCGGCTGGGTCTAAGGTGACAGGAGGGTTGGTATTGAGGGTGTCTAGATAGGGAGCAATCATTTCTTTAGTAAGATTCTTGGTGCTTCTGGCCATGGCTGGAGGTGTTGGACTGAGTTTTTTCGATGAGTTAGTGGGGGTTGGGATGAGGAAGTGAATGAAGGAGTGGTCTGACCATGGGGTGATGGAGCTAATGTCGACGCCACAATTGTGGTCCACTATCCAGTCAAGTGTGCGTCCTTTGCAGTGAGTGGGAGAGTGTATTCTTTGCTCAAAGCCCAGTTCTTGGAGTGCTTGTGCTAACGCTGTGTAGGGTCTATCTTTCTGGTCATGGAGACCGAGGTTGAAGTCTCCTAGAAGGATTGTTTTGGTAGTTGTTTTGAGGTTTTCAGCTAGAAGGTGTGTAAGGTTGTCCTGGAAGTCCAGCATAGGGCCTGTTGGATGGTAGACTAGGTTGATGGTGATGGTGATGGTGGTGTTGGGGGATAGTGAAATCTTGGTGGTGAGGGAGTCGATGTTCTCTCCAAGTTCGGAGGGGAGTTGTCTTATTTCTATGTGATCCTTGACTAGAATGGCTACTCCCCCTCCTGTTGTTAGTGTTCTGTCTTGTCTAAGGATGGAGTATCCTGGTGGGATAGCTAATATGATGGCCAGGCCGGCGGCATTGTGGAGCCAGGTTTCAGTGATGGTAAAGATGTCAAGGTCGAGGTTGGTTAAGAGGTCATGAATTTCTGTGGTGTGAGCAGGGAGGGATCTGGCATTGATCAGTGCACATTGTAGGTTTGGGGTGGCATTGGGGTTGAGTTCACGTTTTTATATTTGGCTGCTTTCATAGTGGTGGAAGCGGGTTTCATTTTGGGTGTGTGGTGGGTAGTTGGGTTGGTGGTCAGTTTAAGGCGGCGTGTGGCTTGTTGATTTTCATGGTTGGCTTGTAGGGATTTAGGTGAGTATCTCGAGCGGAGGCCTAGAATTTGGTTTCTTGAATTAGTAGTTCTAAGGCGTGTCGTGTGGGTGATTAGGTTTAGTGGGATTGGTAGCGAAGGATGGAAGGAAGGGAGTGGGAGGGATAAGAGTTGAGGGTGGGAGTGAAATGTTGGACATAATGCAAGGTGTGGTGCAGCCTTCCAGCAAGGTCCAGCAAAGGTGCAAGAAACAGCAGCAGTTAGTATTAGAACTATGTGTGGCAGCAGTCAGAGATGGATATAGGGTAGTATGGTGGTATAATCAGGCACGGGAGTGGCATCAATCAGTTATAGGCAGCAGTCAATATTGGCAACAATCAATTTCAGGCACAGTAGTCCGTTATAGGCAGCAATCAATTTTGGCACAGGTCAGTAATCAGTTATATGCAACAATCAATTTTTTTTGGCAACAGTCATCAGCAATTTTTTGGCAACAATCATTTTCAGGCACAGTAGTCCGTTATAGGCAGCAATCAATTTTTTGGGCACAGGGCAGCAATCAATTGTATACAGCAATCAATGTTTGGCAGCAACAAATTGAGGCCATAGTAATCCGTTATAATCATCAAACTATTTTTTTGGCACAGGGCTGTAATCAATTATATGCAACAGTCAATTAAGGGCAGCAATGAGTTATCAGCAGCATTCAGTTTTAGGCATACAGCAGCACTGCACAGTTGTAGTCATGGGGTGGCAGCATCGCCTTACGGGTACTGATGTGTTGGCGAGAAGTTAATACAACAATCAGTTTTCAGCAATGTGTTGCAATGCACAAATATAGTTACAGGATGGTGGCAATCGAATGTGGGGATAAGGGGCGTCAATCAGTTTATAGGCAGTAATTATTTATACGCACAGTCAATTTTGGGCACGAGGCAGTACATCACTACGGGTGGCGAGGCTGGATGCTAAACTGTGGGCATGCATGTGTATATGGCGGTGACTGGAGTTGGCAATATGTAGGAAGATATGTGCAAGTACCAGGTCAGGTGGGGCACAGTAGAACTTGTAGTACTAGTAGTACAGATGTACTTATCTCAGGAGCGAAGTGATTGAGGAGTTATCCATATTCGTAGCTCTAGGTAGATCCTATCGGCTCAGACACTGCCGAGGACAGGCCGAAAGCAGGCTCGCTAGCCTTAGTAGACTGGCCTTAGGTGGGCAGGGCCGGCTCACGCCATCCGGCGGTGACGCATCCAGGAAATAGTGATGCAGAGCCAATCATGGGCAGTCGCTGCTCGTGTGGTTGCTTAGCAACCAATCAAACAAAAACAATAATGCCGGCAGCCATTTTGTAGGGGACTCGTGTGCGATAATGGCCGGCAGGGGTCTTACCACACGTGTCGGCTGGTTGATTCCTGATGGAGCTTCGAGGAGATTCACAAATCGGGCATCAGCTGGCGGCAGGGAATGAGTGTAGAGAATCCGTGCTCTCCGCTCTTGCAGCACGAAGATTCTCTTGTTGATCCGAGGTACGTGGAAGGTGGAGGGGGCTCCTGCCCTCCCCGGACGACTGCACAGGAAGGAATGGGCAGAAGACAGGCTCGCTAGCCTTAGTAGATGGGCCTGGTTAAGGAACAAGTTTGGCCGAGTGGCAGTAGCAAGGAAAAAGCGAAGTGTTGGATGGAAAGAAGGAAGGAACACAGGTACTCAGATGCCTTTCCTGCACAGAGGAATAGGCAGGACGCAATATGTACCTTGGGGCAAATGGATTAGAACAATTTAATTAAGCTGCTCCCGCCCCTTACTTCTGGGGCAGGGAAGTGGATTTTTGCTTTTGAAAAACAGACAGCAGATATTCCCTTGGCTGTGGGGGGATATGAAAAGTTTGCTTGTTGCAATTGAGGGGGACCAAGCTGGAGCTGTCTGTGTCTAAGCAGGATATCCTGCAGTAAAGCTAGATGATGACGCACATGATGGCGCACCTTTTAAGAATATCAGAGCGCAATTATGGGACGTGCTGCAGTGAAAGTACCCGACACGCAAGACTTGCAGTCTATCATGCAGTATACCATGGGGGATGATGAGGACCCCACGCAATACGTTATTAAGGTTACCCGAGATGTGGCATGCAGAGACGTGGAACCTATCAGTTCATCTTTTTTAATTCGTTATTAAAAGGGGGCTGCCCAAAGAAGTTCAGAAGGCAGTAGAACTAATTGTGGGCATTGAAACAAAAGGGCGGGCCGAGATACAAACTATCATCTATCTATCTGTATATTTCTAAAGTGCCAAAGCCTGTGGGCATCCAGGCGCTACATGAAACAGAGACAACAAACAAAACATGAAAAACGAGAACCAGGTGGAAAGTAGGACAGTCTACGGACCCTACGCAAACAGTCTAATTTCCAGGAGTTTTCTGAAAACAAGGTAGTCCTCTTCTTTTCGTAGGGACACTGGGAGCTCATTCCAAGCCTGTGCAATCAAGGTGGAAAATGACCAAACATTTCCCCATGTTCTCTTGAACGGGTGGACTCTCAGGCTGCGAGAACCAAAGGATGTCAGGTTTCTCCCTGGTTTATAGAACTCCAATTTCTCCTTCAAGTAATGAGGGGCAGTTCCAAAGAGACACTTATGTCTCAGCGTAAGAATCTTAAATTTAACTCTGGCTGAAACCGGGAGCCAGTGAAGTTCCCTACAATCTTTTGATACTGGGTCTCTGCGTGCAATATTGCACACTATGCGTACTCCATCATTTTGGAGTTTCTGGTGCTTATGTATACTTTCCATGCTTGCTCTCCCAAGCAGGGAGTTGCAGTAGTCAAGCCTCAGTAGGATGATAGCTCGGACCAGCTTTTCATGTTTTTTCTTTGAGACCAATGGACAGATCTGTTTTAAGACTCTGAGGTAGTAATTTGATGTCTTGACAGTATAGTTGACCTGGGCATCAGCATTGAACGTGGCCTCCATGTAGGTGCCAAGGGTTTTAACCTTTCTGGCCATGGGTACAAGGCCTCCATCAATTCTGAAGATGACATATTCCTGTCTCAGACTATCACAGGCATGCTTCGACCCATATACCATAAACTCAGTTTTACTGGCATTTAAAGAAAGCCAGTTTGAGAACATGCAGCATTTAATGAGCAAGTACATTTCCTTTAACTTTTTTTGGTCCACCGCATAGTCCCCACTGAGTCCCAGAGAGAGCTGAAAATCATCTGCGTAATTTGCAAAGAAAACCACCAATTTCTCAATTTCCCTACAAAGTGGTTGGATATAAATGTTAAAAAGGGATGGGGACAGACAGGGCCCCTGCGGGACACCACACAGAATTGGCTCGGAATCTGAGGAGGCATCTTCCAAATGCACTCTGGAATTATGGTCACAGAGAAATTATTCCATCCAAGTCACAGCTTCCTGTGAGAAACCACCGATGTCGAACAGCCTTCGCAGCAGCCTTTTATGGTCAAGGAGGTCGAAAGCTGCTGATAGATCTAATAAAATCAGCAGTCCCAAGCGACTCTCCTTCCAAGCCTGAGAGCATATGAGTTTGAAGGTCTAGCAACGTGCTATCTGTCTCATGGGCATACCGAAAGCCAGACTGTTTATTATGGAGAAGGCCCATGGCTTCTACATAGGATTGCATTTGTATGGTGGCCACTTTGTCAATTACCTTAAGAAGAAAAGGGGTATTAATAATACAACTGAGGTTCGTAGGATCCTTCGGATCTAGCACTTGTTTTTTATGAGGGGGGTGACCACATCCTTGATGGTCGTGGGGATTCGACAGTGTGCAAAAGAAGCATTTATAAATCTATGCAGAAACAACGCAAATAAATAATAATGCTCAAGAATACGTTTTGACAGGAACGGCCACCAGGGGGCGCCAAATGAAGACCTAGCTTCACGTCGCTCCGCCAGGGCCGCCTAAATCCTCCATAATCCTGCCGTTCCTTCGACCCTTCTGTTGACCAGCACCTCGCACCACGGTGGGGGAATGCACTGGCACCCCCTCCGAAAAATCCAGAGGAAAATCGGACCTGCCGGAGCCTCCCGCACCGTGTGAAAGCCCGGCCGGGGCCGCGGGGCCGCGAAGCGGGCCGTGCGAGTGAGCCGGCGCGAACACCAGTCGCGACCAACGCGGCTCCGCCAAGGACACATTGGGCACTTCGGAGATCGCTGCGGGTTCACCGCCCCGGGCCGCGGGACTGCTGCTGGAGGATCGGAATCATCGCCCAGCCAGGCGTGAGGTGAGGACCCTCCCCCCCCCCGCCGCCCCCTCCCCCCCTGGGCCTCCGTTACAGCCGTAGCCGCTGGTGCCGAGGGACTGGGGCTGCCTCCTCCCCCCCCGGTGCGGCAACCGTGCGGGCTCTCCCTCCCCGGCCCCCGCTGTGTGCGGGCCGCCTGGGTCGAGGGGGAACATCGAGTGCTAGGGGGGCACGCGCGATGGCTGGGGGAGGGGAGGTGAAATTACCAGCGGATCGAAGCGGACCTGCTGGGGGACTGCACCAGGTACTGCAAACTGGGGCCCCCTGCCATCGGGCAGCCAAAAAAGCACCCGCCACGTATTGAAGAAACGAGGGATTCGCCCCCCCCCCCCAGGCTCAGCCTTGCCAGCCCGGCAACACCACCCTCTGCCGGCATAATCACCCCCGGAACCACACGACAAAGCAGGCCCTGCGCTAGGCCATACGGGACATAGCACCAGATTGTGCAGGCCAAGGCCAGATGAGGGCCTAAGCAGTGCGGCGCAAACAGTGATAAGGCCACCAGCCAGCGACACACAGGAGACCACAGGGGCGGAGCGGAGGGCGGAAGACCATCCAGGAAGGAACCTCAACCCAAGGAGACACACCCGCACCTAGAGTCGCCCCACAGGGTCAGGATGGGCAAGGATCAGCCCCGTAGGGGAGCGACCCAGAACAAAATAGACAAATACACGATGAGCACACCGGTGGCTCTCCCGGACCCAATTAGTGGGGTGGAAAATGAGACTATTAAGGGGGGTGCGGCCCAAACGCTGTCCCTCACCGACATCATGGCAGCAATTAACGACTCCAGAACCTCGGTAGAGACCAAAATAGACGGGTTGGCCTCCGAGGTGTCCTTTGTGAGGCAAGACTTAAGGAACCTCACTACCAGGGTTGGGGAAGCAGAACAACGAATATCAGACACCGAGGACACGGTTAAAAACCTGGGAAGCCGCCTTGAGCAAATGGAACGGAAAATCACCACACTTGAAAACAGAGCCGAAGATAGTGAGGGTAGGTCCCGCCGGAACAATCTCCGCATACTCGGCCTTCCCGAGAAAGAGGAAGGGCCCTCTATGGAGCTCTTTCTGGAACACTGGCTAGTGGACTTGATGGCTCCCAAGCAGCTCTCTAAATTCTTCTCAATAGAAAGAGCACACAGAGTTCCGATGGGCAGACCAGTTCCGGGGGCCCCCCCAAGAACGGTGATCGTAAAACTCATGAACTACAGGGACCGGGACACACTACTGCACATGGCAAGGGCGACCGGCCCCATCACCTACAATGGTCACCGAATCGGGCTCTTCCCCGACTACACGAGGGAGGTCCAGAAGCTGCGACAGTCCTACGACTCTATCAAAAAGAAACTGTCCCCCCTGGGCATCAAATATGCACTCTTCTTCCCGGCAACATTCAAAGTATACCACAACGGCAAGGTCCAAGTGTTCTACACTCCCCGCGAGGCTTGGGACTGGTTGGAAACACAGGTCCTCTCTACTCCACGCCCGAATAGACCGGATGGAAACACACCCCGCAGGAACGATGGAGACAACAACCGCCCTACTGGACAGGTCACCCCACCACGTGGGGAGGCGGGGGAACCCGGCCCCCCCGATAGACACAGGACACACCTGAAAATGTGCAGCTGCTGTGGGACAGGAACAAGGAAACAGGAAGAGATCCTTGCGACCGGCGGCCCTGTCCGGCTACCACCTCTTCACCCCCGGAGGGGGACTCTTCACGGCTAGCTGTACTTTAAGTTCAGTGGTTATTTTGAACCACACAAGTTGCGGGGTAGGGTCCTCCTGACCCCCCCCCCGCCTCCGAGTTGGGGCCTTCGCCTCTTTAGTAGTTTAAATGGTTAGGGAAACAGGTACTTCAGGTTGGGGGGAAGTGCGGGGTGGGGGGAGTTTGGGGTTTTTGGAGAAGGAAGAGACTGGCCTCATGTCACAACCGCTAGCAACAGTGGGCTGCAAAACAGAAGTTCACAGAAAGTCTTGTACTAGATATGAGTGGGACCGACACGTCCCCCCCACTGGCCAGCACATATCCACCTGCACGGACGGGACCTATGGTTCACAGGATGGGGTTCTAGAGTTTGCACATGAAGTACACAAAGTAGATCACCAAATAAGCAAGGCAGAAGGGCTCAGGCGTCAGTTACACCTTAGAACGACAGGCAAAAGAAGAAAATGGGAACCACCCCGCATCCTTACATATGACACCAAACCAAATCCCACGCTGATATAACACAAAAGAAACAGATATCCCTGTTGACTTGGAACGTGAACGGCCTGGGGTCGGGCATAAAGCGTAAACTGGTACTCCAGTACCTTAACCGCCATTCCCCAGACATTGCATTCATAACAGAAACCCACCTGATCGGTACTAACTGTGGGCTCTTTAGGAAATCAAATTACCCGCACACATACCTCGCTGGGTTCTCCAGAGGCTCTAGGGGAGTAATGATCCTCTTGCATAAAAGATTTCCGTTTACTACAAGGAAAGTCAAAGCAGACCCTCGGGGCAGGTTTGTGATGGTGCTGGGTGAACTGAAGGGGGAGACGTGGGGCCTCGTGGCAGTGTATGCACCTCCCACACTTACAGCGGAACTCCTTGCCGAGCTCCAGGACTTAATACTAGAAGAACAGGCAGACTCATGGGCGATTGGGGGGGATTTCAATGAGGTCATGGAGACAGCTCGGGACAGAACACGCGTGGGCAACAGAGCTGTAGGCATCCCGACCAGACTCCACACCTTTGCAGAAACTATGGGGCTATCTGACACATGGAGGGCAGCCCACCCAATGGACCGGGGCTACTCGTTCTATTCCAATGCACACCGGTCCCTATCCAGACTTGATTATATCCTCACCCCAAGGAATATGGGCCATCGACTATTGTCCGCAGAATTCCTGGCGAGAGGGATCTCCGACCACTCCCCCTATTGGTAAAACTCAAGGGCCTAACAGCAAAACAAGAACCCACCTGGCGCCTAAACACCTATTACTTAGGGATACCCGAAATACTGGAAGGGCTCGAGAAAAAAACATCGGAATATTTCGACCTAAATGTGGAGGCAGTGGACTGCCCAATAACAAGGTGGGAGGCATACAAAACCGTCATACGGGGGGAAGCAATATCCTTGGTGGCAGCTCACCGCAAACAACATAGCGAGGCAATCTCCGAAGCAGAAGCCCAGGTAAGCAGGCGGGAGCAGCAATTCCTCGAAGAGGGATCCCAGGAGGCACATGAAGCCTTGGTAACAGCCCAAATAATCCTGAAAGACACGGCCTTAGATAATGCCCGAACCGCCCACTGGCTGGCCCGGAGCCATATATACGAGAGAGGAGACAAGGCTACCAAAACACTAGCCTGGCTGGAACGTAGGGAGCAGAGCAAAGGACAAGTACGGGCCATCCAAACCCAGGGCGGGAACTTATTAACCGGGGACGCTGAGATCGCGGGGGAATTCGCAAACTACTATAGAGAACTATACTCCCCACAAATACGAGACCCCACAATATACGTCCCAAACTTCCTGGACGAGATCACGATCCCCCGCCTCTCTGAACTTCAGACAGAACAGCTAGACACTGCCATCACTGAAGAGGAGGTAGGGGAAGCCCTTTCACAACTACAGACGGGGAAGACCCCAGGCCCCAACGGGTTCCCCGTAGAACTGTGGAAAAAACTGAGCGCAACGACAACGAAACACATGCACGACATGTTCCTCTGTAGCAGAGAATTGGGCACCCTCCCCCCAGACCTCCGAAAAACGACAATAGTGGTGATCCCCAAAGCAGGGAAACCCCCGGAGCACTGCGCCTCCTACAGGCCCATTTCTTTAATAAACGGGGAGGCAAAAGTGCTAGCCAGAGTCCTTGCCAATAGACTGCTGGGGGTGATTGGATCTCTAACTCACCCAGATCAGTGTGGATTTATGCCCGGCAAGTCCACCCGAATGAATCTCCGCAGGGTCCAGATTGCCCTCGACAGAGCTGACGAGATCCGGTCTCCACTGGCCCTCCTGGCAGTGGACTTTGAGAAGGCTTTCGATACAGTGGGATGGGATGCCCTGTGGGACATAATGGAACGCATGGGCTTTGGACAATACTTCATGTCATGGGTTAAACTCCTTTACTCCCTCTCCGAGGCCTCTGTAAGAGTCAATGGGAAATCATCTGCCACGTTTCAGCTGAGTAGGGGGACCAGGCAGGGATGCCCCTTCTCCCCCCTGCTGTTTATCCTCACCATTGAACCTTTGGCAATCCGGTTGAGAACTGATACACGATGCACAGGATTCGCCTGGCCACGGGGCGGGGAGGAACGGGTCTCGCTGTACGCGGATGACCTTTTGATATATTTGAGCAACCCAATAATCTCCTGCCCGATTGTGACTAGAACCCTGGAGGAATACCAACACTTCATGGGACTACGGGTCAACACACAGAAAACAATCTACTTCCCGGTACAGGGAGGGGAGGAAGCAATCCCAGATCCCTGTCCATACTCCGTTTCAATCCTGGGCTTCACCTATCTAGGTATACGAATTAACCAAACACAGGAGGACTTCCCCAAACTGAACTTACACCCGATAATGGAAAAATTGGAGAACGATGTCACCCACTGGCACTCCCTCCCATTTTCATTACTCGGGAGGGCGGCACTTTTTAAGATGCTGGCTCTCCCGAGATTTCTGTATGTCCTCCAAAATGCCCCGCTCCCTATCCCGGCCACAATATTCGCAGATATAAACAGGACTCTCCGCACACTTCTCTGGGGAGGGAAACAGCCGCGCATTGCCCTGAAAACGCTCTACCGCTCTGTGTGGGATGGGGGTATAGGACTGCCCAACATTCGTACATATTATTGGGCGGCACAAGCGGGAGTGGCAAATGAATGGCTACACGGAGACCCGCGGCTACCACATATCCGCGTGGAGACAGGGGACACTGGCTTGCCATCCCCCCTGCACGTACTATATGATAGCCCAAGGAACCTAAGAGCAACGCCGACAGGGTCCCGTCACATACAGCGAGTTTGGAGGGAGATACATAGATACTTAGGCTGGGCAGACAGACCAACCCTGATCCAACCCCTCTGGCGTAATGCACAGCTTCCCGAAATACAAAAAATGGGCCATTTCGAAACCTGGGAGAGGAAAGGGATAACCACACTGGCGGACATAGTCCAGGAGAGGCGAATGATGGACTTTGAAACCCTGCGAACGAGACACGGGCTGTCACCCATGGACCGCTTCAGATACCTCCAGCTCACACACGCCATTAACACCCAACTCCCGAACCTGGCCGATATACCTGCCTGCTCTCCCCTGGAAACAAACATACTCCCGCACCCCATCCCCCATAAGGTAACCTCCACCCTCTATCAGGCAATTAACTCCTTTGGATCCAGGGAACTTGACATTCTCAGGGCTAAATGGGAACAGGACCTAGGGCCACTAGAGGCGGAGGAGTGGGTGGAGGCCCTGATGTCCCCGAGGGAAATAGGGATAGATGCCAAACTCCGGCTGATTCAGCTCCGAATTCTGCACAGGTCCTACTACTCCAGAACGCAAATGGCCAGTTGGGATGGGGATGTAACCGCAGAATGTAGTCGATGCAAGAGGGCAGAGGGCACCTTCTACCATTTGTTATGGGAGTGTGGGGTACTACAGGAGTTTTGGACTGCGTGTTTACTCCGCCTCTCCGGAATACTTGGCTCCACAATCCCGAGAGACCCTAAGCTTATCCTACTGGGTATAGGGGGCGAAACTGACCTTAACAAGTATGAAAGATTGTTTCTAGGAGTAGCACTTGGTGCTGGAAAGAGACTCACGGCAGCCACATGGGGCTCGGGGGACGGGATAACCATTGACAGATGGTCCAATGAAATGGACAGATGCGCCTCCCTGGAGAGGCGAATTTATAATGCAAGGGGCTCCCCCCGTAAGTTCCAGAAAATATGGGGAAAATGGGAACTATAAATGCTAAGACCAAAACAAGGGACAGCGGCGACGCCCCACGCAGCTGCCGGGTGGAGGGTGCGGATTTCCGAATTCGAACCCCAGTCCTCCCCCCCCCGCAGAACCACACAACTGTCAAGGAATATGTTGAGCACCCTGTCTATTGCGATCTTGATGATAGGTCTCCTAATGTCTTTTGTGTACTCATGCTGAAAGTGCTACCTTTCTTTTTCTTCTTTTTGTTCTCTGTTTAACAAACCAATAAAAAAAGTTTTATTAAAAAAAAAAGAATACGTTTTGAGGGTAGCAAATCTCCTGGACAGCTAGCGGGGTGCATGTCTCCAAATATTTTAACAACCTAATTTCTGTGACCTCAGAGAAGAGAAATAAGGGTGGGGAGATTTTTGTTGTTTGTCTCTTTCCTTCAATAGTTTCAAAGATGTCCAAGCAATTTAGCTGATCCAGGTCTTTCTGTATTCTGGCCCGTGCTAATCTGATTTTGTCTGCTAAAGCTTTTTGAACCTAACAAAATCATCTTTGTCTGGATTAATGGTTTGGTTCAGAGCATTAGGTTTTTCCAAGGTCTTGAACAACTTAAAGAGCTCTTTAGTTTCGTTGCTTGCTTTTGTAATTTGTTCATTATAGTAGTTTACATTTTCCTCCTGTATCTTGAGTTTATATTCTCTCTCCCTTAGTTTCCAATCCTCCTTATTCTTCAGTACTTTGTCTTTGAGCCAGTTATGTTCAGCCTGTCTTTTCTTTTATTTAAGCAAGGTGAGTACCGAAGTAAACCACTTCTGGTGGTTGGGTCATTCTCTGACACTGCTGAGCTTAATCGGGGCAATCCTGTTTAACAATAATTCAATGTACGTGTTATAACTCTTTACTAAAGAGTTAGGGTAGTCTTTGTCCATGGTACTGGACATCAGGCTACGCAAACATTCGGCCAGGTCAGCAGCCTTAATTGTTTGGTAGCTTCTTCCTAGAACTAATGATTCATCCTACATCATTGTAAAAGAATAAAAGCGAGAAAAGGAAACAGCTCAACGGCTGCAGGCAGAGGAAGAGAAACTAGTGCAAAAGAAATTGGCAAAGATCGCATTTGAGGGGGCAGCACCATTGAGAATGCAAACAGCAGTTTTGGAGCAGACCCCGGCCCCTCCAGATGTTAGAATAGCAGTATTTTGGCCAGGAGTAGGACAAGGACAGTGGGGAGGTGGACCGCAAGGCCCCTACCCAGAATGGCAACAAGGAGGTCAGCAGCATCGGAGGGGCAGGTTCTGACGGGGCAGAGGGGGATTTGTGGGGATGGGAACCCAGAGAGTAGGTATGGGTCCCTTGCAATGCTGAAGCTGTGGGAAGCGGGGACATTTCACAAGGGAGTGAAGGAGCAGGCAGGGGGTGGTATACAATCCGTACAGCAACTACTGTCCACCTCCCCTGCCCCAACCTCAGCTATCAAACCCAGGTCAACCTCCATACCCTACAAGATACACCAGGCATGTATTCAATTACCACCATGGCCCCCTGGGTGCACAAGTGAAACTCCCACAAATGACACAATCATTAATTCCCCAGCAGAATGCCATGTATGGGAGTAACTGTTGTACCCTACCAAGGGGTGAGCATGGTGGGAAACATCCCTTCCTTTTCCCCGGTACCAATACAGACCCTGACTAGGACAGCCCTGTTATGTGTATACTTATTATTGACTGTATTACATTCACAATGCCATGTATTATATTGGTTAGAATTCTATGTGCCATGCTTGGTTTATTATGTCAGAGCATTCCTATTAGAACTCTAATGCTGTTTGCTATGCCTTAAAGTTGTCAGTTGATGGAGGCTGCTGAACAGGTTGGGGGTCTTGTGTATATCTCCTATTCTAAGCTAATAAACCACTTGAAGTAACTGTTCCGGTGTGGGAGCGCACGCCATTTATCCTCTTCTCCCATGTGCCCTAGGAGAAGAACAAACTGTAGCATTTGCAACAGGTGGGGTCACTTTGAAAACTGTTGCAAAAATTATCGCATAGGCGGTGGGAAAGGCATAATGTTGATTGATGAAAATGAAGCAATTTCGTCAGAAGAAGGAGATATTTCAGAGAATGAGATTGTTACAGTGAATATGGTTCATTGTTCAGATGGTGATGATTGTGAACATCCTGTTGCGTGGGTTGAAGTGAATGGTCATCAGGTGAAGATGTTGGCTGACTCCTGCTCAAAAATCACCCTGATGTCCAAGATGGTTTATGAAAACATAATTGCAGGGTCAATAGCAGATTTGAGTCCCTCAGATAAGAATGCAGGAGGTTACAATGGTAGTAGAATTAAGATTTTAGGATGCTGCAAGGCCCAATTTAAATTCAAGGGTAGAACAACCCATGGAAAGATTTATGTTACTGAAAAGAGTGAGACTCTCCTTGGGTGGAGGGAGCAGAGGGGACTGGGCATCAAGCTGGATCCCAATAGCAAGGAACAAGTTCTAAATGTATCCAACAGTGACATATTGAGTGAAAATGCCTACAAAGGACAAGATACGATTGCTAAATATCCTGAAGTTTTTGGCAAGGGAGTAGGTTGTCTCAAAGGCATGCTAGATATAATAGTGGTAAAAGAGGGTAGTGTGCCGGTTGCGGCCAAGCTAAGGCCTTTGCCATTATCAATGCGCAATGCCGTGCACGAGGAATTGATCAAGTTGAAAAAAGAGGGAATAATTGAGCGTGCCAAGGCCGTTGAATGGATTTCCCCGGTGGTAGTAATGAAAAAGGGGAATGGTGATTTGAGAGTCTGTGTGGATTTCAGAGAACTTAATCGGTGTGTAGTTGCTGATCGTCATCCGCTGCCCAATATGGGAGAGCTCCTGAGTCGCATAGGTAATGGAAAATTCTTCGCCAAGTTAGACATGGCGAGCGCATACCACCAGATAAATTTGGATGTGGAGTCCAGAAAACTCACTGCTTTTATTACCTATGAGGGAATTTACCAGTTTCGCCGCATGCCTTTTGGATTAATATCTGCATCCTCAGTGTTCCAAAAGATTATGGATAAGCTATTGAAGAACATAAGTAGAGTATGGTGTTTCCAGGATGATGTGTTGATTTGTGGAAACAGTGAGGAGGAATTGAAAAAGAGGGTCGAAAATGTTCTGGAGATCTTTAGAGAAAGGGGCATTACATTGAGGGGCGAAAAATGTGTTTTCTCAACAAGTGTGGTAGAATATCTAGGTCATGAGATTTCAGAGGAAGGCTTAAGGACCAAAAGAGATCTTGTGGATGGTATTGTGAAGATGCAACCACCCAAAAATAAGGTGGAATTGAGGTCGTTCCTGGGAACAATTGAGTTTTACCATAGATTTGTGGAGAACTATGCAGATAGTGTAACTGCGTTGAGGGACATTTTGAAGAAAGGAGCAGAGTTTGTGTGGAGTGAGGAATGTGATTGGGAGTTCAATAATATTAAAAAAAAGATCATGGAAAAGCCGTTGGGTATGTTTGACACTAGAAGGAGAACGGTTCTCGCTGTAGAGGCCAGTGATACTGGCATAGGGGTGGTCATGTCACAGCTGGAAGCGGATGGTAGTGAGGTAATTGTTTTACATGCCTCCCGTATGTTGAAAGGTGCAGAACTTAACTATTCTGCTTTGGAGAAAGAGGCCCTGGTACGTCATTGGGTTATAGAAAAACTAAAAAAGTTTGTGTGGGGACAAGAATTTACTTTGACACTGACCATAAACCATTGAAGGCCATTTTTGAAATGAAGGGACTTGACAAAGTGTCAAGGAGAGTTACCTGTTGGGTGACTAGGCTACAATGTCACAAATTTGTTATAGAAGTTGTCTCAGGTAAAGACAATGTACAGGTTGATCATGCATCCAGAGTAAGGACAGAAGGGAAGGAAGAAGTTGTTGAGATGGAAAATATGGTTTTTGTAACTGTAGAAGGGATCATACAAAAAGATGAATGGACAAAAATATTGGAGTCAGACGAGATGTGGAAAGGGATAGTGAGCTTCGTCAGGGAGGAGTGGCCAGAAAAAAGATTGTTGTCCGGTGAGGAAAGAGCATTGTGGGAAGTAAGATTTGAACTGTCTGTTAAAGATGGGCTGGTGTATCGGTGGGATAAACTGGTTGTTCCATATTGTTTGAGGGAAAGACTTGTGAAAACTGCTCATCTAGGTCACATAGGAACATATAAAACCAAAGAGATAATTAAAGCCGACTACTAGTGGCCGGGTTTAGAATGAGAAATTGAGAGAATTGTTGGCAATTGTGCTGATTGTATCAGATCGGGGAAGAATGTGTCGGCTGTGCCACAGCCAATGAGGAAGGTTCAGCCACCAAAGGGTGTGTGGCAAGATGTTGCAATTGATGTTTTGGGTCCGGTCGAGATGGGAATGGGGCGAGGTAGATTCATCCTTGCTTTAGTGGACACATTTTCAAGATGGACTGAATTTAAAATATTGAGAGATGTAACATGTCAGCATGTTGTGGATTTCCTGTCTGGGATATTTGAGAGGGAGGGGTTGCCTAGAAGTGTACTGACGGATAATGGTCCGCGATTTGCTGGGAGATTGTTTGAAGATTACTTAGTAAAGTGTGGTATAAAGCACAACAGATCTGCTCTATATTATCCACAAGGAAATGGTATGATTTAGAGGGTGAATAGATCCATAATGGAGGCTATCAGAGGAGCAAATGCATGTGGTTTTGATAAAAAGGTGGCAGTGAAAGAACGATTATATGCTTTGCGAATGGCGCTGTGTGCTGAAACTGGTGCCAGTCCTTTCGAATTGATGAGAAGTCGCAAGGGTAACACAATGCTGTCACCTGCCTGGCTAGGGAGAGCAAGAAGAAGGATGAACATCCGTAAGGATAAATGGGTAAAAAAGGTGAACTAGAGGTTTCCTAAAAAAAAAAACAATTGTAGAGGTGGGAGACCTCGTTAGGATAAGGAGAGCTGTGATACCTAAGAAGAGAGATCTTCTGTACTCAGATCCGGTGAGGGTCACCCAAATATTTGAAAATGCTGTGAGGCTGGAGAGTGGGCAAGTGTGGAATTTGTCCAGAGTAGCGAAATTGAAGAAGTAAGAAATTCATATGTTAACATTGCCATGACATTTCATCCGGAGTGGAAGAGTTCACAGCAGCAGGAGTTCTTTCTATATTGGAGCAAATAAATATATAAACCGGTGAGTTCCGTCTCCTCCTGCCCCGCTTCTTTTTGGCAGTCCAAGAGCCTGTGGAGGAAAGGACCTCTGCACGCGAGCGGTCACGTGGGCGGGAGCGCATCTGCAGCCCGGAAGCCTCCGGCGCTGTCAACGTTGCTGCAGCTCGCGATTGAATTCGCTCATGCATATTAGGCAGCAACAGCTGCTGCTCTTGGGGAGAAGAAAGTGTGTGTGACATTGTCACAGGCAGCGCAGGACTCTTGCGGACCATTATCCGTCAGTACACTTCTACGCAACCCCTCCCTCTCAAATATCTCAGACAGGAAATCCACAACATGCTGACATGTTACATCTCTCAATATTTTAAATTCAGTCCATCTTGAAAATGTGTCCACTAAAGCAAGGATGAATCTACCTCACCCCATTCCCATCTCGACCGGACCCAAAACATCAATTGCAACATCTTGCCACACACCCTTTGGTGGCTGAACCTTCCTCATTGGCTGTGGCACAGCCGACACATTCTTCCCCGATCTGATACAATCAGCACAATTGCCAACAATTCTCTCAATTTCTCGTTCCAAACCCGGCCACCAGTAGTCGGCTTTAATTATCTCTTTGGTTTTATATGTTCCTATGTGACCTAGATGAGCAGTTTTCACAAGTCTTTCCCTCAAACAATATGGAACAACCAGTTTATCCCACCGATACACCAGCCCATCTTTAACAGACAGTTCAAATCTTACTTCCCACAATGCTCTTTCCTCACCGGACAACAATCTTTTTTCTGGCCACTCCTCCCTGATGAAGCTCACTATCCCTTTCCACATCTCATCTGACTCCAATATTTTTGTCCATTCATCTTTTTGTATGATCCCTTCTACAGTTACAAAAACCATATTTTCCATCTCAACAACTTCTTCCTTCCCTTCTTCTGTCTTTACTCTGGACGCATGATCAGCCTGTACATTGTCTTTACCAGAGACAACTTCTATAACAAATTTGTGACATTGTAGCCTAGTCACCCAACAGGCTACTCTCCTTGACACTTTGTCAAGTCCCTTCGTTTCAAAAATGGCCTTCAATGGTTTATGGTCAGTTCTCAAAGTAAGTTCTTGTCCCCACTGTTTATGGACATGTTTATGGACATATTCATTTCTTTAGCATTTTAATTTGTTTTGTTTGCATACCTTAATGCAATGCAAGGTACTAATGCAACGTGGAGCATATTTAAGAATGAATTATTTTAAGTGTTGAGGATTTTTGAATTCTCTATTTCCGACTCACCAATATGACTAATAGAGAAATCCAATTTACATGTTTGTTTTTGAAACAACTTTGCGTATGCTAACTATATAACTATAGTGTTTATAATTGCTAAAAAAAAAAATGTTAATTGAAGATGTAGAAATGTCATGTATATCCATGTACTTGAGAAGTATGGAACTGAAGTCATGTCATGAGATTATCTAATTAATAGGTATGGATGTATAAGAGAATGAGTGGGTGCAACATTCGTTCTTTATTTAAGTATAAGTTTTAGATATTAGGGAGGTAGCGCCTCCGTTGGTGTTAACAGCACTTTGTTTTATGTAAGGACCGCCGCTCCTGGCATTTCAAGAACAGATGGAGTTTGTTATTGGAGCAGGGCGTCCTGTGTTAGTTGCCAGAAGAAATGCAGAGCACGGTGCTATTGAAGGTTTTATGGTTTATGCTCGGTTTAAAGACACAGCCCCACAGCAGAAAGCCCCGCCACAGACTGACGCCGCTCCGCAGCCCATAGCTTATTGGGAGTGCTGCACTCAGAGGGGCGAAAAGGGAGCTCACGAGGTGTGTAAGGATCTGGAAGAAGCCCATCTTAGAAGGGGCCCCGGAACATTATGATGGATTCGTGGCCCGTTGGAGTGCTTGGTCCGGCCACCTGTAAAAACTGCACATCAGGGACACATAGGTGTTTATAAAACTAAAGAAATAATCAAAGCTGATTATTGGTGGCCAGGTTTGGAGTGAGAAATTGAAAAGATGGTTGGTGGATGTGCCAATTGTATCAAGTCGGGGAAGAATTTGATGGCTGTGTCACAGCCAATGGGGAAGGTGCAAGCACCCAGGGGAGTGTGGCAAAATGTGGCAATTGATATTTTGGGACCAGTCGATATGGGAGTTGGGCGAGGGAGATTTTTCCTGGCTTTGGTAGATACATTCTCTAGATGGACTGAATTTAAAATATTGAGAGATGTGACGTGTCAGCAGGTTGTGGAATTTCTGTCTGGAATATTTGAAAGGGAAGGATTACCCAGCAGTGTACTAACGGATAATGGTCCGCAATTTGCTGGGAGATTGCTTGAAGAGTATTTAGTGAAGTGTGGCATAAAGCACAAAAGATCTGCCCTATATTATCCACAGGGTAATGGAATGATTGAAAGGGTAAATCGATCCATAATGGAGGCTATCAGAGGAGCAAATGCCTGTGGTTTGGATAAGAAAGTGGCAGTGAAGGAACGATTGTATGCCTTGCGGATGGCGCCATGTGCTGAAACCGGTGCCAGCCCTTTCGAACTTATGAGGGGTCGCAGGGGTAACACGATGTTATCACCCGCATGGCTAGGGAGAGCAAGAGAAACTGATATTGTTGTGGATGAGGTAAGGAAAAGGATGGACGAACGGAAGGATAAATTGGTGAAAAGAATGAATGAGAAGTTTCCTAAAAAAAGAACAAGAGTTGAGGTGGGAGACCTCATTAGGATAAGGAGAGTTGTGATACCCAAAAAGGGGGATCCACTGTATTCAGACCCGGTGAGAGTCACACAGGTTTATGAAAATGCAGTGAGATTGGAGAGTGGGCAAGTGTGGAATATGTCCCGAGTGGCGAGATTGAGCTGTTGTAGGATCTGTATACCTTGGTGTGGTTGAGTGGAAAGAAGAACCCACAACTATGCAATTCCAGAACACCAATACAGAACACTCAACACAGCATTCTCACAATCATACATCAACATTCCACTTGACACTTGTATGACATCACTGAACACATGATCACCTACAGCAGACTCAGACAAGCACATCATAACACATCTCCCTCCTTACCGAAACACCTACCCAAACAACAAGCACTTAACATGTAGGCAAGTCACCCCACCATCCACCATACAACTTCACAAGTACTCCCACAGCTATGAAATTCCAAACTTCACCTACATATATCCAGGTCACCCTCAATAATAACACAAATCACCTTCTGTCTATCACTGCCATGAACAGACTCTAGACTCACACTTTAGACACATGCCAGCCCATATACCAGGCTAAGACTACCCTACAAACCAAATGCCCGCTAAAATAACATATATCCTTCCGCTATTGTTATAAAGCATGGTCCAGATTGCTTTAGGTTACTTGATAAGTTTACTTTGGTTTCTTCAGTTACAGTTACAGGACATTAAGACATCAGGTATAAGACATAATATAAAGAGAGACACCGGCACCCATCACCCAGGGAGGGAGGGCTCAACTGAAACACCATAGAACACTCACCACAGCATTCTCCCACTCATACATCAACATTCCACAGGCACTCAGGTGACATCATAAATCACATGACAAACCACATCAGACTAACCAATCACATCACAACACATCTCCCTCCTTACCAAACACACTTGCAACAAGCACTTCACAACACATCTCCCTCCTTACCAAACATGTTCACAAAACAACACACATCACAACATTGTATGGTGGATACTTTACATGAAAAACCCACAACTATGCAATTCCAGAACTCCGCCTATCATTGTTAAAACACCATATTAGCAACAATAATCACCTCCCGTCCACCCCTGCCACGGGCAGACTCTAGACTCTCATTCTAGACACAAACCAGCCCAGATCCAAGGCTATACCCAACCAACAATGCCATGACCAACACAAAAATAAACTTTGGTCCTCCTTCCCGCCCCCGCCAGAGGCGAGCAAACAGGCTGCCACCCTGATGCACCACTTGTCATCCTGACGCAATACTAGTCATCCAGGATGACAACGAAATCACCGTAGTCAGATAAGAAATTCAGTAAAACTCTACAGCTCACTAACACAAAACCAGCAACACGCATGCCTCAGAAACACACATATATAGGTGGACCAACCCAATCAAACAAACCTAACCATACCATGGTGTAAAGCTCCTAAAACATCTTGGAGATACTGGCCAGTCAACTCCAAGACCACCTACAAAAACATATGGTTGACTCTAGCACTTTTCTCAATGGCAGTACAATCCAGTCCCATAATCAAACCCTGACCAGATAACAATAGCCAGGATTAACACATAACACATAAAGATAAACAAATCACCATGCGACTCTTCACCTTAAACAGCATCTTTAACTTTAACATAGCATTAACTAGAGGGCGTCCCCTACCAGCAACCCGCTTCATCGGACTTCTACTAGCTGTCCCTTAGGATAAGAATCAGATTCTCCAAAGAGTGCACTACCGCCATAACAAAGACACTAGACTACCGCTATAACAAAGACACTAGACTTTCCAGTACCATTCACATTAGTGCAACTCTCACTAACCACTCATTAAAATTCCTGACAAGGCGCTACCCTCAGGATTCACCTTACTCACACATAAAACCTGCAGAGGCGCTACCTCACCTTAGTTGCATCACAAAACGCAATCTCCATGACCTAAACAGTGCTACTAAAAGCACCAAAAGAGTGCACTACTAAGTGGGCTACCACCTAACAATACTCGTCAAAACAGTGGAACTACCTACTGTTAACACCAACGGAGGCGCTACCTCCCTAATATCTAAAACTTATACTTAAATAAAGAACAAATGTTGCACCCACTCATTCTCTTATACATCCATACCTATTAATTAGATAATCTCGTGACATGACTTCACTTCCATACTTCTACATGGATATACATGACATCTCTACATCTTCAATTAACATTTTTTTTTTAGCAATTATAAACACTATAGTTATATAATTAGCATACGCAAAGTTGTTTCAAAAACAAACATGTAAATTGGATTTCTCTATTAGTCATATTGGTGAGTCGGAAATAGAGAATTCAAAAATCCTCAACACTTAAAATAATTCACTCTTAAATATGCTCCACGTTGCATTAGTACCTTGCATTGCATTAAGGTATGCAAACAAAACAAATTAAAATGCTAAAGAAATGAATATGTCCATAAACATGTCCACAAACCTGCAAATGCTTGAAACATGTTAATACTCTAACATATTACGTCTTTACTCTGCAACAAATATGACCATTTACCTGCAATAGCTTAAAACATGTTAATTCCCTAACACATTACAACTTCACTCTCCACTCGTACCAATCGCTCAAACGTGACACTAATACATTTTACCTCCCTACACTTGTCACATTAACTTAATTGCCAATATATAGTACATTACTAACAACAATATTGCGTTAGTCAGACTGAACAAAATGTGCCACAATGCCTTCTTCACTACCCAGCCTCCAGTGATGGCATAACACTAATGCACTAATTACTACACTTTTGCATTAGTCACAAGTATGTAAATGTTAAATACATACTTCTTGAGGTTCTGAATTAAGCATTGACACATCCCAAAAAAAATAATGCCCTTCCTGCGGCCGTTTCCCAACGCCACACAGTCATGCTGCGCAGAATGCGCTGCATCCGGCGAGCATTAACTACTCCATAAATCCTCCGAAAATGTCTTAAATGAACCTACTTCCTCTCTGTCGGCCGCTACCAGACGCCCCTAATAGGCAGAGCGGCTTGTTACACACGTCCCGTAGGATGTTCCTCGCCATTCTTGCTCAGCATTTACTTCCGTGATGTCCAGCATGACGCTTCCCAATGCGTCAACATAGTAAGCTCCTTCACAAAAAAAACGATTGATTTATTGTCAACCCTCATTTTTTTTTTTAAAGCATTTCCGGATGCCATGACATGACATAATCACGTTGCAGGACGCCATGAAGGTGCACTATTCGAATAACATCGCACTGCTCCAACATTCAAAGATCTCTCTCTCCAGAACACTGAGGCACAGAGTTCTGAACCTTTGCCGACTCCCTCTGATGGAATGCGATGTCATCGCAATTGAATAAGGCACAGTAAGCAAAGGTCCTGCAGCGCTGACTCCTGGGCTAACGGTCACTCTCACAGTAGTTCTGATGTACGCACATCATCAAAAGCATTTTAACCTTATAGGGAACATTTTTCATCCCTCTCCATCTTCCGCAAGCATTTTCGTAGCACACACGACCCCTTCAGACACTTTAAAAACTTTTCTGGGACTGCAGCTGTTTGTATAAATCGAACGTGCAGTGTTTCTCATAGGGAACAGTTTTAAACCCTCTCCATCTTCCGCAAGCATTTCGTTGCACACACGGCCCCTTCAGACACTTTAAATACATTTCTGCAGCTGCAGCTGCTTATACAAAACAAACGTGCAGCATTTTCATAGTCCCAGTCTATCAAAAGTAACTCCAGGATCAACTCCCTTAACATAGGCCAGTACTCTCCAACGCTAGCCGTACCTCTCTGGCATTCGCCCTAGTTTCCAAGACCCCCGACCAGCAGGCGAAGAAGCGGTGTTCTCCTACCTTTGCGGAGCGTCTTGCCATGTCGCTCTCAAGCAGTAAGGAGGAGTGTAGTGGCCCTCGTCGCGCATAGGCTTTGAGGAGGAGTGCGGCGGCCCCACTGGCAGCCTTTGTCCTCGATGCCCCGGTGAGCCGGAGAGGAACGCCGATAGACAGAGGTTTTGCCTCAGCGTCATTGAAGCTGGGAGGCGACGCTCGGAGGCGGCGTCCAGGTGCCGAGGCAACGCAGGCGTCGGAGCACTGAAGGGAAGTGGACTGGGTCTTTCCCCCGGCCCTGACGTACCGGTGAGTTCCGTCTCCTCCTGCCCCGCTTCTTTTTGGCAGTCCAAGAGCCTTTGGAGGAAAGGACCTCCGCACACGAGCGGTCACGTGGGCGGGAGCGCATCTGCAGCCCGGAAGCCTCCGGCGCTGTCAACGTTGCTGCGAGCTCGCGATTGAATTCGCTCCAGCATATTAGGCAGCAACAGCTGCTGCTCTTGGGGAGAAGAAAGTGTGTGTGAAATTGTCACAGGCAGCGCAGGACTCGCCCAGTGCTGCAGGCTGGGCGTCACAGGTGAGAAGAAGACACAGGAGAGGTGTTGTCTCCACTGTGTAAAGACATTTTATGGTCTGAAGAGTAAAAGAGTGGCATTTTGATTGACATTTTAGTAAAAAGGAAAACAAACTCTTTGCTGTCGTATTTTGTGGCATTTTCAGCGGTATTTTGGTTGTTGACTTCCGATACGCTGTAAAGATACCAGTAAATTTGCATAAATCAACAGCAACTGCACAGCTAGGGAGGAGATGGCTCTATCAGGAGTACCTGGCCCGCAAGTGTTTATGCCCACTCCAGGCCCACCCAGAATCAAGTGGGCACCTTGGAAAAAGGGATTCCTACACTACTATTAAAGGTACGTGTGGGAATGGTATGTCTATGGAACGCAAAGTTGCGATGTTGATGCATTTTCTGGGATATGAGGGCCAAAGGATTTAAGATACTCTTCCTGATGCTTCAGAGTTAGATTTGGAAGATGGAGTGACTGATTTTGATGTGGCACTACATAAACTAGATAAGCACTTTGAAGCCAAAATAAGCACAATGCTCGAGAGGTATCATTTTGGTATGAGGTATCAACATGAAGGGGAGTCGGTGGAAGATTACATTACTGCTTTGAGACATTTGTCTTTAAATTGTAAATTTGGTGGGGGATTGGACAAACACATAAGAGACCAATTTATGCTGCACTGTTCTAGCGACAAAATACGTGAGGAAGTGTGGCTCAAGGATGACCCTAATTTGGAGGAAGTGATTGGTATAGCCAAAAGGATTGAGCACACGTTGCAGTGTGTTGCGAAGTTATCTGTCAATACGACTAAGACTAGCCAACCCACAGAAGTTCTGAGAGTGGGTGATAAAAAGAAGGATGGTGCGAGAGAAAAAAAGAAACATAAAGTAAACTCATCCAAGCAGTATGGTTCTAGTGAAAGCAAAGGAGGTGTGAATGATCCGAGCATTAAACGGCCTCAAAAAGATAATATGCAAGGGGGTATCAAGAGAGATGATAGGCTATGTTTCCGTTGTGGTAGTCCGCGACATTTGTCCAACTCTCCTGTGTGTCCCGGGAGACGGACCAATTGCAGCATTTGCAAGAGATGGGGTCACTTTGAAAACTGTTGCAAAAATGATCGCATTGGTGGTGGGAAAGGGATAATGTTGATTGATGATAATGATGATATTTCGTCTGAAGAAGGAGATGTTTCTGAAAATGAAATTGTTACTGTGAATATGGTTCAGTGTGAAGATCAGGATGACTGTGAACATCCTTCTGCTTGGGTTGAGGTAAATGGTCATATGGTAAAGATGTTAGCTGATTCTTGTTCAAAAATCACCCTAATGTCCAAGTTGGTTTACGAAAATATAATTGTAGGATGTATGGGAAACTTGAGTCCTTCTGATAAGAATCCTGGGGGATACAATGGAAGCAGAATTGAGATATTAGGATGTTGAAATGCTGAATTTAAATTTAAGGGTAGAGTAACTCATGGAAAGATTTATGTCACAGAAAAGGGGGAAACTCTGCTTGGGTGGAGAGTGCAGAGGGGGCTTGGGATCAAGCTCGACCCCAACAGCAAGGAACAAGTTCTCAATGTGGCCAGCAATGGCATGTCTGACAAAAGTCAAGATATTATTGCTAACTATCCTGAAATCTTTGGCAAAGGAGTGGGTTGTCTCAAAGGAATGTTACACAAGATAGTGGTAAAGGAGGGTAGTGTACCGGTTGCGGCTAAGCTCAGGCCATTGCCATTATCCATGCAAACTGCTGTGCGGGAAGAATTGAATAAATTGGAAAAAGAGGGAATAATCGAACCTGCCAAAGCTGTTGAATGGATTTCCCCAGTTGTGGTAGTGAAAAAGGCCAATGGTGATCTGAGAGTTTGTATAGATTTAAGAGAGCTTAACCGTTGTGTGGTTGCTGATCGACATCCCCTTCCCAATATGGGAGAGCTTCTGAGTCGCATAGGGAATACAAAATTTTTCGCCAAATTAGATATGGCGAGTGCATACCACCAGATAAATTTAGATGTAGAGTCTAGAAAACGTACTGCCTTTATTACTTACGAGGGTGTTTACCAGTTTCGCCGCATGCCCTTTGGATTCATTTCTGCCTCCTCAGTATTCCAGAAGGTTATGGATAAGTTATTAAAGAATGTAAATGGTATATGGTGTTTCCAGGATGATGTTCTGATTTGTGGAAACAGTGAGGAAGAATTGAAAGAAAGAGTTGAAACTGTTTTAGAAATCTTTAAAGCGAGGGGCATCACATTGAGGGGCGAAAAATGTGTTTTTTCAACCCGATGGTAGAATATCTAGGACATGAGATTTCAGAGGAAGGTTTGAGGCCTAAAAGAGAGCTTGTGGATGGTATTGTGAGAATGCAACCGCCCAAAAATAAAGCGGAATTAAGATCGTTCTTGGGAACAATTGAGTTTTACCATAGATTTGTGGAAAATTATGCTGATAGTGTAACCGCTTTAAGGGATATTTTGAAGAAGGGAGCAGAATTCTTGTGGAGTGAGGAATGTGAGCAAGAGTTCAATTGCATTAAACAAAAGATTGATATGGCAAAGCCATTAGGCATGTTTGATACTAGAAGGAGGACCATTTTGGCGGTGGATGCCAGTGATACTGGTATAGGGGTGGTGATGTCTCAATTGGAAGCAGATGGTAATGAAGAAATTGTGTTACATGCTTCCCGCATGTTGAAAGGTGCCGAACTTAACTATTCTGTCTTGGAGAAAGAAGCCCTGGCATGTCATTGGGGCATAGAAAAACTCAAAAATTGTGTGTGGGGACAAGAATTTACTTGAGAACTGACCATAAACCATTGAAGGGCATATTTGAAACAAAGGGTCTTGATAAAGTGTCGAGGAGAGTTGCCTGTTGGGTGACTAGGTTGCAGTGTCACAAGTTTGTTATAGAGGTTGTTTCAGGTAAAGACAATGTACAAGCTGATTATGTGTCCAGGGTAAGAACGAAAGAAGATAGGGAAGGGGGGAGAGAGAAATATGTTGAGATGGGAAATATGGTTTTTGCAACCGCAGAGGAAATTACACAAAAAGATGAATGGACACGTATAATGAAGTCGAACGAGATGTGGAAATGGATAGTAAGTTTTGTTAGGGGGGAGTGGCCAGAAAAAAGATTGTTGTCTAGTGAGGAAAGAGCATTATGGGAAGTAAGGCTTGAGTTGTCTGTGAAGGATGGGTTAGTCTATCGGTGGGATAAATTGGTTGTCCCACATTGTCTGAGGGAAAGACTTGTAAAAACTGCACATCAGGGACACATAGGTGTGTATAAAACTAAAGAAATAATCAAAGCTGATTATTGGTGGCCAGGTTTGGAGCGAGAAATTGAAAAGATGGTTGGTGGATGCGCCGATTGTATCAAGTCGGGGAAGAATTTGATGGCTGTGTCACAGCCAATGGGGAAGATGCAAGCACCCAGGGGAGTGTGGCAAGATGTGGCAAGTGATATTTTGGGACCAGTCGATATGGGAGTGGGGTGAGGGAGATTTATCCTGGCTTTGGTAGATACATTCTCTAGATGGACTGAATTTAAAATATTGAGAGATGTGACGTGTCAGCAGGTTGTGGAATTTCTGTCTGGAATATTTGAAAGGGAAGGATTACCCAGCAGTGTACTAACGGATAATGGTCCGCAATTTGCTGGGAGATTGCTTGAAGAGTATTTAGTGAAGTGTGGCATAAAGCACAAAAGATCTGCCCTATATTATCCACAGGGTAATGGAATGATTGAAAGGGTAAATCGATCCATAATGGAGGCTATCAGAGGAGCAAATGCCTGTGGTTTGGATAAGAAAGTGGCAGTGAAGGAACGATTGCATGCCTTGCGGATGGCGCCATGTGCTGAAACCGGTGCTAGCCCTTTTGAACTTATGAGGGGTCGCA
Organism: Ambystoma mexicanum; assembly: GCF_040938575.1. Taxonomy (NCBI): domain Eukaryota; kingdom Metazoa; phylum Chordata; class Amphibia; order Caudata; family Ambystomatidae; genus Ambystoma; species Ambystoma mexicanum. Next base: position 361,802,126 of record NC_090928.1, read on the forward strand.
GGGGTAACACGATGTTATCACCCGCATGGCGAGGGAGAGCAAGAGAAACTGATATTGTTGTGGATGAGGTAAGGAAAAGGATAGACGAAGGAAAGGATAAATTGGTGAAAAGAATGAATGAGAAGTTTCCAAAAAAAAGAACAAGAGTTGAGGTGGGAGACCTCATTAGGATAAGGAGAGCTGTGATACCCAAAAAGGGGAATCCACTGTATTCAGACCCGGTGAGAGTCACACAGGTTTATGAAAATGCAGTGAGATTGGAGAGTGGGCAAGTGTGGAATATGTCCCGAGTGGCGAGATTGAAAAAGTAAGAAAAGCTTATGTATTATGATGTTTTTCAAATCCATGGTGCAGTGTGATATCACCCAACCACTCTAAATGCTATAAAAATGTGTTTGGTTGTTGTTGTTTTTTTTTTTATTAAGGGAGGGGGGTGTGTTATGTGTATGCTTATTATTGACTGTATTACATTCACAATGCCATGTATTATATTGGTTAGAATCTTATGTGTCATGCTTGGTTTGTTATGTCAGAGCATTCCTATTAGAACTCTAATGCTGTTTGTTATGCCTTAAAGTTGTCAGTTGATGGAGGCTGCTGAACAGGTTGGGGGTCATGTGTATAACTCCTATTCTACGCTAATAAACCACTTGAAGTAACTGTGCCGGTGTGGTTATTAGCACAACAAGCCCACAGAGAACTCTTGCGTGCCAGTCCTGTCCATGATAGTCCACCATGAAGAGGAAACCTTGGTTGGTGCTGAGATGGGTAACAAGTAATTAATCTTTATGGTTGACACAGTTTGTCACTAAATCATGCATCAGTGAGGGAAACTTCCCGCTATCAGGTAAAACTCTTGACACACAGGGCTTCTCTGGGGCTGTTGCCATGGTTCCTTATACAAAAGAACTTGACATCAAAATAGGAGGAAGAGTGGCGGTTTTATTCTGAGAGCTCCACGATAAATGTATTGGGGCGAGACCTGTTGAGCAAATTGAATATGACCATTTTGTTCACAGATGTGGGGTAGTGTGCACCACCCCGGGCATGCGTGTTGTAAAAGCGATGTTCATAATACATGCGAGGGACGGAGATGCTGTGGTTTGCGGTATCCCCATGGACCCTGATTTGTTTGTGTACGGCATAACAGTGCTTCTAGAAGCAGTGCCACAAATTGGTAAAGCTTGTTGGCGAGTGCCATCTGACTTAATGTTCTGACCTGTGGTGTCCTCTGAATTGGTGATGGGAACAATATTGTCCCTAGATTTGCAGGGTCTGGTGGTGTTAGCTAAATGGATTGTTGTAATTGGAAAAGACTCAGATGGATGCGAGTGGTGTACCGTGTTGTGTATTGACCCTACAATGCCTTTCAAGGAAGTGACAGATATGGACTTGTTTGAAGATAAACCAGAGGATGGCAAAATTGTATTAGCAATTTTTATTCCTTGTGACATTATGGTGCAAAATCGTAAAGTGCACTGCCCATTGATGGCCCTTGTAGCTCCACCCCCCTTCACTGACACAGACCTAGAACAGGTCCCTCAGAGATTGTGAATGACAAATGCTGACAATGTTGGGCTCTTGCAAGGGGTGACCACAGTCTGAATAACCCTTAAGACAGGAGCGATATTACCTCGGGTAAGAAAGTAGGCCTCATTACAAGTTTGGCAGTAACCTGCCGGTGCTACTGGCGGGTTGCCGCCAGACTGTAACACTGTTTCTGATGCCTAATTTCCCACTGCCACTGGGATATTACAAGTCCTGGCAGATCGAGAAGTCAGGCACCGTAAAATGTTAATCCCCATTTCTGTGGAGACCAATAGGACTCCACGCGAATGGGGACTCTGAAGCACTGGCGTCATTGCTAACAGTGCTGGTGCTTCTGTGACAACTCTGCTTTCCGGGGCCGTTGTGCCCGGCAGAGCAGACCTGCCGGATGCACAGACCCAGGAAAGCAGAGTTGTAGTCTGCTCGTCCTGAAAGGGTGTCGGTACGTTGCTACCAGCACCCTTATTTCTGGACCAGTGGACTCATAATGTGGTCCTGTACCCCTTATCGAGGGAGGCTGAGGAAGGGATAAGGGACACTATTGTTTCCCTACTAAATCAGGGGATAACTGTACCATCTACTTTCCCATGCAACACTGCGATCTATCCGATAAAGAAAGCAAAAGGGGGGAGTTGGAGAATGATTTAGGATTTGTGCCCTCTTAATGACATTGAACAGGCAGGGGATCCGAACCCCACAACAATACTGTGCAACATTACGAAAGATGCAAACCACTTTACTGTTGTGGATTTTAAAAATGCCTTCTTTTCTGTTCCCCTGCACCCCGACTCACAGTACCTCACTGCGTTTACACATGGGGGGATGCGTTTTGAATACACAAGATTGCCTCAAGGATACTGCGAGTATCCCAGCATTTTCAACAGAATACTGTTTGCTGGTTTAGGTAATATTCATTTGCCTAGTACCATCATTCAATAGGTTGACGATTTACTAGTGTGTAGTATCAGTGAGCACCAGTGCAGGCAGGACTCCATAACACTCATACAACTTCTGGCCCGCAAGAGATACAAGGTGCACAAGGCTAAATTACATTATTGCCTCCAGGAGGTGCTCTATTTCGCTCATTTAATTTCTGTCAATGGCAAAATAATTATTCCTGACCGGGCAGCCTCTGTGCACATCACCTCACACCCAAAAGAGTAAATGAAATGCAAACATTCTTGGGACTCTGTGTAAGGGTTTGTGGAGTGGTATGTGGCCACAGTCATGGGCGATGTATACAAGGCATGGCAGTGTGGGTCTATAGGGCCGCGGATCAGCTGGGAACTACAAAGCCCATGGGGCTATGCGGTACGTGTAGTATGTGCATGCCGCTCTTAGCCTTAACTGGCCGCACCTACCCAGGCCGACTGCTGATTGTTGCTGAACCAAGGAGGCACTGGCAGAGTGCGGTCGCAGGAGCAGGTGCTGGAGGACTCCCAACGGACTCAGGAGCGGCAGTGAACTGGGTGCCCATGTGGCACCAGCATCTAGTGATTGGCGTCCGTTGCAGAGAAGGAGATTTGCTTTCTACTTCAATGCTCTGGGAGGACACAGAGGCTCCCCGAGCCTAAGTTAAGTGCTATTGGAGTTTCTGATATATGCATTATGTTAGCGCAACCAGTTAGCGCAATGTTGGTAACACGCTGTGAGGTTAACTGCGGGTAAATGTCCAAGGCAGACACTATTTCTGGAAGCACGCTGTAGGGTAACAATGTCTAGCATGACTTGAAAGTTGAGAGGCAGACACAGGTTGGGGGCACGCTGTAGGGTAACAGTGTGTGGCAGGACTTGAAATCTCAGACGCAGACAATGGTTGGGAAACACGCTGGAGATGAACAGTGTGCGGCAAGGCTTCCTACCAACCACATGGTGTGGGGAGTTTGTGTATGATGTTGAAGATGCTTGCTTAATCTGCGAATTACCCATGTGGCAGCGCCATCAGTTGATTTAATGTTTCATTACCATTGTCCATGTCTATGCCATGTTAACGTGTTTGCATCATTATTCCATGTGTTCCATTATGACGTTATGTACCACATGCTTATTTCATCATGTTTGTCGGGTGACTCTTGTTTGAAATGGACAAAGAGCAGGGGTGTGGATATTTCCTACCGTCCTAGCTCCTGACACTCTGTAATTACTGTAGGGCATGGATACATGATTACACCTTACACACGACCACTGTTGTAGGGCCTTATGGAAGCTCAGAAGGGTGACAGCACAATAATATGGACAGAAGAGATGTATGCAAATTTCAATGCCCTCAAGGAGGCCTTTTCAACTGCACCAGAGTTAGGAACCCCGGACTACTTGCAAGAGTTCTACCTATACTCTCATTCTAACGGACAGCTGATGACTCTGGTACTGATGCAGAAATGCTCCATGGGCCACAAGCCACTGGCCTATTACAGTGGTATCCTAGATTCAGTAATGCAGGGGGAATTCACCTGTGAAAAAGCACTTGCCACAGCTGAAAAAGCTCTACTATCGTTATGTGGTGCTCCGTTACATTGTACATTGAGCATGCAGTGTTTGCCATCTTAGAACGCTCTAAATCCACACTGACCACACAGCGAGCATCCGCATATGGGATTATTCTGTCCAGTCCAAATGTTCAAATTCTACAATCTATTCTGCAAAACAGTTAACCCTGCAACTTTCCTAACAGAAATGTGTTCTGAAGAAGACTTGGCCAACCATGATTGTGTAACTTTTGAAGGTGAGGAAGATGGCATCTCCAAAGCATGTCACAGACCGCTCGACGGGGGGGGTCCTCTTCGTTGACGGGTCAGCAACAATTGACCATGACACGGGCTTGAGGCACACTGGTGCAGCAGTGATCCGTCTGGTGGATGGGGTGTATGAAACATTAATGCAAAAGAGATTACCAATGCACTTCTCAGCTCAGGCAGCCGAGCTCAATGTGCTTATTGAGGAGCTTCAAGTGTACCAAGGGGGTCACGTCACCATCTCTTCTGATTCGGCATATGTTACCACAACAGTACGTGCAGTGGAAGAGAAGGGGGTTCAGGAGGGCAGACGGATCTCCCATGCACCACCCACGCTAACAACACAGACAAGGTCTCACTCAGTAACAGCGGCGAAAACAGCAGCATACCTCCTGGTGCCACAAGTGGCAGAGTATCCTGTGTTGAGTTTGAACACAGTTGCCTACGCTATACAATGCCTTACCAATTGCACAGTTGATTAAATTTCTGGTGCGAACACTGCAGGAGGAGAAGAAGCTCTGGGTAAAGAGGGGGTGCAAACAGTCTCCAACAGATCTCTTGGGGAGACAGGAGATATCAGGGAAAGTGGTGATTCCCCATGAATTGTTGCTATTAGCGTTCGACCAGCTACATCATAAATCACATGTTCACAAACAACACATTGCAGAAGACATTCAGGAAGACTGGTTTGTTCCCAACCTACAAGAAAATTTAACAAACATGGTGTCAGGTCTCGGCAACTGCTGAACCCCACAGACTCACAAAAGTGTCTAGTGAACAACTGATAGAGATCTACAGCTGAACTCAGGCCACCCCTGGGGGAAAGGGGAAATGGGACAAAATTAAAAAAACTCAGACAATGGCTCATCCTCTATCTGAGAATTCCTCTGCAAGAGCCCAGAGGAACAGTTCTGTTGTATTTTTCCTTAAAAGTGGAAACCTGAGTCTCCAGTGAATGAAAACTACTAATTTATAATCAAAGTTCATTGAAGACTCTAGTTCTGCAACTATGACTTTCTTTGCAAACAAATGAGTTCAAAGGAATCCAAAATATTGAGTCTTTTATCCAAAAAGTGTCTCTGGTTTAAAAGCAAGTCACAACAAATGGACGTCTTCACTTTTATTATTTTTTTTTTATTGAAAGTTGATTTAATCAAGAAAACTTGATTTTTCAACATAAAACATTTCTTTGCAAAATTTAAAAAAAACAAGCACAAAAACAAATTAAGATGTTACATAATATACTACAAATCCAAATTACATAACATAGAAAATATTCATAATCTAGAGAAACAAATGATTAAAATATATAAGTATCAATTTGATATAAACTGCACACTGTCCTTATCAGCTCCTTACAAATGACTCAAAGTAATCACTTTTTCCCAAAGCCCCAGGCTATGTTTAGGTTTATGTTTAATCATTTTTATAGCGCACCACGGTACCCGAAGGCTTAGGAGCACTCACAGAACAATTATAAGAGAAACAAAATGAAACTGACACAAAACAGAAAATGCAAATACAAGGATGAGACAATAAATTGAAAAGTAAACTACGCTTAAGCCAAAGTAAAAAAACATAACAGTGACATGAACATAGCTTAGAAACCTCAGAAAATTAAATTACAACTAGAAGATCCTCTGGGCAGGTATCGACAATGTCTTAAAAATGCAGGTAATGTTCTAGTGCCGCAACCCACTAAGACACAGTCATTATTGGGTAGCGTACACCAGTCTTTGAGGTCAATCCTGCGGGCAATCTTCAGGTCCGAAAGTCTGACCGCCCCTGGTCCAGTTCTTTGTCTAAGCCAGGCTAGGACCTTGTACCGCAAGGCTTCTTTGGAATTTTTACCATTGACCTTAGCAATTTTTGTGATGACAAAGTTTCTCTGGTCCCACACAAAGTCATGAGTACTCATGTCCTCAATTTTGGGCATTGAGCGTTTTGTTGTGCACATGTTCAGAGGGGATCCTGGTTTAGGAATAATACTCATCGATATAGGATAGTTGATCTTGCCTTGGACTGAATTCTGAGCCAATTCTCGGGTGGACGCACATAATTCCACTACCGGGACAATAATATCCACATTAGGGGTTTGGGTATATTTAGAGATGGTCAAAGCAGCCCTTGTCGGCTTCGGGGTTTCCCCACTCCAGGAGTTGGTTTGTGTGGCCTGATTTAGTTGATCCTTATATGAGCTGATTTGAACGACTTTATCCGATTTAACTACCTGAATCACATCGATATGGTTACCGGATTCATTTAATAGGGGGTCAATGTTCGCTTTAGATGAGAGTAGGTCCACTGCCCAGTTCTTGAGAGAATCCACCAGTAGATTCAAATCAAAAGGGCTTGAGCATAAAAGTAGCTCTTTAGATATACTGGCCATAAGATCAGGCCAGTGAGCATGGTCAGGTGATTCTGTTTGAAAAGGGATATGTCTGACTCCCTCTTGCGGGGTAGCATTAGGTAATGGACAATGATCTGTGTTGTCACCTGGGTGATTCTTGGATCCTTCTGGGGCCCGAGAGGCCACGGGAGTAGAATTGTGCTTCATGGTATCATGGATATCGCTGTTATCAGCTATGAAGGCACACTGCGGAAGTATAGAAGCAGTGCGGCTAGCACTTGTTGAAGGTTTATCATGATGTGAAGGTTCTTGGGCTGGGTTTTTAGGGAGAACGGCTATCTCCTCAGCTTTAAGCATAGGCAGGCCACTCTGTAGTCTTTGTCTTCTACGGGTGCTGAGAGACAGAACCTCTGAAACCCGATCTCTAATGGGGAGGGAGAAGGGAGGGGGATAGCTAAGCCGGCTACTGGACTAACTAATCCCGTTCCTACCCCTCCCAAGGTGGGCTTACCCCTAGACCGTGAGGTATAAGAATTATAGTCTGTGTCTTTTGGGTGCAGACCAGAGACACCAGCTTTTCTATTGTCGGCCATGGTATCGCCCCCCAGAAATACAGCACGTGATAACTTTGACTGTACACAACGTAAGAATGATTGAGGGTCCAGCACAACACCTTACTCTGGTGCAGACGAGCTGCTAGGCAGGCTAGCTGCTAGGGCAAGCTGCAACTTGAAAAGTGGAGCAGTATCACTGAAAAAGCAGGTTGGGAAAACAAGCAAATGGGCAATCCCACTCTCTAGAGTGGACTGTCCTCAAAATCTCGTCCTATGTGCACTGAGACAAAGAGCGCAACTCTTACCGCTCATGCAGTGTAGTGCCTCACCGATAGATGCCACCCCAAAAGGGTCCAGAGGTAGCTTATGAGCTCCTCAACTCAGGGGCTCCAAGCTCCATGTGACCGCAGGCCATGAAAAGCCATGCGCGCTATAAGTGCCACGGATGCCGCGGGAACCGAGGATCTGCATCCAGCAGCGCTCACACGCCAGACCGATGAAGTGATTAGAGGAAAGGACCTAGGACCTAGGCCCGGAAGTTAGAACTGAGCGTCAAGCGGCACGGCAACACAGAAGACGTTACTGCCGCTTCCGACACTTGACATTCATAAAGATAATTAAGTGTAGCATATCTTACAATTTTCAGATTGCTATGAAATAACTAATTCCAACATCGTATTTGTGATACGGTCATATAACCAGAGAACACATGTGCAAAATGTAAAGTTCGTTTTGATAGTAACATTGGGCATTCAACACATAAATGCTTCATGGTTTCCGGGGCAAGTTAACAAAACTGACATTGTATCTCAATTTCTGTTATAATTCTGCGGGCACACAGGACTTCCTTTGTGGGCCAAATATTAAGGCAAACTCTTAGTTAATTGTTCCGCTGATGAGAATTAGGGAACATCATTAGATACATTTCTGTTTCCCCATATCGTTTTAAAGTGAAAGGGTTGTTCTTAAATTTTTGATATAATTGGCATGTAGACCTAGTTTTTATCCAGTCGTCTTCCCATACTCGTTTTTTTGCCTTATCTGGATTTTCTAACAATAATGCCAAGGAAAAACCCACATTGTTAATAATCTTTCTAGCCATGTTTCTTCTTGATAACGCAAATGCATCATTAGATTTTAGAAGATATGCTGATATGAGGCCCAACAGGCCAGGTTGATCTAAACTCATTATACATTTTCGGTATAACGAACACAACTTCCATTTATAGATTGAGTAAAGAGATAGAAGTCCTAGCTCGTGTCTCAGGATACATATAGGTTCTGACAATGGAAGGTTTAGGGCACGCTTCCAGTAACAGCCCTCTATAATCGCCCAATATTGGTAGGATTTGCCTGGGACAGCTTCTGTGCCATACAGAACTACCAGAATACATGTTTGCCTGTAGTAAACCAATAATGGACTTATTGAAAATGTACAGAACTTACTCCTAATTAGTCGGCTTTGTGAGATGGCGGTCATTAATCGCTGCTTTATATGCTAATGATTAGCATGCTTATTTTGTAAATTACTTATATAGACACCCAAGTACACATAAGAAGAAACTGAAACTAGATTAACATTTTGTAATGGCCACCTGTATGTGGCATTCCGCTGTTTTTGTTTGCCAAATTCTATAATCTTTGTTTTCGTCAGATTAAATGTGTTGCAGTTTCTCTTGGTATAGCTATCCAAAGCACTCAGTAGAGCACGTAACCCTTTCGGAGACTTGGAGAAAAGCACCATATCGTCAGCATAAAGCAGATATTTCACATTGGCCCCATTGATTTTTGGAGAATCTGCCACAATGTTATCAAAGCTTGAACCAATATTGGAGATAAAAAAAGTAAACAAGGCTGAGGCTAACAGACAACCTTGTTTCAGCCCACACGCGGTCATGATCGGTTCAGACAAAAGACCATTGTTCGATAGTTTGATTTGGATGGAGGTATCAGTATGTAAATCAATAAGCCACTTTACAATAGACCATGGACATCTTTTGTGCATTCGTTTCTTATAAAGGAGCTCACGAGTAACAGCATCGAATGCCATTTTAAAGTCTTTAAAGGCTGTATAGAGTGGCTGCTGCTGCTGTTGCGCCTTCTGAATAATGCTGGTTAGAGTGATAGTGTTTACTGCCGTCCCATTATCTGGCAGAAACCCTGTTTGGAATAGGTCACACTACATATTCTCATCCAACCATTTATTAAACTTATTCAAAATTAAGCGTGCAAAATTGTTTTCCGGGCAGTCCAGTAGCGCTATTGGGCGATAGGAAGCTCGATCATCACAATTACCTTTTTTAAATATGGGTAGGATTATAGACTTCCTCCAGGAATCAGGGATGACTCCTGTAGCAAGTATTTGATTGTATATCTGGTAAAGGATCCTTGCCCATTCATTTGGATGATCTTTAAGTGTGCCATTGTGCAGACCATCTGGACCTACTGCCCTTGAACGACTCAAATCTTTAATACACAGCTGGATGTCATCAATTAGAATTTTAAAATGATGTGACATACCCGAGACTCCTGTATTTGGGTTCAAATTCGGAAATGGAGAAGAGTATAACTTGCCACAATAGGCCTCCTAGATCTCATTCGGAATAGCATTTATCTGGACTGCTTCCTGTGTTTTGTGCATGGCCTCGTTCAAGCACGCCCAAATGCCACTAGTGGATTTCTTAAGAATATGACGCAACATTATCTCCCCATTATATTGGTAATGTAGCAAGCGCTGGCCCTTGAGCCATGTTCTATATGAGGCCTTAAGTTGTTTTTTAGCTGATGGACGATTAGCCTCCAGGAGGAACCTTAAATTACGTATGGCTCTACGTAGGTCCGCTTTCTTGCACTGCCGTGCAGGATCAAATGGGTGGCAATGTTTGTGCCTAACACTCAAATCCGGCATTTCAAGCTGCTTGAACATCTGCATCACCGTAACATAGCAGTTTGTTGGACCAACTGACTGCAAGAGTGCATGATGGAACTGTTCCAATTTATTGGGGTTCCATCTCACTCGTGTGCCACTATTATTAACAAGATTTGAATATACATGTTCATATCCTACGCACAGTGTTACTCCTTGATGTATCAGATAGCGCATGACAAGCTTGTCATGGTCACTATGGTTAGTTTTTACCGCCTGCATAGATTGCACATAATTCAGGAATTTTTTATGCACGTAAACATAATCCAGGGTTGCCTGCTGGGACCCCTACTCCAGGTACAATGAGCTGGAACATCCCCCAAAATTGCACCATTCAACATAACAAATCCCCTCTCATGATGTTTAGCTAATTCAATTCATCAACTGCCTGCTCTTGTGCCCCTTGTGGGATCAAATGGAGATTTAAATCCCCCACTATTATTGTCTGGCAGATATTCCGCTCAAGTGCCAAGCGGTCAAGAATCGAATTCAAGTGCCCAAAAAAGGAATCAGATGTAATATTCCTTTTGCTCCAATAAATGTTGACAATCACTAAAATCAGGTTGTTTCTGTGGAGCCTTACAATTTGGAAATACATAGAGGGGGAAGCAAGTTTCTCACCCACAAGCCCAGAGGCTTAACTAATGGCTAGCAGGAGTCCACCACTAGGGTGACCCCTTGCATTCTGTATAGCAGGTGTCATGATAATAGTATGGGACGCCCATATGGGGCATACAGTATGCCAAGTTTCCTGGAGGGCTATTAGGTCATATTGGGATAGATCTTTGCTCACTAACTCAAATAAATGCTTATGCCCTCTTGGATTCCATGAAAGTAAGCTGCCTGCACTGATAATAGCATCATGTTATGATCTTAGATTACATTCCTGTGATGCCAGCAAAATTTGTAGTCTGCTGCACTTCTCTGTTCTTGATGGATTGATATGTCTTGATTTGCGATTTCTCAACCATATTACCTGTGATGATTGGTTCTTGAAATAGATTAAATCCCAGATCATAAAGAGCAGATTTAGACTGCCACAGAATGTTCATCTCCATTGTAGAATGTAAGTGGATTCTATCCTCAAATGGTTTGTTTATATTAGTGAATTCAACCAAGTTAATATCTGTTGATGATAACGCTGACAAAGTGGGAATTTCACTACATATATTCAGAATACTCGCTCTGTTCAGTACATATTTGGGGTAAGGATCTTCTCGGCACCTAAGCACCAAACAATGGGATCTAAATTGTGTTTGTTGTTTACATTTGTTCCGTGAAGGAAAATCACAGGACACACAAAGCATGTTTATCTGTCTCCAGGAGACTTGGCTCCGGAAGACCACTTCATGCGACAGCTACACAACTTACTTAAATGCTGCCGGTAAAACCCAAACCGGACGTCCCTTCTCTGGCCTTCTATCAATGATAAAAAACTCCTCAGGCTGGGAAGTGATTAAAATTCAAAACCCTAACCTATTTGTACAGGCCATTACTCTGCAATCATCAGCTTATGATCTGCGGGGACATCTACACAAACAACACCCTCTTCTAATAAACACTTATTGGAACCCTGCGATGATTTCAGATGCTGATTATCTGGCGTCTGTAACTGTACAAATAGATGATTGCTATGCCTTATTCGATGAGCCATTTATTTCGATCTGCGGTGACTTAAATTTCAACTGGTTCGACAATACTAAACAATTTCGTCCAAATGTAACATATCAAATTCCTACAGAAGTTTCTGATTGTGGTACTAAGTGGGCGTATGATTTAACAACACGCAATTGCTCAATGCTAAATGGATGTACCAGAGGCGATATTCCTGCAGCCGCAACGTGGCACCGAGGAGATATAAAGAAAACATTAGATTATATCTGGGTCTCTGAAAGTTTACATGTCCTTATTTCAGATCTACATGTAAAAAAATCTACAACAAGTGACCACGACGCCCTCATTTTATCATGGCTGACCCCGCACAATATAAGCAATGCAAGTTCCACCGTGCAACTAGATATCAACAACACTCACAATCGTCTTCGGATAAATAGTAAGCAGATCGATAAACTGACAATGGAATTTATTCATTCATGCTCCCTCAGGATACATATAGAATACTACAATGCGGTATTTAACAACAACCACGACGACCCTCTTCCAAATTCTATACCGGAAGAGTGTAAATGGGACGTCATTGAATCCTCTGCTGAAATCGAAAAAGCAATAAAAAAATTAAAGTCTTCTCGTGCTGCATGCCCCGACGGGATCTCCAATATTATGCTAAAAGCAAATAAGGAAAACTGGGCGCAATTTATCAAAGTCCTATTCGTTCAAATTGCCCAAACATCAAAGATCCCTGACTCATGGACTAATGCGATTGTCGTTCCGGTGTTCTAAAGAGGTAACCGTGACGACCCAGCAAATTATCAACCTATTGCGTTGCTAGACACTATGGACAAGATATTTGCCACTTTTCTGCAAAGAAAAATCTCGCAATGGGCAGAAAACAAGATGATCCTTGACGTGAGACAAACCGTATTTACACATGGAGTTGGCGTGGAACTCAATTTGTTATTATTAAATCTGGTTAAATTAGATGCAATAAAACACAAAAAAAGATTGTTTTTGGCATTCATCGACCTAAAACAAGCTTTTGATAACATCAATCGGAAGCTCCTGTGGCAGAAATTGAAGAACTGGGGCTGCCCAAATAAGTTACTATCCCCGCTGATGGCACTCCACGCTATTACTAGCATTCGTGTGCGCCTAAACACAGCAGGTGAACTATCAGAGAATATAAAAACTACAAGAGGTGTAAAACAAGGTTGCCCTCTTGCAGTCCTGCTGTTTAAACTCTTTATAGCCGACTTACCTGAGGCACTCGAACAAACACAGTGCTTTCCTCCAAAAATAAATGGAACTCATGTAAGCCATGTAATCTATGCAGATAACATTGTGCTGCTTGACAGCACAGAAATAGGTTTACAAAGATTATTGTCAGCTTTACAGATCTATCTAATGGCAAACCACCTAACCATGAACGTGAAAAAATCACAAGTGATGGCTTTAGGACTTAAAACCAAATCGAAAAAAACGATTTTAAATTGGAAACTAGATAATGAGTCATTGACCAAAACTGACGCGACTCGATATTTGGGGGTTTCCTTTAATACCTCGATCAGAGAATGGAGTTGGACCAATGATGTCCAATGTCGTATGTGAATGTTTGCTTTGCAAGGACGAAAACTGCATACAAACTATGGAAAATTTTCCCTCCAACCATTAATGACCTTCTACCTCCAAAAAATGATCCCGGCGGTATGTTTTGGCAGCGAATCAGGGTGGAATATAAGTGCAAGTTTTTGGGCTCAATTAGAAGGTTGTTTTTGGTGCAAGGCTCTCCATCTTCCACAATGCGTCTCAATGGTGGCTCTGAGGCATGAACTGGGTCTCGTATCTTTACACACTACCGTACTATGGAAATCTTTAGCACTTCTAAGGAAAATGTGAATATCTCCAGCTTCAAAAGCCTATCTCATTCTAGCGAACAAAAATCATGACACAACTGCCTCACTGATGAATAGTTGGGAGGAGAAATTACTAGCCATTCTGAATGAGGCTGACATAAAAATGTCCTTGGTCATTAAGTTACCACAACTGGCAAAAGAAAAATTCAAACAATGGAAGTGGATCACAAATGCTGAACAACGCACTGCATTAGCTTCGGCTTTAGACTTAGGCTTAAGCTCGCAGAGAATGGATGAACTGCCAAAGTATCTGGCCAAATTTCCTTCTAATTACCATCGGAATCAATTTTTAAGATTACGTCTCAATCTCTACAATACAAAAGAGCGGCTGATGAAAATAAAAGATCCCACGACAAAGAACAACATATGCCGCTTCTGTCAAAAAGAGACTGAATCAACCAGACACCTGATAATCGAATGTCCACAAATCTCTAGGCAACGCTCTCTACACCTAAAACAATATGCACCGTTAAATGGTAACATGGTTGAATGGTGGAGCCATCTGATTATGGGGACCAATGTACTGCTAACCTGCGGTGTGATTAACTTTATGGATACGATATTACCACCACCATCAAAAACATAGGAACCACCATTGGCATCGCACCAAAATCTGCGAAAACTTAATCCAAGTCTGTACTAATCATAGATTGGGTTTTGGGGAATTGGAATGGAAATGACAAAAAGTTTGTTTTCTTTTACAAAACTAAAAGTCAAATAAAAATAATTTAAAAAAAAAAGTTTGTTGTTTATTTCCATCCGAAAATGTAGTATTGGATAGTAATCGCACTTGAGAGGAGCCTTGGATACCAGTTGAAAGATTGGCTCTAGAGCGTATATCATCTCCAAATGTCGTCAGATTAACTGACTGAACCAGACCCTTTAATAACCGGCTCACATCTGGATATCTCAGTTGCTGTCCATTTTCAATACCTCGAGAGCACTGATTAGTCTCTGCAATATATGCATCAATTGAGGATTTTATAATATCTCTCAAGTCCTGCACCAGGGGGACCACTTGGGCAGGATTTGCAACTGGTGGCACCTGAGCATGAACAAGTGTAACATTGTTTTGATGGTGTAAAGGAACCCCTAAAGTATTTGAAGGATATAAAGGCATAGCTGGAATCGGGTGCACATCAGATGAGTCGGCTTGCAATAAAGGGTCAGAGCAAAGATTAGACGTTTGCGCTGTTTGGGTGTAGCTCTCCCCAGGAATTACAGTGGCTACATTTTCTAATATGATGCCCTGTGTTTCCACACCAGAAACCTGTGACATCAGAGATTTTTTACTACACAATGGATTGGGTTGCACACAAGGGATGTGAGACATATGTGCCTTTATGGAGGCTCTGCAAGGGACGGTTGGCTCAAACAGCCATCGCTCGTTCCAGTAGGCAAACCAGTCCATATATTATTACTGTCCACTTTACATGTTCCGGTGCTAATATTTAGAGTATCTCCACGGTCAGAAGAGGCTGGTAATTTTTGGAGAGTATTAACTTGTACAGCTTCTGGTATGTTCAAACTACCTGAGTGAGTCCCCAGCTCATCCAGTGGCCCATATGGCATAAAGGTTTGAATTAGATGCTTAGGACCAGATGTCACCTGTTTGACTGCTTCAGCATTAGTAGCTTGTTCACATCGAGATAATGCCTTAATAAACTTGCGCCCTGTTGCTCGAGATTTAGTGCCCCGCCCCTTCATGGTTGCTTTCCTAAGAATGGTTAACACATGA
The DNA here is from genome assembly GCF_040938575.1 of Ambystoma mexicanum. Classification (NCBI taxonomy): domain Eukaryota; kingdom Metazoa; phylum Chordata; class Amphibia; order Caudata; family Ambystomatidae; genus Ambystoma; species Ambystoma mexicanum. The sequence goes on from NC_090928.1 coordinate 361,817,504, forward strand.
CCGGTAACTACGGCCGTGATTTTACTAGTATTTGTTTTATTGAGGAGAAAAGTGTATAACTAGTCGGCACCACCGTATTTACCGCGGCCATCCCTGGTACTTAAGCATCAGCATTGAACACAGGCATCTTATCTCTGCCTTCAATGATGTTTTGTTGTTTTGTTGTTCATCACCTAAACCATCAGAAGCACTGTTTGTAGGGCAGTGATTCTCCAGAGATGGCTGTAAATTACATCTAGCATGAGGCTCAACACACTTCCACTTTTCACAACCTGCGCCAATTAGAGCACACAATTGTGAACATGTTTTCTCCGTAAAAATCTGTGAAGCACACAAGGGGGGCCCTTGGTCTTTGGATGGGCCCACCACTCTGGCATCATGTGAACCAGAGGTTGACATTGCCACAACTTGGGCATCATCTACATTAATTTGGCTGGTAACTTGCTTGGCAAACGGAGATTGGGTTAGTGCCGCTAAGCCACTGCAACATTGTTCCAATAATGAGGTCTGATGGTTAACTTTACCATCCAGTACCTCATATAACTTTGCTAACGCTAAGAGCGCTGTATTCATGGCGCTCAAGGTATTGTTGAGCGCAGGAGCTTCCGGAAAAGAAAACCGCTTAGAGCAGTTTTTATTAATAAAGAAGTCAGACTCCTGAATTGGTTCCTCAAACCTTGTCCTCAGGGGAGTGGGGGCCATAAATGAGGGTGATTCTTCTACACAATTGAAATTAGGCACGTGATCAATATCTGATGATTCCTGAGGGCAGGTTTGGGTCGGTACCCTCCTTGAAACGGCCTCAGATGGTTGGTTATCAGCAATTAATGTGTTACTCAATATGTTATCCGGCTGCAGCTGAATCAAATCCCCTGTGTTCGAACAAATGTACAGGACATCAGATGAGGTTTAAGTGGACCTCTCGGATGTATTCATAAAGTCCATTGCCTCCTCATCGATTTCTCCTGCCATTGTAAGCACATCATGCGCTGCACGCAATCGATGCTGAGCAGCCACAGAGCAACAAATAGGCTCCAATAAGCCCTGTGGATCCAGAGCGGCTATGGATAAAGCACTGCGCAACAGTCCCTCCAGAGCAAGGGCTGATACCATAGTTGTTTCTGTTACTTCGACCGACAAACTTGGGGCCACAGGCACGCCAGAAACAGGCCACTCACGCTCGCATCGCTCACCAGATTAACTGTCCGTTGCGCCACATGCTCCGATAAGAGTAAATGTTCAGGGGCATTCAACGATGTAAACTCGGTGGACAGACACACTGCAGAGTGTAAAACATTATCCTTACTGGACAGCATTTCTTGAGCGTAGTATAAGCGGATATCAGACGAGAGTGACACAGAACGCTGCATGTTTTGAGTCTTGCGACTAGGTCTACTGGCAATTTTCATCGCCCCAATTTTTAACAGATCTACATTAATCAATTGGCAAGGATTAATTACGGGCATACCCAATGTCAAATTACATTTTTTACTAACCATTGTGGATGATTGCAAAATTAGGACACAAAATGCAACAATTCAATCTGGCAGCCGCAGTCCGCTCGTACGTGAGACAGCAAGACAGCCCACTCAGCAACCACTCTTGCCAAAACAAGCGCACGAAAATGTGCAGAAATGCTGTTTATGATGGGGCTGCTGGTAAAGTGGGCTGACAGGAAGCAGTCGATTTAGCCCAAAGTTCCACAATGACAGGGACCAGTTACAAAAGAAACTAAAAGAAAATAAAGAAAAAAGAAAATAAACCACTTATTTGCTTTGTAAATGTTAACAGTTCCTTAGTGGTCTTCAAATGAAAATGTATACCAGTCCAAGAAACAGTCCACAGCAATTGTCCAAGATCCACAGTAGTTCGTTCTGGAGACACTGAAGCAGAGTGAGGTACAGCAAGACAGCCCACTCAGCAACCACTCTTGCCAAAACGCACATGCAAAACGCGTGGGAATGCTGTTTATGATGGGGCTGCTGTGAAAGTGGGATGGCAGGAAGCAGTCGATTTTGGCCCAAAGTTCCACAATGACAGGGACCAGTTACAAAAGAAACTAATAGAAAATAAAGAAAAAAGAAAATAAACAACTTATTTGCTTTGTAAATGTTAACAGTTCCTTAGTGGTCTTCAAATGAAAATGTATACCAGTCCAAGAAATAGTCCACAGCAATTGTCCTAGATCCACAGTAGTTCATGCTGGAGACACTGAAGCAGAGTGAGGGACAGCAAGACAGCCCACTCAGCAACCACTCTTGCCAAACGACGTCTTCAATTTGCTCTTGTTGTCTTGAGACTTGCAAGGGTAATTTATCTCCAGATTTAGAAGTCTCTTTCCAGTCTCAAAATCTCTAATTGCTAAATATTGACAACTATGGCAATCCTTTACTGTGCGTTTGGTGTTCTTCTTGAATAGCCAGACCAAGAAAACCTGACAGCCTTTCTAAAATGTCTTTAATCTACTTAATTCTATTTAATGTTTATCTTATCTCCCCAGAAAGCTATCAGGCTGCTGGTCCTGAGGTGTTAATCCGGTAGAAGAACTAGAAGCGTAGCTGTAGAGTTTTTCCTACCAATCTACCCCTTTGTATTTCTAATCAAACTACAAAGGGATCAATTAGCCGAAAGATGGAAATCACTGCATCCGTTGTTGAAAGGTTCAGACACCGTTGGCACGATAGGGTTGGAGACTCCAATACTAATGACTGCATAAAGGAAAAAACCTGAGTTCAGAACAAGATAGTCTCCCAAGAACAAGGACAAGAACAAGAATACCAGAACCATGCGAGGAATTACCAAATAGCCAGAATGCAAGAAGAAACAATGAGATCATGTGTATTGGATTTACCACTTTGGGTCTAAGGCGAAAACACTACTGAGGAACTCGTACACCATCCAACCTAGCCCTAACACCCCGCCGGCAAAAGGACGCCTAGGCGGAAGTAGTCTCTAGTCCAGGATACTATCCCGACGAAACGAGGACGCCTAGTGGCCTATGCGCCAATGATCACAGTCTCTAGTCCAGGCGCTTTGAAACTGCATGGTGTAGGTTCGCTCTAGGCAGTAGTGGAGCAAGGAAAGTGCGGCAACCCAATCAGCCGTAGCAGATTGTTAGCTGTTCCCAAGTCAGTGGCGTGTGAAGAATGCAGGTGATATCCGATAAGAGGAGACAGGTCGTTTGACAGTCCGGAGTCAGCAGCGTGCGAGCAATGAAGGTAATATTGTCATGATTCCTGTCCCTCATGTCCCCAGCCCTCCAAGATGTCAGGCTGGAGCCAGGCCACGATCACCTACATGGCCCTCAAGGGCCTCTCCGTCCCTCCAAAGACCCACTTGGAGTCAGAATTGGCGCTGTGGCACCAAGACTCACTCACTCCCATTGGACAACATTGGGGATTGGACTTGTAGTGCATTGATGGGGACAAGATGGATGCCCCCACATATTTCGGTTCCCAGAACTGCATGTGCAGTCTAGTCTTTTGGGTGTGGTCAGCCCAGAGACACCTGGGATACCCAGAGACTATTTAAAACACGCCCAGGCTGAGAAACATGCTTTGTGTTTTCTGCACCTGCAGCGTGACACTCACTGTGTTCGGATCGGTCTCCAGTAGGACTGCATCTTTCTTCTGCGCTCAGCTCCTGCAAGAACAAGAACACCGTTAGGACCAGCCTGGCCTTGCGGCGCTTCTGCCAATCATTCATCGCTCCTTCTGTTATGCGGGCATCTTCGGCGGTGTCATTCCCATCCGGCACACCGCTTGCTTCCTAAGGAAAAGGGAAAAGAACAGAAAAAAGGCATTAGTAATCATTCTGCAAATCTTCGCTTATTTTTAAATACTGTACGAGCTTCAAACGATTACCTGAACCCCAGCCGCTCTGGGGGAACTCTGTCTCCGGAACTTCTCAACCATCTGCAAGAGGGAAATGACACTCCAGGTTAGCATGGAAACATCTAGAGGTGCCGCATACCGTGCTTACTCACCGCATTTGTTCTTCATAACCGGCATCCACGCTGAAAAACGTTGCGGCACCTAAAAGACACAGGAAAATAACTCAGTTCAATACAAATACGAAAGGTGCATCGCGAATCGCGCTCTCACTCACCTTCAGCGCTACTCCTCTCAGCAGCACGCCGCCATCCCCGGACACCAGCCATCATCTAAGAAATGAAAGGAACAAAGTTAGAGAACTGTTCAAAAGACTCATTATACTTACCTGTCGGACTCTTGCCAGTGAAGAAACTAGGGAGCAACGAGCCTGCATCAATCAACGCGTCCCTGCGCTGAAAGCAGGATGGAGAGCACACTATCCAAGAAAACAAGGCCCAGTCTCCAGTTGAATAGGCTCCAGGGAAGGGTTCGAGGTCGTAAGAGTTCAGAACAGGCTGAGTGACGTCCCCATGGATACCAGGTGAGCGTAACAGAACACAAAGACTCACATTAAAATCCACCTGGGTGTCATGGAAACGTCAGAAACCGACCAGTTAGCCCACATGTTGGGGCAGCTACGTTCCGAAGTACATTGTGCCAGGCAGGAGACCAAAACCCTGAGGAGAGAGCTGATAGTAGCCAAAGAATGCACTGATGATTTAAGCCGGCAACTTCTCCAGTCACAAGCAGGGTATGCACCATTGCCGGGAAGTGTGCCCTCAATGCCAGCGCCATCAGCCAATCCCGTTCAGATAACCCTTCCTGGGGCAGTTCCCTTGGCCCCGCCCGAACAATTTACGGGGGATCCCAAGAGGTTTGCAACGTTCATGAACCAGTGGCGCATGCACTTCCTTTATAGGCCAGGGGCCTTTCCATTGGTCAGTCGCTTTTGTGTTATCCTACCTGAGTGGTAGCGCCGCGGACTGGTCTGTACCCTTTGTGGCCCAAGATGATCCTTTGCTGCATTACTTTAGGGGCTTTCAGCAGGAGATGGAAAAGCTGTTCACCCGTCATACTCATGGGCAGGCATTGGACAACGAACTTCTGTCCCTACGCCAAGGGAATCAAGACCTATTAACATACATAGCCACGTTCAATAGGGGTTGCGGGGGGAGCTCAAGGATGTTCTCGCACAAGTAGTGAACCCCCCCGAAAGACTGCTCAGAATTCATTGACCTTGTTGTTCAATTGGATCATAGGTTGCAGGACCGAAGAGCAGATCGAACCAGACCAGACCCTCACCCTATGTATGTGCGTTCAAAGGATAATACTGCCCAAACAACGGAAGGTTCAGGAGTACCAATGCAAATCGGGGGGGTCAGATCCCCCTTGACTGAAGCGGAAAGGGATAAAAGGAGACAGCAGCAGTTATGTCTGTACTGTGGAAGGTCAGGTCATTTCCTTAAAGAGTGCCCTGCGAAGCCACCGAGGAGGACGATAGGGGCCACGGACAAGGAAGATACCATAAAGGAATCGGAAAACTCCCCAGCCTGGCAAGTGTAGGGGTCCACTTGTCGAGCGAAGAAAGTGAGCTACAGACCTCCCATTTTGCACTATCTGTGGTCTTGATCAATCACCAACAACCATCTCGGATGCACGCAGTAAGAGCGTACATAGACAGTGGGGGCCGTTGGGAATTACATCGACCAGGATCTTGCGGCAAAGATGGGGCTTCCGTTACGCCCTAAATCAACCACTGACACTGTTACCACTGTCGACGGCACGGAAATAGCTTCTGGTCCAATATCCCAATGCACTGCAGCTTTAACCCTTCTGTGCCAGGATGGACACCAAGAATCTATCGTTTTCGACCTCATTAAGGCACCACAGTTCCGGTTGATTTTGGGAATGCCATGTTTGGTAGTTCACAATCCTTGAATCGATTGGCGAGCAAAAGAATTGGCCTTTCCCGAGACTTGCGCCCACACATGTTATCGCCAAGAGAAACAACCAATAGACACCAGAACCTCCACGCTTGTGACTGTGGCAATCGGCACCCTACCAAGTGAATACCAGGACTTTCAAGATGTCTTTCAGAAAGCACGAGCTAATACCATGCCACCGCATAGACCATACGATTGCCAAATCGATCTGATATCCGGTGCACAAATCCCTTGTGGGCGAATTTACGCACTCACGGAACCAGAAAACCAGCACCTGAAGGCCTATCTTGACCAATACCTGGCCAACGGGTTCATCGTCCCTTGAAGTCTCCAGCAGCCAGTCCTCTATTCTTCATACCGAAAAAGGAGGGGGACTTGAGAATGTGCATCGACTATCGCGCACTGAACCAGATTACTGTAAAAAAACGCTACCCCCTGCCACTGATCCCTGAATTGCTTGATCAAGTCAAAGATTCCCAAATCTACACAAAACTAGACCTAAGGGGGGCATATCACCTTGTTCGCGTAAAACAGGGGGACGAATGGAAAACCGCTTTTCGCATCAAATACGGCTTGTACGAATATCAAGTAATGCCCTATGGCCTTTGCAACGCGCCTGCTGCATTTCAATACTTCATGAACGATGTCCTACGGGAATTGAATAATGTCTGTGCTCTAGTGTACATCGACGATATCCTAGTATATTCTGCATCAAAGCAGGATCACGTTAAACACGTCCGATCCGTATTGGAGAAACTTCGTCAACACCAGCTCTACGCCAAGCTCGAAAAGTGCTCATTCCACGTCTCCGAGGTGGAATTCCTGGGCTTTATTCTCAGCCCGAATGGAATCCGAATGGATGTACACAAGGTAGATGCTATCCTGAACTGGCCATCCCCAAATTCATTCAAGGGGGTTCAAAGTATGCTGGGTTTTGCAAACTTCTACCGCCGTTCATCTCAGGATTTTCGCAAATCGTGCATCCCATCATGTCATTACTAAGGAAAAGCAACAAAAAGTTCCAGTGGACAACAGAAGCCGAGGAGGCTTTCCAGGAACTCAAAGCAAGATTCACATCTGCCCCAATCTTACGCCACCCTCGCCCTGATCTCCCATACCTGGTGGAAACGGATGCCTCAAGCATGGCTATGGGAGCCATCCTCTCACAAAAGGACCCCACAATGAGCCAGTTACACCCTGCTGCCTTCTGGTCGCGTAAATTCACACCCCCCCTCAACTCAATTACGCTATCACAGACAAAGAACTCCTGGCCATTAAGTCAGCCTTTAAGGCATGGCGGCACTACCACTTGGGTGCCAGACACACAATCACCGTAATAACTGACCCCCGGAACCTCCAGTACCTAAAAACAGAAAAGGTCTAATCCTCACGACAACTACGTTGGGCTCTTTTTTTGCTGAATATGACTACGTGATTACATTTCGATCAGGGGTGAAAAACGGGAAGGCCGATGTCCTTTCCGTATGGGGGTCAAAGAGCAAGGGTATCAAACCCCTGACCCAATAGCAATCATCCCGAGTGACAAGCTCCTAGCAATCACAGCAACCATAACTCAGAAAGAATTACATGAAGAAATCCAAAACCTGATGAGTCCGGAGCAATTACAAGCGTGGAGTGCACAAGGAGAACATTACATGATAAAAGATCAGTTGCCCTACTTGAGGAATCGTTTATTCTTACCAAACCAAAACTACGAGAACAAGTCGTGTCCGGTTATTATTATTCCATGATCGAGGGCCACCCCGGAATCGCTAAAACCCTACTCAAGGTAAAACAAAATTATTGGTGGCCCATGTGGCGTAAAGACATTATCCAATTCATCCTATCTTGTGGAGTTTGTGTGCTCAAAACAAGTCATCCAAGCAGAAACCAGCTGGGCTATTACAACCATTGGAAATCCCACCAGCACCCTGGCACATGTTGTCCTTCGATTTTATTACTGACTTACCACCCAGTCAAGGGTTTAACTCTATTCTTGTGTTCGTGGACCTATTTTCAAAAATGGCACATTTCATTCCTCTTAAGGGGCTCCCAAATGCTTCCACTCTGGCAAAGGTATTTCTTGAAGGCATCGTACGGCTCCATGGGTTTCCTTCAGTTTTGGTCTCAGACCGAGGTACTCAATTCGTATCTAAGATCTGGAGAAAATGCTGCTCTATGGCACAGATCGACATCTGGCTATCCACCAGTCACCATCCCCAAACGGATGGTCAAACTGAGAGGACAAATCAGACGCTCGAGCAGTATCTGCGTTGCATGTTACACCAAGCTGAAGAAAGCTGGTTCGACCTATTATGGATAGCTGAATATGCTTATAATAATTCCCTACACACCAGCACTGGGCAGACATCCTTTTATACCATGTATGGCAGGCACCCACGTACTTCTGAGTGGGACGTTCCTACAACCCTGGAAATTCCAGCAGTCAAAACCTTGCACACAACCATTTCTCAAACCTTTAAAAGGGCAGCTGAACACCTACTTCAAGCTAAGAATCGCCAAAAGAAGTTTGCTGATCAACACCGAGCAAAGGCCCCCAACTACCAAGTGGGAGACAAAGTCTGGCTGGCGTCTAAACACGTGTCCATTAAAGGAACCCAAACTTTCCGTCCAAGACACCTGGGTCCATTCACTGTCACCTCTGTGATAAATCCTGTGGCGTTCAGACTAGCGTTGCCGTCAAACATGCAGATTCATCCTGTGTTCCAAGAGTCTCTCCTTAAACCTGTTCAACCTGGGGCCCGGGTAGCAACGCCACCGCAGCCAGTAGTAGTCGCCGGGGAGCCAGAATTCGTAGTCAAGGACATCCTAGATTCAAAGTACATCAGATCCAAATGATACTACTTAGTAGACTGGAAGGGGTATGGTCCACAAGATAGGACATGGGAGCGTTGTGAGTACATCCATGCACCTCGCTTGCTTAGACGATTTCATCAAAATCATCAAACCAAACCAGGACCAGACTGAGAGGGTCCTTGGGGAGGGAGTGCTGTCGTGATTCCTGCCCCTCATGTCCCCAGCCCTCCAAGATGTCAGGCTGGAGCCAGGCCACGATCACCTACATGGCCTTCAAGGGCCTCTACGTCCCTCCAAAGAACCACTTGGAGTCAGACTTGGCGCTTGTGGCACCAGACTCACTCACTCCCATAGGATAACATTGGGGATTGGACTTGTAGTGCATTGATGGGGACAAGATGGATGCCCCACATATTTCGGTTCCCAGAACTGCATGTGCATTCTAGTCTTTTTTGGTTGTGGTTCAGCCCAGAGACACCTGGGATACCCAGAGACTATTTAAGCCACGCCCAGGCTGAGAAACATGCTTTGTGTTTTCTGCACCTGCAGCGTGACACTCACCGTGTTCGGATCGGTCTCCAGTAGGACTGCATCTTTCTTCTGCGCTCAGCTCCTGCAAGAACAAGAACACCGTTAGGAACAGCCTTACCTTGCGGCGCTTCTGCCAATCATTCATCGCTCCTTCTGTTCTGCAGGCATCTTCGGCGGTGTCATTCCCATCGCGGCACGCCGCTTCCTAAGGAAAAGGGAAAAGAACAGAAAAAAAGGCATTAGTAAGCATTCTGCAAATCTTCGCTTATTTTTAAATACTGTACGAGCTTCAAACGATTACCTGAACCCCAGCTGCTCTGGGGGAACTCTGTCTCCGGAACTTCTCATCCATCTGCAAGAGGGAAAAGACACTCCAGGTTAGCATGGAAACATCTAGAGGTGCTGCATACCGCGCTTACTCACCGCATTTGTTCTTCATAACTGGCATCCACGCTGAAAAACGTTGCGGCACCTAAAAGACACAGGAAAAGAACTCAGTTCAACACAAATACGAAAGGGGTGCATCGCGCATCACGCTCTCACTCACCTTCAGCGCTACTCCTCTCAGCAGCACGCTGCCATCCCCGGACGCCAGCCACCATCTAAGGAAGGAAAGGAACGAAGTTAGTGAACTGTTCAAAAGACTCATTATACTTACCTGTCGGACCCTTGCCAGTGAAGAAACTAGGCAGCAACGAGCCCGCATCAATCAACGCGCCCCTGCACTGAAAGCAGGACGGAGAGCACACTATCCTAGAAAACAAGGCCCAGTCTCCAGTTGAATAGGCTCCAGGGAAGGGTTCGAGGTCGTAAGAGTTCAGAACAGGCTGAGTGATGTCCCCGTGGATACCAGGTGAGCGTTACAGAACACAAAGACTCACATTAAAATCCACCTGGGCGTCATGAAACGTCAGAAACCGACCAGTTAGCCCACATGTTGGGGCAGCTACGTTCCGAAGTACATTGCGCCAGGCAGGAGACCAACACCCTGAGGAGAGAGCTGATAGTAGCCAAAGAATGCACTGATGATTCCGTTAACTTCTCCAGTCACAAGCAGGGCATGCACCATTGCCGGGAAGTGTGCCCTCAATGCCAGCGCCATCAGCCAATCCCGTTCAGATAACCCTTCCTGGGGCAGTTCCATTGGCCCTGCCCGAACAATTTACGGGGGATCCCAAAAGGTTTGCAACGTTCATGAACCAGTGGCGCATGCACTTCCTTTATAGGCCAGGGGCCTTTCCATTGGTCAGTCGCTTTTGTGTTATCCTACCTGAGTGGTAGCGCCGCGGACTGGTCTGTACCCTTTGTGGCACAAGATGATCCTTTGCTGCATTACTTTAGGGGCTTTCAGCAGGAGATGGAAAAGCTGTTCGCCCGTCATACTCATGGGCAGGCATTGGACAGCGAACTTCTGTCCCTACGCAAAGGGAATCAAGACCTATTAACATACATAGCCACGTTCAATAGGGGTTGCGGGGGGAGCTCAAGGATGTTCTCGCACAAGTAGTGAACCCCCCCGAAAGACTGCTCAGAATTCATTGACCTTGTTGTTCAACTGGATCATAGGTTGCAGGACCGAAGAGCAGATCGAACCAGACCGGACCCTCACCCTATGTATGTGCGTTCAAAGGACAATACTGCCCAAACAACGGAAGGTTCAGGAGTACCAATGCAAATCGGGGGGGTCAGATCCCCCTTGACTAAAGCGGAAAGGGATAAAAGGAGACAGCAGCAGTTATGTCTGTACTGTGGAAGGTCAGGTCATTTCCTTAAAGAGTGCCCTGCGAAGCCACCGAGGAGGACGATAGGGGCCACAGACAAGGAAGATACCATAAAGGAATCGGAAAACTCCCCAGCCTGGCAAGTGTAGGGGTCCACTTGTCGAGCGAAGAAAGTGAACTACAGACCTCCCATTTTGCACTATCTGTGGTCTTGATCAATCACCAACAACCATCTCGGATGCACGCAGTAAGAGCGTACATAGACAGTGGGGGCCGTTGGGAATTACATCGACCAGGATCTTGCGGCAAAGATGGGGCTTCCGTTACGCCCTAAATCAACCACTGACACTGTTACCACTGTCGACGACACGGAAATAGCTTCTGGTCCAATATCCCAATGCACTGCAGCTTTAACCCTTCTGTGCCAGGATGGACACCAAGAATCTATCGTTTTCGACCTCATTAAGGCACCACAGTTCCGGTTGATTTTGGGAATGCCATGTTTGGTAGTTCACAATCCTTGAATCGATTGGCGAGCAAAAGAATTGGCCTTTCCCGAGACTTGCGCCCACACATGTTATCGCCAAGAGAAACAACCAATAGACACCAGAACCTCCACGCTTGTGACTGTGGCAATCGGCACCCTACCAAGTGAATACCAGGACTTTCAAGATGTCTTTCAGAAAGAACGAGCTAATACCATGCCACCGCATAGACCATACGATTGCCAAATCGATCTGATATCCGGTGCACAAATCCCTTGTGGGCGAATTTACGCACTCACGGAACCAGAAAACCAGCACCTGAAGGCCTATCTTGACCAATACCTGGCCAACGGGTTCATCGTCCCTTGAAGTCTCCAGCAGCCAGTCCTCTATTCTTCATACCGAAAAAGGAGGGGGACTTGAGAACGTGCATCGACTATCGCGCACTGAGCCAGATTACTGTAAAAAAACGCTACCCCCTGCCACTCATCCCTGAATTGCTTGATCAAGTCAAAGATTCCCAAATCTACACAAAACTAGACCTGAGGGGGGCATATCACCTTGTTCGCGTAAAACAGGGGGACGAATGGAAAACCGCTGTTCGCATCAAATACGGCTTGTACGAATATCAAGTAATGCCCTATGGCCTTTGCAACGCGCCTGCTGCATTTCAATACTTCATGAACGATGTCCTACGGGAATTGAATAATGTCTGTGCTCTAGTGTACATCGACGATATCCTAGTATATTCTGCATCAAAGCAGGACCATGTTAAACACGTCCGATCCGTATTGGAGAAACTCCGTCAACACCAGCTCTACGCCAAGCTCGAAAAGTGCTCATTCCACGTCTCCGAGGTGGAATTCCTGGGCTTTATTCTCAGCCCGAATGGAATCCGAATGGATGTACACAAGGTAGATGCTATCCTGAACTGGCCATCCCCAAATTCATTCAAGGGGGTTCAAAGTATGCTGGGTTTTGCAAACTTCTACCGCCGGTTCATCTCAGGATTTTCGCAAATCGTGCATCCCATCATGTCATTACTAAGGAAAAGCAACAAAAAGTTCCAGTGGACAACAGAAGCCGAGGAGGCTTTCCAGGAACTCAAAGCAAGATTCACATCTGCCCCAATCTTACGCCACCCTCGCCCTGATCTCCCATACCTGGTGGAAACAGATGCCTCAAGCATGGCTATGGGAGCCATCCTCTCACAAAAGGACCCCACAATGGGCCAGTTACACCCTGCTGCCTTCTGGTCGCGTAAATTCACACCCCCCCTCAACTCAATTACGCTATCACAGACAAAGAACTCCTGGCCATTAAGTCAGCCTTTAAGGCATGGCGGCACTACCACTTGGGTGCCAGACACACAATCACCGTAATAACTGACCCCCGGAACCTCCAGTACCTAAAAACAGAAAAGGTCTAATCCTCACGACAACTACGTTGGGCTCTTTTTTTGCTGAATATGACTACGTGATTACATTTCGATCAGGGGTGAAAAACGGGAAGGCCGATGCCCTTTCTGTATGGGGGTCAAAGAGCAAGGGTATCAAACCCCTGACCCAATAGCAATCATCCCGAGTGACAAGCTCCTAGCAATCACAGCAACCATAACTCAGAAAGAATTACATGAAGAAATCCAAAACCTGATGAGTCCGGAGCAATTACAAGCGTGGAGTGCACAAGGAGAACATTACATGATAAAAGATCAGTTGCCCTACTTGAGGAATCGTTTATTCTTACCAAACCAAGAACTACGAGAACAAGTCGTGTCCGGTTATTATTATTCCATGATCGAGGGCCACCCCGGAATCGCTAAAACCCTAGCCAAGGTAAAACAAAATTATTGGTGGCCCATGTGGCGTAAAGACATTATCCAATTCATCCTATCTTGTGGAGTTTGTGTGCTCAAAACAAGTCATCCAAGCAGAAACCAGCTGGGCTATTACAACCATTGGAAATCCCACCAGCACCCTGGCACATGTTGTCCTTCGATTTTATTACTGACTTACCACCCAGTCAAGGGTTTAACACTATTCTTGTGTTCGTGGACCTATTTTCAAAAATGGCACATTTCATTCCTCTTAAGGGGCTCCCAAATGCTTCCACTCTGGCAAAGGTATTTCTTGAAGGCATCGTACGGCTCCATGGGTTTCCTTCAGTTTTGGTCTCAGACCGAGGTACTCAATTCGTATCTAACTTCTGGAGAAAATGCTGCTCTATGGCACAGATCGACATCTCGCTATCCACCAGTCACCATCCCCAAACGGATGGTCAAACTGAGAGGACAAATCAGACGCTCGAGCAGTATCTGCGTTGCATGTTACACCAAGCTGAAGAAAGCTGGTTCGACCTATTATGGATAGCTGAATATGCTTATAATAATTCCCTACACACCAGCACTGGGCAGACATCCTTTTATACCATGTATGGCAGGCACCCACGTACTTCTGAGTGGGACGTTCCTACAACCCTGGAAATGCCAGCAGTCAAAACCTTGCACACAACCATTTCTCAAACCTTTAAAAGGGCAGCTGAACACCTACTTCAAGCTAAGAATCGCCAAAAGAAGTTTGCTGATCAACACCGAGCAAAGGCCCCCAACTACCAAGTGGGAGACAAAGTCTGGCTGGCGTCTAAACACGTGTCCATTAAAGGAACCCAAACTTTCCGTCTAAGACACCTGGGTCCATTCACTGTCACCTCTGTGATAAATCCTGTGGCGTTCAGACTAGCGTTGCCGTCAAACATGCAGATTCATCCTGTGTTCCAAGAGTCTCTCCTTAAACCTGTTCAACCTGGGACCCGGGTAGCAACGCCACCGCAGCCAGTAGTAGTCGCGGGGGAGCCAGAATTCGTAGTCAAGGACATCCTAGATTCAAAGTACATCAGATCCAAATTATACTACTTAGTAGACTGGAAGGGGTATGGTCCACAAGATAGGACATGGGAGCGTTGTGAGTACATCCATGCACCTCGCTTGCTTAGACGATTTCATCAAAACCATCAAACCAAACCAGGACCAGACTGAGAGGGTCCTTGGGGAGGGAGTGCTGTCGTGATTCCTGCCCCTCATGTCCCCAGCCCTCCAAGATGTCAGGCTGGAGCCAGGCCACAATCACCTACATGGCCTTCAAGGGCCTCTCCGTCCCTCCAAAGAACCACTTGGAGTCAGACTTGGCGCTTGTGGCACCAGACTCACTCACTCCCATAGGATAACATTGGGGATTGGACTTGTAGTGCATTGATGGGGACAAGATGGATGCCCCACATATTTCGGTTCCCAGAACTGCATGTGCAGTCTAGTCTTTTGGTTGTGGTTCAGCCCAGAGACACCTGGGATACCCAGAGACTATTTAAGCCACGCCCAGGCTGAGAAACATGCTTTGTGTTTTCTGCACCTGCAGCGTGACACTCACCGTGTTCGGATCGGTCTCCAGTAGGACTGCATCTTTCTTCTGCGCTCAGCTCCTGCAAGAACAAGAACACCGTTAGGAACAGCCTTACCTTGGGGCGCTTCTGCCAATCATTCATCGCTCCTTCTGTTCTGCAGGCATCTTCGGCGGTGTCATTCCCATCCCGGCACGCCGCTTCCTAAGGAAAAGGGAAAAGAACAGAAAAAAAGGCATTAGTAAGCATTCTGCAAATCTTCGCTTATTTTTAAATACTGTACGAGCTTCAAACGATTACCTGAACCCCAGCTGCTCTGGGGGAACTCTGTCTCCGGAACTTCTCATCCATCTGCAAGAGGGAAAAGACACTCCAGGTTAGCATGGAAACATCTAGAGGTGCCGCATACCGCGCTTACTCACCGCATTTGTTCTTCATAACCGGCATCCACGGTGAAAAACGTTGTGGCACCTAAAAGACACAGGAAAAGAACTCAGTTCAATACAAATACGAAAGGGGTGCATCGAGCATCACGCTCTCACTCACCTTCAGCGCTACTCCTCTCAGCAGCACGCTGCCATCCCCGGACGCCAGCCATCATCTAAGTAAGGAAAGGAACGAAGTTAGAGAACTGTTCAAAAGACTCATTATACTTACCTGTCGGACCCTTGCCAGTGAAGAAACTAGGCAGCAACGAGCCCGCATCAATCAACGCGCCCCTGCGCTGAAAGCAGGACGGAGAGCACACTATCCTAGAAAACAAGGCCCAGTCTCCAGTTGAATAGGCTCCAGGGAAGGGTTCGAGGTCGTAAGAGTTCAGAACAGGCTGAGTGACGTCCCCGTGGATACCAGGAGAGCGTTACAGAACACAAAGACTCACATTAAAATCCACCTGGGCGTCATGAAACGTCAGAAACCGACCAGTTAGCCCACATGTTGGGGCAGCTACGTTCCGAAGTACATTGCGCCAGGCAGGAGACCAACACCCTGAGGAGAGAGCTGATAGTAGCCAAAGAATGCACTGATGATTTAAGCCGTTAACTTCTCCAGTCACAAGCAGGGCATGCACCATTGCCGGGAAGTGTGCCCTCAATGCCAGCGCCATCAGCCAATCCCGTTCAGATAACCCTTCCTGGGACAGTTCCCTTGGCCCCGCCCGAACAATTTACGGGGGATCCCAAGAGGTTTGCAACGTTCATGAACCAGTGGCGCCTGCACTTCTTTTATAGGCCAGGGGCCTTTCTATTGGTCAGTCGCTTTTGTGTTATCCTACCTGAGTGGTAGCGCCGCGGACTGGTCTGTACCCTTTGTGGCCCAAGATGATCCTTTGCTGCATGACTTTAGGGGCTTTCAGCAGGAGATGGAAAAGCTGTTCGCCCGTCATACTCATGGGCAGGCATTGGACAACGAACTTCTGTCCCTACGCCAAGGGAATCAAGACCTATTAACATACATAGCCACGTTCAATAGGGGTTGCGGGGGGAGCTCAAGGATGTTCTCGCACAAGTAGTTAACTCCCCCGAAAGACTGCTCAGAATTAATTGGCCTTGTTGTTCAACTGGATCATAGGTTGCAGGACCGAAGAGCAGATCGAACCAGACCGGACCCTCACCCTATGTATGTGCGTTCAAAGGACAATACTGCCCGAACAACGGAAGGTTCAGGAGTACCAATGCAAATCGCGGGGGGGGGTCAGATCCCCCTTGACTAAAGCAGAAAGGGATAAAAGAAGACAGCAGCAGTTATGTCTGTACTGTGGAAGGCATACCGCGCTTACTCACCGCATTTGTTCTTCATAACCGGCATCCACGGTGAAAAACGTTGTGGCACCTAAAAGACACAGGAAAAGAACTCAGTTCAATACAAATACGAAAGGGGTGCATCGAGCATCACGCTCTCACTCACCTTCAGCGCTACTCCTCTCAGCAGCACGCTGCCATCCCCGGACGCCAGCCATCATCTAAGTAAGGAAAGGAACGAAGTTAGAGAACTGTTCAAAAGACTCATTATACTTACCTGTCGGACCCTTGCCAGTGAAGAAACTAGGCAGCAACGAGCCCGCATCAATCAACGCGCCCCTGCGCTGAAAGCAGGACGGAGAGCACACTATCCTAGAAAACAAGGCCCAGTCTCCAGTTGAATAGGCTCCAGGGAAGGGTTCGAGGTCGTAAGAGTTCAGAACAGGCTGAGTGACGTCCCCGTGGATACCAGGAGAGCGTTACAGAACACAAAGACTCACATTAAAATCCACCTGGGCGTCATGAAACGTCAGAAACCGACCAGTTAGCCCACATGTTGGGGCAGCTACGTTCCGAAGTACATTGCGCCAGGCAGGAGACCAACACCCTGAGGAGAGAGCTGATAGTAGCCAAAGAATGCACTGATGATTTAAGCCGTTAACTTCTCCAGTCACAAGCAGGGCATGCACCATTGCCGGGAAGTGTGCCCTCAATGCCAGCGCCATCAGCCAATCCCGTTCAGATAACCCTTCCTGGGACAGTTCCCTTGGCCCCGCCCGAACAATTTACGGGGGATCCCAAGAGGTTTGCAACGTTCATGAACCAGTGGCGCCTGCACTTCCTTTATAGGCCAGGGGCCTTTCTATTGGTCAGTCGCTTTTGTGTTATCCTACCTGAGTGGTAGCGCCGCGGACTGGTCTGTACCCTTTGTGGCCCAAGATGATCCTTTGCTGCATGACTTTAGGGGCTTTCAGCAGGAGATGGAAAAGCTGTTCGCCCGTCATACTCATGGGCAGGCATTGGACAACGAACTTCTGTCCCTACGCCAAGGGAATCAAGACCTATTAACATACATAGCCACGTTCAATAGGGGTTGCGGGGGGAGCTCAAGGATGTTCTCGCACAAGTAGTTAACTCCCCCGAAAGACTGCTCAGAATTAATTGGCCTTGTTGTTCAACTGGATCATAGGTTGCAGGACCGAAGAGCAGATCGAACCAGACCGGACCCTCACCCTATGTATGTGCGTTCAAAGGACAATACTGCCCGAACAACGGAAGGTTCAGGAGTACCAATGCAAATCGCGGGGGGGGGTCAGATCCCCCTTGACTAAAGCAGAAAGGGATAAAAGAAGACAGCAGCAGTTATGTCTGTACTGTGGAAGGTCAGGTCATTTCCTTAAAGAGTGCCCTGCAAAGCCACCGAGGAGGACGATAGGGGACACGGACAAGGAAGATACCATCAAGGAATCGGAAAACTCCCCAGCCCGGCAAGTGTAGGGGTCCACTTGTCGAGCGAAGTAAGTGAACTACAGACCTCCCATTTTGCACTATCTGTGGTCTTGATCAATCACCAACAACCATCTCGGATGCACGCAGTAAGAGCATACATAGACAGTGGGGGCCGTTGGGAATTACATCGACCAGGATCTTGCAGCAAAGATGGGGCTTCCGTTACGCCCTAAATAAACCACCGACACTGTTACCACTGTCGACGGCACGGAAATAGCTTCTGGTCCAATATCCCAATGCACTGCAGCTTTAATCCTTCTGTGCCAGGATGGTCACCAAGAATCTATCGTTTTCGACCTCATTAAGGCACCACAGTTCCAGTTGATTTTGGGAATGCCATGTTTGGTAGTTCACAATCCTTGAATCGATTGGCGAGCAAAAGAATTGGCCTTTCCCGAGACTTGCGCCCACACATGTTATCGCCAAGAGAAACAACCAATAGACACCAGAACCTCCACGCTTGTGACTGTGGTAATCGGCACCCTACTAAGTGAATACCAGGACTTTCAAGATGTCTTTCAGAAAGAACGAGCTAATACCATGCCACCGCATAGACCATACGATTGCCAAATCGATCTGATATCCGATGCACAAATCCCTTGTGGGCGAATTTACAAACTCACGGAAGCAGAAAACCAGCACCTGAAGGCCTATCTTGACCAATACCTGGCCAAGGGGTTCATCCGTCCCTCAAAGTCTCCAGCAGCCAGTCCTCTATTCTTCATACCAAAAAAGGAGGGGGACTTGAGAACGTGCATCAGCTATCGCACACCGAAGCAGATTACTGTAAAAAAACACTACCCCCTGCCACTGATCCCTGAATTGCTTGATCAAGTCAAAGATTCCCAAATCTACACAAAACTAGACCTGAGGGGGGAATATCACCTTGTTCGCGTAAAACAGGGGGACGAATGGAAAACCGCTTTTCACACCAAATACGGCTTGTACAAATATCAAGTAATGCCCTATGGTCTTTGCAACGTGCCTGCTGCATTTCAATACTTCATGAACGATGTCCTACGGGAATTGATTGATGTCTGTGCTCTAGTGTACATTGACGATATCCTAGTATATTCTGCATCAAAGCAGGACCACGTTAAACACGTCCGATCCGTATTGGAGAAACTCCGTCAACACCAGCTCTACGCCAAGCTCGAAAAGTGCTCATTCCACGTCTCCGAGGTGGAATACCTGGGCTTTATTCTCAGCACGAATGGAATCCGAATGGATGTACACAAGATAGATGCTATCCTGAACTGGCCATCCCCAAATTCATTCAAGGGGGTTCAAAGTATGCTGGGTTTTGCAAACTTCCACTGCCGGTTCATCTCAGGATTTTCGCAAATCGTGCATCCCATCATCTCATTACTAAGGAAAAGCAACAAAAAGTTCCAGTGGACAACAGAAGCCGAGGAGGCTTTCCAGGAACTCAAAGCAAGATTCACATCTGCCCCAATCTTACGCCACCCTCGCCCTGATCTCCCATACCTGGTGGAAACGGATGCCTCAAGCATGGCTATGGGAGCCATCCTTTCACAAAAGGACCCCGAAATGGGCCAGTTACACCCTGCTGCCTTCTGGTCGCGTAAATTCACACCCCCCTGAACTCAATTACGCTATCACAGACAAAGAACTCCTGGCCATTAAGTCAGCCTTTAAGGCATGGCGGCACTACCACTTGGGTGCCAGACAAACAATCACCGTACAAACTGACCCCCGGAACCTCCAGTACCTAAAAACAGAAAAGGCCCAATCCTCACGACAACTATGTTGGGCTCTTTTTTTGCTGAATATGACTACGTGATTACATTTCGATCAGGGGTGAAAAACGGGAAGGCCGATGCCCTTTCCGTATGGGGGTCGAAGAGCAAGGGTATCAAACCCCTGACCCAATAGCAATCATCCCGAGTGACAAGCTCCTAGGAATCACAGCAACCATAACTCAGAAAGAATTACATGAAGAAATCCAAAACCTGATGAGTCGGAGCAATTACAAGCGTGGAGTGCACAAGGAGAACATTACATGATAAAAGATCAGTTGCCCTAC
Organism: Ambystoma mexicanum; assembly: GCF_040938575.1. Taxonomy (NCBI): domain Eukaryota; kingdom Metazoa; phylum Chordata; class Amphibia; order Caudata; family Ambystomatidae; genus Ambystoma; species Ambystoma mexicanum. The sequence continues at coordinate 361,837,561 of NC_090928.1, forward strand.
TTCAGGAATCATTTATTCTTACCAAACCAAGAACTACGAGAACAAGTCATGTCCGGTAATCATGATTCCTTGATCGAGGGCCACCCCGGAATCGCTAAAACCCTAGCCAAGGTAAAACAAAATTATTGGTGGCCCATGTGGCGTAAAAACATTATCCAATTCATCCTATCTTGTGGAGTGTGTGTGCTCAAAACAAGTCATCCAAGCAGAAACCGGCTGGGCTATTACAACCATTGGAAATCCCACCAGCACCCTGGCACACCTTGTCCCTCGATTTTATTACTGACTTATCACCCAGTCAAGGGTTTAACACTATTCTTGTGGTCGTGGACCTATTTTCAAAAATGGCACATTTCATTCCTCTTAAGGGGCTCCCAAATGCTTCCACTCTGGCAAAGGTATTTCTTGAAGGCATCGTACGGCTCCATGGGTTTCCTTCAGTTTTGGTCTCAGACCGAGGTACTCAATTCGTATCTAACTTCTGGAGAAAATGCTGCTCTATGGCACAGATCGACATCCGGCTATCCATCAGTCACCATCCCCAAACGGATGGTCAAACTGAGAGGACAAATCAGACGCTCGAGCAGTATCTGCGTTGCATGTTACACCAAGCTGAAGAAAGCTGGTTCAACCTATTATGGATAGCTGAATATGTTTATAATAATTCCCTACACACCAGCACTGGGCAGACACCCTTTTATACCATGTATGGCAGACACCCACGTACTTCTGAGTTGGACATTCCTACAACCCTGGAAATGCCAGCAGTCAAAACCTTGCACACAACCATTTCTCAAACCTTTAAAAGGGCAGCTGAACACCTACTTCAAGCTAAGAATCGCCAAAAGAAGTTTGCTGATCAACACAGAGCAAAGGCCCCCAACTACCAAGTGGGAGACAATGTCTGGCTGGCGTCTAAACACGTGTCCATTAAAGGAACCCAAACTTTCCGTCCAAGACACCTGGGTCCATTCACTGTCACCTCCGTGATAAATCCTGTGGTGGTCAGACTAGCGTTGCCGTCAAACATGCAGATTCATCCTGTGTTCCAAGTGTCTCTCCTTAAACCTGTTCAACCTGGGACCCGGGTAGCAACGCCACCGCAGCCAGTAGTAGTCGCCGGGGTGCCAGAATTCGAAGTCAAGGACATCCTAGATTCAAAGTACGTCAGATCCAAATAATACTACTTAGTAGACTGGAAGGGGTATGGTCCACAAGATAGGACATGGGAGCCTTGTGAGTACATCCATGCACCTTGCTTGCTTAGACGATTTCATCAAAACCATCCAACCAAACCAGGACCAGACTGAGAGGGGCCTTGGGGGGGCGGGGGGAGGGGTGCTGTCGTGATTCCTGCCCCTCATGTCCCCAGCCCTCCAAGATGTCAGGCTGGAGCCAAGCCATGATCACCTACATGGCCTTCAAGGGCCTCTCCGTCCCTCCAAAGAACCACTTGGAGTCAGACTTGGCGCTTGTGGCACCAGACTCACTCACTCCGATAGGATAACATTGGGGATTGGACTTGTAGTGCATTGATGGGGACAAGATGGATTCCCCCACATATTTCGGTTCCCAGAACTGCATGTGCAGTCTAGTCTTTTGGGTGTGGTTCAGCCCAGAGACACCTGGGATACCCAGAGACTATTTAAGCCACGCCCAGGCTGAGAAACATGCTTTGTGTTTTCTGCACCTGCAGCGTGACACTCACCGTGTTCGGATCGGTCTCCAGTAGGACTGCATCTTTCTTCTGCGAACACGAACAGCCTTACCTTGCAGCGCTTCTGCCCATCATTCATCGCTCCTTCTGTTCTGCCGGCATCTTCGGCGGTGTCATTCCCATCCCGGCACGCCGCTTCCTATGGAAAAGGGAAAAGAACGGAAAAAAGGCATTAGTAAGCATTCTGCAAATCTTCGCTTATTTTTAAATACTGTACAAGCTTCAAACGCTTACCTGAATCCCAGCCGCTCTGGGGGAACTCTGTCTCCAGAACTTCTCATCCATCTGCAAGAGGGAAAAGACACTCCAGATTAGCGTGGAAACATCTAGAGGCGCCGCATACCGCGCTTACTCACCACATTTGTTCTTCATAACCGGCATCCACGCTGAAAAACATCGCAGCACCTAAAAGACACAGGAAAATAACTCAGTTCAATACAAATACGAAAGGAGTGCATCACTCATCGCGCTCTCACTCACCTTCAGCGCTACTCATCTCAGCAGCACGCCGCCATCCCCGGACGCCAGCCATCATCTAAGGAAGGAAAGGAACAAAGTTAGAGAACTGTTCAAAAGTCTCATTATACTTACCTGTCGGACTCTTGCCAGTGAAGTAACTAGGCAGCAACGAGTCTGCATCAATCAACACGCCCCTGCGCTGAAAGCAGGATGGAGAGCACACTATCCAAGAAAACAAGGCCCAGTCTCCAGTCGAATAGGCTCCAGGGAAGGGTTTGAGGTCGTAACAGGTCAGAACAGGCTGAGTGACATCCCTGTGGATACCAGGTGAGCGTTACAAATATCCGAGGAGAGGAAGCAGGTCGTTGGACGGTCCGGAGTCAGCAGCATGCGAGCAAGTAGGTAAGATCCAAGGAGAGGAAACAGTTTGTTGGACGGTCCAGAGTCAGCAGCGTGCGAGCAATGAAGGTAAGGCAATCCACAAGACAGAAACACGTCAGAGATGCAGGCCGGGGTCAAATACCAGGGGAAAACCAACACAGACTATGAAGGGCAAGAAGGGTCAAAGAAAAAGAGCAAAACTGTGAGCAACACTAGCATTGATTCAAAATCAGCAGCAGCGAGTGCGGCAACCCGGAAGTGTTTATAATGGTTGAGCACGGCCTCGCTTGACTCCTCCCCTGCAGAACGAGATAGAGTTACGCTTGTGGAGGGGACGCCACAATCGCCATGGTAACCATGCGGTATGAGTTCTGAAGCGGTTGTGGATATATCGGGATTCTGAACGTGATGTGAGTTTGGGAGATATTCTGCCGGGTTTTTGCCAAGTGACAAAGAGGGCAATGAGCGTTTGTGGCCAATCCTGACAAAAACGAAATTATTCTTTCACTACAATCCTACCTAGAATTATGCAAGCTATAAATAAAACTTCTTCTCTTTGAATACTGAATTCTGCCCTAAAGAATCACAACTCTCGAGCGTAGTGAAAAACTACCTTGAAGTAGACACACACACCAAGATAAACTGAGCGCATAGCAATCGGACCGATCTTAACAAAAGAAACTCCAGTGAAAATCCTTTAATACAAATACGGAGTTCGTCTCAGCGAAGTTACAAATTAGATCAGAACCAACTCGCGGAGGAATGTCTCATGCTAAACGCTCCCTGCCGCAGGAAAACCTTACCTTGCCACTGCGCTACCTGTAATCTACCTTCCGATCACCAACGCTGTCTCCTCAAAGGAATTGCAAAGACTACGGACGAAAACAGCTCAAACTTGATGTGTCACCCTGAAGAGGACAGATCGTGAGATGCAAGACAAACACCAACGTAACGGTGAATCAGGAAAGGAAACTAGTTAATCCTGACCGCGCACATGCACATTAACCTTAAATAAGAAACACTCACACTGAAGAGCGGAGTAAAAAGAAAATAAAGGGGTACGTCCCTCAACAAATGTGAAAGTAAACTATTTAAAATCTATTTAATCTCTACTTTAACTCCTATTTAATTCTGGCACTGCACTTATCTGAGAAAGGAAATGTCTCAGGTCTTCCTGCTTTTTCTTCACCACAAATCTTCTTTCTTTAGTAGACTTTTAAATCTTCTTGAAATCTCTTCAAAGGAAATAGGCCCAAAAAAACAGAGAAAAAAAAATTAACCAGGACCTGACTCTTGGATTAAACTTGATGAAAGGAAGTTTAGAATGTTTTACCCAGCTCTTTGTTCTATCTCCAGCCAATCAGGACTCCAGTTTGCTTCCTCCATTTTAGCTTGGGGAATCCACCTCACTCTGAGTAGACAAGGTTAGGGGTCAAACTAAATATGAATCAGAAACAGGAAAATAAATATGTAACAACCAGACTCACACCCAAAAAGAGTTTTTTAATGTTTTACTGATCCCCTATGCCCATAAGCCTGACACATGGCCACACATTTCACTACATGTCAGAGTTACAACACATGCCTCACACAAAGGACTATCAGAGGCACCCTGCACACCCTACTAGGTCATTCTGCGAACTCCACATTAATAATGCGGACATGAGCGAGAGGTGTAATGCATCCCATTACCTCATTGTAATCGTGTGTCCCTTCTCACGAGGGGTGGAGGTGGGATCTTGTGCACATCTAGATGCTAAGTGCGCTGCCAAATTTTTAGTGTGGCAGACTTTTCTTCGATGGGGTGTTTGTGATGTATTAAGGTCGGTTAACGGGACACATTTATTTAATGACATTTTTAAGGAGATTTCAACATTACTGGGCATCAGGCATCAGATGTGCATCATTTACCACCCCCAGGCCAATGGAACCATAGAATGTATCAATGGCCTGTTAAAAAGCAAGCTGTTGAAACTGTGCACCACATTAAAATGAAACTGGGTGCACTGTTTGTCACTCACATTATTCAGTTTGCGCACACAGCTGTTACGCTCACCTGACTCCCACGGAGGCGCAGGCCTGGTTTGGAGTGCTGTTGCCTCTTCTATGGTGAAGCGCAGGACTCGGAAGATGGACAGGACCGAACCCTCAAATCTGGCTTGTCTGGCTCGCAGAAATATCCTTCTGTGTGTGAAAAGGGAGTATTAACAATCTGCGGGATAATGTGTAAGCCTCCCACTCCCTTCTCACCCTCCACGAAACCCTTCAGCGATTCCCCGTGAAGTCTCACCTTAGAGTCTGAAAGGATGAGCTCTCCATCCTACTTCTGATGCAGGGGCACGTTGTAATCCAGTTACTTCACTGGATCTTGGATTGTAGAGAGTTCAGGTTTGCTTGACCTTTCCGGTAAAATACTGTGAGAATTCTGTTTATAAGTATGAGCACGAAATAATAATTGTCCGTTGTCTCTATTTCAGGTGCAGAACAAAGATTCCGAGATGAGCAATGGAACCGACGAAGGAAACTCAGGTGAGTTGTTTGATGAGAGGTTCCTTTAGTGTCCTTGCACTAATGCACTAATCCTTGTGTCTTTTTTCCCCATAGGAGCTGGGGTTCGGAAATGCTGGAGATATGGCACCGACCCGAAGTGAGAGGTGCAGTTCCAGTAGATATCAGGTAAGTCTTTAATGAGCGTTCAGGTAATGTCTTAGCATTCGCTCACTAACGCTGATGTCTCTTTTTTCCCCTTAGGGGCCTGGGTTTGGAAATGCCAGGATGCGGCCCCGAACCGAAATTAAGTGGGAATGACCCAACAGGTAAGTCTTATGATGGAAAATTAAGGTTTTCTTATTCTCTACCCTAGCTCACCTTTGTTATTGTCTTTTTCTTCCTAGGCGCTGAAATGTGGCTGCGGATCCAGATGGTCGCTGATGAACATGGAGGTGCCCAGTAAAGGTGAGTGGAATGCGGCGCTGCAGCGATCGATGCGATGTGCTTTTAAAATGAATGTCTTCCTTTTCAGGATTGTCGGCGAAATGTCTCCGGGATGCGGATTTAGCAGGTAAGGACTCTTCTTTCTTCTATTCTCTTCTCTTCTCCCTTGCAGGTGTTCCAGGATGCTGGCGGGCGTGGCAGAAGTCAGGATGCAGGAGCAGACACGGTGAGCGTCCAGCTGCTAGATGCAGAACAACGCGAAGCGTGAGTTGCTGCTTGGGCGTGGCTTAAATAGCCTTCAAAGTAGTTCCATGTATGTATCCTTCCTCTCAGGTATGTATTCTTCCTCCGGCCACACCCGTGTGGTTAAGTAGTCCCCAAAGATAAAGTAGTCCCATTCAGGCCTCTAGATGGCCTGGATGTTGCAGCATGGTCTGCATCAGGTAAGTTGACACCAAGCACCTTTCTCCACAAAGTCATCTATTATGAGCCTGGCGCCTATGGCGCCAGGACTGTTGTCCAATATGAGCCTGGCGCCAAAGGCGCCAGGACTGAGTCCAAAGGGCCCCTATTTGGGGCTGCTGAGACTTCCCTCGGGGACATGATGTCTGCCTCTGGGGTAGCTGGGCCTGGTCTGGCTCCTTGGAGGTAGGCATCATGACAGTACCCCCTCCCAAAGCCCCTCCCAAGGTTGTTCTCTCCGGGGGTTTTGGCTTGTTTGGGAATTTTCGGTGGAATTTTTGTATTAATCGCGCCGCGTGTACATGGTCGCTTGGTTCACAAGATCTCTCCTGAGGTCCATACCCCTTCCAATCAACTAGATAGAAGAGTTTTGACTTTAACACCTTGGAGTCCAATATGTCTTTAACTTCAAATTCTAATTCCCCATTAATCTGAATTGGTTCTGGTGGTTTGATCAGTCTGGTTCCTGGTTGCACTGGTTTCAACAGTGAGGCGTGAAAAACGGGATGAATTTGCATGTTCGCTGGTAGATCGAGTTTAAAGGCCACTGGGTTGATTATAGCTTTGATGGGATAGGGTCCTATGTATCTGGGGTTGAAAGTCCGCGGTCCTTTGAGAGGTAAATGTCTAGTTGCTAGCCACACCTGGTCCCCTATTTGGTACGGAGGTGCTTCACTTCGATGTAAATCAGCATTTTCTTTGTACTTTCTCTTGGCTTGCTGAAGATGAGTCGTAGCTTCTTTGAAAGCTCGGGTTATCGTGGAATGCAAATGATCTACTGCAGGCATTTCCAGGTTTTGAGGAGGGTCCAGGTCTGAGGTTCGAGGATGATGACCATACAAGGTGTAAAAAGGGGTTTGTCCTGTTCCAGAATGTACAGAATTGTTATATGCATATTCTGCGATCCAAAGAATGTCTTTCCAATTGCATTCAGATTGGTGCAACATACACCGAAGATATTGTTCAAGGGTATGGTTAGTTCTCTCGGTTTGGCCATCGGTCTGGGGATGGTGACTGGTGGATAGTCGTACATCAATTTGTGCCAGTTGACAACATTTCCTCCAAAAATGGGAAATAAACTGGCTTCCTCGATCTGAGGCTAATATGGATGGAAAACCATGCATACAAACTATGTTCTCCAGAAATTCCTTGGCCAAGATGGAGGCTGAGGGTAGCCCTTTTAAAGGGATAAAATGGGCCATTTTGGAGAAGAGATCCACAATCACCAAGATAGTGTTGTATCCATAGCAAGGAGGCAGGTCGGTAATAAAGTCCATCGACAAGGTGTGCCAAGGTGCCGGTGGAATATCCAAAGGTTGTAGAAGACCGGCTGGTCTTTTCTTTTGACCTTTATTTTGGGCGCAAACTCCGCAAGACATCACAAAAGATTTTATGTCTTTTCTCCAGGATGGCCACCAGAATTGTCGTTTGATCTTTTCCTCAGTTTTAGCGATACCAGGATGTCCTTCCATTAATGTATCATGATGATGGGCAATAACGAGTTCTTGCAGTTCTTTGTTAGGCAGAAATAATCGCCCCTGGAAGTACGGTAAATCGTTATTAACAGAAAAGTGTGACCCCTTTTGGCTCCATTTTTGTAAGGATGTGGAGTCTAATAGTTGTTAAACTCGAGTTTCAACGTCCTCAATAGTTTGTAAAGAGGTCAGACCCAAAATTCTTTGTTCAGGTATAATTGGTACTGGTTCTAAGCTCAAATTTGTTTCTTCCATCCCAATCCGAGATAAAGCGTCCGCTTTGCCATTCTTGCAACCAGGGCGATATGTGATTACAAAATCAAATTCCGCAAAGAATAAGGCCCACCGGAGTTGACGTGATGATTGGGCTTTGGCCGTCTTTAAATATTGCAAATTTCTGTGATCTGTAATCACCGTGATGGTGTGTCTTGCGCCAAGGAGGTAATGATGCCAAGCTTTGAAGGCGGACTTAATAGCTAGTAACTCCTTGTCGGTGATTGCGTAATTAATTTCAGGAGCCGAGAATTTTCTGGACCAAAAGGCTACAGGGTGTAGTTGGTTAGTTATTGGACCCCTTTGAGACAGGACAGCTCCCATGGCTAAGCTGGATGCGTCGGTTTCAACAATGTAAGGGAGATCTGGGCGTGGATGCTTCAACACAGGTGCAGAGGTGAATTTAGTCTTTAGGTCTTGAAAGGCCTGTTCTGCCTCATGAGTCCATTCGAAGCGTTTATTCTTCCGTAAGAGAGCTGTGATGGGTTGGGCCACTCGAGAAAATTCCGGGATGAATCTTCGATAAAAATTGGCAAAACCAAGCATGCTCTGAACCCCCTTCACAGAGCTAGGAGATGGCCATTTGAGGATGGCGTCCACCTTTCGCGAGTCCATTCGGACTCCTTTAGGTGTCAGGATGAATCCGAGAAACTCGACTTCTGTGGTATGAAAAACGCATTTTTCGAGTTTTGCAAACAGTTTGTGCTGGCGCAATTTTTCAAGAATTGCCCTGACATGTTTTCTGTGATTGGATTCCGAAGAGGAGTACATCAGAATGTCGTCGATATATATGATGACACAAACATCGATAAGTTCCCGAAGAACATCATTCATAAAGTATTGAAAGGCGGCAGGTGTGTTGCACAATCCGAAGGGCATCACCTGATATTCAAAGAGCCCATATATGGTGCGGAATGCAGTCTTCCATTCGTTGCATTCTTTTAGACGCACCAGGTGATAAGCTCCCCGGAGATCTAACTTGGTGTACATACAAGCATCTTTTACCTGGTCGAGAAGTTCAGGGATCAGAGGCAGAGGATAACGATTCTTAATCGTTATTTGATTTAGGGCGCGGTAGTCAATACATGTTCTAAGGTCGCCTTCTTTTTTCGGCACGAAGAACAGAGCTGAGGAAACAGGAGACTTTGACGGGCGAATAAAACCATTGGCAAGGTACTGATCTAAATACTGACGCAAGTGAAGGTTCTCAGGTTCAGAAAGAGCATAAATCCTACTACAAGGCGGTTGAGCATTGGGTACCAGATCGATTTGACAATCGTACGACCGGTGGGGAGGTAACGTGTTGGCCTGTTCTTTTTGGAAAACGTCTTGGAATTCTTGGTACTCAGCCGGTAGTTGTATAGTGGCGGAAGTTACTGCGGCCAGGCCCATATTTGGATTTCTTGGATAACAAGTTTGTTCACAATCAGGAAATGTTATTCTCTTTGCTCGCCAGTCTATTCGAGGATTATGTGTTTCTAACCAAGGAATTCCTAGAATTACTTGAAACTGCGGGGCCTTGATTACGTCAAACACAATGGCTTCCCGATGTCCATCCTGACCCACTAGTGTCACTTCTGTAGTGGAATGAGTTACCGGCCCTGAGGCTATTTCGGTTCCATCAACTGTAGTAATGACATCCTTGTTAGTTTTTGGACGGAGAGGGAGATTAATCCTGGAGGCCAATTCACGATCTACATAGTTTCCAATAGCTCCACTGTCGATGTATGCCTTTATAGCATGCAACCGCCGAGGCTATTTCGGATCCACGAGGACCATTGGCATGATGAAATGCGAGGTCAAAGAGTTTGTTTTCAAGCTCGGCAAGCGGACCTCTACGCTTGTCGGGCTTGGTCGTTTCCCGAATCAGGTTGTGTTAAATTGTTATCAGTGGCTCCAACCACCTTCTTAGGTGGTTTTACCGGACAGTCTCGTAGAAAGTGACCAGAAGCCCCGCAATAGAAACATAATTGCTTTTGCCGCCTTCTCTCCCGTTCCTTCTGCGTTAACGGTCCTTTAACTCCACCGATTTGCATAGGTTCTGAAACGTCGGTACTCTTGGGGTTAGCGTGAGTTTTGAACAACACTCTGGTTTCAAACTTGGATCGATCTGCTTTTCTATTCTGAAGTCTGTGATCAAGTTGGACCACAAGGTCTATGTACTCCGTGCAGACTTGGGGTGGATTTACTATTTGGGCTAGCACGTCTTTAAGTTCTCCGCGCAGACCTCGATGAAATAATGTGATCCTTTTATTCTCTGGCCACCCAGTTTCCACAACCAACCTATTAAAGGTGGCGATGTAAGGTAAGAGATCCTGGTTACCTTGTTGTAAGGAAAGCAGTTCGTTGTCTAGGGCCTGTCCCTGAGAGTGTTGAGCGAATAATCTTTCCATGCTTGCCTGGAAGCCTTGAAAATCCTGGAGAATTGGGTCATCTTGATTTACCAAAGGAACTGACCAATCGGCAGCACTGCCGCTGAGATAAGATAATACAAAAGCTACCTTGGTCTGGTCATTAGGGAAGGCCCCGGGTCTGCATAGGAAGTGTAAGCGACATTGGGTCATAAAAACGGCATATTTCTTGGGGTCCCCAGCAAAACGTTCAGGCGGGGCCAAAGGCATGCTTCCAGTTAGATTGATTTGTACCGGGTTATTCGAAATCATAGAAGTGTGATTACCCCCGGAACTAGGTAAAGGAGTTTGTCCTGCCTGACCCTGCAACAACCGTTTGGCCAGGTCATCAGTTCTTTCCTTAGATAGGATCAGTTCTCTTTTGAGAGCGTTAGTCTCCTGGCGGGCGGAGTGTACCTCTGCCCGTAATTCCCCCAAAAGCTGGGCCAGCTGGTCTGTCTCGGAAGTTTCCATAGCGCCCGGGTGGGAAATTGTAGGCTTCGCGTTCTGTTACGCTCACCTGACTCCCATGGAGGCGCAGGCCTGGTTTGGAGTGCTGTTGCCTCTTCTATGGTGAAGCGCAGGACTCAGAAGATGGACAGGACCGAACCCTCAAATCTGGCTTGTCTGGCTCGCAGAAATATCGCAGAAATATCCTTCTGTGTGTGAAAAGGGAGTATTAACAATCTGCGGGATGTGTAAGCCTCCCACTCCCTTCTCACCCTCCACGAAACTCTTCTGCGATTCCCCGTGAAGTCTCACCTTAGGGTCTGAAAGGACGAGCTCTCCAACCTGCTTCTGATGCAGGGGCGCGTTGTAATCCAGTTACTTCACTGGATCTTGGATTGTAGAGAGTTCAGGTTTGCTTGACCTTTCCGGTAAAATACTGTGAGAATTCTGTTTATAAGTATGAGCATGAAATAATAATTGTCCGTTGTCTCTATTTCAGGTGCAGAACAAAGATTCCGAGATGAGCAATGGAACCGACGAAGGAAACTCAGGTGAGTTGTTTGATGAGAGGTTCCTTTAGTGTCCTTGCATTAATGCACTAATCCTCGTGTCTTTTTTCCCCATAGGGGCCGGGGTTCGGAAATGCTGGAGATATGGCACCGACCCGAAGTGAGAGGTGCAGTTCCAGTAGATATCAGGTAAGTCTTTAATGAGCGTTCAGGTAATGTCTTAGCATTCGCTCACTAACGCTGATGTCTCTTTTTTCCCCTTAGGGGCCGGGGTCCGGAAATGCCAGGATGCGGCACCGACCAGAAATGAAGTGGGAATGACCCAACAGGTAAGTCTTATGATGGAAAATTAAGGTTTTCTTATTCTCTACCCTAGCTCACCTTTGTTATTGTCTTTTTCTCCCTAGGCGCTGAAATGTGGCTGCGGATCCAGATGGTCGCTGATGAACATGGAGGCGCCCAGTAAAGGTGAGTGGAATGCGGCGCTGCAGCGATCGATGCGATGTGCTTTTAAAATGAATGTCTTCCTTTTCAGGATCGTCGGCGAAATGTCTCCGGGATGTGGATTTAGCAGGTAAGGACTCTTCTTTCTTCTATTCTCTTCTCTTCTCCCTTGCAGGTGTTCCAGGATGCTGGCGGGCGTGGCAGAAGTCAGGATGCAGGAGCAGACACGGTGAGCGTCCAGCTGCTAGATGCAGAACAACGCGAAGCGTGAGTTGCTGCTTGGGCGTGGCTTAAATAGCCTTCAAAGTAGTTCCAGGTATGTATCCTTCCTCTCAGGTATGTATTCTTCCTCCAGCCACACCCGTGTGGTTAAGTAGTCCCCAAAGATAAAGTAGTCCCATTCAGGCCTCTAGATGGCCTGGATGTTGCAGCATGGTCTGCATCAGGTAAGTTTACACCAAGCACCTTTCTACACAAAGTCATCTTTTATGAGCCTGGCGCCTATGGTGCCAGGACTGTTGTCCAATATGAGCCTGGCGCCAAAGGCTCCAGGACTGAGTCCAAAGGGCCCCTATTTGGGGCTGCTGAGACTTCCCTCAGGGACATGATGTCTGCCTCTGGGGTAGCTGGGCCTGGTCTGGCTCCTTGGAGGTAGGCATCATGACAACAGCCCTGTAAAGATGACCATTTATCGCCCCACGAAGTAGTCACGCGGCACCACATGCATACACTGCTGTTGCCTGTCAGATGAGTGTCAGACACTCATAGAGCAGTGTCCATTTTGGAGGGGGGATTTAATACCTATCTGTCCTCCCTAACAAAGGCAATAAAATGTGTCTGCCAACAGATTGCGCCTCCCCGGACGGATGAAGCAACTTGTGCTGAAGCACACACGCATGCAACGTCACCCCCTCTGCAGATCTTCCCTGGCAATCTAATTTATGTCAGGAATTTCATTCGCCGATGGAACCAGCCGAGGTAAAATGGCCAATTTCGAGTTGTCTATGCCCCTCACTGTCAAGGCGAAAGAGCTGCATTACTGGGTGCACCTTGCTGATATCCGAAAAGGTACCTCTTCCCATACCTGCACCAATGGATTGAACTGCCCCTTGCCCATAATATCACCACTCCACCCTCAAAACCTGCCCAAAAACCGTTTTGTAAAGAATAAAAAGACACCACCCACTACCTTCAGACAACACTGCTTACATTTTCACAGGAATTGCACTCTTGCGGTTCCCCATACTCTCTCTCTATCTTTCTCTCTCTGTCTCCCTATCCCCCCTCCCACTCCCTCTTTCTCCGGCTCTCTACCTCTTTCTATTACTGCATCTATTTTTCTACATTTATTTCTCTCTCTTTTCATCTTCAGCCTTGTAATTAAAAATTCCTTTTTAGGTCATCATCGCCATGGATCCAGTGAGCTCTAACAGTTCCATTTATGTATTATGTATAGTACTGTCTCAAGATTTCCCTATTCGTATCTATGTGCGAGTGCGAGGCATTACATTGCTGGACCATTTGCAATATCTATGTTTGGTTTAGGAATATCTTTTGTTTGTACTTTTATATGGGGAGGGCACATAAATGTGTGGGGTATATACAAGCAGCAAAGGCTACCATCAATGGGTCCATTCAAGATGCCAAATTAGCTGAAAGGGGAATGCAGGATGTAAATATGACCGAAAAACTTCACACACATGACTGTGACCACAGACACCAATGTTGATGATCGAATGACAAGTAACAGACCCACTCGTGATACTACTGATGTTGGGGCCCCTCCCATGAAACCTTTTGATTTCACCAGGTCTCTTGAAAGTGTATGTAACATAGCTTTAACATGTAAGAAAAGGCAACTTAGAAAATATAGATATGATAAGTATAATGGGCTAGGCCTTGAGTCAGTAGAAGATGTGCATCATCCCCAATTTTGAAACAGTTGATATGCAGACATGAGTTTGGTGGGAAAGAATAGAGTGAATGGAAGTTGCTATGTCTGTTTGTTGATACTACGAGTGTCGGGGCACCCAAGGTATTAATATTGCATGAACTACCAATTTTAGAGGCTCAATGCCTAGTTCATCTTGCACTGTGTAGGCTGCAAGGGACATGCCAGGCACAGAAGGTGCAATTAGAAACTAGGGATCCTGATTAGCTACAATGCAAACAAAACCCCCAAAACTCCCAGTGTCTGCGGAGGCCATACATGAACTTACAAGGAGTGAAATATGCAGATAGCAGATTGCAAGAAACATCAATGAGTTGCGCAGCAGGAGGGTTACTGGGATTCAGAGATTAAGTATTTGCTCAAGTAGACAAAGTATGTGGACAATTCTGGAATAAACATGTCGCAAAATTAACATTGATCAAAGCAGTAGAAAAGTCGGTAACAGTGCAGCAGCAAGAAACCCATGAACTATGCTTTTACAATGAAGGAACTGTTTTTGTGGGTGCCAATCTCAAATGCAACAAGACACTGTTTATCTCAGACCTCAAAAAAGGCACTGCTGCAGTAATGGACTACTGCTGAGTGTGTGTGGAGCAGGCATTCTTGCACCTCCCACCATCATGGATGGACTATTGCTCACTAGCCATGCTGCACTCAGCAATCCTTGTGATCCCTGTAGAACACCTTGCAGTGGGGTTGAAAACTATTCCTGCCCCAACCCCAGCTCCTGTTACAATTGGGCCCACAATAAACCTGTTACCATGCCCCATCTTCTGTGTCTTACCTGAGAAAGAAAACAACAGCACGTTATGCAGAGAAATATCTAATCATCTGTCCCAAGACACCTCCGAATTGCTCAAAGCAATACCCAATGAATATAGACTGTTTAGCAAAGAAGAAACATGTTTTGCATCACTACTTCTGCCTGGGGTCCAAACAGCCACAAATGCAAAGTGGCTGCAAAATGTCAGATGGGAGGTCGTACAGCTGGCTAACGACACATAGCAAGGCCTTAACGCAATAAAGGTAGAGGTGCGTGCCATAAGGTTGATGACCCTTCAGAACCGATATGTGCTTGACATGCTCATGGTGATGGAAGGAGGGGTTTGCAGATAAATAGGTGATTCTTGCTGCACGTACGTGCCTCCAAACGATGAACAGAACGTCTCCCTGATGCAAATAATAGAAGCAATGCACACCCTTGGATCGTGCATGCAAACTGAAACTGGCATACATGAAGGATATTGTTTGATGGACTTTTTGCTTGGGCACCGTCCTGGATGGGGGAGATTGTGAAGATTCTCGTGCCTGATGTCGTGTTGGTATTGGTCCTTTTCTGCACCTGCCAATTTGACCTTCAATGTTATGCCAAACAGTACCTAGCAGTGCCAGGATGATGATGGTTTCAATTGGGGGATCAAATGCACCTTGCGGTACAAAAGATAGTGCTGTCCAAACAGATGACCCTAACAACTCATGCATGGTAGAGGTAGAGCAGTGTTTGTACCCTCCCAGTACTATCACTACGCCCCCACCCGATCCCAAGCATTACACAGAACATTGGGTGGATCTAACAGGGAATGGGGGTTGTATATACATGACTTGCACCCCTGAGGAATATGCCCAGACTTAACAGAGTTTACATCATGTAAGCAGAGCATAGATTCTGAAGGATGGGTCACCACCTTATTTAGAGACTGAACGGTTGGAGGAGGAGCATCAGAGAGGGACAAATAAAGGTCGGCTCATAGGGGAGTTTGTTAATGTAGAATTAATGAAAGGGGGGAATGTTGTGACAGGGAAACATTCTTCCTGAACCCCCAAGTGCTTCAGAATAAGGTAAAGGGTGTCATCAGTAATGAAAGAGAACAGGGGACAGAGGGGGTCCCGTACCGGCTTCTACATGATCATATTATTGTATATCTTGTAGTTGTGGGATGCATGCGGGAATAGCAGCCATCTTAGATAACAGCATCCATATTGTGACACACAGCTTAAATGTGGCACGGCAGTCTGCACCCTGAGCCTAGGCCACAAACATCAGCGCAGGAATAGGTTTTGTCCCAAACACTGATGAAAATGCCCAGAGCTACACAGATCCATGAAACACTTAATTGTCCTAAAATGTTGCCAACCTTCGTGCCCTGGGAAGAAAGTGCCCTGTAAGGCCACAGCAGGGGGGCTGAGTGTCTGCGAACAGCACAATCCCATGGGAAGTAGGGCATGGACCTCCAACCCCCACCAGCCTCAATCCTACGTTATAGCAGCCAAATGCTTTGGCTTTAGGACCCCTGAATTCCAATGTACCAGATAACCCCACGTCAATGACCATAAACCTGCTGGACCCCCAATCGATCAAAAGATCAGAAGGTAGGACCTTCCTGCCTTCATTCCTGGGTCACGTGATTTGTGCTGTAAGGTGCAGGGAGGGACGACATTATAGCCCAGAACGATGGTGGGAAAAATTGGAGGAATGCCAGCCTGTCTGGTAGCAAGTGAAGTCTGTGATAGTTAGTATGACCATGGCTTTCCCCCCGGGCCCCTGTCTGGTTGTGCCAGGTGCCCTGTAACATAGAGATAGATGTGTTTTTCTTAGTAATATATTTGTTACTTGACCATCAGCTGATCAATGACGACTGCAACATCGCCCACATGGAAGAAGATGGACGGACGAAGCGTGGGAGCAGGTGACCTATGTGTAGGGTCTCACCAACCAGCAGCACGTATTTCTACTGTATGTGATGATGTCACTGATTATGCTGTCTACCGTCTTAAATGTACTGTACGTGGTGATTTTGACCAAACATTCCGTGGCAGCAGAGTTCTTTGTTGGCGCTTTTATCCTCCTGTATGGAAATAAAACTGGTTATCCTTGCAGGAGGTGTACTGGGCCTTTTTCCCTAGTGGGTTGTATTTTTTATGGTTTGTGCGTCTAGGGGGCTTTCCTACAGTAAGGACCGAAGTATTACCATCCAGGAAGACTTCCTTTTTGGTGCTGAAAAATCAATGAAAATTGAGCTTTTAAAATTTCTCAATTTGATACTAAAGAAGTTATGATGTTTCTAATGAGAAATTGTAGGTTACCCCATAGGCCTGTTTGTGTGGTTAGGAATTTGCCATTTGCACAAGCCTACTATCCTCAGCATTTTTGATCTTTGCAATACAAAGTGCAAAGTGAATGTGGTTTCTCTGCGTGAAGGCGTGCTCTGCTAAACACACACTCTTTCCACATATGCTCTGCTACCAAAAGGTAATGCCAGTGGTTACACCTGAGTTAATTTCAGTCTCAGTGAGTGCATAACATAATCAATGCCTCTGATATAAGGGATGCATGTACACCTCTGTTGTACCCAGTCCAAAGACAAACCAGAAGCTGAAAACTGATTTCAACACATTCCAGAGAAAAATTACATTCAACTTCATATGGGCAAATGAAAACTTTTGAAGCTATTTTTCATGTTAGCTGTCTTTATGAGCCCAGAGGCCCCAGGGTACAGCCTGATTTTATGCAGATTTCTATAAGCACCTCCAGCTGTATTAATGCTAAAATATAGAGTTTGAGAAAGGTTTGCCATTCATTCTGACAGCTAAAACCTAAATTCACCTGGCAGCCACATGCCTTTATTTCAATTAACACAGCGTCATAATACTATTCACTGGCTTTTCCAAGGTCCTCCCCCATCTGGTGGCAGAGTCCTATTGGCCTACAAATTGGGGCTAGAGTCAAGTAAAAATAAAACACTATTCTGTAAAAGGAGACTACTGTGGTGTGTACAGTACAAGAAGTTATAGCCAATTACAGTGTTACTGTTGATGTTGCCTATTCCTCACCTAAGACTCATTGATTCATCAGATGAAAGTCATCTGCTTGAATGCGTTCTTCTATACCCAGTAACCTTTTTGTTATCCTTAAGTGAGAAAGTGCCGCCTCATTCACATGTGGAGGGGATGATTTCTAAAGGCAGGTCTCAACCGTACAAATCTCAAAAGGAGCCTACCATAAGGGAGTATGAAGGTACACCCCTAAACACTCACACAAGAGACAATACAACCCGCTAGGGAAGAAAGGCCCAAGTCGATCTTGTAAGGATAACATATTTAAAATCTCACACACATATGAGATTAACAGCAAAGAACTCTGCTGCTAAGAACTTTCTGCAGAAAAGAGGTACAAGCAGAAACATTTAAAGGTGCACAGTGTCATAATGATGCAACAACATACAGTCAAAACACGCACAGCTGATTGAATGGACCCTATACATGTTCCACCTTAATCTATAAGGGATGCCAGTCTATTGGTCCCAGCCCAGTCCATCCATCTTCCATCACGTGGGTGCTGCTGGGCTCATCATCTTCTCACGTCAAATGTCAGAAAACAAATGATAATAGACAGATACTGTGCACTTGGCAGGCCTTAGGACTGACACAAAGGAGGTTCTGGGGCACTCTAACCTTCACACACATTTCACTCACTGCCCTCTGCGCCATCTGGCTCCAAGGCACCCTTGTTTTGAATTATAATGTATCCCTCCCAGCACCTCCGAATACAAATCGCACGATTGTTGCTTCAACGATATGCCCTGTTGTCCTCTTTGAAAATGTCAGGTCTTGTTACTTTGGGGTTGGCGGTCAAAGGGCACCTGATGCCATGGAATTTAGGGATCTTAGTCAGTTATATAGGCTATAACTCTCGGTCACCCGGAAATGGGCCGGATCATGCTTTGGCTAGTGTGAGATAACATGCACACCACGTGCCGGTCTCTGATCGCCGCCTTGTAGGGCACATACTTCTTGGGTAAAAAACACATCTTTGCAACACTGTTGGAACAATGATTAGGCGTTGTGGTGGTTGGGAGTGTGAGCTGTCCTCATGGGAGCTCGGCCATGGCTGGGGATTTCTGTGGTCTCGTGAATTTGGGCATAGTGCATGCAATGTTGCATTTACCACGCAGGCCTTCCCTTCTACCTATGATTACTAATTTCTATGCAAAACAGCAATGCTGCTGGCACCTTAAACTGTTTTATGTAGTTAGACTATATTTGGTTATATAAAAATGGGGTCCTGTTAAACAGGAAGGCATCCCTCTCACTGTTCCCCCTCCTCCCGGCCCATCATAGTGCCTCGAATGCATCTCGCCTCACTCTAAAGCGCCTAGAGGCGTGGGATGGGGCTGCCCACTTCCCAACATTTGTGTGGATCAAGGGAAGGTAATTAGAGACTAGTAGACCATGGTCTATGGGGACCTTGCAAGCATAAAGTAATTACTGCCAGAAGCTCTTTTTTCATTAGGATACAGGTCATGGGTGGAGCTATCGCATCCAAGAAGCTATAGCTTTGTAGGGAGTGAGGCCTTTGGGGGCTTCAGTAGAAGAAGGTGGATCTTTTTATTGCGTTCAAAAATAGAGCCTATAAAAGCCACTAATCCCCTGCTAGAATGTTGCTATATATAGAGTGATAACCCACCACGTTGTTGATTCTTGATTGTGCAGAAGAGAGTTCAAACTCATCTTTAATTTGGGTGAAGACATTTATCAGAAAAGAGAGGGTCCCTTTCCCCAACAGTCTCCAAGGAACAAAGATACCTCCGTTGGAAAAATATAAAGCCTGGCTGTATTTAAGGACCCTTTGACCAGGACACTGAACTACCCTGAGGGGCACAGTGTTCCTGTTGGTAATTTCATAAACCTCCCTGGCTTGGAAAGTGCAGGAGAGGGCTGCAGCTCTGGCAGGGTTCCTGTACTGGACCCCATTGTCCTTTAAACTGCAAGGGAATTGCTGGTGCTGCTACTCAGCAGTTTATCAAGAAAACGACTATCCTGTTTTGAGACGGTGAGCCACACTGGAACCCCCGAGCATGCAACGCAACCATTCATGGCCCTGATTGCATTCTGCAGCCCGGAAAGTCATTTGGTCTGAACTGTTGCTGCTGTCAGAGCCTTCCCAAGCCGTTAGCCACGCCTGGACCGAATCTCCCACTTCTTGCTTCCCTATGTAGACCTGCTTGATGCTGTCAAGCCTTCAAAGTGACTACAGTAGTGACCTTGCCGGCTTGTGTCCTTTCGCTGGCATTCTTAGGTACCCTGGCCCTCTGCTCTTTACCTCGGGCCCTAGAGACTGCCAATGACTTCATTCCTTACATTGACAAATATATTTTTTAAAGCAACCATTTGTAATGTTCCTTTTTCTTCACTTTTACCTACATTTTTCTCCCTCACGGGATAACTCTGAGTTTGCATTTATGTATATTTAACCTGCATAATCTATGTATTTTCCTTATGAGGTGGATTTTAGTGTTTTTGTGTGTCTATTTTTGAGTGAAATACATATTTTATAGACCCATATGTGGACATTAATTTGACTTTTCTCATTAACCTACAATTGTTTTTGGAGGCTTTAGCTGCTGACGGCACTTACCAAGATTGAAGCGAAGGATGTAAGCTTTTAGCTTTATATCTGTTTTACCTTTATGACCAATCACCAGTGACCAGAGTTGTGGTACAAGTTCGGGCGCAGCTCATAGAAGCCTTTGCTCACCCTTGTACTTCTGGCAAGAATCATATTTCCTCACACTGGGCAAAGGAGCAGAATAAAGGCCAGTAGGAGACCTGGCATGGGAACCCAGAGGCCAGAATGATCGCAGAGTACTGAAGTGAGTGTCCAGTTCAGCCATCAGAGTATGCTTCGGTAGATTAAGGGTGCAGGCTAGGGGTAGGAACTTGTATGTACTAATTTCCCATTCATGGCATTGCAAGCTGGAAATTAATGCAGCCAGGAATAGGCTTTTTTTTAAAGATGGGTCCCAGAATAAAGCAGCCTTTTCGCAAACCATAGATGAGTTTCCATCCTTGTACTGTGACATTAGGTCCAAAGCATGTTCATGTTTCGAGGCCTGTACACAGTTAAGTTAGTAAAGCCTTAACATTAAACATGCCACATATACCTAGAAAACACAATAGCAATGTATTGCAAAGCTTCATCTAAGGTTCTGTTAATTATCAGAACTTTGAAACCATTACGAGTTAGTGCTTATTACAGAATCGCTAGCTATCATTCTCCTTAACACTGTGGGTCTGATTCATGGACACTTCGCAATGGCCGAGCCTGCGCGATTAAGTAAATCTGCGCGCTCAGCGTATTCATGAATCCAAACGTGCAATTGCAGCAGACATGCAAAGGGAATGGAGCGGCGCGAGGAACGCCCACAGAACGCCCTCAAGCAAACCAAATCCCAAGCCATACCCCAACCCAAGTGCAAACCGCTGCATTCACCCCTTAGCCACCGTCCAGCACCACTGTGAAAACACGCAGGCCCCCTAATAAGCACGCAGCACACCTGCAAAAACGTGAGAGCTAACTCGTAAATCGGGGTTGCACCCCCAACGAAAACACGTAAGCCAAGGCGACACCCCTGCGAAAACGCAAGAGCTACCTCGTAAGTCGAGGCTGCACCCACAACGAAAACGTGCAGGCTCCCCCTAAGCTAAAGCGGCTCCTCTACGAAAATAGGAGAGCCTCCTCATAAGTCGAGGCCATACTCCCCAATGAAAATGCACTGGCTCCCTCGCAAGCTAAGGGGGCACCCCTGCAAAAGCACTAGAGCTACCTCGTAAGTCGAGGCCGCACCACCCAACGAAAATGTGCAGGCTCCCTCGTAAGCTAAGGCGGCACCCCTGCGAAAACACGAGAGCCTCCTCATAAATCGAGGCAGCACACCCCAACAAAAACATGCAGGCTCCCTCGCCTGTTAAGGCACCCCTGCGAAACTGCAAGTCCACCCCCCTACACCCTAGGCATCCAATCAGCCAGCATATACCCCTAATGCACATCAACCCCTAAAGTCCAGACACCACCCATCAGCCCTCTTCGCCTCCAACACCACCCCAGGAAGCCTCCTCAAGTCCAGACACCACCCACCAGCCCCTTCAGCTCTGACACTGCCCCAGGCAGTCCCCTTCACCTTCAACACTACTCCAGGCAGCTCCTTCAAGTGCAGACATCACCCACCAGTCCCCTTCACCTCCAACACTACCCCAGCCAGCCTCCTCAAGTCCAGACACCACCCACCAGCTCCCTTCACCTCTGACACCACCCTAGGCAGCCCCCTCAAGTCCAGATACCACCCATCAGCGCCCTTCACCTTCAACCCTACCCCAGGCAGCTCCCAAAAGTCCAGACACCACCCACCAGCCCCCTTCAACTCAGACACTTCCTCAGGCAGCCTCCTCAAGTCCAGACACCACCCACCAGTCCCCTTCACCTCAGACATCACCCCAGGCAGCCCCCTCAAGTCCAAACACCACCCACCAGCCCCCTTCACCTCTGACACCACCCCAGGCTACCCCCTCACGTCCAGACACCACCCACCAGCCTCCTTCTCCTCTGTCACCACCCCAGACTGCCCCCTTCAGTCCAGACACCACCTACCAGCCCCCTTCACCTCCAAAACCACCCCAGGCAGCTCCCTCAAGTCCAGACACCACCCACAAGTCCCCTTCACCTCAGACATCACCCCAGGCAGCCCCCTCAAGTCCAAACACCACCCACCAGGCCCCTTCTACTCTGACACCACCCCATATAGCCCCCTTCACCTCCAACACTACCCCATGCTGCCCCCTCAAGTCCAGACACCACCCACCAGCCCCCTTCACCTCAGACACCACCTCAGGCAGCCCGTTCAAGTCCAGACACCATCTACCAGCCCCCTTCACCTCCAACACCACCGCAGGCAGCTCCCTCAAGTCCAGACACCACCCACCAGCCCCCCTCACCTCCAACACCACCCCAGGCAGCCCCCTTCACCTCAGACCCTACTCCAGGGTGCCCCCTCAGGTCCTGACACCACCCACCAGCCGCCCTTCACCGGTGACACCACCCCAGGTAGCCCCCACAAGTCCAGACACCACCCATCAGCCCCCTTAACCTACCGACACTACCCCAGGCAGCCCCCTCAAGTCCAGACACCACCCATCAGCCCCCTTCACCTCCAACACCACCCCAGGCACCCCCATGACAGTCTCCCACGCATGCAGTTGAATGTCTGGCTGCAACTCACCTGAACCTCTGTGGTCTTCCTCCACCATGAAGCACACCACCAAAATGTCCACCACCAACATGATCAACAGGAAGCACTGAAGGCAAATCCTGGACTGTAGCATCCACTGCCACTCCCTGGCAGACTGGAATCTGAAGCCCCCTCCAGCCAGACAGCACTACATTGCATCAGCAACACTGTGGCTACACAATCAACATGTGACAAGTGAATGCAATGCAAAGTGGTGTATGCCTGTTTGCCAGGGGTCATTACAAAGGCATCAAAGCACACCAACTGAATATGTGATGAGGACAGAAGTAAACATAGTCATACATCGGCCAGATCCACAAATAATGACGAGGCACGTCACAGCCTGAGCACAGGAAGAGCAAACCCCAGTTGCAGAGGTGGAGCAAGACATGAGAGAAGGGAGTGTGTGACTGCACATGCTAGTGGGTGTGTGCGCATGACATGGGTTTGACACAGCAATGACAAACAAATGTGCAAGTCACGTGACCGGGGCACACCTCCACAATGAGCCCACCTCCCTCCACCCAAACCACACTGATGCCAAACACACAGTGATGTTGCACATGTAAATAAAAACATACAGTGCAGACCCAGTCATCTGATGGACCCACCCCCACATGTCAGGCACATGTACATCCTTCCAGCCACAACCATTACAGCAACAACAAAATACACACAGGCACGCCAGAAGACACATGACTTGCAATGGAGAGATGCACTGGCTGAAAACGTAGGAAAGATGTGTTAAACAAAAATACGTACAAGAAAAACAGGGAATGAAGGTCCAAGCAGTCCGGGGGAAAAGTTGAAATTACAAAACAACCCTATGCCTAAATATCTATATATAAGAAAAACAGGGAAGGAAAGTCTTCAAAGTCCGGGGTAAATAATACATAAAAAAAGGAAACCTACACCTAAATAACTATATACAAATGCAGCGGGCTAGTCCTTCACTCCAATCTCACTCAAGCTATCTACCAGGGCCAAGTCGCACACCACATCCTCCTCCATCAGGTCGGCCTCCGTTGTTTCCTCGAAGGCTTGCAAGGTGGACATCATCTGTGCTTCGGCCTCCCGCACCGCCCTGCAAGTGGCCTTCAGGATGGCAGCACGCCTCCTTGCCTAACATAGTGCAACCTCAGCCCTGGCCACCATCACTCTAGCTTCCCGTGCCCACTGCCTCTCTGCCACCAGCTGCCGTTCATAGCTCCTGAACACGGAAGACATTGAGTGCATCAATCACACTTGGTCCTCCTGCCTCGTACTTTCCACCTGCATCCTTGGGGTGATCTGCCCTGAAACATAATGGCTCCTCCTCATTTTCTTTTTATTTATTTGAATTTATAAAGCCCACAACGGCATGGGGGCATCACAGCGCTGTTACAGTGAGCTTGCTTGGTTACAGTTACATGGTACATGAGAAGAGAACATATGGCATTACATTTAGGTAAATCATTTCAGACAGACATTTAGCAAACATGATATAGGCAAGTCCTGGGATTACAGTAGGACCACAATATCTTTGTCTGCAGGCTAGTTAAAGAGCTTGGTTTTGAGTGCTTGCCTGAAGGCTGTAAGGGATGTTTCATTCCAGAGCGAGGTGGGCAGATCGTTCCAGCTTTTAGGTGCTAGGAATGGAAAACTCTCCCCTCTCCTCCCCCCCGGCTTTGGCTCTTTTAACAATTGGGACGAGGAACTGGTTGGAATGTTGGGCTCTCTTGGGTCTGGTGGAGGTGGCTCTTTGAATTCTTTCAGCCAGGTAGGGAGGGGCTGAGAAGGAGAGGCACCTGTGAGTGATGGACAAGGGTTTGAAAAGTATGCGCTCTCTGATAGGAAGCCAGTGGGCTTCTCGTCTGGCCTGTGAAATATGTTCTCTTTTTGGGAGACTCATTGCCACTCTAAGTGCATTGTTTTGGGTGATTTGTAGTTTGCTGAGGGGTACCTAGAAACAGGGTGTTACAGTAATCCAATTTAGCCCCAATAGTGGCTCTAGCTATGTTGAGGCAGTTTTTGTACGAGGTACGGTTTGACTGCATTTATTATCTTCGTGATGAGTGCTGCCGAAGAGGTGATGGCGCTGACCTGGCACGTCATTGAGAGGGTGGAGTCCAGGAAGACTCCCAGTGTTTTGACTGCCTCTGAGGCCTTAATAACGGTGTTCTCAATGTTAAAAGATTGTATTGGCTGTCAAGTTTGTTGAGATTTTCCTTCGGTCCTACTAGGAGAATTTCAGTTTTCTTTCCATTTAGGCACTGGGCCTCATAACGAGTTTGGCGGTACTGCAATAACGGTGCCGGTAAGCTTACTGGCACCGTTATCGCTGTACCGCCAAATTCCGAGTTTTACTCGTGGGTGCCATTCATACCGCCAGGTCTGTCCTGGCGGTATGGAAGGCCCCCCCGAGCAAAACTTGTGGATGCACCGCCACCGTTATTAACGGTGCCGGTGCATCCATGCTCCCCATATGGGGCAGAGTGAGGATCGGGAGCCCGGTAATACCGGCACCCGCGAATGGGCAATTACCGGCCCATTCAACTCATAATGGGCCGGTAAATGCCCATTTGCGGGTGGCAGTACCGGTAGAGAGTTTGGCGGTAGCCGTGCCTGTCAAATAGGCACGGCTACCGCCAAACTCGTAATGAGGCCCACTGTCTATTTGCGGCCATCCAGGCTAGAATAAGGGCATACGTTTTGTTGAGTGTAGCCAAGTCAAGATCATAGGAGCCAGAGAGGGGGAGGAGAACTTGGGTATCATTGGCATAGTTGGTATATGCTATGCCATGATTGTCCAGGTCAATAAAAAGTGGTAGGGTAAATATGTTATATAGTGTGGGGGTGGTGCAGGAGCCTTGTGGGACTCCACAGTGGATGGTGGTCAGGGGAGCACAGGCCTGATTTGAGAACACTCTCAAAAGTCTTCCCTCCAAGAAGGAGTTGATCCAGAATGTAGCTTCCTGAGAGAAATGGGCAGTGTCCTTGAGGTGCCTGAATAGGGTCTTGTGATCAACAAGATCAAACGCTGCAGACAGGTCAAGGAGCAGGAGCAGCGCTGGCTTGCCTTTAGACATCATTTCTCCTAACAGGTTTTTAAGGTCAAGTAGGGCCGACTCTGTTCCGTGGCATGGGCGGAAGCCTGATTGTCTTGTAGAAGAGGAGCCAAGTACCCCCACCTCAACCACTTTGCCATTATTTCCTATATGTTGGGAACCAGAGTGTGAGACACGTGCAGTACCCCTAAGAATACTGATACCAAGGAGAATCCTGGAAGCAAGGTTTCCATTGAGAAAACTATACCTGTATACGAGACAGTATGATGGCCATTTAAATGAGATTCCGGAAGAAGCAGAACAAATAAATGGCAAAGACGAATAGTGACGTCACACAGAGTCGAGCTGACGTACATAGAAGATGCAAGGATGAGAGAATGAAGACATTCTATAAGGCATCAAGAAAGTGTCAAAGATAAGTGACATCTTGACCAAGGTGAAGAAGCTTATGCTACAGAACTGATGAAGATATCAAGTCATATGTACAGATGCAAAGAAACGCAAGAAGATGAAGTATTCTTAAGGATGGCTTTATAGTGAATAGATTGCGGGAAAACGCCAATGTATATTTATATATATATATGTATATGGTCGAATAAAGGATGGATATTTCCACTATGTATTATAGCACTGCTGGACTATAGAAAGAAGGCCTCATTTCCAGTGTGTCACAGTTAAAAACAGTTGAATTACAAAGTGAATCTCAGAAAGGTGAGGCTGGATGAGCCCAGGAAACCAAGGTCTTATCAGAATGGAGTAAGCTGACATTGGATACAATTTGTGTGAAAGAACAAAACTCCTGTTCAGAAGGCATGGGCAAAACAAAGAAGATGTCAGAGGTCTATTAGAAAATAGTATTTTAAATGCACTTGAAGCTACATTTTATGGTTTTCAGTCACGTGGAAGGATGAAATTGGATGAACACGATGACCACACCTACACATGAAGGCAGAGTGTGCCTTCACTCCCATTGAATTCTCCAGAACAAAGAACACTCCCAAGGACAAGTTCAAAGTCCTAATTTACAGCAGACCACTGAGGTGATGACAGACGAGAGGGCTAATTGGTGGGAAACTATGGTTAAGACGAGCTCACCAACACCTGGAAGCCCAGCCTAAGTGCTGCTAACCCAGGTGGAAAATTACTGACAGAGGTTGGAGTGCCAACCAATTGTAGGGGACTACGTAATGAAGGGTCCTATTGTTTGTGTAGCCAATGAGACATTGGCCCTCATTACGACCCTGGCGCTAAGTGGAAAACGATGGCAGTAAATTTTTACCGCCATCGTTTTCCGCTAGGTCCGATCATGACCCGTGACCGTTAACTACGATGCCATTAGCGGCATCGTAGTTAACGCTGCCCCTAACTGCACCAAGGACGCGCGCACGCGCCCTCCCACACCGTAATTACCGGCATGGCGCAAAGGTACGCGAATGCCGACCCAAGCGGACATGCACCTAATGCCATCACCCAGCCCGTTAAGTATCTTACCGCCATGGTGCTAATTACGCCATCGCGAACCAACCATAAAGGGCCTTGTGCAGTGAATCCAGCTGCCACAGGTGCACAGAATCAGCACAGGTGGAGGCAATACAGACTCAGGAAGTAGAAAAAGAGCACCCTCAACCCCTTCCCAGACCCAGTCACACTCCACAATGATACCAATAGGACTAGCAATGTTGGGGCTGGAGGACCTGATAGCAATGCAAGTGCTACAACTTCAACTACAACAACAACAACAACAACAACAACAACAGGCTGCACAGAGGAGACGCAGGAGGAGAAGGAGGGCAAGGCAGGGCCAGCAAGCCCCACCAGCACAGCCAGTGGCACCACGCAGGCAGCCCCCAATCCCACGCATCAGAGCCAGTCCATTCAACCTCACCGCTGAGCAGATCCACACCCTGTACCGACTGGACCGGGACACCATCACCACCATTGTGGGCATGATACACAACGACATCGTCAGCATGATTGAAACACCCACCGCCACCTCCCGCCCCTACTGAAGGTAGTGTCTGTGCTCCACTTCCTGGCCACAGGCACCTACCAGCACACAGTGGGGCACTTGCATGGCATATCACAACCATTATTCTCACGTACATTGATCCAAGTGCTCGATGCCCTCCTCAAGCACACAGACGACCACATCTCATTGCCACGGTCTGCCCAGGAGATTGCTAACACCAAAGTGGGTTTCCATGCACTAGCTGGCATACCTGGTTGCATTGGTGCCATCGACTGCACCCATGTGGAATTGGTGGTCCCACATGCCATGGATGTAGCGTACCGCAACCGTAAACTATTTCACTCAATCAACGTGCAAATGGTCTGTGACTCCAACAGGATCTTCACACATTGCTGTGCCCGATTCCCCGGATCAACCCATGATTCAATGGTCCTGAGGAACTCCACAATACCACGCTACATGGTGCGACATGCAGGCCCAAGATCCTGGCTACTCGGTGAGTCTAATGTCATGAGCATGGAAATGTGAAGTGGGTAGGTGATCGACGTACCAATGCATACTTCACCTGGCAGAAAGGGGGCGGGGAATGATGCATACTTCACCTGGCAGAAAGGGGGGGGGATGATGCATACTTCACCTGGCAGAAAGGGGGGGGGATGATGCATACTTCACCTGGCAGAAAGGGGGGGGGATGATGCATACTTCACCTGGCTGCGACTAGCAGTAGCCAGATCATACCCTGAGGCAGCACTTACGTCATCTGACAACTGTATACATGATGCCTGACCTAAGCAGCCCTAACATGGGAATGAATGTGTCTCCCAACCATGACACAACCATCTGCAAGTGCATTGTACAAAATGTGACCACAGTGACTCCAACGAAAAGCACCTACATGCATGTCACCAAACACCATCAACTGAAAGGCCTGTCCCCCTTAACTGCGCACAAAGGAGGCACATGACGGACAGGAACATCAATACACCACAACACAGACAGCAAGGCCCACAAACTGTCCCTATTGACATCAGTATTGTTCACTGGGGTCATAATGAGGCAGACAGCAATGTTGCAATCATGTGAGCGTTGACCTCACAGGACACGTGCCAGGTCACCTAAAGAAACGGCCTGAACGGACACAGTGGATGGGCACTCACAAGGCACTTGTCCCCCCTGCATTGTGTCTTGGCATGCAAAACTGTACATGAGAGCCATGAACATATACCGGTTGCATAGTGTGAATCCATTAGCGCAACTAAAAGTGGTGCAAAGTAACAGTTGAATGCAAGGCATGGTGGCACGTCATGTACAGAAATCAATCTCATCCCTGACACATACATTGTTGCCCACTTACAGGTGATGCAGGCTATCCCCTGAAGAGGTGGCTCCTTACACCAGTCCGGAACCCACAGAACCAGCATGAGGAGGACTTCAACCGTGCCCATGCACGTACCCGTGTGGTGATTGAGCATGAGAAGGTTGCGAAGATCGTCATGGCATGTGTCATGCTACACAATATGTGCGTCAGACGAAATGTGCCCCTGCCCCCTGACGCCGAACTGCAACAACCTGATGATGAGGATGATGAGGGTGGTGATGGGGCAGCACCTCAAGGAGGCAGCGATGCACTGGAGGGGCGTGAAATGCGTCAGAATCTCATTGACCAATGCTTCTAGCACACACGGCGTGTGCGTGTAACATGGAGACAGCACTTGGGGCACTGTGTGTGTCTGGGACATGCACACTGTGGACTGTACAACAATAAAGCACACATACGCAATGAGCAATGTCCACACATTTGATTTGCGCTAAACGAAAAAGTGTATTATGATTGTGAAAAGGTATGACACACCCACTCCCACCTCCCCCCTCCCCCTGAACACCCAACACACCCACTCCCCCCTCTCCCCTCCCCCCTGAACACCCCAACACACCCCCTCCCCCTCCCCCCTGAACACCCAAACACACCCACTGCCCCCTCCCCCCTCCCCCCTGAACACCCAAACACACCCACTCCCCACTCCCCCCTGGAATCCCTACGAAGGTGTGAGTGAGTCTGTGCAGCAGTGTGTGATGCAGTAATTCTCCACTGTCCAGCCACTAATTACAGTCCCCTCCCCTGGCCCCCGGGGCACCCCTGCCCGTGCTGCGCAGGTTCCTCCCTGATCGTCGGATGGGGATGCTCTGTGCCGAGCTGGTTGTCGAGGAGGTTCCTCCATGCACATTTGGACGCATGTCCTGAATGATCTGCACCAGTTCTGAGATTACGTGCCGCACAGCAGAGAGTTCTGTGCAGATGTCCTTCGTGGAGGACTCAATGGCAGCCGTGACTCTGTCTGCACATCTCTCCATTGCATCCTTTGCCCCCCCACACTCTGCAACGTGCTCATTGAGGAGCGAGGATAGTTGCTGCTGCCGGGTGACTATCTCATCCAGGGTCTGTTCATTCCTCTGGCTCATGACTGATGGCATTGGCATACACATTGGGCTGCTCACCTCCGGCAGCGGGGATGGGGTGGCTGGCCAATCCTCGTCCTCTAACTGCCCCTGTGTGGCATCCGCATGCAGGCTGCTTGGGGATATGTAGGGGGAATGTAGGTGAGCAGTGGGGCTTGCATCCTCAATCTCCTCAATGATCCCAGCTTCACTATCGGAGGAGGCTGCAATGGCTGCAATTTCGCCAAGAGTGCTGCTTGCAGCAGAGCCTGTCCCTTCGGTGGGCACGATTTGTATAATGTGCGCTGCTGCTGCTGATTCTGTGGTGACAGTTGTGGTGGCTGTCAGTGCTCTGTCCTCTTTCCCTGGCAGGGATTGTGGCTGCTGTGGTGTTTTCATCGGGACGGCAGAGGTGGAGGCTTGCGGTCTTGGCACAGTTGTCCTGGCCCTCTTGGTGGCTGTGGAGGCAGTGGTGTCCTCATCCTGAGGGTCTGAATCTGAGCCTGTGGTGGAGCAAAGGAGGGATAGTGTTATTGATGGGTCAGCAGACATTGGGCCTGCATTCTGACAAATGGCATCTTGTCAGTTAGTACATGCAGCACATTTGAGGCAGGGGCATACAGGTTGTCTGCCTTTTGTGTGGAAGTAGCATGGAGGTATGTGGGTGCCGGCAGTTAGGGTGTGCATGCTGCATGTGTGCAGGGTGGAGATCGGATGTGTCTGTGGGCAGTCTCCTGCTGCTGTGTTGCATTTGCACTATGGGGCAACATTGTACTTCACATGATTGGACTTTGGTGAATTTTGCATGGCTTGATTTGAGCCACCTACCTGCATCTCCTGATGTCGGGGCTCCTCTCTCCATCCCTCCTACTCCTTCTATGCTCTCCATTCCAATAGTGGAGGCACAGATTTCCTCCCATGCTTGCAATTTGATGGGTGAATCAGATCTGCCCCCGGTTGCCGTGGCCAGGTTCCTATTTGCCAAGAGGATGCTCCTGACGCGGAGCCTCAGGTCGTCCCACCGCTTTCTACACTGCTGTGCATTGCGGGGTATGGTTCCCACCGCACTGACACGCTCTGCCACCAGGGCCCATATGGCCTTCTTCTTGGCAATTGCCGGCCTGGTCATTTGCGTGGAGAAGACCACCGCAGCATTGTCCTGGAGGGTCTCCGCAAGCATGGTGAGTTCCTCACGGGAGAAGCGGTCCTGGCGCTGCCGATCGCAGGCTTTTTTGACTGCTTTTGGCATTTTCAAGTTGGTAAATGGGTGGGTAATGGGTTATGACAGGTCTCAGGGTCGGATGTGGAGTGGTTGGGGAGGATGGCAATGGATTGTGTTTTTAAAGATGGCCGCCGTGCTCTTTCCCGTTCCGCCGCAATGACGCTACTTCCGGTTCCGCTTATTTACGGTCACCGCTAATTACGGTCACCGCTAATTGCGGTGACCGCTATGATGGGTGGCGGAAGTGCACCTTGCGCGGCGTACGATGCCGGTAGGGGCCGTTTTGGGGTAATTTACGGCATCGCGTACTTTACATTACCGCCATGGCGTAATGCTCGTGTGCGATGGGTCGGAATGTGCCGCACTTTACGACATGGGGCCAGGGCGTTAATGTAAATTACGCCATGGCGGTAATGTTCGATACTTACCGCCTGGGTCGTAATGAGGGCCATTGTATATTTAGTGATGTTCATAGTGGCCATTTTGAGGGGAGGGCTTAGTTGCCCCACCTGATGGATTGTGTTTTTAAAGATGGCCGCCGTGCTCTTTCCCGTTCAGCCGCGATGACGCTACTTCCGGTTTCGCTTATTTACAGTCACCGCTAATTACGGTCAACGCTAATTGCGGTGACCGCTATGATGGGTGGCGGAAGTGCACCTTGCGCGGCGTACGATGCCGGTAGGGGCCGTTTTGGGGTAATTTACGGCATTGTGTACTTTACATTACCGCCATGGCGTAATGCTCGTGTGCGATGGGTCGGAATGTGCCGCACTTTACGACATGGGGCCAGGGCGTTAATGTAAATTACGCCATGGCGGTAATGTTCGATACTTACCGCCTGGGACGTAATGAGGGCCATTGTATATTTAGTGATGTTCATAGTGGCCATTTTGAGGGGAGGGCTTAGTTGCCCCACCTGATGTTAAGAAACCAATCATTTATTCTCATTCTCTTAGACTAGTATGGAACGTATACTTAGATGTTCACTGAGAGCTTATCACCGTTACTCGTAGGTTTTTGTAGTTTGCCACGTAGGATGACATTAGTAATCAGGTAAGTTAACATCAATGATGACAAGTTTTTAATATATAAGCTACGTTTTTTATTAAACTCGTTGAGTAAGAGGATCGAGCGTCTTCGTTGATGTTCCTTGTACTCCCTGTTTTAGATAATTGATATTAAAACAGTAATCTTTTTTGCCAACTTCCTGAGTCATTTCGATTAATGATATATGTATAAATTCTGCATCCCCATCCATCTCTAGGGTATTGCTATTCATCTTAAAGAGCTGGGGTCATCCAGTTCACGTGGTAGCGGAGAGATTGGTTTAAAAAATCCATTGCGATAAGTAAGCTTTGGGGTCCCGGCCATATCGCACGACCTCAGCCATTTGGCTCAAAGGACGTGAAGCTCCCTGTAGATACCGGTATCAGTTTTTAAATTTCATTCTTGCAAGCAAGGGTGTGATGGGTCCCCCGGTTTCCACGGAATCCCCTCCCGAAGTCTACAGGAAGCTGAACGAACGGAAAGTTGAAGAGGCGGACGATCCCAAGGGTCTGAAGTCGAACATACGAATGGTGAGTAAAACTGAGCAAGATGACAAAACTGCATATGGGCAATGAATGAAGAAAAGTGATAAGGGGAAAACGAGTAATGGAGGGAGGCTGGGGTAAAAGTAACTTGCGAATAATGAATGTTAAATATTGAGTAAAATGTCTTGAGGAGAGGCCAAGCAATTAAGAGGTATTGTGAGGAGAGACCCCGAAAAACAGTACGCCCAAGGTTATCTGCGTTTTAAAGAACGTAACAGAAGAAATTGTACCTAAAGCCCTATAAATGGTTGAAGTAGAAGACGAATTTGGTTAAAGACAAATCTAAAGAGGACAATTTACACTCCATAGGAGTATTTCTTAGGGGCAAGACAGGTCTTAGAGAAAAGACTGCGATATATGTGGACGGTCAAGAATGTCTGTTAGTCTGTTTGTTTTATCTGATTATATATGATGAAAGATTTGTAGAGAAATTGATAAACGCGAAGAGGAAATAACCAGATTTAAAGAATTAATTGTTTATTTGATGAACTTGAACTGATGATGTATTTTGTACATTAAAGTAAAAAAACATGATTTAGAGGGTTTGGAGCCTGCAACGATTGGTGCACGCTCATATTGTTTTGTTTTTCTGAAACGTATTTTTGAAAATGTGTAAAAATTAAAAGTGAGTATTGACAGTCAAGAGTGACGAGTCAAAAAGGGAAGATATTACTCCACTCGTGCACCACTGCAAGCAATTGCCGAAACATGCACCCAAGCTTAGATAGTATAGTGCAGAATGGGTTAAAGGCACTGCAGACAAAATGTTCATGCCATGGCCACATGGGGGCTCACTATCCAAGGCAGTCCTGCAGCATATGACAACATATTTGCATGCAGCATATACGGGAAAAAGGTTAAATAAATGACTAGCAAGCTTAGAGCTCTGGAAGATGTACCAGGAGGAGAAAGAAGAGCCGCCTCCTGTAGATTGAATACTTAATGTATGCAAAGAGGGGGGTGAGGCGCCTTCTGCTCCCCCACCGCACCTGAAACAGACGGCGATAGTAAGAAAGATGATGGGTTGTACCCATTGAGGGAGCTTAAGGCAGCAGCAGGGTTCAGCAACCCGGCGTATGGGTTGACTGCGCAAAGCAGCAACGAGGCCCAGAGAAAAATATTGAGAGAGATGTAATCTCTAAGATCCCAAGAGACAAGGAAAGATGCGATAAGGAGCGAAGTGATCGACCAGGTACATCTGTAGATATAGGATGAGAAATAAAGAGATGGAAAGGAGAAAGAGATAAGACTGATGAATTAGCACTTATACAGAATGAATGGATGGGTGGTCAGATTTTGCTCAAACTCGATGGTAAGGGCATCGAGGATATAAGGCAAAGGTACGATCCAAATTAACAGGACAAAAAGGATAAAGAGAGAGAGAAACAATTGAAAGAAGATGGGGCAAAAAAGAAAGACAGACAAAGACGGGAACAGTTGTATCAAGATGAGCAAATGAAGAGCAGGAAAGAGCAGAAGAGCAAAGAAAGTACAACAGCAAAGAGAGGGCAATTGAAGAGTGAGAAAGACTAGAAAGGAAGAAAATGGAGGAAGAAGAACAGAAATTAAGGGATAAAAGAATCCAAAGGCGAAAAGACGAAGAGATAAAATGGGCAAATGAAAGGAGAGATACGAAAAGAAAAGAGTAAGACAGGGTAAGGGAGACTCCAGACTCTAGAAGCATTGGTGATGCAATCGATAAAGTCTATCATGGCATGAGAACCAAGAAAGAATTGAAAGGGAAGGGCAAAAATGATCGACTCGAGAGTACACAGTTGTATGACAAAAAGGGAGCTTCATGTAGTTTCGGGCCCAAGGAGCTGTCTCTAGATAGACTGACTCTGAACAAAGACGAAGAGGAGAGAAGTCATACAAGATGGGGACAGGATATGTCAGATGAAGACAGAGATACCTTCCGTGGGGAGGAGGGAGGTGACGCATGTGGCCCTGAGGGATGTTTTTCAATGGATAATGAAGTAAGATGGTCGGATCTAGAGCTACCTATATCTCGAGTGTCAGAATCTTTGACGCGGCTAGACCGACCTAAAGGGTGAGCCCATGGTGAGAGGGGGGATTCGCCACCTTCTGTGAGCAGGTTAAGGTGGCTGTGAGGAAGAAGGCAGTGCAGGACCTTTATCCCTGCTATGGATAGGCAGATGATGGGAGATGAGGTTGAGTTTGGGGTGTCACTATTTCCCTTATTAGAGAAAGGAGGGGCCAGACCACAGTATATACCTTGGCCACAGATGGACAAGGATAATTTAAGGTGCAAACTCCCAAGTTTAACTTCTGGCACTGGGAAATGGATACACAAGTTGGAGAAGATGACAGGAGGAAATACATTGGCTAGAGGGGACATTAAGGGTCTCCAAATATGCTATCCTTGGGGAATGAGCTGATAACGTTGTGTCGAGAGCAGGATATTCTGGTGTTACTACAGTAAACAATGCTCATGAGGGAGCACCGTTCAATACCTGTAAAGCGCAGTTTGGAAAGTGCTTAGAATGCTGAATCCAGATATGTCAGATATGGGAGCTATAATGGCAAAAAAGATGCAGGAAGGAGATGATTCACTTGTTTACATTCAGACTTTCCAAGAGTAGTGGGCTTTGGATACACGCGAGGCTTGGGGGAAATCTATACCTGTGTTTTATCATACATTGTGCCAAGGGCTGCCAGACCCAGTACAAAAGCAGCTCAAGAGGTTAGCGGGCATGGAAGTGAAACCATGGTCAGATATTCAGCTGACCATAGCGCATTATTGCAGACTCTTGCAAGAAACGAATCGCAAGAAAGAGGGTGCCAGGAAAGGTGAGGAGGCAAAGTTTTTACAGAAGAAATGATATTAGTACGCCATTGAAGGGGCCATGTTGACTAGTGGAGATGGATCTAGCTCACAGCAAGCAGCAAACATGCCACAGATGAATAACAAAGGCAGTTTGACCAAGGTAATAATGGGTTTGTACCACAGGGAACGGGAGGCTTTCGAGGAACAGGCTTCCAGAATAATCAGGGGAACTTCCAGAATAATCAGGGTGAGTTTCAAAACATGCAGAATGATAATCAAGGCATACAGGATGGGCAGGTTAGGAGACCTCCTCCTATATGCTGAACGTGTGGTATGACAGGGCATTTTACTCGCACATGTAGAAGTCAAGGGTTCATGCAGAATGGACAATTTTCAAGAGGAGGATTACAAACCGCCTGCATATTCACAGCAGAATGGAGATGGGTTTGCTGAGAATCAAACAGTGCAGCAGGCACAAGCGCTGACAATGCAGAAAGATTTACAAAAACAGCAGGCAACAATGAATCCACCGCAGGGGCACTTACAGCATTCACCCATGCAGATACAGCAAAGCACGAGCATGGGACAGTTGATGACTCCTAGAGTAGGGGGTGTCACTGTTGATGGAGGAAATCCTTTTACAGGTACAGGGATGAGACTGTATCCACAATAGGACAACTCACTGGAAGACTTGATGTGTTGCAATACTATCAGTGACGCCCAAATCTCAAGAGGCACCAAGGGTTGACTTTTTTGTTTTAGTAGACACGGTGTAACACGCTCATGTATACGAGAGGGAACATTTTCAATGTCTGGAAATGCCATGAATACTCAAGGTTTCACTGAGTTCCTTTCACTGAAGAATTGCCAGTCTCTATAGAAGAGGGTGACATGTCAGTGCCATTGCTATATTCAAGGCAGGCAACTGTCAATATATTAGGTCGAGATTTAATGACCAAATTGAACATAACAATTTCATTCACTGATGAAGGCATTGTATGCTCAACGCCAGTAATGGATTATTTAAACATGAGTGAATTTATTATGGTATTTGCAGTACCAATGACCATATGAGGAGTTCCGTTGGAACCAGAAGTTTTTCACTATGGGGTACGGATTCTGTTAACATGGCCGCCAGGCTTAGTGGGCAGAACTATGAGGATACCTGATGAATTTTTGTTTAGACCAAGGATCCCTATGGTGAGGAAGAGGGACCAGTCTGTCCCTTAGAGCTGCAAGCAGCCATAGTGCGAGGAGAAATGTCTTTGCTTGATCGAACTGACAATGAAGACAGACAATGGTGTACAGTAATTGCCATTGGGGAAGGTTACAGATTGACTGACGTCACTGATGCAGATATGCTTAGCGAGCACCCATTAGATGACAAAGTGGTATTTGAGATGAGCATTACTTATTGGGTAAGAGCAATTAAACGCGAGGTTCCTCTGAAAATGATGTTAGCACAAAAATGCTCTGAGTGTTTTGACAAAGACATGGCAAAAG
Source organism: Ambystoma mexicanum (assembly GCF_040938575.1). Lineage (NCBI taxonomy): Eukaryota > Metazoa > Chordata > Amphibia > Caudata > Ambystomatidae > Ambystoma > Ambystoma mexicanum. The sequence goes on from NC_090928.1 coordinate 361,874,625, forward strand.
TGCCAGTTTCATTATGGACAACAGGCCCCTGTGACATAGGCCTATTGAATCGGGTTGGAAAAGTAAAGATTAAATTGAAACCAGGAGCAATTTTACCTCAAGCACAGCAGTATCCTATGTCTTAAGAGGCAGATGAAGGTATTTTTAAGACAATATCTGCTATGGTGGAACAAGGTATCTTAGTGACGTCAGAGTCACCGTGTAATACTACGATTTACCCTCTGAAGAAAGGAAAAGGAGGGTCATGGCATTTAATTCAGGATTTGCACCCGATTAACCATATTGTAGAGGCTGAGTTCCCTCTAGTTCCTAATCCTGCTATGATCTTATGTAATATTCCTGTTGCAGGACGATATTTTACTGTAATTGATATGAAAAAGGTATTTTTCTCAATCTCACTGCATAAAGACTCGCAAGATCTGACAACATTTACGTTGAGACAAACTCACCTGAAGAGTACTTGTTTGCCACACGGGTACTGTGAGTCTCCGTCAATTTTCAATAGGGTCCTACAGATGGGCTTAAGCAATACAGATTTAGACAGTGTTGTGTTACAATACATGGATGATATATTAGTCTGTAGCACCACAGAGGTAGAGTGCAGACGCAATTCTGTTCATCTGATGATTATTCTTGCTGATAAGGGATAAAGGTTGACAAAGAGAAATTGCAGTATTGTCAACAAAAAGTGTTGTATATAGGTCAGTTGATTTTGCATGAAGGAAAGAAGGTTACTCCTGAAAGAGCTGAGGCTATTTTGAAGACTGTGAAACCACACAAGATAAGGCACATGCAAAGGTTTTTGGGATTGTGTAACTATGTGAGGGCATGGGTCTTTGATTACAGTTCATACATAAGACCCATATTGCAAGCTCTGAAGAAAGCTCAGACAACTCAGGAAAAAATTATTTGGACTGAGGAAATGAAAGAAGGGTTTGATTAATTTAAAAAGGCAATTTGGACAGCATCAGTTTTAGGGATTCCTAATTATGCTAAGGAATTATTTTTATTCTCACACACGGATGGCACTGTTATGACAGCAGTCCTCACGCAGAGAACCATGTTGGGGTACAAGCCCCTTGCATATTACAGTGGGATTCTAAACCCAGTGATGAGGGGTCATTTTCCTTGCGTACAATCTTTGGCAGCCTCTGCATTCACCATTGAGAAGGCTGCAAGCATAGTGATGGGATGGTCTAAGACATTATTTGTTGAACATGCATTGTTTGAGATTTTGGAAAAACTGAATGGCACGTTGACTTCTCAAAGGGCTTCTGCCTAAGGTAGTCATATCAAATCTGGTGATTGAAATAGTCTGATGCAGAATAGTGAATCCTGCCATGTTTATAGCTGAACCACTGGCAGAGCATGAGCATGCGCATGATTGTTCAAACTATGAAGAGTTTTAGAATGAAATCCTAGACCAAAAGAAAATGCTTTGGCAGGTGGAGAATTGTTTTATTGACAGTTCTTCAAGGATCAATCAAAATGATGGACAGAGACATACAGGTACCGCTGTGATAAAGCACACGACCAATGGGGGGTTTGAAAAATGGATAGGTACACGACTACCTTCTCATTATTCAGCACAGGCTGCAGAGTTATTGGCACTGATAAAGGCACTCAAGAGCCATGACGAACAGGATGTAACAGTGTACAGTGACTCTGCCTATGTAATGTGGACGGTACACGCAAGGCTAGCATGTTGGAAAAGGAGGGGCTACCTCAGAGCGGATGGCACTCTGGTGCAAAATGGCGCCTTTTTGGATAGGCTTATTAAGGCACTACAACTCCCAGTAGCCATCGCAGTCGTTAAATGCACAGCTCACACTAAAAGGGCAGATTTTATCTCATGTGGAAATCAAGCAGCCGATGAGGAAGCTAAACGTGTTGCATATTTTGACAATGTTATGCTGAATGTCGATACACCTGATGTGAATGAATGCATGGTAGTAATAATGAGTGTATTTGAATGTTATAGCAATCTGTCTAGAACTCAATTGGTAGCGGTTCAAGGGGAAGCGCCTCAGGATGAGGAAGACCTGTGGACATGGAGAGGGTGTTCTTTAAACCCATCTGAAGCATTGTGACAACAAGACAGCACTGGTAAACCGTTGATGCCTGTAGCCTTAATGAGGGTGGCGCGGGAACAGCTGCACTACCCTGTGCACACAACTAGAGAGAACCTTGCTGCAACTATTGCAGAGGACTGGTTTGTGCCAAATTTGTTAGAACACGTTGCGTTCTATGTAGTGAATTGCATTGTATGCCAAAGGTTTAGCGCTGGGCCCACACTGCGCACAGTTAGGGGAGTTATTCCGAGACCAAATGGCCCCTTTCAGCATTTGCACATCGACTATGTCGATATGTTGCAAGTATGCAATAGATATAGATACATGATTGTAGTAGTTTGTCCCTTTTCAAGGTGGATTGAGGGTGGTCCTTGTACACACACATACTCCACCTGTGCAGCGAAATCTTTAGTATGAGAAGTGTTTCCCAGATGGGGAATATGTGAAGTATTAAGATCAGATAATGGCCCTCATTTTGTAAACAAAGTCTTCGAGCAAATAAGCGTGTTGCCTGGCATAAATCATATGTTTTCCTCAGCTTATCATCCGCAAGGAATGGGATCTGTGAGAGGCTCAACAGCTTGCTTAAAGAAAGAATAGCCAAATTGAAGCTCACTTTGAAGGAAGGGTGGTTGCATTGCCTACCACTGGAATTATATGCGTTGAGGAACCAACCAATTTCGGACCACCATCTTAACCCTCCCACGAGATAGTGACTGGGAGGCGAATTATGACACCCCTCACACCTCCATCTATAGTTAGAAGTGATGCCCAGCTGACTTCAGAATTGTTAGGAAAGGAGCTACGTGATTATCTTACATGCATGACTTCAAGTATCTCGGTCATTTCAGATCAGCTCAAGCGAAAAGGGTGTGGGGCTAAACAGAACACAGAAGTAGATGCTTCAACAAGTGGAATTGAAAAACGATGTCTTCCCAAACTATTCCCTGGAGATGCAGTCCTAATCCACAACTTCACTAGAAGGTGGCACGAGCTGCGTTTTAACGGCCCCTTTGTAGTGGAGGACATGACACCGTCTGCAGTCAAGGTGCAAGGCAGACGTGGTTGGATATTTCTTGGAGACGTGATAATCTATGCTGGAAAGACCCCAATCACCCCAACACCCATCGGAAGCAAGCATCGGGGAAGAACCACAGCACGTGCAGACTAGGTCTATGACGATGAAGGACGCAGAAGCTGTTGAATAAAGATAAAGAATTAATTGGACTGTGGCTTATTTCGGGACACTCTTTTCAGTCATTAAAAAAAGAGTTAAGGGAAGCTCTTTGTTCTTGAGCCACAGGAGTTTGTTGACATTGGACTGAGGCATGCTTAAGTCTTGATAAGAAGAAGATATGCCAGATCTAGAGTTCCTTTTCGATGACTGGAAGAGGGAACATTTCCCAGATTCCTTTCTCACTGAGTTCCTGTTTGGAGGTGCCCATGGTGGGCCCAATGACAGCGTTTCACGGATCATATTTGACGTTTTTCGCTTCATTATGCGTGCATACCCTGCACTTGTGGGGAGAACTACGAGCATTCATCTGTTCCTACAAGATCCTAAGAATGGTCCAATAGTGAGGAGATTGCTCACAGCCATTATTAAGCAGATTCTCCAGCTCCCTGAATACAGTCGGGAAAACGCAAATGCCCCTATCAGCGGACAATGCACACAGATTGGTCAGTTTAGTGTTCTACTATTTGATTGAGGAATGCCCACATCTTGTTGATAGACACACTGATGTCCACACATTCCTGAGTGATCCGAGAAATAATGCAGCACTTAATGAGATATTAAGAGACATAATAACACAGGTTAACTTCTACTCTGAAAGAACGTTGGGAACTGAATGAGACTTCCAAGGGGAATATCCAAGGTCTACTGGGTAAAGAACTTTTGTTTAATGCTGAAAAAGAATCATCATGTCATCTGGTAAAAGGCCAATTTGTGGTATTCATTGGGAATTTGTGTTCTTCACCGACCAGTAGCAGTCAGCTGATCAAGGAAACCTGTGAAGCTGACTCAGCAGCTTCCTGAGTAAATGCATAATGTTGTCTGATTAAAGAATATTTTTTCCTTCCTCAAAGAATAAAATGGGCAGTATCAACAGTAATTTCGTTACGGCAGATCCTGAGAGACATCCACAATGTGCAAGAAGTCATTGTTGCAAATGGTTTTATTTATGTGTCATTTACATTTGCATTTTGATCATAGTGATACTGCTCTCACTTACAGTATGTACTTCTTATTATATAGATGTAAGTGGAGGAAAGACTCCTGTGAATCTTCCTGTACAGAAGGAAGGTACAGACGTGGTAACTACTAGGCAACCGATACCCTATGTAATTGTTCCTACTACAGAGGTACACATGAAGGTACCTACTCCTGACATAGATTAATCTAAGTTACCTTTTCGAGGGAGGTCATATGCGGAGATTATAGCAGACTCCATACGGCCAGCCTTTGCTGTTGCCAAACAGAAATTCCGAGGCAGGAAAAGACTTTCAGACCTTTCTCCTACACAGATAGTACATGTAAAAAGACCCAGTCCACTGACAAATGTTTCTATGATTGGTCCAGTAAGTAGAAACTATGCTGATATACTTCATGAGATGATCATAGAGGGACACAAGGGAAGAATGAGATCTAAGAGAAATGCTAGGGAAGATAATCATGAGCTAAATGATTACCTGGATAGTACAGCACATTTGGGGAATAACATTTGGTACCAGCATATGAAAGAGGTGGGAAGAGGTATGTTTTGTATGTGCGCTCCTACCTTACAGTATGGGGAAGTCCAAGATCTACATAGTTATCGAAATAGACGTCCAGACAGCACATTGTCTATCGCACATAGCACTTTGCCACACAAGAGGCCAGTTTTTGGGCCGAGATGCCTATCTCAAATGGGCTACTGAATGGACAGATCCAGATGAGGATGATTGTGTGCAAGACTCAAAGACAAGAGACAGAGCGCAAACCAAGAATCATGTGATCAGATATGAAAAACCTGGAGTAAAAGGAGATGGAATCAGATGGGAAGTAAATAGAAGACTTGAGAGTGCAGGAAAATCTGCAGAAGATGTAAAAAAATGGAAAAACAGAGGACAGATGCAGATCTGGGGATCAGTGCTTTCTCCAGATGGATGGGAAGAAGGAGTGGTTATCTGCAGAGCCTGGGTAATAATTGGATTCTATAAAGAGACAGTGGACATAGTACAAAATGGATGCAAGCCTCTATGGCAGAGTCTTGCTAAGCTATTGACCTGGGTCAAAGATGGAGGAAGACCCTTGCTGATACCACCTTTGGAGAGTGCAAGACTGTGCTTCACAAACAATGGCACAAGGAGAGTTGGAGAAAACCAACCAGAACTGTGGGCGAATCTTTGACATACCAGAAATGAAGATTGGGAGCAGTAATAATGGATCACTATTGGGCTTGTGGGTCCAGAGTTTATATCAAACTGCCAGAAAACAGAGGAGGACTTTGCTCAATAGTAAATGTCCATGTTCCAGCTTTGGTGATTCCTAAAAGTGACCTGAATCCTGACAGTTTCCCGAAAGCAGATGCTCACCTGAGAAAGAAGAGATCTGTGGAGCTGATAAGAAGATTGAAGAGAGAGAACTATTCCTCAGCCAAATCAATAGCAGGTTTCGATGCCATTCCATACGAGCACAGGCTGTTCAGCAAGACTTTGTCAGTCTTCACAATGATCGTTATGCCGAGAATCCAGGTTGAAGCAAATACCAAATGGCTGCAGAATACCATATGGGAATTGCTACAGACGATCAACACGACCATAAAGGGATTCAATGCTATCAGAGAAGAGATGAGAGCCATACGACTGATGACACTTCAGAATAGATATGTCCTGGATATGATCACTGCTTTGGATGGAGGTGTTTGTGCAAAAATCGGGAAATCATGTTGCACATTCACACCTTCTCACAACAACAAAAATGGCACCTGGACAAGGGCCATAGACATGCTGACAAAACTACATGGCCAGATGATAGGTGAAGTAGAAGACATTGCCGATGACAATTGGTTTGGAGCTCTTTTTTCATGGGTCCCACAATGAATGTTCAGACATTTTCAAGTTTCTTGGAGCCCTGATAGTAATGATATTGCTTGGATTCTGTGTGATCAAGATAATAGTCTCACAATGCAAGAAGACTGCAAAGGAAGCTATAGGGATGAAGATCATGATCGATGTTGAGCAAGGATGGAAGGCCAAAGACATGACAGATGAAGAAATCAGAAATTTTGTGAAGGCCAGCATCCATGCACCTGAAGGAATGAAGTTCCTGTACCCGAAGAACCATAAGAAGTATGTAGGAAGATGGATCTACTGCAGTCCAATTGGACAGTGCAAGATCATGACGTGGAATAAAGATGAGCATGTAAAATCAGCTGGATGCCTGAAGGGATTCATAAAGATATGGATCCCAAAGAAGCATTTCTTCAGACAAGGATGTCTAGATGTGAAGGATAATGGGAGAGTGGTTGATGAATCACCCAGAGGGAAGAGTGTAGAGGAGGAGGCAAGTACCCCCACTTCAACCACTTCGCCCATATTGCCTATATGTTGGGAACCAGAGTGTGAGACACGTGCAGTACCAGTAAGAATACTGATAGCAAGGAGAATCCTGGAAGCAAGCTTCCCATTGAGAAAACCATACCTGCATATGAGACAGTATGATGGCCATTTAAATGAGATTCCGGAAGAAGCAGAACAAATAAATGGCAAAGACGAATATTGATGTCACACAGAATCGAGCTGACGTACATAGAAGATTCAGGGATGAGAGAATTAAGACATTCTATAGGGCATCAAGAAAGTGTCAAACATAAGTGACATCTTGGGACCAAGGTCAAGAAGCTTATGCTACAGAACTGATGAAGATATCAAGTGATTTTACACGTGTACAGGTGCAAAGAAATGCAAGCAGATTAAGTATTCTTGAGTCTGGCTTTGTAGTGAATAGATTGCAGCAAAAGCCAACATCTATATATATAAACAAATATATATATGGACGAATAAAGGATGGATGTTTCCACTACGTATTATAGCAGTGCTGGACTAAAGAAAGAAGGCCTCATTTCCAGTGTGTTGCAGTTAAAAACAGTTGAATTACAAAGTGAATCTCAGAAAGGCGAGGTAAGCCCAGGAATCCAAGATCTTATCGGAATGGAGTAAGCTGACATTGGATACAATTTGTGTGAAAGAACAAAACTCCTGTTCACAAGGCACGGTCAAAACAAAGAAGACGTCAGAGGTCTATTAGAGAATAGTATTTTAAATGCACTAGAAGCTCGATTTTATGGTCTTCCGTCACGTGGAAGGATGAAATTGGATGAACACGATGACCACACCTACGCATGAAGGCAGAGCGTGCCTTCACTCCCCTGAATTCTCCAGAGCAAAGAACACTCCCAAGGACAGGTTCCAAGTCCTAATTGAGAGCAGACCACTGAGGTGATGATAGATGAGAGGGCTAAATGGTGGGAAGCTATGGTTAAGACAAGCGCACCAGCACCTGGAAGCCCAGCCTGTGTGCTGCTAATGTAGGTGGAAAAGTACTGACGGAGGTTAGAGTGCCAACCAATTGTAGGGGGCTATGTAATTAAGGGTCCTATAGTTTGTGTAGCCAATGACACATATATTTAGTGATGTTCATTGTGGCCATTTTGAGGGGAGGGCTTAGTTGCCCCACCAGATGTTAAGAAACCAATCATTTACTCTCATTCTCTTAGACTAGTATGGAACATATACTTAGATGTTCACTGAGAGCCTATCACCGTTACTTGTAGGTTTGTGTAGTTTGCCACGTAGGATGACATTAGTAATTACGTAGGTTAGCGTCAATGATGATGCGTTTTTATTATGTAAGCTACGTTTTTTATGAAACTCGTTGAGTAAGAGGATCGAGCGTGTTCGTTGATGTTCGTTGTACTCCCTGTTTTAGATAATTGATATTAAAACAGTAATCTTTTTTGCCAACTTCCTGAGTCGTTTCGATTATTGATGTATGAATACATTCTGCATCCCCATCCATCTCCAGGCTATTGCTATTCATCTTAAAGAGCTGGGATCATCCAGTTCAGTCTCTTGCCAAGGATTTGTTGGTTTCCAGGAAATGTTGTATCTGGACATAGGCAGCTTTGTCCAAGATTTTGAGAAGAAATGGAACAGTAGTTATGGGCCTATAGTTGTTTGGCGAATCTGGATTCAGGGTGGTTTTTATGAGCAAGGGGCAAACCCATGATTCTTTGAGGGTGGTGGGTGGGGACAATCCCAGATTGGAAGGAGGCATTGATGAAGGCTGTAAGGAATGGTGCTAGTCAGTCTGCGCATTCATTAACGAGGTTAGCAGGGCAGACATCCCCCTTACACCGTGATGGTTTGATTTGTTTCACAATGGCTAAGAATTCGGGCTCAGTGACTTCTCGAAAGGAGAAGCACTTTTTATCGTTGTTCTTAGGTTTCTTTAGAGGTGTGTTGGGTGAGCTAGCTTTGTCTAGTGCTTTGTAGTGTGAGTCCATTTTTAGCTGGAGGAGGTTGATTTTGTTTAGCATGGCAGACTGGATGTTGGTGCAACAGGCTTCGTCTTTCACGGTCTCATGGGAGTCTCATTGAGATTTAGCGGTGTTGTAGGCTACTGCTTTAGCTATCTTAATTGATTTTTTGTATTGAGTGGCCAGAATTTGGTAGGCCAGTAGCATAGATTTGCGAGGGTAGGCTTGCCACTTAGTAAGCGCAGCGTGCTTGTGGGAGCAAAGTGCTAGTAGTTCTGGAGTGAATCCTGAGTTAGAATGTTTATTTGATTTGGCTTTTTTACTCTCTAGTGGGGCAATTGTGTCTACCGCTGCTTTGATTGTAGAGTTGTAGAGTTCTACAAGTGCCAGGGGGTCTTTGGAGAATGGGGGTTTCAGCGCTGAGGCCTCTTAGAGGGGGAGGATCCTGTCTTTAGTCAGGAGCCTTGCGGATCTGGCTAGTGCTGGGGGGTGCTGGTTGAGTGGGTTTAGTAGTGTTGGTGGTTGGGATGAAGAAGTGTATGAGGTTGTGGTCGGTCCAAGGGCAGGGAGTGTTGGAGCTGATATCGACTGCACAGTTGTAGTTGGCTATCCAGTCTAGGATGCAACCTTAAGTGTGCGTGGGGCCGGTGACTCTTTGGAGGAAAATCATTTCCTGGAGTGCTTTGGCCAGCGACTTGCTTTGTTTGTATTTTGTATCATTGCCACCTGCTGCAGCTGTGCCCAGTGCACACTCCCTTGGTACGCCCTCTGACCTGATGATGATGATCTGGGGCATACGGCACCTGCACTGCTCCATGGTGCCTGCTGTCCCTCCATTGACTATGCCTCTGTCAGTGCCTGGATAAGCACAGTGACCACCTCAGCTGCCGTACATGTGACTCCCACCTCTGGAAGGGATGTAACCTTCACCAGATGGCCGATGTGGGTGGGACTAGTGCACAAGGGGGCCCTGCTGGTATATGTTTCGGAAGCCACCCCAGAGAATGTCCAGTGCACATAGGAGGAAGCCAAGGAGGGGGTTGCAGCAGTGAACAGCCCACGGAGCCCAGCAGGGAACAGGCCTGCTGCCAGCAAGGCCACAACACGGTACAGAACATTGTGATGATGGGCAAGCATACAATGAGTAGCCTGCCCATCATCACAAATGACTGCAGTCCACCTTGTATGCCCCTCCAGCAGGGGCATCACCTGATCCCGGATGGACACATCAGCCGGCAACGGGATGCTGGTCTGGGTGGAGGCATCCCGGCAGGTGTACAGTTCTGCATCTGATGACCTAGGGAAAATACTTTGCACAGGCACCTCCATGGTTGCCTGCACAGCCTCATTCCCCTGGGATAGGATGGCAGCACGCACTCCCACCTCAACACCGCCACCTGACCCCATCGGCTGGGTTGCAACAGCCACCTCCTCCACCTCCCCCTCCATCAACCTGGAAGACTCCAGGGTGTCTTCTGCCATGGATGGCCCTGTGATGCATCACCCAGTTCACCGCTGCTGAGGGGTCCCCTGCCACCTCCACCTCCTTGGACTTACCCGCAGCAGTCTCACCAGATGGTACAGACGCCACCTTAGCCACATCTCTCCCCGAAGGTGAGCTGTCATGGGGGAGTGGCTGGGTCCAGCGCCTATGTCTGGTGTAGTGATCCCTGCTTCCATGCTCCACTGCACCGATTCGCCCTCTTCATCAGCTGCAGCAACTGTGGTAAATGAGACACAGAACAGCGACATCAGTGTACTGCAACTAAGCCGGTGTGGCATCAACAAAATTTGCAGGAACATGACATGTCCATGGAACAATCAGCAACATCCACAGCCACACACAGGGACATGCAATCCACATCCAAACATCCACAACAACCCAGGCATGATGAGAAACACTTCCATGACACATCCACATGTAAACGCAGCACAGTGTGGTAAGTGCACAGACACATACCAAGATGAATCACATGACCTTAGGGGAAGGTCAACGTGACCCAACTGCAACCTAGTGCACATCCATGGGAGACATGCCACATGGGCACAGGGGTGGGCATGGAGAAAACGTGTATGAAGTACACACACGTAAAGCATGTGAACACAAATGTGGTGGCTCGACGCCATTGTCACATTGTGGGCAAGACACACAGTGGAATAATGCCCACCAGTACTAGCATCACTCACAGCATGGCCATGCCGACACCTGCCTGGGCAACTCTCCACACCATGACATCAAACAACATGCCTCCGCCGCAACCCATCCTGCACGCATGCAACACATACATGCATCAACTGCAGAGGCACAAGTGGCATGCCATAGCCCCAAGCACATTCACATGGCATGCACATACATCACTCTGAGTGCATGAGCAGCGTCATGACCAATCACATCACAGTCCCGCTAACTGCAATGCCCAAACGTGACTACGCCAAACATCCAAATGCCTGTGTCACCTCCAGACGTGAGTGATGCATAGTCACACATTGCTATTGTCGCCACAACCACATGAGCAACATGCATGCACATAACATGGCCAACACTCCCTCATCTGTCACACTTGCCATCCAGGCACGTCTCAGACACAAGAAACATTGCATGTGCACAGTTTGCAAAAATATACTACAACACACAATGGGCCTCATTACGACCCTGGCGGAAATCGAAAAACGATGGCGGAAATGCAATACCGCCATCGAATAGCGCTCGGTGCGATTATGACCCGTCACCGCAAAGTACGATGCCATTAGCGACACCGTAGTGAACGCCAACGCAAACTGCACCAAGTACGCGCGCGCGCGCCATGCCAAACCGTAATTACCACCATGGCGCAACGGTACGCGAATTCTGACCCTAGCGGACATGCACCTAACGCCATCAAGCACGGCGGAAAGTACCATTCCGCCATGGTGAGAAGTACGGCATCGCGAACCAACCGTAAACGGCCCCACTGAGTGCCTGTACACCGCTCCCTGGCCACATTGTACAACTCCCCGTAGGTGCAATGAAGTCACACAATGCAACCAGTGAAATGTACTAGTCATCCATGCCTGCCAACGAACAAATGAATCTCAAGAGGGGCCAATGGGAGCTGCAGGGCACAGATGGCACGAATACAGAAGCTATTCCAATGGACATGACCTCAGTCTCCCACCAAGAAACGCACGCAAACACAGGCACCTGTGACCAGCAATATTCCGAAAATCACATCATTCCACCAATCCACCTGGCTGACCGGCATCTGTTACACAAAAGCTAATCCCCCGCCCCTGAGCATGACATCATTAAAACAGTCATATTGGCAGCCCTTATCCCTGACCTCACTGGGCTTCGTAGGCAAACGCGCCCAGCACAGTACCACGCAACTATACTCCGAAGCTGGAACCCAATGCAGATCTCCTCACAATACATCGCTCCCCAAATAGGAATATGCCACATCACTTGCAAAGAAGAACGCTACACGGTCCATATCAGAATAGAAATTTAATGCACAACAAATTCACCAAGCCCATACAGACATTAGGCCATGAACTCCAAAACACATTTCACCATTGTGGGCTGCATCCGCAATAAATGACCAGCTACTTCTTGTGTGACGCCCTGTTCCTTCATGGTACACAGGGGCTACATTCTCGTACGAAAAGGCAACATGGAAGTGCCTAGAACCGCAGGGCCGTCCCAATAGGGAGGCACTAGTCCAGCTGAAAGGCCGAAATGTTGCTCCTAGCCACTAGTACTGCGTAAGGGCATGTGGCCCATTGGCGATCGTCCCATAAGATCGTAATGCTGCTCCACTGATTAACACGAAGCAGCAGGTGTCGGGAGTAAAATCCATCTGCAGGAGTGGCATACAGATGGCAGTGGCAAAAGGGGAGGAGATACCTGTCAACCAAATGAAATGAAAAAGAATAGTATGGCCATCAGAACTACATTTGAATTACTCACTTCAATGATCACACCAAATCCACAGCCATATGCATGCTAGCCCACTCCAAAGGATCATCACCACCCAAAAACCACTTGCGAATCATAACTATCTATATCGAGGTGAAAACACCATCACAAACGAGTGTACCTGTGCATGCGTCTGTTAAAACAGAATCCATCAGATGGGATTGGTAACGTGCATAGACACAAGTGTCTGAAGGCGCGTCGAGACAGGGAGGGCTCAACAAGGCCAGATAGACGATGGTCCCACTATGGCAGCCCTGCATCACATAGCGCAGGGGAGGCGGACAGATTCCAAGAAGCCCTGTACATGGCAAACTCTGTATCAAATCATCTGTCCATGCATCCATTCATCATTCCCTCATCCCGTAATGAAAACGCCTGTTTCCATACTCACATAACATGTGAAATTTCCATTGAGTCTGTGCGTTATGCAGCCTGCAAATTCCACTGTGCCCCAGCCCGTAATTCCAGTGTTGTGAAGTAACATGTATTTGGGAACGTCCGGCCTCATCGTCCACTTCGCTATTGCGCATCCCAAACTATTCATATCAATCATTGCATCCTCGCCATGGCCCCTGTCCCAAGGACATTGAACAATAGAACGTTATATTTGCAGTCAGACCTGTGGGCATCTCCTCGCCGCTAGCTGAAAACCGAAAGCGCCGCCCTTCGAATTCCTCATTTGCAACATCACGTCGAAAAGGCATCTGTGGCCGCTTGAAATCACAAATTAATCCATCTAGTGCGGCTGTGTGTGAAAATGGCAACTGCCTTCACTCACAAATGGGACGCCCCGCCCGTCGTTGAACCTCGGTACAGTGATGCATGAGGGTCCACCGTTACTCGAGTACTACGTTCCACTGACCCTTCACAAGTCTGTTCGCGACTGCAAAGATAGTATGTGAAACAATGGGACCATAGCAGAATGAACATATCAACCAATGTTACACTGCCATCGGGTACAAATACATGATTGTAATAGCAAGATGCCATTTGTCGAATTGCAGCGTTGTGTGCGGGACGTGCTCGCCCAAAGGGGAGAGCAGCTTGCACAGGTGGAATGAATCACCACAGGTGGAGGCCATACAGCCTGAAAACACATAAATTGCACACCCAGTCTCCTCCCACAACCACACCCACTCCGAAATGCTACCGGCAGGACTAGCTATGTTGGCCCTGGGGGACCTGATAGGACTGCAAGTACTCCAACTTCAAGAAGAAGACGAACACCAACTACAACCGGCCGCACGGAGGAGACGCAGGAGGAGGAGGAGGGCAAGGCAGGGCCAGCAAGGGCCGCCAGCACAGCCACTACCACCACGCAGGCAGCCCGCAATCCCACGCCTCCGAGCACATCCGTTCAACCTCACTGATGAGCAGATCCACACCCTCTACCGTTTGGACCGGGACACCATAACCGCCATTGTGGACATGACACAGGCTGACCTTGTCAGCATGATAGATAGCCCAACCGCCATCCCACCCCTACTGAAGGTGGTGTCTGTACTCCACTTCCTGGCCACAGGCACCTACCAGCACACAGTCGGACAGTTGCATGGCATTTCACAGCCACTGTTCTCACGGACACTATTGCAAGTGCTCGATGCCCTCCTGCAGCACGCAGACGACTACATCTCTCTACCACGCTCGGAGCAGGAAATTACCAACACAAAAGTGGGATTCCATGCACTTGCCGGCATACCGGGTTGCATTGGTGCCATCGACTGCACCCATGTGGAATTGGTCGTCCCACATGCCATGGAGGCCCAGTACCGCAACCGAAAACAATTTCATTCTCTGAATGTACAAATGGTGTGTGACTCCAACAGGATCATTACACATTGTTGTGCCCGATTCCCTGGATCAACCCATGATTCTATGGTCTTGAGGAACTCTACAATACCACGCTACATGGAGCGACACGCAGGGAACAGATCCTGGCTACTCGGTGAGTCTCATTTCATGCATGATGATGTGGGGTATGTGATGCGGCAATGACCTGGCAGGAAGGGGGGGGGTGCGTACGTAGCAATGGCATTCCACATAATTCGTTTATCGTCCACATACAGGTGATGCCGGATATCCACTGAAGAGATGGCTCCTCACACCAGTCCGGAACCCACGGGACCAGCATGAGGAGGACTACAACCATGCCCACTCACGTACCCGTGTAGTCATAGAACAGGCATTCGGCCTACTGAAGACTCGTTTCCGGTGCCTCAGCAGGTCTGGCGGGGCACTCCTGTACCGCCATGTGAAGGTTGCAAAGATGGTGATGGCATGTGTCATGCTACACAACGTAGAAATGTGCCCATGCCCCCTGACGCAGAACTGCAAGCACCTGAAGATGGTCATGATGAGGGTGGGGATGTGGCAGCACCTCAAGGAGTCTGCGAGGCACAGGAGGGCCGTGACATTCGTCAGCATCTCATAGATGCATGCTTCTAGCACTCACGCCTGGTGGCTGATACATGGACACGGGACTCGTGGCACTGTGTGTGTCTGGTACATGCACAATATGGACTGTACGCCTATAATGGCCTCGTACACAAAGATCAATGTCCACACATCTCATTGGTTGATCGTGCATTGTTTATGGCATATGTGATATCATGTTAAACACCCTATCGACCCGCCACCCAAGTGAGCCCAACACCCCCCCTCCACCCTCCTACCTCCCCCCCGAACACCAGTGTCCAAAGATGCTCATTGTCAGTGGGCAGTCGCTATTGCAAGCCCCCTCTGCGGGTATCAGGGGCACCCCTGCCTGTGGAGCGCAGGTTCCTCCCAGATCTACGTTGGGGGCTGCCCTGGACGGAACTTGCAACGGATGATGTCTCTGCCTGCTCACGTCCATGCATGTCCCTAAGGTTTTGTGAGAGCTCAGTGAGCACATGGCGCACTGCGGCAAGTTCGGCACATACGTCTTTGGACGTCGCATGCAGTTCCCCCCTCAGGCTCTTGGTGCTTCTCTCCATTTGTACTCTCAGGCTCTCGGTGCTACTCTCCATTTGGACTCTCAGGCTCTCGGTGCTACTCTCCATTTGTGCCCTTAGTGTCTCTGTACTTCTCTCCATTTCTGCCCTAAGCGTCTCAGTTGATGTTTCTATGTCTGCCTTAGTGCCCCCACATTCATCGACATGGTCCTTGAGGAGCGTGGCCAGTTGCTGCTGTTGCACGATTAACTGGTCGAGGGACTGTTGCCTCTGCTGGGCCATGGCCATTTGCGGTGGTGTCACAGAGTGGCTGTTCGCCTCATGTTGCCCTGCCACAGGGCTTGTGGGGGATGGCCAGTCGTCGTCTTGTGGGTGCCCCTGCGTGGTATCCTCATGGTGTACGGGATGGAACAGACAGGGGGATTGGGACAGGTCATGGATGGATCTGACTTCGACATCCCCGTTTTCTGTGTCGGAGCATGCTGCCATTAATGCAGTGTCACCTATGGTGCTGCTGCCACCAGAAGCAGTGCCTACTGTGGCATCCATTGGGGGGACCTGTGGTGGTGGTGTTGTGGGCATGCTGGCTGCTGGGGTGCCTGTTGGAGTTCCCTCCTCTGTGCTGCCACTTGATTTGTGCTGCTGCCGTGTCTTGATGCGTGCAGCTGAGGTGGAGGGTCTTTGGCCGTTGGTCTTGGCCCTCTTTGCAGGTGTGCTGGTAGGGGTGTCCTGGAGCTCGTCGTTTGGATCGGACCCTGTGGTGGAGTAGAGGAGGGCGTGCGTTATTAATGGGTCTGTGGGAATCGGAATGGCAATGTATCACATGCATTGGGGTGGTACCTGAGGGTGATTTGGGTCGGGGCCTTGGAGGTGGTTTCATTTGTGTGTGGAGTGAGGGTGCAGTTGTTTGGCAGCCTGCAGTTAGGGTGTGCCTGCTGCACGTGTAGAGGGTGTTTTTAGGATTTTTAATTATTTATGTATTTGATGTGAGTTTTGAAGTGTGCTATCAGGCCTATGTATGTGGACGTTCTCCTGGACATGTGTTACTGTTGCACTATGTGGGCACGTGGTACTTCACATGATTGGACATTGTGGTTTTGGCATTGTTTTATTTGGGCCACCTACCTGATTCTTCGGATGTCTGCACTCCTTTCTCCATCCCTCCGACTCCCTCTATGCTCTCCATTCCTATGGTGGAGGCACAGATTTCTTCCCAGGGGGTCAACTTGATGGGTGATTCCGATCCTCCCCCGGTGGCTGTGGCAATGTTGCGGTTGGCAGAAAGTATGCTACGGACGCGTATCCGCAGGTCGTCCCATCGCTTTCTGCATTGCTGTGGGTTGCGGGGTGCGGTCCGCACCGCACTTACCCACTGTGCCACCAGGGCCCATATGGCCTTCTTGTTCGCAAGTGCCGTCCTGGTCATTTGCGTGGAGAAGACGGCGGCTGCATTCTCCTGGAGGGTCTCTGTGAGCACGGTGAGTTCCTCACGGGAGAAGTGGACCTGCCGCTTGCGGTCGCACGCTTTCTTCGCTACTTTTCCCATTTTTCTTGGTTTCACTAGGGTGGATGACGGGTTGGGATGTGTCTCAGGGTAGTATTTTTAATGGTTGTGTGGATTTTGTGGTTTTATAGGTGTACGGCGTGATGTTTCCCGTTCCGGGACCATGCTTTTACTTCCGTTTCCGTATATTTACGGTCACCGTACTTTCCGGTTGGCGCTCACTGCGGTGTCCGCTAAGATGGGTGGCGGTATTGCACCTAGGGCGCCGTACGGCGGCGGTGTGGGCCGTTTTGGGGTCATTTCCTCCATCGCGGACTTTGCACTTCCGCCATGGCGTGGTGCTCGTGCCCGATGGGTCGGAATGAGCCGCACTTTGCTCCATCGTGCAATGGCGGAAACGCTATTTGCGCTGTGGCGGTCCGGTCAGTCACTTTCCGCCAGGGTCGTAATGAGGGCCAATGCAAATTACAGTGCATTTTCAATCTGCACAGATCTGATGTCCCACGTGGGGAGCATTGTCTGGGGTCTGCATGCAGATGTTTGTTGCTGAGACATACATGCTGCAAAGGTAAGGGGGTCACTGCAAACATGCTAGCACATGCACACCACACTTGCAACTTTATAGCAGTACAACACAGGCCTACTCACCATCTGACTCCAGACGTCGTCGTAAATCACAGACCTGGGCATGCAGCTCTGGGTAGAACCTCGCCAGGACATGCATGTGGTTGTTGGACAACCAGCACCTGCATGCACTGTGCACCTCTGCGATTTCACCGGCCTTCTGGAAGCGCTGGGCCTTGACATGGGTCCTGGCTTTGAGGTCTACCCAGCTCTTGTGGACGGTCTTGTAGCAGTGAACTGCCACCCCCTCCACGTTAATGGCAGCCGTTATGTCCTCCCAGATCTGGAGACGTCCTTCCTTGCCGCGTTGCATTGCTGGGTTGAAGAGGGCATCATAATTCTCCAGGACCTTATCCACCAGGATGTCAACTTCTTTGGCAGTGAAGTTGACAGCCCTCTGCCTTGCAGCCATGGGGTTGCCGCTCTGGTCAGGTAGATGGTGTGGACATGGCAACTCCCAAGGCAGGTGTGGGTGGGTAGGCTGGTCCTGGAGATGGGCTGTGGAGCAGTGGTGGTGGTATGTGAAGGTAGGAGTCCAACACATCAGCTGACGTGGTCACAGGACCGTAGACAGGAGCATAGGCAATGGCTGGAAAGCAGGCCTCCCGACGCAGTGCAGGTGGGCAGCAGGCACTCACACTGAACAGGCAGCAGTAGATGGCAACTTTAGAGGCAGTACAGGGCAGGAGGCGGCAGGTAACGTGGCACAGTGGGTCTTCTCTGTGTAGCTCGAAAGGCAGCCGAAAGCAGAGTAAAGGCCCTTAGCATGTAAGTTATGTGACACGCCCTGCACGCAGCGTGCTGACGCGGCTCACGTCAGTGACAGGGACGGACACATAAGGAAAAGTAAACGCATCACTGGCTGTGCACACGAAGGAACGAAGATGGACTATTGTCATTTCCACGTATTTTTGTGGGGCCATGCAATCCATTCCCTTGAGTTAGCGTACTGTTTTTTGTTGGGGGGTCGTGCCTCTGCGCATATGGCCTTTTTTCTTTCCCCCATTTTGAGGCACGTGATATGTCACGTATGCACCTTTTCTGTTTGTGGTTGCCATTGCAAATCGCTTACCTTTTTGTTCATTGTCGGAAGCTTTCTGGGTGTCACGTACATACTTTTTGTGTTATTGGATACCACTGCATATCGTGTACATATTTTTTCATTTTCATAAGCTTTCCAGGTGTCACGTGTGCAGTTTTAGTGTAATTGGGTGCCACTTCATATTGCGTACCGCTTATTTTTCCCATTTGGGGTACATTTGAGCCCTGCTGGACCACACATTTACATCGTACATCACATAGACTGTTCCCTGGACAATAACTTGGTGTGCCTCCTATTCATCTGTTACACCTATGACATGATTGGAAAAGCCCCAAAAGGGAAAGAGGGTAGAGAGGGTCTGGGGGGGGGTGATGGTGGTGAAACACTTGCGCCAGCCCCAGGTGGTCGGAGAAGTGGTGGTGAAACACCTGCTCAGCCCCAGGTGGTCAGGGAAGTGGTGTCTGCCCCAGCCCCAGGTAGTCAGGGAAGTGGTGGTGACACCTATCCCAGCCCCAGGAGGACATGGCAAGCCCCAGTCCAAAGGTGGCCCAGCACCTGGATGCCAAAGTGGTTTCAGCCAGACTGGGGTAGCTCCAACTCCCCGCCCCTCATGGCAGGAAGGGATGCCCTGCAAAGCAGGTAGAGGCTCAAACCCAAGACACAGCACAGGACACTGTTCCACACAGGAAGAAGAACTTCTCTGATGAGGAGTTCCAGATCCTGATTGACTACGTGACCGATCACCATCATGACATGTGCCTGTAGGCGGGGAGCACACGTATAGTCGCACAATGTATGGTGCACTGGCAGCGTGTCATGGAACAGATAAATGCCTTAGCAGTGGAGATGCGCACAGCGGAACAGGTCATCAAGCGCTGGAATGATCTCATCCATCACACCAAGCACAAGCTCAGTGTCAACCTGAATGCTGCACTGGCAACTGGAGGGGGGCCACCAGAGGAGGAACAGCTGACACTGCATGAAGAGGCCAAGAGCCAATTCATCCTCGTTGAGCAGGTGCAAGGCATGGGAGGCCTAGAGTATTATGAGGAAACATCAGGTGAGTGTCCGTCATTGCGCCTCCTGTGTTTTGCCACTCATGCATCACCCACATCAATTGTGTATTGGGACATTTGGCTGCATTTGCGGGACAGCCCTGGGTAATGCATATCCTGTGACCTAAAGACTCATGTCAGTTGGCCATCACACTGGGTGTAGCCCGTGTGGCAGCCATTCATGGCACATGTCTGGGTGACAGGACACATACCCCACAGGGTACTCCCCGGTACTTGGGAAACATGTGACACCTACAAGTAGTGTTCATTGCTACATTCTTGTTGCGTTTCACTCTGTACTGCTAGACCGGTGCATGCACACGAAGTATCACTAACACGCCATGTCATGCCCAGATGCATGTTCCTTTTGTGTCCTGCTCCTATGGGTTTCCTTGTCACAATGCATATCTGAGCTGTCTAAGCACATTGTTGTGTTCACAGAGTGTGGTTGCATGAGTGTCCACAGACCAAATACACATTCACTCAATTCCAGTACAGAGAGCCTACCGATTGTGGTGCATGCTCCCTCTTACCCTACCACAATATGTGCCCACTCCATGTGGCCACTGCCCTCAGCCTCTTTTGGAGTGTTGGACCTTGTTCACATTGCCCAATCCATTCTCCATCTCACTGCACTTCATAGACCTTGACCAAAAGTCACACTTTCGGGCATACCCACTCAAGGGCTTCTTCCCTTTCCACACCTTCCTGCAGGTCCTCATTGTCTCCTGTTTCTGTCCCAGACCTGATTAGTGTGTCAAGTGTGGACCATGGTGTTGTCTGTGGAAATGGATGTCTGGCCGTTCCCATGTGATGTCGTACATTAAAATGTCACATGTGCATTACTTTTTCCCTGGCATGTGTGGCGACTTGACAGTTGAATGTCCCCTCATTGTTCATTTATAACCCTGTTGAATGTCAATGTGCCCAGTGCTGGCATGTACATGATGGGGGAGGGGCACTTGTCAGCAAATGCCATGCATTAGTTTCTTACTGGACCAAGTGTGTGAATGCGCAATGTCTGATGGTGCATGTCCAGCCATTTCTCATCAGAGTACTCCGTGGAGCATATGTAAATTGTTGTCTCTTTTGACATGTATCAATAGGTCTTTCTCTGTCCATGTGCAGGTGAGGATGCGCAAGATGCAGGGGTGGAGGAGGAGGAAGAGTCAGTTGTGCGGAAGGCCACCAGTGGGGGACGTGGTGTGCTAGGCCGTGAAAACCCACTGGTGCTGCAGACCATTATGAGTCATGCTGCAGACTCTTTGGACTCGATAGACTCAAATGTATCTGATGCTCAAAGAGGCAAGTGGTGAGTGCCCCAATGTGTGGATCAGACAGGGCCCTTGAGTATGTGGCGGGCAGCTGGCTTCACAAGGCCTGTCAGTGGTGGCCTCCCCATGGTTTATAGCCATTGCATCAAAAACAATGCATCGAAATGCCAATGCATCGAAAACGATGCATCGAAAATAAAAGCATCGACATTCTATATTTTACATTAAAAGTACATATCCATCGAAACTTTTCCATCGAATGGATATGTACTTTTAAATGTAAAAGATAGCATTTCGATGCCTTTATTTTCTACATTAAAATCTTACATGGAGCTGTCCAGTGTGAAAATGTCGGCACTGGCCAGCTCCTTGTAATGTTTTTTTTAAATATATATATGTATTTTTTTTCTTTATTGTATATTGGTTTAAAGAAAACTTTACACATTTTCAATTTCAAAACATATAGCATTAAAATACAGTTATCATTTTACACAAGCATATAAAAGTTATCATTTTATACATAAGAAATAGCAATCATTTCAAACAACAATATCAAATTTCAACATTAAAAAAACTTACAATCAATTCTTCAGTTCATGTCTTTCAATTAAGATTAATTACATTTCCATTTCGACCTATAATTTATATTTTTCCTCAGACCGAAGTTTTAAACCTAAGTATGATCATATCCTTTCAAAAACTCTCTTTATGTCACTTTGCAGATGTTTGTCAAAAACACAATAACCTTTATTTTCAATGTGATATTATGACCATGAAGAATTTCATACCATATTTGCTCTCTTAAAACACAAGAAGTGTCATGTACAAAATCCGAAAAATAAGCAAGTCTTTCTTTCATTAGCAGAGGGCAACCTAATAGAATGTGCAACAATGTTTCTGGGAAATCCTCATTCATACAAAATCTGCATGTCTTCATATTCTCAGGAATCAATTTCCTTATAGCTCCTATTTCGTTAGTATTCATCACATTCAATCTAAATCTCATAATGCTATGACGCAATTTCCGTGACGGACATTTTACTAGTTCCGGTTCCGGGAACCATTTCCATACCGCTAGAACTTGGGCATACAATTTTGAATTCATTATTGAAGAATTGTTCGCCACCCAATCAAACGCTTTAATCATCGTTTTAGTTTTGACAGGTCTCTCCAAAAGGCTTTTCATTGTAACACCAATATTACTAATAATATTTTCCACCTCCACTTTCAAGTTTCTCATGTATTTACCCGTATCATTATTACATATTTGATACAATAATTCATGCTTGGGGAGTAAACACCTTCTATATAACATTGCCTTTTTGCAATCCATACTGCATTTTAAGGAGTTGAGACCAACTCATATCTTATTAATTCCAACGGTGTACACTTTGGCAAAAAGAATAGTAGCTTTTTCCAGATTTTCGATTCAATGGTTTTTAGCTGCAATGCTTCTTTCTCAGGATAGAATTCTAAGCCATATGCTAATCTTGGAATCACCTTCATCAAGTAAATGTCCCTACATGCACCCATTGAAAATGTTCCATATTTTCTTTCGATGACTCTCATTTGTTTTGCAGCATCATTAGCTTTAAGTTCCAGACATTTTTTCACAAAACTGTAAGACATATTGCTTGCAAAAGAGTAGCCTAGATACTTAAATGCTTTCTGTAGTCTAATTGGTGTACCTTCTACAAACCATACAGGATTTACACATTTCTTGTTGCTATCTCCCAGATTGATCACAACTATTTTCTGAGGATTAATTTTCAATTTCAACTCGCTAACAAAACTAGCAAAAGCGTCAATAAGCCTTTGTATCCCAATTTTGATTTTGTCAAAGAGCACGAAATCGTCCGCGTAAGCCACCCACTTAATCGCAATCCTCCGACCTTAGGAGATAGCAAACCTGAGGAATCCAATCTGTCATTTGCTCCTGATACATACAGATTAAATAATATTGCTGCCAAGGCACAGCCTTGTTTCAAGCCATTCCTAGAAAAAAAATCCTTAGACATCAGGCCTTCATTATTGAGTCGAACCTTTAGAACTGTGTTTGAATACAGATGAATAAGCATAGCGAGCAACCCTCCCTCTATATGTAATGTAGCGAGTCTCTGCCATGAAATCGGCCTGTCCACCATGTCAAATGCTGCCGAGAGATCCATTGACGCAGCATATATAGGTGCATTCCCCATTTTAGATGTTTGATTCTACAGAATAGTAACTAATAGACTCCCGGCATCAGTGCCCAAACCTTTCCGAAATCCGATCTGACGAACATCAAGAATATCTTTATCCTCCATCCATTATAACACATTTTCTAAGATTTTGGCGGAAAATATCTTCGTCTCAATATTTATCAAGGAAATAGGTCTATAATTATTGACTTTTTTATATATCAGTATTACATATGAAACTTTCCAAGAGTCTGGCATGTTTTGTGTCTCGATAACATCTTTAAAAATCATATGTAATATTCTTGCCCATAAAAGTTCATTTTCCTTTATCAGAGCCATAGACAAATTATTGGGTCCGGGAGTACTAGAGGCTTTCATTTTTCTTATTATGGATAATGTTTTATCCATAGATACATTTAGGGTCCAATTGTAATTCGACTGTCCTAATACAAAGTCGTCATTACTTGAGCATGCATATAATTTCTCAAAGTATTCACCCCACACCTTCTCACTAATAGGATTAGCATTTAGTTGAATTTGTGCAGTCTCAGTACTATTGATCAGAGCCCAAATATTTCTCGAATTGGATTTCCTCATGGCCTTAAGCATTATTTCACCATCCTTCTGTAATAGACTGGCATGATGGTTAATCCTCCAATTCCTGTAAGCTTGTCGCCTTACTCTACACTGCTCCTTAAATTCTTCTACAGACATATTCTGTTTTTTTAGAGTTCACAGGTCCTTATTCAGCCTGGCTCTTTGCAGCTTAGTTTCAAGATCGAAAGTATGTTTATGGCTTTTTTTATGTGAGGCTAGTGTCGCTTGTGAATTCTCGAACTTAGCTAACATTGCCCCCAGCAGCTTATCAAATTTGTCAATCGAGTACTTATTCCTTTTCTCCTCTAGAGCGGTATTTTCAAAATCATGCAACATTAGATTGTTAAATTTAGATGTTTTTCCACTATTCCACTTTATTCTAGTGCCCCTAACATTTACAACCGTATGTGCACAATATACATTGCTAAGATTGTTTTGTTTCCTTATGTTCATATTCATAGATAACATGGCATGATCGCTCGCTGTATTATCTTCAACAAGCATGTTCGCCTCATTTCGAATTAGGAGTTCACTTGCAAAAATATAATCAATAATAGATGAAACACCTCTAGCTTTTCAGGTCAGTTTATCATTATACAACCGTATCAAGCCCCAAGATTTTGCAAAATTACACCATAAAGCCCCTCTTTGCTGTTTGTTGTCTATTCGCATACCTTTGTTACCAGGTCCACTTAATAACCAGACTCTCTCGCTACTAGAAAGCGTACAATCCGCATTCATATCACCTGCCAAGATTATTAAACCATCTGGGGTGGAAGCTGTCCACTTCTCTAACAATTTATTTAGATCCGAAAGCAATTTTTCAAGCATACCAACATCATTTTCAGCATCATTCCAATAAATATTGATAATCATCAAATCAATGAAGTCCTTTACAGTTGCAATTCTGAAGGTGGCAGCAATACAAGACGCATGCAGATGTAACTCATTTACCATTGATATATCTTGGTTATTATGATAAGCAAGCACCAATCCACCCTTAGGACATCCTCTTTGTCCTTTCGTACCAAATAAGCAAAGGACAACAAAACCGTCCCATAACAGGGGCCCACAAGCCCATGTTTCCCGTAATAAGACAAAATCGAATTTCTCTAGAGACTTACATACTATTTTGTTTTGGACCAGGTGCGCATGGCCTCTAGAGTTCCAGGACACTAGTTTAAAAGGGTTATCATCGCTAAAGGACTTTACCCATGCATTTTAGGTGTTCTAAAGACTCCTTAAGTGAGACCGCCATAGATCTCCATTCCTTCATTTCGCTTAATGTTAAATTGTCCCCATCTGCTTGATTCTGATCCCGTTGTTTATCTCTAAAACTATTATTCCGGGATAGATGCTCTTCATTTCTCTCTGACACAATAGCACTGTGATCCACATATTCATACGTATCAAAACTCCTCTTCTGCAGAGCCCCAGCTTCCTTGAGAATCAGGGCACGCACTATTGGTGAAGTAAGCACTAATCACACAAAATCCATCCTAAATGGGTGGATATAATCCACTAATTGGATGTCACAGGATGATATATATTGGGGGGGTTCCCACTGCAGCCCCCCGAACCCCCACACTCACACCCCCCATTGACCCTAACCTTAACCCTAGCCCCAAACCTAACCCCTAAACCTAACCCTAATCCTAACACTAATCTAACCCTTAATCTAACCCTAGCCCCAACCCTAACCCTAACTCTAATCTAACCCTTAATCTAACCCTTAATCCAACCCTAAATCTACCCTAGCCCCAACCCTAACCTTAACCCTAACCTGAATCTAACCCTTCATCTAACCCTTAATCTAACCCTAGCCCCAACCCTAACCCCTAACCCTAACACTAACCCTATCTGTTGAAATCAACCATCGCAAATTATACAATGAATATGCTTTTCGACCGAAAGGCAATTCAATGAATAATTTTCGATGGTATGGCTTTCGATGGAAAGACCAGATACCCATCCCCATCTATGGTGGTTACAGTTGCACGGCCAGCATCCCTTGATTTTGTATTCGGTCCTGGGCCTGATGTCGAAGGGAGGGATGCGGACCTGCAGCCATTACAGGGGCACCACAGCAAAGGACTAGGTCCCTTGCGTCATGCCACTTTGGGCCTCGCACACGTAGGGGACATGTGCAGGCTGGGGAGACAGAGTGGGAGCAGCAAATCTTGCATGCCACACTCCGACATCCATATGGGTTGGACAAGATATCTGAGGGCATGGATAAGATGGCCAAATCCATGACACTGCCAGCGGCCTGGGAAGAGCAAGAGCTGCAGGTCATTCAGACCTCAAGCCGCTCCCACAGACTGCACATGGAGACCAACATCAAGGGCTGGCGGGCTGATCTGGGGTGTCTACAGACTTCCCTGCATGCAGATGCTCGGGCACACGGAGAGGCCTTGAGGCTTGAGATGGATGCCCAGAGGACTGCACTGCATGCAGAACTAACAGACTGATCCACAGTGAGGTGGATGTCTTCAGGCAGTGACTCTCGAAGGAACTCTGTGCATCACAGGCGTCTGCACATGCAAACTCTGTTGCCTTCCGTGATCCAATGCATACAGCCATCACATCACCGGCCTAACTGTGCTGGTGCATTCATCAGTGGCCCACATGGCCGCCACCTCTGAAGACCAGGCCTTGGCACTGCATGGTCTGCCTCCAGCACCACGCCCACCTGCAGATCAACCACAGGATGGGGGCCCAGCACAGACATGCCTCCTGGTCCACTGTTGCCGTGAGGTCCATGAGCCCTTGGAGATTTTAATTTTTTATTTTAATAGTCAACTTTTTTGTCCACTCACTGGCATTCACGCTAACCCTTCCCCCACCAGGGCAGAACCCCCACCGCCCCCTCGCCCCCGCCGTCCATGGTGGACAATATTTCTGTTATTTAAAAAAGAAATGTATGGCCATGGCCCTTTTTTTATATTTTTTGTTTCCCTTGCTTTAACATGAACACATTTTTCTTTTATTTCAAGTCCCCTGGCCCAGATGTTGGCATGTTTTTATGTTCATCCATTTCCAAGGTGGAATCTTTTTGATTTTTTACATTTGCCTTGAGTTGTGCAGTTGCCCTATCAAGGCTATGACGTATGCAGTGGTGGACATGCAGCCATGCTCAGTGCGTTCAACTGCCATGGTTGCATTGTGGTGGATGCGATGGCATGTGCAGGTAACATTGGGTTGAGTGAATATTGACACATGTATGCAATGTGTATGGTACTGTACTATGGCTGTTATAATGCCTTGTCCCATGTTGCAGTGCTCCAGAATGAGGCGGTCCAGGTACTGGACCTCCTGTCACACCTTTGGAGGCACAGTTCCCGTTGGAGTTGATGCAGGAATCAAATCATGCTGGCTCAGTCTGCAGGTAAGCATGTGCGCTGTCTTTCATGTTCTGCCGGTGTATTTGTTCCCCATGTTTTCTGCATGCAGTACACATCTTGAGCAACTGGTGGTGTTCACCTTGTGTCATAGTGAATGTCTGTGCTGATGTGTGTCTGAATACATGCATGTGTGTGTATGTGCATTTACACTTCTATGTCAGTGGCAAGTTTCTGTGGATGCACTCATGATGTGGACAGCATGTTTGTAAGTGGTTGTGCAGCACTATTGTCACATTCCTCATCGTCAGTGTTTCGTTTTGTGTGGATGCACGTACTGGTTGGCCACGTGCATTGTTGCTGCTTCTGCACTCTGGGGGTTTCTGTTCTCCGACACTTGGCACACTGACTGTGATGATGTCGCCTTATTGCCCTCCTTCTACTCCCCCAGTCCCTATATTGCATACCATGCCCTACAGGTGTTCTCCCTCTACACACTACTCCTTGACCGTTGGCAATCCTAAGTCCACTTCCTTCTCCACTTACATGTCCCGCCCAGCCAGGCCACTGGCCACCATGTCTCATTCACATTGATAGACATGGGTGCACAACCGACTCTGCAGCGCTTCATGACATGGTCTCTGGTGACTCTGTTTATTTATTTATTTATTTTAATTTTTTGTAACGCGCCAACATGCCCGTGGGTCTCAGGGCCTCAGGGCGCACAAAGAACAAGAACAAGACAAAGACAAACAAGCATAAGAGGCAGAAGGAGAAGCAAGTCAGGAGATTATTCCAGATTAAATAAGTGAGTCTTTACGGCACGTTTGAACGCCTTATAGCTCCGTATACCAGCTGGAAGTGTGTTCCACAAAAGGGGACCCTGAGCATCCAATGTAGTACCTCCAAATTTGGCTGTCCTAAATTTAGGATAATTGAGAGTGACCGCAGAAGAAGAGTGAAGGTTCCGCACGTTAGGTTTGATGCCTATACGGGATGACAGATAGGTTGGGCTGCTAAAACCGAGGCATTTATGGGTCGTAGTAAGCATTTTATGCGTTATGTGGTGTTTGACGGGTAGCCAGTGGAGTTTTTTCCTAAAAGTAGAGATGTGTGTGCGACGTGACTGTGAAATGTTACGCACAGCATTGTTCTGTGCCACTTGTAAGGAATGGATGTTAGAGGCTGTGGTGCCTGCCAGGAGGCTGTTACAATAGTCCAATCTTGAATTTATCAATGCAGTGGACAATAGAGCACAGTTCTCTTCCTATATGAATGGTCGAATATATCTAATTCTCTTGTTTATAACACCACAACTAGATTTAATGCTAGAAATATGTGATTTCATGGAGAGTTCTTCATCAAGCACTGCTCCTACGGTCTTGACTTTCTTTTGAACTATGATGGTGTTATTGGCAATATGGAAAGAAGCGTAGTTAGGATCAAGTTTTCCCCGGGTGTTTTTAGATGCCACAATAAGGAGTGTAGTCTTTTTATCATTAAGGGCAAGAGAATTACAAGCCATCCAATCTTGTATGGCCTTATATATTCGGTTAATGGTTTGCGAATCACTGCTGTATGAGCCACTCAACTGAATAACAACCTGAGTGTCATCAGCGTAATTTGTATATTGCACTCCTAGTTTGTTCAAAAGATCAAGAAGGGACCGGATGTAAAGGTTGAAGAGCAGCAGCGACAGACAGGAGCCCTGAGGGACTCCACATGTTTGAGATTGTTTATCACCCACGCAAACCCTTACCATTCTGGGACCCAGAAAGGAAGCGATCCATTTGGATGCAATTGCAGAGCAATTGGTGACCTCTCCCAGCCTTGACACTAGTAAGCTGTGATCAACTAGGTCAAAGGCTGCGGAGAGGTCCAGTAGCATGAGCAGAGCAGCTTGCTTTTTGTCAGCTATGCTAGCAAGTGTAGATTTGAGATCCAGCATAGCTGTCTCAGTTCTGTGACGAGCTTTATATCCCGACTGACGGGTACCCAAGATGTCGTATTTTTCAACATGGACCTGTAGCTGTAAGTAGGCCAGTTTCTCAAGTATCTTGACATAGAGCACGTTAGTTATGGGTTGTAATTGTCATTGTTGGCTGGGTCAAGGCCTTCTTTTTTCAGTAGAGGAGTGATCCATGCTGACTTTAGCAGGTCCGGCACCAGACCCTCATCAAAGGAGAGGTTAACCAGTTTGGTAATCCATGGGACCAGGGTCTCTAAGGACTCCTTAAGAATGCTGGTGGGGCAGTCATCTGCTGGACAAGATGGGGCTGTGAGGTCATGAATGATTTTTAATACTTCATCTTCAGTATAGTGCGTGAAAGAGAATGGAGGGATAGTATTTTCACAGGTGTTGGGTGAAGTGGTATCAGTAGTGGATTGTGTAAGTGCTATCAGTAGTGGATTGTGTAACGGCTACGTTGCCAAGGGCTTTACTGATTTTTTCTTTATGAGAATCAATCTTGAATAGAAAGGCATCATGAATGCCCTGACACCACTTGTCATCCTTGATAATATTGTTTGTGGGGGGAGGCTGATTTTGGAATTCCGCTAAGATTTTAAATAGCTCCCCAGTGTTAGTATTATCGTTGGGGTCTTTCCTCCAGGCTCTTTCAAGAGCTCTTTTTTCTTGTCTGGCTGTAAGAATTTCATTATTGAACCACGTGTTCTTTGTGGTTTCAGTCTTTATTGCCTTCATCTTCAGAGGGGCAAGGTCGTTAACTGCTTCTTTGATGTTGGTAGACAGATGGTTCATCAATTTTGTGGGATCATCAAAGTTGTCTAGGGATTGAAGCTTAGTTGACAGTAGTTCAGTAGGTTTTGGGGCTGTTAGATTCTTTAGGTTGCGAGACATTTTTTGAATACGTGGATTCGTATTAAGTTTGGGAGGAGGAGGCGGTAGTGAAATCTTGGCTTGAATGAGAAAATGGTCCAACCAAATGCACAGTGTGACCAGAATATCGGAAATGTTGGTATTTTGGGACAAAAGCCAGTCCAAGGTGTGTCCCTTGCTTTGCGTGGGAGACTCCATCCACTGGGTGAGGCCAAAGGAGATGATGGTATCCATAAGGTTGGTACCTGCTTTGTCCTGCTGGTCATTAGCCCAGTAGTTAAAATCACCCATGGCAATAACAGGGCCTTTGGTGGCACAGATCTTGGCTAGGAGATCACTAAACTGTGCTTCAAAGAGGGGCATGATTTTGGGGGGACGATAAATCGTGAGTGTGTTTAGTGTAGTGTGTGGGGAAGTTTTTATTTTCACCCATAGACTCTCACAGCCTTCCGGAGTTTCATGACATTCAAGGCTTGACTTGCACATCATTGCAACTCCACCACCTTTGCCCAGCAAACGGTCTGCTCTGAAGAGAGTGTAGTTGTCAGGCAAGGAGAGTGTGGCCTGGGTGGGAAGGTCAGGGTTGAGCTAGGTTTCGGTTATACCAAAAAAATCAGGCTTCAGATCATTGGTAAGGTCGGAAATTTCCACATAATGCTTGTATAGCGAGCGTGTGTTAAGAAGGGAGAGAGATAAAACTAGCCACGGCGCAATCTTGGGTCTATTCATGTTGGACTGGCTCAGTGTTTTCTTTAAACACGTGAGTATGCAGGGGCAGAAAAGTATCTAAGACTTACTTTGTGGGAGAGACGATGTGCGAACCAGCTAGTCACTGGCCCCGTAAACGCAGGAATTGC